>NC_140769.1:134645724-139645724 GCF_044657685.1 Stegodyphus dumicola
AATTTCTATAATAGTTATCAATGATCCTGAAAGCATTCCTAACGTTTCCGGATCATGCGGAAGCTCATTGATAGACTTGTTATTACTAAGGCATCGGTTCCATTAATAGAATCCCTATAATAGTTACTAATGATCCTGAAAACATTCCTACCGTTTCCGGGTCATGCGGATGCTCATTGACAGACTTATTATTACTAAGGAATAGGTTCCATCAATGGAATTTCTATAATAGTATTTAATGATCCTGAAAGCATTCCTACCGTTTCCGGGTCATGCGGAAGCTCATTGATAGACTTGTTATTACTAACGAATAGGTTCAATCAACAGAATATCTATAATAGTTATTAATGATCCTGAAAGCATTTCTACCGTTTCCGGGTCATGCGGAAGTTTTTGATAGGCTTGTTATTACTAAGGAATAGGTTCCATCAATAGAATCCCTATAATAGTTATTAATGATCCTGAAAGCACTCCTACCGTTTCCTGGTCATGCGGAAGCTCATTGATAGACTTGTTATTACTAAGGCATAGGTTCCATCAATAGAATCCTCATAATAGTTGTTAATGATCCTGAAACCATTCCTACCCTTTCCGACTCATGCTGAAGCTCATTGATAGACTTGTTATTACTAAGGAATAGGTTCCATCAATAGAATCCCTATAATAGTTATTAATGATCCTGAAAGCATTTCTACCGTTTCCGGCTCATGCGGAAGCTCATTGATAGACTTGTTATTACTAAGGAATAGGTTCCATCAATAGAATCCCTATAATAGTTGTTAATGATCCTGAAACCATTCCTACCGTTTCCGGGTCATGCGGAAGCTCATTGATAGACTTGTTATTACTAAGGAATAGGTTCCATCAACAGAATTTCTATAATAGTTATTAATGATCCTGAAAGCATTCCTACCGTTTCCGGGTCATGCGGAAGCTCATTGATAGACTTGTTATTACTAAGGCATAGGTTCCATCAATAGAATCCCTATAATAGTTGTTAATGATCCTGAAACCATTCCTACCGTTTCCGGGTCATGCGGAAACTCATTGACAGACTTATTATTACTAAGGAATAGGTTCCATCAATAGAATTTCTATAATAGTTATTAATGATCCTGAAAGCATTTCTACCGTTTCCGGGTCATGCGGAAGCTCATTGATAGACTTGTTATTACTAAGGCATAGGTTCCATCAATAGAATCCCTATAATAGTTGTTAATGATCCTGAAACCATTCCTACCGTTTCCGGGTCATGCGGAAGCTCATTGATAGACTTGTTATTACTAAGGAATAAGTTCCATCAACAGAATTTCTATAATAGTTATCAATGATCCTGAAAGCATTCCTACCGTTTCCGGATCATGCGGAAGCTCATTGATAGACTTGTTATTACTAAGGCATCGGTTCCATTAATAGAATCCCTATAATAGTTACTAATGATCCTGAAAACATTCCTACCGTTTCCGGGTCATGCGGATGCTCATTGACAGACTTATTATTACTAAGGAATAAGTTCCATCAATGGAATTTCTATAATAGTTTTTAATGATCCTGAAAGCATTCCTACCGTTTCCGGGTCATGCGGAAGCTCATTGATAGACATGTTATTACTAAGGAATAGGTTCCATCAATAGAATCCCTATAATAGTTATTAATCTTCCTGAAAGCTTTCCGACCGTTTCCTGGTCACGCGGAAGTTTTTGATAGGCTTGTTATTACTAAGGAATAGGTTCCATCAATAGAAGCCCTATAATAGTTGTTAATGATCCTGAAACCATTCCTACCGTTTCCGGATCATGCGGAAGCTCATTGATAGACTTGTTATTACTAAGGCATCGGTTCCATTAATAGAATCCCTATAATAGTTACTAATGATCCTGAAAACATTCCTACCGTTTCCGGGTCATGCGGAAACTCATTGACAGACTTATTATTACTAAGGAATAGGTTCCATCAATAGATTTTCTATAATAGTTATTAATGAACCTGAAAGCATTCCTACCGTTTCCGGGTCATGCGGAAGCTCATTGATAGACTTGTTATGACTAATGAATAGGTTCCATCAATAGAATCCCTATAATAGTCATTAATGATCTTGAAAGCATTCAGACCGTTTCCGGGTCATGCGGAAGCTTATTGACAGACTTGTTATTACTAAGGAATAGGTTCCATCAATAGAATTACTATAATAGTTATTAATGATCCTGAAAGCATTCCGACCGTTTCCGGGTCATGCGGAGCTCATTATTACTAAGGAATAGGTTCCATCAATAGATTTTCTATAATAGTTATTAATGAACCTGAAAGCATTCCTACCGTTTCCGGGTCATGCGGAAGCTCATTGATAGACTTGTTATGACTAATGAATAGGTTCCATCAATAGAATCCCTATAATAGTTATTAATGATCTTGAAAGCATTCAGACCGTTTCCGGGTCATGCGGAAGCTTATTGACAGACTTGTTATTACTAAGGAATAGGTTCCATCAATAGAATTTCTATAATAGTTATTAATGATCCTGAAAGCATTCCGACCGTTTCCGGGTCATGCGGAGCTCATTGATAGACTTGTTATTACTAAGGAATAGGTTCCATCAATAGAGACCCTATAATAGTTGTTAATGATGCTGAAAGCATTCCTACCGTTTCCGGGTCATGCGGAATCACACTGATAGACTTGTTATTACTAAGGCATAGGTTCCATCAATAGAATCCCTATAATAGTTGTTAATGATCCTGAAAGCATTCCTACCGTTTCCGGGTCATGCGGAAGTTCATTGATAGACTTGTTATTACTAAGGCATAGGTTCCATCAATAGAATCCCTATAATAATTATTAATGATCCTGAAACCATTCCCACCGTTTCCGGGTCATGCGGAAGCTCATTGATAGACTTATTATTACTAAGGAATAGGTTCCATCAACAGAATATCTATAATAGTTATTAATGATCCTGAAAGCATTTCTACCGTTTCCGGGTCATGCGGAAGCTCATTGATAGACTTGTTATTACTAAGGAATAAGTTCCATCAACAGAATTTCTATAATAGTTATCAATGATCCTGAAAGCTTTCCTAACGTTTCCGGATCATGCGGAAGCTCATTGATAGACTTGTTATTACTAAGGCATCGGTTCCATTAATAGAATCCCTATAATAGTTACTAATGATCCTGAAAACATTCCTACCGTTTCCGGGTCATGCGGATGCTCATTGACAGACTTATTATTACTAAGGAATAGGTTCCATCAATGGAATTTCTATAATAGTATTTAATGATCCTGAAAGCATTCCTACCGTTTCCGGGTCATGCGGAAGCTCATTGATAGACTTGTTATTACTAAGGAATAGGTTCCATCAACAGAATATCTATAATAGTTATTAATGATCCTGAAAGCATTTCTACCGTTTCCGGGTCATGCGGAAGCTCATTGATAGACTTGTTATTACTAAGGAATAAGTTCCATCAATGGAATTTCCATAATAGTATTTAATGATCCTGAAAGCATTCCTACCGTTTCCGGGTCATGCGGAAGCTCATTGATAGACTTGTTATTACTAAGGAATAGGTTCCATCAATAGAATCCCTATAATAGTTATTAATCTTCCTGAAAGCTTTTCGACCGTTTCCGGGTCATGCGGAAGTTTTTGATAGGCTTGTTATTACTAAGGAATAGGTTCCATCAATAGAATCCCTATAATAGTTGTTAATGATCCTGAAAGCATTCCTACCGTTTCCGGGTCATGCGGAAGCTCATTGATAGACTTGTTATTACTAAGGCATAGGTTCCATCAATAGAATCCCTATAATAGATGTTAATGATCCTGAAAGCTTTTCTACCGTTTCCGGCTCATGCGGAAGCTCATTGATAGACTTGTTATTACTAAGGCATAGGTTCCATCAATAGAATCCTTATAATTGTTGTTAATGATCCTGAAACCATTCCTACCGTTTCCGGGTCATGCGGAAGCTCATTGATAGACTTGTTATTACTAAGGAATAGGTTCCATCAATAGAATCCCTATAATAGTTATTAATGATCCTGAAAGCATTCCTACCGTTTCCTGGTCATGCGGAAGCTCATTGATAGACTTGTTATTACTAAGGCATAGCTTCCATCAATAGAATCCCTATAATAATTATTAATGATCCTGAAAGCATTTCTACCGTTTCCTGGTCATGCGGAAGCTCATTGATAGACTTGTTATTACTAAGGCATAGGTTCCATCAATAGAATCCTTATAACAGTTGTTAATGATCCTGAAACCATTCCTACCGTTTCCGGGTCATGCAGAAGCTCATTGATAGACTTGTTATTACTAAGGAATAGGTTCCATCAATAGAATCCCTATAATAGTTATTAATGATCCTGAAAGCATTCCTACCGTTTCCTGGTCATGCGGAAGCTCATTGATAGACTTGTTATTACTAAGGAATAAGTTCCATCAACAGAATATCTATAATAGTTATTAATGATCCTGAAAGCATTTCTACCGTTTCCGGCTCATGCGGAAGCTCATTCATAGACTTCTTATTACTAAGGAATAGGTTCCATCAATAGAATCCCTATAATAATTATTAATGATCCTGAAAACATTCCTACCGTTTCCGGGTCATGCGGATGCTCATTGACAGACTCATTATTACTAAGGAATAGGTTCCACCAAAGGAATTTCTATAATAGTTTTTAATGATCCTGAAAGCATTCCTACCGTTTCCGGGTCATGCGGAAGCTCATTGATAGACTTGTTATTACTAAGGAATAGGTTCCATCAATAGAATTCTATAATAGTTATTAATGATCCTGAAAGCATTCCGACCGTTTCCGGGTCATGCGGAAGCTCATTGATAGACTTGTTATTACTAAGGAATAGGTTCCATCAATAGAGACCCTATAATAGTTGTTAATGATCCTGAAAGCATTCCTACCGTTTCCGGGTCATGCGGAATCACATTGATAGACTTGTTATTACTAAGGCATAGGTTCCATCAATAGAATCCTTATAATAGTTGTTAATGATGCTGAAACCATTCCTACCGTTTCCGGGTCATGCGGAAGCTCATTGATAGACTTGTTATTACTAAGGAATAGGTTCCATCAATAGAATCCCTATAATAGTTATTAATGATCCTGAAAACATTCCTACCGTTTCCGGGTCATGCGGATGCTTATTGACAGACTTATTATTACTAAGGAATAGGTTCCATCAATAGAATTTCTATAATAGTTTTTAATGATCCTGAAAGCATTCCTACCGTTTCCGGGTCATGCGGAAGCTCATTGATAGACTTGTTATTACTAAGGAATAGGTTCCATCAATAGAATCCCTATAATAGTTATTAATGTTCCTGAAAGCATTCCGACCGTTTCCGGGTCATGCGGAAGTTTTTGATAGGCTTGTTATTACTAAGGAATAGGTTCCATCAATAGAATCCCTATAATAGTTATTAATGATCCTGAAAGCACTCCTACCGTTTCCTGGTCATGCGGAAGCTCATTGATAGACTTGTTATTACTAAGGCATAGGTTCCATCAATAGAATCCTCATAATAGTTGTTAATGATCCTGAAACCATTCCTACCGTTTCCGACTCATGCTGAAGCTCATTGATAGACTTGTTATTACGAAGGAACAGGTTCCATCAGTAGAATCCCAATAATGGTTATTCATGATCCTAAAAGCATTCCTACCGTTTCCGGGTCATGCGGAAGCTCATTGATAGACTTGTTATTACTAAGGAATAGGTTCCCTCAATAGAATCCCTATAATAGTTATTAATGATCCTGAAAGCATTCCTACCGTTTCCTGGTCATGCGGAAGCTCATTGATAGACTTGTTATTACTAAGGCATAGGTTCCATCAATAGAATCCTTATAATAGTTGTTAATGATCCTGAAACCATTCCTACCGTTTCCGGGTCATGCGGAGGCTCATTGATAGACTTGTTATTACTAAGGAATAGGTTCCATCAATAGAATCCCTATAATAGTTATTAATGATCCTGAAAACATTCCTACCGTTTCCGGGTCATGCGGATGCTTATTGACACACTTATTATTACTAAGGAATAGGTTCCATCAATAGAATTTCTATAATAGTTTTTAATGATCCTGAAAGCATTCCTACCGTTTCTGGGTCATGCGGAAGCTCATTGATAGACTTGTTATTACTAAGGAATAGGTTCCATCAATAGAATCCCTATAATAGTTATTAATGTTCCTGAAAGCATTCCGACCGTTTCCGGGTCATGCGGAATTTTTTGATAGGCTTGTTATTACTAAGGAATAGGTTCCATCAATAGAATCCCTATAATAGTTATTAATGATCCTGAAAGCACTCCTACCGTTTCCTGGTCATGCGAAAGCTCATTCATAGACTTGTTATTACTAAGGAATAAGTTCCATCAACAGAATTTCTATAATAGTTATCAATGATCCTGAAAGCATTCCTACCGTTTCCGGATCATGCGGAAGCTCATTGATAGACTTGTTATTACTAAGGAATAAGTTCCATCAACAGAATTTCTATAATAGTTATCAATGATCCTGAAAGCATTCCTACCGTTTCCGGGTCATGCGGAAGCTCATTGATAGACTTGTTATTACTAAGGAATAGGTTCCATCAACAGAATTTCTATAATAGTTATCAATGATCCTGAAAGCATTCCTCCCGTTTCCGGATCATGCGGAAGCTCATTGATAGACTTGTTATTACTAAGGCATCGGTTCCATTAATAGAATCCCTATAATAGTTATTAATGATCCTGAAAACATTCCTACCGTTTCCGGGTCATGCGGATGCTCATTGACAGACTTATTATTACTAAGGAATAGGTTCCATCAATGGAATTTCTATAATAGTTTTTAATGATCCTGAAAGCATTCCTACCGTTTCCGGGTCATGCGGAAGCTCATTGATAGACTTGTTATTACTAAGGAATAGGTTCCATCAATAGAATTTCTATAAAAGTTATTAATGATCCTGAAAGCATTCCGAACGTTTCCGGGTCATGCGGAAGCTCATTGATAGACTTGTTATTACTAAGGAATAGGTTCCATCAATAGAGACCCTATAATAGTTGTTAATGATCCTGAAAGCATTCCTACCGTTTCCGGGTCATGCGGAATCACATTGATAGACTTGTTATTACTAAGGCATAGGTTCCATCAATAGAATCCCTATAATAGTTGTTAATGATCCTGAAACCATTCCTACCGTTTCCGGGTCATGCGGAAACTCATTGACAGACTTATTATTACTAAGGAATAGGTTCCATCAATAGAATTTCTATAATAGTTATTAATGATCCTGAAAGCATTTCTACCGTTTCCGGGTCATGCGGAAGCTCATTGATAGACTTGTTATTACTAAGGCATAGGTTCCATCAATAGAATCCCTATAATAGTTGTTAATGATCCTGAAACCATTCCTACCGTTTCCGGGTCATGCGGAAGCTCATTGATAGACTTGTTATTACTAAGGAATAAGTTCCATCAACAGAATTTCTATAATAGTTATCAATGATCCTGAAAGCATTCCTACCGTTTCCGGATCATGCGGAAGCTCATTGATAGACTTGTTATTACTAAGGCATCGGTTCCATTAATAGAATCCCTATAATAGTTACTAATGATCCTGAAAACATTCCTACCGTTTCCGGGTCATGCGGATGCTCATTGACAGACTTATTATTACTAAGGAATAAGTTCCATCAATGGAATTTCTATAATAGTTTTTAATGATCCTGAAAGCATTCCTACCGTTTCCGGGTCATGCGGAAGCTCATTGATAGACATGTTATTACTAAGGAATAGGTTCCATCAATAGAATCCCTATAATAGTTATTAATCTTCCTGAAAGCTTTCCGACCGTTTCCTGGTCACGCGGAAGTTTTTGATAGGCTTGTTATTACTAAGGAATAGGTTCCATCAATAGAAGCCCTATAATAGTTGTTAATGATCCTGAAACCATTCCTACCGTTTCCGGATCATGCGGAAGCTCATTGATAGACTTGTTATTACTAAGGCATCGGTTCCATTAATAGAATCCCTATAATAGTTACTAATGATCCTGAAAACATTCCTACCGTTTCCGGGTCATGCGGAAACTCATTGACAGACTTATTATTACTAAGGAATAGGTTCCTTCAATAGATTTTCTATAATAGTTATTAATGAACCTGAAAGCATTCCTACCGTTTCCGGGTCATGCGGAAGCTCATTGATAGACTTGTTATGACTAATGAATAGGTTCCATCAATAGAATCCCTATAATAGTCATTAATGATCTTGAAAGCATTCAGACCGTTTCCGGGTCATGCGGAAGCTTATTGACAGACTTGTTATTACTAAGGAATAGGTTCCATCAATAGAATTACTATAATAGTTATTAATGATCCTGAAAGCATTCCGACCGTTTCCGGGTCATGCGGAGCTCATTATTACTAAGGAATAGGTTCCATCAATAGATTTTCTATAATAGTTATTAATGAACCTGAAAGCATTCCTACCGTTTCCGGGTCATGCGGAAGCTCATTGATAGACTTGTTATGACTAATGAATAGGTTCCATCAATAGAATCCCTATAATAGTTATTAATGATCTTGAAAGCATTCAGACCGTTTCCGGGTCATGCGGAAGCTTATTGACAGACTTGTTATTACTAAGGAATAGGTTCCATCAATAGAATTTCTATAATAGTTATTAATGATCCTGAAAGCATTCCGACCGTTTCCGGGTCATGCGGAGCTCATTGATAGACTTGTTATTACTAAGGAATAGGTTCCATCAATAGAGACCCTATAATAGTTGTTAATGATGCTGAAAGCATTCCTACCGTTTCCGGGTCATGCGGAATCACACTGATAGACTTGTTATTACTAAGGCATAGGTTCCATCAATAGAATCCCTATAATAGTTGTTAATGATCCTGAAAGCATTCCTACCGTTTCCGGGTCATGCGGAAGTTCATTGATAGACTTGTTATTACTAAGGCATAGGTTCCATCAATAGAATCCCTATAATAATTATTAATGATCCTGAAACCATTCCCACCGTTTCCGGGTCATGCGGAAGCTCATTGATAGACTTATTATTACTAAGGAATAGGTTCCATCAACAGAATATCTATAATAGTTATTAATGATCCTGAAAGCATTTCTACCGTTTCCGGGTCATGCGGAAGCTCATTGATAGACTTGTTATTACTAAGGAATAAGTTCCATCAACAGAATTTCTATAATAGTTATCAATGATCCTGAAAGCTTTCCTAACGTTTCCGGATCATGCGGAAGCTCATTGATAGACTTGTTATTACTAAGGCATCGGTTCCATTAATAGAATCCCTATAATAGTTACTAATGATCCTGAAAACATTCCTACCGTTTCCGGGTCATGCGTATGCTCATTGACAGACTTATTATTACTAAGGAATAGGTTCCATCAATGGAATTTCTATAATAGTATTTAATGATCCTGAAAGCATTCCTACCGTTTCCGGGTCATGCGGAAGCTCATTGATAGACTTGTTATTACTAAGGAATAGGTTCCATCAACAGAATATCTATAATAGTTATTAATGATCCTGAAAGCATTTCTACCGTTTCCGGGTCATGCGGAAGCTCATTGATAGACTTGTTATTACTAAGGAATAAGTTCCATCAATGGAATTTCCATAATAGTATTTAATGATCCTGAAAGCATTCCTACCGTTTCCGGGTCATGCGGAAGCTCATTGATAGACTTGTTATTACTAAGGAATAGGTTCCATCAATAGAATCCCTATAATAGTTATTAATCTTCCTGAAAGCTTTTCGACCGTTTCCGGGTCATGCGGAAGTTTTTGATAGGCTTGTTATTACTAAGGAATAGGTTCCATCAATAGAATCCCTATAATAGTTGTTAATGATCCTGAAAGCATTCCTACCGTTTCCGGGTCATGCGGAAGCTCATTGATAGACTTGTTATTACTAAGGCATAGGTTCCATCAATAGAATCCCTATAATAGATGTTAATGATCCTGAAAGCTTTTCTACCGTTTCCGGCTCATGCGGAAGCTCATTGATAGACTTGTTATTACTAAGGCATAGGTTCCATCAATAGAATCCTTATAATTGTTGTTAATGATCCTGAAACCATTCCTACCGTTTCCGGGTCATGCGGAAGCTCATTGATAGACTTGTTATTACTAAGGAATAGGTTCCATCAATAGAATCCCTATAATAGTTATTAATGATCCTGAAAGCATTCCTACCGTTTCCTGGTCATGCGGAAGCTCATTGATAGACTTGTTATTACTAAGGCATAGCTTCCATCAATAGAATCCCTATAATAATTATTAATGATCCTGAAAGCATTTCTACCGTTTCCTGGTCATGCGGAAGCTCATTGATAGACTTGTTATTACTAAGGCATAGGTTCCATCAATAGAATCCTTATAACAGTTGTTAATGATCCTGAAACCATTCCTACCGTTTCCGGGTCATGCAGAAGCTCATTGATAGACTTGTTATTACTAAGGAATAGGTTCCATCAATAGAATCCCTATAATAGTTATTAATGATCCTGAAAGCATTCCTACCGTTTCCTGGTCATGCGGAAGCTCATTGATAGACTTGTTATTACTAAGGAATAAGTTCCATCAACAGAATATCTATAATAGTTATTAATGATCCTGAAAGCATTTCTACCGTTTCCGGCTCATGCGGAAGCTCATTCATAGACTTCTTATTACTAAGGAATAGGTTCCATCAATAGAATCCCTATAATAATTATTAATGATCCTGAAAACATTCCTACCGTTTCCGGGTCATGCGGATGCTCATTGACAGACTTATTATTACTAAGGAATAGGTTCCACCAATGGAATTTCTATAATAGTTTTTAATGATCCTGAAAGCATTCCTACCGTTTCCGGGTCATGCGGAAGCTCATTGATAGACTTGTTATTACTAAGGAATAGGTTCCATCAATAGAATTCTATAATAGTTATTAATGATCCTGAAAGCATTCCGACCGTTTCCGGGTCATGCGGAAGCTCATTGATAGACTTGTTATTACTAAGGAATAGGTTCCATCAATAGAGACCCTATAATAGTTGTTAATGATCCTGAAAGCATTCCTACCGTTTCCGGGTCATGCGGAATCACATTGATAGACTTGTTATTACTAAGGCATAGGTTCCATCAATAGAATCCTTATAATAGTTGTTAATGATGCTGAAACCATTCCTACCGTTTCCGGGTCATGCGGAAGCTCATTGATAGACTTGTTATTACTAAGGAATAGGTTCCATCAATAGAATCCCTATAATAGTTATTAATGATCCTGAAAACATTCCTACCGTTTCCGGGTCATGCGGATGCTTATTGACAGACTTATTATTACTAAGGAATAGGTTCCATCAATAGAATTTCTATAATAGTTTTTAATGATCCTGAAAGCATTCCTACCGTTTCCGGGTCATGCGGAAGCTCATTGATAGACTTGTTATTACTAAGGAATAGGTTCCATCAATAGAATCCCTATAATAGTTATTAATGTTCCTGAAAGCATTCCGACCGTTTCCGGGTCATGCGGAAGTTTTTGATAGGCTTGTTATTACTAAGGAATAGGTTCCATCAAT
Source organism: Stegodyphus dumicola (assembly GCF_044657685.1). Lineage (NCBI taxonomy): Eukaryota > Metazoa > Arthropoda > Arachnida > Araneae > Eresidae > Stegodyphus > Stegodyphus dumicola. The sequence continues at coordinate 134,657,348 of NC_140769.1, forward strand.
AGAATCCCTATAATAGTTATTAATGATCCTGAAAGCACTCCTACCGTTTCCTGGTCATGCGGAAGCTCATTGATAGACTTGTTATTACTAAGGCATAGGTTCCATCAATAGAATCCTCATAATAGTTGTTAATGATCCTGAAACCATTCCTACCGTTTCCGACTCATGCTGAAGCTCATTGATAGACTTGTTATTACGAAGGAACAGGTTCCATCAGTAGAATCCCAATAATGGTTATTCATGATCCTAAAAGCATTCCTACCGTTTCCGGGTCATGCGGAAGCTCATTGATAGACTTGTTATTACTAAGGAATAGGTTCCCTCAATAGAATCCCTATAATAGTTATTAATGATCCTGAAAGCATTCCTACCGTTTCCTGGTCATGCGGAAGCTCATTGATAGACTTGTTATTACTAAGGCATAGGTTCCATCAATAGAATCCTTATAATAGTTGTTAATGATCCTGAAACCATTCCTACCGTTTCCGGGTCATGCGGAGGCTCATTGATAGACTTGTTATTACTAAGGAATAGGTTCCATCAATAGAATCCCTATAATAGTTATTAATGATCCTGAAAACATTCCTACCGTTTCCGGGTCATGCGGATGCTTATTGACACACTTATTATTACTAAGGAATAGGTTCCATCAATAGAATTTCTATAATAGTTTTTAATGATCCTGAAAGCATTCCTACCGTTTCTGGGTCATGCGGAAGCTCATTGATAGACTTGTTATTACTAAGGAATAGGTTCCATCAATAGAATCCCTATAATAGTTATTAATGTTCCTGAAAGCATTCCGACCGTTTCCGGGTCATGCGGAATTTTTTGATAGGCTTGTTATTACTAAGGAATAGGTTCCATCAATAGAATCCCTATAATAGTTATTAATGATCCTGAAAGCACTCCTACCGTTTCCTGGTCATGCGAAAGCTCATTCATAGACTTGTTATTACTAAGGAATAAGTTCCATCAACAGAATTTCTATAATAGTTATCAATGATCCTGAAAGCATTCCTACCGTTTCCGGATCATGCGGAAGCTCATTGATAGACTTGTTATTACTAAGGAATAAGTTCCATCAACAGAATTTCTATAATAGTTATCAATGATCCTGAAAGCATTCCTACCGTTTCCGGGTCATGCGGAAGCTCATTGATAGACTTGTTATTACTAAGGAATAGGTTCCATCAACAGAATTTCTATAATAGTTATCAATGATCCTGAAAGCATTCCTCCCGTTTCCGGATCATGCGGAAGCTCATTGATAGACTTGTTATTACTAAGGCATCGGTTCCATTAATAGAATCCCTATAATAGTTATTAATGATCCTGAAAACATTCCTACCGTTTCCGGGTCATGCGGATGCTCATTGACAGACTTATTATTACTAAGGAATAGGTTCCATCAATGGAATTTCTATAATAGTTTTTAATGATCCTGAAAGCATTCCTACCGTTTCCGGGTCATGCGGAAGCTCATTGATAGACTTGTTATTACTAAGGAATAGGTTCCATCAATAGAATTTCTATAAAAGTTATTAATGATCCTGAAAGCATTCCGAACGTTTCCGGGTCATGCGGAAGCTCATTGATAGACTTGTTATTACTAAGGAATAGGTTCCATCAATAGAGACCCTATAATAGTTGTTAATGATCCTGAAAGCATTCCTACCGTTTCCGGGTCATGCGGAATCACATTGATAGACCTGTTATTACTAAGGCATAGGTTCCATCAATAGAATCCTTATAATAGTTGTTAATGATGCTGAAACCATTCCTACCGTTTCCGGGTCATGCGGAAGCTCATTGATAGACTTGTTATTACTAAGGAATAGGTTCCATCAATAGAATCCCTATAATAGTTATTAATGATCCTGAAAACATTCCTACCGTTTCCGGGTCATGCGGATGCTTATTGACAGACTTATTATTACTAAGGAATAGGTTCCATCAATAGAATTTCTATACTAGTTTTTAATGATCCTGAAAGCATTCCTACCGTTTCCTGGTCATGCGGAAGCTCATTGATAGACTTGTTATTACTAAGGCATAGGTTCCATCAATAGAATCCTTATAATAGTTGTTAATGATCCTGAAACCATTCCTACCGTTTCCGACTCATGCTGAAGCTCATTGATAGACTTGTTATTACGAAGGAACAGGTTCCATCAGTAGAATCCCTATAATGGTTATTCATGATCCTAAAAGCATTCCTACCGTTTCCGGGTCATGCGGAGGCTCATTGATAGACTTGTTATTACTAAGGAATAGGTTCCATCAATAGAATCCCTATAATAGTTATTAATGATCCTGAAAACATTCCGACCGTTTCCGGGTCATGCGGAAGTTTTTGATAGGCTTGTTATTACTAAGGAATAGGTTCCATCAATAGAATCCCTATAATAGTTATTAATGATCCTGAAAGCACTCCTACCGTTTCCTGGTCATGCGGAAGCTCATTGATAGACTTGTTATTACTAAGGCATAGGTTCCATGAATAGAATCCTCATAATAGTTGTTAATGATCCTGAAACCATTCCTACCGTTTCCGACTCATGCTGAAGCTCATTGATAGACTTGTTATTACGAAGGAACAGGTTCCATCAGTAGAATCCCTATAATGGTTATTCATGATCCTAAAAGCATTCCTACCGTTTCCGGGTCATGCGGAGGCTCATTGATAGACTTGTTATTACTAAGGAATAGGTTCCATCAATAGAATCCCTATAATAGTTATTAATGATCCTGAAAACATTCCGACCGTTTCCGGGTCATGCGGAAGTTTTTGATAGACTTGTTATTACGAAGGAACAGGTTCCATCAGTAGAATCCCTATAATGGTTATTCATGATCCTAAAAGCATTCCTACCGTTTCCGGGTCATGCGGAAGCTCATTGATAGACTTGTTATTACTAAGGAATAGGTTCCATCAATAGAATCCCTATAATAGTTATTAATGATCCTGAAAGCATTCCTACCGTTTCCTGGTCATGCGGAAGCTCATTGATAGACTTGTTATTACTAAGGCATAGGTTCCATCAATAGAATCCTTATAATAGTTGTTAATGATCCTGAAACCATTCCTACCGTTTCCGACTCATGCTGAAGCTCATTGATAGACTTGTTATTACGAAGGAACAGGTTCCATCAGTAGAATCCCTATAATGGTTATTCATGATCCTAAAAGCATTCCTACCGTTTCCGGGTCATGCGGAGGCTCATTGATAGACTTGTTATTACTAAGGAATAGGTTCCATCAATAGAATCCCTATAATAGTTATTAATGATCCTGAAAACATTCCTACCGTTTCCGGGTCATGCGGATGCTTATTGACAGACTTATTATTACTAAGGAATAGGTTCCATCAATAGAATTTCTATAATAGTTTTTAATGATCCTGAAAGCATTCCTACCGTTTCCGGGTCATGCGGAAGCTCATTGATAGACTTGTTATTACTAAGGAATAGGTTCCATCAATAGAATCCCTATAATAGTTATTAATGTTCCTGAAAGCATTCCGACCGTTTCCGGGTCATGCGGAAGTTTTTGATAGGCTTGTTATTACTAAGGAATAGGTTCCATCAATAGAATCCCTATAATAGTTATTAATGATCCTGAAAGCACTCCTACCGTTTCCTGGTCATGCGGAAGCTCATTGATAGACTTGTTATTACTAAGGCATAGGTTCCATTAATAGAATCCTCATAATAGTTGTTAATGATCCTGAAACCATTCCTACCGTTTCCGACTCATGCTGAAGCTCATTGATAGACTTGTTATTACGAAGGAACAGGTTCCATCAGTAGAATCCCTATAATGGTTATTCATGATCCTAAAAGCATTCCTACCGTTTCCGGGTCATGCGGAAGCTCATTGATAGACTTGTTATTACTAAGGAATAGGTTCCATCAATAGAATCCCTATAATAGTTATTAATGATCCTGAAAGCATTCCTACCGTTTCCTGGTCATGCGGAAGCTCATTGATAGACTTGTTATTACTAAGGCATAGGTTCCATCAATAGAATCCTTATAATAGTTGTTAATGATCCTGAAACCATTCCTACCGTTTCCGACTCATGCTGAAGCTCATTGATAGACTTGTTATTACTAAGGAATAGGTTCCATCAATGGAATTTCTATAATAGTTTTTAATGATCCTGAAAGCATTCCTACCGTTTCCGGGTCATGCGGAAGCTCATTGATAGACTTGTTATTACTAAGGAATAGGTTCCATCAATAGAATTTCTATAAAAGTTATTAATGATCCTGAAAGCATTCCGAACGTTTCCGGGTCATGCGGAAGCTCATTGATAGACTTGTTATTACTAAGGAATAGGTTCCATCAATAGAGACCCTATAATAGTTGTTAATGATCCTGAAAGCATACCTACCGTTTCCGGGTCATGCGGAATCACATTGATAGACCTGTTATTACTAAGGCATAGGTTCCATCAATAGAATCCTTATAATAGTTGTTAATGATGCTGAAACCATTCCTACCGTTTCCGGGTCATGCGGAAGCTCATTGATAGACTTGTTATTACTAAGGAATAGGTTCCATCAATAGAATCCCTATAATAGTTATTAATGATCCTGAAAACATTCCTACCGTTTCCGGGTCATGCGGATGCTTATTGACAGACTTATTATTACTAAGGAATAGGTTCCATCAATAGAATTTCTATAATAGTTTTTAATGATCCTGAAAGCATTCCTACCGTTTCCTGGTCATGCGGAAGCTCATTGATAGACTTGTTATTACTAAGGCATAGGTTCCATCAATAGAATCCTTATAATAGTTGTTAATGATCCTGAAACCATTCCTACCGTTTCCGACTCATGCTGAAGCTCATTGATAGACTTGTTATTACGAAGGAACAGGTTCCATCAGTAGAATCCCTATAATGGTTATTCATGATCCTAAAAGCATTCCTACCGTTTCCGGGTCATGCGGAGGCTCATTGATAGACTTGTTATTACTAAGGAATAGGTTCCATCAATAGAATCCCTATAATAGTTATTAATGATCCTGAAAACATTCTGACCGTTTCCGGGTCATGCGGAAGTTTTTGATAGGCTTGTTATTACTAAGGAATAGGTTCCATCAATAGAATCCCTATAATAGTTATTAATGATCCTGAAAGCACTCCTACCGTTTCCTGGTCATGCGGAAGCTCATTGATAGACTTGTTATTACTAAGGCATAGGTTCCATGAATAGAATCCTCATAATAGTTGTTAATGATCCTGAAACCATTCCTACCGTTTCCGACTCATGCTGAAGCTCATTGATAGACTTGTTATTACGAAGGAACAGGTTCCATCAGTAGAATCCCTATAATGGTTATTCATGATCCTAAAAGCATTCCTACCGTTTCCGGGTCATGCGGAGGCTCATTGATAGACTTGTTATTACTAAGGAATAGGTTCCATCAATAGAATCCCTATAATAGTTATTAATGATCCTGAAAACATTCCGACCGTTTCCGGGTCATGCGGAAGTTTTTGATAGACTTGTTATTACGAAGGAACAGGTTCCATCAGTAGAATCCCTATAATGGTTATTCATGATCCTAAAAGCATTCCTACCGTTTCCGGGTCATGCGGAAGCTCATTGATAGACTTGTTATTACTAAGGAATAGGTTCCATCAATAGAATCCCTATAATAGTTATTAATGATCCTGAAAGCATTCCTACCGTTTCCTGGTCATGCGGAAGCTCATTGATAGACTTGTTATTACTAAGGCATAGGTTCCATCAATAGAATCCTTATAATAGTTGTTAATGATCCTGAAACCATTCCTACCGTTTCCGACTCATGCTGAAGCTCATTGATAGACTTGTTATTACGAAGGAACAGGTTCCATCAGTAGAATCCCTATAATGGTTATTCATGATCCTAAAAGCATTCCTACCGTTTCCGGGTCATGCGGAGGCTCATTGATAGACTTGTTATTACTAAGGAATAGGTTCCATCAATAGAATCCCTATAATAGTTATTAATGATCCTGAAAACATTCCTACCGTTTCCGGGTCATGCGGATGCTTATTGACAGACTTATTATTACTAAGGAATAGGTTCCATCAATAGAATTTCTATAATAGTTTTTAATGATCCTGAAAGCATTCCTACCGTTTCCGGGTCATGCGGAAGCTCATTGATAGACTTGTTATTACTAAGGAATAGGTTCCATCAATAGAATCCCTATAATAGTTATTAATGTTCCTGAAAGCATTCCGACCGTTTCCGGGTCATGCGGAAGTTTTTGATAGGCTTGTTATTACTAAGGAATAGGTTCCATCAATAGAATCCCTATAATAGTTATTAATGATCCTGAAAGCACTCCTACCGTTTCCTGGTCATGCGGAAGCTCATTGATAGACTTGTTATTACTAAGGCATAGGTTCCATCAATAGAATCCTCATAATAGTTGTTAATGATCCTGAAACCATTCCTACCGTTTCCGACTCATGCTGAAGCTCATTGATAGACTTGTTATTACGAAGGAACAGGTTCCATCAGTAGAATCCCTATAATGGTTATTCATGATCCTAAAAGCATTCCTACCGTTTCCGGGTCATGCGGAAGCTCATTGATAGACTTGTTATTACTAAGGAATAGGTTCCATCAATAGAATCCCTATAATAGTTATTAATGATCCTGAAAGCATTCCTACCGTTTCCTGGTCATGCGGAAGCTCATTGATAGACTTGTTATTACTAAGGCATAGGTTCCATCAATAGAATCCTTATAATAGTTGTTAATGATCCTGAAACCATTCCTACCGTTTCCGACTCATGCTGAAGCTCATTGATAGACTTGTTATTACGAAGGAACAGGTTCCATCAGTAGAATCCCTATAATGGTTATTCATGATCCTAAAAGCATTCCTACCGTTTCCGGGTCATGCGGAGGCTCATTGATAGACTTGTTATTACTAAGGAATAGGTTCCATCAATAGAATCCCTATAATAGTTATTAATGATCCTGAAAACATTCCTACCGTTTCCGGGTCATGCGGATGCTTATTGACAGACTTATTATTACTAAGGAATAGGTTCCATCAATAGAATTTCTATAATAGTTTTTAATGATCCTGAAAGCATTCCTACCGTTTCCGGGTCATGCGGAAGCTCATTGATAGACTTGTTATTACTAAGGAATAGGTTCCATCAATAGAATCCCTATAATAGTTATTAATGTTCCTGAAAGCATTCCGACCGTTTCCGGGTCATGCGGAAGTTTTTGATAGGCTTGTTATTACTAAGGAATAGGTTCCATCAATAGAATCCCTATAATAGTTATTAATGATCCTGAAAGCACTCCTACCGTTTCCTGGTCATGCGGAAGCTCATTGATAGACTTGTTATTACTAAGGCATAGGTTCCATCAATAGAATCCTCATAATAGTTGTTAATGATCCTGAAACCATTCCTACCGTTTCCGACTCATGCTGAAGCTCATTGATAGACTTGTTATTACGAAGGAACAGGTTCCATCAGTAGAATCCCTATAATGGTTATTCATGATCCTAAAAGCATTCCTACCGTTTCCGGGTCATGCGGAAGCTCATTGATAGACTTGTTATTACTAAGGAATAGGTTCCATCAATAGAATCCCTATAATAGTTATTAATGATCCTGAAAGCATTCCTACCGTTTCCTGGTCATGCGGAAGCTCATTGATAGACTTGTTATTACTAAGGCATAGGTTCCATCAATAGAATCCTTATAATAGTTGTTAATGATCCTGAAACCATTCCTACCGTTTCCGGGTCATGCGGAGGCTCATTGATAGACTTGTTATTACTAAGGAATAGGTTCCATCAATAGAATCCCTATAATAGTTATTAATGATCCTGAAAGCATTCCTACCGTTTCCTGGTCATGCGGAAGCTCATTGATAGACTTGTTATTACTAAGGCATAGGTTCCATCAATAGAATCCCTATAATAATTATTAATGATCCTGAAACCATTCCTACCGTTTCCGGGTCATGCGGAAGCTCATTGATAGACTTATTATTACTAAGGAATAAGTTCCATCAACAGAATTTCTATAATAGTTATCAATGATCCTGAAAGCATTCCTACCGTTTCCGGATCATGCGGAAGCTCATTGATAGACTTGTTATTACTAAGGAATAGGTTCCATCAATAGAATCCCTATAATAGTTATTAATGATCCTGAAAGCATTCCTACCGTTTCCTGGTCATGCGGAAGCTCATTGATAGACTTGTTATTACTAAGGCATAGGTTCCATCAATAGAATCCTTATAATAGTTGTTAATGATCCTGAAACCATTCCTACCGTTTCCGGGTCATGCGGAGGCTCATTGATAGACTTGTTATTACTAAGGAATAGGTTCCATTAATAGAATCCCTATAATAGTTATTAATGATCCTGAAAACTTTCCTACCGTTTCCGGGTCATGCGGATGCTCATTGACAGACTTATTATTACTAAGGAATAGGTTCCATCAATAGAATCCTTATAATAGTTGTTAATGATCCTGAAACCATTCCTACCGTTTCCGACTCATGCTGAAGCTCATTGATAGACTTGTTATTACGAAGGAACAGGTTCCATCAGTAGAATCCCTATAATGGTTATTCATGATCCTAAAAGCATTCCTACCGTTTCCGGGTCATGCGGAGGCTCATTGATAGACTTGTTATTACTAAGGAATAGGTTCCATCAATAGAATCCCTATAATAGTTATTAATGATCCTGAAAACATTCCTACCGTTTCCGGGTCATGCGGATGCTTATTGACAGACTTATTATTACTAAGAATAGGTTCCATCAATAGAATTTCTATAATAGTTTTTAATCATCCTGAAAGCATTCCTACCGTTTCCGGGTCATGCGGAAGCTCATTGATAGACTTGTTATTACTAAGGAATAGGTTCCATCAATAGAATCCCTATAATAGTTATTAATGTTCCTGAAAGCATTCCGACCGTTTCCGGGTCATGCGGAAGTTTTTGATAGGCTTGTTATTACTAAGGAATAGGTTCCATCAATAGAATCCCTATAATAGTTATTAATGATCCTGAAAGCATTCCTACCGTTTCCTGGTCATGCGGAAGCTCATTGATAGACTTGTTATTACTAAGCCATAGGTTCCATCAATAGAATCCTTATAATAGTTGTTAATGATCCTGAAACCATTCCTACCGTTTCCGGGTCATGCGGAAGCTCATTGATAGACTTGTTATTACTAAGGAATAGGTTCCATCAATAGAATTTCTATAAAAGTTATTAATGATCCTGAAAGCATTCCGAACGTTTCCGTGTCATGCGGAAGCTCATTGATAGACTTGTTATTACTAAGGAATAGGTTCCATCAATAGAGACCCTATAATAGTTGTTAATGATCCTGAAAGCATTCCTACCGTTTCCGGGTCATGCGGAATCACATTGATAGACTTGTTATTACTAAGGCATAGGTTCCATCAATAGAATCCTTATAATAGTTGTTAATGATGCTGAAACCATTCCTACCGTTTCCGGGTCATGCGGAAGCTCATTGATAGACTTGTTATTACTAAGGAATAGGTTCCATCAATAGAATCCCTATAATAGTTATTAATGATCCTGAAAACATTCCTACCGTTTCCGGGTCATGCGGATGCTTATTGACAGACTTATTATTACTAAGGAATAGGTTCCATCAATAGAATTTCTATAATAGTTTTTAATGATCCTGAAAGCATTCCTACCGTTTCCGGGTCATGCGGAAGCTCATTGATAGACTTGTTATTACTAAGGAATAGGTTCCATCAATAGAATCCCTATAAAAGTTATTAATGTTCCTGAAAGCATTCCGACCGTTTCCGGGTCATGCGGAAGTTTTTGATAGGCTTGTTATTACTAAGGAATAGGTTCCATCAATAGAATCCCTATAATAGTTATTAATGATCCTGAAAGCATTCCTACCGTTTCCGGATCATGCGGAAGCTCATTGATAGACTTGTTATTACTAAGGCATCGGTTCCATTAATAGAATCCCTATAATAGTTATTAATGATCCTGAAAACTTTCCTACCGTTTCCGGGTCATGCGGATGCTCATTGACAGACTTATTATTACTAAGGAATAGGTTCCATCAATAGAATCCTTATAATAGTTGTTAATGATCCTGAAACCATTCCTACCGTTTCCGACTCATGCTGAAGCTCATTGATAGACTTGTTATTACGAAGGAACAGGTTCCATCAGTAGAATCCCTATAATGGTTATTCATGATCCTAAAAGCATTCCTACCGTTTCCGGGTCATGCGGAGGCTCATTGATAGACTTGTTATTACTAAGGAATAGGTTCCATCAATAGAATCCCTATAATAGTTATTAATGATCCTGAAAACATTCCTACCGTTTCCGGGTCATGCGGATGCTTATTGACAGACTTATTATTACTAAGAATAGGTTCCATCAATAGAATTTCTATAATAGTTTTTAATGATCCTGAAAGCATTCCTACCGTTTCCGGGTCATGCGGAAGCTCATTGATAGACTTGTTATTACTAAGGAATAGGTTCCATCAATAGAATCCCTATAATAGTTATTAATGTTCCTGAAAGCATTCCGACCGTTTCCGGGTCATGCGGAAGTTTTTGATAGGCTTGTTATTACTAAGGAATAGGTTCCATCAATAGAATCCCTATAATAGTTATTAATGATCCTGAAAGCATTCCTACCGTTTCCTGGTCATGCGGAAGCTCATTGATAGACTTGTTATTACTAAGGCATAGGTTCCATCAATAGAATCCTTATAATAGTTGTTAATGATCCTGAAACCATTCCTACCGTTTCCGGGTCATGCGGAAGCTCATTGATAGACTTGTTATTACTAAGGAATAGGTTCCATCAATAGAATTTCTATAAAAGTTATTAATGATCCTGAAAGCATTCCGAACGTTTCCGTGTCATGCGGAAGCTCATTGATAGACTTGTTATTACTAAGGAATAGGTTCCATCAATAGAGACCCTATAATAGTTGTTAATGATCCTGAAAGCATTCCTACCGTTTCCGGGTCATGCGGAATCACATTGATAGACTTGTTATTACTAAGGCATAGGTTCCATCAATAGAATCCTTATAATAGTTGTTAATGATGCTGAAACCATTCCTACCGTTTCCGGGTCATGCGGAAGCTCATTGATAGACTTGTTATTACTAAGGAATAGGTTCCATCAATAGAATCCCTATAATAGTTATTAATGATCCTGAAAACATTCCTACCGTTTCCGGGTCATGCGGATGCTTATTGACAGACTTATTATTACTAAGGAATAGGTTCCATCAATAGAATTTCCATAATAGTTTTTAATGATCCTGAAAGCATTCCTACCGTTTCCGGGTCATGCGGAAGCTCATTGATAGACTTGTTATTACTAAGGAATAGGTTCCATCAATAGAATCCCTATAAAAGTTATTAATGTTCCTGAAAGCATTCCGACCGTTTCCGGGTCATGCGGAAGTTTTTGATAGGCTTGTTATTACTAAGGAATAGGTTCCATCAATAGAATCCTTATAATAGTTATTAATGATCCTGAAAGCACTCCTACCGTTTCCTGGTCATGCGGAAGCTCATTGATAGACTTGTTATTACTAAGGCATAGGTTCCATGAATAGAATCCTCATAATAGTTGTTAATGATCCTGAAACCATTCCTACCGTTTCCGACTCATGCTGAAGCTCATTGATAGACTTGTTATTACGAAGGAACAGGTTCCATCAGTAGAATCCCTATAATGGTTATTCATGATCCTAAAAGCATTCCTACCGTTTCCGGGTCATGCGGAAGCTCATTGATAGACTTGTTATTACTAAGGAATAGGTTCCATCAATAGAATCCCTATAATAGTTATTAATGATCCTGAAAGCATTCCTACCGTTTCCTGGTCATGCGGAAGCTCATTGATAGACTTGTTATTACTAAGGCATAGGTTCCATCAATAGAATCCTTATAATAGTTGTTAATGATCCTGAAACCATTCCTACCGTTTCCGACTCATGCTGAAGCTCATTGATAGACTTGTTATTACGAAGGAACAGGTTCCATCAGTAGAATCCCTATAATGGTTATTCATGATCCTAAAAGCATTCCTACCGTTTCCGGGTCATGCGGAGGCTCATTGATAGACTTGTTATTACTAAGGAATAGGTTCCATCAATAGAATCCCTATAATAGTTATTAATGATCCTGAAAACATTCCTACCGTTTCCGGGTCATGCGGATGCTTATTGACAGACTTATTATTACTAAGGAATAGGTTCCATCAATAGAATTTCTATAATAGTTTTTAATGATCCTGAAAGCATTCCTACCGTTTCCGGGTCATGCGGAAGCTCATTGATAGACTTGTTATTACTAAGGAATAGGTTCCATCAATAGAATCCCTATAATAGTTATTAATGTTCCTGAAAGCATTCCGACCGTTTCCGGGTCATGCGGAAGTTTTTGATAGGCTTGTTATTACTAAGGAATAGGTTCCATCAATAGAATCCCTATAATAGTTATTAATGATCCTGAAAGCACTCCTACCGTTTCCTGGTCATGCGGAAGCTCATTGATAGACTTGTTATTACTAAGGCATAGGTTCCATCAATAGAATCCTCATAATAGTTGTTAATGATCCTGAAACCATTCCTACCGTTTCCGACTCATGCTGAAGCTCATTGATAGACTTGTTATTACGAAGGAACAGGTTCCATCAGTAGAATCCCTATAATGGTTATTCATGATCCTAAAAGCATTCCTACCGTTTCCGGGTCATGCGGAAGCTCATTGATAGACTTGTTATTACTAAGGAATAGGTTCCATCAATAGAATCCCTATAATAGTTATTAATGATCCTGAAAGCATTCCTACCGTTTCCTGGTCATGCGGAAGCTCATTGATAGACTTGTTATTACTAAGGCATAGGTTCCATCAATAGAATCCTTATAATAGTTGTTAATGATCCTGAAACCATTCCTACCGTTTCCGGGTCATGCGGAGGCTCATTGATAGACTTGTTATTACTAAGGAATAGGTTCCATCAATAGAATCCCTATAATAGTTATTAATGATCCTGAAAGCATTCCTACCGTTTCCTGGTCATGCGGAAGCTCATTGATAGACTTGTTATTACTAAGGCATAGGTTCCATCAATAGAATCCCTATAATAATTATTAATGATCCTGAAACCATTCCTACCGTTTCCGGGTCATGCGGAAGCTCATTGATAGACTTATTATTACTAAGGAATAAGTTCCATCAACAGAATTTCTATAATAGTTATCAATGATCCTGAAAGCATTCCTACCGTTTCCGGATCATGCGGAAGCTCATTGATAGACTTGTTATTACTAAGGAATAGGTTCCATCAATAGAATCCCTATAATAGTTATTAATGATCCTGAAAGCATTCCTACCGTTTCCTGGTCATGCGGAAGCTCATTGATAGACTTGTTATTACTAAGGCATAGGTTCCATCAATAGAATCCTTATAATAGTTGTTAATGATCCTGAAACCATTCCTACCGTTTCCGGGTCATGCGGAGGCTCATTGATAGACTTGTTATTACTAAGGAATAGGTTCCATTAATAGAATCCCTATAATAGTTATTAATGATCCTGAAAACTTTCCTACCGTTTCCGGGTCATGCGGATGCTCATTGACAGACTTATTATTACTAAGGAATAGGTTCCATCAATAGAATCCTTATAATAGTTGTTAATGATCCTGAAACCATTCCTACCGTTTCCGACTCATGCTGAAGCTCATTGATAGACTTGTTATTACGAAGGAACAGGTTCCATCAGTAGAATCCCTATAATGGTTATTCATGATCCTAAAAGCATTCCTACCGTTTCCGGGTCATGCGGAGGCTCATTGATAGACTTGTTATTACTAAGGAATAGGTTCCATCAATAGAATCCCTATAATAGTTATTAATGATCCTGAAAACATTCCTACCGTTTCCGGGTCATGCGGATGCTTATTGACAGACTTATTATTACTAAGAATAGGTTCCATCAATAGAATTTCTATAATAGTTTTTAATCATCCTGAAAGCATTCCTACCGTTTCCGGGTCATGCGGAAGCTCATTGATAGACTTGTTATTACTAAGGAATAGGTTCCATCAATAGAATCCCTATAATAGTTATTAATGTTCCTGAAAGCATTCCGACCGTTTCCGGGTCATGCGGAAGTTTTTGATAGGCTTGTTATTACTAAGGAATAGGTTCCATCAATAGAATCCCTATAATAGTTATTAATGATCCTGAAAGCATTCCTACCGTTTCCTGGTCATGCGGAAGCTCATTGATAGACTTGTTATTACTAAGGCATAGGTTCCATCAATAGAATCCTTATAATAGTTGTTAATGATCCTGAAACCATTCCTACCGTTTCCGGGTCATGCGGAAGCTCATTGATAGACTTGTTATTACTAAGGAATAGGTTCCATCAATAGAATTTCTATAAAAGTTATTAATGATCCTGAAAGCATTCCGACCGTTTCCGGGTCATGCGGAGCTCATTATTACTAAGGAATAGGTTCCATCAATAGATTTTCTATAATAGTTATTAATGAACCTGAAAGCATTCCTACCGTTTCCGGGTCATGCGGAAGCTCATTGATAGACTTGTTATGACTAATGAATAGGTTCCATCAATAGAATCCCTATAATAGTTATTAATGATCTTGAAAGCATTCAGACCGTTTCCGGGTCATGCGGAAGCTTATTGACAGACTTGTTATTACTAAGGAATAGGTTCCATCAATAGAATTTCTATAATAGTTATTAATGATCCTGAAAGCATTCCGACCGTTTCCGGGTCATGCGGAGCTCATTGGTAGACTTGTTATTACTAAGGAATAGGTTCCATCAATAGAGACCCTATAATAGTTGTTAATGATGCTGAAAGCATTCCTACCGTTTCCGGGTCATGCGGAATCACACTGATAGACTTGTTATTACTAAGGCATAGGTTCCATCAATAGAATCCCTATAATAGTTGTTAATGATCCTGAAAGCATTCCTACCGTTTCCGGGTCATGCGGAAGTTCATTGATAGACTTGTTATTACTAAGGCATAGGTTCCATCAATAGAATCCCTATAATAATTATTAATGATCCTGAAACCATTCCCACCGTTTCCGGGTCATGCGGAAGCTCATTGATAGACTTATTATTACTAAGGAATAGGTTCCATCAACAGAATATCTATAATAGTTATTAATGATCCTGAAAGCATTTCTACCGTTTCCGGGTCATGCGGAAGCTCATTGATAGACTTGTTATTACTAAGGAATAAGTTCCATCAACAGAATTTCTATAATAGTTATCAATGATCCTGAAAGCTTTCCTAACGTTTCCGGATCATGCGGAAGCTCATTGATAGACTTGTTATTACTAAGGCATCGGTTCCATTAATAGAATCCCTATAATAGTTACTAATGATCCTGAAAACATTCCTACCGTTTCCGGGTCATGCGGATGCTCATTGACAGACTTATTATTACTAAGGAATAGGTTCCATCAATGGAATTTCTATAATAGTATTTAATGATCCTGAAAGCATTCCTACCGTTTCCGGGTCATGCGGAAGCTCATTGATAGACTTGTTATTACTAAGGAATAGGTTCCATCAACAGAATATCTATAATAGTTATTAATGATCCTGAAAGCATTTCTACCGTTTCCGGGTCATGCGGAAGCTCATTGATAGACTTGTTATTACTAAGGAATAAGTTCCATCAATGGAATTTCCATAATAGTATTTAATGATCCTGAAAGCATTCCTACCGTTTCCGGGTCATGCGGAAGCTCATTGATAGACTTGTTATTACTAAGGAATAGGTTCCATCAATAGAATCCCTATAATAGTTATTAATCTTCCTGAAAGCTTTTCGACCGTTTCCGGGTCATGCGGAAGTTTTTGATAGGCTTGTTATTACTAAGGAATAGGTTCCATCAATAGAATCCCTATAATAGTTGTTAATGATCCTGAAAGCATTCCTACCGTTTCCGGGTCATGCGGAAGCTCATTGATAGACTTGTTATTACTAAGGCATAGGTTCCATCAATAGAATCCCTATAATAGATGTTAATGATCCTGAAAGCTTTTCTACCGTTTCCGGCTCATGCGGAAGCTCATTGATAGACTTGTTATTACTAAGGCATAGGTTCCATCAATAGAATCCTTATAATTGTTGTTAATGATCCTGAAACCATTCCTACCGTTTCCGGGTCATGCGGAAGCTCATTGATAGACTTGTTATTACTAAGGAATAGGTTCCATCAATAGAATCCCTATAATAGTTATTAATGATCCTGAAAGCATTCCTACCGTTTCCTGGTCATGCGGAAGCTCATTGATAGACTTGTTATTACTAAGGCATAGCTTCCATCAATAGAATCCCTATAATAATTATTAATGATCCTGAAAGCATTTCTACCGTTTCCTGGTCATGCGGAAGCTCATTGATAGACTTGTTATTACTAAGGCATAGGTTCCATCAATAGAATCCTTATAACAGTTGTTAATGATCCTGAAACCATTCCTACCGTTTCCGGGTCATGCAGAAGCTCATTGATAGACTTGTTATTACTAAGGAATAGGTTCCATCAATAGAATCCCTATAATAGTTATTAATGATCCTGAAAGCATTCCTACCGTTTCCTGGTCATGCGGAAGCTCATTGATAGACTTGTTATTACTAAGGAATAAGTTCCATCAACAGAATATCTATAATAGTTATTAATGATCCTGAAAGCATTTCTACCGTTTCCGGCTCATGCGGAAGCTCATTCATAGACTTCTTATTACTAAGGAATAGGTTCCATCAATAGAATCCCTATAATAATTATTAATGATCCTGAAAACATTCCTACCGTTTCCGGGTCATGCGGATGCTCATTGACAGACTTATTATTACTAAGGAATAGGTTCCATCAATGGAATTTCTATAATAGTTTTTAATGATCCTGAAAGCATTCCTACCGTTTCCGGGTCATGCGGAAGCTCATTGATAGACTTGTTATTACTAAGGAATAGGTTCCATCAATAGAATCCCTATAATAGTTATTAATGTTCCTGAAAGCATTCCGACCGTTTCCGGGTCATGCGGAAGTTTTTGATAGGCTTGTTATTACTAAGGAATAGGTTCCATCAATAGAATCCCTATAATAGTTATTAATGATCCTGAAAGCACTCCTACCGTTTCCTGGTCATGCGGAAGCTCATTGATAGACTTGTTATTACTAAGGCATAGGTTCCATCAATAGAATCCTCATAATAGTTGTTAATGATCCTGAAACCATTCCTACCGTTTCCGACTCATGCTGAAGCTCATTGATAGACTTGTTATTACGAAGGAACAGGTTCCATCAGTAGAATCCCAATAATGGTTATTCATGATCCTAAAAGCATTCCTACCGTTTCCGGGTCATGCGGAAGCTCATTGATAGACTTGTTATTACTAAGGAATAGGTTCCCTCAATAGAATCCCTATAATAGTTATTAATGATCCTGAAAGCATTCCTACCGTTTCCTGGTCATGCGGAAGCTCATTGATAGACTTGTTATTACTAAGGCATAGGTTCCATCAATAGAATCCTTATAATAGTTGTTAATGATCCTGAAACCATTCCTACCGTTTCCGGGTCATGCGGAGGCTCATTGATAGACTTGTTATTACTAAGGAATAGGTTCCATCAATAGAATCCCTATAATAGTTATTAATGATCCTGAAAACATTCCTACCGTTTCCGGGTCATGCGGATGCTTATTGACACACTTATTATTACTAAGGAATAGGTTCCATCAATAGAATTTCTATAATAGTTTTTAATGATCCTGAAAGCATTCCTACCGTTTCTGGGTCATGCGGAAGCTCATTGATAGACTTGTTATTACTAAGGAATAGGTTCCATCAATAGAATCCCTATAATAGTTATTAATGTTCCTGAAAGCATTCCGACCGTTTCCGGGTCATGCGGAATTTTTTGATAGGCTTGTTATTACTAAGGAATAGGTTCCATCAATAGAATCCCTATAATAGTTATTAATGATCCTGAAAGCACTCCTACCGTTTCCTGGTCATGCGAAAGCTCATTCATAGACTTGTTATTACTAAGGAATAAGTTCCATCAACAGAATTTCTATAATAGTTATCAATGATCCTGAAAGCATTCCTACCGTTTCCGGATCATGCGGAAGCTCATTGATAGACTTGTTATTACTAAGGAATAAGTTCCATCAACAGAATTTCTATAATAGTTATCAATGATCCTGAAAGCATTCCTACCGTTTCCGGGTCATGCGGAAGCTCATTGATAGACTTGTTATTACTAAGGAATAGGTTCCATCAACAGAATTTCTATAATAGTTATCAATGATCCTGAAAGCATTCCTCCCGTTTCCGGATCATGCGGAAGCTCATTGATAGACTTGTTATTACTAAGGCATCGGTTCCATTAATAGAATCCCTATAATAGTTATTAATGATCCTGAAAACATTCCTACCGTTTCCGGGTCATGCGGATGCTCATTGACAGACTTATTATTACTAAGGAATAGGTTCCATCAATGGAATTTCTATAATAGTTTTTAATGATCCTGAAAGCATTCCTACCGTTTCCGGGTCATGCGGAAGCTCATTGATAGACTTGTTATTACTAAGGAATAGGTTCCATCAATAGAATTTCTATAAAAGTTATTAATGATCCTGAAAGCATTCCGAACGTTTCCGGGTCATGCGGAAGCTCATTGATAGACTTGTTATTACTAAGGAATAGGTTCCATCAATAGAGACCCTATAATAGTTGTTAATGATCCTGAAAGCATTCCTACCGTTTCCGGGTCATGCGGAATCACATTGATAGACCTGTTATTACTAAGGCATAGGTTCCATCAATAGAATCCTTATAATAGTTGTTAATGATGCTGAAACCATTCCTACCGTTTCCGGGTCATGCGGAAGCTCATTGATAGACTTGTTATTACTAAGGAATAGGTTCCATCAATAGAATCCCTATAATAGTTATTAATGATCCTGAAAACATTCCTACCGTTTCCGGGTCATGCGGATGCTTATTGACAGACTTATTATTACTAAGGAATAGGTTCCATCAATAGAATTTCTATAATAGTTTTTAATGATCCTGAAAGCATTCCTACCGTTTCCTGGTCATGCGGAAGCTCATTGATAGACTTGTTATTACTAAGGCATAGGTTCCATCAATAGAATCCTTATAATAGTTGTTAATGATCCTGAAACCATTCCTACCGTTTCCGACTCATGCTGAAGCTCATTGATAGACTTGTTATTACGAAGGAACAGGTTCCATCAGTAGAATCCCTATAATGGTTATTCATGATCCTAAAAGCATTCCTACCGTTTCCGGGTCATGCGGAGGCTCATTGATAGACTTGTTATTACTAAGGAATAGGTTCCATCAATAGAATCCCTATAATAGTTATTAATGATCCTGAAAACATTCCGACCGTTTCCGGGTCATGCGGAAGTTTTTGATAGGCTTGTTATTACTAAGGAATAGGTTCCATCAATAGAATCCCTATAATAGTTATTAATGATCCTGAAAGCACTCCTACCGTTTCCTGGTCATGCGGAAGCTCATTGATAGACTTGTTATTACTAAGGCATAGGTTCCATGAATAGAATCCTCATAATAGTTGTTAATGATCCTGAAACCATTCCTACCGTTTCCGACTCATGCTGAAGCTCATTGATAGACTTGTTATTACGAAGGAACAGGTTCCATCAGTAGAATCCCTATAATGGTTATTCATGATCCTAAAAGCATTCCTACCGTTTCCGGGTCATGCGGAGGCTCATTGATAGACTTGTTATTACTAAGGAATAGGTTCCATCAATAGAATCCCTATAATAGTTATTAATGATCCTGAAAACATTCCGACCGTTTCCGGGTCATGCGGAAGTTTTTGATAGACTTGTTATTACGAAGGAACAGGTTCCATCAGTAGAATCCCTATAATGGTTATTCATGATCCTAAAAGCATTCCTACCGTTTCCGGGTCATGCGGAAGCTCATTGATAGACTTGTTATTACTAAGGAATAGGTTCCATCAATAGAATCCCTATAATAGTTATTAATGATCCTGAAAGCATTCCTACCGTTTCCTGGTCATGCGGAAGCTCATTGATAGACTTGTTATTACTAAGGCATAGGTTCCATCAATAGAATCCTTATAATAGTTGTTAATGATCCTGAAACCATTCCTACCGTTTCCGACTCATGCTGAAGCTCATTGATAGACTTGTTATTACGAAGGAACAGGTTCCATCAGTAGAATCCCTATAATGGTTATTCATGATCCTAAAAGCATTCCTACCGTTTCCGGGTCATGCGGAGGCTCATTGATAGACTTGTTATTACTAAGGAATAGGTTCCATCAATAGAATCCCTATAATAGTTATTAATGATCCTGAAAACATTCCTACCGTTTCCGGGTCATGCGGATGCTTATTGACAGACTTATTATTACTAAGGAATAGGTTCCATCAATAGAATTTCTATAATAGTTTTTAATGATCCTGAAAGCATTCCTACCGTTTCCGGGTCATGCGGAAGCTCATTGATAGACTTGTTATTACTAAGGAATAGGTTCCATCAATAGAATCCCTATAATAGTTATTAATGTTCCTGAAAGCATTCCGACCGTTTCCGGGTCATGCGGAAGTTTTTGATAGGCTTGTTATTACTAAGGAATAGGTTCCATCAATAGAATCCCTATAATAGTTATTAATGATCCTGAAAGCACTCCTACCTTTTCCTGGTCATGCGGAAGCTCATTGATAGACTTGTTATTACTAAGGCATAGGTTCCATCAATAGAATCCTCATAATAGTTGTTAATGATCCTGAAACCATTCCTACCGTTTCCGACTCATGCTGAAGCTCATTGATAGACTTGTTATTACGAAGGAACAGGTTCCATCAGTAGAATCCCTATAATGGTTATTCATGATCCTAAAAGCATTCCTACCGTTTCCGGGTCATGCGGAAGCTCATTGATAGACTTGTTATTACTAAGGAATAGGTTCCATCAATAGAATCCCTATAATAGTTATTAATGATCCTGAAAGCATTCCTACCGTTTCCTGGTCATGCGGAAGCTCATTGATAGACTTGTTATTACTAAGGCATAGGTTCCATCAATAGAATCCTTATAATAGTTGTTAATGATCCTGAAACCATTCCTACCGTTTCCGACTCATGCTGAAGCTCATTGATAGACTTGTTATTACTAAGGAATAGGTTCCATCAATGGAATTTCTATAATAGTTTTTAATGATCCTGAAAGCATTCCTACCGTTTCCGGGTCATGCGGAAGCTCATTGATAGACTTGTTATTACTAAGGAATAGGTTCCATCAATAGAATTTCTATAAAAGTTATTAATGATCCTGAAAGCATTCCGAACGTTTCCGGGTCATGCGGAAGCTCATTGATAGACTTGTTATTACTAAGGAATAGGTTCCATCAATAGAGACCCTATAATAGTTGTTAATGATCCTGAAAGCATACCTACCGTTTCCGGGTCATGCGGAATCACATTGATAGACCTGTTATTACTAAGGCATAGGTTCCATCAATAGAATCCTTATAATAGTTGTTAATGATGCTGAAACCATTCCTACCGTTTCCGGGTCATGCGGAAGCTCATTGATAGACTTGTTATTACTAAGGAATAGGTTCCATCAATAGAATCCCTATAATAGTTATTAATGATCCTGAAAACATTCCTACCGTTTCCGGGTCATGCGGATGCTTATTGACAGACTTATTATTACTAAGGAATAGGTTCCATCAATAGAATTTCTATAATAGTTTTTAATGATCCTGAAAGCATTCCTACCGTTTCCTGGTCATGCGGAAGCTCATTGATAGACTTGTTATTACTAAGGCATAGGTTCCATCAATAGAATCCTTATAATAGTTGTTAATGATCCTGAAACCATTCCTACCGTTTCCGACTCATGCTGAAGCTCATTGATAGACTTGTTATTACGAAGGAACAGGTTCCATCAGTAGAATCCCTATAATGGTTATTCATGATCCTAAAAGCATTCCTACCGTTTCCGGGTCATGCGGAGGCTCATTGATAGACTTGTTATTACTAAGGAATAGGTTCCATCAATAGAATCCCTATAATAGTTATTAATGATCCTGAAAACATTCTGACCGTTTCCGGGTCATGCGGAAGTTTTTGATAGGCTTGTTATTACTAAGGAATAGGTTCCATCAATAGAATCCCTATAATAGTTATTAATGATCCTGAAAGCACTCCTACCGTTTCCTGGTCATGCGGAAGCTCATTGATAGACTTGTTATTACTAAGGCATAGGTTCCATGAATAGAATCCTCATAATAGTTGTTAATGATCCTGAAACCATTCCTACCGTTTCCGACTCATGCTGAAGCTCATTGATAGACTTGTTATTACGAAGGAACAGGTTCCATCAGTAGAATCCCTATAATGGTTATTCATGATCCTAAAAGCATTCCTACCGTTTCCGGGTCATGCGGAGGCTCATTGATAGACTTGTTATTACTAAGGAATAGGTTCCATCAATAGAATCCCTATAATAGTTATTAATGATCCTGAAAACATTCCGACCGTTTCCGGGTCATGCGGAAGTTTTTGATAGACTTGTTATTACGAAGGAACAGGTTCCATCAGTAGAATCCCTATAATGGTTATTCATGATCCTAAAAGCATTCCTACCGTTTCCGGGTCATGCGGAAGC
This sequence comes from Stegodyphus dumicola, assembly GCF_044657685.1. NCBI lineage: Eukaryota > Metazoa > Arthropoda > Arachnida > Araneae > Eresidae > Stegodyphus > Stegodyphus dumicola. The sequence goes on from NC_140769.1 coordinate 134,680,156, forward strand.
TCATTGATAGACTTGTTATTACTAAGGAATAGGTTCCATCAATAGAATCCCTATAATAGTTATTAATGATCCTGAAAGCATTCCTACCGTTTCCTGGTCATGCGGAAGCTCATTGATAGACTTGTTATTACTAAGGCATAGGTTCCATCAATAGAATCCTTATAATAGTTGTTAATGATCCTGAAACCATTCCTACCGTTTCCGACTCATGCTGAAGCTCATTGATAGACTTGTTATTACGAAGGAACAGGTTCCATCAGTAGAATCCCTATAATGGTTATTCATGATCCTAAAAGCATTCCTACCGTTTCCAGGTCATGCGGAGGCTCATTGATAGACTTGTTATTACTAAGGAATAGGTTCCATCAATAGAATCCCTATAATAGTTATTAATGATCCTGAAAACATTCCTACCGTTTCCGGGTCATGCGGATGCTTATTGACAGACTTATTATTACTAAGGAATAGGTTCCATCAATAGAATTTCTATAATAGTTTTTAATGATCCTGAAAGCATTCCTACCGTTTCCGGGTCATGCGGAAGCTCATTGATAGACTTGTTATTACTAAGGAATAGGTTCCATCAATAGAATCCCTATAATAGTTATTAATGTTCCTGAAAGCATTCCGACCGTTTCCGGGTCATGCGGAAGTTTTTGATAGGCTTGTTATTACTAAGGAATAGGTTCCATCAATAGAATCCCTATAATAGTTATTAATGATCCTGAAAGCACTCCTACCGTTTCCTGGTCATGCGGAAGCTCATTGATAGACTTGTTATTACTAAGGCATAGGTTCCATCAATAGAATCCTCATAATAGTTGTTAATGATCCTGAAACCATTCCTACCGTTTCCGACTCATGCTGAAGCTCATTGATAGACTTGTTATTACGAAGGAACAGGTTCCATCAGTAGAATCCCTATAATGGTTATTCATGATCCTAAAAGCATTCCTACCGTTTCCGGGTCATGCGGAAGCTCATTGATAGACTTGTTATTACTAAGGAATAGGTTCCATCAATAGAATCCCTATAATAGTTATTAATGATCCTGAAAGCATTCCTACCGTTTCCTGGTCATGCGGAAGCTCATTGATAGACTTGTTATTACTAAGGCATAGGTTCCATCAATAGAATCCTTATAATAGTTGTTAATGATCCTGAAACCATTCCTACCGTTTCCGACTCATGCTGAAGCTCATTGATAGACTTGTTATTACGAAGGAACAGGTTCCATCAGTAGAATCCCTATAATTGTTATTCATGATCCTAAAAGCATTCCTACCGTTTCCGGGTCATGCGGAGGCTCATTGATAGACTTGTTATTACTAAGGAATAGGTTCCATCAATAGAATCCCTATAATAGTTATTAATGATCCTGAAAACATTCCTACCGTTTCCGGGTCATGCGGATGCTTATTGACAGACTTATTATTACTAAGGAATAGGTTCCATCAATAGAATTTCTATAATAGTTTTTAATGATCCTGAAAGCATTCCTACCGTTTCCGGGTCATGCGGAAGCTCATTGATAGACTTGTTATTACTAAGGAATAGGTTCCATCAATAGAATCCCTATAATAGTTATTAATGTTCCTGAAAGCATTCCGACCGTTTCCGGGTCATGCGGAAGTTTTTGATAGGCTTGTTATTACTAAGGAATAGGTTCCATCAATAGAATCCCTATAATAGTTATTAATGATCCTGAAAGCACTCCTACCGTTTCCTGGTCATGCGGAAGCTCATTGATAGACTTGTTATTACTAAGGCATAGGTTCCATCAATAGAATCCTCATAATAGTTGTTAATGATCCTGAAACCATTCCTACCGTTTCCGACTCATGCTGAAGCTCATTGATAGACTTGTTATTACGAAGGAACAGGTTCCATCAGTAGAATCCCTATAATGGTTATTCATGATCCTAAAAGCATTCCTACCGTTTCCGGGTCATGCGGAAGCTCATTGATAGACTTGTTATTACTAAGGAATAGGTTCCATCAATAGAATCCCTATAATAGTTATTAATGATCCTGAAAGCATTCCTACCGTTTCCTGGTCATGCGGAAGCTCATTGATAGACTTGTTATTACTAAGGCATAGGTTCCATCAATAGAATCCTTATAATAGTTGTTAATGATCCTGAAACCATTCCTACCGTTTCCGGGTCATGCGGAGGCTCATTGATAGACTTGTTATTACTAAGGAATAGGTTCCATCAATAGAATCCCTATAATAGTTATTAATGATCCTGAAAGCATTCCTACCGTTTCCTGGTCATGCGGAAGCTCATTGATAGACTTGTTATTACTAAGGCATAGGTTCCATCAATAGAATCCCTATAATAATTATTAATGATCCTGAAACCATTCCTACCGTTTCCGGGTCATGCGGAAGCTCATTGATAGACTTATTATTACTAAGGAATAAGTTCCATCAACAGAATTTCTATAATAGTTATCAATGATCCTGAAAGCATTCCTACCGTTTCCGGATCATGCGGAAGCTCATTGATAGACTTGTTATTACTAAGGAATAGGTTCCATCAATAGAATCCCTATAATAGTTATTAATGATCCTGAAAGCATTCCTACCGTTTCCTGGTCATGCGGAAGCTCATTGATAGACTTGTTATTACTAAGGCATAGGTTCCATCAATAGAATCCTTATAATAGTTGTTAATGATCCTGAAACCATTCCTACCGTTTCCGGGTCATGCGGAGGCTCATTGATAGACTTGTTATTACTAAGGAATAGGTTCCATTAATAGAATCCCTATAATAGTTATTAATGATCCTGAAAACTTTCCTACCGTTTCCGGGTCATGCGGATGCTCATTGACAGACTTATTATTACTAAGGAATAGGTTCCATCAATAGAATCCTTATAATAGTTGTTAATGATCCTGAAACCATTCCTACCGTTTCCGACTCATGCTGAAGCTCATTGATAGACTTGTTATTACGAAGGAACAGGTTCCATCAGTAGAATCCCTATAATGGTTATTCATGATCCTAAAAGCATTCCTACCGTTTCCGGGTCATGCGGAGGCTCATTGATAGACTTGTTATTACTAAGGAATAGGTTCCATCAATAGAATCCCTATAATAGTTATTAATGATCCTGAAAACATTCCTACCGTTTCCGGGTCATGCGGATGCTTATTGACAGACTTATTATTACTAAGAATAGGTTCCATCAATAGAATTTCTATAATAGTTTTTAATCATCCTGAAAGCATTCCTACCGTTTCCGGGTCATGCGGAAGCTCATTGATAGACTTGTTATTACTAAGGAATAGGTTCCATCAATAGAATCCCTATAATAGTTATTAATGTTCCTGAAAGCATTCCGACCGTTTCCGGGTCATGCGGAAGTTTTTGATAGGCTTGTTATTACTAAGGAATAGGTTCCATCAATAGAATCCCTATAATAGTTATTAATGATCCTGAAAGCATTCCTACCGTTTCCTGGTCATGCGGAAGCTCATTGATAGACTTGTTATTACTAAGGCATAGGTTCCATCAATAGAATCCTTATAATAGTTGTTAATGATCCTGAAACCATTCCTACCGTTTCCGGGTCATGCGGAAGCTCATTGATAGACTTGTTATTACTAAGGAATAGGTTCCATCAATAGAATTTCTATAAAAGTTATTAATGATCCTGAAAGCATTCCGAACGTTTCCGTGTCATGCGGAAGCTCATTGATAGACTTGTTATTACTAAGGAATAGGTTCCATCAATAGAGACCCTATAATAGTTGTTAATGATCCTGAAAGCATTCCTACCGTTTCCGGGTCATGCGGAATCACATTGATAGACTTGTTATTACTAAGGCATAGGTTCCATCAATTGAATCCTTATAATAGTTGTTAATGATGCTGAAACCATTCCTACCGTTTCCGGGTCATGCGGAAGCTCATTGATAGACTTGTTATTACTAAGGAATAGGTTCCATCAATAGAATCCCTATAATAGTTATTAATGATCCTGAAAACATTCCTACCGTTTCCGGGTCATGCGGATGCTTATTGACAGACTTATTATTACTAAGGAATAGGTTCCATCAATAGAATTTCTATAATAGTTTTTAATGATCCTGAAAGCATTCCTACCGTTTCCGGGTCATGCGGAAGCTCATTGATAGACTTGTTATTACTAAGGAATAGGTTCCATCAATAGAATCCCTATAAAAGTTATTAATGTTCCTGAAAGCATTCCGACCGTTTCCGGGTCATGCGGAAGTTTTTGATAGGCTTGTTATTACTAAGGAATAGGTTCCATCAATAGAATCCCTATAATAGTTATTAATGATCCTGAAAGCATTCCTACCGTTTCCGGATCATGCGGAAGCTCATTGATAGACTTGTTATTACTAAGGCATCGGTTCCATTAATAGAATCCCTATAATAGTTATTAATGATCCTGAAAACTTTCCTACCGTTTCCGGGTCATGCGGATGCTCATTGACAGACTTATTATTACTAAGGAATAGGTTCCATCAATAGAATCCTTATAATAGTTGTTAATGATCCTGAAACCATTCCTACCGTTTCCGACTCATGCTGAAGCTCATTGATAGACTTGTTATTACGAAGGAACAGGTTCCATCAGTAGAATCCCTATAATGGTTATTCATGATCCTAAAAGCATTCCTACCGTTTCCGGGTCATGCGGAGGCTCATTGATAGACTTGTTATTACTAAGGAATAGGTTCCATCAATAGAATCCCTATAATAGTTATTAATGATCCTGAAAACATTCCTACCGTTTCCGGGTCATGCGGATGCTTATTGACAGACTTATTATTACTAAGAATAGGTTCCATCAATAGAATTTCTATAATAGTTTTTAATGATCCTGAAAGCATTCCTACCGTTTCCGGGTCATGCGGAAGCTCATTGATAGACTTGTTATTACTAAGGAATAGGTTCCATCAATAGAATCCCTATAATAGTTATTAATGTTCCTGAAAGCATTCCGACCGTTTCCGGGTCATGCGGAAGTTTTTGATAGGCTTGTTATTACTAAGGAATAGGTTCCATCAATAGAATCCCTATAATAGTTATTAATGATCCTGAAAGCATTCCTACCGTTTCCTGGTCATGCGGAAGCTCATTGATAGACTTGTTATTACTAAGGCATAGGTTCCATCAATAGAATCCTTATAATAGTTGTTAATGATCCTGAAACCATTCCTACCGTTTCCGGGTCATGCGGAAGCTCATTGATAGACTTGTTATTACTAAGGAATAGGTTCCATCAATAGAATTTCTATAAAAGTTATTAATGATCCTGAAAGCATTCCGAACGTTTCCGTGTCATGCGGAAGCTCATTGATAGACTTGTTATTACTAAGGAATAGGTTCCATCAATAGAGACCCTATAATAGTTGTTAATGATCCTGAAAGCATTCCTACCGTTTCCGGGTCATGCGGAATCACATTGATAGACTTGTTATTACTAAGGCATAGGTTCCATCAATAGAAACCTTATAATAGTTGTTAATGATGCTGAAACCATTCCTACCGTTTCCGGGTCATGCGGAAGCTCATTGATAGACTTGTTATTACTAAGGAATAGGTTCCATCAATAGAATCCCTATAATAGTTATTAATGATCCTGAAAACATTCCTACCGTTTCCGGGTCATGCGGATGCTTATTGACAGACTTATTATTACTAAGGAATAGGTTCCATCAATAGAATTTCCATAATAGTTTTTAATGATCCTGAAAGCATTCCTACCGTTTCCGGGTCATGCGGAAGCTCATTGATAGACTTGTTATTACTAAGGAATAGGTTCCATCAATAGAATCCCTATAAAAGTTATTAATGTTCCTGAAAGCATTCCGACCGTTTCCGGGTCATGCGGAAGTTTTTGATAGGCTTGTTATTACTAAGGAATAGGTTCCATCAATAGAATCCTTATAATAGTTATTAATGATCCTGAAAGCACTCCTACCGTTTCCTGGTCATGCGGAAGCTCATTGATAGACTTGTTATTACTAAGGCATAGGTTCCATGAATAGAATCCTCATAATAGTTGTTAATGATCCTGAAACCATTCCTACCGTTTCCGACTCATGCTGAAGCTCATTGATAGACTTGTTATTACGAAGGAACAGGTTCCATCAGTAGAATCCCTATAATGGTTATTCATGATCCTAAAAGCATTCCTACCGTTTCCGGGTCATGCGGAAGCTCATTGATAGACTTGTTATTACTAAGGAATAGGTTCCATCAATAGAATCCCTATAATAGTTATTAATGATCCTGAAAGCATTCCTACCGTTTCCTGGTCATGCGGAAGCTCATTGATAGACTTGTTATTACTAAGGCATAGGTTCCATCAATAGAATCCTTATAATAGTTGTTAATGATCCTGAAACCATTCCTACCGTTTCCGACTCATGCTGAAGCTCATTGATAGACTTGTTATTACGAAGGAACAGGTTCCATCAGTAGAATCCCTATAATGGTTATTCATGATCCTAAAAGCATTCCTACCGTTTCCGGGTCATGCGGAGGCTCATTGATAGACTTGTTATTACTAAGGAATAGGTTCCATCAATAGAATCCCTATAATAGTTATTAATGATCCTGAAAACATTCCTACCGTTTCCGGGTCATGCGGATGCTTATTGACAGACTTATTATTACTAAGGAATAGGTTCCATCAATAGAATTTCTATAATAGTTTTTAATGATCCTGAAAGCATTCCTACCGTTTCCGGGTCATGCGGAAGCTCATTGATAGACTTGTTATTACTAAGGAATAGGTTCCATCAATAGAATCCCTATAATAGTTATTAATGTTCCTGAAAGCATTCCGACCGTTTCCGGGTCATGCGGAAGTTTTTGATAGGCTTGTTATTACTAAGGAATAGGTTCCATCAATAGAATCCCTATAATAGTTATTAATGATCCTGAAAGCACTCCTACCGTTTCCTGGTCATGCGGAAGCTCATTGATAGACTTGTTATTACTAAGGCATAGGTTCCATCAATAGAATCCTCATAATAGTTGTTAATGATCCTGAAACCATTCCTACCGTTTCCGACTCATGCTGAAGCTCATTGATAGACTTGTTATTACGAAGGAACAGGTTCCATCAGTAGAATCCCTATAATGGTTATTCATGATCCTAAAAGCATTCCTACCGTTTCCGGGTCATGCGGAAGCTCATTGATAGACTTGTTATTACTAAGGAATAGGTTCCATCAATAGAATCCCTATAATAGTTATTAATGATCCTGAAAGCATTCCTACCGTTTCCTGGTCATGCGGAAGCTCATTGATAGACTTGTTATTACTAAGGCATAGGTTCCATCAATAGAATCCTTATAATAGTTGTTAATGATCCTGAAACCATTCCTACCGTTTCCGGGTCATGCGGAGGCTCATTGATAGACTTGTTATTACTAAGGAATAGGTTCCATCAATAGAATCCCTATAATAGTTATTAATGATCCTGAAAGCATTCCTACCGTTTCCTGGTCATGCGGAAGCTCATTGATAGACTTGTTATTACTAAGGCATAGGTTCCATCAATAGAATCCCTATAATAATTATTAATGATCCTGAAACCATTCCTACCGTTTCCGGGTCATGCGGAAGCTCATTGATAGACTTATTATTACTAAGGAATAAGTTCCATCAACAGAATTTCTATAATAGTTATCAATGATCCTGAAAGCATTCCTACCGTTTCCGGATCATGCGGAAGCTCATTGATAGACTTGTTATTACTAAGGAATAGGTTCCATCAATAGAATCCCTATAATAGTTATTAATGATCCTGAAAGCATTCCTACCGTTTCCTGGTCATGCGGAAGCTCATTGATAGACTTGTTATTACTAAGGCATAGGTTCCATCAATAGAATCCTTATAATAGTTGTTAATGATCCTGAAACCATTCCTACCGTTTCCGGGTCATGCGGAGGCTCATTGATAGACTTGTTATTACTAAGGAATAGGTTCCATTAATAGAATCCCTATAATAGTTATTAATGATCCTGAAAACTTTCCTACCGTTTCCGGGTCATGCGGATGCTCATTGACAGACTTATTATTACTAAGGAATAGGTTCCATCAATAGAATCCTTATAATAGTTGTTAATGATCCTGAAACCATTCCTACCGTTTCCGACTCATGCTGAAGCTCATTGATAGACTTGTTATTACGAAGGAACAGGTTCCATCAGTAGAATCCCTATAATGGTTATTCATGATCCTAAAAGCATTCCTACCGTTTCCGGGTCATGCGGAGGCTCATTGATAGACTTGTTATTACTAAGGAATAGGTTCCATCAATAGAATCCCTATAATAGTTATTAATGATCCTGAAAACATTCCTACCGTTTCCGGGTCATGCGGATGCTTATTGACAGACTTATTATTACTAAGAATAGGTTCCATCAATAGAATTTCTATAATAGTTTTTAATCATCCTGAAAGCATTCCTACCGTTTCCGGGTCATGCGGAAGCTCATTGATAGACTTGTTATTACTAAGGAATAGGTTCCATCAATAGAATCCCTATAATAGTTATTAATGTTCCTGAAAGCATTCCGACCGTTTCCGGGTCATGCGGAAGTTTTTGATAGGCTTGTTATTACTAAGGAATAGGTTCCATCAATAGAATCCCTATAATAGTTATTAATGATCCTGAAAGCATTCCTACCGTTTCCTGGTCATGCGGAAGCTCATTGATAGACTTGTTATTACTAAGGCATAGGTTCCATCAATAGAATCCTTATAATAGTTGTTAATGATCCTGAAACCATTCCTACCGTTTCCGGGTCATGCGGAAGCTCATTGATAGACTTGTTATTACTAAGGAATAGGTTCCATCAATAGAATTTCTATAAAAGTTATTAATGATCCTGAAAGCATTCCGAACGTTTCCGTGTCATGCGGAAGCTCATTGATAGACTTGTTATTACTAAGGAATAGGTTCCATCAATAGAGACCCTATAATAGTTGTTAATGATCCTGAAAGCATTCCTACCGTTTCCGGGTCATGCGGAATCACATTGATAGACTTGTTATTACTAAGGCATAGGTTCCATCAATAGAATCCTTATAATAGTTGTTAATGATGCTGAAACCATTCCTACCGTTTCCGGGTCATGCGGAAGCTCATTGATAGACTTGTTATTACTAAGGAATAGGTTCCATCAATAGAATCCCTATAATAGTTATTAATGATCCTGAAAACATTCCTACCGTTTCCGGGTCATGCGGATGCTTATTGACAGACTTATTATTACTAAGGAATAGGTTCCATCAATAGAATTTCTATAATAGTTTTTAATGATCCTGAAAGCATTCCTACCGTTTCCGGGTCATGCGGAAGCTCATTGATAGACTTGTTATTACTAAGGAATAGGTTCCATCAATAGAATCCCTATAAAAGTTATTAATGTTCCTGAAAGCATTCCGACCGTTTCCGGGTCATGCGGAAGTTTTTGATAGGCTTGTTATTACTAAGGAATAGGTTCCATCAATAGAATCCCTATAATAGTTATTAATGATCCTGAAAGCATTCCTACCGTTTCCGGATCATGCGGAAGCTCATTGATAGACTTGTTATTACTAAGGCATCGGTTCCATTAATAGAATCCCTATAATAGTTATTAATGATCCTGAAAACTTTCCTACCGTTTCCGGGTCATGCGGATGCTCATTGACAGACTTATTATTACTAAGGAATAGGTTCCATCAATAGAATCCTTATAATAGTTGTTAATGATCCTGAAACCATTCCTACCGTTTCCGACTCATGCTGAAGCTCATTGATAGACTTGTTATTACGAAGGAACAGGTTCCATCAGTAGAATCCCTATAATGGTTATTCATGATCCTAAAAGCATTCCTACCGTTTCCGGGTCATGCGGAGGCTCATTGATAGACTTGTTATTACTAAGGAATAGGTTCCATCAATAGAATCCCTATAATAGTTATTAATGATCCTGAAAACATTCCTACCGTTTCCGGGTCATGCGGATGCTTATTGACAGACTTATTATTACTAAGAATAGGTTCCATCAATAGAATTTCTATAATAGTTTTTAATGATCCTGAAAGCATTCCTACCGTTTCCGGGTCATGCGGAAGCTCATTGATAGACTTGTTATTACTAAGGAATAGGTTCCATCAATAGAATCCCTATAATAGTTATTAATGTTCCTGAAAGCATTCCGACCGTTTCCGGGTCATGCGGAAGTTTTTGATAGGCTTGTTATTACTAAGGAATAGGTTCCATCAATAGAATCCCTATAATAGTTATTAATGATCCTGAAAGCATTCCTACCGTTTCCTGGTCATGCGGAAGCTCATTGATAGACTTGTTATTACTAAGGCATAGGTTCCATCAATAGAATCCTTATAATAGTTGTTAATGATCCTGAAACCATTCCTACCGTTTCCGGGTCATGCGGAAGCTCATTGATAGACTTGTTATTACTAAGGAATAGGTTCCATCAATAGAATTTCTATAAAAGTTATTAATGATCCTGAAAGCATTCCGAACGTTTCCGTGTCATGCGGAAGCTCATTGATAGACTTGTTATTACTAAGGAATAGGTTCCATCAATAGAGACCCTATAATAGTTGTTAATGATCCTGAAAGCATTCCTACCGTTTCCGGGTCATGCGGAATCACATTGATAGACTTGTTATTACTAAGGCATAGGTTCCATCAATAGAATCCTTATAATAGTTGTTAATGATGCTGAAACCATTCCTACCGTTTCCGGGTCATGCGGAAGCTCATTGATAGACTTGTTATTACTAAGGAATAGGTTCCATCAATAGAATCCCTATAATAGTTATTAATGATCCTGAAAACATTCCTACCGTTTCCGGGTCATGCGGATGCTTATTGACAGACTTATTATTACTAAGGAATAGGTTCCATCAATAGAATTTCCATAATAGTTTTTAATGATCCTGAAAGCATTCCTACCGTTTCCGGGTCATGCGGAAGCTCATTGATAGACTTGTTATTACTAAGGAATAGGTTCCATCAATAGAATCCCTATAAAAGTTATTAATGTTCCTGAAAGCATTCCGACCGTTTCCGGGTCATGCGGAAGTTTTTGATAGGCTTGTTATTACTAAGGAATAGGTTCCATCAATAGAATCCTTATAATAGTTATTAATGATCCTGAAAGCACTCCTACCGTTTCCTGGTCATGCGGAAGCTCATTGATAGACTTGTTATTACTAAGGCATAGGTTCCATGAATAGAATCCTCATAATAGTTGTTAATGATCCTGAAACCATTCCTACCGTTTCCGACTCATGCTGAAGCTCATTGATAGACTTGTTATTACGAAGGAACAGGTTCCATCAGTAGAATCCCTATAATGGTTATTCATGATCCTAAAAGCATTCCTACCGTTTCCGGGTCATGCGGAAGCTCATTGATAGACTTGTTATTACTAAGGAATAGGTTCCATCAATAGAATCCCTATAATACTTTTAATGATCCTGAAAGCATTCCTACCGTTTCCTGGTCATGCGGAAGCTCATTGATAGACTTGTTATTACTAAGGCATAGGTTCCATCAATAGAATCCTTATAATAGTTGTTAATGATCCTGAAACCATTCCTACCGTTTCCGACTCATGCTGAAGCTCATTGATAGACTTGTTATTACGAAGGAACAGGTTCCATCAGTAGAATCCCTATAATGGTTATTCATGATCCTAAAAGCATTCCTACTGTTTCCGGGTCATGCGGAGGCTCATTGATAGACTTGTTATTACTAAGGAATAGGTTCCATCAATAGAATCCCTATAATAGTTATTAATGATCCTGAAAACATTCCTACCGTTTCCGGGTCATGCGGATGCTTATTGACAGACTTATTATTACTAAGGAATAGGTTCCATCAATAGAATTTCTATAATAGTTTTTAATGATCCTGAAAGCATTCCTACCGTTTCCGGGTCATGCGGAAGCTCATTGATAGACTTGTTATTACTAAGGAATAGGTTCCATCAATAGAATCCCTATAATAGTTATTAATGTTCCTGAAAGCATTCCGACCGTTTCCGGGTCATGCGGAAGTTTTTGATAGGCTTGTTATTACTAAGGAATAGGTTCCATCAATAGAATCCCTATAATAGTTATTAATGATCCTGAAAGCACTCCTACCGTTTCCTGGTCATGCGGAAGCTCATTGATAGACTTGTTATTACTAAGGCATAGGTTCCATCAATAGAATCCTCATAATAGTTGTTAATGATCCTGAAACCATTCCTACCGTTTCCGACTCATGCTGAAGCTCATTGATAGACTTGTTATTACGAAGGAACAGGTTCCATCAGTAGAATCCCTATAATGGTTATTCATGATCCTAAAAGCATTCCTACCGTTTCCGGGTCATGCGGAAGCTCATTGATAGACTTGTTATTACTAAGGAATAGGTTCCATCAATAGAATCCCTATAATAGTTATTAATGATCCTGAAAGCATTCCTACCGTTTCCTGGTCATGCGGAAGCTCATTGATAGACTTGTTATTACTAAGGCATAGGTTCCATCAATAGAATCCTTATAATAGTTGTTAATGATCCTGAAACCATTCCTACCGTTTCCGGGTCATGCGGAGGCTCATTGATAGACTTGTTATTACTAAGGAATAGGTTCCATCAATAGAATCCCTATAATAGTTATTAATGATCCTGAAAGCATTCCTACCGTTTCCTGGTCATGCGGAAGCTCATTGATAGACTTGTTATTACTAAGGCATAGGTTCCATCAATAGAATCCCTATAATAAATTATTAATGATCCTGAAACCATTCCTACCGTTTCCGGGTCATGCGGAAGCTCATTGATAGACTTATTATTACTAAGGAATAAGTTCCATCAACAGAATTTCTATAATAGTTATCAATGATCCTGAAAGCATTCCTACCGTTTCCGGATCATGCGGAAGCTCATTGATAGACTTGTTATTACTAAGGCATCGGTTCCATTAATAGAATCCCTATAAGAGTTATTAATGATCCTGAAAACTTTCCTACCGTTTCCGGGTCATGCGGATGCTCATTGACAGACTTATTATTACTAAGGAATAGGTTCCATCAATAGAATCCTTATAATAGTTGTTAATGATCCTGAAACCATTCCTACCGTTTCCGACTCATGCTGAAGCTCATTGATAGACTTGTTATTACGAAGGAACAGGTTCCATCAGTAGAATCCCTATAATGGTTATTCATGATCCTAAAAGCATTCCTACCGTTTCCGGGTCATGCGGAGGCTCATTGATAGACTTGTTATTACTAAGGAATAAGTTCCATCAACAGAATTTCTATAATAGTTATCAATGATCCTGAAAGCATTCCTACCGTTTCCGGATCATGCGGAAGCTCATTGATAGACTTGTTATTACTAAGGCATCGGTTCCATTAATAGAATCCCTATAATAGTTATTAATGATCCTGAAAACTTTCCTACCGTTTCCGGGTCATGCGGATGCTCATTGACAGACTTATTATTACTAAGGAATAGGTTCCATCAATAGAATCCTTATAATAGTTGTTAATGATCCTGAAACCATTCCTACCGTTTCCGGGTCATGCAGAAGCTCATTGATAGACTTGTTATTACTAAGGAATAGGTTCCATCAATAGAATCCATATAATAGTTATTAATGATCCTGAAAGCATTCCTACCGTTTCCTGGTCATGCGGAAGCTCATTGATAGACTTGTTATTACTAAGGAATAAGTTCCATCAACAGAATTTCTATAATAGTTATCAATGATCCTGAAAGCATTCCTACCGTTTCCGGGTCATGCGAAAGCTCATTGATAGACTTATTATTACTAAGGAATAGGTTCCATCAACAGAATATGTATAATAGTTATTAATGATCCTGAAAGCATTTCTACCGTTTCCGGCTCATGCGAAAGCTCATTCATAGACTTCTTATTACTAAGGAATAGATTCCATCAATAGAATCCCTATAATAATTATTAATGATCCTGAAAACATTCCTACCGTTTCCGGGTCATGCGGATTCTTATTGACAGACTTATTATTACTAAGAATAGGTTCCATCAATAGAATTTCTATAATAGTTTTTAATGATCCTGAAAGCATTCCTACCGTTTCCGGGTCATGCGGAAGCTCATTGATAGACTTGTTATTACTAAGGAATAGGTTCCATCAATAGAATCCCTATAATAGTTATTAATGTTCCTGAAAGCATTCCGACCGTTTCCGGGTCATGCGGAAGTTTTTGATAGGCTTGTTATTACTAAGGAACAGGTTCCATCAATAGAATCCCTATAATAGTTATTAATGATCCTGAAAGCACTCCTACCGTTTCCTGGTCATGCGGAAGCTCATTGATAGACTTGTTATTACTAAGGCATAGGTTCCATCAATAGAATCCTCATAATAGTTGTTAATGATCCTGAAACCATTCCTACCGTTTCCGACTCATGCTGAAGCTCATTGATAGACTTGTTATTACGAAGGAACAGGTTCCATCAGTAGAATCCCTATAATGGTTATTCATGATCCTAAAAGCATTCCTACCGTTTCCGGGTCATGCGGAAGCTCATTGATAGACTTGTTATTACTAAGGAATAGGTTCCATCAATAGAATCCCTATAATAGTTATTAATGATCCTGAAAGCATTCCTACCGTTTCCTGGTCATGCGGAAGCTCATTGATAGACTTGTTATTACTAAGGCATAGGTTCCATCAATAGAATCCTTATAATAGTTGTTAATGATCCTGAAACCATTCCTACCGTTTCCGGGTCATGCGGAGGCTCATTGATAGACTTGTTATTACTAAGGAATAGGTTCCATCAATAGAATCCCTATAATAGTTATTAATGATCCTGTAAGCATTCCTACCGTTTCCTGGTCATGCGGAAGCTCATTGATAGAGTTGTTATTACTAAGGCATAGGTTCCATCAATAGAATCCCTATAATAATTATTAATGATCCTGAAACCATTCCTACCGTTTCCGGGTCATGTGGAAGCTCATTGATAGACATATTATTACTAAGGAATAAGTTCCATCAACAGAATTTCTATAATAGTTATCAATGATCCTGAAAGCATTCCTACCGTTTCCGGATCATGCGGAAGCTCATTGATAGACTTGTTATTACTAAGGCATCGGTTCCATTAATAGAATCCCTATAATAGTTATTAATGATCCTGAAAACTTTCCTACCGTTTCCGGGTCATGCGGATGCTCATTGACAGACTTATTATTACTAAGGAATAGGTTCCATCAATAGAATCCTTATAATAGTTGTTAATGATCCTGAAACCATTCCTACCGTTTCCGAATCATGCTGAAGCTCATTGATAGACTTGTTATTACGAAGGAACAGGTTCCATCAGTAGAATCCCTATAATGGTTATTCATGATCCTAAAAGTATTCCTACCGTTTCCGGGTCATGCGGATGCTTATTGACAGACTTATTATTACTAAGAATAGGTTCCATCAATAGAATTTCTATAATACTTTTTAATCATCCTGAAAGCATTCCTACCGTTTCCGGGTCATGCGGAAGCTCATTGATAGACTTATTATTACTAAGGAATAGGTTCCATCAACAGAATATGTATAATAGTTATTAATGATCCTGAAAGCATTCCTACCGTTTCCGGGTCATGCGGAAGCTCATTGATAGACTTGTTATTACTAAGGAATAGGTTCCATCAATAGAATCCCTATAATAGTTATTAATGTTCCTGAAAGCATTCCGACCGTTTCCGGGTCATGCGGAAGTTTTTGATAGGCTTGTTATTACTAAGGAATAGGTTCCATCAATAGAATCCCTATAATAGTTATTAATGATCCTGAAAGCACTCCTACCGTTTCCTGGTCATGCGGAAGCTCATTGATAGACTTGTTATTACTAAGGCATAGGTTCCATCAATAGAATCCTCATAATAGTTGTTAATGATCCTGAAACCATTCCTACCGTTTCCGACTCATGCTGAAGCTCATTGATAGACTTGTTATTACGAAGGAACAGGTTCCATCAGTAGAATCCCTATAATGGTTATTCATGATCCTAAAAGCATTCCTACCGTTTCCGGGTCATGCGGAAGCTCATTGATAGACTTGTTATTACTAAGGCATAGGTTCCATCAATAGAATCCTCATAATAGTTGTTAATGATCCTGAAACCATTCCTACCGTTTCCGACTCATGCTGAAGCTCATTGATAGACTTGTTATTACGAAGGAACAGGTTCCATCAGTAGAATCCCTATAATGGTTATTCATGATCCTAAAAGCATTCCTACCGTTTCCTGGTCATGCGGAAGCTCATTGATAGACTTGTTATTACTAAGGAATAGGTTCCATCAATAGAATCCCTATAATAGTTATTAATGATCCTGAAAGCATTCCTACCGTTTCCTGGTCATGCGGAAGCTCATTGATAGACTTGTTATTACTAAGGCATAGGTTCCATCAATAGAATCCTTATAATAGTTGTTAATGATCCTGAAACCATTCCTACCGTTTCCGGGTCATGCGGAGGCTCATTGATAGACTTGTTATTACTAAGGAATAGGTTCCATCAATAGAATCCCTATAATAGTTATTAATGATCCTGAAAGCATTCCTACCGTTTCCTGGTCATGCGGAAGCTCATTGATAGACTTGTTATTACTAAGGCATAGGTTCCATCAATAGAATCCCTATAATAAATTATTAATGATCCTGAAACCATTCCTACCGTTTCCGGGTCATGCGGAAGCTCATTGATAGACTTATTATTACTAAGGAATAAGTTCCATCAACAGAATTTCTATAATAGTTATCAATGATCCTGAAAGCATTCCTACCGTTTCCGGATCATGCGGAAGCTCATTGATAGACTTGTTATTACTAAGGCATCGGTTCCATTAATAGAATCCCTATAAGAGTTATTAATGATCCTGAAAACTTTCCTACCGTTTCCGGGTCATGCGGATGCTCATTGACAGACTTATTATTACTAAGGAATAGGTTCCATCAATAGAATCCTTATAATAGTTGTTAATGATCCTGAAACCATTCCTACCGTTTCCGACTCATGCTGAAGCTCATTGATAGACTTGTTATTACGAAGGAACAGGTTCCATCAGTAGAATCCCTATAATGGTTATTCATGATCCTAAAAGCATTCCTACCGTTTCCGGGTCATGCGGAGGCTCATTGATAGACTTGTTATTACTAAGGAATAAGTTCCATCAACAGAATTTCTATAATAGTTATCAATGATCCTGAAAGCATTCCTACCGTTTCCGGATCATGCGGAAGCTCATTGATAGACTTGTTATTACTAAGGCATCGGTTCCATTAATAGAATCCCTATAATAGTTATTAATGATCCTGAAAACTTTCCTACCGTTTCCGGGTCATGCGGATGCTCATTGACAGACTTATTATTACTAAGGAATAGGTTCCATCAATAGAATCCTTATAATAGTTGTTAATGATCCTGAAACCATTCCTACCGTTTCCGGGTCATGCAGAAGCTCATTGATAGACTTGTTATTACTAAGGAATAGGTTCCATCAATAGAATCCATATAATAGTTATTAATGATCCTGAAAGCATTCCTACCGTTTCCTGGTCATGCGGAAGCTCATTGATAGACTTGTTATTACTAAGGAATAAGTTCCATCAACAGAATTTCTATAATAGTTATCAATGATCCTGAAAGCATTCCTACCGTTTCCGGGTCATGCGGAAGCTCATTGATAGACTTATTATTACTAAGGAATAGGTTCCATCAACAGAATATGTATAATAGTTATTAATGATCCTGAAAGCATTTCTACCGTTTCCGGCTCATGCGAAAGCTCATTCATAGACTTCTTATTACTAAGGAATAGATTCCATCAATAGAATCCCTATAATAATTATTAATGATCCTGAAAACATTCCTACCGTTTCCGGGTCATGCGGATTCTTATTGACAGACTTATTATTACTAAGAATAGGTTCCATCAATAGAATTTCTATAATAGTTTTTAATGATCCTGAAAGCATTCCTACCGTTTCCGGGTCATGCGGAAGCTCATTGATAGACTTGTTATTACTAAGGAATAGGTTCCATCAATAGAATCCCTATAATAGTTATTAATGTTCCTGAAAGCATTCCGACCGTTTCCGGGTCATGCGGAAGTTTTTGATAGGCTTGTTATTACTAAGGAACAGGTTCCATCAATAGAATCCCTATAATAGTTATTAATGATCCTGAAAGCACTCCTACCGTTTCCTGGTCATGCGGAAGCTCATTGATAGACTTGTTATTACTAAGGCATAGGTTCCATCAATAGAATCCTCATAATAGTTGTTAATGATCCTGAAACCATTCCTACCGTTTCCGACTCATGCTGAAGCTCATTGATAGACTTGTTATTACGAAGGAACAGGTTCCATCAGTAGAATCCCTATAATGGTTATTCATGATCCTAAAAGCATTCCTACCGTTTCCGGGTCATGCGGAAGCTCATTGATAGACTTGTTATTACTAAGGAATAGGTTCCATCAATAGAATCCCTATAATAGTTATTAATGATCCTGAAAGCATTCCTACAGTTTCCTGGTCATGCGGAAGCTCATTGATAGACTTGTTATTACTAAGGCATAGGTTCCATCAATAGAATCCTTATAATAGTTGTTAATGATCCTGAAACCATTCCTACCGTTTCCGGGTCATGCGGAGGCTCATTGATAGACTTGTTATTACTAAGGAATAGGTTCCATCAATAGAATCCCTATAATAGTTATTAATGATCCTGAAAGCATTCCTACCGTTTCCTGGTCATGCGGAAGCTCATTGATAGACTTGTTATTACTAAGGCATAGGTTCCATCAATAGAATCCCTATAATAATTATTAATGATCCTGAAACCATTCCTACCGTTTCCGGGTCATGTGGAAGCTCATTGATAGACATATTATTACTAAGGAATAAGTTCCATCAACAGAATTTCTATAATAGTTATCAATGATCCTGAAAGCATTCCTACCGTTTCCGGATCATGCGGAAGCTCATTGATAGACTTGTTATTACTAAGGCATCGGTTCCATTAATAGAATCCCTATAATAGTTATTAATGATCCTGAAAACTTTCCTACCGTTTCCGGGTCATGCGGATGCTCATTGACAGACTTATTATTACTAAGGAATAGGTTCCATCAATAGAATCCTTATAATAGTTGTTAATGATCCTGAAACCATTCCTACCGTTTCCGAATCATGCTGAAGCTCATTGATAGACTTGTTATTACGAAGGAACAGGTTCCATCAGTAGAATCCCTATAATGGTTATTCATGATCCTAAAAGCATTCCTACCGTTTCCGGGTCATGCGGATGCTTATTGACAGACTTATTATTACTAAGAATAGGTTCCATCAATAGAATTTCTATAATACTTTTTAATGATCCTGAAAGCATTCCTACCGTTTCCGGGTCATGCGGAAGCTCATTGATAGACTTATTATTACTAAGGAATAGGTTCCATCAACAGAATATGTATAATAGTTATTAATGATCCTGAAAGCATTCCTACCGTTTCCGGGTCATGCGGAAGCTCATTGATAGACTTGTTATTACTAAGGAATAGGTTCCATCAATAGAATCCCTATAATAGTTATTAATGTTCCTGAAAGCATTCCGACCGTTTCCGGGTCATGCGGAAGTTTTTGATAGGCTTGTTATTACTAAGGAATAGGTTCCATCAATAGAATCCCTATAATAGTTATTAATGATCCTGAAAGCACTCCTACCGTTTCCTGGTCATGCGGAAGCTCATTGATAGACTTGTTATTACTAAGGCATAGGTTCCATCAATAGAATCCTCATAATAGTTGTTAATGATCCTGAAACCATTCCTACCGTTTCCGACTCATGCTGAAGCTCATTGATAGACTTGTTATTACGAAGGAACAGGTTCCATCAGTAGAATCCCTATAATGGTTATTCATGATCCTAAAAGCATTCCTACCGTTTCCGGGTCATGCGGAAGCTCATTGATAGACTTGTTATTACTAAGGAATAGGTTCCATCAATAGAATCCCTATAATAGTTATTAATGATCCTGAAAGCATTCCTACCGTTTCCTGGTCATGCGGAAGCTCATTGATAGACTTGTTATTACTAAGGCATAGGTTCCATCAATAGAATCCTTATAATAGTTGTTAATGATCCTGAAACCATTCCTACCGTTTCCGGGTCATGCGGAGGCTCATTGATAGACTTGTTATTACTAAGGAATAGGTTCCATCAATAGAATCCCTATAATAGTTATTAATGATCCTGAAAGCATTCCTACCGTTTCCTGGTCATGCGGAAGCTCATTGATAGACTTGTTATTACTAAGGCAGAGGTTCCATCAATAGAGTCCCTATAATAATTATTAATGATCCTGAAACCATTCCTACCGTTTCCGGGTCATGCGGAAGCTCATTGATAGACTTATTATTACTAAGGAATAGGTTCCATCAACAGAATATCTATAATAGTTATTAATGATTCTGAAAGCATTTCTACCGTTTCCGGCTCATGCGGAAGCTCATTCATAGACTTGTTATTACTAAGGCATAGGTTCCATCAATAGAATCCCTATAATAGTTATTAATGATCCTGAAAGCATTCCTACCGTTTCCTGGTCATGCGGAAGCTCATTGATAGACTTGTTATTACTAAGGCATAGGTTCCATCAATAGAATCCTTATAATAGTTGTTAATGATCCTGAAACCATTCCTACCGTTTCCGGGTCATGCGGAGGCTCATTGATAGACTTGTTATTACTAAGGAATAGGTTCCATCAATAGAATCCCTATAATAGTTATTAATGATCCTGAAAGCATTCCTACCGTTTCCTGGTCATGCGGAAGCTCATTGATAGACTTGTTATTACTAAGGCATAGGTTCCATCAATAGAATCCCTATAATAAATTATTAATGATCCTGAAACCATTCCTACCGTTTCCGGGTCATGCGGAAGCTCATTGATAGACTTATTATTACTAAGGAATAAGTTCCATCAACAGAATTTCTATAATAGTTATCAATGATCCTGAAAGCATTCCTACCGTTTCCGGATCATGCGGAAGCTCATTGATAGACTTGTTATTACTAAGGCATCGGTTCCATTAATAGAATCCCTATAATAGTTATTAATGATCCTGAAAACTTTCCTACCGTTTCCGGGTCATGCGGATGCTCATTGACAGACTTATTATTACTAAGGAATAGGTTCCATCAATAGAATCCTTATAACAGTTGTTAATGATCCTGAAACCATTCCTACCGTTTCCGACTCATGCTGAAGCTCATTGATAGACTTGTTATTACGAAGGAACAGGTTCCATCAGTAGAATCCCTATAATGGTTATTCATGATCCTAAAAGCATTCCTACCGTTTCCGGGTCATGCGGAGGCTCATTGATAGACTTGTTATTACTAAGGAATAGGTTCCATCAATAGAATCCCTATAATAGTTATTAATGATCCTGAAAACATTCCTACCGTTTCCGGGTCATGCGGATGCTTATTGACAGACTTATTATTACTAAGAATAGGTTCCATCAATAGAATTTCTATAATAGTTTTTAATGATCCTGAAAGCATTCCTACCGTTTCCGGGTCATGCGGAAGCTCATTGATAGACTTGTTATTACTAAGGAATAGGTTCCATCAATAGAATCCCTATAATAGTTATTAATGTTCCTGAAAGCATTCCGACCGTTTCCGGGTCATGCGGAAGTTTTTGATAGGCTTGTTATTACTAAGGAATAGGTTCCATCAATAGAATCCCTATAATAGTTATTAATGATCCTGAAAGCACTCCTACCGTTTCCTGGTCATGCGGAAGCTCATTGATAGACTTGTTATTACTAAGGCATAGGTTCCATCAATAGAATCCTCATAATAGTTGTTAATGATCCTGAAACCATTCCTACCGTTTCCGACTCATGCTGAAGCTCATTGATAGACTTGTTATTACGAAGGAACAGGTTCCATCAGTAGAATCCCTATAATGGTTATTCATGATCCTAAAAGCATTCCTACCGTTTCCGTGTCATGCGGAAGCTCATTGATAGACTTGTTATTACTAAGGAATAGGTTCCATCAATAGAATCCCTATAATAGTTATTAATGATCCTGAAAGCATTCCTACCGTTTCCTGGTCATGCGGAAGCTCATTGATAGACTTGTTATTACTAAGGCATAGGTTCCATCAATAGAATCCTTATAATAGTTGTTAATGATCCTGAAACCATTCCTACCGTTTCCGGGTCATGCGGAGGCTCATTCATAGACTTGTTATTACTAAGGAATAGGTTCCATCAATAGAATCCCTATAATAGTTATTAATGATCCTGAAAGCATTCCTACCGTTTCCTGGTCATGCGGAAGCTCATTGATAGACTTGTTATTACTAAGGCATAGGTTCCATCAATAGAATCCCTATAATAATTATTAATGATCCTGAAACCATTCCTACCAATTCCGGGTCATGCGGAAACTCATTGATAGACTTATTATTACTAAGGAATAGGTTCCATCAACAGAATATCTATAATAGTTATTAATGATTCTGAAAGCATTTCTACCGTTTCCGGCTCATGCGGAAGCTCATTCATAGACTTGTTATTACTAAGGAATAGGTTCCATCAATAGAATCCCCATAATAATTATTAATGATCCTAAAAGCATTCCTACCGTTTCCGGGTGATGCGGAAGCTCATTGATAGACTTGTTATTACTAAGGCATAGGTTCCATCAATAGAATCCTTATAATAGTTGTTAATGATCCTGAAACCATTCCTACCGTTTCCGGGTCATGCAGAAGCTCATTGATAGACTTGTTATTACTAAGGAATAGGTTCCATCAATAGAATCCCTATAATAGTTATTAATGATCCTGAAAGCATTCCTACCGTTTCCTGGTCATGCGTAAGCTCATTGATAGACTTGTTATTACTAAGGAATAAGTTCCATCAACAGAATTTCTATAATAGTTATCAGTGATCCTGAAAGCATTCCTACCGTTTCCGGGTCATGCGGAAGCTCATTGATAGACTTATTATTACTAAGGAATAGGTTCCATCAACAGAATATCTATAATAGTTATTAATGATCCTGAAAGCATTTCTACCGTTTCCGGCTCATGCGGAAGCTCATTCATAGACTTCTTATTACTAAGGAATAGATTCCATCAATAGAATCCCTATAATAATTATTAATGATCCTGAAAACATTCCTACCGTTTCCGGGTCATGCGGATGCTTATTGACAGACTTATTATTACTAAGAATAGGTTCCATCAATAGATTTTCTATAATAGTTTTTAATGATCCTGAAAGCATTCCTACCGTTTCCGGGTCATGCGGAAGCTCATTGATAGACTTGTTATTACTAAGGAATAGGTTCCATCAATAGAATCCCTATAATAGTTATTAATGTTCCTGAAAGCATTCCGACCGTTTCCGGGTCATGCGGAAGTTTTTGATAGGCTTGTTATTACTAAGGAATAGGTTCCATCAATAGAATCCCTATAATAGTTATTAATGATCCTGAAAGCACTCCTACCGTTTCCTGGTCATGCGGAAGCTCATTGATAGACTTGTTATTACTAAGGCATAGGTTCCATCAATAGAATCCTCATAATAGTTGTTAATGATCCTGAAACCATTCCTACCGTTTCCGACTCATGCTGAAGCTCATTGATAGACTTGTTATTACGAAGGAACAGGTTCCATCAGTAGAATCCCTATAATGGTTATTCATGATTCTAAAAGCATTCCTACCGTTTCCGGGTCATGCGGAAGCTCATTGATAGACTTGTTATTACTAAGGAATAGGTTCCATCAATAGAATCCCTATAATAGTTATTAATGATCCTGAAAGCATTCCTACCGTTTCCTGGTCATGCGGAAGCTCATTGATAGACTTGTTATTACTAAGGCATAGGTTCCATCAATAGAATCCTTATAATAGTTGTTAATGATCCTGAAACCATTCCTACCGTTTCCGGGTCATGCGGAGGCTCATTGATAGACTTGTTATTACTAAGGAATAGGTTCCATCAATAGAATCCCTATAATAGTTATTAATGATCCTGAAAGCATTCCTACCGTTTCCTGGTCATGCGGAAGCTCATTGATAGACTTGTTATTACTAAGGCATAGGTTCCATCAATAGAATCCCTATAATAATTATTAATGATCCTGAAACCATTCCTACCGTTTCCGGGTCATGCGGAAGCTCATTGATAGACATATTATTACTAAGGAATAAGTTCCATCAACAGAATTTCTATAATAGTTATCAATGATCCTGAAAGCATTCCTACCGTTTCCGGATCATGCGGAAGCTCATTGATAGACTTGTTATTACTAAGGCATCGGTTCCATTAATAGAATCCCTATAATAGTTATTAATGATCCTGAAAACTTTCCTACCGTTTCTGGGTCATGCGGATGCTCATTGACAGACTTATTATTACTAAGGAATAGGTTCCATCAATAGAATCCTTATAATAGTTGTTAATGATCCTGAAACCATTCCTACCGTTTCCGACTCATGCTGAAGCTCATTGATAGACTTGTTATTACGAAGGAACAGGTTCCATCAGTAGAATCCCTATAATGGTTATTCATGATCCTAAAAGCATTCCTACCGTTTCCGGGTCATGCGGAGGCTCATTGATAGACTTGTTATTACTAAGGAATAGGTTCCATCAATAGAATCCCTATAATAGTTATTAATGATCCTGAAAACATTCCTACCGTTTCCGGGTCATGCGGATGCTTATTG
Source organism: Stegodyphus dumicola (assembly GCF_044657685.1). Taxonomy (NCBI): domain Eukaryota; kingdom Metazoa; phylum Arthropoda; class Arachnida; order Araneae; family Eresidae; genus Stegodyphus; species Stegodyphus dumicola. The sequence goes on from NC_140769.1 coordinate 134,704,988, forward strand.
ACAGACTTATTATTACTAAGAATAGGTTCCATCAATAGAATTTCTATAATAGTTTTTAATGATCCTGAAAGCATTCCTACCGTTTCCGGGTCATGCGGAAGCTCATTGATAGAATTGTTATTACTAAGGAATAGGTTCCATCAATAGAATCCCTATAATAGTTATTAATGTTCCTGAAAGCATTCCGACCGTTTCCGGGTCATGCGGAAGTTTTTGATAGGCTTGTTATTACTAAGGAATAGGTTCCATCAATAGAATCCCTATAATAGTTATTAATGATCCTGAAAGCACTCCTACCGTTTCCTGGTCATGCGGAAGCTCATTGATAGACTTGTTATTACTAAGGCATAGGTTCCATCAATAGAATCCTCATAATAGTTGTTAATGATCCTGAAACCATTCCTACCGTTTCCGACTCATGCTGAAGCTCATTGATAGACTTGTTATTACGAAGGAACATGTTCCATCATTAGAATCCCTATAATGGTTATTAATGATCCTGAAAGCATTCCTACCGTTTCCTGGTCGTGCGGAAGCTCATTGATAGACTTGTTATTACTAAGGCAGAGGTTCCATCAATAGAGTCCCTATAATAATTATTAATGATCCTGAAACCATTCCTACCGTTTCCGGGTCATGCGGAAGCTCATTGATAGACTTATTATTACTAAGGAATAGGTTCCATCAACAGAATATCTATAATAGTTATTAATGATTCTGAAAGCATTTCTACCGTTTCCGGCTCATGCGGAAGCTCATTCATAGACTTGTTATTACTAAGGAATAGGTTCCATCAATAGAATCCCCATAATAATTATTAATGATCCTAAAAGCATTCCTACCGTTTCCGGGTGATGCGGAAGCTCATTGATAGACTTGTTATTACTAAGGCATAGGTTCCATCAATAGAATCCTTATAATAGTTGTTAATGATCCTGAAACCATTCCTACCGTTTCCGGGTCATGCAGAAGCTCATTGATAGACTTGTTATTACTAAGGAATAGGTTCCATCAATAGAATCCCTATAATAGTTATTAATGATCCTGAAAGCATTCCTACCGTTTCCTGGTCATGCGGAAGCTCATTGATAGACTTGTTATTACTAAGGAATAAGTTCCATCAACAGAATTTCTATAATAGTTATCAATGATCCTGAAAGCATTCCTACCGTTTCCGGGTCATGCGGAAGCTCATTGATAGACTTATTATTACTAAGGAATAGGTTCCATCAACAGAATATCTATAATAGTTATTAATGATCCTGAAAGCATTTCTACCGTTTCCGGCTCATGCGGAAGCTCATTCATAGACTTCTTATTACTAAGGAATAGGTTCCATCAATAGAATCCCTATAATAATTATTAATGATCCTGAAAACATTCCTACCGTTTCCGGGTCATGCGGATGCTCATTGACAGACTTATTATTACTAAGGAATAGGTTCCATCAATGGAATTTCTATAATAGTTTTTAATGATCCTGAAAGCATTCCTACCGTTTCCGGGTCATGCGGAAGCTCATTTATAGACTTGTTATTACTAAGGAATAGGTTCCATCAATAGAATTTCTATAATAGTTATTAATGATCCTGAAAGCATTCCGACCGTTTCCGGGTCATGCGGAAGCTCATTGATAGACTTGTTATTACTAAGGAATAGGTTCCATCAATAGAGACCCTATAATAGTTGTTAATGATCCTGAAAGCATTCCTACCGTTTCCGGGTCATGCGGAATCACATTGATAGACTTGTTATTACTAAGGCATAGGTTCCATCAATAGAATCCTTATAATAGTTGTTAATGATGCTGAAACCATTCCTACCGTTTCCGGGTCATGCGGAAGCTCATTGATAGACTTGTTATTACTAAGGAATAGGTTCCATCAATAGAATCCCTATAATAGTTATTAATGATCCTGAAAACATTCCTATCGTTTCCGGGTCATGCGGATGCTTATTGACAGACTTATTATTACTAAGGAATAGGTTCCATCAATAGAATTTCTATAATAGTTTTTAATGATCCTGAAAGCATTCCTACCGTTTCCGGGTCATGCGGAAGCTCATTGATAGACTTGTTATTACTAAGGAATAGGTTCCATCAATAGAATCCCTATAATAGTTATTAATGTTCCTGAAAGCATTCCGACCGTTTCCGGGTCATGCGGAAGTTTTTGATAGGCTTGTTATTACTAAGGAATAGGTTCCATCAATAGAATCCCTATAATAGTTATTAATGATCCTGAAAGCACTCCTACCGTTTCCTGGTCATGCGGAAGCTCATTGATAGACTTGTTATTACTAAGGCATAGGTTCCATCAATAGAATCCTCATAATAGTTGTTAATGATCCTGAAACCATTCCTACCGTTTCCGACTCATGCTGAAGCTCATTGATAGACTTGTTATTACGAAGGAACAGGTTCCATCAGTAGAATCCCTATAGTGGTTATTCATGATCCTAAAAGCATTCCTACCGTTTCCGGGTCATGCGGAAGCTCATTGATAGACTTGTTATTACTAAGGAATAGGTTCCATCAATAGAATCCCTATAATAGTTATTAATGATCCTGAAAGCATTCCTACCGTTTCCTGGTCATGCGGAAGCTCATTGATAGACTTGTTATTACTAAGGCATAGGTTCCATCAATAGAATCCTTATAATAGTTGTTAATGATCCTGAAACCATTCCTACCGTTTCCGGGTCATGCGGAGGCTCATTGATAGACTTGTTATTACTAAGGAATAGGTTCCATCAATAGAATCCCTATAATAGTTATTAATGATCCTGAAAGCATTCCGACCGTTTCCGGGTCATGCGGAAGTTTTTGATAGGCTTGTTATTACTAAGGAATAGGTTCCATCAATAGAATCCCTATAATAGTTATTAATGATCCTGAAAGCACTCCTACCGTTTCCTGGTCATGCGAAAGCTCATTGATAGACTTGTTATTACTAAGTAATAAGTTCCATCAACAGAATTTCTATAACAGTTATCAATGATCCTGAAAGCATTCCTACCGTTTCCGGATCATGCGGAAGCTCATTGATAGACTTATTATTACTAAGGAATAGGTTCCATCAACAGAATATCTATAATAGTTATTAATGATCCTGAAAGCATTTCTACTGTTTCCGGCTCATGCGGAAGCTCATTCATAGACTTCTTATTACTAAGGAATAGGTTCCATCAATAGAATCCCTATAATAATTATTAATGATCCTGAAAGCATTCCTACCGTTTCCGGGTCGTGCGGAAGCTCATTGATAGACTTGTTATTACTAAGGCATAGGTTCCATCAATAGAATCCCTATAATAGTTGTTAATGATCCTGAAACCATTCCTGACGTTTCCGGGTCATGCGGAAGCTCATTGATAGACTTGTTATTACTAAGGAATAAGTTCCATCAACAGAATTTCTATAATAGTTATCAATGATCCTGAAAGCATTCCTCCCGTTTCCGGATCATGCGGAAGCTCATTGATAGACTTGTTATTACTAAGGCATCGGTTCCATTAATAGAATCCCTATAATAGTTATTAATGATCCTGAAAACATTCCTACCGTTTCCGGGTCATGCGGATGCTCATTGACAGACTTATTATTACTAAGGAATAGGTTCCATCAATGGAATTTCTATAATAGTTTTTAATGATCCTGAAAGCATTCCTACCGTTTCCGGGTCATGCGGAAGCTCATTGATAGACTTGTTATTACTAAGGAATAGGTTCCATCAATAGAATTTCTATAATAGTTATTAATGATCCTGAAAGCATTCCGACCGTTTCCGGGTCATGCGGAAGCTCATTGATAGACTTGTTATTACTAAGGAATAGGTTCCATCAATAGAGACCCTATAATAGTTGTTAATGATCCTGAAAGCATTCCTACCGTTTCCGGGTCATGCGGAATCACATTGATAGACTTGTTATTACTAAGGCAGAGGTTCCATCAATAGAATCCTTATAATAGTTGTTAATGATGCTGAAACCATTCCTACCGTTTCCGGGTCATGCGGAAGCTCATTGATAGACTTGTTATTACTAAGGAATAGGTTCCATCAATAGAATCCCTATAATAGTTATTAATGATCCTGAAAACATTCCTACCGTTTCCGGGTCATGCGGATGCTTATTGACAGACTTATTATTACTAAGGAATAGGTTCCATCAATAGAATTTCTATAATAGTTTTTAATGATCCTGAAAGCATTCCTACCGTTTCCGGGTCATGCGGAAGCTCATTGATAGACTTGTTATTACTAAGGAATAGGTTCCATCAATAGAATCCCTATAAAAGTTATTAATGTTCCTGAAAGCATTCCGACCGTTTCCGGGTCATGCGGAAGTTTTTGATAGCTTGTTATTACTAAGGAATAGGTTCCATCAATAGAATCCCTATAATAGTTATTAATGATCCTGAAAGCACTCCTACCGTTTCCTGGTCATGCGGAAGCTCATTGATAGACTTGTTATTACTAAGGCATAGGTTCCATCAATAGAATCCTCATAATAGTTGTTAATGATCCTGAAACCATTCCTACCGTTTCCGACTCATGCTGAAGCTCATTGATAGACTTGTTATTACGAAGGAACAGGTTCCATCAGTAGAATCCCTATAATGGTTATTCATGATCCTAAAAGCATTCCTACCGTTTCCGGGTCATGCGGAAGCTCATTGATAGACTTGTTATTACTAAGGAATAGGTTCCATCAATAGAATCCCTATAATAGTTATTAATGATCCTGAAAGCATTCCTACCGTTTCCTGGTCATGCGGAAGCTCATTGATAGACTTGTTATTACTAAGGCATAGGTTCCATCAATAGAATCCTTATAATAGTTGTTAATGATCCTGAAACCATTCCTACCGTTTCCGGGTCATGCGGAGGCTCATTGATAGACTTGTTATTACTAAGGAATAGGTTCCATCAATAGAATCCCTATAATAGTTATTAATGATCCTGAAAGCATTCCTACCGTTTCCTGGTCATGCGTAAGCTCATTGATAGACTTGTTATTACTAAGGAATAAGTTCCATCAACAGAATTTCTATAATAGTTATCAGTGATCCTGAAAGCATTCCTACCGTTTCCGGGTCATGCGGAAGCTCATTGATAGACTTATTATTACTAAGGAATAGGTTCCATCAACAGAATATCTATAATAGTTATTAATGATCCTGAAAGCATTTCTACCGTTTCCGGCTCATGCGGAAGCTCATTCATAGACTTCTTATTACTAAGGAATAGATTCCATCAATAGAATCCCTATAATAATTATTAATGATCCTGAAAACATTCCTACCGTTTCCGGGTCATGCGGATGCTTATTGACAGACTTATTATTACTAAGAATAGGTTCCATCAATAGATTTTCTATAATAGTTTTTAATGATCCTGAAAGCATTCCTACCGTTTCCGGGTCATGCGGAAGCTCATTGATAGACTTGTTATTACTAAGGAATAGGTTCCATCAATAGAATCCCTATAATAGTTATTAATGTTCCTGAAAGCATTCCGACCGTTTCCGGGTCATGCGGAAGTTTTTGATAGGCTTGTTATTACTAAGGAATAGGTTCCATCAATAGAATCCCTATAATAGTTATTAATGATCCTGAAAGCACTCCTACCGTTTCCTGGTCATGCGGAAGCTCATTGATAGACTTGTTATTACTAAGGCATAGGTTCCATCAATAGAATCCTCATAATAGTTGTTAATGATCCTGAAACCATTCCTACCGTTTCCGACTCATGCTGAAGCTCATTGATAGACTTGTTATTACGAAGGAACAGGTTCCATCAGTAGAATCCCTATAATGGTTATTCATGATCCTAAAAGCATTCCTACCGTTTCCGGGTCATGCGGAAGCTCATTGATAGACTTGTTATTACTAAGGAATAGGTTCCATCAATAGAATCCCTATAATAGTTATTAATGATCCTGAAAGCATTCCTACCGTTTCCTGGTCATGCGGAAGCTCATTGATAGACTTGTTATTACTAAGGCATAGGTTCCATCAATAGAATCCTTATAATAGTTGTTAATGATCCTGAAACCATTCCTACCGTTTCCGGGTCATGCGGAGGCTCATTGATAGACTTGTTATTACTAAGGAATAGGTTCCATCAATAGAATCCCTATAATAGTTATTAATGATCCTGAAAGCATTCCTACCGTTTCCTGGTCATGCGGAAGCTCATTGATAGACTTGTTATTACTAAGGCAGAGGTTCCATCAATAGAGTCCCTATAATAATTATTAATGATCCTGAAACCATTCCTACCGTTTCCGGGTCATGCGGAAGCTCATTGATAGACTTATTATTACTAAGGAATAGGTTCCATCAACAGAATATCTATAATAGTTATTAATGATTCTGAAAGCATTTCTACCGTTTCCGGCTCATGCGGAAGCTCATTCATAGACTTGTTATTACTAAGGAATAGGTTCCATCAATAGAATCCCCATAATAATTATTAATGATCCTAAAAGCATTCCTACCGTTTCCGGGTGATGCGGAAGCTCATTGATAGACTTGTTATTACTAAGGCATAGGTTCCATCAATAGAATCCTTATAATAGTTGTTAATGATCCTGAAACCATTCCTACCGTTTCCGGGTCATGCAGAAGCTCATTGATAGACTTGTTATTACTAAGGAATAGGTTCCATCAATAGAATCCCTATAATAGTTATTAATGATCCTGAAAGCATTCCTACCGTTTCCTGGTCATGCGGAAGCTCATTGATAGACTTGTTATTACTAAGGAATAAGTTCCATCAACAGAATTTCTATAATAGTTATCAATGATCCTGAAAGCATTCCTACCGTTTCCGGGTCATGCGGAAGCTCATTGATAGACTTGTTATTACTAAGGAATAGGTTCCATCAATGGAATTTCTATAATAGTTTTTAATGATCCTGAAAGCATTCCTACCGTTTCCGGGTCATGCGGAAGCTCATTTATAGACTTGTTATTACTAAGGAATAGGTTCCATCAATAGAATTTCTATAATAGTTATTAATGATCCTGAAAGCATTCCGACCGTTTCCGGGTCATGCGGAAGCTCATTGATAGACTTGTTATTACTAAGGAATAGGTTCCATCAATAGAGACCCTATAATAGTTGTTAATGATCCTGAAAGCATTCCTACCGTTTCCGGGTCATGCGGAATCACATTGATAGACTTGTTATTACTAAGGCATAGGTTCCATCAATAGAATCCTTATAATAGTTGTTAATGATGCTGAAACCATTCCTACCGTTTCCGGGTCATGCGGAAGCTCATTGATAGACTTGTTATTACTAAGGAATAGGTTCCATCAATAGAATCCCTATAATAGTTATTAATGATCCTGAAAACATTCCTACCGTTTCCGGGTCATGCGGATGCTTATTGACAGACTTATTATTACTAAGGAATAGGTTCCATCAATAGAATTTCTATAATAGTTTTTAATGATCCTGAAAGCATTCCTACCGTTTCCGGGTCATGCGGAAGCTCATTGATAGACTTGTTATTACTAAGGAATAGGTTCCATCAATAGAATCCCTATAATAGTTATTAATGTTCCTGAAAGCATTCCGACCGTTTCCGGGTCATGCGGAAGTTTTTGATAGGCTTGTTATTACTAAGGAATAGGTTCCATCAATAGAATCCCTATAATAGTTATTAATGATCCTGAAAGCACTCCTACCGTTTCCTGGTCATGCGGAAGCTCATTGATAGACTTGTTATTACTAAGGCATAGGTTCCATCAATAGAATCCTCATAATAGTTGTTAATGATCCTGAAACCATTCCTACCGTTTCCGACTCATGCTGAAGCTCATTGATAGACTTGTTATTACGAAGGAACAGGTTCCATCAGTAGAATCCCTATAATGGTTATTCATGATCCTAAAAGCATTCCTACCGTTTCCGGGTCATGCGGAAGCTCATTGATAGACTTGTTATTACTAAGGAATAGGTTCCATCAATAGAATCCCTATAATAGTTATTAATGATCCTGAAAGCATTCCTACCGTTTCCTGGTCATGCGGAAGCTCATTGATAGACTTGTTATTACTAAGGCATAGGTTCCATCAATAGAATCCTTATAATAGTTGTTAATGATCCTGAAACCATTCCTACCGTTTCCGGGTCATGCGGAGGCTCATTGATAGACTTGTTATTACTAAGGAATAGGTTCCATCAATAGAATCCCTATAATAGTTATTAATGATCCTGAAGGCATTCCTCCCGTTTCCGGGTCATGCGGAAGTTTTTGATAGGCTTGTTATTACTAAGGCATCGGTTCCATTAATAGAATCCCTATAATAGTTATTAATGATCCTGAAAGCACTCCTACCGTTTCCTGGTCATGCGAAAGCTCATTGATAGACTTATTATTACTAAGTAATAAGTTCCATCAACAGAATATCTATATTAGTTATTAATGATCCTGAAAGCATTTCTACTGTTTCCGGCTCATGCGGAAGCTCATTCATAGACTTCTTATTACTAAGGAATAGGTTCCATCAATAGAATCCCTATAATAATTATTAATGATCCTGAAAGCATTCCTACCGTTTCCGGGTCGTGCGGAAGCTCATTGATAGACTTGTTATTACTAAGGCATAGGTTCCATCAATAGAATCCCTATAATAGTTGTTAATGATCCTGAAACCATTCCTGACGTTTCCGGGTCATGCGGAAGCTCATTGATAGACTTGTTATTACTAAGGAATAAGTTCCATCAACAGAATTTCTATAATAGTTATCAATGATCCTGAAAGCATTCCTCCCGTTTCCGGATCATGCGGAAGCTCATTGATAGACTTGTTATTACTAAGGCATCGGTTCCATTAATAGAATCCCTATAATAGTTATTAATGATCCTGAAAACATTCCTACCGTTTCCGGGTCATGCGGATGCTCATTGACAGACTTATTATTACTAAGGAATAGGTTCCATCAATGGAATTTCTATAATAGTTTTTAATGATCCTGAAAGCATTCCTACCGTTTCCGGGTCATGCGGAAGCTCATTGATAGACTTGTTATTACTAAGGAATAGGTTCCATCAATAGAATTTCTATAATAGTTATTAATGATCCTGAAAGCATTCCGACCGTTTCCGGGTCATGCGGAAGCTCATTGATAGACTTGTTATTACTAAGGAATAGGTTCCATCAATAGAGACCCTATAATAGTTGTTAATGATCCTGAAAGCATTCCTACCATTTCCGGGTCATGCGGAATCACATTGATAGACTTGTTATTACTAAGGCAGAGGTTCCATCAATAGAATCCTTATAATAGTTGTTAATGATGCTGAAACCATTCCTACCGTTTCCGGGTCATGCGGAAGCTCATTGATAGACTTGTTATTACTAAGGAATAGGTTCCATCAATAGAATCCCTATAATAGTTATTAATGATCCTGAAAACATTCCTACCGTTTCCGGGTCATGCGGATGCTTATTGACAGACTTATTATTACTAAGGAATAGGTTCCATCAATAGAATTTCTATAATAGTTTTTAATGATCCTGAAAGCATTCCTACCGTTTCCGGGTCATGCGGAAGCTCATTGATAGACTTGTTATTACTAAGGAATAGGTTCCATCAATAGAATCCCTATAAAAGTTATTAATGTTCCTGAAAGCATTCCGACCGTTTCCGGGTCATGCGGAAGTTTTTGATAGCTTGTTATTACTAAGGAATAGGTTCCATCAATAGAATCCCTATAATAGTTATTAATGATCCTGAAAGCACTCCTACCGTTTCCTGGTCATGCGGAAGCTCATTGATAGACTTGTTATTACTAAGGCATAGGTTCCATCAATAGAATCCTCATAATAGTTGTTAATGATCCTGAAACCATTCCTACCGTTTCCGACTCATGCTGAAGCTCATTGATAGACTTGTTATTACGAAGGAACAGGTTCCATCAGTAGAATCCCTATAATGGTTATTCATGATCCTAAAAGCATTCCTACCGTTTCCGGGTCATGCGGAAGCTCATTGATAGACTTGTTATTACTAAGGCATAGGTTCCATCAATAGAATCCTTATAATAGTTGTTAATGATCCTGAAACCATTCCTACCGTTTCCGGGTCATGCGGAGGCTCATTGATAGACTTGTTATTACTAAGGAATAGGTTCCATCAATAGAATCCCTATAATAGTTATTAATGATCCTGAAAGCATTCCTACCGTTTCCTGGTCATGCGGAAGCTCATTGATAGACTTGTTATTACTAAGGCATAGGTTCCATCAATAGAATCCCTATAATAATTATTAATGATCCTGAAACCATTCCTACCGTTTCCGGGTCATGCGGAAGCTCATTGATAGACTTATTATTACTAAGGAATAAGTTCCATCAACAGAATTTCTATAATAGTTATCAATGATCCTGAAAGCATTGCTACCGTTTCCGGATCATGCGGAAGCTCATTGATAGACTTGTTATTACTAAGGCATCGGTTCCATTAATAGAATCCCTATAATAGTTATTAATGATCCTGAAAACTTTCCTACCGTTTCCGGGTCATGCGGATGCTCATTGACAGACTTATTATTACTAAGGAATAGGTTCCATCAATAGAATCCTTATAATAGTTGTTAATGATCCTGAAACCATTCCTACCGTTTCCGACTTATGCTGAAGCTCATTGATAGACTTGTTATTACGAAGGAACAGGTTCCATCAGTAGAATCCCTATAATGGTTATTCATGATCCTAAAAGCATTCCTACCGTTTCCGGGTCATGCGGAGGCTCATTGATAGACTTGTTATTACTAAGGAATAGGTTCCATCAATAGAATCCCTATAATAGTTATTAATGATCCTGAAAACATTCCTACCGTTTCCGGGTCATGCGGATGCTTATTGACAGACTTATTATTACTAAGGAATAGGTTCCATCAATAGAATTTCTATAATAGTTTTTAATGATCCTGAAAGCATTCCTACCGTTTCCGGGTCATGCGGAAGCTCATTGATAGACTTGTTATTACTAAGGAATAGGTTCCATCAATAGAATCCCTATAATAGTTATTTATGTTCCTGAAAGCATTCCGACCGTTTCCGGGTCATGCGGAAGTTTTTGATAGGCTTGTTATTACTAAGGAATAGGTTCCATCAATAGAATCCCTATAATAGTTATTAATGATCCTGAAAGCACTCCTACCGTTTCCTGGTCATGCGGAAGCTCATTGATAGACTTGTTATTACTAAGGCATAGGTTCCATCAATAGAATCCTCATAATAGTTGTTAATGATCCTGAAACCATTCCTACCGTTTCCGACTCATGCTGAAGCTCATTGATAGACTTGTTATTACGAAGGAACAGGTTCCATCAGTAGAATCCCTATAATGGTTATTCATGATCCTAAAAGCATTCCTACCGTTTCCGGGTCATGCGGAAGCTCATTGATAGACTTGTTATTACTAAGGAATAGGTTCCATCAATAGAATCCCTATAATAGTTATTAATGATCCTGAAAGCATTCCTACCGTTTCCTGGTCATGCGGAAGCTCATTGATAGACTTGTTATTACTAAGGCATAGGTTCCATCAATAGAATCCTTATAATAGTTGTTAATGATCCTGAAACCATTCCTACCGTTTCCGGGTCATGCGGAGGCTCATTGATAGACTTGTTATTACTAAGGAATAGGTTCCATCAATAGAATCCCTATAATAGTTATTAATGATCCTGAAAGCATTCCGACCGTTTCCGGGTCATGCGGAAGTTTTTGATAGGCTTGTTATTACTAAGGAATAGGTTCCATCAATAGAATCCCTATAATAGTTATTAATGATCCTGAAAGCACTCCTACCGTTTCCTGGTCATGCGAAAGCTCATTGATAGACTTGTTATTACTAAGTAATAAGTTCCATCAACAGAATTTCTATAATAGTTATCAATGATCCTGAAAGCATTCCTACCGTTTCCGGATCATGCGGAAGCTCATTGATAGACTTATTATTACTAAGGAATAGGTTCCATCAACAGAATATCTATATTAGTTATTAATGATCCTGAAAGCATTTCTACTGTTTCCGGCTCATGCGGAAGCTCATTCATAGACTTCTTATTACTAAGGAATAGGTTCCATCAATAGAATCCCTATAATAATTATTAATGATCCTGAAAGCATTCCTACCGTTTCCGGGTCGTGCGGAAGCTCATTGATAGACTTGTTATTACTAAGGCATAGGTTCCATCAATAGAATCCCTATAATAGTTGTTAATGATCCTGAAACCATTCCTGACGTTTCCGGGTCATGCGGAAGCTCATTGATAGACTTGTTATTACTAAGGAATAAGTTCCATCAACAGAATTTCTATAATAGTTATCAATGATCCTGAAAGCATTCCTCCCGTTTCCGGATCATGCGGAAGCTCATTGATAGACTTGTTATTACTAAGGCATCGGTTCCATTAATAGAATCCCTATAATAGTTATTAATGATCCTGAAAACATTCCTACCGTTTCCGGGTCATGCGGATGCTCATTGACAGACTTATTATTACTAAGGAATAGGTTCCATCAATGGAATTTCTATAATAGTTTTTAATGATCCTGAAAGCATTCCTACCGTTTCCGGGTCATGCGGAAGCTCATTGATAGACTTGTTATTACTAAGGAATAGGTTCCATCAATAGAATTTCTATAATAGTTATTAATGATCCTGAAAGCATTCCGACCGTTTCCGGGTCATGCGGAAGCTCATTGATAGACTTGTTATTACTAAGGAATAGGTTCCATCAATAGAGACCCTATAATAGTTGTTAATGATCCTGAAAGCATTCCTACCGTTTCCGGGTCATGCGGAATCACATTGATAGACTTGTTATTACTAAGGCAGAGGTTCCATCAATAGAATCCTTATAATAGTTGTTAATGATGCTGAAACCATTCCTACCGTTTCCGGGTCATGCGGAAGCTCATTGATAGACTTGTTATTACTAAGGAATAGGTTCCATCAATAGAATCCCTATAATAGTTATTAATGATCCTGAAAACATTCCTACCGTTTCCGGGTCATGCGGATGCTTATTGACAGACTTATTATTACTAAGGAATAGGTTCCATCAATAGAATTTCTATAATAGTTTTTAATGATCCTGAAAGCATTCCTACCGTTTCCGGGTCATGCGGAAGCTCATTGATAGACTTGTTATTACTAAGGAATAGGTTCCATCAATAGAATCCCTATAAAAGTTATTAATGTTCCTGAAAGCATTCCGACCGTTTCCGGGTCATGCGGAAGTTTTTGATAGCTTGTTATTACTAAGGAATAGGTTCCATCAATAGAATCCCTATAATAGTTATTAATGATCCTGAAAGCACTCCTACCGTTTCCTGGTCATGCGGAAGCTCATTGATAGACTTGTTATTACTAAGGCATAGGTTCCATCAATAGAATCCTCATAATAGTTGTTAATGATCCTGAAACCATTCCTACCGTTTCCGACTCATGCTGAAGCTCATTGATAGACTTGTTATTACGAAGGAACAGGTTCCATCAGTAGAATCCCTATAATGGTTATTCATGATCCTAAAAGCATTCCTACCGTTCCGGGTCATGCGGAGGCTCATTGATAGACTTGTTATTACTAAGGAATAGGTTCCATCAATAGAATCCCTATAATAGTTATTAATGATCCTGAAAACATTCCTACCGTTTCCGGGTCATGCGGATGCTTATTGACAGACTTATTATTACTAAGGAATAGGTTCCATCAATAGAATTTCTATAATAGTTTTTAATGATCCTGAAAGCATTCCTACCGTTTCCGGGTCATGCGGAAGCTCATTGATAGACTTGTTATTACTAAGGAATAGGTTCCATCAATAGAATCCCTATAATAGTTATTAATGTTCCTGAAAGCATTCCGACCGTTTCCGGGTCATGCGGAAGTTTTTGATAGGCTTGTTATTACTAAGGAATAGGTTCCATCAATAGAATCCCTATAATAGTTATTAATGATCCTGAAAGCACTCCTACCGTTTCCTGGTCATGCGGAAGCTCATTGATAGACTTGTTATTACTAAGGCATAGGTTCCATCAATAGAATCCTCATAATAGTTGTTAATGATCCTGAAACCATTCCTACCGTTTCCGACTCATGCTGAAGCTCATTGATAGACTTGTTATTACGAAGGAACAGGTTCCATCAGTAGAATCCCTATAATGGTTATTCATGATCCTAAAAGCATTCCTACCGTTTCCGGGTCATGCGGAAGCTCATTGATAGACTTGTTATTACTAAGGAATAGGTTCCATCAATAGAATCCCTATAATAGTTATTAATGATCCTGAAAGCATTCCTACCGTTTCCTGGTCATGCGGAAGCTCATTGATAGACTTGTTATTACTAAGGCATAGGTTCCATCAATAGAATCCTTATAATAGTTGTTAATGATCCTGAAACCATTCCTACCGTTTCCGGGTCATGCGGAGGCTCATTGATAGACTTGTTATTACTAAGGAATAGGTTCCATCAATAGAATCCCTATAATAGTTATTAATGATCCTGAAAGCATTCCTACCGTTTCCTGGTCATGCGGAAGCTCATTGATAGACTTGTTATTACTAAGGCATAGGTTCCATCAACAGAATCCCTATAATAATTATTAATGATCCTGAAACCATTCCTACCGTTTCCGGGTCATGCGGAAGCTCATTGATAGACTTATTATTACTAAGGAATAGGTTCCATCAACAGAATATCTATAATAGTTATTAATGATTCTGAAAGCATTTCTACCGTTTCCGGCTCATGCGGAAGCTCATTCATAGACTTGTTATTACTAAGGAATAGGTTCCATCAATAGAATCCCCATAATAATTATTAATGATCCTAAAAGCATTCCTACCGTTTCCGGGTGATGCGGAAGCTCATTGATAGACTTGTTATTACTAAGGCATAGGTTCCATCAATAGAATCCCTATAATAGTTGTTAATGATCCTGAAACCATTCCTACAGTTTCCGGGTCATGCGGAAGCTCATTGATAGACTTGTTATTACTAAGGAATAAGTTCCATCAACAGAATTTCTATAATAGTTATCAATGATCCTGAAAGCATTCCTACCGTTTCCGGATCATGCGGAAGCTCATTGATAGACTTGTTATTACTAAGGCATCGGTTCCATTAATAGAATCCCTATAATAGTTATTAATGATCCTGAAAACTTTCCTACCGTTTCCGGGTCATGCGGATGCTCATTGACAGACTTATTATTATTAAGGAATAGGTTCCATCAATGGAATTTCTATAATAGTTTTTAATGATCCTGAAAGCATTCCTACCGTTTCCGGGTCATGCGGAAGCTCATTGATTGACTTGTTATTACTAAGGAATAGGTTCCATCAATAGAATCCCTATAATAGTTATTAATGATCCTGAATGCATTCCTACCGTTTCCGGGTCATGCGGAAGCTCATTGATAGATTTGTTATTACTAAGGCATAGGTTCCATCAATAGAATCCCTATAATAGTTGTTAATGATCCTGAAACCATTCCTACCGTTTCCGGGTCATGCGGAAGCTCATTGATAGACTTGTTATTATTAAGGAATAGGTTCCATCAATAGAATCCCTATAATAGTTGTTAATGATCCTGGAACCATTCCTACCGTTTCCGGGTCATGCGGAAGCTCATTGATAGACTTGTTATTTCTAAGGAATAGGTTCCATCAATAGAATCCCTATAATAGTTATTAATGATCCTGAAAGCATTCCTACCGTTTCCTGGTCATGCGGAAGCTCATTGATAGACTTGTTATTACTAAGGCATAGGTTCCATCATTAGAATCCCTATAATAATTATTAATGATCCTGAAACCATTCCTACCGTTTCCGGGTCATGCGGAAGCTCATTGATAGACTTATTATTACTAAGGAAGAGGTTCCATCAACAGAATATCTATAATAGTTATTAATGATCCTGAAAGCATTTCTACCGTTTCCGGCTCATGCGGAAGCTCATTCTTAGACTTGTTATTACTAAGGAATAGGTTCCATCAATAGAATCCCTATAATAATTATTAATGATCCTGAAAGCATTCCTACCGTTTCCGGGTCATGCGGAAGCTCATTGATAGACTTGTTCTTACTAAGGCATAGGTTCCATCAATAGAATCCCTATAATAGTTGTTAATGATCCTGAAACCATTCCTACCGTTTCCGGGTCATGCGGAAGCTCATTGATAGACTTGTTATTACTAAGGAATAAGTTCCATCAACAGAATTTCTATAATAGTTATCAATGATCCTGAAAGCATTCCTACCGTTTCCGGATCATGCGGAAGCTCATTGATAGACTTGTTATTACTAAGGCATCGGTTCCATTAATAGAATCCCTATAATAGTTATTAATGATCCTGAAAGCATTCCTACCGTTTCCGGGTCATGCGGATGCTCATTGACAGACTTATTATTACTAAGGAATAGGTTCCATCAATGGAATTTCTATAATAGTTTTTAATGAACTTGAAGGCATTCCTATCGTTTCCGGGTCATGCGGAAGCTCATTGATAGACTTGTTATTACTAAGGCATAGGTTTCATCAATAGAATCCCTATAATAGTTGTTAATGATCCTGAAACCATTCCTACCGTTTCCGGGTCATGCGGAAACTCATTGACAGACTTATTATTACTAAGGAATAGGTTCCATCAATAGAATTTCTATAATAGTTATTAATGATCCTGAAAGCATTCCTACCGTTTCCGGGTCATGCGGAAGCTCATTGATAGACTTGTTATTACTAATGAATAGGTTCCATCAATAGAATCCCTATAATAGTTATTAATGATCTTGAAAGCATTCCTACCGTTTCCGGGTCATGCGGAATCACATTGATAGACTTGTTATTACTAAGGCATAGGTTCCATCAATAGAATCCTCATAATAGTTGTTAATGATCCTGAAACCATTCCTACCGTTTCCGACTCATGCTGAAGCTCATTGATAGACTTGTTATTACGAAGGAACAGGTTCCATCAGTAGAATCCCTATAATGGTTATTCATGATCCTAAAAGCATTCCTACCGTTTCCGGGTCATGCGGAAGCTCATTGATAGACTTGTTATTATTAAGGAATAGGTTCCATCAATAGAATCCCTATAATAGTTGTTAATGATCCTGGAACCATTTCTACCGTTTCCGGGTCATGCGGAAGCTCATTGATAGACTTGTTATTACTAAGGAATAGGTTCCATCAACAGAATTTCTATAATAGTTATTAATGATCCTGAAAGCATTCCTACCGTTTCCGGGTCATGCGGAAGCTCATTGATAGACTTGTTATTACTAAGGCATAGGTTTCATCAATAGAATCCCTATAATAGTTGTTAATGATCCTGAAACCATTCCTACCGTTTCCGGGTCATGCGGAAACTCATTGACAGACTTATTATTACTAAGGAATAGGTTCCATCAATAGAATTTCTATAATAGTTATTAATGATCCTGAAAGCATTCCTACCGTTTCCGGATCATGCGGAAGCTCATTGATAGACTTGTTATTACTAAGGCATCGGTTCCATTAATAGAATCCCTATAATAGTTATTAATGATCCTGAAAACTTTCCTACCGTTTCCGGGTCATGCGGATGCTCATTGACAGACTTATTATTACTAAGGAATAGGTTCCATCAATAGAATCCTTATAATAGTTGTTAATGATCCTGAAACCATTCCTACCGTTTCCGACTCATGCTGAAGCTCATTGATAGACTTGTTATTACGAAGGAACAGGTTCCATCAGTAGAATCCCTATAATGGTTATTCATGATCCTAAAAGCATTCCTACCGTTTCCGGGTCATGCGGAGGCTCATTGATAGACTTGTTATTACTAAGGAATAGGTTCCATCAATAGAATCCCTATAATAGTTATTAATGATCCTGAAAACATTCCTACCGTTTCCGGGTCATGCGGATGCTTATTGACAGACTTATTATTACTAAGGAATAGGCTCCATCAATAGAATTTCTATAATAGTTTTTAATGATCCTGAAAGCATTCCTACCGTTTCCGGGTCATGCGGAAGCTCATTGATAGACTTGTTATTACTAAGGAATAGGTTCCATCAATAGAATCCCTATAATAGTTATTAATGTTCCTGAAAGCATTCCGAACGTTTCCGGGTCATGCGGAAGTTTTTGATAGGCTTGTTATTACTAAGGAATAGGTTCCATCAATAGAATCCCTATAATAGTTATTAATGATCCTGAAAGCACTCCTACCGTTTCCTGGTCATGCGGAAGCTCATTGATAGACTTGTTATTACTAAGGCATAGGTTCCATCAATAGAATCCTCATAATAGTTGTTAATGATCCTGAAACCATTTCTACCGTTTCCGACTCATGCTGAAGCTCATTGATAGACTTGTTATTACGAAGGAACAGGTTCCATCAGTAGAATCCCTATAATGGTTATTCATGATCCTAAAAGCATTCCTACCGTTTCCGGGTCATGCGGAAGCTCATTGATAGACTTGTTATTACTAAGGAATAGGTTCCATCAATAGAATCCCTATAATAGTTATTAATGATCCTGAAAGCATTCCTACCGTTTCCTGGTCATGCGGAAGCTCATTGATAGACTTGTTATTACTAAGGCATAGGTTCCATCAATAGAATCCTTATAATAGTTGTTAATGATCCTGAAAGCATTCCTACCGTTTTCGGGTCATGCGGAGGCTCATTGATAGACTTGTTATTACTAAGGAATAGGTTCCATCAATAGAATCCCTATAATAGTTATTAATGATCCTGAAAGCATTCCTACCGTTTCCTGGTCATGCGGAAGCTCATTGATAGACTTGTTATTACTAAGGCATAGGTTCCATCAATAGAATCCCTATAATAATTATTAATGATCCTGAAACCATTCCTACCGTTTGCGGGTCATGCGGAAGCTCATTGATAGACTTATTATTACTAAGGAATAGGTTCCATCAACAGAATATCTATAATAGTTATTAATGATTCTGAAAGTATTTCTACCGTTTCCGGCTCATGCGGAAATCATTCATAGACTTGTTATTACTAAGGAATAGGTTCCATCAATAGAATCCCCATAATAATTATTAATGATCCTAAAAGCATTCCTACCGTTTCCGGGTGATGCGGAAGCTCATTGATAGACTTGTTATTACTAAGGCATAGGTTCCATCAATAGAATCCCTATAATAGTTGTTAATGATCCTGAAACCATTCCTACAGTTTCCGGGTCATGCGGAAGCTCATTGATAGACTTGTTATTACTAAGGAATAAGTTCCATCAACAGAATTTCTATAATAGTTATCAATAATCCTGAAAGCATTCCTACCGTTTCCGGATCATGCGGAAGCTCATTGATAGACTTGTTATTACTAAGGCATCGGTTCCATTAATAGAATCCCTATAATAGTTATTAATGATCCTGAAAACTTTCCTACCGTTTCCGGGTCATGCGGATGCTCATTGACAGACTTATTATTACTAAGGAATAGGTTCCATCAATGGAATTTCTATAATAGTTTTTAATGATCCTGAAAGCATTCCTACCGTTTCCGGGTCATGCGGAAGCTCATTGATTGACTTGTTATTACTAAGGAATAGGTTCCATCAATAGAATCCCTATAATAGTTATTAATGATCCTGAATGCATTCCTACCGTTTCCGGGTCATGCGGAAGCTCATTGATAGATTTGTTATTACTAAGGCATAGGTTCCATCAATAGAATCCCTATAATAGTTGTTAATGATCCTGAAACCATTCCTACCGTTTCCGGGTCATGCGGAAACTCATTGACAGACTTATTATTATCAAGGAATAGGTTCCATCAATAGAATTTCTATAATAGTTATTAATGATCCTGAAAGCATTCCTACCGTTTCCGGGTCATGCGGAAGCTCATTGATAGACTTGTTATTACTAATGAATAGGTTCCATCAATAGAATCCCTATAATAGTTATTAATGATCTTGAAAGCATTCAGACCGTTTCCGGGTCATGCGGAAGCTTATTGACAGACTTGTTATTACTAAGGAATAGGTTCCATCAATAGAATTTCTATAATAGTTATTAATGATCCTGAAAGCATTCCGACCGTTTCCGGGTCATGCGGAGCTCATTGATAGACTTGTTATTACTAAGGAATAGGTTCCATCAATAGAGACACTATAATAGTTGTTAATGATCCTGAAAGCATTCCTACCGTTTCCGGGTCATGCGGAATCACATTGATAGACTTGTTATTACTAAGGCATAGGTTCCATCAATAGAATCCTCATAATAGTTGTTAATGATCCTGAAACCATTCCTACCGTTTCCGACTCATGCTGAAGCTCATTGATAGACTTGTTATTACGAAGGAACAGGTTCCATCAGTACAATCCCTATAATGGTTATTCATGATCCTAAAAGCATTCCTACCGTTTCCGGGTCATGCGGAAGCTCATTGATAGACTTGTTATTACTAAGGAATAGGTTCCATCAATAGAATCCCTATAATAGTTATTAATGATCCTGAAAGCATTCCTACCGTTTCCTGGTCATGCGGAAGCTCATTGATAGACTTGTTATTACTAAGGCATAGGTTCCATCAATAGAATCCTTATAATAGTTGTTAATGATCCTGAAATCATTCCTACCGTTTCCGGGTCATGCGGAGGCTCATTGATAGACTTGTTATTACTAAGGAATAGGTTCCATCAATAGAATCCCTATAATAGTTATTAATGATCCTGAAAGCATTCCTACCGTTTCCTGGTCATGCGGAAGCTCATTGATAGACTTGTTATTACTAAGGCATAGGTTCCATCAAAAGAATCCCTATAATAATTATTAATGATCCTGAAACCATTCCTACCGTTTCCGGGTCATGCGGAAGCTCATTGATAGACTTATTATTACTAAGGAATAAGTTCCATCAACAGAATTTCTATAATAGTTATCAATGATCCTGAAAGCATTCCTACCGTTTCCGGATCATGCGGAAGCTCATTGATAGACTTGTTATTACTAAGGCATCGGTTCCATTAATAGAATCCCTATAATAGTTATTAATGATCCTGAAAACTTTCCTACCGTTTCCGGGTCATGCGGATGCTCATTGACAGACTTATTATTACTAAGGAATAGGTTCCATCAATAGAATCCTTATAATAGTTGTTAATGATCCTGAAACCATTCCTACCGTTTCCGACTCATGCTGAAGATCATTGATAGACTTGTTATTACGAAGGAACAGGTTCCATCAGTAGAATCCCTATAATGGTTATTCATGATCCTAAAAGCATTCCTACCGTTTCCGGGTCATGCGGAGGCTCATTGATAGACTTGTTATTACTAAGGAATAGGTTCCATCAATAGAATCCCTATAATAGTTATTAATGATCCTGAAAACATTCCTACCGTTTCCGGGTCATGCGGATGCTTATTGACAGACTTATTATTACTAAGGAATAGGTTCCATCAATAGAATTTCTATAATAGTTTTTAATGATCCTGAAAGCATTCCTACCGTTTCCGGGTCATGCGGAAGCTCATTGATACACTTGTTATTACTAAGGAATAGGTTCCATCAATAGAATCCCTATAATAGTTATTAATGTACCTGAAAGCATTCCGACCGTTTCCGGGTCATGCGGAAGTTTTTGATAGGCTTGTTATTACTAAGGAATAGGTTCCATCAATAGAATCCCTATAATAGTTATTAATGATCCTGAAAGCACTCCTACCGTTTCCTGGTCATGCGGAAGCTCATTGATAGACTTGTTATTACTAAGGCATAGGTTCCATCAATAGAATCCTCATAATAGTTGTTAATGATCCTGAAACCATTCCTACCGTTTCCGACTCATGCTGAAGCTCATTGATAGACTTGTTATTACGAAGGAACAGGTTCCATCAGTAGAATCCCTATAATGGTTATTCATGATCCTAAAAGCATTCCTACCGTTTCCGGGTCATGCGGAAGCTCATTGATAGACTTGTTATTACTAAGGAATAGGTTCCATCAATAGAATCCCTATAATAGTTATTAATGATCCTGAAAGCATTCCTACCGTTTCCTGGTCATGCGGAAGCTCATTGATAGACTTGTTATTACTAAGGCATAGGTTCCATCAATAGAATCCTTATAATAGTTGTTAATGATCCTGAAACCATTCCTACCGTTTCCGGGTCATGCGGAGGCTCATTGATAGACTTGTTATTACTAAGGAATAGGTTCCATCAATAGAATCCCTATAATAGTTATTAATGATCCTGAAAGCATTCCTACCGTTTCCTGGTCATGCGGAAGCTCATTGATAGACTTGTTATTACTAAGGCATAGGTTCCATCAATAGAATCCCTATAATAATTATTAATGATCCTGAAACCATTCCTACCGTTTCCGGGTCATGCGGAAGCTCATTGATAGACTTATTATTACTAAGGAATAGGTTCCATCAACAGAATATCTATAATAGTTATTAATGATTCTGAAAGCATTTCTACCGTTTCCGGCTCATGCGGAAGCTCATTCATAGACTTGTTATTACTAAGGAATAGGTTCCATCAATAGAATCCCCATAATAATTATTAATGATCCTAAAAGCATTCCTACCGTTTCCGGGTGATGCGGAAGCTCATTGATAGACTTGTTATTACTAAGGCATAGGTTCCATCAATAGAATCCCTATAATAGTTGTTAATGATCCTGAAACCATTCCTACAGTTTCCGGGTCATGCGGAAGCTCATTGATAGACTTGTTATTACTAAGGAATAAGTTCCATCAACAGAATTTCTATAATAGTTATCTTTGATCCTGAAAGCATTCCTACCGTTTCCGGATCATGCGGAAGCTCATTGATAGA
Organism: Stegodyphus dumicola; assembly: GCF_044657685.1. Taxonomy (NCBI): domain Eukaryota; kingdom Metazoa; phylum Arthropoda; class Arachnida; order Araneae; family Eresidae; genus Stegodyphus; species Stegodyphus dumicola. Next base: position 134,727,861 of record NC_140769.1, read on the forward strand.
CTTGTTATTACTAAGGCATCGGTTCCATTAATAGAATCCCTATAATAGTTATTAATGATCCTGAAAACTTTCCTACCGTTTCCGGGTCATGCGGATGCTCATTGACAGACTTATTATTACTAAGGAATAGGTTCCATCAATGGAATTTCTATAATAGTTTTTAATGATCCTGAAAGCATTCCTACCGTTTCCGGGTCATGCGGAAGCTCATTGATTGACTTGTTATTACTAAGGAATAGGTTCCATCAATAGAATCCCTATAATAGTTATTAATGATCCTGAATGCATTCCTACCGTTTCCGGGTCATGCGGAAGCTCATTGATAGATTTGTTATTACTAAGGCATAGGTTCCATCAATAGAATCCCTATAATAGTTGTTAATGATCCTGAAACCATTCCTACCGTTTCCGGGTCATGCGGAAGCTCATTGATAGACTTGTTATTATTAAGGAATAGGTTCCATCAATAGAATCCCTATAATAGTTATTAATGATCCTGAAAGCATTTCTACCGTTTCCGGCTCATGCGGAAGCTCATTGATAGACTTGTTATTACTAAGGAATAGGTTCCATCAATAGAATCCCTATAATAGTTGTTAATGATCCTGGAACCATTCCTACCGTTTCCGGGTCATGCGGAAGCTCATTGATAGACTTGTTATTACTAAGGAATAGGTTCCATCAACAGAATTTCTACAATAGTTATTAATGATCCTGAAAGCATTCCTACCGTTTCCGGGTCATGCGGAAGCTCATTGATAGACTTGTTATTACTAAGGCATAGGTTCCATCAATAGAATCCCTATAATAGTTGTTAATGATCCTGAAACCATTCCTACCGTTTCCGGGTCATGCGGAAACTCATTGACAGACTTATTATTACTAAGGAATAGGTTCCATCAATAGAATTTCTATAATAGTTATTAATGATCCTGAACGCATTCCTACCGTTTCCGGGTCATGCGGAAGCTCATTGATAGACTTGTTATTACTAATGAATAGGTTCCATCAATAGAATCCCTATAATAGTTATTAATGATCTTGAAAGCATTCAGACCGTTTCCGGGTCATGCGGAACCTTATTGACAGACTTGTTATTACTAAGGAATAGGTTCCATCAATAGAATTTCTATAATAGTTATTAATGATCCTGAAAGCATTCCGACCGTTTCCGGGTCATGCGGAGCTCATTGATAGACTTGTTATTACTAAGGAATAGGTTCCATCAATAGAGACACTATAATAGTTGTTAATGATCCTGAAAGCATTCCTACCGTTTCCGGGTCATGCGGAATCACATTGATAGACTTGTTATTACTAAGGCATAGGTTCCATCAATAGAATCCCTATAATAGTTGTTAATGATCCTGAAAGCATTCCAACCGTTTCCGGGTCATGCGGAAGTTCATTGATAGACTTGTTATTACTAAGGAATAGGTTCCATCAATAGAATCCCTATAATAGTTATTAATGATCCTGAAAGCATTCCTACCGTTTCCTGGTCATGCGGAAACTCATTGATAGACTTGTTATTACTAAGGCATAGGTTCCATCAATAGAATCCCTATAATAATTATTAATGATCCTGAAACCATTCCTACCGTTTCCGGGTCATGCGGAAGCTCATTGATAGTCTTATTATTACTAAGGAATAGGTTCCATCAACAGAATATCTATAATAGTTATTAATGATCCTGAAAGCATTTCTACCGTTTCCGGCTCATGCGGAAGCTCATTCTTAGACTTGTTATTACTAAGGAATAGGTTCCATCAATAGAATCCCTATAATAATTATTAATGATCCTGAAAGCATTCCTACCGTTTCCGGGTCATGCGGAAGCTCATTGATAGACTTGTTATTACTAAGGCATAGGTTCCATCAATAGAATCCCTATAATAGTTGTTAATGATCCTGAAACCATTCCTACCGTTTCCGGGTCATGCGGAAGCTCATTGATAGACTTGTTATTACTAAGGAATAAGTTCCATCAACAGAATTTCTATAATAGTTATCAATGATCCTGAAAGCATTCCTACCGTTTCCGGATCATGCGGAAGCTCATTGATAGACTTGTTATTACTAAGGCATCGGTTCCATTAATAGAATCCCTATAATAGTTATTAATGATCCTGAAAACATTCCTACCGTTTCCGGGTCATGCGGATACTCATTGACAGACTTATTATTACTAAGGAATAGGTTCCATCAATGGAATTTCTATAATAGTTTTTAATGAACTTGAAGGCATTCCTATCGTTTCCGGGTCATGCGGAAGCTCATTGATAGACTTGTTATTACTAAGGAATAGGTTCCATCAATAGAATCCCTATAATAGTTATTAATGTTCAGGAAAGCATTCCGACCGTTTCCGGGTCATGCGGAAGTTTTTGATAGGCTTGTTTTTACTAAGGAATAGGTTCCATCAATAGAATCCCTATAATAGTTGTTAATGATCCTGAAAGCATTCCTACCGTTTCCGGGTCATGTGGAAGCTCATTGATAGACTTGTTATTACTAAGGCATAGGTTCAATCAATAGAATCCCTATAATAGTTGTTAATGATCCTGAAAGCATTTCTACCGTTTCCGGCTCATGCGGAAGCTCATTGATAGACTTGTTATTACTAAGGAATAAGTTCCATCAACAGAATTTCTATAATAGTTATCAATGATCCTGAAAGCATTCCTACCGTTTCCGGATCATGCGGAAGCTCATTGATAGACTTGTTATTACTAAGGCATCGGTTCCATTAATAGAATCCCTATAATAGTTATTAATGATCCTGAAAACTTTCCTACCGTTTCCGGGTCATGCGGATACTCATTGACAGACTTATTATTACTAAGGAATAGGTTCCATCAATGGAATTTCTATAATAGTTTTTAATGATCCTGAAAGCATTCCTACCGTTTCCGGGTCATGCGGAAGCTCATTGATTGACTTGTTATTACTAAGGAATAGGTTCCATCAATAGAATCCCTATAATAGTTATTAATGATCCTGAATGCATTCCTACCGTTTCCGGGTCATGCGGAAGCTCATTGATAGATTTGTTATTACTAAGGCATAGGTTCCATCAATAGAATCCCTATAATAGTTGTTAATGATCCTGAAACCATTCCTACCGTTTCCGGGTCATGCGGAAGCTCATTGATAGACTTGTTATTATTAAGGAATAGGTTCCATCAATAGAATCCCTATAATAGTTATTAATGATCCTGAAAGCATTCCTACCGTTTCCGGGTCATGCGGAATCACATTGATAGACTTGTTATTACTAAGGCATAGGTTCCATCAATAGAATCCTCATAATAGTTGTTAATGATCCTGAAACCATTCCTACCGTTTCCGACTCATGCTGAAGCTCATTGATAGACTTGTTATTACGAAGGAACAGGTTCCATCAGTACAATCCCTATAATGGTTATTCATGATCCTAAAAGCATTCCTACCGTTTCCGGGTCATGCGGAAGCTCATTGATAGACTTGTTATTACTAAGGAATAGGTTCCATCAATAGAATCCCTATAATAGTTATTAATGATCCTGAAAGCATTCCTACCGTTTCCTGGTCATGCGGAAGCTCATTGATAGACTTGTTATTACTAAGGCATAGGTTCCATCAATAGAATCCTTATAATAGTTGTTAATGATCCTGAAATCATTCCTACCGTTTCCGGGTCATGCGGAGGCTCATTGATAGACTTGTTATTACTAAGGAATAGGTTCCATCAATAGAATCCCTATAATAGTTATTAATGATCCTGAAAGCATTCCTACCGTTTCCTGGTCATGCGGAAGCTCATTGATAGACTTGTTATTACTAAGGCATAGGTTCCATCAAAAGAATCCCTATAATAATTATTAATGATCCTGAAACCATTCCTACCGTTTCCGGGTCATGCGGAAGCTCATTGATAGACTTATTATTACTAAGGAATAAGTTCCATCAACAGAATTTCTATAATAGTTATCAATGATCCTGAAAGCATTCCTACCGTTTCCGGATCATGCGGAAGCTCATTGATAGACTTGTTATTACTAAGGCATCGGTTCCATTAATAGAATCCCTATAATAGTTATTAATGATCCTGAAAACTTTCCTACCGTTTCCGGGTCATGCGGATGCTCATTGACAGACTTATTATTACTAAGGAATAGGTTCCATCAATAGAATCCTTATAATAGTTGTTAATGATCCTGAAACCATTCCTACCGTTTCCGACTCATGCTGAAGATCATTGATAGACTTGTTATTACGAAGGAACAGGTTCCATCAGTAGAATCCCTATAATGGTTATTCATGATCCTAAAAGCATTCCTACCGTTTCCGGGTCATGCGGAGGCTCATTGATAGACTTGTTATTACTAAGGAATAGGTTCCATCAATAGAATCCCTATAATAGTTATTAATGATCCTGAAAACATTCCTACCGTTTCCGGGTCATGCGGATGCTTATTGACAGACTTATTATTACTAAGGAATAGGTTCCATCAATAGAATTTCTATAATAGTTTTTAATGATCCTGAAAGCATTCCTACCGTTTCCGGGTCATGCGGAAGCTCATTGATACACTTGTTATTACTAAGGAATAGGTTCCATCAATAGAATCCCTATAATAGTTATTAATGTACCTGAAAGCATTCCGACCGTTTCCGGGTCATGCGGAAGTTTTTGATAGGCTTGTTATTACTAAGGAATAGGTTCCATCAATAGAATCCCTATAATAGTTATTAATGATCCTGAAAGCACTCCTACCGTTTCCTGGTCATGCGGAAGCTCATTGATAGACTTGTTATTACTAAGGCATAGGTTCCATCAATAGAATCCTCATAATAGTTGTTAATGATCCTGAAACCATTCCTACCGTTTCCGACTCATGCTGAAGCTCATTGATAGACTTGTTATTACGAAGGAACAGGTTCCATCAGTAGAATCCCTATAATGGTTATTCATGATCCTAAAAGCATTCCTACCGTTTCCGGGTCATGCGGAGGCTCATTGATAGACTTGTTATTACTAAGGAATAGGTTCCATCAATAGAATCCCTATAATAGTTATTAATGATCCTGAAAACATTCCTACCGTTTCCGGGTCATGCGGATGCTTATTGACAGACTTATTATTACTAAGGAATAGGTTCCATCAATAGAATTTCTATAATAGTTTTTAATGATCCTGAAAGCATTCCTACCGTTTCCGGGTCATGCGGAAGCTCATTGATAGACTTGTTATTACGAAGGAACAGGTTCCATCAGTAGAATCCCTATAATGGTTATTCATGATCCTAAAAGCATTCCTACCGTTTCCGGGTCATGCGGAAGCTCATTGATAGACTTGTTATTACTAAGGAATAGGTTCCATCAATAGAATCCCTATAATAGTTATTAATGATCCTGAAAGCATTCCTACCGTTTCCTGGTCATGCGGAAGCTCATTGATAGACTTGTTATTACTAAGGCATAGGTTCCATCAATAGAATCCTTATAATAGTTGTTAATGATCCTGAAACCATTCCTACCGTTTCCGGGTCATGCGGAGGCTCATTGATAGACTTGTTATTACTAAGGAATAGGTTCCATCAATAGAATCCCTATAATAGTTATTAATGATCCTGAAAGCATTCCTACCGTTTCCTGGTCATGCGGAAGCTCATTGATAGACTTGTTATTACTAAGGCATAGGTTCCATCAATAGAATCCCTATAATAATTATTAATGATCCTGAAACCATTCCTACCGTTTCCGGGTCATGCGGAAGCTCATTGATAGACTTATTATAACTAAGGAATAGGTTCCATCAACAGAATATCTATAATAGTTATTAATGATTCTGAAAGCATTTCTACCGTTTCCGGCTCATGCGGAAGCTCATTCATAGACTTGTTATTACTAAGGAATAGGTTCCATCAATAGAATCCCCATAATAATTATTAATGATCCTAAAAGCATTCCTACCGTTTCCGGGTGATGCGGAAGCTCATTGATAGACTTGTTATTACTAAGGCATAGGTTCCATCAATAGAATCCCTATAATAGTTGTTAATGATCCTGAAACCATTCCTACAGTTTCCGGGTCATGCGGAAGCTCATTGATAGACTTGTTATTACTAAGGAATAAGTTCCATCAACAGAATTTCTATAATAGTTATCAATGATCCTGAAAGCATTCCTACCGTTTCCGGATCATGCGGAAGCTCATTGATAGACTTGTTATTACTAAGGCATCGGTTCCATTAATAGAATCCCTATAATAGTTATTAATGATCCTGAAAACTTTCCTACCGTTTCCGGGTCATGCGGATGCTCATTGACAGACTTATTATTACTAAGGAATAGGTTCCATCAATGGAATTTCTATAATAGTTTTTAATGATCCTGAAAGCATTCCTACCGTTTCCGGGTCATGCGGAAGCTCATTGATTGACTTGTTATTACTAAGGAATAGGTTCCATCAATAGAATCCCTATAATAGTTATTAATGATCCTGAATGCATTCCTACCGTTTCCGGGTCATGCGGAAGCTCATTGATAGATTTGTTATTACTAAGGCATAGGTTCCATCAATAGAATCCCTATAATAGTTGTTAATGATCCTGAAACCATTCCTACCGTTTCCGGGTCATGCGGAAGCTCATTGATAGACTTGTTATTATTAAAGAATAGGTTCCATCAATAGAATCCCTATAATAGTTATTAATGATCCTGAAAGCATTTCTACCGTTTCCGGCTCATGCGGAAGCTCATTGATAGACTTGTTATTACTAAGGAATAGGTTCCATCAATAGAATCCCTATAATAGTTGTTAATGATCCTGGAACCATTCCTACCGTTTCCGGGTCATGCGGAAGCTCATTGATAGACTTGTTATTACTAAGCAATAGGTTCCATCAACAGAATTTCTATAATAGTTATTAATGATCCTGAAAGCATTCCTACCGTTTCCGGGTCATGCGGAAGCTCATTGATAGACTTGTTATTACTAAGGCATAGGTTCCATCAATAGAATCCCTATAATAGTTGTTAATGATCCTGAAACCATTCCTACCGTTTCCGGGTCATGCGGAAACTCATTGACAGACTTATTATTACTAAGGAATAGGTTCCATCAATAGAATTTCTATAATAGTTATTAATGATCCTGAACGCATTCCTACCGTTTCCGGGTCATGCGGAAGCTCATTGATAGACTTGTTATTACTAATGAATAGGTTCCATCAATAGAATCCCTATAATAGTTATTAATGATCTTGAAAGCATTCAGACCGTTTCCGGGTCATGCGGAAGCTTATTGACAGACTTGTTATTACTAAGGAATAGGTTCCATCAATAGAATTTCTATAATAGTTATTAATGATCCTGAAAGCATTCCGACCGTTTCCGGGTCATGCGGAGCTCATTGATAGACTTGTTATTACTAAGGAATAGGTTCCATCAATAGAGACACTATAATAGTTGTTAATGATCCTGAAAGCATTCCTACCGTTTCCGGGTCATGCGGAATCACATTGATAGACTTGTTATTACTAAGGCATAGGTTCCATCAATAGAATCCCTATAATAGTTGTTAATGATCCTGAAAGCATTCCAACCGTTTCCGGGTCATGCGGAAGTTCATTGATAGACTTGTTATTACTAAGGAATAGGTTCCATCAATAGAATCCCTATAATAGTTATTAATGATCCTGAAAGCATTCCTACCGTTTCCTGGTCATGCGGAAACTCATTGATAGACTTGTTATTACTAAGGCATAGGTTCCATCAATAGAATCCCTATAATAATTATTAATGATCCTGAAACCATTCCTACCGTTTCCGGGTCATGCGGAAGCTCATTGATAGTCTTATTATTACTAAGGAATAGGTTCCATCAACAGAATATCTATAATAGTTATTAATGATCCTGAAAGCATTTCTACCGTTTCCGGCTCATGCGGAAGCTCATTCTTAGACTTGTTATTACTAAGGAATAGGTTCCATCAATAGAATCCCTATAATAATTATTAATGATCCTGAAAGCATTCCTACCGTTTCCGGGTCATGCGGAAGCTCATTGATAGACTTGTTATTACTAAGGCATAGGTTCCATCAATAGAATCCCTATAATAGTTGTTAATGATCCTGAAACCATTCCTACCGTTTCCGGGTCATGCGGAAGCTCATTGATAGACTTGTTATTACTAAGGAATAAGTTCCATCAACAGAATTTCTATAATAGTTATCAATGATCCTGAAAGCATTCCTACCGTTTCCGGATCATGCGGAAGCTCATTGATAGACTTGTTATTACTAAGGCATCGGTTCCATTAATAGAATCCCTATAATAGTTATTAATGATCCTGAAAACATTCCTACCGTTTCCGGGTCATGCGGATGCTCATTGACAGACTTATTATTACTAAGGAATAGGTTCCATCAATGGAATTTCTATAATAGTTTTTAATGAACTTGAAGGCATTCCTATCGTTTCCGGGTCATGCGGAAGCTCATTGATAGACTTGTTATTACTAAGGAATAGGTTCCATCAATAGAATCCCTATAATAGTTATTAATGTTCAGGAAAGCATTCCGACCGTTTCCGGGTCATGCGGAAGTTTTTGATAGGCTTGTTTTTACTAAGGAATAGGTTCCATCAATAGAATCCCTATAATAGTTGTTAATGATCCTGAAAGCATTCCTACCGTTTCCGGGTCATGTGGAAGCTCATTGATAGACTTGTTATTACTAAGGCATAGGTTCAATCAATAGAATCCCTATAATAGTTGTTAATGATCCTGAAAGCATTTCTACCGTTTCCGGCTCATGCGGAAGCTCATTGATAGACTTGTTATTACTAAGGAATAAGTTCCATCAACAGAATTTCTATAATAGTTATCAATGATCCTGAAAGCATTCCTACCGTTTCCGGATCATGCGGAAGCTCATTGATAGACTTGTTATTACTAAGGCATCGGTTCCATTAATAGAATCCCTATAATAGTTATTAATGATCCTGAAAACTTTCCTACCGTTTCCGGGTCATGCGGATACTCATTGACAGACTTATTATTACTAAGGAATAGGTTCCATCAATGGAATTTCTATAATAGTTTTTAATGATCCTGAAAGCATTCCTACCGTTTCCGGGTCATGCGGAAGCTCATTGATTGACTTGTTATTACTAAGGAATAGGTTCCATCAATAGAATCCCTATAATAGTTATTAATGATCCTGAATGCATTCCTACCGTTTCCGGGTCATGCGGAAGCTCATTGATAGATTTGTTATTACTAAGGCATAGGTTCCATCAATAGAATCCCTATAATAGTTGTTAATGATCCTGAAACCATTCCTACCGTTTCCGGGTCATGCGGAAGCTCATTGATAGACTTGTTATTATTAAGGAATAGGTTCCATCAATAGAATCCCTATAATAGTTATTAATGATCCTGAAAGCATTTCTACCGTTTCCGGCTCATGCGGAAGCTCATTGATAGACTTGTTATTACTAAGGAATAGGTTCCATCAATAGAATCCCTATAATAGTTATTAATGATCCTGAAAGCATTTCTACCGTTTCCGGCTCATGCGGAAGCTCATTGATAGACTTGTTATTACTAAGGAATAGGTTCCATCAATAGAATCCCTATAATAGTTGTTAATGATCCTGGAACCATTCCTATAGTTTCCGGGTCATGCGGAAGCTCATTGATAGACTTGTTATTACTAAGGAATAGGTTCCATCAACAGAATTTCTATAATAGTTATTAATGATCCTGAAAGCATTCCTACCGTTTCCGGGTCATGCGGAAGCTCATTGATAGACTTGTTATTACTAAGGCATAGGTTTCATCAATAGAATCCCTATAATAGTTGTTAATGATCCTGAAACCATTCCTACCGTTTCCGGGTCATGCGGAAACTCATTGACAGACTTATTATTACTAAGGAATAGGTTCCATCAATAGAATTTCTATAATAGTTATTAATGATCCTGAAAGCATTCCTACCGTTTCCGGGTCATGCGGAAGCTCATTGATAGACTTGTTATTACTAATGAATAGGTTCCATCAATAGAATCCCTATAATAGTTATTAATGATCTTGAAAGCATTCAGACCGTTTCCGGGTCATGCGGAAGCTTATTGACAGACTTGTTATTACTAAGGAATAGGTTCCATCAATAGAATTTCTATAATAGTTATTAATGATCCTGAAAGCATTCCGACCGTTTCCGGGTCATGCGGAGCTCATTGATAGACTTGTTATTACTAAGGAATAGGTTCCATCAATAGAGACACTATAATAGTTGTTAATGATCCTGAAAGCATTCCTACCGTTTCCGGGTCATGCCGAATCACATTGATAGACTTGTTATTACTAAGGCATAGGTTCCATCAATAGAATCCCTATAATAGTTGTTAATGATCCTGAAAGCATTCCTACCGTTTCCGGGTCATGCGGAAGTTCATTGATAGACTTGTTATTACTAAGGAATAGGTTCCATCAATAGAATCCGTATAATAGTTATTAATGATCCTGAAAGCATTCCTACCGTTTCCTGGTCATGCGGAAGCTCATTGATAGACTTGTTATTACTAAGGCATAGGTTCCATCAATAGAATCCCTATAATAATTATTAATGATCCTGAAACCATTCCTACCGTTTCCGGGTCATGCGGAAGCTCATTGATAGACTTATTATTACTAAGGAATAGGTTCCATCAACAGAATATCTATAATAGTTATTAATGATCCTGAAAGCATTTCTACCGTTTCCGGCGCATGCGGAAGCTCATTCTTAGACTTGTTATTACTAAGGAATAGGTTCCATCAATAGAATCCCTATAATAATTATTAATGATCCTGAAAGCATTCCTACCGTTTCCGGGTCATGCGGAAGCTCATTGATAGACTTGTTATTACTAAGGCATAGGTTCCATCAATAGAATCCCTATAATAGTTGTTAATGATCCTGAAACCATTCCTACCGTTTCCGGGTCATGCGGAAGCTCATTGATAGACTTGTTATTACTAAGGAATAAGTTCCATCAACAGAATTTCTATAATAGTTATCAATGATCCTGAAAGCATTCCTACCGTTTCCGGATCATGCGGAAGCTCATTGATAGACTTGTTATTACTAAGGCATCGGTTCCATTAATAGAATCCCTATAATAGTTATTAATGATCCTGAAAACATTCCTACCGTTTCCGGGTCATGCGGATGCTCATTGACAGACTTATTATTACTAAGGAATAGGTTCCATCAATGGAATTTCTATAATAGTTTTTAATGATCCTGAAGGCATTCCTATCGTTTCCGGGTCATGCGGAAGCTCATTGATAGACTTGTTATTACTAAGGAATAGGTTCCATCAATAGAATCCCTATAATAGTTATTAATGTTCAGGAAAGCATTCCGACCGTTTCCGGGTCATGCGGAAGTTTTTGATAGGCTTGTTTTTACTAAGGAATAGGTTCCATCAATAGAATCCCTATAATAGTTGTTAATGATCCTGAAAGCATTCCTACCGTTTCCGGGTCATGTGGAAGCTCATTGATAGACTTGTTATTACTAAGGCATAGGTTCAATCAATAGAATACCTATAATAGTTGTTAATGATCCTGAAAGCATTTCTACCGTTTCCGGCTCATGCGGAAGCTCATTGATAGACTTGTTATTACTAAGGAATAGGTTCCATCAATAGAATCCCTATAATAGTTATTAATGATCCTGAAAGCATTCCTACCGTTTCCGGGTCATGCGGAAGCTCATTGATAGATTTGTTATTACTAAGGCATAGGTTCCATCAACAGAATCCCTATAATAGTTGTTAATGATCCTGAAACCATTCCTACCGTTTCCGGGTCATGCGGAAGCTCATTGATAGACTTGTTATTACTAAGGAATAGGTTCCATCAACAGAATTTCTATAATAGTTATTAATGATCCTGAAAGCATTCCTACCGTTTCCGGGTCATGCGGAAGCTCATTGATAGACTTGTTATTACTAAGGCATAGGTTCCATCAATAGAATCCCTATAATAGTTGTTAATGATCCTGAAACCATTCCTACCGTTTCCGGGTCATGCGGAAACTCATTGACAGACTTATTATTACTAAGGAATAGGTTCCATCAATAGAATTTCTATAATAGTTATTAATGATCCTGAAAGCATTTCTACCGTTTCCGGGTCATGCGGAAGCTCATTGATAGACTTGTTATTACTAAGGCATAGGTTCCATCAATAGAATCCCTATAATAGTTGTTAATGATCCTGAAACCATTCCTACCGTTTCCGGGTCATGCGGAAGCTCATTGATAGACTTGTTATTACTAAGGAATAAGTTCCATCAACAGAATTTCTATAATAGTTATCAATGATCCTGAAAGCATTCCTACCGTTTCCGGATCATGCGGAAGCTCATTGATAGACTTGTTATTACTAAGGCATCGGTTCCATTAATAGAATCCCTATAATAGTTACTAATGATCCTGAAAACATTCCTACCGTTTCTGGGTCATGCGGATGCTCATTGACAGACTTATTATTACTAAGGAATAAGTTCCATCAATGGAATTTCTATAATAGTTTTTAATGATCCTGAAAGCATTCCTACCGTTTCCGGGTAATGCGGAAGCTCATTGATAGACTTGTTATTACTAAGGAATAGGTTCCATCAATAGAATCCCTATAATAGTTATTAATCTTCCTGAAAGCTTTCCGACCGTTTCCTGGTCATGCGGAAGTTTTTGATAGGCTTGTTATTACTAAGGAATAGGTTCCATCAATAGAAGCCCTATAATAGTTGTTAATGATCCTGAAACCATTCCTACCGTTTCCGGGTCATGCGGAAACTCATTGACAGACTTATTATTACTAAGGAATAGGTTCCATCAATAGAATTTCTATAAAAGTTATTAATGAACCTGAAAGCATTCCTACCGTTTCCGGGTCATGCGGAAGCTCATTGATAGACTTGTTAAGACTAATGAATAGGTTCCATCAATAGAATCCCTATAATAGTTATTAATGATCTTGAAAGCATTCAGACCGTTTCCGGGTCATGCGGAAGCTTATTGACAGACTTGTTATTACTAAGGAATAGGTTCCATCAATAGAAATTCTATAATAGTTATTAATGATCCTGAAAGCATTCCGACCGTTTCCGGGTCATGCGGAGCTCATTGATAGACTTGTTATTACTAAGGAATAGGTTCCATCAATAGAGACCCTATAATAGTTGTTAATGATCCTGAAAGCATTCCTACCGTTTCCGGGTCATGCGGAATCACACTGATAGACTTGTTATTACTAAGGCATAGGTTCCATCAATAGAATCCCTATAATAGTTGTTAATGATCCTGAAAGCATTCCTACCGTTTCCGGGTCATGCGGAAGTTCATTGATAGACTTGTTATTACTAAGGCATAGGTTCCATCAATAGAATCCCTATAATAATTATTAATGATCCTGAAACGATTCCCACCGTTTCCAGGTCATGCGGAAGCTCATTGATAGACTTATTATTACTAAGGAATAGGTTCCATCAACAGAATATCTATAATAGTTATTAATGATCCTGAAAGCATTTCTAACGTTTCCGGGTCATGCGGAAGCTCATTGATAGACTTGTTATTACTAAGGCATAGGTTCCATCAATAGAATCCCTATAATAGTTGTTAATGATCCTGAAACCATTCCTACCGTTTCCGGGTCATGCGGAAGCTCATTGATAGACTTGTTATTATTAAGGAATAGGTTTCATCAATAGAATCCCTATAATAGTTGTTAATGATCCTGAAAGCATTCCTACCGTTTCCGGGTCATGCGGAAGCTCATTGATAGACTTGTTATTACTAAGGAATAGGTTCCATCAATAGAATCCCTATAATAGTTATTAATGATCCTGAAAACATTCCTACCGTTTCCGGGTCATTCGCAAGCTCATTGACAGACTTATTACTAAGGAATAGGTTCCATCAATGGAATTTCTATAATAGTTTTTAATGATCCTGAAAGCATTCCTACCGTTTCCGGGTCATGCGGAAGCTCATTCATAGACTTGTTATTACTAAGGAATAGGTTCCATCAATAGAATCCCTATAATAGTTATTAATGATCCTGAAACCATTCCTACAGTTTCCGGGTCATGCGGAAGCTCATTGATAGACTTGTTATTACTAAGGCATAGGTTCCATCAATAGAATCCCTATAATAGTTGTTAATGATCCTGAAACCATTCCTACCGTTTCCGGGTCATGCGGAAGCTCATTGATAGACTTGTTATTATTAAGGAATAGGTTCCATCAATAGAATCCCTATAATAGTTATTAATGATCCTGAAAGCATTTCTACCGTTTCCGGCTCATGCGGAAGCTCATTGATAGAATTGCTATTACTAAGGAATAGTTTCCATCAATAGAATCCCTATAATAGTTATTAATGTTCCGGAAACCATTCCTACCGTTTCCGGGTCATGCGGAAACTCATTGATAGACTTGTTATTACTAAGGCATAGGTTCCATCAATAGAATCCCTATAATAGTTGTTAATGATCCTGAAACCATTCCTACAGTTTCCGGGTCATGCGGAAGCTCATTGATAGACTTGTTACTACTAAGGCATAGATTCCATCAATAGAATCCCTATAATAGTTGTTAATGATCCTGAAGCCATTCCTACCGTTTCCGGGTCATGCGGAAGCTCATTGATAGACTTGTTATTATTAAGGCATAGATTCCATCAATAGAATCCCTATAATAGTTGTTAATGATCCTGAAAGCATTCCTACCGTTTCCGGGTCATGCGGAAGCTCATTGATAGACTTGTTATTACTAAGGAATAGGTTCCATCAACAGAATATCTATAATAGTTATTAATGATCCTGAAAGTATTGCTACCGTTTCCGGGTCATGCGGAAGCTCATTGATAGACTTGTTATTACTAAGGAATAGGTTCCATCAATAGAATCCCTATAATAGTTATTTATGATCCTGAAAGCATTCCTACCGTTTCCGGGTCATGCGGAAGCTCATTGATAGACTTGTTATTATTAAGAAATAGGTTCGATCAATAGAATCCCTATAATAGTTATTAATGATCCTGAAAGCATTTCTACCGTTTCCGGCTCATGCGGAAGCTCATTGATAGAATTGCTATTACTAAGGAATAGGTTCCATCAATAGAATCCCTATAATAGTTATTAATGTTCCGGAAACCATTCCTACCGTTTCCGGGTCATGCGGAAACTCATTGATAGACTTGTTATTATTAAGGCATAGGTTCCATCAATAGAATCCCTATAATAGTTGTTAATGATCCTGAAAGCATTCCTACCGTTTCCGGGTCATGCGGAAGCTCATTGATAGACTTGTTATTACTAAGGCATAGGTTCCATCAATAGAATCCCTATAATAGTTATTAATGATCTTGAAAGCATTCCGACCGTTTCCGGGTCATGCGGAAGCTTATTGATAGACTTGTTATTACTAAGGAATAGGTTCCATCAATAAAATCCCTATAATAGTTGTTAATGATCCTGAAAGCATTCCTACCGTTTCCGGGTCATGCGGAAGCTCATTGATAGACTTGTTATTACTAAGGAATAGGTTCCATCAACAGAATATCTATAATAGTTATTAATGATCCTGAAAGTATTGCTACCGTTTCCGGGTCATGCGGAAGCTCATTGATAGACTTGTTATTACTAAGGAATAGGTTCCATCAATAGAATCCCTATAATAGTTATTTATGATCCTGAAAGCATTCCTACCGTTTCCGGGTCATGCGGAAGCTCATTGATAGACTTGTTATTATTAAGGAATATGTTCCATCAATAGAATCCCTATAATAGTTATTAATGATCCTGAAAGCATTTCTACCTTTTCCGGCTCATGCGGAAGCTCATTGATAGAATTGCTATTACTAAGGAATAGGTTCCATCAATAGAATCCCTATAATAGTTATTAATGATCCGGAAACCATTCCTACCGTTTCCGGGTCATGCGGAATCTCATTGATAAACTTGTTATTATTAAAGAATAGGTTCCATCAATAGAATCCCTATAATAGTTATTAATGATCCTGAAAGCATTTCTACCGTTTCCGGCTCACGCGGAAGCTCATTGATAGACTTGTTATTACTAAGGCATAGGTTCCATCAATAGAATCCCTATAATAGTTGTTAATGATCCTGAAACCATTCCTACCGTTTCCGGGTCATGCGGAAGCTCATTGATAGACTTGTTATTATTAAGGAATAGGTTCCATCAATAGAATCCCTATAATAGTTATTAATGATCCTGAAAACATTTCTACCGTTTCCGGCTCATGCGGAAGCTCATTGATAGAATTGCTATTACTAAGGAATAGTTTCCATCAATAGAATCCCTATAATAGTTATTAATGTTCCGGAAACCATTCCTACCGTTTCCGGGTCATGCGGAAACTCATTGATAGACTTGTTATTACTAAGGCATAGGTTCCATCAATAGAATCCCTATAATAGTTGTTAATGATCCTGAAACCATTCCTACAGTTTCCGGGTCATGCGGAAGCTCATTGATAGACTTGTTACTACTAAGGCATAGATTCCATCAATAGAATCCCTATAATAGTTGTTAATGATCCTGAAGCCATTCCTACCGTTTCCGGGTCATGCGGAAGCTCATTGATAGACTTGTTATTATTAAGGCATAGATTCCATCAATAGAATCCCTATAATAGTTGTTAATGATCCTGAAAGCATTCCTACCGTTTCCGGGTCATGCGGAAGCTCATTGATAGACTTGTTATTACTAAGGAATAGGTTCCATCAACAGAATATCTATAATAGTTATTAATGATCCTGAAAGTATTGCTACCGTTTCCGGGTCATGCGGAAGCTCATTGATAGACTTGTTATTACTAAGGAATAGGTTCCATCAATAGAATCCCTATAATAGTTATTTATGATCCTGAAAGCATTCCTACCGTTTCCGGGTCATGCGGAAGCTCATTGATAGACTTGTTATTATTAAGAAATAGGTTCGATCAATAGAATCCCTATAATAGTTATTAATGATCCTGAAAGCATTTCTACCGTTTCCGGCTCATGCGGAAGCTCATTGATAGAATTGCTATTACTAAGGAATAGGTTCCATCAATAGAATCCCTATAATAGTTATTAATGTTCCGGAAACCATTCCTACCGTTTCCGGGTCATGCGGAAACTCATTGATAGACTTGTTATTATTAAGGCATAGGTTCCATCAATAGAATCCCTATAATAGTTGTTAATGATCCTGAAAGCATTCCTACCGTTTCCGGGTCATGCGGAAGCTCATTGATAGACTTGTTATTACTAAGGCATAGGTTCCATCAATAGAATCCCTATAATAGTTATTAATGATCTTGAAAGCATTCCGACCGTTTCCGGGTCATGCGGAAGCTTATTGATAGACTTGTTATTACTAAGGAATAGGTTCCATCAATAAAATCCCTATAATAGTTGTTAATGATCCTGAAAGCATTCCTACCGTTTCCGGGTCATGCGGAAGCTCATTGATAGACTTGTTATTACTAAGGAATAGGTTCCATCAACAGAATATCTATAATAGTTATTAATGATCCTGAAAGTATTGCTACCGTTTCCGGGTCATGCGGAAGCTCATTGATAGACTTGTTATTACTAAGGAATAGGTTCCATCAATAGAATCCCTATAATAGTTATTTATGATCCTGAAAGCATTCCTACCGTTTCCGGGTCATGCGGAAGCTCATTGATAGACTTGTTATTATTAAGGAATATGTTCCATCAATAGAATCCCTATAATAGTTATTAATGATCCTGAAAGCATTTCTACCTTTTCCGGCTCATGCGGAAGCTCATTGATAGAATTGCTATTACTAAGGAATAGGTTCCATCAATAGAATCCCTATAATAGTTATTAATGATCCGGAAACCATTCCTACCGTTTCCGGGTCATGCGGAATCTCATTGATAGACTTGTTATTACTAAGGCATAGGTTCCATCAATAGAATCCCTATAATAGTTATTAATGATCCGGGAAACATTCCTACCGTTTCCGGGTCATGCGGTAACTCATTGATAGACTTGTTATTACTAAGGCATAGGTTCCATCAATAGAATCCCTATAATAGTTGTTAATGATCCTGAAACCATTCCTACAGTTTCCGGGTCATGCGGAAGCTCATTGATAGACTTGTTATTACTAAGGCATAGGTTCCATCAATAGAATCCCTATAATAGTTGTTAATGATCCTGAAACCATTCCTACCGTTTCCGGGTCATGCGGAAGCTCATTGATAGACTTGTTATTATTAAGGAATAGGTTCCATCAATAGAATCCCTATAATAGTTATTAATGATCCTGAAAGCATTTCTACCGTTTCCGGCTCATGCGGAAGCTAATTGATAGACTTGTTATTACTAAGGAATAGGTTCCATCAATAGAATCCCTATAATAGTTATTAATGATCCTGAAACCATTCCTACAGTTTCCGGGTCATGCGGAAGCTCATTGATAGACTTGTTATTACTAAGGCATAGGTTCCATCAATAGAATCCCTATAATAGTTGTTAATGATCCTGAAACCATTCCTACAGTTTCCGGGTCATGCGGAAGCTCATTGATATACTTGTTATTACTAAGGCATAGATTCCATCAATAGAATCCCTATAATAGTTGTTAATGATCCTGAAGCCATTCCTACCGTTTCCGGCTCATGCGGAAGCTAATTGATAGACTTGTTATTACTAAGGAATAGGTTCCATCAATAGAATCCCTATAATAGTTATTAATGATCCTGAAGCCATTCCTACCGTTTCCGGGTCATGCGGAAACTCATTGATAGACTTGTTATTATTAAGGCATAGGTTCCATCAATAGAATCCCTATAATAGTTGTTAATGATCCTGAAAGCATTCCTACCGTTTCCGGGTCATGCGGAAGCTCATTGATAGACTTGTTATTACTAAGGCATAGGTTCCATCAATAGAATCCCTATAATAGTTATTAATGATCTTGAAAGCATTCCGACCGTTTCCGGGTCATGCGGAAGCTTATTGATAGACTTGTTATTACTAAGGAATAGGTTCCATCAATAAAATCCCTATAATAGTTGTTAATGATCCTGAAAGCATTCCTACCGTTTCCGGGTCATGCGGAAGCTCATTGATAGACTTGTTATTACTAAGGAATAGGTTCCATCAACAGAATATCTATAATAGTTATTAATGATCCTGAAAGTATTGCTACCGTTTCCGGGTCATGCGGAAGCTCATTGATAGACTTGTTATTACTAAGGAATAGGTTCCATCAATAGAATCCCTATAATAGTTATTTATGATCCTGAAAGCATTCCTACCGTTTCCGGGTCATGCGGAAGCTCATTGATAGACTTGTTATTATTAAGGAATATGTTCCATCAATAGAATCCCTATAATAGTTATTAATGATCCTGAAAGCATTTCTACCTTTTCCGGCTCATGCGGAAGCTCATTGATAGAATTGCTATTACTAAGGAATAGGTTCCATCAATAGAATCCCTATAATAGTTATTAATGATCCGGAAACCATTCCTACCGTTTCCGGGTCATGCGGAATCTCATTGATAGACTTGTTATTACTAAGGCATAGGTTCCATCAATAGAATCCCTATAATAGTTATTAATGATCCGGGAAACATTCCTACCGTTTCCGGGTCATGCGGTAACTCATTGATAGACTTGTTATTACTAAGGCATAGGTTCCATCAATAGAATCCCTATAATAGTTGTTAATGATCCTGAAACCATTCCTACAGTTTCCGGGTCATGCGGAAGCTCATTGATAGACTTGTTATTACTAAGGCATAGGTTCCATCAATAGAATCCCTATAATAGTTGTTAATGATCCTGAAACCATTCCTACCGTTTCCGGGTCATGCGGAAGCTCATTGATAGACTTGTTATTATTAAGGAATAGGTTCCATCAATAGAATCCCTATAATAGTTATTAATGATCCTGAAAGCATTTCTACCGTTTCCGGCTCATGCGGAAGCTAATTGATAGACTTGTTATTACTAAGGAATAGGTTCCATCAATAGAATCCCTATAATAGTTATTAATGATCCTGAAACCATTCCTACAGTTTCCGGGTCATGCGGAAGCTCATTGATAGACTTGTTATTACTAAGGCATAGGTTCCATCAATAGAATCCCTATAATAGTTGTTAATGATCCTGAAACCATTCCTACAGTTTCCGGGTCATGCGGAAGCTCATTGATATACTTGTTATTACTAAGGCATAGATTCCATCAATAGAATCCCTATAATAGTTGTTAATGATCCTGAAGCCATTCCTACCGTTTCCGGGTCATGCGGAAGCTCATTGATAGACTTGTTATTATTAAGGCATAGATTCCATCAATAGAATCCCTATAATAGTTGTTAATGATCCTGAAAGCATTCCTACCGCTTCCGGGTCATGCGGAAGCTCATTGATAGACTTGTTATTACTAAGGAATAGGTTCCATCAACAGAATATCTATAATAGTTATTAATGATCCTGAAAGTATTGCTACCGTTTCCGGGTCATGCGGAAGCTCATTGATAGACTTGTTATTACTAAGGAATAGGTTCCATCAATAGAATCCCTATAATAGTTATTTATGATCCTGAAAGCATTCCTACCGTTTCCGGGTCATGCGGAAGCTCATTGATAGACTTGTTATTATTAAGAAATAGGTTCCATCAATAGAATCCCTATAATAGTTATTAATGATCCTGAAAGCATTTCTACCGTTTCCGGCTCATGCGGAAGCTCATTGATAGAATTGCTATTACTAAGGAATAGGTTCCATCAATAGAATCCCTATAATAGTTATTAATGTTCCGGAAAACATTCCTACCGTTTCCGGGTCATGCGGAAACTCATTGATAGACTTGTTATTATTAAGGCATAGGTTCCATCAATAGAATCCCTATAATAGTTGTTAATGATCCTGAAAGCATTCCTACCGTTTCCGGGTCATGCGGAAGCTCATTGATAGACTTGTTATTACTAAGGCATAGGTTCCATCAATAGAATCCCTATAATAGTTATTAATGATCTTGAAAGCATTCCGACCGTTTCCGGGTCATGCGGAAGCTTATTGATAGACTTGTTATTACTAAGGAATAGGTTCCATCAATAAAATCCCTATAATAGTTGTTAATGATCCTGAAAGCATTCCTACCGTTTCCGGGTCATGCGGAAGCTCATTGATAGACTTGTTATTACTAAGGAATAGGTTCCATCAACAGAATATCTATAATAGTTATTAATGATCCTGAAAGTATTGCTACCGTTTCCGGGTCATGCGGAAGCTCATTGATAGACTTGTTATTACTAAGGAATAGGTTCCATCAATAGAATCCCTATAATAGTTATTTTTGATCCTGAAAGCATTCCTACCGTTTCCGGGTCATGCGGAAGCTCATTGATAGACTTGTTATTATTAAGGAATAGGTTCCATCAATAGAATCCCTATAATAGTTATTAATGATCCTGAAAGCATTTCTACCGTTTCCGGCTCATGCGGAAGCTCATTGATAGAATTGCTATTACTAAGGAATAGGTTCCATCAATAGAATCCCTATAATAGTTATTAATGATCCGGAAACCATTCCTACCGTTTCCGGGTCATGCGGAAACTCATTGATAGACTTGTTATTACTAAGGCATAGGTTCCATCAATAGAATCCCTATAATAGTTATTAATGTTCCGGAAACCATTCCTACCGTTTCCGGGTCATGCGGAAACTCATTGATAGACTTGTTATTACTAAGACATAGGTTCCATCAATAGAATCCATATAATAGTTGTTAATGATCCTGAAACCAATCCTACCGTTTCCGGGTCATGCGGAAGCTCATTGATAGACTTGTTATTATTAAGGAATAGGTTCCATCAATAGAATCCCTATAATAGTTATTAATGATCCTGAAAGCATTTCTACCGTTTCCGGCTCATGCGGAAGCTAATTGATAGACTTGTTATTACTAAGGAATAGGTTCCATCAATAGAATCCCTATAATAGTTATTAATGATCCTGAAAACATTCCTACAGTTTCCGGGTCATGCGGAAGCTCATTGATAGACTTGTTATTACTAAGGCATAGGTTCCATCAATAGAATCCCTATAATAGTTGTTAATGATCCTGAAACCATTCCTACCGTTTCCGGGTCATGCGGAAGCTCATTGATAGACTTGTTATTATTAAGGAATAGGTTCCATCAATAGGATTCTTATAATAGTTATTAATGATCTTGAAAGCATTTCTACCGTTTCCGGCTCATGCAGAAGCTCATTGATAGAATTGCTATTACTAAGGAATAGGTTCCATCAATAGAATCCCTATAATAGTTATTAATGTTCCGGAAACCATTCCTACCGTTTCCGGGTCATGCGGAAACTCATTGATAGACTTGTTATTACTAAGGCATAGGTTCCATCAATAGAATCCCTATAATAGTTGTTAATGATCCTGAAACCATTCCTACAGTTTCCGGGTCATGCGGAAGCTCATTGATAGACTTGTTATTACTAAGGCATAGATTCCATCAATAGAATCCCTATAATAGTTGTTAATGATCCTGAAGCCATTCCTACCGTTTCCGGGTCATGCGGAAGCTCATTGATAGACTTGTTATTATTAAGGCATAGATTCCATCAATAGAATCCCTATAATAGCTGTTAATGATCCTGAAAGCATTCCTACCGTTTCCGGGTCATGCGGAAGCTCATTGATAGACTTGTTATTACTAAGGAATAGTTTCCATCAACAGAATATCTATAATAGTTATTAATGATCCTGAAAGTATTGCTACCGTTTCCGGGTCATGCGGAAGCTCATTGATAGACTTGTTATTACTAAGGAATAGGTTCCATCAATAGAAAACCTATAATAGTTATTTATGATCCTGAAAGCATTCCTACCGTTTCCGGGTCATGCGGAAGCTCATTGATAGACTTGTTATTATTAAGGAATAGGTTCCATCAATAGAATCCCTATAATAGTTATTAATGATCCTGAAACCATTCCTACCGTTTCCGGGTCATGCGGAAGCTCATTGATAGACTTGTTATTATTAAGGAATAGGTTCCATCAATAGAATCCCTATAATAGTTGTTAATGATCCTGAAACCATTCCTACAGTTTCCGGGTCATGCGGAAGCTCATTGATAGACTTGTTACTACTAAGGCATAGATTCCATCAATAGAAACCCTATAATAGTTGTTAATGATCCTGAAACCATTCCTACCGTTTCCGGGTCATGCGGAAGCTCATTGATAGACTTGTTATTATTAAGGCATAGGTTCCATCAATAGAATCACTATAATAGTTGTTAATGATCCTGAAAGCATTCCTACCGTTTCCGGGTCATGCGGAAGCTCATTGATAGACTTGTTATTACTAAGGAATAGGTTCCATCAACAGAATATCTATAATAGTTATTAATGATCCTAAAAGTATTGCTACCGTTTCCGGGTCATGCGGAAGCTCATTGATAGACTTGTTATTACTAAGGAATAGGTTCCATCAATAAAATCCCTATAATAGTTGTTAATGATCCTGAAAGCATTCCTACCGTTTCCGGGTCATGCGGAAGCTCATTGATAGACTTGTTATTACTAAGGAATAGGTTCCATCAACAGAATATCTATAATAGTTATTAATGATCCTGAAAGTATTGCTACCGTTTCCGGGTCATGCGGAAGCTCATTGATAGACTTGTTATTACTAAGGAATAGGTTCCATCAATAGAATCCCTGTAATAGTTATTTATGATCCTGAAAGCATTCCTACCGTTTCCGGGTCATGTGGAAGCTCATTGATAGACTTGTTATTACTAAGGAATAGGTTCCATCAATAGAATCCCTATAATAGTTATTTATGATCCTGAAAGCATTCCTACCGTTTCCGGGTCATGCGGAAGCTCATTCATAGACTTGTTATTATTAAGGAATAGGTTCCATCAATAGAATCCCTATAATAGTTGTTAATGATCCTGAAACCATTCCTACAGTTTCCGGGTCATGCGGAAGCTCATTGATAGACTTGTTATTACTAAGGCATAGGTTCCATCAATAGAATCCCTATAATAGTTGTTAATGATCCTGAAACCATTCCTACCGTTTCCGGGTCATGCGGAAGCTCATTGATAGACTTGTTATTATTAAGGCATAGGTTTCATCAATAGAATCCCTATAATAGTTGTTAATGATCCTGAAAGCATTCCTACCGTTTCCGGGTCATGCGGAAGCTCATTGATAGACTTGTTATTACTAAGGAATAGGTTCCATCAATAGAATCCCTATAATAGTTATTAATGATCCTGAAAACATTCCTACCGTTTCCGGGTCATTCGCAAGCTCATTGACAGACTTATTATTACTAAGGAATAGGTTCCATCAATGGAATTTCTATAATAGTTTTTAATGATCCTGAAAGCATTCCTACCGTTTCCGGGTCATGCGGAAGCTCATTCATAGACTTGTTATTACTAAGGAATAGGTTCCATCAATAGAATCCCTATAATAGTTATTAATGATCCTGAAACCATTCCTACAGTTTCCGGGTCATGCGGAAGCTCATTGATAGACTTGTTATTACTAAGGCATAGGTTCCATCAATAGAATCCCTATAATAGTTGTTAATGATCCTGAAACCATTCCTACCGTTTCCGGGTCATGCGGAAGCTCATTGATAGACTTGTTATTATTAAGGAATAGGTTCCATCAATAGAATCCCTATAATAGTTATTAATGATCCTGAAAGCATTTCTACCGTTTCCGGCTCATGCGGAAGCTCATTGATAGAATTGCTATTACTAAGGAATAGGTTCCATCAATAGAATCCCTATAATAGTTATTAATGTTCCGGAAACCATTCCTACCGTTTCCGGGTCATGCGGAAACTCATTGATAGACTTGTTATTACTAAGGCATAGGTTCCATCAATAGAATCCCTATAATAGTTGTTAATGATCCTGAAACCATTCCTACAGTTTCCGGGTCATGCGGAAGCTCATTGATAGACTTGTTATTACTAAGGCATAGATTCCATCAGTAGAATCCCTATAATAGTTGTTAATGATCCTGAAGCCATTCCTACCGTTTCCGGGTCATGCGGAAGCTCATTGATAGACTTGTTATTATTAAGGCATAGATTCCATCAATAGAATGCCTATAATAGTTGTTAATGATTCTGAAAGCATTCCTACCGTTTCCGGGTCATGCGGAAGCTCATTGATAGACTTGTTATTACTAAGCAATAGGTTCCATCAACAGAATATCTATAATAGTTATTAATGATCCTGAAAGTATTGCTACCGTTTCCGGGTCTTGCGGAAGCTCATTGATAGACTTGTTATTACTAAGGAATAGGTTCCATCAATAGAATCCCTATAATAGTTATTTATGATCCTGAAAGCATTCCTACCGTTTCCGGGTCATGCGGAAGCTCATTGATAGACTTGTTATTATTAAGAAATAGGTTCCATCAATAGAATCCCTATAATAGTTATTAATGATCCTGAAAGCATTTCTACCGTTTCCGGCTCATGCGGAAGCTCATTGATAGAATTGCTATTACTAAGGAATAGGTTCCATCAATAGAATCCCTATAATAGTTATTAATGTTCCGGAAACCATTCCTACCGTTTCCTGGTCATGCGGAAGCTCATTGATAGACTTGTTATTACTAAGGAATAGGTTCCATCAATAGAATCCCTATAATAGTTATTTATGATCCTGAAAGCATTCCTACCGTTTCCGGGTCATGCGGAAGCTCATTCATAGACTTGTTATTATTAAGGAATAGGTTCCATCAATAGAATCCCTATAATAGTTGTTAATGATCCTGAAACCATTCCTACAGTTTCCGGGTCATGCGGAAGCTCATTGATAGACTTGTTATTACTAAGGCATAGGTTCCATCAATAGAATCCCTATAATAGTTGTTAATGATCCTGAAACCATTCCTACCGTTTCCGGGTCATGCGGAAGCTCATTGATAGACTTGTTATTATTAAGGCATAGGTTTCATCAATAGAATCCCTATAATAGTTGTTAATGATCCTGAAAGCATTCCTACCGTTTCCGGGTCATGCGGAAGCTCATTGATAGACTTGTTATTACTAAGGAATAGGTTCCATCAATAGAATCCCTATAATAGTTATTAATGATCCTGAAAACATTCCTACCGTTTCCGGGTCATTCGCAAGCTCATTGACAGACTTATTATTACTAAGGAATAGGTTCCATCAATGGAATTTCTATAATAGTTTTTAATGATCCTGAAAGCATTCCTACCGTTTCCGGGTCATGCGGAAGCTCATTCATAGACATGTTATTACTAAGGAATAGGTTCCATCAATAGAATCCCTATAATAGTTATTAATGATCCTGAAACCATTCCTACAGTTTCCGGGTCATGCGGAAGCTCATTGATAGACTTGTTATTACTAAGGCATAGGTTCCATCAATAGAATCCCTATAATAGTTGTTAATGATCCTGAAACCATTCCTACCGTTTCCGGGTCATGCGGAAGCTCATTGATAGACTTGTTATTATTAAGGAATAGGTTCCATCAATAGAATCCCTATAATAGTTATTAATGATCCTGAAAGCATTTCTACCGTTTCCGGCTCATGCGGAAGCTCATTGATAGAATTGCTATTACTAAGGAATAGGTTCCATCAATAGAATCCCTATAATAGTTATTAATGTTCCGGAAACCATTCCTACCGTTTCCGGGTCATGCGGAAACTCATTGATAGACTTGTTATTACTAAGGCATAGGTTCCATCAATAGAATCCCTATAATAGTTGTTAATGATCCTGAAACCATTCCTACAGTTTCCGGGTCATGCGGAAGCTCATTGATAGACTTGTTATTACTAAGGCATAGATTCCATCAGTAGAATCCCTATAATAGTTGTTAATGATCCTGAAGCCATTCCTACCGTTTCCGGGTCATGCGGAAGCTCATTGATAGACTTGTTATTATTAAGGCATAGATTCCATCAATAGAATGCCTATAATAGTTGTTAATGATCCTGAAAGCATTCCTACCGTTTCCGGGTCATGCGGAAGCTCATTGATAGACTTGTTATTACTAAGCAATAGGTTCCATCAACAGAATATCTATAATAGTTATTAATGATCCTGAAAGTATTGCTACCGTTTCCGGGTCTTGCGGAAGCTCATTGATAGACTTGTTATTACTAAGGAATAGGTTCCATCAATAGAATCCCTATAATAGTTATTTATGATCCTGAAAGCATTCCTACCGTTTCCGGGTCATGCGGAAGCTCATTGATAGACTTGTTATTATTAAGAAATAGGTTCCATCAATAGAATCCCTATAATAGTTATTAATGATCCTGAAAGCATTTCTACCGTTTCCGGCTCATGCGGAAGCTCATTGATAGAATTGCTATTACTAAGGAATAGGTTCCATCAATATAATCCCTATAATAGTTATTAATGTTCCGGAAACCATTCCTACCGTTTCCTGGTCATGCGGAAACTCATTGATAGACTTGTTATTATTAAGGCATAGGTTCCATCAATAGAATCCCTATAATAGTTGTTAATGATCCTGAAAGCATTCCTACCGTTTCCGGGTCATGCGGAAGCTCATTGATAGACTTGTTATTACTAAGGCATAGGTTCCATCAATAGAATCCCTATAATAGTTATTAATGATCTTGAAAGCATTCCGACCGTTTCCGGGTCATGCGGAAGCTTATTAATAGACTTGTTATTACTAAGGAATAGGTTCCATCAATAAAATCCCTATAATAGTTGTTAATGATCCTGAAAGCATTCCTACCGTTTCCGGGTCATGCGGAAGCTCATTGATAGACTTGTTATTACTAAGGAATAGGTTCCATCAACAGAATATCTATAATAGTTCTTAATGATCCTGAAAGTATTGCTACCGTTTCCGGGTCATGCGGAAGCTCATTGATAGACTTGTTATTACTAAGGAATAGGTTCCATCAATAGAATCCCTATAATAGTTATTTATGATCCTGAAAGCATTCCTACCGTTTCCGGGTCATGCGGAAGCTCATTGATAGACTTGTTATTATTAAGGAATAGGTTCCATCAATAGAATCCCTATAATAGTTATTAATGATCCTGAAAGCATTTCTACCGTTTCCGGCTCATGCGGAAGCTGATTGATAGAATTGCTATTACTAAGGAATAGGTTCCATCAATAGAATCCCTATAATAGTTATTAATGATCCGGAAACCATTCCTACAGTTTCCGGGTCATGCGGAAGCTCATTGATAGACTTGTTATTACTAAGGCATAGGTTCCATCAATAGAATCCCTATAATAGTTGTTAATGATCCTGAAACCATTCCTACCGTTTCCGGGTCATGCGGAAGCTCATTGATAGACTTGTTATTATTAAGGAATAGGTTCCATCAATAGAATCCCTATAATAGTTATTAATGATCCTGAAAGCATTTCTACCGTTTCCGGCTCATGCGGAAGCTAATTGATAGACTTGTTATTACTAAGGAATAGGTTCCATCAATAGAATCCCTATAATAGTTATTAATGATCCTGAAACCATTCCTACAGTTTCCGGGTCATGCGGAACCTCATTGATAGACTTGTTATTACTAAGGCATAGGTTCCATCAATAGAATCCCTATAATAGTTGTTAATGATCCTGAAACCATTCCTACCGTTTCCGGGTCATGCGGAAGCTCATTGATGGACTTGTTATTATTAAGGAATAGGTTCCATCAATAGGATCCCTATAATAGTTATTAATGATCCTGAAAGCATTTCTACCGTTTCCGGCTCATGCGGAAGCTCATTGATAGAATTGCTATTACTAAGGAATAGGTTCCATCAATAGAATCCCTATAATAGTTATTAATGTTCCGGAAACCATTCCTACCGTTTCCGGGTCATGCGGAAACTCATTGATAGACTTGTTATTACTAAGGCATAGGTTCCATCAATAGAATCCCTATAATAGTTGTTAATGATCCTGAAACCATTCCTACAGTTTCCGGGTCATGCGGAAGCTCATTGATAGACTTGTTATTACTAAGGCATAGATTCCATCAATAGAATCCCTATAATAGTTGTTAATGATCCTGAAGCCATTCCTACCGTTTCCGGGTCATGCGGAAGCTCATTGATAGACTTGTTATTATTAAGGCATAGATTCCATCAATAGAATCCCTATAATAGTTGTTAATGATCCTGAAAGCATTCCTACCGTTTCCGGGTCATGCGGAAGCTCATTGATAGACTTGTTATTACTAAGGAATAGGTTCCATCAACAGAATATCTATAATAGTTATTAATGATCCTGAAAGTATTGCTACCGTTTCCGGGTCATGCGGAAGCTCATTGATAGACTTGTTATTACTAAGGAATAGGTTCCATCAATAGAAAACCTATAATAGTTATTTATGATCCTGAAAGCATTCCTACCGTTTCCGGGTCATGCGGAAGCTCATTGATAGACTTGTTATTATTAACGAATAGGTTCCATCAATAGAATCCCTATAATAGTTATTAATGATCCTGAAACCATTCCTACCGTTTCCGGGTCATGCGGAAGCTCATTGATAGACTTGTTATTATTAAGGAATAGGTTCCATCAATAGAATCCCTATAATAGTTATTAATGATCCTGAAAGCAATTCTACCGTTTCCGGCTCATGCGGAAGCTCATTGATAGAATTGCTATTATTAAGGAATAGGTTCCATCAATAGAATCCCTATAATAGTTATTAATGATCCTGAAAGCATTTCTAACGTTTCCGGCTCATGCGGAAGCTCATTGATAGAATTGCTATTACTAAGGAATAGGTTCCATCAATAGAATCCCTATAATAGTTATTAATGTTCCGGAAACCATTCCTACCGTTTCCGGGTCATGCGGAAACTCATTGATAGACTTGTTATTACTAAGGCATAGGTTCCATCAATAGAATCCCTATAAAAGTTGTTAATGATCCTGAAACCATTCCTACAGTTTCCGGGTCATGCGGAAGCTCATTGATAGACTTGTTACTACTAAGGCATAGATTCCATCAATAGAATCCCTTTAATAGTTGTTAATGATCCTGAAACCATTCCTACCGTTTCCGGGTCATGCGGAAGCTCATTGATATACTTGTTATTATTAAGGCATAGGTTCCATCAATAGAATCACTATAATAGTTGTTAATGATCCTGAAAGCATTCCTACCGTTTCCGGGTCATGCGGAAGCTCAATGATAGACTTGTTATTACTAAGGAATAGGTTCCATGAACAGAATATCTATAATAGTTATTAATGATTATGAAAGTATTGCTACCGTTTCCGGGTCATGCGGAAGCTCATTGATAGACTTGTTATTACTAAGGAATAGGTTCCATCAATAGAATCCCTATAATAGTTATTTATGATCCTGAAAGCATTCCTACCGTTTCCGGGTCATGCGGAAGCTCATTGATATACTTGTTATTATTAAGGCATAGGTTCCATCAATAGAATCACTATAATAGTTGTTAATGATCCGGAAACCATTCCTACCGTTTCCGGGTCATGCGGAAACTCATTGATAGACTTGTTATTACTAAGGCATAGGTTCCATCAATAGAATCCCTATAAAAGTTGTTAATGATCCTGAAAGCATTCCTACCGTTTCCGGTTCATGCGGAAGCTCATTGATAGACTTGTTATTACTAAGGAATAGGTTCCATCAACAGAATATCTATAATAGTTATTAATGATCCTGAAAGTATTGCTACCGTTTCCGGGTCATGCGGAAGCTCATTGATAGACTTGTTATTACTAAGCAATAGGTTCCATCAATAGAATCCCTATAATAGTTATTTATGATCCTGAAAGCATTCCTACCGTTTCCGGGTCATGCGGAAGCTCATTGATAGACTTGTTATTATTAAGGAATAGGTTCCATCAATAGAATCCCTATAATAGTTATTAATGATCCTGAAAGCATTTCTACCGTTTCCGGCTCATGCGGAAGCTCATTGATAGAATTGCTATTACTAAGGAATAGGTTCCATCAATAGAATCCCTATAATAGTTATTAATGTTCCGGAAACCATTCCTACCGTTTCCGGGTCATGCGGGAACTCATTGATAGACTTGTTATTATTAAGGCATAGGTTCCATCAATAGAATCCCTGTAATAGTTGTTAATGATCCTGAAAGCATTCCTACCGTTTCCGGGTCATGCGGAAGCTCATTGATAGACTTGTTATTACTAAGGCATAGGTTCCATCAATAGAATCCCTATAATAGTTATTAATGATCTTGAAAGCATTCCGACCGTTTCCGGGTCATGCGGAAGCTTATTGATAGACTTGTTATTACTAAGGAATAGGTTCCATCAATAAAATCCCTATAATAGTTGTTAATGATCCTGAAAGCATTCCTACCGTTTCCGGGTCATGCGGAAGCTCATTGATAGACTTGTTATTACTAAGGAATAGGTTCCATCAACAGAATATCTATAATAGTTATTAATGATCCTGAAAGTATTGCTACCGTTTCCGGGTCATGCGGAAGCTCATTGATAGACTTGTTATTACTAAGGAATAGGTTCCATCAATAGAATCCCTATAATAGTTATTTATGATCCTGAAAGCATTCCTACCGTTTCCGGGTCATGCGGAAGCTCATTGATAGACTTGTTATTATTAAGGAATAGGTTCCATCAATAGAATCCCTATAATAGTTGTTAATGATCCTGAAACCATTCCTACAGTTTCCGGGTCATGCGGAAGCTCATTGATAGACTTGTTATTACTAAGGCATAGGTTCCATCAATAGAATCCCTATAATAGTTGTTAATGATCCTGAAAACATTCCTACCGTTTCCGGGTCATGCGGAAGCTCATTGATAGACTTGTTATTACTAAGGAATAGGTTCCATCAATAGAATCCCTATAATAGTTATTAATGATCCGGAAACCATTCCTACCGTTTCCGGGTCATGCGGAATCTCATTGATAGACTTGTTATTACTAAGGCAAAGGTTCCATCAATAGAATCCCTATAAAAGTTGTTAATGATCCTGAAAGCATTCCTACCGTTTCCGGGTCATGCGGAAGCTCATTGATAGACTTGTTATTACTAAGGAATAGGTTCCATCAATAGAATCCCTATAATAGTTATTTATGATCCTGAAAGCATTCCTACCGTTTCCGGGTCATGCGGAAGCTCATTGATAGACTTGTTATTATTAAGGAATAGGTTCCATCAATAGAATCCCTATAATAGTTATTAATGATCCTGAAAGCATTTCTACCGTTTCCGGCTCATGCGGAAGCTCATTGATAGAATTGCTATTACTAAGGAATAGGTTCCATCAATAGAATCCCTATAATAGTTATTAATGTTCCGGAAACCATTCCTACCGTTTCCGGGTCATGCGGGAACTCATTTGTAGACTTGTTATTATTAAGGCAGAGGTTCCATCAATAGAATCCCTGTAATAGTTGTTAATGATCCTGAAAGCATTCCTACCGTTTCCGGGTCATGCGGAAGCTCATTGATAGACTTGTTATTACTAAGGCATAGGTTCCATCAATAGAATCCCTATAATAGTTATTAATGATCTTGAAAGCATTCCGACCGTTTCCGGGTCATGCGGAAGCTTATTGATAGACTTGTTATTACTAAGGAATAGGTTCCATCAATAAAATCCCTATAATAGTTGTTAATGATCCTGAAAGCATTCCTACCGTTTCCGGGTCATGCGGAAGCTCATTGATAGACTTGTTATTACTAAGGAATAGGTTCCATCAACAGAATATCTATAATAGTTATTAATGATCCTGAAAGTATTGCTACCGTTTCCGGGTCATGCGGAAGCTCATTGATAGACTTGTTATTACTAAGGAATAGGTTCCATCAATAGAATCCCTATAATAGTTATTTATGATCCTGAAAGCATTCCTACCGTTTCCGGGTCATGCGGAAGCTCATTGATAGACTTGTTATTATTAAGGAATAGGTTCCATCAATAGAATCCCTATAATAGTTGTTAATGATCCTGAAACCATTCCTACAGTTTCCGGGTCATGCGGAAGCTCATTGATAGACTTGTTACTACTAAGGCATAGGTTCCATCAATAGAATCCCTATAAAAGTTGTTAATGATCCTGAAAGCATTCCTACAGTTTCCGGGTCATGCGGAAGCTCATTGATAGACTTGTTATTACTAAGGAATAGGTTCCATCAACAGAATATCTATAATAGTTATTAATGATCCTGAAAGTATTGCTACCGTTTCCGGGTCATGCGGAAGCTCATTGATAGACTTGTTATTACTAAGCAATAGGTTCCATCAATAGAATCCCTATAATAGTTATTTATGATCCTGAAAGCATTCCTACCGTTTCCGGGTCATGCGGAAGCTCATTGATAGACTTGTTATTATTAAGGAATAGGTTCCATCAATAGAATCCCTATAATAGTTATTAATGATCCTGAAAGCATTTCTACCGTTTCCGGCTCATGCGGAAGCTCATTGATAGAATTGCTATTACTAAGGAATAGGTTCCATCAATAGAATCCCTATAATAGTTATTAATGTTCCGGAAAACATTCCTACCGTTTCCGGGTCATGCGCGAACTCATTGATAGACTTGTTATTATTAAGGCATAGGTTCCATCAATAGAATCCCTGTAATAGTTGTTAATGATCCTGAAATCATTCCTACCGTTTCCGGGTCATGCGGAAGCTCATTGATAGACTTGTTATTACTAAGGCATAGGTTCCATCAATAGAATCCCTATAATAGTTATTAATGATCTTGAAAGCATTCCGACCGTTTCCGGGTCATGCGGAAGCTTATTGATAGACTTGTTATTACTAAGGAATAGGTTCCATCAATAAAATCCCTATAATAGTTGTTAATGATCCTGAAAGCATTCCTACCGTTTCCGGGTCATGCGGAAGCTCATTGATAGACTTGTTATTACTAAGGAATAGGTTCCATCAACAGAATATCTATAATAGTTATTAATGATCCTGAAAGTATTGCTACCGTTTCCGGGTCATGCGGAAGCTCATTGATAGACTTGTTATTACTAAGGAATAGGTTCCATCAATAGAATCCCTATAATAGTTATTTATGATCCTGAAAGCATTCCTACCGTTTCCGGGTCATGCGGAAGCTCATTGATAGACTTGTTATTATTAAGGAATAGGTTCCATCAATAGAATCCCTATAATAGTTGTTAATGATCCTGAAACCATTCCTACCGTTTCCGGGTCATGCGGAAGCTCATTGATAGACTTGTTATTACTAAGGAATAGGTTCCATCAACAGAATATCTATAATAGTTATTAATGATCCTGAAAACATTCCTACCGTTTCCGGGTCATGCGGAAGCTCATTGATAGACTTGTTATTATTAAGGCATAGGTTTCATCAATAGAATCCCTATAATAGTTGTTAATGATCCTGAAAGCATTCCTACCGTTTCCGGGTCATGCGGAAGCTCATTGATAGACTTGTTATTACTACGGAATAGGTTCCATCAATAGAATCCCTATAATAGTTATTAATGATCCTGAAAACATTCCTACCGTTTCCGGGTCATTCGCAAGCTCATTGACAGACTTATTATTACTAAGGAATAGGTTCCATCAATGGAATTTCTATAATAGTTTTTAATGATCCTGAAAGCATTCCTACCGTTTCCGGGTCATGCGGAAGCTCATTCATAGACTTGTTATTACTAAGGCATAGGTTCCATCAATAGAATCCCTATAATAGTTATTAATGATCCTGAAACCATTCCTATCGTTTCCGGGTCATGCGGAAGCTCATTGATAGACTTGTTATTATTAAGAAATACGTTCCACCAATAGAATCCCTATAATAGTTATTAATGATCCTGAAAGCATTTCTACCGTTTCCGGCTCATGCGGAAGCTCATTGATAGAATTGCTATTACTAAGGAATAGGTTCCATCAATAGAATCCCTATAATAGATATTAATGTTCCGGAAACCATTCCTACCGTTTCCGGGTCATGCGGAAACTCATTGATAGACTTGTTATTATTAAGGCATAGGTTCCATCAATAGAATCCCTATAATAGTTGTTAATGATCCTGAAAGCATTCCTACCGTTTCCGGGTCATGCGGAAACTCATTGATAGACTTGTTATTATTAAGGCATAGGTTCCATCAATAGAATCCCTATAATGGTTGTTAATGATCCTGAAAGCATTCCTACCGTTTCCGGGTCATGCGGAAGCTCATTGATAGACTTGTTATTACTAAGGCATAGGTTCCATCAATAGAATCCCTATAATAGTCATTAATGATCTTGAAAGCATTCCGACCGTTTCCGGGTCATGCGGAAGCTTATTGATAGACTTGTTATTACTAAGGAATAGGTTCCATCAATAAAATCCCTATAATAGTTGTTAATGATCCTGAAAGCATTCCTACCGTTTCCGGGTCATGCGGAAGCTCATTGATAGACTTGTTATTACTAAGGAATAGGTTCCATCAATAGAATCCCTATAATAGTTATTTATGATCCTGAAAGCATTCCTACAGTTTCCGGGTCATGCGGAAGCTCATTGATAGAATTGCTATTATTAAGGAATAGGTTCCATCAATAGAATCCCTATAATAGTTATTAATGATCCTGAAAGCATTTCTACCGTTTCCGGCTCATGCGGAAGCTCATTGATAGAATTGCTATTACTAAGGAATAGGTTCCAT
Source organism: Stegodyphus dumicola (assembly GCF_044657685.1). Taxonomy (NCBI): domain Eukaryota; kingdom Metazoa; phylum Arthropoda; class Arachnida; order Araneae; family Eresidae; genus Stegodyphus; species Stegodyphus dumicola. Next base: position 134,763,629 of record NC_140769.1, read on the forward strand.
CAATAGAATACCTATAATAGTTATTAATGTTCCGGAAACCATTCCTACCGTTTCCGGGTCATGCGGAAACTCATTGATAGACTTGTTATTACTAAGGCATAGGTTCCATCAATAGAATCCCTATAAGAGTTGTTAATGATCCTGAAACCATTCCTACAGTTTCCGGGTCATGCGGAAGCTCATTGATAGACTTGTTACTACTAAGGCATAGATTCCATCAATAGAATCCCTATAATAGTTGTTAATGATCCTGAAACCATTCCTACGGTTTCCGTGTCATGCGGAAGCTCATTGATAGACTTGTTATTATTAAGGCATAGGTTCCATCAATAGAATCACTATAATAGTTGTTAATGATCCTGAAAGCATTCCTACCGTTTCCGGGTCATGCGGAAGCTCATTGATAGACTTGTTATTACTAAGGAATAGGTTCCATCAACAGAATATCTATAATAGTTATTAATGATCCTGAAAGTATTGCTACCGTTTCCGGGTCATGCGGAAGCTCATTGATAGACTTGTTATTACTAAGGAATAGGTTCCATCAATAGAATCCCTATAATAGTTATTTATGATCCTGAAAGCATTCCTACCGTTTCCGGGTCATGCGGAAGCTCATTGATAGACTTGTTATTATTAAGGAATAGGTTCCATCAATAGAATCCCTATAATAGTTATTAATGATCCTGAAAGCATTTCTACCGTTTCCCCTCATGCGGAAGCTCATTGATAGAATTGCTATTACTAAGGAATAGGTTCCATCAATAAAATCCCTATAATAGTTGTTAATGATCCTGAAAGCATTCCTACCGTTTCCGGGTCATGCGGAAGCTCATTGATAGACTTGTTATTACTAAGGAATAGGTTGCATCAATAGAATCCCTATAATAGTTATTTATGATCCTGAAAGCATTCCTACCGTTTCCGGGTCATGCGGAAGCTCATTGATAGAATTGCTATTATTAAGGAATAGGTTCCATGAATAGAATCCCTATAATAGTTATTAATGATCCTGAAAGCATTTCTACCGTTTCCGGCTCATGCGGAAGCTCATTGATAGAATTGCTATTACTAAGGAATAGGTTCCATCAATAGAATCCCTATAATAGTTATTAATGTTCCGGAAACCATTCCTACCGTTTCCGGGTCATGCGGAAACTCATTGATAGACTTGTTATTACTAAGGCATAGGTTCCATCAATAGAATCCCTATAAGAGTTGTTAATGATCCTGAAACCATTCCTACAGTTTCCGGGTCATGCGGAAGCTCATTGATAGACTTGTTACTACTAAGGCATAGATTCCATCAATAGAATCCCTATAATAGTTGTTAATGATCCTGAAACCATTCCTACCGTTTCCGGGTCATGCGGAAGCTCATTGATAGACTTGTTATTATTAAGGCATAGGTTCCATCAATAGAATCACTATAATAGTTGTTAATGATCCTGATAGCATTCCTACCGTTTCCGGGTCATGCGGAAGCTCATTGATAGACTTGTTATTACTAAGGAATAGGTTCCATCAACAGAATATCTATAATAGTTATTAATGATCCTGAAAGTATTGCTACCGTTTCCGGGTCATGCGGAAGCTCATTGATAGACTTGTTATTACTAAGGAATAGGTTCCATCAATAGAATCCCTATAATAGTTATTTATGATCCTGAAAGCATTCCTACCGTTTCCGGGTCATGCGGAAGCTCATTGATAGACTTGTTATTATTAAGGAATAGGTTCCATCAATAGAATCCCTATAATAGTTGTTAATGATCCTGAAACCATTCCTACAGTTTCCGGGTCATGCGGAAGCTCATTGATAGACTTGTTATTACTAAGGCATAGGTTCCATCAATAGAATCCCTATAATACTTGTTAATGATCCTGAAAACATTCCTACCGTTTCCGGGTCATGCTGAAGCTCATTGATAGACTTGTTATTACTAAGGAATAGGTTCCATCAATAGAATCCCTATATTAGTTATTAATGATCCGGAAACCATTCCTACCGTTTCCGGGTCATGCGGAAACTCATTGATAGACTTGTTATTACTAAGGCATAGGTTCCATCAATAGAATCCCTATAAAAGTTGTTAATGATCCTGAAAGCATTCCTACCGTTTCCGGGTCATGCGGAAGCTCATTGATAGACTTGTTATTACTAAGGAATAGGTTCCATCAACAGAATATCTATAATAGTTATTAATGATCCTGAAAGTATTGCTACCGTTTCCGGGTCATGCGGAAGCTCATTGATAGACTTGTTATTACTAAGCAATAGGTTCCATCAATAGAATCCCTATAATAGTTATTTATGATCCTGAAAGCATTCCTACCGTTTCCGGGTCATGCGGAAGCTCATTGATAGACTTGTTATTATTAAGGAATAGGTTCCATCAATAGAATCCCTATAATAGTTATTAATGATCCTGAAAGCATTTCTACCGTTTCCGGCTCATGCGGAAGCTCATTGATAGAATTGCTATTACTAAGGAATAGGTTCCATCAATAGAATCCCTATAATAGTTATTAATGTTCCGGAAACCATTCCTACCGTTTCCGGGTCATGCGCGAACTCATTGATAGACTTGTTATTATTAAGGCATAGGTTCCATCAATAGAATCCCTGTAATAGTTGTTAATGATCCTGAAAGCATTCCTACCGTTTCCGGGTCATGCGGAAGCTCATTGATAGACTTGTTATTACTAAGGCATAGGTTCCATCAATAGAATCCCTATAATAGTTATTAATGATCTTGAAAGCATTCCGACCGTTTCCGGGTCATGCGGAAGCTTATTGATAGACTTGTTATTACTAAGGAATAGGTTCCATCAATAAAATCCCTATAATAGTTGTTAATGATCCTGAAAGCATTCCTACCGTTTCCGGGTCATGCGGAAGCTCATTGATAGACTTGTTATTACTAAGGAATAGGTTCCATCAACAGAATATCTATAATAGTTATTAATGATCCTGAAAGTATTGCTACCGTTTCCGGGTCATGCGGAAGCTCATTGATAGACTTGTTATTACTAAGGAATAGGTTCCATCAATAGAATCCCTATAATAGTTATTTATGATCCTGAAAGCATTCCTACCGTTTCCGGGTCATGCGGAAGCTCATTGATAGACTTGTTATTATTAAGGAATAGGTTCCATCAATAGAATCCCTATAATAGTTGTTAATGATCCTGAAACCATTCCTACAGTTTCCGGGTCATGCGGAAGCTCATTCATAGACTTGTTATTACTAAGGCATAGGTTCCATCAATAGAATCCCTATAATAGTTGTTAATGATCCTGAAAACATTCCTACCGTTTCCGGGTCATGCGGAAGCTCATTGATAGACTTGTTATTATTAAGGCATAGGTTTCATCAATAGAATCCCTATAATAGTTGTTAATGATCCTGAAAGCATTCCTACCGTTTCCGGGTCATGCGGAAGCTCATTGATAGACTTGTTATTACTACGGAATAGGTTCCATCAATAGAATCCCTATAATAGTTATTAATGATCCTGAAAACATTCCTACCGTTTCCGGGTCATTCGCAAGCTCATTGACAGACTTATTATTACTAAGGAATAGGTTCCATCAATGGAATTTCTATAATAGTTTTTAATGATCCTGAAAGCATTCCTACCGTTTCCGGGTCATGCGGAAGCTCATTCATAGACTTGTTATTACTAAGGCATAGGTTCCATCAATAGAATCCCTATAATAGTTATTAATGATCCTGAAACCATTCCTACCGTTTCCGGGTCATGCGGAAGCTCATTGATAGACTTGTTATTATTAAGAAATAGGTTCCACCAATAGAATCCCTATAATAGTTATTAATGATCCTGAAAGCATTTCTACCGTTTCCGGCTCATGCGGAAGCTCATTGATAGAATTGCTATTACTAAGGAATAGGTTCCATCAATAGAATCCCTATAATAGTTATTAATGTTCCGGAAACCATTCCTACCGTTTCCGGGTCATGCGGAAACTCATTGATAGACTTGTTATTATTAAGGCAAAAGTTCCATCAATAGAACCCCTATAATAGTTGTTAATGATCCTGAAAGCATTCCTACCGTTTCCGGGTCATGCGGAAACTCATTGATAGACTTGTTATTATTAAGGCATAGGTTCCATCAATAGAATCCCTATAATAGTTGTTAATGATCCTGAAAGCATTCCTACCGTTTCCGGGTCATGCGGAAGCTCATTGATAGACTTGTTATTACTAAGGCATAGGTTCCATCAATAGAATCCCTATAATAGTTATTAATGATCTTGAAAGCATTCCGACCGTTTCCGGGTCATGCGGAAGCTTATTGATAGACTTGTTATTACTAAGGAATAGGTTCCATCAATAAAATCCCTATAATAGTTGTTAATGATCCTGAAAGCATTCCTACCGTTTCCGGGTCATGCGGAAGCTCATTGATAGACTTGTTATTACTAAGGAATATGTTCCATCAATAGAATCCCTATAATAGTTATTTATGATCCTGAAAGCATTCCTACCGTTTCCGGGTCATGCGGAAGCTCATTGATAGAATTGCTATTATTAAGGAATAGGTTCCATCAATAGAATCCCTATAATAGTTATTAATGATCCTGAAAGCATTTCTACCGTTTCCGGCTCATACGGAAGCTCATTGATAGAATTGCTATTACTAAGGAATAGGTTCCATCAATAGAATCCCTATAATAGTTATTAATGTTCCGGAAACCATTCTAACCGTTTCCGGGTCATGCGGAAACTCATTGATAGACTTGTTATTACTAAGGCATAGGTTCCATCAATAGAATCCCTATAAGAGTTGTTAATGATCCTGAAACCATTCCTACAGTTTCCGGGTCATGCGGAAGCTCATTGATAGACTTGTTACTACTAAGGCATAGATTCCATCAATAGAATCCCTATAATAGTTGTTAATGATCCTGAAACCATTCCTACCGTTTCCGGGTCATGCGGAAGCTCATTGATAGACTTGTTATTATTAAGGCATAGGTTCCATCAATAGAATCACTATAATAGTTGTTAATGATCCTGAAAGCATTCCTACCGTTTCCGGGTCATGCGGAAGCTCATTGATAGACTTGTTATTACTAAGGAATAGGTTCCATCAACAGAATATCTATAATAGTTATTAATGATCCTGAAAGTATTGCTACCGTTTCCGGGTCATGCGGAAGCTCATTGATAGACTTGTTATTACTAAGGAATAGGTTTCATCAATAGAATCCCTATAATAGTTATTTATGATCCTGAAAGCATTCCTACCGTTTCCGGGTCATGCGGAAGCTCATTGATAGACTTGTTATTATTAAGGAATAGGTTCCATCAATAGAATCCCTATAATAGTTATTAATGATCCTGAAAGCATTTCTACCGTTTCCGGCTCATGCGGAAGCTCATTGATAGAATTGCTATTACTAAGGAATAGGTTCCATCAATAAAATCCCTATAATAGTTGTTAATGATCCTGAAAGCATTCCTACTGTTTCCGGGTCATGCGGAAGCTCATTGATAGACTTGTTATTACTAAGGAATAGGTTCCATCAATAGAATCCCTATAATAGTTATTTATGATCCTGAAAGCATTCCTACCGTTTCCGGGTCATGCGGAAGCTCATTGATAGAATTGCTATTATTAAGGAATAGGTTCCATCAATAGAATCCCTATAATAGTTATTAATGATCCTGAAAGCATTTCTACCGTTTCCGGCTCATGCGGAAGCTCATTGATAGAATTGCTATTACTAAGGAATAGGTTCCATCAATAGAATCCCTATAATAGTTATTAATGTTCCGGAAACCATTCCTACCGTTTCCGGGTCATGCGGAAACTCATTGATAGACTTGTTATTATTAAGGAATAGGTTCCATCAATAGAATCCCTATAATAGTTATTAATGATCCTGAAACCATTCCTACAGTTTCCGGGTCATGCGGAAGCTCATTGATAGACTTGTTACTACTAAGGCATAGATTCCATCAATAGAATCCCTATAATAGTTGTTAATGATCCTGAAACCATTCCTACCGTTTCCGGGTCATGCGGAAGCTCATTGATAGACTTGTTATTATTAAGGCATAGGTTCCATCAATAGAATCACTATAATAGTTGTTAATGATCCTGAAAGCATTCCTACCGTTTCCGGGTCATGCGGAAGCTCATTGATAGACTTGTTATTACTAAGGAATAGGTTCCATCAACAGAATATCTATAATAGTTATTAATGATCCTGAAAGAATTGCTACCGTTTCCGGGTCATGCGGAAGCTCATTGATAGACTTGTTATTACTAAGGAATAGGTTCCATCAATAGAATCCCTATAATAGTTATTTATGATCCTGAAAGCATTCCTACCGTTTCCGGGTCATGCGGAAGCTCATTGATAGACTTGTTATTATTAAGGAATAGGTTCCATCAATAGAATCCCTATAATAGTTATTAATGATCCTGAAAGCATTTCTACCGTTTCCGGCTCATGCGGAAGCTCATTGATAGAATTGCTATTACTAAGGAATAGGTTCCATCAATAGAATCCCTATAATAGTTATTAATGATCCGGAAACCATTCCTACCGTTTCCGGGTCATGCGGAAACTCATTGATAGACTTGTCATTACTAAGGCATAGGTTCCATCAATAGAATCCCTATAAAAGTTGTTAATGATCCTGAAAGCATTCCTACCGTTTCCGGGTCATGCGGAAGCTCATTGATAGACTTGTTATTACTAAGGAATAGGTTCCATCAACAGAATATCTATAATAGTTATTAATGATCCTGAAAGTATTGCTACCGTTTCCGGGTCATGCGGAAGCTCATTGATAGACTTGTTATTACTAAGCAATAGGTTCCATCAATAGAATCCCTATAATAGTTATTTATGATCCTGAAAGCATTCCTACCGTTTCCGGGTCATGCGGAAGCTCATTGATAGACTTGTTATTATTAAGGAATAGGTTCCATCAATAGAATCCCTATAATAGTTATTAATGTTCCGGAAACCATTCCTACCGTTTCCGGGTCATGCGGGAACTCATTAATAGACTTGTTATTATTAAGGCATAGGTTCCATCAATAGAATTTCTATAATAGTTGTTAATGATCCTGAAAGCATTCCTACCGTTTCCGGGTCATGCGGAAACTCATTGATAGACTTGTTATTATTAAGGCATAGGTTCCATCAATAGAATCCCTATAATAGTTGTTAATGATCCTGAAAGCATTTCTACCGTTTCCGGCTCATGCGGAAGCTCATTGATAGAATTGCTATTACTAAGGAATAGGTTCCATCAATAGAATCCCTATAATAGTTATTAATGTTCCGGAAACCATTCCTACCGTTTCCGGGTCATGCGGGAACTCATTAATAGACTTGTTATTATTAAGGCATAGGTTCCATCAATAGAATCCCTATAATAGTTGTTAATGATCCTGAAAGCATTCCTACCGTTTCCGGGTCATGCGGAAGCTCATTGATAGACTTGTTATTACTAAGGCATAGGTTCCATCAATAGAATTCCTATAATAGTTATTAATGATCTTGAAAGCATTCCGACCGTTTCCGGGTCATGCGGAAGCTCATTGATAGACTTGTTATTACTAAGGAATAGGTTCCATCAATAGAATCCCTATAATAGTTATTTATGATCCTGAAAGCATTCCTACCGTTTCCGGGTCATGCGGAAGCTCATTGATAGACTTGTTATTATTAAGGAATAGGTTCCATCAATAGAATCCCTATAATAGTTATTAATGATCCTGGAAGCATTTCTACCGTTTCCGGCTCATGCGGAAGCTCATTGATAGAATTGCTATTACTAAGGAATAGGTTCCATCAATAGAATCCCTATAATAGTTGTTAATGATCCTGAAAGCATTCCTACCGTTTCCGGGTCATGCGGAAGCTCATTGATAGACTTGTTATTACTAAGGCATAGGTTCCATCAATAGAATCCCTATAATAGTTATTAATGATCTTGAAAGCATTCCGACCGTTTCCGGGTCATGCGGAAGCTTATTGATAGACTTCTTATTACTAAGGAATAGGTTCCATCAATAAAATCCCTATAATAGTTGTTAATGATCCTGAAAGCATTCCTACCGTTTCCGGGTCATGCGGAAGCTCATTGATAGACTTGTTATTACTAAGGAATAGGTTCCATCAACAGAATATCTATAATAGTTATTAATGATCCTGAAAGTATTGCTACCGTTTCCGGGTCATGCGGAAGCTCATTGATAGACTTGTTATTACTAAGGAATAGGTTCCATCAATAGAATCCCAATAATAGTTATTTATGATCCTGAAAGCATTCCTACCGTTTCCGGGTCATGCGGAAGCTCATTGATAGACTTGTTATTATTAAGGAAGAGGTTCCATCAATAGAATCCCTATAATAGTTGTTAATGATCCTGAAACCATTCCTACAGTTTCCGGGTCATGCGGAAGCTCATTGATAGACTTGTTATTACTAAGGCATAGGTTCCTTCAATAGAATCCCTATAATAGTTGTTAATGATCCTGAAAACATTCCTACCGTTTCCGGGTCATGCGGAAGCTCATTGATAGACTTGTTATTACTAAGGAATAGGTTCCATCAATAGAATCCCTATAATAGTTATTAATGATCCGGAAACCATTCCTACCGTTTCCGGGTCATGCGGAAACTCATTGATAGACTTGTTATTACTAAGGCATAGGTTCCATCAATAGAATCCCTATAAAAGTTGTTAATGATCTTGAAAGCATTCCTACCGTTTCCGGGTCATGCGGAAGCTCATTGATAGACTTGTTATTACTAAGGAATAGGTTCCATCAACAGAATATCTATAATAGTTATTAATGATCCTGAAAGTATTGCTACCGTTTCCGGGTCATGCGGAAGCTCATTGATAGACTTGTTATTACTAAGCAAAAGGTTCCATCAATAGAATCCCTATAATAGTTATTTATGATCCTGAAAGCATTCCTACCGTTTCCGGGTCATGCGGAAGCTCATTGATAGACTTGTTATTATTAAGGAATAGGTTCCATCAATAGAATCCCTATAATAGTTATTAATGATCCTGAAAGCATTTCTACCGTTTCCGGCTCATGCGGAAGCTCATTCATAGAATTGCTATTACTAAGGAATAGGTTCCATCAATAGAATCCCTATAATAGTTATTAATGTTCCGGAAACCATTCCTACCGTTTCCGGGTCATGCGGAAACTCATTGATAGACTTGTTATTACTAAGGCATAGGTTCCATCAATAGAATCCCTATAAGAGTTGTTAATGATCCTGAAACCATTCCTACAGTTTCCGGGTCATGCGGAAGCTCATTGATAGACTTGTTACTACTAAGGCATAGATTCCATCAATAGAATCCCTATAATAGTTGTTAATGATCCTGAAACCATTCCTACCGTTTCCGGGTCATGCGGAAGCTCATTGATAGACTTGTTATTATTAAGGCATAAGTTCCATCAATAGAATCACTATAATAGTTGTTAATGATCCTGAAAGCATTCCTACCGTTTCCGGGTCATGCGGAAGCTCATTGATAGACTTGTTATTACTAAGGAATAGGTTCCATCAACAGAATATCTATAATAGTTATTAATGATCCTGAAAGTATTGCTACCGTTTCCGGGTCATGCGGAAGCTCATTGATAGACTTGTTATTACTAAGGAATAGGTTCCATCAATAGAATCCCTATAATAGTTATTTATGATCCTGAAAGCATTCCTACCGTTTCCGGGTCATGCGGAAGCTCATTGATAGACTTGTTATTATTAAGGAATAGGTTCCATCAATAGAATCCCTATAATAGTTATTAATGATCCTGAAAGCATTTCTACCGTTTCCGGCTCATGCGGAAGCTCATTGATAGAATTGCTATTACTAAGGAATAGGTTCCATCAATAAAATCCCTATAATAGTTGTTAATGATCCTGAAAGCATTCCTACCGTTTCCGGGTCATGCGGAAGCTCATTGATAGAATTGCTATTATTAAGGAATAGGTTCCATCAATAGAATCCCTATAATAGTTATTAATGATCCTGAAAGCATTTCTACCGTTTCCGGCTCATGCGGAAGCTCATTGATAGAATTGCTATTACTAAGGAATAGGTTCCATCAATAGAATCCCTATAATAGTTATTAATGTTCCGGAAACCATTCCTACCGTTTCCGGGTCATGCGGAAACTCATTGATAGACTTGTTATTACTAAGGCATAGGTTCCATCAATAGAATCCCTATAAGAGTTGTTAATGATCCTGAAACCATTCCTACAGTTTCCGGGTCATGCGGAAGCTCATTGATAGACTTGTTACTACTAAGGCATAGATTCCATCAATAGAATCCCTATAATAGTTGTTAATGATCCTGAAACCATTCCTACCGTTTCCGGGTCATGCGGAAGCTCATTGATAGACTTGTTATTATAAAGGCATAGGTTCCATCAATAGAATCACTATAATAGTTGTTAATGATCCTGAAAGCATTCCTACCGTTTCCGGGTCATGCGGAAGCTCATTGATAGACTTGTTATTACTAAGGAATAGGTTCCATCAACAGAATATCTATAATAGTTATTAATGATCCTGAAAGTATTGCTACCGTTTCCGGGTCATGCGGAAGCTCATTGATAGACTTGTTATTACTAAGGAATAGGTTCCATCAAAAGAATCCCTATAATAGTTATTTATGATCCTGAAAGCATTCCTACCGTTTCCGGGTCATGCGGAAGCTCATTGATAGACTTGTTATTATTAAGGAATAGGTTCCATCAATAGAATCCCTATAATAGTTATTAATGATCCTGAAAGCATTTCTACCGTTTCCGGCTCATGCGGAAGCTCATTGATAGAATTGCTATTACTAAGGAATAGGTTCCATCAATAAAATCCCTATAATAGTTGTTAATGATCCTGAAAGCATTCCTACCGTTTCCGGGTCATGCGGAAGCTCATTGATAGACTTGTTATTACTAAGGAATAGGTTCCATCAATAGAATCCCTATAATAGTTATTTATGATCCTGAAAGCATTCCTACCGTTTCCGGGTCATGCGGAAGCTCATTGATAGAATTGCTATTATTAAGGAATAGGTTCCATCAATAGAATCCCTATAATAGTTATTAATGATCCTGAAAGCATTTCTACCGTTTCTGGCTCATGCGGAAGCTCATTGATAGAATTGCTATTACTAAGGAATAGGTTCCATCAATAGAATCCCTATAATAGTTATTAATGTTCCGGAAACCATTCCTACCGTTTCCGGGTCATGCGGAAACTCATTGATAGACTTGTTATTACTAAGGCATAGGTTCCATCAATAGAATCCCTATAAGAGTTGTTAATGATCCTGAAACCATTCCTACGGTTTCCGGGTCATGCGGAAGCTCATTGATAGACTTGTTACTACTAAGGCATAGATTCCATCAATAGAATCCCTATAATAGTTGTTAATGATCCTGAAACCATTCCTACCGTTTCCGGGTCATGCGGAAGCTCATTGATAGACTTGTTATTATTAAGGCATAGGTTCCATCAATAGAATCACTATAATAGTTGTTAATGATCCTGAAAGCATTCCTACCGTTTCCGGGTCATGCGGATGCTCATTGATAGACTTGTTATTACTAAGGAATAGGTTCCATCAACAGAATATCTATAATAGTTATTAATGATCCTGAAAGTATTGCTACCATTTCCGGGTCATGCGGAAGCTCATTGATAGACTTGTTATTACTAAGGAATAGGTTCCATCAACAGAATATCTATAATAGTTATTAATGATCCTGAAAGTATTGCTACCGTTTCCGGGTCATGCGGAAGCTCATATATAGACTTGTTAATACTAAGCAATAGGTTCCATCAATAGAATCCCTATAATAATTATTTATGATCCTGAAAGCATTCCTACCGTTTCCGGGTCATGCGGAAGCTCATTGATAGACTTGTTATTATTAAGGAATAGGTTCCATCAATAGAATCCCTATAATAGTTATTAATGAACCTGAAAGCATTTCTACCGTTTCCGGCTCATGCGGAAGCTCATTGATAGAATTGCTATTACTAAGGAATAGGTTCCATCAATAGAATCCCTATAATAGTTATTAATGTTCCGGAAACCATTCCTACCGTTTCCGGGTCATGCGGGAACTCATTAATAGACTTGTTATTATTAAGGCATAGGTTCCATCAATAGAATCCCTATAATAGTTGTTAATGATCCTGAAAGCATTCCTACCGTTTCCGGGTCATGCTGAAGCTCATTGATAGACTTGTTATTACTAAGGCATAGGTTCCATCAATAGAATCCCTATAATAGTTATTAATGATCTTGAAAGCATTCCGACCGTTTCCGGGTCATGCGGAAGCTTATTGATAGACTTCTTATTACTAAGGAATAGGTTCCATCAATAAAATCCCTATAATAGTTGTTAATGATCCTGAAAGCATTCCTACCGTTTCCGGGTCATGCGGAAGCTCATTGATAGACTTGTTATTACTAAGGAATAGGTTCCATCAACAGAATATCTATAATAGTTATTAATGATCCTGAAAGTATTGCTACCGTTTCCGGGTCATGCGGAAGCTCATTGATAGACTTGTTATTACTAAGGAATAGGTTCCATCAATAGAATCCCAATAATAGTTATTTATGATCCTGAAAGCATTCCTACCGTTTCCGGGTCATGCGGAAGCTCATTGATAGACTTGTTATTATTAAGGAAGAGGTTCCATCAATAGAATCCCTATAATAGTTGTTAATGATCCTGAAACCATTCCTACAGTTTCCGGGTCATGCGGAAGCTCATTGATAGACTTGTTATTACTAAGGCATAGGTTCCTTCAATAGAATCCCTATAATAGTTGTTAATGATCCTGAAAACATTCCTACCGTTTCCGGGTCATGCGGAAGCTCATTGATAGACTTGTTATTACTAAGGAATAGGTTCCATCAATAGAATCCCTATAATAGTTATTAATGATCCGGAAACCATTCCTACCGTTTCCGGGTCATGCGGAAACTCATTGATAGACTTGTTATTACTAAGGCATAGGTTCCATCAATAGAATCCCTATAAAAGTTGTTAATGATCCTGAAAGCATTCCTACCGTTTCCGGGTCATGCGGAAGCTCATTGATAGACTTGTTATTACTAAGGAATAGGTTCCATCAACAGAATATCTATAATAGTTATTAATGATCCTGAAAGTATTGCTACCGTTTCCGGGTCATGCGGAAGCTCATTGATAGACTTGTTATTACTAAGCAAAAGGTTCCATCAATAGAATCCCTATAATAGTTATTTATGATCCTGAAAGCATTCCTACCGTTTCCGGGTCATGCGGAAGCTCATTGATAGACTTGTTATTATTAAGGAATAGGTTCCATCAATAGAATCCCTATAATAGTTATTAATGATCCTGAAAGCATTTCTACCGTTTCCGGCTCATGCGGAAGCTCATTGATAGAATTGCTATTACTAAGGAATAGGTTCCATCAATAGAATCCCTATAATAGTTATTAATGTTCCGGAAACCATTCCTACCGTTTCCGGGTCATGCGGGAACTCATTGATAGACTTGTTATAATTAAGGCATAGGTTCCATCAATAGAATCCCTGTAATAGTTGTTAATGATCCTGAAAGCATTCCTACCGTTTCCGGGTCATGCGGAAGCTCATTGATAGACTTGTTATTACTAAGGCATAGGTTCCATCAATAGAATCCCTATAATAGTTATTAATGATCTTGAAAGCATTCCGACCGTTTCCGGGTCATGCGGAAGCTTATTGATAGACTTGTTATTACTAAGGAATAGGTTCCATCAATAAAATCCCTATAATAGTTGTTAATGATCCTGAAAGCATTCATACCGTTTCCGGGTCATGCGGAAGCTCATTGATAGACTTGTTATTATTAAGGAATAGGTTCCATCAATAGAATCCCTATAATAGTTGTTAATGATCCTGAAACCATTCCTACAGTTTCCGGGTCATGCGGAAGCTCATTGATAGACTTGTTATTACTAAGGCATAGGTTCCATCAATAGAATCCCTATAATAGTTGTTAATGATCCTGAAAACATTCCTACCGTTTCCGGGTCATGCGGAAGCTCATTGATAGACTTGTTATTACTAAGGAATAGGTTCCATCAATAGAATCCCTATAATAGTTATTAATGATCCGGAAACCATTCCTACCGTTTCCGGGTCATGCGGAAACTCATTGATAGACTTGTTATTACTAAGGCATAGGTTCCATCAATAGAATCCCTATAAAAGTTGTTAATGATCCTGAAAGCATTCCTACCGTTTCCGGGTCATGCGGAAGCTCATTGATAGACTTGTTATTACTAAGGAATAGTTTCCATCAACAGAATAACTATAATAGTTATTAATGATCCTGAAAGTTTTGCTACCGTTTCCGGGTCATGCGGAAGCTCATTGACAGACTTGTTATTACTAAGCAATAGGTTCCATCAATAGAATCCCTATAATAGTTATTTATGATCCTGAAAGCATTCCTACCGTTTCCGGGTCATGCGGAAGCTCATTGATAGACTTGTTATTATTAAGGAATAGGTTCCATCAATAGAATCCCTATAATAGTTATTAATGATCCTGAAAGCATTTCTACCGTTTCCGGCTCATGCGGAAGCTCATTGATAGAATTGCTATTACTAAGGAATAGGTTCCATCAATAGAATCCCTATAATAGTTATTAATGTTCCGGAAACCATTCCTACCGTTTCCGGGTCATGCGCGAACTCATTGATAGACTTGTTATTATTAAGGCATAGGTTCCATCAATAGAATCCCTGTAATAGTTGTTAATGATCCTGAAAGCATTCCTACCGTTTCCGGGTCATGCGGAAGCTCATTGATAGACTTGTTATTACTAAGGCATAGGTTCCATCAATAGAATCCCTATAATAGTTATTAATGATCTTGAAAGCATTCCGACCGTTTCCGGGTCATGCGGAAGCTTATTGATAGACTTGTTATTACTAAGGAATAGGTTCTATCAATAAAATCCCTATAATAGTTGTTAATGATCCTGAAAGCATTCCTACCGTTTCCGGGTCATGCGGAAGCTCATTGATAGACTTGTTATTACTAAGGAATAGGTTCCATCAACAGAATATCTATAATAGTTATTAATGATCCTGAAAGTATTGCTACCGTTTCCGGGTCATGCGGAAGCTCATTGATAGACTTGTTATTACTAAGGAATAGGTTCCATCAATAGAATCCCTATAATAGTTATTTATGATCCTGAAAGCATTCCTACCGTTTCCGGGTCATGCGGAAGCTCATTGATAGACTTGTTATTATTAAGGAATAGGTTCCATCAATAGAATCCCTATAATAGTTGTTAATGATCCTTAAACCATTCCTACAGTTTCCGGGTCATGCGGAAGCTCATTGATACACTTGTTATTACTAAGGCATAGGTTCCATCAATAGAATCCCTATAATAGTTGTTAATGATCCTGAAAACATTCCTACCGTTTCCGGGTCATGCGGAAGCTCATTGATAGACTTGTTATTATTAAGGCATAGGTTTCATCAATAGAATCCCTATAATAGTTGTTAATGATCCTGAAAGCATTCCTACCGTTTCCGGGTCATGCGGAAGCTCATTGATAGACTTGTTATTACTACGGAATAGGTTCCATCAATAGAATCCCTATAATAGTTATTAATGATCCTGAAAACATTCCTACCGTTTCCGGGTCATTCGCAAGCTCATTGACAGACTTGTTATTACTAAGGAATAGGTTCCATCAATAGAATCCCTATAATAGTTATTTATGATCCTGAAAGCATTCCTACCGTTTCCGGGTCATGCGGAAGCTCATTGATAGACTTGTTATTATTAAGGAATAGGTTCCATCAATAGAATCCCTATAATAGTTGTTAATGATCCTGAAACCATTCCTACAGTTTCCGGGTCATGCGGAAGCTCATTGATAGACTTGTTATTACTAAGGCATAGGTTCCATCAATAGAATCCCTATAATAGTTGTTAATGATCCTGAAAACATTCCTACCGTTTCCGGGTCATGCGGAAGCTCATTGATAGACTTGTTATTACTAAGGAATAGGTTCCATCAATGGAATTTCTATAATAGTTTTTAATGATCCTGAAAGCATTCCTACCGTTTCCGGGTCATGCGGAAGCTCATTCATAGACTTGTTATTACTAAGGCATAGGTTCCATCAATAGAATCCCTATAATAGTTATTAATGATCCTGAAACCATTCCTACCGTTTCCGGGTCATGCGGAAGCTCATTGATAGACTTGTTATTATTAAGAAATAGGTTCCACCAATAGAATCCCTATAATAGTTATTAATGATCCTGAAAGCATTTCTACCGTTTCCGGCTCATGCGGAAGCTCATTGATAGAATTGCTATTACTAAGGAATAGGTTCCATCAATAGAATCCCTATAATAGTTATTAATGTTCCGGAAACCATTCCTACCGTTTCCGGGTCATGCGGAAACTCATTGATAGACTTGTTATTATTAAGGCATAGGTTCCATCAATAGAATCCCTATAATAGTTGTTAATGATCCTGAAAGCATTCCTACCGTTTCCGGGTCATGCGGAAACTCATTGATAGACTTGTTATTATTAAGGCATAGGTTCCATCAATAGAATCCCTATAATAGTTGTTAATGATCCTGAAAGCATTCCTACCGTTTCTGGGTCATGCGGAAGCTCATTGATAGACTTGTTATTTCTAAGGCATAGGTTCCATCAATAGAATCCCTATAATAGTTATTAATGATCTTGAAAGCATTCCGACCGTTTCCGGGTCATGCGGAAGCTTATTGATAGACTTGTTATTACTAAGGAATAGGTTCCATCAATAAAATCCCTATAATAGTTGTTAATGATCCTGAAAGCATTCCTACCGTTTCCGGGTCATGCGGAAGCTCATTGATAGACTTGTTATTACTAAGGAATAGGTTCCATCAATAGAATCCCTATAATAGTTATTTATGATCCTGAAAGCATTCCTACCGTTTCCGGGTCATGCGGAAGCTCATTGATAGAATTGCTATTATTAAGGAATAGGTTCCATCAATAGAATCCCTATAATAGTTATTAATGATCCTGAAAGCATTTCTACCGTTTCCGGCTCATGCGGAAGCTCATTGATAGAATTGCTATTACTAAGGAATAGGTTCCATCAATAGAATCCCTATAATAGTTATTAATGTTCCGGAAACCATTCCTACCGTTTCCGGGTCATGCGGAAACTCATTGATAGACTTGTTATTACTAAGGCATAGGTTCCATCAATAGAATCCCTATAAGAGTTGTTAATGATCCTGAAACCATTCCTACAGTTTCCGGGTCATGCGGAAGCTCATTGATAGACTTGTTACTACTAAGGAATAGGTTCCATCAATAGAATCCCTATAATAGTTATTAATGTTCCGGAAACCATTCCTACCGTTTCCGGGTCATGCGGGAACTCATTAATAGACTTCTTATTACTAAGGAATAGGTTCCATCAATAAAATCCCTATAATAGTTGTTAATGATCCTGAAATCATTCCTACCGTTTCCGGGTCATGCGGAAGCTCATTGATAGACTTTTTATTACTAAGGAATAGGTTCCATCAACAGAATATCTATAATAGTTATTAATGATCCTGAAAGTATTGCTACCGTTTCCGGGTCATGCGGAAGCTCATTGATAGACTTGTTATTACTAAGGAATAGGTTCCATCAATAGAATCCCAATAATAGTTATTTATGATCCTGAAAGCATTCCTACCGTTTCCGGGTCATGCGGAAGCTCATTGATAGACTTGTTATTATTAAGGAATAGGTTCCATCAATAGAATCCCTATAATAGTTGTTAATGATCCTGAAACCATTCCTACAGTTTCCGGGTCATGCGGAAGCTCATTGATAGACTTGTTATTACTAAGGCATAGGTTCCATCAATAGAATCCCTATAATAGTTGTTAATGATCCTGAAACCATTCCTACCGTTTCCGGGTCATGCGGAAGCTCATTGATAGACTTGTTATTATTAAGGCATAGGTTTCATCAATAGAATCCCTATAATAGTTGTTAATGGTCCTGAAAGCATTCCTACCGTTTCCGGGTCATGCGGAAGCTCTTTGATAGACTTGTTATTATTAAGGAATAGGTTCCATCAATAGAATCCCTATAATAGTTATTAATGATCCTGAAAACATTCCTACCGTTTCCGGGTCATTCGCAAGCTCATTGACAGACTTATTATTACTAAGGAATAGGTTCCATCAATGGAATTTCTATAATAGTTTTTAATGATCCTGAAAGCATTCCTACCGTTTCCGGGTCATGCGGAAGCTCATTCATAGACTTGTTATTACTAAGGAATAGGTTCCATCAATAGAATCCCTATAATAGTTATTAATGATCCTGAAACCATTCCTACAGTTTCCGGGTCATGCGGAAGCTCATTGATAGACTTGTTATTACTAAGGCATAGGTTCCATCAATAGAATCCCTATAATAGTTGTTAATGATCCTGAAACCATTCCTACCGTTTCCGGGTCATGCGGAAGCTCATTGATAGACTTGTTATTATTAAGGAATAGGTTCCATCAATAGAATCCCTATAATAGTTATTAATGATCCTGAAAGCATTTCTACCGTTTCCGGCTCATGCGGAAGCTCGTTGATAGAATTGCTATTACTAAGGAATAGGTTCCATCAATAGAATCCCTATAATAGTTATTAATGTTCCGGAAACCATTCCTACCGTTTCCGGGTCATGCGGAAACTCATTGATAGACTTGTTATTACTAAGGCATAGGTTCCATCAATAGAATCCCTATAATAGTTGTTAATGATCCTGAAACCATTCCTACAGTTTCCGGGTCATGCGGAAGCTCATTGATAGACTTGTTATTACTAAGGCATAGATTCCATCAATAGAATCCCTATAATAGTTGTTAATGATCCTGAAGCTATTCCTACCGTTTCCGGGTCATGCGGAAGCTCATTGATAGACTTGTTATTATTAAGGCATAGATTCCATCAATAGAATCCCTATAATAGTTGTTAATGATCCTGAAAGCATTCCTACCGTTTCCGGGTCATGCGGAAGCTCATTGATAGACTTGTTATTACTAAGGAATAGGTTCCATCAACAGAATATCTATAATAGTTATTAATGGTCCTGAAAGTATTGCTACCATTTCCGGGTCATGCGGAAGCTCATTGATAGACTTGTTATTACTAAGGAATAGGTTCCATCAATAGAATCCCTATAATAGTTATTTATGATCCTGAAAGCATTCCTACCGTTTCCGGGTCATGCGGAAGCTCATTGATAGACTTGTTATTATTAAGAAATAGGTTCCATCAATAGAATCCCTATAATAGTTGTTAATGATCCTGAAAGCATTCCTACCGTTTCCGGGTCATGCGGAAGCTCATTGATAGACTTGTTATTACTAAGGAATAGGTTCCATCAACAGAATATCTATAATAGTTATTAATGATCCTGAAAGTATTGCTACCGTTTCCGGGTCATGCGGAAGCTCATTGATAGACTTGTTATTACTAAGGAATAGGTTCCATCAATAGAATTCCTATAATAGTTATTAATGTTCCGGAAACCATTCCTACCGTTTCCGGGTCATGCGCGAACTCATTGATAGACTTGTTATTATTAAGGCATAGGTTCCATCAATAGAATCCCTGTAATAGTTGTTAATGATCCTGAAAGCATTTCTACCGTTTCCGGGTCATGCGGAAGCTCATTGATAGACTTGTTATTACTAAGGCATAGGTTCCATCAATAGAATCCCTATAATAGTTATTAATGATCTTGAAAGCATTCCGACCGTTTCCGGGTCATGCGGAAGCTTATTGATAGACTTGTTATTACTTAGGAATAGGTTCCATCAATAAAATCCCTATAATAGTTGTTAATGATCCTGAAAGCATTCCTACCGTTTCCGGGTCATGCGGAAGCTCATTGATAGACTTGTTATTACTAAGGAATAGGTTCCATCAACAGAATATCTATAATAGTTATTAATGATCCTGAAAGTATTGCTACCGTTTCCGGGTCATGTGGAAGCTCATTGATAGACTTGTTATTACTAAGGAATAGGTTCCATCAATAGAATCCCTATAATAGTTATTAATGATCCTGAAAACATTCCTACCGTTTCCGGGTCATTCGCAAGCTCATTGACAGACTTATTATTACTAAGGAATAGGTTCCATCAATAAAATCCCTATAATAGTTGTTAATGATCCTGAAAGCATTCCTACCGTTTCCGGGTCATGCGGAAGCTCATTGATAGACTTGCTATTACTAAGGAATAGGTTCCATCAATAGAATCCCTATAATAGTTATTAATGATCCTGAAAACATTCCTACCGTTTCCGGGTCATTCGCAAGCTCATTGACAGACTTATTATTACTAAGGAATAGGTTCCATCAATGGAATTTCTATAATAGTTTTTAATGATCCTGAAAGCATTCCTACCGTTTCCGGGTCATGCGGAAGCTCATTCATAGACTTGTTATTACTAAGGCATAGGTTCCATCAATAGAATCCCTATAATAGTTATTAATGATCCTGAAACCATTCCTACCGTTTCCGGGTCATGCGGAAGCTCATTGATAGACTTGTTATTATTAAGAAATAGGTTCCACCAATAGCATCCCTATAATAGTTATTAATGATCCTGAAAGCATTTCTACCGTTTCCGGCTCATGCGGAAGCTCATTGATAGAATTGCTATTACTAAGGAATAGGTTCCATCAATAGAATCCCTATAATAGTTATTAATGTTCCGGAAACCATTCCTACCGTTTCCGGGTCATGCGGAAACTCATTGATAGACTTGTTATTATTAAGGCATAGGTTCCATCAAGAGAATCCCTATAATAGTTGTTAATGATCCTGAAAGCATTCCTACCGTTTCCGGGTCATGCGGAAACTCATTGATAGACTTGTTATTATTAAGGCATAGGTTCCATCAATAGAATCCCTATAATAGTTGTTAATGATCCTGAAAGCATTCCTACCGTTTCCGGGTCATGCGGAAGCTCATTGATAGACTTGTTATTACTAAGGCATAGGTTCCATCAATAGAATCCCTATAATAGTTATTAATGATCCTGAAAACATTCCTACCGTTTCCGGGTCATTCGCAAGCTCATTGACAGACTTATTATTACTAAGGAATAGGTTCCATCAATGGAATTTCTATAATAGTTTTTAATGATCCTGAAAGCATTCCTACCGTTTCCGGGTCATGCGGAAGCTCATTCATAGACTTGTTATTACTAAGGCATAGGTTCCATCAATAGAATCCCTATAATAGTTATTAATGATCCTGAAACCATTCCTACCGTTTCCGGGTCATGCGGAAGCTCATTGATAGACTTGTTATTATTAAGAAATAGGTTCCACCAATAGCATCCCTATAATAGTTATTAATGATCCTGAAAGCATTTCTACCGTTTCCGGCTCATGCGGAAGCTCATTGATAGAATTGCTATTACTAAGGAATAGGTTCCATCAATAGAATCCCTATAATAGTTATTAATGTTCCGGAAACCATTCCTACCGTTTCCGGGTCATGCGGAAACTCATTGATAGACTTGTTATTATTAAGCATAGGTTCCATCAAGAGAATCCCTATAATAGTTGTTAATGATCCTGAAAGCATTCCTACCGTTTCCGGGTCATGCGGAAACTCATTGATAGACTTGTTATTATTAAGGCATAGGTTTCATCAATAGAATCCCTATAATAGTTGTTAATGATCCTGAAAGCATTCCTACCGTTTCCGGGTCATGCGGAAGCTCATTGATAGACTTGTTATTACTAAGGCATAGGTTCCATCAATAGAATCCCTATAATAGTTATTAATGATCTTGAAAGCATTCCGACCGTTTCCGGGTCATGCGGAAGCTTATTGATAGACTTGTTATTACTAAGGAATAGGTTCCATCAATAAAATCCCTATAATAGTTGTTAATGATCCTGAAAGCATTCCTACCGTTTCCGGGTCATGCGGAAGCTCATTGATAGACTTGTTATTACTAAGGAATAGGTTCCATCAATAGAATCCCTATAATAGTTATTTATGATCCTGAAAGCATTCCTACCGTTTCCGGGTCATGCGGAAGCTCATTGATAGAATTGCTATTATTAAGGAATAGGTTCCATCAATAG
Source organism: Stegodyphus dumicola (assembly GCF_044657685.1). NCBI lineage: Eukaryota > Metazoa > Arthropoda > Arachnida > Araneae > Eresidae > Stegodyphus > Stegodyphus dumicola. The sequence continues at coordinate 134,785,869 of NC_140769.1, forward strand.
AATCCCTATAATAGTTATTAATGATCCTGAAAGCATTTCTACCGTTTCCGGCTCATGCGGAAGCTCATTGATAGAATTGCTATTACTAAGGAATAGGTTCCATCAATAGAATCCCTATAATAGTTATTAATGTTCCGGAAACCATTCCTACCGTTTCCGGGTCATGCGGAAACTCATTGATAGACTTGTTATTACTAAGGCATAGGTTCCATCAATAGAATCCCTATAAGAGTTGTTAATGATCCTGAAACCATTCCTACAGTTTCCGGGTCATGCGGAAGCTCATTGATAGACTTGTTACTACTAAGGAATAGGTTCCATCAATAGAATCCCTCTAATAGTTATTAATGTTCCGGAAACCATTCCTACCGTTTCCGGGTCATGCGGGAACTCATTAATAGACTTGTTATTATTAAGGCATAGGTTCCATCAATAGAATCCCTATAATAGTTGTTAATGATCCTGAAAGCATTCCTACCGTTTCCGGGTCATGCGGAAGCTCATTGATAGACTTGTTATTACTAAGGCATAGGTTCCATCAATAGAATCCCTATAATAGTTGTTAATGATCCTGAAAGCATTCCTACCGTTTCCGGGTCATGCGGAAGCTCATTGATAGACTTGTTATTATTAAGAAATAGGTTCCATCAATAGAATCCCTATAATAGTTGTTAATGATCCTGAAAGCATTCCTACCGTTTCCGGGTCATGCGGAAGCTCATTGATAGACTTGTTATTACTAAGGAATAGGTTCCATCAACAGAATATCTATAATAGTTATTAATGATCCTGAAAGTATTGCTACCGTTTCCGGGTCATGCGGAAACTCATTGATAGACTTGTTATTACTAAGGCATAGGTTCCATCAATAGAATCCCTATAATAGTTGTTAATGATCCTGAAACCATTCCTACAGTTTCCGGGTCATGCGGAAGCTCATTGATAGACTTGTTATTACTAAGGCATAGGTTCCATCAATAGAATCCCTATAATAGTTATTAATGTTCCGGAAACCATTCCTACCGTTTCCGGGTCATGCGGAAACTCATTGATAGACTTGTTATTACTAAGGCATAGGTTCCATCAATAGAATCCCTATAATAGTTATTAATGATCTTGAAAGCATTCCGACCGTTTCCGGGTCATGCGGAAGCTTATTGATAGACTTGTTATTACTTAGGAATAGGTTCCATCAATAAAATCCCTATAATAGTTGTTAATGATCCTGAAAGCATTCCTACCGTTTCCGGGTCATGCGGAAGCTCATTGATAGACTTGTTATTACTAAGGAATAGGTTCCATCAACAGAATATCTATAATAGTTATTAATGATCCTGAAAGTATTGCTACCGTTTCCGGGTCATGCGGAAGCTCATTGATAGACTTGTTATTACTAAGGAATAGGTTCCATCAATAGAATCCCTATAATAGTTATTAATGATCCTGAAAACATTCCTACCGTTTCCGGGTCATTCGCAAGCTCATTGACAGACTTATTATTACTAAGGAATAGGTTCCATCAATAAAATCCCTATAATAGTTGTTAATGATCCTGAAAGCATTCCTACCGTTTCCGGGTCATGCGGAAGCTCATTGATAGACTTGTTATTACTAAGGAATAGGTTCCATCAATAGAATCCCTATAATAGTTATTAATGATCCTGAAAACATTCCTACCGTTTCCGGGTCATTCGCAAGCTCATTGACAGACTTATTATTACTAAGGAATAGGTTCCATCAATGGAATTTCTATAATAGTTTTTAATGATCCTGAAAGCATTCCTACCGTTTCCGGGTCATGCGGAAGCTCATTCATAGACTTGTTATTACTAAGGCATAGGTTCCATCAATAGAATCCCTATAATAGTTATTAATGATCCTGAAATCATTCCTACCGTTTCCGGGTCATGCGGAAGCTCATTGATAGACTTGTTATTATTAAGAAATAGGTTCCACCAATAGCATCCCTATAATAGTTATTAATGATCCTGAAAGCATTTCTACCGTTTCCGGCTCATGCGGAAGCTCATTGATAGAATTGCTATTACTAAGGAATAGGTTCCATCAATAGAATCCCTATAATAGTTATTAATGTTCCGGAAACCATTCCTACCGTTTCCGGGTCATGCGGAAACTCATTGATAGACTTGTTATTATTAAGGCATAGGTTCCATCAAGAGAATCCCTATAATAGTTGTTAATGATCCTGAAAGCATTCCTACCGTTTCCGGGTCATGCGGAAACTCATTGATAGACTTGTTATTATTAAGGCATAGGTTCCATCAATAGAATCCCTATAATAGTTGTTAATGATCCTGAAAGCATTCCTACCGTTTCCGGGTCATGCGGAAGCTCATTGATAGACTTGTTATTACTAAGGCATAGGTTCCATCAATAGAATCCCTATAATAGTTATTAATGATCCTGAAAACATTCCTACCGTTTCCGGGTCATTCGCAAGCTCATTGACAGACTTATTATTACTAAGGAATAGGTTCCATCAATGGAATTTCTATAATAGTTTTTAATGATCCTGAAAGCATTCCTACCGTTTCCGGGTCATGCGGAAGCTCATTCATAGACTTGTTATTACTAAGGCATAGGTTCCATCAATAGAATCCCTATAATAGTTATTAATGATCCTGAAACCATTCCTACCGTTTCCGGGTCATGCGGAAGCTCATTGATAGACTTGTTATTATTAAGAAATAGGTTCCACCAATAGCATCCCTATAATAGTTATTAATGATCCTGAAAGCATTTCTACCGTTTCCGGCTCATGCGGAAGCTCATTGATAGAATTGCTATTACTAAGGAATAGGTTCCATCAATAGAATCCCTATAATAGTTATTAATGTTCCGGAAACCATTCCTACCGTTTCCGGGTCATGCGGAAACTCATTGATAGACTTGTTATTATTAAGCATAGGTTCCATCAAGAGAATCCCTATAATAGTTGTTAATGATCCTGAAAGCATTCCTACCGTTTCCGGGTCATGCGGAAACTCATTGATAGACTTGTTATTATTAAGGCATAGGTTCCATCAATAGAATCCCTATAATAGTTGTTAATGATCCTGAAAGCATTCCTACCGTTTCCGTGTCATGCGGAAGCTCATTGATAGACTTGTTATTACTAAGGCATAGGTTCCATCAATAGAATCCCTATAATAGTTATTAATGATCTTGAAAGCATTCCGACCGTTTCCGGGTCATGCGGAAGCTTATTGATAGACTTGTTATTACTAAGGAATAGGTTCCATCAATAAAATCCCTATAATAGTTGTTAATGATCCTGAAAGCATTCCTACCGTTTCCGGGTCATGCGGAAGCTTATTGATAGACTTGTTATTACTAAGGAATAGGTTCCATCAATAGAATCCCTATAATAGTTATTTATGATCCTGAAAGCATTCCTACCGTTTCCGGGTCATGCGGAAGCTCATTGATAGAATTGCTATTATTAAGGAATAGGTTCCATCAATAGAATCCCTATAATAGTTATTAATGATCCTGAAAGCATTTCTACCGTTTCCGGCTCATGCGGAAGCTCATTGATAGAATTGCTATTACTAAGGAATAGGTTCCATCAATAGAATCCCTATAATAGTTATTAATGTTCCGGAAACCATTCCTACCGTTTCCGGGTCATGCGGAAACTCATTGATAGACTTGTTATTACTAAGGCATAGGTTCCATCAATAGAATCCCTATAAGAGTTGTTAATGATCCTGACACCATTCCTACAGTTTCCGGGTCATGCGGAAGCTCATTGATAGACTTGTTACTACTAAGGAATAGGTTCCATCAATAGAATCCCTCTAATAGTTATTAATGTTCCGGAAACCATTCCTACCGTTTCCGGGTCATGCGGGAACTCATTAATAGACTTGTTATTATTAAGGCATAGGTTCCATCAATAGAATCCCTATAATAGTTGTTAATGATCCTGAAAGCATTCCTACCGTTTCCGGGTCATGCGGAAGCTCATTGATAGACTTGTTATTACTAAGGCATAGGTTCCATAAATAGAATCCCTATAATAGTTATTAATGATCTTGAAAGCATTCCGACCGTTTCCGGGTCATGCGGAAGCTTATTGATAGACTTCTTATTACTAAGGAATAGGTTCCATCAATAAAATCCCTATAATAGTTGTTAATGATCCTGAAAGCATTCCTACCGTTTCCGGGTCATGCGGAAGCTCATTGATAGACTTGTTATTACTAAGGAATAGGTTCCATCAACAGAATATCTATAATAGTTATTAATGATCCTGAAAGTATTGCTACCGTTCCGGGTCATGCGGAAGCTCATTGATAGACTTGTTATTACTAAGGAATAGGTTCCATCAATAGAATCCTAATAATAGTTATTTATGATCCTGAAAGCATTCCTACCGTTTCCGGGTCATGCGGAAGCTCATTGATAGACTTGTTATTATTAAGGAATAGGTTCCATCAATAGAATCCCTATAATAGTTGTTAATGATCCTGAAACCATTCCTACAGTTTCCGGGTCATGCGGAAGCTCATTGATAGACTTGTTATTACTAAGGCATAGGTTCCATCAATAGAATCCCTATAATAGTTGTTAATGATCCTGAAACCATTCCTACCGTTTCCGGGTCATGCGGAAGCTCATTGATAGACTTGTTATTATTAAGGCATAGGTTTCATCAATAGAATCCTTATAATAGTTGTTAATGGTCCTGAAAGCATTCCTACCGTTTCCGGGTCATGCGGAAGCTCATTGATAGACTTGTTATTACTAAGGAATAGGTTCCATCAATAGAATCCCTATAATAGTTATTAATGATCCTGAAAACATTCCTACCGTTTTCGGGTCATTCGCAAGCTCATTGACAGACTTATTATTACTAAGGAATAGGTTCCATCAATGGAATTTCTATAATAGTTTTTAATGATCCTGAAAGCATTCCTACCGTTTCCGGGTCATGCGAAAGCTCATTCATAGACTTGTTATTACTAAGGAATAGGTTCCATCAATAGAATCCCTATAATAGTTATTAATGATCCTGAAACCATTCCTACAGTTTCCGGGTCATGCGGAAGCTCATTGATAGACTTGTTATTACTAAGGCATAGGTTCCATCAATAGAATCCCTATAATAGTTGTTAATGATCCTGAAACCATTCCTACCGTTTCCGGGTCATGCGGAAGCTCATTGATAGACTTGTTATTATTAAGGAATAGGTTCCATCAATAGAATCCCTATAATAGTTATTAATGATCCTGAAAGCATTTCTACCCTTTCCGGCTCATGCGGAAGCTCGTTGATAGAATTGCTATTACTAAGGAATAGGTTCCATCAATAGAATCCCTATAACAGTTATTAATGTTCCGGAAACCATTCCTACCGTTTCCGGGTCATGCGGAAACTCATTGATAGACTTGTTATTACTAAGGCATAGGTTCCATCAATAGAATCCCTATAATAGTTGTTAATGATCCTGAAACCATTCCTACAGTTTCCGTGTCATGCGGAAGCTCATTGATAGACTTGTTATTACTAAGGCATAGATTCCATCAATAGAATCCCTATAATAGTTGTTAATGATCCTGAAGCCATTCCTACCGTTTCCGGGTCATGCGGAAGCTCATTGATAGACTTGTTATTATTAAGGCATAGATTCCATCAATAGAACCCCTATAATAGTTGTTAATGATCCTGAAAGCATTCCTACCGTTTCCGGGTCATGCGGAAGCTCATTGATAGACTTGTTATTACTAAGGAATAGGTTCCATCAACAGAATATCTATAATAGTTATTAATGATCCTGAAAGTATTGCTACCGTTTCCGGGTCATGCGGAAGCTCATTGATAGACTTGTTATTACTAAGGAATAGGTTCCATCAATAGAATCCCTATAATAGTTATTTATGATCCTGAAAGCATTCCTACCGTTTCCGGGTCATGCGGAAGCTCATTGATAGACTTGTTATTATTAAGAAATAGGTTCCATCAATACAATCCCTATAATAGTTATTAATGATCCTGAAAGCATTTCTACCGTTTCCGGCTCATGCGGAAGCTCATTGATAGAATTGCTATTACTAAGGAATAGGTTCCATCAATAAAATCCCTATAATAGTTATTAATGATCCGGAAACCATTCCTACCGTTTCCGGGTCATGCGGAAACTCATTGATAGACTTGTTATTACTAACGAATAGGTTCCATCAACAGAATATCTATAATAGTTATTAATGATCCTGAAAGTATTGCTACCGTTTCCGGGTCATGCGGAAACTCATTGATAGACTTGTTATTACTAAGGCATAGGTTCCATCAATAGAATCCCTATAATAGTTATTAATGATCCGGAAACCATTCCTACCGTTTCCGGGTCATGCGGAAACTCATTGATAGACTTGTTATTACTAAGGCATAGGTTCCATCAATAGAATCCCTATAATAGTTGTTAATGATCCTGAAACCATTCCTACAGTTTCCGGGTCATGCGGAAGCTCATTGATAGACTTGTTATTACTAAGGCATAGGTTCCATCAATAGAATCCCTATAATAGTTATTAATGTTCCGGAAACCATTCCTACCGTTTCCGGGTCATGCGGAAACTCATTGATAGACTTGTTATTACTAAGGCATAGGATCCATCAATAGAATCCCTATAAGAGTTGTTAATGATCCTGAAACCATTCCTACAGTTTCCGGGTCATGCGGAAGCTCATTGATAGACTTGTTACTACTAAGGAATAGGTTCCATCAATAGAATCCCTCTAATAGTTATTAATGTTCCGGAAACCATTCCTACCGTTTCCGGGTCATGCGGGAACTCATTAATAGACTTGTTATTATTAAGGCATAGGTTCCATCAATAGAATTGCTATAATAGTTGTTAATGATCCTGAAAGCATTCCTACCGTTTCCGGGTCATGCGGAAGCTCATTGATAGACTTGTTATTACTAAGGCATAGGTTCCATCAATAGAATCCCTATAATAGTTATTAATGATCTTGAAAGCATTCCGACCGTTTCCGGGTCATGCGGAAGCTTATTGATAGACTTCTTATTACTAAGGAATAGGTTCCATCAATAAAATCCCTATAATAGTTGTTAATGATCCTGAAAGCATTCCTACCGTTTCCGGGTCATGCGGAAGCTCATTGATAGACTTGTTATTACTAAGGCATAGATTCCATCAATAGAATCCCTATAATAGTTGTTAATGATCCTGAAAGCATTCCTACCGTTTCCGGGTCATGCGGAAGCTCATTGATAGACTTGTTATTATTAAGGAATAGGTTCCATCAATAGAATCCCAATAATAGTTATTTATGATCCTGAAAGCATTCCTACCGTTTCCGGGTCATGCGGAAGCTCATTGATAGACTTGTTATTATTAAGGAATAGGTTCCATCAATAGAATCCCTATAATAGTTGTTAATGATCCTGAAACCATTCCTACAGTTTCCGGGTCATGCGGAAGCTCATTGATAGACTTGTTATTACTAAGGCATAGGTTCCATCAATAGAATCCCTATAATAGTTGTTAATGATCCTGAAACCATTCCTACCGTTTCCGGGTCATGCGGAAGCTCATTGATAGACTTGTTATTACTAAGGCATAGGTTCCATCAATAGAATCCCTATAATAGTTATTAATGATCTTGAAAGCATTCCGACCGTTTCCGGGTCATGCGGAAGCTTATTGATAGACTTGTTATTACTAAGGAATAGGTTCCATCAATAAAATCCCTATAATAGTTGTTAATGATCCTGAAAGCATTCCTACCGTTTCCGGGTCATGCGGAAGCTCATTGATAGACTTGTTATTACTAAGGAATAGGTTCCATCAATAGAATCCCTATAATAGTTATTTATGATCCTGAAAGCATTCCTACCGTTTCCGGGTCATGCGGAAGCTCATTGATAGAATTGCTATTATTAAGGAATAGGTTCCATCAATAGAATCCCTATAATAGTTATTAATGATCCTGAAAGCATTTCTACCGTTTCCGGCTCATGCGGAAGCTCATTGATAGAATTGCTATTACTAAGGAATAGGTTCCATCAATAGAATCCCTATAATAGTTATTAATGTTCCGGAAACCATTCCTACCGTTTCCGGGTCATGCGGAAACTCATTGATAGACTTGTTATTACTAAGGCATAGGTTCCATCAATAGAATCCCTATAAGAGTTGTTAATGATCCTGAAACCATTCCTACAGTTTCCGGGTCATGCGGAAGCTCATTGATAGACTTGTTATTACTAAGGAATAGGTTCCATCAATAGAATCCCTATAATAGTTATTAATGATCCTGAAAACATTCCTACCGTTTTCGGGTCATTCGCAAGCTCATTGACAGACTTATTATTACTAAGGAATAGGTTCCATCAATGGAATTTCTATAATAGTTTTTAATGATCCTGAAAGCATTCCTACCGTTTCCGGGTCATGCGGAAGCTCATTGATAGACTTGTTATTATTAAGAAATAGGTTCCACCAATAGAATCCCTATAATAGTTATTAATGATCCTGAAAGCATTTCTACCGTTTCCGGCTCATGCGGAAGCTCATTGATAGAATTGCTATTACTAAGGAATAGGTTCCATCAATAGAATCCCTATAATAGTTATTAATGTTCCGGAAACCATTCCTACCGTTTCCGGGTCATGCGGAAACTCATTGATAGACTTGTTATTATTAAGGCATAGGTTCCATCAATAGAATCCCTATAATAGTTGTTAATGATCCTGAAAGCATTCCTACCGTTTCCGGGTCATGCGGAAACTCATTGATAGACTTGTTATTATTAAGGCATAGGTTCCATCAATAGAATCCCTATAATAGTTGTTAATGATCCTGAAAGCATTCCTACCGTTTCCGGGTCATGCGGAAGCTCATTGATAGACTTGTTATTACTAAGGCATAGGTTCCATCAATAGAATCCCTATAATAGTTATTAATGATCTTGAAAGCATTCCGACCGTTTCCGGGTCATGCGGAAGCTTATTGATAGACTTCTTATTACTAAGGAATAGGTTCCATCAATAAAATCCCTATAATAGTTGTTAATGATCCTGAAAGCATTCCTACCGTTTCCGGGTCATGCGGAAGCTCATTGATAGACTTGTTATTACTAAGGCATAGATTCCATCAATAGAATCCCTATAATAGTTGTTAATGATCCTGAAAGCATTCCTACCGTTTCCGGGTCATGCGGAAGCTCATTGATAGACTTGTTATTATTAAGGAATAGGTTCCATCAATAGAATCCCAATAATAGTTATTTATGATCCTGAAAGCATTCCTACCGTTTCCGGGTCATGCGGAAGCTCATTGATAGACTTGTTATTATTAAGGAATAGGTTCCATCAATAGAATCCCTATAATAGTTGTTAATGATCCTGAAACCATTCCTACAGTTTCCGGGTCATGCGGAAGCTCATTGATAGACTTGTTATTACTAAGGCATAGGTTCCATCAATAGAATCCCTATAATAGTTGTTAATGATCCTGAAACCATTCCTACCGTTTCCGGGTCATGCGGAAGCTCATTGATAGACTTGTTATTACTAAGGCATAGGTTCCATCAATAGAATCCCTATAATAGTTATTAATGATCTTGAAAGCATTCCGACCGTTTCCGGGTCATGCGGAAGCTTATTGATAGACTTGTTATTACTAAGGAATAGGTTCCATCAATAAAATCCCTATAATAGTGTTTAATGATCCTGAAAGCATTCCTACCGTTTCCGGGTCATGCGGAAGCTCATTGATAGACTTGTTATTACTAAGGAATAGGTTCCATCAATAGAATCCCTATAATAGTTATTTATGATCCTGAAAGCATTCCTACCGTTTCCGGGTCATGCGGAAGCTCATTGATAGAATTGCTATTATTAAGGAATAGGTTCCATCAATAGAATCCCTATAATAGTTATTAATGATCCTGAAAGCATTTCTACCGTTTCCGGCTCATGCGGAAGCTCATTGATAGAATTGCTATTACTAAGGAATAGGTTCCATCAATAGAATCCCTATAATAGTTATTAATGTTCCGGAAACCATTCCTACCGTTTCCGGGTCATGCGGAAACTCATTGATAGACTTGTTATTACTAAGGCATAGGTTCCATCAATAGAATCCCTATAAGAGTTGTTAATGATCCTGAAACCATTCCTACAGTTTCCGGGTCATGCGGAAGCTCATTGATAGACTTGTTATTACTAAGGAATAGGTTCCATCAATAGAATCCCTATAATAGTTATTAATGATCCTGAAAACATTCCTACCGTTTTCGGGTCATTCGCAAGCTCATTGACAGACTTATTATTACTAAGGAATAGGTTCCATCAATGGAATTTCTATAATAGTTTTTAATGATCCTGAAAGCATTCCTACCGTTTCCGGGTCATGCGGAAGCTCATTGATAGACTTGTTATTATTAAGAAATAGGTTCCACCAATAGAATCCCTATAATAGTTATTAATGATCCTGAAAGCATTTCTACCGTTTCCGGCTCATGCGGAAGCTCATTGATAGAATTGCTATTACTAAGGAATAGGTTCCATCAATAGAATCCCTATAATAGTTATTAATGTTCCGGAAACCATTCCTACCGTTTCCGGGTCATGCGGAAACTCATTGATAGACTTGTTATTATTAAGGCATAGGTTCCATCAATAGAATCCCTATAATAGTTGTTAATGATCCTGAAAGCATTCCTACCGTTTCCGGGTCATGCGGAAACTCATTGATAGACTTGTTATTATTAAGGCATAGGTTCCATCAATAGAATCCCTATAATAGTTGTTAATGATCCTGAAAGCATTCCTACCGTTTCCGGGTCATGCGGAAGCTCATTGATAGACTTGTTATTACTAAGGCATAGGTTCCATCAATAGAATCCCTATAATAGTTATTAATGATCTTGAAAGCATTCCGACCGTTTCCGGGTCATGCGGAAGCTTATTGATAGACTTGTTATTACTAAGGAATAGGTTCCATCAATAAAATCCCTATAATAGTTGTTAATGATCCTGAAAGCATTCCTACCGTTTCCGGGTCATGCGGAAGCTCATTGATAGACTTGTTATTACTAAGGAATAGGTTCCATCAATAGAATCCCTATAATAGTTATTTATGATCCTGAAAGCATTCCTACCGTTTCCGGGTCATGCGGAAGCTCATTGATAGAATTGCTATTATTAAGGAATAGGTTCCATCAATAGAATCCCTATAATAGTTATTAATGATCCTGAAAGCATTTCTACCGTTTCCGGCTCATGCGGAAGCTCATTGATAGAATTGCTATTACTAAGGAATAGGTTCCATCAATAGAATCCCTATAATAGTTATTAATGTTCCGGAAACCATTCCTACCGTTTCCGGGTCATGCGGAAACCCATTGATAGACTTGTTATTACTAAGGCATAGGTTCCATCAATAGAATCCCTATAAGAGTTGTTAATGATCCTGAAACCATTCCTACAGTTTCCGGGTCATGCGGAAGCTCATTGATAGACTTGTTACTACTAAGGAATAGGTTCCATCAATAGAATCCCTATAATAGTTATTAATGTTCCGGAAACCATTCCTACCGTTTCCGGGTCATGCGGGAACTCATTAATAGACTTGTTATTATTAAGGCATAGGTTCCATCAATAGAATCCCTATAATAGTTGTTAATGATCCTGAAAGCATTCCTACCGTTTCCGGGTCATGCGGAAGCTCATTGATAGACTTGTTATTACTAAGGCATAGGTTCCCTCAATAGAATCCCTATAATAGTTATTAATGATCTTGAAAGCATTCCGACCGTTTCCGGGTCATGCGGAAGCTTATTGATAGACTTCTTATTACTAAGGAATAGGTTCCATCAATAAAATCCCTATAATAGTTGTTAATGATCCTGAAAGCATTCCTACCGTTTCCGGGTCATGCGGAAGCTCATTGATAGACTTGTTATTACTAAGGAATAGGTTCCATCAACAGAATATCTATAATAGTTATTAATGATCCTGAAAGTATTGCTACCGTTTCCGGGTCATGCGGAAGCTCATTGATAGACTTGTTATTATTAAGGAATAGGTTCCATCAATAGAAACCCTATAATAGTTATTAATGATCCTGAAAGCATTTCTACCGTTTCCGGCTCATGCGGAAGCTCGTTGATAGAATTGCTATTACTAAGGAATAGGTTCCATCAATAGAATCCCTATAATAGTTATTAATGTTCCGGAAACCATTCCTACCGTTTCCGGGTCATGCGTAAGCTCATTGATAGACTTGTTATTATTAAGGCATAGATTCCATCAATAGAATCCCTATAATAGTTGTTAATGATCCTGAAAGCATTCCTACCGTTTCCGGGTCATGCGGAAGCTCATTGATAGACTTGTTATTACTAAGGAATAGGTTCCATCAACAGAATATCTATAATAGTTATTAATGATCCTGAAAGTATTGCTACCGTTTCCGGGTCATGCGGAAGCTCATTGATAGACTTGTTATTACTAAGGAATAGGTTCCATCAATAGAATCCCTATAATAGTTATTTATGATCCTGAAAGCATTCCTACCGTTTCCGGGTCATGCGGAAGCTCATTGATAGACTTGTTATTATTAAGAAATAGGTTCCATCAATAGAATCCCTATAATAGTTATTAATGATCCTGAAAGCATTTCTACCGTTTCCGGCTCATGCGGAAGCTCATTGATAGAATTGCTATTACTAAGGAATAGGTTCCATCAATAGAATCCCTATAACAGTTATTAATGTTCCGGAAACCATTCCTACCGTTTCCGGGTCATGCGGAAGCTTATTGATAGACTTGTTATTACTAAGGAATAGGTTCCATCAATAAAATCCCTATAATAGTTGTTAATGATCCTGAAAGCATTCCTACCGTTTCCGGGTCGTGCGGAAGCTCATTGATAGACTTGTTATTACTAAGGAATAGGTTCCATCAACAGAATATCTATAATAGTTATTAATGATCCTGAAAGTATTGCTACCGTTTCCGGGTCATGCGGAAGCTCATTGATAGACTTGTTATTACTAAGGAATAGGTTCCATCAATAGAATTCCTATAATAGTTATTAATGTTCCGGAAACCATTCCTACCGTTTCCGGGTCATGCGCGAACTCATTGATAGACTTGTTATTATTAAGGCATAGGTTCCATCAATAGAATCCCTGTAATAGTTGTTAATGATCCTGAAAGCATTCCTACCGTTTCCGGGTCATGCGGAAGCTCATTGATAGACTTGTTATTACTAAGGCATAGGTTCCATCAATAGAATCCCTATAATAGTTATTAATGATCTTGAAAGCATTCCGACCGTTTCCGGGTCATGCGGAAGCTTATTGATAGACTTGTTATTACTAAGGAATAGGTTCCATCAATAAAATCCCTATAATAGTTGTTAATGATCCTGAAAGCATTCCTACCGTTTCCGGGTCATGCGGAAGCTCATTGATAGACTTGTTATTACTAAGGAATAGGTTCCATCAACAGAATATCTATAATAGTTATTAATGATCCTGAAAGTATTGCTACCGTTTCCGGGTCATGCGGAAGCTCATTGATAGACTTGTTATTACTAAGGAATAGGTTCCATCAATAGAATCCCTATAATAGTTATTTATGATCCTGAAAGCATTCCTACCGTTTCCGGGTCATGCGGAAGCTCATTGATAGACTTGTTATTATTAAGGAATAGGTTCCATCAATAGAATCCCTATAATAGTTGTTAATGATCCTGAAACCATTCCTACAGTTTCCGGGTCATGCGGAAGCTCATTGATAGACTTGTTATTACTAAGGCATAGGTTCCATCAATAGAATCCCTATAATAGTTGTTAATGATCCTGAAAACATTCCTACCGTTTCCGGGTCATGCGGAAGCTCATTGATAGACTTGTTATTATTAAGGCATAGGTTTCATCAATAGAATCCCTATAATAGTTGTTAATGATCCTGAAAGCATTCCTACCGTTTCCGGGTCATGCGGAAGCTCATTGATAGACTTGTTATTACTACGGAATAGGTTCCATCAATAGAATCCCTATAATAGTTATTAATGATCCTGAAAACATTCCTACCGTTTCCGGGTCATTCGCAAGCTCATTGACAGACTTATTATTACTAAGGAATAGGTTCCATCAATGGAATTTCTATAATAGTTTTTAATGATCCTGAAAGCATTCCTACCGTTTCCGGGTCATGCGGAAGCTCATTCATAGACTTGTTATTATTAAGAAATAGGTTCCACCAATAGAATCCCTATAATAGATATTAATGATCCTGAAAGCATTTCTACCGTTTCCGGCTCATGCGGAAGCTCATTGATAGAATTGCTATTACTAAGGAATAGGTTCCATCAATAGAATCCCTATAACAGTTATTAATGATCTTGAAAGCATTCCGACCGTTTCCGGGTCATGCGGAAGCTTATTGATAGACTTCTTATTACTAAGGAATAGGTTCCATCAATAAAATCCCTATAATAGTTGTTAATGATCCTGAAAGCATTCCTACCGTTTCCGGGTCATGCGGAAGCTCATTGATAGACTTGTTATTACTAAGGAATAGGTTCCATCAACAGAATATCTATAATAGTTATTAATGATCCTGAAAGTATTGCTACCGTTCCGGGTCATGCGGAAGCTCATTGATAGACTTGTTATTACTAAGGAATAGGTTCCATCAATAGAATCCCAATAATAGTTATTTATGATCCTGAAAGCATTCCTACCGTTTCCGGGTCATGCGGAAGCTCATTGATAGACTTGTTATTATTAAGGAATAGGTTCCATCAATAGAATCCCTATAATAGTTGTTAATGATCCTGAAACCATTCCTACAGTTTCCGGGTCATGCGGAAGCTCATTGATAGACTTGTTATTACTAAGGCATAGGTTCCATCAATAGAATCCCTATAATAGTTGTTAATGATCCTGAAACCATTCCTACCGTTTCCGGGTCATGCGGAAGCTCATTGATAGACTTGTTATTATTAAGGCATAGGTTTCATCAATAGAATCCTTATAATAGTTGTTAATGGTCCTGAAAGCATTCCTACCGTTTCCGGGTCATGCGGAAGCTCATTGATAGACTTGTTATTACTAAGGAATAGGTTCCATCAATAGAATCCCTATAATAGTTATTAATGATCCTGAAAACATTCCTACCGTTTTCGGGTCATTCGCAAGCTCATTGACAGACTTATTATTACTAAGGAATAGGTTCCATCAATGGAATTTCTATAATAGTTTTTAATGATCCTGAAAGCATTCCTACCGTTTCCGGGTCATGCGGAAGCTCATTCATAGACTTGTTATTACTAAGGAATAGGTTCCATCAATAGAATCCCTATAATAGTTATTAATGATCCTGAAACCATTCCTACAGTTTCCGGGTCATGCGGAAGCTCATTGATAGACTTGTTATTACTAAGGCATAGGTTCCATCAATAGAATCCCTATAATAGTTGTTAATGATCCTGAAACCATTCCTACCGTTTCCGGGTCATGCGGAAGCTCATTGATAGACTTGTTATTATTAAGGAATAGGTTCCATCAATAGAATCCCTATAATAGTTATTAATGATCCTGAAAGCATTTCTACCGTTTCCGGCTCATGCGGAAGCTCGTTGATAGAATTGCTATTACTAAGGAATAGGTTCCATCAATAGAATCCCTATAATAGTTATTAATGTTCCGGAAACCATTCCTACCGTTTCCGGGTCATGCGGAAACTCATTGATAGACTTGTTATTACTAAGGCATAGGTTCCATCAATAGAATCCCTATAATAGTTGTTAATGATCCTGAAACCATTCCTACAGTTTCCGGGTCATGCGGAAGCTCATTGATAGACTTGTTATTACTAAGGCATAGATTCCATCAATAGAATCCCTATAATAGTTGTTAATGATCCTGAAGCCATTCCTACCGTTTCCGGGTCATGCGGAAGCTCATTGATAGACTTGTTATTATTAAGGCATAGATTCCATCAATAGAATCCCTATAATAGTTGTGAATGATCCTGAAAGCATTCCTACCGTTTCCGGGTCATGCGGAAGCTCATTGATAGACTTGTTATTACTAAGGAATAGGTTCCATCAACAGAATATCTATAATAGTTATTAATGATCCTGAAAGTATTGCTACCGTTTCCGGGTCATGCGGAAGCTCATTGATAGACTTGTTATTACTAAGGAATAGGTTCCATCAATAGAATCCCTATAATAGTTATTTATGATCCTGAAAGCATTCCTACCGTTTCCGGGTCATGCGGAAGCTCATTGATAGACTTGTTATTATTAAGAAATAGGTTCCATCAATAGAATCCCTATAATAGTTATTAATGATCCTGAAAGCATTTCTACCGTTTCCGGCTCATGCGGAAGCTCATTGATAGAATTGCTATTACTAAGGAATAGGTTCCATCAATAGAATCCCTATAACAGTTATTAATGTTCCGGAAACCATTCCTACCGTTTCCGGGTCATGCGGAAGCTTATTGATAGACTTGTTATTACTAAGGAATAGGTTCCATCAATAAAATCCCTATAATAGTTGTTAATGATCCTGAAAGCATTCCTACCGTTTCCGGGTCATGCGGAAGCTCATTGATAGACTTGTTATTACTAAGGAATAGGTTCCATCAACAGAATAATTATAATAGTTATTAATGATCCTGAAAGTATTGCTACCGTTTCCGGGTCATGCGGAAGCTCATTGATAGACTTGTTATTACTAAGGAATAGGTTCCATCAATAGAATTCCTATAATAGTTATTTATGATCCTGAAAGCATTCCTACCGTTTCCGGGTCATGCGGAAGCTCATTGATAGACTTGTTTTTATTAAGGAATAGGTTCCATCAATAGAATCCCTATAATAGTTATTAATGATCCTGAAAGCATTTCTACCGTTTCCGGCTCATGCGGAAGCTCATTGATAGAATTGCTATTACTAAGGAATAGGTTCCATCAATAGAATCCCTATAATAGTTATTAATGATCCGGAAACCATTCCTACCGTTTCCGGGTCATGCGGAAACTCATTGATAGACTTGTTATTACTAAGGCATAGGTTCCATCAATAGAATCCCTATAATAGTTATTAATGATCCGGAAACCATTCCTACCGTTTCCGGGTCATGCGGAAACTCATTGATAGACTTGTTATTACTAAGGCATAGGTTACATCAATAGAATCCCTATAATAGTTGTTAATGATCCTGAAACCATTCCTACAGTTTCCGGGTCATGCGGAAGCTCATTGATAGACTTGTTATTACTAAGGCATAGGTTCCATCAATAGAATCCCTATAATAGTTATTTATGATCCTGAAAGCATTCCTACCGTTTCCGGGTCATGCGGAAGCTCATTGATAGACTTGTTATTATTTAGGAATAGGTTCCATCAATGGAATCCCTATAATAGTTATTAATGATCCTGAAAGCATTTCTACCGTTTCCGGCTCATGCGGAAGCTAATTGATAGACTTGTTATTACTAAGGAATAGGTTCCATCAATAGAATCCCTATAACAGTTATTAATGATCCTGAAACCATTCCTACAGTTTCCGGGTCATGCGGAAGCTCATTGATAGACTTGTTATTACTAAGGCATAGGTTCCATCAATAGAATCCCTATAATAGTTGTTAATGTTCCGGAAACCATTCCTACCGTTTCCGGGTCATGCGGAAACTCATTGATAGACTTGTTATTACTAAGGCATAGGTTCCATCAATAGAATCCCTATAATAGTTGTTAATGATCCTGAAACCATTCCTACTGTTTCCGGGTCATGCGGAAGCTCATTGATAGACTTGTTATTACTAAGGCATAGATTCCATCAATAGAATACCTATAATTGTTGTTAATGATCCTGAAGCCATTCCTACCGTTTCCGGGTAATGCGGAAGCTCATTGATAGACTTGTTATTATTAAGGCATAGATTCCATCAATAGAATCCCTATAATAGTTGTTAATGATCCTGAAAGCATTCCTACCGTTTCCGGGTCATGCGGAAGCTCATTGATAGACTTGTTATTACTAAGGAATAGGTTCCATCAACAGAATATCTATAATAGTCATTAATGATCCTGAAAGTATTGCTACCGTTTCCGGGTCATGCGGAAGCTCATTGAAAGACTTGTTATTACTAAGGAATAGGTTCCATCAATAGAATCCCTATAATAGTTATTTATGATCCTGAAAGCATTCCTACCGTTTCCGGGTCATGCGGAAGCTCATTGATAGACTTGTTATTATTAAGGAATAGGTTCCATCAATAGAATCCCTATAATAGTTATTAATGATCCTGAAAGCATTTCTACCGTTTCCGGCTCATGCGGAAGCTCATTGATAGAATTGCTATTACTAAGGAATAGGTTCCATCAATAGAATCCCTATAATAGTTATTAATGTTCCGGAAACCATTCCTACCGTTTCCGGGTCATGCGGAAACTCATTGATAGACTTGTTATTATTAAGGCATAGGTTCCATCAATAGAATCCCTATAATAGTTGTTAATGATCCTGAAAGCATTCCTACCGTTTCCGGGTCATGCGGAAGCTCATTGATAGACTTGTTATTACTAAGGCATAGGTTCCATCAATAGAATCCCTATAATAGTTATTAATGATCTTGAAAGCATTCCGACCGTTTCCGGGTCATGCGGAAACTTATTGATAGACTTGTTATTACTAAGGAATAGGTTCCATCAATAAAATCCCTATAATAGTTGTTAATGATCCTGAAAGCATTCCTACCGTTTCCGGGTCATGCGGAAGCTCATTGATAGACTTGTTATTACTAAGGAATAGGTTCCATCAACAGAATATCTATAATAGTTATTAATGATCCTGAAAGTATTGCTACCGTTTCCGGGTCATGCGGAAGCTCATTGATAGACTTCTTATTACTAAGGAATAGGTTCCCTCAATAGAATCCCTATAATAGTTATTTATGATCCTGAAAGCATTCCTACCGCTTCCGGGTCATGCGGAAGCTCATTATTAGACTTGTTATTACTAAGGAATAGGTTCCATCAATAGAATCCCTATAATAGTTATTAATGATCCTGAAAGCATTTCTACCGTTTCCGGCTCATGCGGAAGCTCATTCATAGAATTGCTATTACTAAGAAATAGGTTCCATCAATAGAATCCCTATAATAGTTATTAATGATCCGGAAACCATTCCTACCGTTTCCGGGTCATGCGGAAACTCATTGATAGACTTGTTATTACTAAGGCATAGGTTCCATCAATAGAATCCCTATAATAGTTATTAATGATCCGGAAACCATTCCTACCGTTTCCGGGTCATGCGGAAACTCATTGATAGACTTGTTATTACTAAGGCATAGGTTCCATCAATAGAATCCCTATAATAGTTGTTAATGATCCTGAAACCATTCCTACAGTTTCCGGGTCACGCGGAAGCTCATTGATAGACTTGTTATTACTAAGGCATAGGTTCCATCAATAGAATCCCTATAATAGTTGTTAATGATCCTGAAACCATTCCTACCGTTTCCGGATCATGCCGAAGCTCATTGATAGACTTGTTATTATTAAGGAATAGGTTCCATCAATAGAATCCCTATAATAGTTATTAATGATCCTGAAAGCATTTCTACCGTTTCCGGCTCATGCGGTAGCTCATTGATAGAATTGCTATTACTAAGGAATAGGTTCCATCAATAGAATCCCTATAATAGTTATTAATGATCCGGAAAACATTCCTACCGTTTCCGGGTCATTCGCAAGCTCATTGACAGACTTATTATTACTAAGGCATAGGTTCCACCAATAGAATCCCTATAATAGTTATTAATGATCCTGAAACCATTCCTACCGTTTCCGGGTCATGCGGAAGCTCATTGATAGACTTGTTATTATTAAGGCATAGGTTTCATCAATAGAATTCCTATAAAAGTTGTTAATGATCCTGAAAGCATTCCTACCGTTTCCGGGTCATGCGGAAGCTCATTGATAGACTTGTTATTACTAAGGAATAGGTTCCATCAATAGAATCCCTATAATAGTTGTTAATGATCCTGAAACCATTCCTACCGTTTCCGGGTCATGCGGAAGCTCATTGATAGACTTGTTATTATTAAGGCATAGGTTTCATCAATAGAATCCCTATGATAGTTGTTAATGATCCTGAAAGTATTGCTACCGTTTCCGGGTCAATACTTCTTCCGCATGACCGTTTCCGGATCATGCGGAAGCTCATTGATAGACTTGTTATTATTAAGGCATAGGTTCCATCAATAGAATCCCTATAATAGTTGTTAATGATCCTGAAAACATTCCTACCGCTTCCGGGTCATGCGGAAGCTCATTGATAGACTTGTTATTATTAAGGAATAGGTTCCATCAACAGAATATCTATAATAGTTATTAATGATCCTGAGGAATAGGTTCCATCAATAGAATCCCTATAATAGTTATTAATG
Organism: Stegodyphus dumicola; assembly: GCF_044657685.1. NCBI lineage: Eukaryota > Metazoa > Arthropoda > Arachnida > Araneae > Eresidae > Stegodyphus > Stegodyphus dumicola. The sequence continues at coordinate 134,806,353 of NC_140769.1, forward strand.
ATCCTGAAAACATTCCTACCGTTTCCGGGTCATTCGCAAGCTCATTGACAGACTTATTATTACTAAGGAATAGGTTCCATCAATAAAATTTCTATAATAGTTTTTAATGATCCTGAAAGCATTCCTACCGTTTCCGGGTCATGCGGAAGCTCATTCATAGACTTGTTATTACTAAGGAATAGGTTCCATCAATAGAATCCCTATAATAGTTATTAATGTTCCGGAAACCATTCCTACCGTTTCCGGGTCATGCGGAAACTCATTGATAGACTTGTTATTACTAAGGCATAGGTTCCATCAATAGAATCCCTATAATAGTTGTTAATGATCCTGAAAGCATTCCTACAGTTTCCGGGTCATGCGGAAGCTCATTGATAGACTTGTTATTACTAAGGCATAGATTCCATCAATAGAATCCCTATAATAGTTGTTAATGATCCTGAAACCATTCCTACCGTTTCCGGATCATGCGGAAGCTCATTGATAGACTTGTTATTATTAAGGCATAGGTTCCATCAATAGAATCCCTATAATAGTTGTTATTGATCCTGAAAGCATTCCTACCGTTTCCGGGTCATGCGGAAGCTCATTGATAGACTTGTTATTATTAAGGAATAGGTTCCATCAACAGAATATCTATAATAGTTATTAATGATCCTGAAAGTATTGCTACCGTTTCCGGGTCATGCGGAAGCTCATTGATAGACTTGTTATTACTAAGGAATAGGTTCCATCAATAGAATCCCTATAATAGTTATTTATGATCCTGAAAGCATTCCTACCGTTTCCGGGTCATGCGGAAGCTCATTGATAGACTTGTTATTATTAAGGAATAGGTTCCATCAATAGAATCCCTATAATAGTTATTAATGATCCTGAAAGCATTTCTACCGTTTCCGGCTCATGCGGAAGCTCATTGATAGAATTGCTATTACTAAGGAATAGGTTCCATCAATAGAATCCCTATAATAGTTATTAAAGATCCGGAAAACATTCCTACCGTTTCCGGGTCATGCGGAAACTCATTGATAGACTTGTTATTACTAAGGCATAGGTTCCATCAATAGAATCGCTATAATAGTTGTTAATGATCCTGAAACCATTCCTACAGTTTCCGGGTCATGCGGAAGCTCATTGATAGACTTGTTATTACTAAGGCATAGGTTCCATCAATAGAATCCCTATAATAGTTGTTAATGATCCTGAAACCATTCCTACCGTTTCCCGGTCATGCGGAAGCTCATTGATAGACTTGTTATTATTAAGGCATAGGTTTCATCAATAGAATCCCTATAATAGTTGTTAATGATCCTGAAAGCATTCCTACCGTTTCCGGGTCATGCGGAAGCTCATTGATAGACTTGTTATTACTAATTAATAGGTTCCATCAATAGAATCCCTATAATAGTTATTAATGATCCTGAAAACATTCCTACCGTTTCCGAGTCATTCGCAAGCTCATTGACAGACTTATTATTATTAAGGAATAGGTTCCACCAATGGAATTTCTATAATAGTTTTTAATGATCCTGAAAGCATTCCTACCGTTTCCGTGTCATGCGGAAGCTCATTCATAGACTTGTTATTACTAAGGAATAGGTTCCATCAATAGAATCCCTATAATAGTTATTAATGATCCTGAAACCTACAGTTTCCTACAGTTTCCGGGTCATGCGGAAGCTCATTGATAGACTTGTTATTACTAAGGCATAGGTTCCATCAATAGAATCCCTATAATAGTTGTTAATGATCCTGAAACCATTCCTACCGTTTCCGGGTCATGCGGAAGCTCATTGATAGACTTGTTATTATTAAGGAATAGGTTCCATCAATAGAATCCCTATAATAGTTATTAATGATCCTGAAAGAATTTCTACCGTTTCCGGCTCATGCGGAAGCTCATTGATAGAATTGCTATTACTAAGGAATAGGTTCCATCAATAGAATCCCTATAATAGTTATTAATGTTCCGGAAACCATTCCTACCGTTTCCGGGTCATGCGGAAACTCATTGATAGACTTGTTATTACTAAGGCATAGGTTCCATCAATAGAATCCCTATAATAGTTGTTAATGATCCTGAAACCATTCCTACAGTTTCCGGGTCATGCGGAAGCTCATTGATAGACTTTTTATTACTAAGGCATAGATTCCATCAATAGAATCCCTATAATAGTTGTTAATGATCCTGAAACCATTCCTACCGTTTCCGGGTCATGCGGAAGCTCATTGATAGACTTGTTATTATTAAGGCATAGGTTCCATCAATAGAATCCCTATAATAGTTGTTAATGATCCTGAAAGCATTCCTAACGTTTCCGGGTCATGCGGAAGCTCATTGATAGACTTGTTATTACTAAGGAATAGGTTCCATCAACAGAATATCTATAATAGTTATTAATGATCCTGAAAGTATTGTTACCGTTTCCGGGTCATGCGGAAGCTCATTGATAGACTTGTTATTACTAAGGAATAGGTTCCATCAATAGAATCCCTATAATAGTTATTTATGGTCCTGAAAGCATTCCTACCGTTTCCGGGTCATGCGGAAGCTCATTGATAGACTTGTTATTATTAAGGAATAGGTTCCATCAATAGAATCCCTATAATAGTTATTAATGATCCTGAAAGCATTTCTACCGTTTCCTGCTCATGCGGAAGCTCATTGATAGAATTGCTATTACTAAAGAATAGGTTCCATCAATAGAATCCCTATAATAGTTATTAATGATCCGGAAACCATTCCTACCGTTTCCGGGTCATGCGGAAGCTTATTGATAGACTTGTTATTACTAAGGCATAGGTTCCATCAATAGAATCCCTATAATAGTTATTAATGATCTTGAAAGCATTCCGACCGTTTCCGGGTCATGCGGAAGCTTATTGATAGACTTGTTATTACTAAGGAATAGGTTTCATCAATAGAATCCCTATAATAGTTATTAATGATCCTGAAAGCATTCCTACCGTTTCCGGGTCATGCGGAAGCTCATTGATAGACTTGTTATTACTAAGGCATAGGTTCCATCAATAGAATCCCTATAATAGTTGTTAATGATCCTGAAACCATTCCTACAGTTTCCGGGTCATGCGGAAGCTCATTGATAGACTTGTTATTACTAAGGCATAGATTCCATCAATAGAATCCCTATAATAGTTGTTAATGATCCTGAAACCATTCCTACAGTTTCCGGGTCATGCGGAAGCTCATTGATAGACTTGTTATTATTAAGGCATAGGTTCCATCAATAGAATCCCTATAATAGTTTTTAATGATCCTGAAAGCATTCCTAACGTTTCCGGGTCATGCGGAAGCTCATTGATAGACTTGTTATTACTAAGGAATAGGTTCCATCAACAGAATATCTATAATAGTTATTAATGATCCTGAAAGTATTGTTACCGTTTCCGGGTCATGCGGAAGCTCATTGATAGACTTGTTATTACTAAGGAATAGGTTCCATCAATAGAATCCCTATAATAGTTATTTATGGTCCTGAAAGCATTCCTACCGTTTCCGGGTCATGCGGAAGCTCATTGATAGACTTGTTATTATTAAGGAATAGGTTCCATCAATAGAATCCCTATAATAGTTGTTAATGATCCTGAAACCATTCCTACAGTTTCCGGGTCATGCGGAAGCTCATTGATAGACTTGTTATTACTAAGGCATAGATTCCATCAATAGAATCCCTATAATAGTTATTAATGATCCGGAAACCATTCCTACCGTTTCCGGGTCATGCGGAAGCTTATTGATAGACTTGTTATTACTAAGGCATAGGTTCCATCAATAGAATCCCTATAATAGTTATTAATGATCTTGAAAGCATTCCGACCGTTTCCGGGTCATGCGGAAGCTTATTGATAGACTTGTTATTACTAAGGAATAGGTTTCATCAATAGAATCCCTATAATAGTTATTAATGATCCTGAAAGCATTCCTACCGTTTCCGGGTCATGCGGAAGCTCATTGATAGACTTGTTATTACTAAGGCATAGGTTCCATCAATAGAATCCCTATAATAGTTGTTAATGATCCTGAAACCATTCCTACAGTTTCCGGGTCATGCGGAAGCTCATTGATAGACTTGTTATTACTAAGGCATAGATTCCATCAATAGAATCCCTATAATAGTTGTTAATGATCCTGAAACCATTCCTACCGTTTCCGGGTCATGCGGAAGCTCATTGATAGACTTGTTATTATTAAGGCATAGGTTCCATCAATAGAATCCCTATAATAGTTGTTAATGATCCTGAAAGCATTCCTAACGTTTCCGGGTCATGCGGAAGCTCATTGATAGACTTGTTATTACTAAGGAATAGGTTCCATCAACAGAATATCTATAATAGTTATTAATGATCCTGAAAGTATTGTTACCGTTTCCGGGTCATGCGGAAGCTCATTGATAGACTTGTTATTACTAAGGCATAGGTTCCATCAATAGAATCACTATAATAGTTGTTAATGATCCTGAAAGCATTTCTACCGTTTCCGGCTCATGCGGAAGCTTATTGATAGACTTGTTATTACTAAGGAATAGGTTTCATCAATAGAATCCCTATAATAGTTATTAATGATCCTGAAAGCATTCCTACCGTTTCCGGGTCATGACGAAGCTCATTGATAGACTTGTTATTTTTAAGGAATAGGTTCCATCAATAGAATCCCTATAATAGTTATTAATGATCCTGAAAGCATTTCTACCGTTTCCGGCTCATGCGGAAGCTCATTGATAGAATTGCTATTACTAAGGAATAGGTTCCATCAATAGAATCCCTATAATAGTTATTAAAGATCCGGAAAACATTCCTACCGTTTCCGGGTCATGCGGAAACTCATTGATAGACTTGTTATTACTAAGGCATAGGTTCCATCAATAGAATCCCTATAATAGTTGTTAATGATCCTGAAAACATTCCTACAGTTTCCGGGTCATGCGGAAGCTCATTGATAGACTTGTTATTACTAAGGCATAGGTTCCATCAATAGAATCCCTATAATAGTTGTTAATGATCCTGAAACCATTCCTACCGTTTCCGGGTCATGCGGAAGCTCATTGATAGACTTGTTATTATTAAGGCATAGGTTTCATCAATAGAATCCCTATAATAGTTGTTAATGATCCTGAAAGCATTCCTACCGTTTCCGGGTCATGCGGAAGCTCATTGATAGACTTGTTATTACTAAGGAATAGGTTCCATCAATAGAAACCCTATAATAGTTATTAATGATCCTGAAAACATTCCTACCGTTTCCGGGTCATTCGCAAGCTCATTGACAGACTTATTATTACTAAGGAATAGGTTCCACCAATGGAATTTCTATAATAGTTTTTAATGATCCTGAAAGCATTCCTACCGTTTCCGTGTCATGCGGAAGCTCATTCATAGACTTGTTATTACTAAGGAATAGGTTCCACCAATGGAATTTCTATAATAGTTTTTAATGATCCTGAAAGCATTCCTACCGTTTCCGTGTCATGCGGAAGCTCATTCATAGACTTGTTATTACTAAGGCATAGGTTCCATCAATAAAATCCCTATAATAGTTGTTAATGATCCTGAAACCATTCCTACCGTTTCCGGGTCATGCGGAAGCTCATTGATAGACTTGTTATTATTAAGGAATAGGTTCCATCAATAGAATCCCTATAATAGTTATTAATGATCCTGAAAGCATTTCTACCGTTTCCGGCTCATGCGGAAGCTCATTGATAGAATTGCTATTACTAAGGAATAGGTTCCATCAATAGAATTCCTATAATAGTTATTAATGTTCCGGAAACCATTCCTACCGTTTCCGGGTCATGCGGAAACTCATTGATAGACTTGTTATTACTAAGGCATAGGTTCCATCAATAGAGTCCCTATAATAGTTGTTAATGATCCTGAAACCATTCCTACAGTTTCCGGGTCATGCGGAAGCTCATTGATAGACTTGTTATTACTAAGGCATAGATTCCATCAATAGAATCCCTATAATAGTTGTTAATGATCCTGAAACCATTCCTACCGTTTCCGGGTCATGCGGAAGCTCATTGATAGACTTGTTATTATTAAGGCATAGGTTCCATCAATAGAATCCCTATAATAGTTGTTAATGATCCTGAAAGCATTCCTACCGTTTCCGGGTCATGCGGAAGCTCATTGATAGACTTGTTATTACTAAGGAATAGGTTCCATCAACAGAATATCTATAATAGTTATTAATGATCCTGAAAGTATTGTTACCGTTTCCGGGTCATGCGGAAGCTCATTGAAAGACTTGTTATTACTAAGGAATAGGTTCCATCAATAGAATCCCTATAATAGTTATTTATGATCCTGAAAGCATTCCTACCGTTTCCGGGTCATGCGGAAGCTCATTGATAGACTTGTTATTATTAAGGAATAGGTTCCATCAATAGAATCCCTATAATAGTTATTAATGATCCTGAAAGCATTTCTACCGTTTCCGGCTCATGCGGAAGCTCATTGATAGAATTGCTATTACTAAGGAATAGGTTCCATCAATAGAATCCCTATAATAGTTATTAATGATCCGGAAACCATTCCTACCGTTTCCGGGTCATGCGGAAGCTTATTGATAGACTTGTTATTACTAAGGCATAGGTTCCATCAATAGAATACCTATAATAGTTATTAATGATCTTGAAAGCATTCCTACAGTTTCCGGGTCATGCGGAAGCTCATTGATAGACTTGTTATTACTAACGCATAGGTTCCATCAATAGAATCCCTATAATAGTTGTTAATGATCCTGAAAGCATTCCTACCGTTTCCTGGTCATGCGGAAGCTCATTGATAGACTTGTTATTACTAAGGAATAGGTTCCATCAATAGAAACCCTATAAAAGTTATTAATGATCCTGAAAACATTCCTACCGTTTCCGGGTCATTCGCAAGCTCATTGACAGACTTATTATTACTAAGGAATAGGTTCCATCAATGGAATTTCTATAATAGTTTTTAATGATCCTGAAAGCATTCCTACCGTTTCCGTGTCATGCGGAAGCTCATTCATAGACTTGTTATTACTAAGGAATAGGTTCCATCAATAGAATCCCTATAATAGTTATTAATCATCCTGAAACCATTCCTACAGTTTCCGGGTCATGCGGAAGCTCATTGATAGACTTGTTATTACTAAGGCATAGGTTCCATCAATAGAATCCCTATAATAGTTGTTAATGATCCTGAAACCATTCCTACCGTTTCCGGGTCATGCGGAAGCTCATTGATAGACTTGTTATTATTAAGGCATAGGTTCCATCAATAGAATCCCTATAATAGTTGTTAATGATCCTGAAAGTATTGCTACCGTTTCCGGGTCATTCGGAAGCTCATTGATAGACTTGTTATTACTAAGGAATAGGTTCCATCAATAGAATCCCTATAATAGTTATTTATGATCCTGAAAGCATTCCTACCGTTTCCGGGTCATGCGGAAGCTCATTGATAGACTTGTTATTATTAAGGAATGGGTTCCATCAATAGAATCCCTTTAATAGTTATTAATGATCCTGAAAGCATTTCTACCGTTTCCGGCTCATGCGGAAGCTCATTGATAGAATTGCTATTACTAAGGAATAGGTTCCATCAATAGAATCCCTATAATAGTTATTAATGATCCGGAAGCCATTCCTACCGTTTCCGGGTCATGCGGAAATTCATTGATAGACTTGTTATTACTAAGGCATAGGTTCCATCAATAGAATCCCTATAATAGTTATTAATGATCTTGAAAGCATTCCGACCGTTTCCGGGTCATGCGGAAGCTTATTGATAGACTTGTTATTACTAAGGAATAGGTTTCATCAATAGAATCCCTATAATAGTTATTAATGATCCTGAAAGCATTCCTACCGTTTCCGGGTCATGCGGAAGCTCATTGATAGACTTGTTATTACTAAGGCATAGGTTCCATCAATAGAATCCCTATAATAGTTTTTAATGATCCTGAAAGCATTCCTACCGTTTCCGTGTCATGCGGAAGCTCATTCATAGACTTGTTATTACTAAGGAATAGGTTCCATCAATAGAATCCCTATAATAGTTATTAATGATCCTGAAACCATTCCTACAGTTTCCGGGTCATGCGGAAGCTCATTGATAGACTTGTTATTACTAAGGCATAGATTCCATCAATAGAATCCCTATAATAGTTGTTAATGATCCTGAAACCATTCCTACCGTTTCCGGGTCATGCGGAAGCTCATTGATAGACTTGTTATTATTAAGGAATAGGTTCCATCAATAGAATCCCTATAATAGTTATTAATGATCCTGAAAGCATTTCTACCGTTTCCGGCTCATGCGGAAGCTCATTGATAGAATTGCTATTACTAAGGAATAGGTTCCATCAATAGAATCCCTATAATAGTTATTAATGTTCCGGAAACCATTCCTACCGTTTCCGGGTCATGCGGAAACTCATTGATAGACTTGTTATTACTAAGGAATAGGTTCCATCAATAGAATCCCTATAATAGTTATTAATGATCCTGAAACCATTCCTACAGTTTCCGGGTCATGCGGAAGCTCATTGATAGACTTGTTATTACTAAGGCATAGATTCCATCAATAGAATCCCTATAATAGTTGTTAATGATCCTGAAACCATTCCTTACGTTCCCGGGTCATGCGGAAGCTCATTGACAGACTTGTTATTATTAAGGCATAGGTTCCATCAATAGAATCCCTATAATAGTTGTTAATGATCCTGAAAGCATTCCTACCGTTTCCGGGTCATGCGGAAGCTCATTGATAGACTTGTTATTACTAAGGAATAGTTTCCATCAACAGAATATCTATAATAGTTATTAATGATCCTGAAAGTATTGCTACCGTTTCCGGGTCATGCGGAAGCTCATTGATAGACTTGTTATTACTAAGGAATAGGTTCCATCAATAGAATCCCTATAATAGTTATTTATGATCCTGAAAGCATTCCTACCGTTTCCGGGTCATGCGGAAGCTCATTGATAGACTTGTTATTATTAAGGAATAGGTTCCATCAATAGAATCCCTATAATAGTTATTAATGATCCTGAAAGCATTTCTACCGTTTCCGGCTCATGCGGAAGCTCATTCATAGAATTGCTATTACTAAGGAATAGGTTCCATCAATAGAATCCCTATAATAGTTATTAATGATCCGGAAACCATTCCTACCGTTTCCGGGTCATGCGGAAACTCATTGATAGACTTGTTATTACTAAGGCATAGGTTCCATCAATAGAATCCCTATAATAGTTATTAATGATCTTGAAAGCATTCCGACCGTTTCCGGGTCATGCGGAAACTTATTGATAGACTTGTTATTACTAAGGAATAGGTTTCATCAATAGAATCCCTATAATAGTTATTAATGATCCTGAAAGCATTCCTACCGTTTCCGGGTCATGCGGAAGCTCATTGATAGACTTGTTATTACTAAGGAATAGTTTCCATCAACAGAATATCTATAATAGTTATTAATGATCCTGAAAGTATTGCTACCGTTTCCGGGTCATGCGGAAGCTCATTGATAGACTTGTTATTACTAAGGAATAGGTTCCATCAATAGAATCCCTATAATAGTTATTTATGATCCTGAAAGCATTCCTACCGTTTCCGGGTCATGCGGAAGCTCATTGATAGACTTGTTATTATTAAGGAATAGGTTCCATCAATAGAATCCCTATAATAGTTATTAATGATCCTGAAAGCATTTCTACCGTTTCCGGCTCATGCGGAAGCTCATTGATAGAATTGCTATTACTAAGGAATAGGTTCCATCAATAGAATCCCTATAATAGTTATTAATGATCTGGAAACCATTCCTACCGTTTCCGGGTCATGCGGAAACTCATTGATAGACTTGTTATTACTAAGGCATAGGTTCCATCTATAGAATCCCTATAATAATTGTTAATGATCCTGAAATCATTCCTACAGTTTCCGGGTCATGCGGAAGCTCATTGATAGACTTGTTATTACTAAGGCATAGGTTCCATCAATAGAATCCCTATAAAAGTTGTTAATGATCCTGAAACCATTCCTACCGTTTCCGGGTCATGCGGAAGCTCATTGATAGACTTGTTATTATTAAGGCATAGGTTTCATCAATAGAATCCCTATAATAGTTGTTAATGATCCTGAAAGCATTTCTACCGTTTCCTGGTCATGCGGAAGCTCATTGATAGAATTGCTATTACTAAGGAATAGGTTCCATCAATAGAATCCCTATAATAGTTATTAAAGATCCGGAAAACATTCCTACCGTTTCCGGGTCATGCGGAAACTCATTGATAGACTTGTTATTACTAAGGCATAGGTTCCATCAATAGAATCGCTATAATAGTTGTTAATGATCCTGAAACCATTCCTACAGTTTCCGGGTCATGCGGAAGCTCATTGATAGACTTGTTATTACTAAGGCATAGGTTCCATCAATAGAATCCCTATAATAGTTGTTAATGATCCTGAAACCATTCCTACCGTTTCCCGGTCATGCGGAAGCTCATTGATAGACTTGTTATTATTAAGGCATAGGTTTCATCAATAGAATCCCTATAATAGTTGTTAATGATCCTGAAAGCATTCCTACCGTTTCCGGGTCATGCGGAAGCTCATTGATAGACTTGTTATTACTAAGGAATAGGTTCCATCAATAGAATCCCTATAATAGTTATTAATGATCCTGAAAACATTCCTACCGTTTCCGAGTCATTCGCAAGCTCATTGACAGACTTATTATTATTAAGGAATAGGTTCCACCAATGGAATTTCTATAATAGTTTTTAATGATCCTGAAAGCATTCCTACCGTTTCCGTGTCATGCGGAAGCTCATTCATAGACTTGTTATTACTAAGGAATAGGTTCCATCAATAGAATCCCTATAATAGTTATTAATGATCCTGAAACCTACAGTTTCCTACAGTTTCCGGGTCATGCGGAAGCTCATTGATAGACTTGTTATTACTAAGGCATAGGTTCCATCAATAGAATCCCTATAATAGTTGTTAATGATCCTGAAACCATTCCTACCGTTTCCGGGTCATGCGGAAGCTCATTGATAGACTTGTTATTATTAAGGAATAGGTTCCATCAATAGAATCCCTATAATAGTTATTAATGATCCTGAAAGAATTTCTACCGTTTCCGGCTCATGCGGAAGCTCATTGATAGAATTGCTATTACTAAGGAATAGGTTCCATCAATAGAATCCCTATAATAGTTATTAATGTTCCGGAAACCATTCCTACCGTTTCCGGGTCATGCGGAAACTCATTGATAGACTTGTTATTACTAAGGCATAGGTTCCATCAATAGAATCCCTATAATAGTTGTTAATGATCCTGAAACCATTCCTACAGTTTCCGGGTCATGCGGAAGCTCATTGATAGACTTTTTATTACTAAGGCATAGATTCCATCAATAGAATCCCTATAATAGTTGTTAATGATCCTGAAACCATTCCTACCGTTTCCGGGTCATGCGGAAGCTCATTGATAGACTTGTTATTATTAAGGCATAGGTTCCATCAATAGAATCCCTATAATAGTTGTTAATGATCCTGAAAGCATTCCTAACGTTTCCGGGTCATGCGGAAGCTCATTGATAGACTTGTTATTACTAAGGAATAGGTTCCATCAACAGAATATCTATAATAGTTATTAATGATCCTGAAAGTATTGTTACCGTTTCCGGGTCATGCGGAAGCTCATTGATAGACTTGTTATTACTAAGGAATAGGTTCCATCAATAGAATCCCTATAATAGTTATTTATGGTCCTGAAAGCATTCCTACCGTTTCCGGGTCATGCGGAAGCTCATTGATAGACTTGTTATTATTAAGGAATAGGTTCCATCAATAGAATCCCTATAATAGTTATTAATGATCCTGAAAGCATTTCTACCGTTTCCTGCTCATGCGGAAGCTCATTGATAGAATTGCTATTACTAAAGAATAGGTTCCATCAATAGAATCCCTATAATAGTTATTAATGATCCGGAAACCATTCCTACCGTTTCCGGGTCATGCGGAAGCTTATTGATAGACTTGTTATTACTAAGGCATAGGTTCCATCAATAGAATCCCTATAATAGTTATTAATGATCTTGAAAGCATTCCGACCGTTTCCGGGTCATGCGGAAGCTTATTGATAGACTTGTTATTACTAAGGAATAGGTTTCATCAATAGAATCCCTATAATAGTTATTAATGATCCTGAAAGCATTCCTACCGTTTCCGGGTCATGCGGAAGCTCATTGATAGACTTGTTATTACTAAGGCATAGGTTCCATCAATAGAATCCCTATAATAGTTGTTAATGATCCTGAAACCATTCCTACAGTTTCCGGGTCATGCGGAAGCTCATTGATAGACTTGTTATTACTAAGGCATAGATTCCATCAATAGAATCCCTATAATAGTTGTTAATGATCCTGAAACCATTCCTACCGTTTCCGGGTCATGCGGAAGCTCATTGATAGACTTGTTATTATTAAGGCATAGGTTCCATCAATAGAATCCCTATAATAGTTGTTAATGATCCTGAAAGCATTCCTAACGTTTCCGGGTCATGCGGAAGCTCATTGATAGACTTGTTATTACTAAGGAATAGGTTCCATCAACAGAATATCTATAATAGTTATTAATGATCCTGAAAGTATTGTTACCGTTTCCGGGTCATGCGGAAGCTCATTGATAGACTTGTTATTACTAAGGCATAGGTTCCATCAATAGAATCACTATAATAGTTGTTAATGATCCTGAAAGCATTTCTACCGTTTCCGGCTCATGCGGAAGCTTATTGATAGACTTGTTATTACTAAGGAATAGGTTTCATCAATAGAATCCCTATAATAGTTATTAATGATCCTGAAAGCATTCCTACCGTTTCCGGGTCATGACGAAGCTCATTGATAGACTTGTTATTTTTAAGGAATAGGTTCCATCAATAGAATCCCTATAATAGTTATTAATGATCCTGAAAGCATTTCTACCGTTTCCGGCTCATGCGGAAGCTCATTGATAGAATTGCTATTACTAAGGAATAGGTTCCATCAATAGAATCCCTATAATAGTTATTAAAGATCCGGAAAACATTCCTACCGTTTCCGGGTCATGCGGAAACTCATTGATAGACTTGTTATTACTAAGGCATAGGTTCCATCAATAGAATCCCTATAATAGTTGTTAATGATCCTGAAAACATTCCTACAGTTTCCGGGTCATGCGGAAGCTCATTGATAGACTTGTTATTACTAAGGCATAGGTTCCATCAATAGAATCCCTATAATAGTTGTTAATGATCCTGAAACCATTCCTACCGTTTCCGGGTCATGCGGAAGCTCATTGATAGACTTGTTATTATTAAGGCATAGGTTTCATCAATAGAATCCCTATAATAGTTGTTAATGATCCTGAAAGCATTCCTACCGTTTCCGGGTCATGCGGAAGCTCATTGATAGACTTGTTATTACTAAGGAATAGGTTCCATCAATAGAAACCCTATAATAGTTATTAATGATCCTGAAAACATTCCTACCGTTTCCGGGTCATTCGCAAGCTCATTGACAGACTTATTATTACTAAGGAATAGGTTCCACCAATGGAATTTCTATAATAGTTTTTAATGATCCTGAAAGCATTCCTACCGTTTCCGGGTCATGCGGAAGCTCATTGATAGACTTGTTATTACTAAGGAATAGGTTCCATCAATAGAATCCCTATAATAGTTATTTATGATCCTGAAAGCATTCCTACCGTTTCCGGGTCATGCGGAAGCTCATTGATAGACTTGTTATTATTAAGGAATAGGTTCCATCAATAGAATCCCTATAATAGTTATTAATGATCCTGAAAGCATTTCTACCGTTTCCGGCTCATGCGGAAGCTCATTCATAGAATTGCTATTACTAAGGAATAGGTTCCATCAATAGAATCCCTATAATAGTTATTAATGATCCGGAAACCATTCCTACCGTTTCCGGGTCATGCGGAAACTCATTGATAGACTTGTTATTACTAAGGCATAGGTTCCATCAATAGAATCCCTATAATAGTTATTAATGATCTTGAAAGCATTCCGACCGTTTCCGGGTCATGCGGAAACTTATTGATAGACTTGTTATTACTAAGGAATAGGTTTCATCAATAGAATCCCTATAATAGTTATTAATGATCCTGAAAGCATTCCTACCGTTTCCGGGTCATGCGGAAGCTCATTGATAGACTTGTTATTACTAAGGAATAGTTTCCATCAACAGAATATCTATAATAGTTATTAATGATCCTGAAAGTATTGCTACCGTTTCCGGGTCATGCGGAAGCTCATTGATAGACTTGTTATTACTAAGGAATAGGTTCCATCAATAGAATCCCTATAATAGTTATTTATGATCCTGAAAGCATTCCTACCGTTTCCGGGTCATGCGGAAGCTCATTGATAGACTTGTTATTATTAAGGAATAGGTTCCATCAATAGAATCCCTATAATAGTTATTAATGATCCTGAAAGCATTTCTACCGTTTCCGGCTCATGCGGAAGCTCATTGATAGAATTGCTATTACTAAGGAATAGGTTCCATCAATAGAATCCCTATAATAGTTATTAATGATCTGGAAACCATTCCTACCGTTTCCGGGTCATGCGGAAACTCATTGATAGACTTGTTATTACTAAGGCATAGGTTCCATCTATAGAATCCCTATAATAATTGTTAATGATCCTGAAATCATTCCTACAGTTTCCGGGTCATGCGGAAGCTCATTGATAGACTTGTTATTACTAAGGCATAGGTTCCATCAATAGAATCCCTATAAAAGTTGTTAATGATCCTGAAACCATTCCTACCGTTTCCGGGTCATGCGGAAGCTCATTGATAGACTTGTTATTATTAAGGCATAGGTTTCATCAATAGAATCCCTATAATAGTTGTTAATGATCCTGAAAGCATTTCTACCGTTTCCTGGTCATGCGGAAGCTCATTGATAGAATTGCTATTACTAAGGAATAGGTTCCATCAATAGAATCCCTATAATAGTTATTAAAGATCCGGAAAACATTCCTACCGTTTCCGGGTCATGCGGAAACTCATTGATAGACTTGTTATTACTAAGGCATAGGTTCCATCAATAGAATCGCTATAATAGTTGTTAATGATCCTGAAACCATTCCTACAGTTTCCGGGTCATGCGGAAGCTCATTGATAGACTTGTTATTACTAAGGCATAGGTTCCATCAATAGAATCCCTATAATAGTTGTTAATGATCCTGAAACCATTCCTACCGTTTCCCGGTCATGCGGAAGCTCATTGATAGACTTGTTATTATTAAGGCATAGGTTTCATCAATAGAATCCCTATAATAGTTGTTAATGATCCTGAAAGCATTCCTACCGTTTCCGGGTCATGCGGAAGCTCATTGATAGACTTGTTATTACTAAGGAATAGGTTCCATCAATAGAATCCCTATAATAGTTATTAATGATCCTGAAAACATTCCTACCGTTTCCGAGTCATTCGCAAGCTCATTGACAGACTTATTATTATTAAGGAATAGGTTCCACCAATGGAATTTCTATAATAGTTTTTAATGATCCTGAAAGCATTCCTACCGTTTCCGTGTCATGCGGAAGCTCATTCATAGACTTGTTATTACTAAGGAATAGGTTCCATCAATAGAATCCCTATAATAGTTATTAATGATCCTGAAACCTACAGTTTCCTACAGTTTCCGGGTCATGCGGAAGCTCATTGATAGACTTGTTATTACTAAGGCATAGGTTCCATCAATAGAATCCCTATAATAGTTGTTAATGATCCTGAAACCATTCCTACCGTTTCCGGGTCATGCGGAAGCTCATTGATAGACTTGTTATTATTAAGGAATAGGTTCCATCAATAGAATCCCTATAATAGTTATTAATGATCCTGAAAGAATTTCTACCGTTTCCGGCTCATGCGGAAGCTCATTGATAGAATTGCTATTACTAAGGAATAGGTTCCATCAATAGAATCCCTATAATAGTTATTAATGTTCCGGAAACCATTCCTACCGTTTCCGGGTCATGCGGAAACTCATTGATAGACTTGTTATTACTAAGGCATAGGTTCCATCAATAGAATCCCTATAATAGTTGTTAATGATCCTGAAACCATTCCTACAGTTTCCGGGTCATGCGGAAGCTCATTGATAGACTTTTTATTACTAAGGCATAGATTCCATCAATAGAATCCCTATAATAGTTGTTAATGATCCTGAAACCATTCCTACCGTTTCCGGGTCATGCGGAAGCTCATTGATAGACTTGTTATTATTAAGGCATAGGTTCCATCAATAGAATCCCTATAATAGTTGTTAATGATCCTGAAAGCATTCCTAACGTTTCCGGGTCATGCGGAAGCTCATTGATAGACTTGTTATTACTAAGGAATAGGTTCCATCAACAGAATATCTATAATAGTTATTAATGATCCTGAAAGTATTGTTACCGTTTCCGGGTCATGCGGAAGCTCATTGATAGACTTGTTATTACTAAGGAATAGGTTCCATCAATAGAATCCCTATAATAGTTATTTATGGTCCTGAAAGCATTCCTACCGTTTCCGGGTCATGCGGAAGCTCATTGATAGACTTGTTATTATTAAGGAATAGGTTCCATCAATAGAATCCCTATAATAGTTATTAATGATCCTGAAAGCATTTCTACCGTTTCCTGCTCATGCGGAAGCTCATTGATAGAATTGCTATTACTAAAGAATAGGTTCCATCAATAGAATCCCTATAATAGTTATTAATGATCCGGAAACCATTCCTACCGTTTCCGGGTCATGCGGAAGCTTATTGATAGACTTGTTATTACTAAGGCATAGGTTCCATCAATAGAATCCCTATAATAGTTATTAATGATCTTGAAAGCATTCCGACCGTTTCCGGGTCATGCGGAAGCTTATTGATAGACTTGTTATTACTAAGGAATAGGTTTCATCAATAGAATCCCTATAATAGTTATTAATGATCCTGAAAGCATTCCTACCGTTTCCGGGTCATGCGGAAGCTCATTGATAGACTTGTTATTACTAAGGCATAGGTTCCATCAATAGAATCCCTATAATAGTTGTTAATGATCCTGAAACCATTCCTACAGTTTCCGGGTCATGCGGAAGCTCATTGATAGACTTGTTATTACTAAGGCATAGATTCCATCAATAGAATCCCTATAATAGTTGTTAATGATCCTGAAACCATTCCTACCGTTTCCGGGTCATGCGGAAGCTCATTGATAGACTTGTTATTATTAAGGCATAGGTTCCATCAATAGAATCCCTATAATAGTTGTTAATGATCCTGAAAGCATTCCTAACGTTTCCGGGTCATGCGGAAGCTCATTGATAGACTTGTTATTACTAAGGAATAGGTTCCATCAACAGAATATCTATAATAGTTATTAATGATCCTGAAAGTATTGTTACCGTTTCCGGGTCATGCGGAAGCTCATTGATAGACTTGTTATTACTAAGGCATAGGTTCCATCAATAGAATCACTATAATAGTTGTTAATGATCCTGAAAGCATTTCTACCGTTTCCGGCTCATGCGGAAGCTTATTGATAGACTTGTTATTACTAAGGAATAGGTTTCATCAATAGAATCCCTATAATAGTTATTAATGATCCTGAAAGCATTCCTACCGTTTCCGGGTCATGACGAAGCTCATTGATAGACTTGTTATTTTTAAGGAATAGGTTCCATCAATAGAATCCCTATAATAGTTATTAATGATCCTGAAAGCATTTCTACCGTTTCCGGCTCATGCGGAAGCTCATTGATAGAATTGCTATTACTAAGGAATAGGTTCCATCAATAGAATCCCTATAATAGTTATTAAAGATCCGGAAAACATTCCTACCGTTTCCGGGTCATGCGGAAACTCATTGATAGACTTGTTATTACTAAGGCATAGGTTCCATCAATAGAATCCCTATAATAGTTGTTAATGATCCTGAAAACATTCCTACAGTTTCCGGGTCATGCGGAAGCTCATTGATAGACTTGTTATTACTAAGGCATAGGTTCCATCAATAGAATCCCTATAATAGTTGTTAATGATCCTGAAACCATTCCTACCGTTTCCGGGTCATGCGGAAGCTCATTGATAGACTTGTTATTATTAAGGCATAGGTTTCATCAATAGAATCCCTATAATAGTTGTTAATGATCCTGAAAGCATTCCTACCGTTTCCGGGTCATGCGGAAGCTCATTGATAGACTTGTTATTACTAAGGAATAGGTTCCATCAATAGAAACCCTATAATAGTTATTAATGATCCTGAAAACATTCCTACCGTTTCCGGGTCATTCGCAAGCTCATTGACAGACTTATTATTACTAAGGAATAGGTTCCACCAATGGAATTTCTATAATAGTTTTTAATGATCCTGAAAGCATTCCTACCGTTTCCGTGTCATGCGGAAGCTCATTCATAGACTTGTTATTACTAAGGAATAGGTTCCACCAATGGAATTTCTATAATAGTTTTTAATGATCCTGAAAGCATTCCTACCGTTTCCGTGTCATGCGGAAGCTCATTCATAGACTTGTTATTACTAAGGCATAGGTTCCATCAATAGAATCCCTATAATAGTTGTTAATGATCCTGAAACCATTCCTACCGTTTCCGGGTCATGCGGAAGCTCATTGATAGACTTGTTATTATTAAGGAATAGGTTCCATCAATAGAATCCCTATAATAGTTATTAATGATCCTGAAAGCATTTCTACCGTTTCCGGCTCATGCGGAAGCTCATTGATAGAATTGCTATTACTAAGGAATAGGTTCCATCAATAGAATTCCTATAATAGTTATTAATGTTCCGGAAACCATTCCTACCGTTTCCGGGTCATGCGGAAGCTCATTGATAGACTTGTTATTACTAAGGCATAGATTCCATCAATAGAATCCCTATAATAGTTGTTAATGATCCTGAAACCATTCCTACCGTTTCCGGGTCATGCGGAAGCTCATTGATAGACTTGTTATTATTAAGGCATAGGTTCCATCAATAGAATCCCTATAATAGTTGTTAATGATCCTGAAAGCATTCCTACCGTTTCCGGGTCATGCGGAAGCTCATTGATAGACTTGTTATTACTAAGGAATAGGTTCCATCAACAGAATATCTATAATAGTTATTAATGATCCTGAAAGTATTGTTACCGTTTCCGGGTCATGCGGAAGCTCATTGAAAGACTTGTTATTACTAAGGAATAGGTTCCATCAATAGAATCCCTATAATAGTTATTTATGATCCTGAAAGCATTCCTACCGTTTCCGGGTCATGCGGAAGCTCATTGATAGACTTGTTATTATTAAGGAATAGGTTCCATCAATAGAATCCCTATAATAGTTATTAATGATCCTGAAAGCATTTCTACCGTTTCCGGCTCATGCGGAAGCTCATTGATAGAATTGCTATTACTAAGGAATAGGTTCCATCAATAGAATCCCTATAATAGTTATTAATGATCCGGAAACCATTCCTACCGTTTCCGGGTCATGCGGAAGCTTATTGATAGACTTGTTATTACTAAGGCATAGGTTCCATCAATAGAATACCTATAATAGTTATTAATGATCTTGAAAGCATTCCTACAGTTTCCGGGTCATGCGGAAGCTCATTGATAGACTTGTTATTACTAACGCATAGGTTCCATCAATAGAATCCCTATAATAGTTGTTAATGATCCTGAAAGCATTCCTACCGTTTCCTGGTCATGCGGAAGCTCATTGATAGACTTGTTATTACTAAGGAATAGGTTCCATCAATAGAAACCCTATAAAAGTTATTAATGATCCTGAAAACATTCCTACCGTTTCCGGGTCATTCGCAAGCTCATTGACAGACTTATTATTACTAAGGAATAGGTTCCATCAATGGAATTTCTATAATAGTTTTTAATGATCCTGAAAGCATTCCTACCGTTTCCGTGTCATGCGGAAGCTCATTCATAGACTTGTTATTACTAAGGAATAGGTTCCATCAATAGAATCCCTATAATAGTTATTAATGATCCTGAAACCATTCCTACAGTTTCCGGGTCATGCGGAAGCTCATTGATAGACTTGTTATTACTAAGGCATAGGTTCCATCAATAGAATCCCTATAATAGTTGTTAATGATCCTGAAACCATTCCTACCGTTTCCGGGTCATGCGGAAGCTCATTGATAGACTTGTTATTATTAAGGCATAGGTTCCATCAATAGAATCCCTATAATAGTTGTTAATGATCCTGAAAGTATTGCTACCGTTTCCGGGTCATTCGGAAGCTCATTGATAGACTTGTTATTACTAAGGAATAGGTTCCATCAATAGAATCCCTATAATAGTTATTTATGATCCTGAAAGCATTCCTACCGTTTCCGGGTCATGCGGAAGCTCATTGATAGACTTGTTATTATTAAGGAATGGGTTCCATCAATAGAATCCCTTTAATAGTTATTAATGATCCTGAAAGCATTTCTACCGTTTCCGGCTCATGCGGAAGCTCATTGATAGAATTGCTATTACTAAGGAATAGGTTCCATCAATAGAATCCCTATAATAGTTATTAATGATCCGGAAGCCATTCCTACCGTTTCCGGGTCATGCGGAAATTCATTGATAGACTTGTTATTACTAAGGCATAGGTTCCATCAATAGAATCCCTATAATAGTTATTAATGATCTTGAAAGCATTCCGACCGTTTCCGGGTCATGCGGAAGCTTATTGATAGACTTGTTATTACTAAGGAATAGGTTTCATCAATAGAATCCCTATAATAGTTATTAATGATCCTGAAAGCATTCCTACCGTTTCCGGGTCATGCGGAAGCTCATTGATAGACTTGTTATTACTAAGGCATAGGTTCCATCAATAGAATCCCTATAATAGTTTTTAATGATCCTGAAAGCATTCCTACCGTTTCCGTGTCATGCGGAAGCTCATTCATAGACTTGTTATTACTAAGGAATAGGTTCCATCAATAGAATCCCTATAATAGTTATTAATGATCCTGAAACCATTCCTACAGTTTCCGGGTCATGCGGAAGCTCATTGATAGACTTGTTATTACTAAGGCATAGATTCCATCAATAGAATCCCTATAATAGTTGTTAATGATCCTGAAACCATTCCTACCGTTTCCGGGTCATGCGGAAGCTCATTGATAGACTTGTTATTATTAAGGAATAGGTTCCATCAATAGAATCCCTATAATAGTTATTAATGATCCTGAAAGCATTTCTACCGTTTCCGGCTCATGCGGAAGCTCATTGATAGAATTGCTATTACTAAGGAATAGGTTCCATCAATAGAATCCCTATAATAGTTATTAATGTTCCGGAAACCATTCCTACCGTTTCCGGGTCATGCGGAAACTCATTGATAGACTTGTTATTACTAAGGAATAGGTTCCATCAATAGAATCCCTATAATAGTTATTAATGATCCTGAAACCATTCCTACAGTTTCCGGGTCATGCGGAAGCTCATTGATAGACTTGTTATTACTAAGGCATAGATTCCATCAATAGAATCCCTATAATAGTTGTTAATGATCCTGAAACCATTCCTTACGTTCCCGGGTCATGCGGAAGCTCATTGACAGACTTGTTATTATTAAGGCATAGGTTCCATCAATAGAATCTCTATAATAGTTGTTAATGATCCTGAAAGCATTCCTACCGTTTCCGGGTCATGCGGAAGCTCATTGATAGACTTGTTATTACTAAGGAATAGTTTCCATCAACAGAATATCTATAATAGTTATTAATGATCCTGAAAGTATTGCTACCGTTTCCGGGTCATGCGGAAGCTCATTGATAGACTTGTTATTACTAAGGAATAGGTTCCATCAATAGAATCCCTATAATAGTTATTTATGATCCTGAAAGCATTCCTACCGTTTCCGGGTCATGCGGAAGCTCATTGATAGACTTGTTATTATTAAGGAATAGGTTCCATCAATAGAATCCCTATAATAGTTATTAATGATCCTGAAAGCATTTCTACCGTTTCCGGCTCATGCGGAAGCTCATTCATAGAATTGCTATTACTAAGGAATAGGTTCCATCAATAGAATCCCTATAATAGTTATTAATGATCCGGAAACCATTCCTACCGTTTCCGGGTCATGCGGAAACTCATTGATAGACTTGTTATTACTAAGGCATAGGTTCCATCAATAGAATCCCTATAATAGTTATTAATGATCTTGAAAGCATTCCGACCGTTTCCGGGTCATGCGGAAACTTATTGATAGACTTGTTATTACTAAGGAATAGGTTTCATCAATAGAATCCCTATAATAGTTATTAATGATCCTGAAAGCATTCCTACCGTTTCCGGGTCATGCGGAAGCTCATTGATAGACTTGTTATTACTAAGGCATAGGTTCCATCAATAGAATCACTATAATAGTTGTTAATGATCCTGAAAGCATTTCTACCGTTTCCGGCTCATGCGGAAGCTCATTGATAGAATTGCTATTACTAAGGAATAGGTTCCATCAATAGAATCCCTATAATAGTTATTAATGATCCGGAAACCATTCCTACCGTTTCCGGGTCATGCGGAAACTCATTGATAGACTTGTTATTACTAAGGCATAGGTTCCATCAATAGAATCCCTATAATAGTTATTAATGATCTTGAAAGCATTCCGACCGTTTCCGGGTCATGCGGAAGCTTATTGATAGACTTGTTATTACTAAGGAATAGGTTTCATCAATAGAATCCCTATAATAGTTATTAATGATCCTGAAAGCATTCCTACCTTTTCCGGGTCATGCGGAAGCTCATTGATAGACTTTTTATTACTAAGGCATAGGTTCCATCAATAGAATCACTATAATAGTTGTTAATGATCCTGAAACCATTCCTACCGTTTCCGGGTCATGCGGAAGCTCATTGATAGACTTGTTATTATTAAGGAATAGGTTCCATCAATAGAATCCCTATAATAGTTATTAATGATCCTGAAAGCATTTCTACCGTTTCCGGCTCATGCGGAAGCTCATTGATAGAATTGCTATTACTAAGGAATAGGTTCCATCAATAGAATCCCTATAATAGTTGTTAATGATCCTGAAAGCATTCCTACCGTTTCCTGGTCATGCGGAAGCTCATTGATAGACTTGTTATTACTAAGGAATAGGTTCCATCAATAGAATCCCTATAATAGTTATTAATGATCCTGAAAACATTCCTACCGTTTCCGGGTCATTCGCAAACTCATTGACAGACTTATTATTACTAAGGAATAGGTTCCATCAATGGAAATTCTATAATAGTTTTTAATGATCCTGAAAGCATTCCTACCGTTTCCGGGTCATGCGGAAGCTCATTCATAGACTTGTTATTACTAAGGAATAGGTTCCATCAATAGAATCCCTATAATAGTTATTAATGATCCTGAAACCATTCCTACAGTTTCCGGGTCATGCGGAATCTCATTGATAGACTTGTTATTACTAAGGCATAGGTTCCATCAATAGAATCCCTATAATAGTTGTTAATGATTATGAAACCATTCCTACCGTTTCCGGGTCATGCGGAAGCTCATTGATAGACTTGTTATTATTAAGGAATAGGTTCCATCAATAGAATCCCTATAATAGTTATTAATGATCCTGAAAGCATTTCTACCGTTTCCGGCTCATGCGGAAGCTCATTGATAGAATTGCTATTACTAAGGAATAGGTTCCATCAATAGAATCCCTATAATAGTTATTAATGTTCCGGAAACCATTCCTACCGTTTCCGGGTCATGCGGAAACTCATTGATAGACTTGTTATTACTAAGGCATAGGTTCCATCAATAGAATCCCTATAATAGTTGTTAATGATCCTGAAACCATTCCTACCGTTTCCGGGTCATGCGGAAGCTCATTGATAGACTTGTTATTACTAAGGCATAGATTCCATCAATAGAATCCCTATAAAAGTTATTTATGATCCTGAAAGCATTCCTACCGTTTCCGGGTCATGCGGAAGCTCATTGATAGACTTGTTATTATTAAGGAGTAGGTTCCATCAATAGAATCCCTATAATAGTTATTAATGATCCTGAAAGCATTTCTACCGTTTCCGGCTCATGCGGAAGCTCATTCATAGAATTGCTATTACTAAGGAATAGGTTCCATCAATAGAATCCCTATAATAGTTATTAATGATCCGGAAACCATTCCTACCGTTTCCGGGTCATGCGGAAACTCATTGATAGACTTGTTATTACTAAGGCATAGGTTCCATCAATAGAATCCCTATAATAGTTATTAATGATCTTGAAAGCATTCCGACCGTTTCCGGGTCATGCGGAAACTTATTGATAGACTTGTTATTACTAAGGAATAGGTTTCATCAATAGAATCCCTATAATAGTTATTAATGATCCTGAAAGCATTCCTACCGTTTCCGGGTCATGCGGAAGCTCATTGATAGACTTGTTATTACTAAGGCATAGGTTCCATCAATAGAATCACTATAATAGTTGTTAATGATCCTGAAAGCATTTCTACCGTTTCCGGCTCATGCGGAAGCTCATTGATAGAATTGCTATTACTAAGGAATAGGTTCCATCAATAGAATCCCTATAATAGTTATTAATGATCCGGAAACCATTCCTACCGTTTCCGGGTCATGCGGAAACTCATTGATAGACTTGTTATTACTAAGGCATAGGTTCCATCAATAGAATCCCTATAATAGTTATTAATGATCTTGAAAGCATTCCGACCGTTTCCGGGTCATGCGGAAGCTTATTGATAGACTTGTTATTACTAAGGAATAGGTTTCATCAATAGAATCCCTATAATAGTTATTAATGATCCTGAAAGCATTCCTACCTTTTCCGGGTCATGCGGAAGCTCATTGATAGACTTGTTATTTTTAAGGAATAGGTCCCATCAATAGAATCCCTATAATAGTTATTAATGATCCTGAAAGCATTTCTACCGTTTCCGGCTCATGCGGAAGCTCATTGATAGAATTGCTATTACTAAGGAATAGGTTCCATCAATAGAATCCCTATAATAGTTATTAATGATCTGGAAACCATTCCTACCGTTTCCGGGTCATGCGGAAACTCATTGATAGACTTGTTATTACTAAGGCATAGGTTCCATCTATAGAATCCCTATAATAATTGTTAATGATCCTGAAATCATTCCTACAGTTTCCGGGTCATGCGGAAGCTCATTGATAGACTTGTTATTACTAAGGCATAGGTTCCATCAATAGAATCCCTATAATAGTTGTTAATGATCCTGAAACCATTCCTACCGTTTCCGGGTCATGCGGAAGCTCATTGATAGACTTGTTATTATTAAGGCATAGGTTTCATCAATAGAATCCCTATAATAGTTGTTAATGATCCTGAAAGCATTTCTACCGTTTCCTGGTCATGCGGAAGCTCATTGATAGACTTGTTATTACTAAGGCATAGGTTCCATCAATAGAATCCCTATAATAGTTATTAATGATCCTGAAAACATTCCTACCGTTTCCGGGTCATTCGCAAGCTCATTGACAGACTTATTATTACTAAGGAATAGGTTCCATCAATGGAATTTCTATAATAGTTTTTAATGAACCTGAAAGCATTCCTACCGTTTCCGGGTCATGCGGAAGCTCATTCATAGACTTGTTATTACTAAGGAATAGGTTCCATCAATAGAATCCCTATAATAGTTATTAATGATCCTGAAACCATTCCTACAGTTTCCGGGTCATGCGGAATCTCATTGATAGACTTGTTATTACTAAGGCATAGGTTCCATCAATAGAATCCCTATAATAGTTGTTAATGATTATGAAACCATTCCTACCGTTTCCGGGTCATGCGGAAGCTCATTGATAGACTTGTTATTATTAAGGAATAGGTTCCATCAATAGAATCCCTATAATAGTTATTAATGATCCTGAAAGCATTTCTACCGTTTCCGGCTCATGCGGAAGCTCATTGATAGAATTGCTATTACTAAGGAATAGGTTCCATCAATAGAATCCCTATAATAGTTATTAATGATCTGGAAACCATTCCTACCGTTTCCGGGTCATGCGGAAACTCATTGATAGACTTGTTATTACTAAGGCATAGGTTCCATCTATAGAATCCCTATAATAATTGTTAATGATCCTGAAATCATTCCTACAGTTTCCGGGTCATGCGGAAGCTCATTGATAGACTTGTTATTACTAAGGCATAGGTTCCATCAATAGAATCCCTATAAAAGTTGTTAATGATCCTGAAACCATTCCTACCGTTTCCGGGTCATGCGGAAGCTCATTGATAGACTTGTTATTATTAAGGCATAGGTTTCATCAATAGAATCCCTATAATAGTTGTTAATGATCCTGAAAGCATTTCTACCGTTTCCTGGTCATGCGGAAGCTCATTGATAGACTTGTTATTACTAAGGAATATGTTCCATCAATAGAATCCCTATAATAGTTATTAATGATCCTGAAAACATTCCTACCGTTTCCGGGTCATTCGCAAGCTCATTGACAGACTTATTATTACTAAGGAATAGGTTCCATCAATGGAATTTCTATAATAGTTTTTAATGAACCTGAAAGCATTCCTACCGTTTCCGGGTCATGCGGAAGCTCATTCATAGACTTGTTATTACTAAGGAATAGGTTCCATCAATAGAATCCCTATAATAGTTATTAATGATCCTGAAACCATTCCTACAGTTTCCGGGTCATGCGGAATCTCATTGATAGACTTGTTATTACTAAGGCATAGGTTCCATCAATAGAATCCCTATAATAGTTGTTAATGATTATGAAACCATTCCTACCGTTTCCGGGTCATGCGGAAGCTCATTGATAGACTTGTTATTATTAAGGAATAGGTTCCATCAATAGAATCCCTATAATAGTTATTAATGATCCTGAAAGCATTTCTACCGTTTCCGGCTCATGCGGAAGCTCATTGATAGAATTGCTATTACTAAGGAATAGGTTCCATCAATAGAATCCCTATAATAGTTATTAATGTTCCGGAAACCATTCCTACCGTTTCCGGGTCATGCGGAAACTCATTGATAGACTTGTTATTACTAAGGCATAGGTTCCATCAATAGAATCCCTATAATAGTTGTTAATGATCCTGAAACCATTCCTACAGTTTCCGGGTCATGCGGAAGCTCATTGATAGACTTGTTATTACTAAGGCATAGATTCCATCAATAGAATCCCAATAATAGTTGTTAATGATCCTGAAACCATTCCTACCGTTTCCGGGTCATGCGGAAGCTCATTGATAGACTTGTTATTATTAAGGCATAGGTTCCATCAATAGAATCCCTATAATAGTTGTTAATGATCCTGAAAGCATTCCTACCGTTTCCGGGTCATGCGGAAGCTCATTGATAGACTTGTTATTACTAAGGAATAGGTTCCATCAACAGAATATCTATAATAGTTATTAATGATCCTGAAAGTATTGCTACCGTTTCCGGGTCATGCGGAAGCTCATTGATAGAATTGCTATTACTAAGGAATAGGTTCCATCAATAGAATCCCTATAATAGATATTAATGATCCGGAAACCATTCCTACCGTTTCCGGGTCATGCGGAAACTCATTGATAGACTTGTTATTACTAAGGCATAGGTTCCATCAATAGAATCCCTATAATAGTTATTAATGATCTTGAAAGCATTCCTACCGTTTCCGGGTCATGCGGAAGCTCATTGATAGACTTGTTATTACTAAGGCATAGGTTCCATCAATAGAATCCCTATAATAGTTGTTAATGATCCTGAAAGCATTCCTACCGTTTCCTGGTCATGCGGAAGCTCATTGATAGACTTGTTATTACTAAGGAATAGGTTCCATCAATAGAATCCCTATAATAGTTATTAATGATCCTGAAAACATTCCTACCGTTTCCGGGTCATTCGCAAGCTCATTGACAGACTTATTATTACTAAGGAATAGGTTCCATCAATGGAATTTCTATAATAGTTTTTAATGATCCTGAAAGCATTCCTACCGTTTCCGTGTCATGCGGAAGCTCATTCATAGACTTGTTATTACTAAGGAATAGGTTCCATCAATAGAATCCCTATAATAGTTATTAATGATCCTGAAACCATTCCTACAGTTTCCGGGTCATGCGGAAGCTCATTGATAGACTTGTTATTACTAAGGCATAGGTTCCATCAATAGAATATCTATAATAGTTATTAATGATCCTGAAAGTATTGCTACCGTTTCCGGGTCATGCGGAAGCTCATTGATAGAATTGCTATTACTAAGGAATAGGTTCCATCAATAGAATCCCTATAATAGATATTAATGATCCGGAAACCATTCCTACCGTTTCCGGGTCATGCGGAAACTCATTGATAGACTTGTTATTACTAAGGCATAGGTTCCATCAATAGAATCCCTATAATAGTTATTAATGATCTTGAAAGCATTCCTACCGTTTCCGGGTCATGCGGAAGCTCATTGATAGACTTGTTATTACTAAGGCATAGGTTCCATCAATAGAATCCCTATAATAGTTGTTAATGATCCTGAAAGCATTCCTACCGTTTCCTGGTCATGCGGAAGCTCATTGATAGACTTGTTATTACTAAGGAATAGGTTCCATCAATAGAATCCCTATAATAGTTATTAATGATCCTGAAAACATTCCTACCGTTTCCGGGTCATTCGCAAGCTCATTGACAGACTTATTATTACTAAGGAATAGGTTCCATCAATGGAATTTCTATAATAGTTTTTAATGAACCTGAAAGCATTCCTACCGTTTCCGGGTCATGCGGAAGCTCATTCATAGACTTGTTATTACTAAGGAATAGGTTCCATCAATAGAATCCCTATAATAGTTGTTAATGATCCTGAAACCATTCCTACCGTTTCCGGGTCATGCGGAAACTCATTGATAGACTTGTTATTACTAAGGCATAGGTTCCATCAATAGAATCCCTATAATAGTTATTAATGATCTTGAAAGCATTCCGACCGTTTCCGGGTCATGCGGAAGCTTATTGATAGACTTGTTATTACTAAGGAATAGGTTTCATCAATAGAATCCCTATAATAGTTATTAATGATCCTGAAAGCATTCCTACCGTTTCCGGGTCATGCGGAAGCTCATTGATAGACTTGTTATTACTAAGGAATAGGTTCCATCAACAGAATATCTATAATAGTTATTAATGATCCTGAAAGCATTTCTACCGTTTCCGGCTCATGCGGAAGCTCATTGATAGAATTGCTATTACTAAGGAATAGGTTCCATCAATAGAATCCCTATAATAGTTATTAATGTTCCGGAAACCATTCCTACCGTTTCCGGGTCATGCGGAAACTCATTGATAGACTTGTTATTACTAAGGCATACGTTCCATCAATAGAATCCCTATAATAGTTGTTAATGATCCTGAAACCATTCCTACAGTTTCCGGGTCATGCGGACGCTCATTGATAGACTTGTTATTACTAAGGCATAGATTCCATCAATAGAATCCCTATAATAGTTGTTAATGATCCTGAAACCATTCCTTACGTTCCCGGGTCATGCGGAAGCTCATTGACAGACTTGTTATTATTAAGGCATAGGTTCCATCAATAGAATCCCTATAATAGTTGTTAATGATCCTGAAAGCATTCCTACCGTTTCCGGGTCATGCGGAAGCTCATTGATAGACTTGTTATTACTAAGGAATAGTTTCCATCAACAGAATATCTATAATAGTTATTAATGATCCTGAAAGTATTGCTACCGTTTCCGGGTCATGCGGAAGCTCATTGATAGACTTGTTATTACTAAGGAATAGGTTCCATCAATAGAATCCCTATAATAATTGTTAATGATCCTGAAATCATTCCTACAGTTTCCGGGTCATGCGGAAGCTCATTGATAGACTTGTTATTACTAAGGCATAGGTTCCATCAATAGAATCCCTATAATAGTTGTTAATGATCCTGAAACCATTCCTACCGTTTCCGGGTCATGCGGAAGCTCATTGATAGACTTGTTATTATTAAGGCATAGGTTTCATCAATAGAATCCCTATAATAGTTGTTAATGATCCTGAAAGCATTTCTACCGTTTCCTGGTCATGCGGAAGCTCATTGATAGACTTGTTATTACTAAGGAATATGTTCCATCAATAGAATCCCTATAATAGTTATTAATGATCCTGAAAACATTCCTACCGTTTCCGGGTCATTCGCAAGCTCATTGACAGACTTATTATTACTAAGGAATAGGTTCCATCAATGGAATTTCTATAATAGTTTTTAATGAACCTGAAAGCATTCCTACCGTTTCCGGGTCATGCGGAAGCTCATTCATAGACTTGTTATTACTAAGGAATAGGTTCCATCAATAGAATCCCTATAATAGTTATTAATGATCCTGAAACCATTCCTACAGTTTCCGGGTCATGCGGAATCTCATTGATAGACTTGTTATTACTAAGGCATAGGTTCCATCAATAGAATCCCTATAATAGTTGTTAATGATTATGAAACCATTCCTACCGTTTCCGGGTCATGCGGAAGCTCATTGATAGACTTGTTATTATTAAGGAATAGGTTCCATCAATAGAATCCATATAATAGTTATTAATGATCCTGAAAGCATTTCTACCGTTTCCGGCTCATGCGGAAGCTCATTGATAGAATTGCTATTACTAAGGAATAGGTTCCATCAATAGAATCCCTATAATAGTTATTAATGTTCCGGAAACCATTCCTACCGTTTCCGGGTCATGCGGAAACTCATTGATAGACTTGTTATTACTAAGGCATAGGTTCCATCAATAGAATCCCTATAATAGTTGTTAATGATCCTGAAACCATTCCTACAGTTTCCGGGTCATGCGGAAGCTCATTGATAGACTTGTTATTACTAAGGCATAGATTCCATCAATAGAATCCCAATAATAGTTGTTAATGATCCTGAAACCATTCCTACCGTTTCCGGGTCATGCGGAAGCTCATTGATAGACTTGTTATTATTAAGGCATAGGTTCCATCAATAGAATCCCTATAATAGTTGTTAATGATCCTGAAAGCATTCCTACCGTTTCCGGGTCATGCGGAAGCTCATTGATAGACTTGTTATTACTAAGGAATAGGTTCCATCAACAGAATATCTATAATAGTTATTAATGATCCTGAAAGTATTGCTACCGTTTCCGGGTCATGCGGAAGCTCATTGATAGAATTGCTATTACTAAGGAATAGGTTCCATCAATAGAATCCCTATAATAGATATTAATGATCCGGAAACCATTCCTACCGTTTCCGGGTCATGCGGAAACTCATTGATAGACTTGTTATTACTAAGGCATAGGTTCCATCAATAGAATCCCTATAATAGTTATTAATGATCTTGAAAGCATTCCTACCGTTTCCGGGTCATGCGGAAGCTCATTGATAGACTTGTTATTACTAAGGCATAGGTTCCATCAATAGAATCCCTATAATAGTTGTTAATGATCCTGAAAGCATTCCTACCGTTTCCTGGTCATGCGGAAGCTCATTGATAGACTTGTTATTACTAAGGAATAGGTTCCATCAATAGAATCCCTATAATAGTTATTAATGATCCTGAAAACATTCCTACCGTTTCCGGGTCATTCGCAAGCTCATTGACAGACTTATTATTACTAAGGAATAGGTTCCATCAATGGAATTTCTATAATAGTTTTTAATGATCCTGAAAGCATTCCTACCGTTTCCGTGTCATGCGGAAGCTCATTCATAGACTTGTTATTACTAAGGAATAGGTTCCATCAATAGAATCCCTATAATAGTTATTAATGATCCTGAAACCATTCCTACAGTTTCCGGGTCATGCGGAAGCTCATTGATAGACTTGTTATTACTAAGGCATAGGTTCCATCAATAGAATCCCTATAATAGTTGTTAATGATCCTGAAACCATTCCTACCGTTTCCGGGTCATGCGGAAACTCATTGATAGACTTGTTATTACTAAGGCATAGGTTCCATCAATAGAATCCCTATAATAGTTATTAATGATCTTGAAAGCATTCCGACCGTTTCCGGGTCATGCGGAAGCTTATTGATAGACTTGTTATTACTAAGGAATAGGTTTCATCAATAGAATCCCTATAATAGTTATTAATGATCCTGAAAGCATTCCTACCGTTTCCGGGTCATGCGGAAGCTCATTGATAGACTTGTTATTACTAAGGAATAGGTTCCATCAACAGAATATCTATAATAGTTATTAATGATCCTGAAAGCATTTCTACCGTTTCCGGCTCATGCGGAAGCTCATTGATAGAATTGCTATTACTAAGGAATAGGTTCCATCAATAGAATCCCTATAATAGTTATTAATGTTCCGGAAACCATTCCTACCGTTTCCGGGTCATGCGGAAACTCATTGATAGACTTGTTATTACTAAGGCATACGTTCCATCAATAGAATCCCTATAATAGTTGTTAATGATCCTGAAACCATTCCTACAGTTTCCGGGTCATGCGGACGCTCATTGATAGACTTGTTATTACTAAGGCATAGATTCCATCAATAGAATCCCTATAATAGTTGTTAATGATCCTGAAACCATTCCTTACGTTCCCGGGTCATGCGGAAGCTCATTGTCAGACTTGTTATTATTAAGGCATAGGTTCCATCAATAGAATCCCTATAATAGTTGTTAATGATCCTGAAAGCATTCCTACCGTTTCCGGGTCATGCGGAAGCTCATTGATAGACTTGTTATTACTAAGGAATAGTTTCCATCAACAGAATATCTATAATAGTTATTAATGATCCTGAAAGTATTGCTACCGTTTCCGGGTCATGCGGAAGCTCATTGATAGACTTGTTATTACTAAGGAATAGGTTCCATCAATAGAATCCCTATAATAGTTATTTATGATCCTGAAAGCATTCCTACCGTTTCCGGGTCATGCGGAAGCTCATTGATAGACTTGTTATTATTAAGGAATAGGTTCCATCAATAGAATCCCTATAATAGTTATTAATGATCCTGAAAGCATTTCTACCGTTTCCGGCTCATGCGGAAGCTCATTCATAGAATTGCTATTACTAAGGAATAGGTTCCATCAATAAAATCCCTATAATAGTTATTAATGATCCGGAAACCATTCCTACCGTTTCCGGGTCATGCGGAAACTCATTGATAGACTTGTTATTACTAAGGCATAGGTTCCATCAATAGAATCCCTATAATAGTTATTAATGATCTTGAAAGCATTCCGACCGTTTCCGGGTCATGCGGAAACTTATTGATAGACTTGTTATTACTCAGGAATAGGTTTCATCAATAGAATCCCTATAATAGTTATTAATGATCCTGAAAGCATTCCTACCGTTTCCGGGTCATGCGGAAGCTCATTGATAGACTTGTTATTACTAAGGAATAGGTTC
The DNA here is from genome assembly GCF_044657685.1 of Stegodyphus dumicola. Lineage (NCBI taxonomy): Eukaryota > Metazoa > Arthropoda > Arachnida > Araneae > Eresidae > Stegodyphus > Stegodyphus dumicola. The sequence goes on from NC_140769.1 coordinate 134,839,799, forward strand.
CATCAATAGAATCCCTATAATAGTTATTTATGATCCTGAAAGCATTCCTACCGTTTCCGGGTCATGCGGAAGCTCATTGATAGACTTGTTATTATTAAGGAATAGGTTCCATCAATAGAATCCCTATAATAGATATTAATGATCCTGAAAGCATTTCTACCGTTTCCGGCTCATGCGGAAGCTCATTCATAGAATTGCTATTACTAAGGAATAGGTTCCATCAATAAAATCCCTATAATAGTTATTAATGATCCGGAAACCATTCCTACCGTTTCCGGGTCATGCGGAAACTCATTGATAGACTTGTTATTACTAAGGCATAGGTTCCATCAATAGAATCCCTATAATAGTTATTAATGATCTTGAAAGCATTCCGACCGTTTCCGGGTCATGCGGAAACTCATTGATAGACTTGTTATTACTAAGGCATAGGTTCCATCAATAGAATCCCTATAATAGTTATTAATGATCTTGAAAGCATTCCGACCGTTTCCGGGTCATGCGGAAGCTTATTGATAGACTTGTTATTACTAAGGAATAGGTTTCATCAATAGAATCCCTATAATAGTTATTAATGATCCTGAAAGCATTCCTACCTTTTCCGGGTCATGCGGAAGCTCATTGATAGACTTTTTATTACTAAGGCATAGGTTCAATCAATAGAATCACTATAATAGTTGTTAATGATCCTGAAACCATTCCTACCGTTTCCGGGTCATGCGGAAGCTCATTGATAGACTTGTTATTTTTAAGGAATAGGTCCCATCAATAGAATCCCTATAATAGTTATTAATGATCCTGAAAGCATTTCTACCGTTTCCGGCTCATGCGGAAGCTCATTGATAGAATTGCTATTACTAAGGAATAGGTTCCATCAATAGAATCCCTATAATAGTTATTAATGATCTGGAAACCATTCCTACCGTTTCCGGGTCATGCGGAAACTCATTGATAGACTTGTTATTACTAAGGCATAGGTTCCATCTATAGAATCCCTATAATAATTGTTAATGATCCTGAAATCATTCCTACAGTTTCCGGGTCATGCGGAAGCTCATTGATAGACTTGTTATTACTAAGGCATAGGTTCCATCAATAGAATCCCTATAATAGTTGTTAATGATCCTGAAAGCATTCCTACCGTTTCCTGGTCATGCGGAAGCTCATTGATAGACTTGTTATTATTAAGGCATAGGTTTCATCAATAGAATCCCTATAATAGTTGTTAATGATCCTGAAAGCATTCCTACCGTTTCCTGGTCATGCGGAAGCTCATTGATAGACTTGTTATTACTAAGGAATAGGTTCCATCAATAGAATCCCTATAATAGTTATTAATGATCCTGAAAACATTCCTACCGTTTCCGGGTCATTCGCAAGCTCATTGACAGACTTATTATTACTAAGGAATAGGTTCCATCAATGGAATTTCTATAATAGTTTTTAATGATCCTGAAAGCATTCCTACCGTTTCCGTGTCATGCGGAAGCTCATTCATAGACTTGTTATTACTAAGGAATAGGTTCCATCAATAGAATCCCTATAATAGTTATTAATGATCCTGAAACCATTCCTACAGTTTCCGGGTCATGCGGAAGCTCATTGATAGACTTGTTATTACTAAGGCATAGGTTCCATCAATAGAATCCCTATAATAGTTGTTAATGATTATGAAACCATTCCTACCGTTTCCGGGTCATGCGGAAGCTCATTGATAGACTTGTTATTATTAAGGAATAGGTTCCATCAATAGAATCCCTATAATAGTTATTAATGATCCTGAAAGCATTTCTACCGTTTCCGGCTCATGCGGAAGCTCATTGATAGAATTGCTATTACTAAGGAATAGGTTCCATCAATAGAATCCCTATAATAGTTATTAATGTTCCGGAAACCATTCCTACCGTTTCCGGGTCATGCGGAAACTCATTGATAGACTTGTTATTACTAAGGCATAGGTTCCATCAATAGAATCCCTATAATAGTTGTTAATGATCCTGAAACCATTCCTACAGTTTCCGGGTCATGCGGAAGCTCATTGATAGACTTGTTATTACTAAGGCATAGATTCCATCAATAGAATCCCTATAATAGTTGTTAATGATCCTGAAACCATTCCTACCGTTTCCGGGTCATGCGGAAGCTCATTGATAGACTTGTTATTATTAAGGCATAGGTTCCATCAATAGAATCCCTATAATAGTTGTTAATGATCCTGAAAGCATTCCTACCGTTTCCGGGTCATGCGGAAGCTCATTGATAGACTTGTTATTACTAAGGAATAGGTACCATCAACAGAATATCTATAATAGTTATTAATGATCCTGAAAGTATTGCTACCGTTTCCGGGTCATGCGGAAGCTCATTGATAGAATTGCTATTACTAAGGAATAGGTTCCATCAATAGAATCCCTATAATAGATATTAATGATCCGGAAACCATTCCTACCGTTTCCGGGTCATGCGGAAACCCATTGATAGACTTGTTATTACTAAGGCATAGGTTCCATCAATAGAATCCCTATAATAGTTATTAATGATCTTGAAAGCATTCCGACCGTTTCCGGGTCATGCGGAAGCTTATTGATAGACTTGTTATTACTAAGGAATAGGTTTCGTCAATAGAATCCCTATAATAGTTATTAATGATCCTGAAAGCATTCCTACCGTTTCCGGGTCATGCGGAAGCTCATTGATAGACTTGTTATTACTAAGGCATAGGTTCCATCAATAGAATCCCTATAATAGTTGTTAATGATCCTGAAAGCATTCCTACCGTTTCCTGGTCATGCGGAAGCTCATTGATAGACTTGTTATTACTAAGGAATAGGTTCCATCAATAGAATCCCTATAATAGTTATTAATGATCCTGAAAACATTCCTACCGTTTCCGGGTCATTCGCAAGCTCATTGACAGACTTATTATTACTAAGGAATAGGTTCCATCAATGGAATTTCTATAATAGTTTTTAATGATCCTGAAAGCATTCCTACCGTTTCCGTGTCATGCGGAAGCTCATTCATAGACTTGTTATTACTAAGGAATAGGTTCCATCCATAGAATCCCTATAATAGTTATTAATGATCCTGAAACCATTCCTACAGTTTCCGGGTCATGCGGAAGCTCATTGATAGACTTGTTATTACTAAGGCATAGGTTCCATCAATAGAATCCCTATAATAGTTGTTAATGATCCTGAAACCATTCCTACCGTTTCCGGGTCATGCGGAAACTCATTGATAGACTTGTTATTACTAAGGCATAGGTTCCATCAATAGAATCCCTATAATAGTTATTAATGATCTTGAAAGCATTCCGACCGTTTCCGGGTCATGCGGAAGCTTATTGATAGACTTGTTATTACTAAGGAATAGGTTTCATCAATAGAATCCCTATAATAGTTATTAATGATCCTGAAAGCATTCCTACCGTTTCCGGGTCATGCGGAAGCTCATTGATAGACTTGTTATTACTAAGGAATAGGTTCCATCAACAGAATATCTATAATAGTTATTAATGATCCTGAAAGTATTGCTACCGTTTCCGGGTCATGCGGAAGCTCATTGATAGACTTGTTATTACTAAGGAATAGGTTCCATCAATAGAATCCCTATAATAGTTATTTATGATCCTGAAAGCATTTCTACCGTTTCCGGCTCATGCGGAAGCTCATTGATAGAATTGCTATTACTAAGGAATAGGTTCCATCAATAGAATCCCTATAATAGTTATTAATGATCCGGAAACCATTCCTACCGTTTCCGGGTCATGCGGAAACTCATTGATAGACTTGTTATTACTAAGGCATAGGTTCCATCAATAGAATCCCTATAATAGTTATTAATGATCTTGAAAGCATTCCGACCGTTTCCGGGTCATGCGGAAGCTTATTGATAGACTTGTTATTACTAAGGAATAGGTTTCATCAATAGAATCCCTATAATAGTTATTAATGATCCTGAAAGCATTCCTACCGTTTCCGGGTCATGCGGAAGCTCATTGATAGACTTGTTATTACTAAGGCATAGGTTCCATCAATAGAATCCCTATAATAGTTGTTAATGATCCTGAAAGCATTCCTAATGTTTCCTGGTCATGCGGAAGCTCATTGATAGACTTGTTATTACTAAGGAATAGGTTCCATCAATAGAATCCCTATAATAGTTATTAATGATCCTGAAAACATTCCTACCGTTTCCGGGTCATTCGCAAGCTCATTGACAGACTTATTATTACTAAGGAATAGGTTCCATCAATGGAATTTCTATAATAGTTTTTAATGATCCTGAAAGCATTCCTACCGTTTCCGTGTCATGCGGAAGCTCATTCATAGACTTGTTATTACTAAGGAATAGGTTCCATCAATAGAATCCCTATAATAGTTATTAATGATCCTGAAACCATTCCTAAAGTTTCCGGGTCATGCGGAAGCTCATTGATAGACTTGTTATTACTAAGGCATAGGTTCCATCAATAGAATCCCTATAATAGTTGTTAATGATCCTGAAACCATTCCTACCGTTTCCGGGTCATGCGGAAGCTCATTGATAGACTTGTTATTATTAAGGAATAGGTTCCATCAATAGAATCCCTATAATAGTTATTAATGTTCCGGAAACCATTCCTACCGTTTCCGGGTCATGCGGAAACTCATTGATAGACTTGTTATTACTAAGGCATACGTTCCATCAATAGAATCCCTATAATAGTTGTTAATGATCCTGAAACCATTCCTACAGTTTCCGGGTCATGCGGAAGCTCATTGATAGACTTGTTATTACTAAGGCATAGATTCCATCAATAGAATCCCTATAATAGTTGTTAATGATCCTGAAACCATTCCTACCGTTTCCGGGTCATGCGGAAGCTCATTGATAGACTTGTTATTATTAAGGCATAGGTTCCATCAATAGAATCCCTATAATAGTTGTTAATGATCCTGAAAGCATTCCTACCGTGTCCGGGTCATGCGGAAGCTCATTGATAGACTTGTTATTACTAAGGAATAGTTTCCATCAACAGAATATCTATAATAGTTATTAATGATCCTGAAAGCATTCCTACCGTTTCCGGGTCATGCGGAAGCTCATTGATAGACTTGTTATTATTAAGGAATAGGTTCCATAAATAGAATCCCTATAATAGTTATTAATGATCCTGAAAGCATTTCTACCGTTTCCGGCTCATGCGGAAGCTCATTGATAGAATTGCTATTACTAAGGAATAGGTTCCATCAATAGAATCCCTATAATAGTTATTAATGATCCGGAAACCATTCCTACCTTTTCCGGGTCATGCGGAAACTCATTGATAGACTTGTTATTACTAAGGCATAGGTTCCATCAATAGAATCCCTATAATAGTTATTAATGATCTTGAAAGCATTCCGACCGTTTCCGGGTCATGCGGAAGCTTATTGATAGACTTGTTATTACTAAGGAATAGGTTTCATCAATAGAATCCCTATAATAGTTATTAATGATCCTGAAAGCATTCCTACCGTTTCCGGGTCATGCGGAAGCTCATTGATAGACTTGTTATTACTAAGGCATAGGTTCCATCAATAGAATCACTATAATAGTTGTTAATGATCCTGAAACCATTCCTACCGTTTCCGGGTCATGCGGAAGCTCATTCATAGACTTGTTATTATTAAGGAATAGGTTCCATCAATAGAATCCCTATAATAGTTATTAATGATCCTGAAAGCATTTCTACCGTTTCCGGCTCATGCGGAAGCTCATTGATAGAATTGCTATTACTAAGGAATAGGTTCCATCAATAGAATCCCTATAATAGTTATTAATGATCCGGAAACCATTCCTACCGTTTCCGGGTCATGCGGAAACTCATTGATAGACTTGTTATTACTAAGGCATAGGTTCCATCAATAGAATCCCTATAATAGCTGTTAATGATCCTGAAACCATTCCTACAGTTTCCGGGTCATGCGGAAGCTCATTGATATACTTGTTATTACTAAGGCATAGGTTCCATCAATAGAATCCCTATAATAGTTGTTAATGATCCTGAAACCATTCCTACCGTTTCCGGGTCATGCGGAAGCTCATTGATAGACTTGTTATTATTAAGGCATAGGTTCCATCAATAGAATCCCTATAATAGTTGTTAATGATCCTGAAAGCATTCCTTCCGTTTCCGGGTCATGCGGAAGCTCATTGATAGACTTGTTATTACTAAGGCATAGGTTCCATTAATAGAATCCCTATAATAGTTGTTAATGATCCTGAAACCATTCCTACCGTTTCCGGGTCATGCGGAAGCTCATTGATAGACTTGTTATTACTAAGGAATAGGTTCCATCAACAGAATATCTGTAATAGTTATTAATGATCCTGAAAGTATTGCTACCGTTTCCGGGTCATGCGGAAGCTCATTGATAGACTTGTTATTACTAAGGAATAGGTTCCATCAATACAATCCCTATAATAGTTATTTATGATCCTGAAAGCATTCCTACCGTTTCCGGTTCATACAGAAGCTCATTGATAGACTTGTTATTATTAAGGCATAGGTTCCATCAATAGAATCCCTATAATAGTTGTTAATGATCCTGAAATCATTCCGACCGTTTCCGGGTCATGCGGAAGCTTATTGATAGACTTGTTATTACTAAGGAATAGGTTTCATCAATAGAATCCCTATAATAGTTATTAATGATCCTGAAAGCATTCCTACCGTTTCCGGGTCATGCGGAAGCTCATTCATAGACTTGTTATTACTAAGGAATAGGTTCCATCAATAGAATCCCTATAATAGTTATTAATGATCCTGAAACCATTCCTAAAGTTTCCGGGTCATGCGGAAGCTCATTGATAGACTTGTTATTACTAAGGCATAGGTTCCATCAATAGAATCCCTATAATAGTTGTTAATGATCCTGAAACCATTCCTACCGTTTCCGGGTCATGCGGAAGCTCATTGATAGACTTGTTATTATTAAGGAATAGGTTCCATCAATAGAATCCCTATAATAGTTATTAATGTTCCGGAAACCATTCCTACCGTTTCCGGGTCATGCGGAAACTCATTGATAGACTTGTTATTACTAAGGCATACGTTCCATCAATAGAATCCCTATAATAGTTGTTAATGATCCTGAAACCATTCCTACAGTTTCCGGGTCATGCGGAAGCTCATTGATAGACTTGTTATTACTAAGGCATAGATTCCATCAATAGAATCCCTATAATAGTTGTTAATGATCCTGAAACCATTCCTACCGTTTCCGGGTCATGCGGAAGCTCATTGATAGACTTGTTATTATTAAGGCATAGGTTCCATCAATAGAATCCCTATAATAGTTGTTAATGATCCTGAAAGCATTCCTACCGTGTCCGGGTCATGCGGAAGCTCATTGATAGACTTGTTATTACTAAGGAATAGTTTCCATCAACAGAATATCTATAATAGTTATTAATGATCCTGAAAGCATTCCTACCGTTTCCGGGTCATGCGGAAGCTCATTGATAGACTTGTTATTATTAAGGAATAGGTTCCATAAATAGAATTCCTATAATAGTTATTAATGATCCTGAAAGCATTTCTACCGTTTCCGGCTCATGCGGAAGCTCATTGATAGAATTGCTATTACTAAGGAATAGGTTCCATCAATAGAATCCCTATAATAGTTATTAATGATCCGGAAACCATTCCTACCTTTTCCGGGTCATGCGGAAACTCATTGATAGACTTGTTATTACTAAGGCATAGGTTCCATCAATAGAATCCCTATAATAGTTATTAATGATCTTGAAAGCATTCCGACCGTTTCCGGGTCATGCGGAAGCTTATTGATAGACTTGTTATTACTAAGGAATAGGTTTCATCAATAGAATCCCTATAATAGTTATTAATGATCCTGAAAGCATTCCTACCGTTTCCGGGTCATGCGGAAGCTCATTGATAGACTTGTTATTACTAAGGCATAGGTTCCATCAATAGAATCACTATAATAGTTGTTAATGATCCTGAAACCATTCCTACCGTTTCCGGGTCATGCGGAAGCTCATTCATAGACTTGTTATTATTAAGGAATAGGTTCCATCAATAGAATCCCTATAATAGTTATTAATGATCCTGAAAGCATTTCTACCGTTTCCGGCTCATGCGGAAGCTCATTGATAGAATTGCTATTACTAAGGAATAGGTTCCATCAATAGAATCCCTATAATAGTTATTAATGATCCGGAAACCATTCCTACCGTTTCCGGGTCATGCGGAAACTCATTGATAGACTTGTTATTACTAAGGCATAGGTTCCATCAATAGAATCCCTATAATAGCTGTTAATGATCCTGAAACCATTCCTACAGTTTCCGGGTCATGCGGAAGCTCATTGATATACTTGTTATTACTAAGGCATAGGTTCCATCAATAGAATCCCTATAATAGTTGTTAATGATCCTGAAACCATTCCTACCGTTTCCGGGTCATGCGGAAGCTCATTGATAGACTTGTTATTATTAAGGCATAGGTTCCATCAATAGAATCCCTATAATAGTTGTTAATGATCCTGAAAGCATTCCTTCCGTTTCCGGGTCATGCGGAAGCTCATTGATAGACTTGTTATTACTAAGGCATAGGTTCCATTAATAGAATCCCTATAATAGTTGTTAATGATCCTGAAACCATTCCTACCGTTTCCGGGTCATGCGGAAGCTCATTGATAGACTTGTTATTACTAAGGAATAGGTTCCATCAACAGAATATCTATAATAGTTATTAATGATCCTGAAAGTATTGCTACCGTTTCCGGGTCATGCGGAAGCTCATTGATAGACTTGTTATTACTAAGGAATAGGTTCCATCAATACAATCCCTATAATAGTTATTTATGATCCTGAAAGCATTCCTACCGTTTCCGGTTCATGCAGAAGCTCATTGATAGACTTGTTATTATTAAGGCATAGGTTCCATCAATAGAATCCCTATAATAGTTGTTAATGATCCTGAAATCATTCCTACCGTTTCCGCGTCATGCGGAAGCTCATTGATAGATTTATTATTAAGGAATAGGTTCCATCAATAGAATCCCTATAATAGTTATTAATGATCCTGAAAGCATTTCTACCGTTTCCGGCTCATGCGGAAGCTCATTTATAGACTTGTGATTTCTAAGGAATAGGTTCAATCAATAGAATCCCTATAATAGATATTAATGATTCTGAAAGCATTCCTACCGTTTCCGGGTCATGCGGAAGCTCATTGATTGACTTGTTATTACTAAGGCATAGGTTCCATCAATAGAATCCCTATAATAGTTGTTAATGATCCTGAAACCAATCCTACCGTTACCGGGTCATGCGGAAGCTCATTGATAGACTTATTATTAAGGAATAGGTTCCATCAATAGAATCCCTATAATAGTTATTAATGATCCTGAAAGCATTTCTACCGTTTCCGGCTCATTCGGAAGCTCATTTATAGACTTGTTATTACTAAGGAATAGGTTCCATCAACAGAATTTCTATAATAGTTGTTAATGATCCTGAAAGCATTCCTACCGTTTCCGGGTCATGCGGAAGCTCATTGATAGACTTGTTATTACTAAGGCATAGGTTCCATTAATAGAATCCCTATAATAGTTGTTAATGATCCTGAAACCATTCCTACCGTTTCCGGGTCATGCGGAAGCTCATTGATAGACTTGTTATTACTAAGGAATAGGTTCCATCAACAGAATATCTATAATAGTTATTAATGATCCTGAAAGTATTGCTACCGTTTCCGGGTCATGCGGAAGCTCATTGATACACTTGTTATTACTAAGGAATAGGTTCCATCAATACAATCCCTATAATAGTTATTTATGATCCTGAAAGCATTCCTACCGTTTCCGGGTCATGCGCAAGCTCATTGATAGACTTGTTATTATTAAGGCATAGGTTCCATCAATAGAATCCCTATAATAGTTGTTAATGATCCTGAAATCATTCCTACCGTTTCCGCGTAATGCGGAAGCTCATTGATAGATTTATTATTAAGGAATAGGTTCCATCAATAGAATCCCTATAATAGTTATTAATGATCCTGAAAGCATTTCTACCGTTTCCGGCTCATGCGGAAGCTCATTTATAGACTTGTGATTTCTAAGGAATAGGTTCAATCAATAGAATCCCTATAATAGATATTAATGATTCTGAAAGCATTCCTACCGTTTCCGGGTCATGCGGAAGCTCATTGATTGACTTGTTATTACTAAGGCATAGGTTCCATCAATAGAATCCCTATAATAGTTGTTAATGATCCTGAAACCAATCCTACCGTTACCGGGTCATGCGGAAGCTCATTGATAGACTTATTATTAAGGAATAGGTTCCATCAATAGAATCCCTATAATAGTTATTAATGATCCTGAAAGCATTTCTACCGTTTCCGGCTCATTCGGAAGCTTATTTATAGACTTGTTATTACTAAGGAATAGGTTCCATCAACAGAATTTCTATAATAGTTATTAATGATCCTGAAAGCATTCCTACCGTTTCCGGGTCATGCGGAAGCTCATTGATAGACTTGTTATTACTAAGGCATAGATTCCATCAATAGAATTTCTATAATAGATATTAATGATCCTGAAAGCATTCCTACCGTTTCCGGGTCATGCGGAAGCTCATTGATAGACTTGTTATTTTTAATGAATAGGTTCCATCAATAGAATCCCTATAATAGTTATTAATGATCTTGAAAGCATTCAGACCGTTTCCGGGTCATGCGGAAGCTTATTGATAGACTTGTTATTACTAAGGGATAGGTTCCATCAATAGAATCCCTATAATAGTTATTAATGATCCTGAAAGCATTCCGACCGTTTCCGGCTCATGCGGAAGCTTATAGATAGACTTGTTATTACTAAGGAATAGGTTCCATCAATAGAGACCCTATAATAGTTGTTAATGATCCCGAAAGCATTCCTACCGTTTCCGGGTCATGCCGAATCACATTGATAGACTTGTTATTACTAAGGCATAGGTTCCATCAATAGAATCCCTATAATAGTTGTTAATGATCCTGAAAGCATTCCTACCGTTTCCGGGTCATGCGGAAGCTCATTGATAGACTTGTTATTACTAAGGAATAGGTTCCATCAATAGAATCCCTATAATAGTTATTAATGATCCTGAAAACATTCCTACCGTTTCCGGGTCATTCGCAAGCTCATTGACAGACTTATTATTACTAAGGAATAGGTTCCATCAATGGAATTTCTATAATAGTTATTAATGATCTTGAAAGCATTCCGACCGTTTCCGGGTCATGCGGAAGCTTATTGATAGACTTGTTATTACTAAGGAATAGGTTCCATCAATAGAATCCCTATAATAGTTATTAATGATCCTGAAAGCATTCCTACCGTTTCCGGGTAATACGGAAGTTTTTGATAGACTTGTTTTTACTAAGGTATAGGTTCCATCAATAGAATCCCTATAATAGTTGTTAATGATCCTGAAAGCATTCCTACCGTTTCCGGGTCATGCGGAAGCTCATTGATAGACTTGTTATTACTAAGGAATAGGTTCCATCAACAGAATATCTATAATAGTTATTAATGATCCTGAAAGCATTCCTACCGTTTCCGGGTCATGCGGATGCTCATTGATAGACTTGTTATTACTAAGGCACAGATTCCATCAATAGAATCCCTATAATAGTTGTTAATGATCCTGAAACCATTCCTACCGTTTCCGGGTCATGCGGAAGCTCACTGATAGACTTGTTATTACTAAGGAATAGGTTCCATCAACAGAATTTCTATAATAGTTGTTAATGATCCTGAAACCATTCCTACCGTTTCCGGGTCATGCGGAAACTCATTGACAGACTTATAATTACTAAGGAATAGGTTCCATCAATAGAATTTCTATAATAGTTATTAATGATCCTGAAAGCATTCCTACCGTTTCCGGGTCATGCGGAAGCTCATTGATAGACTTGTTATTACTAAGGCATAGGTTCCATCAATAGAATCACTATAATAGTTGTTAATGATCCTGAAACCATTCCTACCGTTTCCGGGTCATGCGGAAGCTCATTGATAGACTTGTTATTATTAAGGAATAGGTTCCATCAATAGAATCCATATAATAGTTATTAATGATCCTGAAAACATTCCTACCGTTTCCGGGTCATTCGCAAGCTCATTGACAGACTTATTATTACTAAGGAATAGGTTCCATCAATGGAATTTCTATAATAGCTTTTAATGATCCTGAAAGCATTCCTACCGTTTCCGGGTCATGCGGAAGCTCATTCATAGACTTGTTATTACTAAGGAATAGGTTCCATCAATAGAATACCTATAATAGTTATTAATGATCTTGAAAGCATTCCGACCGTTTCCGGGTCATGCGGAAGCTTATTGATAGACTTGTTATTACTAAGGAATAATTTCCATCAATTGAATCCCTATAATAGTTATTAATGATCCTGAAAGCATTCCTACCGTTTCCGGGTCATGCGGAAGCTCATTGATAGACTTGTTATTACTAAGGCATAGGTTCCATCAATAGAATCCCTATAATAGTTGTTAATGATCCTGAAAGCATTCCTACCGTTTCCTGGTCATGCGGAAGCTCATTGATAGACTTGTTATTACTAAGGAATAGGTTCCATCAATAGAATCCCTATAATAGTTATTAATGATCCTGAAAACATTCCTACCGTTTCCGGGTCATTCGCAAGCTCATTGACAGACTTATTATTACTAAGGAATAGGTTCCATCAATGGAATTTCTATAATAGTTTTTAATGATCCTGAAAGCATTCCTACCGTTTCCGTGTCATGCGGAAGCTCATTCATAGACTTGTTATTACTAAGGAATAGGTTCCATCCATAGAATCCCTATAATAGTTATTAATGATCCTGAAACCATTCCTACAGTTTCCGGGTCATGCGGAAGCTCATTGATAGACTTGTTATTACTAAGGCATAGGTTCCATCAATAGAATCCCTATAACAGTTGTTAATAATCCTGAAACCATTCCTACCGTTTCCGGGTCATGCGGAAACTCATTGATAGACTTGTTATTACTAAGGCATAGGTTCCATCAATAGAATCCCTATAATAGTTATTAATGATCTTGAAAGCATTCCGACCGTTTCCGGGTCATGCGGAAGCTTATTGATAGACTTGTTATTACTAAGGAATAGGTTTCATCAATAGAATCCCTATAATAGTTATTAATGATCCTGAAAGCATTCCTACCGTTTCCGGGTCATGCGGAAGCTCATTGATAGACTTGTTATTACTAAGGAATAGGTTCCATCAACAGAATATCTATAATAGTTATTAATGATCCTGAAAGTATTGCTACCGTTTCCGGGTCATGCGGAAGCTCATTGATAGACTTGTTATTACTAAGGAATAGGTTCCATCAATAGAATCCCTATAATAGTTATTTATGATCCTGAAAGCATTTCTACCGTTTCCGGCTCATGCGGAAGCTCATTGATAGAATTGCTATTACTAAGGAATAGGTTCCATCAATAGAATCCCTATAATAGTTATTAATGATCCGGAAACCATTCCTACCGTTTCCGGGTCATGCGGAAACTCATTGATAGACTTGTTATTACTAAGGCATAGGTTCCATCAATAGAATCCCTATAATAGTTATTAATGATCTTGAAAGCATTCCGACCGTTTCCGGGTCATGCGGAAGCTTATTGATAGACTTGTTATTACTAAGGAATAGGTTTCATCAATAGAATCCCTATAATAGTTATTAATGATCCTGAAAGCATTCCTACCGTTTCCGGGTCATGCGGAAGCTCATTGATAGACTTGTTATTACTAAGGCATAGGTTCCATCAATAGAATCCCTATAATAGTTGTTAATGATCCTGAAAGCATTCCTAATGTTTCCTGGTCATGCGGAAGCTCATTGATAGACTTGTTATTACTAAGGAATAGGTTCCATCAATAGAATCCCTATAATAGTTATTAATGATCCTGAAAACATTCCTACCGTTTCCGGGTCATTCGCAAGCTCATTGACAGACTTATTATTACTAAGGAATAGGTTCCATCAATGGAATTTCTATAATAGTTTTTAATGATCCTGAAAGCATTCCTACCGTTTCCGTGTCATGCGGAAGCTCATTCATAGACTTGTTATTACTAAGGAATAGGTTCCATCAATAGAATCCCTATAATAGTTATTAATGATCCTGAAACCATTCCTAAAGTTTCCGGGTCATGCGGAAGCTCATTGATAGACTTGTTATTACTAAGGCATAGGTTCCATCAATAGAATCCCTATAATAGTTGTTAATGATCCTGAAACCATTCCTACCGTTTCCGGGTCATGCGGAAGCTCATTGATAGACTTGTTATTATTAAGGAATAGGTTCCATCAATAGAATCCCTATAATAGTTATTAATGTTCCGGAAACCATTCCTACCGTTTCCGGGTCATGCGGAAACTCATTGATAGACTTGTTATTACTAAGGCATACGTTCCATCAATAGAATCCCTATAATAGTTGTTAATGATCCTGAAACCATTCCTACAGTTTCCGGGTCATGCGGAAGCTCATTGATAGACTTGTTATTACTAAGGCATAGATTCCATCAATAGAATCCCTATAATAGTTGTTAATGTTCCTGAAACCATTCCTACCGTTTCCGGGTCATGCGGAAGCTCATTGATAGACTTGTTATTATTAAGGCATAGGTTCCATCAATAGAATCCCTATAATAGTTGTTAATGATCCTGAAAGCATTCCTACCGTGTCCGGGTCATGCGGAAGCTCATTGATAGACTTGTTATTACTAAGGAATAGGTTCCATCAACAGAATATCTATAATAGTTATTAATGATCCTGAAAGCATTCCTACCGTTTCCGGGTCATGCGGAAGCTCATTGATAGACTTGTTATTATTAAGGAATAGGTTCCATAAATAGAATCCCTATAATAGTTATTAATGATCCTGAAAGCATTTCTACCGTTTCCGGCTCATGCGGAAGCTCATTGATAGAATTGCTATTACTAAGGAATAGGTTCCATCAATAGAATCCCTATAATAGTTATTAATGATCCGGAAACCATTCCTACCTTTTCCGGGTCATGCGGAAACTCATTGATAGACTTGTTATTACTAAGGCATAGGTTCCATCAATAGAATCCCTATAATAGTTATTAATGATCTTGAAAGCATTCCGACCGTTTCCGGGTCATGCGGAAGCTTATTGATAGACTTGTTATTACTAAGGAATAGGTTTCATCAATAGAATCCCTATAATAGTTATTAATGATCCTGAAAGCATTCCTACCGTTTCCGGGTCATGCGGAAGCTCATTGATAGACTTGTTATTACTAAGGCATAGGTTCCATCAATAGAATCACTATAATAGTTGTTAATGATCCTGAAACCATTCCTACCGTTTCCGGGTCATGCGGAAGCTCATTCATAGACTTGTTATTATTAAGGAATAGGTTCCATCAATAGAATCCCTATAATAGTTATTAATGATCCTGAAAGCATTTCTACCGTTTCCGGCTCATGCGGAAGCTCATTGATAGAATTGCTATTACTAAGGAATAGGTTCCATCAATAGAATCCCTATAATAGTTATTAATGATCCGGAAACCATTCCTACCGTTTCCGGGTCATGCGGAAACTCATTGATAGACTTGTTATTACTAAGGCATAGGTTCCATCAATAGAATCCCTATAATAGCTGTTAATGATCCTGAAACCATTCCTACAGTTTCCGGGTCATGCGGAAGCTCATTGATATACTTGTTATTACTAAGGCATAGGTTCCATCAATAGAATCCCTATAATAGTTGTTAATGATCCTGAAACCATTCCTACCGTTTCCGGGTCATGCGGAAGCTCATTGATAGACTTGTTATTATTAAGGCATAGGTTCCATCAATAGAATCCCTATAATAGTTGTTAATGATCCTGAAAGCATTCCTTCCGTTTCCGGGTCATGCGGAAGCTCATTGATAGACTTGTTATTACTAAGGCATAGGTTCCATTAATAGAATCCCTATAATAGTTGTTAATGATCCTGAAACCATTCCTACCGTTTCCGGGTCATGCGGAAGCTCATTGATAGACTTGTTATTACTAAGGAATAGGTTCCATCAACAGAATATCTATAATAGTTATTAATGATCCTGAAAGTATTGCTACCGTTTCCGGGTCATGCGGAAGCTCATTGATAGACTTGTTATTACTAAGGAATAGGTTCCATCAATACAATCCCTATAATAGTTATTTATGATCCTGAAAGCATTCCTACCGTTTCCGGTTCATGCAGAAGCTCATTGATAGACTTGTTATTATTAAGGCATAGGTTCCATCAATAGAATCCCTATAATAGTTGTTAATGATCCTGAAATCATTCCTACCGTTTCCGCGTCATGCGGAAGCTCATTGATAGATTTATTATTAAGGAATAGGTTCCATCAATAGAATCCCTATAATAGTTATTAATGATCCTGAAAGCATTTCTACCGTTTCCGGCTCATGCGGAAGCTCATTTATAGACTTGTGATTTCTAAGGAATAGGTTCAATCAATAGAATCCCTATAATAGATATTAATGATTCTGAAACCATTCCTACCGTTTCCGGGTCATGCGGAAGCTCATTGATTGACTTGTTATTACTAAGGCATAGGTTCCATCAATAGAATCCCTATAATAGTTGTTAATGATCCTGAAACCAATCCTACCGTTACCGGGTCATGCGGAAGCTCATTGATAGACTTATTATTAAGGAATAGGTTCCATCAATAGAATCCCTATAATAGTTATTAATGATCCTGAAAGCATTTCTACCGTTTCCGGCTCATTCGGAAGCTCATTTATAGACTTGTTATTACTAAGGAATAGGTTCCATCAACAGAATTTCTATAATAGTTGTTAATGATCCTGAAAGCATTCCTACCGTTTCCGGGTCATGCGGAAGCTCATTGATAGACTTGTTATTACTAAGGCATAGGTTCCATTAATAGAATCCCTATAATAGTTGTTAATGATCCTGAAACCATTCCTACCGTTTCCGGGTCATGCGGAAGCTCATTGATAGACTTGTTATTACTAAGGAATAGGTTCCATCAACAGAATATCTATAATAGTTATTAATGATCCTGAAAGTATTGCTACCGTTTCCGGGTCATGCGGAAGCTCATTGATACACTTGTTATTACTAAGGAATAGGTTCCATCAATACAATCCCTATAATAGTTATTTATGATCCTGAAAGCATTCCTACCGTTTCCGGGTCATGCGGAAGCTCATTGATAGACTTGTTATTATTAAGGCATAGGTTCCATCAATAGAATCCCTATAATAGTTGTTAATGATCCTGAAATCATTCCTACCGTTTCCGCGTCATGCGGAAGCTCATTGATAGATTTATTATTAAGGAATAGGTTCCATCAATAGAATCCCTATAATAGTTATTAATGATCCTGAAAGCATTTCTACCGTTTCCGGCTCATGCGGAAGCTCATTTATAGACTTGTGATTTCTAAGGAATAGGTTCAATCAATAGAATCCCTATAATAGATATTAATGATTCTGAAAGCATTCCTACCGTTTCCGGGTCATGCGGAAGCTCATTGATTGACTTGTTATTACTAAGGCATAGGTTCCATCAATAGAATCCCTATAATAGTTGTTAATGATCCTGAAACCAATCCTACCGTTACCGGGTCATGCGGAAGCTCATTGATAGACTTATTATTAAGGAATAGGTTCCATCAATAGAATCCCTATAATAGTTATTAATGATCCTGAAAGCATTTCTACCGTTTCCGGCTCATTCGGAAGCTTATTTATAGACTTGTTATTACTAAGGAATAGGTTCCATCAACAGAATTTCTATAATAGTTATTAATGATCCTGAAAGCATTCCTACCGTTTCCGGGTCATGCGGAAGCTCATTGATAGACTTGTTATTACTAAGGCATAGATTCCATCAATAGAATTTCTATAATAGATATTAATGATCCTGAAAGCATTCCTACCGTTTCCGGGTCATGCGGAAGCTCATTGATAGACTTGTTATTTTTAATGAATAGGTTCCATCAATAGAATCCCTATAATAGTTATTAATGATCTTGAAAGCATTCAGACCGTTTCCGGGTCATGCGGAAGCTTATTGATAGACTTGTTATTACTAAGGGATAGGTTCCATCAATAGAATCCCTATAATAGTTATTAATGATCCTGAAAGCATTCCGACCGTCTCCGGCTCATGCGGAAGCTTATAGATAGACTTGTTATTACTAAGGAATAGGTTCCATCAATAGAGACCCTATAATAGTTGTTAATGATCCCGAAAGCATTCCTACCGTTTCCGGGTCATGCCGAATCACATTGATAGACTTGTTATTACTAAGGCATAGGTTCCATCAATAGAATCCCTATAATAGTTGTTAATGATCCTGAAAGCATTCCTACCGTTTCCGGGTCATGCGGAAGCTCATTGATAGACTTGTTATTACTAAGGAATAGGTTCCATCAATAGAATCCCTATAATAGTTATTAATGATCCTGAAAACATTCCTACCGTTTCCGGGTCATTCGCAAGCTCATTGACAGACTTATTATTACTAAGGAATAGGTTCCATCAATGGAATTTCTATAATAGTTATTAATGATCTTGAAAGCATTCCGACCGTTTCCGGGTCATGCGGAAGCTTATTGATAGACTTGTTATTACTAAGGAATAGGTTCCATCAATAGAATCCCTATAATAGTTATTAATGATCCTGAAAGCATTCCTACCGTTTCCGGGTAATGCGGAAGTTTTTGATAGACTTGTTTTTACTAAGGTATAGGTTCCATCAATAGAATCCCTATAATAGTTGTTAATGATCCTGAAAGCATTCCTACCGTTTCCGGGTCATGCGGAAGCTCATTGATAGACTTGTTATTACTAAGGAATAGGTTCCATCAACAGAATATTTATAATAGTTATTAATGATCCTGAAAGCATTCCTACCGTTTCCGGGTCATGCGGATGCTCATTGATAGACTTGTTATTACTAAGGCACAGATTCCATCAATAGAATCCCTATAATAGTTGTTAATGATCCTGAAACCATTCCTACCGTTTCCGGGTCATGCGGAAGCTCACTGATAGACTTGTTATTACTAAGGAATAGGTTCCATCAACAGAATTTCTATAATAGTTGTTAATGATCCTGAAACCATTCCTACCGTTTCCGGGTCATGCGGAAACTCATTGACAGACTTATAATTACTAAGGAATAGGTTCCATCAATAGAATTTCTATAATAGTTATTAATGATCCTGAAAGCATTCCTACCGTTTCCGGGTCATGCGGAAGCTCATTGATAGACTTGTTATTACTAAGGCATAGGTTCCATCAATAGAATCACTATAATAGTTGTTAATGATCCTGAAACCATTCCTACCGTTTCCGGGTCATGCGGAAGCTCATTGATAGACTTGTTATTATTAAGGAATAGGTTCCATCAATAGAATCCATATAATAGTTATTAATGATCCTGAAAACATTCCTACCGTTTCCGGGTCATTCGCAAGCTCATTGACAGACTTATTATTACTAAGGAATAGGTTCCATCAATGGAATTTCTATAATAGCTTTTAATGATCCTGAAAGCATTCCTACCGTTTCCGGGTCATGCGGAAGCTCATTCATAGACTTGTTATTACTAAGGAATAGGTTCCATCAATAGAATACCTATAATAGTTATTAATGATCTTGAAAGCATTCCGACCGTTTCCGGGTCATGCGGAAGCTTATTGATAGACTTGTTATTACTAAGGAATAATTTCCATCAATTGAATCCCTATAATAGTTATTAATGATCCTGAAAGCATTCCGACCGTTTCCGGGTCATGCGGAAGTTTTTGATAGACTTGTTTTTACTAAGGTATAGGTTCCATCAATAGAATCCCTATAATAGTTGTTAATGATCCTGAAAGCATTCCTACCGTTTCCGGGTCATGCGGAAGCTCATTGATAGACTTGTTATTACTAAGGAATAGGTTCCATCAATAGAATCCCTATAATAGTTATTAATGATCCTGAAAGCATTCCTACCGTTTCCGGGTCATGCGGATGCTCATTGATAGACTTGTTATTACTAAGGCATAGATTCCATCAATAGAATCCCTATAATAGTTGTTAATGATCCTGAAACCATTCCTACCGTTTCCGGGTCATGCGGAAGCTCATTGATAGACTTGTTATTACTAAGGAATAGGTTCCATCAACAGAATTTCTATAATAGTTATTAATGATTCTGAAAGCATTCCTACCGTTTCCGGGTCATGCGGAAGCTCTTTGATAGACTTGTTATTACTAAGGCATAGGTTCCATCAATAGAATCCCTATAATAGTTATTAATGATCCTGAAAACATTCCTACCGTTTCCGGGTCATGCGGAAACTCAATGACAGACTTATTATTACTAAGGAATAGGTTCCATCAATGGAATTTCTATAATAGTTATTAATGATCCTGAAAGCATTCCTACCGTTTCCGGGTCATGCGGAAGCTCATTGATAGACTTGTTATTACTAAGGCATAGGTTCCATCAATAGAATACCTATAATAGTTGTTAATGATCCTGAAACCATTCCTACCGTTTCCGGGTCATGCGGAAGCTCATTGATAGACTTGTTATTACTAAGGAATAGCTTCCATCAACAGAATATCTATAATAGTTATTAATGATCCTGAAAGTATTGCTACCGTTTCCGGGTCATGCGGAAGCTCATTGATAGACTTGTTATTATTAAGGAATAGATTCCATCAATAGAATCCCTATAATAGTTATTAATGATCCTGAAAGCATTTCTACCGTTTCCGGCTCATGCGGAAGCTCATTGATAGAATTGCTATTACTAAGGAATAGGTTCAATCAATAGAATCCCTATAATAGTTATTAATGTTCCGGAAACCATTCCTACCGTTTCTGGGTCATGCGGAAACTCATTGATAGACTTGTTATTACTAAGGCATAGGTTCCATCAATAGAATCCCTTTAATAGTTGTTAATGACCCTGAAACCATTCCTACAGTTTCCGGGTCATGCGGAAGCTCATTGATAGACTTGTTATTACTAAGGCATAGATTCCATCAATAGAATCCCTATAATAGTTGTTAATGATCCTGAAACCATTCCTACCGTTTCCGGGTCATGCGGAAGCTCATTGATAGACTTGTTATTATTAAGGCATAGGTTCCATCAATATAATCCCTATAATAGTTGTTAATGATCCTGAAAGCATTCCTACCGTTTCCGGGTCATGCGGAAGCTCATTGATAGACTTGTTATTACTAAGGAATAGGTTCCATCAACAGAATATCTATAATAGTTATTAATGATCCTGAAAGTATTGCTACCGTTTCCGGGTCATGCGGAAGCTCATTGATAGACTTGTTATTACTAAGGAATAGGTTCCATCAATAGAATCCCTATAATAGTTATTTATGATCCTGAAAGCATTCCTACCGTTTCCGGGTCATGCGGAAGCTCATTGATAGACTTGTTATTATTAAGGAATAGGTTTCATCAATAGAATCCCTATAATAGTTATTAATGATCCTGAAAGCATTTCTACCGTTTCCGGCTCATGCGGAAGCTCATTGATAGAATTGCTATTACTAAGGAATAGGTTCCATCAATAGAATCCCTATAATAGTTATTAATGATCCGGAAACCATTCCTACCGTTTCCGGGTCATGCGGAAATTCATTGATAGACTTGTTATTACTAAGGCATAGGTTCCATCAATAGAATCCCTATAATAGTTATTAATGATCTTGAAAGCATTCCGACCGTTTCCGGGTCATGCGGAAGCTTATTGATAGACTTGTTATTACTAAGGAATAGGTTTCATCAATAGAATCCCTATAATAGTTATTAATGATCCTGAAAGCATTCCTACCGTTTCCGGGTCATGCGGAAGCTCATTGATAGACTTGTTATTACTAAGGCATAGGTTCCATCAATAGAATCACTATAATAGTTGTTAATGATCCTGAAACCATTCCTACCGTTTCCGGGTCATGCGGAAGCTCATTCATAGACTTGTTATTATTAAGGAATAGGTTCCATCAATAGAATCCCTATAATAGTTATTAATGATCCTGAAAGCATTTCTACCGTTTCCGGCTCATGCGGAAGCTCATTGATAGAATTGCTATTACTAAGGAATAGGTTCCATCAATAGAATCCCTATAATAGTTATTAATGATCCGGAAACCATTCCTACAGTTTCCGGGTCATGCGGAAACTCATTGATAGACTTGTTAGTACTAAGGCATAGGTTCCATCAATAGAATCCCTATAATAGTTGTTAATGATCCTGAAACCATTCCTACAGTTTCCGGGTCATGCGGAAGCTCATTGATAAACTTGTTATTACTAAGGCATAGGTTCCATCAATAGAATCCCTATAATACTTGTTAATGATCCTGAAACCATTCCTACCGTTTCCGGGTCATGCGGAAGCTCATTGATAGACTTGTTATTATTAAGGCATAGGTTCCATCAATAGAATCCCTATAATAGTTGTTAATGATCCTGAAAACATTCCTACCGTTTCCGGGTCATGCGGAAGCTCATTCATAGACTTGTTATTATTAAGGAATAGGTTCCATCAATAGAATCCCTATAATAGTTATTAATGATCTTGAAAGCATTCCGACCGTTTCCGGCTCATGCGGAAGCTTATAGATAGACTTGTTATTACTAAGGAATAGGTTCCATCAATAGAGACCCTATAATAGTTGTTAATGATCCCGAAAGCATTCCTACCGTTTCCGGGTCATGCCGAATCACATTGATAGACTTGTTATTACTAAGGCATAGGTTCCATCAATAGAATCCCTATAATAGTTGTTAATGATCCTGAAAGCATTCCTACCGTTTCCGGGTCATGCGGAAGCTCATTGATAGACTTGTTATTACTAAGGAATAGGTTCCATCAATAGAATCCCTATAATAGTTATTAATGATCCTGAAAACATTCCTACCGTTTCCGGGTCATTCGCAAGCTCATTGACAGACTTATTATTACTAAGGAATAGGTTCCATCAATGGAATTTCTATAATAGTTTTTAATGATCCTGAAAGCATTCCTACCGTTTCCGGGTCATGCGGAAGCTCATTCATAGACTTGTTATTACTAAGGAATAGGTTCCATCAATAGAATCCCTATAATAGTTATTAATGATCTTGAAAGCATTCCGACCGTTTCCGGGTCATGCGGAAGCTTATTGATAGACTTGTTATTACTAAGGAATAGGTTCCATCAATAGAATCCCTATAATAGTTATTAATGATCCTGAAAGCATTCCGACCGTTTCCGGGTCATGCGGAAGTTTTTGATAGACTTGTTTTTACTAAGGTATAGGTTCCATCAATAGAATCCCTATAATAGTTGTTAATGATCCTGAAAGCATTCCTACCGTTTCCGGGTCATGCGGAAGCTCATTGATAGACTTGTTATTACTAAGGAATGGGTTCCATCAACAGAATATCTATAATAGTTATTAATGATCCTGAAAGCATTCCTACCGTTTCCGGGTCATGCGGATGCTCATTGATAGACTTGTTATTACTAAGGCAGAGATTCCATCAATAGAATCCCTATAATAGTTGTTAATGATCCTGAAACCATTCCTACCGTTTCCGGGTCATGCGGAAGCTCACTGATAGACTTGTTATTACTAAGGAATAGGTTCCATCAACAGAATTTCTATAATAGTTGTTAATGATCCTGAAACCATTCCTACCGTTTCCGGGTCATGCGGAAACTCATTGACAGACTTATTATTACTAAGGAATAGGTTCCATCAATAGAATTTCTATAATAGTTATTAATGATCCTGAAAGCATTCGTACCGTTTCCGGGTCATGCGGAAGCTCATTGATAGACTTGTTATTACTAAGGCATAGGTTCCATCAATAGAATCACTATAATAGTTGTTAATGATCCTGAAACCATTCCTACCGTTTCCGGGTCATGCGGAAGCTCATTGATAGACTTGTTATTATTAAGGAATAGGTTCCATCAATAGAATCCATATAATAGTTATTAATGATCCTGAAAACATTCCTACCGTTTCCGGGTCATTCGCAAGCTCATTGACAGACTTATTATTACTAAGGAATAGGTTCCATCAATGGAATTTCTATAATAGCTTTTAATGATCCTGAAAGCATTCCTACCGTTTCCGGGTCATGCGGAAGCTCATTCATAGACTTGTTATTACTAAGGAATAGGTTCCATCAATAGAATACCTATAATAGTTATTAATGATCTTGAAAGCATTCCGACCGTTTCCGGGTCATGCGGAATCTTATTGATAGACTTGTTATTACTAAGGAATAGGTTCCATCAATTGAATCCCTATAATAGTTATTAATGATCCTGAAAGCATTCCGACCGTTTCCGGGTCATGCGGAAGTTTTTGATAGACTTGTTTTTACTAAGGTATAGGTTCCATCAATAGAATCCCTATAATAGTTGTTAATGATCCTGAAACCATTCCTACCGTTTCCGGGTCATGCGGAAGCTCATTGATAGACTTGTTATTACTAAGGAATAGGTTCCATCAATAGAATCCCTATAATAGTTATTAATGATCCTGAAAGCATTCCTACCGTTTCCGGGTCATGCGGATGCTCATTGATAGACTTGTTATTACTAAGGCATAGATTCCATCAATAGAATCCCTATAATAGTTGTTAATGATCCTGAAACCATTCCTAACGTTTCCGGGTCATGCGGAAGCACATTGATAGACTTGTTATTACTAAGGAATAGGTTCCATCAACAGAATTTCTATAATAGTTATTAATGATTCTGAAAGCATTCCTACCGTTTCCGGGTCATGCGGAAGCTCTTTGATAGACTTGTTATTACTAAGGCATAGGTTCCATCAATAGAATCCCTATAATAGTTATTAATGATCCTGAAAACATTCCTACCGTTTCCGGGTCATGCGGAAACTCAATGACAGACTTATTATTACTAAGGAATAGGTTCCATCAATGGAATTTCTATAATAGTTATTAATGATCCTGAAAGCATTCCTACCGTTTCCGGGTCATGCGGAAGCTCATTGATAGACTTGTTATTACTAAGGCATAGGTTCCATCAATAGAATCCCTATAATAGTTGTTAATGATCCTGAAACCATTCCTACCGTTTCCGGGTCATGCGGAAGCTCATTGATAGACTTGTTATTACTAAGGAATAGGTTCCATCAACAGAATATCTATAATAGTTATTAATGATCCTGAAAGTATTGCTACCGTTTCCGGGTCATGCGGATGCTCATTGATAGACTTGTTATTATTAAGGCATAGGTTTCATCAACAGAATCCCTATAATAGTTGTTAATGATCCTCAAAGCATTCCTACCGTTTCCGGGTCATGCGGAAGCTCATTGATAGAATTGCTATTACTAAGGAATAGGTTCCATCAATAGAATCCCTATAATAGTTATTAATGATCCGGAAACCATTCCTACCGTTTCCGGGTCATGCGGAAACTCATTGATAGACTTGTTATTACTAAGGCATAGGTTCCATCAATAGAATCCCTATAATAGTTGTTAATGAACCTGAAACCATTCCTACAGTTTCCGGGTCATGCGGAAGCTCATTGATAGACTTGTTATTACTAAGGCATAGATTCCATCAATAGAATCCCTATAATAGTTGTTAATGATCCTGAAACCATTCCTACCGTTTCCGGGTCATGCGGAAGCTCATTGATAGACTTGTTATTATTAAGGCATAGGTTCCATCAATATAATCCCTATAATAGTTGTTAATGATCCTGAAACCATTCCTACCGTTTCCGGGTCATGCGGAAGCTCATTGATAGACTTATTATAAAGGAATAGGTTCCATCAATAGAATCCCTATAATAGTTATTAATGATACTGAAAGCATTTCTACCGTTTCCGGCTCATGCGGAAGCTCATTTATAGACTTATAGGTTCAATCAATAGAATCCCGATAATAGTTATTAATGATCCTGAAAGCATTCCTACCGTTTCCGGGTCATGCGGAAGCTCATTGATTGACTTGTTATTACTAAGGCATAGGTTCCATCAATAGAATCCCTATAATAGTTGTTAATGATCCTGAAACCAATCCTACCGTTACCGGGTCATGCGGAAGCTCATTGATAGACTTATTATTAAGGAATAGGTTCCATCAATAGAATCCCTATAATAGTTATTAATGATCCTGAAAGCATTTCTACCGTTTCCGGCTCATGCGGAAGCTCATTTATAGACTTGTTATTACTAAGGCATAGGTTCCATCAATAGAATCCCTATAATAGTTATTAATGATCCTGAAAACATTCCTACCGTTTCCGGGTCATGCGGAAACTCGTTGACAGACTTATTATTACTAAGGAATAGGTTCCATCAATAGAATTTCTATAATAGATATTAATGATCCTGAAAGCATTCCTACCGTTTCCGACTCATGCGGAAGCTCATTGATAGACTTGTTTATTTTTAATGAATAGGTTCCATCAATAGAATCACTATAATAGTTATTAATGATCTTGAAAGCATTCAGACCGTTTCCGGGTCATGCGGAAGCTCATTGATAGACTTGTTATTACTAAGGAATAGGTTCCATCAATAGAATCCCTATAATAGTTATTAATGATCCTGAAAACATTCCTACCGTTTCCGGGTCATGCCGAATCACATTGATAGACTTGTTATTACTAAGGCATAGGTTCCATCAATAGAATCCCTATAATAGTTGTTAATGATCCTGAAAGCATTCCTACCGTTTCCGGGTCATGCGGAAGCTCATTGTTAGACTTGTTATTACTAAGGAATAGGTTCCATCAATAGAATCCCTATAATAGTTATTAATGATCCTGAAAACATTCCTACCGTTTCCGGGTCATTCGCAAGCTCATTGACAGACTTATTATTACTAAGGAATAGGTTCCATCAATGGAATTTCTATAATAGTTTTTAATGATCCTGAAAGCATTCCTACCGTTTCCGGGTCATGCGGAAGCTCATTCATAGACTTGTTATTACTAAGGAATAGGTTCCATCAATAGAATCCCTATAATAGTTATTAATGATCTTGAAAGCATTCCGACCGTTTCCGGGTCATGCGGAAGCTCATTGATAGACTTGTTATTACTAAGGAATAGGTTCCATCAATAGAATCCCTATAATAGTTATTAATGATCCTGAAAACATTCCTACCGTTTCCGGGTCATGCGGAAACTCATTGACAGACTTATTATTACTAAGGAATAGGTTCCATCAATAGAATTTCTATAATAGTTATTAATGATCCTGAAAGCATTCCTACCGTTTCCGGGTCATGCGGAAGCTCATTGATAGACTTGTTATTACTAAGGCATAGGTTCCATCAATAGAATCACTATAATAGTTGTTAATGATCCTGAAACCATTCCTACCGTTTCCGGGTCATGCGGAAGCTCATTGATAGACTTGTTATTATTAAGGAATAGGTTCCATCAATAGAATCCATATAATAGTTATTAATGATCCTGAAAACATTCCTACCGTTTCCGGGTCATTCGCAAGCTCATTGACAGACTTATTATTACTAAGGAATAGGTTCCATCAATGGAATTTCTATAATAGCTCTTAATGATCCTGAAAGCATTCCTACCGTTTCCGGGTCATGCGGAAGCTCATTCATAGACTTGTTATTACTAAGGAATAGGTTCCATCAATAGAATCCCTATAATAGTTATTAATGATCTTGAAAGCATTCGGAGCGTTTCCGGGTCATGCGGAAGCTTATTGATAGACTTGTTATTACTAAGGAATAGGTTCCATCAATAGAATCCCTATAATAGTTATTAATGATCCTGAAAGCATTCCTACCGTTTCCGGGTCATGCGGAAGCTCATTGATAGACTTGTTATTACTAAGGAATAGGTTCCATCAATAGAATCCCTATAATAGTTGTTAATGATCCTGCAACCATTCCTACCGTTTCCGGGTCATGCGGAAACTCATTGATAGACTTGTTATTACTAAGGAATAGGTTCCATCAACAGAATTTCTATAATAGTTATTAATGATCCTGAAAGCATTCCTACCGTTTCCGGGTCATGCGGAAGCTCTTTGATAGACTTGTTATTACTAAGGCATAGGTTCCATCAATAGAATCCCTATAATAGTTATTAATGATCCTGAAAACATTCCTACCGTTTCCGGGTCATGCGGAAACTCATTGACAGACTTATTATTACTAAGGAATAGGTTCCATCAATAGAATTTCTATAATAGTTATTAATGATCCTGAAAGCATTCCTACCGTTTCCGGGTCATGCGGAAGCTCATTGATAGACTTGTTATTACTAAGGCATAGGTTCCATCAATAGAATCACTATAATAGTTGTTAATGATCCTGAAACCATTCCTACCGTTTCCGGGTCATGCGGAAGCTCATTCATAGACTTGTTATTACTAAGGAATAGGTTCCATCAATAGAATCCCTATAATTGTTATTAATGATCTTGAAAGCATTCGGAGCGTTTCCGGGTCATGCGGAAGCTCATTGATAGACTTGTTATTATTAAGGAATAGGTTCCATCAATAGAATCCATATAATAGTTATTAATGATCCTGAAAACATTCCTACCGTTTCCGGGTCATTCGCAAGCTCATTGACAGACTTATTATTACTAAGGAATAGGTTCCATCAATGGAATTTCTATAATAGCTCTTAATGATCCTGAAAGCATTCCTACCGTTTCCGGGTCATGCGGAAGCTCATTCATAGACTTGTTATTACTAAGGAATAGGTTCCATCAATAGAATCCCTATAATAGTTATTAATGATCTTGAAAGCATTCGGAGCGTTTCCGGGTCATGCGGAAGCTTATTGATAGACTTGTTATTACTAAGGAATAGGTTCCATCAATAGAATCCCTATAATAGTTATTAATGATCCTGAAAGCATTCGTACCGTTTCCGGGTCATGCGGAAGCTCATTGATAGACTTGTTATTACTAAGGAATAGGTTCCATCAATAGAATCCCTATAATAGTTGTTAATGATCCTGAAAGCATTCCTACCGTTTCCGGGTCATGCGGAAGCTCATTGATAGACTTGTTATTACTAAGGCATAGGTTCCATTAATAGAATCCCTATAATAGTTGTTAATGATCCTGAAACCATTCCTACCGTTTCCGGGTCATGCGGAAGCTCATTGATAGACTTGTTATTACTAAGGAATAGGTTCCATCAACAGAATATCTATAATAGTTATTAATGATCCTGAAAGTATTGCTACCGTTTCCGGGTCATGCGGAAGCTCATTGATAGACTTGTTATTACTAAGGAATAGCTTCCATCAATAGAATCCCTTTAATAGTTATTTATGATCCTGAAAGCATTCCTACCGTTTCCGGGTCATGCGGAAGCTCATTGATAGACTTGTTATTATTAAGGCATAGGTTCCATCAATAGAATCCCTATAATAGTTGTTAATGATCCTGAAACCATTCCTACCGTTTCCGGGTCATGCGGAAGCTCATTGATAGACTTATTATAAAGGAATAGGTTCCATCAATAGAATCCCTATAATAGTTATTAATGATCCTGAAAGCATTTCTACCGTTTCCGGCTCATGCGAAGCTCATTTATAGACTTATAGGTTCAATCAATAGAATCCCGATAATAGTTATTAATGATCCTGAAAGCATTCCTACCGTTTCCGGGTCATGCGGAAGCTCATTGATTGACTTGTTATTACTAAGGCATAGGTTCCATCAATAGAATCCCTATAATAGTTGTTAATGATCCTGAAACCAATCCTACCGTTACCGGGTCATGCGGAAGCTCATTGATAGACTTATTATTAAGGAATAGGTTCCATCAATAGAATCCCTATAATAGTTATTAATGATCCTGAAAGCATTTCTACCGTTTCCGGCTCATGCGGAAGCTCATTTATAGACTTGTTATTACTAAGGCATAGGTTCCATCAATAGAATCCCTATAATAGTTATTAATGATCCTGAAAACATTCCTACCGTTTCCGGGTCATGCGGAAACTCGTTGACAGACTTATTATTACTAAGGAATAGGTTCCATCAATAGAATTTCTATAATAGATATTAATGATCCTGAAAGCATTCCTACCGTTTCCGGCTCATGCGGAAGCTCATTGATAGACTTGTTTATTTTTAATGAATAGGTTCCATCAATAGAATCACTATAATAGTTATTAATGATCTTGAAAGCATTCAGACCGTTTCCGGGTCATGCGGAAGCTCATTGATAGACTTGTTATTACTAAGGAATAGGTTCCATCAATAGAATCCCTATAATAGTTATTAATGATCCTGAAAACATTCCTACCGTTTCCGGGTCATGCCGAATCACATTGATAGACTTGTTATTACTAAGGCATAGGTTCCATCAATAGAATCCCTATAAGAGTTGTTAATGATCCTGAAAGCATTCCTACCGTTTCCGGGTCATGCGGAAGCTCATTGATAGACTGGTTATTACTAAGGAATAGGTTCCATCAATAGAATCCCTATAATAGTTATTAATGATCCTGAAAACATTCCTACCGTTTCCGGGTCATTCGCAAGCTCATTGACAGACTTATTATTACTAAGGAATAGGTTCCATCAATGGAATTTCTATAATAGTTTTTAATGATCCTGAAAAAATTCCTAACGTTTCCGGGTCATGCGGAAGCTCATTCATAGACTTGTTATTACTAAGGAATAGGTTCCATCAATAGAATCCCTATAATAGTTATTAATGATCTTGAAAGCATTCCGACCGTTTCCGGGTCATGCGGAAGCTCATTGATAGACTTGTTATTACTAAGGAATAGGTTCCATCAATAGAATCCCTATAATAGTTATTAATGATCCTGAAAACATTCCTACCGTTTCCGGGTCATGCGGAAACTCATTGACAGACTTATTATTACTAAGGAATAGGTTCCATCAATAGAATTTCTATAATAGTTATTAATGATCCTGAAAGCATTCCTACCGTTTCCGGGTCATGCGGAAGCTCATTGATAGACTTGTTATTACTAAGGCATACGTTCCATCAATAGAATCACTATAATAGTTGTTAATGATCCTGAAACCATTCCTACCGTTTCCGGGTCATGCGGAAGCTCATTGATAGACTTGTTATTATTAAGGAATAGGTTCCATCAATAGAATCCATATAATAGTTATTAATGATCCTGAAAACATTCCTACCGTTATCCGGGTCATTCGCAAGCTCATTGACAGACTTATTATTACTAAGGAATAGGTTCCATCAATGGAATTTCTATAATAGCTCTTAATGATCCTGAAAGCATTCCTACCGTTTCCGGGTCATGCGGAAGCTCATTCATAGACTTGTTATTACTAAGGAATAGGTTCCATCAATAGAATCCCTATAATAGTTATTAATGATCTTGAAAGCATTCGGAGCGTTTCCGGGTCATGCGGAAGCTTATTGATAGACTTGTTATTACTAAGGAATAGGTTCCATCAATAGAATCCCTATAATAGTTATTAATGATCCTGAAAGCATTCCTACCGTTTCCGGGTCATGCGGAAGCTCATTGATAGACTTGTTATTACTAAGGAATAGGTTCCATCAATAGAATCCCTATAATAGTTATTAATGATCCTGAAAGCATTCCTACCGTTTCCGGGTCATGCGGATGCTCATTGATAGACTTGTTATTACTAAGGCATAGATTCCATCAATAGAATCCCTATAATAGTTGTTAATGATCCTGCAACCATTCCTACCGTTTCCGGGTCATGCGGAAGCTCATTGATAGACTTGTTATTACTAAGGAATAGGTTCCATCAACAGATATTCTATAATAGTTATTAATGATCCTGAAAGCATTCCTACCGTTTCCGGGTCATGCGGAAGCTCTTTGATAGACTTGTTATTACTAAGGCATAGGTTCCATCAATAGAATCCCTATAATAGTTATTAATGATCCTGAAAACATTTCTACCGTTTCCGGGTCATGCGGAAACTCATTGACAGACTTATTATTACTAAGGAATAGGTTCCATCAATAGAATTTCTATAATAGTTATTAATGATCCTGAAAGCATTCCTACCGTTTCCGGGTCATGCGGAAGCTCATTGATAGACTTGTTATTACTAAGGCATAGGTTCCATCAATAGAATCACTATAATAGTTGTTAATGATCCTGAAACCATTCCTACCGTTTCCGGGTCATGCGGAAGCTCATTGATAGACTTGTTATTATTAAGGAATAGGTTCCATCAATAGAATCCCTATAATAGTTATTAATGATCCTGAAAGCATTTCTACCGTTTCCGGCTCATGCGGAAGCTCATTGATAGAATTGCTATTACTGAGGAATAGGTTCCATCAATAGAATCCCTATAATAGTTATTAATGATCCGGAAACCATTCCTACCGTTTCCGGGTCATGCGGAAACTCATTGATAGACTTGTTATTACTAAGGCATAGGTTCCATCAATAGAATCCCTATAATAGTTGTTAATGATCCTGAAACCATTCCTAACGTTTCCGGGTCATGCGGAAGCTCATTGATAGACTTGTTATTACTAAGGAATAGGTTCCATCAACAGAATTTCTATAACAGTTATTAATGATTCTGAAAGCATTCCTACCGTTTCCGGGTCATGCGGAAGCTCTTTGATAGACTTGTTATTACTAAGGCATAGGTTCCATCAATAGAATCCCTATAATAGTTATTAATGATCCTGAAAACATTCCTACCGTTTCCGGGTCATGCGGAAACTCAATGACAGACTTATTATTACTAAGGAATAGGTTCCATCAATGGAATTTCTATAATAGTTATTAATGATCCTGAAAGCATTCCTACCGTTTCCGGGTCATGCGGAAGCTCATTGATAGACTTGTTATTACTAAGGCATAGGTTCCATCAATAGAATCCCTATAATAGTTGTTAATGATCCTGAAACCATTCCTACCGTTTCCGGGTCATGCGGAAGCTCATTGATAGACTTGTTATTACTAAGGAATAGGTTCCATCAACAGAATATCTATAATAGTTATTAATGATCCTGAAAGTATTGCTACCGTTTCCGGGTCATGCGGATGCTCATTGATAGACTTGTTATTATTAAGGCATAGGTTTCATCAATAGAATCCCTA
Source organism: Stegodyphus dumicola (assembly GCF_044657685.1). Lineage (NCBI taxonomy): Eukaryota > Metazoa > Arthropoda > Arachnida > Araneae > Eresidae > Stegodyphus > Stegodyphus dumicola. The sequence goes on from NC_140769.1 coordinate 134,872,994, forward strand.
TAATAGTTGTTAATGATCCTGAAAGCATTCCTACCGTTTCCGGGTCATGCGGAAGCTCATTGATAGACTTGTTATTATTAAGGAATAGGTTCCATCAATAGAATCCCTATAATAGTTATTAATGATCCTGAAAGCATTTCTACCGTTTCCGGCTCATGCGGAAGCTCATTGATAGAATTGCTATTACTAAGGAATAGGTTCCATCAATAGAATCCCTATAATAGTTATTAATGTTCCGGAAACCATTCCTACCGTTTCCGGGTCATGCGGAAACTCATTGATAGACTTGTTATTACTAAGGCATAGGTTCCATCAATAGAATCCCTATAATAGTTGTTAATGAGCCTGAAACCATTCCTACAGTTTCCGGGTCATGCGGAAGCTCATTGATAGACTTGTTATTACTAAGGCATAGATTCCATCAATAGAATCCCTATAATAGTTGTTAATGATCCTGAAACCATTCCTACCGTTTCCGGGTCATGCGGAAGCTCATTGATAGACTTGTTATTATTAAGGCATAGGTTCCATCAATATAATCCCTATAATAGTTGTTAATGATCCTGAAAGCATTCCTACCGTTTCCGGGTCATGCGGAAGCTCATTGATAGACTTGTTATTACTAAGGAATAGGTTCCATCAACAGAATATCTATAATAGTTATTAATGATCCTGAAAGTATTGCTACCGTTTCCGGGTCATGCGGAAGCTCATTGATAGACTTGTTATTACTAAGGAATAGGTTCCATCAATAGAATCCCTATAATAGTTATTTATGATCCTGAAAGCATTCCTACCGTTTCCGGGTCATGCGGAAGCTCATTGATAGACTTGTTATTATTAAGGAATAGGTTCCATCAATAGAATCCCTATAATAGTTATTAATGATCCTGAAAGCATTTCTACCGTTTCCGGCTCATGCGGAAGCTCATTGATAGAATTGCTATTACTAAGGAATAGGTTCCATCAATAGAATCCCTATAATAGTTATTAATGATCCGGAAACCATTCCTACCGTTTCCGGGTCATGCGGAAATTCATTGATAGACTTGTTATTACTAAGGCATAGGTTCCATCAATAGAATCCCTATAATAGTTATTAATGATCTTGAAAGCATTCCGACCGTTTCCGGGTCATGCGGAAGCTTATTGATAGACTTGTTATTACTAAGGAATAGGTTTCATCAATAGAATCCCTATAATAGTTATTAATGATCCTGAAAGCATTCCTACCGTTTCCGGGTCATGCGGAAGCTCATTGATAGACTTGTTATTACTAAGGCATAGGTTCCATCAATAGAATCACTATAATAGTTGTTAATGATCCTGAAACCATTCCTACCGTTTCCGGGTCATGCGGAAGCTCATTCATAGACTTGTTATTATTAAGGAATAGGTTCCATCAATAGAATCCCTATAATAGTTATTAATGATCCTGAAAGCATTTCTACCGTTTCCGGCTCATGCGGAAGCTCATTGATAGAATTGCTATTACTAAGGAAAAGGTTCCATCAATAGAATCCCTATAATAGTTATTAATGATCCGGAAACCATTCCTACCGTTTCCGGGTCATGCGGAAACTCATTGATAGACTTGTTATTACTAAGGCATAGGTTCCATCAATAGAATCCCTATAATAGTTGTTAATGATCCTGAAACCATTCCTACAGTTTCCGGGTCATGCGGAAGCTCATTGATAAACTTGTTATTACTAAGGCATAGGTTCCATCAATAGAATCCCTATAATACTTGTTAATGATCCTGAAACCATTCCTACCGTTTCCGGGTCATGCGGAAGCTCATTGATAGACTTGTTATTATTAAGGCATAGGTTCCATCAATAGAATCCCTATAATAGTTGTTAATGATCCTGAAAGCATTCCTACCGTTTCCGGGTCATGCGGAAGCTCATTGATAGACTTGTTATTACTAAGGCATAGGTTCCATTAATAGAATCCCTATAATAGTTGTTAATGATCCTGAAACCATTCCTACCGTTTCCGGGTCATGCGGAAGCTCATTGATAGACTTGTTATTACTAAGGAATAGGTTCCATCAACAGAATATCTATAATAGTTATTAATGATCCTGAAAATATTGCTACCGTTTCCGGGTCATGCGGAAGCTCATTGATAGACTTGTTATTACTAAGGAATAGGTTCCATCAATAGAATCCCTTTAATAGTTATTTATGATCCTGAAAGCATTCCTTCCGTTTCCGGGTCATGCGGAAGCTCATGGATAGACTTGTTATTATTAAGGCATAGGTTCCATCAATAGAATCCCTATAATAGTTGTTAATGAGCCTGAAACCATTCCTACAGTTTCCGGGTCATGCGGAAGCTCATTGATAGACTTGTTATTACTAAGGCATAGATTCCATCAATAGAATCCCTATAATAGTTGTTAATGATCCTGAAACCATTCCTACCGTTTCCGGGTCATGCGGAAGCTCATTGATAGACTTGTTATTATTAAGGCATAGGTTCCATCAATATAATCCCTATAATAGTTGTTAATGATCCTGAAAGCATTCCTACCGTTTCCGGGTCATGCGGAAGCTCATTGATAGACTTGTTATTACTAAGGAATAGGTTCCATCAACAGAATATCTATAATAGTTATTAATGATCCTGAAAGTATTGCTACCGTTTCCGGGTCATGCGGAAGCTCATTGATAGACTTGTTATTACTAAGGAATAGGTTCCATCAATAGAATCCCTATAATAGTTATTTATGATCCTGAAAGCATTCCTACCGTTTCCGGGTCATGCGGAAGCTCATTGATAGACTTGTTATTATTAAGGAATAGGTTCCATCAATAGAATCCCTATAATAGTTATTAATGATCCTGAAAGCATTTCTACCGTTTCCGGCTCATGCGGAAGCTCATTGATAGAATTGCTATTACTAAGGAATAGGTTCCATCAATAGAATCCCTATAATAGTTATTAATGATCCGGAAACCATTCCTACCGTTTCCGGGTCATGCGGAAATTCATTGATAGACTTGTTATTACTAAGGCATAGGTTCCATCAATAGAATCCCTATAATAGTTATTAATGATCTTGAAAGCATTCCGACCGTTTCCGGGTCATGCGGAAGCTTATTGATAGACTTGTTATTACTAAGGAATAGGTTTCATCAATAGAATCCCTATAATAGTTATTAATGATCCTGAAAGCATTCCTACCGTTTCCGGGTCATGCGGAAGCTCATTGATAGACTTGTTATTACTAAGGCATAGGTTCCATCAATAGAATCACTATAATAGTTGTTAATGATCCTGAAACCATTCCTACCGTTTCCGGGTCATGCGGAAGCTCATTCATAGACTTGTTATTATTAAGGAATAGGTTCCATCAATAGAATCCCTATAATACTTGTTAATGATCCTGAAACCATTCCTAACGTTTCCGGGTCATGCGAAAGCTCATTGATAGACTTGTTATTATTAAGGCATAGGTTCCATCAATAGAATCCCTATAATAGTTGTTAATGATCCTGAAAGCATTCCTACCGTTTCCGGGTCATGCGGAAGCTCATTGATAGACTTGTTATTACTAAGGCATAGGTTCCATTAATAGAATCCCTATAATAGTTGTTAATGATCCTGAAACCATTCCTACCGTTTCCGGGTCATGCGGAAGCTCATTGATAGACTTGTTATTACTAAGGAATAGGTTCCATCAACAGAATATCTATAATAGTTATTAATGATCCTGAAAATATTGCTACCGTTTCCGGGTCATGCGGAAGCTCATTGATAGACTTGTTATTACTAAGGAATAGGTTCCATCAATAGAATCCCTTTAATAGTTATTTATGATCCTGAAAGCATTCCTTCCGTTTCCGGGTCATGCGGAAGCTCATTGATAGACTTGTTATTATTAAGGCATAGGTTCCATCAATAGAATCCCTATAATAGTTGTTAATGAGCCTGAAACCATTCCTACAGTTTCCGGGTCATGCGGAAGCTCATTGATAGACTTGTTATTACTAAGGCATAGATTCCATCAATAGAATCCCTATAATAGTTGTTAATGATCCTGAAACCATTCCTACCGTTTCCGGGTCATGCGGAAGCTCATTGATAGACTTGTTATTATTAAGGCATAGGTTCCATCAATATAATCCCTATAATAGTTGTTAATGATCCTGAAAGCATTCCTACCGTTTCCGGGTCATGCGGAAGCTCATTGATAGACTTGTTATTACTAAGGAATAGGTTCCATCAACAGAATATCTATAATAGTTATTAATGATCCTGAAAGTATTGCTACCGTTTCCGGGTCATGCGGAAGCTCATTGATAGACTTGTTATTACTAAGGAATAGGTTCCATCAATAGAATCCCTATAATAGTTATTTATGATCCTGAAAGCATTCCTACCGTTTCCGGGTCATGCGGAAGCTCATTGATAGACTTGTTATTATTAAGGAATAGGTTCCATCAATAGAATCCCTATAATAGTTATTAATGATCCTGAAAGCATTTCTACCGTTTCCGGCTCATGCGGAAGCTCATTGATAGAATTGCTATTACTAAGGAATAGGTTCCATCAATAGAATCCCTATAATAGTTATTAATGATCCGGAAACCATTCCTACCGTTTCCGGGTCATGCGGAAATTCATTGATAGACTTGTTATTACTAAGGCATAGGTTCCATCAATAGAATCCCTATAATAGTTATTAATGATCTTGAAAGCATTCCGACCGTTTCCGGGTCATGCGGAAGCTTATTGATAGACTTGTTATTACTAAGGAATAGGTTTCATCAATAGAATCCCTATAATAGTTATTAATGATCCTGAAAGCATTCCTACCGTTTCCGGGTCATGCGGAAGCTCATTGATAGACTTGTTATTACTAAGGCATAGGTTCCATCAATAGAATCACTATAATAGTTGTTAATGATCCTGAAACCATTCCTACCGTTTCCGGGTCATGCGGAAGCTCATTCATAGACTTGTTATTATTAAGGAATAGGTTTCATCAATAGAATCCCTATAATAGTTATTAATGATCCTGAAAGCATTTCTACCGTTTCCGGCTCATGCGGAAGCTCATTGATAGAATTGCTATTACTAAGGAAAAGGTTCCATCAATAGAATCCCTATAATAGTTATTAATGATCCGGAAACCATTCCTACCGTTTCCGGGTCATGCGGAAACTCATTGATAGACTTGTTATTACTAAGGCATAGGTTCCATCAATAGAATCCCTATAATAGTTGTTAATGATCCTGAAACCATTCCTACAGTTTCCGGGTCATGCGGAAGCTCATTGATAAACTTGTTATTACTAAGGCATAGGTTCCATCAATAGAATCCCTATAATACTTGTTAATGATCCTGAAACCATTCCTACCGTTTCCGGGTCATGCGGAAGCTCATTGATAGACTTGTTATTATTAAGGCATAGGTTCCATCAATAGAATCCCTATAATAGTTGTTAATGATCCTGAAAGCATTCCTACCGTTTCCGGGTCATGCGGAAGCTCATTGATAGACTTGTTATTACTAAGGCATAGGTTCCATTAATATAATCCCTATAATAGTTGTTAATGATCCTGAAACCATTCCTACCGTTTCCGGGTCATGCGGAAGCTCATTGATAGACTTGTTATTACTAAGGAATAGGTTCCATCAACAGAATATCTATAATAGTTATTAATGATCCTGAAAATATTGCTACCGTTTCCGGGTCATGCGGAAGCTCATTGATAGACTTGTTATTACTAAGGAATAGGTTCCATCAATAGAATCCCTTTAATAGTTATTTATGATCCTGAAAGCATTCCTTCCGTTTCCGGGTCATGCGGAAGCTCATTGATAGACTTGTTATTATTAAGGCATAGGTTCCATCAATAGAATCCCTATAATAGTTGTTAATGATCCTGAAACCATTCCTACCGTTTCCGGGTCATGCGGAAGCTCATTGATAGACTTATTATAAAGGAATAGGTTCCATCAATAGAATCCCTATAATAGTTATTAATGATCCTGAAAGCATTTTTACCGTTTCCGGCTCATGCGGAAGCTCATTTATAGACTTGTTATTACTAAGGAATAGGTTCCAACAACAGAATTTCTATAATAGTTATTAATGATCCTGAAAGCATTCCTACCGTTTCCGGGTCATGCGGAAGCTCATTGATAGACTTGTTATTACTAAGGCATAGGTTCCATCAATAGAATCCCTATAATAGTTATTAATGATCCTGAAAACATTCCTACCGTTTCCGGGTCATGCGGAAGATCATTGATTGACTTGTTATTACTAAGGCATAGGTTCCATCAATAGAATCCCTATAATAGTTGTTAATGATCCTGAAACCAATCCTACCGTTACCGGGTCATGCGGAAGCTCATTTATAGACTTATAGGTTCAATCAATAGAATCCCGATAATAGTTATTAATGATCCTGAAAGCATTCCTACCGTTTCCGGGTCATGCGGAAGATCATTGATTGACTTGTTATTACTAAGGCATAGGTTCCATCAATAGAATCCCTATAATAGTTGTTAATGATCCTGAAACCAATCCTACCGTTACCGGGTCATGCGGAAGCTCATTGATAGACTTATTATTAAGGAATAGGTTCCATCAATAGAATCCCTATAATAGTTATTAATGATCCTGAAAGCATTTCTACCGTTTCCGGCTCATGCGGAAGCTCATTTATAGACTTGTTATTACTAAGGAATAGGTTCCAACAACAGAATTTCTATAATAGTTATTAATGATCCTGAAAGCATTCCTACCGTTTCCGGGTCATGCGGAAGCTCATTGATAGACTTGTTATTACTAAGGCATAGGTTCCATCAATAGAATCCCTATAATAGTTATTAATGATCCTGAAAACATTCCTACCGTTTCCGGGTCATGCGGAAGCTCATTCATAGACTTGTTATTACTAAGGAATAGGTTCCATCAATAGAATCCCTATAATAGTTATTAATGATCTTGAAAGCATTCCGACCGTTTCCGGGTCATACGGAAGCTCATTGATAGACTTGTTATTACTAAGGAATAGGTTCCATCAATAGAATCCCTATAATAGTTATTAATGATCCTGAAAACATTCCTACCGTTTCCGGGTCATGCGGAAACTCATTGACAGACTTATTATTACTTTAGGAATAGGTTCCATCAATAGAATTTCTATAATAGTTATTAATGATCCTGAAAGCATTCCTACCGTTTCCGGGTCATGCGGAAGCTCATTGATAGACTTGTTATTACTAAGGAATAGGTTCCATCAATAGAATCCCTATAATAGTTATTAATGATCCTGAAAACATTCCTACCGTTTCCGGGTCATGCGGAAACTCGTTGACAGACTTATTATTACTAAGGAATAGGTTCCATCAATAGAATTTCTATAATAGATATTAATGATCCTGAAAGCATTCCTACCGTTACCGGCTCATGCGGAAGCTCATTGATAGACTTGTTATTTTTAATGAATAGGTTCCATCAATAGAATCACTATAATAGTTATTAATGATCTTGAAAGCATTCAGACCGTTTCCGGGTCATGCGGAAGCTCATTGATAGACTTGTTATTACTAAGGAATAGGTTCCATCAATAGAATCCCTATAATAGTTATTAATGATCCTGAAAACATTCCTACCGTTTCCGGGTCATGCCGAATCACATTGATAGACTTGTTATTACTAAGGCATAGGTTCCATCAATAGAATCCCTATAATAGTTGTTAATGATCCTGAAAGCATTCCTACCGTTTCCGGGTCATGCGGAAGCTCATTGATAGACTTGTTATTACTAAGGAATAGGTTCCATCAATAGAATCCCTATAATAGTTATTAATGATCCTGAAAACATTCCTACCGTTTCCGGGTCATTCGCAAGCTCATTGACAGACTTATTATTACTAAGGAATAGGTTCCATCAATGGAATTTCTATAATAGTTTTTAATGATCCTGAAAGCATTCTTACCGTTTCCGGGTCATGCGGAAGCTCATTCATAGACTTGTTATTACTAAGGAATAGGTTCCATCAATAGAATCCCTATAATAGTTATTAATGATCTTGAAAGCATTCCGACCGTTTCCGGGTCATGCGGAAGCTCATTGATAGACTTGTTATTACTTAGGAATAGGTTCCATCAATAGAATCCCTATAATAGTTATTAATGATCCTGAAAACATTCCTACCGTTTCCGGGTCATGCGGAAACTCATTGACAGACTTATTATTACTTTAGGAATAGGTTCCATCAATAGAATTTCTATAATAGTTATTAATGATCCTGAAAGCATTCCTACCGTTTCCGGGTCATGCGGAAGCTCATTGATAGACTTGTTATTACTAAGGCATAGGTTCCATCAATAGAATCACTATAATAGTTGTTAATGATCCTGAAACCAATCCTACCGTTTCCGGGTCATGCGGAAGCTCATTGATAGACTTCTTATTATTAAGGAATAGGTTCCATCAATAGAATCCATATAATAGTTATTAATGATCCTGAAAACATTCCTACCGTTTCCGGGTCATTCGCAAGCTCATTGACAGACTTATTATTACTAAGGAATAGGTTCCATCAATGGAATTTCTGTAATAGCTCTTAATGATCCTGAAAGCATTCCTACCGTTTCCGGGTCATGCGGAAGCTCATTCATAGACTTGTTATTACTAAGGAATAGGTTCCATCAATAGAATCCCTATAATAGTTATTAATGATCTTGAAAGCATTCGGAGCGTTTCCGGGTCATGCGGAAGCTTATTGATAGACTTGTTATTACTAAGGAATAAGTTCCATCAATAGAATCCCTATAATAGTTATTAATGATCCTGAAAGCATTCCTACCGTTTCCGGGTCATGCGGAAGCTCATTGATAGACTTGTTATTACTAAGGAATAGGTTCCATCAATAGAATCCCTATAATAGTTATTAATGATCCTGAAAGCATTCCTACCGTTTCCGGGTCATGCGGATGCTCATTGATAGACTTGTTATTACTAAGGCATAGATTCCATCAATAGAATCCCTATAATAGTTGTTAATGATCCTGCAACCATTCCTACCGTTTCCGGGTCATGCGGAAGCTCATTGATAGACTTGTTATTACTAAGGAATAGGTTCCATCAACAGAATTTCTATAATAGTTATTAATGATCCTGAAAGCATTCCTACCGTTTCCGGGTCATGCGGAAACTCATTGACAGACTTATTATTACTTTAGGAATAGGTTGCATCAATAGAATCCCTATAATAGTTGTTAATGATCCTGAAACCATTCCTACCGTTTCCGGGTCATGCGGAAGCTCATTGATAGACTTATTATTAAGGAATAGGTTCGATCAATAGAATCCCTATAATAGTTATTAATGATCCTGAAAGCATTTCTACCGTTTCCGGCTCATGCGGAAGCTCATTTATAGACTTGTTATTTCTAAGGAATAGGTTCAATGAATAGAATCCCTATAATAGTTATTAATGATCCTGAAAGCATTCCTACCGTTTCCGGGTCATGCGGAAGCTCATTGATTGACTTGTTATTACTAAGGCATAGGTTCCATCAATAGAATCCCTATAATAGTTATTAATGATCCTGAAAACATTCCTACCGTTTCCGGGTCATGCGGAAACTCATTGACAGACTTATTATTACTAAGGAATAGGTTCCATCAATAGAATTTCTATAATAGTTATTAATGATCCTGAAAGCATTCCTACCGTTTCCGGGTCATGCGGAAGCTCATTGATAGACTTGTTATTACTAAGGCATAGGTTCCATCAATAGAATCACTATAATAGTTGTTAATGATCCTGAAACCATTCCTACCGTTTCCGGGTCATGCGGAAGCTCATTGATAGACTTGTTATTATTAAGGAATAGGTTCCATCAATAGAATCCCTATAATAGTTATTAATGATCCTGAAAGCATTTCTACCGTTTCCGACTCATGCTGAAGCTCATTGATAGACTTGTTATTACTAAGGAATAGGTTCCATCAATAGAATCCCTATAATAGTTATTAATGATCCTGAAAGCATTCCTACTGTTTCAGGGTCATGCGGAAGCTCATTGATAGACTTGTTATTACTAAGGAATAGGTTCCATCAATATAATCCCTATAATAGTTATTAATAATCCTGAAAGCATTCCTACCGTTTCCGGGTCATGCGGAAGCTCATTGATAGACTTGTTATTACTAAGGCATAGGTTGCATCAATAGAATCCCTATAATAGTTGTTAATGATCCTGAAACCATTCCTACCGTTTCCGGGTCATGCGGAAGCTCATTGATAGACTTATTATTAAGGAATAGGTTCGATCAATAGAATCCCTATAATAGTTATTAATGATCCTGAAAGCATTTCTACCGTTTCCGGCTCATGCGGAAGCTCATTTATAGACTTGTTATTTCTAAGGAATAGGTTCAATCAATAGAATCCCTATAATAGTTATTAATGATCCTGAAAGCATTCCTACCGTTTCCGGGTCATGCGGAAGCTCATTGATTGACTTGTTATTACTAAGGCATAGGTTCCATCAATAGAATCCCTATAATAGTTGTTAATGATCCTGAAACCTTTCCTACCGTTTCCGTGTCATGCGGAAGCTCATTGATAGACTTGTTATTATTAAGGAATAGGTTCCATCAATAGAATCCCTATAATAGTTATTAATGATCCTGAAAGCATTCCTACCGTTTCCGGGTCATGCGGATGCTCATTGATAGACTTGTTATTACTAAGGAATAGATTCCATGAATATAGCGAACCGGGAAGTGACAGATGAAGAAAATCTGAGCGATCATAGCTTTACCAAAATTTGATATTCATAACTTTTTGATTAACTCATGATTATAATAATAACTCATGATAATAACTCCCAATTTTCATAATTTTGACTATGAAAGCATTAAGAAACCAAACTAAGGCTAAAACAGCTAGACTGGCTTGTTTCGCCAAAAAGTCTCCAATAGATACGACGTTTCCCAGAACTAGCCAGGATAAAGAGGACATTAATAAACATATAGAACACACAATTCTACACGCGCTCTACACGATATCACAAAGAAGATCCAAATGGTAACATCGCCGGAGACAATCCAAACCCCCTTGTGGACAAAGAAGATTGCTCTCTTTGTCAGGAGAAGTATGGGTGTACAGAAAATGATACCAATGCATAAACGTGGAAGACAGGAAAGAAAAAACAATTCTTATTTTACATATAACTTGACAGTGTAGAGACATTAGGTATTTTTGGTAGCAGGAGAGATGAAAATTTGCAACGCTTTCGCCGGGAATCGTACCATGGACCTCTGGAATACGCGCACAACATGCAGACCGCCACACCACGAAGGCATGCCAAGAAGGCAGGAGAAATACCTTATATACTCCCTCTTTTAAACGGCCACTGAGGTTCTTAGGGGACCCAATTGCCAAATCCTGGGTCGGGGAAACCATCATCCACCACCCTTTTGGTTCGGGCGCCACTGTAGAGACATTAGGCATTTTTTGGCAAATGGAGAGTTTAAAAATTTGCAACACCTTCGCCGAGAATGTAACAACGGACTTCTGGAATACGCCACCAGCGTGCAGACTACCGCACCACGATGGCATGTCAAGAAGGCGGGAAAAATACCTTATGACAGTACTTGACTATTTATAATGTAATTGGAGATTGTTCGTTTATTTTAAACTAGATGTCAGCACAACACAAATATGTGTATTTATAACATGTATTTTGTAACCTTTAGCTCAGTAAGTATTTTGTAAATTTTGAATGCAGTGATAAAATACACTCACGTTTGTGAAAATTGCAACACCATGAAGGACTTACGCGAGTGAGCTGAAATTTTCAGGAAATGCAAAGTAGCGCATGATATGCAAATGATTAGAATTGCAAATCCGTAGCGCATGCGTATGCTGAGCAGCGCCCTCTGAACGGCTGATGGATCCGAATAAATAGACGGCTGTAGCGAGGCGTGTATGGTTATCGGTGGTTATCTGCTAGTGGTAAACGTTAACTCAATCTGTACTTATGCCTCGTCGACGAAAGAGAGCGAGATTTGAACAACTTACAGAGTTTGAACGAGGGAGAATCATCGGCCTTCGTGAAGCTGGATTGTCGTATCGTGCAGTAGCCTCTCGTGTGCAGCGTAACAGCAGCACAGTGATGCGCGTTTGGAAGCAGTGGACGGACGAGTGTCGGACAACTCGGAAATCCGGGAGTAGACCCCGAAATGTGACGTCAGCTCGCGATGATAGACACCTGGTCCGCATGGCGCGGACGGACCGTACAGCTTCCTCTAGACAATTGGCAGCACTGTGGTGAATAGCTGCAGGTGTTTCATTGTGTGCTTCATCAATTCGTAGACGTCTGCTGCAGTGTGGACTGCGCGCACGGACTCCTTTATACAGGATTCCCCTAACGCACGACCATCGCCGCCTGCGGCTACAATGGGCCAATCAGCATAGAGACTGGCGTGCTGATTGGCAGCATGTCGTGTTTTCTGACGAATCCCGCTTTAATTTGTGGTACCATGATGGCCGCATTCGTGTCAGACGCTATGCCGGTGAACGCCACCTTCCGGAGTGCATTATCGAACGCCACAGTGGACGAACACCCGGAGTTATGGTCTGGGGCGCCATAGCATATCATAGACGATCTCAATTGCTACGAATTGTGGGCAATCTGAACAGCAACCGGTATATCCGTGAAGTTCTACAGCCCGAAGCTGTTCCCTTCCTTCAAAGCTTGCCAGGCGCTGTATTTCAACAGGACAATGCCCGCCCTCATACTGCTCGGATTGTTAAATCCTTCTTTGCAGCGCAGCAGGTACAGCTTCTTCCTTGGCCTGCGTGTTCCCCGGATATGTCGCCAATTGAACATGTGTGGGATGTCATTGGTCGGCGTCTTGCTCGTGATCCTCGTCCTGTTGCGTCTGCAGACGAACTTTGGGTACGCGTACAAACGATATGGAATGCTCTTCCTCAGTCAGACATTCAAACTTTGTTTGACTCCATGCCACGTCGTGTAGCAGCACTTATTGCGGCGCGTGGTGGCCACACAAAATACTGATTCTGATCTCTTGTTCTTGTTTGTTTGCTTTGAACATTTAATCATTTATTTGTACCACTACCACTCAACTGTGTATTAAATTGCATTCAATTATGACGATTCCTTCTTGGTGTTGCAATTTTCACAAACGTGAGTGTATATTTTTTAATATTGCGTACACAGCCTCGAAAAGTGACTTGGAGTCTAATTTTAGTATAAATAGATTTGACAGTTCTGATCTGAGAGTATAAATGGATCTGAGAATCCTGATGTGGGAGTATAAATGGATCTCAGATGAAAGTTCGAATAGTGAATCTGAAAAGAGTGATGATGGAGCTCTAGTGTTGTCTGGATGATCATGGACTAAAATTGTATCTACTTCAATAGATCATGCACCCCTATATGTTTAACATTACGTTGATTTAGAGAGAAAATTAACGGTTGCTTCAAATCAGATATTGACAAAAACTTATTGTATAACAAATATTTGAAAGTGCTAGGATTTTTCCCCAATAAGGCAACGAAATATCTGTTCAGACATTAATCGATAACTGCACTGTACGTTTTTCTATGCGATACCAGTAGTGTAAGAAGCGAAAACAAAATTTCCGTAAGAACGGAGCGAATAAAAACTTTCGGGAACGACAGCATCACACGAAAGACTAAGTGAATCAACGTCAGCACACAAACAAGTTTAGACTCTTCGTAACGCTGACGTCACTAACCAAAATTGGAGAAACGAAGACACATAGGAATAAGTTCCTTTTTAGCAGGCTTAGGAGCCAATGACTTCACCGAAGAGCAAAATAGCAAACACTGCGGTATTGTAACCTTGGACTGAAGTATTGCCGACTAGCGATTTTGTCAGCAGAAAGATATGTTACAGTTACCGATGATTTTTCTTCTTTAAACAATTTTGCCGAAACAAATACCCGAAAAATTAGCTTTTGATTGCTAATTCAGCTGGTTTAACTGGTTTCACACTTGCCGCATATATGCGATTTTGTAAAGAATACATAAGCCAGAATATAAAACACTTATATTCTGGAAATAAAACACTTTGATTTAATCAAAACTAGATACTTTTATTGCCACATAAACAACATTAATCCGTCAGCACTTGTTTTCAGTGAAATGAAAAATACCAATGCTTTGCTAGAAGTGGCAGAAGTAAGAGTTTAGCCAGCAAAACCGTAAATGTAAAGAATGGCAATTAGATTATTTGAGTAGAACAAGATGTACAGAAATCTGAAAGAAGAAAATGTAACACCCGCATTCAAAATTATGCATTTAGATCTGTAAGAAATCTGGAAAAAAATCTGTAAGAAAAGGTAGCAGATGTATCTAAAACGATGCAGTATGTAAGATGTTTCTGCCTAAGATGCAAAAACTTGACCTGCTGAAAGCAAAGAAACATTTTATAAATTATTGTTGCAAGTGTACGGCTTCGTAATATATTGAATGCACGCAGGTCCGATTATAGATAAATAAAATTTATTTTTTATATAAAAAACGTATTTCAGAGTTCTGGAATTTTCAACAGAACTATTCGTACAAGTGTTCACAGAATCACACAGTACAATACGTAGTTACGCTTCAGACTACTAAGAATGTTAAACAAAACGGAATGCAAAGCGCATCTAAAGAGAAAGATAATGCGATCTCACTCTGAATTAACAATTCTGAACAATAGCAACAAGACATAAATAACAGATCAGTTACTTTCTCTTCGGCCTTATATAGTTTACAACCGGCCGCCAAGATATTTCTAGTACTTTCTGCTTTTTGAAGTTACTGGAAAGCAATATGAGGGTCGAATTACGGTTGCAACTAATATAGTGATCAGTTACATTTATTCAATTCCAATACCTATTACCATGATACAGGGACCTAACCAAAAGTCGCCTTTTGATCACCAAAACAGTTGCCAGCCTGGCGATATCTCGCCAAATCACACAGATACCCATTTACTATATGTTATATCCAATTACTCGTGTATTCTTACGTTTCTAGCATAGCTTCTCCTTAAATTCTTCATGTTACGAAAGAAATACAAGAATTTTACTTATAAATCTACTAAAATTACCTATCTAATTACAAAATTCGTAACAGTATTCTGATGAGTAATATTTCGAAAGTTTTACCACGTTTTGTTTAACTTGATTCCTTTGTTTAGTTCAAATCATGAAATCTTTATATATATCAGCGGCTAAAGTGTGTGTCGCCGATAGATTATTGTTGCCACTCGGAAAAATGATCGCGCAAATTAACGTTTCCGCAGTTTTTAATTAATATCTTCGCCGATTAAAGTCGTACGAAGATGAGAACGATATTGATGGATTCGGAGAACGTTTTGGAATCCGAGGATACGCATTTTGAATTTCAACTCCACCGTTCTGTAGGTATTCGAGAAAAAAGGTTTGGCACCCAGGCAAAACCCTCTAATAGGGAAAATCCAAGAAAGAAAGTTCAAAATGTAGATAAAATGTAGGGGAAATTGGTTTTTAATTACTATGTCGGCTAATTAAAATCCCAAGAAGACGTGAATGGTCAAAAAGGCGTGCCACTGACCAACGGTGTGCTTCGCTAAGCCAGGGAGCCAGCCGTTTCGGAGGAGATGATGTTACTTCATCCCATATATATATATGCGGCTTAAGTGCCTATTTGTCGCCGATAGTTTATTGGTTGCTTGAGTAACTGTACTAGCCAATGGGGGTGAAGATGCAGTTGCCGTTTCAGTTCACAGGGTTGCCGTTTCAGTTGAGACGTAGACAATTCCCTGTAAAACTTGCTTTTGCTATGACCATCATAAGTCTCAGGGCCAAACGCTTAAGCGTGTTGGCATTTTTTTACCTGAGCCTGCATTTGGACACTGTCAACTTTATGTTGCCTGTTCAAGAGTTCGTGAAAGAACGGACATAAAATTAAATTAATGGATGGTCCTCTGCAAGGCGAGCTTAAAAATGATGGAAAGATCTACACAAGAAATGTTGTGTACAAAGAGATCTTTGACATGTGAATTACTATTTCATTACTTGAATCACCTTTATTTATTGAGCTAGCGGTGGCTCTTAAGAAATGTACCGCCAGTCGTTTCCTTCATTGCACTCTACTTTAAGCAATTAAGAAAACAAAAGAGGGAAACCCCGTGGGGCAGTAAGCAAAGGGGCATCTTCGCCGCCTGCCCTGGGTAATTCAGTTTAAATTAGCAGACACCTTTGCACAAATCATTTTAATTACAATTTATAATATCTAGAACAGCGGTCATTTCGTATTACGGCCGGTCTTTTCTAGTTAATATTTAACGTTCTTCCACCGAAATGATTGTCTTGAGATTTTACAAACATTGATCCTTACGATGCCAATACAGCGTTGTTTAGTGTGTATTTAATGGTGAGGTTTTGTCTTGTATCCTTATTCAACAGTCAAAATAGGCAAGGCAGGATTTTCAGTTTTTGAAATTGGATAGATTTTAAAGGTAATCATTTAATAAAGATTAATTCTCAAATGTTTAGCTTAATTTCTCAAATTTTTAGCTTAATTTTTCAAATTTTGGTATCAATTTTTTTTATTTGTCAAGCAATTGATAATAACGACGGATGTTTCCAGTCAAAAATATTTTTAGTCAAGATGCTTTTAGTTTTTCTTCATTACTAGAGGAACCACGTTTTAAGAGATGATGAAAATGGATTTCTAAATCAAACAGAAAAAAATTTAAATGAGTTGAACCTAAACTTACGTCTTCGATAGATTTCAAGAATTTAAGATAAAATGACTTCACATGTACTTTTTAATCTGTTTATAACTTTGAAAGTAGTATCAGTAATAAAGTTGATCAAAAATATGTATTTCTGTATTTAGATCTCCCGATCTCCCGATAAAAATAGGCAAGGCAGAATAAAATCTCCCGATCATAATAGATGAGACACATATAAGGATACTTTAAACATGAGGGTAGAGGGTATTTGCAGTAGAGTAGAATTATTACTTTAAGTATACTAATTATTGTATCACTGTATTCTTTTAAAGAACGAATATCTGTCAATGCTATAAAAAAAAGAGCTAATATGAAATCTTTGTATTTTTATTGTTTCTTCTGGAAAGCAAACATCAATCATAACTAAATAAGGCTCAAGAAAATTCACTCTCATGAATTACAAAAGCTCTTGTTGATTTAAAATGCATGTCAGAGGAGTAAGAACAAATTAACCGTCCAAAAATTGACTTCTCAACTTTTATTAAAAAAATAAAATAAATACAACTACTTAAAATATATGCACTGATGAGACAAAATATTATGACCACCCCCCATATTTTTCAATGACCTAGCCTGGAGGCCATTGGTCGTGGAGGACACGTGATTAAGTCAAAATTGTATTTAACCGCTGCTGGAGAAGGTAACATCTACTTCTCTATGAGGCTACTGCACGCAGATTGCTAAAGACTTTCCACCTGTTTGGATTACATTCTTCATTCTATAAATGCCATTAGAACCTACGAAACTTAGACTGGTGAGTGATGATCTGCAATCTAATAAGTGATCGATCTTCAATGGTTATAGTTATGCGACACTGACCAGGCTTCCGACCAAAGGTAAAACCGAACGGAATGATGCCTTATCAGTGGAAAAAACAACAAGCAGCCACCACAACAAGGCAATGGCTGAAAGACCAAGTGCCATTAATTGCTCTTAATCAGGAATGACACAGAAAAACATTCTTTCACTTATTTTTGCTGGTGATGAGGAAGGCTGCTGATCTAAGTCAATGTAATAGAGGGCGCATTGTAATGCCCGAAGACTCGGAAGGAGTATCTCCGAAACTGCACGACCGGTAGGTTATTTACGATCTGCCGTTGTTAGTATTTATGCAGAGTGGATAAATGACGGGGAAACTAAGCAGTAGACGCCAAAGTGTTTAACATCCAAGGGTCATTAAAAAGAAGGACTTCGGAGACTGTACCCCTTGGTAGAGGAAAATCGGCGCCAAGTAGTGGCTCAGCTGACAGCCCGATACAATGCAGGTCCAAGTAAAAGTGTTTCGGAACACATAGTTCAGCGAACACTGTTGGGTATGGCACTCCGCTCCAGACGTCCCACACATGTGCCTCTATGACATGCTTATGATTGGAATACTAAATGCTTCTAAACTGACATTAAAGAAATTAATTAAGAGAGTCATATGTCTTTTATAAAGAGACAATTTTTAAGAAGCGTCCTTTAAATAGCTTTTAAATAAGATTGATTGATTGACTGATTGTAATTTCCGGCACAAAACGTTTCAAGGCTATCTTCGTGAAACAAAAGATAGAAATGATTATTACAAAGTATGTTAACAAAATTTCGTGTTGGCATTTACTAGATATTTTAGATTAGGTAAAATCAGAATTAAAACAGATTAAATTTTATAATAAAAGTCAATATCGTTTAAAAACTGGAAAAATTTTTGATGATGTTTTTTCCCAGTTAAGCTTTTTAAGTCCAATTTTGAACAATTAAAATGTTACTGTTGAAAATAATTAAAACTATGACGAACTGTCAGATATGCATTGCAATTTACGCAACGGGGATTCTTCTCGCCTTTCAGAAGATATACGTGAGTCAGGCGACAGTGACCAGTTCTCAATCCAGTTAAGATAATTCCTTTCCTTTTATGTGCCCTGGACAGCGAGCATTCAGTACTGGGTTCAACATTTCTCAGCTTATTGTTTTTTGGTCATTCCAATACCTCTGCCATTTATTGAGAAATTTAAATTTGATTATAGCCCTGATATCTGTGAGTGGCATCTGGAAATTAGACATAGTAGTTGCAGTTTTAGCCGTAATATTCGCTAGTTCATTCTCTTTTATGCCAGCGTGGCCAAGGATCTAGGAATAGAGAATCTGATTTCCCCTATATTTTAGACTCTGATTAAGTTTCAGAATTCTAGTAATGGGATACGAACAATAAAAAGGACCATTCAATAATGCTAGTTCACTCAAGGAATCTGTGTAGATAATGAAATTCCCGTAACGTTGTTTTCAAAGAAACGTTACAGCCTGATAAACTGCAGTAAGCTCAGAGGCAAAAACGGAGCATGCCGGGTGTAATCGAAACCCCATAATTGGTTTTCCTACTACAAACGCTGCACCAATATCTCGGGATTTTGATTCATATGGATAGAGAGGGGTATAATTTCTATATTTATGATAACGCTCCCGAAAAGGTCTGCCTTTAAACGATATTGCTAGAGTTAGATTTATCCCATTGTTGGAATGTATCAAGAAACTGAATTTTCCAGACCTTCCAAGATGGAATCTCAAAACAAATCTCCGGCTGTGTATTTATATTAGACGAATTGTACCTTTACCGGACAAACGAGTATGCGAAAATGGCTACAACAGGAAATTTTATGTTAACAACGAAACAATTTGGAGTGCAATTTTGAAATTTTAAAATAAGAGACGTAAAATATTCTAAGAAATCTAGCGATTTTCGAAAATTTGCAAAACAGCTGGAAATTACGTTACATATTTTATTTAAACATTTTTCCCCTGTATCCGATCATGCAAATATTTAAATTTTGAGTATTAGCATTCTCCTTAAATGAAGAGATGCACAAAAACTCTAATTTAAAAAGATCTTAATCGAATTTTGAAATCATTGCTTCACCGCAATGTATTGTCATTCAAACACAGTTGTATGTACAAAATTTGAGCCCGATAGCTTACCATAAAATAATTTATAAGTTAATAACATAGCGTCAAATAGCATATATATATAACAAATTTTGACCATAGCAGCAAATAGTATGTATATATAGTACAAGCAGTATACAATACAGTACAAAATAATAGTTAATAGTTAAATAAAACAACTAAAAAAAAACAGTAAATCTTCAGAAAAAGTCTTGAATCTATGCCAATAATATAATTTAAGATCAAAATTTTTAAAAAAATTCTGAAAGGTTTCAGATTTTAAATGAAGTCCAAAGAGGCTTCTTTAACGTTTTGTGTGTTACGTTTATTTATTAAATATCATGTTTGCACTTAAACCATAAAATTCAGTTCAACAGCAATGTCGCAAAATAATTTTAAAATGAGCCTATCTTTAGAATTTCCGATACACAGTTCCGCGCGCTGGAGATAGAAAGATCGCCCCTTTAGAGTGTTGCCATTGCTCGCTTCGAAGTCCTTGAGTTTGTTAATCAAAAATTCGTTAAAGTTTTACAAAATATGAAATTGATCTTAAAACAAATTCCAAAGTTTAAATTTGGTCTTCCACATGCCCATATTCATAGGAGGATTACGTCATTCAAATATTGATGGCTCTATGTACCGTTGTTTTATCACAATGCGAGAAATATACATACATTTATGCAGATTTGTCGTTTTTTAATTTCTTCAAATATAATGCAGGACTCTAACATTGAGTGGCAACAATTTGAAAAGTGAAACGGACATTCATAGTGATTCAACGCAAAATCGCAAAACGAAAACAATAGTCCCTCAGGGATAAAGCCCCTTTGGACTAAAAATATTTAAAGAATTAGTAAAAGTAATATAATTTAGCAAATAACATTTTATTATCTTTTAATCAACCAAGCTACATCCGAGTTGACATATTCACATGCATAGACTGCAAGCAAATTATATAAAGTCTAAGCTTAACAAATTGGGCTTATCACTTACTGCTATCAGGCTTTCGTTTATAAAGTATTTTCTCATGAATAATGAACTGATGGCCATTCCCAGGTAGTTATCAGTAACAAAAGGTATGCAGTATGCCCAACGAGGTCTCCCATCTGGGGCAACGGGAATGTATGTTGTTCTACGTCCCAAATTCCTCCAGTCCTCCGACATTAACGGCAATGATTGATGGACAACTCTCCATAAGATGTAGTTGGCCACCACTCTGGAAAGAAACATGGCAGCTGAAGATTTGTCCAAATTATAACACTATTAAGATACCAGAAAAAAAAAGCAACATCCTTATACACACTTATAAGTGGCCAATTAAAAGTGGCGAAGACGAATGCAGCATTAAAACTTTCACTAAGAGGTATTACAAATAGGATACCACAAAAATGTAAAAAAAAAGGGGAAATCTTTTGACTTCGAAACTTTTTCAACGAGATGAAGGAAATGTGATTTAATTATTCCGAAATCTTGTGAAGATTACTTTCGAATGTTACAGACCGAAACGAAGCGGGAGATAGTTTGTTTTAATAGTTAACGTCTCGTTCATAAGCAGATTTGTTGTTACAACCCAGTAATAAGCTTGAATTTTCTGCGTTGTGGATCAGCCATTATGAAACGACCACTGAAAAAATACTGTTGCATCCACTGAGGAGGAAACTATGATAGTTATAAAGGATGCGCGGAAAAACGTGCGTTCCGTGCGCCTCAACTGATATCGGCAAGAAAACTTTCGTTTTAAAAGTTGTTATCTCCGTACACTAGATTTTCATATCGGAAAACTGGGAGGAAACCTTTCGTTTTGTTTTATGTTTTTGCAGTTTAGTCAAAATGGATCTAGTTTGAATCAGAAATGATTTTGTAAAGATACAGCAGTCAGCAAGTAAAGAAATTAGCGCAGTCATTAGTTGGTGTTTGCACACGCGGAAAGTAATCGGAAGTTTAAGCTGGGTCAGTTCAAGCAGTCTCTGGGCTATCAGGAAAATACCGTCCTTAAACTCGTGTTTGATTAACTACCGCTTTCTGCGTCTCAGTGAGACGTCGTTGGTGTGAATCAACCTTAAATGTTCTAATGGTATGAAAATCTAACAATATCGAGATACTGCGGATTGGGGCAATGACATGTTTTATGCAGCTCTGGGTAAAGTACTTAAAAAATCGAATTAAACCGTCACATTCAAACGCAAGGACAGATTCGAAATGACGGAAGGAAGATTTTTGATGAGTTAAGGATTTTGATTACGGACATGTAAAACATGAAAAATGATTAAAATTCCGTGAAGCTAGTAAAAATGTTTAGTGAATTCTCTTTCACGAAAGAAATCTTATGCCATATGCCAGTGCTGAGGTGCCTTCTGTCGTGCCGAATCATATTGATTCAGACGTCTGTATTATTGTTTATTGAATTCTATTTTGCAAAAGAAATCTTATGCCCATGCTGAGGTTCCTCCTGTTTTGCCGAATCAGACTTGATTCAGACTTCTGTTTTATTGTTTAAGGTATTTCTCCCACTATCCTAGCGTGCCTTCGTGTTGTAGTGGTTCTGCACGCAGGGCCGGTATTCCAGAGGTCCGCGGTTCTATTTCTGGCGAAGGCGTTGCTTATTTTTCATCTCTCTGGCTTTTCTAAAAAACCTAATGTCTCTATAGTGACGCCCGAACTAAAAAGGGTGTTGGATGAGAATTCTAAACACCCAGGATTGGGCGATTCGGTCTCCTAAAAAACCCCAGTCGCCCTTTAAAAGAGGGAGAGTATATAAGGAATTTCTCCCACCTTCCTAGCGTGCCTTCGTGGTGTAGTGGTTCTGCATGCTGGGCCGGTATTCCAGAGGTCTGTGGTTCGATTTCCGGCGAAGGCGATTGCTAATTTTTCATCTCTCTGGCTTCGAAAAAAATCATCCAATGTCTCTACAAATGTTTATGGAATTCTATTTTGCGAAAGAAATATTATGTCAATGCTGAGATGCCTTCTGTTGTGCGGAATCAGACTAATTCAGACTTCTGCGTTATTATGAGTGCAAACAACTGTACTTCTGATGACGTTAAGAACTTCTTAACGGTTTGACCCGGATTATCTCGTTCTTTTATGCAGGTCTCTTAACGGTTCGTTACGGATTATTGTAAGTTTAAATGTACCCTCGAAAACGGATCGTCCCGTGTTTTTGTATTAGCGAAAAAATGCTCCAAAAACGACTAGCCCGTATTTTTGTACGTCTTCCAACCCCCATTGCCTAAGGGGACCAGGGTCCACGCACCCCTGACGACAATGGGTAATGGCTGTCATTATCGCGGGGAGAAGTCTTCTTGATGTTCTGAGATAAAGGCCTTACACTGACTCTAAGGAAACAAATTTATTAACAGTTACAAAGTGACTGTATATATAAAAGGAATTAAGAATTTTCGTTTTAGAACAATTATTGAATAAAATAAACAAGTTTTTACAAAATAAACTTTTATTTATGACTCATAAAATTATTAATGAATTAAAATAAGAAAAATAATGTATTATATAATTTACTGGAAACACGTAATTAAATAATTCTCTTTAAAAAAATTTCGACAAATTTATATCACGAATAACAAACGTGCGGTTCTCTTGATAAATTTATAAATCTTATACTTTTGACAATGCGATTCGATATTTGATTTCGTTATTTAAGAATATATTATTCTTCTTATAAAACTGTACAGGAACTTTTCAAAGGGGCTCTTATTCCCATTAATCTGTACGACAAATTATTTTTCTCCTTTTGGTACAGTTCCTTACTTCCAAAATTCCTCTTACCTCATAAAAGTGGCCCACCAGCGGCCGAGCGGTAAAGTCGCTGAACACTGGTAGTTCGGTCCGAGGTTCGAATCCCGTGAACGGGCTGGCTGCATGGGTGTTTTCGTGGTTTTCCCCATGTGTAACGTGTATACGAGCCAGTTTCCCTTAGAAAGTCCTCCACGAAGGCATCCCTCCCCTTAGGCAGATAGCCCTAGTGTGCTTTGCCATAATTAAATACACACACACCTCATAAAAGTATAAAGTTTTAAAAAATCGCCCAAAATTAGAAATTATATTAATTTTATGCAAATTTTATTTCAAAAACTATTTTACGCTCTGTAAAGTGATGCAAACTTAAAATCTGTGAGATTTTTAGTTTATTCTTTAAACAGAAATATGCGCAAAATTTTTTTTCAACATTAAATTTTAAGATCTCTAAATCGAATTTTATAAAACTCGGTTTACCAAGCGTATTTCCATCTGCAAACGGTGTGAGTACAAAATTTGAACTCGGTAGGTTATCGAGAAATAGTCTAAATATCGATTACGAGCTTCTAATTATAGCGACAAACACCGTGATTGAAATGCATACAATTTTTTAAACAAACTTGCCGACTCTTAAATATTATATTTTTAAACATTTTGGAAAGTTCGGTAAATGTTGATATCAGATAACCGTCATTTTTATAACATTCTTGGTATTATAAAGCATGCATGTGACATTCATACGCGATTCCCGACAGTTATGTTCATTTATCAAAGTGGCTGCTTTTGCGACAAGCACAATTGTATAATGTGATGTTCTACATCCTCCACTGTCTATGATACTCATTATCGATATTTAATTATGTTCTATATCTATACAGAAATATTGGTAAGACCGAGAGAGGTCAACAAAATTTTCACAAATATTTAATTATTTGAGTTACATAATTACTTATACTAGCTCAGGAAATTTTGAGTCATTTGGTAAAAATAATCTTTTCTTTAAAATTCCTTTTTCGCCATACAGTTTATAATATATTTTTATGTTAAAATTCAGATTTGACTGTTTGTTCTGTGTATTTTAAAAGAAAAATTAACAGTAATATAGAATTATGAAATACTTTAAGAATTATAATGATGGGAAAAACATGTAAGTTTTTTAAATGATACGAATTCAAAAAGCAAATAAGAGATTAGTTGGGTTTATTTGATTATGGCAAAGCACTCGAGGGCTATCTGCGTAAGGGAAGAGATACATTCGTGGAGGACTTTATAAGGGAACGGGGCTCATGTGCAACGTGTATAAACATTACAAGTTACGTATGAAGACCACGAAAACCTCTACGAAGCCAGCCCGTTCGCCAGGATTGAAACACCAGATCGAACGAGCAGTGTTCAGCGACTTTTCCGCTCAGCCGCAAATAAAAGATGTGTTATAGTGCTATTACTGATGGTATAGATACGAGGCTTGGTGATTTTATTAGCAGGAATAACCTACATCTAATTAATGAAAACCGAGGATCTGCTTTGAATTCCACGCAAGCTTGCACTTATATCGATATAACATTTTATACCTTAGGATTGCCTCCGTAACTTCAAATTTAGAATATTTCTGAGGAAGATTATCTTTCAAAACATACACATAATATTTTCAAAATATACACATAATACATTTGAACTTGCTATATCCTTCATACATTTTTATTTTCATTCGAGTACTTTTAATTTGAAAAAAACAAATTGATCTTTCTTTACAGGCCTCATGGATTAAGTATCCTTCTTGAAAAATGCTGCCTTTCGATTAGTTTAGAAAATGCTATAGATCTACTATAGTTCTACTATGGTTTTTAATAATTCTTCATTATCAGTTCCAAAGAACAAAAGTATGAAGACTGGTGTTCCTTAAGCAATGGTGTTTTACTAAGCAAGTTTTATAATTAGGAAAAAAAATTCTCTTACCTCGGATTTGTTTCTTTGATCAATTTGACGATATTCCTGACGATATTTATATCTTTAATAATTATCCTTTCATGTATATTGATTTCATCTGTGAATGTCATATTGAAATAGTCAAGCCAAGGTACCTAACGAAAAATTAAATGGTATGATTTTAAATGTTTATTCGCACACAGAAACTTTCGATCATCAGCTAGTAATTTTAAAGCATGAATAACTAGTAGAATCCGTGTATTACTGAAGCATTGATTTAGATTTACTACAAAAAGTAAATTTAATGTTGTAGCAAACACTATTAACATATCGCTTTGATTTTAATTTGAAGGAAGTGCTTTCGAATACTTCTTATTTTATTGAAAGTGTTCAAATCATGGTGATTATTTCCTGCGAATTCTAAAAGGGAACTTTCTTGCTTAACGGCATTAAAATTTTATGTCATTTAAACTTTGGAAATATTTCTTATGGGTTTTTAATAATGCATTTTCAAAGGTATTCAGTACTGCGGGAAATATTGGTGATCCCTTTTGACTGAGTGCTTTGTAATTTCAGACGAATTTTTAAATGACATTTTTAGACGAATTTGCTTTGCTATATAAAAACTATTGCCTGCCTGGAAATTATTTTTCTAACTGCAATCATATTTTTGATGGCATAAATAATCGCCTGCTACTTGACGGTTTTGTTTTCATGCAAAATGGCGCTTTTAAAGAAGCGATGGATAGAAGGCTGTGCTTGTGCTCTTTCGAAAGAAACTTATTCGCATCTAGTTACTAGAAAACGCTCTGAAAGCAATAGTGTTTCAATATCTAAAGCTATGGCAGGCAATACTGTTAACAAAAAAGGAATAAAACGTCAAAGTTTGGCTGCATGTGGAAACTATTGCTCCAAATATGTATCCAAGGAAAACAAGGAATGTTTCGAATGTCGCAGAGGTACGATTTTTAATATTAAATGAAATTCCGCCAAGGTCAAAAGACAGTTGTAAAATCCATAACATGCTCTGTGGCAACTGTAAGCAAAGTGGTTGATGCTGATTTGAACCTTCAAAAGGCGAAAACCCATATTGTGCATCGTCTTTCTCCACGACATTGCGACGATAATAGAAGGCGCAGCAGAATTCTTTATGTGAAACATACAAAAATTGAAATATGTTGTCACAATAGATGAATCTGGGATGTATTTATATAACTTCAATAAAAAGAGATCCATTTATTGCCATCAAAGGGGATAAAAAATCTTAAAACATGGCTCAAAGAATCTAAAATGAGTTTTTCGAAGGGATTTTGATTGTTGCTGCTTTATCATAAAATGACAAATTAAAAATAAAGATAATGGAGGAATATGTTAAGATCAACTCCATGTATAATCAGGAACATACTTCATGTCCAATGTTTAAGCATGAAACCCTACTCTTCACACACAGAGCCATCATTCAATAGAATTGTATCCTGACAAAGCAATTAGACATACGTCAAAATCCGCTGTTAATTCCTTGGAAAAAATGGAACAAGAAGCGGGTATTCAGGAGGTACTCTTCACTTATATCCATACTAAATTTCCTGATATATCATTATAGATTTTTGCGCCTTTAGACACTTGAAAAGGGGAGTAACCAAATGTCGACGAACAACAGTCGTTGAACTCGGAAAGCTGTTCAAGAGGAATGGGGTAAAATACCTCTTCTGATACTACAAAAACGAAACTTTCATGCGAGTTTTTAACACTTATGCATCTGCTACCCTATCGCTATGAGTAAAAGCGGGATTAAACATGAAAGACATCATGCCACTGGTGCGTCGTAAAACAAACAATGTGCCAACGTGCTATATCTTCAAAGGAAATGAGGGACTGATCGTTCTGAGACATTCCATGGTGCTGCAGACGTCGTGACCCGGGATATGTGATGAGACAAGATGTCTGTCACGTCTTGTTGCATAGGTGTCGGCGAGATTCTGCCTGTCGCTATTTTTACTTTTTATGGACCTGACTGTATTTAAACGTGAATAATAAATTACGTGAAATATTTGTTGCTAGCAATGAGGCAAAATCAATCAAAATACACAACGAATTTACAACGAAGTCGCCCAAAACCCCTGAACATTCAAACATTAGCATATCCTCTGAACGCCTGCATATATTTTCTACGAGTGCTTTGCCCCATCATGTTAGTGCATGGCTAATTGGGTTCGGAAATTATTAAATGACATGCCAATCATTCTTTTGAAGCGCCTAAAAGTAGTTCTGTTATTTGAATGCACCTTTCATCTCCTTTTATAAGTGTCAACGTTTAGCTGTTGATGGTGATAGTCGCAATCTTGTCCTAAGGGAAAATTGTACGCAGTGTGGGAAACCGCACAAAGATCCCCAAGAGAGAAGTAATTGCTTCACTTAAATATTTTATTGCTATTGCTGTAGTATTTTACTTGGCATGGAGGAAGGAAATCCGTTCCAACAAAAATTCCTGCTTGCGGGTGTTTCAGATGCTTGAGAGAAACAGATTTGGGCCTTTATCGATGCAAAAAAGTTAATAAGTCTCCAATAATTTTAAAACTTTACGCTGCTCTGAAACCTAATCGAACAAGCAAAAGACTCATTTTATCCCCTCTCAACTCGTTAATACCAACTTCAAATGTTTTTACATTTCTTCCCTGTATGGCTCTGAAAAGACTCCCTTTTTCTGATGTAATCATATTTTATGCTGCTTTCCTGAACTGGACCTACTCTGATCATGGTACTCTTGTTTTCCGTTCCACGACTCACACCACTAAAGGGTGATCGGACATGGACTCTGCTTTGCGGCTAACATTGTTTTCCGGCAGCAATACGCGCGGCTGGTGCTGCACAGCCTTTTTATCTTCATTCCTGTATTTATCCCACTCACTTTTAAACTTTCCCCATACTCTAGGTCTGTCTCATGTGGTGCTTCTTGTGGTGCTTTCAAGTTTTTATAATTTTAAAGATCAGTCACCGATGTTTGTAACAAATACTTAGTTGAGTCATGTAAAATGCATGAATTTAAACTATGAATGTTTTCTAATATGAACTCTATAATCATGAACCCTTTAATGAATCATGAACTGTGTCCAATGAATAATGAAAACTGTTTGTGATCATGAACTCTAAAATACAATATTATTCTCTTCTACATTTTATACTTCTATTTTATTAATTTTATTATATGATACATCATATATTATCCTATGTTTCAACATTTTATTCTAAATTTTATTATATGATATATTATATATTATTCTGGTACAACTCTGATAAACGCCCTAATTTCACCAAATGTGACGATATGTGTTTTGCGCTGGTTTTTGGCGCGATTGCGTGTTGTGTGGCAACCATGTCGACGTTGAAAAGTCTTTTGGTGGAGTAGTTTCTTAATTGCTAGTTGGTTCGTGTCGCGTGTGTTTTTGAAATGGCCTGTGTTGCGATGAAAGACAGACGTGGTGGGAAGGTTTCAGCTGCGTATTTTAGATTATGTGCAGAGTAAATTTAGTATGAAAAGGTACGATGTTGTAGTTGTTAACGAGTCTTTTGTTCACGGATGTATTTATGGGGATCGTAGTGTATTTTTAGAATTTCTGTGGGAGTCGGGACTTTTAAAACGGAGTTTGACGTGTCCGAAATGCGGAGCTGATATGGGAACTCGGACGAAAAATGGTGTTTCTGATAGACTTATGTGGGTTTGCAGTAAAATTGTTGCTAATAAAGTATGTGGGTGTCAGCGGAGTTTAAGGTTTGGATCTTGGTTTTCGTGTAGCAAGTTAACGTTGGAGGAAGTTTTTATTGTTACTTTCGAAATTTTGAATCGTAGGAAGGCATGTGATATAGCAAAATCGTGGAAATTTTCTTCACAGACGTTGTGTGACTGGCGAAATTTTATTGTATTTTGGACTTTGCATGCTCTGTATCTGAGAAGATAGGGGGGGGGGAAAGATATTTCTGCTTTTAAAAGAAGCTTTCATTATGGTAAGTGCATTTTATTTTATTGTTTTTATTTTGTAGAATGTTATATTCATTGTTTTTGGTATGAATTTCCGTTTTTATTGTTGTTTTTTGAATTGTCTGAAATTTATTTTAGTTTATATTCTTGATTTGTTTTTAGTGTAGATTGTGAAATTCGTAGATGTTTTTTAAAGTTGAAACAGAACTCTGTGTACATGGTATTCTTTGAAATTTATTGTTGTTATGTTAATTTATTAAAGCGAGGTGTGCGTAATTCGTAGATTCGTTCGTTGCCTACAGTGTGCCATTCGTAGATGTTTTTTTAAGTTAAAACATGTCGCTGTGTACATGGATTCTTGTCAAATATTTTTGGTTAGAAACTTTACGTTTTTGCTATCTAAATTTTCTGTTTTTGTTTCGGATTTTTAGCTTACATCGTGTGCTCAAAACGTAGTTTTTGCATGTGCGAAAACCGTGTTTTTGGAGACATTTTAGGCTTAAAGTTCGAAATGTAGACAAAAAATTTAGATAGTAATATGGCAGCGTAATTTGGCGACTTGAGGGCGCATATCAGAGTAGTTCCATTATTGTATACTTTATGTATAATTCTGAATTTTATTTTCTGTACTTTAAGTATTATTTTAAAGTTGTCATATGATATATTCTATGGTTTAGCATTTTATTCCAAACTTGGAAAATTCAAAATTTTATTATATGACACGTTATGTATTATTCTATACTTCATGTATAATTCTACATTTCGTTTTCTGTTTTTTCTTAATAAGTTATTATTCTAATTTTGTCATATGATATATTTTATGCTAGCTTGATGTAAAACTTGTTTTATTAGATTTAACTCCTTTCCAAAGGTAAAAAGTATACGAGATCTGGTCTCATCCGGTGGGCTAATAATTGATTCACCCATTACACAGTAACCCTTCTAACAATCCTTCTTCTAGTTTTCTTCTTTTTCTTTTTTTGTCTAATAGGCCCACCAGCGGCCGAGTGGTAAAGTCGCTGAACACTGGTAGTTCGGTCCAAGGTTCGAATCCCGCAAACGGGCTGGCTGCATGGCCGTTTTCTTGGTTTTTCCCATGTGTAACGTGTATGCGAGCCAGTTCCGCTTAGAAAGTCCTCTACGAAGGCATCCCTCTTTTTAGGCAGATAGCTCTCGAGGCTTTGCCATAATCACGCACACACCCTCTAAAGAACTATCATTCTTGGCGTAAACTAAAAAAATTGGGCCAAGATAAATGTTTGAATTTCTCCGTAACTTTCGCACCAATATTATAAAATTTAATATCTAGGCATAATTTGAGTCGTAGAATCGAAATATGGAAAAAAATGGTATGTTATTTCAGAAAACGTTCGATTTTGTGTCAAAATACCTATGTTAGAACAATGTTATATATAAATCTAATATATATCCTACGTCGCACTTTTGAGACATGAGAAACGCAATTTGAATTTTGTCAATCGGCCCAGTAGAACGGGAGATATAGAAGTGTCCCTTTTTGGGGGCAGTGTACATATAATAATATAACAAGCCCTATCCAACCAATAGAACAAAGAGTTATCAAAAATACTAAGATAAACTCTTGCTGCTTTTTTTATCCATCAATGCGGGAAGGTATAGAGTACATGAATTTTAGAAGAAATATTACATTGAAAGATACGATATTTACTTTGTTTCTTGCCAAGAAAGATGTGAAGAGCATTTTGCGTTCGTAATAGGGTAAATCCACACAGATCTGATCATAGCTTGATAAAATGTATTTTACCAAAGAAAACATTTCACAGTTCTGTAACTTGCGACAAAAATACTCGTACAGTTCTTCGCAGTATTATAGAGCGCAATCATTCATTACACTTCAAACTGCTAAAAACATTAAACACAACGCTATGGAAAGATCATCTAAAATGTAAAACTCTCTCGGATATTTCCATACTCCGCAGTCGCTCTGAACTAAGAACTGAGAACATATGCTCTCTTCACTCTTATATATTTTTCACCCGTCTGCCATGAAATCTGTAGTACTTCTCGAATTTACTAGAAGGCATTTACTATTAAATTTACATCAAAGGGCCGGTTACGATTAGAGCTGCATATAGTATCATTCCCCAGGGGTTCGAAAGAGAGCAATCACTGCGTTCTGGCTAGGTAAATTTCTAGATAGACTCGAGTTCTGGGGAAAAAGAAACGCTTTATTCTGTTGTAGGTTCAGGTTCAGCAGATAGTATATTGTACTGTCTTGTCTGCCCCTTTTTTGCGGGGGCGCAGTATGGTTAGGTTTCGAAGGTAGTCCTTGGGTCCACCATTGTTCTAAGCTTTTCAAAACCCAAACTTTGTGAAACTGAAATTGTCCACGCAAGTTGACCGGGGGATATGCCTCCTTGCATCGCCTCTAGGGGTAGGGGCGATTAAACGTGTTAGGCAACCTCGAGCTAGCCAGGTCTGAATGTCCCTTTTCCCTAGTGTGCTGCATATAGTACCAATTACAATACCCATTAAAGTTATACAGGGACCGGCCCAAACTGCCGCCAAATGGTTATCAATTTCGGTGAGCTTTGGCGATTTCTCACTAAATTTGCCGAAGTTAGTCGCCAAAATCGTCGTCAGCTTGGCGATATCTCGCGAAATACAAAACATGAACAGATAAGTTCTAGAAGCCCATATTCAATTTTCCGGAAGAAACACTTTCGCAGTATCGTCGACGGGAAAAGGAAAGTGGTTAGTGACGCTGACTGCCGTACTCAAGCGCCCGTGTGAGAATCTCGGAGAAGACATGCATATTTGTAAATGTATAGTGTCTGTGCGGCACAGGAGCACTCAAAATATACCGTGAGCCGAAAGTCCTCTCGAGAGGTTAATAATAAGGAAAGGGAGTGGAAGACCGACAGATCCGGGTAAGATTGGGCGGAAATGAGCAAAGTCGGACTGTTATTCGTATGGTGCTCAAGGTTTTTCCTGAGACAGACGCAGACTTGAACTGTTTGTCACGGTATAATTCGTGGGCTTGTTCTGCTCGGTGGCCAGAGCGTCGCGCGGCTGCACTACAGGTCTGGAGTTCGATCCCCGGGCTGGACAAGTTTGAATCAGCCTTTCATCCCTTAATTGGGTCGATAAAAAAAGTACCAAGTTCACTTGGAGACTTAACATCGGGGGTCCTGCGACAAGCTGATCACTTGCCCAGAGCATATGCTGATGCACTCCGGGGCTCAAAGATCAAGAAAGCAGAAAACCGCAGTCACTGCAGACCGTGGCCCACCAAAACTGCAGCGCCACTTAGTTTAATTTAGTTCTGGTTAGATCAGACAAGTGAGATTAGTAACACGCTCACAAAAAATAGATAATATTCAATTTTTGAGATAAAAACAAGATTTCAGTCAGCCTTTTGTACTTCTTCGACAGTCTCTAGTCTTGTCTGAAATCTGCGCTTATCATTAAATACTAATCATATCCAGTTACATATTCTACTTTTTATACAAAATTCAGTTTTCTTGTGTGCTTCCATCATGGCGCAGTAATTTTAACTACTAGAAGTGTAGTTAAATTCAAACTATCAAGATGACGTTGTAAATCTAGAATTCCTCTATTACACTTTGCTAGTTTGTTTTCTAAGGCATTACATGCTTGTGGTAATCTTTAAGTTAAATTGTATTTAAACAGCATTTATCTAATAAATTATACGAGACCGACTTTCTTGTCATTGATATTTTGTTCTGTGTCTGAGTTCTTGCCAATAAAATTTTACAGAAAGTATTCATATATTGAATCCCTGAGCATTAGAATTAAAATTACGCTCCAAAATTGGTAGTTTCATTTACATATAGCAATGAAAGCTTTATGATAATATATGTGATGTAAGGTAACTAAATGTTTTGCGAAATAATACAAAATGCGAAATAGAAAACCGTTCTTAGCCAGAAAGCCGGAGGTTCCCCCCCCCCACAGTTATCCACGTGAAGGAGAGAACTAAATTCAGATAATAAAAAAAGAAATTTTTAATTGTTTATTAATTTCTTGTAAAAATATTAAAACTTTCTTTAAAAGATAAAATATGTTATGCTACTTTATCGTGGCTAAGACAGGAGTTACTTAAGAAGCATTTAAATACACACAACCTAATACACTATTAATTAAAAGTTACGATCGTATAATTAGCAAAATACCCGAAACGTTACACAACACCAATATATCAGGAAAAATACAATTTTTTCAGACTTTCATACTTTTTCGTATCATGTATTTGTAAGTAATTTTAAATGTCATTACTTTATAGATTCATGATAAAGTAAGATTTTAAGCAATAATACTTAACCCCTGTTATGTTTCTCGAAAGTTCCTGAATGGTGAACATTGAATAGCTATTACTCACATACGGAATATCATCAAACTGCGTAGCAATCTGTAAGAAAAATATATCATTTTAAAAGAGATACCAATCATCGAACTGTGAGATTTCATAAATTATAGAAAAACAAAATCGAAGGAATTAGAAGTTTCAAACATAAAGAGAACATTCAAACCTTTTTAACAATAATTTGATGAACAGAGTAAATTTTGAGGGCAATTATAATCTCAGAAGACTGAAGTAATTCAATCCTCCTTCCATCCTTTCTGAGCAATTAAAAGCATTTCCTTTTGCAGATGTAATTCAGGCTTAATAGTTATTGACATCTCGAAATATATTGTTGCGTGAGTACGGGTTCGTGACGGACTGATTGCGCACAGAACCTATGATAGCTTGATAAAATTTATTTTCACAAAAGAAGAAACGCATAACAATACAAAGTATTCTCCCGCCTTCCAAGCATGCCATCCTAGGTGTGGTTCCGCACGCTGGGCACGTATTCCAGAGGTCAGCGGTTCGATTCCCTGCTGACAAAAATACCAAATGTCTCTACAGTGGCGCTCGAACTAAAAAGGTGGTGTACGATGATTCTCCCCACTCAGGATTTGGCGACTGGGTCCCCTAAAAGCCCCAGTAACCCTTTAAAACCGGGGTGTATATAAGGTATTTCTCCCGCCTTCCTAGCGTCTTGGTCTGCACGCTGAGCGCGTATACCAGAGGTTCGCGGTGCGATTCCCGGCGAAGGCGTTGCTCATTTTTCGTCTTGCCTGCTTCCAAAAATATCTAATGTCTCTACATCAGGTCTAGAACTTTCCGCAAAAGTACTTGTACAGCTCTTTAATCTACAAAGAATATTTAGCACCTCTTAGAATAATTGTCACCTCTTTAATCGATAAAGAATATTTTGCAGAACACAATACAAATCGCATCTAAAAAGTGTTCACACAATGTTCGCTCTAAATTTAGCATGGAGATTTCTCAGCATTCAAAAGTCAGTTCTGAACTAAAAACTGAAAACTGATTCTCTCTGCGGGCTTATATAGTAAGTTTTATATAGTTCGTTAAAATTACATATAAGCGCCGGGTACGGTTAAAGTTACACATAGGGATAAATTACAGTTATTTAATTACAGTAGCATTTACAGTTATTCAGGAATAGGACCAAAATGTCGCTAGTGGCGACTTTTGAAGATTTCGAGCCAAATTTGGTGTCAAAAATTAATTCCGAAAACTATCGCCAGCTTGGCGATATCTCGCTAGTTTAGCGAGACAGCCATTCACTTCAATGTTAAATAGATTTGCCCCTATAATCTTATTTTTCCGGCACAGCTTCGCCCTCTTCAGACATTTCCTGTTACATTATACAAAAGACACTAAAATTTCGCATGTAATTTCACTAAACTTATTCACGTATGTTCAAAATTCGTAATCATATCTTAAAATTATAATATTAACTTTTAATGAAAAAAATATTGTTATTACATAATTAAGTCGACAGGATATGAAAGGAAAATATCTAAGTTATTAAATTGAGACTTAAGGAGCCATTATAAATTGAATTTAGAACTTTACGTGTTTCATTTCTATTGCATCCTGCGGCTGTAAACGTACGAGAAGTAGAAGAAGAAATAGTAGAAGAAATTACACAAATTTTATTTGTTCAATTCTCTAATGCTTTTTAAATAAAGATAGATCACTATGTACATGGGAGATGGAGCGCTATGCACATGTATAAGAAATAATTTATCGCTTAATATATGTAATGTTTTATACACATAATACCAAGACTATGCGCAATGTTTTAAGCCAGAACCGTCAGCTGTGTATACTGGGAGGAAATCAATAATATATATATTGTAATACATGCTCATAGTGCTGATTCTGGACGATCGGCTGAGTCTGTGCAATTCTCTAATGTTTTAAGGAAAAACGGATCGCTGTGTATACAGAGAGAAAAACAATTATGCATATAATATAAATTTAAATAGTTTCATAATTCAATAATAACAGCTTCATAAAATGAAATTTTCAATAGTTTCATATTCAAATGTGTGACAAAATGGCGGGAAAAAGAAATAATTAAAACAACAACCTGTTGCTGCTACATCTAAAAAATAAGTAAAAGCAGTAGATAGTTTACTATATGAATGCAGTTAATTTGATGAATATTTAAGTTTGGATTCTAAAATCCATTTTTAACAAGAAAGCATTTGAGCTATGTTCTTGATAATTTTTTTCTATTTCATAGCAAATAAACATTTTTTAAAATTGTATTGAATAACTTCTATATTTTGTGCATTCATATTTTCTTCATTTCCTAATGTTTTAGTGCTTTTTCAATGGAAAGCGCTTTTCTGTCGCCAAGCTTTTTTCTCTTTGAACATAGGATATGCAAGAAAACGAGTATATAATGCAAAACTCTGCTTTTAGTTTGAAACTGCCCCATAAGCCACGTTTCAATTTTCATTACTTCCTCCTTCTATCCAATCGAATCATTACATGATAAAAATAGTTTTCATTGCATTGGTAGCATCCAAATGCAGTAACATCGAATTAACATCCATTAACATGCAAATGCAGTAACATCGATATAACATCCATTAACATGCAAATGCAGTAATTTACTACAATATCATGCTTACAATTTAATTTTTTATTCAACTAAACGCTTGATTACGTTCCCAAAGCTCACAATCTTCAAACATCCTCTGGGTTTCTTTTAAGGAATCTTTCCCATTTACAGTACAATAAATGACATAAAATATCAAGATTAAGTCCGTGAAATTTTCCATGCTGTCTCTTTCTAAAAAGAAACGGAAAAGGATTTTAAGCCTAAGACTTACATTTGGTGAATAATTATTTTGTTAGGCAATAAAGCTTTTAATCGAAGAATAGCTGAAAACTCTTCGGAAACAAAGCCATATCTTCAGCACTCCTCTTCAAAGAGTGCATGGAAAGAATGCTATCAAATGCTCAAGTGTTACCTACATCTCAAAGACAGAACGAGGCGTTTACAGTTACCATTCAAGATAATAAAAATTTACTACGCATGATTCTTCTCTTCGCTTGCCATCTTCTGTCGCCATTGATCTTCGTAATTAGACGTCCTACATAACTTTCTGTAGAACGCTATACACACCAGCTTTACTTGATGATTTCTGTTAAGTTAAATATTGTATTCGTATTTCTTATGGCAATGTTCTTGTGTTCAAAGACTGCCAATAAAATGCTTTTGCTAAAAAGTCTGTCATTTTGTAAGGATTATGTTAATTTTATTAACAGTTTTTGAGTTAAACTTCCTTTCCTGTCTATTCTTAACTTCAACTTACTACTTCCGACCAGAACGTAGTTTTAGAATCACGTCTGAATACATAATGAGAAAGAGCGGTAATTAACCGCGAAGTTTTTCTGTCTTGGTTTTAGAGTTACCAGGTATCTTGTCTGTACGCGTCTGCCTTTTTTATGCTACTCTCTCGTAAGCTATTATTACGCTCTGCCGTACTCAGGCCCTTGATAGCTTCGCAGTTAGTTAGCGTTAAGGGGCCAACTCGGTCAGAATCTTGATAGCTTCGGCTAAATCTCTTTTTTAGTTTA
The DNA here is from genome assembly GCF_044657685.1 of Stegodyphus dumicola. Classification (NCBI taxonomy): domain Eukaryota; kingdom Metazoa; phylum Arthropoda; class Arachnida; order Araneae; family Eresidae; genus Stegodyphus; species Stegodyphus dumicola. Next base: position 134,910,328 of record NC_140769.1, read on the forward strand.
GATTAGTTTTAGTTTACTTCTTAGTTTCTTAAGTTCAAGCCCAAGTGTCGGCTTTTATTGTACACTCCAAGACAAGAAACAAGTTGGACTTGTTCTGTTAAATCTTATTTGAATAATAAAGGATTATTTACCCTTCCAACTTGTTTCTTGTCGCACGAACTCAAGCGATTATTCGTTTATCAGTTCTTAAGATTCTCTACGTTCAACTGTAACTTAGAATTTGAGTGAGTGAGTGAGTAAGTGAGGAACTCTATAATTTTATTGTATCATTCATTAACCCGCAGGAAGGCGCATGGGGTGTATCATACCCCACCCTTACATAAAAGTGGAATATTCCTAACTTGAGAAACTGAAATTCTGTACTGCATTCAGTAGCTGAGTTTCTAGCTGTGGTTGACTTTCAGAACCGCTTTTTCTTTGTCTGTGTGTTTCAGAAAAACATTTATCGGTATTTTGTTGGAACTGGGGTATGACACACCCCACGCGCCTGTCCGCGTAAGTGTTTTTCTGACCGAATATTTAGTTCAGAAATTTAATTCTAGAGTGTAACATTAAATATTTCTCGCAAGTGATTTTAAAGTACTTGACATTAAATTCTTGAAAATTTCTAACCGCGTTATGGTAAAGGTAAAAAGAATGACTCCCTATGAATTGGAGATGCAACGCCTGTGAGATTTACTAAAAATATTTGAAAGCGAGGAAGATTGCATTTCGGAAACCTGAAGATGAAAATAGGAATATTTTCTACACTGTTTTGGTTTCGAAAAAGATAAATCATTAATTCCTAATGTCACTAAAAAAGGAAAAACTGTTCTTATGCTTTCAACATTATACAACGATCATACTATAGATGATACTATTGGAGAAAATAAAACGTCAGGAATTACATGTTTTTATAATATTACTAAAGGAGCAGTGGATATGGGGGATGAAATGTCAGCCAATTATTCAATTGCCAGAATAACAAGGAGGTGGCCAATGGTAATTTTCTTTCCTGCACTGAATGTTGCTGTAATAAATGCTTGAATTATATTACATTCAACTGCTAATCCACCAACCAGAAACAGAAGTCTGTTTTCGAAGGACTTAGCATTACAATTAATGAAAAAAGTATTGAACAAAGAACAGAGATTAATACTTTTCCAAGAAATTGACGTACTGCATGCAAAACAAAAGCAGAAGTTTCGACGAAGAATTAAAACGAATACAAGAAATTCGAAACAACTAAGTATGAAAGAAGTGATAAATTTTTTGCCCTCGCGCCAAGGACAGAAGAACGTGAATGCAATGTTTAAAATGTGAAAACATTCTGTGCGTAGAGCACATGAATGTATTTCGTTCAAAGTGTGAAGAAATAAAATAAGCATGGTGTATCAGAGATGCAATGAATCTTAGAGGCATGATGTTTATTTTTTTATATTTTCATTTATCTTAATTTTAACTCTAAGATTATTTTGGAAAATATTTTTTTTCAAACCCAATTATTATTCACGTATTTATAATACACGAGAACAAGGAAAACAGCTTTAAAACTAAATAAACTATTTTTATCGTATTTTAAATATTGGGGTACGCGCCCACTCTAGTAACCCCCACGCGCCCACTCTAGTAACTTTTCTCGGTGCGACTTTCGCGGGTTAAGATGTTCATTGTTTCAAGAGATACAATTTTGTATTTAGGAATTTTTTACCACAGTTGTAATAAATTCATGACTAAACTGCGCTTTTTACTGCAACTATCAAATTGACGCATCTATCTTTAACGAAAATGCTTGTAAAGAAGGACAGTCTTGCAGGAAAAGTATTCATGTTTTCAAGTATAGCCTAAGGATATGCTGACCGAAGTCGCCGGTGGTCAATGCGATCAGTGCGCACTGGCGATTTCTTAACACTCTGATCGGCCAGAATTTTCGCTTAGAAAGTGCCCAAATTTTCCAAATCTTCTATGAGAAAAAAATATTTTCTTGTTTTTTTTAATGTAAAAATTCTTCTGGTATTTTATACCTGGATTAGTTTACTTTTATTGTATTACGTTGATTTCTTTGACATATTTTAATATGCATGTATATATACGTTCTTACAGACATCACAAAAAATATTCTAGGCCGTATATTTACGGCCTTGCTTGTTAGAGCAGTGTTTTCCAAGGCGGGGCACACGCCCCACAAGGGGACAGTTCGATTGTAAAGGGAGGCTATTGGAAAATGGACCCGTTCACAGTTTCAGTTAACCGTATGGCTACTCTCAGTCGCTACTCGAGCTCGGTAAACCTCCAGTATAAGCAACTTCTGCCCGCCATGTTAATGTTGGAGTACAACTACTGGTTATACTGGGCTAGCACTAAGCATTTCGCTCTATTTATTCTGACTGGCGCGAAATTCTAAGTGCGGGATCTCAGTTTCTGCAGAGTTTCGCAGTAGCGTTCAGCATTCACCGGTGGTGTTAATTTGAAATGAAGCGTCCGTTTAATTGTCGTAAAAGTCTCATTGTTTTAAAAAATATTGTTGCGTGCGTACGGGTTCGTTATGAAATAAATGCACAAGTCCGATGAAAAAGGAATAAAAATTTATTATTATCACAACAAAAATGCTTAAATTTTCTCAAATTATCATGCAGTATTACAATATCTCACAGTAGTTATCTTTTAACTACTCGAATGTCCAATAGAACTTAATTTAAAACAGCTAAAGAACGCTAATCCGCGAATTCGCTATAATCGACAAGAGCAGTTTTCTAAATAACAACAAACTAAGCAACTACTACAAACTGAGATGTTTTCCTCCTTTTATAAGATTTTAAAATCACGTGCTAGAATTTTCCAGTACTTTCTCGAAATCAAAAAGAGATATTTATTTATTTAATGCACGCGCTCTTGTATTTTCAATTTTCCGGCTTAGCTTTCTTTTAATATTCGTCACGCGCTGCACTGCGCGAGAAATAAAACCATTTAATTTATAATTGAACTAACATTAGCTTTTTAAATACCAAATTCGTAACAATATATACGTTGTATAAATATAAATGATGTATAAATGGTATGTAAATTCAGTTGGTAATTTTTATTAATTTCAGTTTTAGAAGCATCACTTTCCAGAAACATTTGTCAAATGAAAAAAGAATGATTTTTGTGGTGAGGTATTTAGATATGCAGTTTTAGTATATGTTCCAGTTCACATTATTTTTTTTAGTTTTTAATTCATGGGGCATAAGAATTTTAGAAAGGCTTAGGTGAGGCATAGCACAAAAATTGTTGGGAAACACTGGGTTAGAGGGTTTTAAACTGGAATCTCTAGCATTATACGCTAACAAAACATTTTTATTTCTTTTTTCCCTTTTCCTTTTTCTTCCCCTCCCCCCCCCAGATCCACAAGGCAAGTGGTTGTCAGCTTGCTGATCCTTCACCACCGAGAGTTAAAGTATTCCTATTTTTAAGACGAAGTGGATGGTTAGGATTATTGTTTTTATTCCACATTTTTCAGAAGTTACCATTTTGCTTCGAAAAAACTCTTTGTTGTATTTATACATTCATAAAATCACTATATAAGTATCGGAATCCGTTTTCAAAGATTATAAGGTACTTTCTCCCTCCTTTCTGCGTGCCTTGGTAGTGTAACGGTAGCACACTCAGCACGTATTTGAGAGATCCAGATTCAACCCCGGCTAGGGCATTGCTCATTTTCCACATCTTCTGCTTCAAAAATAAACAAATGTCTTTAAATACTATTAACCTTAAAAGTTTGTAGGTGCATTATATATTACAAATGTTATAATGTTATATCGTTGTGGAATAATATGCATAGTGTGAAGTATGCGGTTGATAAGAAAAGAAAGCAGATGCCATTACGTGAAATAATAGATTACCTGCAAGATGAGGACTCTTTTTACTTACATTGGCAAGCCTGATTTCGAAATTGAGCGTTTCGTTCGCTTCATCTCTTATTGCAGGGTCTGTAAGGTACAAGATAGAGGTATCATTATTTTTCAACAAGTGAGCCGCTTTTATCGTCAAGTCTAGGTAAGACGCAGTCGAGGGATTGCTACTTCCATTTAACAGAGACTTGTGAGCTATTCCAAATGATGGTTTGTGCAACTTGAAAAGAAAAAAATCAATTTTATAATTGTTTGATAAGGCTAAATAAATTTTTTCACAAATTTTAAACAATTTTGGTATTTTTATGTTAGAGTGATCACCGTGAAAAAAATCTGCTTCAAGTGTGCCGGAGATCATTTGACATATGCCTCCAAAATTCTGCTTACCAAAAAACGTAAAATTCTGCTAACAAAAAAAAATTTAAAACAATTTTGGTTAGAGCAATTTTATGTTAGAGCGATCACCGTGAAAAAAATCTACTTCCAGTGTGCCGGAAATCACTTGACATATACCTCCAAAATTAAGAAAAAAAGGTAAGCAGAAATATTATCGAAGTCTTCAGCATCACCTCGCCCCCCTGCAAATTTTTCCGGAGTTCCGGAAGTCTATTCCAAGTAACAAAACGTATATTGGGAAAATGAATTTCGTTGACATTGAAAAGGTTAAGAATACGAAGATTGCTGAAAACTACTGATTTCCTTATGCCTACACTTTCGATCATCAAGTTCTCAAGCTACGGGAAAAATCCTAGGATTTCAGTTTTTCGAAGGAACACGACCTTCACTAATTTCTGGGCTCTAAAAGTGAAGAAATAATCCAAATCTAATTAACTGATAAACTTGTTGTAGTATTTTATGCTACACATTCTAAAAAAAGAGCAATAACTTCTGCTCAGAAGTAAAAGTACCGCAAAGCTTTTATAAATGGTAGCCAGAATCGATAGAACTCATTTCCAACATGGATGTTCTTTCGTTTGAATTTTAATACAACTATTAATGTTGCGTCTCCAAATATTTTCATCACTGATATGTAGATGCATTTCATGACTATTTTCACATATTCTGTTGCAAGGTAAATGCATTTGACTTGAAACATTATTCATTACGTATGCCTCAATAACACCTTCAGTCTTAATTTATAAGTGAAACAACAAAATCAGCGTTATATTTTCAAATTTTCACAGGACTAGTTTCAATCATCCTCAACTTCAAAATTGCTAATGAACGAGATAAGATATGGTAGTAGCACGAGAACTAAAACATAATTTCTTTAGAGGCTGAAGGCAAAAGTGGATTAGAATTAGGGTCGTTAACTAGAACAGAAAGATTTTTTTGAATGTGAAATACCTCCAGAAAATCTAATTCACCAATGGAAGATGTTTTTTGAATAATTTTGGCTGCAGAAAAATTGAAAGTGTGATTTTCGGCCCAACAATGCTGGGCAACAGAAGACTTTTGTGTTTCCTTATTTCTAACTTATGCCTCATGTTTCTTAACGCGAAATTTTAAGGCTCTCTTAGTTTGACCAATGTAAATTAAACCACACTAGCAAGACCTTCAGTCTTTCTTAGCAGAATATACGCGACGTCAATAGCAGCTGCAAATATGTGATCACCAGCAATTATAAGCAAGAAATAAATGTAAATGAAAACATGTGTACGGGAAATAAATATTAGGGTAATTTTGATATACAGTGTCTATAATTAAAGAGCCTTAGTTCAAAGCTGCCTACAAGTGGAACCAGTCATCAGAAAGTTGTGAAATTTTGTAGCGGACTTATTGAAGGGATGAGAATGTCTTTCAGCGAAAAAACATTAGTTACAAATAGAGTCACCAGAGAGCGTTTCACTTTGAAATCCTGTAGTAAAAATGCAACTCTTTATCGACGTCATGCAACATAAGATGAAACAAGATATAGTTGTCATAAAACTTAGAAACATTCACTGAGACTTTGTTTTCACCGTGCTTGTTGCTCAAAATGACGATAAGTTTACGAGACTGTAACTTTTACGTTTCGGGATGTTTGATAGTAAAATTTTTTTACCAAAACCGTAATTCCGCAGTAGCTGCTTTACAGAAATTCCTGACTTTGAACGGAATTCTAAGAGTTCCAATGAATGTTAAAAAATTTCGGAAAATGATAACGAAATTTGAAGAAAGAGGATCATTTTCTGTTCGTCCTGGAAGAGGAAGAAAACCTCTTTCTGCAAAAGCAGGACAGGAGGTTGTTTTTCAGGTCGCAGACGACACAGCTTCAAACTTTCAGGCTAGCACCAGTGTCTGGCGTATTGTACAGGCGTTGCATAAAACACCTTCAACTTTCCATAAGATCTCCTGCTCTCTGGTGTCCTCCGATATTATCCTTACAAACTTTCATTAGTGCAGCGGTTTCTTATACAGGATTTTTACGCTCTACCCAAAGAATCTTTAAGGAGATCTAATCTCCTTAGAGATTCTTTGGCTCTACCCCGATTCTCACTTCACTGGCTTGATTCAGAATGACCTTGGACTACTCTCTGGGCAGTCTAAGTGCATTTTCATTTGGATCGTGCATTGAATACTCACAATTCCCTAATTTGTGAATCAGAAAATCTGCGCCCTGTTTTAGAGGTTTCATTGCATTCACCAAAAGCGACGGTGTGGTGTAGAATTTCTACGTCATTTATTCTCCGCCTGTACTTCTTCGAGGAGTTAAGTTCCACAGGTCCAGTGACATGCTCGATCATCAAGCAGCGATGTCCAAACCTATTAGAGAACATAAGTGCTCCATCTCTGCATCATCTCCATCTCTGTCAGTACCTTGCACGCACAATCTTTATGCAAGATGGAGCTTCTCCACACATTGCACGGTGTGTTACGAATGTTCTTAAATGTCATTTTTCAGAAGAACGTGTTATGAGCCGGAACTTTCGTAATGTGTGCCCCCCATCGATATTCAGACCTCAATCCATGCCATGTTTGGCTTTTGGGACACATGGAACATCTGGTAAGTCTTGTCAATCCAAAAACTTGATCTGATCTTAAAGCCAGCATTTCACGCCACGTGCTGAACATTTCGCGGCACACACTTCGATCAACTGAGGAACATGCTAGCTTGCGATTTCAGACGGTAGCTGAAAACGATGGCCATTATGTGAAAGTGTGTCTGCTTATTAAGTATTTGTAGTAAAAGAAATTTAGAACAATCTAAAAAAACAGCTACATTTTTGCTAAACGGTAATGGTTCTCAAATATTTGCTTTCTTTAAAAAAGTTTCTTAGAAGTCTACGATATAAATTTCAAATAATGTTTCCTTATGAACTGATTACAAACCTTTATCATGTTAAAGGTCTGGTTCAGAGGGTTCGTCGTGATGGACAAGTCGAAGAACATACTATTATTGTATCCCATGTTATAAATATCAATGAGAGTATACATCCAGTTGAAAGTGGAATTGCTCCAGGTAGCATTTATTATTGGCCACGACCCTAATTCTGTCAGTTTACTTTTCAGACGCCACATTCCATCGCTGCTGATGTTTCCTGTCAATGCAAAATTAAAATGAACACAAGCAGTGATAAAGCTTATATTGAGAAAACGTAAATTGCTATAAGATTTAACTAAATTTCTATTTAAATGCGGCATCGTCCATATAAGCGCGTTTTTTAAGCCCTATGAATTTTAAAAATCAAATTGCCTCGTTTTCTATCCAAGTGAATAAAATATGTCATAAATTAGGTAATGTTTTTTTTTGACAAACGGTTTTGAAGCCAAGGTTAGGACACAAGTGCTGCAGCAGTAGTTAATGATGGGATACATACAAGGGTTGGACGAAAATATGGAAACACCTTCAAAAAACATGTTTCTTTGCTTAATATGGTGTAGGAAACCCGTTGGCATCCAAAACAGCTTGCAGTCTTCTCGGAATGGATAAATACAGTTCCTGTATGTTTACCAAGGGAATATTATACCATTCTTCCTGCAAAACGGTGGCAAGTTGAGATAACGATGTTGGCGGTGGATAACGAGAACGCACTTTCCGTTCCAATGTAGACCACAAAGGTTCGATAATATTCAGGTCTGGTGACTGTGGTGGCCAGGGCAGATGGGACAACTCATCCTCGTGCTCAGAAAACCAGTCCTGGACAATGTGAGGTGTGTGAACAGGGTCTTTGTCGTCTTGGAAGACACCATCACCATCGGGGAATAAAGTTTGTACCATGGGATGAACTTGATCGGCCAAAATGTTCACATAAGTCTTGGCAGTGATGTGCCCTGACACAGTTATCATGGGGCTAGCAGAGAACCATGATATGGCTGCCCATAACAGAACCCCCGCCATATTTCACTCTTGGCAACAAACAGTCTGTATTATAGGCTTGAGATGGCGTTCTCCAGACGTGAACTCGGCCAGAAATGGGAAACAATATGAAAGAAGACTCGTCAGACCATATTACTCGCTTCCACTGCTCTATATTCCAGGCTTTATGACTTAAACACCACCTTTTCCTGTTACGGGCATTAGCATCACTGATGAGTGGCTTCTCAATTACAGCACGGCTAGCAATTCCCTGTTTATGACGCTCCCTTCTAATTGTTTTGGTACTCACAGGGTTCGGTAACACAACATTCATTTCAGCAGTAACTTTTGCAGCTGTGGTCCTCTTATTTTTCGTCGCATTTGCCCTTAATGATCGTCTGTCACGATCACTCAGGACACACGTTCGTCCTCGCTGTGATTTAGCAGATTATGTTTTTCCGCTTTTCAAATATGCGGAATAAATCTTCGATACAGTACCTCTTGAAACACTAAACACCTCGGCTACCGTGCTTACGGAAGCACCTGCCATACGTGCTCCAACAATTTGCACACGTTCGAAGTCTGTTAACTCTGACATAATGCAATGACAACCTCACATAACAGTACTCCGATAACAACTGAACTGTTTACCACATTTACGAAGTTGTATAGGTGGCGTCAATAGTCAAAAACGCCAGCGCCCCCTACATATTTCATTAAAATCAATCTTTCTTTTCAAACATGCATTTCACAAGGTGTTTCCATATTTTTGTCCATCCACTGTATGTTTCCCACACGTAGTGATAGACTTATTATAAGGGCACCTATTATTCTGGAAAACTTATTGTATGAAATAGATTTTACATCATATGGTACAGGGTAAAGCATTCTTTTCATAACCCAAAATTACACATTGGGCAACTCATATTTGTTCTTTTCTCTATATTCGCTTGTGTACAACAAACACAGCGGCGTATTGATTTTCCAACTATTGGAAGGAGATCCCCAATATTGAGGAGAATCTCAATACCTTTTAACCCAGCAGTAATTTTAAAAGTTTCAGTGGAACATACATGCTCAGTTAGTAGTTAAAGGGTTAACCTCCTCTTTTGAATGGCTTACAATATTTATATAGGGTAGCGTGTTATCTGCCAACTGGAATCGTAACCCTATAAGGTGGTCATGTGGAGCATACTTTACATGTATGCAGATACAGGAATCGTGCAAACCGTATATCGTGTGCCGTTAGCCAGAAAAGTGGTGGTGGTGTATTTAATTATGGCAAAGCACACTAGGGCTATCTGCCTAAGGGGAGGGATGCCTTCGTGGAGGACTTTCTAAGGGAAACTGGCTCGTATACACGTTACACATGGGGAAAACCACGAAAACGCCCATGCAGCCAGCCCGTTCGCGGGTTTTGAACCTCAGGTTGTAGTAGTGGAAATCTTCATTAAAGTAGGCTCTGTTAGGGACCAGTGGTACTGAGACGGAGCAGTGATGATCAGAGGAATAGAAGTCAAAACAGTTTAAAGGTACAATTAGGTTCCAATAAGACAGCGCAACAGCAAGCATTAGAATGACTGTATTCCCAAACTCATTCACAAAACATGTTGAGACGCGTCTTGGAGCAAACTTGGTTTGGTTCGGTTTTATGAAGTTACGGCAAAGCCCCAAGGCTATCTGCCTAAGGGGAGGGATGCCTTCGTGGAGGGCTTTCCATGGGAAACTGGCTTGTTCACACTTTACACATGAGGAAATCCATGAAAACGCCCATGCAGCCAGCCATTTCGCGGGATTCAAACCTCGGATCGAGCTACCAGTGTTCAGCGACTTTACCTCTCGGCCGCTGGTGGACACGAAGCATACTTGCGTAATTTTTCAAACGAAGCATCCAGGCAGAAGAAGAACATGCGAATACCTGAAGGCGGCCACTATTTTTCAGGATATGAATTATAGTAATATTCATGTAATAGTAGTAGTGCGCTATGCCGATAGCTCCTGCCCGCGAATGGGAACCAAACACAAATTTAAGCTATGTCTAAAGCTTTTTGCTGACTTCTAAACCCCAGTTATGAAGGGGAATAGGAAGTTCAGATGACTTTTATCAATTTTTATTAAAAAGATTTTTGTACTTATGCAGGTAAATAGTTATATAAGTTACGTAGGTAAATAGTGATACAACTAGCTCTGTAAATTTTAATTTGCTTATTGTTATCGAATATACAGTGGATGGACAAAAATATGGAAACACCTTGTGAAATGCATGTTTGAAAAGAAAGATTGATTTTAATGAAATATATAGGTGGCGCTGGCGTTTTTGACTACTGACGCCACCTATACAACTTCGTAAATGTGCTAAACAGTTCAGTTGTTGTCGGAGTATTGTTATGGAGGTTGTCATTGCATTATGTCAGAGTTAACAGACTTCGAACGTGGGCAAATTGTTGGAGCACGTATGGCAGGTGCTTCCGTAAGCACGGTAGCCGAGGTGTTTAGTGTTTCATGAGGTACTGTATCGAAGATTTATTCCGCATATTTGAAAAGCGGAAAAACATCATCTGCTAAATCACAGCGAGGACGAACGTGTGTCCTGAGTGATCGTGACAGACGATCATTAAGGGCAATTGCGACGAAAAATAAGAAGACCACAGCTGCAAAAGTTACTGCTGAAATGAATGTTGTGTTACCGAACCCTGTGAGTACCAAAACAATTAGAAGGGAGCTTCATAAACAGAGAATTGCTGGCCGTGCTGCAATTGAGAAGCCACTCATCAGTGATGCTAATGCCCGTAACAGGAAAAGGAGGTGTTTAAGTCATAAAGCCTGGACTTTAGAGTAGTGGAAGCGAGTAATACGGTCTGACGAGTCTTCTTTCATATTGTTTCCCATTTCTGGCCGAGTTCACGTCTGGAGAACGCCATCTCAAGCCTATAATACAGACTGTTTGTTGCCAAGAGTGAAATATGGCGGGGGTTCTGTTATGGGCAGCCATATCATGGTTCTCTGCTAGCCCCATGATAACTGTGTCAGGGCACATCATTGCCAAGACTTATGTGAACATTTTGGCCGATCAAGTTCATCCCATGGTACAAACTTTATTCCCCGATGGTGATGGTGTCTTCCAAGACGACAAAGACCCTGTTCACACACCTCACATTGTCCAGGACTGGTTTTCTGAGCACGAGGATGAGTTGTCCCATCTGCCCTGGCCACCACAGTCACCAGACCTGAATATTATCGAACCTTTGTGGTCTACATTGGAACGGAAAGTGCGTTCTCGTTATCCACCGCCAACATCGTTATCTCAACTTGCCACCGTTTTGCAGGAAGAATGGTATAATATTCCCTTGGTAAACATACAGGAACTGTATTTATCCATTCCGAGAAGACTGCAAGCTGTTTTGGATGCCAACGGGTTTCCTACACCATATTAAGCAAAGAAACATGTTTTTTTAAAGGTGTTTCCATATTTTTGTCCAACCCCTGTATTTTCAGAATGATTATGAAGGAAGGAGCGGAATATGGAAAATCAGCAATGTCCTCCCCGAGATTCTAATTCCAGATTTCCCGACTGCTAAGCGGTTATCCTAACAGTTACAGTTACACCACGAAATCACGCTATCCCTTTACGCTAAGCGCAGTAAATTCCTTATAAAGTATAGACAAATGGTTCAAGATTTAAGAAAAATAATAAAAATTGCTTTTTTCCATACAATGTTGCCATTGCTCGCTTTGAAATCCTTGAGTTTGTTAATCAAAAATTCGTTAAAATTTTTACAAAATATGAAATCGATGATAAAAGAAATTCTAAATTCCAAATTTGGGCTTCTAAACGCCCATATTCGGGTGGAGACGTACGTTATTCAAAATTGGATGTCTCTAGGTACTGTCGTTCTATCACAATGCGAGAAATTTACATACACTTATTAAATTTCTTTAAATATGATAGAGGGCTCTACCATTTGGTGGCAACAATTTAAAAAGTGATTTGACGTTTATAGTGAATGAACGCAATATGGCAAAACGAAATTAATACCCTACTGGGCAAATAGCCCCTTTGGCCTAATAATTAATAAATTTTAAAAAAATTCATTCATTCACACTGATCGAATTTGCGTTAAAGAATACGAAACAATACATGAAATAATAATTAATAACAACTAATGCAATGCATAATAATACATTAAAAGCATGAGTGATATAGTTTACAATACGAAGATACACTAATACGAGGGTAAGTTGAAAAATAAGTTTTCCCAGTCGACTGTGGTCAGAGTTGTGTATGAAAGTCAAAAAATAGAATGAGACATTAAAGATTTTCCAACTCCCTCTGCAGGTAAAGTGCCCCTCACAGTTTTCTGGGACGCCCAAGGAGTTTTGTTGCTGGACTTTTTGAATGTTGGAACCATCAATGCTACGCGCTACTGTGACACCCTGTCGGAATTGAAAGAGGCGATTCGGAAAAAGCGGCCTGGCCTTCTCACATCTGGCGTTCTGCTGTTGGATGACAATGCCAGACCACATTCGGCGACTGCTACGCAAAACCATATTGCAATTCTTGGTTGGGAGCGCCTACACCATTCGCCATACAGTCCTGATCTCGCACCAAGCGACTTCCATCTGTTTCCGGCTTTGAAGAAAAATCTCGGAAGAAGGCGCTTTGGAAGCAATACTGAAGTGAAACAAGCCGTTCAACGCTTCTTCCATATGAAAAGCCCTGATTTTTTCCTGGAGGGCTTTTTGAAGCTTATCAAGCGATATGACGAATGTCTCAATGTACTTGGTACCTATGTGGAAAAATAAAGGTATGTCATATCTTTAATGTCTCATTCTATTTTTTGACTTTCATACACAACTCTGACCACAGTCGACAGGGGAAACTTATTTTTCAACTTACCCTCGTACATTATTATTATTATTATTATTATTATTATTGAAATGGTAATACATTAACTAAGTTTATTCTTCCAATGTATTTAATAATACTTTAACTAAGCCTATTCCACTGAATACGTTTTTACTAAATTAATTATACTGAAATAATATAGTTGCTAGATTATGTATTATTAATGCTAAATTATTTATAATTTCTTATTTAACTACTACAAAGCTGAAACAATACAATCCTTAATATTAAAAACCTGAGTTTCTTAGTTTGTGGTGCAGAGTCATTGAGTTTTTTTGTAGCAGGAGACGTGAAAAACGCGCAATGCCCTCGCCGGGGCTCGAACCCTGGACCTCTCGAATGTGCTCTAAGTGTGCTAACCGTTACATCGCGAAGGTATGCAGAAAAGGAGGGAGAAAATGCCTTATATGTTTTTAACCGTTCGAATAAAATGTTGTTGGAAAGAAAAGTTCTATTGATCAAAGCTTTTCGCGGCAGTCTGCATAATGCTCATTATTTAATCTATAAACATCAGATATCCTTTTCCAGAGTGACATTTAGTTTTTATTACATACAAATATTTGTATTTAGCTCTTCACGTCGTCCCCTGAACTTTAAGTATATCGGCCAAAGTATTTTCGTAAGAGACTCAAACATTTTTGTTGTTCGTGGGCTTGAGCTGCACGAAATTCCTCGTGGCAAGGAGCGCTAGAATATGCCCACCGTTGGCAACAGCCTTGAGCACTATTCAGGTGACAGAGCGATTTAACTCAGTCCTCCCCCCTCAAATTTGATAGAGAGCACCCGGGGGGTACGGGTCGAATGTCTCCCACCCCTCTCCCCTTCCACCAAACCACACGAGAGAACTTTCGGCTCGCTACATATTTAGAGTGTCGCCATGCCGCATCAAACTATACATTTATAAACATCCATGCCTTATTTCGGGATTCCAGCCTTCGGCACGGCAGTCAGCGACGCTAACCACTATACCGGTTAAGCGCCAAACGCTTTTACCTCTCGCAAACCTGTATCCATAGATATAGCCGGTATTGTTTTCAGTCCTAATATTCGACACTGAGTTCTGAGTAATCAGGAATTAGGAGACATGCTTTTACTCTTTTTAAATGATATCTGTGTATCTGTGTGCCTGTATATATACGAGTATTATTTTGTCCACGATAACTCGACTTCTAAGAATTTCCATTTTCAATATTTAAGCTTTTAGACGGTAAAATCGGACAATCTGAAGTGGTATTTTGCATACAGCCGATAACAGCCTTTAACCGATAAAAGCGGATAATAATCTGTTTTCAAATTTTTTTACCGAAATCTTTCTAAAATTGCGTAAACACCCTCTGCAGTTAAACTATTGAACTGTATATCCCAAATGAGTCTTACTTTCATCCATGCAAGTGTTGTACAGTGTTTTTACTTTGAGAATGTAATCAGGTTCATCCTCTACCGAAGGGCTCTCCAACAAACCTGGAAAAAAAAAAGTACTGTAAAAAGTACTGTTAATATAATTGTTACAGATTTCATTTCTTCTTCATTTTTTCCTTTTTAAGGAATATCCAAATGAACCATCCCTGTAGTCTACTAGTAATGAAAATTAATAGAATTCGTTTAAGTAACTTGTATAAAATATATTAATAATACTACAAAACCTCTAACAATAGGCAACAAATGGAATAATGAACACCGTTTTTATGAACAAATTTCCTATCCTCAATTTCTTAATATAGATAAGAAAGGTATTTTATCTCCAGTTAGTGCACACTCTAAATGTAGAACACCTATTTTTAGATAAAAATTTAATTTTATTTGTTTCTTGTTAGTAAAAGATTCACTGTAGCTTCTAAATTAAAAATTCATGAACAGCGGTAGGCGTCATTTGTGTTGTGACAATGCATTTGTGTTTAGCTCACTATTTTAAATAAAATTGTAAAGCACTCTAATTAATTTTTAACCTCTGAAATCGAGTTTCCCATTTCCTACATTTTACTATTTTTTGTAATTAAACATAATAAGGATTTCAGAACTTATTCATGAATTAATTATATACAGGGTAATTATACTTAAGAGGTGTTGGAACCCAAAAATCTTCAAAAAGTGGGGTTTTTTTTCGCATTTTTGCATTTCCAAATTCTCTACACTTTTATCTGTCTAAAAATACCATTCTTTAATCTCTATGAAAATCAGAACTGTAAAATATCTAGTTTTAATTTGTTATCGATTGCTTTGATCAATGAGGATTTTTACATAAAAGCGCATTTTTCTCCGAACGTGATTTTTTTATACTCGATGTACCTTTTCTCAGGAACTACTGCTCACAGATATATAAGAATTTTATGGCTTATTTATTAGGTTTCCTAATGTTAACTGAAACGAGTTTTTTGTGATAAACTAAGAAAATAAATTTTTTAATAATTTTTTTGTGTGAGAAAAGTGCTAAATTTTAATATGCCTAACAAAATATTCTGTAAATTACTCTAAAATTCAAAATGTTTCACAAGTTCATTTCAGTATCATCAGATAGGTATACTTTAATTACACAAAAAATTTCAAGCGTGTATCTACAGCAGATTTTGAGCAAAAGTACATCGAAAATGGCCAATTTGACATTGTCAGTATAGAAGTTGCTGATACCTCTTAAAGTTTTCTTACCCTCTATAGCCCGTTCTAAGAAGCACTCTTGAAATATACTCTTGAAATATATTACGGGAAAAAAAATTGGGAGAAATTAAAATAGTTTAAAATTTAATCACAATATCGGGCACTTTTCAACAATCATTTCATTCATAATTTAAAATATCCTTCTTCTACGAAAATTAGAAAAAAAATTGTGTTTATAAAATCCAAATCATCTGTATTAAATATCAACAAACTTTAAGGAAAGAAAAAATGCACGCCCTGTTCTTCAGAACGAGTGAAATGTTTCCTTTGAATTGTAAGAGTACAGTCGTTTGAAAGAACCGCGAAAAGGGCCTACGATAAGACTTTGTATTAAGATAATGAAGAAATGGATGTGGTGTCCTATTTCCGTATGTTGAAGACATTGACTAAATAAAAAAAAGTAACCCTTTCTGCAGTAATACTTCCTCACAAACTGTTGGAAAGGAAACAACTAGCAATAAGCTTTGCAGATTGTTGGTAGTTATTTTTCTTTCCAACTGGGCCCACCAGCGGCCGAGCGGTTAAGTCGCTGAACACTGGTAGTTCGGTCCGAGGTTCGAGTCCCGCGAACGGGCTGGCTGCATGGGCGTTTTCGTGGTTTTCCCCATGTGTAACGTGTATACGAGCCAGTTTTCCTTAGAAAGTCCTCCACGGAGGCATCCCTCCTCTTAGGCAGATAGCCCTCGAGGCTTTGCCATAATCACACACACACACTCTTTCCAACTGACTAAGGTGAAATTATGAAGAACAAGGCAAAATGAAACTCTCTCAGGAAACCAGTGGGAACTTCCAGTCTCGAAGAACAGATAAAAATTCGTGGCAGAACAGATTTTCGCCACTCAGAGATGAGGAAACGGTTTATTTGGCTTGGTTTATTTAATTATGGCAAAGCACTCGAGGGCTATCTGCCTAAGGAGAGGAATACCTCCGTGGAGGACATTTTAGGAGAACTGGCTTGTATACGTGTTACCTATGGGGAAAATCATGAAACAGCTCATGCAGCCAGCCCGTTTGCCGGTATTCCAACCCGGCGTTCAGCGACTTTTAACAGCTCGGCTGCTGGTGGGCCAAAGGAGACGAAAGTAATGAGAAGCAAACTCCTTAAGCAGCACGGGAAAAAATTCCTTCGATTGTGATGACCATACACTGTATCAGTACGGGCGCAGCCCGACCCGCCTAGCCAAACAAATTGGTCTTATGGTCATGACAGGTTACGCCCAAGGAAGGAAAACGTGGAAATAAAGGAAAAAAAGGAAGGAAAACGTGGAATATAAAATATCTAAATGAAAGTAATCATGTGTTAATAATAATTATAAACATAAAAGTGAAGAAAAAGAACAAATACAAACATTTAGACAAGAGCAAACATCAAAGACAAAAGCAAAAACAAACAAAGAAAAAACCGCGAACAGCAAACACAAACAATAGTAACAACAAATTAGTGAAATAGACCAAATAGTGATGGCAATAAAAAGCAAAAATCATATACTGATTCCCACTGCCCGGCGCTTACCGTTAATAATTTTCATCACAGATTTACATAATTGTGCGAAATCTTTATAACATAAAAAGGGATTTTTCAAAATCAATATTTTTGTTGTTTCTTAATCTATTAAAGTAGGGACAGACCTCGAGAAAATGCTTAGCATCACCAAACAGACCACATGGTTTACATTTATCGTCGTTCTGTATTATAAACATAGCGAAGTATTCCGGGAAATGCCCATGTCCGGTCAGAAACTAGTTAACTTCAAAATCATTGAAGATAATATTCTTTTCCTTAATCAGTTCTAAGTGTTTCAAATATCGAGTTTTCCTTTCAGAAATATTCCATTGTAACTACCATTGCTTAAAATAATACGAATAAATAACTTTGGCTGCTAGTTTTTTTTAACTCTGAACATAGGGCGTCCCCGAAACATTCCCTAAGGCAACTCCTTTTGCGAGCACATCCGCTCTCTCATTAACGAATATTCCCATACGGGCTTTAACCCATCCAAACTTAATATTAAAAGAATAAGGATAGTTTTTGGTAAAGATCTTTAATATCGATAATCAGACCTTTATTATTTTCTGCATTATAAAGTGCATTTAAGCAAGACATGCAATCTATAAAAATATAAAAGTTAGAATTTCTTGCAAAATTGCTTTTCAATATCCATTTAAAGGCATAGAGGACGGCGATGAGCTCGGCTTGATAAACAGAGTTATATTTTTCAAAGCCTAATTTATAGTGATAAATTCTCAGTATCAAAATAATGTACAACAAAAGCCGAGCCCACCCCGCCCTCATAACCCGATCCATCAGTAAAAATTTGGTATTCCATTAAACAAGAATCATAAATATTATAATCGACAGAAATACGGTTTACTGGATGGATCAGATGTAAATTAAAGACAGAAAGTGAATCAGGAAAAACTAGGATTTCATCATAATTAAATAAGTCCGAAATATCGTTTCTTAATATAGCTTATCATAATAAAACTTGTAGATTATCGAAAGAGGCGCAGTGCCCGCCAGGACGCAAAGCACCTCACTCGAGACTGTGTGGAAACAACGGGTGAGCGCAAGACCATATACTGTATTAAAACGCAAGAAATTAAAGAGATATTGTAACTTTAAATTTTAATTTTAGATTTTAAAACATATTTTTTACCAGCTTTCGAGGCTATATTTTAAATTTCTCGGCAGTGTATAATAACTTTTCGTCGTCATTTGGTTGCACCTTTATGAGTACCGTAACATGAAAAACTAATCCAACTAAAACTAGTACTTTTCCTATATAACATCATTTTTTATATTAAAATTATTTGTCAAAATTTTTTAAATATTTACTTACACCGGATTTTATTAGGCATATCCTCCTGAAGTCTTGTTAAGACGGAAACATAATGTTTATCTCCAGTAATGGAAATCCCGTTATTCCAGCCAACACAGGCGAACTGGTTGGAAGCATCACAAGGATACTCAGATTGTTGTAAATAGCCCACGAACTGTTTATCTAGAAAGTTCAGAAAAAATCATTAAGCATTATGTAAGCATGTTGTAATATCCATTTGTTGGAGTTTAATTTTACGACGGGAATGAATTGAACTAATGCTATATAATAAAGAAGTTGGCATAAAATAGATAAGTTTGATTTGGTTAGCTGATTGTGGCGAAGCTCACTAGGGCCATCTGCCTAAGGAAAGAGATGCTTTCATGGAGAATAGCATAAGGGAAACTGGCTCATATACACTTTACAGAAGGGAAAGTCTACGCAAACGCCCATGGAACAGATCCATTCGTTTGGAATCGAACATAGGACGAAACTACCAGCATTCAGCGATTTTACATTTCGGCCGTTTGTGAGCCTATAGAATAGAGAAGAAAAACCTCAAAGCGATAGAAATGTACGGAGAACTTAATACATAAAAGTATATATTTAGGCCATTCGAAAAAAGTTTCATAAAAATTCTAAATTAATCAGATATTTAATTTTATCATTTTTTTGCCGAAGCAAAATTTTGACGAACATTCCTTTAACAAGTACAAATCACATATCACTTTCATCTTCAAACCATTTCTTTTGCCCACAAAAATGAATTTAAAATGATTAATCATGTTATATTGTAGAAAGTTTGAGTTCTGAAGCATGATAAAGCAATACTGTTTACTCAAATACATTTTGAACTATTTATAGTTAGTAAATTAATTAAATACATTATGTATTTTGTTTCAAATGATTAAGAGAGAAATTTACAAATGTTTACAAAAAGGCAATTATATTTATTGGCTTATAAATTGCATTTATTAATCTTTTCCAGATTTTCGTCTTCCTGTTATTCATGATAACATGAAGTTGCATGCTGCATTTTGATTCACACTGGGGTTTATCTGAGTTAACGGAGTCAGTTTCATGTGTCGACTAGCTCCGCTATGCCTGCAGTTCAGATTTTTCAACTCGCTGCCCTATTGAGGAAAAACTGGTTTGGGAAATAGGTCGGCTCAACGAGATATATACTGGTAGAGAACGTATTTGCAACCTACAACCGGTTCCAACATTAGTGTCACGTGACTGCTAGTCGAATTCCGAAAGTCCGGAAATCTTTACATTCATAGTCACATAAAATTTAAGAAAAAAATGGTTATCCGCTGCAGCGCCTATGAATGTGAAGAAAGTTTTGTAAAAAGAGGACCTATAACCTTTCATAGCTAAGTTAAAACTGCATGATTTATTATTTTATTTCCGGTATTTTTGTCATTTTACTATCTCTGTTGAATTGGTTGGAAAGTTTCAGCCATACTGTAAAAGTAAATTGCCGCTGTATATGACATTTTCAGCATGTATTAATAGCATCAAAATGCATTTAAATACTATGACATTATTTACTGGAATCACCTTTTACAAATAATTGAATTTTATGTTCTTTTTCCGTGTACTCCGTTGAAATAGAAAGCTGCGCCAATTGGCGCTAACCTTTTTTTCGCCAAGTCGTACGCGTTTTTGGTTTCGTAAACAAATACTGCCTGCAGTAAAAAAAAAAAAAAAAAAAGAGAAAAGAAAAGAAAGGAAAAAAAGGGAAAAGCTATTATTATTAAATTATTGAGATACAATTGTACGAGATGTTTACTTTGTTAAAAAAAAGCTAATTCAAAATCTATAAATGAGCTGAAAATTTGTAGTGTATCTTAGCTAATAATGCATGAATCAATCCTAATTTTTTTTTTTTTAATTTAAGCTAAAGCATGAGAATGATCTGGTAAAGCAGGAATAAAGTGGCAGTGAATTCAAACTTACCAAACATTATAAGTATAAGGAATAAAATGGTATTAACTCGTAATGTCAACAGATTGCCTATACTTAAAAGTCCCACCTATTTATAACTTAATCACCTCAATATCTGATTGCAGAGTTTTTGCTTTCGTAGTAATATTTGTTTAATTTAATTTAAGATTTTTAAAAAACCTTTTCCTTTAAAACTATTTTTAGCAACATAAATATATCATAACTGTAGAATTTTCTTTAATTTATAATGAGGATCAAGTGTGTATTAAGATTTTTAGTAGGAGGTAAATTTAAAAAAAAAATCCTTGAAAACAGGCCTTAACTTATTGTTGCATAGAAACAGTATATATATATATATAATTTGTCAAAAAAAAAAAAAAAAAAAAAAACCATCAAAACTATATCCGAGGGAACTTTTGAAAGTTTGAATGAGGCTTTCATCATTATATCTTTACTAGTTTTCACTTTTTATTCATAAAAGCTTTTTTTTTTTTTTTCTTTTCTGTGAAACAGTTTTATTTAAGCCCTGTGTTTGTTAAAATAAAAGCATGTATTTTTAATTTGTAGTTTGTATTTTATTTACACTGTTTTATGTATTCATTTTTTTAAAAGTAAATATCACATTCTTTATATATCTATAAAGATTTCCATGGTTTGACAAGCTAATTTTTTTTTAATTTATACTATCTCAAAAAAATTGTTTGATAAGTCAAATTTTCCATATCAGAGCCATATATAGGGTATTGTATTTCATAAAGCTATTCATGTAGTATATAACAATACCTAGTTTCTATATTTCGGCCAAATTGTGTGTTTTTGTTTTAAAAAGCTCATTACTTATTCACAAATCAAAAATAGGAAATTTGGAATATACTTGACTACCATTTTGAGTAGGTGATTTTTAGTATTTGTTCCTGATATACTTTAGAAAAAAGTAATTTAAATAAATAAAATAAAGCATTAATCCACTTAAAATAAAAATATACTACTTTGTATGAACACCAAACTTTTAAATATGAGCAGGACATGCTTTTCAAACGAAAAGCTTTATTTCTTCATCAGATGCAAGTTGGATCCTTTGCAGCTGGGGAAGAACAAAACCTTTTTGTTCAAAATGTGCGTTCTGCTCGCGTTTAAAAGATTAGTGTTCACACAAAGTAGTATATTTTTGTTTTACTTAATTTTTGAGTGTTTATTTGTAATTAAGCCACTTACTTTATAGTAAATACTATATTTAAATGCACATTTTCTAAATGTGTTTATTTAATTGGGATACAGGAATAAAATAGGATATGTATTGTCATGTTTGAATTTATAATTCAGAAAGAAAATTTTATTTTGAAAATGTACATTTTACAGCTGATCTGCAAAATATGAAATCTTAGTAAATTTAATGTACAGTTAAGGAAGTAGCTTCCAAGTTTGCATGAAATTATTTTCTGGACATTGTTGAATTTATAAGCACTTTACTATGCAAGTCTAACTGAATAAAATGGGCAAAACCAATTACTTAATAAAGATCTTTTTAAAAATAAAAAAGTTTTTACTATCGTACATTCCAGAATGCAAGTACTATTGGTAACACCGAGAGGTCAAAGGTAAATGAAATTCTTCCAAAAACTATTTCTGACTTTAAATTAAGTAAAATTATGTTTACTTAAATATATGAAAGTAAAATATTTTTCTTTAATAGCATTTCAGTATAATTTATCTTTTTGTATCATAAACTGTATTAAGTTTGAACAGTAATAGTTTATAGTTCCAGCTGAAAGTCAACAGTTTGTAAGTATATATTTCATCAATTGCATAAATACATACTATATTACAATGTGATTTTCTTTTTCTATTTAGGATGCAATGCATTAAAAATAAACGAGATTTTTTTTACCTTCTCAAATATTATAACAGTAGTGCAATTAATTTTTAAACGTTATTCAAAATTAAAGTTTCCATCTCAATTTTTTTATTATTTATTTTAGGTTTTCTTCCTAAAATTATTTAACCTAAACATCTTAAACAACGGTGCAAATAATTTAAAGCGATTATTAAAAATATAGATAAAATATTCAGGAAAAAAGGGGTTAAGTTATATCTAAAAATAATTGTAAAAAATCGAATAACCTAATTCGAGATCGTTGTCTGCCGACTGCCAGCAGACGGAAATAAAAACACTACCTGCCATATCAAAAGCGCGCCAGACTGGCGATGAACAGCCTAAGCTATCACTCCCCAAGAGCGACAAGACCATAAGTCACGTGGTATATGTTGGAGACAGCCTAGCAGACGAAATCTCTGTGGGTGAGCTGTCTACCTGTTATATGAAGTCGTTGGGTCAGATAAACCTCAGTGTGAACGGCTCTTAAGCATCTACAGGGTTTGCCCGGAAAGTAGGACTGAATTTAAAAAAAAAAAAAAAAAAATCTTTATTCACAATTTTGACAAATCGACTTAATGGTTTTCAAAATATGCCCCTTCTGCATCTCAACACGACATTTCCAGCTACTCTGCCAAACACTGAAGGGTCCTTGCAACGCAGAAACTGGAATGATCTTCAGCTCTTTCGTTACGGCCTCTCGAATTGCCTGCACCGAGACGTGGTACCGTTTTTCATGACCCTTTTTCGTGGGGGAGCGGAAGAAGGAGCGACGTCTGGGCTATAGGGTAGCTGGGGAAGCTGTGTGATGCCATGTTTGGTCAGGAAATCCATTGACAGCAAAGGCAGTGTTGCTCTGCCAATTGTCGTGATGGAGCCTCTATGATCCAGCGATTGCAGGAGGAACGCGGGCGACTCGTTTTCTGAGTCTTTCATGTCCAAGTACAGTCCAGATGTCGCTCCTTCAGAGTCTTTCCTTTTCTCCCTACTGAAACGGGCCATGAAAGGACAGCAACACGGCTTGTTCCGGTCCATTCCAGATGCCTTAACGAGGGTGCTGAAGAGCCATTAGATTAATTGAAAAAGCCGGAGAGATGAAAAATGAGCAACGCCTTCGCCGGGAATCGAAACACGGACCTCTGAAGTACCGGCTCAGTGTGCTGACCACTACACCACGAAGGCTCGCTAGGAAGGCGGGAGAAATACCTTACAAAATATTCCAGGGAGACTTCAGTGATTGACACTCGCTGGAAAAGCTGATTAATTAGTATCCTTAAAAATGTCTAATGTAATTTGATGTAATTAGATATACTAATGTAAATGTATTGTTTTATGATGTTCGAAGTAATTATGTTATATTAATCTGTCAGAAGCCAACTTTTGTTAATCGATTAAGTTCATTGTAATAATTGTATGCCGTGTTATTCTAAACGTATATTCAATACGAAAATCTAGAATTAATCTATCTCTGTAGTATTACAAGTAGTATTATCTCTCTGTAGTATTGCATTTATCTCTATAAATGTTTTATTATGCTGGCTTCTAATGAAGGCCAACAGAACGCCAAACGGGTATAGTAGTGCGGCGGAGCAATACCTGTAAAAGTCACTGACGAAGTTCTGGTGCTCCGTCCACTTTTCCCTGTCCCTACAGAAGGGGCATATTTTGAAAACTATTAAGTTGGTGTGTCAAAACTGAGATGAAATTTTAAAAAAAAATCAGTCTTACAACTTTCCGGAAAACCCTGTATGTACTAATGATGTTCATTTTAAAATCACAATGTAGTGACAATTCATCGCACATTTTTCAGAGTTGTAAGTGATTTTCCCCCTTCTTATCACGTACCTTCTTGGTGTAACACATCGGACTGACAATCAGGAGGTCCTACATTGCTCCTTTTTCATCCATTTGCTCCAAAATAAATCCACGGTTATTTATTGCTATGGAATGTTGTTGCTTGGGAACAGAAAAACTCTTCTTCAAAAGAGTTCTTAGAATGCCTCGGAGCTGTGTCGTCTGGTTAGTACTTTTACCTCGTTTTAGTCACTAGTATTTGTAACCACAGCATGAGAGTTACTAGCGATTTGCCTAATAGTAAAATATAATTATTATTTGAAACATCTACCGTTTAGAGGTTGAACCATTCAACTATTCAAGCAGTATTCAAGATCATTGAGTTACCCTTGAGTTACTTACAGTTGCATATTTTGCTATCAGCAGTTATTTATTGCAATGAATTGTGCAACTTTCGACTTTTTACATTTCGGGTACTAAGAAAAATTTGACTTGTTTATGTGTTACCCTTGAGTTACTTACAGTTGTATATTTTGCTGTCAGCAGTTATTTATTGCAATAAATTGTCCAACTTTCGGCTTTTTACTTTTCGGGTACTAAGAAATTTTTTTTATCTCTGTGTTGCCTTTGAGTTATATTATCAGGTTCAGTGTTCCTCCTTACTTGCTTTGGGAACATTAAATGACCTGACTCGGAACAGGGAGCTTACTAAAGCTATGTTCAATAAATGTAGGAAGTAGACAAGATACACAGGAAGGGTATACGAAACCCTTTTTTTTTCTCTATTTACAATGATTTCCGGACTTCGGAATACAGAGACCAACCACTTGTGGTCTGAACGTAAGAATATAAAAATATTAACTAAATTCTAACTAAACTAACTTTGGATTAATAAACAAGTGTCTACTTGAAGATTGGCCGTATATTAACAGAAAGGCCGTAGTACAGAGAACTGTTAACACTACGATACGTTTAAAATTATCAAGAGGATTAAACCTCTGGCCTTGAAGGCAAGCAGCAACCGTTACTATGGCAAGCGGCCTGCTTCTAATAGCTCCTTCCTCTCTCTTGCTTGGCAAAAAGCCACAACTTAAGTACTTGGCGTTCGCAAGACAAATTTGCATAAATAAGTTAAAGCTTTTAATTCTGGCCGGAAGTAGAAAATAAGAAGTGATAGTAAAGATTTAAAATAAAATAAACGTTAGTAAAACTTAAGATCCTTACAATATATAGTTGCATATTTTATTATCAGCTATTATTTATTGTAATAAATTGTCCAGTTTTTGGTCTTTTGTCTGAAAATTTGAAAGTTTTTGAAGAAATATTTTGAACATGTAGTCCCTAACTATAAATTCAATTAAATCATCCAGAACTACACTTTATCTTGTGTAATATCTTGCTTAAAATTAAATTATTTAACAAAATGTTTATTAAAGTTTTTACTTACGTGTATCATCGTCGTAATTTCCTTCTCCACGCAATTGTGCATATAAAGATGCAAGTTCTTGGGCAATGGGTTGTTCCTCCATCCATCCGCCACAAGCAAACTGGTAGAAATCATCACATGGATTCACAGAGTTGTTCAAATACGAAGCGATCTTGTCAGCTGAAATGTTCACAAAATGTCATCAATTACATAGAAATAATATCCTGCTTCAATGTTAACACATACTTAAAAAGCCATATTAAAGACCGGGAATCCGAATGCGTGACTAGAAAACACACATGATATGATATGATACGAGAGTATTGGAATTCGACACTAAGACTCAGATTTTGGACTTTATAAGTTTTTTCTTATATATATATATCTTTTTTTCTGGCCAGTGCCAATATTTGATCACACGGCCGGCTTGTGCCGGCTAGGAAGGTCGGGGCTTTGCCCTTATAATAGGAATAATAATAATATGTAAAAGAGGCTAATAACCAGCACTTAGAATCGATGTAACACAAGTCATTTGCAGGACTATAGTTTGAAGGTTAAATAGAGGTGACAGGTGACGGAGAACGGGGACACCTGGTGCGTAACAAAGGTAAGCAGGTATATGTCCCACGCTCTCCACTATCTTGAACTGGCAGCTTCCGAGTCCCAGAAGTCCCGCCTCGACAATGCATTTACTTCTTTGTGAAGTCGCATGAACAAAGAGGGAACAATGTTACATGAATATATAAGCATAATCTGTTAGAATGCATTGGTGATGCTCTTGGGCGCACGTTACCATAATACATCAAACACTAATAATAATATTAATAATAGTCATACTACTACTAATAATAATAATAATAATAACAATAATAATAATTCTTAAATGCGTCAAATATGATCCGTAAATTAAATACATTAATGCATTGGATACATGATTAAGTTAAATGAATACATTAGTTATGTACTTGAGAGAAACGTTAAATACAACAGCCAGAAAAACAAAATTAAATAGAAAATCTTCAACTACACTCACGTCCATAAATTAAGGATAATTTGGAGTCACGCGGAAATCGAACACTAAAATAAATATATCACTGTAAAATCACTACACACATCTTCACGAATCATATGCAAATTTCAGGAAGTAACCAGGTGGCACCGATAGTACGTCACAATGACGAGAGTGTAAGAGAGTGATATATAAGGAATACAGGCAAAGAAGTAAAATTGCTCGCAGGCGCTTTATAAGCATTTCAGTGCAATAACCGAATAGTTATGACACAAAGGACGCATTTGGGTGATTTTTTACGTGGTAGAATTATCGGCCGTCTGGAATGTGGGCGTACCCAACAGGAAGTATCAGTCGAACTTGGAATTGCCCAGAGTGTCATCTCCAGGCTTTGGCAACGATTCCAAGATGATGATGATGTGAGTAGACGTTACAGCACAGGTCGCCCCAGAGTTACAACGCCGAATGAGGACCGGTATTTGGTAGTTACTGGCAAAAGAAACAGGCGGAGCACAGCCTCAGACCTGTCTCGTCAGCTCTCTTCAGCCACTGGTACACCAATTTCAAGGCAGACCGTGTACACACACTTGGGGCAGATTGGTCTATATGCTCGTAGACCTGTCAGATGCGTTCCACTTACTGCAACTCACTGTCGCCTGCGGTTAGCCTGGAGTAGAGAGCATGCATTGTGGACACCGCAACAGTGGGCTTGTGTGATATTTTCCGACGAGTCCAGGTTTAGCTTGCAGTCTGATTCTCGCCAGACTTTCATATGGAGAGCTCCAGGTACCCGTTACCACCAAGAAAACATCATTGAACGACACCGTTGCGGTGGATCAGGAGTGCTCGTTTGGGGTGGAATTATTCTGGGTCCAGAACTGACCTGCATGTTCAAATTGGAACCATGACAAGCCAAATCTATCGGGACGTCATTCTAGAACAACATGTACGTTTGTTTCGGGGCACCATGGGCGCACAATTTGTGTTTACTGATGACAACGCCCGTCCTCAACGTGCAAACATCGTAGTTGATAGTTGACGGGGGACGTGTGCACCATCCCTTTACCGTAATGGTTAATTGGCTTATGCAACACGTCCACCTCTATTTTGAGCCAGATGGGCCACACAGGCGCCTCGCACCATACACCGAAACCCAGCGACCAGGCCATTCAGGTGGCAGTCTAAAAGACCAAAGAAGCCCCCAGAAGCATGTTCACACCAACCGCCCGGGCCTAGTATTTATTGAGTCAAAGTTCAACAAATACATGGCCAGACAAGGGCTCAAAAAAATAAAATAAATAGATAAATAAAGGGTACATTTGTAGTTTTGACAAAGCATAAGATTACAAAGGTGCAAGTGCCAGTTTGAATAAATACTATAATCACATAGACATAATTAGAACAAAACACATACAGATAGCGATAACAATAGAAAACCAAAGGAGTAAACACCATTACCAAACTACTACTGCTACATACTACAATACTACAAAACTACTACTAGAATACTTACAAACAGTACTACAAACTGATACAATGCTAAATATTACGCGAATGCCTTTAATCGGAGGATATGGACTGGCCAGCATTCTCACCGGACTTGAATCCAGTAGAGCACGTGTGGGACATGCTTGGCCGACGAGTTGCAGCCCGTCAACCTCCTCCTACATGTCTACCGGAACTTCGGAGAGCATTGCTTTTTGAGTGGTGTAATATCCCCCAAGATCAGATCGATAATTTGATACTCAGCATGCCTAGGCGTTGTACGGACTGTATTGCATCGTCTGGAAGACATACAATGTATTAACAATCATACCAACCATGTAATATTGGTTTTTTGTAAATGGGTTTTTTTTTTTTTTTTTTTTTTTTTTTGTAATTTGCTCCAGGGAGAAAAAATCGCTAATTTTTTCAATAATATCAAACATATAGCATCTTTGTTTGCTCTTTACCTTTTGTTTCATAAATAAGCTTTACAAAAAAGTCAAATTTGTTTTGCTTCTAACTCTTCCTTTGCCTGATTTTGCATTATCCTTAATTTATGGACATGAGTGTAAATCAGTGGTTCCCAAACTGCGTCGCGGCATCTTCACAGGATACTATAAAGGCTTCATAATTAACTGAACCAATACACTTGGTCTAACACAATAAAAAAACAAAATGAGAAACTAAAAATATCTAGATTTTTTTATGTGGTTTGTTTTGACTTTGTACTGAAAATAAAGTGGCCGTGGTCAGATTATGTTTGCGAACAGGGGCAAGCAACGATGCGCCTCATCGATCGCGCCATTTCATTGCGCTATACCTCAACTCAGTCTAACGTAACAACACCTACAAGTCCAGCCGTGATAAGATAAGGCTAGAAAGACCTTATCACGGCTCATTCCGTGAAAAATGAAACCCTAAACGGTCACAGCAACTGCCAGGGCAATGAGAGGGCAGACTCCCTTACAAAACAAGCTGCGGTAGAACAGCGAGGCGACCTTATCCACGTCCCATGGCCCCAATCAGCAATCAAACTAAAGCTGAAACAACTTGCCAACGAGGCTTGGCAAATGGAATGGACGAATGGACATACTGGACGTCGGACACACAAGCTGCTACCCAAGGTTAATGAAGAACGCACAATCTCCAACTATTTCCTCACACAATTTATCTCCGGTCATGATCCATTCCCCCACATACTTCTGCGAAAGAAATCTCTCTTCAACAAATGTGTGTGTATGTGGGGATATGGGCGACCCTGATCACTACATCCTACAATGTCCCCTGACTACAACTTACCATATGCGCCATCCAACGAAACCCGGAATAGAATTCCTACGGTTACTAATCAAGCGGAGAAATGTGTATGACAACCTTCGAAAGTTAATAGACACACTACACCAATATGGACTCGACCTGTGCTCCCCAGAATGAGAAACAAGCACAAACCACCTAACGGCAAGACTGTATCTCATAATAATTGTCCTCCAAAAGGTCTAGCTATAATGCGAGCTATCAATTATATTGTACCTGTGCCTGCATCCACTGGTATTATGCCATTGTGTCACTGGTAAAGTGTTCACATACTCCACAAGAGGAGAAGTGTATCGTCACAGGGGTGCCTTCAACTCGTCAAACACCACCTCAAACTGGTAGCAGAATTTACACCTGGTAGAACGTACCAATTTCACATGTGTACTGAAACAGCTGACCAATGCATCAAATGCAATATTCCATCAAAGTACATGTTAAAGTAGTGCACCCAATGGACCGCTAAACTCTGAACATTGAACTTGGACCAAATGGAACACTACATACCTAATTACAGCACTACAACATTCAATACATAATTCAAATATAACACCCTAGGTATCATAAAGCATATGCTATGCCAATACCAACAAGCTCTATAATGAACATAACGTCTTACATTGTAAATAATCTGTAATAGTATGATAATGCTATGTCCTATGTGTTGAAGTATGTTGTAACAGTATGTAGCGCTATGTCCTATACATTGTAAGTGCTATGTCCTATGTTTACTATAAACAGGTCCCCTGTGGAAGGGGCGGTGCCAAAGCCAACAAGCTCTATAATGAACATAACTTCTTGCATTGTAAATAATCTGTAACAATATGTTAATGCTATGTGTCGAAGTATTTATCCCCTTGGAATTGCCGCCAGAGCGGACCACACACTACGGCCTATGAGGAACATTACTGAACAGCCATGTGTCGAAGTATGTTGTAACAGTATGTTGTGCTATGTCTTATATGTTGTTAGTACTATGTCCTATGTTTACACTAATCAGGTCCCCTGTGGAAGGGGCGGTACGCTAGAGAGGTAGTGCATGGAGGCTATACCATTTTTGTCAATGGCAATGGCGTGGTGCCCTCTGTACTTGTTCCTGTCCTGCCTACCCTTTTTTTAATCAAAACTCTGACTTTAAAAGGTAGCATGCCGGAAAGGGTTAAGGCTTTCAACACATTTAATTCTAAAACCTTCCTATTTTAGTTGTGACCTCCATGCAGCCAGCCCGTTCGCTTGGATTCCAACCCCGGACCGAACTATCAGTATTCAACGACTTTACCTCTCGGCCGCTGGTAGGCGAAAGTTTAAGAAACGGGCACTTGAGTTCCTTTAGCATTCCAAGCTTCATGGCTTCAGTATTTAGTTGCGATGGTCTAGTTTGTTTTCCACCCAGATTAAGATGCTATGGTATATTTAATTTTGGCAAAGCCCTCGAGGGTTATTTGCCTAAGGGGAGGGACGCATTCGTGAAGGCACTTTCTAAGTATTTGTGTATATTAGATTACGGCAAAGTACTCGAGGGCTATCTGCCTTAAGGGAGGGATGCCTTCGTGGAGGACCTTTTTAAGGGAAACTGACTCGTATACACGTTACACATGGGGAAAACCACGAAAACGCCCATGCAGCCAGCCCGTTCACGGGATTCGAACCTCGGACCGAACTACCAGTGTTCAGCGACGTTACCTCTCGGCCGCTGGTGGGGCTCACTTTCTAAGAGAAACTGGCTAGTATGCACGTTACACATGAGTAGAACAACACAAAACTCCATGCAGCCAGCCCATTCGCTTGGATTCCAACCCCGGACCGAACTATCAGTATTCAGCGACTTTACCTCTCGGCCGCTGGTAGGCGAAAGTTTAAGAAACGGGCACTTGAGTTCCTTTAGCATTCCAAGCTTCATGGCTTCAGTATTTAGTTGCGATGGTCTAGTTTGTTTCCCACCCAGATTAAGATGCTATGGTATATTTAATTTTGGCAAAGCCCTCGAGGGTTATTTGCCTAAGGGGAGGGACGCATTCGTGAAGGCACTTTCTGAGTATTTGTGTATATTAGATTACGGCAAAGTACTCGAGGGCTATCTGCCTTAAGGGAGGGATGCCTTCGTGGAGGACCTTTTTAAGGGAAACTGACTCGTATACACGTTACACATGGGGAAAACCACGAAAACGCCCATGCAGCCAGCCCGTTCGCGGGATTCGAACCTCGGACCGAACTACCAGTGTTCAGCGACGTTACCGCTCGGCCGCTGGTGGGGCTCACTTTCTAAGAGAAACTGGCTACTGGCTAATATGCACGTTACACATGAGTAGAACAACACAAAACTCCATGCAGCCAGCCCATTCGCTTGGATTCCAACCCCGGACCGAACTATCAGTATTCAGCGACTTTACCTCTCGGCCGCTGGTAGGCGAAAGTTTAAGAAACGGGCACTTGAGTTCCTTTAGCATTCCAAGCTTCATGGCTTCAGTATTTCTTCCAGTATTTCCACCCTTATGCTGTAGAAGAGACTATGCCACTATACTATCCTTAGCTGAATGGCACTGGTTATTTTCACTGGTTCATTCTAGCCTTCTTTCGTGCCATTTTTCTAAATATCGGGTGATAGTTTGGTAAAACAGTCATTCATTTAAACTTATCTTTAATGAAGAATAGCGCTAAGGAAGAATAACATGATTCAATTATATTAATCATTATGGACCACAATTGGCCTAGAATAATTTTTAATGTTTTTAAGAAAGTATTATGCCCACTCACACATACATATGTATATATATATAATATTGATTAATTGATTATATTATCTCCTAAGTTTAATTAAAGTAGAATTATCTTAAAAGAGTGAATACATACTAGTCAATACAGTAAAGTTTTTGTAGAAGAACTTTAAAACTTAAAAATGAAAAATAAAAGGTGGAGATAATATATAAAGTAGGCACATTAGGAAAGAGATAAATAGCACTAAATAGCTGCTATTTAGCATATCAAATGTTGTATTATCTTACATTCATTTAGTGCGAAAACAAGTTACTACTACTTGCGCAATTGCTGCAAAGTAAGTTAATAATAATTTATTTACTAAATAATATTGATTAATTGATTATATTATCTCATAAGTTTAATTAAAGTAGAATTATCTTAAAAGAGTGTATCCATACTAGTCAATACAGTAAAGTTTTTGTAGAAGAACTTTAAAACTTAAAAATGAAAAATAAAAGGTGGAGATAATATATAAAGTAGGCACATTAGGAAAGAGTTAAATAGCGCTAATAGCTGCTATTTAGCATATCAAATGTTGTATGATTATATATATATAGTATATATATATAATATAGTGGCATAGTACATATAAGTCTGTCTCCTGCCTATTCAACAATTATTCACTTATGCATTTTTTAATTTTTTAGGATTAAAAAATTTTGGAATAATATATATTTAATGGATTTTGATAGCTGCACTTATTTACATATGCTCTCAGAATTTAAATGATATTGTAGATTAGTTCGTAGGAATAATTAATCATTTATTTGTTTACAATTAAAATGTCATAATTAAAATTTTTAATTTGCTTTAAATTTGCTTTTTACGAATAAAGAATGTTTGTTAAATTCAAATATATATATATATATATATATATATATATATACATTTGAATAATTTAACATATTCAAATGTTATTATATATATATATATAAATGTAAAATATAAAAAACACGATGGCTTTGCTCTATGCGAACAAGCAACCTCTAATTAACTTTCCTCAATTTCAGGAGCTTCACCCTAGACTAGTACTTTCGAGAACATTCGAGCATATTGCATAACCACTCTATAAATAGAGAATTCGCGCCATTTGCATCAGAGAAAGAGAATACTGCTTTGTCCTTCTGATGTTAAGACCTATGCTGCTGCTCTTGTCATCTGCCTCCCTTTGTTCGAATAATATGACGTAATAACCTTAATAGTTAATAGTTAATCTTATCTTAGTTAAAAATAATGATCTGTCGTTTGAATTGATTAAATATATGAAGCTATAAATTTAGATCCTCCTGTGTCATCTTGGATGCCGCCTTAAACTTAGCCACAACAATGTCCAGAATTCTGATGTGACCAGATTGCCAAGCTTCACTTATATGCCCGACTGCCAAAATATTACATATATATGTATGTGTGTGTAAATATATATATATATATATATATATATATATAGGGCGTCCGTAAAGTCATGGTGCACTTTTGATTGGTCACAGTAAAGCAACAAAACAAGGTAGAATAGATCACCAAACAAAAGGAAAACTCTTTCCGTAGTTTTATATACAAGCAAGTGCGCACACAGGTGATGAGGAAGCATCGCGAACTGCAAAGGAGCAGATCAGCCCATCCACGCCCACGTTAGTCGAGAAGTGGACGGTACAGAGGAAATTTCCGTGTGTTCTGTGGATTGCCAAATTCGAATCCGTGATCAAAATGCAACGTGAATAACGTCGCGTGTACAACGAACAGCTACCACATAGAAATAGCATTAATCGGTGGGATAATGGATACCTGCAGTTTGTTACACAAACCCCGTTTTGGCAAGCCATCGGTCAGTGACGAGTCTGTAGAGGCTATATGGAAAAGTTACCTAACAAGCCCTTACAAATTGCAGCTGTTGCACGCTATCAAATCAACAGACAAACCCAAACGATTTGCGTTTGCTACAGATATGCTTCATGAGGTCGACAGTGATAACCGATTTCTGCAGAAGATTGTGTTTAGTGATGAGGAGACATTCCTTGTTAGTGGCATAATACTTTTTCTCCATAACATCGCCATAACATTCTCATGTCCGCGTAGAGTACGAACGTAACAGCCCTAAAGTGAACGTTTGATGTGGCCTGATGCGTGATAAAGTGATAGAACCATTTTTATTTGCAGAGTAGACTGTGGCGGCATGAAGGGAGCCCACATCTAACTGCGCTGAATAGGTATGAAACTTTAAAAAGTTTTCTTTTGTTTGATGAAGATTTCACACTTCTATCTTGTTGTTCTATCTAGAACTTGGCAGTCAAGGCATTTCCAATTCCAATTTTATTTGCAATTGATATTCGTGGCCACAATCACTAGTCGTGCCTTTCAACAGAAGATTTAAATTTTTGCTATTGTTGAGATAGAAAGCAAACCAGCGAAATTATATCTTTGCAGAGTAGATGTCAAAGCTAAAGTGTGCGTAGTTATGCAAGATGCAAGCACGCGAAGAGAAAAGTTTTGGTTTGCAATTTGGTGATTGGTCAGCAAGCATTAACGGTTACGTAAGATCGCATGATTAATTTGAACGACGTAGTTTAGATTTACAGCGCTATTTTTAGGACAGATAGATGAAGTTCCTAAATGAAATAGAAAATAAAAGAGGTTACAGTGAATTAAATTTAGAAGTTTGCTATCATATTTTTTATCTTACACATTTCCTCCCTTTCAAAAAAGAAAAAGGCGGACCGATAGAGAAGCCTTTTTGAGAGAAAAAGCATTAAGAGTAGCAAAACATAAGATATATAATTTTGAAATTACCAAACATAAAAATTAATTAACTTCTGAACAATAAAATTATAATACGTAAAATTTTGAGTTCAATAATAATTTTTAAAGTCCTATGATGATTTGACCCCCCGGGGTCGACGTAGAGAACTCTGCGAAGCTACTGGCTAGGATCTGTACCTAGGCAGTCTCGGCCACGGGGGTATAAAATTTATGAACTTGGTGGTTCTGAAGGCTCTGGGAAAGGTCACTCATTGGCCGGCCTCGGAGTCTGGCACGTCCTAGCGCGGTGTGGTGCTAGTAACCCGGGGGGTTTTCCCCCGGGGTCGCTGGGTAATGTCCCGCTGCGACGGGCTCGCCCGAGCGACTGGCAGGAGCATTAGACGACCGGTGCTGCCTGGTGTCATATCCAGGTGGTGCGCGGCTCTACTGGAGGGTAATAGTGGAGGTTGGAGGTTGAACCTCCACGATGTGCCCAAAGGTAGAGTCGACCTGTAAGTGAGATTAACCCTTTAACTGCTTAAGACGTGTTTAAACGTTTTTGGAATTTCTTTAAAAATGCTTAAGACGTCTTTACACGAATTTCAAATCGCACGAAAAATGCTTAAGACGTGTATACACGAAGCCCGAATTTCGCGAAGATTGTTTAAGACGTGTTTAGACGACGCGATCTGGTCTTCCTTCCCCTACCTTTCTGCAGGCGGCTGTCAGTTGACACAAAGGTCTTAATAGGGTGTGAAGTCTCTTTGAAAAGAGCACTTTAGGAAAAAGTCCTTAGAGTGAAGTATCTTTGTCAGACAGCAGGTATGTATTATCTGTGTGCCGACTAAAAGTTTGCGAAAGAAGATAAATCGTTTTACAACTGTTTGCCTTGTGGTACTTTATACAAATGAAAGTCAAACAGGATCCCACGTTGTTATAGTACATTGCCGAATTTTAGTAGAAACAAGAAAAAATAAGAATTGTAACGGAGGACGCCTTTATGCCTATATGTTATAGAATCAAATATTTTATTTTTGTATTGAAAAATGATTACAATATCTGATTCGTCAAGAAACAATATAAAATGTTGCAACCAGCTTTCTTGTTTGCCTTCGTATTTCAAATGCGCGTTATTATAATGTTATATTCTTCTTTTTACATTCTTAAATGTTAAAACTGTGCTTTCAGCATGCCTGAGTTTTGTACTCGTATGTGTGGCTCTATGCTCCGTAGAAATGGCGAACTGACATATAAAAATTATATGAAAGTTGAAAGGAAGATATTCTACTCGAAACTTCAACTAAATGGAATAAATGAATACGCCGATGGAATTTCTAGAAATATTTGTTTTAAAAATTTTATTATTAAGATTTTAAATACAAAATGTTTTGAAATCTAAAGAAAAAAATATGT
The DNA here is from genome assembly GCF_044657685.1 of Stegodyphus dumicola. Lineage (NCBI taxonomy): Eukaryota > Metazoa > Arthropoda > Arachnida > Araneae > Eresidae > Stegodyphus > Stegodyphus dumicola. The sequence goes on from NC_140769.1 coordinate 134,946,604, forward strand.
AATCCTTGAAACATTTTTGGAAAGAAATCTATCGATATAAAATCTCTTAAAATTAATGGAGTGTAAATTAATTAAAACAGTTAGTGTACGGAAGGGTTAGATATACTGCGCACAAAAAATTACAGTCAGAAGATCAATTATTTAAAGATATAAATTAATTACATTAAAAGAATTTAAAATAAATTAACATCTGTCCAAATGTCAATGCTAACAGCAATAGCACGAATGAAAGTTATTCTTTAAATTCCGAACTTAGTTCATCCGTCGGTACGCAATGATTGTGTCTTTGCGATTACTTTTCTTATAGATACTACAAAAGGCCGCCAACGAAGTAGCGGTAAAATCGTTGAATACTAATAGTTTGAAGCGGGTTCAAATCCTGATGAATGGATTGCCTGCATACCAGTTTTAGCGAATGTTTGTTGCGCATGTTTAATGTGAATATGAGACAATTTATTTAGCTTTTCATGATGACGTGCCTTGACTACGAGTCCTCGCTCGGGTTGTATTTGGTTTGGCTTGTTAGATTATTAAGCACGTGAAGGCGATCTGTCTAAGGGGAGGTATTCTTTCGTGACAGATTTTCTAAGGGAAACAATCTCGCACTGCAAAAAGTTAAAACCATAAAAACGCCCATGCAATCAGCTTGTTCACGGGGTTTGAATGCAGGTCAAACTACCAGTATGTTAAGAGAAGCGATTCCAAGAATGTTTAATTATTTTATTTAGTTTGTCATAAGCTAAATAAAATAATTAAACATTCTTGAAATCTCTTCACATTACTGAAATGGCAATAACTTCGAATTATACTATGCTACTACTTTTCCTCTAATATGAAATTTTGAACTTTTCCGTTATCGGACAGCCCACCAGGGACGGAGCGGAGTCTAACGGAACAACTGGTGGTTCTGTCCGGGGTTCGAATCCCGGGAAACGAGCTGGTTGCCAGGATGATATTCTTAGTTTTCCATATGTGTAACATGTATGCAAGCTAATTTCCGTTAGGCAGTCATCGAACGAAGGCATCCTTCACCTTAGGCAAGTAACCATCGAGTACTTTGCCATAATCAAATAAACTTTATCCATAACATGCTTCAAATATTTTTATGTTGAAAAGTTCATGCGCAAAAGTTGGCCCCCGTTGAATGAAATATGTTGTTTATTTTTTGTTTGTTTTTTATAATAGCAATGTTCTTGTTTTCAGAATCTGAATTATCAATAAAATTCTTTTAATAATATGCGATTCTATTTTGTTTTTTTGTTTAATGAAAAATTAATTTAAGCGACAAATCTCTTACATTTAGAAAAAATTTCGATTTTCGAAACGAGTTGCTGTCAAAAGCGCATCTTCTCGTTGCTGCATATATTTATTTAAAGCAAACAGCTTGGCGCTTGTGCTTTTATATTTGAAAAGATTCAGAGAATTTTCAACATGGAAATAAAGTTATTAATTTTACTGAATTTTGTGGATTCTTTGTGTTTTGAGGTAAAAGTCAAACCATCAGATATGTGATAACCTTAAAATAAGGGTATATATAATCAGAATTTTGCGGCCAGACATTCCCAGCGAAATAAATTACAAAAAATTATCTATGTAGAACTAATGTATATTCCGTTTAGTATTTTAATTTATCAGTGTTATTACACATCAATTTATCAGTGTAAGTTATATCAAGTTTTAGTTGTGTTCGATATAAGAATTTTATTTGGTTTATATAAATCCGATTCGTTTAATAATATTATATTTATTAAATACTATTTATTAGGTTTTCAAATCTGTCAAACCCAATCAATGGCCTCCTGGCTAAGATATCTGATTATTGCTATTTCGACTCGTATTCGAACCCAAACAAACGAACTGGTTGAATTTTGTGATTTCCCCTATGTGTAACATGAACATGAGTACGTTTTACTTAGAAAGTCGTCCATGGAGACATTCACTGCCTTCGGCTGATAGATCTCGTTTCCTTTGCCATACTCAAAAAATCTAAAAATTTTTCAAAAACACTAACAGATGCATATAACAAAATAAAATTAAGTAAATGCATATAAGAAAATAAATTAAGTAAATGCATATAAAAAAACTGAAGTAAATGTATATAACGAAAAAAAAATGAGGTAAAAACAAATTTTCAATAATTTTTCAATACAGTAGTTTTTAAATTGCTTGTTTTCAAATTTTATTTCATTTTTATGTATGTACTAATATACAGTGTATGTGTGCGAAAGTATGCTTGTTCGGCATATCCATATATATTAATTAAATAAATCTGATTTGAAAATGCATGCACTAACGCGCTATTCTCGTAATTTGGAAAACACTAAAGTATTGTCTGAGAAAAATATTTATAAAGAAAATTAAATTTCGTCTCCTTACTCGGTGCTGTGTAAAAAATTTAAATAAGCTTATTAATTTTTTCTTCTTTATTAAAAACAAATTAATTTCTTTTCATCTATATATAAAAAATAACAAAATCTTGCTGTCAGAATGGAAATTCTTAAAAATATGAAATTCGTTTTTTTCAAATGTGAGAAATTTCTCTAGGTCAGCAGGTAGTAACAGGACCACTGACTGCTTTGTTTGAAAAACCCGATGAAGTGGATGATTTTACCCCCAAAAGGTTTTCTTTAACAAAGCAGATGCGGTCCAAATGGCTTTTCTGAGAAGCGTTCGTATTTGAATAGCTTGAAGCTTGAAAGCTTGAGTTGGAAGATGTTCCCGAAGTCAGACAGCAATAAAATTTGTTATAGATATTTCTCTCTCTCTCTCTGTGAGTTCTTGAAATCTTGGAATGGGTGAAAGTTTATTTTGTTTTACATATATAAGGAAACTGCATGTAAAGCAAAATAATTCAAGGCACCCATTGTATGTTAATCATTGTACGTCCCCTCAGCTCTTCGGTTGGGTATTAAGAAAAGAAATTCCTATACTGCTTTTGTATTACTTGTATAGTGAAAGATTTGAAAAAAATAGCTTCATATGAAAAGTTTTTCTCCGATGAACGAATACAGCTGAAACATGTTTCTGTCTTCAAGTATATCCACAAAACATGAAATAGTATTGTACTCTTTTGTATTCTATTGCATTTTCATATTACTTCGTGGTAAATTTTTTTATTCTTAAATTTCTCTCTCTCTTTTCTTATAATACACAAGTACTCTTTCAAATATGGCTGACCTATGAACCTAAATTTTTATACTATAAAATTTTATATAAAAATTAGCCGTAATCATTAGACACAGCTTTGTGTATATTATATTCTTGAATACATGCCTGCAATTAATACTAAGAATACTATTGATAAAATTCGTGATATAATTAATAATGAAAATACTGTTTAAGCTAAAAACCGATTTGAATCTTTTTTTCATTATAGGGTAACATGAGCCAAACAATTTTCGTTAGAAATATACAATTATGCTAACTTGACACATCAGGTAGAAAATATTTTATCGTCATCATCGGCTATGATAAAAGATTTATACGCTTAAGATTTTGGATTATGATAAAGCACACAGGAACCTATTTGTCTAAGGGAAAGGAAGTCTTCAGAGTAGACTTTTTTTTTTTTTTTTTTTTTTTTTTTTTTTTGTGTGTGTGTGTGTGGGAAACAAACTGTTAATGCATAATCAATTGTACTTATGAAAAACCCCTAAGCCTCCCATGCAGCCGCTAGAAATTACCAGTACTCAGCTATCTTACCGCTTGGAGACTAGTTGGCTTTCTGAACTTACGCAATATCTATCTGAATTTGAATATTTGCATAAAAAACGAGCAAAATAAAATGACACATTGTAAATAGTACATTTTACTGAAATCAAACTTTCTTTGAAAAAGGAAAATTAATTGTAAGGAAAAAGATGGATGCATTTAATTAAACGACGGGCAATAACAGCGCTGATCATACGTTTCGTATAGGAAATCATTTTCTTCGTGTTATCGTATAACGGAAAATATCCACAGATTATATTTTACGATTTTTAAGAAGTCATGGGTTATCTGCTTAAGGAGAACACCTTCGTGGGCAATTTTCTAAATAAAATTGGCTTGAATTCACGTTACGCATCGAGAAAATCATAAATACCACAAGCAGCTAAACTGTTCGGTTGCCAACAACAAAATACCAACATCCAGCAATCTTATTCACTCAACTATAGTGAACTTAAACTAATGTTTGTATATTATTAGTAGTATTAAGATAACGAAAATATTTATTCTAATAAAAATTTTTGTTTGAATATCCTCCCTAGTAAGGTATTTCCTTTGGTTGGAGAATTGTCAACAATAAATGCTATGTTTAAACAAGACATTTATTTAGAGCATATTGCTTCAAAAATGTATGCTGGGATCCCTAGGAAAAAAAATATCGCCGGAAAATATATCTCCGAAAAAATATTTAATTATTCATATTCTTATGATTAATTATTAAATAATTAATAACTTTTATAATTATTAAATGAAATACTTATTTATACTTTACCAAATGTACAGCAACACTCTTTCTTTACAAAAATACCATATTGAATAAATTATATTGTAAGCTAATAAGTAACAACATTGCTTTGTTTAATTAAGATACAATAACAAGCCGAACAAACATTAAATTGGAAGTCAAACAACAAAAATCATCGTTATATTTTCAAATTTTCACAATCTAATTTTCATTATATTTTATCTCGTTCATTTGCGCTTTTGCAGCTGAAGATGATGGTTCGGTAAAACCATCGAAACTAGTCCTGTGAAAATTTGAAAATATAACGCTGATTTTTGTTCTTTGACTTTCAAATTAATTGCTTTGTTTGTTATTAATATGTCTCATCCTTCCTATTTCAGATAAAATTTACTAGTGTTTCTTGAACAGGAAAGCAAGAATTTTTAATTTGAATCCATAAATTTATGATACATTGAAAACGATTTCATGTTATAATTCCCTTTCTGAATATCTTGGATGTATATGAAAAAGTAAAATGCAAATTTAATATCAATATTACAACCTTTAAAAACAACCAAATATTTCGTTTATTACTCTCTTAAAACTACGTAATAATTAAGGAAAAAAGAAATTATTTAAAATAATTATTAGTTGCCTGCAGTTGAAGAATATAGGAAAATGCAGAAGGTTTTAAAGATTTTTAATTAATGACAAAAATACAGAAAATCGGAAATAATTCGAAATGTTTCAGCAATATCTCAGAAGGAATGAAAATTGCACCAGATATTTGTCAGAATATAATTTTAGTGGTAGCAGTTTAATCAGTCTGCATTGAAATTCCGGTGATAATCAGTGACATACAGATTTAGGTTACTTAGGTTAAAAATGCGTAATAATTTAAAATTTAACTGGGTAAATTTTAAAACCAATTTATTTGAAAACTATCAGCTTCGCTGCGAGCCTTCGTCTGGCTTTTAAATGTACCGGAAAAATGGCTGAAGGGAACTCCAAACGTTAAATTTAAAAACTGCGTAGGATTTTACTCTGCAGAACAACTTCATAAAAAAAGTTATTACGTATAACAAAATTACAATGAAATAAGCAATGTCCCTTAATACAAATATTAATTATCCTAATAAATAAATTAACCAAATTCCCTTTGCAAAATCTTAAGAACTCAAATGGTATAAAGGAGGTTAATAACTTTGTTTCCTAAAAAAATCAGTCAAAACTTTTCAATATCTTAAAAACAGTGAAATGAGCAATAAATAAAATAAAGGAATGCAAAAAACAAAAAATTCTGAAAAGCAAAGTATAATTAATGATATTTTATCTTATGTTTTCAAGGGAAAAAATTACAATGAAATAAGCTATATCCCTTAATACAAATATTAATTATCTTAATTAAAAAATTAACCAACTTTCCGTAGAAGAACAAAAATCATGTAAAACTTTTCAATATCTTATAAACAGTAAAATAAGCAAAAAAAATGACATGAAAGCAACTCCAAAAACATAAAATTCCGCGCAGAATTTTATTCCACAGAACAACTTTATCCAAAAAAAAAAAAAAAAAAAAAAAAAAAAAAAATCAATAAAAATATATTATATTTATATAAAAATGACAATGAAATATGCCAATCTCTTAAAAACAGTGACATAAGAAATACGATGAAAAGTTGTTGCCAAACCCATATTTCTAAAAGAATAAAACTATTCAAAATGATGCGATTTCACCAAAAATCTATCAACAACAATAAAACAGGAAAATTGTTGCCCAAATCACATTTTTAAAGATGTGAGATGTGAGAAATGTACTCGGAAGCTTCATTTAAAAAATCTTTTAAAAATACAAAATATTATCATTTTTCCAAAATTCTTTTTGTAAAAGCATTCGCAAGGATGAAAGTTTAACGTGTCCAAAAATCAAAGAAAAATAATCTGTACATTTTTAAAAATAAACTTTTTTAGAAAAAATCCCATTGAAAAAGTGTTAAGCTCTCTTTGTTAAATAAATTCGTATTTAATCGATTTATTGAAACACGAAATTTATTTTAAGTTCGTAAAATAGCTAAGTGCCTACGTTTCATGACGATGTGAAAATGGAGTGTGTAGAGTAAAATCTCACTTTCCTATAGCCCATTATGTTTCAAAATGACACGATTTCGTTACAAAACATGAAATAAAAAAAATCGAATTCGAATTTCGAAAAAATCGCTTCTAGGTGCACTGGCTCTTGTGTAGATGTACCTATGTACCAAATTTCGTAGCCGTGGGTCTATTAGCTTACGCGCAGCGCGAACGAAAGGCGCGCACACACAGACAGACTCTTTCTTTTATTATATGTAGAGAAGATATGTAGAGATAAGATTGTTTAAGGGAAGGAAACTTTCAAGTTTCGCAGCTGTAGCCTGCGGCATTAAGATGACCATCACGGAGAGTCTAGCCTTTTGCAATTCTCTTGAGAGCTCACAGGTATTTAACAATATATAGCAATCAATCTCACTTAGCGGAATCACTGAAGTAAAATTCTGGGAGGGATGGGAAATAATAAAAGAACTGCTTGACAATTTTCAGAGGTTTAGGGTTATTTTCGCGACATTTTACGGAAAGTTCGGTCCAAAACTAGCGACAGTTTTAAAGAGATTCGCAGATAATCACTCGACAGGCTAAGGGTTAAGTTACTCGGAACAGGGAAGCCGAAACGCCATATGATGATTTGAGTCCAATCTGTAGAAAGTTCTTTTCTCTAAAACACTAACATCATAATTGTGATACTTCAGGGAAGGATTTCCATTTTGATTCACATATTTTTTATCTTACATTTATATATGCATCGTGAAATATGCCGAAGAAAAAGAAAAGTACGCGTGTTAAAAGTACATAATTTAGATATAAAATAGAGCAACATTTTGGCATTAAAAGTAGCAAAATAACTTCATCACCTGTTCTTTCACATTCATATGACAGACAAGTCTCTTCTTGTTGGGTGGATTCTATATCAGTATCAGCTGCTATGAACATACCTAGAAATAAACATTTCATAAGCTTATTAATTATTATGTACGCTCTGGAGTATTGGCGCATTACAATCGATAATAATAATAATAAAGTGATTATACAAAGTTAACATAAAGCGAATTGACACAATCAAAGATTTACAGAAATAAAAATTTTAATAGGACGTCTGAAATTGTTACAATGTTCAAAGACAAATGTGGTGTTCAAAATGTTCCCCGATAAGTCTCAGCGCTCCCTCATCAACAATCTCTACAACTATTGGGACGCGTTGTTTAAGATCTCGTAGGAAGGGGATGAATAACGATTCGATCTTTTCCCCGTATTCCCATAAGTAGTCACGGTACTTCTTAATGGAAACACTCTTCTTCTAGGCTCTTCAACAACAACGCCGAAGCAGATTTTAGTCAATACGTCAGAGGTTTTCTAAAATCATGTTTCATATTGCTACTAAAGGTTTCGTTGTAGGTGTTGTGCAATCATTCTAATCATTCTGGATGTTTAACATGGGTAAAACATAAGGCCTGGTGTAAACAGGCGTATGTCCCGCGCCCTCCACTATCTAACTATCTAGAAACAACAACTCCCTGGAGCCTCAGGAGGCATCACCGGGAGTTCGTTTGGATCTTAAATAAATTTGGCCTGGTGTAAACAGGCGTATGTCCCGCGCCCTCCACTATCTAACTATTTAGAAACAACAACTCCCTGGAGCCTCAGGAGGCATCACCGGGAGTTCGTTTGGATCTTAAATAAATTTGTTACATGGCCATACGGGGGCTATAGCTGATGTAAGACATTGTGTGAGAACGTAGTACATATGTTATATATATAAATTACAAACAGCAGTTACATAAAATACATTAAATATACACATTAAAATTAATTAAAAATGGGACAGGGAACTACACACAAAAACAAATGAACACAAAGAAAGAAAAATAAAACATATTATCACATATAAACAGAGATCATTAAAATTCAATATACATAATGCGCTGTGCATAATGCAATACGGGGATGCGTTTAAGTGATATGTAACAAATTGATATGCATATAGTACGGGTTACTTATGTTAAAGGTTGTGCATTATGCAAGTATATAGTTTATGCGCAATGCATAGTACACAAAAATTACATACATGCAGAGTACGTGGTGTACATAATAAAGATTGCAACTACATAATGCAGATAATACAGATAAACCAGCATACATACAGAATACATAGTGCTTTGTGCGTAGGACAATACTGTTACATGATACGTGGTATTACTTAAAACTAATTAATATACTATACATGATACATATTTTATGGAGGTGCATAATGCGCAATACAAATAAATTACATACATACAGGATACATAGTGCATTGTGCGTAGGACAATACTGGTACATAATACTTAGGATTATTTAATACTGATTAATATACCATACATAATACTGATTGTTATGGAGATATTACACTTAATTTGATATGCAGATAGTGACTGACATAGATTATACACAGTACATAATGCAGATTGTTAAACATAGTACAGATCTTACATAATACATAATACAGATCGCAGATTGTACATAATACATTACAGTCACCTACACTGTGTGTGATACAGGTACATACTTCATAATACAATTGCAGGTTATGCGCGTTTGTTATGGAATTAATATGCTTAATTTGAAATACAGATATTGATTGAGTTATATGGTATGTATACCTGATCTAATGCATGTACTACAAATGACTTGTGTTACATCGATTTTAAGTACTGGTTATTAGCTTCTTTTACATATTATTATTATTATTATTATTATTATTATTATTATTATTATTATTATTATTATTATTATTATGTAGTAGTAGTAGTAGTATTCATTATGTATTATGTATTATTTATGCAATACGTAATTTATCTATTCATTCAAAAAACGACTGGGATCACGTAGTGGGGAGACGGCGCTAAACCAATTAACCAGATGGTTAAGGTGTAGTTCCAGTCTTCCCCGTTCCTAATCCTAATCCTAATCATTCTGGGCAACAGTAACAAACTTCAATTTTTCATACTCAAGAGCATTAACATTTTTTTCGATTTGATTTTCTACCATATTGCTTGATCGATGTCAACAACGCTCACGTAATGCGATTCTGTCCCCTAATCCTTAGTCGTCCTTTAAAAGGGGGAGTATTGCGAAAGGTGGTTCTAATTCTAAATGAAGTGAAATACTTCAACAATCTACAAAAATAATCATTTTATTTACAAAGCAACCTGGATTGCATCGAAGGTTCACTGCTAACTAACTACGTCGCAAACTAAAAACTAACATTCCTTTTCAGAAGCGAAGCGCCCTCTAACGGCGATATATAAATCATTTGGGGGATTTTTCCACACTCCCCACCTGATAATTTTTGCAAAAATTATCACTATTTCAGCATACAAATAATAAAATATAAGAAAGCAACTTACATATCAAATACATTCAACTGATGTAAATATGAACTGCAGAAAGAAATTCTATAAAATAAACAAATATAGTTAACTGCATCAACTCAAACGTTACTCAATACGTAAATATTAATTCAAATTACAAACAGTAAATTATTAGTAATAACTAAACTAATTATCTAAAATTAATGTTAGTGAATATGAAATATAAGAAGTAAAATTAAAAGGTTACAAATTTAGTTCATTTTCAGTCTGGTAGTTCAAGGGGGTATATCAATTGCACAGGTCTCTTAAGGTCCCCTTTTTTAGTTTTACCACACATGATCGTACAAGACCATCACGTCCTTTGAAGACTTGAATTACTCGACCTAAATCCCAGAGGAACTTAGATTTAGTTGTTCCTTCAAGTAAAACTATATCACCAATTTTAAGATTTTTCTTGGCTTCTGGTGTACCGAAGAAGGGAGCATTTCTCAACTCAAGAAGATACTGATTTTTCCATTTTTTCCAGAACTGTTTTATAAGTGTTGTCTGATATTCTTTTCGTTTTATTAGACTCTTTCTTGTTGGAGATTTATTCAGGATCTCAGCAAAGTTGTATGGATATTCATCCTTATGTCCGATCAATAGAAAATCAGCCGGTGCAAGCGGTTCAGGTTCATGTAAATCGTTGTAAACGTAGGTCAAAGGACGTCTATTCACAATATTTTCGACCTCTGTCAACACAGTCATAAATTCTTCAAAATTCAGTTGAGCTCTGCCTAATATCTTTTTCAACGGTTCCTTTATGGTTTTCATAAGGCGTTCATAAAAAGCTCCCCACCATGGAGCAAGCTCGACGATAAATTTCCAAGTCAAGTCTTCATTTGCTAGAAAATTTTGAAAGTCTGTACCTTTAATTATGCTGTAAAAATACTGTAAATCTTTGGCAGCATATTTGAAAGTTTTCGCGTTATCTGAATAAAAAGTGCGACAGTTTCCTCTTCTCGAAATGAAACGTCTGAGAGCCAAAATGAATTTGTTTGCAGACATATTGGAAATGAGTTCTAGATGTAACGCTCGTGTAACAGCACACGTAAACAATACGATGTATGATTTCTGAATGTCGTTTCCAGACCTGATGTAAACTGGACCTGTGAAATCCACGCCTGTAACATAGAAAGGTGGAGTTTCAACAATTCGATCTTTAGGTAACTGAGCTGTCATTTGTTTCGCTGGTTTTACTGCGTATTTCCGACAAATTAAACAGTTCCCTAAAACTTTCTTTACCAACTGACGGCCTTTAGGAATCCAAAATTTCTGTCTTAGTTTGGCTAAAGTTGCTGCAACTCCCGCATGCAGAACGTTATTATGTTCCCTTTTTACAATTAATTCAGTAAATTTGGAATCTTTAGGAAGAAGAACTGGATGCTTCTCGTCAATTGTATATTCGGTTTCTTCTAATCTTCCCTTAATTCGAAGAATTTTATTTTCATCAAGAAACGGTGCCAAGCTGAATATATCAGAGCTTGGAGAAATTGACTTGTTAGATTGAAGAGCCTTAATTTCAGGTGTGAAGAAATCCATCTGGGATTTACGAACACAAAAAATTTCAGTGTCCTGAATTTCAAAGGCACTTAATGTTCCACTATTAGCAGGCAGTTTTCTTGCCTTAGCAACGAAACGTCTAACCCATGCCATAATTCTGAGATATTTCAGCACATTACTGAATTTTGTTATATTCAATAGTTGATCATCTCTTTTCACAACAACGTCATAAACAGATATCTTACTACGGAGTTCTAGTTGCTTATCGTTTCCCACGTCAAACTTCGGTTGAACTGGCCAGTCTATACGTTTGTTTTGCAACCATTCTGGTCCAAACCACCAAAGTGAACAATTTCTTAAATTAGCAACAGTAGTTCCTCGTGATATGAGGTCGGAGGGGTTATCTTTCCCACGGCAATAATGCCAATTATTGCTTTCAGTTAGTTTCTGAATTTCATAAACTCTGTTTTTGATGAAAGATTTAAATCTTTCGGGAGATCCCTGAATCCAAAAATACGTTATTTGAGAATCAGTCCAGTGGAAGGGGATTACTTCGTATTTTACAGATTTTGCTATTTTATCACTCAATCTAGCGGATAAAAGCGCACCCAAAAGCTCCAATCTAGGAAGTGTAAGGGATTTCAGAGGTGCAACTCTACTCTTGGAAGCAACAAAAACTGTTTGAAAAGTTCCATTGTTCAAAACTATTCTCAGATATACCACGCATCCATAAGCTTTCAAACTAGCATCAGTAAAGCTATGGAGTTCTATTTGTTTCACATCTGCATCTAATATTCCTTCTAAATAGTAGCGGGGAATTCTGAGGTGGTTCAGTTCTTCAATTTCTTCGTATCAGGCTTTCCATTTATAACTAAGATCAGGTGGCAGTTCATCGTCCCAATCAATTTTGGCAGACCAGATTTCCTGAATCAGACATTTTATTCTTATAGTGAAAGGGCCATTAAATCCGACAGGATCAAAAATACGGCCTGCGGTTTGCAATAGAAAACGTTTTGAGTTGATTGACGAGGAAATGAAATTTGTCAAGTGCTGAGTGTCAAAATAAAAATTATCATTATCCGTATCCCAGTTAATTCCTAACACTTTGATCGGGACAACTTCAGGAGATTCTTGCATCGAAAATTCTTTGCGATGCCAAATATCTTTGAGTTCTTTGGAATTAGTATGCCACTTATGTAGTGACATGCTAGCTTCATTAAAAATGTTCACAATTTCTAAACTTGTTTTCAGGGCTTGTTCTAAATTTTGGTGACCACCAATAATGTCATCAACATACAGGTAGTTGTTTAAGAGTTCTACTGTTTCAGGATATATTTCTGAATATTTTTTAAGGTGATGCTTAATAGTAGCAGCTAGGAGAAAGGGACTAGATTTTACTCCAAACAAAACTCTTGTAAATCTAAAGGTTTTCAAACTCTCATTGTTATCATTAGGATCATCTTTCCAAAAGAATCCTGTAACGTTCCTGTCTTCTTCATTTAGCTCTATCTGTAAGAATGCTTGTGTAATGTCCGCTGTAAAGGCTATCGAATTTTGTCTAAATTTTATCAATAAATCAAAAATATCAGGATATAGGTTCGGACCAGTATATAAACAGTCATTTAGAGAGAGAGTTTTTGGTTTATGGGCTGAAGCATCATAAACTATTCTTAGTTTGCTTGTTGCTCTATCATTTCTGATGACTGCTCTATGAGGTAAATAAAATAGGGTTTTATCATTTTGATTGTCTTCTTGAACTGGTTCAATAATATGTTTTAACTCGTAATCCTTTAAAACCTCTGTGTATTGAACAAACAAAGAGTTATCAACTTTAAATTTGTTACTCAATTTCTTAAATCTTTCAAGTGCTATATCCCTATTATCTTCCATTAAATGTTTTGAATTCGGTTTCCAAGGTAATTTTACTTGGTATCTGCAGTTCTTATACCTGATATCAGATTCGAAAGATTTCATAATTTCTAAATCAACAGTTTTGTCGTTTTGAGTATCACTTTCCAAACCCAAGTTTTCTAGCTTCCAAAACTGTTGTAACTGATCTCATATCAAGTTTTCATTTACAATTACTTTCATAGTTAATAATTCACTATGATCATTATTTACTTTACCCTGCAAACACCACCCAAATAAAGATTCAGTGGCTACTACTGAAATTCTTTTAATTTTACCAGTAATTATAGAATAGTAGAAATCTACCTCTATGAGAATATCAATTTTGTCACTTTTCCTACAACAATCTGCTAATTGTAAATTTTGTAAAATTTTATTTTTCTTAGCAAAGTTCAAATCTGGAGGAGAGATAACAGTATTGGATATATTTTCGGTTTCAAGAAGCTCAATATATATATTAAGATTAGGATCGTTTACATTTTCTAGTTTTGCTCTAACAACATTAAAGGTTTTTTCTAACGCACTTTTATCACCAAAGGAATAAACAGAAAGTGACTCTTTTCTAACAATGGGAAGTTCCATTTTAGTAGATACATCTTTAGTTATGAAAGATCTCATTGAGCCATTATCAAAAAGAATTCTGACATTTTCAGATTTATCATTATTTCGGATCAATGCAGAAGCCGTTTGTAATAATATTTTATTAGATCTATTTTCATCGGAATTATATGACGAAACAGCCGAAATAACGCTCGAATCCGACGTTTTCTTTTCAGGTTTTTCATTATCTTTTTTCTGATGGAATGAATAACAAATGGCTTTCGAGTGTTTATTAAAGCAGAAAGCACAGTTTAGTTTTTGTTTACAATTTTGAATCCGGTGAAATCGACCCAAACATAAAAAACACCGCGATTCACGTCTTAAGATCTGTTTTTTCTTTTCTACACTTAAAATTTCGCAATCCGCAGATTTATGATTTCTACTACATTTCTTGAAATTCTTTTAATTTTACCAGTAATTATAGAATAGTAGAAATCTACCTCTATGAGAATATCAATTTTGTCACTTTTCCTACAACAATCTGCTAATTGTAAATTTTGTAAAATTTTATTTTTCTTAGCAAAGTTCAAATCTGGAGGAGAGATAACAGTATTGGATATATTTTCGGTTTCAAGAAGCTCAATATATATATTAAGATTAGGATCGTTTACATTTTCTAGTTTTGCTCTAACAACATTAAAGGTTTTTTCTAACGCACTTTTATCACCAAAGAAATAAACAGAAAGTGACTCTTTTCTAACAATGGGAAGTTCCATTTTAGTAGATACATCTTTAGTTATGAAAGATCTCATTGAGCCATTATCAAAAAGAATTCTGACATTTTCAGATTTATCATTATTTCGGATCAATGCAGAAGCCGTTTGTAATAATATTTTATTAGATCTATTTTCATCGGAATTATATGACGAAACAGCCGAAATAACGCTCGAATCCGACGTTTTCTTTTCAGGTTTTTCATTATCTTTTTTCTGATGGAATGAATAACAAATGGCTTTCGAGTGTTTATTAAAGCAGAAAGCACAGTTTAGTTTTTGTTTACAATTTTGAATCCGGTGAAATCGACCCAAACATAAAAAACACCGCGATTCACGTCTTAAGATCTGTTTTTTCTTTTCTACACTTAAAATTTCGCAATCCGCAGATTTATGATTTCTGTTCCCGCAGAACAGACACTGCGATTCGGATGACGCCGCTAATAACTCAACTGTAGACGGCTTGCTCGTTATGGCTGGAGAATGTTTATGTTTGAAGGGCAAATGCTTTTCCAATCGCGAATATTTTTCTCTAGAATTATAATTAACAGAAGCCGCGCGTTCTCAACTGAATACTTCGTTCCTCAAAAAGGCTAACAAACCTTTTAAATCCCAATTTTCGTCTTTAATTTTTCGGCTATAATCAAGAACGAATTCATTAGGAAGTAATTTCAAAATTAAAGGCGTTAAGAGATTTCCGTAGGTATCAGAGTCTATTTTTAATGCTTCAAGATTTCTTATCTGTACTTCGGCGTGATCTAAAAGTTTTCTTAATCCGTTTATATCATTAGGATTTCTAACAGGTGAAGTACTTAAGAATTGTCCTAAATGCGAATTAATTAAGATTTTCTTTTGACCAAATCTGGAACGTAACAGTTCAAGAGCAGCTTCGTAATTATTTTCGATGAGAGCGAAACCAGAAATAGCTTTGGCGGCTGAGCCACCAAGAAAGCTTTTTAAGTAAATTAATTTTTCTATTTTTGATAAATTCGGATTTTTATCAATCGCATTTTCGAAATGACCTATGAATTCTAACCAATCCGAAGAATCACCATAAAATTTAGAGATCGTTAATTTTGGAAGACGAGTGAATTTGTTACTTTCGTTTTGGGATTCTGTAACGGTTTCATTAGAAATGTCTCTATTTGCATTGTCCGAATTTTCCAACTTATTCAACTCTTTCAACTTTTTCTTTCCTCTAAACTGCCACACTTGAATTTTCTCTTCATATTCCAAAGCGGATGAGATTTCAAATTCAAATTCGTCTTCTTCGACTTTTAATTCTCGTTCTATTTCAGCGTCTAAATTGCTCAAGGATTTTGATTTTTCGTTTAACTGGTCTAAAATTTCTTCTAATACATTTACATTTATATTACTATCATCTTTATTCAGTTCCGTTTCAATTTTCTTTAATATCTTGGACACTCCGGTCCTCAATACCTTTCGTTTCGATTTCAGTTTAGTAATAAGATCTTCCATACTATATAAAAATAGAAAATACAGGCTTACCTTGGCTGTCTTCGCATAAAATGATATCCAAAATTAAAAAAACACAAACTTCTAAATTGGCCAAAGGTTCCCGGCACCGATGCGCCATATTGGGAAAGGTGGTTCTAATTCTAAATGAAGTGAAATACTTCAACAATCTACAAAAAATAATCATTTTATTTACAAAGCAACCTGGATTGCATCGAAGGTTCACTGCTAACTAACTACGTCGCAAACTAAAAACTAACATTCCTTTTCAGAAGCGAAGCGCCCTCTAACGGCGATATATAAATCATTTGGGGGATGGAGTATATAAGGTGACAGGTGAATGCAGAGCCCGGACGGCTTTATATGACAAGACAAATCGGGTGTCGTCCGGTACCCGCACCTATCTAGAACAACACAACCCTTGCGGCTTCCCGCGAGGTCTGCATCGGGAATTTATTAATGAAGAATAGGTATTTTTCTCTTCTTTTTGCATTCCTTCGCTGTGTAACAGTTGCCGCATTCGAGAAGTCCAGGATAGAGTTCCGGCGAGAGCATTGCTCATTTTTCAAACCTCCTGCTTTAAAATAACCTACTGATTCTACCAGTTCATCACCGCTTAAGACATAACTGGTTCCCCACTTTCATTCATCTCGAGTAAAAGTGTATTCTTTAATTCAGTGTTTTAATGCTATAAATGCGATGAAAAAAAAATCGTAATTGATAAATATAGTAAATGGTATCTGAGCGGTTTCTCAGCATTGTTCCCCCAATCAGTAAAATAAACTGTATTTTTTTAATTTTATTTTAGCATTTGCTCATTGGGACGTTCAAACATGCGTTTTATGCTGAAGGATATTTTGCGGTCGTTTCTATAGCATCTGACTCGTGTTTTTGTTTATTTCGTAATAATGAATTAGTTCACTTGTAAAAAAGTGCTCAATAAAAACGATGATTTAAGAAAAATTATTTACCATCCAGCCAAATGAAGAAAAAAATGCAATGCAGCGTATAATATTGTCGATATATCTCTGGATTTGCATGATATTCACCTAGATATTTTATATTCGAGCAGGATTATTTGCCTCAATCAATAAAGCAAACTATCATATTTTTAAATTTAAGAATTACTTATTTAGACATCAAAACGTTTGATTGGATACCACATGACTTCCTTGTACGGCCTATTAAATTATATAATTTTTTCCCTGAATTTCATTTAAACTTATTTCCTTAAATTTCATTAGAGATATATTTTTTATTCAATTAATTCAGTTCTCACTTATCGGCAAGGCAAAAATACATAAAAACTCAAAAAATCTTCCTTAAAAATTGTAAAATATGGATAAACATAAAATACCAAATACAGTTACAATTTTGTTTTTTTACAATTAAAAAAAAGCAAAAACAAACAATTCGGGCAACGGATAGGAAGACAAAATTCCCCGTGCACAAAACTGGAAGTTAACTTTTGGTCCCACTGGGCAAAAACGCACTGAAATTAATAACCCAATTCGTTGGTCTAATAAGAGTTTCAAATGTAAACAAATGGTTGCTTCGTTAGACTTAGTAGCCCTTAAAAACTTTTAAGTTGTTGATACTTCTACAACTTCTACAACTTTGCATGCAGATTAACTAAAGGCATACAGACCTTAAGCGGAACATAAGAAGAACATAATTCAATCCTTTTTAAAGCAAAAAAATGCATAATTTACCAACATATAAGAATAGAAAAACCTGAGCTAACATAGCCGGGTAACAAAGCAGATATATAATGTACATATGTGCATTTTTGATACGGCCGATTGCAGCCAAGAAGGAAATTGCACAACTACTTATTATAGTAATTTCATATACAAACTTTTAACCTTCTGACTACTCGTTTTTGAGTTGTGCGAGATGTATACAAAAGTAATTCGTATTAGGGTTTATGCTGAATGGCAGTGTGCAGTCTTTTCCATAGGGCCTGTCATGTGTTTTCTGTTATTTGCGCAACACTGAATTAGTTCACTTGTAAGGGGGTGTCCGATAAAAAGGACGATTTGTGAAAAATTCATTACCATCCAGCTAGTTAAAGAAGGCAACTGCAGTGTAGCGTATGATACTATCGATATATATCAGGCGAAAGAGCTAGCTGCATAGCTGTGTTTGGTGGGTTTTTTCTATGCGTCTAAAACATATCAGAGAAGTTTCTTTAGAAAGTTTTCCACGAAAACATTTTCTCTCCGCAGGTAGATAGCTCTCGTGATCTTTGCCATAATCAACTAGCCTTGTCTGATTAGAAGTGGAACTTCTAGTATAAAATCTAAGAGTTTGTACAGTATCTGTAAACGTATCAACTGAAACTGACACTTTTAACTCATATTAAGAACAATAAAAACTCGATTATCTGTGACCAATTTAACAGTCAGTTTCTTTTATCCGACAGTCACTCATCAGCCCAGCTGATAAAATTAGTCTGCTAAATTGCAGATAATGAAAAAAAAATGAACACAAAATCATATTTTAAAACCTTAAAACCGTCATATTATACAATAAAATATGGTGCTCCATCATCGTACCTATATATACATATATATATATATATATATATATATATAACAGACATTCTTTTTTACAATAATAAGTACCGAAAAATGGCAACTTTTTCTCTCATGCGTGCTTTTCAATAATTTTATTCAATTTTACAATGGCATCTTTAAACAAATACAAGGAATTCCAATGGGAGGTAATTTTTCAAGTTCTGTCTGTGAATTATTCCTTTTTGCAAAAGAATTGACCTTTGTCCGTTCGCTCAATAAAGAAGAACATAAATTTTACCAACACATCTATCGATATATTGATGATGTCATTGCCTTTAACAAGTACAACAAAATAGAAGTTGCTGATATCTACCCTACTTGCTTAAAACTAAATAATACAAATACGGTGCATAATGTAGTCTACCTTAACTTACATATTATTGATTACAATTTTATAAAAGTTTACAACAAAAGAAGAGAATTCAATTTCTCAACACTAAAATTAACCAACTGGAATTCAAATATTTCCAAAAGAGTCATCCTAAACATAATTTATTCACAGCTACTTAGAATAAAAAGAATTTGTAATACAACAAAACACCTTCAAGAAGAAATACTATATTTCGTGACAATTTTGAAAAATAACCTAATTCCTCAAAAAATAATTAAAAATACCTTAAAAAAGGCTGGCATTAGCCTTACCAATTTTTAGATTTTTTGAGTTAGATAGTGATATTTTATGCTTAAAGCCCAATGGGACGGTATACACTGAAGTGACAAAAGTCATGGGATAGCAATATGCAAATAGACAGATGGCAGTAGTATCGCGGAGAAAATGTATAAATGCGAAGTGCTTTGGTAGGGCTTTCATTTGTGTTCCAGTTATTCATGTGAAGAGGCTTTGACGTGATTATGGCCGCACGACGAGAATTAACAGACTTTGAACGCGGAATGGTAATTGGAGCTAGACGCATGGGTCATTCCATTTCGGATATCGTTAGGAAATTCAACATTCCGAAATCCACAGTGTCAAGAATGTGCCGAGTATATCTAATTTCAGGCATAACATCCCACCATGGACAGCGCAGTGGCCGACCACCTGCGCTAAACGACCGAGACCAGCGACGTATGCTTAGAGTTGTCAATGTTCACAGACAAGCAACACTGCGTCAAATAACCGCAGAAATCAACGTGGGACGTACGAGGGACGTGTCCGATAGGACAGTGCGGCGAAATTTGTCTTCCTTGGTCTATGCCAGCAGAAGACCGACTCGAGTGCCTTTACTGACAGCACGACATCGCCTGCAGCGACTCTCGTGGGCTCGTGAGCATATCAGTTGGTCCCTAAGCGAATGGAAAACCGTGGCTTGGTCAGATGAGTCACGATTTCAGTTGGTAAGAGATGATGGTAGGGTTCGAGTGTGGCGCAGATCCCACGAAGCCATGGACACAAGTTGTAAACAAGGCACTGTTCAAGCTGGTGGTGGTTCCATAATGGTCTGGGCTGTTTTTACATGGCATGGACTCGGTCCTCTGGTGCAACTGAACCGATCATTGACTGGAAATGCATACCTTCAGCTACTTGGAGATCACTTACAGCCATTCATGGACTTCACATACTCAAACAACGATGGGATTTTTATGGATGACAATGCGCCATGTCACCGGGCCACAATTGTTCGCGATTGGTTACAAGAACATTCTGGACAATTCCAGCGAAGGATCTGGCCACCTAGATCGCCCGACATGAATCCCATCGAACAGTTATGGGACATCATCGAGAGGTCAGTTCGTGCCCAAAACCCTGCTCCGTCAACACTTTTACAATTATGGACGTCTATAGAGGCAGCATGGCTCAATATTCCTGCAGGGGACTTCCAACGACTTGTTGTTCCAACGACCATGCCACGTCGAGTTGCTGCACTTCAGAAGGCACAGGCAGAAGGAGGACCGACAAAATATTAGGAGGTATCCCATGACTTTTGTCACTTCAGTATAATGTGGATGGCTGATTCTGAGAATCTAATGTAAAAATGTACAGATAATTCTTGTCACTACGTGTTCTTTTCTCCAAAAATTTTGGGTACAATACTTTTAATAATATTGTTTAAATAGTTTTAAATTACTTTGATGGCCAATTCTACTACTTTTATTAACAAATCAGGCCTTTTCGTTTTTAATTGTAGCTTGATCGCCCTCTAGCTTGAAGAATTACGACTTTTATTAACAAATGACTGTTTTTTCCATTTTACTCTTACTTTTGTGGCCATGTTAAGTAATTTTAGCTGAATTAGCCATTTTCACTTTTAAAAAGAGTTTTATTCTTCAAACAACTTGACTGACGCCATTTTGAAATCTTTTCACATCTTTTCGAGTCTTTCACCCCCTTTTTTAGCTCTAGTGGACGAGTTCTGCCAACGGACAGTCTTATTATATTGGCTGTTGCCCAGTGACATTGTTTCCCCCGCCTTACGTCACACGATGAGTGGGATCGCGTTGAAGGACACAGAGGGGAATTACAACACCTTTTCAGCTTTGCTTCACGATGAGAGGACCGCATAGCCACAGGTCTGTTTTTTATGTTTCTTTTATAAAAAAATTTTTCTTGGTCTTAGCAAGACCCACTGTATTTGTTTTCATTTAAATTTAATTTCAGATTTCTAAAATTTATAAAGGTTTAATGCCTTAAGCTTGCAGGTCCAGCCCGTACGTTATTGTATAGTTTGACTAATAGCAGACCCCTATTTATTTTTATTTTATTATATTTTAATTATTGCTGTACATCGGAGTTGCATTTGCATTTTTTACACCTTAATGTGTCTTTTTGCGCGGACGCGTTGGAAAATTGGAACAGAGAATTGAGACTAAAAGAATTTTTTTAGGACAATTCATCTAATTATAAAAAATTTTCGTAACACAAAAGTTTCAATTGTCTGTTTCGGCGAAACGCGTAATGGAGTTAGCTTGGTTCGACGTTTAACTAGAAATTTCCCTTGAAAAGCCAGGTTGGAAGTCGAATTGAGCTAATTTACCATTTTCCGCTTTATAATTTTTATAATTTTATGTTTTTTCATATGTTTTTATTAGTTTTATTAATTTTAACTTGTTCCATCGATCGGTTTTTTATATGTTTTAACTTTTCACCTATCACATCGATGGGTATTGCTGTGTTTTATAGTATACATTTTATTTCGCGTGTAGCCTAATTTTTCACCCTTCAATGTTTATACAATTTATCTTCTTCTCATTTCCTTAATTTTGCAGCATATTGCGCAAAAAATTTTTAGACCAAATAGGTCT
The DNA here is from genome assembly GCF_044657685.1 of Stegodyphus dumicola. Taxonomy (NCBI): domain Eukaryota; kingdom Metazoa; phylum Arthropoda; class Arachnida; order Araneae; family Eresidae; genus Stegodyphus; species Stegodyphus dumicola. The sequence continues at coordinate 134,968,535 of NC_140769.1, forward strand.
TTTTTATATAGTAATTACTACCTAGGTTTTTAAATATATATATATATATATATATATAAAGAAGAATGTCTGTTTGTGTGTTTGTTTGTTTTGTTCGCGATACACTCAGTCACTACTATCGTCACCAAACTCCCTACAATTCCTTTCTGGGTGCTGTGAAATACCGACATCCACTTTTTTCCAAAAAACATTCAATTAATCGGTAGCGAAGGCAGTCGAAGGCCTTCTGAACGCACATGCACTAGCACTGACATATTTTATCTATATTTTATAAGGTATTTCTCCCGCCTTCTTAGCGTGCCTTCGTGGTGCAGTGCTCTGCACGCTGGGCGCGTATTCCAGAGGTCCATGGTTCGATTCCTGGCGAAGGCGTTGCTCATTTTTCATCTCCCCCCCAAAAAAAAGTACCTAATGTATCTACAGTGGCGCCCGAACTAAAAGGATGGTGGATGATGATTCTCCACACCCAGGATTTGGCGATTGGGTCCTCTAAAACCCCAGTGGCCCTTTAAAAGGGGGGGGAGTATACAAGGTATTTCTCCCGCCTTCTTAGCGTGCCTTCGTGGTGTCGTGGTTTTCAAGCTGGGCGCGTATTCCAGAGGTCCGCGGTTCGATTCTCGGCGAAGGTGTTGCTCATTTTTCACCTCTCTTGCTTTCAAAAAATACCAAATGTCTCTATAATTTCATCTGTTTTTTTCTGCTTGAGTGGATACACGCTTCTTCAAATTACACTTTTGTCAATATTTTAGAAACTTAAAAATCTTCTGTTTCTTTTATTTTGATTTGTGAAATTTTTCCTATCACTATCAATCTAATATATATGCATACACAAATACAGAAAGGAAAGGGCATATAATGGCAGGAAATTTTTGAAGGTTCAATCTGAAACGAACAACTCATTCTAATATCAAAAGTTACGGAGAGAATAAAATTAAAAGCACACATTTTCATCGATTTCTAATTTGTTTTGAAACAACAGTGTCCAAAGCTGAAATTGTATCGTCTGTTTTCAACCAATTTCAATTATGAAAGATTAAACATGATCACAGAATACCGATTATTTTTTCGAATTATTTTATTGATTTCTGATTAATTATGATCACTTTTTTAATCATAATTGATCTATAATTCTTAATCTTACATCAAAGATCAATAATTAGAGAATTACTACAGCTGTATCGTTCTCTCTGTTGTTAGATACATTACTCTCAATACTTAACTGGCATCGGATACTTACACTAGTCTAGAATAAAAAGCTAAAATACGCTATTTTAAAAATTATACCATAACAGGGGGATAACTCAGTTAAAAATGTGGTCCATTAAATTGGAAACATCAAAATAAAAAATATTTTATAAATATCTTGACTAGATGCAAAATATTTTTAAATTATGTTATTATTGTACCTGTCACTCAAAATGTTGAGCAATTATATCAAAAATTGTAAATTCTTAAAAAAAAAAAAAAAATCTGAAAGCTTTTAGATTTTATATTACGCCCAAAGGGGCATTTTTTAACGCTTTGTGTGCTACCTTTATTTATTAAATATCACGTTCTTCGCACTTAAACCATTAAATTCAATTGAACAGCAATATCTCAAAATAATATTTTTAAATGAGCATATCTTTAGAATTTCCTATACACAGTATACTGGAGATGAATACACATATACTGGAGATGAAAATGTTTTTTTTTTTTTTTTTCGTACACTGTTGCCATTGCTCGTTGTGAAATCGTTGAGTTTGTTAATCAAAAATTCGTTAAAGTTTTACAAAATATGAAATAAATAATAAAACCAGTTCCAAATTCCAAGTTCGAGCTTCTAGATCCCTATATTTTAATGAAGGACAACTTATTGAAAATTTGATGTCTCTAGGTACAGTGTGTTTTCGCAGCGCGAGAAACAAACATACATTCATGCAGATTCTCCATTATTTAATTTCTTTAAATATAATGCGGGGCTGTTATATTTGTTGGCAACAATTTGAAAAGTCAATCGACATTTATAGTGAACCAACGCAAAATGCCAAAACGAAATTAATAGCCCTTCTGGGCTAACACCCTTTGCACTAATAAGGATTTTTATCGATAATGTGCAATATATTAAGCTAATAATAAATCTTTTTTATCGTTTGCTCATATCTGATTTAAAGATTTTAACTATTCATTTATTCTCTTATCCGCCATTATGTGTTATATTACCCGTCAACTGACCGATAATTACCATTTCCTGGTAAAATGAATAATAAAGAGATATTTTATTCAACTACAACATATAAAATCGCTCTATTTTTATCATTAGCTGAAAACCATATTCAAAAATGGGTAATATAATTTGGTTTCAGTACAAATTCTTCCACGAAATATTACTTGGATGAGGCTTTCGGGGAAATTTTCCAATAAATCAACAAATTATTTCTAAATATAACATTTAGAAATCTGTTGAAGCTATTTTTATTGAATATTTTTTTTTTTTTTTTTAACTTTCTTCTCAAATTGCGAACATAGCTCTTAGCCATAAAATGTACTGTGAATGAAAGCAAGAAATTAAGAAATACAGTATATTCTAAATAAAAAAATATTAGAGTACGAATCAAAGAAATTCAAAATTAATTTACTTATTATTGAGTTCAAAACACAAAACAAACGTACATAATTAAGGCATTAAAAATAATAAAGAAATAAAAATAAAATCTCATTTAAAAAAAATAAGAATACTCGTATAACTGTGCTTATCAAAAGCTCCATTTCTATTTATTAGTTTCATGCATATGGAAATTCTGAATGATATATATATATATATATGATTATAAATAATTTAAAATAAATTACATAAAAGCAGTAGAACATTAAGTCCAAAAACAAAAAAATTATAGCATAACAGGGGAAAAACTCAGTTAAAAATGTGGCTTATTAAATTGGAAACTTCAAAATAAAAAATATTTTATAAATATCTTGATTAGATGCAGAATATTTTTAAATTAAGCTATTATTGTATCTATCATCACTCAGCATGTTGAGGAGTTATATCAGAAATTTTAAATTATAAAAAAGAAAAAAAAAAAAAAAAAAACTGAAAGCTTTCGGATTTTATATTACGACCAAAGGGGTGTTTTTGTTTTTAATTTTGTGTGTTACCTTTATTTGTTAAATATCATGTTCTTCGCACTCAAGCCATAAAATTCAATTCAATAGCAATGTTACAAAATAATTGAAAAAATCTTGTCTTTAGAATTTGCGATACACAACCTCGCGTGCTGGAGATAAAAATGTTTTTTCCTCGTACAGTGTTGCCATTGCTCTATGAAATCGTTGTGTTTGTTAATCAAAAATTTCTTTAAGGTTTTACAAAATATGAAATAGATAATAAAGCAAATTCCAAATTCCAAATTTGGGCTTCCAGATGCCCATATTCGAGTGGAGGGCTACGTTATACAAAATTTGATACTTCTTGGTACCGTTGTTTTTTCACTGTGAGAGAAACATACATACATTCATGCAGATTCTTCATTATTTTCTTTAAATATAAGGCAGGGCTCTATTATTTCGTGGCAACAATATGAAAAGGGATTCAGACTTTTATAGTGAACCAACGCAAAATGCCAAAATGAAATTAATAGCCCTTCTGGCCAAATTTCGTCTTTGGACAAAAAAGAATAAATCCAGTTTGCAGTTTTTAAAACAACTGTTGCTCTATTTTAAGGTTTCGAGGCCTCTATCTCTCCTTTTTCCACGGTGTAGAGGGATTTGTTATTTAGACTCAAGCTGCTCGACTAAAGACATTTTAGTTTTTCTCTTAATTGTAAAACAAATTTATGGTTTCCATGCTGTGTATTTATAATTTTAGTTCTTTATACATTTTTGCAGTCCCTACTCCAGCCTGTGGGGTTGGACTGATAAAGACATAAATTTTTATGATTTATTTTCTATGGTTTATGGAAGTATGAATGTAAATAATTTTTTCTCGATTTCATGTTTGGTATACCCTGTTTCTGTAACTTTTCATGCAGATAGTCATCGTCATACTTGATTTTATTTCTAATGGTTTATAAGGTATTTTTCCTACCTTCCTAGCGCGCCTTCGTGGTGTAGTGGTTCTGCACGCTGAGCCGGTATTCCATAGGTTCGATTCCCGGGAAAGGCGGTTGCTCATTTTCCGTCTTTCCTGCTTCCAATTAACCTAATGTCTCTACAGGTTATTTCCGAATTGAATATAGGGTGGATTTAAATATTCTACCTTTAATATTATTACCATTAGTTGTTGCAGCTATCAACGCAGAAATAAAATCATAAATCAGACTTTAAAAGAAATTTTGGATTAAACCAATATCTTAAAATGTGACCTAAATTCTAAACTAAAGAACTTTTTATTTTACTGAAAATATTTGCTGATATATATTTATTAAGCAGAAACGTTTTCTCTTTAGAATAACCATAACAGCCTCTCAAAATGCAGAGACTCTTGCTATAAAAAAGGACAACATATGATCAAGATTTAATACTTTTTCTTAGTTCTAATTCATGCTGATTCCATTTCGTATATTTCATCATGAATATTTATTGTTGAACATATACCAATCGAAATTTCACATAACCGATCAGAAAGGAAATAATCATACACGGCACGTCACACGTTAGTGAATTTAAGTTAACACAATGTAAAGTAGTCATAGATGCCTCAGAGTGTATCGCACTTTATTATTTTATGCTTAGCAGCAACTATCAATAGTAGGCGTAGGAATTATCTTCTGAAGAATTCTAATTCTGAATTGATTATTTTTACATTTAAAATATTCTCTCTCAATTTGTTCTGTAATTTACTAGTTTCATTGTAGTTTTACAATATACTAAAATCTAGTCATTTCACGGATTAGAAAAATTACGACTTAAGTGGTGCTACTGATAATAAAATGCGAAAAACAATCTGCAAGGATCTAATTTTACATGAGGGAGAAAAAATGTTCCACTTACAACAGAACAGCAGCAACCAACATTGAGTCTTCTTTGCGAAATTCATTCTTTACCTGCTTTCTGAAACTCCTTCTAAAAATTATTATGACTTTTCAGAAAGTGGCAGCTGATTTTATATACTTAACAGGTACGCTGTTGGAAGAGCGTGTTGGAATATGCCACGTATGCTTTCAAAGGATACATCAAGGAATCGCTTTGAGTGACATAACTTGTATTTCGGATCTTGTATCTACGGATGGCACATGTGGAGAAAGCTGAAAAGCGGTATTAAACCGAACGTCTAGTCTATATTGCATTATATGTGAAATACTTACAATCAGAAAAAATAACACCTGTTTCAATAAAAAATGAGATCCATTCCTGTGAAATGTTGCATTCATCTCTATTGAAAAGTCAAATAATATTTTGTATGTACAGTGCTGGTCATTGAAATTGCTACACCATAAAGGGAGCAAGTAACAAAATTCAAATTTACGGGAAAGGTATTGCATACTGGGATTCCAACACATGCGCACAAAAGAAACATGAGTGATATTATCTACTATATATACGGGATGTGTGAAATATATAGGAAACCTGCACAGTGCATTGCTCAAACATAATTAGAACCCGTAATCGTCTGATTAACATTTACACGTGCTGGAGTGACCCAGCAGTTAAATCGAAAATTTAAAAGTTAAATAAACAAATTAAAATTCAGACTGATTCCTGCAGAAAATTCATCTGGAATAATAAAATTTAGGGACTCATCACAGAAAATAGCGATTTCTGGATATTTATTCGCAGCCTAAAGAGTAACAAATCCGGAAATCAACTTCTACGAAATTACACTGATTTAATTTTCATTCATTTCACAGATGAGGACAAGGCTGACGCATTTGTGCATCATTTTTCGAAACTTTTCGCGCTTAATTACAACCCTTCTGATCCAAATTACATTAAATTGGTTAATAAATCAGTTAATAATTGGTTACACCAGCCCAATGTCACCATCTTCCCCCATCTTCACAACCCCTACAGACGTTAAAAATATCAATTCTAAACTCCATGGCAGAACAGCTCTGGGAACGGTAACATTTTAAGTCGCATGCTCAAACATCTACCAGGAAATGTCATTACTAAATTCTGCAGTATTTTCAACTACTTCTCGACCACGTGGAAACGCACTACTGTGATTCTGGTACTTAAACCCGGTAGAGATCACTCTTGTATAGGGAATTATAGGGTGATCAGCTTGCTCCCGTCGTTAGAAAAAAACATTGATACGAATAATCTATTAGCGCTTGGATCCAGGGCTGAATTTACTACCCAATCAGCAACTGGATTTTTGAAAGGCCTATTAACTACAATATAATTGGTTAAAATAGCTAACTTCATCAGTGCTGCAATTTACAAGTACCAAACTAGTGCGTTTCTTATGCTAGACATGGCAAAGACCTTTGGTCGCTTCTGGCATAAAGGTTTGATCTATAAATTAAACACGCTGAACCTCACCAGAGAGATCATTCTCGTGATTAACTCCTTAAAGATAGAAAGTTTAACATCAGGCAGGGCAGCTGTTATTTTGCTGACAGTAACGCCAGAGCTTGTGTCCAGCAAGATTTGATCCTAGGTCTAGTTCTCTATCTCATATGACGATATGTTTAATGATGATATAAACTGCCTTAATGCATGCTTTGCCGACGACACGGCGAAAACTTTCAAGTTCACTGAATCTCAGCTTCGCTATCGCACGTCCAGGGTCGAATGCAAGAGATAGAGAATTGATGTAGGAAATGGATAACGTGCATCAATGCTACGAGATCAAAACTTCTACTACTTGACGAATTTAAGAGGAAAAATGTTGATGAGAAACTAATTTGTTTAATGAGATAGTTCCAAAAGTGAATAAAGGAATATATTTGGGGTTTCCATTAATGCACCTTAACGTGGAATGCACACATCTGAGTTGCAACTGGAAAAAACATTGTAGTTCCCAGAAAACTCAACTATCTCATAGAAAACTCATCGACACTGAACTTTCTCAGGACAAAGAGCATTTATAATTCAATTATTAAGATCAATTCTCACGTACGGCCACGCCGCCTTGGAGCACGGCATCCAACACCAACTTTATAAGTTCCAAACCTCACAAAATCCAAAAGTCGTAATAACCAAAGTTACTCCTAAGCTGCAACAAACAACCAGGTAAATTATGCTGACAACTTCAAATATGACTCACAGATACAGATCTTAGATCATCGGTATCTTAGACCATATACCACACATCAACTTAGGAATCCTGCATTAAGAAATTAACACCTCATCTAACTTACACTAACATCATTTTCACGTCAAGTTCAGCCACATCGTGAAACGTCCACAGGCTAGCGCCTTCTTTTCTTTCTTCATTCCCTGCTTTTCACCAGATTTGCTGCCTTCCATGAGGAAGAATATAAAAGCTGCCCCAATTTTGGTTAGTGGAGGTGCCAGTAACAGCAAGATAAAATGTTTGCTAAAACCGGCATATAAAAGTATCAAAGTATTATTGCGTTGCTCATTTACGTAGTTCTGTACATTCACATCATCATATTTAGCGCTTATTCATAGTGACAGACTGATTATGATTCTTGTGATTTGTAATTTGAGATAATTTTTACCTTCTTTTGCCAGCTTAAAACTAGTTACTGCATTGTAGTGTCTGATTTGGTATTGACGACGCATTTCATTAAAATGCATATTCGCAAATTAGAGCAGAGATGCCGAAATGAGGATTTCCTCGACAAAGTGTCTAATAGAAATCTAGCTGAGTTCCTCAATATGAGAACTAATTTTCAACTTAATGACATCTCCTGCTCCACAGGCAACTTCTATAAATCATAGAGCTTCTACTTTTGCCAGTTCTTATAAACAGCGACCCCAGCCTGCAGATCCAGTAATGACAGCTAACGGGAAGCGAATTCACAGACATTCTTCGAATACTTACAACAGGATCGCAGTTCTTGAGGATAGTAACGGTGACTCGATACTATGTACTCGATACCGAGATGGTGATGTCCAGGTAATTAAAATTTTACCTAAAAAAATCAGATAAAAGGCTCTAGAATTCTGGATAATCACTCAAGATTATTTCAAATTCTTAGGAGGAGGAGGATCCTGTATTACCGGACCCGTCCCCAGTTACATAGACCAATCAGAAAAAATTAGGGAAGCCGAAGTCGCTTATCAAGCGACCATGACTTCGAATGGCAACGTAGAAATACCAAAATCCGGAGCATCGTAATGAAGGATTACAATATTACTGTGAAGGAACTTAATAATCTTCTAGGCGATAATCAATTGAATAATATTAAAACAAAATTGAAGTCATATTTGATTTTGAATTAAAAGTCTTTATTACAGATACGCACAGGCAAACTCTTGCAGTGGTTGACAAGCATGAAATGAAATATTACCCTCATTTAATATATTTATTTCATTGGACGTTGAGACTGACCTTTCATCGGATCATGTTCTAGTTATCGCAGAATTGGGGCTGAAAAGCCCAAGGTTCCTCTCTTCGCAACATTGTTCTCTGGAAGCTTCTACAAAATATACAAATCACTTCTCCTGTTCACACAATAAAGCAATAACTTCTCCTGTTCAAGTGTTCAATTGAAGTAGACTTTGTATCAGTAAACCTTACTGCAAATTTACAAAGCTTTCTCCATCAAGCCACTATCCCAACCAGTGATTCTCGCAGTCAGGTAGACGCCATACATTCTGTGTTTGCTAATCGTAACCGTCTTTGTAAGAAATGCAACGAAACATGAAACCCTGCAGTTTAAACAGAACTATATGATCATTTAAATCTATAGGGCGGTTCGTTTTGGAACCATCCAAAACTCCAGCTCTCACTCTCATCCAGTTAGGAAATAGAATAGATTTGAGTATGCGAATGATGAAAACGCTCAAGGTTTCGCTCAGTACTTGGAGAAAAATGTTTGAACTTAAGGGCTTTCTTAAGGGATCAGGAATCTTAGGAAAGAATTATTCATAAAATTAATGAATAACTGTGCACTCCTGAACCTAACAATATCATATATCTTACCAGCCCTAGAAAAGTAGCTGATATCATCAAATACTCAAAGTTCCGTAAAAAGCCGAAGACTGACTTCATCACAAACAAACTATTGAAAGGTGCAAACTTATGAGTATATACAACGTATAGCTGAGAAATTCCCATTTTCTACAGATCTGGAAGCATAGCAACATTTTCATGATACATAAAGCTGGGGAACTTCCTGATGATGTTGCTAGTTATCGCGTTATTAGTATCCTACGTTCACTGGGGAAAATACTTGAGCATTTTGTTTACACTTGACTTATCTTCATTTCCTTTCAAATGAGCCGTATGATAAAGAACTATCCATCACACACCAACTCCTCAGAATCTCGGAATACATCGGCTAATCTTTACATAATAAACTCAGTGTGGCTATACTTATGCTAGATGTGGCCAAAGCTCTTGACCGTGTCTGGCATAAGGGTCTCTCTACAAGCTCATCCTTCTCAATCTTCCCAAAGAAATCATCTTAGTTCTCAACTTCTTTCTCGGAAATAGATTCTTCTCAGTAAACTAGGGAAACTACTGTACTACTCAATTTTCCATATAAAGTGGCGTGCCTCTAGGTTCAGTTTTAGGGCCTTTCCTCTACCTTATTTATATGTATGACTACTCAAATTTTAATTAGGATCATAATATCCTTCTCGCAAACTATGCAGATGACGCTGTGCTTTTCGCAAGTTCCAGGAAACCTAATCGCTCACTTGACGAGCTGTAGAGCAACATCACTAGGGAACAGCTTTAGTATAGCCCACCTTCAAAGTTTGGCGAATTTGGTTTGGCGCCAAAGCACATGAAATACGTTGTTTTGAAAAATGGTTGCCATCCAGATTTTCGACGAAACTCCGTGTTTAAAAAAATGGTAGCCATCTTGATTTCACCAGAAATCGTGGATAATAGAAATAAGTTTATGACTATTATACACGGTTTTAAGAGAAAGAAATATTAAGAAATGATTAATAAAAATGATTAAGGTTAAAAGGATGTAATTTTAAAAACAATACCGGAAACCTTTAGCTATTTCACCTTTAATAAATAATTTGGTGTGACGTCACAATGTATTCTCCATGCTACGCGTAATTTGTATTTTCTCTTTAAAAAAATTATGAATTGTTTATTATTGTAAATTAACATCAAATTCTTTAAATTTACATTTCTGAGCTTAGGCGTAACTGAAAATAAGTATAATAAATTGTTTATATTTAAAATTATCATGATACAGTAAGCGAATTCTACCAGTTATTACAACGATAAAGAACGTCGCAGTCTCTCATACTTGTATTTCATACAGCTTCCATATTTTCAAAGATTTTTAAGCTTTAGCATTTATACAAATAAAAAAAAAGTTTTTTTTAATTAATACTCTGGAACATATCAATTTTATCATATTTACAAATTAACATTTTGCTACGTAACAACATAATCCCTTATATACCAGTAAGTAGACAATTTTCATTATTTTCTAAAAATTTTGAACTTCACATTAATGAAAAACAGGTTCTTAAATTTCTAAATCACATTATATTCTCTGTAGGCAGGCATACTAGAATTCAACACATAAATAAATAAAAAATTTAATTTCTCGCAATGAAAGAAAATATTATAAGAAAATAAATACTACAAATTAGGAACACTAAGCAATGCTTCACATACACACACACATACAGTGTCTCACAAAAGTGATGGGACACTTGTGCTTTAACAAAGGAAACTGTAGTAAAATAAATTAAAAAAAACATGTAAAAATTTTTTGTGGGTGTGTTTCATAATTAAATTTAGTGACAATTACTACATAACATACATTTTCTCAAAATATTAAAATATCAATTTAATAAAAATACAATTGTTTAGAACGGAGCAAAAAATGGCTCACATAAGTGATGGGACACTTACTTTTCCATCAAATATTTATCCAAAAATTTTACTTTATAAAAGGTTTTAATATTTTGTTGGATTTCCTTTTACTTTTAAAACATGATTTAATCTTCTTGGTATGGATTCGACTAATTTTTTGTATGATTTCTGGAGTGATTTTACCCTATTCTTCTTGAAGCACCGATTTTAATTAATTGTCTTTCCTTGGTTTTCTCCACACCAAGATTTTACCGTCAGAATCAAATATATTAAATTTACTCTCATCAGCAAATATAACTTCATTCCGGTAATCAGAATTCTTATTTATGTTGGATTTTGCGAAAGCCAGTCTGAGGTTTCTATTCTTTTCACTCACGAAGAATTTTTTCCTGGCTGCTCTACCGTGATATCCAGCAAATCGAATTACTCTTCCAATAGTCTCAGGATTAACAATTACTCCATATAATGCTTGTAAATCAGCAGCAACTTTGGGAGCACTCATTCTTGGATTTTTTTTAATATTTCGAACGATAATTCGCTTTAGTCCATTGGATAGCTTTGGTGGTCGGCCAGGTCTTCTTTATCCTGAATCATATGATTCTTTTTATATCGTTTAATGATATTAAAACCTGTTGAATGACTCAGGTTAACGGTTTCAGCAGTTTCTCTAATAGAATTTCCACGTTCAATATGCAACTTAATAACTAATTTTCGAATTTCTGGCAAAGTTTCTTTTCGTTTAGCATTCATGGCTGCACAGAGATAAAAAACACAAAAATTCCAAAACAAACTGGAGAGAAATACTGCAGACGATTGCGATAAATTATTGCCAATTGCTTTGAGTAAAAATACAAACCCCAAAAAATATTTTTATTGCTTACTTCAGATGATTTTTGTTGCATAGTACGTAGTAGTATCTAATGGTGTCCCATCACTTATGTGAACCATTTTTTGCTCCGTTCTAAACATTTGTATTTTTATTAAATTAATATTTTGAGAAAATGTATGTGATGTAATAATTGTTACTAAATTTAAGTATGAAATACACCCACAAAAAATTTTTACATGTTTTTTTAATTTATTTTATTACAGTTTCCTTTTGTAAAGCACAAGTGTCCCATCACTTTTGTGAGACACTGTATTATCAAAGAACTCATTATCAAGTGCGATTACGATTGCAAACACTACGTATTATAATAATGAGGTAAAAGTTATTTATAGGGTCAAAGTTTACAGTTTTGCTACTGTTGAGTAGATCGTCGGGCTATCGATATATATCGTAAGTCGGAAAGCATTATAAACATATCAAAACCAAAACATTAAAATACAATTTAAACTAAAAATGTCTTAAATACTCGTATAATTGACAATTAAAACAACAATACAAATTTAAAAAACACAAACGATATGTTAAACATTGCATATAAAATACATTACATTACAGCTCGTCATCACACATTACCTCGTTTTCCTTTGTAAACAACGATCCGTATTCGCCCGAAAAACATCAAAGCTCGGTGTCCATGTACACATCCATCTATTTCCACCTTAAAAATATCAGAGAATTGCACAACCTCGGCATTGCGCACTACATTGGATCTGCCCATGTACACATCGATCTATTTTCACTTAAAAAAACATCCTAGAATTGCACAAACTAGGCACCGCGCACAACCTCGGCATAGCGCACTACATTGGCTTTGCCCATGTACACGTCGATCTATTTTCACTTAAAAAAAATCCTATAATTGCACAAACTAGGCACCGCGCACAACCTCAGCATAGCGCACTACATTGGCTTTGCCCATGTACACATCGATTTTTCACTTAAAAAAACATCCTATAATTGCACAAACTAAGCACCGCGCATAACCTCGGCATAGCGCACTACATTGGCTCTGCCCATGTACACATCGATCTATTTTCACTTAAAAAAACATCCTAGAATTGCACAAACTAGGCACCGCGCACAACCTCGGCATTGCGCACTACATTGGCTTTGCCCATGTACACATCGATCGATTTTCACTTAAAAAAAATCCTAGAATTGCACAAACTAGGCACCGCGCACAACCTCGGCATTGTGCACTACATTGGCTTTGCCCATGTACACATCGATCGATTTTCACTTAAAAAAACATCCTAGAATTGCACAAACTAGGCACCGCGCACAACCTCGGCATTGCGCACTACATTGGCGTTGCCCATGTACACATCGATCTATTTTCACTTAAAAAACATCCTAGAATTGCAGAAACTAGGCACCGCGCACGACCTCGGCGTTGCGCACTACATTGGCTTTGACCATGTACACATCGATCTATTTTCACTTAAAAAACATCCTAGAATTGCGCAAACTAGGCACCGCGCACAACCTCGGCATTGCGCACTACATTGGCTCTGCCCATGTACACATCGATCTATTTCCACTTAAAAAAACATCCTAGAATTGCACAAACTAGGCACGTGCACAACCTCGGCATTGCGCACTGCATTGGCTTTGCCCATGTATATAGCGATCTCTTTTTACTTAAAAATCAGAAATTGAATAAACTCTGCATTGCTCATATACTAAGAAATCTTCTTTCACTTAAAAGAAATCGGAGAATTGCAGAAATTCGCGCATAAGCAACTCCATTGATTCGCGTTGGGAAAAAAAAAAAAAAGTTTCTAGAAAAATTGAGCTTACTACAGGCGAATCAAGATCTTAGCCTAACTGATTTCTCAGCCGTACATTTCTTGCAAATACTACCATTCGATGACTTTTTCTGACTAACTAATCAGCATGGTATCTTACATTTTTCACAGAAAACGTTATCCTTCAATAATCGACAATCCATCAAAAATCCTCTAAAAAGTTCATACTCTATTGTTAATTCATACATAAAATACCTGTTCCCAAAATTTTAAGCTTGTTTGAAAACTCCCACCTTAAATTTTCCTTTATAATCTCCTGATATTTAATTACAACATCACTAACAGCAGTTTTAGAGCAAGCAATAACTAAACGCAAAAATATCACCTCAAGTAGCCAAAAATATATATACAAAATAGTATTCACGGTATCTGAGCGTTAAACAATCGCCAATAACAGTGTTACGAATTGTGTATTTAGATATTAATTTTAGTAGAATTCTAATTTAAAATGTTGTATTTCCTCCTGCAACGCAGCGTGAGACAAATTTTAAGAGAAATCTATACCGGAAAAGTAAGAATACAGGGCACGTGCATTAAACTTTGAGTAAACGGATATGTCGGTAATTTGTATTGAAATTGAATAAATGTAACTGACTACTAAATTAGCTGTAACCGTAATTCCATCCTCTTGTTTACATTGCGTTTGGCGAATAGTATGGGTTACCAGATCATATCATTTATCGTCGCTCTTGGTGATATTTTTTTGTTTAAAATTCCAGGTGGGCTATACTAAAGCTGTGCCCATCACTAGTTTTAACATTGGTGAAAACTGGCGCAAATTCTGGAAAGGTAATATCAATTCTGTCGCAAATTTTACTTGTACGTCATTATAAATTTCTAAATCGCATCATTACAACAGTCAGTTTTTCCAGTAAACAAATTGTTATTATTAAATTTAACTTTGCAGATGACGCTGCTATTACGAACGCAGATTGATTAAGTCAATCACGTGACTACTCGTGCTTTTGGAGTCGAGAATAGATGTTATGTTTATGTTAGTTGAATTCGCAACACAACTTTTTTTTTTTTTTTTTTTTTTTTTTTTTTTTTTTTTTTTTTGGCTTGAAAATAAAATCTCATTCTAATACATTCCATTTGTTGTTTGCTATTGTCCGCATCGCATCGCTACATGGTCCTGTTTCGCCTAAGGATTTTTGAGTTTTTTTTGGAAATAATAATTCCTTTTGCTCAATTTTGATTTCGTACGCTACGAACGCCGCAAAGCCTATTTTTAGTACTTTCGATTCGTAGATAGTTTACAAAGCTTCGCATCTTGTGTTCTCATTTGTGTTTTAATTTCTTGTTTTTTGATCGCTGCAACGAACATTTATTTGTCATCGCCTGATAATATGTATATTTCGTATTAATCAAATAATTTTGATGCCACAGACTGTTGCTGACTCATTTAAAAAACTCATCTGCTGTATCAGTTTACTGGATGTCTATTTTATATTTTTTATAATGGATATGAAATCACTATTAGTAAAGAAAAGAGTCGCTAAAGGCAATTTTAAGGAAATTAAAAGATAAAATTAATTCTGAGATTGCTAAAGCCGATGACGCAAAAATCGAACTTTTTAAAAGAAAACTGAATATTTTAAGTACAGATGTTTTTACACATTTTTGATAACATTTATGTAACATGATAGGAAAAGGAAATTGATACCTATGTTGAAGAATATCAAGTAATTCAAGTACAACACATGATCTCTACTTGGAATAAGAACGAAAAGGTTCTCGCCTTGATAATGCTAGTTTAGTTAATGTTAAATCAGATACTACAGAATTAAAACTTCCGAAATTAACTTTACCTACCAACTCCAATGGAAATTTAGATCAATGGCTTACATTTAGCGATCTTTTTAAGGCCAGTGAACGCAATAATGTTAAATTATCAGACGCTCAAAGGCTCCAATATCTTAAGAGCTCTAAGGTTGAAGCTCTGAAAATAATTCAAGTTATACCTATTTCAGATTCAAATTATAAATTTGCTTGGGATTTACTCGATAGATTTTTGAATAAACGTGAACTGGTGAATTCAATAATTAAGAAGCTTATTACGCATCCAGATGTTTCTGATTCGGCGGACGCTAGTTTGAATCTTGTTGACGTCACTAATGAATGCATTCGTTCCCTAAATGTTCTAGAACAAAAGGTCGAAGGCTTTGGTGACATATTGGTAACTCATTTGCTTGTAGAAAAACTGGATAAAAATACACGCATTTGGTATGAGAGACACTTAAAAGGCGATCAACTAGGAACATTAAAAGAATTACTTACGTTTCTAAAGGAACATGCTAGAATACTTCAAAACAGTAAAACCACTTTGAAGGAAAGAAGGATAAGTTCTAAAGTCACATCGTTGGTTTTAGAAACTACTACAAATTGTCCTTATTGTAAGAAAGATCATAACTTATATAAGTTTGATCAATTCTGCAAATTTCCGGTTAGCAAGGGATTCAGTTTAGTGAAGTTTAATAAACTTTGTTTTAATTGTTTATCTAATGTGCATCATGCTAAGGCTTGTAAAAGCTTGAGTAGATGCAAAACGTGCCATAATAATCACCATTCGTTATTTCATTTCACGAAATCTCGAGATACTGTTTTATCTGCTATTGATAATAATAGAAATACACTGTTCGTTCATGCAAGGGTGTTTACTCCTCAAAATATGATAGGAAATATAATTCCAGATAACGTTTCTAATAATTTTAATCAGACTCACTCTAATTTTGTGAATAGTGGAACTATAAACAAGGAATTACTAATTCAGAAGCAAAAGATTCAGAAGATTTACAAAAATCAGCGTTATATTTACAAAATTTTTGTTGTTTGACTTCTGAATTAGTATTTATTCGGCGTGTTATTGTGTCTTAATTATAAACAACAAAACTCAGCGTTATATTTACAAAATTTTTGTTGTTTGACTTCTGAATTAGTATTTATTCGGCGTGTTATTGTGTCTTAATTATAAACAAGGAAGTTTTGTTGTGCACTGCTGCAATTAAAGTTCGTGACGCACTAGGTAATTTCGTACATTGTCGAGCCTTGTTGGATACTGGCTCACAGGCAAACTTCATTATTGAGAGTTGTCTTACAAAACTTCGTCGGGATAGAAAAAAAGCAAAGATCCAGATAACGTGCCTAGGATCAACCGCATCTCAAACAAATGGAGAACTGGAGATTACTTTCTCCCCTCACTTTGGTTCAGAACCTACCTTTACAACTTCTGTTTTTGTTATAGACAAGATTTGTGGAAACTTATCACATATAGCATTACCATCAAATAGTGTGAATTCTTTCGATGATCTGATTTTGGCAGATACTACATTTTATGAATCTGTTCCAATAGATATTTTTCTAGGAGACAATGTTTTCATGTCACTTGTTTTGGGTGAACCAGTTAAACTAAAGCAAGAACTTCCAACAGCTGTTCGTTCAAAATTAGGCTGGATCATTTCAGGAACAGCATTAGTTAATTCTCATATGAACTCTTGCATATCATTAAATAATTTAGAGTTAACTACTGACGACTTAGTTAAGAAATTTTGGACTCTTCAAACAGTTCAGGAAGAAAATGTTCTGTCGAAATCCGAAGTAAGGTGTGAGGAACATTTTAAAACTTCTCATAACAGAGACAACTCAGGTAGATATATACTAAGATTACCATTCAAGAAATCTCCATCAGGATTAGGAGATTCAAGGAAATTAGCTTTGAGAAGGTTTTTATTTTAGAAAATAGATTAGTCAGAAAACCCGAGCTATATAACTTATATAAGAGGTTTCTTGATGAATATTTACATTTGCGACATATGGAAGCCATACCTGATTCTGAACCTGTCCCACCAATAGTCTATTATCTACTTCACCACCCAGTATTTATACCATCAAGCACTAGCACTAAATTAAGGGTTGTATTTGACGCATCAGCAAAAATATCCAGTGGATATTCACTTAACCAGTTCGCCGTTAGGAAAATCGTAAACATTTCGTGCCATTTTTCGCATCCAAAGGTAAACTTTTTGTGTCTAAAACTGGGTTCAGAATATTTCTTTCCCCCTTTCACCACCTGTGAAAGCCTATTTAGAAGTTCTGTTCAAATCAGATTGAACAGCGTACCTGTCACACTGAAGGATGGTGAATAACGACCCCCTAAGAAGCAACATAAAACACAAAGACTGGTGTAATCCTTAGAGCAGATATTTTTCCCTTTGCACCCACCCCACTTCCATTTCCTGCACCTAACCCCAAATCTATTGCAATGTAAATGTAATTTTTAATTGTCAAGAAAAAGCTTTATATAACGTAAAAATAAGGGCATTAGCTAGTATTTGAAATATCCTTGAATTTTGTTTTATTATTTTCTTGATGGCCTGTAACAAAAGAGAAGAATTGAATCGTTAAGAATTGAAAGGATAGCATTCAAATCCCTTTGTCCGTTAATAGAAAAGGAAAAAGCCGTTGTGGATCCCATAAGATATGTTGAGGGGGTAGCTAGTCGAAGAAAGTGTCCCCATCCTTTACTTTCCTGAAACAGCCCCGCTGTGATCCTAATGCAACACCGCTGAGAAGATAAGTAACCCATCAATCAGCCCTTTTGATTTTCGACTCATTCTGTGGGGGTTGGAAAAACGTCGCTGCGTCGTATGTGTCTCGGGGGTTACGGTTCAGACCAAATTTCACCCCGACGAGAATCTGCCGACGCTAACGGATGACGATGCCTTTTCTGTGAACGTATTTCTCTCGGGGCAAACGGTGAACTGGTTAATGACCTGCTACACGTAGGTCCTAGAAGCCATCCAGAGTTGTTTGACATTCTCATCCGATTTAGAACATATGCTATTGGTATCTGTGCGGATATAGAAAAAATGTGTAGACAAATTCGTGTGCATCAAGAAAATACGAATTTTCAGAGCATTCTTTGGAGAAATCATGTGAATGAACCAATTCAAGAATATCGGCTACTAACGGTGACATATGGAATTTCCCCTGCATCCTGCTTATCAACCCGTTCCCTTCTCCAGTTAGTTTGTAGGATTTATATTTATTTTAACTAACATTTATTTTAAGTTTAAACTATCTTTCCTGTCAAGCCTTACTTTCCCCTGGAACTGCCAATTCCAGAGTATGTAAATTTTAGTAGAACGCGCAAGGATTCAAATTATCAGCGGAAATATTCTGAGTTAAATAGAAAGGAAACGAGTTCGAGGTGTGCTGTTCTTACTTCACGAGCGCGGAGGTAGTCAGCCAGAAATTGAAGAACCCCGCGTTTCGGCCTGTGTGCTTGCCTCGGAGAATTGTTAATCGTTCAACGTGATATTCAAAGTTTGCTGAATTAGCAGCGGTATTGTAAAACGCAGTGAGGTTAGTTACTTTTAGAGAGCCTCGTAGTTAGAGTCTTGTTATTATTTCTTTTCAGGTTCTTATTTTTATTTTACCGCCGGGTCGGCGTAGTTTGTGAGCGTCAAGAGCACGCAATTGTAATGTCTTAAGTTGAATAAAAAGGGACTTAAACCCTTAGCAAGACTCTGTCTATTTTCCAGTTTCAACAGTCACCTCTTGGTTGCGTGCAAGTTGGAGGCGCGCAACTCTACAAGTTTTAGATGAATAGATAGATTTTCCAAGGGCTTCGGAAGTTATCAAATCTGATTTTTATGTGGATGATCTTTTAACAGGTGCTGCATCAAGAACTGCTGCCAAAACTTTAATACATGACATAGATAATCTTATGCGTAGAAGAGGCTTTATTCTTCGGAAATGGTCAACTAACATACCTGATGTGCTAGAAGGAATACCACAAGAACTCGGAGAAAATGCATTTCAGTTAGACATTTTCAAGGAACAATCAAGAAAGGTGTTAGGAATAAACTGGCCTCCCCAAAGTGACACATTTAATTTTAACATTCTATCTTTTGTAATTTCAGTTGTCACTAAAAGGAGTGTGCTGTCAGAAGTTGCCAGACTCTTTGACCCCTTATGCTGGTTAGCCCCAGTTATTAATTTTGTAAAAATATTTCTTCAAGACCTGTGGACTGAAAAGTTAGATTCGGATGAAACTCTTAATCCACAACGATCGACCATTTGGACTCGTTTTCAGGGAGAGTTACATTCGCTTAGCAATTTAAAAATTTCTAGAATTATTTTAATTAATAATCATTGCAAGAAAGAATTACATGCCTTTTGTGATTCATCTGAGAAGGCGTATTGTGCAGTTATTTATGCTAAATCGTTTTCTGAAGAAGAAAGTAAGGTATCATTGATATGTGCAAAAACAGAAGTTGCACCACTTAAAGTGCAATCTTTACCACGACTAGAACTATGTTCTGCACTATTGTTAGCAAATCTATTCAAGATAATGATGAAATGCTTGAATGTTCCTGCTAGTAATTATTTTGCATGGTCAGATAATACTATCACTTTATTTTGGATTGCATCCGAATCACGGAGATGGCTTCCTTTCGTAACCAATCGAGTGTCGAAAATTCAAACTGCCATTCCTGAGGTGAAATGGAATCATGTTCAAGGGAAAAAATAATCCTGCTGATTATGGTACTAGAGGATTACAACCTAATGAATTGATTGAATGTGATTAATGGTTTAGTGGACCTTCCTGGTTACAGAATTTTAATCCGGAATCTATATTGGATGAATAAATGGAATTGGACAGTCAAGAAGTAGCCAAGGAAGATGGTGTATTTATTTATGACAAAGCACACGAAGGCTATCTGCCTAAGGGCTGGGATGCCTTCGTGGAGGACTTTCTAAGGGAAACTGGCTCGTATACACGTTACACATGGGGAAAAACTACGAAAACACCCATGCAGCCAGCCCGTTCGCGGGATTCGAACCTCAGACCGAACTACCAGTGTTCAGTATCTTTACAGCTCGGCCGCTGGTAGGCCCTAGCCAAGGAAGAAAAGAAATACATTATTTCTAATTTAGTTGAAATTGATGATGACTCTTTTCTCTGCAAATTTTCATCTTGGATAAAATTATGCCGAATCGTTGCTTATTGTTTACGATTTATCAGCAATTTTTTGAAGCGCATTTCTAAGAAAACCGGATTTCTTGTCAGTGAAGAACTTAATAATGTAAGTTGTACGATAATAAGAATTTTACAACATCCTAAATTTCTTGACGAAGTATCAAGCTTAAAGATTGGAAATTCTGTGAAATCGAACAGCCAAATACTTTCCTTAAGTCCATTCCCTGATGAAAGAGAAATTATTCGTGTTGGAGGACGATTAAGAAATTCAAATATTTTTGAAACTCAAAAACATCCTATGCTCATTCCTCAAAAACATTTCATTTCTAAGTTCATCATTAGACATTATCACGAAATGTATTTGCATGCACCTCCTGCACTTTTGCTTTCTGTAATAAGACAAAGGTCGCTGCTAGATCTGTCGCTGCTAGATCTGAAATAAGAAAAATTGTTAAGAATTATGTTGTTTGCTGTAGACATCGTGCCCACGTTGCAAAACAAATAATGGCTGACCTACTATTGTCTAGAGTTACAGCTTTACGAGCTTTGTTTCGAGTTTGGATGGATTTTGCCGGCCCATTCAGGATAAAACACAGAGCAGGCCGTGGACAAAAGGCTTTCAAGTGTTATGTTTGCCTTTTGTCTGTTTTACCGCTTGAGCAGTTCCTCTTGAGGTCGTCGAAGATCTTTCTTCTAAGGCTATGGAAGCATTAAAACAATTTATATCCAGGAGAGGAAATCCAAAGGAAATATTTAGTGACTGTGGGACGAACTTCAAGGGTGCTAGCAAGGAAATGCGTAAGGCTTTCTTGTTATGTCAAAAAAATGAACATCTCCATTCTTTCCTGACTTCAGAAAATGTTAAATGGAATTTCATTCCTCCAGCCGCACCACATTTTGGAGGACGTTGGGCATCTTCTGTCTAAGAAGTATCATCTTCGAAGATCAATGGGAGCAGCGATCTTGACTTATCCCGAATTCACAACCTTGGTAACTCATGTTGAGGCCTGTATGAATTCGAGATTTTTGTCTCCGCAATCTGATGATCCAAATGGCATTAGTGTTCTTACACCTGGACACTTCCTCATTGGTACATGTCTCACATCATTGACGAAAAAGATTTAGAAGAAGAAAAATATTGTTGATCGATGGAAATTGAGACAACTAATTTTCCAAAACTTTTGGAGAAAATGGAGTCGAGAATATCTATTTGAGTTACAACATCAAAATAAGTGGAAGTAATCTCACGAAAATATGTCTGTCAACGACTTAGTCCTGATTAAGAAATATTTATAACCTGATTTACCACCTCTTCAGTGGAAATTGTGTAGAATAATTTGTGTATATCCAGGATCGGATAACAAAGTCCGAGTTATGGATATTCGAACTGCCAATGGAGAAATTAAAAGACCTATTGTTAAGCTCTGTCCTTTGCATGTCAAACACTATGAACTTTGAACTCTTTAGAACATTAGCCTTTTTTACACTGCTAAGTTTGGTTATTTACAGCTTTATACTTTGTCACTAATATTTTCTTACAAATTTTCAGGTTATCTTGTATTTTCCTTTGAAGATCTTGGAGTGCTTCAAAGGGCGCGGTATGTTATTGTTAAATTTAACTTTGTAGACGACGCTACTATTGCGAACGCAGATTGATTAAGTCAATCACGTGACTACTCGTGCTTTGGAGTCGAGAGTAAATGTTCTGTTTATGTTAGCTGAATTCGCAACACAACTTTTTTTTGGATTAAAACTAAAATCACATTTTAATTCAGTCCATTTGCTGTTTGTTATTAATCCGCATCGTATCGCTACATTCACAGATCTTCACTATCAGCTCAGCCTCGGAATCACTTTCAACCGCACTTTTACTCTGTTTACAGATATCAATAAAATACGCGGCGAGATCTATGGAATTATTACCAGATTATATTCATTCTTTTCAATCTCATCTAGATTCAGCTTAGCTTGAAAGAGAGGCCTGTCTTTACCTATGTTTCCCCAGCGTGAGCGAAAGCAACGGAAGAGTACATCAAAAGATTACAGAGACTTTAGAATAAAATCTAAAGCATTATAAAAAGAGCACCTTACTTTATCCGAAATAAAAAAACCTGCATAGTGACCTAAACATTGATTATGTAAGGGATCACTTAAATATTCTAAATTCAAATTTTTACAATAATGCTGCATTCAGTTCCATGGCATACTTCTGAGATACTCTGAGTTACGAAATCCTTGAGGAAGATCACTCCAAACGTCCATATGCTGCTCACCTCTTCAACACCCTTAATCATCATCCATAACCTTCCCAACTTCCGCCCCTCCACATGAATCAACACATGAATGTCTTCTGTCGGCATTTTCCTGAGTCCCAATAGTGCAATGGATAAAATGCTTTTCTACGAGCCTAAATATAGTGAGTTTGATACTCAGTGGCAAAAATTTTTTGTAGTAGTAAGTATGAGTAGCTTACTGTCTATAGAGAAAGCGGATTTCGAGCAATTTAAATGAGACCACTTAAATATTCTAAATTCAAATTCTAAATTCAATTTCAAAGGAGACCACTTAAATATTCTAAATTTAAATTTTCGCAATAATGCTGCATTTGATTCCATGTCAAACTGAGATAGTTTGAATTACGAAATCCTTGAGGAAGATCGCTCCAAACGTCCATATGCTGCTCACCTCTTCAACACCCTTAATCATCATCCATAATTTTCCCAACTTCCGCCCCTCCAAGAATCAACGCATGAATGTCTTCTGTCGGCATTTTCCTGAGTCCCAACAGTGCAATGGATAGAATGCTTTTCTACGAGTCTAATATAGTGAGTTTGATACTCAGTGGCAAACTTTTTTGTAGTAGTAAGTATGAGTAGCTTACTGTCTATAGAGAGAGCGGATTTCAAGCAATTTAACGACTGACGTATAGCTTTATGAGATTGAAATTTGGAATTAACTTGCATTAACTACACTAACCGATATTATCAATATTTAACATATTGTATCAGATTCTTCTCACATTGCATCAAAATGTTTCATAAGATAATTTTGTCATAAGACAAAATTTGTCATAAGACTTTTTATGTAAAAATTTGTCATAAAAAGTCACTTGCCATAAGATGCTTACACATATTGTGTCCTGCACTTCCTGCATGGTTTTTCTGATATCCAAAGATATTTGGAAAGTACCTAATATAATGTATACAGAAAACCATAAAATCCGAATATCTGTGAAGTTCAACTTTTATGCTCTTGCGATGACTTTTAATTCCTCAATGGTGGTCTAAATGTATGGGTTAAAATTTCTCAGGGTAAATTTTCTTTCTCATTGTTGATTGTTAAGTGAAATGTTCCCATATAAACCCTTATAAAATTTTGCTTTGCCAGGAAAGGAAATGTAATCAAATTATAGAAAAGTCCTAAACTAAATCATAAATCATTAATACAATAAAAATGCAACTATTATTTTTTCTCAACTCCATCTGTGACATATTTTGGTGCATTAACCTTTCAAAGTTGAATATGCTGCAGATGCTACTTCAGGCGATTTTCTATTATTCATCGATCGTGATAAACGTGATCGAAATAAATATTTTTCACTTTTATCCCTATTGTTTCTCTCGTTTAGGGCTAACGTATGGAAAACGTCAGTCACAGTCAGATTTTCACAAATTATACATGTCATGTATCCATAAGATAAGAGGGTTAATTTAATTAAGTCCATGAATTATTTATGCTGATTGTTCTCTACTCATCAGTAATCATAACAAAGTCGAATACATAATATTCAAATTTTATCCCTAGAGTTTCATTCGTGGAAAAGAGACACATTTAAAATGTCACACTTCAAAATTTTAACATGTCGTGTACGCATGGAATAACGAGTTTTAAGGTAAATAATCTATGAATGAGTTATTAATTCTAAACTATTGCTCTCATACTTATTGCTCTCAAGACTCTGAAATCTTACTTAGATTCCTAGGGCAGTATATTGTAAATCTTGAAAATTACAATTCAGCAAAAAATCTTCTTGAGGGCTATTTCAGAATGAAAGTGCTTCAGATAACTTAGAAAAGTCACTATAAGGAAGTCACATTTAATGAAGAACGTTACAGATAAAAATATAAAACTTATAAGAACTTAATTCGAGAACGCTGAATCCAAAACTATTTACTGATGCCTTCTAAAGAGATTAAAATAATAGAAATAAGTATACATTTGCTTACCAGTGTGACAAAGCATTATTTATGTGCCGTTGGAATGGTTGTAGAGTTCTATTATGTTAATCTACGCAGTTATGATTTAGATCTTTATTGTCACTTTTTCTTTCTGTTTCTAATCTAGCATTAATAAATGAAGATTCTGCCTCACCGACATTCGAAACGACTTCTGGAAAAGGATGGCCCAACCTAACGCTTGCAAATAATGCTTTGGCCCATCGGATCATGAGCTGGACGATCATGCACGATGAAGTAACTTCAGACCACAAATTAATATCATATGCACTTGTCGCACAGACTGTAGCAATAACAACAAAGCGCTTCAAAACCACAAATAACAGGATCAAAAGATTTGTAAATTCAATCTCCACAGAAGTTTCTTTAATAATAAATGAACTCAAAAATTCCACTAATGAAGTTCAGTTAGATGACTTAACTACGAAACTAACCAAATCAATTCAAGCACACTGCGAAAAATCCTTTGACACTAAAAATCCTAGTGATATCAAGAAAGTCAACTGGTGGACAACCTCACTTCGATCTGAACGCAATAAAACCAGAGCTTTAAAGAGAAGAATGAAACAAGCAAAAACAGAAGCAGATAGAACAGCAGCGTACATAATTTTCGCCAAACAAAGAGCTTTCTATTAAAAATAAATTCAATCAGCAAAAATAAACTGCTGGAAAAATACGTATCAAACAGCAAAGACCCCTATGGTCCGATTTACAAAATCTGCGCAAACAAAGTTTTCAAACCTTCACAAATAATAATTTCCCATTCCGTTTTACGTACCTCAGGGTCAGAGGATGCTGCACCAACTGCAATAGAAAAATTATGGACGCCGTATTCCTAAACGATGATGCAGAAGGTGATACAACAGCGCAAAGATCGAGAAGAGAAAATACACAACCTCCTTGCACATAAGATGACGCTCCCTTCACAGAATTCGAAATTAATAATATTATTAAAAATCTACCAAAGAAAAAAGCTCCAGGTCCAGACGGGATAGATAACGTAATGATAAAAATAATAAACAAACACTTCCCTTCTCTTATCCCGGTACTAATAAACAAATGCCTACAATATGGTATTTTCCCCTCCTGCTTCAAAATAGGACAGATAATTCTGTTCAACAAGAAAGGTCAAGATGCGTCCAATCCGAGCTCATATAGGCCAATAAACATTCTCCCAGCACTGGGAAAAGTTTTTGAAAGAGCCCTTTCAAATCGCCTCAGGCACCATTTGAGAAAATCAAATAGCATCAGTAACTTGCAATTTGGATTCACACCCAACAGAAGCACAATACATGCAATCAACGAAGCAATAGTCCAAATTTCTAACAACAAAGCCCAAAATCTGCATTCCACTCTAGGACCTCTGCCTAGACCTCAAAAAGGCCTTTGACTCACTCTGGTGGCCTGAGGTATTAGGCACACTTAATGAAATTCCCGAAGAACCTAAAGCATTCCAGAACTATTTTTCCAACAGAAAGAGCATAATAATAATCAACAGCAGAACCATCGAGTGAAAACAAAAAAGAGGCTGTCCGCAAGGCTCTTGTCTTAGCGCTGATTTCTGGAATTTAGCATTTAACAAAATAGTACAATATCAATGGCCAGACCACACAAAGTGCATTGCATTTGCTGATGATGCAGCCTTTGTAATCAGTGGAAGCTCTAGACAAGTACTGGAGGCCAATGTTAACACCACTCTGGAAAAATTCAACGAACTTTGCAAGCACCAAAAACTAACAGTATCACAGGAAAAATCTCAAGCCACGATATTTCATAAGCCTTCTCAAAAAATAACCAGATTACCGAAATTCCACATTGACAACAACAAAATCAAAATAGTCAAATCCTTAAGATATCTTGGGATTACAATAGATAATAAACTTAATTTCATTGAGCACCTACAGCAAATTAAGACGAAAACCTCTAGTATAGCTAACAACCTGAAAAGAATGCAAGGTGTCGGATGGGGCTTAAACCCCCAGATACAAAATCTGTTGTATTACACTATTATAGAAAAGTTAGACTGTATGGTGCAGCGATATGGGCGTCACCAATGACGGTGAGAAAACAAAAGCAACTCCAATCCATCCAAAGGCCCTTTCTTTTAAATTATTTGAGAGCTTACAGAACAACCTCAAATGCTGCACTGTTTCAGCTCACCAGCAGCATCCCCCTGTTCTTAGTTGCAGAGCAGGAACATGCAAAAGCTTCAGTTCTTCAGCTAAGAAAAGACTGCAAAATTAAAATGAGATAGTAGCTGCCAGCTCCTACGCCTCACCGATCCATCCATACGAAAGACACCCAGCTAGCCGAAATAATATCACACTATGCATAAAGCAAAATAAATACCAAGCATTATTTCCGAAGATCTACACTGATGGTTCTGGCATAAACAACGGAAAAGGATGTGCTTTAAAAATATATCTCAGTGACCATGACACAAAAGACTTCAAGTTCCAACTTGACAAAGAGAATAGCGTTTTTCAGTCGGAAATGTTCGCGATTTTTCAGGCAATCAACGTAAGCACACATCATCATTTTCCGAGGACTTACATCTATACAGATTGTCTCTCGGCAATGCATGCACTCGCGAACACAAATAATAGATCGCCATTATCTCAGGAAATTCTTATAAAGTCCTCCAATGCCCAAGCCAACACTTCTTTATAATCTGGATCAAGGCCCACGTTGGTCATAAAGGAAACGAAGAGGCTGACATATTAGCCAAGGAGGCGGCACAGGGAATCAATGCAAAAAATAAGCATCCCCTGGCCACCTTCTCATCTCAAACTAAAACTACAGATCACAACTAAAGACTTATGGCAACAATGGTGGGACGCTGAAAATACAGGCAAAAGAGTTTACAACCTCTTCCCCAAAGTTGACTCTCCTCCAATCCCTCTCTCCAAACATATCACGTGGTTTATCACGGGGCACGGTCCCTTTCCCACATACCTCTATGCCAGAAATCTCTATTCACCAGACTCTTGTGCATGTGGTTAAAAGGGTCACACCGAACATTATTTATTTTCTTGCTCGTTTACAGATTCCCTTCATCTAAAAAAGCCAAATTCAGAAGAGGATTTATTCCCATTTCTAAGATATGCAGTTAAAAACAAGCACTTGAGGAATAAAATTACGAAGGTTATTGACTTTTTGGCTGCTAGAAGTCAAGAGCTATGTAGTGTAATTTAGCCTTCAGAGAAATGCTCCAGCAATAGCAAAATAAAACAATTAATTGCAGATATAATGTACAGTAAGTGCCTTTATAGGAAAGAAATAAGCACCGTAATCCATATGAAGCACAAAATAGGTCACTCACAAGTAAGGTAAGGGGCTCCTATCTGTTTACTTCAGGTAAATAATATATGACCGCTATATTTCTATGTAACATAAGGTCACATTACCTGATAAGTGAACACATATAATAAATAACCAGCATTCAGTTGGTAAAGTATCAACAATGTAATGTATCATAATATGTAATTCATGTAAACTAATAATTGTAAAAATACATGTAATTGCATTCAATGAACTTCCAAAAATAAGTTGGCAATGTATTAGCAAATGTATGCAGATATATCTAAAAGTACGTAGTACGCATAAGTATGCAGATGAAGCTATTTTTTCTTTTGTTTTCAGACTTATTTATTTGTCTTTTTTATTATTTTATATTTTCTATTTTTGACAGCTGTTTGTAAAAAAAATTATGTAAGTCATGATTGTAAGCATGATCTATATACTAGAAATAAGTTGCTTCTAACCACCTCAATTTAAAATGCCATGATCAATTTTTACATGCAAATAACAATGTACTGCTAGACAATAATGTAATTTCTGAAAATCAATTAACACAAAAACATACGTTACAGCACATAATGAACCGTCAAAATAGAGCTGTTAAAGTTTCAACACAACTTTACAACAGTACTTAAATGTAAGCTTTGTAAACAAGTTTATAGTTCTTAATTAATTCCGATAGTAAACAGATCATGTTTACGAAAATGATTTGTAACGTGGGAACATCCTGCCTGTTTCTAATGCAATATATAATGTCCTGAAACATGTTGCCTATACCCACTACAATAGATAACATCTTCAAAATATGCACCTGCACAATTATGTATTTCGCAATGTATGTGGGAGTCATCAACATCCAATGCTGAATTAGAATACCAGATGACGTCACCATCACAGCCCAGCGCAGTAACAATCATCCCAGACAGCGCTGAGACCTGGTCAAGAGCGGAGGGCAGACGTGAGCAGACGGCTCATACGTCTTCAAGAGTTTATGAACTTAGATTGTGCTTTTGATGTTATGCCTTTAGGTGTAAAAGGGCTACATCATTATGTTAATCCTGCATACCGTTAACTTCATCTTTATTTACTTTTATTTCTTTCTATTAAATAAACCATTTAAATATTACTTCGTGCTCTCATGCTGTGAATTAAGTCAAATTCTACAAAAAAAATATGGCGCCCAACGTGGGGCCTCGAATTCCAAAATGTGCGAGTAGTAGAACTGTGCTTTGAACTGTGAACTGAGGGAACTGTTGTCACAATTTATTGGATTACTCGTATAAAGTGTGGATTACCCTTATTGACGACGATCATCTGTTGGGTGAGTACAAAACTTTCTTTCCAATATGAAGTTAGTAGAAATTCCAGAATTGGAAGCAACTTTAAAGAACAGTAAAAGTTCTGAAATCAAAAGTTTGCATAAGCTTATTTTTAATACTGATGGAGATCGAAATAACCGGAAAAGATTACGTGAATTTTCTGGCTTTATATTTAAACCAGATTCTGAAGAATTTAATAAGAAAATAGATACAGTGCAGAATAGTTTTACTTTGAATGAGTTAATTAAAGTTTGCAATGTATTGTGCATAAATTCAGAAGGTTTAAAAACGGAAGTCGTAACCCGAATTGTCTCTTTCCTATGTGATTTATCTGTATTATTTGAAAATATTTTGCATGAAGAAAATAGTGATATTGAAGATGAAAATATTAATAAAATTTCTGAAGTAATGCTTGATGATAATCAAAGAGACAATCCTGGTTTTAATGAGTCTCAAGTAAACAACAGTATGCAGCTTCCAATTCAAGATCATTTTAAACCTCATCTTAGTTTTCCTGATATTGAAAGTATTGTTAATCCTTTTTCTGGTAATGCATATGAAAATGTTGATAAATGGATTGATGAATTTGAAGATGTTATAAACTCTTTGAAATTGAGTGATTTGCATAAATTAGTTTTTGCTAAAAGATCATTAAAAGGTAAAGCGAAACTATTTATTCAGAGTGAACCTAAAGTTAATGACTGGTGTAAGTCAAAAAAGCTTTTGAAATCTGAATATGGTAAAGCTTTTAATTCTGCTGAGTTGCATGAAATGTTATGTAAACGTAAATTAATGCCTAATGAATCCTTAGATGAGCATTTTTTGAAAATGAAAGAAATGTGTTGGCGAGGTAACATTGAAGATGCTTCATTAATTAAATATGTTATTGATGGTATTCCCGATTCTGTAGTGAGGAAAACTATATTATATGGTTGCGAAACAATAACTGAATTTAAACAAAGGCTTAAAATTTATGATAAAATGAGATCGGACAATGATAAGTTTAAAAATCCGAAACCGAAAGTAGACACTCAAGTTAAAGATAGAAGTAAGCTTTCGTCATCAAACCGAAATCAATCTAACGTTAATAAGGTCAAATGTTTTAATTGCCAGGAATTTGGGCATTATTCAAAGCATTGTGTAAACAAATCAAAGGGTGTAAAATGTATTAAATGTAAGAAGTTCGGGCATTATTCAACGGACTGTCCAGAGCGGAACCCCGAGACACAACAAGCAGCTTTATTACAACGAATTTCCGACAAGGATAGAATTATGAAGACTGTAGAAATAAATAATCATTTAGTTGATAGTTTAGTTGACACTGGTTCAGATGTAACGATATGCAGCGTAGAGTTACACAAGCAGATTGGTTCTCCTAATTTAAATTGTAGCGATATCACATTAAACGGAATTGAATCAAAGCAAACGTACCCCATCGGCTTTTTCATTTCTGATATTTCAATTGATAGTGTTTTACTTCGTACGAAAATTTATGTGGTTAAGTCATTATGTAATCAAATTGTATTAGGTTTGGATGTATTGAATCAGTTTAACTTCTCTTTTACCGAGAAAGGCCTTCAAATAATTTCTCATCGGAATAAAAGTAATGTAAACTTGGTAACTGCTGAGTCATATCGAAATTCTAACGTTCGTTGCGTTATGGGAAATTTGAATATTGCTATATCATTGAAGAATGTTTATGATCCTTCTCAGTCGTCTGACGTCTCTGTTAATGTAAACAAAAGTCCCGAAAGAGGAAGTAGCGCGACGTTTAATTACCTTTCACATCTGGTGAATGCTATTTCTGTCAACGAGATTGATTTATCGCATATTTCAAATGCAGAACATAAAGAAAGACTGTGTAATTTAATTAATTCGTACCAGCCTTGGAAAAATAGACAATCTGACTTCAAGATGCAAATAAATTTATGCGATGATATTCCTGTCTGTCAAAATAGAAGATACATGTCTTTCGCGGAACAAAACGTTGTTGACAATCAAATTAAGCAATGGTTGAAAGAGGGCATAATAAAGCCTAGCAATTCTAATGATTCGGCGCCTATTGTTTTGTGTAACAAGCGTGATAATTCGAAACGTTTATGCGTGGACTATCGGAAATTGAATAAGAAGATTATTAAAGACAAATTTCCACTGCCTTTAATTCCGGAAGTACTTGATCGCTTAGAACAGTCAAAAGTTTTCACTATACTAGATTTGAAAAATGGCTTTTTCCATGTAGACATAGACGAAAATTGCACCAAATATACCGCTTTTGTAACACATAATGGTATCTACGAATTTCTTAAAGCTCCTTTTGGTTTATGTATTAGTCCAAATGTTTTTCAGAGGTATATTTATTCAGTATTTCGTGACTTGTTAAATGAAGGTGTACTAATTATTTATATGGATGATAGTCATACCGGCTGATGATGAAGTTGAATGTTTAGATAAATTAGAAAGAGTATTCAAAACTGCTTCGAAGTATGGATTACAACTAAATTTCAAAAAGTGCCAATTCTTAAAACGTAAAATTGAATTTTTGGGACATGTAATTGAAAACGGAACTATTCGACCATCGCCTTCCAAAACTGTTGCTGTTCGAAACTTTCCACAACCGCGTAACTGTAAACAACTACAAAGCTTTTTAGGACTAACAGGTTATTTTCGTAAATTCATTCCTCAGTATGCTAAAATAGCTAAACCTCTTAGTGACTTACTTAGAAAAGGTATTGGTTTTAAGTTCGATTCCGAACAACAGGAAGCGTTTTGCAGATTAAAAGAAATTCTCTCTCAGGCACCTGTTCTACACATATTTAGGCAAGGATATCCATTAGAACTTCATACTGATGCTAGTAGTCAAGGCTTTGGTGCGGTATTACTCCAATTGTCTGATGATGGTAATTATCACCCAATCCAGTATATGAGTAAGAAGACTTCACCGCAGCAAGAGAAACTCTGTAGTTACGAATTAAAAGCCCTTGCAGTTATAGAAGCTCTGAAGAAATTTCAAAACTATTTGTTAGGGACTAAATTCAAAATTGTAACTGATTGTAGTGCTTTTCAGAAAACTTTAGATAAGAAAGATTTAACTCTTAAAATTGCAAGATGGGCAATGTTTATTGAAGAATTCGATTACGAAATTGTACATCGTTCAGGAAGCCAAATGAAACATGCTGATGCTCTAAGTAGAAATGCTCTAATTTTAACATCATACACATCCGATGTAACTGAGAAGATTCGGTTAGCACAGCAGAATGAAGATGAACATGTGAAATTGATAAAGAATTTAGTTGAGAAGGGAGAAGAAAATGGATTCTTCGTGAGAAATGATATTTTGTACAAATTTCAAAATGGTAAAGATCTTCTAGTAGTGCCAGAATCCTTACAGAATGAAATCATACAGAAGGTACATAAAAAATGTCACTTTGCTGTAGATAAAACTGTGAATGCTGTAGAGCAAGAATTCTATATTCCCAGACTGAAATGCAAAGTTGAAAAGGTAATTGCTAACTGTATAGAATGTATACTGTACAACAAGAAGCAAGGAAAAGCAAAAAGATTTCTTCATCCTGTACCGAAAGAAAACGTTCCCTTGAGTACGTATCATATCGACTTTATTGGACCTCTTCCATCAACGAACAAGAGATACCAACACATCCTAACTGTTGTCGACGCTTTTAAGAAATTTGCTTGGTTCTATCCAGTGAAATCACCAACTACGCAAGACGTTATTTCAAAATTGAAGCAACAACAGACTGTATTTGGAAATCCAGCCAGAATCATTTCAGATCGAGGTAGTGCCTTTACATCGAAAGAATTTTCAGCGTATTGTACTGAAGAAGGAATAGAACATGTCAAAATTACTACCGGTATTCCAAGAGGTAACGGACAAATTGAGCGAATTCATAGAATTTTGATTCCTGTTTTGTCAAAATTATCACATGAAGATTCAACGAAATGGTTTAAGTATGTTCCAGATGTTCAGAGAATAATCAACAGTACAACTACGAGAAGTACGAAATATTCGCCGTTTGAGCTTCTCATAGGCACGAAAATGAAGAACAAAGAAGATTTGAGAATTAGTGAGATATTGAATGAAGAATATCTAAAACAATTGATGCAAGAACGTGATGAAATGAGAGAAGATGCGAAAAACAACATTTTGAGGATTCAAGAAGAGAATCGTAAACAATTCAACAAGAAACGTAAGAAACCGAAACTATACAAGATTGGCGACTTGGTAGCCATTCAGAGAACTCAATATGGGACTGGTTTGAAACTACGACCTAAGTTTCATGGACCGTATAACATCATAGCTGTTCGATCAAATGACAGATATGAAGTCGAGAAAGTAGGATGCCATGAAGAACCAAATTTGACATCTACTGCGGCTGACCATATGAAGCCATGGTCAAATTGATTTGATGTTTGTATCAGCTCAAAGCCTAAGGACCTGATACTCTTTTTTTTTCTTTTTTTCTTTTTTTTTTTTTTTGTTTATTATCTTTGCAGGTACATGATAGTGATGTCCATTCAACAGACATCGAGGACGATGCCTCTTCAGGCTGGCCGAAGCTGTGGGAGTCATCAACATCCAATGCTGAATTAGAATACCAGATGACGTCACCATCACAGCCCAGCGCAGTAAGAATCATCCCATCTGAGACCTGGTCAAGAGCGGAGGGCAGACGTGAGCAGACGGCTCACACGTCTTCAAGAGTTTATGAACTTAGATTGTGCTTTTGATGTTATGCCTTTAGGTGTAAAAGGACTACATCATTATGTTAATCCTGCATACCGTTAACTTCATCTTTATTTACTTTTTCTTATTTACTTTTATTTCTTTCTATTAAATAAACCATTTAAATATTACTTCGTGCTCTCATGCTGTGAATTCAGTCAAATTCTACATGTATATCATGTAATTCAATCCCTTTTACTTGAACTAATTTAAACGCTGAAACGTAGGAGTACCGTTGATGCCGCCGCCGGTGGCAATACTTATAGTGCTCACTGAAGTCACATTTTCCATTACGACTCGAGGAATGATGCCAGAATGTTGTTAGTTTTCTAGTTAGTGTGTGGGGCTAATACCTGCTTACTTAGGGTAAATATTAGGTGGCCCCCTCACTTCTACATAACAGAACATACCGGAATGCAAATCAGGTTAAAAATATTTAAGGTTATTCGGATTGTAAGTCAGAACGTGTTTCTGCTTCTCATTACTAGGTTCTGCGAGCTCAGATAAGGTTGTATTCTTCGGCTCTGCATTATAATTGCCAATATTTAAATTGTTGTGACGTGAGGAGTTTGAGCCAACTTCGCGTTAAATCAGTTGCGTAACACCTTGGCTACTAAATTTAAATCTTGAATTTGACTGTTAATTTAAGTTACAACGCCACAAATGGTTGGTTGGTTTTGTCAAGGCTGAGACGTGTATTTAAGTTCCAATTTTGATATAATAAGTTCCAGTTTCGATTTAATTTTGCTTATTTGTTCAATCTTAAGACATAACAGCTCTTTTCAGGCACAGCGACAATTCGCTCTACGTTTGCACGAATTTTGGACTTAGTTTATGCCACCAAAGAACACCAACCTCTACATGATAATTTTATAGTGACTGTGTGTTAAAATTATTATTCTGATAGTAAAATTCAATCAACTAAAAGATATTAAAGTGGATATACAACAACCAAATTTGATTCCCAAATACAATTCTGCAGTGCGTGGAGTTGACCTGTTTTAGATATAATTCTAAGCAGCTACCAACCCCAATTTCTCAAAACGAAATTGTGGTGAAATATCTTTGTAAATGCATTAAATATGACTGTAATGGCTGGGCAGGTTTTACATGCAGCAGCTCACATAGAGTATAATCAACTCATTCATATGGAGTTCCGTCAAGAAGTCGCAATTGCTCTTTTACGAATTCCAGGAAGAAAGGATGGACCACAAAAAAGACCAAACTTTAACTGTCCTAAATGACGGTGGAAGAATGGTGGCCGTTACCTCATAGCAACTGAAGGTAGATGCACAGTGTTCGAGCAAATGCAAAATTAGAATGTAATGAGAGTAAGAGATGATTTGTATTTGAACTGTTTTCCAGTGCATCTTGAAATATATGTATAAAGTATAAAGTACTTTTTTCCAATATTTAAAAAAAAAAAAAAAAATTTAAAAGTCTATTTATCACTTGATTTATTAATCAATTGACTTTCTTGTTATTATCACTACTAAGAACGGGACTTTTCTCTAAACTGGAAGTAGCAAAATGTGTAATATAATGTCTCAAAAACGTAAAGTTACGAGCAGATTTCGACAGTGTGAGAACAAAGGTGAATTAATTTATTAAGTCCTCCAGAACTATTAAAAAAAAAGTTTTTTGTTATGGATTATTGAAAAATAGTACCCATTTCTTGTTCTTCTAGAAAGTAAACGCCACGCTCATCAAATAGGCGGCAAAGAGCATGACCTCCGATTCATGTACAAAGAATATCCAGCGGCAGCAATCTGCACATTTCTTAAATTATATACATATATGTAAGACAATATGTAACTATAAATTATATTTTAAATTACCAATAGCTCCTTAATTCCTGTTTTTAATGTTGGTACTTCCCCTCTCTATTCTAAAAATAGTAACAACTTTTTCTAAACTGCTTCATATCTGAAAACTAATTCCGCATTGTGCCATCTTAATCTTCGGCATTTCGTACTTCTAATGCAATCAGTTTAAAGAAAATTTTTGCTATAAATATCACTAGCGAAGAGATAATTTCAGAGAACCACACACCCGGATGACAAGCTCAGACAGAATCGCTTAAACCATTGGTGTCTAAAGTGCGACCCAAAACTCTTTAAAATGAAGCCCAAATGCAAATTATGAAAATATTTAAATTTAGATATTTTTACTAAAAAAAATAAATGTTTGAATTTGATTTATATATAATCGATTCATTGGCATTTATTTAAAAATAAAAATTTTAATAAAAACATCTAAGTATGTCATGATGTATTAACTGCAAAGTGACATTCAACTGAAAGAAAAATTTGAAAATGTTCTTTACTGGAGTTTTATAGATTACCTACCTACGATAAATATCCTAATTTTCCCAATCATGCTTTATTAATGTCTTCAGCTTTTGGCAGTACCTATATTTGTGTGCAATTATTTTCAAAAATGAAACATAGAAAAAACAAAAATCGGACAGATTACTGTCAAGCATCTTCAAAATGCATTACGAATTGCAACCTCGTCTATTGAACACAATATCGATTTGCTTGTTCAACGAAAGCAAATTCATCTCATAAATTTGAATTTTTTCCGTCTTTATGGAATCCAAATTAAATGAAACGAAACTTTTACAAATTAATAATAAATATGTACCTCGCAGTGGCTAATAGGCTATTCACACCACCTACGTTCGCGCATGCACACAATCAGGCCAGGTACCAGCATTTTACGGCGATTTCCGTAAGGCAGACGGTAGCGAGAGAGAAGGTTGTTAACCCTAACTCAGCAATAGAAAAGGTTGTTAATAGTTCACCAACAAGAGAATAATTTGCAAGTAATAATTATCAGTTACAAAGACGTGGTCAATCTATATACATGATAATGTTCAGGAAATGATTAGATAAAATAGGGATTTAATGATGGTTCTAATTGCAAGCGAGGCAGGGGCGTAGCTAGAGGGGGGCATCTGTCCCCGGGCGCAGAATCGAAGGGGCGCCAAACTGATGTTACGACATTTTAGAATTAAATGTTTTCCATCCTTGGCAAGCAGTAGGGGGCGCGAAATCTTCAGTTGTCCCTGGGCGCTGAAAACCCTAGCTACGACTCTGAAGCGAGGACGAGTAATTAGTTAAAAAATCTCTAATGTATTGAGAAAAAGGCTACAGAAATTACTTAAATTATTTTATTTAACAGAGGAATTTTTATGCAAACTTAACTCCTAGTCTTATAGCATAGGACTGTCAGAATTTATTATTCAATAAGAAAACTCATGAAAATTATAATATTCTTATATATTCATCACTTTTTCAGTATCCACACATGTTTATAGGTTGAAATGCCATATTTCAAAATCAAAGTTATTTATGAAATAAAAACCTTATAAAATCTGATAAATCATTTGTGTGTGCAAATTTTTAAATCTAAATCTCTTACATTAAATTATTTCTGTCTTTTAAATTACATCCCATTATTTATTTCAATTTAATTTATTAGCGTATTTGTACTAATATTTCAATGTTCTTTGAAGTACTTTTTGTGTCCTGAAAATGCCAAGTATTTTAATGAAAAAAATAAGCAGGCATACAGAATAATTCATTTAATATCTGATATAATCGCTTTTAACATATTTCATGTCTAAATTTTCTACACAGAAATCCTTTCTCTAATTTTTATTATCTTTTCTCAGACGAAATTTTTCAAAGAGGAATGAATTAAAGTCTTGATTGCGCAAAACACATCTTTAAAGCTAAATGTATTCTAAGAAGTACAAAAAATGTAAACAAGATTTTGTCCCCCCCCCAAATCAGTCAACTATTTCAACCGTTCAGGAAAAGGATAAACATTGCGAACATAAAAATCTGCCCTTTTTATATATACTTTAATAAAAAGAAATATGTTCCTTCTTTTTATAAGAAAAGGAACCCATTTTCCTTTCTAAACTTTTGAAAGTCGCCAACGCTTAAAAAATGATAAACTACGCCAAGGTAGTAACCCGCCTTTTTTAAAAAAACGATTTACTACAACAGTTCGCGTACGTAGAATCAGTTTCTTTCCATGGGTTCAAATGACGGATCTGACAACTCAATGCGCATGCGTGGTTAATGTTGGTGCGAATAGTTTAAGCGGCTAATCGCACCAGTGGTGCGAATAGCATCGGCCTATGTACCTGTACATATCCAATTCAAATTTTAAAAAATAATAATAAAAAGAAGTTAATTTATTTTAATAAAACAACGCAGAGCTAATTTTTATTTTAATTTGTTAATAAGTATTTTTGGTGGTCGTGTGCTTAATGCATGATATAATTAAAGAAAATAAGAGTAGACAATCTCCTATAACAAAAGAATATATTAAGTACTAAATTACAATTTAAATTACATTGCAGAGATCAACGCAGAGCTCGGAACACAGTTCATGCTACCGTCGCGTACAGTTGTCTGACGAGAAGTCTGAGTGAGTAATGACGTCGCTTTGCTGCTCCGAATAAGAACTGGATTTTACACGTGGCGCCATCTCATGAATAGAAGTTGAAGTATCTGTCGGAACGCCACAGTACTCCCCCCCCCCAAGTACCATCGGTACGTTATAAGTACTTTGGGTTAAATTTAACCTTTCTTCCAGATCTGGTAGTTTTAGGTTGCTCTTTAACGGGATGTAAGCTTTCTTCCGGGAGTGATGTTGATGAGGAAGTTGTTGGATCTTTCATTAGAAATGCTGGTTTGAGACGATCGATTCCAATCACTGATTGTTTGCCATTGCAGATGATGGTGAAATGTTTCGGTGTTCGTTTGACAACTTTGAATGGACCATCATATGAAGATGTTAAAGTTGACTTAATTGCATCGTTGCGCACGAATACGTGCGAAGATGTCTGAAGCGCAGGATGTACAAAATAGCTTGGCTGGTTATGCGAAGATGCTGGGGTTGGCGAGATACTGCTCATGGTCTCACGTAAACGTTGAAGGAATGTTGGAGGGTCGATACCTGGAGTAGATTCTGGGTGAAAGAACTCACCTGGCAGACGGAGGGTCGCACCATATAACATTTCAGCACAAGTGCTACCAATGTCTTCTTTGAATGCTGTGCGAAGACCAAGCAAGACTAGGGGTAAGGTTTCTGTCCAGTGTGTGCTACTGTGGCACTTCAGACCTTGTTTGAGAGATCGGTGAAAGCGTTTCACCATCCCATTTCCAGATAGATGGTATGGTGTTGTGCGAATATGGCGAATGCCAAGAAGAGAGGTGAGGGATGCGAACAAGTGACATTGAAATTGTCGGCCTTGGTCAGTAGTGATGGTGGTAGGCATGCCAAATCTTGAAAGCCACTGGGAGATGAATACTCGAGCTACAGTTTCAGCGGATATATTTTCAATAGGAATGGCTTCGGGCCATCTTGTGTAAAGATCAATACAAGTGAGGAGGTAAGTGTAACCATTTGAAGGAGGCAATGGGCCAACCAAGTCTAAGTGCACATGATCAAAGCGTCTTGCTGGAAGGTTAAATTGTTGAATGGGACTGTGAGTGTCACGAGATACTTTACACCGTTGACATCTAATACATGAACGAGTCCATTCTGTGATGTCTTGATTCATTGCTGGCCAGACAAATCTGTCTGCGATCAGCTTTTTGGTGGCACGGATTCCAGGATGTGCCAAATTATGCAAGGCATTAAACACTTCACGTCTAAAATTGACAGGAATATAGGGACGTATTCTATTGTTCTCTATGTCACAGTAAATTTTAAGCGTTGGATCAATGTGCAGCGGTTGTAACTGAAGGGAGGTTTGTGGATTTAAGATTAGGTTCTTGAGTTCCTCATCGTGCAATTGAGCTTTTGCAATTTCAGAGAAATCTGGGGTAGTGAGGTTGATATTGTTTACCCGAGACAAGGCATCAGCGACACAATTATCAGTACCAGAGACATATCTGATATCTGTACTAAACTGGACGATGAAATCTAGATGTCGAAGCTGACAAGGAGAACATGAGTCAGAGTTTTTTCTAAAAGCGAAGGTTAATGGTCAATGATCGGTGAAAATGATGAAGTCGTGTCCTTCCAAG
Source organism: Stegodyphus dumicola (assembly GCF_044657685.1). Classification (NCBI taxonomy): domain Eukaryota; kingdom Metazoa; phylum Arthropoda; class Arachnida; order Araneae; family Eresidae; genus Stegodyphus; species Stegodyphus dumicola. Next base: position 135,008,774 of record NC_140769.1, read on the forward strand.
TTGTGCCGGAAGTATTTAACAGCACAGTACACAGCAAGTAGCTCCCTGTCATATGTGCTATATTTCCTTTCTGCAGTAGTAAGTTTTCTGGAGAAGAATGCCATTGGGGAAAGTCCTTTAGTGGTATGGGCTTGAAGCACTGCTCCTATGGCCGTGTCAGATGCATCTACCATTATAGAGAGGTGATCACTAGGTGAGTGATAAGAAAGTGTGGCTGCATTTGCCAGATCGTGTTTGCATTGCACGAATGCTGCAGATGCAGATTCAGTCCAAGGGACAGCTCGTTGATCTTTTTTTTTTTTTTTTTGCTATTCTTCAGAAACTCATGTAGGCAGGCTTGTGTTTTTGCGGCATTTGGCAGAAAGCCTCGGTAGAAATTTAACATTTAGAAAACGCTTCAGTTCAGAGATGGTTTTGGGCTGAGGTAGGTCGTTAATTGCTTTGACTCTTTCCTGTAAAGGTTTGATTCCATTCTGGGTGATAAGACATCCAAGAAAGGAAACTAAGGGTTGACCAAGTACACATTTGGATGGATTTAGTTTTAATCCATGATCTTTAAGGCGAGTGAAAATCTGACGCAGATGTTGACAATGTTCTTCCGCATCTGTAGATGCAACCAGGATATCATCAAAATATGGGATGCAGAAATCGAGGCCAGACAGTACTTGGTGTATGAAACGCTGAAATGTTTGGCCAGCATTGCGAAGGCCAAATGGCATATATAAGTACTCAAAGAGACCAAATGGTGTAGTCACTGCGGTCTTGGGCACATCTTCAGCATGCACTGGGATCTGATGATATGTTCTGGCAAGATCGAGAGTAGAAAATATGTTTGTTCATGAAAAAGATGAGTACAGTCTTGGATATGTGGGACTGGATATCTGTCAGGGACTGTGACGGCATTAAGTCGACGATAATCTCCACAAGGCCGCCAGTCACCATTAGACTTTTTAACCATGTGAAGTGGACTGGCCCATGGACTTTTAGATGGGCGAATGGTTCCCTGTGCTAGCATGAATTCAAATTCTTTGCGAGCAGCTTTTAGCATCTCTGGAGAAAGACGACGAGGCTTGGAAAGTACAGGTGGGCCATGTGTTTCAATGTGATGATACACTTCTGGCTGATGAGTATGCTGCCCTGATTTGGATGGGTTTAAAATGTCAGGGAATTCTGCTAATAACCGATGAAACCGTGTGCTGCCCGATACAACACTTATGTTGGTAGGTACGTTCGATATGTGAGAAGCTTGGCCCTGTGATGTCAGCTGAGTTGTAGCATCAATTAAGCAATTATTCTTGACATCCACTAGAAGGTGGAAATGTGTCAAGAAGTCGACACCAATAATTGCTTGAGTTACATCCGCGATAATAAAAGGCCAGTTGAAAGTCCGGCGCAAGTTTAAATCAAGTGTCAATAGTTTGGTGCCGTAGGTTGCAATTTGGGTACCATTGGCTGCATACAGTACAAGTTTATTAAGTTGGTGAGCATTTGTTTTAGTTCTCGGGAGCACTGATATGTCAGCTCCAGTATCTACTAGAAAACATAACTGAGTTGAACGATCAGCCAGTACTATTCTGTCGATGTGGCAGACATTCTGTTGGCCAGCAGAAGACCGCCCATTTAGTTTCCCGCTTGTTCAAAAGTGCATGGAGGGGCACACTTGCGAGCTTGAGCGCCAAAATTCATATGATAAAAACATATGCCACTTGTGGGTTCTTTGTACTGAGTTCGAGTATTGTGACGAGATCGACTCCTGCTTCGAGCACGAAATTTATTACGTGGGCCCTGATTTGATCGATTGTATCTCCGTGAAGCATGAAGACTTGTAGAGAGTTCAGATACTTTTTTGGTCAATTCAGCCACTTGTTGTTCGAGGGATGAACTGGAAGGTGCAGAATTAGCAGCACTGACATAAGCTGGAGTAACAAGTTCATTAATTTTGTCAGCCATTGCTGCTAAACGGATTAGATCTTCATTGGGAGCAGCAAGAATTATTTGTATGTTATTAGGGAGACGTGAAAGCCATAGTGACTTCAACAAGTCCTCACTAAAATGGCTTCCTGCCAGATCACGCATTCGTGACAGCAAGTATGAAGGTCGCTGATCTCCAAGTTCAAGTCCTTGTAGTAAAGTACGTATTTTTGAAGATTCACTTTCTGAATAGATTTCAATGAGCCGCTGTTTCAGTTTGGAGTATTTATCACAATCAGGTGGTTGAAGAATTAAGTCATGCACTGAATTCAGAATATCAGACTCAATTGCTGCAACTACATGGTTGAATTTTGTAGAATCCTCACTAATGCGAGCGATAGAAAATTGTGCTTCGATCTGAGCGAACCACAATGAAGGATTATTTTTCCAGAAAGGCGGTGGCTTCACCTCAACGCGTGTGATTTGTGGCTCTGGTGGAATATCGTCGGGCATACTGATAGATAATTTTCACTTTAATTAATAAACACTTAACAGCACAAATATTGTAGCAAGAGGATACACTATTGATATTTTGCCATGATAACAATAAATATTTTAACCATGCAGAAAAAATTTACGTAACGATACACACACAAATAATACGGGGTCAGCAATTACACACACAAATAATATTTTACCGAAATGCATTTGAAAAGAAACCCCTATTTGAGAAAAAAATGATGCGTTCATTTTGTATTGCGCACACACAAAATCACCACTTCACACTGCTAAGGCACTTTCGAAGGAAAAAGGAAATTACTCCTGTAGCACATGGGAAAAAAATTCACTACTTTCGAACACTGAGGGAAGAATTTTGCCGTCGCACGTTGCAGAAAAATTACTGATGTAGCACATTTAGCGAAAATCACTATTGTATCACATTTGTCACAAAAGTTGAACGATCGAAAAATTATTGCATGACTGGCGAAGTCAGCGGAACGGAACAGATCACATTGATGATTTGCTGAAGCTCCTTGCGATGATACGCACGACTTTGAAAAAAACACAAGCAATATATATCAATACTTCTAGAAATAATTGAAGGGGTACGTTGTAGCATACGTTTAATGTCCATATTCGTTGTTATTTTTAGTCAGTTCTTCAGAATGCTTTGGATGCACGTGTTTAGGGTCGTTGAAAATCCATTGTCAGTAGCGTGCTCAGTCAAAAGGTCACCACTTTTGGTGGTCGTGTGCTTAATGCATGATATAATTAAAGAAAATAAGAGTAGACAATCTCCTATAACAAAAGAATATATTAAGTACTAAATTACAATTTAAATTACATTGCAGAGATCAACGCAGAGCTCGGAACACAGTTCATGCTACCGTCGCGTACAGTTGTCTGACGAGAAGTCTGAGTGAGTAATGACGTCGCTTTGCTGCTCCGATTAAGAACTGGATTTTACACGTGGCGCCATCTCATGAATAGAAGTTGAAGTATCTGTCGGAACGCCACATATTGTATGTGTGTGGCTCCGCAATTTTTTTTTCCTTTGCAATGCGGCCCTCAAAGGTTTATAGTTTAGACACCCACGGCTTAAACGAGGCTTCTAGGTCTTTTACGGAAACCCAATCACAACACCAGAGTAATTATCTAAATTCACTCTCAACGGACAATAACCCCATTTGGAGAGTCGTTTCTAGGTTTAGAAAATGCCACAATAAAATTCCGTGCCATCAGTATCCATTACACCGAAACTTTTAGTGCAGCATTTGGAATCTCAGTTTTGCACAAACAACAATCCCTATACAACAAGGGAACGCATATTCACAGACTTTCATTTTAATTACATAACAAATCCACACCCAAACAACATTGTTCCAGCTCGATCGTCGAAGTTTTTTGGCTATATCAAAAAGTTCAAAGACCGAGAAAAGCCCTAGATTGGATAACATATTCAACAAGATGGTTTCCTATCAAACTGGTTTTCAAGTGGACTAAGATCTTCAACACCGTGCTCAGGTGGCAGTATTTCCCGGTGGCATGGAAGGCAGCCGCTGTTATATCCATATCAAAACCGAAGAAGCCAACCACGGCTCCGGAACCCTACCATCCGATAAGTCTGCTATAAGTCTGCTGTCATGCCTTAGCAAGCTACCGGAAGTTGTTTCTGAAAGATCACCTGGATAAACATTATTATTCCACAATAGTTCGGATTTGGAAGAAACCTATTGACCTTTTACCTGTTCCACGTTGTGAATTCATATCGAAGGGCCTTTACACCAAAAAGATTACTGGTGAACTTTTCATCGACATTGCAGATACTTTCGATCGTGTCTGGATGGACGCACCTCATCTACAAAATACAGTCTCTAGATTCTCCAGACTACATCACACGCATAATTAAATCCAACCTGGCAGGTAGACACTTTATCGTTCATATTTCAGACACATATTCAACACCACCAGTTATCTCCGTCAGTGTACCACAAGTAGGGACCACACTATTCAATATTTATATGAACGATATTCCACGTATACCCAACACTGCACTAGCAGCGTATGCTGATGATACAGCGATCCTTGTTCAAAGTGCAGTTGTTAGTCCAGTCATCCAATGTTTACAATCCGCCTTGTCCCGCTTCACGAACACGTGTTGGAGATCTGGCTGACAAAATGGAAAATTCAACTAAATGCTGATAAAAAAAGTTGCAGTTCTACTTACAAAAAAAGAAGCAAATCAATAGAAATCTTCTATTTCAGGAAGGCAGCCCTCCCTACAGTTCTTTGCCGTAATCTCAACGTAATTTAATATATAATTTGCGCTGATAGTGAGTCTGCCGTAATCCCGTCCAAATCCTGTTGGTGACGAATTATTGCCCACTACTTTTTACTTCGAGCGCCACCCGTACAGTCATCAGGTTTTTTTGAAGCAAGAGATGTGTAAAATGAGCAATGCCTTTGCCGGGACTCGCACCTAGACCTCTCGAATACACTTCGAACATGCTTCCAATTACAAAAGGAGGGGGGAAAGTACCTTATAAAGTTAAATACAAAGTTTACTGTGATACTATTAACCGTAAATCTATGCTACATGGAAAACTGAGCACTTATTTCATAGATAAAAGACTGAATTATCCTACTTAGTTGTGCATTAATTTCCGAAGATCATTTGAGCCCGAGGTTCCTAAAAATATTTCTCTTGGAGTGGCAGTAATTTCGTTTTGCTAGAAAACTAAAAGCAATAAACACCTCGAAGAGATTTCCATCGAAGTGTTAAAAATATATTCTGCCTACCTGTAACATAAGCGCTATGTAAGGCGATGTTTTAGCTCAACTAAGTTTTAATTAGAATTTCTTCAGAACTTCTGCTGAAAAATGTGAATAAACTTGCTTGAAATCATGGTTAAATACAGCCAAATATTGAAAGTAAAAATTTCTTAAATAATTTCAGATCCATTTTATAATAACTTTATCTAATACATCCTAAAAATGAATTTTTTCATGCCCTAACATTTACACTTCCAGTTACAGAACTGTTTTAATTGAAAATTCTTGTTTTGGCAATGCCAAATTAAATAATAATAGCAATTTTTGGTAAATAATCAAATCTAACTTCTAATGTGGTCTCCCGGTTCTTATTACTTCTATCTATATGGAGAAGTTTGATACTTGTTATGAAAAATTAAACGAAGTTTGACACCCGTCCAAAAAATTGACCGGGATATTTAAATTTCAAAATTTGCAATTTTTGATGTCATTTTCAATTTGCCTTCAGGAATCGGTTAATTAAGTTAGAATTTTTGAAGATGTAAGTTTAAACAAAGTGCAGCAAAAAAAAAAAAAAAAAATGTGTATGCATTAATCTACCTTCTAGATCTTATAATTATTATTCCAGTATTTTTTATCAAGCTCAGTGCCACAATTAATTAGACAGACAAAAAAGAATTTAGGAAAATAATAATCATTTGAAGGGAATAAATTATTAAATGTATCAGGAACACAATAATTAAATGACAAAAATTGCTTATTCTGCACCCCAAAAATTAAACAGAAAATACCATATACTCTTAATTTTTCCATTTTACAATGTTGACTGTATTTTATAATCCGCAATGGTATAAAGACAATAAATAGTACTATTTGACATGAATTTTTTGCGATTTCTCAAAATGGTGCAGAAATTACGAGAAAAGGTGTTTGTGTTTTTCAGTTCTCAAGCTTGAACCATTTTAAAAAGGAGTTTACGCTATTTATATTTTTCTACATCATGTACATAGAACTTGAAACTGTGATTGAACAAATTGTTAAACATGTTTTATTAAAAAAAAAAAAAAAAAAAAAAATTACAAAAATCTTAGCCTTCAATATGATTTGTACAACTTTATTAAATTTCAGACATCTTTCATTTTATTCCATAAATGATATAAGATAATAAGTTCATTTGTAAGAAATTAACATTATTCAATACAAATGCATGGAATTTAGAAAATAATTTATTTGTTTATCATTAAAATCTAACAATAAAAACCATGAAAAGGTTCTTTAAAAACAATCAACAAACATTTAAAATTCTAATATATATACTAATCAAAACCATGAAAAGGATCATTAGCAATAATCAACAAACATTAAAAATTCTAATATATTTATAACCTAACAAAATTAATTCTTTCTAATTATTCCCTTCCTGAAAAGTATTCACTAGGCAACAGCACTATGCCATTAAATTGTGCAACCTATAATGTCATTAAATTGTATTATGTGGCAACTCAAATAAGCGTGAATAGCAGACAAGCATAGGCTTCCACTTTCAAATTTGACAGTCATTTTTTTTTTATTAGTGTTTTTGCATTCAGTGCATTCCTCTTGACCCACGGTTAAAAAATTGTATTAGAACTGTGGAGTTTACCAGCTGATGAAAAAGAAAGCACTGTATTCCATTCCGTCAGAAATACAGCATTTTGTTCATAAGTTAGGGAGCGCAAAAAATTCGCAGTCCATGAATTTATGTTTCATAAATGATAAGACTTTTATGAATTGAAATTTGTGCAATAATCTGATGTTTTTTGGACAGAAAACAAATTGTTGTACGCGTGAGGGCAGCAGTGCAATAAAAAGAATGACATGAGTTTCTTAGAAAAGGTAAATATATTATAAGGTTATTTTTCTCATATCTCACATTTTTAATTATAATGATTCATTGTTCTTTTACGGAATTCTTAGTATGACGACATTTTCAAAATGGCTGTTGTCTTTCTCACATTGGTGAAAAAAATATTCACCAAAGGTTAGGTTTGTTTTATGTGATTACAGCAAAGCCTATGGGAAGGGATGCCTTCGTGGAGGACTTTCTAAGGGAAACTGGTTCATATACATCTTACATATCGGAAAAAACCACAGAAAATGCCCATGCAGGATTCGAACCTCATTAGTCACCAAAGAGTTGGCAAACTTTAGGACGGAAGTGTGGATAACCAGTTTCCCAAAACCTTAAATAACTATATATTAAATGTTATATGTCTTAAAATGTTATTAAACATATTGTTATGGTTTTTGTATTTATTTAGTTTGCTATTTTTGATAGAATTGTTATTAAAATTACTTTATATTTCCGAGCAATGCAGCACGAGACTTATTTGAAGAGAAAGCTACGCTGGAAAAATTAAAATACAGGAGCACGCACATCTAACATTTTAATAACAGATATCTCGTAATTGTACTCCTTTAATATCCAGAAAAATTGAGAAAATATGAGAAGCTTTTCTTGCATATTTAAAAAGCTTATAAAAAGCTGAAGGAAAACATCTTAGTTCAGTTGTTTAAAAAGTTATTTACTTATTGCTGTTAATGATTGCAAGGAATTTGAAACTGGATTAGTTTTCTCTGTTTTAAATTTTCTCTTTTAAATTAAGTCCTGTTGAACGTTTTAGTAGTTTAAAATATAACTACAGTGTGAGATTGCAATATTGTATGAATATCTGATGAAATTTAAGCATTTTGTTTTTATTTGTTGTGATAATAATAAATTTTATTCACTTTTCATCGGACGTGTGCATTCAATTTATCACGAACCTGTAGGCATGCAACAATATATTAAAATTATATTATTATATGCCTCACGTTTTATAATTGTTCTTTTATAGAATTCTTAATGCACTGTCATTTTCCAAATGGCTGTTGCCTTTTGCACATTAAATTGGTGAAAAATTAATTACCAAAGAGTTGGCAACTTTTCAGAGGGAGATGTAGAAAATCAGAGTTTCACAAAACCTTAGATAACTATATTTGAAGAAATACATATATGTGATAAAACAGCTCTACACAATTGATTGTTTCATTTATTTGAAACACATGAAATAGTTTATAATGAAACTATAACTGATGCTTCAATAATTCAAATATTAAGTATAATGATGCTGCGTGGCGTCTTCCCAGAAGTATTAAAAAGGAAATTTCCCTTGAAAAGTCAACAAATTATTATAAATAAAACATGCAGCCATCCAACAATGGCATCTACATCAAAAGAAGATCTTGCATGAACACCCCATAGCCGAAGATCACCCAAGGTAAACAAACACTAAATATTGCATTACACATCAGGCATGATGAAATGGTGATTATTACATTTTTCTCATTAATTTATGCTTTAAATATACTATCAATTTTATCATAAATTCTGAAGCATTTTAAATATTTATTTTTATTCTTTGCATTAAGCAATAATTCTGCAGTTTCTTTTAGTAGCTTGACATATTAATTTGGATATAATAAGTACCAAATATTCACCAGGTTTTTCGTTTCAAGCAGGAACTAAGCCAGTACTTCCATAATACCATAGGTGACTGAGATATCACTTAACCTAGCGCTAATTTTAAAGTTTTGAGGAAGTTCTGGTGGTAGTCCGAGGACCTCTAACTCTCAAACTGAAAAATTAACTGATCCTGCTGAATAATTGGCATTTTCATTTTACTTGTTATCCACAGGTATAAACTGCAATAAATATGTTAATTTAAGATTCAAGGAATTTTTTACCTATTGAAAATCTTAGCAGATACTTTTGTCTGCAGATACATGTTTAACCTACAAAATAGTTCTAAACAATACCTCAGGTTTTACCCTATTTAAAAGTACTTTCAGGGAAAATCTTCGACGCAATAAATGCAGGGGTCATTAACACATCATAACTGTCAGAACACATATATTATTTCCAAATGAACAAAAAGTTCCATCTTAATTAACATCAAAACAAAAATCTGAGATGGGAATGGCTTGCATTCTAAGGTATTATTAAAGTTATGAAATTAAATAAGAATTTAAAAATTGATTTTTACACAAAATTATTCCAAAAATTTATTGCACTTAATACTTTTAGAACAATAAATTATATTAAATAGTATTTTTGATATTTAATTAATATATTATAATTTAATTAATATTATTACAACTGATATTATAATTTAACTAATATATCATTATATATAATAATATTTAATTAATGAATTTTAACTCACATTTTATATTTATCCTATGTATTAGGATGTAATTTTACAGCAAATATATATATATATATATATAATATATATCATAATTGCCATTTTAATTTCCCCCTTCTCCTGATTTCTCAACATCAATGGGCTAAATCTTCTGATTTACCCTTTCAAGAGATGCATGGAAAATAACATGGGCCATTTTATAATAACCAGTTATTTGATTTTTAGTTAAGATCTGGCAGTGTTTGGATTTAAGTTGCCAATGCTATATACTACTTGGCAACTTAAATTTTACATAGAGGAAAAAAGTATCCTTCTTAATATATGAGTTCAAACGTGTGCCTTGATGGAACAATTTTAAGCTTCGGCCATCCATATAAAGGATATGCGAATCTAGGAAGAAAATAAAGTTAGCAAATTAAAAATATAAAATAATATGTATAGGTAATGAAAATAAAAATCATTTATTGTAATTTTAAAATACTAAAAATTACTCAATTTTTTTCAGTATTCTTTAAAGCAGATAAAGGAATCGTTAAGAATATTCTTGAACAGCAAATTAACAACTGTGCTGGCATACAGTCTACAGATAATTATCACTAATAAATGAAAATTAAAATTAATTTTTCAGCCAATTCTATTTATCAAAATGAACTTTTCCGCAGTAATTTTATAAAAATGTACATCTGTAGAATTTTGTGAATTATCTCTGTTACCAATGAATTTTATTAAAAAAATATTTTGTAAGGCTAAGTTGTCAAGAGTTATTTTTTAGTTAAAGCCACTTTCCTGTCGCTCCTAATTTCAGCTTACAATTTCCTATTAGAATGTGTTTTCAGAATCGAAGTTAAATGCAAATGAAGGAAGATCAGTACTTAAAGCCGAAGTTCCACTGACTTTGTTAGAGAGTCAGAGATTCTAACTAGCGTGATTCACCTTTTAGCTTCACTTTCTCCAAGCTATTACTATGCTCGGCCGTATTTCAGGCCCTTGATAGTTTCACCATTTATTTAGTATTTAAGGAGCCAACTCCTGTAGAATTTTGATAGCTTTGGCTATATCTTTTTAGTTAAGCATTAGTTTAGTTCTTAGTATTCTTGAGTTAAAGCCCAAGTGGAGGCTGTTCTGTATATCCTGAGAAAGGGCCATCTGTAAGCTTTATTTTCAGCAATAAAGGGTAATTAACTCTTCTTGAGTTTCTGTTCTCTGAGCTAAAGCGATTATTTGCTTACCAGTTCTCAAGGTTCCATACGCTTAGCTGTAAATTCTAGGTAGGAACTTTATAACTTAACTAACTTATGTTTAAACTTTTGTGATGCAATGATGGCTTAGTTCATACCACAGAAAATAACATTTTCAAAATCGATGATTACATGACTCTCTTGTAATAGTTCATTTAATTCTTCATAAAATTAGTGATGCATATCTTTTAAAACTTTGTGACAGCTAATAAAGTTTAGAATTTTGATTATAGTTTCCTTAAAATTCAAGTTAAGGTATTTAATGAAGATCTAAACATCTTTTCTATAATTCAGAAGTCAAACAACAAAAATCAGCGTTATATTTACAAAATTTTCACAGGACTAGATTTCGATGGTTTTACCGAACCACCATCTTCAGCTGCAAAACCGCAAATGAACAAGATAGGAAATAATGATTAGATAAGATAAGAAAGCCTGGACAAGAATAAGCAAGTGGCACCATCTGTTGGTGAAACCAGAACTAAAACATAATTTCTTTAAAAGCCGAAGGCAAATTTGGATTGGAATTAGGATCGTTAACTAGAACAGAAAGATTTTTATGAATGTGAAATGCCTCTAGAAAATCCAGTTCTCCAATGGAAGATGTTTTTTGAATAATTTTGGCAGCAGAAAAATTGAAAGTGTGATTTTCGGACCAACAATGTTGAGTAACAGAAGACTTCTGTGTTTCCTTTTTTCTAACATATGCTTCATGTTCTTTGATGCGAAATTTTAAGGCTCTCTTAGTTTGGCCAATGTAAATTAAACCACACTGGCAAGGAATCCTATAAATACCCCAGGAATTCATATCCGGAATCAGGTCCTTGAGTATAGAAGTCGGAATTTTATTGATGGGAGAATAAACAACCTGAAAGTTAAATTTTTGCAAAATATGTGCAACTTTATAGCTAATTGATAGAAAGAAGGGAATGACAACAGAATTTTTATAATCTCCTAAAATAAGAGTGTGGCTTTTAGTGTGTTGAGATGAGAATTTTTTAACTGCTTGATTAAAAATGTTGGGTGAAAAGCCCCTGTCAATAGCTATTGCTTTTAAATAATTTAGTTCTTCATCAAGGGCTAATTTGGAGGAGCAAACTTGAAGAGCATGGAAAACATAGGAATAAAATGAGGCTAACTTTTGTTTAGTCGGATGACATGATTTAAAGTGTGGTGGAAGGCAAACCATTGAAGGTTTACGGTAAACTGTAGTACTGCAGTTGGATGTGTTACGTGTGATCAGAATGTCGAGAAACGGAAGAGAATTGCAAGTCTCAAGTTCAAAAGTGAACTGAATAGCAGGATCAATAGAATTCATTGTTGAAAGAACTTTATTTAAATCATCTTTATTACCTTCAAACAGGGTAAAAGTATCGTCTACGTAGCGGAACCATGCCGGGAAGTTTAAAGTTTCAAACAATTTTGATTCATAATATGCATGTAGATATCAGCCAGGATGGGACTGAGGGGGCTTCCCATGGCTAATCCCTCAGTTTGCTTGTAATATTTATTTTGGAAAACAAAATGTGTTTGTTTCAAACAGAGTTGAGTGAGAGAAATTAGCTCATCAATTTCGATGCAAGAGAAATGAAATTCGCGAAGTCTGGTTTCTAGACATCTTAATGCACCCTCCACTGGGACATTGGTGAATAATGATTTTACATCAAAAGAAACCATGAGTAAATTACAAGGAGAAATGTTCTTAACCTTTTTTACAAACTCTATTGAATTTTTTATGGTGTAAATGTTATTGTCTAATTGAGTGGAAAATCTAGAAACTAAATATTTAGCTAATGGATACGAGGCAGTACCTAAATTTGATACAATAGGGCGGAAAGGAATACCACTTTTTTAAATTTTGGGAAGAGCATAAAATCTGGCACAATTCGCAACGGATGGGATAAGCGAATGTTTTAAGTTGCTTGAAATGATTTGAGAAGATTTGATCGCAGTTTTTATTTTGGACAAGTCCGAAGGTGAAGGATCTTTAGGGATCGGATTATATGGTCCTTCGTTTAAGAGTTTAGTGACACCATCGATGTAAGTGTTCTTATCCATGACGACTATCTGGCCACCTTTGTCGGCCTTTGAAATGATAATATCCGGGTTAGAATGAATTTTGCGCATTGTAGCTCTTTCTCTCGCAGTTAGATTTGGTTTCAAAGGTTTATTATTGAATTTCACATTATAAGTGATAAGATGCCTAATCATTTCTTTCTGTGAATCTGAAACTTTACTGAACTTGAAAGCTTTTTCGATAGGAGCCAAAATCTTTGGAATCGGGGGTTTACAGGTTTGTGAGAAGTTAAAATTATATTTTAGAATTCTCTCTTGATCTTCTGAAAGACTAACATTAGAAATATTAACTATTGGCTTGATGTTTACAATGGGAAGATTTTTTTGAACTACTTGAACTGGAAGACTGTAAAAGAAGTTTTTCGAATTTAACTGCAAGGGTGTTTTTATGACGGTTAACTGCATTCTCCGTTCTAGACCAAGACTTTTGTTCAAGGGCAGTGAACTGCCCTTGAACACTGCTTGACTGCACTGCTTGAAACTGAACTTGACTGAACACTGCTTGAAAAACAACTGCTTGAGATGATTGTTAGATCGCAAATCAATTAATTCAAGCTGCAAATATGACCTCACTTTTTCAAAACTTACGTTGAAAGCCACGGTAAAAATATCAAGTTCTGTTTAAATGTCACTGAAATCTGCATTCGAACTCAAAATGCAGTTTTTTAAAGCCATCTTCATAATTCTTAAGCTTCTCTTCATTTACTGAGGGTACTGAATTTAACCTCGGGAAATGGGATTCATTCTTAGCTAGATGTCTAGCAAACAGACTAAGTTTTAAGTTAAGATAATTAAGTTAAGATTAAGTTTTTTCTAAGAGGACTAATTCACTTACATTGGATTGTTCGAGAAAGAGATAACACTTGATGGTGCCAATCTACCAATGCGATCACATACGACAGAGTCACTCTGTTCACCAAATTCACAAGATTTTACAAGTTTCTTCAGGTCAGTCAAGAAACAATCAAAAAGTTCAACTTCTTCTTGTTTTCTCTTATTGAATAAAAATCTCTCCACCACGACATTTGTTCTAAGCGTTGTGAAAGCTTCAAACCTTTCAAGCACTTTTTCATAGTTGCCCTGATCTCCTGTTGAAAGATTGAGCGTGTTGAACACTTCAACTGCTTCCTCACCAGAGGCATATAAAAATAAAGCAACTTTCACATCTGAATCTTTTGAAGCACTTCCTGAAAAATCTGGAACAGCTGCTTGAATCTGCACCAGTTTTTGGCCACACTGCCGTCAAAACTTAGGCCTTGTGGTGGGCGACAAAATTCCATCTTGCGTCTGCTGAGAGGAAAAACCACCAAAGAGATTGCCTGGCAATTAGTTGTAATACTACGTCATGTTATAATCACATTAATAATTCTTGATCTATAATTAAGTTCATTACAACATGCTCACATAGCACATTATTTATTCCAAACCAACATCAACCGACAATTACTTCACTTCAGTTCGACCAGCAACTAGTGTGTTGCCACGTACATGTAACAGAAACTTCCCGGGGCTATAATTTGCCCATCCTGTGATTAGGGATTCAATATTCTACATTCTATACTTTCTATGAATCTATGCCATCATTACATCTAAGTTTGCTTCTCTCTGCCAACAATATTTTTATGTACCTATGCAATCAATTTTTCTACAACATTAATACTTGTTATGTCTTTTCCATTACAATAATGCAATAATGAAAGAGCAAAATTGGCAGTCGATGCATATATAATATTCATCTTTATATCAATTGATGTTTGCAGCCACAATTCACTTGACACTCTAATTATCCTTATTCAAGAAATTTACATGTTTGATATTGCTGCAATAGGAAGAGAGCAGAGAAGCAGCATCTTAGCAACAACAGGAGTAGAAGAGGAGTGCACAGTTATTCACCTAGAAAGTGAAGATGTCCACAGAATGGATTAACCAATGTGCTCCCAATTTAAATCCCACTGTAGGGATATTAGGGAGATGTCAGGTGCCACAATCTTACCCTCTGAAGAATACCAGACAACTAAAACAAATTCTCCTTGAAGAATGAGAACTCTTACCCCAAACTGTTAGATAATCTGGTGTTGAGTATCGAAAGACGATGCATGCAGCCATTGCAGTTAGGGAAAGTCATATCCCTTAATAAGGATTTCTGGCCTGTTGTTCTACCTCTTGGCCAGACAGTTATTTTACCAACGAAATTCTGTAAATAAAGTATTTTTTCTCTTTTTTCCATACTGTATGCAACTATATATTTTTTGCCCTTTAAGTATTATGCTGTGCCTTTACATTATGAATTTCACGTTTCCCAGTTTAATTTTTCCTGAATTACAGCAAAATCAGAAAATTTGCTTTTGTACAATGGTGCATGTTTAGCTAACAATGCACATTACATAAATAAAAATAATAATAGTTGAAGTATTAGTTGTAATTAACTTCTTTAAAATATAGAATGCATTTGTATTAGTGCATCTATTCTTATACACATTTTAATCTATTATATTGTTTAAACCTTCCCTCAGAAATGGTATACACTGCATAATTTATAACTGATTTTCAAATAATAAAATTAATAAACAGCAAGGATGAGTAAACAAATAAAGCATTAATTCAATACATTGATGAATTATTTTTGATAATATTCTGTTCATAAAACTTTTAGTTAGAATAACAGAATAAGCAAAAAATTCTACATGAACTAAAAAGAGAAAAGCTGAAAATTCTCACTTTCATGAAACGAATGGTGCAGCTGCTCTTCGGTTAAGTGAACAGCACAGTCACTCTAAAATGAACAATTTGAAGTAAGTTGATTTTACAAGCAGGTCAATTAAAAAATGATGCTTTACTTAAAGAATATTATAATTATAATTAATTTTTAGAATGCAAGTGAATGAATTTTTAGAATGAAAGGAACCTACCACACGCTCAAAAACAAATGTGTAAAGATCACCAGATACGTGATATATTTCCACATATTTCCAAACATTTAACAGATGCTGTGTTCTCATTTCATCTGAAAGAGAATTATAAACTATGTAAATAAAATGTAAAATTATACAAACATGAGTATCTTTTTTAGGGAAAAAAGTTATTAATTTCTAAACAAGATGTTTTTAATTAAGACATTGGATAGGGGATAAAATTTATTCTACTTTAATTTTAACTGCAAAAAGAAGACTTTTTCTCAAATACCATATTGGTCTGAAAGTAAACCAATTTTTAAAATGTCCTCTTTTTAGTCCAAATTTGGCCAGAAGGACTATTAATTTCATTTTGGCATTTTGTGTTAATTCACTTTTCAAATTGTTGCCACCAAATATTAGAGCCCTCTATTATATTTAAAAAATTAAATAATGAAGAATCTGCATAAATGTATGAATGTTTCTCGCATTGTGATAAAACAGTGGTACATAGAGCCATTAAATTTTGAATAATAACGAACGTTTCCACCCAAATATGGGCATTTGGAATGCCCATATTTAGAATTTGGCTTATTATCAATTTCATACTTTGTAAAACTTCAACGAATTTTTATTAACAAACTCAACGATTTCAAAATGAGCATTGGCTTAAGGACATAAAAAATGGCTTTTCAACAATGTACGGGGGGAATTATGTTCTGCGTGAGACTGTATCAGAAATTCTAAAGACATGCCCATTTTAAAATTATTTTGGGCTATTGCTATTAACCTGAATTTTATGGTTTAAGTGCAAAGAACATGATGTTTAATAAATAAAGGTAACACATAAAACGTTAAAAAAAGCCCCTTTGTGTATAATGTAAAATCTGAAAGCTTTCAGATTCTTTTTTTTTTTTTGCAATTTTACCAATTTTATGTACGCAGGAAATTGTTTAAACTATAGAGTCAAATAATTTTGGAACTTATTATTTCCTATAGAATGAGATAAGTTTACTCGTTTGTATCTCTTTTTCAAATTTGAATCCCTTACAATTTTTTATTTATTTATTTATTTATTTATTATTTTTTAATTTTTTTAAAAAATTTTCTGGCAGATTTCAGTTCTATTGGCAAGCAAGGAGTTTAATGGCTTACAATGTAACTGGCATTTGACAAATAAATAAATAAAATCCCTTACAATAAATTACATTTTCACATTTTATATATGATTCATTTTATATGTATATTTCCACAAAACATGAAATAGACTGTTTCGTGACATCCTCTTTATTACTGCAGACATGGCATTTCTCACCTCCTCATCTAATCAGAATATTTTCCCTCATAACTGCCCTTTCAATATTGCCCCCCCCCGAATGTTCAGAAACCACAGGTCTCTTATTGCTGAGTATTCTAATGTTGACAAAATGATTTCAGACAATGCTGCCAATGCCATAGCAGCAACATACAGCTGGGCATTACCCTGGTGCAAAACTATTGTTTCTTGAGAAAATCTAGTCTCTTCTTCTTCATAGCTCTACAGAACTGCTTTCTATGTAACAACACAACAGTCATTTTCTACCCTTTGCTTGTGCATGTGGAAAACAGACGTCACTAACTAGAGTGGATAATATGCAAGAACATGTTTTATCCATCATTTTCATGTTACCACCTTGAACTGCCTATGTTGTTGAAATACTGAAGCACTGCTAAATGCTTTATAATATATATATATATATATGCATGCTATAACATTTCAAGAGTTTCTTTATGGTTTTTCTCATACTTTTTAGGAAATCCAATTGTGACTATGCATACCATCTTAAAGAGTCTTCTTCATTTGCCATGAGATGATATATTCTGTATTTCCACTTGCTGAGACTAAATACTGAAAGACATGCCTGATCTAGCTACTGACTCAAACATGCCAATGTATAACCTTCACAAAATCCAGCATATTTTTGCCACATTTAATATTGGGAAAGAGAAATAGAGGCAGTTTCCAAAACTTTTCAATCAGCCTTTTCATAATAAGCTAATCCATGATTTTTAAGCTAAAAATATGGAATTTGATTCATATACACTTTCTTGAAAGTTTTTTTTTTTTTTTTTATGTTAAGAAAATATATACACTTAGCCTTACCTTAAAGTATGATATAAAGACCATTTAAGTAACAACTTTTCTTAAATGTATTCAACAGATCAAGCTAAAATGTGTGGGGATGCCTTTTATGTAAGCCTCCTTTCCCTCATATGAAACACTTTAAACAATGCACAATTAAGGGTCACTCCAAAGATCTTCCACTCATTTCCCCCTAGCATCAAACTACTCAAGGGAAGTTTCAGCTGAACAGTATTTTAAATGTCTCCTTGCCGCACTGGCACTATACAAGTACAAACATTTATGCCTTCTTCAGAATTCAAACTCAGACCCATTTTTTCAGTAACCAGCACCATTTATAACTATACTATTCAGGCAGGCAAAATTTAATACAGCAGATCTCCAATGATCCAGACTCAAATTTTCTAGATTGTTTGTCCCTCCTTTAGACCACATAAATTACTTCATTGCTAACTTTTTGAAATATTTTTAATTTCTTCATTGATCTAAATTAAATGAAAAGATAATAAAGTCTATATTCTTTTATGTAGATATTAAATTACTTTAAATAAATTTGTAGCATTAATAGCATAGAAAAGATGCGTAACTTATGAAAATTAATAGAAAATGAATTATGTATTGTACAGGACTACTATTTTTTTGCTAATTCTGTATCATTGCTGAGCCATAAAAAGTTTTCCTTTTCAGAGAAACTGATCAAAAATAGTTCCTGATGTTGCACAGAGGATTCAAAAAATAAGTTATAACTGTCACGATGGCTTAACGAAGCTGCACAACAACAATAAATTATGCAGAAAACAAACCTCAGATCTGTGTCTTGAAAAAATTTTATTGAAATAACACTAAGAGGGGCATTATTATTAATAGAGGCATCAAAACAAAATGAAATTATATGAAATGAAAATTGAAAATTCACTCAGAAGATGAAGTGCAGGAAAAATTACTTTACCAGTAAAAGATTCCAAATGTACTAAGATTCTGCATTAAAGTATAAGATGTACACAGCAAACACAGTATTGTGACCTTCAGCCATATTTGAATGGCATCAATAATTTGAATAGTGTAGGCCTTTATTGGTGGTGCTACTGGCAAAATAATTATACACAAAGTCACAGAGTGATAGTCTAAGAAATTACCAGGAGTTATTATCTGGATGCACAACAATTTTCCAATGATAAAAGGTACAAACAGCCATTCTATGATGGCTCAATGACTATGGTGAATGGCTCTATCATTAAAGAATCATACATTTAACTGAATGTTCAGATAATTCTTTATAGAAGCTGAATTATTATGCTGAAAAATAATATGATGTATCTTGGATTGCAGAGTGTACTGCGAGTGTATTGCAGAGTACTTCAAAACAAAATTTTTATCATTCCCAATAATCAAATGTAAATTATTTCTTGAATCTCCTTGTCTTTAATTCTCTCTTTATGCAAGGAATTTTTTATCATACAATATCCAGCATAAATGCTATATGAGCTTTTCGGTGTAAATCAGCTTATTTTTAGCCGAAAGGGGCATTAGACTCAAAGGGCTATTAGTCTGAAAATGGCATTTTGCGTCATTTCCCTTTCTGCATTGGTTCACTTTTCAAACTGTTGCCACTAAATATTATCACCATGTATTATATTTAAATCATGTAAATAATGAAGAATCTGCATGAATATTTCTCGGATTGAGAAAAAACAACGGTACCTAGAGCCATCCAATTTTGAATAACGT
Organism: Stegodyphus dumicola; assembly: GCF_044657685.1. NCBI lineage: Eukaryota > Metazoa > Arthropoda > Arachnida > Araneae > Eresidae > Stegodyphus > Stegodyphus dumicola. The sequence goes on from NC_140769.1 coordinate 135,028,239, forward strand.
AGTTCTCCAACTATACATGTGAGCCCGAATTTTGAATAGGTTTTGTTATCTATTTCAAATTTTGTAAAACTTGAACGAACTTTTGATTAACAAACTCAATGATTTCAAAATGAGAAATGGCAACACCATACAGAAAAACACTTTCATCTCCAGCATGCGAGACTGTGTATCAGAAATTCTAAAGATATGTTGTTTTGCTGTTTTTAATATTTATATAAATAGTTTGCACATAAAATAAAATATTTTTTAACATAAGCATTTTTAATGGTATAGAAATATTTGTCGAAATAATTATAATAATATTTGTAGAAATAATATAAAATAAAGGAAAAAATAACATTGTTTTACTTGCTTTTCATTAATACCTATAGCAAAAAGGCCAATAATCTAGATTTTTTGAATTTTCAAAAGAGCTGTAGTTCCAGTTAGTCTGGTTATTTTTTAATACTACTTTATAAATAAAACTCTGATTTCTTGCTAGAATTACTATAAATATAAAGTAAAATAAAATAGTCAAGTGCTAAAAAATATTACCTGCTTCTGATTTAGAGTTAAGAAGCATTTTCACAGCAGGCGTATCAAAAAGTTCATTAAAATCTTTTTCATAATTATCACCCATGTCTTCATCAAACTGTAAATTCTCAAAATCTAATCCCATGTATGTATCTGTATCTTCACATGGATCATTTGATGGTTTAACAGCTTCACAATCAGCATGAGAATCAACATTTTCTCTTAAAGGAGATTTATTTTGAGGAGAATTAATACTTTCATTACCTGAATCCACAGATATTATAGAACTTCGTTCTGATAAACTAGATGCATTTGAATTCTTCCTGTTTCTTTTCTGCTCATGAGTATCTGAGGAGAAAATAACAAACTGTCATTGTTAAAGAAATGCAAAAAGAATGAAAAAGAAAATACAATTCTCTATCAGTTTCCTTAACTTGTATATAACAGTTACAACTGAACTTGATAGCATACACATAAAAATTAGTATGCATATGGGAAGCATAACAATTTTCTAAGCTTATTTTTATTGATATCTTACAAATGGAAGCATAACAATTAAGCTTAATAAAGAAACATTTTATTAAAATAATTATAAATTTTCTATTGCAATGAAATCTTTCAATTAAATGCTTAACACAAGGGTTTTGCCCTTAAATATCTGTTGTTATAAAAGCATTTCACATCTAAATATATCTCCTGAATAGCTGATTGTAGACTCTAAGTACCAAGTTAAAAAAACAAGTAAAAGAAATGGATAAAAAATAAAAATAAGTCTTCAAATGGCAATTCTGACATTGCAAAACTTTTTTTAGTAAAAATATATTTGTATACAAACCTAATATGATAAAGGTGTAATTAAGAAAAACATTTTTCTAAACAGTCAAACAAACAACAAGAATACTAAAATAAAAACCTTCCTGATACAATCAAAATGACTTGAATTATCATTAACTAATAGTTACAGCAGCTAAGTAAATTAATGCTAAGAATAGATACAATGTTAAATTTTCAGAGGGAAATTTCTGAGAAATAACTTTTAGAAGCTCTAGTTTAAAATTACCATTAGCAGAAATGCTAAAATGTCATGTTTTGTAATGAGTAAAATTCAATTGATATGACACCAAAGAGACATTTTTTTCTGGAAGGAGGGAGAATGGACATGAAAATTATCAATGTCATATGATGTCATTTTTAAGCATTGACTTTTATTATGCACAAGATTTTCTTGTACAAGATCTTTCACAGATACGGAATGACACTTACTCATTGGAACTTTCTTCATAGTCAGCCTGTATTAAAATTTAAACTTTACATATTTTTACGGATAAGAATTGAAGCTTAAAAAACTGCAATAGTTTCAATGCCTATGTTACTGGATTCTTATTTTAAATTGGAACAACTATCATTAACCATTAAAGTGATAAGTATCACTTTTAAGTATCATTATTTCTTAAGTATGTTTCAATTCATCTTATGTATGATAGTTAAAAAAAATGGTACATGAGGTTAAAGACAGTATAACATTAACCTCATGTACCATTTTTTTTAACTATCATACATAAGATGAACTGAAAGATACTTCAGAAATAATGGCAAAAACAGTACAATCAGTAAAATGTTGTGATCAGTTATAATATGATACATTTTTTCAAACTGTTTTGACTGCTAATTCTTCATTATCAGACAAAATACTACTTGCAAAATGCAAAATACTACTAAAAGACAAAATACTGATTATAAATTTTTCTGTAGTATAGAACAATTACACTTCTGGACTTGAGATTTTTTTACTATCGGTTTTACAATTATTATCATTTAAAATTTTACTAATTTATTTATTTTAATTTTAGCAGCCAAAGCATGCTTGGTTAAGAATTATACTTCTTATTCAAAGTCGCATCTCTGAGTATTTGATAATTTTCATACAAGTGCTTTCCCTGTATACATGGAATGCACTCATGAATATTTTAAAATGTGCAAATGTATTTCTTTTGATTCTGATAGGGACTATAAAATTCAAGCAAAAAAATATAATTTAAAAATTAGGAGACTTTAAAGGGAAAAACAAAAAGGTAGACGTGGGCAGGACACCAGAATTTCACCATTAATTACATAGATATAAACCCACCACACAAGCTATCTAACCCCACCCCAATTTTGATATACAACACCCAAGGGGCAGATCTGCTGGGTCATTAAATTTGGCCTGCCTTATTCTGTATAGCCTTTATTACTAATAATTTGCTATCTTTTTTTTCACCCTATAAGGAATTGTTTACACTATCACATGTTAGCCCGCGTAGGGCTCCAGCCCAAGAAACCTGTGCTTCATGGCCTGCAGCCACCTAAGAAGGCAGATGATCTGCATGCCTCCCATTTCATTCCCCCCTACCACCAAACCACTCACGATAACTAGATTCACCAGCATTTTAAGGGCCCTCACGCTGCTCAGATACCTATACTCTTACAAAATCCATGCTTTCTCTTGGATTTGACCGAGGTAAAGCGATTTGGCAGTTTTAATTTGAAATCTGTACTGTCTTCCTGTTCCACATAAAAGTAAAATCTGGTACTTCATGGATATATCGGCACTTATCAAAACAGAGGAATTGTTGTGTTTTAGGTTTTACAAGAAACAGATGATTACCTACACAAACAAACTTCCACCAAGGGAAAAAATAACTTTCCAAATGGTAGTTCGTTAAGTGAAAGAGCAAAAAATCAATACAATTTCAAATGCCAAAAATAGTAGTTAAGAATGGTACAAATAAAAAATAAAATCTATATTTAGAGATTTTACATGACCTGAATGTCATCGTTTGTAAACAGTTTTAATGAAATGTGAAAATGCAAAGTAAAGTATCTCAGTACTGTTTCTTTACGCTTTTTTACTTCTTGCACTGCATATATTTGCTGAAGTAGAAACCAAATAAATATGAAACTTATTAATGATAATACTTTATGCTCCACAAAACTAAATATTTGCATCAAACACCAAGGAATTAAGTGTTCATTTCTACACCATTCAAAGCTACTTATATAACTTAATTTTCCAAATTCTATTACTTACTATAACTTAATTTCCCAAATTCTATTACTTACTATAACTTAATTTTCCAAATAACTGAAAAAATATCAAATTCATTTAGCCATCTTACTAAATTTCTAAATGTAAATGCGAAGGAATTTTAGCACAAAGACGATATCACTTTTAAAAAGAGATCTTTTTTTTTTTTTTTTTTTTTTTTTTTTTGGCTTAAAAAAAAGGCTGAAGATGATTTTTCTCTTTCATACAAAAAGATGATTCATCAAACTGCTTCAGAATCCAAAAAATAGATTCAAAAATCATTCTGCCTTTGTTCCATCCAATGGCAGAAAAAACAGAAAATTTTTTAACTTGATAAGATGCATACTTGCTATGCAAGCATGAAAATGCTCTAACTGAAAAAAATGTCAGATTAAACTTAAAACTCATATGCAAATTGCTATTATGAGAAAATGGAAATAAAATAATTTTGAATTCAGATGTAAAGAAGAGCCCAGTGGAAGGATTGCTATAATGATGTAACATCGGAGGGTGTGGGGGGGGATAAAAACTAACATTTGCTTTTTGCTTTGGATTATTACCATTTTAATCATTTTTTTTTTAACTCAAAGGTCATAAGAATCCAAAATGTTTTACATTAAAAAATTAATCTTTCTGTAATTATGAATTGAATTACAAAACTCAGTGCAAAAACATAAAAGACATACTTCGAATTTCGTCTGTGTTAGCAAACTGATATAGCCCTTTGTTGACATCCAAACACTTAAAATATGCAGAACTTTTCAAAGCTCCTTTGAAGCCTTGCACTGCTCTAGAGTAATCAACAGGTCCTCCATATCGACGTTTCTTTCTATGATTCCAGGCCTAAAAATCAGAAATCATCAAAACTGCATAACAATACATTGAACAAAAGATATCAGTCATATACTGAAATACATGCAAACATATTTTTAAGAATGGGTTACATATGAGAATCAAGTTTTTTACATGCTTTTATTTTCTCTTCAAAAATGGTTTTGCTTACAACATTCCTGATGAAAAATAAAGTACATACATATTAACCCGTCAATTCTGAAAGTTGGCCATTCAGAACAAGAAAGTTGGCAGAGATCTGGCTAATTGCTCCTGCAGAATTCTGAAGGAATTCATGCTTCTTTATTTAATAAGCAATTAAGCATTCAATGCACTTTCCGAGCTTCGTAAAAATGCTTTTGTCGATTTCTACTGCACTGTTAGGCACTCCTATTTTAAAGAAAGCACTGTTTCAAATACTATGAGTACTAACTCTATTATTAGGTAGCTTTTCAATCTGTTACTGTTTCGTCAACCATATTCAGCTGATGATATCATGCCCATTAAATACACACTTTTACTGATGGCAGGATCCCATAGTTTTAAAAATGATTCACCGCTGGCTATTCCGTAAAAGATGCATTCCAAATTTTAATCATTTTTTTTTTTTAATTCTGGAGAAAAGTATAGTAATAATAGTTAATTTAAATCCTCCTTTACAGAAACAAAATGTGGCTTATTGAGAATCAATCAGGTTTACACTTAAAAAAAGCACAGATATTGCACATCATGCTTATCTATAACTGGCACTAAATTAAGGTGCTTTAGGAAAATTTCATGATCTATAGGTAAATAAATACAGCCTTAATATATAAAACTCAGAATAAGCTGTGACTTCACTTGGCCACAAATAACGATTATTATTATGCAGTAAACATATTTCGATTGTTTGAGTATTGCTAAGCATAACAGTGCTATTTTCCTACTTGATGTCATGATCTTAAAGAGGATTTTCTGTGAGAAACTGATCTATATTTATGTTGCACACCAGGATAAAATAATAGTTTATGCAGGTAGCCCATTCAAACGCACACAGAATATGGAGGAAATTTCTCTAATTTGGATAGATTAAGATTAATAGTCATATAATATAGTGACAAATTATAAACAGAAAGTAATAATTAAGACACAACAACATGCCCAATAAATACTAATTCAGAAGTCAAACAACAAAAATCAGCGTTATATTTACAAAATTTCACAGGACTAGTTTCGATGGTTTTACCGAACCACCATCCTCAGCTGCAAAACCGCAAATGAACAAGATAAGAAATAATGATTAGATAAGATAAGAAAGCCTGGACAAGAATAAGCAAGTGGTGCCATCTGTTGGTGAAACCAGAACTAAAACATAATTTCTTTAAAGGCCGAAGGCAAACTTGGATTGGAATTAGGATCGTTAACTAGAACAGAGATTTTTATGAATGTGAAATGCCTCTAGAAAATCCAGTTCTCCAATGGAAGAAGTATTTTGAATAATTTTGGCAGCAGAAAAATTGAAAGTGTGATTTTCGGACCAACAATGTTGAGCAACAGAAGACTTCTGTGTTCCCTTTTTTCTAACATATGCCTCATGTTCCTTGATGAGAAATTTTAAGGCTCTCTTAGTTTGGCCAATGTAAATTAAACCACACTGGCAAGGAATCCTGTAAATACCCCAGGAATTCATATCCGGAATGGGGTCCTTGAGTATGGAACCCATTGTTGGTCCGAAAATCACACTTTCAATTTTTCTGCTGCCAAAATTATTCAAAAAACTTCTTCCATTGGAGAACTGGATTTTCTAGAGGCATTTCACATTCATAAAAATCTTTCTGTTCTAGTTAACGATCCTAATTCCAATCCAAATTTGCCTTCGGCCTTTAAAGAAATTATGTTTTAGTTCTGGTTTCACCAACAGATGGCACCACTTGCTTATTCTCGTCCAGGCTTTCTTATCTTATCTAATCATTATTTCCTGTCTTTTTCATTTGCGGTTTTGCAGCTGAGGATGGTGGTTCGGTAAAACCATCGAAACTAGTCCTGTGAAAATTTTGTAAATATAACGCTGATTTTTGTTTTTTGACTTCTGATATTTAATAATATGTATAAAGTAATAATTTAAAAATTAAATTTCCTATGTGTTTGAATACCTTCTGATATCCTCATTAATAGCGCTTCCTCATTAAGCTGAAATTATAAAATAATAAGGTTGCGCTTTTAACTTTTAAACTATTTATTTATAATCTTAGCATATTATAGAATACAGAAAACTGCAATACCAGCATAGTTCTATTTTTATACGTATACAAAATTGTTATGATTACAACTACATATCTATGATATACAAACTATTGCTTACAACTTTGCCAATTCCTGAAATAAAGGCACAGGCACATTGACATAAAGTTCCACATGTGGGAAATCTCAGTTGAGAAATCGGAGAAAAGGGAAAAGGAAGAAAAAAGAGGGTGACCAAAAAGCCAAAAGAGAAAATCTTACAAATATATAAAATATATATATATATAAAATGAAATAAAAAAAAAGTTGTTTATTATCATTAGAATACTATTCTGATTTCATAACACCCTTTTAAAAGATAATTGTTGAAAGTGTTATGAACTCAAAACTCCAAAACTGAAAAACCTCACAATTTCAGATACAAATAAATCATTAGTTTGAGTACATAATTAAACAATTTATTTTAAAATCTTGGCACCCCTTGCCAGTTTCAATATTTAATGAGGATATCAGAAGGTTCTTTCTTTCTAATTCAAAAGTCAGAAATTCATTCTTAAATATATGACACAGATTCTACAGAACACTTTCAATTTTCATGCTTTCAAAGTGATATTTTTGCTAAAATAAAACAATGAAAAAACAGTATTCTATTTATAGCCGATAGCAAATATTTTCTATGCAGTTCAAGTTAATAAAAAAATGCGTTTCATTCATTTTTATGCATCTCATTCACATACTACATATATGAAATTTGATTATTTACATTTATTTATTATTATACAAGGAGGTTAGGTTATTTGAATATAACAAAGCACATCAGGGCTTTCTACCTAAAGGGAGGAATCTCTTTGTGGAGAACTTACCCAGGAAAACTGGCTTTAAGTACATGGCAACCAACAATGCAGAAACAAACATTCATGTTCTACATGAAACCAACTACGAAAGCAGCCTGTTTGGCTGGGTCGAACTCCCATTATTCAGCAGTCTTAACCACTGGTGAAGCTAATTATTATACAAATAAAACGCAAATGTGTATTGGGTGTTTATAAAATTATGTATATAAATTTGTATACATTTCACTTAATTTTCATTTTTCAAAAGATAACTTCCATTAATCCACAGTTCCAGATTCAAAATTCTGTTTTTGGTTCCATTTTTAGTATACATGTGGGTAACAGCCAACTCATGAATGTTTAAGTATATGTGCATTTACATGATTTCTCTTTAACTAGCATTTTATTGAACAATAGCCACCGATTGTAAAATTTTAAATATTAACAATACAGATATTTGTTTTTCACATAAAAGTTGCTTGTTACAAAATGCTTCTTTTTATTATTATTTATGAATAGAACAGTACCTTGAACCATAAAGACAGATAAAATACGCTATTAGCCAAGTCTCCACCAAGACGTGAGGATGCAGGAAATCAGAAACAGTACCTTAATAAAATTATTATAAACAAAAATAATTGCATCAAATTTATCATTTGTACATTTTCATTAAAAATTAATTATTCTAAAAAAATAATGTTGATTTTCAATGAAACCGCTTACAGCTCTAGCTTAACTCAAACAAAATATTGCAACTCGAAGTTTCGGTCATAACACAGAGCATGAATTTATATGGAATTATCTTTTTCTGTATGTGCTCTTTTAGTGTAACTGGTAGAATATCTGGCAAGCAATAACAAGGTCTATGGTACAAACCTTGGTAAGGTCATATTTGACTTATTCCATTCTCTGGCTCCAAACAACTAATTCCTCTACAATTTAATAAAATTTTTAGATATTCAGTTTAAGATTATGCCCTCTGCACCTTTGGCAAGAAATTAAAAATTTAGCACATAATACGTCACTTATATTACAATAAAGCAATTTAAAAACAGAGGTGTTGAACGCATAAAAGTGACCAAAAAACTCAATGAGAAGATTTAAAATCGAAATAAATTAATTGTTTATAATATTGCTTTTCTTTGGTTGTTTTTATATGTGACTGATTGAGGAAGTTAAAAAATTCTTTTTTCATTATATGGTCAAGTTTCCATCTCGCTGACAAAGTTTAAGAAGTGTTTGGTAAGATATATTAATGCAATCACGAGTTTGGATATTACCAAATAGTACCTAGAATCAGTGCCTCCAAAGTGATTTAACAACATATGGAAATGTATCATATGGAAATGGTTTGGATTATGTGATTACGTCAAAGCCTCGAGGGGTATTTGCCTAATGATGGCTTCATAGAGGACTTTCTAAGGGAAATTGGCTCGTTACACATGGGAAAAATCACAAAAACGTCCATGCAGCCAGCCTGTTCATGGTATTCGAAGCTCAGACCAAAATACTAGTGTTCAGCGACTTTAACCACTCTTCCGCTGGTAGGTTATCATATGGAAATGAAACAGGAATTGGTTGGGACCAAAAAATCTGACCCAGTAGTACAGTAACTTGCTATCTAGGTGATCAGGTAATGAGATTCTATAAATGTAGGGAAGTTGCCTAAAACAGATCCTGAAAGAAGTACAAAGTTGGAGATGAATTAACTTGAAGTCTGTAGTTATTCCAGAAGTTACACTGCTTGCGCCCCTTTCCTGTTCATGCAGCCAGCCTGTTCATGGTATTCGAAGCTCAGACCAAAATACTAGTGTTCAGCGACTTTAACCACTCTGCCGCTGGTAGGTTATCATATGGAAATGAAACAGGAATTGGTTGGGACCAAAAAATCTGACCCAGTAGTAAAGTAACCTGCTATCTAGGTGATCAGCTAATGAGATTCTATAAATGTAGGGAAGTTGCCTAAAACAGATCCTGAAAGAAGTACAAAGTTGGAGATGAATTAACTTGAAGTCTGTAGTTATTCCAGAAGTTACACTGCTTGCGCTCCTTTCCTGTTCACTTTCCATATCAACATGCTTAGGTGTATCCGGTTTTCATGCACAAGAAAAGCATGCGAACAATGATGTAATACCACAGATTGTAAAGAAAATAGAATAAAGGAAACTATATAAGAATGTGATTCAAATTTACATTTTATAATATAAAACATTAAAATTTAACGAAGTTTTATTTTACATTTTAAAAAAAAAACTTACCTTTAAAAGTTCTTCATCAGCAGAACTCAAATCTTTTGTCTTTGTTGGAAACTGCACACTAAAAATACCCTTACTTATGCTCTTTAAATTTTTGCTAAACATGTTCTTTTCTAATGCACTCATTAAAAATTTCTTTAATTCAGATTCAGACTTTCCCATTTTTTAAAAACTCTGTAAAGAAAAGTATACAATAAATCCATAAAATTTAAATATTAATGTAATGAAATTAATATGCTTGTATCACATTTAGTTGATTATCCAAAACTTATTAATATATACAAATGTTATATATAATGTTTTACCATATGGGACTTTAAAAATTACAGTCAGCTAAAATATATTGTTTGGCATAAACACAAAATTTTGCAGGAAAGAAATAATATATTTATATTTCTAATGGCAGATTACAAAGACAACTGTAGGCAGACAAGCAAAGATGAAAGAGAACAGCAAAACTAAAAAACAGTCCACAGTATAACCTGTGGACTTTTTGAACAAGTATAATCTTTCCTAGTCTACAAAAATCTTAAATGTATTTTGTGTATCACCCCCCCCCCCAATATCTCTCCCAGAGAGATCCAGTATTAAGTGTAGGGCAACAACTCATATGTGAGGCACCCATTTCCTTGTGAAGGCTGCACAGTTTATAAATTTAGTTTGAGATAATGTTTATTCAATGCAGATTTTACAAGACAGTCATGGCCAGTAACAAGATGAAAGACGGTTTTTACGGACCATAAAGCAGTGTCAAAAATTATGTTAATCCATATTTCATGACTGTTCCCTTCAGCAACGTCGGCTGATCTTTGGAATATGATAACAGGTAGTTTGGCGACATTTTGGAGGCGATAAAGGTTACTACCTAGGACTTTGGGAATAATGTGAGAAGTACTCAGTTCCGATTACGCATTATTTTGTGTGAGGGAAATGAGAGATCATGAGATTTGTCATGTGACATTAATGGACGAATCACTGTTCTTTATCGGAAAAGGATATAAATTTGTAAAAATATCTGCTGTACAGCATTAGTTTCATTCTATGTTCTGTGAAACAGTGTTGTTTAATATTTGGATCCCCTGACCCTATATAAAGTAAATCCGAAATTTTGATTGCGTTTATGTGTAATTGAAAAGAATTGCTTAATTGTGGATAAGTATGAATTTCCAACATGTGGGTATGAAATGAGATTGTGTGAAAGGAAGGATATTACAGATAAGTTTGAATGGCGGTGCAAGAAATCTGATGAAAATGGACATTTTGTGATCCGCCATGCACTCAAGATTCTGTAGAAGATTAGGCAAGCTAGTATTTTTAATTATTTGAGGATATTCTTTTTATGCATTGTTCTAAATGTAAGGAGTAAATAAATTAATATGGTATTATTGGAAAATTGTTATTAGCAATGATTTAGTTTAAAATAATTAGGATTTTAAGCTAATTTTTATTAATTTAATGTATGTGCTTATTTATATTTTAAGTAGTGTTTTTTAATTTAATTATATTTTAATTTAATGATCGTGATTTTGAGAGTTATATGTTTGTAGTATTTTGGAATATGAGTAGAAGTAAATGTGCATGGAAAGAATTTAAGTATTTGACACTAAGTATTTGGAACCATTTTTAATGTTTGCGTTAGGAATTGGTAGGTGAGGTTTATAATAGATAATTTAGGGGGAAAAGTTTTTGGATATTTTATTTATTTTATACGTGCAAATGTTCATCCTTGGAAAGGGTATATACTTTTTCGCGATCAGGTAATTTCATATATGTCCTTTTTACTGAATTTAAAGATTCACAAAATTTGCATACATTTTCGTGAAATTTTTCTAATTTATGAGAAAAAAGCAGTGTACATGGATATAGTGAAGAGTGTGCGCAATGCCATTTTTGTGCAATTCTGGGATGTTTTTTTAAGTAAAAATAAGTCGACGTGTACATGGTTTAATTATATTTTAATTAAATGATAGTTATTTTGTGAATTATATGTTCGTAGCAATTTGGTATATGTTTGAGTGGAAGTAAACGTGCATGGAAATAATTTAAATATTTGACACTAAGTATTTGTAACCATTTTTAATGTTTTGTTATGAATTTGTTGGTGACGTTTATGATAGATAATTTAGAGGTAAAAGTTTTTGGATATTTTATTTATATTATACGTGAAAATGTTCATCCTTGGATAGGGTATATAATTTTTCGCGATCAGGTAATTTCAACTATGTGCTTTTTACCGAGTTTAAAGATTCACAAAATTTTCCTGCATTTTCGTGCAAATTTTTGTAATTTATGAGAAATAGCAGAATAGCAGTTTAGATGGATAAAGTCAAGAGTGTGCACAATGCCATTTTTGTGCAATTCTGGGATGTTTTTTTAAGTAAAAATAAGTCGACATGTACATGGTTACTGTGTATGTGCGATTTTGAAAAACGCGGCAAGGAGTTTGTGATTCTGCACTTTTTCCCAATATTGCGGTTAATATTTGTCATGATTAAGCAGTTTTGTTCCATAAAATTTCTAGCATAAGTGTAATTCGGCTAGTAGATTGTTGGAAAAAGTGTTGAGTAAATAAAAAGAAAAGAAACATGTCTTTACTTCGTGAAGACAAAATGGCGGCGAAGAAAAAAACAGAGGGTTGCTGTAGCAGAGTTGGTCGCCAAAGTTTTGCCAAAAAATCGCCAAGTTACCATAATCCAAAGATCAACCGCAACTTCTTTCCAAAAAGCTTCCCAGTACTATAATTTTTTATTACACTTTCCGCAGTGTAAAAAAGGATGTGGTTCTCAGTTATTTGGAGAATATCAGCTCCTTTATTACATATATTTTATTACATATATAATGGGTATAAGATGTAAACATATTTCTTATTTGCATGTAACACACAACATTTTACATTTATGCCCAGACTTTTTTTTTTCTTTTTTTGAAGAGTTATATACTGAAAAAAAGTATTTCACAGAAGTTGAAGACAAAGGTTGTTTCTAAAAGACGATTTCTCAAATAAGACTTTAAAATATACAGTCAAAAGTCGTTAATTCGGACACCCATAATTCGGAATGATCTATAATCCGGACCTCAAAACTAAAAACTTTCTGCGCATGCGCCGCGTTGACACATGCGCATAGGCGTTTACGCGTGCGCGTAAGACCTTTTACGACTGCGCATATGAGTGTGCGCAAGTGCAGAATACGTTTTCGCGTGCGCGTTTTATGTATAATGGACGTATAAGCTAAAATTATCTAATTATCTATTTCAGTTAATGTTGATGATTGCGTTGTTCCTTAATTTTCGAATTGGATCCGGCTTATTATTTTTTGCAGACTGTAAGAGCAATTTTATAAAAGTAAGCTTAAACTTTCGATTATATCAAATAGAATTTCCGATATATATTTGTTAATATGTAAAGGATCTAAAGCGAAAGTATGTTTTGAAATCCGAAATCTGTTTATCAATTTCACGCTGCTCGGCGGGGGGAACGCCGCGCGGCGGGCGCGTAATGAATTGGAAGTTGATCTGTCAACACTATCCTTATCTTCAGGGCAGATGTTTTTATTTTATTTGGCTTATAATTCCTTACCAAATGTAGTATTTCATCTCGATATGCTCCGTCTTTGATATGATTTAAAACAAGTTCCTCGTCATTATAATTCGTTTCCGATAGCGAAGAAAAGTAACAGAGGTTATTGAAAACGAAAAAATTTCGATTGACAAATTAGTCGGTGTTCTTGACACAGCAATTATAGGACTTGAACAGCGGAACTTTGTAACTGAACAAGAAATTATGTCTGTTTAATAGAATTAAAGAGAAAGTATTATCACATGAAACGAAGCAAAACTTAAACAACTTACATTGAAAGAAATGTTTATTTAAGTAAACAAATAAATATTAAGCTTTTTCTTTTTGCAAATTTTGATACCCTTTAGATCATAATTGTTCTTTATTTCATAAATTACGGTTTCATATTTTTAATTTTAGAATTTCTGCATGCCATCTTACGAGATTTAAACTGATGATCTATAATCCGGAAAAATCGATAATCCGGAATCGCCGAAGTCCCGACGAGTCCGGATTAACGACTTTTGACTGTACCGTATATACCCACGTATAAGTCGAGATATTTTGGACAAAAAAAAAGACTTCAAAGTGGGGGGGTCGACTTATACACGGGGCCATAAAAAATTAAAAGAATCGGAAGTTCAAAAATTTCTTTATTTATAATGCAGTTGTTTTCCTCCCACACTCAAATTGGATGACTTATCAAATAAGTCACTTACTTGAAGTAATTTCATGACTTAAATTATGTGACGAACTAATCACAGAGTTTCATACTTTAACTAGAGTAAGTTTCGATAAAACGCACGTTTAAGTCTTTATAATAGTTATTGTTCATTCATGAAATACTTTTGTTAACAGGCGTACACGTCAAAATTTAAAAAAATTGCGGTACAACTCTAATATACGCCCTAATTTCACCAAATGTGGTGATATGTGTTCTGCGCTGATTTTTGGCACGATTGCATGTTATATGGCAACCCTGTTGACGTTGAAAAATCTTTCACTGGAGCTCGTTGGTTCGCCTCTGTGTCTGAGAAGATGGGAGGGAAAGATAAAATGGTAGTTGTTGAATTGAAGTTCGGCAAAAGGAAATATGATTGTGGCTATCCTGTTGAGGGGTAGTGGGTATTTGAAACTGTGGAAAGAGGGTCAGGGAGATTATTTTTAATGGCAGTGCCTGATAGAAGTAGGGATTTGTGATTTTATTTATTTGTGAACCATAGTATAAATTTTCTGGATAGTGTGTCTGGCTGTCATGTAAATACGATAGTGATTACGTGGCGGCATGTTAAAGGCGGTATGAAATTTATATTTCTGCTATTCGAAAACGCATTAATTCATGGTAAGTGCATTTTATTTTATCCTTGTTCTTATTTTGTAGAATGTTATGTTCATTGGTTCTTTAGTATGAATTTCTGTCGTTATTGTTGTTTTTTTTAAATTGTTTGAAATTTATTTTAGTTTATTTTGTTGTTTAGTGTCTAGACTGTACAATTCGTATATGTTTTTTAAAGTTGAAACAGAACGCTGTGTACATGGTATTATTTGAAATTTATTGTTGTTATGTTATTTTATTAAAGCGAGGAGTGCGTAGATCGTAGATTCCTTCCTTGCCTAAATTGTGCAATTCGTAGAATTTTTTTTAAGTTTAAACAGGATGCTGTGTACATGGTATTCTTTGAAATTTATTGATGTTACGTTAATTTATTAAAGCAAGGTCTGCGTAGTTTGTAGATTCTTTCGTTGCCTACATTGTGCAATTTGTAGATTTTTTTTTAAGTTAAAACATGTCACTGTGTACATGGATTCTTGTCAAATATTTTTGGTTAGAAACTTTACATTTTTGCTATCTAAATTTTTTGCTTTTATTTCGGATTTTTAGCTAAATTGTGTGTTCAAAACGTAGTTTTTGCATGTGCGAAAACTGCGTTTTTGGAGACATTTTAGGCTAAAAGTTCAAAATGTAGACAAAAAATTTAGATAGTAATATGGCAGCGTGAAGTTTCTCGCCAAAAATATTTGGCGAGAAATTTGGCGATTTGAGGGCACATATCAGAGTAGTTCCAAAATTGCCCATGCAATAACTAAACAGTTTTGAATATTTATTTTAACTTTTAAAAAGGGGAAATGCAGATAGATTTTACGTACGCGAATCTTTTCCGGAACAAATTCTAGAATTTCCGGAACAAACTCTAGAAGAAGGATTTTGATTTTGTTTATTTACCAAGGTATTTTGTATTGTATATTTACTTTTTTTTTCCTCAGATGATTTTGAATAAATGTAGTACTTAAAAAAATTTTTTTCAAAGTTTCTCGATCGATTTCGGAAGTGGGGGTCAACTTATACGCGGGTTTCTTAATTTCTACGAATTTTTTTATGTCGAAGTGGGAGGGTCGACTTATACGTGGGTATATATGGTAAATCAAAGCAATTAATAATATGTTGATACACAATGATTGTCTTCTTTTGATTAAACGCTAGATATTCTACAAGTTTCACGTTATATTTAAAGTGAGGAAGCTTACCATAAATCAAAGAATTTACCTAAAGCAGACAGCATAAGAAATCAGTTTTACATAACATTCCAAAATAGCAGATATGAGATATTTCCACCACTTTTGAAATGAGGTAGCATTTAACCTTAAATTGGTACTAATTCAGAGAAACATTGAAAACTACTCTTATACACGCCGATGGTTGGTGACAAATTTCTTGCCAATCCATGGCATATTACTATCTAAATTTTTTGTCTACATTTTGAACTAAAATGTCTGAAAAAAAAAAAAAAAAACATGTTAAAAAAATGTCATTTATTATAAAATCTGAAAGCTTTCAGTTTTTTTAAAATTCTTTTTATTTATTTTTGTTCACTTTTCCTGCAGAGTTATGGCACTTAGGTCTCGGCTAGGACTAGGGACATACATAAATGTTATGTAATTTGAAGAAATTTATTAATTGTTTGCTTAACTAATAATTAATATTAACAGCAGTTTCATATTTTTACATTAGTAAACAAGTGGCTTATCTTGTCTCAGTAATTTTTTTAAAATAGATATTCATTCAGGTGATAACAATCATAGCTCTGTTACAGTGAATCACTAATGCTGGTTGATGTATAACATTTCTCAAATTTAGATTTGTAATCTAAAATTTATGATCATATGAGTGATCCTTTTTAATTTATTTACCATTTTACAGACATAAAATGATAAAGTCTACCTTTAATACATCATCTGGATGCAACCTCTTTAATGTATTGAAATTGCCCCATGCCTCTGGGTGTTGAAGGTTTTAGTTTGCACTTTTTGTTTCTCTTTCTTTTACTTTTAGTTTCAAAAGTATCCTGTTTCATAACATGGAAAGTTGTGACATATTCAAGACTGGATATCATGGTAAGAGAAAGGAGAAACAATTTTGCTTGTAGAAAAAATATATTGTGCTTCAGAAGATACCTAGTGACATCTTCGCAGCTTTTTTTAATAGCCATAGATGTAGCATGCTCAATACAGAATCTTGATACCATTGAGTAAGTCTATTAAAATTTCTAGAAATTAAGAAAGCTAAGTTGATCACAATTATAATAAACATATGCTTAATTTTTACAGCTTTCTAGTACTTAAGACTTTTGTGTTGCCTTTGTTTGAAAGATATCCTGAATTTCTGGTCATGCAAATTGCAGTAAATTTTTTAATTGTAAATACTAATTTTCATAGTTGGCTAATCTTTGGAATATGGTAACAGGTAGTTTGGTGACATTTCGGTAAGGCGATAAAGGTTACTAGCTAGGACTTTAGCAGTGTACATGGATAAAGTCAAGAGCGTGCACAATGCCATTTTTGTGCAATTCTGTGATTTTTTTTAAGTGAAAATAGGTCGATGTGTACATGGATGATACCGTGTATGTGCAATTCTTAAAAACGCGACAAGCAGTGGGCGATTCTGCACTTTCTCTCAATTTCGCACCTAATCTTCTTCATGATTAAGCACTTTTGTTCCATAAAAGTTCTAGCATAAGCGTAATTCGGCTAGCAGATTGTTGGAAAAAAATGTTGAGTAAAAAGAAAAGAAAAAAAAAAAAAAAGCCCTTACTTTGTGAAAACAAAATGGCGTCCAAAAAAAATAGCAGGTTGCTGTAGCAGGGTTGGTCGCCACATTTTCGCCAAAAAATCGCCAAGTTACCATAATCTAAAGATTAACCTCATAGTTTTGTGAATAATGAAAGCAATTAAAGTTTCAATTTTGTTATTTTTATTCCAACTAGCAAAATTATAGAGTGGATGAGAATTTCTGGTGAAGCTAGTCATAATATTAAATACAATTGTAGCAGAAGTATAGATTCCTGAAAATTCTTGAATTTTACTAATCAATTATTAGGCATGCAATGTTTGAAGATTTTGTTCTGCCTGAGTAAACTGCCTGACTAGATATGTAGAATTTTATGAGGATAGATAGCATGTGCAATATTGATGTTGATTACAGATGAAATTGAAGAGACAGAAAAAGAAAAGAAATAAAAAACGAAGAGTGATATGAAATATGATACGAAAAAGTGCTTTTAATGAAGATTGTGTGAAAAAGAAGTAGACTCCTTGTTACGTATGATCTATTTAATGTTACAGTTACATCCATATGCATTACGATTGTAACAGCTTGCATATATTTTAGAAACTTCCTATTAAAGATCTCAACTTAGGTAAGAATATTAGCAAGGTAATCTTGCGTATAATAAAACAGTCATTTATTTCATCAGGGATTATGAGAAATTACTTTGAGTACCTTACTGGATGAGTGGCAAAATAGCAATAAGAATAAATGCATGTCCTCCAGCGAAATAAGAAAACAAGTTCTTGACATTTCCAAAATGACTTTCAAGAAGAGTAAGACATTAAGTCATATTTGAAAGAGTTAGCATATATGCTGGAGTTATAATTTTATTGTCTGCAACATGATGCAATAATATAAGCTGCTGACCAATATCTTTTATTTTCAAAAGATGTACATCTGTTTCTTATTTAGCACTATGAAGTATGGCAAAGTTATAGTTGTCAGACTACTTTATTTCATGACAATCTCAACAAAAAATTCCTTCCCCACTCCTTTTTTAAGTGTGGCTTGCATGTATTAAAGAATTTATTTCTCTTTTCCTATACTGAAACTATTTGCACAAACGTGAATTAATTTCGTTCTTTTAATTTTCACCATAATTTTTTTTAATATACATAAGTGTTTTATCTTCCTTAACGGCAGCAAAATCGAAATTTAGTGAATGTCAGACATGAGTCTAGATTTGACATGTAATCATTCAACAGACTACGAAATGACATTTTCACACTCTTTCTCTTTAGTTTCTCAATAATTAAACTAAATGCCATAAGAATTTCCCTTAAGCATTCTCAGGAACGACCTGAAACTTTACATGACAGTATGCTTTGACACAGCTACATTCCACTTATACTGGAAGGACAGCAGTGATTATCTAGAGTAATAACTACTGATATTTCAGTAGTCATTACTCTAGATAATCACTGAATAACATTTAATTCATATGGATTGGGGGGGGATTTTTTCTGCATTTAAATGAAAATTTTAATCTAACTGCTGACAAATATTTTTTTATTTTTAAAAGATGTACATTTGTTTCAGTATTTTTATTTAGAGTTATGATGTGTTGCAAAGTTATAGTTGCCAGACTACCTCACCAATTATGAAAATTTCCTGCTTTTTTCAAGTATAAAAATCATTTTGGGTTTGTATATCATTCGATGGCAAGGTGGCATACCGGTAAAAGTTTACAATTGGGTGCCCCTTGTTTTTTGGCGATTCCTTCTTGACGCCAAGATTGGCGCCAGGAAGACACAATTTCAAGATGGCCGCTACACAAAACCAAAATAAAAAGTCAAAGATTTGCATAAACTCTGTGTCCATGTACTCATCGATCTGTTTTCACTTAAAAAAACATCCCAGAATTGCACAAACTAGACATTGCGCACTGTTTAAATTTGTCCATGTACACATCAATCTATTTTTATTTTAAAAAAATCAGGAGGCTAAAGCAAAGTTACACTATCATGGTAACCAGAAATACGATTTCATCGCCAAAATTTTACAAAAAATTGTCGCTAATCGAAGGGACACCCAATTCTACACTAGAGCCGGCATACCAAATGCTAAAATTATTTCTGACCATCAAAAGCTTTATATTTAAAATATGACTTATCATGATTTATTCCTCTGTTCATTATTTTTGTCAAAAATCACGTCAGCAATTTCGAATCTTCTCCAATCGGATTTATTAATACACATCAAAACTGCATATGCTTAAAATCGAAATTAATTCATTCGGGAGTGGATAACTTATTAATTTCTAAATCTAAGAAATTATAATTTCTACATGTGAATATTTACGACATGCCGAAGATTTGAAGAAACATACAAACTTAAATAAAGGAATTACTGATTGCTTTCATTCATATAAGGCTGAACTCTATTTAACTTGATAATATTTTAATATAGGTTAAAAAAATTATATCCTACACTTTTCATTAAGAATTTTAAGTCATTAAAAATGAACACTAACAAATTAAAACTAATAACATATCAGCACATGCCTTACCTCGTCCGTAACACAATCTTTCTCCTACCAAATTTCGCCCCACTTTGAACATTACATTGCATCATGCTTGTGCTGACGTAATTAGTTTCAGTTTACAGCTTTTAGTCTTGGAAAACCATCTTGTCTTTGAACCATGGCAACAAACGAACTACTCAAAGTAGAAAGAAAATTGATTTTGATCTTTACATTGATGACTGCTTTGATCAGATTTTCTTTTATTGCAACGGGGTTCCCATCGTAGTAAGAGCGAAGAGTAATAACAGGGATTATCGAACATGTTAGAAGCCTTACTCTCAAAAACCACAGATAACGAAATCATAATTGAATATTCTCAACAGATGTTTTTTAATGTTTTAAATATTGCTTTGTATGGCCATAATCTTTGATATGGCATCCCGCCCAGTGCCGAGCTTAATCCTAGTATACGGAACAGTTACTTCAAGACAACGTTCTTTAATATTAAGATACTAAGCTTTGGCATACGGTACCAACCAGGGCTAAAGGGCTGGCTCATCAGCTCCTCGCCGCTGAAACCGGAAGAAGAGAGTGATGACGTAGATGGGTTCTCTTGCTGCTTTGAGAGTGCCTTATACCACCTTCGGTTTCATGAGTATTTGCTTGAAAATCAAAAGTTTTTGAACAACTGTTCGGTAAATAATATGAGGAAGAGATTTTATCTAATGAAATTACAATGTGTATGGATATATAGCTGACCTAGTAATGTAGCTATGGTCGATTTAATTAAACTATAGTACGCGTAAAATATAAGCCTTAAACTAATATTTAAAGTCGAATATACATTAAATATGGTTAATTTTTTTCTACAATATTTTTTGAAATGTATGTAAATAGTAACTTATCGATAAAAAACATTGACAAATTTCTATATTTACGAATAATTCTTTTTGAGTTAAAATATCACAAGTTGGGTTATAGAAATATCAAATAAAATTATGCAAACGTATTTTCAGAATACGTCCTTACAAACTCATCTGATTAAAAGCTAATGAATGCTAACAACAAATTTCATAATATATTAAATCCAAACAAATTTCACTTCATTTAATTTTGTCTTTCAACTAGCACTGGAAATGAGATAATTAGGTTTTTGTAAGTCTTGACAATGACTATTATGAAAGCATTATTATTGATCATCAGGATTACTATGCAGTGTCCATTACTCATAAATTAATAAAAATATTTTAAATTGACATTTATATACTTTCTTATGAATAGTGCAGTCTTATATTTTAAAAGCATGTATTCTAATGCTAATTTATCTCTATGCAGAATTTCATGATTTGTTTTGTATAGTTTCATAAATAACCAAAAACGCATAAAATAAATCACATAACACATTATGAATAATAAACCAAATAATAAAATCTTATTTTTAATACAATAAAATGAATTAGTTTACATGATTTATTTCCATTTACCTATTTTATGGTTAACTTTTCTTGCCGACACAAGGGATGCATTCCAATTTAAGTGTCAAACTCTTATAACTGTTCATAATCAGCAAAATAAACGAATCGTGTTCTTATTGAGGGACGAAAGACGTTTTTTAAGTTTAGAAATATGATTTTCAATTGCTCCCATACATTTTGAAGAATTTTCTTCAACCTTCGGGGAGGCTTTTTAAGGAAAATTGCTGATATCTACCAATCATTTTAAGCATAATCATTTAATTACAATGCTTTCTGAAGTGTCATTTGGAAACAATTTAATCCGCTTTTGTTTCACTAATGCAGTTATTTGTATTTCGGTATATATGGTTAAAACATAAATTTTCATTTTCCATTTTTTCGATTAATTTTTAGGCCCGAAAGGGATGTTATTCTCGAATGGGATATTAGTCTCGATACGGCATTTTGAGTTGAATAACTGTAAACGGCGTATGCGTTTCAAATTGTTGCCACCAAACATTATCACACTGTATATTATATTTAAAAAAATTAAATAATGAAGAATCTGCATGAATGTATACATGTTTCTCGAACTGTGAGAAAACAACTATACATAGAGCCATCAAATTTTGAATAACATAATCCTCCACCTGAACATGGCCACCTGGAAGCTCGAATTTTGAATATCGTATTTGTTTTATTATCTATTTCATATTTTGTAAAAAGTTTAATGAATTTTTAAATAACAAGCTCAACGATCACAAAGCAAGCAGTGGCAACACTGTACGGAAAAAAGCATTTTTAACTCCAGCGCGCGAGACTGTCTGTCGAAAATTTTAAAGAAAAATGTTTTTAAATATTTTGAGATTTTGCTGTTGAATCGAATTTTATGTGTAGGAGGCGCCAAGAAAGTTATGTTTGATAAAGAAAGTAAACATCAAAACGTTAATAATAAAAAGGCCCAAAAAATTTAAATCCAAATAAAAAAGCCAACTCAGTAAGAAAACTGAACATTGATATGATGAACTGATTAAATACTGGACCCCCCCCTTTGCACTTAAACCATAAAATTCAATTCAACAGAAATATCGCAAAAGGATTTTAAAAATGAGCATCTCTTTAGAATTTTCGATTCAGATTCTCGCGCGCTGGAGATAATTTTTTTGGCGGGGGATACAGTGTTGCCACTGCTCGCATGGAAATCGTTGAGTTTGTTAATCAAAAATTCATTAAAGTGTTACAAAATGTGAAATCGATAATAAACAAATTCCAAATTAGGGCTTACAGATGCCCATATTCGGTGGAGGATTACGTTATTCAAAATGTGATGTCTCTAGGTACTGTCATTTTATCACAATGTGAGAAACATACATACATGTATGCAAATTCTTTATTATTTAATTTCTTTAAATATAATGCAGGGCTCTAACATTTGCTGGCAATAATTTGAAAAGTGATACCGCGTTTATAGTGATTCAACGCAGAATGCCAAAACGAAATTAATAGCCCTTTGGGCTTAAAATAATAATAATAATAATAATAATAAAAACAGAAAAACGTATGCTTGCAATGCTGCCATTCTTTCGTCTACTGAAGGTTTCTGTACGGAAATTGTTGAAATATCCCGTTTGTTTGTTTCGTATTATGGTACGCATTACCGCAGGTAGCAACGGCACAGGGCTCCATTTTTTTAAATAATTTCCCGTTACAAACACTAATTCATTTAAAAAATATCCTCAGCTTTAATTTTCAAGTCAAAGAAACCTCTTTCAAAGAAATAAGAAGTAAAGATTTAAGCTTTCGCACTGTGAAGCTCTGGTCAGTAGACAAGGCGACGAACCCAGTGACGTCACATTGCTCCCCAACTGGGTTCCTGTCGGCATCGTTACCCCTCAAACGGATGACCTAGCCCTTCTTTTTCTTTAGCCCTGGTACCAACACCTCCTAGAACTAACGTTGACGGTACACACGGGATTTGGCGACTTCTACTGATATTCAGGAGGCATTTGTTTACGATGAGTAGTATAAAAGCGTCATTTTGGTGTTGGCGAAAATTTTCAAAATCTCGCCAATGCCGTACCGTGTGCTTTCATGCGTATTTTGAAAAATAGGCAAAAAGGCAAAATTACTGACAAATAGGCAACAGGCAAAAATAAAGATAACTTCTGGAGTTTCGTAGAATCTTCATTTAAAATTCTATATTACCAATTAAACTTGAATTTATTAAAGAAAGAGATGGAAATTTTATTTGCACTTTTTTTTTCTTTTTTTAACCTCTTTTTTTAATGTGTGCAATACTCTGAAGCAGAGGCGTAGCTAAGGTTTTCAGCGCCCGGGCACCCCTAAAGGTTTTGCGCCCCTTTCTGTGTTACAAGAATGATATCAATTTGGCGCTCCCTAGATGCTGCGCCCGGGAACGGATGTCCCCCTTGCCCCACCCTAGCTACGCCACTGCTCTGAAGAGAAAATATGCATTTCAAATGTGGTATTTTCACTATCACTTCCTTTTACATACGATAGATGGCACCATCATTTAATCCACATGTTCAACGCTGAAAAACGCTGAAGGTGCTTTACGTCCACTAGTGTGAAATTTTGCATCAAGATTTAATCTGTTATGCAGCAACAAACATGAACATCCCTCTCCCTGTAATTAAAATGTGATTTTCCTTCATTAATTTTTGCACTACTTTGTATTTTTAATTACTTGACATAAATCTTAAAACTACTGCTTTTCATGTGTGTGCTGTTTACCGAAGATATAAATTATTTATGCAGGGCCGTTCCTAGGCCAACATAATTATGATTTGTATATAATTGTATAGCATCTTGTACATAGTATTTTTACATTCTGATTGTATCTTTTAATAATAAAATTTTTGTACTTTGTTTATGTATTTTGTTTATTTCACACTGACGACTTACACACTTCCCGTCTGTCCATGATCGTCTCCTTGCTTGGCTCTGCAATGTTGGCCCCCCGTTTTTACCACCTACCTCTCTTAATTGAAGATTGTACTACTGCGACGTGCCTTCATGGCAATTTTATGGAGCCGGACAAGCGGCCATGTGCTGCATTCTGGCAATAAACAAACAGTCAGTCAGTCAGTTCCTAGGCCACTGGCTGCCCGCGTACTTTCCTAAAATTGTCGTCTCCATATTTAAAAGAAAAAGTTCAATGATTAATAGAAATTTTATTCCATACTCACTAAGTACTTACATATGAGAAATTGCATAAAAAGTGCTCCTAATGAATTTAATGAATTTAAAATATTTTAGGCATGGTATCGCGAGAGTCCGGCCGTCCCTGATTTTGGCTAGGAACTGCCCTATATTTAAGAGAAAATATTTATTTTTAGCTTTCCTGCATATTTAATATCTGGATGAAAAAATCTGGATGACTAAAAGAAGATTAGTAATTAAAGAAAAAAAAAAAAAAAACTTAAAATGCGCTGGTCTAAACGTTTTTGCATCTGTTTCCGGATGTATAAAACTACTCTTTTTTTTGGGGGGGGAGAGAAGAAGAAAAAATTAATAAGGTTTGCATGAATAAAGAACTTTGGTAATTAATAATTATGAAATACTTTTCGTCATTTATTTTTTTTTGGGGGGGAGGTATTAAAATTAATTTCTTAATGAGGACTTGTTTTCTTGTTATACATCCAAATGCTTTTTAATTAATAATTCATTAATCTACTTTATCCTGTCAAATCCCATTAATAATCACGTTACCTGTAGCTCAATACCTGATATTTCTGGTCTTCAAGATTGGTTTGGTTTTATTTATTTGTTTATGGCAAAGCATTTGAGGGCTTTCTACCTAAAAGGAGGGATGCCTTCGTGGATTACTTTCTAAGGGAAACTGACTCGTATACGCGTTACACATAGGTAAAACCATGAAAACACCCATGCACCGAGACGGTTTTCCCGGGATTCGAATCCCGGACCTAACTACCAGTGTTCAGAGACTACCGCTCGGCCGCTGGTGGCCCTATGTTCTTCGAGAAGCAAATTTTGTTTGTTTGTTTGCTTGTTTGATTTGTTCTGCGGGAATTTTATGCTTAAATATACAACATAAAAGAATAACAACAGAATCGAAAATGAAAACAGCTGATTATCCTGCGGAGATTCGATAACTCAAAAAATAAATAAATAAATAAATAAATAAATAAAATAAATTAATTAATTAAATTAAATTAAATTAAATTAAATTAAATTAAATTAAGCTAAATAAAAAAACCATCTATTAAACAAAGTAGGTAATAAAGTTTTCGTGTTTATTTTACTTTTTTATTTATGAACTTTGAACTATGTAAAGGACACTGTTGAAGTTTCTTAGATAACTGTTAATCAATAATATAAGTTCTTGCATACAGATGAATTATAATTCAATAACTAATAGACAGAATGAATTAAACAGTAACTGAAATTATTAATTTATCATGTCAAACTTTGTCTAGAAATAATCATAATGACTATTTTCAAGTTTCTGAATGCTTATTTTTTCCTGTTATTCGCATAACTTGGAGATGAATGCTCACATCAAAACCAAAACTGAATGGTTTTCGATGCATTATTCGTGATAAAGCAATGCTCCATTTTATCTTCTATCATTAGAAGTTGCTCTATGTTTTCAATTAGTCAAAAACAATATTATTTTTCAGAATTTCAGTTATTAATGTTAATGTTAATAGTACTTCATTTTATAATTTTGCTTTCAGAAAACATTAATATACAATGACATGTTAAACCATTAAAACATTCTTCCGCCAAAATTTTTCAAAAATACAAAAGCAGTCTTGTTTTATTATAAAATATATTAAAAAACATCTCTTCGTGTCAAGCTTTCACTTCCCGAAAATGCAATAAAATCTCTTATATTATTTCACAACTTCTGATATTTGAAAAACAATCGACTCTATTTTACAAATACTTTTGTGTTCTGGTAACGAAATTTCCTTTACATTATTACATATTTTCTTCTTTGTAAACGTCTTGTATGTTGTCGGATTAAAATACTTCAAGCGATTATGTCTGAAGAGATGCGTGTTCTAGATTCTTCATTAGCTATACCTTTTAATGGTTTGGAGTTGTACAGGCATACAAAGCGTATCTGATTTTATACAACACCGAGGTAATTAACATTATTTGCTTCACAGTGTTTTTTTGTCTTCCATGCAATCGGTCACGTGATCACAAGTGATAACATTATGTATCAATCGTATCAGCCAATACACATTCAGCATTTTCTCAGAAGTGGGTACGGACAGGCCCGGATCGAATAAGTGCGGGGCCCGATTGGATTTTTTTTTTGCGGGGCTCCCTCTATATATTAAATATTTAAATAAAATTCAAATTCTGTATCGTAATTTTCAGTCGACATAATTGCTAAACTATTTAATCTATCCTGATTCACTGTCGATCTCAGATAGTTTTTTTTGTTAGTTTTAGCCTGGAAAATGATCTCTCTCCAGAAGCAACGCTTACTGGAATTGTTAAGAATATTCGGAGACCAATAAACAAGTTTGGAAATGCTGTTGCTCTATCACTATCCGATAAAAATTTAAACATTTTAAGCGGTTTTTCAAAAAATTCTGAAGGAAAAATATATTTCAAAGCTTCCATTTCTTCAACTAACATTTTTCCGTTTATATCAGCTTCTTTCACCTTTGGTGAAAGAAGTACATCATTTGGTACATCATTTTCTGTTAACTTAGAATCTGTTAGAGGAATTTCTAATTCACCTGCATGTTTTTGAAGTACTTTTTTTCCATATTTTGAAATTTTCCCAGAAACCCAAATAATTCGTTATGATTTTTTAATTGTTCAAAACGATCTTTTAGTGATTCTGTAGCTTTATCTAAAACAACATTAAAAAAAAAGATATCTTGTATGAATTTATCGGGTTTTCAATAGATTCCTCATCGCCTTCATAATTGAAATGTTTCTTTCTTTTCCGAAGCCTTTTATTTCGAAATTCTGTTGATACTTCCAAATCTTCTGCAAGACTTTTTGCCTGAACTAAAACTTGTACGAATCCAATATTTCTGTAGTACGAATCCAGTATTTCTGTAACTTAAAATAAATATATTTTTAATTCTTTGAATAATTCATAATTATCCATTATCGTCAAAAGCAATTTGCTTTAAATTTCGAAAAAATTTTTTTGTTCATTTTGATGGTAACGCGGAGCCCTTTCAAATGCGGGGCCCGAATGGGCCCAATCGCCCTTTATCCGGCCCTGGGTACAGTCAGTACCTCCTATATATGTATGCACATATGTATGTAGGAGGTACTGGTACAGTGAGCATGAAGGTTACCGAACATTTGCGGCATTATCCACCAAAGATTGTGCCGTCCTGCCATCTAGTAGCGGAATAGAATACTAATGAAAGAAACATATTTAGAATAAGAAGGATATTTACAAACATATTTTATTTATAAATATATATATTATTTATAAATACAACTCGTAGAACCGTATTAGAATGCGTTGTTGTATTAACACAGGAAAGAATAACCGTATGGTCTCCCGGCCGGTAAAAACAATATACTCGTAAGTTAAAATGTTTTTCATCTGAAGAAACTGAAAATCGAAGAAATAGAATTATCGTGCGTTTCGTTATATGTGTCCGAATCTTACCGTCAGGTGGTGAGCCATTCTACCTCGCTGATTTATTTATCATAGGAGTTTTGTCATCAGAAGAACGAAGAAAATGTTCTAAGGCACCATTACTGATACCATTCATCACTGAACAGCTAATTTATTGCTTTTCATTATAGCGAGATAACTGCAAATATTTTTTGACGGTGATGCAATTTTCCGCTGAAATGTTTTTTTCTTTTAATATTGTGTTAATAAAGTGCTTGTATCAGTATGGGTCGTAACGTGACTCGTGACTCAGAACACATAATCGGCGAAATCGGAAGAGCTGTCAGGTAAATGAGATTTTATTCACTTATTTATGAGTTTTGGAATTTCAATTACAAAACTACCAGTGTTCAGCGACTTTACCGCTCGGCCGCTGGCGGGCCTCTTTGCTCTGGCGTTAATCTTTCTTTCAGCCAATCACTAGCTTTCCCGACCCCACGTAATCCACTACTCAGTATTTCATTCGTTGATTCCATTTCTCCCGATGAACATTATTTGCCTTACTCCTCACTACTTTGGACTTAATTTATTAGCTGAACTACTATTTACACCTATAGACAGATATGCTACTTATAAGTTATGCTGTTATATTTATTATTCTGGGATAGGGCTTCCGCCCAGGAACTCAAAATTTTGACGTTGGATACTGTTGACTGCAAATATTATTCAAAGAACTTCTTAAGTTTGGTAAACTGGATTTTCGTAAAGCTTTTCACATTCACAAAGATTTATTTTAGTTAATGTCTTTAAGTCCAGCAGACCTTTTTAACGCTTTTAGAATTCCATTAGCTTAATTTTTCAATTTCACTACTATTTTTATTTTCTGCGCTTATTTACTGAAATTATTTACTGTTCTGAACCAAAGTGATATTAAGGGCCTTTCAGATGGTGTTTATCCGAGCTAACGGAGACATCTGACATAGTCGATTCATCACCACAACCAGTTTTTCCCACAAGGCAGCGAGTCGAAAAATCTGAACTGTAGGTATAGCGGAGCTCGTCGACACATGGAACTGACTCCGTTAGTTCAAATAAACCCCAGTGGGAATGGCCCTTCAGAAAATAACTGACCACATTTACGCTGTACCTTTAAAGGGCCGCTCAGACTGGGATTTATCCGAGCTAACGGAGACAAATGACGTAGCCGACCCATCTCCAAAACGAGTTTTTCCCCATAGGGCAGCGAGTTGAAAAATCTGAACTGCACGCATAGCGGAACTAGTCGACACATGGAACTGACTCCGTTAGCTCAGGTAAAACCCAGTCTGAACGGTCATTTAGCTTGGAGCAGGAACTGACGTATAGTCACCCCACTTCTTTAGTGACTTTTTAATTTAAAATTTCTTATGGCTTGGCATTAAACAAAAAGCAGTAAGCTTACTACTCATAATATGTAATATTTTTCCATTATTAGTTTCAGAATAGTTATTTAGTGAACAAGATTTTTTTTTTGGCCAATGGCGGGCCCACAGCCCCCTTCGGCTTGCTCACTACTAAGGTCATAAGTGGTCGTCACTTTATTATGGAGGCACTTAAAAGGTGGGCCACCTTTGCCTCCTATGAAGGGACGGACAGTTACGATCATGCCTTCTCCGGAATCCGAACCCGGGCTCTTCGGCTTCCCTAACCACTATACCTTCTGGGCGGCTAGTGAACAAGGTAGTCCAATTAATTCACATGTTTCGAATAATCATCTCAATCAATTTCACAGCATTTTAATAAATTTGCAGTTAAAAATCAAATATATTCAAAAACACGTCATAAGTTTACACACACACACTTAATTTTGAGATTAGATTTTAATTGGTCTTAAAAATAAGATCTTTTTTAGATAAGATTTTAATTGGTCTTGAAAATAAGAATGAGCTATCTCTGAATGGTTTGGTTAGTTTCATTACGGCGAAGCACCTAAAAAGAGGGATGCGTTCGTGAAGGACTTCCTAAGAGAAATTGAATCGTATACGAGTTAGACACGGGTAAAATCACGAAAACGCTTATGCAGCCAGCCCATTCGTGGATTCGAACCTCGGACCGAACTACCAATGTTCATCGATTTTAACGCTCGGCCTCTGGTGGACGCATAGAATTCGAATTTTTCTGCGCTTCGCATGCCATTATTGGCACGCAGCACAAGGAAGGAAGGCAAACATCCCTAGTGAGATCTGAATGAATAGAATTCAGATAATGGAAGTCCTAATGTATATTTTCATTTATTTGACCACGGAATACTTTACTTAATTGCAAAGTTTACTGAGACGTTCGCAATTAACATTTTCTCAGAACGTATGTGCTTATTGTTGTTTTATCCAGCAGACTGCAATAAAATTCCCAAAGAACCATTTTTGTTGCTCAGAGTAATAATTTTTTATTCTTTCCCTTAACCCTCTGGGCGGCCAGCGTTTCCTCTAAGAAAGCGCAGATTTCCCAAAACATGTGAACAAATTATTTTTTGATTTTAATGCAAAACCTCTCCTGGTATTTCATACCTGAATTTGTTTCTTTTGATATATTGCCTTAATTTCGTTGATATATTTTAATATGCACATATATATACGCTTAGAGGGTAGTTTAAAAGTAATATTTTTTACTTATATATGAAAAACATAAAAATGTTTGATTTTATTCAAGTATCCCTTAATGTTTCTTGAAGAAATCCCTGTGTATCGGAGCACATGTTTGGAACTTGCTATCTTATATATTAGCGTATATACGTCAAAATTTTCTCTATAATTTAAATATCTGAACTTAGACGGCAGCATGGTTTAATTCTGCAGTATTACTTCACAATGCCGTGGAAAGATGGCAGCACTAGCTTGTAATTCTGCAGTATCACTTCACAAAACCGTAAGGAAATGGCAACACTAACTTAACTTTTCAGTTACTGTTGGCTGTTTTCTTTTCCAAATCCCACTTTTTTCGCCTCTTGTATGATGAGTATGTTAGAACACTGCATTTCACTATCTTGTCAGTAGATGGCTGCACCAGTCCAATACATTGGATTTGAACTTAGCATTTCAGTGGCCTGGTGATAGCCCAGACATTGGTAAAAAAAATCAATTTAAATTATGAAAGAAAAGTGTAATAATTATTTGTCATTGCTAATAACTGTAATAATGTGCACTTAATTTTTTTGAAATTAAGTGTGTGAATTTTCAGAACATTTTTGTTTTGCTGTGTTATTGTTTTTAAATTTTCATATGTAACTGTAACATTGACTAAAGAGTTTGTTGACCATGTGTTTTTTCGTTCACCACGATACACTCATTGAACATTTCTGACTGGCGCTGCGATCACGAAAGCTGGAGGCAGTGTCTAAACATAGCTCCGAAATTTTTTAAATAAGTGTTTCAAAAATGTTTTCAACTCTCTAAAATAGTTAAATGCACCTTTCCTATGCAATGTCTCATTCATCAAATTGAAAAAGGAAACTTCGCTTCTTCGAAACTTCAGGTGTTTTGTTAGCTGTTCACTATGAACACGAGAAATCCAAAAGAGGCCCTGACACGGAATATTCAGATAAGTAACATTCTGTTCTCTATAAAATATCTGTTTCTCTATCACTAGAGTGTCATTAAATTTCTTTATTTATTATTTTTCATAAGATTCTAACATTATACAATAGTTGGTAATAGTAGCAGGTCATGTGGTTCTTTTCTTCGTAACTATTCCGTAGAGACGCCACATTCCTTATCAGTAGTCCGTTCTTATCAGCAACTCACACCCTTCGGAGGCCCTCCTTTCGTGCTTAGGAATTTCTTGTGAGGGAAAAATGGGGATCTCTTGATCATCGATGAGTATAGATTGTGATTTTTGTAACTAAGATCCCCGACTTTTTTTTTCACGTCTCAAACTTAGAATTATGAGCAAATAAAAATACAGTGACGGAATTTGTTAAACTTGTACTATAATAAATTTCAACGGTTAAATTAATAAATTAATTTTATATTTAACTAATATTTAAGAAAAATAAACTGTATAATTTATTTTTGCTGAAATGCTCTCACACTGTGTATGATGGATTTATAATTTTGTCAATTACTGTTTTTCTGAAATATACATGAATTTTTTTGGGAACGGTAATATTTAATGTTACTTTAGTTAAAATATTATGTACATCTCTGTGATGATATATGTCTTTTCTAGTTAGGTCTCAAGATAAGGGCATACACATTACCATGTAGGAATTCATTTATTTTTTTTTAACTTAGCTAAAGTTTTCTTCTTAAAGACACTAAGTTTTGCAAATGAATTCTTTTTAACTACACTCATGGACACAATCGTATTTTAGAATATTTTCTACTTCTTTTCCTTTTCTTTCTATAGGCCCTTTTTTTTTCTCCTCCATTATTTTTGGGCCATTTATTTTAAATTTTATTTTGTCCCATCTTTTCTTTCTGGCCTTTTGAACTCGTAAAAAATGTACGAAGATCCTTTTTACTCTCCTCAAATACGAAATTGCCCCTCTTTCTATATACCTTTCCTTCGCACCTATGCTTGATTTTTCGCCCATCGGCGCAGAAAGACTTAGCGGGTGCAAAACAAGACATCTGTCTACTTTGTCTGTCTGTCTGTCTTTCGTTCACCACATGTGTTGGTGTTGGATGTGCTGAAGGTGGACGTCTGTAATTTTTTTCTGTATAAGTTTTTAGTGCTGTTCATGATTATGAATAAAAGTTTGCAATGAGTTGAACTAATATCTGGTGACCCGTGTTTTATTAGGAATGCTAATGTTTTAGTTTGACTTAAAATTGCAAACATGCCATTGGACAGTGAATCTGCATCTACTTTAAAACTTGAAGCTAGTAAAGTGAGTGTTAAGATACCGCCATTTTGGGTAGAGAAACCTGAAATGTGGTTTTTCACCGTAGAGGCACAGTTTAAAATCAGTGGAATTACTTCCGAAGACACAAGATTTAATTACCTGGTTGCACAACTTGAACCCAAATTTATAGAAAACATTTGGGACATTATTCGAGACGACACGCCAAACAAATATTCAGCCGCTAAAGAAAGACTTCTGAGCACTTTTAAAGAAAGTGAAAACAAACGCATCAAGCGATTGCTAACTGGACTAGAATTGGGAGACCTAAAGCCCAGCCAACTACTCCGAAAAATGCGTGCCCTTGGAGATGCTGATGATGTGTCTGAAAAAATTCTGAGAACCTTATGGATGGAGAAACTGCCAGACCAAGCAAAAAACATTTTAATTGTTAGTGATGAAGGTACTGATAAGTTGGCCACAATGGCCGATAAAATTCTTGAGATGAATCCCCGGATAGAGCTTGCGAGTGTGGTCCAAGAAGCTGGCCCATATGATATGTTGCTAAAAAATTTCTTCACTTGAGCAACAAATTGCGACTCTGAGTGTTCAACACACAAGAGACAGACGACGAAGTCAAAGCCATCAAAGAAATAGGAGCCGCAGCAGATCCCGCAAGCGTTTTGACCCAGATGGAAAATACTGTTTTTTCCATTTCAAATTTGGAAAAAAATGCTACCCTGATAAATGCAAACCTCCCTGCAGTTGGAAGCAGCCGGAAAACTGCAACTAGCAGTAGAATCAGCGGCAAGCCCTGCTGCTACTGGAAACATTAATTGCCGCAAATTTCGCCTTTTTATCAAAGACAGAAAAACAGGAATCAAATTTCTTATTGACAGTGGAGCAGATATCAGCTTGATTCCAGCTGATACGAAATCTAAAAGTACCTGCACTTCATACAAGCTATACGCAGCTAACGGAACTGAAATCCCAACGTTTGGAAGTAAGGTGTTGACCGTGGACCTCGGACTACGTCGCCCATTCCAATGGCCATTTGTTGTAGCAAAAGTAAACAGAGGCATTTTAGGTGCCGATTTTCTGAATCAGTTTCACTTACTGCTTGACATTCGCCGGAGAAAATTAATTGATAGTGTGACAAATATGTTTGTACATAGTGATGTAATGTCAGTAACTGAAAATACTGCGATTAGCACAGTGAGCAATTCTGTAAAATTCTCTGAGCTGTTGCGAAAGTACCCTGGTATTACGAAGCCCAATTTATTGAACACCAAAGTGAAACATAAGGTCCAGCACTATATTGCTACAAAAGGACAGCCAGTTTACTCTCGTGCTCGGCAGCTTGATGCTAAGACACTGAATTTGGCAAAACAAGAGTTTCAGTTCATGTTAGACAATGGTATAATCAGGCCATCTAAATCACAGTGGGCTAGTCCTCTGCATCTGGTTACAAAGAAAGATGGAACTTTAAGACCCTGTGGTGATTATAGACGTCTGAATGAGCAGACTATTCCGGACAGATACCCGATTCCTAGGATTGAGGATTTTCATTTAATCTTGAGTGGGAAAACAATTTTCTCAAAATTAGACCTATTCAAAGCATACTATCAAATACCCATAGCTGAGGAGGATAAACCAAAAACAGCCATTATTACACCATTTGGACTGTACGAGTTTAACGTTATGAGTTTTGGTCTCCGAAATGCTCCCTCAACCTTTCAAAGATTTGTACATGAGGTGTTTCGAGGGCTTGATTTCTGTTTTCCTTATCTTGATGATGTTTTAATCGCCTCGTCATCTGAGGATGAGCATAAAAAACATCTGAGCTTAATTTTCGAAAGGCTTGATAAATATGGCCTATGCTTAAATGTGTCAAAGTCCGTATTTGGAGTTAAAGAAATTGAATTTTTGGGGTATCTCATTACGCCTTCTGGTTCGCAACCTCTGCCAAACAAAGTTAAAGCTATTCTTGATTATGAACTGCCATCCACTCTTCATGGCTTAAGAACGTTTTTAGGCATGGTAAATTTTTATAGGAGGTACTTGAAAGATGCAGCGCAGACCCAGGCCATGCTACATGAAATGCTTAAGGGAGCAAAGAAAAAAGATAAAAGTAAAGTACCTTGGACTGAAGAAAGCATAAAGTAATTTGAGAAGTGCAAAACTGACTTGGCTAATACTGCCCTGTTAAGTTATCCAAAGTCTGAATGTCCATTATCTCTGTGAACTGATGCCTCAGATTGGGCAATTAGTTCAGTTTTGCAACAGTATGAAGATGGTAACTGGAAACCAGTTGCATTTTATTCAAAGAAGCTGAATGGGGCTCAAAGAAAATACAGTACATATGATCGTGAATTGCTTGGAATATATCTCTCTGTGAAGCAATTTAAATACATGCTGGAAGGACGAGATTTTCAAATTTTCACTGATCATAAACCATTGATTTTTGCATTCAAGCAAAAGAATGATAAAGCTTCACCTAGGCAACTGCGTCAATTACAGTACATCTCCCAGTTTACTACAAATATACAGCACATTAGTGGAAAGAACAATATTGTAGCAGATACTCTCTCCAGAATTGAAGAGATATCTGTAATTGATTATGAAGAAATTGCAAAGGCACAACAGAATGACCCTGAGTTGAAAGAATTAATTGCAAGTAACACCTCATTAATTTTCAAGGAATATGTACTACAATCTAAAAATGTCCTATGGTGTGATACTTCAGCTAGTAATATTCGCCCATATGTACCTCAAAGTTTTCGCAAGAAAATTTTTGATCATATCCATAGTTTTGCACATCCTGGGGTCAGATCCACTGTAAAACAGATAACTGCCAGATTTGTATGGCCCAGGATGAAGAAACAAGCAAGTTATTGGGCTAGAGCTTGTCTGCAGTGCCAGAAAGTTAAAGTAACAAGACACACCAAATCGACCTTTGGTACATATCAAGAACCTGATGCCAGATTTAGCATCATCCATATTGATTTGATTGGGCCTTTGCCACCATCTAATGGTAAAATTTACTGTCTAACATGCATTGATAGATTTTCCTGTTGGATGGAGGTAGTCCCATTAGAAGATATCACTGCAGAACTGGTGAGTAAAGCTTTTTATGACCATTGGGTGAGCAGATTTGGAGTGCCACAGTGTATTGTAACTGACCAAGGTCGCCAGTTTACCTCCCAAATGTTTAAAAATCTTGCTGCTATTTGTGGTGCTAAACTTCTGCATACAACGCCCTATCATCCCCAATGTAATGGGAAAATAGAGCGCTTTCACAGGACACTAAAGGCTGCAATAAAAGCTCACAATAATGTAAAATGGAGTGATATGCTACCCACTATTTTGTTGGGTTTAAGAGCTGCTATCAGAGATGGTACAAACTATTCTGTTGCTCAAATGGTATATGGTACCAATATCAGGCTTCCTGGTGAATTTTTTGAAAAACCCAGTGTCCACGTTGAACCTGACACATTTGTGTACAATCTTCAGCAGCAGATGGCCCTAGTAAAGCCAATGAAGTCTGTAGATACATGTCAATCTTATCAAAAAGTTTTTGTACATAGAGATTTAAGGACCTGTACTCATGTGTTCGTAAGAGTTGATCGGGTGAAAAAACCACTACAGCCTGCATATGATGGCCCATTTCCTGTAGCAGAAAGACATGATAAGTATTATTCTGTGCATATTAAAGGAAAAGATGTTAACATCTCTATTGATAGGCTGAAACCTGCTTACCTTATGAATGCAGATAGCATGCCAGAACTACCGAATCAGCTTCTTGACGACGATGTCAATGGTGGATCCTCAAAGGAAATGCATCATAGTAATTTCCCAACAAACACTCGTTGTGGTAGAGAAATAAAACTTCCTGTTAGGTTTCGAACTTAAAACTAAATCACAACTCTTATCTCTTGTTAATGCAAATATTATTATTCATGATCTACTTCCCCAATTAAGGCTAATGTCATATCGTATTTATCTCCTTCACAATAATGTATACTGATTTTATAATTTCTAATTTATGTATCTTCTGTAATATACCAGAGTCGTAGTGGTGTAGATATTGAGCAATATATTACTGTTCATGAATATATTCAGATATACTTTCCATATTGTTTTTACTGTTCTAGAAATTTTTGCTTCAAATTCTATATGCATGTATTAGCTGTAAGGGTTGGTATTATTGTGTTTTGGAATACAGTGTGTTTTTGCTTAGGCATAACATCTGCATTACCTCCTTAGAAGCTATCTTATAAAATACAATTATTGTTTCAGTTAGAATATTTCAGTGCTATATAGTGTAGTGCACATATATCTATGTATTATGAGATATGTCTTTTTCAGTCTTTTTCACTAATTTGTTAATGTTAGATTGCAGTATTGAAAATTAAGAATTTGAGCTGTATGTAAATAAGTAGTGTTCTAATCATGTTGGTATTAGGCATATATGAGCTTTAGGGCAAATATAATTTCTATCCAGCTGCAGTTTAATGCAGTACTAATACCTGTTTTTCAGAAAACTAATAATTTTCAAAGAATATTAGTTGCTAAGGTGTATATTCAGGACAGTGTTGCATTGAGTCAGTCAGGAGTGAGTAAAATAAGAAAAGTGCATTTGGTGTTTAAAATACCTGCTATGAAATGTGAAAATTTTAGTAATACTGATCAGATTTTTATTGGTGTTAACTATTTTCATGTCACTGAAAGCATGTCATTGAATTGTTCAGTTAAGCCCAGATATGGAGTATGTATGTATATATTAACTTTGAGATATAATAATGAAATGTATAATGAATGTATAGAATATTGAATGTGGTATCTACAATTATGTGGTTTTCCAGCATGGAACAAAAAAGATTAGTGATATATCTTGAAGTTCCAGCTACCTTAATTATTATTTGTATTTTAATTTGCTATAACCTTACAATTCAGAACCAGATGCAAGCTTAGAAATTCATTCTTTTATACGTGAAGTGCATTTTGATCATGAGATGTAGTGATCACGTTATTCGATTATTGACCTTACCAATGCAATTTAAGTATCGTAACTTAGTTACTGGTGAGGGAGTAATGTTAGAACACTGCATTTCACTATCTTGTCAGTAGATGGCTGCACCAGTCCAATACATTGGATTTGAACTTAGCATTTCAGTGGCCTGGTGATAGCCCAGACATTGGTAAAAAAATCAATTTAAATTATGAAAGAAAAGTGTAATAATTATTTGTCATTGCTAATAACTGTAATAATGTGCACTTAATTTTTTTGAAATTAAGTGTGTGAATTTTCAGAACATTTTTGTTTTGCTGTGTTATTGTTTTTAAATTTTCATATGTAACTGTAACATTGACTAAAGAGTTTGTTGACCATGTGTTTTTTCGTTCACCACATGTGTTGGTGTTGGATGTGCTGAAGGTGGACGTCTGTAATTTTTTTCTGTATAAGTTTTTAGTGCTGTTCATGATTATGAATAAAAGTTTGCAATGAGTTGAACTAATAAGTACAAGATACAATAAAGTCTGTAGGAAGTTACAAAAAACCAAACAATCGTGAAACTTAAGTAAATTTTCGTCCGTTAAAGCTGAATTTCAGAAAGCGCATGCTAATAATGATACTGATCGATTCAAAATTTTGCTAAGGATAAAACAAGAGAATAAAAAATAAATGATTTTTTTAAAGAGTTTTATCAAAAAGGTTAAAGTGGTTAATCGTATTCTTCTACAGCAGTGGTGTTCAACCGGTGGCTTGCAGGCGCCTTCAATCTTGTGTTTAGACATCTGTCAGCCACATTTACAGTATTGCCATGAGACAAAAGACTTTACTCTAATGCTAATGTAAAACCATAACCATAACAAGATGCAATTACATGTCACCTACAGAGGTATTGCGTTTGTGTTCATCTACTCATGTGTTACTAGGCATAAATTTCAATCAATAACCTCATTCTAAAAGCACTTTTTTACGCTCTACTATGAAACAAAGAATCATACAGAGGCATCCTTTAGAGTAAATTACATTGAATCACATAAAAAGGGAATATTCAAACGAAGCCATTGGGAAGGAAGCTGCAATGCTGGCAATGTCAGGGTCTTTATTTCAGGAATTAAAAAACAAAAATAAAATAATCTCAGCTATAAAAGATGTACCTCTGTCAAGAAATGCGGTGATACCACGAGTGGGCGATATTGGAGACGATATCTAAGTACAGGTAGTTCTCATGATTTGGAAAACTGCGCGTATTTTTTCCAGCAGTTTGATGAATCCACTCATGTTGCTGAAGACTTGCTGCAACTTTTGATGTTTACAAGACAGGTGTTTCCTGACTTTTTTGGGAAAGAAGCAGTGTTGATTCGGTAAACACACTTGAGGAGAAGACATATGAAACTCAGTTTTAAACCATATTACGGAACAAAAAGTACCAGTAAAAAATCTCATTGCAATCACAATGATGCTTTGCTGGCTGTGATCAAGAGTAATGATGGGTTTATTGAATCTAATAAACAAGCTGGCATATTTTCCAAATTTAATTCATACCACTGCATCATTCTTCAAAAATATTCTGGCTGCTAAAAGGCTCAGTCTCAGAAAACGTTTAACCAGATTTGTTAGAATGCTCTCAGAAATGATAATTTTTCTCATAAATATGTTATAAAATTTTTCTCATAATCTATGACCAAAATTTGTATGACATGGAGTGGCTTGCTAACTTGGCATTTAAATGAATATCGCTTCAAAACTCAATGAACTAAATACCACTCTAGAAGGAAAAAGAAATCATGTATCAAAAATACTTTCCTGGCTCAATTTTCATTTTTGGACTTTCACATATGTCAAGACCCTAAGGCGATTCATTCAAGAATCTGGAAAGAGCAGAAGTAGTGCATCTCCCGCTGCATGCCAGAATAACCAACCAAAGTATCAAAGTATCATGGTTCAAACTGATTTGTGAAAGAGTATTTTATTGGGGAAACAATATCAACCTTTTTCGTCATATACGGTCATTACTTTATAATTTAAAAGAAGATTCCAAGACATGTATCCTATGGAGCTCATTTTATTCTTTAGAAAAAAATCTTTCTTGGAATTAGCCATAACAGCAGTGACTTCGTCAATGGAAAAACTTGTCTTTCCTTTCTAACAAATGAAACAAACTGGAGGCTGATTTTACTATTACATTTCTTACTTCTATAAAATTCAAAATCACAGAAAACAGAACAAACTAATCGGCCCTATTAAATACAAAAACATACTTAGGCGTACGTTAATAGTGAAAGCAATATTTTTGAACAACATACGTCTGTGGCCAGGCTTCTTCACAGCTTGCAGTAATAAAAATAAAGTGCTGGTAGACTCTAGAGTAGAGGTCTTCAACACGTGGCCCGCGAGCCACGGGGGGGAGGGGCGCTGAAGGTATTTTAGTGATTTCATTGAATTTGAAGAAAAAATTGAAACATTTTTAAGAAATTTTGATTTTAAGAAAAATTGCCTTATCAGCAATAACTTTTTTCTCTTATTCTTGATATTTAAAACATTTTATTGACATGCCTGTTATTATTTGGGATAAAATTTTCTGAAAATGACGAATTTTTCAAAAATTTCACTTATGTAATATGGAAACTTATGTAATATGTGTTCCACCTGAACTTCAATTAGAATTTATAGATTTACAGTCTGACTCTGCAGTAAAATGCAAGTTTCTTGAAAATCCTACATTAATTAATTTTTATTCGAAATACGTGACGGAAGACAAGTATCCAGGAATTCGTAAATATGCAGTCTTCATGTCTTCTATCTTTGGAAATGCCTACATATATATGTGAACAGCGTTTTAGTAAAATGAAAATCCTAAAATCAAAAACAAGAACACGGCTGACAGACACACATTTGAAGGAAACTTTTACGAATTGCAACAACAGCAACGCAGATTAAACCGGACATGGAAGCTTTAATCAAGCAAAAACGATGTCAAATTTCACACTGAAACCAAAGTAACTAACATCTCCCGCCAGTAATGTATTTTTTTAAATTTTTTTATTGTAAATGCATTTTGTAATATCGTTTTGTACAGTCATCTTTATATATATTTTTTTTACATCGTTAAAAAGAGTTGCAAAACATTTTAATTCGATTTCCGACTATTACATTGAATTTTTGGAACCAATGTATACATATACAAATCTTTAACACTATCTCTTCGCTTAGAATCAATCGTAGTCTTGGAAAAGAAACCTCCCTTTTTACTTCCTTGTACGAAGTAAAAAGGAAGTATTGTAATCGCGAAAAGTTTCAGGCAGCATATTTCAACGAAAATATCCATTTTGACCTCTATCGAATGCAATTTAACGATGTTTTTGCGTGATGTCTGTACGTAAGGACTGGTAAACGTAAGGACTGGTACGTAAGAACGTAAGTACGTAAGGACTGGTAAACTGGACGTAAGTTTTCTGTACGTAAGGACAGAATAAAAGACTCGTTTCCTCCAAAAAAATTATAAAACTGCTTTAAAATTAATTCTGAAGAGAATTTTACGTGACGTCTGTACGAACGTACGTACGTACGTACGTATCTCGCATAACTCGAAAACGAATAGCCTCAGAACATTGAAATTTTTTATATACTCGTAGAACTGCTATAACATGTAGATGTGCCCCTCGTATTTTGGTTGCAATCGGCTGCACCAAACGTATATAAATACTATATTTATATATATATCCACTCTGTTACTCGGCACCAGTGATCTCAGTTTCTTTACTCTTATATGTTTGCAAATTGTACATTTTTTGCTTTAAAAATGATTTAATTGTGTTATCTTCCGGTTAAGGTTTTTATGCCTTTCGTAATTCTGGAAGAAATATTTGTACAATTATCAACAACTTAAAAGCTGTTTAAGCGCGGTTAAGTTTTAAATAACATGGCGGACATATTTGTTTACATTTGAAACAGCAGAACTGTAGATTTGTTGCCAATCTAGATAGACTAAGTTTCGCAACAACAAAAATAACGCCTTCATTTATTACTGCGAATTAAATCATGCTTAATCCTTTCTGGAATTTTTTCGAGGAAATAAGTGTTTAAGATTTACTTCGTAATTTTTAATACAGATATTTTGAGTTTTTATGTATTTTTGCCTTTTCGCGAAGTGAGAACTGAATTAATTGAATGAGAAATACTAAATCGCCTGTGAAAAGTTTCTTTTCTGTTTCGTTTGCTTAATTTCTTTCATACATCGTTCTCGCTTTATTATAGTATTTGAATAGAACATGTGGCAACGATAAGATAAAATTCTAATGATATAAATTTTGTGCATTCAGAGTGTCTTTATAGTAAACAAATATAGTGAATTTTTAAAGAGTGCATTTATTCTATTGTGGTTTATGCGCTGTCGACGAAGTAGATTTAATCCAATCTAATCAATTTAAATGAAATTCAAGAAAAAAATGCTTATAATTTAATATTCCGTACAAGGAAGTCATGTGGTGTACACATTTGATTTTTTATATAAATTTTCCGACTACACTATTTTTTTGACAGACTCGTAGCCCGCAGATCTTTGTGAATTTATTGATGTGGCTCTCAGGCGTGAAAAGCTGAAGACCCCTGCTCTAGAGCATGTTGAAAACAACATGGTGCTGCCATGCTGTGTGTCAGAATGTACGTCAAATTTTAATAAGCTCTCAGAGAATGTTTAAAAATCAAATACCTCATCAACAGTTAGTAAATAACTTAATACAATACTCATTTAAAGAGATATTTGACACTTTAAAGTTGCATTTTCTTGTGCTAGAAAGTTTTATTACTATGTGCTTTTTTTAATTTTCTAATCTATACTATTAAAATATGTTTATTTGTTTGTAACATCATCTCCTCCGGAACGGTGGGGAGTTTCGAGAGAGGTACCTCCGGATTCCAGAAATTCGTAGGAAGCCATTTCGACCATTTTTATCGTCATACGATTTTAATTAGCTGAGATATTAAATTTGGCGACAAAAAATTTATTTGCGAATTGGTTGTTATGGGTTGCGTGAGATATTAATTTAATGATTGTTGAGCGATATTAATTAAAAAATCAAAAAGCTTTAATTTTGCAACAAAAATTGATTTACGAATTGGTTTTTTGCTTGAAAGGCCCGCTAGTTTGAATATATATTTATTTTGAACCTACCTATTAGTTTGGATTTTCTTCAGTTTTTTGTAGGATTGTGGAAACACAAAATCATCCAGTAAAGTCACATATTTTTATGTAATTGTTATTTTCCAAGCATAAAACACCGGGTAGAGAGACGTACGGCTGAAATATAACAGTAAGTAGCTCTTAACGCAAAATCGATTAGACACCAATACATTACATCAAATGCACCCAAACCTTTTCTGTAGTTTAAAGATCTGCTCCTAGATGGCAGCATCACATTAATTCAGTAGCATTATTTGACATTGCTGTGAATAGATAGCAGCATTATCTTAACTTCTCAGTCATTAATGGGCATTTTCTTTCTGGTTTCTGAATCCCCCCGGCTGAATGATAAATATGAGAAACAACTTGGAGTTTTCTAAATGAAAGCGCTAGAAGATATTCCACTAAGAACAAATGAAAATGTTGGTAATTCTTGAAATCATTTTCAAATCCATTCGGCGTCCCAATTTAAAAAATTTTAAGGATGTATCTTGAAAAGTTGATGCCTGAAGATAAAGTATACTGGCCGAGTTGAAAAAGATAATTAAATGTCTAGTTGGTACTTAATAGAAATTTGACAACAACATGCATGACAGCTGTTTTTCTGGTGTAGCTCTTAATATGAAGGAAGCCGTAAATAAGGAAATGAAAGAAAATGTGAATATTTTAAAACGAAATTTCAGAAAATATATGCTGGTAATTATTCCGACTGATTAAAAATTTTGTGAAAAATAAAATGAGAAAATAAAAGAGCGAGGGTTTTTGAAAGAATTTTATGAAAACCTTACGGCGGTTAAGTGATTAATAAAGAGAGTGTTTATATTCGTCATGTTCAGCAGAGGAGGATATTTAAGCTATTTTGAAGGACTATTTTCTAAAATTTTTTCTGCTTTCAGAAGTTTCTCCTCAATTTGTTTTCAAAAGCACCTAATTTAATTAAAATTTTTATGAAGGATAAAATGAAACAATAATAGATAATTTTTTTTGAAAGAATTTTATCAAAAATCTACGGCAGTTAAATGATTATCATATTCTTTTAGAGATTTTTCGTGTTCGTCGTATTCAGCAGAGAAGGATATTCAAGCTACTTTAAATAACTGTTTTCTGAAAATTTTCGCTACCAGAAGAGCTTCTTCAATTTGTATTCAGGCACCTAATTTAATTCACACCTTTGTAAAGGATAAAAAAATCTGATGTGTACACCACATGACGTGCTTGCACGGAATATTAAATTACATTCATTTTTCCCCGCATTTCATTTAAATTTATTCAATTGAATTAAATCTACTTCATCGATAACGCATAAACCACAATAGAATAAATGCACTCTTTAAAATTCACTA
Organism: Stegodyphus dumicola; assembly: GCF_044657685.1. Taxonomy (NCBI): domain Eukaryota; kingdom Metazoa; phylum Arthropoda; class Arachnida; order Araneae; family Eresidae; genus Stegodyphus; species Stegodyphus dumicola. Next base: position 135,072,484 of record NC_140769.1, read on the forward strand.
TATTTATTTACCATAGTGACACTCTGTGGCTAGGTTCGCTTCACAGTGTTACATCTCATTCATTTTATAACTCAGAATGCGGAAAAATTATATCATCTGAAGAATTATCTAATCGTTGTCAATTATCTAATATATTTAAATACTATAATAAATCTAAAATGGTGTAGAAGATTAGTTCTTTGGATTGGCAAGAAATCCACTATTATCCTAAGTTTTAGATGTAAACAAACGTGCTATGATAAAAAATAAGGCTTAGCTGCAGTTAAACAACTTTTAAATTGTTGATAATTCCACAAATATTGCATGCAGGTTAACGAAAAACAGATAGGAACAGCATAATTCAGTCATTTTTAAAGCAAAAAATGCACAATTTAGCAACATATAAGAATAAAAAAAAAAAAAAAAAAAAAAAAAAAAAAAAAAAAAAAAACTGAGCTCACGGAGCTGAGTAACAGAATGGGTATATGTGTGTATATATATATATATTTATTTACTTTACGTGCGGTCGATTGCCACCAAAAAGGGAGGTGCACAACTACATCCTATAGCTGCCCTATATACAAAATTTCAACATTCTGAGGCTACTCGTTTTTGAGTTATGTGAGATATATACATTCATACACACGTACGTACAGAAAACAAAAATGTGAGATATATACATTCATACACACGTACGTACAGAAAACAAAAATGTGAGATATATACATTCATACACACGTACGTACGCACAGACGTCTCAGAAAAATCTCTTTTGAATAATTTGAAATCAGTGTTATAATTTTTTTTTTTGGTAAAAAGAATCTTTTATTCTGTCCATACGTACAGATGTTACACAGAAACATCGTTAAATTGCATTCGATAGCCGGCAAAATGGATATTTTGGTTGAAATATGGTACCTGGAATTTTTCGTGATTACAATACTTTCTTTACTTCTTACGAGGAAGCAAAAAAAAAAACAATAAAAAATACATGATTTTTGAATTTTACCAAAAATTTGCGTTGGTGGTTAATCATATTCTTGTAGAGGGTATTCGCATTCGTCATTTTCATAGTACTACACTGACTACTCTACTGTGCTTTTTATAGCAAATTAAAATCATCTAAAAATGAACGACCAGCCTCAACGCTAAGATTAGATTAAGTTCCACTTAAAATAGCTGTTATTTATATAAAAAAATGCCGTAATTTAAAATAATTAGATCTTTAACAATAAGTAATTGATATATTATAGCTTTGTACGTCCTTAATGTAATTAAATTTCGAATTTAACTTTCTTTTCCGTTTCCGCTCTTTTCTCATTGCTCTCTCATGAGGCGTTCTCAGAATTGCTTCTCTTTGCAACCGACAGATGGAACCACTAATCACCATGCAATCAACAGAGCAAAAGCATTTGCAATTTCTCAGCAATTTAGGAATGAAATTGCTGTTTAGATTCTTCCTCGTGATCTTGTATCCAGATAGATTTCTAGCATTATTACATCTGATTCTGAGAGTGTTATAGATTTTAATAGTTTTATAGTACTCCTTTTTGATTCTAAGTATTTCGAAACATTTTTATAATTAGCTTAAGCCAAAATGCCAAAACTATTTCGCGATGTTTTCATTTGGAAATTTTATGTCTTGTGATTTAAAAGGATTCATCGGTGAAGAAATAAATGGAAACACTTATTTCTTCATCGATGAAGCCTTTTGTTCTGCTCACTTATAAATCCAATCTTTAGACATGCTGTCAAAGAATCGTCGTGCAATTATTCTGTGTGTGTGTGATTATGGCAAAGCCTCGAGGGCTATCTGCTTAAGGGGAGGGACGCCTTCGTGGAGGACTTTCTAAGGGAAACTGGCTCATATACACGTTACACATGGGGAAAACCACGAAAACGCCCATGCAGCCGGAACGCAGCCCGTGAACGGGCTGTTCACGGGATTCGAACCTCGGACCGAACTACTACCAGTGTTCAGCTGGTGACCGGCAATTGCTCTGAGTACTAAAACTTGTTTTCGATTTCCATGTTAAGAAGTTGTAAGTTTCCTTTATGTTAATTAACCAGTTATTTTATGTTTTGTATCTTTACTGACACTTCTCCCTTCCGTTTTTCCACCAGACCGTTAATAATTTTCGCATGTATTTAGGGTGAGTGTTTTAGATAGTACGACAGAGCGTGTTCCGCCTCTCAAGCCCACATTACCAGGTTGCTAGAAAAGATTTGTAGTCTTCGGTATTGCATTATACTTGTCAATAGTTGAATATCCAAGCCAATTAAGTTTTGAGCCCATTTCACGTTAACTGCTCTGCGTAGCTTGGGGCTACTAGCTGATTTAAATTAAATTTTACTTTTGACCTTACTGTAAGCTATCTCGCCACAAGTGGTTGCAAGCACCAAGTGTGCCTTCTGCTCTTAGTCGTTTTAAATAAAGGATCTTTTACAAGTCTCAGTTGTTACCTAGCGATATTTCTTTTAGCGTCTACCAAGAGTTTGGTCACCAGTGAATGATTGCAAATATGCCAAGCGTTATAATTTATATAAAAGGAATGAAAAATGGGCCAAAACATTTCTTCTCAAAAGAATAAAAAAATAATAGCATGCCACATGCTATTTCTTAGCCAAAAGAAATTATATTAAAAATCCTTTTCTGTCAAGTGTTGTGGAACCTTAATTATCCATCCGTCGATGAATGTTGTTGCGACGGATAAAAGAGCTTATGCGGAGCACTATAACCAGATACGGGCGGTAGATAACATAAAAATATTTTTAACATAGTGTTGCGTACGTACGGGTTCGTAATACATTGAATGCACAAATCGGATAATCGGACTTATTAAAAGAAATATTTCAGATCTCTGGAATTTTCCATAGAAGTATTCATACATGTGTTCACTGTGTCACACAGTATAATCAGTCGTTACACTTCAAACTACTAAGAACGATAATCCACTTTGCATCGCAATGCAAAGTGCATCTAAAGAAAAAGCTGTAAGATTCCTGTGGTTTAAGTTGCAGCTAAAGTTGAGGAACCTTAAGAACTGATAAGCGAATAATCGCTTTAGTTCGGTGGACAGAGAACAGATACTCAAGAAGGGTTAAATACCTTTTATTGTTCCAAATAAATTTCACAGAGGACTCCTTCTTGGAGTTTACAATAAAGCCTCCACTTGGGCTTGAACTCGGGAAACTAAGTAATAAAACTTAACTAATCTTAACTAAAAAGATATAGCCGAAGCTATCAAGATTCTAACATAGTTGGCCCCTTAACGATAACTAACGGCGAAGCTATCAAGGGCCTAAGGTACAGCCGAGCGTAATAATAGCTTAAGAGAGAGAGAGAGTAGCTTAAATGCGAATGCGCGCTGCTCAGAATATCTGGCTCTCTAACGAAGTCAGTAGAACTTTACAGTTAAATACTTCTTCTCCTCATTTGCATTTGACCGTGATTCTGAAAATGCGTTCTCGTCGGAAGTTGTAAGCTGAAATTCAGACAGGGCAGGAAAGTAATTTTTAACTAAAAATTAACTGTTAGAGAAATTAAGATAAACCTTACAAAGCTAATCCGATCTCACGCTGAACTCGCTACAGTAACAATAGCAGCTATCTAAACAACTGAGAGCAGATGTTTTCTCTTTGGCCTTAAATAGTTTTCCACCGGCCGCGAGATATTTATAGTAATTTCTGCTTCTCGTAATTCTGGAATGTAATACGAGGGTAGAATTACTGTTAAAGCTAACATTATGGTCAATTTCAGTACAAATTACCGAGATGCTCGTTTACTCAATGTTAAATGCACCTGCTCCTGTATTTTTAGTTTTCTTGCATAGCTTTCTTTTAAAAATTTGTCTCGAACTGCATTACAGAGAAAATACAACAATTTTAATTATAATTCTACTAAAATTAATCATCTAAATACAAATTCGTAACAATAGCGATTTTTAATGTACAAAATACATAGAAATTAAGATTAGAGTTGAAAAATTGTCATATTATAGCTCCTCTGTTTGCTGGATGGTAGTAATACTTAAAATAAATCGAAAACAGTCTCTAGTCTTCTCACAATAAGTACGAAATACCTTTTGTTTTCTTAGAGCTGTCATTTATTTCAATAATGTACGGATTTTTTTAATCGTATGCGTAGATTATAAGGTGATCTCTACCAAATCGTAGTTTACAACAATACCGTTATCTTATTGGAAAAGATAAATGTAAGATCATACTTCATTTTAAATTAAATTAAAATTGAAGCTCTCTAACAAAATGAAAGATATTTCATTCTCATTATGATATGACTAAAGACTCTTTTGTATTTATTCTAAATATAATATTTTTTTTTACACTATATAATACTAAATAACTGAGAAGTTATAGCATCACGGCCATTCAATTCTCATATTGATTTTTATTTATTCCGTACAATAAAAAACAGAGGAAGATTTTTGTTTCCCCGGGGATGGCGGAGATAAAATTTTCAAAGAATGTATGTCAGTATTAGCGCACAGTTCTCAGAGAGCAGGTTAACAGCTTTAGGAGAATATTACTAAAATAGTGAGAGACCTAAACATGACAAAGTTTTTGGAGTCCTCGCATCGGAGGTATATTTTTGGGGGGACGGAGGAGACATATTTTAGTTCAAATTTTCAAAAGAATTTATGTGTACTAAGGCTGTTCGAACACGAACAGTTTTTAGATGATTTTAATTGAATTTAAATTGAATTGAAATTAAATTTAATTGAATTGAAATATTTTACCTGAAATTTTTGTGTTTTAAATGTTCCATTTGATAACTCTTATTCTTCACTATCTTTCTAATTCACGTTACTTCGCTATCTTTGTAATTTCCAAGACAACAAAGCTTTTTTACTTCCTTCAAGGAAGTAAAAAAGGAAGTATTGTAATTACAAAAAGTTTCAGGCTGCATATTTCAACGAAAATATCCATTTTCACCGCTATCGAATGCAATTTAACGATGTTTTTCCGTGACATCTATACGTAAGGACAGAATAAAATACTCTTTTCCTCCAAAAAAATTATAAAACTGCTTTAAAATGATTTCTGAAGATAATTTTTTGTGGTGAATGTGCGTACGTACGTACGTATCTCACATAACTCAGAAACGTTGAAATTTTGAATACAGGACTGCTATAGCATGTAGATGTGCACCTCGTATTTTGGTTGCAATCGGCCACACCAGCAGTATATAAATATATATATAATATATATATATATATATATATATATATATGCACTCTGTTACTCGGCTTAGTGATCTCAATTTCTGTACTCTTATATGTTTGTAGATTGTGCATTTTTTACTTTAAAAATATTGAATTATGTTGTTCTTATCTTCCGGCTAATGTTTTTATGCCTTTAAAAAATCTGCAAGCAATATTTGTGGGAATTTGAATAATTTAAAAGCTGTTTAAGTGGGGTTAAGCCTAATCTTTAAATAACATGGCGGACATGTTTGTTTACATTTGAAACAGCAGAATAGTAGATTTGTTCCATTCTAGAAAGACTAAGCTTCGCAACAACAAAGATAACGCCTTCAATTATTATTTATTGCCTTAATTTATTCGTTTATTATTCTTTCAACTGTGAACAAATCATGCTTAATCATTTCTGGAATTTTTTCGGGGAAATAAGTGTTTAGGATTTACTTCGCAGTTTTTAATATAAATATTTTGAGTTTTTATGTATTTTTGCCCTGTCGCGGAGTCAGAACTGAATTAATTTAATGAGAAATACTGAATCATCTGTGAAAAACTATTTCTTTTTTATTTTGTTTGCGTAATTTCTTTTATACATCGTTCTAGATTTATGAAATATCAAATGATATAGATTTTGTGATAAGATAAAATGATGTAGATTTTGTGCATTCTGAGTTATAATATGAGCCAAATATAACGCTGTTAAGTGAACCTAGCGTCAGAGTGTCTCTATGGTAAAAAAATAGAATGAACTTTAAAGAGTGCATTTATTCTATTGTGGTTTATGCACTGTCGGCGAAGTAAATTTAATTCAATCCAATAAGTTTAAATGAAATGCAAGAAAAAATGCGTATAATTTAATATTCCGTACAAGGAAGTCATGTGATGTACACATCAGATTTTTTTAGTATCGGAAAGTATTTTATGCATTCCTCTTGAAAAGGTTTTCTGTACGTCGACGTCTGCATAATCCGTTTTTTAAAAGTCCAAAAGCGCAAAAATCCGTAGATTATACATGAGATTTAGTAGGGATATGAGTGAAGGAGTATGGTCTCGATATCCGCTTCTTGTTTCGTTTTTTTTTTTTTTTTTTTTTTTTTTTTTTTTTTTTTTTTTTAGAGGAACTTAACAGTGGATTTTGACGTGTGGCTGCTTGCTTTGTCTTGATGCAGGTCTTCTGATTGATGGCACTGTAGGTAATGAGAAAGTATTTCATATTTAAAAATTGGGTATACAATATGTTCCTGGTAATACATAGAGTTGACCTTAACAGTTTTCTGCGCTCTCTTTAATTTTAATTTGTCGTTATGTCAAAAACCAGCAATAATCATAAATCCCTTTAAAAAAACTTTTTTTTTTTTAGATTATTCAAGCCATGTTTTAAGATTTTTTTTTTCCTTGATGATAATAAATGGATTTCTTTTTATCGCGGTCTTAAATCTATCTCTATTTATTGCGGTTTAAATATACCCAAGATTCATCTATTGTGACACCATTTTAACCTTTTTGTCCGAATAATTATTTCTCATAGAGAATTCGGCAGCGCGTTCTGCTTTCGACCATATGCGTGGAGAAAGTCGATGCCGCTTTTTTATGTTTTTCGCCGCTTTAAGATTCAAATCAGCATTAATCACTTTGTTTACAAGTTTCACACTGAGCATTTTAATGATTATGCAATTATCCATTGACTTCGAAGATTTTCTTTTAAAATTAAAGTTCTTACCTTTGCAACATTCCAAACATTTCGTTTTATCCTTGGTTACGTATTTTGAACAATTTTTTACCTTGAAGCCAAACTCCCGCCCCCTTTCTTATTGACAATACTAACTATCATTGATTAGATATCGAAAAATCATAGCTTTTACAGTATTTTTTAATAATTTATAAGGTATTTCTCCCGCCTTCCTTGCGTGCCTTCGTGGTGTAGTGGTTATACACGCTGGGTCGGTATTCCAGAGGTCCGTGGTTCGATTCCCGGTGAAGGTGTTTGCTCATTTTTCATCTCTCCGACTTCCCCCCCCCAAAAAAAAACCTAATATCCCTACAGTGACGCCCGAACTAAAAGGATGTTGGATGAGGATTCTCCGCACCTAGGATTTGGCGATTGGGTCTCCTAAAAACCCCAATCGCCCTTTAAAAGGGGGAGTATATAAGGTATTTCTCCCACCTTCTTAGCGTGCCTTCGTGGTGTAGTGGTTCTGCACGCTGGGCCGGTATTCCAGAGGTTCGTGGTTTTATTCCCGGCGAACGCGGTTGCTAACTTTTCATCTTGCCAGCTTGAAAAAAAAAAAAAAACCTAATGTCTCTACAAATTGAAAAATTAAATATGAATAAATTTCTTCAGAATGAGTACGCAAGTAGCCTTCCGTCCGTTGCTCAGTATTTTTACTTTTTCTAAATATGTACCATTATGACAAAATAATTTACTTGGTTATTATTACAATTATTAATTTAAATGATTATTTTTCTTTATCTAACTGCATATATCTAGAATGACAGCTTATTCATTTAGACTGATCTTCTTCGCTGTTTAATAGAAGGCTAACTCGGCTTGGTATATAAGTGTCTTGACGCTCTTATCCGTATCCGTACTTGTATGGCCGGGACTATCCCGCAAGGCTCATGAAACTCATGAAACAAAATTCGGCTCACGAAACAAAGTTCAGTGGGTACATGACAATACGATGCTACAAGACAATTAAGTAGGAGGACTAAGGTGGGTAAAAAGGGGGTGACCATGAATCACAAAGCTGAAGGAGCAAAATCAGAAAGCGAAAATAGCATAGGAACAGCAAGGAAAACTTAAGTGCATGTTTGCGTTGTGACATAAATACAGAGACAAGTCATGAATAAAATAAGCTTAAAAGTATAAGTGTTTTACAATACACATAAAAAAAAAACATAAAATACGAAATATGATACAAAATATAATACATAAATACAAGAAAGGCAGATAAACTGAGAGATGCAAAATAAAACATGCGAGTTAAAAAAAAGTGTAAATGCAGCGAGACTTGTAAATAAAGTGAATAATTAAGTAGGGTTTGGTTTTATTAGATTACGGCAAAGCACTCGAGGGCTATTTGCCTTAAGGGAGAGATGCCTTCGTGGAGGACTTTCTAAGGGAAACTGGCTTGTATACACGTTACACATGGGGAAAACCACGAAAACGCCCATGCAGCCAGCCCGTTCGCGGGATTCGAACCTCAGACTGAACTACCAGTGTTCAGCGACGTTACCGCTAGGCCGCTGGTGGGCCTCAATTAAGTAGCGAAATTTGAGTCAAGGGTGAGGTGGGCCACAAAAGGTTATTAATTTAAATGATTATTAATCCGAATCTTCCTCAAGCATAACATAATTGACGACATTTAAATAATCCAGATGCCCGCAGTTTTGAGCTTTTTCTAAAGAAATTGGTGTTTATCCTGTGAAGGTAATCTTCTACTGTCTCAATCTTCAAATCTTTGTGTAGTGTGTGATTTGAGACGTAATAATGAGCACAAGTCATCATCCTGAGTAATTGATTCTGCGTGAGGTGGAGCTTATTCAGTTCTTTCTTTTGGACAGAAGCCCGGGTGGACGACGCGTAAGCAAAGAGAGGCCTGATGATTGAGATATAAATGTGGCGCTTTCGGCTCAAAGCTAACTTGGAGTCCGGAGAAAGTGAAGGGGTGAGGTTTTAAATTACCCATAGCATTTTGTTTCTGATATAATTAATGTGTTCCTTCCACTGTAAATTTGAGGTATATTTCATCCCAGATACGTAGCTTTATTTACTATAAGCACAACAGTCTCGAATAACTTCAGTTGCTTAATAATTAGAGTGTTCAGTCTCTTTTTCCTGATAATTAGTACATTGGAAATTTCAGCATTTATGGCTATTTTCCACTTAGAGCACGAAAGTTCTAGCCGCGGCATGATGCTTTGAAATTTAGCAATTGCAAAGTTTCGAAATGCAGACTTGACAGCAAGCGCTGTGTCGTCTGCATAATAGACTATAAAGTAGTTTTGGTTCATATTCGTGGTAGGTAGGTTTTCCACACAGAACAAATATAAAATGGGTCCCAAAGTCGATCCCTGGAAGACGCCAGCATTTATATTGACGCTCTTTCTTTGGTCATCGTTTATGTTTTCGTACCAGATGTTATTCGAAAGCTGATTGGCACAGAAGATTCCCTCCCAAAGTGGTACTGTTCCAAGCGGGTTTTATGCTTCTTGTTTGAATGTCCAAGGAAATTCTTCATTTTGCGTAACAGCTTCAGTTCCATTGCGATTCTTCGAGGCTTTTGGTTACTTTTTTTATCTGCTAAATATCTCTCTCTGAACCACGTCTCGTGGAACTGTTGGATGGAAATATCTATCAGAAAAAGACTTGGTAAAAGTTTCAAAAGAACTGCCAGGTGAAAATTCTGGTTCAAAAATTAATTCCCATGAAGAATCTAATTTAGAAATTTATTGTAATTCATTCGATGAAGATTAAATTAGTTCAACTGTAACAAATGAATCCGATTCATCAAAGGAGAGTTATGTTATTCTTGCAAAAAGAATTTGTCCCAATATTTCACAATCTGGTCTTGAGGACATTCCTTCATCATTTTCATAGTGTACCAATTCTAAGCATTAAATTCTTGCGAAAGGAAGTTACGGAGAGTAAGAATTATACTTGAACCAGAATTTAGTCGAGGGGAAAAATTGTGGAGCATTCCATAACCCAAAAGAGAAACGGAGGCAAGTTAATTATTAGTCATTATTCTGAAAATGAAGAAAATAAATCAGAAGAAGAAGAAAGAGTAAATTATAGTACAGAGTAGAAACAAAGAATAGATTTCAGTAAACTCACATGAAAACTTCTTCTTCTAAAGGATTTGCTAGAAATACTTGATCCAGTTGCTTTTGCTAAGAAAAAAGTAATTGATGGAATTTTTTTTTGGTCAATGAATAAAATATCGCATTATGTACACTGAAACTGAGTCATGTTAAAGTTTGTGAAATCTAAACTGTCACTTGATGAGTTGGATGCTTTTATTGCTCTATTATTTGCTTGTGGCACTTTGGCTGCCAAAGAACTTTCGAGTTTGTGTCCAAATCCTGAGGCCCAAAAATTCCTTAGTAAAACAATATGTGGGAACAGATTCTTGGAAATAATGAGATATTTGCGCTTCGACCTGAAGTCAGATAGATCGCAAAAATTACCAACTGACACATTTGCTCTTGCATCAAGTGTATGAAACACTTTATTGAGAATTGTTTATTGTATTACAAAGCAAATGAAAATATTACAACTTATGAACAATTATTTCTACCAAAGGAAAGATGTCGATTTATTCAGAATATGCCGAAAAACCCGGTTAATGTGGTATAAAAGTTTGGGCTTTAGCTGATGTAAAAACAAAATGCTATACATATGGATGTCCTTCTTTGGAAAAAGGTGAAAGGAGATCATTTGAAAAAAACATGGATTTATTGGTTTTGGGGAACATGATATTTATTGGTTGATTAAGCCCTTTTATAACGCCAGAATATATGTTATTTCGGAAAATTCCTTTACATCTTAAAGTTAAGACAAAGTTAAGAAAGAAAGCAATTCCTTCCTATTAATAAAAAGTTAAAGAAGAAGGAAAAGTTCCTATGCTTCTAAAGCAATTAGTTATGCTGGCACAGTAAATCGTGCAAGAAGTTTCGTGCGGAAGAACATTCCTATTAACAGTTTATGCTGTAAAAGAGAAATTTTTGACATATAATTATATAAAATAAAAAATATAAATCTGAAAGCTTTCAAATTTTATATTACTCCCAAAGAGGCTTTTTTTTTAACGTTTTGAGTGCTACCTTTATTTATTAAATATCATGTTCTTCGCACTTAAACCATAAAATACAATTCCACAGCAATATCACAAAATATTTAAAAGAGCGTATCTTTAGAATTTCCGAAATACAGTCTCTCGCGCTGGAGATAAATATAATCCCCCCCCCTCGTACAGTGTTGTCATTACTCCCTTTGAAATCGTTGAGTTTCTTAATTAAAAACGGACGTTTAATGTTTTTGATGCAAAATGCCAAAACGAAATTAAAGGCCCTTCTGGGCTAACGCCCTTCGGGCTAAAAATGCCCGGTTCCCTCCCCCCCATTTACTAAGTTGCGGTCAAAATGACCTCACACAGTAGTTAGAGGTAAACAGAAAATGGCAGAATTCTGGTGGTTAAGGGTATAGAAGCATGATTTCGTATCCTTCTTGTGAAGATGCCTGACTGTAATGTTTATATAATTAACTGAATGTTTAAACATCTATTTCAAAAGTATTTAAGCAACCAAATTTTCCAAGCGTGTTTTTAGTGCTCATATCCCTGTCATTCTACTCTTACTGCTTCAAATTAGCAATGTTTAGCAACCGCAAGTACATGCCCATTGATGGGCTAAATTTTTTTAATTTGATTTTACATACATTTTTCTTAATACAATTTTACGGTTAATGTTACTTTATGTTGTCAGTGTTATAAATAAAATATATATCTATACATTATATATGTCGATTGCAAATTCTAGCTCTACTTTTATATAGTGGGTTGAAACATAAGAGCCGTTTTTTTAATTTAAAAATTTTTATTTTAACAAAACAAAAAACAAAAATAAGAAAAAAAGTCTGAAAGGTGTCCGATTTTAAATTACGTCCAAAGGGGCGTCTTTTTAGCATTTTGTGTGTTACATTTATCTATTAAATATCACGTACTTTGCACTTAAACCATAAAATTCAGTCCAACAGCAATATCACAAAATAGTTTTAAAATGAGCCTATCCTTTAGAATTTCCGATACAAAGAATCGCGCGTTGGAGATAAAACTGTTTTTCTGTACAACGTTGCCATTGTTCGCTTTGAAATCCTTGAGTTTGTTAATCAAAAATTCGTTAAAGTTTTACAAAATAAGAAATCGATAATAAAATAAATTCCAAATTTCAAATTTGGTTTTCCATACGCCCATATTCGTGGGAGGATTACGTCATTCAAAATTCGATGGCTCTGTGTACCGTTGTTTTATCACAATGCGAGAAATATACATGCATTTATGCAGATTTTTCATTATTTAATTTCTTCAAATATAACACAAAGCGATAATACTTTGTGGCAGCAGTTTAAAAAGGAATGATTCTCCGTTTTTAATGAATCGACGCAAAATCGCAAAACGAAAGCAATAGTCCTTCAGAGACTAGGCCTCTTTGGATTAATTAGTCAATAATATCTGAGTTTTTGGATTTTCCCCATAGACCCAAGATGTCGAACTATAGTCATTTGGCTACAACCCATTCGTTCGGCTAATTCTCATGTAGTTTGACGCGTGTCTTCGTGTAGAAGTTCATTCAAATGTTCTTCCTCAAACTCATTTAGTCATCCGGAACAAGCAACGTCTTCGAGGTCGAAATTTCCAGTTTTGAATTTGGCAAATCAAATTCTTGAAGTTCGTTCAGGCATTGCACCTTCTCTATACACTTCACAAATCTCTCGGTTAGCATCTGCAGCAATGGCCGCCTGTATTAAACGCATTTTAAAATAAACATTTTCGACACCTTCTTCTTGTCGAAAATGCTTATTTTTGTTGACTTGACACATCATTTTAATAATAAAAAAATAACAAAAATTAGCTCAGGAAAAAAATTATGCCATCTTGTAGAGGGAAAAATTCTCTTTCGAATAAGAAAAAACATTATGCGAATACATTTTATTTTTACCGCGTAATTTTAAACACAACATAAACGGCCGTTATTTATGTTTCAACCCAATACATTATTGTTTAAAGCAGAAACTTTGAGAAACTGAAAGTTGAATGTTCCATTTAAGAGACCGAAGAAATATTTCTATATATAACTGAACAAAAAAGACATATTTAAGGGAAATTATGAAGTACTGGTGAAAACAAAACTACCAGTAATTTTCACATCCCTGATTTGCTTATAAGTCGAGAGAAAGAAATATGAATTGGGAAAAACTAGCTAAAAAAATTCCAAATTTCTGATGTTAGAAAGATCAGACAGTTGAGAAACGTGACGGTTATAAAACATTAGAGAAGGACTGAAGTTTTGAGATTATAAATATCCCTATCGGAGAGCATATAAACATTTTGGTGCATTATTCTCCAGGGTGTTTATAATCCAGTTAAGCATCGAAGCCATCTGTTATACTATCAACATCGATACAGTCATCTTTTTACATAGCCTTTAGTTTTCTATGAATTATGACAGAATCTTTCTCACCATTTCCTTTGACGCATTTGATTGCAATAAGCTGCTTAAAAAGGATTTCATGTTGACTGATCTTTATAACTCAATATTTGCAAACGAAATAAACTAAATTTAAAATATTCTATGTAAATGAATTGTGAAGATTTATTTAATTTAACTAAAAGTTAAATTTAAGTCTTATTTTCCCTCACGCTTTCTTGCCAGAATGTTAATAAGCTAGCGCGCGTGTATTCAAATTAGGCAGAAGGAAGTTCTATTTAAAGGAAGGTTTTGGAATGTGACTTTAAAGCGTGTAATGCCTGCTTAAAGGCCACGTTACTGTCGCGAATTACTAGCTATTGGATTTCGTAGGCGTTGAGTGCTTCTAGCCATTAAGCTTGTTTACGCCGACTTCTACGAGTTATAGCCTCCTGCTTGTTAAATTATCCCGTGAACCGTTAGGATAAACTTGCTACATTTTATTTCAAATTCATCGCTAGCTGTTCTGAGTCAAGTCAGAAGTATTGGCTTTGTGTACGTCCTACTGGGGCTATCTATGAAATTATATTGAGTGAATAAAGGATTCTTTAGATCCTTCTTCTGATTTTCTGTCGTACTTATGATCTGAGGATAATTCCACATACAGGTCATTTTAGGTTTCGTAGTTCATGCTACCTAAGAATACCAGACTCTACATGACTATACTACATGACTTTCCCGGTGTTGCTTATTGTGCTTGTCTAGGTTTGTGTTTGTCTAGGTTTCTATGAGGGGAAAACATAGGCAACCTAAATAAGAACTCTCTGGCGGACAGAGTAGCAGACGACTCATTGTTCGAATATTTCCTTCTCCCATTCTTAGGAAATTGAGAATGCTCACTTTTTCAGGATCATATGGGGCTTGTAAGTTTTCGGGCCAGATGTTTATTCACTGAAATGGGGCTCACTCGCTGGACACTGTCCCTCTGGCTAATCAAGATACGAGGCAAAAACGTACGGCACCACAATCGTCTTCATTGACAAAATGAGTATAAGTATTAACTGAAATTGATTACTACTACATATAGATAAAAATTCTTTAGAAACTATTAAAAAATATATGCCTATATGAGCACCAGACAAGTCTCATTGATCCGCATTTGCAAATATTTTAAATCTGTATTTTTTTAAATACAGTTTAAATATTTAACTATGCAACTGATAAATTTCGCGCATATGTAAACCATTACAATAGTTAATAAAAGTGCTTATACTACCATATGCTATTTAAATTAGTGCAGAATAATAATTTTAGTTTTATTTAGGCACATCAAACTGGGCACAGGTTTCTTCCAGGGATCCCGAATGACAATTTTCCTGAATTTTATAAGAAATTAAAGGATGACTTAAGATCCCTAAAATCACTAGAAACATCACAAAGTAGGTAGCTAAAATCTGGAAAGGAAATATATTTTTGAACGGTTAACATTTGCTCTCAAGCATCATACAAATTTTAATAGTACCCTAAAGTTATTAAGAAGGTGTACATGAAATTTAGTAAATGAAATGGGTATATAAAACTTTTGAATTCTGCATGTATTTTTCTGAATATAAGTAACGAATTCTCACATTTTTCCAGATTCGTTTTAAATCAAAGAAAGTATGGAGAAGAGGGAATTCTTTCAAGAGCTAATTAGTTCTATTATGCCTAGGAACTTACTAAGTCAGAGAGCTGAAGTCGTCTATGGCAGCGCTCCTGCCCTGTGTAATCCACTCTTCAATCCAGGACTGTCGTAGTGCCCACTTGTGTGTATACATTTTTCGTTTATATACGCACTTCAAAAAGTTTTGTATATACTGTACAGCCAATGAGCATCGAAGCATCTAAATTGAAGTATATGTCAGAATTCATATGCCTCTTTGGATCAACTGAGATAACTTGGGAAATGGGTGGATTAAGAAATCGAAAATGCAATTAGGACCTATCGTGCGTAGGACCGACAACCCTCTGTTGGAGTACGATCAACACTTCTCTGCTAGAATACGCATAGAATTGTTACTCTTTTCTAAACTATTTATTTAACAATCTTAGCTAATTTTAAAATTTTATAAAGTTATCCACCTCTGTCCTCAAAAGTGTTGATTCTTAGACTTTTAATGTGCGCATTTCATTATTTTATATGCTATGACATATTCATCAGAGTTAATACGCGAATAATATGACAAACTTTGTAATATATATAATCCTAACTCCCACATATTAATATAATTTAAAAAAAAATTGAATGTTTTCAGTGCACAGCAAACTGCTGCAAAACATCGAAACGATGTTAACGAAAAAAATTTATACATTATTACACTTGATACTCGTTATAACAACCTCTAGTGTAGTAACGAAAAAGGACATCATAATGAATAACCTGCATAATGAAAATGGATGTAAGATACTGTGTTTCGCTGGAATCTTTTTGCATCGGGTATTGTAATGAAACAAAAGCTATATGGGCGGTTACTTTAAAGAGTTTTGACTGTATTTAATTTAAAAATAAAGTTTTAATTTTAAAATTCTAAACTGTAATTTTCTAAACTGTAATTACTTCTAGGAAAATCATCGCTGATGTTATTGATAACATCAGCGACGATATAATAGTTTATTATTTATGTAATGGTTTTTTTATACCATTTTATTCATAGTGGTTTATAGCAGTGTCAAGTCACTATACTGCTATTATCTTTATGATGACCGGTCGAGTTTCACTAAGAGAACAAACTTTATAAGGTATTTCTCCCGCCTTCTTCGCATACTTTCGTGGTGTAGTGGTCAGCACACACTGCGCGTATTCGAGAGGTCCGTGGTTCGAGTCCTGGCAAGGGCATTGCTCATTTTTCATCTCTCCTACCTTCAAAAAATACCTAATGTCTCTACACCTTCACTAGGCGTCGCAGAATAAAATTGTCCACATCCTTATCAATACATGCTTTTTTAAGGTCATCAATGAGCTCAATGACAGATTTACGACTCTCGGATATCCTGCGTGTTTGTGAAAAAAAAAAAAAAAAAAAAAAAAAACTACTTATTCTCGCAATCGTCGAAGCGTTAACTTCAAGCAGACAACCTTCATAAAGGCATCGGACATCTTTACAACTGGCACTGCTATGCACTAGGTATTTCATTCTATTAATGAGAACAGCTAAAAGAGATTCACGAATATATTTGTTGATATACGGCCTGACTTGCAAAGTGCCTCTCGGGGCGCTTTGCATTTTCCATCCCACCCCTTCGGTTACGCAAGTGGTGTAGATCCTATGAATGTAAACCAAGAAATCGACCTAGGAATAATCCCAATGCAGCGTATGTCACTCCCCCATCACGTAACGCTGCAAATCAACAATGTTTGGCGAGTCGGAGGCCCACGGGAATGGAGGCCATTGAAAAGGGCCCGTCCGTCACCTTTTGTTGTCAAACAAGAATCGCGGAGGCGCCGCATTCACCATCGCTTCCCCCAAATTGAATCAATTTGGCGAATCGACAAACTAACTGGTTTTGGCCGCCTATCAGGCGTCTTTAACTTTGTTTGGCTGCGGTCTTGCAGAGCGGTGCGCCGGCCTCAATTATGGGCCAATTAGCGCCTTCGCCGATCGTGTTAAGAGAGCAATCGAGTGGGGACCCTTCCAAGGAAAAGGGGGGCGCCCGCAAAAGGGCCGTTCTCCAGTGTCTTTTGTAGCGTCGCTTAGCGGGCTTTAACGAGGGCTATTCAGGCGCCTTTTTTTCCCCCATTGCTTTTCCTAATGAACGGCTTCAAGCCCGAAAATTTTCTTTTCTCCTAGAAACGCGGTGTGCGCTGCCTCTTCCCATCTCGTTTCTGGCGCATTGTTCGACCATTTTGTGCGCCTTTTCTTTCTTTTTTTTTATCCTTTCCGGTTGGCAACAAAGTAATTGCTGCTTGAAACTCAATCTTCATCGCTTCCCGCATGGAATTAATTTTAGCGATATAAAAAAGCAACCGTTGTGAATCCCTTGATTCATTCTCGGGCAGAGTTGGCTTTCCTGTTGCGGAGACATTGTCTTTGTGTATCCGTCATCACTTTTTTTAGTCCTCTTTTCCGCAGCGTCCATCTGCGAAGCATTTGTTATTGGCTTCTTCCATGTTTTGGAGACCGGCCTATCCCGGAATTCATTCAACAAGGAAATTTTGCATTTTAAATGATTGTAATTTAACATTTCTTCTTTACTAAGACCCACTTCCCATTTCCACCGTAAGTATTTTTCAGCACCACCAAAAGAGGGGGGGGGGGAAATAAACACTACTACTGTCAATCGTGTATTATCTGATAGTAAGCAAATACAATATTTGAAACTGAATAAATCAGCATTTTGAAAGCAGCAGCTACTCCGGAATAATTAATAATTCGGAATAATCTGCAATTTAAGACGCGCTCCATTTTTAATGTCGCATGGCGAAAACCTTCGTGACATCTCTATGGAATCAGAACCATGCCCCTCAGAGTTGAAGACACAAAGTTCATTTTCTAAACAACCACTAAAGAAATTAACCATTTCAAAATAACTATTATAGCTAAGATGCTATCGAGTTTAATGCATACCTGGTTTTAGTTACATTTCTGTGAGGAAAAGGGTGAGTTTCATTTTTGAAGAAATAAGGTCTTAGGCGTGGATTCAAAAGTCTAATGTAGTGCTTTTAACCACAGGAACATGTTCGCTACCTAATGGACTGAATGTCGCCGTACCTTTGGTGGAGGACATTGCCGTCTCTCACCGGAAGTATTAATGACGTCCCGTTTGTAGTCAGCGCAGTAAGTAATGTAGCAAAGTATATTTATACATGATTCAAGGCACCGTTGAAAAAAGATGTGTAATAAAAATTTCATTTTAAGAGCATGGATACAAATAATTTAGCTGTAGAGTTTACGGCTGCTGTTATAAAGATTTAAATTTATTTAAAAAATGCACTATTTTTAAAATCAGAGCTCAAACTGCATAATCTCTACCTATAATAAAAGAAAGAGTCTGTGTGACTTTCGTTCGTGCTGCGCATAAGCTAATAGACCCAGGGCTACGAAATTTGATATATAGGTGCATTTAAACAAGAGCCAGTGCACCTCGAAGCGAGTTTTTTTCAAAATTCGAATCAAATTTATTTTTTAATTTTATCTTTTCGATTTTATCGCATCATTTTGAATAGTTTCATTATTTTAGAAATGGGGTTTTGGGCAACAGTTTTTAATTCAATTGTATACTGGACTGCTGACTGTTGAAAATCAGCACTGTTGCCACTTGGAAAAATAAGGGCCATAATTCTGTGCAGTTTTTAAATATAATGTTTCTCTTGGATTACTGAACGTTTGTTGAGAGAATGCAACGGGAAGTTGAATAATTTATTTATTATTATAATTAATATTTGCATTAAGGGATATTGCTTATTTTATTAAAATTTTGTTATATGTAGTACATTTTTTTTTTGATGAAGTTGTTCTACAGAGTAAAATTCTGCGCAGTTTTTAAATTTAATGTTTGGTGTTCCCTTCAGGCATTTAACAGCAAGACGAAGGCTGACTGCGTAGCTGCCTGTAAATAATATAAGATTGAGAGCGCTTGTGCAATTTTCTCCCCTCATTTTGAATACGGAATTTTCTCCAGGGCATTTAAATATCGAAGTAAATTTTAATTTTTCCTAAATAAAAAAATCTTCAAGTATTATATGATATGCCTTTTGATAATGAGTTTTCGGAAAGGCACTAAAATGAGTGCAGTACAGTGTGCTTACGAAATGATGCAGGAAGGCGTCTTCCATCAACAAACCTGTCTGGACAACAAACTGCATCCCCTGTTCTATCCCATCCATCAGTCAATCCAGATTTAAAGCTCTCTCGAATTTGAGATATCCCGTATCGTCATTTTCTCTCCTCGAATCCCAAAATAAAAGCTACTGAAAGAAAGAAACGAATTTTTGAGAAACTGTGTTGTTTCGAAAAGAAACATGGGAAAAAAAGACTAATAACCAAAGTTATGCGTTGTCTTCACATGAATGTAAGTGAAGCGGAGCAGACACGAAACGACTTAAAAAGGAAAAATGCGTAAATGGTGCTTCTCTGTATTTTTAAAACAAGCTAAAGAACACGCTCACGGTTAAAGCCGTTATTCACTGGTTACCTATGGATTCACAGCCACTGATGTGTATGCAAATAGCTAATGATGTGCTGATACAACGATGACCGCCGACATGACAAAACATCGCACAAATAAGAAAGGTATAAACGGTACTTTACTGTATCTAGACCCGCCCAGACGGTATGGTGGTTAGGGGAGCCTATTGCGGTACCGAAGCGACAGGGTTCGAATCCCGGAGAAGGCATGGATGTTTGTAAATGTACAGTATCTTTGCGGTATGGGGGGCACTCTAAATATATGGCGAGCCTAATGTCCTCTCGTATGGCTTAGTAGTAGGGAAGAGGGACAGGAGAGAGGGGTGAGAGACCCTTGGATCACTTCCCAAGGTGCTTTTCCTCAAGACTGTGGTGGAAGTGGAACTTCAACATCCTAGATATTCTGGCAACCATTCTTCCATGAATTTACTGGACAAGACAATAACAACAAACTAGGATATGTAAACTAGGATATTTACATATAAGGCCTCACTTCCCTAATCGGTTGCTTACCAGTTGAAGATAATAAAACTACCCCATCTTATCTTCGATGACTCATTTTCATAAAGTTGGATATAATGGCCATCGTCTTGGAAAACGTGATTCTACATTTCTATACATGAAATATGCATAGAATTATATAAAATTTTGAACAGTTTAATGTATTCTTTAAGTAGATCCTTGAGTATTGTAGTCTATGTTCTGTATGTAATATAGATTATGCAGCTTTTCATCTAGTTTGCATTGTGTAACTATAGCATTATGTGAAATTTACGGATGGTAAGCTTCAAATATGGAACTTAAAGTAGTTTTGTTAAAGTAGAACTTAAAGTAGTTAAAAAACGGTAAGTAATATGGGTTTAAATTGTCATTAATTCGTTGTAATAGTTTGCGTATGAAAATTATAAGCTTCTACTTTCGAAAAAAATACCAGAAATGTATCGAATCATGTAATAAATCTGCTTGGTCTCCAAGTTTGACTGAAGTAATATAACTTCGGATATAACTTTCAATAAGAATGTCTAAAATGATCAATGGGAATTAAGATTTTTAAAGTAGTTTTCTATTTTTGATGCTGTTTCATTGCACTAAGTCTTCTAGCTCTTATGAGATATAATTGTTATTCACAAATTTTCATGAAAGATGAAAAATGCTTGATTTTTTCCATTAAATGTTTAGTGTCATTCAGTAAGCATCTGCAATTAAATTCGTATGGCACTCTCTAATTAATGTGAAACGATATATATTCTTTGAAAAACATTGGGCTATACGCTTATAATCTACGAAATAGTGAAATGTTTGGTATGAAACGATAAAAATCTTGCATGAAGTTCGGTATATGGTCAGTCTCATTATTGAAGATCTCTTCCTAAATTCTGAAATAGTGATGTTTTTACTCTTATTATTTTCAAAATTTAGTACTTCATGAATTAAATAACTGTATAGATGTACTAAACCTTATCGAAAATTCAAATATTTTATGAATTGATTTAGAAGTAAATGAGTGGTATGTTAGGCAGTTTCTTTCAGAAATATACCCGTATTTGAAAACTCTGTAGATAATTTGCCTTACTGAAATTGTTTTAAATTTTTAAAAGTATATGGGTAATATGTTATCATCTAGAATGTCTTTTCTCTTTGAAAATAGTATATAGAGTTATAATAGGAATTGAATCTTCTTTCTATAGCAGAATTTATTAGTATCTCTAGAAGAGGAATTAGAAAAAAAAATTTCATGTTGTTGTAAAAAACTAATGTAGTATCTGGTTGTCGTTATGTTAGAAAGTGTTATTCAAAAGTTTCAGTGGTAAAATATGATTCTGAAATAACATTTTCTGAAAATAATCAATGTATATCTCAATATTAGAAATTAAAATAGTCAAAATTATAAGTCTTTTACACAATGTGAGCATGAAGCCATTGAAAAATCTGTTGCAGTCGTATAAAATTTAACTCGAAGATAAAAATTGTTGCTTGCATGATTAAACAATATCAAAATTTGGTTTGAAACTAAATCACTGAGTGCTACATATAGAATGTGATCGTGATTGTTTCAAGTTCTTTGAGTAGAAGCTATCCTGTTTTTTAAGTAAAATTATTTTCTTTTCCAATGAAAGTTAAGTCTAAAGCTAAATCTTTGGAAAAGTGAAATCTTCGGATTTTCGTCTGTTAGGAGAAATGCGCATGCTTACATAAAAATAAAATAGAAGTGTCACTGAATTTTCTCGTCACTACAAAAGGGTAGATTTAGAAAATAAAGGAAAATTTCTAAAAACGTTAGTTCATTACCTTACTCTTACTTTTTAAAAGTTGATAAGTTATAAGAAGAAAACTCTTTTTAACCGTATACTGCTTACAGTAAATGATTTGTTACTCAGGTTTTATATTAATGCATTACAAGATTTTACATTTCATTTAAGTATTGGTAAAGTTTTACTGTTCCTAATGAGTAGGATTTTCTTAATGTGTATGTGGATATTTAATTGCATTTTCCTCAACAACGCTTGGGAGTAATTTAATAATATGTCGCATAAATATGCTTTTTTTTAAAAAAAACACCCTAATTGAAAGTTAACTAAAATTAGTTAATTAGTATTAAAATGTTAATTGTACTGCAGAATGATTCATGACGTTTCTGTGTATATTGACAAGGGTAGATAAAGTGAACTTCAGGTTTTCCCACTGATAGTAAATCTGAAGCCGATAAGAATCTGTTAAGGCTCCTTTTTAGGTAAATAAATTGCCTTCTATCGCACATTTTCTAAACATTTGTTGGGAATTCTGGGTAAATAACTTGAATTCAGTAAAGGTTATATCCTCATTTGGGTAAAACCTTAAATATTCTACAGTGAAAAATGCTTATTTCATATTTAATTGTTAATACTAAGAAAATAGTTCTAAGATAGTTATTCTATACGTTGGAAATACTGCAGGAAAAGTTAAATGATTTAGATGGTCTTTGAAGTTTTTATCTCAGAAAAAAGTGATATTTAGCAAATTACAGTTCTCGAAAATGCATAGAAATTTCCTATAATGCAAACATATGTGTACAATTATAAGAAAACGTATCACTTATTTGGTTGTAATTTTTTATTGAAAATGAGTTATTCCTTATTAAATGTGTATTAGTAAGGAATATTTAACTACTATGATAAGTATTATACGAAAAGAATTTCTGTATTTGTGATGAAGAAGGTTAAAATATTCGAAATTATAGTGGAGATTTGGGTAAAATGTCTCTTACTCTTTCTCTCTTTGGTTCCTTCTGTAAGTATAGGTATATTGGTATTGATATATGTTGTGTAAAATACTTCACAAGATTTCATTCATAAGAAAATTAATTGGTAAATAAATTAATACAATCTGAAATTTGCGAAAAGAATATTTTAGTCTAAGAAATTAAAAAATAGAGTATGTATGAAATTGTCTAGTGAATTAAGTTGGAACTGGACTAAGTTAAAAAAATGTGTTAACATTATGTATTAGAAATAAATGCCTATCAATAAAACAAACTTCCAAGAGATGAAATTGTAACACATGGGTAAAATCGATGGTCATTCATCTCTTATTCGATAGTGGAAATGTTTATCTTAGAAATTTCTTTTATACATGTAACGTCAAATTTCATCAATTTCACATGAAAGCCGTTCATGAAGGCAGAAATATCCGTACTTAGGGTAGGAAAAAGGTAATAAAGTGAAAATTTGCATAGTCGAGACATTTAAAGTGACGTAGAATGCATTTAATTAGTACAAATTACTGAATTAAAAGGTACTGAGTGTTCAAAATAATAAGAATTTTGTATGAGTACATGAAAGAATGAATAGGGTTCTAAAATTATGGATGAAAGTTGAGATTTTATTCTAAAAATTCGGAATCTATCAAACTAGCTTAATGAGAATCAAGATTGAAAACTGAACACTGGTAACATTGAAGAGTTCAAAAACATATATTCAGATATAAAGGGTATTAAGAATTAAAAGGAAATACCAGAATACGTAGGAAATGTTAAAGTTTGAAAATGCGAATGAAGTTAATAATGAAATAAAATAGTAGGATAAGTAATGGTAAACGTACTACAGAATGATAAATTGTAGAATTGCTAAATTAAAATAGTAGTATAAAATATGGACTAAGTAGGGGCTATTCAACGAATGGGATATGAAGAACAGTTAAAGGTTGTGAAATGAAATGCTTAATTGAAATCTATCTCTATGTTTAAGAAATTTAAGCATGTTAACTTAGCTGAAATAGTAAAATCAAAAGCGTAATTACAACCAAAAATTATAAAAGAGAGTTAAAATTTAGAGTATGTTGGAAACTAGAAAGAAAACCAGTGCCAGAAAAGTATAAAAATTACATCTAAAATTAACTAAAGTTCATGCGTATGGTAGGAAAATGTAATAAACAAGTTCAAAATTAGAGTACTGTAAAATTTACGAAGGTATAAAATGTAAACAAGTTAAAATTAAATAAAGCTCATATACATGGTAAGAAAATAGAGGAATTAAGATAAAATTAAGAGCCTGTTTGAAATCAGGAAGGTTAAAACGTATGAAAGTCGTTACAAATTAAATGAAAGTCATGTGAAAATGTAACAAATTAGTTAAAATTCTTAGTATGTTGGAAACTAAAAATGATAAAAAATAGAAAAAGGAGTTAAAATTTACATCTAGAAATTAAATAAGTCAGGTATATGGTAGGAAAATGTAATAAGCAAGTTCAAAATTAGAGTACTTTAAAAATTACAAAGGTTTAAAATGTACGAAACAAGTTAAAAATTACATCTAAAATGAAATAAAACTAATATATATGGTCAGAAAATATAGGAATAAAACTAAAATTAAAAGTATATTTGAAATTATGAAGGTTAAAATGTATAAAACAAGCCAAAAATGTAACATCTAAAATAAAGTAAAGGTCATCTATATGATCAAAATGCATGAAATAAGTTAAAATACAGAGTATGTTGAAGATCACTAACTTTAAAAAGAGCAAAAAAAAGTTACAAATTGCATCTAACATTGAATAAAATAACACATAAAAAACGCGTGTTTTAGTAATTACACTTGTAAAATATAACAGATAAGTTAAAAGTATTGATTAAAAGGAATTCTGGGTAGAATAAATTTAATACTAAAAATGAGTAATGTAATTAAGCTTACGGAAAGTAAATCTGGTATTATGAACAGAAGATTTAGGAAATAAGGTAAAATTCTGAGTATATAGGGAAGTCTTAAAAAAAATTTACATCTAAAATTTAGGCCTTCTGAATTAATCATTAAATTCGAAAATAATCGTCGTTAAAGGTACCTAGAAAATAACCATCATATACTTAGTAAAATAGCTGGAATACAAAGGAAAATATAATGTCTAAACATGGATTAACAAAGAACCTCCGGAAAATCAATAAAAGCTAATCTCTTATCAAAGTGTGACGTCATCTTATCCACTAAATCAAGAATCCCGAAACATTCCTACTTATCTGCTGCGCCTCCGCTTGCACCGCCTCTGAATTTGCACCGCGTACTCCGCCTGCGAGCTTGCTCCGCGCTCCGCCTCCTGCCCCTGAACCCCCGTTTCACACTACTTATAACCAACGGAAAAAAATTAAAAGCATGAGTTATGAACTTTTACTTCTGAGAAATTGCCGCCCAGACGAGAAAGACTATAGGTATCTTCAATAATAAAGTGAACACCGCTTCTGGCCTTAGTAGTTACCAAAGCCTAACGTAACTAGTGCCTGACATAAATAACAATAAAAATAATAATAATAATTAATAATAAAAACTTTTGACAAATTTTTTCGAATTTTGGAGTCAAATTTATATGGGTTCTAAACCTGAGTTCCACGTCTGAATTTTCATCTAAAATCTCATATCGATAGTTTGAATTTTTACTTCCGTCACTTTCGTTGATTTTCACTGTCGTTGATTTTTGGCAACAATATACGGCTTTAAAAAAGTCCCACTCAGAGACTTTACTGTTTCTGTTATTGCTTACTCTTCTAATCAGAATGAGAACAGGTTTACGAATTTTATTATGGCCAAAAGGGAAAGTAGAATCTCTCCTGCTATTAGCCAAAGGCTTGGTCACTTTAATGGCGAAAATATAATTTTTTGCACAGCTTTAACCCAGCTCGAGTAGAGAAATTTGATGTTTACCAGTGTCTGACCGTACAGCCAATATAGCCCATCAGCAATGGTGAAGAAAGCAAACTTTAAAGTTCATATGAAAATATGGGCCAAATACACGAGGTGGAGCTGTTTTGAACTATGTCCCATCACAAATATACCAGTACCTATACGCAAGTTGGCCACTGTTCGAAAAGATAGTAGCTTTCATAAGAATTCCTCGATGTTAAGATGTCCTCACATCTACGAAGAGCAGTTTCTAACATGTAAAAAGCAATTTTTGTGAAGGGATGGGAATCGGAAACCAGTATACAAACCCGGTTTTAAACAGCTAACTTTGATTAGGAAAGTAACTGAAAATTCTATTTGCATAAAGTAAAGCTGTGCTCATCTTTAAGAACGTGGCTTTTTACAAATCAGAAACTGACCTGCGTAACGATGCTGGCATGTTTAACCATTTTCAGTTTTAAAAGAAAAAGGGGAAATTTTTTCCCCTCTTTCTTTACAGTGGCCCACTTGCTTAAATGAGTCCATTGCATAGAAACTATATTAGGAGGTGGACGATGGGGTCCTGGCTACTTCCAAAAATGTGAGGAAAACTACAACATTTAGATGAAGAAACTGTTTTTGAGAGAGATAGATTAAAAGTATCTACGTCTCAAAATATTTGCCGGAACGAAACCAATGCTGTGCTTAAGGGAACAGAGACGCTGAGATGATTTTGACAACGAAAAAAAAAAAAAAAAAAAAAGAGGGCGAAAGAGTTAAAAGATAGCTTCCGGTCTCATAAAGTAAAAATAGTATAAATACAATGAATTCTTTCGATATTATCCTTAAAGGTGAGTTATTAAGAAAATCGTTCAATATTTCTTGCAAAAAGAAAGGTAGATTGGGGTAAATACACCCTCATACCATAGTACCATAGCAGCTTCTGACAAAGCGATTTACTAAGCAGAAATTAGTTTCAAAGATTTAATTTAACCATATACTGCAGAATAATTAAAAATATTTTTTTTATTATTTCAGCAATGTAGCATAGAAATTTGCAAACTAAGGGGTACTATCCAGCAGTGGCTTATAAGTAATTTTTCGAAAGTGGCAAAAACTTTTGATTTTGTTGTTATATTAATTATAATGATTATATACAGTTATTATAATATTGGGTTGTTCGGAAAGTAATTTCGCTTTTTTGGGGAACTTGAAAGACAATTTTCGTATAATGAATAAATATTTTATTAAATTATATATTGGCAATTCTGGTCCAACACCTTTTGCCATCTTGATTCCCCACTCATAAAAGTTTTGGTCCTTGCTGGCAAAAAACTGATTCAGGTGGTTTTTGACATCTTCATTTGAGGTAAAGGTTTTACCATCCAAAAAATTTTGCAGGGACCGGAACAAATAATAATCGGAAGGCGCCAGATCTGGAGAATATGGTGGGTGTTGCAGTATGTCCCATTCAAGCTGTAAAAGCTTTTGGCGAGTGACCAAACTTGTATGAGGTCTCGCATTATCCTGGTGGAACACTACACCCTTCCTGTTGGTTAATTCTGGCCTCTTCTGTTTAAGTGCATTATTCAATTTGTCCAGCTGATGACAATAGACTTCCGAATTAATAGTTGTATTGTCCGGTAAAAGCTAAAAAAAAAAAAAAAAAAAAAAAAAAAAAAAAAAAAAAAAAAGATTTCTTTGAAATTCCACCAAACGGACAGCATCACCTTTTTTTAGTGAATGTTGGCTTTTGAAACGCTTTGAGCCGGTTCATCTTTTCTGCTCCATGACCTCTTGCGTTTCACATTGTTGTATACGACCCATTTTTCGTCCCCAGTAAAAATCCGCTTCAAAAATGGATCATTTTCCTGACGTTTGAGGAGCGAATCACACACGTCAACGCGACGACACAAATTTCGCTCCGTAAGAACATGGGGCACCCACACATCGAGCTTCGAGGTTAAGCCCAGGCCTTAACAGTCGAATTCGACAAATTTAACCTCTCACCGATCTCTCGTGTGGTTATTCGCCGAATTGCATGAACTAATGTATTTATCGCATCTTTGTCAGCTTCGACCGGCTTTCCAGACCGTGGTGCATCTTCGACATCAAAATTGCCGGATCGAAACTTTGCAAACCAGTTCTGGCACTGGCGTACTGTTAACACGCCTTCTCCATACACATCCGTCAATTTTTTCTCGCTTGGACAGCATTTTTACCTTTTCTGAAGTAAAAAAGTAAAATATGACGAAAATGCTGCTTATTGCTCTCCATATTTTAAAGGGCACCAACCAAAAACTACTGCGTAGAATTAATAGAACTTTTTCACACGCAAGCCTTGTAATATCAGCTCTCAAGACATATAATGGTTATGCGGCTTAAGTGTGAAGTTGGTTTCGAAAAAATGTAATTAAGTCCTCTGACGGGAAAAAACGAAATTACTTTCCGAACAACCCAATAATTTGTACTAATTTTATATATATACACATATGCAAAGTTGTTATAAGTGTATACAGATACATAATTTAGCAAATATTCTTTCAGTTTTAAATTATGAAAATTTAATGCACACAAATGAAAAAACGATTTGTTATCGCTGCTAACTAATTTGCAATATCATTCAAATCCAGAATGCATGCGTAAATTAAGCGCAAGTATCTAAAACTATGAAAAAATATATTTAGTAATCCAATATATATATAAAATCATTAATAACACAACTTACTAATGATATAATAAATTTTAATTAATATAGTTTTAAATAATAATTATTATTTGACATTGATGATAAAAATAAAAGAATATTAATTTCATTATATATATATATATATATATATATATATAAGCATTAAGCATCCAAAATTAAAATTAAATTTGAATCAAAACACGGCAATTCTTCAATAATATTGATAATTGCAACCGTGAATATAAGCATAATCAAAATTAATTGCAGCTAACATTGCAGCTAAACATAACCAAAATCAATATAAGAATAAACCAGTAGAATGAATCCGAAAAATAAAAATGTAAATTGGTAATAGAAATAAAAACTAAAAATTAATCTCTTTGTCTGAAAGCTTAATTCCGAACTCATCAGGGGAAAATGAATTTCATAAAAGTCGATTAATGTGTCTCGCATAAATGTTTCGTTCTTCTGAATCATTGGGGCTCAAAAACCGATAAAAGCTTCAATTTAAATATTCAATAAAAACATTAAAATTCAATTAAAACCGAAAGACCGAATCTCAAATCTATTCAGAATTTTCCCTACTCGTATCCGGTCACTTGGAAAAAATAAAAAAATAAGTAAAATGCTACGTTATGCAAAAATGATTACTCTAAAAAACAAAATTTGCCTAAGATATATTGAAACGCAAATCCGACTTGCTATATCACAGGACAGGTTATTTTTTTAGCATATTACTTTGTTTATATATATATATATATATATATATATATATATATATAATAATTTTCATTATTATTAATTATTATTAACTTATTTAATATTATTTCATTACACATTACACATTGCTTTAAGTCTTCGATTCCAGTTCTTTTTTTATGTGAAACTATACTTAGCGGGGCACTTAAAGTTGCAACTCCAACCGTTGGTCGCAATTAATTGAAATTTTTGTGGTCGCAATGCTAAAAAGTCTGGGAAGCATTGGTTCGACACACTCAATTACAATGAACCTAAGGCGACGACCAAGCGATTTTTTTCTATTGTGAAGATGGATATTGTAGAACTTAATATTCGCAAATTTGTAATCCCTGAAAATCTCTTCAAATTCGGACCAATAATATAAAATTTAATGGGAATGCAATATTCGCAAAAATGGCGATGTTATCAAAATTTTCGAAAATGGTATTAAAATTTGTGCCATGATTAGGAAATATAAAAAATTTGATTACTGAAATTACTAATAAATAAGTAAAAATAAATTATAGATAGTAAAAGTTGTGTGATGTTAATCACGTTCCTTTTTTCATAGTTATTTTTTACATCTTTTTCACAAGTTTTAGTCGAATTTTTGTAGATAATAAAGGGGTG
This sequence comes from Stegodyphus dumicola, assembly GCF_044657685.1. Taxonomy (NCBI): domain Eukaryota; kingdom Metazoa; phylum Arthropoda; class Arachnida; order Araneae; family Eresidae; genus Stegodyphus; species Stegodyphus dumicola. The sequence goes on from NC_140769.1 coordinate 135,102,212, forward strand.
ATAAGCACTTTTTTATATATTTTTACAAGCCAAACTCTTACATTGTACGTTCGATGCTTTAATCGTACTAAGCATATTTTTTTAATCACTTACTAAATTTACTTAACGAGGATCACTAAAAAATAGTTAGATGTATATTTCAAAAACTTTATCAGCTTTATAGGATTGCTTTTACTGGCAAAAGAATTTAATGCATGATGTCATTCTACTACAATATTATTTGTCCTGTGTATTTGTCCATTGCAATTCAATATTTGTATCTTGAACTGTAAAAAAATTCTGTAAGATTATAAGGTATTTCTCCCACTTCCCTAGCGTGCCTTCGTGGTGTAACGGTAGCACGCTGGGCCGGTGTTCCAGAGGTCCGTGGTTCGATTCCCGGCGAAGGCGGTTGCATATTTTTCATCTTTTCTGCTTCCAATTAACCTAATGACTCTACAAGATTACTAAAAATACTCATGAAATCTGGAATACCGTGGGCTATTTGAGTAACAGTGACAGGTTCTTTCTTTGTATCTTTACAAGGATTATGCATATAAAGATTACAGATCTTCATGTTATACAATAGTACAAGAAGAACATATCATTACATATGTATTATCTAGTTTTACAAAATTTGAAGTAGAGAATAAGATAAGTTCGAAATTCAAAATGCGGACTTCCAAGTGTCCATGTCGTTTGGAGGATTACGTTATTCAAAACTGGATGGCTCTGGGTATCTTTGTGTTGTCACAATGCGAGAAACATTCATGCAGATTCTTGATTATTTAGTCTCTTTAAATATAATACATGGCAATAATATTTGGTGGAAAAGTGAACCAACGCAGAAAGTGAAACGACGCAAAATGCCGTTTTGAGACTAACAGTCCTTTGGGTCCAACCCCCTTAGGACTAATAAAATATTTTTATACATCACAAACTCTTAAAATTACTCTCTTTTGAATAAAACTTGGTGATGGGAAAGTGCCCGGGCGCCCAGGGTATCTCGTCGGCTACGCGCATTGTTGTGACATTTGTGCTGTTATTAATGTTGCACATATTGATACATATAAATTTGATTTCGAAGCGTGTTTTAGTCCACAAATCCCATCTTAATAAAATAAAATTCCATCATTCATTCTCGGAGATTCTGTACATTCGGGAAATTCCAAACGAAATTCAGTCGTATAATATTAAATGAATACAATCGCGGAATATATTCAAGAGAAGCAACAAATACAAAAAAAAAAAAAAAAAAAAAAAAAAAAAAAAAAAAAACAATGTATCAAAGCGGTGGCGAAATTAATTAGTTTATGATTCCATTTGTTCAGCAGTTTTGTGATAACGAATTGTGCATTTTGTTATGCGGCTATTTTGCAATTTATCTTCTTAATTTTTATTTAAAAATGCGCCGAATAGATGCGAGTTGTATTGCGAAACAGAAGTTAAATATCCGCCATTCTTCACCTGATTAATGTCTACATCTCCACGGAGAAGGGCAGAAAAATCGCTTCACTTCTAATCCTCTATTTTCCTCGAGATCATGGCTCATTAGGAGAAAACAGAACGCATCGACTTAAGCGAGAGATCTGTGACTTTTTAGGCGTAAAGCCACTTTTTTTTTTTTTTTTTTTTTCGCTTTCTTCTTCTACCATTTTTCGCTCTCTTTGTTGCGGAATGTTCGCAGAAGCGTGGAAAAGTTGTCTTCTTTTAATAGGAGGAGGTGCAGCCGCCACGACGGGTCGCAAGGGATTCCGAAGCTCGCGTTTTTTAGAGTTGTTGACGAAGGCCAAACCGGTAAATTTCGAATTCTCTGCTTCATTAGTTGATTCACGGGGCAAGAACACGGCGGTATAAAATAAAATAAAAGCAACAACCGAATCACGAGACGACATTATATTTGCGATTCATGCTGAAGAAAAAAAAAAAAAAAGCGCAAAACAGTGACATAGTCTCGCTTACTTTTTATCGAGAAATTTAAAATCAATCTTTTTAAAGTCTAATTTCTGAAACAGCGGAATGCAAATCCTGCCGAGGGAAGGAGAGAATACGCTACAATGAAAAATGAAAATTTAAAGCAAAATTGTAAGTTATGAATGCACTAAAATTAAAAGATCACCTACAAACTACTTAATATCTATCATTAGCAACTATTTACAAAAGATATCAGTTATCTAAATTATCAATTAAGTTCGCTTTAAATTACACCAGTTCAGTTAAGTATCAAAATAAAAATTAAACCTAAAATTACTCTCAAAATTGGTCACCCGTGTCCCTTGCGTCACTTCCGGTCACTTGCGTGGGTCACTTGTTCACTTGCGTGGGATAATACAATAAATTCTTAAAATAAAAATATAAAAAATCAGAAAAATCTGAAAGGTTTCAGATTTTAAATTAAGTGCAAAAGGGCGTTTTATTTATTTTTTTTTTTTTAAACATTTTGTGTGTTACCTTTATTTATTAAATATCATGTTCTCGCACTTAAACCATAACATTCAGTTCAAGAGCAGTATCGCAAATTAATTTTAAAATCAGCATACTTTTAGAATTTCCGATACAGTCTCGCGCGCTAGAGATAAAAATGTTCTTTCTGTACACGTTGCCATGGCTCGCTTTGAAATCCTTGAGTTTGTTGACCAAAAATTCGTTAAAGGTTTACAAAATATAAAACCGATAATGAAACAAATGGCAAATTTCAAATTTGGGCTTCCAGATGCCTATATTCATAGTAGGATTACGTCATTCAAAATTAGATGTCTCTAGGTACCGTTGTTTTATCAGAATGCAAGAAACATATCTACATTTATGCAGATTCTTTATCATTTAATTTCTTCAAATAGAATACAGGGCGATAATATTTGGTGGCAACAGTTTGAAATGTAAAATGGACACTCAGAGTGATTCGAGGCAAGAGATTCAGAGTGATTCGACAAAGCCCGTTTGGACTAATAAAATTAAACCGAAGGTCGCAGTTAGTTAATTTAGTTAGATTATTCGATTATGGCAAAGCACTCGAGGGTTATCTGCCTTAGGGGATGGATGCCTTCGTGGAGGTTTTTCTAAGGGAAACTGGCTCGTATGCATGTTACACATGGGGAAAACTCCGAGAACCCACATGCAGCCAGCCCGTTTGCCGGCATTGGAACCTCGGACCGAACTACCAGTGTTCGGCAACTTTACTACTCGGCCGCTGGTGGGCCTCCGTCATTAGATACTAATGATTTGCTTAAAAAATTTATAAAGACTCCGTTAAAGCGGATTATTTCCTGCAGTTAGCATATGAGCACTATTTGCTTGTGATGGATTCTTAAGGGCATGTAAATGAAATTATGCGTTTAGGATCTTTTCCAAATATATTGTTGCTTCCCTGCGGGTTCGTATTGGCTTGAATGCACATAAAACTGATGATACCTTGATAAATTTATTTTCATAAAAGACACATTTTACATTTCTAGAACTTTCCACTAAAGTACTCGCACAGTTCTTCTTAGCATGACAGGACACAATCAGTAGTTATCACTTACAGTAATAGTCAAGTACTTATCATCAATCGGTAGTTAAACTATCAACAACGTTTACCGCAATGCAAAGCGCATATAAAGAGCGAAGCTAGCACGGAGATCTAACTGAAATAAAACCTGAGAACTGATGTTTTCTCCGGAATGACGCATCAAGGTTGGCATTTCTTATTGCCAGCTAATCCTTTAAACTGATATTGCCAGTGTTCATCAAGTTAAAGGAAATCAAAAAAAGCTTATTTCTATAACAAAGAAAAACGATCTTATGTAGGAGAAATGGGGAGATAATGTCTCGTATTCAAGTTCATCGTGCCTCAATGTTTATAAAGACTCAATGTTTACAAGTGAATGTAAATGACGATGGACTTGAATTTCACCAGAACGAAGGAAGCTTTCGTCAACTCCTGATTTTCTAATAAAGGCTGGAATTGACATATTAAGATATCATTTAGAATTCTGCAGCAAAAACGCAACGTCTATTTCAACAAAAACTAAAAATGAAAACATAAATGCTTGAAACAAAAATGGACACTTCTTCGCAAGAGCAAATATCCGTTTGCGTGAGATTAAAAGAACGTGAAAAAAAAAAAAGGTTTTTGTAGAAAAAAATTTAGAAATCGTACCTGTAGTGTCGACTTACTGAGAGATTTTGGCTAATTTGATTTTAGATAATTGTGCAAAATCTTGTATTAATTAACCAGTTATTATAATTTGCCCCTTTACTTCATCTTTTGGTAGTCGTCACCAGAATTCAAATTAGTTGTTGTGAATTTAAGCAGAGGATTTGATTGCTTTAGAATTACAGCTTCTGGGCAGCCTCTCCTTGTAGAGGCATTAAAAATTTTTGAAAGCAGGAGAGATGAAAAATGAGCAATGCCCTTGACGGGATTCGAACCACGGATCGCCTGAATACGCGTCGAGTGTGCCAACCACTACACCACGAAGGCATGCTAAGAAGGCGGGAGAAATATCTTATATACTCCCCCTTTTAAAGGGTGACTGGGGATTAGGGGGTATAGTCGCCAAATGCAGGTGACGCAGAATCATCATCCACCACCTTTAGTTCGGGCGCCACTGTAGAGACATTAGGTATTTCGAAGTAGGAGAGACGAAAAATGAGCAAATGCTGTGGCCGGCAAACCGGCCACGGACCTCTCGAATACGCCCCGAGTGTGTTGACCACTACACCACGAAGCCATGCTAAGAAGGCGTGAGAAATACCTTATATTCTTGCTGTTACGTACTATCGCTAGCTGTGCTGAATGTATTCCACCTTTAACATCTTGCTAGCCGACGTTTAAGATACGTTATGTTAATTATCTTGAGCCAGCTCAAATTGTCTGTTTGAAAATAGTCTCAGAATGCGTAACATAAATTTGAATTTAACTCCATCTCATGTTACTTTCAAGTCTTCAGATAAGAAATTTTTCGGAATTCCTTTCTGCATGTCTTCGTGATGTAACGGTAGCACACTCGTCGCGTATTCGAGAGGTCCAGGTTCGAGTCCTGGCGACGGCATTGCTCATTTTTCATGTCTTCAGCATCAAAAATAAGCTAATGAATCTACAGTGAAACCCGAAATAAAAGGTGGTGGATGAGGATTCTTCACTACCAGGATTTTGCGATTAGGTCCCCTAATCCCCAATCGTCTTTTAAAAGGGGGGGTATATAAGGTATTTTCTCCCTCGTTTCGGCATGCCTTTGTTGTGTAACGGTATAACACTCGGCGCGTATTCAAGAAATCCAGGTACGTGTTCCGGGGACAGCATTGCTCATTTTCAAAAATCGTAATGACTTTACAGCCATTTGAACTAAGCTCATCAGTTTACAGTTTTAATTCTAGGACCATTGATATTTTAGTTTTTATCCACAGGAGTGGGCTTTAACCTTTAGCCACAAGGTTGCTGGTTAAGCAAATGCTGGATGCTTCCAATTATTTTTGAATGATACAGTCGCAGCCTTCTCAAATAACACTCATCTCACCAGATTATGGTATGTATCGAGCCACTGGATACCCGATTACCGACTTTCAATTTAGATAAATTTAATTATCTGTTTAAAAATATGTAACATAATATTCATTTCGTTACATGCTAGTGATTGCTGGGCCATTCTTGGCATGTTTTCTGTCGGGAGGGGGCATTAGGGTAAAAAACCTAAAACCTTGTTCGCAAAATTATATTTTTTATTTCACTACTACGCCACAAGCTTTATTTTCTTCCTTTGTCATAAATTTACAACCCTAATGAGAGAGTATTCAAAACTACTCCAATCGAGGAAGGCATCTAAATGTTATCTTCATATAAGTGGCTTGAATTGATGAGCGAAAAGGTAATTTTGAATTTACATTTTACCTTTAAGAACAAAAGAAATGTAAAAAGTCCATTTATAATTGGACAACCTGAAGAGTTTTTCTCATTTTAGACGAGGCAAGTATTAATTAGACAAGCGAGCTATTGACGCTTGTTAATTGTCTTTAAAAAACATTTGCGACGCGTTGACTAACCGAAATCAGCTCTCGAAGTTTACAAAAAATACAAGATCAAATTCTCAAGGGAAATTAAATTTCATTTGCACGACTGGAGAGAGAGGGAAGGAAGATCAGTTCTACAAAAATGCAGAACTTTTTTAAATCTTTGAGAGTAATTAATTGCTAATAATCCCATAGTATTTCCCAGAAAATAAGCGCATGCATCTAGAAAGTGGATGTAATGAGAAAAGATCCTAACAAATTCCTCAATATAATGATTTCAATTTGCATTCCACTAGCGTATTACATTACAGATTTAACCCCTTTGATGTAATCTAGTGGACCTAATTCTACCCATGGTTTCTTTAGAGGACTAGTTTTTTAACAAATTACAGCAAACTTGGCAAATGATAATTATAGTTATGAACGATAATTTTTATTATTATATCTCAGTTTTACTTTTCCTATATCACAGGACAGACCATGCTATGATGTTTATAAGAAATTTTCTCTCTCCACACTGCGTAGCTTCTTGGTTTCATTCGAAATGCATCCAATTAGAAAACCGGTATAGTGGTTAGGTCGCTGACTGCCGTGCGGAAGGATCCGGGTTCAAATCCCGGATAAGGCATGGATGTTTGTAAAATGTACAGTGTTCGTGCGGCATGGGGCACTCTAAAACTGCGGTGATCCGAAAGTCCTCTCGAGAGGTTGCTGGTTGGGGAAGAGAGGTGGGAGACCCTCGGATACGTCCTCCAGGGGGGCTCCGTATAAACATTAGGGGCAGAACTGAACTAAATCGCAATGTCACCTAAAAGGTACTCAGGCGTAAACTTGCGCTCCTTGCCACTAGATATTTTGTGGGTTTGGGCTGACTATAGGTCAGACAAGTGAACAAGCAACAACCAATTAGGAAAAAAATTCGAATTAGTTCTCCAATTCGAATCCCGGCGACGGCATAGCTGATTTGTTTCGTGTTTCGAAATAAATCTAAGGACTCTACAAGTTATTCGTTTGCTTCGATCCAGTGAGTATCTTTTAGAATAATGCTGTAAATCTTCATAAAATTTATCATGAATATATTAAAATAAATGCATATTTACCCATTTCTGTTAACTGCATTATTAAGGAAATAAAATAAGGATATAAATTATTAAGAGTTTTTAAATCTCATATAATGTTAAATACTTGAATTCATTTAGTTTGAAATGCAGGGAAAGATTTTTTATTTCTGCAAATGGCAGCGCTCTGAGAAATGTCTACGAGCGAGGCCACGAATAAAATAATTTAAATACATTGTACTGATACGGTGGCAATACTTCGCAAGTCATGCAGACAATAAATGCATGGTGCGTAATGTAACATATTGAAACGGTTCTAGGAAAAACGCCCACAGGAAAAATGCTCACAGAATAATGCTCACAGGTATAAAGGTATGATCACAGGAAAAAAGCCCACACAGAAATATGCCCACATAGAAAAAAGCTCACACAGAATTATGCTCACATGGAAATAAGCTCACTGATAAATAATTAACATAGAAATATCCTTACATTAATGAATCAATAATTAATCGATTTGAACATCGTGCACCTACTTGAACTTTCTAAAGAAAAATTATTTAAATTACCAAAACATCTATGGTATATATTTCAAAAACTATATAACTTATGCATTGATTCAGTTGCTATCTAAGATTAATAAATGGGCCGTTTTGAATTGAGAAAAGGATAGGAGAAAGGAAACAGAATATAGAGTGAAAAATTATTACAACTTTAATTGTTAAAAAAATAAAATAATAATAAATATAAGTTACACATTTTATAATATAAACATTTAGATGAATAAGCAAATAGAAATGATTATTTTATTTAAATTAAGTAAAATATTTAATTTTATCATCGATTTCATAGTTTCTTACATGATTCGCGATTATCAAATGTCAGTTTTCATGCTTTCTTTTTTTATTTCCGTACATCCTGTATTTGCATTAGCTAATAACAAACGTTGAGAGGCTAAGTCTTTTTTCAGTCCGTCAAATAAAAACCACATACTGGGATGACTGCAATTAAATAATGAATTTAGTGCGTTATGAAAACCTTCGCAGCAATTTGTGGTTTTAGGAGATTTTTAGAAGGCTGCTTCATAATGCTCAACTGAGAGGCATCATCAAAGTGCCTAAAAATGTTAATTTTATTTCTAAAATTTTAAATTTCTTCAGACATTTTACAACTTGTTTGGCTCCAAACTTGAATAACTACATTCAGACATCAATTTCTATAGATACACATCAAAAGTATGCAAAATTATAGTTAAAAAAAATAATTAATTAATTATTGGCAGTTACAGGAAAAAATGCCGTACAGGGGCAGTGGTATAAAATATTACAGTACATGCAAAATTTTACTACAGTTTTCATGCTTTTATTTACCGCCGCTAAAAAGGTTAATGTGAGCATCTGTCCATGTGAACATATCTCATGTGAGCTTTTTTTCCGTGTGAGCGTATTTCTAAGTGACATTTTGCCATGTGAGCTTTTTTCTATGTGGGCATATTTCCGGAGTACAAAAAGTTAGCAAGGCATTTCTAACCTTTAGAAGTTTTATACTGGAGCAGTTTTACTTGCTTGGTGCTAAAATGCTTACTATTCTTATGGTAGAAATATACATGGCGAACTTTTTTAGTGTTGAGTTTGCGTTACGCTATCGTGTATTTATCATTAAGGTAGTTTTTCACAGCACAAGACAGGGCGCTGTATTATACCGGTGACTGTTAAGCCATATGTTACCGGTAAAAAATAGCATTAACTATCACCTGTACCATTCCATTAAATTTAATTTGAAGAATATAAATTTTTATGAATTAGTCCGTAAATCACGGGTATATTTGGCTTATTTTTAACAAGCTATTTGGTGGTATTTGGTTTATTTTTAACAAGTATATTTGGTGGGATAACATTATGTTGAATCCCAGTGATCTGATGTTATCCCACCAATTTTCCTTTCCTCATAGAAAGTTTTAGTTCATTTTGATTATTTGTGAGAGCAATTTTTCCATCTTTTAACGTAAAAAAAAAAAAAAAAAAAAATAAACTTCTACGGAACAAGGCCCGGTCAATCCATAACTCAACCAATTCGGTAACTAACTGGTGAAAATTTAATGTTCTGCCAACACCTTCTTAAACACAAGCCTCCCTACTGAAGGCTCGTAGTTTAGTGACGTCACAAACTGTTGGCCTTCTCGATGGGGTGCGAAAAATCGCCCCTAAACCAAGGCCATCTAGATGGCATTAGCAAGTTAGGGGAATTTCGTCCTTGGTCGTGAGAAGGCGCGTGAACCAAGTCTGCTTAATTTAATCTTGATATTTTTTTTTCGATTACCATCATGCCTTTAAAGTGCTGTGTGCCGTTATGCTGAGAAAATTATTGTGACGGTCCTAAAGTATCAGTATATATATTTCTTAAGCAACAAGATGTATTACATAGATGGTTAAAATCGATACCGCGAGAAAATTTTACCATTTCTAAGTATTCTCGGGTAAGTTAAGCCTAACCTTAAATTTATTAAGGTATTTGCTTCTGTCTTTAAAAGAATGGATACGTTAATATTAAGGAATTTCATTTTTTATAGAATACATTGTATAATCACGTATTGATTAGTATTGTATAAGTATGTATCGAATTGTATGGTTAATAATTATGTATCGAATTGTATGCTAAATATTCACTTACTTTTTAAAATCTCCAATTTTTTACTTTTTGATTAATTTTATAACTTGGAACTTTTAACTACATACGTATATGGCAGAAAATGAAATTATTTAGCTTAATATTTAATATATTTTGGTATTAAAAGTTTTTCTAAAGAAATTGTGAAGGCAATAAATATGCTAATGGTTTTTTAAATTGTAATATAAAGTGCACAGTTTTGCGTAAAACAAGAAAAAATTTAAATTCCTAATGCATGAAAATTCAAATATTATTAAAACTTATGTCACTAATAATCCTTTTCTTCCCCCCCCCCGAGTGAGAGACAAACACACATATGCTTGCTATAACCTGTTTTGTTAAAATATAAATTGCATTACTGGAAATCCTACTTTTATTACTTTAAAATTAGTAATTAGGTAATTATAGTAATCTGAGTGAGCTTTTATCATGTCTGAAAAATGTTAAGATACCTGATGATTTAACAGTTGTGATTAAAGAAAATAGTCTATTTTTCCTCGAGATAAGTACAGAATTTGCTCCTTTTATTTCTGCATTTATCCATGATGATCTGCAAGTGAAAGCATATTTTAGAGATATTGCATTAACAAAAATTAGTAACCATGAATTCACTTTAAAAATTAATGACGTGTATAATCTCTGTTCATTGCTTAAAGTTGCAAAAATTAAAGGTGATAATAATGAAAACAGCTTTAAAAATTTATTATTCGTAACTCAAGGCCTTCTTCGTGAATTGAAAGAAAATGCCGCTAAACATGAAAAGAAAGTAGCTCAGTTTATATTTGAGCAGCTGACAGTACTCTTTTTGCATAAAAATAATTTTAGGTATTGTTCTGATCTGTTAATATTATTAAGTTTGATGCTTTCAATTTCTCCACATTGCTATAAACTTTTAAGAAATAGTGCATATGATACTTTGCCACACCCTTCTACATTGAAAAGATTGTGTTTTAAATATAATGTTGATCCTAAAGTGAAGCAAACTCCTGAAAATTTCCTGAATTATGCTAAGGGAAAAAATCCGCTTTTTAGACGAAAACGATAAATATGTCATTTTAATGGTTGACGCAATTCACATTAAGCCATTCTTAGATTTCAAAGGTGAAAATTATAATAGGAATGTAACAAAATATAATTGTGAAAACGCTGCTAATTCTGATTGTGTTTTTATACTGCAGAGTATTAGATCTTCATATAAGGATGCTATAAGTATTGTCCCAGTAAAATCATTATGAGCGCAATTTTTGCATGGATATATTGTGAAAATAATAAAAGGCTTAGAAAATTTAGGTTTTTCGTGTAATATGTGTGCTTATAAATCTACCCTGCTAAAATTTAGAAGCTTCTAATTGTCCTTAAAAATATTTCCACACATCCTTCTCATATATATTTTTATGCAGTTAAATGACTTGAATATTATTAGCATGGAGGGAGATTTCAACATTACCTTACTGTTACTTACCAAAAGTCAACCAGTACTTTAAAGCATTATTTTAACTGTAAACATACAATATAAGATCATACAAAAATTAATAATATATAATATATTTCGTGCAAAGGAATATGTTTCCAATATTATATTCGCGAATGAATTGAAAATATATATTTTCAATATGTACAAAGTAAAAAAAAGAAAAATAATACGTATCTACATCATTAGAAAATACCCTCCTGTTAGTAAAGCTTTAAAAACATGTATACTTTAAAGGCAGGTAGTAGGTGACCAACAGCGATTGTCAGCCGCCACTTTGTGACGTCACGATCTCGTAGTTGGGCTTCTGTTTAAGAAGGTGTTGGTTCTGCCCTCACACCAGCGACCTATAGATTGATCGACGGTGAGTTTTTTCAAACAATGATTAATGGCTTTGAAAGTCACCTCTATTCTTCGACTCAGTTTTATTTCAATTATCTCTTTAAATTTGGTGCACCTTTATACACCAGTGAATAAGGGCCTTGAAAGTCACCTTCAGTTTAATTTTAGTTTCAAATGCATTAAATTTATAATATATCTAACTGATAAGGTTAATGAGCATATTAAGCATTATTTTAATTAGTGAAAGTGGAATGTAATACCGTATGTCAGGTAACTGGTATAGAATCATGTGAGTTTTGGAAATAAAAGAAAGGACCCTCAGTGCATCAGTGACTACTTACGAGTGGAGAGAATACTGCCACTTCTGAATGAACGTCGTATTTAATTTCTAGTGCCATTGAGTATTGTAATGGCAGATTGGCTCCGCAAATGATTCGATAACTGTGGATTGTTGTGACAAACTGACACTGCATACGTTAGAATGTTCCAAATGCTTTATTTCCGATCGATTCCTCCCCGCGCTAATGAGCTTTCCCTGAACTCTCCAACTCTGTTTCGATGGCCTATAGAGCAAGTTTGTTCAATCCATGCCCCTTCATCGGGATCGGGAAATATGGACTGGGGAGGGGAATCGGCTAAAATTCCTGTGCAGCATATTGGCAGGAAGAATACGATTTACCTTAGTAAATTTTTTAAATGCTCAATGAGCGATTGGGATGAAGGTCCAAGTTTTGCGGTATAAATTTATGAGTTGACGCATCATCCCGAGGAAAGAATCTACTACTTGCTAAACTACAGCTACAAGATTACTAGCAAATATCACGGCATTTTCACGGTATATATATACATAGGTCTTTTATCGTTTGTTCTTAATGTTTTCTAGACCAAATTGGTTTTCTTTATTGTAATTACTACCTTGCTTGATATATATATGTATGTATAAGTTAAAAGAGAATTCCTAGTTCGTTCGCCAAAAAGTTGTTTAGATACTGTGGTTCGGTTGACAATATTAACATAAGTAAAGTAAAGTGCAATGAAAGGTGTAAATATAAAAGATTAAATAAACAACATAAACACTTGAATATTTACAAATAAAATTCAATACTAATTGTAAGTAATATGCTGGACAAAGTAAGGCATATTTTAAACATTAGAATTAAAGTGTGACAAAAGACTTAAGCAAAAATAAAAAAAACAAAGAACCGGTAAATGGTAGATTAGCCCAATTCGAATCTCATTAAGGACTCTTCAGGGGAAATTTTTTAATGATTTTCGAATCCAGCTAACTCCATATCGCTTTTCGCCGAAACAGACAATTGAAACTGTATACGAAACTCTTTTTTAAATATCAATTGAAAAAACTTAGTCATAAACTTTAGTCTCAATTCTCTGTTCCAATTTTCTGACGCGTGCGATCGAAGAAATACATTAAAGTGTAATAATAACTATACATAATGGACTGGTAATGCCAATGTACAAAATAAAATAAATAGCGATTTGCTATTAGTCTAAAAAATACAAAATTTTATGGGAGGACCGACTAGGTTATAGAGTTTAAACTTTGTTAATGTGCCAAAAATTAAATTTAAAATGTATAATGTTTTAGAAAAAGCAAAGAAATCTAAAAGTTTTTGAAATGGTCTTGCTAAGACCAAAAATCAATACAAGGGAAAGAAATATTTTTTTAAAAACAGACCTGGAACGTCTACGTCTTCTATCTTGAACTATGCAAACTCAAAAAGGGAGTGAAAGCCTCGAGCAAGAAAATTGCCAACCAACTAGGCAGTATGACGTAAAAAAGGGAAGAAATGTCATGAGGAAAGAGCCAATAAAAAGTGACTGACCGTTGGTATATTTCTTTGTACGAAGCAGGGAAAGTACTGCGAAAAATTTCGGTTATCAGATATCAGCAGAAATATCCATTTTGATGATTCCCGAATCCATTTTGACTATTATTTTACATGACGACTACATGCATGGACAGAATAAAGAACCCTGAATTCCAAAATGGATTGCAACATGGATTTAAATTGGATTTAATGACCTGGCGACTAATTCATTAATTAATCTCAAAACAAAAATAAATACTAAAATTAAACTATATAATATTCCTCACTACTTGGACTATGCAACAGTCGGCCCCCTCCTCGGGCGTACAGGGAAGCCTCCACTCGAGCTTCAAATCAAGGTACGAAAAATAAGAAACTAACCTAATACTAAACTAAATTGACTTAGCCGAAGCTAGACACAAATACCTAACGTAGTTGGCCATTAATTAAATTAGCCGGTTATTATCAACAGGCAAGTCCCGAGCGTAGTAGGAATAAAGAAATAGCCTGACGGTAAACATACGCCACTAAGGACTCCTAAGCTCTCCTCTGAAGTAAGCAAAACCTTCCTTAAAAACTCCTTCTAACTCATTTACATTCAACGCGATTCTAAAAAACTCATTCTGTAAGGAAGTTGTAAGTGGGAACAAGGATTGAAAAGAAAGGGTTTCAAAATTAAAATTAACTGTTATAAAATTAAAATAAACCTTACAACGCAGTTTTAAAATTCATTTAAAAATTTTTATAAAATATTTTTATAATTATGCTCTTGACGAAATTTTATCTTTTACAAACAACTAATGCATTATTAAATTTTATCTTTTACAAACAACTAATGTATTATTAAATTTTATCTTTTACAAACAACTAATGTATTATTAAATTTTATCTTTTACAAACAACTAATGTATTATTAAATTTTATCTTTTACAAACAACTAATGTATTATTAAATTTTATCTTTTACAAACAACTAATATATTATTAAATTTTATCTTTTACAAAAAAAAAAAAAAAAAAAAATTCTATCTGTGTTTGTATTCTCAATTTCATAAGACTGCTGACACTTTTCTGATAAGCAATTTTCAGTTCAAGATTATTTCTTAGAATTTGCGATGCATTTCTAGATTCGATTGATCGTGGCGTATCATCACTTTTTATGTATCAATTTCGCAGTCAGTTTCTGCAGTTCTTTTTAATACTTTTATAATCAGTTTTTACACACATTGTTTCAAGATTCCTGTGAACTGATATAATTATGCTCTTGACGACATTTTATCTTTTACAAACAACTAATGTATTATTAAATTTTATCTTTCACAAACAACTATTCTATCTGTGTTTGTATTCTCAATTTCGTAAGACTGCTAACATCTGATAAGGAACTTTCAGTTCAAGATTTTTTCTTAGAATTTGCGATGCATTTCTAGATTTGATTGATGATGGCGTATCATCACTTTTTCTGTATCAATTTCGCAGTCAGTTTCTGCAGTTCTCTTTAATACTTTCATAATCAGTTTTTACACACATTGTTTCAAGATTCCTGTGAACTGATATAACATATTCTAAAAATGAACCTTTGAAACTTCCCTCGCTTGATGCTTGAAACAGTAACTGTAGTTTGCATCATCTGAAACTTCTTTTTTATAAAGCCATATTTTCGAAAATAGTTTTAACTGATTTTAAGGAGTTATTCCCCTGCATTCACTTTAATATGCATGGTTCCTGGCATAGATATCAACGTATTTAATCCTCTTCGAAGTCCTTGCATTTTCACAAAATTCAATTCTGTTCATCATTTACTAAATGTCTTTCTGTAATGACATTTGAAATCTTTTTATAATACTATAAAATTAAGTTTTAATGTTAAAAGTTGCATATTCAGGAAGGGGCGCTAATGTGTTTCAGAAAGAAAGAATTCAAAGGTGCATGTTCTGCATGCACAGTTACCAAACTAGTACAGCTGATTTTTTTTTCTTTTCCAGTTCTCTGACGCAGTTGAAAAGAAAAATCAGTAAAAATACTACTTACCATCTACGAGTTCTTGTTGCTGTGATAAGTTAGAGTAAATTCTTGACTCCCTTCAAGCATCGAGGTTTAGAGCTTTTGCCAGTAATAAGTGTTGTCTGCCGCCCAGATGGTATAGTAGCTAGGGGAGCCTATTGTGGTCCCGAAGGGCCTGAGTTCGAATCCCGGAGAAGGCATTGATGTCTGCAAACGTATAGTGTCCGTGCGGCATGGGGGCACTCTAAATATGCGACGAGCGGAAAGTCCTGTCGAGAGGTTGGTGGTAGAGGAAGAGGAGTGGTAAACCCTCTGACCCGTCTACTCCTCGGGGTGCGCTCCATCAAAATTGGGGGGAGAGATGGTGCTCAAGGCTCTTGCAAACGACAGGCACTATCTTGCACTTCTTGTCACAATGAATTTCGTGGGTTATTCTGATGTTATTATCAGATAAATGAGATAAATGACAACACAACACAACAACACAAGTACTATCTTCTTAATTGCTGGCTCCATATTACACGTTCAGGCAACGGACCTCTTTGGAAAAAGTCGATTTTGCTACAGATCTCAATTTTTTGTTCAATATTTTTAGTTATCCAGCGTGAGAGACTGTGTATCGGAAATTCTAAGGCTTTGCTTATTTTAAAATTATTTTGAAATATTGCTGTTGAAATGAATTTTATGGTTTAAGTGCAAAGAACATGATATTTAATAAATAAAGGTGACACACAAAACGTTAAAAATGGTATTGTGTATTGTGTAATTGGGTATAATGTAAAATCTGAAAGCTTTCAGATATTTTGTGTTACTTCTTAGTTAAATAATAATCTTTATCATTTCACTATGTCTGGAGAATCTGGCAAAGTATTTTTATTATGTATTTTCTCGTTTTTGTTGGCAATGTGAATAGTTGTGTGTATATGTCATACAACGTTAATCTGAAAACTTTAAACGTGAGTTTTGTTCATTTTTTATGATTTATGTTCACGGCAAACATGATAACCTTAAGAGTTCCTTATAGAATCATTTGAAATTTTTCAAACGAAGTTTGTGCATTTTTATGCACGATGTAGAATATGAGGCAAAAAACTAACCTTACAGAATTTAAATTATATCATTTTTCCTTCAATGGTGTATGCATTTTTTAAAAATTCTGTGTGTTTACAACATAGCCATATATTACTAGTGAATAAATATTTTTCAACTATTCTATTTCCATGTATGTTTATGGTTAGTATATAACATAAAGTCAAAAATATGTTTATATCATTATTATTTTTTTGTCAGTGATGGCTGATGTTTTTGTTAATTTTTATTTAAAAGTTTCGGTAGTTTTTTGTATAAATTAAAGAAATAATGAATTTTTAATCATTTTTATAGTGGTTATATTTAAGTGTGAGTGCTATCCAATAAAATATTTCATAAATTTAGAAGTATAACAAACATTTTTTTTTTAAAAAGGACCCTTCGTATGAGATCGGTTACCTCAATAACACAGTAAATTATTCCTTCAGTTTCTTAAACCAACTGCTGTTTAACTTTTAAATATTAACACGCGTTTTGATAATGTTCTCTCAAGCAGTTTGTATTGTAAATTTTGTTTGACTTGCATTTGTTTAGCAGCTGAAGTAAAACGTCTTGTATATAGTTATCAGTTGCATGATGATCCGCTTCTTCCTTCTCGCCGTGCAATTTCTCATGGACGATGATGGATTTCGATTTCTCCAATTCCTGAGACACATGTAAGTCGAAATGAAATTCTCTCTTTTCATTTAGCAAATTACTGGAAAAAGCTTCAAAAGCAGAAGAATTTTTTTTTACCAATATAGCTTGAAATCATTCTAGAAAAACAGTTTCAATGTCCCTTGATTCTGTCTTTTTCTGCTTCTTTCAGACATTTAAAGTATTTTATTAGTTCTTCATTAATTATAATTCCTTGTTTAACTGAATGGCACAATGTTGTTTGGGAAATACGCAGTTTAAGTGTAGTTCTTCCCTAGCTGCAATTACCAAGAATATTAAAATTAAATGTAGTTAATTTAATGTAGTTATTTAATTATTTTATGCTAATTAAAATAATGTACATTATTATCATGCCTTCATTATTTTTTTTTTATCTTTTTATGTGGGTGTCTTCCGAGGTCACTAGAAAAAATTAGAACTACAAATATTTTCTTTTTTAAATAAAGAAAGAGGAAAGCTATTAATTCATTATATAAAGTATTTGCATTATGAAACATTTTATTAAATATCATTCTTATATTCTAAAAGTTATAACGGTAATATTAAAATCACCACCCAAATTATTTTACTGAATTATCGGATTTGATTTTTATGTTATTTAAATTCTGCTTCGCCCGTCCAGACCATATAGTAATTAGGGCAGCTGACTGCGATACCGTGTTCGAATCCCCAGTCCCCTCACAGGAGGCAAAGGTGGCCCACCTATTAGGTGGTTCCATAATAAAGTGACCACCACTTCTGACCTCAGTCAACTTCTAAGGCAACTTCTAATTCTGTGGATGGTTTGGGTCCGCCATTGGGAAAAAATAATTCTGCTTCATAAATGAAATGATGATTTATAAGGGATTAGGAATATAAAATAGCTGTTGTTGTCCTTTTTCAAGTTTGAACCTTTATATTTATTATTTATTTTCGCTTTTTGAAAATCTAATGCACCCACGCATCATATATCAGCCCATTTACAGTAATAATGCTTTCTACATCAAATCACCTAACATAAACTCAATTTAATTAAACAGAAATATACCATACATAGTTTAAAAAGTAGTAAATTTTAGGAATAAGTTATTTTTAGCGTTGCTAATACTTTGATAATGAGCTGAAAGCTGAATTTCCTCTATAAGAATAATATAGTACTACGCCCAAGGTACAGTTTAGTTTCTGTTGAATGTAAATTAATTTGCGTTGGCTTTCCTCTAAATAATTAAATTAAAATTTTTTCTTTTCGTAGTCACTTTAGTTGCAATTTATATAACCGTTATGGATTTAAATTTTCTATTCAATTTACATAAAGCCAAAAAAAAAAAAATAATAATAAAATTAAAATAAAAAATAAATTTAAAAAAAATTAGAACGTGCAATTTCGCTTTATCAAACACTATTTTTTTTTTTCCAACGGGCAAAATAGTTATAATATTAAATCATTATCTCAACTGATGCATATTTCTTTTATACATTTCCAGTCATTTTTGAGTTTTAATATGTTTGCTTTATGTGATTACGGCAAAGGCTATCTGCCTAAGGAGGAGGAGGCCTTCATGGAGGACTTTCTAAAGAAAACTGGTTTGTATACATGTTACTCATGGGGAAAACCATAAAAACGCCCATGCAGCCAGGCCTTTCGCGTGATTCGAATTTTGGACCGAACTACTAGTGTTCAGCGACTTTACCGCTCGGCCGCCGCTGGGCTTTAATATGCTTGAAATATACCATTAGCTAAGAAACATCAAATTTATCATTAAAAGTAATAAGTAAAATTTTAATAAAATAAATAAAATAATAAATAATATAAAATTTAAAATAATTTAAATCGAAATTTAATTTGCAGGAAATTTAATTTCAGGAAACCTCCTTTAAAACATAGGCTACAATGTTAAATATAAATACAAATAATTACCACATGATTTTTCAGAACACCCATTTGACCACTAAGTGTTTATGAAATATCGCGATTTTTTTCTCACCGGGCCGCATTTTTTGACATTTTTTAAAAAATTGCTATAATTTACTACTATAGTAATAATAAGCACATGTATGAATTACGTAATCGGAAATCGAAGCAGATTGCGTAAATGCAAGAAATACGAGCACATCTTTGTACAAAAATTGAAACTGATTTTGAGAAACTCGCAATGAAAATATACGCTGGATATTGGTTTAGCTCCATAGGGGTTACTTAAATTGCCCCGTCTCTCGAATAATCTTGTGTAGGAACAACAAGGCAATGTGATTGTTTTCTAGACCATCCTTCGGAGATAAAACTCTAATCCTCGGACCAACATTTTAGCCTCTCAAAACAAAACAAGGAGAAAAAAAAATCTCTCTAATGAGAGTTAAAAAAAGGTCTTCGGTAGGGTGCTTCTCAGTGAAACAAAACTGACCGCACCGTAACGAAGCGCGGAGGAAGAAGAACAAATGACCTGAACTTAATGGCGATCTCTTCTCTTTGTGCAAGACTTAAGGATCAACTTTTAGGAAGAATTTTTCTTAATTTTTTGAAGTTTTCTTTTCTCCTAGGGCATTTTCGTCGAAACGAAATAAAATATACTTTCACGATCAAATTGTGTAGTTAGGTAGGAACTTCGTAACACTGCTTTTTTTTTTTCACTTTGTTTGCAATGCCGCATTGCAGCGCAAGCCAACTAGATGAACCGAATTTTTCCTCAGAAACTAAAACTGAAGTCTAACTGAAATGAATATTAATTGAATCTGGCTTCCTAAACTTTCAGGTGATTGTCACCATGAGTAATATGAATACGAATCAAGTTTATACTAAAAAAAACCGTTCTCGAAGAAACACTATTCTCAGGTCAATATTTATCGTAATCAATTAACTTCATTATTTGAATCTTTATCATCCCGACTTTTAAAAGTTAATCTTTTAAATAAAACTTTTCCTCTTATAATGGCGGACTCTAGTCATTTATAGACGTTTGAAATTACTAAGACCGGAAGCGGTGCTAAGCTAATAAGGCACGTCTTGTATGGTTCCAGAAACTAATGCTATAGGATACAATCGCTACGTCCCAATTACCAATTAAAATATACAGCCACGGTTCTAAAATTCGAACTGCCAATTGAACTTAAGTAACAGCACATGTAAATAAACTGTTAAACTTAAAACGAACACTACATTCTAAATCAGAAAAGAAAATAACACCAATAATAAACTTACAACGCCTCTCTGTCTGTCTTCTTGGTTTCTCGTTTCGACGTTCCTCGCATGTCTACGGTTATCAACATACACCGGTGATGGTCCGAATGCATAAGAATGTAACCACATATCCGGTCCTTCACTGAACAATTTGGTATGTGCTGACATTCATTGCAGGGTGTCAGCATTCCCTAAATTTCTGTCTTTCACAGTTATATATGTATGTGTGTGTGTGTCAAATATAAAATATCTATCTTTCGAATAGTAAATTAATAATAGCCCTTTAACTTGTGTCTTCATTCTAAAAATAACAGGAATAATTTTTTTAACTAAACGGAAAAGATCCGTCATCTAATCTGCACACGTATCGATGAAATTTAAACCTGACGTCTGGACATTAATCTGTCATGTGATCTGAAATGGAATTCGGTATAAAAATTGCTTCGCAACTCCTTCTTCTTCGTCCTTCACTTCTGCTTCTAGACGCTTGTATCGCCTTACTGCTAGCCACGTAGAGTTTACTTTTCTAATTTCGTCCGTAGTTTAAGATGTAAGCTGTACAAAGTTGGGGAGAGGTGCAGGGCGTACTCACAGTGATGATGTGCATTATAAAAAAATAAAATTATGCGCTGAATTTATCGTTATGTGTGTTCTTCTAGTATCATCTTGCTAACTACGCAGCTATGGACCATAGACCCCCGCCAATTCTCTTACTTTTCACCAGGTCATCCATATCACAATAATGGAGCAGTTATATATATATATATATATAGTATATATATATCTATATATAATACATAAAAATTACAATATATGCAATAATATATGCACATTATACATATACAATAATTATGTAGTATGTATATAAAGGTGTTTTACATAAATGTTTTTCTGATTAATAAATTAGTAAATGCGTTGTGATAAGGTCACATAAAAGAAGAAGAGACTGAAGATTTATATGGACAAGGAATGTCTCGTGAGCATAAGCTGAAAATTATTATTTTTTTAACTTACAAATACGTTTTCAATAGTTGTTAAAATAGTCTTTATTAAAATAATTAAATCGTTGGCAATGTTAAAAACGCAAGCTCGAGAGCCACGAATTGCTCTCGCACGTAAAATGTATAGAATTTGATTTTAAGGAAACGATTTAGGTTTTTCTCTTCTATATGGTATGTAGCCATTTTTTTTGGGCGTTCAATAAAATTTTTATGTGATGTTCCGTCATTAGCGTTTTCATTGGAGTTCAACATCACACCGTTGAAGCATTAACACTACACCACAGCGTGTAGTTTTGGACTCTGGTGCTGATGCTTCAATAAGTACCTGAAACTTCTCCCGATGTTTCGAACTTTTGATTTGAAAACAGAATTGCATTAAAAATCATTCCAAAACACTTTTTAGAACGAATTCCATTCTTCATCTGAGGTGTCATTAGATTGAATTTCAAGCTACGCGTTTTCAACAAAATCGGCTCTTTGTCTGAAGAATTCAATTCAGCCCACTCAGACAAGACAACAATGCAAGCTAACAAAGCATTCTTAACCTTGAATTACTCCCACTGGTGTATTTTACACACGATTAGAGCTTTATCGGAGACTATTTTGTCTTTGGCGAGGTCCAGGTTGTAAAGTTGCGCGCTTCCAACCTGCACGCAACAATAGTGGTGAATGCTGAGAACTGGAAAGTAAACCAAAGTCTTGAGAAGGGTTTAAATCCCTTTTTATTCAACTTTAGAAATTACAAATGCGTGCTCTTGACGCTCCCAAACTACGCCGACCCGGCGGTAAAATAAAAATAAGAAACTAAGAAAAGAATAGTAACAAGTGACTAACTACGAGGCTCTCTAAACGTAACTAACCTCACCGCGTTCTAAAATACCGCTGATAGTTCAGCAAACTTCTGAATATTACGTTGAAAGATTAACAAACTGCCGAGGCAAGCACACAGGCCGAAACGCGTGGTTCTTCAAATTCTAACTAGCCAACTCCACGCTCGTGAAGTAAGGAAGCACACCTTCGAACTCGTTTCTCTTCTATTTAACTCAGAATACTTCCGGTGACAATTTGAATCCTTGTGCGTTCTACTAAAATTTACATACTCTGGCATTGGCAATTCCATGGGAAAGTAAGGCTTGACAGGAAAGATAGTTTAAACTTAAAATAAATGTTAGTTAAAATAAATATAAACCCTACAAGGTTTGAGTTTATTGCTCATTTTTCACTTCTCCTGCTCAAAAGTAAGCTAATGACTCTACAATGGCGCCTGAACGAAAAGGTGGTGGATGATGATTCTTTACCACCAGAATTTGACGACTGGGCCTCCTATTTTCTCCTTCCTTCCAGCATGCCTTCGTGGTACAATGGTTAGCACACTTGTCACGTATTAGAGTGGTCCAAATTCGAGTCCTGGCGACAGCATCGCTCACCTTTCATGTCTTCTGATTTAAAATAAACCTAATGACTCTACAAAATGAATTCGATAAAATAAAACATGCCATCTCCAGTATAAACACGATTGTTTTATCTATTGAGTCATATGACACACAGCGATTGCCTACATCATCGCACGGAGTGCTGGGAATAAACTTCATATCTACAAGCATAAATACTTAAAGTTTCATAACAATATCCTTCATGATGCTGCTTTTTATTTATAATTTACTAAATATCTATTCTTCTTTTGTAATTTTTATTTCGTTTCAATCTTAATGGTCTAATTCCTGCAACCAATTCTGTACAAAACATGAGAGAGAATAGAAAAAATTCCTCTCTTCCTTGGCAAAAAATGTGAAAAAAGAAAATCCTCTGATGATGTAAGTACAAATTACGTAAAAAGTTTCAAGGTGCACAAATAGATTCAGATTTTTTAAACCTGTTATTAAAACAGGAAATAAGGATTATGATAAGTGACATTATTATAAAAACAGGTATGTACTGTATGCAACTCAAATATGTCAGCTCATATTGCTTCTATTTACACATACACACTTCAGAAAAGAAAAAAAAATACGAATTTAATAAGAAAGATCAATTTAAATATTTTTTTCGTCAATTTTGCTTTCGGAATCACCCCCCTTAATACGTTGTCCCAGGAGCGATAGCATATCCAGCTCTGTCTGCACTGAAGAAAGGATAAAGCATTAAAAATATTAGCAAAGTGGCCTGCATTTTACTCGTTGCAGCCATTACGAGAGCGCGCGCTCGCTTATTATCTCCTTTTATAATCTTCCTCTTTCAATAATCATTTAAAGCCGTGTCGCATCGAAATCAGCGAGCCAGCTTAAAATCACGAACTGCAAGCACTTTTTCAGCTTCGCTTATTAACAAAGACGCTACGCTTGTTCCTACTTCCTCTCTCGCTTCAAATGATTGAGTCGCTGCCACTTTCATGAAACGCAATAATGCCATTTTTGCAATTATTTTAGGGGCAGACTGCTTCTTCGGAAATAAAAGTTTATTAGGATAATCCGAGATGTAGATTTTTCTGACAGTAGTTAGGATCGAAATGCGTACGTGTTGTGTATATAGGAGATAACAGTTTTAAAAGAACGTCATTTATTTGGAGAATAAACATCGTTATCGAAAACTGAAATGCGATCTCTCGTGTGTACTCTTTTCTTCGCGGAAATTAGTTAACAGGCTTTTAGTTATGGAGAGCTTTTAAAGAGATGGGCGTTATTTCTTAAATAACGATCCCAGAAATATGTAGTAGAATAGCTTCTTTATTCCGGAATTCTAATTAATATAATAAAGGTGGCGTTATTTCCTTAAATAATGATATTTGGAATTTTCAGTAAAATTATTCCATTTCTTCGGATCTCCAATTAGCATGCTAAAGGTGTAGAGACATTAGGTTAATTGGAAAAGCCAGAGAGAGATGAAAAATTAGCAACTGCCTTCGCCGGGAATCGAACCACGGACCTCTGGAATACCGGTCCAGCGTGTAGAACCCCTACACCACGAAGGCACGCTAAGAAGGCGGGAGAAATACCTTATATACTCCCCCTTTTAAAGGGCGACTGAATTTTTAGGGGACCCAATCGCCAAATCCTGGGTGGAGAGAAATCATCATCCACCACCCTTTTAGTTCGGACGCCACTGCAGAGACATTAGGATTTTTAGGAAGCAGGCAAGATGAAAAATTAGCAGTCGCCTTCACCGGGAATCAAACCACTGACCTCTAAAATACCAGAACCACTACACCATGAAGACACACTAGGAAGGCGGGAGAAATACCTTATAAAGGTAACGGTATTGTTTGAAATAATGATTCCATCAACATATAGTAGACTGGCACCACTTTTAAAGAATTCTAATTTACAATAAAATTGGCATTAATTCTTAAAATTAAGATACATGTAAAATAGAGTAAACTCTCTTCATCCGTCATTAAAGTTAATACCATAAACTTGCCTTATTTCCTTAGATAACGATTAGTGTTTTATGATGATCACGGTAGAACAACTCCACTTTTTAGAAATTCAAGCTAACATGATGATGATGATAATCATGGATATCAATTGTTTTAAATGATAATCCTTTTGCGAAAATGATTGAAATTAAATATTTAGGTGCTTTTTTGGACAGCAAATTTAGCTGGAAAAAGCACATTACCTATATCTCTACATATAACAAAAGAAAGCATCTGTCTGTATGTGTCTTTCGTTCGTGCTGCGCGAAAGCTAATAGACCCAGGGCTACGAAATTTGATACATAGCTGCATCTAGACAAGAGCCAGTGCACTTCGAAGGGATTTTTTCAAAATTCGAATCATATTTGTTTTATTTCCTATTTTTTTATAAAATCGCATCATTTAGGGTAATTTCATTCTTTTAGAAATGTAGTTTTGGCAACAGTTTTTCATTCAATACTTTGTATACTGGACTGTTGAAAATATGAGATAAAATATTATTAATTATACTTTCCTTTGAAGGGATTTTGTGTTTTTTTCATGTTATTTATTGCTTATTTTATAA
This sequence comes from Stegodyphus dumicola, assembly GCF_044657685.1. NCBI lineage: Eukaryota > Metazoa > Arthropoda > Arachnida > Araneae > Eresidae > Stegodyphus > Stegodyphus dumicola. The sequence continues at coordinate 135,127,430 of NC_140769.1, forward strand.
GGTATTTCTTCCCCCTTCTTGGCGTGCTGGTATTCCAGAGCGGTTCTGCACGCTGGCCCGGTATTCTAGAGGTTCGTGGTTCGATTCCCGGTGAAGGCGTTTGCTCAATTTTCATCTCTTAAAAAAAATTATCTAATGTTTCTATAGTGATGCCCGAACTAAAAAAGGTGTTGAATGATGATTCTCCTCACCCAAAACTTGGCTACTGGGTCCCCTAAAAACCCCAGTCGCCCTTTAAAAAGGGAAGGTATATAAGCTATTTCTCCCGCTTTCCAGGATGCCTCCTTTGTGGTGTGGTGGTCTGCACGCTGAGCCGGTATTCCAGAGGTCAGTGGTTAGATTCTCGGCGAAGACGGTTGCTCATTTTTCATCTCTCCGGCTTTTCCAATATACCTAATGTCTCTACAGTGACGCCCGAACTGAAAGGGTTGTGGCAACTACAATTTCGCTGTTTTTTATTGAAAAGCTTTGCATGTTTTTTTTTTTTTTTCTTTTTAAGAAACTAAGTTCTTAACTTCCTTTATACCTTTCGAATTCTTAAGATTTTGCAGCGGGTAGATGGGTAATTCATTTATAATGTATTTCTCCCGCTTTCATAGCATGTCTTCCTGGTGTGGTGGTCTGTACGCTGGGCCAATATTCCAAAGGTCAATGGTTCGATTCCCGGCGAAGGCGTTGTTAATTTTTCATCTTGTCTGGTTCCCAAAATACCTAATTTTTCTCCAGGGGCGCCCGAACTAAAAGGGTTTTGGATGATGAATATTCACACCCAGGATTTGGTGATTGGGTGTTCTAAAATCCCCAGTCGCTCTTTAAAAGGGGGAGCATGTAAGGTATTTCTCCCGCGTTCCTAGCATGCCTTCGTGGTGTGGTGGTCTGCATGCTGGGCCGGTATTTCAGAGGTCCGTGGTTTGATTCCCGGAGAAGGCGATTGCTAATTTTTCAATATTTCCGCTTCCAAAAAAAATCCTAATGTCTCTACATATTTATTAGGAGAATTAATATTTCTACGAGTATTAAGGTTTATTGCATATTTCATTGTAATTTTTTATATATAATACATTTTTATAGAAACTTGTGGTTTTTTTTTTTTTTTTTTTTTTTGTAAAGTTGTTTCTTTGTCTGCGAAAGCTGTTGTCTTTCCCCTTCTGTAATAATTCTACAATGCTCCTTTTTTAAATTAGCCAAGATAGCCCATGTTAAGTTTTTAAATAAATCTAAAATGACTATCTCTCTAGTATTTGGATCTCGGAAAACTTGGCGACGTTGCATTTGTATATTACCTGCATACATTTATATTAAAGAAAAGCTATGTAAAACCAAAACCTTTTCCTATAGTCTTTTGATAATATTATGAGATTATGTAATGTAGGATGTAAACTTGAAGTATTACACGCAAAGAACAATCATGAATATATTATTCAATTGTCAAGAAATCCTTCTTCAAATTATGTTAAATATATTAATGAAATTTTCCAGCAATTAGAAAATACCGATTTAAGCTGATAGCCTTTTGGCTAAAAATAACGAGTTATTTAAGACGTCAGCATTAAAAAAATGTTTCCTACTAAATGGAAAATTTTTTCAAAGAATTAAGATCACTTTTAATTGATAAAAGTGATAGTAATTATATTAATAAAATAATTCATAAATATATAAAGTTATATTAATCTTCGTAAGAAAATATTTCTGATATTAGAATGAAACGTTTAATATTTTGAAGATTTGCACGAAGCAATAGAGTTCATCTGATAGAATAAAAGGCTTAAGTTATATGATTTAGATAAAAACTACAATATATAAAAAATTCAATTCATAAAATTATTGAAAACGTTTTACTCAATAAAAAATGGTAGCATTAATTGGAAAGATACTAGAGGTCTTTCAAGAACAAGTTTTTTATAGATTTAATTTCTTTTATAAATATTTACTAATAATAGGAACTAATAATAATAATCAGTAACTTACTTGCAAAATACAATATTGGATATTCAGAAAGTTGTAGATTTGTTAACAATCACTGTAGATTAATTTAAAAATTTGAATGAAGATGATTTCTTATTGTTTAGAAACGGGTTTGATCAAATTGAAGATTATTATGGATGGGAATCCAGTTTTGTAGAAGATCAATACATTGTATATTTGTTTATAATAAATCACGATATTCTTTCTGAATTCTCGTTTTATCGATAATTTTTTATATTATTGAAGGACTAAATAAAAAAAGTTTATAAAAATGTTTACCAAAAAATAGTTTTTCAATATTCTCGGATATTATCCTAAAATTTTTAAAATCAAAATTTAAATCCTGGGAAATGTAATCTGATTGAAATTCATTGAGAAAAATTCAAACTAAATATGGAGACTCGTGTATTATAAAAATTAAAGTAGATAAGGGAGAAAAAGAGCATTTTCTTTATAACGTTGCGCGCCTCTAACTTGCACGCAACCAAGAGGTGACTGTGAAAGCTTGTATAAAAGATAGAGCCTTGTGAAGGGTTTAAGTCCCTTTTTATTCAACGTAATAAATTACAATTGCGTCCTCTTGACGCTTACAGACTGTGCCAACTTGGCAGTCAAATAAAAATAATAACCTGAAAAGAAAGTAAAGACAAGATTCTAACTACGAGGCTCTCTAAAATAACTAACTCACCGTGTTTTACAATACTGCTGCTAATTCAGCAGACTTGAAGCTCACTGGAACAATTACCACTACTTCCCGCCAAGCACATAGGCCGCAACGCGGGGTTCTTCAATTCTCGCTAACTACCTCCGCGCTCGCTAAGTAAGAATAATCACACCGAACTCGTTTCCTTCTATTTAAATCAGAATACTTCCGCTGATAATTTGAATCCTTGCGCGTTCTACTCAAATTTACATATTCTGGCATTGGCAGTTCCAGGGGAAAGTAAGGCTTGGCAGGAAAGATAGTTTAAACTTAAAATAAATGTTAGTTAAAATAAATATAAACCCTACATTTGCCGCTGCCAGAATTTGGAAAATTTGGAAGCAGGTCCTACAAACGACCTGTTGTAAGTTTCTCTAATTCTGAACTAACTGGCGAGAACCTCGTTTACACAAAAAAAATCTTATGTAACAATTATATACTACAATTCTGTTGATCGTTACAAAGCTTTCTTCTTACAGCAACTTTTCCTGGACTTCATCAATCAATCTTGGTCTTTCCTTCCAGCATCTGGAAGGAATAAGTATCAGTATCTATCTAAATACATTATAATTTACACTTTCTTGACACAATAAATTTTTGTTTTTAAACGATTCGTTTTTCTTAGTTATTGCTTACTTCACATTCATTCAATTTTTCAAGCATTAATTTAACTTTACCCTGGCTCTCCACCGTGTGTGGTGTCAACCGGGAATATTCGTGTTTTAGTCTTACAACACTTCCCCTAGCCACCATGATTTGTTAGAATTCAACGACCAAATAGACACACCTTACTCGACATTCTACAACTCAATGAGCTACTTTAATAGTCTTAAAAATTCAAATGTAGGTGGAGAACCCTACAAAACACGTTCATTCTAACTTCCCCCTCATTCATCTTTAAACATGCAGGCTTTCGCTCTCAAGCATGACTTTACAGTTTAATACTTAAATTTTGACTTCATTGCTTTTAAGCATTCACTTTTAGCATCTACAATTTTATGCTTCTAGACTAAATTCTACTTTTACATAACCTTCAAGTATTTACATACATTTACAAAATTTTAATACATATGCTTTTTACAATTTATCATAAAATGAATAAGAGAAAATAAATTTTTACTTTACTCATTCTTCGCCAAGCTGGCGGCACTGAAAGTAAAATTCTTATTAATACAAGAATACGAAGTTATTTTTATCTTCGGCCAAATTTTGGCTTTAACATAAGAGAATTAGTCTTTCGACCAACAGAAAATGCTTGTTTTTAGCTTTTACACTTAAAGAAAATAATACTTTTGCCTTAGCTAAATAAAGTAAAACAAAACTAAGTCTCAACCGAGACATATTGACTTTCGTCAAAACATAGAACTTCGTACTTATGCATAACATTTCGGAACAAAAGAGAAAAAAAAAATATAGAAGGTTTTAACTTATCTTTGAGTTTTCAAAGCTTGAAACTCCGTCATCCGTTTTTGGCAAAATTGATCCCAAGTTAGAGGTTTCATGGATGTCAATCTTCTCCTTATTGATCTCCGAGTGTCGTCCACGTTGCTTTTTCTTTTGCGTCCTCTACATGCTGGCCTCTTGACGGAGTAATCGTCTGGTTGTTGGCCTTTCCGTTTCTGCCTGGGACGGCTGGTCTTGACGTCCTCCGGTCTGGAGTCCTTCTTGAATTTCTTCTGTTCCTCGTATTTTTGTGCCTCCTGTTGGCGTTTCAGTTTCCGGAACGGCGGCCTTGCTGGCACCTGACTCTGTGGCCGTGTGCGCGTTCTCCTTGATGTGTAATTTCTCCTGCTATCCTTTGTAGGTGGTGTTTTTCTCTTTACCACGGTTTCTTTACCCGGTTCATCTGTATTTTTGTTTTTCTTAAACGCCGGAGTTTGAAAATCATTTTTTCTTTTTGATACCGACGTCCGGGTTGTAGAAGTGCTAGGTCTCTCTTCAGTTCTCTGTTTCTTGGGTGGTGGAATAGTTGTTGTAGTCTCTGGCCCTTCTATTTCGTTTAGACTTGAGTCCTGCAAGAAACTTTTAAGGATTTCAAAATCATTTGGATTATAGTATTTTTTCACCTGGTCGGGACTTGCTTTACAGATTTCCCCTCTGTCGTTCTTAAGATATAATACTACCCCTTTGATTTCCTGAATTACATAGGGGCCTTCAAACTTTGGAGCTAGCTTTGCCATAAAATTGTCTGGGGCACTTGATAAAGAAACTTTCCGCTTCAATACTTTATCCCCAACTTTAAAATATGCTTCACGGCGTTTTCTATCATAATAAATTTTCTGTCTATTTCTTGCCGTATCCGAGGTTTTAAGCGCCTGATCAATCAACTTTTGCACATCTTGTTGTTTAAACTCCTGCTCTCTTTGTTGCACAAAGAATAATTTATCTAAAGGCGTAATTAACTTTCTGCCTAAAAATAATTCTGCTGGAGTTTTTCCCGTAGTATCATGATGTGCCGTTCTTAAAGCATAAGCTAATTCATTTATGTAACCATCCCAGCGCTTGTGATGTGTGCTCACGTAACTGCGAATTATTTTTACTATGTTTTTATTAACTCTTTCTGCTATGTTAGCCTGTGGTCTATACGGAACCATTTTGATATGGCGTATGCCAAGTCCATTGCATATGTTTTCAAATATTTGACTAATGAATTGTTTTCCGTTATCGCTAATGACTTTTATCGGTGCACCGTATTTTAAAATGTATCTGTGTAAGAATGCATCTGCGACTGTTTTGGCTGACGCGCGTTTAAGTGGAACAATTTCTATCCATTTTGAAAAATGATCTACTATTACTAAAAGAAAACGATTTTTATTTAACTCGCTCTGGGGGAAGGGACCAAGGAGATCTATGCCTAAAATTTCATTCGGAAATGTAGCGCGAATGCTATTTAAGTAGCCAGCCGGGCTGTAATTAATATCATTTATTAACTGACATTGATTGCAGGACCTGACATACGCCGTTACTATTTTGTATAATTGCGGGAAATATACCGCCTCGCGTACCCTTTTTAAAGTCTTTCTGACACCTAGGTGGCCCGCTGTTTTTTTTTCGTGCAACTCCTTAAAAATGCTTAATCGAAGCGAGGCTGGGATGACTGGCTTATACTCAAGATTTTCGTTTGTTGTTTTCGTATAGAATAATAAATTATCTATTATTTCATAGTTTTTTGCTCTATTTCTTATCGCATCGATATCTGTATGCTCAAAGCTTTCGGGGTCTTTCAAATAAGCATAGATATTTCCAAATTCAGGATCAGCTTTCAGTTCAGTAATAACCGTATCTCTAGAATCTAAAATTTTTGAAGTCAACACAGCGCATTTAAGTTCATTTCCTTCGTCGTCCAGTTTTATACGAGAAAGTGCGTCAGCTACATTGTTTTCCTTACCCGGTTTATATTTTATTGTGATATTATATTCTTGGAGTTTTAAAGCCCATCTTATTAACCTGGGCGTTAGGTTTTTTCCCGAGTAAAGTCTACCAACAGCCGCATGATCCGAAAAGACTGTTACTGGCGATTTGCCGAAATAAACTCGAAATTTGTGTACAGCCATTAATACGGCTAATGTTTCTCTTTCTGTAGCTGTATAATTCCTTTGTGTCTGATTCAATGTTTTACTAAAAAATGCCAGCGGATGGCCATTTTGCATAAGAACCGCACCCACCGCATAGTCTGACGCATCTGCTGCAATTTCCAGGTTTTCGTCCCCCTCAGGGAATTTTAAAACAGGGGCATTAATAAGCGCTTCTTTTAATCTTTCAAAAGCTGTGTTAGCTTCCGCTGTCCACGTAAATTTACTCTTTTTTCTTTTGATTACTAAGAGTGGTTCAACAATATTAGCGAAATCTTTTATGAAAGATCGATAGTAAGAACATAATCCAAGGAAAGATGAAAGTTTCTTGGCGGTGTTGGGCGGTGGGAAATTCTTAATAGCTTTTATTTTTGAATCTTGCGTTTCTATACCCTTTTGCGAAATTTTCTAACCGAGATATTTAAGTTCTTTAGTTGCGAACTTGCATTTTGAGGCGTTAATTGTAAGACCGGCCTCTTTTAGTAATTTAAAAACTTGTTCGAGGTCATTAATGTGTTGTTCCAACGTACTACTCGTTATAATTATATCATCTAGATAAATTAAAGTTGATTTTCCTAGGACAGGCTTTAGAACAATGTCCATAGCTCTCTGGAATGTTGATGGGGCCCCACACAACCCAAAGGGCATGCGTAAAAATGCATAAGTGCCCGATTTTGTTATAAACGCGGTTTTATGTATATCTTCGGGTCTCATAGCTATTTGATAGTAGCCAGACGTTAAGTCCAAAGTAGACATATATCTTGTCGATTTGATCTGTCTAATGATCTCGTCTATAACCGGCAAAGGGTAAACTGGAAATTTAGTAATGCCATTTAGTTTTCTGTAATCGATAGCAAACCTCCAAGCCCTTTTATCCGAAGGAAGAAACTCGTTCTTTCTCCTACATAGTACGACTGGACTCGCGTACTCACTATTTATGGGCGTTATTATTTTATTCTTTAACATCTCCTGAATATGTTCTTCAATGATTAGGTCTTTTTGCTTATCATAACGATACGGTTTAGTCCTACAAGGTTTTTCGGCATTTAATTGAATCTTGTGAGTCACGATCTGGCAGTTTCCTGGTTTTTCTGAAAACAAATGAGAAAAATTACTCACCACTTGCTGTATTACTTTACTTTCCTGGTCATTCAGATGGCTAAGGTCCAATTCAGGTGTCTCCACAGGTTCCACCACCCTCTGGTCCATCTCCAACACCACGGAACTATCTTGAAAATTTAATTTGGCCCTCGCGGCCCTTAAAAAGTCCATACCTAAAATAAGAGAGTGTTGTAGGTCTTTCACCACAAAAATTAATACTTTGAGATTTTCCTCTTTTACCTGTAAGTTTAATGATAATTTCCCGATGCAGTGACATGTTTTTCCTTGCGCCGCTATAATTTCCGTATTTCTGGTTTTAAATAGTCGTATCCTATAAAAATTCTTTTTGAAGAACTTTTCACTCATAAAATTTCCTTCTGCTCCTGTATCGATGAGGGCTTCTACTGGTACATCGCCAACCAGGACTTGTATAATTGGTAGCTGTGAGTTTTTTACGATGACCGTGTTTAAATGTCTATTTGAGGGTTTTTTTAAAACTTCCGGGGTCTGGACCCTCCCTTTCACAGGCCCCTCTAGTCGTTTAAAGCTTTCCTTTCAATCTGTGTCTTCTGGGTACGCGGATGCTTATTTTCAAATTTTCTTTTTGGGCCTTGACCTTCGAGTTTCGATGCGTTAGCTCGATAGTTCTTTCCCCCATACGAGCGATTTCCATTTCTGGTTTCCTCCTTCCTTCGGGTACTTTGAGAATATGTTTCCCCTCTCGCTCTTTCCGCGATTCTGCGATTTTGAAACTTCACCGCCAATTCGAAGAGTTCCTGCAATGTTCTTGGGTTTCTAATTTCAAAGTAGTCTTGGACAGCGGGTAACAATCTTGGTAATATTATTTCAATTATCTCCGCATCGGGTTTTTTTCCATACAGCATATCCGTTAGCTTGATTTTTCGTAAAATAAAGTCCGTCAATTCTGCTGTATCCCGTTGGTAGAAACTATATAGTTCGGCTTCCAGCCGTGCGCGATCTTTCACTATGGGGAAGGCCTTTACTAACGATTTTTTGAAATTTTCAAATGTATACGTCGGGCTTCCAAATTCACCTAGAAGAAATTTTCCTATGTTTTTCCACCATAGCGCGGCCTGTCCTCTTAGTGCTGATGTGGCGATGGCAACTTTTTGTCTTTCAGGCACAGGGTAGAGCTGAAAGTGGTTTTCTAGACCTTCGAGAAATACCGCCACCGAATTTTTTCCGTCGAAATAGACGTTTGGCTTGATTGATGCTCTCAAAGTCTGGACCAGGTATCCAAATCCTTCTAACTGAGTTGTCATTTCTTGGTGTTGTCCAGCGGCTTCCATCCAGTTTTTGGCCATTTCAGTTCGATAAGTGTTCGGGCGCCAATATAACGTTGCGCGCCTCCAACTTGCACGCAACCAAGAGGTGACTGTGAAAGCTTGTATAAAAGATAGAGCCTTGTGAAGGGTTTAAGTCCCTTTTTATTCAACGTAATAAATTACAATTGCGTCCTCTTGACGCTTACAGACTGTGCCAACTTGGCAGTCAAATAAAAATAATAACCTGAAAAGAAAGTAAAGACAAGATTCTAACTACGAGGCTCTCTAAAATAACTAACTCACCGTGTTTTACAATACTGCTGCTAATTCAGCAGACTTGAAGCTCACTGGAACAATTACCACTACTTCCCGCCAAGCACATAGGCCGCAACGCGGGGTTCTTCAATTCTCGCTAACTACCTCCGCGCTCGCTAAGTAAGAATAATCACACCGAACTCGTTTCCTTCTATTTAAATCAGAATACTTCCGCTGATAATTTGAATCCTTGCGCGTTCTACTCAAATTTACATATTCTGGCATTGGCAGTTCCAGGGGAAAGTAAGGCTTGACAGGAAAGATAGTTTAAACTTAAAATAAATGTTAGTTAAAATAAATATAAACCCTACATCTTAAAAAAGAAACAATTTTGATCAAACAATCAAGAAAAGAATAAAACAAAATTGCATATTTATCTATAAAGGTATGGTGGATGGAAAATATGTGTATGAATTAGGAGTTTAAACATCATTTTTAGTCTTCATTTCGAGCTCTAAGATGCCATTATTCTATTTAAGAGTGTGTGAAAAAACACTCTTTTTTTATATTAAAAACCAGAAAAAGCTTAATTAATAGCAGTCTTCCTAGCAGGGGGTCATGATAGAAATCTTCAAATATATACGGAAGGTTTCAATGAAATGTATACACTATTTGGCAGTTCATAACAACCACATTTTTTGTTCTTTTTTCAGGTGTGACTGCATAAAATAATGGCTGGAATCAGATTAAACTTTGAGGAAAGAAAATTTATTCTGAAGTGCTACTGGAAGACAGAGAACATAAGTGAAATGCAAAGTCGCTTTAGAATGGAGTTTCAATGATTCATGGAATTTAACGATCCGGAGTTTCAACGATTTCAAGTTCATATGATGTTCCATTGTCCCATGGGGATTGTTAGGCGCCCAGTAAGTGCATTTGAGATGCTTAGCTGAACCATTCAACTTGAACTTAGCCTCATCACTCCAAACAGTCTTTTACGGGAATTGATTGTCCTCTGCGCATTTTGCTTGATACCACTCACAAAATTCAAGTCTTCTGTCTAAATCATCTCCATTAGAGCGTATATTAATCTAGGAATAAAACTTCTCAAAAAATTGGGCACGTTTGAAAATTCGATGGACGTTTGATTTTGGAACTCCTATCTCACGAGCTGCTTGCCAAACAGATTTTCTTGGCAATTGCTGAAATCTTTCAAAGACTTCTCTTTCTCTTGTGGAGCTGATGGATGATCGTTGTCTTCCGGAGTGATTCTTATGGACATCCTTAACAATTCCTTCTTCCTCAAATTTACCCTGAAAGCGAGTAACGCCCATATCAACACGTATTTGTTTCACACGAACAACTGTTTCGGACAATTTTTCTGCCTGGTTTACAGTTGAAAGAAAGACGCACGAATTTTTCCTTCCTTTCAAAAAAAATTGCAAATTGCTCGTTTTCAACCAATCAGCTATCAGCTTCGAATGCTATCAGCTTGTTTGTAATGGAGAACCAGTTTTCTATGTGTTAACCCCAAAGTGATCTCTGGTGGTTGGCTGTTGTGACAAAGCAGAAAAATTGTTCCAAACAATTATTCTTCCTAAACAAACGGGTGAGTGATAGCAGCTTAATTCTGAGTCTTGTTGGTGCATCTCGTTGAAAGTCCATTCTAAAGCGTCTTTGCACTTCACTTATGCTCTCTGTCTTCCAGTAGCACTTTTCTTTCCTAGAGTAGTAGTAGAATTTTCTTTCCTTAAATTCTTTTCTTAAAATTTAAAACGTTGAGCGCAGCGCCGAATTTGCTGTCCTTTCCGTTCAGCCGGCAGCGAGCTAAGCCGTATTTTTGTTTATAATGTTTCAATACATTTCATTAAAACTAAATTTGATCACAATTCATTGAGACTATACTTTTTAACTTTAATACTGTCGGTCCCGCGGACCGACGGCAGCCAACCGAAAATTCCAGTGCCGGCCCCACGGAAAGTTGACTGCCGGTCCCCAGGGACCAGCGCTGCGCTCAAAGTGTTAATCTGATTCTAGCCACTATTTTAAGCAGTCACACTTAAAAAAAGAACAAAAACTGTGGTTGCTATGAACTGTCAAAGCGCGTATACATTTTATTGGGACACACTGTATTGTTTATTATTTAAATCTAACGGAGTAATATATACCTCCCCGTTTTGGCGAATTCAAAAAGACGAATACTTCGATTATATATCAGAATAACTTTAATTTTATATATTTTAAAAGGAGGTAATCTTTTACTTCCTGAATCTTTTGAAAATACATAACATTTTCTTTTTTTCCCTCACTTCATATATTTTGATTTTGAAGGAGTGAAAAAAAAATGTTTAAAAATAACTCTATTCTTATATCTATTTTAACCATTTTTATATTAAAATGAACTAAAATGAACTAAAAGGAATGAAAAACTTATAATTGCTTGAAAAGATAACCCAGTATGGCAACTATTTATCTCTTTGGAGATAATATTCTTGTGGTAACGTTTCGTTACCTCTTCAGGTTCATTATATTTATTAGTTTTTAGTCTCATTTAATTTTTTTTTTATTTTGGTGAGGGAGGAACGTTAAAAAATACTCTGTTTTTATAACTACTTTAATAATTTTTATCTTTCTTATGTTGAAGCGAACTAAAATTTGGTAACAAACAAGTCTTCTCAGACTGAAAACGTACAACCGTCCAAATACCGATCAAAACTCCTTATGAAATCTGTCCAAAACCGAAAGTGACTTCAAAAGCCATTAGAGCCAACTTCTTTGACAATGAAAACATCGCTTTTACTCAGATTTTAACAAATAACGGGATCAGACTGATTGTTATCATGCGCGAAAAGCCATTAGTCTCTTTCATGAAAAATGAATTCAGTTGCAGCACTTTATTCGCCAAAAAGCAAACTCCGATGAAAGTAGCTATCACAGAGGAATCTGTAGAAACTAAACAATCAGAATTCCATACTTAACACCGTGATTTGGGCAACCTATCACGAATATGAACAATTTTCAAAAAAGATCAATGATGGATATACACTGATGCCTGTATTTTTCTCTAAGTTTCAGCGCATGAATACAGGAAGAAATATTTGCATATTAACAACATTACAGCACATTAATATCACAGTAGGCATGTATCGACCAAGGAACAAGCCTATGATTTATTTGCCTTTGCTTAGTTGTCAGCCTTTTGCTAACAGCCAAATAGGCTATAAAAGTCTCCCAAAATTCCTAAAATGCGGTCAAGGCACCTCACGTATACTTGCACTCTTCCGAAGAAGGAAAAACAATTTGTATCCCATGGCAAGCTAGATCATTTGGCTAATTCCCAAACTTACCCATTGCACCCAAAAATCAGGTTTCAAAATCGTAAGAACTTAGCTTCAGACTCGGCTGAGTGAATTTGCTCATATTCTTCTAAGTATAGGAACGTATCTTACTCCTACCAATAACCCATCCCGACTAATGCTTAAGAATATCAGTGCAGTTAATATCACAGACAATACTAAAGGAGAGAGAACTTGATAAAATTTTGCATATTACTGAAAAATGCAAGAAATCTGAAACTAAAGAGGAAAAATTAAACATTTCATTAAGTGCAAATTATCGAAAATGAGGACCCGAATTTTGTAATCTCTCGTTCCTATATGATGATTCCTCACCTGCTCCCACATGACTTCCATTCTCCAAGGAAGACAACTCGCCAGCATTGATTGACGAATAAAGCTCCACTCTCTCAAGACTTCCAGTTCAGAAGGTCTAGTATTGGTTCGGAAGAAAAGTGTCTTATACCTTTTCTTTCTTCAGTTTAATCTGCAACGGATAACTTCATACCTCAAACATTTCAGCCAGCAAGGCCTTATGTGGGACTCTTATAGTCTATAGCAATGGCGGGTAACTTTAACTGTTGAATGCAAGAATAAAAACCAAAGTAATGAAGTGTTGCACAACTTTGCATGTTGTCAGTCATCAGAGTATTGCTATTCGACAAAGCATATAATTTTTATCTTTCAAATTGCTCAACACGCTGACAGATTTAAAATTAATAAATAAACTAGTTAATAATTTAAAATGTTATTATCTTTCTTTTTTATAACACATGTAGTTGATATAGTTTAATATATTGTTCATTTATGTTAACTGACCAGCTAAATTCATTTATGTTAACCAACCAGCTATTCTGTGTTACGTATTTGTACTGTCACTTTTCTCTTTCTGTTTTACTGCTAGAAAGCAAATTAGCTCTCGTGTATTTAAGTGAGGGTGTGATATCGTTTTAGACAGAGCGTGTTCTGTTTGCTTAAGGTAATATTACTAGCTGTTATTCTACAATAAGCATTCCTGTCTGCAAACTTGTTTTAATCTTGCAGATTGTGCTGTTATGCCGGGGTAGGTTAAGGGTCAGCTTCCGCGTTTAAATATCTTTGCGTAACTTTTGGTTGGTAGCTACTTAGATCTAGTTCAATTTAAAGTCGCCCAACCGGTATTGTGGTTAGCGTCACTGACTGCCGGGCCGAAGGACCCGGGTTCGAATCCCAGAGAAGGCATGGTTGTTTGTAGATGCTCAATGTCGGTGCGGCATGGCGGCACTCTAAATATGCGACGAGCCGAAAGTTTTCTCGTGTGGTTTGGTGGAAGGGAAGAGGGTGGGAGACCCTCGAACCCGTCCCCCCCGGAGTGCTCTCCATCAAAATTGGGGGCGGAACTGAGCCTAACCCCATCGTCACCTGTAAGGTGCTCAAGGCTGTTGCCAACGAGAGGCGTATCTGATGTTACTGTCGGGTAAGTGAGCATAAGTAACAACAACAGTAGTTCAATTTAAAATTCTAATTTTGAATTTTTCTATAAATGCTGGCTGATTTGTAGGCACCAAGTGTTCCTGTTGTTCAGCTTACTTAGATTGGTCTTTTACACTCTTTTTCTATTTGCTTATTTAGATATAGCGATAACTCGCTTCAATCTGAGTAGGAGTCTTGACTTAGTGAATGTTACCAAAACATGTGAGAGTCTATAGTATATTTAGTTTACAATGTATCCAGTAGTTAATTTTCTGCACACTTGTCGCACTATTGCAATTAATAAAATTAAAGATACTTATAGCGATACAAATTTACAATTTGTTTTCTTCAGCAGCCTGTGTACCATTCAGATACAGATTTAAGGATAATATTTTTGCTGAAATATGTAATTTTCCCAGTGGTATAGAGGCAATTCTGACGTTAAGGATATTATGGATATATATGTTTTTCTTTAGTTTGTGAAATAAAAAACATTAAATACCTTCCTGCATTCATTAATCTATTAACAAAATCTATTAACAAGAGTTTTAAGAAAGTAAATCTATTAACAAGAGTTTTCTGTCTAGAATAAGAAGCCGTCGCTTCTTCGGCGACAATGACTGCAAAAAATGAAGGAACACAAAAATAAATAATAAAGAATTGCTAAGCACCGTGATTTCGAGTCTTTATAAAAGGTCATATTTGAAAACAAGTAAATTGTTCAGAGTAAAAAAGAAAAACACTGAAAAGAAGAGACGGAGAACGGGAGGAAAAAGTTGTATAATTTATTTTTATTATCCACTTAGAAATTACAGATTCCTTTGCTGATGTCGGAGGAAACTCTCAAGTTAATTAATTAATTAGTAATTTAAAGGAGGAGAAATTCTTTTCTCTTTCGGTTCCTATGAAAATCCTATTGGAAAAAAGAAAAATAATCCCCTGGAGAAAGGAGAGCTGTTGAAGAGTTCCTGCAGAAATAGAAGAGAGAGAAAAAAATTTTTTTTCAGCTTTGTCATTTTCTTTGACTGTCCAGTTTTTTTTTTTTTTCAATTAGCAGATTTGCTTTAATTAGATAAACACACGTCTACGCCGAGGGTGGAAGTGAAGTAATAATAATAATTAAGTAAAAAAGATGGGAGAAGGTTGTTTTCAGCTATCAACTCAATCACGACGTACGAGTTCCGGAAAATATGCCATCTCCAGTCTCAGCTCGATGCACGGGTTTCATTAAGCCATTCTCGTCACTTAATTTTAATGAGCTGCTCAATATGCAATGTTTTCTTTTTCTGTTTCTATGGAAAAGAAAACTGTTATATTTGCAGTTCTTGTTGCTCTTTTTCAAGCCTTACAAAGCTATATATATAAAGAAGAAAGTCTGCGTGTTTGTCCTCTAATAACTCAGTCACTACTATAGCTTCTTCGCCAAACTTTCTACGATTCTTTTCTGGGTTCCGGAAAAGGTTGACGACCACTTTCTTCGGTAAAAAAAAGCTAAAATCAGAGATATTAATTAAAAACTCGGAAAAAAGACAATTTTCGCCCACATTTTTTCCAGTGGCAACAGTATTGCAAGCTGGAGACGAAAATCTGCTTTATTTTGAACGTTGTTGCGACTACTCGCTTTCATATCCTAAAGTTGGTTAAAAAAATTTTAAGTTTTACGATGAAATAAAAATAGCATTGCCAAACATTAAATACATTATTCTCGATTCCGAAAATTCCCAGGAAGCCATTTCGACTATTCACATCTTCGTACGACTTTAATCAGCCGAAATATTAATTAAAAACTCTGAAAGCGCTATTTTTCGCACTCATTTTTCCGAGTGGCAACAGTCTCGCTCTTTGGAGGTGAAAATGCTTTATTTCGAAAAGTATTGCTACTGCTCGCTTTCAAATCGTAGAAGTTGTTAATAAAAACTTTCTGATCAATTATGAACAATTTGTTGCCACATTTAATTCACTAGAATTGAATATAAGTGAAGTATTGGATGGAACTTGAGCTTTTACGACCATTTGATTAGAAAGACGAACATCATTAAAAAACTGCGTGCCATTGTTGCTGATATAGTGAGACAGAATTAGCTTATTTTTCTATCGAATTTTTTATGTGGGTTCCATATTGCATCAAACTGAAAAAATATATGACTATAAATCGTCTATTTTGCATCGTTGTTAGAGAAGGATTACAGCGGTATCGTTCTCTCTGTTGTTAGATCATTACTCTCAATCTAACTTAACTGGTATCGGCTACTTCCGCTAATATCTGTATAAAATTTATTGTTTGTCTAGTGAAAGCACTTTTATTGTTATCTGTGAAGAAAATATAATGAAAGCGTTATTATTAGAAAAGTATCTTTCTTGCTTATTTACAAATAATAATTGCATTGCACATAAATATCACATCGTTTAATAATTAAAGACTGAAAATTGTAATGGTAAATAGGCAATGCACACATTTAAATTCATTGATGAATATCCTGTTTCAATTATTTTAATGATGCAATCTTCTTTTGTGACGTCAATTGCGAACGAGTAATGTACTAGCTATGAATCGGATAAGATTTTAAAATAATTGTAACAATGCCTATGCATGAAATAAATCCTACATTTCCCAATAACTTAAGGGCTAGCAATTCAGCTTAGCATAAGAACTAAATCAAGCCTGAACAAACTATAGTTTACAAGCCACAAGAGTTTTTTTTTTTTAATAAGTTTAATGCGACTTACAATTCCATATCTCATTCTGTTTCTATTTATATTTTCGTTGAAATATGGCGCCAGGAATTTTTTTTTTGATTACAATACTTCCTTTATTTTGTACAAGGAAGTAATCTTAGGAAAATTAATTTGGATACTCTAGGAATATACTTTATTGAATACAAATTAAATTTTTTGTCCATATTTTGAAGAATTCTTTTGTCTGTCAAAAATCGTTTCGCTGATTTGAAAACGATGTAAAAATCTGGTTGTGGCTCTTAAAAAGAGCATGTTAAGAGTGTACCCTTTAAAATGATTGTTAGATACGTTAATAAACGTTGTATCGCATTCTCCATTTTTACAAGAACGTCATCATCAAATGAAATGTATCTATCAAACCGGACACCAGTGCATTTTCGACCTTCTTCCTCGAGCCTGGGTGGGAAGGAAGTCTTTAATCAGATCACCTCCAGGAAAGGGCTTAACGACTAATCTTTATGTACTCCGCTTTGACCAATCACATGCCAGCGGACTGCCAGTCTTGCGAATCGCACCCTCGAAAAGTCGCATTGTTTCGATGCATGCGAGTGGGCGGGCGAAAAAGGGAGGGAGGGTAGAAACAGCACAACTCCTGCTGCTGTTGTGATGGTGCAAGGAGGGGTGGCAGGCAGAGAAGACGAAAGGCGGCAACTGGATCACTCTAATGAATGTTAAGGATCACAGGGACGAAGTGTCATCGGATTACGTACCGGCGCCCAGTCAGCTTAATAAGCCTTCCGGACAGATCAAAAGTTGGCCTCTTATTAGGCGCCGCGTCCACTTCCTTTAATACCCGGGGCGAAAAATCTCACCCTGATACCCCTCCGCCTCTCCGTCGAACAATATTACCGTGCTTTGTCTGCTGCCTGCGAAATGAATAAATACCATTCACTCTATGCATTTTGCAGGATGACTTCCACAACGTAAATCGGGAGCAGGAATTTCCTATGCATCTTTTGCTGTATCCGTAGGACAGTTGATGAATTTTCTCTTTCTAAACAGGGCCGTGAAACCTCCCTAGTGTAACTGCTCTTAACTAAGGAATGCGGCACACGATTGACAGTGCATAGGCCAGACAACTTTTCAGGTAACAGGATAGACAACCTATCTACCGGCCCGCGATGTACACGGCAGCCAAAAAACTAGCTTTTAGAGTCTGTATCGTTGTTTGTTTTACACCGGTGTCCGTCTCATGCATTTCCTTTTGAATAATAATATAATCAAAGTCTTTTTCTCTTGATTATGCGCCATAGCTAATCATAAATCTTCTTTGCATTATGCCCAATATTTATTTAACATAAATTGATCGTATTTTGATATTTATTTTACTCAGTACTGCTCCTATAAGTGTGCCGATATCGATGACGTGCGTATCTCGATCCTATCAATGACGATTCTATCTTACATGTGGAAAACATAACTTTCCTATTCATTTTTTTACATCATTATAAATTTTTATCCTGAGCGGGACGTTAGTCCCGAATGGGATATTAATCTCGAAATGGTTTTTTGCATTGGGACACTATAAACGGAGTATAGTTTTCAAATTGTTGCCACCAACTATTATCGCCTTGTATTGTATTTCAGAAATTAAATAATGCAAAATCTGCATGAGTGCATGCATGTTTCTTGCATTGTGAAAAAACAGAGGACATTAGAGCCATCAAATTTTGAATAACTTAGACCTCCACCCGAGCATGGGCACCTGGAAGCTCTAACTTTGAATTTCGAATTTGTTTTATTATCTTGTCATTTTTTATGAAACTTTAACGAATTTTTATTAACACATTCAACGATTTTAAAGCGAGAAAAGGCAATACTGTATGAAAAAAAAAAAAAAAAAAAAAAAAAAAAAAAAAAAATTATCTCCAGCGCCCGATACTGTCTTCCGAAATTCTAACAATATGTTGTTTTTAAATATTTTGTTATTTTGCTGTTGGGTCGAATTTTATGTGGCGTAAGCGCCAAGAACGTATATTTAATAAATAAAATAAGCAAACAAAAAGTTAATAATAAAAATATAAAAAATGTTTTGTAATGCCACCTTAGTACGGAAACTGAACATTGATAAGATGAACTGAGAAAAGGCCGGAAAAAAAAAGAAAAATGTTCTGGCAACGCTGCACCCGGAAATTTTAAACATTTATTGCTATGCTGCTTTTAAAATTTTTGTAATTTTTCTGTTGAATTGTGTATTGCATAAGTGCGCAGAAAATATAAAGCTAGAAAGACATTAGTAGAAGATATTAAATTCCATTACATAACAATGTAACGTAATGTGCTAGAGTGTAACAGCATACTAGTAGGCTGCGAGCTCAACGAGAGAGTAAAACACCTTAGCAGACCCTTTGGGGCGACTATTAAAATCAGAAGACTTTCAGATTTTGTTTACAAATTGCCGACTGTATGCCACTAACTAGAAATGATTCTGTGCCGAATTCTCTACGATATAGATTTTTTGAATTGATCGTATGATCCTATGAATGAATGATTGCATCCTATGTATATAAGTCTTAAATTATGCAGTAGAAGAGTGATTTGTAAACTGCATTAAGCAAATATTGACATGTATATTTATGGTCTTCAGTAAGTACTCGAAAGGTCAGTTAACAAATTAAGAATAACTAACAAACCATAAATTCCGACTAAAAATTTCACTCGGTAGCTGAAAGAAGAATTTATCCTTATTTATGCATTTATTTATTTTTATTTAGAAAGCAATGATAAATTAAAAAAAACCTGAAAAATCATTAAAATGTGTTCCCTTTTGAATAAAAACTATATAAAAAATATGATGTGTACACCACATGACATCCTTGTGCGGAATATTAAATTATACGCATTTCTTCCTGCGTTTAATTTAAAATTACTTCCTCGAATTTTCATTAGAGATATATTTTTCATTCAATTAACTCAGTTCTCACTTCGCGGTAAGGCAAAAATACATAAAACACAAAACGTCTTCATTAAAAATTGAAAGATATAGAAAAATATAAAACACCAAATACAGTTAAAACAATTATAAAAAAGTAATTTTCATAATTCAAATTAGAGTTTCTGCGCAAAAACAAGGGTTTCAGCCAGCAGCAAGAAGGCAGATTTTGCGATGCACAAAACTGAAAGTTTTCTTTTGGCTCTACGCGGCAAAAAGACACTTAAGGTGCCAAAATCGACTTAACTCACTATTTTTTTTTTAATTTCAAGTGTAAACAAATATTGTTGCTAAGTTAGCTTTAGCCACACTTGAATAAATTTTAAATTATTAATAATTCTACAAATATTGCATGCAGATTAACTAAAGGTATAAAAACCCTAGCCGGAAGATAAGAACAACATGGCTGAAGCATTTTTAAAGCACAAAAGGCACACTTTACCAATCTAATAGGAATAAAAAAAAAAGCTGAGCTCACAGCCGAGTAACAGAATAGGTGCATACCGCAATAAAAATATATAAATATTTTTAATTAATATAAAATTAAAATATAAAATATTTATATATTTTTATTTCGGTCGATTACAACCAAAAAGGGAGGTGCACAATTACATGTTTTAGCAGTCCTATATACAAAATTTCAACGTTCTGAGACTACTCGTTTTTGAGTTATGCGAGACACATACTTACGTGCAGACGTCACAGAAAAAAAATCTCTTCTGAATCTGTTTTAAATCCATTTTATAATATGTTTGAGGAAAAAGAGTCCTTTACTCTGTCCTTACGTACAGCTTTGTACGTACACGCAAAAACACGTACACGCAAAAACATCATTAGATTGTATTCGTTAGCGTTCAAAATGGATATATTTTTTTTTTTGAAATATGATAGTTTCGCTATTACAGTACTTCCTTTACTTCATACAAGGAAGTAATTTGCACAAATGTCTACATTTGTGCAAATTTATAAAATAAAATATTAATTGTTGTTATTTGTTAATATTTGCAAATTTTCATTGAAAAAATAACATTATTCATTATTAAAACGTAACTGAACACAGAATTTAAATTTTTAAAGATGTGATGCTTTCTTGTACATTTATTTTTCTGAGCATAAATTAAAGTACAGAAAAATACCAAATTATTAATTTTAAGTAATCATTTGATACGTCACAACCTAAAAGAAATAAAAAAAGAATATAGAGGCTTGCAATGTATATGCAAATATAAAATTTTATTCGACAAATTAAAAACTTCCAAATCAACCTTTTCTAGCCGCTTAGGAACTTATTTTGTTTATGATACTCAGGGTAAAACTTAATACTTACTGCAAATTGTTCTTAAGTCTAGACAAAATGCGCTATACTGAGCAGCGATGTTTATAAATTTGAAGGTAAATGGTCGATAATTTCGTCGACTGGCAAAACACTCTTCATAGAGATGAGTTTATCAAATCTCGAGACAATGCAATAAGAGTTTTTTATCCGAGATATTAAAAATGGCACACGGGTAACTCTGATACTGTTAATGGCATTTTATCATTGATGGGCCATTAAGTCATCTTATTTGTTCAGTTGGTCATAACAAAGCACACGTGTACTATTTTCTTAAGGTTAAAGAAACACAGCGGTTTTCTACCCTGAATAAAAATATCATTTTCAATATAACATCGGTCGCTGGATAATTCGTACAGAAGCACTTGTATCGAAAAACGTGCCCTCGAAGTTAAAATATTTTAGATAGTAGATTTATAAAAATAATAAATTTTATAAAGACGTGTCCTCTGAACTCGAGAATGTTTTCGCAAATATGCGGAGAAATGGGCAGCTCCTTTTACGCACAGAGGTGCGCTGGCTTTCGAAGGTTAGAGTCCTAACGAGAGAGTATTCCTGAACTTAAAGATGAAGTGTTTGTGTTTTTAAATAACTATGATGATGGAAAATTTTTTTATGCTTTTACCTGATGAAAAATGGCTATGTAAATTATCTCACTTAAGTGTTGGTTTTCTCAGACTGAAAGAGTTGAAATCAAATCTTCAAGGAAAATAATTAAATATATGTATAGTTATTAACAAAACCAAACCCTTTAGAAATAAAATTGATTTATGGTACTCATACTACAAAAACATTAATTTTGCAGCATTTCCTACTTTAATACAGAAAACAAGATAAAAATTGTTCAATCGGTTATATTAAAGACACAACAACTCGCTTATTGTAGCTTAAATATAAATATAATGCTTATTTTTCGGAAGAATTTTCATACTCTGAGTAGATCCTAAATCCTTTCAATGGGCTTTGCCGCAAAACTTATCTAAGAGAAAAACTAACCAAGTTATCATCTGACAAAGGTAAGATTCCTTACATCTTGCCCTGTAAAATTTGTTTCCAAAGAGTTTGAATTGAGAAATTTTTTTCTTCATGTTAGAAATACATATCCAGAGCTGTCTGATGCAGCCCTAAATGTATTTTACGATTTTCCTCATCTTGTATGTGCGAGACTGGATTTTTCTCAAGTTCTGTATCGAAAATCTAAATATCGAACAAGTTAGCTATGAAGATTTAAAGATTTAAATTAGCTAGTAGAGCTATAAAAATTTAAATATTTAAATTAGCTAGTAGAGCTATGAAGACAAAAAGCTTTAAATTAGCTAGTAGAGCTATAAAGATTTAAATTAGCTAGTGCAACGATAAAGATTTAAAGATTTTAAAGATTTAAATTAAGCAAAATAAAGCCAGAAGTATCATTACTTGTAAACAAGAAGCAGTGTAATTGGCCTCATTAAAATTTTCCTTTTGTAAATATTTAAAAAAATTATTATTTTCCCAAGTGTTGTACGCCATTTTTGAATTTTAATTTATGAATAACTAGCTGCTACACGGCCATCCTTCGTCTGGCTTTTAAATGTACAGGAAAACTGCCTAAAGGGAACACCCAACATTCAATTTAAAACCCTCACAGAATTTTACTCTTCAGAACTTTTTTATAAAAAAATTCAATACAAATGTATCACATATTAAAAATTACAATGAAGTAAGCAATATCCCTTAATACAAATATTAATTATCCTAATAAATAAATTAACTAACTTTCCGTTGCAAAATCTTACGAATTCAAATGGTATAGAGGAAGTTAAGAACTTTGTTTCCTAAAAAAATCATGCAAAATTTTTGATATAATTATATATAATTAAAACATAATATAAAAACATTACAATGAAATAAGCAATAAGTCTCATATTTTCAACAGAAAACCGTCAGCAGTCCAGTATCCAAAACAATGAATGAAAAACTGTTGCCAAAACCACATTTCTAAAAGAATGAAACTATTATCAGAAAGCAATAACCAATCAAAATCGTGCTTTGTGGATGACATAATTGAAAATATACAAACCTCTTTGCCATTAGCTATTCAAGAGAGAGATAAAAGAAAAAGGAAATTCTTTCTGTTGTTCCTCGCGAGACATATGCGGTCAGAATAAGAAGATTTCGATGTGCGTGTTGAGTGTCCAAAAATCAAAAGAAAATAAGTAGCATTTTATCTCATATTTTCAGCAGCCAGCAGTCCCATATACAAAGCATTGAATGAAAAACTGTTGCCAAAACCACATTTCTAAAAGAATGAAACTATTCAAAATAATGAGATTTCATAAAAAAAAATAAAATTAAAAAAAACCTGATTCGAATTTAAAAAAAAAATCGCTTCGAGGTGCATTGGCTCTTGTCTAGATGCACCTATGTACCAAATTTCGTAGCCCTGAGTCTATTAGCTTACGCGCAGCCCGAACGAAAGACAACACAGACAGACTCTTTCTTTTATTATATGTAGAGATTAATGCCAGTCGTCTTTTCAACTAAATATTTTTTAAATGCATAGTTGATTTTCGGTTCATTGTATATGCTTTGAAATTAATAATTGTTTCGTATGAAATAAATTAACATCTTCGTTATTTTTAATATTACCTAGTGCTAGCTTCTGAACAATCAGAATTAAACTACTCATTGTTTTAACTTTACGACCGGCATGTTACATAGATGTCCAAGTAAGGTCACAGTGCCAAAAGGTTTGAATACCACAGCCGTAGGCAATAAATCGTCACCATCTGAATATGACTGACTGGATTTCTTGTCCCTCTCCATTCACCCTTTAAGTAGGATAGGATGTATGGAATTATGCAATGCCTTCATGCATGTTATCGTTGTGTAAGCGGTTAACTTCTCCAGCTTGCAACTGGAAGATCCGTGTTTCGAATCTCGAGGAGGGAGCAGTTGATTTTTCCCTCTTCTTCGCCCCGAAAAACTGAATTGAATTTAAAAACCTAAATTTAAGACGAATTACCATCGATTATCATTGAGTAAAGTTATTAATAATTTTAATGTGTGATTAGTGTTACCTTTTAGTTATTTATTCATAATCGGGTACTTACATGGTTACTTTTAGCCTCACATACTTTCATTTACTTTTAGTTTCACATACTTTCAGTTACTTTTAGCTTCACATACGTTCAGTTACTTTTAGCTTTCCGAATACACAGATGTTAGGAGCCTATTGAGTCAAAAGAATTTTAATGTGTGAGAAAATTTGTTTTCAGGTATCGAAAGCATAGCAAATGCGACCTTAACTTAAACAAGGGAATGAATGCTTCGGGCTCTAAGATATCTAGCAGCTGAGGAAGACATTTGGCCCTTCCGTCTAAAATATAAGCCACTTCCACTTGAAGTTCTCCACAGCTCTAGAAATTTAAAAGTTTTTTTTTCTTCCCGTGACATCACAGCTCTTGTATTTAAATTCACTCAGTGTGACAGTAGAAATGGATTTTTCTTTCTTCTTTTTTCGGGGCGGGGGACATATCTGGCGCAAGTGACGTACATGCCGACGCCAGTGTGTAAACCGTAAGTGGAAAAATAAAACTTACTGTATTGTTTACTTAACTGCAATCATTGTGCTATTGTCATGAAAACCGTTTTACAGGTGTATTTCAAAGAGTGATTGACGCATTGGGGAAACAGTGTAGCACCAGGGTGCTTCCGTCAAGGACCCTACCCCTTGTAGAATAAATATGTTATTTCGGATACTGTCATGAGTAATTAGTATATATTTAGAATTTTGTATATATATATATAATTAAATCATTTTTTTAACATTTTTTTTAATTATAAGAAGAGAAATAAGATAAGAGATAAATTAAAAGATAAATTTTCTAAAAAGACTAAAGTGTGCGTCAAGTTTCAATAGACCTGAAGTGCTATCTGGGAAGGCCGAGAAAGGAGGAATGGAGAAGTGATTGAATTGATCGGAGTCTCTTAATTTACCTTTTGATTTCTGTTGTATATAACACCAAGCAGTTCCCTAGCTGGAGTACAAACATTATATTTATGTTAGATAAATTTTCTTCGAAACCTTTTGAAGCATAACCGTCATGATATTAGCCCAAAACGGGCTAATAGTCACCAATGAGATTTTGCATTTGTTCACTATAAACGGCGTATCACTTTTCAAATTGTTGCCTCCAAATATTATCACCCTGTATTACACTGAAAGAAATTAAATAATTAAGAATCTTCATGTATGCATATATACTCCTCGGACAGCGAAAACTCGGTAACTTGAGCCATCAAATTTTGCATAACTTAGTCCGTCACCCGAACATGTGCACCTGGAAGACGAATTTTGTATTTCGAATTTGTTTTATTATTTATTTTATATTTTGTGAAACGTTAATGAATGTTTGTTTAAACAAGCTGAACAATTTGAAAGCTATCAGAGGCAAAACTGTTTGAAATAGAATACTTTTATCTCCAGCTCGCGAAACTGTTGCCATACGGATAAATGTGAGATTTTTATCTTTCAGTTTTAAATAACAAACTGGGATCTATGAAAGATACTTTCACATTTAATCTGTAGGTTTACTGAGAAATAAAATAATTTATTAGTTAATAAATTACGTAATTAAGGAACTACCCAAGTTTATTGAAGAGCAAATTTAAAATTGTAGATTTGAAAAATACTCCTATATTTTCTCGCAAATATGAATGGAATTTATAAGCGAAGTAAGCAATTAAAATTCTTGAATCTTAAATCTATTTTCTTAATAAAATTTCACAAAAATCATTTGACAGCATTTCAGTTCGAAATTCAACAAACATGGCAGAATATTCAACTGATAGGTCATATGTGCAATACAGCATTCACGTGATATATTACAAAAAAAAAAAAAAAAAAGATATCACTGTAGTGAAATAGTAACCATCTTTCAGCAGAGTGACGGGTAGCCCTAAATTCTATGAAACCAAGGAATGAAATTCAGATTTCTGTCAGAGGCGATTCAACATCATATTAAAGGAAGATTTGTTACAAAAAAGTGTAGATCATTTTTCATCATTTTTAAATTTCTATAATTTTTACCTGAATTTCAAAAAATGCAATTTCATTTGCATTTTCTTGTGAATGTAGATACATTTTTAAAAACAATATACTTCGTACCTTTAAAGATTATAATAAAATATATTCTATACTTTTATTAAACGGATAAAATCTTTTAATTACGCTGTAGAAAGCATTACGTTTTTCATCGGAGCAGAAGACAAATGTGCAGTGACCTCTCCGGGATTAGAGCTCTAAGCTTTCTGACACTAGACTCTAAACTTTCTGACACACTTTCTCAAGGTCGGCAAACGCTTCAAGGCCGCAATACTAGTTGATGGTCCTGTGCTGCTTCAAATTTGACATTAAGGTCATTTTCTTCCTCGATACTTTCTTCTCTCACACTTTAAATAGGTTCATCTCATTTAGAATCTGAAACCAAGAGTCTGACGAATCATACATAATCCATGGTACAGTATCCTGAGCACTAACTTCTGAACATCCAGGAATTTTCAAAAGAATATTTCTTAATTCTTCAAGTGACATGTCATCCTCATCTTTTCCTTCTCTTGAGCTTCTTTTTCCTTTTCCTTCTTTCCTAAAATTCTAAAATTCTAAAAGCGATTCGTATAGTCAGAGTTCGGATAATTGGAATTGTACTGCACTTCATTTATTGAGTTTTATTCGTATATTTTTGTAAACATAGGTATATTTTAAACGCTGTATTCTTAAATTTGTTTTTTCTTTTTAATTATCCATTAGACATTTTGGAATGCAAAGATGAAAATAAGCTTGCCATCGCCAGGATTCGAGTCCTGGATCTTTCCCTTGACAACTCGATGCACTTACACCACGACAGCATGCAAGGAAGAAAGTAGCAATTTCTTAAATTCTACGAAATTTTAAAGGTGGTTTGAGAGAGGAGTGAAACTAAGGTGGTGACGATTTACTGTCCACAGCATTTTATTTCGAGAAGGATAAAAGAAAGTGTTAGGATTTTTGGAGAGAAAACTATGAAAAATATACAATGCCCTTTCTGGGTTTCGTAATGCAAAACTTTTACCTGCGAGATCGGTAGGCTAACTACCAACACCATGAGTGCGAACAAAAAGAAATGTGGCAGTTTCTTTCGAATGCAACGTTCAGATCTTGCTTTATTTAAAAGCTTTCAATATTAAGTACCTTTTTTCCTATGCTTTTTTACTAATTTTACCTAAAGGATGGTAAGCTATTAGAGAACCTTTCAGGATTTAGATTCGGTTTGGAGAAAATTTAGTATCCGTTTCATCTCTATTAAATAAGCTAGAAGTTAATAAAGGAGCTCGTAATGTTAATACCTGTAACGATTATAAAGAATAGTTTTTGGACTTTATAAATCTGAGTGGTGAAAGATTTCAGCAGGCTGCGTTAGTGCTGAGATTGAATACAGACCGTTTTGCTTCGCCAAGACGACAGTGAAATCCCAGGTTTCCAGTTTTTGAGAAAGCATTACGGTATTTTCTCCGAGATTGGTTCTTTGTCGCCGCCTCGCCTCCGCTGTGAGAGGAGCGAGTAAGAGGGAAAAAAAAAGGCGGAAAACTCGGCTAATCAGCTGCGAGTGGGGGTTGAGGACGTGACAGGCGCGCGCTCCTTAGAGAGTAAAAATATCGCGTATAATCCATGAGCTCTCAACAACGGCCTTTGACTGAGGCACCGAAATTAGAGGCCGTCTTCTCCAGGATTAGGCCTCGAATTCATTTGAAAGGGAATAAGTAGCAGAGTTGGAAGGAAAGGGAAAAAATCTTCACCAAAACCAGACAACGAAAGAAGTTTCCTCCAGCTCAATTACTAGAAACCCGCTGCGCCGGTGCAAATGAAGAAAACACTTTCGTTTAGGTGGAATTCTCCGAAAAGAGAAGTGCAATTAAATCGAAACGCTCGCATCTCTCCTTCTATCATTTAGGTTATTTTTTTCCCTCTTTCCCATTCCCATTCTATTGTAGGAAAGGAAAAAGCTTCAATTAAAGGCAAGTTGGAACGGAAGAACAGGAATCGGATTAATTTCGCCGGAGAAAGCGTCCATTTTTGCTCCGGGAATCGCTTGCGTCGTTGGGCGGACTCGACGTTTCAACTTGCACTGTCGACAATGAAACTGGTGTAACTGCAGTGTAAAGTTCTTGTTCATGAGCATTTTATAATTTTTGTTTTGCAAAGTAAGAAAATTGCAATCTTAATCTTGATATTACAGTCTAAAACTTCAAAATTCATCACAAAAAATTACATTAAATAAATTTACCTTTAAATGCTTCAAAAAGTTTAAAAATATTCTCAAACTAAAAAAGCATTAATCAACATAAAAATTAGAAAAAACAAATCTCAAGAATTTACATTACTTACGATGATAGAAGTATCATTTATTTATGACAATAAAGCTGCGGATGCTATGAATATTAACAATTGGATACATTATAAACTAAATATAATTTAATTTATAATAGACATAGTGTTAACATGAAATAGATTTAAATGATAAAAGCAGTGCCTTTATTGCTCCTAAATATCTCTTGCGTCTCGTCATCGTTGAAATCAACAGAGTATATTTTTTAATTTACCCCAATCTAATTTTTTTCTCTTAATTTTACATTTAATTATTTTTAATTAATTTTAATCTTTTTACGTAAGCGAGTTTCTCTTTGACTTAAAGATAAAGTTATTTTCGAGCGTTGCTGAGTGGCAGTACTCATGCTTACTGACTCAAACAAATTTTTAAATGCTCACAGATGTTCTCAGTTATAGAAATTATAAATTAAGTGCAGTTTAATTTATATCAATTATGTAGATTATTTAAAAGTAAAATTAAGCTTTAAATAATTCAAACCTTCATTTAATGCTTTTAAACAGCTCAATTTATTAACTAGCACCAAATTAGTTTAACATGAGAGATAAATTAAAGATTTTATACTTTGTCGAATGGCAAAAATCTTAGAATAGGCTGTGCGGGTCAATAGTATGTGCTTGAAAAATAAATTAAAGAGCTTATGTTTTACACAATGCCATTTGCTAACGACTGTTTTTGTCCATCAGTTTGTAAGACATGATCATGTCTGTAGTTTTATTTCGCCAACACAGGATTTGTGAGAATCTAGAGTGTGTGTGATTCTGGCAAAGACGTATTGTAGTTTTCCGCAGTTTGCGTACTACATACGTAGTAATTTAAAAGGCCAGTCTTACTGTTAGTCATTTGTGTAAAGCACTCAAATTTAACTCTTATTTTTAGTTAGTTAGTAGTTTTTATACTTTTATGTTCAGACCACAAGTGGTTGGTCTTTGTATCCCGAAGTGCGGGAGCGCCTGTAACATCGTGAAAAATAAAGGGTAATTTAGCCCTTCACATCTTGTCATCCTTGCTACACTCCATAGTACATAGCTTGTAGTCAAACTCACTATCTAATCAGGACACTTCATGTTTTCCAAGCAGATTAAAAGAAATACAATTCCTGATACGCTGTTTCAGATTTTTGGGGTGCTGAATCCAAAAGAGACTATGGTTTATTATAATACCAAGATCTTATGCTTTTTTCATTTTTAATTTCTATAACCATCAGTTTTCAAGCTTTGTTCATGAATATCATGAGGCATGTTTCTTGTGCATTTTTTCCCGGTATGTGAGTTATTAATGCTTGAGATTTCATGGGTGCTATATTAGCTTCATTTGTTGACAATGGGTTTTGAATAATTTAAGTGTTTAGTTGCTTTCATGCTTAAGTTTTCCTACTGCAGTTCATTTGTCACGAATGCTATTTTGTCTAGACAGGAAAAAAATTGAGAAATGAGTAGGCCATTTTAAATTCACGATTCTGTTGAATGTACTGTTCTACAAGTTTTCACTAATGCGAGATCCTTGTGAAGAACCTCTGGATGGATTTATTTTCTGAATAGAAAAATTTTGTCTTAAATTCATAGGATTGTGGGCAATCTACATTGCATAGAATTGACACGGAGTTGCATTCAGTATGTTATAATACCATTATGGGAGTAGAATCGACACTAGTTACCGACGTACAATCGACCCGATAAATAAGAAATTTTGACAACGAAATACTATTAAGTAAGAGCAATTATGTGTGTCTGTCACCTTCATATAACTGTTACAGACATATTATTGACTACCATCGGTACTGGCACAGTATCGACACGAGATAAAGTCAATAAAACATAGAACCGACACGTCGTTAAGTCGAGAGAGACTTGCTTAGGACTGGTATGGCATAAGGTGAACACGACATTAAATCGACGCCGTCATGCAACCAAGAGTGCATAACGTAGCTAAAAATCATAATTGTTAATGGCGCATAATCAAGAGGGAAAAAATTCGATTAAATTATTATTTGTTGGAGGTACACCCACGCAATCATCATAAGCATAGGATCGACCTGGAACAAGAATAAAATCGGAGTTTGCGTTTTCGTGTGGTTGAGATATTAAAGATGATACCAATTGCATGCATAATTGATTCTCTGTCTCGGTCCATCATTTCTCAGATGTTATTATATAGGATCTAACACTCTTTGGTCACATAAACTAATCTATATCCTACTAAAGAGCCTGGCGACTCCTCGCATAGGTGTGAAATGATACCAGCATAGAAGAACGGTGAAAAAAAACCTTTATTATTTTCCGCTATGAAGGCACGTACTTCGTGCTTTACAGTAATATCGGCAACTTGCGGTGGAAACTAAGAATTTGTAACACAATAAATCCAAGTCTGTTTGCTGGGCTAGCACTTTACGTTACGGTTAAACTAGGTTGACTCGACGACTTAACACAGGCGTGACAATTATTCAAATGGCCAAAAGGCGTATCAGCGTAACAGCATGGTCAGAAACGAAACGTGCACTGGCTAGCGAAAACACGCTCTGAATAGACTTCAAGATTCACCCGTTTAAATATTCACTTCAACTAAATTTAAATTTACATCCTGTCGAGGAAATGCGAGGGGAAGTTGTGGAATTCAGAAAAGATAACAAAAAATAATAATAATAGGTTATATGAGCTAAAGAAAAACCCTACAATAGGACTTTCTTTTTTCAGAACACTGTCATCGTTGAAAAGATTTTGAGTGCCTATAGCTCCAGGAAGATGGGACAACGTCATATACTGCCAGAGAATCGATGATTGCGCTTCAATAAAAGTTAATCGGTTGTGTGATTTTTAAGAAAGAAGAGAACATCTGTAACTGGCACGTTTCCTATATTCGTCAATATGCGTTTAACTTTCTCCTTGACTCTACGAAACCGCAAGTGACATTTATAAGCCAGAAACATTGATGAATTCGAGAATACGTTAAAGGTAATAAGTGTAACAGCAGCAATTAATTTTTTTAAAAAGCGATGGTAAACTTTCAGGACAAAATATAAGTGCTGAAACATTTAGAAGACAGAAACATTTGAAAGTGTGTTGTTCAAAATTAAGAGGTTGAAAAGCGTAATGGTATTGTTATTTAAATGGCGTCCATATGACATAATCCATCATCATCATTACATTTAATAAAATAAGTATTCGAATTGTATTTCATGATGTTGGTTTGAGTACCAAAATCAGAAGATGCTGTTGTCTGTCATATAGAATTTCTTAAAGTAAAGATTTATTAAAACGATTAAAAGTTGCGGGTGCTGCCTTCATCCGAGAAGATGAAAAGCCTATGTTGCCATTCCGTGAAATCAAAATATGTTAGAAATAAAAATTAATCTCCTTTCTGAATGGTTAAGCATTGTTTAGAAGTGATCAAACACTCCGTCATTTTAGAGCCGCCTCATCGACGTCAACGTTGTGCAAGGTGCATACGATATTAGCCTCTCATAAAGGGGGAAAGAGACGGAAAAAATATCCATACCTTCTTCGGGATTCAAACCCGAGTTTAACATTATGACACCCATTAATCATTAATAAAAGCTAACCATTAGATCTCTTAAATTCTGGCGCCAATTTCTTGTAATAGTTTCAGCGTTTTTCGAAAAGACATAGCTCCAAATCTGTTTAATTTCCATTCTCAGTTGATAATTCTTTAGTTCTAAATCTTTAAATTCAGACGGAATCAATCTTTAGATGAAATTTGCGTTCATAAAACCACTTGCCATACGAAAATTTATAGTTTTTAGAAATGAAAACAGCTTTGAAGAATATGAGTTGTATGAAAAGACGACGGAAAATCCTCGTTCTCATAAGGCATCTTGGATAAATTGCAGCTAAATAACTACAACTAAACTTCCTACGCAGGAAATTTCTTGATGTTGTCATACCTTAAAATAGATTAATGACCTCAATATTGTAGCTTCCTTGTTTCTACGTGAATACAGCGTAAAGATTTGAACAATAAAATTAAAAGTAAATCTAACGCTAGAGCTTCATTAATTTTATTGGAAGGTTCTGAATATTTCGAGGAAAAATGGTATGAATTCATCTTTTACAAGAAGTAAAACCAAGCAATACATTGACTGTTTGAAATTTTATACCATAGTAGAAAAAGGGCTAATTCTTTCGCAAATATTTAAACATAACTTAAAATATAAGAAGTTCTAATTTTAAAATACATCATGAATACTTTTATTAGTAGCAATAACATTGCAAACGTTTGTCATTCTTAATTGGATAAATTATAAATTACATTTATTTTAAATTATAACAGATAAACATATTAAAAACGAAATAAAGATCGAGATTATTAAGAACTGCCATTAGTACTTCTATTAAATCGCTTAGTCTTTGGCAGGCAGCCGGGAGGGACTATTGCTTTTGGCGGTAATCGGGCTCAGCGCACTACTTTGACAAGGCTGCTTCTAATTGGACACTTAAAATGCCTTAAGTCTGACCGATCTACACCATTTGTACGAAATGTAATAATGATCACATCACTCCTGAACATCTTCTCACCTGTTTAGGATTTGTAAAAGAGGACCTATTGAAAAGAACAACTTTCTTTTTGGATTTATTGACGGTTCTTGGACTCATGGATCTGGTCTAGCCTAATGGCTAACCAGGGTAAGTAACAACAACAAAATCGTTTAGTTTAATACTCATCACGATTGTAATTTTAAATATAAATTATAACGTATAGTACATTGAATGCAAATAGTACTTTACAAATGATGAACTGTTCACGCTTTTGACATTGGTAAAAATTCTTAACATCGATTATTTTGGACATTTGCCCTTTTCCTTACCCAAATGCAAAATTAGGCTTTAGAATGTTCGCAGAGGTCTTCCTGAATATCATACAAATATTTTGCAATATTGAAGAAGCGAATATTCTGCCCTCTTGAATATCAGAGAAATATTTTTATTTCTTCAAAAAGAGGGACTCGAGCCATTCTTCCTCGAAATGAAGACAGCTTTTCTACCAAACCAACGTCAATTGCACATTGAATTTCGACTATTTTTAAAATAAAACTCGTTCCAAATAGGCTCCGGAGTGAAATCTTTGTAGGAAAAAGAGAAGAGAGCTGTCTAAATGTTTCTTCAGAATGAAAACTTACAAATTATCATACTTGCGAAAATTAATTAATGAGCTCATAAGTTAATGAGCTGTCTTAAGTTGCAGCTCGAATCTCCTGAGTAGATTTAATTATTTTCAGATAAGAAAAGGTATAAGGCATTTTAATTTGAGTTTCTAATTATTATCTCTGCACCGAAATCTTTGTTATTATATGGTAAAAATACACGAGTTTCAACTTCAGAAAGACGCTCATGAATCAGATGACTTTTAAGTAGAAGCGTCGGCATGGAATGCAATTCAAATATATATTTATTCTATAAAACAGGAGGATGTAAAATATCTTTCATTATAACAATGCCATTTTCTTCTTTAAGCACTTATTTTTGGAATAAAAGTTTTTGCATATGTTCTCAATGGAATTTTATGAGTTTTACAGTACAGGAATTCTGCTGTTTTATGAAGTTTCTCTTTAAAAAGATCTAAATTATTATATCGATGCCTATGCTCGTAGCGGTTTGTTATGGGCTCGCAAAAAAAAAAAAAAAAAAAAAAAAAGAGTTCGTTGTTCGTTATCCATTTGCTATTGTTTGGACTGTAAGTTTTTACTTGTAATCATAGCATATTCTAACTTTGCACCCATACTTTTTGTTTCCAGAACAAAAGTAAACGCAGTGTCAAATGGACAAAATTAAATTTTCCTCGCACATTCTGTAGTTCGAATTTAACCATGCATAAAATGCAGATAGAATAGCGAAAACAGTTTGTGTTTCCTACAGGGCACTTCTGAAAGTGTGGCAATGAAACTGCTCGGTTCTGGTGAAAGGGAATCCATGTTCAATGAAACTGAGCACAGCTTGAGGTAACCACTGACCTGACTTTGTTGTAAAAGTCCTACAGTGTTAATAGTCATCCTGCCAGAAGGGATTATTTCTTCCGTGTAAAAATATAAATATAAATATTACATTGGCAAACAAGGCCTGTGTATAAGCATAAATATGTTGAATTGCAAACATTGTCTTGTACAAGTTACATCTGACAGTTAGATATGACAATGACAGTTATGTACACATTTAATTCATATTTACGATACTGTTACTGAGATTATAAGGTATTCCTCCCGCTTTCCTAGCGTGCCTTCGTGGTGTAGGGGTCTGCACACTGGGCCTGTATTCCATAGATTCATGGTTCGATTCCCGGCGAAGGCGATTGCTAATTTTTCCTCTCTCCTGCTTCCAAAAAATACCTAATGTCTCTACAGTGGCGCTCGAACTAAAAAAGGTGTTGGATGAGGTTTCTCCACGCCCAGGATTTGGGCGATTGGGTCCCTTAAAAACCCAAGTCGCCCTTTAAAAAGGGGTGTATGTAAGGTATTTCTCCTCCATTCCTAATTTGCCTTCTTAGTGTAGTGGTTCTGCACGCTGGGCCGGTATTCCAGAGGTCCGTGGTTCGATTCTCGGGGAAGGCGATTGCTAAGTTTTCGTCTCAATCACAGTAAACATGTAATTATAACGAGTTATACATTGCCTGGATTTTCTGTGTCTTTTTAACTGCTTTACAACATTATTTTTATTAAGTACATACAAAATGGAGAGTAACAAACTTATATTACAATAGGTTTTGCCCTTACAATCTTGTTACTATTCTACGGGGCGAGCTATTTTTCTAAATTTGATTTTCAGTTGTTGTAGTACTATCTGGTTCAAACTGGGTAGGGAGTTACGTGACTCAATTTTCTGGTACCTTAGCTGAATTGCTTGGAAAAGTTGCAAATGCTATTAAAGTTGTAGTGCATATCAAGGAAGTAACCTTGTTACTGTTCAATTACTTGGACATTACTGCAAGAGACAACTACACTAATCTGCTGTTCCCCTTCAATGAGACTGTCATAGTTTGATGAAGATCCTAATTCAGTACCTTAACGAGAATCTTGATCAAATAATGCAAAAATTTTCCAATTTATGAATTGTGAATTTGCAACCCCTGAGCTGTTTTTGTTTTCTACATGTAAAATACAACTAATAACAAAACGCTTTGAATATATACTCAGAGTCGATAGTGCATTTGGTAGCTAATGAAAAAATTCTGAAAATAATCTGTAGTGTTTCTAACTACTCTGTCTGTACTTAACCTAGTAAAAAACCTTGCTGAACTATGTAGCAACTTACTACTGAGTCCAAGGTTAAACTCACCTTTTATAATCTCAAACTAAGACTACAGATGGCCCCTTTGTTGGGCTTACAGAAAAGCCTCCACTTTCCTATTTTTCTGAAACAGGCGCTCTGTTTTCTGAAAATTAAACAATCAAGAGCTCAGAAAAAGTTAAACCAGTTGATAAAAAATTCGATGTGTTCCTGGAAAAAAAAAAAAAAAACCGGTGCTGAACGACATTGCAGTATGTATTGGACACTGCATTATATTTTGCAATTGCAAAGCTTTTGCGTCGTAAAACATTAGTATAAATACGTTTGTTTCAAAGTTAGCTTATTACTAGCATGATTTCGAAGTAAGAAATCTGACATGACCAATTTTTTTTTCAATTCCTTCCCAGTACCATCCTTAAGAACCCAGACCGAGGGCTTTGGGGAAGAAGAGGCAGAGGAAAATCAAATGTTACAGAACGGTTTAAATGTGAATCTTTCTGTGGTCTTTAGAGTTGGGGCCAACTTTAAACAGACATTTTGGTTTTCAGAGAATTTCACAGAGGAAGGCCAAGAGCTGCTATGAGGAGGTGAAAACTGATATTTGCAGTTATGCTTACGAGTAAGATGCATGGATTTGCAGGCTTTCACGCATGAAATTTACAGTTATGTTCACGAGGGAAGTGGATACAAATTTAACTCAGATCTTCCCTTGTTGCAGCCGTGTGAATGAGAATGCCACCCTTTACTGTCCACAGGGACGGGATCTCCTTAGAAGGCTGCAGAAACCTTCATATATTTCTATGTGGAAACGTGTGTGTTAAAATGTACATATGCGGCATCTTTGATGTTTATGTACATCCTTATGCAAGAGCTAATTACAAAAATATTTTTTCTCCAGAACCGCAATGCAGCATCATACAGAGCTCGCGTGCTTAAGATACATCTGCTAGAAAACATAACACGTATGGAATGGCCAGTTCAGTTCTGGGGTCTTGAATTCAATTGAGCGTGTATGGAGTGCTTGTGAAAACATTCTGCTATTCTTAGTCCTTCTACTCAGAGTCCTCGCTATAGGTGTTGCATTGCTGTTTTGGGTTATAAATACTATACACTGATATTTACCTAATGCAAACTAATCTTCCAGATTTATCGTTTTTATTCATATGAATGTTTCGAAAATAAAATGATCAATAAATAAATCATTTTTACTCATTACTATCTATTGTACAACGAACTTACATTTCAGGTAAATCTACCCACATGTTTTGGAATAATTTCAAATTTTAAAGATTTGTTTCTTTATTTTTGAAAACAAGTATAACTATCTGAATAATATTTCATGCTATTAGTTCACACAAACTATTCAAATTATCATTACCTTCATTTTATAAAAACATCATTTTGATCTTTTCTGGCAGATCGATATCAGTTTATAAATATCTATAAGATAACATAAATGCAACTGTTTAATTATTAAATCTAAAAATTTTTCCTTTTACTGCAGTTTAAAAATGCAATTTTTGCATTAATTTTTAGTACATTAATCTCTTATCCACAGAATTCGGTTATAGTTACGTAATAGTTTGCAGGATTCTGCTGTAACTGGAAACTTGTATTTAAGTCCTGCAGACCTTACTAGATTGTTAGTGAATTATCGCTTAGGCAAATCATAAATAATGAAGAAGTTTAAAATGGCTTTTTTAGTTAGTCTTAAACTGAATAGAACAGACATAGTTTGTGTTATAAGGAACTTCCGCTATCTTGCGTGAATTTATATTAACATAACAGAAAGTTAAATTCAAATGCAGGTAACATAGTCGGGAACTACCCAAAAAATAGGCTAACTGAGCTAGTTCAGAAATTTACTGAGTGTACTGAGAAATTACTGAGTTGGAGAGAGTAAATAACAGCAAGACGCTGTTGCCAAAACCTCTCATCTAAACATTCAAAACCTGCCACTTAAACATTCACAACTAATTTGCATGCTGGTGAATACGGAAAGAAAATTTTATGTGCAACCCTCGGAAATGCTTTGGAATTTTAAGCTATAAATGAGGCATTTAGAATGTACTTACTAGTTTTACCACCGAGTAATTTCCAAATTTAGCGGCATTCGTCATCAAAACGATACAGCAAATACAAAACAATAATCAAAGAAAAGTAATGAAAAATAATAAATAATAATCTGAAAGCTTTCAGATTTTACATTACGCCCAAAGGGGCATTTTTTTAACGTTTTGTGCATTACCTTTATTTATTAAATATCATGTTCTTCGCCCTTAAACCATAAAATTCAATTCAACAGAAATATCGCAAAATAATTTTAAAATGAGCATATCTTTAGAATTTCCGATACACAGTCTCTCGCGCTGGAGATAAAAATGTTTATTTCCGTACAGTGTTGCCATTGCTCGCTTTGAAATCGTCGAGTTGGTTTATTGAAAATTAGTTGAAGTTTTGCAGAATTTGAAAGAGCTAATCAAACAAATTCAAAATTGAAAAATCGGGCTTCCAAATGGCCATGTTCGGTTGGAAGACTACGTCATTCAAATTTTGATGACTCTAGGTACTGTTGTTTTATCACAGATCGAAAAAATATCTGTTACACACTCTAAGCCGTTGCATTACAACCTTTTACTAAGACCCTCTTTTTTTTTATCTATTTGGTAAATGAATTAAAGAGTTGTTGGTTAGTAAGAAAAAACATTAAGGAGTGGAAAGGGTTAAAAGGGCAGTTTTATTTGGCGATATTTTGTTTCATGGCTCTCTGGCGGTCGACATAACCGACAAGTAGTATTTTGTACTTAACATAAAAATAGTCTCAATAAAATTCAGTTTTACACAGTCTCATTAACATGTTTTAGATTTAATTAATGGCTTGGAAATGAATCTCTCAATTCAGATCAAATCAGTACATTTAGAAAGATGCTATTTCCGCCGGAAAAATATGTAAAACGCATATTGATTTGCATGTGTTTTAAAACACTGAGTTGTCTAAACTCCAGACCTCCCGAATGAGCGTCGAGCGTGCTTCTAGCTACACCACGAAGACATGCAAAAAGGTGGAAGGAGAACAGCTTATAAGTTTTCCATAACGTAAAAGAATATTGAAACAGTTATTGTATGCAAACGTTTCTGAATTAAGAATTTTATTTTGTACATTAAAGCCCACAAAGTTGCAAATATCTTGGCATTGCTAGCTAGATCTGTTGTTGTTGTTGTTGTTTTGTCCATATTACATGGAACAATGGTTGCCAGCGCCTATTTCGTAGAGAGGTTGGACTTCTAATTTTCCACCTCCAATTTTGAGGGAATAATGATTGCCGGTGCCTACTTCGAAGAGAAGATGAACTTCTAATTTTCCACCTCCAATTATGAGGGAGAGCACTGCGGGAGGATATTTTTTACGACATCCGTTATTTTACCGTTTTTGGCACGGAAAACGACAGAAATGAGTGAATATTGATAATAAATTTGTTAAGAAATAAAATATTAATCTTATTATTGCAAAATACGAATAATATCACATTCAAATATAATTAAATTATTTTTAAGTACTTATGTTAGTGAGATAGAAATGCAATGATGTATTTCATTATAGAAAATTATAAATTTATTATTTAATAATTATATTTTAAAATAGCTGATTTTAATATTCATCAAAGACAGATATAGACAATAAAAAAGGAAAACACCTTGGTAGGAAGAAAAGTAAGTTTAGCATTACTTACTTCTGCAAGGAAATTTACTTCTTACTGGTTACAAAAACGCACTTTAAACTAACTTTAATATTTTTATTTATTTCTAAAAACTAGAAATAAAAGAAAATAAGGAATTGATATCGCTATCGTTTTCCCATCCAAAGGTTTCCTTGTCTTCCTTTTCTTCATCAGATAATTCTTCAAGAATACGAGCAAAATCAGCTGGTTGCACACATTTTTTTTTTTTTTTTTTTTTTTTTTTTTTTTTTTTTTTTTTGCCATGAAAAACGATATAAAATTTACAGAGCCAAATGTATTCAAATTAAAATAATACACGGCAATTAATAACACAAAATTACAAAATATTTCAGAAGAAAAATATTTTCCTAATTTTAAAACACGACCACGCGGATGTCGTAACGTTTATAAAAAGCTGCCCCGTAGCACAAAAGCCCAGTTAAAAAAATTCAAATGATTTTCTGTTCCCTCATTCCGTGATGTGAGGAAGCGTAGAAAGGAGGAGTAGAAATTACCTTCAGACGTCTCAGCTTCGATTCTCTAAAAATGTGTGTTAAAAACTGAATTTGTCGTAAATTTTGTGCATACGCGCGTGCTGGAAGGTTAGAGACAACAGAAAACAGTTGTAAAATTTCGCTGCACAATGAAATCATTTCTCTATTTATGGCTGGCATTTCCTGCGTATCTTAAAATAATCAACAAATTTGAGCGGCTGCTCTCGTTAAGTTAGTTGTATGTGATTAAATAGTCTCCGAAATCGTAAAACGCTCGATTTCAGAGTCGAGAAGAGCAGGCAATTGGAGCCGTAGAGAAGCTAATTCTGGGGACTTAGGGAGACAGAGTATAAGACTCTTAAAAGTAGCACGGAAGATTATTGCCGTAATTAAACTCTCGTCCGCGCAGCAGAGAGGCAGGATTAATTATCTTAGCATTTCTAATGCACAGTCCGTCCCGAATAAATAGCGTAATCGGCCTCGCAAGAGAGACAGAGAGGAAAGTATAACGAGAGAGAGACTCTGGGAATCGCTTTAAAGCGACTAATGACGTTTTACGAAATGTGCAGTAGTTGTAAGCCCTGAACGGCAATCGGATTAGAAAATGCACATCATTAGAGGCGCTGGGGAAAAACCGAACTGACTTCTTTAACGATCGGGAAGTTTAACCGATGCCAACAGTTTGATGAGGAATTTTAATGTTTTGATGGAAAAGTTTTGATATTACAAGCGTGAATTTATATTGCCAACGATTTCCCATCTATGCGTATTGGGAAATATTGCTATTACAAGAATAATTTCATTGCTCCATGGGAATGCATCTCAGGCACGACCCTAAGCAGAGTGTACAATTCTTCTTATAAAGAACTGAAACGAGAACCCAAAAATTGGTATCGATGTGGATTATATGTTGTTATCGACCTTAGACGGTGATGACACTGAGCGGATGACAAAATGAGCATTTAATATCTTATTGAACATTAAATATTGTCAAAACCTTATTCTCATAATGTAAATCGCCTGCCGATAATTAATGCCAGATGTAAAAGCTTGTTCGATCGTCTCCGTTGTCGATTTTACGCTTAGTCGAAGTTATGTACTACCTATCCTGATCCGTACAGTTTCTAAGCAATTCAAAATTATGAATGTAAACTGCACCCTACAATTATGACTCTGGAGCTATAGAATACCCGTGATTAATGAACTTAATGGTCACCAGGGTCTATCAATTTAATTTTACTTTAATAACCTAAATATACTATCTAATAACAAGTATTTGGACATCTGCGATAGAAAATTCACATTCAATAATTAGTAGAGCCTTCACGAGCGGCAATTGCAACCTCAGCTCTCCGCGGCATGCTTTTTACAAGTCCTTGTGTAATGGCTATTGGTATTTTCTTCCATTTGGCTGGGAGATCACATGTAAGTTCCTTTACCGAAGCGAGACGGTAGTTACAGCGATGCTGGACAATTGTTAAGTCGGCCATCCAACTCGTGCTAAAGACTCTCGATAGGGTTCAGGTCTGGGATTTGAGTAGACCAGTCCATTCGATAACCCTATTGTCACTATACCAATCTATGGTGGACCTCTCAACATCACAGCTGGCGTTGTTTTCCTAAAAGAAACATGGTTACAACCCGTAAAACTACCACTACTCAGTAAGCACGCTGTTATCCAAAATAATGCAGTAGGCATCGGTGTTGAACTTAGCATGAATTTGTACCAAGGGCTGGATTCTATAGCAAGAGAAACGTCCCAGCCCATAATTTCACCTCCGTCGAACTTTACTGTGGGCACAATGCATTCTGGCAAGAGACACTCTCAAGGCAGACGCTATAACCTGCCATTCGAACGGTAAAGGTGCATTGTTAACGTCTTTTGCACCACGAAAAAGCGCGGTTGGGCTTTGTGATCAAAGGCTTATGGGCAGCAATACAACCATGAAAACCAAGCAGATGTGCTTCCTTTCGGATTGTATTCATTGAAGCAACACTCCCGGATTCCTGCATCAATGTTTGGAGTACGTGGGCCTTATGTTGGGTGCGGTTCTT
The DNA here is from genome assembly GCF_044657685.1 of Stegodyphus dumicola. Lineage (NCBI taxonomy): Eukaryota > Metazoa > Arthropoda > Arachnida > Araneae > Eresidae > Stegodyphus > Stegodyphus dumicola. The sequence continues at coordinate 135,169,009 of NC_140769.1, forward strand.
CCTGATTTCTCTGGACAACACCCATCGATCTCTACCTCCCAGTTTCGTGAGTCTACCGACTCGAGACACATTTCAACAATCACAGCTCACCTTCCACTTCTCAATCACAAAGAGCACGGTCGATATTGGGTGATTTAACTCGCTAGATGTGCCGCTTAGGAATGCGGCCCTTTTGTGATAACCGATGATTGCATCTCCCTTTAAATTAGATAATTCTACACTTAATGGCATCTTGTATGCGACTAACGCCAGTGTTGTTTCCTTCACGATATTTAACGGCAGTGGGTATAACGTATATCAGAACTGCAGATATCAGCACTTGCATGGATATCCAAGTACTCATTGACAGATAATGTATATTTATCGTACGTTCACAATAGTGACCAATGACCTTGATAGCCAAAGATATTTTTTAGTTTAATTCTATATTAATAATATGTTTAAGTTTATTTCAATACCTCTCACGAGTGACCTACGGATTGGATTATCTGAGATAGTAAACCAATAATTATCGGTGATCACCAACTTCTGTACCCAACTGTGTTTCTCAGTTTAATGTTGACAGCTCTTACGTTCTTGAGGAAGTCCTTTCAAACGTTTCGCATAATTATATTTACGTTGTATCGCCATTCATAGTCCTCTATGCTACTATGACTTAGAGGATTGCAATATTTCGCCTATCCATAGCCATAGCTGGGAATGCAAAGCATTAAGGAGACGGTGGACTTTAAAAATTATTTTTTGTGTGTGTGTTTTCAGAAATAAATTTTATACATATATATATTATAACATCAGTTTATGTTCAAAATTTCAGTTTATTTTAAATTAAAAATTTTATAACAAATAATTAATGATTTTAATTAAAGATTTAAAATGCTCCTTGCGCGCAAATTTTCAATATTTTTTCCTAATTTTTCCTCTAAGTGAGTTATAAAGACTTGACAGAACTTCTTGTGTATCCGTTATTGACTATGATGGATCAGAAATTTTTAAAAAGCATTTTTGTGAACTTAAACCCAGTTTTCGGGAAAATATCACCTTTTGTTAAACATTATCACAAGTTTAAACTTAATAACGTCATATCCAAAAATGCACACACAGATCTACTGTAACATATAACAAGATAGTTTCTTCCAAATATTATTCATTTTAAACTAAAAATGAAACGCTTGGAACATTTTCAAAACATACGAACTGCGAAAAAATTTGTTTTGAGAAAACTGAATTTAAAGTTTTTGTTCAAACTTACCTTAAACCCATATGCATGAGAAACAGAAAATTAATTTCAAATATGAATATATAGACATTGGATAACATTTTCGTATTATTTAACTATTTTTAATCTCCTAATATGAAATTTGAGATAAATAAACATATCACAAATTGGTATGCGATTCGAAGTTAGAGGTAAAAACAATTTATGCATTATATCCTATGAATCTTTTAAAATTCATCCGCATCATATATTTTACCTTCATTTCCTACATTTACATTATTTTTTAAGGCTTTACAATATTTTTTACTATTTCTGTTTTTTTTCCAAGCGAGTAAACTTCTCTTTTTGCTTTGGTTCAAGCGACGTTGATCACGCTTTTTTGTACCGAGAACGAGTTGAAAACGAGTTGGTTCGGTTGAACGAGTTTTGAAAACGAGTTGGCTTCTTCCTATTCTACGCCTATAGCATTTACAAAGTTAAATTCATTAATAGTTGTCAATACTTGACATTTCTAGCCTTTCTTTAAGAAATGAACATTTCTTTTGGATAAATATATAAATTGTAACATCAGTAAATAGCTGTTGAAATAAATTATTTTACATTTTTTTCCAAAATTTATAGGGCAAATTTTACGCTGTTTATACATTTTAAATGCTTGTAACTTCTTTAAAAATTAGAATATTTGAACTTGGTTTTTTGTATATGATATAGTTTCGTATGTGGAATATTACGAGAGTAAAAAAAACAAATGCAATATTTTGGTTGATTTTCAGTTATTTTCACCGTTCACCGTTCCCTTAAACTGTATTCGCAACATCTGTTGATTTTAGTTTAGATTGAAAATCCAAACTGCTTCATTTCCGTCTTTTTCAAAATTAGGTAAGTCCTCTGTTTTTTTTTTTTTTTCAAATTCGCTTTTGTTATTTTCTTACGAATTTGCCTTCTTCTAGTGAATTTCACATGACTCTTGCAACGGAATATTGTCAATGTAAGTAGAATCGAAAACGTAACATAACAGGAGCATGTACTGTAAGAATTTTAAAGATTTAAAATTATTTATGTTCTTTAAAATTATTTCTACTTGAGGTTTTCATATGATTCTGCTTGCATTCCACTTCCCAATGTACTCCTCTGGTGTATGATTGTCTTCCTTTAATTGCCCGCTTTCCATCACCGATAAGTGGTCTATATCATAATGACATATGTTTAAGGTATTTAAGATATTTAGCAGTGGAAATAAAGGTTTCTTTAGTTTTACCGAAGTACGGCTTCGTGGACTCATGCATAAATTAAAACAACTTTATACATACGCACACATGTATATACATAATAGTAAAGTGTAGTTGTAATAATATAATATATATAATTGCTTAAAAACTGAGCTTTTTAAAAGTAATAATTGCAGCTCTTGGTAATTTACTAAGCTGTGTCGTTCCGCTGACTGTTAACCCGCATATCACCAAGGACTTTGTAGGGATTTATATTTATTTTAAATAACCAATTTAATTTATGTTCTTTCCTATAAGCGTTCATTCCCCTAATTGTCAATGTCAGAATATTTAAATTTGGTAGCGCGCGTGAAGTAATGCAAATTCTACCTCAAGGAGAAAAGGTTTAAATACTGAGTTCTAGAGGGAAATGAGAGAGTTTTGGGCAATGGCGGTCACCTCTGTAGCGTGAGCTTCTATTTCTGCATTTCTTGCTGGGTTTGCGTGGCTTAACAGTTATTAGTTTGCTTCCATTAAATTTCGACGCGGGTTTTAAATAACAGGAGTTTTCTGAGTCTTGTAACGTGATTTTTACTACTTGTTAATATCTTCGAATTTTTATTTTAGTTCTTGAGTTACCGCCCGAGTGAAACGTAGTGTGTTAGCGTTAAGTCAACGCAGCGTGAATTTTAAAGATTTTAATAAAGGGTACTTTTTAACCCTTCTCCTGTGTAGTTCCTGCACGTACTTACTACACGTTAACAATTGTCACTTAGAAGATAGACAAGTGGTTCTTACAACTTATCATTTTGACTGTCACCGGTGTCCTTCAGTTTAATTTCATTTCAATAAATTTACTGCGCCTACCCATAACTGTAATTGGCGTTCACTTTCGTTCTAAAGTTATTTTAATAACATATATAATTGTTATCATTTTAAAAACTTTAACTTACAATATGTCTGTTGACCATTTATATGAGCATCTGCAGTATTATTAATTTACATGGGGTTTTCCTAATGCCACATAATGAAATCTGATGAATAGCTATATGATTTATCTTCCTTGTTTAGCCATATCTTCCTTGTTTAGCCATAGCTTTTATGAATGAGTAAAGGTTAAATAAAGTTATCAAATCTAACTTCTTCAGGAGGAGAAACATTGAAATCTCTCTTCCATAAAAAATCCTTACTTTTCTGTATCCAGAATTAGCAGATCAACCATTCTAATGTATTTTAATTATAATAGTTCACCCGAAAATTCTGGCCTCTCCCCAAAACGAAGAAAACACAAAATAAATTCTAATCAAAATTTTACCTTTAAGCAAAGAGAACTTTTTCCAAAGAATTGAAAACAAAAGTGAAATTATAAAACTTAAGTGAAAGGATTTAATCCAAACGGAACTGAAATATAAACTCTCTCCCTCTCTCTTTATATTTATATCTATATTTGTAATTGCACTAATATTATTGCATTTAAGTGTCACACAGTCTTCAAAAAAATTAATTAAAATAACAGCCTCATTAATTATTTACATTTTATACGTACTTATAAATAAAATTCCTCGTACATTACTAAAATTCCAATATACCTGTGCTATTGATTTAGCATGATGAAGGATGTACCCTAAATTTCGGGAATCCTCTTTTTAATAAGTGTTATTAACAACATTTTTGGCCTAAGCAGAGTGTCCTTGTGAGTACAAGTGAGTAGACTTTCACGGAAATCCTTTCGCTAGGAAGTATCGTGTAAAAATCGATTTCAAGATTTGAACTACACATACTGACAAACAGAGAAGTCCGCTTAAGTAAAACAGTATAAAATATTCTTTATCGAAATCAAGAAATAACTACTAGAGCCTGCATAAGAATATTTACACTTGGAGCCGTTAGATGGTTTGATGCAGCCAGCCCGCTCTCAGCGATTCAAACTACTGTAGTTCTGCAATTTTACCGCGCTGCCGCTTTTGGATTCTGGCGCCCTTAGAAGGAGATTGTAGAGTAAATGACAGGTTTGGCTTATTTGATTATCATGGACTATTTGCCTAAGGGAAGGGATGCCTTTATTCAAACTGAAACTGGCTCCTATACACGTTGCACGTGGGGAAAACCACGAAATTTTATGCAACAAACCTCTCGTTGGGATTCGAATCTCAGACTAATCTATCAGTGTTCAGGGAGTCGGCCGCTAGTGGGCCATGAATGACCTATCTGTCAGCATTTTAGAATTAGGCAAATAATTGTGGTCAATTTACAGCAAAATGATTTCCTGGAATCTCAACTAAAGCCTGCCACTTTCTCTCGCAGTCTTTGAAGCATAAGAAGTTCAGAAATTTTCATTATTCAGTTTTTGGATCCTTAATTGAACTATTAAATATCATAATTCGAAACTTTAAAAAGATTAATTTTATTGATTTCCAACAGGAGCTTTAACTGAAAAAAAAAGAAAATGGTTGCTGTATTTTAGTGGTACCTGCATGTGTTTAAATGCTAAAGAGAAAACAAAAACAATCGAAATTTGAAAATCCTGCATCACCTGAAAGTTTGGTAGGATTTGTTTGGCCATGGCAAAGCATGCAAGGGCTCTCTGCCCAAGGGGACAGATGCCTTCGCGAAGGACTTTCTAAAGGAACCTGGTTTGTAGTCGCCTTACACGTAGGTAAAGCTACGAAAACATATATGCTATGCAGCCAGCCCGTTTATCTGAAATTTAAGTCGAACTACCAGTGTTCAGCAACTTTATCACTCACTATTTTCAAGAATCTTCAATATAGTTAATGAAAAATGATGAAGACCGAAGATAGAACGAATTCAAACCCTAGTTTGCTGAGACAAAAGCCGTCATTAAAGTTAACCTGTTTTTTAATTGTTAAATATTTAGCATTTTTTATTAAATCCTAAAGTAAACACTTTTTTAATTTGTTTTAATATACTGTAGAGAAATCCTTTGTGCGTTCTCTTTAAATAATCCCCTCCCTGACTATTTGCTTTGATATAAAAGGATGCCAGAAAATGTGACAATTATTCTTATGTTTTACTTATAGTTAGAGACTTAGAGTTAAGTTTTGAGCTATCTTTTTGGCTTAGGTCACATGCTTGCCTCAGAATAGAAAATTAAGTAAATTTAAAAGGATAGCGTATAGTTTAAAAGTAGCAATATCACCTTAACTATGGCTTATTGGAGAGTTAATTCTCCTCCTACGGAGAATTTATTCTCCTCCTACGGATGACATTACCCCAGTTATTGCCTTTTTAGAAGAGAATCCTCGCATTGTTGGTAATAAACACCAAATCATCAGTGGGGACTTTAATACCCATTCAATAGCATGGGGTTATACAACAACTGATCCTAAAGGTCGCCTATTGGAGGATTTTATATCTTCAAAAAATTATGTGCTTTTTAACTCACCAGACTCTGCGCCTACCTTTGATAGAACATATGCTATTGGATGGCCTGACTTAACTTTTACTAAAGCAAATACTGCACATTCGGTTCATAATTGGACTATTCATGATGAAATAAGTTTATCGGACCATAAATTCATTACGTTTGAAATAACCAACAATGGCTCAGTTCCTATTCTCATTAGGTATAATCTCCCAGGTCGGAAATATCGTCAATTTAAGAGAAAAATTAGAGGAAAATTGAACCAACTGAGATAACAACTACTTTTCAAACAACTTCAGCTGCCTTGGAACAATTTACGGACTTAGTTTTAACTACAATCCAAGATATTTGTCAAGATCTTCTGCCAAGGAAAACAAATTAAAAACTTTCAGCTCTCCATTGGTGGAACGGTGAATTAAGAACTCAACAACAGAAATGTCGAGCGCTTAGAAGAAAATTAAAATCTGACCGTCGAAATGGTATCACCTCAAATACTTTGCAACATTATCAAACAGAAAAAGCAATTTATAAACGTATGATTATTCAATTTAAATTAAAAGCATGGAAGCAATATTGCACTCAAAATCATGATCCATATGGACTTCCTTACAAAATTACAAGGACAAAAATTTTTCAACCTTCGCAAACTCATCTAATAGCATCTTCTACTTCGACTGAGCACCCAACACAAGACACAATAGAATCAATTTTAACCACCGTGTTTCCATCTGATGATCCTTCCACAGATTCTCAGTTCCAGACAGAAATTAGAAATAACTTAACAATTCCTGATACTGCAGACGATCAAGATATAACTTTAGACGAAATTAAAACTACAATACGAAATCTTCCTAAAAAACGGGCGCCAGGGGTCTGGGCCGACCCTATGCAGGGTCGTAAGGCCAGACTATTGCAAAGCTTACAACGACCTTTTGTATTAAAGATTACCCGCGCTTTTTGTACAACTTCTTCTAATGCCTTGACTGTGCTTGCAGGCATTATTCCATTGCCTCTACGCACTCTACACGAGGCAGCTTATCAAACAGTTCGCCAATTGCAGCAATCTGTAAATTTTCATGATGACATATTTCTTCCAACCAACTATGAAAAGCAAACACAGCATTTGGATAATCATCCTGCTCAACAAGGATATGGACTCAATGTCTTTTTGAAATGTGACAATTTGCCACAACTACTTCACTTACAGATATTCACTGATGGTTCGAAAATTGAGCAACAAACTGGTTGTGCCCTTGTGGCTTATCACAATGAAGACCAAATATTTAAATGGTTAGGACATCTTACTGCTGAAAACAGCGTTTTTCAAGCAGAAGCGATGGCTATTCTTAAAGCTGTTCAATATTTTAAACAAACCGGCGAGATGGAAGGTATAATAATAACGGATAGCCTTTCATCTCTTTTTGCAATTAAAAATCCAAGGCATTCTTCGCCTATTATCTCTGCCATTCAGCAGGAATTGCACATGTCTGGAAATTCTAAAATACTGATGGCCTGGACAAAAGGTCATGCAGATAACATTGGCAATATCCAAGCAGACTTGTTTGCAAAAATAGCTGCCCAAAAAAGTATTGATCATATTGGTGAAATTGGAAACCTAATGGTAAAATGGCCAATTTCGTTTTTAATTAAACAAAAATACTTAGTTAAAAAACTGATCAAAATTATGGAAATACTTCATTACTATGGTACTGACTTATGCTTGGTAACATAATTTACAATTTTAGTATATTGTACGCATACATGTTAATGTTAATCTACTATTCTCATATGTCAACTTATCACATGCTTGAATTGGTATTTGTCTCATTTAATCTTCGTTGAATTTTGTTCAATAAGAATGTTTATATATATATATATATATATACTTCTAACAAAGATAAATAATATATATATATATATTTGTTAGAAGTACCATTTGATATATGCATTTACTTTTCTATTAGTATCTGGATTATTTTAGTATTTGAATTTGTATTGTATAGATCTTATCGATTGTATTGGGTTGTTTTCTCGATATGTCTTTAACTTGTTATGCATTTATAATTATATCAGTATATATCTACTGACTGTATTTGAATATGCATTGCATATATATTTTAAGAATAACATTTTGCTTTTGTATTGGTCATATGTTCGGATTTTTATTTGAGTTTATTATTATAATTATATTTTAATACTGTTGGTATTTAAATTGCAATACCATTCTGTTGTAAGAATATGACTTTCTTTTGTATAGTATATCTATATCTAACATTGTATACTACTACTCTTTAACTTTATGTTTTGCATTGATATGCATAGTCCTTTAACTTAATATTGTTTTGCACTGATGGTTCATGAAATATTAACATTTGTAATTACATACTCGTGTTTGCATTATATTATACTGTTGGACTTGTATTCTATTATAAAGTCTATTTATATTTACAATCTCATTATGTACAAATTGATCATTGTATTATAATTGTCAAAGAATTTCATTATTGTTATCATATGTACTAATATTTGAAGCAGTAGTCCTTTAACTTACTATTATTTTGCACTTATGGTTCACGAAATATTTGCATTTGTAATTATATCTTACTTTTTACATTGATGTTGTACTATTGGACTTGTATTATGCAGTATATTTATAATTGAAATTTCATTATGTACCAATTGCACATTGTATTATAATCGTCAGAGAATCTCAGTATTTGCTATCATATGTACTAATGCCTGGACGGTTGGGTGAGCGTTGTGTGGAGGGCGCTTTTGGTCAGTTTGACTGCCCTCTGGACGGTCCGAGCGTTGGGCCTCGGCATTTGGTGCTGGGCGCAAATGTGGCTTCTACACATTGGCTCTAGACAGTGGTGGGCACGGTGCAATACCGATTAACCATTATGGTAAAGGGACAGTGCCCGTGCTTCCCGTTACCTATACCTACCTATGAATTAACGAACAGTCGGCTCCCTACCCACTCTACCGTCGACCAAACTAAAAGAGCATTAAATTTTCACATCACGGAATACGAGTCCAACAAGACAAAATTAATAAGTTTCAATAGCTAATCATAATTGAAAATTTAATCACAGTTTTGAATTTGGGTCTGCAAAAATTATCCAAAACTGTTCCTTGGATTGTTTAATTGGAATTTTTTAATTTTTTATATTTTTTCCCACATTCAGAAAGATTTAATCTTGTTCAGTTAATGACTTTAATTCCAATTCAGACATTCCTAATGCTTTTAAAATTCTATTAACATAATTTTTCAGTTTTCATTACGATTTTTGTCGACAGATGACACTACCTTCTCACTCGCTTTACTCCTTTTGAGTATAAAAACAACCATGGCTTTCCCTTCGTTTTAGATTTCTTTGCTCCTCATGAAAACTGTTTGCCCTCGAATTCGATAGAGTCTGGACTAATCTACACTAAACACAAGGTTGCTACTTTGCCTAATATTAACAACTGTGTTTTTGGTAAGGGATATAAGGGTTTAGCTAAGATGTAGATCTTAATGCATCTCAGTTAATGTACTGGCTCACCTAATTCGGCGGATTTTAACCCGATAGGGCACATTTGGAATATCATGGAGCGGCAGCTTAGAGCTCAAACAGCCCCATGTCGTAATATCTCAACTTTGGCCATTGCTTAGACTTTTGGTACAACGTGTCTCAAAGCATCTATCAAGAACCTGTGGCATCCATGCCAAGGCGAGTTGCAGCCATTTTGCAGGAAAGAAGGTCCAGCAACGAGTTGTTGAGTTAGGTGGTCATAATGTTTTGGCTCTTCAGTGTACACTATATTCGTTATATTCTCATATTTAACTTTTAATTGTTACTATTATTTAAATTAAATAAGTTTTTATGATTTAGATTTTTGCTATAACTTCTTCTTTCCTTTTCACCTCCAGAAGAGAAATTAATTTAATGGTATTTAAGATGAGGTTTTTGGAATGTATTTCTGCTTGCCACGGTACTTTGCATCAGTTCCTACCAGCTCTGATATATGATTATTCGGATTTGCGTTATTGCTACTGACATTTGAATTCAATGCGCCTGTTAGAAGTTACTTTAACTTTATCGTCACAAGCTGTGGTTTACTCTGTTGGTACAAGAAGACCGTTTATGTGATCAAAATTCTTGTTTAAGTAAAAGGTTTATTTTAAACCTTTCCAAGACTTTTTAGTTAATGTCAGACACAGCAATAATTCGCTTTACGTCTGTTAGGGTTTTGGACTACTTAACTGAAGACTTTTTAGTTAATGTCAGACACAGCAATAATTCGCTTTACGTCTGTTAGGGTTTTGGACACAATAAATCCCTAAACGTTTTAAGCCTACATTGTTAAACAATGAATTTTTTTTTAATTTAAGTAGCGGGAAGTAGCTGTTATAGGCGTTTGCTAATACTAAAGCCGGAAACGGTGGCCACTTTAGTCACCTAACAATTAGGCCATCATTGCCTTCTATGAAGGGAGAGACAATTTATATCCGTGCCTTCTCCAGGATTCAAAGCCGAGCTCTTCGGTACGGCAATCAGTGTTACTAACTATCCCGTCTGAGTGGCACAATGAGATGTTTTATGCAATATTATCAGTGACGATTATTGAAGAAGACAGATATTTTGTACTGCTGGCTATTGACAAAATGTTTCTTTATACTAGTTATACATGGGCAACAATGTTTAACATAAGCATTTTTTTAAAATAAAAATGTAGTGGGTTTGTATCTACATGTAAATAAGGTTATGTTTCTTGCTGCTAATAAACAATTTTCCATGCGACTTTTGACTGCATCTAACTTCTCTTTCGTTTCACAGGGTTGTGTTTTGCTAGATAAGAAAAAGGTTTTTTTTTTCACTATGGACATATTATGCAGCCCCGCTTTTGCTTCGAAACACCATTTATTTTAAGACGCACCAACAAAACAAAAACAAAAAACGCTAATAAATAGAAAATAACATTTTATCTAAAAAGGAAAACACGAAATAAAACGTTTCCATACGTGAACCAAATACACTTTTTAATAATAAACTTGCTGAACCAATAGCAAAATTATACCTGCAGAGACATCAGGTTAATTGGAAAAGGCAGAAAGATGAAAAATCATCAACCGCCTTCGCCAGGAATCGAACCACGGACCTCTGAAATACCAACTCAGTGTGCTGACCACTACACCACGAAGGCTTGCTAAGAAGGCGAGAGAAATACTTTATATACCTAATTAATTTTAAATTAGCATTTTTGGAAAGGTGAATTAATTCAGAATAATTGTTTGAAAGAATATGCAACTACAATACGTCATGGATTCTAAGACGTTTCTTAATTTTAGTGACTTTCATATAGAAAGCAATGGTGCACCTTAGATTAGAAGAAATATGCATTGGAAACATATAACCATCAAAGGTCCAAAAGACCCAGTTCTGCGATTTCCAACCAGTATGGCGTCTATTGTTTTGAGGGCCCCCTCTCCTCGACAAACGTGAGGTGGTCTGCCTCCTTGTCCCCCCCCTCCTGCCCGAGGGGCATCATCATCATCAGAGCCCTTTGATTCCTCTCGTTGGAGCCCGGAATCGGCTGGCGAGAGACTTTATCTAATTAACGGACATTCGGCGTGCAGTCCGACGTTTATTAATTAATGTGTTACTCAGTAATCCAAGTCTCTTACGGAAGGACTTAATTAATTAAAGCGCGCCCATTCACGGAGGGAGGGAGGCTTCCGGGGGAGGGAAAGGGACGGTATTTTAAAGGACTTCCCTGTCAGATCAAAGAGGACGCGCACCTCAAAAAAGATTCTTTAGCGACGAAGGGGCAAATTAGAAGGAGGCGATGTAGTTCTTCGATCAGAATGAGAGAATGCTATTTGCTCCGCTCCCGTTTTCCGAAAGCTTCTTTACAAATACTTTCCCTGATTGCAATTTTTGCATTCGAGTTTAAATCTTTTCTTAAAATCCTGCATACGAATTTAAACCATTGAGAGAAAGAATATCTTTTCAACGAATCGTATTTGACTGCTGATCTAACAGGCTCTTTTTCACGCTAACAGCTTCTTTTGCGTTAGCCCTTTATGTACCGTTTAATTTAAAAATGGACTGTGCAAAATATTTGTTCGACTTTGTAAGTCTTATTTGTGTTAATTTAACCGGTTACTATGATTTAAATCTCTACTGTCACTTCTCCATTCCGTTTGCCTATCAGAATGCGAATTTCGTTTCAGAGTATTTAAGTTGTTCGGATTGCAAGCTAGAGCGTGTTTCTGCCTCTTGAGGCCACGCTACTAGGTTTTGCTAGCTTATATAAGATTATAGTCTTCGGCTTTGCATTTTAGTTGTCGACATTTAAACTGTTACGCGGGAGGGAAGTTTTGAGCTAACTTCGCATTCAATCAATTATGTAGGTTTGGCTACTAAGTTTTTAATCTTAAATTTGACAGTTTCTTAAGTTTCCTTGCCACAAGTGGTGGTGGAGCTTGTAAAGCGCGAGTGGTGTGTTAATGTTTAAGTTCTGTTTTAATAAAAAGGTTATTTTATAACCTTCTCAATGTGTTTGTCAGTATATTCAGACAATCGATAATTCGCTCCAAGTCTGTTAGGAGTTTGGATACCAGTTTATGTTACTAAAGAAAATCAAACTCTATAAGCTCTTTGAAGATACAAGCAGAAAATGAAGAAATAGAATAAATCGATCAGAGTTCGATCCTTGGATCAATTTGGATTTCACCTTTGTAGCCAGAAGGCTGTGTTGTTGATTGTTTCAGCGTATTCATCGTAGTTTTTCGACAACTGTAACTTTTCTTTGGAACTATCCTGTGTAATACTGACGAAAAAATTGTCTTTTTATTCTTCATCAAGTGTTGTCATCAGTCACTCCAAATCCGCGAACCCGTAGAACGCAACAATGGCCTTCTATAATTCTAGAGTCACCATGCTCTAGTGAAGAATGGTGAATACGTTTTTAAATAATACTTTATTATGAAACATATTACGATATATGTTTAAATAGGAGAAAGCTTAAGTAATAGCCCATGTAAATAAACTGTTGGACTTAAAATGAACAGTATATTGTAAATGAGAAAAAGAAATAACACCAATAAAACCTTAAGATAGAAAAACAGACACACACACACATATGTATATATATTTGTTATCTCTTTCTGTATAAAGAAATTTTCTAAATTTTGTTCGAGCTATTCCGAAGCTGGGTAGGAGTAGACTCGTTATTTCAGTGTGTACTAGTTACTAATTTCCGAAGAAGGTTCATCGAATGTCTAAAATAACTGAATTCGTTACTTTCTGCCTTTCAGTTAGCTTCGGTTACCTCATGGTTACACATTCGTTACTGATTTGTACTTCGCTAAACTTGAAATTTTAATCTTTTCACTTTCGCATAAAAAGGAACCTTTAAAAGTTTACCTTTTGTTGTTATTAATATTGAAATTATAATGAGTAGCAGCAAAAATATCGAAGTAATATTTTTATAGTACTGATTTCAGACCTACATTCGTCTGCTTCTCACAGGCGGATGCGAATACGAATCTTTCGCTACTGGCCTTAGCTTCTAAAAGCTATCGCCAATCGTTCATATTAAGCCATAGGCAGATCACCTTGGTAAGAAAAGTAAGATATACACCTATCGCCCGGGGGCAGCTAAACTGTAGTCAGGAAATTCTGGTCGTTAAAGTGGCCGAAGGATCGATGCTGAACAGAAAATCAGGTCCAAGGAAGAAGTATGAATGAGCACGGAATAGAACCCGGGAAGTCAAAGTAAAATTTCCATAGTATTATGTCAGTCCATAAGTCAGGAACTGCACTGTGAGCGGGGTTTTGCATGTCAGGTGACTATTTCGCTTCTGCAAAGGCAACCAATGTCTTGACTGCTTCAAACTTCTGCAAAGGCAACCAATGTCTTGACTGCTTTTCCAGTTGACTTTTTGCGTTTTGAATTTTTTCGATGCATTGAAGGATTTTCTCCATGAGATTTAAGATGTTTTCGTCAAATAACCAGTTTGCTGAATTCTTTAGAGGGTAATTTCATGAGACTGTAATTTTTGGGTTCCTTCAATTTCTTACTATAGGAATCTTGCTGTTCCGAACTAATTGTCTTCTTGGTAGTCTTCACCAGGCTCGGGAAAGCATTTATACTGGGGAGGTGGTGGGCGACTTTCTTTTCGAGTTACAGATTTTCTTTCCAATTTCGAGTACTTCTTCTCACAGGCCTTACTTAAGCTTACATTTATTTCAAATCTTCTGCACTATCTTTGACAATAGTTCTAGAAATGTATTACTAACTCATTTCATTGTGAGAAATTCAGACTATGAAAAAGATTGGCTACGACAGTTATAAAAGAAAGCTAAGAGTTTTAAGCTTAACTCTCTCGTCCACATATTTACATTCCTTTATTATTTGTCTTTTACTCGTTACTATTCAGTAAAATGTGCAACGCGTAAGATGCAAATGGTTCAACATTTGAAATAAATAACACTAAAATTCAACTACGAGAAAGAAAGAAGCGCCAGAGCACCGTTTCTCGAGAAAACCGCAGAAATTGAAAAGATTTCAATGAAATGCTGCCGGCGTCTCATTTAAAATCATAGCAGCGACGAGAAAAAAATGCGTTTTCTTAGTCGACCTTTGATTCTAACGAAAAGATTTCAGTAATACCTTGTAACGAGGAACACTTTTTGAAAATTTAGAGACCTCTCCGCCTTCCGAGAACATCCGAGCTCGTATCGCGAGATTAGGAAGAGAAAACGTTCGCATCGATTTTGGGCGTCGCCACTTGATCCGATTAGTTCTGTTTGCTTGCTTGCTTTTTGTCCCGATTAAAGCCCCATCTGCATCCTTGCTTTCCAAATACGACGCAAATTCACTGCATGTGTGTATGTGTGTGTGTGTTTTTAGTTTTTGAACTTTGTATTTTCTGTAGAGGGGAGTATCATAATTACAACATAGTTTTAGTTACAGTTTATCAAAAACTTGTTAGTCCAAAGGGGCTTTGTCCATGAAGGATTATTGCTTTCGTTTTGCGATTTTGCGTTGGTTCACTATAAATGTCCGTTTCACTTTTCAAACTGTTGCCACCCAATGTTAGAGTCCTGCATTATATTTGAAGAAATTAAATAATGAAAAACCAAGTCTGCATAAACGTATGTATATTTCTCGCATTGTGATAAAACAACGGTTCATAGAGCCATAGAATTTTGAATGAAATAATCCTACTGCGAATATGGGCACGTGGAAGCCCAAATTTGGAATTTGTTTTGATATCGATTTCATATTTTGTAAAACTTTAACGAATTTTTGATTAACAAACTCAAGGAGTTCAAAGAGAGCAATGGCAATGTTGTACAGAAAAAAATTATCTACAGCGCGCGAGACTCTGTATTTAATAAATACAGAGTACTAAATATCACGCGAGAACGTGATATTTAATAAATAAAGGTAACATACAAAATGTGAAAAAAAACGCCCCTTTGGATGTAATTTAAAATCTGAAACCTTTCAGATTTTTATCTTTAAAATTTTTAATTACTTTTACTTCGTTCTGAAAGTGATACCGCTAAACTAATGACCAAATAGCAGAAGGCTTGAATTCTGCATATATTTCTATCCATTCTACTACTGGTCAGGCAGACGTGCCATGGGCAATGGGGTATTTTCTCTTGAACATTTGATCAATGTTATCAGTGTCTGCAGGCATACACTGCTAGATTTAGTTTTTCGAGGGATCTAGGACTACATGCCAACGCCCATATCTAATGTTTTACTGTTCTAATATATACACGGCACACCCCCACAAAAAGAAATAAGAAAAAAATGACAGTTCTGTATCTCCTGTTCTGCTAGGCCTATTGACGAAATTCAAATTGCGCTTTCCATGTCTCAGACAGATGTCAGAAACGCGACTTACGATATGTATTAGATTTATATACAATAGCTTTGTTCTAACATAGGAATTTCGACACAAAATTGGACTTTTTCTGAAATCACGTACCAATTTTTTCCTTCTCACGCTTCTATCACTCAAATTATGCCTAGATATTAAATTTTGTAATTTTTGGTGAGAGATTTATGGAAAAATTTAAAAATTTATCTTGGCGAAATTTTTTCAACTTGCGCCAAGAATAATTCACTTCTCGGATTTCTTAATTTATAGCAACCTATTTTCCTTTCCTTTTTCTTCATTGTTCAGGAGCGGAAAATAGTCGTCGTTCATGTTATCAAATAATTTAAACAAAGTGGGTAAACCAGATTTTCGTTATTATCGCTTATAATAAATAACCCAAATTTGAAAACGCGCCAAAATTCTTAGGAAATTTTGAATAAGGAACTCTAATTTATGCAGGTGTGCTTAGAAAAACATCTACTTTAAGGTGGTGGCGAAGCTTTTATAAGCTATAATTCAAAATGTTTTTCGAAAAATTTATAAAAATTATTTAAAAATAAAAAATTTTGAAAATAAAGCGTAATATACGGGCGAATTTTATTTGGAACGAACCTAAATTTCGAAATAGGAAAAAAAAAAGGAATCAAATAAGTTTAATAAAAAAGAGATAATAATAAATGTATATCAAATTCAATTGATATTAATGAGCTAAAATTTTGAGAGCTAATTGTTTAAAAACTATTCGTGCGATTTTTACAAAAATTGGCGTTTTTACCAATTTATTTAGAGTAGTCATAGAATCGAAATATGGAAAAGAATTGGCATGTCATTTCAGAAAAAGACTGAAATGACATGCTATGGAATGACATGACATGAAATTTTTGTGTCAAAACACATGCATTAGAACTATGCTATATGTGAATCTAATACATACCCTAAGTCGCGCTTTCGAGACATGAAAAAAGCAAGCTGAATTTTTTCAATCTGCCCACTAGAACGGGAGTTATAGAACTGTCTCATTTTGGGGGTACATAAAATGTATAGTTGTTCTAACTTGTAATGTGTATCGGGATTTCTGTTTGCGTTTTTTTACGCCTGCCTTTTTGTATCTGCAGACACTGGGAATTCATTGATGTTCATGTACGATTCTTTACTACTTTTAAACTTTGATGCTGAAAAACTATAAAACTCAAAATATTCGTATTAACCTAGACATCTGTTATTAGAAAAATTAGCTTTATTGATTTATCTTTATTGGTGTGTAGTTTGTTAGTCTTGTAGGCCAAATACTAAAGCATCCAGATATGATATGACCTGCTGGATATTACTGCAAGTGCTTTATGCTGCATAGTAAGACATCCCGGCTACAGCCGATATTCGCCCAAGGCTGTCTCCTTCATCTTCTGCCATCTTGATCCATTCAACACCAAACGTTCTTTAAACTCTTTTCCACATTGTCTTGCCAATCTAGAGAGACTAAGCTTCGCAACAGCAACGATAAACGCCTTCATTTATTATTGCGAATTAAATCATGCTTAATCCTTTCTGGAATTTTTTTGAGGAAATAAGTGTTTAAGATTTACTTCGTAATTTTTAATACAGATATTTTGAGTTTTTATGTATCTTTGCCTTGTCGCCAAGTGAAAACTGAATTAATTGAATGAGAAATACTGAATCGTCTGTGAAAAAGTTTCTTTTTTATTTTTTCGCTTAATTTCTTTTATACATCGTTCTAGATATGTTATAGTACTTGAATAGAACATGTGGCAACGATTAGATAATTCTTTAAATGATATAAATTTTGTGCATTCTGAGTTATAATATGAACGAAGTATAACGCTTTTAAGTGAACCTAGCGCCAGAGTGTTGCTATGGTAAACAAATAGAGTGAATTTTAAAGAGTGCATTTATTCTATTGTGGTTTAAGTGCTGTCGACGAAGTAGATTATATTCAATCCAATAAGTTTAAATGAAATGCAAGAAAAAATGCGTATAATTTAATATTCCGTACAAGGAAGTCATGTGGTATATACATCAGATTTTTTTCCTTTATAAAGCTTCCCTTTTGATAACTGCAATAACAACTACTTATTTTATAATAGATACTTAATATAACGAACGGCTTAAAAATAAGGAACATAAGATAAATAAAACCGAAAGTAACATATAAGGCCTGTGATTCTGGTGAATAAATTATCTGAATGATTTATCTAAGTTTATACAAAGCAATAAACTCAGATAAGTCATTTAAATTAAACAGAATTAATGGGCGACTGCTACTATTGAATCTATTTTAATTAGTCCATTATAGTATGATGACTGTATTTAAAGCAGATTTACTATACTGTCATTGGTTTAAAAGTTTTACAGCTGTTATGGCAATGGAAGTGTTGCTATCATAAGTGTTTGTTATAATTTTAGTATTTTAGCTTTAAGTTGCTCACAATATAATTAAGACGAGGTTTCTTACAGTTAAGAACCCTTAACACAATCACCAAAATGGCAAATTTTCATTTGAGACAGTTGGGAATATATGCTAAATTCGCAATTACCCTCCGTTTAGAAAATTTCACACATAACACAAATAACTAAATTTTAGAAAACTAAAGAATCAGTAACCGATAGCAATATAAAAAAATATTAGGATTTTTGGTTTCATTTCCAAGAATGTTTTAGTCTTCGCAGGTTATGAAAAGACCTTAGGTTCACGTATCTAATGCCTTGTTTGTTACTCATGTAGTATATAGATTCTTTGCTTTTGTAGGAGCAATCACACAATTGCTGGAATAGTTTTTATTTAATATTTTATGCAAGAGATCATCAAATAACATTTCAAATTTTCTCTCATTGAGCTCGACTTGAAATCTATTACACGTGTTACTCGCCCGATTAAGTCTAGCTCAAATCACCACAACTTTAAATTTGGTTACGACATTTCCATCAGCTTCTGCACATTTTGCCTACTTTTCGACTTGAGGGATATGTCGTACCTGTGTTTTTTAGAAACAGCACATTTCCAAAAGTTACCTCAACCACAGAATGTGCTGAAGCTAGTTTTGTGTTCATCGGTAATGATGATGGCAATTACACAATTGGTAGACAAGTTTATATTTTTCATTGGTCCTCCTCTCCGACCACGTCCACTTCCGGCTCCTGGAGACTGTCTTCCCTGCTGGACACTAAACCCCTCATGTCGTCCAAGAGTCTCGAAGTAGATTGCGGGTCGGCGAGCTTTGTGTCCTCGCTCATCTTTCGCAGCTGCTTCTTGTGCTTCATTCGTCTGTTCTGGAACCAAGTCTTGACCTGAAACAGATTTTCAGACGTAAGTTTCACAAAGATAAAAACCCTGGGTTCCATATTTGCTTGCTGTAAAAAAAGATTTAAAAGATTTTCAACATATCGAAGATGATTTCAGTTTTATAAAATTGCGCGTCCGACATAAACAGATATTGTTGTCAGTTTACGGGTTCCAACCTTTTGTCTTACAGCTAAGTGTGTGGAACCTCAAGGTCTGGTAAGCGAATAATCGCTTTAGTTCGAGAAACGAAAACGTAAACTCAAGAGAGGTTAATTACCCTTTATTCCTCAAAATAAGAATTTACAGACGGCTCCTGTCTTAAAGCGTACAGAACCATTCCCTCCACTTGAGCCATAAGCCTCCATTTGGGCTTGAACTCAAGAGTACTGAGAAATCAAACTTAACTTATGCTTAACTAAAAAGATATAGCCGAAGCTATCAAAAATCTAAGTAGTTGGCCCCTAAATGTTAACTAACTGGAGAAGCTATCAAGGGTCTGAAATACGGCCTAGCGTAGTAATAGCTTAGAGAGAGTGTAGCCAAATGGCATACGCGCGCTAGTCAGAATCTCTGGCTCTCTCACGAAGTCGGTGGAACTTCGACTTAAGTATCGCTCTTCCTTATTCGCATTAACCGAGATTCTAAAAACACATTGGCAGAAAATTGTAAGCTGAAATTAGGAGGGACAGGAAAGTAGCTTTAACTAAAGATAACTGTTAAAAACATAGGATAAACTTTACAAATTGACGACTAAATATGTACTTTCATTTTTCTTCTGTATTATAAAAACATAGATTTAATTTAACAATTTAAAATGCCACTTTGTCAGGAGTTTCTAACAATATTTTGCAACAAGTGTCGTTTTACATTACCTGTATCAAAAATAAAATACATTATATACTTATATCATTTCGGGGGCAAAAGTACTAATTTTTTTTAAATAATTTCGACACAATCTGCATTATTACTAAACCAAAAAGAATACGATGAAGTTTTATAATGACTATATAGATGCTAAATTCGTTTCTTTGTGTTTTAAAATGTTTTAAGCAAGATTAAACGTTTTAGTAATCTAATATTTTTCTTTTATATTACAGTATATTTTAAAGATTTAAACAGGATACTGTTGGAATATTTAAACGGAAACACTTTTTGTATTAAGTGTTAATTCTATTTTATAGTAAAGGCCCAGGTTTATAATGTAACAACAGCTGATATTTTTTAATTTCAGAAGGGAAGGCAATTTTATAATTGTTTATATTTTTAACATTCTTATTTCAGTGTTTATCCTCGAAGTCATTATGCTATGCACCGCTTTCTGAATCAACGTTAATGTTTCATCTATGAATAAATGTAAACAACAATTCAATGACGATTCCATGAGAGAAGAGCAGTTATCTGTATTTCTATCTCTATCAAGATAAATTATCAATTATTGCTTTGATATTGTGCAGTTTGTTAATAATTAATAGATAAATTAAAAACCTTTGAAAGATAAGTCAAAAATGTTATAAGGTATTTCTCCCACCTTCTTAGCACACCTCCGTAGTGTAGTGATCAGCCCGCTCGGCGTGTATTTAAGAGGTCCGTGTTCGAATCCCGGCAAGGACGTTGCTCATTTTTCAAGTCTCCTGCTTCAAAACAGCCTAATGTCTCTACAGTAGTGAACGATTTAAAAGGGTGGTGAATGATGTTTTTCCAACACCAGGATTTGACGAATGGCTCTCCTAATCTCCAATCGCCCTTTAAAAGGGGGGGATATATAAGGTATTTCTCCCGTCCCGCCTTCTTCGCATGTCTTCGTGGTGTAGCGCTCAGCGCGCTCGGTGCGTAGTAGTGTAGAGGTCCGTGGTTCGAGTCCCGGCTAAGGCGTTGCTCAGTTTATATGTCTCTTGCTTCGAAACAACCTAATGTCTTTACAGTGGCATCCCAATTAAAAGGGGGAAGTATATAAGGCATTTTTCCCGCCTTGTTAATATGTCTTCGTGGGGTAGTGGTCAGCACCCTCGGCGCGTATTCGAAAGGTCTGTGGTTCGAGTCCCGGCGAGGGAGTGCGTTGCTCAATTCCATCTCTCCTTCTTTCAAAAAATACTTTATGTCTCTACAGCGTTATGCTTTGCCACATAGTAACGTGCTAAGAAACACTTATGTGTGAGGGCGCTTGGATGTAAGTTGAAAGTTTTTTATTCAGCACGGTGGAAACGTATTACTCTAACATTACTGTTAGTTAATCAATAACTGATAGTTTAAATCTGAAAGCTAAGTTAAGGATTTTATGAATCCGAATATGCCTACGTCCCGAGAATGGCTAGATTAGGTTAGATTAATTGAATAAGGCAAAACAACTGGAGGGCAATAAGTGGGGAGGCCTTCCAAGAGGACGTTTTAAGGAGAACTCTGTCGTATTCGCGTTACACATGGTAAAATACACAACCAACCATGCAACCAGCTTTCATGAAGCTAAGATTCGATCCCAGGTCGAACTGCCAGTGTTAAAAGACTTTACCTATCGATCGCTGTTAAGCCCTGAGAATGCGTTATACACGTTACAACATGAAAAATAAAAATTCTTCAAGGATACCTGCGGATTATTCTACCAGAAGATGTAACTTTCCAGTTGAATACTATCATACAATCTATAAATTCGTATCATACCAATTTCATTTCAAACAAGTGCAAACAAGTTTCAAACAAGTCTAAAGAATTGCTCTTGTTTCCATAACTTCCTATTGTCGTTAACTGATGGCGAGAAAATAAGAATCGTCAAGGGCTTACAGAATGAGCGTTATAAATAATAATTTTGCAAGAAAATAAGAATCGTCAAGGGCTTACAGAATGAGCGTTATAAATAATAATTTTGCAAGAAAGCCATCATAACCCTTGGAGTGTTTACGAACGTGACGCCAGTAAGTTAACTTTCGTAAACAAAGTAACATTCGGAAAAACTGGGAAGCTCTTAAATGTTCTCATTATGATAAGATGAAAGAAAAGAGTCTTAAGTGCTTCGCCCTCGTGTTGCTTTGCGTTAATACGAAAGGTTATGCTATGTGCGAAAAGTAAAATATCGTGAATTCGCAAAAGAAAACAAAATATCAAACAATTTCCCTCAAAACAGAATCCTTATCATCTCAATGTGTTATATCGACAAAGAAAAAGAGAGAGGAAGGGAAAAAGATGTGTTATTAAAAATTTTCCTTGATTATTTCGTGCCCTGTGCAACTAGGGTGTTTCGCGGCGATTAGCTCTAATCGGATTCGAAGTGGAGGTAAATATCGGCGATGGTAATTAGGCCGGGTTTTTAGCAGCGGGCACAAAATACGGTAATTGTGCGCACTTAAAAACGCAAAAGTAAAACGCTATCCCACCGGTTAAAAAAAAAAAAAAAAAAAAAAAAAAAAAAAGTACTATTATTTTCCGTTTTCATTACCTGGCGTCGGAGCGGTGTAGGGGCTTACGAGCGGTAATTGAAAAGAAACGAGAGATGGAGTGTGAGCGAAATTAAAAAGGCCTCTTTTCTGTCCATCTCTAGAAAAAGGGGGGTCGTCTTTAATTAAGTAATAGCTCGTCTCGGAAGGAACCACTGGAAGATGAGGGAGGGAATTCATTTTAATAAAAACCGGTCTGACTTGGAACGAAACCTCGCATAAAAAGACCTGCTGGTGTATTTCGTGATTTCACCGATCATTGCAGCTTCCATTGAGATTTTGTGCTTCTTATAAATTTTGTACAGAAGTATTGCAAGGAATAACTGCGTAGATTAGTCTCATTTTCAACTTAAATTAATAGGAACGATGCTGCTTACATTCCGCGCTGTATAGGATCGACATCGGCATACAAACGATAATTGCTTCAAGCAGACGACCTTCACGGTAGAAAAAGATATTTTAATAATGATGTAATAAAAAGTAAAATTACATTAGTTCATCGTTGCAAAATAAAACACTACCAGTTCCTTATCATTAGGTCCACAGGAATTAGAGAACAGCATTATGTTGTCCTCCAGTTCTAATTTTTTTAATGATTGCAATGCTTTTTCAGGGAGCAGTACCTGTACGGTATTAATGCTCGAACAAAATTTTGACAGTACAACACTTGTGAAGAATTACCTTCATTACTTGTTACATAAGCGGGTTATAGAAGTAACTTGTAATATGGACGCTGATGGTTTCATGTAGGGGGTCTTGAATCCCTCGCCCGCGGGCCACAGGTGGCCCACTGAAGGTACTTTAGTGGCCCCACTTTTAAATTTGAAGAAAAATTGCCTTATCAGCACTTTGTCGTAAAAAAAAAAAAAAAAAAAAAAAAAAAAAAAAAAATTTTTCTCTTATTCTTGATATTTAAAACATTTTACTGACTTTTTGGAGCCAATGTATACATATACAAATCTGTAACACTATCTCTTCGCTTAGAATCGATTGTAGTCTTGCAAAACAAACCTCCCTTTTTTTATACATATGTTTTCTGACTACACTATTTTTTGACAGGCACGTGGCCCGCGGATTTTTGTGAATTTATTGAAGGGGCGCGAGCGCACTAATGGGGGGGGGGGCGCAAGCATATCCAAGAGAAAATGTTATTTTAAAAAATTGATTAAGTGACTGAAAGGAAAGAACACACACACATGCAAAACAAAATACATTTCGTCATATTTAATAATTAACTTATTAAATTAAAACAACTTACTAAATTAAAAACAAATTTAATAATTTGACTTCCTTGGGCCTGTCTTGCAGAGCAAAGTTTTTCGAACGAGGGTTTAATATTAGAAATAGACAATCTCAGTTATTTTTCTATATTTAGCTGAGATCTATATTTTGTCTTCAAAGAAGCCACAGAAAATCCAGTTTCACAAAGGTAAGATGTTAAAAATGGTAGAATGCGAAATGCCCTTGTTTTTAGTGCAGAAAACTCATCATCCACTCCTGCCCAAAATTCAAAGAGTGATTTATTACTAAATTGTCTTTCGGTTTCGCCGCTTGCCGTGAAGTCTATGAAGGTTTCTTCCTCTTCAATTGAGAGTCCTTCGGGAGTATTTTGAAATGGATCCCTCACCCACTTGTAACTCGATATCAGTTTGTCGTCATCAAGAAAGTACTTTTTAAAATTCTTTGCTAGCATTGCTAAATGATTTTCATTGGTTACAAAAACAACTTTTACATGTTGGTGTTCAGCCCTGTAAGTTTTAATACAATCATTTAAATTTGCAAACATTGTTGAGTTTTCTTGCTTTAAATTTCTGCTCCACAATTCCAATTTCCTACAAAAAGCATTAACTTTATCACTCGTATCCAATATATGTGTATTTGCTCCTTGCAGTTGAAGATTCAAGTTATTTAATTTCTCGAATATGTCGACCATGTAGTTCAATTTCATCACAAATACACTGTCGCGAAAATTCTCAGATTCCGGTCTGTTTTCTTCTTCTAGGAAAACGGCGATTTCTTCACTTAATACATAAAAACGTTGCAAAAATTTCCTTCGTTTTAACCATCTTGCCTCGCAATGAAATAGTAACGCTGAATGTACTGCACCCATATCTTTACAAAGAGCGGAAAAGATTCTTGATTTCAGGGGTCTCACTTTTATATAATTTACTACGGTTACAACCGTAGTTAACACAATATTCAAACCAGGATTCATTTCTTTGGAAGCCAAAGCTTCTCTGTGGATCAGGCAATGTGTCCAGACGCACTGTGGCGATTTTTGTTTCACAAATGTTTGAATACTTTGGAACCTTCCGGACATAGAAGGAGCACCATCGGTGCATATTGCCACGCAATTTTTCCATTCTGTGTTTGCCTCGCTTATAAAAGCATTTAAGATAGCAAATAACGCGAGTGCTTTTGCTTTGAGTTCTATTGGTTTGCAGAAAAGTAATTCTACTACTGACAAATCATCACAAAATCTAACATAGGCAATGAAATGAGCATCTATTTACTTCAGTACTAGTGAACCCAAAATTTAAGTCTTCTTGAGAATATTTTCTTGGTTTTATTTTCGGAACCAAGCTCGTCTGTGTACTTGTTGATGCTTGTCTATCGTCTAATGCTCGCTTACGCTCGCTTAAAAATTTATCCATGATTCTGCATAAGTCTGCTGCCGTGAATATTTAATACGGTGAATTGCAATTACACGAAAATATATATAACATACACATTCAGAATAGATTCAATAGCGATAGAAGGATAGACTCGAATGAGATTGTCTGGAATTGAAATTGGCGTCATAGAACTTTCTCCTTCTCCCTATGAGAAAACATTTGTTCACATCTGCGCACGCTCCTAACTTAACTTTTAAGCTGACCAGACAAATCGAAACTTCTCGCGAAACCATGAGAATGCCCGACATGGCGGGACGCAAGAGCAATAAAAAGGCATAGGATTCTTGTTTTTTCAATGCTGAGGATCCTTGTTGCAAAATGTCAATAAATTTTCGTATTCTTGGTAATTTGCGTCATTAAGTTTAAAATTAAGGTTGTAGAGTAAGTTTAGCGCCAAAATGCTCAAAATACATTATTATTGTATACATTTTATTGTATGCGGTGGGGAGGAGGGCGCGATGAAAATTATGATTGAAAATTGGGGCGTGAATACTAAAAGGTTGAGAAACACTGGTTTAGAGTGTTGGAATTGGAATCCTATGCCTTTTATTGGGTTAGAGTGTAGGAATAGGGTGGAGCATTCATCATTAGGAATGACATAAAATTGTTCATACTTAAAGTAAGAGGATTAATGTACGTTTATTACCTACACCAAAGTGTCTCAAGTAAACAGTCTATACTACATCATGCTATCAGCATAGTGAATAACTGACATCAGCATACAAATACAATACATACATAGGATCGAAACGGGGCAGCTGGCTGTATCGATTTTAGGACCGTAGAGAAGATATCTGTCCTCCACAAAGTCAAATGTATGCTTTATTCTTTCATTTGTTTCTTGTATAAAGAAGACAATTTTGTGACAATTTGTGTAGAACAGGTAACATTTTAAAATTAGATTTTCTTCAAAATATATTTGTCTAGAATAAAACAAAAGATTTTATAATGTTCTCGGTACTTTGATTATGTAGAACGTAAAGGAACCTAATGAACTGTGGAGCTACTTATCGCTGAATTCACGTGCATAATAACCGAATTTAGGAAAGGGTTAAAATACCCTTTTTTATTCACTCAAAGAAATAATAACAGATGGCCTCTTCTCGGGCTTACAGGAAAGCCTCCACTCGGGCTTTTACCTCAAGATAAGAAAATAAGAAACTAATCTAATGCAGACTACTCTAAACTTTGTGTCTAGCTTCGGCTAGACACAAACACCTAACGTAGTTGGCCCTTAATTTAACCTAGCCGGCGATTGCCAACAGGTATGGACAATACAGCCGAGCGGAGCAGATTTAAAAACGAAGTAGCCAGACGGCAAATACGCACCACTAATTACTCCTAAGCTCTCTTGAAGTAAGTTGGAACTTCCTTAAATACTCTGTCTAACTCATTTGCATAAAACGCGGTACTTAAAGATCATTCTAGTAGGGGGTAGTAGATGGGAAACAAGGTTAGACAGTAAAGTATGTTTAAACATCCTTAAAGTAACTATTAGAAACTTAAAGTAACCTCTACGGACTTCAAAAAAGCGGTTTGTCGAATTGATCATTTTTATTATTATAGTACATCGGAATAATGTCTTAATTCTATGGTTTCTATGTTTTAATTCTATGGATGTCTTAATTCCGTTCTTCAGTTGAAATATTAAAAACTCAAATCTTGGCTCTTTTCAGCCATTCAGATTTTTATAATCCTAGTGTAAAATATTGCTAAACATTTTGACTTCAAAATGGGACGAATTCTAAGTTTTCTCAAATATGAATACGAATATTATAAGATATTACCCTTATGAGAATGAGAAAAGGGACACATATTAAGCCCTCCGCGGGATTCGAACTCGCAAGCAAACTCCTCTACCCATTCTGCAGTTATGGATGAGGTTTTGTGACGTATAATTAAATAAAATATAAGCAAAATTCAAATTCAAATTATTGTAGCCGTTCACCTCTTTGCTTCCAGAGTATCATATATAATAATACGCTTCAGTTTTTCTAGATGGGCCTACCATATTAAACGTGGGACGGGAACGAAGTGTAAGTAACGGTCTGCAGTAGCAGCATATTCCATATTCTGAAACGAAATGTTTTATTTCACATTTGAAAAGACCATAAATGACGTCAGAATGCCATGAAACTTAAATTAATGGAATGTCTTCAGTTTTAAACTTGCTGTTAGGAGCGTCATTTTCTATTTTACTCCACGAATATAAAACGTGAGATGCTAACAACGCACGTTTAGAGCTTCAAAATATTTTACGCACTACAAGTGGCTTAAAACTCTTTATACAGGGCGTATCAGTACAGAGTTGACAAACTTTCAGGAGAGATAGAGTACACCTAGAAGATGGGAAATTACGTAGCAATTGCATGGTCGGAAACGCTTTCCTGGCGCGGTAGTCAAGAAAGGTCAAGAAAAGGACACGAACGAGGTGAGAAAACACTTCTGTTGTTCTCAGCACAACAAATACAATGGAAAAACAACTTAAAGAGACAGCGATCATCATCAAAGGTCGTAATTTCGAACACCTTCTTTAATGACGACGGTTGTTTGTTTGTGTTCTTAGGTTGGGGTTTCTGCTGAACTAAGCATAATAAAGCATGTTTTCTCTCATTGTTTGTGTCCTTGCTTCTTTTCCTTTTTGTATCGTCACTACCGCGCCAGGAAAGCGTTTCCGACCATGCATTGCCAATAATAATAATAATTATTATTATTAATATAGCACTTATTTTTAGTACTGGAGCACTTTAATTTATTTTTAAACTCAATTGTAAGTATTAGGATTTTATCTTAATATTATAGAAATAACATTTAATTAATACGTAAGGATTATTTTAATTTTGAAACAATTTCCTTTAAATCCTTGTTTTCCACCTACAACTCCTTACCAGAAAACGATATCATTATTACGTTTTATGTAAATAAAGTAGAACCAGGATTTAATGGGAAGTTCAGTCACTTCGTAGAAGAGCTCAGAAGTTCTTAGCAGAGCGCATTCTGTCTTTGGGCCACTTCATTGCTTTAAGCCTATCTCACTAAGTTTTGCGGATCACCGATCACCGCTGTAAGGGCTTAGTCTTGGGTGTCTGTTAGTAGTTTAATTACGGGCTAACTCCATTAATTATTTTGTAAAGCTTCAGCTAAAGTTTAGATACTTAGTTTAGTTCCCCCCCCCCTCTGTTTTTGAGTTAAAGCCCAAGTGTGGTGACTTTCCTGTAAGCCCAAGAAGGGGGTCCGACTATATTATTTCTGTGAGTGAATAAAAGGGTATTTGAACACTTCTTTGGACGCATCCTCATAGTTTTAAGAAGACCAGCGAATAATCCTTAGAATCTTCACAAACCGTCTAGTAGCCAAGGATACGTAAATTAACTAGACCTTTATAAATATGTCCAAGAATCCAAATGTTTTGATAAAAATCAGATTTTTAGAGATTATTTTCCATATTAGGTTTAAATGAGGTTTAAATGTAAAACACGTTCGAGCACACAGTGACATTCAGCGCTCTAAGGTCACGAACCCAAGGGAGACTTTCCTTCTCGGTGCGCCAGGAGCGAAGAAGCTTTTAATGAAGGTACGACCGACATACTTTGCCGTAATAAGATTCTAGTAATAAGTCGATATATTACACGAAACAGTTTCCGTATTAAAATCTAGTGTTATAAGTGCTACTCTATATCTGCTTGGTAATACAAAACGTTCATAGTTCAGTTCTTATTTTCTATTGCCGTATAAAATTCCATGCCTGCTTTCGAAGAAATCTTTTTGTGCCTGTTATGAAATGGCTAATGAAACTAGAATTTACCTTTGAGGATTACTGCTTACTCAAATTTGCAAGATTCTTTAGTCACTTCTTTTTGCACATAAAAATAAAGTAATTGATCAATGCGATGTGTATGATACATCATCGAAGTACAAAAGAAAGGATTAACATTTTTGAGTCCTTGCAAATGTAAAGACTGACTGGAAGTTTTATGTCGTTCAGTTTATTACAACTGACTGTTTTTTGATTAAATTTGCCGGTTTGCCATTCAAAATCAGCTTCTTGTTGCTCTCAAAAGAGGAATGTTTTCGATCATAATACTCTTTTTATTCGTGACTTGCTACTCTCATATGCCCTTCTTTGTGTTTCTAAAGTAAGATTTTTAGATTTTCTGGATACTTTTCATCTTAATCTCTAAATTTATTTTATGACCTTCTTCACAAGGCTAGCCATCGTTCTACTGGCTTAATAGTACAGAGACCGACTACTGTGTTGTGACTTATCTCACTTCTCTGACAGTAACATCAGAGCGAGCTCACGAAATTCATCGTGGAAAGGAGAGCAAGATTGCGCCTATCGTTGGCAAGAGTTTTGAGCACCATACTGATGACAGTACAACTTCGCTCAGTTCCGCCCCCAATTTTGATGGAGAGCCCACCGTGGGGACGGTACGAGGGCTTCAAACCCCTCTTTCCCTACCAGCAGCCTCTCCAGAGGACTTTCTGCTCACCACATATTTAGAATGCCTTCATGCCGCAAAGACATTATACATTTACAAACATACATGCCTTCTTCAGGATTCGAATCCGGGCCCTTCGGTACCCAAGTAGGCTTCCATTATACCGTCAGGGCGGCTCGGACCGACTCCTACACTAACGATCCGAATTCAGTTTCCAGAGAAGGCGTGGATGATTGTAAGTGTAGAATGTCGTTGCAGCATGAAGGCACTTCAAATGCTGCTGAGCTGAGAAACATCCTTTGATGGCGTGGGGAGATGTATAAGAAACCTTAGATCCATCCTTTTATTTAAAATAGGAAGGACCCGGGCAGACTCGTTTTGTTACCTTCAAAGTATCAAATACCTTTGCCTAAAAGACGTTTCTCTCTCTGGCCATGGTGAATTCGGGGATCTGATAGAGACTATGTTCAGTTCAGAAGGATTCATCAAACCAGCAACGCACAATGATGACCAGTTCCTTTACAAAATGATATTTTTTGCAAACGCACTTCCAGGCCATTTATTCAGCCCTTCAAAATCCTAGACGTTGCCTTTCATCATCCTGTCCCATAGAACTCAACAGAGTGGCCAGAGTTATGAAGACAAATCTAGAGATTCAGTTTTCTGGAACTATTGAGACAGACACATAAAGCATGGGAGTGAACATCTCTTTATACTAAGGATGACATATTCGAATCCTTGTATCATAAGAATTGTGAAAAGAGATTCAAGATTCCAAAGCTCGTGTCTTAGCGATTTTGTTGTCATTCATATCTTTTGAATCCTGCACTGAAATCTGTCTAGCGTCTCGATAAAGAAAACTTTACACATTTAAATGTGTAAAGTTTTCTGTTAAAACATTTACAGTATTAAGATTGCTACATAGTTCAACATAATAAAGAAATTACACTAACAGCCAAAGAGTGAAAAGATACATTAGAAGATTTATTGAGATCTAGCATAGAAACATGGCAGAGAGACAAATTTCATTGATGTCTAGGAGGAGGCTTCGTTAAGAGAAGGACGCGGATATTGCAATTTGAGTGAATCTGAACCACCAGTAACGCTTAATTAAGTCCCTAAATGCCACATTTTTAGTATTTTAGAACGAGTTTTGCGTTCCACGTTTAGTGTATACCTATGTAAACTCTCATAACAATTTTCTTCCTTTTTGCTTTGATTTAAAACAAAAATTTTCAGGATATGTGAAAAAACTTGAATAGTTTATAAGGTATTTTCTTCCTCCTCCCAGCATGCCTTTGTCGTGTAACGGTAGCACAATCGGCGCGTACATGAGAGGTCCAGGTTCGAGTACCCGGTGAGGGCATTCCATGATTTTCATGTACTTCTGCTTCAAAAAAATCCTGATAACCCTACCAGTCGCGCACGAACTAAAACCGGGAGTGGGCAATGATTCATCCGCCCTATTTGGCTATTAGGTCCCCTAATTTCCAGTCTTCCATTAAAAGGGGAAGTATATAAGGTATTTTCTCCCTCTTCTCTCCATGCCTTCGTGGTGTAACGGTAGCACACTCGGATCCTACTCTAGAGGTCAAGGTTCTAGTCCCGGCAAGGGCAATGCACCTTTCTCACATCTGCTTAGAAAAAAGTAATGACTTTAGAAGTTAACAAAACATTTCTTGTGAAACTGCAACAAAGAGAAAATTGAGTTTAAGATTTAGGCATGACTTTAAGATATTATCACCACTAGAATTTGGCTTTAGGTTCCCTAATTCCCAGTCGTTATTTAAAAGGGGAAGTATATAAGTTATTTTCTCCCTCTTCTCTCCATGCCTTCGTGGTGTAACGGTAGCACACTCGGATCCTACTCTAGAGGTCAAGGTTCTAGTCCCGGCAAGGGCAATGCACCTTTCTCACATCTGCTTAGAAAAAAGTAATGACTTTAGAAGTTAACAAAACATTTCTTGTGAAACTGCAACAAAGAGAAAATTGAGTTTAAGATTTAGGCATGACTTTAAGATATTATCACCACTAGAATTTGGCTTTAGGTTCCCTAATTCCCAGTCGTTATTTAAAAGGGGAAGTATATAAGTTATTTTCTCCCTCTTCTCTCCATGCCTTCGTGGTGTAACGGTAGCACACTCGGAAGGTCAAGGTTGGAGTCTCGGCAAGGGCAATGCGCCTTTTTTTACATATCCTGCTTAAAAGTAATGACAAGTTAACAAAACATTTCTTGTGAAACTGCAACAAAGAGAAAATTGACTTTAAGACTTAGGCATTTTGATCATATAATTTGTCATCTAAATTTCATTTATATCTTCGTCATGAATGTTG
Organism: Stegodyphus dumicola; assembly: GCF_044657685.1. Taxonomy (NCBI): domain Eukaryota; kingdom Metazoa; phylum Arthropoda; class Arachnida; order Araneae; family Eresidae; genus Stegodyphus; species Stegodyphus dumicola. Next base: position 135,200,881 of record NC_140769.1, read on the forward strand.
GCATAATATTAAAAACTGTATTCTTAAACGGTTTCCTATTAAATACAAATTTTAAATTTTGCTAATTAAAATAATTTTTCGTATTGCGTAAAAGCTTTTTCTTTTCATTATTATTATGAAGGAATCGGAAATTTCAAGTTTCAAAAGACTGATGAATCTCCTAGAATCAGCCATTCGTAGGGTTTGTGTTTATATCTATTTTTCTACTGTTTGCGCTATTTTCCTTCTCTCTAGAGTCTACATTCAGTTGTTAGTTATAAGAAGAATTATGGCCACTGATTGACCGTTCTGCTTTTATTCCTCTCCTTTTATAATAAATTTTTAGAGACTTTTAGAGACAACGGATGAGTAATAATATTAATCTTCAGATTTAAATCACATAATTTGCAAGAAATATTATTTATATCGGTTAACCGGATAACAACATACAAGCGAAGACTGCGAAGTACAGTGTGAAATAAAAATAAATAAATAAGTACACATTTTTTAATTGAAATTTAAAAGTTTTTATTTAGAGTTTAACGGCTCAAAGAAGATTTTACAATGGAAAAAGTCAAAAACGTTTTTAAAAAGAGATGAATGTGAAATAATTAAGGGACATTGTTCTGCAGTGACTAATCTCGCTTGTCTGATATCAGACCAAACCCATTAAATTCTTTGTGGCAAGAGGCAATATTGCGCCTGTTGTTGGCAAGAGCCTTGAGTTCCATACATGGCATCCACCCCCAATTTTGAAAAAAAACACCCCGGGGGGGACAGATCCAAGAGTCTCCTACCACCAACCTCTCGAGAGGACTTTTGGCTAGCCGTAAATTTAGAGTGCCCCTATTCCCGCAATAACTATATACTTTTAGAAAAATGCATGCCTTCTCCGGGATTTGAACCCGAGGCTTTAGGTACGGCAGTACATTGAGTAGACAACTCGCAGTTACCGGAGCAACAGATTAGTCTAGTTGGCTCTTGTAGTACTATTCTAGTTATTGAACATTAAAAGATATACTCCCTTGATAGGTACTACAACTTTAATAGGAGTTGCATATTTTCCAAGCAATTCAGCTAAGGTACCAAAAAAATTGAGTCACGCAACTCCCTACCCAGTTTAAGCCAGATAGTTCTACAACAACTGAAAATCAACATTATAAAAACAGCTCACCACGTAGAATAGTAACAGGACTGTAAGAGCAAAACCTACTGTAATGTAAGCTTATTACTAACCATTTTGTACGTACTTGTTAAAAATAATGTTGTAAAGCAGTTAAAAATGGCATAGAAAATCCAGTCAATGTGTAAATGATTTACAAGTTTGCTTTTTTATCTCAGTAAAAGTATTGTAAATATGAATTAATAATATAATAATGTTTAAATATGCACATAACTGTCATGATTTTATCTAACTTTCACATGTAACTTGTGCAACACAATGTTTGTAGTTAGCACATCTATGCTTATACACAGGCCCTGTATGCCCATGTAATATTTATATTTTTAATCCAGAAAAATGTAATCCCTTCTGCCAGGATGACTATTAACACAGTAAGGCTTTTACAACAAAGTCGGGTCAGTGGGTTATCTCAGGCGGCACTCAGTCAGATTCACTAAACACTAACCCGGTTAGTCGGCTTAAAAAATGTAAAATATCATATAAAACGTACCCCTACCGTGTGATAATACAAATGGCTTTCAGCACAGCTGCAAATAATTATAAAAAATATCAGTTGGATTTATTAAGAATTAAATGTATTTAGTGTGTGTCAAATACATAAATTACTATTAAAGAAAAATTACTAATATAAATTATCACGAGCTGCATTCACGGCTTTTATTTTGTTAATGACTTAATGATTAAATTAAAAGGCTAAATAAAAGATCTTATAGAACGTTATATGCAATAAATTCTACCTAGAGAGTAAATGAAATAATCGAATAACATTCCAGTTGATTATAAACATAACGTTGCGTAACCCACGTAATGGAGACAAGATTTGCGAAGATTCTGAGTGCTTCAAATATTAAACCCAACTAATCGAATAACACAAAGATTTTGATATTATTCGTTGAAGCAGTAATTAAATTCGAACTGCTTCGCTTCAGTGGTTTTTTTTTTCTTTAAAAAAAAAGATCTTAAAGGCTTAAAAGTTTTTACTAAACTAACAGAAGGAACATCATGTCGCCATAAATCATTCTAATGTGATAAGCTCTTTAAAAATTAATGAGTTAATCAGTTTTTTGTATTTATGTGCGTGTGTGTGTTTGTATGATGCTCTCGGCGAATGAGGATATTGTGGTTTTTCTCCGTTGTGGAATTCCTGGAGAGTGATTACGTGAAAAACAATTAATCACCAGTTTAAGGAACAAATTCTTTTAATAAAAAACGGAAAGCTTTACTCATCTGATGCAGTTGCGTAATTAGATAGTCTATCTAATATCAGGATTATTTTTCATTTAATAAAGTTCTTAAAAGAGTATTAATGAGAAAAATATTACAATAAAAAGTTAATATTTTTAACCTTAAAAATGCACATAGTCTGCGTAGAAATGTTTTCTGTAATTGCCTGGAAAGAAAATTTCGTCCACTAAATTAGAATTTAGTATAGAATCGCTGCACAAGTCGCAGTTATCACAAAATAAATGAAATAAAGTCAGCCGATTTTGTACTAGAGACACACTATATGACATTATTAACTACAATAAAGCTGCAAATATTCATAAGAAATTTCAGTTGGATATAATACAAATTAAATGTAACGTATATTCTGGCGTATATCGCGCACTTTCAATACGAAAGATAAGCTCGAAATTTACGAATGCGCGTTATAAGCCTGGTATAAAAGTGATAGATTAAAAATAAGGAAAAATTCAGCATACAAAACTTGCATTTTTACATGCACCTAAATGCTGTTTATTTAAAGCAAGTGAAAACCTTGTGAATTAAAAAAAGTTCATCATCAGATAACAAGAAATTTCATTCTGTTCGTCTTCTGCTGTATCTTCAGGCACATCATCGAATTTTGTTTCATCTTTACCATCATTTTTATTCTGATCCATAAATAAATAATCATCAACCGTTCCATCTTTCGCCAATACCAAACATCCTTGCTGCAGCACGATTTCCATTTTTTTCGCAAACTTAATCCCTTTGCATTTGAAACAGAGTTGTGTTGCTGTGTTGTTGTGAATTTGATAGGTGCCATATTTATTACTAAAAGGAGTGTTATATCAACTGTATTTTAACTAACACAAATGCGATTTATTAAATTGTTCGATGTTTACTTTAAAATCGTTACTTCAAATGACTTCAGAAAGAGAAAATATCTGATACCAAATCTCGCTTATTTATTCTGGTCAGCAAAGCATTCTTACTCCAAATTCTGCCCCCTTTTCTCAAATTCATGGAATAACATTCTTGTGCACATCTGCATTGTGCCCTCTTAGATAGGCTGTATTCAATGTAGTATTATTTACGCCCTCAAGCATTCCCCTCCCACATCTATTATTCCGCTTATCACTTGTCAGTTCAGTATGCCATTGTTCGAACAATTTGGAAAAAAATCTTCGAAAGCATCACAAATGTATCTTTCAGTGTTCTTTGCAAAGAAAAGAGTGCGCGTTATACGGCGAATAGAACTAAGAATCAATAAATGTAGTTTGAAATTACAGATGCGCGTTTGTAGAGACATTAGGATTTTCTGAAGCGGGAGGGATAGTTGATAGTTGACGGGGGACGTGTGCACCATCCCTTTACCGTAATGGTTAATTGGCATATGCAACACGTCCACCTCTATCTTGAGGAAGCGGGAGAGATGAATAATGAGCAATGTCCTCGCCGGGACTCGAACCACGGACCTCTCGAATATGCACAGAGCGTGCTGACCATTAGACCACGAAGGCCTGCTAAGAAGGCGGGAGAAATACCTTAGACGTTAAACACCGGAATACTTAAATGATATTTCTGTTGATATTACTGAAATTAAGGTATCTACACAAATTTGCGATACGATTTCGTCATCATAAATGAAATATATTGCTTTACCTGTGTCTCGGAAAGGCTGAGTGCCGTGGCCAGTTCCAGTCTTTCTGGAGTGGAAAGGTACCTCTGAGCCTCGAACCTCTTCTCGAGCCCGTGCAGCTGTTGGTCACTAAAGACGGTGCGGGCCTTGCGTCTTCGGCACGGCTTGCCCCCTTCCGACGGGAACAGGGCCCCTGGAAAAGGCAGACCTGAAACGACAACAAATTACCTAAAGATTTCTTCAGAAGTGCTGGTACACTTTAAAATAACCCTCTTAACTAAACCGAAGAGGTACCGCTTTCTTTCAACCTGTAGAAGTACCATAGTTTTCAGTGACAATAAAATTGCGTCCGATACAGATGTACGTTTTTGTTAATGAATAATATCCAAGATCTTTCTTTTATCTTCAGTATTATAAAAATGCTTTGTTCAGCATAGCGTTAAATTAATTGTTTAAACGGTCATTTTATCACAATTTCTTAACATCATCTTGCGACAACTGTTATCTTGTATCTTAGTATCACGAAAAAGTCTGATATGGCCAGCCTATGACATTCCTCCAATTCCAAGATTTATGTAACAAATTTAAAACATGGAATTAGTTTATCTTTGTAAATGAACTATAATGTGCTTACTAGCTTTATGGCTCAGTGTTCATTATAAACGATACTCGTTTTTAATCTCTTGTACAAAGTAAAGGAACTATTGCAGTCGCGAAAAATTTCGGTTATCGTAGTAATGCAATGGAAAATTCGATTTTGACCGTTCTTGAACCGGTTTTGACTATTTTTGTGCGTCTGGTTTCTACGTACGGACATAATAAACGATTCTTTTTGCCAAAACGAATTGTAAAAGAGATTTTAAATGGATTAAATTTGGATTTTTTTCGTGACGTCTATACGCATATATGTATCCCACATAACTGAAACATGATTAGATGTTGATAGTTGAAATTTTGTGTATGGCACTGCTATAATATCTAGTTGTATAGCTTCCTTTTTTATTGCAATCGGAAAACTGATACATACACGATAAGATTAATACGATATACAGGATGTATCAGTACACAGGTGACAAATTTTAAGGAGTGATAGATTACACCTAAACGGTAGGAAATCACATAGCAATTGCATGGTCGGAAACGCTTTCCTGGCGTGGTAGTGGCGACACAAAAATCAAGAAAGAACGGACAAGAACGGGGTTAGAAAACTTGTGTATTATTTGGAGTACATCAAAAACAAAGAAAAAGAGACAACGATCGTCATCAAAGGTGCTCGAAGTTACGACCCAGAACCGTGCGCCATGCATCTTTCATGCGATCTTCCATTCCTGATGCATATCTTCCATACGCGATAAAAGTGAGGCCTGCATCACGGTCCGGGGTCGTAATTTCGAACACTTTCTTTAATGACGATCTCTGTTTGTTTTTGTTCTTATTTTTAGGTTTTGCTATACTAAACATAATAAAATATGTTTTGTCTCACTGTTTGTATACTTCCTTTTTTGCGTTTTGTATCGTCACAACCGCGCCAGGAGAGCGTTTCCGACCATGCATTGCTATGTGATTTCCTATCGTCTATGTGTACTTTATCTCTGGTGAAAATTTGTCACCGCTCTACTGATACACCCTATATATATATATATTATATAAGAATTGCATAGGAATCTATACCCGGAAATGTCTGGGGTAAGTCGTGGCAGAGGTAGAAGATGAGAAAGGAAACAAGAGAGTGATTATTTTGAAGCATTTATTGGACATGAATGCAAATGGTGTTTTGACAGCTTGAATGTTCCAGCAGTTCCTCGAAGTTTGCACCATTAGACGCCAAACATGCCTGACACCGACGGACTATTGATTGCCAGACATGTTCAAACACACCGGGAGTTTCTTTGATTGTAGCAGCTGCATAGGCGAGTCTTGCCACGAGATCCATTTCAGACACAACACGATCCTGATACACAACACTTTTAATGGATCCCCACAAAAAGAAATCAAGGCTCGATAAATACAGCGACTGGGGGGCAGGAAACCGGTCCACCATACCCAAACCATCGATGCGGGAATGATTTGTTCAAATGTCTACAAACGTCCAGTCCAAAATGAACAGGCATTCCATTATGTTGAAATGACATGCTGGGCCTCACATTTGGTGGAACATCGTCAAGCAAGTCGGGAAGAACATGCTCTAGAAAGATCAAATAATTCGCGGCATTCAAATAGTCCATTGGTGTCAGGCATGTTTGACGTCTGATGGTGTAAACTTCGAGCATTTGTTGTAACATTCAAACTGCCGTACACCATTTGTATTCATGTCCAATAAATGTTTCAAATTAATCACTCTTGCTTCTTTTCCCCTCTTCTACCTCTGCTGCCACTTACCCCTGACATTTCCGGGCTTGGGTTCTTATGCAATTCTTAATCCTTATGATGTGCCCTACCTCTCCTAGAAGTTTGTCACAACATTTACGGTACATCTTGTATATCCCTTCTTATTTGGATTAAAAGTCCTTACTCTGTCTTTATTTCTGCAATGGTTGCTTGTAGGCATACACTTCCAATCACAGAAGTGTTTAAAATGACGAAAATATTCGTGTTTGGGCACATAAAATTTTAAAAAAATTACTAGTGAAACGTGGAACATGATTTAGCAAGCATACGCAGGACAGGCACTTTCAAGAAGTCGTGTTTTCGAGTGATACAAAAGGTTTCGTGAAGGCACAGTTTCAGTGCACGGCAATCCCATAGCTAATACCGATGCGAGCAGCATGTAAGGCAGTTATTGCAAGAAGACCGTCGTGCAGCTATGCGTATGACGTCAGAAGAGTTGAATTTAAATCATGATGTGTGTCATAAGATTTTAAGTCAAGATTTAGGGAAACTGAAGCTTGATGCGAGAATCGTCTCTGAATGAGCATATGAACAGAAAGAGGAAAGACAAAGAATTTCTGCTGAACTATTATATAGAGCCACATGTGATCCCACATTTGTGTCAAAGATTATTGTGATTTTTCCTTGTTTCTGTGAGTAAAAAGGTGACTGAAACGAAAGCTTCATCAAGATTATTGCAGAGATCCAACGAGGTTGCAATCATCACATTTGAAGATTTCCCTACTTGCTTCCAAGACCTCCAGAAACGTTGGCAGTTGTGTATAGATAGCCAAGGGAACTACTTTGATAGCAGCTAGAATCATTATTTGGTAAATGCAGTTTTCTACTTTTACGACGTTTGTCCTGGAACTTTTCTGACAAAGAATAATATACGATTGATTTAAATAAAAATGCATAAAAATGAGATATTTAATTAGAAATATTAAAAATTTAAGAAATTAAGTTAGATGAACTCATTAAAATTATTATATACTTTTTGTATGATTGTTATTTTAGGCGGCTAGTTTCTAAAGAAATAATACAGTGAAAATAAAATGAAATGTATGGTAAAGTCTAACATTTTATCGGGAATTTTAAAAGTACGCTATTTTTAAATATTACGTGATTTATACTGTTGTGTTTGATGTCGCGAAGTTCGAAGAGCGTAGTATTTAATAAATAAAATCAAACACACAAAAATTAAGAACTTTAAGACAAAGAAAAGTGTTATAAGACATCTTAACAAGAAAACTGAGCATTGATATGATAAACTGATTTTAAAAAAAAATGGAAAAATATAAGGGGTTTGCTGAACATTTAAGATTTTCTAGAGAATCCAGAACATATGCTGCTATGCTGCTTTAATTTTTTTTTATTTTTCTATAATATTGTATGCGGCATAAGGATGAGGAAAGCAATGCTTAAATAATTAAGCTAAAAAAAGGTCTATTAGCAGGAGTGAATCTAAGAGCAGATTGGTAACATGCGATTCTGAGCATGAACATAAGAAACCTTAAAAAACTGTCTTTTGCAACATTAAAATCTGAATCTTTTCAGATTTTCTTTCTTTTTATTATATGCTATATTTCTTATCATTCGCAAAGCTTTCCATTAATGCTTAAATAAGTACATAGAAAGGTCATGAAACCTTTTTCCCATACAATGTCTACTGCCATCAAAACTGCCTTTTTGATATACTGAATTATCAAAAAGAATATTACACCTGGCAGTATTTCCATCCCACTGCGGAACTTGGCTTCAAAGAAATTGAATAATAAACGAAGTACGAAATAATCTGAAGTGTAAGTTTAAAATAAAATTCTAGTGATAAAACGTGTTACAAAACTAATTGCCAATGATCTTTTTATCAGCTTATTTTTAGCTTCAGTGAGAGAAATTCATGGACATTAAAACTCATCATCAGCTTGCAGAGACATTAGGTTATTTCGAAGTAGGAAAGGTGAAATATTAGCAATGCTCTCGCCGGGACTCGAACCACCGACCTCTCAAATATGCGTCGAGCGTACTGACCAATACACCACGAAAGCATGCTAAGAAGGCGGGAGAAATATCTTATATACTCCCCCTTTTAAAGGGCGACCGGGTTAAGGGAGTAAATCACCGAATCCTGGTGGTGAAGAACCATCATTTACCATCTTTTAGTTCGGGCGCCACTGTAGAGACATTAGGTATTTTTTGAAAGCAGGAGATGAAAAATAAGCAATGACCTCGCCGGGACTCGAACCACGGACCTCTCGAATACGCGTCGAGCGTGCTGATCACTACAACACGTGCTAAGAAGGCGCGAGAAATGCCTTATAAGCTCTCCGCCAAAATCACAAATCTGTCAAATCGTTGTTTCAAGAAAACTGAGTTGAAAGCATCGGCGGGCGAGTGGTTTTCTGAAAAATCTTATCTATGATTTCTACGTAAAATTTTTTCATATTATAATCGGTGGTCATTTATATTCTGATCTTAATGAAATTTTGATGAATAATTTATTCTGATCTTGCTGAAATTTTGCACACTTGAACCTGAAAACAAGAAGGTCACCATCTACGTAAGATTTTAGAAAACCGTTCCACGGGCTCCACACTCAAGACATTTATATAAGAATGGTGATCTCGCAACATCCATCTCGTGTACACATCGCCAAGCTTAGTTTTACAACCCTGTTCTAACCGATTACCTCATGTTAATCATATATGTGTCAGTCCCTGCTAGCCCAGCGGTTGAAATAGAATATCTTTATAATCCAGATTGTACAAATGTCATTGAGCGATTTTGTTTGAAAAATAGCGATAGATGGGGAAAAAAAGCTTTTGATACTCTTTTATTAAGTACTATGTTTATACCATATATTCCAACATACGCCGGATATATTGGATCAGTCCATAAATTCGTGCGCATGTTTTGGTAAATTTTTAAATAATATAAAAAAACACAATTTAACATTTTAATCAATTATATATTTCCCTCCATTGTCTGCAATGTCTCACCATCTTACAGGCTGCTTTTTTATGCCATTGCTGTAGAAAGCCTCTGGTTTTGATCCAAAAAACTTGAAAGTTTATTGTGTACATCCTGTTTAGTATTTAATTTATTTCCCAGTAAAAATTTTTGTAAGAAACGAAATAAGTGAAAATCACTTGGGGCAATATCTGGGGAGTAAGCAGGATGTGGCAAAAGCTCCCAATTAAATTTACTCATTTTTTGCAGCGTTGTTCGAGTCGTATGCGGTCTAGCGTTATCATGATGAAACAACACTTTCTTGATATTCACCAATCGTGGGCGTTTTTGTATCCATTCTGAGCTTAGACGGCAAAGTTGTTCACTATAAACTTCTGAATGAATCGTTTGATTTGGTTCTAACAGTTCAAAACGTCCTGAAACGGGGTTCATCATTTATGCCGCTTTTTCCAACTTTAATTTTTTAAAACCATTTCTGGGCAGTCCTTACACTAATAGTGTGTTCACCGTGTACACTGTTAATTTTTATCGCTGAAAACCTGGCAGATTCACCACACGAAAATAAAAAATGTAGCACAGCATGTTTGTACTCATGATCTATATTCATTTTCTATGGGTACTAAAATGCATTCGATATTTAAGTTGGTGATGAACTGAATAATATGTTAGTCAAACGATGACAAGTTTCAACAGGTTCAAAATTGTATTTTTTTAAGTAAATGCGTCATAGTGAATTCCACGCATACTCTTAATGCGCACGAACTAATAGACTGACCCATTAAAAATGATAGATTTAAAAATAAAGAAAAGATGAGCATACAAAAATTTTATTTCTACGCAACTTAATGATATTCTGGCGATTTTCTAGAATACAGTTGGCAGCACTTTCTTCCAGGATAGACCATTTCGTTGCTCCTCAGCACAAAGCACATTTCTTCTTATGCATATCAATTTATGATATCATTTTTCTTCCTCGCACGTATGGGGTTTTCACCAAAACCAAACATTTTTGCTGCAGCACAAACATTTCTGCTGCAGTACAATTTCCATTTTCTTTCGCAAACTGAATGACTTTGCATTTGTAACTACTATGTTTGTTTAGTCTGGCTCGAGTCAGAAAGAATAATATAAATGTAATTATGACTTTTTTTATTCCATCTATTATTATGACATGTATTAAGGAACTCCGGGATTAGGATAAATTTAAAAAAAAAAAACCAGCTTTTGATGGATAGAATGAATATTAGTAGGAGTAATATTAAAATTTTACAATGCGCTCAAATGAAAGTGAACAAATGCTGTATACTCTTGTAGAGTCATTAGGCTTGTAAAATGGTTAGGATTTTTGAAGAAAGGAACATGAAAATGAGCAATGCCCTCGTCTGGACTCGAACCACGGACCTCTCGAATGCGCGTCGAGCGTGCTGACCACTACAGCATGAAGGCAAGCTAAGAAGGCGGGAGAAACACCTTATAGGTTTTCTTAAGCAGAAGACACGAAAAAAAAAAACATAAGTCGACTGTAATTTATTTTTATGGCATAGGAAAAGTGATAATTTCATTCCTTTGTACGGAGAAAAGATGTTCTGATGAATTATTCTTTAAAAATATGTTTGTTGGTGTATCAATTACATATTTCCGCTTGATAAACATTTTGTTGACAAAGAAATCGAAAAAATTAGTACTTATTTCGTGATTTACATTTTGTTCTGTTTTTGTGCTGTTTATGTTATATTTTACTAATTTCTGAGTTTTAGAATTTGAGTTCAAAAGAGTACCAGTTTTGTATTAGTACAATACTAAATTTTAATGTGTCAGAATAAAATGTTTCAAAATTAAAATATGTATGTTTCTTAAGTCGTTTAGCAGTTACCAGTGACAGAGCGATCTGCGATTTCTTGAGGCTAGAACTACTTGCAAAATTCATATAACTCTGAAGAATTTTTTTTCAGAATTTCATTTTTAAGAGATAAACAAAGAGAAGATGAAAAGACTGTTTTATTTATTTATTTATTTATTACATTTACATTTTTGTTCGCGTGATCTAAAGGGAAAAAGGATTTTGAATTTTTTTCTCCTATAATCTCAAACCTTTTTTTTTTTTTTTTTTTTTTAAAGTTGAATTTCATATAGTCTTGCTTTTAGGGAGTTGTGCGTCTTATCGAAAGGTATATTTCATTTTCAGTATCGCGGATATGAAATATGGTCTTTTAGAAAGTTATTGCACCTATGGGTGTGATAGGAGACTCTTGTAAATATGTTTTTAGATTAGCGATAAATTTTTATTTTGAAATAAACTTTCGGGCAAAAATCGTGTAAACAAATGCCAAACACATTCAAAAATAATATTAAAAAAATATGAACTGAGATAATAGCCATGATGGGCAGCCTCCAAAAAGTGTCCAGACGCCTTTTGGAAGCTGTCCAGATGGGAAAGTAGTTAGCGACTCTGACTACCATTCCAAACGGTCCGGGTTCAAATCCTGGAGAAGGCAGATATAGGTACAGGTAAAAGTATGGGGGACACCATTAATGTATCATGGCTCAACTGGCAGGGTCTTCTCATACTAACTAACTCTTAAAAGAAAAAGATAAAGATAAAAAAGAAAAGAATGCAAGCTTTATAAGAATTTACAAAGAAAGGTTGAAGAAATGGACAACTGAAGCTTTTCAAATGAGTTTACCTATTATCGTACATCAAGCAATCCCCCCGTACTCCCTGCATCCAGTATTTATTAAAACGGATTTAGGACGTAAAGAAATTACAATAGTCTCAATAAAATTTGAAATTCACAAATTAAATGGAACATCTGTTTTGGTGCAACAAAAATAATGGACAAACGTAATAAGTATTCAAATAAACATAATGAGATAACTATAATAAGTACTGGGAACATAATGTTTTAATGGATTGTAGTAATAATACTAAAGAGGTAGGTGTCCGTGGGGTTACTGCTGTTATATCCCTGAAAAGGCATAGACATGATTCGTCCTTTCCTTCACAGGAGGCAACGGTGGCCTAGCTATTAGGTGCCTGAATAATAAAGAGACCTCCGCGTCTGGCCTTAGTTGTGGCCAACGCCTAACGCAACTAAGAAACGAAACTTCTGGAGCACTACATTAGAATATATATTGTTACAAAAAGTCCAGGCGCGGTAAGATAGCTTCTCCGTAAAGCAGGTTTAGGGTTTACCAGAAAATGGCAGAAATCGTCCATTTGGCAACAAACTTGGCGATATGCCACAGACGGATGGAGAACCTTCTGGACGATTCATCTACTGATTTAGCCCAGAATGTTCTCGAACACAAGCCAAATCCATGAATATGCCCTGATATTCTGAAGACTTATTTTGAAACTCTTATTATGAATACCTTCATTTGAACCTTTAATATTTTTTCCTGCTTCCCAATTAAATTTTGATGCAGAAATCTTAAGATTAAATAATATTATTATATTTCATAATAAAATTGCTTTCTTGCGAAGAAATTTATTATTCGCATTATCTTGGACACTTAAAAAATATTATCTGTTTTTGCCCTTTTTTCTATGCTTGCAAGTCACCGAATTTTCAAGCCTTTTATTTAATCACTATATTTACATTGCTTTTAAGTATTCCAAATCAGACACTTATTTGTTAGCTGATGTAAAATGAGCCAGCTTTAAATGAGAAGGCTCTTTAATTTTTTATGATACTTGTGTAATAACAATTAGTTACCGACAATTTAATTCCGAAACTCTGAGTAAGCATATAATCTCCCCTCTTACGTAGTATTTTCAATTCTTCAAGTTTTTTTAGTAAGCTCAAGTTTCAAATGCTGGCTTAAAGTTTCAGAAAATTGCATACATATTATTTTTTCGAGTACAGTACCTTGTAGAGAATAGCAGAATAATCACTTTTGAACAAGATGCTATCAAAAATTTTCACAATGGTTGTTGTTTTCTAATGTGACTGTAGTTTTGAAAAGTAAAGTGCTCGTGTCCAGAGCTGCAAGGAGCTGTGTAGCAGAATTCAGACAAAGGTTGCTTTCTAGTGGATGCCATCACATTGTGGCCTTTGGGGAAATGAGATGACGGACAGTTTGGCAAGGACAGGCACAGATATTCTCCAAAGGTCTTACAGAAACCTATCTCTTCACTCTGCTAAACTTGAAATGAATAGGATTTATGAAGAAAACCTTTTGTAATGCTGCTGTTAGAGCAACTGAAAAAAAGTCGCGGTGCTATTAAAAGTCGACTGTGTCTCGGGCTGTCCTCATGCTGTGGTTGAGTTTAGACTGTTGGCTGGACATGACTGCCTTGGTGCTCTTTTGTTTCGCTTTAATCTGACTGCTTCCTCTTTATGTGCTTTGTGTGATTCTGGACAAGTCATGGACGTTCATTTGGACGTATGCTCTGCATTAAGAGTTTGGACTGTACTGTAAAGAAGTATTAGAGAGCTCGTTGCCTAATGACCTGATGGTCAATGGCCAGACATTTGATAAATAATAAACAAATAGTTTTGAAAAGTTAGTGGTATTTTTATTCTTGGGTATATATGGGATACGAAATGCATTCCGAAGCGAAAATTACAAACATTTCACTCTGAACACATAATTCTATCTATAAACACATTTAATTGTTATTTAAATGATGGTTGCACAAAATCAGATGATATATCCTAGATCATGTATAACATAAAAAAGAGTTTTTATGTATTATAAATTCAGAAATGATTCAGAATTTTTTAAGAACACATGCGAAAATATTTTTATACTTCAAGTTTAATTGTAGCGAAAATAGGAATGACTGAGGAATGTCTCATGTAAATAGTTTTACTGAAAAGGTGAACATTAGGTTCTAATGTGTATAGTAATAAAAATTATAAGATTCTTCCTTAAGTAGCTGAATGTGTTTATTCCTAACAAAGTCTTTTCTCTGCTGACTGCTATAAGCGGGATTATAAAATATGTAACGTAATGTAATATATTTCTTCATAGATTTATATTTCCTAGCTTTGTTAATATTTTATAATAATAGTTAAAATTTCATAATAATGTTAATATTTTATAATATTATTATATAACGTGCATAGTAATAAAAATTAAAAATGATAATATTCTTCCTTAAAGTAACTGAATGTGCTTATTCCTAACAAAGTCTTTTCTCTGATAACTTCTATAAGCAGGATTACAAAGTATGTAATTTAGTATTTAAAAAAAATGTTTAATGTGTTTTCTCTATAGATTTATGTTTCCTATTTTTGTTAATATTTTATATCAGAATTCCGGGGTTTTCGAATTTTACCGGTGTCAATATCTTCACTTTTTCGTAAGGTCATCTATAAGTTTTTGATTGTCTTTAATCCTAAATTCGCTTTCTTTCTCAACTGCGTCGAAATATTTATTTATTTATTTACCATCACATGAGCAACTGCACCGCCTTTAAGACATCCAGCTTCGAAATATTAGAAACATGTGGAGAGGAAAGTGGAAATACATTGTAGAGACATTAGGTATTTTTTGGAAGCAGGAGAAGTGAAAAATGAGCAACGCCTTTGCCGGAAATCGAACCACAGACCTCTGGAATACGCGCCCAGCGTGCAAACCACCACACCACGAAGGCGCACTAAGATTCTTTGATTAGGATACTATGTTATCCTAATCAAAGAAAAAAGGAGGAAAATCAAGCATAGCAGCGCAGAGATGTTCTGCAGGGCAGAAGTTAACCCTCCTAAGGTTTCGAAAGAGATAAGGTATTGTTTTGTAAAGCGTCAGCAGCTTTGTCATCAAAGTTTTTCAAAAGCGTGGAAGGTTTCTGTCACTGTATCCACCGCAAGGCGCTAAGCAGCTTTTTTTTACCCCTCTACACCTGCGGAGGATCATCCAGATGAACTGATTAGTGTCGTCTGTAAAAGTATCAATCACTGTCAGAACTTTGCCCTTCGGGAGTTTTCAAGAAGTAGAATGCTTCGAAAGTGATCTGACCTTGTAACAGTAATTGTTCGCTTTATGTTATGAATTTTGTTATCAAATAAAAATTTTGAGGGAAATTAAAAATCAAAACTTTAAAAGAAAAAAATTATAAATGTTTAATTTTTTTCCCTTTCATAAACCTCCATTTTTATGCATGTATACATGTGTGTGTGCATGTTTATATATGTATATTTAAATTTTATGGAAATCAATGTGCATACGGCAGTAATATCAAAATATTTTTGTTTTTCTAATCCCTTCACTTTAGTTATTGAATTTACCTCTTATATACGATTGCTTGCTAGGATAAAAGGAATATTTTCTCACTAAAACAATATGATTTTTGATAGTTCCCAAGATAGTTTACTTTTCTTAATAAAGTAAAATATCTTGTTAACTTAGAAAATTTCTTATTCTATTTGCAACTTCGGGTATTTTTGATCCAGAGGTTATTTGAAGCTACGGATATAAATAATATCTCACAATTTACTTGATATAATGACAGAACTAATTAACTAAACATAAAGTAAAAAACTTGTTTATTTGCTAATAGTAATTACAGACGTCTAAGTTTTTGTCATGCAATTTTCCGCTTTTGTGTTTACCCATGAGTAAGGAAAGCCGCGAGTTTATTAATTGTGCCATACTGATATTATTTTCTTTAAAATCTAGGAAAATATCAGTATATTTTACTGTTCCACTACTTATGTTTTGAGAGGGGGGAGCTAAGATCAAATAAACAGCAAATAAACACAGAAATTCTTGTGTTGAAAAATTATAAGAGCCCTAATGAAAAAAGACATCGGGACAAGGATTGATTCTTATGGGTTTTTTTTAATCTCTATATTTTAATTCTTTCTCTTTCTCTCTATATAGAAAGAATTAAACAGAGACACTAGTCTAATGCTCATGATGCTTACTTATTTTTTTTAATTTTATTTAATTTGACTATGGCAAAGCACTCGAAGGTTATCTGCTTAAGGATAGGGATGTCTTCGTGGAGAAATTTTGAGGGAAACTGTCAACAAACAAAAACACAGAAAACGTCTACGCAGTGAGCTCGTTCGCCGGAACTCGAATCCTCAGCCGAATTGTCAGTGTTCAGAGACTTTATTGCTCATTCGCTGATGGCCAGCGCTCTTGATACGTTTTATTGAATATAAGTTTCTTATGTGCAGTCAGAAAATTGAAAATATTTTTTTCAAAATATTATAGTTAAATAGAGGTAATGCATAGTTTTACTAAATATTTTCTATCAGTATTACTTTCAGTGTAGTTACCTAATACAGAAACATAAAGTTTTATAAATATTTATATTTATAATTTGGTTTCCGATATTATGAATTAAGATTTCCCAGAATTCTATACATTCTTAAATTTCATTTTTCAGTATAATAATATGCTGTTATTTTTAAAGGTTGTAAATGGTGAAAGTTTCGAAATATGAAAAGAAAAAAAAATTATGTTTGCGCTCAAAAAAATGCAAATGATAACGAATTTTAAAATAAAATTGAGTAGAACTGATCATGATTAGATTAATCTTCCTTCAGTTAGGTTTTTTCTCAAGAATATTCATGTGTTAATTAATATACATGCTCAAAGTGCGAATATTAGAAATTATATAAAACATGCACTGAAGTAGAAGTAAGCTTTGCAAACGAAATTCAACTAATTTCAATGAATACCCGGGATATTATGATGAATATGATTTTTTGCCGTAAATTTAGTAATTTTTGAAGAAATTATTTTTTTGCCTAAATTTAGTAATTTTTTAAAGATTATTCAACACACCAGACATGATATTTGATGGCGACAGAATTATGCTGGACCTATAGAGAATCCCAGCATTAATTATCATTAAAGTAAAATCCACGTTAAAGGTATCCGTTTTTTAAAATCGACCTAAAAGTGTTCGAGGATTTATTGATTTTATGAATAAATAATGAATTTGGCCCTCTCTCCAGTATGCCTTCGTGTTGTAACGGCAGCGTACTCAGAGAGTATTTAAGAGGTGCAGGTTCGAATCCCGGCGAGGGTACTGCACATTTCTCATGCATACCTTCAGCATAAAAAAAAATCCTAATGACTCTGCAAACGTAAAAAAGAAAGCAAGATTTTGAACTGTTTGAAATTTATCTAGAGAATTTAGCATTTCATGTTTATCAACGTTGACTTTTGAAATAATCACCTGTTTTCTATTCTTGCTTTAAAAAGATTCGTGAAATATGTAAAATAAATCTGAGCTGATAATCACAAATTTTCTTTCTCGTTTTATTAAGAAAAACGAACTCACATGTTCAAAGATTTTAATTACATGTTTGTTTACAAAGTTACATTTTGAATGTAGTTTTAATAAGTATACGTTTATATTTAAATTCCAGTATTTTAAAATTTATTTTTCATTAAACTCAAGTTCTAGCGTTTTTTAATCATAGGTTTTTAAAATTAATTTAAAGTTCCTTTTTATCTTTTGTCTTCTTTGTATAATGCTTATATGAAGGACTCAAATGATTCGATAACTTTTTTTGAATTCCAATTCGAATTCTAGAAAATTGAAGATTTGCCTTACGTTGAGGTATGTCCAGATGAATTTTGTTCTTAAAACTATAACCTTTAAAATCTTATTTTTAATGCAACTCTTGTATATTCTCGTCATCTCAAAGGAATTTTAACTGCGGTAGGAATTCAAAATAACGGTCGAAACAAGACTGTTCTAAATGAACGAGGAAAAAAAAAAAAAAACCTTCATGATTACTAGACGTTTGAATATTTCTCATTTCTTGTCCTCCTCTTTCCATGGTAGAGACTCTTTAATTCGGAGAGACGCAAAGAACTGCTTAAAATGCAAGAAAGAGCAGCAGAGCAACTAAAAAATAAAAACTTTTCTTCGTCGTGCCCCTATCGCATTCCCTAATTTGGCGACATTATTTGTACTTAGGGAGACGTTTAACGTGCTTTCCCGCAGGACAGACCATTATTAAAGGGGTAATGTGCGGCATCGTGGGCCTCGTAAATCTGCAACTAATGGCCTGGAGGAACCTTACCAAAATAATGGCCTGCCTCTTTTTCGAAGAGTAGGGAAAAGGAAAAAAAGGTGTAATCCTCGCAATGTAAATTCATTAGGAGGACTTTCCTCTCATTACACGGAGGGGTTGTTATTTCATTTCTTTCTTCAGCGCCTCTCTCCGCTCAGTACCCCGCGGCCCATGGCTCGAAGCCCGGAATTAAAAGGCCGCGGTTTCCCGATCGGGGCCATTAATGGCGTAAGGAACTTCATCGATTTCGCAAATAAAACGCTTCTTCTATAAATCGTTGCTTACAGTTCTTCATCGATTTTTTTCGAGAGAAGAACAATCGATGCAAGAGTAAAAGTGAAAAAACGAATTCTTTTTTGACGTTGCATATGTCCTTAGGGATGCATTTCCAAAACTTTCAGAGCATTATAATACGTTACTTAGTTTGTAGAGACATTAGGTTATTTCGAAGCAGGAGAGATGAAAAATGAGAATGCCCTCGCCCGGACTCGAACCACGGACCTCTCGAATACGCGCTGAGTGTGTTGAATACTACACCACGAAGGCATGCTAAGAAGGAGGGAGAAACACCTTATATAAACCCTCTTTTTTAAAGGGCGAAAAAAATGCAAGATTTCAGAAATATTGCAAATGTCTGAAACAGGCTAAATATGGTATGAATTGTTTTTACAAAATAATAACATTAAGAATTTGGACTGTATTAGGAGATGAGAGGGGAAAAATCTTGTAATAACTAAATCATTAATTAAAAAATAATATACGACTTTATTAGAGATATTAGTGTAAATGTAAGTATTATGTAATTTTCTAATGTATATTTTCTGTGTTTATGATACATTAATTTACAAAAAAATAATGTAAGACTTCAGTGCTGATGCAATTGTGTGTAACAAGTTAAAAAATGAAAGGAAATGTATTAACAAGAAAATTTGCCTTAGGAATACAACTAAGTACTAAGAGATGCACAAAAAGTTCTTCACCAATTAGTTCCTTAAGATGTTTAATGTAATTCGATGTAACTAGATATACTAATGTAAATATATTGTTTGTATGAAGTACAATGTACAATGAAAGTTTGTATGATGTATGTTCGAAGTAATTATGTTATATTAATCTGCCATAATTCAACTTTTGTCAATAGGTTAATTTCTTTGTAATAATTGTATACTGTGTCTTTGTAATTGCATATTCAATACGTAAGTCTAGCATTAAAGTTTCTATGTAAATGTCTTGTTAGGCTGGCATCCGATACGGGCCAACCGAAAGCCCAGCGGGTACAGTAGTGCGGCGGAGCAATACCTGTAAAAGTCACTGACGAAGTTCCGGTGCTCCGTCCACCTTTCCCTGTCCCTGCGGATTAGGGGACCCAATCGCCAATTCCTTGTGATGAAGAATTATCATTCACCACCTCTTAGACACGTTAGAGACATTAGGAATTTTTTGAAGTGGGAGACCTGAAAAATGAGCAATGCCCTCGAACCGCGGACCTCTCGAATACGCGCCGGGTGTGCTGACCCCTAGACCACGAAGACATGCTAAGAAGGCGGGAGAAATACCTTCTAAGTTAATTAAATATATCATAAGTGTTTGCCCCACACCAGTGATATATTTGCTTGCTAACAGTTGACGGCTGAAACGGTTAAGTCACTATGGGTCACTAGTGAGGAAATTCCTTTCTGGCACCAGTGTCCATCTATTTAATTTATAATGTTACTTCAAATCGATGAATCTCGCCATCGCTCTGCACTGTCACCTGCGGCTTCAATTTATGCAAATGATTTGACAAATGATGTAATTTTAAACACATATAATTTTTAATATAACCTAGACATATTCTATGATTAGACTAACTAGACTAATTCTAGACTTCTTCATATGGAATTCTGCGCAGGTTGTCAGCCATGTTGCATGGTGTGTTGGTGTGTGGTTTTTGAAATGTTTATAATTCCGTGCATATTTAATTTTGCTTTGTGAAACCACTTTTAAATGATTGCTTAGTTGCTCCGGTTTGCGAAAAGGTGCTACACTTTACTGGATGCTGGATACTTTTGAAGATATGAAGATTTTTAAATTCAGCGTTGATCAACCAGCTCATCTGCATATGAAAAGTTTTCTTTCCTTTATATCTTTTTACATATTATGTGTAAATAACTTCTGATTGTATATTTAGAAACCTTGTTACTTACTCTAACTATATATGAAAAGGGATGGCTATAGCTCTTTTGGTTTTAAAGAAATACGTGTTTTAAAACTTTGAGTGGTGTTGGATTTTAATGGATGCCGATTGTTGACAATTGAAAGCCTTGTATTTTGCACCTTCCGGTCAAGTCTTATTACGAAGTGGAAAAATCTTTTGAAACTGTTTTTTATGTTTTCTAGGAGTAACTAATTGATAAACTGTTGCACCTGCGTTTGAAACTTTTGGCCCGTTGGTCGATATTTCTATTTTTGTGTAGAAGTCAATTTTAAGCATGTTTGAATGTGTTTTGGCCTGTTTCAAAAGTATTTTAAAATTATTTAATTTTTGAATATTTTATGGAATTTTATTGTGGGATTTTGTTTATTTGCTTATTGTGCTACTTTTATGTAATATTGATGTATTTAAATAGGAAATTTTGAATGTTGTGGTATTTTATTGATTTTTAGAGATTTTTAAATTTATCATAGCACGATTGTATAGCGTGCATTGTGTAAACATATATTTTTTATTTGCTTTAAATGCAGTTGGATTTGAAATTAGTGCAAATTAGTATTCTGCGTATTTAGAATTTTGTAAATTCTTGTAGTGTTATAAATTTGTATATTTCTTTTTAAACTGTCTGTATGTACTACAGAGTGTGCGGAATTTTGATACTTTTGATAAAAGATTGCAATTGAATGTTTTTAACTGTATTTATGTGTTTTAATACATTATATTTGGAGCCCGGCCACTTAATATAATTTCATTATGCCTAATGCAGATGATAAAATAGAAGATGAGGTTAATACAACTGAAGATGAAGAAAGGGACATTGTGCAAATCGTTAATAGTTTACATAGAGTTGTCGATAAAATCAAAGCACAGCGTAAAATTGGATGTACTTTAACTGACAAATTGACTTATGGACTAAACATGATTTTGACTTGTGCTGGAGTTCTTGGAGATAGGAAAAACTCTCAAGTTACCGGGTGTGTTAGATGTGAAAATTCTGATGAAGTAATTGCTTTGAGAAAAGAGATTATGAAAATGAGAAGTGAAATGACCTCCGAATTTGAGAAACTGCACGGAGATGGATCTCCTACATATGCTAAGGTCACGGCTAAAGGATTGGATGAGATAGTAATTAAACCTGTGGTTCCAGATATTAATGCATATGATGAAATTTGCGATGAGTTTAAACCGGAAGAGATTGGGATTAATATTAAAAAGTCTTCATTTGGAAAAAGAGGGGAATTGAGATTGAAATTGGGAGATAGAGAGGAAGTTAAGAGGCTGGAAAGAGCAATTGCTGATGATGAAGGCCTACAAAAGAATTTGATTATTAGGAGGAAACGCTTTATAAGGCCTCGTGTGATTGTATACGATGTTGATAATAGTTTTACAAATGAGGAATTGGGAATTCTTTTAAAGAGAAATTGTTTGTGTTCCGGAGACTGCGTTAGACCTCTTTTCAATTTACCAACAAGAAATCGGAATCATAGTCTTAGAGTATTCTTAGTGAGCGCTTCTTGCCAGAAAGATCAATTACTGTCAAGAGGTATTAACCGAGGTTGGAGAAATTATGACCTAAAACTGTTTCTTAGACCTAGACAATGCACAAGATGTTTTTCGTTTAGTCATTCCAAAAAGAATTGCCAAGCTGAAATTTGCTGTTCCAAATGTACGGGGGCTCACTTGAGTAAAGAATGCAGTAGTAAAGAATTTAATTGCATTAATTGTACTTATTATAAGGAAAATTTCAGACTAACTTTGATATGAAACATAATGCCATGGATAAAAATTGTCCATGTTACTTGAGTGAGTTAAATTTCCTGAAGGATCATCTAGATATTGATTGTGAGTTTTAGACTTTTTTAATTATTTGTGGTTGGGTTCCAAGTTTTTCTGTTTTATCTGTTTTGTTGAATTTTATTCAATTTTATTGTAAAATTTTATTGTAATTTTATTGCATTTTTATAATATATTTGTTCTTTGGAGATTTATCATGACAGAGTCTGGTATGAAAATTTTGAGTATAAACTTAAATCATTGCGCACTCGCCCAAGCCCAGCTTCAGGTACTTAAAGAGATTATTGGTTCCCCTCCTGAAATAATTTGTATGCAGGAGCCCTATGCGGTACAGAATGAATTGGCTTTTCAAAATCCTGAATGGAGATCCGCATATAATAGTGGAGGAAGAACGGGAATTATAGTAACTAAACCAGATGTTGATTTCACACGAGACTATGAAACTGATATTATTACAGCTATTTCTATTTATTTGTCTTCGGGCAGACTGGGCATCATTACAGTTTACTTCTCTGCGGTAGAACACATAGAGGAATATCTCTCTCAACTGGAATCTGTGATGAAAAATTATAATAAATTCATTGTTACCGGTGATTTTAACTCTAAACATCCAAGCTGGGGCGCTGGAGATATTGATGCAAGAGGGCGATTGGTATTTGACTTTATCGTCTCTAATAATATAATTTTACTAAATGATTTGAGTTTTCCTGCAACTTTCAAATCTACCATCGGTGAGGGATGGACTGATCTTGTTATGACCTCACCAGGTTTGTCTATCAATTCTGGAGCTCTGCAAGTTCTGATGGTTGAGAGTCTTAGTGATCATCGTTATTTGCAGTTGAATTATGATGAACATATTCATTGTGCTCCTAAGATTGTTTTAACAAGAGATGTCCACCGGATTACAAGATATTGTTATAAAATTGCTCCGATAATGCAGAAATTTAAATTAGATTTATTGAAGTGTGAGGACTCTGATACAATTGAAAATTGTATTGAAAAATTTTTTGAGGATCTGTCTATCTATGTTAAAAAGAAGTTACAAACAAAACAAAAGGGAAGTAGGCAGATTTCGTGGTGAACTCCACAACTTACTTGTATGCGACGCCGGATACGTGCTTTGAGGAAAAGTTCGCAAATTTTGAATTTAGCGGACAATATACGTAATGAAAGGAAAATTGCATATAAAAAAGAATTGGCAACTTATAAACGTCTAATTCGGAAGACAAAATTTGAAACTAAGAAGAAATTTTTTCTTAATAATCTTTATTATTATGATGGTTTTTATCGAATTGCCTCTAAAAAAGTGAGACGTGCTGTTGCTCTGTATAATCCTCAGCACGTTGACAATTTGATTGAACTCAATAGACAGAAGCTTTTGCAATCACTCAAATTGGGAGCACCTGGGGATATTTCATTAGATGAGGATAGACTTTCTGATTGTCCATTGGATGACGCTGTAATTACAGAGGCAGAGATCAGAAGTGCAGTTGAACAGATGAGGCGTCGAAGCGCTCCGGGACCGGACTGTTTTAATCCTATATTTGTTCAGATTTTAATTTTTACATATCTGGATATTTTTATATTGCTTTTTAATTACTGTTTTAAATTTTATGTGTTTCCAAGAAATTGGAAAATCGGTCGAGTTGTTTTAATTCCAAGGCAGAATGACAGATATAGACCAATTGTACTTTTGAGTGTTTTTGGAAAAGTGTATGAAAGAATCTTGGTTGAGAGATTGAAATTTTACCTGAATAGTAGAATGATACTCAGTCGGCGACAGTATGGTTTCACAGCTGGCTGTTCTACAGATGATGCATTATTTGATACTATTGACTTTATTAGAAGCTATAAGAGTTCGCATAACGTAGTGCTGCTGTCCTTGGATGTTTCGTCTGCATTCGATTCAGTGTGCTGGAACTCTATTTTACAAACTATGATTAACCTTAAATTGCCAACGAATTTGATTCAATGTTATAGGAGTTATTTTAACAATCGCAAAATCTTGTTTAATGCTTTTAAGGATGAAACTGCAGAGATAGAACTAGAGATTTTCATTGGTTGTCCGCAGGGCTCCTGCAGTGCTCCCCTGCTCTGGAATATCATATTAAACAAATTTCTTATTTTGGAATTTTCCAGTGATGTTAACTTTATTGCATATGCAGATGATCTTGCTGTTCTGATGTATGGTGCATCATTGGAAAAACTCGAGAAATCATTTGAGAATCTTATGTTAAAACTGGAAAACTGGAGAATCGGCGAGGGTCTTGAATTGAACTTAGAAAAAACTTTTGCAATCATTTTCCCGCGGGCTGGGATCAAAGTGAGAGCTCCACGATTTAGATATCAAGGAAAAAGAATAAAGTTCGTTGATGTTATTAAATATTTGGGAGTCAAAATTGATTGCAAGTTGACCTTCGTAGATCATTTTAAAACAATTCATCGGCTCTCAGATGATATGTTAATGTTTTACGGGAGATCTTTTTCTAGTGAGACACTTTGTAACAAATCATGCATTCTTAAAGATATTTTGAATAATGTAATTATCCCTAGAGTTTTCTACGGAATTGGTGCCTGGGGATCCAGAGCCGCGGATTTGATCAGGTTGAGGAACAAACTCGATGCGATACGGAGGAGCTGGTGCTTAATGATTACAAGATGCTTCCGTACTGTCTCAACTGAGGTGCTCTGCGTTCTAGCCGGCACGCCTCCTCTTTCAATTTTATATAAATTATATTTTGAAAAAATTTTGTTCAGAACTGGTAGACTTGATTTTAAATTGTATAAAGATATTTTGATTACAAGGCATATGTTTGAAAGAATTAATAATATTTTGGTACATCCTTCTGATTTATGTGTTTTTGAATTTGATTGTAAACTCCCAATAATTGGAGAATTGGATATTTATACTGACGGGTCAAGGCAAGATGATTAATTGGGTGCAGCATTTGTGATTTATCATTATGGAACTGAAATTGAAAATAAAATATATAAGCTTAATAATTATAATTCTGTATTTCAATCGGAATGCTGTGCTTTACTTAACCCTTCAATGGGTTAAGAAAAATTTGACCTGTGTTAATTCTATTCATATATATACTGATTGTATGTCTTTGCTTCAATCCTTGACCTCGGCCCGTCCTACTAATTTATTAATATTTGATATTAAATGTCTATTGAAATTTTTGATGCAGAATATGTGCATTCATTTACACTGGATAAAAGCCCATGTAGGCTTTGTTGGAAATGAAAGGGCCGACGTGCTGGCTAAAAAGGCAATCACTAATGATAATTGTGAATATATAGAAATTTCTGGTTCGAGAAGTTATGCAATTAGAAACATGAAAAATTTTTATGATGATATTTGGAATACTAGATGGAATGAATCAGAGAGGTGCGTGGGTCTTTTGAAGTCTATTAAAATTCAAAATGGTATGCGACCAATTAGTAATATTGATTTAAACCAGTTTTTAACTGGGGATGGAAAATTTCCCGCGTACCTCTCGAAATTTAATTTACAAAATTCAGACTTGTGTGGTCATTGCCATCAAGTTGGTAACGCAGATCACTTCTTAAATCATTGTTCCTTATTGGAAAATTTGAGAAAGAAATGTTTGGGAGATAAGTCATGGAACTTGGAAATCTTAAAAACATATTCTAAATGTGCAACGAATTTGATTAATTCTAATAGAGTTGAATTTGGAATATTTGTTTAGTATTGTGTATATTTATCTTTTGATTATATGTATTATATTCTCAGTTATGAGTATTTATAGGTTTACTACGAAAATTTTGAAATTTTTCTGTGAATTGTTTTATTTAATGCATTGTAGATGTTTTGTGCATATATTTCGAGGAGATACAGTTGATTGTTGCATATATATGGCCTTGCAGATGTTGAGAATCCTGATGGATTACCAGATTTAAATTATCAAAATTAATGGTGGTTTTGAGATTCAGGATTTTGATTTTTAAATTTTAAATTTTATGGAAATTTTATATTTTTCTTAAATTTTAAATATGGAAATTTTATATTTTTCTTAAATTTTAAATTGTAGCTTTTGATTTTAAAATATTCTGAAATTTTAAAGTTTTAAAATTTTTCTTATATTCTGTTCTTAATGGAGTAATTGCTAAAGTTTTAATATGATACATGGCAATCTTAAGTTTTTCCAGTTTTGGTTTTGGTTTGGTTTTTGTTTTTTGGTTTTTGGTTATTGGCAGTCTTGGAGCTTCTTTTCTATGATTATTAAAGATAATTAATACATTTGAATTCAGATAGTGGTAGGACTATTAAAGTAAATTTTTGAAATAAATTAATAGTTTAAATAGAATTATGATTATACAAATAATATGCTATTAAAGTAATATTGTAGGGAATTCGGTTTGGCCTTCTACAGGTTATTTAAATTGGGAATTCCTCGATGGCTTTGGACCGCCTGTGCCTGTTCCGAAAATTCATGTGAATGAATGTTTCTTGAGAGTTTCCGCCACTCTGTTTGCCCGTGGGGTTTTTAATTGTTTTTGGATTTTGAATGTTTCGTGCTGTGCTTCGTTGTTTGTGTCTCTTCCTTATTTTTAGTTCGTTAATTAACCTCCAATTTTTTTAGTTAATTAGCTTCTTTTTCTCTCTTCTTTCCTTTTGTTGTCTTGAGGGGGTCGACCCTTTATGGTCATATGGTCCAGTGGGACTAGGAGGATTGGGTCTTCCCTGTATTATGACTATTATAACCTAGACATAATTTTATGAATATTTTAAGAATGATGAAGGTGAAAAATTTTTACAGCAGGACCACAAATAAAACATTAAAACTTCGAAGTGAAATCTCACTAAAGAAATTTATCAGAAAAATTGTTATGATTTTAGCAATGGGCAATGCAAAAGAAATATGGAACAAGGAGGAAGCAACACATTTTAACACATTTTATGGATTTGGAGGGTAGAGAAAGATGCAGATTGTAGTATTTCTTTTCTAATGTAATGCTAATGAATATTCTTGGAGATTTATTAAAAATCCTGTGTTTTAAACTGCTTTCGGTACACTGGCTAGAAAATATACTGAAGGGGTAGAAGATAAAAAGATTGAAGACTTGTCGCACATAGATTTCAGACACTTTCACAACTGAAGATAACATGGCGAGAATGTATGCCATAAGTTTTCTTAAGTAAATATAAAACAAACATAAAAATAACAATAATAATGTATTAACATAATAATAAGCAGCAATATACATTGCACATCTGAATTACTTACAAGAAATTTTGAGTTAATAAAGAAGTAAAAATCAATAAGACATAGGAATAAATAAAATAATCCGGGTATTTCCCTGAATCTAAAATCCCTATTAAAAGTGATGTGAAAATTAAAAACTAAAGCAATGAATAGGCAACGAAATTGTATATAGTAATTTACTTTAATAATTTTTTTTTAAAAAAGGTTTAACAAAATTGTTCTCGTGACTAGGCTGGTAAATAAAAAAAACGTAACTATTAAAATTGCACACACTCTATCTCATTATGAAACGTATGAGTCGTTTTCTTTGAAAGTGGTGCAAGTCCATTATTGACAAAAAGTTAGTTAATGATAACGATAAATGCAATCTGCTATGAGACAAATATAATTACTTTGAAAGTAGTGTAAGTCCACTTTCCATAAAGACATAATATTAAGTTAAATAATCTGATATGACTATATGATGTCCTGGTATGGTCAATTAAATTATACACATATTTCCCCTGCATTTCATTTAAGCTAATTTTCCCAAATTTCATTATAGATTATCTCTCATTTAACAAATTCTCAATTCACGGCAAAGATACATAAAACATCCTCGTTAAAAACTGTAAAATACGCAAAAATATAGAACACCAAATATAGTTTAAAAAAAAACAATTTTACAATTAAAATTAGAGTTTCCACGCAAAAACAAGCAATTCGGCCAGCGTACAAGAAGACAGATTTTTCGGTGCACAAAACTGAAAATTTACTTTGTGTTCCATTTGGCAAAAAGACACTGGAAATGCAGAAACTGACTTAATTCACTATTCCACTGAGTTTCAAATGTAAACAAATGGTGATTCGTTAATCTTAACTCGCCACTTAAAGTTTTGAATTGCTGATAATTCTACAACAATTGCATGCAGATTAACCAAAGACTTAAAAACTACATAATCACTTTTAAGGCAAAAAATAGCAACATAATAAGAATATAAATGTAGGCTCACTAAGCCAGGCAACAAAATGAGAATATATATATATATATATATATATATATATTTCTTATTATATATATATATATAATAAGAAAACTTTCCATATACAATCTCCATGGAATACAAATTCAATTTAAAAGCATGAAAAAAAATTTCTGACTAAAAAAATTTTTTTTTTTTTTTTTTTTTTTATTTTTTATTTTGATGGTTTTAAATTGAATTTCTATTCCTTGGAGATGGCATATGGAGAGTTTTCTTATTATAAATTATTATGAATTATTGGTATAGTACTCTGCAGCTTTAACCCAATTCATAGGCTTTTTAATTTACTTTTAATTACTTTATTTTGAAATATATATATATATTGTTTCATAAGAATAAATTGAATTTAATTAAAAAAATTAAATTTAAATACAAATTTAATTAAATATTCTTTGCGCCATTGCTGCAAGGAATGAAATTTAAATTTAAACAAATTTAAACTTAATTTTTAACAAATACGTATAAAAGTAAAAAAGCAAATTTAAATCCTGAAAAAAGGAAAAAAGCCAAAATAATTAAAAAAAAAAAAAAAAATGTGCAAACATATAAAAGTTTTAATACTCGAACTAATCTACAATATCATTTAAATTCAGAAGCATGAGCAAATCAAGTGCAAAATCAATCTATGAAAATAAATTTACTAATTTAATAAATTAAAATTAAATTAAATATTTTTTTTAAAAAAATGCATATGTGAATGACCGTTGAGTAGGCAGGAGACAGACTTAGCAGGTTTCTGTAAACAAGGGTTTCTAAAATACATTGGTTTCTAGATTATTTTTTTATTACTTTTTTATAAAAAATAAATTTTTTAAAAAATTTAATTTAAAAAAAAATTTAATTTTTGACTTTACTTGCTTGTTTCTCAAAAGACTTCATTAGTATTTTCCTTTTTGAACTTTAATTCTTAAATGTTATTTCTTAAATGTTAATTTCTAAGGGAACCACTTTATTGGAATTACTTTTGGTTTTGACTTTTACCCTTGCCTGCATGAATGACGAAACACGAATTGAATGATTGGAGAGTTAGGTTTGGAGGCAACTTCCCCTTGATAAGTCTGTCTCCTGCCTACTCAACGGTCATTCACATATGCATTTTTTTTTTAAAAATGCTTAATTTAATTTTAATTTATTAAATTAGTAAATTTATTTTCATGGATTGATATTGCACTTGATTTGCTTATGCTTCTGAATTTAAATGATATTGTGGATTAGTTCGAGTATTAAAACTTTTATATGTTTGAACATTTTTTTTTTTTTTTAATTATTTTGGCTTTTTTCCTTTTTTTAGGATTTAAATTTGCTTTTTTACTTTTATACGTATTTGTTAAAAATTAAGTTTAAATTTGTTTAAATTTAAATATATATATATATATATATATATATACATACATGAATTTATATATATATATATATAGAGAGAGAGAGAGAGAGAAAGAGATTAAAGATTTTAAGATTTTCTTAGCAAATTTCTATGTTTTTAAACAAGGAAATTGAAATTACTATTTTAAAATACTAGTCTAAATTCTAACTAAAAAATTTTTCATTCATGGTTTTAAATTGAATTTGTGTTCCTTGGAGATAGTATAGGAAAGTTTTATAATAAATTATTCTGAATTATTCCTTTATATATATGCGATTGGTGCAGCCGATTGATATGAAAAAGGCAGGTTTACAACTATATTTCCTACATACAGAATTGCAACGTTCTGCGTCTACTCTTTCTTGAGTATGCGAGATATATATATACATACGTAGAGGCGTCGAGAAAAAAAATCTCTTACGAATCCATATTTAATCTATTTCACAATCCTTTTTTTTGCAAAAAGAGTCCTTTATTCTATCCGTACATACAGGTGGCACGCAAAAATATAGTTTAAACGGTTTCGAGAGCGGTTGAAATGGATATTTTTGTTGAAATATTATACCTGAAATTTTTCGTGATTACAATACTTCCTTTGCTTCGTATAAAGGAAGTAAAAATTATACTGCATAATTTCTCTAATTTGTTTTTATACGTGTGACAACACTACTAATAACATAAAAATTTTCGTTCGTTCATTGTAATTCTGGTACTTCTCCCGTTTCTTGTAAAGTATAAAACTTAATTATGTGTTCTGTTTGTTCACTTAACCTGAAGTAAATAAGTACGATTATTTCTAAAATTACTAATTATTAATTTTATAACAAATAAAGAATCTTGGAATAAGATTCTGATATAAACAATGATTGATAAAAATTTCATAAAAACATTGGTTTGTTTCACTTGAAATTCCATATTTACTATATCATAAATGCATGATTTTCACATTTTGTGTACTTTGAAAGTGGCGTAAGTTCATTTGAAGTCATCAAAAATATAAATTTCTTTTAATTAATTCTTTAAAAACGATCATATTATAAATTTAAATCAATTCAATATTTAAAAAATATAAAATAAGCGTATTAATTTAACCAATATTTTTAAACCATTCAAATACAAACCCTTAAATATCTCCATATAATATAAACGGACTTACACCACTTTCAAAGAAAACGGCTGATATGTGTTATTTGATTTTTGATTGATTATTTTTATTTGATTTCCCCCCTCGCTTCTGGCATCTAGATATTAGATTAAGGAGGGATATATCAATTTTCTGTTTATTGCTAAGCGTGTTATTGATTTATTACTTCAATATTCGCACGCCTGTGATTACCTTGCAATTTATTCTAATGTATCACATATTACATTACATGTTACTGGCATTTTTACATATCATTACTGCTACTGTTCTTATGATTGCACATTGCTATTAATCGACATCTGGCTCTAAAAGAGAGAATACATAATTAAATTCTTCCTTCAGGCTTATATACAGTAAACTTAAATCTCCCTCTCTTTATATATATATATATATACAGAGAGAGAAAAGAATATTCTGAATCAAAGCAAAAGTTGAAGTGCGTAGTTATGCAAGATGGAAGCACGCGAAGAGAAAAGTTTTGGTGTGCAATTTGGTGATTGGTGGTGTAGTGTAGTGTGGTGTATTGAGAATACGCCAAAGCACACTAGGGCTATCTGCCTAAGGGGGAGGGATGCCTTCGTGGAGGACTTTCTAAGGGGAACTGGCTCGTATA
The DNA here is from genome assembly GCF_044657685.1 of Stegodyphus dumicola. Classification (NCBI taxonomy): domain Eukaryota; kingdom Metazoa; phylum Arthropoda; class Arachnida; order Araneae; family Eresidae; genus Stegodyphus; species Stegodyphus dumicola. The sequence continues at coordinate 135,232,576 of NC_140769.1, forward strand.
CACGTTACATATGGGGAAAACCACGAAAACGCCCATGCAGCCAGCCCGTTCGCGGGATTCAAACCTCGAACCGAACTACCAGTGTTCAGCGATTTTACCACTCGGCCGCTGGTGGGCGGTGATTGGTCAAGAGGCATCTGCATTAACGGTTACGTAAAATCGCATGATGAATTTGAATGACGCAGTTTAGACTTACAGCGCTATAAGGGAAATTAATTTTCGTTGCTAATTTAATCATTTTACATATTCTTTATTTTTCTTACATATATACATATATATACTTACATATTTTCTTACATATATATATATATATATATATATATATATATATATATATATATATATATATATACTTACATATTGCGTAAATCGCATTGGCCGTGCGAATTTCGAGCGTATGCATTATTAAACGAAAGCGTATGCATATATTTTACCTATGTTAAAATGGAGATAATAGTCAAAGGAGGTACCTGCTGCGAAACTTAAAATTAAAAGTAAGTCAAAACTTTGGTATCAGGGTGCAATTAAACACTAACAATATTCTTATAAGTTTGACCGATGATGTATTAAGAAATCTCATTTCAAATGTAATAACAAACTTAAATGAGTAATTAAGTAATCTTCGGTAAAAATTATAATGACATTATAATGTTACAAATAGGGAACGTATTCCCTAGATTAGTAAAATGTGGTTTCTTGATGTTTAAATACAGTTTTAGGGAAAAAATATTAATGTGTATTTGGAAAAAATAAAATATAATTTTGAATTTTAACTGAAACGTTCTCAAAAATCAATGTATTTATATATGTATAATTCGTTATTAGAAAACGTTTTTCACATACTATCTCCAAGGAACATAAATACTTCAAATTTTTAAATCGTGTTTAACCCATCATCGGTCTAAATTTGCTGAGTTGCTAACGGTCACAGTGGTCCTGTGAGATGTTTAAATCAACATACGTCACAATGCTTGACCATTTTTTTATGTTTTTTCAATCACCACCCTGCCTAGAAAAATTGATGTCATTTTCAATAAAGATTATCTTCTGCAGTCCTTTAATATCAGGACCACCGACATAGCGAATACTTAAAAATTCTTCTACCATCATGAATATATGCGGGATACAGAAGTTTCAGTTTAGTTTAATTTTACAGTACGGATATAAATCGAGTTTATAGTTGGAAAACTTGCCACGGCATAACTCCTTAGCTTGCGTACTATTGTAATAAATAAAAAATATATTTGATATGCATTTTAAGCAGTGTGCGCCCACAAAACGATGAGTTTCAGATATTTTTAATATGTCACCAGCGACGCTGTAACTTATTTTTACTCTCAACACCTGTAAAAACAGATAGAAGTTTCGATTCAAGTTTCATGCTTTAGTGCATGAAATTTTGCTGAAGGTTTGAAAAATCATTTATAAAAAAGCCATGTCATGTGATTTATAAAGTAAGGCAGTGATTTTTAGGGAAAATAATTTTCTGTGTAATTTCATTCACTATTTTATCCACTACAAGATACTTTTTGCCTTTCATTCTAAATACAAAACATATTATTTTTGTATTGCACACTATAACCTATATAAATGATTTTTTTTTTTTTGTGTGTGTGTGGTGGTGATGGGTAGAATCATTCATTTCATTGTCGAGTAGCAGTGGTTGAACGAATTAATAGAAACTGACTGTTGAAATAGGGAGGGATAGCCAAATTTTCTCTGTATCTCATTTCGGGAAAGAAAACTTGCATCTAAAAAGTACGCTTAACCGATACTAAGTTCATAGTATCTAACTTGTATTTCTTTACTTCTTCTGCAAAACGACGGAGTGGTAAAGTCGCTGAACAGTGGTAGTTCGACTTGGGATCGAATCCCGTCAAGTGTGGTTTCTGTAGTTTCTCCCATGTGGCAACGCACCTAACAGCCAGTTTTCTTTAGAAGGTCCTCCTCGAAAGCCTCTTCACCCATAGGCAGACAGTCCTCTTTGATTTGTTGGTGTATCTTAATCAAATAATCTAACCTAACCTTCCGTAAAATTATAAAAATGTAAGTGAAATCCATCTTTCGAAGCCACTATTGTGCCTTGTATCTACCATTATGAATACGTGTCTTATAGGTGACCAAAACCATGTTCCGAAGGACCAGTTTCATGATTCATAATCCTGAAGGGTACATAAATTATGATCATGGCTTTGAGATCATTATCACAGCTTTCAGATGCCTAAATAAACCATTATCATGGCTCTGCTGGCAGTCTCCCTGTAACACAACATTCCTGCGCTACAGTTTCGCTCTACAGTGACTCGAAATTTGGCAAAAATCCCGCTTATAATGCAGTAGAAATAGCTCAAGACAAAGTTAAAAAGACATAGAAAATGGAAGAAATAATCAATAGCCCGTAGCCGAGCAATTAGTATTACATTTTCTAAATAAAGACCTTTCATGATTTAGCAAAAACAATTCTCTTCATTAAGAATTTCTTTTAGCATCTTCATTGAGAATTCCCTTCATTTAGAATCTTTATTTAAAATTCATCCAGAAGCAAACATTCGAAAATAATGCCAGTCTCAGTGCTGTGGGATAAGAGAATGTAATTGTTAAAAGAGTGACAGATATTGAATTTGCCGCTGTACTTTGTCAGCTATGAAGGACTGAAGAAAGAGTAAATTTTTCTCTTTTCCGACTGTAAAGTATCTTAACCTTCCAAAAGCATCAAGTTCAAATATTCCCAATGCCATTAAGGGAGGCTTTTGCAGGAAATTTTCCAAGGAAAGAATGTCCTGACTAGCTGCAGTATCTCGGATTAAGTTAGAGTTGCCTTTTATTCAAAATTAAGGAGATCTTTTCGCCATTCTCTGAGCTATTTTATATCGTGATTTTCGCCAAAAGAGTAAAGTCGAAAAATATCTTGCGCATTGTCAACGGTTCCGGGGCTTTTCCTCTTTGGCGCGGGGCGTTATCGCCCCATCTTAAGCCTGTTAGGGCGCCCGGATATCCGGACTTGTTAGGCGCGCGTGCGGGCGTAGATCCGTCCAAATCCGGCCGCTGTCGGCGTAATGCAGAAAAGACTGCGTAAACAGTGCGAGATCGGCTTTAGTACCCGGACACCTCCCCACCTCTAGCCAATCATTTGTCGCTTTTCTCGGCGCCTTTACTGGTATTATCGTACAATTTCTGACGCGTCGCATTTTTTTTTTTTTTTTCTCTATTTCGACGATTTCCGCTGCGTTTTGGACTTGATCTGTTTACTTTTGTGCTACGGAATTCATCTTTTTGCGAGTTATTCATTCCTCCGAATAAAGCGAATTTAAACGACAGCTTTGTTGTTGATGCTTTCGCAGAGTGTAATTCTAGGTAAAACGGGTTGTTGAGATGAGAAAAGTTGTAAATTCTCTCTTTCTTTCTTTCTTTCTTTTTCTCTGCTTCTGAGAATACGCATTGAAAGGGTTTTGTTGAAAAATTTCATTTTTTAGGATAACTATTTCCAAAGATTCCTTTTTTAAAAATAAATAAGCAAAACATTTGCGAAGCTGGGGAAAATTTTAGTTATATGTTAATACATTACAGAAGTTTTGCGTTTAAGGATGGACAAATATCAGTTACATCACATATGGTAATAAAAATGGTGACAGGAAAAATCCCCACAGGAAAAAAGCCCACAGAAATAATGCTCAAAGATATAAATGCTCTCAGAAAAAGAAAAAAAAAATAGAAATATGCTCACCCAGAAAAAAGCTCACATGGAAAAATGCTCACTTAGAAATATGCTCACACGAAAAAAGCTCACATAGATATATGCTCACATGGAAATAAACCCACTGATAAATAAAATACGCAGAAATATCCATACATTAATTAATCAATAAATTAATCGATTTGAACATCGTACACCTACTCGAATTTTTCAAAGAATGTTTTGAATTAGGAGAAGGACTGGAGGAAGGAAGAAAAATGAAACAGAATGTAAAGTGAAAAATTATTACGATTTTAATTGTTAAAAAAAATAAAATAATAGGAAGTATAAGTTGCACATTTTATAATATAAGCATGTAGAAGAATAGCAAATATAAATAAATATTTTATTTAAATTACGTAAAATACCTTATTATATATAAGTCATAAATATATATTTCAAAAAGTTATAAATACATAAAATTACTGAATATTAGCTAATATGTGTAAATATCTAATTTTATCATCGATTTCATCATAGTTCCTTACATGATTCACGATTACCAAATATGAGTTTGCATATTTTTTTTTTTTTTTTTTTTTTTTTTTTTTTTTTTTTTTTTTTTTTTTACTTCAGTACACCCTGTATTTACAATAGCTAATAATAATCTTCTTTCAGTCCGTTAAACAAAAACCACATACTGGGATGGTTACAATTAAATAACGAATTTAGTACCTTATGAAAGTTTTCGTAATAATTTGTTGTTTTAGGAGATTTTTTGAAGGCTGCTTCATAATGATTCCACACTTCGATTAGAAATTGTGGCCTTCTAGAACTTTTATGGTTCCAAACTTAAATAACTACATTCAAACATCAATTTATATAATATACACATTAAAAGTATGCAAAAATATAATTTCAAAAATTAAAAAAATTAACTATTGGCAATTACAAGAATAAAAATGTCGTACAGGGGCAGTGGTATAAAATATTATAGTACATGCAAAGTTTTACTATAGTTTTCATTCTTTTATTACCGTCTCTGAAAAGGTTAATGTGAGCATTTGTCCAATAATTTTTTCCAAATGATTAAATAATTTTTCTTTTAAAAATTAAATGGGTGTACGATGTTCAGATCGATTAATTATTGGTTGATTAATGTAAGGATATTTCGATATATTTTATTTATTAATGGTCTTATTTCCATGTGAGCATATATCTATGTGAGTATATTTCTAAGTGAGCATTTTTAAATGTGAGCTCTTTTCTGTGTATGCATATTTTTGTGTGGGCTTTTTTCCTATGAGCATTTATACCTGTGAGCATTATTCCTGTGGGCTTGTTTCCTGTGGGTTTTTTTTCCTAAGAACTAATAAAAATATCCTTTGTTGGTTAAAATAACGCTGAAAACTGTCAGATCAATATACATCACAAATTTAAAATATTTTGATTTATAATGTATTGAACTAAAAGTATTTTCATTTAATTACATTTGTTATAAATATTGTGAAAACATAAAATAAAGGTCTAAATTATTAAGAAGTGCTTTTATTCTTTTTAAATTCCTCAGGTAATCAAGCAATTAGAGTTACTGAATATGAAAGATGAATTGAAGGTCTTAATGTAATGCCAAAATGCAACATTGAGAATAGGCTGCTTATGAGGCTGATAGAAAATAAGTTAAAGAACTTATGCTTGCCCCAACGGCGTAGTTCCCAAGACGAATGAATTATACGTGCATAGTAACGTTGTAAGGATCCTAAGTTTTACTAACGTTTATTTTATTTTAAATCTTTACTATCACTTCTTATTTTCTACTCCCGGCCAGAATTAAAAGCTTTAACTTATTTATGCAAATTTGTTTTGCTAACGCCAAGTACTTAAGTTGTGGCTTTTTGCCAAGCAAGAGAGAGGAAGGAGTTATTAGAAGCAGGACGCTTGCCATAGTAGTTTTTACTCGGTTGCTGGTTGCCTTCAAGGCCAGAGGTTTAGTCCTCTTGATAATTTCAAATGTATCGTAGTTTTAGCAGCTCTCTGTACTATATACGGATTTTGTTAAATAACGGCCAATCTTAAAGTTAGGCACTTGTATATTAATCCAAAGTTAGTTTTAGTTAGAGTTTTAGTTAGTAGTTTTATATTCTTACGTTCAGACCACAAGTGGTTGGTCTCTGTATTCCGAAGTTCCGGAAATCTCTGTAAAGATAGAAAAATAAAGGGTTTCGTATACCCTTCCTGTGTGTATTGTCTACTTCACAATTTATTGAACATAGCTTGAGTAAGCTCCCTGTTCCGAGTCAGGACAGTTCATGTTTCCAAAGCAAGTAAAGAGGAACACAAGTCCTGATAGTGGCGCCCGACGAAGAAGAATAACCATGGCCAAGTTTCAAGAAGAACCTGTGGTGCCTGCAGAAGGGGCTCAGAATCCAGAAATGCCAGCTGCCGCCCTGGAAGGATTTGGGTACATCGTCCAGACCATGCGCGCATCGATGAAACCAGAAGCAACCTTCAAATGAAACTCACCGGTAACCAGTTTTTTTGAAAAATTGGATGACCACTTCATGCTGTATCCAGTCCATGAATTCCAGAAAGTCACCTTAGCTACCAGCGCTTTGAGGGGCCAAGCGCTTAATTGGTTCAAATGTATAGGCAGAAACCTCTTGGGTCAAGCGGGAAGCCCCACCTATACTTACGAAAATTTCAAGACTGCCTTAGTAAAAGCCTTCCCTGTCGTAAGAAATCGTTCAAAATTAGAAGCGGAACACTTCAGCATATATCAGAAACGAATTGAAAATCTCTCAAGCTTTATTTTAAGAAAAATTCACGTCTTTAAACTCTTGTATGGAAGCCGTCCGGATACTGAGATAATACAAGTGATTTTGCCGAGGTTACTTCCCCAAGTACAAGACTTTATTGAATTAAGGAATCCGACTACACTGGAAAAGTTATTTGAGCTAGCAATCCAGTTTGAAAGTAGAAGAACAGCGGACATTGAAAGAAGACGCCAGTATGAGCAACGAAACCAATTTGTTGCGCCAAGACCACAGAAAAGGCAAGAACACGGCTACAGAAGCAAATCGAATCAGTGGGCAAGGAAACCTGAGTATCCAAAAACAACCGACGAACGTCGACAGTTCAATAGTAAGCCAGAAAAAAGTCTGAAGGCCAGCGGAAAAAGAAGGAAGGCATGGAAAGGAAGAAAGAAAATTTAAACTAAAACGGATTTCTGCGGACGGGAGGGTGCGGAAATCCGAAGACCAAGAAAACCCCTCTTCCTTCAAGTTAAATACAGTTATTGTGAAAAATTTGACTCTTCCAAAGATTGAAGTTTTGGTGAACAACATCCCAGCCACCGCACTCCTGGATACAGGCCCGCAGTGTTCCTGTGTGGCAGAAGATTGTTTTAGGAAGTATTTCCGTAGATACAGAATATATAATTCGGATAATACGACAGTGTTAGCTGCGCAGGGAGAAAGATGCAAATGCATAAGTAAAATACCATTATATATTCGCATTAAGGACGAGCAAGTAAAGATCATGTTTTTTATCGTAAAACATTTACAAGCACATGTAATTTTAGGGATAGATTTTCTTTCAGAGGCAGAAGCAACGCTGGATTTCAACCAAGCGTCCCTTAAGCTGACCATGCAACCAGTTCGGGAAGAAAAAAGAGAACCACCGACATTAAACCTCAACCACCTGCCTAAGGGATTGCAACAAAAAATTCGACAAGTGGTAAGTGAATTTGCTTCGTTATTTAGTGATATTCCCGGATTTACTCAAGTTACTAACCATAGTATCGACACAGGAGATTCACTGCCAGTTCGCCACAAACCATATCGGTACGATAAGAATAAAGAAAAAATTATAGAGTGGCACATTCGAGATATGTTACGTAAAAAGATCATAACGCCCATCTCAAGTAGTTATGCTAGCCCGGTTGTGTTATGTAAGAAAAATAATGACTATCCGGTAACACGTCCGAAAAGGTGGCGTTTTGCAATTGACTATCGTAAATTAAACTCCATGACTAAATATCCGGTATATCCGTTACCTATTATTGAAGAAATTCTAAGGAACATAACTTCTACCAAATATATGACTACGTTAGTTAGTTATTTTCAAATAGGGATTAAACCCTATTTGAAAATAACTAACTAACGTAGTCATATATTTGGTTATTTTCAAATTTATAAACAAATTTATTTAATGTAATAATAATTTATAAACAAATTTATTTAATATAATATTAATTTATTAAATATATATTATATAATTAAAAATATAAATTTAAAACTGGTTATTTTCAAATAGGGATTAAACCGGAAGATGTGCCTAAGACTGCTTTTATAACTAAGTCTGGCACTTATGCATTCTTGCGTATGCCGTTTGGCCTTTCAGGGGCACCGGCAACATTTCAGCGATGTATGGACATTGTGCTAAGGCCTGTTCTTGGAAAGACCACATTTATCTATTTAGACAATATCATTATTACTAGTGATAATCTGGACCAACATGTACAGGATTTAAGACAGGTGTTTTCATTATTAAATGAGGCCGGTCTAAAAGTTAATGTCGAAAAGTGCAAATTCGCAGCCCCTGAATTAAAATACTTAGGTTGCAAAATATCTCAGAAAGGAATTGAGACAGACGAATAAAAAATAATCGCTGTGCAAAAGTATCCGACGCCAAATACGGCGAAGAAGCTCTCTTCTTTTCTAGGACTTTGTTCATATTATAGGTCCTTTATAAAAGATTTTGCAGCTATTGCTGAACCATTGTTAAAACTAAAAAGGAAAAAGGCAAGATTCTCGTGGGCGGCCGAAGCCAATAGTGCTTTCGAAAAATTAAAGCAAGCATTAACGCAAGCCCCTGTTTTGAAATTTCCTGAGAACGATGAGAATTTAGAAATTTCAGCGGATGCTTCGGATTTTGCTGTGGGAGCGGTACTTTCGCAAAATCAGCAGCCCGTGGCATTTTTTAGTCGAACTTTAAATCAAACACAAAGAAATTATTCCGCGATTGAGAGAGAGGCACTTGCAGTTCTGTTAGCAGTGCAAAAGTTCCGAGTCTATTTTGGAAGGGCGCCAATAACAGTGTATTCTGATCATGCGGCGGTAACTAGATTGTACTCAGGGAAAAACTTATCCCGAAGGTTAATAAGATGGGCACTCAAGTTAAAAGAGTATAATCTGGTAATTAAGCACACCCTCGGAAATGAAAATATCGTAGCAGATGCCCTATCCAGAATAAAAATAGATGAAGAAGGTAATACTGTAAAGGTGGCAATGCTCACAGCATGTACGATACATTCCCGAGAAACTGTAATAACCGAACTGGGTAAGGATTCTGAATTTAAAAATATTTATGATTATTTAAAGGATCCTGAAAATTTTAGCCACCAAGATATTGTGGCGATAAGAAATAGGGCGGCCCATTAAGAACTAATGGATGGTCTATTATTTTATACAAAAACTACGAATTCAAACAACGAATTTCGACCTGTTATCCCAGCTAGTCTTAGATTAAATACACTGCAGGAGTTACACGACTCCCCTTTAGCTTCTCATGCTGGTATTCGAAAAACCATCCAACGCGTACGCGAAGCAGTTTATTTTCCTGAGCTGCAAAAGTTAACAAGGGCGTATGTCCAGTCCTGCCCAACATGTCAAGCAGTTAATTATATCAATTTCCGCTCGGCCGGGTTTCTAAATAGTATTAAATCCGATTTTCCAAATGAAATAATTGGCATCGATTTATTGGGCCCTTTCCCAAAAAGTCAGTTAAATAAAAATCGGTATCTCCTTGTTATGTTTGATCATTTTAGTAAGTGGAAAGAAATTGTTCCCTTAAAACGAGCCTCCGCGAAATTAGTTACTGATTCTATTTTAAATAAATATATTTTAAAATACGGGGCGCCCCTAAAAGTTATATCGGATAATGGTCCTCAATTTGTAAGTAATATATTTGAAGACATGTGCCAAAAACTGGGCATACGTCATTTAAAAATGGTCCCGTATCGGCCGCAATCAAATATAGCGGAACGGGTCAATAGGAATATAGTGAAAATTATCCGTAGTTATGTTAAAAAGTTTCATAAAAGCTGGGATAACTATGTCAATGAATTAGCTTTCGCCCTTAGGACCGCAAAACATGATACGACGGGCAAAACTCCTGCTGAGTTATTTTTAGGCAGAAAGATTATAACGCCGTTAGATAAATTCTTTTATGTTCAACAAAGAGCCCAAGAATTTGAAATGGGCGATATAGAAAAATTAATTAAAGAAGCAAAAAAGAACACTGAAGTAGCACAAAGAAAATAGAAGCTTTATTATGATATGAAACGACGGGGAGTAACTTATAAAGTAGGGGATGAAGTGTTAAAAATTAAGCATTCACTTTCTTCAACACCAGAAGATAAAACTGCCAAATTTTATCCACGATTTGAAGGACCATATGTCATAGAAAAAGTAACTGGCTGTAGTGGTGTTAAAAGCCAGGAATGGTGAATCCTGCACCGCAAACGTTGACCAGATAAAACCATTTTATAATCGTAATAAAATGCCAATATTTCAAGATCTTTTGCAGGATCCGGCACGGCAGGCACAAGCTCCAGAGGTGTAACAACGACAATCACAAGGGCAAGCCATTAGTAGACAGGAGCAGTTGAAAAGAAAGTTCCACCGTTGGAAAACTGAAGGTAACAAGAAAAAGAAGCCGTTCCACCGACCAGAAAAGAGAGGGCACGACCACCCCCAGAATGAAGAAGGGAGAAGTACGACTAATGCAAAGAGCGCCAGGAGAAATGACAGCAACTATAACACGGTTCCAAAACGGAAGATCTACCCATCGGATAGGAGTCTACACAGCAAATGTCGACGAATTGATGAAGGAAGACCAGCTGCAGATGCAAAGAAGCAAGAAAAATTTGAACAGCCAGCAACGAGATCCAGGCAACAACAAGAGAGAGTTGTCCCGGTTCCGCCAAGACCAGCTGCCATCAAACGGCCGAGACCACAAGCAGATTCTAAAAAGAAGGTCTTCAAGGGTGACCGAACTGGAAGAAAAAGAAAGCTCATGGAGGAAGGAACCGAATGGCGATCCCGCACAAAACGGAAACTGTAGTCTTCGCCACTTTCCAGGACTGGGCAGAAAAGGGGATATCTGAATATCACAAAGATAAGTAAAACTTTATGTTATGTTATGATTTAAAAGTTTGCTAAAGAGATTGTTAAAAAGATCGTGAAAGACGTAAGTAAAGATCTTAAAAAAGGATCTAAACTTTCCTCTACAGGGGTTTCTAACGTAAAAAATCGTAAAATTTGAGAAACCCCGTAAATATTTCTGTTTGTTTCTTAAACACAAATAATAACAGAGCTTTTGCCAATTCATGAACTTCAATCTTTATTGCTGAATAGCATTAAAAGTTAACCTAAAAGGTTTATTTCTGCATTTTTTTACTTCTTTGTACGAAGTAAAGGAAGTAGTGTCATCGCGAAAAAATTCGGGTATCATATTTCAATGAAAATATCCATTTTGACCGCTCTCGAATCCATTTGAACGATATTTTTGAGTGACATCTGTAGGTACAGACAGAATAAAGAACTCATTTTCCAAAACGAATTGAATAGGGATTTAAAATGAATTTAGAATAGATTTTTTAGGATGTCTGTACGTACGTAATTACGTATCTCGCATAGTTAAAAAACGAATATATATGCATGTCATAAGAAGAGCAAAACAAGGAAATAATTGTCATAATAAAAGCAAAGAAGGAAAAGACGGAACACTGTCGATGCGTGATTAGATCCATATTGAAGACGAATTTTGATTGCGTAGTATGCTAGTAATGCTAACTTGGTAATATCTAATGAACTTGGCAGTCGAGGCAGTTTTAGTTCCATTTTTATTTGCAGCTGATATTTGTGGCCACAATCACTTTGTACTTTAGTCGTGCCTTTCCACAAAAGACTTACATTTTTTATATTGTTGAGAAGGAAAGCAAGCCAGCGAAATCACATCTTAGCAGAGTAGAGGGCAAAAGCTGAAGTGCGTAAGCGAAATTCCATCTTAGCACATTAGAGAGCAAAAGCTGAAGTGCGTAAGCGAAATTACATCTTAGCACAGTAGAGAGCAAAAGCTGAAGTGCGTAGTTATGAAAGATGGAAGCACGGCGAAGAGAAAAGTTTTGGTTTACAAGGTCAGTTTCAGTTCCCAATTATTACGTCATCAGAGTTGCGCGGGCCATAGAGTGATCTAGAAATGACGCAATGCAGAGAAGTTATTACGATTGTAGAATAAAGAGGAAGAATTAATGTTTATAGTTTAAATTATAATTTTGATTCATATATTTTTATCTTACATACATATATACCCGCGCTGTTACCCGGCTCGGTGAGCTCAGTTTTTGACTCTTATATGTTCGTAAACTGTGTATTTTTTGCTTTAAACGTGATAGAACTATGTTCCTACATAGCAAAAAAAAAAAAAAAAAAAAAAAAACCTCCTTGAGATATCTTGAGGATGTTGCTCACGGGATATGCGCACATCCTCAGGACATCTCGGAATATCATCCGAACATCCTAAATACTTCCTCCCGAATGCTTAATGTCTCATCCCAGTATATCCTCAGGACATCCTAACTAAGTCCTATCGAAGCGTATGGGATGTTATTAGGATCTGAACTCCTACTTATTACATCCACAGGACATCCCACTAACCGCCTAAACACATCCCATTATATCCTCAAACATCCTATCTAGGTCCCATAAATAGAGTACGGGATGTTATAGGACTTAAAGTCCTACTTACTACATACTCAAGACATCCCGCAATATCCCATTGTCCTCCTAAACTCACCTTCCCGAGTGTTTAATGTCACATGTTTCGGTTAAGGTTTTTAATGCCTCTAGTTAATCTGCGCGTAATAGTTGTAGAATTATCACCGGTTTAAAAGTTGTTTTTAAGTGCTACTAAGCCTAATTCCCAGTTATTTGCTTACATATGAAAAGGACCAAAAAATGTGTACAATTTAATAGGCTGTACAAGGAAGTCATGTGGTGTCCACATCAGATTTTGTTATTGTAAAATGTTATAAAGAGAAAATTATCTAAAATTTAAAACAAATAATACTCTTCGAAAAACAATTTTTAAAATTTTAGATAAGTCTACAATAATTGATAATAATAATTAATAATACATCAAAACGCAGAAACATATGAAAATCTTCGGAAACTGTATGCTGCTGTACAACTAAAATTAGAGCCATTATATTTCATTTTGAATTTTGATGATGTACATGAGAAATTTTCCATTTCAACTATTATACATTAATAGAAGCCCATTTTGTTTAATATACTCAGTGGCATAAAATAAAACTTCTTGCAAGATATTTTACAGAAATCCACATAAAACGACATTTTAAATGACTGCTGTTAAGCATACATGTTGCTAATATCAAAGATCTCATTCATCTTCAATTGGCAAAAGCGCCTGTTTATGACGAGTGTGATTTTATCCGAGGTGGTAACAATAACATCTTGAAGAGGAGAACATTTAAATAACTAATCGTAAACAATATAGAGAAAAATTTATGGTTGATTGATAAGACATGACCAGGAAGAAACAAACGGAGAAAACACAATTCATTATATTTTTTTTAATGTTTAATTAGTTTCATATCTTTTCGATCGTTATTTGGATGCCTTTAAAAATGCTTGGAAAAATGAATGTGATTCTACTTTACGTACAAGTGATGGAATACTGAATTTAAGAAGCAACTTCGTTGTTTTCTTGAAATAGGAAAATTTTAAAGTAAATATATTAGCAATTTCTTATGCCATCAGTAGCTACAAATTAACTGACACTACGCAAATTAGGTGGTGTACAAAACGACCAAATGTTTACACAGAGAGAGAGAGATAGTCCGAAAATTTATAGGTATTCAAAAGAGAGAGAAAAATTCCCCCCTCCTCCTAAAGGGAAATTAGCGTAGAAAGGCTATTAATTTAATTTTCGCATTTTGCGTTGATTCACTATAAACGGCGAATCACTTTTTATATTGTTGTCACCCAATATTAGAGCCCTCTATTATCTTTAAAGAAATAAAATAATGAAGAATCTGCATAAATCTATGCACGTTTCTCGCATTGTGATAAAACTAGAGCCATCAAATTTTGAATAACGTACGTCTCAACCCGAATATGGACATCTGAAAGCCCAAATTTGGAATTTGGTATTTGTTTTATTAACTATTTCACATTTTGTAAAGCATTTATGAGTTTATGATTAGCGATTTCAAACGAGCAATGGCAACACTATACGAAAAAAAAAAATATTTTATATCCAGCTCGCCGAGACTGTGTATCGGAAATTTTAAAGATATGCTCTTTTAAATATTTTAAGATATTACTGTTGAATTGAATTTTATGGTTTAAGTATGAAGAACATGATATTTAATAAATAAAGGTAAAACACAAAACGTTAAATAAACGCCCCTTTGGGCGCAATATAAAGTCTGAAAGCTTTCAATTTTTTTTTAATAGTGTACAAATAGCAAATGCCATTACAGTGTTTTGGGGATTTGTGTTAAACCCACAGCGGTAAGAAATTACAGATGTAAATCTGAATATATAAAGGCAAAAGTGAAAAGAATAGCCATACAGAAGTGAAAAATATTGAAAGAAAGCGCTTTAGTTTTGAGAGAAAATATAAAAACGAACCTTTCAAATTTTATAAAAGTGTACTTTTTACCGACGAAAGTAAATTTTATCTGTTTGAATATGATGTTAGGAAAACTGTGTGAAGTAAATATAAAAAGCATTCGCTGTGATTTAAGAAAAATTAAGAAAAATCTGGCAACAATGAAAACTACACGAGCGAAACTGGCAATGTAAAGAGAAAAAGAGCTTGCTTGTTGGAGAAAATTCGACAGTGAAAAATTAGGCTTAATACCGTTCTGAGAAACTTAATAAAACTTTAAAAAGTGGTATTCGTATATGTCGTACATTGCCATCAAAATCCTCTTTCATTTCTGCTCCTTAAATGCGGGTGAAATGATTAATGGATTGCGCGTGAAATCCTTAATGGATTGTGCTCAAATCATGATTCTAAAGAAATTCTAAAGATATCCTCATTTCAAAATTAGCTTGCGATATTGCTGTTGAACTGAATTTTAGGTTTGAGTACGTAGAACATGATATTTAATAAATTAAGGTAACAAGTAGAACGTTAAATAAATGCCCCTTTGGACATAATTTAAAATCTGAAACCTTTCAGATTTTTTGTCTTTTTTTTTTATTATTTTTGTCCACGTACTATTTTTTAAATTTATTTTTTATTTTATTTTGTGTGTGATGAACAAACATATAAGTTTTTAACTCCTAAATTTTTACTAGCTAATATTTTATCCGTCTTAGCAAGATTTAACATCGCTTGGTTTCAGTTAGTATGTTTTTCACTTTCTTTTCCAGGAGATAATCCTAATTAGAAATTTAATAGTTATATATATATATACGTTCAAAAAATTTGTCGTGATACTGTAGAGTTCCTCATTCTTTTTCTACTAAATGAATATCGAGTAACGTAGGGAACGATTAAACGATTTATGGCTGAATTCAAATAACAAATGTTGCAGACTCAAGAAGGGTTAAATACCCTTTATTTTACTCAAAATAAGGTGAACAGTTGGCCCCTTTTTCTTGCTTACAGCAAAGCCTCCACTCGGGCTTGAACTCAAAATAAGAAATAAGAACTTATAAGGTATTTCTCGCACCTTCCGAGCGTGCCTTCGTGGTGTAGTGGTTCTGCAGGCTGGGCTGGTAGTCCGTGGTTCGATTCCCGGCGAAGGGGGTTGCGAATTTTTCATCGCTCTTGCTTCCAAAAAAAATCCTAATGTCTCTATAGTGGCGATCGAATTAAAAGGGTGGTGGATGATGATTTCTCCCCACCCAGGATTTGGCGATTGGGTCCCCTAAAACCCCCAGTCGCCCTTTAAAAGGGGGAGTATATAAGGTATTTCTCCCGCCTTCCTAGCGTGCCTTCATGGTGTAGTGGTTCTGCACGCTGGGCCGGTATTCCAGAGATCCATGGTTCAATTCCCGGCGAAGATGTTGCTAATTTTTCATCTTGCCTGCTTACAAAAACACCTAATGTCTCTACAAACTAATTAAAAGAGACTTAAGCGAAGCTAACACGAATTGGCGGTTAACTTAGATTAGCACGAATATCAACGGCCGAGCGTAATAGCTCTTAGATAGACTTAGCCCGAAGGCAAATACTCAGGATTCCTAGCTCTCTTTCTCGAAGTAAGTTGAACTTTCCTTAAATACTACTTCTTACTCTTCGCATTCAACGCTAAAAAAATTCTAAAAACTCGTTCTGGTAGGGAGTTGTAAGCTGAAAGAAGAATGGATAGGAAAATACACTTAAATTAACATAACTGTTATAAAATTTAAGTATACCTTACAATACATCTAAGTACGCAGAAAAGAAGCTAAGGTACAAAGCGGTAAGGTCATTTAGGAATTAAGTAGCGAGAGAAAAATACAGGGCTGTGGAGTCGGAGTCATGGTGTCGGAATCGGAGTCGGGCAGATTTTGGGGTAAAAGGAGTCGGAACTGGAGGCGCTAAACACAGGTCGACTCCGACTCCAGTTTTCGTAAAACAGTTTAAATTTGAAATGAAATTAAGATGAATTGCAAAAATTAATGGCAAGTTGAGTTATTATTTTTATTTATGAACTGTATACATTAATAAATAGTTATTTCTATTTTATTGACCTATTAATAAACAAATATAAGGGAGGAGGACGGATGAGATATTTGCCATTAGTGATTAAACTGATTCATTTAGTTACAAATTTCACTGATAAATTTAGGTAAGCAGCGCTAGCAGCAAGAACTCCTAAAATTGATGCCATTCTTAAAAAGCAAGCAGGGAAAGGAGCAATTATTGATCAAGCAATGCGATAAGGAAGTACATATTTGATGGTAAAGAGGTTTTTAGAATTAAGAAAGTTTTTAGGAGATGTAGATAACCCTAATGTTTCACTAACAGAAAGATTGTGGAATGATCTTGCAGAATTGGAAACTCTTCTTTGTGTAACGTGTATAGCCACAAAAAAGCTGCAATCTGAAGAATTGACAGGAGGCGAGAATAAAATGTTTGTTCTTTTTGAAATGGAGGGTTAATTGCAGAAGGAATCATTTCTTCAATGAAGAAATGAGAAACGAATTTGCTAGACAATGAAATCTTGCTGGGTTCAATACATGGAGATCCGAAACACCGAATTTTCTTGGATGACGAACAAATTAAAAAGGCAAAGAAAGTCATCTATGAACTTTCATTAAGAATGATATTATTCTCAGAACAATTGAAGAATTCGAATCAGGATATTCAAACTTTAGACATTGCAATGGAGTCTGTATCATCCTTTTTCATTGATGAATTAGATTTTAAAAAATATTTTTGGATAATATTGAAAAGGCTAAGACAAAGCGAATGAAAATAAAAACAAGAGCCTTTAGATATAAAAATGAAAAAAAATATAAACAAGATTTCTACACAGCCTTTGAAGAAATAGAGAAATATGATTGCGCTTGCAAGACACCTCTTTTAGAACTTCTAAAAATCTATCCTGAAAAGTTAAAAGAAGTAGCCCTAACAGTAAGAGATCTTCCTCCTACTCAAGTTAGTGTGGAAAGACTCTTCTCAGCTCTGAAGTTTATCAAATTGGATTTATGGCCCTCCAACAAAGAAAATCTTCCCAAAGCTATACTGTTTCTTAGAAATAACTAATGCCAGTTTTTCCATTTCATAATAAATGCTAATTAATATAAATAATTTACTATGACATCAATTTTTTTCCTGTAGCATCTATTACTTCTTTTATATTAAAAAATAAGCTGTAACCCATGTGTATATGTTACATATATATATATATATATATATATATATATGAGGGAGTCGGAGTCGGTCATTTTTCCTACCAATTCCACAGCCCTGGAAAAATAAACGCAGATTGGGAAATGAAATTGTAGATTCAGTTTCATTCCAAGATTTTAAAAGACAATGTAGCAAATCAAAAGACGTGCAGCGATACATTTATTCAATAATACGATTGTTCAATATGTGCTGTTATTAACCACATTCATCTAAACTGTTTTCTGAATTCGTGATTTATGTTAATTTACTCGAGGATTATCTGTACCCTGGAACTGTTAGCTAAACTCGTGTTTTTGTCATGGGTGTCGAAGAAAAATTCTTATGCACAAAGCACGAGTTAAAAAGTGTTTAAAAAGAACCGCTATGAGTGATACTAACGTCAAAAAGTACGTTTCCCTTCACGTTGCTGGAAACAATTCGCATGCTTTATGGGGAACCGATTAAACTTCCGTCGAAGAAGCGTCTGGGCCTCGCTTTCTCTTGATTGTTGCTGTTGTTATTTTTCTTATCCTCTCTTCGAGATGTGTCGTCCGTCCGAAAGAGAGAGAGAGGGGGGGGCCCTCATTAGCGCGAGTTGTTCAGTCGACGTCGACTTTTATCTCCCTTCTGCGGCACTCGTTTTCCGTGCTTAATCTCCTCAATCGGTGAAAGAAAAGACTTTTGTTGCCTGTCCCGGCCTCTCTCTCTCTCTTTCCGTACCGCCCGGATCGTGGTTGAAACGAGGCCCGTTTAAAAGTAGTCCAGGTCTGCCGTCACTATTTCTTCTGCAACCTCGCTGTTGACCAATTGCGGCAGCGATTTAAAGGCTATGAAGTAGCCTTTCGATGTGCGAATTTTGCAGAACCCGAGGAGACATCAAGTCCGGATCCACTGTGGAATACACTGGACCTCATGAATGAGTTTCAGATTTTCAACAATTGCTCTCTTTATATAGTACTTTTATATTACCAGCTAATTTGCACTTATGCTACATAACAGTATAAAATGACCCAAATTAAAGTGTAACGAGCGCATGCTTATTTTATTTGTGTTGCTGCCCTTTTTGCTCTGTTGGAAAGCTATGTTTTTCCTTCCTTGTACGAATTAAAGGAAGTATTGTAATCGTGAAAATTTTTGAGTTTCAGATTTCAACGGAAATACCCTTTTCGATTATTCCCGTGCTCATGTTGATTATCTTTTTGAGTGATGTCTGTACTTACGGAGAGAATACAGAACTCTTTATTCCGAAATGTGTAAAATGCATTCAAAATGGACTTTTTCGTGACGTACAAATGTCTCGCGTACGTATCTAGCATAACTCGAAAGTTAGTACGTACGTATCTAGCATAACTCGTACGTAAATGTACGTACGTATCTAGCATAAATCGAAATGATTAGCCGTATAGCAATAGAGTGGCGAAATTCTGTATAAGAGATTGCTGTAACAACCTCCCTTTCTTATCGTAATCGACAGTACTAATTATATATATAATTTACTTTTTGATTTTATTTCAAATTTTGCAGCTCGATGCGCAAAATTCTTGACCTCACAGGTCCTTTTAAGTTTAGTTAGTATGCCTTTTTTTACATATATATATATATATCCACGTACCTTTATTTTCGCAGATATATGCTTTCAATTACGCTAGTTCCAATCCGTTTCAAGGGATGAAAATGTTCGTATTTTGGCAATTTCAAATTTTAAAAAGTTATTTAGGATAAATAACGAAATTTAACTTTTAACGAAGTTTCCCGGTCCCTATACTCACACGTCAGAAAGTTTCATACTCGTTATGTAAAAATAAAAATGAAAGAAGTTTGTATCCCGTACGACAAAAATTTAACTTCAGAATTTGCAGTTATTGGTGTCATTTTCTCAGAGATCGGTTAATTAAGTTATAGTCAGTCGAGGAAATAAGTTTAAATGAAATGCAGCAAAAAATATGTATAATTTAACAGGCGCGCAATGAAGTCATCTAGTGTTCACATCAAATTTTTTGTAGTTGTGTTATGCATGTTACAATGCGTTATGTTCATATTCTTTCATGTTACATATATATGCTTTTAAAACAACAGTTGAATGAAATTGCATATATACTTTTATTTGGGAGATCCTGCATAATCATGCATCTAAAGAAAAGTGATTCTATATTAGGTAAAACTAAATATCTGCAAATCTATATGCACGTTTTTACCATATAAACATCACTAGAAAGAGCTCTTTGTCTACGTCTTGGTCCGAGGCGTCTTATTAAACGGATATTTTTCCAAACTCAGATTACTCAATCTCAGATAAATTTTGCCAAATTACCAGCTTAAAGGGAAATGCAATAAATGTAGATAAAAATAAAGTTGATTATTAAAAATTATTTGCTAAATGTAACTTAGGATTTCATTTCATTCATTTTATTTTCATGGAATCAAGATCTTTTCGTTTGTCTGTGGATCTAAAACTGAAGGACGCATCTCAAAATCGATAGTAGTATACACCATATATCTCACTGGAGACATCTATTATTAATTGCATTAAAGATGCAGACGTTTATAAGAGTTATTAATTAGATACATGACAAGTTAAATGCGTTTAAAATTTTATCAAATTCATTAGCAATGTAAATAAAATAAAGAATGGATTTGCAGAGATGCTTTTAATTTATTACAAATGCTCTTCTTTTCAATCAGCTGCAAATTGATTGCATTTGAAAGATGCGTGTATTAACATCTTATGCTTTCTCGCATAACTTCAAGATATGGCTACGAACAAGGTTGCTCAGACACTAATTCTTTTATACTTAGTAACGATTTTATATTTCTCATCGGAGCAATACTTGGCAAAGCGCGTAGATGACAAGTGAGTGATAATGTATCGTAAAGTAATGGTCCACAAATTCTAGAAAAACATGCTAAGAAGCCGGGAGAAATAACTTATATACTCCCCCTTTCAAAGGGCGACTAGGGTTTAGTAGACCCAATCGCCAAATCCTGCTGATGAATGATCATCATTCACCACCTTTTAGTTCAGGCGCCACTGTAGAGACATTAGGTAGTTTTTGAGAGCAGGAGAGATGAAAAATGAACAATGCCTTCGCCTGGAATCGAGCTACGGAAGTCTCGAATAGGAGTCGAGCATGCTGGCCACTACACCACGAAGGCATGCTAAGAAGGAGGGAAAATTACCTTATATGGTAACTTAGGCCAGGTGTTACTTTTTACCCCAATGCTGTTTCGTCCCAAAATTCCTTTTACCATTGAGGGGTAACCATACGACCTTTCTTTGATGATTCTGTCTATCGCTCTGGTACTCTTTCGTGCACACCTCTTCTACCCTCTCCTCCAAGCGCAGGGGTTTTCTTGCTGATAAAACTCGCTTCTCTCTCGTTCGTCCAAAAAGCGAAGACTTTTCTGTTCGTTAAGGTGCTTTTGGCTGCATAAATATTCTGCAACAATGCAACGTAAATAACAGAAGTTTAGCCGCCCAACCTGGATAGTGGTTGGTGACTCTGACTGGCATACCGAACGGTCCTTGTTCGAATCGCGAAGGCATGGATGTTTGTAGATGTATAGTGTCTGTGCTGCATGGGGCACTCTAAAAATGCGGCAAGCCGAAAGTCCTCTCAAGAGGTTGGTGGCAGGGAAAGGGGTGAGATATCCTCGACTTCCCCAGGGTGCTTTCTCTCAAAATTGGGGGGGGGGGGGGGGGAATGAGCTATAGTCGAGCTGTCACCTGTATGGTGCTCGAGGCTCTTGCCAACGATTGACGCGATGGGCTTCTTGCCACGCTAAATATCTTATGCTCACCATTGTCTTGTGCGTGGGCTTGTGCTGCCCATTGTGAGACAAGTGAGGCTGTTAACAAAAACAGAATTTTACATCATATTATTTTGCACTTATATGATTATTACTAAATTCAATAAATATGTGCAATATTGAAAACAATTTAATCTTTTTGATAACTACGCACATATTTCAATCATTTTGACGACTAGAAAAAATAATTTAGGGTTGCACAATGTTTGTGTAATTTTTTAGCCTATGCTATTATAATCATGAATGTCTTTGAAAATGTCAAAGACGAAACTTTCTATTGAGGGAAAAATTCAAATTTCAGTAATTTAAGCGGTATTATTACAGATAAGCCGCTTGTGATTCTGATAAATTTTCCCTGCCTATTGCTAAATGAATAGTTTACCATGTCTATCTTGGCTAAGTCCAGATGCAGATGAATAGTTCTAGCTTCAAGGCAATTTATTATTAAGTGCTCTTCATCGTGTGATTCGCGCATTATGATTTGACTTTAATATATAATCATGTATTTATTATACTGGTTTTTAATATTAGCTTAAAGCGAAAATATTTTAACGTGAGCAATCAAAATCCCTTCAGCGACCTATTGGGAGATCACGATCGAAATTCAGGCAGTCGGTTGTTCTAGATATTACTTAATATAGATTGAAGAGATAAAAGTTAGATATTTCAGGGCTACAGGAATAATACCATAATAATAGAGAAGACAAATACGTTTTTGATTAGGGAATTTAATTTTAAACTGAATTTTAACTAAATCACCATTTTTATATGAGGCTGTTTTCCTTTGAATAAGTTCGATTTTGGTTCATTGCTGAGACAACGATTTTGGTTCATTGCTGAGTCACGAATGAGATATTAGTCCTGAAACGGCATTTTGCGTTGGTTAACTATAAACGGCGTTTCAAATTGTTGCAGCAAATATTATCACTCTATATTATATTTAAAATGATTAAATGATGAAGAGTCTGCATAAAAGTATACATATTTTTCGCATTGTGAAAAAACGATGATACCTAGGGCTATAAAATTTTGAGTAGCGTAGTCCTCCACCCGAACATGGTCATCTGGAAGCCGAATTTCGATGTTCGAATTAGTTTTATTATCTTTTTCATACTTTGCGAAACTTTAGCGAAAATTTTATTCACAAATGCAGTGATTTAAAAGCGAGCAGTGGTAACACTGTACGGGAGGAATTTATCTTCAGCGCGCGAGGCGGTCTATCGGAAATTCCAATGATATGCTATATTAATATTTTGTGACTTAGCTGTTGAATCGAACTTTATGTAGCGTAATCTCCAAGAACGTGATGTTTAATAAATAAAGTAAACGCTCAAAACTTTAATTATAAAAAAGACAAAAAAAATTGTAAAGTCATCTTTCTGACGACTAAAAAAAGTCTGAAAAAAAAAAAAAAAAGGAAAAAAACAAAGATATATGGCAACACTTGACACACTATGTCGGGAATCGGAAACGCATAGTTTGCTATGCTGCTGTTTAAATTTTTGTAATTTTGCTTAAGTGCGAAAAAAATTATCTTAAGCTAAAATGATGAAAAACAGAAATGATTTAGTAGGAGTAACTGGTAACAGCAGCCTGGTAACAAACCCTTTTGGGGAAACGTTAAAAATCTGAAACCTTTCTTCTTCGTCTTCTTTTTTTTTTTTTTTTTTTTTTTTTTTTTTTTTTTTTTCAGAAGAGAACACAAAGAAACAGAACCTTTTATCTTCCGTTTTAACTCTACCATCAGCAATTTTTTTACTCCAATTTGCCCTGAAGAAGTATTAATTTCCTTTTGGCATTTTGCGTTGAAAACTTTAAACGGCGATTCACTTTTCAAATTGTTGCCACCAAATATTATCGCCCTGTATTATATTTAAATAAATTAAATAATGAAGAATCTGCATGAATATGTGGATGTTTCTCGTATTGTGATAAAACAACGGTACCTAGAGCCATCAAAATTTGAAAAACGTAACCTCCCATACAATATAAATATGTGGAAGCCCTAATATGAATTTGAAATTTGTTTTATTATCGATTTCAAATTTTGTAACACTTCAACGAATTTTTGATTAAAAAACTAAATGATTTCAAAGCGAGCAATGGCAACAAAGTACGGGGGACAAAACATTTTTATCTCCAGCGCGCGGGACTGTGTATCGGAAATTTAAAATTTTAAAATTATTTTGCGATATTGCTGTTGAACTGAGTTTTATGGTTTGAGAACCTAGAACATGATATTTAATAAATAAAGGTAGCACACAAAACGTTGAAAAGACGCCGTTTGGACGTTGAAAACGTTTGGACGTAATTTAAATTCTGAAACCTTTCAGTTTTTATTTTTTTTTTTTTCCTTCATATAATGTTTTTTTATAGAAAATTGACTCGTCTTTACGTAACATATTCGGAAAATTCTGTGTAGCGAATCTTTCGTTAAAAAATTACTCTTCATGAATATACACATTTTTTTCTCTACAGTAAGGATTTTTGGAATATTATTGCTGGAAACACAGGCAGAAGAAAGTAAAGTGTTAGAGTCCTAATCTATTATCAAAAGTTTTAGAGCGACTAAATTGAGATATTCAAAAAATATTTTGTTTTATTAATCAAATGATTTTTTGATTAATAAAACAAAATATTTTTAATTTTAGGAGTCTCCCCCCCCCCAAATAAGTATTTAAAATACCAATTTCGTAAATGTTACTCTGCGCTAATTCCATTCGACTATAAAAAGACACATGGCGGGAGTGAAAAATAATCTCTTATTATTGAATGAATGTAAACATTATTTTACGTATGTGGAAGTTAAATTTGTGGAAGTAATGATGTTACTATAGTTATCGTGAAGAATTATTGAACATTTTTACTATTGTTGAAGATCTAAAACTGTTTACTCCATGTAAATAAAGATATATCTAAATCAAGATTAAAATTGTTATATTCAAAGTATTAAAATATTTAAGCTAAAAAGAGCATTTTGCAGCTGTAGTTGCACAAACGTAAATAAAATTTGGATAATGTGTACAAAAAAATACGGCAAGAAACTTTAAAAAAATATAATGTAAAGGAATAAAATTTTAAAAAAATACCTGGGAGGACTCCTTTTAATGGTCACCAGAAAGGTTTTGTTAAGGTTTTTCTACGATCTCGCTGATCTCGCAGTCTACCAAGCTGCTATTGCATTCGTTCCTGCTAACCTACTTCTTTTTATCTTTTTAGCTTAAGCGCCATTTTTTTCGCATTTACAAAACATACAATTCAACATCAAAATTGCAAACATTCAAGAGCCGCATGTATTTAGAATTCCAGATGAAGCGTTAGGTGATAACAAATATTTTTCTATTTTTGCATTTTTCAGTTTATCACATGAATGTACATATGAAAAATAGAGGGGGGAGACAGTTCTATACTTCCCATTCTACTGGGCCGATTGACGAAATTCAAATTGCGTTTTTTGTGTCTCAAATGCGCGACTTAGGATATATATTAAAGTTATATACAACCTTATTCTAACTTAGATATTTTGACACAAAATTGGAGTTCTGAAATAACACTCCATTTTTTTTCCATATTTCGATTCTACGACTCAAATTATTCCTAAATATTAAATTTTGTAAAATTTGGTATGAAATTTACGGAGAAATTCAAAAATTTATCTTGGCGTATTTTTTTTCAGTTTGTGCCAAGAATAATTCACTTGGCGAACTTCTTAATTTATAGCAACCCATTTATCTTTCCTTTTTTTCATTGTAAACGAGCGGAAAAAAGACATCGCTCATTATTTCAAATAATTTTAACAACGTGCGTAAACCACATTTTCATTAATATCACTTATATCAAATACACCAAATTTTAAAACGTGGTGTGGTGTATTTATTTATGGCAAAGCACACTAGGGCTATCTGCCTAAGAGGAGGGATGCCTTTCGTGGAGGACTTTCTAAGGGAAACTGGCTCATATACACGTTACACATGGGGAAAACCACGAAAACACCCATGCAGCCAGCCCGTTCGCGGGATTCGAACCTCGGACCGAACTACCAGTGTTCAGCGACTTTACCGCTCGGCCGCTGGTGGGCAATTTTAAAATGTAAATTCACGTATATCAGAGGAAATTTGGAATACAAAACTCTAATTTTTTGAATATATGTTTAGAAATACATGTACTTTAAGGTGATGTTAAAAATTGTATAGGTTACAATACAAAAATGTTTCCGAAAAATTTATAAAAAATATTTAAAATATAGATTTTTAAAATAAATGACAAAAACTCTGCGAATTATATTTTAATTAATCCTAAATTTTGAATTCTGGAAAATTCTGGAAAATATTAAGAATCAAGTAAGTTTACTACAAAAAGATATACTAATAAATATATATCAAATTCAATTAACATCGAAGAGCTAAAATTTTGACAGCTAATTTTGAAAAATATGCTCGTGCGATTTTTACAAAACTTGGCAGTTTGGTATTATTTGAGTCATAGAATGGAGATATGTAAAACATTGGCATGTTATTTCAGAGAAAGGTCCCATTTTGTGTCAAAAACCCTGTATTAAAACAATTCTATATATAAACATAATACATATCTTAATCGCGCTTTCGAGACATGAAAATGCAAGTTGAATTCCATCAATGGACCCAGTAAAACAGGAGATATAGAACTTTTAGTCCCCCCCCGCAGTGTACAGTTTTCTTAGTAAGATGGCTTGCATTTTTTTTTTTTTTGGTTTTTTTATTATTAATATTTCGGGTGTTAAATTTATTAATTAAATGTCATGTTCTTCCCACTTATGACACATAAAATTAAGTTGAATAACAAAATCAGAAAATATTTAAAAATAGTTTATCTTAAGATTTACGATGCATAACCTCGCGCACTGGAGATAACAATATTTTAATCCGTACAGTGTTGCCACTGTTCGCTTTCAGATCGTTCAGTTTGTTAAAAATTCATTAAAGTTTTACAAAATGTGAAATACAAAATTCAAAATTCGGGCTTTTCAAATTGTGCCAAAATTCAAAATTCGTATTACTTTCCTGTAATTTCGAGAAGCAGAAAGTACTAGAAATATCTCAGCGACCGGTTGAAAGCTATTTAAAGGCAAAGAGAGAGCATCTGCTCTCCAGGTGCTTAATTACTGTTGCGCGAGTTGTTAGTTTCGCCGGAATTGAAATATATCCGAGTTAGCCTTCTCCTTAGATGCGCTTTACATTGCGTTGTGTTTAACGTTTTTAGTATTTTGAAGTGTAACTACTGATTGTACTGTGTGATACTCTTATATCCTTACGAGTATTTCTGCCGAAAATTCCAGAACTTTGAAGTGTTTATTTGATAGAATAAATTTTTATTAACCTATCATCGGACCTGTGTGCATTCAATCTATTATCCGTATCCGAACCCGTATGCAAGCAATAATAAGATTGGCAGAAGAATAACAAAACGAAAATAATGCTATCTATTTGCGCAAACCGGTATTATTTTCTTGTCAACGCAATATAATATGTCATTAAGCTACTAAATTTTTTTTTTTTTTTTTTGCTATATTATATTAAGTTAATTCTCATTTAATTGCGGGCAGAATAACCAAGCTTAAAAAATGAAGTTTGTTTACGGGAAAATATCGATCTCATATCATCAGAATGCAGTAAAATTTTTGTAGATTTCTAAATATGTAAAAGGATTATAAATCCCTTAGGTAATAGCAGTGCTTGCATATGTCACAATATTTAGGTAATGTTTTTAATCCATGATAATACTTCATGTAACTTTACACAATGTGGAATATGTAAACATTGTTAAAAATTGCTAAATTATAAAAATAACTTAAAGGGTAACTATTATCCTTCCGTTTCTCCTCAAATCCCAATGAAATACAAAAGCAATACAAACAAAACAGCTTTTGGTGATCTAAAAAGTGTTCATTTTGATTGCTCATTTAATTTCCGTAACTAAATGAAACTTCTGAAAAATACAAGTAAACACTATTGTTAGTAGTTTTTTTCTGATAAAATAATAATATATATTATTCCTTTTTCTTTTCTTTTTCGAAGTGGTTTTGTGTCAGCCATTTTTTTTGAATTAATCGTAAGCGGCATTTCCATATAATCGTGATTCCGCTGTATTATTACTTTGTAATGTATCATGAATGTTGAATACTTGTATTATTTTGTAAAAGTTTGAATGTTGTTTTGTTTTGCACTGTTGTAGTGTAAGTTTTTCATACAGTGCAACAGTACAAAACCTTGTGAAAATATATTTCTGTTGAAGAGTTTGTAAGCCTGACAGTTACCATATTAATAATTTATTAATAATTATACAATAAATATGTAGATCGTATAAAAACAATTACCTTACGCATTATGTCACATCGCCTAACAGAATAGAACTGAGAGAGTGTGCCTGTCAAATTTTGCAAATGAAGTAATAGTTTTCGCAAATAAAGCCGTAAATAAAGTAAAAGTGACAGTGGGTGTACTGAGAAGCTGGAGATTATGTCAGGATATATCCCATGTTTCAATGAAACAGATGATTATATATAATATGTTATCATTTCTGTCTACTGTACATCTTCAGTGCTTGGCAAGTATAATGTTGAAACCTGAATTTGTTGTGCTCTGGCCTGAACGCAAAAGATTGGCATACATATGTTTTCACCATATGATTCTACACTGCTAGAAATGCGCAAAACTTAAGCAACTTTTCTTATTTTGGCTCCAAATCCACAAAACTTCAACTGCAGGTCATGAAATTCTTACTACAGAGGCACAATGTATTAATTAAAGTATAGTAGCAAAAAAATGATAGGACGCATACAGTAAGAAATGAAAATGAAAAGCCTCTATTGGCAGAATTACCCTGGTCCAAAAAACTATTTGATCAAGAGCAAGACCAGCAAACTAAAAAACCTTATGAAGGGATATGACCTCCCCTAATTGAATTGGTTGCGTAGTTGCACCGTCTATCGATATTCAACCCAAGATTATCTCACATTTCCTAGGGCTAAGAATTATCATTCTTCAAGAAACATCTGTTTCGGTTGTTTGAGGAGTTGTTGTCATTCTTCTGAGGAGAAGATTGTGTAACCAGTCATCTCCCTAAAATATACCACACATGGTCAATGGGATTTAAATAAGAGAAGCACGCTGGCCAATCCATTGTACGGATATTTTCACTTTCCAGCAGATCCTCAACAGCGTAGCCGAGATCTCGGTATGAGATTATTGTGGCATTCTTCCGTCTGTTTCCGAAGAGTGTGTGGAAAATGCTCGAATGTTAAAAATGGCCACTTTGTTACCAAATGCGTTCAAACAGGGTCAATGTGTTGTTATTCTTTTATTCTATTTTTGGCTGCCAAATAACAAAACCCGGTACATATTCTTCAGAGAATGAATAAATGTATGAAGAAGCATGCCTGTCGAAAACCACTGTTGTAGAATATTGCTCTGTGTTCAGAGCTGGTCGTGATTCAATTTAAGAACTAAGTGAATCTGGGAGGCCTTCCACATCTATTACAGACAACAAGCGGGCAGTTGATGACGCGATTAGGGTTGAATGTCACATATCCATACGTGCGCTGTCAAAGGATCTCGGCATTAGCTTCTGTAGCGTGAGTAGTAAGCAGAACTACTCAGCTGTGGAAGTGACGTCAGATAAAGGGGCGTGGTCGCCGCCATCTTGGATTTTTCCAGAAGTGACGTAGATGGAATGATAGAACGTCACCTATAGTTCCGTTTTTATTTTGTGGCAATGACCATATTTCTTCATTTATTATTTTTGTGGCAACAACTTTTTTTTTTTGTTTGTTTGTTTCAACGACGTCTTGAACCACTTGTTTGGAATGACATAAGTTTTATTTCATTACTTTTAATTATTTAAAACATGATTAATTTTAATTATTTAATAAGTCATTTTTAAAATTATATAATCTTATAAAACAGTAATTTTTAATGAATAAATTTAATGGTATAGCATGAGTTTTAAAAATACCCCTATGGCTGGGATTCGAACTGCATGGGAGACCTGAGCGTTGCCATAAGGCTACACTTTACCTCTTTATCATTAAAAACGTTACTTTAGTATTTCTGAAGTAATTGATTGAAAATATAATTACCTTCTATTTATGTAACAACTTATGTGCTTGTCCTTAACTTCTATTCCTATCAAGCGAATGTCTGAGGGAAGTCATGTTTCACCTTTTCTAGAGAATTTAAGTAATATTTTATCAGTAAAAAGAAATCTTAACTGCATTTTCAATGAAATTTGGACCAAATTTAGTGGTTCATTACTAATCTAGGGGACTATTCTATTCGAAACAAGCGTATTCAAACATTCTAGTCAAGATAATCCATATAGGTATATTTGTCTACTTTTCTAAACGTTTCTTTTACAGGAAACTTTGCTTTTTTGCGAAATACTGAAATTTTTATTACTTTTCGCTTCCAAATGCATTTTATATGTTATTTATGCTCATTACAATGACTTAACATAATTACAAATAATGTAAGTGGATTATTTTCTGAACTACTGTACATTTTATTTCGGAAAGTTTACAAGAGTATCCTTATTTGTAATACTTTAAGGTTTCTTTTCCTGCATTCCAAGTAAATTCACGAGCATAAAATTTTCAGTTTTACGGAAGGTACTTGTAATGTTACCTTGCTTTCATAAATAGTTCGGGGGAAATTCCTTATAGATAACTTTTTGGACACTGGTTGATTTAATAATTTTTTACGTATTTGGAAGATTTATTTTACTATACTACTTTGGTAGATTAAACTTCTCTAATTCTGATGCATTCATATGTCGGTGACGGCGGTATTAACCACTTCATACGGACTTTGAATCTTCACTCCAAGTTGTAATCACTGACTTGCATTGTCATAGATTTTCCCGTGAAGTCTATTTCTTTCTCAAAAGAAATTTTTATACTAATTTCATAAGAAACATGTCTAAGAAAATATCTCATCTTCATAAGAAACATCAGTTTTTAGATGGATTTTACTTAAATTACTAAGAAAATAAGAATCATTGCTTTGTAAAAATGCTCCTCTTTGACTAAAATTTTGCTACTTTTGTATTACATTAGAAAAGAACAATTAATCATACAAAACTAGTGTATTGCATTGATGAACGAGGGTTAGATTTTAACTTACTGTATTACATGTCAAATGAAAACGTGAAGAAAGTCATATTTTATCCTAACTGCTCATTTTTCATGTCGAATTTTACTAACACGCAGATGTCTCTATTACATTTTTTGATAAAATCTTAAAGGATGAAATGTTTCATTACCAAATTTGTACTTCGTTCTACAAAATAAAAAAGCATTCTTAATTTATTACCAAGAATAATTTGTATATGTTGTACTTTAATTATACTTTCTGATTCATTTTCATGCGATTTGCTTACCTTTGAAAATTTGATTCCTAGTCCAGTGCTAATAAATAATTTTCGCTTTCCCAATGCATTTCGTACGTGACAAAAGCTCAGTTTAGAAAATTTTACATACTTAACGCCATGAGCTAGAGTTGCTGAATTGGAGGGTTATGCTTTAATTTTTATTACATACCATGAGAATTTTTAAGGAAATGTCATGTTGTTTTCCTCCTTCTGCAATTTTCTATCAAGGCTTTACTATAACTGTTTTTTTTTTTTTTTTTTTTTTTTTTTTTTTTTTTTTTTTTTAAATCTTAAAGGTTAAACTGAACATTTCATTACTCGTTTTGAAGATGATTCTCACTATATTCTGCTCAAAAGAAAATGTTAATAACTTAATAACAAAAAAATTTATATATGCAATACTTTGTTGTATTCTGGGTTTATTTTCAAACTGCCGATTATCTATGTCACTTGATTTCCAGTGAAATATTGAAATGATTATTAACTTTCCGCTTTTCCAAAGAATTTCGTAACCAATACGTTCAAATGTCAGAAATTTTAAGTCAAAAATTTTTCCTGACATACCAATCTTACTATCAAAATAGAAAATATGCTAACGTTTTGTTAAAAATTTTTATATTCGTTTCTTTTGAAACATATGCTCTGCGAAAAAAAAAAAAAAAAAGAAAGAAAGAAAGAAAAAAGATGGGACACTTCTATTTCTGCCGTTCTACTAGGCCGATTCACGAAATTCAGATTGTGTTTTTCATGTTTTGAAAGCGTGACTTAGGATATATATTAGATTTATATATAGCATTGTTCTAATATAGGTATTTCGACACAAAATGGACTTTTTTCTGAATTAACATACCAATTTTTTTTCCATATTTTGATTCTATGTCTCAAATTATGCCTAAATATTAAATTTGTAATTTTTGGTGAGAAAGTAAAAAATTTATCTTGGCGAATTTTTTTTCAGTTTTTTTCAATTCACTTGGCGAACTTCTTAATTCATAGCAACCTATTTTCTTTTCCTTTTTTCATTGTACACGAACGGAAAAAAAGTCATCGTTCACATTTTCAAGGAATTTTAGCAGAGTAAACCACATTTGGCGTTCTTATCGCTTATAACAAATATGCCAAATTTCAAAAGGCGTCAATATGTAAATTTACGTATATCTTAGGAAAACTAATTTTTTGCGGGGATGCTTAGAAGTACATCTACTTTAAGAAGATGATAAAACTTTTATTGGTTATAATTCAAACTTTTTTAATTACAAATATTTTTAAAATAATAAATATATTTTTAAATAAACTTTTTTAATTACAAATAAATACAAATTTTAAAATTAAATCATAAAAATGGACTAAAGTTTAAAACAAGAGATATTAATAAATATGTACAAAATTCAATTATTATTCAGGAGCTAAAATTTTGAGAGCTAAATTTTTAAAAACTACTCGTGCGATTTTTTATAGTCTGAATACATTTGAGTCGTACAATTGAAATATGGAAAAAAACTGGCATGTTCTTTCAGAAAAAAAACGATTTTTGTGTCAAAATACCTATATTAGAACAATGCTATATATAAATCTAATACATATTCTAAGTCGCGCTTTCGAGACATGGAAAACGCGAGTTGAATTTCGTCAATCGACCCAGTAGAACGGGAGATACAGAAGTATATTTTTCTTTTTTCCCACAGTGAACAGGAATACCCAGATTTAATTCTTTAAGGTGTATTTTTCTGTATCACCAGTCTAAAATTTCGAATGCAAAATTTTTAAACAATTTCATATTCTACGAAATTTACGTATTTGCAATTCATTCATTTACGTATTGCAATTCAATTCATTCGAATGAAATTGATATTTTCTTAAAATTTTATTATTCGGAGTGTTATTTAATTACCACAAAATGCGAATTTTTTCTCATTATTTCAATATATGAACTTCAGTATTCTAAACCTTTCACGTAGTTATAAGTAATCCTATCAGTAATTACAAGACGAAAGGAATAAATGCAGCTAATGAAGACAGGTAGTAAAAATTTTGAAATAAAAAAAAAGTTCTTTAGATATAGGAAAGTAAGGTTACTCAATAGGATGTCTAAATATTTTCTAAATTCGCAGCTTATTTCGGAATGACTTAGCATATAAGACGGAAGTTTACAGATAGATAAATAATGAAGATAAAAAAAATTGTTTAAAATTTTACATTGCAGTTAGTTACATTGCAGTTTTCCATAAATAGTGATTCAAGCAAAGAAAACATGCTGCCAGTCACTTGAAACTCTAAGTGGGTATTTGATCTTCGCTCTAACATGAAATTTATAATTCTACTAAAAAAATTGTCTTTTTGTGTCAAAATGATTCTTTTTTGCCTAATAAATTAAAGTTCCAATTTATAACTCTAAATTTTATGTAGCATATGAATGCAAGTTTTCTTTGTTTTTGAAATACTGCTACTGTATGTAGTGTCTGTATTTGTTAAAAAATATGTGAAGCCCTATCCTGATAGTGGCGACTGCTAGATTGTTCATAATCTCCTGTTGAGCAGGCACTATTCTGTTTGGTATACACCTTAGGTCAGAAGCCTGCTCAGTGGTGATAAATAAATAAATATAGAATGCCTTGACTACAATATTTGAATTTGTTTGTTTCGAATAAAAACTCAAATTAGTAATAAAACACTGAACTTCGTAAAATTCCACTGAAAAATCAATAAAGAATTCTAGTTACTATTGGAAATATTACATAAATTCTCTTGCTACAGGGAAACATGACCTTCCTCAAGCACTTGCATGTTATGTAGTAAAAATTAAAAGCAAAACCAGCGGCTGTTAGATCAATACAGAGTGTAACAATCAGCTTTATATTACAGAACTTCCTGTTTATCTTGGGAAACACTCACAGTGTCCGCCGAAATGGTTGGAAAGAAATCAATACAAAACTCGTTAAGGATAGCGCCCCTTGAGCGGTTTCATGGACGAAAATGGAAGATGTAAAATAAGTACTTTTCTCTGAGAAATGCTGAAGGAGTAAGTCACATCATGCAACCGGAAAACTGCTGTCCTTCCTTTTCTGTAATTGAGCTATTATATTTGCCCTTTATTTAACCAAAAAAACCTTCTATTCAGTTTCCAAGAAAAGAAAAAAAAAATCTGAAAATTTTCAGATTTTAAATTACGTCCAAAGGGGCGTTTTTTTAACTTTTTTGTCTGTTACCTTTATTTATTTAATATCATGTTCTACATACTCAAACCATAAAATTGAGTTCAACAGCAATATCGCAAAATAATTTTAAAATGAGCATTTCTCTAGAATTTCCGATACAGAATCTCGTGTACTGGATATAAAAATGTTTCTTTGTTTTCCTCTTTCGTACAGTGTTGCCATTGTTCGCTTTGAAATCGTCAAGTTTACTCATGAAAAATTCGTTGAAGTGTTACAAAATATGAAATAGATAATAAAGCAAATTTTAAATTCAAATTAGAGCTTCCACATGCCCATATTCTATATACGTTATTCAAATTTTGATGGTTCCAGGTTCCGTTGTTTTAATCCAATGCGAGAACCATACATACATTCATGCAGATTCTTCATTATTTAATTTCTTTAAATGTAATGCAGAGCTCTAATATTGGGTGGCTACGATTTGAAAAATGATTTGCCGTTCATTGTTTTTAACGCAAAATGCCAAAACGAAATTAATAGTCCTTCAGTGCAAATTGAATTTGAATCAAAAAAATCCCTAAAGTGTTACAAAATATGAAATCGATAATAAAACAAATTCCAAATTCCAAATTAGGGTCTCCAGATGCCCATATTAGCAGAAGGATTACATTAGTCAAAACTGGGTGGCTCTAGGTACCGTTATTTTATCAAAATGCAAGAAACATATATACATTTATGCAGATTCTACATTATTTAATTTCTTTAAATATAATGCAGGGCTCTAATATTTGGTGGCAATAATTAGAAAAGTGAACCGACATTTGAAGTTTTCAATGCAAAATGGCAAAATGAAATTAACAACCCTTCTGCGCTAACACCCTTTGGGCTAAAAATTAAAAAAAAAAAAAAAAAAAAACTTACTCCTTTAAACAAAACGCTATTACTAGTTCTCGGAGTGGCATGACCGCCTTTCGCCAGTCATGAAGTTTTTCCTTTTTCTCTCTTGGTATACTTTATTTTATAATTTAAAATATTCTGCTTTCTTACGTTTTTAATTATGTAAATATCATCTTAATGAATGGAAGTTTATGAAAACAGAAACTAAATTAAGTAATTATGCAAATTTGAACTGTTTTAATATAGGTCTTCATGATCAGATCCCCAAACCGATATCATTCAGAGGCTTTACAGATAAAAATCTTGGGATACCATTCTTTTTCGGGTTTTTTCACTACTTTTATACGTCAATTAATTTAAAAGAAAACAATAATTACATTCATCTTCGCTGAATGATGGCATTGCGTATGCTTATCTATTTCCTTCCCTCTTTAAAGTCTGCCGATATTTTTTTTTTTTTTTTTTTTTCTCTTTTTTTTTTTCAGTTGAGAACTGTGCTCACGAAAAGCTTCTGTGTAACTTATTTTCATGCAGAGTAGCTTTACACTGTGGTAATCTGGAGAAAATAAAATATTGTTCGAACTCATATGGAGGCCAAAACCTATTTACAGCCGTTATTTCTGTATTGATGTATATTTAACACTAAGGATGTCTGAACTTACATCACCCTTGTACTTACATGAACACTGCAGCTGCAATGCACGTTACTAACACTAGATATCGAATTCGAAAAAGAGGAATTTATGACATGGGTCTATTAACATATTACTGATAACATAAAATATCAATGCTCATACATGTTTTAAGCATGTATGATGTATCCAACTTCTTTTTCTTGATATTTCGGTACTTTGGAAAGGCAAGAGTTTCGACACTAAATATTCAAAACTGTCACAAACTTAAAAGACGCAAAATGAAGTGAATTTATTTAAAGAAAAATATGTATCATATTTACAAGCGTATTTACGGTTATTTTTTTTTTTTAATGTTAGAATGATAGTCTAGAAATTCCGATCTTTGGAACAGAACTATGAAAGTTGCATTCAGTTATTTCCTAAGACCCATACCACTCAAGGATTTATTTCATGCGAACAACTATTTCGGACAATTTTCTGCCTGGTTTACTACTGAAAGAAAGACGTGCGATTTAAGGCGAAACTTGTTCTCCATTGAAAACAAGCAGATAGAATTCGAACCTGATAGCTAATCAGTTGAAAGCGAACAACGTGCGATTTTTTCCGTCCTTTCGAAAAAAATAGCAAGTTGTTCGTTTTCAAATGATCAGCTATCAGGTTCGAATTCTATCTGCTTGTTTTCAATGGAGAACAAGTTTCGCCTTTACATGTTAACCCCAAAGTGATCTGTGGTGATTGGCTGTTGTGACAAAGTACAACATTGTTCCAAACAGTTGTTCTTTCGAAACAAAAGGATGTGTGATAGCAGCCTAACGGACACACCGGAATTCTCGGAAAATTTAATTTCTAACGACTACTTCGCAATGGTCGGTAAAGTTGAACCTGAGCTGTAATCACATCTCGTTCTTAATACGTTATTTGCTTTCATGGTGGTCCAAAGGAGAGCATTGTTCCTGAGAACAACTTTCTGAGAAACGCTGGAGCTTGAGAAACCGTCTTTCAAAATTCCCACGCTTTATAGGTGTATTGGTATGCATCATCTGCCTGTTACCGACCATCCCTAATCACGTGCCAAGTCGGAGCCTGGAAATTCTAATGGAAATTTTCTGAGGCCTATCAACATTATATCCGCAAAAAAGGCTCTCGCCAGTCGAGAGGAGCTATGAAAATTTAGGGCAAATGAGAATGCAGAAAGTCTTCCCTACATTGGTCCAGGAAATCTTGAACATAAAATCAACTCCAAAGAGTTTAGTGAAAAGTAGTTTAGTGAAGAAGAAACAGAACCTTTTCTCTTCCGTTTTAACTCTGACATCAACAATTTTTTTAGTCCAAAGGAGCAATTTACTCAGAAGTAGTATTTCGTTTTGCCATTTTGCGTTGTCTCGCTATAAATGTCCGTTTCACTTTTCAAACTGTTGCCATCAAATATCAGAGCCTTGCATTATATTTAAATAAATTAATAATGAAGAATCTGCATGAATGTATGTAAGTTTCTCGCATTGTGATAAAACAACGGTACCTAGAGCCATAAAATTTTGAATAACGTAATCCTCCTGCGAATATAGGGATCAGGAAGGCCAAATTTTAAATTTGGAATTTGTTTTAATATCGATTTCATATTTTGTAAAAGTTTAACGAATTTTTCATTAACAAACTCAAGGGTTTCGAAGCGACCAATGGCAACGTTGTACAGAAAAAAACTTTTTATCTCCAGCGCGCGAGGCTGTGTATCGGAAATTCTAAAGATATGCTCATTTTAAAATTATTTTGCGATATTGCTGTTGAACTGAATTTTATGGTTTACGTGCGAAGAGCATGATATTTAATAAATAACGGTAATGCACAAAATATTAGAAAAATGCCCCTTTGTACGTAATTTAAAATCTGAAACCTTTCAGAATTTTTTTTTTCCTGTCCACTCTGTCACGAGTATTCTTATCTCTCTTCGGAAAGGTCCACTAACCAGTAGCCGGATTTTCCGTACTTTTGCCTTAAATCTGCACTGGAAGAAGAAAAAAAAACTCTGAGAACTTTAACGTCCGACTAACGTACAGGAACTTTAACTGACTTTGTTTATCAATTTTTTTAATATTTTTCCCCCGATGGAAACCAACGAATATTATCTTGTAAATTATTTGCATATAGTCTAGAATGCTAAATAAATTATGTACGCTACCTCTTTGCATTGTCTCAGCTCGCTATGTGCAAGTTGGGCCAAACTGCGTAAAGGATCGATTTATATAATAGGTGCAATTCTTGAAAATGTAAGTGATAGTAATATTTGTATGCTTAAAGCAATCTTTAATTGATCAAAAGTGTTTATCAAAATTTCCAAACAAATTCTTACTTCCCTATTTCTTTTCAATGCTTATCGGACCAATACTGCTTATCCTTAGTGCCATTCCTTATTGTAAGAATGATATGAATTTTTAAACAATTTTAGAATTAAATTTTAAGAGTCACAAAATCATAAATTGGAGAAATATTTTTTCCACGACAAAAAGAAATTGAATTTTTAATTCTATATTTCATTTATATACCCGATTATTGAGTTTAGAAACAGTTAAATTGCTGATCATATTTGAGTAATTGAACTAGTTCGTAATAAAATCATACGACTGCTTTAGGCTTTTGTCTTAGCCGTCTTCTCGAAAAAATAAGGTCCTGGTTTACAATATGTGTACGTTTATATTTTATGGAATACACACTTAACTAAAAACATGAAATTAAATTGCACAAAATGGAGAAATTTGATTCTTTCTATAAATAATGTTAAATAAAAAATTTTTCGCGGAGTAGCTAGAGGGGAGCAAGGTAGGACATTTGTTTCCCAGGGCGCCAAATTCATGTTACGAATTTTTAGAATGAAATATTTTCCGCTCTTGGCATATAGGAGGGGCGCGAAATCCTCAGTTGTCCCCGAGAAAATCCTGGCTACAGCTTTGAAAATGTTAAATTATATAGTTATTTCATGTAAATGAACATGATTCATATAAAAAGAACTGTAATTTGCTCCAGTGACATCACTCTACTGAAAAAGTTAATGGAGGAGCTTAACAGGTTTTACCTGAGCTTTCAGTGTTTGCACATAACCCATTTGGTGTCCGCCGATAACATCGCGGCAAAAACATCGCGGACGAAAACGTCGCGGAGAAAACAACGCAAGGCGAAAACATCGTGCTACAAAACATAGTGAGAGAAATCATCGCAAAGAGAAAACATCGCAGTCCTAAAACATCGTGGTACAAAACATCGTCGTCGAAAATAAAGCGGTTAAAAAACTTCGTAGTTTAAAATCATCGTCGTCGAAAATATCGTGGTAAAAAATAAAGTATCTACAAATCATCGCATGACGATAACATCGCAGACATGCTTTTTCCCTACATGCTTTAATATCTGTAAATGAATATTCCCATAAAAATTTGTGAGCGCAAAATGTAAAGTAGGATAATTTTTACTTTCACATTTTTTATTAACTAATAAATTTTTTCTGAAAAAGTAAGAAGGAAACTTAAGCATAGAAAATTAAATGCAACTTATAGATTATACTTTCACGAAAAATTACTAGTAAAAACTTTATAAAAAATTATTTATTAATGGTCTTTGTTAGTTAACTATGTCGGTTTAAAATTCTATTAATTGCTATAAGTTGCATTAATTTGCTATGCTTAAGTTTCCTTCTTACTTTTTCAGAAAAAATTTATTAGTTAATAAAAAAATGTGAAAGTAAAAATTATCCTTCTTTCCATTTTGCGCTCACAAATCATTATGGGAATATCCATTTACAGTTATTAACGCATGTTTGCGAAAAGCATGTATGAAAAAAGCATGTCCGCGATGTTATCGGCAAGCGATGATTTGTAGATACTTTATTTTTTACCACGATATTTTCGACGACGATGTTTTTAAATTGCGAAGTTTTTGAACTGCTTTATTTTCGACGACGATGTTTTAGAACTGCGATGTTTTCTCTTTGCGATGGTTTCTCCCACGATGTTTTGTAGCACGACGTTTTTGCCTTGCGTTGTTTTCTCCGCGACGTTATCGTCCGCGATGTTTTTGCCGCGATGTTTTCGGCTGTAACCACTCATTTTATGTGCGCCCGCCTAAAACATAGTTAGAAAATCATTGCGAACGGAAAAGCCATGATGAAAACAAGGAGAAAACGCTGTAGATAAAATATCGTGAGAGAAAAGAAGCAAGGAGAAAACACTACAGTTCTATAACATCTTTGGTATAAAACATCGAAGAAAAAGCGGCCGAAAAGATCGTAGATTAAAAATATTGTCATAGAAAATATTGCAGTCGAAAACAAAGCACCTCCAAATAATCGCATGATGATAAAATTGCAGATATGTGTTTTCAAACTTTAGAAGTTTTATATGCATATTCACACCACAAATCCAAATTTATAAAAGAGATTACTATTAACCCAACTTTTAAAATAAATTAATTAAGTAACACCTTTAATAGTTAACTACACAATTTTAAAGTATTAACAGCTATACATTGCATTAATTTTCTATTCGTTTTCAGTTTCTGAATGCTTAAAGTTTTTGCTTGTTTTTCCAGTAAAAATTTATTAAACTAAAAAAAAAAAACTAAACTCAGTGGTGTAACAGCCCTAGTGGGCCAATGCCTGCAGTGTCCCGAAATCTGCTTTCTTGACCGTGGGCCCCGGAGTGCGTAAACATATGTCCTGGACAAGTGGTCACCTTGTCGCAGGACCCCCAGTGTTTAGTCCCCAAGCGAACTTGGTAAACATTTGTTAGTTAATTAAAAAATATGAAATATGACTATAAAAATATTCCTCATTCCTTCTTGACTTCACAAATCATTACGCAACCATGCGTTTATATTTTTTAACGTTTGAAAACAAATGTCTGCAATATTATCACTATGAGATGATTTATAAGTGCTTTTTTTAAAACAATATTTTATATGATAAATGATGTTTTAAAACTTTTCTTACTTTCTTTTCTCCTTCGATGTTTTTTCCTTGCGTTGTTTTCTCTACGACGCTTTCGTCCGTGATGTTTTTTCTCCTGTAACCATTTTATGGGGCAATACTAATGCTTGAAACGTAAGACAGTACGTTACGTACTGGCGCGAATAATAGGCAGCCGCCAATGTGAAACGAACTTGAACCTTTGTACATACATGCAAGCCTTACCTTTTATCTCATAAAGTTTAGTCAGCTTTATGTAATTAATATTTACATTTCACCATAAATTTCCAAAATTGATAAGTCAATTATCATATTACAAGTGCAGTAAAAATGCCTCCATTGTAATTCAATTGTAAGTCTTGTAAATGCCTACAAATATAAATAGTTATAATATATTAACTTAATAATGAAAATATGGAAAAGTTTTCTCATAACGCTATACTAATTTAATTTTTTCTTCCACTTAAAAATATTTTAATAAACTATGCAATCAAAAACAAATATTAACGCTCATATAACAAGCTTTCGCATTCAAAAGAAAAAGAAAGAAATATAATGAAAATATAATAAATTATATTTCATGTTTGACTTCAATATTTCTTTAGGTCAATATAATGAAAATGAATCTGGTATATTTTCATTAGCTGGTGATATTTCGCAACAATCATTGTAATGGAAGTTCTCCATAATGAGCGATCTTTATAACAATCGTCGACTGCATTTACAATATTTAGTTGAAAACTTGGTGGGTTAAAGAGTGGTTAAAAATTGAAACGCCCGCCCAACTGTGAAGCACAATCTTGCGGGGTCAGGAGATAATGAGTTTTCCCAATTGATAATTCATATCATATTGAGATGATTTGCTGTTACCTCTCTTGTTTGACAGTAACAACTCTTATCTCGCTTGTCTGACAGTAACATGGGAACAAGCCCACGAAATTTATCTTGGCAAGCAGTATAAGATTGCGCCTAACGTTGGCAAGAGCCTTGAGCATACTGCTGACATTACAACTTTGTTCCGCTCCTAATTTTGATGGAAAGCACCTCGGGGGCAGACGGGTCCGAAGGTTTCTTACCCCTCTTCCCCTATCACAACCTCTCGAGAGGACCTTCGGCTCACCATATGTACATTTAGAGTGCTCCCCATGCCGCACAGACACTACACATTTACAAATATCCATGCCTTCTCCGGGAAACGAACTAACCC
The DNA here is from genome assembly GCF_044657685.1 of Stegodyphus dumicola. Classification (NCBI taxonomy): domain Eukaryota; kingdom Metazoa; phylum Arthropoda; class Arachnida; order Araneae; family Eresidae; genus Stegodyphus; species Stegodyphus dumicola. The sequence continues at coordinate 135,274,223 of NC_140769.1, forward strand.
TTCGGTACGGCAGTCAGCGTCGCTAACTACTATCCCGGTTGGGCGGCCAAAATGGATTTAAAATGAATTCAGAAGAAACTTTTTCGATCGTCTGTACGTAAGTATCTCGCATAACTCAAATAAAAGTAGCCTCAAAATGTTGAAATTTTGTATATAGGACTACTAAAACATGTAGTTGTGCACCTCTCTTTTTGGTTTCAATCGGCCTCATCTAAAGTACATATATATACCCATTCTGTTACTCGGCTTCGTGAGCTCAGTTTTTTTTTTTATTATTATTCTTATATGTTGGTTGTGCATTTTTTGCTTAAAAATGATTGAATTATGTTGCTCTTATCTTCCAGTTAAAGTTTTATGCTTTTAGTTAATCTGTATTCAATAATTATAGAATTATCAACAATTTAAAATATGTTTAAACAGCTAAGCCTACTTTTTTATTCTAAGAGCCATATTTGTTTACATTTGGAACTTAGCAGAATAGTCAGTTTCTGCACCTTCAGTGTCTTTTTACCGACTGGGACCAAAAGTAAACTTTCAGTTTTGTGCACCGAAAAATCTGTTTTCTTGCCCGCTGACGGAATTGCTTGCTTTTGCGTAGAACTCTAATTTTAATTGTAAAAAAAATTTTTTTTTTATTGTTTTAACTGTAATCGGTATTATTGAAAGGTTCAGAAGGAAATAATGCAGAACTGAAAATGCTGAGATTTCATGCCGGAAAATGCTCCGGTTATCGTAATAATGTCTTACCCGCTAATGCCGAAGAATACTATCGGCGAAGTATTTTTCTACCTTTTATATAAACAATATGATCTCTCAACTCAAACTGCGATTGCAGAAACAAAATATTGTTTTAAGGAAAATGTTCGTGCTCGATGAACCCAACTTATAATGGAGAAAATGTAAATGACTTTTTAAAATTGGCCGAATTTTATTCAAACGGCGAATAGAGCACAGATATGTTCTACATTCCAAGCTGAAACTCTTTAAGATGACATTAAAACATGATTCCTCACCATCCGCATTTGAATATTATTTGTCCTACGATGATGGATATTATCCTCATGTTAAAAGACTTTTAAAAATTTGTGCACTCTTCCTATAACGAACTCCACAAGCTAGAGATCTTTCTCGACGTTAAGAAGACTAGAACCATACTTAAGAAGAGCCATGCATAATTTAACGGTCTTGAAGTGGTGAATTCAAGCATCGTCACCATCACTCCTGAGGAAGTTGTAAATTAAATCGGGGGGGGGGACTAGATTTTATTCTTTTGTAAACCTTTAGAAGCAGACTGGTGACTGTAAATGAAAACACTTTAATTATGATGTTTTCAGTTTTGTAATTACATATTAAAGTGCAATTTTTCTTCGTCTATGACTTGGTGCTTCTATAATGATGAATTTGCTTTGCTGTTTCTATTTCTGAATTATGAGATAAGTAAATACATAAACTCTTGTCCTTTCTGGTAATTTAAGTATTAAGTAAGTTGGTATTAAGTATTTGTTATTACTAATTTATTTTGTTAATTAATGCTAATTATTTATTCAATAATTTATTTTTTACTTTTATTTTTCACGGCAATCGATAAAATCAAAAGAATATACTTGGCGGCGTATTGAGGTATTATACGAGAATGATGGACTTTTACCCTTCGACCCCTTGAAAAATTTCTGGTTGCGCTTCTGAACTCTATTAATCTCTATTAATTTTGTCAATTGCTCCATTTTTATACAATTATTATTTATTTATTTATTTATTTATTTATTATTATTATTATTATTATTATTATTTTTTTTTTTTTTTTTTTTTTTTTTTTTTTTGAGGGGAGCACTTTTTTTTTCTCCCTTTTCTAACATATTTCTTCCATTTCTACTTTCATTTCCAGCCATTTTTTTATACATTTTTAATGCAATTTATCAACATTATAAAAATTTATGAAGAATTTTAAATAATATAAAATAATGCCATAAATTTACATATTGCAGTTATTGCACATGATTTAGTTTGCAGTCTCTGTAATAGGATGATATTTGTTATATGACTTTCCAAGTTAAAAGAGAAAGTATTAACACGAAAATCCAGTGTTTTATTTTTAAAGGAAAAATACATAGTATTAAAAAGAAATTTAGCAAACACATACTTAAAAAAAATTACATTTAATGGCTTTGTGGATTTAAATTTTTAGTCGTTTTTCACAAAGCCAGAATTCTCCGATCACATTTGCGACACACAGTACGTGATATGCATTGCATCCCCATATCCCCGGGTAATTGGTTCCACAACATAAGAAGGAGTCCTGTTTCAGCAGTTTCCAAAATTCTTCCCGTTTACGCAAATTCGGATAATGCACTATCTTCCTCCACAACTTTCTCCTCGAAAAATGTCACGGTGAATCATCAAGTAGAGTTGATCTCTTTCTTAGTGAATACATGAGATTTTCCGTCTACATTCTCAGGCTGAAGATGTATCTAAGTTCAGTCTCTTTGTTGAAATCTTTAGTTTTATTCTATTTGTAATTCTGTTTTCAAATTAGTTCTTATTTCTATTTCTTGTCTAAATGGTAATTTAATCTCTGGTCTGGTAATTTAATTAAGTATTTGTTATTACTAATTTATTATATTAATTAATGCTAATTATTTATTTAATAATTTATTAAATTATTATTCTAATTATTTATTAAATAATCAGTATCTAATTCGGCATAGAAAGGAGGTTTGGTATACATCAGAGCTACGAGCTTAAGAGGAGGAATGCTTTCATGAACGAATTTTCAAGGGTAACTGGTTCCTATTCACAATACGTAACAGGAAAATCACGAAATTTCTCATGCAAGCTACACCGTTATCAGGAAGTTAAACTCAGGTCGAGCTACTAGTGTTCAGCACTTTTATCGCACAGAAATACGGATATATTTTAGTGAGTTTATGTTGTAGTTCCATTAGGTTATTTTAAGCAGGACATGTGAAAAATGTGCAATACCCACACCGGGATACGAGCGTCACTGCAGAGTTATTATGTTATTTTTAAGCAGGAGATATGAAAGACGTGCAATTCCTTCGCCAGGCCTCGAACCGAATCTCAAATACGCGCCAAGTGTGCTTCCGTTACAGCACGAAGAAAATGACTTCGCCTTTATATACTCCCACTTTAAAAGGGCGACTGTGGGTAAGGGGACTCAAACTCCAAATACTGGGGATGAAGAATCATCATGCACTGTCTTTTAGTTCGGGCGCCATTGTAGAGTTATTAAGTTATTTTGAAGCAGGATATTTGAAAGATGTGCATTGCCGGGACTCGAACCAGGACTTCTCGAATACGCGTGGAGTGTGTTACCGTTACACCACGAAGGCATGCAAAAAGGAGGCATGCAAAAGAAATATAAGAGAGAAAATACTTTATAATGTAAAGGATGAAACTAAAAATTGTAAATAATTTTAGAAGAAAAATTTCCCTTGTGTGAACCTGATCGAATTAGTTTTAGTCAAAAAGCAGAATCTTTAGCAAAAGAAGAAAATGTTCATATTTCTCAAAGTGTCAATGAAGAAGACGGAAAACACTATGTCCAAGGCTTTGACAATTTAACTAATATTCCACAGTTTTCAAGCATTAAAACTGTTCTCTGCAATTCTATTCAAAATGCCCAAGTAAACGCACGAAAAGCTACTTGTGTGGATGATTTAGATATTCCAAACAAGTTATTGGACAAGTAAATTAATTTCAAATTTTTAATGCTTTAAAAAACAATTGAATTTTCGTCTTTTTCCAAGAAAGAAAAGGAAGGAAACAATGAAAATCGATCAAACTTTCTTTATGGGTAGAACTTTTAAAACTTTGTTCAAAACTTCACTCTCAAATTTATGCTATCCATGCCTGATACTGGGCGCAACTCTAATGAGATAAAGGTTATTCCTGTGCTGTTCTACTTACTGCTCAAGAAAGATTGTTTTATTTAATTAAAAATTATGTTATTGACTGGATAATAAAGATATTGTGGTGGATTTTGAAATTGCAAGTATAAAGAAGCTATTTGGAGAGTGATACAAAGCTTGGGACTTCTTAACGAATGTAGATACAATGAAGGAATAAGATTGCAAGATTAGAAGAATTTTATGATTATTTTTTAATCAATAGCGTGAAAATAATCTCCTAGCGATACAGATATGAAATTACAATGGAAAAATGAGCAGAAAAATAACATTGTAAGAAGATGGCTTTATTAATTAAATTCTCTTATCAGAAAATTCCAACTTAGACCACTTGAGCTCATTAAGGTTTTCAAAAGTGTAGCTAAACGAAACGTTTTTTTTTTTATTGATCGCTGTTGTTTAAATTTAGACGGAAAAGAAGAGAAAATATGTATTTAAAAAAGATATGTATTTAAATGATGGAAAAAAAATCCAACGGATAATGCATCGATTTTATTTGTCACAAAGTGTGAAGAAGTTTTTATTACATTTTTTTACGTAATTTTTTTTCCTTAAAAAAATACAAAAAAAAAAAAAATAAGTAAAAAAAAGTTTAAAAAAATCTGAATAAAGCTCGCTTGAAAGGGTTTGTTAAGACTTTTACTCTCTCGTGGAGCTTGCAATCTGCCAATCAGGCTCTTCCATTCACTCCTGCTAGTCGCACTTTTTTTTTTTTTTTTTTTTTTGTTGTTGTTTTTGTCTTACGCCATATGCAATTCATCAGAAAAACCACAAAAGTTTTAAAAGCTGCGTGGCAGCATATGTTTAGAATTCCCGATATAGTGTTAAGTGCATTTTGCATTTTCATTCATGCATTTTTTCATGCACTTTTCTAAAATTTTTCAGTCTTTTCTCATTCATCATATCAATGTTCAATTTTCTTAGGAAGATAGCTTACAAAGCGGTTTTTTTTTCTGCATTTTTATTATTAACATTTTATGCATTAACTTTATTTATTAAATATCAGGGTTTTTCCAATTACGCCACACAAAATTCAACTCAACAGCAAAATCACAAAGTATTTAAAAACAGCATATCTTCAGACATTTCGACTGACACTCTCGAGGCTGGAGATAAAAATGTTTTATTCTGTAGAGATTTGCCAATACTCGCTTTCAAATCGTCGAGTTTGTTAATCAAAAATTCAATAAAATCTTACCAAATATTAAGTAGATAACAAAAAGTACGTAATGTCATTCTAAGAAAATATTGAATATTTTTAATTAGATAGACCATGAATTAAATGCATTTTTAGTCCAAAGGGGCTTTGTCTCTAAACAAAGCCCAGTTTGTTCAGGACTTTTTTTACTTAAAAAAACGAGTATTTTTTTACTTAAAAAAACGAGTATGAAGGACTGTATTTATTGCTTTCAGATAGCGTGGTCTGCTAATCCACGACAGACAGTATCAATTTGGAAGAGTAATATTTTGAGGAATGGCAACAGACTCGAATAAAACGTGAAAGGATGCGTTTCGACGCGAAATCGCGTGTAAGATTAATAGCGCTTTTCAGCTAATTATGCTCTAAAAATTAATGTCGGGTGGTGGAGTTATCAGCATCTATCACACAACTTTTAAGAACATCAGCACTTTTACTGTCAATCCTAAGCCTGAAAAGTGTGAAAGGATATGTAAATTACTTTCGTTGTCGTTAGGCTGGCAGTTTTAAGATTAGTAATCATCAGGTTAGGAATTTCTCGTAATTAATTTTCTTAAAATTCGTAATCATGCGGCGATTTTCAGGGGATATTCGGAAAATGTTTTTATGTCGTTATGTCTCTTTCATACAAAAATCTTTCAATATATTAAGCTTCTGTTATATGTTAAGCCGTTTTATATGCAAGTTTCTTTATACAAGGAGACGTACAAATAAATGAAACAAGAAAAAAATTTTAATCTGAAAACTGCAGGTTATGATCTAAGCATCTTGAAGAGTTTACGATTAGCGTTTAAAAAATTGAAAAGAAAATAAATAACGGGTAAAAATTATACTTTAAACGTGTAATATCTCTTACTTGCAGACCCCACTACTGTCACTTTAGAACAAACACCAAATCCAACAAGACCTGCTTTTGCATTTTCGAAAAATGAATGACGTAAATAAAATTATTGTAATTTGAAAAGAAAAAAATCTGAAAGGTTTCATATTTTAAATTACGTCCAAAGGGGCGTTTTTTCAACATTTTGTCTGTTACCTTTATTTATTAAATATTAAACCATAAAACTTAAATCATAAACTTAAACCTAAACTTAAACCATAAAAATCGATCATAAAACAAATTCAAAATTTCAAATTTGTGCTTCCAGATGCCCATATTCGCAGTAGGAATACGTCATTCAAAATTCGATGGCTCTTTGTACCTTTGTTTTGTCACAATGCGAGAAATATACATACATTTATGCAGATTTTTGATTATTTAATTTCTTCAAATATAATACAGAACTCTAACATTTGGTGGCAACAGTTTGAAAAGTGAAACGGACATTTATAGAGAACCAGCGCAAAATCGCAAAACGAAAACAATAGTCCTTCAAGGGCAAAGCCCCTTTGGACTAATAAATATAAGTAACTACAAAGTAAAAAATAATAATATAATTATAAGATTAACAAAAAATTGTAATTTGATCTTGAGAATCCCTACTCATGTTGGGAAATCTGAAAATTTAGAACTTTAGATTTCAGTTTAGAGCAGGAAACAAATTTGAGCTAAGTAACTACGACAAGAATACTTGTTTAAAAATTAGACTTCGGGAAATTGAAGATAAAATCTTACATTTTAGATGAGTTCTTGAAAATGGAAAGCCATATAGAGAGGTAAAATTATACTTATTTTATTCAAGCTATAGTAGAGCATTTATTTCACTGAAGCGCTCGACCACTAGGCTTGCAATAAATATCTAGTTTATTTTGCCAGGATACCAAATCCGAGAACTGAAACCAATAAGCCGCTCAAAGAAGTTTAAAGTGTTTTCTTAAGCACTCAAGGTTCCAGCCGATTCTGGAGGTGGTCGCATTTGAGTGGTAATTTTCATTATCGACGTTTGTTTTGATCCTCAATTCCCTTTCAGCGGCGACCATTTTAAGAAGGTGGTCTTCGAGAATTCAGTATATTACCACTTGCCGACAGCAGGTCAAAAGAGCCGTGTAAATGAAATGAATTAAAATTATAATTAAATACATATTATTTAGCACAGTGTCCATTTTCCGTTCTCCAATATTAATTACGTTTGGCCAGTGATTCTCCTCCTATTTTGGCTTCATTCACCTCCTTCACCACTGCTAGATGACCATGCGCACCTCCCTTTCAAATATTCGAAAAATACATACACATTTATTTAAATTTAGATTAATTTGTAATGCGTTTTATAAATTAAAAAAGAAAAAGTATAAAAAATGTGCATAAATACCAAAATTTGAATAAAGTAGGTTTTTTATGTTCGTAAATAGTACTAAATATTTAAAAGGTGAATAGCGCTTCCTCCCCCCCTTAAAAGTATAAAATCCCAAGCTGGTTGAGAAGCCCTGGTGGCTGAATATTTTGACTAATCATTAATCATATTTGATTTGTCACTAATATTATTAGAGAGCTTCATATAGGCCTCCAATAATTATTGTTTTAATTAGGGATAAAACATTCGAATCCATAAATCCTATTAATCGTGAAAAAATTAGACTCGAGAAAATTTGGGAAGATTAAGTTTATTAGAGTTTTATAGAATTTTTCATTCACTCAAAATTTCAAACTCAAAATTTGAGAAAAACTGTCTAAAATATTCTTTGCAATTTTATCACATACCAATGAACAATTACAGAAAGATTGCTAAAAACATCAGGCATCAAAGGTAATTAAAAAAATGAATAAAATAATAAGAAAATCTTAAAGCTTTCAGATTTTATATTACGCCCAAAGGGTAGATTTTTTTTTTTTAACGTTTCGTGTGTTACCTTTATTTTTTAAATATCATGTTCTTCGCACTTGAACCATAAAATTTAGTTCAACAATATCGAAAAATAATTTTCAAATGAGCGTATCTTTAGAATTTCTGGTACACAGTTTCGCGCGCTGCAGATGAATTTCACCCCCCCCGTTTAGTTTTGCCATTTTTTCCTTGGAAATCGTTGAATTTCTTAATCAAAAATTCGTTGAAAGGTTACAAACTATGAAATCAATTATAAAAGAAATTCCAAATTCCAAATTAGGGCTTCCAGATGTCAATGTACGGTGCAGATTAAGTTATTCAAAATTGGATGGCTCTAGGTACCGTTGTTTTATCACAATGCGAGAAAAATACATACATTTATGCAGATTCTTCATTATTTTAGTTCTTTAAATCTAACACACGGCGATAGTATTCGGTGGTAACAATTTGAAAAGTGAACCGACAATTATAGTGAATCAACGCAAAATGCCAAATCGGAATTAATATCCCTTTTGGGCTAGCGAATCTGAAAGCTTTCAGATTTTTTTTAGCCTAAAGAGAGTCGCCCAAAAAGCGATATTAATTCCGTTTTGGCATTTTGCGTTGATTCACTATAATTGTCGGTTCACTTCGGATTTTTGTGCCAAAAGGGAGCTTTCTTAACTTTTGTTTGTTACCTTTATTTATTAAACATCATGTTCTTCGCACTTAAGCTAGGAAATTCAGTTCAACAACAATATCACGAAATATTTGAAAAAAAATATATATTTAGAAATTCCGATACACATTTTCGCGCGTTGGAGATAAAAATGCTTTTTTTTTTTTTTTTTTTTTTTTTTTTTCGTAGAGTGTTGCCGTTGCTCGCGTTGAAATCATTGAGTTTGTTAATCAAAAATTCGTTACAGTTTTACAAAATAGGAATTCGATAATAAAACAAATTCCATATTGCCCATATTCGACTGGAGGGATACGTCATTCAAGATTCGATGTCTCTAGGTACTGTTGTTTTTTCGCAGTGCAAGAAATATACATACATTCATGCAGATTCTTAATTATTTAATTTTTTTAAATATAATGCATATTATATTTATTTGGTGGCAACAATTAAAAAAGTGAAACGCCATTTTATAGTGGACGACGCAAAATGATAAAACGAAATTAATAGCCCTTCTGAGCAAATTGCCCCTTTAAGCTCTTAAAAAATAATTTTTTTAAATAAATAAATTCTTAAAGTTTTCAGATTTTAAATTACATCCAAATGGACCTTTTTTTTACATTTTGTGTGTTCATTTATTTATTAAATATCATGTTCTTCACATTTAAACCATAAAACTCAGTTGAAGAGCAATATCGCAAAATAATTTTAAATTGAGCTTATCTTTAGAATTTCCCATACACAGTCTCATGCGCTGCAGATAAAAATGACTTTTCTGTACAACGTTGCCATGGCTCGCTTTGAAATCCCGAGTTTGTTAATCAAAAATTGGTTGAAGTTTTACAAAATATGAAATCGATAATAAAACAAATTCCAAATTTCAAATTTTTGCTTCCGAATGCCAATATGTGCAGCAGGATTACGTCATTCAAAAATTGGATGGCTCTCGGTACCGTTGTTTTATCACAATGCGAGAAACATACATACATTTATGCAGATTCTTTATTCTTTAATTTCTTCATTATTTAATACTTGGTGTCAATCGTTTGAAAAGTGAACAGACATTCAGAGTGATTCGAAGCAAAATCGCAAAACGAAAACAATAGCCCCTCTGGGACAAAGCCTCTTTGGTCTAAAAAAAAAGAAAGGAAGTAGAAGATGAAGAATGTGGACTAGACCCAGAAACAAGTTCGAATGTTAAGTGTCCGTAACAAAAATCTCCATTAAAGGTGTCTGCGTCTTTAGATTGTCCTTAATAGGTTTTAGTATTATTAATGCCTTTATGAACTCTTAAATTAAATATTTTTTCTTATTTCTATGAAAAGACTTTAGTTTACGTGATTATAATTTATCCAAGTTAATTCTTGAAATTATCTTTCTTTCCTGCATTTGCTTATACGAATAATTTGAAGTGATAAACAAATATTTTTTTAGCAAATTATGTTACGAAAATGGACGTCAAGAAGTTTTAATTGTCTGTTTAATTTACTAAATTTTATTTGTATCATCTTCTTTAAAAGTATTGATGCATTTTTAACAGCTGTAATCTTGAATGTGTGTTACATTAAAGTCTTAATTCAAATCTTAATTAGTGATAGTTCATATTATTATTATTATTATTAGAAGTATTGAAGATCGCATTTGAGAAAGTTTCAGGTTTCGAATTCTGAAAAAAATTAAGATTTGATAAATCCCTACACCAGTATTAATAACCTTTAACACAGTGTTTCTCAAACTTTTTAAACTTGCGACAAACTTAATTTTGTTTACACAATTTTTAGAATAATATGAGTCGAAAATTTAAAAAAAAAAAAAAAAAAAAAAAAAAAGTGAAAAGAAAATGTGAAAGGTTTCAGATTTTAAATTACATCCAAAGAGGCATTTTTTTAACATTTTGTGTGTTATTTATTAAATGCCATGTTCTTCGTACTTAAACCATAAAATTCAGTTCTACAGCAATACCACAAAATAATTTTAAATTGAGCATATTTTAAAAATTTCCGATACACAGTCTGGCGCATTGGAGATAGTACTTTTTTCCTTACAGTGTTGGCATTCCTCGCTTTGAAATCTATGAGTTTGTTAATCAAAATTTCTTCAATGTCTGACAAAATATGAAATAGATAATAAAACAAATTAGGGCTTCCAGATGCCCATATTCGGTGGAAGGATTACGTTATTCAAAATTGAATGGCTCTAGGTACCGTTGTTTTATCACAATGCAAAGAATATATATACATTCATGCAGATTCTTAGTTATTTAATTTCTTTGAATATAAAACAGAGCTGGAATAGTTGGTGGCAACAGTTTGAAAAGTGACCCAACGCAGAAAGTGAATCGACCGAAAATGCCAAAACGAAATTAGCTTTTCCCTTTAAATTAGTAATTTGGGGAAATTATTACTTCGGAATCATAAATAAATCTGAAAATTTTTTAATGCTAACTCGATATCCGCTCTAGAATTCTGATGGATACTTTGAAGCACTCATATAGGATTTTTTTTTCCTTGTTTACAGTGGTGTATTAGTTTTCAGTCTCTAAATAAGAGCTGGTTATTCCAAGTAATACGTTTAAAATAATTTCAGTATTTTTCCTCAAAATTTCTTCTATAAGAATTAAATGTACGCAATTTTTGTCCTTAGTTGCCGATTCGGCAAAGCTCCCAATGTTCGGCAATCATCGGAACCAGGGGTTGGTAAATTATTTCTACATCCTTTCTGTGACTTGTATAAAATAATCATACTCGTTCACTCATATCTTTCGTACTTTGTCCGTAACATTTGTATACAAAATGTGAAATGATAAAATAGCTAAGATGTAAGTATTCATCATATGAAATAATTAAATAGTTTACATACGATACATTTCAATAAACTTAACTACTGTATTTACTCGCATGTTTCTCTCCCTCATCTATTATCATCCTACTTTTTTCAGTACATGATTCAGAAACATCTGATGTAGGGGAAGAATGTAAAATATAAATTAATAAGTTCTTTGAAATACATAATGTAATAATTATTAGTATGCTTTTCTGTGTGTTTCATGTATCCTTCAAGCTGTCTATCAGAAACTGCATACCCCGCGTTTTTTATCCTCCTGATTTTCTAGCACAAAAATTAGGAAGAAAAGGGAAAGTAATACGTTAAATATGGTAAACGTCTTTCCTTTAAAATGCAATGAAACAGGTACTCAGGTAAAGTGCATGGGGCACCAAACATTTCGCTACAGAATCGAACAGGTATTGCCCCAATACACTAACCAGCTAGAGCATGAAAAACTGTTATATATGTATATATATATTATATATATTTTATTTTGTACATTTGCCTAACCAGGCCAGTTTGTATAGTTTTTTCTTACACCATTAATGTTTTTACTTTTACAAGCGGACGCGTCGGGAAATGAAACAGAGAAATTGAGACTAAAGTTTTTATCTAGGTTATTTTATCAGCTAAATATTGAAAATGTTTCGTGTACAGTTTCAATTTTCGGTTTTGACGAAACGCGGTATGGAATTAGCTAGATTCGAAAACCATTATGTATTTCCCCTGAAGAGTCAATAATGAGATTCGAATTAAACTAATTTACCATTTACCGCTTTTTTGTAATTTTTTTATTTTTGCTTATGCCTTATATAACAATTGTATTTTTATTCATATGTTTAAAGCATGTCTTAACTATAATCAACATATTACTTCCAATTTGATTTGAGTTTTAAATACGCTTTCTATTTGTAAGTATTCTAGTGATAATTACGTTTATTTTGTATTTACACTTTTCATTGCACTTTATTTTAACTTATGTTAAAAAATTTTTCACCGGAACCACAGTATCACAACGACTTTTAAGCGGAAGCATTAAGAATTTTCTTTTTACCTTGTTTTCTAATTTCTGCAGCTCAATGCGCAAAATTCTTGACCACAAAGGTCTTTTTTAGTTTGTTCTCCTTTCTTTAATTATATATATATATATATATATAATAATAATAATTTATTTCCTAAACAGTATTGATTAATTCATTATATTATCTCCTAAGTTTAATTAAAGCAGAATTATTTTAAAAGTGTGCATCCATACTGGTAAGTTATATTTTGAAAGATGTTTTGAAGTAATTTGAAAGCAAAATGTTAATAATGTTTTAACGGGGACTGGAGTTAAATCATCACGAAGAATAATATTTCAATTGTAAAAGGAAAAATTAAAACATGTAATCATTGTCATTGATCGGAAATTAGTTGACTTTTCAAGGGGAACAAACCAACTCCCGTTCAATGAACAATAATTGATAAAAATACGTAAATACGAAAGTGTTTCGTCTTTACTCGAGTTATAAGTTAAAGCCAAACCGGCAATTCTAGTCAGGCCAAATATTTCCGCGAATAGTAGGAATTATGAACTAATGCTGATACTCAAAGAACTTATTCTCATGAAGCATTTTAGTCAATTCAATTTTGAGTAAAAATTAATTACTGTAGAGAAATCCTGTAGAACTCGAGTAACCGTCCCCGACACTTTCATCGTTACGCATCTGAGTACTATATTATTTGTAGAAATTAAACATTGGAAATTGTCATTATGAAATCGAATTCAAAGTAAAGTTGAAATAAACATAGAAGATTATAAAAAAGATAAATAATGCAAACTTTGTAAAAACAAATCAAAGAAAATATAAAAATAATATAAAAATAATAGTAATATAAATAAGATCAGTGAATGTACATGAAGATATAAAGGCCAGAAAGGTATTAAGTAACTTACATTCTTTCTAGTGGGGGAGTTGGCAAAGTGTTCTCTTCGTGTCTGACTCAGAAGTGTAGGGTGTTCGAAAATTCTTAGCGACAGTAGGGGCTTTGAATAATATCAGTCGTTAAGACTTGGGTGAAGTAATTTATGGTAGTGGGTGGGACTTGGAATTCTTGAGGGATGTATTTTGTGGAGTTCTTATCTGAGAGAGACCGTCTGTTAAGATTTTTTGAAAATACCAGTGAATGGAAATTAATTAATTTCTGGCTAATTGTCGTGTCGCAATGATTAAGAATTTAAGAAAGGAAAAAGGCATTTTCGCTGTCCAAGAGCTAATGGACAGTCTAAAGGCAGGAAATAGGCCCATTTTTTTAGTAACAGTATATGTCTGAAGACAATTAGCTTTTTACAATATATACAATTGAGTAATTACACTATATACAAATCTTTCAACTGACAGTCATCCAACTTATACCGCCTTCTCAGGTTTAGGAATAAATTATCATATCCCTATCAGTTAAATGATTTAGAGTGAGTATTTAACGCCTGCTCTTTTAAGGCAATGGTTGATAAATTGAAAGGGAATTAGATTATTTTTGAGAATTTTGATAAGGATCAAAATTTCGCGTAGTAAATCTATTGTATCTGTGCATATAGTTTTAATTCGTTGTATTTGATTAATTATAGTATTGTTAATTACTTTTTTGGATATGTTGGAGTTCCAATTTATTAATTTGTTAGTATTGAAATTGAAGTTTCTTGTTTTGTCAAAAAGTAAAATTTTTTTGTAGTTAATGATTTGAAGATCTAGAAAGTCTATGCTATTTTGTGAATTATTAGTTTTATTAAGTTTAAGACAATTCGGATAAATGTCTGAGTTTTCAATTTTACCAAAATTATTAATTGTAATAAGGTCATCAATATATCTGTAGGTGTATTTGTAGTAATTTAACTCTTGTGGTTGTAGATTTTTTTGGAAGTTAAATTCTTTGACAAATAAAAAGATATTACAGATCGAGGTGCTGGAATGTAAGCCCATTGGCAATCCTCTGACTTGTTTAAAAAGTTGATTTTGAAACCTGATGTAGTTATGAAAAAGTGTGCGTTTTAGGTAGGTTTTCCATTTGTCAAGAGTCATGATATTGAGTATATTAGGGAAAAGCATTGGTAGATCAAGTAGACTGGTATAGATTTCTTCTAGAGGAAGTGAGGTATATAAGTTTTCAAAATCATAGCAGTTAATGTTTTGGATGTTAATGGTATGAATGGTATTAATGACAGGAGTGTTATTATGAATGATCCAGCAATAGTTATGATTAGTGTTACAATCATTGAAAATAAATTTACAGATTTTATTAAGTTGAATTGAAAAATAATAGTCTATATTTTTCTTGTAATATATATATATATATATATATATATATATATATATATATATATATATATATTAACAAACATGTATATACGTAAAAAGCAAATTTAAAGTTAAAATAATTAAAAAATGTGCAAATATATTTATATATATATAAAAAAAATTTAAAACTGGAAAAGGGATTTTGTTCAGAAATGCGAAATGATGAAAGGCGCTCCTTATGAATTGTTGGTGGTTGTATATTACCAATTCCCTTTCGAGATCAGCAATATCTGTGGAATCAGCAATAATTATCATGTTTTCACTCTTTAGCTTTGTATTTTAATTAAGAACTCTTTAATTAGTCAAAAATTCCAATTTTTAATTTCCACTACTATACCGCTAAATTTCACTTCAGATTTCATAGGAGATAATTTTTCATTTTTATGTTCACTATTAAATTATCGATACACACACACATACATAATTTTTTTTTACTATTACTTAATCTAGCTAAGAAATTTTTACTACTACTCAGTTTGGCAATAATATTTCAAGATTTCTAAAATCATTAACTTAACGGAACTGCTACATTCATAATGAATTCTTTATAGTAGTTCACTATAAAGATTAATAAAAATTATAAAGATTAACTACTAACAATTTATCTTACTTTAATCTCATCAATTGGATTAAAACTCATGTTACAAGTTTGGCTAAAACTCAAATTGCCAGTTTAAAATCATATTTCTTACTTGAGTAAAAGACGAAACACCTTCGCATTTATTAATTATTGTTAACTGAACGGGGTTTTAGTTTGTTTCCCTTGAAAAGTCAACCAATTTTCCATCAATGACGATAATTACTCAGTTTATTAATTTTCATTTTAAAAGTTTCCATTTTTATCTTTCATGATTAAAATTCAAGTGCGTTTTAAAAATATTATTTTCGGGATTCAATTTCAATGCTTCTGGGTTACTTCATTCAGGATACATTCTCCCCACTTTATATTAGGAGATAATATACTCAATGTTACTTTAGTAAATAAATTATATATATATAAAAAAATTTTTTTAATTTATATGATTTGTATATTAGGAGAAAAGGATTATACCATTCTGGAAAGTTCTTTAAATTAAGTTTAAAAAATCTGATGTGTACACCACATGACTTCCTTGTATTGGAATATTAAACTATAAGCATTTTTTTTTTTTTTTTTTTTTTTTTTTTTTCATTTCATTTAAACTTATTGGATTGAATTAAATCTACTTCGCCGACAGCGCATAAACCACGATGGAATAAATGCATTCTTTAAAATTCACTCTAGTATTTGTTTACCATAGCGACACTCTGGCGCTAAATTCACTTAACAGTATTAATAATTATATAACAGTTAACTTATATAATAATTATAAAACGGAAACTGTTATATAATCCAATAATTGTATAACAGTTAACGTATATATTTTTTTCATATTATAACTCATAATGCACAAAATTTATATCATTTAAAGAAAAGAATTATCTAATCGTTGCCACATGTTCTATTCAAATACTATAATAAAGCTAGAATGATGTATAAAAGAAATTAAGCAAACAAAACAAAAAAAGAAACAGTTTTTCACAGACGATTGAGTATTTCTCATTTAATTAATTCAGTTTTCACTTCGCGAGAAGGCAAAAATACATAAAAACTCAAAATATCTATATTAAAAATTACGAAGTAAATCTCAAACACTTATTTCCTCGAAAAAATTCCAGAAAGAATTAAGCATGATTTAATTGGCAATAATAAATGAAGGCGTTATCTTTGTTGTTGCGAAGCTAAGTTTCTCTAGATTGGCAACAAATCCACTAGTCTCCGGTTTCAAATGTAAACATCTATGGCCGCCATTAAAAACAGGCTTAGCGGCAATTGAACAACTTTAAAATTGCTGATAATTCTAAAAATATTGCACACAGATTTACTAAAGTCATAAAATCCTTAACCAGAAGATAAAAACAACATAATTCAATCATTTTTAAAGCAAAAAATGTACAATTTACAAACATATATGAGTAAAGAAACTGAGATCACTGAGCCGGGTAACAGAGTGGATATATATATAAATATATTTATATACGTTTGGTGCGGCCGACTGTTAACAAAATACGAGGTGCACATCTACATGTTATAGCAGTCCTATATACAAAATTTCAACGTTCTGAGGCTACTCGTTTTTGAGTTATGCGAGGTAAGTACGTACGCACGAACGTACGTACATACGTTCGTACAGACGCCACGAAAAATTCTCTTCAGAATTAGTTTTAAAGCAGTTTTATAGTTTTTTTGAAGAAAAAGAGTAATTTATTCGGTCATTACGTACAGATATCACGCAAAAAAATCGTTAAATTGCATTCGATAGCGGTCAAAATGAAACTTTTCGCGATTACAATACTTCCTTTTTACTTCGTACAAGGAAGTAAAAATAGAGAAACTATTGAATCTTATAAATAAGTAAGTTGCAAATTGAAATTTAAAAAAAAAATTTTTTTTGAAAAATTTTCAAATTTTTTAATTGAATATACAAAATAATTATTCATATTTTAATGCTTCAGATCAGGATTCTTATTTTCATGGGTAATAATTTAAAACATTAAAACTTGAACAATTAAGGAGCACTGAATTTACGCGGGGTAGCATTGTTAATATAAATAAAAGGAAAAAGAATAAAAAATCTGATTTTTACATTCAGATTTTACATTACGCCCAAAAGAGTCGTTTTTTTAACGTTCTCTGGGTTACATTTACTTTTTAAATATCAAGTTCTTGGCACTTAAACCGTAATGAAATTGTTGAGTTTATTAATGAAAAATTCTTTAAAGTTTTACAAAATGTGAAATGGATAATAAAACAAATTCAAATTTGGTCCAGATTTCCATATTCGGGTCGAAACGTACGTTATTCAAAACTGGATGGCTCTAGTTACCGTCTTTTTATCACAGTGCGAGAACCATACATACATTTATGCAGATTCTTCGTTATTTAATTTCTTTAAATATAATACCGGGCTGTAATATTTGGTGGCAACAGTTTGAAAAGTGAACCTACATTTAAAGTTTCCAACGCAAAATGCCGAACGAAATTAATAGCCCTTCTGGGTGAACGTCCTTTAGGCTAAGAACCATTTCTATACGATTATATTTACGTCCAATCTCAAAATGTCCAATGACTACCCTCAACATGATATGCATATATATATGTGTGTGTGTGTTATATAATGCTGGGTTGAACAAATAAAAAAAAGATGTGAACTAACAGGGCAGATTTCATAAATATTAGTATCCTATAAAAGCTATGTGTTAGAGAAATTATCAAGGAAAGCTTAATTTAAAGGATAATGAAAAGAATTACAATCCACCCCATTGTGTGACTAAGCTCATGCTTCATAAACGAATGTGCAGTCATTTCGATAAAGGATGAAAAATATTAGTTATAATTCGTAAAGCTGGATGAAAAAATAATTATGTGTGTATGTGGTTATTAATATATATGATGCGTTTAATTAATTACTTTAAAAATGAAATTGTTTTGAACTTTTTTTAATAATAAAAATTCTGAAAATTTTACAGTAGAACTTCTTAGAATAAAGTTTCCATTTAAAACTTTTTAATTCAAAATTATATGTATAAAAATAATAAATGTGAAAAATCATTCAAGTTTTTTATTTCACTTCTAACTCGAAATTATCTGTTGTTTACTCTCAAAGACTGATTTAATGATATTGTTTATCCTCAAAGATTTATTCTTTATCCTCGAGATTCTCCATTTTGGAAGTTTCCTTTTGTTCTGCATTTCTTTTCTGAGTATAAAACAGTAAAATAGCAAAGAGAAAAGGAGGAAAATATCAAAATTAATTCGAGTTGAAATAAAAATTTTGTAAAAAACATAAAACAGGAAGATATCAAAACATAAATAAAGTATGCAACTTGCTCTAGTATCCTTTAGAGAAGAATTATCCAAAATATTTATTTATCTTTTTTAAGTTAAATGCAATTAAAAAATTGTAAATTTTTTTCTTTTGAAAAAAAAAAATTAATACTCCTTGCTACAGCAGTTTTGGCAAATTTACAGAAGTGTTTAGCAAGTACCCGACAGATACATATTTATATATATTTCAGCAATGCAAATTTTAATATCGCCTAATCATATTAGGGTATAATAAAAAATAAGAAGGAGGATTGGGGGGGGAAAAGAAAATCTGAAGGCCTTCTGATTTTGTACCAGTAATGCCCAAAAGGGCGTTTTTTTTTTTTTTTTTTTTTTTTGTGTGTGTGTGTTACCTTTATATATTAAATATCATGTTCTTCCCAATTTAACTACATGAAAGTCAATTCAAAAGCAATATCATAAAATATTTAAAAACAGCATATCTTTAGAATTTCTGAATCTCGCGCGGAGATAAAAATGTTTATTTCCGTACAGTGTTGCCAATTGCTAGCTGCAATGTTGCGAATTTTCAAACATTCACTAAAGTTTTACAAAATTTGAAATAGATAATAAAACAAACACGAAATTCAAAATTCGAACTTACAAATGCCCATGTTCAGTTGGAGAACTACGTTATTCAAAATTTTTTGGCTCTAGGTACCATTGTTTTTTCACAATGTGAGAAGCATTCATGCATATATGCAGATTTTTCATTACTTAAATTCTAATGCATGGCGATAATATTTGGTGGCAACAGTTTAAAAAGTGAACCAATGCAGAACGTAAATTGACGCGAAATGCCGTTTTTAGACTAACAGCTCTTTGGGCCTAATGCTCCTTTGGCTAATAATAGAAAAATAAATAAATAAAATTAAAACAGAATATATAGCAAGAACTACATGACTAGCATTAATTTTGCTTCATTACCATCAAATCTGACATTTCGGTTTGGATTTCTCTAAAATCTGAAGCCTTTTATAAGCCCAAGTTTTAATCAAGGTCTTTGTGAGCTTGTATAAAAATTGCTTGGATTTCTGGTTATGAGTTTTCTCTGAGATTAAGAGATTTGTTTATTTACAAATCTCTGAGAGTTGTTTATTTAAAATATGTAAAAACATATTAAATATAAAAATTCACAAAAATTATTTTTGTCTTCTTAGAATAAAAATAATCTTTTGTTGGTAAATCAGAAAACATTGTTACTTGTTATTGAATAGGATTAAATTTCATTGTAAAAATCATCAGTTTCTGTTATCAGACAGACACAGGAATATTTCAATAAACACATTATGCTCATCAAAAATAAATAAATAAATAAAAATAAAAGTTTGAAAGGTTTCAGATTTATGTTATGCCCAAAGAGGCGTTTTTTTTAACCTTTTGTGTGTTACCATTACTTATTAAATATCATGTTCTTCGCACTTAAACCACATAAAATTCAATTCATCAATAAATTCGCAAAATATTTAAAAAAGTGCATATATTTAGAATTTCCGGTACACAATCTAGCGCGATAGAAATTTAAAAAATATTTTTTTTTTCGTACTGTGTTGACATTGCTCGCTTTGATATCATTGAGTTTCTTAATCAAAAACTCATAAATGGTTTATAAAATATAAAACAGATGATAAAACAAATTCCAAATTTGCGCTTCCAGATGCCCATATTCGAGGGGAGGACTACGTTATTCAGAATTTGAAGTTTCTAGGTACCGCCGTTCTTTTCACAATGCGAGAAACATACGTACATTCATGCAGATTCTTTATTTTTTCCATTGCTTTAAATATAACGCATGGCTCTAATATTTGGTCGCCACAATTTGAAAAGTAAAGCGCCGCTTTTATAGTGAACCAATGCAAAATACCAAAACGTAATTAATAGCCCTTCTGAGCAAAATACCCCTTTAGACTGAAAAATCTGACGTGGTCAGCACATCGTGCAACGATCTTTAAGCAAACTATCACTTCCGGTTGGATCGTTCATAAATAAAAGCTAATTTGTTTATAAATTTTATGACTCAATGTTAATTATAACCTCTACTCATTTTTTGTTACTCTGTTCTACCATGAAATGGACGACCATGTATGCACATGAATCCTCATGCTTTGATTTTAAAATATCGCACCTATCTTAGTACGTCCTCTGGTCATAAAAATAAATAACTTAAAATCTAAAAGCTATCAGATTTTACATTACTCCCAAAGGGGTGTTTTTTTAACGTTTCGTGTGGTGCCTTTATTTATTAAATATCATGATCTTTGCTCTTAAACCATAAAATTCAATTCAACGGCAATATTGCAAAATAATTTTTAAATGAGCAAAGCTGTAAAATTTCCAATAAACAGTCTCGCGCGCTGTAATTTTTTTTAATTTTTTATTTATTTATTTTTTTTTTTTTTAAATTTTTTTTTTACGATGTTGCTATTGCTTGCTTTGAAATCGTTGAGTTTACTAATCAAAAATGAGTTAAAGTGTTACAAAGTATGGAATCAGTACTAAAACAAATTTCAGATTAGAAATTTGGGCTTCCAGTTGCCCATATTCAGTAGAAGATTATGTTATTCAAAATTTAATGGCTATAGGTACTATTGTTTTATGACAATTCAGATGATACCGTTGATTTATCACAATGGGAGAAATATATCTACATTTATGCAGATTTTTCATTATCTAATTTCTTCGAATATAATGCAGGACTCTAACATTTGGCGGCAACAGTTTGAAAAGTGAACCGACATTTATAGGAATCCGACGCAAAATTCCAAAACGAAAGTAATAATCCTTCGAGACTCAAATCCCTTTAGACTAATAATATGTAAAATGTAATATGCTATGTATATGTATTATGCTAAATAAAGGTGTTCTTTATCGATTACCCGTGGCTAATGGGGTTAAGAAATATATGATATCCGCAGTGGCTGATTTATTAAGTACAAATAAGAAATCGGGGGGGGGGTTCCACCTCACTTGAGATTTTGGCAGCTTTTCATCTTAATCCGGAAACTGATTTAGAAATCCCTTACGATTTACGCGATCTGTATTATCCGTCCATTCTCTTCTCCGTCACGCCGGCAATCCTAGACTAACGGATAATCGAGTCTGAGCTTATACGAATTTTACCACATGATGCACTTCAAAGCAGTTGGTTGTAGTTATTCTTTTCAATATTACTCGTTTGACTTTGTTCACTAACACCCACCCCCATCTTGCATATTGCTCCTGATGAATCAAGAGCATCTAAATATTAACTAAAAATAGTAAGAGGAAAATATGCGAATAAGTATGTTAAATAAGAAGAAAGAAAAAAAAAATACCTGCCGACAGCAGCAAGGGACTGGCGTCTATTGGCTTTCCAAGGAAGTGCTGCTGGGGCTGTTGGCAGAGGTAAGAAGGTCCCAGCCCATATAACTGGTAATATGGCGCCGCGGTCAGAGACGCCCGCGATGGGGAGCTGCCAGGAGGCATGCAGAGGTTCTCCAGCCTCGATTTGGGTGTCAGGATATCCTCTATCATGAAGGAGGATCGCCGCCCTAACTTTTCTACCGAGTAAGGGTCCATGCCGGGGTGGTGGAAAGGGGTGCCTCCCTGAGAGCGGAATCCGTGCTGCTTCTCGTTCATGCTCCGTCTTAAGACATGAGCTGTAGATATAAGGCAGTCAAATCAGCTAAAGAAGAATGTGCCCCAACATTCGAACTCTTGATGCCAAGAACAGAAATCGTTAACTTCTAAGAACAGTCTCAAATAAGATGCGGGGAGTATGCAAGATTATACATATGCAGAGAAGATTTGACTGAGCTTGAATTGCTGGTGTAGATTACACGCTTGGCCCTCGTCTCTCGTTCTTCCCTTTTGACTTATAGAGGCTTTCAGAAGCTTTCATGACAATTCATTTCGGTTAGCAAAATATCGTATTTCATTTGGTCTGATGCGCAAATTCCGTTTCGCTCTCATTTCAATACACAGAATTTCTCCAATTAAACTTTTTACTCATCGTAGTCAGCTTGGACAAGAAATCTAATCTTAAGTATCTCTTCAAGAACAAAACAAAACCATTCTGGATGAATTTAATTATGAGTCCCAGTAATTATTTTTATGATCTTCCAGTGATGTCAGACTCTCACTTAAGAGGCACTTCGGTTCCCATCAACAGTTCTCCGTCGCTGGATTGCTCAACTTTGGAATTTTCAGAGCGAGTCTTTCCAATCAAAGGCCAAATTTGCGGGCGATTCAGGCAATTAGGCGGCTCGTCATGACAGTCAATGCCTTTCAATGAAAGCAAACGAGCGTTTTGCCGGCCGTTTTCGAGAGACCCTGCCCTTCGTTACGTCACAAACCCCGCAGTCCAATAGGATGCGTAGAAAGGAGGAGCTCCGGCCTCCATCTGTCCATTCAAAGAAGGGCAGGGATTTCTCTTTACAAAGCCATGCTTCCGCAGTAATAGCACGATCGCGCTTTTCATTTAAGGTGAAAACGAAGCCGGGATTTTCCCCGAGAAAAAAAGGAGCAGATTTCTCTCATTCCCGGAGATAATTTACCGAATTTCTGTCCTCGCTCGGTTTTCTATTAATTGCTTTTTCTCATCAGGAACTCATTTATATGAGCGGCTGAGGATCTCAATTTTTCTTTCGCTGTGAATCGATGATTCGTTGAGCTCACTAATTACCATACTGTCACTGTTTTCTTATTTAATAAGATAGGGAGTAGTTACAAAACGTTTTTAGATTCTTGAAATTAGTTGAAAATATGTTAACTACTCAATGATTTTTCAGATTACAGCGTAGGCCTTATAGTCTAATTACAAATGATAATTTTCAGGAAGAGGGGAACATAATGAAATTTTCAGTTAAAAAATTGTGGATGAAATAAAACATATGCAATAAAATTAATAAATAAAGGTTAAATAAGAGAGGGAGAAGAAATGCATTTCTACGTAGCATAGTATAGTGGGGGAAGGATAGTCACATTTCAGTCAAAATAATTTTTAAAGATTTATGGTGGGCAACTTTGATTAACTAAGAATAAGGTTTTATGAATGATAACATAACTTTGATAGATCGAAATTTGAAATATTTTTCAATTTTTTTAATATAAATTCAGTGTACAATTTTTATTTCTGTGTTTTAAGGTACGGTATTTTACTCATTTACAACAGATCAAATTTGGATTCAATTCACATACAATTTAGGAAACACGTAGTTTTAAAATAAGATAGACATTTCGTATATAAAACAGACGTTTCCAAGAAAGTATTGCAAGAGCATTTCTTTTCATCGGCTTTTACATATTGTATTTAGCTATTTAGCTACTATTTATCTGTGTCCATTTTTTTCGTTTGTTTGAGTAAAAATTTAAAATTAATTTTTTACACCCTCCTACAGACTCAATTTTCTTTAAATTTTTCACACGTATGCATTTGCGATTTAATAGAAAGTTTTTAATGAGACAGAGTTTTTTTTTTTTTTTTTTTTTTTTTTTGAGTACAAAGGGATTTGAGTCCCGAAGGACTATTACTTTCGTTTTGGCATTTTGCGTCGGACCTATAAATGTCGGTTCACTTTTCAAACTGTTCCCACAAAATGTTAGAGTCCTGCATTATATTTGAAGAAATTAAATAATGAAAAATCTGCATAAATGTATGTATATTTCTCGCATTGTGATAAAACAACGGTATCCAGGGCCATCCAATTTTAAATGACGTAATCCTACTGCCAATATGTGCATCTGAAATCCCAAATTTGAAATTTGGAATTTGTTTTATATCGATTTCATATTTTGTAAAACTTTTTTGAGTAACAAACTCAACGATTTAAAAGCGAGCAATGGCAACACTCTACGGGGGGGGGAACCTTTTTATTTCCAGCGCAGCTCATTTTAAAATTATTTTGCGACATTGCTATTGAACTAAATTTTATGGTTTAAGTGCAAAGAACATGATATTTAATAAATAAAGGTAACACGCAAAACGTTAAAACATTTCCGGTTTTTTTTTTTTTTTTTTAAAGCGCAAAGAGACAATTTGCCCAGAAAGGCGGATATTAATTTCGTCTTGGCATTTTTGCGTTGTCCGCTATAAAACGGCGTCTCACTTTTCAAATTATTGCCCCAAATATTAGAGCCCTGCATTATATTTAAAAAAAATTAAATAATGAAGAATCTACATGAATGTATGTATTTTTCTCGCATTATGAAAAACCAAGGTACCCAGAGACATCAAGTTTTATCTGATAAAATAATTGTTCACATCATCTGATATAATTGGCTTTCTAAACAATGCTAAAATTATTTAATACTATCAAACCTCGATAGTGCATTTCTCTGAGAATTGAGACATGATATAAGAAGCGAAGAGAGCTCTAAAAAATAGTTTAAAAAATATTTAAATTGTTTTTTCAGAGTTTCTAGTTAAACTCTTTAATCTAGAGAAGGATAAACGTACTTTACCTATACAAAATTCTTAGATTCAAAATTTGCTATAATTTTTAGGTGCTTTATAACAGTCGATATAGTATTTTTGAAATACTCTAAATGAAACGTTACATTTACGGGTTCGCAATTCTCTCTAGTGCTTCACGAGCAATGCAAGGAAAAATGGGTTTTATCTGCTACTCTGGTTGTGGCATTACTTCCGAAAGCATCAATTTCACCATCTTCAGATTTAGACAACAGTCCAATGAACACGTTTAAGGGGGAAAATAAAGATAATTTCAATAACAAAGGTATACAATTAATACTACATTATTGTAGAATTTGACTTAATTCACAGCATGAGAGCACGAAGTAATATTTAAATGTTTATTTAATATAAAGAAATAAAATAATTAAGAAAAGTATATAAAGATGAAGTTAACGGTATGCAGGATTGACATAATGATGTAAAGGCATAACATTGAAAGCACAATATAAGTTTATAAACTCTTGAAGACGTGTGAGCCGTCTGCTCTCGTCTGCCCTCCACTCTCGACCAGGTCTCAGCGCTGTCTGGGATGATTCTTACTGCGCTGGGTGATGCTATACTGATGACGTCATAACGGGCAATTCTCATTCAGCATTGGACGGTATGATTTCCCACATTATATACAATTAAATCATTCTTATAATTTAAAGTTCTATTAAGTTTCTGTTAATTGTACTAAACGCTAATCCTTCATAGTAGAATTTTAAACATCAGCCCGTTGTTGCAATTTCTCTGTGTTGCTAGATTTGTTCATATGATCATTTTCAGCGCTATTTGTGTCGGAACAAATTTATTTTAATCACTTATCGAACAAAAAAAAGTTATTATTGTTTACTTGAATATAGTTTTTAGCTTCTATATAAATTTCTGTTTTACTCACTTATTTATCTGTATATTATTGCTTGCGTATGAGCTCGTAATAGACTGAATGCACACAAAACCGAAGATAGCTTGGTAAAATTTAGTTTGCCGAAACTCTTTACAGCTATGGAACTTTCCACAAAAGCACTCGTGCAGTTCTTTTCAGCATCACAGAGAACAATCAGTCGTTACACTACAAATTACTAAAACCGTTAAACACAACGCAGTACAGAGCGCGTCTAAAGAGAGAAGCTAGCACGGAGATATCTCAGTACTCCGAACTCACGCTGAACTAAGCAATTGCGAAATTGATGCTCTTCGCAGCCTCATATAGTTTTCCCTAGGCCACCGAGAAATCTCTAGTAAATTCTATTTCTCGGAATTACTAGATGGCATATGACGGCCGAATACAGATAAAGTTACATATAAGGATGAATGACAGTTATTCAATTACAGTAGCCATTACAGTTATACAGGAAACCAAAATATCGCCAAACGGTAGCCAAGTGGAAATTCCTCGCCAAATTTGTCAACAAAAATTAGTCGCCAAAAACCATTGCGAGCTTAACGATGTCTCGCCGATATATACAAATACAGTTTTACTAAAATTATTTGCACATAAACAAAATTCGTGACAATTTCATTTTTAGCTTTAAAATATTTGTTTAAGAGGGTCGAATTTTGTTGCATGTGGAGTTAGAAATCCAATTTTTTCCGTTCAAGAGATGTGGATCACAATCTTTATCTAATATTTTATGTCTAGAACAGATGTAAAATTTCGCAATTTATCTATACATTCTCTAGTTTTTCTTTTTTTTTTAAATTATAACTATTATTATTATTATTATTATTTATTAGTTGACGTTTCCACAAACCTCCCTCCTCTCATTAAAGCGACTGAATTTAAAAATGGAAGAATTCTAAACACATCTTCAGGTACTGCATTGTCTGTAGAGTTGAATACAGATTAATAATATTGGCATTAAAATAATTAAATTGTATTTTCTTCAGAAGTGAAGTAAAATATCTGTTAGAACTAATTAACGAAAGAAAGATTTAAAAAATAACTAAATCAGTTCTTCGTTGTAAGATGAGACGACGGGAGGGATGTACTCGTGCAGAACGTTCTAAGGCAGTTACTCGCTTTATATTACGTATGAAAAGAACTGCAACACTTTCGCATAACTACTCGGTTCGTGGAGATTTGGGCCTAGGTCAAGCTATCAGCATTTAATGAACTTCCTACGCATCCATTGATAAAAAGATTCAAAACTTAAATGAGGGAAGAAATATTCCCTAACCGCCTTTAAACGTTTCATAGGCACAGCACTAAAAAATTCCATGAATCGGAAGAATTCGAAGAATTGGTTGGTTTATGCTATTAAAGTCATTGTTTGGGAGTTAAAGAATAAAAAGCGGATATCTGTTTTTAACGTACCAAAAAAAAAAAAAAAAAAAAAATTATATTCCTTCCCTTCCTGCCCAAATAGGCCGAATTTATTTAGCGTAATTCGAAAGAAGGAATTTTGTTGTCATATATTTATTTACTTATGAATCATCGTACAATTATAAATTACTTAAATTTATCATATTTTATTCAAGTAAAGACTTTACAGTTTTGAAGATCCGATACCTCCTACGTAATATTTGAAGCGGAAAACCTCTTTTTATTGGCTAAAATAATCTACAAAGTTTCCAAAAATTCCCACTTGGACACTCATAAATTAAACCTATTTTAATTTATTCCGATTAGATGGACTATTAATATATTTGTCTTCCTTAGAGTAAATAATATATCACTTAAGACAGGTAAGTAAAATTTTCATAAACAATTATATAAATTATTCTATAAAATTATTCTATAAACAATTAGAATACAACTTAGGGAGATTGTTGAAATAAAATTGGAAATAATTAGAATACTAATAATATGTTGTTGTTGTGACCCATCTCCCTGATCTGTTATCAAAGCAAGCCTACGAAATTCATCGTGGCAAAGCGCTAAGATTGCGCTTTTCGTTGGCAAGAGCCTTGGACAGGTGACAGTACGACTTTGCTTAGATCCGCCCCAATTTTGAAGGACAACACCCCGGGGAGACGGTCCAGGGTCTACAACCCTTCTTCTCCCAGCAGCAGCCTCCCGAGAAGACTTCGCCTCGCCTGATATTGAGAGTGCCCCATTGCCGCACAGACATTATACATTTATAAACATCCATGTCTTCTCCGGGATTCGAAGCCTTACCCTTCGATACGGATGTCAGAATCACTTAAAACTATCCTCGGCTGGGCGGCAAAACCATGAAAACAGCCCGGCAGTTGAGATTCGAACCCCGAACCGAACTACCAGTGTTCAGCGGCTTTATCGCTAGGGTGCTGGTGGGCTCATTAATAGCATGCATTATTAAAATGGATTATGGCCAAATGTACATTTATATAAAAATTAAATTACAGACAATAAATCGCTAGTTCACAAGTAAAAAATAAATAAAAAATAAATAAAATAAAATAAAATAAAGTTTTCGACCAAGAACAAAAACAGAAAAATATTCTAGATACTTTAGGGGAAGTAATGAGTTTAAAGACAATTGTTAAACTGGTAATAAGTTTCAGCTTACAAAAATTTGAAATAAAATCGCGCCAAGACGGTCAATAATTGTAATTTCATTTGAAAAACCTCTTGAAATTTTATATGAGGATTCATAGCAAATAAAGAAAAGAAATACCTCAAATCCACATTTCTTAGTTTATTCTGAAAAATACTTATTTACGCTATTGGTCTAGAATTAACTTAGCAGATTTTCTGATTATGGTAAATATGAACGTTTCAGATTTCATCCATAGAATATTACGTGAAAACTGGTGAACATAATTAGGAAATACATCAGGGATAAAAATAAATTTGATGTTGCAACCGGGATAGTGGGTAGCAACGTTGACTGCCGTACCTAAGAACCCGGGTTCGAATCCTGCAGAAGTCAGAAGTTTATAAATATATACTGTCTGTGTGGCATTGTGGCATTTAAGTATGCGCCGAGCCGAAAGTCCTCTCGAGATATTGGTTGTAGTGGGAGAGGTGCTGAGAGCAAAGAACGTCTATGTAAAAAAAGAAAGGTTCCATAGACGTAATGTAAACCAGTTTGCTATTACGCCACGCGGAGAGAAAATTTCGCCAAGGGATTTGGCGACGAAACCTGGCGGGAAGAATTTCTTCTTTCGCGATGTGTATTGGACAAGGATGGGCAAACTTCTTCGGTTGCGGACCAAAAATCGGGAAAAAAAAAAAAAAAAAAAAAAATGTTTCGCGGGCCAAGATACATTTTTCTAAAATTTAAAAAAGAATATACAAGTATTACAATTTAAATACGTTAATGAGATGAAGGAAATTGAATATTTTTAAATGTTCCTATATTGAGGCTAAATGCTCATCTGTCAGTACTTCTGATATAATTCTTTCTAAGGTTTATGGTTGAAAATACTTGCTCACATATATAAGATGAAACAAACACACTGTATTTTCTGGTGATTTTCTGGGCGTGAGATATTTAGGAAACTTACTTTCGATAATGATTAGTAAAATTCTAACTTTGGCATGTTTAGAAACAACTGCTTGAGATGATTGTTAGATTGCAACTCAATTAATTCAAGCTGCAAATCTGACCTGACTGCTTCGCAGTTTACGTTGAAAGGCATGGTAAAGATCTTCAGTTTGAATGGCACTAAAATCTTGAAAATCTTAGTTCGAATTCAAAATGCAGTTTTTTCAAGCCATCTTCATAATTCTTAAGCTTCTCTTCATTTACTGAGGGTATTGAATTTAACCTCGGAAAATGAGACTAGTTAGCTGCCCAGCAAACAGTTTAAGTTTTAAGTTAAGATAATTGAGTGAAATTTTTCTAAGAGTCCTATAATTGTAAATATAATTATCTACTTACAATTGGATTCCCATATGTCTGCTACTCGAGAAAGAGATAACGCTTGTTGGCGCCAGTCTACAGCTATAACTAACAAAGAACTTTTGCTTTTAACACTTTACCGATTGAAAGCTGTCTGTGCTTGCTATTTCCGCCGATTTATGTTTTGTAGAACAAAAATAGAGAAAGTAAAAAGAGCATCAGTCCTTTGAAAAAAAGGAAGGAAAAAAAAATAATATTAAACAACTTAGAAAGGAGATGGATACATAATATATAAATATATATTTCTTTTAATTTGCCTCGGACTGGCAAATTAAAATTCGATCCGAGGGCCGTAGTTTGCCCATCCCTGGTATAGGAAATTGTGGAACACGTGTTAAGAAGAAACGTTTTTGACAAAACGTCTTTTTTGACTTTAATTTAATTAAAGATAATTTAAACTCGGATTTTCGTACTTTTTTTTTTTTTTTTTTTTTTTTTTTTTTTTTTTTTTTTTTTGTGTGTGTGTGTGCTCAAAATAATTAATTCATTTATTAGTTTACTTGCGCGAAAAACTATTTTCTTTTCCTTTAAGGTTTAAAGGAATTTAAAACGATATTCATTTTATGAACTCTTGATAAACGTGACCTTCCAACTTTGACCCGGCATCTAACTTTGGTGATAGATATTTCGTGCATGCGCAGCTGTTTCCTTAGATGTTGGGACAGAGCCACTCCTGTTGCGGAAAAGTTTTCTTTTTTATCGATACATATTCTTTGGTGAGAGACCCTAGACCCCGTTCCCCCCAGGTACTCTCTCTGAAATTTGGGGGCAGAACTGAACAAAGTCGTACTGTCACCTGTATGGTGCCCAAGCCTCTCCCTAAGCCCTAAGCCCATCTTGTTCCATAAGCTCTTCCCAAGCCCGAAGCACATCTTGCTCCATCAGCTTTCCCTAAGCCCCAAGCCTATCTTGCTCTATCAGCTCTCCCTAAGCCCCAAGCCCATCTTGCTCCATCAGCTCTCCCTAAACCCCAAGCCCATCTTGCTCCATCAGATCTTCCTAAGCCTCAAGGCCGTCTTGCTCCATCAGCTCTCCCTAAGCCCCAAGCCCATCTTGGCAAAGAGGAGTAGACTTCTCCTTTGCCAAGATGAATTTCGTGAGCTTGCTGTGATATCAGACGAACAAAAGTAGTCACAACAACGACAGTTCTTTTGACATAACTTGCTCATGAACGTTGAACCTTTTTTTCTCTTAACATTTTAATATTGTGTGGGATTATTAATAAAGATAACTATTTCTCTTCGCATCTGTAGTAAAAATTATTTCCTCTCTTCAATAATAATAACAGTAGCTGATGAATTTAATTTGTCCTATAATAATAGTAGCAAATAAAAATAAATATAGCACGCAATATTTATTACCAAAATTAAAATTAATTAAATTAAACAATGAGTTTAAAATATTGCTCATAACTTATTTTGAGCATTTGCATAGCTTCTAATTTTTTTCAATAATTTCGTTACTGCGTTTTAAATTTGTAGGTACCCTTGGCTGCGAAGTTTTGCTTTCCCTATATGCGTGAGCTTAAAACCATTGGAGCCATCGTTCTTCGTTGCTTCCAGCATAACTTGTTGAAGTGACAGAAACGATTTAGTTTCTTCAAAGAATGAACATTAACGTAAGATTCACCTTGATAACTATTTCGGAAACAGGTTTCCAAATTCTTGATATGGTCATTATGTTCCTTTTAAATTGTTTTGCAGTTAGTGTAATTTGAGCTTTCTGCAACATTTCGTTTTCCTTTTGATGCATCAAAAACTGAGAAATGGAAACTGAATCTTTGCTTCATAACTCTCCTTTTTACTTCCTTGTACGAAGTAAAAGAAGTATTGTATTCGCAAAAAATTTCGGGTATCATATTTTAAAGAAAATATCCATTTTGACCGCTCTCGATGCCTTTTGAACGATGTCTTGCGGTGACATCTGTACGCATGGGTAAAATACAGAACTCTTCTTTTTTTTTTTTTTTTTTTTTTTTTTTTTTCAAAATGGATTTCAAAATGGAATTAAAGTGGATTCAGAAGAGATTTTTTTTCGTGACGTCTGTACGTATATGTGTATCTCACATAACTGAAGAAAATGGGCTAAAAACGTTAAACTTTTGTATATTGGACCCATATAACATGTAGTTGTGCACCTCCCCCTTTTTTTTAATCGGTCGCACCGAACATATACCCATATACATATATTCCAACTCTGTTTCCCGGATCGAGCTCAGTTTCTTTATTCTTATATGTTAGTGAGTTGTGCATTTTTTTCTTTAAAAGCAAGCGAATTCTATTGTTCTTATATTGCGGTTAAGGTTAATTGTAAAAATTGTTTTTGAAATTGTTTTAACTGTATTTGGTGTTTTGTTTCTTCTAAATTTTCCAATTTTTAATGAAGATTTTAATAAGGCATTTCTCCTTCCTATCTGCATGCCTTTGTGGTGTAACGGTAGCACACTCGGTGCGTGTTCGAGAGGTCCAGGTTCGAGTCCCGGCCTGAGCATTGCTAATTTTTCATGTACTACTGCTTCAAAAATAACTAATATACCTACAATGTATCAAGAATTACATAGACTTAAAATGATTGTACGCAGAAAGGTAAGAATTAGAAATGTTGCTTTCTTCTACTTTAGGTTTTATGCGATTTTAATCCAAAGAGCTAGCCCTCGCAATATATATATATATGTGTGTGGTTATTAGAAATAGTCTTTATTAACTAAATAAGCTGGGAATGTTCAGAAAAATTAGAAATTTAAAAAAAGAAAAAAAAAAAAAAATCTGAAATGTTTCAGATTTTCAATTACGTCCAAGGGGGCGTTTTTTAACATTTTGTATGTTACCTTTCATGTTCTTCGCATTTAAACCATAAGATCCAGTTCAGCAGCAATATAAAAAAATAGTTTTAAAATGAGTATATCTTTAGAATTTCCCATATAGAGACTCACGCGCTGGAGATAAAAATGTTTTTCTGCACAACGTTGCCATAGCTCGCTTGGAAATCCTTGAGTTTGTTTATCAAAAATTCGTTAAAGTTTCACAAAATAGCAAATCGATAATAAAACAAATTCCAAATTTCAAATTTGGGATTTCAGATGCCCATATTCGCAGTAGGATTACGTCATTCAAAATTAGTATATGGATCTAGATACCTTTGTTTTATCACAATGCGAGAAATATATATACATTTATGCAAATTTTTCATTATTTAATTTTTTCAAATATAATGCAGGACTCTAACATTTTGTGGCAACAGTTTGAAAAAGGGAACCATTATTTATAGGATTCCGGCGCAAAATGCCAAAATGAAAGTAATAGTCCTTCGGGACTCAAATCGCTTTGAACTAATATCTTAAATATATTAAATGTGTTTAAAATTATGCTTCATATGTTATTAAAATATGATTAAATAGTAATTTTTCAGATGAACGTCAAGCTATTTCGTCTCCACTTTCCCAGGTGTCGACAGTCACTGCTAGTAAATCTGCAGATCACCAATGCGAGGCAGCTCAGTAAATTCGAATAAATTATTAAAACAGAATTAAACTAAATGATACCGCTCACTAGCGAATCACAGGTTACTAGTTAACGGCAACATGCGGATTTGTTGGCTTTAGAGAACATAGGCTAGCCATGGGTGTGAGGTGGTCCAATGAATTTAGGCAGATTATTGAGGTGAAATTAAACAGGACATCCGTAATTGTTAATGCTATATTGGCCATCAATGAGGCGGTGTGAGCTAATACAATATTTTTGAGCGGGTGGCAACTTTTGTCAAATCTCAAGTTAAAGGAGCTTAACTTAAAGGAGGTTAAATCATAGTGCAGCGTAACATAACTGCAATGTAATGCAGTGATCCCAAAGTCTCAAAAACACTCCTCAAAAGATATTTAAAGATCTTCAGAATCTTTTAAAAATTACATATAGTGTTTCTAAACGTTACAGTCTAATTAAAACTTAATGATCTATTTCTATTAAGCTGAATATATTGCTATGCATTTTTCTACTGTATAATGTGAGCAATAAATTAAATACTTTTCTTTTGAAGTACTAGCAATTATTCTCAAAATGAAAGAGGGGGGAAAAAGGAGGGGCAGAGTTCTATATATATATATCATTCTACTGGGCAAATAACGAAATTTAATTTGCATTTTCCATCTCTCGAAAGCATGATTTAGGATATATATTAGACTTATGTATAATAGCATTGTTCTAACATAAGTATTTTGACAAAAAAAAAAAAAAAAAAAGCGGAGTTTTTCTCAAATAACATACCGACTGTTTTTCAGGAGTTCGAACGTACGACTTAAATTATGCTTAAATATTAAATTCTGTAAAGTTTGTTGAGAAACCCAGAAATTAAAAAATTTTACATTTGCGCTTTCTTCAGTTCGAGCCAAGAATAATTAATTCACTTGGCGAAATTTTTAATTTATAGTAAACTATTTTTAGACCAAAGGGCCAATTTCCCCAGAAGGGCTATTAATTTCGTTCTGGTATTTTGCGCTGATTCACTATAAACGGCAAATCACTTTTTAAATTGTTGCAATCAAATATTAGAGCACCGCATATTTAAAGAACTTACATAATGAAGAATATGCATAAATGTATGTACGTTTCTCGCATTGTGACGGTACCTAGAGCCATCAACTTTTGAACAATGTAATCCTCCACCGAATATGGGCAACTGGAAGCTCAAATTTGGAATTTAAGCTGTTTTTTTATCTGTTTTATATTCCGTAAAGCATTTATGAGTATTTAATTCAGAAACTCAACGGGTTCAAAGCGTGCAATAGCAACACTACAGGAAAAAAAAAAAAAAAAAAAAAAAAAAAAAAACCATACTTATCTCCAACGCACGAGACTGTGTATCTGAAATTCTAAAGATATGCTCTTTTAAATATTTTGTGATATTGCTTTTGAATTGAATTTTATGGTTTGAGTGCAAAGAACATGATATTTAATAAATAAAGGTAACATAGAAAACATTAAAAAATGCCCGTTTGGGCGGAAAGTAAAATCTGAAAGATTTCAATTTTTTTTTACTTCCTTTCTTTCTTTCTTTCTTTCTTTTTTTTTTTTTTTTTTAATTATGCATGAGTGGGGGGGGGAAGGTACATCGTTCAATTTTTCAAATAATTTTAAGAAAGTGCGTAAAGCACCTTTGGCGTTATTCTTGCTTATAAAAAATATGCCAAGCTTCGAAACGCGCCAATACATAAATTTACGTATATCGTTGGAAATTTTAAATAAAAAAGCTTTAACATTTTGCTGGTATGTCAAGAAATATATCTACTATAAGGTGATAGTGAAAATTTTATACATTATTTAATTAAAATATCTTTTCGAAAAATTTATAAAATTTACTAAAAGATGCAAATTTAAAAAATAAATCAGAAAATATCTGACAATTTTATTTGGATTGACCATTAATTTCGAATTAGGAAAGAAGAAATTAAGTAAGTTAAATAAAAAAAGAGGTAATAAATAATAAATATACAACAAATTCAGTTTACACTGAGAAGCTAGATTTTGAGAGCTAATTTTTTTATAAACTACTTGTGCGGTTTTTGCAAAACTTGGCACTTTGTCGTAATATAAATCGTAGAATCGGAATATGGATAAAGATGGGTACGTCATATCAGAAAAGGTCCAAATTTTGTGTCAAAGTGCTTACGTTAGAACAATGCTATATATAAATCTAATATATATTCTAAGTCGCGCTTTCGAGACATGAAAAACACAAGTTAAATTTTGTCAATGGACTCAGTAGTACAGGAGCTAAAGAACTGTCCCCTTTATTTTAGCCCAAAGGACGTTAGCCCAGAAGAGCTATTAATTTCGTTTTGGCCTTTTGTGGCGTTTCGCTATAAATGGCGTTTGACTTTTCAAATTGTTGCCACCACATACAACCGTCCTGTATTATATTTAAAGAAATTAATTAATGGAAAATTTCATAAATGTATGTATGTTTCTCGCATTGTGATAAAACGACGGTACCTAGAGCCATCAAATTTTGAATAACGTGCGTCTTTACCCGAATGTGGGCATTTGGAAGCCCAAATTTAGAATTTGGAATTTATGTTATTATCTATTTCATATTTTATAAAGCATTTATGAGTTTTTGATTAAGAAACGCAACGATTTCAAAGGAAGCAATTGCAACACTAAACGGGGGGGGGGATTTATCTCTAGCGCGCGAGATTGTGTATCAGAAATTTTTAAAGATATGCTCTTTTTAAATTATTTTGTAATATTGCTATTGAATTGAATTTTATGGTTTAGGTGCGAAGAACGTGATATTTAATAAATAAACGTATTACACAAAACGTTAAAAAAAGCCCCTTTGAGCGTAGTATAAAATATGAAAACTTTCAGACAATTTTTTTTCGGGGGGGGTGCAAGTTGTACCAGTATGAATTTGAAGGTAGATGATGAAAGAATGATTATTCTGATGATAGAGTTATGTGACAAAGCGGGTGAGGAGAAAAGTGCGAAAAACAGAGCTCAGCCATTTTTAATCTCAAAGAAACATTTCCAGTCTATCTAATATTTTTCATGAAAATTGACTTTACGTTTTGTTTAACTTGTTTGCAAAAAAGGCGCCAGAGGGCGTTGAGGTATTCCTATTGGTAATCGCATAATCGTGTTTTAGCCCTTAACAGTCTCGTCATGCATCATTTTCAAAACTTTACATCCCAACAACTCCAGGGAGAGGGGGCGGGGGGGGGAAGGAGAGAATGGAATAGAGATCTTTATTTTCTCCTTGAGTTCTTCCCGGAAGGTATCTACATCAGAAACTGCACGGAGTGGTTGTCGAAAATGACAATTCCTTTTCGTGCTTTTGCATCGCCGGAAGAAAACACAAAATGAAATTAAAAAATAAAAGAAGAAGAAAGCCTGTTTCTTTCCTCCGGAGCGTTTCGGCTGTTTCTACCTACTTACAGAGGCAGCTTAAAATTTCGTAAGCAGGCGAACGAGCGTTTAATAAGTTCTTTTCGGAGCATTATCCGAGGAATCAGGAGCTGCGAAAGGCGATTACGCTGTTAATCGGAGATCCCGAGAGGAAATTTCTCGCCTCCGGTTCTAAAAGGGAGGAAATATGCTGAAAAGTGAAAAATATGCAGAAAAATAATAACCTTCTGCTTGATAAAGAGCATCCGCCTCTACACCAATATCGCATTCTTTTTATTCTCGTCTCCTACTTCTGCATTCATATTATTCATATAGAAGCGTTTTTAGCTTCTAGTTTCCCTAAAATTGTTATCTGTTATGTTGTGCTACAATTTTTACGAATGCACAGCACATTACGCTAACCTGCTTTTATCATTTGAGCTACTAGGTAAGTGATGACGTGATATACGTGATCTTTAATTTGTAGGGGCTATCCCGTAGGTAACCAGTTATCTAAGTCATTCGGTAAAGCAGAATTCAATTCAAGTTTCCAACTCAATCAATCTGTAACTGAAAAATAAATAAAAAATCTGAAAGCTTTCAGATTTTTATTACGCACAATTACATGATGATTTTTATTACTTTTTTTTAACATTTCGTTTGTTACCTTTATTTATTAAATATCATGTTGTAAGGATTACGTTAATTTTATTAACAGTTAAATTTTGAATTAAAGTTCCTTTCTTGTAGATTCTTAACTTCCAGCCAAAACGTAGTTTTAAAATCAATGATGGAAGGCGAATGAGGAATGGCGGTATTTAACCGCGAAGTTCTACTTGCTGAGTTAGAGAGAATCAGAGTTTCTGATTAGCGCACGACTGCCTTTTGGCTACTCTCTCGCAAAGCTGTTATTACGCTCGGCCGTACTCAGGCCCTTGATAGCTTAGCAGTCAATTAGCTTTAAGGGGCCAACTCAGTTAGAATCTTGATAGCTTCTGCTATATCACTTTAGTTTAGATTAGTTTTAGTTTATTTCTTGGCATCTTAAGTTCACGCCCAAGTGTCCGCTTTTATTGTACACTCCAAGATGGAGTTCTGTCAAATCTTATTTGAATAATAAAGGGTTAGTTACCCTTCCATCTTGCTGTTTCTTGTCACACGAACTTAAGCGATTATTCGCTTAGCAGTTCTTAAGATTCTTCACGTTCAAATGTAAATTAGCATTTATAAAGGGAGGAACTCTACAATATTCTTCCCACTTAATCCACATAAAATTCAGTTCAACATCAATATCACAAAATATTTAAAAAGAGCATATCTTTAGAATTTAGGATACCTAGTCTCGCGCCCTGGAGATAAAATGATTTTTCCCGTACAATGTTGCCATTGTTAGCTTTAAAATCGTTGAGTTTGTTAGTTAAAAATTCGTTAACGTTTTACAAAATGCCAAACAGATAATTAAACAAAGTCTAGATTCCAAAGTTGAGCTTCCAGATGCGCATATTCAAGTGGAGGACTACATTATTCAAAATTTGATGGCTCTACAGTGGTGGCCAAAATTGTGGACACTTTTGGAAATTTTTATGTTTTTTAACTTTGTATGCTTATAGAAAATGTTACATTTCGCAAAATGCAAACTTGTATATATCATTTTAAAGAGAATTTATTACTGAATTCAATACCAAACACAAAATTCAATTATTTGCAATACAAAAAAGTTATATGTACTTTAATATAAATAAAAAACACAGTTATGAAGCGGTTTGTAATGTCTAGCTTTCCTGGCCAATCACTGTTCTTGTTCTGAGAACCAATCAAATGTTAGTAACTGCCAGTAGAAGCTGACATCATGTTTACACTTGAAACAATTCATTATTTTGCTTTGTTCTGTAGAAGGAGGATCTGTTTCTTATACACTGCAATTACAAGTAGGAGTTTTTGTAAAAAATTTTAATATTTAGTGAAGAAGCAATGACATCAAATAAAAGAGCAGATTTGACACCTAGAAAGAGATGTAATATTATTGTGTTACAAGAAAGTGGTCCTTCCTATGCTGAAATTGCAAGACAGGTGGGTGATTCAGTGACTACATCTGGAGTCTGACAGTTTTGTTTACGATATCAGGAGACAAATTCAATAAAAAATAAAGAAGGAAAAGGTTGAAAAAGGTGCGCCACACCTATTGATGACAGAAGAACAAAAAGACTATGTCTCCAAGATAAAAAATGTCATCAGCGGCCATCAGAAGTGATCTGAATGATGCTGGTGTTTCTGTCAGTTCAAGAACAATCAGGAGAAGATTAACAGATGCTGGACTGAGAGGTAGAATTCCACGAAAAAAGCCTTATCTTAATTTTCAGCAACGGAAGAGAAAACTACAGTGGCCAAAGGAACACATTAATTGGACAGATGATCAGTGGTCACGAGCTATATTGAGTGATGAAACTAAGATATCGTTATTTGGTAGTGATGGGTGAAAATATGTAAGACATAGAATAGGAGAAGAGCTACATCCTGACTGCATTCAAGCAACTGTGAAGAACCCAGTTAGTGTTATGATTTGGTCATGCATGTCAGCAGATGGTATTGGTCGCCTTCATGTCATCGATGGGACACTGAATGCCAGAAAATACATTGACACTATTATAGAACCAAAACTTCTACCTTCCATCAGAGATCTCTTTCCCAACAATGCTTCGTTTGTTTTTCAGCAGGATTCTGCTCCTTGCCACACGGCCAAAATATCGAAAGAGTGGTTTCGTACAAAGAGCATTAAATTGTTGTCATGGCCAGGAAACAGTCCTGACCTCAATCCTATCGAAAATTTGTCGCACCGTTTGAAAACTCTTGTCCGAATGAAGCGCCCATCAAATAAAAGGGAAATAATTGAAGGTATAATTATTTCCTGGCATCATGTAATAACGAAAGAAGAGCTTAAAACTCTTGTCAGCTCCATGGAACGTGGACGTGAAGCTGTAATCAAAAATAAAGGGTACCCTAGTAAGAACTGATAACTCACTGCAATCATCACTATCTAATGTATATCGATAACTATTATCGTTTAACTTTTTT
Organism: Stegodyphus dumicola; assembly: GCF_044657685.1. Lineage (NCBI taxonomy): Eukaryota > Metazoa > Arthropoda > Arachnida > Araneae > Eresidae > Stegodyphus > Stegodyphus dumicola. The sequence continues at coordinate 135,314,050 of NC_140769.1, forward strand.
TGTATTGCAAATAATTGAATTTTGTGTTTTGTATTGAATTCAGTAATAAATTCTCTTTAAAATGCTATATACAAGTTTGCATTTTGTGAAACGTAACGTTTTCTATAAGCGTACAAAGTTCAAAAACATAAAAATTTCCAAAAGTGTCCACAATTTTGGCCACCACTGTAGGTACCGTCGTTTAATCACAATGCTTGAAACATACAAGCAGATTCTTTATTACTTAATTACTTTAAACATAATACAGGACTCTAATATTTGGTGGTAACAATTTGAAAAGTGAAACGCCGTTTTATAGTGGTCAACGCAAAATGCCAAAAAGAAAGTAATAAACCTTCAGAGCAAATTGCCCCTTTGGGCTAATAATAAAAATCTCAAAGGTTTTTATATTTTAGTAGTCATTCGAAAGGGCGTGTTAAGGTTTTTTATGCTCTGGATGAGCTCGCAAACTACCAGTCTGCTATTACACTGTTACTAACACATTATTTTTTTGTCTTTTTAGCATTAGGAATTATTTTCATTTTCTTCGTACTTACCCCATATACAATCCAACAGCGAAACTACAAAAATTTTAAAAGCAGCATATGTTTAGTGTTCCCGACGTGTTAAATGTTGGTATAATATTTTCCTGTTTTTTGCAAAATTCTCTCTGTTCATCATATCAATCTTCAGTTTTCTTTCGAAGAGGACATTACAAAACATTTTAGCCTGAAAGAGGCTATTAGTCTCGAAGCGGGATTTTGCGTTGAATCATTGTAACAACAACAGATTTATGTTAAAGAACTTCTCTGTTTCTCTTGCGAACGTACAGCAATGTCCGCTACAGAGGTCGGCGAAATTGATCTCCTTAAAGACACACACACACACACACACACTTTGGCGGCTTCCGTCGACGCATTGGTAGGTGTAGGAAAAATCGTTTCTAAAGAAACTTTTGTCTGAGAAATGCCAAGGTAGTAAGACGCATCACGCGTTGAGAAAGCTGTTATGTGTAATGTACTTTTTAATTAACCAAGAAGACCCATGTTAAGTTTTAAATAAATATAAAAAATCTGATGTGTACACCACATGACTTTCTTGTACGGAATATTAAATTATACGCATTTATTCTTGCATTTCAGCTAAACTTATGAGATTGAATTAAATCTACTTCGTCGATAGCGCATAAACCACAATAGAATAAACGCACTCTTTAAAATTCACTGTATTTGTTTACCATAGCGACACTCTGGCGCTAAGTTCACTTAACAGCGTTAGATTTCGTTCATATTAACATGCATATCATGTTAATATTATTTCGTTCATAACTTAGAATGCACAAAAATCTATATCATTTGAAGAATTATCTAATCGTTGCCGCGTGTTCTATTCAAATACTATAATAAATCTAGAACGATGTATAAAAGTAATTAAGTAAACAAAACATAAAAGGAAGTTCTTCACAGACGATTCAGTATTTCTCATACAATTAATTCAGTTCTCACTTCGCGACAAGGCAAAAATACATAAAAACTCAAAATATCTGTATTAAAAATTACAACGTAAATCTTAAACACTTATATCCTCGAAAAAATTCCAGAAAGGATTAAGCATGATTTAATTTGTAATAATAAATGAAGGCGTTATCTTTGTTGTTGCGAAGCTTAGTCTCTCCAGATTGGCAACAAATCTGCTAATCTGCTGTTTCAAACGTAAACAAATATATCCGCCATGTTATTTAAAACTTAAGGCTTTACCGCACTTAAACAGCTTTTAAATTGCTGATAATTCTACAAATATTGCTTGCAGATTTACTAAAGGCATAAAAACCTTAACCGGAAGATAACAACAACATAATTCAATCATTTTAAAGCAAAAAATGCACCATTTACAAAGTAGAAGAGTCAAGAAATTGAGATCACTGAGCCGGGTAACAAAGCGGATATATATATAAATATATTTATATACGTTTGGTGCGGCCGATAGCAACCAAAATACGAGGTGCACATCTACATTTTATAGATGTCCTACATACAAAATTTCAACGTTCTGAGGCTACTCGTTTTTCAGTTATGCGAGATACGTACGTACGTACGTACATACGTTCGTGCAAACGCCACGAAAAATTCTCTTCAGAATTCATTTTAAAGCAGTTTTATATATATATATTTTTTTAGAAAAAGAGTCCTTTATTCTGTCTTTACGTACAGATGTCACTTAAAAACGTGGTTAAATTGCATTCGATAGCGGTCAAAATGGATATTTTCTTTGAAATATGCTGCCTGAAACTTTTCGCGATTACAATATTTCCTTTTTACTTCGTACAAGTAAAAAACGGCGATTACTTATGTTTCAACCCAATATTTTAGAATTGCTGAAATGTTGTGAAAAAATTTAAAGTTAAATTTTTATTTCTCATATTTGATACTGCTTTTTAAAAATATATATATAGAGAGAGAGAGATGCAGTTGTTAGATTTTTATCATAAATTGTGGCATTCTTAGCAAAAGTTAGAAAAAAGGACCTCAAAACTTAGCTAAAGAGTTAGGGGAAAAAATCGGACCTGAGCTTCAGATATTAGATTGTAGACAGCTGATTATGAGAAATGAAGCCTACGAAAAGAAACTTGTGAAAAGTCTGTTGGAAGATATCACTTCATTGAAGCTTGAGAGGAAAAAGGGGGAAGGTAAAATTAGGAGAGAAGAAAAATAATTCGAAAGAGAAGAGGAAGAGACGAAGAAGAGAGATTCAAAATTTTTTACCGAACAGAACGATATTAGTTTGTATCTAGTGATGTTTGAGCGCCAAGCAAATCGTGTGAATCTAAACCAATCGGATTGTGTTTTCGGTTTTATTGACACTTTTGCTACCTGACATAATTCAACTGATTATGAGACAGCCAGAACAGCAGTATGATGACTAATCTTATGTAAAAGGGATATGCTTAAAAGGTTTAAACTTTGTCCAGAAAAATTTTGCATCAAATTTACGCAATAAAATTATATTAAAAATCGCTTATTAAATTTTTAATTCATTTCTTTACATTTTGATAAAATTTAATTTTAAACATTTATTTATTTAAATTATTTAATTTTTTAATTGCTAATGAATTGGTTTTGTTTTTGCCATTTTGTTTATTTGTTTATTCTTGTTCCTCTTTTCCGAAAGTCTTCCATAGGGCTCCGGCACTTCTAATTTTAGAAATTAAGCCGTGGTATAAATCAATATGAGGTTTTAAAATTTATATTGTATAATAATGTAATTAAGCTTAGTCATTACTAATTGTGTCACTTTGTTTTACTCTGGCCTCAATGTAAATGTCAATTTTAATCCTTGGTACTTAGGTCAAGTTATCGTAAATATTTTTGTTTTATATTAATTTTTAGTCCAAAGAGCGTTAGCCCAGAAGGGATATTAATTTCGTTTTGGCATTTTGTGTCGAAAACTTTAAATGTCCGTTTCACTTTTCAAATTGTTGCCACCAAATATTATCGCCCTGTGCTATATTTAAAGAAATTAAATAATGAAGAATCTCCATAAATGTATGTATGTTTCTCGCATTGGGATAAAACAACGGTACCTAGAGCCGTCAAATTTTGAATAACGTACTCCTCTACCCGAACATGTGCACCTGGAAGCCCACATTTTGAATTTCGAATTTGTTTTACTATTTAATTCATATTTTGTAAAACTTTAATGAATTTTTGATTAACAAACTCAACTATTTAAAATTGAGCGATGATAATAATATATAATGTACGGAATAAAACATTTTTATCTCCAGCTATTGTTGATAGGGGAGACTGGCTATCGAAAATTCTAAACATACTCTGTTTTTAAATATCTAGGGACTTTGCTGTTGAATTGAATTTTGTGTGGCATAAGTGGGAAGAACGTGTTGACACAAAAAATACAGTTGACACAAAAAACGTTAATAATAAAAAAACAGGAAACATTTTTTTACTAGCCATTTTGCTAAGAAGACTGAACATTGATATGATGAACTGAGAAAAGGTGAAAATATATATGTATGTAAGAAAATAAAGAATACCTAGAACATTAAATTAGCAGCTTAAAAGTGAATTTCCCTTCTTTATTCTAAAATAGCAACTTCTATTTGCATGCGTCATTTCGAGAAAAATCTGTGTCATATGATTCTTACATAATTCTGTTGAACTAAAACTCAAGCAGCCAATAATAATTTTACAGAAGTATTAACTATCGAATCAAAATGCTTTGAGAACCAAAACTAACTCAATTTGAATAAGATTTCACCCTGAAAATAACGCACTTGCTTTCACCGCTTTGGCTTAGCTGGACTGCTGTCTGTCTGCTCCTTCTTTTCACTGCAAATCTATCAAAAATGTAAGCTTTTTTGAATAGACACAATAAATGTGCCAGTTTGTTCGTGGTCATAACATGTTTACTGAAATTAAAGTTAAATTAAATATACTTTGACTGCCAAATTTTTTATTCCTTGCGGATCGGCGTTTCGGTATTCTACGGCATCAAAATTCTCGCTGTTCATTGTGGATGAAACCACCTGCGTTCTACTACAGAATCTATTGCATATATGGGTATACTCCAACTGCGTGAATCAAAATTTCTTCTCCCGTTTCCTGCCGGTGAATTACAGGGTTACAATTTTACTTTTTGAAGCCAATTGTAGCCAAGAGGAAAATAAAAATATAGAATTACATATCACAAGAACAAGTAAAGAATATCTAACAAGCAGGCTAATTACTTGAACAACAGTAATAAATGTGAGAGATAACAAGGCAAATAAAAGGTATTAGTAAACATACATATTAGCATTACAAACATCTTGCATTAATTGCAATATTAGAGAAAAGAGTATTATAATAATATCATGAATTAAATAATTATAAAGCATACCAGTTATATTTTCTATAAATTACATCAATAATAGTCATGATGTCTGAACTAGACTGGAAAATTTAATATAGTTCACTGGCGGCCAAAAGATTATTCGGTACCATAGTGTGTTAAAGTGCACTAGAAATATTTTTTGTTAATTAAAGTAATCATGTAAATGTTTGCAAAATTAATAGTTAAATTAAAAAATACTTAGCATGAAATCTATTATAACAAACACTGACGTATAAATTTAAGTTATTATGCTAAGAAGATTTTTCTAAAATTTATCTAGAAGAAAAGAATTAGATAAATAGTGCAGCAAATTAATATAATAATAGTCCTCTCGGTAAATAAAAGCTTATTTTTATAACCAAAAACTAAAAATTGGGATGCAAAAGTTTGCGTAATTTACTCGGAAATATCTGAACATATAATTAATTAGACACGTATAACTAAATTAACAACAAGCCAATTAACAGCGACATTAAGCTTAATTTCATTCATTCTAAAACAACAATTGATCAGAAGCTCCGCATAACTGAAGTTTTATTGCTATTTTACCTAAATTTGCGTATAAAATAAAAGTTGCACTTGTGAAACAGGTGAATAATGTACTGATAGTCAACAGGATTTAAATTGCAGTGGTTAAAAATATGACTACTTGTCAGAAGGTATGCCTAGTTGCTATAACTAGAGAAATTGAATGATTATAGAAAATTCATAAAGCGCTACATTGTGAAAAGAAAATTCTGGAATAAACATGTTAAGAAAATAAGATGGAGAAATAATACTTAATTTATTGATAGGCATATAAATTCTATGCTTTTGGATAAATTTACATATAATTTGCACCAAGGTATCAATCACACAAAACGAATTAATCTCCGATCAATTAATAATCGAGTTAAGGTGTTAGAAACATCTTCTATTAACTAGAGTTATGATACAAGAATTTATAAAAATTATCATTCAAATATAAACTGGCATAAATACAATACAAAATTTATAAATTTCTACATACATGAAAACTTGAATACAATGCAACAATATGTTAAAAAGGAATGGATTAAAAGGGAACTGAAAGTCCCAGGATAAGGCAGTTCGAATTTTTTTGTTAATTATGAAAGTTCTGCAGATGCTCATAATTATCAATTTATTACTTAAATGTGTATTAGAAATTGAATGTATGCCAAAGTACATCAGATAGAGTAGCACGGAAACAGAATAAATATTTGACGTTTCTAATATTAAAGTATGGCATTTGTTTCTAATATTAAAATATGTAATTTTAAAGATAAATAACTTTAAAATAACTTTAATGATTAAAAATGGAAAGCTTAATAAGACATATATTACCATAATATTAGTGTTAATTTAGAACCACTTGAGAAATCCAATTTGTTGATTTAATAAGGAGACTTTTTTTAAATTAAATTAAAACTGTTTACCTAAAATGGTAAATTTGTAAGTTAGAACCATTCTGCAACTAAAAAGATTTGTTAATATCTATCTAGAAAAGAAAACTTATGTAAGGTGCGCCACAAATCCGATATTTGATAGGTTGAGTATGCATCAGTTTTATGTATCTCATTAATCTATCAATTTTATTATTCAAATTTTATTATATATCAGCAACTAAAATCTACAATTTGGAAAGTTTTCAATTCTTATAGAAAATAAAAAAAGATTTGGCTCATTATTCTTTTAAGCATCATAAACCTTTCAAATGAGTGTAAAAGAAATTCATTTTTACTTTAGCACAGATTTTAAATTAATATTTGTTTTGCATGCACAATTTTTACAATATCTGATAAACGATATAGAGGTTTTTAGTCTGAATAAAATTTCCCATTAATAGAGATAAGTGACTTTTTATAGGACCCATCTTCTTGGGAATTCAAGTTCTTGGAAAGAGGGGACAGGAAAACGTCGCTACAGTTCGTGGATTAGATAAGAAGAGGGATCTTCAATTAAATTTCGCGCAATTCGTATCCTACCCACTGAATCAGGTATTCTAAATTTTGTTAAATTAAATAAAAATTTTATCATCTTGCTGTTAAATTGTAGATTGCGGAAGGGTAAAGAAAATGATGCTTAATAATAAAGCTAAAAAGACAAAAACAAATGGGTTAGCTGGAGTGAGTGCCACAACAGACTAAGTAGACTGTGAGGTCAGCGAGAGGGTAAAGAAACTTTAACAAACTCTTTTAGGCTACCGTTAAAATCTGAAACCTCTCAGATGTTTTAGCCCAAAGGGGCAATTTGTCCAGAAGGACTGTTAATTTTGTTTTGGCATTTTAAGTTGGTTCACTATAAGCGTTGTTTCACTTTTCAAATTGTTGCCACCAAATATTAGAACCCTGCATTATATTTAAAGAAATTAAATAATGAAGAATCTGCATGATGTATGTAAGTTTCTCGCATTGTGATAAAACAACGGTACCTAAAGCCATCAAATTTTGAATAACATAGTTCTCCATTTGAATATGGGCATCGGGAAGCCGAATTTGGGATTTGTTTTATTATCGATTTCATATTTTGTAAAACTTTAACGAATTTCTAATTACCAAACTCAAGGATTTCAAAGCGAACAATGGCAACACTGTGCGAAGGGGGAATACCAATTCTAAAGCTATGCTCAATATAAAATTATTTTGCGATATTATTCTTGAACTGAATTTTATGGTTTAAGTTCGAAGAACATGATATTTAATAAATATAGGCAACACACAAAACGTTAAAAAATGCCCCTTTGGGCGTAATGTAAATTTATTTTGTTTCGCAATTTTCCCCCTCCTTGTGTATTATTATATGCGTGTTTTGTGATCTTAGTATTTTAGGTACCTCCTGTTCAAAGATACGTTCAAATGATGTGTAATGCAAAACATCAAAAAATATATTTTTCAGTTGTTCATGTAACATTAGAAACATCTTATATTAATGATACACATACAAGCACCAAAAGAAATAATAAATAAATAAATAAAATAATAAATAAATAAAATAATAAATAAATAAAATAATAAATAAATAAAATAATAAAAATAAATAAATACACAAAATTAAAAAATGTAAAAGAAGGAAACTGCAAATTAGCATAAAAGTTATGCTTTGGATGCATTTAAGTTACATGTCCTTAAATTTATTAAATATGTTATCAAAAAATAGTTTTAAAAAATTTTAACTATTTTTAAGTCATTCAGTTTGTAAATAAAAGAGTAATTAAATTTAAAAGCTAAGTTAATATTTTTATAAGGAATTATTAACAACTTTCTGAAAAACAAATAATAACTTTCTGAGAATTGGCTATGTGCGAGGACACGTGGAAGATAAATGATAGGTGCTATGTTTCGCGCAGTCGCAGCAGTGCCAAGACCTGCTAGATTCCTTTCGTGCGTCAAATTTTCCAAGACAGGGTATGTTAAATGAAAACAATACATCTTCTTCGAGGTATTAAAAAAAGTATCATATGCCTGGTTTCAGCACAATGCTACTGCTGAAGGTAAAAGAAAATAAAACAAATTTTTTTTTTAATAACGTTATGAATGATTAAGAGTTAAGTACTTATTTGAAGCGTGCCGTCTGCATTCTGCACTATCATTGTATTTGGACTGGGTGAAGTGAAGCGGGGGATGAGGTTTCATACACTCCCTCGTTATGCTTTATAACTTAAAAAAGGGAACAAATAGGTTTCCATATTGGTTTAGGAATCATAGGGCATCTGTTCTCTCTACCGCTTATCCTCTGCTAACGAAGACATCCGCCGACGGGGGGGCAGTCTGACACCTCCTCTGAAATGATTCCTCCCCCCCCCCCCCCGGGAGAGAGAGAAGAGGAAAAAAGACCAGCCATTAGTCGGGCAATGAAATGAACGGTAGTCCTTCTAATCGAGAAAGATGAAACTGCGCACGCTCGGCCACGCCCCCTCTCAGGCCGTGGATTTCGGGTCCTAATTGGGCGGATGTGCTGGGGGATTTGCTTCTTTTAAAATAGGAACGGGGATGCATTTTTTTTATCCTTTCCTTAATTCGCTCGGTGTAAATGTATACCCACAGAGACGCGCGCGAGAACAGGTATTAATGAATCGAAGAGGTCGGTGAGGGGCGGAAAGGGCTGCCCCAATGGAACGCGGAGAACGCGTTTCGCATATGCGTAATTTGGATTTGCTCTTTTATTTTTTTATTCTTTTTATCAGCCCCGTAAGAGGCAATGCTTGAATTTTTCTTGTTCTTTTTTCTTATTATGTTCCCCCCCTTGTTATTATTTTTTTTTTTCCTCGATAGATGGAATTGCTGAGAATAGTAGAATAGTCGAAGAACACATGCTCATCAAGGAAGAGAGTGAGTTCAAATCGAACCGCAGTTTTTCTGTATCCCTTCGGACTTGAGCCAATTTATTTAGCGCATCGCTTAGAATTACAGCTCGATTTGGTCGTTCGATTGTAGGCTTGAGAAAATCGGATTCAAAAGATCTTTTGATCGTCCGTTCCAACATTAAGGTAGCATCTTTGTTCTTTATTGAAATTATGCAAAATGCTGTTTTGACGTTAGAAATGTCTTTAGAGAAGTTTATCCAATTTTTTTTAACATTACGTTACGTTACGTTACGCTACAATGAACTAATCATCTGCGTGAGGTAAGAATTTTTTGTATAGTGCGAAACATAAGATCTTAAATTTATCTTTAACGCGACTTCACGTGCAAGCCATACAGTTTGTCATTCGATGAAATCTAAGGTATTTAACATTTTATTCTTATTTAATTATTCTGCAATCACTTAAAAAACTTAAAGATCTGGAATTAATAAATGTATTTTTTAATCATTTATATCTTTAACTTTTTTAAAAACTTGGAGGGAAACTTCTCCGAGGTGTTTTTATTTATTTATTCTTTCATTGTATATGTATCTCTCTATATACATATATCACAGAGAGGGATAATATATATACCTATATATAGATATATATAGTAAGAAATTTAGAACTAATGTTTCACACAGACCAAAAATTTTGAAATTCATAATTAATAAATTTGAAATAATCCTATATATATTGTTTTTGCACTAAATGAATTTAAGATCATACAACATTTGATATGCTAAATAGCAGCTATTAGCGCTATTTATCTCTTTCCTAATGTACCTACTTTATATATTATCTCCAACCTTTTTTAATTTTTTTTAATTTTTAAGTTTTAAAGTTCTTCTACAAAAACTTTACTGTATTGAAGGTTAGCAGCCTCCTTACTTTTAAATCTTGCTCGTTTATCTCAAATTGAAATCATTAAATTTCATTCCATTAGATGACAAACTTGAAAATTTAACGCCATGCCTGCTACAGGCAACTCCAAAAAACAATTTCTATGAAAAACATTTAACTGTATTTACATGATTACCTGCGGCACCTGACATATGAAATATATAGGACAGACTAAAAACAATCTTAACTTTCGAATCAATAACCATAGAGCTCAAATTAAAAAATTCAACGCACAAAAAAATAGCATTAAAATAAGTAACACATCACAACTCAATACAGCAGAATTAGAACACTTTAAACACCATGACTTCAACTCTATTCAACTTCAGATTTTAGATATAATACCCAATCACAAAACACGAATTTTTCAGGAATCTCTCTATATACTAAAACAACGTTCACTTTATGGACTTAACACTTATATACATAGTCATAGAGATACTTCTAAAAAATCTATTTTCAGCCGATTTAAGCTTTACAGCAACGAAACGCAGAGAAGAAAAAGAGGAAGCAAATTAAAAAATAATGCGAGATTTTTATCCACTTTGAATACACTTACATTGAAAAAACAATTGAAATGCTTTTTTGACTCAGACAACTTCCCCAAGAAACTTCTCAACTGGTTACACTCTTGTACTAATAAATTCCTTATCAAACTAAAAAAATTCATTCAAGAAAGCTACGACGACATACAAATCATTAAAGGCATGATTCTCGATTTTAGTCTTTTCAGACTTTCTAATAGTCTCACTCAACGCAAAATTTATTTTAAAGTCAATTTTCTGCATCCGCAGTTTGACAATATTCATTTCTCAAGAATCATCAGCGATTGTAAAGTTTACTTCCCAGCTGTTGACACAATACCAATGGTTGCATTTAAATATCAAAGAACCTTAAGCAACTTGCTCACTAACCACCATGAAATAGATGAAACAGCAGAATGACATTGTAAGACACTAGTTTACAGCAATTACGTAGATTCTCATCACCAGCACATAATTACTGGCAACCTGAATATCATACAAAACCATCAACTAAAAACACTAATGAGTTATGGTACAAAATTTAGACCAGTCAGAAACATAACTAAAAATTACTGTTACAAGACTTTCGAAAACAACATCAACGAATTTATAGTTAAAGCAAGCTATCAACTGAATTTACCGTAGATACCTTCTTAAAATGGAAAGATAAAATTCTTCAACGCATATCCAATGAAATCAGTCACCTCAAGTTTAAAAGTAACTGAATTGGTCGCAACTTACATCAGATATTAAAAAATTAAAACAGCTTTTTACTATTCCAAAAATAGATAAAGCAAATAATAACTTTAGCATTATATGAAAACAATTCTACGCAGAAATTATCCATAAAAAACTTCTCAACGCAACTACTTATCAATTTGCCAACCTTACAGAAACATCTATAATTAACAGGATTAAAACTTTTCATAAAAAACTCAATATTACTTTCAATACTAACTACAACAGATTTACTAACCTTTATGCAATTCCCAAATTCCATAAAACACCATTAAAATTCAGATTTATAGCTAATGGAACTAATAATTACAAGAAAAATGTAGACTATTATTTTTCAATTCAACTTAAAAAAATCTGTAAATTTATTTTCAAAGATTGTAACACTAATCATAACTATAGCTGGATCATCCATAATAACACTCCTGTCATTAATGCCATTCAAACAATTAACATCCAAAACATTAACTGCTATGACTTTGAAAACTTATATACCTCACTTCCTCTAGAAGAAATCTATACCAGTCTACTTGATCTGCCTAAACTCTTCCCTGATATGCTCACAATTATGACTCTTAACAAATGGAAAACCTACCTAAAATGCACACTTTTTCATAACTACATCAGGTTTCAAAATCAACTTTTTAAATAAGTCAGAGGTTTGCCAATGGGCTTACATTCCAGCACCTTGATCTGTAATATCTTTTTATTTATCAAAGAATTTAATTTCCAAAAAAATCTACAACCGCAAGAGTTAAATTACTACAAGCACACCTACAGATATATTGATGACCTTATTACAATTAATAATTTTGGTAATATTGAACACTCCGAGATTTATCCTAATTGTCTTACACTTAATAAAACTAATAATTCACAAAATAGCATAGACTATCTAGATCTTCAAATCATTAACTACAAAAAAATTTTACTTTTTGACAAAACAAGAAACTTCAATTTCAGTACTAACAAATTAATAAATTGGAACTCCAACATATCCAAAATAGTAATTAACAATACAATAATAAATCAAGTACAAAGAATTAAAATTATCTGCACAGATACAATAAATTTACAACGCGAAATTTTGCTCCTTATTAAAATTCTCAAAAATAATCTAATACCCATTCAATTTATTAACCATTGCCTTAAAAGAGCAGGCGTTAAATACTCACTCTAAATCAATTAACTGATAGGGATATGATAATTTGTTCCTAAACCTGAGAAGGCGGTATAAGTTGGATGACTATCAGTTGAAAGATTTGTATATAGTGTAATTACTCAGTTGTATATATTGTAAAAAGCTAATTGTCTTCAGACTTATGCTGTTACTAAAAAAAATGGGCCTATTTCATAATCTTTAGTCTGTCTAATAGCTCTTAGACAGTGAAAAATCCCCTTTTTTCCTTTCTTAAATTCTTAATCATTACGACACGACAATTAGCCAGAAATTAATTAATTTCCATTCACTAGTATTTTCAAATAAATCTTAACAGACAGTTTCACTAAAATAAGAACTCCACATAATACATCCCTCAAGAATTCCGAGTCCCACCCACTACCATAAATTACTTCACCCAAGTCTTACCGACTGATATTATTCAAAGCCCCCACTGTCGCTAAGAATTTTTTGGACACCCTACACTTCTGAGTCAGACACGACGAGAACACTTTGCCGACTCCCCACTAGAAAGAATGTAAGTTACTTAATACTTTTTCTGGCCTTTATATCTTCATGTACATTCACTGTTCTTATTATATTTTTTACTTTTATATTTTTGATTTGTTTTTACACAGTTTGCATTATTTACCTTATTTTGTAATCTTCTATGTTTATCTCAACTTTATACTTTGAATTCTATTTCTATTTCATAATGACAGTTTCCAATGCTTAATTTTTACAAATAATATAGAACTCAAATGCATAAACACGGGGGTGTCGGGGACGGTTACTCGAGTTTTTTCGGATTTCTCTACAGAAATTGCTTTTCACTCAAAATTGAATTGGCTTAAATGCTTCATAGGAATAAGTTCTTTGAGTATCAACATTGGTTCATAATCCCTTCTATTCGCGGAAATATTTGGCTTGACTAGAATTGCCGGTTTGGCTTAACCTTATTACTCGAGTAAAGACGAAACACCTTCGTATTTACGTATTTATTTATTAATTATTGTTCATTGAACGGGAGTTGGTTTGTTCCCCTTGAAAAGTCAACTAATTTCCGATCAATGGCAATGATTACATGCTTTTAATTTAATTTTTCCTTTTACAATTGAAATTTTGTTCTTCATGATGATTTAATTCCAGTCCCCGTTAAAACATTATTAACATTACTTTCAAGTTACTTCAAAACATCTTTCAAAATATAACTTACTAGTATGGATTCACTCTTTTAAAATAATTCTACTTTAATTAAACTTAGGAGATAATAAAATCAATTAATCAATATTGTTTAGGAAATATATATATATGGATAGGATTCTGTCCAATATAAAGATAAACAAGGATAAATTTTAACAAAGTAAACAAGGAGTTTTAAAATAAACAAGGAGAGTTTTTGGTTTTATGGTTAGAAAAATTGGATTTTATGGTTTTATGGCACATGATATTTAATAAATAAAGGTAATACAAAAACGTTAAAAAATGCCACTTCGGGCATAATATGAAATGTGAAAACTTTCATATTTTATTATTATTATTAAACAAGCACATAGGTCATCACATAGTGAATATTTACGATGAAGTAATATCGCAGCAAATTTTGTTCTCAACCATTTGGCTTTAACCTTCTTAATAATTCATTTTAAATTAAAGATTTTGCGTTCTAAATCTCTAATTACTGGGGACATATTCTTAAACTACTAATAGGTCTATTGTATTTGCCTAAAATAAAATGGTTCCAGGTGTTAAACAGAATTTGTATACCTATTTCAAATCGCATTGTTTTTAATCTTAAGATTTTTTAAAGAAATTTAACTTCGATATTAAATTTTGCGGTGTGTTAGACTATAGCCTGAAATTTTCAGGCTGTAAATGTTTTCCGTAACATACATGGCTTGTTTAATTTTAAATCTATAAAATCGGTACTATATATTTGTTCTTTTCTTCGAAAATAAAAAGCATTCGGAACGTTTTCTGGCAGAAATTCAAACAGAAGAAGTAAATTCTATCCTCGTTAATTTTTATTGGTTCCTTTTAGTAATTCCACAGAAAAAATTTCGGCAAGTCGATTTTTTTTTTTTTTTTTTTTTTTTTTTTTTTTTTTGTTGTGAGTTAGACCAAATGTCGAAATCTAGAATCCACAATTATTGTATCTATTATATATGCTATCTGCCTAAGGGGAGGGATGCCTTCGTGGAGGACTTTCTAAGGGATACTGGCTCCTACACACGTTACATATGTGGAAAACCACGAAAACGCCCATGCAGCCAACCCTTTCGCAGGATTTGAACCTCGGAATGAAATACCAGTGTTCAGCGGCTTTACTGCTCGGCCGTTGGTGGGCCACTCGAAATATTTCGAAAAATAACCCATCCTTAAAAAGAGTGGAGGGGGCAGTCTTCAGTCTGCAGTTCAATTTCTGAGTTCAGTACGAGAGCTTACGAATAAAAATAATTAAATAAATTTGATATGAAAAATCACACAAATATTTCTCTTTTAAATAAAAATAGAATATACTATATATAAATCATAAAACAGAATCTTTACAACTGGACTCTCTTAAAACTAAACACAATTTCCATTTCAAAAGCACCAGAGTTTGTTTTTGGTTCCCTATCCTCGAACATAAAATGATATGAAGGGAATTATATCGAAAATAATACATATTGCAATTTGAATACATTTAAAAAAATCATATAAAGATTTGCAATAGTTATATTTCTACAAAATGTTATTACAACCACTAGATTTTTCTTGCGAACTACGAAAGGTCGATTGCAAAATTTCTCGTTTGTCGACAGGAGATACAAAGGAGAAAACTAAAATCGCTTTTTTATAGGGTGCTATAAAATGATATGAGATATCATTTATAAAAACGTATTAGGAATTCCAGGCCATTTTTTAAAAGAACTAACATTTATAATGAATGCATTGAGAAATGTTATGTTAAATTAAGGAATGTAAACAAAGGATTTTCGCTGCTCTGGAATGGCAACAACAGATTATTATCACAGATAGGATTTTATCGCAAAGTGGAAACGATAAATAAATCAAAGAAGTTTTTCTTAAAGTCATCCTTTTTTTTTTTTTTTTTTTTTTTTTTTTTTTTTTTTTTGAAAAGAAAAATCTATGATAGGAGCAGGAAGGCAATAAAAATTTCTATGTTTCAGCTTTTATTATTCATTTTCTTTACTTTTCTCTTCTTTTTTTATTTATTTATTTTTCTAATTGCATGGTTTTTAACATACTAGTTTCTCAGCTTTTTAGGGTCAAATATAATTTGAAGATCAGTCTTAGACCCTGTTCTTATTAAATTATTATTATTATTCCAAAGGGATAGTTTGTCCAGAAGGACTATTAATTTCGTTTTGGCATTTTGCGCTGATTCACTTTAAGCGTTGTTTCACTTTTCAAATTGTTGCCACCAAATATTATCGCCCTGCATTAGAATTGAAGAAATTTATGAAGATTCCGCATAAATGTATGTATGTTTTTCGCATTGCGATAAAACAACGGTACCTAGAGCCATCCAATTTTGAATGATGTAATCCTCCTGCGAATATGTGCGTCTGAAAATGCAAATTTGGAATTTGGAATTAATTTTATTATCGATTTCATACTTTGAAAAACTTTAAGGAATTTTTGATTAAACAAAATGCATCATTTTAGACACAATATTTGTGATCTTTACAGATATGTCCGTTAGTATTTACAGACATATCTGTTAGTATTTTACCTGTAGAAAATACATTCTACACACATAAATACTTAATGTGGCATCACAAGCAAATAATCAGTAACTTTTACATACATATCCTCTGGGATTTTGAATAATAAAATGTTCTACTTACATAATTACTTACCGTAGTAATGCAAGCAAATAAACTGTAACGGTTACAGATTGGATTTGGGATTTTACAAGATAATATTACAAGCAAATAATCTGCAAGCATCACAAGTATATAATATTTGAGATTTTGCATGAGAAAAATATGTTTTACTAAAAAAACTATTTGCTGTAGAAAAAGATCAAGAAAAAGATCCGTAACCTTTACAGGTCCTTTAAATAGAATATTCAGTTTATACATTTTTTAATATTTTATTTTGGGCATAATCCCAGTAAAGTTACAAAGAATGCATTTGTTACTGTTACTCATATATACCAGAGGATCCTAGTTTCCACGAGTTTTTTAGTAACCTTACATAATTTTTTTGTTCCGTGTGGTGCTAAACAAAAAATATTGTTACGAATTTTGCAGATATGTAGATAAATTTAGTGATATTATATGTAAAATTGTAGTATATTTTGTATAACGTAACGCGAAAATCTGAAGAGACGAAGCATTGCCGGAAAAATAAGACTACAGGTTAAATCTATTTAATACTGAATCAATGGGCATCTCTCCAAATTGGCGACATATCACCCAGCTGGCGATGGTTTTGGCGATTAATTTTTATCGCCAAGTTTGATGAGAAATTCGCTACCCTTTGGCGATCATTTAGTGACATTTTGGTCCAGTCTGTGTACAACTGTAATTGGCATTGTGATTGAATAATAGCAATTGATCCTTAAATGCAACTGTAACCGTATCCACCCTTAGATGTAACTTTAACGGTATATGCCTTTCAATAATTTTGAGAAATGGAATTTATAAGAGATTTCTCGGCGGCTGGTGAAAGCTTTATAAGACTCATGCTGCTCTTAGTTATTAGTTGAAAGCTGAATTCGGAGTACTAAGATATCTATGGTGAGAGTTTCGTCTTTTAGATGCACTTTGCATTGCGTTGTGTTTAACGTTTTAAGAGTTTGAAGTGTAACTGCTGATTTTACTGTACGACTATTTTTGCGGGAAGTTAAAGAACTGTAAAGTGTTTCTTTTGGTAAAATAAACTTTATGAAGCTCTTATCAGTTCTATGTGCATTGGATCCATTACGAAACCGTACGCACGCAACAATAAGCCACTTCCTGTGACTTATCTGTGACGAGGATTCATTCATTTGGAAAGAAGCAAAATATCAATAACTGCTGTAGGCCTTCAGAAATATCGGAGTTCATGTTTCTCGGGGTAAGGGGCGGTGTCATCGACCCCTCTTTAGGGCGTATCCCCTCCCGTAATAAATTCTCGATTCAAAACGTTGCACCCATAGGGGACAATTAGAGCCAAGGATTCTGAACCGTTACCTAACCCTCGGGCACTGATGAAGAGCTTTATTTTTTTATCTTTTATCCCTCTTCTAGTCTGCTATCCATAGAAAAACTACGCAAATTCAGCCGCTTTGTTTGTTAAATTCTTCTTCTTTGTCCGCTTCTCTTTCTTCATCATTTTTTCCTATCCTCCGTAATTCTGCGCTTTCAATCGATGGCGAAAGAAAGCCTGAATAGGAAGTGAAAAAAATGACAAAAATGAGAATAGCTCAAGGGTTTAACGCAGAGTAAACGATTCTAACAACCCACTATTATTGATTTAATAACCATTTTTTTCCGTGCGATGCCTTCAACTCCTTGGATTGCTGAAGAGCCTCTTTAAGGAAGATTGTTTCGAACCATACCTCGCCACCACTTGAAACGTCATTCGCATTTTTATTGTCTATGCTTTTCTTGGAATTGAGAATTGGTTCCCTTCCCCTTGTTCATGGAACGAGGATTTTATTTATATATTTTTAGATTCTTTTTTTTTTTTTTTTTTTTTTTTTTTTAAAGCCGTAAGCTACAGTGTGTGCTCAAGCAATTTTTTTTCCTTCCTGTGTACCCTAATTTTCAGATAACTGTTTTTTCCTTTACATCTAGGTTTTCTACTTAGTTATTTTCTTTTACTTCAAGATATTAAGAGAAATAGAAGGATAAAGACGAGAGCTGGAATTTTTTTGCTTGCAATTATTAATGTTTATTTTAGCTATTGTCCGCTCTTTTCACAGAATTGGGAACTCGTTAGTATTCTAGCATTCAAGGGTCATAGTTATATATATTTTTAGATGAGTTTCTTTTTTTTTACCGCAACCGTATTTTTGAAAGCTTATATAATAGTCTGCCACTTAAGCAGAATGGTGCTTTTAAAGAAGCAATGGGTGGAAAGCTATGTTTGTTCTCTTTCCAAAGGAATTTATTCGTATCTAGCTATTAAAAAACGTCCTGAAAGCCATGGCTTTTCGATATCTAAAGCTACGATAGGTAATGTTGTCAACAAGAAAGGAAAAGAATGTCAAAGTTCGGCTTCATATAGGAAAATATTTTCAAATACGTAAACTAAACTAAGTGGCGCAGCAGCCCTAGTGGGCCACGGCTTGCAGTACCCCGAAATTTGCTTTCCTAACCTTGAGCCCTGGAGCGCATCAGCATATGCCCTGGGCAAGTGGTCAGCTTGTCGCAGGACCCTCCGGTGTTTAGCCTCAGGCAAACTTGGTACTCATTTTATCGACCTATTTAAGGGATGAAAGGCTGAGTTAACCTTCAACCTTGACCAGCTCGGGGATCGAACCCCGGATCTGTGGTGCACCTGCGTGATGCGCTAGCTACTTCGCCATAAGGCGATCGTTCCAAATATATACCCAAGAAAAAAAAAAGGAATGTTTCGAATGTTGCAGAGGTAAGATTTTTAATATTAAAGAAAATCCGCCAAGTCGGAAGACAGTTGCAAAGTCCTTAAAATGCTCAGTGTCAACTTTTAACAAAGCGGTTGATGCCGATTTAAATCTTAGAAAGGCGAAAAAATATAATGTGCATCGTCTTTCTCCACAACATAGCGCCAAACGCGGAACGTGCTACAAAATTCTTTATGTGAAACATACATCTAAACAAAAATAGAAAAATATTATCACAATAGGTGAATCTTGGATGTATTTAAATAACCGCAATAAAAAGGAATCCATTTATTATTATCGAAAGGGGATAAAAATGTCTTAAACATGGCTCAAAGAATTTAAAGATTCTTCAAAAGAACTTGTAATTGCTGCTGCCTTTTATGTAACGGCAAATTTAAAAAAAAAAAAAAAAAAAAAGAGTGGAGGAGTATATTAAGATCAACTCCACGTGTTATCAGAAAATACTTTATACCCAATTCTCCAATATGAAATATCTTCTGTTTACCCACAGAGCCATTACTCAATCGAACTGCATCAAGACGAAGCAAGTAGCCGCACGTCAAAATCCACTGTTAATTTCCTGGAAAGAATGAAACAAGAACGTGTATTAAGCCTATAACATCCTTCACTCATATCACTACTAAGTCTCTTGATGTATCATCCATGGATGTTTGGACTTTTAAAAACGGGACTGACCAAACATCGACAAATAAACCTCCTTGGACTTAGGAAAGCTGTTCAAGAGGCATGAGATAAATTACCTTTTCCGATATTACAAAAGGCCTTTATTGTCTTGGAAATCACGATGCAGAAAGATAGGAAAGAATGAGGGATATCAAACAGAACATTTAGAGCTAAAAGATTTTAGGCAAAGTTTTCTATAAATACAATGAAAATTGTCTAAAAAATGTACGAACAATCTCTGTATTTATTCCCGGCAATTTTGGTTAATACTTTGCTTTTGTGGAATTTAAGTATCCGTTAGCAGTTCTTCTTGCTATTGTGATTAATCCTCCTAATGTGAATTTAAAAGACCCACGAATTCTTTGTTGTAAAGAAGAAATGGGTTTTGTATGTCGTTAACAAAGGCCTCAGACTGAACACAGCCTTTAGTAAAACTATGCCCAGTTTCGTCCCAATTTTCATGAAGAAGATTCCAGGAATGACTCTAACGGTCTCCTACTCCTCTTTCCTTAATATCGATTCCTCGAAAGGTCTTTCATGTCCACAATATTTTAAGTATCCCCATACGGCAAACGCACTGTATATGAGTATCCATTCTTCTCAGGAATTCGAAACCGGACCCAGGAATGTAGCGGCTGGCTCCACTACTACCACGCCGTAAAAAGGCGGCGTAATTCTCTTTTATGCACTCTAATATTTTTCAGCTATCCTAACATAGTTTGAACGTAAGCATACTAAGCAGAATGAGAGGTTACGTATTCTGTGATTTGAAATACACTTTTTCTCTTAAAAAACGCAAGTCCGTAATCATCTATGACTGAGCCTGTTACACTGCTGTCAGCTAGAAATGAAAAACTTAATTTAGTAGTTGATGAGTTTTAATATTGCGTACTGAGTAAATAAGACGATTGTATCTGTTTGGTATATACCCAAGATGGAAGATTTGGATCTAAGCTAAGGTAGAAAAGCAGATGCAAAGACAGTTTTCCTTATGAAATCACAAACCGAATAAATCGTTCTTGTATAGCCAATATTGCAAGTATTAAAATAATAATAATTAAAAAAAAAAAGACTGAGACGTGCAAAACAAAAAGATTTCGATATTGGGATGTTCTGATGGTGTTTTTCTAAGCTCACAAAAATTGTGAGAACTCGATTTCTTGTCGTCTTGAATGTGTAAGCGGACCAAGATCATGAGCTGCTTAAATCTTCTAAAACTGCACCTGACTTTGTAAGGTGTAATTTAATATTATAACAGTTGTTTTTAGTTTTGAAACCCTTTCCTCTCAATTCTTGTTTCCCACCTACAATTGCGTTGAATGCAGAAAGTTGGAAGAAGTATTTAAGGAAAGTGTAACTTGCTTCCAGAGAGAGTACTTAGGAGGCCTTAGTGGCATCTGTTTGCCTTTTGGCTACTTCATTCTTGAATCTATTACACTGGGCCGTATTATACATGCCTATTGAGAATCGCCGGCTGATTTAATTTAAGGTCCAACTACGTTAGGTACTCGTGTCTAGCTTCGGTTAAGTCTATTTTAGATAGTACTAGATTAGCTTCTTATTTTCTCATCCTGTTTTAAAATCCCAATTAGAGGCTTTCCTGTAAACCCGAAAAGGGGCCATCTTCCATGATTTTTTTTTTGAGTGAATAAAAGGATATTTTAACCTTTCTCAAGTCTCTGTAGCAACTACTTGAACTCAGCGATAATTCGCTACTTAGTTCATTAGTTTCATCGATATTATATCTAGACAAAGTACTGAAGAACACTATAACTTTATGGCAGTATAAATATCAGGCAAATAAAACTGATCCTTGCTCGTCACTTTTCTGACAGCTGGACTAATGGAGAATTCAACACGTTTAAAGCGAACACAGGAAATCTTTCACAACCAGCGAGGTTTTCCCAGGTTGGTCCATTAAAGGATTTGGACCTAGTGTGGTAACACCGTAAAATTGATGAAATAGGGGACAGAAGTGCAGTTCACTAAAGTGTAGGGAACATATAGCCCATTGCAGTGATCTACCAGCATACAATTCGATCTATTGGATAACACCATTTTTCAAGCTAATATTGCAGTTGCATTGCTGCCTATCACATCAAGTTCTTCGATAGAAATCTCTCGTATAGTCAAATGAGAAATTATAGAAGCTATAACTTTATCAAGTATTGTAGAGGAAGAAACATATTCTGATCCGGGATATTCCATGACAGAATAATGGTTCTCTAATTTCAGATCTTCTAAAATGGTTTGAATTAATTTTTAAATACCATCATGTCATCTTTTCTTGATCAAAATACAGATCACGCAGTGTTTCCTTAATAAATTCATTCTGCTATCAATTCTGTTATTACGATTTTATCTTCTTCTGTAACGAACGCTAGCAAACAGCCTCATTTACTGTAGCGCCACCTTATCGGACGCTATTCAAAAACACCTACGCCCGAACTAGTTAGTTCGAGTTTCGGTAGAGGACTATGAACATGTACTTTTTATTTTCATTTGAGTAATATTTCTTTTTGTTACTTCTTGTTAATTTTGTCATGTAACTTTCTTTATGTAGTGTTTGTGTTTAATTAAATTCCTTTTGTTAAATGTTAAAGTTTGTCTGGTTTAAATTTTAGAAGTTTTGTTTAACAACTTTACAGCTAGCCGTGGTCACAACGCTACACTTCTTATTTTGTTTTTCTCAATAACGTGAGAATAGTCTGAACTAGTTATCATATACATAGTTACGTAATATTTAAAATATGCATAATATTTTCAGGTATACAATACAGTTACATAATATTTGATAATTAACAAAAATGTAGCAAAAATTACGAAATATTGTTATTTTTGGAAAAAAAAGTGTTTTTTGAGCTTTTTGTGCAAACAATAAATGATTTGCAATTACAGAATTTAAACACTTTCCGTGTTCCTTATGACCCAAAATTCTCATTAGGAAAAATTGCATTTGGATAGTAGTGAGTTTAGTATTTACTAAAAAATCTGATGTGTACACCACATGACTTCCTTGTATTGGAATATTAAATTATACGCATTTTTTCTTGCATTTCATTTAAACTTATTGGATTGAATTAAATCTACTTCGCCGACAGCGCATAAACCACAATAGAATAAATGCATTCTTTAAAATTCACTCTAGTATTTGTTTACCATAGCGACACTCTGGCGCTAAATTCACTTAACAGTATTAATAATTATATAACAGTTAACTTATATAATAATTATAAAACGGAAACTAAGTTAACTGTTATATAATCCAATAATTATATAACAGTTAACGTATATATTTCGTTCATATTATAACTCACAATGCACACAATTTATATCATTTATAGAATTATCTAATCTTTGCAACATGTTCTATGCAAATACTATAATAAAGCTAGAATGATGCATAAAAGAAATTCAGGTCAGGTCAGGGCGGAACTTTAGGCTATGAGTGCCGTACTACCTAAAGTACATGACTCATTCTTTGAATTAATCCATAATTCTCTTAAAAAGAAATTAAGCAAACAAAACAAAAAAGAAACAGCTTTTCACAGACGATTGAGTATTTCTCATTTAATTACTTCAGTTCTCACTTCGCGAGAAGGCAAAAATACATAAAAACTCAAAATATCTATATTAAAAATTACGAAGTAAATCTCAAACACTTATTTCCTCGAAAAAATTCCAGAAAGAATTAAGCATGATTTAATTGGCAATAATAAATGAATGCGTTATCTTTGTTGTTGCGAAGCTAAGTTTCTCTAGATCGGCAACAAATCCACTAGTCTCCTGTTTCAAATGTAAACATCTATGGCCGCCATTAAAAACAGGCTTAGCGGCAATTGAACAACTTTAAAATTGCTGATAATTCTAAAAATATTGCACACAGATTTACTAAAGTCATAAAATCCTTAACCAGAAGATAAAAACAACATAATTCAATCATTTTTAAAGCAAAAAATGTACAATTTACAAACATATATGAGTAAAGAAACTGAGATCACTGAGCCGGGTAACAGAGTGGATATATATATAAATATATTTATATACGTTTGGTGCGGCCGATTGTAAACAAAATACGAGGTGCACATCTACATGTTATAGCAGTCCTATATACAAAATTTCAACGTTCTGTGGCTACTCGTTTTTGAGTTATGCGAGATACGTACGTACGCACGTACGTACATACGTTCGTACAGACGCCACGAAAAATTCTCTTCAGAATTAATTTTAAAGCAGTTTTATAATTTTTTTGAAGAAATAGAGTATTTTATTCTGTCCTTACGTACAGTTATCACTCAAAAACATCGTTAAATTGCATTCGATAGCGGTCAAAATGGATATTTTCGTTGAAATATGCTGCCTGAAACTTTTCGCGAATACAATACGTCCTTTTTACTTCGTACTAGGAAGTAAAAATGACGAGGAATATCAAAATTTCACTGTATTCAAAACTTAGAGAGCGATGCGAATGAAAGTATAGTTTTATTTGAAGTTTTTCCCTATTTTATGTAGCTAGATTATAAGCAACATTTCTGGGGTACAGCGATAGAAAGATTTAAAAAAAAAAAAAAAAAAAAAAAAAAAAAAAAAAAAAAAAATTTTGGACCTCCCCCCACAACTACCTACTACCTTAATCTGAGTTAATTGTTAGAACTCTTATCTAAGTTAACCGCTTATCTAAAACTTATAAATGAAATCATTCCAACTCAGAAAGAGCTTTAAAATAAACTTTTTTCATTTAAACATTAGCCTCCGAAGCTTGACTTACATTCAAAAAGAAATGCTAAAGTAAACTTAAAATATTAAATTACATTGTAAAGCGGGCCTACAAGCTTTGCTCAGACCCTCAGACGTTTACTCACAGTTGCGGCAAGCAAAGCTAAAGCCCATTTAAGTATTCAAGTCACAAGAGGCGTTAGCTTCAAATGCTATCTCCCCCAACTCAAGCACTTTTTGTTTAACTGCATTAACGAATATACATCCTGGTGGAAGCCGACAATAGTAGAAGACAAAATAAAATCAAAATGATAAAATAATCGGTTAATTTACACAAACCCTACGGCTTCAGGCAGCAGCATATAAGCCACGACGGCCAAAAATTAAGATTAAAAAATCTGCTGATTTAAGTTTAGCGTAAACATATACATACGCGGAAAGTTTCTGAATGCTCAATGCAGTGCGACTATCAAAATATCGTTCCACTTACAAAATGTCGCCCAACCGATATAATGGATAGCTTCGCTGACTGCCGTGCCGAAGGGCCCGGGTTTGAATCCTGGAGAAGGCATGGATGTTCATAAGTGTATAGGGTCGGTGCGGCATAGCAGCACTAAATATGCGGCGAGCCGAAAGTCCTCTCGTCTGGTTTGGTGAAAGGGAGGAGACGCTGGGACCCATCCCTCCGGGATGCTCTCTATCCAATTTGGGGGCGGAACTGAGCTAAATCGCACTGTCACCTGAATAGTGCTCAAGGCTGTTGCTCAAGGCTGTTGCCAACAGCAGGCGTAATCTAGCGCTCCTTGTCACAAGGAATTTCGTGGGCTTGGCTCACTACGTCAGACACGTGAGCATGAGCAGCAACAACAACAACTTAATGCGCTATGTGATGTCTGTAAGTACTGTGATAATGAAAATTATTTGCTTGTAGTGGTAACTAATGAACATGATGGAAATATAAAATATCTGCAGAAACGGTGTGTAATGAAAATTACGCGGCTTTTGGGAAAACGTGTGATATTTATCAAGTATTCAGAATATCGAGACTTCTTGGAAAGATTTCTCAGAACATTGTAGCCTTTTGAACAGCTCTGTTCCTCAACAAAATTACCTCATTACTTCATAAATTCGAAAATTTAATTTCTCTATTTAACTGTCTACTTAAATAAGTGTGTATTGGTGTATTTAATTGTGGCAAAGCACACTAGGGCTATCTGCCTAAGGGAAGGGATGCCTTCGTGGAGGACTTTCTAAGGGAAACTGGCTAGTATACACATTACACATGGGGAAAACCACGAAAACACCCATGCAGCCAGCCCGTTCGCGGGATTCGAACCTCGGACCGAACTACCAGTGTTCAGCGACTTTACCGCTCGGCTGCTGGTGGGCACCTACTTAAATAAAATAAGTAGTGCAGCAATTTTGTTATAATGCTTTCTGTATATGTTCTTCGCTTCAGTTGCAAACTTTACGCTTTCGTATTTTTGCTATTTATTAGAAACTACCATTAAATAGAAACTAACAGCTTCCTTAGTAAGGCGTTAGAAATTGCACTGAATATCATTGTCATGCTCTTTAACTAACTGCACAGAAGATAAAAGCTATCTGGAATTCAAAATGCTCTTTAGGCGAACATGCTGAATAAAAATCAGACTGAAGGAATAACTCTCATTGGGCTTTAAAATTTAGCATAATTTTTCAAAATTATTTTATGTGAAGATTAAGGAATCGTTTAGCCTTTAACTGATATCACATAATTCCCGAGAAATCCAGGACCACGTTTCGCATAAGACTGCTTTATGTACCTGGGGTTATATCTAATTTGTCTTCACCTATTTCAGTTTAAATATTAAGCATATTTAATTATAAAATGAAATTATTAATCATTTACTAAACATTTAAAATGTATTTGAAAAAAGTATAATTTATTTGGGTGGCAGGGTCAGCTCGTAGGATCATTTGCGCATAAAATCGCTCATAGGATCATTTGCACATAAATTTGCACATAAATGTAATAGGGGTGACGAATTTTCATTTAAATTGAAGGCACATGTTAGAATTCAGGCATATTTAAGAGCCATATTCAGATTTTCATGAGGAGCAAATGTATTTTAACAGTTTCTTAAAAGTAACAGACTATAGTTTTTTCACAGTGCGAGGGAAACGTGCATATTTTCATACTAATTCTTCGTTATTTAATTGTTTAAATATAATACAGAGCGATAATATTTGGTGGCAACAACTTGAAAAGGGATGCACCGTCTATTGTGATTCGATGCTAAATGCCTTTTCGTGACAAATATCCCATTCGAGATTAACGCCTTTTTTGGGCTTAGTAAGTATTTTTCTGACGTTTATATTTTACAAAC
Organism: Stegodyphus dumicola; assembly: GCF_044657685.1. NCBI lineage: Eukaryota > Metazoa > Arthropoda > Arachnida > Araneae > Eresidae > Stegodyphus > Stegodyphus dumicola. Next base: position 135,340,934 of record NC_140769.1, read on the forward strand.
GGTGAAACTTTAACTGAAAAATTTCATTTTGCATTTATTTACTTATTTATTATTAGTAGTTTATTGTCACTTTCGTTGATTAGTTCTACAAAGTTGTCTATTATATGTCTCTGAAGTTTGGTGCTATATGAATGGCCATACCAGAATCTTTTAAGCGTAATATCTGAAATCGCCACACTACAAACTATTGTATTTTGTATAATCAAGCAGTTATTATGAAGAAAATAAAAACAACCGCAGCTCTCAGAAAGACGACGAGCGCTTTCGAATTTGCTACACATCCTGGCAGAGCACGTCAGAGAGGATTCTCGAAGCAGGCTTATTACTGCTTTCCCGATCATTAAGCGATCCGGGCCAAGGAGATTTTCGCCTACCATGCTCGGACACGTGCCTCTATTGGCTGCAATCTGTCCGCCTGTCCCGCAACAGCTCATTTTACTCGGACAGAGGGTCCCGTTTTACGCTAATAGGCTCGCACCCCCGGGCGACCCGCTTAATGACCGTGCCCTACTCTCTCCACTTAGGATAACTAACGCGCGCAGCCCGCGGCAGAGAAGACAGACGCTTGCAGTGTGTGCATGCGCTTCGTGGACCCTTTTTCAATGGGTACCCAAGTGAGCCGTAATGGAAACAAATGGACCCTTCGGAAAGACATTACATCACCGATAAAAATCGGAAGTCTAATGTTTTGATTGAAAGCCAAACAACGAACATTATCTTTCGCTTCAAGAAGTATTTTTGTTGCTTGAAAAACAAGGATTCTGTGCAGACCTCGGCGTCCAACTGCATGTAATAGGGGTGACGAATTTTCATTTAAATTGAAGGCACATGTTAGAATTCAGGCATATTTAAGAGCCATATTCAGATTTTCATGAGGAGCAAATGTATTTTAACAGTTTCTTAAAAGTAACAGACTATAAATTTTGAGAACATATAAAAGTAGGAAGAAATTAACAAGGAATTTACATTTTAAAATCAATATTCAAAATTAGCATAATTTTTAGTACAAAAGGATTTGTGTCCCGAAAGACTATTACTTTCCGTTTTGGCATTTTGCGTCGGACTCCTATAAATGTCGGTTCACTTTTCAAACTGTTGCCACCCAATGTTAGAGTCCTGCATTATATTTGAAGAAATTAAATAATGAAAAATCTGCATAAATGTATGTATATTTCGCGCATTGTGATAAAACAACGGTATCTAGAGCCATCCAGTTTTGAATGACGTAATCCTACTGGGAATATGGGCATCTGAAATCCCAAATTTGAAATTTGCTTTATTATCGATTTCATATTTTGTAAAACTTTTTTGAGTAACAAACTCAACAATTTCAAAGCGAGCAATGGCAACACTCTACGGAACACACACACACACACACACACACAAAAAAAAAAAAAAAAAAAAAAAAAAAAAAAAACTTTTTATCTCCAACGCGCCGAGCTGTGTATCGGAAATGCTAAAGATAGGCTCATTTTAAAATTATTTTGCGACATTGCTATTGAACTAAATTTTATGGTTTAAGTGCAAAGAACAAGATATTTAATAAATAAAGGTAACACAAAAAACGTTAAAAAAACGCCCCTTTGGACGTTATTTAAAATCTGAAACATTTCAGATTTTTTTATTGATATTTAACTTTAATAAATGATTCATTCTCAGCTTCAGAAAATTAACTTTGCAATTATTTTTTTTTACCCCAAAGGGGCAATTATTTGCTAGATTGAATCCATAAGTCATTAATAGTCAATCCAAATAAAGATATTAGTCCATTTAAGCCAAGAATCTTGTTAAACAAAATAGCAAATAATCTTAAAATACTGCACTTTACGACACTTTATGACTAGGTTCGTAGATTTGGAGTGAATAAGGACGACACTTTATGAAGTATCGAAACACACTTTATTTGTCAGTATTGTAAGGACAGCTCCAAAACACCTTTTTCAGTCGTCGATGAACCACTATAAACAAGCTGGAACAATCAGCGACACTGTCAGGTGGAGACAGCTTCCTGCAAGGCACCCAACTCTGCTTTCCGGAGTGCAGCTCCCGACTCTTCTTGGTCGTTCTCGCAACTCCCCGTACTCTCGATACTGTCTACATTACAACTCGCGATGCACTCGACGACACACGAGCACAGCTCCCGACTCTTCGGTTCAATCGTTCCCGAAGCTCAACACGCTCTCTCGACGATCCACTAACCGTGATACACTACGAAACTCTTTCGGTGCACTCGAAGACCCACTCGGCACTCACTGACTGGCTGTCAACGCGATTGCCTCCGCAGGGATTGACTCGCTAGACGAGACACACTCACTCGATGAAAGGCGCACACTAACTGACTGCCGACCAGCAGGGTTTATACAGCTTTCGGCCTGTGTCCGAGAACATTTTGGGCTAAACCGGGAAAGTTCTCCAACCGTCCACGGTATATCGCCAATTTTGTCGCCAAATAAGCGATTTTTTGCCAAATGTAGCAACCCTGCCCTCCTTGCTATTTTATGACAACCCTAAAATTGCTTTGCGGGGAAGCCATCTTACCGCGCCTGTACATTTCGTAACAATAGAATACTGCACTTTTACGACAACCCTTTTATTTCCATCGCTTAATATTTTAAGATTATTATTATTATTATTTTTTGTTTGTTTTTGTTTTTTTTTGTTTAACAAGATTCTTGGCTTAAATTAACTAATGTCTTTAATTTTTTCCCATGTTTTTATCGTAGGAAAGTGCTTGGTAAATATTATAAGTCTACTAAACATCTACCAATGACTTATGGGTCGACCGCCAGCGGCTGTCAATGTGTAGATCATTGACAGACAATGATGTTTGACATCGTCGTCCTTCAGTTTCATTTTGTTTTAATAATTTGTCAAAATTTGACTGCACCTGTTCACATTTATGATCATTGTTATGCTCATGTTAAAAGAGCTATTCTTCATGGGAGTTTCAGTATCCTTGTTACTGGTATGGTTAACACGACCGGACTTGTTATCATAACAATTATGATGAGACATCGTTATGAAGGCGTTCGCATGGAAACTTTATAATTTGCTTTATCATCATATGTTAAAAGTCTATACGATTGGGGTAAAGATACTTCTTGGACACACCGTGTATGATAATAATACAGAAAATGGCAAAAGATAAAAATGAAACCACGATAGAAACTGTAACTATATTCAATACACAAAAGATAAAAACTGTAACTATATTCAATACACAAACAAATAACCATGTCTAGTTCAGCTTCATAATGAACCGAACGACCTATTAGATTGTAATCGGGAACAAATTTTTAAGTCTTTTACCAAGACAATCACCCATTACGCGAGTCTCGAAACTTCCAGTTCGTTTTTTTCTTTTTTCTCAAAGAAGAATAATACTTACTTATGAGCCTCACTCAAATCTCCGAAACCTCATCCATTATACGAGGCAGGAGAGATAAATAAAAGAAGCAGCAGCTCAATGGAATAGGAAGCGAAAATAATAATAGAAAAAAGACTTCCAAAATGCGAGGTAACAAGTAGCGTGAGGGCCTAAGCCATCATTACGGAGGAAGCAGTACAAGAAGAAGAGTCTTTCTTAAAGAGATCTGGAAATTCCCTGGTCGCCATCGATCAGGGGCAGCTAATAGCTCATACGGAACTGACGAAACAATAAATTGAGAAGCTCCGTACACTCATCTCAGCTGTATAGATATATGACGAGCCGCTTACCGTGGAAGTGGTGCAAGTCTATTTTGCCTCATATCGAGTTGTTTAAGGATTTCCATTTCAATCGATTCACAAAATATATCGCGTTTCAGCGATTCTAAAACAATATCGATTATTAGATGCTTTGTTTAATTTCAGTACCATTACTAAAGAAGGAAAAATTATTTCTAGGCAAATAAAATAAATGACATCAAATATATCTGTAAATTTTATCTGAATCAATACCTTATTTTTTTCAACACCTTATTTGAAATTTTTCTTGCACTTCTACTGCTTTATCTGTTCTACCAGAATATGTAAATGAAGTGAGTTTCAAATAGAAGTGAGTGTCTAAATTTATGAGAGGATTGTCACTTTCAATTCTGTTCATGTAAAACCCGCTCGTTATTGTCCACTAATAGTGATGTTACTAGCAACTGGGAATTTGCCCTTACTTGAAAATTAATTTAGCAATCCTCTAATAGCAGAGCCAGGTTTATAGGATTTAAATTTTTTGTAAGTAATTTTAATCATTCTTAACCATTCAGCAGTAAAAAGTGGAAGCCAATTTACTTGTTTGTTTCTTATTTCCTTTTTGCAACTTTAACCTGGATGGCCGATAAATCATCTAAATGTTTTTATAATCTTGTTAGTTGCAGCAAAACGAGCCCCAATAATCCGAGATTCCATGTTATCCGATACCAAGGGAATAAAAAAAGTTGTTAAAACAGCTTCGCTTAAACGTAAACAATCTGTAAACTCGGGTTTTAGCAATAATTGAAACCGAAACGAAATTCGAAAGAGAAACAACCAATATAGGCTCTTAAAAACATTTATTAGATGATCTAAAAATTGCCAAAAGAGTTGTTGAAAGCCTGAAACAGGGCTGGGAGAACCGCGGAACGACTTGGAATAGTCTACCTTTTTGAAAACCGAGAAAAATATTTCGCAGAATGATAATGACACCACCTGCAAGTTACAGATATTTTTATATATTGGTAAATTGCGCATTTTTTGCTGTTCGTATCTTCCGGTTAAGGTTTTTATGTCTTTAGATAATCCGCATGCACTAGTTGTAGAATTATCAACAATTTAAAAGTTGCTTAAGTACGACTAAGCCTAATTTTTATACCATAGCAGCCATATATATATATATATATATATATATATATATTTGTTTACGTTTGAAACTTAGCAGAATAATGATTTAAGTCAGTTTCTGCATCTTCAGTGTGTTTTTGCCAAGTGGAACCAAAAGTAAACTTTTAGTTTTACGCACCGAAAAATCTGCCTTCTTGCCAGATGGTCGAATTGCTTGTTTTTATGTAGAAACTCTAAATTTAATTGTAAAAATTGTCTTTTTAATTGTTTTAACTGTATTTGGTTTTTATATTTTTTATATTTTTCAATTTTTAATAAAGATATTTTGAGGCTTTATGTAATTTTGCCTTGTCATGAAGGAGAACTGAATTAACTGAATGAGAAATCTATCTCTAATGAAATTCTAGGAAATGAATTTAAATAAAATTCAGGAAAAATGGCATATAATTGAATATTCCGAACAAGGAAGTCATGTGGTGTATGCATGAGATTTTTATTATTACTGACCCGTCGACTTTCCTGAATGGTATACAATGTAAAGTTACCGTTCATGTATATACAGTGCATGTACAAATTTCTAACATAAATATATAAAATAAATTCTAATATAAAGATATAAAATCTAATATATAAATAATATAAAGATAAAATTTTATTTCGCGATTTTGTTGCCTCTCATGATTTCTAGTGTTCCCATTAAGTTATATTATTTTTTAGGATACAACTGTTTTATGAAAGAAAGTATTCAGTGCGGCATTTTGAGTACGGCAATAGATAATTACAAGTAATGATGCCTATACTTTTATGAAGGTCATTTTTTCTAAACATGAATGAAGCAAATTTCACAGACCTCCTGAAAATGATAAAGTTTCCTTTACTCAAACTGATATCTGATTTTCACAGAGCGCCAGCAAATTTTAAGTTAGTACGCCTTCTTGGTAATGGAGTTTCCGTTTCCTACTCTGAGTAATTAAAAATCCTGCTGTAATGTTGAATGTAATGTTTCATTTGGGCTCAATATTTTTCTATCGTTTTTTGTTTCAATGTTTATCCTCAATGTTTTCCTATTTACAAAATTTAACATGAAGTGAATATACACCAATAATATCTTGAAATTATCCGTATTTATTATTCCTCAATACACGTTCCTTGGTATGGTATAACTTTAACAATAAAGTTTGCCGCCCGAAACATAAATACGTATTTTAAATTGGCCTTCAGCACACAAATATTGTTCCGTCTTTTTGGTAGATAGGTGGCGCTCTTGATGCGCGCCGATGAAAAATATTCCACTTGACGCTTGAACATGAAGAATGACGCATGTCATATATATTTGATGCTTGATTATGTTTCATGGCCGCTATAAGCGGAAGTAATATAAGTTTATCGTTAATAAATGTTATTTCTATGTTCTAAGAAATCTTGAAGTTTTGCTTTGAAATTTTAATGCTCTCCCAACCTTGACTCCTGAAACGAAACGATCTTTGAATTTATGACTCATGAAGAGAGATACCATACAACATTTTTTCTGGTGTCTGAAACCCGCGACAAGGGGAATTACCTTTTGAAAGGTAAGAAATTTGATTTATTTGTTCTTGGTATCGATCTTTGAAAACGAAACATAATGGATGATTTAGCAAAAGAGAAAAAGAAACGTGCTATTGTACGTAGTAAAGTTACTACACTTCTAAATAAACTTGAGAAATTATTATCGGAAGAATTAAGTAAAGGACATCTAGAAGATTTAAATTCATCATATGAATTGTTAATTGAATACCATGAGAAACTTAAAACTCTTGACTCAAAGATCGATGCTCTCATAATTGATGAAAAAGAATATGATAACGAACTACTTGTATGTGAAGAATATGATGAAAAAATTATAACGTTTAAAGCTAAGATTGTTAGTAAAGTAAAGAAAATTAACAGTAATGAAGTTGTTGAAAGAAGTATAATTGCAACTAGTAATGGTATTAGTAGTACTCTGAATGGTAATAATGTTGTTACAAGTAGTGCTTCAGTAATGTTACCTAAATTAAATATTGAAAAATTTGCTGGTGATCCCAGTAAATGGCTCGAATTCTTTAATTCGTATGATAATGCTATTCATTCTAATCCAAGTTTATCTAAAATAGATAAGTTTACATATTTGAAAAGTTTATTATCTGGTTCAGCATATAATTGTGTTTCTGGTTATGCTTTATCTGAAGAAAATTATGATCTATGCATTAAAAGTTTAGAAGAGAGGTTTGGTCGTAAAGATGTTATTATATCAAAATTCATGCAGATGTTGTTACAGTTAGAACCAGTTAAAAGTTCTTCAAATGTTTTTGGGTTAAGAAAGCTCTATGATCAGTTACAAATCTGCGTTAGAAATTTAAGTAGTTTAGATGTTACTAGCGGTTCATACGGACAGTTATTGAACCCAATAATTCTTAAATTGTTACCTGAAGATTTAGCTCTTGAATTCCATAGAAAAAGAACATCTAACCAAAATATAGAAGTAAGTGAATTAATAGAGTTCATTAAAATAGAAACTGAATGCCGAGAAGCAAGTATTTTGATTAATAGCTCAAAAGGTAATAAATACACAGGGGTTAATCCTAAACAAGGGTTAAAAATTATAAAGTCAAATCACAAGCTTCTGCTTTTAACACATCGGTAAAAATGTTTTGCATATTCTGTAAATCAAACGAACATACATCTGCCGGATGTTTGAAATTTTCCGACGAACAAAAACGAAAGAAATTAAAACATGAAGGTCGCTGTTACAGATGCTTTCTGAGATCACATTTGCGGTCGTTTTGTCATTCAAAAATACAACCATGCGAAAATTGTAACGACAAAAATCATAATAAACTTTTCTGCCGTTTGAAATCGAAAGAAATGGAAGATGTTAACTCCGCAGATACGCAAAATAAAACTTTAGTATCTACTTCCCACTGTAACACTCTAAAACCTGAAAATAGTGTGCTTTTACAGACATGTTCTGTTATTGCTCAAAGCAAAAACAAATCGAGAATCGTAAGATTATTAATTGATTCAGGTAGTGAACGAAACTTCATCACCCACAAGTTAGCGCGCGATTGAGAATTGCAAGTAATTAGAAAAGAATTTCTAACAATTTATTCGTTTGGAAATCAGCGCGGTAACTCGCAAGAATTTGATGTATATAGTCTAAAAATAAAAAATAAAAACGATGATCGCTGCCTTGTTGTAGAAGCTATAGGGATAGAATTAATATCATCAATAGAATTCCAGGCGCCATCAACATGTCAAAACATTAAAGAATTTATGACTAAAAAGGGCTTGGAACTTTCGGATACAAGTCCCGTTAATGAGAACATAAATATTCTGCTTGGCGCGGAGCATTTCTGGTATATACAAACAGGAAGTAATTCAATGATAAATGATAGTTTGTTTATAGTACCGACCATATTTGGATACACAGTGATGGGTAAAGTAAAAAATAATAATACTCGAATTAATGCGTTGTTTTTATCTGCCGTTGAAGGAAACACATTTGATTTGCAGTCATTTTGGAAATTGGATTCGATAGGAATTGAAAATGAAAACAAAACATTTTCGGAAACTGATTTGGATACTATTAAGCATTTTAACGACAGTTTAAAATTTAATAACGGCAGGTACGAAACAAAACTCTTTTGGAAGGACAATAAATCACAACTCGCTGATAATTTTTTCGTTGCTAAACAACGATTTCTAGGACTAAAGCATAAATTAAAGGCAAATGATTTCCTATATAATGAATATGATAATATAATTAGAGAACAAGTTGAAAGGGGGATTGTTGAACAATGTAAGTTTGTTGAAAATGAACCTAACTGTTATTATATGCCTCATAGGCCCGTTATACGTGAAGGAAAAGTAACAACAAGAATAAGAATAGTTTATGATGCCTCTTCTAAGTCTGAAGGAGCTAAATCGTTAAATGAATGTTTGATATCAGGCCCTAATTTAAATCCTAACTTGTTGGATATAATTTTAAAATTTCGCGTACATAAAGTTGCATTTTGTGCAGACATAGAGAAGGCTTTTCACCAAATTCAAATTGATAGTGAAGATAGAAATTTTTTAAGGTTCTTGTGGTTTGATCAGTCTTACGACAATAGTGACAATAGTTTAGGCTTTAAGGTTTTCCGAATGTGCCGAGTGCCGTTTGGAATGACAACAAGTCCGTTTATTTTGTCCGCCACTATCAAACATCATATTAAGGGTTATGAAAAGAAATATTGCAAAGCTGTTGACATGTTAAATAAGTCCTTATATGTTGATGACCTTATCCATGGAGCAGACTCCGTTGAAGAAGTTTTCTCATTATCAACTGACGCAGTTAAAATTCTTCAAGACGCTGGTATGAACTTAAGAAAATTCGAATCAAATTCCGTATCTTTAAAAAATCATTGGCAAGATATTGGTTTAATTAATAAGGAAGATAATTTAGATAAGAAAACATTAAAGGTGCTGGGAATAATTTGGGATTTGGATGAGGACACATTGAAATTAGATGTACAAGAACTTTTACAACCAGTTGACTGGAAACACGTTACGAAGCGAAAGGTATTACAGATTGTGGCAAAAATTTATGATCCAGTTGGATTCATTGCACCTTTTGTTATCAGAATAAAATTCTTATTACAAGAGTTATGGGAATTGGGTATTGAATGGGACACAATTTTGCCCAGCTATTTGAGTGAAAAAGAAAATACAAATTAAATGATGAATGTGTAAATTTCGATAAAATAGAGCTTTTTGTCTTTTGTGACGCCAGCCTCAAGGGATATGGAGCTGTTGCATATTTTCGTGATCCTGATTCTTGCTGTACGTCTTTTGTTCTTTCAAAGAGCCGTGTATCCCCACTTAAAAAATTAACCTTGCCTCGTTTAGAACTTATGGGAGCCATTATTGCCGCAAGAATAGTTAAATATTTAAGGAAATTATTTAATATCCAAGAAGATAATGTATTTTGTTTTAGTGACTCTAAAATTGTTCTTCACTGGATCAGGGGTACCGCTGATAAATGGAAACCCTTTGTTGCTAATCGTGTACGGGAAATACAAGATGTTGTATCACCTTCGCAATGGAAATACTGTAAGGGAAATGACAATCCGGCTGACATAGTTTCACGTGGATTAAGAGCTTCTGATCTAGTGGAAAATAAACTTTGGTTCAATGGACCAGTGTGGTTAAAAGAGAAAAATGTACCTTCATCATCTTTTGATCCTTTGATCGAGCCTATGGTGGAAGAGGTACAGGTAGAACAGCGTCAAACTACTGTATGTTCTGTTATTAGCCAAGAGGCTGAATTTGAATTGACATCCAGGTTATCATCCTGGAAAAAATTGAAACGCGTAACTGCATGGTGTTTAAGATTCTGCCGCAATATTAAACCTACATCTTTAAAACTCAAGGGTTTTTTAACAGTTCAAGAATTGGATAAGGCAAGCAATTTGATTTTTAAAATCATACAACATTCCGAATTTAGAGAAGAAATTAGACTTTTGAAAGCAGGGAAGAAATTGAATCTCAGCAGTAAAATCCTGAAATTAAATCCTTTTCTTGATAGTGAAGAAATCCTTAGAGTCGGTGGTAGACTCTGTAACTCGAATCTTTCAGAAAACACAAAGTATCCAATCATTCTTCCCAAAAGTCACCAAGTTACTGAATTGATAGTCAAACACTTTCACGAAGTGAACCTTCACGGAGGAGCCACATTAACATTATCTGCTCTGCGACAGAAATATTGGATCGTTAATGGCCGAGAAATTGTAAGAAAAATAATTTGGAAATGTATAAAATGTTTTAAAAATCGAACAAGCACATCCAGTCAGATAATGGGCGACCTACCTGCTTCTCGCGTATTGCCGGATAGAACATTCTCGAATACAGGACTAGATTTTGCAGGCCCCTTTTTAATTAAAGCTAGGAAAGGAAGAGGAGGAACGAGATATAAATGTTACGTTTGCCTTTACATATGCTTCACCACAAAGGCCATTCACCTAGAAGTGGTCAGTGATCTAACAACTGAAGCATTCCTAGCATCTCTGAAAAGATTTGTGTCACGCAGAGGAAAACCCAAGAAAATCTTTTCCGATAGAGGCACCAACTTTGTTGGGGCTGATCGAGAATTAAGAAGATACATAGCTACACTTTCCTCTGACGAAGCATCTCAAAACTACCTGAGCGGTGAAAATATTCAATGGATCTTCAATCCTCCTGCTGCCCCTCACCATGGAGGCCTTTGGGAGGCTGGAGTGAAACGAATGAAGATTCACTTAAAGCGGACTATTGGAACCCAGGTTCTGACATACGAAGGATTTCACACCTTAATTACACAGATCGAGGCGTGTATGAATTCAAGGCCAATAGTTTCCATCTCATCTGACCCTGAAGATTTTAATCCTTTAACACCTGGACATTTCCTGATTGGGACTACATTAACAGCAATTCCTGAACCTGATCTTACAAATAATAAGCTAACCCCTGCTGAAAGATGGAAATTGACACAGCAAATTTTCCAGAGCTTTTGGAAACGTTGGTCTAGAGATTATCTTTCACAATTACAAGGGCGTACCAAATGGTTGAGGGATAAACCAAATTTAGCCCTCAATGACTTAGTCTTGATAAAGGACGAAAATTTGCCTCCATTAAAGTGGCGACTTGGACGAGTAATTGAACTATATCCTGGTGCTGATGGAAAGGTTCGTGTTGTGAAACTAAAAACTTTATTGGGCGAAATAAAGCGTCCTATACATAAACTTTCCCGCTTACCATTGAGTGAATAAGACTCTAAAAAAAAACATTAATTGTATATTCATAATTTGTGTCTTTATTATTATTATTAATTCAATTATGTTTCAGATTCATAGAATGGACCACAATTGTGGATTATGGTAATTTAGCAGTTTCATTATTTTGTTTTCCTTCTAGAGATTGTAAGTATGTTTTAATTGTAAAATTTTGTGCTAAATTTAATGTTGTTATTCAATTTAAATTTGTCATTATGCATTTTATTTTATATGATATACTGTTGAACTTTGGAAAACTTGTTTGAATCTAAAATTGAAGATCTTTATAATAATGTTGTAATGAACCAATGTTCATCGGGGCGGAGTATGTTCCGTCTTTTTGGTAGATAGGTGGCGCTCTTGATGCGCGCCGATGAAAAATATTCCACTTGACGCTTGAACATGAAGAATGACGCATGTCATATATATTTGATGCTTGATTATGTTTCATGGCCGCTATAAGCGGAAGTAATATAAGTTTATCGTTAATAAATGTTATTTCTATGTTCTAAGAAATCTTGAAGTTTTGCTTTGAAATTTTAATGCTCTCCCAACCTTGACTCCTGAAACGAAACGATCTTTGAATTTATGACTCATGAAGAGAGATACCATACAACATTTTTTCTGGTGTCTGAAACCCGCGACAAGGGGAATTACCTTTTGAAAGGTAAGAAATTTGATTTATTTGTTCTTGGTATCGATCTTTGAAAACGAAACATAATGGATGATTTAGCAAAAGAGAAAAAGAAACGTGCTATTGTACGTAGTAAAGTTACTACACTTCTAAATAAACTTGAGAAATTATTATCGGAAGAATTAAGTAAAGGACATCTAGAAGATTTAAATTCATCATATGAATTGTTAATTGAATACCATGAGAAACTTAAAACTCTTGACTCAAAGATCGATGCTCTCATAATTGATGAAAAAGAATATGATAACGAACTACTTGTATGTGAAGAATATGATGAAAAAATTATAACGTTTAAAGCTAAGATTGTTAGTAAAGTAAAGAAAATTAACAGTAATGAAGTTGTTGAAAGAAGTATAATTGCAACTAGTAATGGTATTAGTAGTACTCTGAATGGTAATAATGTTGTTACAAGTAGTGCTTCAGTAATGTTACCTAAATTAAATATTGAAAAATTTGCTGGTGATCCCAGTAAATGGCTCGAATTCTTTAATTCGTATGATAATGCTATTCATTCTAATCCAAGTTTATCTAAAATAGATAAGTTTACATATTTGAAAAGTTTATTATCTGGTTCAGCATATAATTGTGTTTCTGGTTATGCTTTATCTGAAGAAAATTATGATCTATGCATTAAAAGTTTAGAAGAGAGGTTTGGTCGTAAAGATGTTATTATATCAAAATTCATGCAGATGTTGTTACAGTTAGAACCAGTTAAAAGTTCTTCAAATGTTTTTGGGTTAAGAAAGCTCTATGATCAGTTACAAATCTGCGTTAGAAATTTAAGTAGTTTAGATGTTACTAGCGGTTCATACGGACAGTTATTGAACCCAATAATTCTTAAATTGTTACCTGAAGATTTAGCTCTTGAATTCCATAGAAAAAGAACATCTAACCAAAATATAGAAGTAAGTGAATTAATAGAGTTCATTAAAATAGAAACTGAATGCCGAGAAGCAAGTATTTTGATTAATAGCTCAAAAGGTAATAAATACACAGGGGTTAATCCTAAACAAGGGTTAAAAAATTATAAAGTCAAATCACAAGCTTCTGCTTTTAACACATCGGTAAAAATGTTTTGCATATTCTGCAAATCAAACGAACATACATCTGCCGGATGTTTGAAATTTTCCGACGAACAAAAACGAAAGAAATTAAAACATGAAGGTCGCTGTTACAGATGCTTTCTGAGATCACATTTGCGGTCGTTTTGTCATTCAAAAATACAACCATGCGAAAATTGTAACGACAAAAATCATAATAAACTTTTCTGCCGTTTGAAATCGAAAGAAATGGAAGATGTTAACTCCGCAGATACGCAAAATAAAACTTTAGTATCTACTTCCCACTGTAACACTCTAAAACCTGAAAATAGTGTGCTTTTACAGACATGTTCTGTTATTGCTCAAAGCAAAAACAAATCGAGAATCGTAAGATTATTAATTGATTCAGGTAGTGAACGAAACTTCATCACCCACAAGTTAGCGCGCGATTGAGAATTGCAAGTAATTAGAAAAGAATTTCTAACAATTTATTCGTTTGGAAATCAGCGCGGTAACTCGCAAGAATTTGATGTATATAGTCTAAAAATAAAAAATAAAAACGATGATCGCTGCCTTGTTGTAGAAGCTATAGGGATAGAATTAATATCATCAATAGAATTCCAGGCGCCATCAACATGTCAAAACATTAAAGAATTTATGACTAAAAAGGGCTTGGAACTTTCGGATACAAGTCCCGTTAATGAGAACATAAATATTCTGCTTGGCGCGGAGCATTTCTGGTATATACAAACAGGAAGTAATTCAATGATAAATGATAGTTTGTTTATAGTACCGACCATATTTGGATACACAGTGATGGGTAAAGTAAAAAATAATAATACTCGAATTAATGCGTTGTTTTTATCTGCCGTTGAAGGAAACACATTTGATTTGCAGTCATTTTGGAAATTGGATTCGATAGGAATTGAAAATGAAAACAAAACATTTTCGGAAACTGATTTGGATACTATTAAGCATTTTAACGACAGTTTAAAATTTAATAACGGCAGGTACGAAACAAAACTCTTTTGGAAGGACAATAAATCACAACTCGCTGATAATTTTTTCGTTGCTAAACAACGATTTCTAGGACTAAAGCATAAATTAAAGGCAAATGATTTCCTATATAATGAATATGATAATATAATTAGAGAACAAGTTGAAAGGGGGATTGTTGAACAATGTAAGTTTGTTGAAAATGAACCTAACTGTTATTATATGCCTCATAGGCCCGTTATACGTGAAGGAAAAGTAACAACAAGAATAAGAATAGTTTATGATGCCTCTTCTAAGTCTGAAGGAGCTAAATCGTTAAATGAATGTTTGATATCAGGCCCTAATTTAAATCCTAACTTGTTGGATATAATTTTAAAATTTCGCGTACATAAAGTTGCATTTTGTGCAGACATAGAGAAGGCTTTTCACCAAATTCAAATTGATAGTGAAGATAGAAATTTTTTAAGGTTCTTGTGGTTTGATCAGTCTTACGACAATAGTGACAATAGTTTAGGCTTTAAGGTTTTCCGAATGTGCCGAGTGCCGTTTGGAATGACAACAAGTCCGTTTATTTTGTCCGCCACTATCAAACATCATATTAAGGGTTATGAAAAGAAATATTGCAAAGCTGTTGACATGTTAAATAAGTCCTTATATGTTGATGACCTTATCCATGGAGCAGACTCCGTTGAAGAAGTTTTCTCATTATCAACTGACGCAGTTAAAATTCTTCAAGACGCTGGTATGAACTTAAGAAAATTCGAATCAAATTCCGTATCTTTAAAAAATCATTGGCAAGATATTGGTTTAATTAATAAGGAAGATAATTTAGATAAGAAAACATTAAAGGTGCTGGGAATAATTTGGGATTTGGATGAGGACACATTGAAATTAGATGTACAAGAACTTTTACAACCAGTTGACTGGAAACACGTTACGAAGCGAAAGGTATTACAGATTGTGGCAAAAA
Source organism: Stegodyphus dumicola (assembly GCF_044657685.1). NCBI lineage: Eukaryota > Metazoa > Arthropoda > Arachnida > Araneae > Eresidae > Stegodyphus > Stegodyphus dumicola. Next base: position 135,356,237 of record NC_140769.1, read on the forward strand.
TTTATGATCCAGTTGGATTCATTGCACCTTTTGTTATCAGAATAAAATTCTTATTACAAGAGTTATGGGAATTGGGTATTGAATGGGACACAATTTTGCCCAGCTATTTGAGTGAAAAATTTAAAACTTGGTACTTTGAACTTGAAGTTATTCTCAACTTGTGTATTCCTAGAAAATACAAATTAAATGATGAATGTGTAAATTTCGATAAAATAGAGCTTTTTGTCTTTTGTGACGCCAGCCTCAAGGGATATGGAGCTGTTGCATATTTTCGTGATCCTGATTCTTGCTGTACGTCTTTTGTTCTTTCAAAGAGCCGTGTATCCCCACTTAAAAAATTAACCTTGCCTCGTTTAGAACTTATGGGAACCATTATTGCCGCAAGAATAGTTAAATATTTAAGGAAATTATTTAATATCCAAGAAGATAATGTATTTTGTTTTAGTGACTCTAAAATTGTTCTTCACTGGATCAGGGGTACCGCTGATAAATGGAAACCCTTTGTTGCTAATCGTGTACGGGAAATACAAGATGTTGTATCACCTTCGCAATGGAAATACTGTAAGGGAAATGACAATCCGGCTGACATAGTTTCACGTGGATTAAGAGCTTCTGATCTAGTGGAAAATAAACTTTGGTTCAATGGACCAGTGTGGTTAAAAGAGAAAAATGTACCTTCATCATCTTTTGATCCTTTGATCGAGCCTATGGTGGAAGAGGTACAGGTAGAACAGCGTCAAACTACTGTATGTTCTGTTATTAGCCAAGAGGCTGAATTTGAATTGACATCCAGGTTTTCATCCTGGAAAAAATTGAAACGCGTAACTGCATGGTGTTTAAGATTCTGCCGCAATATTAAACCTACATCTTTAAAACTCAAGGGTTTTTTTAACAGTTCAAGAATTGGATAAGGCAAGCAATTTGATTTTTAAAATCATACAACATTCCGAATTTAGAGAAGAAATTAGACTTTTGAAAGCAGGGAAGAAATTGAATCTCAGCAGTAAAATCCTGAAATTAAATCCTTTTCTTGATAGTGAAGAAATCCTTAGAGTCGGTGGTAGACTCTGTAACTCGAATCTTTCAGAAAACACAAAGTATCCAATCATTCTTCCCAAAAGTCACCAAGTTACTGAATTGATAGTCAAACACTTTCACGAAGTGAACCTTCACGGAGGAGCCACATTAACATTATCTGCTCTGCGACAGAAATATTGGATCGTTAATGGCCGAGAAATTGTAAGAAAAATAATTTGGAAATGTATAAAATGTTTTAAAAATCGAACAAGCACATCCAGTCAGATAATGGGCGACCTACCTGCTTCTCGCGTATTGCCGGATAGAACATTCTCGAATACAGGACTAGATTTTGCAGGCCCCTTTTTAATTAAAGCTAGGAAAGGAAGAGGAGGAACGAGATATAAATGTTACGTTTGCCTTTACATATGCTTCACCACAAAGGCCATTCACCTAGAAGTGGTCAGTGATCTAACAACTGAAGCATTCCTAGCATCTCTGAAAAGATTTGTGTCACGCAGAGGAAAACCCAAGAAAATCTTTTCCGATAGAGGCACCAACTTTGTTGGGGCTGATCGAGAATTAAGAAGATACATAGCTACACTTTCCTCTGACGAAGCATCTCAAAACTACCTGAGCGGTGAAAATATTCAATGGATCTTCAATCCTCCTGCTGCCCCTCACCATGGAGGCCTTTGGGAGGCTGGAGTGAAACGAATGAAGATTCACTTAAAGCGGACTATTGGAACCCAGGTTCTGACATACGAAGGATTTCACACCTTAATTACACAGATCGAGGCGTGTATGAATTCAAGGCCAATAGTTTCCATCTCATCTGACCCTGAAGATTTTAATCCTTTAACACCTGGACATTTCCTGATTGGGACTACATTAACAGCAATTCCTGAACCTGATCTTACAAATAATAAGCTAACCCCTGCTGAAAGATGGAAATTGACACAGCAAATTTTCCAGAGCTTTTGGAAACGTTGGTCTAGAGATTATCTTTCACAATTACAAGGGCGTACCAAATGGTTGAGGGATAAACCAAATTTAGCCCTCAATGACTTAGTCTTGATAAAGGACGAAAATTTGCCTCCATTAAAGTGGCGACTTGGACGAGTAATTGAACTATATCCTGGTGCTGATGGAAAGGTTCGTGTTGTGAAACTAAAAACTTTATTGGGCGAAATAAAGCGTCCTATACATAAACTTTCCCGCTTACCATTGAGTGAATAAGACTCTAAAAAAAAACATTAATTGTATATTCATAATTTGTGTCTTTATTATTATTATTAATTCAATTATGTTTCAGATTCATAGAATGGACCACAATTGTGGATTATGGTAATTTAGCAGTTTCATTATTTTGTTTTCCTTCTAGAGATTGTAAGTATGTTTTAATTGTAAAATTTTGTGCTAAATTTAATGTTGTTATTCAATTTAAATTTGTCATTATGCATTTTATTTTATATGATATACTGTTGAACTTTGGAAAACTTGTTTGAATCTAAAATTGAAGATCTTTATAATAATGTTGTAATGAACCAATGTTCATCGGGGCGGAGTATGTTCCGTCTTTTTGGTAGATAGGTGGCGCTCTTGATGCGCGCCGATGAAAAATATTCCACTTGACGCTTGAACATGAAGAATGACGCATGTCATATATATTTGATGCTTGATTATGTTTCATGGCCGCTATAAGCGGAAGTAATATAAGTTTATCGTTAATAAATGTTATTTCTATGTTCTAAGAAATCTTGAAGTTTTGCTTTGAAATTTTAATGCTCTCCCAACCTTGACTCCTGAAACGAAACGATCTTTGAATTTATGACTCATGAAGAGAGACACCACACAAATATATATAAACTAAAAAGCCCGGCGGTCATACGAAATGACCGCACCAGCACCAGGATATAGTTCAATTACTCGTCAATATTATAAATTGTAATTAAAATGATTTGTGCAAAGGTGTCTGCTAATTCAAACTGAATTACCCAGGGCAGGCTGCGAGGATGCCCCATTTGTTTACTGCCACACGGTGTTTCCCCCTTGCTTAATTGCTTAAAGTAGAGTGCAAAGAAGGAAACTACTGGCGGTACATTTCTTAAGAGCCATCGCTATCTCAATAAATAAAGGGGATTTAAATAATAAAGCGTTAATTCACATGTCAAAGATTCGCTTTGTACACAATACTTCTTGTATAGATCTTTCCATCATTTTTAAGCTCGCTTTGCAGAGGACCATCCATTATTTTTAATTTTATGTCCGCTCTTTCATGAACTCTTGAACAGGCAACATAAAGTTGACCGTGTCCAAATGCGGGCTCAGGTAAAAAAATGCCAATACGCTTAAGCGTTTGGAAAAAAGACTTATGGATGGTCATAGCACAGGCAAGTTTTACAGTAAATTGTCTACGTCTCAACTGAAACTGCAACCCTGTGCCGTGGCAACTTCACCCCACTGGCTAGTACAGTTACGAAAGCAACCCATAGACTATCGGCGACAAACAGACACTTAAGCCGCATATAACAAAGACATTTATTTATTTCATTTTATTTGTTTTTTCATCGTTGCCGGTTTTTGCAGGTTGAATATTTACGAATTCTTCTCATAATATTCGCCATGCGCTGCACTGCACGGGGAATAAAACAGTTTACAGTTACGCAAGCAACCAATAAACTATCGGTGAAAAACCGCATATATATAAGAAGTTGGAGTTACTGGTCACAAAAGTCTGAATTAAAAGAAAAGTAATCTTTTTTTTCAAAATTTTCAGACTGGATATTGGTAATTTGTCCACCAGTTAATACACATCTAAATTATTTTTTTTAGTTTTCTCTCCATAAGATTGACTTAAACCGCTTTGTTACTAAATGGTCCATACCCACTACCACACTCACGCTAGGCAAGGTAAACTTTTCTCGTCTTATCCGCTCTTGTTACAGAGACGCAATTCATTTCTTGTAACAAATCATCAATTTTCTAGGGGCTTTTCAGCCTGATCACTCGACAACGCGTATTGATTAAACTTTTTCTCTGTTTCTTCTGCCTCTTACTGTTCTCTCATTCTCTCTCTTGCAAGGCTCGTTGGGCCTTCGGCTCCGGCGGGCCTCCTGCTAAATCTCGATTTATTAGCAGGCCTTTCCTTCCTCCGGGGGTAGATGTGGTGGTGGTGGGAGGAGGAGTTCTGGCAATGAGAGCTCGTTTATTAGGAATCACCTTTTTCACGTAGGTGGGGCGGTTGGTTTCTTGCGGGAAAAGGAAGCGTTATCTGCATTTTTAGCAAATCTTTGACGAGGAAGATCAGCTTGAGAACTGTTGCTGGAAACAATGTGAGGGAAAAAAACACCTAGCGGAGATACGTGGTATTAAGAGAGAGAACAAATTGCTTTTCAACAGAACTCAAAATGTTATCACTTTATTTATTTATTTATTTATTACTTATTTTTAAAACATAAACCAATTTTCAAAAAAGAGTTTTTGAAACGTAACAGTGAATTTTAAAACCAAATTATTGCAACGCTTTATAATGTTATTTAATACAAAACTTTATGTACTAATTAACAAAAATACTTTTGCATTTGCATTTGATTCTTAGAATCCCAAATTTTACCGGATTACTAATTATTCTCAAACAATAAATTTTTCCAAATCATTAATTTAAACAAATATACTGTTGCTGCCATTAAATCGAAGCTCATTATTGAAAAAATATTTGTTAGGTATTTATAATGTTTTATATCATTTCCTTAAAATCAAAATAATTTTGTCTGTTAGCTGTAGCGAAACTAAGAATTATATCTTACATTCGCCAGTTTCTTATTATCGATTTACTTCGTTGTAGGCAATCTAAGTTAGGCGCCTATCTATTTCAAGCGGTTAAGCGGTCTGGCTGCGCAAGGGTTTTCGTAGCTTTAACAAAGGATATTATTAGGAAGGGCCAGTTGCCTTAGAAAATCCTACTTTGTCGCTAGTCACCTGTTCCTCTTAAGTATGTAATCACAGATTGCTTCTCCATAATTATTAAATAATAAATACCAGTGCAATCCGTATTTGCATTATATTCTTTTGTGGGCTATACAAGTGAGTTGCAACATTCCTGGTCGATAATAATCGGCCTCATAGTTAATGCAACATTCTTTTGTGTAAGAATTGTAAGAATAGGAGGCTCCCTTCAGCCCACCTGGTCACGAGTGTCCCCATAGCTCAAAAGAAGGGGCCCCGTATCTTCACAAACGAGGGCAGCCAGTAACCCAGCCACCCCCAAACAACAAACAAAAATACTAAATGAAAAATAAGTAAGCACATCTAACACAAAATTACAGACCAACAAAAAAAAAAAAAAAAAAAAAAAAAAAAATCTGAAATGTTTCAGATTTTAAATTACGTCCAAAGGGGCGTTTTTTAACATTTTGTGTGTTACCTTTCTTTATTAAATATCATGTTCCTCGCACTTAAACCATAAGATCCAGTGCAACAGCAATATCGCAAAATAGTTTTAAAACGAGCATATCTTTAGAATTTCCGATACAGATACTCACGCGCTGGAGATAAAAATGTTTTTTCTGTACAACGTTGCCATTGCTCGCTTTGAAATCCTTGAGTTTGTTAATCAAAAATTCGTCAAAGTTTTAAAAAATAGGAAATCGATCATAAAACAAATTTCAAATTTCAAATTTGGTCTTCCACATGCTCATATTCGTTGGAGGATTATGTTATTCAAAATTCGATGACTCTATGTACCGTTGTTTTATCACAATACGAGAAATATACATACATTTATGCAGATTTTTCATTATTTAATTTCTTCAAATATAATGCAGGACTCTTAACATTTTATGGCAACAGTTTGAAAAGTGAACCGACATTTATGAGACCGACGCAAAATGCCAAAACGAAACTAATAGTCCTTCGGGATTCAAATCCCTTTGGACTAAAAAAAATCCATAAACACGAATTCACAACATAGAACACCACAGATATCTAAAACCTATATAAATACAAAATTCAATTTTAACAGAATATTTCTAACAGCGCCCTATTTTCATTCATGAACTTCATTAGAGCAATAGAAAATGATTTAAAAACTTTAAAATTAATGACACTTACATTAAAATCAGTAATGTTAAAAATCGGTCTAACAGGGGCTGTTAAACTACAATCAACCACGAAATGCCTAGCATCACCATCAACCTGACAACTATTACATAATTTATTTTCCTGCAGATTAAATCGGTTGAAATAGAACGGAAACCTACCATGTCCAGTTAAAACCTGATTAACATCAATATTGTTCATGCATTTCATTTTATTTGTGATTTTAATTAGTTCCATAAATCCTTTGTTTTTAGGTGAAGAGAACCACCGTATTTTCCATTTTTTAAAGTAAAATTTTTGCATTCTTCGAATTTCCATTCTCTTCGAACCTGTTACTTCAATATCCATTGCACTGACACTATTTTGTGTATCGACAGGTGGTGGTGACAGGTAAAAGCGGTTCCAGTTACCCGGGCGGCTGACATAAACTATTCGGTAATTGTCGGCAGCATCGACGGTACATGTCAAATTAGTGAAAGACGTATACAGTGTCCGGATCAAACTTCTTTCATTTCGTATTCAGTCGACCAGTGGCTCAGCGAATAAATTTGTTGGATTCAGATAATTTGACTTGAATTCGATCTCCGTTGGGTTTCGTAATGGTCTTCATGTGAAATATTAATACAAGCCAATTTTATTTTGGAAGTCTTTCACGAATGCATCCCCCTCTTAGGCAAATAACCCACATATGATTTGTTCTAATTCATTAGCCAAACTACTCCTTGGACAGACAAACTCAGCATGCTTGAAGTTATTATTAAGAAAAACTATAATACTTCCACATCACTGCACTGCACAGTGCTGACAAGTAGTCGACTGCAGATGTCGAGATCGGCTGCAGATGGCGTGCATAAGATCTAAATCAGGCTTCTCTCTTACTTGCTATTTTGTTTTCCCTCAAACATTTTCCCTCCTTTCCGCGTGCCTTTGTGGTGTAAGTGGAAGCACACTTGAAGTGAACTCGAGAGGTCCATTGTTCGAGTCCAAGCGAGGGCATTGCTCATTTTTTACATCTCCAGCGTAAAAAACTTCCTAAAGGTTCTACAAGTGGCACCCGAACAGGGACTCGAACCCTGGGCTTCTTGCATTCGCCACGAGTAAGCTCCCGATCACACCACGAAGGCATGCGAAAAGGAGGGAGAAAATGCCTTGAAAGCTATATAAGAAATTAATATAGTTGTTCTTTTTTTTTTTTTATTTATCTGTTTGCTGGTCGTTTTCATATGAGTGTGTGTCATGAATAAAAGACAGAATTTGCCACAAGGACGTCTTCTCAAAGTTAAAAATCTTTGGAATGTTTTTGTTGTTAGAAATAGGCTCTGACTTTTTTTTATTTTTTATTTCCTCACTCAATACCAGCCTATTGTCTTATTAGATAGTTTACCGTTTATATAAAAAAATTTACTATATTTGTAAACATGAACCTTGGGAACACAGGCTGTTTATTGTCCTAGTGAACATAAGAACTTTACTTGTGAATATAGGTCTTGCGCACATTATTTGTTTATTTATTTCACCCTGGTAAAAATTAAAAATTCTTTGCGAGACTCTTGAAATAATACTGTTCTGAGAGTCGTTAAATATTTTAAAGCCCTTTGTCCCGTCTGGCGTAAAGAAAGATCAGTAATATAAACTTAAGTGTAACAGATTGCCAGGTATTCTCTCCTCGTTCCCTGTTATATGTTTCTTCGCAGTCGGTATACTGGCCATTTTCTGTCATTTTGTTTACGTATGTCACTTATGTTGACGGACCGATTTCCTCCATTTTTGTAACGATACTTGCTTCACTATAACGAGGTGGGTTGAGTTGTTGTTGAGTGTATATTTATTATACTCAATAACTGTTATGGAAAAATTTTCACCGGAAACGTAATAAACATGTAACTGTTTTCCTATTCAGAGTAATGTCGTTAGCTGAAAGTTGAATTCTTAATTCATATTATTTATAAACAGAAATTTAACCTTCTTTTTCCCAGTGGTATTTGTAGAAACATTGCTGGGAAAGTAAATTTATGGAAAGTTTTGCAATAGCTATAGTAAGAACACGAAAAAAAAAAAAAAAAAATCTGCTGGTTTCAGATTTTAAATTACGTCCAAAGGGGTGTTTTTTTTTTTAACGTTTTGTGTGTTACCTTTATTTATTAAATATCATGTTATTTGCACTTAAATCATAAAATTCAGTTTAATAGCAATGTCGCAAAATAATTTGAAAATAAGCCTATCTTTAGAATTTCCGATACACAGTTCCGCACGCAGGAGATAAAAAAAGATTTTTCTCCCCGTAGAGTGTTGCCATTGCTCGTTTTGAAATCCTTGAGTTTGTTAAACAAAAATTCGTTAAAGATTTACAAAATATAAAATCGTTAATAAAACAAATTCCAAATTTCAAATTTGGTCTTCCACATGCCCATATTCGTAGGAGGATTACGTCATTCAAAATTCGATGGCTCTATGTACCGTTGTTTTATCATAATACATATCATAAATATGCATACATTTATGCAGATTTTTCATTGTTTAATTTCTTCAAATATAATGCAGGACCCTAATATTTGGTAGCAATAGTTTGAAAAGTGAAACGGACATTTATACTGATTCAACGCAAAATCGCAAAACGAAAACAGTAGTCCTTCAGGGACAAAGCTCCTTTGGACTAAAAGAAAACGAAAAAAAAAAAAAAAAAAGTATGAAATGTTTCAAATTTTAAATTACGTCCAAAAGTACGATTTTTTAACAACTTCTGTGTTATCTTTATTAATTAAACATCATGTTCTTCGGACGTAAATTCATAACATTCAGTTCAAGAGCAATATCGCAAAATAATTTTAAATTGAGCCTATCTTTAAAATTTCCGATACACAGTCTAGCGCACTGGAGATATAAAAGTGTTTTTTCTGTACAACGTTGCTGTTGCTCGCTTTGAAATCCTTGAGTTTTCTTAATAAAAAATTCGTTGAAGTTCTGCAAAATAGGAAATCAATAATAAAACAAATTCCAAATTAGGGTTTCCAGATGCCCATATTCGCAGTAGGATTAAGTTATTCAAAATTCGATGGCTCTAGGTATCGTTGTTTTATCACAATGCGAGAAATATAGATACATTTATGCAGATTCTTCATTATTTAATTTCTTCAAATATAATACGGGCGATAATATTTGGTGGCAACAGTTTGAAAAGTGAAATGGGCATTGAGAGTGATTCGATGCAAAATCGCAGAATGAAAACAGTAGTTCCTCATGGACAAAGCCCTTTGGACTAATAATTGTTACCTGAAAATTATAACTAAGATCTGACACCACAAAAAAGAGTATACTATTAAAATTTTTTGAAAGAAATAAAATGAAAACTTAAAAAGTATTTAAAAACTAGAAAGAGTAAGAAATAAAAAAATAAAGTAACAATTTGATTCTCATATTCAACTACTAGTTTGACATTTAAAGCAATTTTAAGCTAAACTCTTGCATTATGTGTACTAGTTTGAGAAAGAATTCCTAGAATAAAAGTTGCAGAGCGCAAGCCATTTATGTGGGTGTGTTCCTGTTTCCGCGGTTGTCAAAAACGTTCTTGTTTCCGGGAAATCATCAATCTTCATTACCCCCCCTTTTCAAAGGGGTTTGATAGTGAGGGACCGAGTGGACCTTGGCCTATCCCAAAATGTAGGAAAGCAAAATATTTTTAGATTTAGAAAAAAGAATTTTTAAAACAAATAATCAAAAAATTTAAAATTTTTAGATTTAGAAAAAAAGAATTTTTAAAACTTATTTGTTTTAAAACTTATTTGTTTGGAAAAATTTAGAATTTTTAGATTTAGAAAAAAAGAATTTTTAAAACAAATAATCGAAAAATTTAGAATTTTTAGATTTAGAAAAAAGAATTCTTGAAATAAATAGTCGAAAAATTTAGAATTTATAGATTTAGAAAAAAGAATATTTGAAACAAATGATCGAAAAATTTAGAATTTATAGATTTAGAAAAAGGAATTTTTAAAACAAATGATCGAAAAATTTAGAATTTTTAGATTTAGAAAAAGAATTTTTAAAACAAATAATCGAAAAATATTTATTATCTCAGATCTTTGCATGAATGAACCTGGTACTGTGTTTAAAAGAAGAGAGATGTTCAAACGCTGCAATGATTTTGGCAATTAACTAAACGATCGTTTCCGAAATTAAAAGAAAAAAATATATTCTTCCAAAATTCTGCATAAAGGGAAGTTATAATAAAATCTTTCAGAACAAATATTCATTCGAAAACGAAGTTCTAAAATGACGTTCGTTCTTCTAAAATGTCTTTTGCTTTGGTTTTAATTGTGCCTTTGCAGCTTTTAATTCTTTCATTTATGCAAATCCAATAAACTGCATTTTCCTTATTTCTATTCCGAATGCGATACTGATAACCTTCATAAAGGGCTAAAGATTCTTTTCCTCTTAGTTTCATTAATGTCTAAAACATCCATATTGATTAGCATAAGATGTGAAAATAACAGCTAATATTGTAGCAGAATTATAAATAGAATGAAATTAAAGATTTCGAGAGGAGCCTTAACTTAACGAAGACAAACTTATTCACAGTGAAACTGCCCAACTCTTCTTAATGTCTTATCGTGACATTCCCTGAAGAGCTATAGGAGGGGGACTGCACTCTCCGATTTCGCGGGAACAGAATTTTGAAAAACGCGAAAGCGGAATCGCGGAAACAGAACTAATGTGTCATCTATGAAAAACACCTGTTCAAAACAACGTTGTACAATAGTAAGGAAAGAAAGCTTGGGGTGATGTCAGTCCCATTAATGAAAACTATATGGAAAATTTTGAACTTTGAATAAAAGAAAAGATTAGTTATTCAAGCTATGCGTATTTTTTCTGGATTTCTTCAAACTTATAACAAAAATTTCCGGCATATGAAGTAGCCACTATTTCTATTTTTTCGGGGCAAGAAATTCGAGTACGGTGTCCAAGAAAAATAACTTCGTAAAAATTTAATCCCGTCCCCGACAATAGGTAACGAAATCTAACACAAGCAAACCATGGAAATATCAAACGAGAATTTATGCCCCGTTTTTTTCCATAGATCGCTTTGAAGTAAAAGCCATCAGAATTCAAAGGCAGATATCGAAGAATGACTCGGAGGAAATTTTGCAAAGGGGGGGGGGTTGGAGGAAAAATCCGTCTTCACACCAACCCGGTCAAATCGAATCACTTTTAATGAAAGGACACCGGAAGTGGCAGAGAGAGCAAGCGAGCGAACCAAAGCGGCAAAACCGATACAGAAAGCGAGTTGGTCTCTGCTAACAAGCCCTCTTTACCGAGACCTACTCCGGCATGTTTGCTGCTCGCGTCGCTCACCCGGGGGCGATGGACTTCGCTATTTGCCTACGAAAGACATCACATACATACACACGCACATCGATTTCAACTTAAAGGAACGGGGCAAAAAGGGCGAGCAGAATAGAAGATAAAACAACAGCCAATAAGAAAAGGGCCTAGTTATCGACGTCACATCATTATACATCCAATTACGGCGGGGGTTTTTTGGCGGCACTCGAGCAAAAACAAAGCTCTTTTACATAATCTACATCCTTTGAGGGGCCGAGCGGAAAGATCAAAACCTCCGCACTGATTGATGAACGGAATAACAGGGGAAAGAGACATATTACGAAACATTCCATCTCGATCCCTTCCTCTTGACGTTGCAAATGAGATGGCTGTGTGACAATGTGCCGTCATAAAGATGTGCTTTTATGCAAGTCAATTGCAATGAACCAAACTAAATGTCTTCGAAACGGTCGTAAAGTTGCTTGCACCTTTATGAATACCAAGTTTTAGCTTAAAAACCCAACATTCATTAAGGTGTCAGCATCTTTACTTTGGCACTATTATACAAATAGGATTACGTTTACCTTACTGATAAGCCTAAGATGGAAAGAAATGTACCTCCATAAACGTACCGTCCTTCTTTATAAATGTTGCATTTATCCACGTAATAGATGCAAACATCATTATGACGAGGCAATGCTATATAGCTTTCTGCTTGTTTATGCTAACCGTCTGGTCATTTGATAATCTACAAAAAGGGTTTCTCGTCATAAGGCACCGGAACCTTGAATCTGGGCACCACTGAGAAGGTTTTTGTCTTGACAAACAATGACCAAATTGCATGAAGCTTCTTGCTTGTCCGGACATGAATGCACCCCTTGAGAATCATTTCCAGAAGGATTTTCCCAAATAGAAGAGCTACGTAACCTGGAATCTCGATTTTCCGTCAGTCTCCGTCAATCTCGATCTTCCGTCAGTCTCAAGTCTCCGGTCTGCATCAAATACGGAGTATCAGCAAGGAAGACTTATTTTTAGGATAGTACAATAATAACAGAAACCATGAGTGAAAATGAACACTGGTTCCGTTACAGTTTATTCGTTAATTTATCGTTAACTATAGTAAAATTACAGTATGGCTGAAAAATAATGGAAATTGACGTTTCAAAGCGACGAATTATCGAATTCGCATTGTGTCGTCGTTTCCCTTCATATTACAATGCCGTTACCTTCGTTGATTCATCTTGATGTCATCTCCTGAAATGCCTCCATGCTGTTCAAGCTGAGGCTCATTGTAAGAGAGATTGCTGGATGTGGAAAATAAGATTTGGCCTTTGAGCGTTATATATAAGACGATATTTATAAAAATGCGTTGTGTAATTTATTTAGTAAGCCAATTACTGTAAAGATTGCGTAGAATCTCAACTTTCGAAAGCATACACTAAATCGAGAGTCTTGATGGATTGATTCTGGCAAAGTACTAGAGCGTTATCTGCCTAAAGGGAAGGATGCCTTCGTGGAGGACTTTCTAAGGAAAACATCACACATGAGGAAACGCCCATGAAGCCGAACCACGAAAACGCCCATGTGGCCAGACCACCTGTAGGATTTGAACCTCGGGCCGAACTACCAGTGTTCAGCAACTTTACCCCTCGGCCGCTGGTAGGCTCTTGATGGATATAAGCGACTGTATAAAAGACCCTTTTATTAAGAAAACTCATGCAGTTTGTAAGGTGTATTTTAATTTTATAACAGTTATTTTTAATTTTGAAACCCTTTCCTTTCAGTTTTTGTTTCCCACTTGCAACTTCTTACCAGAATGAGTTTTTAGAATCGCGTTGAATGTAAGTGAGGTAGAAGGAGTATTTAAGGAAGGTTTCAGCTTACTTCAGGAGGAACGCTTAGGAGACCTTATATGGCGTGTGTTTTCCACTCGACCGTATCGTACGTTAACTGATGGTAATCGCCGATTAAGTTAAATTAAAGGCAAACTACATTAGGTATTTGTGTCTAGCTTTGGCTAAGTCATAGTTTACTTTTAGATTAATTTCTTATTTTTCTTATCTTGATTTGAAGCTCGAGTGAAAGCTTTCCTGTACGCATAAGAAGAGGAAAGTGCATTATTTCTTTGAGTGAATAAAGGCTACATTAACCATTCTCTAGACTTTAACGTTATATACGTTAACCCAGCAATAAATCACTACACAGTTCACTAGGATGAGCGTTGTTTCATTTTCCAGATTGTTGACGACAAATATTATCGCCCTGTATTATATTTAAAGAAATTAAATAATGAAGAATCTGCATGAATGTATGTATGTTTCTCGCATTGTGATAAAACAACGGTAACCAGAACCATCAAAATTTGAATAACGTAATCTTCCATAGAATATGGGCATGTGGAACCCCTAATTTGAATTATAAATTTGTTTTAAGATCGATTTTATATTTTGTAAAACTTTATTAAATTTTTGATTAACAAACTCAAACGGTTTCAAAGCAAGCAATGGCAATGATGTACAGAAAAAACATTTTTATCTCCAGCGCGTGAGATTGTGTATCGAAAATTCTAAAGATATGCTCAATTTAAAATTATTTTACAATATTGCTGTTGAACTGAATTTTATGGTTTCAGTACTAAGAACATGATATTTAATAAAGGTAACACACAAAATGTTAAAAAAAAAGCCGCTTTTTAAAATCTAAAACTTACGAGATTTTTTATTTTTACTCTGTTTAATTTTAAACAAGATGAAGCGCTAAGATGTATCAATTTTCAGATTTCGCTGTGACAATTCAAATTTTTATCCGCTGTGCATATACAGTGCACTGGTGCATATACAGTGCATATCGATTGGTTGTTTGACGCTTTGAAAAAAATTTGTCTCTCTCTTATCGAATGACGGATAAACCATGTCAGATTGTACACTGCGGGGAGGGGGAAAGGACAGTTCTATATCTCCCGTTCTACTGGGGCGATTGACGAAATTCAACTTGCGTTTTTCCTTTCTCGAAAGCGGGATTTAGGATATGTATTAGAGTTATATATAGCATTGATCTAATAAAGGTATTTTGACACAAAATCGGACTTTTTCTGAAATAACATATACCAATGTTTTTCGATATTTCAATTCTCCGACTCAAATTACGCCAAACTGCCAAGTTTTGTAAAAATCACACGAGTACTTTTTAAAAAATTAGCTCTCAAAATTTTATCTCCTCAATGTTAATTGAGTTTGGTATATATTTATTAATCTCTCTTTTTTTTTTTATTAAACGTATTTGATTCTTCCTTTCACATTTCGAAATTCAGGTTCATTCCAGGTTCCCCCATTTTTTATGATTTATTTGTAAAATTTGTATTTTTAAATAATTTATAAAAAAATTTGAATTATAATCTATAAAATGTTTACCATCATCTTAAAGTAGACGTATTTCTAAGCATATCTGCAAAAACTTTTTATTTTTAAAATGTAAAAAGGTGGAACGAGATGCCTTTTCTTCCGCTCTTGCATAATGGAAGAGAAAGGAAAATTGGTTGCCATATATTAAGAAGTTCGCTAAGTGAATTAATTATTCTTGGCGCAAACTGAAAAAAATTGCACCAAGGTAGATTTTTGGTTTCTCCGTAAATTTCGAACCAAATTTTAAGAAATTTAATAACTAGGCATAATTTGAGTCGTAGAATCGAAATATGGAAAAGAAATTGGTGTGCTATTTCAGAAAAAGTCCGATTTTGTGTCAAAATACCTGTGCTTGAACAATGCTGAATCGCATAATAAATAAATGATAAATCTGGTATAGATCCTAAATCGCATTTTCGAGACATGAAAAACGCAATTTGAATTAGAACGGTCCATTAAAACGGGAGATATAGAACTGTCTAATTTTTTTTCTTGCTGTGTACATACTTTTCATATATAGTACAGTGCCCATTACCTAGTTTTTCATTCCATTTTGTCCTTTATACTATCGAAACTAACTTCATACAAAAAATTATAAATGTAGTCAATTCCCGATTTACCAGAATAAAACTGGCGATGGCACCACGGTTAGTCCCATAGCAGTAAAGAAAAGACAAGACAGAGGGAAAATAACAAATTATAATCAATAGAAAAACACTATTAAACCACTGAAAATATAGTGTGCTTCCCGTCACACCACGAAGACGTGCGGAAAGGAAGCAGAAAATACCTTATAATATAACCCTTATGCAGTTCAGATTTGACATGCAATCAAATTACGTACCACTGTAAATAAAAACAACTCTCAAATATGACATCATACGCTATTACCTCCCGAATACGAGTCACGTGTGCTTCCATTTATATCAGGCATGCTGGAAGGAGGGAAAAAATATCTTGTATACTCCCCTTTACAAATGGCAATTGGGGATGAAGGGATCTATTCGCTAAATCATGGTGCTGAAGAATTATCGTCCAGCATTTTTTATTTCGGGCGCTATTTTTAGAGTTCTTTTTAGAATTTGTCAAAGCCAGGAAACTGATGAAATCTGCAACTCCCTCGCTGGGATTCGAACTCCGGACCTCATACGCGTCGAATGTGCAATATTCAGCACTGCTGATATTCAGCACATTTCTCTTTCTTTCTTTCTTTTTTTTTTTTTTTTTAATTTTTTGTTCACAGTTTTGTTTTACTCTGGATGTTTGTGACAGTAATTTTTCACTCTTTCCGTAATAAATTATTTCCTTTTCTAAACACAGCACGGTTAAAATGTCCCCATTGATCGCAGATTATTGATAGAGTGATTGTTATAATAATAAAAAGAAGCTCACACTACTAATGATTCCTTTTTTGATTACCTGAATGAAAAATAATGCTTTAGGTTGTAGAGACATTAGGTACATTTTTAGAAGCTGAGAGACGTGAAAAATGAGCAGTGCCCTCGCCGGGACTCGAACCACGGACCTTTCGAATACGCTTCGAGCGTGCTGACCAGTACACCACAAAGGCATGCTAAGAAAGCGGGAAAATAGCATATATACTACCTCTTTTAAAGGACGATTGTTTATTAGGGAACCTACTCGCAAATCATCATCCACCACCTTTTTTAGTTCGGGCGCCACTGTAGACACATTAGGTACGCGCCGAGCGTGCTGACAACTACACCACTAAGTCATGCTAAGAAGACGGGAGAAATACCTTATAAGGTTGAGAAAAGAATTCGTAAAATGCTTTACTGTACCCTATTAGCTTTTATGCATTTTCTTAATAATTTTCTTAGTAATTTCTAGGATTCAATTAAGACAGCCTGAGACCTTAGATCAGTGCTTCCCAACCTTTTTTGTGCTATACCCCACCTAATCCTCTCTAAAATTCTTATGCTCCACCTATAGCATATACATGATTTTTAATATTCAGAAATTGAAATGTTCACGAAAGAAACTTGAATGATAAGTTTTTAGGAAGACATTTCTAAGCATTTAAATGTCCGTGTCTACAGCGAAAATTCCTTATAACATATTTAAAACGCACCGCAATTTGAAAACTTTTTTACGTATACATTACTAACATTCTTTTTCTTTATTTTTGGGAATAGAAAAATGAAATTTCCATGTCTTGAAGAAAATTTGGAAATTGGAACGTCTCTTGTTCCCTTAAACTCTGGACAAGTCCATTTTCGAATTGCCACTTTAACAATCAAATTGGCCCCCTGCGAGGCGCGAGCCCCACGTTGGGAAACACTGCCTTAGATACAAAATTCGAGTAAACCAGTAGCTATGTGGTTTAGATCAGCGGTCGTCAACCGGTCCGTGAAAACTTTTTGATGGACCGTAAAAAAATTGGGACATTATTTATGTTTTTATGAAGATTCAGTTTAGAAAATGAGGAGTAACAAAACCTTTTATAGAATATGATTTTTTTATCTACTACTTTTATTGAAATTCCTTCTGAAGTTAGCGACTTTTTAGCTACTTTTGCAGGTGTATCTAGCGACATTTGAAAGTGAGAGTTGCCATCCATGGATATGCTGCTGTTATCAATAATAGCGCGAATTGGAATTCTATTTCTTTTTGAATTACAAACATATACTATCGTGGTCGTTAATAACACAGTTTTTCTCCGTGTGAATAGGCATCTTGATGGATTTTTATGAGAGCCATCTGCATTCTTGTTTATAATTGCATCACTAGACATTTCCATGTTTGTTTGGTCTAAATATTGATCGATGGAGCCGTTGCTGAGTAAGCGATGATTATTATGTTTACAATAATTAAAAATTAGCGACATAACACTGTCAGCTTATTGATATTGCTTTGCGTTTGCCTGTTTATTCTTGCTTTTCGCGAAGTTCGTTGACACGGCTTAAATTACTTGAGAATTGTCTGCGGCTGCGAGCGTATTTTCGCAGTTTTTTCCCCTTGAGTAACGCGAATTTGAATTGTTTCTTCCAAAAAGTCTTTTAAATTAAAGAGTCTTTCTTCGCCCACATGACAGATGATCAATTTTTAAATTTTTAAAATTTCTCTTTCTATTTCTTTTTTTCGCTGCCATCTACAACCTGAGTAAAATCTAATAACTGAGTAAATTTTTTGCTGCAACGTACAGATTGTAGGTCTGTGTCTATACATGTGTTTGCTTTGAATTTTATTCAAGGATGAGTAGTATATTTTTATAACATTTTCGAATTCTTTAAATTTTACACTGATTCACTACATCAATTCGATGAATTGGGTCTCCCGCTTTTTCTCAATCTATCTTAAGTAGGAGAAAGGAGAATGTAAGGAATTACTACAATCCTTCCGTATGAGCTGTTGTAATATAAGTGATTAGCACACTAATCTACCAACCTGAAGATACGCGGATGGAATCTCCATCAAGTGCGCCGTTGATAATTCATTTTTCTCGGCCCCGAAGCCTAGTCTCTGCAGTGGAGATTCACACTAGAAATGTGATGAGCTCGTCGCCGTCTGGTCGACTAGGTCTCGTGCCTCTTCTGAAGGGGGAGTTAAGGACATATTAATACAACATTCCCCAGCGTGCATTGTTTGGTGCACGTGGCTAGCAAACCCAGCCCTGAAAATGGAAGATCGAAGAGTTTCGCATTCCGGCGAAGGCAGGGTTGATTTTTTAAGTTCCCCATTTCTAAAGCCTAATAGTATTTGAATAATAAAAAATAAAATTATGGGAAGCCATGTGTTAGATTTAGACTCTTTAGAATTGGGAATTTTATCCAGAGAACCAATAAACAATGGTTTAAAATACTCTAAACCTCCATTTCCTATGCATCATCTTTCATATAACAGACTAAATCGCGTCTTCTTTCATTCTATTCTAATGTGATAATGCTTACTCCAGAGTAAATCTAATGCAGCAGTCTCAACTAAGGTGGTGTTGGTGTATTTAATTATGGCAAAGCACACTAGGGCTATCTGCCTAAGGGGAGGGATGCCTTCGTGGAGGACTTTCTAAGGGAAACTGGCTCGTATACACGTTACACATGGGGAAAACCACGAAAACACTCATGCAGCCAGCCCGTTCGCGGGATTCGAACCTCGGACCGAACTACCAGTGTTCAGCGACTTAACCGCTCGGTCGCTGGTGGGCCTAGTCTCAACTAAAAAATATAAATTACTAATGTAAGTATCGAATGTATTGCAAAATGTGTTTAACGTGTTAATGTGTATCGTTGCAATCTGCAATTAGTTTCTTTTGTCTGTAAATACGTAAGTATATGTATAATTTATTAATTTGAAATATATATATTAATTGTGTAGTCTGGACGCTTTAAGAAGAATGTATGGTCGGTCATACTTTGTAGCCAGGGCGTAGCTGCAGAAAGCATTAAGTTCCGAAGAAAATTATTATGTTACCTGATAGGCGGCTCTTAATATCCTATAATGTATTTATTTCTTCAAATTAGTAACTGACATTGTAGGTGTTCATTTTAATTTTCTAATAGTTATTGTTATTTTTGAGCAAGCCTTTTCCTACCTGAATGAGGTTTTAGGATTACGTTTTATGTAAATGAGATAGAAACACTATTTAAGCTGAACTCTGGGTCACTTCACTAGAAGAGTGCTTCGTACCTGCTAGTATACGCCGGTGATCTTAAATAAGGGCTAACTCTGCTGTTAATTCTGTGCAGCTTTGGCTAGTTTTGTTTTAGTTAGTATTAGATTAGTTTCTTATTTTCTATCTTGAGTTAAAGCCCAAGTGGAGGCTTATTGTAAGCCCGAGAAGGGGCGATCTGTTCATTTATTTCCAGTTGGAATAAAGGGTAAATTTAAAACCTCTTTGGATTTATTACTGAATAGAACTCTGCGATAAGTTGGTACACAGTTCTTCAATATTCTAGACCTCAAGGACTTCAGGATATAACACATAGCCAAATTCCGTATTATGATAGAAAAACTCCGCATGTCACATCACACTCCTGTAATTGTGTAATTAATGACACAAAAATCTTGTATTATCATTAGGTGTTTTTTTTTTTTTTTTTTTTTTTTTTTTTTTTGAAGCATGAGACACGAGAAATGAGCAATGCTCTCGCCGGGACTCGAACCTGGATTCCTTCGATATGCGCCGAGTGTGCTAACGTTACACCACGAAGGAATGCTGGAAGGATAGGGAAATACCTTATAATCTAACAAAAATTCTAGTGATAAAAAAGGTAAAGGTAAAAAAATTAGCAAGACTCGTAGAGACATTAGGTACTTTTGAAGCAGGAGAGATGAACAATAAACAATGTCCTCGCCGGGACTCGCACCACGTATCTCTCGAATACACGTCTAGCGGGCTGACCACTACACTACGAAGGCATGCTGAGAAGGCGAGAGAAATACCTCATATACTCCCCCTTTTAAAGGGCAACTAGGGACTAGTCGCCCTTTAAAAGGGGGAATCCTGGGGGAAAAAGGGGGAATCCCAATCGCAGAATCCTGGGGGTAGAGAATCATCATCCACCATCCTTTTATTTCGGACGCCACTACAGAGGCTTTAGATTATTTCGAAGCCATAGAGGTGAAAAATGAGCAACGCTTTCGCCGGAACTCGAACCACGGGCCTCTGGAATACTCGCCGAGCGTGTTAGCCACTACTCTACGAAGGCATGCTAAGAAAGCGGGAGAAATACCTTATAGACTGAAAAATGGAAAACTACTCAAACGGTTTGGTACGGAGTTTACCTATTGGATTAAAGGAGTAAAGATTCTTTGTGTTGAATTCAGTTTTACACCAGAATAACATTTGTACGATCTTTTGATGAGCTGCTGTGGTATTCCTTGAACTTATATCCTATTCAGCCGAATCAGGAGAATTTTTAAAACTCTGCTGATATTTCTTCTTTAATTCAGGTGAGAAGAAATACAGAATCCACATGACACGATCTAATACTAAAATCCTCGTAGAATCCTAGATACGTTAAAGATGAATTGCCTTGGCATGCGAGAAAATCATACCAGGGAAAATTAGGAACAGCATTAATTCAGAATTCAGCTCTCTTTATAATGACTCGCCAATTAAAACTAGCATTCCCGCTTTTGACCGCGGTAAGCAAAGAGTTACCCTTAAAGTTTCGGTCTTGCACACACGCAGTTAGTTGTTCTCGGTTCTCGCGGTATTAGCATTGTATCCACTCTCCCTCTCCTCGTCGTCATAGCGACGATGCGCTTTAAAAGGCGTCCGCTCCCTAATTGGACGCCACTTCTCGGCAAAAGCAACTGCGATTTGTCGACGGTCGCAAAGGAAGCACGTCGTTTGAAATGTCTTTAGTTAGTCGACGACGATGTTAAAATGAGAACGATCGGCCTCCCGTTATACAGGACTCGCCGATCATTAATTGGGGAAGCTAGCCCAACAAAGAAACAACTCATCTCAACGGCGACTGGTTTCGATTAGATGGGAGCGGAGGAAGGGATATGAATTTTTTTGTCTGCTGTTTTCAGTCTACGTACTTGAGTTGAATGATTTGTAAAAAGTCACAATACCCAAACGTCGACTGTTTTAGCATATACAATTTATTTATTTCCTGAGCAGTCGAAATTTGACGCAGCTTGCCGCAGCATCGATTTAAAAAAAAATCATTTTAGAGAAATACAGTTTAACACTAATATTTCTTATTGTATTATTATTCATGTTTTACGACGTAACATGAATCATGAATTACCTAAAAAAAATCATGATTAATTCAATGGGAAATACACCTCCAATGAAACTGAGAAAATAGGTGTAAATGAAATGCAGTAAAAATATCTACAATTTTATAGGCAATATAAGGATGTCATGCTGTGTCCATTTCAGAATTTTTCATAAAGTATCTGCTAATTAAATATTAAAATACATTTAATTTGTAATTTATGCAATTGGCAGTTTTTATGAAATTTTCGCAGGTTTGTCTTAATTCATAAAACTGTTGTAAAATTCAGTCATTACATAACTGGTAAATAACCATTTCTTTACATTCAACTAGTCCTGTGAAAATTTAAAAATATAACGCTGATTTTTGTTGCTTGACTTCCGAATTAGTAACCATTTCTTTAGTTTTTATAATGTTTCCCATTTTTAGATATTGTTACGAATTTTGTTATATATGTAAATAATTTCAGTGAAATTGTAGTATTCTTTTTCTATTATATAACATGAAAATCTAAAGACGGAATCCTCTGCCAGAAAAATACGAATACGGAGGAAAGTGTGTTTAACATTGAGTAAATGGCTATCTCACTAAATTGACAAGATATCGCCAAGCTGGTGGTGGGAATGAGTTCTGTTTTCGCGATTTTCCTTTCCGCGTTTTTCAAATTTCTTCCTGTTCCCGTGAAATCGGAAAATACAGTCCCCCTTCCACAACACTTCGGAGGATGTCAGGATAAGTCATAACGAAGAACTGGACAGTTTCTTTGTAAATAAGCTGGTCTTCATCTTGACATTGTTAAACATTGTGTCTTACTTTAGGCTACTGTCGACATCTTTAGTTTCATTCCATTTACAATTCTGTTACAATATTAGCTGTTATCAATACGGAATATATTCATAACATAATAATGTTATCAATATTATCTTAATCAATATGGGTGCTTTAGACATTATTGAAACTAAGTGTAAAAAACCATTACCCTTTTATAAAGGTTATTAGTATCGAATTAGGAATAGAAATAAGAAAATTGTATTTCAATGGATTTGCATAAACGAAAGAATTAAAAGCTGTAAAGGCGTAATTAAGACCGAAAAAGACACGGCAGACTCATAGTCAAAAAATCTGATGTGTTCACCACATGACTTTCTTGTACGGAATATTAAATTATACGCAATTTTTCTTGCATTTCACTTAAACTTATCGGATTGAATTAAATGTACTTCGTCGATAGCGCATAAACCACAGTAGAATAAATGCACTCCTTAAAATTCAGTATATTTGTTTACCATAGTGACACTCTGGCTCTAGGTTCACTTAACAGCGTTACATTTCCTTCATTTTATAACTCAGAATGCACAAAATTTATATCATCTAACGAGTTATCTAATCGTTGCCACATGTTATATTCAAATACTATAATAAATCTAAAACCATCTATAAAAGAAATTAAACAAACAAAAAAGAGAGAAACAGTTTTTCAAAGACGATCCAGTACTACTCATTCAATTAATTCTGCACTCCCTTTCCAAAAAAAAAAAAAAAAAAAAAAAAAAAAAAAAAAAAAAAAAAAACCTCAAAATATTACTATTATTTGATATTATTTTAATACTCTGTATTAAAATCTACGAAGTAAACCTGAAACACTTATTTCCTCGAATAAAATTCCAAAATGTATAAAGTAAGATTTAATTCTAAATAATAAATTAACTCGTTAACTTTGTTGATGCGAAGTTTAGTTTCTCTAGATTGGCAACAAGTCCACTATTCTGCTAAGTTTGAAACGTAAACAAACATGACCGCCATGTTAAAAATACTTAGGCTTGGCCACAAACTACTTTTAAATTATTGATAATTCTACAACTATTTCATGTAGATTTACTAAAGGCATAAAAACCTCATTCGGAAGATAAGAACAACATAATTCAATCATTTTTAAATCAAAAAATGCCCAATTTACAAACATATAAAAATAAAGAAACTGAGCTGAGTAACAGAGTGGATATATATATTCACTCTATTATTCAGCTCCATATGTATATATACCATATATATAATTTTAGTGCGGCCGATTGCAGCCAAAATATGAGGTGCACATCTACGCGTTATACCAGTCCTACATACAAAATTTCAACATTCTGAGGCTATTCGTTTTGGAGTTATACGAGATACGTACGTACGTAAGCGCAGGTGGCACGAAAAATTCTTTTCAGAATTCATTTTAAATCAGTTTTATATTTTTTTCGGGAAAAAGAGTCTTTTATTCAGTCCCTACGAGCAGATGTAACGGAAAAACTTCGTTAAATTGCATTCGATAGCCGTCAAACTGTATATTTTCGTTGAAATATGTTACTCGAAATTTTTCGCGCTTATAAAACCTCCTTTTTACTTCGCACAAGGAAGTGAAAAACAAATATTTGTAGCAAAACCAAAAGCGAAAGAGGTATATAAAGAAGTTGGAAAACTGTAAAATCAAGTCTTTGACATATTAACCAATATTCCGCAGTTTTCAAGTGTTAAAAAAGCTTTATACAAATCTAGGCAAAGTGCCAAAGAATACGTTGGAGAAGATACTCCTACCACTATTTAGAAATTCCTAATGATTTAGAGATTCCTAATGAATTATTAGTAATAGACGATAACACGAGTTTCTTGTTGCTCCAAGTGGTATAAACCGAGAAGGGAGTTCATCTCTGGTGTTCTATTGCTCAATGATTTAGAAGATAGCCGAATTTAGGTATTTTTTAATTAAAAAAGGAAAGGACAATGAAAAGCGGCAAAGCTTTATGGATTAAATTTTTAAGAGTTTTTCCATAAAGCTTTTCTCTCAAATTTATACTACCCATGTTTATATCAGGTGTACTTCCAACGAGATTAATGTTGTTCCCGTGTTATTCTGCTAATTAATAATATCATGAGAAGTAATATTGTTGAAGGATGGCATCATAAATTAAATTCCCTTACTAGAAAAATCCATTCTAAAACTCTAGAACTGAAAACAATTTTGAAAAAAGAAGCTAAAGAGCTGTTTTAACAATTTGAAAACTGCGGAATATTGGTTAATATGTCAAAGCCTTGATTGTACAGTTTTCCAACCTCTTTATTTAAATTTGAGAAAGTGGAATATTTTGTATTTTCGCTCTTTTTTCTTACATTGATCGTTATTATTGATCTTTTATTGATTGTTGTCATGTAAATTTAGAAGGGAAAAGAAGGAAAAATATGCATTTAAAAAAGAGAAAAATAATCCAACGTATTACGCAAGAGTTTTACGAATTCCAAAATATAAAAGAGTACTTATTATGTCTTTCTTAGCTTCAAAAATTCGACTAAAACATGTGAAACATTTTCTCTAAAATTAACTTCATAATAATTAAGAAAAAGAAAAGTGATTAACATCCCACTACTATTAAACACTGCCAGACCTAAGCCTAGAAAACTGGGAAGGATAGTTGGATTTTTCTCTATTATTAAATTAATAATTTTGGTTACGAGGCAGTTTAGTTATTAACAATTAGTAACTTGTTATAGCAGTCTTATATACGAAAATTCAACGTTTTGAGGCTACTCCTTTTGGAGTTATGGGAGATACATAAATGCATACATGCGTATGTACAGATGCCACGAAAAACATCTCTTATGAATCCATTTTAAATCAGTTTTATAATTTGTTTAATAAAAAAGAGTTCTTTATTCTGCAAAAAAATAAATAAAAATAAAATAAATTAATTAATTAAAATAAAAAAGGGAGATGCACAAATAGATATCTAGCAGTCTCATATACATAATTTTAACGTTCTAATCATTTTTGAGTGATTCGAGATACATAGGTACGAACGTACAAGACGTCACGAAGAAATCCTTTTTTAATCCATATTATAATCCGTTTTGAAATACAGAATCCTTAATTCTCTTCGTAAGTACAAACATCACGCAGTCAAAATGGATCCAAGAAAGATTAAAACGAGAGATATTACCGTTTAAATCTGATAACCTAAAATTTTCGCGCTTAGAGTACTTCGCACATTGGAAGTAAAAATGCGCAATTTTTGTGGCAATTTTTTTTTAAAAACTTGAGCAGTCAGAGCGCTAAAGGAGATATAGACAGTATATTACAAAATGATTAGTAGAAATGCCCTTTCAGAGATTAAAGTCATAACAAGCGGAAATTTCATAATTATGAGAAAAGTAATATATTTAATGTTTCTTCTAACAATAAATAAATAAATAAATAAATAAATAATTTTGAAGCCGGAATGATAATACTTTCGGCGAAAAATCAGAATTCCCAAGTCCTTTTTCAACTGAACCTGTAAAGCGTGTTTTTTCCCAGTATCACACTTTCTTCAAAGAAACACGCTTTACAGGGAAAGTGTAAATACCGAAATTTTCAATTCTATAAACTAAGCAGAAGGGGGAAAAAATATTAAAAAAAAAAAAAAAAAAAAAGACTCATTTTAACGGTCGCCCCAAAGGGATTATTAATTTTATAATATATATATATATAATTGATTTAAAATGAAATCTGAAGAGAATTTTTTGTGGCGTCTGTACGTACATGTATGTATGTATCTCGCATGACTCACAAACAAATAGCCTCAGACCGTTGAAATTTTGTATATAGAATTACTATAAAATGTAGCTATGCACCTCGTATTTTGGTTGCAATCAACCCCAAGAAAAATATATATAAATATATGTTATATATATATCCCCTCTGTTACTCGGCTTAGTGATCTCAATTTCTTTATTCTTATCTCAGAACGTTGACATTGTGTACGTAGAACTTCTATAACATGTAGATGTGCACCTCGTATTTTGGTTGCAATCGTCTGCAACAAAAGTATATAAATATATATATATCCACCCTGTTACTGGGCTCAGTGAATCCAGTTTCTTTATTCTTATACGTTTGTAAATTGTGCGTTTTTTGCCTTAAAAATGATTTAATTATGTTGCTCTTATCTTCCAATTAAGGTTTTTATCCCTTTAGTAAATATGCATGCAATATTTCTAGAATTATCAACAATTTATATTTTTTTTTCAGTGCGGCTAAGCGTAATTATTTTTACCATGGTGGCAATATTTGTTTACATTTGAAACTCAGCAGAATACTGGATTTATTGCCAATCTAGAGAAACTAAGCTTCGCTACAAAGATAACGCGTTCTTTTATTATTGCGAATTAAATCACGCTTAATCCTTTCTGGATTTTTTCGAGGAAATAAGTGTTTAAGATTTATTTTGTAATTTTTAATATAGATAGTTTCAGTTTTTACGCACTTTTGCCTTGTTGCGAAGTGAGAACTGAATTAATTGAATGAGAAATACTGAATCGTCTGTGAAAAACTATTTTTTGTTTTGTTTGCTTAATTTCTTTTATACATCGGTCTAGATTTATTATAGTATTGGAATAGAACATGTGGCAACGATTATAGAATTCTTCAAATGATATAAATTTTGTGCATTCTGAGTTATAATATGAACGAAATATAACGCTGCCAGAGCGTCGCTATAGTAAACAAATATAGTGAATTTTAAAGAGTGCATTTATTCTATTGTGGTTTATGCGCTATCGACGAAGTAGATTTAATTCAATCCAATAAGTTTAAAGGAAATGCAAGAAAAATGAGTATAATTAAATATTTCATATAAGGAAGTCATGTGGCGTACACATCAGATTTTTTTATTATTAACGTTTTGTGCGTTAAATTTATTATTTGAATATCATGTACTTATAACTTACGCGACGTAAAATTCAGTTGAATAACAATGTACTCGTTTTTAGCCATCATAGGTCCATTTCCGAATTTTTAAAATCAAATGTACTGGGCAAAGATAAGATCTTTAATTTTCGCTTCATATTTAATTTGCTTATTGATTAATAAACTAAGATTAATACTAAGAGATAATCCCTTTGCAAATACTTAACAAATTGATTGATTTAAAAACAATAAACATTTCTCTTAATAATTTAAATCTTCGTTTTACATTTTTACAATACTATAAGTAAAAAAAATAAATTAAAATGCCTTAAATTTACAACATTTACAACTGATAACTTATATACTCATTTGCAGTATTATTTTAATTAATTAAAGATATTTTTAATGCTTTTTGTTACGTAACTGTTTGAGAGTATTTTTTATTATGTTTTAAATTTTTCAAATCTTTAATTAAAAAATTAGAAAAATTTATAACGGCAAATTGCTTTTTGAGGTATAAGATCATAGTACGAATTTTCTTATTTGTATTTCCTCTCCATCCTAGAATTATTAATGGAGACTCAGCTGCCCTGAAATTTTACAATTCCAACCCCCGATTCCAATTTCCCTGAAATAATTACTCTAGTAATCTGCCTTAATCCTTTTAATAAATTTTAACTAATCCGTTCCTAGCTTAAATTGCAGATATTTAGGTTTTTTGAAGCAGAAGACGTGAAAAATGTGCAATGCCGTCACAGGGACTTGAACTCTGGACCTTTCAAACACGCGGGGAGTAGGCGTATCAGGTATTTCTCCCGCCTTCTTGGCATGCCTTCGTGGTGGGGTGGTCTGCACGCTGGGCATGTATTCCAGAGGTTTGCTGTTCGGTTCCCGGAGAAGGTGTTGCATATTTTTCATCTCTCCTGCTTCTCAAAAAATTTCTAATGTCTCTACAATGGCGCCCGAACTAAAAGGGTGTTTGGTGATGATTCTCCACACCTAGAATTTGGTGACTGGGTTCCTTAAAATTGCAGTCGCGCTTTAAAAGGGGGAGTATATAATGTATTTCTCTCGCCTTCTTGGTGTGGTTGTCTGCACGCCGATCGCGCATTCCAGATGTCTGCGGTTCTATTCTTGGTGAAGGCGCTGTTCATTTTCCCCTTACTTCAAAAAAAAAAAAAAAAAAAAAAAAAAAAAACCTAATGTATCTACAGGCTTCCAATTACACCGCGAAGGCATGGGGAAAGGAGAGGGAAAATATCTTATATACCACCCCTTTTAAAAGGAGATGGCGATTAAGGGACACTATCGCCAAATCCTGGTGGTGATGAGTTATCGACCATCACCTTTTTATTCGGGCGCCACTTGTAGAGCCATTAGGCTTTCCAAAGCCCTCCCAGGACTCAACCCTTGAATCTCTACAATACGCGTGGAGTAGGCTTCGAGTTACACCACAAAGGTATGCGAAAAAGAGAGAGAAAATACCTTATAAAATAATGGGATCTTCGTTTCAAGAAGAGTTCTTTAAAGGTTCTAGTTAAGAAAGTAAATACCGTACCGTCATGCTTAACCCTTTACTCTTCCCTCCCCCAAAAAGGAATTTAATTCATTTTCAACTACAAACTTATAAAATGAATTTAGGTTCTGCCAAAGGATGTGTGATCCCTAATATTGAACCAAGTTCTTTTTCCGAGTCTTTCGAAATTCATTTCTCAGAGAACATTCTTTGAGCAAATAGCGCGTGAATGGAGGTAAAAAATGGAACACAGCCTTCGATAATGTTCTCAGGAACATGTTATCATTCGTTTTTCATCCCGCTTTCTCAGAAAAATGCGTTAGGAAATGTCGCGGACGAAGATAGAGTCGCTTTGCCTCTTTCCCTTTTCCGAAACTGCAATTCCTTCCCATCCAACCTAATCAGTGGCTTTTAGTGCCCTTCATTGCCTGCCGTCACTCCCCATTTGTCCTCCTCGGCCGTGACGTCACGGCCTTTTAGGGGGCCCTTCCATTATATCGTCCCGTCATCCTAAATTGCCAGTTAAAAATGGTTTACTGCTTGCTCGCTCGCTGATGGCAGCAGCAGCTTTTTACCAGCCTGGAGCAAGAAGCCCTCCAGTGCAAAACTTCGTTTCGTGTGGGTTCTTTCTCCATCGAGTATCCTTCCCCCCTGCCTTCCCTCCCTTCCGCCTCCACTTCGGTTTTTGATTGTTGTTATGGGAGGAATTCTAATGTTTTCTTCCGGGCCAATAAAATAGCAGACTTCTTTTTGCGATGCCGAAGAGATTGGTGAAAAGGAAAAACGTCGGAAAAGGAGGAGGATGCTATCTGCCGTTAACGAAATGTCTGGCGCTCTCATTCCGGGCACGTATTTTTTACGGTTTTACGCAAAGCGCTTCTTAAGGGACTTCCTGCCTTGCAGCTGAATGGGGAGAAAATTCTCGCCTTTTCCAGTGCGTGATCGACATATTTTGCTTTCTCGTGATTTGCAAACTAAAGAGCATCCGAAAAAATTGCACAGATTTTTAAGTTTGGAAATGGTTTTAGCGGAAACATTGTAAAATGTTTTATTACTGTGATGTTACAGTGCGCTGCCACGCCTATTTTATCTTCTGCTCATTTTGGCACGTGTGGCCATTGCTATACATATCTATTGTGATTGCTGTACAGCAGTTCTCAGAGTGTTGCGAAAGCATAAAACCTATAGAGATTATTTAAATTTTTTCGAATCAGAATATAAATTGTCAAACAATTCCTAGCAGGGGCATGAATCAAGGATCTTTCATTTGCTATCTTGGCATTTACTTAATCACATTTTACGCGACAACATGTACGAAAGTTTTGGTTCAGTTTATTATGGCAAAGCCTACTAGGGCTATCTACCTAAGGAAAGAGATTCCTTCGTGGAGGGTTTCCTAAGGGGTATTGACTCGTATATGCGTTATACACGGGAAAAACTACTAAAACGCCCATGCAGCCAGCCCATTCGCCTAGATTGGAACCCAGGTCGGAATGACCAGAATTTTACAGCTCAGAATTTTTAGAATTTTTAGAATGTTCAGAAATTTGACAGCTCCGCTGCTACATGTATAGAGCAGGATTTCCTCACATTCCACCACACTTCTTGAAGAACAACTAGGCAGAGGCTCGACACCAAGTAGACTAAATACAGATGGTGTCGCTCAAACTGTATAGTGGTTAAAGAAACCTACTACGGTACCGAAGGAGCCCGGGTTTCAATCCCGGAGAAGACATGGATGCTTGTAAATGTATAGTGTCGGTGCGGCATGGCGGCATTCTAAACATGCGGCGAGCCGAAAGTCCTCTCGTGTAGACTGGCGGAAGAGGAGACCCACGGATTCTTCCCCCCCGGGATGCTGTTCCTCAAAATTGGGGTGGAAAATTAGAAGTCCAACCTTTCTTCGAAGTTGGCTATGGCAATCATTATTGTTCCATGTAGTATGGACAACACAACAACAACACAGATGGTGCTGAGTTTGTAAGATTTATTATTTATGAATTATAGTGAACAAAAACTGAAAAGTTTTGTGTTCCATTTAACAAATTTTCATTGTATTATACACAAGCATAAAAATATTACATATATAATATTTTTCAATTCTCTCATGCAGGCTTAGTTTCAGAGAAAAATGGAACAGAGCAAAATTTTTAAAAATGATTACATTTTTTTTTTATTTCGGATGGAAAAAAAACACTACGTTCAGTGCACGAATTATTGTGTACTTATAAAATTAATGTTAAGTGAAACGAATATCTAACCACTTACTTTGCAGGGTTTTATGTTTGTTAACTATTATATTATTATTTTTAACTTTACTGTCACTTCTGCTTTCATTTACTTCCCCCTCCCCCAAGATGCAAATTAGTTGACATATATACGAATAGATTTCTTGAAATTAAAAAACAGCTTTTCGCAGCTACCGCTCACGTTATCCGAACTAGTTTTATTCACCTCTTAGATTTACATGAATCAGCTTTAGCTTTTACTAGCCGTGTTTGCTTGTGTGATTAGAAAGCCTGAACCAAAATTTACAATAGGATTTTGCCTTGTAAATTGGATACTTTAAGTATTTAATCTTCACCCGGAATTTTATATTCTATTCAGTATCGCAAGAAGCAGTACCTTTGTCTTCTTAATTACACGAGCCATGTTAATTTGTTAAGTTGAAATGCTTATAAAAAGGTCTAATTTTAAATCTTCTTGAGAGTTCAGCCGACCAGCGGCTCAGCGTTTAAGTCCTTGAACACTGGTAGTTCGGTCCGAGGTTTGAATCCCGACGAACGGGCTGGCTGCATGAGCGTTTTGGTGGTTTTCTCCATATGTAACGTGTATACAAGCCAGTTTCCTTTAGCAAGTCCTCCACGAAGGCATTCCTCGCCTTAGGGAGATAGCTCACGAGTGCTATACTATAATTAAATATAGCATACTTCTTGAGAGATTGTGATTTATACAAGTTTCCAAATCCTAAACTGTTAAATTTTACAAACTATTGCATTGATTCTAAAAAGTTTAAATTCTCTGTATAACACAATTGTGTTTACGAATTAACGATTCTACAAATTTGTTTTATTGTCTGTACGATCTGGTGATACTCACAATCTGTAATATGAAAAAGATTTAATGCCTTTACTAAGTGTATTTTAACTGCGAATTTTATTCTTTAAATAAATCTGCTTGATCTGCATGCTCTGGGATTAAACACTTGATATGCATGTTTTGTTTCGTATTTCCCGCGTTAATCGCCACAATTTCTGTCCCTTCGGTAACAAGCGTTAAATGTCACACACTTGACATGTCTGCTTGAAAAGTCTGTTGTCATGACACATGACATGTGACACTGACATGTGTGACACACTTGGTATGTCTGTTGCTTTGTATTTCCTGCGTAATTCGTCACGCAGCTAGCTAGACCTGTAGTTCTGGAAATATATATTAATTATGTTAGGGTAAAGTCTTCGATTTATAATCCAAACAATAAAGCTTACTGCTTACAGAAAACCGAGTTATTTAAGAATATTATGAGCATTCCATATTAATATTACTACTGCTTACAGAAGTACCATTTAACACACCATTTTTGTAATTAATCGTTTATTTGGCAAGTTTCGCAAACAGTGCCCCAGATGGTATAGTAGTTATGGGAGTAAACCGCTGAGATGGCTTCCGACCCAGGTTCACATATAGCCATGCAGAAATAGTTACCAACTCAGCGGGAGTTAACTACTAGCTGCCAGGCTGCAGCCCTGGGCAGCCCCGGCTGAGCAGACGACATTTATAAAATGCAAAAAAAAAAAAAAAAATATACATCTGCATACATATATACTTGCATACATATATATTCCGAAACAAATAAAAGTATTCATACACTCACTCATATCCATATATACATCTATACATATACATACGTTATCATGACAGTTAAAGTTTACATGAAGCATGCCATTGAGGTACGCGTGATCCTTAGTGTAAATTATGTACCACAAATAAAAGATATAAACATGTACAGATACATTACAGCATTCAGATACAGTCCGAACTTTATGTATGAAAACCTGGCACAGCATAAACACAAAATTACATATTGAACATGCATATGCCATACTCTGTTGCTAACATATTGAACTAGCTTATATCCCACATAGCACAAAAACATCCTTGGGATATCCCAAGGATGTTGCTCGCGGGATATGCGCACATCCTTAGGACATCCCGGAATATCCCGCGAACCTCCTAAACACCTCCTCCCGAGTGCTTAATGTCACATCCCAGGATATCCTCAGGACATCCTAACCAAGTCCCATCGACAGCGTGCGGGATGTTGTTAGGATATGAACTCCTACTTACTACATCCTCAGGACATCCCGGGATATCCCACAAACCTCCTAAGCACATCCCATTATATCCTAAAAACATCCTATGTCCCATCGACAGCATATGGGAGGTTATTAGGATTTAAAGTCCTACCAGTATATCCTTAGGACATCCTATCTACGTCTCACCGACAGCGTGTGGGATGTTATCAGGATTTAAAACACTAGTTACAATATCCCTTTAACCTCTTAAATACATACTCTCAACTGCTTAGTGTCACATCCCAGTATATATACAGAGAAATATTCCAGTGAAAGTATGTGAAGGTGTGATGATCTAAAACCTACTTTTTTTACACAGATAGTCTCAAATCCTTTTCCTATGGTTACTATGGAAAAATCAGAAATGTTGAAAATATTTATACAACTTATTTTGTTTTTAAATCTGAATTTGTGAATATATTAAAA
Organism: Stegodyphus dumicola; assembly: GCF_044657685.1. Lineage (NCBI taxonomy): Eukaryota > Metazoa > Arthropoda > Arachnida > Araneae > Eresidae > Stegodyphus > Stegodyphus dumicola. The sequence goes on from NC_140769.1 coordinate 135,389,764, forward strand.
CTGAGCAAGGAAATTAAAATGAATTATTAATACAAAATATTAAAACTGAAAATTTTACTTTTATTTTTAAGATATTAAAAATCTTTTGATCATTTTTAAACATCCAATAGACCCCAAATTGAATTATTCATAATTAAATTATTTTACAAAATCAGTTTCTAATTTCAGTTAATTTGTATTAAAAATTGAATGATAAAATTAGCCATTTAATAATCTTTACATAAATGAATCATCTTTCTTTAAAACATGTAAGGAATTTATAGTGTTTTGATGACACTGTTGGGAAATTGTAAAAGAAATAAATTGTATTTTTAAAACTAAATCAATTCCTAGCCTCAGAATAAATAAATATGTTTTCGTAACATGAGAATGCTGCAGGCTTTTTTATATATTTAATATTTAGTTGTAAAAATTTGACATTATGTTAACAATTCTTTATATCATTCAAAAGGTAGCTCAAGAAGCTCTTCTAAAATTCTATCTTTCTGCTCACACAATTAAAAAAAAAAAATCTGAAAGGCCTCAGATTTTAGCAGTCACTCAAAGAGGCTAAAAGTTTATGAATGCATAGATTATCAATACAGATGGGGCAGTGGAAATAGCAAAACATTTTATAAGATACTGACACCAGAAAGTTATATATCTTCTATACATTTGAAAAATGAAGAAATATATCATGTAATTATGTAAAAATATTAAAATGTTTTCAATTAGATATATCATGAATTAAATGCATTTTAAATCAATAAGATTAAAAATTAAAAAAAGCATTGTTAAGAACTGTGTGTAATGCTTTTAAATAGCTTGGCTTGTTAGTCAATAATATATTAGATTTTAAAGGTAAATATGTTAAATTTTGCCAAATGGCAAGACTTGAATGAAAAGCGAAACAAGTTTACGATTGACGATATGAAGTCACATTTCAAAACTAATAGCCCTTTTAGATTTAAAAAAAAAGTTCTGAAAATAATTTGCAATGGTTCGTTGGTATTATTTTACGCAAAATTCAGTAAAATGAAATTTACCCCTTGAAATCAGCACCAAATTAAACTTTGTAAATTCTAGCGCATGTTAAAGGTTGTCTCATCCATAATTTTATTACTAACCATTCATTTAAGAGCAAAATAAAACAGTAATTGCCATTTATATGACAATCAATATCAAAAATTTAAATCTGCATTTTACGCAACATAGAAAAACTTCAAAAGATTTACTGTTTACCATGCAATTAAGGCATTTTATTCTGCAACCAACTCCACCAATTATTAATTCCATTAAGTATATTCAGTTTACTCTTTCTGCTCAATATATGCTATGTAAAATTTTCCATAAATTTATTAATTCATTTTATTTTGAGGTGAGCTTTTATTCAACTCTCAATGTCAACGAGAATGTTTAGTTCATTTTTTATTCGGTCTCAAAAGAGAAATCAAAATACGTGGATTTATGTACGTGTATTTATGAATCAAAATACATGAGAAATCACAGTGAGAAAAGCACTGCTACCTTAAACTGTGATTATATATAACAAATGCAGTGAATTATAGTTAAAAAATAGTGAAAATATTTATATTTATGAACTATTTCATATATAACATTTTCAGTTTCGCATATGTGGCAATTTAAGAACTTTACGTATACCAACTTTTTGAAATATCTGCAAATTTTTGTATTTTCAAGGAAAGCTTATTCTTTCACCTTTAGTATATAAGTAATGGTAATTTACCAGATAAAATTACTTAATGGGGAATACAGAAAAATATCTAACCACTTACCTTTGTGACTTCATCTGCAGAGAGACTAAAAAAGTAGTTCAGCTAAATCTGCTATAATAAATATGTATAATAATGCTAAATTATGCAATATCTATTAATATGACAAATTTTTGTAAAGCTATTTATTTGGATGAAAAATAAACACATTCAGAAATTTATGGCACTATATTATGATTAACAGACGAAAAACACTTTTCAAAATTCAAAATAGTTTTTTATTAATCCAATTTATCACATTTTATTTGAATTCATGAAAAACAATCTTATATCCATGTATTCTTATGTATATAAGAACTCTTGATAAATTGGATCTCTGTCATTGCCTTTCACAGCACCTAAAATAAAAAAACACTCACAATTACTATATGTGAATATAATTCATGATTAAATTTAAACAAATGACTATTAGAATGCAAATTAAAGGAAGCATTTAAAATATTTTAACATTTAGCACCTATAAACAGAGTAGCAATTATTTGATTTTTCGATTATAGTAAAATAAACATGGGGGATGCCTTTTAAAATTTTTTATGTCAGAAAATAAACTCAAACCACCAGCTGAACATATGAGCAGTTTTATCAATCAGCCACTGGTAGGTAACCTGGATACTGAATCAACATATAAAGTTGCCAAGATAAAGAGAGAAACAAAATTATGATAATCACATCTTATCTATTCATAAAACTATTTTAAATTTAATGTGTAGGCAAGTCCAAAAAGAGTGAGAATAAATTTATTTTGCAACACAAAGTAAAGTCTTGCAGGAGCAAAGAAAAAACTTGTTTCATGAGATTGGCAAGTAAAAAATAATTAACTGCATCTGGTAACATTTATCTGACAACTCATAAGTAATTGTTAGCTACGTGCAGAAAATTATATCTGATCATGTTAATGCAATTTTAAACTTTTGAATTTAACCGCAGAAATTTACCAAAGAAGTACTTGTAACAGTAGTAAATGAAGATGTGGCTAATCTTTACTGTATGGTACACTTTGGTTTCTGTCTGAAAAAAAATCGCAAAGTGGTATTGGTTGTTTGTGAAATGTGGAAGCCCGTTGCGTCAAATAAGTTTTTCGGTAACCCTAATGTTGATAATGTTGGCGAAAACTTTTTTTTTGTCAATAAAAAGGAGTTATTTCTGCAAATATTGCCAATGTGTTGTGATAAATTTAGTTTTCGGCTACTTTTTTTAATAGTAAACCTTTTGTACGGACCCAGGTTTTTGGTTCTTACCATTCTTTTCAATTGCTGTGTTTGGTTGCACGGAAGTGGTATGGTCTTGTATTTTGAACATGCTATTTATTATTTTGGTGTGGGTATCATCATTTGAGTATGTCTGAGGTGACTAAGAGGCGAAAAATTTAATTGAATTGCTTACCTGGAGGATGGTAGTGGGAAGCCTAAACATATGCATATGAAAAAAAAGGTATGTTAAAAAAATGATGTTTCATTTATTTTTTTGTCTCTGTGTGTTAATTTTTGTTAGAAGATTTGTTGTTTAATGTTTTTTTGTTAGGAAATATGTATTTTTGGTAACTTATTCCTCTCTCTTTGTGTATTTTTGGTTGTCTGTGTGTTAGGCAGTGGCGAATTTTTTCTGGTAACTATGATATTTTTAACTTTCTGATTTTTTTAAAGTGAAAATAGATCAATGTGTACATGGACAAAGTTAAGGCAGTGCACTATGCCCAGTTTGTGCAGTTCTCTGTTTTAATAGGACGATGTGTACATGGACACAGAGTTTGTGTATGTCTTTGACTTCTTATTTTGGTTTTGTGTAGCGGCCACCTTGAAATTGGTGCCGATCCTCTCAGGTGACGATCTTGATATAAAAAAAAAAAACGATTCGCCAAGGGTTACATTAGAGTAACTTTTTACCAAAGATGTTCTACCATAATCACCATTTCAGTGGTTTAAACACTAGTGGAGCAGTATGCAGAGATGAAGATTTGAGTTTTGTTTACACAGCATGATGGTTTAGGCACTCCAGCCATTACAGTGAACAAAATTATAATAAACATAGCCACAATAATTGTCTATAAATATTGATGTATAACACTGCATTAACTAATATATTTCTTATGCTAGTATATACAGTATCCTTAATCGAAGGGAAAATCAGAAGACTGTGCATGCATTTTCCTTTAACTGAAACATGGATTTGATCATACAAATCTGTCTTACGGGACATGCCACACTATGCAGATAGACAGTAAAAAGTGCTTGTGTTGTTTTTATTTGTTAGAGGTATGAAATAAATATACTTCTAGATTTTAATTTTTTATTTTCTTGTTTTACATTTGGATTACCTATCAAAAAGTAAGGAATTTTGATATTATTACAATATCGGAGTTAAAATAACAATTATTGGACATGTTAAAGTAATGAAAATTTTTAATTAGGTTAAAAAGTAACCCTTAATGTGGCATATTTTTGAATTAAACTCTATCGACATTAAAAACAACAAAACGTCCCTCTTTATTAAGGACTTTAATTAACTAATTTTAAATACGGAGCTATGAATGAATTTTTTCCCTTGCATGTTATAATAACTGAAATAAAATTACTCTGATACAGTCAAAATTCCTAAATGCAAGTATATAAAATTTACTTTAGCAATTTAAAGAGATGAGACACACTGAACACATGAATAAATTTCTATCAAAGAATAATTTAATAAATTTGGCCCATTCCATAGTAAACTTTAACCATTAGATTACATTATTACACCATGTTATCAGTTTGAAAAGCAAGTCATATGCCAGATCTTGGATGTAAAAGAAATGGACAAAATAATATACATATTATTGAAAAATGATGTATACCAATGTTTATAGATATGATTAAATGTAACAGAAAATTTACTGTCACAACCACATTATTAAGTGAAATGTATTATTTTAACATTTTACAATATTTAAGGTATGGCATTAAATGCAACATTATGTGCCTGGACATAAGTTAATAAATTAAAAAAAAATAATAATCAAAGAATGAATGTCATGAAAAATTTCAAAAACAAGCAGAATTTAAGTTAGAAGACCTTTAGACATTTATGATAAATAAATTTGAGAATTCTTCACCCAAAATTAAATTATAATTAACTAAAACCAGTTTGACTGACCTTCTACAAAATCCTTCAGCTGCAATTTTTTCTAGCTTGAAAACCAAATTCTTCTCCACATGGTAATAACATCTCAACCAGTTGAAATTCCTGCAGAAAGTTTGATAACACAGTAATAGAATTAATAGAATAGAAAAATTAACACAAAAGTATAGAACATCATTTAAACTTAACATTATTACAAATTTTGGTGCTTTCTGACTATCTGCAAAGCTGTGAAAATTGGCAAAATGGTTAGTTTATGGTTCATATCTACTGCTCGGTTCACAAGTAGTAATTCAAATAAGCACTTTATAAGAAACAAGAAATTTTAGGATGCACACACACAAAAATATATATATATTGGGTCAATATTCACATATTTTTCATCGAATGGAATACTATTCAGAAATAAAGATTAAATATAAAGCATGTAAATACATGTGTGTGGTATGCATATTCATAGTTTGCTATTATCGTGTGCATACTCTTGCTGTTTTAGCTTAAGTTGAAGCTGTGAGGGTAGATGATAAGAAAGTATCAGAATTTTTCATGTATAAGAAAAGATTGCCCTGACAATAGTATCTCAATTGTTTAGCACTGACATTTACATAGCGCATTAGAAATATATAGTAATATATGTATAATAAAAATATAATTGCATATTATTAATTCATTTTTTTAAATGCCAAACTTTAACAATTCTTTCACATATAATTAAACAGAATTCTTTCACATGAACATCTAAAATCCATTCTTAACTAAATAATAAATAATAAAACCACGTAAATTTCTTATCAAGCCCATCATTTCCGAAATGTCTACTTCTGAAAGTTCCTAGCATTTCTCAATATATTATTGGTACTTTTCCGTTTCGCCGGCGCAAATCTCGCCAAACAGACTTTATTGGCGACAACATACAGTATACACATAAAAAATTTTAGTTCTAAGAATTCTTTTTTTTTAAGGCATAAACATTTTAATATCGCTTAAAACTTTATTAAAAGCCAATAAATAAAGACAATAAATTTGTAAAAAGACATTAATTTAAGAATTTACTATGCTTTCATGGTTCAACATCGTAATTCGCCGGTTCATATCACGTGACTCCAAGCGATCTCATCTCACGTAAACTACTCTACAAAAATCTAATGCTCTCAGTAATTATCTACATTAATTTCAAGTTAAATCTTAATTTGAAACACAAGTTTAAATGCAAGAAATATTTCAATGCGTACGAATAGCTTACTCAGAAATTATGTAAAACTGCAGTGCTTTACTTCACTAATGCATTCTCATTAGAATTGATGAATTTAACCCTTGACTTTCCTTTTCTATATTTTCGGCTTCGGATAAGAGCTGTCATAGCATCCTAATTGACCTAATTACCGAAAATGGCCTTAGACATAAAACTGAACTATCTGATAAAAATTCTATGTAATTATATACCAGTATTGAAAGAAACAATCAATCTTATAAGAAAAAGCTGCGACTTGTTTTGAAAATGAGGCGTAAAAGGTTACCAGCGAGAATATTCCGTTTGGCATCGGTTGTACCATTATTGGCGACTTTATCGCTTGCGCCGGCAAAACGGAAAAGTACCATATTATTAAACTAAGCATCAATGATCGTCATGTTCGCTAATGTGGCAATATCTTTCACACTTCTTTGTTACCACAAGTAACAAGTAGGCTTCAATAAATCTTTAACTGTTACATGCTACTTTTGTCTAAAATTTGTACAAATAATAAAATTAAATGAGCTCTTTATAATATGCTCAAAGAAATAATTTTGTATGAAAATTTGTATTATTGTTATATATTGGCCTGATTAATGATTCAGGAAATAATTCAGGTTTCCAAAATGCTTCCAATAATTCAAATTTCATCTTGTGTCAAAATAAAATCTATAACACAAAGATAAGCAAATTTCCTTATGAACAATGCATTTTAACATTATTCAATTACACAGTACTGATTGCTTCAATAAACATTACTGTAACTGTGTTATTTAAAAGACTGTAATGTTTTAATTATTTCCTTAATTAAAACATTACAGTCTTTTCCTCCTTCTAACACCAAAAGAAAACCCAGATAAGAAATATAAAAATATCAGCAAAAATAAATTATATTATTGAATGACACTTTACATTAATTACACTTATGCATATATTATTTTATTATAAATTATTTCAAAATCAAAGAAGAGAAGGGGGAGAAACTTTAATATTGACATTTCTAAAATGATATAAACATTAATCATTTAGTACAGTTTGTTATTTCAGGCAAAAAGAATTCACTTTTCTGGATAGCATTTGTATTTCCATCTCACTTTCAATGAAACATTAAGAGAAATGCATATAATTTAAACACCAGATTATTTTATTTATCAGACAGATTATGTCAACTCGAAAAAACCTATCAGTAAAATTCGGTAGCAATAATTCTGAATGTTAGGCAACTTGCAAGATTCAACGAAAATTATCAATACTTTTATTATAATGACAATACTACAGTAACATGAACATAAAATTAAACTGCATATAACTATAAAATAAGCCAGCATATAATAATGGTGCATTGGTTTCTAAAACAATGGGCTCGATGAAAAAATACATGTATTATGGTAACTATTCATATTCTTCAGCTTTCCTAATATTCTCATGTTCACTTTACATAACTAAAGTATCTAAAATACAATAAAAATGCAAACAATATTTATGAGAAAATGTTAAAAGCAATCATAAGCATTTGATTGAATGACCATATTTTGTCTTCCTGCAAGTCGAATCTTAAAATGATATGCAGTTTGAAAAATGCTTAATCATTTTATAAAATATTCAAAAAAGATTAAAAAAAGGTACTGCTCTGTTATCAGGACCGGGTTCAGAAATGTATTTATGTATGCTTGTATATTTGTATGTGTGTGTGTCTACATTCAAACATCTATGCACATACTTACGAACACAGGTTCATACATTTCCGATTCTGGTCCCAATAACAGAACAGTACCCCCAAAAAAACTTGAATTACAAACTAGATTAAGATAATGTTTCAACCATACATATTTTGGACAAAACAATGCAAACTCTTATTTTTATACAATTGTTCAAATTATTTAACATAAATTTATTGCTGCAATAAAATAATAAGCAATCTGATCACACATATTATTTTGAAACTGAATGCATAAACTAGACTAAAAAAATTCAGTCATAAACATTTGGATTGCAGGGCAAATTAGATATTTGAAAAGACAGCCAGCCATTGAGATACACGTAATTCACGACAGAATGGTAACAATTCATAAAGCTGTGAAACATTTAACTGTCAAAATGACATAAATTCGAAAAGCAAAAAAAAAAAAAAAAAAAAAGTAAACATACAAGTATTGCAACTGAACTTACCTTTCATGCAACAAAAAATATCCATACAAGTTAACCTCATGGCGCAGCCATTTTGGATTTCGTTTCAAATCAGACAGATGTTTACGGATTTGCGGAAGAATACGAGGAACTAGTAGTTTGCCGGATACAATGTGCAATGACGCGAAAAAATATAGTTCTGTAGAACTTCCTACATTATTCCGTAATAAACAGAACTATTTCCTAATTTTTTCTTTATCTAATTAATTAATTACTAGGGAAATAGTTAAATAATACCGAATTCATTTTTAATGAAATGTAAAATTTTGCATGTATGGGACGACCACCTTCCATCCAATATTTCTGAGAATACAAACAAATTTTGGAATCTGAGAGTATCAGTAAATAAATATATAGAATATCGCCTCTCAAACAACCACTTCTGAAAGTGACCAATAGTTCTGAGATTATAAATAAATATTGATATTAAGCATTATTTCTATAAGACGACCATCTCTATATAATACCAAAGTTTCTAGAATCTTGGATAGTCATCAGAGATGTATCTTTACTGCGAAATTATCGCACGACTGTAATTCAATATCAATAACAGATCGCGCGATTAAAAAACATTTTCTGTCCTGTAATTAGAGGGAAAAAATTTTCCTTATGAGGTATTTCTCCCCCTTTCCTAGCGTGCCTTCGTGGTGTAATAGTTCTGCACGCTGGGCCGGTATTTCAGAGGTCCGTGGTTCGATTCACGGCGAAGGCGGTTGCTAATTTTTATCGCTACGGCTTCCCAAAAAAATCCTAATGTCTCTACAGTGGCGCCCGAACTAAAAAGGTGTTGGATGAGGTATATCCACACCCAGGATTTAGTGATTGGATCCCCTTAAAAAAAAAGTCGACCTTTAAAAAGAGAAGTAATATAAGGTATTTCTTCCGCTTTCCTAGCGTGTCTTCGGCCCACCAGCGGCCGAGCGGTAAAGTCACTGAACCCTGGTAGTGCGATCCGAGGTTCGAATCCCGTGGACGGGCTGGCTGCATGGGTGTTTTCGTGGTTTTCCCCATGTGTAACGTGTATACGAGCCAGTTTCCCTTAGAAAGTCCTCCACGAAGACATCCCTCCCCTTAGGCAGATAGCCCTAGTGTGCTTTGCCATAATTAAATACACCACCACCACACCTAGCGTGTCTTCGTGGTGTAGTCGTTCTGCACACTGGGCCGATATTCCAGAGGTCCGTCCTTCGATTCCCGGCGAAGGCAGTTGCTAATTTTTCATGTTTCCTGCTTCCAAAAAAATACCTAATGTCTCTATACCCAATTTAAAAAAAAATTCGTTTCCGTAATTAAATATATATATATCTAATTTTACCTATATTTGTAGTAGGGTTTGTAATCTGTAAGTAATTATACATGTAATTTATACATTTTTTATAAAAAAAATATATGTTATTTAGAATTTTGCAAATATACTAGAAAATGCTAATCCATTGAAAAAAATCTTTTCCATGACTAAATAAATTTTTAAAAACGTCAGAAAAAATAACAGTTAAAATTAATAGCAAAATAACAAGAATAAATCATCAATCATATCAATATTTTTAATGTACAGCATTTAGAAAGAACTTAGTAAAATACATATGAAAAATAAAATAATGTGCAAATTTCAGATGTGCAATGTCAAAAAATTAAAACTGGTAAATTTGAGAACAAAAATCCTCAAAATATTTGACAACGAAAGTCCTCCGGACAATGCAGAATGAATATCCTTAGGATGTGAAATTGGTGAACTCCTCAGGACATCTGAGAATCAACATCTTCAGGACATCCTGTCATATCCCGGGACATAGCGACTTAAATAAGACATCCTCAGGATGTTAAATTACGATCTCCTCAGGACATCTGAGAATCAACATCCTTAGGACATCCTAAGTATGTCCCGGGATATTGCGACTTAAATAGGACATCCTGAGGATGTTTTGTGCTATGGGGGATAGTTCTAACGCTCAAGAAGAGTTAAGGCCATACTGAAGGTGCGATGTCTATTTCTAAGAGAACTGTGCTCAGAAATGGCATTGTTAGAACCTAATGTGTGTTAGATACGACTCAAGTTTGTGCCTTATGGCTACTATCTTCAAGCGTCAGAAGAGTAATTGCTACTACAGTAGTCAATTATTGCTTTCAGTTTACGCTGGGCAACTCTATTACTTTGTAGATTCTGGAACCAATTTGGCCAGAATCTGGTTCCTGGTTGCTTGAGGCTGTTAAGTGGTGTGTGTGGACAGGAGAACACAAAATGGTCTGGATGACCCTCCTCCCCACATTCGCAGTTACCATTATCTCTCAAGCCAAAGCGGCAGAGTTATGAAGGGAAGGGCCCATGACCAGTGAAGAAATACGTCATGTATTTGCTATTAGTTTGGATTGTTGTCTTGACCTTTGGAATAAGATTGTAAACACAGCTCTTTGGAGGCTTGATCCCAACGTTCTTGCCATTTTCTTAGGAGCTGATGGAATGTGCGACTTTTTAGGTTCGAGACTGGCCTAGGGGTCGGGACTTTTCGCAAAGTGGATGAATCCGCTGCTTCCTTTGCGACAACATCTGTTCTCTCATTTCCTTCTATTACTGTATGAGCGGGCACCCAGATGAGTTGAGGGTCTTTGCGAAGCAGACATGTAGGTTAGAATGCCTCTAATGCTGCTGACGATAGGGCTGCGAGAACGAATTCCAGCTATCGCAGCGAGGCTTGAGGCTGAGTCTGTGTAGATGATATTGGGCACTGTGGAATTATTCTTCAGGTGGAGAAGAGCTGCTCTGATTGCTATGAGCTCCGCCTGAAAGACAGTTTCATAAGGGAGCTTTCTTTTCCACTCATACGTTAAATCTCCTCCAGAAAGTATACAGAATCCGCTTCCCGTGGTCCCTGGAGTTTTAGAGCCATCAGTGAAAATGCGGTTTGCAAATCCCGCGTCCTGTGTTCTATTAAAGTAGATAGTGTCCATAAGGTTATTTTTAGCAGGGTGTCAGGGAGCTTGCTGTATATGCTGCTCATAATCTGTATGGATATGGATTTGTCCCCAGATACTCATGGTGTGTCGTAGAGTGGTTAGGGGAGGTAAACCACTGAGTTGGCTTCCGACCCAGGTATAGATATATCCATGCAGAATTGGTTACCAACTCGGCGGGAGTCAACCACTAGCTACCAGGCCGCATCAGCATCCCTGGACAGCCTCGGCTGAGCAGACGACATTTATAAAATGCAAAAAAGAGATATACATATGCATACAAGGCACTTGAAGAAGGGTACAACAATGTACAATGAAATATATACATGTGCATACAAGGCACTTGAAGAAGAGTACAACAATATACAAAGAAATATATACATGTGCATACAAGGCACTTGAAGAAGAGTACAATCAAAATATATGTGTATACATATAAATACAAACTCATATACTGATATATAGTACACACTTACATACATAGATATTCCGAAACAAATAAAAAGTATACATACTCTCACTCATATTGATATATACACCCATACATATACGTTATCATGATAGTTAAAGGTTACAAGAAACATGCCATTGAGGTACGCGTGATCCTTAGTATGAATTAGGTACCATAAATAAAAGATATAAACATGTAGAGATACATTACAGCATTCAGATACAATACGAACTTTATGTATGAAAACCTGGCACAGCATAAATACAAAATGACATATTGTACATGCATATCACATACTCTGTTGCTGACCTATTGTACTAGCTTATATAGACTTTTATGACTACTATCTTCCAGTGTCAGAAGAGTAATTGCTAGTAAAGTAGTCAATTATTGTTTTCAGTTTCCGCTGGGCAACTCTGTTACTTTGTAGATTCTGGAACCAATTTGGCCAGAATCGGGCTCCTGGTTGCTTGAGGCTGTTAAGTGCTGTGTGTGGGCAGGAGAACACAAAATGATCTGGATGACCCTCCTCCCCACATTCACAGTTACTATTCTCTTTCAAAGTGGTTAAGGGAGCCAATTGCGATAATGAAGGGCCCGGGTTCGAATCAAGGAGAAGGCGTGGTTGTAACTGTCCGTCCCTTAATAGAAAGTAAGATAGCCCCTATTAGGCACACCACCTCTGACCAATGTCGAAAAAAGAGACAAAAATATGTCCGCCGTTCGTGTGTGTGTGTGGGGGGGGGGGATTTGCAACCAAGAATATTTGCACAAAATTATTTAAATAATTTTTATGCTGTACACAATATTTCTAATTTCAATTACTGCAGAACTGGAAACATTATTAAAAAAACGTATTTGTCGGAAAAAACAAAGCATTATTATTTAAAGAAATGCACCAATGCAGAGTTAAAAATTAGACCAAAAAACCAATTTTTGATTAACTTAATTTTGTAAAGAAATTAGGCATTTTTTGAAAGCATGAGAGATGAAAAATGAGCAGTGCCCTCGCCGGGAATCAAACCACGGACCTTTCGAACGCGCGTCGAGAGTGCTGATCACTACACTACGAAGACATGCTAAGAAGGCAAGAGAAATATCTTATATACTCCCCCTTTTAAACGATGGCCTGGGTTTAGGGGATCCAATCGCCAAATCCTGGATGTGGAGAATCATCATCCATCACCCTTTTAGTTCGGGCGCCACTTGTAGAAACATTAGATATTTTTTGAAAGCAGGAGTGATAGAAAATGAGCAACGCCTTCGCCGGGAATCGAACCACGGACCTTTGGAATACGCGCCCAGTGTGCAGATCACTAAACTACGAAGGCATGCTAAGAAGGCGGGAGAAATACCTTATACATTTTGAATAAAACTCTATACATTTCGAGAGCGATCATATATAGATTCTCCTTCAAGAACATTTTTTTTTAATCCTTGCAAAAGACGTATCTACATCAATCAATTTTTTTAAATTCTAAAAAGCTGAGTAGGTGTATGTGTGTAACAGGAGCGAATCCAGACTAATAGGAGAACGATGCGTCGAAAACGACATATTAAATATGGGGTAAATGCATTAAGTTCTCTCATGCATTAGGCGATTTTGTTTCATTACTTTGGTTTTGATGCATCGTAAAGACATTTTCATCAGTATCCTCAGGCGAAAAATTAATAACATTTACACATTCCATCACCTGCTTACCAAAGATCAACGAATCCATTAGCTGAAATATTACGAGATGATTTCTTAATGCTACATCCTTCGGGCCAATCCCGCATCAGAGATGATTGGTCGGCTGAAAAGGTATTCCCATTTTTCTCGAAAATTCCGGCTCTCGCCGGGGGTGAGCGCACTTTAACCTTCATTCCTACTTAGCGTAAAGTCTCACCCTCAGGTCAAACTGTATGCAAAAAGGATTCTTCAGTGTCGGAAAAAACTTCTTTGATTGCCAGCGGAGCTCGGTTGCTCTAGAAAGTGAATGCCTTTGGACAGGCTTAAGGGGTTTCAAGGCAAGGGTTAGGTTCTTTTCCTTTCAGTAAAGAACACCTGAATATTCCCTAATTGACTGTACTGGCGAGAATAAGTAAAAGTAATTGTTGTGTATAGCAGATTATTTAACGGATTGCAAATCCTTGTTACAGATTATTTTCATCTTAGCTGAGTCTTTTCAAAGCTTTTGAGAACTACATTTCGTTATTTAACGTTATGTTACGTAACCGTACATTTATCATTCACATTTTATGTCAAGTATTGCTACTGGCCAAAGCACAGTACTATTCAGCGCAGGTGATTATCATCTCCCACTTTTAGGTTTTGCCAGATGATTTTCAAATTGTAGTTTACCAGTGACTATTGACCTGTCAAGGTCAAGTTGAAAGCTGAGCTAGCATCTCAGTAATAGAGGTGATTGTGGTACCTCTGAACCTAGCTAAATGTTAAGATTCCACTCCAATTCCTCTTGCCACATAGACACTATATGCTTACAGCAAACTTCGCTACGCTTTGCATTGCGTTGTGTTTAACGTTCTTAGTAGTTTGAAGTGGTAACTACTAATTGCGCTCTTTTATACTGAGAAGAGCTGTACGAGTACTTTTGTAGAAAGTTCCAGAACAGCAAAATGATTTTTTGAGGGGGGGGAATAAATTTTATCAAGCTATCATCGGTTCTGTGTACACTTAATCCATTAAAAACCCACACGCATTTGGTACATTTTTGAAAAAACATTTTCTTTATTGAAAATCAATTTTAATCAAGTACATACTGACGATTATTATCTGTGCTCTTTTGCCATTTTTCGGTTAGCATCTTAATTCCATCGGTGTAGAACTTCTGTGGCTTATCGTCGAAAAACTTGGGTAGCGATTTTCAGCGGCTCTTCGGTCGACCAATTTTTTATCATCAAGAGAGTTTTGCAGAGACCGAAGAAAATGGTAAAATGGTAGTCAGATGGTACTAGGTTCGGGCTATATGGTGGATTGCATCAAAACTTCCCAACCAAGTTCCGTGAATTTGTTCCAAGTCATTAAAGATGTCTCTCTTTAGAACTGCCTTTCTAAACTCCCTTTAGTACACAATTCCCTTTCTTTTGGCCAATTCTGGTCGCTCTTTCTGTATTGCTTAGTTCCAAACGGTCAAGTTGTGCACAGTACAGGGCCGAATTCGCCAGATTACACCAGGTTGCAATTTATGTGGCACCCGAACATTGAGCTTCTTTTTGTAACCTGCTCTTTTCAAATGGTTCCAAAGTGTCATGTGGTTAATGTTTAGTTCCTCTGCTATTTCCTGACAGCTTACGTGCCGGTCTTGTTCCACCAGTTGCAAAATTTCATCGAATTTTTCAGTGACTAGCCGACCAGAGTGAGATGCATCTTTGATATCGAAATTTTCGGAATGGAATCGAGCAAACTACTCCTGGGTCCTTCGTTCAATCCCAGCATTCTCACCGTACAATTCACAAATTTTTCGGCATGCTTTGGAAGCCTTTTAACCCTTTTTATAGTAAAAAAGCATCACATAACGTATTTTTTCAGATATTTCACTCATTTTCAAATCAATATAACGTTTTACACAAGCAACGAATTAGAATATTTTCAAAAACAATGGAATCTGAAGATAACCTTTTAAGCACACGTTCGGTTGAGATAATCGGGTGAGTGTAGCCGGATGTATAGGCATCAACACCATCTAGTGGCGAAGAAAAACGCGGAGACTTTTTATATGACCTAATAATAAATCATTTTTACGAACATTTTGAGCTTTGCTATAATTAACAAAAGGGGCTTTTAATGGCATATGTTATATAATCCTTTTTTTTTTTTTTTTTTTTTTTTTTTGAGGTCGTGTGTGTTTTTTATTCTTATGGCCTCTCTTTAGCTCTAAATAAATTTTTGAAATTCTTAACGATATCTTCTCGATATTTATGCTGCAAGTTTAACATATCAGACTACGATTCTTTATAAAATAAATGTATAATCTATTTTTTGGAAAGGAGCCTTTGCTATAATTATGTGTTAACGAGCTTCAGAATTAAAAAAGAAAAGTCAATCTGTGTATAGAGTACACGATATTTTACGCTCTAATTTTCGTAGAACACGTCGGATATTACAGAAAATACACCTATAAAAATCTGAAAAAATTCCTTTATATGTTTCTTGAATATTCTATAAATTGTACGCAATATACGCTGAGCAATCTAATCTAAAAATTAAAATTAGCTAAATATCATTTACAAATCTAAAAACTTTGTTTAAGCAGCGAAAAAATTATAAGGTATTTCTCCCGCCTTCTTTGCACGCCTTCGTAGTGTGGTGGTCTGCACGCTGGGCGCGTATTCCAGAGGTATGTGGTTCGATTCCCGGCGAAGGCGTTGCTCATTTTTTCAAATCTCCAGCTTAATAAAAATACCGTAATGACTCTACAGTGGCGCCTGAACTAAAAGGGTTTTGGATGATGGTTCTCTACACCCAGGTTTGGCGATTGGGTCCCCTAAAAACCCCAGCCTTCCTTTAAAAGGTACAGTATATAAGGTATTTCTCCCGCCTTCTTAGCGCACCTTCGTGGTGCAGTGGTCTGCACGCTGGGAGCGTATTCCAGAGGCCCGTGGTTCGATTCTCGGGGAAGGTGTTGCTCATTTTTCATTTTTCCTCCTTTCAAGAATTTTGATTTTTATATATACCTGAATGCTGTTTATTTAAAAGAAAGCACATAGCTTATGAACTTGAAAATTTTCTCTGTCGAATCATACGAAAAGTTTGTCATGTTCGTATCTTCATATGATTGATTTCTGTTTCATCTTCACCATTCTTTTATTGTGATCCATAAATAAATAATCAGCATCGGTTCTATCTTTCGTTGCTATTTTCAGTTTCTTTCGAAAACGGAATAACTTTGCATTTGAAATTGTGTTCGTTTCGTTTGGCAGGAGCCATATTTACGACTGAAAGGAACACTAGATCAATTGTTTTTCAACCAAAACAAATGCAGTTTACTAAAGCCTTCGATATTCACTTCAAAATTCACGGTTTCAAATGACTAAAGGAAAAAAAAATATTTCACTCCAAATTATTCCACGAATTCAGATCGAAAAGGTGATCATACCCCAGATTCTATCTCGATTTTCTTAAAACACTAGAATTACATTCTTGTACGCACCTGCATTAAATACAACCCACTCTCTACGCTGAATTATTTACTCCCTCAAGCACTTTCCCTCACGCACGTATAGTTCCCCTTATCGTTTGTCAGCTCAGTATACTATTGTTCGAACGCCTGGGAAAATCTTGGAAAGGATGACTTCAGAACGTTGTATATATATGTTTCAGGTTTCTTTGTAAAGAAAAGGGTACGCGTTATACGGTGAATATACCTAAAAATTATTAAATGTTTGAAATTATAGGTGCGCGTTTACTCCGGTGCACGTTATACGCCGAAATACATAGTAATCCTCTTCTTTTATGTGCTGCTTTTTAGTCTCATATATATCTAAATCCTCTGTTTTCGACAAGCCAAATAAACGCACCATCTTCATAAATATCTTCGCTGCATTTTTCAAAAAATGCTTGGGAGTGGAAACAGGAAAAATTTTCCTCGCTTTAGCTTAAGTTATTATCACACACCAAAAGATTTGGGACAACTAACACATTTCTGCAGTTTTCTTACGGACTCCTAGAAAAGAAAATTTGCTTTTCTCTGCATGATGCTGGCGAGGGAAGACTGCATATTGATGGCTAACTGGTAAAAAGGCGCAATCTGCAACTTTTCATTAAAAGAAGGAAAATATATCTGCATTTCTTTTAGTATTGAAACCGGTCGAAATGTAGTTATTTATAGTCGGATATCTCTAATAAGTTATGAATGATAACCTCTGTACGAAAGGTTTTGTAGGAAAACTGGTCGTTCTTATAAAGGGAAAATGTGTTGTTCATTAAAATTTTCAAACTTATCAATTATCTCATGTAACAGTAATTAACCACATTTTCCAATTATAACCAATTCGCTGGTAATTTACAGGTATTTTATTTTCCAAATCTTTTCTGGAAAATACAAGAATAGCATGAAAGTACCCGTTTTACTCTAAAATTATGAAGAATTACAAAATGTTGAATGAAAATTACCTTTATTGTTAACATAAAATATAATAGAAGTGTACTAACATAAAAGGCAATTTATAATAGGCCAATATGTCAAAACAATTTATAATATGTCAAAGCAATTTATAATAGTTTAGATTAAAATCACACTCCGAATAATGATTAATGGAGATGTCAAACATCAAGAATCTTTCAGAGTTTATATTACGCCCAAAGGTACATTTTTAAACGTTTTCTGTGTTACCTTATTAAATATCATGTTCTTCGCACCTAAATCATAAAATTCAATTCAACAGAAATATCGCAAAATAATTTTTAAATGAGCATATCTTTAACATTTCCGATGGACAATCTCGCGCGCAGAAGATAAAGTTTTTTAGTCCAAAGGGACTTTGTTCTGTGAGGGACTTTGTTTACTTTTCGCGATTTTGCGTCGAAACACTCTGAATATTCGTTTCACTTTTCGGATGGTTGTCACCAAATATTAGAGCCCAGTATTATAATTGAAGAAATTAAATAATGAAAAATCTGCATAAATGTATGTATGCTTCGTGTATTGTGATAAAACAACGGTACCTAGAGGCCTCCAATTTGGAATGACGTAATCCTTCTACGAATATAGGCATCTGGAAGCTCAAATTTGAAGTTTGTTTTATCATCGATTTCATATTTTGTAAACCTTTAACAAATTTTGTATTTACAAACTCGAGGATTTCAAAGCAAGCAATGGCAACGTTGTACAGAAGAAACATTTTAATCTCTAGCGCGCGAGACTTTGTATCGGAAATTCTAAAGATATGCTCAATTTAAAATTATTTTGCGATATTGCTCTTGAATTGAATTTTACGGTTTAAGTGCAAAGAACGTGATATTTAATAAATGAAGGTAACACACAAAATATTAAAAAAACGCAATTTTGGACGTAATTTAAAATCTGAAACCTTTTAGATTATTCTTTTCCCTAGTGTTGCCATTGCTCGCTTTGAAGTTGTTGAGTTTATTAATAAAAAACAAAATATGAAACCGATAAAAGAAACAAATTTCAAATTTCAAATTAGGGATTCCAGTTGCCCGTATTCGGTGGAAGATTACGTTATTCAGAATTTGATGGCTCTAGGTACGGTTATTTTATCACTGCGAGAAGCATACATGCATTCATGGAGATTCTTCATTATTTAATTTCCTTAAATATATAGTAGAGGGTGATAATATTTAGTGGCAGCAATTTGAAAAGTGAGCAGACATTTAAAGTTTTCTCGCAAAATGCCAAAACGAAATTAATAGCCCTCCTGGACTAACGCCCTTTCGGCTAATAATTACCCCCCTGATGAGCCTATCTCAAATATTAAATTACAGTTCGTCGTAAATATTACATAAAAACTTTTGTTTAATTGCTTTTTTATCATTTAAAATCACTTTTAGAAAAATCCATTTTTATCGCTTAGTCTGAATTTTTAACTTTTCTTAGTCTATTGCTAGTTACAATAGTCATTCACACTCACTTTGTTTCACTTTCCCAGATAGTATAAGCATTATATTTTGAAAAATTATATATATCTATAAGTTTCGACGTAAATAAAACAAATAGGTTGTATGTCTACAGATATGTGTGAGTGTAACGAACCTATAAATTAAAATGTGGATTTGTCGGTAAAAGTTTTAAGTTATGTTTCGCTCTTCACCAGGATTACATTCTGTATTCCAGAGGAATAGAACAAATAGTGTTCGGTTTGAAAATGTAGAACCAAATACATTTCGGGTTACTCGTTGATCTCGGCTAATTTATGCAGTTGCAACCGGAGATTCTTTTATGCTCTGTAAGCGTAGCATCGCGTTTTTATCCCTATTTAACGTAAGCACCGCCGGAGGGGGGAACAGAGGAGGCTGGCAGCAGGGCACTCAAAGCCTATCAAGCCACCCATTTCTGCTAACATGTCGCCCATTATGAACGATTTGATTTCATTACGGGGGCATCTTCGGCATATTTCTTGCTTTTAATGGAAGCGGCCTAAGTGCTTTCGCTTTTTTCATGTCTCAAATTCGATTAAACGAAAAGAACGCAATTTGTTTCGGAGTCTTCCGTTTACTCGAAAATTCGTTCTTTTCTTCCGCGCGGGCGACGGGAAAAATATGACGGGGAAGGCGGATAAATTCGATGGTGTAATATAATATTAATGTCGTTAAATGCTTTCAAATGGAAAAACTGAGCTGGAAAAAAAATGTAAAAATATGTAGAAAATTTGCCTTCATGAAAAAGTACTTTTGCCTTTTGTTTTAATAAATGTCTTGAATGCAGTGCTTCGTCGTTACAATGTCCTGGTGGGTAGAAATTAAGCCCGTTATTTGGAAGTGAAGGCCTTCTGATCTAGAAAGTTGAATATTTACATTCTACAAGAAGGAAACTTTGGAGTTGAAAGAAACTGTGTAAAATGAAACTTAAGGGGACAGTGAACGTTCAAATCCTTTTTTTTTTTTTAAATTATTGTCATAAAGTTATGAAACTTTGCATGCATGTATATTTTACTATAATTATATCAGATATCTTTGAAACAAATTTCTGGGTCATTGCAATTTAATTTTTTTTCAAATTTCTTTTGAATTTTTAAATTTTTTTCAAAATGCTCCATGCGACTTACTTTTTTTCAGTTTTTCGTTATTTTTGCTTTATTTTTATTGAAAATGCATTGCAAACACAATTTAGTATCAATTAGTGAATTGCATAAAATGTTAGTTTTTAATTAATATTTCTTTCACGTGTACCTGAATTTTGGACAAAATTTCCCACTTTAATACACTTTAATTGGACTTTTATCCCCTTAATGAATTCGCACTCAAACATACATACTAAATTTTGTTACATGTATAAATGGGAATCTAAATTACAAATTACAGTCATTTTGAACATAAAATAAGCATTTGGGAGCATTTTGAAAATGTAATAATCGTGAGAATTTCATTATGGGAAAAATACATTTTAAGAATATTTTTACGCTCACCTACAATATTTACTTCTCAGTATGTCCTAATATATGATTTTATTTAATATAAAATATTTTAACATTGTTTTATTTATGAATAAACAATGTTTCTACTTATAAAATCGTAGAATGGTAAGAAATACTTAATATTATTTTAGAAACTTTTTCGAACACTTTCAGTAAATTCAACCGAATACATTTTTTAAACTAAGAATGACTTTAGAAACGTCCTGCACCATATATTTCCCCTTCCTTATTTACATTTCCATTATGCTTATCTGTCTTACATGGTTTTTTTTGGTAATTCTTCTTTTCTTGTATCCACTTGAACTCCTCTTTTTGTTTTGATGTATATATGAGCTTTATGTTGCCTCCGCCAATAG
Source organism: Stegodyphus dumicola (assembly GCF_044657685.1). Classification (NCBI taxonomy): domain Eukaryota; kingdom Metazoa; phylum Arthropoda; class Arachnida; order Araneae; family Eresidae; genus Stegodyphus; species Stegodyphus dumicola. Next base: position 135,410,920 of record NC_140769.1, read on the forward strand.
ACATTCAACATGAATTTATATCTTTCTGTTCCATACCTAAAATATTTAAACACTCAAAATTGAAATCACTAATTGCTGTGATAACAGCTATTTCGAGTCTGCTTTCAATACAAATGTTTCCTTCGGGCAGTTTTTCCAAGGGGCACTATGTGAACTCTCGTTAGTGTTTTGTATTTTTTCAGATATGGATCATGCTAAAAGCTGATTACTAGCTAGTCATTGATACATTGCATTATTTTGGATGAAACATTTACTGTTGATTTGTTTTTCATCATTGAATGAGATTTAGGTTTCATATTTTTAGCAATGTTACACTTAAAAAGAATGATATGACATCTGTTGGGTATTTATAATGTCTGGGTAACTAATCCGTGAAACAAACTTGGATAAATTGCAATCTTCATAATGTTACACATTTATATCTTACTAACAATAAAAAATATTGTCGCGGAAATTAAAATAATGTTTTTCAACTGTTTGTTCATCTTTTTATTGACAATGCATTTCAACCCCAAAGGTGGGTATAGCAGGCAAGGAAAAATAAAGAAAAAAGAAATTTAAAAAAAATCTGAAAGCTTTCAGATTTTACATTATGCCCAAACGAGCGTTTTTTAAACGTCTTGCGTGTTACATTTATTTATTAAATATCATGTTCTTCGACTTAAACCATAAAATTCAATTAAACGGCAATATCGCAAAATAATTTTAAAATGAGCGTATCTTTAGAATTTCCGATGCACAGTCTCGCGCGCTTGAGATAAATTTTTTTTTCCCATTCCTCGCTTTGAAATCATTGAGTTTCTTTATGAAAAATTCTTTAATGTCTGACAAAGTATGGGATAGGCAATAAAACAAATTTCACGAAATCAGGGCTTCCAGATGCTCGTATTCGCTGGAGGATTGCGTTATTCAAAACTGTATGGCTCTAGGTACCGTGTTTTATGACAATGCGAGAAACCAACACACATTAATGCAGATTCTTAATTATTTATTTTCTTTAAATATAATACTGGGTTGTAATAGTTGGTGGCAACAGTTTGAAAAATGAATCAACGCAGAAAATGTATCGACGCAAAATGCCAAAACGAAACTAATAGCCCTTCTGGGCTAATAAATACGCATAAATGAGTTTAATAATTACTTGATTACTGTAAGATATTCTTATTGTATAATAATATTATAATTACAAGTAATTATATGATAATATTATACAATAAGAAGGATTTTTCGAAACAAAGTGGATCATGATCAGGATTATTGTATGCGAGTTAGGAGTCATGTAGGAGTAAATTCTTGAAAGAATTCTTAAGGCACGATTTAAGATACTGTAGCTCTGGAGCAAAACGTGTCATGAAAGGCCCATTCTTTCCTAATTTTTTTTCACTGCCGTAGATATCATGGCACTTTCTACTTTAACTAAATATTTTTGATGATGAGAATTACATAAAAAATATTTAGTTAAAGTAGAAAAAAAAAAAAAGGCTTCGGATTTCGCCAAACGAAAGATAACTTAAAATTATTCTATTTGAGATTATTTTAACGCCAGTACAAAGTTAGTTGAAAATATTCATTTCAGTTTTGCCTCGGGAAGAGGGCAATGTTTTTTAAATTAAGCAAGAAGCTTTTCTGTTCCTTTGTATCTAGCAAGAAGCTTACAGTTTTGTATTAAGCAAGTAGCTTTAAATGTTATATGAAACAAGAAATTTTAGCAAGTAATCTTGGCGGATTTAGAACGAAATGTTAACTGTAATCGTAAAGACTGTTTTAGGAAATATTTGTATGGTGTCAAAAAACCATTTCGATTTTCAAAATCTTTAGAAAATTGTTGCATGTAATTAATATGAGTTCATTTCAGCTAATTAAAGAAATTATTTATGTAAAATGCTTGAATTCGTAAGTACTTAAAGTAAATTGCATGCTTGAAATGTTTGCTTTGAATGAAAGCGTAGCCTAAGTTAGTAGTGAATTGTGCTAAAATAAAATAAAAATGCTAGATCTTATAAAATAATCTCAAAATTAACTATTTTTTCATTTAAACGAAAAATATATTTTATCTTTCACTATGTTCAATTCTGGCGGTTATAATTTTTAAAGTATCCTGCAGTGTAAGCTGATTCATTTTAAACCAGGTTCTTCTCGGAAAAGAATCTGGGATTAACACTTTGCGGGCACAGTGTGTCTGGTGTGGACACATTTAAAAATTTCCTTCTGTCCGCACAGAAAAACTGAATGAAAAAGATTTATAGGTTACTATAGGTTACTCTGAATCTTCTTTATTTATAGTAGATGGAAGCTCAACACAAACCAGTACATATATGTTAGCCATGTTTAGTTAAGACCCTCATTTTTCAAAGAAATCTTCCAGATTTTTTTAGGGTATGAAAGCAATTGTTTGAAAACAAATTTCTATGTTATTTTTTTGCTAATCTCTTTTTTCTATATTAGTTTTAAATTATTACCTTGAAATCTTGCCTAAAATCAAAGGGCGAACACTAGGTATGCCAAGACCGGGCTCACCGATCATCTAGGACAATTGAGTGTCTGTATTCTTTGTTTCTCCGCATCTCATCGGTCAGTTCATTGACAACAATGCTCCTTTTCGATGCTCTATTTAATCAGTGTGCCCAATATGGGCACACCCACGGAATTAAAACGATAAGTGCTATCTTCCCAAAATTTTACTTGTGTAGTCCTCTAGGCCTAATTAGACTGCCTACTTTTATTTATTTATTTATTTATTTATTTATTTATTTTATTACCAAAACTCCGACTTTAAAAGAAAGCGTGCAGGAAAGGGTTAAAAGAAGAATCTAAAGAATTCTTACTGATTTTATTATAAACTTTGATTAAATTACAGAGATAAAATAAAAATAAAATAATGCATTTAAGTTGTTTATCAGGTTCAGAACCGTGCATATGTCCACACCTCCGATAAATAAAAGACCCTCGCCATTATGCGACATCATAAACTTTAAACATAGCAGGGACTGGCTGCAAATGTTAGCATTAATTTGTAGACGAGGCTTCGCTAAATGATATCAGTCGCCAATGCGAGTGCAGAAAAGGTGCAGTGTTTAGTGTTTTAAGAAAGACTGGAAAAAAAAAAAAAAAAATGAAAAGTTTCAGATTTTAACAATCGTCTAAAAGGGTTTGTTAAAGTTTTCACTCTCTCGCTGAGTCCGCAGTCTACCAGTAATCACACTTACTCCTAATAACCCATTTTTGTTGTCTTTTTAGCTTTATTATTAAGCATCATTTCTTCGCATTTATAAAACTATACAATACTTATATAACTAGCTGTTTCACTAATTATATATTCTGATAAGTGCCATTTGCTTTCAGAGAGAGTTTATTTCTTCTTCCATCGACTGGGTCCAAGCTTCTGTTACAAGTTTTGGCAAGTTTAAAATTTTTTAAAGGCTTTTGATTTCTATATCGAGATAACGTTGGTGTTTCATTTTCCCCTTTGTAGGAAAATCTATCCGCTGGAACACCTTTAGTCGTTACTAGTAGAAACTCTTCTTTTATATGAAACCAATTTTTCAGTAGTATTTTAGTATTGGTTTGCACATGCTTTTGAATCAGCTGTCACATCATGGCCAACAGATATCCCTTCGTTACCTTTTTCGAGATATGGAAAGGAATGTATCTTGAATCTTCATTACTGTTTTGTGCATGCTTTTCAGAGGGAAGCGCGTTTTCTGAGAGTTTAACTTTTCTGCTTACTGTTATTTTCCTTCCCCTGAATAAGGTTTTCTTCGTAAATCCTATTTTACGAATATTCCTTTCTCTGATTTCTTATCAAATTTCCACCACCTTTGCTTGATCACAGTTAATATTCGTAAATCATTTGCATTTTATTTACTGCTGTTCCATAATTCATATGGTATTTTTATACAGGTAATCGTTTTAAAGATAAGGTAACTGTAGATAATCTGTTTTAAAGATATGCAGCTGTAGCTGTTGTCCTAATCCTAAAACTCTTCGACAATGTTTATTATCATAGCCTTTGTCATTTCTGCCAGAGAAGTTCTACTTCGGTTTTCTACTTTCCATTCTGAGCTGAAAAATAAAGAACAGAAGTTGAATGAGAAATACCAAGTTTCTTTAAATACTTTTCAGTAGATTGGTAACAGTATTCTGTATCATTATTAAATCCTAGAAATTTTATTATAATAAAGGTCGTTAGATCAGAAGGGCTATTAATTTCGTTTTGGCATTTTGTGTCAATTCACTTTCTGCGTTGATTCACTTTCCAAACTGTTGCCACCAACTATTACAGCTCTGTATTATATTTAAAGAAATTAAATAATGAAGAATCTACATAAATGTATTGATGTTTCTCGCATTGTGATAAAACAACGGTACCTAGAGCCATCTAATTTTGAATAACGTAATTCTCCAGCGAATATGGGCATCTGGAAGTGTTAATTTGGAATCTGGAATATGTTTTATAATCTATTTCATATTTTGTCAGACATTAAAGAATTTTTGATTAAGAAACTGCACGATTTCAAAGCGAGGAATGGCAACACCGTAAAGAAATAAAACATTTTTTTTTTTTTTTTTTCTCCAGCGCGCTAGACTGTGTATCGGAACTTCTAAAGATATACTCTTTGATATAATTTGTGATATTCCTGTTGAATTGAATTTTATGGTTTAAGTGCAAAGAACATGATATTTAATAAATAAAGGTAACACACAAAAGGTTAAAAAACGCCGCTTTGGGCGTAATGTAAAATCCGAAAGCTTTCAGTTTTTTTTTTTTTAATTTGTTTGTTGTAGATGCAAAATACTCTTTAAATTATTCCGCACTTCGTTCTTTCAAGCAATAAAATCAGTTTGACTGTAACATAAAGAATCATGGATGAAATTTATAAAATGCCGTTTACCTCTTAAAAGCTAGCAACTTCCATTTGGCGCTGAATCTAGTGGATTATTAGGAAATGTATTGATCATGCTTATAATCATAAAGAGACAGTTCGACTAAACAGATAAAGGGTAATCTTTTAGCTGATTGGAAATGTAAATTTTGAAATTTGAAATTTCAGGGTTAAGTCATTGGAAGAAGAATTTTTTTTTTTTTTTTTTTTTTGTATTTGTTGTGCTCTTAAATTATAACATGTCGAAATATCAAGCGAAAAGACTTAACCCTGAACGAAAAGGATTGAAAGTCTTTAATGGTTTTGGTAATTGTAGCCAGAGAAAACTATTTCAAATTTCCCAAACAGCACTGCGTAATTTACTTAAACAAGGAATTATAGTTAATGGAGAACTAATGAAAAGTGCAAATATCTCAAGGAAAAAAAAAACAAGACAGAAAATCAAGACGTTGAAATTTGTTTCTAGAATGGTTTTAAGCTAAAAAATGCTTCTATTTCTAAAGCTTGTTCTCACTAATTTGCGACACTTACTAACTGCTAGGAGAGAATTCTCACTAACTGCTAGAACTCACTAACTGCTAGGAGAGAATTCTCACTAACTGCTAAACTCACTAACTGCTAGGAGAGAATTCTCACTAACTGCTAGGACTCACTAACTGCTAGGAGAGAATTTCATATCGAGTGACATATAGCTCACAAGTTGCAGAAAACGAAATCCAACATGGTCCATCAGAAATTGCATGGTGAGAAGGAAGAAGCGGATCATCGTGCAATTGATAACTGGATACAAGACGTTTTATTTCAGCTGCTAAATGAATATAAGACGCTCGAAATTTATAATACAGACGAAGCTGAATTACGCTCCAGAACATTACCAGAACACATATCAATATTTAAACGTGAAGTAGCAGTTGGTTTAAGAAACTGAACGTATAAGATACTGTGTTATTAAGAAGCAATATGGACCCAACAATTATTGACAAAAGAAAAAAAAACTGTTTGAAAGGAGTCAAGAATTTACTGCTAACTTACCATAATAATAGTCGCATACGCCAATGAGCCTATTAATCTGTAAAATCTTTCCTCTCCGCTTTTTGCTTTAGTGTCGTATTTATGTGTAAAATCAGTTAAAACCTGTTTTTGAAAATGTAGCTTTTATGTCGAAGAAGCCTCAGAGGAATTTACAACTACAGCTAATGATTGAGGCATCAGTGAGGAAAGTTATGAAGATTCATTCCTAAAGTACGTGTCAATTCCCAACAGTATTCAGGCAATATGTATCAGAATTGACTGTGAAAATGCTAGAAACACTGGAGGAACTGATAGCTAAAATGATAGAGAAAAACGTGATGATATGCCATTATCTATCTAGAAAAGCAGTGCAAATTTTAAGAAAAATTCTTTAACTGAACGGAGCTGATCGAAAAAGTTATCAGCAGTTTTACAAGATTGAAAATGTAACTGTAAAGCCTGTTTTTTATCAGAACAAACACAGACAGAATAGTTGCTTGTAAGAGACACAAATTTCACCAAGAACGTAATTATAAAAATATAAAAGTTTTATAACATATTTAAAAAAAAACTCTGAAAGCTTTCAGATTTTATATTACGCCCAAAGGAGTGTTTTAACGTTTTGTGTGTTACCTTTATTTATTAAATATCATGTTCTTTGCACTTAAACCACATAAAATTCAAATCTTAAGATATGCTGTTTTTAAAAGATTTGAATTTTATGTGGTTTAAGTGCAAAGAACATGATATTTAATAAATAAGGGTAACACAAAATATTAAAATATTTAAAAACAGCACAAAATATTTAAAAACATATATTATCACAAAATATTTAAAAACGCAAAATATTTAAAAACAGCATATCTTTAGAATTTCCGTTTCGCGCTAGAAATAAAAGAGTTTCTTTTTTTTTTTTTTTTTTTCCCTGTACAGTGTTGCTGTTTCTCGTTTTGAAATACTCAAGTTTGTTAATCAAAAATTCGTTAAATTTCACAAAATATTAAATAGATAATAAAACAAATTCGAATTTTAAAATTCGAGCTTCCAGGTGGCCATGTTGGGAGGGAGGATTACGTTATTCAAAATTTGATGGCTGTAGGTAACGTCGTTTTTTCACAATGCGATAAACATGCATATATTTATGCAAATTCTTCATTATTTAATTTCTTTAAATATAACAAAGGGCGATAATATTTGGTGGCAACAATTTAAATATACATTAGCCTTTTATTGCCGCCCAGTCGGTATAGTGGCCAGGGAAGATGACTGCGATGCCGAAGGGTTACAACCATGGACAGTTACAACCATGCCTTCTTCGGGTTCGAATCCCGAAGAAGGCATGGTTGTAACTGTCCGGCCCTTCATAGGAAAGGCGATGGTGGCCCACCTATTAGGTGCCTCCATAATAAACAGACCACCACATCTGGCCTCGTATAGATTAATGGACTGGGTTGCATTTGTAATTGTTCGCAATCTATCATTGGAAAAAAAAAAATTACCCTTTTATAGCGAAACAAAACAAAATGCTATTTTGAAACTAATAGCCCTTCTGTCCTTCCACTCTTTATACCTTCTCTGAATATTCTATGAATATGAGATTTACCTAATTTGCTCTGTTTCAGCTGCCGTAGATGTTAATATTATCAAATATTTTATCTCTTTGGAATCAGAAATTTATCAGAGATTTATTAGCTACTTAATTTTTGCTTTGGTGTTACCACAATATATCTTAATATGTTGTTAACAGTATTTAATAATTTTACTGTTTTAAATTTGCTTATATTATTTAAGAGATGTTGGATTTATAGTTTGCAACGTTTATTGTTCCTTGTACATTTTGCGTCATGTTCAGCACACTAAATTTTGGTTCTAATTACATATTTAAAATTCTTTTTATTTTCTTCAATGAGTATAAAACTCCCCAAAACTTAAAAAAAATATTTATAATCAACAATTTATTTTCATTATTTGCTAATTTTTAAAATTTAGAAATTTTTCCATGATATAAATCACGAATTAGGTACTTACAAGTATGGTCCGCGGTTAGCTATTGAAGATAATTTTATTTAACACTTTTGTATAATTTTTGCATAATTTTTATATACTTTAAGATATTTTTTCGCTTTTTCAAGACACGAATATTGTTGCAGTTTTACATATTGCGTATTTAAAAAAAGTAAAATAAAAAGAAAATTGTTCATTTTGTTATTTAATTTTGCTGAATTATGCTTTATAATCTTTGTCAGTTTTATATATATATGTAAGATAAAAATATATGAATCAAAATTATAGATTAAACTATAAACATTAATTCTTCCTCTCTATTCTAAAATCGTAATAACTTCTTTGCATTGCGTCATTTCTAGATCACTCTATGATCGCCGCAGCTCTGATGACGTAATCATTGGGAACTGAAACTGTCCTTGTAAACCAAAACTTTTCTCTTCGCGTGCTTCCATCTTTCATAACTACGCACTTCAGCTTTTGCTCTGTGCTGTGCTAAGATGTAATTTCGCTGGCTTGCTTTCTATCTCAACAATATCAAAAATGTAAATCTTCTGTGGAAAGGCACGACTAGAGTGCCAAGTGATTGTGGCCACAAATATCAACTGGAAATAAAAATGGAATTAAAATTGCCTCGACTGCCAAGTTCTTTAAATACTACGCAATCAAAATTCTTCTTCAATATGGATCTAAGCACGCATCTACAGTGTTCCGTCATTTTCCTTTGTGCTTTAATATGACAATTAAGCCAGTAGGATAGTTTCCTGCAGCCTGAAACCTCAATGGAAAATTTAATTCAGCTCTTCAAATCATCGTTTTGTGATAAATCCAAGATAATGTGAAAGAAGTGAATCATCAAGTTTGTTTTTTCAGTGTTTAAAAAATAACAGATCATTCTTCTGCTGTGGTGTTTTGCAAGTGCTTCAAAAAAATAATCACGCGTAGTGTTTACAGATTGAAAGTAATATCTTGATAAATTGAGAAGTTCGAATGCCTAGTGAAAAGAAAATCATCAGTGAATTACAGTTTAGGGATTCAGCATTACAGCGGGTTCAAGGTCGATCTGAGTTAATGTTTGCTAGTATGTGCGACAGAAAATTATTTGCACTTCTGCTTTTTCAACAGCTCAAAAATTATTACATTCGTGTGAATCTAGCTCAGGAACTAAATTATTTAATGTGCTGCGGATTCTATAGTTTATATTTCAACTTTGGTTAAAATATCTGCAATTTGTTTTGAGAAAATCTGAAATTCTTGTTCATTAATTTTTCTAATTTTTCATAATTATGTGTGAGCAAATTAAGTAACGAATTTTAAGTTATTTAAACTATTCATAGGGAAGGATATTAAGATAAGTTTTTATGTTTTTGAAATTTTGTTGAGAATTTTGAATACGAATTTTATAATTATTCTAAAAATGAAGTAGGTGTAAAAAATAAGTGAAATTATTACAGAAACGTAATATGAAATTATGGTAAATGCATGTTAAATTTATGAGTGATTGTATGTTAAGTATAGTGTATGTCGAGAGAGTACTGGGTTCCTAAGCAGAGGCCTGTAATTACCTCTGTATAGTTGTTCCCTTCACCCTCTTCAAGTAAGATATTGTTGGAGGCTCTCATTTTATGAGTGTGTGTAATTTTTTTATATTATTATTATTATTATTATTATATTTTTCTATTATGGAATGTATTAGTGCAGTTCTCAAAGGCCAGTTACCTTAATGCAAGGAATGGAGGCCTTTTCAAGTAACTGTCTAGGCACTCTGGGCCACCAGTGCAGAGAACACACTGGTTAGCTCAAGAGGACAGCCCTATTGATGGATACGGTTTGTTTAGAAGTATTGCGAGGCTTCCAGTTTGGTAAAATCAGGAATTGTAAATGAAAGATGATAACGGTGAAACCATAAATTCTGAAAATCTTAATCCTATTATTTATGATGTTAAATTATAATTGATCAGTATAGAAATAAGTATCATAAATATTTATGTGCATTACATTTAATTATAAGTAATGATTATGTAAAAGTTTATTTTGTGATATTCTGCGATCTGAAGAATTATGATTATGTGAACTCTCAAACAAAAAGACTTTTGGACTGAAATGTTGAAAAATTCAATAGGACTCTAAAAATTAAGAATCTATTTAAAAAAAGAATGATATTTATAAATAATACTTTACAGGATCAAAATTTTATTATTTATTTATATTTTTTTTAATTTGCTTGTGCTTTAACTCTTTTTCTTTAAAAAGGCTTCTCTGTCGCTACGCCTTTTTCTTTTTGACGGGGGGAATATGTAAGATAAAAATATATGAATCAAAATTATAGATTAAACTATAAACATTAATTCTTTCTCTCTATTCTAAAATCGTAATAACTTCTTTGCATTGCGTCATTTCTAGATCACTCTATGATCGCCGCAGCTCTGATGACGTAATCATTGGGAACTGAAACTGTCCTTGTAAACCAAAACTTTTCTCTTCGCGTGCTTCCATCTTTCATAACTACGCACTTCAGCTTTTGCTCTGTGCTGTGCTAAGATGTAATTTCGCTGGCTTGCTTTCTATCTCAACAATATCAAAAATGTAAATCTTCTGTGGAAAGGCACGACTAGAGTGCCAAGTGATTGTGGCCACAAATATCAACTGGAAATAAAAATGGAATTAAAATTGCCTCGACTGCCAAGCTCTTTAAATACTACGCAATCAAAATTCTTCTTCAATATGGATCTAAGCACGCATCTACAGTGTTCCGTCATTTTCCTTTGTGCTTTAATATGACATATATATATATATATATATATATGACTAATAGACTTAGGTTGTTGTAGAGAAATTTATTGCCGAGATACGTAAAATGCTGAATTCGTTTTAGTTTAGTTTGGTTTAGTTTATTATGGCAAAGCACACTATCTGCTTCAATGTTGACTTCATAATGAAAAACAAGAATAATGTTGATATATAATGAACAGGAAACTAGCAGCTGAGGCAGATTAAATCTTCATTTTTTATTTCCGTAAACATGTTATGGCCACAAATAACCTGGTACGCCAATTGTGCCTACTTCAAAATATTTACATTTTTTTATAGATCTGCAGTAAGAAGAGAGCAGCAGACAGCAGTCCAGCTAAGCCGCAGAGTAGGAAGCAAGTGCAGTTGTGTTCAGGATGAAATCTTAATTCATAATAAGTTAGTTTTGGTTCTCAATGCATTTGGTTAGATAACTGAATACTGCTGTAAAATTATTATTGGCTGTTTAATTTTTACTTCTTTTAGCTTCTTCATTGTTATGCAAGAGTCATATGGCGTGGATTTGTCTCGAAATGACGTAAAGCAGAAAAAGACTACTACCAAATGAAGCATTAAAGGTGCTATTGCTAATTTTAATTATAGTTTAGTTTTTATGCATTTTTACACACGCACCACACATGCATACACCATTACACACAATTTAATATATATATATATATATATATATATATTAAATTTGATTCAGGCGGTAATATTATTTTTTAAGTATTTGATACTTTTATTTTTGTACGTCCAAAATACAATTTACGTCCAAAATAAAATGCAAGAACAAAGCAAGCTTTTAAAATAAAAATTCTTTTTAAATCTAGTTATTATTATTTTTTAAGCGTCAATATTCAGTTTTATGAATTGGCAATAGCAGATATTGTTCAATTCTACATTGAATTGTGAACTGTAGATATTCGTTAAATCTAAGCTTTCTGGTTTCGCAAAGCATACCTCGAGGCTTACACAAATAAGTCATAGCATTAGTACAATAAATAAGTAAATGAAGCATAATAACACTGTAAATTCAAAGAAAGAAGTAGGATTAAATTTTAAACAACAATTAAGTAAACAAAAAATTAAACTTCTAAATTAAGTATGAATTTCGTAAAAGCTGAAATTGTCTCTTTTTTTCCAAAGAAATTCGGAAAAAATTGGTAGCCAATGTGTGAACTACTCCTTGGTAAAGTATTAAAATGTATTAATGGCATTTGAAGAAAGTTAAGGAAATGAAATTTATAAAAGTGTTTATAATTTATACGTTACTTCAAAACATAACAGTTAGACTTTTTTTTTTTCTAATGAAAACTACAGCGAGCAGAAGAGGGTTGTAGGTATAAATTTATGTTCCATTATAAGGTCTAACTAGGACTGGAAACACAGAATAGAAGGAAATATAATACGGAACAACTAAGAGGAAATATAAAATTTAAAATTAGGCATAGACGCAACTTTAGATCGATATAAATTTCAAATAAAACTCCATCCATTGATCTATGTCAGAAGGTGAAGATTTTTACAAAGGAAAAGCATATTTTCTAAATCGATAGGGTTTTATTCGAAATTTATGCCAGTCTAGCTTGCTTTGTTGGCCAGTTTTAAACATTATAAGATATTAGCAACATATGTTATCTACGACATCCCATGACATCTTATAATCATGTTGCAAAGTTTTTTTGAGACGTCCAGGAAAAGAAAGGAAAATAATGTGTTTTTAAATAATTAATGTTGTTTTCTAGCACTTTCTAATTTCGAAGATAAAATGAAGATCTTATGCTTCATTGATTGGCAATAGATTAGATTCTACCGAAAAGGAAAAAACAACACTTCCTTCAAGTGTTAAAAAATATTTACTTTTGTTAATACTATTGTCACTTAATGCACCATTTTTGTAATGCTTAATATTTTAATTACTTAAGCATTTCATGTTTTGAAATAAATTTAATCTATGGTATTTGCAGTAAATGCAAAGTAGTTTGCAAATGAATACAGAGCGCTAAGTGTGTTTTAGATGTTATTTGGTCGAATTTTCTTAATTTTAGATGTCTTTCCCTCTGTTACTAAATTAGGTTTATCGAAGTTCGATCGAAATTGCATTCAGTTGCAAATTTTTAAAAATAATAAATATTATAGCCAATAGATGGCAGCACTACACCTAAAAGCCAAACTTAAATTATGCATTTTGTGTTCAATAGACGGCAGCACTGTACTAAAAAAATCTGACTTTGCATTTGCAAACGGAATTGTTTCTTAGGAACAATTGTTCGTTCTGGTTTTGGCGGTGTCAACTTTTATTTGTCTGCATTATGAATGTGATGTAATTTCGTACAGTTATCATTCATGTAGACGTGCAGAATTCTGATGTTCTCTTGTAGTTATTTCATAAAGGCGCTTAATGTATAAAAATGACAGCTTACAGTTGCAAGAATAAAGGTAATCATATTTTCATTTGAAATATTTGGTAACTTATATTATTACTATGTAAACAAATGAGGTTTAGTTGTAATAGCTTGAAATATGGCTTGTGAAATATTACAAATAATAATGAGAAGACAATAATGTGTAAAATAAAAGTTGTGTATTACTTTAAATAAGAATGATAGTGTGTATAACAACTGAAACGATTTGGAATTTCGTTTTCGGATAGCGTATAAAATACTACAAATAAAAATAATTAGGAAAGTATTAAAGAGTAATATAAATGGCATGTAATACTTTAAACAAATATAACATGCATGAGGACTGGGACGATCTGAAGTATCGTTTTCGAATGCATTCGCTTCCGATATATGAAATGCATCAGCGTCGCAAGTAAACATATTTTGTTATTTAAAAAGGCATTCAATTTTGATTTTAGGTGAAATTAAATATTAGACAAATGTTAGTTTTATAGAAAATTCTGTGTGTTTACAAATTTTGTGGGAGAGTAACAGGAATTTCGTATTCTTCAAGCAAACAATTATTATGTTCTTAGAATTAGTTAATCGAAACTTGAGAATTATTTAAAATTATATGCAAAAGATTTTTATGCAGTTTGTAATATATATATTTGTGTTTAATTTAAAGAGTAAATGCAGTTAAAAAAGTTCTTTAAAAAAACTGTCTAAATTTCTTTTATTCTATCAGATATGTTGCGTTTTTTAGATATATATTTTGGGATACATGTTGCACTAGTTTTTTTTTTTTTTTTTTTTCTAAGATCGTCTGCCAGTTTAAGATCAAATGCTTTCTCTTTTTTTTTTTTTTTTCTTTTCATATGAAGAAATGTATAAGTTCGTCGGCTTTTCTTTACCTTTTATATAGTACAAAGTCCCAGCGTAGTCAAAAACGATTATTTATAATGGATGTACATTCTGCACAAAAAAAGAAGGGACAGTTTTTTATCTTCCGTACTACTGGGGGGGGGGGCATTGACAAACTTTAACTTGCATTTTTTATGTCTTAAAAATATGACTTATGATATGTATTAGATTTTTGCATAGCATTATTCTAATATAGGTATTTTGAAACAAAACCGGAATTTTTTTTTAAATGTCATATCAATTTTTTTCCATATTTCGATTCCATGACTCAAAGTGACAAGTTTCGGAAAAGCCCCAAGAGTAATTTTTAAAAAAGTAGCTCTCAAAATTTTAGCTGCTCAATGTTAATTGAATTTTGTATATATTTATTAGTGCCTTTTTTAGTAATTTTCATAAAATGTTTAATTAAACCTATAAAATGTACTTTTGTAAATGTATTTCTAAACATGCCTACGAAAAATTAGTGTTTATTCAGAATTTCCCAAGCTATACGTGAATTTATATATTAAAGCCTTTTGAAATGCGCTTTACGCAGTTTGTTAAAATTATTTGAAAGAATGAACGTTGCAACTTTTTTTCCCACTCGTGCACAGTGACAAAAAAGAAAGGAAAATAGGTCACTATAGTTGAGAATTATTTTCGACGCAAACTAAAAAAAAAAAAAAAAATGTATATTTGAGTTTCCCACCAGAATTTACAAAATTTAATATTTGGCCATGATTTGAGTCATACAATCGAAATATGGGAAAAAAATGTGTATGTCATCTCAGAAAAAGTCCAATTTTATGTCAGAATACCTATGTTAGAACAATGTTATTTATAAATCTAATATATATCCTAAGTCGCGGTTTCGAAACATAAAAAACACAAGCTAAATTTCGTGAGTCGTCCCAGCAGAATAAGAAAGACTATTAATTTCGTTGTGGCATTTTGTGTTGATTCACTTTTCAAATTATTGCCATCAAATATTATCGTCTTGTCTTATATTTAAATAAATTAAATAATGAAGAATCTGCATAAATGTATGTATGTTTCTCGCATTGTGATAAGACAACGGTACCTAAAGCCTGTCAAATTTTGAATAAAGTAATCTTTCACCGAATATGGACACCTGGTAGCCCTAATTTGAAATTTATTTTATTATCGATTTCATATTTTGTAAAACGTTAACGAATTTTTGTTTAACAAACTCAAGGATTTCAAAGCGAGCTATGGCAACGTTGTACAGAAAAAACATTTTTATCTCCAGCGCGCGAGACTCTGTATCGGAAATTCTAAAGATAGGCTGAATTTAAAACTATTTTGCGATATTGCTGTTGAACTGTAGCAATATGGAAAAATAGTTTTAAATTGAGCCTATCTTTAGAATTTCCGATACAGAGTCTTCTTGAGCATGGGGTTTTGTATGAAATTTCTTAGAGAAGTGCGATTGTAAATAGTACTTTTAATTCGTTGTCTGCCCTTCAAAATCCAATATTTTGTTCTAACATCTGAGTCTTTGTAGTAATAAAGAAAAAGGTTCTACTTCTTGAGCACAGGGTTTTGTATGAAATTTTTTGAGAGAAGTGCAATTGTAAATAATGCTTTTGTAAATAGTGCTTTTAATTCGTTGTCTGCCCTTCAAAATTCAGTATTTTGTTCTAACATCTGAAATTGAGTCTATTTGTAGTAAAAATGTGAGTCTATTGGGTAATAGTGTTGAGTACATTTGTAGTAGTAGTGTGCTATTGCATTTGTAGTTTTTTGATAATTTCTGATAATCACTAAATCTTTACTATGGTTTCTAAGTAGAGCTTCTGACTTACTAATATCTGCATTTTTTAAACGGCATCCGTCATAGATAATTCCAACTTGGTCTCGTGTAGGATTGAAATGTATTATCTTTCTAGCTGTATTCAACTTTTGTTTATTTCCTAGTGCTCGTTTTGCTATTAGAAGAGGTTCCTCCCCCCCCCTCAGAATCCGATAAACTTTTAACGTATTCACCTCTTCCGCAAAAAATAGTCCAGCTCTTTTACTTCCTCTTCTGCTATATATACAATCGCTGTATCCATATTGTGAATTCGTAATTCTTTGTTAAGTCTGTTGAATTTTTATACATCAAAAAGAACTTCTGATTAGATTTTATACTAAATGCAATGCCGATTAGATTTAGATACAAAATGTCAAAATTGTTTACGTAAATCTTTCAACCTTCTTTTGTAAAAATATTTGTCATCGGAAAAGCACGTACAGTTATACTATTTAAGAGAATAAAGCCTATAGGCATAATCATCGAACATCTTATATATTGACTTAAAATATTTTTCTTCAAAAAATAAATAAATAAATAAATAAAAACAAAATCTGAAATGTTTCAGATTTTAAATTACGTCCAAAGGGGCGTTTTTTAACATTTTGTGTGTTACCTTTCTTTATTAAATATCATGTTCCTCGCACTTAAACCATAAGATCCAGTGCAACAGCAATATCGCAAAATAGTTTTAAAACGAGCATATCTTTAGAATTTCCGATACAGAGACTCACGCGCTGGAGATAAAAATGTTTTTTCTGCACAACGTTGCCATTGATCGCTTTGAAATCCTTGAGTTTGTTAATCAAAAATTCGTCAAAGTTTTAAAAAACAGGAAATCGATCATAAAACAAATTTCAAATTTCAAATTTGGTCTTCCACATGCTCATATTCGTTGGAGGATTACGTTATTCAAAATTCGATGACTCTATGTACCGTTATTTTATGACAATGTGAGAAATATACATACATTTACGCAGATTTTCATTATTTAATTTCTTCAAATATAATGCAGGACTCTTAACATTTTATGGCAACAGTTTGAAAAGTGAACCGACATTTATCCGTCCGACGCAAAATGCCAAAACGAAAGTAATAGTCCTTCGGGACTCAAGTCCCTTTGGACTAAAAAAAAAAAAAAAAAAAAAGATTACAAAAGTATCGCATAAGACAAACTAGGTTCAATGTGTTTTCATAAGACCTTATGAAAACTCAGTGGGTAAAATGCCCCAAAATAACAATTTCATGTTGAAAAGTATTATTTTGAATTACGTTACAAAACATTAAAATCTTTAATTTATCTTCCATGCGACCCTAAAAATGGTATTTCTTGGAAAAGATGTCAGTTGGCAGAAGGTAATAAAATTATAATCTTCCACCCAAATTTCACCAGTCTTTAATGGCTTGCCAAACTGAATGATTTAAACGCATTTCGATAAATTACTACGCACGTGACCATAAGGTTTAATTTTATTTTAATAACTTATCTAAATTTATTTTCCGTTGTATTTCGTCAACTCGTAGGTCACCAGTGCCTTGATGGTCACGGTAGCTTCAATTTGTTACTTTCTTGTACAAACTAAAGGCGGTATTGTAATCACGAAAAATTCCGTTTACCATATTTCAACGAAAATATCCATTTTAACCGCTATCGAATGCAATTTAATTGTG
Source organism: Stegodyphus dumicola (assembly GCF_044657685.1). Taxonomy (NCBI): domain Eukaryota; kingdom Metazoa; phylum Arthropoda; class Arachnida; order Araneae; family Eresidae; genus Stegodyphus; species Stegodyphus dumicola. The sequence goes on from NC_140769.1 coordinate 135,428,379, forward strand.
TTTTTGCTTGATTTCTGTACGTAAGGATAGAATAAAGGACTCTTTTTCCCCAAACGAATTATAAAACTGATTTAAAATGGATTCAGAAGAGATTTTTTTCGTGACGTCTGTATGTATGTGTGTACGTATGTATGTATGCATCTCGCATAACTCAAAAAGGAATACCCTCACAACTTTGAAATTTTGTATGCGGGACTGCTGTATCATAAACATGTGCACCTGCCTTTTTTGTTGAAATCGGCCCAACCAAAAGTATATATGTATATATATATCCACTCAGTTACTTGGCTCCGGGAGCTCAGTTTATTTATTCTCATATGTTGGTAAATAGTGCATTTTTTGCTTTAAAATGATTGAATTATGTTGTTCTTATCTTCCGCTTAAGGTTTTTATGCCTTTAGCTAACCCGCATGCTATAGTTGTAGAATTATCAACAATTTAAAAGTCGGTGCGGCTAAGACTATTTTTTTTTTTTTTTTTTTTTTTTTACCAAAGCAACCATATTTATTTACATTTGAAACTTAGCAGAATAGTGGATTTGTTGCCAATCTAGAGAAACTAAGCTTCGCAACAAGATAACGTCTTCTTTTATTATTGCTAATTAAATCATGCTTAATCCATTCTGCAGTTATTATTTAAGTTATTAAATTCTCCCATATATTGACTCAGCACAGCGACATAAAATTAGGTCAGTTTCTACGCCTTCAGTGTCTTTTTGTCTAGAGCCGTGTTTCCCAACGTGGGGCCCACGCCCCACAAGGGGCAACGCGACTGTTAAGGGGGGCAATTAGAAAATGGACTCGTCCAGAGTTTAAGGGGACAAAGGACGTTCTAAATATGTTTCATGAAGTCAAAATTTTTCGAAATTTCATTTTTTATTCCCCAAAATAAAGAAAAATGTAAGTGATGTATAAACGTTTTTAAATTGCAGTGCATTCTGAATATTTTATAAAGAATTCTCGCTGTAGACATGGACATTTAAATGCTTTTAAAGGCAGTTAACTACCTGACACATTATGCTTTCCAGACGTTTCTCGCACATTTCAGCCAACGAATTTATTTTATTTTTTACTGTACGAATGACAACCGGTATATTATTCTTTCCTTGAATGACAACAGCAGCTGCTTTCAGCTTTGTTTATATTGATCTTATATTTATTTCTTTCGGTCCTTAGTGGAATGAGGGGTGCAATCAAGAAAAACCGTTCATCGGTATTTGGAGGCATATTTAAAATTTGGTTTCATACCCGGTCCATAAAAGGTCAACTTTTGTCCTTTTATGCCAATAATGCCTGACCATTAAATCAATGAAACTATGCCTTGAGGCACATTAAGGCGAAACATAATGCTGATATTAATTCAGATTTGAATTATTTTCACACTTAAAGGAAAATTTTTGAAAATAGAGTAATATTAAAGTGTCTGTTTACTGCTCATAATGCAACTGTTAATCGTGCTCTTGAGGCTATTTATCAAATTTCGTTACTCATTACTTAATCTGGGAAAAGCCGTACTATAGGGGAGAATTTAATCAAACCATCAATATCAGCATTTAAACTTATCTAGAAAAAGATGACGAAGACGTTAAAGCTATGCCACTAAATAATGATACTGTTTACAGAAGAAAGATTAAATGAGGATATTGAAATGCAACTTATTGAAAAGCTGAAAACAAGAAAATTTTCGGTGCGAATGGATGAACCAACTTTGACAGACAGTGAAGCCGTACTTGTAACTTATGTAAGATATATTCATAAAGGGGATTTTGCCGAAGAAATGTTCTGTAAATTATTATAAAGCACCACTACCTCCAAAGATATTTATAGTAAGCTAAAAAATTACTTAGATATAAAAAATATATCAATAAAAATAGAGTACATCTTATACTGCAGATGGTGCTCCTAATATGATGGTTGAAAAATAAAATAATAAATAAATAAACGGAATAAGAGAAATAAGAGAAAGGATTGCTTAAAATTGATAAAAGATGAGAATCCAGAAATGCTTCTTGTGCATTGTGTTATTCACAGAGAAAACTTGGTAGCTAAAAACAATTCGCCTGTTCTAAATGAAGTACTAAATTCAGTTATAAAGTGTATCAATGCTATTAAAGCTAGGGCCAGAACAAAATGAAGACTATATGAGACTTCACACTGAAGTAAGAAGGCTGTCGAAAAGGAACTGCTTGGAAAGATTTATGGAACTATTTGATACTCTTAGTTATTTTTTAAGCGACAAACCTGAAATGAAAAATCCGTTAACGGATGATAACAAGGCAATTGTGAGTTATTTAGCCGATATCTTTGAAAAATTAAATATATTAAATAAACAACTTCAAGGAGCAAATAAAACTTATGATGCAAAAGAAAGATATTTGGTTTCATTATCTTTGTTGAATTATGTCAGGCATATACTATTTACCACAAAAATTTTGAAAAGTCTCATTGGTCCAAAAATGTGACGTGACTACCGCTATACTTGTTATTGTCGATCATCTGAAAATTTTATCGGCTGATTTAAAAGATTTTGTAACTTAAAACAAATTGATATCCCAACTTGGATGATGCAGCCAATGCTAGTGGATTTGACTGATATTTGAAATATGCTGTAAAAAGAAGAACTCGCAGAAATGCAAAATGATGAGTCAATTAAAACTTTATTTAATATAAAAGGAGCGATGACGTAGCTTTGTGAGGAAACCAGAATCAGATATCCAAATGCAACAAAATTTAGAAGAGAACTATTTTTACCGTTTACATCTTCATATTTTGCTGAAAGAAAAAAAAATCGGTTGGATATAATGAAACAGAGAGACTTGAGACTCAAGTTATCTAAATTGGAACCTGACATAAAATTTCTTTGCAGCAAGTATCAAGCGCAAGGAACTCGCTAAATTTAAATAATAAAAATTACTAATACTTAAAATAAAAAACTTTCACTAAAATGAGTTTTTTCTTGAATTCCAGTTCTCCATGTTTTGAAAGTTCACTTACTGTGTTTGCTCACAAAATTTCGTAGTCATTTCTTCCTAAAAGCTATCATTCAAGTTTCTTTCGTGAATATTTCAATTTTTAAATATTAAAAATTATGTATATGCTAGGGGAGCTTAAAAATTTTAGAGAGGATTAGGTGGGGCATAGCACAAAAAAGTTTGGAAAACACTGGTCTAGAGGGACCAAAAGGAAACTTTTAGTTTTGTGCACCGAAAAATCTGTCTTTCTGCCTGCTGAATTTTACCGAATAGCTTGTTTTTGCAAAGAAACTCTAATTTTAATTGTAAAAAAATTCTTTAATTGTTTTTACTGTATTTGGTGCTTTATGTTTTTCTATAGCTTTCAATAAATTTAATGAAGATATTTTGAGTTTTTATGTATTTTTGCCTTGCCGCAAAGTGAGAACTGAATTAAGTGAATGGGAAGTATATCTTTAACGGAATTCAAGGAAATAAAAGTATAAGTAGTAAATATTATCGGCAGTCTGACTCGGACAGAGGAGAATGTTTATGAGTAGCGCATGCGCATTAAGGGGCGCTGAATCATCTGTGAAAAACTGTTTCTTTTGTATTTGCTTAATTTCTTTTATACATCGTTTTAGATTTATTATAGTATTTGAATAGAACATCTAGATTAGATAATTCTTCAGTTGATATAATTTTTGTGCATTCTGAGTCATAAAATGAATGAAATATTAACGCTAAGTAAACCTAGCGTAAGGCTGTCGCTATGGTAAATAAATAGAGTGAATTTTAAAGAGTGCATTTATTCTATTGCGATCTATGCACTATCGACGAAGTAGAACTCAGTAAGTTTAAATGAAATGCAGGAAAAAAATGCGTAATATTCCGTACAAGGATGTTATGTGATGTACACATCAGATTTTTTAATAACGTATCGAACAAATATAAATTAAAACACATTTAATTTATTACATATCTAGATAATAATTGTTATGAATATTTGGTGTAAGTTTTTATTATTATTAATAACATGTTTCTAGCTTGCAAACCTTGTGCTCATTAAGAACCAGAATTTTAAAAATTATAATCATGAATTGCAGTAAAGACTATATACCAATAGTTTAAATTAAATTTTTGAATTATTTTATTTCTAATGTAATTTTTATTGAACTATGTTAAAATTAACTAGTTATTGAATGAACTGTTTGTTATTCATAAAAAATATTTTCTCTGCATTAATATTTCCTTAAATTTAATTTTCTCTTTTGAAGCAAAATTAACGAAGTCTTTAATGCAAGAACTCCCAAGCCAGAAAACAGGTAATGTATGGTTTATAATTTGTAATATTTATAAATATCGTTTTCGGATTGTCATAATTATTTTGGTTTCTCCGAAGAAACAGAAACCAAGGGAAAGAAATTAAAGTGTCTATACTTTTCTACAGAAAACATAAATTGCATTTCAAAAGGAATCATAAGTATCGGTGAGAAAGGTCACAGTTGCATGGATCTTTACTTACACAAAATTTTCATGAAAATTATTTATAATTACAAACTGTTTATAAAACTGAAAAGTTATTTTTAACATTTAGAAGACATACCTCCCTGGAATGTCTTCAGAGGATAACGGTATGTGATGTTCCATAAAATAACGTTCTCGATAAATGTAAATTATTGATAACCGACAAAAGATATATGCCATTATATATATATATATATGTCATCTATTATGAATATTATAAAAGTGAATCGCTAAATAAAATGTAAATTAAATGCGTAAAAAATCAGTCTACCTGGAAGTTCTTACAATAGTTTGCAACAAGTGTTGTTTTATACCGCGAACATCATAAATAAGATATGTTTCAGAGAGCGTTTAATTAGTAGATATTAGCACTTCAATATATTTATTTATCTTCTGTAAGCTCTCGTCTACATCCAGTACAAAATAATGCGAAATGTGCAGCATTTCATTTTCAATTATGACGTAATTTTGTAGTAATGCACAGAATACAGGATTCTGGACATATTTTTTCCAAAGATATTTGGAATGTATTTGACCTTTATGCGCTTATAGGTGTCATTTTGCATTGCGAAAACATACCGCATCATTTAAAATCGAAATTACTTCTGATCTGAGTTTCAGTTTCAATCAGTAATAAAGATTTGTTTTACGATTTCTCAAGAGTAAATGTTATCTTTCGTTAAGAAATATACAAATATTTGGCTTCTCTTCTTTTTGTCGAGTTATTTTTCATCTTTTTAATTTTTTTTTATGGTGAGCTCTTTATTGAAGTGTATATAAACTGAAATTTACTGTTTGTAATATCTTTGAACGTATATGAAGGATTTTTTTTATCTATATCGAATAACATTAGTGAAAATAATTCTTTTAGTTTCTTCTGTAGTGATTTTAATGATTTTCCTTCGCTATTCTTTTAGAGTATCCACTGAGTCCTCGTCTTCAGATATATAGGCTGAGGTATTCGAAATCGTCTTCGTCTAATATAAAAAGTGCTGAAAAATTATCGCAGGTACGTACAGAAAACTATTGGATAACATATTATTGTAAATATTTAGAAATATTTATGTTTATTTGTTTTTGTGAGTTGCTGTTTATCTGCTTTTATTTATTTACTTAAATAACTTATTCTGTAATATTTTCCACTTATTTATTATGTACCTTGTTTAATCTTTAATTGCGACCACTTCGTATCTTGTATCTGTTAGCTACGTGTGTTAATAATATGTGAATGGAGCGAAATTTTCGTTTTTGTATGTGCTTATTTTGATATGAGTTTATTTCTGTTTATTTTGATTTGAGTTTATTACTGATGTTATGATGATTATGATGAAGTTATGATATATTCATTCTGATTACTTGTTTCTTTAACTGGATATAGGAAAACACACTTTCTTTCTTTTCTTTTCGCCATCAACGGAACAGCTGGCTCACTGGGTTAGTTGCTTTTCAGCCTGTTGGATCCCGTCGATGAAATTAAAAATAAATACATGAATAAATATAAATAAAGAGCTTAGTACTGTGTCCTTCGGGGATTGGCCACGGAACGAGGAACATTGAAATAAGATCCAGAACATGGAAAGAAAGTGCATGGTGGGGACTGTTGAGACTAAGCGGAACACGTTACACTATTATGGTACATGTTAGGCATACCGTTATATTAAGGATGTGCTATAATAATCAGGTACAGATGTAAAGATGATCAAATACATTACAAATTGTGGAATAAATTAAATGAGGTCTGGATTAATCATAATATTAAATATAGTTAAAAACAGAAAAAAAAAAGTCTATTTGTTCCCAAAAGGGGTGTTTTATAGAATATTTTCGAAGAGATTCCGACTTTTATTATATTTATATTTTACATGATCGCTCGGTGGCGAAGTGGTTAGCGCGTCGCGCAACTGCTCCACAGGTCCGGAGCCCGGTCCCCGGGCTGGACAAGGCTGACTCAATATTTCATTTCTTAAGTGGGTCGATGAAACCAAATTTGCTTGGGGGCTCAACACCGGAGGTCCTGCCACAAGCTGACCACTTGTCCAGGGCATATGCTGATGCACTTCGAGACCCAAAGTTGCAAGAAAGCAGAAAAAGGACACTGCAGGCCGTGAGCTACTGACTTTAGTTTTTTATTTTACATGCAAAAAACTGCAAAAATTCCAATGAAATCAGACCGCTTGCCGGAATTTAAACCCCCGTCTTGTAGAGATAGTAGGTATTTTTTTGAAAGCAGACAAGATGAAAAATAGCAAACGCCTTCTCCGGGAGTCGAACCACGGACCTCTGGAATACCGGCCCAGCGTACAGAACCACTACACCACGAAGGACGCTAGGAAAGTGGGAGAAATACCTTATATACTCCCTTTTTAAAGGGCGACTAGGGTTTTAGGGGACCTAGTCACCAAATCCTGGGTGCGGAGAATCATCATCCACAACCCTTTTAGTTCGGGCGCCACTCTAGAGACATTAGGTGTTTTTGAGGCACAAAAGAGGAAAAATTAGCAATCGCCTTCGCCGGGAACCGAACCAAGGACCTCTGGAATACCGGCCCAGCGTGCAGAATCCCTACTCCACGAAGGCACGCTAGGAGGGCGGGAGAAATACCTTATAGTCTAACTACGCATATTCAACAGTCTTGCACTTGGTACTAGAATATTCAGTCTTTCACTGGACCATTGAAGGGTGTCTATTTCTTGTATCCTTGCAATCAGGCTTAAAAAGTAAAAAAGAAAGAAATTTAAAACTTGGGAAATGCCACCAGATTTCAGGGAATTCTGTAAATCACGAAAGTGCCTCACATTGAAGCTACTTCCATGCTCAAGACTGGATTAAGAGCCTTTACAGATCCTGAACATTTAAAGGATTTTGGTGCCCCCATATAGGTTTACGCTAGTTTTTTTCTTCATTCCGTTACTCCCGAGGTTTTAATATAGTTACCCGATATATTCCATGATAAAACGGGTAACAGGGAATTTTTTGGTGCGTCTTTTCTCAAATATCTAAAAACCTTTTTCAAGTGCGAACTTTCTTTTTGCTGTTATTGTTTATGCTCACTTGTTTGACGTAGTCAGCCAAGCCCACGAAAATCCTTGTGGCAAGGACAGCAAGATTATGCCTATCGCTGGCAACAGCCTTGAGCACCTAACAGAGGTAACAGTACTATTTGGCTCAGTTTGGCTTCCAATTTTGATGGAGAACACCCACCCCAGGGAAACGGGTCCGAGGTTCTCTTACCCCTCTCAAATTCCACCAAATCACTCGAGAGGACTTTCGGCTCGCCGCATATTTAGAGTGCCGCCATACCGCACCGACACTATACATTTACAAACATCCATACCTTCTCCGGGATTTGAACTCGGGGCCTCCGGCAGGGCAGTCAGCGACGCTGTACATGCTTATCTTGCTTGAGGGTTAATCCAGTCTTGTCCATGCTATCGAAAAATACATGCTTCACTCAATAATCATCACACTGATTATGGACTAAATGGTATTCCGAAGGAGTGATGAAAACAATAATATAGTTTATTAGAGCTATATTTAGCATATCAAATAAAAGTAACATAAAATAATTGTTCGTAAGATGTAACACTTCAAAAGGACTTTCAAATTTGAAAAACATTTGAGCAGTTAAAAAATATAGAAAATAATAAATTATTTATTTCCCCGTCTTAAAGCGAATCTTTATTTTTGCTAATCTGTCAATCTAAAGTACTGAATAAACCTAAAACTGACAGATATTTTTATTTTTAAAAGCTTTGGTGTTTGTTTCTGCATTTTTAGCGTGCAAATAGAACAATAGTAATATGTTAAAAACATTAACCTCAACGTAAGGTTAAAAAACGAAAGGTTTGTAAATGTATACACGTAAAGTTCTACATTGCACCTAAATGTTTATAAAGCTAATCGGACGACTTATCGTCCTGTTTTAATTTCTAAGTAGAGAAACAAAAACTCAGAAGAAGGTTTAAAATAAACTTTTTTATTTAACACTGAGAAGTATTAAGAGTCACTGTCAGAGATAGTTGACACAAAGGCTGTCTCTCGAACTCAAGAGCTTTGCGCTAATATGCGTCCGAGAAAAGTAGGAATTTGTGAGAGCCAGGGAAAACAAGAATGAAAGTATACAGACAAAAATAGTAAGATAAATGGTTAATTAGCATAAAACTACAAAATTTCATGTTAATCATTCAGCTTTACTTCGGATGTTGGCAAAATGGAAGATAAATTAGAAATTTTCTTGTCCATCTTTTCTATGTGTTGTATTTAAAACACTGATGATATAAAATAACCCTGTTTAGAAAAAACTGTTCAAAAGTCACATAAAATGGCTTTTTAAATGATTTTTTTTTATGTCGTATTGAGAAAGTTATTTCAGAAGATAAAGGAAACTAGTTCTAACTTACGTGCTTCGCCTTGCCTGGTGCCTGCACTACACGGCCAGTGCGCCATCAGAACAGTTCCGGGGGTTTAACCCCCTCCCTGACTCTTGGAGACATTGACACTAATTGCCATACGGCGACTCTGGTCATCTAAATACTACCTGCCAGTCACTCGGGTTGCCCGTCGCAGTGGGACATTACCCAGCGAACCCGGGACACTACCCCTCCGGGCTACTAGAGCCTCAATACTCTAGGACACACCAGACCACCGGGCCGGCCAATAAGTGACCTTTCCGTGGCTTCCAAAACCACTGGATTCATAAATTTTATACCCCCGTGACCGAGACTGCCTAGGTACAGGTCCTGGCCAGTAGCTTCGCAGAGTTCTCTACGTCGATTTTCGGGCAAGTAGATAAAGCAAAATCGCACTTTCGTCTGTTGGCCATAATCTTAAACTATCGCATCAGTAATTTAATCGAAATCGTTGGAAGAGGCTTTTGTTAGAGGCACTAATAATTTTCTAATTTTACATCAAAATGTAAATTGCAAATTTGGTATGAAACATCGAATAATTCTTTTTAATAACGATGATAAATTATTGGAAGTATGAAATGCACAGAATAGTGCACAAATATTGCTTTTTTTTGCTTATTACGTGCTCCATCCTTAGGTACTACACGGAAAGGGAGGAATGCCCCATGGAGGTCTTTTTAAGGAAAACTGGCTCGTATCCACGTTACACATTGGGAAAACCACGAGAAAGCGCATGCAGCCAGCCCGTTCGCCGGAATCCCGGACCCGAGCTACCAGTGTTCAGCGGCTTTTACCGCTCGGCCGCTGGCTGGGCCACAAAATATTGCTTGTCTCGGTATTTCCTCCCTATATCATCGAATCAAAGGCCATCGTCACTGAAAATATCCTTCTGTTTGGTTTTATTTGAATAATACAGACCCTCAAACTTTACGTGACAGACAAAACAACGGTTTTGATGATCATCTCTCTTCGAATTTTATTTTAGCAATCGAACTATCTAAGGTTAATTTCATTTTGACTTCTTTTAAACGCTGTTTTAGTATTTTCAAAAACTGCCGAGCAAATTATTGCCTCCTATTTATCTTTCAATACCAGAATAGTAAGTAATTGCCACAATGTAAAAAATAACTGAAACATTTATTTGCGCTTCAGCTTGTACGTACAAGGATAGCATTAATTCCGATTCTTGAGGTCTGAGCAAACAACAATGATTAAAATTACTTACAAGTCAGAGGTTAAGCTTAAAGTTATTTTGTAGCTGGGCTATTCCATCACAACTAAACTAATTTCTAATCAGAGAAAAATTCACCAGGTTTTAGTTCTAAGGCAGACAGAGGAGATATACTATGATAGGTGGATGTTGCTACAGCTGTGTTCTAAATTTAAAATATCTGATGTGGCCACCACACGACTTCCTTGTACGGCTTCTTGTTAAATGACGTACATTATTAAATTACACATATTTTCTGCTGCACTTCATTTAAACTTATTTCCTCGAATTTCGTTAGAGATATATTTCTAATTCCATCAATTCATTTCTCACTTCCCAGCAAGGCAAAAATACATAAAATCTCAATCTTCATTAAAAATTGAAAAATGAAAAAAAAAAACCCAAACGCCAGATGCAGATAAAAATACCTAAAGAACAATTTTTATTATTAAAATTATAGTGTGTGCACAAAAACAAGCAATTAGGCCAGCGGGTAGGAAGACATAATTTTCAGTGCACAAAGCTGAAATTCAATTTTTTTATCCCATTGGGCAAAAAGATACCAAAGTTGGTGCACCATTGGACTTGATTCGATATTCTGCTAAGAGTTTCAAATGTAAACAAATAGCTGCCTTAGGCTTAACTCTACTTAAACTTTAAATTGTTGATAATTCTACAACTATTGCCTGCATATTAACTAAAGGTATAAAACCTTAACCGGAACTTTAGGAAAACATAATTCAGTCACTTTTAAAGTAAAAAATGCACAATTTACCAATATATAAGAATAAAAAACCTGAGCTCATTGAGCCAGATAACAAAGTAAGTTTATATAAATATACGCTTTTGATGCAACCGAAAAGGGAAGTGCACAATTACATGTTATAGCAATCCCGAGCGCAAAATTTCAACGTTCTGAGGCTACTCGATTTTGAGTTATGCGAGATACGCTCATATCTCCTGAATCCATTTTAAATCAATTTTACAATCCGTTTTGGGAAAAAGAGTCCTTTATTATTTCCGTGCGTATATATGTCACGCAAAAACGTCGCTCAATTGAATTCCAGAGCGGTCAACATGGACGTTTTCGTTGAAATATGACACCCGAAATATTTTGCCATTACAATGCTTCCTTTACTTTGTACAAGAAATTAATAGAGTTCTTTATTCTGTCTGCAGATGTCATGCGAAACATTCATTCAAATAGATCGAAAACTGTCAAAATGGATATTTTCGTTGAAATATCATACCCCAAACCTTTCGCAATTATTTCTAGTTTCTTGCAAGAATGTAAAATAGGTGCTTATTTGCCTAATTTTAAATTTTACGGCGTATTTCTTTTCCAATTCAATCTCATAATCGTACATTGTGGTTAAGGGATATAAACATTACAACTATTTGACGCAATTTCAACTTCATTGAATTTACAATAGGTTTCATTTATAAGGTATTATGGGTGGTCAGCACAGTGAGCTGGCATTTCAGAGGTCCGTGGTTCGATTCCCGGCGAAGGCGATTGCAAATTTTTCAATTCTCCTGTTCCCAAAAAATACCTAATGTCTCTACAAATTGGTTATTTTTCTGAATATTTGAAGCAGTATTTTAGCTAATAAATGATGCTTCCAAAGTCATTATGTCATCTGACAGATTTTGTTTCCTTTTTCAGATACTATGCGCAGATCCTGAACTAGAAGTACAAGAAAGGATCAATATCCTTCGCGATATGCATCAAAATCTAACACTGAAAAGAAGAGTTCTAAGGAAACTGGAAGAACTGCCCGAACCGCAGAAACCAATGCATGATGGGAATTGGTTTCGAACAATTAAAGAACAAGTATATCAAGTAAGTCTCTTTATTTTTTAAATAAAATAATTAGATAAGAACACAATAAACGAGCCTGAAATGTTAAAAATCTGTCAGCACAACTCTATTATTACTTTAGTTTTGATAGTAAGGTGTAGCCTTGTTGTGCAGCCTTATTGTGTCTGATGGCGCCATTTGTATTTGCATAAAGAATAAAGCGATGTTGAAGAATATTCTCTGTGACTAAAATGTCTTTTTCATTCACCTCACTAGTGCAAACTCCGATACTAGATCCTCTGCTGCAGATGCCTCGCATGATCAAGCTAAAGCTCAAATGAAGAGATATTTAAGTATTTTGAGACGAGTAAAATGGGTGGCGTAATATTGGTTTCACATGATACGCCTATAAAGTCATATACATAGTGTCCTGAATTAAAGGCGGTGTAGAGACAAAAATGTTTTATTTGCTCGATCAAGTAAGCATCTGCCTTATACGAATTTGTTAATTACAATTCTAACTGTCTCTCTCGTTATTGGCTACTATTCCTAAGCTTAAATAAATCACTTAATTCAACATTATTATCCTTATTTTAGCATTAGTTAAATCATCAGAATTAGCGTTTACTACTTGGTTCAGCATCAACGTTTTCACCAGAAGGGCTTTGGAAAAGTTAATTCCTAGCGTCGCAATGTTATTCTTAGCTGGTGCGTTGGTGAGAAAATTTGGGCAACTATGGTGCAAGGCCGAGTGTCCTATCGCCCTACAGTTACTGCAGGCGGAATAATCGATATTTACCTTGTTAAGGTAATACTGAATTCTATGTCCCAGTCTGAATTTCATGCACCTAGGATAGCTGTAATTTATGACACGTTCAACTTGTAATTTTTGAGAATATTGTTTACATTACAGTAATTAGTAAAAGGTTTTTGTAACGACATATATTTCGTATCTTGTAAATGATCGCTTTTTTAATGTACTATTGTAAAATTATCTCTAAATACTTGAAGAACATTCTTAAAAATTGCTATAAAGTTAACCTTATTATTGCATTTATTAAACACTAAATCTTGTATAATATTTACGAAACATCTGTATAAAAATTAATTCTGTCCCTTTTTATGTAGAACTGCCGTTCGTTTTACATGGAAGTGATAAATTTGGCTCATTTGTTGGAAATGGTTTACCCACCTGGCTACAGATCCATACAGAACTATTTTGGTGCGGGTGTTGCCTCCTATTTCACTTTCTGCTGGTTGTTAGTTTACATCAACATCTTCAATTTTATGGTTACTTCCCTCTTTCTGGTCATTCCGCAGTTGGTCTATGAAAGCACTCTCTATTCTAACGTCACAGTTGATAGAACGGTAAGTAACTTATTTTATCATATACTTCATATTCTGCTTGTGCTGGGAAGCTTTTCAAGAATATTACACTGTTAAACCAGCTCTTCAGTAACTGATTGTGCTCCGTAGCTGTCAAACTAAAAGTGTATACACCGATTAATAAGGTAGCTGCGGAACAAAACGTGTACACCGATTGATAAAAGCAGTGAATATTTTAGTTCGACGTAGATTCGAATGCAGGTGAATAAGCTGGTTACAAGGGAGTTTTCATGCTTTTCCCATGTATAACGCTAATATGAATAAGTTTTTCTTTGAAAATTTCTCCAGGAATCATTCTTATCTTTAGCTGTTCTTTAACCAGGGTTGCCACGCTACCTGGAAAACCGGGAGAACCGGGAAAAGTCAGGGAATTCGAAAATTGACCAAAAAATTCAAGGAAAAGTCAGGGAATTTAAGTATTTTTGTCAAAATCTGGAAAAGTCAGGGAAGTTCATACAATGATCCCGCTAAAAAAAGCGATTTTTGCGCCGACGTCGGAAAAGATAACTTTTTTGGCGAATTGCCTATCACGCGAGTGTCTGCTGGCATAGAGCCAATTTTCGCAGCTCCAATTTGATTGCCTTTTAGAAAGGCAAAGCAAGTTTCCCGCAACTTTTGGTTTCCAGTATTCTCGAGAATCGCATGAACTAAAGAAAGTACCTGTTCTCGTATAAAACAAAATGGGTTTAATCTTAGTATACGGTACCATGGAGGTTAGAATCAAAGAATATGTATTGTAAAGAAGGAAAACCTCTCTGCAACAGACGTGGCTCCGTTCCATCATAGAGGGAAACATCTGTGCATGCGTGATATATCTGCCGCCAAAGCTGGAAACCGGTGTCGAAGTTCGAAGGTCACGTTATCAAGAGTTCATTAAATGAATATCCTTTAAAATTTCTTTAACCACTTGCGCTAAAAAGACGTGCCACGCACGTCGAGATGTTTTTGTCTCAAACTGCGAGCGACGTGAACACCACGTCGATAAGCATTTATCGCAAAAATGAAAATAACATGGTGCACATGTCGCCTAACAACGAGATTGTTTATTTCTCGAGTTACAGCTCTGGATTGCACTCGCAGATGCGGAGCGGCGTAAATGAGACACTTTACCACTTGCTATATTGTAGCGCACGGCACCGCAACCGTGAAGTTTAGTCTTAGCGCAAGTAGTTAAACTCTAAATTAAAAGAAAATATTTTTTGGCGCAAATAAATTAATTCATAGGTTAGTAATTTTCAGGGGGGGAAAAACTACGAAAATCCGTTTTTAAAATTATTGCGAAAAATCCAAGAAGAAACGTCCTTTGATAAAACGTTTCTTCTTGGATTTTTCGCAATAATTTAAAAACGGATTTTCGTAGCTTTCTTTTTGTCAAAGAACGTTTCTTCTTAACACGTTTCTCAATTTCCGGTACACATCGCGGAGAGGGAAATTCTGGCCGCCAGGTTCCGTCGCCAAATCCCTTGGCAAATTTTCCCTCCGCATTCTAGCGGCGTAATACCATTTTACTTGTATGGAAAATTTTCTTCTTTACATAGACCAAAGAATTAGAGATTCTTTGCATAGACGTTTTTTGGTTAAAATAATCTCCATGTATGGATTTGGCGACATGATGATGCGCAGTAAACGGGTCATTTTGGTCTTGGCGACAATTTTCAAAATCGTGCCAAAGCCTTACCGTATACTAGAATTTTACCGCAAAATCTTTTTAAACTTTTATTTTTAATAAATACCTTGCCATTTTGCAGTAAAATAAAAAATAGTAATCTGTCATCTAGGCTAACCATGTAATATAACTATATTCGCTAAAATATCGTTGATTATTCTAATTCAATTTTTAAGTAATTATCTTTATTTTTATGTTATTCGTATAATTTAATGATGCTTCTTCTCTCTAAATTTATTAATTATTAGTAAATAATATTTCTAAATTTCAGGAAATTTTCTCTGGCATAATCTTGAAATTAATTTTAGCAGTATGATGACATACAATCACGAAATTTAATGCACATATTTTTTTCTTATGTATGCTGCAAACTAAATATAAAATACCTCAATTTATTAAAATAGATTTCTTTGTTTCGTTTAGCTGCAGAATGTCTGCAAAAAAAGCCTTATTTTATTCCAGATTGGGAAGATTCTAATCTCAATCTTCAATGGAAAAAACAACAACTATTATAATTATATTTGTGTTTTCAAGTGTTAAGGTGCTTTTTAAGAACATACCTCACACAAATTAAATTTACCTAAAATCTAACCTAACTATTTAGCATTGCGTTGTGATTTATAAGGACCGGATTAGCCTCGTGTTGAACTGGTGATGATCATGAGTAATAATTAAATAAAACATACATTTGTTATCCAATGTATATATCTTAAATTTTATTAAGTTTCTTAAGTGGAAAAGTAAACAAAATTATCAAACAAAGTATACCAAGAATAATTAAGAATAAATGTCCTCTGGGATTTATTGAATAATTAAGTGAATTTGCTACACAATACAAGTAATACCATAATTTACCTCTTAGCGTAGCCAACGTACATTACGCGGATAGACTGGAATTTTCTTGAAATGTACCTGGAAAACCTGGAAAAGTCAGGGAATTTCATTCTCCTGTTTGAGTGGCAACCCTGTTTAACATAATCGCTTAAAATGTTCATTGATAATGGCGCTTAAATGGCCATTAATAATAGCCAATGGCCGAATGGTTAAAACCGCAGAAAATCTTCAAATATTCAAATCTGCTTGAGATATCATTAATTAAAACTACAGGAGATTGAATACTCATCAGAAATCCAAATATCCAGACTAATTGAGACCGATGTTTAAAATTCGGAATAAATGTGTTGTCATACATCTGCTGGCTGAATGATTTATATTGTCATTAATGACTGGTCACTCCCTGAGAGAAAAATAGAATCATCCATACACCACTATCTTATGAGTCCATAAAAGGATAGCGAAAACACATCCTACCATCAGCTGTCAGAATAGACATTCGACGAGAGCTGAGTATGGGTGAAAGGGCCATTGTTATCAGTGTCCATTGATTCTGTCATTCCAACTGTAAGAGTTTTGAGAAGTTCCGGATACTATATGAGTGATATAACGGTAAAATGGAACGTGAGGAAGTTGTAAAACCCTAAACGTAACCTAAATTATTCACAAATAGCAATCCTTAATGCCTCTGATGTGTGATAAAATCAAATTATCAGGTAACGTAGCTCCAAACGTTCGACTGACATCTGAAGTGTGCCAGTACTCGCATCATTTCGTAACGGATGATTACCTCGGCCATGTTAAGGACACCCCTATCCGCTCACTTGCAATGTCACACACCGCGGAGCTTCCCGACACTCCCACACGTTGAGGCTGCAGCCTACGAATGTAACCATCAAGAACTTCACTACACAAGCATCGCAACCGTACACTTCATAGGATCATTTCTATAGTATGATTAGCGAATTCACTCACCTATAGCCCGAGCTCAGTTAAAATCCTCTAATATCGAATTACGAATGCCGCGAGTGAACTGAGTTTCTGATCTGTGCTTGTATTAGGAAACAGAATAAGTGCACAGTCAGAAGTGTACTTTTCCCTTGGAGGTACAATATTTAATTTATACTCCACAGAACTCGGTTCAAGCACTAAGGTCACTTACTAGCCTCAAGGATACTGAGGTAGTGAAGGCGCAGTTACCACAGTTACTAAGAGACGATGCCACCAAACAGTAGTAGTGAAGCAAGCTGGCACCAAATCCCCTCAAACCAATACTCACTAAATTGAACATTTGCTACCAATTGTAAGTAAACCAAAGCACTCCACCTGCTGTCTCTAAAACATTCTGATGGATATGTATGAACTTGTCGAATTCCAGAAAGGTGCTAAAATGCATTGTTCCTACTATGAAATTTGTCATAGAAGGAGTTATAGCATTGTTTTTTTAATTATGTCTTGGACCATGTGTCTCGAAGATGAATGCCGAAGCGAATTGGACAGTTCTGTGATATCCATCCTATGATAGCATTTTCGACATAGACTTTTGAGATGTTGACGAAAAGTTTTGATCATTTGTTCTCTGGAAGTCAGCAAAGATTGCTTGAATCATCTTTTAAGATGTTGACAGAGATTATTGACATTGGTTGTTTGCATAGAATCTCGGAATATTTTCCAAAGTTCTTAAAATCGACTTTTGGATATAAAAAAAAATTTGTTTATAATCGATTCTCTGGATGCAGACATTAATTTTCTGCATCTATATGCATTGCGTACACTAAGTCGATATCAACTGTCAAGATGTGCTGATTATTAGCTTGTGGAAGTATACTTGTGCTCGTGTAGTTGGGTTTAGTAGTTCTAAATTCTTTCAGAATAATGATTGTCCAAAATCAAGTATCTAGCGAAGACTGTGGGTCACTTTCAGCAAACGCATGATGGCATTAATGATTAAAAGTATCCAGAAGTTGTCAATACTTTTGCTCATTGGTAAGTAAGCTACTTTAAAAATACTGCTGCATGCGTACGGGTTTGTAACAGATTGAATGCATACAGGTCCGATGGTAGGTTAAGAAAATTTATTTTACCAAATAAACACTTCTCATTTCTGGAATTTTCTGCAGAAATACTCTTACAGGTGCCCAAAGTATAATCAGTAGTTGCGAATTAAACTACTAAGAATGTTAAACCCAAAGCATTGCAAAGCGCATCTAAAGATAAAGCTAACTCGGATATTTCAGTTCACGTGGAACTAACAACTCCAGCAAGAATAACTGAGCAACTGAGAGCAGATGCTCTCTCTTCGGCCTTAAATAGTTTGCCGAGATAGTTCTAGAACTTTCTGCTTCTTGGAATTACCGGAAAGCAATACAAGGGTTGAACTACGGTTACAGCAAACATAGTGGTCAATTACAGTTTTTCAATTTCAATACATAGACCGTACCCAAAAGTCGCCAAATTTGGCGATTTATAGCCAAATTTAGCGACAAAATAAGTCGCCAAAAGCGTTGTCAGCTTGGCGATATTTCACCAAATTAACTAGATACCCATTTAGTTTATGTTAAATTAACTTGCCCTTGTACTCTTACTTTTCCGGCATAGCTTCTCTTTAGATTTTTCATTTACAGAAGAAATACAACAATTTTACTTGTAAATCTACTAAAATTAGCTAAATACAAAATTCGTAACAATACTCTTCTGTTCATGAATAGCCTTGTATATATATATATGTATGCATGCGTGTATGCAAAGAAAAAAATCGCTTTACTCCTTGCGGCTATGGTTTATAATTTATAATCTAATTATTTATTAAAATATATTTTGTAAATTCTTTTTAGGGTTTATTCTACGACCGTTTTACTAAAAATGTTGTTGAAGTTGCACCAGGAATTACGTACAATATTCCGAAAGCATATCTTGTAAACGTTGGACTCATATATGTATTCAGTCTTCTAGTTTTGTATTACAGGTAATTATTTATATTATAGGCAACACGTTAATTAATTTATCTGCATTTTTTTAATATTGCCTTTACTGTTCAAATCCTACATGGCTTGATTTCTTTACTTCCATTAATTTTATATAAACTTCAGTTTCCGTTAAAGACTTTCATAATTCAACTTCCATTTTCATTCCTACTAATGCTATACTAAGTGGGAAAAAAAAAAAAAAAAAAAAAAAAAAAAAACTGTTCAAGTCTATGACAATTTAATGTAATTCTTCTATAAATTTTATGCAAACTACAGTTAAAAGTCTTTCAGATTAACTAGTATTTATTTATTTATTTATTTATTTTATTTTAATTCATTTTATACAGGATATATTTGTTCTTAAAATGTTTTCTAGTTTAAATTCAATACTTTATCTCCATTAATTTTGCATAAATTGCAATTCCTGTTAAAGTCCTTGATTCTTTACATTCATTTTTTGTTTAATCAACTTTATCCGAATTAAAAGTACTTTTTAATTATTTTGCAGTTTTAACTTCCATTTATTTTAAGCAAACTGGATTTAGTGTTAAATGTTTTCATTTTTTACTTTCTTTCTTTGCTCTGATTAATTTGTTATGTCTTGAAATTAAAGTCCTTTATACAGTTCATGTTCCTTTCTTTTTAATTTCTCATTAGTTTTACACAAAGTTTTTTTTTTTTTTTCATTTTATATTTCAATTAATTTTTCATAAACTGAAATTATTGCTAAATCTTTCTACTTTGTTTTCCATCCATTATTTAGAATAATTTTATGTAAACTGCTGTTATTGTTATAGGCTTTGATACTCTGTTTGTATTCCTTGTTTCGGTTTTTACACAAACTGAAAGGAATCTTTTACAGTTTCCCTTCAATTGTACACATTGCTATTACTGTTAGAATCTGTCATACTTGTTGCGTTCTACATGTTCGTGGATTTGGAGTAATTGACGGTAACACTTGATGAAGAATTAAAGCACAATTTATTCGCCAGTATTACACAGCAGAGTTCCAAAGGCACGTTTACAGTCTAAGAAAACTATGATAAACACGCTGAAATAATCAGCAACACAGCCTTCAGGCTACAACAGTGAACACAGCCTCATGGCAAAGCACTAAGTACAGTTCCCGACTCGATTCTGCCGTTATTAAGCTTATCTCTGAATTGAACATACTCTTTTATTCGCGTACAAGCTGGGTATATATAGCTTTAACCTATCTTCGAGAACGTTGCCGCTAAGAATGCGTTCTAGAATGTTCTCGCTCCATCTATGGCATATCCCCTCTTTTGTCGCCATATGGGCGATTTCATGCCAAATCTAGCAGCCCGGACTTTCTGTTAACCCTAACTCAGCTTTCTGGGGAAGCTATCTCACCGCAGCTGCGTATTTTGCAAAACAATACTTTTACTCTGCTTCCAGTAACTTTAGGTAAACCGAATTTACTGCTAAAATTCTTCACATTTTAGATGTTCTATTCTTTATGTTCATTAAATTTACAAACTGCAGTCATTGTTAAAATCCTTCATAATTTTTTGTCCATTAATTTTTCTCCATCCATTATTTTTTTTATTTCTATCCATTAAATTTATACAGTGTGAAATTATTTGCACTGTTTATTAGTTTTGCATAAACTCCTGTTACTGTTTAAGCATATTCGTAGTTTTAATTGGACTTATGTAACTGAAAGGGCTTCTAAAAGCATTTTATAATTTATTTCCATTTCTTCTATACAAACAGCAGTTACTGTTAACATATTTGATAGCTTATTGTTTTTTCCCTTCATATAAAAGTATCTTTCATAGTTTAACTTCCATTCTTTTACAGAATTTTCAAAACCTTTGGAAATCAGTACATACGTTCGGACAATGCCTGTGTATTTTCTAATGTAGTCTTTTGCTCGTGGAACTATGGTGTTGGGTTTCATGACCTTACACGCTATTTTCAAGCCAACTTTTGTCAAGTAATTAAGGTAAAATTAAAATTTGTATGCATTATTTATTAGAAAAGGAACTATTATCGTTTATTATTTCACTATTTAAAATATTATTACAGGATCTGTAGTATGCATACATAATTGATACGGATTGTTTATAAGCAGAATTGTGTATCGTATTAAAACCCTCTAACCGACAAGGCCGTATATATTTTTTGTGATATCTCTAAGAACGTTATACGTGCATATTAATAAATGGCAAAGAAACCAAGGCAATATATTAAAAGTACACAAATCCAGGTATAAAATACCATGAGAATTTTAAATTAAAATCAAGAAAAAATTTTTTCTCATCGTAGTTTTGGGAAATTTGTGCTTTCTTAACGAAACTCCTGGCCGGTCAGAGGGTTAATATTGCGCAGTTATGCAAATATTTGTGTTTATTTGATTGTGTGTTTGTTTTTACATATTTTTATATCGTTATGTATTTTATTTATCTATCTGCGCTTTTATGTGGTGAATTTTTTGTACAAAGTTTGCAGTGTACTTTTGTTTATTTGAATGTCAGTCTATGTATTACATTTTTAAACGTCCACTTTGCGTT
The DNA here is from genome assembly GCF_044657685.1 of Stegodyphus dumicola. Classification (NCBI taxonomy): domain Eukaryota; kingdom Metazoa; phylum Arthropoda; class Arachnida; order Araneae; family Eresidae; genus Stegodyphus; species Stegodyphus dumicola. Next base: position 135,449,665 of record NC_140769.1, read on the forward strand.
TTATATTTGCGATTTTGTAACTCTGAGTTGCTCAACGCTTGAATTGAGAAGAGAAAATAGCTCAGTTATAAGCTGTCACATAGGAAAAGCTCATCTGATGGCCCTTGTAGTCAATTTTTATCGCCACGTTGGCGACATTTGACTATTTCTTGCTAATCTCATGATTTTCTGGAAATTTACGGAGTTCAATATCATACCACTGTAATTAAGTTTTTGACTTTAATTTGCGAGTGATTTTGTTGATCTGTATTTCTCACATTTTAAAAAGAATTTGTCTGATATCTATTTTTATCCTTGAGCTATTTGTAGCTGTTTGGCTTGTGTAAGCTGTTATTCATTTGAAGAAAATGTAAATTTCCTACTATTAGTCTGGCATAATTATTAAGGACATCTCTATTTGTAAATAGGTTCTCAACTATATTAAACCTAACGCAAAGGGCTTTATAGTTTTTCAAGACTGTTATTCATCTGAAGAGAATAAAAATTTCTTACTGTTAATCTAACATAATTATTAAGCGCAGATTCTACGAATGGATAGGCTCACAATTATATTAAGCTTAACACGAAGGATTTTATAGCTCTTTACCCCATAGCGTATACTTTTATATTTCATTTTTAAAACTAAAATCATGTTCTAAACTATTTTTACCATTTGACGGCTTTAAAGTGTTGTACACCCCTGCTAAAAAATAAGCAACAAAGGAAAAATAAATAAACGGAATAAAATTGAAACTATTTAATGGCTGAATTGAAATGAATGGCTGATGGTGAAATTGGTCCAAGAGGTTGAACCACATAGCAAAAAATAAAGCGAAGTCATACAAAAACACACGAATTTAGACCATCACATCGTAAAAGGCCAAATGGGTCAGAAGAATGTGCAATAGAAACATCTTGCTAATAAAAGATGTGATGCCTCTAGCTGAAGTGCAAGCCTGAAAATGGCGAGGCAAACTGGCAGTCATGTCGTTGATAATTTGTTGGGCAATAGCTCCCATTCCTGTAGTAATGCATGGTTGAGCTCGAGAAGGGTGCCTGGCAACACACTGAGACCTACTATCCGTCGTCCTACTATGTCCCACACTTGCTCTATGGTATTCAGGTCCGGTGAATTAGCAAGCCACGGCAGATTTGGAATGGTTTCATTCTCCAGATAACTCTCCGCACCACTCGAGCTCTATACGCGAGAGCGTTATCGCCCATAAATATCACGTCGGTGCCTAATTCAATGATATAAGGACGCAATAGAGGGTGTAGAATTTCGTCGCGATATTGGACGATTGTGATAGAACCAACAGGAATCATGTAGAAGTCGGTGCGTCCGTTTGTTGCTATCTCAGCTCATACAAGTAAGCCTCCTCCTCTGTAATGGTCTTTTTGGATGATGTTTGGCTTCCGATAGCGTATCCCTGGCGCTCGGTATACCATTGCCCTTCGGGAATCGCACTGGATGTTAAATCGGGACTAATCCGTAAACATTACGTTGCGCCGCCACTATTCTGGTGTCACAATGCGATGCTCACGGGCCCAGTTCAACCGCACTCTGACATGCGATGAAGACAAAGAAACACAAATCCACACAGTGAACCTTCATGCAGTCGACGCAACACAGTTAGGCGGGATACGGGCCGTCTTCAGCAGCAGAGAATTGCGACGACAGCTATCGTGCTGTTAGTGATCTACGGCGTCTTGCACATAGAAACCGGAAGGTATCGTCTGTCTTAGTGATAATGCTCTGGTGTTTAGACCCATGACATTTAAATAGCTTTTGGTCATTTTGGTAACCATTCCACTGCCTATTCACTACGATGCACATTCAGCTCTTTCGCAACCGCTGATTTTCTTGCACCAGCTTTCAACATCCCGGCAATTCTTCAACGGATTTCATCGCGCAAATGGGGTCTTTGGCTCATGCTTCCCACTTTGGCTATCTCGGACTACACGGAACTATCGCTGCTTGCCAACTGGCGCATAGGTCCAGCATGCCCCTTTTTAAAGCTTTGTAGTGTAACTGCTGGAGTGCGTTTCATGCTAATTTTGGTTGCCTCTTTGAATTCGGTGATGTAACCTCCATTACAATATATATCTGTGTGTTCTCATTTATGTATTTCTAATGCATATAGAAATTGGTTCAACTTTTATGTATTCAATGTGTATATTTTGCATTACATGACACTCCACTCAAAGCTTTTGTAACCTAACATCATTGTAACATGGATACAATAATGTTAGATTATTGTAACATGGAGCACAATCTTACGTATCCTATGTAGCAATTTATGCAAGACATCTTTATAATTATTTTTGCAATCTACTTTTCAGTAACTTTCCTGATTAAGAACAATTAATGGTGATTGGTCTTTCAGCTGCTACCTTGTTGTGGTTTTTCCACTGATCAGGCATCATTCCTTTCGGTTTTACCTTAGGTCGGAAGCCTGGTCAGCGGTGCCTAACATAGCATAACCTCATATGTAAACTGGATGTTTTACTTCTCCTTTTTACATACGTACATTTTCTTTTAGCGTTTGTTGCTTATTTTTGGAGCACGAGTGTGTAAAATTATGACGTAAAACATGTCAGTGTTTGTATAAATTCTGTTATGAAATACCTCTTTATTTACGCAGTGGCACATTATAAAAGAGATGCAGCTAGAAATGCATTTTATTGGTTAGGTATTAATATTTACACTATTCCATAAAAATCTGTTGTTTAATCCTTTGACGCATGTGAGAGAGGTACAAGTTAGGCAATCCTTTTTGGGGTAAGAAAGTTTCTGCAAACAAGCGTATGAAATTCACTTACTTCAATCTTACCAGTTTTTAGTTTTAGCTTTTTTTAATTAATGTTATAAAACAATTGACAAATTTTCAAAGTAATACACCTTCTTATTACACTTCAATTTTTAATATATTTAATTGAATATATCACATTTAATTCACATAATTTATAATACATTCAACTGATGATTTTCAAAAACATTTGTACCAATATTATAGAGGATAAATGGAGTTTCCATTGCCATATATTACATAACACGGAAGCTCACTCAGACTGCGTGAGGCTCTGGAGACTCCGGTAATTAATAAGCAGGTCCAACTCGTAAAAGAAGCGGCCCAGAATATCAGTTCTTCGACTCTAGACATCAGATGGACATCTTACTAATCAGATAAACAACACGGAGAACATATAATGGCAAATTGATTGGGATAAATTCACTCAAAGTAGAAGATTTCAAGAATTTTGGCTATAACGTACGATAGAGAAAGAAGTAATTTTTTCCTAAATCAGTCTTTGACTGGCTATGGTCCGTTCTCTACGCATATTTACAAAAGGAATCTCTCCCTTTATGGCAGCTGCATATGCAGAGGAAAAATGGGATCCTGATCGTTATGTTTTCAAATATGCGATAACTGCTACATATTTCAGCCAGCCTCTCGGCTACAGATTTATTACTTTTCAAGAGGTACCTTGTAAAAACCAAGCAAATGAAGTGCAAAATAGTTCAAATAATAAGTCTTCTCCAGTCCTATGGTGGTTCCCCCCCCGGGGGTTGACTCAGGCGAACGCCTGGGAAGTACTGGTTAGGATCTGTACTTAGGCAGTCTCAACCTCGAGGGTATATAATTTGACTTCACAGGACTAGAACCCGAGTATTGTACTCATGTTGGTTCAGAATTGGCAGGGACCGTACTGGTACTGTCGTATCTGTTCCTTCGGCTGTGGTGGGGCTATATCGGAGATCGTCGACCGAGTCCCCGGGGGTTTGCCCCTATTCAGTTCTCGTGGCGGGGACTGACAGAGTGGACAGAGCACCTTTGAACAATGGAATTTCTGCCGATGGAGTGGCACCCGGAGGCAAGGTGACAGAGTTTTTACCATAGCAACATTTTAGTTCTGCCCAGTGCTTTGTAAAAGCCGGACGGGGGTTGCGCTTGCGAGAATGAGGTCCCACTGACCATGGATATCTCAACTCTGTATGGGTCCTCTAGAATATGGACCTGGGTCGGAGGTCTATGGTGCTGAACTGTGTCACCCATAGGTCGCGGACACTTGGCCAACTGAGAAGGAAAAGGACATTTAGCCGACAAGGACATTTAGCCAGCAACCTAACCTTAAGATAATAAGCAGTACCGCCAAACTGGCACAACCGGGAAATTAAAACAAACCAAATAATGGAAGACTGGAACTAAAACTACAGATAAGGACAACTCGTCCTTCCACTTGCTCTCCGAGGAAGATGTGTCGGCCCAGCCAACAGGGTCATCTCGATCTTTATTCAGAATAATGCGTATATATAAAAAAATGTAATTAAAATTACGATGTAAACAGTTATATTGAATTACAGACAGCAAGCAGGATAATAACATTAAACATTTCTATTAGCAATAACATAATCATATTTGCGAACGTATTTTATAACAAATAATATATACAGAGATTTTCTGTCTATACAAAATTCTTTCTGTATTACAAGATAATCTAATCATTACTCATATTATAAACTTATAACGACTTAATTCTACAGAATAATCAATCTTTGATTAGCATTGAACAACTCTGGCTTCTACACATAATTCAAGTAGATTTTTGCTAAAATAACAGTATTTACTGATCTCCTAAAATAAAATATCCATATCTATTTAAGTTCAAGAGAATCCTTGTAATGCCCAGTTTAGCCTTTTCGCCTTTTCAGCTGTATATAGAAATTGTTCATTAATCGTCGCAATGTTTCCATAGTATTCTATTCTGATAGGTTCTGTAAGTGAGCAATCCCATATATAGTGTGAACTTGTTGCCAGGTGGCCCAGCTGAGCACAGAGACAATTCATGTATCTTTTATGAAAGTTGACAGATAACGGCTAGAACTGACAAGTACATTTAGCCGATAGGTCATTTAACCGACATGGACATTTAGACGAAAGGACACTTAACTGACACGGGCATTTGACCGACAGGGCATTTAACCGACACGGATATTTAGCCGACAAGACATTTAACCGACAGGGTGTTTAGCCCACAGCGCGTTTAGCTGACTATAGACGAAAATATCGTGCGACAATGTTTTTGAAACAATTGTCCATATTTATCTGAGAAATAAAGTCTGTTTCCAGGGTACATAACGAGGAGGTTTATAGTACCATAGTTTTGATGCAATTAGATGTTAAAGGAACTACGGATTTTAAAATTTCGTCGCAAAAGCAACTTTATTTGGTGTAAATTTTGAAATCAGTTTCGAAAATAATCAGTTTCATAAGTGGGAAAGGAAATTTTAGCAGTCAAAAAAATAAAGCGACTTTATATGAAAAGAATGAGCGGAGCAAAGAGAAAACAAACGTAACTTAAATTGGATTTCTTTAAACCCTTTCACATTAACAAATTTTTTTCTTCCTTAGTAAATGGCATTAATTTTTCAATGCTCTCAAAATTCTAATAGCTTAGCCTTTTTCATGTTTCATTATTATTTTCCGCGACAAATCACATTACATTCGTTTTCGCTCATCTGACTGCTGAAATTTTCTAACCCACTTCTGAAAGATAAAGACCAAACCAACCAAACACTGAGCGGTAAAGTCTCTGAACACTGGTAATTCAGTGCGGCGTTCGATCCCCGCGGATGATCCAGATGCATGGACGCTTTCGAGACTTTTCTCATCCATAATGTTTATATGGACCAGTTTTCCCAAGAAAGTCCTCCGTGAAGGCATCCTTTCCCTTAGACAGATAGCCCTCTAGTGCTTGGTCATAATGAAATAAACTAAACCAAAGCGAAATATAGAGATTTATGTCTGATTACTCTCGAAATTATTTCAAAAATTTATGCCGAGATAAGGTTGCCTTTCTGTTTAATTTTAAAATCCGGAATTTCATTAATCTTAAAGAGAAAATATGGCACTTATTCATAAACCTTCTCGTTAGTATTCTGGAAACAGCCCTTTAGATAAATATAGACAAATTTTACTAAAACAGTGTCACATGTTTTGTCTATATGTGCGTGTTATCAACAAAACGTGCTGTACGTGTCTAAATGATTTGTCGGCTAAGTGTCATGTTGGCTAAATGTCCTGTCGGCTAAATGTCTGTGTCGGTTAAATAGCATCTCGGGTAATTTCCCTGTCGGTTAATTGTCCTGTAAGCTATCAATTAAATACCCAGGAATCATAATAGATCAAAAACAAAATTTTATCGAATATCTCAACGAACTTAAAATTTGTTTACATTCTATAAGTCAAAATCTTCGACGCATGCATGGCACAAACTGGGGTTTAAATCCCCATATCACCAAATTACTATACCGTACAGTAATAACCAAAATTATGGCTCCTATGGCTCTGCCATATGGACATTTCCTATGGCCACAAGAAAAGAAAAAATTCCTACCTCAATGCAACGACAATTCAACTCCAGTACTGCTCTTGCAATACCGGAGTTGAATTTACAGCAGACATCCTGCTGTACCACGTACAAAAATAAAAACAGCAATAAACTCTAAAGCTAAAAACAATTCAACTAAAGATGATGACAAAAATTTTGTATGTTGTAATTCAAAATGTTTAAAGAAAAATATATAAAAATGATTTAAAAATACAAATTTAAAAAATAATTCGTAAAGGATGGGCGAATTTCATTCGGAATGAATCTAAATTTTAAAATCTGAAAGGAAGAATCAAATAAATTTAATAAAAAAGATATTATTAAATATATGCCAAATTCAATTAACAGCGAGGAGCTAAAATTTTTAGAGCTAATTTTTAAAAAACTGCTCGAGCGATTATTACAAAACTTGGCAGTTTGGCATAGCTTGAGTCGTAGAAGCGAAATATGGAAAAACTTTGGCATATCATTTCAGAAAAAGTTCGATTTTGTGTCAAAATATCTATGTTAGAACAATGCTATATATAAGTCTAATACATATGCTAAGTGGCGCTTTCAAGATATGGAAAACGCAGTTTGAATTTCGTCGATCGGTCCAGTAGAACGTTCAGGGTGATATAGAACTGTCTTTTTTTCCGCAGTGTACATAATATCGTAATAATAAATGTAATAATAATTGCAAATATTTGCTTTGATGAGACAAGTTAAAAAGGCATATCAAAGGAAGAGCAGTCACCACTCATTATCAAATCCCAGTTTCCAAAGTGCATTTTCTCATATTCAGGTTTAGATTTGATATTGTGTCGCTGCATCTAAAGATGTCCAACAAACTGGTAAAATTATTATTTTATTATTTGTGCTGGAAAAAATTAAATGTTAAAAAAATCGCATGAAAAATATTTCAGCATAAGTCTCCTTCTACCATTTTTATCCAGCACTGCTTATAGTTTAACGATAACAATGATATAATGTAGACTAGACAGAATGTAGGTTGAATAATTCCAGTGTAAATTATTTAGACTAGTATACTTAGTACAAATATAACTCTGATTGATACTTTTGTTCAATTATAGGATCTAATACATATATCTGAAGAGAAAGCTCCGTCGAGGAAAATTTGGGAAGCAGCTGTGTTTACTTTCGTGACCTTATTTCACATAGCTGTAATGTGTGGATTGTGCTATTTCATGTATTTCACGATTTCTACCTTTGAGAAGAATAGAGTTTGTGCTATTTTTGTCCTTAATTTATTTTTAATTGTTATGTTTGATTAATATTGTTCACTTTTGACTTGGATACTGAATACATGTAATTTGATTAATCTGAGGAATCTGATTATTTCTTTGGATTACGTGTGTATGCTCATATCTGAGAGAACACTTTTATGATCATTTTCGTAATTAGATCATCAAAATGCATTTAGGATCATTATCACATGTCAGCACATAAATATTTACTATAGTCAAAAGTCTTTAATCCGGAATGATCTATAATCCGAACCTCAAAGCTACAAACTTTCTGCGCATGCATAAACGCATTAATGCGTTTACGCGCATAATACCTTTACGCATGCGCGTTTAATGTATAACGGACGGTATAAGCTGAGCTAAAATTATCTAATTATCTATTTCAGTTAATGCTGCAGATTGCGTTGTTCCTTAATCTTCGAATTGGATCCGGCTTATTATTTTTTGCAGACTGTTAGAGCAATTTTATAAAAGTAAGCTTGAACTTTCGATTATGTCAAAAAGAATTTCCGATTCTGGAGCTGCCAAAGGATCTACAAAGCGAAAGCATGTTTCGATGTCCATCAAACAAAAAGTGGAATCGCATCAAAAAATGGATAAAGGCATGTCCTTTGTTTCTTTAACCACTCCGAAATCTGTTTATCAATTTCAGGCTGCTCTGCGGGGGAGGGGGAGGAAACATCGCTGCGCGCAATGAACTGGAAGTTGATCAGTTAGAACTATCCTTATCTTCAGGGCAGATGTTTTTATTTTATTCGGCTTATAATTCCTTACTAAATGTAGTATATCATATCATACTCCTCGTCATTATAATTATCACGAACACACATCAAATAGTTTTCTAGTTGCAATTTTCTAATTTCGTCTATGTGTAATGTATGTCTTACGCATGCGCGCGTAGAAAAAAATGTTTAATAAAGTAAACAAATAAATATTAAGCCTTTTTTTTTCTAAATTTTGATAGCCTTTAGATTATAATTCCCCTTTATTTCATAAATTACGGTTTCATATTTTTAATTTTATAATTTCTGCATGCCATCTTACCAGATTTAAATTGATGATCTATAACCCGGAAAAACCGATAATCCGGAATCGCCGAAGTCCCGACGAGACCAGATTAAAGGCTTTTGACTGTATATTTTTTTCTATTCTTGCGATTTTTTAACATTTATTCTAATACGCCATGGATTCTAAGAGACACCCTATGATTTTAGTGCAACCAATGAGAAGAGGAAAAAATAAATTTCGGTTCTAAGAAACAGCCTTTCATTTCAGTAACCACTATGAATTGTAAGAAACACCCCTATTAAATAAGTGTACTATTATTGAGTGTAAGATTGAGTAAAGATTTCAGTAACTTCTATGGATTCTAGAAAACACCCCTTGATTTCAGTAACCACCGTGGATTCCAAGAAACAGCCCTGATTTCTGTGTAATCAATAGGAAGGGGTGAATAGACTTCTGTTCTAAGAAGCATTCTTTAATTCTAGGAAACTCCTGATTCTGAGAAACACCCTTTGATTTCGGTGCAACAAATGGGAAAGTGGAAAAAATAGACTTTAGTTCTAAGCAAATAAAATCAATAAAGAAATGTTCAGCTATAACTGCAAAATATCGACTTCAATTTATTAACAATAATAGTACACTTATTTAAATTACCATTGGGAAAAATAAATTAATTCAGAATAGAATAGTTAGTAATTCGGAAAAAGTGTGAGATTCTAAAGGCGCACTACGCGTCTTCAGCGAAGTTTACTTTGAAGAAAAAGGGTGGGCCTTAGAATCGAAAAACGAGGCTATTACAGACTTATTGATAAGTTAATATTCTAATACTAAAGGTTTCTAAGCTTCCAGAACATTGAATGAATGAACAGTCAAATAAAATAAATACATAAAACAGTAAAATGTAAATGTTTGACAACGATGGTTGGCTGTTGAGACAGTGCTTTTGTCGGAGTATAGGTTGTAATGAGATTTTTAAACCCACGCTTAATTAATATCTGTCAAATTTCAGAAAGTTTTCGTGACTTTACGAAAATTGCTGTAGTTTTAAAATCTTAGGAGTAAAATTAGTTTCTTTGTAGATTCTGAAGTTTATTGCAAAATACAGAGCAGGTGTTTAATTGGGATGAAACCCCTGATTTGAATTAAACACCTGATTCGGATTTGTATGCCGAAGCGAGTTTATATCACAACAGAGGAAAATATATTCCCGAATACAAATCAGCGAAAGACCCAGTCAGACCCAGTCATGGTAACTTCTTTTTTGTGCTATGATTTGAAAATTAAACTGCTGCTCTTTTACCTTGCGGACAATCCGGGAAACTTCAAGAAGTATAAAGTCCAGAAGAACAGGCTAAATGTATTGTGGACATCCTACAACAAGGCAACAAGGAGGGGATCATCTACATAACTCTTATTTCTGCACAGAAAAAGCTCTAGCCGAGCATCATTTTCGAACGCGACTCCGAAAGGGTCCGAGCAAGTGTTCTTATTAACCTTTTCAAGATGAAACGCCCGATACAGCCTTTCCTTCAGACGACCACAACCTGCCGAAACGGCCGAGATTGCGTCGTTGTTAACTTCCCTTCCCCTAAGGGATGCAGTAACAGATGCAGTTTCCCCAAATGCCTTGTATCACTTTATTGCAGGCAGTTTGCATTAAAAAGATTTAATCATTAAAAGCATTAAAAAGATTTAATCATAAAAAGATTTGTCATTTCTTATCTTTATTTGTTAGGAAGTAGAAAGGATGTCATTTGAAATCTTCACACCTTTTCGTACGTTAATGTATGGGGAGAGGAGGAAATTGCTGTGAATCTCGAAAGGCGTTTCCGCAATTTAAGCATACAAGTTAGCCAAGGATTCGTTTTCTAAGAGTTAAACTAAATGAATATAAAAAGTAGATGATTATAAAAAAGTAGTTAAAGGAAGGTAAGGGATATAAATAAAATAAAATTTCCTCCAAAGAAACCACATTAAAAAGACGCAATGTTGTAGCTTTACAGATTTTTTGCATATTTTGTTGCATAATTTTTATAATACTTTAAAAACCAAATTGATAAATTATATGTGTAATTATCCGCTATTTCAAATTGCAAAATTTCCTCAGATTGTGATTTTTATAACAAACATTTTTAACAAACATTTAAAAAAAACGCAAGAATTTTGAATAGTCACCTTGATAATCTGATGGTAACTTCTTGACTCTTGAATAGAATACAACTAACCTTTAAATAGTTGGTTTTATTTTCAAAATTTTGGGGTCTAGATATCTCTGTTTCATTCTTAGAATGACATTGCAAGACTGAAAGACGTTTCATAGATAATTATTTTAATTTATCCATTTCTGTTGGCAGCTAAACCCCCCTTTTTATGTGTATGTATGTGTCCTTAAAATTTCTCAGTTCCTATTTAAAATAATATTGCTGAATATTATTCGTATTCTCTGAATACGAAGATTAGATCTGCATTTCCTTTCATAACATTTTACATTTTTAAATAATTGTTTTCTTAATATTTTATAAATATGATGAACTCTACCTTGAGATCATAAACTGCAATCTGAAGTTTACCGACAATATTTTTTTTTTATATTTAATTTCTATTTGTAAAGAGCGTGAGGAAAGATGTGTCGAGATTACAGCTGACTTCTTGCTTTCCTGATTATTTATTAATTTTATACTATTTTTTCCTATGTTAATGACAATTTTATTTTTAACAGAAAGTCTTAAGAGGCTTTCTATTGACCTTGATAATGATATTGGTTGCCGCTGGTTTCTACGGCTTTCTGAGATGCAGTGAAAGATTTGAAACGTATTGCTCGAGAACAACGAAGCTGTACATTTCTGTCATCAAGTAAGTTTATATATATATACATATAGTAATTAAATTTATAAACATATTTACTTGTATGTATGTGCATGTGTAAATGTGTGTTTGGCGATATACGGCGTCTGCCGAGGCCTTCGTGGAGGACTTTTAAATGAAACTGGCTCATATATATGTTACACATGGGGAAAAAGAGGTAATATTCAGCGACTTAAATTGCACAACCGCTGGTGAACCCTCAGGTAAGTTTAATAGAAAAAAGTAAAAAAAAAAAAAAAAAAAAAAAAACCAGTTTTTTTTTATATTTAAAATAACTTTTATAATTTGGAAGTTCAACTAATTGAATGTGAAGAATTGACTTGATTATAGACAAGCAACAAAAATATTATTCAAATTTCAAATCAATTATTATTATTATTATTATTATTATTTATAATTATTATTAGTCCAAAGGGGCTTTGTCCCTGAAGGACTATTGTTTTCGTCTTGCGTTGAAAACTGTATCACTTTTCAAATCGTTGCCAGCAAATACTATCGTCCTGTATTATATTTGAAGAAATTAAATAAAAAAGAATCTGCATAAATGTATGTATGTTTCTCGCATTGTGATAAAACAACGGTACCTGCAGCCACCCAATTTTGAATGACGTAATCTTACTGCAAATATGAGCATCTGAAAGCCCAAATTTGGAATTTGTTTTATTATCGATTTCATATTTCATAAAAATTTAACGAATTTTTTATTAACAAACTCAACGATTTCAAAATGAGCAATGGCAACACTCTGCGGGAGGGGAAAACCTGTTTTATCTCCAGTGCACGGAACTATGTATCGGAAATTCTAAGATATGCTCATTTTAAAATTATTTTGCGACATTCCTGTTGAACTGAATTTTATGGTTTACGTGGCAAAGAACATGATATTTAATAAAGAAAAAGGTAACACACAAAACGTTAAAAAAACGCCCCTTTGGACGTAATTTAAAATCTGAAACCTTTCAGAATTATAATATTATTGTATGATCATAATGACAATAGAATTCCATTTATCCGGATTAATTGGAACCATGCCCCACTCAAAATCTCAAGATTTACCGGATCTTTTTAGGCCATAGTTTTTATGGTGAAGAAAGGATTTACATTTTGTTTATCATATTTTCCTTGAAGATCGTTCTCAGATATTTGCAAAATACTGTTAAACAACAGCACGTAGACCGCTGCACCTGACTTAGCATGTGCGATGTGTGCAGTGGACGCAAATAAAACATTTTTGCTGTGGTATAACACTGATAACGATAACTCTTTTGGTTACTACACCATAATCAACGAAGAACAATGGGAAAATCTGTTATTTAAAAAATATGAGACCGATGATGAATAACACTGTTAAATTAAATGCCTTTGCAAATCCCATTCTTTTGTGAAATAAATAAATATTTCAGTTACATTTCACGGTGTTGTTTTTAATCTTAACATCATCAGACACTTGTGACATACTATGTAGTTGCAACATCGTTCGTTGTGAAAGACACGGACACTTGAGTGTTTGAGCTCGAATCGAACTTGATCATTGAATAGATCGTGCTATGGCGCCAGAGTAACTAGGATTGATCCTCAATTATGCAATCTATCGGCAAACGCTAATATTTACAACTTCAAAAGAGCGGTCGCCGAAAATGGTTGGTTTAAAATATTAAAGAAATACACCATTACAACTGTCGTTCTCAACCATTTCTGCCTCACGCATCGCTTTCACTACTGTTAGAAGATAATTCTCATCTTTTCCAAAGCTTGAAAAAGATATATACACGTTTATTTAGATTTAGATATTTTCCATTTATAAATTAAACACAAACCATATGAAAAATATTGGCAAATACCAAAATTTAAATAAAAGTAGTTTCTTATATCCATAAATTAAAACGAAATACTAAACAGCTAAATAAAAAGCTAACTGCATCGTTCCCCCCACAAATAATGAAACTTCCCTTAGGTTGAGAACTCCTGCGTTAGAGCCACGAAGCCTCACGGCAATGACGTTTGCGACATTTTCTCTTTATTTTCCGCATGGCTTCGTATGTAATTGAAAGCATCGTCAAAGCGAATTTGATAAGTGATAAGTGGAGGCCTTTACCTTAATGGTTAATCTGAAGCGAATTTGAGGTGTTCAGGATTCGAGTCCCGACGACAGCATTGCACATTTTTCACGTCTCCAACATAAAAAAAATCCTAGTCACTCTACAGGTGGCGTCCGAACTGAAAGTTGGTGGACGATAATACGTCACCACCAGGATTTGGCAATTGGATTCCCTAAACCTCAGCCGCCCTTTAAAAGGGAAAGTGTATAAGACAATTTCTCTGTCCTTGCCGCATGACTTCTTGGTGTGATTGGAGGCGTATTCGACAGGTCCAGGGTTCGAGTCCCAACGAGGGCATTGCACATTTTTCTCGTCTCCAGTATTAGAAAATGCTAATTAATGACTCTACAAATTTCATGGTTTAATTCTGTTGATTTTTTTTTTTTTTTTTTTGTTGATCTGTATAAACTTTGTTTAATGAAATAAAAATAAAAAATAAGTAAACAATAAAAAAAAATTTTCGCTGTTGCGTTATTGTAAGTAGTACATATTTGATATAAAAAATTAACCCAGTGATCAGTCAGCGTTTTAGAAGGGTTGTGTAAGCAGTTAACCCGAATAACTGGAGTTCTATTCGATCACAAATTTTCATACCATTTGTCATATAAGAGCCTTACTGTTTTTTTCCTCCAGATTGTTGATTTTACGGTCAGCGTTTCTTGAAATCTACTTCTATCATTTTACAAAATCGAATCTGGAAGAGGTAAGTTGGAATTTGGATGTTTCATACTTGCAGATTTTACATTCTGTATAATTTTATTTAAAAGCGAAGAGGATAAGAATTCAGATTTAACTTCTTGCCGACGAGTCAAGTATTTCAAGATTTATCGCGTTTAGGTTAAAGCAGGGTTATGGAAAATTGACCCTGCAGCATCTTACGGATTCGTAAAGATCGTTAAACAATTAACCTTGGTACCTTGGAGAGGGCGGAAGCCACCGCCCTTTGGCGCCCACTGTCGTCAATTTGTTACCTATCAGTCACACGAGCTACCCGTAGCCCAAGGACATTACCCAGAAACCCCAGGGTGCCATCCCCAGGCAAAACCTGGAACAACATCCTGGGCTACTAAAGCCTTGAGCTCTAAAGACTTGCCAATCCATCCGCCGACCTATAAGGTATCTTCTCAGGGCCTTCGTTACTTGTATACCCCCGTGTTCGAGACTGCCTAGGTGCAGATCCTAGCCAGTAGCTTTGCAGAGTTCTCTACGTCGACCCCTGGGGGGGGGGCGTTACTGAAGAATAAGGCCAGTTGATCAACTGTCAGTAAACGATTAAGAGCTACGAGACATGTTGCTTACCATTTATTCCACTCTTTAAATTTGAATGAAAGCGCTATGGGCACTCTCTGAAAAGAACTGCATCTAGTGTGTTCTCAGGAAACACCATAACGTCACCAAATTGTCGGTAATCTCCTAGTATTACCGATTTCCCTTCGAGATATGGTAGGTGTTTTTCAGCATATTTTCCTGATTGATGTTTAATCCGGCAAATAATCTTTGAATTAGCTTCACAATTCCAACGTCAGTCAATTCAGAGTTAAAAAATTTGTATAAGATAAAAAAAATGAACACAAATTCAAGATTAAGCAAAATACATAATAAATAAATAATGTTACTAGTTTTGTACATACGCAAATAATTTTGGTGAAGCTGTGCGTGAAAATGTAATATTTTTTTATATAATGTAAAATGGAAATCTACGAGTCTATTTAACATTGAGTAAATGGCTATTTAACTCAACTGGCGAGATATCGCCAAGCTGGGAATAGTTTTGACTACTAAGTTTTGTTGCCAAAATTTGGCAGTACATCACTGAAAGTCGCCAGACTTGTCTACCATTTGGCGGCACTTTGGTCCGGTTCCTGTATAACTGTAATGGGTATCGTATGTGGAGGCTTCGTCTTTTAGAAGCGCTCGCTGTGCATTGCATTGTGTTTAACGTTCTTAGCAGTTGAAGTATAACTACTGATTGTACTCTGTGATACTGAGAAAATCTGTGTGAATATTTTTGTGGAAACTTCTAGAACTGTAAAATATTACTTTTCGTAAAAATAAATTTTATCAAGCTACCATCGGTTCTGTGTACATTCAATCCATTACGAACCCGTACGCAGGCAACAATAGTTTCTAAAAGACGATTCTTCCGCAGAAACGGAAGACGGGATTGGGATTACTCAATTATGGCAAAGCACACGAGGGCTATCTACCTAAGGGGATGTATGCCTTCGTGGAGGACTTATTAAGGAAAACTGGTTCGTTTACACGTTACACATGGGGAAAACCACTAAAACACACATACAGCCAGCCCGTTCGCGGGATTCGAACCTCGGACCGAACTACCAGTGCTCAGCGACTTTACCGCTCGGCCGCTGCTGGGCCTCATTTTGTATTGGGAGTTTTCATCTTAAAGAGGTCTGAAATTAGGCAAAAAATAGACAGTAGATTTGCACAGATTTTGAATAAAACTGTGAATTTTGAGACTAATAACACATATGTCTTTCTTCAAGAAGAAAAATTTTTTTTGCAAGAATAGAAGGAACGTCAACAACTTTATATGGAAATTAATAAGCTAAGCCAATCGAATTTAAAGATCGGAAAATTTGTCATTAAAATAAAAACTGAACTCATTCCTTCACAGATCGCTCTACGTTTGTTTTTGCTTCTCTCTGTCCATCGATTTCCGTATAAAATATTCCCTTCTCCCACCTTTGGAAATAAGTTTGTGTTTCAAAAGAAGAGGAATCTCTCTCTGATCGCTTTCGAAATCGAGAGAGTTTTATTTAAAATATACGCTATTCTGATTTTATACCTAATTTTAAATTGTGGATTACCATGTTTCTATTGTAGTAAGATTCTTACAGAATGTAATGTTCCCTGTAATTTAACCGGTTTGGGAATAAGAACGCTTGATAATATTTTTAATTTAAAAATGTTGTATTTATTTATGATATCTGCGTCTTTTTTCTAGTGTTATGAAAGAAAGTTGGGAGAAGATCTGCTTCTTTTAATGGCAATGAACTTCTTCGTTCAGATTGTGTTATTCACATTTACGTTGGAATACCTGCGGCGAAAAATATTTGAACACTTCTTCGTTTCATGGACGTTGTCTCATCTTGATATTGCATACCACACAGCGGATTTGATTTACTTCCAATCTCTTAACTGGTACGTATTCTTCTAAAACCTTGAGGAGTCTTGTTGTTCTCATTTAGCGATTTCTATGAGCTACCAAAAAAATTCAAGCATTGTTGCTGATCGATTATGCCTGAGATTTTTCTTTTATATGGTAAACGTGCTTTGCTCATCGGAATAATAAAAATGAAAATTTTATTTTATCTGCATTTTTAAAGCATTTTTTAATTAGTACTATTTCATACCATTAGTGATATAAAGAGAATGAATACATAACATTCTTAGCACGTCTAGAAACATTTCTAATTGTACTTCTTCAATACACTCTTATCTGCATAAGAAATATAGAGTAATGATCAGGAAATTTTTCAGCGAGATGTAGATTATAATCCTCTGCATGCATACACATTTCTTGTTCTCTTTTCTAAACTAATCTACCATCAATTAACATCAATTAAACCATTAAATTAACAATCAGAGCGTTTCATCTTTCTTCTAAGTAAGCATCACATTTTTTTCTAGATTCAAATCATAAGTCACAATTAATACTCAAAATAAATACATTAGTCCATTTAAGCCAAAAGAATCCTGCTAAACAATTTTATATATATATATATAATTATTACAAAACAATGCTTTTGAAAACAAAACACAAACATACCTAGATTTTCGCGCATTAATCTGCAAAAAAATAATCATTAAAGACATAAAGTAAGAAATGTGAAATATTAGTTCTAAATTTCTTACTTTATATATATATATATATATATGTATGCATATATATATAATTACAAAGCAATTCTTTTGAAAATCAAATATATATATATATATATTTGAATTTAATAAACATTTTTATACGTAAAAAGCAAATTTAAAGATAATTAAAAACTAAAAGTATGAAAAAAAACATTTTTTTGGAATATTATATTTATTCATGGGTTTTGATACCTGCACTTATTTACATATGCTCTCATAATTTAAATGATATTGTAGATTAGTTAGTTCACATCAATAATTAATCATTTATTTGTTTACAATTAAAATTTAATAATTTTAATTATCTTTAAATTTGCTTTTTACGAATAAAGAATGTTTGTTAAGTTCAAATTTCATTCCTTTCAGCAATGGCGCAAGAGAATTATTTAAGTTTAATTTAACTTTCCTATTTTTTCTTATGAAACAATATATATATATACAATATTTTTTTCAAAAAATGGTGCTGCAAGTTTAAATGTTTTAACCGTTTCCTCTTACTGCATTTTAGGTTAAAAAAAATTAAATCTGAGAACAAATGCGGATGCTTTAAAAATTGACTTTTTTTCTTTTAAGAGGATTTAATTTCACTTACTTAGTTTTACTACTTGGCACAACATGTATTACTCACAGTTGAAATAGTTCAATTACAGTTAATTAAATTATGTAATTATATTTACTATCTAATTGCAGTGTAACTACGATTACGTTGCAGTTGTAATTACAAGGTAATTCCATACTATAATCTCTATAATTACTATAATTCCGCTCAATAATTAGGCTGTAATTGTAATATAATTGCAACAGCATTATAATAACAATTTCATTTGAATTTTAATTTCGGCAGGTTATCATAATTATGCAATTGCGATTGAAAATTACAATTGCACAAGAAAATCCTGATCTTAGAGTGCCGCCCAGTGGGAGTGGCTCTGACTGCCTTATCAAAGGGCGGCAAAGTGGTTAATGGGATTAATTTTGACTTACTTGGGTGATTAATGTGTGTAGGAAAAGTATTTACTGTCGCTGATTGCCGTACCGTAGGCCCGGGCTCGGATCCCGAAGAAGGCATGGATGTTTGTAAATGTATAGTTACGGATGTTATGCACGGAAAGTTCAAGTTTTCTTCTTAGACCACCATATTTGTATTGTCACCCTGGTCTGTCCGTTCTACAGATGTATCGCGTCTGGTCAATGATTGGAGAAAACCTAGACCGGCATGCCGCGCCAGCGGGGTACACCAGATGAACTTTGGTTGCGCGTGGAGGCAGCAGGGTCTGCCATCCCTCAGCAACACATCCAAAGCCTCTTTCACTCAATGCCCGCTGCCTGTAGCAGCGGTTATTCATAAATATGGAGGCAACACTCATTACTGATTTACTTATCATCCTCACCTCAAAGAAGGTTGTATTTCAAATCAGTTAATATTGATAGTATGTGTAATCTCTGAAGTATCTTTGCCATCTCTTGTCCTTCTTTATATTGCACTTTGGATAGCCAGCGCAATGATCTCCAAAATATCAACTTTATTTACGTTGATATATATTTGAGTAATACCAATATTTTAATGAGTATACTAAACAATTTGTGTTATTTATATAATTTTGCTTAATTTTATGTTAGTATCCTCTTATGTTTAAATGTAACAACTCGGATGTATAACTCCAGTGTTACTTAGAATATCACATAGTCAACTCACGTTTATCATACTCTAGCTCAGCGATTCTCAACCTTTTGACTAAAGCGTGCCATGTAAACAAAAATTGAAAAACCTTAGTACCACCACTACATTTTACAATGATTATTTTTCACTTTCTGTATAGAAATATTGAAAAAATATGTACACTTCCATTTGCGAAAATTGGCTGTGTATTTCAAATATGCACACAAAAAATATTAGATTAAAAATTGGTTACCATTTTAATTATCAAAATTTAAGTTATAATACTTAAATTGTAAAATTTAGTGCGAAATTGAGGTCTGTAGAGATCAATTTCTTTATGTCCGGCCTTATTTCACTGAGCTTTAACCGTAAATTAGGATTCACTTTTAATTTTGTTCTCTATTTATTTTTCAAATAAAACGTGGAAGAAAATACTTGTTCACACAAATAGGTTGTGCAAGAAGGCAATAAAATTTAACAACTTTATTTGGGGTGCCTTTAAATTCTTTTTTCGGTTCAGTCAAACGTTAATGAGTTTGTTATTTTTGAAATCTTCAGTTCGAGTTCGATCACAGGAAATTTCTATCAATTGTTCTTTTTCTTCACCAGATTTTCGAACTTACAATTAAATACTTTGTTTCTTTGCTTACCACCTATTTTTTGCTTGCGTACCACCAACAGTACACGTACCACCGGTTGAGAATCGCTGCTCTAGCTGGTAAGTGTATTGGAGGCAATAACCTGTTCCATTCTAGGATTCTAGGATTCATTAGGGAAGGTTCTGGTGCTTCATGTTCTTTTTACCTGTTTGGGTAGCCAGCATTGTATTTATATAAATTTATGTATGCTTTTATGCTTACTTGAATAACCTTTAATGTCATGTTACTTAATTAAATCCCTTTTTTTTACCTCTGAAGTTTAATGTTTTTATTTCACACTTACATTTTCCGAAATCGACAAGATAAGATCATTTCCTGTATTTCGTAGATTTTTTATTTAAGAAGTTTCGCGGTTTTTACATTTTTTTTTTCTGGACAAAGTCATTTTTTATGTTATTGGATTTGTTATTTAACATACTAATATTTTTCATGTTTACAGGATAGGAACATACTTTATGCCTCTGTGTTCAATGCTCAATATTTTAATATTTTACACGCTCACGTACCTCAAAGCGAATTCAGTTATGGAAAACTGCAAACCTGATAAAAGTCTGTGCTGGACGCACAAAACCCAGAGGTTCTTCTGCATCGCAGCGCTTGCCATGTGGTTATTTTCTATTGCCGGAGTCGGATATATTGTTATATTGTAAGTATAGGATTGCTTGAGTTGCCACTCTACTATAACTTAATATTTCTATCACTGTCCAATTTAATGTAAAGCTATTAAATATTAATAATAGGGTCAATAAAGTTTTTATCAAATTCTTAACAAAACAGCATACGGATAGAGTAAAGGACTCTTTTTTCCAAAGCGGATTGTAAAATGGATTAAAGATAGATGTTTCCGTGACGTGTGTACGTATGTACCTAGCGTACCTCAAAACGATTAGCTGTAGGACGATGAAAATTTGTGTATGGGATTGATATAACATTTATTTGTGCAATTCCCTCCATTATTGCAATCGGCAGTACCTCAAAATTCCATCTTCTGTTTCAGTTTTTAGCCTTTTGAGGGATTGCTTTCTCGCCAAGGTATTTTAGTTTCGCCAAGGAAGCCAAAATAGCGAACCTGTACGTCACTACTGTAACAAGCTTATTCATAGTTTCGATTGTGTTCTAAATATAAGTGCTCGAAGTTTTTAATTACTTCTTGTCAGTTTTAATTAAGTCTTTTCACTATCGTTTTATAATTTCACTTATGTTTTAAATTCCATGGATTATGTGCTATTTGTTTAAAGGTAAAATTTTGATTTGAATTTATCACTAAAGTATTTTATTATTTCACTTACGTTTTGAATTCTTTAAATAGAATTCTGTTTATTTAAGGTCCAAGATGCTAATTATAATTTACATTGTTTTTTCTTGCTTTGGAGAGGGGCCAGAATTTTCGAGTGAACTATTATAATTAAATACATTGAAATGTTACATCGGCTAATTCTGGATACAGAAAAGCTAGGATTTCTTGGAAGGGAGATTGCAATTGATTTCAATGTTCCTCCTTCTGACGAAGTGGCATTGAAGTTGATTGAATTCCTCTTCTATTATGTTTGTTTTTTCTTTAAATTTCATTGATTTTTTTGAATTGGGGTGTTGCTTATTTGAAGAGCTTTGGTTTTAACATTTTTTGAATTGTTTATTATAGGATTGCTTGAAATTTATTACTTATGAATTTTAATTTTTGGTCTTTGTGAAAAATTAGTTCTAAATTTCTTACTTTATGTCTTTACTCATAATTTTTCAGAAACTTAATGCGCGATACTAGGCATGATTATATTTTGTCTTTTAAAATTTTTTTTTTTTTTTGTAATTATGTATACATACTTTCGCAAAGAAAAAAAAAAAAAAAAAAAAAGGAAATGGTTGTTTTTTATGAAATTGAATATGTGTATAGCTCATACAAAGATAATAAAATGATTTGAAAATCAAGTTCATAATACCTGTTCACGGCTCACAATCACCCATTGAGTGTTCAAATTAGTAGTTAGTCGAACCGCCCCTAGCGGTAATACATGCTTGAATTTGTCGAGGCAAGGAGTGGCAGAGGTTCCTAATGTCATCCTGCGACGCATTCTGCCAGGCATTTATCAGTTGTCGCTCCAGATCTGCGATATTTTATGGTGCCCGAATCTGGCGGCCTACCATGTCCCAGACGTGCTCATTTGGTGAAAGATCTGGTGACCTTGTTGGCCAAGGAAGAGTATCAATCGCACTGAGATAGTCCAGAGATATGCGAACAGTATGTGGCCCGGCATTATCTTGTTGGAAAATGGCCCAAGGATGACGGGCCATGAAGGGTAATGCAAACGGCCGCAGGATGGAATCAACATATCGTTGAGCTGTTAGGATATAAGGAGGATGACTAAAGATGACCTGCTGTTATAAGAAATAGTGCCCCACATCATCACACTAGGGGTTATGGCTGTATGCCTTTCTAAAACTAAGGCTGATTGCCAGTCTGATGGCAACTATGATCGGCTGCGACACCACTCCAGATGATTCCGCCGATGTTGTGGGGTCAAAGGCGAACATCTTAAAGGCCTCTGTAACCGTAACCCAGCCTCAGACAAGTGCCGTGAGATGGTGAACGGTGCCACGGTAGGTATAGACGTGGCTGTAGCTTGTTGAATAGTCGGGCGGTTCGGGCCTGGCGAAAAATCATCCTATCTTACCTCGCATTTGTGCTCCTTGGCCTTCCAGAGCCTTCATTTCTTTTTCAATTTCCTTGTAGTAAGCATTGCTGCCAACATCTTTGCACAGTAGTGTCTGTACGCTGCAGGTGGCGGCCTATTGCTCGATATGACCACCCATCTTCTCGAAACCCTAAAATGGGACCACGTTGGCCAAAATGGCCCAAGGCGTCGTTTAATTGTCTGTAAGGTCTTTGATATCGTCGTAATGGCATGTTTAGTTGCTTCTTTACGGAATTACAATGGCAGCAACAAAAAAAATTTCCTCCTCTGTTACTGGTTTTATACTTTGTGAATTGCGCACTAGAAATGCTCGCTATGATCGCAATTCGTTCATTTGCCTTGAAACTTTGATCATTTGCATGTTCTCTCAAGACGTTTTTGCATACCAAATTTCGTCACGATCACAAAAGTCCTTCTTGGTGCTTCGATTTTTTTGCAAAAGAGTGTATATATATATATATAAGAGTGTATATATATATATATATTAGTTCCCCTTTACCCTTCTTGAAAGTCCTTATCCGGTCTTTATTTTCGCGATCGTTGGTCGCAGTCGTACACATCCACTTGTAGAAGTATTTTAAATAAAGAAAATATTCATATTTTGGTAATTTCAAATTTTTTAAAAAATGATTCAATGTTATTTGGCAGATTTCGATAGAGCAAAATTTAAGAATTTAAATTTATCTGCAAAGCGGCTTCACAAAGAGTTAAACTCTCAGAGTATTAGTTTGGCAGAGTCATTGATAACGCGCGAAGAAAAGGATTTTAATTTTTCTCTTCCATGTGGATGCACAAATATCTAATTCTCAGTGTGTTGCCATTTAGCATAGTACAAAATCTTTAATTTGTTTTTGAAATTTAATGTCTATAATTTGCTTAAGAAGCTATGTGGTTTAAAAGCAATATACGTTCTTTCAGATAACTGAATGCAGCTGTCCGCCACTGATGATCTTCAAACTGCAGATCTCTAGTAATCAAAGTGACCTACAGAGTTTGGTGGTCTCCTTGCATTAATTTTTATAATTACCTATCTATTGGTTCTAATTTAAAATAAATTTAATTGCTATTGCATCCAACTGATAATTTTTTAGAACTTTGGTAGCATTATTTTAATTAAAAGATAGTTCTATCGTGGTATAATATATACCTGGTACAGAACCATTTGCTTTTTAATTTTTATTTATTAAGATTATGACTAACGTGATTATAAATGCTCAATGCTTTCAGCTTGATCATAAATGCTTAATAATATTAACTTAATCCCGTGTTACTCTTTTTACAGTATGAATCCATCCAAGTGTGGACCCTTTAAAAGTTGGGAACATAGATTAGATTTAATCAAGGACATATTTTTTGTCTCAGATCTACGGTCTCATCCGATTAATTTTCTTCAGTACATGCAGTCACCAATTTTCAATTGCATTCTAGTGTGCTTTTTCTGGTAAGTTACTGAAAACCTAAGTACATTTTGTAATCTCAATTTCCATTTAATACGTAACAGTTTTTTAAATTAATTCAATCCTGTTTCGTGAATTAAGATTGAAAAAATTACATGTTGTTGGTTGGGTGATTTTGATGATGGTAAGACTGAGACTCACACCATTAAATATAATCTAAACAATTATTTATTTCACAAAACAAAAGCATGTCGAATGCCATTCATTGTAACAGTGACACTCCTTCTTCAATTAATTTTGAAAAGATTTTATGTTTTCAATTTTTTTCCGCCATTTAACATTTTTCTAGTTTGTCATCAAGATTTTATAAAGGATATTTGAATCGTGATGATTGGACTATTGCTTTTGTTAGTTTGCAATAAAAGGATGGACGCGGCATAGGATCAACACAGCGTAGCTTGCCTTACGCACTGGGAAAACGGTGTAGCACCAGGGTGCCTGGGTCAAGGACCCTACCCCTTGTAGAAAAGATATGTTATTTCGAATACTGTCATGAGTAACTAGTATATATTTAGAATTTTTTATATATATAAATATATATAATTAAATCAGGTTTTTAACATTTTTTTTAAAATTATAAGAATAGAGATAAGAGAAGAGATAAATTAAAAGATACATTTCTAAAAATACTAATTTGTGCGTCAAGTTTCAATAGACCTGAAGTGCTATCTGGAAAGGCCGAGAAAGGAGGAATGAGCTGGCTATAGCCTGATGCAGAAAAAACATTCGTATAAATAATAGGCAAAGTAGTGTGAGTTTCTTGGCGCACTAGTAATAATTAAACCTTAAATCTATAACACAATATTAAGAGGTACATATTAGATTAAATAAGTTATACAATACGGGTACTAAGTATGGCCATAGGCCGTTTACTATTATTTGGGTCAATAAAGTCGTAATCGTAAATCCTTATAACTGGGTTGTTGATTAAGACACAATAACAAGCCGAACAAATACTAATTCAGAAGTCAAACAGCAAAAATCAGCGTTATATTTTCAAATTTTCACAGAAAACATTTTTGAAAACATTCACACTGTGAAAATTTGAAAATATAACGCTGATTTTTGTTGTTTGACTTCTGAATGGGTTGTTGATATTAACAAGATTGGCATAAAAGTTCCGGGCGAGCCGGCAGTAAAAACACTTAAGTTGTTCTATACCCGATTCTTCATGTAACTTTCGATTTCGAACGTACCAGGGCGAATTTGTAATCTGTCTTAGGACACAATTTTGAGCCTATTGCAATTTTTTTCTATAAGATTTGCATGAATATGCCCAGACCGGGCAGGCATATCATAGTATGGGATGCAATACGGTTTTATAAATAAGCAACTTGTTGTCTATTGAAAGTACACTGTTTCGAGAAATTAAGGGGTGAAGTGTGACTCGAAACTTATTAAGGATAGATGTTATGTGTGGGTACCATGATAGAGTTTTACTGAGGATCACCCCAAGATAAGGGACTTGCTTGGCCTTTGGGATGATTTCTCCAAAGAGTTGCAGGTTTTGGTTGAACTTAATCTTCTTGGTTTGCTTGAAACGTAGCATCAATACCAGCGCAGAATCAAAACTAATATACCGCACACACTACTTATTGACATGCGATTAAATATAAATTTTGAAAATACGTTAACAATGCGTAAGCAATCAACTCTGGGCATGCCTCTTTCGGTGGCAAAGGCCTGGTCGGCGGAGCCTACTGCCCTTCCACCTTGAACAAAGAGACGCTCGCTTTCGCGACACTGATCGTTATGATTTGCTACCTGCCAGTCACATGTGCTGCCCGTCAGCCAAAGTCATTACCCAGAACACATCACCAAGACGCCATTGGGCTACTAGAACCTTGAGATCTAAGATGCCAGACTACCGCGCTTACACCTTTAATTTACACTTACCCTTTAACTGACCGGAACTCCGTTCTATCTATAGACAACAAATTACTCATTTACAAGACCCTTTTGTGTCCCCTTCTCACCTACGCCTGCCCTGTTTGGGGATATGCTAGCAAAACTAATCTTATGAAACTTCAAGTTATTGAAAACGTGGTACTCAGGCAAGCGGTGAATTGTCGTTGGTTCATTAGAAACTCGGCAATCCACCGTGAGCTCAAAATTCCCGAAATCTTTTATTATATTGCTAAACTTGCAGAAAATTTCTTTGTAAAGATCCCAGATGTTTGTAACAACACCATTCCGGTGGTTTCTTATGATTATGAATCTGATATGAACCGCAAAAGGCCGCTTGCGGTCCTTAGGTATCTCAGCCTATGTAAATGCAAAAGTTCTTATGTACTTATGTAAATTAATTTATGTAACTTATGCCCTGCAATTATTCTTCATTACTCCTTGTGCATCATTCCTTCACGTATTGTACCTTCTCAGGTACGCCCTTAGCTGCATGTATGTATTTTTTGTAAATACTATGTAAATATTATGTTTGTCATGTATTTTTGTAAATATTATTGTACGTATCCAACGTCTATTTATGCTTGAATTTGATAGGACTCTCGCAATTTAAGGCAATACAAGGCATTTCTTGTTATACTTTGTCACAATAATTGCTTATGTACAACGGTTTATTTACTGCGCACTTACCTACGTCTTGGACCTGCTGCCGCAGGCGTTTTCGTTTGGACTCATCTACTGTGGTTTACCTTAGTGGTACCTCGACATACGAGTTTAAATCGTTCCGTAACCTTGCTCGTATGTCAAATTGCTCGTATCTCAAAGCAATTTTCCCCATTGAAGTTAATTGAAATGCCATTAATCCGTTCCAGCTCCCAAAACACCAGCTCAGTTGTTTTTGTCAAGTGTTTTTGAATAAGAAAAATGTATTTACAAGAAGAAACATTTATTTATAAATGCATATTCTATAAAAACATAATTAAAAGAAAAAGTGAAGTGCTTAAGGAAGCGCTTAATTTTCGTCACTGGTCTTCGCTTTTTGCGTCACGCTTTGCTCATTTTCATCTGCAGATCGTTTAAAAAAATTGTCCAAGGAGGCTTGTTTCTTCCTCCCTTTCAGGATATTGCGGAAATGAGCTAGGCAAGTTTCGTTGAATAACTCCGATGCACGACGAGTTGCAACTTTTTCGGGGTGATTTTTATTCACGAACTCTACAACTTTCTCCCACATTTCCAAGATCTCTTTTATATCTCTTGTAGGGATAACCCCCTCCATCTCTGGCTCCCCTTCAAAACTAATTTTTCGTTGAACCACCGTATGCTGCTGCGAATGTAGATCGTGTAACTCCTCGGTTGTCAGCTCCTGAGACTGTTCCTCAACGAATTCGTTCACATCTCTCTCATCCACCTCCAAACCCATGGAGTTTCCCAGAGAAACAAGTCTAGTCCGAGGTGGGAGAAACTATTAGACGCTGCACACGACACCAACATGCGCGCGCATGTTGCGGTCGTGTGCAGCGGTGTAGTGTGCGATTCCTCGTATCTCAAATCTTGCTCTCATCTCAAAGCAAAATATCACTCGCTCGGCGGCTCGTATCTCAAAGCACTCGTATATTAGAGGTACCATTGTATTTTTGTTTTCAAGTATTCGCACATCTCAAGGAATCGAAAATCGTCAAACATAAGGCCGGGTTAGCGTTCAAACGCGGGCACCCCTTCTGCGAACTTCTTCGAGTTTGCCTGAGCCGACCACCGCGCCGACCAATAAGTGATCTTTGTGCGGCTTTTAGAGCCACTAACTTCACGATTTGTATAGCTCCGGGAACGAGACTACCTACGTGCAGATCCTAGCCAGTCGCTTCACAGAGTTCTCTACGTCGACTCCAGGGGTTGGGGGTAACAATGAGTAAGAGGAATTGATGGTTATTTATCATCCTCACTTACTCTCCGGCTCCACCAATGTTCCCGGCTCTGGAACACTGCCTACTTCCCAGAGCAGTAAGAAATCCAGAGCACGGATCAGGTCACACGCCCATCACACATCGACCTAGATAATAATATCATTCTCTCCTACGTCCCTCTTACGGAGGAAAAGCTTATCATCTACACTGATGGTTCACATATGAACACTGGCACGGGCTGTGGCCTCTGCATAATGGATAACAACAACTGCATATATACATGCCGACGCAGGCTCCATGACAATGATGCCATCTTCCAAGCTGAGCTGGTGGCCATTAAGATGGCAATTCTCCTCTCCTACCATTTCGCGAATCGCATCATCATATGCAGTGACTCGCAATCTAGCCTACAAGCGCTACGAGGCTGCAGAAGCTCCCTAGTGAAAGAGATCCAGAGACTCCTTCTTCATCTGCCACTGACTCTGCGACCGATCCTTCTCTGGGTCCCGGCCCACACTGGGATCACGGGAAACGAAATGGCTGACAGACTGGCAAGGCAAGCTGCGGGAGGCACGTCACTTGCTGAAAACCCACTGACCTTCCCTAGCTCTTTTCTCAAAAAACAAACGATGGAACAACTTATGGTCCAATGGCAGACGCGTTGGAATACTGGTGACACAGCCCTCCAAACTTACACTTTTTTATCGAAAGTGGGCACATCCCTGCGTACCTCGTCACACGCACTCACAGTCTTCCTAATCGGACATGGGCCATTTCTCACGTACCTCACGCGCTTCAAGATCATAGATGATGTCATGTGCTCCTGTGGCCAACCTGGCTCACCAGACCACTACGTATTTGACTGCCCTGCCACCAGTCAGTATCACCTCCAAAGGCCCTCAGAGCAATTTTGGCCTGAATGGACAAAAGTGATTATGCAGCGGCCGATACCCCATCGACAGCTCCAGAATGTCATTGATTACTGCATCCACAACTGCACTTCTTAACGCATAACTTGCATTGGCCACTCCCCTCTTCTCCATTTTACATTCCCCATTGTACTCACCCATTTTACACTCCTCATTGTACTCACTATAAACGTCTTCTATGTTATTATTATTGTATATAATCTATGCATTACTAATTGCATTGTTTATGGCATTTACTGAATGTACTTAATCACTATGTTTAGCACCAGTATAATCGTCCTCTAAGTCATTAATAATCGTCATCTATGTTATGTCACTATAATCGTCATTATTGTAAATATGCTATGAATTACTAATTGCATTGTTTATGGTACTTACTGAATGTACTCAATCACTATGTTTAATTTATATTATAATATTTTTCATATTAACTCATTCACTTTTATTAATACTAATCACGCATTGACTGTACTGATTGTAATGCATTCCGTTTGCACCACCCGCTGTATTCTATTCACTGTTACTTAATACAGCATTCTATACAACCTCTCGTTTTACAACAAAGTAGTGTACTCACCACTATATGTAATTTTTATCTGATTGTACTGCCGCTCGTACTTAAATACCCTCAGTTTTTATACATTCCTTACAATGACAGCATTCATATTTTATGGCGTTTTTACAGAATATTGTATATATTGTCTATCTCTCTTTGTAACTCACCTATGAATTTAATTTAAATTCGCACTACTATTTTAATTATTCGCAGCCACTGATTATATGTATCCATTCATTATTATTATTTCTAACTATGCACTGACTGCATGGATTGTAATGTTAATCATATACTGATAGCATTGAATACTGCGTAGTCTTATTGTACCACACGCTGTTATTCAAAATTGCGATCTGCTCAGCCTATCGCATTGCAATATGACCCCAGTACTGTACTTACTCCTATACGTATTTATAACCCGATTGTGCTGTAGCTCGTACTCAAGACAGTCTGCGCTGACACACCAGGTCACCAACATTATACATGCTGACTTTCTTTATTCGCAAATGTTGGTACCACATACTTTATTATATGTATTTACTTACCGCTAATTTATATTTAACTTTCTATTGATTTTACTGTAAGCACAATGTACAGTTTGTTTTGAATTTTGTATCTGCTCTGCACCCGATTACATATCGCACCATACTATTTGTGATTACTTACCACTAATAAATTTAACTAATTACTGATTGTACTGTCAGCACAAAGAGCTATGTACAGGTTGTTTCGAATATTATGTATACTCCCTGCATTTGATTACACGCGGTACTTTACCATATGTAATTATTTACTACTAATACTTATAACTATTTTCCTACTGTACTGTATGCACAAATATCCATGTATAGTTTGTTTCGAATATTGTATTTACTCTCTGCATTTAATTTTACATGGCACTTTGCTATACGTAATTTTTACCACTTATTTATATAACCTTCTGCTGATTGTACTGTAAGCACAAATAGCTATGTATATATTATTTTTGAATATTATATTTACTTTCTGCAACTGATTATGCACGGTACTTCATGTAATTATCTACCACTAATGCGTATAACCATTTACTGACTGTACTGTATGCACGAAAACCTATGTACGGATTGTTTCGAATATTGTATGTACTCTCTTAATCGGATTATACTCGGCACTCCTCTGTATGTAACTACTCACCACTAATATACTACCATTTACGGATTGTACTGTAAGCACAAATAGCAATATACAGTTTGTATCGAATATTGTATCCACACCTGCTTGTACTATATGTAATTTTGTAATTACTCTCTACAATTGTTTGTACACGGTACTTTACTATATGTAATTACTAATATTTATCACTACTTTCTGATTATAATGTATGCACAAATAGCTTTGTACTTATTGCTTTGAACATCACATATAATCACTGCACTTAATTATACACTGTTTGTACTAATGTCAGCTTTACTTATCCACTACTATCATACCTAATCAAATACTTATGTTTAATGATATACCATTACATTATGCAATCATGTTCTGTAACTTCTGAATGCACATTGTAGCACGAAAGTGCAAAGACGTTTATGTATACAAAAATTATGACTCTGTAACATCTTAAATATTTTATATGCGTTCCCGGGCTGCGTAATGGAGTTCTGTTTCCGCTGGGCATTATTCTGATAGGTATAACCTTAGGTCGGAAGCCCTTACAGCAGTGATCGGTTATTTATCATCTGCAAGCGTCCTAACGGGTGTACAGTCAATATTTCGTAAGTTCGAGGCGGGCATAGCGTACTGGTATACAATCGATATTGACATAGCGAAGATAGTGCTTATAACTACGCAAAAGCGTAACAGCCAAGAGGATTAAATTACCACTTTTCAAAACACTTGCATAGGATTCACACTGGCAAAGTATCAGGACCAGTGTCTGATTTGTCCTTTACAGGCAGAGAGGCTATCTATCCTGATCCGCTTTGCCCAGTTGTTTCCTGTGATGTTACTCTGAGTTTCAATGTTGATAGTTTTATTAAATGTACACTTGAGGCTTCAGATAGTCCCAGAAATAATATTCACAGACTGACAATTGTGGAGAATATTTTGGCCTTGCTTTTGTTCTGCTCTTTTAGTAATCCCAGAACCATTGGCTGAAGAAGTGTCTTCGGTTCTCTCTACCTGATTTTTCACCTTCCATCAACAGAAAAAGATCATCATGCATACTTATCAAAACTGCTGTTATCAAGAGAATTCAACTAGTAATGTGGCCTTCAGCAGGTGGAACACGCTCTGATTCAAAAATCTAAAACTTTCCTTTAAATACTACCTCTTTTTAACTCATTTGAATACGCGAGAACTGAAATTTGCATTCTGGCAGGAAAACGATAATGACAGAAAAGGCTCTTTAACATAAAATAACTGGTTCATAAAAATAAATGAATACGTTACAGCCTTGAAGAGGGTGTATTGTAGCTTCTTGTCAACTTTTGTTAATAGATATACATTTGTAATTTATTTCTGCTGTACTTGTGTAAGGTATTTTCTCCCTCCTTTCCGAATGCCTTCGTGGTGTAATTGGAAGCATAGTCGACGCGTATTCCAAGGTTCAAGTCCCGGCGAGGGCATTGCTCATTTTTCATGTTTTCTGCATTCAAAAATATCCTAATGTCTCTACAAATTCCCTGTTCGGGTGCCACTATAGTGTCATAAGAATATTTTTGAATGCAGAAAACATAAAAAATGTGCAATGCCGTCTCCGAGATTCGAACCCTGGACCTCTGGAATACGCTTCGAGTATGCTTCCAGTTACACTGCGAAGGCATACAGAAAGAAGGGAGAAAATACCTTATACTTGTCTCATATTCTGTAAATAGAATTAACTTTTTCTAGACCAACTATTATGTAGAAGAATTTGATATTCAATTTTAACATGTGTTTAGCGGTAAAATAAAATGTATTAATTTTACGTCCGTAAAATATATTAATTTTTTCATTGTTTTTCCTAGTGTGGTACTTATCAAACTAAGAGCTTATGCTGTGGACTGTGTTTCACTGTCAAAGAGCTTGCAGAACATGTTAAAACAGGTACCTATTTTAAAATCCTAGATGTGCAGTGTGAAATTTTCGTTTTGGGACTATGCACCATGATTTAACGCATTTAGCCGAGTTTACAGATCAGTGTCAGCGTTTGTTCTCCTATTCTCCCAACCGCACATCATTTCTAACAATCCATCAAATGCTTTCCAAACGACACCTTCCACCTTTCACATGCGAAAATTTTATCCAATTACTTCTACACTTCTTGAAATCAGAATATGAAATACCTCTTTCATTTTATTTTTCACACGTGCCGAAAGAACGGGAGCAAAAATTAGCACACTTTTGCATAGCGAAGGTGAGTCCTATTGAACTATATGTTGACCTTGCTATTAACCAATTACTTTTCATGAGACTTCACTTAACAGAATAAGCATAAAGAACCTTTTATAGTTTCCTTTTAACTTTTCCCGTTAAATTATAAAAAGTTGTAAAGTTTAGTGTGCTTTGCAGTCATCCAAAGAGTCCATACTCTTGGTAGTTGTTAAGCGAATTATCGCTTAATAATTTATAACGTATTTCTCCCGCCTTCTTAACATGCCTTCGTAGTGTAGTGGTCAGCACGTTCGACGCGTATTTGAGAAGTCCGTGGTCCGAGTCCTGACAAAGGTATTGCACAATTTTCACGTCTCCGGCTTCTAAAAAATCTTAATGTCTCCACAGTGGCGCTCGAAGTAAAAAGGTGGTGAATAATGATTCTTCACTACCAGGATTTGGCAATTGGGTCCCCTAAATCCCCAGTCGCCCTTTAAAAAGGGGGAGTATTATTTCTCCCGCCTTCTTAGCATGCCTTCGTGGTGTAGTGGTCAACACGCTCGCCACGTATTTGAGAGGCCCGTGGTTCGAGTCCCGGCGAGGGCATTGCTCATTTTTCATCTCTCCTGCTTCAAAAATACCTAAAGTCTCTACAGTGGCGCTCAAAACTAAAAAGGGTTGACTGTGGATGATGATTCTCCACCACCAGGATTTGGCGACTGCGTCACCTAATCCCCAGTCGCCCTTTAAAATGGGGGAGTATGTAAAATATTTCTCCCGCCTTCTTAGCATGCCTTCGTAGTGTGGTGGTCAGCACGCTTGACGCGCATTCGAGAGGTCCGTAGTTCGAGTCCCGGAGACAGCATTGCTCATTTTTCACGTCTCCTGCTTGGAAATAACCTAATGTCTCTACTAAGTTGCAACTGAAACGCGAGAAAAATGTAAAAGACCCTTTATTTAAATCTAATAAGAACAAAAGGCACATTTATGCTTACAACTCAGCTAACCACTTGTGGCGAGGTAACTTAAAGTCACAGTAAATAAAATGGAAAATTTAATTTAAATAAGGCTAGTACCCGAAGGCTTCACCAATCAGTTTAACGCGAAGTTGGCTCAAAACGTAACCGGCGTTGATATCAGCTATGGGCAATTAAAATGGAAGACTGAATACTGAAAATCGTATCTTATCTAGCAACACAGTAACGTGGCCTAGAGAGACAGAACACACTCTGTCTTACAATTTTAAAATCTGAATTTAAACATGCGAACTGATTTTTTTTTTGGCGGGAAAACGGAAGGTTAGAGTAATTCTATTAACAAGAGGTAAATGAAGCTTAGTGTCAACGAAATTCATTCAATAATCAATAAACAAAACTAATGTGTCTTATGGTTCATATTTATACAATATAATTTAACAAAAATCATTTGAAGGATTCCCCCCCTAATCTCCCTTAATCTTTATAAGTCAAAACCCGTGTATTATTTTAAGAACTCTCATAGGTAAATTCTAAACATGGAAAGCTAAATTTTCTCCATAAATTTAGAAGAATTGGAAAACATTTTTTATTGTTTTATGCAACTATTATTATTTTATTTTAGAAAATTATATAAACTGTAAACACTTTTAGAAAGAGTCTAAAAAAGCAGACATTTTTAATGCAGAATTTTAACATTTGAGCATTATGTTAAAATGTCCCGCACTTTTGCTATTCCGTCAACTCTACCAGAATTCATGAATGAAATAAATGAGAGAATCTAAATTTAAAAGAGAGATTTGTCAACATCAGCCTGCCTTAGTGATACTCCTTTGTTATCGTTTGCCTTGAGGGCTGTTGCTACCATATGGTGAGTTTATGCTTCATTAAAATTTAAATTCATAATCGTACACAAGGCAGAACTAGGTTGTTAGACTTAAATTTAAACATGTAAATGTTATGAATTTTCCTATTTGTCAATACAGTAAGAAGCAGAAGTTGTTTCCGGCAGTATAAAAGGTTAGATAGTGTTTAGTTTAGGAAATTAGATTAAATTATTTGAATACGCAAAGCCACGAGCGCTATCTGCCTAAGAGATGGGATATCTTTGTAGAGAACTTTCTGAGGAAACTGACTCGTATTTATGTTACACGGGGGGAAAACCAATCATGTAGCCAGCCCACTCGCCTGAATTTGCATCCAAAGCAGGTTGAACTACCAGTATTGAACGGTCGTAACCACTCGGCCACTGGTGGGACCTTGTTTAGTTTTGTAAACTGAATTGTATTACAAAGTGTGGTAGTTACAATACAGCTTTTTAAAACAATTTCTCTTTATTTTATGATAATAAATTGGTAATAAATTTTATGGTAATAAACAAGATCGTATTTACATACACTTTCAAAATTCATTACATACCTAAAGTTTTGCTTATTAGATTCGTAATTTTTTCTGCTACCGTTTTCAGTAAATTTCCTAATACCTTTATTGATAACAAACCATGTGTAAAAGAAAGGGCGCAAAACTTGTACATTTCAAAGATCAACTGCATTAGAAATGTTTAAAAATCTTTTGATGCTTTTCTTTCTTTTTTCCCCCCGTTAACCCTTTGCGGCACAATGTGTCCGGTCTGTACACACCTAAAAATTTCCTTCTGTACGCACAGAAAAATTGAATGAGAAAGGATTTATTGCTTTCTATAGGTTACTCTGAACTTTCTTTATTTTGTAGTAGATAGCAACAAAAAACAGTCTATATATTAAAATATAAAGATTTGGAGATCTGAAAGATTTTTCAAAAAATCTTTGAAGAATTTTCAAAGAAATCGTCCAGATTTCTTTTAGGGTATAAAAGGAATTGTTTGAAAAGAAATTTCTATGCTATTTTTTTTGGCTGTATGCTAATCTCCTTATTCTATATTAGTTTTAAATTTTTACCTTGAAATCTTGCCTAAAATCAATCGGCGAACCCTTGGTGTGCTCAGATTTGGCTTACCGATCATCTAGGACAACGGAGAGTCTGTATTCTTTGTTTCTCCGCATCTCATCGGTCAGTTCATTGAGAACAATGATCTTTTCCGCGCTCGTTTCGAAGCTCTATTCAATCAGTGTGCTCCCTTTGGACACACTCACAGAATTAAAACGATAAGTGCTATCTTCACAAAATTTTACTTGTGTACTCCTCTAGGCCTAATTAGACTGCCTACGTTTTTTTTTTTTTCCCCAGAATTCGAACTTTAAAAGGTAGCGTGCCGGAAAGGGTTAAATCTGAGTTGTGTACTTAGTTACGTGAAGTGCTCCCTCCTTTCCCCATAAAAAAACGAAAGAAAATGGGATAATGGAAAACATTCTTTTGTGGGCAAATATGTTAAGCTGTTAGAAGAAACTGATGTAGTACAAACATTACACTAAACGAAAGTCTAAAAATAAGCATTTGCGGGGGTCCACATTTAAGTAGTTTATTTAAAATATATGTATGGTACATGGAAACCAATCACTTCTGTAAAAAAAATAAAAGTAAAATCATTTTTAAAAAAATCTTAAAGGTTTCAGATTTTAACGGTCACCCAGAAGAGTTTGTTAAGATTTCTTACGCTCTCTCTGAGTTCACAGTCTCCAAGTCTGCCGTTACATTCACTCCTCCTATAACCCATTGCTTTTATCCTTTTAGCTTTATTTTTAAGCATCATTTTCTTCAGACTTACCCATATATAATTCAACAGCGAAATTACAAAAATTTTAAAAGCAGCATTTAGAATTCCCGAAATAGCGTTTTGTTGGCATATAGTTTTCAGTTTTTTCCAGTATTTTCTCGGTTCATAATAACAATGTTCAATTTTCTTACGCTTTACAAAATTTGTTTTTGTCTTTTTATTATTAACCTTTTGTATGGTTACTTTATTTATTATACTATATCACATTCATTTCGCTTACGCGACCTAATATTCGATTCAACAGCTCACAAAATGTTTAAAAACAGCATATCTTTAGAACTTCGAACAGACAGTCTCGCGCTGGATATAAAAATGTCTTATTCCGTATAGTGTTGCTACTGCTCGCTTTCAAACCGTTGAATTTGTTAATCAAAATTTCGTTTATGTTTTACAAAATATGAAATATATAATAAAACAAATTCCAAATTCGGGTTTCCAGCTGCCCATGTTCGGGTGGAGGTCTACATTATTCAAAACTGGATGGTTCTAGGTAACGTTGTTTTTCACGGCGCGGAAAACATTTATACAAACTCTTCATTATTTAATGCAGGGCGATAATATTTGGTGGCATTAATCTGAAAAGTGATACGCTGTTTATAGTGATTCAACGCAAAATACCGTTTTGAGACTAATAGCCCATTCGGGACCAACGTCTCGTTTGGGCTAAAAATATCCTGGAGATAAAAAACTTCACGTAATTAAACTCAAGATTTAAATATGTATAAAATATTATTGGATGTATGTGTATTTGCGTATAATAACATGTGTGCGCATTTGCCACTTAACATTACATAATATTGTTTTAATTTAGCAACGTGTGGACAAGACTTTTTTGCTTCATCTTCTTGCCGATATTGCAAAAGGACCATTTGATAAGAATAAAGATGACAGATCCAATTGTGAAGGTAAATTTTTGGTATCATTTATTGCAAAATATGAACATTTTACTATATGTTTACTAATTAAAAGTTTTGTAATAACTAGAAAGTAATTAATTAAGACACAATATGAATTAGTAGAAATTCTGAATTAGTAGAAAGTAATTACTTTAAAATTAGCGAAATAAAGATCAATATAAATATAAAAATAAGTAAATATTACTTCTTCATTTTATAATCAGCAGTGTTGGAAAATGGAAATATTTCCTTAAATTTATCGATAAGAATTTAGTCAATTTTCATAAACTTTGTATTCCTAAATTTGTTCTTCTAGGTGGTGCAGCTGTAATTCTGTAGATATGCAGGTTCAAGTTTCATATCTCTTGACTATATCATCAAATACGTATATTTTTACTTTTTGGATTTTTCCTGTTGCGCTACAATGTGTATAATTCATCGTTTTTAATAACATATATGTACTTCACTTCTTTTAATTAAATATATACTTGTACGTAGTATTTATTATTATTTTTTTATACTTCTTTATTCGTAGACATACATATTTATATATATTATTTGAGGTACAGTAAATGTGGAGAGTGATTGATTGACTGTATTCGAATAAATCTTGAGAGAATGGAAAATGAAATATGATGAAAGATTGAAAAATTGAACGTAGCGTCTCGTGGCGTCATCTAGCGAAAATAAAATATACTACTAGTGAGAAAAATAACCATTTCTTGAAATCTCAGTCCATACGGATAATCAGATGATATTCGTTGCAAAGAAAAGTACACCAGCTTTTAAATGAGTAAATGCATTTGAATACGTATTAAATAGTGTTTGAAACATCTTTTCTTAATGTAAGAAAGCTCTATTTCTTCATAAAAATTATCGTTGTGTATTATAAATTAAATTTTCTTTTTAAATTGTATCAAGTAGATACAATATTTAAAAAAATCATTTCAGATTTTATATTACGCCCAAAGAGGCGTTTTTTAACGTTTTGTGTGTTACATGTATTTATTCAATATCATGTTCTTAGCACTTAAGCCATAAAATTCAGTTCAACAGTAATATCATAAAATATTTATAAAGAGCACATCTTTTAGTATTTCTGATGCACAGTTCTCTGCCCCCCGAACAGTGTTCCTGTTGCTCGTTTTGAAATCGTTAAGTTTGTTAATCAAAAAGTCGTTTAAGTTTTAGAAAATATGAAATGAATAATAAAACAAATTCCAAGTTTGGGTTTCTAGATTCCCATATTCGAAAGAAGGACTTCGTTATTCAAAATTTGATGTCTCTAGGTACCGCTGTTTTTTCACAATGCGAGAATCATACATTCATTCAGATTCTTCATTATTTAATTTCTTTAAATATAATGCAGGGCTCTAATACTTGGTGGGAACAATTTGAAAAAGGAATCGTCGTTTTATAGAGGATGACACAAAATGCCAAAACTTTAAAAATTTAACTTTCTTAATAGAAGCTTCTGTCAGATTAGTTTAAGTTTGTGTGGACGTGAATCACACGCATGACCTCTGGTCGTCCTGGGAGCCGAACTGTTAAATTTTTAGACAGAATTTAGTACTTTTCCATCTAAATTAATTTATTCCCCTCCTATATTTTCTCTGATTAAAAAATACTCTAAATTCAAACTGTTACTCAAAATGGTTTTTGGAAAACTATGTTGAGAAAATAAACTTTTAAATTTCAAGAGTTCTAGTTATGCGCTTTCATTTATTAAATTTCATTTGTATCTTCTCGATAAATATAGGCACCCATTCGAAAACTGGTTTTTTAATACAAATGTCAAATTTTGCTTTAATTAAACCTTTTAATATTACTATTTTTCTATTTTCTTCTTCTCATCTTTATATATAGGGTTTTAGGGATCTAAACCTTTCAGTATTCGAGAAAATTTAGGATTCGTCCCATCTCTAATTAAAAAGAATCTATAGAGAATCAAAAGAATAGAAAATATTTATTTCTGTTTAAAACTCATTTTTGTATGAAATAAACAACGAAATTATTTCTTATTCACCTATGGTCACAAACCATTTGTACTCGAAGGGAAATAATGCAAGGAAATTAATTTCTTTGAGTTTGGTACTAAAACTAAAAATTCAATATGTTATTTTCCTCTCCTGAAGGGGGGCAGACATAATAGCATTCCTTTGTTTTGTTTGTGTTCGTATAAAACAGGGATAGTCAACCTGGTCTCTACTACAATACAAAGTCCGTAATCCGGACTCGTCGGGACTTCGGCGATTCCGGATTAAGGGTTTTTCCGGGTTATAGATCATAAATTTAAATTTGGTAAGATGGCATGCAGAAATTACACAATTAAAATATGAAACCGTAATTTATGAAATAAAGAGCAATTATGATCTAAAGGGTATCAAAATTTACAAAGCTTAACATTTATTTGTTTACTTCATTAAACATTTCTTTCAATTTAAGTTGTTTAAGTTGCTTCGTTTTTTTGCGCTAAACGCGCATGCGTAAAGCATACAGAAAAAAAAGTCTGTGGCTTTGAAGTACGGATTATAGATCATTCCGGATAATGGATGTCCAGATTACAGACTTCGTACTGTTGTAAGCTTTAATGGTGGGCGGGTAGAGCTTTTGTCCATCCGGGTGATGAAAATCCGTTCTCCCGCATAAAGCTCTCTGTCTCCTGTTTCCGTATATTTATCAGGCTTTGCCAGTTCTCTTACTTGCTCTGTGACTATAGCCCACATAATGGGATTATCACATCTTAAGCGTGAGGCTAGGAGAAATTTTCCCGGGGAAATAAAATTTTCCTTTTTGTATCACTGAAGGTTTCCTAGGCGAAACTGTTCCCTGGAACCGATGTCCCGGCCAGCTGTGCGGGACATAAATTTTTAATCTTTTATAAATATAAGTAAATCGATAAATTTAACTATAAATATTTTGACTGAGCCTCCACTCAAAAAATTACTTTGAATTTTACTGAGTTACAAATTTTAGTACTAATTTAGTTACTAAGAAACCAGTGGGCGGTAAGGAAATTTTACTACCTACAAAGTGAGCGGTAGGTATAAAAAAATTGACTACCAATGGTAAAAAGAAGCACTCATGATGACTAAGAAATGACTTCTCGAATAAGCAAAGAACAAGCCTATGAGCAGCGTGCACCTGCTTTCCTATTAGTATTTTAAAGAAGACTGTAAATGTCCGTGGGTTTTAATGTTAAAACGAATAGGTTATTCAACAACGAGCTTATTTTCAATTCGTCTTGGATCAATATAAAAAAGATTAATAGGATACCGAATAGCTGGGTGTTTTACTGAACAGTTAAGTTTGTTAACTCTATCACAGCGAAGTAGCCCAAAATGACTGTGCATTCAGACATCGGCAGATAGCCCGAACGCCTGCGTTTCTTTTCTACATTGTGTTTTCCCTCATCGTTAGGTCATGGCTCATTGGTTTCGGAAGTTATTAAATGACAAACAATCATTATTTTGGAGCGACTAAAAGTAGTTCTCTTACTTGAATACACCTTTCCTCCTCTTTGTTCAGTGTCAATGTTTAGCTACTGATGCTCGTAATTGCAATCTTGTCCTAAGGAAAAACTAGACACAATGGCTAAAACCGCACAAAGATCCCCACGAGAGAAGTAATCGCTCAAGTAGATTATTGTTAAGGCTATAGCATTCTACTTGGCATGGAAGAACGCAATCTATTCCAACAAAATTTCGGTCTATATACAGGCGTTTCAGATGTTCTGAGAGGAAGATATTTTGGTTTCTACCGATGCAAAAGAGTTACACAAATAAATAGTAATCATATCTGTGAAGTAAGTACATGTATAAATCAATATCACATCAAACACATTTGTACACACATTTATTCCTTAAATAAATATGATTGACACTTGAGGAATGACTGTTGTTTTGTACGTGAATTATTGACATGCAGCAGTCACGCGATGCTGAACACAATGCAAAAAAGTTGTTCTCTTAAAAACATGTTCTTGAATTCTTCCAGATGCGCTCTTCTGTACTTACTGGAAGAATCTAAGAAGAACGATCCTTTAACCTTGAATTTCAGAAAAGATACAGAGTTAATGTTATGCATTAAAAAAAAAAAAAACGATAGCCATTAACTGTAGCTGCTAAATCTTTATAAGACAATACAGGAAAGCATTATAAATGTAAAATCTCTGATCACCAGGGGCAAAATTTCTGACAAAATTAGGCAACATTTTGAAATTTCGGAAAGTTGCAAAATAGCCAGACGTTATAGGTTATTCAGCAAAATATTCAGATATTCACATAATTCGTCTATTTACATACAAGTAGCTGCTAGCTATTTTGACATTTTGCATTATTAAATCGGCAGAAACAATAAAAAAATTTTTAGCTTCGTTAATTTAATTTATATTGACAGTATATATATATCCTGCACGTGGTGTTTCAAAATTCTAAGCGTACATTGCTTGAAATCAAGTATGTTAAAAACCGCAAGTGAACAACATAATATCAAACTCTTAAACAAATAGATATATGCAAATAAGATTAAATACGTATAACGTATTTTTATTATTATTATTTTATGTTTTCATTACGAGAATCAACTATCCGAGATGTGGGAAAGTGACATTTTGAAATTTTGAAAAATTACTTAACAGCGCTAAGTCGACGTTTTCTTTGTCTGCCTCTCTACTATGTGTCTACGAGAAGAAGAGCTCGCACCACAGTGTCTGGCGGGTGGCTGTTGTTATAGCAACAGGGCTAGTATATTTCAAATAGGGAAGAACCAAAATGTCCTTTATTGTTATTTCGTTTTGAGCGACTGTTGGCTGAAGGGAAAACAGTTTATCATTCGTCTTCAAGACAACCCTAAGGAAAATGGATCAAGACTCGTTTCTACGGCAACAGACAGCTGCAGACTAACTGGCGAGAGCTTTTATAATCATAAACAGACTCTACACAGATTTAGCAGCTTTTTTTTAAATATTATCTATTTTTAAATGGTCAGACACTTGCTTATTTTTTACTAGGAGTATTGAGATTTCAAGGTTAAAAGAAATTGTTTGTACACGGGTCTTCTGGCAGATTGCCACCAAGGGCCGCGCTATCCGTGGTCGAACAGTACTGGGAACCCCGAATGTCTTACATCATAACACAATGCAAATGACGGATGTATTATTCCCAAATAACAGATATGAAAATCAATGGATGATGAAACTGTTCCGCGTACATCGTGGTTTTTCTGTTTTTTAATGGAAGTGTCCTTTTTATTCAGTACATTAGAATGTGCGACATTATCTCAAAGTGTCTCCTAATAGTAAAGTGTACAGATGTCATGGTAGAACTGGTGGTCCTTTATCAAACAGTCACGAGTTTCCTTTTTGGTATGTCTAAGGTAGTACGAAGATGGACGCAAAATCCAGGATTACATTAAAGTGTCCTTTAAAAATAAATTTCTCAAACTCCTTCGTAGCAAAAGGTGGATGGATTTCACTTTTGATGCGTCAATAGAGCTTTCTATAGAGATGGACATATGATCTACTATTACTGTAGATATCCAGCATTACTTAAATTGTTCCCTAAAAAAGAGAGCTACCGAAATCTCTTGCTAGCTTTAACGTCCTCTATCAAACAGTCACTGATAACACTTTTGACTCGTCATCAGGGCATTCTACAGAGACAGACACGTGGTCTTTGGAAGAGAGTCTTTTGTTATTCTCCCATCTAGAGATGTATGGCAGTGGAATACCCATGATTCCTGACACGAGGATGAGACTTCCAGCTATGTAAAAGGGAGCGTCATAACTGCCAGTTGCATCATAGAACATACCTAAAAAGAAAGATAAGATTAAATATTTGCTTGCAGAATTTACTTTCACATAATTTTAAAATTTAGCTTGATTTTTCTATTGGTGATGTTGGTGTTAGTTTGTTGTTATTAATTATGTTGGTGCTTGATTTTTCTATTAGTTAGATTTTGAAAATAATTTTTTATTCTTATTATGAAGCAAACCTTCTTGGACTTTTGCATATCTACGTATCTGCGATCGCTAAGAAATACCGCTGTCTCTGCCATTTCCACCAAAGTTCTGGCCCACCAACAGCTGAGCGGTAAAGTTGCTGAAAACTGGTATTTTGGTCCAGGATTCGAATATAGGGAAACGAACTGGCTGTGTGGGCGTTTTTGTGGGTTTTCTCATGTTTAACATATATGCAGATCCGTTTCCCTTAAAAAGTTCTCCTTGAAGGCATCCCCCTTAGGCAGATAGCCCTCGTGTGCATAAGATTTTTATTTTTGCTTCTTTTTAGCCCAAAGGGCGTTAGCCCAGAAGGGCTATTTATTTCGATTTGGCATTCTGCGTTGGTGCACTATAAACAGCGTTTCAATTTTCAAATTATTGCCATTAAATATTAGAGTCCTGCATTATATTTAAAGAAATTAAATAACGAAGAATGTGCATGAATGTATGTGTGTTTCTCGCACTGTGAAAAAACAACGGTACTTAGAGGCATTCAATTGTGAATAACGTAGTCCTCCATTCGAATATGGGCATCTAGAAACCCAAATTTGGAAATTGTTCTATTATCTATTTCATAGTTTGTAAAACATTAACGCATTTTTGATTAACAATCTCAACGATTTCAAAGCGAGTAATGGCAACACTGTACGGAAGGGAAAAAAATATTTTTGTCTGCAGCGCGGGAGACTGTGTAGCGGAAATTCTAATATTTTTTATTTTGCGATACTGCTGTTAAAGGCAATTATTATACGACTGAATTTTTAAATAAATTTAATGACTTATACAAGTTAAAATACTTTTAATTTGCAATATATACAAATTTCAGTTTTCATTAACATCTGTAGCGTTATCATAAATAATAAAAAAAACTATTTTAATTCCGCATGTTATGTAATTGACACGCAACCGATTGATTTTGTGTTATTTATTGCCACTTCATGCTGTATATAACTGTTTTAAAATGGCTGTAAGACTTTTTCAGTCACTGCTCATATTATATTAGGGCATGATTCTAACCGAATACCAAGATACTGTAACAGCATTTACAGATCGAGAAACAAATAATGGACTGTTTCCATTAAAGCCTAAAGTGTGATTTATAGTAGTGATGGGCGGTGTTTCATATCCGCTTCATTTCGGATGCACGGATTAAGTTCTTCCTCAAATCAGTTACAGTCATAGCATTTAGAGCGTTAAATTGAAACAATTTATTTTACCCAGGCCTATTTCAGTTTCTATAATGATCCTAGATCGTAGAAAGATATGGGAGATATTTCTGTGAAGTGATTCGCAACAGGAGAAACAGGCTCTGTTTAAAGTTTTCAAAAATTTTAATTTGAGATTAGAAATATATAATACAGTAAAGGTGATTAGTCCGTTAATTATGCACAGTCTTCTGTTAATACACATAATCACTAGCACACATGAGGGTCAATTCTCCGTTCCAGATCTTCAAACCCCTTATTTGAGAAAGATATATATATGTTACAGTAAAAGTGACGTTAATATGCTTGTTACGCATAATTACCAGTTATATTGGTAAATGACA
This sequence comes from Stegodyphus dumicola, assembly GCF_044657685.1. NCBI lineage: Eukaryota > Metazoa > Arthropoda > Arachnida > Araneae > Eresidae > Stegodyphus > Stegodyphus dumicola. Next base: position 135,494,364 of record NC_140769.1, read on the forward strand.
TAAATGTTCTAAATTTCTTAGAATTTTTCTTTCTGACTTTTGCCTGCGATTGTTTATAATTTAAAATCAAACTTGATAAATAGCGCTGATATATTTGACTATTAAAGCGACATTTCAAAAATATAGTTCATAAGTTTGATAGATAACAAAAGGTCCCACGTTTTTGTTGTTTTATATAATTCAGACATATTTTAATAAAACGAGTCAAATACACATATTTTTTAGTAATTTTAGAACTATTTAAATAATATGTGACTTTTAAAGTCACACATTATTTCAATTATAGCATTATTTTTGCATTATTTCAAAATTATAGTTTATAAGTTTGATAGATAATTAGAAAGGTCCCACCTTTTTGTTCTTTTATATAATTCAGACAAATTCTAATAAAATCAATCAAAGACACATATTTTTTAGCAATATTAGAACTATTTTATGAATACAAGTAAGATAAAAAAATTGTTTCAGCTTCATATTAGAATTATATACTAGAATAGTATAAAAGCATTTGTTATGGAAAATTCAAGAATTAATAGATTAAATTGAATAAATCTCATTAAAATAAAATTGAGATATTTCATTTTCGACGAGAATATCGTCGAAATATATATCGTCGAATAATTTCGACGAGAAAGCATTAATTATCAAATCTATCATTCAAGCCAATTTGTGTTCGATGCCAAGGTGTTCTTTGAAGATCTTCCTTATCCTGCCGATCGTTTGCCGATTCAAACTATCATATATGGCAATTCCGTTGATGATAAATTCCCTGTTGTGTGTTATACAGATGGCCGTAAAATGAACAATCGAGTTGGATTAGCTTATGTCGTTTTCCATCATGGTTCTGAACTGGAATACAAACTCTTTAGAACTCCCAACGAACGCAAAGTTTTTCCAAGCCGGATTACTGTACATTAGTGAGTCAATTAAGTGGATATCTAACAACTCTGCTTAATTTCTTATTCGCACTGATTCTCTTTCATCCTTGTATGCTCTTAGGAATATCTTCTCATGTAATAAATTAATTGTCACTTCTCATACCCTTCTTAAAGAAGTTAATAATAAAGATGTTGATGAGATCTTTTTTCATGTATGTGCCACACTGGCAATCTAGGAAATGAAAGGGTTGATTGGTTAGCAAAAAAAGCTACGAGTATCGTTGGAGTCTTACAAGTAAATACTCCAATGATATTGCCTAAGTCATTTTTCAAGAGAAAAAAATAGGGATGATACAATAAGCAAGTGAAATGAATTATACAGGAATTCTATTACTGCCTCCTTGACCAAATTATATTTTCCTTCCATTCCTCACAGACTGAATAATAAGCACTTTTTCTGCAACTTTGAAATTACTCAATTTCTAACTGAACATGGTAATTTAAATTCATATCTGCAGAGATTTAGATTATCTGGTACAGACTTGTGTTCATGCAGTTTTGGGGGAGTGCAAAATGTCGAACATTTGTTGTTCTATTGTTCAAAGCTCACGGAAGGACGAAAAGAACTCATTTGTAGGTTAAACTCTGTGAATATTATATTTCCTCCCCCTCTTCACATGTTTGTTCAAGATAAAATGGCTTTCTTTTTTTTCTGTAAATTTATCTCATACGTGTCGTATGTGAGTTCCTAAGTTTTTTTTTTTTTTTTTTTACTTACTTCTGTAAGCCTTGTGTAATAATATGTGGTGCACAAGCAATTAAAATTTTCAATTTAAAAAAAAAAGCCAGGCTATTATGTATGACGTCCGATAAATTTGATTCAGCTTGTGGGGATTTATTTAATTTACTTAATTTAACTTTAATTACTTAAATTACTTTATTTAACTTATTGTATGTCTAAGCGACTTACCTATCGCTCTTTCTCTGAACCCACACTTTCTTGCCAGAATGAAAATCGACTAGCGTGCGTGTATTCAAATAAGACAGAAAGAAATGTCTAATAATATTTAAGGGAATTAATATTTCTATCTATTAATATTTAAGGGAAAGTTTTGGAAGGTGAAATCGGAGCTTGTTCTGCCTGCCTCGAGGCCACGTTGTTATCTTGAATTTCTAGCGATTAGATTTCTGCAGTGTTGAGCTATTCTTACTATTAGGTTTGTTTACGCCAAATTTTTTAGCCAACTTCCGCGATAGTGCCGTTGGGCTAAATTTAACCTCATTTAATTTTAAGCTATTTATTATCTTTTGAGTTAAACTAAAAGTATTGGCTTTTGTAAGCGAGAATTGGCGCCATCTGTGAACTGTATTTGAGTTAATTAAGGGCTCATTACACCTTCTCCTGACATTTTCGTACCTGGAAGCCCGAATTCGAAATTCTGAATTCGTTTCACTGTCTGTTTCATCTTTTGTAAAACTTTAACAAATTTTTTGTTAAAAAACTCGACAATTTCAAAGCGAGCATGGCAACACTGTAGGGAATAAAACATTTTAATCTCCAGCTCGCGATATTGTCTATCGGAAATTCTAAAGATATGCTTTTTTTAAATATTTTCAGTCTAAACTGGCATTAGCCCAAATGCTATCGAAACGTACATTTGTCTCAAGATGAAGAAAACACCAAAAATGAAACAAAAACAATATATATATATATATATATATATATATATATAAAATCTGAAAACTTTCAAATTTATTTATTTATTTTTTAAGCCTAAAAGGAATCTTAGACGTGAATGGGCTATTAGTCTCGAAGCGGAGTTTGGGCCTGAAACGGGATTTGGCCTTTAATTGCCTGAATCACTTTTCAGACTGTTGCCACGAAATATTATTGCGCTGTTTTGCTTTTAAAGAAATTAAATAATAAAGAATCTGCATGAATGTATATATGTTTCTCGAATGGTAAATAACCAACGATACCTTTAGGCCATCAAATTTTGAATAATTAGTCCTCCACCCGAACACGTAGACCTGGAAGCCCGAATTTTGAATTTCGAATTTTATTTTTCATATTTCGTAAAACTGTAATGAATTTTTAACAAAATCAACGACTTCAAAGATATTCTGTTTTTAAATATTTTGTGATTTCGCTATTCAGCTGAATTTTATGCGGCATAAGTGAGAAGAACATGATATTTAATTGATAAATTTAACACATTAAACGATAATAATAAAAAAAAAGTTTTGCAAGCCATCTTATTAAGGAAACTGTACATCGATATGATAAACTGAGAAAAGACTGAAAAAAATAGAGAAATGCTTGCAAACACTTAACACTTCATCGGGAATTCTAAATACATACTGCTTTAAAAAATTTCTGCAATTTTTATGTTGAATTATATACGGCGTAAGTGCGAAAAATATGATGCATACTAATAAAGCTAAAAAGACAAAAAGAAATGAGTTAGCAGGAGTAAGTGCAGCAGTAGACTGACTGGTAGACTGCCAACTTAGGGAAATCGTGGAAAAACCATAAAAAACCCTTCAACCGTTAACCCTTTCAGATCATTTTTTTATTATTTACTTGCATAAAATTCAGTCTTTTTTTGTGATGGTATTTGGTTCTTGGAATTTATTTATTTACGGGGAAGACGGGCACCACGCTTCTACCGATTAGGTTAATTGGTTGGTTCTTGGAATTTAAAAAATGAAACATTTGAATTTATTCGGAAATACAGATATTTTGACGCATTAAATCTAGGATGATAAAATTATTTAAAACAATGGCGCACTGATAGTACTGTGGAATATTGTTTGCATGCGTATCATTCTAAACGAAAATGCAGATTAGGCATCAATCTTATTTATATAATTTTTTCCGAACGGCCAATCAAAAGACGTATTAATCGTGCTTGACGATATTTTCTGTTTCAATGCAATATACAGTTTTCAAAGGTCTCCGCCGAAAACATTGCGGAGAAAACAACGCAAGGCGAAAACGTTGTGGTACAAAATATCGTCATAGAAAATAAAGCGGTTCAAAAACTTCGCAGATTAAAAACATCGTCATCGAAAATATCGCGGTAAAAAATTAAGTACGTATAAAGCATTGCACGACGATAACATCGCAGACATGCATTTTTCAGGTTTTAAAAGCATTTCGCATAATGACTTGGGAGTGCAAGAAGGAAAGAGATCCCTCTTTCCTTCTTGAACTTTCATGTTTCATATTTTTAAATGAACTAAAAAAAAGTAAGAAACTCTTACCTGAAAAAGTAAGTAGGAAACTTAAGCATTTGGAAAATTTAAAATGAGTAGAAAATTAATGCAACTTATAGCACTTAATAGAATTTTAAATTTACACAGTTAATTAGCAGAAATCATTAATAAATTAATCATTTTTAATAAAGTTTTACTCATAATTTTTCATGAAAACTACAGCCTAAAATGTTTAGGAAAAGGAAGATAAATAACTGAAGTTACCACTATAAAAATTGCTTAGTTAGTTATTAAATTTCTTTCTTTCACGTTTGTTATTCTGATATTGTTTTGGAGAAAATTATACCTCGGTTTGTTTTCATTTATTCTAAAAATGTCGTTAACACTTCCAAATCTTTATGAGAATATGTATTTAAATTTTTAACACCTGCGTGCGATATTATCGTCATGCGATGATTTGGAGGTGCTTTATTTTTTATCATGATATTTTAGACGACGATATAAGTTTTTGAACTACTTTATTTTCGAAGGCGATACTTTGTACCACGATGTTTTAGAACTGCGATGTTTTTAACTTTGCTTTCTTTTCTCCCACGATGTTTTGTACTACGACGTTTTCGCTTTGCGTTGTTTTCTCCGCGACGCTTTCGCCCGCGATGTTTTTGCCGTGATGTTTTCGGCTATAGCCGTCTTCAAAGACATCGAGATGAATGCTGAATCATAAAGTATATTTAAAAAAGAATGCTATTCAAACAAATAAAATCAAATGAAGAAACAAACATTTATATGAATACGCTTAAAATACACAATGTGAATGACTAAATAGAAATTTTTAAATTAACTGTTTGAAGAGCTACGAAGGTATAACGTAAACTTGCAACTCAAATAATTAAAACAAAATTATTTAAAACGGAAAGAACCTAAAGATATAAGCTAGGATTAAAAGATAAGATAAAAATAAGAAATAAGAAAAAAAGAAGCAATCGGAAATTTATTTCCTGCACATCAGAAGAAAGAGAAAGCGAAAAGAATAACATAAACGGAGAAGTTCGACTAGTGAATTAGTTATTCTTGGTGAAAAGAGTCCTAAACTTTATTTTGAAATTATTCGGTAAGTTTTTAATCAAATTTTACAAAATCGTTTTTTATCTACAATTTGGGTCGTCGAATGAAAATATGAAACACAAAATCGGCATTTTATTTCAGAAAAAGTCCGATTTTATATCAAAATATATATATTAGAAAAACGCTATATAAAAATTTAATATATATCCTAAGTCGCGCTTTCGAGGCATGAAACACGCAAGTCGAATTTCGTCAATCGGCCGTGTAGAATAGGTGCTGTAGAACTGCACTTTTTTTAAAATTCAGTGTACATTTTTATTGCGTAATTCCGTATTACTGTAAATATAATAACTTTCATAGTTAACAAAAACGAACAATAATAAAATTACTATTAAACATGCACTAAAAATGTCAATAAATAAATATAAAAGTTCGTGCTATATGGCGTTAGATACATGTTTTAACAGTAACAATAATGCTGCGAATATTAATTTAGACCTGTCAAATCTAAACTACTTTTTACGGACAAGCAATTTCATTGTTAGGCAATGAAGTTCTGTTTATGCCACTTAATTATTATGGTATTTTGTGAACGACATCTGGATATGGTCAGTGGTCTAAAATGAACATTTTCTTTTGAAGACTGTCCATTTCACCCAATAAGAACTTGACTAGTGTCAGAATTCTTCACAGATAGTTGGAAATGGCTAGTGGTCTAAAATGTCATCACTAACCAGTGATGGATATCCGGTATATCACTGTGATTGACTAGTTTCTCTCTCTTTTCGCAGTCTTAATATAAAATTGGGAGCTTTCAATTCTTATGCTCTTAGTCTTAAACCTTCTCTTGAGGTATAACGAAGATACCGTTAACACCAAACTTCTGCACATGCCACCAGTAATAGTTATGCCATAACAAGACCGTCTTTGAAGGTGTTGTGCTCCCTCGAAGCTGGAAAGGATCGGATATCCGAAACTCACTATTTTATGGAAGGAGGCCCGGAGCTTGATCTGGACCTTCTGAGAGTGGGTACAGCTACGAGGCAGTGACGCGCACCACATAGACTCTCTTATCCTAATCCGATATAGGACTCCTCTTGCCACCCCCCCTGGACTAACTATGTTCGGATGACCATCCCTGGGGATCGACTGGAATTGACCATCTCAGAACACTGGCTAGATCAATATCTAGACAGCCTCTACTTCTGGGGTAAATAAACTGTCTTCACAGGATTAGAGCCATCGTTTATTCGGTGGTAGATTCAGGCTTGGCAGGGGCCATAGTGGTAATGTCTTGTCTGCTCCTTTGTTGTGAGGACGTTACATTGTCAGATATCGAAGGTTGCCCAGGGGGTATTGGCTGGTCAAGGCTGGGGGAGGTCAATGTTTTGACATGTGCTTGAGATTCTTTTTAGGTGGATGCTAGCCATCCATCACAGACTTTGCGCTTTGTGTTTTATAATGACGAACGAGATAAAATTGTCCCTCGGGCTAGACCGGGGGGTTATGCCCACTTGGAAGAAGTCTAGAATTCGGAGCATATAACCACGTGAGGCTTCCTCGAGCAATGCTAGGTCTGGGTGCCCCTTTTTCCTTGTGCAATGCTACTGAGTTCAAAGGTCAGAGGTGTCGGAATACATTTAGTCTCAGGATTAGGTAAGGATGACTGAAAACGACTATTTAGTCTAAATTTGAAGTCGCTCGCTAGTTTTGCTATTAAAAATCAATGATACGCACCTGCCACTGGAGCTCCAACCATCGATGCCAGTCCTTGGAAGAGCAACAAGAGACCGAAGGCATTCGTCAGCTTGTCCAGGCCCAACAGTTCAACGATGACTATCGAGCGTAGCGTGGCAAAACAACCTTCGAAGACAAAAAATATTGCATCAGTTTAGTTATGAAAATGTACCAAGCTGTTCATAGTAATGTCACTAATTTATTGTCATTTCGATGTAATTTTGTAAACCCCGGTATTAAACTAATAATTTTACTGTTATATTGCATTTTTTCTATTCAAATGCAGAATTCTTATAAGTTATTCGCCTGTCAAAAGACTAATCACGAATAGGCAAAATAACGGCTTACCTATCCATTTCGGATAATGCTTAGATTGACAATTAAGATGGAGGTTTGGCAGTTGTCATTTATAATGCAAAAATAATGGACATAGGAATAATAAAAACAAATGACATTTCCCTTTACTCTGTATTATGGTCTCCACTATCTCCGGATCATTATTGGCAGCTGTCACAATTTGTACAGAGAAGACACACGACACTGGATCTCAAAACAATTTTAAACTCATTTTTATAGACATTATGATTTTGTAGGTTTTCGGATTTAGCATGGTGCGGTCGATAGTTTCAGAATTATTATATTGTTAGGAAGTTTGACCGTCTTTCATTATACAGTCAAATTCTGATGTATGTTATATCCAAATATTATCTGAATATATTTCATAATTGTTTTAGTAATTGTTTCAAAACATACGGTATTAATTGAATTTATTGAACTTTGGTAAAGAATATTAAGTTTATTTGCCAAACAGAGAGAAATTATCGTGGAGGAGTTTATTCAATGGTTTTGCGTATATCAGACGATGTTAAAATTTAGAAGAAAACACACGATTCTAAGTTTTAAAATTAGTAATATTTAACTTTCAATCAATGCTGATTTAATTTTTAACCACCATGTCATGTTATGATAACTACTGAAGAAATGGCATAAACAAATCAACATTACAAAATTAACATTTAGATAATAATCAGCCCATTTTTACTTTTGAATTTAATTTGAACGGTTAATACTACTTCAAAGCTGTAACGATGAATCTATATTTTCTGAGAACATGATTACTGCTAAAGTAAAGGCTCTCTGCCTAAAGGGAGGAATGTCTTCGTGGAAGACTTTATGGAGGAAACTTATACATTGTTAAAACTAAGAATGGATTATAGCAAACTACTCGAGAACTTTTTGCAAAAGATAGAGATGCTTTTATGGAGGACATTCTAAGGAAAACTGGCTTATTCGCTTTGCAGATAGGGAAAACCACCAGAACTACTAATTACTGCAGATAACACATTTTCAGGGATTTGAATATCTTCACTAATTTTCTGCAGTACTGATACGCCTGAAGAAAAATGACGGTAGTTCGACTGGAACACTGGTAGTTCGACTTTGATTCGATTCCAGGCGAATACTCTAGCTGTATGTATGTTTTCGTGGTTTTTCTGCAAATGAGACGTGAATAGGATACAGTTTCCCTCCGACAGTCCTCCACAAAGGAATCCTTTCTCCTAGGCAGATAGCTTTCTTGCTTAGCCTTAATCGGCCAAACCAATGAGAATATTTTATTTTCATAAAATGGGGGAGACTATTATTACATGCTCAACAGTAAATTAGTACTGTCGGGTATATAAACTCTTTAAACCTTTGGTGTTAGCATACCTGCAGCATGTATAGAAACATGGTAAAGAGTTCCACAAACCTGCGGGATGGCCAATCATGCTATGTCCATTATTACTATTTATTTGGTTGCTTATTTTTTTTATGCAATTATGTATATATCTTCACATCTGTTCTTACATAACATGCTGTGCTACAGCTTTCTGCAATTCTGCAAGTCTGCAAATTTCTGCAAAGTCTCAGTGTACTGATCTTACTACGAGTAAACGCACATATATTTATTCTTATTGGCTGGATACAATGAAATACGCATTTTAAACCAGCTGTGTAATCAGTGGTGCAAAAGCAAAGCGTATCAGTATGCCGTTGACAACTTTGCAACCACCTCCGGATATAGTAACGTATAGATTTTAACAAAGACAAAGAAAAAAAAAAACATTACATTTAGATAAATTAATACTTACCCACCGCAAATCCGAATATCGCACTATATGCCATCAACAATGCGATGGAATTGAGGCACGAACTTATCGCCGTGGCCAGTCCTGCAACAACCAGCGCTGCATTGTTAATTGTCAAAGCATTGAAAGATGGCCTATCTGATATCCATCCACAAAGCACTCGCCCAACGGTATTGGTCAATCCAATCACAGGCAAGAAATAGGTGGCGTCTTCCAGGGAGATCCCTTGTTGGACTGCCATGTCTACGATGAACATAAAAGGCACGAAAAGACCAGCTAAAGTCAGGAAACCTCCTGCACCAAGTAACAGAAATGTTGGACTTCTGAGAAGAGACAAGTCCAACATTTGTCTGAAAGTCTCCTTCATAGCAGGAGAGAGGCAATGTCCATCTTCCTCCCTAACAGCAGGAATCTTCGTTACGCTTTCAGAATATAGTTGGAGGTCTTGACAAGACTTTTTATATTCTGGTAAATTAAGCAAACTGGCGCTATAGAGTATGTCCTGACGATAAAATGGCCGAACTATATCCGACCGGAATACGTAGCTAGATGATTTCTTTGGTTTAGACGGCACAATATTTTGGGACATTGGAGGCGGACGAAGGAAGGCGAATCTCTCTTCTTCTTCGGCTCCCACGACGTCGTTGTAGGATGGTGGAGGGCTAATATCATCCGAAGAAGTTGGAGACTCAGAAGAGAAATCATCCACCACTGAAGGCATCTGTCGGTATAAATATTAAACAAGGCGTCAAATATTCAGCAAATAAAAAAAAATAAACTCTCAAATTTTTACTCTCTGAATATTGTCATTACATTCAGATTAACATTCAATATATTACATTTTAATTTTGAAACCCTCTCATTTTTACTTCCTATAACTGCCTCACATATCTCACTTTTGCTCTGTTTTGGTTCACAGATCTCTTTTACAATAGGTTTATCTGCATTAACACAGATTTATGTTATGATATGCTACATCTTAGTTATTAGCATAATTAATGTTTATAATCAGAACAGAGATTACTCAATTAGCTACTTTCGCCTACGTATCTTTCTACCTTTGCGAAAGTCTTTTCAATTTCAAAAATTTAACATTGCTGTAGAGGGATAACATTGCGGCAGAAAATTTAACATTGCTGTAGAGCTTGTAATTAACAAGCTGTAGAGGGAGCCACAAGAAAGTCATTACTTATTTTAGCGCCTGCTTTTTTAGTGAACATAAACTAGCGAGATGTTAGTAGATTTATTTAAATTATCCTTAAGTACGACAAAATCTTGGGAAGAATGTAAAGAACCATTTATTAACTCAATATCTGTCATAGATGCCACCGATTCATGCTTAAAAGAAACCAACACTTCTAGTTTAACTCAAAGGGTAACAAGTAACTTAAAATAATATAGAATTAAATTAGCCTAACGGCCCTTTACAAGTTACTTAACTCTCAGGCAGGCTCTGACTCGTAAAAGTCGGCATAATCATGCTTAATGGCTAGAAGCGCTCACGCTAATAAATCAAAGATAGCAACGTGGTCTTCATGCAGGCAGAACACGCTGTCCTCTCTTTCTGAGTTCACCTTCCAAAACCTTCCCTTAAAGTGTAACCTTTTTCTACCCCATCTGAATACATGCGCGCCAACTCATTAACAATCTCGCAAGATAGCGTGGGTTGAAAAATGATAGTAATAGGAAAGGTTGCTTCAAAAATAAAATTAACTGCTAAATAAATTTAAATGAATCCCTACATTACAATTAGCCACACATTTACATCCCCATATTTATCGCAATATTTAGTTTCCGGTAACGTTTTAACCCATGCGGAAACGCATAAAATTCACGTCTCAAGGGGAAAAGTCTCAAGGAAATAAAATTCACGCCTCAAGGAAATCTTAGAGAAACATTTCGTAGTCATATATTAATTAAAGGCCCTCTAGTGACCAAATGGTATTTCAGCTACCAAGTAGTTGAACATTGCTAGTTTGGTCCGGGGTTTTAAAACATTGCGAACGGGCCGGTTGCATGAAGGTTTCCGTGTTTTTCGTCATCTGTATACGAGCCATTTTGCTTTAGAAATTTCTTCTCAAAGGCATCCCTTCCTATAGGCAGATAACACTCGAGTGCATTGCCACAATTAAATAAACCAAACGAATATCTAACTTCATTATCTTGGCTAAGGAAAACACACTGCTGGTGGTGTGGTGGTCTATTGAGAATACGGCAAAGCACCCTAGGGCTATCTGCCTAAGGGGAGGGATGCTTTCGTGGAGGACTTTCTAAGGGCTCGTATTCACGTTACACGTGAAGAAAACCACGAAAACGCCCATGCAGCAGCCCGTTCGCGGGATTCGAACCTCGGACCGAACTACCAGTGTTCAGCGATTTTACCGCTCGGCCGCTGGTGGGCACACACTGCTGGAATAAAGGGTGCTACTTTTAAAAGCGAACTCGGGAAGAAGACTGAAGATTGTTATATTCTAAGTACCTGGTCAGTATGGATTGCATTATTTGCTCCATATTTTTCACTATGACTCCATTGTTAAAACTAGATTTTTTTCATTAGTTGGTCTATTTGTTTGGTTCGAATTTTAAAATTAATTTTGATCCTTTTCTATCGGACAAACTTTCATGAAATTTCACCTACATTCTTATCTGCGGCTACAGTTCACCTACTTTCTTATTTGCGACTACGTCTCTACAGTAATTTCCCCAAATCACTGTAATTTGTTTCATTTTGTGTTGAATTTTTCGGCCTTATCTTTACGTAAGTGTCAATCTTAATATGACAGAATTTCAATTTTCACTCCATAGGCAAGCTAAAATAAATTATTAATATAAATATTTTCATTATTAGCACCTACATGATATCAAGAGATGATGATATTGGATCGCATTTCCAAATCAAACAGAAAATTAAATGAATTGAATGTAAAAATGAATTCAATGGAAATGAATGAATTGAATGTTAAGCAAACAGATAAGTCGGAAGATATGGTTAAAAGAATTAAAATTTGAAAAACATTACTCTCTCACTTCGTCGCTATTTAAAAGGAATGATTTTTCCACGTTCAGGAAGTAAAAGTTTTAGCCCAAAAGGGCAGTTTGCCCAGAAGGGCTATTAATTTCCTTTTGGCATATTCCGACGTCCACTATAAAATCATGTTTCTCTTTTTAAATTCTTGCCCCCAAATATTACAGCCATGCATTATATTTAAAGAAATTAATTAATGAAGAATCTGCATGAATGTATGTATGTTTCTCGCAGTCTGGGCATCTGGAAGCCCAAATTTGGAATTTGTTTTATTATCTGTTTCATATTTTGTAAAACTTATAAGGAATTTTTGATTAACAAAACTGAATGACTTCAATGTGAGCAATGGCACAAATGTACGGAAAAAAAAAATACATTTTTGTCTCCAGCGCGTGAGACTATGCATCAGAAATTCTAAAGATATACTCTTTTTTGATATTGCTTTTGAACTAAATTTTATGGTTAAAGTGCGAAGAACATGGTATTTAATAAATAAAGGTAACACACAAAACGTTTAAAAAACTCCCCCTTTATATAATATCTGAAAGCTTTCAGATTTTTTTTCATTATCTTTTTTTCATTCTATAGACTGAAACGTATAAAATAAAATATGTAAAAATTTTAGGTACGTTGTTGTTTAGAAACTCGTACTAGAGATAGTAATTTTATAACAAAGATAAGATTCTTGATCATGTGTGCCGAAAAATAAAATCGTAGCCACTCAATAGATAAACTACGGTAAGTCATTAAGAGATTATCAAGGGACAACTAATCGTACGGGGGGGAATTATCTAAATAAGATGTATCTACATATTAACAGTACTACTTTAGCAGAGGTTGCCAAATTTTTCAAGGACGCGGAAATTCTGGCAACTATGCACATACCATTTCTTCAGTTTAATAAAAACGATTGTTGTGGTATGAGTTCTAGATAAATACCGATATTTTTTGTCTCATACACATATACATAATATGCGTTTCTGTGACTTTCCTACAATGGAAAAAACTCCAGTAAAATTTTTGCAGGAATTGTGTTGCAGTATCGCAGATTGATTTAAATCTATTTTTAAAGGGATAGCTACGAAATTGCCAAATGAACAAAAAAAAGAAAAAAAGAAAAGAAAAAAAAAGATAAAAAAAGAAAAAAAAAAAAAAAAGAAAAGCCGCCAGTAATTAGGCTTATTAATTGATTTTCGGGATAACGTTATGCATGTATGTAAAAAATATTTTTTAAATATGTTTTCTATACAAAATTGCCAAACTGCGCCAACGTTGTTGCGGTAATTCGTAATGATTGGTTTGGTTTATTTAATTACAGCAAAGCCTCGAAGGCTAGGGTTAAGGGGAGGGCTGCCTTCGTGGAGGTCTTTCTAAGGGAAGCTGTCTCGTATACACGTTACACATGGGAAAAACCACGAAAACGCCCATGCAGCCAGCCCGTTCGCGGGATTCAAGTCTTGGAACGAACTACCAGTGTTCAGCGATTTTACCGCTCGGCCGAAGGTGGGCCCTAATTCGCAATGAATGATTACATTAATTCTTCTAAATTTCGCACTTCTGAATTAAAATGTGCCGCTGTTAGCAGCTCCAGCATTTTATTTTCAGTTATGTATATGATCAAAAATGTTATTATAATTAAAGAGGTATTTTTTTTAAATGCATCTAACAAAATTTCGTGAATTTTGTTAATATGTTTTCCCTTCCGTGCTTTATTTTATGAAAAAAATCTGATGTGGACACCACATGACTTCCTTGTACGGCCTATTAAATTATACACATTGTTTGCTGCACTTCATTTGAACTTATTTCCTCGAATTATTCTAACTTTATTAATCGAATTCTAAAGGCAAGTTGAAAACGATATCAAAAATTTGCAAATTTTCAAACGAAATATCCCAGTTAATTTTTGTCCTACAGGTGAGTCAACTTTCTTATAATTTTACTTTTTCATACAGACGTCACGGAAAAGTCTTATAAGCCTGGATATTTTTATCTGTTACTGACTCCGACAAATGATTTCTCAAATAATTGGCCGAGTAAAAACATTTTTGCCGGGTAAAGAAGACTTACATTAGGTTGGCCTTTATTTTTTTGGAGCTAATTTTTTTTTTTTAAATTTACGTTCTAACTTTTTACTTCACTTGAATTTTTCAATTTTTTATCTCCTAGGAAATGATAAGAAAATGTTAATTATTTTTTGAAATGGGATATTTAGAAAAGTTAAAAATTCACTAAAGGTAATGCGAACTGTAGAAAGCAAAAACTGCAATATATATTAAATTTAATAAAAATTTTTTGAATACAAAAATATTAAAACACTAAAAATATTTTACAAGAAAAATTACTGTTGATTCCACAGAAAGATTCTAACTTTTCAAAGGGAATTACTCTTTTCTATTAAATCACCAAGAACTCGTATAAGCAGTCTCATATGCTAAATTTTAACGTTATGTGGCTAATCCGTTTTGAGTTGGGCGAGACACGTACGTACTTACGTACAGACGTCACCAAAAAATCCATTTTTAGTTAATTTTACAGTCCGTTTTGGAAAATACAAACGTCAAGTATAAAAAATCAACAATAAAAGGTTTCAGATTTTAAATTACGTCCAAAGAGGTGGCTTTTTAACGCTTTGTGTGTTACCTTTATTTATTAAATATCATGCTCTTTGCACTTAAACTATAAAATTCAGTTCAACAGCAATGTCGCAAAATAATTTTAAAATGAGCCTATCTTTAAAATTTCCGATACACAGTTCCGCGTACTGGAGAAAAAAAGTTTTTTTTTTTTTTTTTTTTTTTTTTTTTTCCCGTAGAGTGTTGCCATGGCTCGCTTTTAAATCGTTGAGTTTGTTCATCAAAAACTCGTTAAAGTTTTACAAAATATGTAATCGATCATAAAATAAATTCCAAATTTCAAATTTGGGCTTTCAGATGCCCATATTCGCAGTAGGATTACGTCATTCAAAATTGGATGGCTCTAGGTACCGTTGCTTTGTGACTATGTGAGAAACATACATACATTTATGCAGATTCTTCATTATTTAATTTCTTCAAATATAATACAGGGTGAAAATTTTTGGTCACAACAGTTTGAAAAGTGATACAGCTTTTTAAAGATTTCAACGCAAAATGTCAAAGCGAAAACAACAGTCAGTCAGGGACAAAGCCCCTTTGGACTAAAACGAAAATCGTCTAAATGGATTCCGGAACGATCAAAATGGATATTTTCGTTGAAATATGATACAAGGAAATTTTTTGTGACTGCAATACTTCCTTAACTTACAAATAAGTCTGACTGCAGATTTTTGGAAAAAACATGTTTGAATTCCACCTTTATGAGCAGCTAAATTGCCGCTGTTATACACCTAGTTGCATAGTTTGCGACACTTTAGATTTCAGTAACAATAACAACCAGCGAATTCTCGGAAGCGTTGCACGAAAAGAAAACAGTTTAGCACCCTTTTACTACAAACAAAAGATTGAAGGTCATTTATTTGCGGAAGCGAGCGGAAAAAAGTGTTTACGCTCCCTCTCCCCGCGCAGTAAATAAACAGTAGTTGAATAAAATGTACAGCGCAAATAAAAGAAAAAAATAATCTTCATGAATTTTTTTACACATCTGTTCTCTCTCTCACTTACATGGTTGTTATCAGAGGACATCGGGCAGTCAATTAAACAGAAATGGAAATATGACCTTCAAATGTTTACTACGTTTAATATGACACCAAGGCTGTCCCTTAAAAATAAATCATAGTCTCTGTTTAACTAGATTAGAATAGATAGCTGGGGTGCCATATTAAAATTCGCAAACAACAGTAATAAAAACTTTCAATCTGAGAACTCAACATTATAATCCAAGGTCTCAAAGAAGAGTTTATTACCGAAAATTTGAGATCTTTTTTAAAAATAAAAATTTGTTTTTAAAAAATACATAGATACGTTGATTTTCTTCTTCTACATAACTTGCCACTTTTAACATAACTCATAAATTGAATTTTGATAGTTGACCAAAATGAAAACTCGATCCAAAAAGAATTTTAAATCAGAAAGCTTCGACATTTCGCTTATATTTCGAACGCAAAGTGGTAAAAACAGAAAATTATCGTTTGAATAATAAATGAATAAAAAAAATACACAGAGAGGAGTTTGCAATTTATATGCTACTGCCAGATTTCATAACAAGAACCATTCCATTTTATTCTGGAGATAGTCGATAGCGTTTTCAAGAAATACAGTTAGAAATTCTGCAGTTGATGTACTGTGGGTATCAGAAAACTATTTTATTTACAACCTTAAAAAATGATGCTGTTTAGAAGTCCAGATGAAATTACATATACGTTGTATTTAGTAGTATTTTAAAATATGCTGTACTAAAATAAATATTTTAATTATCGTCGATCAGCATAACGTAGAAGATTATATGAAAATTAAAAATAACACCACTTCTTTGATATGCTAAGAAAAAGATGAACTTTTAAATGTATAGTTTACCCTTAAGAAGGTGGGAGTTAGAAACACCCACCTTTGAGCTTCTGAAAATCCGCTTTTAACTTCTGATTGTTCCAACAAAATTACTTAAACTGTCGCTCACAAAAGAAACGTTCCCATCAGGCACATAACACTCGTGCACTCAACCCATGTTTAACCCTTTCCGGCACGCTACATTTTAAAGTTTTGATTTAAAAAAAAAAAAAAAAAAAAAAAAAAGGTAGCCACTCTAATTAGGCCTAGAGGAATACAACAAGTAAAATTTTGCGAAGATAGCATTTATCGTTTTAATTCTGTTGGTGTGCCCAAAGTGGGCACACTGATTGAATAGAGCTTCGAAAAGAGTGCTGAAACGAGCATTGTTTGTTCTCAATGAACTGACCGATGAGATGCGGAGAAACAAAGAATACAGACTCTCAGTTGTCTTAGACTATCGGGGAGCCCGGTCTGGTGACACCTAGGGTTCGCCGTTTGATTTTAGGCAAGATTTCAAGGTAAACATTTAAAACTAATATAGAATAATGAGATTAGCATACAGCCAAAAAATAACATAGAAATTTTTCAAACAACTTCTTTTTATACCCTAAAAAAATCTGGAAGATTTCTTTGAAAAATGAGGGTCTTAAAAAACTAAACATGGTTAAAATATATGGACTGGTTTGTGTTGAGATGCCATCTGCTATAAATAAAGAAGGTTCAGAGTAACCTATAGTAACTTATAAATCCTTTTTCAATGAATGTTTCTTTGCGTACAGAAGGAAATTTTTAGGTGTGTCCAGACCGGACACACTGTGCCGCAAAGGGTTAGAAGTAACACTAAATTTTTTTTTAAAAAAAATCTGAAAGGTTTTAGCTTTTAAATAACGTCCAAAGGGGCGTTTTTTAAAATTTTGTGTGTTACGTTTATTTATTAAATATCATGTTCTTCGCATTTAAACCATAAAATCAAGTTCAAGAGCAATATCGCAAAATAATTTTAAATTGAGCATATCTTCAGAATTTCCGATACACAGTCTGGAGATAAAAATGCTTTTTTTTTTCGTACAACGTTGCCATTGCTCGCTTTGAAATCCTTGAGTTTGTTAATCAACAATTTGTTAAAGTGTTATAAAATATGAAACCGATAATAAAGCAAATTTCAAATTCAAATTATGGCTTTCACATGCCCATATTCTATGGAAGATTACGTTATTCAAATTTTGATGGCTCTAGGTACCGTTGTTTTATCACAACGCGAGAAACATTCATACATTCATGCATATTCTTCATTATTTAATTTCCTTAACAATAATACAAAGCGATAATATTTGGTGGCAAAAATTTAAATAGTAAAAGATAAAATATATATTTAATATGTAATATATATTTATTTAAAGATGAAATTAATTTAGATGATGCATGATGCCTTATAGTAAAATATAAGATGTAGATACCACATAGCTTCCTTGTACGACCTGTTAAAATATTTTTTGCTGCATTTCATTTAAACTTATTTCGTCGAATTTCATTAGAGACGTATTTCTCATTCAGTCAATAAAGTTCTCATATCGCGGGAAAGCAAAAATGCATAAAAAATTCAAAATATCTTCATTAAAAATTGTAAAATACAGAAAAACCTAAAAAACAAATACAGTTAAAAATAGTTTAAAAACAGTTTTCACAATTAGAGTTTTCTACGCCCCATCAAGCAATTCGACCGGCGGACATGACAAAATTTTCGGTGCAAGAATTCGAAAGTTAATTTTTGGTTACTCTGAACAAAAAGAAACTGAAGTTGGTATACCAACTGACTTAATTTACTACTCTAGTTTTAAATGTAAACAAATGGTGGCCTCGTTAGGCCTAGCGCCCTTAAACGTTTAAAGTACTGATAATTCTACAGCTATTGCATGCAGATTAACTAAAGGCATAAAAAACGTAAAGAGAACATAAGAAGAACATAATTCAATCATATTTAAAGCGAAAAATACAGAAATTACCACAGTACAAAAGTAAAATAACTGAGCTCACCAAGGCGGGTAACAGAGTGTTATACATTTATTTATGTACGTTTGGTGCGTCCGATTGCAATCAAAAAGAGAGGAACACAATGAGATGTTATAGCACTCCCATTTACAAAATTTCAAGGTTCTGCGACTGGTTCTACGGTTTGGTAATAAAGTCTTTTATTCTGTCTGTACGTACAGACGTTAGCAAAAACATCTTTTAAATCGGTTCGAGAGTGGTCAAAATGGAAATTTTCGTTGAAATATGATACCCGAAATTATTCGCGATTACAGTATTTCCTTTACTTTGTACAAAGAAGTAAAAAGAATTGATTGTAAGCCAATATGTAACTTGACAGTCTGTAGTGTAAGACTCTGCGATGTTTCATGCAGTGACAAAAATCTACTGAAGCGCGTGGATTAAAATTATTATTCCCATTAACATGACGTAATGTAACGTAACGTAATTCCTCAACAAATTTTCAGATGGATTCCAATAAAGACGTTTTTAACAAAGTAGTCGGAGTAATGAAAATCACGTGGTTTTAAACTGTCTACATCATACATATCACGAGAATCAATATCTATTAATTAAAACAATGCTGAAAATGTTTATCAGAATTATCTGTTTGATAAAAAGTAAATGTCTTTAAAAATGTATTAATTAGTCGAATACTTAAGAAATAAAAAAATTAATTATTAAAAATCCCGTTTAGTGCTCTTAAATCTCTATTTCTTAAGCCCATTAAATTTGAACTATAAATCTGGTACGTTACGTTTTGTCGAATGGCAATGTCTTGCGCACGCTTGAACATATATGCAAGATAATGATCTTTTTGAATTGTTGCATTTCCTTATGGTAGCGTAAAGTAACGTAAAGCCATTGTTGATTGTGACCTATCGTCGGGAGGGGGGAATGGTTAACTATACAACCACTGAAATTCCCGCCTAAAAATATTGAGATGAGAAAGCAAACAGAAAGCTTTTTCTTCCGCCGAATTTTTGTCGAATGAGCATCAATTTTTACCCGCAGAATATTGTGTTTACAGATGGAAAGAGCTCCCAGTTAATGCGGTAACTGCCTGTCATCGTTCTCGAGCAGTGCCGGGAGCCTGGCGAAGTTCCAAACACCTAACTGAGAGTTGCTTACTCATTAACTGAAAGAAAAATATAACTGATACATTTTAGTTCGGAAAGAAACATGATACAAAGTTAATCCCCCTCCCACAACAACTCAATTTTTCCAAAGTGTTTAGGACAACCGGATTAGATGTTTCTGATCAACAAGTATGTTTACGTGTAATCACAAAGTTTCAGTGCGAAGTTAACCCAACTTTATTTTTTTTTCAGTGCTTCCAAGAAGTGTTGTTACTGTTTTCAGATAAATAGTTTCTCATATAAATGTATGTTGTAGCTAATCGATGAGGAATTAGTTTTTTTATTTATCTTCGAATCTAAATTGCACTTTTAATTAGACCTGGACCTGAAGTCAACCATCTACTGTTTGTGTACATTGAAACTTTTACTAGTCTAATGAATTAAGTTTAGCTGCTGCACCAACTTCACTGTCTTTTTTACCTGGTGGGACAAAATGTTAATTTTAAATTTCGTGCATGGAAAATTTGTCTTCCTGCCCGCTGAGGGAATTTTTTTGTTGTAGAAACTGTAATTTTAATTTAAAAAATATAACTGTTTTTAACTGTATTTGTGGTTTTAAGTTTTTCTGGGCTTTAGAATTTTTAATGAATTTGAGATTTTATATATTTTTGCTTTGCCGAAAAGTTAGAACTGAATTGATTGAATTAGAAATGTATCTCTAATAAAAATCGAGGAAATAAGTCGAAATGAAGTGCAGCAAAAAAGTTTAATTTAATAGGCTGTAGAAGGAATTCGTCGTATCCACATTAGATGTTTTTTTTAAATGTGCTATTTAGTGAGAAGAATTTGCGTCGGATTAACATAATGCATAGAATACATTGTCCAATTGAATAGTAATTTTTATCTAAAATAAGAATGTTGAATAGGTTCCAAGAATTTTATTAGTTTGCCGATGTCAATTTCAGTTAAAAATACATAATATAATATTTATTTAATAATGTTCTAGTTACTTGTATACTGCATCTTTTCTCGACGACATTCCCTCTTCACTGAAACTTTGATACGATACTCGATCGCGAAATCTTAAAAAAATAATTTTTAGTTTTAATTCCAAGCCGTGAACTTTTCTCGAATTTACAATTTTTACCCCTCGAAATCCAGCTAATTTTGCTTTCATCTCTCGAGATAAAATTGCTGTCGTGTAATAAGTTATACTAGTCGACAGCAAAATTTCGAATTTTTCGTTTAAATAGCATCTAATGATTATGAGGGATTTCTGTAATACTTTCACGATAACTGGTAAATATATATAAAGTGCTGAAATATAATATATTTCTCTGAACAGTGGAACCTCGAGATGCGAACAGCTCTATATACGAAAAATTCGAGACACGAGGAAAGTATGAGCGAAAAATTCGTCTCTAAATATGAGCATTGACTCAAGTATCGAGCAAGAAGCCAGGCTGTCGGTATGAGTGGCGCCATTTTCCGATGCGGCTCGACTCGGGGAATCCCCTCGTCAGATCACTCAATATTCCTTGATCTACGGGTTTGCGCACTTCTGAGTTAATTGTTTTTTACATTTAACGTGAAAATAATTATTTTACGATGCCTCCCATGAAGATTATTGCCTCAGATAGTGCTGAAAAGAAAAAGGAGGAAGCCATGGCCGTTGAAATTGAGAAAGAAATCATCGAAAAACATAAACGTGGTGTAAGAATGACGGAATTGGCGAAGACTTACAGTCGCTCGACATCGACGATATGCACTGTTCTAAAGAAGCAGGAAGAAATGAAGAAACTTGATGTGGCCAAAGGAGTTACCGTTACTGCCAAGCACCGTCCGAAACTCGTAGAAGATGTTGAGAAGCGGTTGTTGGTGTGGGTTAACGAGAAGCAGTTAAAAGGAGATTCGGTGTAGGAAGCTATCATAAACTACAGTTATATTATTTACCAGTGTTATTTGTTAGAAGATTTGATTTTTATGTTGATATTTTTCAAAAGCGGAACGGATTAACTGGATTTTCTTTATTTTCAATGGGGAAGTTTGTTTCTAGATACGAGAAATTCACTATACGAGGTCAATGCTGGAACGAATTAAACTCGTATCTCAAGATTCCACTGTATTTCCCTTTTAATCGCTATGTTAAATGTGAAGAACTTAAGGCTTTATTCACTGTGGTCATTAAAATCCCCATGAAAAGTGAACTACTAAAGAAGACTAACTACTGAAATCAAGAAAAGTTCATGTTAAAGGGTTAATGAAATATTGTAACTTAAGACACTCATTGGAAAGTGAAACATAAAAAATTACTAACCTCTGGAAGGCTCATGGAAACTGGAAGAGATCGAAGAGGTTCTACAGAATCCCATTCAGTTTTTGAAGCACTTTTGGGAATCTTCGTTCGCTGCGACAAGGAAGGCTTTTCTGTTGCTTCTATATCTGATGGCAATTGTTGGGGTGGAAGAGGTCTGAAGAGAGCCCCGAAAATGGCACAGTTGAGGACTACACCAGCAAGAATCAGCACTGTACCTCTCCAGTCGTAATGACTTAAAAGAAACTGGACAAACGGTGCCATGAGGAATGTTCCAACTCCTGACCCACAGACAGCCAATCCTGTGGCCAATGCTCGTCGACTTTCAAAGTAGAAACCGACAGTCACGATAGCAGGAAGGTAGATGAAGCCGAAACCAATACCTGTAAGGAAAGAAAATGTTTATGCGCATTTGTCTATCAGTACATGATTGGCTAATGTCTGAGAATGTAACACTTGCTCGCAACATTAAAATATACGTTACTTCAGCTCTACAGCTTATTTCTTGTAGTATGTTACGTTAAATTTATTTTATTTCATAAGTTTGTTCATTGAATATATTTTATTACAAAAAATATAAGATTTCATAACTGTAGAAACTTGAGTCCACTTGTAATTTTTAAATCTCTAGTAAAAAGCGTGTCAGAAAAGTTCGATTCCTCGATTCCCATTTACGGACAGAAAGAAAAGTTTATAAAACGTCCCGTACATTACAAACGCTACCATTCCTTCTTTATTATTTATGAGCTTTTCTTTTTGTTGCTTTTGTGCAGTGCAATATATTTAGAAAACAAGAGAATGCAACAAAATCTGATCAAGATACAAGAAAAAAATGCAATGCATATCGGGGGGGGGATTTATTAATCTCGTTTGCAAATGGATGAATTTTTTTAACTCATACTCAGAAACATCGCAGGAGCCAGCTTAAATAGAGTAAAGATTATTAAGGTTTTTCCAAGCGAAGACTATGAAAAATAATTTATGCTTTTACTGAGAATTAAACTATGCACCTTCCAATTTTCTAGCTGAATATGTTAGCCATTACACTAAAAGGGTATGAACAGGGAGATTACCATAATTCGTTACACCTTTCCACCCATGCAAAAAGAGGAGAACGCACGAAACCGAATTGGTTAAAGCCACGTGGTGAGAGTTATTATTGACTACATTTTAGAATCGCAAGTGCAGAGAGCATTAGATTTTCGGAGAGGAAAATTTAGCTATGTCCTAGAAGGAAATGGAACAGTGAATTTTTAATTTGATTACCTTTTAGAGTAATAAGGTTATTTTTGAAATGGGAAGAAGTGAAAAATGAGAAACGCCTTCGCCGGGAATCGAATCACGGACCTTTGGAATACGTGCACAACGTGCAGACCACCACACCACGAAGGCACTCCCTCTTTTAAAGGGCAACTGGTTTTTTTTAGAAGACTCAATCGCCAAACCCTGGGTGTGGAGAATTATCATTCACCACCCTTTTAGTTCGGGCGCCACTCTAGAGACATTTTTTTTGAAGCAGGAAGGATCAAAAATGAGCAACTCCTTCGCCGGGAATCGAACCATGGACCTCTGGAGTACGCGCCCAGCGTGCAGACCACCACACCACGAAGGCAAGCTAAGAAGGCGGGAGAAATACATTATAACCTAGACGTGCCAACAGTTGCATCACGAGGGTGAAATACCAAAATTCATTACGAAGGAATTTATAATAAATTAACGACAGTATAAGCTTGCCATAGAGATGATTTATAAAGAGAGCTAAATGAGGTTTCTAAAACGGAACATAGCAACCGTTTTTTCCCCATATTTATACGTTCATTAGTGCGTTTCTGTAAACGGTACAGTAGTATTAATTCATTCATGAAAACTAAGTAGTATTGGGTTGCTGAATGAAATGGCCAATTTTAAAAAGAAAATCTGTTTATTCAAAGTTATCTAGAGCAACACCAGTCGATATTGCTTTCAAAGTGTGGCAAAGTCGCTTATACCGTGTTTGTAAAAATCAGTATCTCTAGAAATGATGAAGTTCTCCCCTATGCAATAAATGCATGCGTTGTTGACAAAACATTTCTTAGTCCAAAACAATGGCTCTAGTGGAAGAAAAAATAGCAAACCGTTGGAGAAATATCAGGATAATATGGAGGATGAAATACAACTGCATATCCTAAATTTCTGATTTGCTATACGTATTACACTGTTGGAGATACCTTGAATTAATAGGATTTTATGCCTCTTGATAAGTTCTGGCTGTTAAAAGCAAAATTTGTCATGCATTTTACGCATAGTACAATATCGAGCTGCATTTCTCATTTCATCTTGTAGAAGGAATGCGTAGTGAGTGAGCAACAAAGGTGAAAGCAATGAGCAGTGTATACATCCTAGAAAAACCTACATCTTTATTAGGTATAAAGATCTATTTGGAGACTTTTCTGGAAAGTCTTTCCCCACCACTGCGATGAACATTATCAATATAATCATAAGGGCACAGTCCCGATCCTCCTAAGCGGCATAAGCCGGCCGTATGACCAAAAATCGGACTGGGCAGAAAAAAAAAATAAATAAATAATTAAATATAAGAAAAATTAAAAAAAGTCCAAAATCTGAGTCTCATTGTTAAATTCCAAATCTATCTTTGTTCGTATTTATAATTTTTATTATTGTCTCTGCAAAATCTTTGAAATTTGAATAGTTCCTTTCAAAATCTTCTTTAAAATTCTTTCTATATTTCTCTCTTGCACTGCGGGTAAGCGTACATTCATCGACGAAGTGCCTGGCGTCCCCAAATTTGTCTTATATTAAGCATTTGTCATTATTCTGTAGATGGAACCGATTAAAATAATCCGGGAAACGCCCATGATGAGTCAGTACCTGATTTATATCAACATCATTTATAATATTCATACTCTTGTTTAACTTTATATTTTTCATTAACTCTTTTTTTTTTTTTTCTTATTAGATGACTCCCAGCAAAAACTCCATTCTGTGTAAATACAATTTCCCATTTCAGCAATGGTCTTTTTTCTTAAATCTTGGATATCAAAATTATAGGTCCCATCCCCAAGTGCCGCCATCTAGCCAGGTTGTCCGGCCTGTCATTTCCGACAATTCCACTGTGCGCTTTTACCCAGTGTAATTTAACAATATGTTTTCTTTCAGCCTTTTAAACAAGTCTTTATTTCATTAATCAGTCGGTTTTTATGATCTAGTTGAGCGAGTGCCTGTAGCGCAGATAGGGCATCAGTATAAATATTTATAAAACATCGAACTGTTAATTTTTTATTAACCCAAATCAAAGCCTCTGTCAATGCGTATAGTTCTGCTTGATAAACCGAATTCATTGGTTTAAGTTTAATTCTCACATTGTCTATCTCTACTCCATGAAAATAAATTACCACAGTGTTAGTTACCACTTCCCCATCAATTCCAGAACCATCTACTGCGATGAACATATCTGATTGTCGTAGAATATTTGCTTGTCATCCACAGTCGCAGTTCCTTGCAGAATCCGTGTTTCTTAAGAACGAAAAACACATTTCGGAATACTGTGCTTTGGTTTCATCAAAGAATTCGTTATCAAGTGCTATTTTTAACAAAAACAGTTAAAAAATTATATTTAGTGTCTGGGTAATCTCTCAGTTTATGGCGAATCTGATTAAATCCTTTCATTCATTCCAGTGAATGTAGAAAGAATGAGGGCCAGGGAATTTGTTTTGTAGTTTCGAATTTTCTAATCGAAATTCTACAAACCAACGGCAAATGGATCTTCCATTAGTTGTTCCTCCACCGAATGATTTATTATTGTTTTTTACTGCAGCCGTTGCAGAATTTCAGAATTTGATCTGGTAAAGATATAACAATCTTAATTGCCTGGGTTCTATGACTGACCTGCTTCTGGTTATATTCGATGTTCAAAGCTCGTTGAACGAAACAAATATTAAATTGCTTTACCCCAACCCAAGTGCGATATTATGACATGACATAATATGGAAGGTTATACAATAATATAATAAGTTATAAGGTAATTATATTGAAATATAACTACTCTATCATAAGACTAAATACATTGATCAACGTCATCTAAATAGAGAAGCGAAGAAATTGGTCCAAGAAATAAAAGCGGAGATGGCCATGATTCTTAGAGACTTAACTTCAGTCTTACAATCATCTGACTTCTCAGTGATAACCTTTTCAAAGATGGAATCAATTTTTTTTATGTAGAGAGCGTAACATACTTTCTTCACAGCCGATATGAAGGTCTGTTTGCCATGATGACAGCTAGTTCATCGCCTAATCGTCATAGTATTGTAATTATGATAAAATTTCCACTTGCTAACAAAAATAAACTAATGGAGTTTTCTCATTGGTTTATTTTACTAATATTGGTAACTCTTTATAGAGAAATGTAATGCTATTAAGAAAATTTATGATGTTGTTAAGACAATATCTTGCATGTAAGGGAAGCCGCCATATTCAGCTGTGAGTTTAAACGGCTATGAAAAATATATGACTTCAATGTATGCAGTCTGTCTATTTTTAAAACGAATTTAAAATAGGACAAAGTAAGTATTCCTTACCTCCGAAAACCCCAAATGTGAGACACAGGTATTCCATACTTGGGGAGAAGGATGCAATGATAAAACTAACTGCCGCGATGACTGTACCTGCAACTGTAACTGGCCGACAGCCATAGGTGTTCGCCAGTCCACTCACTATAGGACCTAGAGCGGGTAGAAAAAAAGAATCATTAGCTCATTACACTTATAATTATAGTTCTTTGAAGGAAAGAAAATATTATCTCATATTGTGATAATTTAGTTATTTTTACTAGCAAAAGTGGTTTTCTTTAATTTGCATCTTTTGTGTCACTTCTGATTTAGCCACGCAGCTCGTTCCCTCCAAATGGTTTTGTAGATTTTTGAGACGAGCCTGGGGGTATAAGCAGGTTAACTAGAACCGGCTGTTGTTTAACCGTGTCTGAAGTTGCTACTATCCGAATAACACGTCATTCTGGGTCTCGGCCTAGATATGGCGGAGAAAGCTGGAGGATGGAGCCGCAAGAAACTAACAGCTAGTGATTACCGATGTTTAAATCCTGGCCAGTGTAGCTGATTTCAGAGCGGTCGCGGACACTTAGCCGACAGGACACTTAACCGACACCAGTTAGCCGACAAGACATTTAGCCGACATGGACACTTAGCCGACATGGACACTTAGCCGACAGGACATTTAGCCGACAGAGACACTTAGCCGACAGGACATTTAGCCGACAGGGACACTTAGCCGACAGGACATTTAGCCGACAGGGACACTTAGTCGACAGGATATTTAGCCGACACGGACAGTTAGCCGACAAGACACTTAGCCGACAGGACATTTAGCCGACACGGACAGTTAGCCGACAGGACATTTAACCGACAGGATATTTTGCTGAAACAGAGAGTTAGCCATCAAGACATTTAGCTACGGGACACTTAACTGTCAACATATTTAATCCACAGGACACAAAGCCGACAGTAATGTTTAGCTGACACGTACCCAATAATTATTCAAACTTACTATTAATTACAAAATTTCGCGACTTCTCCATAAGTTCAATATTTAAGTTATTTTTTCACTATCAGTAAAATTCATTTTTCGATTCTTAAAGATCTCATATATACTTTTAATTATTGGGTTAATTTAGCATTGTTTGATATGTATCCATGGACCTTATAAGAAATAGACCAACCAAAATGGGTTTTCTCCCTTGTTTGGCGTATTGCCGGCTGTCACCTTGCCCATATCCGGAGGAGTATGCAGAGCGTATAATTTTCAAGAAAAAGCTGGTGATGGCACCTCATTTCACAAATTAGAATTTTTAGATATTTTCATTTTTGAAACTGAGATTGATTTTTAAAAAATTAGCATGTTATCAAGCATAATCGATGTTCTAAATAATTATAAAGCCGTTGCATGCTTTCAGGTCTGGATATTTTTGTAGCTTTTCCTATACTGTAAGGAAATTTGTATCTCCTTCTTTTAAAAATAATATTTTAAATCTGAACTAATAGAAAAATTCAAGCAAAAAATTTTCTCTTACAATTTTTAAGCTTTTATTGGTATAAATAAGTAAAATATTTTCTCTTACAATTTTTATGCTTTTATTGGTATAAATAAGTAAAAAATACTAAAATTGAAAAAGGGGATTTTTGAAAGTTTTTGCTTAAAATTCTTATTTGTACTGCTTTTTTAAAATTATATCTGAATATTAAAGCATAATATTCTACAAAGAAGTTTTATTTCAATAATATTTCATAATACATTATAGTGATTAACACTTTTAACACTTTAATAATTTTCTGCATTTATTATAAAGTTAAAAATTGTATTTGACTGTAATAATTAATTGTGCTAGTATTTTATAGTGATTATTTTTTTTTAAATTTATGTCTAGTTCTGCATAAGTTTTTTTATTTATTGTTAATTTATTTTATCAGCCCAAAGAGGCGGCAGCTCAGAAAAGCTATTAGTTTCGAAACGGCATTTTGCTTTGTTTCACTATAAATGTCTGTTTCATTTTGCAAACTGTTGCCACCAAATATTATCGCCCTGTATTATATTTAAAGAAATTAAATAATGAAGAATCTGCATGAATGCACGTATGTTCCTCTCGCACTGTGAAAAAAACAACAGAATTTAGAATTATAAAATTTTGAATAACGTAATCCTCCACCCGAACATGGGCACCTGCAAGGCCTAATTTCGAATTTGTTTTAATCCATTTCATATTTTGTAACTTTAACGAAGTTTTGATTAACAAAGTCAACGAGTTCAAAGCAAGCAATGGCAACCCTGTGCAGAAAATAACATTTTTATCTCCAACGCGGAAATTCTAAAGATATGTCATTTTCAAATATTTTGTGATATTGTTCTTGAATTGAATTTTATGTGGTTTATTTGCGAATAACATGATGTTTAATAAATAAAGATAACACGCAAAACGTTACAAAACGCTCCTTTGGGCGTAATATAAAATTATATTGCTGAGTGCTTCCAGAGTTTATCTTTTTTTTTTTTTTTTTCCCTCATTACACTCAAAAACGTTTATGCTCCGAATTTTATGAATTGCTAAAATAAATAATCATCTTCTAATGTTAATGATTAATGATCATATAATCAAATAAATGATCGTCTTATGTTATAATAATGTTATAATAATTTTAAAAACTACTGTCTGAAAATGCTCATAAAATCAAAGAAAATTATCAGATCTTGTTTAATTTTACCTTATTTGTTTCAAAGCATCATATGCTATCAGTATTATTTAATTTTACTTTATTTGTACACAAAAATAAGTTCATAAGTTTTGCGTTTAGAATTTTTACCGTTTTACTAAAGTAAAGAAATTTATACAAGAATTACGCTTGAAAATATTGCGCAAAATGCAATGTAATAAAAATTATTGTTATCCTTGAATTATACTTTTTATGGAAACATATATTGGTGAGGGTTAGTTTAGCAAATATATTTTATTTTGTTATTAAAAACAATTTAAAAAAAGTGAATTTTTAAGACAAGCAAAGGTATAAATTATTTGTGACCTCTATAATTTGCAGTTCATGCCACCATTCTTGAGATAAAAATTCTGTAACATTTTATTAACCACGCCTCTTGCTTAAAATACTTACTTAGGCGAATGTTTATAGCCCTAAACTAGTGCATAATGTTTACTTTAGAAGTAAAATATTATTTAAGGTTTTGTTTTATTCATTTTCGAGAAATTTCAGCGCTTTTTCAATTTGGCCAATGTATACCAAACAGCACTATACATATCAAACAATGCTAAATTAACACAATGATTAATAGCACATATGAGATCTTTAAGAATCGAAAAAGGAATTTTACTGATAGGTGAAAAAAATGACTTATATATTGAACTTGTGGAGTAGTCGAAAAATTTTGTAATTCATAGTTTAAATAATTTTTGGGTAAATGTCAGTTAAACGTCACTGTCGGCTTAGTAACCTGTTGACTAAATGTCTTGACAGGTAAGTGTCCCGTAGCTCTAAATGTCCTGACAGCTAACTCTCTGTGTCGGCCAAATGTCCTGTCGGCTAACTATCCGTGTCTGCTAAATGGCCTGTCGGCTAAGTGTCCTTGTCGGCTAAATGTCCTGTCGGCTAACTGTCCGTGTCGGCTAAATATCCTGTCGGCTAACTGTCCGTGTCGGCTAAATGTCTTGTCGGCTAACTGTCCGTGTCGGCTAAATGACCTGTCGGGTAACTGGTGTCGGTTAAGTGTCCCGTCGGCTAAGCGGTTTTCGGCTAACTGTCACGGACCCATTTCAGAGACGTTCTGACCAAAACGGTAAATCTGCGGTTGACAGCTTAGCACGTTAACATTAGAATTGTAGTTCCTCGTAGAATAAAAGTGAAGTAAAAATTTTAGCATACTCAAGTGGTCTGTTAGCTGTTTCTTTATGTTAACTCTCAAGGAGAGATTCATTAAAGTTTTAAGTTAAATGTTATTGGGTTCTTCTCTGCATTAACCTGAAAATACCATTTCCATCACAGTTAATCGTGTAAGGAAATCAGCGACAACCACTAATTGGAACTAATAGAACTAGCTGTAGTGGTAATCCAGACTGTCTCAGATCTAACAAGAAGGCAAATAATATGTATTGTTAAGAAGAAAAACTTTTGGCCATTTGGACAATTCGCGGCAGCAGGAGTGGCTCTCTTCGAACGAAAATGGAAACACCTGCGCATGCGTGAAATATCTGTCACCAGAAAGCGCCAAAGTTCGAAGCTGATGTCGAAGTTCGAACAGGATCGACGGTCACGTTTATCAAGAGTTTAAAGCTGTGCGACTCCATTTTTTCCCTCCATATTGACGGATATAAAATCAGACATCAAACTGCAATATGTATAATGCAAGTTTCACCGCCAGTGAAAGTGAAACTTCACCTAATTTTCTTATTCATTTTAATCCGTGTTCCTCAATTTCCTGTACACGTCGCGGAGGAGGAAAATCTCGGTCAGGTCTCATGCCAGAGGGGGAAATTCTCGCCAACAGGTTTCGTCGCCAACTCTCTTGGCGAATTTTTCCTCTTCTTTCTAGCGGCGTAGAAGATAAACTGGTTTACATTACGTCTATGGAGCCTTTCCTTCTTTACGTAGACGTTCTTTGAAGAAGGTGTTATAACAATCTAAACTACGGGCTTGTGAAGTGAGGCAAAGGAGCATGTCATCTGAACTTTTCGTGCAGTGCATTTTAAGCTAATGGTTTCGTGCAGTGCATTTTAAGCTAATGGTAATTTAAGCTAAGGGTACATTTACTATTTTAAAAATATTAATTAATCCGTTGAAAAAAAGAGACTCTCCACGACTAAAAATAAGCAATCTATGTTCGTTTTGTTATTCTTCTGTCAAGCTTAATTTTTTCTTTTCTGATTTGGCAGGTGACATTTTTAGGTTGCTATAGAAACAAATTTCGTGTATTTTTGCTTAAAACTGTTAGTTTACTGTCAATTTTAATATGGAGTGCAAAAATAAATATTTTATACATATTTAAATTTTTATCCTCATAAAGGCAAGAAAGCGGCTAAGGTTCACAAAGTATATATAAATTTTATGCTGTTGATTTCTTAACAGAATGCAGGTGTAAGAATTGGTTTAACAAATTTCGTTCTGGAGATTTTTCAATTGAAGATGACCGACGTTCTGGCTGACCTTCTGAAGATGATGATGACAAAATCAAAACCGTAATTGAATCCAGTCATCATATAACTGTACAAGACATTGCAAAAAGGTTAAATGTATCAACATAACAATTGGAAATCACGTAATATGTCTGGGACTAGTTCAAAAGCGCTCGATATATAGGTTCCACATGAATTGAATGCATCGTCTACAATAACATTAGTCGAAAAAAATCATGGTACAAGCATTATGAATCAGCATAAATCATAGCGAAAGTTGTCGATCTGGTGGGATTACAAAGGTGTTGTGTATTTTGAGCTGCTTCCAAGCAACCAAACGATGAACTGAGATGTTTAATATCAACAGCTTGTGAAACTGGAGGAAGCAATCAAAGAGGAAAAGCCAAATCGCAAAGGAATCATGTTCTACCACGACAATGCAAGCCCTTAGCAGCACGTATGGAATTACTGGATCTTGGTGGGAAGTGATGTCTCATCGCACCATCAGATTACTATTTATTTCGAAGTTTATAAAACTTCTTAAATGGTAAAAAAATTCAATAAAGGCGATGATCTCAAGCCGCACTTAGTTGAGTTCTTTTGCTGATGAAGACCGGAAGTTGTATGATCGCAGAGTCATCAAGTTATCAGAAAGATGAAAGATCATTGAACAGAATGGAAGATATCTGACCGATTAAAAGATCGTTTCTGTGTAGAAAAAATGACTGTTATTTCGCGCTAAGAAAACGAAATTACTTTTTCTCCAACTCGATGGACAAATATTTACCCGCTGTTACCAATGTAGGTCACGGCGAGATCGAACCCATATACCTCAACAATATTTAAGCATGAAGCTAAACCCCGAGTGCATTTCGAGCCCCATTTTAGGTTTTCCATACTCTATACCAAAACCTTGTCTACATTGACTAAAAAGGAGATTTTCTCATTTCACAAAAGACAAAACGGATGAGAGATGGTTGAACCTAAGTCCGCTGCGCTACCCCATTAGGAGAGATCTGAACTAGAAATGCAGTTTTTATAAGCTTTCTCTTCAGTTCCCAGAACCTTTGAGTATAGATCTCAACCAGCGCAATAGATGATCCCCACGTGATCATGTTTTATGCAAAGTGACATTGTATTTATTGTGCATATCGACATATTCAATACAGAATTTAAAAGTGGATGTTAGGCGGCTTACAGATGGTTATTCTGAACTAAAGTACGTGATATATATGGCAGAAAATTTTTCTGCAGGATAAGATGGCCGAATTGAGTGTTGGTTAGTGGTCTTGTCTTTAATCCAGGCCTTTATATTGCATGCCGCTAAGGCTATTAAGAATTCGCCTACCAAACTGTGCCAGTAAAATGAGATTTGATAAGGAAAATATCCGATCACTTAAAAAAAAAATCAGAAAAATTCTGAACAACTTGGAAATGGATTCACGAGTAACATTCTACAACATGCAAGCACAAATGGTGGTAAACCAAGAGCAGCAAATTCCTGCTGGATGATGCAATTCAGCAGGATGGAATGTTATCGTATTATGAATTGAAAGGTGTTTTTACTAATAAAAGAATAAAAACTAAAATCATTAAGAATTACAATTTGACCAATTCAGCGGCTAGAAGATGATGAAACTAATGCTCTTGTTAAAATGGAATTTATAAAAACATGTAGCACACGGCCAAATTCTAATTTATATATGTAAAAAAAAAAAAAAAAAAAAAAAAAAAGTATAATATCAAACGGTTCTACAGCAAGATAAGTAATATATGGCGTTAGAAGTAAGTTTTATTCACTAGAATAATACTGCAAATGTTCATCAAAATTATCAACTGGATATATTATAATTTTGAAGTTCGCCAGTTATTTGCATTATTAGGGAAGAAACAGGAATTAAATATTTAAGGGAAACATTTATTATTAGGAAACATTTTGTCTCTTTGTGAGCTTTGTCTCTAAAAAATGTAATTATTATTCATACAGTCACCAGAAAAGTTCCTAAATCCGTATTATATAAAAACGAGAGCTACAAAGCATTATGTTCCATTTTTAGCTACCACGTTTGCTGCTAGCATACATTGTGATCTTATAAAGTATTTCTCCCGCCTTCTTAGCATGCCTTCGTGGTGTAGAGGTCAGCACGTTCGACGGGTATTCGAGAGGCCCGTGGTTCGAGTCCCGGCGAAGCAATTGCTCATTTTCATCTCTCCTGCTTTAAAAAAAATCCTAATGTCTCTACAGTGGCGCCCGAAATAAAAGGTGGTGAATGATGATTCTTCACCACCAGGATTTAGCGACTGGGTACCCTAAAACCCAATCGTCCTTTAAAAGGGGGAGTATATAAGTTACTTCCCTCACCTTCGTGGTGTAGAGGTCAGCACGCTCGACGGGAATTTGAGAGGTCCGTGGTTCAAGTCCCGGCAAAGGCATTGCTCATTTTTCATTTCTCCTGCTTCGGGGAAATTAAAACCCTTAATGTCTCTACAATCTTAGAAATGTTTTAACGAAGTCTGCGCCAAAAGTTACGTTTTGAAGTTACGTTACGTTACACAATCATGCATATAAAACCCGCGCAACTTGTCTACCGCTGCTACTGCACAAAGCATGATACCTTTGATTTATCTTCCATATGGACTCGCAAATAACAAGTGTCCAGAAAAACTCAACGTGACTCAACCTGATGCAAAGTCTTTAATTTATTTTTTAAATTTTAGTTACATGGCTTAAGAGAACTTTTATAATAAAAGTCTGAAGAATTTCATTTTTTATTTTTTATACTATATCTAAGTATACTCGTGCTAAAAAAATAAGCAACTAATAGAAAAGGTACGAATGTAAAAAGGGGAACTAATCCATGCAGGAGGCCACTGGGTGAGCAGTTGTGCCACCATGAAGACTTTCAGCTTTATTGCTCATTCAGTGGGATCGTGTTTATTTAAATTTTATAATATTACGATTAAAAGATTTTGATATATACATAATTTTGACATATACTTGACATACATTGACGAAACCATACAGTTTACATATAAAGTACAGATTCGCCGAATGCAAATAGACAACCAAAATTATCATAAAACGTAATCCTGCAGTCACAACACAACGCCTTTAAAAGGGGAATGCCGGACGTTTGCAAGCAGCGATAGTTCCGTATAATCAGAGATAATCAAAGCAGAAAGCATGAGCCGAAGTCGCCATTTGCACAATGAAAATTCTACACCCTGTTTAAAACAACTAATGTAATCACCTAACGCAATGTATTATCGTATTTTGGTTCACTCATATATTACCTATTTACATCATTCTTAAATAACTATTTATGTGTTATAAAATATTTCACATTTAGTTATATTTTACTTATAGTATTATTCGTATTTAATCATAGCTCTATTTCATAATACTATTAAGGCATTATACTATGGAACATCATTAAATTACGTATGCATGTATCTTATCACTAAATGTACTATATTATTGTACTATAATATCATACATTGACGTTTACTTATTGTCATATGTAGCAACTTATGTCTTATAATCCTTTTTGTAAATTACCTTTCTGTGATATTCCTGATTAAGAGCAATTAATGGCGTCTGGTTTTTTAACCACTGCCTTGTTGTTGTAGCTGCTTGTTGTTTTTTCCACTGAATAGGCATCATTCCGGTTCTACCTTTGGACCACGGTTCTACCTTAGGTCGGAAGCCTGGTCATTTGCGCATAACCCTCCTGTGCGTCCTTTTATCGCAGCAATGAGTATCGACGCGATATCTATGGACAATAACGCCCACCCGCATAGAAATTGAGTGGTGCGTAGCCATCTGGAGAGTAACACCATTCCACATATGTCGTGGCCTGCTAGATCACCGGATTTCAATCCAATAGATCATAAGACGACGAATAGCAGTTTGCCAGTCCTCCTCCATGAGCTCGGACATTACTACACAAATAGGCGCTACTGCGACATCTAGCGATCAACGGCACGATTGCTAGCTTGCTTCACTGTTATCAAACAAGCATTTCAGCTAGAGGGTATCATACCCGTTTTTGGCGTGATGATTCCATTTCATATTCTTCCGACCCATTTGATTTTTCGCGATGTGATGGTCATGTAACATGTGTGTGGTCTAAAAATACCACACGAACCTCTTGGATCAAATTCACGCATATCCATTAAATAGTTTTTGCTTTATTCCGTGTTTTGGCTTTGTTGCTTATTTTTTTTGAGCAAGAATGTAACTTGAAATGTATTTAACTTAAAAATATGTTCGTCTGATAATATTCATTTCAACATAAGCAGTCTTTTTATAATAGCATATGTTTCTAACGTCTATTATTCAGAATCGTTACATTTTAATATAATTATCCCTCTTATTATATATCGCTATTATTTTGACAGCACATTTTTCTTACGTCTATTATTCAGAATCGTCATATTTTAATATTATTATCCCTATTATTATATATCGCTATTGTTTTAATAGCACATGTTTCTAACGTCTATTATTCAGAATCGTTTGCTTGCCAGTCCCGAGAGTGTTGTGAGGGCGCAGCCCGGTCCACCTTGCAAAACAAAGTTTGCTCTATGACCCTATACGGGCTACGCCAGTACAAAAACCGCAAACAAGGAAAAAATAGAAACATAAAATAATCGCAAGTAATCAAAATAGTATGTTAATAATGAAGTAAAAAATAAGTAGAAATTAGTATTTACACATCACACAAACATCCACACAACCATACAAACACACAGGCTTCTGTAATGTTATTAATAATCTTCATAATCTTATGTGCTATTCCTCTTGCCTTAAGTAAACCATTTTTCATGAAATCTATGTTCGCTCCATCAATGCATCTGGTTAACTTACATTCTGCAGTAAAGTGGACATTGTCTCCTACTTTTGTACATACTTTACATAAATCATTATCTTGAACATGGAATTTTTTCAGATAAAAGGGAAATCTCCCATGACCTGTAATTAACTGATTCAAGTCAATGTCATTGTTAGTATTCATATTTTTCTTAGGAACAAAAATCTTCATGAACATATTATTTTTATCAGAGTTTTGCCATATCCCGAGTTATCAGAGTCCCGAGAGTGTACCTATTTTTTAAATACAGAGTATTACATATTACGTCACGGGACTTCAGAGCTGGAAGTAGAAAGTGATTCGTATGCTGTGTCACGCGGTTGTTTTAAGAATTTGGTCACGTGGCATTCTGGTGCTAAATGAGAGTTCTTGAAAGCTCATTTTCGAGCATGCTGTATGTAATCAGCGTTGCCGCTGAGCCGTGCACGTGATACGAGCACACTGAGTTTTATGTAATAACACAGGTGCTTTCACTTCCCGCGCACACAAAGAACACATGTATGTTAAATCGCTGCTATGATAATCAAGGTAATAACTTTTTTTACTACCTTCCAGTAGAATTACCACATAAACACATTCAAAATAATTCTATTACAAAATCCGAACTAGTAGAATATTAAATTACTCGACATCTCACTGGGCTTGAAAAAATCGTTTCCCGAAGTTTCACAAATACACCTTTCGTTACCTGTCAACTCCGACAAAAATGTTCACAGCCCAAAAGTCCTTTTCAAAAAACAGAGTCGTCTATATTATTAAAATATGTTCGTGTCTGTTTATTTGTTTGTGGCATTACCTCCACCGGAACGGCGGGGAGTTAAGTTTCGAAAGAGGTACCTCCGGATTCCAAAAATTCGCAGGAAGCCATTTCGACCATTCTCATCTTCGTACGACTTTAATTAAAGGAGATATTAATTAAAAACTCTAAAAACGCCACTTTTTGCACTAGTTTTTCCGACTGGCAACAGTCTCGCGCGCTGGAGATAAAAATCTGCTTTATTTCGAAAAGTGTTGCCACTGCTCGCTTTCAAATCGTAGAGTTTGTTAAAAACATTTTGTAAGTTTTACAAAATATGACATAAAAATAAAATTGCCAAAGTATAAACGTATTATTAAAACGTCATATTCTGACGTTGAAGAAAACAAGCGGTTGCATGTGACGTCATTGTATGTCGAAAATGTTTCGCTAATGTCAGCATTTTAAGCAAATAGCTGTATGCAACGTTTTAGTTTCAGGTTTAGGATAATTCATACGTCATGTTATTGCTGCGTTATTTCTTTTATTGACATTGAGAAAAAGTTAATACGTATATTACATTAAATTATATCATGACGTTATACGTATTTACCTGAAATGTCCAAAGATTTTGTTTCCTGGTTTAGAAACAAAAATATTATTTACGGATTGGTTGTTGCTTGGAAAGAATGAACTGATTTCATTCATTTTGAATTTTTTTTTTTATACATTTTCCTTTCAGGGTGTACATACAGCCTGTAAGTTTAGCTTTAGTCGTATCTTGCTAGTTAAAAAAGAAAAATCTGTGTACACAAAAGTTTAAAAACACAATCCAATTAAACGGTATCGATTCGTTTCCGAAACTGATTGGTTTGGAAGTTTTAATTTAAAAATGTATAGCGTAGTTTTTGATTGTTCGCACACTAATTATTTATATTATTACTTCCGCTTCTGCCACATATTCCTCCTCCTTTGAAACGTTAATGTGGATCGTCGATGGCGAAATTGTTAGTGTAAACCATAGATCGCTGAAAATTCGCAAATTTTCATTGCGTACACTGCAACAGTTCCCGAATTTTGCGTCCTCCAGCGGCGTAAAATCACTGCTCTAATTATTATCACTTATGATTTTTGTTGATTTTAATCAGAACTACTAATAATATAAGATAGTTTATTTGTTAATACTTATGTGCACGTATCTCATAACGCAGAGAGGAATAGAAACTGAGTTACAAATTTGACAAGTAAGTTATAAGACGTCGTGGCTAACAATCTCAAAATTTCCCTATTTCTGTCGTCAGATAAAGTGGAAAAAAATCTTTTCAATGATGCTTATTCCGAATTTCTAAAGTAATTACTTGTTTTTGGCAGCATTTTGAAAATCACTCGATTTTTTTCGACATTGCATATTTGTTACTTTAAAATTTAATATCCCAAAATGTGCCTGTTATAAAATTTTCGCATATTATAAAAAAAAAACTTTTTAGATCCCCATTTAAAAACAAAATCGATCAATATTCGGAAGCAGACAATATTTCCATAATTAATACTTTTGTATAAACAACCAACCAGATTTTATGACAAGATTCCTTTCACTGTGCTCATAACATAAAATCAGTATTTACTGTCGACTTTCGATATACGAAAGTTGATCAAAAATGGATACGTATATTTTACTGGGGAACTTTAGTATAGAACCACAATTAGCAACTTCGATAAGTTTTATTTGTTATTCGATAACAGAGTTTGAAATTTTTGATCTTATGTTGTATTCACACAAAAAATTTGGAAAACATCAGCCACACCCCTTAGAAAGTCTCCCCAAATCATCCCTCCTTTACCGTAGCTGAATAAACAACCTTGCAAAACATTCACTTTCAATAGCACTGAGAAATCTCCAGTAAAAATCTTTCAACCTCAAAATTCCGTATGTTTGTTTAATCGATTACGCAACAATTACTTGTACAAAAGGAAACATATCTTCGTGTAGGAAAATGAATTGAAATGTGGATTGTATTCACAAAGCATACTACAAGGTTCGTTTTTCCGGATCAGAAATCTTTTGACGATACTTTTCTTTTGAACGACTGAAATATTTTTATGGCCGGCTTGCCCGGAATCTTTATGCTAACCTCCCAAAACAACCCTATTATAAGGGTTTATGATTATGATGTGAATGATCCAAATAATTGTAAACGGCCTATGTCCATATTTAGTCCACATACTTAGTTAGTAATTTAAGTGCACCAGTTGACTCACACTATCTGTATTGTATGTATGTATGTATTATATCATCTCTAGACTCAGGTTTAAAGCCAGCTTTAAACCTGAGTTTTCCCTTTCTCATCTTTCAGATGGTATTTTCCAGATGGAACTCGGCGTATACTTTATTTTGCTAGAATTACCAGTTATCTCGCTCTCCTTTTACTCAAAAATTATAATATAATAATTTTAAAAAATTATGTTAGTTACTTATGACAATATTCTAAACAACCTACATGTTCGACAAGCGGTAGGGTCCATGACCCAGGCATCCCAGTGCTACACCGCTTCCATGTGCGACTGCATCCTGTATTTTCTAAAGGTTACAGGGCTTTAACTTTTTATCGTTTCACTTTTCAACTAGAACAATCAACGTGCAATATTTCATAAGTGATGGATCATTCACTACGTCGAAATACCGGTGTTTAGCCGTTTTATCAGTTAGCGAGCTAACAGAAAGAAACTCACCTGCTATGAGATAGAATCCCGCCAGAAGGGATCCGACCCATGCCAGTCGTCCTTTGCTCTCTCCCAGATCTTTGGCCAGCTCTGGTAACAACAGTCCATACGAAAAGATGATTCCGTCTACAATGACGTTGCAAAAGAAGGACCCAAGAACAACAACCCAACCCCAGCCTCCGTCGGGTGGGCGAACAGTCACTGTCTCCACAGGTTTGGTTTTCTTTTCCATGGCTTGGAAGATTCCTCAAAAGAGCTGCCACTGTTGTTTTTTGACAGCGTTCTCCTTTTCAGCAGAGCTTCACATTTGTAAGTCACAGAAGGGCTAAAACTGCAGCCTAATAATAACAATAATAATTTTAATAAGAAAAAAAAGCATGCAGTTATTACTAAACAATGCTCAAACCGTATAAAGAATCAGAATTTCATTTCAGAAGTAGAAACTTAAATCTAAATGAAACGTTTTTAAGTTTTAGATAATAAAAGACTCGAATTTAATAACAATTTAAAAAAAATTCTCGCTTCGAATAATTGAATACACGTTTTGTGGAGAGAAAAGTAAAGAAAATTCTGATTTAAAGAGAACGAAACATTTTTATGTAGATTATGCCGCAGAAATATTTAACTTTAGAAGCAAAAAGCAGGAAAAATCCACAGTGTTTTCGTCGAGATTCGAACCATGGTTCCTTTAGCAGCTAGCTGAACTTCCGTACACTAGGACAGCATGCATAGGGTAATGTGATAATTCATTATATTCGTCTCCACTTAAAAGGCGACTAGCAAAAGGCACGATATCCAGATATTAGCCAGTTATCATACGCCGCATTTTAGTTTGGGCATTCTGTTTTCTAGATTAATATTCAGAATCATTTTTTCCGTATTTCACATCTATCTCTTTCTCAAATTTTTTTAGTCCACCACCATTTTTAGTTCGGGCGCCACTGTAGAGACATTAGGTATTTTCGGAAGCAGAAAAGATGAAAAATGTGCAATGCCCTCGCCGGGACTCGAACCACGGACCTCTCGAATTTGCGTCGAGCGAGCTGACCACTACACCATGAAGGCATGCTAAGAAGGAGGGAGAAATATCTTATAAACATTACAAACTTATATTTTAACAAAATTTGAAACTGGATTATAAAATTTAGTTTAGATATTATATAGGATTTTTTTATTAATATTTAAAATTACATCTTTATGTATCATTTTATATGTTCAAGTATTAGAAGGTTTATGAACAAAATGATGGGACAGAAAGAAATCCAAAGACTGTGATATATATATATATATTATAGACAAAAAGTAACAAATTTAGAACCAGTTTCACAAAAACCCGAAAAGAAGTGAAACTCAATACCAGCAAATTTCATATAAACATGTAAAATAAACCAAAGTGAGAATTAAAGAAATACAAAAACACAAAAAAATACAAAAAACACAAAAATACATAGGACGAGGAATGCAATCAAACCTGATATAACTTTATCAACAGGAGGTACATCAGAGTCAATTGAACCCCCCCCCAACCTTCTAAAAACTACCGAGTTTCTGTTACCGAAATTAGCTAATGAGCCGTTTTAAATTATATAATTGTAACAAATCACCCGAATATATACGTATATATATATATATATTTCATTCTTCTTAATAATCGGACAATTCGCATTGTATATAGCAGCACGAATTTACGCACCTTTTTCGTTTTTTTCATTAGATGAAAAATATGTAGGCAGTGTTCTGATTAGATATATAATTAAAAAATTAAATAAGGATTTAAACTGCGTGTATTGCTCTTGAACTGCTCAGTTTGTTAATAATCAAAATTGATTAAATGGCAAAAGTAAATTAAAGTTCTCATACTTTATTGATCAGTCGCGAGGCTGCGTGGGTGGTGAAACGAAATTGTGCATAGTGACATAGTATTTAAGTGGAAGACATATGCACTGCGGCATAACGTAATTTAAATTAATATAACCCTCCGAGAGTTTAAAAATAAACTGCGCTAAGCATGCTTATAAAGTCAAAAAGTATTTAGTAAACAAATATAAAGCCAAGATACAATAACACGCTGAACAAGTATTAATTTAGAAGTCAAACAACAGAGGTTCCAAGTTATATTTCCAAATTTTCACAGGACTAGTTTCGATGGTTTTACTGAACCATCAACCTCTGCTGCCAAAGTGCAAATGTGCTTTTTTTTTTTTCGCTTTGGCAGCTGAGAATGATTGCTCGGTAAAACCATCGAAACTATTCCTGTGAAAATTTTAAAATATAAAGCTTATTTTTGTTGTTTGACGTCTAAATTAATAAATATAAAGCCGTTGACCGTAGATGTAATTAATATTTAAGTGCGCACATTCAACCCAACGCGAGACAAAGGCTAACGGAAATATGTCGGGTAAACAGTTTGACTCATCACCACTGGATGGAAGCACATAGCTTACAGTTGCTATGTAGGTCAACTGTTTTCCTAGCTGCGAAAGGCGTTCTATTAAAACGAGGATAGTGTATCACAGTCGCATAATTTTACATTGAAAATTAAATCTGGGATAGTTGCATGCTGTTGCAAAATTGTGAAATTGCTCAATGTCGAGATAATTGAAAACTTTTAAATAATTTTAAATTAGTCTAAACTAAAATTAGTCTAAATAAGGAGAGTTAGTAGTAATTTGCATAGTTGCAAATTAGTCAGAATTAGACAAATCAACTCTTTTATATATAGCTTTAAATTGGACAAAGTTGGTGCAGCCCAAAGCTATCGCATAATTTCAACTTTGGATAGCCCACTGCTATGGATAATTTTATAATGACTGACTGGAATAATTAAGCTTTGTCAAAAAATTTTAGCTAATCAAAACTGAAATAATTCATTACCTTAGTACAATTTGAAATCGCTTAAAATTGAGATATTTCAGAGTTTTCCCATCATTTTAAATTAGTCAAAACTGGAATTGTCCAAAGTTATCGCATGATCATAGAATAACTCACACGAATAGTTTACTTTCAGTGCATAATTTGTAATTTCACCCAAACTGGGACAGGACGGTTCTTTTCCGTAATTTTAACGTAATTAAAACTGAAATAGTTAACACACCATTTCATAAGTTTTGTCCAAAACTGGACTAGTTTAACACCGCCATATAAGTTGTAATTGATTCAAACTG
Source organism: Stegodyphus dumicola (assembly GCF_044657685.1). Taxonomy (NCBI): domain Eukaryota; kingdom Metazoa; phylum Arthropoda; class Arachnida; order Araneae; family Eresidae; genus Stegodyphus; species Stegodyphus dumicola. The sequence continues at coordinate 135,537,478 of NC_140769.1, forward strand.
GGGAAGTCCTGGCACTTTTGCGTAATTTTGGAGTGATGAAAATTGAGATGGTCAACAGTATATCCAGATTATAACAGTGAGCAAATTGGCTCACTGTTATAATCTGGATATACTGTAATTTTAAATTAGCTAAATTAGGAATTAAAATTCGATAATTATAATTAATTAGGGAAAACCCATTAAACTTAAATAATCAAACTGAGATAATTAAATTGCAATTAGGCATAATTCTATTATGTTAGATAGTAAAACTGAGATAGTTAAATTACAACTAGGGATAATTCCATAAACTTATAGTCAAATAGATAGTCAAAGAGATAATTATAATTAGAGATAATTCAATAAACTTCAATAGTCAAAGACATAATCCACAGGCATCGCATAACAAACACTATTGAAAGTTTCACAGACTATTTGAAAATATTCCTCTTATTCAGTTACTGAATTAATATTCAGTTACTGAATTAAGTTTTGATAACATATAAATTTTGATTTAACACAATTTATTTGAACTTTACACAAGAAAATGATTTATATTTATACATTTTAATAAAAATGTCCACCGGATATCTAAGACGACGTGATTTTGCATATTTTTTTTGAAAACCTCACCCGTTTTTAAAGCACAAAATAAATGTAAAAAATTACATTAATTTTTCTGCCACTTTTAAAGAAAACGTATTAGTCATATTTCAGAACAGGATGATTGATCCAGAGATAGGATAAATCCTAAATTTTCCCGGATTCAAATCCTAAAATGTTCTAGAAGCTCTCGAATTTTCTGATTCTTCAATCCTTCGTATAACCATAGGACCGTAAAGATAAAAGCTGATATGGACACCACATGACTTCCTTATACGGTAACATATTAAGGTACACTGCTAAAAAAAAAAAAAAAAAAAAATGGGACAATCCTATATCTCCCGATCTACTGGGCCGATTGACAAAATTCAAATTGCGTTCTTTAGGTCTCGAAAGCGCGACTTAGGATATATATTAGATTTATATATAGCACTATTCTAACATAGGTATTTTGACACAAAATCGGACTTTTTCTGAAATAACATACCAATTTTTTTACATATTTCGATTCTACGACTCAAATTACGCCTAAATAAGAAATTTTGTAAAATTTGGAGCGAAATTTACGGAAAAATTCACAAATTTATGTTGGCACTTTTTTGTTAGTTTGCGCCAAGAATACTTCACTTGGCGAACTTCTTAATATATAGCAACCTAGTTTCCTTTCCCGTGAGAGGAAAAAAAGTCACCATCGTTCCTTTTTTCCAAATAATATTCTTTATATTATATTTTTAATTATAACTTATTATTTTAAGTAATTTTTTCTTTTTCGAATTTCATTTTAATTGTTTAAGTTGCACGTTTTTTTTTTTTTTTTTTTTTTTTTTTCGAATAACTGTTTTAAAAATTTCTATTTACCTATTCAAACTGCGCAAATAAAGGTTCAGCGTTTATTTTTTTTCAAATAGTTTTCTTTATATATATTTTTTGTCATAGTTATTATTTTAGGTATTTTTTAAATTCTTATACTTTTATTTTAATTATTTGTGTTGCATTGTCTCTTCAGATAATTGTTTTAAAATTTTCTATTTATTCCTTCGAACTAAGCATTTTAAATATATTTATTAATATAAATTTTCCAGAATTTGATTTTATTTATTTGAATTGCGTTTCTTTCGGAGGAATACTTTGTAACCCAGACTACGATGCGTTTGAAAACTGCATTTATTAAAAGAGAAAATACAGTAAAGCACAGTTAACACGCCTTTCAATGTTCCGTTCAGAAAAGATATATATAAATAGGAGAGATGTATAACCGACATTTTAACTTAGGATGACTTGCATACACTGCTTTAAACAGTTTTATCATTGTGCCCATTGCTTTACACAATTTTATCCTACATTTGGTTTCTTAAATGTTATTCATATTTTAGTCAAATATTTTATTTTTGAAATCGTAAGAATCAAATATCATAAGATTAAAATGTTTTAAATTTAAAAAAAAATACAAATACTAAATTTTACCCAAACATTTATTTTTTCTTCTCTTTTTCTTCAGGCATTATACTTTATTCTTGCTCTTTTTCTTTAGGCATTCCGCAAGTATATTAAAAAGCATCCAACTTTTCGAAATATCTTGATATTTCTGACAATCATTTTAAATAAAGTTATCGCCTTCCATTTCATAAAGGCCCATAAACGGCCGAGCGGTAAAGTCTCTGAACACTGGTAGTTCACTTCGGGGTTCGAATCCCGGTAAACGGGCTGGTTGCATGGGCGTTTTCGTGGATTTTCTCATGTGTATCGTGTATTCCCTTAGAAAGTTCTTCACAAAGGCATCCTTCTTTTTAGGCAGATAGCCCTGCTTTGACGTAACTTAATAATCCAATTCAATCACGATTACCTTTACACGATTACCAAATTTGATAACATTTGATCCAGTAGTTTTCCTTTTATGACAGTTTCAATGTGGAACTTTAATTATAACTACTCTGTTTATTATTAAATTTTAATTTGAAGCTATGCGTTATATGTATACCATGCGTAAATTTTTTGCTTTTATGGAAAAATAAAGAATCGAAGCAAATATACTTAGGGTAATGGACCAAAACTGAAAAAATTTCCCCTCCCTCCAATCAAATATTGAAACTTCGACACTGAAATTATTGGGTTATCGAAATATTTAATTTGACTTATCTTCTAAGTCCTAGTTCCGACAACAATTCCGTCAAAAATTCCGAATTACTGGTATGTTGAAGTATGTTGTAACAGTAAAAGATTTAGTATATATTCACTGTATGTTAATAATGTAATCAGAGTGTAATAAAAATATATTATAGAATTTGCGCTGGTGCAACTTTTTGTCTGACTGCACAACATGTAATGGAAGAGAAGGCTTGTAGAGATCTGTTTTTGACACGCCTCTAAAATTAGATGTCATACTCCTTTTGTCTCTTCAATGTCAAAAACCTTTCCTTTGAGAGGCAACTTTAGTTTTTGGGAAAGAAAAAAAAATCACAAGAAGAGAAATTTAAAGAACATGCAGGACGATTGAGTACACATACTTATTTTCGGAACACAAGCGGTTCTCCAACAGGTTATTGAATAATGAAAAGATGCATTGTTATGCAATGCAGAACATTTGGAATACGTTTTCTGACTGAATAACGTAAGATTAAAAGTCATCTGCTTAATTCAGAGCCATTTACAAGTCAACTATTCGGCAATTGCAGAACCGTTTTGATCCTGAGCTTGTAAGACAAACCTAATATCACTGGATTTAAACACTTCTTTAATCTTGCGAAAACATTCCTTCTTTAGCTCATATTCCAAGAATATTAAGTGAATACAATTATTGCAAAAGAAATTGAATATTCATTTGCACTACGGCTTGGTAGTTAACTAACGAATTAACAAAACTTAAATTCTGCTTTTTGCGTCTAAGAATACAACAATATTTTTTAAATATTTACAAATAAAATATTAAATTGGAGATTTACTTGGAGCCTCATCAGTTGCCTAGCATTTGAAGATTGTTAAATACTAATTGTTTGTTGCGACGTCTAACCCAGGCTGCATGGTTGGTTTTCATAGTTTTCTATGTTCTCCTTACAAAGGTTCTCTATGAAAGCATCTTAATCAAATAGCTCCCATGTTCTTTCTATGTTCAAATAACCAACTAACCTAGTTTAAGCGCGATTTCCAAGTGAAGTTACTAGCAAAACTCGACTACTCATTAAAAATCATGTAGCTTGCCAATCGGGAGCAACATGAAAGATACGGCGACAATAATTGAATTGCTGTTACGGTACGCTGTTTCTAAACTTAGATGGTCATTCCTTAATTAAATAGCCCACCAGCGGCCGAGTGGTAAAAACGCTGAACACTGGTAGTTCGGTCTGAGGTTCGAATCCCGCTAACGGGCTGGCTGCATGGGCGTTTTCGTGGATTTCTCCATGTTTAACGCGTATACCAGCCAGTTTCCCTTAGAAAGTCCTCCACGAAAGCATCCCTCCCTTTAGGCAGATAGCCCTCGTGTGCTTTGCCATAATTAAATAATCCATCCAATCCAATTCAATCCTTAATTAAATATAATTGATTTGTAACTTCTACTAGAGTTGACGGTAAAAATTGAAGTGTAAATAAATAATATCGTGTGCAATCTTGATTAATATAAAATTAAAAATATTTGCATTCAGAGAGAAAGTTTTTTGAAATATTTTCAGTTACTTTATAAGAAGGATTTATTTATAACCGTAATAATTACTTATTATACTACTGATGATCAGGATTCAGTTTTTGACAATTACATTCTAAATCAGAATTTTAAGGATTGTCCCCAGAACCTGCTGACTTATCCAGCCATTAAGTAGCTGCAGATCATTTCTACATAACCATTGAACTTCCATTAATTCAGTCTCTAGAGGGTTGTATGTTTATATCATAATTTGACTTTTATAAAAATGATTATTCTAAATCTTATATTTCTATAAAAATACACTGTGATTTAAAAATATGGATGATAGTATCAGCCGCTCTTTCAGCCACTTCATAAGCAACAGTTTGTTTAGAAATAAATTATGCAGTTAATGTCATAAAATATTTTCATAAAATTCAAATAAACATCAAACGAAAATTCTCAGTTTTAGACAATTCGAATTAAGCGAAGTTAAAGTAAAGTAGCAGACGATAAAACGCCGAAGGTAAAAATTTACTCTTACAAAAATTTACTCTTATTTTTTTTAAAAAAAGGAAGAAAGAAAGAAATTAAAAAAATAGTTAAAAATTTGAATAATATCTTCTATAATTTAAAAAAAATAGCTTTTCATATAGTATTAATTTATTACGCATCTTTGAGAGATTTATTACGATATTTATTACGCATCTTTGAGAGAAACAATATCATATTATTAATTCTCCGTAAAATTTTACTTGCAATTTAAGGTTAAAAATAGCTGTGGCAATTCACTGTAACAAAAATCCATAAACCATATTTGGCGTTATTATCGCTCAAAAAAAAGATGCCAAATTTCAAAACGCGAAAATATGTAAATTCGTGTATATCTTAGAAAATTTTGAATAAAAAAGTCTAATTTTTTGCAGATATGCTTAAAAGTACACCTACTTTAAGATGCTGGTAAAAATTTTATAGGTTATAATTCAAAATGTTTTTCGAAAAATTTATAAAAATTATTTAAAAATAGAAATTTAAAAAATAAAACACAAAAAATGGGTAAATTTTATTTGGAATGAACCTAAGTTTCGAAATGTGAAAGGAAAAATCAAAAAAGTTTAATAAAAAAAGAGATATTAATAAATATTTGCCAAATTCAATTAACATTGAGGAGCTAAAATTTTGAGAGCTAATATTTTAAAAACTACTCGTACGATTTTTACAAAACTTGGTATTCTGGCATAATTTGAGTCGTAGAATCGAAATATGGAAAAAAATTGGTATGTTATTTCAGAAAAATTCCGATTTTGTGTCAAAATACGTATGTTAGAATAGTGCTATATATAAATCTAATATATATCCTAAGTCGCGCTTTCGAGACATGAAAAACGCAGTTTGAATTTTGCCAATCGGCCCAGTAGAACGGGTGATATTGCACTGTCCCATTTTTTTTTTTTTTTTTTTTTTTTTTGAGCAGTGTACATCTTATACGATAAGTTGAACACATTTTTTGCCGCACTTTATTTCAACTTATTTCCTCGAATTATTCAACTTAATTAGCCAATCCCTCGAGGCAAGTTGAAAATGACATAAAAAATGACAAATTTTGAATTAAATATCCCGGTCAATTTTTGCCATACGGAAGTCAAACTTCTTATAATTTCTTTTCATAACGAGTATAGAACTTTCCCAAATATAAGTATAGAAATTGGGAGACCTTCATTAAAAGTTAGATTTCGTTATTTTTCAAAATTATTATTATTTTTTTTTTAATTTTACATTGCCAAAATAGGAATATTTATGTCATTTAAAACTCTTCTGCAGACCAGGTAAGAATTTTAAGCCGGGTAAATGGCAGTGTATGTTAATAATAATAATAAATAATACATACACACACACAGACACACACATGCATATGTATATATATAATATTAGAATTTAATTATTACCTCCTAGGTATTTCAGTATTCTTGTATTTTAAATAAAGTAAATTAAATTAATATTATGTAACTCTAGTAATTTAGAAGTGTAAAGTCCTACTGGACTGATGAATAGTAACCATTAAAAATGCTATTAAAGTTTGCTGAAAAAATGTATGATACATTAAAGAAAGAAAACAGAAAGGTTAAATTTTTTACAATAGAACAATAAATGAAAAAATGAAATAATTATAATTAAATTATTGTTTATACATACGAGATCCATACGTACGTACGTACAGTTCAATTTTAAAATAGATTTGGAGAAACAGTTTTTTTATTCTGTCCGTCCGTATAAATGCTGTGTAAAAAATAGTAAAAATGGATATTTTTGATGAAAATATGATAGTCGTAATTTTTCGCAATTACAGTATATTTCTTTTGCATCGTACAAAACAAGTAAAAAGGGAAAAAAACCTTTACTTAATTATTAAAACTTTTAATTAAAGCAAAATTTGAAACCTGTGTTTAATGAAAAGCAAATTAAGAAATACATTTTTTAAAAACAAACTTTTATTTACTAATTCAGAAGACAAACAACAAAAATCAGCGTTATATTTACAATTGTTGTTTGTCTTCTGAATTAGTATTTATTCGGCGTGTTATTGTGTCTTAATTAAACTTTTATTTATTAAGAATATACAAATGAAATTTAGTAAATGAAGCACACGAAGTTCATTTTTAAAAGATGCTTGCAAAAAAATAGAGTAATGGGTAAAATTCTTTACATTTCTGCAAAACTTTCTGAAATCAAAGCAGAAAGATTCATCAGCAGAAACTGGGCGATACACTAGAATTTCTTTATTGGCCGTGCAGGTATAATCCCACTGCACTATTTGTACAACTCCGCTCCAAGTTTGACAGAGATCACCCCTGGGGACGGATTCGAGGCATTCTCAGCCCTCTTTTTTTACTACCAAACTACTCGAAAAGATTTTCGACTCGCAAGGATTTTAACTGCCTCTATGCCACTAAGGCAGTGTAACATTTACAAACAACATCCATGCCTTCTGAAGGATTCGAACATGGGTTGATTGGATTGAATTATTCAATTACGGCAAAGCACACGAGGGCTATCTGCTAAAGGAAGGGATGCCTTCGTGGAGGACTTTCTAAGGTAAACGGGCTCGTATACACGTTACACATGGGGAAAACCACGAAAACGCCAATGCAGCCAGCCCGTTCACTGGATTCGAACCTCGGACCGAACTACCAGTGTTCAGCGTCTTTACCGCTCGGCCGCTGGTGGGCCCGTGATTCGAACATGAGCCCAAGGAGATGGCAGCCAACATCGCTAGCCACTGTAAGGTTCAAGGCAGCAGTCAAAGTATGAAGTACATGTTGAAACAAGGCCAGTTGCCGAAGATATATCAAATTTAAAATGTCCTTGATAACTGTTAAGGACCGCCCCAGTTTGGATGGAGGGACCCTCCGAGGGGCGTTTCGAGGATCTCCCATCCCTGTTTCCCTATTATCAACTACTCCCAAGGACTTTTGGCTAGACGCATATTTTGAGAGCCTCCTTGCCACGCATGCACTATAAAATTACAAACGTCTATACCTCCTTCTGGATTCGACCCTGAACCAATCGGTTCAGCAATCAGCATTCCACTATACCGTCTAGATGGCAATCTGACAATTACAAATGAACAGATCATTCAGTAGGAAGGCTTCATTATCTAGGTCCGAAGCGCCCTTACATCCTAGGGGATGAGTCCGAAGCGCACTCATCCCCTAGGGAACAATCCACACGGTCGAAAACCCAGCGGTAGACACTGGGCTTTATACAACGTCTAGTCAATATGTTTGCTGAGACTTCTTGCAAATAAGCACCACTTCGGTCACTTCCTAGAACAAATAAGTGATCAATTACAATGCCAGTCCCCCTCGAGAAGATCGAATGGGGCCACCCCCCCGAAGATAATTACTCATTATCAACCATGCAGCGATCACATAGACCCGGGACAGACAAGACAATACCAATGAGTTCCAGGGGCGTAGCTAGAGGAGGGCAAGGGGGAACATTTATGCCCGAGTGCAACATCCACTGATGCTACGAATTTTTAGAATGAAATGTCTTCCAGTCAAGGCAAACAGAAGGGGCGCGAAAACTTCAGTTGTTCCTGGGAGCTAAAAACCCTAGTTACAGCTTTGATACAGTCCCCGTCAAACATGAACGGACCACAGAATTGTCGATGACTCTAGTCCCATGAAGACGATCTATTTACCCCAAGACACGAGTCTGTCTAAGCACAGATCTTAGGCACAACGCCGAGGGTTGCCCCCAGTCGACCTCCGCGCGACGAAAGAAAGTCCAGACAACCGGGTGGTTTACATAGATTGATCGGATATTGTTCGAATCTGCAACACTCCGAGCTGCCCTACAACGGCAGCTTCGGGAATTTATTGAATTTGCATTCTACATCGCGATACGGAGGCATACTTATAGTTGTTAACAGCATACAAGGTAACTGATATTAACACTTAATAAATATAAGTGGAATATCTAATACACGTTATACATTAAATACAATAAAAACAAATTAAACACACAATACAGATTATACAAAATAACACTAATTACAATAGTTAATTACGATAAGCATAATACGCACAGTATGCTTATGTTAAGGGCAATAATTCTTATAGTACACTTTTTCGGTGCTATAAGCATTAAATAATTCTTAGAGTACACTTTTGTGGTGCTATGTACACTAAGTAATTCTTAAAGAACACATTTGTGGCACATTGTACTATTTTGTACACATTATTCTAAAGAACTAAATACTTTGTGAGTTACCTATTACATTTTATGTCAGGGAGAGTATTTCCTAAAATACACAATATTTTAAAGAGCTAGATACATATCATGCTAGGGACAATTTAAAATAACCTTTTGTGGACCCATACAAGCATTGTCTGTATAACAGCATTGCTAAACATTTCATTGCAGTGATAAATCACCCATCATATTCTTCCGCCTTAATAACCAGCTTATTTTTTCCTTCTTCCGAAACTTAAGAACTCCATGAAAGGACAAAGATTTGAAAACGTCTCCGATATTAAATCAAATACTACGCGTATTTTGCAAACGATCGGTTCCGACACCTGTTAGCAGGGCTCGGATGGTCTGAAGAAATATTAGAAAACTTGCATAGACCGTGTGTCTATTATTTTAAAGGAAATAAATTTATTTGAAGGTTAGTAATCTTTTTTTTTTTTTTTTATTTATAAAAAAATTGTCCGGTTACTTATGGACACATCTTGTATTTAATGGTGCATTACAAGGAGCACTTACGTGTTATTTATCAAAATGGATTGTAGTCAATCTATGATTGAAAAATTATACAATCTCTTTATATATGATTGGAATGGATACCATAAATATATCAGCATTCGGGTGTACAAAATATCTGTATAATACTAACAGAACAAAAGAAACGTAAGAAAAATTAACAACTTACATTTGCAGCTGCGATTTCATCGGAAAAAAAAGCTGCTGATTTCTTCAATGAAATAGTTTTTTTTTTATTTGAAATTAGAAAACGAATTTTCATCAATTTTTACATTTTCTTACTCTTCTTTATACCAACACCAACAAATTTTCAATATTCCCGAGACCACAAACCCGTTAATATCTCTGTAGTAACAAACACGTTTCGTTTCAGTGGCTCAATAAATAGTTAGTAAACAAGAGACATTTCGTCTGCTTTTCTAAGATCGGAAAACAAGCAGCGCCATCTATCTCGTACGACCGTAACATTCTTTGCCTGTTTTCACTTCTTAGAGCTCACGTGACGTACCACTAGTAATGCGCATGCCTGAATTGGTCGAATCGGAATAAATTAAAAACGTTTGATGAGTTATTTGTTTTCTACAGAACCAGCCTGTTGAATCATTTTCGTTGCTATGCGAAGTTTATCATCATTATGATCAAGAATTAATTTTTTATAGTCACATAAATATGGAGATATTTAGGATTAAACAATTGAAGCCTCTGAAGAATTTAGTGATTTCTTAAGAAAGAAACAGTTGCTTGTCTTAAACTGTTTCCAGGATTCAATTTAGATCTCAGATTTGTTTTAAACGCGCTGATGGTAACAATCATTTTCGCAATGAATCGACGCTGTTGTCAAACGAAGATGCGCATTTATCTTCAAAATTATAGAAGTGTGTGGTTCAGTACAACATTACTCACTTGAAAAGTAATTTTTAATAGATCTCTTAGTAACGTTTTACAAAATTTTGCTTTTTGAGTCTGCATCCGTAATAAAATTTAATGACAACAGTGAAATCCTATAGCAACATCTTTCTGTTTTTATTTTTGTCAAATAATATTTGTTAGCCCAGAAGGGCTATTAATTTCGTTTTGAAATTTTGCGTCGTCCACTATAAAACGGCGTTTCAGTTTTCAAATTGTTGCCACCAACTATTAGAGCCCTGCATTATATTTAAAGAAGTTAAATAATTAAGAAACTGCTTAAATGTATGTCTGTTTCTCGCACTGTGAAAACACAACGGCAACTAGAGACATCAAATTTTGAATAACGTAGTCCTCCACTAGAATAACGTAGTTTTTGAATAGCGTAGCCCTCCACATCTGGAAGCCCAAATCTGGAATTTTCAATTTGTTTTATTATTATCCATTTTATATTTTGTAAAACTTTAACGAATTTTTGATTAATAAACTCACAGATTTCAAAGCGAGCAAAGGCAACACTGTACGAAAAAAAAAAAAAAAAAAACTTTTTATCTCCAACGCGCGAGACTGTGTATCGGAAATTCTAAAGATATGCTGTTTTTTACTGAACTGGAGTTTATGGTTTAAGCGCGAAGAACATGACATTTAATAAATAAAGATAACACACAAACATTAAAAAAAATCCCTTTAGGCCTAATGTAAAATCTGAAAGGTTTCAGAATTTTTTATTATTTTTTTAATATTTGTTTATTTCATTTTAGGTTAAAAAAAGTCACAAAGAAACCGAACTTTTAAAGCGGAAATTCATTTTCATAGCTAGGAACAGAATGTGTTATTTATTTAAGGAGAAAGGAAAAATATTTAAGCGGTATTATCCCAATCGTAATTTTTTTATATATTTAATTTTTTTTTATCATCCTAACTTTTTTATTCTTTCGAGGTGTTAGACTGCAATTTTAAGTTAACAAACTCAATTTTTTTTCCCGTAACAGTCTTTTGTGTTTCGTAGGCTACTAAACCGCAAATAAACATGCTTTGAGGAACTGCTTCATGAGTCATCAGCACTGCAGTTTATTTTAAAATAAATGAAAATTAAAGCATTTTACATGTGGTAACTGGAGATTATTTATGATTTATTTTAAATGTTATACAGGATGATTCATAATTCCATCCAGATATTCGGTTGCTTATAGTACTGTAACTATAAAATAATCTGACGTGACTTCCTTGTACGCTTATTACATATCTATTTTTTTGAGGCACTTCATTTAAACTTATTTCTTCGGATTTTTCTAACTTTATTAATCGATTCCTCGAAGAAAGTTGAAAATGATATCAAAAACTGCAGAACTCAGCGATAATTCACTAGTTAGGTTTTCCGACTTTATATCTAAACAAAGTATAGAGGAACATTATAAGCTATCTCAATAAATTGGCGAGATGTCGCCAAACTGGCGAAGACGGAAGACAGCATCAGTTTTTCAGTTCAGATTTGACTTAAAAGTATTGAGTGTGAGTTTCGCTGTTTAAATGCGCTTTGCATTACGTTGTGTTTAACGTTCTTAGTAGTTTAAAGGGTAACTAAAGATTGTACTCCGTGATACCGAGAAGTATTTTTGTGTATTTTACTAGTATTTTTGTGAAAAATTCCAGAAGTGTTAAGTGTTTCTTTTGAGGAGATAAATTTTATCAAGCTATCATCGCTTCGGTGTGCATTCAGTACATTATCGGACCCTTACGTGCGCAACAGTACTGATTTGGTGTAGACGGCTTTTTGATTCCCAGCTACGCACATAAGAATAAGGACAAGAAACGGGGGACGTGGACACTATGTCTTTACCATAACGGTTAATCAGTATCAGCTGCGCATATAGAATGGCAGAGCCATGTAGATATCCGGAGACAAGAATTTACATCAGATGACCAACAGAGGATAAGAAAAATTTTAGCAGAAAGGGAACTGAATTCATTCACAGTTTTTTTCCTTAACTAAAACAGGTTAACATATCATGATTATGGGTGCTCCATGCACCCGCATAATTTTGAAAGCGTACACCTTTTCTAGACGAATGAAAACCATACGTGGCCAGGCGAAGCAGGAAAGGAGAGAAAAGAGGCTGCGCACTTGGTAGCTGTGACATTTATGGTAAAATGCTTCTTTGATCTTTTGGATGAGGACTATATGAAATTCAGAAGGTTAATATGACATAATGCTTAATTAGTTTTCAGATATGACGAAGCTGAGAAAATGTTATTACTCTTTTTAGAGCAGAGAGGGAAGTGCTCAAATTTTAAACAAAAATTATTTAAGGTGCTATTGTTAATTTAAAGTATAATTTATGATTGCATATTTTTTTCTTCTACACACACATGTATATGCATACTTTTAGTACTGCCGATTGCAATAAAAAAGGGAAGTGCACAACTAGATAGTATAGCTGCTCCATATACAAAGGCTCTGCAGCTAATCGTTTTTGAGTTGTACGAGATAAATGCAACTAAACCGCAAATAAACATATACATTACGTATATGCAGACGTCACTAAAAAATCCATTTTTATGTTTCTTTAATCGTTTGGATGAGAACTATATGAAATGCAGAAGGTTAAGATGACTTAACGCTGAATTAGTTTTCAAATATGAAGCAATCAGAACATATTTCTCCTTTTTTTTAGATGAGAGAGGGGAAGTACTCAAATTAAAAAAAAAGATTTAAGGGGCTATTGTTAATTTAAAGTACAATTTATGGTCGCATATTTTTATCTTGTACACACACACACATATTTATATATACTTTAGGCACTGCCGATTGCAATAAAAAAGGGGAGGTGCACAACTAGATGGCATAGCTGCCACATATACAAAAATTTAAGGTTCTACAGCTAATCGTTTTTCGAGTTATGTGACATACATGCGTACTTTCGTACTTTCGTGTGTGCAGACGTCACTAAAAAGTCCATTTTAAATCTGTTTTGAATCCATTTTACAGTTCATTTTGGAATAAAGAGTCCTTTATTATGTCCATACGTACAGATGTCAAGCAGAAACATCATTCAAATGGATTTGGGAACAGTCCGAATGGATATTTCCGTTGAAATCTAAAAATATTTTTTTTTTTTTTTGGTTCTATTTCTATAATTCCTTTACTTTGTAAAAGGAAAAGGAAGTTAAAGATTCTTAGTAAATTCTTCTTTGAAGTGTTTTATTATAATCTAAAGCTTTCAAATTCCAACATTCTTTTTAAGTTTATTTTTACTATATATTGCCTTTGCAAATAATATTGCAGTCAGAATAAACCGAAACTGCATGTAATTTAACACGCTTACCGCGTTTCGGGTTCATTTTTGAAAATAATATCTTGGACACCACGCGACAAACTGTAAGACAAAGGATTAATCTTCACAGTATTTTCCTTTGAGACCGCGCTGTTGCTAAGGGAAAGAAGAAGGCCAACGAGAACGCATCAAAATACTGACAAACAGCATGACGCGTTTTAACGAGGTGTTGCCGCGCGTTGCACGGCGCTTCGAACGCGATGTTTGCCAAATGGCAAGATGCCAACTAAAGGAATGAAAGAACTGTCTTCGAGAATCCCGCATGTCTGAAAAGCAGTTCATCGAATCTGATGTCAATTAGAACGAATTCGCATAATTTGAATCCTCTTAATTTTCTTTCAACAACAGAAACATTTTTAACAGAATCTTTCCAAAAGTTCTTGTTAGTAACTTACGTTGCATTGCAATGACTGATTGCATTTTCCCGATGCGTGTCCTTGTAGTGTGCATGTTACAGCATCTGGCTAGGTAAATGGAAGATCTGCTGCTCTCTTCCTAGCAGGAGATCATGGTATCAGTTCCTATCACGATCCTTCCTAGCGTGGCGATCATGATAGGAACTGATTTGACAATTTGTAACTCTGACAGCATTATAGTTCGTACAATAGGTTACGTTACTCTGCATTTACCGTCGACAGGATTTGGAAAGCGCTGCCATTGTGCGAAACGTAAAATCATTATTTTATATTCCATACGATTTCACAAATAGTCACTTGTCAAAGTGTTGTAATTTGCAAGACAAAATATCTTTAATTTATTAAGAGCTTATATCAGTCTACTTAAACTGAGCCGCTTTAAAACAATAAAAGTGCTTCAGAAAAATTTAAATCTTTTTTTTTTTTTTCAAATTTCTGTTTGATAATAGGTAACTGTATATTTCTGCATATAAATCGGGCATTTGGTATCAAATGCTTTTTACTTATGCTTGGATAGTCTTATATACAAACTCAAAATAACTAACAAATAATTCGGTGACAAAAAGGGATAACTGAAAAAATTTTAATAATTAGGAAACAAATTTGAAAGCGTTCAGATTTTATATTAGCCACAAATGACGTTTTTTTAACGTTTTACATGTTACCTTTATTCATTATATATCATCTTTTTCACACTTAAACCATAAAATTCAATTCAACAGCAATATCACAAAATATTTAAAAAGAGCATATTTTTAAAATTTCCGATACACAGTCTCGCATGCTGGAGATAAAAATGCCTTTTTTTTTTTTTTCCGTACAGTGTTGCCACTGCCTGCTTTGAAATCATTGAGGTTGTTAATCACAAATTCCTTAAAGTTTTACAAAATGTGAAATAGATAATAAAACGAATTCCAAATTTGGGCTTCCAGATGCCCATAGTCGAGAGGAGGACTACGTTATTCAAAATTTGATGTCTCTATGTACCATTGTTTCTTCACAGTGCGAGAAACATACTTACATTCATACAATTGCTTCATTATTTAACTTCTGTAAACATAATGCAGGGCTCTAATAGTTGGTGACAACAATTTGAAAACTGAAACTCCGTTTTATAGTGGACGACGCAAAATGCCAAAACGAAATTCTGAGACATTAATATCGCTCCTTTGGCCTAATAAACGAAATTAAAGGATTTTTTAAAATTTTATTTGATCCTACTATACATTAATTCTAAACATCTGTACCCAACTAGGAATTTTCTAGAATACGTCTGTCGGAAGTCTTCTCTTTGATACAGGTAAGTTTAGCTGACTGATATCGCCCTCCATACTACTATTAACATCATTCTCAGATGCCTAGGAGGGAATATCATCTTCAGTTCCGTTCATAGCATTGGCGATGCAACATTTTTTAAACCACTGGATGATTGTTTCAAATAGTAATTAGAATTATGAATAACAGGTATTTTAGTAAACTTGATATACATTTTCAACTTGTCTAAAATATTTAGCTAAGTTAGATTGTAAAGATATTAGGTTATTTCGAAGCAAGAGAGATTAAAAATGAGCTATGGCCTCGCCGGGACTCGAACCATAGACCTCTAGAATATAGCGGTGTCCGCCGAAAACATCGCGGCAAAAACATAGGTGACGAAAACATCGCGAAGAAAACAACGCAAGGCGAAAACGTTGTGAAACAAAACATCGTCGGAGAAAATAAAGCAAAGAGAAAATATCGCACTTTTAAAACATCGAGGTACAAAATATTGTTCTCGAAAATAAAGCGGTTCAAAAACTTCGCAGTTTAAAAACATCGTCGTCAAAATATCGTGGTAAAAATAAAGTACCTACAAATCATCGCAGACATGCGTTTTTCAGGCTTTAATAATTGTAAAAGGATACTCGCATAATGATTTGTGAGCGCAAGATGGAAAGAAGGATACTTTTTACTTTCATATTTTTATTAACTAATAAATATTTGTTGAAAATGTAAAATGGAAATTTAAGCATAGAAAATTAATACAACTTATAGCACTTAAACTGACATAGTTAACTAACAAATGTCATTAATTAATGATTTTTTATAAAGTTTTACTGGTAATTTTTTATGAAAAGTATAATCTAAAAAAGAATAAGAAAAGGAAGATCAGTAACTGCATGACTTTATCTATGAAAAAATTGCTAAGATTGATTGTTAATCTGATACTCTCACTGCGAAAATTATTTTTTGTCTTGCTTAAATTTCTTGTTCTGTGTTTTAAAAATTTATTAGTTTATCCCACTTTCCTAGCGTGCCTTCGTAGTGTAGTGGTTTTGCACGCCGGGCCGGTATTCCAGAGGTCCCTGGTTCGATTCCCGGCGAAGGCGGTTGCTATTTTTCATCTCTCTTGCTTCCAAATACCTAATGTCGCTACAGTGGCGCCCGAACTAAAAGGGTGTTGGATGATGCTTGTCCACACCCAGGATTTGACGATTGGGACC
The DNA here is from genome assembly GCF_044657685.1 of Stegodyphus dumicola. Classification (NCBI taxonomy): domain Eukaryota; kingdom Metazoa; phylum Arthropoda; class Arachnida; order Araneae; family Eresidae; genus Stegodyphus; species Stegodyphus dumicola. Next base: position 135,554,087 of record NC_140769.1, read on the forward strand.
CCTAAAAACACCAGTCGCCTCTTAAAAATGGGAGCATATAAGGTATATTTCCCGCTTTCCTAGTGTGCCTTCGTGGTGTAGTAGTCCTGCACGCTGGGCCGGTATTCCAGAGGTTCGTGGTTCTATTCCCGGCGAAGGCGGTTGCTAATTTTTCAATTCTCCTGCTTCCAAAAACATCCTAATGTCTCAACAAGTTAATAAAGAATATGAAAGTAAAAATTGTCCTTCTTTCCATCTTGCGCTCACAAATCATTCTGCCAATATCCGTTTGCAATTATTAAAGCTTCAAAATCGCATGTCTGCGATGTTATCGTCGTGTGATGATTTATAGGTACTTTATTTTTAGCATGATATTTTGGACGACGATGTTTTTAAACTGCGAAGTTTTTGAACCGCTTTATTTTCGACGACGATATTTTGTATCACAATGTTTTAGAGCTGCTATGTTTGGTACCACGATGTTTTCGCTTTGAGTTGTTTTCTCCGCGAAGGCTCGTCCGCGATGTTTTCAGCTGTAACCTACACTGGTGTGCAAAAATTAAGGACGAGACGGTTTTTTCAATATAACTTTGTACAAAAGCTTTCCAAATCAACACATTTAATACCGTAAGATCCCCAATACGTAAGGACATGAGTAATGTAAGCAACACTTACTAAAAGAGAAATCAGAGGGATAAAAAGAAGCTTTATTGAAAAAAAAGCATGGAGCGCAATGCGACTGAAGGCCGAAACATCCCTGTGATGGGTGTCCAGCAAGAAACATCCGGTCTTTAATAGGGATATGATCTCCACTGACTGCTAGGCAGGTTTCACAGCGTCTGCCCATGCTAAGAATGAGGGTGTCAATAAGTTGTTGAGGCATTGCTGCCCATTCGTCTTGCAGCGCCAATCGAAGCTCCGGAATCGTTACTGGTGGTAAGGTACGAGTTGCCAAGCGTCTGCCTAGAAAATCCCATACATGCTCAATGGGATTGAGATCCGGAGATCGTGCCGGCCAATCCATACGATCAATATCCTCACTCTCTAAGAGCTGTTCGGCAGCTACTGTGCGATGACATGGTGCATTGTCGTCCATGAAAAGGAACTGCGGACCCATAGCGGCTCTAAAATGACGCACATATGGAAGAAGAATCTCGTTACAATAACGGGTCCCGTTGACTGAACCTGCGTCGAAGATGTGAAGGTCTGTACGACTACCAAGCATGATGCCTTCCCAAACGAGAACACCGCCACCTCCATACCTGTCCCTTTCAATGATGTTCGAGGGATGATTGCGGCTTCCCCGCTCTCTCCAGATGAGTATGCGATGAGAATCGCTACTCAGACTGAATCTCTCTCATCTGTAAAGAGTACTCGTCCCCACTCATTGTCTCTCCAATTCCCGTGTTCCCGGCACAACAGAGAACCCCTTCTCGGATGGGCAGGCGTTAGAGGTACACACCGTACAGGGCGTCGTGCAAACAGACCACCACCGTGCAGTCTTCTGGCCCCGGTAAAACGCGATATCGGTCGTCCAGTCGCCTGTGTCGTGTGTCTAGCGATTTCTCCCGCTGTCTGCCGCCTGTTTCTTTTGGCCTGTAAGGCAATATACCGGTCATCTGCGGATGTGGTTCCTCGTGGACAACCACTACTAAACCCCTGGATAGCTGTTCCTGTAGTTTGAAATTATCTCCAAAGTCGTGAAACGATGCTGTGAGCAATATTGAACTCTGCAGCCACACTTGTCACACTGCGGCCTTCCTCCAACTTCCCAATGATTCGACCTCGGGTAAAAGCATCCAGATGTCGTCTAACAGATTGATTATTCGCCATTTCTCGCTGAGGCAGCAACTCGGTGTGATTTTAACTGCTATACGGCGTGCAATCTCTTTGCCAGAAATACTGATCTTACACCGACAACATGCTTTATACTACTCAGACACTTCCCCATTACGTCTACCTGCATATCTGCGCATGTGCTACCGTACATCACCTTACTTAATCTCCTGATTGGTCTTTCCGTCCGCTCTGCCTCTTCGTTCAGCTGATATGCTAATTTTTCGACTTCGTCCTTAATTTTTGCACACCAGTGTATATAGCGGATCGCTGAACTTATGAGAGAATTTTAAATTCAGCTTACAAACAAATTTTAAATCTTAGCCGAATTCTTGAATGAATTCACATTTACCCCTTAGCTCATAAACGGTTCCTCTTATATTCGGAAATACATAACAAGACGGATCACTCTTAATTTACGGACAGTCCTAATTGGTAATTTTTATGAAGATTTGCAATGTTATTTTAATCAATCGAAGATGTTTCTGGTGATTTACGTTATAAGGTTTAATATAAAGTATTTTAATTCGTAAAAGCATTTTGCTAACTTTAACACTGAAAGGGTGAAAAACTGTTCAAAATATTAATTGCTCTGCCTCCGCGGTAAAGTTGTGTCTGTCGTAAACAGACTGTAATGCCAGTCAGCGATGCATAACATCTTTTATTTTTTTTCAATATTAGAAATGCGCATTTATCAAAAGAAGGGGAGATAATTCTTTAAAAATTTATTTCCATAACGTTACAAATTTTGTCAGAAATAAAATAGATTTCTTATACTCTGTAATTAGAAGATTGCAATATTTCTACTCTTTTTTGTTTGTGTATATTATGATTTATAGTTGGATTCCACTTTACGGAATCCATTGTCGTCTGGTTCTCCAAATCTCGGTTCTTTTATCTGGATCTTCATCTTTGTAAGAATGCACAGTTTTATAGACAGATAGGTATGTATACAATTATAAGTACATTTTAATGAAAAAATCTAAAAAATAAATAAAATGATAAAGAGCTACCTAGACAAAGAGATAGACACGTAGATATATTGCTGACGCTGTTAAATAAAAGAGACACTGTTTGCCATTTATTAATTTATTATTTACGACATCTCTCTCATACTAAGAGAAATTTCTCATACATTTTCTAAGCTCTTACTTTTCATACATTTGTTTTTGGTAAATCTCGCTTAAGAATTTCTATTTACAGTTGCCAAAACCAAATATAAAATACAATGATTTCATTTTCCTTTAAAAATTATTATTAAATTCGAATTAATCTATTTTCTTTTAAATATTATTAAACTAGTAAAAATTATATATTAAAATATCTGAAATGTTTCAGATTTTAAATTACATCCAAAGGGGCGTTTTGCTTTTTTAAAGTTTTGTGTGTTACCTTATAAGGTATTTCTCCCATCTCCTTAGCGTGCCGTCGTAGTGTAGTGGTTTTGCACACTGAGCCGGTATTCCAGAGGTCTGTGATTCGATTCCCGCCAGGTGCATGTTTCGATTCGTGACTGCTCATTGTTCATCTTACCTGCTTCCAAAATACCAAATGTCGCTACAAACTTTATTTATTAAATATCATGTTATTTGAACTTAAACCATAAAATTTAGTTCAATAGCAATGTCGCGAAATAATTTTAAAATGAGTATATCTTCAGAATTTCTGATACACAGTTCGATGCGCTGGAGATAAAAAAAAAAAAAAAAAAAAAAATTACCGTAGAGTGTTGCCATTGCTCGCTTTTAAATCGCTGAGTTTGTTCCTCAAATATTCGTTAAAGGTTTACAAAATATGAAATCGATAATAAAACAAATTCAAAATTTCAAATTTGGGATTTCATATGCCCGTATTTGCAGTAGGATTAAGTCATTCAAATTTGGATGCCTCTAGATACCGTTGTTTTATCACAATGCGAGAAATACACATACATTAATGCAGATTTTTCAAATATAATGCAGGAATCTAACAACAGTTTGTGGTGGCAACAGTTTAAAAAGTGAAACGGATTTTTATAGTGATTCAACGCAAAATCGCAAAACGAAAGCAATAGTCCTTTAGGGACAAAGCCCCTTTGGACTAACAATAGCTACCGCTTTTATTTTATAGAAAGAAATACACTGCTGGACACTAAACACCCTGAAGGAAGCATGCAAATAACATGAAATTTACAACATGCATTAGCGGAGGTGAGATATGCAAATGATTAGAATTTCAGCGCAGACGCACATCACGCTCTCCTGTGGCGCCACTTCAAAGCGCTATTTAAGGCTTGGAGTTTTCGACGATTTCAAGTTCGGCAATTGTGTTTTTCTTGTGTTTTTTTTTTTTTTTTTCAAAAAAAGATTAATTATGCCTCATAGTAAATAGTGATCATCGTTTGATCAAGTATCCGAGTTCGGCAGAGGAAGGATAGTGGCCTACCGTGAGTGTGGATTATCTTTCAGGGAAATCGGTAGTCGTGTTGGACGAAACTTAACAATTGTAATGCGGATATGTGACCGTTGAATGCAGGAGGGTACCACGGACCGACGTGTTCGATCGCACCCTCCACCTCAGCGCACCACTCCACGTGATGGCAGGAACATTGTGCGTATGGCAGTAACGGATCGCTCAGTCACATCACGAACCATAGCACAGCACATTCAGTCTGTAACGCATCATCCAGTGTCTGCGCGTATCATTCGATGCCGTTTACAGCAGAGTGGTCTGTCCGCAACACGTCCATTGCTTCGTCTACCCTTGACGCAAAACCACAGACGTCTCCGATGCCAATCGTGCGATGAAAGAAGGATGTGGACGGTAGAATGGAATGAAATTGTATTTACTGACGAGTCACGCTTCTGTCTGCTACACCACGATGGTCGGATTCGAGACACCGTGGAGAGAGGATGCTGAACAGCTGCGTTATGCACCGCCACACTGGTCCTGCAAAGGGTATTATGATATGGGACAGTATTGGATATCACTTCTCGCACTCCTCTAATACGCACTACCGGTACTTTAAACAGCCAGCGCTACATCTCCGAGGTGTTGGAGCCAGTTGTCCTCCCTTACCTTCAGGGCTTGCCCACAGCCATATTCCAACAGGATAATGCGCGGCCACACGTGGCACGCATTGTCCAAGCATTCTCCGTCAATCGCCAGATTGAATTGCTTCCCTGGCCGGTTCGCTCTCCGGATCTTTCGCCGATAGAAAACATGTAGTCCATGGCTGCTGAACGATTGACCCAGATTACATCCCATGCTGCCACACCAGATCAACTTTGGCAAGGTGTGGAAGCTGCTTGGTCTGCTGTACCCCAAGAACACATCCAAAGTCTCTTTGAATCAATGAGGCACCGGTGATCTCCAACAATGGCGGCTACTCTGGCTACTGATTCTGGAAGGAACCAAACTTCACAGAAGTCTATAAATTTAATCATTTGATACTTGGTCAGCATCCTATCTACTAAATAAATTTTGTTGTGATATCTCTTGTCTTTCTTGGTGTTGCAATTTGGGTTGCCATCAGTGTACTTATATAGGAGTTGGAGGAAAAATGAAAAAACTGTAATTTTTGTTAATTGATCTTCAGTTGTTATTACAGTTTCGTAGACAATATCCAGAAGAGTTTATCAATGTCCAAAGAATTCGTTTGCCCGATTCGTTGAGGTAGCGGGCGATCGGATGAATGGGAATGGGGATGTCCATTTTAAATATATTTTACGATCCGTTTTGGAAGAAAGAATCCTTTATTTTGTCCGTATATACAGACATCAAGCAAAGAAATAGTCAAAATGGATCCGAGAATATTCAAAATATATATTTCTGTTGAAATATGGCATCCGAAAATTTTTGCGATTACAATACTTCCTTTATTTCGTACAAGGAAATAAAAAATTCATTCATTTTACAAAAAGAATGAAACGTTCTAATCTTTCTTTGTTAGACTATGCTGAATAAAAATAGTTCATTCAACCACATAAAAAGAATAATAATAGTCTAACCTTGTTTTTACCCTATACAGCTTTTAACATAAGCATACACAGACGAATTTCTGAATCTTTATGATAATATGGATTCTGGTTACAAATATCACTTCTCGAGGAATCTATGAGAAATACCAGGAATTCATCATTTGTTTCCAGTTCCTTAGCATTTATGGATTTTTCTTCTAATAAGGAACTTCCCGTTGTAACTAAAATTAATCCAGCTGATGGATTCAAAGACGTCAACAATATCATATTTGTTAATTTCCAAACTGGAATTCGGATAAACAACCGAGGTGAACGACAAGGTCTTTTGCTAAATAATTAATAGAAGCATCCTGTGATATTAAGTTAGTGACAAAACATGTCAGAAATTTTCTGGAAAAAATTCCCATTTTGAGTAGCGCGAATACCATTTTTAGCACACGATTCTGAGTGCTGACGTTAAACATTAGCGGGTTCTTTCTAAAATTTTAAAAGCATTAAGTTACTTTACGCTACGATGCATTTTCCATCCACAATGCATCCCTCCTTGGCAAGTGTTGCCACTGCTCGAATTCTCGCTCTTATTCAAGAAATTCATTCGGGTTTGATTTACAAAATAAATAAATAAAATAAAATTTGACTATATTCATGATACTTAAAAAATAGATAATTCAATATGGATCATCTCTGGCAAGTGCTCAGTTCAAGTGTAATAAAGCGCTAATTATATAGTTTTGGTAGAACTGGCTGGTCCATATATAAAAAGAATTGACTTTTCTGAACCTAATCTAATTAACTGTACTATATAATATATATATATATGTCATAAAGAAGTTTTAAATCTCCCTATGAAGTAATAATGAATCTAAGTTTATAAGGTACTTCTCCCCCCCCCTTCTTAGCATGCCTTCGTAGTGTGGTGGTCTGCACACTGGGCGCGTATTCCAGAGGTCCGTGGTTCGATTCCCGACGAGGGCGTTGCTCATTTTTCACTTCTTCCTATTTCAAAAAACTCATAATGATTCTACAGTGGCGCCCGAACTAAAAGGGTGGTGAATGATGATTTTCCACACCCAGAATTTGGCGATCTAAAAGCTCAGTCGCCCTTTAAAAAGGGGATTATATAAGATATTTCTCTCGCCTTCTTAGCGTGCCTTCGTGGTTGCTCTTTTGTATAGTGCCAAATAATGAATATGTCAAAATAGTATAAAATCAGTGCTATAGTTTAAAATTGCTGCGCCAATTCGAAAACATGAACATATAGTGTGAAAATAGGGTTAAACGTTAAAAGTGATCACAAAGCAAGACTGTTTCCAAGTGAAAGTTGAAAAATATCAACAGTATAGTTGGTTTCAGATTTTCATTGTTCCAACTCGGATGCATTTTTCTTTTCTTCTCTGGCCAGGATTAGCATTGTTCAATTATGGCAAAGCACACGAGGGCTATCTGCCTAAAGGGAGGGATGCCTTCGTGGAGGACTTACTAAGGGAAACTGGCTCGTATACACGTTACACATGGGGAAAACCACAAAAAACGCCCATGCAGCCAGCCCATTCGCGGGAATCGAACCTCGGATCGAACTACCAATGTTCAGCGTCTTTACCGCTCGGCCGCTGGTAGGCCTTCTCTGGTCAGGAGGAATCTAAAAGCAAGCTTTTACACTGCGACTTCGATGAAATAATCTTCATCGCTCAGAAAGAGAGCATAAAGTCTACTCGAACCTATTTTTGTGACACATTATTCCACCTAGCGCTGCATGGGAAGAGGCTTTTATCTTACTTTTATTTTGCACGTTGTAAGCAGTGAATGCGTCGTTGAGGCTTTCAAATTCAAATTTTTAAATGAAATTATCCTGTATGTATAAGAATTAAATAATTAACCCGTTGCAACACAGTGTGTCCAGTCTGGACACACCTAAAAATTTCCTTCTGTACACACAGAAAAATTGAATGAAAAAGGATATATAGGTTACTATAGGTTACTCTGAACCTTCTTTATTTATAGCAGGTGGCAGCTCAACGCAAACCAGTCCATATATTTTAACCATGTTCAGTTTTTTAAGACCCTCATTTTTCAAAGAAATCTTCCAGATTTTTTTGGGTATAAAAGGAATTGTTTGAAAAGAAATGTCTATTTTATTTTTTTTTTGGCTATATGCTAATCTCCTTATTCTATATTAGTTTTAAATTTGTACCTTGAAATCGTGTCTGAAATCAAACGGCGAACCCTAAGTGTGCCCAGACCGGGCTCACCGATAATCTAGGACAACTGAGAGTCTGTATTCTTTGTTTCTCCGCATCTCATCGGTCAGTTCATTGACAACAATGCTCGTTTCATCACTCTTTTTGAAGCTGTATTCAATCAGTGTGCCCATTTTGGGCACATCCTCAGAATTAAAACGATAAGTGCTATCTTCACAAAATTTTACTTGTGTACTCCTCTAGGCCTAATTAGACTGCTACCTTTTTTCTTTAATCAAAACTCCGATTTGAAAAGGTATCGTGCCGGAATGGGTTAACCGAGTTGCCAGCGAGTAAGTGCACAGCTTTATTTTCGTGCAAATATAATGTCTTTCTAGCGACATCTTGAAACAGCATTATCCATCGTCCACCATGTGCTATGGGTGAACTGCTGCAGTTGTTATGAAAAAAAAATTCTTCATCCTTGCCGAAAATATGACAAGAGCTTTAAAGAACATATCCTTCGACGTAAGTTAGTAATATAATTTTTTGTCATCATAATTAATTATTAAGGATGATTTAAGATCCTATAGTGTGCACGTATAGCCACGTGAACAGATACTATAAAAAACAATCAAGATGTGTATTTTTACTTCGTGTATTAGGTAATTTTAGTGTAAAATGGAAATGATGTACAGTAGAGTTTCGTAAACTCGACTCTCAATATCTCGACATTCCGTTTAACTCAACAGCTTATTTGGAACATTTTTAAGATATCTTTAAACCAATCAGAGCAAAAATAATATACTGTTATAATTATTATTTATGCGTATGTCTTTCCTGTTATTTTTTGCATTATGCCATTAATTCTTGGAACTGCCTAACAAATTTGAAGATATGTTGTAATACTTGGCAACGCTGTTTGCTTCTTTCGAGGATACGAAGAAAGTCGGGTAGCCGCTGGCTGCTGGTTCACATTCTTTTCTATTGTTGCGAAACGTTAGGAGACTTGTCTGAAGTTTTGTGACAGAATCTTATTGCAAACTAAACTCACACCAGTTCCTTGTGGGTATCGTTCCTAAGTTCACATCCACGCATATAAGTGTTAGATATTTTTTGGAACTTTTGATATTCTATGAAGAGAAGCATACTTACCTGACAATGGAAATAAAACTAAATGCCTTCAAGAGAGTATACAAAGCGGAAAGTGTAAATAAAATTACCATGGATTTAGATGTTGAACTGGCTACTTTGAGAGGATGGAAAAAGAAGAGGTCCAAAATCGAGTCTTGGCGTATGAAAAGAGCATGCACGGATAGTTTAAAGGAAAGAAAAAAATGTGAAAGTTGGTGAGTACGAAAAAGTGAGGGAGATGCATTATTTGTGGTTCAGGCAGCAAAGGGAACACGGAACATCCATTTAAAGACCAATTTTCCAAGAGATAACCGTAAAATTTTATGATGAATTTCAAGAAGGAAAGCCTGGATTTACTGCTAGTGCTGGCTGGCTCGACAGATGGAGAAAGCGGTACCACCACCCACAGATCACCGGACAAGGGTATATGTTTTTAATTCATATAGTATTTGTCTCTAGGATCATAATATTCGATTTCTCGAGTTTTTTAGTTAAAACATTATAAAAATAATATCGCGCGTGTCAAAGGGTTAAATATTAAAGAGCTCTGAAAATCCCACCCCTTTATTTGGTAAAACTCGACTTTTCAGACACTCGACAGACTCTCAGTCAACGTTATGTCGAGTTTGTGAGACTCTACTGTATATATATCCTTATTAATATTATAAAAGCGAATGTGAGTTTGTTTGTGTATTTGTTTGTTTGTTACGCTTTCACGCCTTAATTACTTAACCGATCATCATGAAATTTTCAAGAAATATTTCTGATAGATTAGAAAAGGTTATGGGCTACAAAATGTTTTCGTATGACTTTAATTAGCCGAGATATTAATTAAAAACTACTTTTCCCCTACATTTTTCACTTAACTTTGTTGTTTTTTTTCCCCTATTAAAGGGATTTGGCTACACGCCAGTTTATACTTTTACAAATATCTATGGAACGGCGGTTAGTTGAATTTCGAAACATATGTCCGCTGATTCCAAAAAATTCGTCGGAATCCATCGATACCATTCTCATTTTCGTACAACTTTAATCAGCTGAGATATTAATTAAAAACTCTGAAAACTCTAATTTGAATGCGACTCAATAGCGACATTAGGGATTTTTTCTTTAGTCTTCCCGTGTGGGTCCAATAAATTGGTGATAAAAACTATAACTTTTGATCTAATTATCTAAATTTTTCGAAATTTAAAAACTTGTCTCGCTCTCTGAATGATAGGAACAATGGTGGTGTAACTGTTTTTGTCGCTTAAGTATTTCCAGCTTAATCACAAATGAAACAATACTCCGCTTGCTATTGTTAACTCTTTGTTCACAGGCTGCGATTCGAAAGCGACGGAGGGGGGGGGAGCTGGTATCCGGTCGACCAATGGGTTGGCAAAAAGTTCACGGATTTACACGGGGAAAATCATGTTAAAATTAATAACTTCTAACTAACTTATCATCAACATTTCGACTTTTGTGATATATTTAATGTTTTATTTGGTATTTTTTAAAGATGTATTCATTCGTGTTATATATTTCTGTTATTGGTGCTTGAAAAATTGCATTTACATTTTATAATCCTTACATTTTACTGTTTGCGATAAAAAATTTTGTTTTATCATTTTAAAGCTCTCGAATGTTCTTTATTTTGAAATTTTACGCGGAGTGAATTTTTAAAATCCACGCTTAGTTGAAACTTATTTAAGGACATCAACGCGAGCGAAGCCGCGGGTAAAGCTAGTATATATTTATATATATATATATAGAGAGAGAGTTAAGAAATTGGTAAGTTTATTATAGTGGCTACTAATAAATAAAATTAGCAAAATGTATAAAAGTATGCTTATTGTGCGTTCATGAGCAAAATAAATTTCACTATGCAGGTAAGTAAAACTGTTTTAATGTTACTGAATGTTAAAGTCATATCGGGGATAATTCTGGTATTTTTTAAAAATTGGGTTATTGTCTTTACACAACGCATTTGATATTTATTTCTAGTTGGAATTTATTTGCTTATTGGGCACACTCAATAAACTTAAGAAATTAATCTTGAAGATGGTATCTTATAAATTAAACTTAACGTTTGCCAGAACTTTTGGCCCATCCCCACAGCATGAACCTGTACTTTCGAAAGTTTATTTTAACTGATACGTAATTTCTTATATTAAATTTTTTCTGCATTTATAATATTTCATCTATTAATATTGCTACCAGCGGGGGAGTTTGTCGAGGACTGAAATTAAGTTAGTAATCATAGGACAGCGGAATCAGATTATTAGGCTTTAAATTTAAACTTGAAATGCCTCTAATCATTGTTTGTGCCAAGCCGTAAACAGATAGAAGTTAATTTTTATAGGTTTAGTTTAGTAATTTGAAGTGGAAGTTATTAATATTTCTAGTCACTTTATATTGTTGTTGTAACCACTTAGTGCCCTGTCAGAAATATAGGTATAGATTAGCTGCTTTTATTGTGCACCATTACTTTTGAGTCACTTATATTAACAAACATCATTTAATTATTTTTCAGATCCTACGTAATATAAGTCACGAGACATCACGCAATGGGCAGAACAGTTTCAAATTTTAGAGATGCTAGCTTCGGTTATATCCCGGATTTTGTAATTAGTCCACACAAATTTTAAAGTACTGATCTGTGCAATTGCAGAGCTATTTCTGTGAGAGAGCAAATAAAACTTTGAATAATCAAATAATCGTGTTCCTGCCTATTGAATTCTCAGTGTTGTTACTCGCTAAGAAGTAAGATATCGGTTTTCTCGTATTAAATGCATTCCATTGGAGAATATACTCACATTAGTTTCCTGCGGAAAATGTTTAGCAATTGTCTTTGGCATCGAACATATCATTTGCAGCATGTCTTGTCTTCCAGACAAACTCCGCTAGGTAGGACTCCAGGTAGTGACAAGCTGTTCCAGGTGTACATCAGCGATTATTTCGCCATTTAGTAGTTCCCCATATGCGTTCTATATTTTACCTGTGTGTGCCAGTTTCAGTATCGATGAAATTATACTTGTGATTTACTTTACAGTGGACACACCCAAATTGTTCAAGTTCTTCTGCTTTATACCCTTTCGAACAGTCGGAAAAAAAATGTTCGTTCCTTCTTTAATGTTCTTTTCAATTTCGTTCATTAGTGTACTGGCACTACCATCGTGGACTATTACAAGAAATGGTTATCTCATTTCGCGACAAATGCCGACCAAAATCCACTGTTGGAGACAACTTTCTTCCAGCATTATATCTGTGTCGTGTGAACATGTTTTCGTCGTTCTCCACAATGCATCCGAAGCCGCTAATTTTCTCCCTTTCTGCTGCCACCATTTCGAAAACTCAGACCTCCCGGAGATAAATGATCAAATCTCCTACCCTTTTCTCTGCCATTCCTATTTGCTTTTTGCAGAATTTGACCGATGTTAGTTCTTCACACCAGCGATATATGAAACGTAAACTATTGTGAATGTTATTCGAGTTCTTTAGAACCAGTTTCCCACACCCAATCTAATACTTTTTCGAAAAGTACAGATTTTACACTTCCTAAAAATGCAATCTTCGTTGATGTAAATTGAAGTGCAACTGAATTAGGGATAGACATGGCTATGCACATTTTGTAGCGCTGCGCCGCGTGGTAGCTATATATATATATAACTTACATATATATATATCGTTAGTAGTTTGGTTGTTGTTAATCAGTCTTTTCAGTTACTAGTATGGTTAAAACTTCTCATTTAGGCACCTTCGATCGCCGACAGGTAGTAGGCACTCGACGCATGGGCCATTCAATTTCCGACATCGTCTGAGGGAGTTTCAAGATCGATAGTATCAAGAGTATACCAAGAATACATGGATGGTGGGAAAAAATAAAGATTGGGCAAATTACAAAGAACTAGCGTGAACTGAAAGCCTTGAGCTAGCGTGGTGTGAGATGGCATACTGTACATAGCCAGCGAAGTGAAACATTAACTTAAATTATCACCCAGCTGAATCAGGGAATCAGTCATACAGTCAGTAAACGGATTTTGGGAACCGTAGACCCACGAGAGTACCATTGCTGAATAGAGGCTACGATTGCCATCTGGGCTACCATTGCTCGCCATCGAGAGTACCACTGCTCAATGCACGTCATCGTCTTGCCTAGGCAAGAGAACACACAGAATGGACTCCAGAGGACTGGAACGAGTAGCATGGAGTGGTGAGTTTCCTTTTCGACTACGTAACAGCGACGGGAGGCTGAAAATATGGCGTCAGACTCATAAAGCCATGGATCCTGCATGGCAGGTTGGAACTGTACAAGGTCATGACAGCTCAGTCATGGTCTGGAGTGTTTTCTCTTGACAGTGTTTGAAATCTTTTATACTTGTTCCTATCTTCCTCAATATGATTTTGTATGTAGAGTTGCTGGACGATCAGGCGATCATCTCCATCCGTTTATGTTGTTATGGTCTCTCACAGGTCCATGTTATCTACTACCTAGTTAGGTGAGCATTCCTCTGACTTCTCCGTCATGAAATGGCTACCTAGAAGCCCTGATTTAAATTCTACCAAGCATCTTTCGGATGTTTCGCAGAAAGGTGTGAAACCACATCACACAGTACTAGAGAACCTTCCTGAATTATGGACAGCTCTATCTGATGTTTGGTAAGACATTCCCGCAGGATGCTTTCGCAAACTTATTGAATCTATGCTTCGTCGTGTGGCAGCCATTACCAAGACCTCAGGAGTCCCTATTGTTATTGACTTGCTATTCCTAATTCTGTGGTTCTTCAGTGTATAGTTTCATTGAGTGTGAAAGTTCGCATTCTAGATTTTCCGGCAGTATGCTGTAATTCTGAAAATTAGCGACATGCCAAATGAAGACTGCTGCTACTTGGAGATCCATTAACAAGCTAAATTAGGTTAACATTAAAAAATATGCCACCGAAAGTCAGATTTCTGAAAAAACTCCACCCGTCGAAAGAATAGCATGGCGCTTGTGTCCCAGTGATGTTACTCACCAACTGTTCTTACCTAGAGCGACTTTTGTTTATTTCCAAACATATAAAATAAATCTTTTAAAATGCAATTTAGTTGATAAAAAAGCAACGCAGTAATGTGACTATAGTGAAGACAATACGTGGCATGCCTTGAATAATCTTGCTTGTCAAGTGTTCCAAAAGTTCTTCCATGTGTTTGGCAGTGGAAACGTTGAAAACGGTTTATCCATGGTGGTATAGAATTCTTTGAAGCGGACTAAAAATAAATCCAGTTGCTTTACACCTGTGCTAGTATTAAATTACTGAATTTGTTAAATTTTTTATATAAATATGCATTTATAATTTGAAAGATAAATTGAAGATTCCATCAATATTCGCAACAGCTTTGCAAATAAAAGTTTTGTTTAGTTTGTTTCATTCATGTATGGGTGACAACTAAGGTGCGAATTCGTAAACTGCCATTTTGCATATTTAATTAATGTTGTCGCAGCGAAACGTAAAGTAGCGTGACGCAACATGCGGGGGGAGAATTTAGCCTATATACCAGGGGTGGCCAAAGTGTGCCTCGCGAGCCTGATACGGCTCTCGCAGGCAATTTGTGCGGCTCATGCATATAAAAAATATATGTATGAAATATGGTAAACTAAAAATATTCAGTGTCCAAAAGGAAGTAATTAATTAGTTCAGCCTCTTTTTACAAAGTTATCAGGGATTTCTTTCTATTTAAAATCTCCTCCACTACTTCTATAATGATGTAAATATTAACTTGTTGCGTTTAGAAAATGTAGATGCGGCTCTCGAACATTCCTGAATTCAAACGTGCGGCTCTTACCGACATGAAGTTTGGCCAACCCCTGCTATATACGTTTCTGACATAAACGTAAAATTTATTAAGATTTCGTGTAATTTTGACAGACACAGAAATGCAGAACGAAGCATGATTAAGTTTGAACAGTTGTTAATGCAGGAATGTTCTGACAAACCAAAAGTATTTAAACAGCTTTATAAGGGACGTAATATAAGCAGAAAAAAAAGATTACACTACTGTCAGCGGCAATAGCTCTTAAGTTCATGATTAACGAACGATTCTGTAACGAAAACATAAAATGCAAGCACAATAAATGAAAACGTTGAGAGTGAACATAATTTTAACGTTAGAAACGCCATTAGCAAAACCTTTCAAAGATCTTTGCATTATTACATTTTTAGTCCACAGGGGCTTTGTCCCTGAAGGACTATTGTTTCGTTTTGCGATTTTGCATTGAATCACTATAAATGTCCTTTTTACTTTTCAAACTGTTGCCACCAATTGTTAGCGTCTTGTATTATATTTGAAGAAATAAAATAATGAAAAATCTGCATAAACGTATGTCTATTTCTCGCATTGTGATAAAACAACGGTACATAGAGCCATCGAATTTTGAATGACGTAATCCTCCTACGAATATCGGGATGTGGAAGACCAAATTTGAAATTTAGAATTTGATTTATTATCGATTTCATATTTTATAAAACTTTAACGAATATTTGAGTATCAAACTCAACGATTTAAAAGCGAGCCATGGCAACACTCTACGGCGGAAAAAAAAAAAAAAAAACTTTTTATCCTCCAGCGGGAGCGGAACTGTGTATCGGAAATTCTAAAAATAGGCTCATTTTAAAATTATTTTTCGACATTGCTACTGAACTGAATTTTATGCTTTAAGTGCAAAGAACATGATATTTAATAAATAAAGGTAACACACAAAATGTTAAAAAAAACTTCCCTTTGGACGTTATTTAAAATCTGAAACCTTTCAGATTTTTTTTGTGTGGGCTTGCTTTTTGTTTTACTGATCTTCGTTTTTCACTATTTTACTTTTTCTTTTAACCTCCATGCGAGTTGGCTATTATTGCCAGTGCACAAAACATCGAATGTTTAATTTATCTTGTTGCCCTCCCCTCCCAAAAAAATTAGAGCTTTGTCATATTATAAATTATAAGATCTTTCACTACGATTTTGAATTTAATCAACCTCTAATTCTGTAATTACTTAATCAATTCAGCGATTTAAAGGAATAAACGCACTTCTCTATCATTTAATGCATTGTACCGCACCACTGACAGTTACCTCGTCGTAACCAACAGCTTTGATCAACACTTTCTTTTTAATTTTATTTCAGATATCCATTTAAATGTTGCAATTTGAAAGACATTTAACTTATAATAATGCTAATATTTTTTTTATTCGTAACTGATAATTTTATCGATATTTGTAATTTTGTTTTAATTAAAAAATGATCTTTCTGGCTTTGTGTATTACATACATGGGAGTATAGTACCTATTTTTTAAAAATATTTTGTTCCCTATTTAATGAATAAAATGATAAATTTAACGCCGAGTGACAACATGCCGCAAATGTGCTTTTCCCCCCAAACGGTATAGTGATTAGGGGAGCCTACTGCTGTACCGAAGGACCTAGTATCGTATCCTGCAGGAGGCATGGGTGTTTGGAAATGTATATTGTCACTGCTGAATGGAGGCACTCTAAATACATGGCGAGATGAAAGTCCTCTCGAGAGGTTGATGGCAGGGAAAAAGGGGGGAGGTCCTTCGGTACTGTCCTTCCGGGTTGCTCTCTATCAAAATTGGGGCGGAATTGAGCAAAGTCGTGCTGTCACCTGTATAGTGCTCAAGGCTCTTGTCAACGACAGGAGCAGTCTTGCTGTCCTTAATTTGGTGAATTTCGTGGGCTTTTTTATATGCTACTATCAAAATGAGATAAGTCTTCACACAACACAACAGATGTGGTTTCCTTCTAATATCGAGCACACTTGCGGTCCAGCGGTAAAAATTCGCTGAACACTCTAGTAGCTGAGTTCGGAATTCGAATGCCAGCGAAAGGACTGGCTGCATGAGCCTTTTCGTGGTTTTCACCATATGTAACGTGTATATGAGGCAATTTCCCTTAGAAAATCTTCTACGAAGGCATTCCCCTCCAAGCAGGTAGCCCTCTAATACTTTGCGATAATAAAATGAACCAAACTTCCCATAAGCTTTTTAAATTAGGATAATTAAGTTCGTGTGAATCACTGCGTTACGTGAATCCGTGTTGCGCGAAAACAAAGAACTAATGCAGGAAACAGATTACGATTTCAAAAAATTATTTTATGTTAATTAACCAATTATTATGACCATTATTATAACTTTTTCTTTTCGTGGTTTTCACCAGAATGCAAAAGCTGTTTTTGTGTGTTTAAAGTGAGGGTTTTGAATGTTTAGCCTTGAGCTCCTAGCAGCCTCTTCTTGCTGTTACTATCACTAGTTCTGTCAAGTTTTATTCCGGATTTAGCATCTTGATAGCCGATATTTAAAAATTCGAGCGCTAAATTATCTTGAGCCAGCTTAAGTAGTCTGTTTGATGCATAGTCTCCGGTTACGTTACCTAGATTTGAATTTTAGCGTTTCATACGTTTAACGTTATCTTAGGTGGAATCTCCCCAAAATAGCGGAAGTTCATCTGTTGCACATGCTTGTACCTTCCCGTTCATCTAAAACTTAAATAAAAAGGTTATTTTAGCTAACCTTTTTTAGACTCTATGATTTGATTCAAACAAAGTTTCAATTCGCTATCAAGTCGAGTAGGATCTGCAAGATTTTGGCACAAGCTTCTAGATTCAGTATAGTTCAAATAAGAGCAGTCAAGTATTTTTCTGAAACAGAGACGGACTTCTATAAGAAATTAAATTTCACTATGATATATTCATCTAGATCTCAAATGATATACAAATGGAATATATATCACCATAAAGTACTATTAATATGCATCTGTAAAGCTATGCTGCTTCTTCCGAACTCGAAAGTTCTGATGAGTCAAACTTGCCTAACTCTTTTATTGCTCTTGGCACCATTTATCTTGAAGTTTTAAGATGTTATATTTCGTCAATATTTGCTCTTTTAAGATTGATAAATTAGATTATATTATATTCAAGATTAATAAATTAAACAAGACTAAAATGATAATGGAACTGTAAATTACACGCTAAATGCCATTTTTAACATCTTTAAAATAAGGCAGCAATGTTTGAAAAAATGAGACAGTTAAAATATATTTAAAATTCTTGATAGATAATGAGGAAACGGGTAGCGCGTAGACTATATTTGTGTATTGTATGTTTAAGAAATTATTTTAATTATTTTGGTGGTAGAAGCTTGTAGGTTTGTTGCGTTATTTCTTTATGACAGGAGTAAACTAACTGTTAACATTGGTGTCCGTAAGCAATTTAGCAAGTAACGGTCAATGAAGCAGCTATGTTTCATCCTAAAATCTCAAGACTATTTGAAACTCGACAGCAGCTAAAGTAAAGGCTGGTCTTTTGATCTTACAAGATAAACATATAAGGTGTTTCTCCCGCCTTCTTAGCATGCCTTCGTGGTTTAGGGGTCAGCAAGCTCAGCGCATATATTCGAGAGCTCCGTGGTTCGAGGAGAAGGCGTTGCTCATTTTTCATGTCTCTTGCTTCCAAATAACCTAATGACTATACAAACAAGTTTAATTGAAATCAAATTTTACAGCTGTTCTGCTTGCATTTCGTAGACTATTAAAGGTTGTAGCAGTAACAGTTGTTCAACAAAGAGAAGTTAGAAAATTTACGAGTATGTTAGGAAACTAGGATGCCTTGGCAAAAAGCTTTTTTCATGTAAAATCAGTGGAATCTTGGATCGTAAAGGGAACTTAATGTAACAGCATAAGAAAAATCATTTGTCATCAAATTGAAGTTGAAGATTGTATCTATTTCTGTGCTGTGAAACAAGAGTTGTTGTCCCTGGTCTTGATACCAAAAGACGTGATACCAAAGACACTATTGATTCAAGAATACTTATACACCGCGAAAAAAAATTGGGACAGTTCTATAGCACCCGTTCTACTGGGACAATTATTGACGAAATTCAACTTGCGTTTTTCAAGTCTCGAAAGCGCGACTTATGATATAGCATTATTTAAATATAGATATTTTGAGACAAAATCGAATTTTTTCTAAACTGACATGCCATTTTTTTCCATATTCCGATTCTACGACTCAAATTATGCCAAATTGCCAAGTTTTGTTAATTTTGTTTTGCCAAATTGCCAAGTAGTTTTCGAAATTTTAGCTCCTCAATGTTAATTAAATTTGACATATATTTATAAATCTCTCGTTTTTTTATTAAACTTATTTGATTCTTCCTTTCGCATTTCGAAATTTAGGTTCATTCCTAACAAAATTCTCCTGTATTTTATGATTCATTTTTAAAATTTATATTTTTAAATAATTTTTATAAATTTTTCGAGAACAAATTTGAATTAAAATCTATAAAGTTTTTACCATCGGCTTGAAGTAGATGTATTTTTAAGGATACTTGCAAAAAACTAGAATTTTTTTATTCAAAATTTCGTAACATATATGTAAATTTATATATTGGCGCGTTTTGAAATTTGGCATATTTTTGAAAGCGATAATAGCATCAAATGTGGTTTAGACACTCTGTTAAAAATTACTTGAAAGTAGTAACTTTTTACTAAATGTTAAAATTTAAAATTTTTGAATTTCTCCTTAAATTTTGCACCAAATTTTACAAAATTTAACATTTAGGCAAAATTTGAGTCGTAGAATCGAAAGACTGAAAAACATTGGTATGTCGTTTCAGAAAAAGTCCAATTTTGTGTAAAAATACCTGTATTAGAATGCGATATATAAATCTAATATATATCCTAAATCAGGATTTCGAGACGCAATTTGAATTTTGTCAATCGGCCCAGTAAAATGGGAGATATAGAACTGTCCTTTTTTTTCCAGTGTACATGCAATCAAACTTAAATCTTTGGTGTCAGCGCAGAGGAATTTATCTAAATACGTAGTTTTAGTTTATGACTAACTTAAGATTACGGCATATAATGGCATTTTTGAATTTCCTTCACATAACAGTCGGAATTAAAAGCAGACATATTTTACTAACACGAGAAGTTTAACTTCTAAGAGAAATTGATGTTCGATAGATTTATTAGACCAAGAAATTCAGAAATAAAGCCAATCAAAAGAAAGGGCCGGATATATGTCTGCTTCAAATTTTCTATCTCAGCAGACGAATGCTGTTGCCAAAGTGACTCACGCCAGTTGGTTCAAAAAACCTTTCTCGTCCTTCACGGAAACACGAATTGTTAAATGGTTTATGAAACCCAAGAACAGCTGTGAATTATTCTTCAACAAATTAATTAAGATCAAAAGAAAAAAAAATCATGAAGGCAAAAGAGGCTGAACTTTTTAGAGTAGCGAGATAAATACATCGGAATAAAATTTTAACTTAATCAAAGAAAATGGTGAGTTGAAACGGAGTAAGATAAGGCCGAAGAAACAAGAAGAATTTCCAGAAAAAAGAAAATGCGTTTAAGGCTGAATAAAAGGTCAACCATATCATAAAGAATGAAGCTGAAGCAACTACTCTCATGCCTTAAGTGTCACTTGAGAAATTCTGCTAATTTCACTGAATAATTTTCCCGAAGAATGCAAAATAGTTTAAATTAACGTAATAAAAATTTCAAAAATTTGAAAGGCTTCAGATTTTAAATCAAGTCCAAAGAGGCGTTCTTTTAACGTTTTGTGTGTTACCTTTATTTATAAAATATCATGTTTTTTGCACTTAACCATAAAATTCAGTTCAACAGCAATATCGCAAAATAATTTTAAAATGTTTCCGATAAGCAGTCTCGCGCGCTGGAGATAAAAATCTTTTTTCTGTACAACGTTGCCACTATTCGCTTTGAAATCCTTGAGTTTAACTTTCAAAGAATAATGGAAAAAAATTAACATTTAAAGAATAATGGCAAACTCGGAGCACTACCTCGCTCCTACAACATAATTAACCTACCACCTGCCTCCTCTGAGGCTAATATGCAACTGTTGTCTCTCTCACTTGCTGGGCTCTGCCAGGCAGCTGATTGGCTCACCGCTGCCAGATACATGACAGGGAGTTTAAAATTTTGTAAAGAGAATTTATACAAATATTTTGTAGTATGTTTATAGCTATTGACATGAATTAAGAAGGACAGGGGCTTGTAGGCTTCTAGATATTTTACAAATTTTATTAAGTTTATTCGCATTGAATTTTATTTAAAATTACTCTGTATGATTTTTGTGTACTGTTTTTATAGGGATTCTGTATATAGATACCCATTCTATGTACTATTCTATGTATGGATACTCCGCTACGGTATAATTCTATTGGTTTTATTTATGGATTTTGTCTACTGTTTTGTGCAGCGATTTTTTCAAGAGGTACCTTTATTGGTCTGCGGATTTTTGTGCACCTGTTTTTACAGGGATTTGGCCTATGAGTGCCTATTTAGGTGTACTTGTTTTTGTCTACTGGCTTTTACGAGGCATAGACCTACGGAATATCCATTTTTTTAATTGAGATTTGGCCTACGGATATGCATAAAGTTCTGATTTCTGGCTATGGGATTTTACTGGGATTTCCTTTATGGTGCCTACAGTTCTACAGAGATTTGACATACTCCGTACAGTCCGTACAGTCGTACGGGTTTCGGTTTATATGTTTTTACGGGTATTTGGCCTATGGATACCCGTAGAATTATACAGGTTTTGGTTTATGGGATTTTACGGGATTTGGCCTACGGTTTCCCGTGTAGCTTTGCGGGTTTCTTTCTATGGGTTTTTACGGAGATTTGGCCTACAGGTACCTGTACAGTGTATGGGTTTCTGTCTGTGGGGTTTTACGGGTATGTGTCTACAGGTACTCACAGCTGTTGACGCTGACTATTTTACTAATTTTGCCACTGTCTTTTGACTTGGAGGATTTTTCTTTTACTTTTAAAGATCTTAAATTTGGAACATTCAAAACATTTTGTTTTTTTCCTTGAATACGTATTTGGAAAAAGTATTCCACTTGAAGCTAAATTTTAACGTTTTTATCCTTTGTTGTTGACAACATTACCTATAGTAGTTTTAGACACAGAAATTCCATGGCTTTCACAACGTTTTTTAATATAGAAATACGAATACATTTCTTCGGAAAGAACACAAACATAGACTTCCCCCCCATGGCTTCTTTAAAAGCGAAATTTTGCATGAAAAGAAAGCTGTCAAGTAGTAGACCATAATTCGTACTTTCAAAAATATATCTGCAGTTCCATTCAGAAGATTTTTTTATTTTAACGGGAAAGCAAAATCGTCTGAAAAATGTGTGAATAGCATCTTAGATTTAATTTGTTCACTACTTTATTAAGCTTGGTCAGGGAAATTAAAAATTCAGTTTCACTAAGAATGGTATAGTCCAAAGAGAAAATAACGAAAATAAGAAATACAGTATAAACTCCAATTATCCGAATCAATCTGAACCGGAAACTATTCGAATAATTGGATTTTTTCCGAAGAAAAGGTCTACGTAAACTTTAATTAATTATTACTGTATGTACTGTATGTTGAATATAGGAGAAAAAAACTATTTTTGTAGAAAAAGAAGTTATAATGAATTGAAATGAAAAGGCAACACTTTTGCGTACATGTTATATAGCGTACTGTACAGTACTTGTAAGTGCAAGAAAGTCACTGCTTGCTGAACATCTCGGTCAAAGTAAGCTGTTTGAGAGACACCGTGCCCCCCCCTGCGCTTAAATTTCTTAGCCAGAGATTATTTACTTTGAAGCATGAAGAACCTAGCTTCTGAGCTAAAATTTGAGCTTTTTCACAAAGAATTGGACCCGAAATCGGGTTTTCCATAGAACGTTGCTGTAAAAATTTTTGTTTGGTGCTGCATTCATTTTTTTGAAGCTGCCATTGAAACTTCCATCTTCGTTTTCAAGCAGTGACACGAAGTTTAAAAGTTTAGGCTTGCTTCTTTTAATGTTTGGAATCGTTGATTATCGAACACTACTGTTCCGTCTTAATTTGTTTCTTAAATTCTGAAAGAGATTCGTAGAATTCGGATAATTGGAGTTCGGATAATAGGTGGTGTACTGTACATAAATTACTTTGAACTACTCTTTTCCCCAAAACAATTCGCGCGGAAAATGCTGAGAAGCAATAGAATTCAAACAATTAGTGCAGTTAAACGATAGTTAGGAAAACGAAATAAGAAGGAATAAATAACTTTAGTCATACAGAACATTACTGGCAAAAGATACTTAAAGTTAACGACAGATTCAGATTCTGTTGCATCCTGTAATGTGAAATTCGCAGTTTAATTGCTATCTACTGGACGTAATAATTTGCGTGTGTGTATTCCTAGGAAAAAATACAACGAAAACAATTTTCTTCCTCTGTTGTATAATCGTACGCTGGAAGTCGAAAAGATCTATTTTCAACTGTTTTATCTGCCGAGTTCAAGATCAAAACAAAAATTCCCATCTGCATCGCTCATTTATTCATGTTTTATGGGCAGCTGCCTCGTGTTAGACTGCTCATAAAACACGAGTGCATTTCACGAATGTGAGTCAGTCCCTCTGTGGATGTTTATGCCGATGTTGTTTCTCACAATGATCGTTAAAATACGCAAATTTCCTTTTATGACTACAGTAGGTTCAAGTATATTTTGTTAATTAATTTGTTTTTATACCACGGTCTTATTTGGCTCTTCTCTGCTTTTTGTTGCTGTTAAATAATTAAATTACATTTTGGTCACCAACAAATATCGCGTTTGCCAACAATTAAAATGCAATACCGATTTCACAAAATTTGAAAACAAAAATTGGAGAAATTTTAGGTTCTTATATTACGACCGAAGGGGCGTTTTGTTTGTTACCTTTATTTATTAAATATGTAAACGCAATGTATTAATTTTTATTTAAAATGTATTTTCCCGATTGGCAACAACGGTTTTTTCTGAACGATAATAATTTGAACGGTAATGTTTTTTGAGCAGTAATGTTGACGGTAATGTTTCTGAATAAAGCAAGTATTTAACAATTAATGTTTGACGGAATGTGTTTTTAATAAACTAATTAAATGCTAACATTTCAGAAGTGGGATTAACTAGAATTATTATCTAGATTTAACAACGTATTGCCTTAACGTACGCTAAGCCTAAACTGAATGCGGAAGCTCGCCAAAACTGAAAGTAGAAAGGTACGTGAATTTATAAACTGTTTATGTTATGTCTAAGTATTAAACGGAAAGAACTTAAGTATAATTATTGTATTAGTATTTGAAAATTGAAGTCTAAGATGGCTTATTTGGCAAGAGGCAAAAAATGTGATTTAAAAGAACTTGCTTTGGAACTTGATGTAGATGTCCCTTCTGATATTAAAATTGTAGGCTTAAGAGATATGATTTTGAATAGTAAGAATTATAACGAAGACTTTACTAAACAAATGCTAGATAGAATTATAAATGATCGTTTAGACAGGGAAAAGTTAGAAATTTTAGAAAAAGAAAAAGATAAACAAAGAGCATTTGAACTTGAAAAACTGAAAATAGAAGCAGAAATCAGAAGTAGTAATGTAAATGATTCTGTTCCTTCTAATGTTAGTAGAAGTAATATTTGTGATATGAGTAAATTAATGCATAAGTATGATTTGAATGAAGGTGATATAAGTTTTTATTTAGTTTTATTTGAGAGAGAGGCACGACGTATTGGGTTAGAAGAACAAAACTGGGTTTCTCAGCTGTTGGGTCTATTGCCTTATGAAATAACTCAATTAATTGCCCGTGAATCAGAAGAAAAAGCTAACGACTATAAGCACGTTAAGCAACTGCTACTGAAAAAATTTAAGATAAGCCCTGAACAGTTTCGGCAAAAGTTCGTTGATCATATTAAAACATTGCGTAATACGTGGAAGGACTTCACGTTTGACTTAAAAAATTATTTTGAAGAGTAGCTTGCTGGATTAAATGTAACAGATTTTGACTCTTTAAAACAACTTATTATTACTGATCAATTAAAGAAAAGGGTCCACGCTGCTATCCGAGACCATTTCATTGATGATTGTTCTAAATTCATTAATCCTGAAGAGTTGGCTGAAAAACTAGATGAATATGAAAATATTCGGGCAGAGATAAAAGTACTTCGAGTAGAAAATAAAACTTTTAGGCATAATTTTAAGCCCAAATCTGGTTCTAAATTTTATGAAGGATCCTATAATCAGTATTCAAGACAAAGAAATGTTAAAGATTCCATGCAAACAGATGGTAATTTCAAAGTGGGTTTTAAAAACAGTTTTGATAATAAATACAATCTGAGAGATAAATTTTATAAAACAGACGAAAGGAAAAGGGAATATAATTCTGGCATCCGCAATGAAAAGGGTGAGCCGAAATGCTTCAATTGTAATGATAATGGACATATAGCGACGGATTGTCCTCAGCCTAAAAAAGAAATTATTTGCAGGAAATGTAATGAAAAGGGTCATACTTTTAAAAGGTGTACGTCTAAGAATCCAGACTTGACAAATGTTAAAAATAATTTATCCGTGGACCAGAATTCAGGTGTTTCACCAGCTGTATATTTAAAGTATGCTCGCATCAATAATGGAGAAGAAATTAATGCAATCATAGATACGGGTTCTAGTTCGTGTTTATTGAAACAGTCTGCGGCTAAGAGACTGAATCTTATTGTAAAACCTGATGTGGAGGCATTGTTTGGCTTTGGGAACCAGAATAAACCAGCCGCTAGAACATTGGGAAAAGTAACTGTTAACTTAGAGATTGATAATGTGGAAGGAAAGGACATTACAGTTCTAATTGTAGGAGATGAAACGCAACCATGCGACTTATTAGTTGGTCGAACATGGATTGATTTACCGCATATTGCATACGCCAAGATAGGAAATACCTTGCACATACGCTATGCAAATGACTGCCCATTTTCACAGTTGCAAAATGATAGCAACACTCCGCGAATTAAACTGAAGGCTTCCCAAGAAACTCAAATCGAAAGTAATACGGTTAATTTCGTGAAAGTTAAAACTGATGAAATAAATAACGGTTATGTTTTAATAAGTGGATCGGAAGATGAGTTAGGCTCATTATTGAAAGTAATACAGGGAGAAACAGTGATACCAGTCACTAACTACAGCGATCGAAAACTAATTTTGAAAGAGAATCAATGTATCGGTAGAGCGGAAGTAGCAGAATTAGTTGAACCAAGTTCAGATCAGAAAACTGAAAATTCAAGTCAAAAGGAAATACTGATAATAAATGAAATTAAGAAGTTTAGGAGACCGATTACTTTAGAAGAAATTAACGTTAATAACAATATTACGCCAGAGAGAAAACAGGAAGTTTTACATTTGATAAATGAGTATCGAGATTGTTTTGCATTAAATATGGAGGAATTAGGGTGTACAAACTTAACAAAAATGGATATTAAAGAAATTGAAGGGAGTAAGCCTATTTGCATGAAGTCGTATAAAACCAATGCCGAAGAGCGGGCTTCTATAAAGAAGATAATAAATGAATGGAAGAAATATGGAATTGTTACTTGAAACAAGATCTCCGTATGCTAGTCCAGTTTTACTCGTAAAGAAAAAAACAGGTGAATTACGATTAGTGATAGATTATAGAAAGTTGAATTTGCAAACTGTTAAAGATAAATTTCGACTCCCTAGGATAGATGATCTTCTTGAATGTCTTAGTGAGTGTAAAGTTTTCACTACATTGGACTTAGCTCATGGATATTTGCAGATTCCTTTAACTGAAGAAGCGAAACTGA
The DNA here is from genome assembly GCF_044657685.1 of Stegodyphus dumicola. Lineage (NCBI taxonomy): Eukaryota > Metazoa > Arthropoda > Arachnida > Araneae > Eresidae > Stegodyphus > Stegodyphus dumicola. The sequence continues at coordinate 135,580,830 of NC_140769.1, forward strand.
AAACAGCTTTCATCACTCCAGATGATACTGGTCAATTTGAACGTATGATCTTTGGGTTAGCTAATGCACCTGCAGAATTTCAAAGACTTATGAATCAAGTTTTAGGTCCGTTGCTTAATAAAGAAGTATTGTGCTATTTGGACGACATATTAATTCCGGCTAAGTCTTGGGAAGAAATGATGGAAAAACTTAGGAAAATGTTTGATAGATTGAGAGAAGCAATGCTGACATTGAAACTGACAAAATGCGAATTTGGAAAAGATGAAGTTGAGTATTTGGGATTTCTAATAAAATCAAATAGTATGCAACCTGGACCAAGAAAAGTACGAGCCATATTAAACTTTCCTAAACCAACCAATGAACAGGAAGTTAAACAATTTTTAGGTCTTACAAGTTTCTTTAGAAGGTTTGTACCGAAATACGCAGAGAAAGCTGAGCCGTAACGAGACTGACGAGGAAGGATGAAACATTTCGTTGGAACGAAGATCAGCAAGAAGCATTCAGTACTTTAAAGGATCATTTAACTAATGAACCAATACTAGCATTATATAATCCCGAAGCAGAGACTGAAGTGCACACAGACGCGAGCAACAAAGGACTGGCAGGAATGCTGTTGCAAAAAGGTGAAGATAGAAAGTGGCATTTAGTTTATTGTGTAAGTAAAGGAACAACAGAAACAGAAAAGAATTATCATTCAAGCAAATTAGAATTAATGGCTATAGTTTGGACTTTGACACGACTTCGACAATTTTTAATTGGAATCCGATTTACGGTAATTACAGACTGCCAAGCTTTAGTTTATTTAAACGCGAAGAAAACTTCAAATCCTCAGATAGCAAGGTGGAGTAATCTGATCCAGGAATACAATCTTGAAATAAAGCACAGGCAAGGCAAAAGAATGAGTCACATAGATGCATTGAGCCGATCGCCAGTTGATCAGCTAGAAGAAACTTTATAATTGAAAACAACTTGGAAGTTTGTTTAACGTTAACGACAGATGAACAAATTCTTATGATTCAGCATTCAGATCCAGAATTACGCAAATTAATAGACATTTTAAAGAAAAAGATAAGTGATAGAACGAATGCAGAGAAATATGTAACTGAAAATTACGTCTTGAAGAATAATCGATTGTTTCGTAAAGTGAAAGATCAGGAAAAGGAGAAATTGTTATATGTCATACCTAAATCGATGAGAAAAGGTATTGTAGTAAAATCTCACGATCTTTTGGGACATTTTTCAGCAGACAGAACTGTTGCCAAAATCAAGGAATCATACTGGTTTAAAGGAATGAAACGATATGTTATGCATCACATTTCGATGTGTTTCGAATGCCTAGTAAATAAAATGCCTAGTGGTAAGAAACAAGGAGTACTGCATCCAATTAGACCTGGTAGAAGACCTTTTGCAATTATACATATAGATCATTTAGGACCATTCGTAAAAAGTTCAAGAGGAAAATACAGAATTATTTGTAATAATTGATAATTTTACGAGATTTACACGCTTATATCCCATGAAAAGTACTGCAACCAAGTATGTGTTAGTTGCATTGAAGAGTTTTGTAAATGATTTTGGATTACCAGAAAAAATTATCAGCGATAGAGGAACATGTTTCACAGCGAAGGAATTTCTAGAGTACTGTGTCATACATTCAATTCAACTCAGCATCCAAGTGGTAATGGAATGGTGGAAAGAGCAAATCGAACAATTTTGGCTACGATTAAAACGAGTATGGAAAATCCGAATCAGAGAGACTGGGACAAAAAGATTAAGGAATGCGAAAGAAATCTAAACAATATGATAAATAAGACTACAAATAAAACTCCTTTCGAAATGCTTCACGGTTATTCACCAAAATTTAACGACGGATTGATGAGGATGATTACAGATGAAGACGCAGATGAATGGGAGAATCCTGTAATCTTACAGAATGAAGCTAGAAAGAGAATTGAAGATATGCAGATGAAAATGAAAGCAAATTATGACAAGAAGAAAAGTAATTCTTTAACATTCGAACAAGGAGAAATAGTAGTTATGAGAATCAACCAAAACACAACAAAAGTATCGAGGATCTTTGGTAGTTACAGAAGTTTTACCAAGTGATACCTATAGAGTGACCCAATTAGAAGAGAAGGTGAAAGGACATTTCTTTAGTACGACAGCTTATGTGAGCCAATTAAAGTCATGGCAGTGTCAAGCTGAATCAGAAGAAGACGATGATGATGGTGATGACATTAGTGTTACTAGGGATAACGATAACAACACGCCGCATATTACTAAGACTAGGACACGTAAAAAGAATAGAAAACGACGGTGAATCTATATGACAGCTAAAGACTTTCGAACTATAAACATTAATATTACAGATTTAATTTTTTTAAATATAAGTTCTTAATGTTCCGAGGTCGTGACTAAGTCAGGATGCCCGAATGTAAACGCAAGGTATTAATTTTTATTTAAAATGTATTTTCCCGATTGGCAACAACAGTTTTTTTTCTGAACGATAATAATTTGAACGGTAATGTTTTTTGAGCAGTAATGTTGACGGTAATGTTTCTGAATAAAGCAAGTATTTAACAATTAATGTTTGACGGAATGTGTTTTCAATAAACTAATTAAATGCTAACAAATATCATGTTCTTCGCTCTTCAACCATAAAATTCAAATCAACAGCAATATCACAAAATAATTTTTAAATGAGCAAAGCTTTAGAATTTCCGATACACAGTCTCGCGTGGAGATAAAAATGTTTTTGTTTCTGTTCAGTGTTGCCACTGCTCGCTTTGAAATCGTTGAGTTTGTTAATCAAAAATTCGTTCAAGTGTTAAAAAATATGAAACAGATAATAAAAAAATTTCAAAATCCAGATTTGGGCTCCATTTGCCCATATTCGGATGGAGGAGTACGTTATTCAAAATTCGATGGCTCTAAACACCTTTGTTTTATCACAGTTCGAGAAACATAGATACATTTATGCAGATTCTTAGTAATTTAATTTCTTTAAATATAATGCAGGGCTCTAATATTGGGTGGCAACAATTTGAAAATTGAATCAGACATTTATTGTGAATCAACGCAAAATGACCAAACGAAAATAATAGTCCTTCAGAGCAAATTGCCCCTTTGGGCTAATAACTTTTTTTTTAAAGTCCAAAGGGGCTTTGTCCCTGAAGGACTGTTGTTCTCGTTTTGCGATTTTGCGTTGGTTCACTCTAAATGTCCAATTCAGTTTTCAAAGAGTGTTGCCACCAAATGTAAAAGTCCTGCATTATATTTGAAGAAATTAAATAATGATAAATCTGCATAAATGTATGTGTATTTCTTGCATTGTGATAAAACAACGGTCCATAGAGCCATCGACCATAGTCCATAGTCCAAACAACGGTCCATAGTCCATTCTCCTATGAATATGGGCATGTGGAGGCCCAAATTTGAAATATGGACTTTGTTTTATGATCGATTTCGTATTTTGTAAAACTCTGACGAATGTTTGATTAACAAACTCAAGAATTTCAAAGCGAGCAATGGCAACGTTGTACAGATAAAACATTTTTGTCTCCAGCGAGTAAGACTGCGCATCGGAAATTCTAAAAATAGGCTCATTTTAAAACTATTTTGAGATATTGCTGTTGAACTGAATTTTATGGTTTAAGCACGAAGAACGTGATATTTAATAAATAAATGTTACAAACAAAATATTAAAAAAACGCCCCTTTAGACGTAATTTAAATTCTGAATCCTTTCACATTTTTTTAAGTTTTCTAATTAATTTTTAGTCATACATTTCCGTAAAGGTCATCGCAGAATGTCGATCTGTGCACAATCGATGGTGCAAAAATATTTTTCCAAATGAAGATTTTTCGATATATTTAGCATGTTGGCAGATTTCAAAAATCGATCCACTATTTTTAGCCGCCACGTGGGTGTCAATAATAGCAAAATGTTAAATCAAAAATTTATTCTGTCATTGTTATCAGCCTGACCTCTACGACTGATAATGATATAGATATATTACTACGATATATACGACTATAATGATTTAAGAAGATATATGATGATAATAATGTAAGGAGAAAAAATGTAAAGGCACTGAATGTAATTTTGCATCATCAGATAGATCAGAAAATTCCAAGATGATACGTGTTGAGTCAATTGTTCTTTCTATGTAAGATAAAAATTATGATGCGTACATCACAAGACTTCCTTGTTCGGAATATTTAGTTATGCGTATATTTTACTGCATTTCGTTTAAACTTATTTCCTCGAATTTCATTAGAGATATACTTCGCATTCAATTAATTCAGTTCTCATTTCGCGGCAAGGCAAAATACATAAGATTTCAAAATACCTTTATTAAAAATCGAAAAATATAGAAAAATATAAAACATCAAATACAGTTAAAACAATTAAAAAAATTGAAAAAAAAAATTAGAGTTTCTACGCAAAAAAACAAGTAATTCGGCCAGTAGCCAAGTATTTGGCAAAAAAAAAAAAAAAAAAAAAAAAAAAAAAAACACTGAAGGTGCAGAATCTGACTTAATTCACTATCCTGCTAAGTTTTATATGTATACAAATATGGCTATAGTTCAACCGCCTCATCAGCGACCACGAGCGCAAACACGCATGCGCCATTTGGACCGAATTATTCTCAAAATAGGGTGTAAGGATGGGGACTTTCTTTCCCTCCAGCATAGCTCATTCCGGAGAAGAGAAGACCTTTCACGTCGCAGCAAGTAATACCGCCCCTTTTGGACGAGTCTATGTGTTTTGGCACAATGCCAATCAGGGTTGCGCTATAGACGGTCGAACTATACTATGGTAAAAAATAGCCTAGCCGCACTTAAACAACTTGTTGATAATTCTACAACTATTGCATGCAGATTAACTAAAGGCTTAAGACCCTTGGCCGGAAGATAAGAACAACACAATTCAATCATTTGTAAAGCAAAAAATGCACAATTTACCAACATAAAAAATAAAAAGAACTGAGCTCACGGAGCAGCCTAACAGAGTGCGTATATATATATATATATAATTGAAACAGAAATTGTAAAGCTAACTAGAAAGGAGACGTAAGACCTATTTGGTCTTAAAAATTTTTGCGCATAATGCTGCAAAAAGATATGAAATAATAGTTGGTAGAAATATTGCAGAGAGCTTTTTACAGGTTTTTCCAGTTTTTCCTGATTAATTTTTTAAAAAAAATTTTTTTTAAAAATTTCTTCTTAGTTCATGTTTTAGTAATACAACGTTGAACTATTTCGTGGAGCTACAGCTCCTGGTAACATTTTAGCAAGATCGCTGCAATATTTCTACCAACTATTATTTTATATATATATATAGGTGAGGCCGATTGCAACCAAAAACGGAGATGCACAACTATATAATATAGCAGTCCTATATACAAAATTTCAACACTCTGAGGCTACTCGTTTTTGAGTTCTGCAAGATTCATGAAACATTCTCTTCTAAATCTATTTTAAATCCTTTTTGCAACTTGTTTTTGGAAAAAGAGTCCTTAATTCTGTCCTTACGTACAGATGTCAAGAAAAAGCATCGTTAAATTGCATTCGAAGGCTGTCAAAATGGATATTTGTGTTTACAATACTTTCCTTACTTAGTGCAAGGAAGTAAAAAGATGTAAATAAGCTTGTAATGTTGCGCGCTTCCAACCTGCACGCAACAATAGTGGTGACTGCTAAGAAGTGGAAAGTAGACAAAGTCTTGAGAAGGGTTTAAATCCCTTTTTATTCAACTTTAGAAATTACAAATGCGTGCTCTTGACGCTCACAAACTACGCCTACCCGGCGGTAAAATAAAAATAAGAAACTAAGAAAAGAATAGAAACAAGTGACTAACTACGAGGCTCTCTAAACGTAACTAACCTCATCGCGATCTAAGATACCGCTGATAATTCAGCAAACTTCTGAATATTACTTTGAAAGATTAACAATCTGCCGAGGCAAGCACACAGGCGGAAACGCGTGGTTCTTCAATTTCTAACTAGCCACCTCCTCGCTCGTGATTGCTTCACGAGCACACTTTCGAACTCGTTTCCCTTCTATTTAACTCAGATTACTTCCGCTGACAATTTGAATCCTTGCGGGTTCTACTAAAATTTACATACTCTGGCATCGGTAATTCCAGGTGAAAGTAAGGCTTGACAGGAAAGATAGTTTAAACTTAAAATAAATGTTAGTTAAAATAAATATAAACCCTACATTTGCCGCTGCCAGAATTTGGTAAACTTGGAAGCAGGTCCTAGAAACGACCTGTTGAAAAGTTTCCACAATTCTGAACTAAATTTTAAGAGCCTCGTTTACATAAAAAAAATCTGTTATCTCACAAAAGGTAGAATAAATTTCTGTAGATACTTATTTAATTTTCTCTTCTTACAGCAACCTTTCCTGGACTTCAGCAATCAATCTGTTTTCTTCCTTCCAGCATCCGGAAGGAATAAGTATCAGTATCTTTCTAAATACATTATAATTTACACTTTCTTGACACTGAATAAGTTTTTGTTTTTGAATGATTTATTTTCCTTGGTTACTGCTTAATTCACATTCATTCAAGTATTCAAACATGAATTTAACTTTACCCTGGCTCTCCACCATGTGTGGTGTCAAACGGGAATATTCGTGTTTTAGTATTGCAACACTTCCCCAAACCACCATGATTTGTTAGAATTCAACGATTCAGATTTTAACCGCCTAGTCAATAAGTGTTTGCACATCTTTCTGTTTAAATTCTTGCTCTCTTTGTTGCACAAAGAATAATTTATCTAATGGCGCAATTAACTTCCGTCCTAAAAATAATTCCGCTGGGGTTTTTCCCGTAGTATTGTGATTTGCCGTTCTTACAGCATAAGCTAACTCATTTATGTAGCCATCCCAGCGCTTGTGATGTGTGCTAACATAACTTCGAATTTTTTTACAATGTTTTTATTAACTCTTTCTGCTATGTTTGCCTGTGGTCTATACGGAACCATTTTGATATGGCGTTTTCAAATATTTGGCTAACGAATTGTTTACCGTTATCGCTAATGACTTTTATCGGTGCACCGTATTTTAAAATGCATCTGTGTAAGAATGCATCTGCGACTGTTTTGGCTGACGCGCGTTTAAGTGGAACAATTTCTGTCCATTTTGAAAAATGATCTACAATTACTAAAAGAAAACGATTTTTATTTAACTCACTCTGGGGGAAAGGACCAAGAAGATCTAGTCGATTTTCCTAGGACAGGCTTTAGAACAATGTCCATAGCTGTCTGGAATTTTGTTGGGGCCCCACACAACCCAAAGGGCATGCGTAAAAATGCATAAGTGCCCGATTTTGTTATAAATGCGGTTTTATGTATGTCTTCGGGTCTCATAGCTATTTGATAGTAGCCAGACGTTAAGTCCAAAGTAGTCATGTATCTTGTAGATTTAATCTTTCTAATAATTTCCTCTATAACCGGCAAAGGGTGAACTGGGAATTTAGTAATACTATTAAGTTTTCTGTAATCGATAGCAAACCTCCAAGCCCTTTTATCCGAAGAAGGAAACTCGTTCTTTTTCCTACATAGTACGACTGGACTCGCGTACTCATTATTTATGGGCGTTATTATTTTGTTCTTTAACATTTCCTGAATATATTCTTCTATGATTTGCTCTTTTTGTTTGTCTTTGCGATAAGGTTTAGTCGTACAGGGTTTGTCGGCAGTTAACTGTATCTCATGCGCAACTATTTGACAACTACCAGGACGTTCTGAAAACAAGTTTGAAAAAGTACTCACCACTTGCTGCATGGCTTGACTTTCATGGTCATTCAAATGGCTAAGGTCGACTTGCGGTTGTTCCACTGGTTCCACACCCTCCGGTCCATCTCCAGCACAATAGAACTGTCCTGAAAATTCACTTTGGCCTTCGCGGCTTTTAAAAACTTTATACCTAAAATAAGTGGACTTTGCAAATTTTTTACTACAAGAATTAATACTTTAAGGCTTTCGTTTTGAAATTGTATTTTTAAAGATAGTTTTCCGATACATTGACAAGTTTGTCCTTGCGCTGCTATGATTTCTGTGTTTTTATTTTTAAATAATCGTAACCTATTAAAGTTCTTCTTAAAAAAATATCACTCATAAAATTACCTTCTGCTCCTGTATCGATGAGGGCTTCTACTGGTACATCGCCAACCAGGACTTGCATAATTGGTAACTGTGAGTTCTTTACGATGACCGTATTTAAGTGTCTTCTTGAGGGTTTTTTCAAAACTTCCGGGGTCTGGACCCTCGCTTTCACAGGCCCCTCTACTCGTTTAAAACTTTCCTTTCAACTTCTGCCTTCTGGGTACGCGGACGGTTGTTTTCAAATTTCCTTTTTGGGCCTTGACCTTCGAGCTTCGATGAGTTAGCTTGATAGCTCTTTCCCCCATAAAAGCAGTTTGCATTTCTGGTCTGCTCATTTGAAGATTGCCTTCGGATACTTTGAGAATACGATGCCCCTCTAGCTTTCTCCGCTATTCTGCGATTTTGAAACTTGACCGCCAATTCGAAGAGCTCCTGCAATGTGCTTGGGTTTCTAATTTCGAAGTAGTCTTGAACAGCAGGTAACAATCTTGGTAAGATTATTTCAATAATCTCCGCGTCGGGTTTCTTCCCATACAGCATATCCGTCAGCTTAATTTTTCGCAGAATAAAGTCCGTCAACTCTTCTATATTCCGTTGATAAAAACTATATAGTTCGGCTTCTAGCCTTGCTCGATCTTTCACTATGGGGAAGGCCTTTAATAACGATTTTTTGAAATTTTCAAATGTATATGTCTGGCCTCCGAATTCTCCTAATAAAAATTTGCCTATATTCTTCCACCATAGCGCGGCCTGTCCTCTTAGTGCAGATGTGGCGATGGCAACTTTTTGTCTTTCAGGCACAGGGTAGAGCTGGAAGTGTTTCTAGGCCTTCTAGAAATATCGCCACCGAATGTTTTCCGTCGAAATTGACGTTTGGCTTGATTGACGCTCTCATCGTCTGGACCAGGTATCCAAATCCTTCCAATTGGCTTGCCATTTCTTGTTGTTGTCCAGCAACTTCCATCCAATTTTCGGCCATTTCAGTTCGACAAGTGTTCGGGCGCCAATGTAATGTTGCGCGCTGCCAACCTGCACGCAACAATAGTGGTGACTGCTAAGAACTGGAAAGTAGACAATGTCTTAAGAAGGGTTTAAATCCCTTTTTATTCAACTTTAGAAATTACAAATGCGTGCTCTTGACGCTCACAAACTACGCCGACCCGGCGGTAAAATAAAAATAAGAAACTAAGAAAAGAATAGTAACAAGTGACTAACTACGAGGCTCTCTAAACGTAACTAACCTCACCGCGTTCTAAGATACCGCTGATAATTCAGGAAACTTCTGAATATTACGTTGAAAGATTAACAATCTGCCGATGCAAGCACACAGGCCGAAACGCGTGGTTCTTCAATTTCTAACTGGCCACCTCCACGCTCGTGAAGCAAGAAAGCACACTTTCGAACTCGTTTCCCTTCTATTTAAGGGAACTCATACACCTTAAACCCCTTATGATCTTCGAATAGGTGACTGTTGCAAGAATTGGGATATTTTATTTATTTTAAAAGCAATTACTTCCAACTTTTTACATCTGACCACATAATATAGCTGCTTTGGAAAATAGTAACCAGAAAGTTTGTGTTGCCACAAATATTTTTGTAATTTAATTCTCTTTGTGACAAAATATTTCGCCATGTTTCCACATTGCGCGCAAGATATTTTAAAAATGGCTAATGGGTCATACTTGAAATTTGATGGAATTCTTTATATGGGCACTACTTTCTAACTGAACCAACAATCTGATGAATATTTTAATATTGAAAAATTTTATGGACGAAAATATTACAAATTTTGCTAATAAAATACATTTTGTAAACTCAACTCAAAATCAAATAAAAATTTGACATGAAATTTTTAGAATTTTAGGTTCACAGTAGTTTCCAAATGTTATAAAAGCTATATATTAAATATGGAATTAAATTATGAAACAGAATGTTTTAAACTGTGCGCGCAAGTTGGAAACATGACGAAAAATGTTGTCACAAAGAGGACTAAATTATAAAAATATTTGTGGCAACACAAACTTTATGATTACTCTTTCAGAAAGCAGCTATATTATGTAGTCAGCTGTAAAAAGTTGGTAGTAATTGCTTTTAAAATAAATAAGTTATCCCAATTCTTGCAACAGTCACTTATTCGAACATCTTATGGGTTTTAACGTGTACGAGTCCCCTTAACTCAGATTACTTCCGCTGACAATTTGAATCCTTGCGCGTTCTACGAAAATTTACATACTTTGGCATTGGCTATTCCAGCGGAAAGTAGGGCTTGACAGGAAAGATAGTTTAAACTTAAAATAAATGTTAATTAAAATAAATATAAACCCTACAAGCTTTATAATTTAATTTGGTAATAGTCTGTTCGTTCCTCATTTTTAATATGGGCATTTCGTCTCTCTATTCTAAAAATGACAATATTTCTGGACTGCGCCATTTCTATATTTATCTGTGCTACAGAACTTGTGTAACGCTGATGACGTAGTTAATTCGGAAACTAAATTCCGAGAACTGAAACCTTTCTGAACTAAACCGAAACCTTTCTCTTAACAGGCTACGATAATGGTTAAACGCACAATTCGCTTCTACCTTCTGTGCTGTTTGGACGCTATTTCGCTATGCTCTCTTCCTACCGCAATAATATCAAAAATGTAAATGCTCTTGAATAGGCACGATTAGAGTGCCAAGTGAATTGTGGCCACAAATGTGAATTAAAAAAAAAGTGGAGTTTAGTCTGCCTCGACAGCCAAGTTTTGTATTTATTATTGGATTAACATTCTACGCAATAAAAATTCTTTCTCTTCAGTATGGATCTACGTGCTTCGCAATCGGTATTTCTGCGTTTGTACGTCTCAGTGTTAGTAAAAATCCTTTCCTTATTTCAATATAATGAATATTGAATCTTGTAGGAAGAATAAAGCTAATTTTTTAGAATAAACAAAATACCTTTATTTAAATTTTAAAACAGAACCAAAAAAAATAAATACTGCAGTTCTAAACTATCAAAATTTTAAACTCTTAATTACTGCAGTTAAAACTCTTACAACTATTCAAAAATACTAAAAATCTTCAACTCTCTAAAACAAAATATATATAAAAATCTTTCGAATCCTCTTCTTGTTGCCACACCGTAAAATGCAAGTTCTTGTCCTATTATTTATATTTCACGTTCTCTTTAAGTCACGATCTTCACAAGTCATGATCTTTACAAGTCACGATCTTTACAAGTCTCCCCACAAGAAGCACATTCGTCACCGTAGAGACAATGTTGCTCAGAGTTCATTGAGAGAGAAAGAGTTAACAGCTAACCTTGACAAAGCATCAGCATTCCCATGTGAACTTCCTTTGCGGTATGTCACAGTCATGTTATACCGTTGTAACGCTAAGGCCCAACGAGACAGTTTAGCACCATGAGGGGCGCTTTGGGTCAAGTAGGTGAGGGGATTGTGATCAGACACAATCTGCACTTTGGCACCGAAAATCCATGTGTCAAATTTTTTCAAGGCTTCGATGACACAAAATGCTTCTCGTTCGATGGTTGACCATCGTTGTTGACAGGGCGTTAATTTCTTGCTGAAAAATGCTATGGGCATTTCTTTGCCATGTTCGTCGTTTTGAGCTAAACACGCTCCAATTGCGAAAGCAGATGCATCCGTATAGAGTTGAAAGGGCTTGCTGATGTCCGGAGTATGCAGAGATGGCATTTTAATCAACTCTTCTTTAAGTTTGTTAAAAGCTGCTTCTTTTTCAGAGTCCCATGGAATATTATTTGGAACACTCTTCTTTGTAAGGTTTGTTAGAGGTAAAACAATCTCAGAAAAATTTGGGATATAATCCCTATAGTAGCTTGCTAGCCCTAAAAGACTCCTGACTTCTTTTTTAGTGGTAGGCTTAGACAGATTTCTGATGACTTCTACTTTCTCAGGATCTGGAGAGTGAGTGCCAGAACCTATTACATGTCCTAGAAACTTCACGTGGCTCTTTCCGAAATCACACTTTTCTAGATTTGCGGTTAGACCTGCGCTTCTCAGTGTTTGAAACACTTGGTCGATGTGATAGAGGTGGCCATCCCATGTTTCAGAAAATATTGCCACATCATCAATATATGAACGGCAGTAGTTCTTATGGTTTGCAAGCACCTTATCCATCGATTTTTGGAAGGTACTTCCAGCATTTTTCAAACCGAAAGGGAGAACTTTCCATTGGTAATGGCCGGAATGAGTGATAAATGCTGTGTAGGGTTTAGCTTCTTCTTTCATAGGAATTTGCCAATATCCCTTGGTTAAATCGAGAACTGTTATGAATTTGGCTTTCCCTATTTCGAATAGTAAATCTTTAGCAATCTTCATCGGATAGGCGTCCGGAATTGTGAAGCTATTTAAAAGCCTGAAGTCTATGCACAGTCTAACGCCGCCATTCTTTTTTGCAACACATACTATAGGATGTGCCCAGTTACTGTCACTGGGTTCTATAAGATCCCATTCTAACAGTTCTTTAACTTGACGATCGACTTCCTCTTGAAGTGAAACAGGAACACGGTAGGGCCTCAATCTTTTCGGATTACATCCTTCTGTAACCTTGATGTCATGACCATCAACATTGGCTTGACCAGGTTTGCTACTGAAAACATCTACATAAGATTTTAGTACTTTAAATAGTCCTTCCCGTTGGTAATATTTTAAGTCACCTTTCGAATTTTGTAAATGGGTCCAGATATCATCAGCAGATTTATTCATAAGATCTGCTGGTGCATAGTGGATATCTCCAAACTCTTCATCTTGGTCAAAAATGATACCAACGTGATCTACACGAGCAATATATGGCCTTAACTTATTTATATGGAGTTCCCTAATACTTCCGTTTTCCATTTCGATTTTGGCAGAGTGTGGCCTGGTAAGTTTGATCACGGTAGCTGGTCCTTGCCACGTGTTGAGCAATTTATGTGATGATGATGGCATTAACACGAGGACTTTGTCCCCAACATTGAAAGTCTTTTCTTGAGAACGTAAATTGTATCTTGAAGTGTACTCTTCTTGAGATATTTTGGAATTTGCTGATGCAATGTCATGAGCTTTTCTTAATTTTTCTAAAAGGTCTTGTAGATAATTTTCAATTGAACGGGAAGCTGTAACTGGAATGCTACGTTCACCTGTCCATATTTCTTTCAGCAAAGATAATGGTCCTGGTGGTATTCTTCCATATACCATCTGGAAGGGAGACAAACCAGTGGTGCTATGTGGCACTTCTCTGTAGGCAAACAGGAGATAGGGAAGATTCAAATCCCAGTTTCTGCCATGTTCTTGGATATTTTTGTTCATCATCTCTTTTAAGGTTCTATTCCAACGCTCGACAGCACCCATACTCTCGGGGTGTCCTGGAGTGGAGAATCGTGGAGACACACCAAGTAAGTTCTCAAAGGCTCGGGTGAGTTTGGCTGTGAAATTAGTTCCCTGGTCGGAACAAATCACTTTTGGAAATCCAGTTTGAGTAAAAAACCTCATCAAAACGTTGCATGTTGTTTTCGCACTTATGTCTTTGACGGGGGTGGCTTCTGCCCATCTGGTGCATAGGTCAACTGCACATATCACAAACCGATGACCTCTCCTGGATGGAGGTTCTAATGGCCCGATACAATCCACGCTCCATACTTCAAAGGGTGTTTCCGGCCTAACAATAGGTTGAATTGGGATTCGATCTTTGTACGTAACTGTTCTCCTCAATTGGCATTCTTTACAACTTTCACAGAATTTTTTAACATCTTGCTTAATAGTAGGCCAAAATAATGAGTACTTGATTCGTTGAATTGTCTTTTTCTCACCGAGGTGGCCGGCAAGAGGGATTTCATGTGCCATTCTTAGGACTTCCCTTCTTTTTTCTAAAGGTAATACAACTTGCTTAATGTTTTCACCACAGATATATTCGGAATGAAGTAATATGCCATCATCGAAAGTATATGAATTTTGATTTTTATTTGCCCATTCAAAGCATTTTTTCAGAGTTTCGTCTTGTTCTTGACGTGTCTTGAATTCTAGTCTTACCTTGTTCGTTGTTTTCAGAGACTCTATGTTTTCTTGGGAAATCTGATTAACAACAGCCAAATTTGTAGTAATGTCTTCAACTGGTGAGGGTTTATCATCTGTCTCTTTGTACTCTAAGGGGGATGCATCCCAATGACGATCACAGTTCCACAGTTCGATATTTCCACAGAGTGTTTCATAAGCTGAAGAACTCAATAGCAAGTCGGTAACTAGCTTTTTTGAAACAGCACACGTAATGGACACTCTACCGTGAAAATCATCGTCAATTTTCATCTGGAAAATCTTTAGTGGAGTAATTTCGTTTTCACCAAAAGCAGAAGATATCTCTATTTTACTTTCTCCTTCGCAAGGTATGTTGTCAACCAATTTCTCACGGACTACTGAAATTTGTGCTCCCGTGTCTACGATTCCATTTAGAATAATATCTCCACATTTAACTTTGACCAGTTTTAATTCATCTATGTTTCTAGATACGTCTACTGATTTTGAGACAGGAATAGAGATCTTGGCAGTTAGCACTTCTGGTTTTTCTTTTTCTGCTAGGGGTGCTTGTGTTTGTATTAAGTTGTTTTGTGCTGTTGCAGAAGCACTTCTTGGTATCCGATTTTTGGTACATAACTTAGATGTATGACCTTCTTTTCCACAATTATAGCAAGTTAATTTGAAATTAGTCTTTTGTGGTTCGTCACTCTTACGGGATGGGTACACTCTTGGCGTGTTTTCAGCGTACAGCGATTTATTTCTGAAAGCTCTTTCTGGAAGTGGAGAACGAGGTTGCCATTTTTTATTAGTTCTGTCTGCTGATGGATTACCACCATTCTGTTTTGAGATATTACGAACACTGTCATATTCGTCAAGTTTATCAGCTAATTTGGTTGGAGAAACGAATTTCGCCCAGTCGTCCAGAAGATGGTCTCTTACTTCATAGGGTACTCTTTTCTTAATTTGGTCAGTAATAATCAAGTCTTTTAACGCGGCAAAATTTGTGATTTCAAGACCATTGATCCATTCTTCAAAATAACTTGTAATTTCGTAGCAAAAATCTCTCCATGATTTTTCAGCGCTCTTTTGGTGCATCACAAATTTTTTTCTAAAGCTTTCAGGATTTAATTTAAATCTCTTCAATAAAATGGCCTTAATGTACTCATAATCTTCAAAATTTTCTTCAGATTCCCTACCAATTAATTGAATGATTTCAGATGGCATTAAAGTCAATAAACATGAAACCCAATCTTTAGGATTAATCTTTGTCCTTTTAGCTTGTCTTTCAAATAAGGATAAATAAATCACAATATCATCGTGTCTTAAATTGAATTTGGGAATAAGCTTAATTAAATCAAAATTATGATGTCCATTTTCATTTGTTGGTGGAGTTTGTGTTAGTCGAACACGAGATTCAATTTCGAGTTTCCTCAATTCAAACTCCATTTGCTCTCTTTTCTGCTGTGCTTCTAATTCTTCTTTCCTTCGCCTTTCCTCAAGCTCTTCTTTCTCCTTTCTTCGCTGTTCCTCAATCTCTTCTTTTTCCTTTCTTCGCTGTTCCTCAATCTCTTCTTTCTCCTTTCTTCGCTGTTCCTCTTCTTTTCTTTTCCTCTCTTCAATAATCGTTAAAAACACTTCTTTAGCAAATGCTTCATCATATGTATCACTTTGAATTATTTCATTTTTTATCGCCACGATTTTCATACTTGGATCTACTTGAATTTCTAATTCAGCAGCTAAAGCCAGCAAATCCTCTTTTTTCCCACGTCCCATAAAAGCCATGTCTCGATTTTATTCAGCCAATAGACTCTTAGTTTTATGAAAAGCTATTTTTTTTCTTTTCTTTTTCTATTTAAATATAATTCACAATGAATTTAATTTTATTCGACACGAAAATCAATCAGTAGAATCAATACTTAATGTGTTGTTCACCTACTCTGGCGAGTCAAACGAAATTACATTTGAACACTGGCGTATTCATTACTTTGAAAATTACATTTGAACACTGGCGTATTCATTACTTTGAAAATTACATTTGAACACTGGCGTATTCATTACTTTGTAAATTACATTTGAACACTGGCGTATTCATTACTTTGAAAAGTAAATAAACTAAGATTCCATGACGGAAACAATAATTAACTTTCCATAATCTTAATTAACTATTTTACGTTTCCAAGGTAAATTGAGCTCTCACCTGAGTTATTTTGGTTCGTAATTATATGCGGGGAAACTCCGATCCTACCGGCTGCGCCAGTAAAAATCCTTTCCTTATTTCAATATAATGAATATTGAATCTTGTAGGAAGAATAAAGCTAATTTTTTAGAATAAACAAAATACCTTTATTTAAATTTTAAAACAGAACCAAAAAAAATAAATACTGCAGTTCTAAACTATCAAAATTACTGCAGTTAAAACTCTTACAACTATTCAAAAATACTAAAAATCTTCAACTCTCTAAAACAAAATATATATAAAAATCTTTCGAATCCTCTTCTTGTTGCCACACCGTAAAATGCAAGTTCTTGTCCTATTATTTATATTTCACGTTCTCTTTAAGTCACGATCTTCACAAGTCATGATCTTTACAAGTCACGATCTTTACAGTGTTCCTACATCAGTACTTCTATATCTGTGTTTTAATTAGATACATATAAATTGGACTAACTAAAAAATACGTTTTTAGCTCACACAATATTAGTGATGATATGTAAATAAAACTTAAATGATGAGATGCTCGTTTAAAAATTGTATTGAACCATTAAATGAAATATTAAGGAACAATAGAGATGAAACCCTAACAGGCGCCACATAATTTCACAATTAGACATCTATAACATTGGTCTATGTAAACTGATTCCTTTAAAAAATACGCATAGTTTGGTAGTTGTTTTTATTATAATTTTTTTTAAATTTAGATTTATCAATGAAATGTTATTTTTCACCCATTTTAACATTTTGGCTTAACTCAAGTTTCCTTGTTTTGAACACTAGTTGAATAAGTGAAATTTCATTCTGTTAATTTAATCTTAATTTTAAATCTTTGTACCAAGCAATTTGTTTAGTAAATTCGAGTATTTTTGTTAACTTTGTCTCCAGTTTCTTCTTTTTCCTCTCTTCTTCTTCCTAGTAAAGCTAGTAAGCGTAATTCGAATTTATTTCTTTACTAGGAGTAAATTCTGGTTGAAAAACTTAGTTCTAAATAGTAACTATACACTACTTAATGCATCACACACAGCTCTTTCTGTAGAGACATTACGTATTTATTTTTTGGGGGAAAAGCAGGAGAGAGGAAAAATGAGTAATGCCCTCGCCGGGAATCGAACCACGGACATCTCAAATTCGCGTCGAGCGTGCTGACCACTACACCACGAAGGCATGCTACGAAAGCAAGAGAAATACTTTATATAGTCTCTCTTTTAAGGGGACTCATACACCTTTAAACCCATAAGATGTTCGAATAGGTGACTGTTGCAAGAATTGGGATAACTTATTTATTTTAAAAGCAATTACTACCATTTTTTTACAGCTGACTACATAATATAGCTGTTTTCTGAAATAAGCGATAAGCAACGGAGGACGTGGGCACTGTCCCTTTACCAAAAGGTTAATCGGTATAGCACCACGTCCACCTATATCTAGAGCCTAAAGAGGAATCACAAGACGCCACGCGCCGGGCGCCCAAACCCAGAGCCAAATTCAACCCGGGGGCAGTCCAACAGACCAAATGCCCACGAAAGACAGTCCCAACAACCGCCCAGGCCCCACATTTATTAAATAAAATAACAAAAGCATGCAGGGCCAAAAAGGGCGAGTTTGGACAATAAGCAAAAATTTTACAAAGGTGTAATACACACAAATATAGAATATACATAAGCTAAAGTACAGTCTGATGTTGGGCAGCCCAATAATATACAATGAATAAAATATAGACAGTAGAATTAGACTTAATGACAATATAACATAAAAATAGAGAACATAGTGAAATAATGAATGTAAATGATTACAGCAATACAGAGAGGATATACCAAAAGAAATAAAAATAAAAGAATACAATGTAACAGAATGCAATAGCGGTACAATACACTTGATCACGTGGTATTGTGGGAAAAACATGCAATAAGGCTAATTATACGATTATGAGGAATAAAAATAACATATTTAGCCTGCATAAAAGTTAACGAATATAAGATACTATACAATACTATACAATATTACAATACAATACAATACAAAAAAAAATTAACATATTTAACCTGTACTAAAAGCCAACTGATATAAGATACTATACAATACTATACAATACCACAATACAATACGATACAGTAGATACAATACCACAATATAATACGATACAGTAGATGCTATACAATACTATACAATGAAAATACAAAATACATTCAGTGTTGGTGACACAAAAATACATTTAAAATTGTCATGACACTAGTGATGAAAATACAAAATACATTCAGTGTTGGTGACACAAAAATACATTTAAAATTGTCATGATACCAGTGATCCTAATGCAGCAAATAAATTGATGCAGTTACCTGCATAAAAGATAACTTATATAAGATACCATACAATACTATACAATACTACAATACAATACAATACAAAAGCTAATTAAACGATTATAATGAATAAAAATTAACATATTTAACCTGTATAAAGCCAATTGATATAAGATACTATACAATACAAAAAAAAAATACCATAATACGATACGATACAGTAGATACTATACAATACTATACAATAGAAATATAAAATACATTCAGTGTTGGTAACACAAATATACATTTAAAATTATCATGACACTTGTGATCCTTATGCAGCAAATAAATTGATGCAGACAGTTAAATGTGTTACTATACATTTGCAAAGGATGAAATATAGACTTAAGTATGCCACAAATTATGAACATATATTATACCGTGAAAAACACAAAATACATTCAATGTTGGTATAAATACAATGGATATATTTAAAACAATGGATAATGGTTGGATATATTATACAATGAAAATCTCTAGCGACCCCAATACATTCAGTGTTATTATTACACAGAGAATTAAATGTATGATATTACATGGGCAATTGATGAAAAGAAGACAGTAACAGTATAATGTATAGCCAATTATGCAAGTATATGGTATACCGATGTTTAACAGCAACTGGCAAACAATGTACCATTAATACGCCCAACTAAATATGCCAAGATATTATATACTATTATACAGTGAAAAACGCAAAACACGTTCAATGTAGATATTATCATAGTGCATTATGAGGGAATACAGACAGTTATATGTTTGATAATACATGGGCAAAAGATAAAAATAAAGACAATAACATTATTATTCATAGGTAAATATGCAGATTTAATATATTCAGATATTTAACAGCACCTGGTAAAAAATGTACCATAAGTACATTGATAGCTGCTATGGACAACAAAGAGACTATTAGGACAATACATATGCAACAGATAAATATGCAAATTCAATATATACAGATATTTAACAGCACTTGATAATAAATGTGCATATGCAAAAGATAACATTATTATTCATCGGTAAATAGGCAAATGCAAGATATACAGATACTAAACAGCACCTGGTATTAAATGTACCATAGGTACAAGGACAGCTGTTATAGACAATATTACCTGGTTGCACTTAGAAAAAGATGCTGAGAGAGAATATACAAATATTTGACTGCTGCTATACACAGCGACTTATAACAGATGGATTACAATAGATTACAATGGTTACAAACACTTCAGAGCATAAAAGTAGATGGGTTATAATATATACAAGCAGTTGAAGAAGTTGAATCATATGTCGATATTATAAGGCACAAAGATCAAGTCCCAGATTCATCAGTTTGTCAATTAAACGGACTATCTTTTTGACTTGATGCCGTTGCTTAATCAAAAAACGACTAAAGGCAGTCCTATCCGTTGGTGGAAAAGGAATATGGAATTCAGTAGTAAGTGGACAATCGATTAGATAGTGTTCTGGGTTGCCCAATTGTCCACAACTACAGAGTGCTGAGGAAGAGAGTCCATGTCTCTCGAAATATAAGGGAAAAGGCCCGTGGCCCGTAATGTAGAAGATCAGCTGTGGTGGCATGATTAATCGGTCTAAATCTACTTTAGGGACATGGGCAAATGCTCGGCGACCAGTTTCCTCCGAACTCCATGCATTTTGCCACAAGGAGATGGCTGTGAGAAGTAAGTGACGCTTTAGATTAGATACTGGGCGTGAAACCGTCAAGGTCTGTGTTATCTCGTGATTCTGTGCTGCTTCTTTAGCAAGCCTATCGACAGTTTCATTACCGTAGTTCCCCACATGAGCTTTTGTCCATTCTAAACAAATGTGTAGATTTTTATGTCGAGACAAGCTAGTTTGAATGTCCACAATAATGGGGGATGAATGCACAGGATTTAAAATGGCATACAATGTGGAGAGACTATCGGTAAGAACATAGGAATGTGAATATCGATGATTAATGATTGTTTGTATTGCTTGTCGAATAGCAATAGCCTCACTCTGGAAGACGCTGTTAAAAGAAGACAGATGGCATTTCCACTGGTGAAGAGTTATCTGATCTTGCAGTATGGCTATATATGCACAGCCAACCTGATCTTCCAATTTAGAGCCATCAGTATAAAAGACCAGATCAGCATGAGAAACTTGATGACTCGGTTTGAGATTAACTTTAACTCCCGTACCATAGAGGGAGGGGTGTTGATCTTCTCTGTTTATTGCTGCTTCATAATCATGGGAGGAGAAAGAGTGATCTCCAAACTGAACTGAACAGCCAAGTTGTCTAATCAACTGATAAGCTGCGTCCTTTTCAACCGCAATAGGTAAAGGCAAGACTCCAGCTGCAACTGCGAGGGCGTTAGTTGGTGATGTGCGGAAGGCACGAGTGATATTTAAGAGAAATGGTCTCTGTATACTATTTAAATGTCGGACTTTGCGTCCTTGCATTGGTGCTGCCCAAATTGCAGCACCATATGAAACAATCTTTTCAGTTACTGTTGCATATAAAACTTTAAGAAGATGTGGATTTAAGCCCCAGTGGATTCCCTTCATAAGTTTAAAGCGTTGAGCAATCACAGCAGTACGCTTCTTGAGATCTAACACATGGGGAATCCAATTGAGTTTGTCGTCGAAAATAATTCCAAGGTATTTAAGTTCACGTTTAATACGAAGACGCTTGCCATTTATGGTTATTCTCGGCTGACGAGCCATAGAACCACCCTTCTTAGGAATGATCAGAATTTGCGATTTCTCTTCAGAGATTTGCAATTTAAAATCTTCACATCTAGACTGAAACAAAGAACAGGTCTCCTGTGAGTTTGCTTGAAGTTGATCACGAGTCCTACCTCGCACTATGAATGCGGTATCATCGGCATAAGTAACCACAGTTGTATGTTCAGGCCATGGCTGCTTAAGGATAAGATTGTATGTCACATTCCAGAGAAAGGGGCTCGCACATGAACCCTGCGGGCACCCTCGAGTCTGACATCTATGTACCAGGCCTCCATTATAGGAAATGATCAAATGTCGATCGGACAGATAATGTGCAAGAGTATTATATAAATTGTGGGGGCAATTGGCATCTCTTAATGCATATAGAACTGCCGGCCACCACAACGTATCGAAGGCGCTCTTTAAATCCACTGAGATAAACGCTGTGTGGTGGCCGGAGAACTTATTGCGCAGGATGGTATCTTGAACTTCCTTTAAAGCGTGCAGTGTTGATCTTTTGGTGCGAAAACCGTATTGAAAAGGACACAGATAATTTGTTGAGTGCAAATGAAATCTCAATCGTCCCATAAGAAGTTTTTCAAAAGTTTTGCCAAAAGCTGACAACAAACAAATAGGGCGATAAGAATCGGCACGGGCTGGATCACGGTGTTTCTTTAAAAATAAGATCACCTGGCCAATTTTAAAACATTGAGGAAAAGTTCCACTATTGAATAGCTTATTAAACAGGCTTTGGAAGAGACTGAGATTGGTGCTAATAATCAATTTGACAATACGATAGTCAACACCATCTGGACCCGGTGCGCGCTTATTAGGGAGTTGGCGTAAGACTTGCCGAATTTCTTGAGTAGTAAAAATAACATCGTCTGGTGTTTGAAGACTAGAAGTTTGATTTCGAATAGTCTGATGAAAGGAGGAATCAGTTGAATTATCATCTGTAGAAAAAACCGTATCAAGGACTTCTGATAGAGTTGATTCAGTCAGGTGACTATTAGGACTAACTGTAGGTAAAAGATGGAAAGTTGCTGGCTTAAACAGCTTGTCGGTCGCAATCTTATGATGAATACCATAAACAGATGTTGTCTCAGAACAAAATTTGCGCCAGCTAGTTAATTTGGCACGTATAATCATTTGTTTGTAACATGCTCTTTCCTGTCGGTAAAGAAGCAGAGTATTGGAGCTGATATTATTTCGACGCTCTTGCTTTAGCCGACGTCGAAGAGCTCTACATTTTTGTTGTTGAGTACGAAGCTGAGCATTCCACCAATTTAATGTACATAACTTCTTAGTGGTACGAATAGGCAAAACACTATCACATACTATTCGAATGGTAGCCATAAGATCACTAGTAAAATTTTGTAGATCTTCACGAGAATGCAGAGATTGAAGACGAGAATGATAAGAGGCCAAATTGGCTTGAATGGCTGCAGTAAACTGTCTGACCTTTCGGCCAGGTAAATTATAACGCCGTATGATTGAGGTGGCTGTAGTTCCCGCGAGTGAAAAACGTATATAGTTATGGTCTGATAGACTTAGACCCTCAATTACTCGCCAATCTTGAAGAAGAGAGGCCATAGGCAAAGTAGACAAAGTCAAATCTGGCCAACCATGTGAATGTTGACGATCAAAAGTCGGAGGAGCATCATGTGAATTATGTTTCACGAGATTAAAACTGGATATAAAATCTTCCAGAAGTCTACCCTTTACGTCCGTAGTAGCATATCCCCACGAAACATTATGAGCATTAAAATCACCAGAAAAGAGCAAATTTGGAATTTGAATTGAGGTCAGTAAATCTTGCATCGCAGAGAGCACAGGTTCGATTTCTGAGGACGGTGAGGAATAAATGGAAACCAGAAGGACTGTCAGATGATGAACTTCCAGAAGAACAGCAACAATATCTCGCTGCGCAGTGACAAGTAAAGGAGACCAGGAAGAATTACAATTGACAATAATTGCACGGGGTGGAAGTAAAGGATTTTCTTTTGATATAGTGTCCAGTGCAGTGGAAAGCCAACCGCCTTACCATTTAGACAATACGGCTCCTGGATTAAGATGAAGTCAATATGCTCAGAAGTAGCATATTCTACAGTCTGTGCCGTCGCAGCTCGAGCATGTTGAAGGTTTATTTGTAGACATTCCGTCGGTAAAGTTCGTTGCAGAAGAGTGGTATTAAGATCTTTTTGTATATGATCCAATGAAGAATCAGATACTAAGTTACCTGATGCTAGACTATAAGGATTGAAGTTAGTAGTCTGTGTTTGCCCTGATGAGCTGGACGCGACGTTGATACTCTGGACAATCGGGGTGGTAGGCGGGATGGGCGAAGTCATATCTGGTACCGTAACGATTATTGGCTTCGCCACAGTTGATGCATTCAGGTGTTTGAGCTGTGCAATCTTTGAGCCCGTGATCTCCTGCACAGTAGGAGCAGTATTTTCGCTTACTCTTGCATTCTGTTTGCACATGGCCATATTGCTGACAGGAGTAACATCTTTTAATTCCAATAAATTCAGTGGCTCTGTGAGCTTGCCAGCCGACGAAAATTTTTCGCCGACGCATGACCGCAGCAAAACCTGGGGAGTCACATTCAACAATCCATTTAATGTATCCCTTCCGTCGCTCCCTGAGACGGAATCGCATCGTGAATGCTGTTTCTGGCAATCCCGTGGCTCCGCTGAATTCTGAAAGTACTGTTTGCGCTGTGATTGATTCCAGCAAGTCATGGATAGCAATTCTTGGTTTTCGTCTGATTGGTCTACTGACATCTGCTGGTACATCAGAGCGCGTGAGTTCTTGTTCGAGTATCGCAACATCATCAGGTGTTTGACAGAAGACCTCCAAACCTCCGTTATTTATTTTAGTAATACGATCTATTCCAATTTTAAGTTGTGAGAGCGGAACTTTGGTATTAAGTTGTTCTTTAAGCGTATCACTAGTAGTGTCAGCTTTAGGACGAATAATAAGGCTAGGCTTTTTAGGTCGTCGAACAATATCCGCAAAAGATGGAGCAGGAGCCAAAGCCTGATCAGCTGTAGATGGGAGAACAGGTGACTGGAAAGAATGTTGTCGAACCGCTTCACAGCAAACTATGGTAGATGTATTGACTTCAGCGTCCACCAATTCTGGAATAGGTAAGCCCTCAGGCCCCTGTAAGGCCAAAGTTTGCAAAGTTGTCAGAGATTGTAACAGATGCTCTCGAAGATCCGAAGATAAGAGGATTCTGCCACCTCTGCTGGTGGTAGCTACTTTGCGTATATCAGCACAGAGTAGTGTAATTTTATCCGCATAAGGTAAGTCAGAGTCTAACAAATCGGGTGCGCTAGTAGCCCCCTGTGATGTTTCTCTGGCAGTTGTTAAAACAGATTTACGGGACATTATAAAGTATTAAAGAGCAATAGTAAAACATAGACTAAAAGTGCAATGTCCAAAAGTCACTAAGAACGATCAGATTAAAATGTATATGTGACACGTGATAACAGAGAATAATACAAGCAAAATTCCTGTATAACTAATCAATATACACAAAGTAATGTTTAGACAGCAGAATGACTAAAATTTTAACTGACTCAAATACATATCGAGGTATATTATCAGCAGTTATAATAGCAAGACACTAAATATAGGCAGAGATTATAGATTTCAATCTTCACAATATGAAACAACTAAGTCCAGTAAAATTAATTAAATTACATAAAAAAAAAAAATGTGAAACAATGCTTAAGGAATATTATAAGACAGTTGAGTAGTAATCAGAAAGTTTGTGTTGCCACAAATAATTTTATAATTTAATCCGCTTTGTGACAACATTTTTCGTCATGTTTCCAACTTGCGCGCACAGTTTAAAACATTCTGTTTCATAATTTAATTCCATATTTAATATATAGCTTTTATAACATTTGGAAACTACTGTGAACCTAAAATTCTAAAAATTTTATGTTCAATTTTTATTTTATTTTGAGTTGAGTTTATAAAATGTATTTTATTAACAAAATTTGTAATGTTTTCTTCCATAAAATTTTTCAATATTAAAATATTTATCAGATTGTTGGTTCAGTTCGAAAATAGTGCCCATATAAAGAATTCCAGCAAATTCCAAGTATGTACCATTAGCCATTTTTAAAATATCATGCGCGCAAGGTGGAAACATGGCGAAATATTTTGTCACAAAGAGGATTAAATTACAAAAATATTTGTGGCAACACAAACTTTCTGGTTTTCTAAAGCAGCTATATTATGCAGTCAGCTGTGAAAAGTTGGAAATAATTGCTTTTAAAATAAATAAAATATCTAAATTCTTGCAACAGTCACATATCTGAAGATCATGAAGGGTTTAAGGTGTATGAGTCCCCTTAAAGCGCGACGGAGTTTTAGGGAACCCAATCGCCAAATCCTGGTGGTGAAGAATCATCATTCGCCGCCTTTTAGTTCGGGCGCCACTGTAGAGACATTATGTTTTTTTTTTGGGGGGGAAGAGGAGAAATGAAAAATGAGCAATGTCCTCTCAGGAACTTGAACCTCGACCTCTCGAATTTGCGAGGAGCTTGCTGACTACTACTCCACGAAGGCATGCTAAGAGGGCAGGCGAAATACCTTATATTTCTACCAAAAGCAACTTGGATTTAAAATAGATATTGCATCAGCCCGTGGCATAGCGGAGCTTCAACAGTGGCACGAGAAAGTCTTCTTGAAAAATTAATAATATCGGTATCAACTCCGTAGAGGCACACATAAACACATTACAACAAATATGATAATTAAATTCCTCTGCAAGATGTTAATTATTACCCAACTAACACCCAAAACGAAATTTTTGACCTACAGCAGCATACTAGACCAAAAAACAAATATAAGGAAATTATTTCAACTGCAGGTGATCCAAATATATTGAATTCTGGAAATTTGACCAACGAGCAATTTTCCATATTTACACGATTTAGCTGTCAGATATTGTTGTAGGTTGGATCAACATATTGTTGCGTGCGTACAGGTTCGTAATAAATTAAACGCTCAAGTCCGATAAAAAGTTAATAAAATTTATTCTTATCACAAGAAATATAACGAAACACTAGATTTTTCCTCAAAGATATTCGTACAATATCACAATATCACACAATATCATGCAGTAGTTGTATTTTAAACTACTAAAACTTTAAACAGAACGCAATTCAAAGCGCAGAGAAAGCTAATCCGATCTCACCGCGAATTCGCTATAATCAATAAACAACAATTATCTAAACAACTGAGTAGAGATGCTCTCTCTCTTGGCTTTCATAGCTTTTTAAATCGGCCGCACGAGAGAGTCCTAGCAATTTCTGGAAAACAAAAAGCGTAGAATTAGGGTTACGGTTAACATTGTAGTCAATTACATTTATTCGAATTAAATCTGAGTTACGGAGATAAATGTTTATTAAATGTTAAATGCACATGCTGTTGTATTTTTACTTTTCTGGCGCAGCTTTCTCTTCAAATTCGCCACGTGCTGCATTTCACGGGGAAATAAAATAATTTTAATTACAATTCTGCTAAAAACAGCACCTAATTTCAAAATCCGTAACAATAACGATGAACATAATAAAATCAAAATATCGTTCAAGATTAACTGATATGCCCCTAAAACACCTAATTTTGTTAGCAACTTCAAGAACTAATCCTAATATAGATGACTTAATAAAAAATCTATATTTTCAAAAATTTCACATTAATTAAATATTGACTGTTTAATAGTTATTTATAATGAAATATTTCAAATTGTTCCTTTTTACTTTATGCATAATCTAACTGAGTGAACCTTTGAAAATGTTAATTAACAATAAAAGCCCAAGTTTGTACGTTTGTTTTGTTCATTATATTAATTTTTCAATATCTACTACTCAGATTTACATAAAACAGTATGCTGTTTGCGTAAAAATCTCTATAAATAACATTTTTTTCACCTTTTTATAATTTTGAGTATGTAGAAAAAGGAACTGGCACGCATATTTTTTTTTTTTTTTCTCAGATAGTGGCGGTCTTCCCAAAACGGTTGGCCACCCTTCTTTTACATGATATCATCAAATTACAATTCCTTAGATCCTGACTGCAGTCGAAAAATAGACAGAACGTGTTTACTTCAAGTTAATCTACTTATTTTTGTTTTCTTTTATTTCATTACCTTCAAAATTACGACACTGAACAAAAACAGAATGTCTTGAGAATACAAAATGCAACACAAATGAGAATAAGAAAACCACCTGTCATTGTAATCACACCGTGCTCTAGAATAATTCTTTTTTTTTAAACTATCAGTAACTCCGAGTTCTCCTTTTCAAACTTCAAGAAAGTCATTAAAACGTGAACAAAATGCAAAGTGGTTATCATAACAGACATAATCCTAAAGAAATTTCGAAAGAGTTTAATCCTAAACCTATAATTAGGACACAATGTACTAAAATTCATGAAAGGGAATTTGAGAAACGGACACAGCCTCGTTGTTATGAATGCGGATCCCACTCGTATCTTCGACCTCAGTGTAATAAACTCAAGAAGAATTTAGAAGCTGTATCCTCAATGGGAATTTTCCAAAAATACTTTTAAGTATATTATTGCTCCATATACCAGCCTAGGCTATAAAATGCCCATACTTAGAGATGCTGTTGCAACTTGGGATTTAATTTGCCAAAAAATATGTACAGCCTTCCTTGTATACGGGTGAAAACGTGTGGATACAAACACCTCTGGAAGAACATCCAGTGTGCTTACCTTTGGCTGAGGTAGAGCTTGAATGTGGTCTTAATCATATAATAACAAAGGCTGCAGTCTTAAGAGATTCATTAGATCAAGGAAGGTATTTTCTAGGTAACAAAACCGCTGCAATATTTGAAGAAGCAAGACTATAAGAAGTTCAAATTCATATGATAAACGCCATACAAACTCGTGTCCAACAGCGACGACTAAAAGAAACGGAAAATCTGGTTTCAGCAGATGAGTTAAATTCTGAAATTGAACTCGACGACAAAGACACACTGACTGGAAATGAAAGTTTGCCTTCTGTGAAATATGAACGTTCAGAATTAGATCTGACAAGGGCCTGCCCAGAAATATTTATACAAGAACAGCAGGAGAGCGTCGAATTGAAGCTACTTTATGAAGAAGGTAAAATAAAATGTTCTAAACGTACAAGGTATATGTTGAAAGACCAAATGCTCTTTTACAAAAAAGAAGATCGTGATGGAACACAAAAACTATTGATTTTTATTCCTGAAAAATATCGGAAACAGTTGATGACTATTCGTCGCGAAGAAACAGCAGCCCATCTTGGTGCAACAAAGACAAAAGATGCTTTATTCAAAAGTTTTTATTGGCCAAATTGTTACAAAGATGTCGAGAATTTTGTTAAACCTTGTGACAAATATCAAAGAATTGGAAAGTAGTAAGTCAAAAAGAAAGCACCTTTGAAAATTGTCCCTGTTATTATAGAAATAATTTCAAAATTAAATATTGACACTTGTGAGCCTCTGCCCGTGACACCTTCAGGAAATAAGTATCTTATAACTGCAATCTGCATGTCTTCAAAATATCCGGATGCAGTTCCTGTCGAAAATCTTTGTTCAAACACGATTGTTGATGTTTTCTTTCAAATTTTTAGTCGACTGGGATTTTCCAAAGGAAGTCCAAACCGATCAAGCCACATCTTTTACGAGTGCGCTGACATCGAATTTCCATGAAAAATTCGGAATTAAAGTTGTACGAAGTTCTGTTTACCACCCACAAAGCAATCCTGTAAAGAGGATGCGTAGAACTTTAAAAAGAATTCTTCGATTCCTTTGTCTAGAATCTGGTCCTGAATTGGGATAAAACCTTACCTCCTCTATTTACTCTTCGAACCACTATTCACGATAGTAACAGTTTTTCGCCCGCAGAATTAGTTCACGGCAGAAACTTAAGAACTCCAGTTATGCTATTGTATGAAAAATTATCTGGTAAAGAAGAGGAAAAAATACAGTAGTGGATTATATTTTTGAACTAATGAATTGAATGAGTAAATGTCGAGAACTAACTGTCCAGCATATGGAAGAAGCCAAAGAAAGGCAGAAACTCTGGTATGATCGCAAAGCCGTAGAACGTAAATTTCAAGAAGGAGACTTTGTTCTAGTTGTCGCTCCATTGAAGCCAAACAAACGATCAGTTAAATGGGTAGGTCCTGGAAAAATAATTCAACAATTATTAGAGACAAATTATGTAGTCGAGTTTCCCGAGAAAAATAAAACTCAGGTGTACCACATGCTAAAACCGTATTTTCAATGAGCGGAAAATATAAACTTGCTGTGTTTAGAAGACAGGATAAACGGCTATGAAGATGAAATACCGAGTTTAAATTACAGCGAAGATACTGAGATGTCTGAAGTTTTGCAAGGCATCTAGTTGAATTCACTATTATCTGAAGACCAACGAAAAGATTTAAAGTAGTTGATATACAAGTATTCCTGTATTATCTCTAATGAACCAGGATGTACTGATCATACCGAACAGCATATAGAATTAGAAGCAGAAAGACCGATATGTGCAAAACCTTACTGAATGTCTACCAGACAAACCAAGCTTTTAAAAATTGAAGTAGGAAAGATGATAAAACTCAAGAGTAATAGAACCAGGTGAATCGGATTTTACCTCTCCACTCATTTACTCTCCATTTCCAGTTCCTAGAAAAGAGGAAAGACTATGTATTGTTTACCGTCGCCTGAACAAGGCAACTAGTTCAAAATATTTTCCCTTGCCAAAAATTGAACATTTAGTGGAAAAAGTGTCATTTGTCAGATATATAACTGTTCTACGTCTTACTCGAGGTTACTGACAGATCCCACGATCTAAACGAACCCAGCGTTACGCTGCTTTTGTGACGAGTTTTGGAACATTTAAACCCTTAAGGTTACCTAAAAAATGCACCATCTGATTTTAGCCGCTTAATGGCAGGATTATTAAGAAACTGTGAAGAATTTGCTGTACCCTATATTGACGATGTTGCAGTATTCTCGCAAACCTGGATGAAAATTGATAAACTGCATTTCAAGCCTTCGAAATGTCAATTTGCTCATACGACCGTCAAATATCTAGGTCATGTAGAGGACAAGGTCAAAGAAGACCAGCAGAAATAAAAATCCAGCATTAAAGAATTTTTGATTAAGAAATTTAACGATTTCAAAGCAAGCAATGGCAACACTACGAAAAATCTCCAGCATACGAGACTGTGTATTGGAACGTTTAAAGAGATACTCTTTTAAATAGGTATTCGCCGAAAACATCGCGGGCGAAAACGTCGAGGATAAAACAACGCAAGGAGAAAACGTCGTGGAACAAACCATCGTGGGAGTAAACATCGCAAAGCGAAAATATCGCAGTTCTAAAACATCGTGGTACAAAATATCGTCGTCGAAAATAAAGCGGTTCGAAAACTTCGCAGTTTAAAAACATCGTCGTCAAAAATATCGTGGTAAAAAGTAAAGTAATCTACAAATCATCGCATGGCGATAACATCGCATACATGCGTTTTCAGGTTTTGAAAGTTGTAAATGCATGTTGATATAAATATCATACAGCGCAAGAAGAAAAGAGGCATTCGTTTACTTCTATATTTGATATATTTGAGAGAATAAATAAAATTTTGCTGAAAAAATAAAAAGGAAACTTCAGCATTTAAAAACTGAAAATGAGTGGAAAATTAATGCAACTTAAAAAGCTTAATAGAATCTTACATTTATATAGTTAATTAACAAAGGTCATTAATAAACTAGGCCTTTTTTTTTAACTGATAATTTTTCATGAAAAATACCGACTAAAAATGCTTAGAGAAGGAAGATAAATATCTGCATGAAGTTATCTGTATAAGAATTGCTTAGTTAATGATCAAATTATTTTCTTTCACAATTCTTTATTTGATATTGTTTTAATGAAAATTACATATTGTTTTGTTTCCGTTTATTCGTTAACATTTTCATGTATAGTGTGTAATCAATTGTTTGGATATCGATTTGTTAGTTATGATACAAAGTAAGTTACATAATATGTCACTATGCGATTTGAAGAACGCATGTATGCGATGTTATCGTCATGCGATGATTTGTAGGTACTTTATTTTTTACCACGATATTTTCGACGACGATGTTTTTAAACTGCGAAGTTTTTTAACCGCTTTATTTTCGACCACGATATTTTGTACCACGATATTTTTGAACTGCGATCTTTTCTCTTTGTGATGTTTTCTCCCACGATTTTTTTTCCTTGCGTTGTTTTCTCCGCGATGTTTTCGGCTGTAACCTTTAAATATTTTGTGATATTTCTGTTGAATTGAATTTTATGTGGTTTAAGTGCGAATAACATGTAAGTTAATAGGTAAAGGTTACGCACAAAGCGTTAAAAAAAAGCCTCTTTGGGCGAAATATAAAATCTGAAAGTTTTCAGATTTTTTTTAAGTAAAATTATTTTCTTACGTACAGACTAATCATTCAACTCCATCTTGAACCTTAGCCATTACATGTACAAATACTCAAAGGTGTGAAAAATAAACGACACGATTACGTAAAATATTTTAATACAATCGTTATATATACAAGAGAGATAAAAATTCCAATAAAATCTTTAAAAACATACAAAAAATATAACAAAAAATGGAAAATATAACATTATTGTTGAACTTTTGAAACAAACGTCAACAAGGCATCATTCTCTAAGACGTATATCAGTTGTTTTATTTTCATTATTAGACAGCAGTAAATTCTGTCTATAATATCTATAAATCTTTATTTTGTTTGTAAAATATACTATTTTTTTAAAACAATATTTTATCTCCTTGCATTTCATTGTACATTCCGGAGATTCTGAAAGCAAACATAAAAGCAGCTTTACTTATGAGGCATTAACAAAATAATATTGATAGTCTTTTGACTTTAATCTGCTGCAAGTCAAATGATTTGTGAAAATATAAGAAATATTAAACATATATTATAAATAAATTCATTGTGTCCAGATCTGCGAGTTGTAAACAAGAAAGGTCATTTTGAAACATATTGTGTAAAATTCCCAATGAAGCTGTACTTAAGGAACATGCTATAATTAACTTTTTTGTTCACATAATGATTTGTTGCTTGACATTTAACAATGTGCTAACGTGGAAGTTTTAAAGGAACTTATTATTCTTCCTCTTTGACACTAACTTTTTTAGGATGCTTTTGTTTTAAAATTTTGATTGCCTATTTATTTTTTTAATTCAAATTCAACTTGCGTCTAATTACAGTTCTATTTTGATTTGAAATAACGGTATTTTTCTTTATTATTTTATGTTTCGCGAAGTATTCTGCTATCGAAATTCTAACAAATGATCTTTTTAGGTCTAGTTTAGATTGCGACTGATTAAATTAAAATTTTGATTTGAAGCATGTAAGATCCGCACAAAAACTAAGTTAGGCTCTTCCCAACTCTAGCGTCACTTACGTAACAGACGTAGGGAAACTAAGATACAAAGAGAGTAGGAAAGAACTTGATTTGGAGTATACTAGGAGTCAGTGGCGTCATGCAGACAGACGTAATGACTAAACAGCTTCCGAAAGGAGCATCTGGAAGAAAATTTTATTTGTTCTTCACCTAAGTGAAGAGAGGTGTTTCATCATTTGACCAAAAACTATACATAATTTCACACATAATTTAAACCTTAAATTTTTATCCACGTCCTTTAGAAACCTATGTTTTTCTAACATAAATAATTAAAATTACATTTAAGGGTTACTACTGTTCTGAGTTTCGTTTGGCACATTTCCAAAGTTCGCAAATAAATTCGTGTACAATGAAGCCAGTCCCAGAAAATGGTGTCTGAACTAAGATGCTCTATCAGAAATTAGAAGCATTTTGTTCTTTGCATGAATTCGTGCACACAGACCTAAATTTGACCATCAAAAATATATGTAAATAAAGGATGTCACAAGATAATGCATACACTCTTTAAAACAGAATATCTCAATAACTAAAGCATACAAGCAGACAACATTATTTGATTAATAATGCAGCAAACAGTGATTAATAAGCACGTTTTTGATACAACATAATGCATGTTTTTTGATTAATAATGCATCATCTAGAGGACTGCCCTAGTCATTCCACTTCGATAGGAGTATGACTGGTAATTCGTTACTAGAAATGTTGCACACAATATCTCTTGGTCTTAGAGATGCAGTATGGGGCGCCATCCCGCTTTTGTATCAATGTGAGGGCTTTTCTTGATCGTACGATCCCTCAGCAATGCATGGGATGACAAGAAAGTGGGGAGGAATACCCACCTCGATCATCCAGATTTAAATTCCTCTCATCTTTTACTTCCTTGTGCGAAGTAAAAGGGAAGTATTGTAATCGTGAAAAATTTCGGGTATCATATTTCAACGAAAATATCCATTTTGACCTCTATCGAATGCAATTTAACGATGTTTTCGTGTATAGGACTGCTATAAGACATAGATGTGCATCTCTTACTTTGGTTGCAATCGGCCGCACTAGAAATATATAAATATATGTATACACACACACATACATATATATATATGCATATATATATAGTCTCTTACTCTGCTCAGTGAGCTCAGTTTCTTTATTCTTATATGTTTGTAAACTGTGCATTTTTTTATTTAAAAATGCTTGAATTATGTTTTTATCTTCCGGTTAAGGTTTTTATGTCTATAGGTAATCTGTATGTTATAGTTGTAGAATTACCAACAATTTAAAAATAGTTTAAGTGCGGATAAGCCTAATTTCTTTTTACCATCGCAGCCATATTTGTTTACATTTGAAACTTAGTAGAATAGTGAATTTGTTAACAATATAGAGAAACCAAGCTACGCAACAACAAAGTAACGTCCTCTTTTATTATTGCGAATTAAATTATGCTTAATCTATTCTGGAATTATCGTTTAAGTTATTGATTATCCCATATATTCACTCAGCATAGCGTCCACAGCAAATTAAGTCAGTTTCTATGCCTTCAGTGTCTTTTTGTCGAGTGTGACCAAAAGTAAACTTTCAGTTTTGTGCACCGAAAAATCTGCCTTCTTGCCCGCTGGCCGAATTGCTTGTTTTGGGGTAGAAACTGTAATTGTAAAAATATTTTTTTAGTTGTTTTAAATGTATTTGGTGTTTTATGTTTATTTATTTATTTATAGAGCCGCCCAGACGGTATAGTGGTTAAGGAAGCCTGACTGCGATACCGAAGGGTCCGGGTTCGAATTCCGGATGAATGTATGGTTGAAACTGTCCGTCCCTCTATAGAAAGCAGTGGTGGCCGACCTATTAGGTGCTTCCCTAATAAAGAGACCACCACATCTGGCCTTAGTGTAGATTAATGGACTCTGTTTACAAAACTGTAACTGTTCACAACTTACCATTCGAAAAAAAAAATGTTTGTTTATATCTTTCAATTTTTAATATAGATATTTTGAGATTTTATGTATTTTTGGCTTGTCGCGAAATGAGAACTGAATTAATTAAATCAGAAATATATCTCTAATGAAATTCGAGGAAAAAAGTTTAAATGAAAGGGAGGAAAAAATGCGTGTAATTTAATATTCCATACAAGGAAGTCATGTGGTGTACCCATCAGAATTTTTTCTCTGGGGAACTATCAAGAACCCAAAACAACCTATCAACCAAACACCCCCACAGACACGGACAATCTTAGACAGCAAACGGAGCATAACTGCGGTGTTGTATACAATTGGAAGAAATACTTTTGCTATGTTATTCTGTTCTACATCATTTCGGTCAATGTAGTCTGGTTGGGGTTGGAGGAGAAGTAGTCATTTCAAACAATATCCTTAAGATATGTTGCAATAAAATGCATGCCTGTGTTCTGTTCTATTGTAAAGAATGCATTACGTTATTTTGAGACACCTTGTATGAAACCAAATTTACTCATAAAAAATCGCCTGTTTCTATGGTTCCTATTAACTGAATTAACTAACTTTAATGAAATTCCTTTTTACTTGATTATTCTACTGTGTGTCTGTCTGTGGAAGGAGCATCAACTATTTTACTGTAGAGCTTTACCAGTCTTAAATCCACCAATTTACAAATAAGTCTGTTAAGGATTTTACGGCCTCATCCCTCTTAAATCTGGTGCTGTGTAAACAAGAAACTAGTTAAAATTCTTAGACTTTGACCAACCTGAAATCTGACCAACTATAAACAAGAAGTATATCAAGAAATTTAGGACATCTTTAAGTCCTATCATGTGCAAAAAACGAAAATGTAAAATATCAGCAGTTTAA
Organism: Stegodyphus dumicola; assembly: GCF_044657685.1. NCBI lineage: Eukaryota > Metazoa > Arthropoda > Arachnida > Araneae > Eresidae > Stegodyphus > Stegodyphus dumicola. The sequence continues at coordinate 135,616,523 of NC_140769.1, forward strand.
AAATCGAAATGGGAAAATGTGAAAGCGTGTAAAAGATCAGCTGTTTAAAAATCGACCACATAATAAACAAGAAAGAACCTAGAGTTTGAACAGTTCTAAACGCAGCAGTAGCATTCGAAGCTTCAACGCTCTTAACGTAAGCTCTCGGTAATCATAAAAAATAATAAAATTCTTTGTCCTCATCAAATTTAAATCCGACCCTGTAATGCAAAACGAAAATGTTAGATTCTACAGCCTGACCAGTCTTAAACACATCTCTGCGTAGGCATTATATTTGCGTATATTTACTTTAGATTTGTATTTAAAGTACCAAATTGAACGTTAAGCTTAGGTTCGATTTTCGAGCATAAAAGTATTTTAAAATAAGTTCTTTCACATGTTAACAAATTCATAAATAAATGTTCTCTAGGTGGAGAAATAGTTTGAACACTGGAGAATTTCTAAACATCAACATGACTATTCTTTGGCACAGTGAAAAGGTTTCAGAAACCTTTTCTGTTTCGACGAAGTGCACTTCAAGTCATTCAATTTCCAGCAAGTTGCAATGCACAATCCGACCAACAGCATACTGTTCGCAGCCACAGCGAGCATAACGAATAAAACTATTTGTCATGATTTGCACGGGGCGCAGGGCGAAGCTTTATGTCATAAGTCCTACATTCTCAAAGCGATGTCGTGGGTTCGCTGTCGGGTTTTCCGCTGTCTCCGTCGTCAACAGGCGTTGGGGCTCGTATCCGGACAGGTGGATGGCCTTTACTCAGCCAGGGAATGAAGAATGTGCACACTCCGGATGATATTAGTAATGCCCCAGCCAGGAAGAATGGGATGTCGTAACTCCCAGTGAGATCATACACTGAACCTGAAAAGAAGAAAAATTGGAATACATATGTAGAAACAGTACAGGAAAATCGATGATATTTACCATAGAATATAGAACTCTTAGAAAAAATGTCCATTCATAAAAATGCAGGCACCTTCATGTAGGGACACTCATATGAGGTTGCAGTCTCGGTGAACAATAACCGACCTGTATGAATGTGGTAGTTTATCGATATGCGAATGAAGAAAAAGCAGTAGAAATACTTGGGTACTTCTAAAATACTCAATCTTCAGAATAAATCTGAAACAGCACTTTGTGCACTTATTTTGTCGTATGTTATAGCGGCGGAGAGAAACTTGTGAATAGAATGGCCTTGTGCAATGCAATACCGGCTTCTTTCTTGACTCCTGGCATACAGTCAAATAATAAAGAGTCTTTTCTATAAGCTGATTTCATACATGCTATCAAAGAATCAGAAACTAAAATCTTTAGAAGATGGGGATAAAGAACTCAACCTTATTTACCCATTATCTAGAACTGTTATTCCATGGAAGCTGGTTTCGTGCACTGCTATGCACATTGCTCGAATTTAGTTATTTCAAAAAGCGCTCCAAATATTCTTGAGTGCTTTATCTTTTCACTACACTTTGTGGGCGTTTAGTAAATTTCAAAAAAGCACCAAATAGCTAAAAATTTCTTGATGCTTTTCTAGCTCGCCTTTTTTTTTCTAAGCTTGCCTTTTTAGGTTTGCCTAACAAAATAAAATTATTCATCCCGACTTATCAGTATCTTCCATAGAATTAAAAAAAAGCTTCATCGAGTTTTTGCTGCCGTGTTGGAACATCAGTCAGAAGTAAAAAAGCACATTCTTGGGCCCCCCTTTTTTTTGGTTGTTGTTGTTAAAATTAGAGAGATTTGAATTTTATTTCCTTTTCGTAACCTTCTGTAAAATATTTTCTGTCGCCGATGTTTTGTTCAGCATACTTCAAAATCTTCCTTTGGCATCCACAAAATTATCTTTTGCTTCGCTTTTAAAAATGAGGCTAGTGTGCATTTCTTTGAAGGATCATTTTCTGCGCTTTGGAGAATTATACGGATTACGCTAAATGAAGAATGAAACAAAAATGGGGAATAATATCAATCGAAAATGATCTATTAAATACACTGAAAGAAAGTGACACTTTTATTATTCATTTTATAACAGAACACTTTGCTTCATTCAATAGGCGAATGGAATTAACTTATAATTAGAAAATGTGTTAAATAATTTCTTCATTTTAAACATTTGCAGCCGTTAAAAAAAGTAGTTTAAAGTAGCTTAAACGTTTATAATTTCTAACTAATAAACTCAATGTTTTAACTGTAGAATCATTAGGTATTTTTAATTCAGAAGACACGAAAAATTTGCAGTGCCCTCGCTGGGACTCGCACCTGGACCTCTCGAATACGCGTGTAGTATGCTACCGTTACACCACGAAGGCACACAGAAAGGAGGAAAAAAATATCTTATATACATTTGTGAAGGGTAACTGGGAATTAGGGGACCCTGTCGCTAAATGGTAATGGTGAAGAATCATCATCTACCACCTTTTAGTTCCGGTACAGTTATTAGATTTTTTTTTGAAGCAAGAAACTCAAGAAATGAGTAATGACCCCGCCGTGACTCGAACCTGGATCTCTCGAATACGCGCTGAGTGTGCTACCGTTAGACCCCGAAAGCATACAGAAAGGGGAAAAATACTTTATATACTTCTCTTTTAAACAGCGACTGGGAATTAGGGGCCCAATGGCCAAATCCTCGTGGTGAAAAATCATCATCATCCACCACCTTTAAGTTCGAGCACCATTGTAGAGACATTAGGTTTTTTTGATACGGAAGACGTCAAAATGAGCAATGCCCTAGCCGGGACTTGAACCTAGACCTCTCGAATACGCGCCGAGTGTGCTACCGTTACAACACGAAGGCATGCAGAAAGGAGGGAGAAAATATCTCATAAAATGTTTGAAATTTATTATCCATCCTATTTTGCGAATAATGAAAATACTTGATTTTATGATAGCTTGCATAATCCTTTGAGTCAATACTCGCCCGTGAATCGCGTACTCTATGTGGAATCGGAGAGCATTCTTTAAGTATTTGTAAAACCAAAATCTTCAGGCACCAAAGCTAATCTATTGACTAACTAATCAGTTTCATGTTCTGCCCTTATTCGAAAATAAGACTGCATTGACATATGACGTAGTTAGTACACTTCAATAGTTTATTGCTAATCGAGGCTATTTTGTTCCTCAGCTATTCATAGTTTCATAGTTCCTTGTTTGTGTATTTTCATATGCATTTAAACAAATTGCTTTTTCGACCTAACGGAAAAAACTTTTCAGCAACCAATCACGTGATTTCTAAAGAAGTTATACACATGGCACATTATCAGAAGTTGTAGAGACATTAGGTAATTTAGAAACAGGAGAGATGTGAAATGAGCAACACCTTCGCAGGGAACCGAACCACGGACCTCTGGAATATGCGCCCAGCGTGCAGACCACTACACCACGAAGGACGCTAAGAAGACGGGATAAATACTACCTTATACACCCTCCCTTTTAAAGGGCGAGTGGGGGATAGGGGACGCAATCGCCAAATCCTGGGTGTGGAGAATCGTCATCCAACACCCTCTTAGTTCGGGAGCCAATGTAGAGACATTAGGTAATGTCGAAGCAGGAGAGATGAAAAATGAGTAGTGTCTTCGGCGTGAATCGAACCACATCTGGAATACGCGCCCAGCATGCAGACTACTATACTACGACTAAGAAGGCGGAAGAAATACCTTATAAACTTAGTAGTATTTTGCAACTATTTTCTTTGCTTTATTAGAAAAATCAAGTACTTTAAACCTAGGAATATAATTGGACTCTAAATAACATTACAGGAAACAACTGCTGCGTACCAATAACCCGAGTCCAAAGTGCGACGCAAACTCGTAGAGAGATATCTTACAAAACTTTAGAAAAATAAATTGTTCAACAAGACATGAGAAAGGCTATATTAGGAAAGGCTATATTAAGGAAAGGCTATATTGTAAAGGCATTGTATACCTTATTGCTTTGCTAAAATAAATACATAATTGAGTTGTAATTGACAATGATAGTTTTAAAACTCAAAATCCTGGATCTTCCCATGTCTCACCCTTTGTTGTTTTAGAATTAAATGAAACGACTTACCTGCGACTGGTGGACCAACAATCGAAGCAGCCCCTCGGAACAAGCTGAGAAGTCCAAATGAGTTGGTTAGCCTGTCCAGTCCCACCATGTCCACCAGAATGATTGAAGTCAATGAAATGTATGCAGCTGTGGACAGAAAACGAATATATATATTTAAGCTAACAGGCGATCGATTGAAAATATTGAAAAAAATCTTTACGCAGATTTTTTACAGTTTTAACTTCAAGTACTGTAGTATGCAAATTAATTAGAACAAAGGCGATTTTTTTTATAATTTGGGCACATACCTTCTTATGCAATAAAGTTAATACAATTAATAGGAAATATGTTCTCCTTTAGCAGAAATGACCTGTAGAACGGCGTGGTGTTGGTGTATTTAATTATGGCAAAGCACACTAGGGCTATCTGCTTAAGGGGAGGAGTGCCTTCGTGGAGGACTTTCTAAGGGAAACTGGCTCGTATACACGTTACACATGGGGAAAACCACGAAAACGCCCATGCAGCCAGCCCGTTCGCGGGATTCGAACCTCGGACCGAACTACCAGTGTTCAGGGACTTTACCGTTCGGCCGCTGGTGGGCCCTGTAGAACGAATTCTGCTATTCTTATGCTTATGTATTTTACTCCTTTGTCACGAAATCACTCTTTTATAACGTTCTTAATCACGCGTCCTTTTGTCGAGCAAGCCACTATGGTAAGATGAATGTGCCACAAGATTTCGATCAGATTTAAATCTTCTGAATTTCCAAGCCATTGTAACAAAACAATTTATTTTCAACATGAACATTCTGACAGATGTCGGATTATGGCATGAAGCAAAGTCAGGTTGCCACCCAACCGGTACAGTGGTTAGCGTCGCTGACTGCCGTGCCAAAGGGCCCGGGGTCGAATCCCGGAGAAGGCATGTTTGTTTGTGAATGCACAGTGTCCATGCTGCATGGGGGCACGCTAAATATGAGGGGAGCCGAAAGCAAAGCCCGCTCGAGAAGTTATTGGTAGGGGAAAGACCCGTCCCCCCGTGGTACTCTCCATCAGAATTGGGGGGGGCTTAGCTAAATCTAAATCCTAGCTAATCTCACTGTGACCTGTAAGGTGCTCAAGGCTGTTGCCAACGACAGGCTTACACTTGCGCTCCTTGCCAAAAGATATTTCGTGGACTTCGGCTGACTATATATCAGACAAATGAGCATTAACAACAACAAAGTCATGCTGGAATGTCCCTGCAAAGGTATTCAAGAATTGCACAACCCCTACGTTTAAACATTTCTGTATACTATTTCTGTTAATAGGAGTTAAAATTTCAATGTCATCGCTAGTGAAAAGTGTATTTTATGGTTTGTCGGATATGCAAAATCTTACTGATTCACTCTCGCTTCGTCTAGCAAGGTTAAATGTGTAACCACGAACAACTAAATGAATCTCATTGCTAAAAAGGACCTTTTTTCCAGTAATTGTAAATCATCTTAATAATTATTTTAGCTTCATTTGACTCATCAAAGTTCGTTTTTATTGTAATTGGCTTTCCGGTCCTCTGAGAAGAAGCGAGAAGTCTATGTCACACATTTGACGGATGAGTATCAGTACCAATAGGCAACTGCTTTCAAGGTTTCTCTACTTTTTGTTGGATTGATAAAGTTATTTCGGAGTAGGAATCGATCAGTTTTTGGAGCTGTTTTCCTTTTCGTTCTCCATTTGCCTTTCCTTCCTAAAGAAAATGCTCCATTTTATTGCGTCATCTCAGAATTCGAGAAACATTCGATTTTTCAAAACAAACTGCGAAAGAAATGTTTCTTACAGTCACTGATGTGTGATTTTTATGTGCGATAATCTTTGGTCCGTAGGCATTACATCCATTTTTAGTACGCTAAAATGAAAAAATGCGAAATATATTTTTAAAGTATGCAAAAGTAACTTATTCTTCTCCCAGAAACAAGCTTAAAATGTTGCAATAAACTTAATTAAATTATTTTATAAATTAGTCCTGAGTAATCAAAAACAGACATCCAGACGGCGTTAAGGCAGATAAAATTGCTTTGAGGGATCTGCTGGCGCGAGCTGGCAACCAACTGAAATTTTTATGAAAACATTAATATGTCCCAATTAATTTACACATAGCACTTACTGAGCTCTGGCAACCAACTTAAAATTTTATGAAAACATCAATATGTTCCAATTAGTTTACACATAGTACTTATTGAGCTCTAGCAACCAACTTAAAATTTCATGAAAATATCAATATGTTCCAATTAATTTACACAAGCACTTACTGAGCTCTGGCAACCAACTTAAAATGTTATGAAAACATCAATATGTTCCAATTAATTTACACATAGTACTTATTGAGCTCTAGCAACCAACTTAAAATTTTATGAAAACATCAATATGTTCCAATTAATTTACACACAGTACTTATTGAGCTCTGGCAAACAACTTAAAATTATGTTAAAGCATCCCTTTATTCCAATTAATTTACACGCTATAGTACTTACTGAACCCTTCCTAAACTTTAAACAATAAGTACTTTTCAAGCCCTTGCATAACATAGGCAAGGTGTTCCTGAATTTATTGAGCAACGCAAAAAAGAAGTATTTTCAAAGTTTTGTGAAACGTAACAATAGCGGTTTAAAAAGGTCTTTGTGCAATATAAAAAAGATTGTTTATAAAACTTTAAGCAGCTTAAAAAAGTGTTTTTAAAGTTTTTTAGCAGTTTTAAAACGGAGTGTTTATAAAGTTTTAAAAGTTATAAAGATGGGTTTTTTAAAGCATTTGTGGAGCCTAAAATCGGGGTGTTTCCCAATTTTTTGACAACTTTAAAAAAAAAAAAAAAAAAAAAAAAACTATGGTCGATTTTGTTTCTCTTTATGCAACTTAAATACATAGTATATAGAAAGCTTTTCGCTACTTAAAAATAGGATGTTTGTAAATTTAGTGTTTAAACTATAAAAAACGAGAATTTTTAAAGTTCTTATGGAACGTTTCATAAGAACTTTAAAAATGAAATTGTAATGGTTATTCTAATTTTCTAGCTAGTTTCTCTGATCTGGCTTATTTTGACGGCATCGCCGAAAGAACTCATTTTAGAAGAAGACATAAAATTGGCTAGAGCGGAGAACGAATATGATATGACAGTGTGGCTAAACATGTCGTGAGAACGAATGCATTGCTGTTAACTAATTTCTCCCACAGTCTCGCTGCAAATTTCAGCATGAGAGAATTGCTAGAATGGGCAAGTCCTGACAAAACCTGAAGAGAGTTTCTCGTATTTTGCCGATACAGACCAAACACAAATAAAAATAAATTCTTAACTCACACACAAAGAGACTGAAGAAAGTGCAGGCGGCAACAATGGTAGCATAGGAATTGCAGAAAGGCAGCACCAAAGTTGAGATTCCGCTGACAGCAAGGCACATGTTGTTCACGTCCAGGGCCTTCAGACCAGCCTTGTCCACCAGCCAGCCAAAAAGAAGCCTGCCCAAAAGATTCGTGATGCCGATGATAGACAGTAGAAAAGCAGCCGCATCACGACCCACCCCCTTCTGTACGGAACTGTCAGTGATGTAAAAAAAAGGCATGTAGAATCCCATCATACCCAAGACGTTGCCGATGCAAGCCAATAGGAAAGCAGGTTCTTTCAGCAAGGAAAAATCTAACGCTTCTTTCAATGTGTCCGCCATACTTTTAGGAAGCTTCGGGCATTTAGGATATTTCTTGGATTTCACAGATGCGGCAGTATTGTCCTAAAGGATAAAAGAACAAGAAAACAAAATAATTGCAGTCTTAAAACCTAAGATTACAGTCTGGCACCTCGAAACAAAACTTATCTTTAAATATTTCCCAAAAATTAAGAAATACTTAATAAATAAAAAATATTAAAAAAACTTTGCAACCTGATTTACATATTTAGATTCCATTTCATGTCCTGGAACATGCTTAAACTAAACAGCTACGTTAAAAATGCTAGCTTAAAAGTTAACATCCAGAAAAATCAAGATGCAAAGCATAAAAGAATACTAAATATTAAAAAAGGTGCTTAAAAATGGCAGTACCAAAAGGACAAAAATTTTGATATGATATTATTCCTTTTCAAAGGAATACCACAGGGAGATTTACGCGCTTAAGGTTTTAATTATTCAAGACGTAGTTTTGCATTTTTTGACCGGATGATTTTTCTCATGAGTCTTGCAAGAAACATTTCTCGTATGTGAAGAGTAACAGTTTCTGTTTGACTGACAGAATGGTAGATCATGTTGAAAACCGACATTTTATCAATACACGAACATAACACAGGCAAAACAAAAACAATTGTTTCGAAGTTTAAAAAAACCTTTTGGAACTGACATTAAAATAATTACATCCAGATGTACAAAAAAATGCATAAAAAGTAATAGAAATATGTCGATTGTTCTGAAAAGATTATTTTGGATTAACACGCGCAATCGTCTGTTATGCCGGACACTTTCTAGCCAATTACTAGAAGGCGTCTTACATCATCAGCACACCCACTTCTGTTGATGCCCCTCAGCGATTATTTTAAAGCATGAATAATTCTTTGTTGCCGTAATCAATCCCTATCAGTAGCTATTTCATTTTTCCAGAGATTTCATCGTCACATAGGCTCATGTTGGACGAGCACGGCGAATGCTCCAGTACTTTCATATCGTCACTGTTGGAAGAGATCCGTAACAGCATTTGCATTATGTCACCAGGCATTGTGAATGAAGATGATGGGATCGGTCACCTGAGACATCATCTGGATTTCGAAGAATTGTGAAGAATGCCATCATCATCTATGACAATGTACAGTATGATAAAGCGGTGGTATCATAGATCTCCTGGGCGAAGGTGGCAATGAATGCCGCCTTACCAACCCTTCTGTCAAGAGATGTTGACCATAGTCACTTGATATGAGCTTATGTGACCATGATCTTATACCCAAAATCAATGAAACCACTGCAAGAAATCCATTATAACAAGAGAGAGGAGGATATATGTGCTTTAAGATGATGGCTGCGAAACTTGCTGGTGGTGTATGACGCGTTCAGTTGATTTTTCAGAAGGTGGTAGACATGGCAGGCGATTACATTGAGGGATTTTAAGTGTCTGCACCCATAGTAATAAAGTCGTTTAAGCACTATCGACTTGTTGCTACAATTTTGTATCCAGCTCTTGTATAAAGCACTCTTATTACGAATCTGGTGAGTTAACATTTTCCACCACGCATTTGTCATCATTTATACAATACCAAACCTTAGTTCTTAAACCCTTTTCTTCAGTATCAAGCATTATCAAATCTTAGTTCTTAATCATATTTTACTTCAGAAATGTTTCAAAATTACTGCAAATTTTGAAAGAGCAGAAAAAAGTTTCATCAGCACACCTTTAAAAGCATTACATCAGTATGCCTTTAAAAGTATCTATAACGTATTATGATTTCGACATACTGAAAATTCTAAATTCCTTAAAATATTTTTCATAATTATTAATAAAGTTTGAAAACGTAAGGGGAAAATTATATAAATTGCAAAATATGTATATAAACATAAGAATTACAATATCTACAAAGCATTATATAAGTCTATTTTCAAATACATCTGATGTGTGTCATTTTTTAATACCTAAAAAACCGTGCCATTGTTTAAATGTCACCAATTTCATATCGCGACAAAACTGAAAAAGTTACCACTTCGGGTGTGGGAAATATTTCTCATAAACCTCATCTTCTATGACATGTTAGACTGATCCGAAGTTTTTACCGTTCCCTCCCCCATTTTTTTAGTCCAAAGGGGCTTTGTCTCTGAAGGAGTATTGTTTTCGTTTTGCGATTTTGCGTCGAATCACTATAAATGGCGAATCACTTTTCAAACTGTTGCCACCAAATCCTGCATTATATTTGAAGAAATTGAATAATGAAAAATCTGCGTAAATGTATGTATATTTCTCGCATTGTGATAAAACAACGGTACATAGTGCCATCGAATTTTGAATGACGTAATCCTCCTACGTGGAAGACCAAATTTGAAATTTGGAATTTGTTTTATTATCAATTTCATATTTTGTAAAACTTTAACAAATTTTTGATGAACAAACTCAAGCATTTCAAAGCCAGCAATGACAACGTTGTACAAAAAAAACATTTTTATCTCCAGCGCGTGAGTCTCTGCATCGAAAATTCTAAGGATATGCTCATTTTAAAACTGTTTTGCGATACTGCTGTTGAACTGAATTTTATGGTGTAAATGCGAAGAACGTAATATTTAATAAATAAATGTAACACACAAAATGTTAAAAAAACGCCCCTATGGACGTAATTTAAAATCTGAAACGTTTCAGATTTTTTTTTAAATATTTTTCTTTAATTATCACACTTCAAACAAATTGCATAACTATCAATAAAGTTTGATAAAGTAGAATGTGATGTGTTTTATTTATATAAAAAAATACTTACGTATATGTACGCTACATCTAGTGAGTATCACTTTTGTTTTTTCAGAAAGGAGGAAGAGGTATAATAAAGAAAGAAAATGCCTGCTTCTAAGGCCTAGGAAGATAATTCCTTCCAATCAATGCACAGTGAAGTACGTGATGTAATCTTTCTTTCAGGCTCTTCCAATCTGTTCAATTGCATAGTATGGCATTCATTAGAATTTCGATTTGATTAAAAAATCCGACTGTAGCCTCTTTTAAAATTACGGGGCTGCTAGTAAAAATGACTGATGAATATTTTTATTTAAAATTCGTCATTATTAGCAGCTGCACAATAAATAAATATTAAAAAATTCGATAAGTTATGTTTTTCGAAAATTCTTCATTTGCAAGAGTATTTTTTTATCTTCCAATCCTTAGGATATGCTAAGGATAGTATATACTATCTTCGGTATATGGGGCTTGGGAACAGTTGATATTTGATATACTAAATGATAAGATTTAAAATCTAAGTAATATTTCATGTTAAGTTACTAATATTGAATTAGAAGAGTACGCGTCTTGATACTTAATTATTAATACTTAAACATAAGTCTTGGTAATATTTACTTCATCATCCGAAGCATCAGGAGGTATTGTAGTCACACTAGCCATGTAGGAACGTATATCCGCTCGCGATTGTCGGTACTGAGGTAAATTTACGATGCTTCCGCTATAGAAAATATCTTTTCTATAGAGTGGCCTGGCGAGATCTTTTCTGTTGGACAAGCGTCGTTGTCGCTGACGAGCCGCCGACCAGGAATCTCCACGAGGGCTGCCTTGAATAGCATAATTGTTATTGGATGTCGGGCACAAAACGTTAGCTGACGCTGGCATGGTTGCTGGCATCGTAAATCGACGCTGCAGCTCCTGAAAGTGAAATTAGAGACATTAGAATCGATGTTTCTTAGTACCTTGGAACTTCGATTATTCATCAGTCTCAAGACCGTCGTCTTGACGCTTATGATAAGAAAGACAAATAATAGAAAACCTTTACAAAAGAAGACCTAGTATTTTTAGCATAATGTAGCGTGCGTGTGGGTTCGTAATAGATTAAATGCATAAGTCTGATTTAAAAAGAAAGTTAATAAAATTTATTATTATCACAAGAAATATAAAAAAACTCTGGATTTTTCCTCAAACATATTCGTACAGCATTGCAGTATCACGCAATATAATCAGTAGCTATATTTTAAACTACTAAAACATTAAATAGAACGCAATCCGAAGCGCAGAGAAAGCTAATCCGATCTCACCGCGAATTCGCTACAATCAACAAAAACAGTTATCTAAACAGCAACTGAGCTGAGATGTTTTTCAACGGCTTTTATATCTTTTTAAATCGGCCGAGAGAGTTCTTGCAATTTCTGGAAAGAAAAAAAGAGCGGAATTGCGGTCTTTTTTTCTTTCCAGAAATTGCAATTCAGCTCTCTAACATAGTAGCCAATTACATTTATTCAAACTAAATATCATCCAAGTTCCAAGTTACACTTATGCCGAGATTATCAAGCATTCTGCTTGATGTGTTCCGGCTGTCATCAGATGTTTGCTCTTTGGGCCCTGAAAAGAGAATAAGTTCGAAGTGTGAGTCCAGAAGGGCAGGAGCTAATGGCGAAGGGGCGTGACCAGTTGTCACATGGAGAAATACCTCGCTAAAATTGCAATTAAATACAGTACAAAACATATATGAAAGTAAATTAAATATCAATTACCGAGATAAACTTTTATTCAATGTTAAATGCACGTGCGCTTGTATTTTTACCTTTCCGGTGTAGCTTTCTCTTAAAATTTGTCACGCGCTGCATTGCACGGGGAAATAAAAAAAAAAATAATTATAATTCTACTAAAAATGTCTAACTAAATACGAAATTCATAACAATAGTACATTTTAAGATTTACTTCTTCCGCTGTGTGCAGTAAAAATATAATGTTTAAAACAAATCCAAATCATTCTCCAGGGCTACAGCAAGATAAAGAAAAATTACCTTCCTAGAATGCTTTAATTTTTCAATTAATTTTAAATTAAAATGCATTTTTAATTCTAATTCAATTGCTACGGCACACAATATAGTTTTTATTTATTGTTGACATCTGTTTTTGCATGATTTCCTGCTTGCAGAATTTAGCAACTCAACAGATAACTAGTCTCTAGATTTCTTGATTTGACGGACAAGGTCTAACTTTCTTTCCTCCAATCATTTCTGTAAGCGGAGGAGAGAAATGTAAGGAATTAAAGACATCTCTCCCATGTGGCTTTTGATGTAGTGCTCAGCATATCCAGCTAGACAGGAAGCTTTGGGTTAAACTTATAAGACATTTTCGCCCTTCTTTCCGCAAGCCTTAGTGGTGTATTTGAAACCATACTCTACGTGTATTCGAGAGGTCCAGGGCAAGGGCAATGCACACTTTCCCGTCTCTGGCTTCAAAATAACCTAATGAGTCTACAAGTGGCATCCGAACTAAAAAAGGGTAGTAGACCATAATTCGTCACCTCCAGGATTTGGCGATTGGGTCTCTTAATCTTCGGGGATAATTTTAAAAGGGGGAGTATATAAGGTACTTTATAAGGTATTTTTCCCACCTTCTTAGCATGCTTTCATAGTGTAGCGGTCAGCACGCTCGACGCGCATTCGAGAGGTCTGTGTTTCGAGTCCCGGCGAGGGCATTGCTGATTTTTCACATTCCTGCTTCAAAATAACCCAGTGTCTCTACAGTGGCGACCGAATTAATAAAGGTGGTGAATGATGATTCTCCACTACTAGGATTTAGTGATTGCGTCACCTACTCCCCAGTCGCCCTTTAAAAAAGAGGAATATATAAGTTATTTCTCCCGCCTTCTTAGCATGCCTTCATGGTGTAGTTGTCAGTACGCTTGACGCGTATTCGAGAGGTCCGTGGTTCGAGTCCCGGCGAGGGCAATGCTCATTTTTCATATCTTCTGCTTCAAAATAACCTGATGTCTCTACAACTTTACCCATTATATATTCCTTGTTTCCGCATGCCTTCATGGTGTAACTGGAAGCATACTCGACTCGCATTCGAGAGATTCAGGATTCGAGTCCCGGCGCGGTCATTGAACATTTTTCACGTCTCCTGCTTCAAAATAACCTAATGGCTCTATAAACTCCATGCAAGGGTGAAGCTGATATTTCCTTTTAACCCTGTGGAAGTTGCTTCATTAATTTTAAGAAATCTTGTATTTCTTCTTTATTCCTGATATCGCACAGTACACAGATACCTAGGAGACTGGTAGCTCAAGCGCATTTTAAAGTAAATGTAGCATATTGGTAGAAAGAAATGGCGTGTGGCATTTTCTTCTACTATATAAGGTACTTTATACTTTTTTGATTTGAAGTAACAATTGCCCAAATAACAGTCTCCCGCCCCTCTAATAGCAGTCACGTATCTTAACCCAAAATGGCTTTTAGTCATGCAGGAGACAGGAGACCACTGGGTGAGCAGCTGTGCCACCATGAAGACTTTCAGCTTCATTGCTCACTTAGTGGGACCACGTTTATTCAAAATTTTATATCACAATAAAAATTTGATTTTGATGTATACAAAATTTTGACATATACTTGGCATACATTGACAGAATTCAAGCAGCAGCAAATTGCAGCTGAAGAGAAGGCTACTGCATGCTGGAATGATAGTAGGCTTGTAGGGTTTATATTTATTTTAACTAACATTTATTTTAAGCTATATTTCCTGTCAAGCCTTTACTTTCCCCTGGAATTGCCAATGCCAGAGTATGTAAATTTTAGTAGAACGAGCAGAGTATTCAAATTTTTAGCAGAAGTATTTTGAGTTAAATAGAAGGGAAACGAGTTTGTAGGTGTGCTTCTTGATTCACGAGCGTGTGCTTCTTGATTCACGAGGTTGCTAGGTAGAAATTTAAGAACCCCGTGTTTCGGCCTGTGTGCCTACTCCGGCAGTTAGTTGAAACTTTCAACTTCTCAATCCGAAAGTTTGCTGAATCTCAGCTGTATCTTAGAACGCAGTTAAGATAGTTGAAATTATAGAGCCTCGTAGATAGTGACTTCATTAATTATGCATCCTGTTATTTATTTTTAGTTGTACTTTTCTCTTTTTATTTAACCGCCGGGTTTACTGGACGATGAAGGCAATGAACTCAAATGCGCTGTGTTGACTTCAAAAATTTCAGATTCTAGAGAAACAATTATTGCTGAATTGAAAGCTGATCATGAGTTTGGAAGTATCTATGCGTATTTGAAAGACCCCGAAAGCTTTGAACACACAGATATCGATGCGTTAAAAGTAGAGCAGAAACTATGAAATAATAGATAATTTATTATTTTATACGAAAACAACAAACGAAAATTTCGAATATGAACCAGTCATCCCAGCCTCGCTTCGATTAAGCATTTTGAAGGAATTACACGACGCGAAAACAGCGGGTCATTTAGGGGTCAGAAAGACTTTAAAAAGGGTACGCGAGGCGGTATATTTCCCGCAATTATACAAAATAGTAACTGCTTATGTCAGGTCCTGCAATCAATGTCAGTTAATAAATGATATTAATTACAGCCCGGCCGGGTACTTAAATAACATTTGCGCTACATTTCCGAATGAAATTTTAGGCATAGATCTTCTTGGTCCTTTCCCCCAGAGTAAGTTTAATAAAAATCGTTTTCTTGATGCATTCTTACAGATACATTTTAAAATACGGTGCACCGATAAAAGTCATTAGCGATAACGGTAAACAATCCGTTAGCCAAATATTTGAAAACATTTGCACTGGACTTGGCATATGCCATATCAAAATCGTTCCGTATAGACCACAGCAAACATCGCAAAAGGTTAATAAAAATATTGTAAAATAATTCGAAGATGGTAGCACACATCACAAGCGCTGGGATGGCTACTTAAATGAGTTAGCTTATGGTTTAAGAACAGAAAATCATGATACTACGGCAAAAACTCCAGCAGAATTATTTTTAAGACGGAAGTTAATTACGCCAATATATAAATTATTCTTTGTGTAACAAAGAGAGCAAGAATTCAAACGAAAGGATGTACAGAAACTCAGTGACCAGGCGGTTAAAAGTTCGGATACGGGAAGAAATAGACAGAAACTGTACTATGATCGGAAACGCCGTGAAGCAGATTTTAAAGTTGGGGATAAAGTGTTAAAGCGGAAATTTTCTTTATCAAGTGCCCCAGACAATTTTACTGCAAAGTTAGCTCCAAAATTTGAAGGCCCCTATGTAATTCAGGAAATCAAGGGAGTCGTATTGTACCTTAAGAACGAGAGAGGGGAAATTTGTAAAGCAAGTCCCGACCAGGTGAAAAAATATTATAATCAAAAAATTTTGAAATCCTTAAAAGTTTCTTGCAGGTCTCAAGCGCAAAAGAAGTGGAAGGTGCAGAAGTAACGCCACCCGCTCCACCACCCAAGAAGCAGAGAACAGAAGAGGAACCTAGCCCTTCTACAAGTCGTGCTACGGTCCCGAAAAGAAGAAAAGAAAATGTTCAGACTCCAGCATTTAATAAAAGAAATCAACGCCGCCGCGTAAAGAATCTTTGGTAAATAGGAAAAGACCAGTTACAGCGTCCCGCAGTAGAAATTCTTCGTCGAGGAAACCACTTCCAGGGCCAGATAGTCAGGAGCAAACAAAGCCGCCGTTCACGAGAACAAAAAGACAGAAGGAGGAACGAAAAGACCACCACCAACAGAAGAAATTCAAGCACGATTCCAGACCAGAGGCCGCCAAGACCAGCCGTTCAGGGGCAAAACGGAAAAGACAGGAACCCGAAGACTACCACTCCAAGAGGCCGGCGTACAGAGGGCGAAAAAGAAAAATCACCATGGACGAAACTCGAAGAACCCAAAGGAGATGATTGACTTCCATGGATTCCATAACGTGGGAGCAGTTCTGACAGAAGAGGATGTCGGAGTTCCAAGCATCGAAAACTCAAAGATAAGTTAAAATCTTCTATAAATTTTTTCTTTTGTTCCGAAATGTTATGCGTAAATACGAAGTTCTATGTTTTGACGGAAGTCAATTTGTCTCGGTTGAGACTTAGTTTTGTTTTACTTTATTTAGCTAAGGCAAAAGTATTATTTTCTTTAAGTATAAAATCTAAGAACAAGCAGTTTCTGTTGGTCGAAAGACTAATTCTGTTATGTTAAAGCCAAAATTTGGCCGAAAGTAAAATAACTTCGTATTCTTGTATTAATGAAAAATTTAGTTTCAGTGCCGCCAGCTTGGCGAAGAATGCGTGAAGTAAAAATTTATTTTTATCTTATTCATTGTATGGTAAATTGTAAAAATCATATGTATTAGTATTTTGTAAATATACGTAAATACTTGAAAGTTATGTAAAAGTAGAATTTAGTCTAGAAGCATAAAATTTTAGATGCTAAAAGTAAATACTCGAAAGAAATGAATTCAAATTTAAGTATTAAACTGTAGATAAAATCATGCTTTAGAGCGAAAGCCTGCATGTCTAAAGATGAATGAGGGGGAATTAGAATGAATGTGTTTTGTAGGGTTCTCCACCTACACTTGAATTTTAAGAATGTTAAACATAGCTCATCGAGTTTCAGTATGTCGATTAAGGTGTGTCTATTTGGTTGTTGGAATTCTAACAAATCGTTGTGGTTAGGGGAAGTGTTGTAATACAAAAACACGAATATTCCCGTTTGACACCACACATGGTGGAGAACCAGGGTAAAGTTAATTTCATGTTTCAATACTTGAATGAATGTGAATTAAGCAGTTAATTAAGGAAAATAAAACGATCAAAATCGAAAAACTTTATCCAGTGTTAAGAAAGTGTAAATCATAATGTATTTAGAAGATACTGATACTTATTCCTTCCAGATGCTGGAAGGAAGAGAAAAGTTTGATTGGTGAAGACCAGGAAAGGTTCCTGTAAGAAAAGATGGTAAAATTATGTACCTACAGAAATTTATTCTAATTTTTGAGAAAACAGTTTGTTTTATGTAAACGAGGCTCCTGAGTTTTAGATCAGAATATGGAAACTTTTTCAACAGGTCGTTTCTAGGACCTGCTTCCAAGTTTTCCAAATTCTGGCAGCGGCAAATGTAGGGTTTATATTTATTTTAACTAACATTTATTTTAAGTTTAAGCTATCTTTCCTGTCAAGCCTTTACTTTCCCCTGGAATTGCCAATGCCAGAGTATGTAAATTTTAGTAGAACGAGCAGAGTATTCAAATTTTTAGCAGAAGTATTTTGAGTTAAATAGAAGGGAAACGAGTTTGTAGGTGTGCTTCTTGATTCACGAGCGTGAAGGTTGCTAGGTAGAAATTTAAGAACCGCGTGTTTCGGCCTGTGTGCCTACTCCGGCAGTTAGTTGAAACTTTCAACTTCTCAATCCGAAAGTTTGCTGAATCTCAGCTGTATCTTAGAACGTAGTTAAGATAGTTGAAATTATAGAGCCTCGTAGATAGTGACTTCATTATTTATGCATCCTGTTATTTATTTTTAGTTGTACTTTTCTCTTTTTATTTAACCGCCGGGTCGGCGTAGTTTGTGAGCGTCAAGTGAATGCATCTGTAACTTCTAAAGTGGAATAAAAAGGGAGTTAAACCCTTCTTAAGAGTTTGCGTAATTTCCAGTTCATAGCAGTCACTACTACTGTTGGGGCAAGTTGGGGCCACGCAACGCCACAAGCTCGTGAGAATAGATAGACGTGATTCTAACGCCGTGTTGTCTTCGATTGCGGGAAACTGCACACAGTGACTGTCTGCAACAAAATATAACCTATGAAGAAAAGAAGGCAAGGAGAAAACATCGCAGTTCTAAAACATCATGGTACAAAAATCGTCTTCGAAAATAAAGCGTTTCATAAACTTGTCAGTTTAAAAACATCGTCGTAGAAAATATCGTGGTAAAAAAAATACCTACAAATCATCGCATGACGATAACATCGCACAAATTCGCATCGCACACATTTAAAAATTGAAAATGAGTAGAATGTTAATACAACTTACAGCACTTAATATAATTTTAAATTCACGTAGTTAACTAAGAAAGGTCTTTAATAAATTAATCTTTTTCACCAAGTTTTACTCATAATTTTCACGAAAAACACAGCGTAAAAGTTTTTATAAAAAGGAAGGTAAATAACTGCATGAGGTTACCTATATAAATATTGCTTAGTTAATTATCAAATTACTTTTTTCACGTTTTTAATCTGATATTGTTTTGATGAAAATTATATCTTGTTTTGTTTCCGTTTATTCTTGAGTGCCCCTAACATTTCTTGCGCTTCCAAAGCTTTATGCGAATACGCATTTACAACTTTTAAAGCTTGAAAATCGCATCTGTGGGATGTTATTGTCATGCGATGATTTGTAGGTGCTTTATTTTTCACTATGATATTTTAGACGACGATGTTTTTAAACTGCAAAGCTTTCGAACTGCTTTATTTTTGACGACTATATTTTGTACGACGATGTTTTAGAACTGAGAAGTTTTCTCTTTGCTTTCCTTTCTTCCACGATATTTTGTACCATGACGTTTTCGCCTTGCGTTTTCTCGGAGATGTTTTCGGCTGTAACTCCTAGCAAGATGCTGTTAGGTTACACTGTAGTGCGACTTTAAACACTCAGAAGATGTGTTTAGAAAGTTTTGGGGGGGGATAATCCAGGATGCCCTGAGGATGTTGAAAGTACGATTTTAGATTCTAAATCATTCCGTATATCGCCGATATGGTCTAGAAAGGATGTTCTGAGAGTATGTTTGGGAAAGGTATCCCTGGACGTCCTAAGGATATTATAAGTACGACATTAAATCCTTTCACTATCTCGTACATTGTCGAGGGGATCTAGAAGGGATTTCCTAAGGATATACTAGCACGTGACATTAAGTACTGGAGAGGATGGGATTGTCTTTAGGATGTGCGTTGAGCCTGGGAGCAACATCTGATACATCGAGTAAATTTTTTGGTCCATGTAGGTAAGATGAAATAATCAGTACTTATAGTTTAAAAAAACATTTCTGAAAATTGTTCAAACTGCGTCTATTATTCGCGACATCAACATACATCTTAAACTGGCCCTCAGCGCTAACATGACATAATCTATCAATTACGGATTATTACATAAATTAATCAAAAATTAGGCAGCTCGCTTAGTTTATGAAATGCATCTGTACATGAGAACAAAGAAGTCTTACTTTTACGTTGATGTGACTGTGGCAGATTTTGATAGGTGCCTGCGGAGTTCCTTTGTCTTCCACGAGTGCTCCTAGGGAAGCACCGTCCACGTGTTGGGCGGAACCAGTTGGCGCTTCACTTTTAACTCTCAAACCTGGAACTGCATCCACAGAACAACGCAAATGCTCGTCTGGTACGAAGGTTGGCAGAAGATTCATTTGTTTCGGAACCTAAATATACGGAAAGTTTTACGACAGATTACTTAAAGATTTGGACAGATTACTTTAATGATTTGGCCAGATTACTTAAACTTTAAATATAACATATATTTCTTAAAATATTTAACAGTAAATTTTAAAAAAATGAAGAAAACTACACCGCACTGCACCACACTAATAAAACTGTTGTATAATTTAGTTCCTGTTTACTCCTAAACCAGTATAAAAAATGATGAGCGATACCATATTATTATTGAGATATTGCATTTTTAGGGTATCCGAATATGGTCGGAGCTAACGTTTTAAAAAACGTAATATACAAACATTTTTAATCACAATTTCAGCTTTAGTTTTTCCTTAACGTTAAAGACAGAGTAGCAGTATTGGAAATAAATTATTCTTATTATCTTACAAAGATGTTAATTAAGTCCTAAAAATCAGAGGAATGTTTCAAAAATGCTACAGGAAACATTGATGCATATTTCAAAACATAAAATTAAACATATGCTTCTTTCTAGAGCTTGTAGCATTGTTTAAAGGATATTTTAAAGGGCATCAATATTACAGATAATAGAAGACTAATTACTACGGCGTTTTTATCATGCTGTAACTTAAAAAAGGAGGTTATTTATTTATTTATTTATTTATTTACTATCAGATGAATAGCTGCACCGCCTTTAAGACATTCAGCTTTTATGCTCAACTGGTGGAATCATCTACCAACTGTGTTGTTATATATAAAATTCAATAAAGTTTTAGAGTTTGATAATTACCTATAAAAAATTAAATATCATGAAATAAATATATAAATGCATGAATAGATACAATAAATAAAAATTAAAAATTTAGAATTAGATGAATGCCTAAATACAATGTTGTTATATATGAAGTCAATATAGTATTAGAATTTTAAGAATCATATAATAAAAATTTTTAAAAATTAAACATATAAATACATAATACCTAAATAAATATGTAAGTAAATGAAACATAAATACGTAAGTAAATACTTAAGAAGATCATTACAAATTTTGAAAATGAATAACATAATGTAGGAGAATAATAGGACTGAGAATGTTAAGTTTTGTAAACAGTTTAGAATAAGAGTATAGTTTTTGATTATGGAGAATGAAGAGCAGTAATTGAATAAAAGTTGATGAGAAATAGTATTTGAATGAATTAGGATGACTTGAATGAAAAGTTCTTGGAAATTCTTGATAGAGTTGAGAGAGTTGATAGAGTGATTCTTGAGTAAAGGTTTTGACTAAAAAGGAGGTTATTATTAGATCCATTATTAGATAATATTATTCACACTGTGGAATTTCCTTTCGTGCGTGCGTTAGAAAACGGAATAAATAGGAAGCACGCCGAGTTTTATAAAAATGGGATAGTACTAATTTGAACTATCATTTCTGAAGTGAAAAAATTTAAAGTGGAAAACAGTTCTCATAAGAATTATTTTGAGCTCAAATTATTATATTTGCACTAGAAAAGATATGCTAACTTACGTAAAACTCGTAACATTTATAGCTTATGCCCTCCCCTTGATCAGAGATAACCATTTTATTTCTTTTAGCCAATCTTTTCTTTTTTTTTCCAGGCAATGTTTATTTTAGGCAATGAATAATGTCCAAATTCACTTATTCTTTTTTCATCAGTTCTGAAAAGTCCTTTCAATGTGTACACACAAGGATGAATATCAGTAACTTCAACAATGTCTTGCAACCCGTGAAAACGTCTGTTGAATTGTTTGATAGCTATCATGTTTCTGATGTAGGGTTTATTTTTTAACAAAATTGTCCTTTGAGATGAATTCCCACAAAATTTCCTTGAAGGTCATGAGTTTATTCTGTTTTCTCCTCTGTAAATAACTATACTATTAAAATCTGTGCACGTCTGTCTGTCTGTCTGTTTGTTTGTAACATCATCTCCTCCGGAACGGCGGGAAATTGAGTTTCGGAAGAGGCACTTCCGGATTCCCCCCCCCGAAAAAAAGGCCATTTCGACCATTTTTATCTTCATACGATTTTAATTAGCCAAGATATTAATTAAAAATTCTGAAAACGCTTATTATCTCCTCCTCAAAGTTCCTTTTTTTCGCTAAGCTTCATTGCTGTTTGGCGTGCTGAAGCGCGTTACGAGGTGGAATTTTAGCATTGCTAGCCCTCTTTTCTAAACATAGAAAAGAGGGCTAGCATTTCAGGTAGAGTAAACATTTTCACGAATTTTGAATCACGTGGCTTGTTTATTCGTCCTTCACAGTTTCTGTGTTTTTCCACAGTGATGTTTTTTATGAAATGTTCTTAACAAAAGCTGAAGTTAGTCAAGCCAACATAAAGCTGAAACACTGCAATTTTTGCAAGACAACGTGAAATGAATCAAGCTAACATAATGCTGAAACAATTTAAGATTTTTTCAAGAATAGAATAAAGTTAATCGAGTGAAGTCAAAATGAAGCTGAAATATTTTGAGAATATAAACCTTATTTCCTTCATATTGAAAAAAAAATTTCATGTGTCTATAGAACTGATTTCATTAACATTTCATTCATTGGCCGCAGCTCGCTAGTTAATCCATAAAATCTGAATGTCTTGGACGTATTTCCTACATTTCGTTGCAGCTGCAGTGGCTTGCTAAAATTTTTACTAGCTATCGGAATTTGCAGTGCACCAACCTTACTCTATTCTACTCATCATAAAGGTGACATCTGACCTAAGATCTTTATATACACGAAACGGATTAAGTCATCTTTATTGAGTCTAAAATTTACAAATTTACATAGGTATTCGGGTTCATTTCCTGGGATATAATGCACTTTTATGCTTCAAATGATCGGTATAATTTACTCTTCGAAATTTAACAAAAGACTAATCCTGCTTATACATATATAGATGTTATATAGACCATAGATATACATGTGGAATTTTAAATCCATAGCTTAATATTTTTCCTCGCGCGCTGTTTAATTTTTAGCTGTTGACTGCACGAATGAAACTGATAGAACTCTCGCCACTTTGTTTTATGAGAGGATCTGTAAGATGTTATGGATGTTGCGTTAATATATATACGATGATATATATGTTCTGTTAATAGATGTAAGATGTTATAGATGCTGTATTAATAGATCAATGATCTTATAGATGTATTAATGTTTTATTAAATGTGTTTTGTTTGAATATGAATTGTGATTTCGAAACTAAAGTACCCACAAAATTGGTGTCAGAGTCGGGATTAAATTACAAGCAACGAATAGAGGAATATGAAGCAATATTGGATGAAAGAAGGAATACTTCTGTTAATAGTGAAATCGATGCATCAACTGTTCGAATTTTCAACGACTCTTCTTTTACTGCTGTTGATGAAGATCATGAGCTAAAACAAAATATTAGTAAGTCATCAGTTCAATTTCCGTTTTCACAGTTTTCAAATATGTATATAAATTTTAATGATATTGAAAGCTTGATTTCTAAATTTGATGGTAATCCGTATAATTCGGTTGACAAATTCATTCAAAACTTTGAGGATGTATCTAATTTGTTAAAATTAAATGAATTACAGAAACTGATATTCGCCAAAAGATCTTTAACTGGTAAAGCAAAATTATTTATTGAAAGTGAAATGAAAATTAATTCGTGGAATGCAGTTAAGGCTTTATTAGTAAATGAATATTGGTGTTCAGTATAACTCTGCTCAGTTACACAAATTATTATCAAAACGTAAAATGCAGGAAAAAGAATCTCTATATGAATATTTTTTTGTAATTAAAAATATATGTTCCAAAGGTAATATTGAAAACGCCGCTTTATTTGAATATTTTATTAATGGTATAAAGGATTCTACATTTAATAAAGATATTCCTTATGGTTGTAAAACGTTGGCAGAATTTCAGGAAAAACTTAAGGTATATGAAAAAATTAAACAAGGACTATGATAAAAATAAATCCGTTAAGCCTAATTCTAAAACCAGAAGTGACCATTTTGAAAGTAAAATAAAAACAAATAATCGTTGCTATAACTGCGGAAATCTTGGTCACGTGGAGAATTTTTGCAAAAGTAAGAGCAAGGGAAAAAAGTGCTTTCGTTGTAATTTATTTCGACACGTAGCCGCAAAATGTATAAAAAACAAGAAGAATATAAAAGATCTTGCCAGAGTGAATCATATATTTGTAAAGAAGTAGTTAAATGATATGCATAAAATTATATCGATAGATAATGTAGAAGTAAAAGCTCTCATTGATACAGGAAGTGATATAAATATAGTATCGGAAGATATTTATAAAGTAATTGGTTCACCTAGTATTAATTCTTCGGATTTGATTTTAGTAGGCTTTGGTAACAATGAAGTAAAACCTATTCGTTATTTAAAAAGTTCCTTACGAGTTGATGATTGTGAAATTAAATCAAATATTTATGTTGTGCCTCAAGGAACAATAAAAGAAAATGCTGTTATTGGAAATGAATTGCTTTCGGAAATGGAAATTCTTATAAACAAGGACGGCATATCTATGAAAGTAGTAGAAGATGAAACTGAATTGAATTTAATGTATATAAGTATTGATCAAGAACATGAGTTAGATAATAGTTCGTATATTAATAAAGCATGCAAGTCGAAAGTAAAACACTTAACTGGAAGTTATATTCCTAATAAAACGAAAACTCCTATAGAAGAAACAAATGATGCTTTAGATGAATTAAAGGAAAAGGTGTCTCAGGAAGAGAAAAGTGATGTTAAACGTGGATAAGGAAAATTTCAAAATGTAGAGGAAGAGAAGAACTCTATTCTTAAAGGAAGAATAAAAAACCCACCTAAGAATCTTCAGCAAGTCAAAAAGGGTAATGAAAGAATTAATGAATCCAAAAACCTAAAAAAAAAAACCTGTCCACTTTAGGGCCAAAGAGTTATAGAAAAAGAAAGAATTCAGAATCTGAGGAACTAGTTGAATATAATGCTGGTGAAACAGAAATATCAACAGTAAGAAAGAGTAAACAGCAAGAGAAACTTTCAGCTAAAGAACTGGATCCTGGTATATCTGAAAATCTTAAAGGAAGACAAGCCAAAGGAAAATCTACTAATATTGAAATGCGTAGTATTTCAAAAGATGACCAACCTATTTCTTTGAGAACCAGACGTTCACCAATTATAGGTAAAGAACAACTAAAACTGGAAAAAACTATTTTACAAATGGATTTGGATGCTAGATCTTTGGAAATGAAACTTTCTGTATCAAAATAGACTGTAGAAATGTTACAGAGGCAACTATCAGAAGCAAAGAATAAAGTAGATGCTGCAAAATTCCAGAGGAGAACCAAAGATAAAATCCTGTCTGAGAAAGAAAATGAAGTTCAAAATGTTAAATTGAACATGCACGAAATGCTAGCTTTAGAAAAAGATTGCATGAGGTAAATTATGGAGAAGAGATTATTTGCTAAAAAAGCAGAATTGGAAAGAAAAATGGGTATCACTCATGAAGAATTTCGTCAGTTGCTAGAAATTCTTAATGCTGATGATTGGGAACATTATGGAGACCTATGTGCTGCTGATGATGTTCCAACACCGTCTAGCGCGACTTCAACATCAACTTCCAAATCAACTAAACATAAGACAACGTCATATAAGAGGCGTAAATCTTTCCTTGAAGAATCTTTTGTCTCCAAAAGAAGATTTTCTAAAGCAATATCAGCTGTTAATTTTATATTAGGAGTAAGCAAACATAATGCTTCTAATTTTCAAGCAGATACTGATTATACTTGTGGAAAAGAAAACCTTAAAGAAACAATTGATGCAAAAATTCAAAATAGTTTTGAAACTTACCGAGAAGAACTTCGAAAAGATACAAAGAAACAAATATTTAAGGTAGAAGAACGAAATAAGAAAACACATAAAACATATAACCTTCGAAAACATTCTCCAAAATGTTTTGAAAGTGATGATTTAGCAGCAATCAAAACAAATCAATTTGAACAAAACCTTAAGTTAAAATCCAAGTATTTAGGCCCATATAAGATTATCAAAAATAAAGAATAATGACTCCTATGATGTTATAAAAGAAGGAGATCAGGAAGAACTGCAAAAACAACTACATGCGCTGAGTACATAAAACAATGGACTCAAACGGAAGAAGATGTATAAAATAATACTGACTATGACGTTTTAACCTGACGTGATAAAATTGATAACCAAACAATGATTTTTCATCTAATAATAACTTTTATTTCAGTTAATGTTATTTTTAAGATGAAATAAACTTTTCTAAAAATGTTAAAGACTGAAGATATTTTTCGATTTAGATGAAGATTTCTAAAAAATAGAAGGAACTGTTGAAGATGTTATTGTTGCAAAGATGAAGGGCAATTAAGATGTTTCCTTTCAATTTTGTCCTTAGCACACAATCTTCCCCTCTCCCTTCGTATTTCTTTTCAGGTTTCGGCTTATTCTTGATGATGGTTCTTTTACCGAAGACAACGATGATGTAAGATGACCAACGATTTATGATGTCAATGTAGAATAATGTCGTCGAGGTCGACGCATAGCAGGAAGGCCGAATATGGGATTTTAAATACATAGCTTAATATTTTTCCTCGCGCGCTGTTTAATTTTTAGCTGTTGACTGCACGAGTGATATTGATAGAACTCTCGCAACTTTGTTTTATGAAAGGCGCTGTAAGATGTTATGGATGTTGCGTTAATATATATGCGATGATATATATGTTGTGTTAATAGATGTAAGATGTTATAGATGCTGTATTAATAGATCAATGATTTTGTAGATGTATTAATGTTTTATTAAATGTGTTTTGTTTGAATATGAATTGTGATTTCGAAACTAAAGAACACACATACATATATAGATCAACGCCTTGTTTATGGATGCAACAGATTACGTTAACTATATATAGTTCTTAGATATATGGAATAATCAATATTTCATTTATGGTCAATAGTTTGTAAAAATAATCAATAATTCATCAAAAGACAGCAATCCGGTAATGCAGTAGTCCATCAGTTGTCAATAGACTGTCAATAGTTGTTCAGTAATCAGTTGTCAATTGTTCGACGATCTGTAATTACATGTTTTCAAACATCAGTGGTTCATAAAATAATGAGTCAATTGTTCACTGAAAATGTAACTTGGTACTGCCTTATTATTCTCCGGAGCCCATTGTTATACCCCATATTACCCATTGATGCCGTTGCTCTTCTTATAAGAGTGGAACCCCTAAGAAGAGTTGAGGCATTGAAATTTTAAATTAAATTTAAATATTTAATATTAAAATGTTAAATGTGTACTAAAATCAACAGGGCACTAACCATACGTCTATTATTTTATACTTGAACAAAGATAATACAATGACACAATTCCTGAACTTTGCAAACTTTGTAAATTACTGATATTTGCTGCAAATTGCAATCTTACCTGTAAAAGCTTGGCCAGGACCTCTGTGGTACCACAATTGCAATCTTACAGGTAGAAGATAGGCAGATTAGGCAGGCACATTTGTAGTACCACAGGTGATTGAGGTATTGCTGAACCAAGATAAGTGTTAAGCCTCCGCCCCAATTTTGAGCGAGAACACCTTCGAGGTGGTCCGACTATCTTCCACCGCTCTTTTTCTGCCACCTACCCATGGAGTTAAGAAAGGAAGGAGTGGCCAATTCGACACTAAGAGGGAAGCACTGCTCCGAAGCTTCGGTCTCCAGATGGGGTGTTTTTTGTTTACATTCAGAAGCTCCATAATAGCGCTTCGATAGTATTTGGACACACGACAGTTCCATACAAATCGAAAAAGAGACATTTCCGCGTAAAAGAAACATTCATTGTGTTATAGATAACAGCAATTTATATAATTTAGTGACATTTATGCAAAAATAACATCTTGGCTATTTTTCGATAACTAACAACAGCAATTTTGATTATGAATTTGTTTTATAAAATTCTAAGCTGTTGAACTACAAAAATATAGATTTTAGAAAAAAAGTCATGCTTAAAGAATGAAAAATACCTTACGATACCCTTGATACGGCATTCTCTACTTTTATTTTATCTTCCAAACGCCTAATTGTTTTAAATAAAATATTTTTTTTATCATCCCTGTGTTTCTTTTTAATCATCCATGTGTTTGTGATATACTTTTCAAAAATTTTTAAAGGAAAGGCTTTGTAGTTGTTCATGTTAAACTTAACATTTTAGTTTTATATAACTTAAAGATAATCACTTCGGGTTTACAAGTTTTACTTATTTGGGTTAACTAAAAAATAAAATTATCACCAATTGCTGCAATCCTTGTCAAAATTAATATATATACACACAGATATGCCAATAAGTTAACTTTTCTTTGATTTGTAACCACACATTTGTGTAAAACTATGTACAGTTTTACACAAATGTATGGAACAGAGGACGGATACATTTGCGAATTCGGCGGAAATACCGTGTGCGATCAAGATGACATGACCATGTGAACGTGCCACATCATCAAAACAGCTTATTAAGAATTTAATAATAGGGTAATCGACGAAGATGAAAACATTTGTGTATCCTGCCAAAGATGCTCCGAATCATGAATGGTTCTCTTATTGATTGTTCGTACTGGAAAGTAATCTGTTAAAAGATATTGTAAAGCAAATTCTATGAGATGCGTAATTAAAAAAGTAATACAGAAGAGTTTTAGAATATGTACTGTTGAAATTAAGGGTAAAAAAATATGTGTTTTGTTTGAATATGAATTGTGATTTCGAAACTAAAGAACACACATACATATATAGATCAACGCCTTGTTTATGGATGCAACAGATTACGTTAACTATATATAGTTCTTAGATATATGGAATAATCAATATTTCATTTATGGTCAATAGTTTGTAAAAATAATCAATAATTCTAATTATTACTTATAGATATAATCAAAATAGAATAT
The DNA here is from genome assembly GCF_044657685.1 of Stegodyphus dumicola. NCBI lineage: Eukaryota > Metazoa > Arthropoda > Arachnida > Araneae > Eresidae > Stegodyphus > Stegodyphus dumicola. The sequence goes on from NC_140769.1 coordinate 135,645,305, forward strand.
AGCGGGCACCTTCAGAAAACGCGTCGACTATAGGCTTTAAAAGAGGTCGTCGGAAATTAATTAATATTTTTATTGATAAGCTGCAAAAATTATTGGTCGACGACCTAATCCTCTTGCGTGCTGGTTAGGATCTGTACCTAGCAGCCTCGGCACCAGGGAACATAATCAGTTTTCACTGATTATGTTCCCTGGTGCCATAAGTAATAATTAATAACATAAGTAATAATTAGAATTATTCCACTTACATTTTATAATAAATAAATTACAAGTTTTAAGTAATATTTAAAAAAAAAATTTTTTTTGTTATCTTTCAGAAAAGTACTATTTAACGTATTTCGCTATTAAAATAAAAGGTGCTCCAATTTGAAATGGACCGAATAGAGCATTAATTATAAATTGACTTAGATTATTCGATTTAAAAGATGCCCCAGAAGCTAAAAAATTATGTCATATTTGAGAGAGTATTTCAGGAAGAAGCTTTATAAATAGAAAAGAAATAATACATAATTTTAATATTAATAATACGATAAACTTTGATCTTAATTTTTATAATCCTTAACCGAATAAAATCGAATTACTTTGAAAAAAATTTTTTCTAATGTAATTAAGGGAAACTTGTGAAAATATTTCATTCAAATTAAACCGTTCTGAGCAAACCGTTCTGTGAAAAGTATAGCATTTAATTCCATTCAGAATGAAATGCTGATTAAAAATGTATTCTTTTCATGTACTTAGGACTCTGAAATATTGTAGAAAACGAAAATATATGCATATATATGTATGTTTACGAATTACAAAATATTTACATCCGATTGTGTCAAAACCCATTGAACTTAATCGTAAATGACCGAATGTTTTGGTCCCCACGAAGGGATTGCCAGTACTTCAAAGCAGTGTATGGGGGAAACCGATTAGGGCCACTCCATCTTACTTCCTACCTCCATGCGCCTATCTCTAGAGAGGACTTTTGGTTAACCGTGTATTTGTAGTACACTTTTGCCGCACAGACACTGTACTCTAGTAAACGTCGATGCCTTCTCCGAGTTTCGAACCCGGGCCCAAAGGTTTGGCAGTCAGCGCCGCTAACCGTTGTACCGGCTGGGCGGCCATCGAGTGATTGCAATCTTACAGTGGTACATTAGGCAGAAGAGACCCCCTGACGTAGGTTGTTTAAAAGGTATTGTAACGTCTTTATATGGTATTGTAACGTCTCAAGCTCTAGAGGCGATCCCAGTCAACCCTGGGCGACAATTGTGAACACAGTTATGCATATAAAACGCAAGACAAAGGCAAGTGGGCACCAATCGGTCGCCATACAAAGAAAACGATAAACTTAGTTTAAGACTGTCCCCCGCCGAGCTCCAGCCTACCACCGAATGATCGATGGTTCTAGTTTCGTGTGAAAACTGATTATGTTCCCTGGTGCCGAGGCTGCTAGGTACAGATCCTAACCAGCACGCAAGAGGATTAGGTCGTCGACCAATAATTTTTGCAGCTTATCAATAAAAATATTAATTAATTTCCGACGACCTCTTTTAAAGCCTATAGTCGACGCGTTTTCTGAAGGTGCCCGCTATATTCTATTTTGATTATATCTATAAGTTAATAATTTTATCTCAAAACCTTACCGAAAATGTAATTTAAATTGGTTTACTCATTGTATAAACTTCTGAATGTTTTTTAGCTCTTTAAAACAACACTTTCTTAGAGTTTATGGGATTTCCAACTTCATAAAATCTTTAATATCTTCGCTTCTATTTGAAGCAAAGAATAAAACTCGCTTGCTTTGTAAGGCTAAAAATATATTCTATCGACTACAATAATAAAATAAAAATTTAATTTTTGACGAAAACTGTTAATTTCAAAATGTTTGAATAAACAACTCTAAAATAATTGGCCTTTAATAAGAACTTTTAAGGAAGTGAAAGTTTTTATTACATTGATTAAAACCCTGATTAAGTAATCAGAAAAGGAAGAATTTTATAGACACGAATACGAAGAGCTTACAGGAAATCCAGTTCTTCCACTCACGATTTTTTTTTTTTAATAATTTTAGTCCCAAGTAACTAAGTGAAACTTACGAATTTCCGACCAGCAATGATGGGCAATAGAGGATTTATTAATTTCTTTTTATTTTCAAACGTGAGTTTCACGCTGGCTGTTTGCTGTGACACGTCAAGGGTTAAACTTCCTTGACCAATGCATATGAAATCTCACTGGCGAGAGAAATTATAAACCAAATTTATATCTGAAATAGGATCTTTCAAGACCGGTCGAAAATTCAGCTCATGCAACATGTACCTTGTGAATAATTTTTTTATTTCTTTAGAGCTTAGTTCCTTTGGCGTTTGCTTTGAGCAAGCTGCGCTCTCTTGCACTTTATTTTCGCGTTAAATGAGATGAAAAAATAAAAGTAAAAAATTATTCATATATTTCATAGAATATTTTTTTACCTGATCGAGATTAAGCGTTGACTGCACGCCAGGTTCTGTGTTGATTAGAGGTCGTTTTGCGTCTTCCACCAGAAGGACCAATCCGCTATCTCCTTTCTCTTTGTTTTCATTAGACAAAGATCCCGGCTAGGAGTGGAGGATGAAAAGAAACAATGAAGGAAAATTGTAAGCAAAATTTTAAACAAATTAAAATTTATATTAGAATTCGTGGGGTTTTTTTTTTCCATATTTTAAATAATTTATAGAACGGAAAAAAAAAGTTCACATTCACAATGGAAAAACAACAGACTTACCAAAAGTTCTGCAATATTAAGCTAAAGCTTAACTTTATACGATAATATTTTATGGCAACTGAGAACCATTTTTTTCTCCGCACAAATATGACTTCGATAGAAGAATTTTGACCCTGTCAAGTTTTGTATTGATTTGACACTGTGTGCATTGAAATGGTGCAATTTGCATAGTCTCATTAATGACCTTCGAAATAAAGTAAAACGTGGATAAGAAGTTCCTGCACACTTCTCCTCTAATAAGTTCCGAAATAAAATTTAAAAGGTGTAGTGTCCATTCAAAAAGTGTAGCGTTAAAAAGGTGTTCTAGAATATGCAGCTCTTGTTTATCCTCCTGAGAAACTTAATTCCATGATACCAAGGCTACTTAGTTGTATGAAATCTTACTCATTAAATAGCCCACCAGCAGCCGAGCGGTAAAGTCGCTAAACACTGGTAGTTCGGTCCGAGGTTCGAATCCCGCGAACGGGCTGGCTGCATTGGCGTTTTCGTGGTTTTCCTCATGTGTAACGTGTATACGAGCCAGTTTAGGCAGATAGCCCTAGTGTGATTTGCCATAATTAAATAAACCTAGACCAAATCAGTACTCATTAAATAAGTTTTATGGTTCACATATAGTAATTTCATTTTTAAATTTTTATTTCGCTTGAAGATAGAAAAACCTGTTTCAGTCGATGACTGAACTGATGGGTTTTCCCGTCTGACATTCGAACTATTGACATAGTAACTCTACTACAAAAATTTCAAGATTTCAGGCAGTTTTCACTTGCTACAGTCGATGCAGCTTAAACAATAAGTGTTGGTTATGTCACTTAGCTAGATAATCCATCCAAATATTGCCATTAATTTTCATTAAATTTACAGCATTATAAATTTTTTTTAAACATTGCACTTATTAAGGAAGCCATGTAGTGATCACATTAGGTTTTTCTTCTTAACAAGATTCTCTCCTTAGAAATCCCTTAGCCTCTTCTTATTGAAAACTTCTTAAGGAAAACTGTCTTGCATCCACGTTACACAAAAGCAAAACTACGAAAACGGCCATGCAAGCCAGCTCATTCGTCAGAATATGAACTTGGGTCGAACTATCGGCGTTCAGTTGTCTTGGCCGCTTATGGGAATTTTATAATCTACAAATTCCTTTTTTTTCCCTTTAAATCAGTTAGCCTCCATTCCGAAGACGAACTCACTTCACAACTTCCCTTAAAAATATTTTTGAAAAGCTATTATGAGATTACGGAATAGACACATGCCATGCTAATTAACTACAAGCACCTTTGTATAACATAAGGCTAACAAACGGCAGAGAGCTCAGTCGTTGAACACTGGTACTTTGACCTGAATTTCAGGTTTCACGGGCACTGTCGCGGTTAAAAAGTAATTCGTAGAACAGCCACTAATTTCGTTAAGAATTATTTCATTTTTTATCTATTTGAATTCAGATTGTTAAGTGAACATTTGGTTTTCACAGCTTCTGAAACATTTAAGATTTTTTAGAATTTCAAAATTTTGTTCATTTCTATCTACCATATAGAGTTTTTTATAATCTGTTGCTTTATTATGGATGAGTTTACTATATTTGCTAATTTTTTACATAAAAACGATCTCTGGAAACTTTTAAAGCATAACTTTCAAAATTTCTCTATGTAATATTAGGTTAATTATTCAACAATCTGTGCTGCATTCTGCTTTTCCCCTAAAAAATTAACAAATGAATTGTGAGGAGATATATCACCAGGTGACTGTTGCTGTCTCTGTACGCTTATACCTGTACTTGTGCAGACGACAAAGGATGCGACTTACCAGTTTGGATTTTGGAGGAGGTGGTTCTAAAGGTCTCATCAGAGCTCCGAAAACGGAGCAGTTCAGAGATAATCCGGCGAGTATTAGCAAGGCCCCCTTCCAGTCATAAGCATCTAATAACGCTTGTGTGAGAGGAGCAAAGACGAAGGCCCCCATGCCAGATCCACAGACAGCGATTCCTGTTGCAAAAGCCCTCTTCGTCGAAAAGTAATACCCAACGCTCACAATGGCTGGAAGATAGATCAGACCAAATCCCAATCCTGTATAAAAAGATTAAAAATTAGCAATTTTTTTAAACACTAATGTACAAAAAGCAAAATGGTAGTATCAGAGCTGAATGCGACAAGGCAGGACCAACTTGCACAGGGAATATTTGGGTATGCAATATTTACGTAAAGAAGTTCTGTATAAACTATTCAATCAAAGAATAGTTACATAAGGGAAATCAGCACAAATCTGTTCGCAAATTATTCCAATAATAAATATTACACAAAGACTATTTGACACTTTACGGACAACGAGGCTCAATGCGTCGAACAAGGTAATCTGTTTATTTGAACCTGCAAGTAGCCATGCAATGATGTCGTTACAAATAAGCGGAAAGAACAAACACCGAGCCGCCCAACCGGGATAATGGTTAGTGATTCTGACCGAACAGCCTTGATTCGAATTCCGGAGAAGGCATGGATGTTTGTAAATGTAAAGTGTCTGTGCGGCATGGTAGCATTAAAAATATGAGATGACCCGAGAGATTGGTGATAGAGAAGAGGTGTAGGAGACTTGTATGGTGCCCAAGGTTCTTGCTAACGACAGGGTTAGGTTAATCTTGAGATTTTAGACAAGCGAGATTAGTCACAATAACAAATACAGACAACGCCCTTTGCTTTTCTTTAAGTGCTGATTTCATTAGGGGAAAAGTAATAAAAATAAAAGATATGTATTATCTTATGTGGCCGAATGATAAAAAAGAGACGCGCTTTAATTTTTCTAAGGCAAAGATATCAGGCCGAAAAAAAAAAAAGAAAAAGAGTTAACAGAACCAAAGCTGGTTTAAAAGTTCGCGTGTTCATTTTCTAAAAGCTATTCTACACTCATGTCCATAAATTAAGGATAACTCGGAGTCACGCGGAAATCGAACTCTAAAATAAATATATCACCTGTAAAATCACTACACACATCTTCAAGAATCATATGCAAATTTCAGGAAGTAACAAGATGACACAGATGGTACGTCATACTGACAAGAGTGTAAGAGAATGATATGTAAGGAATACAGGCAAAGAAGTAAAATTATTCGCAGGCACTTTATAAGCATTTCAGTGCAATAATCGAATAGTTATGACACAAAGAACACATTTGAATGATTTTTTACGTGGTAGAATTATCGGCCGTCTGGAATGTGGGCGTACCCAACTGGAAGTATCAGACGAACTTGGAATTGCCCAGAGTGTCATCTCCAGGCTTTGCCAACGATTCCAAGATGATCGTAATGTGAGTAGACGTTACAGCACAGGTCGCCCCAGACTTACGACGCCGAATGAGGACCGGTATTTGGCAGTTACTGCCAAAAGAAACAGGCGGAGCACAGCCTCAGACCTGTCTCGTCAGCTCTCTTCAGCCACTGGTACGACAATTTCAAGGCAGACCGTGTACAGACGCTTAGGGCAGATTGGTCTATATGCTCGTAGACCTGTCAGATGCGTTTCACTTACTCAACTCACTGTCACCTGCGGTTAGCCTGGAGTAGAGAGCATGCATTGTGGACAACGCAACAGTGGGCTTGTGTGATGTTTTCCGACGAGGCCAGGTTTAGCTTGCAGTCTTATTCTCGTCGGACATTCATATGGAAAGCTCCAGGTACCCCGTTACCACCAAGAAAACATCATTGAACGACACCGTTACGGTGGTGCAGGAGTGCTCGTTTGGGGTGGAATTATTCTGGGTTCCAGAACTGACCTGCATGTTCAAATTGGAACCATGAAAAGCCAAATCCATCGGGACGTCATTCTGAAACAACATGTACGTTTGTTTCGGGGCGCCATGGGCGCACAATTTGTGTTTATAGATGACAACACCCGTCCTCACCGTGCAAACATCGTAAGCGAATGCCTTCAATCGGAGGATATCACCCGTATGGACTGGCCAGCATTCTCACCGGACTTCAGTCCAGTAGAGCACGTGTGGGACATGCTTGGCCGACGAGTTGCAGCCCGTCAACCTCCTCCTACATGTCTACCGGAACTTCGGAGAGCATTGCTTTTTGAGTGGTGTAATATCCCCTAAGATCAGATCGATAATTTGATACTCAGCATGCCTAGGCGTTGTACGGACTGTATCGTATCGTCTGGGAGACATACAATGTATTAACAATCATACCAACCATGTAATATTGGTTTTTTGTAAATAGGTTTTTTTTGTAATTTGTTCCAGGGAGAAAAAATCGCTAATTTTTTTAATAATATCAAACATATAGTATCTTTTTTTGCTCTTTACCTTTTGTTTAATAAATAAGCTTTACAAATAAGTCAAATTTGTTTTGCTTCTAACTCTTCCTTTCCCTGATTTTGCATTATCCTTAATTTATGGACATGAGTGTATCTCAGCATTAGCAGTTTCTTCGAAGATACTTATTATGTGGTATACAGTAACTGCAGATCGAATTGCACTACATGCAGCCTTCATGTAGGGCATAACTGTTACTACTAAGATGGAGAATTTGTTATGCACAGAACAAAGACCGTTCTTCCTAAGCATTTGGGTACAATATTTCGCCTACCAATGTGTTAAACTTTGTTTTTAGCACTGCCCTTCTGCATCTGTTAGTTCAGTGAGAGAGCAATATATGTGCCCTCTGACTCAAAAATACTAAATGAAAAGGTACTAAACGACACTATGGGTATATTAACCCGCGAGCACACGCACCGATCCGACGAACACGAGAACACGCGCCGGGTATGTCATACCCGAATAAAAATATTGTAAATAAAAATTTGCCGAAAAAAATTAATCGTTTTTTTAAAAGAAATTAAAATGTAAAACCAAATTAATACTTCATTTTAGATAAAATAGGAAACAATAAGGAGAGGAAAAATTATTTACTTACAATTTTTTTAACATTGTTTACAAAATGGGGTCATATGTTCCATATATATACTTTTGCTACAATTTTCACAAATGAATCTACTCTTTCTATCGTTTTTCTTGGTCTGTACACCTCTTGTAAGTCATTTCAGGTTTTTTGGAGGGCGGTCCATTGTTAACATGTTCATCGGTGGTCAGAGTTCGTCCAGAATCAGGAACCACAGATGCTCGTCGTCGTTCATTTTGAACATTTTCTATTAGCTGCATTCCTAAGGCTTTGAGAAAAGTACTCATCCCGTTCACGAGTTAAATTTTCTCGTATTGAATCAATGTAAATATTTGTATTATCAACTACGTGTTTTAAAATATCTTCATCGATAAGCAATGACAAGGACTCTAGAGGTGTTGAGACGTCTTTAGAATACTTTGTATTTCCAGGGAGTTTAGTTATAATATTTTTGGCCCCAATTCTAACATTAGTCCGGAATTTATTTTTGTTCCATTTCACTCCATTTTTTCCAACATAAAACTCATTGCTACATTCCAGAGTTTCATTTTCTGTATCTGAATCACTACTCTATATGGATGAATAATGATTACTAATTATATTCTTCGTCATCAACATCTTCCTCTTCTTCACTAAATTAATCCTCATCAGAAAAAACTGTTTCAAGGAGATTTCTCAATCTTTTCATCTCTTCATCGTAAGGAATATACGGCCCCATGCTTACAACTCAAGAAAAACTTATACTAAAAGCTTGAAAACGAGAAGTTGCGAAGTGACTCACTGAGAAACGCCAGTACACGCGCGGGTATGACATGCCCGAACAATGCTGGTCCTAAAAAACCGTTGCACTTGCCACCACAGGAATTTCCCCCATTTAAGTATGTGACCTTGAACTCAGCTACACCAAGTTTCATCCTTTTATGAAAGAATGGGCGAGAAATATACAAAAAGAAAAATACAATGGGTATGACATACCCGCCGCGTGTGCTCGCGGGTTAAAGTCTTTATTCACAACTAATCACCAGAGGCCTGAACACAACTATTCCTCTGTTTCACGAGCCGAAGATCCCTCTTCCTAAACTTCATGTAAGCTGTCACAGGAGCCAGTCCTTCACCGTGTTCTTCACTTCGTCGTCCGAGTCGAAACGCTTTCCTTTGAGGCGTCACTTCTGTTCAGGTCGTTTATCTTATTGATGAATTTAGATGTGATTACCGTGTTTGCCTGGCCTGTTCACGAGTCTTCACTCAATTACTCCAGGCCTTCACGAAAATTGGCACTCCATTTCTCACTGACTTGTTGGACACACAGTCTTCCCCGTATACAACCACTATCCAGCGATGAATATCGGCCGGTTTAACCCTTTCCACAGTGAAAAATCTGATAACACCTTGTTGCTCCTCAGTCATCGAATTTGGCAATGTGAACGCCATAATGTCCTCACACGCACTGCCACATCAATTGGATGGGACACACAACTGCCTGTTTCTCTCCTGCGTCATGCGCGGGCGCTCGCTCATGAGCACAGCCATGCCGGATACTACATTCGTGTCCTCAGATGTCTCAATATGTCATGCTAAAGTGACAGATTCAAATTTCAACCAGTTTGGTTGTTACGACGGTTCTTACCTTTTTATTTAAGCACCCAAAGGACCTAAGTATGTACTGACTGTATATACTGAGTTGTATTTTGGTATTCCGGAACTACCTTGCCACCAACCTGAATTCAATATGTCTCCTAACTGTAAGTCACTGGCATGGTTCAAATCCACCGCAATCTACACTGATGAGATCAAGCGAGATGGCAGGAGCTCTGGACTACTATGTGTTCGATTGCAGAGAGACTGTAGAGCATCAGCTTTCGACAGCCAACAGCGGAGCATATCCATGCATGAGATAAAAATACTTTGAAAAAAATTCCTGTATTCCGAAACGCATGCGCGACTGCGTCAAGATAGCATGTAATATTTCAAACAGGCTGGAGTAACTTTCAACTGCCATCATCATCGCCAGCACAGCCTCTGTATGTTCTGCATTTGCATTAAATTAATTTTGCTCAAGTTGACGATTCGTTTTCTTTTCTTTCTTATTTGTTTTCACTTATTGGATTTTAAATTAATGTCATGTAATGAAGCTTTAAAAATTTTAACTAGACATTCTGCTTGAATTAGTTAAAGTTTCAATGAGTCTATCTTACCTGCCATGATACCGTACGTGACCATGAGAACGTCCACAGAGGGCGCCACCGTACTCAAGAGGAAAGCCAAGCAAGATACGATACTTCCAGCTATCGTCACAGGTCTGCATCCGAATTTATTCGTCAGCGCGCTCACAACAGGGCCTGAAATTAATTGCATAATTTAACACGCTAGTTTAATGCTTGCTAAAAGAGTTCGATAACTTAACATTGGTGAATGAGTTCAATAATTTAACATGTAGTAGATCGATACTTTACCAGTTCGATAGTTTAAGATTACCTAAATAAATTCGATATTATAAGATTTGCTAAGTGAGTAATTTAGTTAACTCTTACTGAATGAGTTCGATAAATTAATATAAGTTAATGAGTTAGATGTTGTTACGAATTTTGTATGTATTATTGCGTGCGTACGGGTTCGTAATAGATGGAATGCACGAGTCTGATGAAAAGTTAATAAAATTTATTCTTATCACAAGACATAAAACAAAATGCTGAAATGTTTCCTCACAGATATTCGTACAATATCACAATATCACATAGTAGTTATATTTTAAACTACTAAAACATCAAACAGAACGCAATCCAAAGCGCAGGGAAAGCTACTCATGTCTCACCGCGAATTCACCGTAGTCAACAACAGTTATCTAAACAACTGAATTGATATGTTTCTGTCCGTCTTTTTAAAGCTTTTTAATGAGTCACGAGAATTTTCTCGTAATTTCTGTTTCCTCGAGGTTTCTGGAAAGCAAAAGAGTAGAATTACGAGATATCTATTTATTAAACGTTAAATGCACGTGCTCCTGTATTTTTACTTTTCCGGCGTAGATTTCTCTTAAAATAAGTCTCGTGCGGATTATAAGAATATCAAGGAAGGGGAGGGAATTGTTGGATTCAATTTCAAGAGTGAATTGGATGGCTGGATCAATTGAATTCATAATAGATAGAATCTCGGATTCCATTATTTGAAGTTCAGATTTTGAGCGTGAAGGTGCATTTGCCCCTCGCTCCCTATTTTTAACTTCGCTAAATTTTTCTTGTCCTTTATGCTTGATCAAATAGCCTGGCTCAGTAAAAGCGCGAGACAAATTTTTAAGAGAAAGCTATGCCGAAAAAATAAAAAAAACAGATGCACGTGCATTTAGCATTTAACATTGAGTGAATGGATATCTCGCTAATTTCCATAAATGTAATTGACTGTTATGTTAGCTGTAACCGTAATTCTATCCTCTTATTGCTTTCCTGTAATTCCGGGAAGCAGAAATTGCTAGAAATATATCGCGCGGCTGGTTGAAAACTAATTTAGGCGAAGAAAAAGCATCTGCTCTCAGTTATTTAATTAGCTGCTGTTGTTAGTTCAGTGTGATATCGAATTGGCTTTCTCTATGCATTGCGTTGTATTTTAACGTTTTTAGTAGTTTGAAGTATAGCTAATGATTATACTGCGTGATACTATGAACACTTGTACGAATATCTCTGAGGAAAATTCCTGAGTTCTGATATATTTCTGTTGATAAGAATAATTTTTATTAAATTATTATCGGACTTGTCCATTCAATCTATTGCGAACAAGTATGCACGCAACAATATTGTAAAAAAGTTTGGTTTTGGGTTTTGGTTTTATTAGATTACGGCAAAGCACTCGAGGGCTATCTGCCTTAAGGAAGGGATGCCTTCGTGGAGGACTTTCTAAGGGAAACTGGCTCGTGTACACGTTACACACGGAGAAAACCACGAAAACGCCCATGCAGCCAGCCCATTCGCGGGATTCGAACCTCGCACCGAACTACCAGTGTTCAGCGACGTTACCGCTCGGCCGCTGGTGGGCCTATTGTAAAAAGGAATCTTTATAACTTCCCCTGTAAGGTATTTCTCCCGCCTTCTTAGCATGTTTCGTGCTGTAGTGGTCAGCACGCTCGACGCGTATTCGAGAGGTCCGTGGTTCGCGTCCCGGCGAGGGCATTGCTCATTCTTTATCTCTCGTGCTTCGAAATAAGCTAATGATTCTACAGTGGCGCCCGATCTAAAAGGTGGTGAACGATGATTCTTCACCACCAGGATTTAGCGATTGGGTCCCCTAAAACCCCAGTCTTCCTTTAAAAGGGGAGTATATGAGGTATTTCTCTCGCTTTCTTAGCATTCCTTTATGATGTAGTGGTCAGCATACTCGACGCGTATTCGAGATCCGTGGGTCGAGTTCCGGCGAGAGCATCGCTCATTTGTTCATCTCCCCCGCTTCAAAAATACCTAATATCTCTACACCCTCACTGATGTGTAAAACATTAACTATAGTTTGTAATTCCTCAAAGAATAGTATTACAGAAATAAGAAAATGCGGAGACAGTAATGGAATGCAAAATAAGGAGACATCTAAAACTTGTTCAGTGTGTATGAAATGAAATTATGCTTAAAAATTTTTATATTCACCCTAATACTTAATTTATTATCAACGTGATATGGCCAAAAATTAGTCGTACACAAAAATTCTACCAATGTTCAATGAATTAACCCTGTTTCAACAGATATTTTACGTCACTCCTGAGAGCATCATTAAGGTCGTTATAATAAATTTGGCTTCTGCAAGTTAATCATTACATGTAATTCAATTAAAAAGCTTAATCGTTCATTATTAGCCCAAAAGGACGTTAGTCCGGAATGGGCTATTAGTCTCAAAACGTGGTTTTGCGTCGTCCACGCTAAACAGCGAATCACTTTTCAAATGGATGCTAAAAAATACGATAGCCCTGTATTATTTTCAAAGAAATGATATAATGAAGGATCTCCATGGATGTATGTATGTTCTTCGCATAGTGAAAACATGATGGTGTCTACGGCCATCAAATTTTGAATAACGTAGATCTCCACTCGAACATGTGAGCCAGGAAGCCCGGATTTTGAATTTTATATTTCATATTTTGCAAAACTTGTAGACTCATTAGGTTTTTAAAAAAAAAAAAAAAAAAAAAAAAAAAAAAAAAAAAACAGGAGATTTGAAAAATGTGCAATGCGCTTGCCGGGACACGAACTCTAGACCTCCCGAATGTGTGTCGAGTATGCTTCCAGTTACACCACGAAGGCATTCAGCTAGCAACTTTGGTTTTGGTCGCAGCTAGCAACTTTGTAGACAGTATATTAAATTAATAATTAATTTTATTTTCAAGTTTTATTAGTAGAACTTATAAATACTGCTTTGGCCGTAGCCCGCTCATCTGGAGGGCTTACCCGCTAGTTATTATTAACCAGGTGAACGTAATTGTTACTAATCAGTGAAGTTTATTAACCAGCCAGTTTAATATGAGTCGGTTACTGAAAATCAAAGTGGTCATTAAAATGTATTTCGCCTGATGTATTTTAGCTTCTCCCTTTTCACATTTTATATACCTAAAATCAAAGTCTTTTCCTGTTAATAACGCTGAAATTAAGATATAAGTCTGAGAATCGAAGAAATGAGGTAATTCATAATATATCCAACTAGTGGTTTTAGTGAACATTACTAAAAGGCGTTCTATAAGGTGCTATCGTTTAGTATAGCCCACTCAGATTTTTCCCCCAAAAATATCACCAAACATAGCGATAAGTGATAGGACATGGTAACCCATACCATTCAGCAAACGCAATGTTAACAACCGTAAATTTCTGGAATTACGGTTACAGCTAACACTTACAGCTAATAATCAATTACATTTATTCAATTTCAAATACAAATTACCGAGATACTCATTTACTAAAAGTTTAAATGCACATGACCCAATGGCAGACCGCACATTGAGTTGAACAATGTTAAGCGAATTTCGCTTTCTGCGCATGCTTGATGGGTACCTTTGGCGCGAGGAGAAATACTGGCCGCTAAGCATCCCTACGCTAGCTTATGCGTGAACTCCATGGCTGTCGAGTGTGGTCGAGTGATGCTTACAACTGCAATGTTGTGGAACTGGTGTTCATTAGTTATTTTAACGTTGTTTATTAGTTATTTTAACGTCCATACCGATCGCACTTGCTTATTTTTGTAATGTATGTTTCATTTTAATTTGTCAAAACCAGTGCATTTAATATTTGTTAACATATATTGTGCGTAATAATTCGTTATTTAGATGTAATATGTTTACATGTTATAATTCAGTAATGTAAACTGGATTTTATCGCTTAGCTTGTTAACGTATATTCGCGCTTTTATTTTCTTAGTTCAAATAATTAAATAAACAGCATTAAGGAATTGAAAAATTTCTTCACTATTATTTACAAACACTTACTATATTCCTACGTGTTTCTTTACGTATGTAAGAATGGAACGTCTGATAAATCCTGAATTGTTTTTATTCCTTAAAAGTATAATGAATAAATTTTCGGGTAAAGTGCAGAATCGCCCACTAATTTGTTTGGCGCTTTTTTACAAGAGTAAGAAGAATTGGATTTTTGCCAATTTTCGATGACTTTTTAAGTGAAAATAAGTCGATGTGTACATAGATAATGTCAAGCGCGTGAGCAATGCCATTTTTATGCAATTCTGGGAATTTTTTTTTTCTTGAAGTGAAAGTAGGTCGATGTGTACATGGATATCGAGTATGTGCAATTCTTAAAAACGCGCCAAGCAGTAGGTGATTCTGCACTTTCCCCAAATTTTATTTTAACACAGTAATTACTTTACATTGCACATATACTCTACGTAGAATTAAAAGCCAGATTTGTTTACAATCAGATGGCGGTACATATACCATGTACCGTATTTATCTTCTTTTTAAATCCTGCCAACATAACAATTATGCCAAACTTTTTTTTTCTGGGCATGCGCAGTATGCGACATTCGTGTAACTCTGTTCAACTATATGTGCGGTCTGCCATTACGCGACCCGATATTCTTACTCTTGCGGCATAGCTTTCTCTTAAAATTTGTCGCTCTCTGCATTCCAAGAGGAAATACAACAATTTTAATTATAATTCTACTAAATACTAAAATATCTAAAATATACTAAAATATCTATCTAAATACAAAATTCGTAACACTGTTATCGGCGATTATTTAACGCTCAGATATCGTGGAGAATATTATTTTGGAGATAAGATTTTGGACTGCTTGGTAGGCAAGACTTTTTGCATTTAGTTACGCCTTGCTGTAAACCTGCTTATTAGTGATGTTGTAATTAAGTAATTAAGACACTATAACACTCCTAACAAATACTAATTCAGAAGTCAAACAACAAATATCAGCGTTATATTTTCAAATTTTCACAGGACTAGTTTCAATGGTTTTACCGAACCACCATCCTCAGCTGCAAAAACGCAAATGAACGAGATAGGATATAATGATCAGATAAGATAAGAAAGCCTGGACAGAAAATAAGCTAGCGGCGTCATCTGTTGATGAAACCAGAACTAAAACTTAATTTCTTTAAAGGCCGAAGGCAAAGATGGATTGGAATTAGGATCGTTAACTAGAACAGAAAGATTTTTTTTGAATGTGAAACGCCTCTAGAAAATCCATTTCTTCAATGGAAGATGTTTTTTGAATAATTTCGGAAGCAGAAAAATTGAAAGTGTGATTTTCGGACCAACAATGTCACAGAACACAGGAAACACAGAAGTCTTCTGTTGCCCAGCATTGTGGGCAACAGAAGTGTGGGGCTGAGAAATCAATTAGGCTAAAGATCTTGGTACGCGTGTAGTAAGCATAATTTACAGTAATTTAAGAGCGAAATATCTAAAGGTTTTCTGCATTGTTTTTAAAAATTACATAATTTTAACCTTAATCATTTTCCTTCATCATTCCTTAACATTTTTCTTCTTTTAAAATCTTGTGTAATAGCTGTAAATTTATTTCTATTATCCATGATTTCTGGTGAAAACAAGATGGTCGCGATTTTTGAAACACGCAGTTTGTCGGAAATCTTGATGGCAACCATTTTTTCAAAACACGGTATTTGACGCGCTTTGGCGCCAAACAAATTAGCCAAATTTTTAGCCAAGGTTCCCTAAAAGGTTTCTAATGCTATAGGTTCTATAGGTTATGTAACTGGCATAGAAATATTTAAAATATTTTACATTTTTAAACAGGATTTTTACTTATTTACTTCATTTTTATTAATTTTTGTTATTTATTATTTATAATTTTATGAGCCCAAAGAGGCAATTTGCCCAGAAGTGCTATTAATTTCATTTTGGCATTTTGCTTCGTCCGCCATAAGACAGCGTTTCACTTTTCAAACTGTTGCCATCAACATCGCTGCATTATATTCAAAGAAGTTAAATAATGAAAAATCTGCATGAATGTGTGCATTTTTCTCCCGTTGGAAAAATTCAACGGTACCTTGAGACATCAAATTTTGAATAACGTAGTCCTCCACTCGAATACGGGCATCTGGAAGCGCAAATTTGGTATTGGTTTTATTATCTATTTCATATTCTATGAAACCGCAACCCATTTTTTATTAACAAACTCAACGATTTCAAAGCCAGCAATAGCAATACTGTACGGAAAAAACATTTTGTTCCCAGCTCGTGAGACTGTGTATCGGAAATTCTAATGATATGCTCTATTTAAATATTTTGTGATATTGCTGTTGAATTCAATTTTATTGTTTAAGTGCGAAGAACATTATATTTAACAAATAAAGATAACATTCAAAACGTTAAAGACATGCCCCTTTGGGCGTAATATAAAATGTAAAGCTTTCAGATTTTAAACCCTTTTTTTTATAAATTTGTTTATTTATTATTTTCATTTTTCATTTATTTTTTAATAATTTTTTTTGAAATAGCTATTATTACTTCTAATTTTGAGGTTACCTGAAGTCTCTACTTGAAATTTTCAGATTTACTTTGAATGTTTGTTTATTGTGTCTGATTGCCTTGCACAGGGATGCAGCAGTGATATGCAGCAGTGATAATTTTAAAACTAAACTCTGAGATAAAACCCTATTACTTGATGATCATAGAAGAATTAAAATACCTGCACTAAGATAACACCCTGTGAGTAGAGATCCAACCCATGCTGTTTTTCCTTTAGGAGACTTGTAGTAGTCCACAAAATGGATGAGAAAAATACCAAAACTGTAGGCGATGCCGTCGACCACAACGTTGCACAGAAAGGAGGCGACCACGATCACCCAGCCCCATCCGCCATCCGGAGGCTCAGGAATTCCCGCCCAGTAATCTTCCTCTTCCGCCATGTCGATGACCAGTGTGCATGGGAGCTTGGGTGGTGCTGTCGTTAGGGAGCTCCATACTTCGTCTCCTTCCTCTTCCTCTTCTTCTTCTGGAACACCCTTCATCGTCCCTAAGAAAAAACGAAAACAATAAAATTTCGTGCTGTTGGAAAAATTTAGAGTTTAACGGAAGCAATCAACTTACAGAGACTGTTAAGACTCTCTGCAGTGGGAAGCCAGAGCCTATATCTTTCACGGAATCAAACACGAAGCCTTGGATTTTAACGTTACGTACCACTCACCACACCGAAGGAGTGTCTTAAATTCTCTACATTCTTCATCTTTCATGGGTAACCCGTGGAGAAGTTAATGACCAGTCGAACAAATTAAGATATTGTAGAGTTATTGTTCATCATATTTTTAATTCGGGCGCCACTGTTGATATTATTAGCCCAAAGGGTTGTAAAGAGATTAGGTTTGTTGGAAGCAGGAAAGATGAAAAATGAGCAACGCCTTCGCCGGGAATCGAACCACAGACCTCTACGCGCCCAGTGTGCAGACCACCACACCACAAAGGCACGCTGAGAAGGCGGGAGAAATACCTTAAACTCTGATTGGTGTAGAACCTTAGGTCGGATGTCCATGCGACTGCGTATCAGGTTTCAGCCCGAATGGCCTACTAGTCTCGAAACGTTGTATTTAAGTATATATACACAATGCATTGTATTCTCCCGTACGGCCACACACGGCGCTGTGTCGTGTTTGGCAAATATTGCTCTAGCTCGTATAATAATCGCATTAAGGACGCAAATAGTACTTTCAATGTATTAATCTGACTATGCATTCTTGTTTCTTGCCTCATAGTGTTCCATTGCAGTTATAACATATTATAAATTTCACTTGCTCCTATGTACACCACCTTATTGTATCCATCAGGTATTAACTATATGTTCAACTGCCCTTGTATGACAATGAAACTTCTTTTTAGTCTCAATAAATTCCCGGGGGCCCTTTGGTTCGTTGAACTGCTCCTGGGATGGATCCGGCGTTGCGTCTGGGCGCTCGGTGCGAGGCACACGTGAGGCTCCTCTCTAGCCAACTCTAGATAAGGGTGGACATGGTGCTGTACTGATTAATCTCTATGGCAAAGGGACAGTGCCCATGTCCACCGTCACTTATCACTTATCACTTGGTCTTGAAACGAGATTTGGCGGCGTATCACTTTAAATGTTTGAAGCACTTTTCAAACTGTTGTCATGAACTTCTATCCTCTGTATTATTTTTGAAGAAATTAAATAATGAACTATCTGAATGAATGCATGTATGTTTCTCGCACTGTGAAAAAACGACGATAACCTAAGGGCCATCAGATTTTGACTTACGAAGTCCACCCGAACATGTGCACTTCGAAGCCAGAATTTTGAATTTCGAATTTTATATTGTACATTTTGTATCAAATCATTAAAGCGATCAAAAGAATTTTATATCAAATCATTAAAAGCGATCAAGAGCAACGCTGTACAGATTAAGACATCGTTATCTCCAGCTCGCGGGACCGTATATCGGAAAATCTAAATATATGCTGTTTTTAAATATTTTGTGATTTTGCTCTTCAGCTAAATTTTATGTGGCGTAAAGGCGAAAAACATGATATTTAATTAATTAACGTAACAGATAATACGTTAATAATGAAAAAGACAAAAAAAAGTTTCGCAAACCATCTTGCTCAGAAAACTGCGCATTGATATGATAAGTTGAGAAGAGACTGAAAACAATATAAAATGGTATGCTAACACTTAACACTTCATTGGGAATTCTAAATATATGCTGCTTTTAAATTTTTTGTAATTTTTCTGTTGAACTGGACATGGTGTAAGAAAGGATGCATATGCCAAGGAAATGATGCTTAATAATAAAGTTAAAAAGACAAAAAGAATGGGTTAGCATGAGTGAGCGCAGCAGCAGACGTTTAGACTGACAGCTTAGCGGGAGCATAGAAAATAATAATAATAATAATAATAATAATAAACTCTTTTTGGTAGCCATTAAAATCTAAGCCCTTTCTGATTAAATTTTTTTCTCGTCTGGAAAAGTGATACATTTTTTGTATCCTCAGCAAGAATTAGACTTAAAACCTCCCACTGCTAATCTTGATAATTAAAAAGAAATAAAAAATACATTAATATACGGGAGGTATTGCTTTAATTATTCTGCAAGTTAAGTTGATAATTTCTGCAATGTCAGGTGCTGCATTGCAACTTTAAGATGAGAGCTCAGTAGAAGCCAAAACCTTGATAATGGTTTCAAACATAAAGGTACTGAAATCTTCCTTAATTTTAGACCAAGGCACTCGACACGTCTGTAATTTAATAAAACATCAAGTACAATTATAGCTACCTTTCCAGTCAGCCTATTCTAACGATGCGTCTATTTGAATTGAAATCACATCTACATAATCTAGCAAAACATCTAACAGAATATCATAAGTACAGTAAAACACCTATTAGAACATTAACAAACCTTACAACCACAACACATTGTATTCTAATTAAAGCATTTATAAAAATTACAGTTACAGTAAGGTGGCATGGGTTTCACCGAAGGAAATCAACATGAAAGAAATTATAACTTTCAGTGGAGATGGCTATCTTAGAGTGATCAAATTCATTAGTAAGATTTATTTATGTTCTTAGGAATATTGGTCCTCCTCAGAAATGGTGATTTAAGAAAATGGGTCGTGATTATACGAAGACGAATGAGTGTAATGATGCATAAAATGCTGTAATACATTTATGAAAATCGGATTAAGATACTAAATAACAATGATCATACCATAATAAATGAACAAATTTTTAATTCTTTCAATGTCATAAAATTCAAATATTTTAAACTTAAAAAGAACTCAAGTCCAGCAAAATAGTTACTTTTTAGTTTGGTATATTGTCAATCTTTTCGAAACTATTAATATTCAACTGTGGAAAGACAGGTATTATGTTTCATGTTTGTATAAATAATTTTTGTAATTATTTTTTGTTTTTTATGGTAAATATATTATCCCAAAATAATGCAGCAGACAAGCAATCCATATCATATTGTTGCGTTTTCTTCTGACACCAGTTGTTACGTTATTGTCTTCCTTCACGTTCGTACGGGGTTCGTGTGGATTTTGAGTGAATAACGACGACACTCGATGAAGTATCGAAACACACTTTAGGTACCAATATTAATCAGGACAGCTCCAAAACACTTTTACAGTCGTCGAAGATCTACTATAAACACGCTGACACGATCAGCGACACAGCCTCCAGGTTATCAGGCTGTCACGGTGCAGGCAGCTTCACAGCGAAGCACTAGTGTACAGCTCTCGACTCTGCTTGTTCGTTCTCGGAACTCCACATACTCTCGAGACTTTCCATGCTACAACTCGCGACACACAGAGCACAGCTCCCGACACTTCGGTTCAGTCGTTCCCGAAGCTCAACACACTCTCTAGACGATGCACTAACCACGATACACTACGAGACTCTCTCGGTGCACTCGATTCTCGGCACTCGCTGCCCGACTGTCAACTCGATCGACTCCGCAGGAGTTGACTTGCTAAACGAGACACCAACTCGAGACTAACTCTCCGCGTACCAGCAGGATTTATATAGCTTTTGGCTGGTGTTCTAGAACATTCTGAGCTAAACCGGTAAGAATTCGTTCCAGAAAATTCTCCATCCGTCCATGGCATATCGCCAATTTTGTCGCCAAATGGACGATTTTTCGCCAAATGTGGCAACTTTGACTTCCCTTGCCATTTTATGGCAGCCCTAAACTTGCTTTGCGGGGAAGCTATCTTATCGTACCTGTATATTTCGTAACACTATGATTGCGATATGGGTAGCTCATTAGCGCTCTGTAATAAAATAGCTTTATAGGGTGCTCGCACGTGCTTTGAAATGATCTGTTGCGACTAGCTTTTCGTACCGCTTCTCACTCCATAATTCAAAACTGGAATGCGTCAATATACACCGTGTTTCAAAAAGAATATACGTATTACAAAGTGTTATTTTGTCCAAACTATCGATCACTGTGCCTCGGCTCGGCTATTGGCGAAAAGAATACCTAGTCTAGTTTATATTAATATCTGATAAATGTTAGTTGTCTTCTGTTTTGTGTGGTAACAGTGACATGTTTAAAATGGCAAGTGACATGTTTAAAATCATTTTATGTTCTCGAATTTGACACCCTGTGATTCTTCCTGTGGGGTTTCATCAAAGACAACGTTTATGTACCACCACTCCTACATAACCTGGAAGAGGTGAAGAACCGGATCCGTATTGTCATAACATCCGTGAGGACGGATATGCTTGCCCGAGTGTGTGAGGAATTTGAGCACGATGTGATACTGTTCGTGTCGTTGATGGAGAACATACTGAACATCTGTAATCTGAACTTGAGAGGTTCGTACATATGTGTATAAAGTTTCATATTTGTATGTTATACAGTTTAATAAATGTATGCATTCGAAATACGTATATTCTTTTAGAAACACGCTGTACTTTGCTTCAAATTTTTCAAATATCACTTTCATGAAGCATGAGAAAGTTAACATTTCCAACGATAGTAATGAACAGCATGGAAGGACAAATATGAACTATCGGAATAGGTGAAAGGCTGATAATACTTACTCGCTTAGACCTCGCTAGATAATACTCGCTTACACCGCACCAAATTCGAGCCCATTCCCATGAAAACCCGACAGCATTCGAATGGGGCGCGGTTTCAAAAGTTGCTTTTTGAATGCTGCGAAAAAATTCATATGGAACTGTTAATTTTTAAAATATTGTTACGAAAGTACAGGCGCAGTGAGATGGCTTCCCCGCAAAGCAGTTTTAGGGTTGCCATAAAATGGCAAAGGACGGCACGGTTGTCACATTTAGCGAGAAATCGCCCATTTGGCGACAAAATTGGCGATATGCCATAGACGGATGGAGAACTTTCTGGAACGAATTCTTACCAGTTTAGCCCATAATGTTCTCGAACACTAGCCGAAAGCTATATAAACCCTGCTGGCCCGCAGTCAGAGTGCCTCGTCTAGAGTGCGAGATAGTTAGTCTCGAGTTAGTCAGTCCGTGCGGAGTCGATCGAGTTGACAGCCGGGCAGCGAGTGCCGAGTAGGTCGTTGAGTGCATCGAGAAAGTCTTTAGTGTATCGCGGTTAGTGCATCGTCTAGAGAGTGTGTTGAGCTCCGGGAACGACTGAACCGAAGAGTCGGGAGCTGTGGTTTGTGTGTCGTCGAGTGCATCGCGAGTTGTAGCGTGGAAAGTCTCGAGAGTACGTGGAGTTCCGAGAACGACCAAGCAGAGTCGGGAGCTGTACTCTGGTGCTTTGCCGTGAAGCTGTTTCAACCGTTATAGTCTGATAACCTGAAGGCTGAGTCGCTGATTGTTCCAGCGAGTGTATAGTAGATCTTCGACGACTGTAAAACGTGACTTTGGAGCTGTCCTGATTGATAGTGGCTAAATAAAGTGTGTTTCGGTACTTCATCATCAAGTGTAGTCATTATTCACACCAAATCCAAACGAACCTCGTACGAACGTGAAGGAAGAAAATAACGTAACAACTGTAGTCGGAAAAAAAAAACGCAACAATTTTAAGAAACTAGCCTAGCCTCTTTAATTATGGCAAGCCATTGTGCAACTCCATTTACTAATCTGCTAAAACACTTAACATGATTGCAATTCCTTTACATTCATATTTGCTTAAATCAAGTGTCCGTCAGAATTGAAACTATATCTAAATAACCTAGTAAAATATCATTGACAATAGTAACTATTTTTATAACCCCATTTACACTATCCTAACAAAACATCAATCAAATCTGCAAGTTCCTGAAATAAGCTTACAGAACATCTATCAGAATAGCCTTCACCACAGAATTACCTTTGCAGCCGCATCTTTTGTAAGCGAGTGAAATAGCAGTTACCAAAACTGAAACCAGCTTTAAAAACACACTTACTGGAATCTTGTCTCCTCGACATTCTTTCAGAATGAAAACCGATTATGACGACAACAGAAATGATGTATACACGTCATGACTTCCTTGTACGGAATATTAAATTATACTCATTTTTTCTTGCATTTCATTTAAACTTATTGGATTGAATTAAATCTACTTCGCCGATGGCGCATAAATCGCAATAGAATAAATGCACTCTTTAAAATTTACTATATTTGTTTACCATAGCGACACACTAGCGCTAGATTCACTAAACAGCGTTACACCTCATTCATTTTATAACACAGAATGCACAAAAGTTAAATCATCTGAGGAGTTATCTAATCGTTGCCAAATGTTCTATTCAAATGCTATAATAAATGTAAAACGATGTATAAAAGAAATTAAGCGAACAAACGAACAAACAAAAAAGAAACAGTTCTTCACATACGATTCAGTATTTCTCATTCAATTAATTCAGTTCTCACTTTGCGACAAGGCAAAAATACATAAAAACTCAAAATATCTTTATTAAAAATTGCGAAATAAATCTTAAACTTATTTCCTAGAACAAATTCCAGAATAATTTAAGCATTATTTGATTCGCAATAATAAATGAAGGCGTTATCTTTGTTGTTTCGAAACTTATTCTTTCTAGATTGGCAACCAATCCGCTGTTTTCTTAAGTTAGAAATGTAAACAAACATGTCCGCCATCGCAAAAATAATTAGGCTTAGCCGCACTTAAACAACTTTTAAATTGTTGATAACTCCACAACTATTGCAGATTTTTGCAATAGTTGTGGAGATTGCATGCAGATTTTTGAAAGGCATAAAAACCTTAATCGGAAGATAAGAACAACATAATTCAATCATTTTTAAAGCAAAAAATGCACAGTTTACAAAATATAAGTGTAAAGAAGCTGAGCTGAGTAACAGAGTGGACATATATATATATGTATGTATATACATATATTTATATACGTTTGGTGAGGCCGATTGCTACCAAAATACGAGGTGCACATCTACATGTTATAGAGTCCTATTTACAAAATGTCAACGTCCTGAGGCTACTCGTTTTTGAGTTATGCGAGATACATCACGAAAAATTCTCTTCAGAATTCATTTTAAATCAGTTTTATAATCTTTTTTTTTTTTTTTTTTTTTTTTTTTTTTTTTTTGTAGGAAACGAGTCTTTTATTTTGTCCTTACGTACAGATGTCACGCAAAAACATCGTTAAATTGCATTCTATACCGGTCAAAATGGATATTTTAGTTGAAATATGATGGCTGAAACTTTTCGCGATTACAAGACTCCTTTTTACGTCGTACAAGGAAGTAAAAGTAGATAGTAGGTAAATCTATGTAAACTAACGAATATTTATTAATTTTTCTGAATCCTCAAGGTATTATTAATAATTAAGTTAGTGATTTTATCGTAGTGGCTAGCGCGTCAGACAGCTGCACCACAGGTCGGGGATTCGATCCCCGGGCTAGGCAAGGCCTTTCATCAGCCTTTCATCCCTTGAATGGGTCGTTAAATTCAGTACCAAGTTCGCTTGGAGACTAAACACCGGAGGGTCCTGCGACAGGCTAACCAGTTGTCCAGGGCATATGCTGACGCACCCCGGGGCCCAAGGTCAAGAACGCAGATTTCGGGGCACTGCAGGCCGTGGCCAACTAAGGCTGTTGCGCCTGAGTTTTTTATTATTATTATTATTATTATTATTATTTTTTTTTTTTTTAGTGATTTTATCGAAGGGAAAAGGAAGGCAAAATTAGCGAGCAATCGTGAAACTTTCTTAGCTTAAGAATTATGCTAAGGATTTCGTGATTAAGGATGCGTGTGTAATATTAAACAATCTGATGTAGACACCTCATGCTTCCTTGTACGGTCTCTTAAATTATACACACTTTTTGCTCATTTCATTTAAACTTATTTCGTCGAATTATTCTAACTTAATTCACCGATCAGTTAAGGCAAATTGAAAATGACATCAAAATTTGCAAATTTCGAAATCAAATACCCCGTTTAATTTTTGCCTTACGAGAGAGAGAAACATCTTATATTTTTTCCCGTAACGAGTATAAACCTTTCCCAAATGTAAGTATAGGAACTGACAGACAGCATTAAAAATTAGATTATGTTATTTGTCCAAAATCAATGTTTTAAAAATTTTACATTGCCAAAACACGAATATTTTCGCCATTTAAACACTTCTGCAAATAGATGTATTTGTCTGCACCCAAGAATTTCGAAAATTGAGATTGAGCAAAGGCTTTTAAGCCAGGTAAGGGGGTAGTATATTACAATAAAAAGGGAAGGTGCACAACTAGATGTTTTAGCAGTCCCGCATACAAACTTTCGAATTTCTATGGTTAGTCCTTTTTTGAGTTATGCGAGACACATGCGTACGTACAGACTTCATGAAAATGTCCATTTTGAATACATTTAACAATACATTTTCAATAAAATTGTTGGAGAAACAGTCTTTATTCTGACGGTATACCCAAATGTCACGCAAAAGAATCGTCCAGTGGATTCGGGAACAGTTCAAAATGGATATTTTCATTGAAATACGATACCCGGAATTTTTCGTAATTACTATACTTCCTTTACTCGCTTCAATGAAGTAAAAAAGGGCGCAGGGTAATCTGAGAACGTCAGATTAGAGCCTCAAATTAACATAAAAATTTTCAAAACTATTTTAAAAATACAAAAAAATCAGATAAAAATGGGAAACAAAACTGCAATCTATCTTTGAAAGATTTCAGTTTCACGGGAATCACTTTTAAATAAACACTTACAACAAAATTATTAATTTAATAATTAAATCCCTCGAATTTAAGGTTCGGAATACAAAATCATACATTTAAAAAGAATTGATCAAAGTAGCAAAGGCGAACGAAACATGAAAAAAAAAAAAAAAAAAAAAAAAAAACTTTCCTTGATTTTATTGTATTCTAACTTAATGCCATGCGTAAATTTTGGTACTTAATGAAAAATAAATATATATATATAAGATTATATAAGACGCTACTGGTCATTTTTATTTCTAGCTTCTGTGTGCACGAGGATTTCTCTCATATAAAATGGCAACAACTTCTTTTTTCTATCAGGACACTAAATAAAGACAATAAATATCTCTGTCGTATACGTAGCAGCATTAAGTATAACTATCACAAAACTAAAAGCTTTAAAATATTACATTGATACAAATATTCAATCGACACAGACAGGTATGTGCAGGTTTGAAATGTATAGCATTAGACACTAAGTTCAGATCGAATTTACCATTCAATTGCACAACTAAATGATTCACTGTATTCGCATACCTTTAATATCTTACCTACAGTTATTATCTTTAATTCGAGAAACTATTGTTCGTTATGTCAGAACTATTAGTGAGTACTCGCATATAATGAATAGTTATTTTACACGAAAAGTTAAAATAGTTATTGGCAGAAGTTTTTGGCAGGGTACAAATAATATAGGAACTTGTTTAATGATATCTTTTTCATTGTTGAATGATTTTCGCTAAATTCGAAACCCATGACTGTTCGATTTGTTTTCTCATTAGCTAGTGTAACCAGAGTGTGCTTCTCCTTCCACCCCATCTCTGCCTTCTTCGAAAATTTTATATTACTAACAACTCTTGATTTGATAAAATTCTCACATTAGAGGATGTGTGCGACACCTTCCAACATTTCAGTATAATTTATATTGCGAAAATATTTAATGCATGGTCGTTCCTCAGTTGCATTCGCTATTTTGAAAAATCACAGAAGTAAAAATTCTTTATGCACAGAAAACGAATTTATTAATAAGCATTGAAAAGAAAATTAAATATAATTTATTGTCAGATATGTATGTCGTAACAGCTTCTGAGAAAACTCTGAAAGCATTTTACCCACGCACATATTTTAAATGAATTACCCTTAATAGTTTTTATTGTAGTATTACATTACGTAAGTTTATTCATAACTACATATCATTTGAGCCTTTAAATATCTTGACGCCTCTCCTTAAAAAATACACTAATGTGCAAAACTTAACACGTTCACGCCGGGTGGGCCACCAGTGGGCCGCACTAGTCCGTCTCATCGGGCGGCGCGTACCACCGGCGGCCCGCACTAGTCTGTCTTATCGGGCGGCGCGTGCCACCAATGGTACGCATTCGATTGTGTTATTAGACGCTGAAAATTAAAATAATTAAAAATGAACGTTTATTTATTATAAAAACATTTTTAATAACAATTATAATTAATAACTATTTGCAAACGTACAACTCGTATACAGGTCTGAACAGGTAATAATCGCGCGCCGCCAGATGAAACGCGGCAAAAATTCAAGCGCCATCTCACGGCGAAGAACATAAAAATTGGCCCCGGCGTGAACGCGTGTTAAGCAACAAATTCAATTTTTCTCCATGAAACTGTTGAAAGGACTTCTTGCAATCAATACAGGTTAATGAAAAGCCAACTCAGATGATTTATATGCATATATCAGCAGTTACGTCCGCAAAAACGTGAGGAGTCAGCGCACGCGATACTGGACAACTTAAAAAGAAGAAAGGAAGGTGCATTTCCAGGCATTATTCTGTAAATCAAAGTGAGATGTAAGTGAAATATAACTACAAGAAAATATCAGGACTTCTTTGCATGTGTTAGTATGATCGGCAAGCTCGAGGAGGGCTGTAATTTCAGTCTGCCGCCCAAGAGTTTGAAATATATATAGGTATTGTTTCACCAGCTTGGAGAGCCTTTCAAACGACGGGTACACTGCAAGAAATCTTGGTTGGTCAGCCAAGGAGACCAACGGTGACCGATGACCGATATACCGCCTTGCATGTGAAAAGGGAACGAAAACATACAGCGGTAGTAGTTGCACACGGCAACCGGACGCCAGGTGTCCTGGTTTGCTGTGGTCAGACAACTTCATAAAGTTGGCTTATTCATCTGCCATCTATAGTAGTGTAGTGAACAGAAAGTCTGGGCACTTTATCAATTGGAGTCACGTCCTCTTTACCAATGAGAGTCGTTTCAATCTGAAAAACGATTCTTGATCTCTGATATGTACAGAGGTAGGGACACATTTTCATCCCACTGGCATTTGGGAAAGAGACCTTTGGAGTGGTCCTGGCGTGGTTGTATAGGGAGGCATTATGATGAACGTAAGGACGTTCATTTTTGACGAAAGTTCAGTTTCCGGAGATCGTTACTCTGATGAAGTTATCCTACTTCACGTGCGTCTTTTTCAGGTAACCATTTGTCTCGACTTTGTTTCTATAGATGAAAATGCAGGATCACACAGAACTATGCTGTTGAGGAACTCTTGGACAGTGAAAATATCCACATAATGGATTGGCCAGTATGCGTCTGTGATCTAAATCCCATTGGACAGGTGTGGGATACTATAGAGAGACAGTTGGTGACATGATGTTACCCTCGGAGAACACTCGACAACTAAAGCAAATTCTCCTTAAAGAATGGGAATTCTTGCCCCAAGAACTGAAACACAATCTTGTATTGAGTATCGGCAGATGGTACAACGCAAGCATTGCAGTTAAGAGAGGTCATATCCATTACTAAAGCTCTCTGGTTTGCTGTTCTCCCTCTTGACGACCAGACGGTTTTTTGTACCAACGCCATTCTGTCAATAAAGTCTTTTTCTATTTGTTCCATACCGTATGTTTTTTTAATTTATTTTATTCCTGGTATACTTTTCTCATCTTTTAAGCTTTACATTGTGCCTCTGTAGTGTGCCCATGTGCCTCCATAGTGTGAATTTCCTATATTGTACCTCTGTAGTGCTGTTGCTTCTGTAGTGTGAATCCCATGTTGAATATTTTGGGGAATTGCGGCCAAAATCAGAAACGTTGCTTATGTTTTGAGCACTAATTAATCTATATGCTCTGAATAAACGCAGCATTTCAGAGACACTGGGGGGCAATGAAAAATAAAATAATATAGTTAGTTTAAGTATGCTCAGCAGACATGTGCATATCTACCATTTTATACAAAATTTACTCTATCTTCAATAATAAATTGAAAAAAAACCATAATCTATGGCATTGGTTTCAAACACATTTTGCATGTGTGCCGAATGCTCGATTTGAAAACAACTGATGGGCTGATGAACGTTTTTTAACAAAACCAAAAAGAAAAGTTTTATCAAAATAAAAATATTTTAGATAAATTTTTTATTTGGATTACTAAATATTTATCAATGCATAAATAAACAAAAGCAACAATATGGCAAAAGAAGAAAATAAATTCATATTTATTTTTTATCCGAAATCTAAAGTCTGAGACTTGTAATACATTCCTATTGGTTACACTTTGTTAAGTCAAATATATTGAGAACTAAATATTGAATTTCCAGATAGGCATTTTTTTCAAATAATTCTCTCATGTTTAATTAATCATTATTTAATCTACTTTAATTGAAGCTAAATATTAATCAATTTTGAAAATTTTTGAATTGGGGCAAAACTGAAGCGTAATTAATGGCAACTTATACTCTTTCTTTTATTTAATAAATTTTTCTTCGGGGCATAAATAAAAGTTCATTATGTTTGTAAGTGAATAATTATAATCTTCTCTATTTTTTACAGCAGCTTCACACATGATGGTGTTTTGATTCTGATAAAGTTTGCGGCTTTGGAGAGAAATTACTAGGAATTATCATCCTCGAGGATTCCAGATACTTATCGGTCATCTGGGTTCTTTTCTTATTAGTTTTAATCTGTAAAAAAAGCGTAATAACAAATAAACGCATTCTCAAACGAAGTGATTACTCTTAGTGCAGAAATTAATAACTGAGCATCGTACTTTGTAGAGTACTTATTTATTTTTATTGACCAGTTATGTTAATTAGCTCTTCTATCTTTTTCGCTTTCCATTTCCCTGTCAGAATGCTAATTTCTAGTTCGCACGTATTCAAATGAGGCAGAAAAAGATAGTATTTAAAGGAAAGTTTTAGATGGTGAAATCAAAGCGTGTTCCGCCTGCTGAAAGCCACGTTACCAGTTGATTCTCTTAAAAGCATTTTATTTGCGCTGTTGCATTATTCTTGCCATCGGGCTTATCACGCCGGTATTAGGTCTGAGCTAACTTGCTAGTTTTCTGTCTTCATGTCCTTTGGGCTAACTTGTAGTTTACTTTACTTTTGATTTACGTCATAAATGTTGGCTGCTTCTGTAAGCACAAGCAGTGCCTCCTGTTAATCTACTGATTAACTGTTTCTGACGAACTGTACTGATTGTAGATTAACAGAAGACGACTGGTAATTCCCAAGACATAGCGAGAAGTCACTTACGTCTTATTTACAGTGGTCAACTAATTTATGTTAAAAAAGAGAGGAGGACTCTATAACTTTATCTTTTGACAGAAATACGAGTAAAAGCTAGGAAAATTTCTATCTTCAAATCTTTCAATAAGATTTCTGTCACTCTTTAAATTAATTAGCTCCATTTATAGATTTTCTGGTGCGTTTTTCGTTCATATTATAACTCAGGATGCACAA
This sequence comes from Stegodyphus dumicola, assembly GCF_044657685.1. NCBI lineage: Eukaryota > Metazoa > Arthropoda > Arachnida > Araneae > Eresidae > Stegodyphus > Stegodyphus dumicola. Next base: position 135,675,783 of record NC_140769.1, read on the forward strand.
AATTTATATAATTTGAAGAATTAGCTAATCGTTGCCATAAGTTCTATTAAAGTACTATAATAAATTTAGAACGTTCTATAAAAGAAATTAAGCAAACAAAAAAAAAAAAAAAAAAAAAAACAGTTTTTCACAGACGATTGAGCATTTCTCATTCAATTAACTCAGTTCTCACTTCGTGACAAGGCAAAAATACATAAAAACTCAAAATATCTATATTAAAATTTACGAAGCAAATTTTAAACACTTATTTCCTCGAAAAAATTCCAGAAAGGGTTAAGAATGATTTAATTCGCAATAATAAATGAAGGCGTTATCTTTGTTGTTGCGAAGCTCAGTCTCTCTAGATTGGCAACAAATCTATTATTCTGCTGTTTCAAATGTAAACAAATATATCCACCATGTTATTTAAAAATTAGGCTTAACCGCACTTAAACAGCTTTTGAATTGTTCCTAATTCTACAAATATTGTTTGCAGATTTCCTAAAGGCATAAAAACCTTAACCGGAAGATAAGAACAACATAATTCGATTAGTTTTAAAGCAAAAAAAGCACAATTTACAAACATATAAGAGTAAAGAAACTGAGCTCACTGAGCCGGGTAACAGAGTGGATATATATATAAATATATTTATATACGTTTGGTGCTGCCGAATGCAACCAAAATACGAGGTTCACATCTACATGTTATAGCAGTCCTATATACAAAATTTCAACGTTCTGAGGCTACTCGTTTTTGAGTTATGCGAAATACATACTTATGTATATACGTACGTCCAGACACCACGAAAAATTCTCTTCACAATTCATTTTAAAGCAGTTTTATAATTTTTTGTAGGAAAAGAGTCTTTTATTCTGTCCTTACGTACAGATGTCATGCAAAAACATCGTTAAATTGCATTCGATAGCTGTCAAAATGGATATTTTCGTTGAAATATGCGGCCTGAAACTTTTCACGACTACAATACTTTCTTTTTACTTTACAGAAAAGTAAAAATAAGACTAATTTTTTACTGACTTTGAAGCCTAATTGTGTAGAGATTATTTTAATTTCCTAATAGTGATTTTTAAATTTGAAATTGATTCTTTTAAATTTTTTTCCACCTACACCTCCCTGCCAGAATGAGTTTTTAGTATCGCGTTTTATGAAAATGAGGTAGAAGCAGTATTTAATGGCAAATTCAGTCACTACGTAGAACAGCTCAGAAGTTCCCAGCAAAACGTGTTCTGCCTTCGGGCCACGTCGTTTCTTGGCCTAGTCTTACGCGCCTGTTGATATTCGCCGGTGGGGTTTAATTACGGGCCAATTCGATTAGTTATTTCTGTATAACTTTAGCTTACCCCCCGGGGGTCGACGTAGAGAATTCTGCGAAGCTTCTGGCTAGGATCTGTACCTAGGCAGTCTCGGCCACGGGGGATAAAATTTATGAGCTTGGTGGTTCTGAAGCCCCTGGGAAAGGTCACTTATTGGCCGGCCTCGGGGACTGGCATGTCCTGAGCGGTGTGGAACCGTAGCCGGAGGGCTAGTTCCCCTCGGTTTGCTGAGTAACGGCCCACTGCGACGGGCTCGCCCATGCGACTGGTAGGAGCAACTTGACGACCGGTGCTGCCTGGTGTCTTATCCAGGTGGTGCGCTGCTCTCTTGGAAGGGTAATAGTGGAGGTTGAACCTGCACGAAGTGCCCAAAGGGAGAGTGGACCTGTAATGTGATTGGGTTCACGAGGCAGGGAAGCCAAAAAAAATTGTATAGCTTTGGCAAATTTTAATTAATTAGAATTAAGATAATCCATGTTTTCTATCAAGTGAAGGCTTTCCTTTAAGCTCGAGAGGGGCCACCTGTATTATTCTTTGAGTGTAATAAAAGGGTACTGTAACCCTTCTTCGCACTTAGTTTTTATAGTTGTAAGAAAAACAGCTATTAATCGCTACACTCTTTTCTAAAGTTCTAGCTTCCAAGGACATATAATTTAACTGGAACTTTATACTGTTATCAAAATTAGTCCCACAGGGAAAATATTCAAGCATTACAATAAAAACGAGGAAATGGGACATATTGGGACAAGTGACAAACATGGGGCAAATCATGATAAATTCACAAGTTTATTTGATATTTGAGAGGTGTCTGATCTTGTATAAAATTCTGCAAATTTTCGTCCAAATAAAATTACTGGTGTTTCTATGATGGTATGTTCGTCAAACAAGGATGTTTGAGAAAATTTCAAATCTAAATTTTAAAAAAATCCCCTATTACGAATTTTGAGAAAGTTCTTGTTGTTTATTGTATTATTCAACAGACATTACATAAAGATATTAAGACCATCTGGTCAGGAGAATGGGATAAAAAATTAGCTTCAAATTTTGATCCAAACAGACAGGAAAATCACGCTAAATAAAATCGTACAAATCATGTTAAACGTCGAAAAAACTCAATCTTTATCTAATCATTCAATTGCTATAAATGGAAAATATTTTCTCTTTCAGCTTGTTGATATAACTTTTATCGATATAGCGATAAGGGGAGAAGACTCATCCAACTCAAACCTCATATCAATGCGGGCAGCCTTAGCATGAACCATCTAATCAAATGGTTTATGACAGGACGTGGCCTCTTCCCCAAGAACACTCTTTTGCAAAAAAATCGAAGCACTAAGAAGGACTTTTGCGATCGTGACGAAATTTGGTAAGCAAAAACATCTTGATCGAACATACAAATTATCAAAGTTTCAAGGCAAATGAATAGGAATTGCGATCATAGTGCGCATTTCTAGGGCAAAATTCTCAAAGTATAAAACCAGTAACATAGGCAGGAAATTTATCTTTTTTTTTTTCTTTTTTTTTTCTGCTATTGTAATTTCGTAAAGAAGCAACTAAAGATGCCATTAGGACGATATCGAAGACCTTAAAGACAACTAAACGACTTCGAACGGGGTCGCATTGTAGGTTTGCGTGAAGCTGGGTTATCATACCAAGTATTAAGCCGCCACCTGCAGCGTACAGACACTGCTGTGCAAAAATGTTGGCAGCAATGGTTGCTACAAGGAAATTGCCGACGAAATGAAGGCTCTAGAAGGCCAAGAAGCACAAATGCGAGCCAAGATAAGATGATTATTAGCCAGGCCCGAACCGCCCCAACGGTATCATTGTCGACTATTCAACGCACTACAGCCACGTCTATATATCTCTTGGTAACGTCCACCATCATACGGCGCTTGTTATGCTCACAGAGGCCTTTAGAACGTTTGCTTTGACCTCACAACATCGGCGGAGACGTCTGGAGTGGTGTCGCATCCGATCATCATGGCTGCCATCAGACTGGCATCGTACAGAGTTCAGCGATGCATCCCGCTTCACTCTTGAAACAGATGACCACCGTGTTCGTGTCTGCAGAGGATGGGGCCAGCGGTCCCAATCAGCCTTTGTTTTACAAAGGCATACAGCCATAACCCATGGTGTGAAGGTATGGGACGCTATTTCTTATAACAGCAGGTCATCTTTAGTCATCCTCCCTATATCTTTAACAGCTCAACGATATGTTGATACCATCCTACGGCCGGTTGCATTACCCTTCATGGCACGTCATCCTGGAGCCATTTTCCAACAAAATAATGCCAGGCCACAAACCACTTTCATATCTCTGGATTGTCTCCGTGCGGTTGAATCTTTTCCTTGGCTTAGCCAGCAAGGTCACCAGACCTTTCACCAATCGAGCATGTCTGGGGCATGGTAAGCCGCCAGATTCGGGCACCGCAAAATATCGCAGATCTGGAGCGACAACTGATGAATGCCTAGCAGAATGTGTCGCAGGATGACATTAGGAACCTCTACCACTCCTTGCCTTGACGATTTCAAGCATGCATTCCCGCTAGGGCCGGTTCGACCAAGTAATAATTTGAACACTCAATGGGTGATTGTAAGCCTTGATTTTTTAATCGTTTTATTGTCTTTGTATGAGATATACACATAGTCAGTTTCATCAAAAACAACCACTTCCTTCATGGTGCTCCGATTTTTTTTTTTTTTTTTAAAGAGTGCATTTTTACGAACGAAACACTGCTCCTTCTGAGCAATGTATATGTGGGGAAACGGGCGACCCTAACCTAGACTAGAGAACACATGCAGCACCTCTTTGCATCCAACAAAACAAAAGATAAAATATTCTGAAAAAAAAAAGTCTAAAATATTCTGAAAAAAAAATCATATACAAAATAATTTCTCCTTGTACTCAGTATATACTTTCTCCCATATGCAGGCAAAAAAAGTACTGTTTGCATTTATATATATAATCATTATATTTTATATATATGTTATTTAATGTATTGTTATATGTATGTCAATATGTATCAACACGTTATATATTTACCTTTATCTTATTATTTTCTGTATTTACCATTATGTTCTATATTTACCTTTATCTTATTATTTTCTGTATTTACCATTATGTTCTATATTTACAATTATGTATTCGAGTATGAAAGGCACCATATGTCACAACTATATTGTAATCATATGTAAAAAAATTTAAATATGTTAAAAATTCTTCAAAAAAATTATATTAATCAAATAAAGAGATAGTGCAGTTAACGAATGGTTAAACAATGGGTGTCCGCTGCACAACAACCTGAACCTGAACCTGATATCATTTTTATATATGTATAGCTCCATAATTTTATGTTGTAAAGACATTAGGTTATTCTTAAAGCAAGAGTGATGAAAAATGAATAATGGCCTTCCCGGGAATCGAACCACGGACCTCTGGAATTCGCTCCCAGCGTACAGAACACTACACTACGAAGGCAGGCTAAGAAGGCGGGAGAAATACCTTATATACTTCCCCTTTTAAAGGACGACTGGGAATTAGGGGACTCAATCGCCAAATCCTGGGTGTGGTGAATCGCCATCCACCACACTTTTAGTTCAGGCGCCACTGTACAGACATTAGTTTTTTTTGGAGCAGGAGATGTGAAAAAATAAGCAATGCCCACGTCGGGAATCGAGCCATTTTTATCTATCTTTCACACCAGTAAGCCGTTCACGAGCGGAATTCACATCCATCCCTTTCAATGTAAATACAGTAACATCAGTACAAATGCAGGGCGTCTATAAAAGTCCTTATGTGGTTTTTATTTTGATGACAGTTAATCGTAGATACATATAAAAATCTTACAAAAATAATTTAAATGGAATTTTTTTTCTTCAAAGAAGTATTTTTAAATGACGCAAATATTCATGTTATAAGGTATTTCTCCTGCCTTCTTAGCATGCCATCGTGGTGTAATGGCCAGCACACTTGGCCTGTATCGAGAGGTCCGAGGTTCGAGTCGAGGGGATTGTTAATTTTTCAAGTCTCTTTTGCTTTGAAATAACCTAATGGCTCAGCATTGCTACCTTATTTCTTAGTTTAAAAAAAATTGAATTTGTATCCATGGCCCAGACCCTATATTCCCACTTATCCATGGCCCAGACCCTATGTTCCCGCACCCACTTTAGGCATAGCTGATAATCACGCTTAGTTAACAGAGGCACATGCAACAATAATCACATGTGGGATCATAATCTACCAGTCATACAAAAATTCATTGGACAAAAATATTTTTTTGTTTTGGAGTTATGCAAATATTGTTACGGCCAGCAAAGTACCAATACGCGAAGCCTCTAAATGTTTTCTCGAACACAAATTCTATAAAATTCTGTGAATAAGCTCGCTTCCTGAAAAAACTTATATTTGATGGACAGTTTTTACATATTTTTCACCTGAGGCAAAGAGGTAAATGCGCTCCCCTATATATGTCTCATCAGTTTGAAAAATAATAGTTAACATTAATGTTCTAAAATATTTAAATTCGTATATCGGTTTGTTTAGAAATGAAACAAAGAAATAAAACAATGTTTAGATCATGCGTATAGTGTACAGTCATTCGTCTCCTTCCTATTCTACGGTGATAAAATGGATAAAACTATTTCAGAAGGTCGAGAATACCTAGATGTTCATTTCGTGAAGGGGACTATGATAGTAACATTGACTTCAGAAAATATTGATCTGGTCTAAAAGAAAGTAGGGAGTGATAGGAAATTAAAAGTCAAGGAGAGAGCAAAAAGATTGGATGTATCGAAAACAACTATTTTGCGCATTCTACTTGAATACTTCACATGAGAAAATTCTCTGCAAGATAGTTACCCCGATTTTTTGCAGCGATTCGAAAGCGGGAAATTGTCAGCATTATTCAAAAACAGCAGTGTACTATCTTCTTACAGCCTAGGTTTGACTTAGTTTGATCTCTCTCCTTACAGCCTAGGTTTAGCTTCAAATGATTATTTTCTGTTCTCTAAGCTAAAATCCGACCTTTCTGGAAAGAGATTTAATGGAAATGATGGCAAAAAAAGAACAGTAATGGAAAGTTTTGAAGACAAACTTTCATATTACTTTTTCAGGGAAAAAGATGTACTCATTAAACAACGTAAAAAATGCATTGAGATGCAGGAAGATCATATTAAAAAATAAACTGTTAAAATTGCTCTTTTAATAATTTATCGAGATTCCAAAACCTTTAAATCTACTTGCATATATTTAGCATTTTCCCTGCGGAAATGCATCTAATGTCACGTGTAAGAACAGCTGATGAGATTTGCTAGTAGAAAATGTAGTTGTCAGATCCACAGTGATAAATATAAAGATTTTGAGAATTTTTATTCAAAAATTTACAAATATTTAGATTCCAAAACAATGATCCGTCACGTTTTAGAATATATTCTTTCAATACTCATCAAGTTTTGGAATCAAGTTTTGGAAAGCTGCAATTCGTACTCACAGGTGTCCGAGTGGGTAAAACTGGGTTCTAGTCCTTGTACTGTTCAATGCCAAAGGATAGGTTGCGTACAATTTTGGGATTTTTCTCCTGTGTATGTTCAATACCAGACAGTTCCTTTGGTATATGCTCGAAAGCATCCCTTCTTAAGAAAAGAGCCCATCATGCTTTATTGTAATCAATTAATTAAAGAAGTAGTCTTTAAAATTCGCTTATCTTTTATCAATCGAATGAGTTTTTATTGTAAGAAAGATTTATTTGAACCATACGGCAACCAACACTAATTCAAATATGATTGGCTGCCAGATAAAATTTTGTAACTTATTTTTCTCATCATATCCCTACAATTTATGGAATATTTTAAAGTTATTAAGATTTATGCTGCTCGTGCTTTCTCTTTAATTTACCCAGCTTCATCAGTTAATTCTGTGGATTTTAGAGTGTTAAATTTCGCGAATACTTATAGGTGTCTCTATTAATTTCTTATTTGCACCAATAATTTACTATTCTTGGTCTAATTTTTATTTTGATAATTTCATCTCAGATTTTTCTAATATTTAAATCAAACACTTTATATAGTGTTCATTATTTTTTCTTTCTTCGAGTTTAAATTTTTTGCAGAAACTATGTTTGTTAGAATTTCTTAAGCAATAAACATATTTAATATATTATTGCGTGCGCACGGGTTTGTTATGAATTGAATGCACAAGTCCGATGTAAAAGGAATAAAAATTTATTATTATCACAACAAATAAAACAAAATGCCTAAATTTTCCTCAGATATTCGCACAGTATTACAGTATCTCACAGTAGTTAACTTTTAACTACTCAAACCTTCAACAGAACTTAACTGAAAACAGCTAGAGAAAGCTAATCTTCGAATTCGCTACCGTCAACAAGAGCAGTTTTCTAAACAAACTCTTAAAACGACTCATCAATTAAGAGGGTTACCTCCTTTTTATAAGCTTTGTAAGATTGTTCGCGTAAGATTGTTCTAGCAATTTCTCGAAATCAAAAAGAGATAGTTATTTCAATCTGTATCTGTATCAATCTTGCTTTTTAAGCAAGAAGAAAGGAGATGAGAGCTTTGGCGAACGCCATTTCCTCCAGTCCGTGAGATATTTATTTATTAAATGTTAAATGCACGCACTTATATTTTTAATTTTCCGGCTTAGTTTTCTTTTAATTTCCGTCACGCGCTGCACTGCACGGGGAGTAAATCAATTAATTTATAATTCTACTAACATTAGCTATTTAAATACCAAATCCCTAACAGTATGTATTCTGTCGGATGCTGTAAAATGAAAAGAATGAACTTCAAAATTTTTAAAACTTATTCTTTTATATCAGTATCCGTTATATTAAAAATAGCCATAATCCTTTGTCAAAGCTCTTTTTTATTTCTCTGGCACTCATACTAAGTAATTAATTTAATTGCTCTCTTACAATAAATAAAACAACTCAGGAAAAGGTTATAAGAAAGTTATACCTTTCCTTATATGCTTAAATTAGAGTCTTTTCAATGAATGAGCCTGGCTAATGTACTTAATCATTTAATCTATCCAACAGTAATGTAACTACTCCAGAAAAACTACAAATGAAATTAAATGAAATAAGTTCAGCTCAAATTAAATATGGATAAAAAAGGCAAAACCTCGCGCCATGATCTCCCTCTCAAAATCTTTTATTCAACAGTTAGCGGGCTTTAGAAAAATCGTTACCACGATGAGCACTAAGACCTTTAGTTTAAATTAAAAGGGAGATAGTATAGAGTTAGTGATGTCACCAGCATTATGCTTTCTAGGAACGTTTAGACTATGCAGCCCAATATATTAGTGTAAACAAACGTAAATTACCTTTTATATATTAGTTCCAAAAATAAATGTAATGTTAAAAAATAATATGTATTGCGCCGCAAAATATTAGCAGTTTTAGAATAAATTAACATGATTAATTTTTCTCTTAATTCAGCAGGGCTGTTTTATAACATAAAATTTTGATACTTCGTGATGTGGTCCGGAATTGAAAGTTAATAATCGTGGTTTCTTTCTTTAAAGTGAATTTCTAAATTTTTGTCGTTAATGTGTCGCTCCTTCTGGGTATTCAACTGAGGAAAGTGCCTCACTTGCCACCCCATTGTCCCGGCTGCCTTGATGGATTTGTTTCACGATTCTGTATATAAATATGATATGCTCGTCACTTAATGTATTAACTTCGAAAACAGTTTTTGAAATTGGTACTTCATTCATATTTATCTTATTTACTCGCGAATGTTTCCTCCTAGCTTTTTTGCACAAGATCCTACCGTGCTTCATTTATGTTTACCTTATTTACTCGCGAATATTTCCCCCTAGCTTTTTTGCACAAGATTCTGCGGTATTTCAAGTATGTTTACCTTTTTTACTCGCAAATATTTCCCCATAGCTTTTTAGCACAAGATTCTGCAGTATTTCATTTATGTTTACCTTATTTTACTGGCGTATATTCCCCCCCCCTTAGCATTTTTGCACAAGATTCTGTGGTACTTCATTTATGTTTACCGTATTTACTAGTGAATATTTCCCCATAGCTTTTTTGCACATGATTCTGTGGTACTTCATTTATGTTTACCTTATTTACTCGCGAATATTTCCCCATAGCTTTTTTGCACAAGATTCCGCAATTTTTTTAAGTATTCACTAATTTTCCTTTTCCTTAAGCAGCGAACCGTTCATCAAGCGAACTTCCCTAAATTTTAAAACAGATTCGTCTACAAGGGTTTATTTCCGTCTTACTAATTGATTCGCTCATGTGATTTTTGGGTGCATGGATTCTGACTTATGATGCAATAATAGAAACGAGCTTCAAGAAAACGAGAATATGTTATGTTCATGATGATTCTGAAGATCATTGCCACGTGGGAAGACAGACTGAACGGTGATGAAGACGTTGACAACGGTGATGATGTTGACGATTTGCGAGCACAGGCAACAGATCCAACAGCACTAAGAGATCTGAAACTTAAGTAATAGCAGTGGACAGTAATAAGACCCCCGTGGGCACTTTTTTCTGGACTTCTTTAAAGATGCTGCATAAATTTGACCCCGTGGGGACTCCCTTAGAATTATTAGTACAGTGCATTATAACACAGTGTTTCCAGTACTTATTATATTTATATCTTTATATTTACCCATTGCGTTACATCGTTGTCATTATTTTTAATATATAGTGGATGCGGGTTGCCCGATGTACCGTAATAGGTAAACTCTAGATCCTTTGGAAAACTTCAGTTGCTCATCACCTCAACGTTTCTTTGTAAACTCTGATAAAATCTTATTCTTCTTTTGCTGCATAAATTACTGCCCACGGGGTCAATAGTTTATGCAGCACGAGGGACGAGGTTCAAGATAAAGATTTTTAAGTAAATAATTTTATGATAATTACCAGTAGTTTATACATGAATATTTTTCATTAATTTCTTCTTAAAGTAACCACAGTCTTTAGAAATTAAGCGTTTCGTTTAAACTTCCGCTCTCCATTTCCGTGTTATAAAACTAGTGGAACAACAGGGCGATAAGCGTATAAATACGATATATACAAGTTTTGAATATTTCGCTCTTCAATTTGTGTATGGACTCGTAATTTCCAGAAAACATGATGTCAAAATGTCAAAATTTTAAATTACATATCTTGGACAATTTGTGTGTGGTTAGGGCGTCAAACTTCTTCTTGTTCTTTTTTTTTTTTTTTTTTTTTTTTTTAGAATGAGTATAAACGGTTACTAAGTATAACTATAGAAAAAAGGATCATAAAAATGGATTTTTTTAATTTCTACAAAATGAGCTTTATAATGTACAAAAAGGATAAAACGTGAATATTTGCTTTATTTAAAGCATTTTTAACTGATACACAACCAACGATTTCATAAATAAAAGGCCACGAAATGACTTTTTAGGCACATGCTGTGTGGAGGTATTCATAATTTCTTCTGGGGTTTCCAAAGGTATAGTGTAAGAACTGTAAGACATACAATGAAAGAGTGACTATCAGTGCATAAAGAATTTCTCATTTCATAATACACCCCTCATTAACCCCTTTGCTTTCTCCTTTTCTCACTCCGGATCGAACTGTTATGGATTAGACATTATGCAATAGCAGATAACACCACAATTGCAAAAAAGACAGTAAAAAAAAGATATAAAAATGCGTATGAGTAAACAATTTTTAGGATATTATATACTGATAGCGATTTTAGGCTATATTTGCTATATTGTAATATAAACTCTCGATAGCGTGGAGGGAATTATGAATCATACTTCATTATTTAAAAACCAGTAGATGTGTGAAATTTCACTCTACACTTTAACAGTATCTTTTTCACAATTTTACGTGTCGTGGAAATGACCGCATATGGCTGCATTTTGTAATAAAAGTCTTGATTTTTTTAAAACAATTACTAATTATATTTGATATCATACACTCCATGGTTCTCATGCAAAACTCATGCCTCCAAAAGCAAAGCTTTAAGAAGATAATTCGGAATTCCATTCCCACTTCGTTGAAATATTCTTCGGGTCTTTCATTTTGAATAATGACATTTTTCCGACATGAACCAGTTCAGAGCTAGGAATTTTAAATGCAGGTTTTAGAAATCTCAGAACTAGCAGTGTGTTCTGATTCTATGGATAATAAATGCAGTGGTAACATAAAGCGTTGGAAGAAATAACAAATTAATAAAATGAAATGAGTATTAAATGCGAATTTTTTTTCATAAAATAGCAGATGACTTCGACAATAAACTTAATTTATTTGCAAATAACTCTCTCCATCAAAACGGAAAATAAATAAACAATAAGTCAACAAAATCAATATTAGAGAAATCTGTGCAAAAGGGTAAAAATAGCATGACGTATAATGACATTATATTCTCGAAACCAGTGCTTTCAAAAGAAATTATATATAGACGCATAAGGTATTTCTCCCGCCTTCATAGCATGCCTTCGTGGAATAGTGGTCAGCACGCTCGGTGCTTTAAATATAATATATATTTCTAAAAAATATTTAACAGTAAATTTTAAAAAAAAATTGAAGAAAACTACACTGCACAGAAGCGCACTAATAAATTGCTGTATAATTTACATCATGTTTATTCCTAAATTAGTATAAAAAGTGATGGGCGATAACATATTATTATTGAGATTACGCATTTCTAAGATATCTGAATATGGTCGGAAGGTATTTTGTCCCTCCTTTCTGTATGTCTTCGTGGTGTAACGGTGAGCTCACCCCGCGTGTATTCGAAAAGTCCGTGGTTTCGAGTCCTGGCGAGCGCATTGCACATTTTTCCTATTTCCTGCTTCCAAAAAATATTAATGTCTCTACAGTGGCGCCCGAACTAAAAAAACGGTGGTGGATGATAATTTTCCACCACCAGGATATGGCGATTGGGTCGCTTAATTCCCAGTCGCCTTTTAAAAGGCGGAGTGTATAAGGTGTTTCTCCCGCCTTCTTAACATGCCTTCGTGGTGTAGTGGTCAGCACGTTCGGCTCGTATTTGAGAGGTCCGTGTTTCGAGTTCCGGCGAGCACATTGCTCATTTTTCACAATCTCCTGCTTCCAAAAAATCCTAATGTCTGTACATAGGAAAAAAGAACGGTAAGTTCGTCTTCTGCTTAAAGTCGTACTGCAGCATGTTTTAAAAAATCTAACCAGTCATCTCATTATGTTTTTTTAGCATTTTTTTTTTTTTTTTTTTTTTTTAAAGAAAACGAACAGATTTTTATAATCAATGAAAATTTCGGAACTTCATAACCAAAAAAAAAAAAGGCTAATGAAGATTAAGATAGCCATGAAATGGTAAAAGACAAATGCCATCGGTTTTTCAAAAATCGTCAAAACCTCAAAATTTCCTTTAAGATAAATTTCTCAGCTCTATCCTATGGCAGAAACTAACGTTCTGAATTTTTTATATGTTCGGAAAAAGAAGATGTATTCAAAATGCTGTCAAAAATTTCAGGATTAAAAATAATCTAAATCTTATTTTGAAAATCGCTGAATCTTCACCGCCCAAATAACCTAAGTTTTAAATTTCGAATTTGGACAACATATCTTCCAAAGTCTGTTTATCCATCATTGCGCTATGCGGCGTATTCATACAAATTCTATGGCTTATAATAACAGAGACAAAGGATATATCTGTTATTTAAAAACGAATATATCACTGTTGTTATAAGCCTAAGCTGTCCGCGAGCGGCCGAGCGTTAAAATCTCTGCTGAACACTGGTAGTTCTGACTTGGGTTCGATTTCAGGCAAATGGGCTCGCTGGATGGGCGTTTTCCATATGTGTAACATGTCTAAGCTGAATGTGTTAAAGGCGGTGCAGCTGCTCATCTGATGATATATAAATATGTGTAACATGTGTATGAGCCAGTTTCACTTAGAATGTCCTCCATAAAGGCATCCCTGCCCTTAGGCAGACAGCCCTAGTGTGATTTGTCAGAATCAACTAAAGCAAAGCTAAGCTGTATTCCACACGTATGACATGGTCGCACTTTACACGCACAGTTTGATGCAATAAACAATTTTCACGTTTAAAAAATCATAATTTCTCAAACGAACAAAAGCAATTTTCATAATTTTCTGAGAAATTGAATCGGGAGTTCGGAGATTTTCAGTAAATCTTGAGACTTTTTCGAGAGGATATTCATTCGTCTCACGCAATAGTATCTGATGCCCCTAAAGCATGACGCGTCACCGTACATTGTCAATACTAAGGTTCTCAACCGGGGAGGGAGATTTCTCCCTTGAAACTTTATAGTTTCAGAAGGGACTAAGGTCAGTCTTTTATTTACCTGCTAAGAATTTAGTTCTAGTTTATAAATATAAAAAATCACTTTTATTCATGTTTTGGTATTTATCAACATTTTATAAGCTTATTCTTGCTTATTTAATGAAACACATTAATTTAATAAGTTTGTAGAGTTCCTCACTTTGTAATTCTAAGTTAATTTTGGAAGTGAAGAATCTTAAGAACTGATATGCGAATAATCGCTCAAGTTCGGGTGACAAGAAACAACAAAATAGAAGGGTAACTAACCCTTTGTTATTCCAATAAGATTTAACAAAACTCCGCCTGGAAGTGTACAAACAAAGCCCTCACTTGGGCTTAAACTTAAGAGACTAAGAATTAAACTAAAACTAAGATTAACTAAAGAAATATAGCCGAAGCTATCAAGATTCAAATCGAGTTGGTCCCTTCACTTATTTGACTACAAAGCTTAGCAAGGGCCTGAGTACGGCCGAGCGTAATAACAGCTCTGAGAGAGAGAGTGGCCAAAAAGGCAGAGGCGCGTATATCAGAAACTCTGATTCTCTCTGACTCTGTAAATAACTTCGTAGTTTAAATACCGCTCCTCCTCATTAAATATTCAGCAAGATTCCAAAACTACGTTCTGGCCGGAAGTAGTAAGTTGAAGTTAAGAATTTGACAGGAAAGAAACTTAAAATTTAACTGTTAATAAAATTAACCTAATTCTTACAAATTTATTTAAAAAATTCTAGTTTTAAAGTTTATTAAAAAATTATATTAGTTTATTAAAAAAGTTTATTAAAAAGTTTATTAAAAAAATTCTAGTTTTAAAAAAGAGAGAGGATGATTGCTTATCAATGGTGAAAGGGATACATGGGGGGGGGGACTGAAAGGTTTCAGATTTTAAATTACGTCCAAAGGGGCGTTTTTTTAACATTTTATGTGTTACCTTTATTTATTAAATATCATGCTCTTCGCACTTAAACCATTAAATTCAGTTCAATAGCAATATCGCAAAATAATTTTAAATTAAGCCTATCTTTAGAATTTCCGATACACAGTGTCAGCACCGGCGATAAAAATGTTTTTTCTGTACAATTTTGCCATCGCTCGCTTTAAAATCCTTGAGTTTGTTAATCAAAAATTCGCTAAAGTTTTTCAATATATGAAATCGATAATAAAACAAATCCAGAACTCCAAGTTTGGGTTTCCAGATGCCCATATTTGCAGGAGAATTATGTTATTCAAAATTGGATGGCATTAGGTACGGCTTTTTTATCACTATGCGAGAAACGTACATACATTTATGCAGATTCATTATTATTTAATTTCTTTAAATATAATACAGGGCGATAATATTTGGAAGAAACAATTTGAAGAGTGAAACAACGCTTATAGTGACTCAACGCAAAATGTTAAAACGAAATTAATAGTCTTTCTGGGCAAACTGCCAAAAAAAGATGAAAACCCCTATACTCTCTATAGTGTTTACAGAAGTCTTTATGGAAACTTTATTTTCACAGCAGATATTTACCACGACACTCTGCAGAAGTCATCATTTTATCAATTAGTGTTAGAAAACTTTTCGTAAACTGAAATTCCATCTTTAGTTCCATACAAATGCAAGCATTTCGTTTTGCAGTTTGTGTACGTTCTTTGAATATGATCTCAAGTTTGAAAATTAAATTACTTGAGTCATATAGTCCCATGGGAATCAAATGTTTCGTATTTTATTTTTTAGAATAAGTATAAACTTTTACTAAACGTAACCAGAGAACAGAAGACCGTATTAAAACTTAGATTTCGACATTTTTATAAAACTAATTTTTTAAATTCAAAAATGCCGAAACACAAATATCTCCCTTTTGCGCAGACAATAAAATTTATCTAAGACGGCCATTCATAGTTTCAAATGATTTTAGCCTTTTGTCGAAGTAGTTGGCTTTAAACAGGAGGTATATGATAACGATGTTTACTCAAGTTCTGTTAAATACTCATCATTTTCAGCGGAAATCACGATGAAAGACTTTACCACATATTTATTTATAATAGTTTAATAGTATTTATTTAACATTAAATCACAATCTAAAGACTAGATTAGATTAGAATCTACTCTTCGAAAAGCAAAGTACCATTCAAAATTTCTTAATATTAAAAAAAATTTGTATCTGAAACAGCAGATTAATAAAAAAAACGATTCTAGCTACAGATTACACGGAATTTGACGCATCTTTGGATAACTAATAAGCTGCAAATGTTTATAAAAATTATCATTTGAATACAGTTTTAATTAATTAAATTGAATTCTTATTTACATCATTTACATACAATAATAAAGATTTGAATGGTTAATAACTGTCTTTATATATGCCTCTGTCGTAACATATTTGCCAAAAGCTTCTCCAGATGCATGCTTTCTGCTCTTGTCATCCGTCAGTTTTGCTAGGACAAGATTTTATACTATAGGTAAAGACAATTAGATCTTCTTTGAGGTGTAATAACATTTTACTATTTAAAAAACAGAAGATATTTAACGATCCACCATTTATTTGTTAACCCATTCAGAATCCTGATCACACATTTAAAAACTGAGAAAACCTTTCCCCCTACCTTCACGTCCATAGACCTAGAGCAGCGGTGCCCAACCTTGTGCTCGCCGATCGTTTTGTACGTGCTCGCCAACCCGATTAGGGACTATGAACAAAAATTATTTTAAAAATAACCATTCATTTATATTTCATAATTGTTAAAATATGATAAGCATTTATAGTCATAAGAGATACCTTGCAAGACGTTATAAAATAATTGATTGCTGACTGATGAACTTGATAGCGAACATGGAATCTTATTGCTTCATTCCGATATTAGATGGCTCAGCAGGGAAAAAGTACTTCAATGATTTGCAGAACTTCTTTCGCCAATAAAGCAGTTTTTGGAATCCGAAAAAGAAGGTTATAAAGAATTGGACGATAATAATTGGTTATCCAATGTGTATTTTCTCACGGATATAACAGCTAAACTGAACAAACTGCACGAAGATCTCCAGAGAATAGAAAAAACCCTTTTTCAATTGACTAGGATTGTAATTGCTTTTCAGATAAAGTTAAATTTGTGGATAAATCAGATGAAAGAAAAGAATTTCACCCACTTTCAGAATTTATCAAGCTATATTAATAACCACAAGGCAATTGAAACAGAGAAATACTCGGAAAACCTAAATGCACTGAAAACTAATTTTGAACTCCTCTTCTCTGATTTCCATAAAGTTAAACCAATATTGTTATTTATCTCAAACCCATTTGTCAGATGTATCACATAAGATTGGAAATATGTTTAACGAAAATTTTGATGTTTTGTAAATGTGCTCGCGATGGGCCAAAATGTGCTCGCGAGAGGCCAAAGTTTGGGCACCACTGCCCTAGAGGTATGGCTGGTGGTAAAATCGTTTCTGAGTTCTAATTCATTATCGTTACTGAAGTTGTTAATACAGTTATGATCACGATGTTTATTTAGAAAAATGTCTGGAAATGTTTATATCGTAAGAAAGGGAATTTTCTTCTTGCTCGAAGGAGGCAATATAGATTAATGAACGTAGACCTAACTTACCTTCAAGGTTTATCTACTTCCTAATAAATCGCTTTGGCAGATTAGACTTAATTCACCAAACCCGAGAAGCGTTCACAATCCACCAAGCGAATATGCAATCCAAATACTTGGCGACCTTTCCGTAATCATCCACGAGCAACTTGTGCCGGGAACGCATGCTACTATCTCAGCAATCGGACGCTATCTCTCGAGAGCTCTGTTATGTTTAGATTGTCCAGCATAAACATTCAACTCTCTAAAAAAGAACTCGTTTGCCAGAGAAGATGAAAAACACTTTGAAACTCTTTAGAAAATGCACGCGCGCTGTCTTTGAAAAACTTATAATCCAAATAAACAAGATAAAAGAAAACCGGAGAAAGACGCGCTCCACAAGCGATCGTTGTTATCCGAGGCGTCAGTCCAGCTTGACGTTTTTGTTTTTTTATTTCTTTTCATCGGTGATTAGAGATGACCGAAGGTTTCTTCTTGTCCAAACAACAACCGACTTAACTGTGAATCTTAAAATGCTTTAAAACGATGAGTTGTGGACGGAGAAGTCCGGTTTGCATCGTGCAGCAAAATTTTATTCGTTAACTTGTTGCTGCATAAATGTTTTTATCTTTTCCAGATTATAAATGGATTTTGGTTGCAAACGGAATTAGTAGTCGCAAACCTGATATGGTAATCATAGGTGGCCTTCAAAAACTAATTTAAAAGATTATGCATTAAAGAGTTTTGTCCTTTATTTTCATCCGAAAATAGAATACTTTGAAAAACTAGTCGCATCCACGAATTTAAATGTAAATAAACTTTCCTAGGCTACAATGAGATGTAAGAATTATGTTTATGTTTTTAAAATCAGATTAAATCCTAACCTTACACCAAAGCTGGCCTCATATAGGACAGGTCATGGGAATTTAACGATTTTGAGAATGAAATGAACCGAGAAATTTAACTCAATACCTATTTATTTTACGAAACAATAAAAAATAAAATTGCGTTATTATAACTCCTGCATACTGTCAAGCATATTTTAATTTGCTTGTTGGACCATGTTGATTGGTATATGAGGTTTTTGTGATATGTTACCCTGAGTTTGAGTTCGTTAGGTTATTAATATATACTTGACCTAGTTTCCTAGGGTTATTAGTATATACTTGACAATCCAAAAGAAAGCATTCGCATGTTAATAGAACAGGAGAAGTGCTAACAGAACAGAAGGTGCTAGCCAAAGAGAGTCTTTTCCTTTAGAAATTCCATGCACTCCTTTACAAACATTTCCTGCAGCACAGTCAACAACATTTTGCAGGGTCTAATTAAGGCAGTCGAGGTTCTGATATAATATTATTTCAGGAGTACCCAGGAGTAGGACTTTTTGAGCCCCATAAAGTCCGAAGCTTTAGGTTCTGGCCTTGTGGCCTTACGCAGTAATGCTCTGATTGTGGATCTCAATTTTTTGGCAGTTCGTAATGTTGGCCCATAATGACGAAAACACACCCTCTCAGGATTCTTAGTATTGCCAAATTACTGAAAAAAATTAACAGATCCGAGGAATAACTTTAAAAAAAGTATCGTCTTGCACAAAATAGAGAGACTGAGGAACGACACTCTCAGGATTCTTCGTATTGCCAAAGTACTGAAAACATTATCGTATTCAGAAAATTTTAAAACATGTGTTATTTTGCACAAAAAAGAAGAGAGAGGGTGAAGAAAAGAATCACAGATCTAATTATTAAGTAAAATAAATATTTCTGACAGAATTAAATTTCTATTTGCTGCTTTTAGGTTTAAAGTCATCAGATTACCATGGCGAGCCACGCAGAAAACATCTTTGAGTTTCAAGAAACTCTGCTACGATTTCCTCTTATTCAAGACTTGAATATACTCTGAAACTTAAGACACTTAAGAAATTTCGTAACGTTAAAACATATTTCATAAAAAAACTTGATTTCTGAAGACAATTTTTAAGTAAAATCAAAACAAATTATTAAAAAAAAAGAGGAATAATGCGAAACAAGCGAAAAAAATTGTATTCTTGAAATTTCAGGTTACAGTCTAAAAATTTGAAAAAAGGTTTACTATCAAAAATTTACACACACGAAAAAAAATACTAAATATATAAATAGGGGGAAAATAGAATTTTTTCTTTGCATCTGGATTTCAGTTTACAGTCTGAAATAGTTTTAAGACAAACAGGTATATAAGCCTTATGAATTTACCCTTAGTAATTCAAATGCATAACATAAAATCTTTTACTCAATACGAGGTCTTCAAACATGAAATATTTATCCTAAATTAATGTCACGCGGAAATTGTTTTACTTGTAGCAAATATTTCACGAAAGAGAAGTGATAATATTTTTATGTTGCCGAAATACGCAACTCGCATGGTGAAAACAATAGCATCTTTCTCTGGAGAGTGAAAATATCGAGCTCAATTGAAACAAGTTTATTTATTTTTAAAATGTATCAGTTAAAATGTAGCTTGATTAGAAGTTTAAATATTAAATAAAAATCTAAGCAAGTTAATTTTAGTAATTTTAATAAGTTATTTTTATTGATTTTGATAAGTCATAACCCCATAAAGGATGTTAATCCCGAATGGATTTTAGTCTCGAAACGGCAATGCGTTGAATCACTATAAATGGTATATGACTTTTCAAATTGTTGCCACCAAATATTATAGCCTTCTTTTATATTGTTGCGTTCTACGGGTTCATGGATTTGGAGTAATTGATCATAATGTTTGATAAAGAATCAAAATACAATTTATTACACAGGACACACAGGACAGTTCCAAAGACACGTTTACACTCGTCGAAAAACTACGACAAACGTGCTAAAACAATCAGCAACACAGCCTTCAGGCTGTAACGATGAATATAGCTTCCCGGCAAAGCTCTAATGTACATCTCCCGACTCAGTCGATCGCTCTCAAGCTAATCCCTGCTCTCAAAATACTACTTTCTCCCCCTTACAGGCAGGGTATAACAGTACAGGCAGGTTTAACCTACCTTCGACAATACGCCCGAGAAAATCATTAAAAATACGTTCTAGAATGTTCTCGCTTCGTCTATGGCATGTAGCCAATTTTGTCACAAAATGTCACCAAATGGGGTCACCAATGGGCGCCAAATCTGGCATTCCTGCTTTTGTCTAACACTTTCTGGCAATCCTAACACCGTTTACGGGGAAGCTGTCTCACCGCTCAGTCCCTAGGCATTTTGCAACAATATTTAGAGAAACTAAATAATGGAGAATCTGCATGAATGTGTGCATGTTTCTCGCATTGTGAGAAAACAAAGTTACCTAGAGTTATCCAATTTTAATAACGTAACATAGTCCTCCCCCCGAACATGGAAAACTGGAAGGCGGAATTTGAATTTCGAATTTCTTTTATTACCTTTTTCATATTTTGTAAAGCTTTAACGAATTTTTTATTAACAAACTCAATGATTTTAAAGCGAATAGTGGCAACACTGTACGGAAAAAAATATTATTATCTCCATCGCTCGAGACTGTCTAATGGAAATCCTAATTTTGCTAATTTGTCTAATTTTGCTGTCAAATCGAATTATATGCCCATTGAATAGAATTTTATGAATTGAACAGACTATTGAATAGACTATGAATGCCCATTGAATAGACTTTTATGAATTGAACAGACTATTGAATAGACTATGAATGCCCACTGAACAGACTTGAATAGACTTTTAAACGCCAAGAACGTGATATTTATTAAAGTAAACACACTAATCTTAAAATGACAAGAAAGAATTGTAAAGTCATCTTAGATATCTTCTTATCATCTTAGTCATCTTAGTAATTGATATGATGAACTGAGAAAAGACAAAAAAAAAGGTCAGAAAAATATGTGCCAATACTTAACGCTGCATAGGGAAATCTAAATGTATACTGCTCTTAGTTTTTTTTTAAATTTTGCTGTTGAATAACGCATGACGTAACTTCGAAGAAAGTTATGCTTAATTATAAAGCTAAAAAGACAAAACAAATGAGTTTGTAGGGCTGAGTGTAACAGCGGACTGCGATCTCAGCAAGAGCGTAAAAACCCTTCCAAATCCTTTTGGGCGACCCGTCAAAACCTGAAACCTTTCAGATTTTTATTTATTTTTTTAATTAATCTTAATGACATTTTTCTCTAATGCAACGGTGTATCCAACCCGTAGGACGCAAATAGTCCTCATGAGTCCGTTGATGCGGGTTACCAGATTTTTCAATTACTTATGAAAGGGAAATAAATGAAAGGTGCAGCTCATGCAACTCTCAATTTGAACGTTGGATCGATTTTGCTGAATACGGCTGCCTGTGCAAACGAATTTAACGGGTATCTTTAAAGTAAATAAATTATTTTTTCAAAGAATGATAACGTTCGAAATTAAACTGGAACTACGGCAAAGCTTCGAGGGGGTAATAAATCTCATATAACGATTTTCTGTGTTTCCCAAAACACATCGTCAACAAAGCTGATAGTGAAACAAATCAACCATACGAATATTTCCTTTCCCTATTAGCTCACAAAATTCCCTAAAAATTAAATAGAAGCTAAAAAGAAAAAGTGCATATGTTCGAAGATGCGACTTTTTTACCCGTCACTGGTCGTTTGACTTGAATTACGTAATAAAAGCTCTCCGTGCTTGGAATCATCATCATCGCGTGTAAACATACCAAGGCCGAATGCCTGAAACGTTGTTGCTGCAACTTCTGCTCCGTTGCGTATTGGGTAGACGGTAGCGGAGAGGGTATAGCGGAGAGGGTTGGCCGAATGTTAAAAAGGTTAAAAAAATTCCACCCTTCAACTGCTGAGACAAACTACTTTAGCAATGTAAGATTTTTCACTGCTTGCATAATGTATAAATCCTTCAATTAACACTCGCTAAAATGAAATCCCATTACGCGAATACAATGCTCTATGGTGCATCCAAAAGTTAAATCCCTTAAATGTAGTAAGTTGTTTTAGAAGCTAAAATAAGAGTTAATAAAATTCAAAATGTTTAAATTTTTAATAAATGTCCAAAAGCTGATTCAACAAAACGTCTTAATAGCGTGATTGAGTAAAATGCTGGCACACTTAAAAACTACCTTCATACTAGTACCAATACCTTACTTATATATATATATATATATATATATATATATATATATATATATTAAAGGCAATGTGTGAAACACCGGCATTCTATAGAATACTACGCAGTTTATAGAATACCTGGCGTTTTTAGGCAAAGTCATGAATATGAAAATTATTATACATTTTACCTATGCATTGTATATAATTCCTACCCATTCTACAGAATGGCAAATGCTCTTTAGGCAAAGAAGGAAACACGAGAATTATTATATGTTTTACCTAGGCATTGTACATAACATTTAGGCATTCTACAGAATGATAAATGCTCTTTAGGAAAAGTATGCGATAAAAGGTTATGATAAGGCTACTGTTTAAAAGGCGTTCATTCCTCTAATATACAAATAATATTCTGAAAAAATAATGAAAGACTGCCATTAAAAACCTTCCATCCAAAATACGTAAAAAAGTTACGACTGACGTACCGAAGGACCCCGGTTCGAATCCGGAAGAAGGCATGGATATCTGTGAAATATATAATCTCTCTGCGACTTGGAGGCACTCTAAATATGCGGCGAGTCGAAAACCCTCTCGAGAGGTTAGAACCCTCTCGAGATGGTAGAAGAAGAGGAGTGGGAGACCCTCATACTCGTCCCCTTCCCGAGGTGCTCTGTCTCAAATTTGGGGGCGGAACTGAGCTAAAATCGGATTTCGTATTTGGATCCTTGCCACGATGAATGGTCATGGGTTTGTGCTGAGCTTTGTCCCACAAGTGGGATTGGTTACAACAACGTAAAAAAACATTAGTGAGATGATCTTGGCACACTGTAATAAATATATATTCTATCTGCCTGAGACTGGAAATCTATAAAATCTACCTGACAATGGGCATTAAATGGAAAAAAAATCCTAGATTTCGCAACAATTCTCTTTTTAATACCTTCTGGTTTTATTTGGTATGGCTCACAAAGATGGATGTACACTTCAATATTATTTACGTGTAACTTTTCTCTGTTTGATTGAAAGTTCTTTCAGTATTCTATCACGTCCTCCGTGTCCAATAGCGAAATGAGTTTCATGAAGTACGTGAAATAACTCAGTGTCCGTCACTTAATCTTGCATAGTGCTGATGCCTTCTTTAACAGGATAAATGAGTTTACTTTTGTTTTCCACAAACATCACATCATTTAGCGATTCAGCAAACAGTAGTCCCGTGGGCATATTTCACAAGTGCACATCTGTGTAGCCACCGAGGGAGTGGCCTCTAGGATGGACCAATGAGCATCCAGTAATACTTCTGTCATGTCACATGACCTTTCGCGTGCTTTAAGATTTAAGCAAGATGGTTGAAAATATTCTGCCGCGCAATTTTCTGTACAAAATAATTAAAGCATCGTCGATTGCTTCTGAAATTTTCATTGCGAAGTTAGGTCAAATATAGGAAATTATGAAGATTTCACTACCTGGTTGAAATAAATACAAACACATGTTGCATACTTCGCAAAAATATCGATGTGAAATATTATTTAATAAGTGGTAAACAAGATGAAGGAAAAAATATGTGATAAATATCTGGACCCAACTGCAATCTTTACATAAAACTATGCGTATGAGAAAAATATTTACACCAAATATATATGTAAATAGAAGTCAGCCCTTTTTATTGCAGTCTATATGAAAAAGATGTTCCATAATAATAACCAATGCAGAATTTCATTCAAAGTGAACTTTACTAATTTGCATTCGTATACATTTAGTGCGTTTAATTTCACATTTAATAAATGCTCACTCTTAAATGTAATGTTTATACAAGAAATACTCATCGAACAGAATAAATTTATCGTATTCACAACGAGTATATTCAATTTATTCATATAAAATTTTTAATGTGAACAATGGATATAATCAGATCATATGTGTTCTGAATCTTTACACTTTAAAAATCAAAAGAATGCAAGCACTGAAATAAGAAAACATTAGATTCATTGTAACACTTTCAGTCATTCTCATCTCAATTAAAAAAATATACACTTGAATTCTCTTAATCCACATAATATGCCGTGAACATCAATCCTAATATTAATGTGTAATAAAAATCGCGAAAGTGAAATGTCAGCGATTAATCAAATTTAGAAAACGAAAGCACTACGAGATTTTCTACTATTACGTTATATATATATAACTGCGAAACAAATGCAAATTAAAACGTAAACAACATACGCTAACATGCACGGAGATTTAGCGTCAAAGCAATAATAGCCCAATGAGCAATAGCAGCTCATTGGTCCATTTTCGAAACCCCTCCCTCAGTGGCAACCCTGATGTGCACTTGTGAAATATGCGTCCCGTGGTTCCTCCTTAGTAGTCATTTTGGCTTTATTTATACAATTTATTAACTTTTGGGTAAGTAGTTTCAGTTATTAGTAAAGAATCGCAGATGTATTCCATACTTTGCTGGTTTGTCCTTTGGTATTCTATAGAATGCCCAGGCAGTGTGTGAAATACTATTTAATCGTTTCATACATTGCTGGCCAGTTTTCAACATGCCATAAAATACCTAAGCATTCTATAGAATGCGGGATTTCATACTTTGCCAGTAACATATACAAATTACAAACACGATTTTAGTATGATACTCTAATTCAACTTTCTTAAACTATTGTCATTCGTAACCCTCATAATCACAGAGATTTTTTCGCGAAACCAGGTATTAGATGTAAAATGAATACTTTCCCATATATAATTTATTTCTTTGGTAAACAATATATTGTTACTTTATTTTCTTCATTCACGTTCGTACGGGGTTCGTCTGGATTTGGAGTGAATAATGACGACATTTGATGATGAAGTATCGAAACGCACTTTATTTAGCAAATATTAATCAGGACAGCTCCAAAGTCATGTGTTATAGTCGTTGAAGATCTACTATACACTTGCTGGAACAATCAGCGACTCAGCCTTCAGGTTATCAGGTTATAACGGTTGAAACAGCTTCACGGCAAAGCACCAGAGTACAGCTCCCGACTCTGCTTGGTCGTTCTCGAAACTTCACGTACTCTCGAGACTCTCCACGCTACAACTCGCGATGCACTGAACGACACACAGAGCACAGCTCCTGACTCTTCGGTTCAGTTGTTCCCGGAGCTTAACACACTCTCTCTACGATGCACTAAAGACTCTCTCGATGCACTACCTCGCGATGCACTAAAGACTCTCTCGATGCACTACCTCGCGATACACTAAAGACTCTCTCGATGCACTCGACGACCAACTCGGCGCTAGACTTCGAGACACTCGCACAGTGATTGACTATCAGCTGGTTAGACGAGGCGGCGCACTAACTGACTGCGGACCAGCAGGGTTTATATAGCTTTCGGCTTGTGTTCGAGGACATGCTGGGCTAAACCGGAAAGAATTCGTTCCAGAATTTCCTCCATCCGTCCATGGCATATCGCCAATT
Organism: Stegodyphus dumicola; assembly: GCF_044657685.1. NCBI lineage: Eukaryota > Metazoa > Arthropoda > Arachnida > Araneae > Eresidae > Stegodyphus > Stegodyphus dumicola. The sequence goes on from NC_140769.1 coordinate 135,701,501, forward strand.
TTGCCTCTAAATGTCGACAAATGACCGATTTACAACCAAATGTGACAACCCTTGCCAATTATGGCAACCTTAAACCTGCTTTGCAGGGACGCTATCTCACCGTGACTGTACATTTCGTAACAATATACTATATTGTTGCGCTCTACGGATTCGTGAATTTGGACTAATTGATGATAACACTTGATGAAGAGTCAAAACACAATCTATTCGCCAGTATTACATAGGAGAGTTTCAAAGACACGTTGACAGTCGTCCAAAAACTACGACAAACACGCTGAAACAATCAGCAACACAGATTTCAGGCTATAATGGTGAAGACAACTTCACGGGTAAGCATTAAAGTAAAGCCTCCGACTCAGTCGATCGCTCGCAAGTTAATGTCTACATTACTAATACCGAATCTACATCTCTACATTAATTAAGACACTACTTCTACATTACTACTACGCGTAGAGGCAGAGTATATATATAACTTTAACCTACCTTTGAGAACATTCTCGGGAAAACCGCTAAGAATGCGTCCTAGAATGTTCTCGCTCCGTCTATGACATGTAGCAAATTTTGTCGCTAAATATCGCCAAATGGGCGATTTCTCGCCAAATCTGGCAACCCCGCATACCCTTGTTACTTTCTGGCAACGCAAACATCTCACCGTGGAAGTTACCGTGGAAGCTGACCGTGGAAGCTCATTTTGGAAGCTATCTTACTGCAGCTGGACATTTAGCAACAAAGTATATATATAAGAAAAGTAGTAGTTGTTTCAAGTATGCAAAAATTAATGAAAGAAAAGCGGCTTTAAGGAGATAGATGTACTTGTTTTTTGCTGTATAACATATGGTTTTAAAATTCAAGATAACACTTTGAAATCAAAATTTGATATAAAATATTTGCACAACTGTGTTTCTAGGGTTTTTAAGTGATCTAATTTTTTCTCCACTTAAGGTTTTAAAATTATTATTTTTAAAAGTTTTTGAACAACGCATAGTCAAAAACATTTAGAATGAACAGTGTTTCACTTTTCCCTACATAGAACTTTTTAATAAAAACCTTCGGTTTTATCATTAGAAGTGGTTATCATCAATTTTATCATTAAATCGACAATTTTATTGCTATTTTTAATTTTAACAGAAGTTGTGGTAATAAAATTGCATGTAAAATAAACTTGATTGCAGGAAAGTAACAGAGTAAACCAGTTATTTTCATAATAAATAATTTTCCTGATTCTGTTGTATCTTATGTATAGTGCTAATGACAGTGCAAGTTATGGATAATTGTTATTATGCTGCATCAGTTTTAAAATAAGAGGCGCCGTCTTGACCGAGGCGATGATTATGAGATATGATTAATAAAAAATCAGAAAGTTATCAGTATAACAACAAGAACAAATGAATATGAGTAACATGATGCTTTACAAAACATATAAGAAGTTTAGCTCCCGAACGATAAAAACTGACCGGGATATTTAATTTCAAAACTTGCAATTTTTTATGTCATTTTCAATTTGTCATGAGGAATCTGTTAAGTAAGTTATAATAACTGGAGGAAATAACTTTAAATGAAGTGCAGCAAAAATACGTATAACTTAAAAGGCCGTACAAGAAAGGCAATGTGGGTCCACATCAGATTTTTTTACTTTAAAGCCTTACAGATGTTAAGGTAAGCACTTCTGCCTCGTCCTTGTTCTCGCTCTAATGGGTTTACTAGTTTAAGAATGAGTTCTGAGATATTTAAGATGTAGGGCATAAAACCGTAGCTTCTAAATCTAGTTTTTGAAAGCAGCAGTCTTGAAGGGTATGCGGGTTGTTATGGTGTAACTGCATCAGAAATTAACGTTGTAAGGATCTTAAGTTTTACTAACGTTTATTTCATTTTAAAACTGTACTATTTTTCTTTATTTTCCACTTCCGGCCAGAATTAAATGCTTTAACTTGTTTATGCTAAATGTACTTGCTAACGACCAAGTATTTAAGTTGTGGCTTTTTGCCAAGAGCTAGGGAGAGAGGGGGAGTGAGCCGCCTTGCCACTGCATTCTTACGAGTTTTCAATTAGTTGCTGCTTGCCTTTAACACGTTGAGCGCGGCGCCGAATTTGCTGTCCTTTCCGTTCAGCCGGCAGCAAGCTAAGCCGTAATTTTGTTTAGAACGTTTCAATACATTTTATTAAAACTCAATTTGATCACATTTCATTGAGATTATATTTATTTTTTAACTTTAATACTGTCGGTCCCGCGGACCGACGCCAGTCAAACGAAAATTCCAGTGCCGGTCCCCAGGGACCGACGCCGGCCACACGGAAAGTTCAATGCCGGTCCCCGGGGACCGACGCCGCGCTCAACGTGTTAAGGCCAGGGGTTTAGTCCTCTTGATATTTAAAACGTATTGTAGTTTCAGCAGTTTGCGTACCTTAACCTTTTAAAAAGGCCAGTCTTAGTGTTAGGCATTTGTAAACTAATTCAAAGTTAGCTTTTTAACTAGAATTTTAGTTAGTAGTTTTATATTTTTACGTTCAGACCACAATTGGTTGGTCTCTGTATCTCGGAAGTACGGGAGCACCTGTAATCGTATAGAGAATAAAGGGTTCAGTACACCCTTCCTGCTTGTGTCGTCTATTCCACACATACTTGAACATAGTTTTAGTAAGCTCCCTGTTTATATCCAGGACACGTAATATTTCCAAAGTAGATAAAAAGACATACATGTCCTGACAACGTCACGCAGCGACCTTAGCGCTTATTAAATGAAGTTTGTTTCTTCGTTTGTTTAAGATAAAGTTCTCTAAGAGTCTTTGCCTAACATGAGGGACGACTTTGTGAAGAATTTGCCATTAAAACTAGCTCGTATTCAAGTTATACTACATGTGAAAAAAGACATAAATATCCATGTTGTCAGCCCATTCACCGGGACTCGACGTTGCGAAAAACTGAAAGATTTTAGCGGTTTTATCCACTCAGTCACTAATGTTTTAAATACTTATCTGTACCTTTGTTTCTGTCTGGGAGGCTAACACGATGCTTGTAACCAACATTTCCCTCTAGCAAAGTATCAAAAATTCTTGTTTTGCCAAGACAGTAAATCTGAGTAGTGAAAACCTAACACCTCTCATCGGGTTGTGAAAAAATTAGTTAACTTCGAGCCACCGTTAAATTCAGCGGTGAGGATTATTAATAACATAAATCTATTACAGTTTAATTTAGCTCTTTTTAACTTCGTTTTTTTTAATTGAACACTAATTTCGTAGCAGAAAAATGAAATAAGAGCAGTAAAACACTCCTCCGAAACATTTCTAATTAGACATTTAGATTTAGGAACAGTTGGCGCTCGTATAAAGAAAAAAAGCCATAGGTTCGTCAGGGATGTTGTGACGACCCAAAGCACGACATGTGTGTTGGCGAAATAAGAGAACCTTGTGCCGATCATCTTCTCCATTTGCACATTGCGCTTCCTCTAATGATTTCTCCTTATCGGCATTACGCAATAGCTCACTTCGAGAAAGATCAAAATCAAGAGACAGATGTCGGGGTTCTATGAAAAGAGCAGGGTGTGTCAGATCGGCAAAGAGATAAAAAGGAAGGGCTGTTAGATTCGTTCTTATTTTATACTCTTTTTGTTTAAAATAACCTTATTATTACTTCAGCATTCGTGTTTTGACATGAGGACATTCTTAGGCGAATCTTTACAACATTTCTTACAGCGTTACGTTACAGTGCAATACATTTACCATTAATGTGTCTTGGCAAGTTCTAGAGTCATTAGGCTTATTTTGAATCAAGAGACATGAAAAATAAGCCATGCCCTCACCAGGTCTCGAACCTGGACCTGGAATACGCGCCGAGTGTGCTACCGTTACAGCACGAAGACATGCAGAACCGAGGGAGAAAATACCTTATATACTTACTCCCCCTTATTTGCAGGGAAACTGGGGATTATGGGAGCAATCGCACATGTATGCAGGAAGGAAAGAGAAAATATCTTATTAAGTAATGCCATTGCCGAGAATATTGCACTGCCCAAATATCGGTAACTGTCAGCCCATAGGTCACCGACACCTTTGACAGGTGCCGATGTCCTTCGGTTTGATTTTATTTTAATAATGCATCTAAATTTATCGTATTGTTCTATTTTGGTAACCTATAAGTTCATTATTGCTTGGCATCAACATGGAAGTCACTGGTAACCAATCGTGTGTTGATAGGCATGGCGTCCTTGGGTTAAATTTCATTTTAATAATTTAGTTAATTTTCCTCCTTATTGTCTACCAACATCGATAAATACACGTTAAGAGCCGGTGACTGTCAGTTAACAGCCGGTGACCGCTAATAAGTAGACGATCGATGACTAGGGATTTAACAGTCACCAGTGTTCTTCAGTTTACGTTATGTTAACAATATAGCTGAATTTTTTGCGCTGCTCCATAACCAGTGATCATCAACCCGTAGATCACTAGCACGGGTTCACGGTGATCGTCCTGGCCAATCAATCACCTCTGCTTTTCTTTAATTTGATGATCTGCCTGATTGTTATAATTTAATTTACGACCTATATAAATGGTAATATTTATGATTACTTCCAGTTTTATTTTAATTAACAAAAAATGTTTCTAATACCATTTATTATGTATTGATGCAAAATATTTATTAGACACTTTGAAGGAAACCTCTTTGAGATGTTTGTTGTTTCCAGTTCGCGGACTTGGTGTTCTTTGAGAAAAGGCATCGCCGTGTTAAAGAAATATTTATTGCTAACTTCGTTCTTGAGCGGTTCGGTGAAAAAATATATACCTACGTCTCTACGAAAAAATAAATAAGTCTCTACGTGATATTAATTTGAAATAAAATAATATCACGGCATTTTTAACCATTTCGTTTTGAAAGCTTATTTTAAATACAACAGCTTATTTTCTACAGCTTTAACTCCTGATGAACCAGATCTTAAAATGGGAGTGTACTTATAACTATGTATATATAATGTATGTTTTTTTATCGCACTGGTTAAACAACGGTACCTAGAGCCATCAAAATTTCAATAACGTAACCGTTCATAGAATATGAGCCCTCATTTGAATTTAAAAATTTGTTTTATTATCGGTTTCATATTTTGTAATACTTAAACGAATTTTTGATTAACAAACTAAAAGATTTCAAAGCGAGCAATGGCAACACTGTACGAAAAAAAATTTATCTCCAGCGCGCAAGACTCTGTATCGGAAATTCTAAAGATATGCTCCTTTTAAAATTATTTTGCGATACTGCTCTTGAACTGAATTTTATGGTTTGAGTGCGTAGAACATGATATTTCATAAATAAAGGTAACACACAAAACGTTAAAAAAACACCACTTTGCACGTAATTTAAAATCTGAAACCTTTCAGACTTCGCTTTAACCATGAGGCCGATTATTGTCGGCCAGGAGGGTTGCAGCATACTCGTAAATTAAACTAAACTAAACCTTTCAGTCTTTTGTGATTTTGTAGAATTGTTTTAAGCGTTAAATGAAAATCTACATCTTAAGACTGGACTGCGGTTTCCTTTTAAATTTGTTATAATTCTATTTTTTTTTCGTTTTTTAAACATTATTTTAGCCTTTTGAATATTAAAAAAGAACTCTTCGAAATAATAGAATGTAATATGGAGTTCCTAAATTGAATTTTTAGCTCTAAAGGCCATTAGCTTGAATGAGCTATAAGCCTCGAAACGGGATAAAAGGCGAATCGCTTTTTAAATTATTGCCACCAAATGCTGTCGTTTTGTATTAGCTTTAAAGAAATTAAATAATGAAGAATCTGCATATAATGCATGTATATTCCTCGCACTCTGAAAAAACGACGATACCTAGCGCAATTAAAATCTGAATAACTTAGTCCTCTACCCGAATATGTGCACCTGGAACACCGTATTTTGAAATTCGAATTTTATATTTCCTATTTTGTAATTTTTTAATACGTTTTTGATGCATAAACTCAACTATTTGAAGTCCAGCAGTGGAATAATGTATGGAATGAACCATTTTTACCTCCAGCGCGAGAGACTGTCTGTCGAAAATTCTAAAGATATGCTACTTTTAAATATTTTGTGGCTTTGCTGTTGAAGAATTAAAATTTATGTCGTGTAAGTGCCAAGAACGTGATGTATAATAAATGGAAGTTTATATTATTTTATTTCCTTCACAGGCTTCACTCCCCCCTCCCGAGCAACTAGATGCTCTTTCCTCGCGACCATTCATCCATATACAACTGGAAAAAAAAAAAAAAAAAAATGATAATAATAATTATATATTTCCCGTTTTACTGGACCAGTTGACAAAATTGAACTTGCGTTTTTCGTGTCTCGATAGCGCTACTTAGGATATGTATTAGATTTATATATAGCATTGTTCTAAAATAGGTATTTTGACACAAAATGACTTTTTCTGAAATGACATACCATTTTGTTTTCCATATTTCTATTCTATGACTCAAATAATATCAAACTGCGAAGTTTTGTAAAAATCGCACGAGTAAGTTTTAAAAATTTAGCTTTCAAAATTTTAGCCCCTCAGTATTAATTGGATTTGATAAACATTTATTAATATCTCTTTTTTATTAAACTTACTTGATTGCTTCTTCCAAAATTCGAAATTATACTTAATCCAAATACAATTCGCACATTTTTTTATGATTTATTTTTAAATATTTTTTTATAAATTTTTTGAAAAACATTTTGTATAAATTCTAAAAATTTTAACATTATCTTAAAGAAGTTGTATTTTTAAGCATATGTGCAAACAATTAGAGTTTTTTATTCCAAATTTCCTAAGATATATGTGAATTTACATTTTGGCACGTTTGGGAATTTGGCGTATTTACTATAAACCATAATAAGGAAAATGTAGTTTACGCACTTTGTTGAAATTATTTCAAAGAATGAACGACGGACCTTTCTTCCTCTCATGCATGAATGAAAAATAAATGAAGTAAGCAGGTTACTGTAAATTAAGAATTTCGGCAAGTGACCAGTTCTTGCCACAAACTGAAAAAAATACGACAAGATAAATTTTTGAATTTCTCCGCAAATTTCTTACCAAATTTTATAAAATTTAATATTTAGGCATAATTTGAATCGTAGAATCGAAATATGGAAAAAATTGGTATGTCATTTCAGAAAAATTCCGATTTTGTGTCAAAATACCTATGTTAGAACAATGCTATATATATATATATATATATATATCCTAAGTCGCGCTTTCAAGACATGTATGTGTGTGTGTGTGTGATTATAGCAAAGCCTCGAGGGCTATCTGCCTAAGGGAAGGGATGCCTTCGTGGAGGACTTTCTAAGGGAAACTGGCTCGTATACACGTTACAAATGGGGAAAACTACGAAAACGCCCATGCAGCCAGCCCGTTCGCGGGATTCGAACCTCGGATCGAACTACCAGTGTTCAGCGACTTTACCGCTCGGCCGCTGGTGGGCCCCCTCGAGACATGTAAGAGCAAGCTGAATTTCGCCAATGGGCCCAGTAGAACGGGAGATATAGAACTGTCCTTTTTTTTTTTTTTTTTTTTTTTTTTTACATCTCGAGGTTAAAGGGTTAAAGATAGGGAAGCACTGGAAAAGAAACAGGCTACAAATTAGCAGTTTCTTCGTATAGGCGCTTGTATAAAAATTAAAATTTTGGGGATTTCACAGATTGAGAAGGATCGGGAGTTTTTCAAATGAAGTTTTATAAATCGAAAAACTTTCCACTGTTGAAGAAAAACGAAAGGGAATTTACGAAGCCTTACAGCTGTGAGTAGTACTTACTAGGCGCGAAAAAACATCGGACAATGACTATCCTTGAGGCGTAGCAAAGCAAAATTTCTCAGACCGGTGTTTTGGTGAGAGCCGTCGTTTTGAGACACTGCAACTCTGACCTAATTTTCGGCCGGCGTCTTCTAAGCATTAATGACTTAATGTTTTTACTTCACCCTATTACATGCAATAATACACCTAATTATTACACTTAGAAAACCGCTCCAAATAAACTCTTAACCTGAAAAAAAATCATTAGTTGCAGGTATTATTTTAGCAATTCTAGATGTTTTTAATTAGTAAAACGTTTTTTCTTTTAAAATTTAAAGCAGCAAAGCCGTACAATAAATAGGTAAACAAAATTATTAAACTGACCTAAGCCGATAAGAAATAATTATAGCCGTGGGTGGACAGGACTTAAACAGGCCGATAAGTGCCTTTTCTAAGCGGACCGGCTGTCCTGCCCGGGGGAGAAAAGAAAGTATTTCTATTTTTAAGACGAAGTGGATGGCTAGGATTTTTGTTATCATTCCACATTTTTCATAAGTTAATATTCTACTTCGGAAGAAACTCTTTGTTAGATTTGATACGTTAATAAAACCATTATATAAATATCGGAATCTATTTTAACAGTTTAATTGTTCTTTTAGTATTGACAACTATAATCGATTTTTTTTTTTCATGGAGACTAATGCCCAGAAGACTAATGCCCAGGAGACGAATGTCCAGAAGACGAATGCCCAGAAGACGAATGCCAGACTATACATATATACTCTCGACTGCTTATTGTCACATCCCAGTATATCCCCAGGAATCTTCCTTACATTCGAATATTCCACAAACGATTCGAATATTCCACAAACAATTTAAAATTCTGTTGAACTCCTGAAAATATACAAAGAAGACCGATAGTTATAAAGATTCGACATTAAACATCACTTATATAGTCTTATTTAAATGAGCTTCCCTTTCCTATACAACATAAATAATATTTCAGGAGTACTCAATAAATAATTTTGTAATTTTTATTAAAATGCTTGCGGAAACCTTGCGGAAAGAGGCCAGAAGAAGCCCTGAAATTCCTTGGATGCCTCTTTAATTTAACTGCTTAGGTCCCATTTAAGCAGTTGTCATTTTATATCAAGTATAAAGATATAAGGCAGATTTGAAAAGTACTCCACAACATGTGCGAATTTTTTAAGGACTGCTTTGCTGAATCTCTGGAAACATGAAACGCAGAAGGAGCCCTGAATTTTCAGAAGTTTTGCCTTGGAGTCTAGGACGTTTCGCCGTCAAGACATATTTTTCTTTATATGACTGTATTATATATCGCCGTATTATACTCGTATTAAATTCATTTACTTTAATAATTGTATTTACTTTTTGTATACGTAATAAAGGTTGCTTAGAATATATAGCTTTTTACAAATATGCGATATAAAGAAATTGCACATAGTTATTTACAAATATGAGATATAAAGAAATTACACATAGTTAGTTAGAAATTTGTGTCAGCATCAAAGAAAACTTGGGCTAAACCTCTGATATGACAGAAGTTATATTATCGATTTCAAAATTATGCAGGTACAATTTTGACACGATTCATGAAAATTTTAATCGGTAGTTCAGAGAAATCACTCATGCATGCAGGAAACTCACATTTTTATGAAATCTGAATCGAAAACGTAATTATTTTGGAATGTCAGCACATTCTCTGAAAATTAATATGTCATGCGTAACGATGTATTTGTATAAAATTGTGCCCAAAAACATTGTATATAATTTTCAAAAGCTTTTAATACGAGGAATTTGCTAAATTGTAAATGTTAACAAACTAAGTGGTTCTTTAAATGATAAAAATTTAGAAAGTTGTTTTATGAGATTTGTTTAAAGTAGTACTCGCAAGAAACTGCAATAGGTTTTTTTTTTTTTTTTTTTTTTTTTTTTTTTTTTTTTTTTCATTTTAAAATTTAAGACAGACAGATGTATACTATAGGTGAACAAATTATTAAATTAAATAAACTTTATAATATGGTAAGATATAATATAGGCATACAAAGAAACATATCTCTTAAATATACAATAGGTAAATAGAATTATTAAACTAAATCAACTTAATATAATACAGTCATGTAAAGAGAAATATGTATTGACGGCGAAACGTCTCTACGGAGAAATGTCCCGACGGCGAAATGGCCACGACGAATAGTACAATTCCCTTGCCTTGACTAGCATTGCTTTAGTTTAAGGTATTAAAACTCGTTGTTGGTACCCACGAATTCCTTACAACTCATCAATTTGTACTGACGTCAAAATCAAAATTCGAAAGAAGTTGAAAAAGACCTTGGATATCACTAGAACGGCAATGCTAAAAAAATAAAATAATCCCTTAACACTATAGCATTTTTATTTCCGTTACTATTGATGCTTAAAACAATACGAAATGTGTTTCTATCGTTAAAATTATAATGAAATGAAGATTTTCTTATCATTTCCCACATAACATGCTTACGTCATTAATATACAGCTAACTACCGATTAATCGGAGCTGATTATTCGAGTAGCGGGTTAACCGAGTCCTGTCTAAAAGAGTTAAGTTTGTTTACTGCAAAACTCTTGGAAAATTTACTATCACAAAACATCAGAGTAAAACAAAACTGTCTACAGAAAATAAAAAAAAATAAAAAAAAAAAAAACAAATATATTAACAGCAGTGATAGCAGATGATGCCTACCAGACGAACTTTGCCAGCAAGAAGATCTCATCTACCAATTTAAGTCATTTTGAACTCAATGGCATTATTAAAGTTCACTTATAAATGTTATTCTTTAATGCGATATATAATTTAGTTTCCTCGATTCTAATTTTGTTTACTTTGTAAAGTTTTTTTTTTTTTTCCTTCTTTTTTATGTTGGAGATGCGAAAAACATGCAGTGCCCTCATGGGGACTTGAACTCCCGACCTCCCAAATATACGTCGAAAGTGCTTTCAGTTACACCTCGAGGGCATGCAGAAAAGAGGGAGAAAATACCATACATACTCCCCCTCTTAAAGGAGGACTGTAAATGAGAAGACCGGATCACCAAATCCTGGTGGTGACGAATTATCATCCATCACCTTAGTTCACGCGCCAATATGCAATCATTAGTTTTTTTAATGCTGAAGACCTCAAAAATATGCAGTGCCTTCGCCAGAATTCGAACACTGGACCTTCCGAATGCGCGTCCGGTGTGCTTCAAGTTACACCACGAAGGCATGCAAAAGGAAGAAGAAAATACTTTATAGCTTTCCCATTATTTACAGTTTTTAGTCCAAAGGGGATTTGTCCCTGAGAGACTATTGTTTTCGTTTTGCGATTTTGCGTCGAATCGCTCTGAATATCCGTTTCACTTTTCAAAGTGTTGCCACCAAATATTATCGCCCTTTATTATATTTAAAGAAATTAAATAATGAAGAATCTGCATATATATATGCAGATTCGTTGGCTCTATGCACCGTTGTTTTATCACAATGCGAGAAATATATATATATATCTATATATATATATAGATATATATATATATATTTCTCGCATTGTGATAAAGCAACGGTGCATAGAGCCAACGAATTTTGAATGACGTAATCCTACTACGAATAGGGACATGTGGGAGCCCAAATTTTAAATTTGGAATTTGTTTTATGATCGATTTAATATTTTCTAAAACTTTAACGAATTTTTGATTAACAAACTCAAGGATTTCAAAGCGAGCAATGGCAACGTTATACAGAAAAAATATTTTTATCTCCGGGAATTCTAAAGATATGCTCAATTTAAAATTACTTTGCGATATTGCTCTTGAACTGAATTTTATGGTTTAAGTGTATCGGGAGTTAAGTGCGAAAAATATGATATTTAATAAATAAAGGTAACAAACAAAATGTTAAAAAATCGCCCCTTTGGACGTAATTTAAAATCTGAAACTTTCAGTTTTTTTTTTTTTTTTTTTTTTTTTTTTTTAAATAGAACTCTAACGTTTGGTTTGTTTCCGTAAACAAATGGGTTTTTCTTCAAATTAAACTGCTAGAAAATACAGGTAAGTTGTTAATAATATTTTGTTAATTATAATATGCGTTATTAATCTTTCTGACGATAATTTAATTGCCATTCTGTCAACCTGATTTTCAGTTCACCGTGGACATCGTTGCCTACCCCCAATAATCGGAAGTTGACTTACTTTCAATACTTTTTAAACGTTTTATTTTCTAAAGACGGCAAAGTTTTCAGACACAAAAACAGTTCTAGTTTCATAGGTTCCTTACGTCGGCACAGTTTGATAATTAATGATCAATCTATCTAAAACAGTTATCTTTTTATATAAATTATGAAGATTCAAAGAAATCTTTAAGAATTCTCCTTTCAACTTCGGAGTTCCTCAAAATTTTCATGCAAAATAATTTCAGAAGTTTCAATATTCGCTGATATCTCTTTGAATATCGGTATTTTAATTGCAATTCATCATTAGTTATCGCTTCATTTTAGAAAACGTTTGTAAAAGAAACAGATATGCTCTCAATAGAATCAAAGTGGGTATCAGACGGCATTTACTGCATCAAGAGGACTACACTGAATTGCTCTTTCTTGCAAGAGAAATCTTGTTATGCAATGCCCAGCTGCGGCAAGATAGCTTCCCCGCAAAGAGGGTTATGGTTGCCAGATTTGGCGACATTTGGTGACAAAAATGGCAATATGCAACAGACGGAGCTAGAATATTCTAGAACGCATTCCTAGCGGTTTCCTCGAGAATGTTCTTGAAGGTAGGTCAAAAGCTACACGTACCCTGCCTATATAGCTATATATACGCGGAGTAGAGTACCTTGAGAGTGTTAGAGAGTATGCTGAGTTCGGTTGAAATTCTATAATCGGGGTGAACGCCAAGCTTGACGAGAGTTTTTTATTTGGCGCGATTTTAATTTGGTTGTGTTTCCTGCTGTATGTTTTCTTGTGGCAAACCTAGAGCTTTATTTCGGTATTTGTAAGAGCGCGAATTTAGTGTAGCCAGATTAGCCAGATTTTTTTAAAATTTAATTTTGAAATACTGTGCTTGTTTTTAAAAGTTTTACTGTTTAATATTATTGTTATATATATGTTTAATATTATATTTATATAAATATTTGCAGAAGGTTAAGCTGTTGTTGGTGGGAGAATGTTGGATTTCATATGACATGAAGTTTATAATTTATGAATGTTTTCATTTAATTTTTAGTTAATTTTTTTTAGTTTTGTTTCTTGCATGTAGCAATCGAAAGATGTGGAATATTTAAAGCTTTGAACGAAAGTTGTTTAGTGTGTTGAATTCCACGACGATAGTAACCTGAATATTTTAGTTAGTTTATGATGCTGAATACGCATAATGTGCTATTCTGTTTACGTTTAAAATTGACTTCGCTGTGCTCTGATTTGATAAGTGTATCTGATTTATTTACTTAATAATTATTTACCAGAATTGCTCATTCTACTATTTTATGATGAATTGCATATATATATAGGACTATGCTTTTACTTGCAAAGCTGTTGGACTTTGTTTTACTCATCTAGTATTTTATCATCTCATTTTACTATTCTGTTTACATAAAATAAAGGCGTTTCACTACTGCAAAACTTAGTTACTATGCTGTTGACGTTTAAAAATCACATTTTAGTGCTTTCATTGCCGCCTAAAAAATTCGCCAAATTTTGAAGGCCAAAATAGTTTGGCGCTAACTTCCCCCGCTTATGGAATTTTAGCAATGAGTTCAGTAGCAGTGTTTTGAGTTCAGAAATCAGCTTGAAAGTGACCGAACCGAGTCGGGAGTTGTACTTTAGTTCTTTGCCGTGAAGCTGTCTTCATCGTTGTAGCCTGATGGCTGCGCTGCCGATCGCTTCAGCGTGTTAATGGTAGTTTTTCGAGGACTGTAAACGTGTCTTTAAAATTCTCCTAGGTAACACTTCCGAATAAATTGTGTTTTGATTCCTCAACAAGTGTTATCATCAATCAGGACACATTCACGAACCCGTAGAACGCAAAAAATCTTCCCATTTACACTGCAACTTGCGAACTGCAAGAAACCAACATATTATAGCAACAGTATCTCAAATGAATGTAGTTTTGTATTATAATAAATGTAAAGCTTCTAATTGCGCGTAACGTTCATTTCTAATTATACACAAAAGTAATATTTATAATTAGACGTAAATGAAATATTTTACAAAATGTTTTGCAATATATGTAGATTTTGTTAATATTGTAAGCAATATGTTGCAGTGTATGAAGTATTAAGTATCATAAGTATGCTGTATAGTATTGTGCTCAATATTTTTAGTTATGGGTGTCTACCTTTTAAATATTTCCTACCTTTTAAATGCTAGTTCTGTAAAACTGTTGCTATATTTGTAATAATAGCATTTAAATAAATGTATATGTAACCTGTAAGGTAACATAATATAGTACACTGCTATAGGTATTGCTATGTAATATATTACAGTTTTTTGACACTGAACGTTTAAAGTGCCTGAAAGTAGTGGGTATTGTATACTTCCTTCTTAACATCGTCAAAGTTGCAAAATATTACTGAACACTGATTGATGCATTCGGTGTCCGCCGATAACATCGCGGCAAAAATATCGCGGACGAAAATGTCGCAGAGAAAACAACACAAGGCGAAAACATCGTGCTACGAAACATCGCTATTTTAAAACAGCTAAATTTAAAATTTCGCTAAATTTAAAATTTTATTTAAATTTAGCGAGTTCCTTGCGCTTGATACTTGCTGCAAAGAAATTTTATGTCAGGTTCCAATTTAGATAACTTGAGTCTCAAGTCTCCCGGTTTCATTATATTCAACCGATTTTTTTCCAGCAGCAAATCATTTATGGCACTAAATCCGCATTCAGCAAAATATGAAGATGGAAACGGTAATAAGAGTTCTCTTGCAAATTTTGTTGCATTTGGATATCTGATTTTGGTTTTCTCACAAAGCTATGTCATCGTTTCTCACAAAGCTTTTATATTAAATAAAGTTTCAATTGACTCATCATTTTGCATTTCTGCGAGTTCTTCTTTTTACAGCATATTTGAAATATCAGTCAAATCGACTAGCATTGGCTGCATCATCCAAGTTGGGAAATCAATTTGTTTTAAGTTACAAAATCTTTTAAATCAGCCGATAAAATTTTCAGATGATCGACAATAACAAGTATAGCGGTAGTCACGTCACATTTTTGGACCAATGAGACTTTTCAAAATTTTTGTGGTAAATAGCATATGCCTGATATAATTCAACAAAGATAATGAAACCAAATATCTTCCTTTTGCATCGACATAAGTTTTATTTGCTCCTTGAAGTTGCTTATTTAATATATTTAATTTTTCAAAGATATCGGCTAAATAACCCACAATTGCCTTGTTATCATCCGTTAATGGATTTTTCATCTCAGTTTTGTCGCTTATAAAATAACTAAGAGTATCAAATAGTTCCATAAATCTTTCCAAGCAGTTCCCTTTCGACAGCCTTCTTACTTCAGTGTGAAGTACAAGTCTCATATAGTCTTCATTTTGTTCTTCATAACTTGAAAAGACGTTCACATTTGGCCCTAGCTTTAATAGCATTGATACACTTTATAACTGAATTTAGTACTTCATTTAGAACAGGCGAATTGTTTTTAGCTACCAGGTTTTCTCTATGAATATCGCAATGCACAAGAAACATTTCTGGATTCTCATCTTTTATCAATTTTAAGAAACACTTTTTCTTATTCCTTGCTTTAATTTATTTTTCAACCATCATATTAGGAGCACCATCTGCAGTACAAGATGTATTATATTTTTTATTGGTATATTTTTTATATCTAAGTAATTTTGTGGCTTACTATAAATATCTTTGGAGGTAGTGGTGCTTTCTAATGATTTACAGAACATTTCTTCGGCAAAATCCCCTTTATAAATATATCTTACACAAGTTACAAGTACGGCCTCACTTTCTCTCAAAGTTGGTTCATCCATTTGCACCGAAAAATCATTTTTTCAGCTTTTCAACAAGTTGTATTTAAATATCCTCATTTAATCTTTCTTCTGCAAACAGTATTGATGTTTAGTGGCATAGCTTTAAAGTCATTGTGATCTTTTTCTAGAACAGTTTTAAATGCTGATATTGATGGTTTGATTCAATTCTCCACTATAGTACGGCTTTTCCCAGATTAAGCGATGAGTAATGAAATTTGATAAATGGCTTCAAGAGCACGATTAACAGTTGCATTATGAGCAGTGAGACTTTAATATTACACCTTTTTAAAAAATTTTCCTTAAAGTGTGAAAATAATTCAATTCTGAATTAATATCAGCATTATGTTTCGCCTTCAAATGTGCCTCAAGACAACATAGTTTCATGAATTCGTTAGTCAGGTATTATTGGCATAAAAGATAAAGGTTGACAGTTTATGTACCGGGTATGAAACGAAATTTTAAATATGCCTCCGAATACCGTCGAATGTTTTTTTCTTGCTTGCACCCTTCATTTCACTAAGGACTGAAAGAAACAAATATAAGATCAATATAAACAAAGCTGAAAGCAGCTGCTGTTGCCATTCAAGGGAAGAATAATATACCGGTTGCCATTCCTACAGTAAAAAATAAAATAAATTCGTTGGCTGAAATGTGCGAGAAACGTCTGGAAAGCATAATGTGACAGTTATTTAAATGCCTTTAAAAGCATTTAAATGTCCATGTCTACAGCGAATTCTTTATAAAATATTTAAAATGCACCGCAATTTAAAAACTTTTTTACGTACACATCACTTACATTTTTCTTTATTTTGGGGAATAAAAAATGAAATTTCGAAAACTTTTGACTTCATGAAACATATTTAGAACGTCCTTTGTCCCCTTAAACTCTGGACGAGTCCATTTTCGAATTGCCTCCCTTAACAGTAGCATTGCCCCTTGGTGGGGCGGGGGCCCCACGTTGGGAAACACGGCTCTAGAGGCTCGGTGGTCGAGCCTTGAAACCACTGGCGTTTGCTTGCTTTTGAAATAGGAATGTTTATTTTTACCCGGATTTCTTTTCCAGAGACTTTCCTCTGACCTCAACACACTTGCTCCCCAAGCTAGTACTGTGATTTTACAAATTATTTCCTGTTGTTTAAATTTAATGTAAATATACCTTTCTATAATTAGAAATAGAAATCGCGTAAAAGTTTTATTTAAATTAAAAATATTTTCTGAATAATTTGGGACGAAATACGAATAAAATAAGTATGAATGAGAAACGAACGATCCGTACAAAGCCAAAAAGACCAAGCCCCCCCCCATTAACATAAAAACCCAGAAATTTCATGTGCCAGATGAAAAGAAACTAAATAACGCTGGACGTATACCAGTGAAATTTAGATCAGTGTACATTTTGTAGCACAAGGAAGAAACCTCATGGAACAAGATACATGTGCGAAACGTGCAATGTGAGTCTATGCATGTACCAAAAAGACAAAACATGCTTTGAACAGTGTCACAAAAAAAGAAAATTTGTTCTTTGAAATTAAAAAAAAAAAAAAAGAACACTGAGCTTTTTTTTTTATCCTTATTTTACTGAGCTTTTAATCCATTTATCCAAATGTCCTTATTATGTAGGTACTTATATTTTCACTGCTATAGAAAAATTATATAAATGTTTATTTTTGAATTTTTTCTGACGATTTACTTTGTAAAATAATATAAAAAATTATCTGTAATGCAATTCTTACATAATGTTTTTTTTTTTTTTTTTTTTTTTTTTTTTAATTCGAAATTTCTTCATTTATTGGAAGCGCGCACGGAGAAAGGGAAGTTTTTTTTCCCCTACTACTTCGGTAAGTTTCAAAGTCCTAAACACGCGGTGGTTTCACAGTGCGACCACAACCCTCAAAACAATGGGCAAGAGTAGATTTTTTTTAAAATTCATATATTATTTGTCTCTAGGATCATAATAATCAATTTCTAGAATTTTTAGTTAAAAAAATTATAAAAATAATATCGCGCGCGTCAAAGGGTTAAAGCTATCTGATAAGTTCCAAATTTTGGGAAAGATTAGTTTGTTCGTTAAACAAGGATATGGGAGAACAATTCAAGTCTAAAAAAAAGTTTGTATCACATTTTGAAACGAATTCTGTGAAATATTACGTTATCTTCGCAAATGCATATCGTCAGGAAAATTTCAAGAAAATCATATTGGTAAAAGAGGTTTAAAAGCTATGTCAAAATATCTAAATATTCGTTTAATTGTTTTAAATACGGACAAAGTACAAAAGGAAAATATCATAAGAAGAGATGCCTTTGTGGAAGTTACTTTTTACGAGAAACTTGTTCCTATTTACATCACACATGGAGAAGACCACGAAAACTTCAATCAGCGCATTTACCACTACTGAGACCCGAAGTGAACTACCAGTGTTCAGCGACATGATTCATTTACACCTCTAAGGAAATTGGCACTACACTTAAATTTACATAGTCTCCAAAGAAGAAGAAATTATTCTGGTAATTAGAGTTCTGTTATGTATAGATGACCCATTCTGGTATTTTTGCGGCAGAATTAACTCATGAATATTTTTCGTTGTTAATGTGCAAATTGACCTGTTTTAGAAGTAGACGGTGCGTCTTGCGCAAGCGCAGTAATTAAGAATGCGTGTATTTTGCATTTTAAATAAAGGATCTGTTTGCAAAGTAGGAAACTTATCGTCATTTAATAGGCCGAGCCAGTTTTTCTTCTTCGCTATGGCTGATATCTTAGAAATCAATCATCACAGATGATTTTCCAGTTCGTCAATCGATGTCTTTTTTTATCTTTCCAATTAGCCTCATGTAAATACTTACGGAAGAAAGGCGGACGGCTCTTATCTCATACGCTTGCAACGAATACGATTCGCTTCCTCGTGCGGCGTGGGGGAAATCTTTAAGTTTGGAGAAACGTTTCCCCACAGCAGTAGTACTGGAATGAATATTTTCAAACCAATTTAACTTCAAACTAATGTTTTTTACATTTCCCCGTCGACTGGACAGTTGGTCCATTGGAAAATGGCTTCTAGCCTAGATAGTTCAGACGGCGATGTTACTAAAGAATATGAAGGACTGAAGGATTAAACGTCTTATGTACTAGACAAAATTTAAATTGGGGCTCGATTTCCTGGGTTACGAAGCCAGCCTTTGTCTGGCTTTTAAATGTACAGGAAAAATGCCTAAAGGGAACACCAAACATTAAATTTAAAAACTGCACAGAATTTTACTCTCTGCAGAAGAACTTTATAAAAAATCAATAAAAATGTATTATATATATAAAAAATGACAACGAAATAAGCAATATCCCTTAATACAAATAATAATTATCCTAATAGTAAATAAGAATAAATCTAATATCTTCAATAGAAAACAGTCAGCAGTCCAGTATCCAAAGCAATGAATGAAAAACCATTGCAAAAATACCACATTTCTAAAAGAATGAAACTATCATCAGAAAGCAATAACCAATCAAAATTGTGCTTTGTGGATAACATTAGCAGGACTTGTATGTTTCTTGATCTGCTTTGGGAACATGACGTGTCCTGAATGGGAACAGGGAGCTTCGATTATGTGTGGAATGGACGACACAAGCAGGAAGGGTTAACTTTACCCGTTATTTTCCACAATATTACAGGCGCTCCCGCTTATAGATTATACTTTTTATGAAAAATTACCAGTAAAAACTTTATAAAAATGATTTATTAATGGTCTTTGTTAGTTAACTACGTCGGTTTAAAATTCTATTAAGTGCTATAAGTTGCATTAATTTTCTATGTTTAAGTTCCCTTCTTATTTTCTCAGCAAAAATTTATTAGTCCAAAGGGGCTTTGTCCCTGAAGGACTATTGTTTTCGTTTTGCGATTTTGCGTCGGACTCATAAACATCGGTTCACTTTTCAAACTGTTGCCACAAAATGTTAGAGTCCTGCATTATATTTGAAGAAATTAAATAATGAAAAATCTGCATAAATGATTGTCTATTTCTCGCATTGTGATAAAACAATGGTACATAGAGCCATCGAATTTTGAATGACGAAATCCTACTGAGAATATGGGCATCTGAAATCCCAAATTTGGAATTTGTTTTATTATAGATTTTATATTTTGTAAAACTTTAACGAATTTTTGATTTACAAACTCAATGCTTTAAAAGCGAGAAATGGCAACGTTATATATAAAAAAAAAAATACTTTTATCTCCAGCTCGCGAGACTGTGTGTATCGGAAATTCTAAAGATATGCTTAATTTAACATTATTTTGCGATATTGCTCTTGAACAGTTTAAAAACATCGTCGTCGAAAGTATCGTGGTAAAAAATAAAGTATCTACAAATCCTCGCGTGACGATAACATCGCAAACATGCTTTTTTCAGACTTTAACTGTAAATAGATATTCCCATAATAATTTGTGAGCGCAAGATAGAAAGAAGGATAATTTGTTTTTCATATTTTATATTAACTAAAAAAAAAAAAAAAAAAAAAATCTGAAATGTTTCAGATTTTAAATTACGTCCAAAGGGGCGTTTTTTTTAACGTTTTGAGTGTTACCTTTATTTATTAAATATCATGTTCTTTGCACTTAAACCATAAAATTCAGTTCAAGAGCAATATCGCAAAATAATGTTAAATTAAGCATATCTTTAGAATTTCCGATATACACAGTCTCGCGAGCTGGAGATAAAAGTATTTTTTTTCTATATAACGTTGCCATTTCTCGCTTTTAAAGCATTGAGTTTGTAAATCAAAAATTCGTTAAAGTTTTACAAAATATAAAATCTATAATAAAACAAATTCCAAATTTGGGATTTCAGATGCCCATATTCTCAGTAGGATTTCGTCATTCAAAATTCGATGGCTCTATGTACCATTGTTTTATCACAATGCGAGAAATAGACAATCATTTATGCAGATTTTTCATTATTTAATTTCTTCAAATATAATGCAGGACTCTAACATTTTGTGGCAACAGTTTGAAAAGTGAACCGATGTTTATGAGTCCGACGCAAAATCGCAAAACGAAAACAATAGTCCTTCAGGGACAAAGCCCCTTTGGACTAATAAATTTTTGCTGAGAAAATAAGAAGGGAACTTAAACATAGAAAATTAATGCAACTTATAGCACTTAATAGAATTTTAAACCGACGTAGTTAACTAACAAAGACCATTAATAAATCATTTTTATAAAGTTTTTACTGGTAATTTTTCATAAAAAGTATAATCTATAAGCGGGAGCGCCTGTAATATTGTGGAAAATAACGGGTAAAGTTAACCCTTCCTGCTTGTGTCGTCCATTCCACACATAATCGAAGCTCCCTGTTCCCATTCAGGACACGTCATGTTCCCAAAGCAGATCAAGAAACATACAAGTCCTGCTAATGTTATCCACAAAGCACAATTTTGATTGGTTATTGCTTTCTGATGATAGTTTCATTCTTTTAGAAATGTGGTATTTTTGCAATGGTTTTTCATTCATTGCTTTGGATACTGGACTGCTGACTGTTTTCTATTGAAGATATTAGATTTATTCTTATTTACTATTAGGATAATTATTATTTGTATTAAGGGATATTGCTTATTTCGTTGTCATTTTTTATATATATAATACATTTTTATTGATTTTTTATAAAGTTCTTCTGCAGAGAGTAAAATTCTGTGCAGTTTTTAAATTTAATGTTTGGTGTTCCCTTTAGGCATTTTTCCTGTACATTTAAAAGCCAGACAAAGGCTGGCTTCGTAACCCAGGAAATCGAGCCCCAATTTAAATTTTGTCTAGTACATAAGACGTTTAATCCTTCAGTCCTTCATATTCTTTAGTAACATCGCCGTCTGAACTATCTAGGCTAGAAGCCATTTTCCAATGGACCAACTGTCCAGTCGACGGGGAAATGTAAAAAACATTAGTTTGAAGTTAAATTGGTTTGAAAATATTCATTCCAGTACTACTGCTGTGGGGAAACGTTTCTCCAAACTTAAAGATTTCCCCCACGCCGCACGAGGAAGCGAATCGTATTCGTTGCAAGCGTATGAGATAAGAGCCGTCCGCCTTTCTTCCGTAAGTATTTACATGAGGCTAATTGGAAAGATAAAAAAAGACATCGATTGACGAACTGGAAAATCATCTGTGATGATTGATTTCTAAGATATCAGCCATAGCGAAGAAGAAAAACTGGCTCGGCCTATTAAATGACGATAAGTTTCCTACTTTGCAAACAGATCCTTTATTTAAAATGCAAAATACACGCATTCTTAATTACTGCGCTTGCGCAAGACGCACCGT
This sequence comes from Stegodyphus dumicola, assembly GCF_044657685.1. Classification (NCBI taxonomy): domain Eukaryota; kingdom Metazoa; phylum Arthropoda; class Arachnida; order Araneae; family Eresidae; genus Stegodyphus; species Stegodyphus dumicola. The sequence continues at coordinate 135,723,582 of NC_140769.1, forward strand.
CTACTTCTAAAACAGGTCAATTTGCACATTAACAACGAAAAATATTCATGAGTTAATTCTGCCGCAAAAATACCAGAATGGGTCATCTATACATAACAGAACTCTAATTACCAGAATAATTTCTTCTTCTTTGGAGACTATGTAAATTTAAGTGTAGTGCCAATTTCCTTAGAGGTGTAAATGAATCATGTCGCTGAACACTGGTAGTTCACTTCGGGTCTCAGTAGTGGTAAATGCGCTGATTGAAGTTTTCGTGGTCTTCTCCATGTGTGATGTAAATAGGAACAAGTTTCTCGTAAAAAGTAACTTCCACAAAGGCATCTCTTCTTATGATATTTTCCTTTTGTACTTTGTCCGTATTTAAAACAATTAAACGAATATTTAGATATTTTGACATAGCTTTTAAACCTCTTTTACCAATATGATTTTCTTGAAATTTTCCTGACGATATGCATTTGCGAAGATAACGTAATATTTCACAGAATTCGTTTCAAAATGTGATACAAACTTTTTTTTAGACTTGAATTGTTCTCCCATATCCTTGTTTAACGAACAAACTAATCTTTCCCAAAATTTGGAACTTATCAGATAGCTTTAACCCTTTGACGCGCGCGATATTATTTTTATAATTTTTTTAACTAAAAATTCTAGAAATTGATTATTATGATCCTAGAGACAAATAATATATGAATTTTAAAAAAATCTACTCTTGCCCATTGTTTTGAGGGTTGTGGTCGCACTGTGAAACCACCGCGTGTTTAGGACTTTGAAACTTACCGAAGTAGTAGGGGAAAAAAAACTTCCCTTTCTCCGTGCGCGCTTCCAATAAATGAAGAAATTTCGAATTAAAAAAAAAAAAAAAAAAAAAAAAAAAAAAAAAAAACCATTATGTAAGAATTGCATTACAGATAATTTTTTATATTATTTTACAAAGTAAATCGTCAGAAAAAATTCAAAAATAAACATTTATATAATTTTTCTATAGCAGTGAAAATATAAGTACCTACATAATAAGGACATTTGGATAAATGGATTAAAAGCTCAGTAAAATAAGGATAAAAAAAAAGCTCAGTGTTCTTTTTTTTTTTTTTAATTTCAAAGAACAAATTTTCTTTTTTTGTGACACTGTTCAAAGCATGTTTTGTCTTTTTGGTACATGCATAGACTCACATTGCACGTTTCGCACATGTATCTTGTTCCATGAGGTTTCTTCCTTGTGCTACAAAATGTACACTGATCTAAATTTCACTGGTATACGTCCAGCGTTATTTAGTTTCTTTTCATCTGGCACATGAAATTTCTGGGTTTTTATGTTAATGGGGGGGGGGGCTTGGTCTTTTTGGCTTTGTACGGATCGTTCGTTTCTCATTCATACTTATTTTATTCGTATTTCGTCCCAAATTATTCAGAAAATATTTTTAATTTAAATAAAACTTTTACGCGATTTCTATTTCTAATTATAGAAAGGTATATTTACATTAAATTTAAACAACAGGAAATAATTTGTAAAATCACAGTACTAGCTTGGGGAGCAAGTGTGTTGAGGTCAGAGGAAAGTCTCTGGAAAAGAAAGACTTTTTTTACTGGGCAGGTGCATGTATCGTTTAGTAATAAAATAACTCTGTAGTTTCAAAGCCCATTATCTATATCCGGGTAAAAATAAACATTCCTATTTCAAAAGCAAGCAAACGCCAGTGGTTTCAAGGCTCGACCACCGAGCCTCTAGAGCCGTGTTTCCCAACGTGGGGCCCCCGCCCCACCAAGGGGCAATGCTACTGTTAAGGGAGGCAATTCGAAAATGGACTCGTCCAGAGTTTAAGGGGACAAAGGACGTTCTAAATATGTTTCATGAAGTCAAAAGTTTTCGAAATTTCATTTTTTATTCCCCAAAATAAAGAAAAATGTAAGTGATGTGTACGTAAAAAAGTTTTTAAATTGCGGTGCATTTTAAATATTTTATAAAGAATTCGCTGTAGACATGGACATTTAAATGCTTTTAAAGGCATTTAAATAACTGTCACATTATGCTTTCCAGACGTTTCTCGCACATTTCAGCCAACGAATTTATTTTATTTTTTACTGTAGGAATGGCAACCGGTATATTATTCTTCCCTTGAATGGCAACAGCAGCTGCTTTCAGCTTTGTTTATATTGATCTTATATTTGTTTCTTTCAGTCCTTAGTGAAATGAAGGGTGCAAGCAAGAAAAAAACATTCGACGGTATTCGGAGGCATATTTAAAATTTCGTTTCATACCCGGTACATAAACTGTCAACCTTTATCTTTTATGCCAATAATACCTGACTAACGAATTCATGAAACTATGTTGTCTTGAGGCACATTTGAAGGCGAAACATAATGCTGATATTAATTCAGAATTGAATTATTTTCACACTTTAAGGAAAATTTTTTAAAAAGGTGTAATATTAAAGTCTCACTGCTCATAATGCAACTGTTAATCGTGCTCTTGAAGCCATTTATCAAATTTCATTACTCATCGCTTAATCTGGGAAAAGCCGTACTATAGTGGAGAATTGAATCAAACCATCAATATCAGCATTTAAAACTGTTCTAGAAAAAGATCACAATGACTTTAAAGCTATGCCACTAAACATCAATACTGTTTGCAGAAGAAAGATTAAATGAGGATATTTAAATACAACTTGTTGAAAAGCTGAAAAAATGATTTTTCGGTGCAAATGGATGAACCAACTTTGAGAGAAAGTGAGGCCGTACTTGTAACTTGTGTAAGATATATTTATAAAGGGGATTTTGCCGAAGAAATGTTCTGTAAATCATTAGAAAGCACCACTACCTCCAAAGATATTTATAGTAAGCCACAAAATTACTTAGATATAAAAAATATACCAATAAAAAATATAATACATCTTGTACTGCAGATGGTGCTCCTAATATGATGGTTGAAAAATAAATTAAAGCAAGGAATAAGAAAAAGTGTTTCTTAAAATTGATAAAAGATGAGAATCCAGAAATGTTTCTTGTGCATTGCGATATTCATAGAGAAAACCTGGTAGCTAAAAACAATTCGCCTGTTCTAAATGAAGTACTAAATTCAGTTATAAAGTGTATCAATGCTATTAAAGCTAGGGCCAAATGTGAACGTCTTTTCAAGTTATGAAGAACAAAATGAAGACTATATGAGACTTGTACTTCACACTGAAGTAAGAAGGCTGTCGAAAGGGAACTGCTTGGAAAGATTTATGGAACTATTTGATACTCTTAGTTATTTTATAAGCGACAAAACTGAGATGAAAAATCCATTAACGGATGATAACAAGGCAATTGTGGGTTATTTAGCCGATATCTTTGAAAAATTAAATATATTAAATAAGCAACTTCAAGGAGCAAATAAAACTTATGTCGATGCAAAAGGAAGATATTTGGTTTCATTATCTTTGTTGAATTATATCAGGCATATGCTATTTACCACAAAAATTTTGAAAAGTCTCATTGGTCCAAAAATGTGACGTGACTACCGCTATACTTGTTATTGTCGATCATCTGAAAATTTTATCGGCTGATTTAAAAGATTTTGTAACTTAAAACAAATTGATTTCCCAACTTGGATGATGCAGCCAATGCTAGTCGATTTGACTGATATTTCAAATATGCTGTAAAAAGAAGAACTCGCAGAAATGCAAAATGATGAGTCAATTGAAACTTTATTTAATATAAAAGCTTTGTGAGAAACGATGACATAGCTTTGTGAGAAAACCAAAATCAGATATCCAAATGCAACAAAATTTGCAAGAGAACTCTTATTACCGTTTCCATCTTCATATTTTGCTGAATGCGGATTTAGTGCCATAAATGATTTGCTGCTGGAAAAAAATCGGTTGAATATAATGAAACCGGGAGACTTGAGACTCAAGTTATCTAAATTGGAACCTGACATAAAATTTCTTTGCAGCAAGTATCAAGCGCAAGGAACTCGCTAAATTTAAATAATAAAAATTACTAATACCTAAAATGAAAAACTTTCACTAAAATGAGTGTTTTCTTGAATTTCAGTTCTCTACGTTTTCACTTACTGTGTTTGCTCACAAAATTTCGTAGTCATTTCTTCCTAAAAGCTATCATTCAAGTTTCTTTCGTGAACATTTCAATTTTTAAATATTAAAAATTATGTATATGCTAGGGAAAGTTTAAAAATTTTAGAGAGGGTTAGGTGGGGCATAGCACAAAAAAGGTTGGGAAACACTGCTGTAGAGGATTGTGAGTATTGTGACAGAATGCTCTAGTGGCGCAGTGGTTGCGCCCTGAAATCACATAACAAATGCCATACATTTAGAGGGTTTTTTTTATATATGCAGTTTAATTATTGCAATTTTGTATTGTTTATGCTAGAAATCATGATGTGCGATGACTAACTTTTGAAATTTAAAGTTGTTTATATTAATACAAGTAAGTTATTTAGTCTCATCGAAAACGAATTTTAAAAGGCATCCGATTTGAAGTATTAATACCTAAAACATGTATGATTCTGTAGTCATTTTGTGTTATTTAAATGTAAAAGATCAGTAATCAATTAATTTTAACTAAAAAATTTCGGAAAAAAAGAGGAGGAAAAAATTCGAAAAATGGTGGTTTCAAAGTGCGACCACCGCGCGTCAAAGAAAAGTTTTAGAAAACTTTAAACGTAATTTACAGAGTTTTAGTAATTTTTCAGAAGCAGTTGCATTTCTTAACATCATTAGTAGAAGTAAAAAAAAAATTTAAAGTTCTTCATCTTCCCTGAAAGAAATACGATAAAAGAAAAAATAAAATTCTCTTACTTGTCTTACAATTAGTAAGCATTCGGCATACAATGGGAAAAAAAGAAAGCTTATTTATCTTAATCACATTCTAATGTTAATAAATCATGTTCAATGGAGTACTAATCAGTCTGGAATCTTGAGATACTTTAGGAAAGTTGACTGAATTAACCAACACGAATATATTAGTCTTTCTATATGTAAAAGCCTAACCCAGGTACGAGACTCTTTAATTCCATCACTACTTTTCCTTAAAACTAGGCTGAAGTTGAGGCCCTTGTGTAACTCTAAATTATGTAATCCTACCTAATTCACATGAATGGTCGTGAATTCTGCACTGAATACGAAATATACATTTAATTAATATACATTTAATGAATTTTCATTTAAATCCTTGTCTCGAAGACCATTTATGGCCTAGTAGGGAAAACCGCTATGACACTGGTAATTTAAACTAGGTTCGAATTCTGACGAAGGTTTTGGTGTAGTGATTATAGCAAAGCCTCGAAGGCTATCTTCCTGAGGGAAGAGGGATACCTTCGTAGAGGAGTTAAAGAAAGCTGGCTGGTATACAAGTTACACATGGGGAAAACCACGAAAACGCCCATGGAGCCAGCCCGTTCACATGATTCGAAACTCGCACCGAAATACCAGTGTTCAGCAACTTTACAGTTCGGCCGCTGGTGATTTTGGCTTTCCTTGTATGTATTGTATCTACGAGCTAGTTTCTGCTATAAAGACCTTCATGAAGGCTTCTCTGTCTTTGATTACATAGCCCAAAAGGGCGTTAACCCTGAAGGGCTATTAATCTCGAAACGGCATTTTGCGTCGAATCACTAAAAGCATTGAACTTTCAAGTTGTTGCTACCAAATATTATCGCTTTTATTATATTTAAAGAAGTTGAATAATGAAGAATATGTATGAATGTATGCATTATTCGCGCATTGTGAAAAACCGACGGTACTTAGAGCCATGAAACTGCGAATAACGTATATGAATATGAACATCTGGAACGTCCATACGAAAATATGGCTATCTGGAAGCCCGAATTTCGAATTTGCTTTATTATCTATTTCACATTTTGTAAAACTTTAACGAATTTTTTAATAACAAACTGAACGATTTCAAAGCAATCAGTGGCCACACTGTATGAGAAAAAATGTTTTTATCTCAAGCGCGCGAATCTGTCTATCCGGAAATGCTAAAGATATGCTGTTTTAAAATATTTTTAATCCAAAGTGGCGTTAACCCAAATTCTCTCGGAACGTGTATCTGTGTGTAAATGAAAAAAAAAAAAAAAAAAAAAAAAAAACCGCCCTTTTGCGCATTACATAAAATCTGAAAACTTTAAGATATTTTTATATTTTATTTATTTGAGTTGAATAAAATATTTATTTATTCTTATTTACATTCCATCTAATCCATATCTTTTATGCTATGAGTTGCTATGAGAACTTTTGCACTATAAGTTGAATTAATCGTTCATTTTATCGCGTTTCTGATATCTCGTATTTTTAACTGAACTGCAAACGAAAAATAATCGTATGCTGTCACATAGCAACAAGCATTCTAAATGTAGGTATTTCATAACTTTCTATAAATAAGAATTAAATTTTGTATTTTAACTTGCAACAAACAGGGGTGCCAGGGGCAAAGCGGTAAATATCGTTGAACTGTAGTAGCTCGGTCTGGGGTTCGATTCCCCACGACTAGCTGCATGGACGTTTTCGTGATTATCTCATATGTGTACATTTTCTCTATGTGTCTCATTCTCGATGCAAAGATACCAGGCAGTTTTCCCTATAATGTTCCTCACTCCTTCGTCTATGCCAAATATAGAGGAACCTATTGAAATGTGTAGCGACTTTTTGCTGAGCTCAAGCATTTAAGAACAAAGTCCAGAGAAGGGTTATAAAGTATTTCTCCCGCCTTCCTAGCGTGCCTTCGTGGTGTAGTGGTCAGCACACTGAGCCGGTATTTAAGAGGTCCGTGTTTCGATTCCCGGCGAAGGCGATTGCTCATTTTTCAATCTCTCTTGCTTCCAAAAAATCCTAATGTCTCTGCAGGGTTAAAATACCCTTTTCTTCACCCAAATAAAATAATAACAGATTGGCCCTAATCTCGGGCTTGCAGGAAAGCCTCCACTAGTACTTTTAAATAAAGATAAGAAAATAAGAAACTAATCTACACTGCTGGACACTAAAATTGCAACACCATGAAGGAAAGCAAATGAAAAAAAAATTCTTGCATGAAGACAAAATGATTAAACTTAAAAGCATTTTGGAGATCTACAGGACTGCGAAATTAGCAGAAACAGCTGAAGCGGCCCTTACCCCATTAGGCATGGAGTCAAATTGGGCTTGGATGACAGAAATGGGCAACTCATTCCATGCTGCTTCAATTCTATGCCACACTTCATCAACCGTATTAGCTGGTAACCGTTATTACTGTACTCCATCATTTAACCGTATTATTGTACTCCACCACGCAGTAAAAGTTCCTGTCTTTCAGACAAGTTATCCAGTATCTTCAGGTACTCATCACTAGATAATGTGCAATGAACATTTCAGAATAAATTCACAGCTCGTACAAATGCTTTGCTCTTTACCTTTAAAGAAAAATACCCTGGAATTTTGCATATTGTTATTCCACACTCTACTATTTCCACAGAAATGGCGTGCTTCATAAGACACGCTCCCGCAACAAATGTGAATTTCATAATTATAACCATTTATCTCTTCATTCGAGTTAGTTGGTTGTTTGGTTGCATTTCTCATCAAAACTGATGAGATTACAATGATTTAATAAAATGGAGAGCATCTATATTTAAAATACTAAAATATAATCTTAAATAATTTTAAAATCTGGTATCATGCACTGAACAAGACAATGACTGTGATAAAATTTAGAAAAAATAAAACAAAATTATGATAACAGCAAAATTAATAAAAGATGACCCATGAAATAAACATAAAGCATTCACTAAAATTAAAAATTTAAAAGATTTTCAAGAGGGTATTTCCCTTCACTAATGCGTGATTGTTTATTTTTTATAAGGTGTTTCTCCCGCCTTCCTAGCGTGCCTTCGTGGTGTAATGGCCAGCACACTGGGCCGGTATTCCAGAGGTCCGTGGTTCGATTCCCGGCAAAGGAGATTGCTCATTTTTCAATTCTCCTACTTACAAAAAAAAAAAAAAAAAAAAAAAAAAGTACCTAATGTCCCTACAGTGGTGCGCGAACTAAAAGGGTGTTGGATGATGATTCTCCTCACCCAGGATTTGGCGATTGTGTCCCCTAAAAACCCCAACCGCCCTTTAAAAGGGGAAGTATATAAGGTATTTCTCCCGCCTTCTTAACGTGCCTTCGTGGTGTAGTGGCCAGCACACTGGGCCGGTATTCCAGAGGTCCGTGGTTCGATTCCCGGCGAAGGCGATTGCTCATTTTTCATCTTGCCTGCTTCCAAAAAAATACCTAATGACTATTACTTGACTCTTATAGTATAAAATTCTGAATGTTCTTATAAAATATGTAAGAAAGAAAAGAGAATTTCACAGTTAGCGAAAATAAAACTATGTTCCTGTTTCAGTAAATACTCATGAGTGAGAATAAAGTACTTGGTTTGTAAATGAGTTAATGCTACTTCCTTGATCTGTTTTTTTTTTTTTTTTTTTTTTTTTTTTTTTTAATGTAATTTCTTTCGTTTCACCTTCTTTAACATGTTAAGAATTTGCGTATCTCAAGAATGCGGGTATTTTACAAGCATTCCTTGTTGTATGGCATAATTTATAAGAGTAAGAGAAATTATTGCATTTCATAGACACTCCGCCATTTTTGATATAATATCTACCAGTTAATTTCCTTTAAAATGCACAAGGCTGGGGTCCCAAATTGGTCTCATACCTCTGAAGATAATAGCTTCGTTTTGGTATCACAATAATAAACGGATTTTTATTTTTTTTTACTGAGAATTTAGGCTGCATTGCACGGAAATGAAAGATAATGTGGAAAATCTCATTCGCTTCAGCAGTGAAGATGTAACAGATGTCATGCAGACAATCTTCGCATACATCTTCTTCGCATACAACAAGTCTGTAAATAAATTCAGAAATCAGACGGTGTCTCTTCCCAGGGAAGGATGTTAAAAATAGTGTGCTAATTTTACCTTTATATATTCTAAGCCATATTTCTCAAGAAATGATCGGATATTGAATCTAAAAGTTGGTATCCACAAGTTGCTTATTTTTATCATCACCAACCGCAACTCAGTAGGGTGAGAAAGTTATGATGTGATACTGAAGTAGTAGGTGTGCAACAGTTGTTCATTCTTAACTGCAACGAAAATCTAACACATTCTGCATAAAAACATTGCACTATAGCTATCCTAAAAGTCCCAAAGCAAATCCGCAAAGCTTAGTGGTAAATAGGGTCCAGTTTCAGCAAAGTAGACTGACGTTATTATTCGTAAATTATTAAGTTAGACCACATGAATTACTATGCTAGTTCTGATTCATAAATTACTATACATGACCTAACCATATAAATCCAGATCATCGCAGAGCGATCCGCACTTCAGGCGTAAGATAAAGAAGTGTAGGCCAGAAGGACTGAGAAAACGTGTGTGAGAGTAATTTAAAGATTCCGGAAACTTTGTTTCTTACGTCATCGATATGAGTAAGAAAAGTTAATTTGTTATCAGATTTCATGTCAAGGAACGCAGAGATAACCAAGTTGTCCATATAAAGCTATGGATCTGGATGGCGTCTATTCTATGGCAGAAATTGAAACACACACATTTTTTTTTAACCTGATGGCATCGTTATTCAACCGTGTAACTATGCTCATGGGAGTTTGTTGTTGTCTTTCATTGTATGACATAGCACTGAGTTGACAGCTTAAATATCGATCATCACAGAAAGAGGAAAGTATTTTGATACAGAATTCATTTTCAGTCTAAAATGTGTGACACTAAGGACACTTCTTTGTCAGACAATGGTGTCCATCAACAGGTGCACATTCTTGTTGAATAAAACAAGTTTAAGACAGTACTGTGCCTGTCCTACCATTAAAATTCCTAAAGAAATTTTTCCGCATTCTTTGTCACAACTGTCATGGAGAACACCATATCTCCATGTCTTATGACATGCCTTTTCGATGTCAAATAATATTCATACCAAACGATTCCTAAGAAAAGCTTTATGAATGGATATATATAAAAGAAGAACACTTTCTATAATTTCTCTCTCAGTGCCACTTTGATATGAAAAAGAGACCCCCCTTTTTTTTTTCTTATGTAGCAGACTAACCGAGAACTGGTCATTTTCACCAGGATTTTGTATAAGCAGCTGGTTAGAGCAAATGGGCGATATAACTGGACGGATTCGTTGGGATTTTATATAGTTTAACAACTGAAATGACGACAGCTTTTCCTCAGACTTTTAGAACTGTTTTCGCTGTCCCATTACATAGAGTGAGTTATTGTGTGGCTAAAGATTGCTATGATAAATTTCTAATCATCATGAAGCTTCAGAACTTGAAGCATCATTATTCCTTCAGGACTTGTGTTTGATCTGTGTACCTGCGGTAATATTCTAGTATGTAGGAGAATTATCTGCACTTTGCACAGCAGCAAATTGTTTGCAGTTTCCTTTTTTATACTAAAAGCCCTATTATATTTTCAAGAACGGACAATGAATGGCTTTCTAAGTCACTAATACCTTAGGCTCTCATTCCCCCACTTGCTTACTTCGCATGTTTGATATAACTTCTGATACGTATTAAATCCATGAAAGCTTCTAATTCTGTCTGTGGACTCTTCGTGCTTTTGCTACAGTTTTCTTAAAGAAATGAGATTTGCTGACGTTGGGCATTGGCGGAAATTTCAGCATATCTTCATTGTTGTCTACTGGTTTACTGACATTCTTCATTCCAACCTGGTTTCGGATTTTTCAAGGGTCTTCCGGAGGAGTGGTTTGCATCTGAGCAGTCCGTATAATATTCCCGGTGCGCTATAGTGGATAGCAGAGAAATCGTTGAAACGATAACAGCTTCAAAGTTTCCTCTGCTATCCACCATCCGGGTGTTAATCTCTGAGTCGAAATCCCTCGTGTTAATCTCTGAGTAGAAATCTCTTGTCTTAATCTCTGAGTCATGTATCTTCTATCCCTGATTTGATTAGAAAAGAGTTCCCAATCTTCGTGATCCAAGAAGAAATTTGTGGATCTCACACAGGGTGAAGGTCAATTTCTTGAACAGATAGAAGAATCGGAAAGTGATCATTATTCTATAAGTATCGTTTCGTCCAACTGAGAAGTAGGTGAGTAGAAGCGATGAACAGACAGTTAGAGCTGGTGTTTGAAGCATTCTTGTAGGCTGGTAAAAGTATGTGTATTTGCCAAATCTTTCAGTGCACGTTCTTCGAACAAATCATCTGGCAAAGATCCAAACAATCAACAGCAACTAAAGATCTTATATTGACAGCAATGCTAACGCCTGAAGCTCAGTTGTTAACGAAATTAAAAAAGATGAATAATGACGCGAGGTTGTGAATAATATGCTTGTATCACCATTGTTCCACAATAGGCTGTATTCACTAAAGTCCCTAAAATTAAGAAAACTGCAGGCAGTGCTTTACCAAATCATCCAGGGCACGTTCTTTGATCAGATCATATGGCGGAAAAAACAGACAATGAACAGTAACTGAAGATCTTATATTGCCAGCATGGCTAACGCTTGAAGATCAATTGTTAATGAGACTAGAGGAAATTAATGATCATGGGAGATGAGACTACCATCACATGGTCGGTCACCACCAACATTATACTTCCTGATGCTGAAATATCTTCGCAGCTTTACGGACTGTGAAGTTTTAAGACAGTTTTCTTGCAGTTCAACACATATAGATTGATAGATGCCTATCAGTGTTTTATATCAGCTATACTAATGGTGAAAGCTTTGGGAGTTCCCTGAAAATAGATTAGTCATCAGGAGTACTTGTTTTTATGCCTTTTTTTTTTTTTTTTTTTTTTTTGCTCTTGCGGGTAAACGGATGTTCAGAATTAATCACATCTTCTGTTTCTGACTCCTCTGAATCAGTCATTTCAAAACTCAATGTTCAGATGATACGTTCTTCGATTTTGATTTTCGAGTTTAGTTTTTGCTAATTCTTTTATCTTTCACGTGTTTTCGCTTTGTTTTTATTCTTTTCGTTGGCATTCTTTGACTGTGAGGTCTTTTGAGAGTTCCACAGTTCCGTACATGTAGGTGGCATATTATCACTTGTTTTAAACTGAATACATAGCAACCTTTCTGTAACTATCAAGGTAATAGATTTTACTCCAAAAGAACAGAGTAAGCTATTCCCTACCTGTAAGATTTGATATACATTTCCTAACTTCTGCATATGATATATTTCTATTGAATTTCTTTTCCTTTTTTCCAGTCAGGACGCAAACATAAATAAAGGCGGTGTTCTAGATTTCAGTTAACGCAAAGCGGGATAGACATACAGCCGTCAAAATCACAGCCAGGAATGCGACATATAAGACTCCCGCGACATCGCGACATGACGTTTTCGTGTGCCAAGATAACTAACACTGGAGGCAATACATTAGTTTTGAGCCTAATGGCCTAACAAGACACTGCCCGTATCTGGCTGTGATGCTCTGGGGAAGGTGAGGGGTTCTGAGTGTATATTTTACGTGCTTTTCCTGAGTACAGTTGATTACCTCTGCGCGTTTTTATCAGCCTGGATGCATAAACATTCCTTATCTTTCAATTCTACAACCTCCTCTTCAGACACACGCATCAAATCAAATTCAGAGATGAGACCTTGAGTATGATTCAGAGTCAAGAGGAGTTTTTGTGACTTTTATATTTCACAGATATCTGGCTTTCGTGAGAACAGTTGACTTTGTCACTGTTTCGATCAAATGATCATCTAACAGTAGCATGTTTATAGGTTCTCTGGATATAAATAATATGCATTTGTTCGTAAGAAATCTGAGAAATAAAAAATCTTTTTATCTCCAGCACGCGAGACTGTGTATCGGAAATTCTAAAGACATGCCCATTTTAAAATTATTTTGCGATATTGTTATTGAATTCAATGTTATTGTTTAAGTGTGAAGAACATGATATTTAGTAAATAAAGGGAACAGACATTTATTTTATTCTCTTAATCTCTGTTTATATTATAAGGTATTTTCGCTCTCCTTCCAGCATGTCTTTGTGGTGTAACGGTAGCATACTCCGCGCGCATTCGAGAGATCGAGGTTCAAGTCCCGGTGAGGGCATTGCTGATTTTTCATGTCTCCTGCTTAAAAAAAGTCCTAATGACATTATAGTGGCGCCGGAACTAAAAGGTGGAAAGTCGGTGGATGATGATTCTTCACCTCTAGGATTTGGCGACTTCCCCTAATCCCCAGTCGCCCTTTAAGAGGGGGAGTGTACAATGTTTTCCTCCCTCCTCCTAAGCATGCCTTCGTAGTATAACGGTAGCATACTCGGCTGGTCCAGGTTCGAGTCCCGGCGAGAGCATTTTTCATTTTCATGTCTCCTGGTTTAGAATAACCTAATAGCTCTACAAGCAGCACATGTTACAGATGTTTCAGAACTTCCAGAATCATATTGTCATGAAATAGATCTCGAGAAAATATGCCTTCATCAAAATCGAACAATTTATCTAAAAAATATTTCTCGGTCGTCTGAGTTCTAAAGAGAAAGATGGTGTAACGGAATTATGCTCTCTCAGACTTACCAGTATGTTATCACATTCTCTTGAGCTATATGACGTCTTACTAGCGCATGACGTAATAAAACCAAGAACAAAAATGAACAATCGCAGGCATAATAAAACATTACATGTATACCAATCAACGTGACTCAAAAAGCGATGTCAAATCTACATGAGAGACTGGAGAAGTGATGCATACATGATGAAAAGTATTTGAAAATACTCATATGTTATAAAAACATCAAAGGCTGAAGAGAGAAATGCCTTGTTATAATAAACGAAAAGAAATATTTGAATTACATTCCACTCCGTTGGTTTTAATTTTAAAATCATTAAATAAGGTTGGCTCATCCCGTATATATAGTTTTCAATTGTTCTGTACTGTTTCATGCTGCCAGCTTCACACAGAAAATGCAGCCTTTTTGCAAAAAAAGTGAGATATGAGAAGATTAGAATGTGTTTTTTTCCACCAACTATGTTGTTCTTTGATGAAGCTCGGATCGATAAAACCGTATTTATGTACAAGATGCAAAACTGCTGAAAGACGCGTGACCTTATCTGAGAGTGTCTTGAGGACAGACAACTCGCTGGTGGAAGTGAACGCTCTTAAGATGTTTTAATTGTTTGTAAATACAAATGTTCAAAAGTGATGCTAGACTGCATTTTCATGGCTTGCGAAAGCGTACCACGAGAGAAAGCCGTCGCCGTTTTGAACTGAAAATGGTCTTATCTCTTTGTACTTTTCATGGAATTACTTTCATCCCAGCCGAGTGGAACTGGATCGCCAAATTTAATGTGACCCACTTCTAACGCGCATTTGCATAATGTAGAAATTATTTTAATTATCTATTATAGTTATTTTTAACTGTGGAAGATTTCCTGTCAATTCTTGTTTTCCACCTACAACTCTCTGCCAGAATGAGATTTCAATGTCGCGTTGTATGTAAATGAAGTAGAAACAATATTTAATGGGATGTTCAGTCACTTCTGAAGTTCTCAGTAAAGCTTGTTGTGCTTTCGGTCCACGTTGTTGCTTTAAGCCTATCTTACTACATACGACCGTAGACTTACGTGTCTGTCAGTATTTACCGGCGAGGTTTAATTACGGGCCAACTCGATTACTTATCTTTGCACAGCTTTGGTTGAAGTTTACATAGTAAAAATTAGTTTAGTTTCTTATTTTGTATCTTAAGTTAAAGCCCAAGTGGAGACTTTCCAGTAAACCCGAGAGGGGATGTCCTTTAGTATTTTTTGAGTGAATAAAAGCATATTTTAATATTCTTTGGACATATATTTTACAGTTGTAAGAACAGCCAAGAGTCGCTAAACACTTCCCTAAAGTTTTAGTAGCCAAGAACACATAAATTAACTAGAACTTTGTAAGGTATTTCTCCCGCCTTCTTATCATGCCTTTGTAGTGTAGTGGTCAGCACGCTGGGCGTGTATTCCAGAGGTTCGTGGTTAGATTGCCGGAGAGGGTATTGCTCATTTTTCATCTCTCCTGTTTCCAAAATACCTAATGTCTCTACAGTGGCGCCCGAACTAAAAGGGTGGTGGATGACGCATAGCACTAACACGGTTAGTCAGAGTCTAGGCTTTAAAAAACGCACATCACTTCTACTGTGCACCTTTTTTGGAGAGGTCTTGCGCGTAATCAAAGTATTACTGGGACTTCCCAGGTACACTTATCATGACGCGATGTAAAGTGTCTTGCATAATGTTCGCGCTCTTCTGAGGAACCAAATTTTTAAGGCTGTTAAAATCAGTCAAAATGGGAGTAACAACTTGAGCTTTCGAATACGACTGTAAAAAAAGGTCTCTGGAGTAGGATGCTTGTTGCTGTCGTTGTTGACTAATGCTCACTTGTCAGACCTATGGTCAGCACGAGCCCACGAAATTCCTCGTGGGAAGGAGCGCAAGATACGCCTGTCGTTGGCAACAACCTTGAGCACCTTACAGGCGATACTGCGACTCAGTTCCACCCCAAATTTTGATGGACAGTACCCCGGGGGGGGATGGGTCTGAGAGTCTCTCACCCTCCTCTTCCTCTACCACCACCCTTACGAAAGGACTTTCGGCTCGCCCCAGATTTAGAGACCCCCATGCCGCATGCCACATGGACAATATAAATTTACAAACACCCATGCCTTCTCCGGGATTCGAACACGGGCCCTTCCGCACTGCAGTTAGCGATGCTAACCGGTTGGGCGGAAGTAATATCCTTCAAACTGAATAAAAGCAACTGAATATTGCCACAACGAGAGAGAGAAGAGGTCATAGGAATGCAGCAGACTCTTTTAGGAAGCTCTTTGACAGATCAAGTTTACACTCATACTCTGCCCGGTATTAACAGCCTTCAAAACGCAAGTCGTCGGAGGACTGCAAGTTTTAAGCATGGTAATGTACGTCGCCTGATGATAATGCATCGAGGTGATGGCAACAGTATCTTTATTGTCACGGAAAACATTTCAAGATGTTCTTTTGTAGAAGTGAGGCCGCCTGTATGACTTCACTAATTTAATTAATCTTATCCAATTGTATTTATTGCTGTGTATAAGAAATATGCTATCCTACTTTGAAAACGTCCCCTAGCGACCGAGAGGTAAAGTCGTTGAACACTGGTAATTCGGTCCGAGGTTCGAATTCCGGCTACCGGATTAGCTGCATGGGCGTTTTCGTGTTTTTCTCCATGTGTTACGGGTATACGAGTCAGTTTCCCTTCGAAAATCCTCGACGAAGGTACCCCTGTCCTGAAGCAGATAGCCCTCTAATGCCTTTCCGTAATTAAATAAGCGAAACTAAGCCTGCTTTGAAAAAGGATGATGTTAAATGCCGTATTACGTAAATCTCACGGGCGATTGTCGCTTTAGAAAAATTAAAGCCAAATAAAATTTTAAAAACAAATGTAGTCAGTTCTGCATTGTAGTCATGAGTCAGTAATTAATTGGGGTAACATTTTACCTATTATTTTAGCAATAAACATTTAGCAAGGGTTCTGAATTTGTGGAAAATCTCGCCTTCCCCCCAGTCGGGCAAATTTTGCGTTCTATTGGAAAGAATTATTCAACCTCAAATTGGTAGGTTCAAACTGTAACAAAATACTAACTACAAAAAATAAAGGTATGGTTTATACGTGGGACCCAAAGGTTACAAAAATATTCAATTCTGCCATTACGTAAGTGAAACCAAATCTACAAAAATATTTTCTTCATTATACTTACTAAGCACATTAATGACTTTTATATAGTGAACTTATCTAAATACTCCGCCCACGAATCCAAATAATTATGCCCATCTGCGGAGTTGGCTGCTTCATAGATTATTCAACGCTGGTATTTGTTTAGGCTTTAAGAAATATTGGTTACTTTCAGATGTGGTTATCTGAGGGAGGTAACCATGATAAGAGCTATCACTGCATTAATAAACATATAAATGCTAATTATGTATTAAAGATAATAAACTTGAAAATCATATACACATTTTTCAGCACATTACAATAAAAATTTTCCTATTTACTTATTACTTGAAAGGCGCTGTTAAAAGAAGTTGATGGTATGACATTCTGAAATGCAGCAATATGGGTCAGAACAACTGATTTAAAATATACGGAATTTTAATTATGTAAAAAAATTCAAGTAAAATGAATTAAACAATCCTTCATCAAATACTTCTTAAATGGCATTAAAAACCTCTTTTATTCATTAAACTAATGCTGCAGATCTTCATAAAAATTATCATTTGAATACACTATAAACAAAATTTACAACTCAAAATCTGTTAGATAGATTACTAATATAAGATTAAAACGAAAGTGAAGGAAAAGGCCATTGGTTATTATAAATTTAGATAAGGGAATAATTTAGATAAATTGTTTCAACAGCACAATGTATTTAAACGGATTATTAAAATAAAACTAAACCAAAGGATACCGATTTGCGTCAAGTTATATTAACCGGTGAGTTGCCAGTCATTGAATAACTTTTGAGAAAGGCCTTTCACGTGCAAATAAGGCAAATTATTGAAGCATAGAAGCATGTGGACTTGAATAATGTTAAACAACTTACTTGACGTGAACTCAGCACCACTCCACGGTGTCTGCAGACAAAGCTGCTTCTACCCCATCGCGTCGTGATACCCGCAGATTCAAACGGTATCTCGACCTCTCGCCCCCCATTCGAGATAAGCGCCGGCTTTTTCCAAGAATATCCGTCAACACATCAGCCGACACAGCGCGTCGACAGGACATTACAGTTTATGCCGATCACTGGCTTATTCCCACAGAAAATAGGGGGAAAATATAATTATTTGATCACTGGAAAAGCTCCTTCTATGAAACTCTTAATCAATTCTGCACGCAAATCAGATAGTAAGTTTTCGGCGTCAGCTGCGTATGCATTTTAACTGCTTTTTCTCCCAGCCGGAAGACACCTGATAAATTTCTTAATCTACAAGAACTTTACCTGATTTCTAACCACCTGCTGAAGAGTAATTAGGCATATTGATGCCGGAGACATGAAAAATGAGCACTGCTCTCGCCGGAATTCGAACTTCGGACCTCCCGAATACTTATCGAGGATGCTTCCAATCACACCCCGAAGGCCTACGGAAAGGAAGGAGAGACTACATTATATATCCCCCCTTTTAAAAGGCGGTTGGGATTGAAGGAATCCATTCGCCTAATTCTGATGGTGACGAGTTTATCGTCCACGACCTTTTAGTTCGAGCACCACTTGTAAAGTGATTAGGTTCTTTTGAAGCAAGAGCTACGAAAAATGAAGAGTACCCTCGCCTGGTTGCTTGAGGCTCCTGGTTTCTTGAGGCTGTTAAGTGCTGTGTGTGGTCAGAAGAACACAAAATAATTAGGGAAGTAAACCGCTGAGTTGGCTTCCGACCCAGGTATAGATATATCCATGCAGAATTGATTACCAACTCGGCGGGAGTAAACCACTAGCTACCAGGCCGCAGCCCTGGGCAGCCCCGGCTGAGCAGACGACATTTATAAAATGCAAAAAAAGAGATATGCATACATACATACATACAAGGCACTTGAAGAAGAGTACAACAATGTACAAAGAAATATATACATGTGCATACAAGGCACTTGAAGAAGAGTACAACAATGTACAAAGAAATATATGCATGTGCTTACAAGGTACTTGAAGAAAAGTACAATCAAAATATATGTATATACATATAAATACAAACTCATATACAGAAATAAACACGCTTACATACATAGATATTCCGAAACAAATAGAAGTATACATACTCTCAACTCATATTGATATATACACCCATACATATACATTATCATGATAGTTAAAGTTTACAAGAAGCATGCCATTGAGTTACGCGTGATACTTAGCATAAATTAGGTACCATAAATAA
Organism: Stegodyphus dumicola; assembly: GCF_044657685.1. Lineage (NCBI taxonomy): Eukaryota > Metazoa > Arthropoda > Arachnida > Araneae > Eresidae > Stegodyphus > Stegodyphus dumicola. The sequence continues at coordinate 135,742,477 of NC_140769.1, forward strand.
GAGATATAAACATGTACATATACATTACAACATTCAGATACAGTACGAACTTTATGTATGAGAACCTGGCACAGCATAAATACAAAATTACATAATGAACATACATATCACATATTCTGTTGCTGACATATTGAACTAGCTTAAATAGACTTTTATGACTACTATCGTCCACTGTCAGAAGAGTAATTGCTAGTACAGTAGTCAATTATTGTTTTCAGTTTCCGCTGGGCAACTCCGTTACTTTGTAGATTCTGGAACCAATTTGGCCAGAATCTGTCTCCTGGTTGCTTGAGGCTGTTAAGTGCTGTGTGTGGGCAGGAGAACACAAAATGATCTGGATGACCCTCCTCTCCACATTCGCAGTTACCATTTTCTCTCAAGCCAAAGCGGCAGAGGTATGAAGGAAAGGGCCCATGACAAGTGAGGAAATACGTCATGTAATTGCTATTAGTTTGGATTGTTGTCTTGACTTTGGGAATGAGATTGTAAACACGTCTCCCTGTGGAGGCTTGATCCCAACGTTCTTGCCATATTCTTAGGAGCTGATGGTATGTCCGACTCTTTAGGTCCGAGACTGGCCTAAGGGTCGGGATTTCTCGCAAAGTTGATACTTCCTTTGCGACAACATCTGTTCTCTCATTTCCTTCTATTCCCGTATGAGCGGGCACCCAGATGAAGGGGAATCTACTGCGGTACCGAAAGGCCCGGATTCGAATCCCGGGTAAGACATGGATGTTTGTAAATGCATAGTGTCGATGCGGCATGGCGGCACTCTAGATATGCGGCGAACCGAAAGTCCTCTCGCATGGATTGGAGGGTGGGGGATCCGTGGTGCTCTCCCTCAAAATTTGGAGGGCGGAAAATAATTTAGATAAATTGTCCAACCTATCTTCGGAGTAGGCTCTAGCAACCATTATTCCATGTAATATGGACAATTTATGGACAAGACAACAAGAGTACACTCGATGCATATTCAAAGGTTCGGAGTTCGAATCTCGGTGAGAGATCTCGGCTGATATCTATAGCTTCTTGAGTTCTGACTGAAAAGTTTCGTGAATGAAAAAATCCAAAATGGCTTTGCATGTTTCGTCCGAACTAAAAAGGTGACGGACCATAATTCGTCACCACTACGATTTGACGATTAGATTCTTCTCATCCCCAGTCGCCCTATAAAAGAGGAAGTATCTGAGGTATGTTGTTCCCTCCTTTCCGCATGGTGTAACTGGAAACACGCTCGACACGTATTCCGGAGGTTCGGAGTTCGAATTCCGGTGAGGGCATTGCGGATTTCTTCAGTTTCCTGACTTCGAAAGTTTCTACGAGGACACTCTACACATTCATTTGCAAATTAGGAGGGATTAAGGCGTTATTAGACATAGTTCAAATCCAGGGAGTTGAGCTTTGTTGTAGTTTTAGTATTTTATGTTGCAGATACCTCTGCATTATTACAAAATTTTCTTCACTTTACTATTTATGAATTTTCTGTTGTAAAAATATTTTGTATATGGACCATTTTAACCAGTAAAAATATTTTGTATATGGGTTAGAAAGAATTTGCTGCTTCTTGTGTCAAAATAATAGATACAGTTATAGGTTCGTCGATCTGTTGTGGCGGTGTTCCATTCATTTTGCTATTTATCACTTTGTAGAGAATCTTTTTTTTTTTTTTTTATGGAGGGCACTAGCCATTTTATGCTTTTGCCACTACTAAGACCACAAGTGGTGGCCATTTTATCATGGAGGCAACAAATAGGCGGCCACCGTTACCCCCTATTAGAGGAAAGACAGTTTACATCCATGCCTTTTTCGGGATTCGAACTAGTGTCTTTTGGTATCTCAGTCGGCTTCCCTAATCACTATATCGTCTGAGCAGCACTGTGTAGGGAATCTTATATTAATGAATCAGTTTTTATAACTTCAGTCTTTACGATAACTACTATTTTCCGTTTTTCTCACTAGAATGCAAAGTGGCAGTGAATATTTAAACTGAGGTTTTGGTATTTTAAAACAGAGAGTGTCTCTGGCATCGCGTGGGCGCTAGGTAGTTAGTTTCCTGCCAGCTCTGTAATTATTCGGCTTTGCTGTTTCTCGCTGCCCACATTTTATTTCTGACCCTCCGGTAAAGTTAATAAGCCATCTTCTAATAGTATTTAATTTTGTAGTTTCTGACTTCAATTTAATTTTTGGTTTAATTCAGACTGTTTTATTTATTTCGCATCAGTTCGAATTGTGGAAACTGTAGCACAAGACAGCACCCTTATGTTCTAAAGTATGTTTATTAATTTATTAGTCTAAAGGGGCTTTGTCACTGAAGGACTATTGTTTTCGTTTTGCGATTTTGCGTTGGTTCACCATAAATGTCCGTTTCAGTTTTCAAACTGTTGCCACCAAATGTTAGAGTCCTGCATCATATTTGAAAAAATTAAATAATGAAAAATCTGCATAAATGTATTCATATTTCTGGCATTGTGATAAAACAACGGTACCTAGAGCCATCTAATTTTGAATGACGTAATCCTACTGCGAATATGGGCACGTGGAAGCCCAAATTTGAAATTTGTTTTATTATCGATTTCATATTTTGTAAAACTTTAACGAATTTTTGATTAACAAACTCAAGGATTTCAAAGCGAGCAATGGCAACGTTGTACAGGAAAAACATTTTTATTTTCCAACGCGCGAGACTCTGTATCGGAAATTCTAAAGATATGCTCAATTTAAAATTATTTTGCGATATTGCTCTTGAACTGAATTTTATGGTTTAAGTGCTAAGAAAGTAATATTTAATAATTACGGTAACAGACAAAATGTTAAAAAAAGCTTCTTTGGTCGTAATTTAAAATCTGAAACCTTTCATATTTTCCTTTAATTAATTTTGTTTATTAACGTTTTTGTAAATTAAGTTCTTTTAACCTTCTGAAAACTTTTCCTTGTTCACAGGTGTAGGAAAAATTCGCTTCACATTTGTTAGTTAGGGTTAATGGACTAAATAAAATAGCTTTACCAGATCAAGTGTAAACCTATAACTTATGTTTCTGTTTATCAGCTGTCGGAGGCGTGTCTTAGGAAGTTTGATGTCAATAAATTATTTTTGTTTCGCTAGGTTAGCGTCTTTGGATTAGTTGCGAGCGCGTCATTGTCAACATTACTACCTGACCTTTAATCTAAGAAATTATTATTTCAGTTTAAGCGAGGTTTTTTGATATATTAAGGATTTCGTAGGCTAAGGAAAATTGGCTTTGCCTTTTTTAGCCCAAAAGGCTAAGGAAAATTGGCTTTTTAAGTCTTACCTTTTTTAGCCCAAAAGAGTATTAGCCCGAATAGGGCATCAATCTCGAAACGGGATTTAACGGCGTATCACTTCAAATGTCTGAATCACTTTTCAAATTATTGGCGCCAAATATTATCGTACTGTATTACTTAAAAAAAATTAAGTAAAGAATCTGCATGAATGTATGTATGTTTCTCGCTCTGTGAAGAAAAGGCGGTGCCTAGGGACATTAAATTTTAAATAACGTAGTCTCCATCCAAGCATGTCCACCTCGTAGCCCGAATTTTTAATTTCGAATTTTATATTTCATATTTTGCAAACCTTTCATGAATTTTTAACAAACTCGACGATTTGAAAGCAAGCAGTGTATTAAAATATTGATATTGTAAGTATTAAAATATTGATATCTTCAGCGCGTGAGACTTTCTGTCGGAAATTCTAAAGATGTGCCGTTTTCAAATATTTTGTTGTTGAATCGAATTTTATGTAGCGTAAGCGCCAAGAACGTGATATTAATACATAAAGTAAACGTACAAAACGTTAATAATAAAAAGACAAAAAAAAAAAAAAAAAAAAGGTTTTACAAGCCATATTACTAAGAAAAATGTGCATGAAATAATAAACTGAGAAAGACTGCAAAAAATACAAACATGTATGGCAATACTTGACACTTCATAAGGAATTCTTAACACATGCTGCTTTTAAAATTTTTGTAATTTTGCTGCTGAATTTATATGACGTAAGTGCGAAGAAAATGATGCTAAATAATACAGCTAAAAAGTCAAAAGAATTGGGTTAGGAGTGAATACAGCAGCAGACTGGTATATTGCTAGCTCAGCGAGAGCATAGAAAAACCCTAACAAACTCTTCATGGTGACCGTTAAAATCTGAGCCATTTCAGACTTTTTGTCCTATTTGAATATATATAAGTATCATTTCGATTAATATCAAAATTACTCAAATACTAATACTGGGTTTTAGTTATTCAGATTGTTACACTTTCAAATGTACTGTAATAATTTTATAAAAATAAATTAAAAACTTTTGATAATTGGGCAATCATTTAATTGGTCAAAACATTGCAATCCCGACATACTCCAACTGAGTTGCAAGAACTACAGTACTACGCTACAACTGAAATTTCCGTGAATGAATGCTGACATCAGAAACATGAGCATAAGCCACGTCCAACGAATTGCCCTTGATTCTCCGAACTGATTCACAACACCAGTAACAGGCACTTCAGAGCAATCGAAAAACCAATTACCGCGAGAACGGAAGACAAAGCATTGTCATTAGCAACGTCCTTATTTCATAATATGCTTCTGGATCTCATCCGGAAACGAGTTTCGTAAACAGATTTTGGGACACAGTTTTGAAACATTATGTTTCATTAAAATGATCTTTTTTGTATCAGGTTTTAAAAGAGCTGGTATTTTGAATCTGCAATAGATTTTGAACAAGACCACTTCTTATAGGTAGCCCCGCATAAATGTGTTGTCATCTTTATGTAGGTCATCCACTGTTTGAAAGGATAGGAACCTTCTTAAGGGTAACCTGGATTTAAGATTATTGCATTCTATTGCTGTCTTGATAATCTAATAATTCGTAGGTGCTTTATTTTTGTCCCACGATATTAAAACTGCGAAGTTTTTACAATGCTTTATTTCTACGACGTTCTTTTAGAAATGCGATATGTCTCCTTGCTGTATTTCCTCCCACGGTATGACGATGTTCCCCTTACGTTCATTTTTTCTGCATTGTTTTCGTCTGCAATGTTTTTCTGGGTTTTTTAAAATTAGAAGTTTATCTTCATAAGTGATCACCTTTACGCTAAGCCACACTTATGTAGGTTTTTCTCTTTCCGAACAGGGGCCAGCTTGCATAAAGTTGCCTTCAACTTTATGAAGATGGCGTTGTTGTAATAGTGTTCCGTTTTGAACGTTGAAAATGTCCTCAGATGAATCTTCTAAGATTTTGGAGCGCAACGGTACCGTACTGTCATGCACTTGTCATTCATGTGCCTTGACAAATAATGCAGGTGCAAAGAACATTGTAAATCTCAGTTCTAATGGCAGTCAAACCATTAGTTAACTCTAACCTTTTGTTCAATTTTATTTTTATAATTTACTTAAGCTTATTGCACCGCCGCACACCAGTGACCAATGTGTTGGCGATCAGTGATGATCAATTCGTAAATTATCAATGCTCTTCGGTTCAAATTATTTTAACTATATATGTAAACTTATTACATGGACTTACACCATTAATGAAGGTCATGCCTGATGTACACGGATTTATACCGTTAATCATCAACCCGCAGGTGACGAAGATCAATTCATAGATTACCAATGTTCTTCTGTTCAAATTATTTTAACTATGTATCTAAGCTTATTACATGGACTTACACCATTAATGAAGGTCATGCTTGATGTTGCACGGATCTATACCGCTAGTCATCAACCCTCAGGTGACGAGCAACCCGCAGGTGACGATGATCAATTCATAGATTACCAAAGTTCTTCGGTTGAAATTATTTTAACTATATATGTAAACTTATTACATGGACTTACACCATTAATAAAGGTCATGCTTGATGTACACGGATCTATACCGTTAATCATCAAACCGCAGGTGATGTTTGATCCAGTTTAATTAATAATCAATCTAATCGGTACAATTTGTATAATTTCAAATCCATTTATTTAACTTATAATATATCATACTGATAATTTTATGAACACTTGCAACATTATTCTAACTATTTGAAAAAGTAACACTACATGTTATATATCGAGCATGAAGCAGTTCGATTATTTTTTAGCTCTACACAACAAGCGGAATCCTTTAAATTGAACTCATGGCTTCAGAAATACCAACATAAGTATTTCTTATCATTAGCCAGCTCACCAGCTACCGAGCAATAAAATCGCTTCAACACTGGTAGTTCGTTCCAACGTTAGAATCCCAGAGAATAAGCTGGCTGCATGGGGAATATGGTAATTTTCTCAGCGCGTAATGTTAGTATATACGAACCATTTTTCCTTAGAAAGTCCTCCAAGAAGGCATCCATCCATCCATCTAAGCAGATAGCTTTGTGTTCTCCTTTTCAAGGTTACAATTGATTCTCAGTTCATTTTAACGGACTACAACGCTCATCCACATACAGATAAAACAGTGAATGATTTTCTAGAAATTGAATAATTTAAATTGATAGACTGAACTAGAGACATCTCAAACGAGACCCTATAGAACATTGATTAGAACATTTTTGAGAGGGCAAATGCAATATTTCTTTTCCCTACCAGAACCCTCTAGGACGAAAAAAACAGTGCTGCTACAGAAGCGAAGCCGTCTGCCATAAAGACTTGTAAACTGTCTCATTCCTAGTATAAAAGCATCTTGTGAGAAATGTATCACTGCTAAATAAGGCTATATCTCCTATTGGCTTCATTTTTTTTTTTTTTTTTTTTTTTTTTTTAAATCTTGCTACCTCTGTCTGGCTCGACATACTTACACACGATCATGCGTATATACCATAACTGTGGAATGGCATATTTTTACTTCCTCGTACAAAATTAACGATTATTATGAACTAAAAAGAAAAAAATCGGTTATCAAATTACAACGGAAATGTCCGCTTCCGAACCCATTTTCACATTTTTGTGCATGACATCTGTACATACGGAAAGAATAAAGGACTTTGAATCCCTTAACGTATTTCAAAATGTTACAGATTCACTCGAATTGGGACTCCTATAACATCTGGTTGTGCACCTCCCTTTTTTATTACAATCGGCAGTACGAAATATATTGTTGCGTGCGTACGGGTTCGTTACGAAATGAATGCACAAGTCCAGTGAAAAATGAACAAATTTATTATTATCACAACAAAAATGTTTAAATTAAATATTCGTGCAGTACTACAATATATCACAGTAGTTATCTTTTAACTACTCAAACGTTCAAAAGAACTTAATTCAAAACAGCTAAAGAAAGCTAACAAATCGCTACAGTCAACAAGAGCAGTTTCCTAAACAACAACAAACAAAGTAACTACCACGATCTGAGAGGTTTTCCTCCTTTTATAAGATTTTAAAATCGCTTGCGAGAATTTTCTAGTAATTTCTCGAAATCAAAAAGAGATACTTATTAAATGTTACATGCACCCGGTCTTGTATTTTCAATTTTCCGGCTCAGCTTTCTTTTAATATTCGTCACGCGCTGCACTGCGCTGGAAATAAAACCATTTAATTTACAATTCAACTAGCATAAGCTATTTAAATACCAAATCCGTAACACTGCCCCCCTTCCCAAGGACTGACTGCACGTCCCGGGCAGTACAATCCCTGGACAGGAAGTCAAACTTATAACTGAGACATAAATGCAACTGAAGCATAAACATTACATTACAATATCAAACAACACGAAGAATAAATGCAATAACCAGCTTAAACAAATCAAATGCTATCAAATACTAAATACAAAACAAATACTAAATATAAATCAAATACTAAATGCAAATCAAATACTAAATACAATCAAATCAAATACACATTTAAAAACAAAAAGGACCATGGTCTTATACTATTTACAATTATTTACACTACGTACTATGGCCATAGTAATGAGCTAACCTGTCGTAATGAACGACTTTAGGTTCATAGTTCGAAGACTTACGGATCCGAACTACGAGGTCATTCAGCCTGTTTAGGACCATGTACGGACCATCCCAAGGTGACTGTAATTTAGGCCTGACTCCTTTTCGTCGAATCAGGTTCCACAACCACACCTTGTCTCCCTCGTTGAATCTGTGTCCAGTAGCTCTCGTGTCGTATCTCGTCTTCACTTTCTCCGTCGCCAAGTTGACTCGCTTTCGTGCAGAACGGTGCATCACTTCAAACCGGGCCTGGACATCTTGGACGTATTCCTCAGGCGATGAAGGCGCATTCGTATGGCGGTCACAAGGCAAAAGAAGGTCTCGACCGAAAAGCATCTGAGATGGAGAATAGCCGGTAGTCTGGTGTTTCACTCCGACTCTAGTATGATTTCGGCAGCTTCTCGAGCTGGTTCTTTCGGACAAAGCTTCGGCATTTCCAGGTGAGGATCCCTTCTGAGGATGGATAGTTATGTCTTCAGATCCTGAAAGCAGTTTGTTGTTTTTGAAGTCTAAGGAAATATTGCATTTCCTTAAAAAGTCCAGTCCGAGTATGCATGGATCTGTAATATCCGCCACATATGCCGTGTGATAGTAGGCGGCACTTCCAAACGCGATGTTCACGTTTAACATCCCAGCTATCTCGATCTTGTCACCAGACGCAGTCTGAAGGGTAACACAGGATGGCGTCCAAATAAGTTTATCTTTAAACTGTTCAGCTACATCTTTCCTAATGATGGTAACATTAGCTCCTGTGTCAATGATCATATTGCAAGGAACTCCATCAATATGCCCATTGATGGACAGTCCGTTACTGTTGCCACTCACCGTAGAAATCTTGAGTGCTTTAAGACAAGGTTTTTCATTATGTGGCAACTTCCGGTCCTTGATATGATCATTAATTTGTTTCCTGCGTCGTTGCTGAGAAATGGTCTCAATTTCCGTACCCTGGCGTGTTCTGCAATTCTTTCGTACGTGGCCTTCAGTTCCACAGTTCCAGCACTTTGGTTTCTTGTCAATCCTTTTCTGTCCCATCGCATTTAATTATCTATTTAACCCGCCTCTCTTATTTTCCGTGCTCTGGGGTGTTCTGCAGTTCCTTCGTATGTGGCCTTCAACACCGCAGTTCCAGCACTTTAGGGTTGGTTTCTTCTCACCAATATTCCGTCTCAAGGCATTCACTGGTCTTGTCAAATCATCCGTTTTATTATCCGCGCCCTGGGGTCTGCATTGCCGTCGTATATTCCTTTCAATACCACATTTCCAACACCTTAGAGCCACTTTGTTCTCATTCCTACTCCTTATCAAAGCACTGACTTCTCTAGCTAAATCATCTAAACGAGCCATCAGTTGATCCACTGGCTCGTGGACTCGCATAGCTCTGACTGGGTAGCGGTCTCTATGAGTTGCTTGCTAGGCTGCCTCAAATTTCATGGCGCACAACAGAGCAGTTTTATATCCTTCACATCTGCCATTCGTATAGCTTTCTGTATTTCAGGATCCCGGATGCCATCGATGAAATATTACAGCGACAGGATTTCCCTCGTTTCTCTCGGGCACTCCGTAAAGGCGAGGTGGGACAGCCTTCAACATCCGGGGCGAGTTCCTGGAGTGATTCCGTGGGCTTCTGTTGACGGAATTTTAATTGAAGTCTGCTATAAGCTTTTAAACATTTCTCGCCAAAGCGCAGCTCCAATGCGCCGGATAGAGCTTCGAAGTCAAGTCTTTGGTTTTCGGGAAGCGTCTGCAGGATAACCGCTGCGTCTGCTCTCAGAGAAGCGGCGAGATGGCAGGCCTTAGGTTGGGAATCCCATCCATTCGCATTCGCCACTATAGAAAATTGTGTTTTATACACTTGCTAGGAGGTCTTCCCATCATAAGTGGATAACTTCAAAGAGGGACGAGGAGGCATAGGTAAAAATTTGAAACTATCAGAATTGCTCCCTGCCGTTGCTACGAACTTCTTTAAAGTATCGACTTCTTTCGAAATTGCTGAAATCCTGTCATCAATTTGTTGTTCGATTTGGAGTTGAACAGCAGAAACCTTTTCTTCAATTTCTCCAACTCTATTTTCAACCATGTTCATTCTATTTTACATAGCCTCAAACTTGTTTTCTATTATGCAGGTAATTTCTCTTTTCATTTCTTCTTGACCTGCTTCAATCTTTTCTTGACCAGCTTGAACGGCTTTCATTTCTTCCTTAATGCATTTCATCTCATCTTTAACAGAATCTTTCATCTTTTCCTGAGCAGCTTCCATCTTCTCTTTCATTTCTTCCTGTCCCGCTTCAATCTTTTCCTGATTAGATTTCATATCTTCTTTCAACGAGGCAAAGGCTGATATCAACTGCCTGAACTGTTCTTCCATCGCTCTTGTTATTGGCATTCAAATCCCACTTCTGACACCAAAAACTGTTGCGTGCGTACGGGTTCGTTACGAAATGAATGCACAAGGCCGGTGAAAAATGAACAAATTTATTATTATCACAACAAAAATGCTTAAATTTCTTCAAATATTCGTGCAGTATTACAATATATCACAGTAGTTATCTTTTAACTACTCAAACGTTCAACAAAACTTAAACAGCTAGAGAAAGCTAATCCGCGAATTCGCTACCGTCAACAAGAGCAGTTTTCTAAACAAACTCTTAAAACAACGACTCACTCAATTGAGAGGTTTTCCTCCTTTTTATAAGCTTTTTAAATCACGCGCAAGATTGTTCTAGCAATTTATCGAAATCAAAAAGAGATATTTATTTCAATCTGTATCAGTATCAATCTTGCTTTTTAAGCAAGAAGAAAGGAGATGAGGACTTTGGCAAACGCTGTTTCCTCCAGTCCATGAGATATTTATTTATTAAATGTTAAATGCACACACTTGTATTTTTAATTTTCCAGCTTAGCTTTCTTTTAATATTCGTCACGCGTTGCACTGCGCGGGAAATAAAACCATTTAATTTACAATTCAACTAACATAAGCTATTTAAATACCAAATCCGTAACAATATATTATATACACTGAAGAGATCAAATATTATGAACATCTACTCCATAACGCATAGCGAGCGCTTTGGTCTGCGAAACAGCTACAACCCGCCTTAAAACTGATGCCACAAGTCCTTGGTAAATGATTGAAGAAAGGTTGTACCAAATGTCTGAGCAGCGGTCACACAAAATCGGCATATTCCGTCATGGTGGTGTTTGAATTCTGAGCTGCCGCTCCATGACATCTCAAATGTGCTCTGTCGGGTTAAGATCCTGGAGTTAGGTGGGGCCAAGACATTAATTGGAATTCATCTTTATGCTTCTCGAACCACTCCAACACACTTAGAGCCTTGTGACATGGGGCACTGTCCTGTTAGAAGATTCTCTTTCCAGTTGGGAAGACAGAGGCTATGTAAGGCTGCAATTGATCCGCAATCATTTTCAAATAATCTGCAGCTTTCATGGTCTGTTCAACCACAGCTAAAGGACCCAGACCTATCCATGAGAATGCCCCCCAAAGCATAATACCGCCTGTGTATGACCTGCTTTACAGGGAAGGGAACAGTTGCACGCCTGGGAGTCTGCGTACTTTACACGACAAACGGTGTTATGGAGGAGAAATCGTGATTCAACCGACTAGGCAACGTTCTTCCACTTATCCACGGTCCAATCTCGATGTTCCTGAACCCATTGTAGGAATAGTTGACAATGATATTTGCTCAACAGAAACACACGAATAGGCCGTCTGCTGCGCTAAGTGTTTCGAAACACTTGCACTTGGACCTGCATTATATCGGGCTATCAGTCTTCGGGCCATTACAATTTGCCCTCTGTCAAATTCGCTTGGATAAGCACCTTTTCCCATAACTCGCAAAAGTAATCGCAAGAATGTTTCTTAAACTTCTCCAGCACACCAGCTAAATCACGTGCCCTTCATGTCATCCAGACGAGTTCATTGAAAAATATATATAATCACAATGGGTTTTGGTTCCCATCAGTGTATATATATTCCCAGCGCCCTTACACGGCTTAAAAATCTTTAAAAAGGCGTTTATTTTTGCAAACGTTGGTCATAGATAACGATTGCAAAGACATATCGTAAACATATACCACCAATTACAGAAGTGTTTTAAATGACGAAAATATTCATGCCAAATTTAAAAGTAATAAGAAGACTTTTGGACGAATACCGAATTTAATTTTTATGCGGCCTCTCAGTTCCTTTACTTAATTTCGAAAGTTTTATGTTCGATATTATAAAATAAAATTTTATGAAATCTGACTCCTTACGCCAAAAATCGACCAGGAATTTTAATTTCAAAATTTTCACTTTTTGATGTCATTTTCAACTTGCCTCGAGGAATCTGTTAATTTAATTAGAATAATTCGAGGGAATAAGTTTAAAGGAAGTGCAGAAAAAAATATGTACATTTTAATAGGCCGTACAAGTAATGTGTTGTCCACATAATATGTTTTATATTCTATCAGCCTATGTTAGCTTATCCCATCAAAATTTGTCAGTCATTTATAGAGATAATTGACCAAATGTGAAAATTATCTTAATTTTAAAGAATGATTGAGTCCTATGGATCCATGTGCAACATACTGTGGAATATATCAACAAATTACGAATTTACTCAATGAGGTCTCTCTTATCTCTTTTCTCTCACCGATAAAACCTTATCATTACAAATAAATACTAGAGCACATTGCTGACAATCCATATAGGAATTTTTTTATCTACGGTATTACAGAGTATTCATCAAAGTCCTTACATGGGTTTTATTTCTGGAACTGTTGATTGCAGACCCATATTTCTAAGCTGTTTTAAATATTGTAATTATGTATTTTTCCTCTGTTTATTATATAATAAACTCTCGAAACAGAGGAAAAATACATAAATAATTATGTATTTTTCCTCTGTTTTGAGAGTTTCAACGTGAATCGTAGGTAAAAGGCGACAGTCATTCAAGCAAGTTTCTGGGTTTGATAAAGAAAGAATTGTAGCTTATGATGATGGAAAATTACCCCTTCGAAAATTCGGTGCTCGTCTTGGACAAAATCGAGCCACAGTTATGCCATGATGGCTGCAAGAACAACTAAGTGAGCGACAGCACATGCCTCGTCACATCACCAAACGGAAAGACAAGAACGTCGTTCGTGTGGTAATGATGAACTGCACAGCAATGTTCCGCCTGAATAACGGTCTGTTGCGCAAAAACTTGTGACAGCACGTATAATGCGGCATTATCCGATAGGCAGGGGAATCCTAGCAAAATTTCCATTGCTGCGATAATTATTGACAGAATACGTTAACCAAGTCGGTGCAATGATGCTTTGAATATCGCACATGGACAAACAAAAGGCGACATTTCCTTTTAGAAGAATCTCGATTCTGCTTAAGACTCCATGACGATCAGATCCGATAGACTTTGTATCCTAGACTGTATATGTATCCTTGACTAAAACATTATGTATTTATGTACCTAGACTAATCTGCCTATCCCCTTCTAAGACTCTATATCTCCAAGATTTAACTCCCTTGCATTATGTAGCCCACTCTAATTCCAAGTAGCCTAACTCCACATAATGGATCGGTAGGTTCCATTACTTGGAGTTATGGTTTGGATTGCCACTGAATGTTTTCTCCCGCACTCACCTCATACGCATTACCAATACACTCAACAGCCACTAATATATCTCTGAAGTCTTGGAACCTGTTGCCCTTCCTTTACCTCTAAGGCTTGTCGGTGGCCAAGCACCAAGAGCACAGTTTGCGACTATATCCTTCAACAATTCTCCATGAATACAAGATATCACTACTGCCTTGGCCCGTTCGTTCTCATGATTCATCGCCCATCAATCACGTCTGGTTACCGAGTGTCCTATGATACAGCCCCGCGGCTACGCTGTAACGAAGTTTGGAAACATATGTAAACAGGTAGAGGTAAAAGTAAGGGCAACACCAAATGGTCATAATAAAATCACCACGTTTTGTTTTCACTTTTACTACCTTTTTCTTCCAATTTAAGGCTGTGTTGTTCCACTCCACAGAACCAGGTCTGCTATCTTCGGCAGCCTATTATTTATCTAGGCAATGGCATCCCAGGTAATGACATCTTAATATATGGTACACTTAATGAAACAAATACATTATAATAGGGTAACAGTAATAGACTAAACTAATTCGGTTTGTACAGGGCTGTTAGATTTTCCATCATGCCTTCTCTGGGATTTGAGTCCGGGCGTTTCGGTACGACAGTCAGAATCATTAACCACTATCCCCTCTGGACGGCAACATAGGCAAACATAACACATCCAAATATTTTTTTCTTTGAATGCCGGCGCGTATCGTAGGGTTAATGTCATCCCTAGTTGGCTATACCAAAGACTGCTTTCATTATGCTCTGCAAACCAATCGCAGCTATAATTTTAATGAATTTATTTTTGTTCAATAACTAAGGCTTTGACACGCCTTATCTTCGTGATGCTGCATTTCAGATGGCCAGCAATGAACTACTGCGATTATACAAATTTATTAAACAATAACAAAACTCTGTTAAAAAATTTAAAATACTTCTTTTTTTAAATCCTAAAAGTTCTATAAAATCTTATATAAAATGGGAGAAACCATACATTTTTGCTATAGCCATCCTTTTTTCTTCTCAATGGTTTTGACCACAGGTGCAAATTTCACTTTAAAAAAATAATCTAAGAATGTAATCTGATAGTTCATAACATAAGCAAAGATGTATAAACTGAAATGAGCATAGCAATGTTAGCTAAATAGCTCAGTTCAGAGTCACGTGATAGTGCTCTTCTATGCATGGTTTCGGTGGTCTGCGATTTTTTTCGCGTGTAGAGAGAATTTGACTTTCTCTTTGCTTTTTTTTCCTCCCGAAATCTGATAAAAATTATTATCATAGGTTTTTTAAAAACCGATTTTTCGTTCAATATCTATTTTTTCGTATTATTTACGCTATTGCGTATGAATCGCTATTTAAAAGCTCGTTCTATAAAAAGGGTGTTGCGGTTCTCTAGTATTAAATTTTCCGACGGCAGAGGGTTAGGTCAACAGCTACAAGTTTCGAGTCCAAGGTCAAATGTCCAAATGCATATTAATGCATTTTCATAGACAGCGATTTTTACAAGGTTACCTGGATGACATATTATACGTGACACGCATTCTTCGCTGACAACAGCTTCGTTGCAATAATAACAATACTTAAAATAAGAAAAAAAATTTTTGAAGCTACCAATGAAATAAATGCTTTTTTAGTTTTCACAATATTTTTGTCACATATTACTCAAAATTAAATAGTGACGTATTTTAAATAACAATTGGAAAAAAAAAAAAAAAAGGTTATATATAAAAAGAATTTAAATAGTTTACCGCCCTTTCTACGCTACCTTTTCTGTTGCTTCTTAAAATCATGTTCTACTCTTAACATAACTCTCGTGGAGACGTCCGATGTCGTAATTACGATTTATTACGTATCGCATTCAAGTCATTACGACTAACTATCGTAACTTAATTTTACTATCATTTTACTAGTACGATTGTATTTTTAGTCACATATGCTTAAAACTGATATACTGGCTATTTTTCTTTTTTAGTCCAAAGAGGTAATTTGCCCTGAAGAATTACTAGTTTCGTTTTCGAATTTTGCGTTGAAAACTGTAAAAGGCTGTATCACTTTTCAAATCGTTGCCACCGTATATTATCGCCTGTCTTATATTTAAAGAAATTAAATAATGAAGAATTTGCATAAATGTATGTATGTTTCTCGCATTGTGATAAAACGACGATACCTAGAGGCATCAAAATTTGAATAGCTTAATCTTCCATAGACTATGGGCATGTGGAAGCCCTAATTTGAATTTGGAACATGTTTTATTATCGATTTTATATTTTGTAAACCTTTAACGAATTTTTGATTAAAACACTAAACGATTTCAAAATGGCAACACTGTACGAAATAAAAAAACATTTTTATCTCCAGCGCATAAGACTCTATCGGAATTTCTAAAGACATGCTCATTTTAAAATTAATTTGCGATATTGCTGTTGAACTGAATTTTATAGTTTGAGTACGTTGAACATGATATCTAATAAATAAAAATAACACACAAAACGTTAAAAAAAAACCTTTGGAATTTAAAATCTGAAACCTTTCAGTTATTTTTTTTCAAGTATTTTTTTTAATGCATTCACTGAAAAAAGTGAATTAAATTTAATTTAAAATTATTACGACTAAATTATCGCAACTTTCTGAGAGTGATATAGCTTTCAATTTACTTGAATTTATTGTTTTCTACTTTTACCACACATACGCCTACATTTTGGTAATTTTAGATAATATCACATTGTAAACTCATTACTTCTGTTCAGGCAAGAAAAGAAAAATGCGCAATTCTCTCTCTGGGATTCGAACTCTGCACCTTTCGATTGTTAGCCGGACGTGCTTTCTAATTATACTAAGAAGGCATGCGATAAGGAGAGAAAAACTACAGGGTTTGGACAAAAATATGGAAACACCGAGATAAAAACATATTTCTGTGTAGGAAATCCGTTGGCATTCAAAACAGTTTGCAGGCTAATTGAGGTCTTATAAAGGTAGATAGAAATAGAGGTCTTGTATACTAATAAATAGAGTTCTTGTATACTTTGCAAGGAAATCTTGCACCATTCTTCCTGTAAAACGTTGGCAATTTCAGTTTACGGTGGATAGCATTGACGCAGATTTCTCTAGAAAATAACCACAAAGGCTCAATAATATTGATATCTAGTGACTACGGTGTCCATGGTAGATTAAGAAAATTATTATTTCTTAAGCTAGAACATTATTCTTTCTCTTCCCTGCAAGAACGAACTATGTGCTGTCACCTTTCTTTTAGGCTATTCTGATTTATCCGATGATGTTAAGAATTTACTCAGTTTACCTAAAATGTTCACTGACAATTTGGATGTAAACATTTGTCATTGTTAGCAGCCGCACGATCAAGATGGACTGTTAACAAATGAAAAGTTTCTTACAGAAATTAAAAATGAGATAAAATAGTTATTTTAAATTACCTCATAAATTCTCCCATGTTTGGATCAGGTCTTTTAAGCTGCTTTTTTGAAAAAATTCTATAAATTATAGAAAGAAATACCTTATTGACACCTTTGATGATTGGTTGATTACTTAATGCTTGCAAGGTTAATTTGTGTTAAGAAGGACGCTTTCATGGAGCACTTTCTGGAAAAAATACTTTCTTACGAAAACCGAATGCCCTGAAAGTTTTTAATTATTCTGGTTGGTTTGGTTTGGTTTGGTTTGTTTGATTATGGCAAAGCAGTCGAAGGCTCTCTGGCTATAGGAATTCCTTTAAAAACAAGCCTAAGGAAAACTGACTTGTATACATGTTGCTGTGGGGAAAACACTAGTTAGTCTGGAAATAGCTCAAATACTCCGCATCTAAGTGGCGTCAATTTACTTGTCATACTCAAGTCACTACGACGTCATCTAAGTGGCGTCATAGTCACTCCGCATCTAACTGGCATCATCATAAATGGCATCCTAATACCGATGAATATAGTATTCAGCAAAGCCTTAATACAGAAAAAAAATAGAGATTCGTTGAAAGTAGACAAACTCGTCGATAACTAGAAGCTTAGAAAAACTGTAATCTGAATCTAATGTTAAATATATACGCTTACCGAAAACTTTCTGAATTTCTGAAACGACAGGCAAAATCACAAATACAGAACTGTAGGATGCACTGTTTGTATACAAATCTGTTTATTCGAAAAATGGATGCAATTTTGATGCTAAGAACATTCTCAGCGAAAACTCTCTGATTGCAGTGGTTTGGTTTATTTAATTAAGACAAGGCACGCGAGGACTATCTGCCTGAGGAAAGGGATCTCTTCGTGTAGGAATTTCTGAGGAAAAATGGCTCGTATACACGTTACACATGGGGAAAAACACGAAAACGCCCATGCAGCCAGCAAGTTTGCCTGGATTCAAACTCATATCGGAACTACCAGTTTTAGAGTTTTTACCGCTCAGCCACTGGTTGGCCAGTGGAACTTCAGATCACAAACGTCCCACTTCATGAACAAATTATCTACACAAAAACCACCTCGGACAATGAAAGATGTCTTGAGTTACTAACATTCAAGTTAGCAACATATAATTTTCAAAGATGTTTTTATGAAACCTATAGCCCAATAATTAACCCTCAAGTTTAAGAAACATCATTTTAATTTTCATTGCTTAGCTCTCATTAATAAAGCCTGGCAGAAAGTGCCTTAAAAGACCACGAATTCAGCCTGGAGAGGATGTTGTTACCAGACTGGGATGCAGGCCAAGACTTAGAACACTTTAACACCTTGGATGTTTTTCTGTCTATGATATTTTGTCTCCTTCATACCCATGGGCTAGGAGGTTAACAATGAAGACGTGGAGGAATTATTAAAGAACCACAAAAATGAGCTCAACAAGAAAGCACAACAACAATTTTAGAAGCAGCAACAGAGGACTATTGTCTATTGTCGATGAAAAAAATTACTTTAGTTCTGTGATCTTAGAAATTTCTGCAAAATGAGTAAGATGCAACGTTTCCGCGTGGAGAAATCACCTCGATAAACATCAACAAGCATATTTTAACACCATTTCATGTCTCACTATAGAAACAATTTAAAACGTAGACATCAATTAACCGCAGTGGAAAAATTTGGAGTGAAACCATACGCCAGGTTAGTGAAAGAGTTTTAAGCAGTGTCGAGTGGCGCTAAGAAGACTGAGAAGGTGAAAGAAGTAACTGCGTTCATTATGTTATATTATGCAACCATATTAATCATCCACCCTTCTTAGCCACTACTGCATAGCGTGAAACATAAGATCTTTCATCCCACGCGGCTCCGCAAATAGCCAATCTGAAGAGTGTTATCATTCGGCAAAGCAAAAGATCTGAATTAGCCTATAATTGCTTGACACTGGATGATTTAAAAAGAATAAAAACTGTTATTAATAGCTCATTATTCTCAACTTATTTTTTAAAGTCTACGTTAGTGGTATTCAAATAATTATTTTTATGACGATTTGCAGCAGTATGATCATTAATAAAAGATATTTCAAACACATATTATAAGATATTTTATCCCTCTTTTCGCATGCTTTCGTAGGGTAACGGTAGCACACTCGGCGCGTATTTGAAAGTCCAGGTTCGAGTCCCGGCGAGGGCATATGCATATTTTTCACCTGCTTTAAAAAATATCTAAAGCTTCTACAGAAGTACCAAACCAATAAAGGTGGTGAATGATGGTTCTTCATCACCAGGATTTGGCGACTGGGTTCATTAAGCCCCAGAGATATAATATATAAGATATTTTTCGTGTTTCTTACTTCAGAAATCCTAATGACTCTAGAAGATTACGTATCTCAATATCAGAATCATTTGGTTTGCATTTATTTCATCTATCTTTAGCATTATTTTAATATAATTTTACATTTTTAATTGTATATGTTTGTATATAATTTTTAATTGTTAGCAATAATTGTACTTTTACAGGTTAAATTTTTTTATTGTATACTAATGAATTTATTACTAAAAGGGAAAAAAATTAAATAGGAAACTTAAATTTACATGAGTAATGTCCTCTTTTTTTTTTTTTTTTTTTTTTTGCCCTAGTGATTCTGAAATAAAAAAGTATAACGATTCTGTACCGAAATATATAATATATGGCGTTGGAAACATCTCGATTCAGTTACAATAAAACCGAAAATGCTCATCAACTTTATCGGATGGAAATAGTGTTAACTATAGTTAAATTGATACCAATCAAATTTGTTATTGAAAAACAAAATTTAAATTAAAAGTATTAAGAAATGCTTCCATTGCTTTTAAATTACTAACTTTCCTAAGAAATTACAAAGTCTCAAGACGGCATTTTGTGTCGTTTCGCTTTCTGCGTTAACTTTTCAAACTGTTGCCATCAAATATTACCGCCATATATTATATTTAAAGAAACTAAATAATGAAGAATGTGCTTGAATGCTTCTCGCACTGTGAAAAAACAACGGTACCTAGAGCCATCAAATTTTGAATAACATAGTCTTCCAACCGAACATGGGCACTTGGAGACCTGAATTTTGAGCTTCGAATTTGTTTTATTACGTATTTCAAATTTTGTAAAACTTTAACGAATTTTCAATTAACAAACTCAAGACTTCAAAGCGAGCAATGGCAACACTGTACAGAAAAAACGTTTTTATCTCCAGCGCGCAAGACTGTGTATCGGAAATTCTAAAGATATGCTGTTTTTAAATATTTTGTGATGTTGTTGTTGAATTGAATTTTATGCGGTTTAAGTACGAAAAGCAAGATATTTAATAAATAAACGTAACACACAAAACGCTAAAAAAAGCCCTTTTGGGAGTAATATAAAATCTTTTTTTTTTTTTTTTTTTTCAGAATATTTTTAAAATTAAGCCAATTCACTAGTCCTGATTTACATATCAATGGTCTAGCTTATCACTTAATATGCGTGCTGGTATCAAGCGCCGTCAGCAGTATTTTTTCTCATTTTGCATCGAACCAGAAATCTGACCTCTGAGTAAGAGTGAATGTGATCACGTGCAAGTAATAAATCATTCAGGAAATTAAAATCTCTTTACGGAAATGGAAAAAATAAAAATGATCCGCTCCAGATAAAATGTTGCAGAGTTTCGAACAAAGTATCTTTTTCACACTTTCACGTTGCTTACCACGCTATGTCAAAGCATAGGAAACGGAAAAAAAAAAAAAAAAAAAAAAAGATGTGATTTATATTTTGTTTCAAGTTCTTTTTTCAAGCCTATTTTATAGGAAACCAAACGTGGTACAAACTACCTGTGTTGACGGGCTTTAATAATTCGGCTACTTGTGGGCCACAATGAAGCATTTTTAAAAAGAAACTGGCCCCCATTTATGATACACATACGAAACACACCACGAAACTTTCATTTAATAATAAGCATTCTACTATCAGAAATAAAGTGCTTGGTAATTTTGGCGGCGAACTACCAGTGCTTGGTAATTTTAGCCCGCATAGCTACTGCCTAGCTTCGCAATTTAGATCTTGTCCCTCACCCCATGTTCAAGGAGAATGCGATTCAGTTTGTAGAGTCATTAGGTTATTTGGAAGCAAGAGCACATACAAAATGAGCAATGCCGTCGATGGGAGTCGAACCTGGATCTCTCGAATACGCGCCGATTTTGATTCGGTTACACCACGAATGCATGTAGAAAAGAGGGAGAAAATACCTTAAAAGTTTCCCTTAGAAAGTCATCTATGAAGTCATCCTTCTCCTTAGGCAGATAGCCCTGGTATACCTTGCTGTATTCAAATGAAAAAACAAATCTAATGTGGACACCACATAACTTCCTAGTACGGCCTATTAAATTATACACAGTTTTTGCTACATTTCATTTAAATTTATTTTTTCGAAGTTTTGCTCTGAGTAGCACGTACCATCGAAGTAATTTTTGCTTTGTGTATCGTAAGCAACCGAAATCACTTAACTCAGCTTTGTCCTGAGTACCGAGCACGATACTGGTCGTTTAATAGAAGCTCCGTTAGTATTTATTGCCAAGAACATGCTTTTTGAGTTTCTAATATTCTCGAGTAGAAAGACTTACTAATTAACGATAAATAGTTAATGCAGCGGCAATTTCTACTTTCACTGCTTTGATAAAAAGACTTCTTTCACTTTTAATTCTTCAATATAAGGCTCCTTTCACTTTCTCTTCTTTGTTGAAGAGGCGAAAGAAATCTCAAACACCTGATGACTGAAACCAGTATCGAGAAATTTAATTCCAACAGTTATATAGTCCTCCAATTTTATATTTATAAATATAACTTACATACTTAGAAATTATAGTATAACTAACTATACATGAATTAATTTTAAAAAAATAGTTTTACAAAATTAAATTAAACATTGACAAAACAAAGCTCAAATTTTATAAAATAACAGAATGTACAATTTCTTTTTACTTCCTTATACGAAGTAAAGGAAGTATTGTAATAGAGAAATATATGTCATATTTCAACGAAAATGTCCATTTTGACCCGAGTATATTTAGACGCTACTTTTGCTTGACATTTATACGTACGAACAGAATAAAGGACTATTTTTTACCGAAACGGATTATAAAATGGATTTAAAATGGGTTCAGAAGGAATCAAAACCGACTGATTAGAACGTTGAAAATTTGCTTGTGGGATTGCTATAACATATAACTGTGCACCTCCCTTTTCTGGAAAAGCAATCTATCGCACCAAATATATGTATATATATATATATATATATATATATATTATAGACAAAATAGTAAGGAATTCAGAACATAAGACAGAACATAAGAAAGAAATGAAATTTAAAACCAGCAAAATCCCTAAATCTCCCAATCCAAAATGTAAAAAAATAAAAAAAATCTGAAAGCTTTCAGATTTTACATTACGCCCAAAGGCCTTTTTTTTTTTTTTTTTTTTAGTTTTCTGTTTTATCTTTATTTATTAAATAAAATGTTTATATATTTATTTATTAAATATTTTATTATTATTTATTTATTTATTTATTACATAAAAGTAAAACACACTTCGCACTTCAACCATAAAATTTAATTCAATAGCAGTATAGCAAAATAATTTTAAAATGACCATAACTTTAGAATTTCCAATACACAGGCCCCTTGCGCTATAGATAAAAATATTTTCCCCGTGCAGTGTTGCCACTGCTGGCTTTCAAATCGTTGAGTTTCTTAATCAAAAACTCATAAATGCTTTAGAAAATATTCCAGTTCCTATTAATAAAACAAATTTCAGTTCCAAATTTGGGCATCCAGATGCCCATCTTCGGAGGTGGATTACGTTATTCAAAATTCTATGTACCGTTATTTTATCACAATGCGAGAAACATGCATAAATTTATGCAGATTCTTTATTATTTAATTTCTTTAAATGTAACACAGAGGGATACTATTTGGTGGCAATAGTTTGAAAAGGGAAACAACGCAGAAAGGGAATCGACGCAAAATGCCAAAACGAAATTAATAGCCCTCCTGAGCTAACGCTCCTTTGGACTAAAAAATCAACTTCGTGTTTTTAAACGAGAAGAAATCACCCACTCTCTTATTTGGCTCGGTAAACTCTGTGTTTTTATTCCTATAATATTGGTAAATTGTGCATTTTTTTACTTTAAAAGTGATTAGATTATGTAGTTTTTATGTTCCGGTTAAGACTTTATGCCTTTAGTTTACCTGCGTTCAATAGTTGTAGAATTATCAACATCTTAAAAGTGGCACGAGGGCTAACGAGGCTGTCATTTGTTAACATTTGAAACACTTAGTAGAATAGTGAATTAAGTCAGTTGGTGCACCAACTGCACAATCTTTTAGCAGGGTGAGACCAAAGGTGTAATTTCATTTTGTGTTGAACGAAAAATTGTCTTCCTGCCCGTTAGCCGAATTGCTTGTTTTCCCGTACAAACTTTAATTTTAATTGTCAAATTTGTTTTCATAACTGTTTTAACTGTATTTTGTGTTTTACGTTTCTTTGTAGCTTACAATTTCTAATGACGATGTTTTGAGTATTTATGTATTTTTGCCTTGTCGCAAAGGGAGAACTGAAATGACCAAATAAAAAATATATCTCTAATGAAATTCGAGGAAACAAGTTTAAATGAAGTGCAGTGAAAATTATGTATAGTTTAATAGGCCTTACGTACAAGGAAGTTATGTAGTGTCCACATCAGATATTTTTATTACACTGCCATTCTTCTCTATAATTTCATATGTTACGGTGAGCACATTTTTCAAATGCTCTGGGTGAACTCTTATTATTTTTCAGTAGTACAGATAGAAAATACTACCTACTACATAATACTTCCGGTAGGACTATCTGAATAGTCTACACACTTTCCTATGGACCATGAAGACTACTAAATAATTTGATTAGATAATTAACAGATACAAGTCGCGGATACAGCATATAAAAATTTTAAACTTGCCCCAATCATTCCAGTGGATGTTTGCAAAGAACTTGCCTCGTCGTTGGTTATCCGTTTTCACGAAAACTTTTTTTGATGCTAGGATCCTTGAGTTTGTTAATCAAAAATTCGTTAAAGTTTAAAAAAAAATGTATAATCGATAATAAAACAAATTCCAGATTCCAAATTTGGGCTGCCAGATGCCCATATATTAGAGTGGAGGACAACATTATTCAAAATTTGATGTCTCTAGGTATCGTTGATTTTTCACAACGCGAGAAACATACATGGAAACTCTTTACTATTTAATTTGTTTAAATATAATGCAGGGCTGTAATATTTGGAGGCAACAAGTTGAAAAGTGAAACACCATTAATAGTGAACCAACGCAATATGCCCAAACGAAACGCTCCTTTGGGCTAATAATAAATATTGTTTTTATGAAAAAGCTTTTATTTAAAATTCGTAAAGTTATTAATGAACTAAGCGGGAAAAAACAATTTATCAGATAATTTAATGACAACAATGTATTAAATAACACCCTTCACAAAATTCATCTACAATTTTATAACGCGAATAATAAATGCGTCGGCGCCTAAATATAATTGTCGAAATACATTGTCAAATGTCATAATTATTATAAATTTATCAAAATGCCTGAGTTGCTGTAAGCTTTAACCGACGGGGGAGGAAATATGAGTGCAAAGTATTAAGAGTTTTTAGGGTTAAATTGTTGGAGAAGTAATTACTATACACCCCCTAAGTCCCCCATAATGTAAGGCTGAAAAGTGTAAAGCAGAATATAAACAATACCTGGCGGTCCGATCGTAAACATTTTGGCTTGCTTTTCAACACTTCCCATAAATATTCCAACGAGGTGCTGTCTCATCAAGAGAAATGAACGAACTCCGTTCGTTTCGTCAACGAACGAGAAATAAATAATCCGAAGGTCATTAGCACAAACAAACAACAAAATCCAAACAAGGAACTATCATAGAAATAATTCGGATTGGTGAGAGCAGTATTACTTAGCACGACAAATTAATAATCCTCAAATGGTTCAGTTTCCGACTCCTTTCTGGCTCGAGTTCTTCAGCAAAAACAAAATTTAGCACCGTGTGCCAAAATCTTCGCCTTGGCAACAAAATTAACAGAAACAACACCGCCGTCGTCCGTCTTGTGGGTTCGACGAAACAGCTGGAAGTTGCGTCAGAAGTCAGAAAATTTTTGTAGGGAAGGAAAATTATTTTTGCATTCGAAACAGTCCCGCAGATTCTTTGCCGTTACTGCATTGAAGCGAAATAACAGGACAGGGCGGAATACTAATCAAGGAAAGAAACAGGCCATTCTTGTAATGTCTAGTTAGCGATCTAGTAAACTATCTGCATATTAATGTAGGCAAAATCTGCATATGCTCCTCTTTGATAACGTATACATCATTAAAACAACTTCAGTTTCATTTGTAGTAGATGGTACCTTCGGCGATACAAGTGACCCTTGAAGTACACAGGGGCTCGGGACGCCAATGTAGCAGTTCTAAATCTGCATGTGATTTTTCGCTCCAAAAATTATTAATAACGTACTTAACCAATATTCTTACTTATAATACAGACACATATGCATATATTAACACGTAGTATATGTATTTATATAAAATATATCTTGAACTTGTGCTACAAAATAAAAAAAAGAGAGTACGTCGAGTTCTTTTTTGCTTAAGTATTTAGCTACAATAAAACAGAAATGTACGACGAGTTCTTTTTGCACAAAAAAAAAAAAAAAAAAAAAGAAAGAAAAAAAGAAAAAAAAAAAAAGAAAAGAAAGGAAAAAGTAACGAGTTTCTTTTTGCTTAAGTATTTTAGCTAGAATAAAACAGAAATGTATCTTGAGTTCTTTATTTCTTAAATATTCAGCTAGAATAAAACAGAAATGCACGACGAGTTCCTTTTAGCTTAAGTATTTAGCTAGAACAAAACAGAAATGTACGTCGAGTTCTTTTTGGTTGAGTATTTAACTAGAATAAAAGAGAAATGTACGACGAGTTCTTTCTTGCTTAAGTATTTAGCTAGAATAAAATAGAAATGCACGATGAGTTCTTTTTTGCTAAAGTATTTAGCTAGAATAAAACAGAAATATACGATGAGTTCCCTTTTGCTGAAGGAAACCGGAACCGTTTGTGATGAGCAACGCAGAACTTCGAAATCTTGCATTTCTAGAAATTCGCTGTATAAGAAATGCTACATCACACATTATAAACAAGGGAAGATGTTACATTTTCTCGGGGTAACGCACTCACCATTCCACACTATCTTTTGCGACGCGCCGGTGCGAGAGGATTGTAGAGCTTGTTAATCCCTGAACAAAATCAAGTGCGGACCGATGTGTGGGAAACTTAAGAGTATGGAGAGAGCAACATTTTGAACAAGCAAATTTAAACTTTATCGTTACTGCTGTTGATTATTGCTGATGTTTAAGAGGTGTTAGAACCCAAAAATCTTTAAAAAAAATGGTGATTTCGGATTTTTGCATTTTCAAATTCTCTACACTTTTATCTTTTTTAAAAATACCACTCTTTAATCTCTACGAAAATTAGAACTGTAAAAAAATCTAGTTTTAATTTGCCATCGAATGCTTTGATAAATGAAGATTTTTACATAAAAACGCGTTTTTCTCCCAACGTGATTTTTTTATACTCGATATACCTTTTCTCAGGAACTACAGCTCACAGGTATCTAAAATTTTTATGGTTTATTTATTAGGCTTCCTAATATTTACTGAAATGAGATTTTTGTGATAAAAAAAAAAAAAAAATCATATTTTTGTGTGAGAAAAGTGCTAAATTTTACTATGCCTAACAAAATATTCTGTAAATTACTCTAAAATTCAAAATGTTTCAAACGCTTATTTGAGTATAATCAGATTAATTACACAAAAAATTTCAAGCGTATATCTACAGTAGATTTTGAGAAAAGGTACATCGAAACATGGCCAATTTAACATTGTCGGTATAATGGTTGCTGATACCTCTTAAAATAGTATGATTCGGGGGAAAAAAAATACGCAAACAGAAGCTTGGGATTTAAAATTTTCCTTTAAATGTCATTCAATGATATTATTTTGTTGGAGGCACTGAAGCAACAAAAATCAGCGTTTCAGATTTTGGTTTGGTTTTTTTTTATTTGATTACGGCAAAGCACACGAGGGCTATCTGCTAAGGGCAGGGATGCCTTTTTGAAAGACTTTCCAAGGGGAACTGGCTCGTATACATGTTACACATAGGGAAAACCATGAAAACGGCCATGCAACCAGCTCTTCGCCTGGCTTGGAACCTCGAACCGAACTACCAGTGTCGAGAGATTTTATTGCTCGGTCCTGGCGGGCCCTACACTTTCAGGACTAGTTTCGAAAGTTTGAATAAAACCATCTCCTTCAGCTGCAAGAGTGACTCCGTAATTATTTTCGAGTTGCAACATTCTTTAATTGTCGCCCAGACGGTATAGTGGTTAAGGGAGCCTACTGGGGCACTGAAGGGCCCGGATTCGAATCCCAGGAGAGGCATGGTCTTAACTGTCCGTTCCTTCAGAGATGGCACCGGTGGCCGCCTATTAGGTGCCTCCACAATAAAATGGCCGCCATTTCTGGCCTTAGGAGTGGCCACTGCTGAATAGGGAAGTGCCCGCTATTGGATTAAAAATAAAACATTCTTTAATTTGTAACTTTGTTGCAACTGGTGTGCTGAATGTACGTTTTCAAACACTAAGAATACCGTCATGAATTTTTGTATTTAGATAGGTAATTTTAGTAGAATCACAAGCGAAACTGCTGCATTTTTTTGTGTAATGTAGCGCGAGACAAATTTTAAGAGAAAGTTATGCCGGAAAAGTAAGAATACAAGGACAGGTGTATTTAACATTGAGTAAAAGGGTAAATCGGTAATTTGTATTGAAATTAAATAAATGTACTTGGCCATTACGTTAACTCTAAACGTATTTTCACACTCTTATTGTTTTCCAGTAATTTCGAGAAACAGAAAGTGCTAGAAATATCTCGCGACCGGATGAAAACTATAAAAGGCCGGAGAGAGAGCATCTGAGTTTAGTTGCTTAGTGAACTGCTGTTGTTATTGTTGCGAGTTCAGCTGAGATCAGATTAGCTCTCTTTAGATGCGATTTGCATTACATTGTGTTTAACGTTCTTAGTAGTTTGAAGCTTAACTACTGGTTATATTGTGTGATACTTGTACGAATATTTCTGCGGAAAATTCCAGAGGTCTGAAATATTTCTTTGAGAAAAACAAATTTTATTCACCTATTATCCAATATGTTCATTAAATCTATTACGATTCCGTACGCATGGAACAATATGTTTTTAATATTTTCATGAATTGTTAGGTGCTACTTTGGTAGACGGTTGCACTGATTTTGGCGATTTATTATTTTGGCGAGCGATACGACTTATGGTAAACCCAATGCTAGACAAGTTATTTATGGTAACCGACACTTTGTTGTCATTTTATTTAAAAAATAATGCGTTTTATAATGCATAAATTCCATGTTTTAAATATTATTTATCGCTTCTAAATATTAAAAATCAATTTAATTTTGCATTTTTATTTGAAATAAAAATTTTATTGTTTATGATATTTTATGTTGTGGGTGATGTAATTGATGACGTCACATTACTTTAAAAGTCATTGGTTTTAATATCTATAAATTTGATCTTGTGCTTTAAACATTATTTATGGCTGTTAACTATTAAAATGCAATTTAATTTTGCATTTCTTAAATGATTTTATTATATATGATTATTTAAATAATTTTAATTCTATTCGTGATGTAATCAGCTCCCTGATTAGTTACAGAATATTTATGCATTAACGAGCTGTAATCAGCTCCCTAATTGGTTACTGAATATTTGTGCATTACCGCGCCATTTTAAAATTTTATTATTCATCTCTTCGAATTCCTTAGATTACATTTTAAAATTTTTTTCCTTAGATTACATTTTTTAAATTATATTACATTTTTCATTGTTATCTAAATAATGATCCCGATTTTTTGGTGGTACTTATCAATATATATACGACAGGTTAAATACTCAAAAAAATGTAAGTACATATTTTTCTTTTACATTATAATTGTATACTTAAATTTTTATTTAAAAAATTAATACACTGCTTAAAAAATTGCCTATATATTTATTGCCATATAAACATATGTTAATGTTAAATAATTATATCCTATAAAACTTATCTTAAAGGATGTGAATTCCAGTAATATTTTAATTCCTTTAAATGTTGGTATGATGTTTTTAATTCGATATTCAATATAAGTAATATTTTAATCCAATTAAACGTTGGCGCAATGTTTTTATAGTGGTGTTATTCTATTTCTTTGCCATATGAAAGTAATAATAACCTCACTTTAGTATTTTATACTGAAAGTAAATGTATTTATTTACATTTGCCTGCCATCTTAGAAAACGACATTTTCAACAAAAAATTAATCCATTACTTTTAACGATATTTATTTTTTTAAAGTTTCGAATACTTTACTATGCGTAAAATACGTCAAAACAGCGTTTTCAAGATGCCTGACCAATGTAAAAACCGCACCAACAATTGCGCCAACGTAAATCGACAAAAATCCGTGCAACCGTCTACCAGAGTAGCACCAATTGTTTCTTTAAAATCATACAAATAATTCATTGACTAGAAATATTTTTTATTTCTAATTTATGCAAATTTTGTTAAGTGGTTACGTGTTAATAATGAAGCCTGTCAGTATTTTCTAAAACAGGAATTCTATAGTATTCTGTGAATAAGATTTTCGTTTCGAAAAAGGAAATTATATTAAACAGTTCTTGTTACTTAATTTATCAACATCAGGAATTTTTATTCTAAAATGATATTTTACTTTCATTTATGAACAAATGCAAACATGTTCTTCAGTTTGTATATGGTCCCTGAATATCTCGTCAATTTTTGTTATACAAGAGTCACATATTTTTGTATTTAAATTTTTATAAAAATGTAAAATTTCAACTATAAGTACCAGGAAACCATATGAAAAGCTACCTTGCATAATTTTAAATGCCAAAACATGATTTTATGAGTTATTTAAAACATTTTTATTACTGTAAGTATATAGATCTATGACCAACAGTTGCGAAAATAAAAATCGCGTAATGGCTTTTGTGGACACATTACATATTTATCACGTCATCATTTCCTTTGGTATTATTTTAGATTTTATAAGGAGTTTCACGGGTTTATGGATAACCTACATTAAACGTATGAAGACTTTCTCCAAACGGATTAATGGCAACTGCTTTCCTTTTCGTCATTTAGACTTACCAAAGACTGAAGAATAGGAGAAACGCATATTTCTGTCATCATCCTATAAAAAGTGTTTTCATGAGTACATGGAGCAATATTCATGAAATCGTGTCGACAACTTAGAATATTCGGGAAAGAATTCGTGATAAACAGAATTTGTGTTGAAGTTCATGCACTGTATGTGTAACTACTAAGTGTGTAAGAGCACTTATCATTACGAGCTCAAATAAGTTTATCAAAAGGCACTTGCGGTGTTTACAAACCAACCAGAATTTATGGCTCGAAGAAGTAGAATTTTAAATTAAAACTAATCCAAGTCTTATTCAGCCAAAGGTTATGCAGAGATATTAAACCTACAAGCTGGCTCTAACCTACACCGGCGTGAAAGCACAATCTGCAAGAATAAAGCAACGCCGTAGACAGGAATGCTATCAAGTGGCCTTCAACGCCTCACGTGGCCTTCAGTAGGCGGAACACGCTCCACCTAAAGCAATTTCGAACTTTCTTCTTGCTCCTAGCATCAGCATCTTGGAACTTATAACTAATAAATCAATATATACCTTTAAACCAATCACGCTGAATGTGGTAGGTGAAGTGCACAGTGCGTCGAAGGTGGGTGTGAAAAAACTTGAAAAATCAGAGCTCAGATATAAAATTATAGCATTTCTTGTCCCTGCGTAGGTGCCGCCATCTATGAGGCGGTGAGGAACTCATGCTAACTATATATACAGGATACTACATACCATTATATACATAAGAATGCTATTATACACGTACGATAGCAATATAAATAGCAAGTAAATATAGCAAATAATAAATGAAATAAAGATAAAGTGCAGATAAGTTAGGGGGCCGGAACCGATGAACGGCGAGAAGGAAGAACAGATTCTTAAACATTGAGCTATCTGGACTTTGAGTAAAAGTATAACAATTGTAATAACATCAGTTTTGGCTACATACATATAAATAAAATATGTGCACTATATACAATAAAGATCAATCAGCTGCGCCATGCAGGATTGTGATTAGTCGTGCGCGTCTTTAACGGTACTTCCAATTAAACCTTAATTAGCAATCATTCTGGTTGCAGGATCTGATGAATTCAATATAGTTTGAAAGAAACTGGCTTGCTTGCCAAATTTGATCGTGTATATGAGAGATTCTTAGGTCTTTATGAATTTGATAATTTCGTACATTTGTTCTGACTAAAGCAATCTCAAATTCACACTTAAAACACGCAAGCTAAAATTTGCAGTTGGGCAGGAAAAGAGAAAGGGAGAAATGACAGTAAAGACTCGTAAATTAACAAAAATACTTTACAAACTAAAAATTTGGTTAAGATAACTAAATCGTTTCTCCAGGGAAAAGAAGCATGCATTGAATAGCTAATCTCAGTAACAGTCTTGTTAACTTCTAAAAGATATACTGCACAAATAATACATATAATTTTCTCCTGAGATTCGAGGCTCAATTTACAAAACCATGGACACGAAACAACATCTGTTACGAAGGCCCCATCCTCTTTTTCCAATGTAACCACTGCTAGTGATGCAGCTTGTATGTGGTTGTAATGAAAGGTTTCCGCCAAAAAAAGGTTTTAATAAGTAAAAAAAAAAAAAAAAAAAAAACATGAAAGCAATCACTTCCGTGTAGGTAGTGATCACCCCCAAAATCTACAATTTTCTGCCAACGTTTTGGTAGTTTTTCAAAGCTTTCAACCCAGAAACTTGGTGGCCGCGAGTTCAAAAACAGATCAATCTCATTTCGGATGTCCTGTGCAGAATGGAAGATAACAATAGCAAGATGTAGCTGCAGGTGTGAAAAAAGCAGAGGTCTGAGGGAGCGATGTGTAGGTGTGACAGAAGATCCCATTCGAGTCCGTACAGAGTCCAGCCGGTGAATGCAAATACATGTGGTCTTGCATATCTTGATGGAACATTATCGTTTTGCACCATAACTCACTTTCGACGTTTTTCCTTGATATCAGCGTCAACACGGACTAGCATTTCGTTGTACACTTTACTGTAAAGGGTTTTACGTTTTTCCAGATACTCTTTATGGATAATATCACGGCAGTCCCATTATATAAAAGTATCATCTTTTTAGTCAAATTGCGCTTTGCGACGCCGCCGTCGGGCTCACCGGGCGCAGACTATCCCCCTTTTCGGCCTGTGCTGTTGAAGTAAATCCACTTTTCATCACAAGTGACGATTCGGTTCAGAATTTTTCCTTGCGTAGATTTTCGAGCGGACTAGTGAAGGCCCAAACACGTGTGTCCTTATCTGCTTCAGTCAGATCATGCGGCACCCAGCGATTGAACTTGTACGTAAGTTTATGCGATGCATAGCGCGACTAATGGACATGGTACTGACGGTTTGAACTGGAAGTAAATAATGGTTCTAATCTGGTAGCATGGCAGTTACATTTCAGATACCTGGTACTTAATGATATGTATTGTATTTAATTCAATCTGTACCTTTTCTTTTAATATTCTTTAAATGTCGTCTGTGATGTTGAAAACGTTGGACTTGTTAATTGACCCTAGGATATTCATCTTCAACTCCCCTACCACATATATACTATATTTTATTTCACAACGCAGTGTTCTAAAGCAAGTCTTTTTCTTTCAAATGCCAAAAGTTGTTTGACAAAATATGATTAGACACGCTGTAGAGTTCCTCACTTTGTAATTCGAAGTTAATGTTGGAAGTGAATCGCTTAAGTTCGGGTGACAAGAAGCAACAAGAAGAACTTTATTATTCTAATAAGATTTAACAAAACTCCGCCTGGGAGTGTACAAACAAAGCCGACACTTGGGCTTGAACTTAAGAGACTAAGAATTAAACTAAAACTAAGATTAAGTAAAGAAATATACCCGAAGCTATCAAGATTCAAATCGAGTTGGCCCCTTAACTTATTTGACTATGAAGCTTAGCAAGGGCCTGAGTACGGCCGAGCGTAATAACAGCTTTGAGAGAGACAGAGTGGCCAAAACGGCAGACCCCCGTAAATCAGAAACTCTGATTCTCTCTGCCTCTGTAAGTAACTTCGTGGTTTAAATACCGCTCCTCCTCATTAAATATTCAGCAAGATTCCAAAACTACGTTCTGGTCGGAAGTAGAAAGTTGAAGTTAAGAATTTGACAGGAAAGGAACTTTAACTTAAAATTTAACTGTTAATAAAATTAACATAATCCTTACAACGCCAACGCTAACTGTTTGCGTAGACGATACTTGTATTGGCGGAAAACTTTCATTCTAATGTTATTTCATGTAAAATTTCCATGAAATAACATTATAATTTAATATTCTTCATTGAAAGTTTTTACGAAAACAAATTCTTTCGTATGTTTTATTTTTATGTTTTTGGTTTAGTATGGGTAGCATTAATTTAAACAGGATCTTTTTTATTTTATTTTATCTTAAAGTAACTGCAGAAAAGGAAAGATCATAAAGAATACATATTGTTTTTACCAAAAACCTTAATTAAGATATAACGGTACGATGAAATTACAATAGTTAAACTGTTTATCAATTTAATAATCGAGTATTATTCATACGTGAAAATAAAACATTCAGTTTCTTGCAGACGTGGAAGAAATGGTTTTTACTGTTGAGTTGGACTTCTAATATTAACTTTTTTAAACCTAGAATTAGACTAATAATATAATAATAATAATAAAACAAAACTTTACATATATTGAATATTATAAGAGAATGTGGAAATCTTCTTGTAAATAAATGGAGTTGCGAAAATTAAGCACTGACGATACTAATTTCTCGATTGAATTTCGTTAGAAAATCATCTCATTTGAGGCTCCGACTAAAATTAGGATTTCTCTCAAAAACTAAGACCTGGAAGCGGATTCCAGTGGGATTCGGCTGAATTTATGCATCGATTATCTGTAGGTCAGAATTATGTGCAATGTCACGTAAACGCGAAGGTCTTGGAATGCATAACCAGCAGATAACGAGGACCCTATTGTATATCAAATAGATCCTTAGAGAACAGGGCAGGGCAACACATTATCTCTCTCCAAGAGTTCCCATTCTGGGCTGCACAGTAATTAAAAAAAAGTGGCAGTCCACAGAAGTGAGTCAGACCAAGTCCCCACGCTGTCTGCCAAGTGGTCATTAACGGGCCTCGGGGCTATGACGTCACAACGCAGGTGCGCTTCGTGGAAAAGACCCGTCTAATGACAGCCAATTAACCCTTTTAATAGCGCCGCGCACAAACTTCTTTTTATTATTACGATTAAGGACCTTTCTTTAACCGCATCATTCCCTGACACCAACTGTAGTAGCCCCCAACCATTTCTTGAAATTCGATCTTGGGAGTCACGTTCGCCAGTTTACGAACTTGTTTTCCCCATCGAACTCACGTGCAATCGTCCTGCACACTGGAGAACAGTTCTGCTTGTTGTCGTATCTGTTTCATCCATCTGACGTATAAAAAGTTGACGGAATTTCTCCTAAGGTGGTTAATAAAAAAAAAGTAAAGAGCTTGGAGAACACATCTGTATGCATTTGTTGAAGGGAGGGGAGGACGAATGAATGCGGTACAGATGCATCAAAGGAGACATGTGGTGGTTGTTCAGTGTCAGTGACAAAAATTGCATCACGTGCTGGATATCATATAAGAACAGAGAATTTTTCTTTGATTCTTTGCTCAGGACTTTCCTTTTTTATTTATTTAAACAGCTCAGTCTGGATGGGATAACTAATTTGATAAGGCTTAATTATCTAATACGATGCAATATTACGTAATTAATTGCTTAATTTACAGACTGACCGATAAAGCATTAAGTTATATCCAATTCATTTGCATGCTAAATTTAATGATAAAAATCGAACAGTTCTGTACCAGATAAGTATTAAAATTGTGTTTCTAACATCTTATTTTAATCACAGTGATGCTAAAAATATTCATAAAATTTGTCAGTTATACTACGAATTATATAAGCGCTAAGTAAATATAATTTTATTTATTAAGAAGGGGTTTATCTTAAAAAAATATTAATTTTTTATATTTATTACATTACAAACATTTACGATAATTAACATAACCTTTATTCACTACACATTATTATTTTTCAAAATAATCGTTTATTTAATTTATCAAACGAATCATTTATTCAATTCAATTATTATTATAACCATTTTATTTTTTATGAAGTTTTTGCGAGCTCATAGCACTGGGGAAAAGAAGGCGCCTACAGCCACAAAACTTTAAACACGCTTAATATTGCACCCGAATATGTGTACCATGAAAATCCTATTTTTGAATTTCATATTTTGTAGAAAATTTATATTTTGCACGAATTTTATATTTAATAAGATTCATGAAGTTAACGCATTACTTATTTCCGCGCGCACATTGTTGTAATGATACACGATTTATGATGATTTATGATGTCGAACATAAGCTATTAAAATTTAAAACTGCATAAGAAAAAGAAGTAATATACAAAAAAAAAATAAATAAATAAATAAATAAATAAATAGATAAATAAATAAATAAAGTCAATTCGTACTTAGGTCAACAAAGAAAAATTTTATTTAATTAGTTTTTATTAACATTTTTTCGTTTCTAATTTATGAAGTTGATGGTGGTCTATAATTTTTCATTCTATCCATCTCTTGTAATGCTTCATTATTGCAAGGAACCTCTCCAGTGAGTTTCGAGCAGTCCAGTTCTTCAATTAATATTTCATCTAATGATTTCACACGACTCAACGCGACATATACTTGACCTGCTGCGAAGAGTTTTCATTTTGCAAGGAACCCATTTTAAAGGGTTATGTTTTAAACATGTATTATTATCACGTTAACATAGAAATATGGGGAGAATCTTCGCTACATAATGGGATATTACATCTGCTTCATCCAAATCTATAAAACTACAATTCTTTAATTCCATACACTTTAAAAATGTTTAGAACTCTGTCTTACTGTTGCCACTTATTTTTGTCCAATATTATAAACCCATTGATCACAGTCATATACTGTTATTTATAAATTGTTGTAAAATTAATTTTTACAGCACGTGGAAATTAATAATAAACAGTCATTACTTCTAAGTCTATTTAATAAAAAAACAGCATATCTTTAGTTCCGATAAACAGGAATCAATAAGTAGGAATTGACTTTAATATGTGAAAAAAACCGTATTAACATCAAGTGTCATCCATCCACTAAAAGTTAAAAAAAAAAAAAAAAAATGCATTTGAACTTGAGTGGATCAATAAATAGTATTTTATTAACGATTGAAAATTTGAACATGATACAGGGACAGTGTGAGCTAATAGCAGGAATTAAAAAAAATTAAACATACATATAACTATATAAAGAAACTGGTTTTAAGAGAAGTTCTTTGTATACCTTTTTAATCAGTAAATGGAAGTTTCCCTCGTAAATATTTTTTAGTCGAAATAATTTATTAACATTATCTTATTTTGTAGACAAAATTTAGAATGAGAAAAAGCTCATTTCAACAGTTACGAGCTCCACTACTGGCCGAGTTTTGAAGACCACTGAATACTGGTAGTTTGTCCTGGGTTGGCTGTCTGTATGATTGGCTTTCCCCATGTGTACTGTGAATACAAGCCAGATTCAGCTGTTTTGCAGCCAAAGGTCATGCATCGCGTTATTGAATAGGTGGTCATAATGTCTTGGCTCTTCAGTGTAGTTAAATAAAGACAGAAATCAGTTTACTAAAGATTTTATTACTAAAGAGAGTTTTCTTCGCTCTTAGGTCACATAAAATTCAACAGTAAAATAACAAAATTTTTAAATTTTTTCAAAATTCCAAATTAAGTGTTTTCTGTAAATTTTTCTATCTTGTTTTCAATCTGTTCTCAGTTCATTTATAT
This sequence comes from Stegodyphus dumicola, assembly GCF_044657685.1. Taxonomy (NCBI): domain Eukaryota; kingdom Metazoa; phylum Arthropoda; class Arachnida; order Araneae; family Eresidae; genus Stegodyphus; species Stegodyphus dumicola. Next base: position 135,779,617 of record NC_140769.1, read on the forward strand.
CATCGTTCCGCTTTCTTAACAAGATGATATATACAACTTTGTGTCTTTTTTTTTTTTTTTATATATATATATTTTATTATTAAACATCACTCTCTTCACACTTACGGCAAATAAAATTCAACAGCCAAATCTCATAAAATCTTTAAGATGTAAATAATGTAGCATGTGTTTAATATGCAACACATATTTAAAATTCCCGATAGTGTTAAGTGTTGCCATTTACGTTTTCAATCTTTTCTCAGTTCATCGCGTTAATATTCAATTTGCAACGTATTTTGTCTTTTCAACTTTAAACATCACTTTCTTCGCCACATAAAATTCAACAGCAAAATCATAAAATATTTTTAAAATCGATCATATATTTAGAATTCCCGATACAGTTAACACTGTCATATATTTTTGTTTTATATTCGCTGTATTATTTCTTTGATAATAAATGATGATAACATTTGGTGGCAACATCCTTTTATTTACATTAACACATGGCGATAACATCTTATTTAATAAAAAAGGCATCGTAACAGTGTTGTCCTACGTTCTTATACTAATTATATTATTTCTTTCAAAATATTATATGACGATGACATCATTTTATTCGAAAAGTGATACTGACAAAAATGCAAGGATCGAGAAAATAGCAATCCTTTTGGTCTTAAAAATCTCACAACGATCTTCCTACCTTCTGCTTTAGCAGTTAAATACGTTGTTTTTTAAGCCGTCAATAGACGGCGTCACAGTTTAGAATATGTTGTTTGTTAAATCGATGGATGTGTCTGAGGTCAATAGATGGCGCCACGGTTTAGAAAGGTTCTGCTCTAAGAAATTATCAAAGCTTCTTCGTTTCTCCCGAATTCGCGTATCCACCGTGATTTTCCAGCAGAAATTCACTTTTTTCGTCGACTGATGGCGGTCACATGATAAAATGGCAGCCCACTTGATATAATATATTCTTCTTGATTTGTCCACACTTCTCTTTTTCAACTGATGCGCAGTAAAAGGAAGCTCTAGTTTTTGAAACCCTAATATAAGTAAACTATGTTTTGCAAGACTCAGATTTGTTCTGGTCATAAAAAAAACCATTTCCCAATATATGCATTTTAACGGCCTATCCGCTCAAGCAATCGAAATAAAATTTCAGGTTTTGTTATTTAACGTTTAAGGTTTTGCTATTTTATTCAGGTTATACGCTAAAAATTGTGATTATTTAAAACCGGGATTCTCAAAAAAGTGGTCGATATCGGTTTCCTAGGGGTCGACATAAACGAAAACTGATTTTGGGGGTCGACGAGGTCTAAAAATCGACTCCTATTAAATTAACAAAAGTTCTTATTTAAAACTTTCAAGATAGGTAGGTACTGTATTGTTTATGTTGTGTTACGTGTACTAAGAATAATTAATATTTTTGTAGGAAACAGCATTGTTGTAGTAATGTAAAGTCTCAAGTTCGTACAAGATGAAGAACTCGGCAAGTCTGCGTGGTTTACGCATGGTTTACGAGCGTCCTATAATATATCTTTACTAATAGCGAAGTCGGGGAAACCCCACACAATTGGAGAGCATCTTATCTTACCAGCCATTGCGGAGGTCCTTAACAATGTATTCCATAAACCCGCACATGATATTTTAAAGAGAATACCTTTGAGCAATAACACCGTTCAGAGACGCATAGACGAGATGGGACGCGATGTGGAAACATTTTATGCAAGTTCTTACAGACCAACAGATTCTCTCTCCAGTTGGACGAGTTTACATTACCCGGCAATGAAGCTCTGTTGTTAGGATATGTTCGATTTATCAAAGATGAAAATATGTGCCAAGAACTGCTTTTTGCTACATATTTAGAGACTAATACCAGAGGAGAATCGATTTTTTTACTGACAAAGCTATTCCATGGAAGAACATTGTTTCTGTTGTGACTGATAGTGCACCGTCTATGGTTGTCATCGTGGTTTTATAGCTGATTTAAAGCGACAACTGCCTGATGTACTGGTCATTCACTGCGTGATTCACAGGCAGCATTTAGTAGCAAAAAAGCTGAGTCCTAGATTGCATAAGTCTTCACAATATGTAATAAATGCTATCAATAAGATTCGAAGCAATTCTTTGAACTCTCGGTTATTTGCTCAACTATGTGAGGAAAACGACGAAGTCTTTACTCGATTACTTCTGCACACTGAAGTTCGCTGGCTATCAAGAGGCTCTTGCTTAGAAAGATTTTCAGCCATTTTTGAATCTGTGTTGGAGTTTTTACAAGAAAAAGATCCGCATTTGAAAGAAAATCTGAACAATTGTAAAACAGATACTATTTATTACTTGACTGATATCTTTGGAATGTTCAACAAAGTTAATTTGCAACTGCAGGGTGACGATCTTAACTTGATTAAAACAAAATCAATAATATCGGCCTTTGTGGGTAAACTAATCCTTTATAAACAAAATTTAGGCAGAAAAGAATATTCGCAGTTTCGCATTTGTCAAAATTACCAGAAATGCTTCAAGATGATGACATTTTATTATATGTCACTCACTTGGACGCATTACACAAGGATTTTACGGAGAGGTTTGAGGATCTTTTAAATTTACAAATTCCTCAATGGATAATAAATCCGTACAATACCACAGCCATAGAAGAAGCCAATGTGATAATGCAAGAAGAGTTCAGCACAGACGAAGAGCTTAAGCAGAAGTTCAACCAAGGCTATCAGAAGTTCTGGTTGCAACGCAACATTGAAACACAGTATCCTACATTGTGGAACATTGCTGAAAAATACCTTATCGCTTTTCCATCATCATACCTAGTTGAAAGAGCTTCAGTGTGGTAACGAACATTTTGACGAAACAAAGAAACCGTTTGAAAATCAACCAAAGTGGAGATTTAAAGCTGCAACTCACCAATATTGAACCGAATGTAGCTAGATTGGTAGATAGTCACCAGGTTCATCCATCACACTGAATATTTTATTTTCTCTTTGCGAATTAATACTTTTTTAAATATAATTTCCTACCTACTTAAGATTCTTTAAGTACGCAATTTGTAATAATCATTATAAATTAAACTTGATATTTACTGAATTGTATGTCTTTTTATTTTGTTAAATTTTGATGAGAAAATGAAGTCAACTTTACTCACTTACCAAGTGCAAAGTTTTCCAATAGGTACCTTAGTACCTAGGTATTTTGTATCAATAGGAAAAAACTAAAGATAGGCCCCCTTATTCATAATAGTCTGCTAACTTAAAGCATTGCTAATTCTCACTCTGTCTTCTTCTATTGATCTAAGTCAGAATGAAAAATAACACTCTGTAGCAGCTGTTTTAAGTTAGCGGACCATTATGAATAAGGGGGTTGATCTTAAAAGTAGGTAATTTGGTCATGGGGGTCTGAGGTAACAGTTCGTTTTGGAAAAGGGGTCACTTGTCCAAAATAGTTTGGGGATCCCTGATTTAAAAGGTCCCATATTTGATGAGGACGACCATTTACCCCTCTGGAGTGACATAACGCATTTAACTTAATATTGTTGAAAGTTATTTTTAAAAAAATCTAATGTGTACACCTCATGACTTTCTTGTACAGAATATTAAATTATATGCAATTTTTCTTGCATTTCATTTAAACTTATTTCTTCGAATTTCATTAGAGATTACTTTATTTTTTCCGATTTCATTAGAAATATACTTTATTCAATTAATTCAGTTCTCACTTCGCGACATGGCAAAAATACGACATAAAAACTGAAAATATCTATATTAAAAATTGAAAGATATGGAAAAACATAAAACACCAAATACAGTTAAAACAATTAAAATTAAAGTTTCTACGCAAAAACAAGCAAGTCGGCCAGCGTGCAAGAAGGCAGATTTTTTGGTGCACAAAACTTAATGTTTACTTTTGGTCTCACTCTGCAAAAAGAAACTTGCTCGACAGAAACTGATTTAATTTGTTGTGGACGCTATGCTGAGTCTATATATGAGATAAATTAATAACTTAAATGATAATTCCAGTATGGATTATGCATAATTTAATTCGCAATAATAAAAGAAGCTTGGTTTCTCTAGATTGGCAACAAATCCACTATTCTGCTAAGTTTCAAATGTGAACAAATATGGCTACTGTGGTAAAAAAATTACGCCGCACTAAAACAACTTTTAAATTGCATTTAATTTTACAACTATAACATGCAGGTTGACTAAAGGCATAAAAACCTTAACCGGAAGATATGAACAACATAATTCAATCAATTTTAAAGCAAAAAATACACAATTTACAAACATATAAGAATAAAAAGACTGACTCATGGAACCAAGTAACTGAGTGGATATATAAATATGTAAGAAAAAGAAAAATAAAGAATATTTGAAAGATTAAATTAGCAATGTAAATTTCCCTTCTCAATTCTAAAAAGAGTAACCCCTTTCTGCACTGCGTCATTTCTAAATTAATTCATGTCACATGACTCTTACATAATTCTGGTGATGTAAATGGAACTAAAACTCAAGCAGCCAATAGAAATTTTAGAGTAATATTAACCATTCAATCAAAATGCATTGGGAACCAAAATTAACTCAGTCTGAATTAAGAGTTCACCCTGAACATAACGCACTTGCTTCCTACTCTTTGGCTTAGCTGGACTGCACAAATTGAGATTGCAGTTCAAGTCAGCCATCATTCGACCGCTTTTCATAAAGCGAAACGCACTAAATAGGAATGAAGAAAAAAAGGCGATTTAAATCTTTTTCTACGGTTGTCGTTCCCATGGTTACGGTGCATAACCTGGAAATTTTATTTTAGTACCATTCCATTAAGATATTTTTATATAATCAAATACATTCTACATTTTGTGATTAGCTCAATCCAGTGGTTTTGAATAAGTATTTTCCAGTGAACCTTGGAGTTCTAGGGATTTTGTTTTTGGTTTTATCGATAAAATTACGACAAAAATTATTTTTGTTTTTTTAATTTTCTCCATAATGAACATAGAATATTGATATATTTTCAATGCCTTTATAGCATTTACGGTACGTACTATTATTCGGTTTTGAGGGCCGTAAAAAATCGCCAAACGATTGTTGATGCCAGTGCTGCTAAAAATAATTGCGGCAACCCTAACGCAAGAAAGGAAGTATAACAGTAAATAACTATCTAAAAGATTGATGTTTTAATTTAGTTGAAAGGTTAATTTCATATAATACTTTATTATTATAATTTATATAAAAAAGGCTAAACATGACTGAATGGAAGTATAAGAGTAAATAACTATTTCTGATCATTATTATAACTTATATCAAAATTGTTAAACATAACTGAATGGACGCCAGCATCGCTATTTCGCTACCGAGTTATCGCTAAAGCATATTTCATCTCGTTGGTTGTTTAAACAATTTTCTATAATGAATGATGCCTTTTCTTTGAAAAAATTCTCGGTAAAGTGCAGAATCGCTCACTTACTTGTTTGCCGCTTTTTACAAGGGTAAAATCAATTTGATTTTTGTCAATTTTCTTACTTTTTTTTTTACTTTAACTGAAAATAGGTCGATGTGTACATAGTAGATAAAGTCAAGGGTGTGCGCAGTGCCATTTTTGTGCAATTCTGGGATTTTTTTTTGAAGTGAAAATAGGTCGATGTGTACATGGTTACCGAGTATGTGCAATTCTTAAAAACGCGTCAAGCAGTGGGTGATTCTGCACTTTACCCAAAATTCTATTGCACACTTTTCGTCATGGCCAATTCCCAAATTGTTAAATCCTTAGGATATCAAAAAAGGATTTAAAAATTAAACTAGTATTTCAATGGCGTCTTAAGAAATATAGAACTATATAAACTTACGCAATCTGAAATCAGCGCGTACGCTAGATTTGTGGCGCAGTTATATGGGCGCGTTAGCTAGATTTGGCGCTTTTGCGCATATATTTTCGCTGCAATATTTTTACGGTCCTCAAAACGGAATAGTATCGCATTTACTTTTCTAGAGGTGGTAAATGTTTCATTAAAAGAAGTTATAACTTTATATATACTCTAAACTGACAAAGTTTGAATACCACCACTCTAACCACAATCACCATGAGAAATCAATTTTTACCATAGATCAAGATCAGGGCCGGCGCTAAGAATTTTGCCGCCCGGTACAAATTTTGAGCCAAAATTCTATAAATTCTGCCTCACGGTACGACCGAAATTGTTGTACGGCCCTGATCAAGATTAAAATCGAAAACGGATCATTCATTATAAAGCTTCTTAGCTCGTTTACCACTGTATGCAACAAATAATATTTAAAAATAAATCCATAACAGAGTCCACCCACAAGACAAATACCACCTTGAGCATAACACTCTCATCCCTTTAGCTCAAATGAATTTTTTATTACCGCATACGAAGACTTCATTTTAAGAATTCTCTGTCGGAAGTTTTACTTACTGGTACCTACTGTTTTCACAAATTGCTCAGCAAATTATTCATGGACGACTAACCATGATTTCCGAATCCCAATAGTAATTTTTAACGAAGATTCTTTTTCTGTAGAGATTTATCCAAACTGGCATAAAAACTAGATTTAAAACAGTTTCTGAGCCTTTTATTATAAATACGAAAACGCTTATTTTATTGTACAATTAATTTTAAATTGCTTACATTCCGTTGATTCCTTCTGTCCATCGTACTAGTAGAATGGCTCATGGATAAGAAAACCTGAAGGTTAAATGAGATATGGATATTACGAGTTTCCACCGTTGTTTTATAAAAATCGTTAAGAATCCCGTAATATTAAACCAGCGTTTTTCAAACTTTACTGACTTGAATATAACGGGCGGGGCTTGCGGCAAGTTATAGATTTTTAACTTGCCGCAAGCCCCGCATAGAACAGCAGCATTCCACGAAACTCAGACTGAAGGCCACTGAATTAAATGAAATACAGTATGCGTTTCCAAACTATAAACAGAAGATAAAATGGTACTTACGTGTGTAGGTTTTAGAGTGCGCCATCTTGGAATATTACAGTCCCGTCCTAGACAAACAGTATCACCGATAGACTGCTACTGACCATGCGGTTTCCAAACAATGATAAAAAAAATATAAGCATAATCAGTGCCTTGGAAGACGGCCAAACTCGGTCCTCCATCTCCGTGTCCTTCAATCTCGGACTAAAAAGTAATAAAATACGAGAAAATGGGTGTCGATCGCAAAGTGGCTCGAAAGAGCTTCCCAATTACGTTACGTGTTTTGGTATATGCTTTGATAAATGGCTACACCCATTCCATTTCCTGCAATCGCGAAGTAATAACTGGCGATGGATGGGTCGGAGGTTATTGTCAATGTTCGGGTAGCTCATCAATAAAGATCAACACTGAAAACAACATCCATGCACTTTTATTGAAAAATAATTGACACATTACAAAAAGTATTTGTTCAGTAACATGAATAGACAGCCAGGAGTGCACCAAGGCCTTTATAAAATAAATGGGAAACTTCCTGAATGCGGGCACCGATTGTATTGGATTCTGATGTGGTAGACTCAGAAACTCTTTGGTTACATAAAGAGCATGAGCGTTAAATTTAAACGGTAGTGAATATCAGACGCTTATGTTAGAATCATTTTGCAAAATAGACAGACCTGTTCTAAAATCAAAACAAAAAAAAAAAAAAAGTTTGAATTTTTCAAATGACTATGAAAAATTTTAAACGTTTGATACTTATGAGTTCCATATCAAATAATTTGCCACTATGTGCGTCCTTGTATTTTCGCTAGTGATTATCAGAGATAATCAGATTAGCTCTGAGGCTGAGTTCTATTATTAACATAATAATATTGTTTTATTTGTTGTTTTCTAAATTTTTTTTTCTTCTTAATATTTACTTGCCAAGTCATGAATTGTGCATAGTATCAACGAAGAATTGAGAGTGCACTAGTTCCCTCAAAATGATATGAGATATGACTTATGAAAAGCATATTGTGAAAGTGTAAGATTAATTAGTAACAGTAAGGTAGACTTACCAGCAAATTATTGCCAATGGTGCTATGGAAATGGCACATTTTAGTTCATAAGCACACTAATTTACATTTGCTGCTACTTGTTTCCAACAATGCACAATGCAACAGCATATAACAAAGAAAATATTAACCATATTTTAAAACATTGCTTCTTCAAGGTTTAAGCAGAGAATAAAAGAATATTTTAACTCTGGTGCTTCAAAATGAAATAGAACCGGGCAATCGGCTATCGCCAGATCGCAAACTTGCGATCTTCAGGAGTTTAAAGCATACCATACTCTGCAGGCAGCAGAATTTGTGAACGAATATGCAGAACCACCACCTACAGAGCAAGGCCAGAAACTTGTATCAAATTTCTCGCCGCATAAGGTTTTAGTGCACTCCACTTATTTAAAATACTGGCTGTTTTAATGCTGGTATCAAAAAAACTGTGTAAGCACTTTTTCACAACAATGGTGGGCACTTTGATCTTTTGCCATTCCACCTTGAAGCATTCGAAAATACAAACACATTAAACACTACAATACTCAATGGCATTCAAAAATGGATGATGAAAGTTCGCAGTTCAACAAGATGATACATATTTTAAAATGTCTGAAACAATTTTTACCTTGAAACAAATTGAACTTTTAATGCCCTGAAAAATACATTTCAAACCAAAGATGCCACACTGCTAATAAATGAATCAATAAGACTAGTACAGATATGTATTATAAGAAGGTCTGATAATGGTTACGAATTTGAATTTAGCAGATTTACACATTTAAATCTTAATAAAAACAGTAATGAGTAATTACACATTTAATTACAGAAATAGATATTTAAACTGTGATAACTTTACAAAACTTAACATCACCGGAATTTAACACACATACATCCTGAGAAAACACACCACAGTCACCTCATATAGTTCTCGATATGTCTGCCAAGGAAACATTTTCAGATATTTGTGCGTTTCGATAAATACCCATTTTACCATTCTGTTATGCAATTTCACCTGAGGTATATCTTACAGAACTGCAATTACCACAAAAATACAAATATGCTTCAAATTTGAACTGAAATATGTTGTAAAATACATATCAATATATAAATACTTTCAACTTCAACATAATATAATACTAAAAAAATTCATCAGTAATACATTAAAAAATAAAATAAATTTTTCCTTGAAAATAAGAATCTAAAAATTCAAACACATACTTAAATCTCATAAAACATACTTTAATAAAAATATAATGCATTTACAAAGCATTCTGTATCTTTGAAAGCCCACACATGAATTAAAACACCGGATTTTATATATCTGACTTCCTAAATCTCTGAAATCAATTAAACAATGGTTATTAAAAAAACTAAAAAAAAAAAGTAATTTAATTACAAATTTAAAATCTGAAAATTTCTATACAAATGATTACATTTTTCTATGTAACAATCACTTTTTTGCCCAATGGTATCGATCGTTGGGGTAAGTAGATCGAGTTGGTTTTCTTGGACGACGGGCCAAAAATGAATCCTGAGGGCAGAACCCGTTGGCACGAGAGACTCTGGATGATGGTAAAGGAATGGTTGCAGGATTCCAGTCAAAGTAGTACGACTGATGACTTAGACCATTTTTAGAATTGATCTGTTGTGGACCTTTAGGGTAGAATCCTTTAAGAGAACTTTGAGGCATGATGAAGTTTCGAGACCCTGCATGCTTTTTTTGCCTTTCTGCAGTCTTTCGGCGAATCTTCTGTTTTTTGGAGCAGTCAGGCAAGTTCTGCAATGAATGTTTGTTAGATAAATAAACAAGCAGAATTTAGTCATATCAAAGGACACTATTTTATTACTAAGGCATTAAAATATGATCAGGTTTTATGACAAATATGACCTGGCTAATTTTTTTAGTGATTCCTGCTGACATTAAGTGATCGTGGATATTCTGATTGATAAGTAATACCTACAGCACAACAATAGTTCAATCTTGCCAATCACATGCAGATCAGCATATACAAAGAGCTTCAATTTGTGGGACAAAAAAGTACTGTTTAATTTTTAGTCAGAAAAAATATCAAGCTTTTAAATTTAAATCAAGCTTTGTAGACAATATTTATCACATACAGATGGTAGAATGTGTTATTAAAAGGGTTTAATTTCTAAAGTTAGAAGTGCCAGAGTTCTAAAGATAAGGAAAAGAAGAAAGAGAAAAAATAAATAAGATAAATAAAAATGTAAAATATTACAATTAAAGTTAAAATGCATTAAAATATAAAGAGATAAATAAAAATTAATACACTATTAAATTAATGATAAATAGGTAAATAATAAAAAAATGAATGGTATTTAGTATAACATGGAAACGCTTTATTTTTTCTGTTTATCTGAAAAATAAAAAATATATATATAAAGAAATTCTATAACAAATATTTAGTACAGTACAAAGTCCATAATCCGGACTCGTCGGGACTTCGGCGATTCCGGATTAGGGCTTTTTTACTGAATTATGGATCATCAATTTAAATCTGGTAAGATGGCATGCAGAAATTATACAATTAAAAATATGAAACCGTAATTTATGAAACAAAGAGCAATTCTGATCTAAAGGGTATCAAAATTTAAAAAAAAAAAAAAAAAAAAAAAAAAAAAAAATGTTAATATTTATTAGTTTACTTAATTAAACATTTCTTTCAATGTAAGTTGTTTAAGTTGCTTCGTTTTTTGTTCTAATACTTTCTCTTTAATTCTATAAACAGACATAATTTCTTGTTCAGTTACAAAGTTCCGCTGTTCAAGTCCCGTTAATTGCTGTGCCGAGAATACCGACAAACTTGTCAATCGAAATTTTTTCGTTTTCAATAACATTCTTTGTTACTTTCTTCACTATCGGAAGCATGCATGGGTAAACGCTTTATGCGGATGCGAGCATTAAATGCACATGCGCATAAACTTTGTAGCTTTGAGGTGCTTGGAATCCAACCTTATAACAATGTAAGAAATGCACAAGTCACATTTTTCTTCCTCCATACTTGGTTACATCATTAAAAAAAGACTTATCTTTCCTTGGGGAGTTACTATCATTGTACATGTACTACCAGGGTGATCATGTTAAGTACTTCCGAGGACAAAAAATTTGCCTGTTCTTATAAATTCATTGCACTTCCTACAAAATAAGCCTTTGACATGTAATGTGGAGAACTTTTCTTTCCTTCAAATCTTAACCTGCATCAAAGGGTTTGTTTCTCAAGGAAAGACAGGCATGCATTCAGAAGTTAAAATTGATTTTTAAGGATTATTTGTTATTAAATTACAATAAAAGGGGTCTGGCACAGCTCTTAAGCTCTGGTTATCTTTAAGCTCTGGTTATCACATTCTCATTATAGTCCAGACTTAATCTCCAGCATTAAGCATGATCATTTCAATTTGAGATTAGTTACACATTGAACAAAATACCTACTTTGCAGGATAAACCCATTTCCAGGATGTTGGGGAAATGCACAGCAGAAAAGAGGGATTGCATTAAACAATTTATTTTGCAATTATAAAAAAAAAATTTATATTTTCAATCATACTACATTATTTTGGGGCCACCCAGACTGTATAGTAGTTAGGGGACCCAAATGTAATACCAAAGAACCCGGATTTGAATCCTGTAGAAGGCACAGCTCTAACTGTCCATCCCTTCATAGGAGACAAAGATGGCCCATCTGTTAGGTGGCTCCATAATAAAGTGACTATCGCTTCTGGCCTTAGAATAAAGTCAGCTGAGAGCCCACCATATTTGGGGGGGGGGATTATTACTTTGGGACATATTTGAATGCTCTGCAATCAATCAAACATACAGCCATTAATAATGTTTGAAAGGATTGAATTAATAATGTCTGATTGATTTGAACAGGAATATACAAAACAAGCAATGTTTTATTTACTTTAAACACAGGCATACAGCAAAAATCATTAGCATAATATCAACCAGAAGCCAAATTCCTACAGCATTTTTGTTAGCAAAATTTCTAACTCCAGATATATGTGTGCCTGTTCACAAGAAACAAATGTTTTCAAAATTCAGTTTTATGGCATATAAACCTTCTAATATAATATTATTCCTTTTCTGAATTTCAGACTTTTATAATGAAGGATAATATCACTACAGAGTCTTTTATTTAGATATACTGCAATAATAATATGAAAAGAAAAAAACATTTATAACCTGTCATTTCTTTTCAAATTGAATAAAAAATTCTGGAATGACTCCATTAAAAATGCTACTACTATCACAATTGAATCAAAAGAATGCAGTGACTGTTAAAAGCTATTTGTCATCAATGACCTGCAAGTTGAAGATTGCTAGTGTGAGGCTGCGCAATAAATTTAAGCAGATTATCAAATATAAATAAAAGTAACCAGCGGCCATCAAGGCTGTTGGTCAATGATAATCTAGGTCACTATTGTGAGGTAATGCTATAAATTTGGTCTATTTGGACTATTCACACTATGATCACATTTAACCAGATATATGGAATGACAAATACATAGAAGTGTTACATAATTTTTCTGCCATCTTTATGTACTTGAAAATGATTTTATTATCTCATATATTTTTACCACACTAGAGAGAACTGTAAAGGATATATATATCAAGCATTTGATTATCGTCTTGATGTCCATATAACCAAAAATTAAGCACTGTTATCTTAAAACTTAAGATAATTTTCTAGTTTACATACCTTCCAATCCAACAACACTGGATTACTCTTCACACTTTTCCAACAAGCTCAGTTTCGAACATAACTATGATACATAACAGCAAATGATAGTCATAGATTCTTACATTGGTTTTTTAATAGAGACTTTTCCTTTCCCAAATAAATTAAGAACTCAAAGCAGCTCATTCAGGTAAAAGAAACTGAAGATATTTTATATGAATATAGATTAAGCATACTATTCAACGCATATCAATTTCGGAAAACAATTTCAGCTGAACAGAAATCACATTTTTTCTGCAACTGGAACTATATACAGTCAAAAGTAGTTAATCCGGACTGGTCGGGACTTCGGCGATTCGGGATTATCGATTTTTCCGGATTATAGATCATCAGTTTAAATCTGGTAAGATGGCATGCAGAAATTATAAAATTAAAAATATGAAACCGTAATTTATAAAATAAAGAACAATTATGATCTAAAGGGTATCAAAATTTACAAAAAAAAAAAAAAAAAAAAAAAAAAAAAAAAAAAAAAAAAAAAAAAAACAAAGGAGCTTAATATTTATTTGTTTACTTTATTAAACATTTCTTTCAATGTAAGTTCTTTAAGTTGCTTCGTTTTATATGATAATACTTTCTCTTTAATTCTTTAAGATTCTATAATATTCTATTTTCTTGTTCAGTTACAAAGTTTGGCTGTTCAAGTCCTATAATTGCTGTGTCGAGAATACCGACTATATTGTCAATCGAAATTTTTTCATTTTCAATAACCTCTGTGTCACTTTCTTCGCTATCGGAAGTGAATTATAATGACGAGGAATTTGATTTAAATCATATCAAAGAGAGTACATTGAGATGAAATACTACATTTAGTAAGGAATTTTAAGCCAAATAAAATAAAAACATCTGCCCTGAAGATAAGGATACTGCTGACAGATCAACTTCCATTATTTTGTTATTTTATTATTTATATTATTATATTTATTATTTTGATTTTTACGTGGCTCTGGTGTACGAAGCGAACTCGAAAATCATGGTAAGTGAATATTTGCTTTTGGTAGTGCTTAAATGTATAACATGATTTTCTTTGTTTGTTATTTTATTGTTTGGTTTAAAATGTATTTTATTGAGATTATGTATTTTTTGTTTGCCTATATTGTAGACTTTGATGCTCCTTTGACTTTTTAAGTGAAAATATATTGCTGTGTACATGGACAAAGCAAAGGGAGTGGCACAATGCAAGTTTGTGCAATTCTGGGATTTTTTTTTTAAGTGAAAATAGGTCGACGTGTACATGGATAAAGTTCAAAGGAGTTCGCAATGCCATTTTTGTGCAATTTGGGTTTTTTTTTTTTAAAGTGAAATTACGTCAATGTGTACATGGATACCGAGTTTGTGCAATTGTTTGTCTTGTTATTTTGGCTTTGTGTAGCTGCGATTTCTGGCTCAAAAATCACCGCTTCGCAAGCCAAAATAACAAGTCAAAGAATTGCACAAACTCGGTATCCATGTACCGCCAAAAATCGCCAAGTTTCGCTAATTTAATGACCCATGACTTTAATGCTGTGTTATTTTCCATTAGAAACAGTTTCCTAAGCAAATAGTTGTGACAAATTTCTGCTCTTTTTATTTTCCCAAGTTCAAATGGCAGGGTTACATACCTCAGTACAGATCCAGAAACAATAAATTATTTTTCCTTCTTCTTGTTCTAGCTTTAAATATATATATATATATATATATATAAATTTTTACATTAATTCCCTTAGAAAGAATGTTTTAAGTAGTAATTTTCTCTCGTGTTGTAGATTATATAAAAAACATGTTCTTTACCATAGAAATGATTAGGCTTAAAAACTCTAAATAATAGGATTTTGATTGTTTGCACCCGAAAAAAGAATTGAGCTACTTAGTGGTACAGGATAAGTGCTGGAGTGGTTTATTTCTTTCTCATTTAACAAAAATCTTTTAATTCAATTATTTATCCTTTGGCCTTTGCTTTAAACTTTATTTATAGTTAAAATGTCTAGAAAATTAAAAGTTATCTTCAGCTAAAACGCATTTGATGCAACGGATATTTTAAAAAATTTGACAAGAATGCAAAATTTATGGAAGTGTAACAATAAAAAAAATCTTAATATTTTTGTGTCAGCACTGAAAACAAATGTAGAAGTAAAGAAGGAAATTAGAGGGAAAAAAGCAAAAATTTAAAAGGGAATCTACTTCAAAGAAGTTGTGTGTTCAAAGAGAAAACACTCGGACGTGCACACCAGCAAATAGCAGCAATTGAGTTAATACTAACGAAAAAGACAAAATCCATATCACTGCAGATTAAATTGAAGAGCCACTGGTTTTCGACTATATGGCTGTATAAATTTAAATTATGTCATAGAGCATCATATCGTTTCTTAAACGGAACATCCCATGATTAGTCGAATTATTTGAAGATTCAGGAATTTATCCAGTGACGTTATAAGGTATTACTACCGCCTTCTTAGCGTACCTTCGTGGTGTAGTAGTCCGCACGCGTGGTGCGTATTCAAGAGGTCAGTTCAATTCCCAGCGAGGGCATCGCTCATTTTTCAAGTCTCCTGCTTTCAAAATATCCTAATGTCTCTAAAATGTATATGGATGTCATCTAAAGACGTTTTTCCTCTTGATGAAACTAGTCTTTCCTTTCATCTCACGCCTTCAAAATGCTTAGCCACTAAAGACTGACAAAGGCTCTGACCAAATACTGATGAAATGGATTGAATTGGATTATTAAGTTACAGCAAAGCAGGGCTATCTGCTTAAAAGGAGGGATGCATTCATGAAGAACTTTCTAAGGGAAACGAGATGGCATACACGTTACACATGAGAAAATCCACGAAAATGCCCATGAAACCAGTTCGTTTGCCGGGATTCGAATTCCGGAGCGAACTACCAGTATTCGTTGACTTTACCACTCGGCCGTTTGTGGTCTCTTTTGAAATGGAAGGTGATAAATTTATTTAACATTAATGTCAGAAACACCAAGATGTTTCAAAAATTTGTATATTTTAATATACTTGCAGAATGCCTGAAGAAAAAGAGCAAGCCATTAACAGGAAAAAATAAATTTTTATATAAAATTTAGTGTTTTTTTAAATTTAAAATTTCATTGTTGGATTCATATTGGATTGTTGCGATTTCAAAAATAAAATATTTGACTAAAATATGAATAACATTTTAAGAAACTAAATGTAGGATGATAAAATTGTGTAAAGCAATGGGTACAATGATAAAACTGTTTAAAGCAATGCATGCAAGTCATCCTAAGTTAAAATGTCGGTTATACATCTCTTTTATTTATATATCTTTTCTGAATGGAACATTGAAAGGCGTGGTAACTATGCTTTACTGTATTTTCTCTTTTAATATATGCAGTTTTCAAATGCATCGTAGTCTGGGTATTCTTCCGAAAGAAAAGCAATTAAAATAAATAAAATCAAATTCTGGAAAATTTATTTTAATAAATATATTTAAAATGCTCAGTTTGAATGAATAAATAGAAAATTTTAAAATAATTATCTGAAGAGACAATGCAACACAAACAACAGTACTATTCCGTTTTGAGGGCCGTAAAAAACTGCAGCGAAAATGTATGCGCAAAAGCGCCAAATCGAGCAAACGCGCCCATTTAACAGCGCGCCAAATCTAGCGTACGCGCTGATTTACGATTGCGTAAGTTTATATAGTTCTATATTTCTTAAGATGCCATTGAAATACTAGTTTAATTTTTAAATCCTTTTTTAATATTCTATGGATTTAACAATTTGGGAATTGCCCATGACGAAAACTCGGCAATAGAATTTTGGGTAAAGTGCAAAATCACCCACTGCCAGACACGTTTTTAAGAATTGCATACACTCGGCATTCATGTGCACATCGACCTATTTTCACTTAAAAAAAAATCCCAGAATTGCACAAAAATGGCACTGCGCACACCCTTGGCTTTATCTATGTACACATCAACCTATTTTCACTTAAAAAGTGAAAGAAAATTGACAAAAATCCAATTGTTTTTACCCTTGTAAAAAGCAGCAAACAAATAAGCGAGCGATTCTGCACTTTACTGAGAATATTTAAAAAAAAAAAAAAAAAAAAAGGCATCATTCATTATAGAAAATTACGTTTGAACAACCAACGAGATGAAATTATGCTTTAGCGATAAGTCAGTAGCAAAATAGAGATGCAGGCATCCATTCAGTTATGTTTAGCAATTTTTATATAAATTATAATAATGATCTGAAATAATTATTTACTCTTATGCTTCCATTCAATCATGTTTAGCCTTTTTCATATAAGTTATAATAATAAAAAAGTATTATATGAAATTAACCTTTCATCTAGATCCGTGTTTCCCAAAGTGGGGCCCATGCCCCACAAGGGGGCAATGCGACTGTTAAGGGGGGCAATTCAAAAATGGTCTCGTCTAGAGTTTAAGGGGACAAAGGACGTTCTAAATATATTTCATGAAGACAAAATTTTTCGAAATTTCACTTTTTATTCCCCAAAATAAAGAAAAATGTAAGTGATGTATACGTAAAAAAGTTTTTAAATTGCGGTGCATTTTAAATATTTTATACAGAATTCGCTGTAGACATGGACATTTAAATGCTTTTAAAGGCATTTAAATAACTGACACATTATGCTTTCCAAACGTTTCTCGCACATTTCAATCATTGAATTTATTTTATTTTTTACTGTAGGAATGGTGACCAGTATATTATTCTTCCCTTGAATGGCAACAGCAGCTGCTTTCAGCTTTTTTTGTTTTGATCTTATATTTGTTTCTTTTAGCCCATAGTGAAATGAAGGGTGCAAGCAAGAAAAAAACGTTCAACAGTATTCGGAGGCATATTTAAAATTTGGTTTCATACCCGGTTCTTACGGTCGACTTTTATCTTTTATGCCAAAAATGCCTGACCAACGAATCAATGAAACTAGGTCGTCTTGAGGCACATTTGAAGGCGAAACATAATGCTGATATTAATTCAGATTTGAATTATTTTCACACTTTAAGGAAAATTTTTGAAAAAAGAGTAATTTTAAAGTCTCTATTTACTGCTCATAATGCAACTGTGCTCTTGAGGCTATTTATCAAATTTCATTACTCATCGCTTAATCTGGGAAAAGCTGTACTATAGCGAAGAATTAAATCAAACCATCAATATCAGCATTTAAAACTGTCCTAGGAAAAGATGACAATGACATTAAAAAGATGACAAATTCAGTTGTAAAGTGTATCAATGATATTAAAGCTAGGGCCAAATGTGAATGCCTTTTCAAGTTATTTTATGAAGAACAAAATGAAAACTATATGAGACTTGTACTTTACACTGAGGAAAGAAGGCTGTCGAAAGGGAACTGCTTGGAAAGATTTATGGAACTATTTGATACTCTTAGTTATTTTATAAGCAACAAACCTGCGATGAGAAATCGTTAACGGATGATAACAAAGCAATTGTGGGTTATTTAGCCGATATCTTTGAAAAGTTAAATATATTAAATAAGCAACTTCAAGGAGCAAATAAAACTTATGTCGATGCAAAAGGAAGATATTTGGTTTCATTATCTTTGTTGAATTATATCAGGCATATGCTATTTACCACAAAAATTTTAAAAAGTCTCATTGGCTCCAAAAATGTGACGTGATTACTGCTATACTTGTTATTGATACCACTATACTTGTTATTGTCGATCATCTGAAAATTTTATTGACTGATTTAAAAGATTGTATAACTTAAAACAAATTGATTTCCCAACTTGGATAATGCAGCCAATGCTAGTGTGGATTTGGCTGATATTTCAAATATGCAGTAAAAGGAAGAACTCGCAGAAATGCAAAATGATGAGTCAATTAAAACTTTATTTAATATAAAAGGAGCGATGACATAGCTTTGTGAGAAAACCAGAATCAGATATCCAAATGCAACAAAATTTGCAAGAGAACTCTTTTTACCGTTTCCATCTTCATATTTTGCTGAATGCGGATTTAGTGCCATAAATGATTTGCTGCTGGAAAAAAAAATCGGTTGAATATAATGAAACCGGGAGACTTGAGACTCAAGTTATCTAAATTGGAACCTGACATAAAATTTCTTTGCAGCAAGTATCAAGCGCAAGGAACTCGCTAAATTTAAATAATAAAAATTACTAATACTTAAAATGAAAAACTTTCACTAAAATGAGTGTTTTCTTGAATTCCAGTTCTCCATGTTTTGAAAGTTCACTTACTGTGTTTGCTCACAAAATTTCATAGTCATTTCTTCCTAAAAGCTATCATTTAAGTTTCTTTTGTGAACATTTCAATTTTTAAATATTAAAAATTATGTATATGATAGGGGGAGCTTAAAAATTTTAGAGAGGATTAGGTGGGGCATAGCACAAAAAAGGTTGGGGAAACACTGATCTAGATTAAAATATCAATCTTACATAGTTCTTTTTATACTTCCTTTCTTGCGTTAGGGTTGCCGGAATTATTTTTGGCAGCATTAGCATCAACAATAATTTGGCGATTCTGTACGGCCCTCGAAACCGAATAGTACCCCAAACAACTAATATAATAGTCTAAATATTTAAAAATTACCTAAAATAATAACTATGACTAAAAAAAAGAGTATAAAGAAAACTGTTTGAAAAAAATAAATAAATAAATGATGCACCTTTATTTAAACTACGCAGTTTGAATGAGTAAATAGAAATTTTTAAAACAGTTATTCGAAAGAAACTATGTCACTTAAACAATTAAAAGAAAATTCGAAAAAGAAAAAATTACTTAATAACAATTATAACTAAACATGTAATATAAAGAACATTATTTGAAGGAAGGAACAATTGTAGCTTTTTTCCGCTTACGCACAATGTAAAAATGGAAATGAAAATAGGTTGACTTATACAAGGGTTGGAACTTTAATAGTGGCAACTATTTATTTAAAAGGAATACAAAAGTGATTTATGTCACCATGTTTTACAGTCCTTCAATATAGTCGCCAGCATTGTGTACAACCCGTTTCCAACGATGTGGAAGTCGCAGAATACCTGTAGCAGCGCCTATTTTGTTGATAGTTTGAATGGACCGGTCTACTGCCGCAAGAATCTCAGGAACAGTTTGGAAGCAAGTGCCACGAAGTGGTTCCTTCATCTTAGGAATTAAGTCATAGTCACAAGGGCTTAAATCTGGGAAGTATGGTGGATGGCAAAGCACTTCCCAACCCCATCACTTGAACAAATCAGTCACAGCTTGTGCTGCATGCGGCCGAGCATTATCATGCAAAATGAGAGGAGCGTTCTGCAGAAAGTGTCACCGTTTTTTTCTCAAAGCTGGTCGGAGATTGTGCTCCAAAAATGAGCAGTAATACTGCACAGTGACAGTCTGCTGTGGGGGGAACGGTATGTGTTAGGATGACACGATCACAGTTGTACACGAAAATCACCATATCTTTCACATTGCTGGGGTTCTGACGAAATTTCGAACGTTGTAGTGACCCGTGATGACGCCATTCGTTTGATTGGCATTACAGATCTGGCTGGTACGATCGGGCCCAAGTCTCATCCAGCATAATGATACGGCATAAAAAACCATCTCCTTCGTGCTCATAGCGCTGCAGGTGGGTTCGGGCAGCATCGGATCGTAGCCATTTCTGCATTTCCTTCAATTGATGTGGAACCCATTGTGAAGCAATTTTTCTCATGGACAGGCGTTCCTTCAGAATGTGCAGCACAGTTGTATGCGCTAATCCTGTTTGTCCAGCCAGCTGATGAATCGTTTGGCGGTGATCACTGTCCATTAGTGTGGCAACAGCTTGCACGTCTGCATCGCTGACACTCGGACGACCTGGCCACAGCATGTCTCCCACGTTTTGGCGTCCTTCATTGAATGCTTTCACCCATATTGCTACGGTTCTGTACGGCAATGCAGATTCCCCGCAAGCCTCTTGAAGCCCTTGATGATACTGTCGTGCTGTACAACCTCTGGCACATTCAATTTTTATCCAACATCGTTGTTCTTGTTTTGAAAACATCCTGACAACACTTACTTTAGACCGCGAGCTAATACAAGGATCCGTTCTTCACGTCACTCCGAATGCGCTTGACATAGGCAGGACGAGTCTTTTTGCTGAGAGGTAAGGTAGGTATGTAGTTCACGTGTGGCATACGCGATATTCTTTGGTTTTGTTGCGTAGCGTTTTTCAGCTGTGTTGCCTCTATTAAAGTTCCAACCCTCGTATTAAGAAGTTTGCCAAGTGAACTATTTTGGGCGCAAAATGAATGAAAAGCGCCAACATAAATTGTTGAATTTCTTCGTAAATTTCGCACAAATTTTACAAAATTTAATATCTAGGCATAATTTGAGTCGTAGATTCAAAATATGTAAAAAAATTGATATGTTATTTCAGAAAAAGTTCAATTTTGTGTCAAAATACCTATGTTAGTACTATATATAAATCTAATATATATCCTAAGTCATGCTTTCGAGACATGAAGAATGCAATTTCAATTTCGTCAATCGGCCCAGTAGAATGGGAGATATAGAACTGTCCCCCCTTTTTTTTGCCCAGTGTACATGTAATGTACACGAGCTTATATGCATCTTCCATTCAATCACTATTTGGCCATCAGCTTAAAGCAAGTCTACTCGCATTCCAAATTTAAGGATAACATTTACACAACTAAAATGTATGTGTACTTGAATGCATAAAATCTTCTTTTAGACAACTGTCTGTTAAAACTTATTTTCAGTACAGTACATCTTGTAATATGTTAAATTGGTTGTCAGTTTCTATTTTGTTTGTTTTGACATCTTAATTTAACAATGCTTTTCTAAGTTTCAGTATTTAAAAAAGTTAATTAAAAATGTTTTACAAGGACTCAAATGTATTGAATTATAGAATGAAAATTTAATGTCTTCTGTATTTTAATATATTGATAAATAGCCTTCATGAAGTACATTTCTAAGGGAAATAGAAGTGTGTAGTTATATTACACTCATGACAAATGAAAAAAAAATGCCCATGCAGCCAGTGTGTTTACCATGATTAGAACTCGGTTGAAATAAAGATTAAAAGTAAAAGATTAAATCAGCAGCTTAAAAGTCCTTCTGTATTCTACAAATAGTAACCTCTTTGCACTGCGTCATTTCGAGATTAATCCATGTTATACGACTCTTAGATAATTCTGATGATGTAAATGGAACTAAAACTTGAACAGTAAGTTTACAGCAATATTACTAATCCAATCAAAATGCATTGAGAACCAAAATTAACTCTGTCTAAATTAAGATTTCATCCGAACATAATGCATTTGCTTTCTACGCTTTCGCCTAGCTTAACTGCAGTCTGTCTGCTCCTTCTTTCTTACTGCAAATTTATCTAAAATGTATACTTTTTGGAATAGGCACAATTAATGTGCCAACTTGTTTGTTGAAATAAAAATGAAGATTTAACCTGCCTTCACGTTCAATTTCCTATTCATTATGGATCAACACTTCTACACCATCAAAATTCCTGCTGGTCATTACTTCAGAGTTTGTTTTTATCAGGGCTGTGGAGTCGGTAGGGAAAATGATCGACTCCGAACTCCCTCACACATGTGTATATGTAAACATATACACATGGGTTATAGCTCATTTTTTTAATATGAAAGTAATAGATGCTATAGAAAAAAAATTGATGGTACAGCAAATTATTTATATTAACAAACATTTCTTATGAAATGGAAAAACTGGCATTAGTTATTTCTAAGAAACAGTATAGCTTCGGCAAGATCTTTGTTGGAGGGCCATAGATACGATTTGATAAATTTCAGAGCTGAGATGAGTCTTTCTACACTACATTGAGTCAAAGGAAGAGCTCTTACTGTTAGGGCTACTTCTTTCAACTTTTCAGGATATATTTTTAAAAAAGATGTCTTGCAAGCGCAATCATATTTCTCTATTTCATCTAAGGCCATGTAGAAATCTTGTCTGTATTTTATTATTTTTATATCTAAAGGCTCTTGGTTCTTTATTTTCACTCGCTTTGCCTTAGCCTTTTCAATATTATCCAAAAAATATTTCTCAAAACCTAATTCATCACTGGAAGAGGATGATAGAGACTCAATTGCAATATCTGCAGTTTCATTGTCCTGTTTCAAATTCTATAGTTGTTCTGAGAATAATTTCAATCTTAATGAAAGTTCATAGATGGTTTTCTTTGCCTTTTTAATTTTTTCATCATCCAAGACAATTTGGTGTTTCGGATCTATATATATTGAACCCAGCAAGATCTCATTGTCTAGCAAACTAGTTTCTCTTTTCTTCATTGAAGAAATAATTCCTTCTGCAATAAACCCTCCATTTCAGAAAGAACAAACACCCCCATTCTTCCATTTTCACCTCCTGTCAATTCTTCAGATTGCAGCTTTTTTGTGGCTCATGTTAAATTAAGTGACCTCCTGATGTTAAATTTATTAAGTGACATGGGCATGATTCATAAACATCCTTGAAATATTCTGACCGCATGAATCACCAGTTAAATTAAGAGAACAAAAATAAAACTTTTATGTCATTTACCTTATTAAAATAAGTTACAATAAATGGATTCATCTTGCAGTTGCTCTCATTGCTTCTATCAACTGACAAGAAAGCAGTTTCGAAAAATACTCATCAGGTCTTTTTTTGGTGTTGCCACCTCATTAAGAATGGCAATGTTATTTCCCCCCTCCCTTGAAAAAAATAAAGCTGTCAGATCACACAGTGACAAATGGAAACACAAAAAATGACAAGATAGTTCACATTCTTTACTGCATGATCTGATTGATGGTAACTTAAAAGTCATAAAATTATAATGCCCAAAACAAATTTGCTGTCAAATCACCACATTTAAGTGTTTTTTGGCATCTTTATAAAATAACATAAAATTCATATAAGGAAAAAATTACAACAATTTTCGTAAAACTAAAAAATTCTTAAAATTTTGTACACACTTACCCCCCACTTACAACTCACTCTAAACTTTTACATATATGCAATATTCAACTTTCAAATGTATCAGTTGCATCCATGCCACTTGTACAGTACTACTCAATATAGCAAGTAGGTAGATCTTACCTTTCTTTCAAGGTATTCTGATCTAGTCAATGGCATAAGATTACATTTGATTCAATTAAATTTTAAAATGCAATGTTAGTCATTTAACAGTGTCAGAAATATTGTTTGCAACTAATTTTGGGAAAATTGATCAATTACAATAGAGATTCAAAACAAACTTGATTTCAAAGACAATTTTCCAACCTATTCAACTGTGCAAAGATTTCCCTATTTGTTAAGGTAAGGTATATGCAAAATATTCACATGAAATTACTTCAATATTAAGAAAGTATTCAGCAAGAAATAAAATTATGTGGTGAATCTACAGCTACTTTAGGTCTCCAAATTGCATTCACCTATTATACATCCTATCTGTGTCCCATCAACATCTATAACCATCTCAGCCATGACTAAAAGGTAATTTATGTCTTCTCTCCCACATATTCCAAAATATTGCTATCTTCAAGCAATCATCCACAAAATTATCACATATAATATTTATCACATATTTCATAATTTTGTGGACCTTTCACCATATTTTACTAGAATAATGCAAATCAACTTATTTAAGGGATGCTAAGTTGCATATCTTTGCGATACTTTCGGCTGCAGAACATCAGATGGCTTGAGAGCCAATCTCATTATGGCAATCTTTAGACCATAGTCAATTACACACCATACTGTATTGAGAAACTACAGTTTTGAAGAACTGGTGGCTTGAAAACCAATCCCATTGTGGCAATTACAGACCATACAGTGCTGAGAAGCTGTGTCTTTGGAAGAACTAAGCTATTAATACCATCAAATTGGATTTAATTTTCTTATTTCCATTGCATTCTTATTGGATTTCCATGAATATGTTTTGTGTTGCAGCCACAGATGATTCACACACGACTGCAAGGTAACACCTGATTGGTTATTACAACAGATAACACATCTTGGTGTAGCAAAGCTTCCTGTTTTTTAAACCTTGTTTATTTTCCACTCTACGAAATTTTAACTGCATCAGTGAAATTGTTCGTATTCTGTACATTATTTTGATATACCACATGAGCATATGCTGTATATATGTTATTGAATTCTTTCGTCAAAACTGCATTTGTAAAGTCATTAGTGGTCCTAAGTATGGAGCTTGTAGCACCACTTTGAACATGCACATCAGGTTTGCTTTAAATATGCAATGTAAAGTTCTTGAGCATTATTTATTGCTGAGATCTGATGTAGTAAGTTGATGTTACTCAAGAATTCCTTTAGACGATGAAGAAGCCATTATCAACAGCTCAGTGAGTTTGAACGAGGTCGTGCTAAGAGAAGGTAGATTTTTTTCCTGCAATACTGATACTGCAAAAGGACTTCCCAGGAATGTATCCATTGTGCATGACAGCTGACAGCGATCAAAGGAAGGTACTGGTTCAAGAAGACCGGGTTCCGGGTGGCAACATGGCACTACTGAGAGGGAAGACTGCCATATTTGGCATATGGCTCTGGTGCATCATACTACGTCTGTCGCAGAAATTCAAGTTGCAGTTGGCAACACAGTAACAAAATGAACTGTTACAAACCGGTTACTTGAAGGACAGCTCGAAGCCAGATGCCCTGTAACATTCATTCCACTAACTAAAACCTCTGCCAATTGGTATATTGGTAGTATCAACCTAGGTAAAAGTATAGTTTAGGGTACTCCTTGGCGATACATAGATACCGATTTTGTGCAATTCTTTGACTCGTTATTTTGGCTTGCAAAGGGGCAATTTTTGTGCCAAAAATCGCCGCTACACTAAGTCAAAATAACAAGACAAACAATTGCACAAACTCAGCATCCATGTACACATCGACTTATTTTCACTTAAAAAAATACCCGAATTGCACAAAAATGGCATTGCGCACTCCCTTGACTTTATCCATGTACACGTCGACCTATTTTCACTTTAAAAAAAATCCCCGAATTGCACAAAAATGGCATTGCGCACTCTTTTAACTTTATCCATGTACACGTCGACCTATTTTCATTTAAAAAAAATCCCAGAGTTGCACAAACTTGGATTGCGCACTCCCTTTACTTTGTCCATGTACACATCGATATATTTTCACTTAAAAAGTCAAAAGAGCACCAAATTCTGCAATATAGGCAAACAAAAAATACATAATCTCAATAAAATACATTTTAAACCAAACAATAAAATAACAAACAAAGAAAAATATGTTATACATTTAAGCCCTACCAAAAACAAATATTCACTTACCATGATTTTCAAGTTCACTTCGTACACCCAGAGCCACATAAAAATCAAAATATCAATCATACTCAAATTACTTTTTTCAAACCAAGTACACTTTCTGATCGAATGCTTTACATAGTGACCATCTGAACTTTTCTTCCTACAAACCCATTGAAATCCATCTAAATGGTTTTTACGTTCGACTAGACGCATATCCTTCCTACATACAGGACACTTATAATGTCTACTAAGTAAACCTTCATTTACACACCAGTCAATTAAAGCTATCTTCCCCTTTCGCTCCAAATCATACAGAAACTTCAAATTAATCTTACTACATTCGGCCATTCTATCGTCTAAAGAATCAAACCAACACACACCACAAAAACGCTTACAAAACATCCCATGATTCAAAATTTCTTAGATTTCACCCGATTATGTCATAATAGGGTTTCGATAACATTCAACTACTCAGGCTACCATAAATGAAACAACAACTTGGTGATAAATCAAACAACAACTTCGCCATAATACAAGGGGTACCTTAAAGTCTACTCTACCCTCAACCTAGAGCTCATTGGAAGACAGAGTGGAGATACGTTGTGAATTCTGATGAAAGCTAGTTCTATCTTGGTGCCAGTGATGACCATATGTTGGTTAGAAGGAGGTCAGATGACTGCCTGCAACCAACCTGTCATCAGCCTAGACACACTGGATTTACACCTAGAGTTATGAAGTGGGGTATGACGCAGGACCACTCTCATGGTTATCCCATGCACCCTGACTGCAAATTTATACATCAGTCTGGTGATTCAGCCTGTTCTGCAGTCATTCAAACAGCATTCAAGGGCATTTTTTTTTACAGGATACCACTCATTGCTATACCTCTGTTGTAATGCAACATGCTCTAGAGTGGCTTTGGCCTGCTAAATCACGATCTTTCTTCAATCCAACCCGTATTGGACAATAACTCTAGCGTCATCCACATTCAGCATTAACTGTCTTATACTGACCGACCAAGTGCAACAGGCATGAAACTCCATTCCACAAAGTGACATGCATGTTTGCATTTTAAATTCTGGTGGTTACAATGGTTATTAACCCTTTCGCGATAGCGCACTTTTGTTTAAGATGCTTGTGTGGGAAGGTAATCGAAAGCAGTCATCGTACAGCATCGCTAAGCCTAATTTTATATTAAAAAAAAAAATCAGAAAACAAAAATTTTACTTCTAGCATCGTAATTTTTGGTATTATTTTAGATTATTACTTGAGCTCTTATATATGTTAAAATTAGCAATTAATAACGTTTTTTTTTTTAATTATTTGACATGAAAAGATACTTCAAAAATTGCTTATCTTGTAAAATAATTTTCGGAAGCGTTATTCAAATTATTCTAAAGTTTTAATTGATAAAAATCCATCAGTAAAGTTTAAAGTTGATAAAACAACACAATAAAATCTATTTACAGTAAGAAGTAACAAAATTTAAAATGAAGACTGTGATAAATCTCGAAACATAGAGAAGTATCACTTTCTAACTCTTAGAAAAATTATCACTTTCTAACTCTTTAGAAAATGAATCATCACTCTCATCTGTGTTAGTAAATGGTTCATTAACCATACAAGGCTATTCTTCTTCTGACAAATAGCGCCTTCCCGCTATAATAGACTAGAGGTGAGGCTTTCCGAAATAAAAAGAGAAGAAACGGAAATGTATCTGAAGGCAATGGAAAATGTAATAGAACTTCACAAAGTAACCCTAAAAGACCGTATGTAGTAGAGGGGGGGGAATAGAATAAATAAGGAAATGGATATAAAACAGACATACGAATGTTTATATTAGCATGGGGTGATTTCAAGAGCCCACCTCTGTTTACGCTTTCCCTACCCTCGCAACAGATGATAAGTAAAATACCAAAGTCATGCACAATATATCAAACTCAAGGTCAAGAACCTAAAGCAGTATTCATTTCAAAAGCAATGGACATAGGATGCCATCTAGTGGCCTTCAGAAAAATGTTTCAGCTTGAAATATGTATATGCGTCACCCATTCTCTGAATGCAATCTCTAGTGATGCATGGATAGGACGCCCGGCTGTAAGAGACATTCTTAGGGAACGCGCATATGGGACGCCCGTCCTGAAAGGGTTAATGAAGTAGCACTTCAACATCTGAAATGGTTCCTCTCGCACTTACATTAAGAGATCTGGAAAATTTAATCAATTAAATATGCTAATTACATAAATGCATTGCCGAAATTTCATCATCCTATGTTAATTTTTTCTTGCATCACAAATCAGTAGTTGATGTCCACCTCTCTTAGGTAACTGGGTAACAAGCCTGGTTGGACTCTAACCCTTGATTGTGACAGGTGCTCTTGAACTGCACTCTCACATATTCCCAGCGGTCATATTATGAACCTCTCTTTCAAAGGAGGACATGAAAATCTTTGCAATATGCTCCAAGTGCCGAGAACATCAGGCATCTGCCGAGCACATATTAGGCTGCTCGGGCCTCTCTAGGGAGGATGTTTACTCTAATCTCCTCCTTATGCTTGATTTTCTTAGAGATTAGTTTCTTAGAGTGCTTGATTTTCTTAAGAGTCTTCTGGACACCTTGTCTGACTTCATCAGAAACTGGACGAAAAGCAAAAATTTTTTCTTGGTGTTACAATTTTTTTTTCCTGACAGTATATATATGTCAGTATCAGATGATATGATTTAGTTCATTGCAGTAAATTGATGAGAAATGAGTGCTTGACTAGAGAAGACATTACTTTTTTACCTTACATATTGCCTCTCCCCTTCAAAGAGAAAAAGGCTTGATAATAGAAAAGCCTTTTTAGAAGAAAGCATCAAAATAGTAGCGAAATAAAGGAAATTTAATTAAAAAAAATAACCATAAAATTTTGATTTTTGATTTAAATGTTTTAAAATAACAAAATCTTGTAGATATCATTTTTAAGAACAAATGCAAACTAAAAATGCTATTGAAACTTTGAAAGTCTGCAGGTTTATTTTTTCTGTAAACATATTGTAAAAAGTGTTCTAATTTTTTTCAAGAAATAACCGTAAAACTTCACAGTTCTTGGAGTATTTGCTTGGGTATCATAATCATATTTTCCAATCTTTGGCTTGAAAATCTTCCATAAAAACTGTTGTTGTCAAAATAAAATCAAAGTTTTCTTTTACAGATTTATGAAATTTGAATTAAAATTAATTATTTAACCCTTACAAAACATCCACTTTTTCTTAATTGTAAAGCAATGTGAAATGGAATTTAGAACTTAATACACAGAAAAGTAACAAAATTCAGAACAACACTAAAATAAACTTTGATAAAAAATGGGAAATCCTCTGCAAGGCAAATCTGCGTGACGATTGGCTGATGGCAGTGGGATAAAATTTTTGGGGATGTTGGGAGTGTTTCTAGGGCATGTGTTATCACTATTTGTATCCTCCCTAAAGAAAGGGTGCAAGGAGAGCACAAGGAGTAATACACATAGTGTAAAACTCGTCAGATAATAATAAAAGAAGGTTGTCTTTGAGTGAGAATCTGGTATTAAATCCAGATTTTCAAACTGTGGTGGTAGAGCTTTCCCTCCCCTCATCACCTGGCTATGGGGGACAGATTCTGAACAAAAAAACTCTGGAGAGAAGGAAAGGTACGATAAGAAAGAAGCCAGACTGTCAAAAGTCAAGATCACAAAGATAAATTGTTATAATTAGGTTTTAAAGTCATCAGGTTAAAAAAGTCAAAATTGGGTAAGAAATTTTGATGCACAATCTAGAAAACTGAAATAAATTAATTTCGTACAAATTTCTAGCTACATTAATTTACTTTATTCATAAAAGATCTTGTGTGAAATTTTAGAATCCATAGCACTGTTTGAGTTTTGCTCCATTGCAAATGAACCTTATTCTAAGATAATAATTTTCAGTTTTCATTTTACAAACTAAATGATTAAAAAAACGAAAATAAATTGCTTAGGTGTGCACACTTGGAGCATGTAGTATAAGCAGAACTAACGAGCTTGGAATCGCTGTAACACTGAAATAATCTGGAATGTAAAAACAATGTATAATTGAGAACACTCATCAAATCACTTTTTAATATGAAGACTTTGCTAAATTAATTTTCAAAGCATTGCATGTGACTGAACTCTTTCTTTTTAGGTTTTGGATGTTGAATAAAACAAGAGCATTGTTTTATATGATGAAAAATAAAATTAAATTCATTATCATGGCAAAGCTTCAATTTTCGTTGCTAGCATGCTATAATTCCACAGATGAATTTCCATTGGTGAACCTGCACCTGAGATATTCTCAATCTGGTGGTTCTTAATTATTTGGTTATACTTGGAAAGATTGCTGCATAATTAGAAAGATGACACTTGAAAGAGGGACAGAGAGACATAGTGGAATTGAGCATAATCTTTATTGCCGGACACTAACTAATTATCAAGAACATGTTTTTCATTACACATGATCATGAGTATAATACTCACACCACAATTTTATATATAGAGTATCACATTTTAAATAATGGTTTAGTTAACAGCATAACAAAGCAAAAAAAAAAAAAAAAAAAGAGTCCAAGTGGCAACAGAACTGCAACCTTACTGTGCCAATCTGGCAGTCTGTTAAGGGAAAGGTTTTAGTTTACAAAGGTTAGAAAAGTTTCAGTTCTCAGAGTTACGCAGGCCATTCAAGATGGAATGATCTAAAAATGATGCAATCCAGAGATTTTTAGAACAGATAGGGAGAATTAAAGTGTTACCGTTAGTTTAAATTGTAATTTTAATTTATATATTTTTACTTTACATAATATCACCTTTCAAAGAGAAAAAGGCTTGGCTACATAAAAGCCTTTTGAAAAGGAAGCATAGGTGTGTTAGTGAAGCAAGAGAAAGTTTTTACAATATTTACAGTGTTTAAGTTATGAGTAGGCATCAAGACACAGCCTGTACGTTTCACTATGCCCATCATTATTCACGAGTTTTCTAACATGTAAATTTGAAAATACTTAAAAATCTAATTTAAAAATATTACAACAAAATACAATTTCTATATAAAAGTAAATGACAATAAATTGAGAAAAACATAATTTTGAAAGTTCTTAAGCTCTGTCTTCAAAATAGTAGAAAAATGTTCACTGAAAAGTTTTTCAAAGGTTTTCATGAAATAGATCCACAGTTCTTGACACAGAAATGAAATAGTTCTTCATTGGTTATGAAAATTTGAAATCATAACACAGTTGAGTAATTAAATAAATACTTCTGATTACAAATGTAACTTTGAGGATTAGTTGGCATGACTCTCCAAAAGAAATCAGAGTACCAAGCATAGGCAAAGAAAGAGAGAGGGTAGTTGGGTTGCAACAGTATTTATAGTAAAATTTTTCATTAATCTCGTTGGCTAAAACTTATAGGCAATGCAGAAGTTTTTAAAATGACATAATGCAGAATTAGTTTTTAGATATGATGCAATTTAGAGAAAAATAATTACTAGAGAGAAAGTACCTAAATTAAAAATGAGCAATCAAGAGATTTTTTAGTTAATTTTCATTTGCATATTTTTTTACATATATAAAATTTATATTCTGAGACCATGAAATATTGTTGTTATTGCAAATATTCATGAGTTCAGAATTTAAAGAAAACTACTTATATATAAATAGGTCAAGAATTGATTTGAAGATTTGCACAAAATAAGCAAGCACCTACAAATAAAACTAAATAAATAAATAAATAAATAAAATAATAATAATAATAATAATTAAAAAAAATTCCTCAAAATATTCAAAACTCAACTAAATGTATTATATTATGGGACTCATACGGGGTAATATACCCGATGATTTCTTGTTGTAACACTTTTGATAATGCTAAGGTCACACGTGCTTATGATAATGCGATGTAATAAAAATATTCAAACTGGAATGGAGATAAATTCCACTAGTATATACAAAAAATAAATAATAACAACAATAATAATAATACCTGATTTGTAATTGATGACTGTAAATCAAGATCTTCAATATTTAAATTGTCATTCAAATTTTCTTTGTTGTCTTTAAAAGATGCAACTGTACAATATGAACCATCATCTTCACCAAACCTATTTCAAATGGGTAGAAGATAATTAATATAAATTATATATTATACATGACTCTAAAAAAATTAACTCTAAATAATTACATATAAAACAAATCATACACAACTATCATCTTCTTCAAAGCTGTTAAAAACAAACAACATTATCAAAAGTTACTAGACATCTTTAATATAAAATGATCATGTTGCACTGCAAAAGCCTAACGTCCAATTTACCTCAGTCAAATTACATGATGCTGACTGAAAATATTGAGAAAGACATGAAGGTTAGTACCTGAATGGTATGTCTGTAAGAGACATTGAAAAATATTAAAGTACACTCAGGCTGTTTTAGATGTATGAAAAACCTTGCGTGATTACATCCAACCAACATAACAAATTAACAGAAAAGAAAAACTTCAAACTGGTATCCAGGCGGTGATGTTACTTGTCCAATTTGCCAAATCTGAAAATTAAGCGAATGTACGCGATCAAAGAAGGACCAATAGTGATGCAGTTAGCGCACATCAGCAAAACTCTCATATCTCCCTCACAAATAATCTATTTCTTTCTCATTTCTCTTTTAGATCTGCAGAAGTCAAAACTGACCTCTTACTCAGGAGTAGCTTCGTTGGTCAATGCGAAGACTCATTGTTATGTATAGAGAATTTTAATTCTCTCTCAGCATTCCACTACGTTATGTTCTTTCTTCCACACATTATGTACAGGATGCGGCTTCGGCCCAGGCGCTTGTTACCTTGTGTGTTTAGCACCCGAGTCTTCAAATTCTAAACAATGACACCGCAATATAAGACTACACACTAAATAGAATAAGTTGGCACATATATCCGGTTGTAACAAAAGTTTTGCAGCAAAAAAACTTTCTTAATAAAAAGACAAAAAAGAACACAAAAGCGGTACCTTTAGTATGGGTAGTAATCACAACCAAAATCTTCGATTTTCTGTCAATATTTTGGTAGTTTTTCAAAGTCTTAATAGCCGTGAGTCCAAGAAAAAATCAATCTCATTTCGGACGCCCTGTGCAGAATGGAAGACAGCACTAGCAAGTTGAAGATGCAGGTGTCAAAAAAGGTAAAAGTCCGAAGGAGCAATGTCAGGGCTATATGGTTTGTGTCACAAAAGATCCCATTTGAGTCTGTAGAGTCCAGCCTGTTAATGTAGACACATGTGATCCTGCATTATCTTGATGGAATATTACCTTTTTGGGAAGGAACCCGGTTTGACGTTTTTCCTTGATACAGTGTCAACATGAACTAGAATCTCGCGGTACACCTTTCTGTCGATGGTTTTACCTTTTGCCAGATATTCTTTGTGGATAATACCCCAGCAATCCCATCAGATACAAAGCATGATCCTTTTTTTAGTCAAACTGTGCTTTGCGACGCTTTCGGTGGGCTCACTGGGTGAAGACCAACCTCCTTTTCAGCCTGTGTTGAAGTAAATTCACTTTTCATCACAAGTGACGATCCAGTACGTATTTTGTCCTTGCTTTGATATTTGAGAGGATTAGGGCAGGCCTGAACACATTTGTCCTTATCTGCTTGAGTCAGCTCTTGTGGCACACAGCGATTAAACTTGTGCGTCAAGTTTACGCAATGCATAACGTGATTAAGGGACATGGCACTAACATCTAACTCCTTAGCAATCTCTCAAGTGGTTCCAGACTGATCTTCTTTCTTAAGTTCTTGCATGCGGGCTTAATTAACATCAGTAGGCCAGCCAGAGCACTCCGCTTCTTGAATGTCATAACCCTTGTTTTTGAACTTTCGGTACCAAGCCTTCACAGAGTCATATCATACAACATTAGTACCTAAAGCTTTACACATGATTTGGTGACATTCTGTAGCCAACTTTTTGCAACATAATTGGAAGTAAATAATGGTTATCTGGTAGTGTGATAGTTCCATTTCAGACACCTTGTACTTAATGATAATATTTTTTTTTTACAAATTTCACAACACAGTGCTCTAAAGCTAGTCTCTTTCTTTCAAATGCCAAAAATTGTTTGACAAAATATGATTAAACACACCAACACAAAATGTTAGCGAATACAATATTTGTAGTGGCGGAAAACTTTCGTTAAAACACGATATTTACCAGTGCATATTTAAATCATCAGCTAGTGAGAAGCTGGAACTATCATTTTTGAACACAGCTGGCTAAAAACACTAACAAGACACAGTTGTCAGAAGCTCTCTGAATTAAAGATTCAGAACCCTCAGCTTAAATAGACAGAAAGTTAACTTGTATTCTGGTGAGGAATAAGAAAAGGATAAGTTAAGTAAAAGACTTACAGCATAATAACCACGAATTAACATAAGATCCTTTACAAATCTAACAACTTGGCTCTTAATTTAAGTGGGTCCACTAGTAGCAGAGTATTTAAAGACTGTTTGTCCTGAAAACGCACCCAGGTGAATAAGCTGGATATATGATTTTTGTGATTATCCCATGCACAACATGAATATGAACCATATTTCCTTAGAAAAGTCCTCCACGAAAGGATTCCTCCTCTTAGGAAGATAGCCTTCATGTGCTTTGCCATATTTGAATAACAAACCATGCCAATTTATGCATGATTTCTACACTAAGGAAACCAGGAATTCACCAAAGATTCGTTGTTACAGATAGGAAAGGAATATGATAGATAACATGTGTTGGTTGAACTGACAGTATCCACTTACTTAATTTTTACTTTTTTGCCAAAGTTATCAGAAGGAGTAGAAGTTTAGGTTTAGGTTAGAAGTTACAATTTTGACTGATAAAAAATTAGCAATATGTCCACAGAGAAGGATATCTTGCTAATAGCTACTTGGAGAAAAATATGCTTTTAAATTTTTGAAATTACTTTACAAGAAGAGTTTTAATAACTTCTAATATAAAGAAAATATAACAGCCATAATGGCTCTAGTGTAGAATTGGGTGCCCCTTCGATTAGCGACAAATGTTTTTTAAATTTTGGCTACGAAACCTCATTTCTGGTTATCATGATAGCGTTAACTTTGTTTAAGCTTCCTGATTTTTCTTAAAGAAAATAGATTGATGTGCACATGGTCAAGTTTAAGGCAGTGTGCAATGCCTAGTTTGTGCAACTCTTTGACTTCTTATTTTGGTTTTGTGTAGCGGCCATCTTGAAATTGTGCCTTCCTGGCGCCAATCTTGGCATCAAAAAAGAATCGCCAAAAACCAAGCGGCATCCAAATGTAAACTTTTACCGAAATAATAGTAGTATCAAAATAAATATAACAATCATCATTTATTATATTACTACTGATTAGAATTCAGGTCTTGACAAATCACAATTTGATTCTTGAAAATGTGTTTATTCTAAATATATTTTGCTCTGAAAACAAGATTCTTTGATTATATTTAGGAGCCCTTTCAAATGTAAACAACTGTTTAAGAAATTTATTATGCAAAAAAGGCAATGAAATATTTTTGAACATAAAACATTTTTAAAATTGTCATTATTTTTATTTGGTGCCTTTAATACACACAGAAAAGCCTTACACAAAGATAAAAACCTTACACTCTAGTAAATTTTGCTAATGTTAAGCATTCTGTAGTAAATGTATAGTGTTGCACTGCGGTGAGCCAAAACAAAGTTGTACTGTCACCTGTATGGTGTTTAAGGCTCTTGCCGACGGCAGGTGCAATCTTGCACTCTTTGCCATGATGAATTTCGTAGGCTTGTTCTAATGTTACAGTCAGACAAGTAACTTAAGTCCCAACAACAACATACAGTAGCTCCCAAAAGTGTTTGTACACTTATGATTTTCATTGAAATAGGGCTCTATCCATTAAAAGTAAACTTTCTGAATGAGATTTTGATAATAAGAATCTATAATCTATTCGTAACAAAATTACATGAAATATTTTTAAAATAGGCAAAACTTTATTTTTAAGAAATTAATAATAAAAAAAAAAAATTGACACATTTTATCTCACAGAAGTCTTGGTACACTTCAAAAAAAATCTTGACATATTAGTAAATATTTTCATTTTTTGTTAAATTAATATTAGGAGGATATCCTTTAGCATCCACAACAGCTTTTAAATGTCTGGGAATAGATTTTATAAGTTTTTTTTTTTTTTTTTTTTTTTTTAAATTTCTGTATCAATGTTCATCCATTCTTCCATCATGGCTGTTTTGATGTCATGTTTTCATACTTTAACCTCCAGCTCTTTCCAAATGTGTTCTATGGAATTTAAATCTGGTGACTGAAGTGGTGTTTTCAAAACCTGTGGACAATTATAGAGACAGTACAGGCGAACGTTGAGAGAACTTAGAATCATTATCACGATTAAAAATAAAGTTGTTGTTTCCAATACCCAAATTTTGGGCTGATAATTTTAAATTGTCTCTTAAAATATTTAAATAAAGAGAATGATTCATTATGCCATCAATAAATACCAAATTACCTAGTCCTGATGCTGTCATCGTCCCCCACAAGAACACCTCCACCGCCATGCTTAACTGTTCCAACTAAGTTCTTAGAATGAAGTTCCTCATTTTGTCTTCTCCATACAGTTATTCGACCATCAGAACCAAAAATGTTAAATTTGCTTTCGTCAGCAAATAGGACATTATTCCAGTATGTTTCGGGTGTATTTATCATTGATTTTGCGAATGAAAGCTTAAGCTTTCTGTTTTTCTCACTAACATATTTTTTTTTTTTTTTTTTTTTTTTTTTACGGGCAGAACGCCCATGTAATCCAGCTTCTCTGAGAACTCCTCAAACAGTTTAAGGTGAAATTGAAGTAGAAAACTTTGCATTAAATTCTGCAGAAACTTTTAGAGCAATAAAATGTGGGTTTTTCACAAATTTTCTAATAATAAAGCTCTCATCACATTTAGTTAACTTTCTCGATCGACCTTTTTTCACCTTGTTTTCAATCCGATTTTTCGCTTTAAAGTCTTATCACATACTGCATTGCAGAATGGGATAAATTAACTAATTAAGCGATATTTCGAATTGATTTAACACTACTGTAGTGAAAAATTATCAATTTTCGAATGCTGTTTGTAATTTCTTTACGATAGCGACCCATTTTTCAATAATAAATAGAATATTATGAAGTAAACCAAAAAAATTTAAAGCAAACGATTTTTTAAATGCCACCACAATGGAAAAATTTAAAAAGCGGCAAACGGTAATTCTAATTTTGGTTTTACCCAAAACCATTTCAGTGTACAAAGACTTTTGTGAGATAAAATGTTTATCATTTTTTAATTTCTTAAAAATAAAGTTTCGCTATATTTAAAAATTATTTCATGTAATTTTGTTACCAATAGATTATAAATCTTATCATTAAAATCTCGTTCAGAAAGTTTACTTTTAATTAATGGATAGAGCCCTATTTCAATGAAAATCATACGTGTACGAACACTTTTGGAAGCCACTGTATTTTTGAAATACAGTCAAAAGTCTTTAATCTGGACTTGTCGGGACTTCGGCGATTCCGGATTATAGATCATCAATTTAAATCTGGTAAGATGGCATGCAGAAATTAAAAATATGAAACCGTAATTTATAAAATAAAGAGCAATTATGATCCTAAAGGGTATCAAAATTTACAAAAAAAAAAAAAAAAAAAAAAAAAAAAGAGAGCTTAATATTTATTTTTTTACTTTATTAAACATTTCTTTCAATGCGCACATGCGTAAAGCATACATTACGCATAGTCGAAATTAGAAATTTGCAACCAGAAAACTATTTGATGTATATTCGTGATATTTATAATGACGAGGAATTTGATTTAAATCATATCAAAGATGGAGTACATAGAGATGAAATACTAGATTTAATAAGGAGTTATAAGCCGAATAAAATAAAAACATCTGCCCTGAAGATGAGGATAGTGCTGACAGATCAACTTCCATTCATTGCGCCCCACATCGTCCCCCCCCCCCCCGCAGAGCAGCGTGAAATTGATAAACATATTTCAGAATGATTAGAGAATCAAAGGATATGCCTTTATCCATTTTTTGCTGCAATTTTTACTTTTTGTGTGATGGACATCGGAATATGCTTTTGCTTTGTAGATCCTCTGGTAGCTCCGGAATTGGAAATTCTTTTTGACATAATCGAAAGTTCAAGCTTAGCCGGATCCAATTAGAAGATTAAGGAACAATGCAATCTGCAACATTAACTGAAACAGTTAATTAGATAATTTTAGCTTAGCTTATACCGTCCGTTATACATTAAACACGCATGCGCAGAAAGTTTGTAGCTTTGAGGTTTTGACTGTGCTCAGAAGTGTTGAATGCATATATGATGCACAATTTTGAAATCGGCAAAATAAATTTTGTTACATATAAAATGAAGTTAAGATGTGTTTTTTTTATTTGTTCCTAGTTTTGGTGGTACAAAGAAAATTTACAGGTTTAATTAAAAAAAAAAAAAAAAAAAGAGCAGGTGGCTTTAATAGATAATTTAAGTACTAAATTAGGCAACTAGAATAAGGGAATTTAAAGTGTCCATTTTTTTTACTCACTATACCTAAAAAAGATAATGCTGAAATACAAAAAAGGACATAAAGGAATATTTATATACCTGCAACAAACTTCTAATGGATCCACCCACACAGTTAACTCCACAGGTAATTTTAGATTTTCATACTGAAGCCCACACATTTCTGCTGCCTGCTCAAGGACAGGATCCCTTCTCTCCCTTCCATTCACTCGGATGCAACGATATGCTTGTCCTTTACAGGGTTTTTCAGGAAACCAATGTCCTTTGAACTTATCCATTAGGATTGATCCCAAACTTCGCTGAAAAACCTCAACTTGGTCAGCACTGAGGTTTTCATTTGTTCTTACAAGTCGTGTCAAAAAATTCACTGCAGCATAAACTTCCTCCTTCATGGTAGATTTTGTAAAACTGTCCACCAAAATAATGTGATGAAAAATAAAACATGCAGAGAAATCTCACTTCTTGCCTAATGGAATGCTTACCGATCAAACCTAATAATGAAAAAAAAGTTTTAAAATTAACTAATTTAATACTGTATTACTGAATTATATTGATTTTTATTCACATTTTAAATACATATTCTATATAAATACAAATAAAATAAAACTTAAAAAAGGCTTCACATAAATCTTATTAAAAAGTTTGCCATTCAATTACTGCTGTTTTATCTACAATGCTTGTATAAAATTATTGTTAGTTATTATTGTTAACTTGTAGTTATTTGTTGTTATAAAAAGGAAAATGATCTGTGGGTATTAATTTTAGGAAGAAATTTAGGTTCATTATGTTGCATTTAGTTTCTTATTTAAAATAGTTTGAAGAGTATTTGGTTTTTCAATATTCAAGGGAGTTTTTATGAGAGGATAAGTTATTAAAAAACTAATAATGAGCTTTTTACATAAATTTATGGTAAAAATATATTCCAGGGTGCCCCTTGAAGATTTTTGGTGACTAGCCAGAATGGCACAATTTGAAGATGGCCACTACACAAAACCAAAATAACAAGTCATACAATTGCACAAACTCAATGTTCATGTATACATCGATATATTTTCACTTAAAAAAATGAGAGAATTGCACAGTCGGCATTGGGCACTCCCTTGACTTTGTCGATGTACACACTGATCTATTTTCACTTGAATAAGATAATAAAAAAATGAGGAGAATGATAACATTATATAATGTTAAAACAAAGTTATGCATCACCAAAATTGAACAAAATTTGGAGCCAATCAAAGCTCAATAACCTGAAAGCAAAAATTGCCCTTTCTTGGCAGTACATGGATACCATGTTTTGTGCATTTCTTTGACTTGTTAGTTTAGCTTTGTGTAGTGCCGATTTTTGGAAGACAAATTCCATCCAATAATAAATTTAACATTTGTCAAATTAAGAAAAAGGATAAAGTCTTCAGCGTTTTTTTATCTCACACTTAAAAACAGAACCTATGTATATCTCCAAAATGCACAACAGTTAAAATAATTACAGAATACAACTTGCAATCTGAAAACTTCAGCTTACAGTCAGGAATAGCTCACCATTAAAAAATTTAAAATATAAAAAACATACAACTATTCTACATTTCTTAAATAAAAATACCTTCTATTATCAACTTAAAAAGTAAGGCTTTATTGTAGAATTGGGTGGCCCTTCGATTAGCAACAGTTTTTTTTAAATTTTGGTGATGAAACCTCACTTCTGGTTACCATGATAGTTTTAACTTTGTTTAAGCTTCCTGATTTTATTCAAATGAAAATAGATTGATGTACACATGGACAAATTTAAGGCAGTGCACAATGCCTAGTTTGTGCAATTCTAGGATGTTTTTAAGTAAAAACAGATCGATGTGTACATGGACACAGAGTTTGTGCAATTCTTTGACTTCTTATTTTGGTTTTGTGAAACGGTCATCTTGAAATTGTGCCTTCCTGAGCCGATCTTGGTGTCAAAGAAAGAATCGCCAAAAAACAAGGGGCACCCAATTGTAAACTTTTACCAAAAGTAATTTTAAGCATATCTTCTTTTGAACATAAAGCAGTTTCAAGAGAAAAATATCAAAATATATATAATAAATATATTACTGTTTGAAGCAAATGAAAGAAAAAATATAAAGAGGTTTGCAATCTATATAGTACAAAATTTTATCAGAACTATTGCAATTTGATCCTTTAAATGTTTGTAACACCGCCACCCTACCTAAAAGCTACCAACTTACAGGTGACTTGGTGAAAAACTTTTATTTGGCTAGCTTTATGTTTCATAATAACGATAAAAGTAGTTCATATGGAGAAAGAAACTTTATACAGAAACAAAATTTATAAGGCCACCTGATATTAAATACACTAAAGATTTTTTTTTTTTTTTTTTTTTTTGAAAAAAAAAGTTGATGAATGAAATCGACCGTTAAATGAGCATATAATCAGAAAGTACCTTCATTTTCAATTCAGCCGACAATGTATGAAAGTAATTCTAGAAATTTTTAATCACTGTTTTATTATAGAATATTAGAAATATATTATAGAACAGATTAATATATCATAGAATAGAATATTAGAAATATATTATAGAATAGATTAATATAATATAGAATACTAGAAATCTATTTCTCATGCTTACATTAAATGGTACTTTTCAATCATGCAGCTGCCATGCTTTTTGGCACCTATGAAGGAGAAACCAAACGCATGCCAAGATCTAATGAAAGTCCATTGTTGGGTGTGAGTATGTGTGTGTTTTGTAAATGCACATTAGAAATCATTTACAACAAAAGAACCCCGTAAAATGCATGGCAGGCACATAATGCAAAAGTACCTATTAAATAGTACCTGTTCAAATTTTAGTTTGACATGCATATAAAATAACTTAAAATGATTCACTTATTTATACTGAAGAGTGATAAATTTTTCTATTTAAAAAAAGGGGGGGAAAGGGTACACATATTTAACAGGCAAATGATGTGCTCTTTTATTTCTGATTTTATTTGTAAGCTGAATAAAGTTACATCTGATCTTTAGATTATGGTAACTGGTAGTTTGGCGACATTTTGGAGATGATAAAGGTTACTACCTGAGACTTTGGTAATAATGTGAGCAGTACTCAGTTCCGATTACACATTATTTTGTGTGAGGGAAATGAGAGATCATGGGATATGTCATGTGATATTAATGGACGAATTACGGTTCTTTAATCGGAAAAGGGAAGAAATCGGGAAAAAATCTGGAAATTTTGTATTTGGCTTTATTCTATGTTGTGTGAAACAGCGTTCGTTAATTTTTGGATCCCATGGCCCTAACTAAAGTGAATTCAAAATGAGTATTTAGTGGGATTGAAAGGGGTAGTAATAAGTGTTTCTTTAAGGTTGTGCGAGATAGAAGTAAAGATGTTTTATTAAGTTATTTATTTTACCTGGTACCTTGCTGTGAACTATAAGTATGATTTTAAAGATCCTGAAACAGAAATAAGAAAAGTTTATCGGACATGTAATCAAGATTCTGAAGAAGATTAGGTAAGTTAGTATTTTTAATTATTTGAGGCTTTTATTTTTATGCATTGTTCTAAATGTAAGGTGGAAGTAAAGTAATTTGGTATTATTGGGAAAATTGTTATTAGCAATGATTTAGTTTAAAGTAATTAGGATTGTAAGCTAATTTTTATTAATTTAATGTATGTGCTTATTTATATTTTAAGTAGTGTTTTTGAATTTAATTATACTTTAACTAAACGATAGTTATTTTGTGAATTTTATGTTTGTAGAAATTTGGTATACGTTTTAGTTGAAGTAAACATGCATGGAAATAATTTAAATATTTGAAACTAAGTATTTGTAATGCTTGCGGTATGAATTCGTTGGTGACGTTTACAATATAATAGATGATTTAGAGGTAAAAGTTTTTGGATATTTTATTTATTTTATATGTGGAAATGTTCATATTTGGAAAGGATATATACTTTTTCGCGATCAGGTAATTTCATATATGTTCTTTTTACTGGGTTTAAAGATTCAGAAAATTGTCATGTATTTTCGTGAAATTTTTCTAATTTATGATAAAAAAGCAGTGTACATGGATACGGTGAAGAGTGTGCGCAATGCCATTTTTGTGTAATTCTGGGATGTTTTTTTAAGTAAAAATAAGTCGACGTGTACATGGTTTATGTGTATGTGTTATTTTGAAAAACGTGTAAGGAGTATGGTATTGTGCACTTTTTCCCAATTTTGCAGTGAATATTTGTCATGATTAAGCAGCTTTGTTAGATAAAATTTCTAGCATAAGTGTAATTCGGCTAGTAGATTTTTGGAAGAAGTATTCAGTAGATAAAAAGAAAAGAAACATATCTTTACTTCGTGAAGACAAAATGGCGGCGGGAAAAAAAAATAGAGGGTTGCTGTAGGAGAGTTGGTCGCCAAATTTTCGCCAAAAAATCGCCAAGTTATCATAATCTAAAGATCAACCAAAGTTACTAATTGAAAATACTCCTTTGATATGAAATTCTTATTTATAAAAGAATTAATTTCAATTCCTTGAAAGCTAAAAGTAATATCAATAAATAATGCAAACATATATGATGGCGAAAACAATGAATCAGAACAATATATCTTCAATCTATAACATCTATAAAATTGTGTTTCACACTTTGCTAATTACATTAGAGTTTATAATGTCTCCTCAAATTACTAAATAAAGCATGATTTAAACCATATTAGATTCTTTACTATCAGTTTTAGGTCATTTTATACACAACAGAAGATTTGAAACTTTTATAATAAAACCATCTTGGTTATTTTACAGTATAGTCAAATGTGCATGTAAATTTTCAATATACTTTTCTAAATTTACAATAAACTGACATATTCATAACATAAAAAATTTGCCTTTGAATTTTAAGTCCATATATGATTAACTAACATCCGTACTATAACTAAAATATATTTTCAATGCCAGTGCAAAAAAGTAAAATGAAAACATATTTTTTAGAAATATAACTTTGCTGAAGAAAATGACATACTAAATGTGATTTCGCACTGCTACTAAAGAAAAACATTAAAATTTTTTTTTATAAAACAAACTTTTGTGAAAATAAGGAAACCTATTCAGGCATTACCAAATAAACCTAACCTACATTCGAGAACACCTGACGACGTGTTTGTTTTGGCACAATTTTAGACACTGAATTACTTTTCAGAGGGCTATATAAGAAGAAAACAACTTACAAAATGATTTATTTAATTTGTTGACGGCAATGGTTAATAAAAAAGTTCCACTTAAACTAACTCATACCCTATAACATAAACATTTCCTAAAAGAACAACAGGTCCAACTTCGTAACTTTTTACACATAACGCTGTTGATGCCACCAATATTTTGCACTTGCAACAGCTGTTAGTAATTTTATTATTGAGGCTCAGACTTTGATTTATGAAGCAATCAAATAAATTAATCTTAAATTTTTTTGTTAACAAAATTCACTAATTAGTCTAGTAAAACCATTCCAGGAAAGTGTTTCTGCAGAACTAAGTA
The DNA here is from genome assembly GCF_044657685.1 of Stegodyphus dumicola. Lineage (NCBI taxonomy): Eukaryota > Metazoa > Arthropoda > Arachnida > Araneae > Eresidae > Stegodyphus > Stegodyphus dumicola. Next base: position 135,823,697 of record NC_140769.1, read on the forward strand.
ACATGGAATTAAATTAGAATATATCAAATATCCTTACAGTTCATATTATCGTAATCGATTGACCTTAAAAGTCAGTGGTCGTAACAGATGTTTACATTTTTTAATTACTGTTATTGAAAGTAATAGAATATAATATTTTATATCACGCAATGAATAACATAATCTTACGCAAGGTAAAGAAAATTCTTTTCAAGAAGTTGTTTATTGTTTGTAATTCATTGTTTTTCCAGAAATGACAAAATCTTTAGTATTCAAATATATATATATATTATGTTGTTTATCGTGAAAGCTTGAATTAAGTATATTATTTATTGTTTAATGTATATCTTATGCATTAAGGGATATTATTCCCACTGTATGTGCCCCGATTCTTTATTTCTTATCTCAGATATTATTTGGTAAAAAAACGTTAAATCCGAAAACCAATTACAGCATGTTAAATTTGTTGCGTAATGAAATATCCTTCTAATGAAGACAAGAAAAGGAAGAAAAAATCCTTCTAGTTAATAATAATGTATTGTAATTACTTTATTAATGAATATTTTTTTTCCTTTCCCGTGTAACACATATTTGTAATTTTTTTTTTTTTTTTTTTTTGTTTGTTTGAAAAATCAATAATTTTATTTGCTAGCTATGAATTCGTTTTAAACTCTTAATTTTTTATTTAAATAAGACTTCATTCAATGTTGTTTAATTAATTAGGGTATTAAATGTTCGTGAAAAAAATTAAATGTTATCGAATATCGTTTTTAGATTTTTATGAGTGTAAAGGAACTGTATCAAAACATTTCCATGCTTAGGAATTAGGTTCATAATATAGATTATTAGCTTTAAATGTATGTATTAAATTAGGTAATACTAGATTTTCATGGCACCCCAATTATAAAAACTGCACCAAGACTATTGTCAAGTTTAAACTAATTTCATGTAGTTTGTGGCTCCACGATTGTATTTAATATGGCATCAAAAGTTTTATCTTTCCCAAAGGATTTCGCCACATGAATTCAGAAAGATACAAATCTGGATGATGTCGAGCCATACCACTTTGCTGTGTGTTTGGATTTGATTTAAATCATATCAGAGTACATCGAGATGAAATACTACATTTAGTAAGGAATTATAAGCCGAATAAAATAAAAACATCTGCCCTGAAGATTAGGATAGTGCTGACAGATAACTTCCAATTCATTGCGCACCGCGACTTGCCCCCCCCCTCGGCAGAGCCGCGTGAAATTGATAAACATATTTTGGAATGATTAGAGAATCAAAGGATCTATTTTTGCATTTATCTATTTTCCTTTATCTATTTTTTGCAGCAATTTCACTTTTTGTTTAATGGACATCGAAACTTGCTTTTGCTTTGTAAATCCTTTGGCAGCTCCAGAATCGGAAATTCTTTTTGACATAACCAAAAGTTCAAGCTCACTTTAATAAAATTGCTCTAACAATCTGCAAAAAATAATAAGCCAGATCCAATTAGAAGATTAAGGAACAACGCAATCTGCAACATAACCGAAATAGATAATTAGATAATTTTAGCTTAGCTTATGCCGTCTGTTATACATTAAACGTGCATGCGTAAAGGTATTAGGGGCATGCGTAAATGCATTATGAGTTTACGCATGCGCAGAAAGTTTGTAGCTTTGAGGTCCGGATTAAAGACTTTTGACTGTATTTCATCTCGATGTACTCCGTCTTTGATATGATTTAAATTAAATTCCTCGCCATTATAAATATCACGAATACACATTAAATAGTTTTCTGGTTGCAATTTTCTAATTTCGACAATGCATAATGTATGCTTTACGCATGCGCGCGTTGAAAGAATTGTTTAATAAAGTAAACAAATATTAAGCTTTTTTTTGTAAATTTTGATACTCTTTAGATCATAATTGCTTTTTATGGTTTCATATTTTTAATTTTATAATTTCTGCATGCCATCTTACCAGATTTAAACTGATGATCTATAATCTGGAATCGCTGAAGTCCCGACGAGTCCGGATTAAAGACTTTTGACTGTAAATATATTCGAGATTTTTGGTTTTTAAGTTTTTGTTCCTTTACAATTAGGGCTTTTATTTTTAAAAGAATTTATAAACATAAACCAAAAAATGCCAATGAAGATTTTTATTGGCAAATGTTGCCAAGGCAATCGTCATAGTTCATTAGTACCAAAACCTCTTCAAAGTGTTTACGGTTTTTGTTTTGTAATAAAAACATCTCTGCTATAAATGGACTCCTTTGTAAATTGATAATGTACAAAATTTTTTATTTATCTTTATTGATATGAAAATACATTGATTATTGCAGTGCAAATGAATCATTTAAAAAATTAATTTATCTGGATTTCTTAGCAAGATTTTGCAACAATTCAATATGGTATACAATGAGTGCATGAATAAAGTTAGTTTCTGATAGGCTTTAATTAAGACTGCAAAAAGCATCTATCTGTATTTAGTTATACTGTCTCTCTTTTTCTGTATTTAATTCTGTTTAAAACTTTTTACACTTATTTGTTATTTTGGTATTTTTCTGTTTGTACTATTTTGCATTCAAAAGAGACATGTGAAGGCAAATACTGCAGCTTATTAAAATTTGAGCTTTTATTGAATTGTATTTAAATTTTATTCCATAATAAAAATTTAATGTCATGAGTTGGCTGTAGAGATTATTATTATTTAAAAAGAGCAGCAGATATTCTTGCTGTTTAATATTTGTATGATTTTTCATATTTTAAATTTTTTAATTTATAAATGGTAAACTCGTCTTTCAAAAGTTAGACTGTAAGCTAAAATTTTTAGGTGACATATTTTGTTCTAAAAATTTTCTATATTTTCATATATATTTCTAATTGCAGATTGATAGTACTACAAAGTTATGATGCCAGTTCATATTAACAATGATCAAAATTTGGAGCTTTCTGGAGTGTGCACTAGAACGTTGCCTCAAAATCTGATTATGGATTCAAATTTAAAAGGAAACATTTCGGATATTATTGATGGTCGTTTGCATTTCAAACAAGAGTCAGATTTACTGAGTTTTAATCCTTGTGAAACAGAAGATTACTGTGCTGCTTGTAAATCATTTACTAGTGAAGGTAAAACAAACAATATATTTACAAATTATGAGGATTTTAAAAAACATTTTAATAGCAGCAATCATCTGTGCTTGAAAACATCAGAAGAATTTTTAGATTGTACCTACAAATATAAGCAAATGGAAAAGTTTTCTAAGAAGTCTGTAGCACAATGTGAGTTTTTTCTCCTCTTTTTTTTTAAAAAAAAAATTAAATAAAAACTATTAAATTATCTGAATCAAAGCAGGTTGCATATTTTTACCAATAAGTGAGAAATCAGTAAAATAATTTTATGGCAAAAGCTGCAGACACCTTTATCTCAGACCATTAACATACATGTATGGCTTTAGTTTCCAGCTCTAATTAAAGGGGGGTAGATATCACTGTTACCAGGATTATATAGATTATAAATAATTATCATTTTGTTTAGTAAAAAAATAGATCTTCATAAAGTTGTGCTCACCTCAATGATGTGATATCCTTGTGAAGGTTTAGCTTTTAGCAGACAGTGTCAACTTGTATGATGTGGGCCATTATTATGCAGCAGCCTCTTTAGGTGGATGGGTTAACCACTACACAACAAAGGCACACACAGAGAAAATGCCATAATTCTGTCTAACATAACATAATATAATTTTAATTTACTTGCAATTCAAGGTTGCTACACTATCATCAATATATTTAACTAGAAAGCCCAGCGAATTTATAATATCTAGAAAAGCAATCATATGAAATGACCGCTGTTCTAGATATTATAAATTGTAATTAAAATTATTTGTGCAAAGGTATCTGCTAATTCAAACTGAATTACCCAGGGCAGGTGGCGAGGATGCCCCTTTGCTTACTGCCCCACAGGGTTTTCCCCGTCTACTTGTTTAATTGCTTAAAGTAGAATGCAATGAAAGAAACCACTGGTGGTATATTTCTTAAGAGCCACCGCTAGCTCAATAAATAAAGGTGATTTAAATAATAAAGGTTAATCATTGGAATATGGTAACTTGGCGATTTTGGGCGAAAATTTGGCAACCAACCCTGCTACAGCAACCTTCTACTTTTCTTTTTCGCCGCCATTTTGTCTTCACGAAGTAAAGATATGTTTCTTTTCTTTTTATTTACTCAACATTTTTTCCAACAATCTGCTAGCCAAATTACACTTATGCTAGAAATTTTATGGAACAAAAGTGCTTAATCATGACGAATATTAACTGTAAAATTGGGAGAAAGTGCAGAATCGCAAACTCGTTGCCGCATTTTTCAGAATGGCACATACAGGGTAACCATGTACACGTCGACCTATTTTTACTTAAAAAAAATCCCAGAATTGCACAAAAATGGCATTGCGCACACTTTTTATCCATGTACACTGCTTTTTTCTCATAAATTAGAAAAATTTGGACGAAAACGCAGGAAATTTTTGTGAATCTTTAAAGTCGGTAAAAAGGACATATATACGAGTAAAATTATCTGATCGCAAAAAAGTATATACCCATTTGCATGTATAAAATAAATACAATATCCAAAAACTTTTACCTCTAAATTATCTATTATAAACGTCACCTGCGAATTTATAACACAAACGTTAAAAATGGTTGCAAATACTGGAACTACTCTGATATGCGCCCTCAAGTCGCCAAATTTCGTGCCAAATATTTTTGGCGAGAAACTTCACGCTGCCATATTACTATCTAAATTTTTTGTCTACATTTCGAACTTTTAGCCTAAATTCTCTCCAAAAAACGCGGTTTTTGCACAGGCAAAAACTACGTTTTCAACATACAATTTAGCTAAAAATCCGAAACAAAAGCAAAAAATTTAGATAGCAAAAACGTAAAGTTTCTAACCCAAAATATTTGACAAGAATCCATGTACACAGCGACATGTTTTAACTTAAAAAAAATCTACGAATCTACAAACTATGCACACCTCGCTTTAATAAATTAACATAACAACAATAAATTTCAAAGAATACCATGTACACAGCATCCTGTTTAAACTTAAAAAAATTCTACGAATTGCACAATTTAGGCAAGAAAGGAATCTACGATCTACACACTCCTCGCTTTAATAAAATAACATAACAATAAATTTCAAATAATACCATGTACACAGCGTTCTGTTTCAACTTTAAAAAACATCTACGAATTGCACAGTCTAGACACTAAACAACAAAATAAACTAAAATAAAATTCAAACAATTTAAAAAAAAACAACTATAACGACAGAAATTCATACTAAAGAACCAATGAACATAACATTCTACAAAATAAGAACAAGGATAAAATAAAATGCACTTACCATGAAATAATGCATTTTCGAATAGCAGAAATATAAATTTCATACCGCCTTTAACGTGCCGCCACGTAATCACTATCGTATTTACATGACAGCCAGACACACTATCCAGAAAATTTATACTATGGTTCACAAATAAATAAAATCACAAATCCCTACTTCTATCATGCACTGCCATTAAAAATAATCTCCCAGACCCTCTTTCCACACTTCCAAATACCCACTACCCCTCAACAGGATAGCCACAATGATATTTCCTTTTGCCGAACTTCAATTCAACAACTACCATTTTATCTTTCCCTCCCATCTTCTCAGACACAGAGGCAAATCAACGAGCTCCAGCGAAAGACTTTTCAACGTCAACAGGGTTGCCATAGAACACGCAATCGTGCCAAAAACCAGCGTAGAACACATATCGATACATTTGGTGAAATTAGGGCGTATATTAGAGTTGTACCCAAATACTTAGTGTCAAATATTTAAATTATTTCCATGCACGTTTACTTCTACTGAAACGTATTCCAAAATGCTACAAATATATAATTCACAAAATAAATATCATTTAATTAAAATATAATTAAACCATGTACACGTCGACCTATTTTTACTTAAAAAAACATCCCAAAACTGCACAAAAATGGCATTGCGCACACTCTTGACTTTATCCATGTACACTGCTTTTTTCTCATAAATTAGAAAAAATTTCAGGAAAATGCAGGAAAATTTTGTGAATCTTTAAAGTCGGTAAAAAGGACATATATGAAATTACCTGATCGCAAAAAAGTATATACGCTTTCCAAGGATGAATATCTGCACGTATAAAATAAATAAAATATCCAAAAACTTTTCTCTCTAAATTATCTATTATAAATGTCACCTGCGAATTTATAACGAAAACATTAAAAATGGTTGCAAATACTTAGTGTCAAATATTTAAATTATTTCCATGCACGTTTACTTTTACTGAAACGTATTCCAAATAGCTACAAACATATAATTCACAAAATAACTATTATTTAATTAAAATATAATTAAATTAAAAAAACACTACTTAAAATATAAATAAACACATACATTAAATTAATAAAAATTAACTTAAAATCTTAATTACTTTAAACTAATTCATTGCTAATGAAAATTTTCCAATAATAGCATATTAATTTATTTATTCCTTATATTTAGAACAATGCATAAAAATAATATCCTCAAATGATTAAAAATACTAACTTACCTAATCTTGTACAGAATCTTGAGTGCATGGCAGATTGCAAAATGTCAATTTTCACCAGATTTCTTGCACCACCATTCAAACTTATCTGCACTATCCTTAATTTCACACAATCTCATTTCATTCCCACACAACACACAATGAAGGTAAATACAAAATGCTAAATGCAATAAAAATTTCGAATTCACTTTAGATAGGGCCATGGGATCCAAAAATTAAGCAACACTTTTTCACAATACACACAATGAAGCTAAATACAAAATACTATAAAGTACTGCAGATATTTTACCAAATTTCCCCCCTTTTCGGATTAAAGAATTGTAATTCATCCATAAATGTCACATGACATATCTCATGATCTCTCATTTCTCTCACACAAAATAATGCGTAATTGAAACTGGGTACTTCTCACATTATTGCCAAAGTCGTAGGTAGTAACCTTTATCGCCTACCAAAACGTCGCCAAACTGCCTGTTACCATATTCCAAAGATTAGCAATAATAAAATGTTAATTCACATGTCAAAGATCTCTTTGTGCACAACATTTCTTGTGTAGATCTTTCCATCATTTTTAAGCTCGCCTTGCAGAGGACCATCCATTATTTTTAATTTTACGTCCGTTCTTCCACGAACTCTTGAACAGACAACATAAAGTTGACCATGTCCAAATGCAGGCTCAGGTAAAAATATGCCAACACATTTAAGCGTTTGGCCCTGAGACTTATTGATGTTAATAGCAAAGGCAAGTTTTAGAGGAAATTGTCCACTTCTCAATTGAAACGGCAACCCTGTGTTGTGGCAACTTCACCCCATTGGCTAGTACAGTTACGCAAGCAAACAATAAACTATTGGCGACAGACACTTAAGCCCCATATAAAAAAAGGATATAGTCAAAAGTTGTTAATCCGGACTCGTCAGGACTTTTGCGACACCGGATTATCGATTTTTCCGGATTATAGATCGCCCACCAGCGGCCGAGCAGTAAAGTCGCTGAACACTGGTAGTTCGGTCCGAGGTTCGAATACCGCGAACGGGCTGGCTGCATGGGTGTTTTCGTGGTTTTCCCCATGTGTAACGTGTATACGAGCCAGTTTCCCTTAGAAAGTCCTCCACGGAAGGCATCCCTCCTCTTAGGCAGATAGCCCTAGTGTGCTTTGCCATAATTAAATACACACACACCGGATTATAGATCATCAGTTTAAATCTGGTAAGATGGCATGCAGAAATTATAAAATTAAAAATATGAAACCATAATTTATGAAATAAAGAACAATTATGATCTAAAGGGTATCAAAATTTACAAAAAAAAGCTGGCTGATCTTTACAATATGGTAACTGGTAGTTTGGCGACATTTTGGAGGCGATAAAGGTTACTACCTGGGACTTTGGTAATAATGTGAGCAGTATTCAGTTCCGATTATGCATTATTTTGTGTGAGGGCAATGAGAGATCATGTGATATTAATGGACGAATTACGGTTCTTTAATCGGAAAAGGGGGGAAATCGGGAAAAAATCTGGAAATTTTGTATTTGCTTTTATTCTGTGTTGTGTGAAACAGTGTTCGTTAATTTTTGGATCCCATGGCTCTAACTAAAGTGAATTCGAAATGGGTATTTAGTGGGATTGAAAGGGGTAATAAGTGTTTCTTTAAGGTTGTGCGAGATAGAAGTAAAGATGTTTTATTAAGTTATTTATTTTACCTGGTACCTTGGTGTGAACTATAAGTATGATTTTAAAGATCCTGAAACAGAAATAAGAAAAGTTTATCGGACACGTAATCAAGATTCTGAATAAGAATAGGTAAGTTAGTATTTTTAATTATTTGATGATATTATTTTTATGCATTGTTCTAAAAGTAAGGTGGAAGTAAAGTAATTTGCATAAACGTCCATGGAAATAATTTAAATATTTGACACTAAGCATTTGTAACCATTTGTAATGAAGTAAAGGTATTAATTAGTTAGTGACGTTTGTAATATAATAGATAATGTAGAGGTAAAAGTTTTTGGATATTTTATTTATTTTATACGGGGAAATGTTCATATTTGGAAAGGGTATGTACTTTTTTGCGATCAGGTAATTTCATATATGTTCTTTTTACCGAGTTTAAAGATTTAGAAAATTGTCATGCATTTTCGTGAAATTTTTCTAATTTATGAGAAAAAAGGAGTGTACATGGATATGGTGAAGAGGTGTGCAATGCCATTTTTGTGCAATTCTGGGATTTTTTTTTTAAGTAAAAATAAGTCGATGTGTACATGGTTTAGTGATATTTTAATTAAATGATAGTTATTTTGTGAATTTTATGTTTGTAGGAATTTGGTATACGTTTTAGTTGAAGTAAACATGCATGGAAATAATTTAAATATTTGACACTAAGTATTTGTAATGCTTGCGGTATGAATTCGTTGGTGACGTTTATAATATAATAGATGATTTAGAGGTAAAAGTTTTTGGATATTTTATTTATTTTATATGTGGAAATGTTCATATTTGGAAAGGATATATACCTTTTCGCGATCAGGTAATTTCATATATGTTCTTTTTACCGGGTTTAAAGATTCAGAAAATTGTTATGCATTTTCGTGAAATTTTTCTAATTTATGAGAAAAAAGCAGTGTACATGGATATGGTGAAGAATGTGCGCAATGCCATTTTTGTGCAATTCTGGGATGTTTTTTTAAGTAAAAATAAGTCGACGTGTACATGGTTTAGTGATATTTTAATTAAATGATAGTTATTTTGTGAATTTTATGTTTGTAGGAATTTGGTATACGTTTAAGTTGAAATAAACATGCATGGAAATAATTTAAATATTTGATACTAAGTATTTGTAATGCTTGCGGTATGAATTCGTTGGTGACGTGTATAATGTAATAGATGATTTAGAGGTAAAAGTTTTTGGATATTTTATTTATTTTATATGTGGAAATGTTCATATTTGTAAAGGGTAAATACTTTTTCGCGATCAGGTGATTTCATATATGTTCTTTTTAGCGGGTTTAAAAATTGAGAAAATTGTCATGTATTTTCGTGAAATTTTTCTAATTTATGAGAAAAAAGCAGTGCACATGGATATAGTGAAGAGTGTGAGCAATGCCATTTTTGTGCAATTCTGGGATGTTTTTTTAAGTAAAAATAAGTCAACGTGTACATGGTTTAGTGATATTTTAATTAAATGATAGTTATTTTGTGAATTTTATGTTTGTAGGAATTTGGTACACGTTTAAGTTGAAATAAACATGCATGGAAATAATTTAAATATTTGATACTAAGTATTTGTAATGCTTGCGGTATGAATTCGTTGGTGACGTGTATAATGTAATAGATGATTTAGAGGTAAAAGTTTTTGGATATTTTATTTATTTTATATGTGGAAATGTTCATATTTGGAAAGGGTATAAACTTTTTCGCGATCAGGTAATTTCATATATGTTTTTTTTACCAGGTTTAAAGATTCAGAAAATTGTCATGTATTTTCGTGAAATTTTTGTAATTTATGAGAAAAAAAGCAGTGTACATGGATATAGTGAAGAGTGTGCGCAATGCCATTTTTGTGTAATTCTGGGATGTTTTTTAAGTAAAAATAAGTCGCCGTGTACATGGTTTATGTGTATGTGTTATTTTAAAAAACGCGTAAGGAGTATGGTATTGTGCACTTTTTCCCAATTTTGCAGTGAATATTTGTCATGATTAAGCAGTTTTATTAGATAAAATTTCCAGCATAAGTGTAATTCGGCTAGTAGATTGTTGGAAGAAGTGTTCAGTAGATAAAAAGAAAAGAAACATGTCTTTACTTCGTGAAGACAAAATGGCGGCGGGAAAAAAAAATAGAGGGTTGCTGTAGGAGAGTTGGTCGCCAAATTTTCGCCAAAAAAACGCCAAGTTACCATAATGTAAAGATCAACCAAAAAGCTTAATATTTATTTGTTTACTTTATTAAACATTTCTTTCAATGTAAGTTGTTTCGTTTTTTATGTGATAATACATTCTCTTTAATTCTATAAACAGACATAATTTTTTGTTCAGTTACAAAGTTCCGCTGTTTAAGTCCTATAATTGCTGTGTCGAGAATACTGACTAATTTGTCAATCGAAATTTTTTTCGTTTTCAATAACCTCTGTCACTTTCTTCGCTATCAGAAGCGAATTATAATGATGAGGAATTTAGTTTAAATCATATCAAAGATGGAGTACATAGAGATCAAATAATACATTTAGTAAGGAATTACAAACCAAATAAAATAAAAACATCTGCCCTGAAGATAAGGATAGTGCTGACAGATCAACTTCCAATTCATTAGGCGCCAAGGTGTTAAAGATAAACAAAGTTTAGATAAACAAACGTTAAAGTTTTGATAAACAAAGGATATGCCTTTATCCATTTTTTTGCAGCAATTCCACTTTTTGTTTGATGGACATCGGAACATGCTTTCGCTTTGTAGATCCTCTGGTAGCTCCGGAATTGGAAATTCTTTTTGACATAATCGAAAGTTCAAGCTTACTTGAAATACTTACAAAATTGCTCTAACAGTCTGCAAAAAATAATAGGCCGGATCCAATTAGAAGATTAAAGAACAGCGCAATCTGCAACATTAACTGAATTAGCTTAGCTTATACCGTCCGTTATACATTAAACGCGCATTCGCAAACGTATTTTGCGCACACGCCTATTCGCAGCCGTAAAGGTCTTACGTCAACGCGACGCATGCACAGAAAGTTTGTAGCTTTGAGGTCCGGATTATAGATCATTCCGGATTATGGGTGTCCGAATTAACGACTTTTGACTGTATTTATTTATTTCATTTTATTTGTTTTTTCATCGTTGCCGGTTGCATATTTCCGAATTCTATTATATATAGATTTAAATTTATTTATTAAATGTTAAATGCACGTGCTCTTGTATTTTTAATTTTTACGGCTTAGCTTTCTCATAATATTCGTCACGCCCTGCACTGCACTAGGAATAAAACAATTTACAGTTATGCAAGCAACAAATAAACTATCGGCAACAAACACTTAAGCCGCATATATATAAGATTAATCTAATAATTTTCTGACTGACAGGTGTGTAAATTTTAGTTTCCATCATAAATATCTTTTCCAAGATTGCATGCAATGATTCAATTCAGTAATCAGTATAAACTTTATTGCCAACCATAAAAGTTTTCACAGAGCTAAATTTGTATCTATCATTTCAGCTGAAGTTTAAAATAACAGATCATTATTTGTATACTTAATGAATTGATAAAAATTGAGTGTATAGCATATGAAAACTTAAACTAATATAAGCTCAGCACATAGCCATTGCTTATCTCTTTTCAAATAATGTCATATATTGTGTCGATTGATCTCTTGACATCCAACGACGTCTGGGAGACGTCATTGATTTCATGTAATCTGTGTCATTGTAGACCTGTCAGAGATGTCACAAGCAGTCTTCCGTGAACGCCGAACAGTATATTATTATTGTTTTATAGCAATGTAAATTTGAAAATGAAACTTTTTGTTTCTAAACGTTCTGTTTCTTACATATGAATGTTCAAATTAAATGGTATTCTTTGGAGGTGTATTTTATTTGGTACAACTCTGATATATGCCCTAATTTCACCAAATGTGGCAATATGTGTTCTGCGCTGGTTTTTGGCGCAATTGCCTGTTGTACGGCAACCCTGTTGACATTGAAAAATCTTTTGCTGGAGCTCGTTGGCTCCCGTCATGCTCGTTGGTTCGCGTCTGTGTCTCAGAAGGTAAAATGGTGCAAGTTGTTGAATTGAAGTTCGACAAAAGGAAATATTGTGGCCATCCTGTTGAGGGGCAGTGGATATTTGGAGGTGTGGAAAGAGGGTCTGGGCGATTATTTTTAGTGGCTGTGCGTGATAGAAATAAGGATTTGTGATTTTATTTATTTGTGAACCATAGTAAAAATTTTCTGGATAGTGTGTCTGCCTGTTATATAAATACAATAGTGATTACGTGGCGGCATGTTAAAGGCGGTATGAAATTAGTATTTCTGCTGTTCGAAAAAGCATTAATTCATGGTAAGTGCATTTTATTTTATTCTTGTTCTTATTTTGTAGAATGTTATGTTCATTGTTTTTTTAATATGAATTTCTGTCATTATTGTTGTTTTTTTAATTGTTTGAAATTGATTTTAGTTTATTTTGTTGATTGTGCAATTCGTAGATATTTTTTTAAGTTGAAACAGAATGCGGTGTACATGGTATTCTTTGAAATTTACTGTTAATTTATTAAAGCGAGGTGTGCGTAGTTCGTAGATTCGTTCGTTGCCTAAATTGTGCAATTCGTAGATTTTTTTTTAAAGTTTAAACAGGATGTTGTGTACATGGTGTTCTTTGAAATTTATTGTTGTTGTGTTAATTTATTAAAGCGAGGTGTGGGTAGTTCGTAGATTCGTTCGTTCCCTAGATTGTGCCATTCGTAGATTTTTTTTTTTTTAAGTTAAAACATATCGCTGTGTACATGGATTCTTGTCAAATATTTTTGGTTAAAAACTTTACGTTTTTGCTATCTAAATTTTTTGTTTTTGTTTCGGATTTTTAGCTTAAATTGTGCGTTCAAAACGCAGTTTTTGCACAGGCGAAAACCGCGTTTTTGGAGACATTTTAGGCTTAAAGTTCGAAATGTAGACAAAAAATTTAGATAGTAATATGGCAGCGTGGAGTTTCTTGCCAAAAATGTTTGGCGACTTGAGGGCACATATCAGAGTAGTTCCTTTTATTTGTATATCAAGAGGTTAATGCAGCTTTTCTTTTAATGTAAAAAATCTATAACTTTAAAAAATTCTTCATAGCATGTTGTTCTGTAGATGGCATATCTCAAATTTTAATTATTTTTTCAAAATGCAAGAAGAAAAAGAAATAGCATTATATATATATATATATATATATATATTAATAAAAATTAAAACAGTTCATCAAAGGTTAATTAGAATTATATAAATCATTATTGGTCACATTATTTGATGATGATTTTTTTGTCATTTTTTAAGATGTACAGTTTTTATATATATTTAATTTTAGTTTATAGTGTTATTTATGAGCTTTTCCAGCATTGATTTGTTTTTATATAAGAGATTATATATTTATTCACATTTAAAATGTAAAACTTTTATGTAGCAACTTCTTTAAGATGTGCTTTGCAAGAATAAAATTTAAAGATGGTGCAATTCTGTTGGCATTTGTTGATAAAGAGAGAACAGACAAGAAAATGTTCTTCTTATTCTTAGCAACAACTGTCAAACTAAATTTTAATACTGATGTTGTTACAATTTTGCCAAGCTGTATTTTATTAGAATGGTATAACATTTCTTTGAGCTACAAAACTGCACTAGATTTTTAAATATATGTATATAATTAATTGAAAAAATGTATTCAACTTAAACATCATCCAGCATTTAAGCCAGAAGATTTATTGTCTGTTTTGTCATTCAATCTTTTATATTGTGTGCGTATAATGTTTCATCAGATTTTCAAATATATTTACTTGATAAACTGTACAGCAAATTCATATGTAATTTTCAAATTCTCCAATGCTTGAGAGGAGTAGTTCATTTTTTTTGTAATGGGGGGGGGAGGTCTCCTGAAACCACTTTTCACATGAAGTTGTGTGAGAGAACTAACAATGTTATTCATAGTACAGAGTCAAAAGTATCCTCCAGCATTCGATCATCTGCATTTCCTTCCTACAAACAGAACACTTATAAGGGCTATTAAGTAAACCTTCATTTACACACCAGTCAATTAAAGTTTTTTTTTTCCCTTTTGTTCCAAATCGTACAGGAACTTTAAATGAATCTTACCACGTTTAGCCATTTTGCTGTGTAAACCACAAAATAACAACATACTTATTCAGAAGTCAAACAACAAAAATCAGTGTTATATTTTCAAAATTTTCACAGGACTAGTTTCGATGGTTTTACCGAACCACCATCCTCAACTGCAAAAGTGCAAATGAATGAGATAGGATATAATGATTAGATAAGATAAGAAAGCCTGGACAGAAAATAAGCTAGTGGCATCATCTCTTGATGAAACCAGAACTAAAACATATTTCTTTAAAGGCCAAAGGCAAAGATGGATTGGAATTAGGATCGTTAACTAGAACAGAAAGATTTTTAACAATGTACAATGTGTCTTAATTAACAATGTACTTCTTATCCAAAATCCGATACACAAACAAGCCTTTCCAAATCTTTTCCCATCATTCAAATTCACTGCAATCGTGCAACCAATTATATCATAATAGGGTTTCCATACCATTCAACTATTCAGGTTACCATAAATGAAACAAAACTTGGCGATAAATGAAATAAGAAGTTAGTGATAATCCAAGGGGCACCCTTAAATCTACTCTAACCATTATAGTTTGAAAGTTTAAACAGAATCTTCAAAATTATAATACTGCAAGTTTCTTCACATTACAGTGATTCTTTCTGCTAATTTTTGGTTATATTAAATCTTAAATAATAATTATAAATTGTTTAAATTTAATGCTGTTATTTACAATTCCTTTTTTTTTTTTTTAAAGACTAAAATATATTGTCAAATCTTCATATTAAAAAGGAATTAACGGTAATGTAATTATTGTCTTTAATGTACTTATAATTTTGCATCTTTAATTTATATATCATTAGTTTTTTGCGCAGCCAATCATCTGAGACAGATTTTATAAAAAACAAAAAATTTTTAATTTTTATGAGGCTAGCTAGTGTAATTTCTCACTTCCAGCTAATAATTAATAATAATAGAGTTGATAATAGAAATAAGAATAGAAGATAAAAGAATTTCTTTTAAATTGTTGATTTCGTTGATTAAATGTGGAAGGTAAATAAATACGAGGGCCATCCAGGAAGTAGATTACGTTTCCGTCTGTGTCCGCTAGGGGCGGGGCTAGCGCGGCCATCTTGGGGTCAGAGCGTTGCGCAGCTCAGTCTGCATCTAGCCGTGCTAGTGAGAGGTTCGTGCTGTGGTCCGTTCAGATACTGTGACGGTTTGAAATGTCTGCGTTAATTGAAAATCTCGCGAGGTGCGCTCAGTAATAAGGTTTCTGACTGCAAAAAACTGTAAACCGATAGAAATCTATCGGCAGCTTCGTGAAGTGTATGGGGACAACATTATCACTGAAGGTGGAGTGCGTCAGTGGGTCATAAGATTTCAAAATGGCCGAACCAATGTTCACGACGAAGATCGAAGTGGGAGACCCAGCATAGTGACCGCCGAACTTCTCGAAAAAGTCGATGCTAAAGTCCGTGAAAATCGAAATTTCACAATAACGGAACTTTCTTTGAGTTTTCCACAAATTTCGCGAAGTTTGTTGCACGAAATCATCAGCGAAAAGCTTGGTTACCACAAGTTTTGTGCAAGATGGAAGGCAAGAAGAGGTAACGAAGTGGTTGAAGGCGCAGGCGGCCGAATTTTTCGACGAAGGAATTTCCAAGCTCGTACATCGCTACGATAAATGCCTTAATTTGTATGGTGACTATGTAGAAAAGTAGTATTTGAGTGTGGCTTTCATCTGTATATAATAAAATTTGTTTCCTATACTTTTATTTTTTTATTCCAAAACGTAATCTACTTTCTGGATAGCCCTCGTACATTACAACACACTGTTTTTAAATAACTAATTTTATTAATCAAAACTGTATTAATTTCACACAAAATGAAATATATACAAAAATTTCTAAATTCAAACTTTCGGCTGTGAGATGCACATATTTGGCTATAAGACTATGCATATATTTAAAATTTAATGACTCAATGTGCTGCCGTTTTACCACACTCTGAGGAACATACATATGTACAGAATCTTCATTATTTAATAATAGAGCATATTTTCATATATCATTATTTTAATTCATTTCATTTCAATATTTTTATCATATATATCAGGGTTTTCATCATTTCATATATATCAGATCATATATATCAAACTGTGGGTCGTGACCCCCAAGGGGGTTGCGGGACCTGCAGCAGGGGTTGCCAAAAATTTTAGCAGTTTTGATATTTCTTTAACTTATTATAATAATTTTGCAATTGCCAAATATTTTTACACAATGTATAAAGATAAGACAATACAGACAAAGAAAAAAATGAAAACATTGTGATACATTCTTTTTATAATATAAACATTCATTTTCCTTGCTTTGCATGTGACGCTGTCATTTCGTCTGTTACTTATTTAAAATTTTCACGTTGTTCTTTGTCTTAAAATTAGAAATTAAAGTTAATGACCTCAAACTGCAAACTATATTACAGTACAAGTGAAAAAACTGACAGTTTCACTCGTGCGTGTGTCGGATTTGCACAATACTTATGGGGTCGCTCAAAATTTTTGTTAAGTATTCTGAAGTCTTGGTGGTCGCGAAAAAATCACAGAAAGGGGTCGCGATTGAAAAAAGTTTAAGAAACCCTGATATATATGATTTTTTTTTTTTGTGTAATTCAAAATATGAATGTTGTTTTATTTGTGTACAAGCTTAAAATTTTACTTTATCAATATAGTGGTGCCTTAGTAACATCTGTTTTGAAATAGATCCTGCTTGGTCTATATTCTGTTTGAATGTGAAATTTTTTTTGTATGCTATGCTTGTTTGGAATATAACTTGAGTTCGACGAGTCACAACTGCATGTACTACATTTTTTTTTAACCTTTTTTGAGGCAATATTATGACTTCCCATTAGCGTCAGTGTGCCTGTTGCTACTATTCAATAAACAATCCCAGCTATAACTATGGATTTTCAAGTGATTTTACTTTTTTCACAGTGAAAGAAATTTGTTTGGATCCCTACAGAGATGAAAAAGTTGTTGAAAAGTATGAAGATGGCGTGTATATTCAGGAATCGGCTAGTGCATATATGATATGCCAAGTGTGATGTTGTCAGCAACTGTGAAAAACAAACATGGTATTAAACTGGCTAACATTGCCAAGGGAATGAAATGAATTACCAAACAAAGATCAGAGACAAAATATATTTCATCCTCTGCATTTGCATTTTAGTATTAAACAGTGTTATATTATAACAATAGGATTTTTTTTATAAGAACAAATAAATAATTTTCCCTTTATTTCTAATTGGAAAAGTTGTTTGGCATATGTCCTAGGATCTCGAATGCATTAGTGATGTATACCAAGATGCCACTGTATTGTATCATGGACATTACTTTTCTAATATTGACATGTATAATGTTTAAATACCATAGTAGATTTCTAATCATTCTTTTTTCCCCCTCACAGTACGAAAATGTTCTTTGAAACAATTACAGGTCCTTGTAAAAGATTTATCACATGCTGTTGAACGTAAGTTTTGACTCATAATATTTTTTGATGTTTTCTATGTAAAAAAACTATTAATTTATTTATTTTAAAGAAGTACATGAAGATGAATGAAAAAGAGGGTGATATTTTTCTTGCAGGAGCTGTGAGCTAAAAGATATTTTTACATAATTTAATTCAGTTGGTTTCTATATTTCTTTGTTTCTTAGGATCAAGTTTTGAAATTTATTTTTGACCTAATTTTAACTGGTCATTTTTCCTGAACTTTTCTGCAGACTTATGTGTATGATAACAGTACGGTATTTCACAGGTGTTTTTTCAGAACACAGTAATTTTTTTCCAAGATCAAGCATGATTTTCACTCATATTCTTGCTTAATAATTAAGCTATTCATTAGAGAACTCTAATCTTTACATCATGAGATAAAATAGAAAATCATCTCCAGATGTTGTTCATACCTGTTAAAAAAGATTTCAGTTAAGTTGAATGTAATTTTATGTCATCAAATAGACTGTACAACCTTAACAAAAAGTGACCTTGCATAATTCATTGCTAGACTGATAATATGGAATGAATTTCCTAAACACACAGGTAGTTGTTCCATTTTTATTTTGTCCCTTTTCATAGACTAAAAAGTATAAAATAAAATATGAATAAGAAACCTTTTTAGTTATGCAGTCTTTAGGTATTTACATTAAAATTTTAAAAATAATTTTTAGGTTATCATAGCATTCTTAATTATATGTGACTAAATAAAAGTGTTGAGCATATATGAAAACATTGTCTAGGCACATTAACAAAATTTTCAAGGCAGTAAAATTAAAAGTGTCAGCATAGAAATGACTCATAAGCTCTGCAATTCTGTTTTTAGTTTCACTTATCAAGAATGTTACAATGGCTTGAAAAATTATTTATACTTTTTACTAAAACTGTAATTTAACCTTCTGAGTGGCATAACTTTTTGGATCTGCTAATGAAGAACTGTATTTAAACAGCATTTGCTTGTTAAATTTGTGCAATTGGTCTGTACAGTTAACCCCTTAAACTGCCACGGAAAATGTACAAGATTCACTTCCCAGTGCCACCGTTTTTCACATAGGCATGCGTAGTTATATTAGGGGGAACATGAGTGCAAGTTTTACTTTCTCAAAATAAAGCAAAAAAGAAAAAAAAATGAAAGCACAAAATTTAATGTTTAGAGTAAAAGTATAATAAAAAGATGCAAGTATAATAAAATGATGTTTATATGATAAAAAAGATCCCCAAAAATGGTGTTTCAATCAATTTATTTTTAGACCTGTAAAGTGTAGTATCAGGTTTCAGTGTCATACCTTGTGAAATAAGTATTCCTAAAAAAACATATTGTTACGTTTTTTTCTGACACCAGTTGTTACATTATTTTTTTCCTTCACGTTCGTTCGTATGGGATTCGTAGATTTGGAGTGAATAATGACGACACTTGATGAAGTATCGAAATACACTTTATTTATCAATGTTAATCAGATAGCTCCAAAATCACTTTTACAGTCGTCGAACTGTTATAAACACGCTGGAACAACCAGCGACACAGCCTTCACGCTGTCAGGCAATAACGGTGGAGACAGCTTCCTGCAAAGCACCAGAGTGCAGCTCCTGACTCTGCTTGGTCGTTCTTGGAACTCCACGTACTCTTGAGACTCTCCACGCTACAACACGTGATGCACTCGATGACACACAGAGCACAGCTCCCGATGCTTCGGTTCAATCATTCCCGGAGCTCAACATGCTCTCTCGACGATGCACTAATTGTGATACACTAAAAGACTCCTTCGGTGAACTTGACGACCCAGTTGGCACTCGCTGCCCAGTTGTCAACTCGATCGATTCCACAGGGATATACTCGCTAAACAAGACACCAACTCGATACTAACTAACTCGCACTCCAGACGAAGCACTCTGACTCGCTCTCTCGATGAAGCACACCCGATCAATACTAACTGACTGCAGACCAGCAGGGTTTATATAGCTTTAGGCTTGTGTTCGAGAACATTCTGGGCTAAACCGGTAAGAATTCTTTTCAGAAGGTTCTCCAACCATCCCTAAAACTGCTTTGCGGGGAAGCTATCTTACCGCGCCTGTACATTTCGTAACACTATATTTGTTCTGAACTGGTTGAATGCCACAATTTTGTTCTTGATTTTTCTTTTGCAAGGTGTTGTTTCATATACTCGTCTGCAAAACGGCTAGTTTCAGTAACAATATGAAGCACGAGCAGTTCATCAAAAAATAATTTGAAAAAGATAAGTGGGTTTGAAACATCCGTTATATCTTTCTTTATTCCTGGCACTTACTACAAACAGTAAATGAAAACAGAAGACACTGCATAAAAAATAAAATATGTTTTACTCAAACAGAAACACCAGCAAATACTGCACGGTCATTACTTTCACCATTTCAAAAACAACCCCCGTATTCTCTGAAATAGTATCCTCCTTCGCATATTCTATAAAGGTCATTGTGGTGTTCCAAAGCATTCCAAAGCTTTGTGAGTAATTTTACGAGTAGCAGCACAAAGCAAATGATAGTATTTTGGAATTTCATCTTTTAATGCTATATTTATAATTCCTGCATATTTATAAGCTTGCCTGCATTCCAAAGCTTTGTGAGTAATTTTACGAGTAGCAGCACAAAGCAAATGATAGTATTTTGGAATTTCATCTTTTAATGCTATATTTATAATTCTCTCGCTTTATTCTTTATGGTTTCAGTTCTATGGGCGCTAAACTGATCCAAAACCAAAAGAGAGGGTTTTCTTAAAGAGTTAACCAGGTCGCCTCGTCCATACGTTCTGTAACCACAGTTTCATTCCAGCTTCGTCCATTCAGCCTTTCGGATGAACATGAACAATTACACCCGTTGGAAGTTTTTCTTTCGAATGAGTTTTTCTTTTGAATATGAAAAATGGCGGTAGTTTTCTGCCTTCAGCACAACATGTTAGAACTACTGTATATTGGGTTTTTTCATGATCTGTGATTTTTATGGTTATTGATTTAGACCCTTTAATACTCACAGTCTTGTTGGATGGTACATCAAATGTGAGTAGAATTTATCCATATTTCCTGCTTGACTGAGCTCAAAAGAAGTTTTCTTGCCTGCATTTATAACAAACCTATGAAATGCTAGTATTTTTTCTTCATAATCTGCTGGCATTTTCTGAGCAATAGTTGTTTTTGTACGCATTGATAAGCCTTGCCTTTTCATGAACCTGTAGCACCAGCCCTCAGACCCTGAAAAGTTCTGATTCCCATGTTTTTCTGCAAATCCTTTCACCTCATTGATTATCATTTTGGTTGGAACACTTATCCCAGATTTACCTTTATCTATCACCCACATTTTTATGGCATTTTCAAGTTCAGGCCAAGATGGAATGGGGCATCGAAGGTTATGTTTTTGTTTTTTTAACAGTCTTCAGTTGATCTTCCTGCAGTCGCCAAGTACGTATAATTTTTTTGGTAGGTGGTGGATCGAAATGCCTTGCCTCTGCTCTGTTTCCGTGTATTTTGGCATAGTTTAACACTCCTAGTTTATACTGAATTGTATAGCTTAATCTCCTGTTTCCTGTAGTCATATTTTCCAGGGTATTTTTTTTAAACAAATAGTTTTAAGCACCGATACCGACACGTTTATACAGAGTTGCACCGATACCGAATGTGTGTCGGCTGAGTCAAAGAAAGTGTATGTAAAGTAGGAAAGGCTCCATAGACGTAATGTGACTGTCGAACCTGTTTGAACTTCGACATCAGCTTCGAGCTTTGGTGCGTTTTGGCAACAGATATTTCACGCATGCACAAAATAATTATGGCAGGTGTGTCTAGACCTTTATCCGGGCTAAAAATAGCATTCAGTATTGAAAGTTAACCTGTGTCCTTCACGTATGAGATGCAGGTAACTTTTTTGAGACCAAATTTAGGAAAAAAAGTGTGTCTTATATGCCGTCAAATGCGTTATATTTAAGGCAGTTGGTCTTTTTAATCAATTTGGAGTAGTCTTGTATTTGTGTTGAAATATGATCGCTTCTTCCAGTGCCGATTAAGTTCACAAGCACATATTGAGTTAAATTCGAGATCATTCCAAAATTACATAACACTGCTTGAAAAAGATAACTAAAACTAATATTGACACCAATCATAGCTTAGAATACTCTCTGTACCTACAAAGTATAAATACTGACTCATGAGCACTATGCTTCCCTTTCTTCCCTGACTTCTGCCATGCAAACAACTTCAAGCTGCTTGTGCTTCTCTCCCTGAAATGACATCGTAGCTTTTTATCTGTGTATATAAAAATTATTTGTATTCAAATATGATCAAAAAGTAATTTATCTGCCAAAGAAATAATTTTTGATGTGATCCTAAAAATAAAGATAGTGATTCGCTGAAATAAGTTTTGTCAGCATCTTATTCCTGCCTTTTGTATGATTGGTTCATATATTTAAACTTTAAAATATAATCTGCCTTATCCACACAGCCTTATTCACCCAGCCGTATCTACAGCTAGAAGTTAAAAGTATCGGATTCATGACTGTGCACTTAGTATATTACATATATCACTATTTATTAATAAAAACCATTAACATTTAGAAAACAATAAAAAAGAAGTAATTTTAAAATGGCTAATGTTGCATGTTAAAATGTAAGAATTGTTATATGCACAGGTACCAGACTTTAGTGCAAAACCTTTAGTGACATTTAGTAAGGTTTGGAGTTTGAAACATATGCCATTCTACAAGAAGTGCACGGAAAGTATTTGTGTGGATGGAACACAGTTAAGTTGCATTGCTAAATTTGTCAAAGCTCCTTCCTGTCCCCTATTTCGTATCATGAATTTTTATATAATGTATTTAATATTTTAAAACAGTTTTATATCTCTTTCAGTTTAATGTTTATCTTTTAAACACGGGGAAGCATTAATAACACGTATAAGCTTTGCTTTTAAAGTTTAATTTTTCTAATATTATATATGAACGAAGCATACAAAAGTGCTTTTTAATTTGGAGTATAAAACCCGATATTCGGTAAAGGGTGCAAGAAACATTATCGGTCCATCATTTGCCAACCTAACACATGAAAAATAGTAGCTGTTTAAAAAAAATGGTGGGGCACTGAAAATTGCATAAAACAGCAACAAATTAGCAAAATTAGAAGTGCAAGAAACATCCATACTGAAACAGTAAAAATTACTTAAAACATACATGCATAACAAAACATAAAGTTTCATAAACAGTAACAAATTAACTAAATTAAAAATGCAACAGACATCCACAATAAAAACTACTTTCTTATTCCATGTTCACAGCAACCTATTTTAACTTAAAAAAAAAAAAAAAAAAAGAGAGAGAGAGAGAGAGAGAGAACAGCAGAATTCTTGGCACTGCAGAGCAAACTGGGACTGCTGTCCATGTTCATATTAAGCTATTTTAACTTGATAAAAAATCTGATGTGTACACCACATAATTTCCTAGTATGGAATATTAAATTATACGCATTTTTTTTTTTTTTTTTTTTTTGCATTTCATTTAAATTTATTGGATTGAATTAAATCTACTTTGCCGACAGCGCATAAACCACAATAGAATAAATGCATTCTTTAAAATTCACTCTAGTATTTGTTTACCATACAAACATAGCAGTTCACTTAACAGTATTAATAATTATATAACAGTTAAGTTATATACAATCAAAAGTCGTTAATTCGGACACCCATAATCCGGACCTCAAAGCTAAAAACTTTCTGCGCATGCGCCGCGTTGGCACATGCGCACAGGCATTTTACGCGTGCGCGCAAGACCTTGACTACTACGCATATGCGTGTGCGCAAGTGCAGAATACGTTTTTGCCTGTGCGTTTAATGTATAACGGACGGTGTAAGCTAAAATTATCTAATTATCTATTTCACTTAATGTTAATGATTGCGTTGTTCCTTAATCTTCGAATTGGATCCCGCTTATTATTTTTTGCAGACTGTAAGAGCAATTTTATAAAAGTAAACTTGAACTTTCGATTATGTCAAATAGAATTTCCGATGCTGGAACTTCCAAAGGATCTACAAAACGAAAGTATGTTTCGATGTCCAACAAACAAAAAGTGGAATTGCTGCAAAAAATGGATAAAGACATGAAGAATGTGACAGAGAGGTTAGTGAAAACGAAAAAATTTCGATTGACAAGTTAGTCAGTATTCTCGGCACAGCAATTAACGGGACTTGAACAGCGGAACTTTGTAACTGAACAAGAAATTATGTCTGTTTATAGAATTAAAGAGAAAGTATTATCACATAAAATGAAGCAACTTAAACAACTTACATTGAAAGAAATGTTTAATAAAGTAAACAAATAAATATTAAGCTTTTTTTTGTGTAAATTTTGATACCCTTTAGATCATAATTGTTCTTTATTTCATAAATTACGGTTTCATATTTTTAATTTTAGAATTTCTGCATGCCATCTTATGAGATTTAAACTGATGATCTATAATCCGGAATCGCTGAAGTCCCGACGAGTCCGGATTAACGACTTTTGACTGTAATAATTTCATAGTGGAAACTAAGTTAACTGTTATATAATCTAATAATTATATAAGAGTTAACTTATATATTTTGTTCATATTATAACTTATAATGCACAAAATTTATATCATTAAAAGAATAGACTTATCTAATCGTTGCCACATGTTCTATTCAAATACTATAATAAAGCTAGAATGATGTATAAAAGAAATTAAGCAAAAAAAAAAAAAAAAAGAAGAAGAAGAAAAAAAAAAAGAAAAAAGAAAAAAAAAAAAAAAAAAAAGAAAAGAAACAGTTTTTCACAAACGATTGAGTATTTCTCATTTAATTAATTCAGTTCTCACTTTGCGAGAAGGCAAAAATACATAAAAACTCAAAATATCTATATTAAAAATTACGAAGTAAATCTCAAACACTTATTTCCTCGAAAAAATTCCAGAAAGAATTAAGCATGATTTAATTGGCAATAATAAATGAATGCGTTATCTTTGTTGTTACGAAGCTAAGATTCTCTAGATTGGCAACAAATCCACTAGTCTCCTGTTTCAAATGTAAACATGAATGGCCGCCATAAAGAAAGGCTTAGTGGCACTTAGACAACTTTAAAATTGCTTATAATTCTAAAAATATTGCACACAGATTTACTAAAGGCATAAAAACCTTAACCGGAAGATAAAATCAACATAATATAATCATTTTTAAAGCAAAAAAAATGTACAATTTACAAACATATCTGGGTAAAGAAGCTGAGATCACTGAGCCGTGTCACAGAGTGGATATATATATGGAATATATTTATATATGTTTGGTGTGGCCGATTGCGACCAAAATACGAGGTGCACATCTACATGTTATAGCAGTCCTATATAGAAAATTTCAACCTTCTGAGGCTACTCGTTTTTGAGTTATGCGAGATATGTACATACGCACGTACGTACATACGTTCGTACAGACGCCACGAAAAATTCTCTTCAGAATTAATTTAAAGCAGTTTTATAATTTTTTTAAAGAAAAGAGTATTTTATTCTGTCCTTACGTACAGATATCACGCAAAAACATCATTAAATTGCATTCGATAGTGGTCAAAATGGATATTTTCGTTGAAATATGCTGCCTGAATCTTTTCGCGATTACAATACTTCCTTTTTACTTCGTACAAGGAAGTAAAAATCAAACTGCAGAATTCTCTTCTGAGAAGTTTGCTCTGCTCTTCATGTGCACATCAACCTGTTTTAATTTAAAAAAAAAAAAAAAAAAAAAAACAGAGAATTGCTATTTGGGAAAACCAATTTTTTACATTCTCCTTTTTCCATATTAGACACACATACCTCTCATAGATAGTTGCATCAGTCAGTAGTTGTGTTCCAAGACATATTGAGACAATAAGAACTATAAGTTTGACAAAGCTTACCAGATGTATATTCTTTGGACCTGCAATAAATAATGTGAGCAGTTGTCATAATCGATATTCCTGAAAGGTGTAAGCAAGGGCAGGAGTTCGTCTCTGATGTTCTGTTATAAACGATATTCAACTTTCAAAATAACTCCAGTCCAGTGTTATGTCTGGCACAATGCACACACAACCATTAGCAGGCTACCATGTAAAATAAGGAACACTGTACTTGATGGGCAGATAACATGGAAGTACCAAATGCTGTAAAAGCTGTACCATGTGTATTAAACCAACACCTCCTAGAACTAACTGAAGGCCACGGCGTGTTTCTCAGGAGGAGGTGTGACGTCAGTGTTAGTAGGGATTGTATTTCATTTAACTCTCCCCACCCAGGACTGTGGTGGGTGGATTTCCGGAGTTTTGACGGTCACTTGGTCAGAAATCGTCCATAAGAACAGTCGACATTTTCTTTCTTTTTTCAGATATTTCTATATTATAAGTATTCCACTTTATTATTTGTTTTTCAAATTTTTGATATGGTTTACACATGCTGTGTACCTAACTGTAAAGGGAACTATCCAAATGGTCCAAAAGTACAGGTTTTCTCTTTTCCGAAAGAGAAAGAATTCTTAAATAAATGGATAAAGGCGATTCATAGAAGTAATTTCAAGCCAACAAAATTTTCGAAGGTAAGTTGCGGTTTTTTTTTTTTTAATTTTTTTTTTTTTTTTTTTTT
Source organism: Stegodyphus dumicola (assembly GCF_044657685.1). NCBI lineage: Eukaryota > Metazoa > Arthropoda > Arachnida > Araneae > Eresidae > Stegodyphus > Stegodyphus dumicola. Next base: position 135,850,261 of record NC_140769.1, read on the forward strand.
TTTAATGAATAAGTTTATACTTATTTGTGCTTTAAAAAGTGCTCCTGTGTTAAGTATGTTATAATTATCATAAACTAAAGCGAGTACATACATTTATAGAAAGTAAACATATTTAATCTTATTGTAAGTCTAATAGTGATTATATAAGTATGATGATTTAATCATACTATTAATTTAATTTATAGCAGATAGTATACTGTTTATCATCATGCTAATCGTTCAATCTATAGTTCAATTAAATGTAGGATTAATAAATATTCAAAATTGTAAATACATTTTGTATGTTGCAAAATGCTTGCATTTAAATATCTCGATACATTTGTCACAGGAACAGCGTATTTATTAAAATCCGAAGACCTTGAAAAATCTTGATAATATCTCTGTAATTAATACCAATTTTGTTTCTGATGTTAATGCGAAAAAATACGCTATTTAAATTTTTGTGAGTTCATGCCTGATATTCTTAAAATTCACTTAATATAACATAAATCATTAAATATGAAGTTTTACAAAATCTTGTATTTAATTCTAGTGTAGATAATTAAATCCGATTATAACAATCTTTGCATACAAGTGTTTCGTATTTTTTGTAAGTAAATAATTAAATTTATGCAACACTTTATTTGATAAAAGATTTTTCTATCTAATTAGACATTATTCTTCAAAACTAGTACCTGTTTCACTTTATACAATTAATAGATAAGTAGGATTTCCTTTCTATTAGTCGTGAATAAACATTAACTTATATTATTTTAGTGGCCTGCTGCAACGGGCTGACTGCATGGGTGTTTTCCCCATGTGTAACGTATATACGAGCCAGTTTCCCTTAGAAAGTCCTCCATGAAGGCATCCCTCCCCTTAGGCAGATAGCCCTCGAGGCTTTGCCATAATTAAAATAACCTAACCTGTATTATCTTATGCTACAAATTTAATGAAATTTAATAATGTATGCTCAGTTTAAAGCCGAAAAACTTAATGTATACAAATTCTTGCTGATAGGTTTGTGCCCTTCATTTTCACCCTGAGGACATTTCAAAATGTAAAGAATTCGTTGATGAAAGGACTGGAAGGAAGGTGACTGCTCCCTTATCGAGGTACAAATTAAAACGTTTTGCGATTCCTAGTATTTTCCCAAACTGCCCAAAATATATTTCAAGGGAATTTATCGTGAGAGAAAGCCCAGATGAATGTCGTAAAAGGCTAGAAAATAAAAATCTTCAGTGGGCTGTAACTGAAAGTATATCCCAGTTTCAGACGAATGAAAAAGAAAAATCCTTTTCTTCTTTTTTCTGAATTTTTAGATAAGATGGGAAAAGAAAAGCTACCTGGCTTGTGGAACTGTATTAAAAGAGCACGGGAAGCTATCTTTTTAATTATTGAGCTAACACCATGCCCTGAAATAAATATTTCAGCATTAATAAACGAAAAACTTGAACTTTCAGTTTACATTGGGAAAACTGAACTTAAAAAATTTAATAATTTAACTTTGCCAGCATCTGTTGGCAATGTAGATAAGGTAATTTCTATTTTAAACTTTGTAGTCGTATGAATTTAAAAGTGATGTGCAGAATTTAAGAATAAATTCTGTTTGTGAAACTTTAGAAAATATTGAAGAACAATACGATGAAAATAAGCAGAAAGCCATACAATTCATTAGGGAGCAATTAACATTAATTAATACATCCAAAGAAAACTTACGGTATTCTCCAGAGAGTATGATACTATTCAGTATTTTATGTACAATTTCACCCCATGCTTATAAATTTTTAAGGAGTTCTGGGTGTATTTTGGCTCCTCACCCTCGGACAATTCAAAGGTTATGCTCATCTTTGGTAGCTAATTGTATATTTTGTATAGCAGTATGTCGAAGCAATTTTTTTTTTTTTCCAAAGAAATCGAATATATTGTCATACATTTATACGCATGCATATACATACGTATGGAAATAAAAATGTATGGCATGATATTTCATAAAGACTACAATTTAAATTCTTTCTAAAGATAGAAATGTAGTCTTTATGAAATATTATGCCATACATTTTTATTTGATGAAATGCAGTCTGTGATAAAAAAAAGCAATATTTATCGTTCCCCGTTTACAGACAGTTTTGAATAATTCTGAATTGACTGCAAAGACAATTTCGATGATTTTCTTCTTTTCCTCTATCCTTCCTCTTTTTAGTTGACTGATTGAAAACAATCCTTCCTCTTTTTAGTTGACTGATTGAAAATAAGCATATACATATTATCTAAAGTATTTCTGTATAAATTGTTTCGAATTGTAATGTATAATTTAGTGCATCCTAAGGGCATTTATATGTTAGTAATTTTATTCGGCAGTAATAATGCAATGATAGTGTTTTTCATTTGTTGTGTTCAATATCCCAGTTTAGGATTTGTTACATTTGCCTTCCACACAATACTGCTAAACCATGTTATAAAATTTCCCTGTAAAGATCAGAGGTTAGCTATTTAGATCTATATCAGACCTCTATCAGAGATTTGATATTTGCCATTTAAAATGCAAAATAATATGCAATTCTCTCTGTGCACGTAATGTCTCAAATAATTATAAAAACTTATTTAAATCGTTGCAAGCTTAGCGTTATTTGTTTCAAACATGAGTATTTATTATTATTCGGCAACATATGTCAAAAATAAGATATATTACTTATACTTATCAAAGATGTTTATTAGTCAAGGCATAAATTGTTGTAAGTATAATTAATACGACCCTTGACCAATAAACATCTCTGATTAATTATATTTGTTTTCAACTAATGATTTTATGTTGCTACATGATTCCAGGTAAATTAGCTTCATAATTTAAATCAGTTAGAATTTATCTCAATTTTTTAGGATCTATATCCTGCCTTCATGTCTTAAATTGTCTTTCTGTTTAATTATTGCGTACAAATAAAATTCCGATTCATTAAGTGTGAAGTTTCTTTCGTTAACAAGAGTTTCTCAGCGATTAAATTTAGTAACATCAGTAATAACTTTTAACGGAATTAAAAATTCTAGTTATTCGTATCGAAAACATTCTAAAAATAAAAATCTCGGTTCTTCACATTCTAATGAAAGCAAGGTATTTTCCAGATTTATAAACGATGAGAATTAAATATAAAAATTTCAGTTTTTAAATAAGCCTGTCAAATGGATATTTAAGAAGGCACCCTTAAAGTTGGCGAGGACGAAAGTATCCCTACTGCAGTGACGTCACGAACTGCGCGCCGTGGCCTTGAGTTAGTTCTAGGTGGTGTTGATTAAACTCAGAAATGATAGACAGTTTTTGTTAAATGCATAAAATTAAATATGAAATTAAATGTGAATTGCATTCTGAATTTTTACAGAGGTATCCAGTTCGCTTGTGCAGTTGCTCCTGGAAAATGATGCTCTGCAACAAGAGAGTGATGCTCGAAATGTAGCCATTGAACAGCTTCTGAAGATGACTGTGAAGATCACTGAAAATGAACTTCGACCCATTCAGATGTCAGTTGTTTTACCCACTGATGATTGTGATGATGAAGTATAAAAACTTTTTCAACCCCAAAAGGAGAGCTTTAACCTGACTTCTTGATGAACAAAATGTACTCATATGTATGTCTCGAAGTTTATTGCAGCTAAGGTTGCATGATTTTTATTTACTGCATTTAAGAGTTATTTATTTTTACATATTTATGGGACTGTTTTAATATATATTTTGTATATATATATATCTACATATATGTAGTTGTGTGTATTAAGATTTATAAATTCTCTGACTGCTTATGATTGGATTTCCATTTAGAATCTGCTGGCACTGATTCTGACTGCTTGATTTTTGCATGTCCCATTTTTTTCTCTTTCAGGTAACGAAAAAGTCTTACATGCTTTATTACCTGTTTCAAATATTATTTTACTTAGCAAATGGCAGCAGTGATTCACTACCTTCTTTTTATTTATTTATATTTTTTAAGAGGTATAAAAATATTTTATTTTTTTTCTAGTTTGCTGTTTTACTAGTTTTCTGATCTAATCTGTTATTATTCTTCTGATTATATGTATATTGATCTAAATTTTTCATCTAAAAAACAGTAAGATATGTATTTTTTAAAATGTGTTATTTTATTAAGTACTTTACTGTCCCAAACACAAGAAAGCTTCAGGTATTTGATATGCATTTTAATGTGCATTTTTATATAAAAAAAGACCTGCTCATATGTACTATTTAATACATTATTTTTCCAACAGGTAGCAACACGGGTCAAATGCCTAATTTTAGTATAAAAGAGCATAAGAATTTTTAATGAAGTTTTCTGATCTGAATTTTTATTATGAATTTTTTTATTATTATTCTTTTAGTAGTCTGATCTATTTTTTTTTTTAAATACAGAACTGAGAAAATATTAAAAGAACTTTTTTGGGAGTATTAAGATAGCTTTATAAGTAAGATTAATCCATATTATTTAATGTTTAAAGAAAAACAAAAAAAAAAAAAAAAAAAAAAAGAGGGGAAAATTGTAGTTATATAAAATGTGAATTTGATATATTGTTGTTACTCTACAAGAAATGTAGTTAAATGGCATTGAAACTAAGTTAGTATTTCCATTTAATGCAAAAGTAGGGGCATAAGCTATATTAATATTTTTTTTAATGTTTACAAGATGAGTATATTTTCAGAAATCCATTTTGTGGGGAGAAAAGTGTGATATTCAGATGAATACATTACATTGTAATTTATGCTATGCATTTAATTTGCTGATATAATCTAAAAAAACATTTTGCTATTGACATGCACCGTTACCCTTTTAATTTTATGTGTATAATATTCTATAATTATTGAATATGATAGCATAAGTTTCAATATCAGAACATAATGCAAGTAATAAGTATAATTTATTTTACAGCAATATTAGTTTTCAAATCCTAGCAATCAGAGGTTTAATTGATATTTCAATTGCAGTTCAGCTACTATATTATGTACTTAAATAATTAAATATTTCATTTTATATTTTTACTAGTCTTTTATAAGCTGTGTTTCAGTATTAACAATGCATGCAGCTACCACATAAATTTTGAAATGCAAATACATGTTGTTGCATTTAATTGACTCAATATTTTTGTAAAATATTGTTTTAGCTTTATTTTGAGTTGTTATGCATTGTTCAAGAAAGTCTTCATTGATTATTAAAATTGTTTCATTTTTTTCATTTTAGAAAGATTGGTTATTGCAGTGTGTTTATTGTCCTTAATAATACTGGCATAATGAAATGTAAATTTACTAAACAGACACTTCTTGACTTATGTAAAATTTACCTCCTTTGAATCTTATGCTAGTCAGTTTGTACACAAGCAGAAATTTCTCTAAATATTTGTCTAATACTTTGTTTATTAAAATGTCAGTAATCTTCTCTAAAATATGTCCAAATATTATAAATTTAAATATTTAATGCTGCTTGATAAATTTTACAAAGTTTATTGTATTCTCAAATTTATTTTATAATTATGCTTAATAATATTGTATCCTACTTACAGATCTATTTTATTCTTAGGATGGTATTAGTTCAAGCATAAATAATATCTTTAATTCAATTTATTCAATTCCCTCTTGCTGATATGTCCTTAATTCTTTTTCATTAATGGTCCTTAAGAGTACTTAATTTTCACGTGCAGAAATGTGTACGAACCCTGTACCATCTGTTGAGGAAAATAGTAATAAAATGAGAAAAAGCTAAAGTATTAGCATTTTTAAAGCATCTGATAGAATTGGATTGGAATGAATGTCACTGGTGAAGGAAGGTAAATTTTCATGAATAAAAAGCTTCAAAGAAATCCATGAGTTGGTGAAATAAAACTCACAATTAAAGAGAGATGACAGTGAAGTGCTATACAATTTCCTTTCAATAACCTATTCTTAAATGGCCAGTACTGCCTCCTAGGAGGTTTTTGATTACCAAATAGTTCAGAAAAATGACATTATTTATATACATTCATACAGCTATATAAGATGGCACCGTATTTGTAGTGTATTTTGATTCATGTCGCATGATGGATGTCATGCATGAGCTGTATCAGACAATGCAACATTTTTTATTAGTTAACTGCTATTGTGTTCACCTTCTTTTCAATACAGAGAACTGGATCACTGAGCATTAGGCTTTTGTTCTTGGTGGTTATATCAAGAATTCCAACTCTATAATTTTTCATGGGGATACCTCAAATAAAAAGTTATCTAAACACATTATGCCACATTATTAGAATTGAAAGACCAAACCCGGCCTGTTATTTCTGGAGCATGAATCTCCAGATTTTAAGCAAACCTCAAAATTATCTTGTTTTTTGTGTCTGTATGTTTTATTCATGAAAAGTAGGATTAGTATTGCATAAATCAAGGCAAAGCACTTCAGGATTATATGTCTAAGAGGAGGGATGCTTTCATGAAAGACCTTTTTAAAGGAAATAAACTCATATTTATGTTATATATGGGAGGAAAATCATGAAAACTCCAATGCAGCCTGTCTGTGTTCTGAGGTTTGAACTTGGGTCAGATTATCAGTGTTCAGCAGTTTTTATCACTTGGATGCTTGTAGGAATAAAAATTAAGAAAATGAGTATTTGGGGCCTCTGAAACTATGTGATACATTGGCCCTAAAACTGGCTTAATTGGGCTCTTTTGAGTGCATTAGTGTCACCATTATTCCTGGTGATATGTTATGTGTTATGATATGTAATTGACTTCATTGCTTCAACGAATGTGTGGTGCAGTAATGGCAGCCATTTAATGGAGTGATATTCAAATATTGATTAATAAATGGCACTTTTATAACTATTATTTGGCACATAATTGTAAAACAGTTGTTTGCTGATAATGTCATTCGATTAATATACCATGAATAATATATAGAGAGTATGGATTGTCATGTACATGAAATTTTTATTTAGATGCATTTAATTCTTTTTTCTACCTTGTATGAAAAAAAGTAGGTATTATAATCACGAAAAATCTAAGATATCAGATTTCAATGAAAATATCAATTGTGACTGTTCCCAATTCCATTTGGATAATTTTTTCTGTGATGTATGAACAAAATAAAGGATTCTTTTTCCAAAATGTATTTAAATTGGATTCAAAAGAGATTTATTCATGATGTTTATATGTACATATATGTGTATCTCACATAACTCTAAAATGGCTAACCATAGAACTTTTAAATGGCTACCCATAGAATTTTGTTTATGGGACTGGTAGTTGGGCACCTCCGTTTTTAATGCAATCGGCAGCATCAAATGCATGTATATATAAATTATAGACCAAAACTAATAAATTAAATTCTGAACTAATATCACAAAGACATGAAAGAAATTAATTTAAAAAAATTCTGTAATAAACACATACACCACTCTCTTACCCAGTCTAAAAGTCCATCCCCAGCCTCTATTTTCCCATCTGTTAGTTGCAGTCATATACTTTCAATTGCCAAAGTGTTTTAAATGATGAAAATATTTATGTTTTGTCAATGTCAAATTAAAAAAAAAAAAAAAAAAAAAATCAACAAATAGGGAAACCTAACGTTTAATGCAGTTTCCCGATTCCTGTACTTTTTTAGTATGTTTTGTGCTTCTTATGAAAAAATAAAAGTACAAGAAGTTTGACTCTTGCGTGACGAAAATCGACTCGGAAATCAATTTCAAAATTTTTAATTTTTGATGTCATTTTAAACTTGCCTTGAGGGATCACTTAATTAAATTAGAATAATCGGACAAAATAAGTTTAAATGAAATGCAGCAAAAAGTATGTATAATTTAATAAGTCGTACATTCGCATCAGTTTTTTTTAAAACAGAAATAGCAGGTGTACCAGTTCATATATCACTTTGAAGTGATGGAACTAATGCTTTATATCAACAGTTCCAAAGAGCCTGCACCACTTCCTAGAGAGCATATATTTAGGGCATGTAAAAGAATGTTGTCATTTAGTAAAGTGTAAGACTTTATAATTTAAATTTAATTAATCTGTAATTGCTTAACAAGCTTAGAGATTTTCCAGATCAATGAATGTGTTTCTAAATAATTTTAATATTTGTTTTGTTTTTTAATTGTTATAAATTAAAATGCACAGTACCTGCAGGTAAATTTTAGAATATTTGCAAAATTATTGTGATTAATAAAAGATATTTCTGTATGTGATATACCTGATAATCAATGTGTGATATACTTGGTTTGATATTTTAATATGGTAGATAATAATTATTATTTTCTTTATAGCAGCTTGGAGGTTTGTGTTATGTTGGCTTATTTTATTTTAAAATTAAGTGTAATATAAGTCATGGAGTGGCTGTTATAAATTTGAAATTTTAATATGAATTGCACTTTTTCATGTATCATCATTTTTAGGTAAACTTGCAACAGTATTTTGAAAGCTAGTTATTTTCTCAATTTCCTTGCATTTATTCTTTAAAATCCATTGTTTGTATCTTATTTGAGAAAAAAATTGTTAATTTTTTAATTCACTTTTGTATGTATGTGGTATGTGTATGAAATTTCAAAATAATTTTTTTTATTATGAATGTTTGCAGAGCCATATATTTTCCCTTTTGTAATGTGTTATTTTCAGTTCTTAGTCAAAACTACAAGAATTGAAATATTTATATCAGGTGAACACTTTTGTGTGACCATAGATTGAGCAGTGGAGTGTTAATACTTTTTCATATTTAAAATATAACTAACTATAAGCATTTACCTGTTGATGTAACAAGAGTGTTTAAGTTTATTATTTTTCAGGTTTTAAGTTGTTTATTTCTATCTCTGTTTAAACAGAACTGATTTTTAAAATAATTTGTTTCAAGAAATAAAATTAGTAAATAAATAAAATAATATAATTAGGTGTTTTGGAACTCTTCTAAATTATGTTTCGAATTTTACATAATGCATCATTTATGTCACTTGAGTTTTAACCAGTTTTCAAAATACGTTTTTTCATGTGTGTGCGTGCACATGTGTACATGTATGTGTGTTTATGTAAGATTAATATAGTACCTATATAAAAGAAAAAAGTGGGGATTCTGTGAGGTATTATTGCTTTCAGTTTTGATGAAATCATATCCATGAGAATAGACATTGTTGTTAACTATATTAGATTTTTTTCTTTCTCTTCTATGTTATACTGATGCATTGCCTCTATACATCATAAGTTAATCATTTAAAAAACCAATTTATTCAAATTTCTTAGCAACATTTTGGAAAGAGTGATATTTTATAGTCAAGTGTCATAAATAAAATAGTTTTCTACCATCCTGTAAAATTGATTGAGTGCAAAATTTCTAATGATATTTTTTGTATATTCATCCAGAATTAAACTATTGTAATGGAATTTCATAGTAATTTGTTACTTGCAAACTTGTACATTTTTAAAAATTTTATTTGTATTGTAATGTATATTTTAAATATTTTGATATTCTTTTATTTAAAGCATTTTATGTTATGTGAAGAAATGTTGAAACAATGCCAAAACTTTTTAAAAGTGAAATTCTTTTCTAGGGGAGTTTTAAATTTATTCAAGAGTTAAAGTTCATATAACTATACTTTATTCTTAACAAACGATAAACCTACCTCTTTCTCCTTCCTTTTTTCTTTTTTCTCCTTTTTCCCTCCCATTTTAAAATTTTCCTCTTAACTTCATTCAAATTTTAAGATTTAAATTTCTATTCCTCATTTTTTATTGCAAATATATGTTTTGGAACATTTTGAATTCTTGAATGCTTTGAATGGAAAACTTATTAAAAGCATTGCAGTAAAATGACCCGTGAATGATGCAATAGCGTTTTAAATGCTGTACTAATACATTTAATGAAAGAAGAGTGATGTTTCCAAAATGAATGTGCCACAAAACTGTGTAGAATCATTTTCCTCTTTGTAGTATGTGCTGGCAAATGGTTAAGTTATGAGGTTGTAATTGCATATAAAAATGTAAATATTCTATTTTTAAGTGTAGATCTGGGATTTACAGTTTTCATAAAATAATTTAGCTATTAAAAGTGTATAAATATTCTAAAGCTTTATTTTGCTGTTAACTTTTTCTTAGTTCTATGAGCACTATTTTTCTTAGTGGTTGGCCACTAGTGAACATGCAGTGGCTGATTATTGAATTTGTGTCTTATGAAATGCAAACTGCACTTGTGCCTTCGTTTTGTGAGCTGATTTAAAATTTATTGATTGTTTTACCTCATGTGTTTTATCATGCTATGCATCAGATTGTAAGCTTTTGTTATTTTGAGACATTTTACAGTGGTAAGAATAACTTTTATCATCTGGTAATGAAATTTAATTATTAAACTCATGGGAAAATATGTGTTTATGATGCTTATTTGGATATATTTTTATTCATTGTTATCTATGTGAAAAAAACACAGTTTGTAGTTTACCTTGGCTACCCGAGCTGTAGGGCCGTACATTCATAAAAATACAGCAAAAAGGATAGACATTATATCCAAAATATTACATACAAAATAAAGAATTTCATCAGTTTATATGGTTCAATATTTTTAAGTGTATATTCATATTTCTATAAAAACAAAGAACTCTGTCTCTATAAAAATATGCTATATAAAATCAAAGTGCAAATTTACTAGCATTTTTTTTTTTTCCCTTTGTGTTATTACCCAGGAAATTTTACCAGTTGCCAGTAATAAATTCAAAAATATTGTTTGTTTATGTTTGCATAGCTAAAAATGAGACATTTAAAAAGAAAAGGAAATTATATTTTTGAACTGCACTTAAAATAAATTTGTGAAACAAATATCAAAACTAAATTTGGGGGTCTTTCTGTAATAACTCAGTATAAGAATCAAAGTATCAATCAATTTGTTTATAATACAGTGTATATCTTTAGTTCTCAGTTTTGTTATGAGTATCCTTGTACAAAGTAAATGAAGTATTGTTTAAAAACTATACATATAAGGTTAAACTAAATCTGCTTCAAACTATGCACTGTGGTGTAGTGGCCGAAACCGCTACGCAAATCCTGGGCTGTGACACAGGGTTGAAATGAACACTTTCAAGTTTAATTAATAACATGAATTTTAATAAGATGAAACCTTAACAGTTGCATATCTTGACAATATGGGACTTAGATATATTTACTCTCGTAATTTCAGAATTTTGTTACAGGAAAAATGCTCTAACGCATTTTACCCGAGGAATGATCGTTCTTAGCAGGCTTTGGAACATTGTGGGCTATACTGGCCATCAGCAGGAAATTAATATCCTGCTCTTGCCAGTTCCTGATGTGGTCCCGTGTAGGGTCTGACAGCGAAGAAACCTGAATGGAATTTTCTCTTGTGGAGGTGGAAATGTGTGGTGAGAAAGAGATAAAAGAAGCTCCTTGCTTCTGTGCTGGTACTTCTTAGGTGGATTCCGTTAGCAGAGGCTGAGGGAGGAACATCGGATGACTTGATGTGTAGGATAGCCAATTACGTCAGAGGAGCACTTAAAATGTTGAGAAAATCCAAATTAAATTTGATGATAGAAAGGACGTCAGAAACACTTAACTAAGAAAAACAATGTCACTGCGCATCTTGGTTGTTCCTTGAGATTGTGACTACTTCTTATTGATCGACGAGATCTGAATTCAAGAGATGGGCGGCGAAGGGGCAGAAACATTTGTCTTCAGTCCCAGGATTTCGTAGATAAGAATATCCGTGAAATTAGTGGGATTTTTGTTGATAATATTGTTGTTTATTCTGCTGAGGTAGTCCTGAATGGTATCCATTTTCAAGTTGGAGTGGAGGGTCTTGTTCCGAACATAGTAAGGAGCTTTTGTGATGATTCTTAGCACCTAATTTTGAAGCAGTTGGAGTTTGCCTATCTCGTTTGCTCAGGCCGGGGAAGCATACGTGAAAAATATATTGCCGTATTAAGTTTTCCATTTTTCTTCTTTGAAGTTATTTAACTATTTATGGTTTATTATTTATGGTTATTTTAAGTTTATTTAACTTTCTTACAAGTTCCATATTTTAATACTAGAAACGTTTAAATATTTATTCTGTTTTCTAGTTACTTTACCTGATGTAGTTTGACATAAATTTAATTTCTAATGCACATTTAATTAATAAATTTATAATTATGAGCGTCTGCAGAATTTTCATAATTAACAAACAACAACACTAATTCAGAAGTCAAACAACAAAAATCAGCGTTATATCTACAAAATTTTCACAGGACTAGTTTCGATGGATTTACCGAACCACCATCCTCAGCTGCAAAACTGCAAATGAACAAGATAGGAAATAATGATTAGATAAGATAAGAGAGCCTGGACAAGAATAAGCAAGTGGCGCCATCTGTTGGTGAAACCAGAACTAAAACATAATTTTTTTAAAGGCCGAAGGCAAATTTGGATTGGAATTAGGTTCATTAACTAGAACAGAAAGATTTTTATGAATGTGAAATGCCTCTAGAAAATCCATTTCTCCAATGGAAGATGTTTTTTGAATAATTTTGGCAGCGGAAAAATTGAAAGTGTGATTTTCGGACCAACAATGTTGAGCAACAGAGCACTTCTGTGTTTCCTTTTTTCTGACATATGCCTCATGTTCCTTGACGCGAAATTTTAAGGCTCTCTTAGTTTGGCCAATGTAAATTAAACCACACTGGCAAGGAATCCTATAAATACCCCAGGAATTCATATCCGGAATGGGGTCCTTGAGTATGGAACTCGGAATTTTATTGATGGGAGAATAAACAACACGAAAGTTAAATTTCTGCAAAATATGTGCAACTTTATAGCTAATTGATGGAAAGAAGGGAATGACAACAGAATTTTTATAATCTCCTAAAACAAGCGTGTGCCTTTTAGTGTGTTGAGATGAGAATTTTTTAACTGCTTGATTAATAATGTTGGGTGAAAAGCCCCTGTCAATATTGCTTTTAAATAATTTAGTTCTTCATCAAGGGCTAGTTTGGAGGAGCAAACTTGAAGAGCACGGAAAACATAGGCATAAAATGAAGCTAACTTTTGTTTAGTCGGATGATATGATTTAAAGTGTGGTGGAAGGCAAACCGATGAAGGTTTACTGTAAACCGTAGTACTGAAGTTGGATGTGTTACGTGTGACCAGAATGTCGAGAAACGGAAGAGAATTGCAAGTCTCAAGTTCAAAAGTGAACTGAATAGCAGGATCAATAGAATTCATTGTTGAAAGAACTTTATTTAAATCATCTTTATTACTTTCAAACAGGGTAAAAGTATCGTCTACGCAGCGGAACCATGCCGGGAAGTTTAAAGTTTCAAACAATTTTGATTCATAATAATGCATGTAGATATCAGCCAGGATGGGACTGAGGGGGCTTCCCATGGCTAATCCCTCAGTTTGCTTGTAATATTTATTTTGAAAAACAAAATGTGTTTGTTTCAAACAGAGTGAGAGAAATTAGCTCATCAGTTTCGATGCAAGAGAAATGAAATTCGCGAAGTCTGGTTTCTAGACATCTTAATGCACCCTTTACTGGGATATTGGTGAATAATGATTTTACATCAAAAGAAACCAGGAGAAATGTTTTTAACCTTTTTTACAAACTCTATTGAATTTTTTATGGTGTAAATGTTATTGTCTAATAGAGTGGAAAATCTAGAAACTAAATATTTAGCTAATGGATACGAGGCAATACCTAAATTTGATACAATAGGGCGGAAAGGAATACCACTTTTATGAATTTTGGGAAGAGCATATAATCTGGCACAATTCGCAACAGATGGGATAAGCGAATGTTTTAAGTTGCTTGAAATGATTTGCGAAGATTTGATCGCAGTTTTTATTTTTGACAAGTCCGAAGGTGAAGGATCTTTAGGGATCGGATTATATGGTCCTTCGTTTAAGAGTTTAGTGACACCATCGATGTAAATGTTCTTATCCATGACGACTATGTGGCCACCTTTGTCGGTTTTTGAAATGATAATATCCGGGTTAGAATGAATTTCGCGCATTGTAGCTCTTTCTCTCGCAGTTAGATTTGGTTTCAAAGGTTTATTATTGAATTTCACATTATGAGCGATAAGATGCCTAATCATTTCTTTCTGCGAATCTGAAACTTTACTGAACTTGAAAGCTTTTTCGATAGGAGCCAAAATCTTTGGAATCGAGAGTATATCACATATTTTTGCACTGTATTCAAGTTTCATATGTATGTTGTCATAATAATTAAAATTTATTTACAATTTATACGTCAGAGTTCCAAACACATAATGATGTTGTTATAATAGATTTCATGCTAAGCTATTTTTAAATTTAACTATTAATTTCTGCAAACATTTACATGATTACTTTAATTGACAAAAAATATTTCTAGCACACTTTGATACGGAAAAATCTTTTGCACGCCACTGAGCTATACTAAATTTTCCAGTCTAGTTCAGACATCATGACTATTATTGATGTCATTTATAAAAAATACAATTAGCATGCTTTATAATTATTTAATTTATGATATTATTATAATATTCCTTGCTGTAATATTGTAATTAATGAAAGATGTTTGTAATGCTAATATGTATGTTTACTAATACTGTTTAAACTCAACCACGTGATTTGCGCATGCGCGCAGCAAAAACTAAAACAGAACTTTTTTTAACTGAACTTTGAGAACTCATAATGGACGTTTGAGTGAAACATGTAATCCTTCTCTTCTGATTTTAGTTTAGTGATGTGATTGTAAATTAAATATCTTATTATCTTAGAAGCCTCTCTCTTTCCGTGAGTAGTGCCTTTTTGATGGATGCAATTAATAAAACATTCCCGGATACGCCTTTGGATTAGAAAGAAGATCGATTAAAAGGTTAAGTCTTTTTACCTTTTATTTTCTAAGAAATTATTATGATTATACATTTTTTGGCATCCCGTGCCGCGAATGAAAGCGAATTGTTGATACTTGTTGAATTATTGAATATTAAATAATGACGGAATTAATCGATACATTGAAAAGGAAACGCGGCCACATAAGAGCTGCCGGTACAAAATTAATTGGCCGAATCGAAACTGAATTATCAAAAACAGAAGTGAATGCAGAGGAACTAGAAATTTCCTTAGAACTCTTAAATGAAAAATCGAACGAGTTAAAACAAATAGATGCCGATATAGAAAAATTAATAGACATAAAGGATCTAGACCAGGAATTAAACGGTGTTGATGAATATCGTGAAAGAATAACTACATTTAAATACAAAGCTAACAAAAAATTGAAAGAAATTAATATAGAACAACAAAAATTTAGTGTGTTAAGCAGCACTGAACAGTTAAGTGAAAGTATTATAGAAAACGTTGAAATCGAAGTCATAATGTGAAGCTTTCTAAACTTACGATTCCGAAGTTTTATGGCGAGAGCTGCGAATGGTTGACATTTTGGAACACTTTTTCATCAGCCATACACCAAAATAAAACGCTTGACGCTATAACCAAATTTAATTATTTGAAATCCTTTTTGGGAGGTACTGTATATAACACTAGTGACGCTTTCAATTTAACCGAAGAAAATTACCAAACTTCAGTTAAACTCCTCACAGAAAGATTTGGAAATAAAGATGTACTGAGAAACGTCCATACAGATAAATTACTGAAAATAAGACCTCTAAAGGATTCTAGTGACATTCAAAATTTCCGTAAACTCCTCACAGAAAGATTTGGAAATAAAGATGTACTGATAAACGTCCATATAGATAAATTACTGAAAATAAGACCTCTAAAGGATTCTAGTGACATTCAAAATTTCCGTAAGTTATTCAATTACATACAAAAACATATTCGATGTCTTGAATCATTAAATATGACCTCAGAAACATATGGAGCTTTATTAACACCTGTTTTGCTTAAAACATTGCTCGCAGATTTGGTTTTGGAATATAATAAAACATTTCGAAAATCAAATTACGATTTGAATCACCTAGTAGAATTTCTTTCTCAGCAATTAATTGCACGGGAGCAAACAACTTTGCAATCGAAAGAAGCGGCTTCAATTCCCGCCCCCCCCCGACAAACAAAACGCGAAAACAAGCTGTCAACTTGGCATGATAAACGGGTACCAGATGTATCGTCTGCCTCGCAGTTGCTGTCTACAAATGAGAATCAAAATTATAAACATTCGAACTGTATATTTTGCGATTCAGATCATGAAAGTTCTGAATGTCCGAATGCGAGTCGTTTAACCTTAGATGAAAAAAAGCAAAAATTGCTGAATCACGGATACTGTTTTAAATGTTCGAAACGGAACCATATTTCCCGCTTATGCAAGACCAAAGTTAAATGTTCCATATGCGGTAAAGCTCATTTTTCAATAATGTGCAATACTGTTAAGAATGATTCTCACGGAAATAATTCTACAGACATTATTGGGGATGAAAATGATAAAAAAAGACTGTGTTCTGACAAATAAATCTTGCATGCAGTTAGTAAATTTGCAAACTTTAGTAGTAAAACTTCGTGGGGATGGGATCGAAAAATACAGTGTCTCAAAAAAGTGATGGGACGCTTGTGCTTTACAAAAAGAAACTGTAATAAAATAAATTAAAAAAACATGTAAAAATTTTTTGTGGGTGTGTTTCATACTTAATTTTAGTAACAATTATTACATAACATACATTTTTTCAAAATATTAAAATATTAATTTAATAAAAATACAATTGTTTAGAACGGAGCAAAAAATGGCTCACATAAGTGATGGCACACTACGTACTATGCAACAAAAATCGTCTGAAGTAAGCAATAAAAATATCTTTTGGGGTATTTATTTTTACTCAAAAGCAATTGGCAATAATTTATAAAATCGTCTGCAGTATTTCTCTCCAGTTTGTTTTGGAATTTTTGTGATTTTTAGCTCTGTGCAGCTATGAATGCTAAACGAAAAGAAACTTTGCCTGAAATTTGAAAATTAGTTATTAATTTGCATATTGAACGTGGAAAATCTATTAGAGAAACAGCTGAAACAGTTAACTTGAGTCCTTCAACAGTTTTCAATATCATTAAACGATATAAAAAGAATCATATGATCCAGGATAAAAGAAGACCTGGCCGACCATCAAAACTATCCAATGGAATAAAGCGAATTATCGTTCGAAATATTAAAAAAAATCCAAGAATGAGTGCTCCTAAAATTGCTGCTGATTTACAAGCATTATATGGAGTAATTGTTAATCCTGAGACTATTAGAAAAGTAATTCGATCTGCTGGATATCACGGTAGAGGAGCCAGGAAAAAATTCTTCGTAAGTGAAAAGAATAGAAAACTCAGACTGGCTTTCGCAAAATCCAACATAAATAAGAATTCTGATTACTGGAATGAAGTTATATTTGCTGATGAGAGTAAATTTAATATATTTGGTTCTGAATGTAGAATCTCGGTGTGGAGAAAACTCAGGGAAGAATTTCGCAAACAGAACTTGGTGCCAACAGTAAAACATGGTGGAGGAGGGGTTATGGTATGGGGGTGTATGTCGTCCGCTGGAGTTGGTAATCTTGTTTTTATTGACAGTATAATGGATCAGTACAAGTATATTGACATTTTAAATCAAAATTTGAAATCTTCAGCACGAAAATTGAACCTTCATAACAATTTTAAATTCTACCAGGACAATGACCCTAAGCACACTGCTTTAAACGTTAGGCTCTGGCTGCTGTATAACTGTCCTGAAATAATAAAAACACCACCACAATCTCCAGACTTAAATCCCATAGAGAATATTTGGCAAGAATTGGAATCAAGAATTCGCAAACACACCATTTCTTCAAAACAACAATTAAAATCGGTGCTTCAAGAAGAATGGGGTGAAATCACAAAAAAATTAGTGGAATCCATCCCAAGAAGATTAAATCATGTTTTAAAAGGAAAAGGAAATCCAAAAAAATATTAAAACCTTTTAAAAAGTAAAATTTTTGGATAAATATTTGATGGAAAAGTAAGTGTCCCATCACTTATGTGTGCCATTTTTTGCTCCGTTCTAAACAATTGCATTTTTATTAAATTAATATTTTGAGAAAATGCATATTATGTAATAATTGTTACTAAATTTAAGTATGAAACACACCCACTAAAAATTTTTACTGTTTTTTAAATTTATTTTACTACAGTTTCCTTTTGTAAAGCACAAGTGTCCCATCACTTTTTTGAGACACTGTATGTGAAAATTTTAATAGATAGTGGTTCCCAGCGATCCTACATTTCGAAGTATGCAGTTAGCATAATGAATTATAAAACAAGTGGTAAAGAAGAATTAATCCATGGTTTGTTCGGAGGAATTGAAAAGAAAGAAACTCATAGTAAATATTTAATTAGATTGAGTAGTCTTAAAGGTGATTATCACTGCAATTTTCAGGTTTTGAATCAGGATAAAATATGTACTGACATTCCTCAAATTCGTAGAGATACATATCTTACTGAACTGCGAAAACATGGAATTTATTTAACTGACATGCAGAATAAATCTGTGGATTTGATGTATGAAAAATCACCTTTAGAAATTCATGTTCTTTTAAGTGCAGATGTGGCAGGAAAGCTTCTAACAGGGAAGGTTAGACAACTAAAATGTGGGTTATCATGCGTACTTACTAGATTAGGATGGACAATGATGGGCAAAACTGAAAAGCGTGAGTTCTCTGACAGTACGAAAACTGTATTGTCACTTCATGTTAATGATGCTAAAATTTCGGATTTATGGTGTCTTGACTCGTTAGGAATAACGGATCCTGCTACAACCCACACAAGAAAGGAAATTAATGAAATCGCTAAAACATATTTTCGTCAGTCATTAAAGAGAGATAGTGAGGGTAGGTATCAGGTCTCTCTTCCTTGGTTAGAAGGGCATGAGGTTTTACCTGACAACAGATTATTAGCAGAGAAAAGGTTAAAATCTGCGTCAAAAATCTTCAGTCAAAAAACTGTCTGAAAGAGTATGAAAATATTTTTAACGAATGGGCTGAAGAAGGTATTATAGAATCTGTAGAAGATAAGAAAACCGAAAATTGTCATTACCTACCACATAGGGCTGTAATTAAGGAAAGTTCAACCAGGAAGATTAGACCTGTGTTCGATGCCTCAGCGAAGGAAAGGAATGGTGTGTCCTTAAATGACTGTTTAGAAAAGGGTCCAAATTATTTGGAATTAATACCGAGTATTGTAAACAGATTTCGACTAGGTAAATACGGAGTTATCTCAGATATACGTAAGGCCCTTTTCGCAAATACGTGTCTGTCATCGAGATAGAGACTTTCTTAGATTTCTCTGGTGGGAAGAAGGAGATTCCGAAAAATTGAAAATATATCGACATAAGCGCGTTGTGTTTGGCGTTAATACCAGTCCTTTTTTTCTCGCCGCCACACTGAATTATCATCTCGAGAATGTTCCTGAACATCAACAAGAGGTAGCTAAGAAATTAATTGAATCAATGTACGTCGACAATTGTGTGGCCAGCGTTGATACTATTGAAGAACTAAACACTTTCATTAATGTGTCGAAGGAAATTATGTCGACTGCTAAATTTGATTTAAGGGGATGGTGTTACAATCAACCTAGCGGTGAAACTTTAAAAGGAAATCCTTGCAATGAAGACTCCGATAAAACCGTATCAGTTCTGGGGTTGAAATGGAATTTATCAAATGACACTTTGTCCTGTGACTGTAAAGATAGTTCTGTGAAACAGCCTGTCAGCAAAAGGAATATATTGTCAATAGTACACAGGATTTTTGACCGGATTGGGTTTACAGCTCCTTTTACTCTGATTCCTGAGCTAATGCTCCAACAATGCTGGAAACAGAAGATTTCATGGGATAACAATTTACCTAAAAACATTTCTGACAAATTCGAAAATTGGAAAAATAAATTGCACAATTTGGAAAAAATAGCTATACCCAGAAGAATTTTTGCTGACTCCGAAAGAATTTCCGATTTATCTTTACACGTGTTTTGTGACGCGAGTAAATCTGCTTATGCCACATGCATATTTATGCGAAGCTGTAATGAAAATTCCGTTACATGTCAGCTCATCTCAGCTCGATCCAGAGTGGCCCCTATCAAGCCGATTTCCATACCACGACTAGAGCTCTTCGCTTGTACGATTGGTGCTAGACTGGCACATCGTGTTAAGGAAGATTTGAGACTAGAAAGCTTGCCTATTTATTATTGGAGTGATTCTATGGATGCATTATTTTGGATAAAAAGGAATGAAAACTGGGCCGTTTTCGTTCACAATAGAGTGAAAGAAATCCGTACTCTGTAATCAAAACGACTGGAATTATATTCCTGGAACGATAAATCCAGCGGACCTCCCTTCCCGAGGATGCAGTCCGGAAACCTTAGTCAAATCGAAATAGTGGGAGGGTCCCGATTGGTTGAGAAATGATCCAGAAAATGGCCTACCTCTGAAATTGTACCGAATTTTGACATTATAAATGCTGAAAGAAAGAAGACAATAATTTCTGCAGTTAATTCGAATGCTATGACTGAAGTTAATTTTGATAAAATTTCTTCGTACAATACCATTCTAAAGATAATATCTTGGATCTTCCGTTTTGTTAAATTTGTCAGACTAAATCCTAATGAAAGAACTTTTGGAACAATTACAGCGGAAGAAATTAAAGGAGCCGAATTAACTCTTTTGAGATTAGTGCAGAGTGAATCATTTTCTGGATTAGATGACAAAAGATTACGTGTACTTCAACCAATGATTGATTCTAACGGAATCCTTAGGGTTAAAATCAGAATTCTGAGAAGAGATGATACAGAAAACTTTCGATTTCCTATTATTCTTCCTTCAGATCATCCTATTGTAGTAAAATTAATTAGAGCTAAACATGAAATGAACAATCATGCAGGAGTACAATTTTTAATATCCGCTTTACGAGAACAATATTGGATTTTGAAAACACGAAAGACTGTCAAGAAAGTCATAAGAAGCTGTGTTGTATGTCAGAGGTTCGATACTAGTTCTTCGAAAACACCCATTGCTCCTCTGCCTGAGGACCGAGTAAGAGAAGCAGCAGTCTTTGAGATTGTAGGTGTAGATTTGACTGGACCGTTGACGGTTGATATTGAAGGGAAATCAAAAATCATGGATAGTGATTTTTACCTGTGCTGTTTTTCGCGTAGTACATTTGGAATTGATTTTCTCGCTATCAACTGAAAGTTTTCTGCAAGCGCTGAGACGTTTCATTGCTAGACGTGGAAGACCCTACACCATCTATTCCGGCAATGGAACGAATTTCAAAGGAAGTGATAGATTATTCAAAAGCTTAAATTGGGATAAAATCTTAGAACAAGCTAGTATCCACAGGATCACATGGAAATTTCTTCCGCCATCAGCTCCCTGGTGGGGAGGATGGTGGGAGCGATTAACAGGAGTCCTGAAAAGAATCCTTCGCAAAGTTTTAGGATGATTATCTCTGAATCATGAAGAAATGATAAAAATTTTGTGTGACTGTGAAGCAGTAATGAATAATCGTCCATTGACGTATGTCTCGGAAGATGTTGAAGATTTATCTCCGATCACACATTCCATGTTTCTCCATGAGATTCGACAAATTGGAGTTCCTGATATGGATAATATAGATGCGAAATCTTTAAACAAAAGGCTTATTTATCGACAAAAACTTTTACAAGATCTACGTAAAAGATTTCGAATCGAATATCTCGAACAGTTACGGCAAAATTATGAACATGTAAAAGCTTCACAACCTCTGAAAATAGGAGATCTTGTTTTAGTGTCCGATGATAATAAGAAGCGAACAGACTGGTTATTGGCGAAAGTAACCGGAGATTTTCAAATCTCGAAATGGACATGTGCGTTTAGTTAAGGTCAAGACTAAGCTTGGAGAAGTTTTGCGACCAACCAAGCGTTTGTATCCTTTGGAGATAAAATCATCAGATGAATAGTCTAGATCTAGAAATGTGGCAAGCAGCTCTTCTGATAAAACAGAGACTTACTGCGATCCTGATATTCATAATGACTTGCCTCAAGATCTTAAGAGCGAAAAGATTCCATCGATGACTTCAAGAAGTGGTCGAATGGTAAAGCCTGTTCAAAGGTTACAGTTTTAAATTTGATTTTTCAGCAAATTTAAAGTTGGGAGTATGTTGAAACTCTCACCGACAACCACGTGATTTGCGCATGCGCGCAGCAAAAACTAAAACAGAACATTTTTAACTGAACTTTGAGAACTCATGATGGACGTTTGAGTGAAACATGTAATCCTTCTCATCTGTGTTATATATATTTTTTAGTTTAGTGATGTGATTGTAAATGAAATATCTTATTATCTTAGAAGCCTCTCTCTTTCCGTGAGTAGTGCCTTTTTGATGGATGCAATTAATAAAACATTCCCGGATACGCCTTTGGATTAGAAAGAAGATCGATTAAAAGGTTAAGTCTTTTTACCTTTTATTTTCTAAGAAATTATTATGATTGTACAAATACCTTTTATTTTCTTTGTTAAGCTCTGGCATTTCTTACCGTTATTCAAGTAATTAGCCTGCTTGTTAAATATTATTTACTTGTTCTTGTGATTGTGATATGTAATTCTATTTCTTTATTTTTATTTTCCTCTTGGCTACAATTAGCTTCGAAAAGTAAAATTGTAACCCTGTATGCAATGGGGGAAGAAATTTTGATTCGCGCAGTTGGACTATACTAGGACGAGGGTGGGTTTCATTCGCGCAGTTGGATTACACCCCTTGCTTTTGTATTATTTAATATAAAATTCGTAAAGTTCTAACATAAAATTGTATTGGGACAACAATAATAGTGACAATATAGGACTGATATCATACCTGAGTGCATTCGATTCGATTAATTTCTGTTTGACTATGATTTTGAAGTATTATTATTACCACTGCCACAGTTTTAGATTTAATCACAAGTGACCAAGAATAGTGGAAAAGCTAATATTAAAATATTATACATATTTATATTTACGGTGTAGCAGTAATTTATCTAAAATAAAATAAAAAACACGTATTTTATTCTTTTTCGCTTTCCTTAGGACTTCCTTAAAATTTTCTGACATGTTATGTTTCGCATGGGAATAGTTCGTCAGCTAAATTTGTTTTAGCAAATTTATTTCCTCTTTGGGTGAATTCATGTAAACTAAGAAAAAAAAAAAAAATTCGAAACAACAACAGAAACCAACCTCATTTCTAATAAAATTTACACTAAATTTATGTATTCTGTTTGTGACGCCAGGATAAAAGTCAGGGAGTCCTTTTCAAACATCTCAAGATAAATGCTTTTCGAATTCCATCTGACACCATAAGAGTATTACAAACAGCGACATTTCTATTTTTCAATTAACGTGAAACGTCTGTAGTCATTCTGATAAAATGTCAGACCACGCTTCCAGAATTACTGAAGGGTATATGTTTACGTTCTCGATAACATAGGAACGCAGTTAAAATTTACGATTTGTTGATCCTACATTTCCTTCTAATAAGATTAGGATCGACGCCGCGCTCTAGATTTAAAAGATCCTCGTCTGGTAAACGGTAGCGTCTGATTATATAGTAACAGATAAGCGAACTATCCTACTGAGTTTGCTCGTACTAGATTTATAGACGTCCGAGTTGTAGAATTGTTTGGAAAAGTAGCAGTGTAATAATTTTTAGCTATAAAATAGTAAATTTAATTCGCTCTTGTGGTACGATTTAGCAGGATGCTTGGGGAAATTTAGCATATTATGAAGCCTTTACGAAAATACAGAGACTGTTTGCACATTTTAGGACGTTTTTGATTAAATAAAATAAACTGCACAACACTGTTTTTCGATAATGACTTTGCACACTTTAGGACGTTTTTGATTAAATAAAATAAATTGCAGAATACTGTTTGGATAATGACTTGCACTTTTGTGTTTGATTAAATATAATAAACTGCAGAATACTGTCTTTGGATAATGACTTTGCACATTTTAGGACGATTTTAATTAAATAAACTTCAGAACACTGTTTCTGGATATTGACTTTGCACATTTTAGGACGTTTTTGATTTAATAAAAAAAACTTCAGAACATTATTTTTGGATAATGACTGCCCATTTTAGGGGTTTTTTGATTAAATAAAATAAACTGCAGAATACTGTTTTTGGATAACGACTTTGCACATTTTAGAACGATTTTGATTAAATAAACGGCAGAACACTGTTTTTGGATAATGACTTGCACATTTGTGTTTGATTAAATAAAATAAACTGCAGAATACTATTTTTGGATAATGACTTTTCACATTTTAGGACGATTTTGATTAAATGAACTGCAGAACACTGTTTTTGGATAATGACTTGCACTTTTGTGTTTGATTAAATAAAATAAACTGTAGAATACTGTTTTTTGGATAATGACTTTTCACATTTTAGGACGATTTTGATTAAATAAACTGCAGAACACTGTTTCTGGATATTGACTTTGCACATTTTAGGACGTTTTTGATTTAATAAAAAAAACTTCAGAACATTATTTTTGGATAATGACTGCCCATTTTAGGGGTTTTTTGATTAAATAAAATAAACTGCAGAATACTGTTTTTGGATAACGACTTTGCACATTTTAGAACGATTTTGATTAAATAAACGGCAGAACACTGTTTTTCGATAATGACTTGCACATTTGTGTTTGATTAAATAAAATAAACTGCAGAATACTATTTTTGGATAATGACTTTTCACATTTTAGGACGATTTTGATTAAATGAACTGCAGAACACTGTTTTTGGATTATGACTGCCCATTTTAGGGGGTTTTTGATTAAATAAAATAAACTGCAGAACACTGTTTTTGGATTATGATTGCCCATTTTAGGTTGTTTTTGATTAAATAAAATAAACTGCAGAATACTGTTTTCGGATAATGACTTTGCACATTTTAGGACGATTTTAATTAAATAAACTTCAGAACACTGTTTCTGGATATTGACTTTGCACATTTTAGGACGTTTTTGATTTAATAAAAAAAACTTCAGAACATTATTTTTGGATAATGACTGCCCATTTTAGGGGTTTTTTGATTAAATAAACTATATAATACTGTTTTTTGGATAATGACTTTTCACATTTTAGGCCGATTTTGATTAAATAAACTGCAGAACACTGTTTTTGGATAATGACTTTGCAGATTTTAGGACGTTCTTGATTTAATAAAATAAACTGCAAAACACTGTTTCTGGATAATGACTAAGCAGACCTTATGCACCCTTTTGAATGAGACAGTATCGTTTTTTGATATTTCACTGCCGTCCGTTCGATTTGATAGCTATATTAATTTATCCCCTTTTTGATAAAATCATATATATATGCTTGCTTATTAGTCAGTCATAAATTATTGCTCATAGCCGGTAACCCTACGTTGCAAGTATCTCTTTCTTCTTATTTTCTTTCTCAAAGCAAACAGATTTTAAAAAAAAGCCCTGTTTCGCTGCGAGAAATGTTCTGCAGACGCTTTCTCGAAACTGTGTTTATTATTTGTTATAGATCAAATATCTGTACATATTGCATCAAACGTATATTTTGTTTAGTTGTAAAAAGAAATTTCTGCTACAGAAGAAAATCTCAATCTCAATAATTTAAAATCCACATCGCGAAACACTTAAAAGTGTTTATAGACTCAGAAGAAATTAATAAGTTTTTTGAGGTAGTTGAGAATTTCTATGTAAACATTTTAGAATATATCAGCTATTGGAAATACAGCTTAGGGGACACTGCGAGGTTCATTCAAGTTGATTAAAGATAGGACGACACCTCAATGAAAAAAAAATCAGGCAGCCTGCATTAGGAACTCATTACACTCACACTTAAACAGAAGAAGTTTGCCTTTTCGACCAGTTTGTGCCTCATAAATTCTGTATCTGTGATGCAGTCCCATGAGAGGGAATAAATAGAACATTCCTGTATGAATGAACTGAATATTCCTGTAAAAGACTGGCATGTCAAACATGAAAGGCAAGCATGTCACAAAATTGCGCTCTTTTCCTGGTCCACGATTTGCTACGAGAAAATAACTAAAAATATATAATTATTATATATTAATAAAAACTGGAATTTCGTTGAATTCGTTGATTCGTGTATATACTGTTGCCTTCTACGGCTTCGTAGATTTGGGGAGACTGATGAGAACACTTGATTGAAGAGTCAGAACATAATTTATTCGTCAGTATTACACAGGACAGTCCCCAAAACGCGTTACAGTCGTCAAAAAAACTACAATAAACACTCTGAAACAATCAGCAACACAGCCTTGATACTACCAGCTTATAACGGTGAAGACAGCTTCACGGCAAAGCACTAAAGTACAGCTCCCGACTCGGTCGATCGCTCTCGGAGCTCAAGACACTACTTTTGAACTCAATGTACTCAAAATACTCTTCACGATAAATTCCCACTCCGGCGTAGCGTTTATATAGTTTTTGACCTGCTTTCGAGAATATTCTGGGTTAAACGGTAGAGATTCGTTCTAGTGTTCTCTCTCCGTCTATGGCATATCCTCAATTTTTGTCGCCAAATATGGCAACTCTAAACCCGCCTTGCGGGAAAGCTAGCTTACCGCAGCTGGGTGTATCGCAGTAATATAATCTTCTGTACTGAAAAGGACTCTTAAGACTGTCTCTTTTAAAAATATTCTCTCAATCGTCGGTAAGAAAGGGCAGCCCTTTAACATATAGAATTTAAAAAAAATCCAGTGCGATTCAACTCTAAAACAAAGATTCAGTGAAGTGATTATCCACAAATTTTGTAAATAATTGTCTGCGCGATTCCCAGAAAGCCGCAAATTTCCTTGTCAATTTTCCTTGATTTCTGTATTCGGTAGTATGTAACGGTGTGAACAATTTTCCTCAGTACTAGAAACAAGAAGTCATCAGGAAGATACAGGTTAGCAAACATTTATCTGACCTTTATTTTAAAAATCTGTAGTGACAGTGGCAAATATCCAGACATCCGAAAGCTGGTTTGAGAAAAAAGATGCCAGTTGTAGGTAAAGAAACAATAGATATCTATGAACTACCAGGATTTTTTGTGTTCATTCTATTTTTAATACAACTACAATATTAGGCACCATTTCATGCATTAATTCACTTTTTAAATACTACATCACTAGGTGTAAAAATTCACTGTTATCTTTCCCCTTTCGCCCGCATTATTACATACTGATAATTATTTGGCGCATTTGAGATAGATATGCTGGCTGTATGGGGTACAGCCAGCATATCTATCTCAAATGGTCCAAATAATAAGCCAGCATATCTATTTCAAATGGGTAGATGATGAAAGACGTTTAATGAGCGAAAGGACACAAGCTTTCTGGTATTATATAATTTTTTCCTTTATCTTCCAGAAAGTATATCACTTGTTGAAGGAATATTCTATGTAATAAGCGTTATGTATTGAAAAGAGAAACCTTGTTAAAATATTGAGACAGTAAATGCTGTGCTAGCTATCAGAAGAAAACTGTGTCGAATAAAATGTTACAAGGCATTACCGTGTAACATAATATATATATTATATAATTATATACCGTATATTCTGATGTATAACGCGTATTTTTAATACGTAGAATAAGATCAGAATTTACGGTTGCGCGTTATACTTTGGATATAAAAATGAGCATAAAAAAATTGATTTCTACATGTACCTAAATGTTATTTATTTAAAAAGAATGATACACCTTATGAAGTTAAAAGTTTTCATTACTGGAGAACATGGAAAGTTTGTCACTTCCGTTATATCTTCAGGCACTTATAGAGTTCTGTTTCATCTTCTCCAGCATTGTTACTCTGATCGATAAATAAGTTTGGTTTATGTCATTACAGCAAAGCCTCGAGGGCTCAGGCGAGGGATGCCTTCTTGGAGGACCTTTAAGGGAAACTGGCTCGTATACACATTAACCATGGGAAAAGCCACGAAAACGTCCATGCAGCCAACCCGTTCGCGGGATTCGAACCTCGGACCGCACTACCAGTATTCAGCGACTTTACCACTGGTAGGCGCTGGTAGGCTAACCGATAAATAAATAATCGTTTTCCGTTCCATCTAGATTGTTAGACATACGACATTTTCTAAATGAATTTTGAATTATATGTGATTTAATTTTATTCCATGCTTTTATTTTCCACTCATTAAACTACTTCTAGACTGGCATGACGCATTTGTCTCCTTTTTCATCTTTTAATATCTACGCATTCCATCGTCGTTTCAAAATTTTCTCTGAAGAATTTATTGATACTCACATCTGAAGACTGAATCAATGTCTTTAATCTGACTGGAATAATTGCCATGCCCTTATTACATTCATTCAACAATTTCTTCGTATTATCCGTTAGCTAGGATCTGAACATGTCCCAACTAAAAGAATTTCTGGATTCTTTAAGGCAACAGGACGCTTTTGCCAAGCATTTCTTATCAACGATTTCACACCGTTTCTGTCTATCCATCCTTTCTCGTGAACATGAATTTAAACATCATTTCGGAATTACATTTTGGCATCAGGCTTGTTTGAAAATAAGTATGGGTTTTAATTTTGTACCCTTCCCTAAGCAGGAAAGCATTACGGTGAGGTGAAATTTTTCGTGACCAGCTGTTTTAATGAGAATCATTTTTGTTCCTTATTATTCGGCCATAAAGTAAATCGTCGGTTCTTACCTACAAAGTTTAACATTTACATTTTGAACATTAAAAAATTTTAAGAAACAACGGAGACGATAGAATAGAAAGACTTAAATAAAAACGTCTGCTTAAGTTTCTCTTTGCAATATTGAAAAATCCATCATTGTTAGCAGCTTATCGGTCTGATTTTTTTGTTCATTATGATCAAGTATATTACCACAGCTAAAAAGTTAAAATGATTTCCCCTGTTGTTTTAATGCGTTTTGCGTCGATTCATGATAAGCGTTGTTTCACTTTTCAAATTGTTGCCACCAAATATTATCGCCCTGTATTAAAGAATTAAATAATGGCGAATCTGCAATGTATGTATGTTTCTCGCATTGTGATAAAATAACGATACCTAGAGCCATCAAAATTTTAATAAGAATCCACAGAATATGGGCATGTGGAAGCCCTAATTTGAATTTGAAATTTGTTTTATGATCGATTTCATATTTTGCAACATTTCAACGAATTTTTGATTAACAAACTCAACGATTTCAAAGCGAGCAATGGCAACACTGTACGAAATAAAACATTTTTATCTCCAGCGCGCAAGACTCTGCATGGGAAATTCTAAAGATATACTCATTTTAAAATGATTTAGCGATATTGCTGTTGAACTGAATTTTATGGTTTAAGTGCGAAGCACATAATATTTAATAAATAAAAAGACAACGCACAAAATGTTAAAAAAACGCCTCTTTGGACGTAATTTAAAATCTGAAACCTTTCAGATTTTTTTTCCTTATTTATTTTATCTTTACATTTTAGTCCATGAAAAGAAGGAAAATAATAAAATAGGAAAATCACTGCCACACACTTATACACCCCAGCTAAAAAAAAAAAAAAAGTTTGAGGAAGGAAATATTGTTTGTAACTGTGTAAAATTATCTGTGGAATAATATACAGCTATAGAAAATGCATACACGTAAGAAATTTCAAGAAATTTGGGTCGGTAGACATTAAAAGTTAAGTTAAAAATTTGTTTTCAGATTTGACTGGAAGAAACAAACAATAAAACAGAGAAACCAGTTTTAAAATCCGTCATTAAGTATTAATTTTTTTTTTTTTTACTTTAAAAGCAACTCTAATTTAAAAAATTCCTTTTAATAAATAAAAAAACATAGAACAATAAGAGTAACTGTATCAGTAAGTGAGTAAAATTCCATCACGTTAAAGCTACCAACCCTTTGTTCGCTTACGCGTCAAACTATTACGCTACCAGCGTATCACGGACTCTAAAGAGACTACTATACTCTAAAGCAGGGGTCTCCAAACTTTCCAGCCTTAGGGCCATACTGATTACTCCAGTAAGTTCCGAGGGCCAAAACCATATTATCATTGTTGCCGGTGGTAAAGAGTGAAATAGTCCACTGATGGAAAAAAAAGTACGCAACGTTTAAAAAAGGCTGCAAATCGGACTAAAGTCCGCAAAACGGCAACACTGCATATTATTCATTTTCCTGTCATTATCTGTAATTTCTAGATTAGTCGTAGAGTACGAGCCATGAGGAGTAACGTGACACGACATCTGGTGGACACAAGCGGAAATAGGTAGTACCTTCTATCGCTAACAGATGGCGCTAATAGCACGTACAGAAGTCAGTTCCTATGACACTGTTGTGAAATAAAATAGTGCGTACCTCCTTAAAACGTGTTTGTGCGTGTTTAAGACATCTTTATAACAGTATTTTGATTTGAATTGTTGCTTTTGTGTGTGATTTAGTAGTATGGTAAAGAAGCGAAAAATTGATAGTGAATGCAGAAAATTCAAAGATCAGTGGAACATTCAGTATTTCGTAATTGAGTCCAGTAACAAGGCGCTATGTTTGATTTGCAATGAAAGCATAGCCGTTCTCAAAGAATATAACATTAAACGTCATTATGAAACAAAACATTTTCAAAATTACTCAAAATATACAGGAAGTTTGCGGACAGAGAAATTCGAAGCTATGAAGCGCGGATTGAAATCGCAGCAATCTTCATTTACAAAACTCAAAACTGAACAAGAGGCTGCAACTCGTGCCAACTTTCATGTGGCTCTTGAAATTGCAAAACGTGGAAAACCATTCACCGATGGAGAAATGATCAAAGAATGCAAAATTGCAGTAGCCGAAGAAATATGCCCTGAAAAGGTAAATTTATTAAAAACTGTCAGTATGCAAACACTGTGGCTCGAAGGGTAGAAAACATCGCTGAAAATATATCCTCTCAACTGTTCGACAAAAATGGACATGTTGAGTGGTTTTCTTTGGCCTTGGATGAGTCAACCTATGTGTCAGATACTGCTCAGGTGTTGATTTATGTTCGAGGAGTAGATAAAAGCTATGAAGTGCATGAAGAACTTCTTGATATGTATAGTATTCATGGCACAACTACTGGTACAGATATTTTTAAAGGAGTTGAAATGGCCATTAATCAAAAGAACCTTCGAACTTGAAATGTATTACAACTGATGGAGGCAAAAACATGAGTGGGAAAGATAAAGGAGTGGTCGCTCATGTGTCAAAGGCTATAGAAAATGACGGTGGTTCAAAACCATCAGTCTTACATTGTATCATTCATCAACAGTCTTTGTGCGGAAAATGTTTGGATATGAAGTTCTGAAACCAGTCATATCAACTGTTAATTTTATCAGATCTTTTGGGCTGAATCCCCGACAATTCCGACAATTTATTGAAGAGATTGGAGAAAATGACTTACCTTATCATACAACCGTACGTTGGCTTAGTTGTGGGAAAGTCCTTCAGCGCTTTTTTGAACTTCGAGCAGTGATTGAAATTTTTTTGAATGAAAAGCATCGCCCTCTTACTGAATTACAAAACAACGCATGGCTGTGGAAGTTAGCATTCTATGTTGATTTGACAAAATATGTGTACGAACTGAATTTGAGATTGCAAGGAGAAAACCAGCATCTTTCTGATTTATACACTAATATCAAATCATTCCGGAAGAAATTGATACTGTTTCAATCACAACTACGAAGTAAATGTTTTTCACATTTTAAAACATGTGAAATATTCAGCCACACCACTGAGACTGAGTTTCCTATCGATTTTGCAATCGAAACTTTGAGTGCTTTGAAAATAAATTTTGATACTCGTTTCTCGGACTTTGATGCCATTGCGAATCAAATTAAGATTTTTCAGAATCCTTTTGATACTGACATTGAAACCCTAGCCCCGGAACTTCAAATGGAAATGATTGATCTACAGTGCAGTGATATAATTAAGAACAAATATCAAAACTCATTTTTGTTGGAATTTTATAAGAGTCTTTCCACTGACACAATTTGATAATTTGCATAAATTTGCTCGTGGGCGGTTTTCTGTTTTTGGTACTACTTATTTGTGTGAGAAGACCTTCTCCAAAATGAAGTACACAAAAAATGTTTACAGATCTAAATTAACTGATGAGCATCTTAAATCTCTTTTAATAATTGGTACAAGTAAAATTAGTCCACAACTACAAACTATTGTCAGTGGAAAATCTCAATTACATAAATTTCATTAGTATTTCATATGTCATTATGCTTGTTATAAGTTATGTTTTTATTTAAAATGTATAAAATGTTAGTTGGATTCATTTCAATAATTTGTTAGTTATTATATACTGAAGTTAAATTTTCTGCATATTATACATGTCTTTACTCATTACAATTTTGTGTTTCTTTATCCAACTTATCACAAAAACAATAACAATAAGCCTACAACAATGTTATGAGTAGTTAGCCCATGACCATATCAATGTAGATGTCATATTAATAATTATTCAACACAAAATTAGAATACTTCAGTAAACTAAATTTAATTTGCTATAAAAAATATGTTCTCTAAAAGGAGTTTTCAAGTATGCTAGCTCTCCGCGGGCCGGATGTGGCCCTCGGGCCGTAGTTTGGAGACCCTTGCTCTAAAGTATTCATTTATTTAATAAAACATCACTCAGGTATATAACATACAATTAATCTTCAATAAGCCTAACTAACTGCAGAAACATATTTTCCTAATTCTATGAACTGCCCTGCTGCCACTTCCAAGAAACCAAACTAACAACAATTATTAGTGGCCAAAAAAGTAAAAGTAATAAGTATTGTAAAATTATAAGTATAAAATTAAAGGAAAGTAAATACAAGATACAAACTACATTGTTTTGAAATCCAGCACCCCTTATCATAACCTAAGCTATGTTTCTTTAGGCAAATAGTATGGCAAATATCTGTATATTTTTTGTTCGTAATTTTCCAACATTATACATTGTTTTACTAATTTCCTATTGTACCTTTTATGTGATAAATAGAACTCTTTCCATGATCAAACACCAAAAGAAAGAGCCTGACATTAAAAACTCATTTTTGTTGGAATTTTATTTCTTGTCATATTTTATTTCTGTGTACTACCCCGAGATGGCAGCACAATTTCTTCAGTAAACTAACGGATATGCGAGGATCGGTTGAAGATGTTAGCATATCACTAGCAATTAATTTTGCTTTTCTGTAGGTTTCATATCGAAATCATGACAAAAATTCCTAGTAACAAAAGAACGGTAATCATGTGCTATAATTCTAAAGTATTATGAGTTCAAACGTGAGTAAATTATAAATTATTTAAAAACTTTTAATAGAAATTTAAATGCATAATGTTGACTTGCAGATATTTTTGAACTATGAGTGGAATTACGCTAAAAATAAGTCTGATTAAAATTAAAACAGTATTTTTAACATTTTAAGATACATAATGAATTTATTTTAAAAAACTTGGTTTGGTACATTGGTTTATTGAGATTACGGCAAAGCACATTAGTGCTATCTGCATAAGGGTAGGGATGCCTTCGTGGAGGACTTTCTAATTAAAAAAAAAATTGAAAAGACGTTACTGTGTAACCACGGGTGAGCTGTAGCACAAGGGTTCACGAAAGCGTAAGATCTGTTGAGCGTATAAAATATCTAATTTGTGAGTCTTTTGTTCTTTCTATTTACTTGTTTATTCATTCTAAGAGGAACACACGTTTTCCATTTCATAGTCATATCATACTTTCCTGCAGTCCTGTCTGATTGCCCTTAAATTCAGCCAAACCGGCTGCAAATAACCTTAAAAAGTGCTGGAAAAGTCCATGCGTTTTCCATAAATCGTCGGGTATCAAATTGGCTAACCTCAAGGATGGGGGCTGAGGTCCCGTTGTTTAGTTTTCCATTAAAAGATGAAACTACAAGACATTTTAGATTTAATAATAATGTCCTTGAGTGGGAAATCCTTAACAGAATTTATATCTAAATCTTTTGTAAAAACTATTTTACAAATGATGTCTCGGCTTTAGAGCGTCCCAGACGATCCAGATAAAAAAAAATCTAAAAAGTTTCAGATTTTTAATTACGTCCAAAGGGGCGTTTTTTTAACGTTTAGTGTGTTACCTTTATTTATTAAATATCATGTTCTTCGCACTTAAACCATAAAATTCAGTTCAATAGCAATGTCGCAAAATAATTTTAAAATGAGCATGTCTTTAGAATTTTCGATGCACAGTTCCGCGCGCTGGAGATAAAAAGGTTTTTTTCCCACCGTAGAGTGTTGCCATTGCTCGCTTTTAAATCGTTGAGTTTTTTACTCAATTCGTGAAAGTTTTACAAAATATGAAATCGATAATAAAACAAATTACATATTTCAAATTTGTGCTTTTACATGCCTATATTCGCAGTAGGATTACGTCGTTCAAAATACGATGGCTCTAGGTACCGTTGTTTTATCACAATGCAAGAAATATAATTTTAATTT
The DNA here is from genome assembly GCF_044657685.1 of Stegodyphus dumicola. Lineage (NCBI taxonomy): Eukaryota > Metazoa > Arthropoda > Arachnida > Araneae > Eresidae > Stegodyphus > Stegodyphus dumicola. The sequence continues at coordinate 135,884,662 of NC_140769.1, forward strand.
TATGCAGATATTTCATTATTTAATTTCTTCAAATATAATGCAGGACTCTAACATTGGGTGGCAAAAGTTTGAAAAGTAACTCGCCGTTTATAGTGATTCAAAGCAAAATCGCAAAACGAGAACAATAGTCCTTCAGGGACAAAGCCCCTTTGGACTAAAAAGCATAATTTAATAGGCAGTATGAGGAAGACATGTGATATCCACTGGAAAACAAAATGTGTTTCTTTCAGATAAATTTGAGTAAGTACAATTAACTCATCAAGTTCGAAGCATTAGAAATCAAACTTTCGAAGCCTTGTTTCTGGGTGTATAAGCAACCTTCTGATGGAACACTATTGAATGACGATTTTATATCAAAAGAAATCATGATTAAATTTGTATGAGAAATCTATTTTTAAGCTCTGGTGAATTAGCTATATTGTATGTTATCAACTAGTAAAGCCTAGAATTTCGACACTAAATATTTAGCAAACAAGAAAGAGGCAGTGCTTAAATTCAGTACAGTAAGGCTTAATGAAATACTTCTATAAATTTGAGGTAGAGCATATAATCTCTCACATTTCGCAGTAGGTGGAATAAGCGATGTTTGTGAGCAAGCCGGAAGGACTTAGAAGATCAAATCGCAAGTTTTAATTCTGAGATGTTATTCAAGCTGAAAACCAGCCTAGACATTTAAATCACAATTGGCAATAATAGTAAGAGACTTCAATGCCACTAGCCCTCTTTGGGCAGCTACAGATGAAGATTCAGGAGCTGCGATACTACTGGAATTCTTGGCAGCACATCGACTAGTGGTCATTAAGGAACCAGACAGCTCGCCGACTTCCTGGACGACAAGAGTAAAATGTTGATTAGACCTAATTCTCACGACAGATCAGACAGCTACCTGTGTAGGAAACTGGCAAGTGTGCGAAGAATGTTTCCTGAGATATCACAGAGCAGTATCCTGCCGCTTAACCAGCGTTTATGGATCCAATAACCCTGAAATACATTCACACACACGATTTTGTTCGCATTCTCTTGTAAAGTATATGCTATTGTAACTTAACTTCTTCTTTTCTAGCGGCAGGTATACTTTCGTTATTACAGTATGTTGTTTTTATTTTGAATGTTGATTTAACTTAACGTAACCAGGTGAATTTATTCTCGGAATTAAATTTGAAAGTACGGCTAAATTTTTAACAATATTTTCCTGTTAGTTTTAGTACTTCTACTTCTTTTCTATGTTTTCTTAGCTGCAGTGGTCACAGCGGTATTTGCACAAGGGTAAATGGGGCATATACTCTAGTATCATTTTCAGGGGGAATTCAAAATTCTTCTATATATAAAATCTTTAAAATTTAAAATAATTTTTTCAATTCTAAGTTTTAAAAATACGATGTCTCGTCTTCTTTGGTAGCATCAAATGTAAGAAACCTCTAAGACATTGTAGAGACATTAGAATTTTTGGAAGCAGTCAAGATAAAAAATTAGCAACCCCTTCGCCGGGAATCGAACCACAGACCTCTGGAATCCGCGCTCAGTGTGTAGACCGCCCCACCACGAAGCCATGCCAAGAAGGCGGGAGAAATACCTTATATACTCCCCCTTTTAAACGGCGACTGGGGAGACTTTTAGAGGACCCAATCGCCAAATCCTGGGTGAGGAGAATCATCATCCAACACCCTTTTAGTTTGGGCGCCACTGTAGAGACATTAGGTATTTTTTGGAAACAAGAGAGATTGAAAATATGCAATGCCTTCGCCGGGAATCGAACCACGGACCTCCGGAATACACGCCTAGCGTGCAGACCACCACACCACGAAGGCATGCCAAGAGGGCGAGAGAAATACCTTATAACCTTAAGTGAATTATCACTATGATATGTAAAATACCACACAGACTGGGAAAAGTTGTAAATAACAATAACACTTTTATTTAATTCAAGTTAACAGACAGTACCATTTGTGCTTACAAAAAGGCCAGCAATTATGACTTAAATCAAAAATAACGAATTTGTCTTAACTAAGTAAATGTAAAGAGGTTATCACACAAGGCTACAGTCCCTGCTAGACGGGACTTTTCTGAGAAACAAGATTCTGGTAGCACTGATTTAAACGGGAAGAATCCTAGAAAAAAGAGCCCCGCCTGAAGCGAAGTCCCTCTTAGTTACGGAAGCAATGTTGCGACTACGCGGGATTTTTTCAAACCTCACCGAAAATGTCTCGGGTCCCGGGTAGAGACAACCAATCAGACGAAAGTTCGGGTTTTCATCCGCAGAGAACCCGTTGGCGCTTCGGGAGCGAACCCGTTGGCGCCGTTCCATTTTTACTCGCCAAGCTCGTGTTTCATCGACGCTGAGGCGAGCCGTAAACGTGATACTTTGTAAACGTGATTTTTAGTGCATGTAAATTCTAGTTAGCAGACTAAACAATATATTAAGCATATGGTAGTAAAAATTCACAGATAATAAGCATGTAGATGTAAAACTAACAGGTTAAACGTGATATACGGAAATAAATTGGTATTAAATCTAAACAGAAATTAATTATTAAATTATTAACTTTTGTTATGAATTTTGCTGATTATGATACTTCTCATTTTAACCTATGCCATTTGACATAAAATCAACCTGCTACTTACTAAACCGCTAGCCTGACCAAGTATGTGACATTATGAGACATAAAAAAAAAGTTACATAAAGTTAGTAAAATGTAAATGTCACTTCTTTCAAATATGCCCAACTATTATAAGTGTAAAATATGTAATGCTACTTGATCAATTACTTAAAGTTTATTTCATTTTCAAACTTATTAATAATTATGTTAATTCATGTTTAGTAATAATACATACTACTTATGGATCTATTTTATTTTTAGGATGGTATTACAAATGTGAAATGCAGGCATCGCTAATATTTTTAATTGAATTTATTCAGTTCGCGTTTACTCATAGGTCCTGAATTTTTTTTCATTAATGGTCCTTAATTTCTGTGTGCAGAAATGTGTATGAACTCTGATTAACAGTTTTCAGCATTTTTTTTTTTTTTTAAGTTACTTGCATGCAGGTTAAAGCAATTTACATTGAAACAAATACCCATCCTTTTCATAATTTATTTCACAATACTAATAACCTTCAACAGTAATCAAATTTTCTTCAGTAGCATTGTTAATAAAACTTGAACATCACACATTTCATTACTTTTCAAGAGTCATTTGAACTATATTCCTTACACCAGCAGTGGTTTGCTAATTTTGATGACCATGGGAATACATCAAACTATTCTGTCACAGATAATCAGTAATAAATAGTATTTATTATTAAAATTTAATAATCTATTTATGTCACACCTGCCATCCTCTGAAAGGTTATTGTAAGAAAAGCATTAACAATATATTGTTACAATTTTACGCCATAAAAATTGCTTTATTATCATAATTTTAGGTGACAATAAACAATAATAAAAGTAAAAGCATTACTTTATTATTTAAAACGCACATTTTTGCGGAGTACGAAAACGAATTATTTGAGCGTTTCGAACCCCATGGTTCTGCGTGCGTACAGCTGTTAATAATTAAGAACACAACGTGAACAGCCGTGTTACAAATTAGCATTCACCCCTCCCGCTTTATTTTCTTCCTTTCATCCCGAACCGAGAACCGGGATCTACGAAAATATTTCTATCTATTCGTTGTTAAAAAATTAAGAAAAAAAAGTAATAAATAAAAGAAGAATAATAGAAATCTGCAAATGCGAAGAACCACAGTGATAACGAAACAAAATGGACGCAAGATGAATGGTTGTAACAAGCGAATAGGTTGAATCCGCTGGGTTACCAGATTATAACTGTTATCGCCAAATTTGGCAATGTTTACATTCACCGGGTTCTCTCCGGAAGTACTTCCGGAAGTTCTGCTTCTGAAGGATCACGTAATCCCAATTTGAGCGATAATAGATTACTGTTTGGCGTTCAAGTCTTTGTAGTATGTGAGAATGGTAACCTAGCTACGTGGGATTCCTGGAATTGTGCGGGTTCTTAGAATTGTCCCTTTTGACGTCAAGTTCCACGTAGCCGAAGCATAACGTGATTCGAACCTTAGTTAGCTCCTCGGCAACAGACAGAGAACGCGCAAGTTGGCTTTGTCCTATGGTCGGTGTTAGAAGCCTAATGGCGAAAATAACGCAACGCCGCAGGAGATAGTTCTCAAGAGAATCAATTAGCAAACGTGACTTTCAGCTGGCGGACCACGCTCTGAACACGCTTCTACCCTCTAAGGCCCATATCACACGGCGTTTGTTTCACACGAACAACTGTTTCGGACAATTTTTCTGCCTTGTTTACCATTGAAAGAAAGACGTGCTACTTTTTTCTTCCTTTGGAAAAAAAGTTGCAAGTTGTTCGTTTCCAACAAATCAGATATCAGCGCCGAATGCTGTTAGCTTGTTTGTATGGAGAACCAGTTTTCCCTGTGTTAACCCCAAAGCGACCTGTGGTGATTGGCTGTTGTGACAAAGCAGAAAAATTGTTCCAAACAGTTGTTCTTTCGAAACCACACCAATCACCACAGCTCGCTTTGGGGTTAACACAAGGAAAACTGGTTCTCCATACAAACAAGCTAACAGCATTCGGCGCTGAATGGTTGGGAACGAACAACTTGCAACTTTTTTCGAAAGGAAGGAAAAAGTCGCATGTCATTCTTTCAATAGTAAACGAGGCAGAAAAATTGTCCGAAACAGTTGTTCGTGTGAAACAAACGCCGTGTGATATGGGCCTAATACGTCATTTAAATACTATCAGCTTTCTACCGCATTTGAATATACGCTAGGTAGAAATTGACATTCTGGCAGGAAAATGGGAAGCGAGAAGGACAGAAAAGGAAATTAACATAAAATAACTGGTTAGTTAAACTAAACAAAACCTTATAAAAATATAAAATTAGAATAGGAACAAAGTTTTATATTTCATACTTTAGTTTTTAATGCCTTTCTTCAAATATCAGAAACCGGACTGCTGTCTTGCCCGCTCATCAGCGACTGATATATTTTAGCGAAACCTCGATTTGTAAAAGATAATTTACATTACCAATACCTGTTATTGCAAAACTACTACATCTGAGCATTAGAGATAATGTTACCTGAATATGAGGGTCTTTAGATTATCGTAGATATAATCATAAACATGGTTATTAAATTAATAAGCAATTTAATTATACTAGTTTGGTCTTAATTCTACAATTTAATTAACCGAAAATTTTAATATAAAAGATGGGAATATTTTTCGTTTTTCTATTTTTTGGAGTAAAGAAAAAATATCAAAACCTTAGATTAATACATATATATATATTGCTCAGCGCATAAATAAACTCAAATCATATAGCAATGTGAAATGCACATTTTAAAATAATAATAATACAGTGGAGCACCGTTTATACGTTTCTCGTTTATACGTGCTTTACATTTATACGTCGTTTCATCTTGGTCCCGAATCAGTTCTATTTATTTTAAAGGTAAAATATTTAGTTTATACGCCGCATAATTTCGGTTATAAATAGCATTTGCTTGAATTTTACATTTCGCAGTCCGACTGTTCAAGTATTTTCCCCAGAAAGGGGAACAGGAGAAGGAAACAGCTGGTACAAGAGTTGACAACCAGTTCATGAATAGAAGGAGATACTGGAAAGAAGAACAGATCAGGGTCTTTTCTTCTGAACAGAACGTTTTGTTAAGTAAACTAAGTGAAGCAGAATTCACTGATACGAAATGTCACAAGGCACTTTTGTCAAAAGATAAAATTCAAATCTTAAAAGAACTGGATGAGAATTCCGATTTGACGAAAGCTGAGTATTCCTGTCACAAGACTAAAGGCCACTTTACACCTGTCCGAGCGACCCGCAGGGAGCCCCTCGCTATAACTATTTTTACCATGTTAACGCTCACTTCGTCCGAATAGAAACGTAGAGGAGATAAGTCAGCGAGTCCTTTTCTACCAGTTGAACCAGTTGAAAATCTATTCGGGCAGTAAATCCGAGCAGGGTTCGCAGAGACGTAGTGCCCAAATTTTTCGTCATATCGAAAATGCCGGAATGGAGCAATAATCTAACTATGGCATTTTTTAATGCATATACATGTTGTGAAGTATTATGGGATACTTCAACTACCTGAACATTACGACCATTTTTTACTAATACCTCAAACGTGGATGGAACTACTGATCAGAAGGAATTTAGGTTTCTGATATTGTAGAAAAAACATAGAAGAAAATTAAATTAGGGTATCGTATTGAAACATATTTATTTCTGAATTTTCTTTAATCAAAAAACAATTAAATTATATATTATTCAACTACCCAATAAAATACAGTTTTCAATTAAAAAAATAAGTTAAAGGGCAATCATTTATTTTATTTTGTTGCTATAAATTTCGAAAAACCAGTTTCTGCTCATGGGCAATTACATCTAATAAAATATAAGCTAAAATTTTGAAATTTTGTTTTATAGACTTTCCTTTTTATATGAACCACAAATTAGATTTTATTTACAAACGATCAATCGAAAGTATTAAAATAAAAATCGCCGACAGATGGCGTATGAGGCTATTATTAGCATGTTAAAATTTGAGGGTGTTGGAGAGTTCAAGCAAAAGATTAATACTTTTCACTCAACCTCACACACAAAAAATGACGTCAAACACATCTGGAATAAATATGCTGATTGGGCATTTTGGCACTCGAAATAAATATTGCAGAGAACTGCAGGAGTCACCCGTCCCCAGAAACCGAAGCCCTACCTGCTTTCTGATGGCACATCATCTTGAAAGAACTTTTTTTTTTTTTTTTTGAATATGTGGGCTGACCATTTCCAATAAATTTTCAAATTATCCTTCACCCAGTCCGATGAAGTTTTCGCAAATTTAAATATTTTCGCCCAGAATTTCATTTAAAAGTTTATTTAATGCTCCTGTGACGTCGTGGATGCTTCAGTATCAACACTGGTAGTGGTGATCCATCACTTTTATTTACACAACGTAACACAGATACAACATTTAATTAATACATTTAGAAAAACTTGAGTACATATCCGAGTTGGTGACACGATCAGAGACGTTAACGAAGATAGCACTCGTCATCACTGGACAAATTTAGTCTCCACACCTCAGCTCGCTGGCGGAGCTTCCCAAACTCTTCTCTGACAGGCGTCTCAACAGAAGTCTCATCTCTTTACGCATGCGTAATTCTCAGTTAAGTCGTTGCCATTCACAGTTCTTTAAAATAGGTGTTAAAATGAATTACAGTCCTCGTAGTGTGAGGAGATCGCTAACGAAGTTCTCTCTAGTCGAGAGCATCATAGGTTTTTCTCAAGAGTTCAGGAGCGTTCTTTACACTCCCTATTCACCACGGCGAACTACACAGTTGCGTTTTGGTTTCCTTTTCTTCTTCTTTTTTCTTTTCCTTAGAACAGAAATTAATTCTTAGGAAACTGCTTCGCAAACTTCATGCATAGCAAGTTGCTCGTCGGTATCCATTTTGCAAACAGAGGCGAGTTCTTAGTCCGCTCTGATTGGTGTAAATAGTCTATCAGAGTATAGGTCCGTTCACTCGATTCGAGATGTTCGGACGAGCGACTCCCTCGGAGACGTGTAAACGGGCCTTAAGAACGGTTGTTTATAATAGTAAAAAGTTGAAGAAAAATCAGAAATTTGTTTACAGTCCACTTCAAAGAAACTACGATATTTATGAAGGAAAGTTTCCTGTGGTCGAAGCCACTTTGCTAAAATTTTTCCTTCAATGTCATGATGCATCCAGCATTCATTGAATGGCCCATGTTAATCGAAAAGTCAAAAGAACTAGCACTTCGACTAAATATGAAGGAAGCTTCATTTTCAACTGGATGGCTGTATAAATTGAAACTGCGGCATGAATCCTTTGTCATATAATAAATGGAGGATCAGAAAGAGTTCCTGCTGAGTCGGGTGAAGAGTGGTTAAAGAATATATCCACCGAAATAAATGTATATGAACTAAAATACATCTTTAATGTTAATGAAGCTGCTCTTACCTTTGAACATATGTCTGCAAGAACTCTATCATTCAAAAGTGACCAATGTTATGGAGACAGGCAAAGTAAAGAACTGGCTCATTGTTTTATTATGTGCACATGGTTTCTTTAGTTACAGGAAAGTCCCCAAAACCAAGTTGCTTAAAAAATGTTAAAACTCCCATTAGAACATAAATAAAATAAGTAAACATGGATGACATTTTAAAAGAATGGCTGAAGAAAATAGAGATTAAAACTACAAAATTTTATTTTTTATCGATCAGTGTACCATCCACCTTCAAACGATAGATCTCTTGCAAACTGCGAAAGTACGTACAAAAAATTGCACTGATGTAGAATAACCTTTAGATCTGAGGGTCATTAAGAATTTGGAAATATTCTACAAAGATTGATTCAAATAGGCCTGTACATCATAACTACAGGAAACACAGATAAGAATTTAAATATTCTTGAGACTATGAATATGATTTTACTTTTCCGGAATCAAGTAAAATCACAATCAATTAAAAATTGCTTCATTAAAGGGAAATTTTCAAACTCCACAGTATTTCAATTAAATTTTTATGTTAAACTGTTGTACGCAATGTTAGATTGTAATCTAACGTTCATTGTTATTATCTTTATAAGTAGAATAAGTATGTTCACGATTTTCTCCAATTTTGTAGTAGAATACTTTGTCTTTCGTCATACTTAGCACAGAACAGCATCTATACGAAATTGCCTAATAAAAGCGTCGTTGTATTAAACTGAATAAATGGGTGCGAGAGTTCGACATAAATAAAATTTAGAGGCCCCACTCTCACCATTTTTAGGGCTAGCTAAGCCTAACGTTCAAGTAATGCTGAAAGCTTCTGATTTATGACCAGTGATATAGCCTCACCATGACATAAGATACACCAACTTAAAAAATAAAAAAATATTGAAATAGAAAAAGAATGTTGATGAAACGAGCGTTTACTTCCAGAAACTATTATATTTCAACGCAGGAATCGATATTTTATGTCAATTTCTCATAGCATTTTTCCTTTAAAAGGGTCGTCAGGAAGAGATGAAAAACTATACACAGTATTGCAGTGTTCGCTGAACGTTAGGGTTATTGATGTTGTAATTTTTTTGTCGGAAGGGTCTTTAGGGAAAAGTGTCGAGCTGTCAGCTGCTCGGGAAGGAGCGCACGATGGCCTCGAATTCAGTTTGGCAGGGTTAAGGTAAACGTTAATCATGTTATGTTTCCTGCTTCCAAATTTTGTTTGCTGCGTCTTTGACATCTATATCCTTTTTATCATCTATCTGAATCTTTGTTTGCGCTGTTCCATGTTCGTAAATTTGATGTTAGAAACATCCTTAAAAGAATTTTTGGAGATTCTATAAAACAAACACTACGTTACGTTGTCTTACGTTTGCCGTACGTACGCCTTGACAAAAGTTCTCGCTGTAAATATCGCCTCATACCGTTCATTGTCAAACACTCGTTGCTGTCCTTCTGTTTAATTATGTATCTGAGTTTACTGGATCTCCTCTTACTGAAGGACTATCGGTTAACTGTCATCCCATACACCACCGACGGCCAAGGACCTTTGCGCGAAATGATGTGTTTTGAATTAATTTTATATTGATTATCTATCTACTGAAATTTACTGTGCAGCCTCGAATCGGCGATCGTGAGTGAGTCAGCCATCGGTGACCTTTAATTTCCTATTTTGTTTAAATTTACTGCGTGACGTCAACTCATATGTCACCTGTCATCGGCTGTTAAATTCTGTTATAAAAATCAATCTAATTTTGACAGCATATTTAATTATTCCTATATATTATTCCAGCAATAATTTATTATTAACATTTAAAATATTCATAAAAAATAAGCTACGCTACTGACGGTAAATTTTACTCAATTTAAATAGGCAAACTCAACAAGATCTTTTTACGTATTTCACAAAAACGCATCGTCTCCCAGACGGTATAGTGGTTAGGGAAGCCTACTGCGGTCCGAAGGAACCAGGTTCGAATCCCGGAGAATACACGGATGTTTGTAAATGTATAATGCCAGTGTGGCATGTAGGCACTCTAAATATGCGGCGAGCCGAATGTCCTCTCGTGTGGGAGGGAGAGGAGAGGGGTGCATGCACCCCCCCGGGGTGCTCTCTCTCAAAATTGGCGGCGTAAAATAGGAGTCCCTCTCTTCGGAGTAGGCTCTAGCAACCATTGTTTCATGTAATATGGACACAACAACAATATCTATGCATATTTGGTGGTATTAGCAAAAATCTATGCATTATTGTCTGGCTTTGCTTGGACATATTAAGAGGTTATCACACATGTTTACAGTCCCTGCTAGACGGGACTTTTCTGAGAAACGAGATTTCTGGTAGCACCGGTTTAAATGGGAGGATTCCTAGAAAAAAGAGCTCCACCTGAAGCGATGTCCCGCCTAGCTACGGCAACAATGTTGCGGCTACACGGGATTTTTTCAAACCTCACCGAAAATGTCTCGGCTGGACCTCAGTCCCGGGTAGAGACAACCAATCAGGAGAAAGTTCTCTTTCTGAAGCCTCACGTGATCCCAATCTGAGCGATAATCGGTTAGTGTTTGGCGTTTAAGTCTTTGTGTAAATGGAAATGGAACCCAGCTACGCGAGTTTCATGGAATTGTGCGGTTTCTGAGAATTGTCCCTTTCGACGTCAAGTCCCGCGTAACCGAAACATAATGTGATTGAGACTTTAGAAAGCTGGCTGATAGCCTGTTTATTAAGTTTATTAACGCAAAGATCTTATTGCCGTTGATAATATGCCCGGCTTATTACCACAAAAGTCTTAGTGGCGCTGATAGTATGCCCGGCTTATTATCGTAGACATAATTATAGAAAGCATTTGCAAGAGTACTTGAAACAAAGTTTGTCACAAAGATAAAACCAACTGTATTTCAATAAAAATTTAATGCTGAAATGCGTAGGGTATACGAGCTAAGGAGGATCCCGCATTAAAACAGTGATAATTTATATTAATATCTATATCTCTATATCTCTATGATCTATCTATATTCTATAGGTGACCTATGCCTCTCTCTTCGGATAAGTCCCGTGCGATTTTTCTTTTTGGTCGGCTTTTGTTAAGGATACTGAATCCTCGCTTAGCGTCTGACCGGTATAGTGGTTAGCTTCACACTACCTTGCCGAAGTGCTCGGGTCCGAATCCCAGAGATGGCGTGGACGTTTGTAAACATATAGTGTCTGTGCGGCAGGGGGGGCACTTTAAATACGCTGCGAGCCGAAAGTCCTCTCGAGAGGTTAGTGGCTTTTATGTCATTTTCAACTTGCCTCGAGAAATCGGTTAATTAAGTTAGAATAATTCAAGGAAATAAGTTTAAATGAATTGCAGCAAAAAATGTGTGTAATTTATTAGGCCGTACGAAGAAGTCATGTGATGACAACGTCAGATTTGTAAGGTTTTACTTTAACTTTCTAACAGTTATTTTTATTTTGGAACAAGCCTTTCATTTACCTTCTACTTTCCCACCTACATTTCCTGCCAGAATGAGTTTTCAGGACTGCGATTAATGTAAATGAGGTAGAAACGAGTATTCAAGATGAAGTCTGGGTTATTTCAGTAAGAAAACGTGTTCTGCCTTTCGGCCACGTTGTTGCTTTTTAAGCTTACCATACTTCTAAGTGCCTGCTAGTACAAGTGGGTGATCCTAAAATAAAGGCCAACTCTGTTAATTGATTCTGTGCAGCTTCGGCTGGTTAGTTTTATTTAACATTAGATAGCCCAAGTAGAGTTTTACTCTACGCCCGAGAAGGTGTATCTCTTAATTTACTATGGGTTAGAATAAAGGGTAATTTACCCTTCTTTGAATTTGTTACTTACAAGAACTCAGAAAATAGTCATTGCACAGTTCTTTAGTATTCTTGCTGACAGGGGACTCTAATTTAGCTAGGATATACTGATTTTCTTATATGTTTCACAGATACATTAATGATTTTGCGTAATTTAAACTGCATTCGATCTACATTGTGCTCTTCTACGAATGCTTTGACATTATTTTAAATTATTAAGCAACGCTTCTCATATCTTGTATTATATACTTCATACAAAATCATTTTTTTTTCAACATAGTTTTTGAGCACAATTTTAAACAGGAGTAAGAGTTCTTAGTTCTAATTAATTGTGATTTCGTATTAGCATAATATTGAGTTCTACATATTCGTACAAATGACCTTAACCAACTAGACCAGCCATTCTCAACCGGTAGTACGCGTACCACTAGTGGCACGCAAGAGAAAAATAGATCGTACGCAAAGAAACAAAGTATTTTTAACTATTAAATTCAAAAATCTTGTGAAGAAAAAGAACAACTGATAAATATTTCCTGTGATCGAACTCTAACTGAAGATTTCAAAAATAACACACTTAATGACTTTTGGCTGAACCGAAAAAGAGAATTTAAAGGCATTTCAAATAAAGCTATTAATTTTTTATTGCTATTTTGCACAACCTATTTGATTGAACAAGGATTTTCTTTCACGTTATATTTGAAAACTAAATACAGAACAAAATTAAAAGTGGATGTTAATTTACGGTTAAAACTAAGTGAAATATGACCAGACATAAAGAAATTGATCTCTCTTAAACAAGCCCAAATTTCACAGCAAATTTTAGAATTAAAAAGCATTACAACTTAAATTTTGATAATTAAAATGGTAACCATTTTTTAATCTAATAATTTTTATGTGTGCTTATTTAATACAAATGGAGAAATATTTTTTTAATATCTGTATTGACAAACTGAAAAATAATCACTGTAAAATTTAGTAATGGTACTATAGTTATAAAGTTTTTCTCCCGCCTTTTTAGCGTGCCTTCGTGGTGTAGTGGTCAACACAATCGGTGCGTATTCGAAAGGTCCGTGTTTCGAGTCCCGGCGAGGGCATTTCTCATTTTTTTTATGTCCCCTGCCTCTAGATAACCCAATGTCTCCACAAAGTTTTTCAATTGTTGTTTAGGTGGTACGCGTTAGTCTAAAGGTTGGAAATCACTGAACTAGACTAAATAAAGAGAAAGACTTGAAACTACATAGAGAAAAATAATAGTTGTTACAGCAAGATAAATAACTGTGAGTAGCCTTAAGAAGAAATGCAGTGATAAAGGCTGTTCTTGATTTGCGAGGAATACTGCAGATCACCGATATCACTCGCAGGGAAGTAATCACAGAGGAATAGTCACTCGCAGAGGAATCGCAAGAGTAAGAAACTTAAAATAGCCGCACGACTTTGAACTGAGCTGAATTAATTGATCCTTTGTAGGGTTGCTCAAGAGCGAATGTAAACACTTCTGGATGTGTTTACCCTTCCACTTAAGCAAAGTTTCTAAGAAAAATATGGCTCCTAAGGCTTTCAAAATGCATTTCCCGAAAACTTCTACAGTGTAGCCAAGTTGGAGAAAAATGCTAAATATCACTAATTTGGAGACAGAAAGTTGTGCCAAAGATTGACTGATGGTTCTTATCCGGGTCTACTTGAGCTATTTTTCCAGTTAAAACGTCGATGGACAAGTGACTAATCGATCTTCAACGTAATACGAGAAATAAATACAGTTTGACTGGCTGCAAACTTAGATATTAAACAAATTGCACAGTAAATGAAGACACAAGTTCTAAGCAAAATGCTGAATATTAGTAAATAAATAAGTAAAAACAACAAAAACACGTACATAAATAATTAAATATGTATAAAAGCTAAATGACTATCAAGTTAACGCAGATATTTACTCAAATTTACAATAATATAACCGATTTGGGTAAAATTTTGTCACACTTGCACGTAATGTTGTCAATAATGTATAAATATGAAAGTCTGTTTGGTTATTTGTTGCGCAGTCACCGAAGCACTACTCTATGGAACGACTCCAAATGCCGCCCAACCGGTATAGCTTCTCTGAGTGTCGTGCCGAAGGGCTCGAGTTCGAATCACGGAGAAAGCATGGATGTTTATAAATGTATTGTTTCGGTGCGGTATGGTGGCACTCTAAATATGCGATGAGGCGAACGTCCCCTCGAGAGTTTAGTGGTAGAAGAAGAGGGGTAGGAGGCCCTCGGACCTGTCCCTCTGGAGTACTCTCCATCAAAATTGTGAGTGGGGGTGGAAATGAGTTAAATCGCCCTGCCACCTGTAAGATGCTCGAGGCTATTGCCAACGACAGGCGTATCTTGCGCTCCTTGCCATTTTCGTGCTCTTAGGCTGACTATAGGTCAGACAAGTGAGCATAACAACAATAGTAACAGCAACAATTTTAGCATATAGGTCTTTTTTTAGCATATAAGTTAAACAAATTTAACATATAGGTTAAACAATGGATTTATTAAAGGCTCAGCCAATTAATTATGTGGACGACCAATTAAAACGTAAACTACTCTACAAAAGTTGATTACATTACGTTTTCCGAGAATTTAATTTAAATGAAGATTATTTTCACATTGAAATAAATTTTCCTAATATTCTCTGAAAAAAAATTGAAAGGATTTAGAGTTTAACATCTCATCAGAGGTTCCGTTAAAAGTTTTATGATATCCCTTAGATCATAGTTTTTTGTCTTTTTAACTTTTATTATTAAACATTGCTTTTATCGTACTTACGAAAAATAAAATTCAACAGAAAAATCACAAAATGTTTAAAAGGCAGCGTATTTTTAGAAGTGCTAAGCGTTGCTGTATGTTTTCCTATTCTTCTCAGTCGTTGGTCATTTCACGATATTAGTGTTCAGTTTACTATTGTCCTTCTAAAAATTATTTTTTATATTTTTAACGTTATTTTTTGTAACATCACTTTTTTGGCAGTTACGCCCAATGAAATTCAGCAGCAAAACTACAAAATAGTTTAAAACAGCCTAGCTTGAGAATTCTGGATAGAGTATTAAGTGTCGTCACACATTTGTTTTTATATTCACTATAATATTTCTCTAAAACTAATACATGGATATGCATTTAGTGGCAACATCCTTTTATAAATCCAAGAGGAACGTTAGTCCTGAATGTGATATTAGTCGATCTCGAAACGGCATTTTGCGTTGGATCGCAGTAAACGGCGTAACTTTTGAAATTGTTGCTACTAACTATTATCGCCCTATAATATATTTAAAGAAATTAAATAACGAAGAATCTGCATGAATGTATGTTTGCTTCTCGCACGGTGAAGAAATGACGGTACCTAGAGTCATCCACTTTTGAATAAGTTAGTCCTCCACCCGAACGTCTGGAAGCCCGAAATTTGAATTTCGAATTTGTTTTATTATCTATTTCATAGTCTTATAATGTTGCGAGGCCCCAACCTGTCAGCAACAGTGGTAGTAACTGCTTTGAACTGTAAATTACACAAACTCGTAAGAAGGGTTTAAATCCCTTTTTATTCCACTTTACAGCTGCGTTCACTTGACGCTCACAAACTACGCCGACCCGACGGTTTTAACAAAATAGAAAAGTACAACTAAAAATAAATGACAGGATGAATAAATAACGAAATCACTACCTACGAGGCTCTATAATCGTAACTAACTTAACCGCGTTCTAAGATACAGCTGAGATTCAGCAAACTTACCGTTTAAGAAGTTGAAAGATTCAACGAACTGCCGAAATAGGCACACAGACCGAAACGCGCGGTTCTTAAATTTCTACCTAGCAACCTTCACGCTCGTGATTCAAGAAGCACACTTACAATCTCGTTTCCCTTCTATTTAAACTCAATTTACTTCTGCTAAAATTTGAATACACTGCGCGTTCTACTACGATTTACATACTCTGGCATTGGTAATTCTAGGGGAAAGTAAAGGCTTGACAGGAAAGATAGCTTAAAATAAATGTTAGTTAAAATAAATATAAACCCTACAGTCTGTAAACCTTTAACGAATTTTTGATTCACAAACTCAACGATTTCAAAGCGAGCAGTGGCAACACTGTACGGAATAAAACATTTTTATCTCCAGCGCGCGAGATCGTCTATCGGAAATTCTAAAGATATCGCGTTTTATATACTTCGTGATTTCGCGGTTGAATTGAATTTTATGCGGCATAAGCGTCAAGAAAGTGATATTTAATAGATAAAATAAACACATATAATGCCAGTAATAAAAAGAGAAAAAAAGTTTTGTAAAGTCATTTTAGTAAGAAAACTGAACATTCATATGATGAACTGAAGAATGACTGAAAAAGCAGAAAAGTGTATGCCAACACTTAAGGCTTCTGGTGGAATTCTAAACGTATATTACTGTGGTGCTTTTAAAATTTCTGCAATTTTTCTGTTGAACTGTATATGGTGTAAATGCGAAGAAAATGATGCTTAATAATAAAGCTAAAAAGACACACACAACAAGTAATATAATTTTTTAAAGTCAATTCCTACTTAAATCAACAAAGAAAAACTTTTAAAATACAAAAAAACAAAAAAATTAAATAATATGTGATAAAAATGTATTAACATCAAATCTCATCTACTACAAGTTTAAAAAATAATGATTGAAAATTTGGACAGGGAGAGTGTGAGCTAATAGTAGGAATTTAAAAAAATGGGTTAGTTGAAGTGAGTGTAACATTACACTGGTAGACTACGAGCTCAACGAGAGCATAAAAAACCTTAGCGAACCCTTTTGGGCGACCATTAAAATCTAAAACCTTTAAATTTTTTTTAATGTGATATGGACAGGAAAGTGATACAGACAAAAAGCGCGGATCGCGATTAAATAGCACTTCTGGTGCTAAAAAGAGCCCTTCCATACATATTTAACTGTTGCGAGGTTTTAGAGTTTATTAGGATTTTCGGACTGGAGAAACCACGAAAAATCACTTGGGTAGGCTTGCCTGGAATCGAATCACTATCTATCGGTTGTTAGCTGAATGTGCGCGCTAACCACTCGTATCACACTAAGGAATGCATGCGAGGAAAGTTATAATACCTTACTTAACCGCTTAACTGTTTCATTTTCCTGTCATATTGTGACCAAATATAAGCATATTTTTATAAGCATTTCTGTATTCTAATCGATTATACGAATTCAAATCAGCATTCAAAACTGTTACAAGTACTGCATTTATTAATTTAAGATAATTTTTAATTACGGCGAAATTAAGGCATTTTTGTTTAAAGTTAGCTTTTTTTCTCACGTAACTTCGAAAATGGAAAGCAAACTTTACAGGAGATAAACGGGAAAGAAGTGAATTCGCTGGGAAAGAAAATCGCAGCGGTGGTGGTGGAGGAGGATTAATAGTATCCATTTCTTAAAAGATCCGAACCTGAATTAGATCATCTGAACTTTCCATTTCCTCATCATCACTAGAGAATTTCGATAAAGAAATTTCGATAAAATCTACCAGAATCATTTATAGAAAATTCAGATTCGCTAACTGATCCAATATCAAAATTACATTTTGTTATAAGCTATTCACTGCCACCTATCGTTTCTTTATGTCGTAAAAAAAACTGAGATGTAATACTATTTGCAAAGCCTAATACACTGAACACGTGCAGACAAACTCCTTGAATTTCTTCGCCTAATGAAAAGCATTAAATCCTATCCTTGAACTGATTTTACAATCCAATCTCTTCTGAACTAATAGAGACATAGACTAGAAGAGAAACACGCTAATGTGACAATCAAAATCGTAAAAACAACTTTGTATTTAGCATAGGTATAATGAAACACTCAATCGATTTCGAGGGCAGCTAAAGGTCCCTCCTCATCAGGAGAAAGAAATACCTAGAAAGAAGAAAATAAAGGAGAAGGAGTCTCAGAAACACGTGGTCCTTATCAGCACTGCACGTGGTTATAACTGGATTTTTAAAGTAGGCGGCCAGTGCAACTCTGATTAAAAATCCAGTTATAACCACGTGCAATGCTGATAAGGACCACGTGTTTCTGAGACTCCTTCTCCTTTATTTTCTTCTTTCTAGGTATTTCTTTCTCCTGATGAGGAGGGACCTTTAGCTGCCCTCGAAATCGATTGAGTGTTTCATTATACCTACCCTAAATACAAGGTTGTTTTTACGATTTTGATTAATAGAGACATCTATTAGAAACACTGTAAAATAAGAAATGCAAAAAAGCTGGAAACATCAGTGGATTTAGTGTAAGAAAATACACTGCGCGAGCGGTTTACGGGCAAATAAAAAAGTCCCCTTTCGCGGCACCCGATCGGCATTTGAACAAAATAGTTAAGTGATTAATAACTAATAAATTTGATTTTTTGGGTTTGCTTATAAAGTTAAATTCTATGTAGATTAGTCTAAACCCTAATGTAACCTTCACGGTCTGCCAGATGAGATATCGTTCCATCTAAATCTCAACAACATAAACGAAACCAGGATTTATTTGAAATTCAACTTTAGGTCGCAGGACCAAAACAATTAACAAAATTAGCTTCTCTTGGATAGGACAGCCAACATATGTCGAAGTATTTACAAGTTTAGATTTAAAAGTCTAACAAATTGGTTCCACCGCAACTAACTTAATATTGAAACAGAGACAACTCGTCTCTAGGCAGTCAATGACAGAGGAAATTCATCACAACAAGCTATGTTGCCAGACTTTTTTTTTAAGATTCTTTCCTCTGTTTAAAATTCACTTCATTTACATTTTCAGTGTGGTAGAAATGCAGCAGAAATTCAGAAAGCCTCAACATAATTATAACGGGTTAATTAAAATAAACGTAATATTTCTCCCCAAAATACGTATTTGTTACGAAATTAACTGGTGACTTGCTCTTGTCTTGGAAATTAAATTAAGCAATCGTATTTCAGCAAAAGCGAATATGTGCGTCGAGGAAGCGGTGTTAAGTTCTGACAAACCTTTTTATTATTTTCTCTGCACTGTTTATGATTGGGATGTAAACAGGAAGTATCTGAATGATCTGCTCTTTATATTTTTGCCTGTAAAAATTGTAACTACCTGGAGCTGAGAAAAGTTCCAAATTTATGTTTACTTCTTTTGCTGTTTAGCATATTTATTCTCAAAGTTTATACTAACTTTTAACATACAAAAATCTGCATGAAAACATTGGAAAATATCATAAAGTATAAAACAAATTATAAATAAATATAAACATACATAAAAACTAATTATAAATAAAACATCTGAAAGGTTTCAGATTTTAAATTACTTCCAAAGGGGCGTTTTTAAAACATTTTGTGTGTTACCGTTATTTATGAAATACCATGTTCTTCAAACTTAAACCATAAAATTCAGTTCAAGAGCGATATCGCAAAATAATTTTAAAATGAGCATATCTTTAGTATTTTCGATACACAGTCTCGCGCTGGAGATAGAAATGTTTTTCTTTGTACAACGTTCCCATTGCTCGCTTTGAAATACTTGAGTTTGTTAATCACAAATTCGTTAAAGTTTTACAAAATATGAAATCGATAATAAAACAAATTCAAATTTGGGCTTCCAGACGCCCATATTCGCAGCAGGATTACGTTATTCAAAATTTGGTGGTTCTTAGGTACCGTTGTTTTATCACAGTGCGAGAAACATACATACATTTATGCAGCTTCTTCATTATTTGATTTCTTTAAATATAATACAAGGTGATAATATTTGGTGGCAACAGTCTGAAAAGTGAAACAACCTTTGTAGTGAATCAAAGCAAAATGCCAAAATGAAATTAATTGTCCATCTGGACTTAGCCCCTTTGGACTAACAAATGAATATAAATATATTCAAAGATATGCAGCAATATTTTACTTCCTTTGAACGCAGAATATCGATAAATAGTTCAAATTAAGATATCGTCTGCAGAAGCGAGACATGCTGAGACATCCCATTTAATTCACTTTCCGTACTTTTTTTCCTTTTTTTACATGCTTCTGCCTCATTTGTTCCGCCAGACAGGTGAGTTCTGGAAACCTTTCAAAGTGTCTGCAAGTTGCGTGCAGAACTCGTTTCACCAGAGTGCATTATTAGATGAAAGAGAAATCAAATGAATTCCCAACTGTTTGTGAATTACATAACATGGAAAGTTTTTTATGTTCGGTAAATTAGAAAAAGAGCTTTTTTTCTCAGTACAGTAGTTTACATATGGAAGATTACTATAAGAAAAACTAATTCATGCATTATTTGTAAATACATGAAGATTATTTCATACCTGAGGTACATAATGGAAACTAGAAGGATCTTCCATTAATCATATCAATGGCTTTTATGGAAATAACAGACTGGATGTGTTACATATCGTCAAAGTAGGTTCGTCGAAATCTGACATAAATCAGTCAGTCAGACAAAAAGTGATTTCGAAATCAGACAAAGTGATGAGGATGCATGAGATTTTATTTTAGTTGGAGGAGATAACAGTTTTAATAGATGAATTAAACCAATAGCTCAAAGGGGAACAATCAGATGGTCTGAAATTCTCTTTAACACACGAAGAACATTAAATTACAAAATCGCTCACACAGCAATGACTAAAACGACTCAGCATTAAATTCCAAACCACATAAGTTTGCTATTGACCATTAACCCTTTGCGGCACAGTGTGTCCGATATGGACACACCTCAAAATTTCCTTCTGTAAGCACAGAATAATTGAATGAAGAAGGATTTATAGGTTACTATAAGTTACTCTGAACCTTCTTTATTTATAGTAGATGGCAGCTCAACACAAACCAGTCCATATATTTTAGACATGTTTAGTTTTTTAAGACCCTCGTTTTTCAAAGAAATCTTTCAGATTTTTTAGGGTATAAAGGGAATTGTTTGAAAAGAAATTTCTATGTTATTTTTTGGCTGTATGCTAATCTCCTTATTTTACTATATTAGTTTTAAGTTTTTACCTTGAAATCTTGCCTAAAATCAAACGGCGAACCCTAGGTGTGCCCAGACCGGGCTTCACAAAATTTTACTTGTGTACTCCTCTAGGCCTAATAAGACTGCCTACCTTTTTTTTTTCTTTTTTTTTCATCAAAAGCCCGACTTTAAAAGGTAGCGTGCCGGAAAGGGTTAACTTCCAATTAACAGTGGATTCCTGGAAGTTTCCTATCAATAAAATATTCAAGCAGCGGAGGGGAGAAAATTACTGAAACCTTTTAGAAAACTGGCCTTAGGTTATTGAAACTGCATTTTCTGGAAACTTCTAGTACATCGCCATATAAGTAACAAAAGTTTATAGCAAAGATTGAAAAAGCCTCAACTCATACTTGGAGCAAGACTGAACTTGCTTTAACACTTTCCTAACAGAAAAACCCATGAAATAAAAATCTGAAAGGTTTCAGATTTTAAAGGTCGCACAAGAGGGCTTGTTAAGGTTTTCTACTCTCTCGTGGAGCTCGCAGTCTACTAGTCTGCTGTTATACTCACTCCAACTAACCCATTTTTTTGTCTTTTTAACTTATTATTAAGCATCATTTACTTCGCACTGACGATATGGAAATTCAACAGCAAAATTACAAAAATTTTTAAGCAGTACATGTTTAGAATTCCCGATGCAGTGTTAAGTGTCGGCATGGAATTTTCTTTTTTACTCTGTCTTATCTCAGTTCATTATATCAATATTCAGTTTTCTTAGTAAGATGGCTTACAAAACGTTTTTCTTTCTCCTTATTATTAACGTCTTGAGTGTTTACTTTATTTAATAAATATCATGTTCTTGGCGCTTACGTCACATAAAATTATTTTCAATGGAAAAATCACGAAGTACTTAAAAACTGCACATATTTGGAAGTTCCAGAAGACGGTCTGGAATATAATTCTTTTTCGCGCAGTGTTTTCATTGCTCGCTTTGGAATAGTTGAGTATGTTAGTAAAAATTTTGATAAAAGTTTACAAAATCTAAAATAGACAATTAAAAAAAATCGAAATTCCAAATTCGGGCTTCCAGGTGGCCATGTTCGCGTAGAGAACTGCGTTATTCAAAATTGGATGGCTCTAGGTTCCATCGTTCTTCATAATGAGTGAAAGATTCATGCACTTCTGCAGATTCTTCGTTATTTAATTTTTTAAAAATATAATACAGGAAGATAATATTTGGTGGCAACAGTTTGAAAAGTGATACACTATTTATAGTTATTCAACGCAAAATGCTTTTTTGAGACTAGTATCCCATTCGGGACTAACTTTTCTTTTGGGCTAATGCAAAAGGAATTATCATTGAAGTTAAAAACATTTTACTTAAAACACAATGTTGTTTGTTCAGTCTAACTTTATAAAGCATGAGAGGGTTATTTGCGGAAGAAAAGTGATGCCTAGCATTATATATTATACATGCGGAAAACCATAAAAATGTCCAGCCAACCAGCCCGTTTGCCTGTACTCAAGCCTGGATCGTGTTAACAGAATTCAACGGTTTTATTTTGTCTACTAATGGAGGAAGAAGACGTTTGATTGATAAAAATAAATGAAACTTAATATTCTCATTTTTTACATCACATGATTTTACGTTATTCAGAACACCGTTACTTTACTGTATAAATCAAACACTCTGGCGTGGAAAGTTACTCATTCAACTTATTCTTGCCAACCCATGTTACATATACAATGTGTCCGCCAACTTTACATACTGATATTTCAACGAATTCGAGCAAACCAGCCAAATGATAATTGGCAGCACAGCATTGCATTTATAGCGTAGATCCCAGCTTGCTTTTCTTGTAAGATAGTCTACTTATGGACCCCCTTTTCGACGCAATTAATCCTTTCTTTTGATCCCGTGAACATCTGCTGACATGGGTTCGAAACCTGAGCGAAGAACAGAAAATGATTCGATACAAATGGCAGACATTTATAGCGATTTCTTTCAAATAAACTACGACTGGAGATGAAACGTGCTTATTTTCTTATGACCCTGAGACAAAACGGTAGTCATATTCTCGTATTATGTAATACTCTGGGACAAAAGCTTCTGGGACAGCTTCTACTCAAAAATTATAGCAGAATAATTTTAAAAAAGTTATATTTTATGCTAATTACGCATGACAACATTCGAAACAACCTACATGTTAGAAAAGTTGTAGGGTCCTTGACTCCGGCACCCTGGTGCTATACCGCTTCCATATGAGTGGGACGAAAGCCAACTTAACGGATTTCAGTCATATGCTTGTAAGTCATAGTTGGGGACAATGTGCCGTCACAGCATTTCATTATCGTCAAGCACTTTTTGATAACTCTGAAAGTACACTCCGGAAAAAAAAGATAAATAAAAAATTTAAAAAAAATTCTGAAAGGATTCAGGTTTTAAATTAAATACGTCCAAAGGGGGCGTTTTTTTTTAACGTTTTGTGTGGGACCTTTATTTATTAAATATCATGTTCTTGGCACTTAAACTATAAAATTCAGTTCAATAGAAATGTTGCAAAATAATTTTAAAATGAGCCTATCTTTAGAATTTCCGAATACACAGTTCCGCGAGCTGGAGATAAAAAGGGTTCCCCCCTCCGTAGAGTGTTGCCATTGCTCGCTTTAAAATCCTTGAATTTGTTACTCAAAAATTCGTTAAAAGTTTACAAAATATGAAATCGATCATAAAACAAATTCCAAATTTCAAATTTGGTCTTTTCCATGTCCATATTTGTAGAAGGATTACGTCATTCAAAATTCGATGACTCTATATGTACCGTTGTTTTATCACAATGCGAGAAATATACATGCCTTTATGCAGATTTTTCATTATTTAATTTCTTCAAATATAATGCAGGACTCTAACATTGGGTGGCTACAGTCTGAAAAGTGAAACGGTCATTTATAGTGATTCAAAGCAAAATCGCGAAACGAATGCAATAGTCCTTCAGAGACAAAGCCTCTTCAAATTAAAAAAAAAAAAAAATCTGAAATGTTTCAGATTTTAAATTACGTCCAAAGGGGCGTTTTTTAACATTTTGTGTGTTACCTTTCTTTATTAAATATCATGTTCCTCGCACTTAAACCATAAGATCCAGTGCAACAGCAATATCGCAAAATAGTTTTAAAACGAGCATATCTTTAGAATTTCCGATACAGAGACTCACGCGCTGGAGATAAAAATGTTTTTTCTGCACAACGTTGCCATTGCTCGCTTCGAAGTCCTTGAGTTTGTTAATCAAAAATTCGTCAAAGTTTTAAAAAATAGGAAATCGATCATAAAACAAATTTCAAATTTCAAATTTGGTCTTCCACATGCTCATATTCGTTGGAGGATTACGTTATTCAAAATTCGATGACTCTATGTACCGTTGTTTTATCACAATACGAGAAATATACATACATTTATGCAGATTTTTCATTATTTAATTTCTTCAAATATAATGCAGGACTCTAACATTTTATGGCAACAGTTTGAAAAGTGAACCGACATTTATGAGTCCGACGCAAAATGCCAAAACGAAACTAATAGTCCTTCGGGATTCAAATCCCTTTGGACTAAAAATGGGACAGTTTCCGTTTCACTTCCGTAAAATCTCCCGTTTTACTGGGCCAACTGACGAAATTGAAATTGCGTTTTCCATGTCACGAAAGCGCAATTTAGGATGTATATTACATTTATATACAGATTTTCTCTAACATAGAAATTTTGACGCAAAATTCGACTTTTTTGTAAATAACAACACCGATTTTTTTCCATATTTCAATTCTACGCCTCAAATTATGCCTAGATATTAAATTTTGTAATTTTTGGTGAAAAATTTATGGAGACATTAAAAAATTTATCCTGGTTAATTTTTTCAGTTTGCGCCAAGAATAATTGACTTAGCGAACTTCTTAATTTATAGCAACCTATTTTCCCTTCTTTTTTTTTCATTATCCTCGAGCGAAAAAAAAAGTCATTGCTCATACTTTCAAATAATTTTAACAAAGTGCCTAAACCACATTTTCGTTACTATCGCTTATAAAAAATATGGCAAATTTCAAAACTCGCCAAAATGTAAATTCACGTATATCTTAGGAAATTTTGAACAAAAAGCTCTAATTTTTTGCAGGTTTGCTTAGAAATACATCTAGTTTAAGACAGTGGCAAAACTTTTATAGGTTATGATTCAAAATGCTTTTCGAAAAATTTATTAAAATTACTTAAAAATACAAATTTAAAAAATAAATCATAAAAAATGGGCGAATTTTATTTGGAATGAAATTAAATTTCGAAATATGAAAGGAAGAATCAAATAAGTTTAATAAAAAAAAAAGAGATATTTTTAAAAACTACTCGTGCGATGTTTTCAAAACTTGGCTGTTTGGCATAATTTGAACCGTAGAATCGAAATATGGAAAAAAAATGGCATGTCATTTCAGAAAAAGTCCCATTTTATGGCAAAATACTTATATTAGAACAATATTTTAATAAATCTAATACATATCTCAAGTCGCGCTTTCGAGACATAAAGAACGCAAGCTGAATTTCGTCAATCGGCACAGTAGAACGGGAGATAAGGAACTGTCCCCTTTTTTATTTTACTTTATTTTATTAATTAATTAATTAATTTTTTTTTGTGCAGTGTGCAATCTGCCCTTACACACACAAAAGCAAGAGTTCCACATCTCCCGCTCTTCCGGGCAAATTGACGAAATCTAATTTGCTTTTTTCATGTCTCCAAAGCATGATTTAGATTATACTCTTATATTACATTTATATATAGCATTGTTCTAACATAGGTATTCTGACACAAAATCGGACTTTTTCTGAAATGGCATATTCATTTTTTCTGTAATTCAATTCTATGACTCAAATTATGCCTAAATATTAAATTTTGTAAAATTTGGTAAGAAATTTACCATGAAATTAAAAAAAATTATCTTGGCGCATTTTTGTCACATTGCGTCAAGAATAATTCACTTTGCGAAATTCTTAATTTATGGTAACCTATTTTCCTTTCCTTTTCATTGTCCACAAGCGGAAAAAAAGTGCACCGTGTACTCTTTCGATTAATTTTAACAAAGTGCGTAAACCGTATTTGGCGTCCAAATACGGTTAAAGTCGCCAAGTCATAAATTCACATATATCTTGGGAATGTTTGAATAAAAATTTCTAATTTTTGCAGGTATACACCTACTTTAAGGTGATAGTAAAAATGATTTAATTCAAAAATTGTTTCGAAAAATTTATAAAAGTTGTTAAAAAATACAAATTTAAAAAATATGTCAAATATCTGCGAATTTTATTTGGATTGAATCTAAATTTCGAACTGTTAAAGAAAGAACTAAGTAAGCTTAATAGAAAAAAAGAGGCATTAATAAATATGATATAATTCAGTTAACATTGAGAAGCTAAAATTCTGAGAGTGAATTTTTTAAAACTACTCGTGTGATTTTAACGAAACTTGGCACTTTGGCGTGATTAGAGTCGAAATGCAGAAAAAATCGTTATGCCATTTTAGTAAAAGTTTGATTTTGTCTCAAAATACATATATTTGAACAACACGGTATATAAATCTAATAATCTATATAATAATAATAATCAAAAGTTGCGCTTCCGACACATGAAAAACGCAAGTTATATTTTATAAATCGGCTCAGTAGGACGGGAACTATAAAAAACTGTCCCACTTTGTGTGTGTATGTGTGCAGAGTATACACACATCAATAATGCATGTACAAGATAAATCTCTTGCCTAAAATGCAATCTTATCTCAAATATAAAAATTTTAATAGCACTTAAGTGGTTTAGAAAACCATAACGAAAGATTTAAATAATATCCTAAAGAATCAGTGCTATGAAAGTACCAAGCATTGTAAAAATTTACAGAAATTATATATTGAATTCTAAGAAATAACAATGTTGTTTTTCTAAGCTTTTGGATTTTTACTACTTAAACCTTAAAACTTTTCAAATATTATGCTTACTTCTCAGTCATATTATTAACGTTTATACCATTACCTTAAATCCTAATAAAGATATTTAACCTTTTTGATACGTCGTCAGCTGCATTTCAGCAATTTGGTCTTTTTTGTTGCGGTCGATAAAAGCTCTGTTGCTTGTTCTGTACCTTTTTTTTTTATTTTTTTCCTTCGCTAAATATAAAGGTGATAAGGGAAAAGAAACGAAACAAGCCGCTAATGGAACGAATTCTCTTGGGTTTTATAAAGGAGGTAGAAGGGAAACAAAATTCTCTCTTTTTTTTTTTTTTTTTTTTTGTCTTGCACCTTTTGTACTAGTTGTGGTTGCATCACGCGATTTGAGTAGGTGAGATAGTCAAGACAAATATTCGTCAAAACCAAATGGCAACGATGCAAAATTCTTAAGAAATATATGTGGAGCATATTCTCTCGTAATGGCTGAAGCGAATATCCAAGCACAAATTTTGAACGCGGTTGGTGCCTCTGTGTGTTAGATTTTTTGGGGGGAAGGAGCGGAGTGGAACAAATTTTGAAACTGTGTTTTTGATCATCTTCACATGAAAAACTTAAATTTTGCCTACATACGTATTTACAGTAAGAATAAAATATCCTTCAAAATATTTTCGGTGTAAGATCGGTCTCCGTAAAAAATGATACTGCTTATTCTTTTGTTACATTTTGGGTACAAAAAGAGCATCCTTTGACACATGTATCGTTTGGTAACTCGTCGAGATATGCATCAATCAGACAATAATTCGGTAAAGAAATCATACAGTATGATAAGGAAAAGTTATGTCTCATATTTAGGGGACAATTCCTTAGATTTTTTAGATATCTTATGCTTAAAAATCGTAATAATATTACAGCGGTCTCACCCTAGAGATATACGATATTAAAAATGCGATCTGATTTATCAAGAACAATTTAGTTTTTAAGAACTAAATTCTTCTTGATAAAGAAAAGGAATTTAGTTTTTAGAAACATATTACCTAGAATACCAGGTTAGTTAAAAATGCGTTCTGTTTTTCAGTGTATTCTGCTAAAATTATGCCGCTAAAAGTATGTTTATGTGTATCTATCTAGGTATCTTTATTACATGCGGCTTAAGTGTATGTTTGTCGCCCATAGTTTATTGGTTGCTTGCGTAACTGTACTAGCCAATGGGGTGAAGTTGCCACGGCATTCAAATAGTCCATATAAACTGACAACATACATGCAGTTATCATTGTTTTAATTAAATTATCACGGTATTTAAGAACAATTAAATATTTTTAATTCATACAATTATTGCTTATTATGCATTTAACTATATTTACATATGAATTACCTAGAAACTTGCAAACTTTGAGAAATTAAAGGAGACGAAACCAACTAACGAGTCGTGCGTAGTTCATCTCATCAGGTAGGTTTACCCAAACTCCTATGTTAAATATCCTTTCGCGTAAAGAGTTTAAAATTTTGCCCGATTATATTCCGACATTGTATTTTAAATTGAATTTTCAGCTGAACGCAAATTTAGCGTGTCAGGGGGAACGTGAACATTTGTTTGCATTAGCAATCATTTGTTTTTGAAATGGTTTACAACTGAACGCAAATTGAGCGTGTCAGGGGTAAAGTGACCATTTGTTTGCATGTTGTATACGAAGAGATCTTTGACATGTGAGTTAACATTTTATTATTAAAATCATCTTTATTTACTGAGCTAGCGGTGGCTTTTAAGAAATGTACCGCCAGTGGTTTCTTTCATTGCACTCTACTTTAAGCAATTAAACAAGTAGAAAGGGGAAACCCCGTGGGGCAGTAAGCAAAGGGGCGTCCCCGCCGCCTGCCCTGGGTAATTCAGTTTGAATTAGCAGACATCTTTGCACTAATCATTTTAATTACAATTTATAATATCTAGAACAGCTGTCATTTCGTATGACCGCCATGAATAAATACAAAGTAAAAAAGCAGTTCAAAACAGCATCAGTTGTTGTTAAAACTTTGGAAAACATTCCTTAGCTCAAAAACCGCAGAATGAAGAAATTTAATACTTCAGAATGCTTTAAGATTATTATTATTATGCGTAAAACAAGAGAATAAAGTATGAAGATTAGCCATAAAACGTATGTTTCAAAATTGACACCAGAGTTAAACATCACCTCTAGTTCAAATCACAAGCCGTGAAATTTTAACGAAATCTGATAATTTACCCTGCTATTGTCTCTTGAATTTGGCTTTCTTTTCTTCTCTCTATAACATTCGCCCTTTCGTCAAATAAAAAGTTCCACAGATTTAATAGTTTTGTTTTAGTAACGGTTAGATTAATTCATTAGAATATTGTTAAGGTAACTACATAATTATAATTAGCTCATCCCATCTGAGGGTCATTAATTAGCATTCAGATCTCTTGTTACGATACATTTAGTGAAGGTTACAGTATTGATTGAAGAAATGTTACTTTAATTTTTCTCCCACATTTCCATGCACAAGAGCAGCATCTTTCTCTGTCTACATGTCGATATCTTAACGAGATCGTTTATAATTAATTTTTGGTATAATATTCCGAACTCATTTCGCTGCATCGCTGTAAAGAATAATCGCGTATCCTTATATTAAACTTAGATTGATTTTCAAATTTGCTTGCTGCGGATATATTTCCCACGATGCCCTGTTTTCGATTAGAGGTAATAAATATTCATTAAGAGACGTTAATGTAGTACAAAGCTTAATTGCATTTTTGTAATTGAAACAAATGTTAAATTCTGCCGAATGGGGCAAACTAACAAATTTTCTAATTAAAAACTAAGAGAAAGGACTTACCTAGCGAAATAATACAGAGTTTTTCATAATTTCCTATAAGTGTTCGAAAATTAGTGGTGCAATAACTAAGGCAAATGTTAAATAAAAATTGATAAAATTAAATTAATCCTGCTCGTGGCGACCTGCCTACTACAATTCAACGCTGCCTGTCTGGTAACTCATAACAACGAAAGACAAAATAATGTTTATTCTATTACTATTAAAAACGTTCTGTTTTCGTTATCATAGTTGCTTGTCCAGCTACGCTTTACTTATTATTGTTCAAAACGGATTATTATACAAATTAAATTGTTTTATTAAAAGCAATCTGTCTCAAAAATTGTACTACCATACTGCTGTTCAGTTCGTTTTTGAACTTCAGGCATCTAATTCCCTTTCGTTCCTGGTCATATGTAGTAAGTTTAATTTCAGCTCTACTCTGTTCCGTCCTTCGAATCCTGGCATTCTATTAAACCAAAGCCAATTTCATTCCATTCTTTGTGTTTCGTGCACCGAGGTTTCTCCTCCGAAGTTCCTCTCAGTTCTTAATCAGGAATTCAACTACTTAAGAGCGGTTGAAAGTGACAAAGGTTTCTCTTCTAAAATTATTGACCAACGGTTGAAAACATTTCTTCTAAACGGATTGAATTATTCAGTTATAGCAAAGCACACGAGGGCTATCTGCCTAAAGGGAGGGATGCCTTCGTGGAGGACTTTCTAAACGAAACTGGCTCGTATACACGTTACACATGGTGAAAACCACGAAAACTCCCATGCAGCCAGCCCGTTCGCAGGATTCGAACCTCGGACCGAACTACCAGTGTTCAGCGTCTTTACCGGGGGGCCTTTCTTCTAGCGCAAAAGAAAACATTATTTCGTTCTGATCGATTGCAAGAATTTAATAGCAATTTCATTCTTTCTTTGTTGTTATTGTGACTAACCTCACTTGTCTGACTTCATCATCAAAACAACCCCATGAAATTTATCGTGTCAAGGAGTGCAAGATTACTTCTGTACTCTGTTCGTTACGTCTGTACTTACATCGCGGCAAGAACCTTGGACACCATGCAGGTCACAGTGCGATTTTGGGATACGAACCCAGACCCTTCGTTACGGTAGTCAGAATCTTTAACCATTATCCGGTTTCGGCAGCTCGTTCGTTTTCTTGGTTAGTTGTATAATTGCCCGTATATTTTTTGTTCCTTTTTTCTCTTAGTAATATATTTCTCACTTCGACACTTAAAGACACTATTGTACGTATGGACTCGTGGGGGATTCGTTGTATTCAATGTAGTTGATCATATATTGGTCAAGCAAGGAGAGCCTTGAAATTTTGTATTAATCAACATGAGCCTTACATTCCGAAGAAATAAAACTCACAAACCCTTCTTTACCCATAACTGCTGGGGTGAACCCCTTCTTTTTCTGCTTGTCTGTAGAAAAAATATTCGTAATAGACTTCTTTTTAAGCGCATTTAGATTTCCTGGAGACGTTTAATACACTCATGGTTTCATACTTTATATCCGTAAAATCTTATATACAGTAAGACCCCGCTTAACGCGGGGGATACGTTCCATCGAAGTAGAGCGTAATGCGAAACAGCGCTAAGCGAGGCTATCTTAACTTGTAAATAATGGGGTTAGGGGAAGACGGATAAAAAATGGTTAGGCATTAAATTTAATAATGTTTTTTTAATAAAAATAAAATCAAACATTTATTTCTTACAAAAATAAAAACAATATAAACGCATATACTTTTAAAAACAAATAAAATTCTCAGTCAGATCATTCAGTCTATTCTGGGTTTCCAATTTTCTGCCTTTTTGTTAAGAAGGCATGATAGATTGGCTTAATGGCATATTGCGTTCAATTTCATCGTCAATCCATATAGACAGTCGTTTTTCCATTTCCTCTATAATGTTATTTCTAGAACGGGTAATTCTAGTTGCAGAGCTTGACGTAATTGCAGTTGCCGATGACAGTATTTTTTCTTTATTCTTAAGAATTGTCCTTATTGTTGAAGTTGCCAAAATCAATGCAGCACTAATTTGAGATTGACGTTCACCAGAATCTAATCTTCTAATCACTTGCATTTGAGTTTCCAGTGAAATGATTTTTCTGGTTGCTTTCTTTTCTTGTTTTTTATTATCACCCATGATAAAAACTAAAGATCATAATATTTGTCACTGTATTAATCGTTATAGTATTATACAAATTTAAACTTACAATAATGTCAACAAATGTTTCAAATGATAAAAATGCGTCCACCAAGCAAGAAACACAACTACACTGTTTCGGATATGTTATTTGGAAACCTAGCGCTGCGCACAATTTCGGAGAATCCCCGGGTTGAAATAAAAGAGCGCTAAACCGAAACAGCGCTAAACGAAACAGCGTTAAGCGGGGTCTTACTGTATTTAAAAAAAACCTCATGTCCATAAACAGATTTCCGTTAATGATGATTAATGATCATCATTAACCATTTTTCGCATTTCTATATTCCCAGACTTTCAAGAATTTGTTTCTTACAGTGTCTGATATTTCGTTTCGTGCTTTAGTACACAATGCTTCAATGTTATAATTTCGTGTTTTAGAAAAAATGCACTACACAAGTTATCATCTGCATTTAGAAATTTGCAATTGTGTAACAAAATAATATATTAAGAGTTCCATATCTGAAGTGAATATGGCAAAGCGGTACAGATGAACGTCCAGTTCTGTTAACATCTCAATAATTCACTGTTTAAAGATGGTAAAAGTATTTAAAATATCCAAAAAGACTTTTGATATAAAGCGTATTTGATTTAAGACACAATAACACGCCGAACAAATGCTA
Organism: Stegodyphus dumicola; assembly: GCF_044657685.1. NCBI lineage: Eukaryota > Metazoa > Arthropoda > Arachnida > Araneae > Eresidae > Stegodyphus > Stegodyphus dumicola. Next base: position 135,917,082 of record NC_140769.1, read on the forward strand.
ATTCAGAAGTTCAAGCAAAAAAATTCAGCGTTATATTTTCAAATTTTCACAGGACTAGTTTCGACGGTTTTACCGAACCACCATCGTCAGCTGCAAAAGCACAAATGAACGAGGTAGGATATAATGATCACATAAGATAAGAAAGCCTTTAAAGAAATAATGTTTTAGTTCTGGTTTCATCAACAGATAGCGCCACTAGCTTATTTTCTGTTCAGGCTTTCTTATCTTTTCTGATCATTATATCCTATTACGTTCATTTGCGCTTTTGCAGCTGACGATGGTGCGGTAAAACCATCGAAACTAGTTATATGAAAATTTGAAAATATAACGCTGATTTTTGTTGTTTGACTTCTGAATTAGTATCTTTGATTTAATAAAAGGATGGAAATTGTGTGGAACATTTGAAAATTCTCTGAAATCTGGACTGCATTCCAAGTTAATACCAAAGAATCACCGATTTATTTTATGAAAAATCACACAAGACCAAAAAATTAGAAATGCAAAACGTTTACCAGATTTAGAAAAACGGTTTGCAACAGACGTTAACCCCAAAGCTTTTACAAGAGTCATTTGGATACTCTAAGCAATCTGCAAGAAAGTAATTCTTCGTCAACAAGAAAAAAAAGGAAAATATACCTGACATTCGCAAAATTTATGGTAAGCAAATTCCAACATATTGTAAAAATGTTATATTTGTAGGAAAAAATAAAATTTAACACATATGAGTCCGATAGTGGCAAATGCCAGAGTTTAATATGCGGCAAAAACTGACTGAAAATTTGAATTCGAAAAATCTATTACGTAATGTTACGCATAGGTTAGAAGCGTAATGGTTGGGGGATGTTTCGTTGCCTTTGGAATAAAAGAAGAGTGTGTGAGGTATATTATTTTTAATAATAATTATGCTAGGACATCATATCACAATAAGATTTTAGTTTGAGGTTATAAATAGCAAACAATGAAATTTCTACTTGCATAGCGGGGTCAGGATATTAAGATGTGGGCACTTGTTTAGAAACTGGTTAGCATAAGGGTGTGATAACAATGCAACCTTGTGAAAAGATTTCTTGTCCTTTCAACAGAGGCCGATTTGCATAAAAATGCCTACATTTTTATGAGGGGTCACCATTATGAAGTGGTCTCACTGAAAACTCTCCAAGTGAGCTTGATGAATGGAGTTTGGCAAGAAATGGAAAACAGTTTGAACATAATGTGTCATGTAACAAGCAGTTTAACGCACAAAAAATCTTCTTCTGCTTACTAATTCCCCTGATCTGAATCAGATCGGATCCATAAAAAGGTAAATTTTCGTCAACAAGAAAAAAAGGAAAATATTAGTATATATAACGTAAAGACAAAAACATGCTTTTATCATCATTATTTTCTTGTCAGTGATGGTTGACGTTTTTGTTGATTTTGATCCAAAATTTTAATTTTTTTGCATAAATTTAGCTAAGTAATTAATTTTTTATCACTTCTGCAGTGATTATATTTAAGTAGGAGCGCACACCAATAGAAAAAAAAAAAAAAAGATCTGAAAGATTTCAGATTTTAAATTACGTCCAAAGGGACGCTTTTTTAACGTTTTGAGTGTTATTTTTATTTATTAAATATCATGTTGTGCGTACTCAAACCTTAAAATTTAGTTCCTCAGCAATATCGCAAAATAATTTTAAAATGAGTATATTTTTAGAATTTCCGATACAGAGTCTCGCGCGTTGGAGATAAAAATGTTTTTTTTTTTTCTTTTTTCCTTACAGTGTTGTCATTGTTCGCTTTATATATCGTTTAGTTTTTCAATGAAAAATTCGTTGAAGTGTTACAAAATATGAAATACAGAATAAAACCCATTTCAAATTCAAATGAGGGCTTCCACATACCCATATTCTATGGAAGATTACATTATTCAAATTTTGATGACTCTAGGTACCGTTCTTTCTATGAAAATGCGAGAAACAGACGTACATTCATACAGATTCTTCATTATTTAATTTCTTTAAATATAATACAGGGCGATAATATTTGGTGGCAACAATTTTAAAAATGATTCGCTTATAGTTTTCAACGCAAAATGCCAAAACGAAATTAATAGTCCTTCAGGCCAAATTGCACCTTTGGACTTAAAGATTTAAAAATAAGAAATGTAAATTAAGAAATATAACTAACATTGTGAAAAATGGCTCTTAGAACGAAGTCTGTTGCCTTAATTAATTAAAATTTTACATTGCCTATTTCGATATTTTAATTCGCAAATTTTATTGTTAAACAATAAGTAATTTTTATACAGCATGATTCATCAGAAACTACAATAAATAAATCTTTGCAATGGTATAATTTTCGATACACATCGTTGCTAAGAAGATGAGGAAAATGAGGTCTTACATCAGAAATAAAAGGCAATGGATCCCTTGTAAGACCACTAACACGAATTTAAGTAATTCGGTTTACTGTGGAGATGGATGTTCTTAGAGAAGTGACGTTTTATGCTATGCTTATTCATGTCTTCAGCAATACTGGTAAGAGACATTCATTTGAGGAAGTTGGTCACCATCATAAGATTCACTATATGTAAAACTTATATTTTATACTTTGAGGAAATATTGAACTAATTAAGCCTTGCTTAACTACATCGGATCTAAGTCCTACTTAAGAAAATTAAATCTACGGAATTTATGATCTTTTTTTTCAGAGTGTTCTTGTACAGAAGTTTCCATCTACGAGTTAAGATAAAAATTTACCAGATTTTTATTTTTAAGTCTTGGAAGAATTAGGATGTGGCAACTTTATTCCAACCAATCAAGAGCTTCATTGTGGGCTTCTTTAATCACCCCCTCGCTTCTTGTCTGCCATTCTTTTAATCGATAAAGTCTGAGAAAAACTGCAGCTTTTGTGCGCAGAGTTTAGTCGTATTCCTGTTGCTGTACAGTGAAAGACTTTTGAAAGGTTCGTTTCTTTCGAAGTACTTATATTTTTAGAAATTCAGACTTACCTTCATTTTCTCAGTTTTTAAACAATTGTAATTAACGATATTTCGATTGAGTATAGTGTCTTTTTATCTTATGTTGTAGAGTCATGAAGATTTTTTTTTTAAGCGGGAGACGTGAAAAATGTGCAATGCCCTCGCCGGGACTCGAACCTGGACCTCGCAAATGCGCCCAAGTGTGCTACTGTTACCCCACGAAGGCATGCAGAAAGATGGGAGAAAATTCCTTATATACTCCCCCTTTTAAAGGGTGACTGCGGATTAGGGGAACCAGTCAGCAAATTCTGATGCTGAAGAATAATCATCCACCATTTTTCAGTTCGGGCGCCACTGCTGAGACATTAAAATTTTTGAAGCCGGAAACGCAAAAAATGAGCAATGTTCTCTCTGGGGCTCGAACCTGGACCTCTTGAATATGCGCCGAGTGTGCTAACCGTTACACCACAAAGTCAGAGTTTTGATTAATACCTCGGCTGATTAAAATCGTATGTAGATGAGAATGATCGAAATGGCTTCCCACGAATTTTTGGAATCCGAAGAATCTCGAAACTCAAACCCCCGCCGTTATGAAGATGGTGCCACAAACAAACAAACAAACAGACGCTCATAGATTTTAATAGCCCAGTTGGTTGAACATCATATTGTTTAACTGATTGTGCCATGCTTACCTATGTAATTCAGTCATACCGTTTACCTGCATTGTATGAATCTGTAGAACTCAATAGTCATTCACATTGTGTAGCCAATTAACAGTGTCACAATATATATCGATCTCTGGTTCAGTAATATAAAGAAACTGTATATGTTTTCCTCACCCATATGTTAGCCTTTATCCACCTCTGAGCCAATTCTTTGTCTGAGCATCGTTCAGTACTCGTTAAGACATCTCCCCAACAACGAATTTTGGAAAGCACTGATGTACATCAGTTTGCTTACTCTTTCAGCAAAGATAGCTCTGGGAAGTTTGCAATCCAGGAACCTTTGAATCAAAGATAGTTCCGCCAGCGGGGCCACTAGACAGAACTATTTTTACTTACTTTTTTGCTTTAGTATTGCTTGCTACTTTTGCTAGCAACAGAAGGGTAGCCTACCCACCGGGGCAGATATGTTAACTGCGCTAATGTATAGGCTAGCCCAGGGTTTCTTGAATTTTTTCAGTCGCGACCCCTTTTTATCAATGAGATTTTTTCGCGGCCCCCAGGACCCCATAATATTTACAAAAATTTTGTGGGACCCCGTAAGTATTGCCCAAATCCGACACACGCGTGTCTGAAATTGTCAATTTTTTTCACTTGTACTGAAATTGCAGTTTTAGGTCATTAACTTTAATTTCTAATTTTGAGACATAGAACAGTGAAAATTTTAAATAAGTAACAGACGAAATGATAGCGTCACGTGCAAAGCAAGGAATATGAATGTTTGTATTATAAAAAGAATGCATCGAAACGTTTTCGTTTTTTGCTTTGTCTGTATTGTCTTATCTTTATCTGTTTTCAGATACATTGTGTAAAAATGTTTAGTAATTATAAAACTATTATAATAAATTTAAGAAATATAAAAACTGCAAAAGTTTTGGCGACCCACAGTTTAAGAAACCATGGGCTAGCCTTTTGTTCGTGGAAAGAAAGTACTATGAATATTTGAATTTTTGAATATCATGTTGTAAAGTATTTCTCCCGCCTTCTTAGCATGCTTTCGTAGTGTAGTGGTCTGCACGCTAGGCGCGTATTCCAGAGGTCCGTAGTTCGATTCCCGACGAGGCTGTTGCTCATTTTTCATCTCTCCTGCTTCGAAATAACCTAATGTCTCTACACTGGTGCCCGAACTAAAAGGGTGGTGGCTGATGTTTCTCCACACCCAGGATTTGGCGATTGGGTCTCCTAAAAATCCCAGTCGCCCCTTAAAAGTGGGGAGTATGTAAGGTATTTCTCCCGCTTTCTTAGCCTGCCTTCGTAGTGTAGCTGGTCTGCACGCTGGGCGCGTATTCCAAAGGTCCGCGGATCGATTCTTGGCGAAGGCGTTGCTCATTTTTCATCTTTCATGTTTCCAAAAAAATCCTAATGTCTCTATAATGAGTCAGTACGTATCAAACAATAAAGATCCGTCTCATCAAATGTTAAATCTCATAATTAAAAAATAATCCAAAAACAAATGAAAAAAAAGAGGAAAAAAGAAATAATGAATATTAAGAATTAATTCATAAAAAACTACTTATTAAGAAAAACGTTTTTCCTAATAGAGGTAAAAATGTGATAGATGTTTCAAAATCTCATAACTGAAATAGAGACATAAAAATTTAAACCAGATAGCATCAAATTTCCAGCTCTAACAGGTGAAAATTAATGTCACTGCCTCAGGATATTTTAAAAAGAGCAGCTTATAGTTTAATTATCTAAATGACTTAAATACTCCAGGAACTTCATTAGAACTAGATAGTTTTAGCAGACTATATTAATAATTCTGCTCAGATCCTTTAAGAATAATTCAGACGTACAGTTTAATTAAAAAATATCCGAATTCAGAAATTGCATTAAAAATAACTTGAAGTTTAGTTACTGCTGCTCGCTACTATTGTTTGGGTAAAAATGTTTAAATAAGTTTAAAATAATAACAAAAAAAAAAAAAAATCTGCAAAATCTCCTTTCATATTAAATAAAAACATTCTTAGGTGTAGATTTTTTTTTCCGTCTGGGAACTTAAATAAAGTAATCAAGCAGATTTTGAAAAAAAAAAAAAAAAAAAAAAAAAAAAAAGATATTGTTCATTTTCCTTTCTGTTGAAAGCAAGAAAAATTAAATTACAAAAATTTTTTAGAATATATTCAACTAATTTTTTATTAATTGTTTCATTATTTGTATAATTTTGATGACATTTGGAATTTGTAGAAAAAGGCCTATTTTATATTTTCATTTAAAAATTCTAAATTTTGAAAACGTATTATTTTTCTGAATATATAAAGCTGTGATTACACCATATTATAAGAGTTACGGTGTTATGATTGGGTTTGTGACACTTAGCCGACAACCACATAGTCGACAAGACACTTAATTGACAGGTCATTTAGCCGACACGGACATTTAACCGAGACGAATATTTAGCCCAGAAGAACATTTAGTCGACACGAATAGTTAGTCGAGAGGACATTTAGCAGAAAAGGACATTTAGCGGATACGAACAGTTTGTCGATAGACATTTAGAGGATACAGACAGTTAGCTGACAGGAGATTTAGCCGACAGGAATATTTAGCCGACAGGACATTTAGCTGTCACGTAATTTGACCGAAAACACCTTTAGCCGGCAGTCTATTTAGCTGATAATGCCTGCATTTAGACAAGAGCATGCTACAAGATTTTAGTAAAATTTATTCTTTTGTCTCCAACAAATATTCAATATTTCCATCAATAACACCCCGCTTGCTCAAATTCTATTAATTCACTTTTTAAGTTTTTTCCTCCTGTCATCAAAAATTTGATTCTTACAGATCCCATCTCTGTGTTTAATTCTTCTTAACATATTGGATAAACTGAAAAGCTTTGAAATTTCTCGTCAGGGAACATTCCGAACCGTATTTTCAAAAAGGAAAAGTATAGAAATTTTCGACAGCTAATCACCGAATGACACTTATTTACATTTTCGCTTTGTATTTGCAATAATTATCCACAAAGCTTCTTCATTTAGTAAAGTGGGGTTCTCTGAATACTTTATAAGTTATTTCTCCCCCCTTCTTAGCATGCCTTCGTGGTGTAGTGGTCAGCACACTCGACTTGTATTCGAGAGGTCCGTTATTCAAGTCCCGGCGAGGGTTCTGCTCATTTTTCATCTTTCCTGCTTTCAAAAATACCTAATGTCTCTACATTGGCGCCCGAACTAAAAATGGTGGTGGATGATGATTCTCCGCCACCAGGATTTGGCGATTGGGTCCCTTAATCTCCAGTCGGAAAAAGGGGGAGTATATAAGGTATTTCTCTCGCATTCTTAGCATGACTTCGTGGTGTAGTGGTCAGCATGCTCGACGCGTATCGAGAGATCCGTGGTTAGACCCGGCGAGCACATTGCTCATTTTTCACATCTCCTTCTTCCAAATAATCTAATGTCTCTATAACTTTCATATTAGCAATAATAATTTTTCTTTAGTTAATGACATTAATTTTGACATCAATTCTACCTATTAACTTTTCCACGCTTCACTGCTATTTCGCTGGAGAGGTTATGCTACATTTCATTCCATATAAACTGGTCTCTCTCCTCCCACTACTGAAATTACCCTCTCATTAAGTAGAGTGTCTGTCTCCCATAACCCACAACCAGTGCTTAAAAAATTAGTGTTATTTGTGAATTATACATTTTTGAACTTTGTAATTGATAGTAAATTTAAATAATTATTGGGTGAATGTCGGCTAAATGCCCTTTTAGACTCAATATCTTGTTGGCTAAGTGTCCTGCCAGCTAACTGCCTGTGTCGGTTAAATGTCCTGTCGACTAACTGTCCGTGTCGGCTGAATGTCCTGTTGGCTAAGTGCCCTTGTCGTCTAAATGTCATGTCTGCTAATTGTCCGTGTCGGCTAAATTTCCTGTCGACCAACTGTCCTTGTCGGCTAAATGTTCTGTCGGCTAATTGCTGTCGGTTAAGGTCTCGTCGTTTAAGTGGTTGTTAAGATTTACTACAGTTATATCCGCTGAATATAAAAACGCGCAGATATAGTTAATTTACTTTAGCACCGCCATTTACCACTTTGCTTCAAGTGAAAATATATCTAGTCATGTCTCTAACAGTATATATATATATATATATATGCGAATATCAAAACATGAAGAAAAACTTTGCAAGGTATTTCTCCCGCCTTCTTAGCATGCCTTCGTGGTGTGGTGGTCTACACGCTCAGCGCGTAATTGAGAGGTCCGTGGTTCGATTCCCGGTGAAGGCGTTGCTAATTTTTCATCTTGCCTGCTTATAAAAAAATACCAAAATACCTAATGTCTCAATAACTTTATTACTAAATTAAACTTAATTAGAACGGTTCTTTAAACTCTTAATTTTAATTGCATATTCCCCCTTTCAAGTCTTCATATTGCATGATGTTGCATCACGCTTTCCCTGCAATAACTGCAATATTAAATCGTTTGCACAGTCTTTGTTCAGTTTGGTTTGGTTTATTTAATTACGGCAAAGCACACTAGAGCTATCTGCCTAAGGGGAAGGATGCCTTCGTGGAGGACTTTCTAAGGGAAACTGGCTCGTATACACGTCACACATGGGGAAAACCACGAAAACGCCCATGCAGCCAGCCCGTTCGCGGGATTCGAACCTCAGACCAAACTACCAGTGTTCAGCGACTTTACCGCTCGGCCAACAAAGACTTTTCCTAGCTTATAAATACTACTGCAATTACTAAACGCAATACTAAACGCAACAGTTTTTTGCCTGTTTGCCCTGCATAGGAAAGTCACGTCTTTTCGCTAAGCTTCATTTTCTATCATTTAAAATATAAACTGCATATATTGTGAGGCGCATTTAGCACCGCTAGTGTTGTACCAGTTTAATTAAAAATATATTTCTGAGCAATGCTTCCTGTTCAAAATAAAAATGATGTTTTAACTATCAAATCAGTTGTGATTTTCGCTCCAGTCAAACACAACGCAGCAGTTTTTCTCGGAGTGAGCTGGTTTCATCTTCCACAACAACTACATCATCACATATATATGTATATAAATTAAATAACTAAAAATATAGCTTTTCAAGATAATTACAGTGTGAATGGCCTTGACACCATTTTCTTCATATTTGTCAAATATATGTAAATTTCACAGTTAAACATCGAGTTCACCAAATGTAAGTTTTGCCTTTTTTTCTCCAATTGCATTACTTTTTTTTTTTTTTTTTTTTTTTTTGCATAAATTTGTATAAAATATTTTTTTTAGGTGGGAATGCTCCTCATCATCAACTGGCAACAAGTTTTATTTATGCCGGAGGAAATTTTGACGAAACAGAAGACAGAAATACTTCTTTCTTAAAATGTCATAAAAAATCACTGTGATGTTTGTTCCAGATACCATTGTTGCCCCATTAATAGATCAATACTTTCTTAAATAACGGTAAATCGTAGCCCCATTAGCAAATGAATACTTTTTTTATGTATAAAGTGAGCACCATTCTGTGACATTAAAGAAAACAGATGAATCAAATTGTTTCGGGCACTGCGTCAGATTCTATTTATTTGAGATTAGTTTCCGAAGACTGTTGCTGAACAATCTATTTATCCTATTAATTTCTAATTAGGATCAGCTTCTGTCTAATCAACCTCCATAGAAAGTTCTGTTTTAGTGTTCCTTTTCTTCAAAGCGATTTGTGTTACGCCTGGAAACATGATTTCCATAGGGATCCAGACGCTCATTAAAGGCCATGACTTCATGATCAGATTATTCTCATCAGAGACGTACAAAAGCACAAAGGCTGCAGTGTTTGTGCAACCTTTGTTTAACAAAGCATTTCTAACCCGGACGGGTTTCGAGAAGTTAAGAACAACTCTTACGTCAAGCATTTGTTCATTTTATTACAGGGTATTTTTCTTCACACAAATGAATGAAAATTCGCGACTTTTCAGAATAATATGATATTCTTTATTTAATTGGGCTTAGTAATTCAACGACACTCAATCGCTCTGTACATAATGCTTCGGAATGCCCAGCGGCGGTAAGATAGCTTGCCAGCAAAGCGGATTTCCGGTTGCTAGAATGTGAGAAGGAAAGGCAGGGTTGCCAGATTGTAGGCGAAATAGGCCATTTGTCGAAAAAATATTGGGGATATGCTATAGACGGATCGAGAACATTCTAGAACGCATTCTAAGCGGTTTTCCCAAGAATGTTCTCCAAAACAGGTCAAAAGCTATATAAACCTTGCCTGTACGCGGATTAGCAGTTTATCGTGAAGAGTATCTTGAGTACGTTGAGTTCAGTAGTAGTGCCTTGAGCTGCGAGAGCGATTGACCGAGTCGGGAGCTGTGCTTTAGTGCTTTGCCATTAAGCTGTCTTCACCGTTACAGCCTGAAGGCTGTATTGCTGCTTGTTTCAGCGTGTTTCTTGTAGTTTTTTGACGACTATAAACGTCGGAACTATCCTGTGTAATACTGAGGAGTAAACTGTGTTTTTATTTTTCATCAAGTGTTGTCATCAATCACTCCAAATCCAAGAACCCGTAGAACGTAACAATAATGAAAACTGAGACCTACTAATTCACACATATCATAAAAAAAGACTAGAAAATATTTTAAGAAGAAAATTAGAGACCTCAGGCTCGTAAACAGTTGCGACTCAAGTTAAACTGAGACCGAGGTGTTTTATAGGATATAGGCTAGGGGTTGCCACATTTTTTCTTGAAATTAATGTGTAGTTTCGCTTTCATCTGTTTATATTGAAGTTAATATATACTGAAAGCTTTTATGTATATTTCGTTTTTTGATTTCTTTTCTTTCTTTTATTTTCATTTAAATTTTCTTCAAGCGGAAATTTACATTTAAAATTTTTCTTGCTTTTAATATTTTACGTTTGAAAAAGAAATGCAGAAGTAAAATCCAGTGCATTAATAAACTGATTATATTTCCACGAGACAAAAAGGGACACCTGACTGGGACAAATGGAACGAGGGTGATCATGACCAAAGAAAAATGCCAGAAAACGACATAAATTTATGTTTTAGGACATAAATATGTTGAACCCTTCATTAAGTTTTCGTAACAAAATCCGTATGAGGTTTAGATACACTCAAAGAACGTATCTCACCTCTACAAATATTTCTTTGATGGAGTTACCCAACAGTTTAGTCTTTTCACCCTTTATCACAAACATTTTGCATTCCATGACGCAGTTTTGTATCAAAATTTAGAAGAGCTTTTATTGTCTGAATTCTTAACCTAATTTTCTTTTTGGTCACATATTATTTATAACCAAAAATATTCTTTGAACAGGTGCTATATTTTCACATCACAAAAAATCTTCAGAACAATTTTGCTATGCTACTGTATTACGAGGTTCGCTTTTGTGTGACGTCATTGATTCCTCGCCTGCGCAAAAACCACTAATTTAACTCTTCGTTTCCTCCACTTGTATCAGTAAGTGACGTCAGCATTGGGAAGAGCCTAGCCTTGTTTGTCTACTGACCTTGCAAATTTGAACTCATCTGTCATATAAAAGAATATTCTGTTATTCCAGAGTTATTCATTTGCCTCACAATTTTTATAATACTTTCGCTTCTGAAGGTATCGCTACTAATCCAATGGCATTCACTACATTGATATACGATGGCAGGTTATGAGCAATAATTTATGATTTCCTCATAAAAGCATATTTATAACTTTCCTCAAAATGGGAACAAAGCTTTCATTTTCATGAAAACAACGTAACGGCTCGGAAATGTCGAGAAAACTAGATTATTCCGTTGTTCAAAGTGGTATGAACGGCCCGCTCAGTTTGAGTGGCATTTTAATCTTATGCAGTGGCAAACACTTAATTTTACAAAATGGGAGGCATATATACTATTTCTATTTCAGATATAAGCTATTTTCTCCCTCCTTTCTGCATGCCTCTGTGGTGTAACGGTAGCACACTCGGCGCGTATTGGAGAGATCCAGGTTCGAGCCCCGGCGCGGGCACTTCTGATTATATTTGAGATTTAATCATTTTATTACTAATGAATAAACTAAGCGATAGAAAAGCAATAAATTAATTTCTTTATCATTTAAATGTTTATTTTAACTTTTTCTTAAAGCATCTAGTTGATATAAAATGAAATAACAAAATACACGTAAAAATTTAATTTGTAATACACATTAGTAATTTTTATTACACCTTCATAATGGGAAATACTGCAAATCAAGATATCCAACTATGCTTTTAGTCTGAATTTAATGATTTCGAATAACAAAATACTTTTGCATTTTTATTCTATCTGTATTTATGTGAATACACAGGATGTTTCAGCTAATCGGTTACAAACTTTCAGGAGAGATAGAGTACATCCATACGGTGGAAAATTACATAGCAATGCATGGTCGGAAAATCTTTCCTGACGCGGTAGTGACAACACGAATTACAAGAAAGTAAGGAAACGAACAGGGTGAGACAATATATTTATTATGCTTAGTACAGCAGAAATCAAGAAACAAGAACAAAAACAGACAATGAGCTGGCAAACAAAGAAGGCGTTCGAAATTAAAAATCCAGGACCGTGATGCACACCTCACATCTCCGGTGTATGGAAGATCTGATGTTTTGGAAAATACCAGGCGTACTCCGAATTTTCCCAGCAGCTGCCACGATGGGTGCAACAAGTTCCTGTGTTGTCATTACCGCACCAGGAAGACTTTTCCGACCATGCATTGTTGTGTGTTTTTCCATGGTCTAGGTGTACTCTATCTCTCCTGGAAGTTTTAACCGATTTACTGAAACACTCTGTATATATTATTTTTTCGTATGTTCACCAATTAATTACAGCAACATATTTTCATTCATTAGCCGAAAATGTTTAGGAAATAGTTTATTATTGTTACGGATTTTGTATTTAATTTGCTATATTTAGGAGAATTACGATTTAAATTGTCTTATGTCCCCGTGCAATGCAGCACGATACTTACTCGAAGAGAAAGCTTCTAACTATTCTAACTTGGATGGCTGTAGGTATCGTTGTTCTGTCACAATACGAGAAAAATGCATACATTTATGCAGATTCTTCATCATTTAATTTCTTTAAATATAATACATGGCGATGATATTGGGTGGCAACAATTTGAAAAGTGAAACAACGCTTGTAATGAATCAACGCAAAATGTCAAAACGAAATTAATAGTCCTTCTGAGCAAATTGGCCCTTTGGTCTAAAAACTTGTGATTGTCTGAGAATTGTTGCCACTTTCCAAAGCACCATCTAGTGTCTGTGCCTGAAAGATTGGCGGGGAGGGTGTAATTATTGGCGACAAAAGTGAATCCGCATTCATCTTAAGTTCGTGTGTTAGGTCACGCATACAAGTTAAACGACCAATTATTCTGCTTTTGGCGATATTATATTATAGGCTGAAATAAAAAGGCAGTTTTAAATTTCGCTTGCACATGCATTTTCAATCTTGCCTGAAATTTTGTAATAAAATCTTTTCTCTGAGCTTATTTATTTTTACTTACTTGTTATAGACGCAATAAAATTTTTTCTCTTAGCTTAGTAACGAATCGACTTTATTCGGAAATATACAGCATTTAATATTAAAAAAAGCCGCATTGGAACAGCGTAATTTATATCTTCCAGCCTCATTTGTAATCCCTTTTAATTGATGTCGTTCTGCGATGCACCAATCTGCGCTTGCTAACGAGACGACGTGTTTCTAATTTACAGAAGAAGTTGCCAGGGGATAAAAAACGCAAAAGGGATCTAAGAAGACTACGATCGGCTGCCGCTTTTAATCAGCGGGCACACTTTTAACGGAGGCAGAAACTTTTTGCAATTTGACGTCGTTCTGAGATCTAATGACTCCTCGCTTAGTTTTCGCACAATATGGCCATTCACCGACAAAAGGAATGCAAATGATAGGAAAAAAACCTCTTTCTGATATGATCGATGGTGGCTTCGTAATTGGAAGCAGTTTTCTCCTTCCTTTATTATCAGAATTTGAGTATCGAGCATTTTTTGAAAGTTTGACAGCCCTTCGATATTAAACGTTTCTTTTAAGTAGAAATGTTGCACCAAAAATTAAAACCAGTCGCTTATTCATAAGGAGTCTATGTATAATGTATAAATGAACCGATCTTTGCTAAAAAAGATTATTCACAAAACAATCGGACTAAACAATTTGAACGGAGGTTTGAATATAGCAAACGGGCTGGCTGCAGGGTAGTTTTCCTGTCTTTTCACACATGTAACGTGTATCCGAGCCAATATCCCTTAGCAAGTTCTCCACGAAGACATCCCTTCCCTAAGACAGATATTCCTCAAAGCTTTTCCCTAATCACATGAATTCTCCATTAAAAGAAGGCTTGCCATTAAAAAGCTTAGTAAGTCAGAAAAATGCTTAAAAAATTGAAAAAATAAATCAAAACGATTTAAACATATTGCTCTTAAGTTTCTTATTTATATTACTGCTTAACAATTATGACATTTTAAATGTAAATATTTGCTTTAATTCACCTACTTTAAAAATTAATTCCCGAAAGTTAAAGATACTTAACCTGAAATCTCATACTTAAATGAGAGCTATTCAGACTTGCAGTGGCAAACAGCAGAGAGAGAGAAAAAAAATTTAATTTAATTTAAAAGGGGGAAAATAAGTTTTTAGAATCTGATAATACCAGAAATAGGAGTTTTAAAAAAGATGCGTGGACCCAACTGGGTTGCACTGGAATATAAAAGACAATGAGTTAACAATGAGTTAATTTCAAAAAGAAAACCATAGGTTATGATATCCTCAGTTTTGGAAAATCTAGTTAACCATATATTAAAATGAGAGAAGAAAAATAGAAAAATAAAGACATGTGATAAACTCGTAGTGAACTTATTTTAAAAAACTGAACTGGAATTTAATATTATTTACTTATATTAATTTCTAATTTGTTATTATTATACCTTCTTCGAAGAACGTATAATAATAACGTTTATACTTATGAAAACCATGTGATGATGTCGAAAGAGTTAAGCCGAAATGTAGTGGTAACATTTCTGGTAGCGAGTGTGTTATTTTAGCCAGGTTCCTCCATAATCATATGTTTACAACTATTTTAGTATCATTTTATCAGTGATGATGCTAGAGCAATAATATTGCCGTGATAATGTTGTAGAGACATTAGGTTATTTTTTTAATGCAGGAAAGAAATGTCTTTGCATGGACTCAAACCACGGACCTCTCGAATACGCGCCGAGTGTGCTGATCACTACACTCCGAAAGCATGCTGAGAAGGCAGAAGAAATACCTTATATATACTCCTTCTTTTAAAGGGCAGCCGGGGATTACGGGACCCAATTTCCAAATCCTGGTAAGGGATAAGTGATAAGTGACGGAGGACATGGGCACTGTCCCTTTACCATAACGGCTGATCAGTACAGCACCACGTCCACCATTATCTAGAGCAGGCCAAATGGTCACTGTCATATTTACTGTAGAGATTTTATCCTTGCTCATTTACATTAAACTTGTATTTACACGTTATGCTTATGTATACGTCTGTACATTTTAACATATACATCTTATCCTCACATTTGCACAATTGACTGTCTGCTCTTATACATGTGAGAATTATTATGACAATAGGCTGTGTCTACATCTGCTGTACATAGGTATTGGAGATGATATGCACGGATTATTCTGCAGCACAGTGTACATCTTTGCCTCGCATTGCACATTTGACTGATTGCATTTATGCATATGAGAATTATTATGTCTATAGGCATGTTAAGGAGAATAATCAACCATTATTTTTAGTTCGGGCGCCATTGTAGAAGCATTACGTATTTTTGAAGCAGGTAAGACGAAAAATGAGCAACGCCTTCGCCGGGAATCGAACCACGGACCTCTGGAATGCGCGCCCAGCGTGCTGACCACTACACTACGAAGGCATTCTAAAAAGGTGGGAGAAATGCCTTATAATGTACTCTGCTCCATGCCACTGCTTGTTGCTCTATGCCACTTAAAGTTATTTGTCTATAGCAGGACTCATTAAAACGATCTGATCTGTTGCTGAGCGTACTCAGATTGATAGCACAGAGAGAAGGGAGCGTGGTAGCCACCAAAAGTGGTGCCGGGTTAATGGAGACGGGCGGCCAAAACCATGGAGGTAAAATAGTGTCACTTGTGCTTCCCCTTCTCCTGTTTCCCCCATCGACTGTACCATTTTCGGTGACTGCCACACATTCATGATCTCACCAGTGGAATGAGTGCCCTTTTCATATATGTTTCCGCTACGCGGGAATGGACGTCGAAAGGGACATTTCTCAGAAGCCGCACAGTTCCACGAAACCTACGTAGCTACGTTACCATTTTCGCCTATTAAACAGACTTGAAAGCCAAACAGTTAACGATTGTCGCTCAGCTTGGGATCACGTGATCCTTCAGAAGCAGAACTTTCGTCTGATTGGTTGATCTCTACCCAGGAAAAAGCTGCAGACGGAACATTTTCGGCGAAGTTTCAAAATATCTCGAGTAGCCGGGACATCGTTTACATAGCTGCGCGGGGCTTCGCTTCCAGAGGAGCTGTTTTTTCTACGCATCCTCCCGTTTCAACCGATGCTACCAGGATCCCGTTTCTCAGAAAAGTCTTGTCTAGCGGGGACTGTCGCTAGATGTGATTGATAACCCCTTAAGATTGCTGAATATTTGTAGTTCGACCTAGATTCGAAACCAGGCAAACGGGCTGTGTGCATAGTTACTTTTTATGTTTCTTCCTATGTGTAACATAAATACGAGACAGTTCCCTAAAACGTATTCCACGAAGGCATCCCTTCCCTTAGAAAGAGCCCTCTCAGGCGCTTTGTCGTACCCCAAAGGATTAACTTAAGCTAATCTCCGCCTTGGTTTCATTCTGGGCACGGTCAGATACGGATATTTGAGCATACGCGCTTGAGAAAGACTTATTATAAGCTGCTCTACTATTTCCAGAACAGAAAAGGGAAATAATCAAATTAAAAAAAGATTTAAGGAGCTGTTATAAACTGGAGTTATAAATTTATCTTACATACTTATACATTATTTAAGCAAAGACGTAAGATCTAATGAAAATATGAAAGTAATAACTAAATATTATATGTTATTTAATGTTTTTTCTCTCGGAAAATACTGAGATAAATGATTTAGATTGAATTATATCTAGATGAATCGTTTTTGAAAACAACTTACTTGCTTTAAAACGCCGTCGATTAAGTACATTGCTATTTTTATGTGCTTTTATTTTTAAATGAGAGGAAAAACGATATGAATGCGCAGATTTCTGTTTCTTTAGGCAGCGCAGATTTTTGTTTGTTAAGTTAAGAGTTTATTTCTGCTGACATTAATATTTCTTAGTTTGCGAAGATTTTCAGTGAACGTGCTAAGTACTTGGTAAGTTGTAAAATTTAAAGTAAGCAGATTTCTAAGCATTAAGCGAGGAAATATCCTTGCTTCATCGTTTTTTGGTAGATTTTTACCCTTCTTTTGAAGAGAGGTTATACGTTTCGCTTGCGAAGCAATTTTCAGTCACGCGGTGTTGCAGTGCTGTAGCGCGTCACTATAATATACGAAATGATTTGCTTTGAATTGCTTCTAACATTGATAACATGTTCACAATGAAGACGACTTACAAGAACAAAATTCATAGCACATATAGAAGCTAGTATTCGTTTAATAATATAAAAAACAAAAATTTAGAGAGATAGCCATAATAAAATTAAGCCGAAGAGCCGGTAATTTGTCCCCGATGACGTCACTAATGAGGTACGGCGCAGTAATTGCTTTTAAAGTTGCTTTAAAATGTTTAAGTTTCTTCAAGAAATTACATGCTAGTTAAATTTAAGAATAAATTAAAGATCATACACTTTATCAAATGGCAATACTTTGATACCTGATTATTTACGCCGAAGGCAAATTACAAATGTTATGTTTCGCGTACACTTGCCGAGTGGTACGAAGGAGAAATGTACTATGTTAACTTCAGTTACTTCTACTAGTTTTGAAGGTTTGTTCCCCTCACAATCTTTAGCTGAGAATTACTTTCTAAATGTTGCCAATTTATCTCTCTGTAAACATTCAGCTTACTTAAGTACAGATAAAACCCATCAACGGCCGAGCGGTAAAGTCGCTGAACGCTGGTAGTTCGGTCCGAGATCCCGCGAACGGGCTGACTGCAGGAACGTTTTCGTGTTTTTTACCACGTGTAACGCGTACACGAGCCAGTTTCCCATAGAAAGTCCTCGAAAGGCATCCCACCCGTAGGTAGATAGTCCTCGAGGCTTTGCCGTAATCACATACAAACTAACAAATACAGAAAAACATTGAATGAATTTCATTCGACCATTTCTGGTAGGTTACAGTTAAAGTCAGAATCTGTGAAACTATAGGGTCGATTATTTAGCTAGTAAGAACTAAGCCACTTGCCTTGAAATTTATACAAACCGTAATCAAAACCACTGATCAAAATTGTAGGTTTAATCCTGCAATTTGCTAATTTGTAAGATTCTATCCTGCGTACTTTTAATTTAAAGTTGAAGAATCTTAAGAACTGATAAGCGAATAATCGCTTGAGTTCGTGAGACAGAGAACAAAACGTACGAAGGCTGAAATTACCCTTTAATATTCCAATAAAGTCTAACAGAACTCCTTTCTTGGAGTTTTACAATAAAGCCTTCACTCGGACTTGAACTCAAGAAACTAAGAACTAAACTAATCTTAACTAAAAAGATATAGCCGAAGCTATCAAGATTCTAACAGAGTTGGCCCCTTAACACTAATTAACGGCGAAGCTATCAAGGGCCTAAAGTACGGCCGAGTGTGATAATAGCTTAAGAGAGAGTAGCCTGAAAAGGCGGAAGCGCGGTAGCCAGAATCACTGGTTCTCTCTAACGAAGTCAGTAGAACTTCACAGTTAAATACTTCTCCTCGTTTGCATTCAAACGCGATTCTAAAAATACGTTCTGGGCGGAAGTTGTAAGCTTGAAATTAAAAAGCGATAGGACAGTTAACTTTAACTCAAAATTTAACTGTTAGATAAATTAACATAAACCTTAAATATTAATTAATATTAATAACTGCAATAGAAGGAAGGCATTTAACAGCCTCGGATGGCAACAGGAATCGATGCGTCCTCAGGCCAACACAAAATATTTTTAACGTAGATAACTGAAACAACTCCAGCAATTATGAACAGCAAGATCTTCACGAAATACGGCACTGAAGGCATTTAACCATCACGGGGAATTAATTTGCATAGCCTTTTGGTCCGAGCGAATGTATATAATGCGAATCAATAGGAAGACAGTAACACAGGGCGGTATTTAGCTTGATTTTAATTAATCAGTACCATTTTAAATAATCGCTAAACGTTAAAGTAAGTTCAAAAACTTTACAAAAACTTCTCTAAAGTCATTTCTGATGTCAAAATGCCTGTTTAGGTTCCAAAACTTCTTCTTCATCACAAGGGAGGCAAACCTATCTGTTCAAACTAGTGGAATTTAATATTCATAAAAAGCTTCCTATCTCCGTCCTCAACTTGTGCGTGAATTAGAGTCTCCGGTGCCCAGTAATGGCCCCATAAAGCTCCCGTAATCGCTTTAATGAAAAATAGAAAACTGTGGAGAGCGCTCTTATTCGGAGGAAAGTTAAGTTTCTGTATGCAAATTTTCCCTCTTTTAAATTACCTTATTTTAAGCTTTCGGTCTCGATTAAAGTCAAAAAAGCAAATATTCTTCATTTTTTCTGTCTTGCTTATTTAGTTAGTTTGGCATTAATTTTTGTTTCTAGATGGCAATGCCGCAGCAGGGTTACCAGATAAGAATTTTGATCTTCAGCCTAAGACTCGCAATGAAAAGTCAGAAAAATGGGCAACCAACCACCCCTCCAAAAAATAAAAGCCAAAATATATTGAAAAGGAGGAAGAGAAAGATTCAAATTTAAAAATTATAAATAAAGTTAAAAAATTACAAGCAAATACATTTGTGAATTTTGATAAAACTCATAAGTTACCCAAAACGATCTTTGAGCAAAAAAGAAAAAGAAAAGAAAAAAAAAAAAAAGTCTTGCTGTGAAAATGTTCTTTTGGCTTCTAGGGGAAGTGTTTACTGTTATGTTTTTAAATTCAAAATGCGGACTTCAAACATTTCTCTTCTTCTACTACTTTTCTTTAAATAAAAATAATATGTATTGTTTGTTATCAACACATAAAACAGAAACGTTATTAGCAAAATAATATATTTTTTTAAATTCTAGTTTTAACTACTCGTGTTCCACAAATTATACCACGAAGCTTACACAAGTAAATTATAGTACTAAAAATTTAAATAAACAAATGTACAAAACGCTGCAAATAAGGGAAAATTATGAAAAAATAATAAATAAAAGAAAAATAAACTATAAATAAAAAAGTTGTAGAGACATTAGATTAATTAGAAAAGCCGGAGAGACGAAAAATTAGCAAACGCCTTCGCCGAGAATCGAACCACGAACCTCTGGAATACCAGCTCAGCGTGCAGAACCACTACACCACGAAGGCACGCTAGGAAAGTGGGAGAAATACCTTATATACTCCCCTTTTCAAAGAGCGATTGGGGTTTTCAGGGGACTCAATCGCCAAATCCTGGGTGTGGAAACCTCATCCAACACCCTTTTAGTTCGGGCGCCACTGCAGAGACATTAGGTATTTTTTGGAAGCAGATAAGATGGAAAATTAGCAAACGCCTTCGCCAGGAATCGCACCACGGACCTCTGGAATACCAGCCCAGCGTGCAGAACCACTACACCACGAAAGCACGCTAGGAAAGTGAGAGAAATACCTTATAAAGTAAAAAAAAAAAAAAAAAAAAAAAGAAATAATTTAGATTTTTAAATTACGTCCAAAGGGACCTTTTTTTTTAACATTTTGAGTGTTACCTCTATTTATTAAATATCGTGTTCGTGCAGACAGCTTATTCATGGGTTTCGAACCTGGGACCGAACTACCAGTGTTACTTAAACCATAAAATTCAGTTCAAGAGCAATATCGCAAACTAATTTTAAAATGAGTACATCTTTAGAATTTCCGATACAGAGTCTCACGCGCTGGAGACAAAAATATGTTTTTTTTTTTTTTTTTTTTTTTTTTTTTGGTACAACTTTGCAATTGCTCGCTTTGAAATCGTTTAGTTTTTTAATCATAATTTAATCACAAATTTAGGAAAATAATTAATTTTTTTATCACTTTTGCAGTGATTATATTTAAGTCGGAATGCACACCAGTAAAAAAAAAAAAAAAAAAAAAAAAAAAAAAAGATCTGAAAGGTTTCAGATTTAAAATTAATTAGGGGTGTTGTTTTAATTTTTTGTGTATTATATTTATTTATTAACTATCATATTCTACGCACTCAAACCATAAAATTCAGTTCAACAACAATATGCGAAATAGTTTTAAAATGAGTATATCTTTAGAATTTCCGATACGCAGTTCCGCGCGCTGGAGATGTAAAGGTTTTTTTTTCCTCCGTAGAGTGTTGCCATTGCTCGCTTTGAAATCCATGAGTTTGTTAATCAAAAATTCGTTAAAGTTTTACAAAATATGAAATCGATAGTAAAACAAATTCCAAATTTTAAATTTGGTGTTCTACATGTCCATATTCGTAGGAGGATTACGTCTTTCAAAATTCGATGGCTCTATATGTACCGTTGTTCTATCACAATGCGAGAAACATGCATACATTTATGCCGATTTCTCACTATCTAATTTCTTTAAATATAATACAGTGCGATAATATTTGGTGGCAACAATTTGAAAAGTGAAACAACGCTTGTAGTGAATCAACGCAAAATGCCAAAACGAAATTAATAGCCCTTCTGGGAAAATTGCCCCTTTGGACTACAAATAAAGAGAACTATTAATAAAGAGAACTAAGATTTTATCTTAATTAAAGAGAACTATTAATAAAGAGTAAAATTTTATCTTAATTAAAGAGAACTCATTAATCTAAATTGAGAATGAAATTCTAAAAAGTAGAAATTGTCTCTTTAGTCTGAAAAATTTTAGAAGAAATTGGTGACCAAGATACAGACAGGTTTTTATGTGATTATGGCAAAGTCTCTAAGGTGCTACCAAAGGGAAGGGATACCTTCATGGAGGACTTTCTAGGAGATGCTGAATCGTATACACGTTACACGTTTGGAAAAACCTCGAAACCGCCCATGCAGACAGCTCGTTATTGGAACTCGAGGTTGGGACCGAACTACCAGTGTTCAACGAATTTACCGCTCGGCCGCTGATGGGCCTCAAATTTGCCTGAGCTACCTTCCTCTGCTGGGATATAATGAACGACCTCAAGAAGAATATACTTTACATCTTCATCGTCACTACAGCAACTGAACAAAGAATTTGAAGCAAGTCGAAACCGCTTTATATGAAACGCTGTTAAAATTTCCTTCTGCAGTCAAAAATTGAGCTACTTTAAAATCAGTTGGAAATTTATCAACGTTTATTCTGTTAAAAACTATATGAAAATTTTTTCAGTCGCTTGTGGTTTTGGTGAAGGCAGATAGTCTGTGTTTCAAGTACAGGTAGCATTCTAGGATTTGTGTCATAATGTTTTTTGAAGTAAAACGGCGTAAAACGAAAAGTGATGAAACATTAAAAATGTGTATTTCATTTAAACAAAATTCGATGATTGAAATCTATATAGAGACAAGGTTACTATTTAAAATTTATTACAAATTTTCATCATCGTTATTCGATTTTGTTCTATATCCTATTCTCATCTTTCTTTAACAGTTCTGACTCATATTTACAGTTGGTTTTCTCGAAATATAGGTATTGTCCAAAGATTACGGTTGCAGTCATATCTTAAGCTAACAAACTGGCGTCATGCGGAGACATTTGCTCTCATTTAATAAAAAAATCTTATGCGGACATTACATGAGGAATTTCTTTAGAAATATATTTCTCATTCAATCAATTCAGTTCTCACTTCGGAGCAAAGAAAAAATACATTAAAACTCAAAACACCTTCATTCAAAATTGTAAAATACAGAAAAACCTAAAACACCAAACAGAGTTGAAAACCATTAAAAAAACAATTTTTCAGAATTTAAATTAGGCAAAAAGACAGTTTTTTCGGTGCACAAAACTTTTGGTCTCACTCGGCAAAAAGTCTCTGAAGTTTTTGTAGAAATTGACTTAATTCACTATAATTCACTGAGTTTCAAATGTAAACAAATGACGGAGGCGTTACGCTTGGTGGAACTTAAACAACTTTAAAATTGTTGATAATTCTACAACTATTACATGTAGGTTAACTAAAGGCATATTAACTTAACCAGAACATAAGAACAACATAATTCACTCCCTTTCAAAGCAAAAAATGCAGAATTTGCCAACATATAAAAATAAAATCTTAGATTGCAGAGCCGGGTAACAGAGTGGGTATATGTATGCGATATTTCGGCAGTCGTGGCACATGAATAACGAGGCTCGGCATCAAAGTCCAGGCATTTCTGTAGTAGAGTGTTAAGGTGGTAACTAAAGAAGACACAGGATTTCACTTTTTACTATTCCATATCTTTATTTCAATTTCAGAAGCAGATCAATATTTGTTACTAAATAAGATTATTTTTAATTTACCGCGTCATAGAGGAAAGGAAGATGGGAGCAGCAGCGTAGGTTTCAACAGCACAGAGAGAGGGAAGCTTCTGTTCTGATGCAAAATGGCGCGAGCTCGTTAGTTATAGAAGCGGTTACGTAATAGGCGCAAATGCTCTGGAAAGTACTGGTCTAGGGGGAAGATACTGAATTGCAGAAAGGTTGCTGGTTTAAATTTAAAGGTTGCTGGTTTGCAAAGAGCAAAGTCGTCCTATTTTTCCTGTCCTATTGGTCAGCAAAGTTGTCCTATTTTTTATATTTTACACACACACACACACATATATATACATACATTTATATACTTTTAGGTGTGGCCGATTGCACCCAAACAGGGAGCACATCTACATGTTAGAGCAGTCCCATATTAAAAATTTCAACTTTCTGAGGCTAATTATGCGAGATACATACGTACGTATGTATGAACGTACACACATACGTACAGGCGGCACGAAAAAATCCCATCTGAATCAATTTTAAATCCATTTCACAATACGTTTGAGAAAAAGAGTCGTTTATTCTGTCCGTACGTACAGATATGATGCAGAAAATATCATCATTCAAATGGAAACGAAAGAGGTCAAAATGGATATTTTCGCTGAAATACGATATCTGATATATTTCGAGATTACAATACTTCCTTTACTTTGTGCAAGGAAGTAGAAAGGCTGAAAAGTAATGGATGTAGCTGTGCTTCAATGTTTATTGGATGCCATGTGCAGGTTGCTTGCAAAAAATATATTGAACAAGTGAAGAAACAATATTTCTGTTTTAGCGGAAATGGTAAAAACTGAAGTGCCTGTCTTCAAGACTTGAAGAAAAAATTCCCATTTGGAAACTGCAGGTCGCATTATAACATCTCGAAAAAGAGAATACAAGAAATTTTTTGTTTCTCTTCTTTAGGAAACATTGTATGTCGCTCTAAGCTCATGAAAATCAATTACTGTCGAATAAAATTTAAAGTGAAAAATAATATCTGTTATGGAAGTTTCTGATCTATTTGCTGAATTTCGTTTTGCAATTTAAATTGGAACAAGATAAAAATGTATCGTAAGATTTAAAAGCTTATATTCCCATTTAAATAAAATTAAACACAGAAGTATGAAGACAGAAGCCCATAATCGATGTATTCCTACACAATTTTCATCACGACCAATCGATTTTTTCTCAAGCAGACGAGATTTCTACAAACGAAGCACATTTAGAAATTTTGCAATCCTATATTAAGGTTATTAGAAATGCATTTTCTTTTTTATACTTAACGATATAAAATAACACATGGCACACGAGTGAATAGAAAGCATTAAGAAGCGAATAGAAAGTAATGCTTTATTTCCCGTTTTAATCGAAACATGTTCTTAAATATTATGCATCATCGAATGGAAAAAAATACGCTCTTCCTACTTATATTTATATCTAACGGGCATTATTTATTCGGTAACTGAAAAGAATCTATTTCCATCATATGTTTTAAAAATAAATTCATAGTGCGTCTTTAAAAGTTTCTGTTAAAATAAAAGACAAAATACGTCCAAAATCGAAAGTTGAAGAAAACAACATTTTTATTTCATAGCCCTTAGCACGCATTCCATATAAGTTTGAATATCGCCTGGTATGTTTCATTTGCCTCTTTAATGGAACTGAACTTTTTTTCTTTACGTTCCCGGTTGCGGTTTCCCGAATCTCTTGAGTGTTATCAAAATAACAAACTGTTAGGCCAAACTTCTCGTTAGTGAAAAGAAAATAGTGTGTTGGCGCCAAATCTGGTGAATAATTTGGGAGATGGAAAGTTGTGACTATGTTAGAAACTGCTAAGGGGATGGAATTGCATAATGGCGTACTCTCAGGTAGCAGAAATCAGTTACCGTATTTATGCGAATCTAATGCGCTATCGAATCTAATGCGCATCCCCATTGTAAAACTTTAAATAATAAAAAAAATTGTTTGTCGGCGAATGTAATGCGCATCAATGATATGAGGAATTTATTGAATCTTATTTTATACAACAATGGATTTGTATATAAACTATCAATTAATGGTATGATAATTTTATTTAAATTTAGATACCATATTTTATACAACAATGGATTTATACATAAAGCAGCAGAACATAGAATTAACCTATTAGTGGGCTATTGTCATGTGAAACAATCATTGTTAATTAGCACTACCGTATATACGGTACCTATCGTAAAATATGAACATGAAATAAATCATAACATTTCTATCTAGCTAACAGTTTCTACAATCAGTGATTAATAGTAAACGTCTTTATTCACTAATGTTTTCATCACTGGAATCCTCGCAGCTCTCTTCGTCAGAAGCAGATTCATTTCTTCTTTCCTCATCATCGTCATCCTCATCCTCGGCGTTTCAGAGCACGTCATCGTCACTGCCATTCAATGCATTTGAAATGCAGCATTTCTTGAAAGATTTCACAATCATTGGTGCTTCGATGCTTTTCCAGGCAGCAGAAACCCAGTGTGCAACAATGTGCAGCACGCTTAATTTTTTCTGTCGGGGTCAATACACGGTTTGGCTCACAAAACCATTTTTCGTACTCCGCCTGAACGTACCCCTTAAAAAGTTTATTTATACTAACGTCCAGGGGTTGTAACACAGACGTCATCCCTCCAGGAATGATAACAAGATCACTGCCTAGGCTGTGCATCTTCTTTTTTATGTCGTCGGTGAGATGACCACGAAATGCGTTCAGACAAAGCATTGATGGTGGATTAGAGAGCCCACCGGGACGGCGTTTCCATACATTTCGGAGCCAATCAAGCATTAATGATTCCGTCATCCACCCTTTCTCTTGGTTTCGAATCAGGACATCATCTGGGAACAGCTTTTCATTCTTAGGGGTTTTAGGGCATGTTTTCCGGATTAAGAAAGGGGGAAGTTTGCACCGGTCTGCTGTTATTGCCAGCATCACTGTTACGCGTTGTTTTTCACATCCCGAAGTTTTGATGATACCTTCCTTAGTCCCCTTCTCCGTAATGGTGTAGTTACGAGGCATATCAAACCAAATTGCCGTCTCATCAGCGTTGCCAATTCGCCCCATTGAAAAATTCTTTTCCTTCCGAAGTGTGATGACATACCTCTGAAATGTTAGTAGTTTTCCCTCAAAATCTGCAGGAAGCTTTTGGCATATTGTTGTACGGCGTCTTAGAGATAAACCCATCCGCTTCATAAACCAATCCACCCATCCACGGCTAGCCTTAAACTCTTGTTTCGGTATTCCAAGAACTTCAGCCTCCTCTTTTGCTTTATTTCTTATGGTGTCACTAGTCACAGGTTGTCCATTCTTCCTCCTTTCACGTACAAATTCCAAAACGTTTTCTTCAATTTTAGGGTGTTTTCCTTTGCGAGGGCCAGTGAATTTCTTTCTACTAGCTTTAGTTGCAAACAGTGCCAATTTCTGTTGCCGCCACAAGCGAACATTGCTCTCAGCTACGTTGAACTCTCTCCCTGCCTTTCTATTGCCATTTTTTTCAGCATAAAGAATTACTTTATGTTTGAAAGTAGCGTCATATGACATTCTTCTCTGTTTGCCCTCCATTTCGTGACTACGTACTCTGCAGTTTGTATCCTCTATGCAATAATGTGTCAACGATAAATGTAACGGTAAATGTAGTCGAAACATTTGGTTGACGTCATCGGCGAACTTTGCACTCGAATCTAATGCGCCATCGAATCTAATGCGCACCCCAATTTTGAATACTACATTTGGCCAAAAACGATGCGCATTAGATTCGCGTAAATACGGTATTAGATTTATCAGACCTAACGCACTGAATTTTATTTAGAAGTCTGTTCACTGTGTCTTGACAAAATGCACTTTATATTCGCGTTTATATTTGCCAATTATTCCTTTGAGTCAGAAAAGATCAACAACAGGGTCTTTATCCCAGATTTCTGAAACCGAAATTCCATTGGCCGAAGGACTTAGTCGCCGAGCGTTAAAGTCGCTGACCACTGTGTAAGGATTATGTTAATTTCTTTAACAGTTAAATTTTGAGTTAAGTTCCTTTCCTGTCTTCCTGAATTTAACTTACAACTTCCAGAACGTAGTTTTAGAAACGAGTTTGGATGCAAATTGAGAAGTATTTAACCGCAAAGTTCTACTTTTTTTACTTTTACACTACTAAGGAGGACTACTGACCGGGAACAAGTCTTTGCAGTATGATGTCCGCCCTGCAGAAACCATAACGGCATTTATTAATTACAGATTGCAGATTACAGATTTACAGATTACAGAGTCACATCTAGATAGGGAATACAAAGGACTACCTTGAATACATATGATATTCTTGATTGCATAGATTAAAAAAAATATTTAGAAGTACAAAGCTGCATTGATACAAAACTGGTAAGGGTAAAACAAAAACAGTAAAATTTAAGACTAACAATGGAATTTCAAGCCTGCAGTTATACATCCCACTGACTTACTATTATACACTTACTATAATTCCGCACATTACTAAAAAAACATATTATGCAATATATTACTATAATACTGAACAACACACTAACATAGTAAAGCTGATACTAAAAATAAAACACACCATATACACTGCTCGCATCAGATAAGTACACACTGACAGAGTAAAGCTGATACTATTTCAGTGTGTTCTGCTGTCTACGCGAAGTTCTACTGTTTTAGTTGGAGAGAACCAGTCATTCTGGCTAGCACGCGTCCGCCTTTTTAGGCTACTCTTTCTTAAGTTATTATTACGCTCGGCCGTACTTTAGGCCTTTGATAGCTTCGCAGTCAATTAGCGTTAAGAGGCCAATATTCACAATTAATTAAATTGCTTGCAATTTTCATAATTCCTAATCTAGATTTTTCGAAATATTTACTTACACATTTTCTCCTGAAATATTTTTAATATATTTTTCCCTAATAGGAACTGTTTGCATATATTCCCACAAGTAATGTGTAAAATCTGCATGCTGTGATTCCCAACCATATTTACATTTCATATTCTTTTTATAAAATATATTCAAATATTCTGGACATTGTCCATGAACTGTCAGTGCTTGGTTTATTCTTTTGTCACTGAAAAGTCTTGTCTCTCTTAAGGAAAAAAACTAAAAAAAAAAAAAAAAAAAAAAAAAAAAAAAAAAAAAAAATTTCTTCCACTATTATCATTTTCCCATCGATCTTGCCATTTTTTCGTAATTTCTCTTTGCAGTAATGTTTTTATATAGTCCATTGAGATGGTGAAAAATATATCTGTAATGTTCTTCGTTGCTTCTTTTGCAGTATTATCTGCAGCTTCATTTCCTAGCGTTCCTGTGTGACCTTTTACCCAATTTATTCTCAAATAATGATTTTATATAAGTTCCATAATTTTGTTTCTTACTTCAAATATCTTTCCAGCCAGACATTTTCTGGAGTTTAATGCTTTCAGCACACTGTGGAAATAAGTATAGATTAAAACAGAGCAGCTTGGCAGATCTTGTTAGTCTATCCAAGGATCAGTCCATTTTAAAGCTTCTTTGAAGGATGATAATTCAGCCAAAAATATTGCGCTTTTTCATTTATTCTAAAACTTTGTCTTCATATTTCTATTCATTATAGTAAGCTACAAAGGCAACTCCTATTTTCTCATTCATCACCGAGCCATCAGTAAAAACTCTAAACCACATCGTTATGGCATATCGTTCCCCATATATAATGCCAGATAAGTTCCAACTTCTAAATTTGCCTTTAAATCAAAGGGAGTAACTACCGCTAAGACTTGTATATTTAATTCAGAAGTCAAACAACAAAAATCAGCGTTATATTTACAAAATTTTCACAGGACTAGTTTCGATGGTTTTACCGAACCACCATCCTCAGCTGCAAAACCGCAAATGGACAAGATAGGAAATAATGATTAGATAAGATAAGAAAGCCTGGACAAGAATAAGCAAGTGGCGGCATCTGTTGGTGAAACCAGAACTAAAACATAATTTCTTTAAAGGCCGAAGGCCAATTTGGATTGGAATTAGGATCGTTAACTAGAACAGAAAGATTTTTATGAATGTGAAATGCCTCTAGAAAATCCATTTCTCCAATGGAAGATGTTTTCTGAATAATTTTGGCAGCAGAAAAATTGAAAGTGTGATTTTCGGACCAACAATGTTGAGCAACAGAAGACTTCTGTGTTTCCTTTTTTCTAACATATGCTTCATATTCCTTGACGCGAAATTTTAAGGCTCTCTTAGTTTGGCCATGTAAATTAAACCACACTGGCAAGGAATCCTATAAATACCCCAGGAATTCATATCCGGAAAGGGGTCCTTGAGTATGGAGCTCGGAATTTTATTGATGGGAGAATAAACAACCCGAAAGTTAAATTTCTGCAAAATATGTGTAACTTTATAGCTAATTGATGGAAAGAAGGGAATCACAACAGAATTTTTATAATCTCCTAAAACAAGAGTGTGCCTTTTAGTGTGTTGAGATGAGAATTTTTTAACTGCTTGATTAATAATGTTGGGTGAAAAGCCCCTGTCAATAGCTATTGCTTTTAAATAATTTAGTTCTTCATCAAGGGCTAGTTTGGAGGAGCAAACTTGAAGAGCACGGAAAACATAGGAATAAAATGAAGCTAACTTTTGTTTAGTAGGATGACATGATTTAAATTGTGGTGGAAGGCAAACCGATGAAGGTTAACGGTAAACCGTAGTACTGAAGTTGGAAATGTTACGTGTGACCAGAATGTCGAGAAACGGAAGAGAATTGCAAGTCTCAAGTTCAAAAGTGAACTGAACAGCAGGATCTATAGAATTCATTGTTGAAAGAACTTTATTTAAATCATCTTTATTACCTTCAAACAGAGTAGAAATATCGTCTACGTAGCGGAACCATGCCGGGAAGTTTAAAGTTTCAAATAATTTTGATTCATAATAATACATGTAATTCATAATAATACATCAGCCAGGATGGGACTGAGGAGGCTTCCCATGGATAATCCCTCAGTTTGCTTGTAATATTTATTTTGGAAAACAAAATGTGTTTGTTTCAGAGTTGAGTGAGAGAAATTAGCTCATCAATTTCGATCAAGAGAAATGAAATTCGCGAAGTCTGGTTTCTAGACATCTTAATGCACCCTCCACTGGGATATTGGTGAATAATGATTTTACATCAAAAGAAACCATGAGTAAATTGCTAGGAGAAATGTTTTTAACCTTTTTTACAAACTCTATTGAATTTTTTATGGTGTAAATGTTATTGTCTAATATAGTTGAAAATCTAGAAACCAAATACTATTTAGCTAATGGATACGAGGCAGTAGCTAAATTTGATACAATAGGGCGGAAAGAAATACCACTTTTATGAATTTTGGGAAGAGCATATAATCTGGCACAATTCGCAAAAGATGGGATAAGCGAATGTTTTAAGTTGCCTGAAATGATTTGCGAAGATTTGATCGCAGTTTTTATTTTTGACAAGTCCGAAGGTGAAGGATCTTTAGGGATCGGATTATCCTTCACCTTCGGACTTGTCAAAAATAAAAACTGCGATCAAATCTTCGCAAATCACTTCAGGCAACTTAAAACATTCACTTATCCCATCTGTTCCTTCACCTTCGGACTTGTCAAAAATAAAAACTGCGATCAAATCTTCGCTCTTGCTGAGAGCGTAGTCTAGTAGTTTGCTCTTGCACTCACTCCTAACTCAGTTTTTATCATTTTAGCTTTATTAATATAATCGTTTCTTCGCAATTACGCCACATGCTATTAACCACAAAATTTTTAAAAGCTGTATGGCAGCATATCTTTAGGCTCAATACAGAGTTAAGTGTTGGCATAGATTTTTATGTTTTTAAGTCTTGTCTCAGTTCATCATATCAATATTAAGCATTTTTAGTAAGATAAATAAATAAAAAAAAAAAAAAATTGTTGTCTTTTTATTATTAACTTTTTATGCAATTAAGATACAATAACATGCCGAAGTATTAATTTAGAAGTCAAACAACAAAAATCAGCTTTATATTTTCAAATATCAGCGCTGTATTTTCAAGCGAATTTGAAAATATAACACTGATTTTTGTTGTTTGACTTATAAATTAATAACTTTTGATGTGTTCACTTTACATTACGTTCTTCGCACTTAAACCATATAAATTCGATTCAACAACAAAATCACAAAATATTTGAAAATGGCATACCTTTAGAATTTCCGAAAGACAAACTGACGCTATGGAAATATAAATGTTTTTTTTTTCTTTTTTCTTTTTTTCCCCGTATTTGGCACTGATAGCTTTGAAATTGCTGCGTTCGATAGTCAAACATTCATTAAAGTTTTAAAAGATGTGAAATAGATAATAAATTCAGAATTCTACATTCGGGCTTCCAGGTGTACAAGTTCGGGTGGAGGACTACGTTATTCAAAATTTGGTGGCTCTAGGTACCGTCATTTTTTCAGAATGCGAGAAACATGTATACATTCATGCAGATCCTTCCCTATTTAATTTCATTAAAATAATACAAAGCGATTTTTATATTATATTAGGTGTCCATAATTTGGAAATCGAACCGACGCAAAATCAAATTTCGAGATTAATAGCCCTTTTTGGGCTAAAGAGAAAGAAAAAGCGACATGAAACTAAAAAAATAAAAAAGCATATTTGTAGGATTTAGATTTAAAAATGCTAATTTAGCAACCCTTAGCTCATAGCTGCGTACTGAAGGCTTTGCAAAATGGTTGTTATGCCGAGGAGAGCTTATTAGCGCTAGTCTCGTCTGCCATTATGAGATGCATTTGTTGTTCACCCTCACCTACTCCTTCTCGAAGAGAAGAGGATTCGCAATTATGGTCAGGGATCTATTTTTGAAGCTTTTAAGCGATGAGGGTTATTAAAAAAGATGGAACAGTGGATCATATTCAGCTCATGTGCGAAGGCAGATTTAAACTCGACGTGATTTCCATAACTCGTCGTTGCTGGCAGTCAGGGGTTTGGCATACTGATGTGCAGATGAGTTTCTTGACTTACGAAGGCTTACGGTCTGGTAAACTTCTCTGATAAATTCAAGTTTATCAAATCTAAAAAAATACTTTCGATCAGTTGTAAAGAATTTTTGCTTCTACTCTCATTTACAGGAGAGCGAGCAGCAGTTAAGATAAGTGAACCTCAGTAGCTGGACCTGTCTTCTATTTAAAGACAGTTCGCATGGGCGTTTTTGGTTTTTCTTTATGTGCAACGTCAATAGCAGCATGTTTTCTTCAGAAATCCTTTCATAAAGGCATTTCTTCTTTTAAACAGACAATTGTTGTATGATTTGTTTTAAGTGATTAAAAAAGACTCAGTTCTTCAGCTTGGGGCAACAGTCTTGCAACAACTTTCAAAAAATCATTTTTCAATTGTATCTTCCACAAAGTTTTTACGTTAGCCCAGAAGGGCTATTAATTTCGTTTTAGCATTTTGCGTTGGTTCATTATAAATGTCGGTTCACTTTTCATATTGTTGCCACAAGATATCATCGCCCTGTGTTATATTTAAAGAAATTAAATAATGAAGAATCTGCTTTAATGTATGCATGTTTCTCGCATTGGGATAAAACAACGGTACCTAGAGCCATCCAATTTTGAATGACGTAATAGATCACCGAATATGGGCATCTGGAAGCCCTAATTTGGAATTTGTTTTATTATCAATTTCATATCTTGTAAAACTATAATGAATGTTTGATTAACAAACTCAACGATTTCAAGGCGAACAATAGCAACACGATACAGAAAAGAAAAAAAAAAAAAAAAAAAAAAAAGAAAAAAAAAAAAAAAAAACTTTTTCATCTCCAGCAAGCGAGGCTGTGTATCGGAAATTCTAAAGATATGCTCATTTTAAAATTACTTTGCGAGATTGCTATTGAATTGAATTTTATGGTTTAAGTGCGAAGAACCTGATATTTAATAAATAAAGGTAACACACGAAACGCTATAAAAACGCTCCTTTGGGCGTAATGTAAAATCTTAAAGCTTTCAGCACTAATCATTTTAACTGCGGCTACTACTAAGGCCAGCAGCGTGGTCATTTTATTATGAAGGCACCAAAATAGCTAGCCATCGTTGCCTCCTATTGAGGGATATAAACAATTTACGTTTATGCTTTCTCCAGGATTTCAACCAGAGCAGTGAGATTCACTAAATACTTTCCCGTCTGGGAGGCTGTTTCATAAATTTAAATCCTTAGAGATAATTAGGAGTAAAGATAAGGTTGCAAGTAAGTTGCGCTTAATTACCATGCCCCGGTTTTACGTATTCATAAACAATGTTATATTTTTCGGGATGTCTCTTAAAATTTAAATTCTCTACGAAAACATCCTATGAAGTTCTGCGACTGCAACATTTCTTTAGACATAGTTACGTCACATCATAAGGCCATTTTACTATTCACGAAATATGGAAATGTTGACATTCTACATGACATAACGATTCTTAATTTGTTTCCCATAAACTTTCATTTTTAGTCACAGATAATAAATATATATCAAAAATACACATATGTATGACTGATACACAGAAAATGCGCTGCAAACTTTAAGGAAAAATTTTTGTTAATAGATTCAAATAAATCAGCCAAACGATAACTGACAGAAATTACCATGATAACATCTGAAATTGCTTTTTCTAAAATATCGTGCATTTACGAGCAAAATTTTCTGTGCAGTTTTGGTTTTGATAAAATAAACGTCTATTGGCATGGATTCGAAGGATGAAATGAGATTTCTGACGGGAAGACGATGAACCTAGCCATATTTCAAAGGATTAAATGAATGGACTTTTGAAGAGCATTCAGAGTTTTATCTGAAGAAGCTCAATCGAATTATTTGTTTCTGCTACACGACAATACTCCGTCACGTAGTTTCATTCCCCTTAATCACCAGATTTGGCACTTGCAGATTGTTTCCTTTTGGAAGGTCAATATTGTTGCGTGCGTAAGGGTTCGTTATGAATTGAACGCACAAGTCCGTTGAAAAATGAATAAAATATATTATTATCATAACAAATAAAACAAAATGCTTAAATTTCGTCAGATATTCTTACAGTATCCCAATATCTCACAGTAGGTATTTTTTACACTACTAAAAACGTTCAATAGAACTAATTCAAAACATAGAAACGTACAGAAGACTAATTCGATTTCAGCGCGAATTCGCTCCAGTAAACAGCAGCAGTTTTCTAAACAATACTGAGCTGAGGTCTATGTCTTATCACCTAGTAAGAGGCAATCGACCATTAACGGTCTTTACCAATATATTATACTTGACTTTTAAATGCTTGAAGAATTGAGTAAGTTGTATCCAATAATATGGAACTACTTGTGCACATGCTGTGCTAGAACTCAGAGATTACAAGCGACGGAGGCTCCTGTGCTGCCGTCCGTAGAATACTGAGATGAAGTGTTCTTTCTCTGGCTTTTATACCTTTTAAAATCGGCTGCACGAGATTGTTCTAGCAATTTCTCGAAATCAAAAAGAGATACTAATTCAGAAGTCAAACAACAAAAATCAGCGTTATATTTACAAAATTTTCACAGGACTAGTTTCGATGGTTTTGCCGAACCACCATCTTCAGCTGCAAAACCGCAAATGAACAAGATAGGAAATAATGATTAGATAAGATAAGAAAGACTGGACAAGAATAAGCAAGTGGCGCCATCTGTTGGCGATACCAGAACTAAAACATAATTTCTCTAAAAGCCGAAGGCAAATTTGGATTGGAATTAGGATCGTTAACTAGAACAGAAAGATTTTTATGAATGTGAAATGCCTCTAGAAAATCCAGTTCTCCAATGGAAGATGTTTTTTGAATAATTTTGGCAGCAGAAAAATTGAAAGTGTGATTTTCGGACCAACAATGTTGAGCAACAGAAGACTTCTGTGTTTCCTTTTTTCTAACATATGCCTCATGTTCTTTGACGCGAAATTTTAAGGCTCTCTTAGCTTGGCCAATGTAAATTAAACCACACTGGCAAGGAATCCTATAAATACCCCAGGAATTCATATCCGGAATGGGGTCCTTGAGTATAGAAGTCGGAATTTTATTGATGGGAGAATAAACAACCCGAAAGTTAAATTTCTGCAAAATATGTGCAACTTTATAGCTAATTGATGGAAAGAAGGGAATGACAACAGAATTTTTATAATCTCCTAAAATAAGAGTGTGGCTTTTAGTGTGTTGAGATGAGAATTTTTTAACTGCTTGATTAATAATGTTGGGTGAAAAATGTTAATAAAATTAATAATGTTTGTTGTTTGACTTCTGAATTAGTATTTATTCGGCGTGTTATTGTGTCTTAATCAAAAAGAGATATTTATTTATTAAATATTAAATGCAGGTGCTCTTTTATTTTTAATTTTCCGGCTTAACTTTGTCTTAATATTCGTCACGCTCTGCACTGCACGGGGAATAAAACAATTTAATTTATAGTTCTCCTAATATTAGCTATTTAAATAGCAAATTTACAAAAATATTTTCATAGAATTTAAGAGTAAAAAATCTGTAACCAGAAACATAGCATTTACAAAAATTTCTACGAGGCAATCAAACAGCTGTATGACCGTGCCAAGTGCTGCACAGACTCATAATGACTGTGTATTGAAAGTTAAGAAGTAATAATGTTGTTTTGTTCAACCTTCGATGATAAATGAGTCTAGTCCTAAAGCTTTCATTAGCATACATACAATTATATTTTTTTCTCACAGGCCGCCCGGATGGGATATTCAGGGAAGCCGACTACGCTACCAAAGTGCCCCGGTTCGAATCCCGGAGAAGGCATAGTTTTTACTGTCCGTCCCCCCCTCATAGGAGCAGTTTCTCCATAATTAGGTTCCTCCATAATGAAGTGACCAACACTTCTGACCTTAGTAGTGGCCAAGCCGATGTCGGCTGAGGGCCCGCCATTGGCCAAAAAAAAAAAAAAAAAATTACTCACATATATCCAAGAAGGTATAGGAAAAAGAATCTTTTTGATTTGTTAAAACATATTTTGATTAAAAATTTAAACAACTATTTTTCAGTCGTTTATTGACACCCCTCATTTTTCACTTTTAGCTGGAATAATATTTTCAGATAATTAATCTCTAATATTAGACAACCAAGAAAACCAAGAAAATTTCCTGAGCAGAAATTGTTAAGAAAAGGAATGAAATCTAAAGGAACGAATTAATTTTTACAAAGATACTGTCCTCGGGCAACGGAACTGAATCCGCCATCTAGAGCGTAATTAAATTTCGAACCAGTTTAGGAAGGGACGATTGAGAAGTTACTGTCTGATGTAGCTGAGTTCGCCGATACCGGAATGCGGCACAGAATCGATACTGTCTCGACAACCTCCTATGCTTGCACTTGATCGACATGGTTGTCAAAACGTGCTTTCAATACTAAGGCGGTGTCGATCGTAATGCAGGTTTCTTAAAAGCAATAAATAGATCAAATGCTTTCCTTTTCATTATTAAAATTTCTCTTTGTTTGTTATAAAAATCATCTACTCTGTGTCAGTGTCTATTGTACAGCGGTGACGATTCTACTTGCCTTTTTGATCCTGTACCGATATCAGTTTTACCCGATGTAGATTCAACGCAGTGTCTGTCTATGTCAGTGTCGATTTAACGCAGTGCAGGGCTTCGTCGACGGCGAACGTGCGCTAAGTCTATATAACACAGTGTCGATTTATGATGGTGTCCATCGTATGTCGTGTCGATTTAACCCGTATCGTATGTCGTCGATCCTACCTCGTGTCCATTCAAAACAGTGTTGATCTCTGCCGGTCTTTATCCTAGGCATGGTCAATCTTATCTATGTGATGTCACTTTGCAGGCGACAAATCAGCTTTAATTTCTTATTCATCATTAAAAATTAAATTATGTTAAAAATTAAAAAATGTTCATTCTTATAATGGTGGATTAATGGCGATATCTATCTGTCGGCAGTGTTGTAACGCAGCTTCGATTCCATAAGCATCAGCAATGGCAGCACAGGATTATTATTATTATTAATAACCCGAATTATCCTTTTCTTCATAGATCTTACCATTTATACCTATTTTTCTTAGTG
This sequence comes from Stegodyphus dumicola, assembly GCF_044657685.1. NCBI lineage: Eukaryota > Metazoa > Arthropoda > Arachnida > Araneae > Eresidae > Stegodyphus > Stegodyphus dumicola. Next base: position 135,954,425 of record NC_140769.1, read on the forward strand.
GGTACGACTTATGCAATCCTCTGTTGTATATATGTTACCGTGAAAGACCGAAATTGGAGAATGTCGACTTTTACCGGAGAATGTTAACATTCACCAAATACGTTGGTGAAAGATCGAATATTGCACTACATTCTTGTATATTCGGCCCCTCACCGGTGTATGTCGACAATCACAGATATGCTCTGATGTAAGTCGAAAAGAGAGGTCATAAAGTGCCATAATAGTTTAAGTTGTTGCAATAAATAAGATTTGAATCACATAATTTAGTAAGTTTTTTATTACTGTTATTTTATTTTCTCATTTAGAACGTACTGTATAATTAAGTAAGTTTTTAATTTCTATTATTTTCCTTTCTCATTTTGAATGTATTGTGTGTTTTAGGTTCTCATGTTCTTAAGTTCTTATTTCAAGTTTCAAGTGCGTTTATTCGCGACTGAATTACAGAGAAGAAAATATAATATTGTTATATGTTAAACATTCACCATTAGTACATGGTGAATGTCGACATTGACCGGTGTAAGTCAGAAATAAGAGTATTTGGAAAATATTTCGGACATACACCAAGAGACTATGAATGTTGACATTCACCGGTGAAAGTCGACATTCTCCAGATTTCGGTCTTTCACCGTAACATATACACAGGGTGTTTCAACAAATCGGTTACAAACTTTCAGGAGAGTTTGAAAAATTAGGGAAAACAAGAGGAAAAACTCATAGCAATGCATGGTCAGAAACGCTTTCCTGGCGCGGCAGTGACGACACAAAACGCAGCAGAAACCAAGAAATAAGGACAACAAACGATTGTCATCAAAGAAGGTGATTGAAATTACGACTCGGACCGTGATGCAGGAACGGTGCTTCATGCATCTTCCATTCAACCTTCCATGCGTGATATTTTCTTTCCTGCACAGGAGATGTGAAGCCCGCATCACGGTCCGGGGTCTTAATTTCGAACACCTTCTTTAATGACGATGGTTGTTTATTTTTCTTCTTATTTGTTGGTTTCTTCTGTAATTAACATAATAAAACATGTTTTGTCACACTGTTTGTGACCTTTCTTTTTTTGTGTTTTGTATTCTTACTACAGCTCCAAGAAAGCATTTCCAAATATGCATTGCTATGTGATTTTTCATTGTCTATGTTGTGTATTATATCTCTCCTGAAAGTTTATAACCGATTTGCTGAAACATCTTGTATATATATATATATATATATATATGTAGTAATATCCGTACTTAATCGAATTCGAAGTTATAGGCTTCAAGATAAAACGTCTTCTGCGAAATTACATATTTCCTCACCCTTTTCGTTTCATTGGAGAATATCACTGGAAACCATACCGTGGGCAAACGATTAAAGCCAAAACATTTTTGTTATCTATACTGACTCGTTCTCTACAGTAAAAGCTTTTAAAACGTTTTCTGATATCAAAAACTCTCCATTAGCTGACATCTTAAGTTTACATCAAACCTTAAGAAAACATGGATATCAGATTCTGTACTGCTGGGTTCCTGGTCATGTGGTTGTAAAATGGAATGAGTCAGCAGACATCACATTGAAATCTGATGTACATTTGTCGAGGCGGCTCATTGTCTTGAAAGAAGATATTAAAACGATCATCAAAGTCCTAAACGAGTGGCAGTCACTATGAAAGGATCAAGTAAATAACAGACTGAGAAGCATAAAACCCAGAGTATATACTGGGAGGCGAACAGGAATCGGAAGGAGGAAATTATTTTAATTCGCTTGCGAATTGTTCATTCTAAGGCACAATTCCCTTTTGAAGACTGAGAGAGAACCTCTATGTTTGAATTGTTGTGCCATTTTGCCAGTGCAGCGCATTTTGGTAAAATGCCCAAATTTCGACAGACTTCCACTGAAGTCAAAATCGTAAAAAACAACCTTATATTTAGCGTAGGTATAATGAAACACTCAATCGATTTCGAGGGCAGCTAAAGGTCCCTCCTCATCAGGAGAAAGAAATACATGGAAAGAAGAAAATAGGAGAAGGAGTCACAAAAACACGTAGTGCTTATCAGCACTGCACGTGGTTATAACTAGATTTTTAATCAGAGTTGCACTGGCCGCCTACTTTTACTGAGCCAGGCTGTCTGATCAAACATAAAGAAATATTAGCGAAGTTAAAATAGGGAGCGAGGGGCAAATGCACATTACGCTCAAAATCTGAACTTCAAATAATGGAAAGCAACCACTGAACGGATTTTTATACCCTCTGGTAGTACCAAGCGCGAGGAGGTAACGCCATCTATCGGCAAAAATAATTGAATTAAGATAGTAGAATTTTAAAGGCATTAGGAAGGACTGGATTGGACTTCAAATCATTAACTAAACTTTCTAAATCTTTGTGAATGTGAAAAGCCTCAAGAAAATCCAATTCGCCTATGGAAGAAGCCTTTTGGATGATTTTGGATTCCGGTCGAAGGAGCACTAAATTGTCTTGAAACTAGGCTTCGGGAATTTCACTTCACACATACTGAAATTAATGAGTTGGTTTCGCTTACTAAAGTTTCTCTAAGTCAAACCCACTTTGTTTTCCAAAATGCATATTTTCGTCAAGTTGAAGGTTTGGCTATGGGTAATCCTTTCAGTCCGGTACTTGCTGACATTTATATGCACTATTTTGAGATGAAATTATTTGATAAATTATCTTTTCGTCTTTGGATTCGGTATGTTGACGACACTTTCGCACTTTTTGACGGTTATAAAGAGGATTTATCCGAGATTCTATCTATTATGAATTCAATTGATCCAGCCATCCAATTCACTCTTGAAATTGAATCCAACAATTCCCTCCCCTTCCTTGATATTCTTATAATCCGCAATGAAACCGATTTTAGCACCACTGTGTACCATAAACCCTTTGCAGTTTGTTTACCACCCCATGCCAAGTCATGCCACCCTGTTAAGCAAAAAATCGCTTCTTTTTACTATTATGTTTTCCGCGCGCTAAAAGTTTGTTCCTCTGAATCTTTGCTTACCAATGAACTTAATTATTTGAGAGCAGTTGCGATTGACCGTGGATTTTCTCCCGTGATTATTGATAAAGCCGTCAAAAAATTTTCAGATTCCCATCAAAGAAGACATTCCACTGTTAGAAATAATATTAATGACCTTGTCGTGCTTCCATTTTATCCTTCTGTTAGCTATAAAATTGCACGGATTCTCCAGAAATTCAATTTTCAAGTCGGTTTCTTCCCTATTAATAAAATTCACCCTTCGATTCTAAAAGATTGCGTTTCTGTCTTGAATTCTTGGGGAATTTATAGTATATCATGTCAGTGTGGTTTAAGATATATTGGCCAAACAAAAAGAGCGTTGAAGTTTCGTATCAAGGAACATGAATCTTATGTCAAAAAAGGCGAAATTAACAAGTCTTCAATAGCGTATCATAGCTGGACTTTTAACCATAATTTTGATTTTGGGTCTGCAAAAATCATCCAAAAGGCTTCTTCCATAGGCGAATTGGATTTTCTTGAGGCTTTTCACATTCACAAAGATTTAGAAAGTTTAGTTAAGGATTTGAAGTCCAATCCAGTCCTTCCTAATGCCTTTAAAATTCTACTATCTTAATTCAATTATTTTTGCCAATAGATGGCGTTACCTCCTCGCGCTTGGTACTACCAGAGGGTATAAAAATCCGTTCAGTGGTTGCTTTCCATTATTTGAAGTTCAGATTTTGAGCGTAATGTGCATTTGCCCCTCGCTCCCTATTTTAACTTTGCTAATATTTCTTTATGCTTGATCAGACAGCCTGGCTCAGTAAAAGTAGGCGGCCAGTGCAACTCTGATTAAAAATCTAGTTATAACGACGTGCAGTGCTGATAAGCACTACGTGTTTCTGTGACTCCTTCTCCTATTTTCTTCTTTCCATGTATTTCTTTCTTCTGATGAGGAGGGACCTTTAGCTGCCCTCGAAATCGATTGAGTGTTTCATTATACCTACGCTAAATATAAGGTTGTTTTTTACGATTTTGATTGTCACATTAGCGTGTTTCTCTTCCACTGAAGTATTTTAACATCTCTGGTCTCTGAATTTTATACACTTCTTCATCTCACCATTAGTATATCTACTCTTCAGAGTATTATTTTAGCTCGTGTTTTATATTTCTTCCCCTCATAACACAATGCAACTTCATTAACATGTTTTTGTAGTTGCTTTTATTATTTTATCGTATTGTATCGTATCGTAAGTATTTTCACCATATGTTTGTCGCATCATTAACCTGCTAGGTAAAGCGCCAGGAATTTCACCACCACCACCACCATTCATTGCAGAATCTTAAAATTATATTTCTCAAAAAAATCTTGGACCTTTAGAAGAACATTCGTGCATTCTTTTACGAAAGCGAGAAGAAAACAATGTTAGAAGCAGGTCAAGTCAACTCATGTGGTAGTAGATGCTGTCAAGCTTACTAAGGAGTTAGATTTGAAAGTTGATAGCAATGACTCAACGAGATCTTGGATTCAAAAAGCAAAGAAGATGGATGAGCTCTGAAAGATGCGAGAGCAAATCTGTACTGAAGAAGCAGACACCTAACCCAGATCTATTGAAACAACATATGACAATTGCAAGCTTCAAAGAAGTTTCTGAAGAACCATCAATAGCCGAGCGGTTAAAGGTTGCCGAAATGGCAGCTCTTCCTGGATTCGAATCCAGATAAACAGGCTTGCTAAATGGTTGGCTTTCATAGCTTTTCCCACGACTATCAGCGAGATTCTCTTAGAAAGCCTTTCATGATGGTACCCCTCTCTTTAAGAAGCAAACCATCGTGTTGTCATATTCATGTAACTATAGCTACAGAAGGTCTTGGACCCGACTGACAAAGGCGGAATACAAATTTTGGAGACCCTAAACTATAATGCTGTAATGAAATACATACTCTTAGGTAATTGCAGGGGAAATGAAAAAATAGTAGCGTAGTATGAAGAACTTTTACGCTAGTAAAGAAAAAAGTCTTTTGAGTCGCTAGAAGGGTTTGTTAAATTTTAGGAAGATTATCATGAAAACAACTCTACTTTTATGCAGAACACAAATTTTTAACACTAATTTGTTTGGATATGCAAGAAACCTACATTCTTTTGTTGAGTACTTTTCTTTTAGAAAAGTGTTTTGTGTCTTTGGTCGTATTTAAGCAAAATTGGTATGTATTGATATACAATACTTACGACTTACGTGCTTAGATCCCGACCTACGTGCTTTTCGTCGGTCTCATTTGTGGCATAAATTCAGAGTATTATAGTATAACGTTTTGTATTCTTATGACAAAATAAGTCAGAGAAAATGAAATTTTGCTTAGAAAAATTCTTAAATAATTATAATATTAAATAATAAAAAATAAACTTAAATCTGAAAGTGTTCCGATTTTAGCAATCGACCAAAATGACACTTTTAAGGTTTAATATGGTTTGCCAGTTGGGATTATCAGTTGCCCAGACGGTATAGCGAATGGGGAAACCTACTGCGATACGGTAGGCCCGGGCTCGAATTCTCGGGAAGATACGGATGTTTGGTAATGTATAGTGTATTTGCGGTATGAGGGCACTCTAAAAATATGGCGAGCCGGAAGTCACCTCATGTGTTTTGGTGGCGGGGGAGAGGAGTGGAAGACCCTTGGATCACCTCTCCGGGTGCTCGTCCTCAAAACTGGAGGGAAGTAGATGCCCAACCTCCTTGAGGCTCTGGTAACCTTTCTTTTATGACATATAGAACAAGACAAAAATAGTTGAGATTCCCGATAGAGATGACTCGAGGGGAATAGCAAAATCTTTTATATTACACTCATGTCCATAAATTAAGGATAATGCAAAATCAGGCAAAGGAAGAGTTAGAAGCAAAACAAATTTGACTTATTTGTAAAGCTTATTTATTAAACAAAAGGTAAAGAGCAAAAAAAAGATGCTATATGTTTGATATTATTAAAAAAATTAGCGATTATTTCTCCCTGGAGAAAATTTAAAAAAAAAAAAAAAAAAAAAAAAAGCCTATTTACAAAAAAACAATATTACATGGTTGGTTTAATTGTTAATACATTGTATGTCTCCCAGACGATGCAATACAGTCCGTACAACGCCTAGGCATGCTGAGTATCAAATTATCGATCTGATCTTGGGGGATATTACACCACTCAAAACGCAATGCTCTCCGAATTTCCTGTAGACATGTAGGAGGTCGTCGGCCAAGCATGTCCCACACGTGCTCTACTGGATTCAAGTCCGGTGAGAATGCTGGCCAGTCCATACGGGTGATATCCTCCGATTGAAGGCATTCGCTTACGATGTTTGCACGGTGAGGATGGGCGTTGTCATCCATAAACACAAATTGTGCTCCCATGGCGCCCCGAAACTAACGTACATGTTGTTCCAGAATGACGTCCCGATAGATTTGGCTTGTCATGGTTCCAATTTGAACATGCAGGTCAGTTCTGGAATGCAGAATAATTCCACCCCAAACGAGCACTCCTGCACCACCGTAACGGTGTCGTTCAATGACGTTTTCTTGGTGGTAGCGGGTACCTGGAGCTCTTTATATGAAAGTCCGGCGAGAATCAGACTGCAAACTAAACCTGGACTCCTCGGAAAACATCACACAAGCCCACTGTTGCGGTGTCCACAATGCATGCTCTGTACTCCAGCCTAACCGCAGGCGACAGTGAGTAAGTGGAACGCATCTGACAGGTCTACGAGCATATAGACCAATCTGCTCTAAGCGTGTGTACACGGTCTGCCTTGAAATTGTCGTACCAGTGGCTAAAGAGAATTGACGAGACAGGTCTGAGGCTGTGCTCCGCCTGTTTCTTTTGGCAGTAACTGTCAAATACCGGTCCTCATTCGGCGTTGTAACTCTGGGGCGACCTGTACTGTAACGTCTACTCACATTACCATCATCTTGGAATCGTTGCCAAAGCCTGGAGATGACACTCTGGGCAATTCCAAGTTCGTCTGATACTTCCAGTTGGGTACACCCACATTCCAGACGTAAATGTTTTTGGATTAAATTGTAATGTTTTTGGCCCATATTAAAGATTATACCATATTAAATGGCTTGGATTATTAGATTATTCAATTATGGCAAAGCACACGAGGGCTATCTGCTTAAAGGGAAGGATGCCTTCGTGGAGGACTTTCTAAGGGAAACTGGCTCGTATACACGTTACACATGGGGAAAACTACGAAAATATCCATGCAGCGAGCCCGTTCGCGGGATTCGAACCTCAGACCGGACTACCGGTGCTCAGCATCTTTACCGCTGGGCCGCTGGTTGGTGACCTCCCCCTTATTAAATAGAAATAAACAGATCTTACATTCAGAGTTCGATACATTCAGAGTTCGATAATTCGGTGTCATCTGGTTACTTCCTGAAATTTGCATATGATTCTTGAAGATGTGTGTAGTGATTTTACAGGTGATATATTTATTTTAGAGTTCGATTTCAGCGTGACTCCGAATTGTCCTTAATTTATGGACATGAGTGTATATTAGACGAATGCGGATTTAGACTAACATGGGATCGTTATGCATCTTCTGTATATTTTGAACGTGTAAAAGTATGTAATGTAATTTTATAAAAATATTAAATGCTTTAATTAGATACATCACGAATTAAATGCATTTTTATTTTAATTAATCATATTAAAGGGGTTAAAAATAATATTTTAAGATATGCCTCTATTGGTTTCAAATAGTTTAGTTTGTTAATAGCAGATATATTAGATTAAATACGAAAGAATAATGTCTTACGTTTTTCCAAATGGCAACAGACTCGAAATAAAAGTGAAACAAAGCATTAAAATGAAAAAAAAAAAAAAAGAAGAAGAAGAAAACGTAAAAACATGCTTCGAGGATTCGAGGATAACAGCCCTTTTGAGCTAGAAACATTTATATCGCTGTACTACAGAAATGTCAAAATTGCTTATTGTTGAAGTCGATTTTATAATCGTTCTTTAAAAAACTTAAATTTGAATTAAATTTATGAAATTTAAGCATTCAAATGTACTACTACGATGTTAAATATCATACGTCGCTTGAGTATAAACTTTAAATATTAACTGAAACTAGCGATTTTACGATTTTATTTACGTAATATATCAAGTAGAGTTAAAAAATAGATCGTTTTTTAACTTAACGTGACTTGAAATTTTTCCCATTACTCAACATCGAATTGCTTTATCTTCCGCGAGGTTTCACAAACATCCAAAGTGCAATTTCTAGTGTAAGATTAAATTGTAATGTTTTTGGCCCATATTAAAGATTATACCATATTAAATGGCTTGGATTATTAGATTATTCAATTATGGCAAAGCACACGAGGGCTATCTGCTTAAAGGGAAGGATGCCTTCGTGGAGGACTTTCTAAGGGAAACTGGCTCGTATACACGTTACACATGGGGAAAACTACGAAAATATCCATGCAGCGAGCCCGTTCGCGGGATTCGAACCTCAGACCGGACTACCGGTGCTCAGCATCTTTACCGCTGGGCCGCTGGTTGGTGACCTCCCCCTTATTAAATAGAAATAAACAGATCTTACATTTTCTAAACAATGTTGCACTCCAGTAACTAAGATATTTTTCAAATGTAATGAATCTGGAACAGGGGACTCATACACCTTAAAACCCATACGGTTTTCGAATATGTGACTGTTGCAAGAATTGGGATAACTTATTTATTTTATAAACAAATTACTTCCAACCTTTTACAGCTGACTACATAATATAGCCGCTTTCTGAAATACTAATCAGAAAGTTTGGGTTGCCGCAAAGATTTTTATAATTTAATCCGCTTTGTAACAAAATATTTCGTCATGTTTCCACCTTGCGCGCACAATTTAAAACTTTCTGTTACGTAATTAATTCCATAATTAATATACAGCTTTTATAACATTCGGAAACTATTGTGTAGCAAAAATTCTAAGAATATCATGTTAAATTTTTATTTCATTTGGATTTGAGTTTATAAAATGTATTTTATTAAAAAATCTGTAATGTTTTCGCGCATAAAATTTTTTAATATTAAAATATTCAGCAGATTTTGGGTTCAGTTAAACAATAATGCCCATATAAAGAATTACATCCAATTTAAAGTATGTACCATTAGACATTTTTAAAATCTCATGCGCGCAAGGTGGAAACATGACGGAAAATTTTTTCACAAAGCGGATTAAATTTCAAAAATATTTGTGGCAAAACAAACTTTCTGGTCACTAGTTCCCAAAGCAGCTATATTATGTAGTCAGCTGTAAAAATTTGAAGTAACAGCTTTTAAAATAATAAAATATCCCAATTCGTGCAACTGTTACATATTCAAAGATCATAAGTGGTTTAAGGTGTATGAGCCCCCTTTCAGTGTTGTACACTATTTTTACGTATTTATTTGTTTATTTGGTTTATTTTATGTAAAAGCGCAATTAAATACTTTGGCTTAGTTGAATTTATGGACAATATTAGCTCTTGTATATGTTTATTTCTTACAACATGTTGCAGACCTTGTAATTTTAAATCGGAAGATGTTTCAATTATGAAGCTAGCGCAATTACAAGCTATGATATGGGTAGAAATTCTTCTGCTTTGGCGACATTCTTAACACTTGCGTGTCGACATTCTAAAAGATTCCAGAAAATGCATTTTCGAAACCCTAGAACAGATTTTCTGAAAACGTTTCTAGGCATGCTCGGCAGTCCTATAAAAATCACAGCTTAGGATATGAGAGCCACTTATAATTAGTTTAGCGAATTCAGTGATTCAGTTCAGAGTCATGTGACTGTTTTGAAGATTGGAAGATTTGAACTCTACTTTGTGAATGATTTTGTTGATCTGCGATATTCCTTCCGCTTTAAGGAAATGTTATCTTATAACACATTGCTTTATCTTTTTAAGATATTTATCTTGTGTTTGCAATTTTTTAAGCTATTTAGCTTGTGTGAGGCTGTTACTTATTTCAGTAAAGTTCAATTTCTTACTGCTTTTGAGACTTCGGCATTAAAACGATTTCTTCAAACTTATTATAGCTCTTATAAATGCATTTAATTGAACTATAACTCTTGTTACCCTTGAATTTTTGAAGCTATTTATTCTGTGTGAAGCTGTTATTTATTTCAATAAAGTATAAATTTTTTTTCTACTGTCGAGGTTTCGTAATTAAAAAGATCTGTACAGACTTATTATAGCTCTTATAAATGCATTTAACTTAATAATATCCAGTTCGCGAATTTATGAATTACTGTTGCTCTATTTGAGTTAACAAAAGACGTCTTTAACTCCACATCTTATACTTCGTAAAAGATAATAATTTTAGAGGTACGACTGGGCTACAGCTATCCAAATTTCCAAAAATGTTTCTAAAATATTTCCTTTAAAAAATCGCATATAACTGCAATTGTGTTTTGACAGTGAACTTTCTGTCCGGTAATAATCTCGAACTGAAACTCTTTGATAACCCCTCATATCTGCTCGAGCAGTAAGTCTTGCGTCTTTCGCTCTTACCGTAAGATTTATTAATTAATTACGCGATACCTAATTAAGACGGGGATAAAACTAAATAAGAAGCAGAGTCATTCTAAAAGAGTGGACGTTAATTGCAAATTAACCGCATAATAGGCAGCGATATTTGCGAAGTCTTGCTACCGCTGCCAAGGTTTTTGTGGAATAATCTATTTAATGAGAAAGAAACGTGAAAAAAACGTTTTTGCGATGCCAATTTAACGTGAAAAATGGTGATGGAGAGCATTTTTAATTACCCGGGGGCTTTTGGCGAATGTGAGATATGTCTTTGCATACCGTTTTTGTCTTTGCCTAGTTAGCGGTATAATGGAACAAAATAATTATTGAATGTTGTCTTAGAAAATATGCAAATTAAAATATGCCATTTATTCCTTATGACTTCCCATTAGATATCTCACTTCCCGTAAAGAACTCATTTCTGAAATTGTCATTACGATATAAAATTAAAAAGTACTTTTCTACGATAATGTTATAAAAATTAATTTAAAAAATGTTTTTATCATTGAATTTATGAAACTTCTGAAAATGTTACGCAAATCCCGTTTTTCGATAATTAGAATATAGCTTCTTGCAGTACAAAGCTTAAGCTAAGTTCTAAGATACTTTATTTGCTCAGAAAGGAAATTCCATTTAGAAAGTAAAGAAAAATTTCTCAATCATTTTATAAAATGCTTCACAAATTCTTATTAAAACTTCTAAGACGTATTACCGTTTCAATAAAATAGCATCCGACTTAAAAAGACGTTGTTGAATAAAATATTTTATTTATCTCTGATGTAAGATTATACAGCTCAATAGAGCATTCAAGTAAAAGTCTTTTTATTTGGTCTTTTGTGAATGAATCTAAATTTGTGTGTCTTTTTATTCTTTCTTTTTTAGCCCAAAGGGCTATTAATTTTGTTTTAGCATTTTGCGTCGATTCACATTCTACGTTGATTTACTTTACAAATTATTGCCGCCAACTATTACAGCCCTGTGTTATATTTAAGGAAATCAAATAATGAAGAATCTACATATATGTATGTGTGTTTCTCGCATTGTGATAAAACAACGGTACCTAGAGCCATCAAATTTTGAATAACGTAAGCCTCCAGCAAATACGGGCACCTGGGAACCCTAATTTGGAATTTGTTTCATTATCGATTTCATATTTTGTAACATTTTAACAAATTTTTTATTAACACATTCAACGATTTCAAAATATGCTTATTTTAAAATTATTTTGCGATACCGCTGTTGAACAGAAATTTATGGTTAAGTGCGAAAAACGTGATATTTAATAACTGGGCCTAATGTGAAATCTGGAAAAACTTTCAGAATTTTTTTTTAGTCCAAATGGGTAATTTGCCCAGAAGAACTATTAATTTTGTTTTGGCATTTTGCATCGATTCACCATAACGTTGTTACACTTTTCAAATTGTTGCCACCAAATATTATTGCCCTGTATTACATTTAAAGAAATTAAATACTGAAGACTCTGCATTTGTATGTATGTTTCTCGCATTGTTATAAAACAACGGTACTTAGAGCCATCAAAATTTGAATAACTTAATCTTCCATAGAATATGAGCATGTAGAAGCCCTCATTTTAATTTGAAACTTGTTTTATTATTGATTTCATATTTTGTAACACTTCAACTAAATTTTGATTAACAAACTCAAGGATTTCAAGGCGAGCAATGGCAACGTTGTACAGAAAAAATATTTGTTTATCTCCAGCGCGCGAGACTGTGTATCGGAAATTCTAAAGATATGCTCATTTAAAAATGTTTTTGCGATATTGCTATTGAACTGAATTTTATGGTTTAAGTGTGAAGAACATCATAATTAATAAATAAAGGTTCCACACAAAACGTTAAAAAGGCGTCCCTTTGGGCGTAATGTAAAATATGAAAGCTTTCAGTTTTTTTTTTTTTTTTTGGTTTTTTGCTGGGTTTATGGAATGTAGTCTTTATTTCAATATTGTCATAGAATATTACTGACAGTTAAACCATTATCTGATCAGTGTGCATGAGCGAAGATTTAATCCTATTTATAAAAATTGCAACGCCATAAAGAATTCATGAAAATTGAATTAGATTTAGTCTTCATACAGCTTGTGATGATGCAATGAAAGAAATATCTAACATAGATGCCGCATAATTTCCTTGTACGGCCTATTAATTTATACACATTTCTTGCTGTACTTCATTTAAACTTATTTCCTCCAATTTCATTAGAGATGTACTTCTTATTCAATCAGTGTAGTTCTCACTTCGCCAAAAAGCAAAAACTCTATTAAAAATTGTAAAATACAGAAAAACAGAACACAAAATACAAGTTCAGGTTCAGGTGGAAATGTAGTGGGACACCCAATGTTTACTATAAGTAATGTAGGTATAGTCCCACTACACTTCGGTTTATTTTTAATACACAAAATACAGTTAAAAAACTTACAATTAAAATTAATTGTTTCTACGCAAAAACAAGCAATTCGGCCAGCGGGCTACAAGAAAAAAATTTTCGTTGCACAAAATTGAAAGTTTACCTTCGTTCACACGCTAGGCAAAAAGATATGGAAGTCCGTGCACCAAGTGGCTTTATTCAGTGTTTTACTGTGAGTTTCAAATGTAAAGAAATGGCAGCCTCATTAGGCTTAGTGCCACTTTAAATCTGTTGATAGTTCAACAAGTACTGTCTGCAGATGATTAACGAAAGGCATATAATCGGAATATAAGAAAACATAATTCAATCACTTTTAAAGCACAAAATGTACAATTTTACAATATAAGTTTAAAAAAACTGATCTCATCTAGCCGGATAACAAAGTAGCAATACACACGCACACACATGTATATATATATGCGGCTCAAGTGTTTGTTGCCGATAGTTTATTGGTTGCTTGCGTAACTGTAAATTGTTTTATTCACCTTGCAGTGCAGCGCGTGACGAATATTATAAGAAAGCTAAGCCGGAAAAATTGAAAATGCAAGAGCACGTGCATTTAACATTTAATAAATAAATTTAACATCTCTATATATAATAGAATTTGGAAATATGCAACCGGCAAAAACCAGGAACGATGAAAAAACAAATAAGATGAAAAAAATAAATATCTTTATTATATGCGGTTTAAGTGTCTGTTTGTAGCCGATAGTTTATAGGTTGCTTGCGTAACCGTACTAGCCAATGGGGTGAAGTTGCAAAGGCACAGGGTTGCCGTTTCAATTGAGACGTAGACAATTTCCTGTAAAACTTGCCTTTGCTATGACTCTCCATAAGTCTCAGGGACCAAACGCTTAATCGTGTTGGCATTTTTTTACCTCAGCATGAATTTGGACCCGGTCAACTTTATGTTCCCTGTTCAAGAGTTCGTGAAAGAACGGACGTAAAATTAAAAATAATGAATGATCCTCTGCAAGGCGAGGTTAAAAATGATGGAGAGATCTACGCAAGAAATGTTGTGTACAAAGAGATCTTTGCCATGTGAATTAACATTTTTTTTATTTAAATCACCTTTATTTATTGATCTAGCGGTGGCCTCTTAAGAAATGTACCGCCAGTGGTTTCCTTCATTGCACTCTAAGCAATTTAGCAAGTAGAAAGGGAAACTCCGTGGGGCAATAAGCAAAGGGGCCTCCTCGCCGCCTGATTGGGTAATTCAGTTTGAATTAGCAGACACCTTTGCACAAATCATTATCAGTACAATTTATAATAGCTAGAACAGCGGTCATTTCTTATGACCGCTGGGCTTTCTAGTTATATATACGTATATACGTATATATTATAATCCGTTTTGGAAAAAGGAGTCCTTTATTCTGTCCGTACTTACAAATGTCATGCAAAAGCATTGTTCAAATGTATTCGAGAGCAGGCAAAATGAATATTGTCGTTGCAATATGATGCCCGAAATTTTTCGCGATTACAAAAGCTTAAATATAAAGCTTGAAAAAGCCAAAATTTACAGAGCATTACAATAAGAGTAAAGGCCGAAAACCAGCATTTGATGAAGTCACTGTGCGTTGCTATAAGAGCTGATACGCATCAGGGTAATGAATGAAATGAGTGTTGAGTTGTACCTGAAGAACAGCATTCCATATTGCTTCTATCCGAGCCCAAGGTTGACTCGTATTGGCTGCTGGATAAGTGTTATGAGAAAATTTCCTGCCAGCGAAATCCCAGTCAGGATCAATAGGTGACATGGCTGGTGGATAGACAGGCCTCAGAAACGGCATTTATCATATTGAGAAATATTGAAAATTTCTATGAAAATGCGAACGTGTAGTATCCTATTGCAAAACTCATTCAAGAATGCTTTGACTTAAAGGTATAACTCCAGGTTCCGCTACCTCAGCGATGTAACGGTTGCTGATGAGAATATTTTCAGTTCTTCGCAGACCATAGTCGAAGGCCTCATCATATCATCGCGCGTGGCTTTAGTTCAGTATGGGTCATTCACTACCTAGAATGATATTCGCGGCTCAAATAGAAAAGTGCTAGTGTCGGTAGAGTAAAGGAGTTTTAACTGCTGTACCCAAGGCCCTGGTTCAAATCCCGAAGAAGGCATGGATGTAAATGATCCCTCTATTCGGAGGCAAAGGTGGCCGACTATAGGGTACCTCCATAATTAAAGTGACCACCGCTTCGAACGTTAGTAGCTGCCAACACCTATTTAGAAAGGCCAACGCCTGTTTAAAGAGGTTCCTAGCTGAAACAGTTTCGCTAGAGCCAATGTCCCGGCTAGCTACGCAATCCCGACTTTTGATAGCTATCCCGGTTTGATAGCGATCCTGGCTTTTTTGATAGATAATAAAAGAAATTCCGAATTCCAAACCAGGGCTTCCAAGATGCCTATATTCGGTGGAGGATTACGTTATTCAAAATTTAATGGATCTAGGTACCGTCGTTTTATCACAATGCGAGAAACATATATACATTTATGTAGATTCTTCAGCATTTAATTTCTTTAAATATAATACAGGGCTGTAATATTTGGTGACAACAGTTTGAAAAGTGAATCAACGCAGAAGAAGAAGCGACGCAAATTGCTAAAACGAAATTAATACCTCTTGTGGATAATTTGGGCTTTAATTTAATTTAATTGGGCATTTGTGGCCTCCTAATGCCCTTTTTGGAGCAAAAAAAGCACTGTCGGCTGAATGTGATTTGGAAACATAGCAGATTTCACCTCTTAATGAGATTATAATTTTGAAGATACGATGAACATATTAAACTTGTGGAAGGGCACCAAAAAGTTCAAGAAAAGGGAGAATCTACCCTTTCAAAATAGAACTTCAGGAGCCAAAAGGCGAGAATGAAAAATACTTCTTCCTTCAAAGACCCCATATCTGTTACTTTAAACTCGTTTTTCTGTTAGGAGCTGAGTGTGAATTTCCGCCTTTGAGAATTCCTCTTTTTTCCTGGATTACTCACAGGGTTCAAAAATCCTGAAATGGCGCAAACAAAGAAGCAGAACAATTTTTTCCCCTTCTTTTCCTGGATAAAGAGGAAGTGTACTATTCCGGGTCAATACAAAAGGGCAGTGAGAGTCCCGGGACACTTTTTTCAGGAATAGAAAAATGAAGGATGTTATATCCTCTTTTCGTCATTTCTGGAGAATTTTTTTTTGGAAGTCGAAACCTATTGAAAGTAAATGATGGATGTGGTAACAGATCCCTTCGGTGAAATTCGTCGGACCGAAAGACGTTGCGTCTCGTCTTTTAGGATCCTGAAAATTCCTCTAGGAATTATTTCCGGGCGCGAAAAGCGTGTTGTCAACTTCAAACATCGCCTTTAATTAGGATAAACTGAAAAACTGTTACATTTTATTTCTGGTGTTACAAACCAGTGTTACAAACTCCTAAAAACTTGATTTGGAAGTATAGCGTTAAATTTCAATGAACTTAATTGTTTAATTTTTTACATGATTTTGTTTGGATATTTTTTGACGATTTGGGTGAAATTTGAAAAATAATTTTCAACTATCTTCGAAAATAGTTGAATTTCTTCAAATATTTGCATATACGACGGATATGCAACTTCGGAATTTGATTTAGGATTTCACCCTTCCTATTTCGAAGGATTTACTTAAGGGAAGATATGCCTTTAGGAAAGGCTTTTTAAGAGAAACTGGCTCGTATTCAGGTTTCACGTAGAAAAAAAAAACACAAAATTTACTATGCAGCCATCAATCCGTTCGCCGTGATTTGAACTTATGTAGAATTACCAGTGGTCAACGACTTGAAGCTGGCGGGCACAATGTTGGAAAACGTTGAGTTGTTGAGTTGAGTATAATATTTTTTTCTTTTTTATTTCCTTGTACAAAGTGAAGGAAGTAGTGTAATAGAGAAAAATTTTAGGTATCATATTTTTAAAAAAATTTCAAATTTGATCGCTCCCGAATATATTTGGACGATTTTTTGGTGTGACGTCTGTATATACGGACAACATAAAGGACTGTTTTTTCTAAAACGGATCGTATAATGGATTCAAAGTAGATTCAGAAGTGATTTTTCATGACGTTCGCATGTATATCCCCAGCATAATTGAAAAACGATCGGCCGTAGAACGGTGAAATTCTATACATAACATCTAGTTATGCACCTTCCTTTTTTATTTCAATAGACAATACCAAAAATATTGATATTAGATGAGGGCTTGACTAGGGAAGACAACAATTATTTTTCAAGCACAAGTATGGGAAAAGATGAAATGTAGTCCACGACAGAAGACTTCGTTGTAGAAAATGGAGGGAAGGTTTGAAGCATTGCAAAATCTTTTGATAATCCAAGCATATCTTTTCCACTTGTTGATTCATCTGGCATGGTACAGCCAGGTTTTTGTTTTCTTATATTTATTTTTTCTGGCCAGTCTTATTTTTTGATCATACGGCCGGCTAGGAGGATCGGGGCTGTGCTCTTATAATGATAATGGTGCAGCCCAATGGGGACAATCTGCATTCCACAATTTTAAACTACGTAGTTACATTTCTTAATCTATGAAGAAACATAGTCAATCGAAAGAAGTGGCTTGTTCAGACATAAGCAAGCAGCAAAAGAGTGTGTGTATAACGTGGCAGAAGTATTTACAATTTCAGAGTGATTTGGTTTAATCCAACACAGCGATTGGGCAAGATTTTCTCATTGTGGTTACTGCATGGAAAATGCAAGTATCGTGAATGGGTTTGTATTTTAATTAAAAAATTAGAAATGTAAAGGTCTAATACCAATGAAGTGTCTTCCAAATTTTATATTCTACATACTGTGCCTTCAAGGTGAAAAAGACTCGGCGACGGAAATGTCTTTTAAGGAAAAAAAGCGTTACTGTGATATCAAAGGAAGGGAAATTTTGCACAATATTTACAGTTTTAATGTGAAAACAAACAAATGGCTTTAAGATGTAATTTGGAAGTACTAGAAGAAAATATGACTCTGTAAATTACATTCAGAGTGTTTGAAAGTTTCTAAACTGTAAAACTGTAAAGTTCTTGAGGTGGCTGGAAGGTCACATAACTAATTTTGCATTCTTGTCAAAATCTTTTCATAAAAGTAAGTGCTCAAAACTGTGAAACCAAAATGTTTCTAGCACATAATTATGAAATCCTAACAAAATTTCTACTTATTTATCAATTATGAAAAAAATAGATGTTTTTACTGCAGAGCAATTTCATAATTACTAAAGGAAAATATTTTATTACAACACAGTAATTACAAAAAAAAAAAAAAAAAAAAAAAAAAAAAAAAAAAAAAAAAAATGAAAGCTTTCAGGTTTTATATTACGACCAAAAGGGCGCTTTTTTCATTTACACATACATAGACGTTTCGAGAGTATTTAGGTTAACGCACCTTCGGGATAAAATATGTCAGAACAACATATCTTTATAATTTACGATAGACAGCCTCGCATACTGGAGATAAAAAATATTTTATTCAGTGCAATTTGTTGCCACTGCTCGCTTTGAAATCCTTGAGGTTTTTAACCTAAAATTCGTTATAAATTAAAAAAATATAAAATAGAAAATAAAACCAATTCGAAATTCAAAATTCGGACTTCCATGTGCCCATGGTTCGGGTGGAGGACTACGTTATTCAAAATTTGATGGCTCTAGGTATCGTTGTTTTTTCACAATACGAGAAACGTACATACAGTCATGCAGAATCTTCATTATTTAATTTCTTTAAAAATAATACAGGGTGATAATACCTGGTGGCAACAATTTGAAAGGTGATTCAAACTTTTATAGTGTTTCGACGCAAAATGCCGTTTCAATATTAATAGCCCTTCTAGGATAACGCCCCTTTCGGCTAATAATAATGCTTTTTGATTAAAATGGGAAGGTCATCGACAAGCGAATCGGCGTAACTACTTGTTAATGACTGCGGGATGCTTAAACACAACAGAAAATAAAAAAATACCTCCGTTCCGTGTACAAGGTAACTGAAGTTTAGTATTTCACGAAAAAAAACGAAAGTTTTCAAGTTAGTTTTATGGCCATGAAAATTCTTTACAGCACATTCTTGAAATAAGACATAAATCTACAAAAATTAGAATTTAAGTTAACTTGTATACTTAAGTTATATCTTAGAAATTTAGTAAACAGAATTTAACATTTCTCTACAATAGTAATAATAAGAAAATTAAAACGTGTGTAATGTGTGTAACGTGTGTAATGTATTAACGTAGTGTAATGTGTGTGTGTGTGAGAGAGAGAGAGAGAGAGAGAGAGAGAGAGAAACAGAGAGAGAGAGAGTAGTACTTTGTGCTGAAACTATGGCTAGAGGAAGGTGACTGGTGAAAAATACTATTACTCAGTCAGTTCAGAATAGCTGACTCTCCTAATAAATAAATAAATAAAAAAAAAAAAATCTGAAATGTTTCAGATTTTAAATTACGTCCAAAGGGGCGTTTTTTAACATTTTGTGTGTTACCTTTCTTTATTAAATATCATGTTCCTCGCACTTAAACCATAAGATCCAGTGCAACAGCAATATCGCAAAATAGTTTTAAAACGAGCATATCTTTAGAATTTCCGATACAGAGACTCACGCGCTGGAGATAAAAATGTTTTTTCTGCACAACGTTGCCATTGCTCGCTTTGAAATCCTTGAGTTTGTTAATCAAAAATTCGTCAAAGTTTTAAAAAATAGGAAATCGATCATAAAACAAATTTCAAATTTCAAATTTGGTCTTCCACATGCTCATATTCGTTGGAGGATTACGTTATTTAAAATTCGATGACTCTATGTACCGTTGTTTTATCACAATACGAGAAATATACATACATTTATGCAGATTTTTCATTATTTAATTTTTTCAAATATAATGCAGGACTCTAACATTTTGTGGCAACAGTTTGAAAAGTGAACCGACATTTATGAGTCCGACGCAAAATGCCAAAACGAAACTAATAGTCCTTCGGGATTCAAATTCCTTTGGACTAAAAAAATTAAATTTGGCTATTAGGAGTATAACTAGGGAGTAAGCGGGTGTGTGCTAGCGAGAAAGGTTAGGTTATTTAATTACGGCAAAGCACACTAGGGCTACCTGCCTAAGGGAAGGGATGCCTTCGTGGAGGACATTTTAAGGCTAGCGGGAAAGAAAAAGTTAGGAGGAATAATACACATAATGTAAAAAATTGGGTCAGGTTAACAGGATCATCATATCCGGGCTTTGGGGAGCGTATGTAACACATTTTGAGCCGGAAACTCTGGGAAGAAGGAAAGGTAAGATTGGAAAGGAATCAGACTGGGAGGAAGTCAAATTTAAAAAAAAAAAAAAAAAAAAAAAAAAAAAAAAAAAAACATTATCATAATTAAGGTTTTGAATATTCATAATTGTTGAGGGAATGCTGTTTAACAGTTTTCACACAGTAACTGAAAATATAAAAATTTCGAATACATCAATTAATGAACGTACATAGTCATAAGAAATTTCAAAACTTTATAATTGATTTTCCTTTTTTTAACATTATTTGAAGTAGTTTTACAAGCATTACGCTTTTATTATTATTAAGATATTTTTAATTAAAATTGGAAGACCCCACAGCTTTCTTTAAATATTAAGAAATATAGGCATTAAAAATTGATGTATGAATTCTCCAATGGAAAATGGCATGTTCAGTTGTTACTTTTAAAAAGCCCACCGCTCCTTGTTTAAAGGCAACTGGCTTTATTGAACTGCTGTGAAACATTCCATTGTATGAACAAAATAAAAACAGACTCTATTACATGAAAAAATTAAAATTAATTTATTAAAAAATTACATTTTTTCATAAGGAGGGAACCTTCAAAGATTGTATTCACTTCTTTCTCTACAGTAATTCGAAAATTCTTAGAATTCAGATTAAAAAAAATAATCTCATTCTTAAAATAGTTAAAAAGTTTAAGAAATAGTTTAAAATATTAATTAATGACTCAAAAATTACGTATTTTTAGTAAAAATTAATAATGTTGCACAAGATCGAAAAAGATAAAAAAAATACATCCTTTGACTCATTAAAGGGTCGTATAAACTATTATTCTAGGCATCTATTTAATCTTATGATTTCTACACATTTTAATTTTAAAATTTTGAAATTTTAATGATAAATTTTTCTTTCAGGGGTTAGACTGTAGTCTAAAACTTACACACAGCATTTGTATTTTTCGCTTTCTTAGGTTGAATTTTTTAACATATCTTTGCTTAAATCAAATTAATCGCCACTTTTTGCTTCATCAAATTTATTGAAAAATAATTTTCAAATTATATTATTATTCAAGTCCATAAAAAATTTCACACATATTTTATATTATATACCTATATGCAGAATTATTAGAATTTTCTTTTATTTCCTATTACAGTAGAATCAAAATAATAAATAAAAAATTCGAAAAAATATTTTTTGATGATTTTAAAAATGTGACAGTTATTTTGCTAATTTCAAAATTAAATTAACAAAAATAAAAGATCTGGAATGGCTCAAATACTAACGACCATCCAAAAGGGCCTTTTTTAAACTTTAAAGTAAGGTTTATGAAAAGAGATTATGAATAGAGATTACCTAGGTGGACTAAAGAAACATTTTACAGGATACGAGATGAATATACGTCTAGACAATTGTGGGACTTTTTATATCTTTTGTATACTGAAAAGTGAAATATGTATGTAAAACGTAATACATTTTTATTTGAATCAATCATATTGAAAAGCAAAAAATAATATTCTTAAGAACTGCATCTACTGTTTCAGCTCAGTTTGTTAGTCAATAGCAGACAGATTAAATTGGGAAGACAAATATCTCATATTTTTCGGAATGCCAATAGATTCGAATGAAAAGTGAAACAGCGCATTTGCAGCGAAACAACGCACAAACGTATTTCGAAACTAAGAGCCCATTTGGACTGAAAAAAGGGTTAAATAAATTAACAACAAATAAAGTTTACTTTGCCCGACCAAGTACTTTGAATGATGAATGTTCTATTATATTCGAAATGCATCTTTTAGTTTTACCATCGAAACAATGTTTCAGAATCCATTCAAGTATGTTAAATGAAACAACTTCCTTGTAACATATTATCGAGGGGGAGGGTAAGTATTATGCATTATCACTCAGAAGAAACGCTCCTTCGGGTGCAAGTATGCCCTCAAAGGTGTGGAGGCACGGTGTCATCAATCTTTTAGAATCTATTATCCTAGTTATCCATCACACTTCGGGCAATAATGACGACAACACTGATCTGCTCTTTGAGGAATGACTGGAAAGTTTTAACTCGGGACACAGAAATCTTTTATACATGAGATTTCTGGAAGAATGCCTCAAAGGTTTTGGAATTTACAAGTAGCATTGTACAAGAAGCGTGAACATTTAGGAGCATGTATTAACTAGGAAAGAAAACCGAATAACCGATTGAATGATTATTCGTTATCTTCTATTGAGGATCTCTTACATTATATGCAGGGTTACTAGAGCCAGGAATCGGCACGAAGAGACATAGATTTATAATTGTATCCGAGGCTAGGTCCTGGCTTGAAAAAGTCCAGGAATTTTAAATAGTTGTTATGAAACTTGGAGAAGAAATTGACGCTCAAGACTCTGAATTCCGTACCAAAAAGACCGGGTTTGAAACTCGGAGAATTCATGGATATTTATAAATGTTTAGTGTCCTTGTGGCATTGGGGCACTCTAAATACATGTCAAGGCAAAAGTCTTGTCATGTAGTTTGGTGGTAGGAAAAGAGGGTTGGGAGACCGTCGGAACCCCTCCGGGGTGCTGTCCCTCAAAACTGGGGCGGAATTGGGCAAAATCGTACTGTCGCCTATATGGGGCCCAAGGCTCCTGAAAACGACAGGAGTAATATTGTACTTCTTCCCACGATGAATTTCAGGGTTTGCTCTGATATCAAACAAGTGAGACTCGTCACAACACAACACAAGATACCACTAAATGATTTACTTTGCGACTTCCCGCACCTAACTTTGCTTAACGTGTGTGTGTGGGATTATGGCAAAGCCTCGAGGGCTATCTGCCTAAGGGAAGGGATGCCTTCGTGGAGGATTTTCTAAGAGAAACTGGCTCGTATACACGTTACACATGGGGAAAACCACGAAAACGCCCATGCAGCCAGCCCGTTCGCAGGATTCGAACCTCGAACCGAACTACCAGTGTTCAGCGACTTTACCGCTCGGCCACTGGTGGGCCCTTTGCTTAACGAATAGACTAAAAATCTCATAATTTTACTGCTTGTACCATTGAATAGAGCAGGGTTTCTTAAACTGTTGGTCGCGACCCCTAAGGAGGTAGCGATACCTGCAGCAGGGTGTTCGCCAAAAATTTTAGCAGTTTTGATATTTCTTTAACAATTATAATAATTTCACAATTGCCAAAAATTTTTACACAATGTATCTGAAAAAAAAATAAAGATAAGGTAACACCGACAAAAAAAAAAAAAAAAAAAAAACGAAAACGTTTCAAAGCATTTTTTTTTTATAATATAAACGTTCCTTTACCTTGCCTTGCACTTGACGCTGTCATTTCGTCTATTACTTATTTAAAAATTTCCCACTGTTCTATGTCTCAAAATTAGAAATTAAAGTTAATGACCTAAAACTGCAATAGTATATTACAATACAAGTGAAAAAATTGACGGTTTCATTCTCGCTTGTGTCGGATTTGTGCAATACTTATGGGATTCCACAAAAGTTTTGTAAATATTATGGGGGTCCTGGGGCCGCTAAGAAATCTCAGTGATAAAAAGGGGGTCGCGACTGAAAAAAGTTTGAAAAACCCTGGAATGAAGCATAAAAAGATTGATTTTTGGTTGAAGTTTGTACCAAACTGTTTGACATTATTTACTTTTAGCAATTTTTAGAAAATCGTTTGATGTATTCGGCCGTTTAACGTTTATTATTTTAAAATTCCAACATCCAAAAACGTTATCTGTTCTAGAGTCCTGAAAGTTTCACAACTTACAAAACAAACATTTCGCCTTCTTTCAATGAAAATGATAAAAACGTTGGAGAGTCATTAGGGTTTTTGATGTTTGAGATGGGAAAAATGTGCAATGCTCTCGACGCCGAAACTCGAATCTGAACCTCTCGAATACGCGCCGTTACCGTTACAAAACGAAGGCATGAAGGAAAAGGGAGGAGAGGAGGAAAGCATGCAGGAAAGGAGGGAGAAAATATCTTATAAAAATGTCCCCCTTTTAAATGGCTTTATTAATGTATGTTAAAGTAGCACGTACCTAACGCTTGGGTACCCACTAATTATTATGTACCTAATACACGTGTATTAATATATTTGTACATAGATTAATGTACCTAGAAAACAGCACAAATAATCCAGTAGCAAGACACTGTACCACACTGTACTAATCCAGGGTTTAACTTTTAATACATTGTACTAATTACTTTTCTAGCATAACTTTGTGCACCTAATGTTTCAGTATGTACATGTCTTGTGTATCTAATGATAGTACTTCAAAGGATCATAGTGTACTCAACATATAAGTACACACGTTATGAATATATGCTAACGTATCCATGCTTTTGCATACACCTTATAACATGGCAATGTATTATCTAGTGTCTAACATTAATTAGCTTTAACACTGTATTAAGTACCAAATTTTTATGTATGTTTATGTCTTAATGTATTAGCCCAATGACTACGTATGGTTATCTAGATAAAGGTGGACGTGGCGCTATAGCGATTAACTGTAGTGGTAGAGGAGTGATGCCCACGTCCTTCGTCGCATGAGGATAAGGGGATACGATCGCCAAATCCTGACGGTAAAGATTTATCGCCCACCACCTTTTAGTTCGGACGCCACTGTAGATTTATTACGTTATTTTGAAGCAGGAGACGAATAAAGTGTGCAGTGCCTTCGCTGGGACTCGAACTCTAGATCTCTTGAATACGCACCAAGTTTACTATCGTTACACTACGAAGGCACGCTAGAAGAAGGAAGAAAATACCTTATATTCTCTCCCTTTTTTAAGGGCATCTGGGGATGAGGGACCCAATCGCGAAATCGTGGAGGTGACGAATTATTGTCCACCACTATTACGGGAACGAATTACGGGACGAGTTATTGTTCATCCCTTTTTAGTTAATGTTGTGATTCCTCGAATTATGTATGGCATAGGCTCATGGGGTTGCCGGGCGGAGGAGCTGGTTAGACTTCGTATGAAACTGGACACAATGCAGAGAACTTGGTTACTAATGCTTACGAAATGTTTCAGAACGACCTCTACTGAGGTTTTGATTTTTATTATGATAAATTTCGTTTAAGAACAAGAAATATTGATTTTAAATTATATGGAGAGTCTATTGTAACACGGTGCGCTTTTCAAAAATTTGATTTAAAGTTGATTCTCCCTACCGAAAGA
The DNA here is from genome assembly GCF_044657685.1 of Stegodyphus dumicola. Taxonomy (NCBI): domain Eukaryota; kingdom Metazoa; phylum Arthropoda; class Arachnida; order Araneae; family Eresidae; genus Stegodyphus; species Stegodyphus dumicola. The sequence goes on from NC_140769.1 coordinate 135,979,788, forward strand.
ATTTTGATTCCTTATAATTTGGATGCTCCAAATATAGGAGAAATTGACATTTATACAGATGTGTCAGGTCTGGTCAGGAGGCACCATTGCTTTCGCATATGTTATATTTTATTACGGAACAGAAACTGAGAATAATAAATTTAAACTCAGTATTTATAACTCAGTTTATTAAGCGGAAGTTATGGCTATTCATTAAATTGGATTAAGAAGAATCTTAAAGGGCAATATGATACAGATATTTATTCTGGCAGTCTGTCAGTTCTTCAAGCGGTCTCACGACCTGATCTAGACAATCCTATTATAAGGTATTTCTCCCGCCTTCTTATCATGCCTTCGTAGAGTAGCGGTCAGCATGCTGGGAGTGTATTCTAGAGGTCCGTGCTTCAATTTCAGGTGAAGGTGTTGCATATTTTTCAAGTCTCTTGCTTCATAATAACCTAATAACTCTACAGTGGAGCCCAGACTAAAAGGGCGGTGGATGATGATTCTCCACACCCAGGATATGGCGGTTAAGCAACCTAAATCCCAGTCGCCCTTTAAAAGGGGGAGTATATAAGGTATTGCTTCCGCTTTCATAGCATGCCTTCGTAGTGCGGTGGTCAGCACGCTGGGCGCGTATTCCAGAGGTCCGTGGTTCGATTCTTTGCGAGGGCGTTGCTCATTTTTCACATCTCCTACTTCCAAAAAATCCTAATATCTACGCTGTAATAGCAGGTATTAGATAATTATATAAAGAATTGAGAAAAGATCAAAATTTTTATTTAATGGCGTGAAGGTACACGTTGGACATTTTGGAAATGAGAGGGCAGACACACTGGCCAAGGAGGCAATTACCGATGCTAATGCTCCTGGCACTGATGTACAGGGATCAACAACGAAAGCTGTGACTATTACGAAAAATTAATTTATGATGAATGGAGGGAAGAGTGGGAAAGATCTGATTGAAATAAAGGTTACATGAAATTTGTTCAGACATTGACGTTAACCAAATCACTACAGGTCATGGCCGTTTTCCTTTCTATTTTAAAAGATTTAAATTACAAGACTCTGACCTCTGTGATATCTGTACTGAACAGGGCACTGCGGAGCATTATGTGGGAAATGTGTAACTATTTTACTGATATCAGGAATGAGTTTAAGAAAAGTGATGTTTTTAATGTATATGATATTTTAAATGATTTTAAAAGACTTGAAAATATTGCCAGGAACGTAATGGTGTAGGGTTTCCCTTATTTTGCATAACAAATTTATTTTAAGTTTGGTACCTATTCTAGACTTCTCAACTTCCCCTCACATTTTCTCGCCAGGATGTATATTTTAAGTTAAGTGAAGTGAAAATATCGGGTTAAATTAAACGGGTGAATATCTGAGTTTTTCAGATCGTGTTTCGCTAGCCAAGCGCACGTTTCGTTGTTATTTCGCGGTTATGCTAGTAAGCCTCTTGGCCTTACCAGATTAGTAGCACTCTGGTTAGAGTCTTGTGAGTCCGCCTCTTAGGCGTAACTTAAGTGCTATCTTGCACTATTTATTTCAGGTTTGACTTACATTATATTCTACGTTTTAGAGTCCACCGCAAGTTGAAAATCGTTAACAGAAAGGCACGAAGTCCGTGCCTTTCTGTTAACTATTTTGAATTAATATAGAGTTATTTTTACACTTCGTCTGAGTCAGTAGTTTTATTCACGCCTGTGCGAGAATTCGCCAGGTTATTATAGGATCTAATCTAGTGTGTGTGAAAAAGAAGAGAAATACTATATATAGGAGAAGATTAATCATGATAAGCTTGCAGTAGGTATTTTTATTTTAATTTTGGTTTTTAACTATGTTTCTTTTTGTGTGTGTGGGTGTATGTTGTGTTGTTGTAATTTTATGTATATTTTCTCTTTTTAGTAGCTTTATAACTAACTTGGTTATTTTTAGTTTTGGTTCTATTTATTTTTTCTTCTCTTTCCTGTTGCGCTGTTAATTCGGCAAATAAGAAATATTATTATAGTATATATTGCCGAATATATTTTGTATTATTTTCCTTGGTTATCTTTTATTAACCATCTTCATATCTTTTTTTTTTTTTTTTTTTTAGGTGGTGTTGTTTTGAGCTTGCTCTGGCGCAGCCCGCAAAAAGGGCCATGGGGCGACGTAAAGTCTCCCAGGAGAGTAGGGCTGCGCCTCTCATATCCCCCCTTTTTAGTTCGGGCGCCACTGTAGAGATATTAGATTATTTTAAGCAAGAGATGTGAAAAATGTGCAATGCCCTCTCCGGGACTGGAACCTGAACCTCTCGAATACGCATCGAGTGTGCTGACGTTAGACCACGAAGGCATGCGGAATGGAGAGAGAAAATACGTCATAATGTATTCATGAGGAGATTCCTGAATTTCGTTTCTTAAACTGCACTTGCAAGAGCCTATCTTTTCAATATATTTCAAAGATTAAGTATGAAATAAATCGGAAACTCCTATGTAGTCTATTTCCCTTATTAAAAATTTCAAAAAATGTTTGAATAATTCTTTATTTATTTAGGACTTTTCGAAAAGGATTTCGAACATGGAGAAATAAAGTGTTGATAAGAATTGAAAGGAATGCAAAATATTCCGAAAACACAATCATTAACCTTGCAGTGTGAAATAAGTTACTCTAAATACACACTTATCCACTGTAATCCTGAAGGAGAACGTATATCTAATCATTACGTTTGGCTTCCTAAAACAAAAAACAAAAAAGCACCAAAGAAAGCAAAGGAAATCCATTTTTTTAAATTTAGTGCCGTTACTTTTTATTTCGGTCGGATTCTACCTGATCAAAAATTGCTCTCGAATATAAAATTTCCATCTTGTTAAGAATAATCATCGATTTTTTTCATTTTCAACGTAAATTCAACACAAAAGATGAAGAGAGCCGCTAGAAAAATAATCCGATACGCAGAACATGAAATAGAACAAGGAAATTTTACATCCTGGAGTGGCCAATTAGGGTCTTCTGTCGGCCAGCCATTATCGAACTATGAGAACTAAGTCATTAGTTCATCGGAGCGACTTTTCATGACAGTCTCTTTTATAGAACATTCGATTTTCTCTGCTACGCGGAGCTTCGTCTAATTTGGCCAAGGATCCCCAAAAATGCTAATGAAGGAGTTGTTGGAAAAAGTTCAGCGATTTCAGAAGCTTCTTCTCTTGGGACACCAGTTGCTTGACATTATCGTACTTCCCAATTTTTTGTACAGTCCTTCTACTAAAAGAGTTGCACTTAGAATTACAATGCGAATTTTCTCAACTTTACGAAAGTAGAATCCTGTGAAAACAGGCATAAGCTGAAATGTGGAAAATCGAAGATGTAGTTACCATTATTTTGCATGTGAAAAGGTTTTTTAAGTGTTCCCAAATATCCCCTCCTCCTAGTTATTCCAAAAATATTAAAACATTTAAAAGGAATAATGATGCGATCAATACACAGTCTACATAAACTAAAATAATATATTTACAATTCCGTTTGACAATTCTTGGCGCGTTTCTTACTTGTGATCTTCATGCAGCAAAATCTGAGGATAATATAAAAGTTAAACCAGAAGGAAAAAATCCTTTCTTCCTCTACGGTTTACGTATTTTTTATCTCCATGGTTTTACCACCTTTACAGTATGAGGAAGCAGTTCATTTTTTACACCATAGTTTTTTAACTATGGATAATCCATATTCCCAAACTGAGCATTATATCGCCTGCTACATTACTGTACGCCACGGAGCAGGCTTCTGTCCTAGAAATCCATGCGGAATGATGCCTGTTCGGTGGAAGAATCTCAGGGTAGGACCGACAAACGTAGCTTTATTCTTTGCCACTGAAGAGTTTCATGGAGAAGATAGGTTACTGTTGCTTAGTCACCTTGCATAGGAATGCTACGACTATTCGTGGGGAGAATTACTTTAGACAATAATATGCCTTCGTGTTTGAATCACTAAATGAGTCCATAGTCAAAGTAAAAGTGGAGAGTCGAAATTCTAGGAAAATACCATCGTGCCTTTATTGGATATTTACGTGGAATTATTCCTAAGAATAATGCACAGTGATCAGACGTTACTAAACCATTATGCTATTATGCATACCTATAACATAACTTGGTTACGGCAAATAGATTATACACATTAGCAATGGTCTTTCCATGGGGCTCCATGCCACAATTATTAAAAAATTAATATAGATAGCTTCAGTAATACTTTAGATTAAAACGGATATTAAAAGATTTACACTGAATATCTAAATACAGACATGTTTGAACATAATTGCATAGTGTAAGAGCAGTATATAGTATAACTGTACACACATTCGGTATACATAGTATAAAACAGTATATAAGAAGACTTAAACCAAGTATCTAAATACTGACTACCTACCACATAGCATTGTTACTGTACATAAATTGCATGCATTATCAATGGCTTTTCCATGGGAATACATGCCACAGTTATTAACAAATTAATGTAGGTAATCCTCAGTAATACTTTAGGTTATAACAGATGATAGAAGAGTAAAACTAAAGTGTAAATTTAAATCAAGTATCTACTAAATACAGACATGTTTGAACATAATTGCTCCAAAGACTATAGTAATGTGGCGAGCGATAATGCGCAGGTGCTTTTACTCTTTCTTCGTTTACGATCGTAACGCATTTCGTCATCACCGCTCAGGGCTTATTTTCTTCACATAATATGAGATTATAATTCGAGTTAACCTTCATTCGCACACCATATACTAAAACGGGACATTGAGAAACAAATAGGCTATGGTGCTATGAGAATAACCTTTCAAAATCTGATTGCTTAAACACTTTTGAAAGACAAATGTTCAAACTTTCATTTGATTATGCAAATATTGTAGATGTGTAGCTTTACAAACACCCATGGAATTCAGCCAATTGACTTTCCACACATGTTGGTTCAATCTGCAAGTAGTATGATTTTTCAATTAAAAGAATCCGAATTAACAAACTGTGAGGTTGGTATTTTAAAATGACTGCATAACGCTTCTCGGTGCTTTGTCTATATTGAACTTAGAGGAACTTAGTGAACTGAGTATCCTGAGTTCGAATGTTTAACTAGAAAGGGTTAAAATACCCTTATAAGGTATTTCTCCCACCTTCTTAGAGTTCCTTCGTGGTGTAGTGGTTCTGCACGCTGGGCCGGTATTCCAGAGGTCTGTGGTTCGATTCCCGGCGAAGGCGTTGCTAATTTTTCATCTCTCCGGCTTCCAAAAATAATAATGTCTCTATAATGGTGCCGGAACTAAAAGGGTGGCGTATGATGATTTCTTCGCACCCAGGATTTGGCGATTGGGTCTCCTAAAAACCCCAGTCTCCTTTTAAAAGAAGGGAGTATATAAAGTATTTCTCCCACCTTTTTAAAGTGCCTTCGTGGTGTAGTGGTTCTGCACGCTGGGCCGGTATTCCAGAGGTCCGAGGTTCGATTCCCGGCGAAGGCCTTTCTAATTTTTCATCTCTCCGGCTTCTCAAAATCCTAATATCTCTATACCCTTTTATAAATAAATACTCAAAGAAATAATCACAGATGATCCCTTCTCGGGCTTACAGGAAAGCCTCTACTCGAGCTTCAAAAGATAAGAAAAATAAGAAACTAATCTAATACTAAACTAAACTGACTCATCCGAAGCTAAACATAATATTTATTTTAATATTAATACATAGATTAATGTACCTAGAAAACAGCACAAATAATCCAGTAGCAAGACACTGTACCACACTGTACTAATCCAGGGTTTAACTTTTAATTAATGATTTTAATAATTTTAATTAATAATTAATGATTATTTTGACCTTAGTTTAATCTAGCCGGCAATTAACAACAGGCACGTACAATGTGGCCAAGCGTAGTAGATTTAGAACGCAGTAGCCTTCCTCTAGTTTGCATCAAGTTAACTATTTATGCAATTTTCTTATTTCTGCTCACTACTTAGATATTTTTCTGATGTGGAAGTACATGGTTTGGAACCACAGGCACTCCGTAATAAATAATTATTGGAAGTAGCCTGACGGCGAACACACGCCACTAGGGACTCCTAAGTTCGCTCTTTGGAAGTAAGCTAAACCTTCCTTAAATACTCCTTCTAACTCGTTTGCATAAAACGCGAGACTAAAACCTCATTCTGGTAGGGAATGGTAGATGAGAAACGAAAATAGACAGTAAATGATGTTTAAACGTAACTATTAGAAATTTAAAATAACCTTTACATCCTCAAATCTGTACTTGGAGTGATATCCAGTACACCCAAGTAATATATTATTTCGATATATACACATGCGTGAGGTGTGATAGGAATTTATGCATATTTTGTTGGTTCATTGCTATAAATGTTTTGAAAAATGTTTGATCCTTACGAATTTTTTTCATATTACATGATGAGTTTTAATTACTAAATTAATGCATAACAGGTGCCTTAAATACCTAAACGTTTTATGCTTTATCTGCCAGTGCCTAAAGGTAACATTCACGAGACATGTAACTTAATTGTTACCAGGATAAGGCCCATTGAACAAACTCGAAGAGGACGTTGAGTAAAATAAGTCTTGAACAAAGGGGAGTAATCCAAAACGTTTGGGAGATTACATTTTACTTCCGCTACGCATTGCACCGACAGCCTATCAGTAACTTAACCTTCCAGCACGCGCGTATGCGCAAAATTTACGACAAATTAAGTTTTTAATGCACATTTTTCGCATATCGAAGCTGAGACGTCTGAAGGTCATTTCTGTTCCTCCTTTCTATCATTCCCCACATCATGGAAGTCATTTGACCTTTTTTTTTTTACTGGGCTTTTGTGCTACGTGGCAGCATTTTCGTAAAGTTCACGACACGCGCGTGCTCGTGGGTGAAAACTCGGAAAATATTGTAATTTTGTGTTATTAATTGCTCTGTATTATTTTAATTTGAATACATTTGGCTCTGTAAGTTTTATATCGGTTTTCATGGCAAAAAAAATATGTTCAATCAGCTGATTTTGCTAGCATTCTTCAAGAATTATCTGATGAAGAAAAGGAAACCGTTGGATGGGAGAACAATAGCGATTTCCATTCCTAATTTTCTTTCCATTCCTTATTTTCTTTTATTTCTATTTTTTAGAAATAAATAAAAATATTAAAGTTAGTTTAAAGTGCGTTTTTGTAACCAGTAAGAAGTAAATTTCCTTGCAGAAGTAAGTAATGCTAAACTTACTTTTTTTCCTACCAAGGTGTTTGCCTTTTTTATTTGTCTATACTATCCTTTGATGAATATTAAAATTAGCTTCAGTTTTAAAATATAATTATTAAATAATAAATTTAATATTTTCTATAATGAAATACATCACTGCATTTCCATCTCACATAATATTTCCATTAACATAAGAACTTAAAAATAATTTACTTATATTTGAATGTGATATCATTCGTATTTTGCAATAATAAGATTAATATTTTATTTTTTAGCAAATTTATTTTCAATATTCACTCATTTCTGTCGTTTTTCGTGCTAAAAACGTTAAAATAACGGATGTCATAAAAAATACGACGCGCGCACTCTCATGTAAAATTGCCCAGCGCGCGTGATCGATGCTTTGATCGATGCTTTTAACGATAGCTATTACGTAATATTTTCGTACAGTTTAATTCAACATACGACGATATACTTTTTGTTTAACTTTTTGAATCGGATACACTAAAAGCTGCTTCTTTTATTGTTGCTAATTTTCACTTGCCTGACCTACAGTCCAGCCAAGCCCACGCCCACGAAATTCCTCGTGACGAGGAGCGCAAGATACGCCTGTCGTTGGCAACAGCTTTCAGCACTTTACAGGTGACAGGGCGATTTAGGTCAGCTCCGCACCCAATTTTAAAGAAGAGCGGGTCTCTCACACCTCTTTCTCTACCACCAACTTCTCGAGAGGTCTTTCGGCTCTCAGCATATTTAGAGTGTCCCATGCCGCACGGACTTTGTACATTTACAAAATTCCATGCCTTCTGCGGGATTTAAACCGGGCCCTTCGACACGGCAGTAATTGATGCTAACCCACTATACCGGTTGGTTGACGGCTTTTTTTGTAATATTTATTTGCTTAATCTATTTAAGAGACGTTTTCGATAAAATGGTGCAGATTAATTCTGGAAGTTTTAGCCCCAAATATTATGCCCCAAATAAATGTTAGTGTCAGGATGAATTTTACCTAATTTTAAGACGAAAGCTGAAGCCATACTTCCCAAATGTATCCCTTTATTCGCCTTATCCGTAAAGCACGATCTAGAATTTCTGCTAAAGTTCAGTGTTTTTTATTTCTAACATAACCATTTCGAAGTGCGGTGACAGAGATTGTTGTAGTCGAGAAAGCTTTCAGACGCGAAAGAAACGTTGCCAATGCATTTCCATCGTATCTTGTTGCTTTTTCTATTTATTGAAGTTTATGTTTACAGGGACAACAACCGTGTTTACTGCGTCAGTTTGACATCACACCGGCAAATTGTGGCTAAACATCGCAAAAGGCATTTCAGCCTAAGACGGAAGCATCCGTTTTCAGAAACACAATACCACTGCATTTACGAAGAATTCGAGACGTTCGATACTTCCTGCCCCCCCCAGCCCTCTCCCTCGAGATGACAGCTGTAGGGATTGCGATTTTAGAAGCTTTATTCTGTCAGAAATGAAAAATGGTACATGTATTATGAAAGCGAAATGCGAAGCCATTTCTTCAAAGCGTTGACAAATGTCACGACTATTACATGCAAATAGGGATCTGCAAATAGAGTTGGTAATTTAGAGCAGAACTGTCGGATTTAAATTCTAATACAAAGTTAAATAATAGCGATAAAAAGGCTGAGGAGATTTAAACAATGTATCAGTCCCAATATATGGCAACTTTATATTTAAGATGGTTTTGCATTTTTCAGTGTGTTTCATAAGGCAAAAGAAAATGTTTGCATGTCAGATGGCCTCACATAAGCAACTGTGATACGTTGGAGATAAGTGTTATACAAGAAAAACAAAGAAATTATCTAAATGGCAAAGCTTCAAATAAAACTAAATAAATACTATTGGCTTTACATTACATCGACTCTTAAGGAACGAAGAAAAAGAATGATTTATCAAACGTCTTTGTAGCAAATTTTGCTTCAAAGTTATTAAAATAATTTACTGATATGATATGCTATTAAATATAACTAGAAAAATGGTATATGCATTATAAGTGTTCACAAGTGTTTCCTTGTGGGTCTTTATTTATTTGTACGGTCTGTATACGAAGTGCCATACTATATTGTCCTTTTGCATATTTTACCGGATTAAACATAACCATATTTAGGAAACAGGGTAAAATCACCGCGCTGTGATCGGGATTCGACCCATGGATCCTCCAGTTACGTTTTAGAAGTGTTGATGATTTACACTGTAAGGTTTCACTTATTTTGAACAACAAATTATTTTATAAATTTTTTATTATATCATAACAAATTATTTTAAGTTTGACATCTTTCCTGAACCTATCCTTTTACCCTCTCGTTTCCTCGCCAGGATGCAAATTTAAAGTTAAGTAAAGTGAGTATTTAAAAAGGTGAATCACCTAGTTTATTCAGAGCATGGTTTCCCTAGCCAGCGCATGTTACGAGTCTGTCCTTGCTGTTACGCGGAGTTGCTGCTACGCCTTTTCGGCCATTTAATAAATATAAAGCCGGGTAGATTGTTGAGCCAGCCTAGTTAGCCTTAACTTAAATTGTTAGTCAGGCACTACATTTAAGTTTGTATTTATTGTGTAATGATTCTTAAGTTCCACCGCAAGTTGTTGGTGCTATTGTAAGCACAAGCACATGCCTTTTCTGTTCAGAGTTTGAAGAATAATAAAGGGTTATTTTTACCCTTGTTCTCAGCTGGTATTCTTCACACCTGTGCGAGAAGTCGCCAGGTTCCTTAGTAGGATCTAGCAGAGTTTATGTTACCAAAGACAATACGATCCTACAACACTACAAGGACACATATGTGCTTCGGTATCAAATTTTCTTTCTTCCTAAACAACCACTTCTTGCAAAATATGATCAGTAGTATCTATACCAACTTTATTACCATTGCATTTATCAGTACTCGAATCAAAATCTGAAGATATAATTTAGTTTAAAATTATCTTTATGAAAATTCTCGATTGTTCCTCATCGCTCCTATTCGAATTTTTACAAGACTCGCAACCGGTTTTTGTTCATAGCTATATGATTCATTTGAAAAATACTTTTTCATTTTTAGATGTTTCGAGAAGTTGGCGCAACAATTTGAACATAAAATTGTCTGTAGTGACAAATTTCAACACAACCATTTGACACTACAGAACAATTATTTGAAAAAAAAAAAATTTTTTTTTTGAAGAATCTCTCACTCTTTTGTTAGATACTTCGTTCTTGAGAAAAGATTTTAAACTGGATTGGATTATTCAGTTATGGCAAAGCACACGAGGGCTATCTGCTTAAGGGTAGGAATGCCTTCATGGAGGACTTTCTAAGGGAAACTGGCTCGTATACACGTTACTCATAGGGAAAACCACGAAAACGCCCATGCAGCCAGCCCGTTCGCGGGATTCGAACCTCAGTTTTTAAACTGAAATGACTGTCTCAAAATGTTTCGTTCTAGACGTTCTAAACTCCTAAATCTAAATCTGAAACTATTAACGCATGGTATAACAGCGCGCGTATCCTAAAGGAGATTTTCTTGCAAAAATCTTTCTTTCTCTTTGGTTGAGATCTGCTCAACCAAACTCAAATGGTGACGACATTATGTGCTGATTCCTCCGCATTTTAATACGCGTGTCCCTGCAAAGGTTATTTGACTGCTGGAACGTGAAAAATCAATAGTGCCATCTCTGGTATTCAGACCACGAAGCCTTTAATTATCAGCTGAATATTCTAACCACTTACTCCGCAGTGTCACGCATGGGTAACGGAATAATTATTTATATGCGATACATAAATAATCACTTTTATATCTTGATAAGGAAAGCCTCTGGAAAAGTTCTCATCAGGTTTTATTAGTAAATAATTAATTTTGTTAAACGTACGATTTCAATTTTGTTATATCATATAAAAGTGAACACTTTTGTGAATTATGTAAGATTTAAAAATGTAATACATAATTTAAATTATTAAACACAAATAACCCCTTTTTTGGTGTACCACAGAATTACTTTTCTTGACGGCTCTAAACGATCTTTAAACAGAACTCCAGCTTCCTGAAGCTCTAGTGGTAGCTTTTATCAGTTTATACTATATTAATTCATAATCTAATCAAAATATTCAGATATTTTGTAGATTGCCGTTATATTAATTCATAATCCAATTAAAATATTCAGATATTTTGTAGAAACATAAGAAGGTGTTTAAGAATTCTTTTTAAACTAAATGCTGATTGTATTGTCAAGGGCTTTCAATTTTCGGATTTGGAAAAGGAAAAGATTCGGAAATGCCGAGGTGACGAGTAACTGAATAAACGTTTTATGCATATAAAACCGTTCAAGGTTTATCAGGTATCTAAACAGCTGCTTTGTTTAATAATCATTAATTTATTTCCTTAAAATAAACAATGAAATCCCTTGATGAAGATAGTAAACGGGACAGCTGATGTCTTGAAAGTAAAAGCGTAGTTTCGTTCATTGAGAGTTTATGTTTTATGAGTAGATCAGTTTGCTTAACGAAGAAGCGCAATGATGTTTACTAAGACTGCTGTGTTGTGGGGAACGCTCCTTGCGATCAAAATCAATTTCATGCTTTTAAAACATGCCACATGCCGTTATATTTACATAAATTTCTACTCTGAGTAAATATTGTGACATTAGACAATAAGGACAGGATATATTTTACTGAAATACGACTGTTAATAAAGATGGACCGCTGCTTGCTAGGTGTTCAAACTGATCCTATTTCCAACTGTTAATAAAAATAACTGTGTTATGAAATTTGTAAATGTTTGTACGTTATTGTATAACCTATAACTGTCGTGTAATCACAAATGAAAGTTCTGCTCTGTTTAGACATTAATGCATACAAGAGAAGAGTAACACGCATTTGTCTGTAGATGTAATCCAGCCAAGAAATCAGTAACTGCCGTAAAATTCCGACGAAACCGCACCAATTTCATGCCCCTTAACAGCTATAGTATACGAACAAAACAGAAAGTTAGCGTAATAGTTGTCATAACTTTGTAAGGTACTTTCTTTCTCCTGCGCCGCATGCCTTCGTGCTGTAAATGGAAAGCATATCTAGCTAGCATTGAAAGGTCTGTGACAGGCTCGCACATTTTTTCGACCCCTGCTGCAAAATAAAATGTCTGATGGCCTCTCTAACTTACTTTCGCATTGTCCAGTATTTCCTTTCCGAAGAAAATCTTTTATATATGAACTAAATGTGCTGAAATTTAAGTTATCCGATTCTATAATTTGGTAGCGAAAAATAAATTTATTTAACAGAAAATGAACATCAGCTTAAAAGAAGAGGAAAAAAAAATTCTTTTCTCCAGTTCACTAAGAGAAATCAACAGCAAGCAATATACCGATTCTCTGGGGAACCACCACATGGCCGACACTGACGCGAAAACATGTTCCCCTTCGTTTTCGATTTTTCCAATTCTTATTCTTTAGACAAGTCCTGAAGGCTCTCTGCCTCCTTCGCTACTACCATCCTGCATCTCATGAAATACGGATATCCTGCTAAAAAGAAAAGAAAAAAAAAGAAACAGAAAAGAAGAAGCTTCCCCTTTAAAAGGTCCATTAACATCAAAGCCTCGGATGAGGATTTTGAGCTGGTGAGAGTGAAAAAAGGAGGCACAGAAATCTCCATTTATAAAGCTTATGACATAAATCATCGGCGTCTGCTTGAAATTGTTGATCGCTTACCATCGCTCACATTCATCAAAATCTAGCGAGAGAGCGGTTTTTGTTTCCTCCTTCTTCTTGTAAATATTCGATTTAGAAGAGATACTTCGTAGCAGCGTCTGGCCATCCGCATTTGCTGGGTACTTGTGTTGAATAATTCTTTCGGGTTCTAATAAAATTATGTAGCTGCAAATCTAAGCTTCGTTCTGCTCTAACTCATCGTGATATATTTGTCGTCATCCAGAATAAAATTTGGTTTCTGTCATCTATTTTTATGCGAAGGCACTGATGTCTATGTACAAGAAGTCTCAAAATAATGTAATACAAATGATTCTTTTGAGAAACTTCAGTAAGTGTCGCTTATAGGTCTTTCAGGAGATCGCTTAAAAGAAGAACGTAGATTGACGAAATCAGTTTAAGAAAGTAATATTTATACTTTAGAATTTTAATGCTATTATTAGCTTATTATTATGCTACTACTACGCCACTGCTATTACATTAATTTTACCAATATGATTTTAGTTCCTTTAAAATACTACTTATGTTTCTAAAAATTCAAAATGTTTCGTTCTTAAAGGATAAAAATTCAAATATAAAATATCACTGAAAAACTGGTGGTGGAAATTCACTGTATATTACCACGCGGTTGGACCTACTGCAGATATTCATTTTACCTATGTCCGAGGCCACAGTGGTATTCTCGGTAATGAGAGGGCTGACCAATTGGCTAAGCAAGCGACTTATCGTGAAATTGATTTAATGTTGTCTTTTCCCAAGTCTTATTGGAAGCATGTGGCTTGGAAGAAACCTGCGGTTGATTCCAGTCAAATAGCTTGCTTCTTGGAAAATCTACTGGACAAAGAGATTTCCCTTAAGTGTTCTTCAGGGACTTAAGTGTAGGTATTTTCGACCGGATTATAAACTTACTCAAATTTTAAGCGATCATGGGAATTTTGGACCTTTACTTCGTTTCAATATTGTTATTAGTGACCTCTGGGCTTGCGACGATTCTGTGGAACATACTTTATTGCATTGTAGGTTGCATGCGAGTGCCTGACTGAAGTGCATTTATAGGGAGTTTAAGGCAGCTTTCTATTTGCTGGCCTCCAGTTTTCTATGATCTTGTTAAGAGTTCCAACGCCTTTGCGACTTTATTTTGTTCTTTGAACTTTTAGTACTATTATTTATATGAGTGGATTCTTATATTTTATGTGTCATTGTATTATTTTGCTTATTGCCTATGCATAATTAGGTTATGCATTGATGTTTTGTACTGTTGATGTATTCTCTCTTTTTTTTATATCGGTATTACTTTTAAGCATTATTTACTTTTTATTATTAGCCCAATGGGCGTTAGGCAAGAAGGGCTATTAATTTCGTTTTTGAATTTTGCGTTGGTTCACTATGTCAGTTCACTTTTCTAATTGTTGCCACCAAATATTAGAGCCCTGTGTTATATTTAAAGAAATTAAATAATGAAGAATCTGCATAAATGTATATAAATTTTTCGCATTGTGATAAAACAACGGTACCTACAGCTATTAAATTTTGAATAACGTACGTCTAGACCCGAATATGGGCCTAAGCCCGAATATGGAATTTGAAATTTGTTTTATTATCAATTTTCTATTTGGTAACGCTTTAATGAATTTGTTATTAACAAACTCAACGATTTCCAAGCGATCATTCGCAATTCTATACGGAAAACAACAGCAACAACAACAAAAGAAAAATTACCTTCAGCGCGCGAGACTGGGTATCGGAAATTTTAAACATATGCTCATTCTGAAAGTATTTTGCGATATTTCTCTTGAAGTAAATTTTATGGTTTAAGTGCGAAGAACATGATATTTAATAAATAAAGGTAATACACAAAACCCTATAAAATGCTCCTTTGGGCGTAAGTTAAAATATGAAAGCTTTCACATTTTATTTATTATATTATTTTAAGTTCGTGGAACACGAGGAGTTTGGATCTGTTTTCTTAAGGGGTCTCATACACCTTAAAATCTCAAAAAAAGTGATTTTTCAAATTTTGGCTCATTTTAAAGCTAATTTTTTTCTGCTTATTTTGCCACCACTCCCAACAATATAACTGCAGTAGTTTTTTCCCTATGACCAAATATAAAAAATCAGTCAGGCGCCATTTTGTTGATTTAAAGGGGACATTTTGTTGATTTAAAGGGCTGGCGTAGCTGGAGTCAGCAATGAGGCTGTCTGTTTGGGTTTCAAGGGCTATCAACATGGATTTTTTGTAAACATCTTTTGCACAACTTAACTCGTTTCATAATTTGTATTTTGAGTTTTCTCTAGGCTGTGTGTTGAAATCTTACTCCAGCTTTGGATTAGCGTGAAGCGTGATTGTTTACAAGCTCTTTTGCGATTTCTAAATTTCTTTTGACTTTTTTGAAGGTGTTTTTATCATAACATTGCAGTTTTTGTTTAATATTTTTATCACCTGATAATTATGGAAAATTGCGAGGAAGATGTAAAAAATAAAATATCTTCTGGTACTCGACCAAAGAAAAGAAAGTTCCAGGGAAAGCAGCATAATGTTACAATGAATAAGAAGTGGGGTGTCAGTTCTTCATTTAAAAAATTAAATAGTGACAGTGTTTTGCCACCAAGAGATAAAAATAATTTAGAGCCTAATTTTAGTGGTTATGACTATTTGATTTGGATATCCTATTTCAATTTATTGAAAATAATTTATGTTGTAAAATTTGTAAAGGTAATGTTCATTTAAGTGAACTATTTCATCATGGTTTAAGCTCAAAATTTGAGTTACTATGCTCAATGTGTTCATATAAAAGAACTTTCAGAACTCTAATATATTGGGTGTCTGAAAAAATATATCAGAGCTAAATAGAAGATTTACGTATGCAATGCGAACTCTTGGTCAAGGGAAAGCTGCTATGCAGAAATTCTGCTGCGTTATGGATCTCCCTCCTGTGATTGCACATCGTTTCTATAATATGCATGTAAAGCATAATCTGTCTGCCACAACACATGCTGCGGAAAGATCAATGAAGAAAGCTGCGCAAACAGAAGCAGTTCTTTCAAATTCGTCATTGAATGTGACTGTAAGTGGAGACGGTACGGGGAAGACTCGAGGACATACGTCTTTGGTTGGAGTCTGTTACGTAATAGGGTCAGAAAGCAACAAAGTAATCGATACAGAAGTACTGTCTTTATATTGCAAAGGTTGCGAGTCATTTCAAGGAAATGGCGTAAGTGAACACAAGGCCTGTTTGAAGAATCATGTTTGTTCTTCAAGAAAAATGGAAGTGAATGGAATGATAAACATTTTTTCACGTTCCATGGATTCCTTGGATAAGGGATTCAGCAGTCCTTGAAACAACTGGACTTGACTTTCGCAGCCTTTTGTTTCTAAGACCAAAGGGAAAATCTTGGATCGTTCTATTTACCTTCGCTGCGCACAGAACGTTTCATATGGAGCCTATAACCTCTTTCGTTTCTGCAGGCTCTGAGACGGTTCATTGCTAGATAGGGCCGCTCTTCGACAACGTATTCCCACAACAGAACCAATTTCACCAGAACAGACAACGCTCTGAGGTACCTCGATTGGCGGAAAATCACAGAAAACGAGGGTTTTCCAATAAAATTCATTTCCTCTACTGCTGCGTGGTCAGGGGAAGGGTAGGAGCGTTTAGTTCGCTCTACCAAGATACTTTACGTGAAAATTTCAGAAAGATCTTCAGTGAATTTTGAACAATTACTGACGGTACTGTGTGATGTAGAATTCACATTAAACAGCCGTCCCTTAACTTATATTTCTGGTGTTTCAGAACAGCTTGTACCTCTGACATCTTCTATGTTTCTGCAAGACATAAAACAGGTGAGGGTACCAGATCTAGATTACATGGAGTCCTAGATACCAGCTACTGCAAGAACTGCAAGAACTGAGAAGTTTCTACAAGACCAGCTACTGCAAGAACTGAGCAGTAGCTTTCGCAAGGAATATCTAGTCCAGCTTGTGCAGAAGGACAGTATTTCATGTCAAGAACTCAAAGCTGGGGACGTAATCTTCATAGAAGTAGAGAACAAAAAACGTGTAATGTGGCCCATGGAAAAAATTTGAAGAATTTATAACAGTAGAGATAGTAGTGTAAGTGAAGTACAAAAGTAGCGTAAGTGAAAATCAGCCGTGGATATAAGTGAGACCAATCAGAAAACAATGTCCACTAGAGGCTTCATCTGCCAGTGATCATGTGTTAACCCCGGCAACTAAAATAAGATCTGGATATGGGAAACTTTTGGACTTTAAAGCTTTCTATTTACTAATCATTTTTTTTTGTTCCGTTTATTCTTTGTTGACATTATTTTAAACTTGTTTAAAATGTTAACGTTTTTCTTTCATGCAGTTCTAATTAACGTACGAATGTTGTTTTTCAGCCTAGTTCTTAATATTAGAAAATATTGTATAATGTTTGATTTTTAGAAACTCAGGATGGGTGGATGTTGTGTCTTTCACGCATGTGCGAGAGTAAATCTGACAACAACGGCAGTAGTAGCCATCGTCACAGAGTTTTATGCGCGCAGATTAGAAAAAGGCTTTCTTGGATTGAGAGTATCTCGATCTAAAGTTAATTTTAACTTTTAACATTGCGAGAGAATTGAGTTCGAGAGTTTGTTGCGTGACATTCGGCATGAAATCCGCTGCGTATATTAAGGAATTCTTTTGATTTTCAATTAGAAAATGAGGTTCCCTGTATTTATGTTTGCAATGTTCGATTTTCGAAAGCTTTCAGAATTAGGAAAAGATTCCTATTCTCGACATACAGATAAGTAGAGTTTTTATGTTATTGTATGTATGTCTAATTTTTAAATATGACTGTAAATAGAACTTTGTTAAATGTTAAAAATTTCGAGAATGATAATTTTAGTGTGTCGTAATTGACTACACATTCTATGTCGAAGCCCGCTGCAGTCATCTGTACAAAGGAATTATTACTAGCGATAAAACATTTTGAATTGCTGACGACACTAAATAGCGGAGCTACCATTTATCATCCTCCATGTACGTTGAGAAAAGTTGTCAATGCGTTAGGTATTTTCTCACTCCTTACCTCGTGTCTCCGCACAATTAGAAGCCCATCCGGCTAACATCAAGAGACCCGCAGTTCAAATGCCGGCAAGTTCAAACGCAGGTTTTTCGAGTCTTCTGCTTCCACAATTACATAATTTATTGTAAAAATGGCGCTCGGACATGAAAATTCGTAATCACCAGGAAAAGACTGGACACCTTTGGCGCCCTTTAAACGGAGGAGAATGTAAGGTATTTTTTCTTTCCTTATAGCATACCTTCGTGGTTTAATTAGGAAACACGCCCAAATGAGAATCGAGAGGTCCGAGTTTCGAATCCCGCCGAGAGCATTACTGATTCTTTACGTTTCCTGGCTTTTAAAAATCTGAATGACATCTGTGTTCCACGATAATCCGTCAACGCCAGGATTTGCGACTAGGTCCCCATCTTTTCAATCACTCTTTAAATGGAGGGGGAAGTAAGATATTTTCTTTGCTCTTATCGAGTGACTTCGTGAAGTAACTGGAAGCACTTCCGACTAGAAATAAGGAGATCCAAAGTACGAATCCCGGCAAATGCATTGCGAATTTTTTGTTTCCTTCTTCGACAATCTAAGTAATGTACAAATGAATGAAACATCGCACTGCCACAATCAGTGACTATTAACCTGTGGGTCACCGGTAAGCAGTGCATTTGATGGTTTCTAGTATTCTACAATTTAATTTAATTTTAGGAAACTGTGTAAATTCTTAGCATTTCCCCACATTGGTGACCTTTAGAGTCCTTAATTCATCAGTGATCCATAACTTTGAAGAGAGTGACTCATGGCCTCAACGGTCCTTTTCGATTTCGCTTTAGAAGCCTAAGTAAATTTACTTCGACACACTACACCGGTGATAGGTCAAGGTTAAGCTACAGATTACTGATGGCCTCCCGCTCTTGATGGTCACCTTATAAGGTATTTCTCCCACTTCCCTAGCGTGCCTTCGTGTTGTAACGATAGCACGCTGGGCCGGTATTCCAGAGGTCCGTGGTTCGATTCCCGGCGAAGGCGGTTGCATATTTTTCATCTTTTCTGCTTCCAATTAACCTAATGACTCTACAAGTGGCTCCCGAACAAAAACGGGTTGTGGATGATGATTCTCCGCACCCAGGATTTGGCGATTGGGTCCCCTGAAAACCCCAGACTCCCTTTAAAAAAAGGGGAGTATATAAGGTATTTATCCCACTTCCCTAGCGAGCCTTCGTGGTGTAGTGGTTCTGTACGCTGACCCGCTATTTGAGGTCCGTGGTTCGATTCCCAGAGAAGGCGGTTGCATATTTTTCATCTTTTCTTGGTTTAATTTTATTAAAAAATGTATAGGGTTCATATAATTTTACAAACTTTTATTTTATAATACGCGCAACTGATAACTTTTATTGATGTGGAATGCATTAGTTTTCTAACAAACGTTTTCATTTTAGAACAGGCGAAAGATAAATATATAATATAATTTTTTTTAACCTTAACATGATAGTTTTGAAACTGATTTCACGTAATCTGCCTTATAGCTATCTTACAAGCAAGTGAAAGAATTAATTCTGAAATGTTAGTCGTCGCCCAACTCACGACGACATTTTAAGAAAGACGATCGTTGTAAAATCCTTCGCAAATGAGTAAAAGTAGGAGTTTTATCATCCAACTTTTCAAATAATTTAAAAGGTTCAATGAGAACGCGACAGGTTTTGAGAAGAAAAATGCAGTCTTCAGCCAGCTATAAATTTCGGGATCTCAAAAGATAATAACTGCTTTAGAATGATATTTTATTTGCAGCGTATATTCCAAGATTCTCTCGAGAATGAGGCATCGCCGTGGGATTTGAAAGAAAAATATAATCGAAGTTGAGTCGTAAAATTAAGTATCACGTTTAAATCGATATTGCCGTTAAAAGGACCCAGAATATATTTTGGGAAAGTACTGAGATGTATTTCAACTTCACATGTTAAAGAAAAACATTTTCTTTGAAAACTTCAAAACCCTTTAAGATATTCTCTAGCATACAAACAATTTCTAGTTAACTGGACGCGGATTAACTGGCCTGTGAATTAGCGGGGCCCTAACGAGTAAAAAAAAGTTCAATTTGTTTATTGCAAAACAAGAGAAAAATTACTATTACAAATCAAAAATCGAAATTTTTACATGAGTTAGGCTTCAATGACTCTGAGTACATTTTCTTGTTAATGTTTATAAGGTATTTTCCCCGCCTTCTTAGCGATCCTTCGTGGTGTAGTGGTCTGCACGCTCAGCGCGTAACTGAGAGGTCAGCGGTTCGATTCCTGGCGAGGGCTTTGCATATTTTTCATCTTTCCTGCTTCCAAAATACCTAATGTCTCTACAGTGGCGCCCGAACTAAAAGGGTGTTGGATGATGATTCTCCTCACCCAGAATTTGGCGATTGGGTCCCCTAAAAAATAAAAAAACCCAATCGCCCTTTAAAAAGGGGGAGTATATAAGGTATTTCTCCCTCCCTCTTAGCAAGCACTTCGTGGTGTAGTGGTCTACATGCTCAGCGCGTAGTTGAGAGGTCCGCGGTTCATTCCCGGAGAAGGCGTTGCATATTTTTTATCTTTCCTGCTTCCAAAATACCTAATGTTTCTACATGTTCTTTAATAAAATTCATAAATTGGTTTCTTCATTTATAATGACGTTTTTTCGTCTGTTATTTACAATGCATTCCTTTATTTTTAAATAATGATTTAATTTATGAGAATAAATAAAGTTTTCTCCGGATTAAACGGCTTCAAAATGCAAACAAATGAAGAACTTGATAAACGTATTCGTCTATTAGTTATAATACGCCATACATAGCACAAAAACATCCTTTGGATGTATTCTGATCCTCATGAAATAGACCCATATCCTTCCGAGTACTTAATGTCACACTCCAGGATATCCTCAGGACATCATCTCTAGCTCCCACTGCAAAGACTTTTTTTTTTCGAATCGGAAGACTTGGAAAATGTGCAGTGCCCTAGGCGGGACTCGAAACCTGTACCTCTCGATTACGCGTCGAGTATGCATCCAATTACACCACAAAGGAATTCGGAAAGGAGGGAGAAAATTCATTATAACATTTTCAGGACATGCCGGAATATCCCTTAAAACTTCGAAAATATCTAATGAAATTAGTTAAACTGTATAGTATTATTTATAGCTCTTTAAAAATTTAAACATAGTAGCCTGGATAACATGAATTTTATGTTTTATGTACGAAGAACATAATATTTAATAAACAAAGTTAACACACAAAACCTTAAAAAACGTTCCTTTGGGCGCAATATAAAATTTGAAGGCTTTCAGAGTGTTTTTTTAATTTTATTTTTTACATTAGGATACCCCCCCAAAAAATTCATTCTGTCTGAATATAATAATCCTTTATAATCATTATTAAAAAAAGAAGTTACTTATATATCTATGTATTTCAGTTTTAATCAATTAGATTTGTTTGAATGGTAACTTTTAAGCAAAATTTCAAAGAATAATATTTTAGCCCTTTAAATTAAAAATTACAATTTAGTTTTTAAACACTATAAAGCCCATATGAATTTATTTTTTTCTTTTTTGAGTAATTTTGCTTAAGGTATTTCGAAATGAGAAGAAAAGAAAAAAAATTGACGCTGATTGTCAGAAAAGGAAGAAATACTAATAATTTTGGCCCTTTCAATTAAAGTTTAAATTACAATTACAATATTAAATTACAATATTTGTCCTTTGCTGAATAATTTTGCTTAAGATATTTCGAAATGAGGAGAAAAGAAAAAAATGGTGCTCATTGTTGGCAAACGAATGAACTACTTGTCAAAGTTGGAAAATGATGATGAATTGATCAAACAACTTGAAGAAATCGGGCAAAATTAGCATACGAATAATGAAGAAGGTCGAATAATGGAAGGAGAAGCGAAGTTTATGCTATTTAACTTATACTTATTTTGGTAAATGGGAAATACGGTTTTGGCCGAAACGAAACCTTTCTGCCTTACGGATGATCTGACATCAACTGAAATGGAACATCAACAGACGAACTATCACTATATAGTATTTCATTTACTAGCATTTAGCGAAATAGATGCAAGTCTGAAATGGCGAACGAACTACCAGTATATACACTGCTGGCCACGCAAACTGCAACACCAAGAAAAACAAGACAAACACAAAATTTATTGAGTAGATAACATGTTGACCAGGTATCAAATGATTAAATTTATAGACTTCTGTGAAGTGTAGTTCCTTCCAGAATCAGTAGCCAGAGTAGCCGCCATTATTGGAGATCACCGCTGCCACACGCCTCGGCATTGATTTAAGAGACTTTGGATGTGTTCTTGGAGTACAGCAGACCAAGCAGCTTCCACACGTTGCCGAAGGTGATCTAGTGTGGCAGCTTGCGTTGTAATCTGGGTCAATCGTTCAGCAATCATGGACCACATGTTTTCTATCGGCGAAAGATCCGAAGAGCGAGCCGGCCAGGGCAGCAATTCAATCTGGCGATTGACGAAGAACCCTTGGACAATGCGTGCCACGTGTGGTCGCGCATCATCCTGTTGAAATGTAGCTGTGGGCAAGTCTTGAAGGTAAAGAAGTACAACTGGCTCCAACACCTCGGAGATGTAGCGCTGGCTGTTTAAAGTACCGACAATGCGTACTAAAGGAGTGCGAGAGTGATATCCAATACCGCCCCATACCATAATACCCGGTGCAGGACCAGTGTGGCGGTGCATAACGCAGCTGTTCAGCATCCGCTCTCCACAGTGTCTCCAGACTCGAATCCGACCATCGTGGTGTTGCAGACAGAAGCGTGACTCGTCAGTAAAGACAATTTCATTCCATTCTGCCGTCCACATCCTTCTTTCATCACATGATTGGCGGCAGAGACGTCTGTGCTTCTGCGTCAAGGGTAGAAGAAGCAATAAACGTCTTGCGGACAGACCACTCTGCTGTAAACGGAGTCGAATGGTACGACAATCAGACACTGGATGATGCGTTACAGACTGAATGTGCTGTGCTATGGTTCATGATGTGACTGAGCGATCCGTCACTGCCATGCGCACAATGTTTCTGTCATCACGTGAAGTGCTGCACTGAGGTGAATGCGATCGAACACGTCAGTCCGTCGTACTCTCCTGCATCCAACGGTCACATATCCGCATTAGAGTTGTTTGGTTTTGTCCAACACGACTACCGATTTCCCTGAAAGATAATCCACACTCTCAGTAGGCCACTGTCCTTCTTCTGTCGAACTCGGATACTTGATCAAACGATGATCGCTGTTTACTAAGAGGCATAATTGATCGTTTTTTTTGGGGAAAAAAAAAAAATTGCCGAATTTGAAATCGTCGAAAACTCCAAGCCTTAAAGAGCGCTTTGAAGTGGTGCCACAGGCGCGCGTGATGTGCGTCTGCGCTGAATTTCTAATCATTTGCATATATCATCTCCGCTATTGCATGTTGTAAATTTCATGTTATTTGCATGCTTTCTTCAGGGTGTTGCACTTACAGGGACCAGCAGTGTATTTCATTTACTAGCATTTAACGAAATAGGTGCAAGTAAACGAACTACCAGTTCATTTACTTGCACCTATTTCGTTAAGTGGGAGACAGCAATTTCTTCAGGAGTCAGCAATTTCTGTTGAAGTGACACTGCTCTGAAATGGAACATCAACGGACGAACTACCAGTACCACTTTTACCGTTCGCCATTGATGGGCTTCACCATTTCGAATAAACAATGCTTTAATGTAGAAATCGATGACAAAATTTCACTCTCCCTATAATCAGTTAGTAAAGAATGATCTCATGTTAGCTAAAAGCAGGTTATTAAGCTATGTAAACGACATTCTTTGCAATAACGCTTAGCGTAAACAAATGCAATTTTGTATAAATCTAGTTACTGGAGCAAATTTCCAGCGGTAGCCTTGGGGCCAGACTGGCTGCTTGTAAATTAAATTCTGGGGCTAAATCCGAACCCTCTCCTTTGGCCAATTATAATTTCTGGTTTATTGACTTCATTAGTTACATTATAATAGTAGGATGCCAGTTGGTTAATAGGAGAGATAGAATTAATGATGTTTCATTGTGGAAAGTTCGAATTCTCACTCAAGCCACAATTCCATTAAACAGTTTTCATGAACAGATGAATATTCTGTTGAATTGATAGTTGAATTATTAATACTGTTATATTAACTCACTAAACGATTTTGAGGTGTAGCTGGATATGAATATGTAATAGCAGTAACAGTTTGGTGTTACAGTATTACGTGAAAAATGACTGTAAACAATAAATGATAGTCCATTATAACTTAATTATCGGAACTCCAGTTAGCTAGATAACGTATTTCTTTTCCCAGTAAAAGCAAAATTAAATTTGCTATTATTTCGTTTAATGCTTTTTGATTGATGCTTTTAATACTTTCCTTAATTAAGTAAGCATTCCTTAATACTTACTTAAATTTAATGATTTTAATACTTTCCAGAATTTAAAGATTAACAAAACACAATATAATCGAAAACATATGAATATGCAAATTACGTAAACAAACAGCTTTTATTTGATGTAGATTTTGAATCAAAGTCTATCGATTTCGAGGGCAAATAGGTACAGGTTCCTTTTCACCAGGAGCTAAAACATATTTACCAAATATATTTTTCGGTGTTTCTCTTTCGTAACATTAGAGTTTTATTTAAAATCTATTTCAAACTAATGTTCTTTTTTACATAATTTTACGTTTTGCCTTGGCATATTTCTCTTTCATTTGATTATATATATTCATATATTGATTTGAATTACAACTTAGTTGTTCACACAGATCCCTAATGTTTTATACTTACGAAAATGAAGAGGTCCTGTATTCATCTAACAACAAATAAAGAAAAAAAAATCAAACACATAAAAAACTGTTGTTGTAACACATATCCCTTGTGTAATATCACAGAAAGCTTAGGAAAATCATCGTGGCAAGAAGGCAAGATTGCGCCTGTCGTTGGCAAGAGCTTTGGGCACCACGCCTCCAATTTTGAGGGAGAACAGCCCATAGGGACATGTCCCAGGGTCTCTCACCCTTCTTTCTCTACCTTAGCCTCCAAAGAAGACTTTTGGACTCGCCACATATTTAGAGTGCCACATGCCGCATAGCCACTATACATTTACAAACATCCATTTCTTCTTCAGGAGAGATAAGGCGATGAGAATGAGAGGAAAGAAGTCAAGCTATTGGCTCCATCTATTGATGAAAAATGAAAGAAGAGATGAAGGAAAATATTTTGTAGTTATTTTAATTTTTCATCCGATAGCTTGACTACCTTTTTCTCATTCTTATCACCTTATCTTATCTTAAAACTGAAGAAGAAGGTTCTGTATTTAAACCTTACAAACTTGTCCTGCAAATTTATGAGTATTATGTTGATTCTTGTTGCTTTAATGCCTCCATTAATTATCATACCATGTTGACGAGTTAAACCTCTTAACAACTATTTCACTGTCAACACAAGCACAAGGTCAAAATAAAATCAAATAAAAAATTATTAGCTCTGTGTTATTCCCATTTTCAAAACAAAATTCTAGTTTCAAAACTAATTACCTGCTCGATCTGTACTATCTCTAACTCTTATTTTACTTACCAAGATTCTGAAATACGCTGCTGAGACAAAACATTATGATCATCCCCACATTTTTCATTGAACTCGTCTGGATGTCCGTGATTCAGTGGAAATAGTATTTAAATGCCACTGGAGAAGGTAAGGAATCATTGTTAATATTGCGAATGATGGGAAAGGCTGCTCATCTAAGCGAGTTTGATATTGGGCGTTTGATATTGGGCAGATTATAATGGCCCTGAGACCCGGAAGAGTATCTACGAAGCTGCAAGAAGCTTGTTTACAATCTGCCGTTGTTAGTATTTATGCAAAGTAGATAAATGACGGTGAAACCAGTAGTAGACGCCAAGGTGTTGGACATCCATGCGTCATCAAAGAAAGAGGACGCCGGAGACTGTTCCGCTTGGTACAGCAAAATCGGCGCCAGACGGTGGCTGAACTGACAGCCCAATGCAAAGCAAATGCTTCAGAACACACAGCTCAGCGAACAATTTTAGATATGGGACTGTGTAGCAGACGTCCCACTCGTGTGCCTCTGTTGACTATGCGTCATTGTCAGCTATACTTACAGCGGGCTCGGGAACATCGAAGCTGAACTATAAATAAGTGGAAGATAGTTGCCTAGTCGAAAGAATCACGATTTCTCATTCATCATGGCGTGGCGAATAGTTGCTACGCCCCATACAGTAGATCATACATAGGCTGGTGGTGGTGTTATTATGCATTGCAGGACGCTCTCATGGGCTTCTCTGGTACCCTTAGTTAGGGTAGAACAGACCATGAAAGCTGCGGATTATCAGCATATAATTGCAGAGCAGTTTCACACTTACACGGTGTCTGTCTTCCCAACTGGAAATGCAATCTTCCAACAGGAAAACTCCCCATGTCACAGGGCTGAATTGTGTTGGAGTGGTTCGAGGAGCATAGGAATGAATTCTGAGGAATATCCTGGGCGCCTGTATCTTAACGCGATAGAATACCTTTTGGATGTCAATGGAGCAGCAGCTCAGAGCTCCGATCATCTACTAAGAATTTGTAGAGTCTATGCTAAGGTGAAATGCAGCTAGTTTACAGATCAAAGGTCGCGCAATGCGTTACAGTGGGAGTTCCTAATATTATCTCTCTTCAGCGTATGTTTTTACACTAGAATTTATCAGATTCAATTGCATTGTAGCGACGTATAAAAAGGCAAGGCTAGCGTTTCCATTTTATTTGAATTTTTATACTAAGTATGAATTACGAAGAAAGTTTGTACCAAAGTTTGTTACTATCAAAGTTTCTATCAAAGCTCGTTCAAAATGGGATTAAGTTCAGAAGCAGGTTCCTTTTTCCAAGAATATTATATTAAGTTCTCGAGTAAAGCAAGCAGTTTTTTTCTGGTCTTAGTTGGCTGTTCTGAATAAGCTGCTGACAGTTCGGTAGCAGATAGCCGGCTACCGATTACTGGATCTCTTGAAATTGGAAAAATGCTTTTGACAGAAATGGAACGGGAAAGAGTTTTGGCAGAACTGAAAATACGCTTTTGAAACTGAATTTGCCAGAGCTGAAAAAATGCTTTTTCTTTTGGCACTGCCGGAAAAATACTTTTTATAAGAGCAAATGCTCTTGATATAGCTGAAAATACAAACAATGATCTCTTTCTCTCTCTCTTACTCATTAATTAGCTAACGCTGGAACTACACTCGTGATTTTTGTTCCAGAGTTTCTCAGCTTGTCGGGATGTGGTTTCTTGGACTCTCATTTGCTCGAAATTTTCAGAGTATTTCTCGACTGGCAAATTTACACTGATTGTGGGTATAATTTTGACAGGCCCGGTAAAGGTACACTGAAAATTCTCAGGCTTCAACTTAGGATGTGATCGTGTTCATCTACAAGGGTTGGGGATCGCTACGGATAGCTGAGGCATAACAACAAGCGTACAATTAGATGCGAGGGACGGGGGGAAGGGTGGAAGACCCTTTTAGCACGGCCCCGTGGTGTTTTCTCTCGAAATTCCTGCGGAAGACACGGCGATACCTAATAAGCCTACTTGGATGTACAAGCAGCGGCCTTGTTTCAACCTGTACCTGTGCGTGTAGGTCACATTCAACGTTTCCGAGAAGTATACGTAGAAAATAGCTGAATAAGTTAACGGCATTCTTTAAATATGTATAGCATTCTGGTCTAAGTGGTACTACGATCTAAAATATCGATAGGATAGTCTTTAATTTAAAATGGTAAAACTTACGAATAATTCCACAAAGTAGTATTATCAGGTTCAATGTTTCTTCTTACCTTCTTCGGAAACATACAATGACCTGACTAGAACAGAGAGCTTACTAAAGCTATGTTCACTAATTGTAGTAAGTAGACAGGATACAGACGAAGGGTATACAAAACCCTTTATTTTTTCTTTATATACAATGACTTCCGTACTTCGGAATACAATGACCCTCCACTCGGGGTCTAACTTAAAAGATATCAAAATAAAACTAAACTCTAATTTAACTTTAGAATAAGATTGGCCTTATAATAACAGGAAGCGTATGTAGCACAGAGACTGTGAACACTACAATACGTTTAATTTATCAAGAGGATTAAAACCTCTGGCCTGGAAGGCAAAGTAGCAACTGCGTAACTTCTAAGGTAAGCGGCCTGCTTCGAACTCACGGCTTCCTCTCCTCCTGCTTGGCAAAAAGGCCACACTTAAATACTTGGCGTTCGCCAGACAACTTTGCATAAACTCCTTCACGCTTATAATTCTGGCCGGAAGTAGAAAATAAGAAGTGATAGTAAAGATTTAAAATAAAATAAACGTTAGTAAAACTTAAGATCCTTACATACTTCCCGCCAGAGTTAATTAGTTTGAAACTGAGGTCTAAAACGACCTTGTTGAAAACTTTTAGCTCTAGAAACTAACGCGAGGCCAAACTTTTACAAACATAACTTAGCTAGAAACTAGAAAATTTTAAAAGAAAGAAATTTGTTACAATAGCAGCTCCCGGAATATACAACAATCTTTTTTCTTTTTCATTTGTACTGCATCAAAACAGGAGCTTTATTCAATTCTGGTTCCTTCCAGAGATCTGGAAGGAAAACTAGTTTAATGAAATGTTACAGAATGACATTGCAAATAACATATAGAATATACTTTTCTTAACATTCTTATTTCATTCATGACTATTTTAATTATCTCTCCCCGTGCTCTCTGACATGTGTTGTAAAAACACCAAACACGAATGTGTTTCTGTCTATGTGTTCAACACTTCCTCCTACAATCAAAACACTAACGTGTTAAAATTCAACATACGAGACCTCTTAACACACCCTAATTTCAACTCTAGACCCTGAGGTACTATTCTGAAAGTGGCTAACTCTAAAGTGTAGCGTCAGAGAGCCTAACTACATCATTCAACCTTTAACACATATTCACCATGATTTAATCTTTACAGTCACACGAATAACAAATTTTTTAACATTACTTTCACTTTTACCATATCACGTTATTTCTAAACATTCAAAATAACAGTTCACATGTATACAAGAACATATCAAGATGCCGTTAATTTTCCACATTTGAAAACATACATTAGTAGTACATTGTTAACTTCTATTCTTTTCAAAGCAAGTGTCAATTCTTTCTACATTGAAATAATACTACATTTCAAAAAGTCTTTCAGACTAAAACTTCTTTCTTGTTAGAATGTTTTAAATAAAATTTATACAATAACTTTTTACAATATTTAAGTCTTTATACAACGCTATTATACATCAACTTTAGTTTTACGCGCGAGTAATTGAAAAACATAATAAGAAAATCGGTCACAACTCATTTCTCGCCCTTTTGGCGATAAAGGTAGACCTCGCATGAGGTAAAACTTCTTCAAATCTGCCACTTGCAGTAAGAATGAAAGATTAACTTAAGTTTGTAAAGTAACACAAAATTTTATTTATCTTTGTAATATTCAGACATCCTTTTCTGGGCCCAGTCTTTAAAGGTGCTGCAGACCGTAGCTTGGTTGATCCTCCTTCTTGTACGGGCTCGCCCTTCAGTGCTTTCCTCTGGAAGCTTCCGTTTTTCACCACTACGGCCACCCTTGAACATCTTCCTTCTGTCCTCTGCTTGTGGTCTTGGCCGTTTGAAGGCAGCTGGTCTTGGTGGAACCGGGAAACTTCTGTCGTGATCCTGCTTGGACCTCGTTGTTGGCCGTTCAAATTTTTCTTGTACTTTTTCCTCCGCCGCTGATGGCCCTTCCGCAGTTCGGCGACTTTTGCTGCGGAGAGTTCTGTCGGATGAGTCAATCTTCCGTTTCACAGCCGGGTTATAGTTGCCGTCCTTTCTCCCGGTCTTTTCCACATACGTCGTCCTTCTCCCTTCTTCATTCTGGGGGTGTTCGTGAACTCTGTTTTTTGGACGGTGGAACGGCTTCTTTTTCTTTGTACCTTCAATTTTTCCGCGGGGCAATTTTCTTTTCACTTGCTTCTGTCTCTCATTGGCTTGCCCTTGTACTTGTCGTTTTCCCACCTCTGGAACTTGTACCTGCGGTGTCTGCCGTCCCGGATCCTGCAAAAGATCTGAAAAGATTTGCATTTTATTACGGTCATAGAATGGTTTTATCTGGTCAACGTTTGCGGAACAGGTTTCACCATTTCTTGCCTTTAATACTACAACAGCGTGAGTTATTTTTTCTATAACATATGGTCCTTCAAAGCATGGGAAAAATTTGGCAGTTTTATCTTCTGGTGCTGAAGAAAGTGAATGCTTAATTTTTAGTACTTCATCCCCTACTTTATAAGTTACTCCCCGTCGTTTCAAGTCATAATACAATTTTTGTTTTCTTTGTGCTACTTCTGTATTCTTTTTTGCTTCTTTTATTAGTTTTTCTATATCACCCATTTTAAATTCTGGGGCTCTTTGTTGCACATAAAATAGTTTATCTAACGGTGTTATAATCTTTCTGCCTAGAAATAACTCAGCAGGAGTTTTTCCCGTTGTATCATGTTTTGCGGTCCTAAGGGCGAAAGCAAATTCATTGACATAGTTATCCCAGCTTTTATGAAAATTTTTAACATAACTACGGATAATTTTCACTATATTTCTGTTGACCCGTTCCGCTATATTTGATTGCGGCCGATACGGGACCATTTTTAAATGACGTATGCCCAGTTTTTGGCACATGTCTTCAAATATATTACTTACAAATTGAGGACCATTATCCGATATAACTTTTAGGGGCGCCCCGTATTTTAAAATATATTTATTTAAAATAGAATCGGTAACTAATTTCGCGGAGGCTCGTTTTAAGGGAACAATTTCGGTCCATTTACTAAAATGATCAACTATAACAAGGAGATAGCGACTTTTGTTTAACTGACTTTTTGGGAAAGGGCCCAATAAATCGATGCCGATTATTTCATTTGGAAATTCGGATTTAATACTATTTAGAAACCCGGCCGGGCGGAAATTAATATAATTAACGGCTTGACATGTTGGGCAGGACTGGACATACGCCCTTGTTAACTTTTTCAGTTCAGGAAAGTAGACTGCCTCGCGTACGCGTTGAGTAGTTTTTTCGAATACCAGCATGAGAAGCTAAAGGGCTGTCATGGAGCTCTTGCAGGATATTTAATCTAAGACTAGCTGGGATAACAGGTCGAAATTCGTTGTTGGAATTCGTAGTTTTTGTATAAAATAATAGACCATCTATTAGTTCGTAATGGGCCGCCCTATTTCTTATCGCCACAATATCTTGGTGGCTAAAATTTTCAGGATCCTTCAAATACTCATAAATACTTCCAAACTCAGGATCCTTACCCAGTTCGGTTATTACAGTTTCTCGGGAATTTATTGTACACGCTGTCAGCATTGCAACTTTTACGGTATTACCCTGTTCGTCTAATTTAATTCGTGACAGGGCATCTGCTACGATATTTTCCTTTCCGGGGGTATGCTTGATTACCAGATTATATTCTTGCAGCTTGAGTGCCCATCTTATTAACCTTGGGGATAAATTTTTTCCAGAGTACAATCTAGTTACCGCCGCATGATCAGAATATACTGTTATCGGCGCCTTTCCAAAATAGACTCGGAACTTTTGCACTGCTAACAGAACTGCAAGTGCCTCTCTCTCGGTCGCGGAATAGTTTCTTTGTGTTTGATTTAAAGTTCGGCTAAAAAATGCTACTGGCTGCTGATTTTGCGAAAGTACCGCTCCTACCGCATAATCCGAAGCATCCGCTGAAATTTCTAAATTTTCATCCTTTTCAGGAAATTTCAACACAGGGGCTTGCGTTAATGCTTGTTTTAATTTTTCGAAAGCACTATTGGCTTCGGCCGTCCACGAGAACCTTGCCTTTTTCCTTTTTAATTTTAACAATGGCTCAGCGATAGCCGCAAAATCTTTTATAAAGGACCTATAATATGAACAAAGTCCTAGAAAAGAAGAGAGCTTCTTTGCCGTGTTTGGAGTCGGATACTTTTGTACAGCGATTATTTTTGATTCATCTATCTCGATCCCTTTTTGCGATATTTTGTAACCTAAATATTTTAATTCAGGGGCTGCAAATTTGCATTTTTCGACATTAACTTTTAGACCGGCCTCATTTAATAAAGAAAACACCTGTCTTAAATCCTGTACATGTTGGTCTAGATTATCACTAGTAATAATGATATCGTCTAAATAGATAAATGTGGACTTTCCGAGAACAGGTCTTAACACAATGTCCATGCATCGCTGAAATGTTGCTGGGGCGCCTGAAAGGCCAAACGGCATTCGCAAAAATGCATAAGTGCCAGACTTGGTTATAAAAGCAGTCTTAGGCACGTCCTCAGGCCTGATCCCTATTTGAAAATAACCATTCGTTAAGTCTAAAGTCGTCATAAATTTGGTTGATTTTATGTTCCTTAAAATTTCTTCTATAATCGGTAACGGATATACCGGATATTTCGTTATGGAATTTAATTTACGGTAATCAATAGCGAATCTCCACCTTTTTGGATGCTCCAAAGGATAATCATTATTTTTCTTACATAAAACCACCGGACTAGCATAACTACTTGAGATAGGCGTTACGATCTTTTTACGTAGCATATCGGTAATATGCCATTCTATAATTTTTTCCTTATTCTTATCATACCGGTATGGTTTTTGACGAACCGGCAATGCATCTCCGGTGTCAATACTATGGTTAGTAACCTGGGTAAATCCTGGAATATCACTAAATAAGGAAGCAAATTCACTTACCACTTGTCGGATTCTATCTTGCTCGTCATTAGGCAGGTGGTCGAGATTTACCCTTGGCGGTTCAACCTTTTCTACACGCACTGGTTTCATCGTCAGCTTAAGAGACGCTTCATTAAAATCCAGTGTAGCTTGTGCGTCTGAAAGAAAGTCTATTCCTAGTATTAAGTGTGCTTGCAAATTCTTTACTATAAAAAACATCACCTTTACTTGTTCGTCCTTGATACGGATGTACAAAGGTACTTTACCTACGCACTTACATTGTTCTCCTTGCGCCGCTAATACTGTTGTATTATCCGCATTATATATGCGGTATTTGCGAAAATACTTTCTAAAAAAGACTTCTGCCACACAGGAACACTGCGCGCCGGTATCCAGGAGTGCGGTGGCCGGGATATTATTTACCAAGACTTCAATCTTCGGAAGAGTTAAATTTTTCACCATTACTGTATTTAACTTGTAGGAAGAGGGGTTTTCGTGGCCTTCGGATTTCCGCACCCTCTCGTCAGCAGAAATCCGTTTTAGTTTAAATTATTTTTTCTTTCGGTGCTTTCCTTCTTTCTCCACTGGCCTTGAGACTTTTTTTCTGGGTTGCTATTGAACTGTCGACGTTCGCCGGCTGTTTTTGAATGCTAGGGTTTCCTTGCCCACTGATTCGCTTTTTCTCCGTAGCCATGTGCTTGAGTTTGCTGTAGTCTTGGCGTACCAAATTGGTTTCGCTGTTGATATTGGCGTCTTCTTTCGACGTCCGCCGTTCTTCTACTTTCAAACTGGATTGCTAGCTCAAATAATTTTTCCAGTGTAGTCGGATTTCTCAATTCAATAAAGTCTTGCACTTGGGGTAGTAACCTCGGCAAAATCACTTGAATTATTTCAGGATCCGGACGGTTTCCATACAAGAGCTTGAAAACGTGAATTTTTCTTAAAATAAACCTGGAGATGTTTTCCATTCTTTGTTGATATATACTGAAAAGTTCTGTTTCTAATTTCGCACGATCCCTTACAACAGGGAAGGCTTTTAGTAGGGCAGTCTTGAAATTTTCGTAGGTATAGGTGGGACTTCCTGCTTGACCCAAGAGACTTCTGCCGATACATTTGAACCAGTTAAGCGCTTGGCCCCTCAAAGCGCTGGTAGCTAAGGTAACTTTTTGAAACTCGTGCACGGGGTAGAGCATGAAGTGGTCATCCAATTTTTCCAAAAAACTGGTTACCTGTGAGTTTCCATTAAACGTTGCTTCTGGTTTCATCGAAGCGCGCATGGTCTGGACAATATACCCAAATCCTTCCAGGGCGGCAGCTGGCATTTCTGGATTCTGAGCTGTTTCTGCAGGCAGCACAGGTTCTTCTTGAAACTCGGCCATGGTTATTCTTCGTCGGGCGCCACTATCAGGTTCAATGTTTCTTCTTACCTTCTTCGGAAACATACAATGACCTGACTAGAACAGAGAGCTTACTAAAGCTATGTTCACTAATTGTAGTAAGTAGACAGGATACAGACGAAGGGTATACAAAACCCTTTATTTTTTCTTTATATACAATGACTTCCGTACTTCGGAATACAATGACCCTCCACTCGGGGTCTAACTTAAAAGATATCAAAATAAAACTAAACTCTAATTTAACTTTAGAATAAGATTGGCCTTATAATAACAGGAAGCGTATGTAGCACAGAGACTGTGAACACTACAATACGTTTAATTTATCAAGAGGATTAAAACCTCTGGCCTGGAAGGCAAAGTAGCAACTGCGTAACTTCTAAGGTAAGCGGCCTGCTTCGAACTCACGGCTTCCTCTCCTCCTGCTTGGCAAAAAGGCCACACTTAAATACTTGGCGTTCGCCAGACAACTTTGCATAAACTCCTTCACGCTTATAATTCTGGCCGGAAGTAGAAAATAAGAAGTGATAGTAAAGATTTAAAATAAAATAAACGTTAGTAAAACTTAAGATCCTTACAGTATAACATAATCTAATGCTGCAAAAATTTTTAAAAGATTCGACTCGAGATATTTCTTATATCAAAGCAGTTCATTTAAGGACTTTTTCATTGATTTTTTACTTAGAAAACATCGAGTGCAGGCGATCAGATTGCGACTTATTAGAATTTAAATCGTCACTAGATTTCCTTTCGGTGATATAGCAGCAGAAGAAGGGAAAATAAAAATAAATCGCTAACCTAATAGGAAAGGTTACTTTCAAAGTTACCCTTCTGCGTAACCGAGCATCGTCCTTCTCGTTTGAAATATGACCATGAAACAAGACGGAGTTTCCTAAAATTATTTGCGAAAGTGTTCCGATGGAAATGAGGATTTCGGGGCGCGCTTAACTTTCTGACGCCTGCCTGTGATGGATGCGCCTCTTTGGCCGAGCACTTCTCTGGGTTTCATTAACAGTACCAAAATGCTAAGCATGCAATCTATGCGCCATGTTTGGACATTGAGAGCTTCTGTGTCATCGTAATTTGAAAAATAAATTGAAGTAAAATCGTAGTGATGCATAAAGAGGATTGTATTTTACAAACACGAGATAATTACATAAAATCTGCCAAAATACAACGAACCCTTTCTAAGAAGATGACCTATGTTTCTAGTTGATATAGGTCTGGTATGGATGTGTGACGTCTTGCAGAGCTTATTGTTCAATACAGGTTTCTATTTTCAGAACTTTCTTAGGTTAATGTTTTCAGAAAGGTTAATGTTACTGAAATATTGGTCAAGTTCAGAAATAATCGTATTAGGAAGGAGATAGCCAAGGGAATGTTCATTGTTTTCTAAAAAATTGGAATGTGAACCTTCAGATTTATTTATTTCATTATAACAAGGCACCCGAGAGCTACCTGTTTAGTGGGAGGGCTGACTTCGTAGACTTCATAAGGAAAACTCGCTTGTATCCTGGCTAAACGGAAGAAACCACGAAAATACCTACGCAACCAAGCACAATCGCTAGAATTTGAGCATGCGGTCGAACTACCAGATTTCAGCCAGACTACTTTCACTCAGCTGCCGATCATTCAGGTTTAGATTATAGTTTAACTCTTCAATAAAAGAGTGCTTATCATTCAAAACTTCAAGAAGTTAAAAAAAATTAATTACAAGTAAAAGTAATAATAAATAGTCTAAATAAGCAAAACAAAAAATAAATAAATAAAATTAAAAAAAAATCTGAGCTCTTTCAGATTGTACATTATTGCGTCTTTTTTAACGTTTTGTGTGTTACCTTTATTTATTAAATATCATGTTCTTTGCACTTAAACCATGAAATTCAATTCAACAGCAATACCGCGAAATAATTTTAAAATGGGCGTATCTTTAGAAATTCCGATACACAATCTCGCGCACTAGAGATAACAATTTTTTTTCCATACAGTGTTGCCATTGCTTGCTTTGAAATCGTTAAGTTTCTTAATCAAAAATTCATTAAAGTGTTACAAAATATGATTTCGATAATAAATTCCAAACTCCAAATTTAGGCTTCCAACATACATACATTTATGTAGATTTTTAATTATTTAATTTCTTTAAATATAACACAGAGCGATAATATTTGGTAGCAACAGTTTGAAAATTGATACGGAAATTTACAGTGAATCAATGTAAAATGCCAAAACGAAATTAATACCATTGTGAGTTAACGCTTCTTTGGATGAAAAAGCAAAACATTTCTATCTTATCATCGCATTCAGATTTCGATTTAGTATCTAAAAGAGTTTTAAACTAAACAGTGATAACAAATCTACTAGTTGAAAAATTAATCTCGAAGAATTGCAGATACAAAATATAAAATCACGTATTTACAATAAGCTATTCAAAATAACTAAATATAAATATTTTAATTCGGGACCTAACAACGTATTTCTCTTAAATTGCTGAATTGGATGATTAAATTCGATAGAAAAATAAATATATTGCTTTTTCTCGAAAGGCAACACACTTATTTTATGTCGTCGAGATTTCTAATTAAATTTGAAAATTGAATATCTCACGCTTTCTAAGACTGGCAACGCACAACGCTTCTAAACTGCTGAATTCTCAAGCAAAAATTCGTTAAATTAACGTGAAATATACGCATATGAAAAGTGCGGATCCCGTGGAGTTGTTTGGAAGAAATATTATGTAGATAGTGATCTTCCTTTTGCTTTTTAAGGTCAGATGTGACAAATTTAATCAAAATCGGAATAAAATTTTAGATTTGTACGAAAGACAAACACACGTCCACTTTTCTTTATTTATACAGAGAGGTATCCGTGGAAGCTTCTAGTGCCTTTTCACCTCCAGCATGGTTAGCTTTCACGATTTAAGCGATTTGTTATGCAGACTAACAGTCCAAGCTCATAAGGTGGGCGATAGGATTTCGGAGGAAGAGACAAGTTTGGATTTTCATGCACGAAAAATTTACGAATGTACTGTTCGAGAAAGAATCAATATAAAATTCTGAATTTATGACAAAAGTGTGGCGTAAAATGACTCTGGGTAAATATGCCTAGCAACCAGCTCGTAAGAATTATTTCAAGTAATAGGTACGAAACGCATCTCAATCAGGACTGGAAATTGCTGGAAGAAAATTGTTCTACCTTTCTAAAAGCAGGTTGATGGTGACCGGCATAAAATTGCAGCGACAGACAGAAACTGATAAAAGTATTTGAAATGTCAATACGAATTAATTATATTTATTAATATTTTAATTAATTTTAATACATCAAATTTACGAATATTTTTATTAGCATCTATTAATGATAAAATGATTAATTAGTATTTTAATTGGCGAGTAATTTTAATATACTCAAACCTCTTTTTTAAGCGGAAAAACCTATAAAAAATATTTCGAAACTTCATAAGTGGGTATACAATGTAAATAATACTTACAATACTCATAATAATACTCATAATATAAATACTCCTAAAAATCCAACACAGAACATAAACGAAAATTCCAAAATGTACATATAAAAATTATTGTTCGTAGTCAAGAACGTGAATTTTCTTGTGACGAACTGGTTCGGAATACATC
Organism: Stegodyphus dumicola; assembly: GCF_044657685.1. Taxonomy (NCBI): domain Eukaryota; kingdom Metazoa; phylum Arthropoda; class Arachnida; order Araneae; family Eresidae; genus Stegodyphus; species Stegodyphus dumicola. Next base: position 136,017,556 of record NC_140769.1, read on the forward strand.
TCGTGATTTACAAATGTTACCTAGCACTTGTTCATAGTTATTTATTGTTATTATTTACGTGTTCCGCACTAAGGCATTACACGGAAGTGAGGGATGCTTTCGTAAAGGACTTTATAAGGGAAACTGGCTTATATTAACACGTTACATTCGAGAAAAACCAAGAAAACGCCCATGTAGCCAGCCCGTAGTTCTTTCAGAATTGGTATCGATTAAAAAAAAACTGCTTTAATATTTACTCTAAAGTTGAAGTCCTGTATGGATGTTATTTTCAGTCATAGAACTGGGTTCTTCCTGATCAAGAGTAGGATTTGTTACGTAATTTATGATGTCACTGTCATTATAGGTTCGTTCTGAATCATTTCGTCTATTTTATTGAAAGTATAGACCATCACCCTCGATGTCATATGCTAATGCAACGATTTCCGAATTTTAAATGGCATGTTATTTCAACAGTGTCAGCCATCTGTTGCTTTCTTTCTAAATTACTTTTTTATTGCTTTTCATTCATATTAGGCATTTTGATTGATTTTTTCTTATATATAGCCCATAAAAGGAGCATATAATAGTTTTGAATGCAGTAAGAAAAGAGTAAATTCGATTTCATTTATTCATGTCACTACATACTTCTACAGAGATATACACTGACTACCAATAAGTATTTGGACACCTGTGATAGAAAAGAAAAACTAACTTTATTCAAAATCAATAGTTGGTAGAGCCTCCACGAGAGGTAATTACAACGTGGACCCTCCGGGGTATACTTTCCACAAGTCTTTGTATAACAGCTAGTGGTATTTTCTCCCACTCGGCTTGGAGAAGACATAGAAGTTCCTTCACCGATTTTGCACGGGTGGTGCACCCCTGAATTCGGCGATGTAACTCGTCCCAGAGGTTCTTGATAGGGTTCAGGTCTGGACTCTGGGCAGGCCAGTCCATTCAATGAACTCTATTGGCACCATACCAAGCCTTGGTTAACGTCGAAACATGACAACTGGCATTGTTGTCCTGAAAGTAACAGGGGTCCAACCCGTAAAACTGCCACAACGTAGGAAACACATTGTCATCCAAAATAGTGTAGTAGGCATCGGAGTTGAGTTTACCATGAATGGGGAACAAAGGTCCCAACCCATACCAGGAGAAACACCCCAGACCATAATTCCACCTCTGCTGAACTTGACTGTTGGCACAATGCATTCTGGCAGGAGACGTTCTCCAGTTAGACGCCAGACCCAGACCCTGCCATCCGAACGGTAAAGGGTGAACCTTGATTCGTCACTCCAAAGAACCCGTTTCCACTGATCTACGGTCCAATTTCGAAGTGCTTTGCACCACATTAACCGAGCAGCGCGGTTGGACTTTGTGATCAAAGGCTTTTGGGCAGCAGCACGACCATGAAAACCAAGCAGACGTGCTTCCTTACGGATTGTATTCATTGAAACAATACTCCCGGATGCCTGTTGAAACTCCTCGCGGATGAGGGCCATCGGTTGGGTACGGTTCTTCCGAATTTCTCTGGACAGCACTCGTCGGTCTCTGTCTCCCAGTTTCGTTGGTCTGCTGACTTGGGGCACATTCCGACAATCACCGCTCACCTTGCACTTCTTAATCACATAGGTCACTGTCGATTTTGGGTACTTCAGATCGCTAGATATGTCCCTTAAGGATCGGCCACATTTGTGATACCCGATAATTATACCTTTCTCGAAATCAGAGAGCTCCGAACTGCGAGGCATCTTGCATGCAACTAAAGCCGATGATGTTTCCTACACGATATATACCGGCGGAGTCCGTGACGTACCTTTGGACCGCAGATATCGTCATTTGCATAGGTGTCCAAATACTTATTGGTAGTCAGTGTATACTTAAAATTAGTCTGTTGACAATAAAACACTGAATGTATCGCTCCGATAACTCTTATATGATTTGCTAGATAAGAAAAGAAACAATAAATACGAAAGTTGCTATCTATATTTCTGGCTTTGACAACAGCAAGTATTGCTCAGCGACTGCAGACGAATCCAATCGAAAGTATGATATTTTTAACCATAACGTCTTCAGAATGTTTTGCCATTTTAACTTGATTTGTGTGTTTACAGTGAACTGAAAAACTCACCTCGGGTAAAAAATGGAATTGACTCTTGAACATTTTGGTGCGATTATTGTTCATAACTTTCGACATGGATTTTCAAGACTAGGGTGCTTCGATGAACTTAATTCTTTCTACAGCGACAAAGCACAATCCTGCAGCACTGCAAAAAATGGTATACCGAATTAAATCATGGTCGACGTTCGCACCAGGACGAATTCCGTGAAGGTCGTCCGAAATCGATTGTTGTCCCAGAAAAAAATCGGTGCTGTGTGTGATTTGATAAAGCAAATCGTCATGTGACGTACCGTGACACTGATGCATATTTGAGCATTAGTATGAGTCGCATCTTTGAACATTAGTATGAGTAGCATCAATGGGATACATTCCGTGACTTAGTGATCAAGGCTTTCTTGTGCTCCACAAATGCAAAGGTCCGTGTTAGTGATGGCTCGGGTGAAGAAATACTCAGGGAATGGATCATGCTCATTACATCAACATTTGGCCGTAAAAAAGATTCGTTCGCGTTAGATACCGCATAATCTGACAAACGCTCAAAAGAAGGCTCGTGTCGATTGGTGCAAAGAAATATTAGAAAATACTTTCAAGGTGCATCGACACAGCTGAAGAATCATGGATCTATGCGTGTGATCCCGAAACAAATGGCTGCTTGTTTCTTTGGCATTACTGCTTACGTGGCGACATGGGCGTCAGAGCGACGCCGAAAGGTGAATTCCGAATGATACACTACCATTTGGTTTCCAGAAATCATCGGAGAAGCTCGGAAAAAGCAGAAGAATGGGCGATTCATTGTTCATTATGACAATGCGAGCTCTCACATATCGACTCAAACAAAGGAATTTTTGACGGACCAGAACATCGAACTGATGGGTCATCTACCGTACAGCCCTGATTTGGCCCCCACTGACTTTTTTTTTATTCTCGCACATCAAAAATAAATTACGTGGTCAGCGATTTGCGACACCCGAAGAAGCGGTTGATGCTTTCAAAACGCATGTTTTAGAGTTACCTCAATCGGAGTGGAAAAACAGCTTCGAAAATTGGTTCAAACACATACAAAAGTGTATTGTTCTTCATGGAGAATATTTTGGAAAACAATAAAACTAAATTCGATGATAAATTTTTGTTTTTTTCTTTATTTGGCCAGAATAATAATTAGCAAGACTCGTGAATACAAAAAATAATAGTCAGCTATTTTCACTGATTTATGGTCTCCTAAGTGCACTAGTCAGGAATGCTACGTTACCGAAGCGCGTGAACCACACTTGACTCACAAGTTACAGTTTGTCCAACAAACATCAGTAGTACAGGGTGTGGCAGCGTTCATAGTAGGATATTAAAAACAAACCATAAGGCAGTAACTGTAATTCATTTATTACCTCTTACGTCAATTAATAGATATATTAAGGTATGCCATTTATTAATGTGTAAGTCATTATCCATTGCGTGGATTACCTTTTGAATATGATGCCTGTCAAATGATGCCCACTCTGCACAACACATTCACTCAGGAATGGTGGCACAACGTGTTCGGAAAACGTTTTGTTTCAGGTGGCCCTAAAGGAAAATGTCTGATATGAAAGATGAGGTGAGCGAGGCGGCCAGGAAATGCCACCAAAACAGGAAATTACGCTACCTGGAAATGTCTGTCGCAATGGTCCGTCCATCTGGAACTTTCCCATGACGTCCCAAGTTGAAATGTTGGCGAAATAGACGAGGGGTAGCAATAACGGCGTAGTTATTCTTGAAATAACTTTCAACAGCAAAGGCACGATGCTGTGCACTCCACCGATCCATATCACTGTCACACTCGAAATGGCAGCTCATTGGTACACGAATGCGGCACGAGCTGGTACGCATTCATGCAACACGTCACTGTACTACGCAAGTCAAATTACGCTATGAACGCTGCCGCACCCTGTAGTTTCCCTTTAGTTAGCAGTTTTGTCAAGAAGGAAGTTAGAATGCAATTTATTGACACCTGGGAATGATAGTTTGTCTATTTTGTCAGATTTTCATATTAAATTTATGTTTCTTACTATGCCGAACGAAGTTTAAAAGCAACTTACAACCGATTGTGTTATCTACAAAAATGTGCCGTTAACGCTAAATCCTAAAGAATGCCAGAAAAAAAGGTGTAGTAGTGAATATAGCAGTAAAAATAGGCGGCAAGTAAAGTTTTATCTTCTGACAGGAAAATTAAGATTAAACCATTCTAAGTCATGCAAATCATGCCCGTTTTGAAAGGAAATTAAAACTCCACTAAGAAAACTCGAAGGTAAAGTTTAACACATCAGACCAATGGGAGAAAGGATTTGTGATTAAAACATTTCTAAAGTATAAAAGCCTTTTTGACGTGGACCAACGAATTCTATTATAACACATCTGCAATATTCAGTTTCCTGGCAATGTACATTAATCTTTTGCATGCACATTCAGTTTAATAAGACCCCACATCGCCTAAGAAAAAGAGCTGGGTAGATAATGGTCATAGCAACAACTATAGAATAGCTCTAATTGTGCTGGATGATTGATGTGCATAATGTTGAATTATTGGAAAGCAGAGATTGAGAAAAACGTTTGTGGTAAAATAAAAAGTTTGTAAGGTCTCATTTTAATTTTCTAAACAGTTATATTAAGCTAAGTTACTTTTCGATCAAACCTCGTTTCATTTCCCTGTCTCAAGGTAAACTTCCAGCCCGCGCGGTATTCAAACTAGGTAGAAAGAAGGAAGTGCTTAAAGGAAGGTTTTTTTAGGGTGAATCATAGCGTATTCTGCCTGTTGGAAGACCACGTTGCTGACATTCATTCTCTCAAGCAGAATTCTACGACGCTAAGATATTCTTGCTATTAGGCTTGTTTGCGCCGATTTCTGTCAGAGCCAGCTTGTGCGCTAGTTAAACTGTGAAGCCGTTAGACTAGAATAAATTTCATTAATTTTAGTTTATTCATTATCTTTGATATAAAGCCAAAAGTGTTGGTTTCTGTAAGCACGAGTTGGTGCCGTCTGTTAAAATTTATTTAGATTAATGTAAGGGCTCTTTACACGCTTTCCCTGTCTCTGTGGTACGTGAAAAGTCACCATTTGTCTTTTAGAGTCATGCTTTAATTATAGGCTTGGAATAATACTAATAATGATCTCCTTGGTACTGATGTTATTCAAGCTGGTACTGAATAAACCTACTTTAATAAAATAAATGTAGGTTGAAGAAAATTTGGAATTCTCTAATAGAAAATTGCGGCGCGAAGTCGAGAAAGGCTAAATTATTATTTGAGGAATATCGATTCCAGTTCTCATCGTCATTGACATACGACGCAACGCACAATACAGCAAAATATGAAGAGTTTTACGAAAAATATGAGGTTTATTATCTACAGAATACTTCCTCGTATTTATGGAAATGAACACTTATCGTATCTTTGCAGTTTTTTATTCCCATGAAGGACGTATTAGCAAACAAACTGTTTTTTTTGTTTGCTAATAACTCAGTCACTACTATAGTCACCAAACTTTCTATAATTCTTTTCTATGTCCTGTGAAAGAACGACGTTCACTTTTTTCCAAATCAAAATAGCTATAATAGGAGATATTAATTAAAAGTTCTTAAAACGTTAATATTCGCCCTCATTTTTCCGAGTGGCAACAGTCTCACTAGTTGGAGATAAAAATGCTTTATTTCGAAAAGTGTTGTTACTGCTCTCTTTCAAATCGTAGAGTTTGTTATTCAAAAAAAGAAGAATGCCTGTTTGTGTGTTTGTTTGTTTGTTTGTGTAACTGATTTCTGATCAATTATGATGAATATTTTGCCACATTTAATCGACTAAAATTGAATATCTGTTAAATATTGGCTAGAACTTGAGCTTGATACAGTGAGAGAGAATTAGTTTATTATTTTTCTATCGAAATTTTTTATGTGGGTTCTATATCACATCAGACTGAAGAATGTATGACTATGAATCGTATTTTTTGCATCATTATTAGAGAAGGATTACAGCGGTATGGTTGCTAGATTGCTCTTTGTTGCTAGATACATTACTTTAATCTAAACTGGCATCGTATACATCCGCTAGTATTAAAATAAAATGTGCTTTAAATTTTTCATACTGTCTTGTAGTGCATAATGCGAAGCGCTAATTTTTGTATTTTATAATATGCAGTCTCAGATTATACATGGCAGTGATAGCAAAGAGTTTTTGACATACAAAGGTTTAAGTAAAACCTGAAAGTACAGAGTTTAGAGTTCGAAAATGGCCGAGTGATCGAATTTGATACTTCGGAACGCCTTAGGATTCATCTGTGAAACGGAAGTCTCAGAATTCGATTTTTATTCCATCGTTATTTTGCTACGATCTCGCAGCTTCCGGCAGTCCAAGTTGCGGTTAGAGATAAAAAAATATTTCTGGTAATTTATGGTAAAAGTTTTGAGGGCATCTTCGACTCAACTGTAGAATTTCGAAGCTCTCTGTTTTTTTTTATTTATTTATTTTATTTTTATTTTTTTTATTTTTTATGTAGCAGTTCGATCGAATTTGGTGCAGACTGGGAGTATATTATTCAGAACAGAAAATTCTTTCTGTCACATCGCATACGACAGGTAATTACATTCGGAGATATATTCGTAATTATTTCGAAAGTTCTCTGGCGAGTTTGAAGTTAGAATATTATTACAGTTTTGTATCGTTCAAAACCTTTTATGCAATAGAATTCGTAGGAGAATTTGCAAGAGAAAAAGACTGAAAACCAGTTGTATAATAGAAGGAAGTAGAAATATCTTTTATCGATTACAATAACACTTAACATTTAATTATATTTAAATTAAAGTACTTATTAATAGGCAAAATTGCATATTTACTAGATATAAATTTACTAATTTACTATATATAAATTTATAAATTTATTAATTTATATCTATTAAATAGGCAAAAAAATAAAATACAGGTTTAAATTTTTAAGAAGTCTGTTTGTTTCTTTTAAATCTCTCAGTCTGTATTTTGTTAGAGATTGATCCACTTCGTAAGATAAATTACAGATCTTATGCTTTGGCGACTGGCAGCATTCTGAGCACAGTCAAAGAATAAGCGTGTTTGGATGATAAATTAAAGAGCTTAAGTTCCGTTCAATAGTTAAAGTTTCCAAAGACAGTAGATGATGAATACATGGTACGATAAGGTAAAGTAACGTAATGTATAAAAGTTTAAAAAAGGGTTTGTTAAGAGTTTTGCAAATGGCAAAATTACATATTGTTTTACAGCATATTTATAAAAAGAAAAACAACGCGCTTTTACCCCCCGCAACCCCCCCAAAAAATAGAAGCTCAAACATAGACTGTCGTTGATTTTGTAGACAGGTGTTATGTATTTGGACTTCTCGAAATACATATTAGACCATACCTATAATTTACATCAGTTTTAAATCAGAATTAGGTTTTGTTCAATACTTATATAAGGAACCAAAGTATTCCTCTCATGCATGCCCTTGCGATATAACAGTTCGCACATACAGCTAGCGAATTAGCAGCTTCATGGTTGCTTCCTAATGAGAGCACTGTCTTGTTTCCTTTGCCTTTGCACCCTCATGAGGACAAGAGGAGTGCTGTTATGCTTGCTGTTATCGCATGTCCAATGGAGAAGTATCTATACTGTTTGTGACCACTGCCAAAGCCGGAAAAGCTGGACAAAAGATATAAATTTAAACAAATATTGTTAATTTGGGCATGCAAAGTCTTTGAAGGAAAGACATAGGAGATCTGTGTTGTTACTAGTGAACAATATATCATAAGCTTAAACGTTGTACAGCAAAAATTATAAGATTATTTACCTCAGCATCACAGAAACACATACTAGACAGATATATCATAGGAACTGTTTATAGGACATATGCAGGTATCACAATAATAATTTATATATTTACGTACTATTTACAAGATTATGTTGTAGGCAACATAAAGAAAATATGCGTGTTATAGAGTAGAAATGAATATATTGGATAAATAGAAAATACGTTAAAGGTTAAATGTTAAGGAAGAGTGAGCAATGTACTTCGCAAAAAGTAGTTCTAAGTTAGGAGAGTGATATGTTGTGGGAAGATATTTAGTGTTATCAACTAACAATAAATATTATTAGTGTTAGTGATAGTATATTCAGTTACCTTGAGCGTTTTCTTTAGACCTTTTCCATTTTCCACTAGTCGAGCTCTCCAGGTCTGAAGATTACCTTCAGAGAAATCTGAGAGATGCATGTCCTGTATTAGAAAGCATTCACGTAAGCAATATCTCAAATTGCATATTTTACCACAAGAATACTGGTTCGAGACGAAGCCTATGTAGATAAGCCGGTATAATGCAGCGTTCAGTGTACAGATGGGTCAACATGGAACTTTCTGATTTTGGTGCTGACAAGATTAGTGGAAAATAATCATGGGTGGTACGCCCCGTTGTCTCTTTGTCCCATTGTCTTTGCCAGCTGTTATCAGCATTTATTTGGGTTTTTGTATTGATTACGGGTTGAGAATATGTCCTGTAACAGTATGTTGCTGCTATCGTTGCCAACATGTCCGTCCGCCCTTTCATTTCTATCGTGCCTTAAATAAGATTCATTACAGGTTGAGGAGCCCATTGCCTCTGGGGATGCTTCCTACCAGTTCATTTTTAAAGGATTTGCCACTAATAGCTTCAAAACTAGACATGCTGACTATGCGTGTAACTGTTCTAAAAATTTATCGAAAGTCCACTTTAATTTACAGGATTGTTATAATTAAAGCTACTTTATTTAAAGCTATGTAGAGCCCGTTCAAGTAGACAAAAGAAAACTGCAATGAAGCATAATATCCCAAATTTCGACCATCAGGAGAAAAGAGGCATATAAACAACAAATCAGGGGAAGGTGAAGGCCGGACAGTCGAAAAGCTTCCCGAAATCAACCGATCATCTCCAAAGTGGGCACAAAGCAGCGTCTTCACTGGTCCAGCAATGTGAGATGGTGCACCAGCTTGCATGAAAAGAGCAGTCTTTAATCACCCTCGTTCCTGTAAACTAGGTCAGATTTGCTACTGTTAAAGATCGCAGTAACAGGCATCTGGGATAAAGCCCCTCTGAGGGCCTTAAGGAGTATTCTTCTCAAAGGAAAAGGGGGTCAAGAATGAAATCAGCTGTAAAACCACACCATACAGTAATGTAGTCAGGATGAAAAGACCGCTCGTGCACAACATTAGGACTTTCAGTTACTGCCATATGTGACAGTTTTGATTTATCCGATAAAAAATGTTCCATTGTCAACGGCTATTCCAGATAAAAAAGGGCTATCAAAACAGTACTTTTGAGCGAGTCAGCAGGATGCAACTGTTGCTGAACTTGAATTTTGTATGGATACTACTATACAATGGGTGGTAGAACCTTGAGAGCCAAATGCTTTTTCGACCTTCGCAAGACTTCTTTTACAGTTTCAGTTTGAAATCCGTTTTCATCCTCATCCTCTGAGCACACACAAGTCCATAGTCTTTTCAGATTTAATAATAATCATTTTCAATAATAATCATTGTCTCAACACAGGCCTTTTCGTAAATCTTTCAAGTTTCGATTTTCTTGCAGTGCAGTTGATAAATTACTGCCGTTCTCATTAAAGAACTTGATCAGTGAATCTCGATCTCTTTTCACTAAAGGTATGGTGAAAAATGGGTTTGCGGCATTTAGGCGCCAGTGTGCCCACCCTTCTTGACATCTGGGAAGGTTCTAGTTAATGGTGGACGTGGTGCTGTACCTTTACATCTGTATTAACAGTATGGTAAAGATACAGTGTCCACGTCCCCCGCCACTTGCACTTGCCTTTTAAAACGTCCCAAATTTCAATAACGTACTTATTACAAACACTTCTCTAAATTTTTAAAATAGTCACGTCCCTGAGCCGCAACGTTTGGACCAGCTCTGGTGTCAGTCCTGTCGTTAGTATCTGAACTAAAATGTAGTGGAAGATGATTGATCAATATCTGGGTTTTTCCGATTGGGCCTAGTTCTCTGCCTTCAGCCACACTAAAATTTGAGAATATAAGGATTTAAAGGCATTTCTGCCAGTGATTTTAGCCTCATCGTAAAATAAGAACTGAGTAGCCAAGTATCTTTGAACACTGGTTGATCATACCCACGCGAGCGGTCTGGCTGCAAAGTTGATTATAGAGGTTTTATCCATCTGTAACGTGAATACAAGCCAGTTTCACTTAGAAAGTCCTCCACGAAATCATCCTCCCTTTGACAGATAGCCCTTATGTTTTTTCTCATATTCAAATAATCTAGAGTTCTGCGGTGTAGTTGTTAACACAGAAATCCGAGTCATTATTTTCCTCATACTATATAGCAGATTGTAAAGCATCTACCTGAAGGCTCAATGCAACTAAATAATGTACTATTAAACATAATTCTGTACAACAATATGAAAATAATGCTGAATTTTTTTATATTACTCTTTTACTTTATTTATATTACTCCAATTACTATCGTCAATTATTACTTTCTTGAACATATATTGTAATGTATTTTACTACAAGTATTTTACTTTAGTTTATTTAACAATGCAACGAGTAATGTAGCGTAGTGTACAGTACATTTTCTATTATTTTATTCAGTAATGCAGCCTCTGAACACTTAGAAAATCCCGAAAAGCCAAGGAAATGAAAAATTAGACAAAGTATATCAGAAAAAAAAAAAAAAAAAAGAAAAAGAAAAGAAAAATAAGTAAATATTTTTTTTTCCAAGTGATAAAATATTCGCGTGTTTAATAGTAACTAATACACAATAACTGCTCTACTTAAAAGTAAAGCAATTGGAGATTAAATTGCGATATTTACTTTTCTTGCACAAAGTATTATTTTATCTGCTTCATATTATATAAGTGTTGCCAGCAAATAGTTCTTTTCTCTCCCTGTTAATGAGCTCTTAATCGTGATTCTCTTTAGAAATGTAACTCTTCTATCGGCCTTCCCTTTACATCTGTAATTGCTCTTTAAAAACAAGTAACTCAATTTGAAGTCAGCACATTGCGTGTACTTATGCTATGATAAATAACTGTCATAATTGTTCCTTTTTAATTCGGTGTGAATCTTAACTTGTATTTTGAAACACCATAAAAGTGGCATTTGTTAGTTAGCATACACTGCTATAAATTTCTTTTGCAAAATGACCAACCTTTCGAGCTATCGTATTTCTTTTTAAAACCCCAGTCTGGTTCTCTGAATAATTTAGATGCGCATTTACTACATATGCATTTTTCAGTCTCTTCGAAATAATGGGTACGATATATTAACGTTTTTATGCTATTAGTTTGTAGAAACACTAGGTATTTTTTGGAAAGCAGTAGAGATGAATAATTAGCCATGCTCTCGACGAGACTCGAACTACGGACCTCTCGAATACGCGCCGAGCATGCTGACGACCACACCACGAAGGCATGCTAAGAAGGTGGGAAAGATACCTTATATATTCTCTCTTTTAAAGGGCGACTGGAGATTAGGTGACCCAATTGCCAGATCCTGATGGTGGTGTCTATTATAATGCATGCAATACAAAAGCACAATTACTACAGGGACAGCTGCTTCCTCCGTTAATTTTTATAGGCTACAGAGGCTTTTCCCACATTTTTAGACATCTTTCCTTTCCTGTAAAAAAAGATCTTTTGCTTGGAAAATGTTTTTAACTGCAACTTTAGTTTTGAAAATATAAATTATAATCTGCTATTTGACAGTTTTGTCTTCATGCAGAATGTCGCTTCTGAAGAAGCAAGGGATGGAAGGCTATGTTTATATTCTTTCGAAAAAAATTATTCGTATCTACTTATTCGTGAAAGTCATGGTTTCTCGATATTCAATGCTACGATAAGTATTGTTGGAGCAAAAGAAAAAAATAGTCAAAGTTTAGCTTCAAGTGGAAACATTGTTCCAAATACGTATCCAATATATAAAAAAAATGTTTTGAATGTTATAAAAGTAAACGTTTTGATGTTAAAAGAAAATTCGCAAAATCAAAGGGCAGCTGCAAACCATCAAAATGCTCAGTGTCAACGATAAACAAAAGGATTAATTCTGATTTGAATTTTAAAAAAATCGGATGTGTACACCACATGACTTCCTTGTACGGAATATTAAGTTATATGCATTTTTTTCTTGCATTTCATTTAAACTTTATTGGATTGAATTAAATCTCCTTCGTCGATAGCGCATAAACAACAATAGAATAAATGCACTCTTTAAAATTCACTATATTTGCCTACCATAGCGACACTCTGGCGCTAGGTTCACTTAACAGCGTTACATTTCGTTCATATTATAACTCAGAATGCATATAAATTTATATCATTGGAAGAATTATCTAATCGTTGCCACATGTTCTATTCAAATACTGTAATAAATCTAAAACGATGTATAAAAGAAATTAAGCAAACGAAACAAAAAAGAAACAGTTTTTCACAGACAATTGAGTATTTCTCATTCAATTAATTCAGCTCTAACTTCCCGACGCAAAAATACATGAAAACTCAAAATATCTGTATTAAAAATTACGAAGTAAATCTGAAACACTTACTCCTCGAATAAATTCCAGGATGGATTAAACATGATTTAATTCGCAATAATAAAAGAAGGCGTTATCTTTGTTGTTGCGAAACTTAGTTTCTCTAGATTGTCAAGAAATCCGCTATTTTGGCAAGTTTAAAATGTAAACAAACATGTCCGCTATCGCAAAACTTTTAGGCTTAGCTGCACTTAAACAACTTTTAAATTGTGGATAACTCCACAAATATTGCATGCAGATTTACTAAAGGCATAAAAGCCTTAACCGAAAGATAAGAACAACACAATTCAATCATTTTTAAAGAAAAAAATGCACAACTTACAAACATATAAGAGTAAAGAACCTGAGATCACTGAGCCGGTTAATAGAGTGGATATATATATATATATATATATATATATATATATACATTTATTTATTTACGTTTGGTGAGGCCGATCGCAACCAAAATACGAGGTGCACATCTACATGTTATAGCAGTCCTATATAGAAAATTTCAACGTTCTGAGGCTTCTCGTTTTTGAGTTATGCGAAATACGTACGTACATACATATGTACAGAAGCAGGGGAAAATTCTCTTTAGAATTCATTTTAAATCAGTTTTATAATATTTTTTGGGGAAAAGACACTTTTATTCTGTCCTTACGTTCAGATGTCACGCAAAAACATCGTTAAATTGCATTCGATAGCGGTCAAGATTGGTATTTTCTTTCAAATATGATGCCTGAAAATTTTTGCAATTACAATACTTCTTTTTTACTTCGTACAAGGAAGTAAAAAGAAAAAAAAAACATAATGTGTATCGTCTTTCTCTGCGACATATCACCGAACACGGAAAGCGCTGCAGAATTCTTTATGAGAAACATTTATGTGAACAAAAGCAATGGGCTATATTTCTTCCGTTACTATAAACGGCTTTATTGTGCTGAAAATTACGGTGTATGGAGAGATTGAAGAATAAGGGTTATCAAACGGAGCATTTAAAACATGAAAACGTTAGGTAAAATATTTCTATAATTACAATGAAAATTGTCTAAAAAATGTGTAAGCAGCGTCTGTATGTATTTCTCTGCTTCTCTCATACCTCGAAAAGATATCTTATAAACATGTGCTTTCAAAATGGTAAAGCGGAATACAGAAACGAGTGAAAGGAGAACACACTCAGCATATTGTAAGTGGGCATCAAACTCTTGAGCACTAACACTGCACTTACACGGTACCCCACGAGACGCGTAATGGCAAACCGCACATTGAGTTGATCAATGTTAAACGATTTGCGCTTACTGCGCATGCCCAGAAGAGAATTTGGCGCAGTTACGATTGGCGCAAATTAAAAAGAAGATAAATATGGTATATGGTTGAGATATTGTGTTATCTTTGCCGTAAACTGTTTTGGGTTTTAAGACGTGTCAGATTGTAAGTTGCTTCATTACTTGGAGTATAAATATCGATTGTAAACTACGCAAATTTTCGTTTAAGGAGGACTAAAAAACAAGAAACATTATAAGATATACTAGCTGATTATACTTCTGAGGAATAAAAACAATTGAGTATTTACCATACGTTCTATTCATATATACTTTAACAATCTAAGGATTAAATCTAGTTTAAATTACTGAATTAAAGTCAAAGAAATTATTGTTATTATTAAAAACTGATTTTAAATTCCACCAATTCCGATTTGAGCTGAGAGAAAGGAGACTTCATTTATCTAGTTTCAGAAGGCTCATATACCGGCAAGGCTGTCCAAATAAACCTCAATCATCAACGTGCACGACACGCAGTTTTTAATATTTTTCATCTCTCTAACCAAATGGTCGTAAAAGCTCAAGTTCCATCCACTATTTCACCTATATTCAATTTTAGTCGATTAAATATGGCAAAAAATTGATCATAATTGATCAGAAATCAATAACGTAAATAAACAAACAAACACACAAACAGGCATTCTTCTTTATATAGAGAGAGATTTTGTGAAACCTGCAAATTTTTGAATAACAAACTCTACGATTTGAAAGCGAGCAGCAGCAACACGTTTCGAAATAAAGCATTTTTATCTCCAACGTGCGAGACTGTGGCCACTCGGTAAAATGAGTGCGAAAATTATCGCTTTCAGAGTGTTTAAATAATATTTCGTCTGAATAAAGTCGTACGAAGATGGAAATGGCCGAAATGGCTTCCCGCGAATTTTTGGAATCGGGAAAAATGTATTTAATGTTTGGCAATGCTATTTTTATTTCATCGTAAAACTTAAAAATTTTTTATTAACAAACTTTAGGATTTGAAAGCGAGCAATGGCAACAACTTTCGAAAAATAAAAGACATTTTCAGCTCCAGCTTACCAGATTGTTACCACTCGGAAAAATGAGGGCGAAAATTATCGTTATTCCGAGTTTTTAATTAGTATCTTTGATTTTAGCTAATTTTGTTCAGAAAAAAGTGGACGTCGATCTTTTCCATGACCTAAAAAAGAAGTGTAGGAAGTTTAGTGATGATAGTAGTTGCTGAGTTATTAGCGAACAAACACACAAACGTTTTTTCTTTATTATATAGATAGTGCCACAATGTAATGATAACGGTGTGAATTCAAGTATATTTTTATAACATAAAATGTTTCTCAGCTGTAAATAATTTTAAATAAATGTCCTGAGATAGTATAATGAATTTCGTACGGAAGGCAACTCAATCATCTCACAATAAAAGTCCTGCATACACGCTAAACTATCTAAAATTACTCCACGTACAATTAGGTTACATTTCAATCGTCAAAGCAAACACGCAAAACTACACATCAGATGAAAGTTTGCTTTACCGCCTCGAACTTCTGCTAGCCGCTTCTTCGTCCACACTTCCACGCCAAATGATTTCCTATTGCGAGACTTCCTCTAAAATGAGGTCGCGGAGCAAACGACACTTTTGGAACCCCCAGGCCTCCTTCCTCAAGGGTCTCATCTGGTTTGAGATGAGACTCGTCGAGGTATTCAACACTTTAATGTGCCCATCGAGGTGTCACGGGTTCCGCTTCTGCACGAAAATCAATCGTAGGCTGTTTTGAAATGTTTCTAGAACCCCAACACGGTCGCAGTCTTGTTATTTATTATCTTGGGCAAAATTGGATATGTATACTGTAAGAATTGGTGAGGAGAACGATCTCTCTCTAGACACTGCCATCGTGTAGTACTTGATTCACTTTGCTGATATTTGAGTATAGAATGTTCCGTACACGTTGCAACGAAGGATTAGAAACAGAACTTAACTGGTGTTATAAAACCACATATCTTAAAGTGAATACGGTTCTTCGACAATATTGGAAAAATTCAAAACCGAAAGATTCTATGCCACATACTACTATTGCAACTCGTTAGAAATATATTTTACTCATCAAAATAATGCTAAACGTTTTCACAGAAGTTACCATATAGACATAATACAAATTGATTAATTTCAAAAATGCATCACTTACGTAGAATTTTAAAATAAGGTCGTCAGAGCAATTACGTCAGTCAAAGCAATTAGCATTTGGATTGCCAGACATTGATAAAGGCAGCGGAGTGGTTCATGCAGTGGCAGAACCTGCCAAAGCGGATGGATGAAAAATATTTGGAGTGTAACATTCTAGAGACATTAGGTTAATTGGATGCAGGAAAGATGAAAAATATGCAAACGCCTTCGCCGGAAATCGAACCATGGACCTCTGGAATACCGGCCCAGTGTGCAGAATCACTACACCACGAAGGCACGCTAGGAAAGCGAGAGATGTACCTTATAACATAATGTAACCCTCCGAACATTTTTATAGTTTCTGATAAGAAAGTTCCCAACCCGATTTTTGTTTAATGATCGAAAGAATAAATTATTTAAGATCTTCTCAGTGTTTTTATCCATATAATTCGAAAAGTAAAAGGGCGAGCCTGATAACAACAGGGCGTTATAAACATTGGCAATTACTTCGAAGAAATCTAAATTAAATAAAAGTAATCACTTTTTTATTTGTCATTTATAAACTGTAAAAAATCTGATGTGTACACCACATGACTTCCTTGTACGGAATATTAAATTATACGCATTTTTTCTTGCATTTTGTTTAAACTTTATTGGATTGAATTAACTCTCCTTCGTCGATAGCGCATAAACAACAATAGGATAAGTGCATTCTTTAAAATTCACTCTATTTCTTTACCATAGCGACACTCTGGCGCTAGGTTCACTTAACAGTATTACATTTCGTTCATATTATAACTCAGAATGCACAAAATTTGTATCATTTAAAGAATTATCTAATCGTTGCCACATGTTCTGTTCAAGTAATATAATAAAGCTAGAACGATGTATAAAAGAAATTACGCAAACAAAACAAGAAAGAAACAGTTTTTCACAGACGATTGAGTATTTCTCATTCAATTAATTCAGTTCTCACTTCGCGACATACCAAAAATACACAAAAACTCAAAATATCTGTATTAAAAATTACGAAGTAAATCTAAAACACTTACTCCTCGAATAAATTCCAGGATGGATTAAACATGATTTAATTCGCAATAATAAAAGAAGGCGTTATCTTTGTTGTTGCGAAACTTAGTTTCTCTAGATTGTCAAGTAATCCGCTATTTTGCCAAGTTTAAAATATAAACAAACATGTCCGCTATCGCAAAACTTTTAGGCTTAGCTGCACTTAAACAACTTTTAAATTGTGGATAACTCCACAAATATTACATGCAGATTTACTAAAGGCATAAAAGCCTTAACCGGAAGATAAGAACAACATAATTCAATCATTTTTAAAGAAAAAAATTTACAATTTACAAACATATAAGAGTAAAGAAACTGAGATCACTGAGCCGGGTAACAGAGTGGATATATTTATAAATATATTTATATACGTTTGGAGCGGCTGATTGAAACCAAAGTATGAGGTGCACATCTACATGTTATAGTAGTCTTATATACAAAATTTCAACGTTCTGAGGCTACTCGTTTTTGAGTTATGCGAGATACGTACGCACGTACATAGGTACGTTCGTACAGACGCCACGAAAAATTCTCTTCAGAATTCATTTTAAAGCAGTTTTTTAGTTTTTTTGGAGGAAAAGAGTCTTTTATTCTGTCCTTACGTACAGATATCACGCAAAAACATCGTTAAATTGCATTCGAAAGCGGTCAAAGTGGATATTTTCGTTGAAATATGCTGTCTGAAGCTTTTCGCGATTACAATACTTCCTTTTTACTTCGTACAAGGAAGTAAAAAGGGACTTTCATTGTCAATATATAATATACGTGGTGTCCGGCGAAAGCATCGAGGGCGAAACATCGCGAACGAAAACGTCACGGAGAAAGCAACGCAAAGCGAAAACTTCATCGTAAAAAAGCATCGCTGGAGAAAAGAAAACAAAGAGAAAATATCGCATCACATTTTTGAATTAACTAATAAATATTTTATGAAAAAGTAAGATAGAAACTTAACTATTTTAAAACTGAAACTGAGTAGAAAATTAATGCAACTTATGGCACTCAATAGACTTTTAAGCTCGTTTAACTTATTTTAATTCATAAAAGTCATTAATAAATTAATTTTTATTAAAGTGTAACTGATAATTTTTCATGAAAATTTAGTTTAGAAAAGATTAAAAAAATGAAACTTAAGTAACTGCCTAAGGTAATTGCATGCCTGCGATGTTATCATCATGCAAAGATTTGTATGTACTTTACATTTACCACCATATTTTCGACAATTTTTTAAATTGAGAAGTATATGAGTCGCCTTATTTTCAACAGCGGTATTTTGTACCGCGGTGTTTTAGAACTGCGATGTTTTCTCTCTGCTTTCATTTCTTCCAAGATGTTTTGTACCACGAAGTTTCACATTGTGTTGTTTTCTTCAAGACGTTTTCATCCGCGATGTTTCATCACAATATTTTCGGCAGTAACCGTGCATACACATGAGATGATGATTTATTTAGTTGTAGGCAGCCTGAGAGTTATTATATGAGAGTTTGTCTAGGAAAGACACCAATTCACTTTTTAATCATGGCGTAGATGGAATGAAATTAGAAGAAAGCTGAAATACCAGTAATGGAACAGATGACTAGAAGTAGCAGACATACTTGGGGCGTCTTAATTACATGTAATTTTGGAAAAGCCACAAGTACTCAAATAATCACATCAGGAACTTTCGTGAACATTCTTATCATTCAAGAATGTTCACGAAAGAAGAAGAAGAGTGTTCATTCTTATCAAGTTCACTTTCGTGAACATTCTTAACGTACACACCGTTCTTGGCTCCGTGATGCACCCGCACAGTTTTTGTATAGATAGATAATATCTTAAATAATGGAGAATGTATCTAAGCGAAGGGAAGTCATTTAGCAGACAAGTGCAAGCAGCAAGAAAGGTTACGTATTTGGTTGCAGTCGTATTTATAAGCTTGTTTAATTGGTTTTAGTTTTTAATGATGACTGAGCAAGAGATTTCGCATGCGGTTTTCTGCAGGAAAGAACGATGTCAGCCAAGCTGTACAGAGCCTTTGAAGAGGGGGGGGGGTATTTAAATTAAAATTAGGATCTTAAAGAGCTGCTGCGAAATAAGTTAGCAATTTGTTTAATAAATTTCCTTTACATTTTAATATCTCATACTATGGATCCAAATATACAATGGAGCTCGTTTGAAGAATCTCATTCTTTTGTTGAAACGTATAAAACATTCGGATTTACATTATTAATTAGGAATATTTTATGTATATTCAGTAAAATATTCATGCAGATTTCTTCTCTGATTCAAGAAATAATAGCAGTTTATTGTATTCGTTAACTTACGGTAAATATTTATACGAAAGCGAACTAAATGATGTCGCTGCGAAATGTATTAGGTATTTATTTAGCGTTACGTGTATTCTCATGTTCTTGTGAAAACAGTTTTCCAAAGCTAAAATAAATGAAAGATTACTCGTGATAACAACATTCAAATAAGGTCTTCAATAACGTAAATAAAAAAAAACTAGGCACATTATTCACATATAAATGATATAATTAATAATTTTTTGCTTGATAGACCTAGGAGATTAAATATATAACCAATAATATACGTCGAAATTCAAAGCATATAATTGCATTACCCTTTCTATCAGTAACTGACATTTTTATCTTTCGTTTTATTACGGTTGATATCAAGATGCTATATTTCATACATGTGTAGGTACATCATATATTTATGTATTAGATAAATAAAATTTTTGTGAATTTATTTTTAATTTTTTAAATTTGTTTCAGAATTAATTTGTTAGTTATAGGGCGCAAAATCATAACTGTGCGCAAAGGCGCGCCCCAATGACTTCATTTGGTATAACAGATGGTTCCTACCTATCCATATTGCTCTTTTCCTTTTTATATTTTTCTACAGTATATTTGTTTTACGATGATTATTTACAACCGCAAATTTTTCATACAACTGAAGTAAAGTTGTAGAGTCATTTATTAGGTTATTTTGAAGTAGGAGACATGAAAAGTCAGCAAGGTCTTCTCCAAGACTCGAACATTGACCTCTCGAGTACGCGCAGGGTGTGCTACCGTTACACGACGAAGGCATGCAGAAAGGAGGCATAAAATACCCTATATACTGCCCCCTTTAAAGGGCGACTGGGTATTAGGAGACGCAAATCTTGGTGATGAAGAATCATTATCCATCACCTTTTAGTTTGGGCGCAACTGTAGAGTCATTAGGTTATTTTGAAGCAGAAGACCGGGCCTCGAACCTGGATCTCTAGAAGTACGTGCCAAGTGTGCTAATAGTTACACCACAAAGGCATGTGGAAAGGAGGGAGAAGGTACCTTATAACGTTTGAGCGATACGCTAATTTACAATTCGGTTAATCCGTCCTTAGTTAATCAACAGATGACTGTATATAATATATTGTTACAGGGGATGGTAGAAATAAAAATATTTTTTCTAAAAAAATAAGGAAAAATAACTTGGTTAACGGGGCACTAATTGAAATAGAGAAAATGCTTGTGGCAGAGCTGAGGCAAATTTTAACGAAGTAAGGGTAACTAACTAACTAAACTTTATACCCAACCCGTGAACTTAATCACACTTTGGAGACTGATACAAAGCATCAGTCAGTGTCACCCTAAAATGACGATTTACACCTGCTGGATCCAGGGACGATTTTACACAACCGTCAGACACCAACAATTTTTAGGCTCCCTCTTTTCCACCGCTACACACGGGCCCGTCAGAACCACCGTCCCAGCCAGACCGAGACCACGGTGGGGTGGGCATGAGAACTTGGAGCGATGACTGGCCGTTCATTATGGCTACCTGCCAGTACTACACGGGTTGCCCCTCTCCTTAGGCTTTACATGGAATACCTAGGACAGTAGTGACCAGACTCTCAATGGTCCAGTTTGCTATTTGGCTACCAATACTCTGGTGTATGAGGACTTACACCTCCCGGTCCATGAAGAGTGAGTATAGAACCCACCCCATGGACCATCGGGAACCGCGAAGTTAATAAATTTTATACCCCCCGTGGCCGAGACTGCCTGGGTACAGATCCTAGCCAGTACTTTGCAGAATAATCTACGTCGAACCAAGGGGGAGAGAAGTAAGGGTAAGAAAACAAAGAAATATAATAAAATATTTTTTGATCCATTAATAATAGTGATCCTTGTAGTACGTTTATTGCCATGAAGGAGGACGGCAGGGAAGAATGCCGAATGTGAAGATTTATGTGCAGCCAAGAAACACGCACGAAGCTTCTCAGTCGTTGATTTTTATAATACTCAAAAATCATAATGCTTATTTTGAGCATTATTATCATGTCATGACGATAATACTCAAAATAAGTTTGCAAAGGCTGTACTGAAGAATTTTTTTTTTACATCAAAAATTGAAAACGCCATAAAATATATCTAGAATTAGCCTCTTCTGCTTTAACTTTACATGGCAAACATTCTCTCAGCTTCCACGAGGCAGGAATTAACTGCTGTGAACAGCGTCTTTTCCAATAAAAAGACATCGAAAGCAGAGCTTTCGGGTTGCTGTGTCTTAAAGGACGTAGAAAGGGGGTTTATCGAGAAAAAGAACGTTCGCTGCCACCCTCTCTTAATGAAAATTCACCGCTCACTGCGTTTGCATTTAATTAACAAGCAACGGCGTCCGTAATTTCGTTTGCACTCTAGTGCCCAGGGTTGCTGTTTATTAAATATGAGAAGCTCGTGCAGAAAAATTGTTGTTTTAATGTTGGCATCGGTTCTCGAGACTGCGTGATGAGCGGGGTCTGGAGAAAATCTCATTTGCAACAGATATCAAATGTAATTTAGTTTCGTCGTAATTTGCAGTAATTCGATATTGCTCTCGAGGATTTTGTTAAAGAAGCCGTTCCTCACTCCCTTTGATTTTTTATTCTTTTTTAGTGTCGTTAGAAAATAGTTTTATATCTTAACAAATCAAAAGTATCGTTTCACAATGTGAACTTATAATTAAAATTGCTGGATATCTGAAATCCTGCTATCTTGGATACTATGCGGTAAATCTATTCGTCGCATTGAAAAACAATTTTTCAGGAACATTCCTTCTAAGGAAATTATTTTTTTTTCTAAGACTTACTTTTTCTTACTTTGCTGAAAGTGCGTTCGAAGATTTAACTGTAGAAGGTGCTGGAAATTTGCTGTTTATAATTTAGTAGATAGTATTTAAATATATAAATTTTTTAAATAAAAATTTGCTCTATTTTTACATCTTTTAATGAATTTTAAAAAGTTATTTTTCTTAAATTATGTTATAATATATTTTCTCCTTCCTTCCAGCATGTGTGGACACAATCCACAGTGGCGCCCGAACTAGAAACAAACATGGTGGATGATGATTTTTCACCACCAAGATTTCGCGATTGGGTCCCCTAATCCCTAATCACCCTTTAAAAGGGGGGAGTATATAAGGTATTTTCTCCCTCCTTCCAGAATACCTGTGATGTGTAACGGTTAGCACACTCCGCGCGTATTTCGAGAGGTCCGGGTTCGAGTCCCGGCTAGGGCATTGCTCATTTTTCAAATCTCCTGCTTTCAAAATAAACTAATGACTCTACAATGTTTTAAGAACTAAAATATTTAGTTTATATGCTTTCAGGATTGGATGCAAAAGCCTAATATATTTAACTGATAGGCATTTCAAGACTGAATTGGATCCTTTGCATTATGTTAAAGAACACATGGGTTTTCTGCCAAAGGAAAGGGATGTCTTTGTGCAGAAGGTTTTAAGGGCAACTACCTCGAATTCACATCGCACAAGAGAAAAAACGATAAAAAACGTAGCAGTTTTAAAAGCAATTTAAACCGACTTGGCCTTGTTAAAAGCACTTTGTGCAGCTGTCGTAGCGGCGGTGAAGATGTAAAGCAGACTCTTCTTGAGTATGTTCATCATATCCAGCAGAGGAAGGTACTCCAACTCACTTTAAAGCACCTGCTTGTAACTTAGCCCCCAATTTTTTTAAAAAGTCATTTTGGAATTTCGCTCTCATTTAAAATTACTGAGTTATAGCCCAAAGGGAAATTTGCCTACAAGGTCTATAAATTTCGCTTTGGTATTTTGCATCGTCCAAAACAAACAGCGTTTCACTTTTCAAATTATTGCCACCAAATATTATTGCCCTGCATTTTATTTAAAGAAATTAAATAATGAAGAATCTACATGAATGTGTGAATGTTTCTCGTACTGTGAATAAACAACGGTACTTAGTTGCATCAAATTTTGAATAACGTTGCCCTTCACTCGAAAATGGGCATCTGAAAGCCCAAACTTGGAATCTGAAATTTGTGTTATTATCTATTTCATATTTTGTAAAACTTTAACAAATTGTTGATTAACAAATTCAGGGATTTCAAAGAGAGCAATGGCAACACTGTACACTGTATGGGAAAAAATATATCTCCAGCGCGCGAGACAGTATATCGGAAATTCTGAAGATATGCTTTTTAAAAATTATTTTGTGGTATTGTTGTTGAATTGCGTTTTATGGTTTAAGTGCGAATAACAGGATAATTAATAAATAAAGATAACACACAGAACGTTAAAAAAATGCTTCTTTGGGCATAATGTAAAATCTGAAGGCTTTCAGATTTTTTATTTAATCTTTTCTTAATTGTTAAAAAACATTTCCTTTTTGCACTGCTATTGTAAATTTGTTTATTTATTTTTTAGCGCTGTAACTTACTTGCCTCGAAATATATATTGTGGAATACGAGGAGTTGGAATTAGAATTAACGAAAAAAAAATCTGAAAGATTTCCAGATTTAATATAACGCCCAAAGGGACCTTTTTTTCCCACGGGGGATTCAAAACGGGATTTGAAAAGTGACACAGACAATTCAAAGTCGCAAAACACCGTTATACATTTTGACGTTTTGCGTCGCTGATCTACCAGCATAATACCAATAAGAAACAGAAAGAAACCTCGCGCATAAAATATCCGTGCTTGGAAGATGCACGCGATGTTAATGCTAATGTAACGTTTTGAAATCATTGAATTTGTTAATAAAAATATGCTAAAGTCTTACAAAATATGAAACTGATAATGAAACAAATTCCACATTCCAAATGCGCATATTCGAGTGGAGGTCTACGTTATTCAAAATTTTATATGTCTAAGTACCATTGGGTTTTCACTCTGCTAGAATTATACATACATTCATGCAAATTCTTGATTATTTAAATTCTTTAAATATAAGAGAGGGCTATAATATTTGGGGACAACAATTTGACAAGTGAAACGCCATATTATAGTGAACCAACGCAAAATGCCAAAGCGAAATTAATAGCCCTTCAGAACTACACCCTTTGGCTAATAAAAAAGGACAACAAAAGTAAAAAAAAGTGGTTATTTAATTTTCCAATTTCTTAATTCTTTATTTTAAATCAACCATTTTTAATCTCTTTCTTTATTTCATCTCAAAACTGTAGCGGATTTGTTCTGTTGTATTTCTGTCTTGAATGTATTTACTCGGATGCACAGAAATAAGCTACTTCGGTGTACACGAGATTACTCGGATGAGTGAATTAAAGGATTAAATACTATTAAAACGTGATAGGAGTTTTGATAAGAGATTGAAACAGAAGCATGCGATTTTGAAAATTCATTGAAGCTGCTTATACCAACTCTGTGTACCGAAACTGTCAAAAATGTTTTGAAACATTGGTCTTTGTAGTAATTCTAGCTTTTCGATAACTGTAGAGCACATCTTAAGACCTCTGAACTCGTTTTGAAACACATTACTGTATCATACGGTCAACTAAGAGTTAATGGTTTTGGATGTCGATGGATTAAAGTTTTAACTTAAAACTTAAAAGGAATTTGGACAATATTTATTTAGTTAAAGGAACTTAAAAGGAATTCATTTGGGCAAAATTCATTTCAATTTTTTTTTTTTTTTTTTTTTTTTTTTTGTAGCATTTAGTTCAGATGCGAAGCTGCAGTTTTATCGACTGATGATGCTTGAAACATATAAACAACATGTTACCAAATGAATGTTAACGAAACCTGCAGTATATAACCAAGATTCTTTAGGTATGACTGGTGAAGTGTGAAATGCTAGCCCAAATGGGCGTTAGCCTGAATGAGCTATTAGTCTCGAAATGGCATTTGGTAGCGTATCATTTTAAATGATACGCTACCAAATGCCGTTTATATGCTACCAATGCCGTTACGCAATATGCTACCAAATGCCGTTACGCACACGTATACTCCAATACGTAATCACCTTTCAAATTGTTGCCACAAAATATTATTTCCCAGTATTAATTTTTGAAGAAATTAAATACTGAACAATCTGCATTAATGTATTTATGTTTCTTGCTGTTGAAAAACGACGGTACTTAGGGCCATCAAATTTTGAATAGCGTAGACTATATGCACCCGGAAGCCCGAAATTTGAATTACGAAATTTATATTTCATATTTTGTAAAACGTTAACGAAAGTTTAACAAACTCTATGATTAGAAAGCTAGCAGTGGTAACACTGTATAGAATAAAATACTGTTATCTGCAGCGCTTGAGACTGTCTGTCGTAAATTCTAAACTTATGCTGTTTTTAAATATTTTATGATTTTGATATTGAACTGAATTTTATGTGGCTTAAGTAGTGATAGTCAATTAATAAACTGAACACACAAAACGTTAATAATAAAAGACAAAAAAAAAAAAAAAATGTGAGCTATCTTACTGTGCATTGACACGATAAACTTAGAAAGTCTTAAAAAGAAAAAAAAAAAAAAAAAAAATTAAAAAATGATGATAAATGTAGAAAATGATCCCTTTAACACTTCATCAGGAATTCTAAACACATGCTGCTTAAAAAATTTTTGAAATTTTGCTATTGATTTGTATATGGCTTAAGGGCGAATAAAATGATGCTCAATAATAAAGCTAAAAAGACAAAAAGGAAAGGGTTAGCAGGAGTGAGTGCGACAGCGTAGAAAATCCTTAACAAATCCTTTTGGATGACCTTTAAAATCTGAACACTTTCAATTTAAAAAAAAAAAAAAAAAAAAAAAAAAAACTATTCATCGGTCATTGATTTTTAAGAAAAACAGCAAAATCTGTGCAGCAGATTAATTATTTTATATTAAAAGACTTCTTAAAGCAAAGTTGATTCAACACAATTAAACTTTCAGCAAATTTATTTACAAATAAATTTAACTCTTTAAGTGCATTTCCAAAATTACTATACGGAATTTCCTACAGTCCTTTTCACAATCAATAATACGAATAAAAAATCATTTTACTGCGTGCAACAATTTTTGTTCAATATATTTGATGATTCGTCATTTCTAAAACTACGGACAGGCCGGATTATTGGTACTTTGCTATATGTTGTAACGTGAAACATAGAAGTAAATATCGGCTAATTTTCGCCAAACGTTATAAATAAAATCGTTGCTTTCAGTTTTTGCATATTTTATATGAAAGTTAGTTTGCAAATTGCACGTATCTGTACATTTTGTATTATTAACTGTCAAATATTATTAACGGATATAGATAGCTACTAAATAATTCATCAGTGTCTTCTGCTTTAATGGATTTGGTAAACATTCACATATATATTTCAGAATTAAATTCGAAATTTTAAAAATTGAAAACAATCATCTGTTCAAAATATTGTCCACTGAAATTATAAGAGCTACGCAACATTTACTAACCCAAACCCTCCTAGAAATTCCACTCTCCCTCTTTCTCACCCGAGATCTGTTCCCGCTGTGAGCGGCAGACGATATATCACATCGAGGATGGCATGACACAGTATTCTCCCCAGGAGACCTGATAGTGACAAATGTGCGTCCAGACCACACATGGAAATGGTAACATTTACAGAAGATGAAGTAATTCTCTGAACGAGAACATTTCTCTTTGTAAGTTAGCATCAGCAGGTAAGAATGATGTATCAATAGAACGCAATAAATAGGAAATCTCAAATTATGGCATAAATATATGTTTTGAAATCAATAAATTACGTTATTCACACTTTAGATAATAAATAATTCTCTCACTGAAACAAGATATTTTCCTATTAAAAATATAGACATTTTGGTGAGTTATTTTACGTTTTCTACAGTTCCCTAATTAGCTTGGCGACTTCGCAAGTGTTTCCATCGCGCGAAACGCAAGACCAGTAATTTATCTTCTACGCGGCTTTGCAAATGATGTTTAACAAATTAAAAGATTTTAAAGCAAACTCTTAGTTCTTGATTTTTTACTCCGCCGCGCCATAAAAACTACCGCCAAAGATTAGGATAGAGGTCACTAATAACCTTGACAACCAGCGATGTCCTTCAGCTTAAATTTAACCTGAAGTTCATTGTTGGTCAAAGGCATCAACAGGCATAGGTATTTTTACTTCCTTGTACGAAGAAAAGAAAGTAAACTGGTGTGCAAAACTTAAGCAACAATGTAAAAATTTAGCAGATAGCCATAAAATTGCAGAAAAGGAGGTCTGGAGATCAGTGCAATGAACACTTAAGTCAGTAGAAACGTCATGCGTATGCAAATATCAGGAACGAAACGTCAGAGGCGACGTGAGCGTACACAAACCGCGTTATGTCGGCTCTCGCAGCTCAACAGTAGAATAAAAGGAAGGACGGAGACGCAATTCAACATATTCGCTGCAAGTGCCAGTGAGTCAGTTCATGAAATATGGCTAGACGAAATCACCTGAACGACTTCACGCGTGGAAGAATGATCGGAAATCTGGAGGAGTGCGTACTGTCACCAGTGTAGCTGCAGAGTTCGGAATCAACAAAAGTGTCGTTTCGCTCGCTTGGAAAGCGTTCCAAACCACAGCTGTTAGAAAGGTTGGTGGTGGCCGCCCGAGGACGACAACTGCAGGGGATGACCGATATATCGTACGCAGGCGAAAAGAGGCCGACTGCAGTCAGTAAGCGCCGTTGCTCAGCAACTCTGTACAGCAACGGGGCGAAAAGTGTCGCGGTTTACTGTGGCCAGACACCTTCACAAAGGGGCACTATTCGTCCGTCGTCTTGAACGCTGCCTCTCGTTGAAAGTTGGCCACCGACGCCACCGTTTACAGTGGTGCAGCAAGCACAAAAACTGGACAACTGATCAATAGTGTCCTCTTGACGGATGAGAGTCGGTTCAAGACCAAAAGCGATTCTCAACGCTTTTTGATTTGGAGAGAGGTCGGAACCCGGTTTTATACCAGTAACATCAAGGAAAGACACCGTAACGGTGGTCCTGGAGTTCTTACCTGGGGAGGCATTATGCTGAACTGGCGAACTGAGCTCCACGTTTTCGACAGAGGGTCTGTAACCGGGCAATGCTATTGTGAGAAGCTAGTCCTTCCCCATGTGCGTCTGTTCCGAGGTGCCATTGGTCCAGACTTAATTTTTATGCTTGATGATGCACGGCCACATTGGACTCTTGCTGTTGAAGAGCTACTGGAAAGTGAAGATATCACTCGAATGGGTTGGCCAGCGTACTCCCCAGATTTAAATCCCATTGAAGATGTGTGGGATACTTTAGGGAGACGCATTGCAGCACTCTTACATCCTCCGGAGAACACCCAACAACTCAAACAGATGCTGATTGAGGAATGGGCACTCCTACCGCGAGAAATGTTGTACCAGTTGGTTCTGAGTATGCGGAGATGGTGCGAAGCAACCATTGCAGTGAGGGGAGAGCATATCCCATATTAAGGAACATCTGCTTGTTTTCTTCCTCTTGGACAGACAATCATGAGTCACGATACTATGCGTTCAATAAAGCTTGTTTTTGTTTCATTCCATACCGTATGCATTGTATTCCTTTTTCAGCTCCGATGCTTTCGTCATCCTTTACTTACATAATACTCTCCTTCATTTCTGCATTTCATGTCTCTCAGTTGATTTCTCGTGGAATTATGCCAAAAAACCCTGCTGTTGCTTAAGTTTTGCACACCAGTGTATTATAATCACAAAAAATTCCAGGTATCATATTTCAACGAAAATATTAATTTTTACCGCTATAGAATGCAATTTAACGATGTTTTCGCGTGACATCTGTACGTAAGAACAGAATAAAGGACTCTTTCTCCCCAAACGAAATATAAAATTGATTTAAAAGACTCAGAAAAAAAAATTTTCATGGCGTCTATGAATACGTATGTATCTCACGTAAGTCCAAAACGAGTAGCCTCAAAACGTTGAAATTTTGTATATAGGACTATTATAACACGAAGTTGTGTAAATCCTATTTTGGTTGCAATCGGCCACACCAAAAGTGTATAAATATATATATGTGTATGAAGTATATATATACTTTTGGTGTATATGTATCTGTACAATCTGTTACTCGACTCAGTGAGATCAGATCTTTTTATTCTTATATGTTGGTAAACATAGCATTTCTGCTTTAAAAATGATTGAATTATGTTATGTTTATCTTCCGGTTAAGATTTTTATGCCTTTAGTTAATCTGCACACAATAGTTATCGAGATATCAACAATTTAAAAGTTGTTTATGTGCGGCTAAGCCTAATTTTGTTTTGCCATAGCAGCCACACCGATTTACGTTTGAAACTTAGCAGAATAGTGAATTAAGTTTTTTTGCACCATAAAGTGTCTTTTTGCCGTGTGGGACCAAAAGGAAACTTTTCGTTTTGTGCACCGAAAAATCTGTTTGCTGGCCGACTTGGTTGTTTTTGAATAGAAACTGTAATTTTAATTGCAAAAATGTTTTTTTTAAAATTGTTTTAACTGTATTTGATGTTTTATGTTTTCCTGTAGCTTTCAATTTTCAATGAAGATATTTTGAGGTTTTATGTGTTTTTGCCTTGCCGTGAAGTGAAAACTGAATTAATTAAATGATAAATATATCTCTAATGAAATTCGAGGAAATAAGCTTAAATGAAATGCAGGAGAAAAGTGCATATAATTTAATATTCCGTACATGGAAGTCTCGTGGTGTACAGATCAAAAGAAGCTTGATTAAATTTTATTTTAATAATCTCTATTTACTGAATTTTCCCAAGACCCTAAAAGGTAAACCATGGGTCACCGATAACCTTTGTAATAAATGGTTTTGATGGTCACCGATATCGGTTTAACTTTATTTTAATAATTTGTCTGATACATAAAACTTTAAATATATGTATTTTATAAATAATATACAACTGATAATTTTATGAACATTTGCAGCATTATTTTAATTAATAAAATATACGAAAACTACCTCCCAAAACTTCCACTAGGAGCTCCCGCGCAAGAACCCAACAAACGGTAGTTTATATTTAAGGCATGGGAAGGGGAATGTATATTATAATTTCCCAAATGCACATCATCTCAAGCTTCAAAATATTAATTCCTCATTTCTGATAACAACAGATTTTTTTCTCGAATTTTAGGATGTATTTCTCTGCTGTGTGGCGCTCGGCTATGGTAATTCTCAGTTTTTGAACGAAATTATAATTCCTGTTAGGGACCCAACCATGAAGATCTTGGCTATTGTAATTCATAATTTAACTATTTTTCATTAATCGAACATACTGATTTTTAATTCAGAAGTCAAACAACAAAAATCAGCGTTATATTTTCAAAATTTCACAGGAGTAGTTTCGATGGTTTTACGGAACCACCATCCTCAGCGTCAAAAGCGCAAATGAACGAGATAGGATATAATGATTAGATAAGTTAAGAAAGCCTGGACAGAAAATAAGCTAGTGGCGCCATCTGTTGATGAAACCAGAACTAAAACATAATTTCTTTAAAGACCGAAGGGAAAGATGGATTGGATTGTTGTTTGACTTCTGAATTAGTATTTGTTTGGCGTGTTATTTTGTCTTAATTATAGTGATTTTTAGTTATATCTTTACATTTTATATTTAATTTTTATTATTAATTACTTTATTTTTTAAATTTTTGTTCTCCTTCTTGAGGACCTTCCACAGAGGTTAGGAAATTCTAATTTTAAAAATTAAATCTTGCTGTCAATGCACACGATAACTTTTGACTGTTAAATAATTGGAATCCAACCGTAGGGATTGTAATGCTGTGCTCTAACATATACAAAATTCGCTAAATGTACACACAGGTCATGTGGGAGGCTCGCCGTCTCAGGTTATTGCACTATACTAGTCGCTTTCCACTATATTCTATCTAAACGTTAAATTCGAGCTACTTATCTCTTTCTCATCCAGAGAGGCTCAAATCTGTTTTCTTCAAACATCTGAAGCGACCCCGTACACAAATTTCTGTTGCAATGGATCGCCCTCGGCCTAGTAGACCGCTACAGCATTAACAAAAAACCTAATTAAGTAAAGTGATTACTTCTCTCTTGGAGATCTTTGTGCGGTTTCACCCATTGTTAGCAGTTTCCTCTTAGAACAGGATTGCAACTATCAATAGCTTAATAGCAGAACTACATTAGTTGCTTCAAAAGAATGTTTGGCATGTCATTTAACGAATCTCAAAGACAATTAACCGTGTACTAACGTGATTAGTTAAAGCACTAGATAGAAAATGAACATTGAATGCACGAGCGTTACGGGCGACTTCGCTGTGAAAGAGTTAAACTAAAACTAATTTGCATTCCGGTTAAAAGAATAAAAGATACAGAATAAATAAAAGAAAAACATAAAAATTAACATAAAAATAATCAGGATAATGAAAATATATTTCATAATTTGTTTTATGCATTTAATTGAAGGTTTATAGTTTACGTATTCATCCGAATTGTCTATTCCGTATCTAATGCCAACTGTCGATCGTTATCTTTTTTAAATACTGTAATGTTACCCATTATTGAGTTGTAGTTTCAGAATATAGAGAATTTCGTTTCACCTATGAAATGGAAGTGGATTAATCCGATATATTATTGTAAATATGACAAATCAATAAATTTCTTTTAAAATTCAGCATCCTCTTTAGAAAGCTCTCGCTCGTTACGCATTTCTCGGTAAACTAAATATTTGATTTCAGTGCAGAATTATTCTGATAAATTCGCTTTACATTGCTGAAATGAAGTTTCAAAATATTTATATTCGAACTATTGAAAACGGAAGGAGTACTGAAATATTCAAACCGTATGAAATGATATTCTGTGACTCAAACACATTACACTGATAAGTTAAATATGAAGCCATATCTATTTAATAATAATACTTAATTATTTGCCTAAAGAAGTACTTGCCTAAGAAATAATTGCGTGGCTGAAGAATTTACGAACAAAGGAGAACTTTCTTTCAGTATATGTAGTACATCATTTTTTTTTTCGCAATCAAATTTAAAATTTTATATTATAAGGTACATTCTTCCTCCTTTCTGCATGCCTTCGTGGTATAACGGTAGCACACTCGCCGTGTATTCGAGAGGTCCAGGTTCGAGTCCCGATGAGGGTGTAGCTCATTTTTCATATCTCTTGCTTAAAAATAACCTAATTTCTCTACAGTGGCGTCCGAACTAAAAAAAGTGGTGGATGATGATTATTCATCACCAGAATTTGACGATTGTGTCTCTTAATCTCTAGTCGCCCTATAAAAGGTGGAGTACATAAAGTATTTTCTCCCTTCTCCCTCCTTTCTGTATGTCTTCATGGTGTAACACTCGGCTTGTATTCGAGAGGTTCAGGTTGAAGTCCCGGCAAGGACATTGCTCATTTTTATGTGTGCTGGAAAAAAAAAAAAAAAGTAATGTTTGTACAGTATTGGTAATATTATAGAAAGAAAATTTTTAAATTATTTCGTAATCACAAAAAAGAAGACTTTATAAAAAAGACAGTTAATTTTTAATAAAAAAATATATTCTAATCAAAGTGAAATTGACAGTACGGGGTAAATATCAATAAAGTGTTTCAATTTTTTGAACATGAAAGGATTAAACAAATCTAATTGAGAAAGTTATTACATCGACAATATGTTATTTTAACTTAATAACATATTGTCGAGAACAAAAATAACTTAATAACATATCGAGAACAAAAATCAAAGGAATTCTTTTTTCTTGTTGCAACTGAGTGTTGCTTTAAGTTAATTACTTTCTTATAATTTGCCGTGTTTTGCCATATATCAAAATACAAAATTAACTATACAGATAGGAGCACTCAATATCGATTAACAGAAGTAACACCGATGATGACATCTATATTAACTCAAAATTCTGATTCTAAGAACATTATCAGACATGGAAAACGTGAAAATCTCATACCATAAAATTAAGTGAAAAATCTATCTGTATCTTCAAGCCATACAAGGTATTTTTGTCTCCCTTTTCGTGAAACTTTGTGAAGTTATTGGAAGCATACGCAACTAGCAATAGGAAGGTCTGGAGTTAGAATGCCGGCAATAGCACTGTATACTTTTCATGTTTCCTGCTCTGACAATTCTAATAGACTCTGCAGTTTAATTTTGAGAAAAAGTTCGTTTCGTTAGATAAATATTCAAAACAAAGCGATTATTGAGTGAATAAAGAAAGAATAAATGTCAAAAGAAACTCAATTATAAATGACATTAAATTAACAATACTTGCAAAAGTACGTACTTAAACAATGTTATTAAGTTCAAACTCGTTTAAAAAAAGTTAGTTACAGCATGTGATTTTTGTCAGAATTCATTTGGAAGATATTACATATAATCACTATCTTTACATTTCCTCATCGTATTTTCTTCTAATTATTAATTACAATAGTGAGAGTTTTGTTTTATTTTAATTGTCGTGACAGTAGTATTTTAATTGTCCATAATTAGCAATTAACAGATCTTTTTTTAACACAGACCTCTTAATTCGCATCCTAATTAATGAAACGCTGGTTAATCTAGAATTGACTGTGCTATAGATATTTGCAAGTAAGGAGAATGAATTACGCAGAGGATTTTCTAAGAGTTAATTCCTGTTTTGCACTGGACACGACGAAAACTTCTCACATTCATCTCATCCTACAGTCGAGTAAAATATCGCAATTCAATTATTATCTAAGAATTAATTCCTGTTTTGCACTGGACATGACGAAAACGCCTTTCATTCTTCTCATTCTACTGTCGAGAAAGGTATCGCAATTCAATTATTATCTAAGAATTAATTCCTGTTTTGCACTGGACATGACGAAAACTCCTCACATTCATCTCATTCTACTGTCGAGAAAGGTCGGTAATTAGCAATTATTCAGTTCAATTATTATCTAAGAGTTATTCCTGTTTTGCACTGGACATGACGAAAACGACGTTCATTCATTTCATTCTACTGTTGAGAAAGGTATCGTAATTCAATTATTATTTAAGAATTAATTCCTGTTTTACACTGAGCATGACGATCCTCCCATTAACCTCATTCTACTGTCGAGAATAGTATCTCAATTCACTTAGTATCAGAATTTCTACTTTTGACAATTCTGTCATCGGTTCAAAGAAAAAAATCTACATCTAAAGCTAAATTAAATTCGTCAATGATTGATTTTGATTTTGCAATAAGAAATTTCATGCATATTGAATGTTAGTGGCACATATCTCTCTTCTTCTGAAGCAAAAATTATTGTGCCACGCAGAAGATGTAAAATTCAATAAATAAATAAGTAAATAAATAAAATCCTAAAATTTTGGGTTACAATATGAAACCTCGGGAAAAAACAATCATTAAAAACTTTTTTAACGTGCAAAAATTAAAAAGCGTAAAAGTATCGGAAAATTAATTTGTCCCATTCCGCATTATTGCCAACTATTAAAGCCAAATGTTTTCTCCTTGATATAAACTATCTATATTGAATAGAACTTTCCTTAAGTAAAATTAAAAACTCAGCCAAAAAAGAAATCAAATTTTAAAACTTCTAGCGTTCGTATTTGCAATTCACATTTGATTGTAAAACAATGTTGCCGTTTAAATAACAGACAGGGGTTTACGAATTGTGCATTAGTAGAAAATTCCATAAATACCATTAGTTCTTATTCTTATTTATTTTATTTATGACATTAAAGGTACAAAATAACACTTGATGCAAAGTATTGCTAAAAGATCTAGGGAAAAGTCACTTTTTAAATGATTAAATGCAGTATGTATAGTACTATATACAGTAACTTAACTCTATATACACTAACGCACTTTTATAACATCCGACAGAAATAAATGGTAACATTTACCGTCGTTTGGAAATTTTTTTTATTTCTGTCGAATGCAGTTTTATCGAAACTGAAATCAGTATCACATCCTACAAGTGTTTATAAACTAAAATGACTAAATTACTTTTACAGAAAGCAAAAAGTCACAATAAAGGCCTTAAAAAATTACATTGGGTCGGCCAAAAAGTAAGTTCGGTTTACACAAATAGATGGAGCTATGTTCGTTTTATTATTCTCTATGTCAATCTCCAAAAAAAAATTTGTTCTTTTGAGATTTGACAGATGACATTTTGAGGTTGCTATAGAAACAAATTCCGTGTATTTTTATTTATAACTACGAGCTTACGGTCAATTTTGACGTGGAATACAAAAATAAACATTTTTCATATATTTTAATTTTTTATTTTCATAAAGGCACGAAAGCAGCTGAGCCTTACAAAGATGTATACGGATTTTATGCTGTCGATTGCTTTACACAATGAATGTCAGAACTGGATTGACAAATTTCATTCTGGAGATCTTTCACTTGAAGATGACCAACGTTCTGGCCGATATTCTGAAGTTGATGGGGACAGCTGTGCAAGAGATTGCGGAAGGGTTAAATGTATGACACATAACAACAGAAAATCACATAAAATGCCTTCAAGTCGTTAAGAAAGATCGATTTATACGAGGGCTGTAAATTAAATAATGGCAACATAGGTATAAATCAATTTTTAATGAACTTACTCAAGTACAATTGCATTACATTCCTTCTATGTAACCACCAGCAAAGCTTATAACCTTTTGCCAAATGTCGGGAAGCCGTTGTAGACCAGTGGCAAGGTGTTGATTGTTGATGTGAGCGACCAAGCGCCCTACTGCGTGGAGTACAAATGAAACTTCATGAAATCGGTGACCTTGGAGGGGTTCCTTCAACTTCGGAAACAGATCGAAGTCACAAGGACTCATGTCGGGTGAGTAGGTTCCAGTATTTCCCACTGCCGCCGTCGCGAAAGGAGAGTGACATTGTTTGCGACATGGCAACGAGCGTTGTCATGCAATACGATAGGGCGATTGTTGTGCAATAAACGTGGACGTTTGCATCGCATAGCTGGACGCAGATGGTGCTGTAGAAAATCGGCAATAGTAATCTGCGATGACAGTTTGTCCTTCAGGTACAGCATGTGTAAGAATCCCACCGTCCCAGTCGTATGCCATAATCAGCATAACCTTCACCCGACTGGGTTCCTATCGAAATTTCTGTGGACGTGACGCCATTCATTTGATTGAAGCTGTAATTCAGGCTCATAGGCTCGTGCTCATGTCTCATCAATGGCGACAATACGCCGCAGAAATGCGTCTCCTTCATTGCGGTATCTCTCCAAGTAGGTGCCAGCCAGTGTATACCGCTGCCATTTCTGTACTTCGGTTAGTCGATGTGGAACCCAGCAGGAAGCAATTTTCTTCACGTTGAGAGATTTCTTCATTATGCGCCACACCATTTGATGACTCAGACCAACCTCTAAGGATAATTCTCGGACAGTTCATCGGTGGTCTGTGGTAAGGAGACCGCTCAGGATGTCAGTCTGCTCTTGAGGAATGGAGGGCTGACCTGTGCGTTGCAAATACGCAGTCTCATTCCGACCCGAACGAAATGCTTGAACCCATCGTGCTACTGTCGTATACGGTAAAGCATTTGTGCCACAGGCTTCCACTAATCCTCGATAGCATTCTGTTGCATTTTTGCCACGGACAACCTCAATTTTAAGCCACGACCGCTGATCAACTTTTGAAAACATGCTTTAGAGCGATGGAAACGATACTCCTCACTTTAACGCCACACAACTACCCTTCTAAGCAGATCGACTGTTTTTTGCATGAAGTTACTCTACACATAGGCAGCAGCGCCACCTCACCTCTCCCATATCCTATTTGCGCATGCCCGCCCTTCTGCGAGTTTCAAGGTTAATTTGCCACTATTTAATTTACAACACCGTAACTAAAATTCTTTTCATCCCTACTAATAGATGGCGCCACACAAGCGCCTCATTTGTTCAAGTTTACTTATTCTACGGACGGCGGCACAGGAGCCTCCGTCGCTAGTAATCTCTGAGTTCTAGCACAGCATGTGCAGAAGTACTTCCATATTATTGGTTACAACTTTCTCGATTCCTTAAGCATTTAAAAGTCAAGTATAATATATTGGTAAAGGCCGTTAATCGTCGATTGCCTCTTACTAAGTGATAAGACATAGGCATATACATAGACATTTATATTTGGGTTTCGCATGGACTAAAGGAAATTCACTTAACACGACGAAACAATATTTACGATACGCATTTCAAACATAATGCAGTCGACCCTTTACGAATTTACTTGAAACGAATTATCACTGGTGATGAAAAATGGATCGATTACAATAACATTAAACGAAAAAGATCATAGTCGAAGCAGGATGAATCTGCACACATCACATCGAAGGCTAAATTGCATCAAAAAAAAGATCATGCTTTCAGTTTGTCGGATTGCAAAGTTGTCGGATGCACTATTTTGAGCTGCTTCCAAGTAACCAAACGAATCAACTGAAATGTTGTTGTTACTTATGCTCACTTTTCTGACGTAGTCAGCCCAAGCCACAAAATTCCTCGGGGCAAGGAGCGCAAGATTACGGCTGTCGTTGGCAACAGCCTCGAGCACCTAACAGGGGACAGTGCAATTTGTCTCAGTTCCGCCCCAATTTTGATGGAGAGCACTCTGGGATTGGTCCAAGGACCTCCCATCCCTCTCTCCTTCCATCAAACCACACGAGAGGACTTTGGGCTCGCCTCATATTTAGAGTGCCGCCAAGCTGCACCGACACTATTCATTTACAAACATCCATACCTTCTCGGAATTCGAAACCAGGCCCTTTGGCATGGCAGTCAGCTACGCTAGCGACTATACCGGTTGGGCAACGATCATCTCAAATATTTACTGCCACGAACTTAGGAAATTGAAAGAAGCAATCAAAGAGAAAAGGCCAGAATTGGCGAATCGCAAAAGTATCGTGTTCCATCCCGACAAATGCAAGGCCAGCAACTATTATTGGAGCTTGATTGGGAAGTGATGTCCCACCCCCATATAGCCCCGACCCTACATCGTTGGATTACCATTTATTTAGAAATTTGTAAGACTTCTTAAATGGTAAAAATTTCAATACTAACAATGACATCCAATAGCACTTGGTTGAGCTTCCTGTTGATAAAGACCAGAAGTTTTACGAGAGTGGAATCATGAAGTTACCAGAATGGTAAAAGGCCATCAAACGAAATGGAAGATAGTTCATTAATTTAAAGTTAATTTTTATATATATAGAAAAAATTAAAAGGGTGTAATATGTTTATAGCTACTTTGGTAGGCAATGTGATAACGTGACGTAAGCTGAAGCGAAAAATGGAAAAACAACGCTCTAGACCTTTATATCCCCAAACATTATGATTACAAATTTACACCTTGAAAATTCACTACTTGAAATTCACTACTTGTATCACATAAAATTGTTTTAAAATGCTAAAACAATTTGATTTTTACCTGGAAATAGTAAACTGAAAATACACCTGTGACGTATACAGTACCATACACTGAAATCATCACGAGAAGCATTTTCACCAAAAAAATGTATTAATATACTTAACTAAAACATTTTACTTGAAATCTCTCAATTTCACGACGACCAGGATTAATGTAAATTAATTAAAAATTGAGAGCGATAGAAATACTAGAAGATACTTCATCCGTAGGAATTTCACTCCGTACGACTGCGGTTAAGAAAAAAACATTTCAGCCTCTTTCTTTCTAACGAG
Organism: Stegodyphus dumicola; assembly: GCF_044657685.1. Classification (NCBI taxonomy): domain Eukaryota; kingdom Metazoa; phylum Arthropoda; class Arachnida; order Araneae; family Eresidae; genus Stegodyphus; species Stegodyphus dumicola. The sequence goes on from NC_140769.1 coordinate 136,056,617, forward strand.
AATTAAACCACAAATAAAACTAATTCGAAAAGTGATTTCTAATTAATAGTTAATTATCTAAAAGAGCATCGTAAAGTAATTAGCCATCTATGTGCATTTCTTCTGAAATTATTTAGAGAAATCAGCGAAATTCTTATTTTATTAATAAAGCCAAAAGAGATCTTTAAAAAAGTTAGAGCATTTCAGATTACATTTTAAGCCATTTAAACTGAATACATTTTCCTTGCGAGATGGGTTTTTTACGACACATGACAAATTAAGAAGACTTTAGAAAATGAATACGCAGGGTATCTAATTAAATATCAACGGAATTTTCGATATTTATAAATGCTAAATAAACTGGCTATAAATCTTAAATATCGATATATATATATGTAAAAGAACTACAAGAAAATAAATCTGACAGCTTTCAGATTTTACATTACGCCTAGAGAGGTGTTTCTGTAACGTTTTGTGTGTTACCTTTATTTATTAAATATCATGTTCTTCGCATTTAAACCATAAAATTCAATTCAACAGCAATATCGCGAAATAATTTTAAAATTGGCATACCTTTAGACTTTCCGATACACATTCTCGAGCGCTGGAGATAATTTTTTCTTCTGTATAGTGGTGCCATTGCTTGCTTTGAAATTATTGAATTTGTTAATAAAAAATTCGTTAAAGTGTTACAAAATAGGAAATCGATAATGAAACAAATTCCAAACTCCAAATTTGAGTTTCCAGGTGCCCATATTCGGAGGAGGGTTACGTTATTCAAAATCTGACTGTTCTAAGTACCGTTGTTTTATCACAATGAGAGAAACATGCATGCATTTATGCAGATTACTCATTGTTTAATTTTCTTAATTATAACACAGGGCGATAATATTTGGTAGCAATAGTTTGAAAATTGATACGAACATTTATAGTGAATCGACGCAAAATGCCAAAACGAAATAGATAGCCCTGAGCTATCGCCCCTTTGGGATAAAAATGGCTACAGATCTTAAATATCAATCCTAAACATATATATTTTCAGCTACACAGTTTTGTAAAATTTTAAAAAAAATGTAAAAATGGTAAAAATGCATTTTCATTTGAATAAAACTCAAAAATTGAAATCTGAGAACTTTAAATTAATTTATAGTCTAAAACTTTAAATAGAAGTTGACATTTAAAAATATTAAATAACTAAAGAATGCGGAAAGCGTATTTTTCCTCCTAAATACAGTCTGATTTCTGTGCTAAATTCTATTATAGTACCTGAGATAAGTTTAAGAGATCGACAGATTAGTTTAAGAACAGGCAGATTACATTAGCTTAAGAATGAATATCGAAAAAAAATTGAAAATATAGAAGATTAAATCTTATATTTAAAACGAGCTACTCAAAATATCAATGCCAAAAAATTCGGTAAATAATCTGTGAAGTCGTTATTCCAGCAAAAATGGACGCAACATTGAGGCTTTTGATTTAAAGAGTTAAACATAAAGTAATAACTTCTTAAATGTCTGGATGGAGAGAACTTTTGGTTAGCGGCGAAACATTTTCTATCGCTCTTTTTATTAGTATAAAACTGTATATATTTGATACAATTTTATACTAATAAAAAACTGTATATACTGTATATATTTGATACAGTTTTATACTAATGAAATAACTTCTTATGCGTCAGGATGAGAACTTTTGGTTAGCGGCGAAACATTTTCTATCGCTCTTTTTATTAGTATAAAACTGTATATATTTAATACAATTTTATACGAATAAATAACTGTATATACTATAAATATTTGATACAGTTTTATACTAATAAAATAACTTCTTAAGTGTCAGGGTGGGGAGTACTTTTGGTTAGCAACGAAACATTTTCTATCACTCTTTTTATTAATATAAAACTGTATATATTTGATTTGAATCAATTGATTGTTAAGATCTGCATGCGTTAATTTATTAAATAATTCATTAACTTTTTCCCTAGAAATTCCCTTTCATCAACCCCTTCTCTTTCCCCACCCCGTCCAGAAGATGTGGGTCGTTAGGAATAAATTGTAACATATAATTACTATTCGTTATAAATTGTTACGATAAATTGCGATTTATTGCAAACTATCATATAATGCACATCGTATGTTGTTTGAAGAATTACTCGGAATTTTAATTTCTCAGGACCAATTGTAAGAATTCTCTCACATGAAATTCCACCTGCGACGCATTTTGACCAAAACGAGTCTTCAAACATTCTATGACCTTGGGATAATTGCTGTTATAAGATGGAATCTGTGTAACTTCATTACTAATTATCAGGGTCAGAAATCACAGTATTTTGGTCAATTTCTTCAAACTGACTTTAAAAGAAAATAACTGTTCTTTAATTTCACCGTCAAATTTTAGTAATTCAAGCTTTTGCAATTTAAATGTAAGCTTGCATGATTCTTCAAAGTCAAATTCGTTCATTCGAATGTACATTCATTCAAAGTCAAATTTGAGGTATTCTGCAGATTCTGAAGAATACTTTTCACTTTAGTTTAGAATATAACAACCTTGTCTTTGTAATTTTCAATCGCAGCAAACTCCGCTTCAATTTCGTTTTCGGTCAGTGAGGTGAGAAAAGGTATGCGCGTATTTTCCAAACGTTAGAAATAAAATGATTGAGCTTTGACTGTAATTCAGAAGATTTTACGTTGCTCTTCTTTATGATTTATCTTCAAGGAATTCTTAAACTCAGCTCTGTGAATATTATATTTCAGTTTAATAGCTTCTTTAACTCTCATTTTTACATCCTTCTATGAAGGAAAGGGAGCATTGTAATCGTGAAAAATTTCGGTTATCATATTTCAACAAAAATATTCATTTTGACTGTTCTCAAATCCTTTTAAAAGATGTTTTTGTGTGACATCTGTGCGTACGGACAGAATAAAAGACTATTTTTCCCCAAATCGATTTAAACATGGCTTTAAAGTGGATTCAGAAGGAATTTTTTTCGTGAAGTCTGTACGTACGCATGTAGGTATCTCGCGCAACTCAAAAACGAGTAACCCCAGAACGTTGAAATTTTGTATATGGAATTGGCATAACATGTAGTTGTGCAACTCCGTTTTTTGGCTGCAATAGTACCCACCTCGGTAAGCTCAGTTTTTATTCTTATATATTGGTAAATTGTGCATTTTTTGCTTTAAAAGTGTTTGAATTATGTTGTTTCTGTGTTCCGATTAAGGTTTTTATGCCTTTAGTTAATATGCATGCAATAGTTGTAGAATTATCAACAATTTAAAAGTTTTTTAAGCTCCACTAAGCCTAAAGAAACCGCCTTTTGTTTACATTTGAAAAATCTTAGTAGAATAGTGAATATGGTCAGTGTCTTTTTGACGAGTCGGACCAAAAGTAAACTTTCAGTTTTGTGCACCAGAAAGTTTACCTTCTTGTCTGCAGGCCGAATTCCTTGTTTTTGCTTAGAAACCTTAGTTTTATTTGTAAAAATTGTTTTTTTTTATATGTTTTATTTGTATTTGGTATTTTATGTTTTTACAATTTTAAATTAAAATTTTTTGAGTTTTTATTTTTGCCTAGGCGCGAAGTAAGAAGTGAATTAACTGAATGAGAAATTTATGTGTAGTGAAATTCGAGAAAATGAGTTTAAATCAAATGCATCAAAAATGCTTATAATTTAATAGCCGTACAAGGAAGTCATGTGGTGTCCACATCAGATTTTTATGTTTAAGAATTACAAACAACGCCTGTGTCATAAACTATTACACTACCAGTGTATCACGGAACCTAGGTCTAACAAGCGTATTCTAAAGTAGCATTTATGTCTGAAAATAGGCTTGGATCTTAAATAAAACAACATTCATGTAAACAATAAACATTCTTTGATAAGCCTACTTTCTGCATGTACATATTTTTTGCCCATTCTAAAAACTGTTTGGTTTCCACTTATAAGAAGCAAAACTAAAAGTAATTATTAGTGGCCGAAAAACATTAAGCAAATAAAATTAAATAAAAGTACCCGTTACATACAAGCTACATGTCATCTGCAATCCAACACACGTGCATTGAGAAGTTAGAAAGTTTGGAAAAGCTATGCAGAGCTTTCTGCCTTGTGGGAATTCCACTCGGCACAAAATGGCTGAATGCCTCTCTTATTATTTAAGACTATCATACTGTATGTATAGAAAGGAAAATGCTTTTCGATTTGAAAACTAAATTATATTTGCAACATTCCATCCTATTCTTTTGAATCAGTATGTATTTGTAAAACAGACTTTCTTCTTTAGACTACTAAACGTAAAACGTGTAAAAATATTTGGAATAATGTAAAATGAATTATTAATTCTAAAAATATGCTCTTTTAAATGGCAAATTATTTTCAAAAAGTCCTTTTTAAAAATAATTGTTTTTGATCATCAAAAATTTTTCCTCCAATTGTAAAAGAAATTAAAATGCTTTATTCTTTTTTAAATAATAATGTAGTAGAATTACTTACAGAAGATACCTCCATGGTGTATTTAAAGGCTATCTGCTTAGAATTATGTAGACAAAACCGAGCATTCTTTTACAAATTATTTCCGTATATTATTTTATTTAGGAATATTGTTCTTTGTTTAATGGAATAAATGAGAACAGCAAGAAAAACAAATGCACATAATAAACCTTCAATCTTTTAACAAGCATGACAGTCATATATTCGTGTTCTCCAGTATTTTCCAATTTAAAAACAATTCTTCCATCTTTAAAATTCGTAAACAGCGAACTTTCAATATCCCAATAAAGGTTTAGTTTAAAATAAATTATAAAATAATGAATTATAGTTAATTTAAAATACGTGTATAATTTACGCATTTAATTGTCCTTATTTAAGGAACAAAGTAAATATGATTTATAGTGTAAGCATTAACACTTCTGAAATTTCACTGTAAATATTTCGTTTGGTTTTGCATTCAGATTTGACTTTCTTCGCTATTTCGTCATGCATTTATTTTTTTTTCGTGTATTTGTCATTTTTCACTCCTCTTAATTTCGTTCTTATTAAGTTTCGTAATTGTCAGACTGGGTCTTGTTGAAGGTTTCTAACATCTGGAAATGGATGGACTAAAAAATTTCTAACTCTGCATTTGCTAATCTACTTCCGGAATAAAGTTGAATGACTATGAGGAAATTTTTAATGGTATAGAGTTTTAATGATTCAAAAGGTAGTTTTGTTTATACTGTGAGAAATATTTTTAACATTTTAATGTTTTAGTATTTAAAAGCATTTTACATTCAAAAAAGAAATCAAAAAAAAAAAAAAAAAAAAAAAAAAGACGTATCTTCTAAAACTATAATTTGTTTTCGTTTTGACCTTAATTTTATTGAATAATAGATACTTAGTTTTATCTATTCGCAACAGCAAGTGCTCCGCTTGTTTAAGAAAATAAAAGAAATATTTTTATCTTTTTCATGTTCCTATTTTTAGTCCAAAGGGTCTTTTTCCCTGAAGGAATATTGTTTCGTTTTGCGATTTTGCGTTGGTTCCCTATAAATGTCCGTTTCACTTTTCAAACTGTTGCCACCAAATGTTAAGAGTACTGTTATATTTGAAGAAATTGAATAATGAAAAATCTGCATTAAATGTATGTGTATATTTCTTGCATTGTGATAAAACAATGGTACCTAGAGCCATCGAATTTTGAATGACGTAATCCTCCTACGAATATGGGCATGCGAAAGACCAAATTTGAAATTTGGAATATGTTTTATTATCGATTTCATATTTTGTAAAACTTTAACGAATTTGTGAGTAACAAACTCGATGAATTGAAAGCGAGCAATGGCAACGCTCTACGAGGAAAAAAAAAACTTTTTATTTCCAGTGCGCGGAACTGTGTATCGGAAATTCTAAAGATATGCACATTTTAAAATTATTTTGCGACATTGCTATTGAACTGAATCTTATGGTTTAAGTGCAAAGAACACGATATTTAATAAATACAGCTAACACACAAAACGTTAAAAAACGCCACTTTTGACGTAATTTAAAATCTGAAATCTTTCAGATTTTTTTTATTAGTGTAAAAAAATTAATGTAACCTCTTCTTTGTGATGTTATGCTATTTTTAGAATGCATGCTTTCTGTACCACAGAGGATGTTGGCACATATTTAGATGGATTTCATTGTAATTACAGAAGTATTCTACTTAAGATTTCTATGTTTTATATATTCTATTTGATAATCCTTATTCTTCAGCACACATCGTAATTTCCAAGATAATAAAGCCTTTTGTAGTACCGGAAAATGTATTTTATCCCATTGTTCTCAAACGCCTTTCCAAAGTTTAAGGAGGTTGCAGGTCGACGGTTGGACAAACCCCTTTTTTAAAATCCAAAAGCACAAAAATATATTGGTGATAGATCAGGAGATTTAGTAAGGACATGAGTGAAGAGTATGGCCTTGATAAGTGTTTTTATTCCATTTGTTCCAGGAAATTAACAGTAAATTTTGACGTAACTTTGCTTGCTTTGTCTTGATGCAGTGCTACTGCTTGATCACACTGTCTAAAGAGAAGGCATCTCAGATTTGAAAATTGGGTATAAAATATTTTTTGATAATATATGGAGTTAATCTTAACATTTTTCTCCACTTCTTTTATTTTTAATTTGCCGTTCATTCAGAAACCCGCAACGATCATAAATCCCTTAGAAGAACTTTCTTTAGATTCCTTGGACCATGTTTTAAGATTTTATTCTCCGCTTTAATGTCCTCCCCGGGGGTCGACATGGAGAACTCTGCGAAGCTACTGGTTAGGATATGTACAGAGGCAGTCTCGGCTACGGGGGTATAAAATTTATGAACCTAATGGGTCTGGAGGCCCCAGAAAGGTCATTCATTGGCCGGCCCGATGGTCTGGCGACTCCTAGAGCGGTGCGTCTCTAGTAGTCTGGGGGGGGATAGCGCTCTCGGGTTCGCTGGTTAATGTCCCACTGTGACGGGCAGACCAAGCGACTAGCAGGTAACAAATTGACGACCAGTGCTGTCTGGGCAACGTGTTCCAAGCGGTGCGTCTTTCTCTCCAAAGTGTGAGGGCGGATGTTGAGCCTCTGTACCTAGTTCTGAGGAGCGAGGGAACCGGTAGTGTAGTTCAGTTTTGCGGGGCAGGAAAGCCATTATCTTACTTACTTACTCCGCTTTGATGATAATAAATAGATCTCTTTTTATTGAAGTCATTTAAGTACATCCTAGATTCATCTATTGTGGCAACATTTTTCCATTTTTTTGTCCATAAAAAAGTTTCTTACAAAGAATTCTGCTGCGATTTCTGTGTTCAGAGATATGTCGTGGAGAAAGACGATGCATATTATGTTTCTTCGCCTTTTTAAGATTCAAGCCAACATTAATCATTGCGTTTATAGTTGACACTGAGCATTTTACTGAGCATTTTAATGAATGTCATTTCACTTAACGGATTTTCTTTCAATATTAAAGATTTTAATTTTGCAACATTCGAAACAATCTGCTTTTTTTTTTGGATACGCATTTGAAAAATTTTTCTGCTTGAAGCTACATGTCCGTGGTCGGAAGCCATCATGGCGGTACACCCACTCACTCTACTTGAAGCTTATATTTGTACGTTTTTTACCTTTGTTGCTGACACTATTACCTAAATTGGCCTTTAGATATAGAAAATCCATGTCTTTCACAATATTTTTTAATAACTAAATACGATTGATTTTCTTCGGGAAGCGCACAAACATAGCCTTCCATCCATTGGAAAACAAAACCATCACGTATAAGACGATAATTTATACTTTCAAAAATAAAATTGTAGTTAAAAAAATTCCAAGTAGAGGATGTTTTTTACAGCAAAGGGAAATTGTCTAAAAATGTGAGAACAGCTTCTGTACTAATATGAAAAAGGAAGATTTTTTTTCATTAATATTTTCATTTTTCCGCGATATTGATATTTTTGATTCTCACTGATATTTTCGTTTTCCTGTTTTTTCAGTTCCACTTTATTTTCTTCATATTCGCACACAGTATTTGCGGAAAAGATGTCACGTGACCATTTGGCGATTTGTCTTCGGCCTTTTTGGAAATAAACCTATTAGAGAAGTTTAAGCATAGATTTATCTTGGAGCCTCTAGAATCCCGCCCAATAGCATATAAATACGGCTTTAAGAAACAGAAAGAGCTGAATGTTACTCAAACTCCGAGAGTTTGCTGCTCAATCAGACTTCACTCGACTGTTTTTTTACAAATATCAACTTTCTTCTTGAATTATTTACTGTGGTATGTGTCACAATTACTTATAATTAATTGTCTCTTCCTGCTCATCTGGAGTGATTAGTTTAACTTTCTTTTTTAACTAAATAAAAGCTATTTAAAATAAATTTCAAAACCTTAAATTTCGCATATTGAATATTTATCAAAACATATGAAAAAATAGTAATAATATCGCAAAAGAGAAAAAAATTCAAATGTATATTTATTTTCGATCTGAGATCTAATGTTTGATACCTGTAAAACATCTTTTTTTTTTTTTTTTTTTTTTTTTTTTTTTTTTTTTTTTTTGTTACGCATTGTAATTGGAATACACTGAGAGCTAAACACGAAATTCTTAAACTGACTTTTCTTTCAATTTTTTTTCCAATGGCAGATTGTGAACAATTACAAATGTAACTCAGTCCATTAATCTATACAAGGCCGGATGTGGTGATTTCTTTATTATGGAGGCACTTAATAGATGGGCCACCATCGCCTTTCCTATGAAGGGACGGACAGTTACAACCATGCCTTCTCCGGGATTCGAACCCAGGCCCTTCGGCATCGCAGTCAGCTTCCCTGACCACTATACCAATTGGGCGGCCTTTTTTTTCAAATAATCCTACACGTTTAAATGTTACTCATTAAATAACTGATTTTAATTACATTAAAATATGTACAATGCTGATAGATTATTTTGTTGAATTTTAACTAATATGTCTCTATGCTTCAAAAGAGAAATTGTTCTGGTGGTAAAGGCTCTAAGGAAACATCTCACCATGTTGCTTTGTTGTAACATGAAACGAGAATTTTAGCAACCCCTTGTAACTGGAAAAGCCAAAAAATAAAGATGCTTCAAACACATTGTAGAGACATTAGGTTACTTTGAAGCAAGAGCCAGGAGAAATCTGCAGTTCCCTCGCCGGGATTCAAACCTAGACCTCTCGAAATGCGCGCCGAGTGTGCTTACCGTTACACTCCGAAGGTACGCAGTAATGGCGACTGGGGCTTAGGGGACCCATTCACCAAATCCTGGTGTTGAAGAATCATCATTCACCACCTTCTAGTTCGAGCGCCACTTTATTGACATTAGAACATTTAAAGCAAGAGAGGTGAAAATTGTGCAATGCTTTCGCACCTAGACCTACTCGAACCTACACCTCTCGAATATGCGCCTAACCTTTTACACTACGAAGGCATGCTAGAAGGAGAGAGAAAATACATTATAACATCAATTCGAAAGCTTGATTGTTCCATTGGCATCACGATAAAAAGTCATGGATGATGCAAAGCGCAATGCCAAAATGGTTGATGAAACAATGTCTAGGAAAAATAGAAAGATGCTATCTCTGGACAGTTGATCAGCCTATCCACCAAATATAAAAAACTTAAATGAGTAAAACTAGTGTCCCCCCACCCAATGCAACATCAATATTACAGCCTTTGGATGTAATTAGAAGTCTCAAGATTCATTACAGAAATCAGTTTTTAGGGCATGTTCTTTGCCAATGTGCTTCCGGAAACAGAGATCAGCTTGAAAATGCAGCTTACAAATTGTGTCAGTGTATTTGAATCTCATTCAGTGGATAAGAAAAGTTATCTTCAGTATTGTTTTAAGTAAGCGGGCTCTGAAACTGAGAATAAATTCTTTGAACCTGTCAGAATCAGTAGCAGTGCTCAAACGCAAAAATATTTAACAATGGAGGAAAGTTTGTGTACTGATAATATCAATGACGACATAAAACCTTTCAATTCATCTGTAGTTGATGATGTGAGCTTTAACAAAAATAACTCAGAAAGCAGTGAAGAAGAGTCAGACGAAATGTGTGACATAAAAGACTACACAGATATTTTAAAAAGCACCCCCGAGTTAAAAATATTTATGATAACCGTTGATTACAGTGAACGTTTTAAGATAACCAGTGATTTTTAATACTCATGTGGAAAAAGGGGTCCACCAGCGGCCGAACGGTAAAGCCGTTGAACACAAGTAGTTCGGTCCGAGCTTCGAATTCCGCGAACGAGTTGACTACGCGTTTTTTCGTGGTTTTCCTCATGTGTATCGTGTATACAAGCTAGTTTCTCTTAAACAGTCCTCCATGAAGGTATCCATACATTTAGGAAGAAAGCGTTCCACACTTTTCCATAATCACATAAACCAAGTAGAAAAAATAATTGCTTCACAGACTTTCAAACAAAGCCATGTAACGTATTCTGAATAACTTTCTAAAGTGCAAATGCATGTTGTTCATTTCATAGCTTTTTGCAATAATTAAATTTTTTAATTAAGAATGCGCACTTTTCATTAACTTCAGGTTTAAATAAATACCTATGATTGTTACTTTTTTACATATCATTTATTTAAAGCTTTACAAAACCTGGTTTTCTAATCAAATTGCAATTTTAATACGCACTTACTGAAGGAGGGACATCTCTACTTAAGGGACAAAATGTTTGGTCCCGTGGGTGTTCTTTATTTTTTATTGGTGTCTACTAAATTTATATTCTACTAATATAAATTTAGTAGAATGTATCAAAATGAAGGAATCCAGAAGTAGGAAGTTTAATTCTGAAAATTGGTTATTAAAAAGGAACTGGAATATAAATCATGAATAAAAGCTTTTTAAGGGGACTTTTATTTAAATGATGAAAAAGATTTTGAAAGTTATTCGAATTTACATCATGAAGAACCAAAATTTAAACTTTGAAAAAAAAAGTTAATAAACCAAGTAATTATCGTCATTGATCAGAAATTAGTAGACTTTTCAAGGGAAACAAACCAACTCCCGTTCAATGAACAATAATTAATAAATGCGAAGGTGTTTCGTCTTTTACTCAAGTAAGAATGATAATGCCAAACTGGCAAATTAAGCTAGGCCAAAATTGTATTTCCGTTAAGTGATTGGATTTCCAGAAAATCCGAGACACTAAAGCCAAATTAGAGTACAAAGTACTCATTCTGAAAGTAGCGTTTTCGCTAATACAGTAGATTCTTTATGAAGTAAAATTTACAAGATACCCATTATCCGGCTCTTATTATATTTGGCCGTAGACATACTTTCAAGGTGGAGAAGTGTTTTAAATGACGAAAATATTCATGTTTGGGTTAAATTTAAAAGCAAATTAGTTTTAGATAAATAACGAAATTTACCTTTTAGTGTTGTCTCTCGGTTGCTATATTTATATTTGGAAAGTTTAACACTCGCCGTTGAACATTAAAAGTACAAAAAGTTTGACTATTTTACAGAAAACATTGAGCGGGATATTTAATTTCAAAATTTGCAATTTTTTGTGTCATTTTCAACTTATATTAAGTTTAAGTAAACTACAGCAAAAAATGTGTATATTTTAATAGACGTACAAGGAAGTCATGTGATGTCCACATCAGATTTTTTTTTATTAATAGTGAGCATTATTTTACAGTAATATAATGCAATCTGAAAATCTAAAATTTAATTTTTTAAATAAATTCTTCGTTAAACAAGTCTTTTAAACCTCCACTTGAATAACTGAAGCTAACTTCCAAATAAACCCCTTTGTGTTCTTTTAATTTCTCATTCTGGCAACATCTGCCGCCGGGATCACAGATAGAGAGAGAAAGAAAGTCAAGGTAAATTCGCGAGGGGAAAATGAATTCGATTAGACCATCTAATCAGGTAGAAGGAACTTTAATTCGATTACCATTTTTGAAGCTAACGAAGCCAATTAATTGGCTTCGCATCATTCGCCGGGTTCCTCATTAAAATTCCTGCCTAGCTCCGGACTCCAAAGAGCAGCTTCTCTCGACCTTCAAAGCACGTACAGGAGTCAGGCAGATATTAGGAACTTTGAAGCCTTCTCTGCAATTGATAACGTTGCATTTACTCAAAGTATGTAGAGACTAAATGAAAGAAAAGCATCACGACGATTTAGACTTTAAAACGGGGCTAAATTGTATTTCAGACTGACGTCAGTTTAAAAACACTTTGTGGTCCTCTTCAGACAGCAATACATATGTATATATGTATGTAGCATATTTGAAGCTGACTATATATATATATATATATACAGGTTGGTCGTAAAAAATTTCCTTTCTCCTTAATATATCAACCCCCAGCGGTCTATCGCTTAATCAATTGTAATGAATTTTCGTGTTTTGTTATTTGAAGTTTTGCCTTCGAGATTGTGATGATTAAAAACAATAGAGTTGTCACGGTTACGGTTACAGTGAAAAAATTTTGAAATTTTCAAATGGCAACACCCACTGTTTTCCTTTGCAAATTCATCAGCGCATTCAAAAATCACATATGGCGTTGCAACGATACGTGTATGGCGAAACTTACCGCGTAAACATTTTCGCCATGTTAATTTTATTAACAGTTATATTGAGTTAATGTTCCTTTCCTGTTCTGAACTTCAACTTACTACTTCCGGCCAGAACGTAGTTCTAGAATCATGTCTGAATACATAATGAGGAAGAGCGGTATTTAACCGGAAAGTTCTTCAGTCTTAGAGCGAGAGATATCAGGTATTCTGTCTACACTCGGCCGTACTTTAGGCCCGCCCTGGATAGCTTCGCAGTCTATTAACGTTAAGGAGCCAATTCGGTTAGAATCTTGATAGCTTCGGCTATATCTCTTTAGTTATGATTAGTTTAGTATTCTTAGTCTCTTACGTTCAAAGCCGGCTTAAGTGCTTAAAGTATCGGTTTGACTTACACTCCAAGACGGAGTTTTGTTAACCTTTAGTTGGAGTAATAAATGGCTAGTTTACCCTTTTATCTTGTTGTTTCCTGTTGCACTATTTCAAGCGATTATTCACTTATCAGTTCTTAAGATTCTTCACCTCCAACAGTAACTTGGAATGTACTCTACAAACATTTGGAAAAGAGCATTGTAAAGAGCTGTGGTGTAATGGCCGAACCGCTACAGAAACCCCGGGTTGTAACACAGGGTTTGAAATTAACTTCTAACTCAAGTTATAACAATAATATGAATTTTAATAAACTGAAACCATTCTAAATTTCGAAACAATAATAGACCACATTTCAAATGGATTAGAGCACACATCGGTAATAGTGCAACGAGCTCGCAGATGAACTAGCAAAAGAGGCTGCAAACAATTCTTCCTTTCCAAATTACTCAATTCCATATCCAATATCATTACTAAAAACAAAATTAGAAACAGAATTAATGCACTTATGGAAGCAAACCTGGACTGAAGCAACTACCAGCAGAACTTTTACTTTCATAACAAATCCTTCCAGATCATTAATATCTACCAACCATTCAATTACATTTTTTCTAACAGCTCATGGTCCATTTCCAGAATATCTTCATAGATTCGGACTTCACCATACAAATGTCTGTACTTGTGGGAATGAAGGCACAATAGATCATTATCATTTTCACTGCAACCTTACTAAAGATTATCACCTTAAAGCATACAATTTAACTTCTGCTCAGTTATGGTTTCAACAGTTATTAAAAAGTAATATTCTAAGAAATCATCTTCATAATATAATAAATTATATCTCCGCAAACATCGATAATCTTAAAGGAACTTGAAATCATATTATTCTTTGTTCATTTACCTTACTTAATACGCCATCCTTTCTGCTACCTCATTTTAATACTTTCACTCAAGACAATCTTTATTTAAGTACATCTTCAAGATCTCCCAAGCTCAATCAAGAATTTAATATTTTCTCCATCTTCTTAATATATTAATCTTAAATATATTAATAAAGTCTCACCTCAAGTTTATTAGTCAAGACCTTTACTCAAGAATGACTCTCTATCAAGAATTTCCAAGAACTTTCCATTCAAGTCATCCTAATTCATTCAAAGACTATTTCTCATCAACTTTTATTCAATTACTGCTCTTCATTCTCCATAATGAAAAACTATACTCTTATTCTTTACTCTTTACAAAATTTACATTTTCAGCCCCTACTATTCTCATACATTATGTTGTTCATTTTCAAAATTTGTAATGATCTTCTCAAGTATTTACTTACGTATTTATGTTTCATCTACTTACATACTTATTCAGGTATTATGTATTTACATATTTAATTTTTTAAATTTTATTATATAATTCTCAAAATTCTAATACTATATTGACTTCATATATAACAATGTATTTATCTTATTCTAAATTTTTAACTTTTATTTATTTTATCTATTTATGTTTATTATTTATTGTATTATTTATATATTTATTTCTTGCTATTTAATTTTTATTATGTAATTATCAGAATTCTAAAATTTTATTGTATTTTATATAACAACACAAATGGTAGATTATTCCATAAGTTGAGTGTAAAAGCCGAATGTCTTAAAGGCAGTGCAGCTGCTCATCTGATGATAAATAAATAAATAAATAAAAATAAACTAAAACCATTAACAAATGCATATCCAGACGATGTGGGACTAGAAAACATTCATTCCCGTAATTTCAGAAATTATGTGTCGTATTATATACGAGGAGTGATAGTTATACCTGGGCAACATGCCTATAGTTCTAGCAGAAAAGTCCTGGACCTTCTCAGGAAACCACCTTTTATATCTCACCTCGTCGTTACCTGCGCTGAACTCCTGGTGAGTGAGTCCTTCACTCGTACATAACAAAGGTGTCCATCTCTTGACCCTGATGAAAATATTTCTTTTATCTCTCGGTATCTTAGAGTGACCTTCGGGGCTGCAACCGGATTCATTAACAAATGGTCCTCATTTGAACAGGATTTCACCTATGTACCGAAAAGTTACTATTGCATTCTGAAATCCTTCATCCCAGGCAAAGAACCTCTATGTGACCTTATCACTGGACCAATAGCAACATAAGAAAGGAGAGGGAAAAAACCTTTATTGGAACTACAAGCTTTTAATGTGCCCACCTCCTCAGACGATAATGCATTTCATGCGGGAGATTGTTGACAACAATGCCGAATGTAACATCGCAAAATGAAATCTGTATAACTTCATATTTTATGGCATCATTCAATTCTGAAAAATCTCGATGATTTTATGTGAATACCTTAGATTTCATATAACCCTAGAACCAGGATTATACCGGAGGGAGGTTGAGGGATCAAGGTGGCCACAAAACTGCAAAGTTACGGGTCATGATTCTATCTCCAAAGTGCTGTTGCAGTACTTGACAAACGTATGATCAATTCGCTTAGGAAAAGTAGGTGTTGCGGTTAAAAACTTTTAGAATTTCTTCACTGCAATCGTAACCGTGAGAGCTGTATTGTCTTAAATCTTCCCAATCTCGAACGCATACCTTCAAATAATGCTACCTGAAATTTCATTTCACTTGGTGAGCGGATATTCTGCCAGCTGTTCATACGTCGGCCATCCCTTTATGCATACATCGTATCCGCTAAAGACCGGTGCTACCCGTTTAAATATCGAACACTGCAGCTATAGTCATAAAAGTGGCATCTAGGTACAGTAAAGTGACTATGCACCATTTAATGAGGCCTCTTATGACGCCACCTGCGAAAAACAATGGAGTTAGCTTTCCTATCTCTAAAACGATACGAGATAGGAGGAAAAAGTGAATTACAAAGATGTAGAGCAACATCGGTTTAGTAAGAAACGTTACTTCGTGGACATGAATACTAAAAACAAATTGCTGAAAAAGCGCATTTGCTTCATCGTGATTTCTGAAATTGCGATGTTCCGAAACTTGAATGAAAAGAGAATAGATTAGCTTTCTGACGAAAAACGAGCCAGTGCAGTGGTATTACTTGTAATTCACAATTTGTAGTATTGCTTGTAATTCACAATTTGTAGTATTGCTTGTAATTCACAATTAGTGATATCTCATCGCTTGTAATTCATAATTAGTAATAGCGATATCGCTTGTAGTTATAGGTTGATCAAGTTTTGATTAAGACGCACCAAGATCTGTGAACGCCGATCTGACGATTACTATATCCTAGCATTCTGTCATTGCTCTCTGCTGACCACTACATTCTCGACGGCTATGGTTCATCTATTTTTGCTAAATTCGTCGAATCGGTCCAAATATCTAGCAATTCTGCAATTTGGCCAACTCGCTTCCTTTAGTCCGATTGCACGCCATTTTTCAAATGGTGATTTCTGCTCATTCATGAATCCACCTACGAGGCATTAGTACAGTCCATAGGTCGATGGAGCTATATACGCGTGGAAGTTATGCCTTAGGACATTCTTATGCTATTTTTATATACCCGAATATATGCTATTTTATATACCCGAACAATGCTATTTATACACTCGAACATGCTAGTATATATTAGTATAAGAATGTCCTATTTTACGTACCGCTCCGGCGCTCTGCTATAATGCATTGGAGCTTCAGCTAATCAAGCACTGGCTGTCAAACTTTAATTATTTGCAAATTCTGTCATAAGGTATAGGGAGACGCAATTTCGGCCCATTCGGATAACTTTATCTTGGTCCGCTGTATTTCTGCTTTTTATGTGATATAGAGAATCGAAACGTATTATTACGAACATAAGGGGACGAAATTTTCCTTATGTTCAATCCGATAAGAAAACGGATTATTTTATAAAAAAGAGTAAAAACTGATCAATGAATAATGAAAAAAACTGATTACCTTAGTAACATCTATTAAAAGAAGTGAAACATAAATGTAGTTATAAAAAATTATTACGGTGTGCAAAAAATTTAAAACTATAAATTGCATAAGATGAAACTCATGACCTTCGCTCAAATTATGCATCTCTCTTTAAAAGACGCATTTATAATTACCGATAACTAGCCTCTTATTCGGGTAGCCTAAAGTAGTTTTATAACACAGGAAAATTACAAAATGATTTTCATGAGTACATTTTTTATTGACAATGATTTTCATTAGTACATGAGATTGTACATGTATATTTTTATTTACAATGATTTTCATTAGTACATGAGATCCTGCTAGTTTAGTTTCATAAAAATATATCGTGATTTTAATAACAACCAAAAATGTTGCTTTTTTGATTACACTTTACACGTTGCAGAGGTTATAACAGTGACCTTTTACAGAATATTATAACTTATTGTATATTTTTATTATGGCAAGTATTTTTGATTATGCTCCAAAAAGGTCTGCAATGGCGAAAATTATTTTACAGCATTTTTATTTTTCAAATGCATAAAAGCATCTTATCGTTTAACTACTAAATATGGGGAATGAAATATGGAATCAGATTAGTTCGTTCTTTAGGTATTCTTAATTATTCTTTCATCCAATGCCAGTCTATTGGCCATTAGGTCATTAGACTGTGTGCTCTCCAGTATTTTTCCACAAGACAGTTAAAACGAGATAATGATGGAATTCGTCAATGTGAGGAGAAGTCACATCTTTTCCAATTAACACATCAGTATAATCACATGGGCACACTAAACGTAATCAAACAAACTAAACATAATAGACAAACTAACTATAATCAAACAAACTAAACATAACGGAAAAAATAAATATAATCAATCTAACTAAACAAAATGGGTAAACTAAACATAATCAGACAAACTAAACATAATTAAACAAACTAAACATAACGGAGGAGCTAGACATAGTGGACAAATTAAACAGAAATAAACAACATATAATGGATAAACTATACATAATAAAGCAAACTAAACATAATAGACAAGCAAAACATAATCAGTGCTGAAGAATATCTACACAAATTATTAACACCATTTTAGCTGGCTAAGTCTTGCAATTACAGCTTAACCGCTCGAAGAAGTATTTGCCTTAAAAAAGAAAAAAAAAGAACTAAATAAAAGATTCTGTATCAGTTGCTACATGGCATTAAAAATACTTTATTAATTAAAAGAAATTAAATATTTATAAAAATTTTTATTAAGATGTATCATAAATTAAAAGCTTTTTAAATTATATCAGTAAATCAGCGTTTTAAATTAAAAAGTTAAAAAAATGTATTGTTACTGAGTTTATTGCTTGTAAATGACTTAGTTTGCTAACCAATAGCAAATACATTAAACTTAAAATTAAAGTTAATTATCTTACGTTTTGCCGAATTACAACACACTAGTGCTTGGAAGATGGAAGTACTTGATTTCCTGCAGAGGCAACACATTGCTTTTAAATAGCCGAGACTGTAGATTAAATTTAAAATACGAATATTTAACAGCTTGCTAAATGAAGGCAAGCTGTAGAGAGGAAAATAAACGCTTACACGCTTACAGGACGAAGTCAAGTATGAGAAGAAGCAGATTTCGGTTTGAAATTTGCCAAGGAATACATGCTCTTAATTTTTTCACTAATCTAGTTATTATGGAATTATGCTATTAATTGTCAAGAATATCAGAGTATATAGGATTGGGTTGGTGTTTGGTGCCTCTTATATTACTACCAAAAATTTTCATATTTTCATTAATTTAAGCTCTTTCCCAAAGTAGCCGGTAATTAACGATTGATAATAAAATTTTATTAAAATAAAACAGGACCTGTTATTTGGTAAAATTAAATGTTACTTAAAGGATAAATTTTCTAATTGGGAATGGGTTTAATTACCTTAAAATTAAAATTAAAATTGTATCATATTTTAATTTTTTTTTTGAGAGAAGAAAATAAATCACCTTCTTTTTGAACCAACAAAGACACAAAATAAAGTTTAAAACTTAAAATAATCTTAGAAAACACAATCAAAGCGATCCATTGTCCTCTTTTCTTCTTGTCTCTTTATCAGTTCAACCCCTATAGACCGAAATAAGGGGTTGGACAGATGACGACACAGATTACTTTAAAACAAACTGATTTATATACTTCTTTCGTTGTACCATATCCCTGATGACGATGTAGCGAAAGATGTAAATTTATTATTTCATTTTTGGTTCCGGCATGTTTTGCTCCCTTTTCTTGCAAGTTTCATAATACTCTATATCTACAAATAAGCGGTATCCCCATGGGAGCACATTATTCTACATTAATTTGCAACTTGTATTTCTTCGTTCGCTTTTAAAGTACGATTTGCAAAATTTGCTTTCACGTTCATCTATATTGATATAACAGCTTTCAGAAATCTTAATCTCATTGAGAGCAGCAATATCTACCTGCCCAAATGAAATTAAACAAGACCAACTCAGATCAATTAGCTGTGGATTTCCTCGATCTTTGCATTGTTAATCTTCAGGAATTAAGACTTTATGACAGAAGAAGATACTTCAGCCTTCCAACAATTAAGTTCACTACTGGTCCACTAAGAACTGAGAGAAAGTAATTTGGAAATGCTATTTCTAAACCGAATAACAACAAAATTCTTTTATTTGTACGTACAAAATTTGGAGTAGTCTACGCTCTGCGAAAGTTTCCTAACGTTATGAAAGCCATTATCAAACAGTTAGGAGGAATTAGGCGGATGTATTCGAAAATTTTCATAGTATGTATAAATGTAACTTATGTAATTTTACAGTAAATTTATGAATTTGCATATTTTTCTGGCTCGTTCTTTGACTACCAAATTTTCCGTTTAATTTCCGAGAAAATCGCTTTTTACAAGACGATTAGGGAAAAGCTTGTTTATTCTTTAAAAAGAATTACATGTTTCTTATTTCCTACTTTTGCCAGAAATTAATATTTTTGATATTTGTTGATGCAAATTTTCTTAGCTTTAATTTTTCTTCGCCAATATTACTTGGTAAGATTAAAATTCGTAAGTAGCAGCCCAACTGCAAGTTTAAGTCTCTTCTTATTTTGGCAAATGGAAATCTAAAAAAAAAATTTTCTAAAATGAGCAAAGTGGAAGTACAGTTTTTCAAAAATCTTTAGCTAACTAATTTTATTCTTATCGTATTTAGATGCGAATTCTAATACGTTTAATAGTATGAATTCAAAATGATTCTAAATTCAAAATGACTATAAGTTTTGAATTTTTTAACTTGTTTGTAAAATTTTTATGTACAGAACAGAATATACAGTCAGTGCCCTTTAAAACTACTGCATTTTTTTAAAGGATTCAGAAGCCATTTCTTTTCTTTCATTTTGCATGATTAATGCCAGGGTTTTTTTAGTTGGCAAAGTTGTTATTAAAAGCAGGCGTTTTTAATTTTCAGACGTTCGAAAAATATTTAAATTAATTAAATTTAGTGCCTCAGCTAATTTTAAGCATGCAGAAACGTAACAGATTCTACCAAGAAAAGAAATATTGTATTTTGATCATTTTAACTCCTCCTGAAACAATATGAGAGTGACAATGATAATAAAAATTTCCACTTCGGATTTTATAACAGTAAATTTTTATCGAATTTTTAATACACACTACATTTCTTTTTCACTTAGCTAAAAATTCATTTTGCAGCTCCACTAAAATTTGTACCTAATCGTTTTAAAAGCATTAAACAAAATCTGAAAGCTTTTAGATTATATATTACGCCCAAACGGGCGTTTTTTTCATTTGCAGACACATATACGTTTCGAGAGTATTTGGGCTAAAAATATTTAAAAACAACATGTGTTTAGAATTTCCGATAGACGGTCTCACGCGATGGAGATAAAAATGTTTTATTCCTTACAGTGTTGCCACTGCTCGCTTTAATATTGTTGCGTTTTGAATCAAAAATTCGTTAATTTTTAGGAAATAGATAATAAGACAAATTCCAAATTCCAAATTCATGCTTCCAGGTGGCCATGTTCGGGTGTAGGACTGTGTTATTCAGAATTTTATGGGTACCGTTGTTTATTAATTCTTCTTTCATTATTTATTGTTCTCCTTTCATTCTTAATTCTCTTTTTTCTTTCCATAAAAAAAAAGACGAATTTCTTTATCTTTTCTTTTCTTTATAATGCAGGGTGATAATATTTTGTGGCAACAATTTGAAAAGTGTTTCGGGCATTTAAAACGATTAAACGCAAAATGCCGTTTTGAGATTAATAGTCCTTCAGGGCTAACGCCCATTTAGGCCTATAATGACTTAATAATTAAAGAAATTAAAGAAGATTGCCTAAAAGTAATTAAAGAAGTAAAAGTAATTAAAGAATTTAAAGTAATTAAAGAAGATTGCCTAAAAGCTAAACTAAAGATGTTTTACTTTGCCGAAAGAAAATATTGTGAGAATTGATGATACAGGAGTACGCGTGAAAGATAAATTTAAGTTCTTATATTTCGACGTATGACAACACTTGCTAGGAATTACTTGTAGATCCTTTCCTTCTTTTCTTCCTTCATTTCCCGAAGTATGACTGGGTTAATGGATTTTATTTTGCCAGGATTTTTTAGGGTTTTCTCTCGTAGTTTTTATTTAATTAACGTTTTTTTTTATCAATATACGTATTGAAAAGAATTCACATATAATCGGAATCGTATAGCTCAAAACCGCTTTTCTCGCGGTCTAAATGGAATTTCATTTCGATAGAAGACGTTTTCCACAAAAAAAAGTAATTACTAGATTTTCTTTACAAATCGTAAATGTGGAACAGCCATCGATTGAAAGGAAACGTAACCAACTTCTTATTAGCTCGCGTAAGGGAAAGAAAAAAGGTAAATTCTAAATGTAATTAAGAAAGGATTAAAAGTTTTTTTCTCTTTGTCCTTTTGCTCGCGTCAGTTACTTTTCCCAAATCCCAATAACTTCGAAGCTCGTCTTTCATTAAACAGCAGCCACAGATCGCAAGAAATTGTTTACAGCATTTCCAAAAAAAGATAAAGTGTTGCCATTCGTAAATAACTAAAAAATAAATAAATAATCACTCGCCAGCTATACAAAGCCCAATCGCTTTTCAGAAGCGCCTTATTTCTACTGATGCTTATTTATTTATTCTCTTTCTCAAAATTCGTGTTTACGCCCTGAGACAAATTAATGAAACGTTTAATGATTACTTTTCTTACGTTCGCATTTATATTTAATCTGAAAGCTGTCCCGAGGAAATTATTTTTCGTTCGCGAGATTGATTATCCATTTATCCGCTGAATACTGTTACAGTTAGAATTTTACTACCTTCTGCTTTTTTCCCCCCTAGTCATTTTCGCTTCCACTACCATTTAATTACAGGAAAAGTATAAATATTACTGGGAAAAATCTACATAATATTTGGCATTAGATTTTTAAGTAGATGCATAGGATATTTTTATTTAATTAGAGGATAATGGGTATACTGATAGGAAGGCGGTGTTTTTTAGAGGGAAAGGGGCTATACCATATATTATGAATTTATTTCTATTTGGTGATTAAAACAAGCTTTGCGGAAACATTTGGAAACTCTGAGAGCTGCACTACACTACCAGGCATTTTTCATTCACTCGTCTTGTTAGGGAGGGGGGGGGTCTAGGACTTTTCGCCGTCAAGATATGTTTTTCTTTACATGACTGTATTTTATCTTGCCGTATTATACTCATATTAAATTTATTTAGTTTAATAATTCTGTTTACCTTTTATATACTTAATAAAGGTTGCTTTAAAAATATATAATTATTTACAAGTATGAAATATAAAGAAATTACACATAGATAGTTGGAAATTTATGTCATTATCAAAGAGAACTGGGGCTAAACTTCTGATATAACGGAAGTTATATTATCGAATTGAAAATTATGCGCGTACAATATTTACATGATTCGCCAAAATTTCTTTAAATTTTAATTGGCTAATTCAGAGAAATCACTCATAGAAGCAGGAAATTCATATTTATATGAAATCTGAATAGAAAAACGGAATTACTTTGGAATCTTGTCAGCATTTTACTATATGTCATGTGTAACGGTGTATTTGTATAAAATGTACATAAAAACATTTTATATAAAATGTTTATTAAATTAAATTAAATTAAATTAAATTGTTAAACTAAACAGAGTTATTAATTTAAATCAATATAATGCGATAATACAGGCGTGTAAAGAAAAATATGTCTTAACGGCAAAACGTTCCAATCACGAAGCGACCCGACGGCGAAACGGTTCTACGGCGAAACGGCCCTACGGCGAAACAGCCACGTTGAAACGGCCAGGGCGAAATGGCTACGGCAAATAGTCCCATCCCCTTGTTGGCTCTAAACAGTGATTTGCTTACGCTGGGGATTGTCGATTCATAGATCATGGGATTGGATTATATAAATTACGGCAAAGCCGCTCAAAGGATATTTGGATAAGGATAAAGATGCCTTAGTAGAGGGTTCTGTAAATGATCTCGTATTCAACTTACACATCAAAATAAAGAAAATTACCATGCAACCAGTCTGTTTCACGAGATATGAGCACGAGAAGTCACAACAAACCAACGGATAAATTTAATAGCTAGTTGATAATTTAATTGACATACTGAACATATATTTAATTTGTGATATGTTCAACTGATAAATCTTTATTAAACATTCTAGTGGAATTATCAGTAAAACTTTTTTCTAATGCCATATATTACACTAGTGCAAAATAATTTAATTTTGAGATGATCACACATTTTTCAACAGTTTAATTTTTTTTATTTAAAAACATAGGTAAAGGTAAAATTGTATGATTTATTTTGTCAAACACGTTACTTTAATGGCAAAAATTGTAATAATCATTTTAGTAAACTTTTTATTTTTATGTTAATTCTTTTCGATAACATCTACACCTTCCGATGCCCCTTACCATAATTCAGACTGAGGTGAGTATAAATAAAGAGCGAATATGTAGTGAAAAAGAAGTGTGCAAATTATAAATGAAATTTTTAACGCTGATACGTCCATCTATCACCCAGTATACGTTTTTTAGAGTAATTTTGAATTTGTTAGCTTTCAAGGCCAGAAGTTAGATTCAGCATGTAGCTGGGGACATGCTAGTAAAGCTTTGAAATTTATATCGAATACCACGAATACAGTACTTTATTGTTGTGTGAGGCTCAATATTATCCCCTCAAACGAGTTTTTGGCGTTTGCGTTTATTGTTTCGTGACAGTGAATTCCCTAGGAACGGAACCTTGAATAGGCAGAAAAAGGTGACTGATCCTTTGTCACAGTGTTCATGTTCCCACTAAAGACGAAGGAGCAAAAAGCGTCCCTGGAAAGCCTATTTCATGTGTTGTATGTATTTAAATATTTTCTGTTACCCCGCAAGCAGCAGTAGTTAACTCCTACTTAATTTTATTTGTAATGTAAATCTTAAGTTTTAATAACCACCTTAATTAAATTTTACCAATTTCTGTGTTTCTGTAATTCCCGACTTCTCATTTAAGTATGAAGACAGAATTACATAAGGGTTAACAGCAAAGAGTTAACAGCTTATAGAGTCATAAGTTTTTTTTTTTTTTTTTTTTTTTTTCAGTCCAAAGGAGCTTTGTTCCTGAGGGACTATTGTTTTCGTTTTGCGATTTTGCGACGAATCACTCTGAATGCCCGTTTCACTTTTCAAACTGTTCCCACCAAATGTTAGAGTCTTGCATTATATTTGAAGAAATTAAATAATGAATAATCGGAAAAATATATGGATGTTTCTCGCATTGTTATAAAGCAACGGAATCTAGAGCTATCCAATTTTGAATGACGTAGTCCTACTGCGAATATGGGCATCTGGAAGCCCAAATTTGAAATTTGTAATTTGTTTCATATTTTGTAAAATTATAACGAATTTTTGATTAACAAACTCGACGATTTCAAATCGAGCAATGGCAACGTTGTACAGAAAAAACATTTTTATCTCCAGCGCGCGAGACTGTGTAGCGGAAATTCCAAAGATATACTCAATTTAAAATTATTTTGCGATATTTCTCTTGAACTGAATTTTATCGTTTAAGTGAGAATAATATGATGCTTAATAAATAAGGGTAACATACATACAAACAACAACAACAACAAAAATCAACATTAAAACTAAAAAATTTAAAAAGATCTGAAAGGTTTCAGATTTTAAATTACGTTCAAAGGGGCGTATTTTTTAACGTTTTGTGTGCTACCTTTATTTATTAAATATCATGTTCTTTGCACTTAAACCATAAAATTCAGTTCAATAGCAATGTCGCAAAATAATTTTAAAATGAGCCTATCTTTAGAATTTCCGATACACAATTTCGCGCCCTGGAGATAAAAAGTTTTTTTTTTTTTTTTTGTTTTTGTTTTTGTTTTTGTTCCCCGTAAAGTGTTGCCATGGCTCGCTTTCAAATCCTTGAGTTTGTTAATCAAAAATTTGTTAAAGATTTACAAAATATGAAATCGATCATAAAACAAATTCCAAATTTAAAATTTGGGCTTCCACATGCTCATATTCGCAATAGGATTACGTCATTCAAAATTCAATGGATCTACGTACCGTTGTTTTATCACAATGCGAGAAATATACATGCATTTATACAGATTTTTCATTATTAATTTATTCAAATATATTGCAGGACTCTAACATTTGGGGGCAACAGTTTGAAAATTGAAACGGACATTAATAGTGATCCAACGCAAAATCGCAAAACGTAAAAAATAGTCCTTCAGGGACAAAGTCCCTTTGGACTAAAAACGTCTCTTTGGACATAATTAAAAATCAGAAACATTTCATATATTTTTAATTATTTTTTTTTTTTTGTGTGTGTGTGTGTGAAGCAGAAGATATAAAAAATGAGCAATGCCCTCCCCGGGACTCGAACCTGGACCTCTCAAATACGCTGATTGTGCCACCGTTACCCCACGAAGGCATGATAGAAAGAGGGGAAAATACTTTAGAAGCTAATTATGTTTATTTTGTAATAAAAAATGTTACATCAAACTGTTATGAGTACCAAATGTTATGGTATTACGTTCTACTTAGCGTATGTTACAAAACAGAAAATATCCTAAATTAATTAATGATACAAATTATATGTGCCAACCAACACTTGATCTTAAAATAAAAATAAATACATTGCTTTGTATAAAATGAATAACCCGATTTGAAAATTATGATAAATGTTATCCTCTTTTAATCAAATAGCTAATTAGAATTAGAATAAAAATTGTGTTTACTCCTTACATGCGTTGTAACAAGACATATCACAACTTTTGCATGTGATTTATTCCTTTTTTAGGAGCTACTAAATTAATTATCTTGATTACGTAAACTATTTCTAATGAAAAAAAAAAAAATCGATTCCACCATTTTTTTTAGTCCTTGATGCATCTGTCATAGCCAGATTACTTACTGACGATCATGGGACACGTGGCTTTCCGGAATGATTTTCCAAAATAAACTGCCGTCAAAAATATTTGAACACGGAAAAATCATTGCTGCTGATCTGTTCTTCAAATCAATGCAGATTATTTTATAAGTATGAAGGAGGTCCTTAGACTTATGCCTCATTTGTTTTTCAGACGAAAGTACACGGCACATGCACAAAATAGCAGGGCGAATTCTTAAGAAAACAAGTAATATTAAAAAAAAAAAAAAATTAAATAAAGTCAGTTCCTACTTAGGTCAACAAAAAAAGAAAAATATTTTAGTTACTTTCTATTAACCTTTTTTCGTTTCTAATTTATGAAGCTGATGGTGGTTTGTAATTTTTCATTCTATCCATCTCTTGTAATGCTTCATTATTGCAAGGAACCTTTCCAGTGAGTTTCGAGCAGTCCAATTCTTCAATTAATATTCCATCTAGTGATTTCTCACGACTCAAAGCGAGATATGCTCGACCTGCTGTGAAGAGTTTTCCTCCTAGATGCATAATCTACAGTGCTATTTATTTATTTTAATAAGCAAAGGGTTATATTTTAAAAGGTAATATGTTAAACATATATTATTATCACTTTAGAAATATGGAAGGAATTTTCGCTACATAATGGGACATTACATCCGCTTCATCCAACTCTATAAAACTACAATTCTTTAATTCTATACATTTAAAAATCTTTAAAACTGTCTTACTGTTGCCACTTATTTTTGTTAAATATGACAATCCCATTTATCACAGTTATGTACTATTATTTATAAGTTGTTATAAAATTAATGTTTACAGCACGTGAGAATTCCTAATAAACGGTTATTATTTGTAAGTCTTATAATATATTTAATAAAAACAGCATATCTTTAGTTCCTCTAACACAGAAATAAATAAGTAGGAATTGACTTATGTGAAAAAACTGTATTAACATCGAGTGTCATCCACTACAAGTTTAAAAAAATGTATTTGAACTTGAGTGGAAGAATGAAAAGTATTTTATTAACAATTGAAAATTTGAATAAAATATAGAGCGAGTGTGAGCTAATAGTAGGAATTTAAAAACATCGGTCTTTTCATGAATGAAGATACTTGCCTCAAAATGCAGTAAATCGAAGAGCCTTTTCTGTTGGTTTGAGCCCACTGTTTTCTTCATTTTGCAAATTTGAAGATTGCCACCATGTCATCACTGCAGACCTAGGAAGAAGAGTACAGAGGAGAGTGAGACCGAAGTCTCCTTTCCCTTGCAACACGCCGCCGAAAAAGACGGAAAAAAACTAGTCCAGTGAGAATTTATGCACCCGCGCTGAGCGATTTTGATAAAGATTTACTAATCGTAGTTCAAGCGCGAATGTTAATCTTAAACGTTCATATTGCAAGATTTTATTAAAGAGCTAGAAAGGAAACAATTGCATGTTTGTTGTGATCAGTTTGCGATAGAATCGTGTCTCCAATAAATGACGCTTTTACCAATTAATGATAAGTAAAATATTCCATTATCTTCACTGCTGTAAAGGCTCGGTGCTCAATAACGTGTAATTTAATCACATGGAAAGTAATTTTCCGTGGAATGCTTGATTCGCGATTGTAGGAAAATGCTCGTTCTCTAGTAGCAAAATCGCTAAAACGAATATGAGCAACATAATTGGCTTATTGTTGCTGAAAACGATCTGCGAACTGTTGATGCGAAATTATGACAGCCTTTTTTCACGTATTATAAAAATGAATTTTTTTATTCGACGTTATAGGCAATTTTGAAGCGCCATCTATCGGTCATTACAATTTACAATACTATTTTGGCAACTAGTATTATTTTACCCCATGAGTATTATAAACAACGTTTTATAAGGTTTTTTTTTAATACCTTGTAATGCGTCAATTGTAAAACTCATAAATCTATTTTTAGTGCTCACCGTCATCCGTAGTAAAATTTAACGCTCAAAATGAAATTTTGTAGTGACATACTAGATTGTAAACCTTTGCATACATTTCTATTTGCTATAGTTCCAATGATAATATACTTTATAGTAGCATTTTGAAATTCTTCTCTTCATACCATTTTACATTACAACAAGAAATGCAGAACCAAACCAAAGCTTTAAATCTGAAATTCTTTTGAGTTTTTAAAAATTTAGCGTAAGAATATAATTTTTCACATAACTTAATTTCTTACGCTATATATTCTTTTCAAAACATTAAATCTTAATTTTTTTTTGAGGGGCTAGACAGTTACTTCAAGTTTTAGATTCCATAGCCAGTTTCTACTTTTATTTACTTTACTCTAATCGCTGATGCATATCTGTTAACATTCTGCAACGTAGCTTTAAAAAACAAACAAACAAATGTACAGGAATAAAAAAGACAGAGAAAGAAAAGAAAAGTAAAAACAAAAGAACAAAAATGGTCTAGAAGGGTTCAGGTTTTAACAATTGTAGTAAAGAGAACTTTAAAGGTTTAATTTGTTTTGTTGCTTATAAGCAACAACGTAACGTAGCATAAACAACGTAGTCAGTCCAAGCCCACAAAATTCCTCGAGGCAAGGAGCGCTAGATGACACTCGCAAAAGCATCGAGCACCATTCAGGGGACAGTGTGATTCAGCTCAGTTGCGGCCCGATTCGAACCCGGGCCCTTTGACACGGCAGTCAGCGACGCTAACCGCCATACCGGTTGGGCAACTTAATTTGGTTTACCAGTAGATATCATCGATAGATATAGGCCAGGTGAAATAGCGAAACCTTTCATACGAGATTATATGAATTTAGAATAACATGGGAATGCTATACATCTTTTGTAAATTTAAAAAGTGGAAAAGTACAGGGCGATATACACAAAAAAATCTGACGTGTACACCACATGACTTTCTTGTACGGAATATTAAATTATACGCATTTTTTCTTGCATTTCGTTTAAACTTATTGGATTGAATTAAACCTACTTCGTCGATAGCGCATAAACCACAATAGAATAAATGCACTCTTTAAATATCACTATATTTGTTTACCATAGCGACACTCTGGCGCTAACTCTAATATATCTAGAACGATGTATAAAAGAAATTAAGCAAACAAAACAAAAAAACAAAAACAAAAAAAAAAAAAAAAGTTTTTCACAGACGATTCAGTATTTCTCTTTCAATTAATTCAGTTCTCACTTCCCAACAAGGCAAAAATATATAAAAACTCAAAATATCTGTATTAAAAATTACGAAGTAAATCTTAAACACTTATTTCCTCGAAAAAATTCCAGAAAGGATTAAGCATGATTTAATTCGCAATAATAAATGAAGGCGTTATCTTTGTTGTAGCGTTGTCTCTCTAGATTGGCAGCAAATCTACTATTCTGCTGTTTCAAATGTAAACAAATATGTCCGCCCTGTTTTTTAAAACTTAAGGCATAACCGCATTTAAACAGCTTTTAAATTGTTGATAATTGTACAAATATTGCTTTCAAATTTACTAAAGGCATAAAAACCTTAACCGGAAGATAAGAACATAATTCAATCATTTTTAAAGGAAAAAATGCACAATTTACAAACATATAAGAGTAAAGAAACCGAGATCACTGAGCCGGGTAACAGAGTGGATATATATATAAATATATTTATATACGTTTGGTGCGGCCGATTGCAACCAAAATACGAGATGCACATCTACATGTTACAGCAGTCCTATATACAAACTTTTAACGTTCTGAGGCTGCTCGTTTTTGAGTTATGCGAGATACGTACATACGTTCGTACAGACGCCTCGAAAAATTCTCTTCAGAATTAATTTAAAGCAGTTTTATAATTTTTTGGAGGAAAAGAGTCTTTTATTCTGTCTTTACGTACAGATATCACGCAAAAACATCCTTAAATTGCATTCGAAAGAGGTCAAAATGGATATTTTCGTTGAAACATGCTGCCTGAAACTTTTGGCGATTACAATACTTCCTTTCTACTTCGTACAAGGAAGTAAAAAAGGAAAAGTCTTCCCCGTTATATGAAACCCTAGTGGCCTATCCACTGGAACAATCGAAATAAAATTTTCGATTCTGTTATTTGAAAATATGCGTTCGAGATCCTGATGATATGAAACAAAACAGATCTCACAATTACGGTTACGAAGACATTTCGAAATTTTCAAATCGTAACATCCGCTTTATTCCTGTTCACACTGATCAGCGATTGAAAAATTATAAACGGCGTTGGAACTATAGGAGTAGAACGGAAACTGCCTGCCCAAAACATTTTCGAAGAAGAACATTGCAAAGGACAAGTGACAACTCAAGAAGAGAGAGAAACTTTTTTTTATCGTAATAACAAATTTTCAACGTGCCCACCTTCGCAGAAGACAAAGCGTTGCAAGCAGGAGATTATTGATAACAATGGGGAATCTAATATTGCAGGAGAAATCAGTGTAACTTCATGTTTTTTGGGCACTTTCTAAATCTGACAAATATCGTGGATTTCAAGTTACCCCCAAACCAGAAATCCATTGGAGTGAGGTCGGGAGATCACGATGGCCACAAAATTGCAAAGAGTGACTTATTCATTCAAGAACTGGTGTCTGTTAGGACTGCAGATGAGAAAATGTAAAAATAGCTTAAATCTTATTATAATTAAATCTACATTTAAAGCTCCACCCTATTTCTGTAATCTGCAAGAAAGAGACAACGCTGATGGAACGAGACGGCTTCCGACCTAATGTGGCCTAATAGGAGCCAAACGGGATTAAGTGCCGCCCCGCCCTTGATCAATCAACCATGTTGCGATCCCACAGAGGCAGACAAGGCAGTACCAGTACGGTCCCTGCCGAGCCTTACTCTGCCCTGAGAGCCCTCAGGCCTTCTGTGAAGTCTGTTACTATGCCCCC
Source organism: Stegodyphus dumicola (assembly GCF_044657685.1). Classification (NCBI taxonomy): domain Eukaryota; kingdom Metazoa; phylum Arthropoda; class Arachnida; order Araneae; family Eresidae; genus Stegodyphus; species Stegodyphus dumicola. Next base: position 136,087,776 of record NC_140769.1, read on the forward strand.
GTGGTTAAGACTGCCCAGGTACAGATCCTAACCAGTACTTTCCAGGCATTCGCCTGAGTCAACCCTTGGTGGGGGCAAGAAAGGAAACAGAAAAACATCGCTCTATATTATTTCCATTCACGAGTTTAGAGGAAAAGGTTCACCTCCAAGCAAAAGACGAAAACTTTTCGATTGTGTTTTGAATTATTAAAATTTATTAATTTTATTAAAATAGGTTATTTAATTACTGATACATTTATTTTTATTTTCAATCACATAGCGCAACTTCATTAATGTTCAGAAACGTGCCTTGTACTCCAATAATTTATCGATTTGTTAGATCATTTTCAGTGACAAATAATGACTCTCTTGTGAAAAATGTTTTGGCATTCAACAAAGTTGCCGATTTTCGAATTTTAATAGTTCCTCTCGATCACCAGATTAATGGTCAGAGACAACGTTTTTCTTCTCCAGATCCTCTTAAAAAGATTTACATAAGAAATCCATGAGCCATAAAGCAACTTAAATCTAATATTCAACGAGCTGTTTAGGAGTTAGAATCCTAAAGTCTAACCAATGTTACGGAGAATTCGTGAACAGAATGCGTCGAGCGGAAGCTAAAAGCGGTCGCTCTTTGGCTTCATATATTTTAAAAACATAATAGAAACGTGTTTTCACGAATTCTATTTAATATTGAGAAAAGAAAAATATTACTCATTACTTTAATTATGATGTTAATTATGCTTTTGCTATGCAATAAACAAAGCAACATTCGAACAGTTATCTTTTTAAGATTATTTGCTTATAAAAGTTATCGGTTGCATATATCATAAACTAAACGAATTTAAACTGGTATTATTTAGGTAGATGAGTATAAAAACGCCAAACTGATGGTGACAGTCCTGGCCTTTGGTGATTGGTGACTTGCCAATTAATGATGTTATAAAGTATTTTCTCCCTCCTTTCTGCATGCCTTCGTGGCGTAACGGTAGCACAGTCGGCGAATATTTGAGAGGTCCAGGCGAGCATAACTGGCGCCCCATCCCGAAAAAAACACTGTGATATGATGAAAATCTTGTTTGAAGACCATTTACCGCCCCTCTGCGAGCGGCGCCCGGGCATCATACACTCCCTTGACCCCCTCGCTATGCCACTGGGTCCCGCTACGCCACTGGGTCCAGGTTTGAGTCCCGGCGAGGGCATTGCTCAATTTTCATGTCTCCAGCATCAAAACAACGTAATGTCGCTACAGTGGCACCCGAACTAAAAGGTGGTGGATGACGATCCTCAACCATCAAGATTTGGCGATTAGGTCCCCTAATCTTCCGTCACCCTTTAAAAGGTATTTTATCCCTCCTCTCTGCATGGCTTTGTGGTGTAACGGTAGCACACTTAGTGTGCATTCGAGAGGGCATTGCTCATTTTTCTTGTCCCCTGCATTAAAAAAAAAAAATTCTATTTACTCTACAGTGTGATGTAACGCAGTAAATTTTCACAAATTTTTATTTGTAACACTGTTACATGCGTATGGGTTCGTAAATGGATTGAATGCTCACTGATTCAATGAAAGCTTGATGAATTTTTTCCCCAAAGCACTTTAGAGTTCTTGAACTTTTGTCACAAATGTACTCGTAAAGCTCTGGTCAGTATGACAGAGCACAGTCTGGGTCACCCTTCTTACTATGACAGAGCACTCCTCTCAGTACAACAGCAGCAGTTACCACTTCAAACTACTAAAAACGTTGAACACAAGCTAATTCTAAAAGCCTCGAAAACATAAGTTCGCACAGTACTCTCAATATTCAGTACTTTGAACGGAAAAGCGCTTTCTGATCTTATATAGATTCTCTTTTTCTCCGGTCATATATATTCCCGTCCCCCCATCCACTGAGAGATATCCAGTACCTTATATTTCTCGAAATTGCTGCAAGACATACACATTTAAAGTTACAGTTACATAGGGTTGATTTGGTTTTATTTATTTGAATGTGGCAAAGAGCTAGAACTAACTGTCAAAAGGAAGGGATGCTTTCGGGGAGGACTTTCTAAGGAAAAGTGACTCGTACCGTTACACATAGAGAAAAACCACGAAACGCCCATGGAGCCAGCCCGTTCGTCTGGACTCGAGCTGCGAACCGAAATACCAGAATTCAGCGACTTAACCGCCCGACCGCTGATGGATCTTTGTTACATAGCCATTGAACTATTTGCAGTTACACAGGGATCGGACCAAAATGTTTCAAAATGATCGCCACTTTGCATGATTTTTCTCCAAAATTGGAGATAAAAATTAGTCACCGAAACCATCACCAGCTTGGCGCTATCTCGCCAAGAAAGGTTTTAGGGCGATCCATGGTTTGAATCCGGATGAGCGACAAAATGAGTATTGTTGTATAAATTGGCGGTAAGCAGTTGACAACCCATGGGATACTGATGTGACGTGGTAGGATAAATTTGGTTATATCATTAAAATAAAACTGAAACATAATGGTACCTTAAGTTGAAATAGCAGGGCGAATAATGATTATTGGAGAGGTCAAACAACAAGAATCATTCTTATATTTGTAAAATTTTTAGGGCTAGTTTCGATGGTTTAACTACAGAATTAGTTTCCTCAGCTGCCAAAGTTCAAATGGTTCTGTAGTTAAACCATCGGAACTAGGCCTGCCAAATTTACAAATATAACAATTATATCTGTCAAGAATCTTCGTCTCTTTTGGGAACAGTTCAATGCTTCCTGCAGTAGCAATATTTGTAAAAGCGAGTGAGTGATACCGGCATTTTAGTATAACGTTATGCTGCAAACTGTAGGGAAGATGATTCTTAAGAACGATTTTGAAATCATTTATGTTTTAAACTTTCCAACAAATTATTGATATTTTAACTTCTTACTAACTTCTGCAACCTGCAAAAGGAGTAAAGGCATCGCGAAGACACCAAACCGTCTTGTTTCGACTTCAAGCATTTTAACCAAACGAATAAATACTCAAAACAAAAAACTCATTTCAATTTATAAGGATAATATCTCAGCTTTCTTAACCGGAAAATGTCTTCAGATTCGGCACCAGTGAGCGAAACATCCTTCCAGATCAGCGACCGCAAGAAACGACTCAGAAACAAAAGGGAAAAAAGTTAAATTTGCGATTTGCGGAAACGGAACCATCCATTAAGCAAGCGGTATCTTCGACGCACTTAAGACTCGTGTAAGATAAGTGTTATTACCGTATCGATTTCGTTCGGGGGGGATGTTCGGAAGCGGCAATATCGTCGTTTTTTGGAGTCAGGCCAAGATTATGCTCCCCGCAGATTAGCGTATTGAAGATCTTAAAGGTTGTTTACCACAAATGAGTTGCGACGTATTTGTGCGTATACAGTGCCTGTTCTACACCCAGTCCTACTTTAGCAGGTCTCTTTTTGCGTTTCCGAGTATACACCAACAGTTTAAGTTACGAGACGAATAGAATGAAGGCTGTTTCAGAAGTTTCTCATGTGGAGGTTCCACTTATGCACATGCGATGAAGAGAAAGGCAGTCATTGTCACATTAGAGTGTGACAATATTATGCAAATTATACTGTAGAGATTCACTAGGTTTTTCATTGTAAATACATGAATAAACAACTATGCCTTCGCTGAAAAAACTTGCACCACTAAATCTTTTACTTAATAGCAAGATGTACTAGTCACTTAACCACCAGAGCACAAAGTGGAAATCGCGATGTTTCTTTACCCTTTCCACGTTTTAAAGGATAACGGGGAGAGGTATGAGTCCCAGTCAAGGAAATACAGGTTGTGGCATGTTATCGTTCGATAGGTTTGAATGCTGGTGTCACAGCAGAAGTATTTTAGGTTTTTCTCGGAACAGAAAAGTTGGGAAATAAACTTTGCTTTCTTGGGGATTTGAGCTATGCAGGCCAAGTTGTATTGTACCTGCTGGACTAAGTATTGTTACCGGCTGAACGTACTAGCCACCTACATCACAAAAGCACGTGCTAGAAAATGAGATAATTCCTTATAGCACAACAATGCAGAACATTGCGCCAGTATTTTGATTTTAAAACGTTCTTGGGAGTAAATTTTCGGAGCGTTATGTTTTTTTTTTGTTGCAGTCTAATTTTTTTTCGCAAGAAACCTTTGCTCTGCCCACATCTATGACTTAAAGCTCGACAACATAAAGGTCGACAGTCACCAACCGCCTCGACCGTAGTCGACATCCCTCATATTAATATTATTTTAATATTCTATCTAAATTTGCTGCACCGCTTGTAGTGGTGATCTACAGGCTACGTCACCACAATGAGTCTGCCCTTTAGCCTCGCCTATTGGTCTCTCTCAATCCGTAGGTTACTGGAGACCAACGGTTTTGGTGTGCAGAGGTTTTTTTTTTTCTTCTGTTTTATTTTAATAGTTTTCGCAAATTTAATATGTTGCACCATACCAGCGACCGTCAACATATTAGGTGGCCAGTAATTAACGTCACCTTCGGTCTAAGTTTATTTATTAATTTTCTGTTAATTAAATATAAGCCAATACAGGATCAAGAGGCATTATAGGTTATTTTAAGTATATAAAAGTGGCAAAATGGATGAAGAATTTTTTTTAGGATACAATGAAAATAAGTTTCAAAATCCAATATTCTGCTTCGTAACTTAGATCACTGAGCTATGTATACTTATTCAATGAAATACGTTTCTGTTTTAGGTGATCTTCTTTCTGGAAATTTTTTTTAGACGTACGCATGTATCGCTTTGGCAAATTCCGACAAAGAGCTGATAAAACACCAAGTAAAAGATAGATCAATAGCTGTAGTGGCCAATAAAACATCTTACCAAGCAATGAAGGTGGGCATTTTCAATCTTATTGAAAACTTTTGATCCAGAAAGAGAGCAGGCTGGCAAGAACTGATTGTTGGAAGCTGTTAATTCTTTTACTTGTTCTCTAGCAAATAGTTGAAAAGTTGAAGGAATATGAAACATAATACTCCTAAGTAAAAAACCTAACTTAAAAATACTTAATATTGTTACGAATTGGTTACGAGTGAATGGGTATCTCGATAATTTGGCGAGATATCGTCAAGCTAAACGGTTTTGGCGACTTATTTTACCCCTCAACTTGGCGACCATTTGACGATATTTTGGTCTGGTCCCTGGATCACCATAATAGGTTTTGTAATTGAATAAATATACTTAATAACTATACTAAATATGCCGGTAATTTCGAGAAGCAGAAAGTACTAGAAATATCTCGGCGGCCGGCTGAAAACTATTTAAGGCCGGAGAGAGGGCATCGGCGTTCAGTTGTTTAGTTACTGTTGCTGCGAGTTGTTAGTTCAGCGTGTACTGAGGTATCTCCGTTAGCTTCCTTTTTAGATCCGCTCTGCATTGCGTTGTGTTTAACTTTCATAGTAATTTGAATTGCAATTACTGATTGTACTCTGTGATATTGTGACCACATGTGGGAGGATTTCTGTGGAAAATTCCAGATTTTTGAAGTGTTGTCTTTTGATAAAAATAAATTTTATTAATCTATCATCGGACATGAGTGCGTTCAATCTATCAAGAACCCGTATACATTCAACAATATCAAACTCTGTGCGCTACATAACTACTCAGTTCATCTTATTGCAAACATTTGCTGGAGATCATATTTAGCACTAACAATGCAGGACGTATAAAGTGATCCCTGTGAATGATGTATTTATAAAAGAGTTCAAAGAATTAAACAGCATTTTAATTAAACCAAAATCATCTTTTTTGCACTAACAACTGTGCATTTAAGGTACTTAAAAGTAAGGAACCTCAGTTTCAAAAAAAAACTTTATTCTGCATCTATTATAACCATATGTAAGTTTGGATTCGTTTATTTAAGCGAATACATTAGGCATTTTGTTGCTTTTCTCATTAAAATGAAGATGATAATTCGAGTAATGAAATTCTATGTTGTAAAATGTGAATTCATATGGCATCTAATTCTGAATTTAGTCCAACTGTTATAAATCTGATCTAGAGTTTAGAAGGCTCAAACTACGCATTCATTCACATCTTGTGGGATCAATTAGATGATTTAGTCTTAGATTAGATGATTAGAGGTTTATTTTGGGAACGCTAAAGTTATTTTGTGTATAAGACAGAATGTGTTTTGATAGATGCGAAAGGTGAAGTTGATCAAAACTGCCAGATGATGTTGATGAGAGTCGCAGTGAAAGTTTAAGCTTGTTGACTCTCTAAGTACTCTCAAGTGCAGCAGACAAATCTTATTAATATATTTTTAGATTATTTTATCTATCATTGCATCTGCGAGCACGGATTCAAGGGATTGAAGCCAATCTTAGTACTAAAAACCTTCTCTAAATTGCCATTTTTAAATGTATTCCAAAACATGAGGTCGTTAACAGATATTAACATCTTCTTACACTGGGTGGGTCAATAAGTTAAAATTGATGTCATACAGATCTTAAAGCAACAAAATTTCTGTGACCAAAACTTCACAAAGGTAGTTATTGAAAGACTTCATAGTGCTAAAAAGCGCAGGTTCTGTAACATGATTTAGTATTTATAAGGGGTTTAAACAAAAGCGCCTGATTTAATACGCCCGGAAGAAGACTTTATTCTTAGAAAATGAGAAATATTTTTACGTGCTTACAGCAGGTAAAGGTTCCGAGTGAAGAATGTAATGTGTAAACTATGTATCGCAATATATAATGTAATATGTAGTGTAGTATGTACTGATAAACGAAGTATGCACTATCTTGATATTTAGTACATAATCTAATGCGTAAGCCAAGTATCGTAATATATAATGTAATATGTAATGTAATCGTAATAGTGTCATATGTATCATAATATATAATGTAATATGTAATGTAAGCGTAATAGTGTCACATTTATCATAATATATAATGTAATATGTAATGTAATTGTAATAGTGTTATATGTATCACAATATATAATGTAATATGTAATGTAATATGTACTGATTAATAAGCAACATGACACACAATGCAAAGCCCAACTGAAACAATGTGAATGCAAACTGTATGATAGATTATGTATAACGATGCAGGTAGTGTATCGAGTAACGGGTACAGTTGGCATGGTGACGACAATTCAATATGCATCCAGTGTATAAAGCTTATCATGTGTATAATTTATCCTGTATAATGCAATATCTAATTTTCCTGTGAATAATTCAACCCGTATCATGCTTATAACCCCCTATTGCGTATAATGTTCCTATGTATCATTAATTTCCCCATGTATAATATAATGCGTACCCAGTGTATAATAATAATATAATGCGTATCCTGTCTCTAATGCGAATCCTGTGCAAAATAACTTTTTTATAATCTACCAATATAGGGTTTATTAGGAAAGAATTTTAATGTAATAAGTTGATGTGAAGTTAATGTAACGTTAAGGTAAGGTATTAATTAGGTATATAGTATATAATGCAATGTGTAAATCATGTATCGCAATATATAATGTAATATGAAATGTAAGATAAAGGTGGACGTGGTGCTGTACTGATTAACGGAAAGGGACAGTGCCCACGTTCTACGTCGCTTATCGCTTAGATTTTACTTGGTAACAATGGTATTTTATAACTGCCAGTTCATTTCGCAAGTTTGTTTGCAGCTTGGTCTACGTAGAGCGCTACGCTTCTTAAAGGAGCAGCGAGTTTAGATAAATAAAGGAATAATTTTTGGGTTTGCTAATAAATGAGCATAAAAGAGCAGAGGGTTTTGATTGTAAAAATCCATTGCATTAATGGCCAGTGTTATGCCCAGCCAGTTAGACAGCTTTGTGCAATATCTAGACATGAAAGTTCACCTAATAAATCATCAGTTCACACATTGCCACAAAAATATGAGGACACTTTTGGGACTTTTGAGAATCTGAGGACACAGCAGAGATTAAATCACCAGGTTTTCAATCTAGTCGGTCTGTTGAAAACATCGCTGTTGCTTAACAACGTTATTGCAGACCACGAAAAATCCGGGCTTTCACATAAAAACCAATTTCTCGTCAAAAATCGTAAAAGTACTTTTCCTTTGGGCAGATAGCCTTCACATGTTTAACAATTGCTAATTAAAAGCAGAAAATTCTACTCACCTCTACTAAAGTCCTAAAAACCCAATTGATCTATCGAAGTACGAAACTATTCATTGAGGAATTGGTAAACTTGAAACACAAAATGTTTGATCTCGGTGGCGTTTTCACTCAGTCTATCGGCAAGCTCGCAGTTATTTGCTGTTGTTGTTGCGAACAATTTCGCTTGTCTGAACAAGGCCACAAAATTCATTATGGCGAGGTGTCAAGATTGCGCTTGCGGTTGTTAAGAACCTTGGACACCATACAAGTGACAGTACGATTTTACTCAGTTCCGTCGCCCCAAATTTTGAAGGAGAGCATATTCAGCACGCCGCATATTTTGAGTACCCCCATAACGCACAGACACTATACATTTACAAATATCCATGCTATCTCCGATACTCGAACCCTTAGTATAAAAGTCTCCGGTTGGGCGGCAAACACGTTTTTTGTCTTTGTAAGTGCCTTTTTTTAAATCACTGTGGAGTTGAGGATTAACTGTACAGAGGAAATCATCTCTACCCTTAAAGGATTTTCTATGATTGCTAAGGGTAGTGTGTGCAAAAGCACTGCGAAAAGTTCATTAACAAGGAAAAACATTACGACGAAAAAAGAATGTAAGCATCCGTATCAATAATTTGCTTATAGTGCCAGTTCCTTCCTTTCAATGCAGGAGTGGCAAAAAATAATCGTTATACATCCATCTTGGATTCAAAATCTATGCAAAAAATTTTAATCCTCTGGGAAAGTTTGAGATTGCGCCTAGCTTTATTTTACAAGATATGTCGTTGGCTTTCAATTAAGGATGAGACATTGGAGTGCATGACTTCTAGGAAACTTGCAAAAAACTTCTGATTGAAAAATTCAAATCATTCTTCGAAATCTTTGGAATCTTAACTTAAAAACATGTGGTACACCAACGTGCTGATCATTACGTTTGCCGAACGGTAAAATCTCCGCAATTCGCCGCCGAGTCCATCCGAGTTTGCCTGATATGTAACATGAATACCAGCGAGTTTCCCTTAACGTCCATCACTAAGGCATTCCTTTCTTAAACAGAAAACCCTCATTTGCATTTTTATTATTAAAATAATCCTTAAACTCTGTTCCCCCATAAAAAAAACAGTTAAATTTTTTAACCCAAAATTTTCGGAAGATTAATTTTACTAATTTTATTCAATTCTATTATAAGCATTCGTTAAAAATACTTGCAGTTTTCTGTAGCCCTGGCTCATCAGTAATCTGAGTGCTGAATTCGGGTCCGTATACAATTAAGTGTTCCGTCTTTTGTGTTAATTTTTGCTTAACTTTGGAAGTAATCTTTGTTTTTGCCTTGATTAAAAAAGAATTCGAAAAGAAGTGAAAAAATAATCTTATAAGGTATTTTCTCTCTCTTTTTAGCATGCCTTCTCGGTGTAATGCTCAGCACACTCGGCGCTTATTCGGAGAGGTCCGAATTTGAGTCTCGGCAAGGCATTGCTCATTTTCCACATCTCCTGCTGCAAAATAACCTAATATATCTACAGACTCTGTGTCTTTCTTTTCTTTTTTGTTCACCATCCTTGCAATACATATTTCTATAAGTAAATATTTCATGAAATCACAGAAGTATAATTCTTGATTTGCAATATAACAGGAAATCACCAAGACAAAATGCAGAACTGTAATTCTCGGCTTAGTAAATTAGAAAAATATTAAATCTGAAAGGGTTCAAGTTCACGCAAAAGAGCCGTCTTAACCTCTTCGTCGTCCGTAACGCGTTCATGGGGCCCACCAGCGCCCGAGCGGGAAACACGCTGAACACTGGTAGTTCGGTCCGAGGTTCGAATCCTGCGAACGAGCTGGCTGCGTGTGCGTTTTCATGGTTTTCCCTATGTGTAACGTGTATACGAGCCAGTTTACCTTAGAAAGTACTCCCCGAAGGTATCCCTCCCTTTAGGCAGATAGCCGTCGTGTGCTTTGCCATAATGAAATAATATAATCCAACCTTAGCGCGTTCAAGTGAAACTTCCGCAGGACGGCCGTAACGAGCCTCAAGTGTTCTTCTACAATTTAAAACTTTTAAACGTTTAAAACGCTCTCTAAATGTTTACTTGTTTGAGTTTTTATTCTTGTTTGTTCTAATACCTCCTAGAGGGTAGCACTAATCAGAAGTTGTATTTCTAATTGAATTTGCCCCGGGTTTTATGAATATTAGCGCCATTTTACATAACATACAAGACAGTGAGAGATGGCTTCAACGTCTACTCAGCAGAAAAAGAGAAAAAATGAGGTTGTGAATTGGAAAGACAAGAAGGATATACGTTTGATGAGTACAGTCCATAATAACTCGATGATTGATGTTGGAACACGGAAAAGAACTGTAAAAAAACCAATAATTGTAAAAGATTACAATAACAAAATGGGAGGAGTGGACCGCCTGGATCAGATGTTATCATATTGTCCTGCTGTTAGAAATAAGCAGAGATATTATTATTTTTCCATTATGCTTTATTTCCTTATAATTTTACTTAATATTCACTGACATTCATCCACTACGAAAGTCATGTATATGAAGTTATGATGTACAGAGAAATCAACATTACACGCTACAAAAACCGGCGGTCGCCGGGGGGAAATTTTCGCGGACAGGAAAGGCCGTCGAAAGGGTTATAACTTAATTTGGTTTAGCAGCACATATTATCGATACAGATGGCCCAGGTGGAAATAGCGAATCATTTTGTACGATACTAATATGGATTTTAAGTAACATAAGATACTAATATGGGAACGTTACTATCTTTGCGCATATTTGAAAGTTTAAGGAATATATAGCATAATTCTTCAGAAATAATGTTTTTATTAGCTATATTATGAATTTTTATTTTTTATATATGCATTTTTAATTTAAATAAGTCAGATTCAAAAGTCTAAAAATAATATTCCTAAGTACTCCATCTACTGCTTTTGAATGGCTTAGTTTATTCATTAATAGAAGACAGATTGAATTTGAAAGATAAATTTACATTTGCCTTACATTTTACCGACGGGCAATAGACTTGAATGCAAAGCAAATTTCGAGTCTAATAACCTTTTTGGGTTTTTCTTTTTTTTTTTTTTTTTTAAACTGTGTTTTTTAATATATTCCATTTGTATCTTTTTAACATACCTATGATTTTTAAAACTTTATTCTCAATTTTTCGCATTAAAAATATATTCAAAATTTAGCTTTTATTGCAGCAAAAGCTTCTTCCCTTTTTTCCCTTCAAAAAGTATTATCCTTAAAATATTAAAAAAAAAAAAAAAAAAAAAAAAAAAAATCTGAAAGCTTTCAGATTTTACATTTGGTGGCAACAATTTGAAAAGTAAACCGACATTTATAATGAACCAACGCAAAATGCCAAAACGAAATTAATAGCCCTTCTGGGCTAACGCCATTTGGGCTAATAAGATAGATTTTAAAAATTCGTGATTCGGGCAATTCGAGAGTTTAGTATTCTGATCCGAGAAAATTTTGAAATCATTCCACATCTACTTTACTCCTTTTTTTTTTTTTTTTTTTCCGATCTTTCAATCTTGATTGGCTATTTGCGAGACCTGATGGAAAATAAACTAAAAATCTTATATGCCTTGCTCAATGGCCTCGTACATAAAAGCAACGGATGTCAAATACTTAATGGCATAAAACAGCACAACCCAATCGTCCAAAAAAATTTTTTTTGGGAGGGGAACTTCAGTATAGCCACTCGTAATATCAAAAATAATCTTCGAACCCGGTAAGTTAAGTTTAGAGATTCTTTAACAGTAGTGAAATCACGAAAAAAGACTCGTGATTTCCAGTGCGATATTTGAATTCTCCCTATTTGCTTCCACCATTTTTTCCTAGTTGTTTTTTTTAATGAATCCGCTTTTATTTGTTCTACAATCAAATTAGATCCCATGCCATTCCTCGAGTGCCCAATTTTCGTTCAGTAGTGGATGCTCGACTCCCATTTCTTTCAGCATTTGATCTTGTTATGAACTAATTTATTGTAAGATTAGCTCCCTCAATGTGTTTTCTTTCCTCAGCAAATTGTTGAACCACGTCACTTGGAGTGCCGAGGAAATTTTTTTCATTATATGTTTTCTGCTTCTGGCAGAGGATATGCGATGTTCAAATCTAACCTCATTACAGCATTGAAAGAAACACAGTAAATTTACATGCCGTCCACGTAATTATAATATATTACACTATGTATCCTTATCTTACTCCGCGAGTTAGTGGGGAATATATATAGAAAAAAATATGTGGAGTAAACCAAAACTGCATTAATTTACTTTTGGAAATCAACACCGAAAGCCAAATTATAAAAAAAGTGAATGATTTTGTACTAGGTACCTAACAAATGACGTTAGAAACATACTTTACTATTTAGAATAATTCTGGGAATATTAAAAAATTATTAATCGAGTCTATCACACATTTAGCATATTCACTATTTGAGGAAATAGATTACAAATGAAAAAAAATCTAAGGTAACCATCAAGGCAGTTGTTCATTGTAGAAAAATCTTCTGTATTCAGAAGCTTATATCACAGGCCTGATGACGCTACTAATGATAACGAATTATCGTTGAGTCTGAAACAATCACAAAGTCTGAAGAACGTTAAAATAACCTTTCTATTTAAACCTCAAATTCAAAAGCAAGGCACAGTTTGTGATTGAAAAGAACTTCCGCTACTTCGAGGGTATTTAAATTAACATAAAGTAAATTCAAATGCACTAATTCGTACTAATTCAGAAGTCAAACAATAAAAATCAGCGTTATATTTTCAAATTTTCACAGGATTAGTTTCGATGGTTTTACCGAACCACCATCGTCAGCTGCAAAAGCGCAAATGAACGAGATCGAATATAATGATCAGATAAAATAAGAAAGCCTGGACATAAAATAAGCTAGTGGCGCCATCTGTTGGTGAAACCAGAACTAAAAACATAATTTCTTTAAAGGCCGAAGGCAAAAATCATTGTATAAAGTTATCATTGTTTAAATTAAAATATCATGGTGTTAAGAACATTTAAATATTTTTAATTCGTACAACTGTTGCTTATTATGCATTTAACTATATTTACATATGGATTACCTAGAAACTTGCAAACGTTGAGAAATTAAAGGAGACGAAACCAACTAACGAGTTGTGCGTAGTACATCTCATCAGGTAGGTTTACCCAAACATCAGGTAGGTTTGCCCGATTTTATTCCGACATTGTATTTTAAACTGAATTTTCAGTTGAACACAAACTGAGCGTGTCAGGGGGGACGTGAATATTTCTTTGCATTAGCAATCATCTGTTTATAATCAATTTGTAATCATCAATTTATGATATCTAGAACTGCGGTCATTTCGTATGACCGCCGGGCTTTCTAGTAATCGATAAACATACTGATTCATAATAGATAAACATTCATGATATATAATCATACAACTGGATTGTTCATGCCATACATCCGATTACTGATACTGATTTATAATAGCAAAACATATATAACACGTAATCATACTATTGATTTGTTTCAATATTAGCCTTCAGTTATTAGTTCAAAAGATGTATATATAATGGAAATATTTATGTAAAAAGAGAGTAACTGTATAATACAATTTCCTTAAAAGCATAAAATTTAAAAGCCTTTAATTAATTGAGTTAAGCCTTTTACCATATTATAGAAATAAAAAGCTGTACTGATTTTGGAACAAAGTTTTAATATCATATGGGCATGTATTATAATATATATGGCATCATAATATCATATGGGCATTTTAATATCATATGGACAAAAGATGTGAGCTTCGTTTGGAGTAATTTTATTTCAAATCGTCGCCTTCCCAAATTCATGGGTTGGCTGCTTCCATGAAACAGCAGAATAAATAAGTAAGAAGTTTGCAGCAAGTAAGATACAGTTTTTAGCTGTGTTTATTCCAGACTCAAAAAACAAGGGAAGGTTATTGAAATAATTGCTCACTGCATATGAAAAAATATATTGGTCTGTAGAGACATTCGGTTTTTGGAAGCAGGAGATGTGAAAAATGAGCAACGCCTTCACCGGGAATCGAACCACGGACCTCTGGAATACAAACCCAGCATGCACACCACTACCCCACGAAGGCACGCTAAGAAGGTGGGAGAAATACTTTATAGGTTGACTAAGGAACGGCCCGATTTTTTGGCACAACTGCACATTGTTACATTATATGAAACATACTCAAAATACAACAATGTAACCAAGCTTTCTATATTAAACTAAAGTGGTACGGATGTCTTTAATAGTTCAACTAATCAACCATAATGGTATTCATTCAAATGATGTCGTGGAGGCGTTTCGAATATAATATTCGTTGTAAACGAATATAACGTTTCGTTTATTCGTTGTAAACGAATAAACGAAAAAAAGGAATAGTGCAGTTTAACTTCAATGTATAAAAGAGATTTTTAATATACTGTCTCTGTGCAGCTTATTTCGAATTAAGAGCGTACCAAAATGCTACCATTGGTCTAAGAGGCATAGTCGCACCACGCTAATTGTGTAACTCCGCCCCAGTTTGATGAAGAACATCCCAGGGAAACGGATACGAGTGTCTCTCACCCGTATTTTCCTATCACCAAATCGCTCGAAAGGAATTCCACTCGCCAGCATTTTAACTGCCCATACATTTTAACTACACAGATCCTTACATTTACAAACATCCATACTATTACGATTTTCTTCTGACACCAGTTGTTACGTTATTTTTTCCTGGCCTTCACGTTCGTACGGGATTCGTGTGGATTTGGAGTGAATAAAGACGACACTTTATGAAGTATCGAAACACACTTTATTGGCCAGCATTGTCAGGACTGCTCTAAAACACGTTTTTAGAGTTGTCGATAGAACTACTATAAACACGCTGACACAATCAGCGACACAACCTTCAGGTTATCAGGCTATAACGGTGGAGACAGCTTCACTGCAAAGCACCAGAGTACAGCTCCAGACTCTGCTCGGTCGTTCTCCGAACTCCACGTACTCTCGAGACTCTCCACGCTACAACTCGCGATGCATTCGATAACACACAGAGCACGGCTCCCGACTCTTCGGTTCAGTCGTTCCCGGAGCTCAACACGCTCTCTCGACGATGCACTAATCGTGATACACTACGAGACTCTTTCGGTGCACTCGACGACCCACTCGGCACTCGCTGCCCGGCTGTCAACTCGGATGGACTCCGCAGGGATTGACTCGCTAGACGAGACACCAACTCGATACTAACTAACTCTTCGCGTACCCGCAGGGTTTATATAGCTTTTGGCTGGGTTTCGAGAACACTCTGAGCTAAACCGGTAAGAATTCGTTCCAGAAGATTCTCCATCCGTCCATGGCATGTCGTCAAATGGACGATTTCTCGCCAAATGTGGCAACCCAGCCTTCCCTTGCCACTTTATAGCAACCCTAAAAGTGCTTTGCGGGGAAGCCATCTTACCGGGCCTGTACATTTCGTAACAATTCGTAACTTCTCTAGGATTTCAGCCCAGATCTTAACAATGCAGCAGCTAGCAGCGCTAAAGACAATACCATTTAGGGCAGCAATTGTCAGGGAAAAGTGGACGGAGCATCAGAACTTCGTCCATGATTTTACAGGTATTGCTTTGCCTAGTGGACGCACAGTCGGCCCGCATCAGAAGTCGGATTCACAGAGATTCACAGATATTCTTTTGTTTTAAACATTTTACACTGAATACGCGATTACATATTTGTAAAGACATTAGGTATTTTTTGGAAGCAGGCAAAATGAAAAATCTGCAACGCCTTCGCCGGGAATCGAACCGCAGACCTCTCAATTACGCGCTGAAGGTGTAGACCACTACACCACGAACGCTCGCTAAGAAGGCGGGAGAAATTTCTTATATATTGAATATATAAGTACACAGACATGTAATAGTTGCAATGATTTTAACATATTGTTACGAATTTGGCATTTAAATAATTAACGTTAGTTGAATTGTAAATTAAACGGCTTTATTTCCCGCGCACTGCAGCGCGTGACGAATATTAAAAGAAAGCTAAACCGAAAAATTGAAAATATAACAGCGCGTGCATTTAACATTTAATAAATATCTTTTTTTGATTTCGAGAAAGTTCTCGCGCGTGATTTAAAAATCTTATAAAAAGGAGGAGAACCTCTCAATTCAGTTGTACTATAATCTTTATTTTATCTTCATTGCGTCATTTTACCAGTGTCTTTGAAACTTTATAGACTTATGGACATGATCCGTGTACCTGGATCTTCAAAGCACTGATCTTAATCAAAATCGTAAAAACAACCTTGTATTTAGCGTAGGTATAATGAAACACTCAATCGATTTCGAGGGCAGCTAAAGGTCCCTCCTCATCAGGAGAAAGAAATACCTAGAAAGAAGAAAATAAAGGAGAAGAAGTCTCAGAAACACGTGGTCCTTGTCAGCACTGCACGTGGTTATAACTGGATTTTTAATCAGAGTTGCACTGGCCGCCTACTTTTACTGAGCCAGGCTATCTGATCAAGTATAAAGGACAAGAAAAATTAGCGAAGTTAAACTAGGGAGCGTGGGGCAAATGCACCTTCACGCTCAAAATCTGAACTTCAAATAATGGAAAGCAACCACTGAACGGATTTTTATACCCTCTGGTAGTACCACACGCGAGGAGGCAACGCCATCTATCGGCAAAAATAACTGAATTAGGATAGTAGAATTTAAAAGGCATCAGGAAGGACTGGATTGGACTTCAAATCATTAACTAAACCTGCTAAATCTTTGTGAATGTGAAAAGCCTCAATAAAATCCAATTCATCTATGGAAGAAGCCTTTTGGATAATTTTTGCAGACACAAAGTCAAAATTATGGTTAAATGTCCAACTATGATACGCTATTAAAGACTTGTTAATTTCGACTTTTCTGACATAAGATTCATGTTACTTGATACGAAACTTCAACGCTCTTTTTGTTTGGCCAATATATCTTAAGCCACACTAACACGATCTACTATAAATTCCCCAATAATTCAAGACAGAAACGCAATCTTTTAGAATCGAAGGGTGAATTTTATTTATAGGAGAGAAACCGACTTGAAAATTGAATTTCTAGAGAATCCGTGCAATTTTATAGCTAACAGAAGGATAAAATGGAAGCGCGACAAGGTCATTAGTATTATTTCTAACAGTGGAATGTCTTCTTTGATGGGAATCTGAAAATTTTTTAACGGCTTTATCAATAATCACGGGAGAAAATCCACGGTCAATCGCAGCTGCTCTCAAATAATTAAGTTCATTGGTAAGCAAAGATTCAGAGGAACAAACTTTAAGTGCGCAGAATACATAATAGTAAAAAGAAGCCATTTTTTTTGCTTAAAACAGGGTGGCATGACTTGGCATGGGGTGGTAAACAAACTGTAAAGGGTTTACGGTACACAGTGGTGCTAAAATCAGTTTCATTGCGGATTATAAGAATATCAAGGAAGGGGAGGGAATTGTTGGATTCAATTTCAAGAGTGAATTGGATGGCTGGAACAATTGAATTCATAATAGATAGAATCTCGGATAAATCCTCTTTCTAACCGTCAAAAAGTGCGAAAGTGTCGTCAACATACCGAATCCAAAGACGAAAAGATAGTTTATCAAATAATTTCATATCAAAATAGTGCATATAAATGTCAGCAAGCACCGGACTGAGAGGATTACCCATAGCCAATCCTTCAACTTGACGAAAATATGCATTTTGGAAGACAAAGTGGGTTTGACTCAGAGAAACTTTAGTAAGCGAAACCAACTCATTAATTTCAGTATGTGTGAAGTGAAATTCCCCAAGCCTAGTTTCAAGACAATTGAGTGCTCCTTCGACCGGAACATTAGTAAACAGTGATTTGACATCAAATGAAACCATAATGGAACGAAGTGGAGAAATATTTTTAAGTTTATCAATGACTTCAACAGAATTTTTTACAGTGTGTATATTGTTAGCAAGTAGAGGAGAAAATCTGGAAACTAAATATTTGGCCAAAGGATATGAAGCAATATCTATGTTGGAAACAATTGGTCGAAAAGGAATACCGGTTTTGTGGACTTTTGGAAGAGCATAAAGCCTAGCGCAATTAGTAATAGGTATAATAAGTGATTTCTTCAACTGAGTTGGCAGAATGTAGGAAAATTTAATAGCACTTTTAACTTTCGTGAGGTCCGAAGTTGAAGGATCTTTAGGGATCGAGCAGTATGGGCCTTCATTTATCAGTTTAGAGACTCCAGTAATATACGTGTGTTTGTCCATAACAACGATCTGTCCGCCCTTATCAGCTTTAGAGATAATGATATTAGTATCAGAATGAATTTCACGTAAAATCTCATTTTCCTTTTTGCTAAGATTCGAACCCAAAGATTTGTTGTTAAAATTAACGTTATGAGTAATTAGGTGGCGAATTGTATCCTTCTGCGTTTCCGAAATTTTGGAGAATTTAAAAGCTTTCTCTATAGGGCGATGATTTGAGGAATTGAAGGTTTAGATGTCTTTGAAAAGTTGAAATTATATTTTAATACTTTTAACTGATCCTCCGAAAGATTCCTATTGGAGATATTAACGATGGGGTTAACGTTTACAGTGAGAAGATCAGCTAGATAGGTGGGACTATCTGACTGGTGTGTGAGTTTAAGGAATTTAGAAATAAGCACATTTTTATCCCGTTGACAAACGGTATCGGTTCTAGACCAGGATGTATGTTCAAATGAGGAAACATTTTCAGTGGAATTAGCAATTTTTAAATGGAGGTAATATAATTCAAATTCAATTTTAGATAAACGTTTGCGCGTGTCCTTTATAATATGACGAAGAAGTGCCAATTTGAATTTATGCAAAATTTTTGAAACGTGAACGGAAGCTTTAAGGCTGCATTTCACATGTATAAATTTGGGAATGATATTTTGATGTTTGCATTTAAGTAGAAACTGTAGATGATTCAAGAATTTCGTACGCTTAAGGCGTAACTTACAAAATCGGTTCCTGTCAGTGGACATATTTTGAAAAGAGTACAAGCAAGAAACAAGTGAACAAAAGAAATATAATTCCGAAAGTCCAAACAAGTAATTACTTATAACATGAAAAAACACCAATAAATAATGAAGACAGTTTTCATCAACATATGACAAAACATTCCAAAAGGAGAGAAACATCCAATACTGAAAACCAATAGCCACGTGGAAAGAAGCAACGCAAGTCAAAATCGTGCACGTGGTAAACCGATAAAAAGTAGAATTTCCTCGAAAATGCCGGTTGACAGCATAAACCAAATCCGAAAAAGTAATAGCCACGTGGAAAGAAGTAAATAAAATGGTGCACGTGGTAAAGCAAAAAACAGTAAAATATTCTCGAAAATGCCGGTTGATAGCACAAACTAGACTAGAAGAGAAACACGCTAATGTGACAATCAAAATAATAGAATTCTACTATCCTAATTCAGTTATTTTTGCCGATAGATGGCGTTGCCTCCTCGCGTTTGGTACTACCAGAGGGTATAAAAAACCGTTCAGTGGTTGCTTTCCATTATTTGAAGTTCAGATTTTGAGCGTGAATGTGCATTTGCCCCTCGCTCCCTAGTTTAACTTCGCTAATTTTTCTTGTACTTTATGCTTGATCAGATAGCCTGGCTCAGTAAAAGTAGGCGGCCAGTGCAACTCTGATTAAAAATCCAGTTATAACCACGTGCAGTGCTGACAAGGACCACGTGATTCTGAGACTCCTTCTCCTTTATTTCCTTCTTTCTAGGTATTTCTTTCTCCTGATGAGGAGGGACCTTTAGCTGCCCTCGAAATCGATTGAGTGTTTCATTATACCTACGCTAAATACAAGGTTGTTTTTACGATTTTGATTGTCACATTAGCGTGTTTCTCTTCTAGTTCTAGTCCACTGATCTTATATTTGTCATTTTCGTAATCTTCTTATTATTATATCATAGACTTTGTAATATTGTGGACTTATGGACATGATCCGTGTACCTGGGTCTTCAAAGCTCTGATTATTTATTGCTAGTGTAAAATGTTTTTCACCATTTGCTACTTCGCTCAAATGCCGCCGTCCCTATATGTACATAGTGTATAGTTTCAGTAACTTATGTGCCTCAGTGTTGTACAAGAACTTTAGTGTTTAATTTCTCAGACCAAGACTTCACTGAATTGTGATATCTACTATTTCAAGATGCATTAGCTGTGGAAAGTTCACGGGAGGGTGACTACCACTGTCCAATCTGTGTTTTACAGCAAGGATGAATTTGAATATTTTGTTTAGCTAATCTGTTGCACTTAGTTGTGCCATTTGTCTTCATTTAGATCGCGATGTTAGTTTAATTATTCCAATCTGGATAACTTGTTTCAAAACTTGATTTTTAATAATATATCCAATATTTCTCATTGCACGCGTAAGCTGCTTTGCTCGTAGTCTGAACTTGGGTGGGTGACCACCCACGTGACAGGCTCCTGCCAATCATCTCCCTCCACTCAACCTACATTTCACAAAATTTGACAAGTTTCGCCTAGTTGGCGCGGCGTAAATCGCCTTAATTAAAAACTTAAGTACCAACGCCTTAGGGCAATTTACCAACAGAAACGGTTAAAGTAGCGGTTGGCTACTAATTGCCGCCTAGCCATTGACTCAATTTCGATTTCAATTCAGTTAGTCAGTTATTTTAGTTAGCTTGTTGTTGTTTTAAGAGTTTGTTTAGAAAATTGCTCTTGTTGATTGTAGCGAATTCGAGGATTAGCTTTCTCTAGCTGTTTTGAATTTTCTTGACCGTTTGAGTATTTAGAAGATAACTACTGTGATATATTGTGATACTGCACGATTATTTGAGGACATTTAATCATATTTGTTGTGATAATAATAAATTTTCTTCATTTTTCATCGGATTTGTGCATTCATTTCGTAACGAACCCGTACGCACGCAACTATATTGAGATAATGTTACGGTTTTTGCGTTGATTTATTTAGTTTGCTATTTTTAATAGAATTGTTATTAAATTGTTTCATTTCCCCGTGCAATGCTGCACGCGACTTATTTAAAGGGAAAGCTACGCAGGAAAAACTAAACATACAAATGCACGTGCATTTAATAAATAGATATCTCGTAATTGTACGTTTTTGCTTTTCGGGAAAAATCGAGAAAAACCAGACTATGCTCGTGCTGATTAAAAAGCTTATCAAAGCGGGAGTTTGTTTTGAAAACTGCTATTGTTTACTGTAGCGAATTCTATGAAAGGACAGACAATTTTACATCCATGTCTTCTCCGTGAATCGAACCCGGGTCTTTCGGTATCGCAGTCAAGCTCCACTAACAACTACAATTTTTTGTTCTCCTGCCCACACACAGCACTTAACAGCCTCAAGCAACTAGGAGCCAGATTCTGGCCAAATTACCTCCAGAATCTACAAAGTAACAGAGTTGCCCAGCGGAAACTGAAGGCAATAATTGAGTACTGTACTAGCAATTACTCTTCTGACGCTGGAAGATAGTAATTATAGGACTTCTGACGCTGGAAGATAGTGTTCAATATGTCAGCAACAGAGTATGTGATATGTGTGTTCAATATGTAACTTTGTATTTATGCTGTGCCAGGTTCTCATACATAAAGTTCGTACTGTACCTGAATGCTGTAATTTATCTGTACATGTTTATGTCTTTTATTTATGGTACCTAATTTATACTAAAGATCACGCGTACTTCAATGGCATGCTTCTTGTAAACTTTAACTATCATGATAACGTATATGTATGGATGTATATATCAATATGAGTGAGAGTATGTATACTTTTATTTGTTTCGGAATATCTATGTATGTAAGTGTGTACTATATATCTGTATATGTTACCGTGAAAGACTGAAATTCGAGAATGTCGACTTTCACCGGAGAATGTTAACATTCACCAATTACGTTGGTGAAAGATCGAATATTGCACTACATTCTTGTATATTCGGACCCTCACCGGCGTATGTCGACAATCACAGATATGCTCTGGTGTAAGTCGAAAAGAGAGGTCATAAAGTGCCATAATAGTTTAAGTTGTTGCAATAAATAAGATTTGAATCAAATAATTTAGTAAGTTTTTTATTACTGTTATTTTATTTTCTCATTTAGAACATCAAAATACCTACGTTAGAATAATGCTATATATAAATCTAATATGTATCCTAAGTCGCGCTTTCAAGACATGAAAAATGCAATTTGAATTTTGTCAATCGGCCCAGTAGAATGGGAGATGTATAACTGTCCCATTTTTGTTTTCGCAGTTTACTTCTTTGGATTAAGATATATGCAATATTACACAAATATTTTAACATTAATTTGCCACTTTTGTACAACTTACTAATGTAATTTAAATTTATTTGCATTTAGTATAATGAACTTTGTTTTAAAAAATAATGAAATTAATTAAATAACATCATTAGGGCCAATGACCTCATGCTTATTCAGGCTTCTATATTGTAGTATATATTACAATATTTCAGAATGATATTTCATGAATAAGGTATGCATATACTTGTTATCCATAGCTGGTTTTCGAATTATTACATTGGAAAATATTAAAATTCTTATTTTACATGTTAATTGTAGGAAGTTACTGTGTAAAAATATGCATGTTCTTTAAATTCTGTTCGTAATTAATTTAATTAACGATTAATTAACGATTAATCATTGAACGATTAGATTTTGTGTATGGGTATTTATATTCCTATATGTTGGTCAGTTGTGCATTTTTTGCTTTAAAAGTATTGATTGAATTATTATATTGTTCTTATGCTCCTTCTAAGTTTTTTATACCTTTTGTTAAACTGCATGCAGTAGTTGTAGAATTAACAGTTTAAAAGTATAAGTTTCGTTAGGCCTTACGTGGCGGCTATTTGTTTACATTTGATATTCTTAATAGTATATTGAATTAAGCACGCTTGTGCACCGACTTCGGTGTCTTTTTGCACAGCGGAAAAATAATTTTTCTTTAAATTTTGAGCACCGAAAATGTTGTTTTTCTGCCCGTTGGTCGAATTGCTTGTTTTTGCGAAAAAACTATAATTTTAATTGTAATTTTTTTAAACTTCTTTTAACCATATTCGGTGCTTTAGGTTCTTTTTTTTTTCCTATATTTATTAATTTTTAATGAAAATGCTTTAAGATTTTATGTAGTATTTTTGCTTTGTCGCGAAATGAGAACTGAACTGATTGAATGAAAAAAATATCTCTAATGAAATTCGAGGAAATAAGTTTAAACGAAGTGCAGCAAAAATGTGTATAATTAATAGACTGTAGTAGAACATCATGTGGTGTAATCATTAGCACTGTTACAAAAAAATAAGAAAGAGAAAGATAGTGCTATGCAAAATTTTTAATTTCAGTTTACAACTATTCTCAGAATGAACCACGCACTGTTACATATTTTGTTTTAATAAGAGTACTTTGGCGATATAATAACACCATTCAAAATCTGAGTGTTTTCGCAAGCCACACAGAGTATACTTTATAGAAAATCAGCAGCTGTCAAAACAATAACGCAGCACCTTCAGAGGACAAAAATATGCGTTGATCGAACAACAATTTTCTCAGATTCTAATTTAAAGGAATACTTTCGTTTATCTTGATGCTTCTTCACCATTTCTCACAAATTTCACTCAAAACGATGCACTTTGAAAGATAAATATTTGCGAAATAAATGCCTCCGAGGTAAAATATCAGCGGGTGAATAAGATACGCGAGAGCCATTTTAAAAGAGATACCTCACTTCCCCCCCCCAAACACAGAAATGATGCTTCACGTCAAAATTAATGCCACTGTATTCCAAACTTGTGGAGATTTTCTCAGAAAATGAGAATTCAATAAATTCGATAAGATTTTAGAAACAAATACGCCGTCGTCTTGAATGACTATGGAAAGGATTTCTCGAAGACTGAGTTATAAACAAAATGAAATTAAGTAAGTAAGTAGTTTTTGTTTCTTTTCAAAGTAAAAAGGAGTGATGCAGTCGATAAAAGCATAGCTCGTAAGAAGGAGGAAATAAAGAGATTTTCGTGAAATTGGTTACCGAATGTAAGCTTAAATTACATCAATGCGAGTGCATTAATACTTCATGTAAATGGTCTTCGATGGATTTAATATGAAATTCCAATAAAAATAAGATCCAAAAATAAATTGTGTAGCTGAAAAGGATTTATTTAGAAGTTAAAAAGAAAGTCGCTGGAATTCTATTTGTAGTATGTTATTTAACGTTTTGATGATAGAAAATGTCCTTAATATACTTTATTCAACATTTTTTTCAGAGTTTACTTTACGTTACACCACCTCATATTTGTCATTCAGGTGCCTCGGGAAACGTTGACTTGCATTAAATATTGTTCTGTCTCGCGAAAGTGCTTATTAATTCACAGGTCTCAAGTAAAGATTTTTTTTAACGGTTGTCAATGTATTTCTGTTAATATAACTCTATATGATCACATAAAAACAGTAATTTAACAGATAATTTTTAATAGCTATAATGGAAGGAGGAACTATATTTCGATTATCCAATTTATCCAATCAAAGGAGGGTCCACGGCACGCAACCAGGAAATTAACAAATACTTAACCTACTTTTTTCTTTATTGAATGCTAGATATGGTACAAATAACTCAGAGCTGTGGTTATGATATTGTTACGAATTTTGTATTTAGTAGAGTTATAACTAAAATTGCGGTATTTCCCCGTGCAATGCAGCACCAGACAAACTTTGAGAGAAAGCTGTGTCGGAAAAGTAAAAATGCAGGAGATTTAATTTAATAAATAGGTGCATTTAATAAATAGGTATCTCTTTAATTTGTTTTGAAGTTGAATAAATGTAATTGACCACTTTGTTAGCTGTAACAGTAATTACATCTTCTTTTTGCTTTCCAGAAATCTCCAGAAGCCGAATTTACTAGAAAGATCTCACGCGGCCGGTTCAAACTTATAAAAGCCAGAAAGCGAGCATTTCAGCTCAGTTAGTTGCTTAGTTACTGTTGATGCGATTTGTAAACTGAGAAAAATTATAGTTAGCTTTTACTTTCGGTAATGCTTTCGGTAACAACTGATTATATTGCGTGATAGTGTGAACGCTTCCCCGAACATCTCTAAGAAAAATTCCAGCTTTCTGTTATATTTCTTTTGATAAGAATAAATTTTATTAACCTTTATCGGACTTTAGAATGTTCTAGAGTTCTGTTATATTTCTTTTAATTAGAATAAATGTTATTAACCTTTATCGGACTTGTGCATTCAACCTGTTACGAACCCGTACGCACGCAACAATGAACATAATAAGAAATAATAATAAGAAATAAATGTTTATTGTTACGCACGCAACAATAAACACTAATTTCTTCTAAAAAAAGTTTAGAAAAATTATGGAGGGAACAATTATTCTTAAGTTTTATTTGCAGTTAGACTTGAGTTAAAATCTATTTTAGCTTTCTTGTCTCTTGTTCTAACATTCCATCACATAAGAAAGTTATGCAAATTGATTGGTAACACGCATAGTTTAAAAGCAGGATATTAAGCGTAATAGACTGACTATTCGATTTTGCGCTTATTATTGTAGTAACTACTAAATATAATGTTGTGCTAGATTGGAACAGCCCATTCGGCCAATATGAACAGCCCGTTCGACGAATATGAACAGCTCATTCTGCCAATCATAAAAAATATTCCACTTGGAGATAACTTTTCACTGTCTCTCTCTCCTGGAGAAGTAGTTTTCCCGCGGGCGTGTGTGAAGGTCGTTCCTTTGTTGCTCCGTTTTCTACCCCAGCATTCGCGGAAATACGCAGCGCATCTAGCTAAAATCACCTGCAGTGGATAGCCAACATCTTAAGGAGCACATCGATGCATAATTTTCAAGATTGGTCCACCGTTTAATTAATTACAGATTAATTGCTTCATCTACGCTTCGAATACCCAAGTAAGCCTTACAACGCGTATTTGAACGCCCGCCCAGCAGTCACCTTTCATCGATGAGCCTGGATTTTCATACTGCTAGACGCTCCACATCTTCACGAGTATTTTGATGGTAATTTCATAGCAGTCAGATAATTAGAAGTCGCGAAATTAATTTTTATATGATTTACCACGTTTTAATTTGGTGAACTCTGACCTTTTCCCACTCCGACGGTCAACCGGATGTCATCTACCCCCCGTCGTCCTCGAATTGAAACCAGTCTACAAAGGTAAACAAGAGGTACTGGAGTAATACTAATCAGCCTGCTAATTAAGCCCCTAATTGGCGTAGCATTCTGGAATAAACGGCATTCTTCAACTCAAGCCCCAGGAAGTGGAAGTTTCAAAATTTGGAGAAAATCCGTCAATAACTTCTGAATTTACTAATTTCTTCAGCAATTTTCGGGACTTAAGAAATTCTTCAATTTTTGCGATATTATACAGTGCAGTGTGAGTGTGTTTTTCTCAATCGGATTACATTGGATTACCTGCAGTGCAAGCAACAGATGAAAACAGAAGAAACATAACGGCCAAGGTAGGCCTTTCGTTCTTTAATTTTTTAATTAGCAGCAATAATTAATTATCTCGTCTCCCAATTACCGCAAATATCTGCTATTTAACTACATTAAATTTACTGGTCATCCTTAAGTGACGAATAGTATACAGACTTCTAGAGAAACCGGACTATTAGGTTTTCGCTTAAATAAATTAATTAATTATCTGTACTTATCGGTTCCACCAAATTTACTCCAATTTGCTATGTATCTCAGTTCTCCTATTGTCTGTACTCAAGTATAATTGCTGTATTTTTCTTGCATTCTGATAACGTTATCAATCACAATGTATTAACTGGCATTTGTGAAAGTAATGATCTAACTTTAGTTATTCAAATTAATTAATTATTTGTGATTATCGGTACCACTTAATTAACATTTATCTTCACTGCACCTTGGTTCGCATATCTACTGTGCTCAACAGTGTTTTCACTTTTGTGCAATATACAAGGTAGCGAATGACAATAATATATTAAGTATAGAGTGCCACATTAATTCAGTGTTCAAGTAATCAAAACTTTATCTGCACCACAGTAAACTTAGTGATTAGTGCAGTACAAATTGTATACAATTGCTTAAATAGGGTATTTAACTGCTTAAACAGTGTAACTGTGTAATAATTGCTTAAATAGTGTAACTATGTGCACGATCACCAAGAATAATGTGTAGTGCATAATGCAACGCTAATTTAGTGCCGAAGTGTTAAAGTGTACAAATGTCATAATGTGATAATATACTGTGCAAGTGTTAGCAAAAGTGTTCCGGGCAATCAGTGTTTAGCACACATCCCAAGTGTTTATAAAAGTGCTCTGTGTTCAAGTGTATAAGTATTTGCAACAGTATTCTACCCAATCTGTGTTTAGCACACAGCTCAAGTGTTCACAACAGTGTTCTCAGCGACAAAGTGATTATAATTTACTTTCTCCTGCAACTAAGCAATTGATGAAATATGCAAGAAAGTGACAACTCCATTTTAGCAAGGGACCTCGACCTTACAAATCCAGCCCAGAGAGACACTCTAAGCTACTCGGAGAAGATTCATTCATTTGCAGACGAGGCTCTGCGCATCAGCAAAACAAAGTGCGGCAAACGAGCAGTACTTCCAGCTGACTTACGAGACCAAATAAGATTTATAATAGAAGCACTCAGAGAGCTGGCCCTACAGGGTCCAGACAGCGATAACCCTCGGCCTACTACTGAAATAGGTGTGAACACTGAGGAAGAAGTTCTCACAGCACCGATCACCATACAGACGGCAGCTTCCAAGAGCACACGCGTTAAATCTTACGCACAAGTTGCCGCCCCGAAGCTGAAGCATACTATTCTCATTTATCCAACAGAGAATACAGCAACCTCTAGCAAAGACCTGAAAACAGTCCTCAACGAGAAATTTCCACTACAAAAGCTGGGAGTCAAAATTAGCACCATCCGGAACTTGCAGAAGGGAGGATTAGCGGTAGACTGCGTAACCAAAGAGGACGCAACGAAATTAGTCAACACCCTACAGAGTAAACAGGGGCAAGATCTGGTCAAGACCAGACAACCACAGACCAGATTACCGAGAGTGGCCATACACAGTGTGTCACCTGATGTCCAGCCAGAAGAATTGGAAAAAGCGCTCAGCTCCGAGTTCCATCTATCCAAAGCATCAGCAAAGATCCTCTACCGTCTCAAAGACAGAGAAAATACTGTTAAATGGATCGTGGAGTGCCAGCCAGCAGCTTACCGAAGTCTCCTCCAATGGCCCAAATTGTTCATTGGTTGGCAAAGACACCGCATCGCGGAACACTTCAATACCAAGAGATGTTTCCGATGCCAAGAGTTCGGTCATACTCAACAAGGCTGCACGAATAAAATCTACTGCGCCTTCTGTTCGGGCAACCACAACATCAAGGACTGCCACGCATGCCAGCCCACCTGTATCAACTGCGCAGATACAAATTTCCGAACACATAGTACAATGCCCTGCAACCATCCAGCATACGACATCCGATGCCCAACCTATGCACGGTATGTTGAGCGAATCCGACGAAGCACAATCTACGAATAACGCACAACGACCAAGTACCTCCGCACCAGCATGGACGCCACACAAAACGAAAAATACACCCACTGAAGATCGACCAGAAACAAAAGTGGAAACCACCCAGCACCAGACACCCATACGATGCGCTCAAATTAATTTGCAGAGAGCAGAAGCTGCCTCAACCCAAGCCATACAACATGCAATACATCATAATTTAGACTTTCTTCTAATCCAGGAACCATACTGCCGTGAAGGCCAGGTGGCAAGTTTTCCCCTGGCATGGAGGATCTTCCAAAGGAAATCCACAGCAGAGCAGGCACCCAGAGCAGCCATTGCCTGCTGTAACCCTACCTGGACACCTTTCCTGGTTTCAATGGAACGAGATTTCGTCTCCGTACTAGTTAGTTATCTTTAACAATCAACAGTTCATACTAAGCTCCGTTTATTCCTCCCCCAGCGATGACCTCACTGACGCAACTACAGCATACAATCACGTTAGACTGAAATGTCCTACGGTACCACACATCATTGGAGGCGACTTCAACGCCCACAACGTCATTTGGGGCTACCGTGACACGACTCCTAAGGGCCACGAAATGGAAAACTTCATGGCGAGCAATAACCTGCATTTGCATAACAGCCCCGGTGCACAGCCGACATTTGACAACTCGTATCATAAAGGCTGGCCCGACTTGACCCTTTCAACATCGGACATTGTCAACAATATTTACTCTTGGACTGTCATGGATGATGAAAGCAATTCCGATCATAAGTACATCCATTTCCTCATTCAAGTAGACACCAGCATTAGCATTTTAAAAAGGTTTAAGCTTCCGGGTGGCAAGATTAGGCATCTGCATCGCATTCTCAGCGAAACTCTCAGAAGAGAAGAGATGGAGCTTAATACGCATAATGACCAGTATGAAATGAATATCTACACAGATAATCTTCTCACCACTCTCAAGGACACATGCGAGCGAATTCTACCAATCAGGACTGCCAAGAAACTGCAAGGCATTACGTGGTGGACTAGGCAGCTGAGACAAATGTGCCAAAGGTGCAGAGCATTACGTCGCCGTCTCCGAACGGCTGTAGACGGCACAGAAACGGAAAGGTTGCTAACTGCATTCCGACAAGCACGGGCTACTTATAAAAAAGCAATTCTAGAAGCCAAAATCAACAGCTGGCGCAATTTTTGTACCAGCAATAGCAATCCTTACGGAATCCTGCATAAACTGGCCACGCAGAAAATCTTCCAGCCGGCACAAGTGCCAGTGCAGCCAGGGAATCTACCACAAACAATTGACTTAGCAGGGTCCACGGCCACAGCACTGCTTGATGCATTCTTCCCAGCGGATCCAGAACTGGATGACACGACGGCCCAGCGACTTTTGAGAAACTCCACAGAGATCCCAAGAACGCCAGAAGATGTCCCCATTACAATGCAGGAAATCACTCACATCTTCCGCCATCTACCACTGAAGAAGGCACCGGGTCCGGACGGACTTGATTATGCAATCTTAAAGGTCGCCTTCCGAGCACGGCCCACCTTCTTTCGCCTCTACTTCAATAAACTCCTGCACCACAGAGTATTTCCACAAGCTTTCAAGAAGGGACACGTGGTACTTTTTCTCAAAAAAGATAAGAACCCAATAGACCCCTTCTCCTTTCGTCCGATCTGTCTCCTTTCAGCGTTGGGTAAGATCTATGAAAAGATCATAGTTAACAGGCTGAAGTATCATATTCACAAAAACAACTTCCTCAGTCCCAAGCAATATGGCTTCCGTTCAGGTTGCTCAACCACACATGCCCTTCAACGAATATATGATGAAGTCCAGCTTAATCGCTCACAGAATCTTCAGACTGCATTCATCTCAATAGACCTCCAGAGCGCTTTCGACACCCTTTGGTGGCCCGCCATCAAGCAGGCCCTCAGAGAGGCGCAATGCCCGGAGAACATCTACCAAGTCTTTGAGAGTTATCTCACAGATAGGCAATTACTTATGGCAAACAATAATGGCATTGTTACTAAGACCCAAGTCAGAGGCTGCCCACAAGGGTCCTGTGCAGGGCCCTTGCTCTGGAACCTGACATTTAACAAAATCCTCGAAGCGACGTGGCCTGATCACACAACTATCATTGCATATGCTGATGACGCGGCTCTTCTTGTTAAAGGTCGCACACGAGACGAAATTGAAGCCAATGGCAGCGAAGCGTGCGCCAAGTTCGCAAGCCTATGCGAAGACCTTAAGCTGAGGATTTCTATCACCAAGTCTTCTGCACTCCTCATCCCAAG
The DNA here is from genome assembly GCF_044657685.1 of Stegodyphus dumicola. Classification (NCBI taxonomy): domain Eukaryota; kingdom Metazoa; phylum Arthropoda; class Arachnida; order Araneae; family Eresidae; genus Stegodyphus; species Stegodyphus dumicola. The sequence continues at coordinate 136,118,721 of NC_140769.1, forward strand.
ACCGGGCACGAGGCCTGTACGTCGTCCCTGTATCCGATTACTTGGCCGCAACATTAAATTCATGGATACACAGAAGTATCTAGGAGTGGTCTATGACTCTGGCTTAACATGGGTGCCACATTTGCAGCAACAGAGAGCAAAAACCTCCGCTATAGCCAGAATGACACGGAAATTTCAAGGAAGGAATTGGGGACTAAATCCCCACATTCAAAAAGTGCTTTATAGCACGGTGGTGGAAAAGATTGCGCTGTACGCAGCTGCAATCTGGGCTCAACCGATGACAACGAGGAAAATCAAGCAGTTAACATCACTCCAACGCCCTTTTGTCATAAGCATCTGCAGGGCATACTGCACAACAGCCACGAGCTCCGCCCTTACTCTAACAGGTATAGTCCCTCTACACATCCAGGCCGAGCTAGAGGCGACATATACGAGAGTCTTTCACTTGAGGAAAGACGCCTCCTTCGCAGGTACTCTCTACAGTCCAGCACTTTATGAGCACCCCAAGACACCGCTGCACACACATCCAGCGCATAAAGGACTAGGGGTCCACACCCACATCATGCAACAGCCCAACAAGGAAATACAGCACATCAGCAACCATACACTTTACACTGATGGTTCTAAACATGCTGAAGGCGTTGGCAGTGCTTTCCTGCACTGTTGGCAAAGCCAAGAATTACATCATTGGAAAGGCCACCTAGGTGCAGCAATAGCGTCTTTCAGGCAGAAGTGATAGCAATTACAGCTGCTGTTGAATATCTAATAAGCCGAAAAATCTCAAAAGCTTATCTCTATACGGATAGTATGTCTGCCTTGCTGGCCCTAAGCAAACACAACCATGTTTCCTCGTTGATCATCCGCCTTCAAAAACTCTTAAAAGATAACCCGCAGGTACACGTGGACATGACATGGGTGAAAGCTCACGAAGGCAATGCAGGTAATGAGGCAGCGGACGTGTTCGCCAAAGAGGCAGCCTCAAACATCAACGCACGTCCCATCGCTGTTCCGGCGCCACCTTCCCATCTTAAAAGACTGCTGATAGGCGCAGCAGTCCAGTGGTGGCAAAGAGTATGGGAACATGGAAACACAGGAAGAAGAGTGTATGGTTTTCTACCGATGGTGACAACGGAGAGACTCATAGCAAACGCTCCACTTACTAACTTTGTAACTGGACACGGTCCCTTCCCGGACTACTTTAACAGACGCACTATTTCTAATACGGATCGCTGTGTATGCGGGGAAGAGGGGACACCCGATCACTATATCTTCCGGTGCCCACTCACAGAACAGCACCATTTCCCGGAACCCACGAACATACCTGCCTTCCACAAGTTTATCCTTAAAAATAAAGCGGCAATCAACACAGTGTGCAAAATCGTTAACACCATTAAGGCCTACGGCCAAGACCTTTGCCTCCCATTATAAAACAGTGCTATTCATAACGGTCTCAGTGACTGCATTCTGCCTTAACAAACTGTGCAACAATACATACTGCATGCTGTATACCGCTAGTGTTTCACTTGTGGGTATTGCGTACATTCTGCGCAATGTGCCTAGTACTGCCACTGTAAAGTACTTTCCCTGAAACTATACTGAACTGCCACTTTAACTGTGCACCTTATATGTTTTATGTGTTTAATGCAATGTGTGTGTTTAACGTAATGTTTATATATGTTTTATGCTGTTTAATGTCGTATTGTGTGTACTTTGTATCATTGTACTGTTATGTTTTGTATATTTTGTGTTGAACTGTGTTTTCTCTATGTATATTTATTTGTCATGTATTTCAAATGTGTGTGCTTAATTATGTATCATATTAATGTGTAATGTGTAGTTGTTGCGTCTGGATATTGTACATAAATCTTTAATGCACTATCTTCTGTTTTGTATTCTGTTAATACCTTTGTATACGTATTCCGCTCTGTATATCACATTTTTAGTGTTGTGTACTATTTCTAAAGTTGCATCATGTTTCATGTATTTTATCAATGTATTTCATGTCTCTTGTATTTTATCAATGTATTCCGTGTCTCATGTATTGTATCATGTATTTTGTCCTGTATTTTATCAAGTATCATGTTTTTACTAAGCTTTTGTTCACTGTCTGTACACCCTGTAGTAAGTATAGAATCTCTAGATACCTCAGTATTCCCAATATACAACACTCTCATGCATTGGCAATATGCTTAAGTTTATGTATTGAGTGAAGAGTATTGGCATCTAATTACGCCTTATGTTTATGTGATTAATGTTTTTTTTTTTTTTTTTTTTTTTTTTTTTTTAAATTTAAGACCCTTTCTCTTTATGTCTTGCACTTGACTATTTATGACATGCTAATGTAACCTGAACTGCAATGTAACACAATCACTCATCTGCTCTTGTTGCACTGTAAATACTTTTATTAATTTAAAGTTGCTGCTTCTACGCAGGGGAAGGCGTGGGACATATGCCTGTTTACCACTGTTAAACACCAGGCGTCCCCGTCTTCCGTCACCTGTCTCTCTCTCCTCTATGATAGTTTCAGGGGGGCTGCTGTACATTACAGCCCAAAGAGTTTGAATCAAATAAAGACATGGATACCTGTTTATCCTCCATTTTGTCAGCGTAATGTCGGTTACCTTTGTGCATCGTTGACAACTCTGTATGTAGTAAGGCGTCTCAATGGCCGTTCATTCTAGCGATGCTTAAGAAGCCTGTCCGGCTAGTGTTGAGGGGACATTTTTTACACTTATTTAATAGCTTAAAAATGCAAGTTAGTTAATCGCTCTGCCGTGGTAAGCGTTCAAAAATTTAGAAATGCCTTAATTTACCAGTTTGGAGTACGATATCATAATTAATTTGAATATCAGCAAAAAACCAATGTCGTCTCAACTCGTACGTCTAGTAACGACAAGCAATTGTTTGATCTTATGTTATCAGTTTAATTTGTAAACCCCAAGAGCGCTTCTTGGAGGTATTGACAATTAAAGAGTTACAAAAGGCTACAACTCTCCGAGGAACTGTGCGGAAGGAAGAGATTAGATTGAATCAGTTTAAGTTAAACCATGGAAGCTAGAAATGCAGAGGAGAGCTTTTCTTTGCCAGCGGACATGTTAGAAAGCCCTAATTGATGACGGCAGTTCTTTTAAATTAAATTATGTGCATTAAAATGGAAATAAGCAATGGATTTGTTGGTCTACTAAATATAATGCGACTACTTTCATAAAATCAGACAATGAAATGACTTCTTAGAAAAGTCCTGCGTGCATCACTAGCTATGCAAAATTTGTTGCCGGGAAGCATTAAAAATTATTTGTTTTTAAAAATGCCCGGAAGAACTAACCGTCATGCAGATGATATATAAAGAAATATTTGCTCCTGCTTTGAATAAAAGTTTAGATTTCGTTACGAATTTTGTGTCCACGAAATCATCTGCACACAGAAATCATCATATGGACCTCTTGAATACGCCCCTGAATTGCGAATGATCTGGAAATTTTACATTTTAATTTTGAGAGAGATAAAATTAAACATAGTTAGTTTATAATTAATAACATTCACAGTCTAATACTGGCAGCTAAACGTTTTAAGAGCTAAAAATAGGTTGAGGTTGCCTTTTTGTCAAATATTTATGAAAGAGTAAAATGAATTAAAAGCTTCCATTAAAACCATTAAAAATGCAAGTAAATCTCGAATAGTGTGTAATTTTGTTTCAATACACAATAATATTCTGAAGTGATAAAAATCATATTAAAGAAGTGTTACATTGGTTGGGATAATTCAGTCTGCCTTCTATTATTTATAAAAGAGAAAAACCGCAGACTGTATTATGAATTAAATGAAAGGTTGCTTACAGATGGGCCTCAGCAGACAGTAACATTACTCAGTCCTTCCTCTCGAGGTTAAATTGGGCTGAAAATTCCATGGTTGCAAATATCATGGAAAAAAGTTTAAATTAAGAAAAAATATAAATTGCAAAATTACATTTAAGTTTTAAAAGACTTAAATTAAAGATAAAAGTACACGCACCTAAAATAAAAGGAAATAAAATAAATCGTATATCGTTATTACAATCAGTATAATAATAGGCACGAGAAACAGTAAGTGCATTTATTAATTTGAATTTTTTACTTCCCTGTACGAAATAAAAGGAAGTCTTGTAATCGCGAAAAACTTCAGGTATCATATTTTGGCCAAAATATCCATTTCAACCGCTTTTGAAAATATTTGAACCATGCTTTTGCTAGACATCTGTACCTACGGACAGAAGAAAGGACTGTTTCTGCCAAGAAATAATTGTAATTTGGATTTAAAATAGATTCAGAAGATATTTTGTTCTTGACTTCTGTACGTAAGTATGTATTGTGGCGTGCGTACGGTTCGTTATGAAATGAATGTACAAGTCCGATGAAAAAATGAACAAAATTTATTATTATTACAACAAAAATGCTTAAATTTCCTCAGATATTCGTGCAGTATTACAATATCTCAGAGTAGTTATCTTTTAACTACTCAAACGTTCAAGAGAACTTAATTCAAAACAGCTAAAGAAAGCTAATCCGCGAATTCGCTACAATCAACAGTAGCAGTTTTCTAAACAAACTCTTAAAACAACAACAAACTAACTAACAACTAACTGAATTGAGAGGTTTTCCTTCTTTTTATAAGATTTTAAACCGCGTGCAAGAATTTTCTGGAACTTTCTCGAAATCAAAAAGAGATATTTATTTATTAAATATTAAATGCACGCTCTCTTGTATTTTTAGTTTTCCGGCTTAGCTTTCTTTTAATATTCCTCACGCGCTGCACTGCACGGAGAATAAAACAATTTAATTTATAATTCAACTAACTATTAAACTATAACTAGCTATTTAAATACGAAATCCGTAACAGTATATATCTCGCATAACTCAAGAATGAGTAACCGTAGAACGTTGAAATATTGTATATGGCATGCAATTGTGCACCTCCCTTTTTCGTTGCAATCGGCTGCGATAATCGTACATAAATAAGATATATTCTCACTCTGTTACCTGGCTCGGTGAGCTCAGTTTTTATTCTTATATGTTAGTAAATTGTGCATTTTTTGCTTTTATGTGGTTTTTATATTTCGGTTAAGGCTTTTATATGCCTTTAGTTAATCTGCATGCAATAGTTGTAGAACTAGCTATAATTTAAAATTGCAAGTTCCGAGTTAAGCCTAACGAACCGCCGTTTGTTTATATAAACTCAGCAGAATATTGAGTTAAGTCAGTTTCTGCACCTTAGATGTCTTTTTCCCGTGTGGGAACAAAAGTAAATTTTCAGTTTTGTGCACCGAAAAATCTGATTCCTTTCCTGCTGGCCGAACTTCTTATTTTTGCGTAGAAACTCTAATTTGTAAATTTTTTTTTTTTTTTTTTTTAAAGAAAACTAAATTGAATGAGAAATATATCTCTAATGAAATTTAAGGAAATAAGTTTAAATGAAATGCAGCAATAAATGCGTATAATTTCATTGGCTATACAAGGAAGCCATGTGATGTCCACATCAGATTTTTTAATTAATACTTCTATACTTAATGTATGCTCCTAAATTTAATTTTCAAATTTTCATTATTAAAATATTTATTGATTAATAATTATTAGATTAATATTGTTTATAACCCTCAGTCTTTAATTACAGTAATTACTTAACAGGTAGATATTTTTTTTTCAGTTAACTGATTCCTTAAAGTAGTTGAAATTTTTCCAGCTGTATCGCTTTCGAGGTATTTTGACACTCACATAATAAGAAAGAAACTGCGATTTTTGCTACTGAAATAATATATAGAATTGTATTATTGAAAAGCTAATTGGAATTATATTATGCTTGACGATTAAAGAATTAAGAGAAAACTGAGTCTAATCTAACTGCCACAGCAGCAACTTTAGCCCTCTTCAGATGATGAAGTTCTCCGCTTGGGGGAAAATTCATCAATCACTGCTTGACATGTGAAGTAGTGGGCGGATTGTCGCCCTTGTCATGTTTGCGAAGCTTTGTTTGATCGATACTTTTGTCGCGTGTTCGAGCTTTGTTTGCGACAGGACATTCCATGTCGTTACTTACTGGACTTTTACCTCATTAGCGAGAATTCCGAGATTTTTCCCTCCAATTTCACTTCTGCACGGAACACGGTGATTTCAAATATTTATTGTAAATTTCTTTAAAGAATCTCCTAAATTTTCAGTACCTTTTCGAATTAGAAAGGTCACGATTTAAAAAAATGCGTTATTTATGGTAAATTTTCTGGAAGTAATTTCTAGATTTTCATTATTTTTATACTTCAGATGAGAGTGATTTCAGTAATGTAATATTCATCGTAAATTTCCAAATTTGGAATACCTCTTGATGGGAGTTTAAAAATGCTCTATTTATTGCAAATTTCCTTGGAGAAATTTCTAATTTTTCAATTTTTTCTCAGGTAAGAAATGCCATTATAGCAGTCTTTTCCAAACTACGCGTTACGATACCATGCATTTCTCAGTTTTTACCTTTGCAAGGGTTATCATTGCACTCTGCCACGTCGACGACTACAAACTCTAGTCACCAATGATACTGAAGGTCGCCAGTATTTTTAGGTTTAAGCTAAAATATTTCAAAATAATAAGAAATCGTAAAAACACGAAAGATCGTGTGCCAGGTAAGTATTTTACAGTATAAGATATAGAAACATCTTTTATGTATTATAATACCTCAGCAAATGCTCCAAAAGTATCAGATGAACATGTTGTTAAATGTATTTTACTTTGCATCAGTTAGATAAGTTATTCAAAGAAAAATTTCAGTTTTAAGTAATTAAAAAATTTTGTTGCTTTCAAATCGATCAGTTTCCTAAAGACTGACCAAATTTGGATGAAAAATTAACGATTATATATTTTGCCGAATGGTAGCATTGTGAGAACTGAATATGCGAGTGGCCGCATTGAATTAAAGACCTTATGCTTCGCGCATTCGCAATACTTTAATTATAGTAATTACTTAACAGGTAGATATTTTTTTTCAGTTAACTGATTCCTTAAAGTAGTTGAAATTTTTCCAGCTGTATCGCTTTCGAGGTATTTTGACACTCACATAATAAGAAAGAAACTGAGATTTTGAGTAGTTGTTATCTACGACCGGTTGAGAACCCCTAGATGATAAAGTTGTAATGTATTTCTCTCAGCTTCTTGGCGTGCCTTCGTGGTGTAGTGGTTCTGTACACTGAGTCGGCATTCCAGACGTCCGCGGTTCGATTCCCGGCGAAGACGTTGTTCATTTTTCATCTTTCCGGCTTCCAAAATATCTAATGTCTCTACAGTGGCGCCCGAACTAAAAGGGTGGTGGATGATGATTTCTCCCCACCCAGGATTTGGTGATTTGCTCCTCTAAAAAATCCCAGTCGCTCTTTAAAAAGGGGAGTATATAAGGTATTTTTCCCGCCTTCTTGGCGTGCCTTCGTGGTGTAGTGGTACTGCACACTGGGCCGGTATTCCAGAGGTCCACGTTTCGATTCCCAGCGAAGGCGTTGTTCATTTTTCATCTTTCCGGCTTCCAAAATACCTAATGTCTCTACAAAGTAAATGAATGTAGTAGTCAAATGTTTTCGAAAGGTTACTGCATTAAAACAGAACATGCAAGGGCTACTCACCTAAATCGCGAATCACAGAAACATGAAGAACTAATAGTAAACTAGTTCATATTCGCTTTACACACGAAAGCTCATGCAGCCACGCCATTCGCCAAGAATTTAATCGATTCGAAACACCAGTGGCTCTTCTAAAAGGGTTCTTATGCACTGATATTTTATTCAAACTTAATCTCGTTAAGAGAATTTAATTGCTATTATACTTATTATTATATCATAACACTTAAAGCTATTTACTATTTAATATAATGTTTCTCCTCTGAGGCAGTTCTGGCTCTGTCTCTTTAAATATAACTCACCTCACGAGTTCCCGCATCATTTCCTTCCACAAACCAAGCATGGAGGTAGGTCCTTTCTTACCTCCATGACCCGAAGCACTTGCGACGTGAATGACTTTTCGCGAGTGTTTCCGCTCTCGACCACATGACCATTGATCAAGGAAATATCGAATCTTTTCAAAATTCATGATGTAACCCCTTCAAAATTGATTCTGGCCTTTTTTTCGGTCTCAGAATTATTAAATTAAGTCCTTCAGTGTTTTTGCCTTTTTCGTCGCTGCGAAGGCAGTTTTGCCTTTTGTTATTTTGATTATTCGGCACTAAATTTTATCTCTTTCCAGAATCTTCTTTTTGATGATAATTTAAATCTTGGATGATGTGGGGATAAAGACATTAAGCCTAAGTGCCTCGTAATTGAACCCTTCCTCGATCCTTGGAAACACCGGTGATCAGCTGCCCCAAAGTTTTGAAAAATTTCCTATGATATTTCTAAATGGGAGTGGGAGAGTAATCTATGACGTCACCTTATTTTAAAAGTAATTAGTTTTAATATCTACAAATTTAATCTAATGTTTTAAACATTATTTATGGCAGTTAAATATTAAAATACAATTTAATTTTGCATTTAAAAAATGATTTATTATGAATGATTATTTAAATAATTTTAATTCTATGTGTGATGTAATCAGCTCCCTGATTGGTTACTGAATATTTGTACCGCGCCATTTTAAAATTTTATTATTCATCTCTTTGAATTCCTCAGATTTCAAAGCGAATGGATATGTCCGTGTCGAAGATTAATGTTGTTTATGGTAATTAACAAGAATTATTGGTATCGGAATAAAAAAAATGCCCTTTGAGACCTTATTTTTGCCAACCTGTCTTTCCTAATCAAAGATTTATTTATAAATTGTAACAAAGAATCAGAGGAAATTTATTTAAACTTTTTGGAGGAAACCTTGCTATTTGTTTCTTCAATGAAGTGCGAGAGATATGGATGTGAGATGAAGATTTTTTTTTGTGGTATTTATCAAAATACGACTTTAAAAAAATGTAAGTACATATTTTTATTTTACTTTATAATTGTATACTTCCATTTTTATTCAAAAAATTAATACATTGTTTAAAAAAATTCCCGAGATATTTATTGCCACATATGTTTTAATGTTAAATAATTATATCCTATAAAACTTATTTTAAATTATTTGAATTTAACTAATATTTTAATTATTTTAAACGTTAATATGAATGTTTTTAATTCGATATTCAATTTAAGTAATATTTTAATCCAATTAAATGTTGGCGCAATGTTTTTATAGTGGTGTTTTTATTCTATTATATGAAAGTAATAATTTAACCTTACTTTAGCATTTTATACTCTTAGTAAATGTATTTATTTACATTTGCCAGCCATCTTAAAAACAACGTTTTCAACAGAAAACTAATCCATTATTTTTAACGATATTTATTTTTTTAAAGTTTTGAATACTTTACTATGCGTAAAATACGTAAAAACAGCATTTTTCAAGATGGCTGGCGACTATAGAAACCGTGCCAACAGTTGCGCCAATATAAATCGCCAAAAATCCGTGCAACCGTCTACCAAAGTAGTACCTAATTCTGAAACAAAGTATTAAAATTCAATAAAATCTTTTTTAAGAAAACCAAAAGTTAATCTTATCTTCACTTATCAGCAATATCCTGTTATGACAATAATTCTTTCTCGGACGCAAGTTGTAGAAACACAGAAGATAACCTTTAAATGATCTGCTTCGGAAAATAGCTTTAAAACCGCAGACTTCTGAAATCCGTTTCTCCTTTAAATAAACAAACTCGGCAATTGGTATTAGCAAACTTATTCTATAAAAAATTCAGCAACTTTCTGGGATTAGGAGACCAGCATCATCAAAATTGATAATTGCACTCCTAATTTCCAGTATCTCGGTGGAACCTCCAATTAATTAAAGAATGTAATGTATTTTGCTGTAATTGACAAAACAGGCAATCTTCTTATTATAACATAAATTTTACTTCTAGTTCACGGAGATAGATAATTTGAAGAAATTCTTTAGTGGCAAAACTTTCATACTACTACTAGCTGGTAAAAACTTCAGAATCTCATTTTGAAACAATTTCTCACGTTGCTGAGCAACGGTAACATAATACAAATATGGCGTTGCCACTTCAACAAAGAATATAGTTATTTATTAAATAACAAAATATTACAACATGGATACTTGTTGTCTATCCTCCCATTCTACCAGTGCAATGTCAGTTGCCCTTTGTGTATTTTGGAGAGCGCTGTAATTAATAAGGCTTTTAAATAAATGACCAAAGAATGCAGTTATTCTAGAAATGCTGAATAAGATTGTCTGTTGTTGGCGAGGGTATATTTTTACACTTATATGAAGAACTTAATTATGCATTTCATAAGAACGCACTGTTTCACTGTATCGTTTGCTCACGATGTTTGCAACAAATATTTCCGACAAATGAAATGGCGGAATATCTGTGTTTTACTAGGTTACAAAATTCTCTTAATGTTAAAAACATAAACAACTTTTATCTCTCATAGTATTCTAATGTTTTTTCTTATTTAGATTAAAATGGAATGAAAAGTTCTCTAAATAAATAAATAAAAAAGGAAAAGCTGAAAGGCATCAGATTTTAACGTTATCCCAAAAGTATTTGTTAAGGTTTTCACGCTTTCCCTGAGTTCGCAGTCTACAATTCTATTCTTACACTCACTCCTACAGACCCATTTATTTTGCTCTTGCTTTATTATTAAGCATCATTTTCTTTGCAATTAAGGAATATAGAACTGAACAACAGAATAATAAAACAAAATTAAAATCAGCACAAGAGTATGCATTTAGAATTCCCGATGCAGCATTAAGTCTCAGCACACACATTTATGTTTTTTAGTCTTTTTTTAGTCTTTTCTTAGTTCATCATATCAGTGTTCAGTTTCCTTCTTAACTTTTTTCCTTCCTTACTAAACATAAACCTCAAAGGAGATTTTACGTTAATTGTGAAAAAAAAATGTTCTCTGGTATTGATAAAACTAAACCTTTACCGTTAGATAAAATTAAAACTCAATTCAAAACACATTTTTAATTCCGTAAAACTCAAGAGCTTGTTTCTGAATTCCCGCCATTATCTAAAAATCAAGAAATACATTACCGTTTGAAGAAGAAAGCAGTTGCCATTGAAATTAATTAACTATCGTTTAAAGTATTACGCAATGTATCTAGTTGATGATTTCTATAAACATTAATATTGTTGGTCCCTGTTTAAAAAGTTTTTAGTCCAAAGGGGCTTTGTCCCTGAAGGACTATCCCTGAATCGCTATAAATGTTCGTTTCACTTTTCAAACTGTTGCCACCCAATGTTAGAGTCTTGTATTATATTTGAAGAAATTAAACGATGAAAAATCTGCATAAATGTATTTATATTTCTCGCATTGTGATAAAACAACGGTACATAGAGCCATCGAATTTTGAATGACGTAATCCTCCTCCGAATATGGGCATGAGAAAGACCAAATTTGAAATTTGGAATTTGTTTTATTATCGATTTAATATTTTGCAAAACTTAAACGAATTTTTGAGTAACAAACTCAACAATTTTAAAGCGAGCAATGGCAACAATCTACGGGGGGAGATATCTTTTATCTCCAGCCCGCGAAACTGTGTATCGGAATTTCTAAAGATAGGCTTATTTTAAAATTAATTTGCGGTATTGCTCATGAACTGAATTTTATGGTTTACGTACGAAGAACATGATGCTTAATAAATAAAGGTAACACACAGAATATTAAAAAAACGCCCTTTTGTACGTAATTTAAAATGTGAAACATTTCAGAAATATTTTTAAAATTTTCTTTATTTTTGTCTTTTTTTATTAACATTTTTGTATCTTTTTTTACTTTATTTATTAAGCACCACGATCTTGGCACTTAAGCCGCATGAAATTCAATTCAACATCAAACTCACAAAATATTTAAAAGCAGCACAGCTTTAGAATTTCTGATAGAGAGTCTCGCGAGATGGAGTTAAAAATTGTTTTTTTTCCGTACGGCGCTGCTACTGCTTCACTTTGAAATCGTAGAGTTTGTTAATAAAAAATTCATTTAAGTTTTACAAAATATGAAATAAATAATAAAACAAATTCGAAATTCTACATTTGGGATTCCAGTTGCTCATATTAGGGTGGAGGACAACTTTAATCAAAACTGGATAGCTATAGGTATATTGTTTCTTCACAATGCGACAAGTATTCATACATTCATGCAAAGTCTTTATTATTTAACTTCTTTAAAAGCAATACAGCACGATAATACTTGGTGGTAATAATTTGAAAAGTGATTAAGACATAAAGTGATACGCCGCCAAATCTGGTTTCGAGACTAATCGGCCTCTCTTTTGGGCTAATAATTAAAATTTTAAAATCTGAAATATGCCATTAGGAAATAAATTACACATTTCATTTAGTGGGTAAGTTCTTAACATCATTAAAAGTAATTTAATTTCAAAAATTTATGCACCTTACAAAACTTTCTCTACTTCTATTTACTCGTCAGATTATATCAGAAGCATGTAGTCTACAGTTTTGGGCTTCGATGAGCTATCAGTGAATCTGAGCGATTTATTTGCGAAAATGCGCTATAGGAAGATGTGCACAAACACCGAGATACTGGAAATTTAATATCAAATAATCGGTTGCTATGGTAACGTCACTGCAGAAAAGCTCGTTATTGAAATAACAGTTAGTTCTCATTGAAAATGATATCCTCCAAATACGTTTTCTCTAGCTTAATCTGCGTCGAACATATTTGTTTCATCGAACATATTTGTTTACATTCGTCGAACATATTGTTTGTTATATATATATTATTACGGTTCTTAAGTTTAAAATATTATGTTTTATATATAATTTTAAAAGTTAACAATTTGTAGCAAATTATTCTTGTGAGTGAGGTTACAGTTACATATTAGTGTTGAAACATATTGCTGCAACTATACCTAATATAATGTAAATATTTTGAATCAGATTAAACTTAAAAGAAAATAATAAACATAACTCCAACTCAATGATTTCTAAGTATATTTAATATATTCCAGATTTAAACAGTTGCGGAGGTTGTTGATTATTTAATATCCACCGATTTGCCGCTAAAATTACTTCTGATTCTGATTCTCATATGTATTCGGAAACCCTAGAAGCTGTTTAGTTTATTCTGTAAAGATGAGATTTTTATTTCTTTCTTTTTCCTTTTGCTCTCAATGACCTTTTTCTTTCTTTCTGTTGTAAATGCAAAAAAATTCGGTTATCAGATTCCAGCTAAAATATCCATTTTGAACTTTTCACACTACACTTTAGTGCTCGGAAGGAATTCGATGGATAGGACAGAGTCCTTTCCATCGGATTCCACACCACACGTTGTCTTCTTCGTTGAATTTATGTCCTGTAGCACTCTGTCGTATCCGGTCTTTGTCTTCTCGTCGCCAAGTTGACTCGCTCTCGCGTAAAATTGTGCATCACTTCAAGCCATACCTGGAGATTTTGGATGTACTCCTTAGGCGACGAAGGTGCATCCGGACAGCGACTAAGCAAGAGATCGCAAGGCAGACGAAGGTCATTAACCGAAGAGCATCTGGGATGGGGAAATAGCCGGAAGTCTCGTCGACAGCACTGCGATAAGCCAGTGAAAATATAGGTACCTTCTTGTCCCAGTTCTGTTGGTTTTCCGAAACCCCCAACGACAGGTTATTAAGGATGATTCGATTAAACGACTCTACCATGCCGTCTAACTGGGGATGTAAAGGTGTCATTTGGGTTTCGTCAATGCCGAGTATCTTGCAGATACAAAACATTTTCCTTGATCGGAATGTAACTGAAGAGGCACTTCGAAACTGGAAATCCAATGCTATATCAGTACCTCTGTTACCGTGAGAGTTTCTTGATCAGGAATAGGATAAGCTTCAGACTACTTGGTTGAAGTAGTCTATGACAACGAGGGTGTAATTGTTGCCATCAACAGTTCATGGCAGAGGTCCCAGGATTTCAAAGGCGATACGTTCAAAAGGTGCTTCTACATTGTAAAGCTGCAGCTTGCCTGCGCTGCGTTTATACGGTCATTTTCGACCTGCACAGGCATCGCAAGATCGGCACCACTTTTGCACGTCATCCTGAAAGCGCTCATGAACTCTCTGCAAAATCTTCATTTTTACGAAGTGGCCTCCTGTAGAGCTACTATGTAGTTCTTTAAAGACTACCGGTATCCAGGATCTTGGAAGTACAGCTGCCATCGGAAAGCCTTTCTATCATCCGATTCGAATTTCCACCATTCCGAATGTGAACTGAATCCCAGAAATCCCAATATTGTTTGTCTTAGAACTATATGTCGAAATGTCCTGCCAGGTAGGTTTTCTGTTTGCAGACTGCATTAAGTCAATTATGGGATTAATGTCGCCTTCTTTCAGCGGGTCTCTCATGACTTCATCATCACTCCATATGTCTCGATCAGCAGATGTTTATGTTTTAACTTGCCGGGGACCGGATTAAGCAGCTCGTATTTTGCTTTGACCCTGGAACAATGCCGATAACTTTCTGCGAAATGTAATTATACACAGGGCGTCAGAGTTTCGGTGTGATGATCCCTTCCTATGATGGATAACAACTTCACATTCCTGGAGTCTTGTATCCACCTGGCTATTTGACTTTCAGGATTCCTGAAATTTAAGAGCCAGGCCAACGATGCATGAGCCATTCGGAGAACGAATTTTCTGGCGTAGGGATAGTGATGAAATGTTCTACAGCTTTAACTATGGCGAGCAACTCTTTCCTGGCGACACAGTAATTCCTCTCCGATTTAGACAGGTACTTGCTCCAGTAGGCCACGATACGTTCTTGGTCATTTATTATATTACATCAGGATTGAAGTGCATGTTAAAGCTTCCTTCAGGTTGTTAAATGCATCCTCACATTCGTTTGTCTGCTAGAACTTTTGTTTGCGTTTTGTGAATTTGTGAAGGGGTCTTGTGACTGGAAGATATCTAGGTACTTCAAAATCTAGCCTTTGGTTTTCGGGAAGAATCTGAAGGATATACGCTGTATCTTTTTTTAGGAAGCGGCGAGATAACAGATCTTAGTTTGGGAATCCCATCTATTTGCCTACCCCACTATAGAAAATTGTGTCTTATACACTTTCCAGGAGGTCTTCCCATCATATGTGGATAACTTGAGGGAGAGGGGAGCAGTCATGGGGAAAAATGTAAACCCATCAGGATTACTGCCATCGCTACGAATTTTTTTAAGGTTCATATTCTTTGGCGACCGCAGAATCCCTGTCATCAGTTTGTTGTTCCAAGGCAGAAACTCTCTCTTCTATTTGTTCTTTCACAGAAGAAACTCTGTGATCGATTTCTTGTTCCATGCAGAAACTCTACCTTCTATTTGTTCTTTGACAGAAGAAACTTTTTCTTCAATTAGTCCAACTTTATTTCCAATCACGCGTATTCTGTTTTCCATAGTCTCAATTTTTTTTCTTCTATTATGCAGGCAATTTCTCTTTTGATTTCCTTTTTGTACTGCTTCAATCTTTTCTTGACCACTTTCCATAATTTTTTTGAACGACTTTCATCTGTTTTTACCTGATTTTTCACCAGCTTCCATCTTTCTTGTCCCTTCTTGTCTTCATTACCTCTTTAACGGAATTTTGGGCAGCTTTTATCTTTTCACGAACGGCTTTTATCTCTGCTTTAACGGATTCTTCCATCTTTCTTAAACAGCTTTCATCTTCTTTGTAATGGCTTCTTCACCAGCTTCCATCTTTTTATGAACGGCTTTCATCTCTCCTTTAACTGATTCTTGACAAGCTTTCATTTTTTCTTGAAACGCAGCAAAGGCTGCCACCAATTACCTTAATTGTTCTTTCATCGCTCTTGCCACTGGCATTCAATCCCATTTCTGGCACCAAAAAGTGTTGCGTGTGTATGGGTTCGTAACTGATTGAATGCACAAGTCCGATAAAATGTTAATTAAATTTATTCTTTTAAAGAGAAATATAACAGAACGCTGGAATTTTCCGCAGAGATATTCGTACAAGTTTTCGCAATATTACTCAATATAATCAGTAGTTATAATTCAAGCTACTAAAAACTTTAAAATACAACCCAATGCAAAGGGAAAGCTAATACGATCTTACGCTGAACTCACAACAATACAACAGCAGCTAACTAAACAACTGACTAAAACGCTCTCTTTTCAACCTTTTATAGATTTCAAACGGTCGCGGGATATTTCTTGTACTTTCTGCATCTGGAAATTACTGGAAAGCAATAAGAGGATGGAATTACGGTTATAGCTAGCATAGTGGTTAATTAAATTTATTCAATTTCAATACAATTCTTGATACAAATTACCAGGATAACCATTTACTCAATGTTAAATGCGCGTGCTCGTGTATTTTTGCTCTTTCGTCATAGCATTCTCTTAAAATTTGCCTCGCGCTGCATTGCACGAAGAAATACAACATATTTAATTATAATTCTGCTAAAATTAGCTAATTAAATACAAAATTCGTAACCACATTTTATATCGTTACGAAATACCCAGCTGCGGTAAGATAGCTTTTCCGCAAAGTGGGTTTAGGTTGCCAGAAAGTAGCAAGGAAAGACAGGGTTGTCAGATTTTGTGTGAAATCACTTGTCTGGCGACAAAATTGGCGATATGCCGTAGACGGAGCAAGAACATTCTAGAATGAATTCTTACCGGTTTTCTCGGAAATATTCTCGAAGGCAGGTCAAAAGCTATATATATCTTTCCTGTACGCGGAATAAGGTAGAAGTAGTCATGAGTAGTAGAATAGTATGTTTAGTTCAGTAGTAGTGTTTTGAGTTCGGAGATTAGCTCGAGAGCGATCGACAGAGTCGCGAGCTGTACTTTAGTGCTTTGCGGTGAAGCTGTTTTCAAGGTTATAGCCTGATAGCCTAAAGCTGATTGTTTCAGTTTGTTTGTCGTAATTTTTCGACAACTGTAACGCGTCTTCGGAACTACCTTGTACAATACTGACGAATAATTTGTGTTTTGATTCTTCATGAAGCGTTGTCATGAATCACTCCAAGTCCATAAACTCGTAGAACGCAACAACACATTACTTTTATTTACATAAGAGCTGTATATAAGAGCCATAGAACTCTTGCAGGCTAATGGCCTGCAAGAATTCTATGGCTACGCGACTAGCGTGCCAGTCTACTGTCACCCCTGGTTTATGCTTGGCACTTTCATTCAGGTGCTTGATTCTGTCGTAGATTTCACCTTTCGATACAGTCATAAAGTCTTCGTTCTTTTTAAATCTCATCAATGCTTTTAAAATATTCGCCTTGGCAGTGAGACTTCTGTTTGAGAAAGAAAAAATAGTCTGCTGACCTCAAACTTTGTAATAAAGGCTGAAGACTCTAATAAGGGTGAGAAAGTGACAATAACAGGTGATGCGCTTCAAACATTATTAGACGGGATTGAAATTTCATGACAGCAAAGTGTTATGCAGCAGAAATCAATTATTTGACTCAGCCTTTTCAGATCTAAGACCTGAATGTTTCTTCAGAAGTTCGTTCATCACTTCTTTACAAATGTGGGGTTCCCGCTTTGTCTTTTAGAAACAATTTCTCGTGAATTATTCCTTTTCAACGCAAAACACTCTCCAGCATGGTTTGAGTTATTGGGTTCCTTTTATAAGCAGAAGACATGACAAATAAGCAACGCCCTCAGCGGTACTCGAACCTGGACCTGTCGAACAAGCCCCGAGTGTGCTACTGTTACGTCAGGAAAGCATGCAGAAAGAAGAGAGGAAATACCTTGTACGTTTTGTGTGCTGGAATTCATTATTTTATGATGAACTTAAAGGCAACCCAAACAGGATCATAAGGTCTATTTTTATTCCAGGTGCATCGGATCGTATTCCTCTCATTTGTGCTTTATCAACGTTTACTCGAAATCTCAGAAATCGAAATATCTAGGGCCATTATAAAATTTTTCCCGAGCAAGGAAATCATTGTCGTTTAATTTCAGGATCAAAAACAAAGCCAGTTTCATTTCTAGTCACGATATATTTAAAAAAATTAAAATTAATATTTATCACAATTCATGAACTAAAAATGTTCTATCTTCCATGTGCGCGAGAGACAGAACGAGGAAAAACTTTCCCTTTTTTGTTTCAAGTTCTTCCACGATAGTTTTGTTAGCAGTGCCTTCAGCCATCATTTGAAGTGAAAGGCCGTAGATGATTCTTCAGCAACAATCTTCAAACTGATATTCTCATCCGATTAAGATTGCTAAAGTTTACTTCTAAGTTAATCATCAACATCTCATTTACCACGAAATCGTCAGTACAGACGGAAACATTAGAGAGTGTTACAGATTGATACCCGTATGCTTTGCCTTTAAACATTTCCAAATGGCTCCATTATGGTTTTCCCACTTTGCAGCAAAATGTTTTCGCTATTCTTTGCTTAAAGTTTGAATCCATGAGTCCTTGACATAAAACGTTTGCTAGATTAAAATGAAGAATTATCTTTGGAAACATTTTGTCTATAAACAAACAATATTTCAGGAAAAGCAATTTGAGATATCTTAACAATAAATACTGTCAGTTATTGTTAACGAAATTTTTTAGAATTTTATAAAATTAAATTATTTCTAAAACTTTTCAAATGCGCTCAATGCAGACTATTTTCTTTTCTGCTGCTATCGATAATATTGTTACGAAATGTCCAGGCGCGGTAAGATGGCTTTCCAGCAAAGCAGTTTTAGGGTTGCCATAAAAATGGCAAGGGAAGGCAGGTTTGCCACATTTGGCGAGAAATCCCCCATCTGGCGATGTAAGGCGACAAAATTGGCGATATACCATGGACGGATGGAGAACTTTCTGGAACGAATTCTTACCGGTTTAGCTCGGAATGTGCTCGAACACAAGCCAAAAGCTATATAAATCCTGCTGGTCCGCAGTCAGTTAGTGTGTGTGTGTCTCGTCTAGCGAGCTGATAGTCAGTCATTGAGCGAGTGTCTCGAAGTCTAGCGCCGAGTTGGTCGTCGAGTGCATCGAGAAAGTCTTTTAGTGCATCCCGAATTAACGCATCGTCGAGTTTTGTCTTAGACTGTGTTGAGTCAAGAGCTACAATCGAGAGCTATATCGTCGAGTGTATCGCGTGGAGAGTCTCGAGAGGACGTGGAGTTCCGAGAACGACCAAGCAGAGTTGGGAGCTGTACTCGGGTGCTTTGCAGTGAAGCAGTCTCCACCGTTATTGCCTGACAGTGTGAAGGCTGTGTTGCTGAACGAGTCAGCGTGTTTATAACAGTTCGATGACTGTAAAAGTGACTTTGGAGCTGTCCTGATTAATATTGGCAAATAAAGTGTGTTTCGATACTTCATCAAGTGTCGTCGTTATTCACTCCAAATCCACACGAACCCCGTACAAACATGAAGGAAAAAAATAACGTAAACGCTGGTGTCAGAAGCGTTAGCCCAGAAGAACTATTAGTATCGAAATGGCATTTTGCGTCGAATCACTATAAACGTCTGCATCACCTTTCAGATTGTTCCGACGAGTTTGTTCATTTCAGTTAAATATTATCGATCTATATTATATTTAAAGAAATTAAATAATGAAGAATTTGCACGAATGTATGCATATTTCTCGCATTGTGAAAAAACAACGATACTTACAGCCATCAAATTTTGTATAACGTGGTCCTCCACCCGAACATGGGCACATGAAAGCCCGAATCTTGAATTTCGAATTTATTTTATTATCTATTTCATATTTTGTTTAAAATTTTACGATCTTTTGATTAAGAAACTCAACGATTTCAAAGGGTGAGCAGTAGCAACAAATTATACGGAATAAAATACTATTATCTCTAGCTCGCGAGACTGTCTATCGGAAACTCTAAAGATATGCTGTTTTTAAATATTTGTATTGCCAGTGTTGAATACCAGCTGGCGTACAAATTGCTCATCGTATAATTCTTTTAATGTTTTATTTTCGTTTTATGAGATGGCAGTTAGATGAGTTGGACTCAAGATGCAGTAAAAAAACGAAGACGATAAAGACGTAAATAAAAATGTATTGAGGAAGTTAATACAGTTTATAACTAACTTATTTGTTAAAAATAAAAATACTTTAAATGTAATTAAACGTGCTGTCCTTTCAAGCAGTTTCTTAGATGTCTTTTTCAAAAAGGTATTACCACATATTTGTAGCCCAAATGCTGTCGAAACATGTATGTATGTGTAAATGAAATAAACGCTCATTTGGGTCAAATATAAAATCCGGAAGCTTTCGGAATTTTTTGGGGAGGAGGGGGATTTGTGAGCAAGAACAAAATATCCGCATTTATACTAAAAACAAAAGATTAGTAATTTTTTTTTTCCGTAATTTACATACCATATTTTTTAGAAAGGTTTTTCACAACTTTTCTTCGAATATCAATTCAAGGACAGCATAATAGTGTCAAAGCATAACCTTGTTGATTTACAGCAGTTCCAGACACTTGCGACTCGAAGCCTCTTCCTTTAAAAGTTCTAACTAATCCCGGCTTAGCGGAGGAATAAAAATGAGAACATCTTAATTGGTGCGGGATTCAAATGGATGTCGTTGTTCGGCGTCAATGCAAATTTACGACAAAAGGACAGTTTAATACGTACCGGGGCTTAAAGGAGGGGTTTTTAATCGCACCATCTATTTTACTGCTTGCTCTAAAGAAGAGGATTTCCAACCCAATGCAACAATGTGAAGATTATAGGATCAAGACGATATGAGGAGGCTCATATAAGTCAGCGTTCAAAGTATTATCCAATAAAGTAAAAGTTTCGTCGTTACGCGTTGGATAAGTAAATAAACAAGAAATACGTAAGGAAAAAAGGTTTTGAAAGTAATATTGATGTAAATTTTTATCTAAATATTAGTTTGAATTTGTTTTCATATCGGTTACGTTGTTCCCTGTTGCTGTATGTTTATTTTTATTGACGTCAAAAGAAAGGTGGTGTTTTCAAGAATTTTCAGACAGCCACCACAGCAAGGTTGAGGCTAGCTGATCAGACGGAATTTATTTTCAAAGATTTGAGTAACTTAACAACGGTGCGGTTTTAACACTGCGACATCATGCAAAGAGTGCTATGACTTTTAAAGTTCGTAGTGATAGTGATAGTGACCGAGGACGTGGCCACCATCCCTTTACTATTAAGTTAATTAGCATATAGGGCCACGTCCGCCCTTATCCAGAGAGGCCACATGGGAGGTTTGCACAAGGCGCCCACGCCTGTACCATCCGGTTGGCAGTTCCGTGAACCAAATGCCACCGGGTAGACTCCCATCCAAAGTGCCCGGGCCCAGTGTTTATTGAATCTTCGAAAATAGCATTATACATGGCTAAACAAGGGCAGATATACATTAGTAGTTATTTACATGCTTCTATTAATACATATTTGCTGACATATAATCCAGTCCTGTTACATACATATACTTTCTAAATACCTGCATGACATTACCTTAATTTGCTTTGGAATATTAAGACAGAGCTAGTATAAACACCTAGACAAAAAAAAAAAAAAAAAAAAAAAAATTAGAACACGCTTGCTTACACTATATACACACATCGCAGACATATCTAGATTACTTATGCTTGAATGATACTGATTTACCTTGAAATTAGCTGACATACTGACCAGTTCTGTTACATACATATATACATATATTTTATACATCTATTCTATTTCATACATATTCCTTAGTAAATACTTACGATGCTAGATACAAACTGAAGATATACCTTATAAACCAGTACTGGTGCATATAATTTAATTAAATATTCACAATACTATACTCTGTCTACGTTCCTGGAGCAGACCAAACTACTTACATACGTAGAAAAAATTGTATAGTGTGCGTATATTGCAATGCCTGTGCCTTTTAAATGAGTTGCATTTGACTAATTGTAGCATATACACGTATAAGCCTATCTTCAAGAACTGATTGACGCAAAAGGTACATTAAATCATTTAGGGCATGATTGACAAATCAAAATATTTACATTTATACATTGGTACATTTCTTGCGCATGCACATATTCTGTTTATATACATACTTTAAAGTTCGTATCGCGTTTTTAAGATAAACTTAGTGCTATAAGGTATTTTCTCCCTCCTTTCTGCATGCTTCGTGGTGTAACGATAGCACACTCGGCGCTTATTCGAGACGTCCAGGTTCGAGTCCCGGCGACGGCATTGCACATTTTTCACGTAATTCTGCTTCAAAATAACCTGTCATTATAGTCCATAGTTGAGTGGTGGTAAATAGTAAAACCTCCTCAAAGACAGGTGGTCCGAATCCGGCCACTACGTGGAAGGAGACCTGGAGCCTGACTATGCCAAATCTGAGAGGTTGGTGATACTATAGGGCAGATAATGCATAATACCTAGCCTCTCGCTGCTCTAGCTCGAACATAGGCCTCTTCTTGGCGTCACTCCATAACCGAGTTCAGGCTTTCTTATATCCAGCTCGAGCCAAGTATACAGTGGTGGCCAAAATTGTGGACACTTTTGGAAATTTTTATGTTTTTTAACTTTGTATGCTTATAGAAAATATTACGTTTCGCAAAATGCAAACTTGTATATATTATTTTAAAGAGAGTTTATTACTGAATTCAATACAAAACACAAAATTCAATTATTTGCAATACAAAAAGTTATATGTACTTTAATATAAATAAAAAACACAGTTATGAAGTGGTTTTTAATGTCTAGCTTTCCTGGCCAATTACTGTTCTTGTTCTGAGAACCAATCAAATGTTAGTAACTGCCAGCAGAAGCTGACATCATGTTTACACTTGAAACAATTCCTTATTTTGTTTGTTCTGTAGAAGGAGGACCTGTTTCTTATACACTGCAATTACAAGTAGGAATTTTTGTAAGAATTTTTAATATTTAGTCAAGAAGCAATGACATCAAATAAAAGAGTAGATTGGACACCTAGAAAGAGATGTAATATTATTGTGTTACGAGAAAGTGGTCTTTCCTATGCTGAAATTGCAAGACAGGTGGGTGGTTCAGTGACTACATCTGGAGTCCGAAAGTTTTGTTTACGATATCAGGAGACAAATTCAATTAAAAAACAAAGAAGGAAAAGGCCAAAAATGGTGCACCACATCTATTGATGACAGAAGAATAAAAAGACTATGTCTCCAAGATAGAAAAATGTCATGAGCGGCCATCAGAAGTGATCTGAATCATGTTGGTGTTTCTGTCAGTTCAAGAACAATCAGGAGAAGAATAACAGATGGACTGAGAGGTAGAATTCCACGAAAAAAGCCTTATCTTAATTTTCAGCAACAAAAAAAAGACTACAGTGGGCAAAGGAACACATTAATTGGGCAGATGATCAGTGGTCACAAGTTATACGGAGTGATGAAACTAAGATATCGTTATTCGGTAGTGATGAGCGAAAATATGTAAGACGTAGAATAGGAGAAGAGCTACATCTTGACTGCATTCAAGCAACTGTGAAGAACCCAGTTAGTGTTATGATTTGGTCATGCATGTCAGCAGATGGTATTGGTCGCCTTCATGTCATCGATGGGACACTGAATGCCAGAAAATACATTGACACTATTCTAGAACCAAAACTTCTACCTTCCATCAGAGACCTCTTTCCCAACAATGCTTCGTTTATTTTTCAGCAGGATTCTGCTCCTTGCCACACGGCCAAAATATCGAAAGTGTGGTTTCGTACAAAGAGCATTAAATTGTTGTCATGGCCAGGAAACAGTCCTGACCTCAATCCTATTGAAACTTTGTGGCCCCGTTTGAAAGCTCTTGTCCGAATGAGGCGCCCATCAAATAAAAGGGAACTAATTGAGGCTATAATTGTTTCCTGGCATCATGTAATAACGAAAGAAGAGCTTAAAACTCTTGTCAGCTCAATGAAACGTCGACGTGAAGCTGTAATCAAAAATAAAGGGTACCCTACTAAGTACTGATAACTCACTGCAATTATCACTATCTAATGTATATCAATATCTATTATCGTTTAACTTTTTTGTATTACAAATAATTGAATTTTTTGTTTTGTATTGAATTCAGTAATAAATTCTCTTTAAAATGATATATACAAGTTTGCATTTTGTGAAACGTAACGGTTTCTATAAGCATACAAATTTCAAAAAAAAAAAAAAAAAAATTTCCAAAAGTGTCCACAATTTTGGCCACCACTGTATTCGGGTGATGTGCGGTTGCTGTTGAAGGTGCCACTTAGCCCTGTTGGCGAGTAGGGGTGTGGCTCTTATTGTGGCTTTCGACGATCCCTGATTTTTGGGTGTTGAGGTCACGGTTCGCCTTAAGGTTTCAATTAGTAGCTCGTCATTTTAACGGCACAAAAGCTTGCTATTTTTATCCGCTATATCATCAGGTGATTTCTCGAATCTAGCGAACAAATTCTGAGGTTGTCACTCTGATGATGAATCACGCATGTCCACTGGGAATGCGGATACTTTTCATTGTTGAATGGGACTAATTTTATGTTCGCCAATGTAAGTTGATTGGCAGCTTAGTGCCAATCTGTGAGGGTATCAAATGGTGGCTTGTCATTTTAGTCACGCGAAGACCCCACGGTTATGGCCGCTAATCTTCATGGTTAGTGTCCTTTTATACGTAATTCTTTCTGGCAGCGCGCTGCTATAACATCTTTCCTGGGAGTTTTTACGTACCTTAGTTATATGTTTCACTAAAATCTCGCATAAGCTGCCCTTTGGTATGCGTTGGACTGTTGTCTGTCCCAAGGGCCCTGTTTTGCCTGTTTCTCCTTTACCATCGTACGGTGTCAATTGAGTCAGTGGCGATAGCTATAGACCCGTCCACGGTTCTTTCGAGGCCCCGGCCTCGCGGCCGCGCGCTCGCGACGGTAGTAGTGAGTTCCTCCTAGACTACACCATTAATTCCTAACATACAAGTTATTTTGCACAGTGGGGGTGTAGTTATAGTTTTAGTTGTAGTTCATAGTTGAGAATATAATTTCCTATAGCCAAGGCAATAGTCCATATTTAGTTTTTTTTTAAAGTAGCATAGTCATAATCTTGGGACAGTACTAAAGGAGTCAATTAATTGTTGGGATACTTGAAACAGTTCTAATGCTGTTATTGTAGCATATATGCGCAGGTACAGTAAACATTTTCTTGTGGCGTAGTAAGTAGGTCACTAGGCATCATAAATATTGATGAGACAATTTTCGTTGACTTAGAACTGATGGGTATCACGGTAAAAAATTTAAGCAGTAGAAACACAATTGTGCCCATGGGAAAACCAAGTTCATCATTAAGAATTTAGAACCGACGAGTTTGCGCTCGTAACGGTATCACAGTAAAAATCTAAGTAAGATAAACACAATTGTGCCCATAGGAAAATTAAGTTTATTATTAAGAATTGCTAATTGTACCATTGTTACAACCATTATAAATAGCAAAGTTATACTAATTTAATTTAAAATGTTGCAGATACGAAATTACAATTAATAATACTGGTAATAATAAATTAATAGTTTCAATAAATAATAATTATCTCGAAAAGTGAAACATAATTTTTAAGTACTGGAAACAGACAACTATGAAGGAATAATGAAGATAATATCAACACAGTCCCGAACTCATCAGATACTGTTACGAAATGCCCAGCTGAGATAAGATACCTTAAATAAAAGATAGCCTCTCCACCAAGCGGGTTTAGGGTAAGCGGAAAGCAGTTATCGTGAAGGTCGTCTTGAGCAGTGTAGTGTTTATGAGCAATCGACTGAGTCGGGAGCTGTACTTTAGTGCTTTGCCGTGAAGCTGTCTTCACCGTTATAGCCTCAAGGCTATGTTGCTGATTATTTCAGCGTGTGTATCGATTGTGCTTTGATTCTTTATTTAAATGTTGTCATCAATCACTCCATATCCACGAACCTGCAGAACGCAACAATACTGAAAAGAAAATGTTAACTGTACTTTACGATTCTATTGTAAAGTATGTAAATAATCTCATTTTGAGATTGCTAAGGTTTCTGCGCTACAGATGGATATGTTGTTGCAATTTAATATAGTTTTCACGAGCCAAAAAAAAAAAAAAAATCGCAAATGCTTTTGCAACATTTCTATAGTAGAGCGAGTTTATCAAACTTTCTGTGTTTCTGAATTAAAAGGACCTAGCCCCGATTAACCTCGAAATCGACAGAGATATGTTCAAAATCTACGCCAATTCATAGTTGCACTTTTTATTCCTGTTTTTTAAATTTTACATCCAGGTGTTCCTCTTAATATCATATTCCGCGCGTCCTTATTGCAAAATCCGTTCCCAAAGGCTGTAAATTCTTCCATAATAATACATAATATTTTTAATTCATCTTTAGATTTTATTACTCTTAATCGCTTAACAGAATGAGCTATTTAAAAATACTAAGTGCATTTCTTAATAATTATTTTCTTATTATTTTCAGGATAGTCCTGACAATAATAAAGCCTTAGTCCTTAGTGAAGTCATTCAAAATGCTTTAACTGTTACGTTACAAATCGTTACGCTTTGGCAAATTTGACTACAGCGAGAAACATAAGATCTTACGTTGTCTTTAAAGTGGCTTCGCTTTAACAATTCATCAGTTCAAGTTTTAATTTTTAAAGATAGCTAGCAGCTCCCGCTGCCAGCTGCCAAAAATAGTTATTACATAAATGATAAAAAATATACCATTTTAATAGGAACAATGGACATAATTTCATATGGTCTGGCTAGTTACGCCAATTTAATCAAATGTTCCCCTCCAACTATTCTAGATTTTACATCTAACAGAAATTACACAATGAAGCTGTAGTGAATATTGTATCTCATTACATAATTATTCATTACAATAACAGTTTTTAATTATATTCCAGAAAACCTTTGAGTGAAGCGAAACGTTTTATAACGCAACTTATCGTTTAAAACAATTTAAATGAAATATGCAATATGGAATGAAATATGGAATAACTTATTTCTTCCCTTCAGACCTTCTCAACTATATTTATATTATATTTGGTATACTATTCTGTGATTTAGTACATTCGGTAGTATTCACTGCAGATGCTATGAGAAAAAAATTGGGCAGAGAAGAGTCGTAGCAGAAAACAATGAATTATCTACTGGCCACTACTGAGAAAAATCCGCTCTAAGATTTCTGCCAGTGACTATTGTTTCTTAAAAAAAAAAAAAAAAAAAAAAAAAAAAACTTTTACTTTGTTCTTTATGTCCCATTAAAATATATGCATTTTTTACTGCACTTCATTTAAACTTATTTCCTCTAAAATAAGTTTAAATGAAATCTAAATTAATTGTCGAAACGTGAAAACTTGCTCTCACCCTAGAAATTACTGCTCTACAAAACTAAAAAATAATAACTAAAGCTTCACATATCCTCTCCACTCGCCGAACATTGTCTCCTGACTCACACTTTGGGAATCTCTGCTCTGCAAAATTAAAGAATAATAACTAAAATTTCACATTTCTTACACTTCACTTGACAAACATTGTCCCCCAATCACACTTTGGCAACCGATGCTTTATAAAACTAAAATGTAATAACGAAAATTTCACAGTTCTTCTTTACTCACCAAACATTGCCTTTCGAATCTCACATTGGGAAACACAGCTATACAAAGCTAAAAATAATAACTGAAACTTCATATTACCTCTCCAACAACTAAATATTGTCTTCCGACTCACACGTTTTCAGCCACCGCTCTGCAAAACTAATAAATAATAACCAAAACTTTTCATTTCTTCTCCACTCACCAATCAATCTTTCCCTACTCACATTTTGGCAACCAATGATCTGCAAAACTAAAAAAAAATAATTGCTAACATTTCGCAGTTCTTTCCTCGGCAAACATTGCTTCCTGACTCATACATTGGTTTAACCACTTCCTTACAAAACTATTCAGCAACGTAAGTAAACTGCTGAACATTCGCACGATTCTTCCTATCATTTGCATGCTTGAAGATGGGAGTAAGGCTTTACTACAGTGATCGATAAAATGTTTCGTAAAAGTCTTGCCCAGGGACATCTCGTTAGCGTTGTCGAGGGTAATCTGTCAAACTTAAGGGACATTTGCATGAACGATGAGGGTCGTAACAAATCGCGAAAAGTTTAGATGGGAGAGATATGCGAGCTGATAAGTGATAATGGCGCCCAAAATTATATGATAAGATTTCAAGCATCTGATAAATGCATTCATTCTTCAAAAATTAAATGCGGTGGAGTCGTATTACCGTTGAGTAAAATCTTTAACTATTTAATCTCTCATTGTCGTAATCTTTGGGAGCGTATTAACATTAATCAAATCTCCAGAAGTATATATTAACGAAGTGCAAGGTAATTAAAGACTCTCGGGGAATTTGTTAGCAAATATTTCTACTGCAAAAATATATCATTCTGACTTACTCAGTATGTATAGTGAATATATACATTTCTTTGCAAGTTATTATTTGTTAATGATTACGCAACTTCTTTATAATATGCAATGATCCCAATTTTTTTAGAACATAAATAAACTTCGGTACTGAACTTCGCATCTTTAAGACGACTACAGGCACAGAAACCCGAAATCGTATTGTTACGAAATGTCCTGTTGCGGTAAGATAGCTTCCCCGCAAAGCGGGCTTAGGGCTGCCAGATCTGGGCTTAATGGCCCATCTGGAGACATTTGACGACAAAATTGGCGATATGCTATGTGCGGAACGAGAACATTCTAGAACGACTTCTTACCAGTTTACCCCAGAATGTTCTCGAAGGTAGGTCGAAAGTTATATAAACCCTGCCTATACGAAGAGTAGCAGTACATCGTAGTGTATCGTCAGTGCATCGTCAGTTTTATCGTGAAGAGTATCCTGAGTGTGTTGAGCTCTGAGAGCGAGAGACCGAATCGACCGACACTGTACTTTAGTGCTTTGCCGTGAACTTGTCTTCATCATCATAGTCTGATAGCCTAAAGGCTGTGTTACTGATTGTTCCAGCTTGTTTATCGCAGTTTGTCGACGGCTGTAAACGTGTCTTTGGAACTCTCCTGTGTAATGCTGATGAATAAATTGTACTTCATCAGTCGTCAGTCACTTTAAATCCACGAACTCGCAGATCGGAATAGTGTATAATTGCGTTCTAAAGAGGATTCACTATGGGAAGATTATGAGGTATTTTTCGGAACTAAAAAGAGGAAAAATCAGCTGCGTTTTAAGTTTTGAAAAATTCAGAATAATGGTTGCGATTTGTTATCTTTATGTCAAAATCTGAAATGTTTTCAGAGAAGATTTTCAGAAAATTTCAAGTGTTGCATTAAATCGCAGTTACCTTACAATATGCTGACATTACGTTAACATGCATTTATCATCTAGGCGACTTGGTAAATGTTGCTATTGCATGATATGTTTAATTTATCTACCGAGCGGCCTGCCTAATATCCAATACTCAGAGGATTACAGTTTGGCAAAGCCAAAGATTTTGATTTTATTTTCCAAATTTAATTAATCCGTTTGATCCAAGGAAACTTTCTGGCAAAGCTAGTGGGAAACAGACATCTGTGTACACCCCCGGTGGAATGGATCTATTAAGTTGAAAACGACGTAAGCATTTTAAAGGTCAAACACTGGAAAACAATTGCCAAAAGTAGATATGCTTGGAAAAGGCCAGGGTCCTTGTCTGGGCTATCAAGCCAATGAAGAAGAAAGAGAATTAATCCGTTGACTGCTAATTTAACAGAAATTTCAAATAAAAAATATAAAATCAAAATCTTCAGCTTACCCAAATGGAACATTATTTAAAATCAATGAAATACATTTGATGACTTTGTGCTGCACTATAATGATAACCGTCATCCTGAGACCATCACTGGCCGACGACCTTGGCTGTCCCCAACGACCTTCAATAATCTTAATAATTATCTAAATTTACTGCGACCCCGACAGCAGTGACCAAAGACATTTATGGTTACCTCCGGCATAATTTTGTTTTAATTATCAATATAACTGATGTAATTAATTGCTTTTAATTCACATTACGTCAAATAGATCATTTTTATGAATATTTGCAGCGCTGTTGCAATAAGTGAAAGACGTTTCGACGGCCGCATTTTCGTGTAGTTGGGAGAGAAACGTTTGATATTTTAATTAATAATAGGTGTATATGTTGTTTAAAATGGTTGGACACTTTCAGCTTAATTTATTTATCGAAATGGTCGAATCCGTGGTTTAACCGTCTCATCACTGAGAGTGTTGCTTATGGGTCACACTATGTACGAGTGAATCATAATCGAGAGAAACGGAAAGTACTCTTCCAGGTTTGAGGTATAAAATCTCGGACGTAAAATTGGGGAATCTCCTATTCTCTCTTAATATACCACATACTTCTCTGGAGAACGTTTGTCCCAGCTATTTTTAAGTGTCCTATGCAGCGAAAACACTGTACGCTTACAAACATCCATACCTTCTCCGGAATTCAAACTTCGGTCGAAGATTAAGAAAAGATGTATATAAATCCCTATATTATACATTTCGCAATGAAACCTTTTGACTTTTTATTCATAGATGAATATGCTATGAACCCCGTATGAGGGCTTCAATTTAGTCCTAGCCCAGTGGAGTTAGACTCTGGTACCGCTCAGTTTTTGAATGAAGGTCAGATTTAAGACAGTGCGCTCCTCAGCCCAAACAAGACGTATTTTGAAACTCAACTGAATTGCAATACCTGCAGAAAATTTTGTTAAGAAAAGAATATTTGATTTGACAATTAGTAAAAATTATACTGTATTAGATTATGAATGCGTTTCTTACTCTCCACGGAAAAGCAAAATGCAGTTACCAAGAAAGAAAGTTACCATGTAGATATTCACTTGGAACAAGAATTTCTATTGGCTGTATTCATTGGTCGAGAATGCTTTAAAATTAATTAGAAGCTAAAATGAAGAAGAAGGTTTCGCTCATAATAAAGAATGTTGCTCACAATGTTTACCTTTCGTTTATTTTCATACTAGGTCTTATTATTATTATTTTATTCACCTTTCGTTTGCTGTTCCTTCTCATTTAAAGTATATTTTTTACACATGTTTTAATTATCAAAATTGTTACGTTATTTTCTTCCTTCACGTTCGTATGGGGTTCGTGTGGATTTGGCGTGAATAATGACGATACTTGATGAAATATCGAAACACACATTATTTAGCCAATATTAATCAGGACAGCTCCAAAGTCACGTTTTACAGTAGTCGAAGATCTACTATACACTCGCTGGAACTATCAGCGGCACAGCCTTCAGGTTATCAGGCTATAACGGTGGAGACAGCTTCACTGCAAAGCACCAGAGTACAGCTCCCGACTCTGCTTGGTCGTTCTCGGAACTCCACGTACTCTCGAGACTCTCCATCTACAACTCGCGAGGCACTCGACGACACACAGAGCAGAACTCCCGACTATTCAGTTCGGTCGTTTCCGGAGCTCAACACACCCTCTCGACGATGCACTAACCGCAATACACTAAGAGACTCTTTCAATGCACTAGACGACCCCCTCGGCATTCTCTGGCCGGCTGTCAACTCGATCGACTTCGCACAGACTTTATCGCACTCTAAACGAGTTTCGCCCTCTAGACGAGTCTCGCACTCTAACTCTAGACTGTCTCACACTCTAGGCGAGGCACTCCTGACTGC
The DNA here is from genome assembly GCF_044657685.1 of Stegodyphus dumicola. Taxonomy (NCBI): domain Eukaryota; kingdom Metazoa; phylum Arthropoda; class Arachnida; order Araneae; family Eresidae; genus Stegodyphus; species Stegodyphus dumicola. The sequence continues at coordinate 136,150,374 of NC_140769.1, forward strand.
GGAGCAGCAGGGTTTATATAGCTTTCGGCTTGTGTTCAAGAACAGTCTGGGCTAACCAGGTAAGAATTCGTTCCAGATGGTTCTCCATCCGTCCATCACATATCGCCAAATTTGTCACCAAATAGCGCGAAATGGACAATTTCTCGCCAAATGTGGCAACCCTGCATTCCTTTGCTATTTTATGGCAACCTGAAACTTGCTTTGCGGGGAAGCCTTACCGCGCCTGTACATTTCGTAAGAATATATTACATTTTTAATAGTTTTACAATTTCATTTAATTTTTATTTATTTATAAGAGTTTACTGTTTTTATCATTAATTTAGTAATCGTTCTGGTCTTTTTACGTTTTGTTTTATTTTAATTACTAGCTGCTTATTGTCTCAAGAATTATTACATTATTTGTTTACTTTTATGAACCGTCCATGATGGCCTTTCATGAGACTTCAACCTTTCTAGTTTGAAAATTTCAACATATTTTATTTCACATTATCTAATACACTGCTGGCCATTAAAATTGCAACGATAGGAAGGAATGATTTGACGAACGTCGAAATCACTTGAAAGGAAGAAGAGTTGAGATATGTAAATTATTAGTATTTCAGCGCATTTAGACGACGCAGGAAGAAGAAACGACATCTTTAGCACTGCATAAATTCTGGATTTCTCATTCGGAAAGCGCTTTGTAAGGTCTGAGTTTGCTCAGAATATCCTATTATGCCTCGAATAATAAGAAAAAATTCTTACCAGCAAGTATCGAAATTCGATAGAGGTAGGATCGTTGCCTATCGAGAGTGTGAATTACCCTTCCGTGATATCGTCCGTCGCACTGGTCGCCATCCAACCACTGTCATGCGAATATGTAATCAATGGTTTGCTGAGCTTTACAGAACGGCATGAGGCCTCCCATGAGTAAAGCCGAGGGGACAGACATATTGTGAGATAAGGCCTGTAAGACCCTACAGCACATCACGGATCATTAGTCAGGAAATGGATATGTTTGTAGCACGCCCAGTATCCGCTCGTACTGTGCGTCGACGTTTGCAACAGCGTTGACTATCAGAACCGCGACCATTCATTCGGATTCCCTTGATACTCCAGCATAGAGAGGAACGGAGATTCTGGTGCGCCGAACGACAAAGCTGCATGCAGGAGTGGCACAGTGTTTCTTTTCAGACGAGTATCTGTTCTGCGTCCAGTATTCTGATGGCCGTATAAGTAGCTGGAGGCTCCGAGGAGACCGCACGTTGCCTGCTTACATTCGATATCGGCATAGGAGCTCTACATCTGGTGTAATGAATTGGGCAGTAATTCGGTACACGACACGCACATTTCTAGTTCGGATCGACAGTAATTTGAACGCATATCGCACCTTTCTAACACCTTACGTTCAGTGGTTATGTCCTATCTTCGAGGCCTGCCAAACGCCATCTTCCAACAAGATAATGCAAGACTATATGTTGCACGATGTGTTTTGATCTTCCGCGATACACAAGGTATTCGACTGCTGCCCTGGTCTGCACGATATCCAGATCTGTCACCCATTGAAAACATCTGTTTATGGGTTGCTGAGAGATTGGTCCACTACCCCTCTCCAGCTAATACGGTTGATGAAGTGTGACATAAGCTTGAAGCAGCATTGAATGAATTGCCCGTTTCTGTCATCCAAGCCAAGGTCGACTCCGTGCCTAGCCGGGTAAGGGCCGTTTTAATTGCCAGGGATAGCAGCTATTTCTACGAATTTCACACCTCTGTAAACTCCCAAACTGCTTACAAATTGAATCATTTTGTCTTCATTCTATACTCTTTACGTACAATAAATGTCCTTTTTATATTTGCTTCCCTTCATGGTGTTGCAACTTTAATGGCTAGCAGTGTATTTACATGATGAAGGGTTATCTGGTATTTTCATTAATTACTTCTTCTTAAAGGTAGTATTGTAATCGAGAATTATTTCGGGGTATTGTATTTCAACTCAAATATCAATTTTGACTGTTCCCGAATCCATTTTGGCTACTTCTGTTTTGCATTACGTCTAAACGTACGGACAGAGTAACGAACTCTTTCTTCCAAAACTGCCTTTAAAATGATGCAAAATGGTTTTTTTCTCGTGGCATTTGTATGTAGCAAAAACGATTAGACGCAGAATGAATTTGAAATTTTATATACGGGTGTATATACATACATATAAAAAAATATAAAATAAAAAAGACCACAAAGGTCTTTTTTAGTTTGTTCTCCTTTCTTTAATTATATATACAAGATGTGGCTATTACTTTCCAGGACTGCTCTAATAAAACCAGAACAGATGATGTGAAAAACGTAACCTTTTAATATGTTTCGAAGTAATCTCCATCTGTCCTAATACACTTCTGTGCTCAGCTGTATAAGTTGTGGAAACGACTTTTAAAGTCCTCTTTCGGAAGGCTCATCAATGTTGATGTCACGTTGCATGACAGCGTCCACCCCCACATTGCATTCTCAGTGAAGAGGTTTTTCGCCAAGCAAGAGGTTGTGGAGTTGCATCATCCGCCATACTCTCCTGACTTGCTCCCCACAGACTTCTTTTTGTTTTCCAAACTAAAAATTGTGGTCAAAGGAATAAGCTTTGTGGATGTTGAAGACATCAAGAAGAACGTGACGTCCATATTAAAGAGCCTTCCGAAAGAGGATTTTAAAAGTTGTTTCCACAACTTATACAGCCGAACACAGAAGTGTATTACGGCAGATGGGGATTACTTCGAAACATATTAAAAGGTTACGTTTTTCACATCATTGTTCTGGTGTTATTAGAGCAGTCCTGGAAATTAATGGCCACACCTTGTATATAAAGAAATATAAAGGAAGGTGGAAATATATATTTATATATTAGCACCTTCCTTTCCTACGATTTCAATTACAGAAATGTTTTAAATGACTAAAATATTCATGTTTTGACAATGTAGAACGAAAAAGGAATTCATTTGGGACAAATAATATAATCTAACTTTTAATAATAATAAAATATAACTTTTAATGTGGTCTTCCATTTTCTATACTTATATTTGAAAAAGTTTAATGCCTGTTATGAAAAAATAAAGTTAGAGAAAGTTTGACTCCTTTACGATAAAAATAGACTGGGATATTTAATTTATGAATGTACAGTTTTTGATGTCATTTTCAACTTGCAGAGGTCGGTTAATTAAACTTCAATGATTCGAGGAATTAAGCGCAAATAAAATGCAGCAAAAATGCGTATATATTAGCAGGCCGTAAGTCATGTAATATCCACATCTGATTTTTTTAAAGTTGACTCAAATTTTTAGATTTGAATCAGATTTTTAGATGTTTAACAAAAATTTGCCTATTTTTATTAAAGTCTTCAGATTTTATCATCTTCTATTAAGTGTAATACTTAATACTCTTTCCCTTTTCAAGTTCCTGATAACTGCTGTATGAATTACAACTATTTATTTTATTTACTGTGTTCATTTAAAACAAATTCGCTTGTAGCTTATTAATCGGTGGATTAATTAAGCGCTTTAGTAAAATTATCCTATATAGTAAGCAAATGCGAAACGTAATTTAAGCCAAAGGTAATTTGAGCAATGAAGGGCAATTTGAAAAGCTAAAGGTTCTCTTTCCAAAATACGTCAAATTACACTTCATAAACCAAATATATTCCCCGAGAGAACAAGTTACTTATCTCATTCCCTCTCCTTTAACTGCAACCGTAATAGTTAGAAGGAATAAATGTTTCTCCTGCAACAAACGAAGCTCATTTTCTCAGCACAAACATTTACATATGTATTATTTTTAACTGTCAAGTGGTCCAAGCCAATTTGCATTTAAGAATCGAAAGGGATTTTATACTATCTTTTGCATTTCAGATGATGGCAATAGTCGACGTTTCTTAAGATCGTGATAGTTGCAGATGAGTATTCATATTTGAACATCTAAGGAAGTCTTCAAGTTATCTTGTAAGAAAAGGGAATCATGTGTGGTGAAAAGTGAAACACACTTTTCATACACAATAATTGCATCAAATGCAGTTATTGTGTATGAAAAGTGTGCCTTTTGCATATTGTTGTATACAAATAATGACCGCATCATAAAGCATAAAGGCTAGTATTTATTTCTGAAAAAAATGCTGAAAACTGGATTAATTGAATATAATTAACTTCAGAGAATTCGTTTGGCTTTGTGATATTTTTATGCCTACAAATTATTTACATGAAACTCCTATGCAGGTTTTTTCATATCAGAAGGGCTTTTAACTGAGAATTTTCCAAACAGTCTGGAACCACGTATTATGCTACGTTAAGCAACCATATCTATTATATCGATGAGACCTGGCAAGTGCTCCCCTTACATGAAAGATCACTACCTGTAGTTTATGTTTCACACTGCCTGGGAAATGATCTTTTCTTTCTCTATGATATAGGATATTTAATTTAACTTTTCAAATTATAAGTGCGTTCCAAACAGATGAAAACCTTTTTAGAGAAAATAAAGACAGTTTTTACTAACAAGACCTTCATTTTTAGCTCGAAAGATATCCAGAATGGGATGTTAGTCTCGAAACTGTATTTTGCCTTGAAACACTTAAATGCGTTGTATCAGTTTTAGAAGTATTGCGGCCAAATATGATCGCCCTGGATGATATTTAAAGAAATTAAATAATGAAGAATCTGAATTAATGCACGTATGTTTCTCACACTATGGAAACATTACTGCATCTAGAGCCATCAAATTCTAAATAACTTAGTCTTCTACCCGAATATGGGCACCTGGGAGTTCGAATTTTGAATTTTAAATTTGTTTTATTATCTACTTCCTATTTTTAAAAATTTAACCAATTTTTGATTAACAAACTCACTGATTTGAAAGCCAGAAGTGGAAAAACTGTATAAAATAAAACACTTTTATCTCTAGCATGCTAGGCAGACTTCAGAAATTCTAAAGTTGTGCTGTTTTTAAATACAGGGTGTTTATAATGTCCCGGACACATTTTGATGTTTAATAACTCATAAAATAATAAAGATAGATTAAAAGTAATAACATAAATGGTTAGATAGGCTCAAAAAGTTTCATGACCCTTGTCAATGAACTTCCACGTGTGTCCCCTTCGTCGCACGGAGAATATCAAGTCGATATTTAATTTCAAGGCAGGTACCGGCAAGCATGTCGGCATCCACAGAGGCTATTGCGGTTGTAATTCTGGCTTTTAGGTCATCCATGTTCGACACTCTCCTCCTGTAAACGTTGTCCTTTACAAATCCCCAAAGGAAAAAGTCCATAACATCGCAATAGTTGCCAAAAACAAAAGAGAGAAAAATGTAATTAATAAGCAGACTATATTTAGAAAAGTACAGATATTTAGACTAGAAAATGAATTATTTGAAATTAACCCCACGCGCAGATGATATTTACAAAAGTAAAGATATTCAAATCTGAAAAGGAAAATATATAAGTTATTCCATCAATAAATGCCATAAGTTTGTTTATATCTTCATTTGGTGCTGTACTGATTAATCTTTACGGCAAAGGGACAGTGCCCAAGTCCACCGTCACTTATCACTTATCACTTATATCTTCATTACTTTATAAGTTATTAAACATCAAAATGGGTCCGGGACTTTATAAACACCCTGTATTTTGTGATTTTGCTGTTGAATTGAATTTTATGTGGCATAAGCGCCAAGAGCGTAATATTTAATAAATAAAGTAAAAGACACCAAACGTTAATAATAAAAAGACAAAAAAAGTTTTGTAAAGCCATCTTAGTAAGACAAGTGAGTGCGGAGAAAATGATACTTAATAATAAAGCTAAAAAAGAAAAAAATGGGTCAGAAGGAGTGTTTCTAGACTGCAAGACCATCGAGAGAGTAAAATCCCTTAACAAACTCTTTAGTCGAAAACATCAAAATCTGAAACTTTTCAGACTTTTTATTTTATTTCATTTTACTTTTTACCTGAGTTACATTTTTAGCATAACGTTTCAAAAGTTTGTAAATAAGTTATTCTACAGTACATGCTTTCGCTGCGTGACTTGGCAATTGTTGCCATTGACTGAAAAAAAAAAAAAAAAAAAAGATTTTACAATTTATTTTTCACGCAGCCTTTCAAATAGGTAACAGCCGAAAACATCGCGGACGAAAACGTCGAGGAGAAAACAACGCAGGGAGAAAACGTCGTGGTACAAAACATCGTGAGAGAAAACATCGCAGTTCTAAAACTTCGTGGTACAAATTAACCTGGTCGAACATAAAGTGGTTCAAAAACTTCGCAGTTTGAAAACATCGCCGTCGAAAATACCGTGGTAAAAATAAAGTTACCTGCAAATCATTGCATACATGCGTGGCGTTTTTCAAATCGCGTAGTGACATATTATGTAACTGACTTTCGTCATAATTAACAAATCGCCATCTAAAAAAATTTGACTTCACGCTAAACACTTTAAGAATAAGCGGAAACAAAACAGTATTGTTGCGTGCGTACGGGTTCGTTATGAAATGAATGCCCAAGTCCGATGAAAAAAATGAACAAAAATTTATTATTATCACAACAAAAATGCTTAAATTTTCTCAAATTATCACGCAGTATTACAATATCTCACAGTAGTTTTCTTTTAACTACTCAAATGTCCAATAGAACGTAATTCAAAACAGCTAAAGAACGCTAATCCGCGAATTCGCTACAATCAACAATAGTAGTTTTCTAAACAACAACAAACTAAGCAACTACTACAAACTGAGATGTTTTCCTCCTTTTATAAGATTTTAAAATCACGCGCTAGAATTTTCCAGTACTTTCTCGAAATCAAAAAGAGATATTTATTTATTTAATGCACGCGCTCTTGTATTTTCAATTTTCCGGCTTAGCTTTCTTTTAATATTCGTCACGCGCTGCACTGCGCGAGAAATAAAACCATTTAATTTGTAATTGAACTAACATTAGCTTTTTAAATACCAAATTCGTAACAGTATATAATTTTCAATAAAACGATATTAGATTAATAAATGTGAAAGCAAATAATTTGATCATTAACTAAGCAATTTTTATAGAGGTAACCTCATGCAGTTATTTATCTTCCTTTTTCTAAACATTTTTTGACTGTATTTTTCATGAAAATTTATCAGTTAAACTTTATAAAGGAAGCTTAATTTATTAATGCCCTTTCTTAATTAACTATATAAATTTAAAATTCTATTAAGCTTTTTTGGATGCATTAATTTTCCACTCCTTTTCAATTTTTAAATGCACAAGTTTCTTTCTTATTTTTTTCAGCGAAAAGTTATTAGTTCGTTCAAATATATGAAATATAGAAGTAAAAGAATCATTCTTTCTTTCTTGCTCTCTGTGATCTTTATGCGAACATACACTCTTAGACAAAAAAAGACTCACCACGACGCACCGAGAAGATATAAAGCAAACTGAACACAAATTGATACGCATACAAATTTCGAGGGAAAATGCAAAATTTTACATTTTGGCTGCCAATGAATGAACGGTTGTTGCTACAAAGCATCCGATCTGCGAAACTGGCAGGAGATTTAAGAGGAGAAATTACGATTCCAGGTCATAAATTCTTCACGAATTTCATTCCGTGTACTCTGGTAGATAGCAACTATGCCTCGCATACAGGTGCGCGAACGATATGCGCAGATGTCAGAATTTGAGAGAGGTCACGTAGTTGGGCTTAAAGAAGCCGGTTGGTCATATCGGCGAATAGCTCGACATTTGAGCAGGAGCGATGCCACTATTAGACGATGTTGGCAGGAATGGGTGAACTATGGCCTGTCACAGCGTCAAGAAGGAAGCGGTTGGCCTAGAGAAACGACAGAACGCGGTTGGCCTAGAGAAACAAAATCGAGCAATCGTCAGAGCGGCACTCTCAGCCCCAAATGCATCATTGTCATCGATTGTACGTGCAACTAGTGCTTCAGTGACCGCAAGGACGGCATAGACGGCTCACAGAAAGGCGGCTGAGGTCGCGGCGCCCCTTGCGCCGACTGTCATTGACCTCTGTACAACGTCAAGCCCTTTTGCAGTGGTGTCGGGCTCATTCGCACTGGAATGTTACTGACTAGAGCAGAATAGTCTTCAGTAATGAGTCCAGCTTTGAAGTGAGCCCCGATGACCAGCGAAGCCGAGTCTGGAGACGCCCTGAACGGATGTGTGATACCAACCTGACTATCTTCCGGCAGACAGGCCGACAACCAGGAGTGATGGTTTGGAGGGCCATTCCATTTCATAGTAGGACCCCTTTGGTTGTAATCCGTCACAACCTTACAGCACAGCATTACGTCGAAGTTCTAAGACCCGTTGTGTTGCCCTTCATGTCACGCCACCCTGGGCTTACATTTCTGCAAGATAATGCCCGCCCCCACACTGCACATGTTTCTACTGCTTGCCGAACATTACTTTGGCCAGCAAGGTCGCCGGATATCTCTTTTATTGAGCACATTTGGAGCATTATGGGCAGGGCCCACCAACCAGCTCGGGATATTGACAATCTAACGTTGCAGTTGGACAGAATTGGGTATATCCGAGATATATCCTTCAGGAGGACATCCGCATTCTCTATGAATTGATGCCAAGCCAACTCTACCGATTTTCGTCCCATTCGGATAACTCCTTCTTGGAGCGTCGCTTTTTTTCGTCTAAGAATGTACATTTACAACTTTGAAAACTTCAAAATGCATCTGTGCGATGTTATCGTCATGCGAGGATTTGTAGGTACTTTATTTTTTACCACGATATTTTTGACGACGATGTTTTTAATCTGCGAAGTTTTTGAAACGCTTTATTTTCGACCAGGATGTTTTAGAACTGCGATATTTTCTCTTTGCGATGTTTTCTTCCACGATTTTTTGTACCACGACGTTTTCTCCGTGCATTGTTTTCTCTGCGACGTTTTCGGAGGACACCTTCAAATAATCTGCTTTTATTTTCGTATGTGAAATCTCTATTATGACTCTGAAAAAGCGATTTCTGTGTTTAATCACCCACAAAATCAAGGTTTTTTTTCAAACTTTCTGCCAATCTAAGGTTGCTATTTCAGTAGATTTAAATTCGGAATTTAAAACACTTTTTTGCATTTAAATTTTTAGTTTTTTTTTAAAAATTTAATATTAAACTTTCCTTTAAGATATTAGACTAAGCTGAAATTTTTCATATTACAATTTTTTACATGTTGGTTTTGCGCAGTTTACATGTGGTATTAGACAATTTAACGTTGTTTAAGGTGTTACTTACATATGGTGTTAGGTAATATCCAAATCTCCGTTATAAAGAGCAACGTTGTAGCAGGTTATATCTACATGAAAGGAGAACGTCGTTTTCGTGTTTCTGTATCTCTGGTATTTGAATGGATGCTTTCAACCTTATTCGCAACTGCTGAGCGACGGTCATTTATCATGCACTCCCTGACATCTTCGCCATCCACCATCTGTGTGCATTATGTGTACTTCGCAATCTGTTAGTTCATTCACTTGTAAGAAACTCTGCCCTCATTCATTCATCTCTCAAAGCTCCCAGAAGCAGTATGGAGTAGTTTGGTATACGCGATAAAATAGACTCGGTTGTAACAACAAACTGATTCTTTGGAGTAGTTTTTTAGCTTGGGAAGTTAAAGCTTTGGCGTTGATATCATTTATAGACCAGTCCAAAGGTGTTTCGTCCAAAGGTGTTCGACGTTCTTTGCATCTGTAGATACTATTAAAGGATCTCGGAAAGTTTCTGCCAAGAGCATTTATTTTTGGTTTAATGCATTGCTTACACAATTGCTCTCAAAGTTTATCACATGGTATCCACGATGGATGAAGGACCAGAACTTTAACTTCTTTTAGAATTGAGATTCTTACCTCCATCGGCCAGAGAAGTGTTTTGCAAAATGGAGACGAACCTTGAACTCTGAAAACTTCAGATGACTGCGCAGTATTTCAAAAGAGAATGTACCATTTGAAAATAATGTATCATAAACATAAAAATTCTACAAAAGTTTCACCTCTTTTCTCATGTAAAAAATAATAAATTCTGTTGCCAGCTTAGAAAAGAAATTTTCCTGTCAAATAGAATTAAAATCTAACAAAAGAGATAACTTCATATTTAAAAGTTTTGACATTTTTGCAGTTCCTTTTGGAACACAAAAATATCAGAAACATAAAATTAAAAAAAAAAAAAATAAAACTATGTCATCATTGCAATAAAAAAAGAAAAAGAAAACCACACATAAAAGCTTCCAGACTGTAGGTTACTGCAAAATGTCAGCCCCATCATTAGCACCAGACTTTATCCTGGATGCAAACGATAAAGTGCAGAAAAAGCAGACTTAAAATTTTTTCAGTCGGCCAATTACAATATATTATATTAAAAACCTGTTTAACACTCATTATATAAAAATATATGTGCAAAATGTTGTGTAGAGACATTAGGTTATTGGAAAAGCCTGAGAGGTGAAAAATTAACAACGCCTTCTCCGGGAATCGAACCATGGTCCTCTGAAATACCGGCTCAGGGTACTAACCACTACACCACGAAGGCACGCTACGAAGGCGGGAGAAATACCTTACATGCTCCCCCTTTTAAAGGGCGACTGGGATTTTTAGGGGACCCAATCGCCTAATCCTGGGTGTGGAGAGTCATCATTCACAAACCTTTTAGTTCGGGCGCCACTGGACAGACATTAGGCTAGTTGGAAGCAGAGGAGATGAAAAATGAGCAATCGCCTTCGCCGGGAATCGAACCACGGCCCAGCGTGCAGAACCACTAACCACGAAGGCACGATAAGAAGTTGGGAGAAATACCTTACAGTTGATAAAATATCTAAATAAAATGAAGTTTTAATATATTAAGGTAAGCTTGCATTTAGTAATATGCTTTTAAAATATATATATGTCAGATCTAACAAAATACGATGGCTGCGCTAAGAAATGATTAGTGACCTAAAAATTAACTTTTCTAAATTTGATGATCTCCCTCCTAATTTCATCTGTTCTCCCAAATTTGAGATCTTGCCACTGGGAGCCTATTCAATCATGATGAACGTGCCTTCCTCGGAAAACCGCTTATGCCATTCAAACACACGTGCATGAGACAAAGTTTCATCTCCATAAGCCTCGGTTAACATTTGAAATGTTTCGTCCGTAGCTGATTTCTTAAGCTTCAGAAGAAACGTGATGTTGATTCGTTGTTCGGTTTTTACATTAGAAAATTTTCCGACAGAATGCAGTTGCATATGTTCACTCAAGACGCAGTACTCCCCACTGGTGTGGTCGTTTAGGTCGAAAGTGGCCGCATGGATAGAGGAAGTGTGTGGCATGACGTCACCAAAACAGCTGTTGCCAACTCCACTTTGTTTTCAAGCTGCACACTTAGTCTTGTTTTTTTTTTTTTTTTTTGTGTTACACCTCATATATATGTATATGTAATGAAAATACACCATATTTGAATACTCGATGATAACTAACTATTAGAATGCTGAATTTGCAGATACTATTTTACAGAAATCCAACTGAAGAATAAATGTTCCACTGAGGTTAGTAACACGTAATCCAATACTGTACGACTAAAAAAAATTAATGGTAGCATAATTTTGGAAGCACTGATGTAAGACCACTGGGATGTAGAAGCGTAGCAATGTTGTTTAGCGTAGATACTTGATGCTTAGAGCTTCCATGCATTTTGAAGAAGAAGCGGTCAAAACGGATTAAATTCCATATTCATTTAAATTCACATTTGGGGCCACAATTCACTTGGCACTTCAATCGTGCCTGTTTCCAAAACAAATTTGATACTAAAGCGGTAGAAGTTAGCATACGTGATTGCAGCAGCGTCTTAACAGGATGAAAGCGTAAGTGAGAAAGGGAAAGTGTCGCAGTAGTAATGCAGAGGAAGAAGGGAGGGAGTCAAAAGTTATGGTTTATAATTTCTTTGATTGGGCAAGAGATATCTGCGTTAAGCGTTACGTAAGATCGCATGATTAATTTGAATGACGCAGTTTAGACTTACGGCGTTATTTCTAAGGCAGAGAGAGGACGTTACGAAATTAAATAAAAAATAAAAGAGGTTATAGCCAATTAAAATTAGAAGTTTGCTTTCGTATTTTTATCTTACATATATGTGAGTAGCAGGAGTGCAACAACTCAGCACAACGAACGGCATTGCAGTGAGACGAAGGATGGACGATGGAAGCGAATGAGAACAGTCATGTTTTCGACTAAGACGTATTAATAGATGGCGAACCTGTTAACTTCTCAATTATAACTCTTTTTTTCATTTGTAAATACTCATCACTGTATCTCCATCAATAACTAAATAAATACTTAGTCACCTAAATGTGTGTCGTCAGCGTAGAAATCCCCTAGACGCCGAGTTCATACGGGCGCTTCGACCGGTTCTTCATCAGTCAAGGTAAGCTGTTCTTTAAGAATCAAATAACAAATATTTTGAATTCAATTTTGATGAAGTGAAATTAAAGAATCTTTGAATTCAATTTTTATGAACTGAAACTACATTTTTACCATTAGAACGTATTGTGTGAAAAACCAGAACTTTTCCTTTCGAAATCGAAACTCAATTTTCATTTTGTTGTATTAACTTGTTTCTCACTTGTGTTCTACGGGAAATAGTTAAGTAGTGACAATGTCAACTCTAAATGATATACCACATATTGCTAAATCCTTAAAATCAGCTCCCACGAAAGCAATTAAGCTACTACATAAATTTGTGTTTGATCAAGAAGGCGACCGTGCAAATCGCAAACGACTTCGTGAATTCACAGGACTAGATAACTCTTTTCACACTGCCGAAGTTAAGGAACGTTTATTAAATATTTTCACTCTGGCTGATCTATTTTCGATTCTTAATGTTCTGAATTAGAATGTACCATTTCCGCTGATGTATGTTATACTACATTTGTGAATGCTTTAACTAATTTCGATTTGCTATTGGAAACTGCTATTTCCGATTCTGATTCTGACAACGAATTAGAAAACGCAGAACAAAAATTAATTGCCGAAAATCAAACAGATTTTGATACCACTACGCAGTCAATTACTTATTCGAACTTGGCAGCTAGCCAAAACGCACAGACTTCCAGCTCCGGTATTTGTTTACATAAACATCGAACACATCATACGCCTGTCATGTCATCGCTGGTAAATGAACAACAATTCAGCATAACGTTTCGTGATTTATACGAATGTATTAAACCTTTTGATGGTTCTTCTGATAATTTAATTGAATCTTTTTTAAATGACATAGAAGAATTATTTGAACTGAATAGAATTACCAATGATGTTCACAAGATTATATTCACCAAAAAATGCTTATCAGGCTCTGTTAAAACTTTTGCAAATTTTTTACATGGTGTCAAAACTTTTACTATGTTAAAAGAATATTTGTTAGAAGAATTTCCTCTAAATTTAACAGTGCAGATTTGCATAAACTGATGTTTAAAAGACGTTTAAAGCCAAACGAATCATTATTCGATTATTTTATTGCTATGCTAAAAATTGGTTCTAGAGGTCAAATTTATATGTCTTCTATTTTTGATTATGTGATAAATGGTATTCCAGAAAACCCTAACAAAATTTTATTATATGGTTGTAAAACTGTAAGTGAATTCAATGATAAGTTAAAAATTTATGAGAAGCTTGTGTGTGCTTCCAAACATGCTAAATTTTCTAGTGATATGAAATTTAAACAAAATAATTCTCATCACTCAGAGAGCAAAATCTCTCAGAAGCCTCCTCAACCTATAGTTTGCTACAATTGTGGGTCTAAAGGCCATAAAAGTTCTAATTGTTCTCATAAACAACCTAAATGTTTTTTCCTGCGATTCTTTTGGCCATAAATCGTCTACTTGTACTCAGAAACCAAGTAGTGCATCACCTCCATCGTCACAAAAATAAAATCAGAGACAATTCTCAATCAAGTTGTCGTACAGTCACACTCTCTACATTCTTTGATGATTCACATCAATATTTCTGACGTTATCATTCCAGCATTGATTGACACTGACAGTCCAGCTACTATAATTAACACATCAACATATCAAAAATTTGGTTCTCCAGCGCTTTAAAAATCTTCTATAACATTATCAGGACTTGGTGATCGCATTGTACACCCAGTAGGATATTTCACAGGTTGTTTCAAAATTCAAAATACAAATTTTAAAACTGACTTTCATGTTATTGAAGATAATCTACTATCTGTAGACGCAATAATTGGAAGTGATTTTATTCAGCAAGCTGAATTTTTTATTGGAAAGCATGGTATTAAACTAATAGGAGCAGAAACTCCTGACCATAATTTTCTAATTAATATTGTAAATATTTTCGATGAACCTGATTCTCCTGATTTAACGCATCTTACCAATTCAGATCATCGCACAGAAATCAAACACCTAGTTTCAGCTTACAAACCTAATAAAACCAAAACAACTGATTTGCAAATGTCTTTAATTTTAACGGATGAAATCCCTGTTAGTCAACGTCCTCGCCGCTTATCTATAGCCGAACAACGTATTGTAGAAGCTCAAATTCAGCAGTGGCTGAATGCAGGAATTATAAAACCTAGTTGCTCCGATTTTGTTGCTCCTATTGTCCTCTCCAAAAAGCGAAATGGATCTTACCGACTATGTATAGATTACAGACGTCGTAACAAGAAAATAGTGAAAGACAAATTTCCTCTACCCCATATAGAGCACATTCTTGATAATTTACAGAATTCTAAGGTCTTTACATCTCTTGACTTGAAAACCGGCTTTTTTCATGTTCCCACGAAGCATCAAATACACTGCATTTGTTACTCATGAAGGCCAGTATGAATTCCTTAAAGTTCCCTTTGGACTGTGTAACTCTCCTAGCGTTTTTCAAAGATTTATCAATACCATATTCAGACCTCTCATTAGTGATCAGACTGTTATAATTTATACGGATGATATAATTATTCCATCTAAGGACGAAGACGATGGAATTAAAAAATTACGACGAGTCCTTCAACTTGCCTCAGACTATGGTCTAGAAATAAACTTTCAGAAATGCAACTTTCTAAAGAAAACAATTGAATTCCTAGGTTATGCTATTCAAGATAGCACCATTCGACCTTCACCATCCAAAATATGCGCTGTAAAGTCATTTCCTGAACCCAAAACAGCTAAACAGGTGCAAAGTTTTCTTGGCTTAAGGGGAGTCGGTACCTTTTGAATGACTTTTTTTAATTTAAGCTCTTTCATCTACTTTTTATGAATAATATTAAGTGGTTTTATGAAGACAAAATGGTTTTAAGCTGAAAAAAAATTTTTTTTGCTATTAATTTTTGTTTAATTTGAATTTTTTTTAAAAAAGTTCAACAATTAAAAATTCTTTCTTCTTCCCCAATTTTCAATATTTTTGCTTCAAATTTTTTTATTGTATTCATAATAGTGTTCTTAATAACTTTACGGATCGATTTTTCAATTAACGAATTAGTTTCTGCGAGAAAAAATAAAAAGCACATTTTTATATAAAAACTTTAAAAAAATACGGTTTCAGTAACATTTTTGCTTCCAATAATTTTTCTTTTCACTATTTTTCAAATCTCATCCTTGATTCTATGCAGTATATAATTTAAATAAGCAGTAAATTTATTAAATAATTTGGTCCACATCTGAAGAAGTTTTAGGACTTTAAGTAAAAGGATATATTAAAAAATTGCAAACTGAGAAATCGCAGTTTAAAGAATGTAAACTGTCTGGACGGTCATTAAATCATTTCCAATTTCTTAAAAATTTTATTACTGAATTTCAATACATATATATATTTATAATAAAACTTAATACTGCTCAATTGATTAATATGAATATAAATTACAAGCTTTTGTTTAAAACCTTATCTGGCTAGATATATTGCAAAAATATCATAAAATGCAAGTAGAATTTTCCTTTACCTGTTTTTGTTTTTTAAAACACTCTCAAAACAATTTTAATGCATGAATTAATTATAATATATTTTCTAAAACGCTTATAATCATTATTAATAATATTAATTTGTCGTTTTATTCATTTTTTAAAAAGCAAAATTTGAAATTTTAACGGACATAAAACATTTTATTTAAAACCACTCAGCAGCTTATGTGATTTCTTCTCTTATTTTAGCCATTTGTTCTTGTATGAAAATTCCATTTTAAATTAATTTATGTGCATTTTAATCAATTAAAAAGTTTAATGTTTGTTCCAGCACTATTTCAATAATGCTACGGTCAGAAATTTGATCACTTTCATTACACCACCTCGTTCTGTTCGTATCTAATCACATATAATTTCAACTTTTGAATAAACATAGCATTTTTGTTGACTGATAATACATATAAAATTATTTGCTGAGCTCAGTATAAATATATAAACTTGCCAGTTTAAGGTGAAAAAAATTTTTTTTTCCAACTTTAATTTGTATTTAAATAAATCAGTATATACGCATAAATAGAGTTTTTTGATAGTTAGAGTCATATTTAATTACACTCTTTTTCATTTACACCGATTTTTATTAAGTTACTGAAAAAATTAAAAAGTAAAAAAAAAAAAAAATAAAATAAACACTAAGGGGGTGTAGCATTTAAAGGGGTGTCAAAATTTAAAAAACCTTTTTTAGGCATTTATTATCGTCAGATCATTTCAAAATTCCTCTTCTGTGTAGTAAGTGTATTAAAGTACGTTTTCAGCAAAAAATTGAAAAATCGGTAATTTCATTGATTTTTGGGGTACCGAGTCCCCTTAACTGGTTACTTTCGAAAATTCATTCAGCATTATGCCAACATTGCAAAACCCCTCAGTGACTTACTATGTGAGTCCACTCCTTTTGAGTTTGGTCCTGCGCCACAGCACGCTTTCAGAAAACTGAAAGAAGCTTTTTCCAGTGATCCTGTTTTGCACCTTCACCAACAAGGTTACCGCTTCAACTTCATTGTGACGCAAGTAAATACGGTTACGGATCTGTTCTCTTGCAACAAAGCACTGATGGTTCCTTCCACCCAATTTACTATATGAGCAAGAAAACTACCCTTCAAGAATAGAAATACTCCAGTTATGAACTAGAAATCCTAGCCATGATTGAAGCCCTTAAAAAAATTAGACATTATTTAGCCGGAACAAAATTTTATATTATTACAGATTGCGCTGCTTTTGAAAAAACTATGTTTAAAAAAGACATAACACCCAGAATTGCTCGATGGGCTCTTTACCTTGAAGACTTTGATTACACAATAAAACACCGCTTTGGACAGCTTATGAAACATGTAGATGCTCTAAGTCGTTTTCCTGTCATGTTAATTGCCATTGACAGTGTCACTCAAAAGATTATTGACGCACAATCAAGTGATGACTTCATTACGAGGATCAAACATACTTTAGAAAAAGCCCCTTTAGATGACTACTCCTTAAAGAACGGTGTTCTGTATAAAATAGTTGAAGACCAAGAACTATTAGTTGTACCTCAGGCAATACAAACCGAAATAGTGCAAAATGTTCACTCTAAAGGTCATTTTTCTGCTCTCAAAACGGAATCCATTATTAAACGTGAATGTTACATCCCTAATTTATCTGCGATTGTAAAAAAAATCATTTTGAACTGCGTACCCTGCATTCTTTCTTCCCGAAAGGCTGGTAAGGCGGAAGGGTTTCTTCACCCGATTCCAAAAGGCGAGACACCGCTTGATACTTATATAGACTTTCTGGGACCACTGCCGTCAACAAACAAGAATTACAAATATTTTTTTTACAGTTGTTGATGCATTCTCAAAGTTTCTTTGGCTTTATCCTGTTAAATCAACAACCACTCAAGCTGCTGTCGACAAACTGAAATTACAGGAAACAACTTTTGGTAATCCCCGACGCATTATCTCAGACAGGGGTGCAGCTTTTATTTCAACTGACTTTCAAACCTATTGTCTTGACGAGAATATTGAACACGTCACAATAACTACGGGCGTTCCACGTGCAAATGGACAGATTGAACGCATGCATGGTATTTTGCTTCCCGTCTTAACTAAGCTATCTTTAGAAGATCCCGAAAAGTGGTTTAAACATGTTGCTTCTGTGCAGAAAATCATAAATAGCACTACATCTCAAGCCACTATGTTCACGCCTTTTGAATTACTTTTTGGAATAAAGATGAAAAACAAAGACGATATCAAAATTAAGCAAATACTTGAAGAGGAACACTTCCAATCCACTTTACAAGAAAAAGAAAGATTACCCGACGAAGCGAAAAACAATATTCTCAGACTTCAAGAAGAAAATAGACGTCAATATAACAAACGCCGCAAACAGCCAAACTTATACAAAGTTGGAGATCAAGTCGCACTTCAGCGTACTCAATTTGGAACTGGAATCAAACTCCGTCCCCGATTTTTTGGACCTTACAAAGTCACAGCTGTTAAGCCAAATGACCGCTATGAGGTAGAGAAAGTCGGAATACATGAAGGTCCTAATACAACTTCCACAGCTGCTGATTTGATGAAACCATGGCCTTTTCAACAATGAGCTCTTAATTTAGAATTGATATAATCTACAATTGGACATTCTATTTAGTATTTACTACCTTTCATTTTTTTCCCTGTTCTTTATTTTTTTAATCAGTTGAAAAGTTTTTTTTCTTTTTCTCTCTACAAAGAATTGTTATATATACAAGATTTATTAAGATGTTCATTTTTTTTTGCCTCGCCAAATTGTCCCAGATATGCTCCTAAAGACGCTTGAGGATTCAAGACGGTGTGGAGAAATAACATTTCTTCTTCCGTCAAGACGTTCCAGGATGATCTATTGACACTCCAAGCAAATGACGCTTCTTTTTTTTTTTCTCAGAATGTTCCAAGATGGTATATCCAAACGAACTTTTTTTTCCCTTTTTTCTTTTTTTAATTACTCTTTTCAAATTTTGTTGTAACTCCATCATCGCCAGGAGACCCTGTCGTGTCAGGATACCCGAGTATGAGCAGCAAGAGTGCGACAACTCAGCACAACGAACGGCATTGCAGTGAGACGAAGGATGGACGATGGAAGCGAATGAGAACAGTCATATTTTCGACTAAGACGTATTAATAGATTGCGAACCTGTTAATTTCTCAATTATAACTCTTTTTTTCATTTGTAAATACTCATCACTGTATCTCCATCAATAACTAAATAAATACTTAGTCAGCTAAATGTGTGTCGTCAGCGTAGAAATCCCCTAGACGCCGAGTTCATATATATATATATATATATAATACCATAATACTAGAAAGTATCTAATATAAATGAAAGATTTTACAGATCATCGGACCGCAACAAAGGGCTTTGCTTTTCTTATTTTCATTTCCAGAAAACAGGATTATGTCGATAACAGATAATACATTTTTGATTTTTTTAAAAACAATATGTATTCAACTCCGCTTTCCTTGGGATTCGAACCACGGATAAACCAGAAGAACACGCATGGGACAATTCGATAGTTTGTGAATTCTCTCAAAGGGTGACTAAAGAAGGCTCGATTGAAGTCGACGAAATCTAGTCGGCTATGAAACATCGCGTACTGCACCTTAAATTGAGTGTCATTGTAAAAAGCAGTTTACTGTTTTCGGAGCAAAAAATGTGAAAAACCGACTACAACAGGTTTTACAAAAGCTAGCTGAATATGATGATGATCATCGTAGAGATTTTTATGACCTTTGGAGCGTGAAAGATGAAAAAGTAATTTTTTAACGCAGCAAGTTTTGAAATCCGAATCTTCCAGTAACTAGCAGAGTATGCATACTAGTTATTGGTTATTGGATATACTTGTTATTGGCTATGAATACTAGTTAATTGCAGCACTTGCACTGTAAAATCGCGCACGGAGGGATGCCATCATGCTTCAGAAACATTTGCAGGCTGCTCTTGTGTAACGTAATTCTTTTTCCTTTTGCACTATAAATATAATCTATCATGTCAAGCAAACAGGAGCCATTAAAAGTTCTCCACGAATATATCTGTTGCCTTAAGCAAATAGTTTGTTTCGTTTTCATTCTTTTTCGTTAAAAATAACTAACAACCATCTTCTCATCTTTGATTTATCATATTTCTGAATGAAGCGAAAGTTTACCAGGATGTATTACAGAAGATAGTATTAAATTATAAAAATTATATATATTATACTAAAATATTAGGAAAATGGGAATGTCTTATATCACATGGCTATTAATTATGAGATTTCAATATTCGTTGAGCATTTTGATAGTTATCCCTTCTTCAGAAGAGTAATTTTGCGTATGTTAAACTTTTAATTTTTAAGAACATGCAGAATTTTAGCTGCTACTACAATAGCGTTGCAGACGAGAAATCATAAAGCAATAATATTGTCATATATCCAGATTCCAACGAAGCACTTCCGTAAACTAAAAGTAACGTAACTCCGTAAACTCTCGTCCTCAGTACGAATGGATTAGCAACTGACCGTAGCAAAATGGATCACTTTCACTTGGGAATTACTAACATGGCAAGATGGATGGTGGACACTTAAGACTGTATAAATTTCTCCTTGACTTAGTGCAAACAAATTCTTCTATTGTCAGACCATCGACCATCGATCATTTGATCAATTTGTCTTCGCTGCTAGTTTATATATCGACAACAGGTCAGTGCCGGTTAAAATTAGCTATAGTAGTGAAAGTTTCAAAAGTTCACCCGTGGCACCTCAGAGAGCACGAAATCGATTACTTGGAAGAAATTACAGCAAACGATTAACTTTAAATTATGCATTAGAGAGAAACAAGGGGTACAGAAAAAAACGCGCGAAACAATTTATGCAGAAACATTATTTTCGAATACTGCATTATGTTCGCCATTAAATTAAACCTGTTTTCCTAATCTCTAATAGCAGTGTTATTTTTTCTTTTTTTTTTTCGAGATTATTTGTTGTCAGAAAAACGTTTTATTAAAAGGCTATTTATTTCGTTCTTTTTTTTTATTGAAATAACGAATAAAACAGATATGTTTTTCATGTTTAGAAAATTTTTATCGTAGTCAAGATGAATGATACCGAAAATGTTTCTCGCTGGAAATATCCAGTTAGGACATATATAGGGTTGCCAGGCGTCCGGGGTTAGCCCAGACAGTTTAGGATATGTATTACGACCGGGACGTGTCAGGGAATTTTGAATGGGAGTGATTGTCTTTCTAAGTAATCAGATTCATTGCTAAGCACATGAGCTTCAGTAGAAGGAATTTTTTAAATATGAACAACAGTGAAATTTTGATCAGAAGTGTCACTTTTAACCCTTTGCCTAGTTATTCCAAGTTAACTCGGTTTATCTGGTTATTCCGAGTTAACTTCGATAATTTGTCGAAAATAGTTATCACGAGATAACTCGTCATTCATGGTTCATGGCAGATTTTAGCATTTATTCGAATAAACTCGCAGTGTGTTTTACAGCTATGCTGGTGACATTCAAGATTCAAGATTCATTTTGTTATGAGAATATATGAGTTTTATGCCCCGACGCTTTCTATTTAGCATTAATTTCATAACTTGGATAATTATTTATTATTTGCTTTGCGTCTTAAAAATGTTAAAAATAAAAATTTTTGAAAATATGTGTTTAGAACCTTTCATGTCTAGTTGCACTAATTAAAAATACATAATAAAAAAATGGATGTAATTTTTACACGGGAACTGAAATATAAAGGGTAAGTTCAGGAAAATGAATTCTAAGTGTTAATATAGTGATTTATATGAGCTTATAAATTGCAACAAAGAATTTCTAATGAAAATATAGCTAATAAAAAGATGCAAAATTAGAACAGAAATAAGAATCCCAGCCATTCATATCATCTCCAGAGTAGACAAACTTGCATAAAAAAAAATTCAGTCTAATTTTTTAATTGTTTAATACTTTGGATATTTTCTTGTCCTTGTTAAATGATTTTACTTTCCTCATTCACATCAAACTTTTTTTGTCATACATACTTTATATAATGGTATGTTTTAGGTTTTTCTCAATACTGAAATTAATTTTTTATACTATGACCTAGAAATACGTTTCCACAGGAAATTCTCTAAGAGCAAGGGAGGAACTGGAGACATATTTACATTAGTAACTACTAATTTACATTAGTAGTATTTGCATTAGTAAATTTAATTTAAATTTTTAATTTAGAATTTTACAAACGGATTATGAAACACACTGTTACATCATTACAAACACGCATGGACAAGCCAAAGCCGCCCAGTTCAAAGGGCTCCCCATCACTTCACAGAGGCTCCTAAGTTGCTCTAGGAAAATAAAATAAATAAAAATTGAAGAATATAAAGCAAAATGTGAAACCAAAATAAAAGAAAAGTAAAAGTTACAATCTGCCGAGTTCAGTTTCGCATCTCCACTAACAGATCTCATTGTCTGAGGACACGTACAGTAATAACCTTTTTAATAATCCGAAACGTGTGAAAACAAATGTTTTGGTTCCTATAACACGTCAAGTCTTCTTCATGCTTTAAATGCTCTAAATATCCAGTTGTAAGATTGCTGCTTGTTCCGACTGGTCTGATTGGTACACAGGTGAGCGATGCTGGCTGTCGTGTTGCTTGCTTAGGGCTCGAATCCCCGAGAATTGATGTTTGCAAGTGTGCAGTATCTATACCGCATACAAGTGAGCGGGAAAATATTTTCAGATGGTTTAGGGTAGAAAAAAAGGGGTGGGAAGTTTTGGAGCTCGTCTTCCTTTGCTCTCTATCAACATTGGGACTAGACTACACAGTTGGTGCTGTAGGACCTGTACGATAAATGGGAAAATTCTGATGCTCCACTCAAGACTGTTGTGCGAGATTCCAAGTTGAAGCTGGAATTCAACTTGCCACACCAACAGATAGGTATTAGCGTGGCAAGTTGAAGACACTCTGCCACACCAATATCTGTTGTACAAGAATTCCAAGTTGAAGCTTTCGGAGAAATATGCTTGATCTGATTTATAATTCTTTTAACTTGACAAAAAGGACAATTTCTCATTTCTTTTAGTCTATTTGTTCGTAGTATGTTGTTTAGTCCATTTGTTCACAGTGTAAAGCCATCAAATTTTATGCTGCTCTACACGTATGTGGGTCGCTAGGCTTAGACTTTCCAAGTGGTTCTAGTAGGAGAATGTGGCAGAGGTTAAGAAATACTCCCCAGTTAAAAATGCTTCCCAGCTCCGAGTACACAGAGATGAATCGGCGAGTCTAGTGTGATGTCACGAACTCAGCAGAGAGTATAAAAGAGCATAAAAGTGGCGGGCGCATCGGCCAATAGACATTCTTCGTTTCTTGAGAGAGTTGTTCTTCCCATTGAAACTAGTTCCGTTCCCGAAACCGGGGCTGGAAATGCGAGTAGTATTCAAGTGGCATAAATATGGGAAGATCTTTTTTCTCCTCCTCCTAAAGTTATTTTGATTTTAAAATCGTACATCGTTTTAATATTTGTATCAAGCGGTCAGTTTTGTGACCGCTTGATAATTAATTTTTTAACTTAAAAAAAAACCCACTCTTATAATCTGGTTAGGCATATTCTGCTCACATCTGAGTTTTTCAAATAACATCCTTGCTGGAAGAATCAACGACATGACTGATGAAAATATGCGAAAATTCAGCGATTCAAGATATATTTATTAATCGCATCAAGTATAGCACATTGGCACTGCAGATAGATGAATCGACTAATGTGACCTCGTTAATAGTTTTGAGGATTCTCTATACTTACATACAAAGCTTTCAAGAGAAGCTTCTCTACAATAACAAACAAGCATGTAAAGTGAAATAGTCAATCTCTTGGGATGACTTCTCTTGAACTGAAATACTGTAGGAAAACAGTACATGGATTTCAATGTTGGAGCGATTGTTAAAATTAAAGATTAGACAAAGAAAAGTAGCATCCTACCAGTCCTCATAGCCACACACTAATATCAGAGAAATATGCCTTCTGAGTTTATGATAGTGTTCATTGACGCTATAAAAATAATAAATTATTCAAAATTTCTACCTCATACTATCAGGTTCAATGTTCCTTCTAACCTTCTTCGGGAACATACAAGGACCTGACTCGGAACAGAGAGCTTAATAAAGCTATGTTCACTAATTGTGGTAAGTAGACAGGATACAGACGAAGGGTATACAAAACCCTTTATTTTTCTCTATATACAATAACTTCCGTACTTCGGAATACACTGACCAGCCACTCGGGGTCTAACGTAAAAGTATAAAAATAAAACTAAACTCTAATTTAACTTTAGAATAATACACGTGGAAGATCGGCCTTATAATAACAGGAAGCGTATGTAGCACAGAGACTGTGAACACTACAATACGTTAGTAAAACTTAAGTAAAACTTAAGTAAAACGTTAGTAAAACTTAAGATCCTTACATACTTCCCGCCAGAGTTAATTAGTTTAAAACTGAGGTCTAAAACGACCTTGTTGAAAACTTTTAGCTCTAGAATCTAACGCGAGGCCAATCTTTTACAAACATAACTTCGCTAGAAACTAGAAATTTAAAAGAAAGAAATTTGTTACAATAGCAGCTCCCAGGATACAAAAATTTTTTTTTCATCTGTACTGCATCTAAACAGGAGCTTTTATTCAATTCTGGTTCCTTCCAGATCTCTGGAAGGAAAACTAGTTTAATGAAATGTTACACAATGAAATGGCAAGTAACATATACAATTATACTGCTCTTAACATTCTTATTTCATTCATGACTATTTTAATTATCTCTCCCCGTGCTCTCTGACATGTGTTGTAAAAGAACACCAAACACGAATGTGTTTCTGTCTACGTGTTCCACACTTCCTCCTACAATCAAAACACTAACGTGTTAAAATTCAACATAACGAGACCTCTTAACACACCCTAATTTCAACTCTAAACCCTGAGGTACTATTCTAAAAGTGGCTAACTCTAAAGTGTAGCGTCAGAGAGCCTAACTACATCATTCAACCTTTAACACATATTCGCCATGATTTAGTCTTTACAGTCACACGAATAACAAATTTTTAACATTACTTTCACTTTTACCATATCACGGTATTTCTTAACATTTAAAATAACAGTTCACATTGTATATAAGAACATATCAACATGCTGTTAATTTTACACATTTGAAAACATACATTAGTAGTACATTGTTAACTTCTATTCTTTTCAAAGCAAGTGCCAATTCTTTCTACATTGAAATACTACATTTCAAAAAAAGTCTTTCAGACTAAAACTTCTCTCTTGCTAGAATGTTTTAAATAAAATTTATACAATAACTTTTTACAATATTTAAGTCTTTACACAACGCTATTATACATCAACTTTAGTTTTACGCGCGAGTAATTGAAAATATAATAAGAAAATCGGTCACAACTCATTTCTCGCCCTTTTGGCGATAAAGGTAGTCCTCGCATGAGGTAAAACTTCTTGAAATCTGCCACTTGCAGTAAGAATGAAAGATTAACTTAAGTTTGCAAAGTAACATAAAATTTTACTTATCTTTGTAATATTCGGACATCCTTTTCTGGGCCCAGTCTTTAAAGGTACTGCAGATAGTAGTTTGATTTATCCTCCTTCTTGTACGGGCTCGCCCTTCAGTGCTTTCCTCTGGAAGCTTCCTTTTTTCGCCAGTTCGGCCACCCTTGAATACTTTCCTTTTCTCCTCTGCTTGTGGTCTTGGCCGTTTGATGGCAGCTGGTCTTGGCGGAACCGGGAAATTTCTTCCGTGTTCTTGCTTGGACCTCGTTGCTGGCCGTTCAAATTTTCCTTGTAACTTTTCCTCCGCCGCTGATGGCCCTTCCGCAGTTCGGCGACTTTTGCTGCGGAGAGTTCTGTCGGATGAGTAGATCTTCCGTTTTAAAGCCGGGTTATAGTTGCCGTCACTTCTCCTGGTTCTCTTCACATACGTCGCCCTTCTCCCTTCTTCATTCTGGGGGTGTTCGTGAACTCTCTTTTCTGGACGGTGGAACGGCTTCTTTTTCTTGTTACCTTCAATTTTTCCGCGGGGCAATTTTCTTTTCACTTGCTTCTGTCTCTCATTGGCTTGCCCTTGTACTTGTCGTTTTTCCACCTCTGAAGCTTGTACCTGCGGTGTCTGCCGTGCAAAAGATCTGAAAAGATTTGCATTTTATTACGATGGAAGTAGGGCTTGATTTGATCAATGTTTGCGGAACAGGTTTCACCATTTCTGGCTTTTAACACTACAACAGCGTGAGTTATTTTTTCTATAACATATGGTCCTTCAAATCGTGGAAAAAATTTGGCAGTTTTATCTTCTGGTGCTGAAGAAAGTGAATGCTTAATTTTTAAATTTCCATCCCCTACTTTATAAGTTACTCCCCGTCGTTTCAAATCATAATATAGCTTCTGTTTTCTTTGTGCTACTTCCGTATTCTTTTTTTCTTCTTTTATTAGTTTTTCTATATCACCCATTTTAAATTCTGGGGCTCTTTGTTGCACATAAAATAATTTATCTAACGGTGTTATAATCTTTCTGCCTAGAAATAACTCAGCAGGAGTTTTGCCCGTTGTATCATGTTTTGCGGTCCTAAGGGCGAAAGCAAATTCATTGACATAGTTATCCCAGCTTTTATGAAAATTTTTAACATAACTACGGATAATTTTCACTATATTTCTATTGACCCGTTCCGCTATATTTGATTGCGGCCGATACGGGACCATTTTTGAATGACGTATGCCCAGTTTTTGGCACATGTCTTCAAATATATTACTTACAAATTGAGGACCATTATCCGATATAACTTTTAGGGGCGCCCCGTATTTTAAAATATATTTATTTAAAATAGAATCAGTAACTAATTTCGCGGAGGCTCGCTTTAAGGGAACAATTTCGGTCCATTTACTAAAATGATCAACCATAACAAGGAGATAGCGACTTTTATTTAACTGACTTTTTGGGAAAGGGCCCAATAAATCGATGCCAATTATTTCATTTGGAAATTCGGATTTAATACTATTTAGAAACCCGGCCGGGCGGAAATTAATATAATTAACTGCTTGACATGTTGGGCAGGACTGGACATACGCCCTTGTTAACTTTTGCAGTTCAGGAAAGTAGACTGCCTCGCGTACGCGTTGGATAGTTTTTCGAATACCAGCATGAGAAGCTAAAGGACTGTCATGGAGCTCCTGCAGGATATTTAATCTAAGACTAGCTGGGATAACAGGTCGAAATTCGTTGTTGGAATTCGTAGTTTTTGTATAGAATAATAGACCATCTATTAGTTCGTAATGGGCCGCCCTATTTCTTATCGCCACAATATCTTGGTGGCTAAAATTTTCAGGATCCTTCAAATACTCATAAATACTTCCAAAATCAGGATCCTTACCCAGTTCGGTTATTACAGTTTCTCGGGAATTTATTGTACACGCTGTAAGCATTGCCATCTTTACGGTATTGCCTTGTTCGTCTATTTTAATCCTTGATAGGGCATCTGCTACGATATTTTCCTTTCCAGGGGTATGCTTGATTACCAGATTATATTCTTGCAGCTTGAGTGAACATCTTATTAACCTTGGGGATAAATTTTTCCCTGAGTACAATCTAGTTACCGCCGCATGATCAGAGTATACTGTTATCGGCGCCTTTCCAAAATAGACTCGGAACTTTTGCACTGCTAACAGAACTGCAAGTGCCTCTCTCTCGGTCGCGGAATAGTTTCTTTGTGTTTGATTTAAAGTTCGGCTAAAAAATGCCACGGGCTGCTGATTTTGCGAAAGTACCGCTCCTACCGCATAATCCGAAGCATCCGCTGAAATTTCTAAATTTTCATCCTTTTCAGGAAATTTCAACACAGGGGCTTGCGTTAATGCTTGTTTTAATTTTTCGAAAGCACTATTGGCTTCGGCCGTCCACGAGAATCTTGCCTTTTTCCTTTTTAATTTTAACAATGGCTCAGCGATAGCCGCAAAATCTTTTATAAAGGACCTATAATATGAACAAAGTCCTAGAAAAGAAGACAGCTTCTTTGCCGTGTTTGGAGTCGGATACTTTTGTACAGCGATTATTTTTGATTCATCTGTCTCGATCCCTTTTTGAGATATTTTGTAACCTAAATATTTTAATTCAGGGGCTGCAAATTTACACTTTTCGACATTAACTTTTAGACCGGCCTCATTTAATAAAGAAAACACCTGTCTTAAATCCTGTACATGTTGGTCGAGATTATCACTAGTAATAATGATATCGTCTAAATAGATAAATGTGGACTTTCCAAGAACAGGTCTTAACACAATGTCCATGCATCGCTGAAATGTTGCTGGGGCCCCTGAAAGGCCAAACGGCATGCGCAAAAATGCATAAGTGCCAGACTTGGTTATAAAAGCAATCTTAGGCACGTCCTCAGGCCTCACCCCTATTTGAAAATAACCAGTCGTTAAGTCTAAAGTCGTCATAAATTTGGTTGATTTTATGTTCCTTAAAATTTCTTCTATGATCGGTAACGGATATACCGGATATTTCGTTATGGAATTTAATTTACGGTAATCAATAGCGAATCTCCACCTTTTTGGATGCTCCAAAGGATAATCATTATTTTTCTTACATAAAACCACCGGGCTAGCATAACTACTTGAGATGGGCGTTATGATTTTTTTACGTAGCATATCGGTAATATGCCATTCTATAATTTTTTCCTTATTCTTATCATACCGGTATGGTTTTTGACGAACTGGCAATGCATCTCCGGTGTCAATACTATGGTTAGTAACCTGAGTAAATCCTGGAATATCACTAAATAACGAAGCAAATTCACTTACCACTTGTCGGATTCTATCTTGCTCGTCATTAGGCAGGTGGTCAAGATTTACCATCGGCGGTTCAGCCTTTTCAGTACGAACTGGTCTCATTGTCAGCTTAAGGGACGCTTCATTAAAATCCAGTGTTGCTTGTCCGTCTGAAAGAAAATCTATCCCTAAGATTAAATGTGCTTGCAGATTCTTTACTATAAAAAACATCACCTTTATTTGTTCGTCCTTGATACGGATATACAAAGGTACTTTACCTACGCACTCACATTTTTCTCCTTGCGCCGCTAACACTGTTGTATTATCCGCATTATATATGCGGTATTTGCGAAAATACTTTCTAAAAAACTCTTCTGCCACACAGGAACATTGCGCGCCGGTATCCAGGAGTGCGGTGGCTAGGATATTATTCACCAAGACTTCAATCTTCGGAAGAGTCAAATTTTTCACCATTACTGTATTTAACTTGTAGGAAGAGGGGTTTTCGTGGCCTTCGGATTTCCGCACCCTCTCGTCCGCAGAAATCCGTTTTAGTTTAAATTATTTTTCCTTTCCGTGCTTTCCTTCTTTTTCCCCTGGCCTTGAGACTTTTTTCCTGGGTTGCTATTGAACTGTCGACGTTCGCCGGCTGTTTTTGAATGCTCGGGTTTCCTTGCCCACTGATTCGCTTTTTCTCCGTAGCCGTATGCTTGAGTTTGCTGTAGTCTTGGCGTACCAAATTGGTTTCGCTGTTGATATTGGCGTCTTCTTTCGACGTCCGCCGTTCTTCTACTTTCAAACTGGATTGCTAGCTCAAATAACTTTTCCAGTGTAGTCGGATTTCTTAATTCAATAAAGTCTTGCACTTGGGGCAGTAACCTCGGCAAAATCACTTGAATTATTTCAGGATCCGGACGGTTTCCATACAAGAGCTTGAAAACGTGAATTTTTCTTAAAATAAAGCTCGAGAAGTTTTCGATTCTTTGTTGATATATACTGAAAAGTTCCGTTTCTAATTTCGCACGATCCCTTACAACAGGGAAGGCTTTTAGTAGGGCAGTCTTGAAATTTTCGTAAGTATAGGTGGGACTTCCTGCTTGACCCAAGAGACTTCTGCCTATACATTTGAACCAGTTAAGCGCTTGGCCCCTCAAAGCGCTGGTAGCTAAGGTAACTTTTTGAAACTCGTGCACGGGGTAGAGCATGAAGTGGTCATCCAATTTTTCCAAAAAACTGGTTACCGGTGAGTTTCCGTTAAACGTTGCTTCTGGTTTCATCGAAGCGCGCATGGTCTGGACGATGTAACCAAATCCTTCCAGGGCGGCAGCTAGCATTTCTGGATTCTGAGCCGTTTCTGCAGGCAGCACAGGTTCTTCTTGAAACTCGGCCATGGTTATTCTTCTTCGTTGGGCGCCACTATGAGGTTCAATGTTCCTTCTAACCTTCTTCGGGAACATACAAGGACCTGACTCGGAACAGAGAGCTTACTAAAGCTATGTTCACTAATTGTGGTAAGTAGACAGGATACAGACGAAGGGTATACAAAACCCTTTATTTTTCTCTATATACAATAACTTCCGTACTTCGGAATACACTAACCCGCCACTCGGGGTCTAACGTAAAAGTATAAAAATAAAACTAAACTCTAATTTAACTTTAGAATAATACACGTGGAAGATTGGCCTTATAATAACAGGAAGCGTATGTAGCACAGAGACTGTGAACACTACAATACGTTTAATTTATCAAGAGGATTAAAACCTCTGGCCTGGAAGGCAAACAGCAACTGCGTAACTTCTAAGGTAAGCGGCCTGCGTTGACTCACTGCTTCCTCTCTCTCGCTTGGCAAAAAGGCCACACTTAAATACTTGGCGTTCGCCAGACAAACTTTGCATAAAAACCTTCACGCTTATAATTCTGGCCGGAAGTAGAAAATACGAAGTGATAGTAAAGATTTAAAATAAAATAAACGTTAGTAAAACTTAAGATCCTTACAATACAAACAGACTTTTAAAATTAACGTGTGGAGTTCGAAACCTAGCAAGAAAGTCTGCAAGGTAATTTTCTCGATGAGAACCCCTTAACATGCATTGTAGAGACATTAGGCATTTTTTTGAAAGCAGAAGAGAAGAAAAATGAGCAACGCCTTCGCCGGGAATCGAATCACAGATATAGTGGTCAGCACGCTGTGTGGAATACGCAGACAGCGTGCTGACCACTACATTACGAAGGTCTGCTAAGAAGCCGAGAGAAATAACTTATATATTCGCTCTTTTAAAGGGCGACTGTGAATTAGGAGACCCAATCATCAAATTTTGGTGGTGAAGAATCATCATCCACCACCTTGGTTTTAGTTAGGGCACCACTATAGACACATTAGAATTTTTTGAAAGCATAAGAGATGAAAAATGAGCAATGCCCTCGCCGGTACTCGAACCACGGACTTCTCGAATACACGCCGAGCATGCTGACCACTACACCACGAAGGCATGCTAAGAAGGTGGGAGAAATACCTTAGTATGATCGAACTACATGCAAAAATAGCAACATATTTTATATATCATAACTCTCTATTGGAGATGGTTGTAAATGATGAAAACTGAGTATGCAACATAGCATATTTGGTCGAAAGTTTTAGCAAAATGAATGAAAGGAATTGATCATAGCAGAGAAAGAATCCCACAGTTTTGGATACAAATATTTAAGTCTTTCTTTAAGAGGAAACAGATGCCTTAGCTGTGAGTGCATGGAAAAAGCAGATATCGATTGCTTCCTTCTTACAAAATGCTTCTTGAATGACAATAACATCAGAATTTAATAAAAATAATAGAAATATATTTACGTGTATCTTGAAGCAATGAAACACTTATTTGAATACTATTCCGCAACAACTCCCGAGGACATGCCAAGTGACTTTAAATTGGTTGTAAATGAGTTCAGCGTGGAAAAAAAAATCAGCTTAAATTCTGTAGAATACGAGGCCTGTATGGATTTGACATTTCACACAGCGAACTAAAAATCGTGTTTCAAAATCACAGTCTACTATAGTTTAAGCTGTTTATAAAAGACGAATTCAAAATCTTGCATAAGGAAGCAAATTTAGTATTGCTGCATTTCTCTACTACATACCGCTGGTGAAGTGGGATTTCCGTGAACGCAAGTATCAAAACAAAATACAGAATTGCTCTTATCGTCAGCTTCAAATAATAAAACTATGCTCAAGACTGCAAACACACGTGTCTATGTAATATTTTAACTCAGGCGTACGGTTGCACTACAGTGCACTCCAGTTTGTAAACTTATATTGATTCTGTTTTGTATAAGGAATAATAAAAATTTTGCAATACAAATACTGATGGAATATGCATCTTAATTCCATTGAGTATAATGATCAACTGAGCTGTGTTTATCAGATGGATATTTTTTATTGTTGATGTCACTAATAATCTGTAGTAAAGCTGGGTTATTTGAATTTTTAAATAACTTTTTTTTTGTATGTCAGAGTTTGGATGAAACCATTAACATTAGTTGGTAGTTGAGAATAAATCGAGATATTAACATATATTTCAAAGTTTTGAAAATAATTCCATGGCATGGTCCTGTTGTTTTGTTCAAGATTTCTCTTTACTTTACATTTCTTTACTATCTGTTTCCTCTTCCTCTACCTAATACTGCTCCTAAACACTATTAACTTACAAGACATTAAGCACCCATAAAGGATCTTCGCCGTAGAAACTTACCGTTAAGTTCGCTCTGCGACTCGAAATGTTTGGGAACCGCTAGACTAATGTGTACTTTACAATATTTTACAAATTTAATGCCATACATATAAAACCCATTTTTATCTCAATTCCAGTACCATCATGTGAACCTATCGCAAATGATTACAATTCCTAAAATATAATAACTATACGCATGCGCCACTGTAGAGATATTAGGTAATTAGGTAACACAAGAGAGGTTGAAAACACTAGCAACGCCTTCGCCGGGAATCGAAGCGCGGACCTCTGGAATACGCGCCCAGCGTGCAGACCATCACACCACGCAGGCATGCCAAGAGGGTGGGAGAAATAATTTATAAAATATGTTTCGAGAGAAAACTATAGGATGACGACTGTGGCTGATAGGACGACTTCATGTAAGGATTAAGAACTGACTGGTTTCCAATTGGTTAGGTTGTCTAATTACTTACTGCATACAGAACTAAAATGTATTTATTATAAATATATGATAATATCTATTAACAATTCGTAACGAGAATTGATATGCAATATTTAATAGATAGGTAAGATAGGTATTGTCCTCAACATGTGAAGATCTTGCTAGCGGTAAGAGTCTCTCTAGTAAAGAGTTTCAGAGCTTTCTGATTTGTTGCTCTACCTGAAACAGTTTGCAGATTGTATTAGTCACGGTTACTTAATTTTTAGGTTTTGTTTTAAATATTCCGATTCTCTACAGTTGAAGGCGATATCAGAGAAGCTAAAATGTCATTAGTTTTTCGATTCCATGCACTCGAAAGGCCTTGGTGATAGACACAGTGCAGATCACTAAAATTATCTGACATTAGCCGTGAAGTTATTATTCTTGCAGTGTTAAGGGGTGACAATACAGAACCAGTTATTGCTCCTAAAATTTCACAGCATGTCATCTCACACCGCGTAATAGCTCGGAGAATACACTTTGAAAGTTAAACGCAAGCATAAATTTCCTATCTTTGTGGGGTCGCTGCTACTCTTTAGCTCATGTTGTCCTACAACAAAAATTCGAAACAGATTTATAATTTTGCTTGTACAGTCAGTGGAAGGAGTTTATAGAGACATTGAGTAAAGTTCGATTAATACATCTGACATATGTAAACAGATATGAAGATGTTACAATTTGTGATAAATATAATGCTCGTACAGTAGTGCAAAATAAAATGCCAGTGATACTTTGATACGAACGTGATTATGCAGAGTTTCTACTGCGGTAGCAGTACTTCCCTGCAACCTGAGATGTTTCCACGATGGGCATGGCGATGAGGTTTACATGAGTAGATCCCAAGATAGGATATCAGCATTCAAAAGAAAGAAAATGGCCCAAAAACATGGCTTGGAGAAGTGAAGAATCTGCTGGTAGGTCTTGGACGGAATTTCAGAGGTACATATTAGTGGCTAGGATGAATATAGCTAAGTGCTAATATGTGGTGCAATAGATGAGAGAAGGATGCTGAATAGTCTATTTAAAATTTAATAACAATAATCCAAGTGGCAAGAAAAATGCAGAATTAGTTTCAAAACGTCGTAATAATGTAATTAAGTTCTAGAAAACAGTAGATGTTGAAAAGACCAATACTTCCAAAAGTCGTTAACCACTGAATATCGAACTGACGATATACGGATTTGCAGGTTTATGCTCTATTCCTTCGGTATTCTGTTGATGCTCGATACTTGTGAAAATATGAAGTGACTAAGAAGCAGATCAGGAACATGTGAAAATGACAGTGCTACCGTACAGTGTGTATATATAGTATAATGATGACTTTATGCGATAATATGTAGTAGATAGATAACAGAACGTTATTGTCACTGGGGCAGTTGAAAACAGGTGACAGGTGACTGCAAGCCCTGGACACCCGCACGACTTTGCAAAAGACTACTCGGGTGTAGTCCAGGACCCGCAACTATCTAGAATTACACCCCATAGGGTAACTCAAACCTCCCGCGCCCGACGCCGAAATCAAACGCCTAATTCGCTGCACTTGCAGTTGTGCCGACCAACAGGGGAAAGGGCATCCCTCCTGGTGCGCAGACATCCAGGCGCCCTAGCCCCAGTATTTATTTGAATTTTAATCAGATAAATACATGGCCACACAAGGGCATTAGGCTCGTTGGGGCCTTCTTACAGCTATTTGTTGATTACACGGCCATACAAGGGCTGGCGGTTGAAAACAGCAGTCTGAAAAACTTCAGATTAAATTCAAACACTACCGTATAAGGTATTTCCTCCTTCCTTTCTGCATACCTTCGCGGTGTAGCGGTAGCACACTCAAAGCGTATTCGAGAGGTTCAGGTTGAAGTTCCTGCGAGGGCATTGCACATTTTCCACGTTGTCTGCTTCAAAATAATCTAATGACTTTACAGTGGCGCAAGCACTAAAAGGTGGTGGATGATGATTCTTTACTACCAGGATTTGGCGATTAGATCCCTTAATCCCCAGTCGCCCTTTAAAAAAGCGGAGTATTTTCTCCCACCTTTAGGTTCGATTCCCGGCGTGGGCATTTTTCACTTTCATGACTCCTGCTTCACAATACCCTAAGGTCTCTACAACCAAATAAAGTTAAATGAAGGATTAAAAATTTTGAAAACTTAGTAACACTTATATGAAATATTTTATAAAAAATTCGTTTCTCTTTTTAAATAATATCTTATTTTGCCGCATGTAATATTACTCTTGTAGAGATATTAGGTACTTTTTTGGAAGCAGGCAAGATGAAAAATTTACAACGATTTCGCCGGGAATCGAACCACGAACGTCTCATTTACGCGCTGAGCGTGCAGACCACTACAACACGAAGGCTCGCTGCACCAAGAAGGCGGGAGAAATACCTTATACTCTTACGTCTGAAACTCAATTTTAAGTAAAAATTTGAGTTTTAAAAGCACGAGTATTTGCTTCTGCATTTCTGTTTGAAACATAAAATTGCACAAACAATAAAACTGCAAAAATATGAAAAAGGATATTATGATTTGAACAACGATACAAGATCTAGTATAAGGCCTTGAAGTATGTAATTTTATTACAAAAATGAATCCTAACAGTTAGTTTGTAATGAGAATTAAAAATTTTACATTTGAGTTATATTACTAGGTTAGTATATAAGGTATTTCTCCCACTTCCCTAGCGTGCCTTCGTGGTGTAATGGTAGCACGCTGGGCCGGTATTCTAGAGGTCCGTGGTTCGATTCCCGGCGAAGGCGTTGCATATTTTTAAATCTATCTTGCTTCCAAAAATCCTAATGGACTCTACAAGTGGGGCCCGAACTCAAAGGGTTGTGGATGATGATTCTCCGCAACCAGGATTTGGCGACTAGGTCCCCTAAAACTCTAGTCGCCCTTTAAAAGGGGGAGTATGTAAGGTATTTCTCCCACTTCCCTATCGTGGTGTAACGATAGCACGCTGGGCCGGTATTCCAGATGACCGTGGTTCGATTCCCGGCGAAGGCGGTTGCATATTTTTCATCTTTTCTGCTTTCAATTAACCTAATGACTCTACAAGTAAACTATTTTATTCATAGAACCTTATGGTATAAAATAACAGTTGTTGGAAGATGCTGTTAAATTGTCTCTTCAAATGATTAATTCAGGTAAAATACCTTTTTGAATAATTAATAACGCTTTGAATAATTCTGTCATATTTTGATACATATTCTATTACGAAGAGGGAGCAAAGTTATTTATGTTAACCTCAATTTTATGAAAACTGAAAGCAATAATATTTTATTGATCTGCTAAAAAGATTAGAAGGTTAATCGAAACTTGGAATTACAGATCAAACCTCAAAGGAAATTTTACGTTAATTGTGGAAAAAAAAAGTTCTCTGGCATTGATAAAACTAAACCTTTACCGTTAGATAAAATTAAAATTCAATTCAAAACACATTTTTAATTCTGAAAAACTCAAGAGTTTGTTTCTGCATTCCCGTCATTATCTAAACATCAGGAAATACATTACCGTTTGAAGAAGAAAGCAGTTGCCATTGAAATTAATTAACTATCGTATAAAGTATTATGCAATGTATCTAGTTGTTCATTTCTATAAACATTAATATTGTTGGTACCTGTTTATAAAGTTTTTAGTCCAAAGGGCTTCCAAAAGGGCTGTCCCTGAAGGTCTATTGTTTTCGTTTTGCGATTTTGCGTTGAATCACTATAAAATGTCCGTTTCACTTTTCAAACTGTTGCCACCCAATATTAGAGTCCTGCATTATATTTGAAGTAATTAAATAATGAAAAATCTGCATAAATGTATGTATATTTCCCTCAATGTGATAAAACATCGGTACAATAGAGCAATCGAATTTTGAATGACGAAATCCTACTGCAAATATCGGTATGTGGAAGCCAAAATCTGAAATTTGGAATTTGTTTTATTATCGAATTGTATTTTGCAAAACTTTAACGAATTTTCGATTAACAAACTCAAGAATTTCAAAGCGAGCTATGCAACGTTGTACAGAAAAAAACATCTTTATCTGCAGTGCGCGAAACTAAAGATATGCTCAGTTTAAAATTATTTTGCGAAATTGCTGTTGAACTGCATTTTATGGTTTAAGTACGAAGAACGTGATATTTATTAATTAAAGGTAACAGACAAAATGTTAAAAATACGCCCTTTAGACGTAATTTAAAAATGAGATTTTTTTTTCTTATATACACATATACACTATATGTCAGACTTTTTTCTTTTTAACATTAAAAATATCCTTTGCGGAGTCTCTAGAAAATTTTTGCAGGCAAGCGTTATGTTATGCTATTATCACATGTAATCCATGTGCTTACCAAAAGTTACGATGAAGTGAATACATTATGCCCAGATCGCTGTCTGCCTGGGTTGCACTGCCCAGGCAGACAGCGATCTGGCATAATGTATGGTAACTTTTGGTAAGCACATGGATTACATGTAATAATAGCATATGTAATAATAGCATGTACTAATAGCATGGTCCCACAGCTTGGCACCAAGATCACCGGATCTCTCGTGTTTGGATTTTTCCTGTGGGGCCATTTGAAAAGCTTAATCTACGAATGCCCCATTGAAACGAATATGGATCTAATCATCAGGTTCGACATAGTTTCCGGCGATAATCGAGAAGTGCCTGGTGTCTTCGCAAATATGCGTCAGCCCCCTGCAGTGCAACAAAATTTGCTTTCTTGACGGTTGGCCCCGGGGTGCGTAAACATATGCCCTGAACAAGTGGTCAGCTTGTCGCAGGACCCCCAGTGTTTAATCTCCAAGCGGAAAGTTATAGATAGAGACTCTTAAATACCACCTGTTTACTTTTATCTCGCTCGACACAAGAGCCATAGTTTTTCTTTTATTAATTGGCGCATAGTTTAATCGAATTCAGCGAAGCACATGAAGATTATTTGCTCAAGCGGAGGGATGTTTTCAAAGAATTCTTTGATGAAAACGGTCTTATTATACCTTTACGCAATCGAACTACTAATGTTCAGTAGTCAAGCTGGTACAACATCCGAACACTAGTAGTTTAACCCATGCTCAAATCTCGGAAAAAAAGTGGCTACATTGGAGTTTCTGTGGTTTTCTTCGTGTATAATGTGGATACGAATCTGTTTCATTTAAAATGTCCTCGACGAAAGCATTCTTATGCTTGGCGAATTGGCAGATACCTTGAGGACGTCTCCATAATCTTTCCCTCCACCAAAGAATTGTTCAGAAATCTAATCTGTTAGGCAAGTGAGTGAGAAAGTCGAAGTTATAGTATGTGTTGTGTTGTAACAGTCTGACAGTAACATCAAAACCAGCCCACGAAATTGATTATGGCAAGTAGTGTAAGATTATGCCTGCCGTTGGCAGTAGCCTTAAGCACCATACGGTGACAGTACGACTTCGCTCAGTTTCGCCCCCAGTGTTGATGGAGAGCACCTCGGGGGTACGGATCCGAGAGTCTCCCATCCCTCTTCACCTACCAACAACCTCTCAAGAGACTTTCGGCTCACTATAGAGTGCTTCCACGCAGCAATGACATTATACATTTACAAACATCCGTGCGATCTCCGGGATTCGAGCCCGGGCCCTTCGGTATTGCAGTAGGCTTCCCTAACCACTATACCGTCTGGCCGGCTGGAGTTACAATATAACTCTAATTATTAAATTTTCTCAACAATTAAATAAGAGAGAAGACAGTTAAGTAATTGCAAGAGCATCAAAGTTCTGAGACTGCAAATTCACCTTTTTGAGCCGAATTATTAGAATTATTATAAATCTGAAAATTCTTAAAACGAACGTTTTTCTTTTTCCTTCAGCAAGCGCTTGCTTATACTCTTTAATCCATTTGCTGATTGATTTCTGAATGAAACTTTTTAAAAAAAACAATTACTTTTTAAGGCATGGAACTGTTTCACATTTGTCTAGTTAAAAAATTAAATTCGAAGGAAAATAGTAATAGCAATAATGATAACTCCTTAAATGAAATATCATGTTGTTATCTAGCCGGCGAAAAAATAAAAATTCGCTTTCTGAACATCACCGCTTAGAATGGAGCTTTTCGAAAATGGAAGGGAAAAAAAAACTGTTCGAACACAAGCTGACATTTAAAATAAATAGAAATGAGTTTTACGTGGAATGCGTCCAGCGACTGTATCCACCCTTTAAATGTTTCCTTTTGACGATTTCCAAAATAATAAAAGAATAAAAAAAGGAAGCAGAACATTAAAAACGCCATAAAAATGAAAAGAAATAAAGCATTGAAACAGATTACATTCTTTCAATGAACGTGATGTGTTGTTTCATTCTGTAAAACAAAAATAAAATAACAATTAACTGAAACGAAATTAAAGTGAATCATTGGCTGGCCAAAGACGTCCACCTTAGATTCCTAAAATGAGTACCTTAGAAAATAACCAGTGTTTCTGAAAACTTAAATATAATTAATTATTGCTACCTATAATAGAAGACTCCCTAACCCGACCGAGGTCATCAACCTTGAAATAGGAATTAAAGCGGTCACCGGAAGCATATTTCTTAAGTGCACATCTGTATCGCCACCGAAGGAGTGGCCTTCTAGAATGGACTAATGGGCTTCTAGTAATATTTTTGTTATTTAGCTTAACGTTTGATGGGCTTTAAGCAACATTCAATTTCCTGTACAAAATAATTAAAGTATCCTGGATTTCTTGTGAAAATTTTCACTGCGAAGTTAGATTAAATATAAGCATAATTATATATGAAAAATAGTAGAAGGCTTAGCATTTTTTATTGCAGTCTATATAAAAAAGATGTTCTGTAATTGTCAATGCAAAAGTTTATTCAAATAAATTTTCCTAATTTGCATCCCTATACATTTAGTGTGTTAAATTTCACATTAATTACCGTTCACTTTTAAATGTATTGCCTGCACAAGAAATACTCTTCAAGCAGAATGAATTTACTTTATTCACAATGACTGTATTTGATTTATACATAGGTAACTTTTAATGCCAACAATAAGTATACTCAGTTCATTCGCAATATATATTTTGAATCTTGTACTTTCAAATTCAAAGGTATGCACACATTGAGATAAAAAATACTAGATTCATTGTAACACTTCCAGTTATTTTCAGTTCAATAAAAATGTTTGTAAGGATTATGTTAACTTTATTTACAGGTAAATTTTGAGATAAACTTCCTTTCCTATCGATTCTTAATTTCAACTCAGCACTTCTGCCCAGAACGTAGTTTTAGGATCACGTCTGAATATTAATGAGGAAGAGCAGTATTTAACCGCGAAGTTCTACAGGCTTAGTGAGAGAGATACCAGATATTCTGGCTGCAAGTGTCCGCCTTTTTAGGCTACTCTCTCGTAAGCTATTATTACGCTCGGCCGTACTTTAGGCCTTTGATAACTTCGCAGTCAATAAGCATTAAGGGACCAACTCTGTTAGAATTTTGATGGCTTCGGCTATATCTCTTTAGTTAAGATTACTGTAGTTTAATTCTTAGTCTCTTAAGTTCAAGCCCAAGTGTGGGCTTTATTGTACAACTCCAAGACGGAGTTCTGTTAAATCTTGACTAGAATAATAAAGGATTATTTTATCCTTCTATCTTTTGTTTCCTGTCATACGAACACAAGCGATTATTCGCTTATCAGTTTTCAGATTATTCGCTTAAGATTGTTCACCTTCAACGGTCACATAGAATTACACAGTGAAGAATCCTATAAGTTATACACTCGAATTCTCCTAATCCACAAGTGTTTGTAAGTGAATAATATTCTAGGCTAACTGTAGGACAATAATATGCCACAAACAGTAATTCGAATATTCCAATGTGTGGTAAGTTCGCGAAAGTTAAATGTTGACGACTAGATAAAGTTATAAAATGAAAGCACTATGAGATTTGCTACAAAAGGGATAGCAGCATTTATACGCCATACATTTATAACTCCGAAAAAAAAATGCAAAATAAAACGTAAAAACAACATGCGCTCATATGCGCACAGTTTCAAAGATTCAGCCTAACAAGAACAATAGAAGCTCTTTGGTCCTTTTCCACACCCTTCAGTGGCGATACTGATGTGCACTCATGAATTATGCTCACCGGAATGCTGATTTCACTATTAAGCTAAAGCATTTTGCGTTTAAAAAAACAAGGAAATACATTTCCAGTTATTATGACAGTAAAATAATTTATATGAGAAATATTCATTAATAATTCATAATTCATTTTTATACAGTACATTTCAGCTGACCGTGCATTGTGGGTCAGAGGGGAACTTGACGAATTCTGGTTGTCCGACTGCGTGAAAATCTCAAAGAACTGGCTAGCTGCATGAGTGTTTTCGTTCTGTTACGAAATGTCCAGCCGCGGTAAGATAGCTTCACCGCAAGGCAGGTTTAGGGATGCCAGAAAATGGCAAAGGAAGGCAGGGTTGCCACATTTGGCGAGAAATCGCCCATTTGGCGACATGCCACAGACGGTTGGAGAACTTTCTAGAACGAATTCTTATTGGTTTAGTCCAGAATGTTCTCGAACACAAGCCAAACGCTACATAAACCCTGCTGGTACGCGGAGAGTCAGTCAGTGCGGAGTCCATCGAGTTGATAGTCAGCTAAAGACTGCCTAGTCGAGTCAGTGAAGAGACAGTGAGCGAGTGTGTCGAAGTCTAGCGCCGAGTTGGTTGTCGAGTGCATCGAGAGAGTCTCTTAGTGTATCGCGAGTCAGTGCATCGTCGAGTTTTATCTTACAGTGTGTTGAGCTCCGGGACCGACTGAACCGAGTCGGGAGCAGTACTCTAATGTAGCGTCGAGTGCATCGTGTTGCGTTGTAGCGTGGAGAGACTCGAGAGTACATAGAGTTCCGAGAACGACCGAGGAAAGTGGGGAGCTGTACTCTGGTACTTTGCGATGAAGCTGTCTCCACCATTATAGCCTGATAGCGTGAAGGCTGTGTCCTCCACGACTGTAAACCTGTTATCGGAGCTGTCTTGAAAAATGCTGGCTAATAAATTGTGTTTCGATACTTCATCAAATGTCATCGTTATTCTTTCCAAATCCACGAACCCATACGTGAAGAGACAAAAAAAAATAGTGACAATATTTTCCCAAATCTAACGTAAACATGAGCTAATTTCCCTTAAAAATTTCTTCATGAAGGCGTCCTTACCTTAGGCATCTCTCGATGGCTTTGCAATGTCCAAATAACCTTACAGCAAACCTCTCCCTCGTTAAAGAAACAACCTCGTTTCCCCTCGTTACAGAATAAGAACAGCAAAACTTCCCCTCGTTTAACAAAGCACGAGTTGCCGTTAACGCAGGCTTTAAACTTTCTTAATCGTGCCTTAGATTGCATCATCTTCTGGTTCGAGCTGTCTGAATTCACGAATTTTATAAAGCATTCTTAAAATTATTCATCACACATGATGAATAATTTCAGTATACCGAAGCGATTTTATTATTCGTTTCCTTACGTGCACTTCGTAACGAGTAAACAACTCATTGTTCCATTTGTACCCATCAGTGACTGTGGGTATAAAACTGAACATTGGTAATTAGACCCGTTTTTGAACGCCATAGAATGGGCGCCCTTCGTTAGAACTTTTTTCCAGTTTTTTCCATGTATAGCGCAAATAAGAGCCGATTTCTCTTAGAAAGGTCCTTCATTAAAAGCAAATGGCTGCCGAGCGGTAAAGTCCCTGAACACTGGTAGTTCGGTCCGAGGTTCGAATACCGCGAACGGGCTGGCTGCATGGGCGTTTTCATGGTTTTCTCCATGTGTAACGTGTATACGAGCCAGTTTACCTTAAGTCCTCCCCGAAGGCATTCCTCCCTTTAGGCAGATAGCCCGTGCGTGCTTTGTCATAATCACACACACACACACACACATAAAAGCAAATGTTACAGTCCTGCATTATATTTGAAGAAATTACATAATGGAAAATCTGCATAAATGTAGGTATATTTCACGCATTGTGATAAAACAACGGTATCTAGAGACATCCAGTTTTGAATGACGTAATCCTACTGCTAATATGGGCATCTGAGAGCCCAAATTTGAACATTTTTTTATTATCGATTTCATATTTTGTAAAACGTTAACGAATTTTTGATTAACAAACTCAAGGATTTCAAAGCGAGCCATGGCAACGTTGCACAGGAAGAAACATTTTTATTCCCAGCGCGTGAGACTGTGTATCGGAAATTCTAAAGATATACTCAATATAAAATTATTTCGCGATATTGCTCTTGAACTGAATTTTATGGTTTAAGTTCGAAGAACATGATATTTAATAAATAAAATTAACACACAAATTGTTAAAGAAACGCCCCTTTGGATGTAATTTAAAATCTGAAACTTTTCATATTTTACTTTTTTAAAACTTAAAATTGAAAAATACATAGCATTTTAAATATTGTAACAATTTAGAAGATTTTGAAGTCTCCCTTAAAAGTGAAGGCCCAAAGCACTAGCTCTGTTTACCTTGCGTGAAACAGACCTTTGCATTTTACAGAAAGGACCATGGAAATATTATCCTACGTCGGCTCCTTTCCTGACTTAACCCATCCTAGAATTCGAGACTAATTAATCTCTTTCATCAGCCGAAGAGTGGACATTCTGTCGGGTGATGAGACGTTTGTTAGGAAATGCTATAGAAAAGACTCCGAACTTCAGTTCACAAGCAAGATGTCCGCGCCGTGATTAATGACAAAGACCTCGGCCTATTAAATACCGTCGCTTCGGATATTAATTGGATAACCTGCAAGCAGAAAGGAACCACAAGAGGTTGAAAAATTGAAGAGGGTCAACGGTCAGATATTAAGTGTAATCCAGTATACTAAGGCGGCAATTTTTAAATATAAATCTTTTCACTCCCCAACCGTTGTAAGCAGCTTTATTTTCAGAATTAAACAATTTACCTCATATTATAATATTCTGTCTCGTATAAGACCAATATCCATTTTACATTGGCATCGCCTTCCTATAACGATATCGTAATTTGAATCAGCATTAGGCCCACCAGCAGTCGAGCGCTAAAGTCGCTGAATACTGATAGTTCGGTCCGAGGTTCGAATCCCGCAAATGGGCTGTCTGCATGAACGTTTTCGTAGTTATCCCCATGTACAATGTGTATACGAGCTAGTTTCTCTTAGAAAGTCCTCCCTCTAGGCAGATACCTCTCGAATGCTTTGCCATAATTAAATAAACCAAACCATCTGACGTTGCCTTCCATCTGAAGCAGTCTTCTAAATAATGGTGATAGGAATATTTAAACCAAAACAATCGAATCAGCGTTAAACAAACTCGAAATAGAATAAAAACTAGGAGATATCCTCACAAAGCATTGAAAATATGGAGCTTTCTATAAAATTTAAACTATATTATATAACGAATATCGTTAAGTCAGCTCATAAGGTATTTTCTTCGTCCTTTCTGCATGTCTTCGGGCTGTAACGTGTCACACTCGTCCGGATTTAAGAGGCCCGGTTTCGAGTCCCGGTGAGGGCATTGCTCAAATTTTATGTCTCATGCTTCAAAATATCCTAATGGCTCTACAAGCTAATTATCACAAAGTCTAAAGTAACTACTGAATCTTTAGAAAAACGTAAAAGAGCATTTATCTATCTATATATATAAAAGAAGAAGGTCTGTTTGTTTGTTTGTTCGCTAATAACACAGTCACTACTATAACTATCGTCACCAAACTTTCTGGGTTCTGTAAAAGTTCTGTAAAAAGTAGCT
Organism: Stegodyphus dumicola; assembly: GCF_044657685.1. Classification (NCBI taxonomy): domain Eukaryota; kingdom Metazoa; phylum Arthropoda; class Arachnida; order Araneae; family Eresidae; genus Stegodyphus; species Stegodyphus dumicola. Next base: position 136,195,036 of record NC_140769.1, read on the forward strand.
AAAATCAGAGATATTAACTAATACTTGGAAAACGATAATTTTCGCGCTCATTTTTCCAAGTGGTAAAAGTCTCGCAAGCTGGAGATGAAAATCTGCTTTAAAAGCGAGAAGTCTGTTGCGACTTCTCGCTTTCGAATCGGGGAGTTTGTTAATCAAAAATTTCTATGTTTTACGCTGAAATAAAATTAGCATTGTCAAACATTAAATACATTATTCCCGATTCCAAAAATTCGTGGGAATCCATTTCAGCTATTCCCATCTTCGAACGACTTTCATCAGCCGAAATATTAATTAAAAACTCTAAAAGCGCTGATTTTCGCACTCATTTTTCCGAGTGGCAACAGTCGAGCGCGTTGGAGATGAAAATGCCTTATTTCGAAACGTGTTGCTGCTGCTCGCTTTCAAATCGTGAAGTTTGTTAATCAAAAATTTGTAAGTTTTACAAAATCTTTGCATATAAAGAAGAATTTCTGTTATCTTCTGTCTTCGGCTTCACGCTTTTCTCAGTTTTGTAAAATCTGATAAGAAAGAATTAAAATGTAGGAGACAATCTGACGTTGCCTTCCATCTGAAGCAGTCTTCTAAATAATGGTGATAGGAATATTTATATTTCTTAAATCTTCAAAGGAACTCTAGTTTTTACCCATTAGCAATGCTCTGCATTTTATTTTATTTAATGTGATAAATTTATTTCATCATAAAGTAAATCACAAACTGCTTTATACACCTATTATTTGTTCAAATTGGAGCAGAAGGAGAAAGTTTAGAGACATTGTTCAGTATAATTATTGTTGTTTACAAGACAAACATCTTGTCTTGGATCGTGTAACGTACGCTGTGCTGATAACAAACACAACATAGCACACGTAACACATAAACATAACACACGTTTAATGAAGATAAGACAAAATTCTTTTGATGGCAACATGATGGATCCTTCCATCCGAACACAGTAAATCAATAATTTTCTAACCGAAACCCAAATTTTCCAAAAGACCCTACATTTATCTTTTAACTCACCATTATCTTCTAAATCACAAAAACTTTAAAGTCAAAACGAAAGAGAAACACGCCAACGTAAAACATAAAATTAGCACAGCATCAATCATATTATGTGTGGTGTAGATTTAGTCAAGATCTCAATGGATTTCGAGGGCAAACAGTTGTAGCCTTTCCTTTAAGACGAGGAAAGAAATTTGCAAAAGTGGTCTTGTCATTTCCAGTCTTTTAGATTTCTTTGCTCCTGATGAAGAGGGACCTGTGCATGTTTCGAAATCGATTGACAACTTTATAAGGTATTTCTCCAGCCTTTCTAGCGTGCCTTCGTGGTGTAGTGGTTCTGCACGGTGGGCCGGTATTCCAGAGGTCCGTGGTTCAATTACCGGCGAAGGCGTTTGCTAATTTTTCATCTCTCCGGCTTCCAAATATATACCTAATGGCTCTACAGTGGCGCCCGAACTAAAAGGGTGTTGGATGATGATTCTCCTTACCCAGGATTTGGCGATTGAATCCCCTAAAACTCCCAATCGCCCTTCTTTAAATGGAGGAGTATATAACGTATTTCTCCCACCTTCTTGGCGTGCTTTCGTGGTATAGTGGTTTTGCACGCTGGGCCGGTATTCTAGAGGTCCGTGGTTCGATTCCCGGCGAAAGCGATTGCTAATTTTTCATCTTGCCTGCTTCCAAAAATCCTAATGTCTCTACAACTTGATTAAATCTACGCCAAACTCAAAGTTGTTGCTTTTCTAATTTTCCGTCAACTTAAAGAATACATTAAGATTGAGAGTAACATTAAACAACCAATTCTGAAAGAATAGAGGTTTAAGTAAATCTTAATATATGAAGCAAATAAATAATACAAAACTTTAGTTTTGCGCATATTAGGTTTTAAGCCGAGATCTAAAGGCAAAGACCAAAAAGCAGTTTGTGTTTCAGATTTATCTCTTTTTCGTTCTAGCAGTCTGTGTTTATCTTTCGTTCTTCCTTTTTTTTTTAGTTTAGTTTTACTTGTTTTAGGTTTAGTTTTAGGTTTAGGTTAGTGAAAAATACCTTATGTACTCTCCATTTTGAAGGGCGACTGGGTTTTTTAGGGGACAAATCCTGGGTGTGGAGATTCATCATAAACCACCCTTTTAGTTCGGGCGCCACTGTAGAGACATTAGGTATTTTTTGGAAGCCGGAGAAAGTAAAATTAGGAAATGCCTTCGCCGGAAATCGAACTACGGACCTCTGAAATACCAGCTCAGTGTGCTGACCACTACACCACGAAGGCACGCTAAGAAGGCGGGAGAAATACTTATATAATAATTATTTCAGTTTCCAGTGACTTGTATTAACCTGATAGCAAAACAAACTCTGGGCACTGCATTGTTTCAGCATACCATCTAGAGAAGCCGTAATTTCTGGTAATCAGTAGGATTAACATCATCCTGATAACAATCGCTATGAAAACAATTTTACTACCATCTATTTAACCCGTGATGGATCAAACTGATCTTCAGCTCTCCAAATTTTGGTTACACATGACAGAATCTCTATGAAAGATCCTTTTATTACGAGACTGACATTTAGTCTGCAATGTATTTCAGTCCATACACGTCAAGCATATCGCGTATGATTGATGCGACAGCACGGATAATGCGGATTTTGAGTTCATTAAGAACTGGTAGCGATCGTGGCACAAAAACAGTATCTTTAACATACTCCTTCCGGTTCCTTCCCGAAACAATCGCAAGTGAGAAGCGCATTGTCGTTATATCGTTTAAACTACAGATTGGATGGTGTTGCATGACAAGATGACGTCACATACATATCTGTAAATGTGAAAAAACAAACTTGAATTGAGAATGTTTAGTATGATACATCACAGGTAAATTACACGGTGGTCATAAAAAAAAATCCCGATAATATATACCCCTAGCGGTGATTAAAAATAACAGAGCTCTCACGGTTACGGTCACAGTGAAAATATTTCAAAATTTTTGAATGTCAGAACTCACTTTTTTTCTTGTGGAAATTGAACAGCGCATTGAGAAACCATAAACGATGTTGGAACGATACACATATGATGAAAATTGCCACCACAAAACATTTGCAAAAAATAGCATTGTAAAAAACCAATGACAAGACAAGAGGGAAGAGAGGGGAAAAACATTTTACTTCAGTTACAAGTTCTCAACATGTCCGCCTTCGTAGACGATAATGCACTACATGCAGGAGATTGTTGACAACAATAACGACCACAAAAGGGACCTGTATAATTTCATATTTCCTGAAATCTGAAGGTCAAAAATCCATCGGAGTCAGATCCGAGGATCATGGTGGCCACGAAACTATAAAATTACAGGAGATGACTCTTTAAATGCTGCTCACGTTAAGAAACTTGCAGTTCTAATAAAGTTTGTTATCTATCCTCTCCGGTGTTGCCACTTGTCCTTTACAATGCTCTTCTTTGCAAATGCTACACCTCGGATATTTTCGTCATTCGTGTATCTTCCAACCCCATTTATGTTTCTTAACTGCACTGATCAATTTGCGGAGGAAAAAAGGGTCTCTCTTTCGGAAGTTTTGAAATTTTTCCGTTGTAACCGTAACCGTGAGACTTTATTGTTTTAGATCACCCCAATGTCGAGCGCATACCTTCAAATAACCACCCATCGAATGGTTGAGCGTATAGGCCACTAGAGCTCAAAATTATCGGAGAATTACTCTGTAAATCTCTATAACTACTCTTCATGCGCCTATTGCATTGTTTCTATGACCACTTGTAACAGGCAAAGCAAATGATATACGTGCCTATTCATTCTCTCCTATGACCGTTTGTAAAGAGGAAAGCAGTGTATGCACCTGTGACATTGTTTACTATGACGACAATTTTATTTTAATTCTTTTGGATTTACCGTGTACTACATACGCCGTTGAAATTTTTTCCCCTTTCTACACTTGCTTTAATTTTTAAAAGACTTTCCCCCCGCTCGGGTTGCTTTTCATCAAAATTGGAGAGGGAACTGAGCAACGTCGTACTGTCAACTGTATGGTGCTCAAAAGTGTTGTTAACGACGGGCGTAATGTTCTACTCCTTGCCATGATGAATTTCGTGGGCAATTCGAGGGAATTCAGGCAAGTGAGAAAAGTCACACGCACAAAGATTCTGGGAAAGTGTAAAAAAATTAAACTGTCGCTAAAATGTATTTTGAAGAAGCTATATATTTTTAATAGCATCTTAATAAACATATGTATCTATTTAAAAACTATATTCTTAATTTTTTTCATTAAACACGAATATTAAATTTTGTTTAGATTAAAAAATTGAATAATAAAAAATATTTTTTTTTTCCTGTACGAAGTAAAATGGAAGTATTGTAATGGCGATAAGTTTCAGGCAGCATAGTTCAACGAAAATATCCATTTTGACCGCTATCGAATGCAATTTAACGATGTTTTTCCGTGACATCTGTTCGTAACGACAGAATAAAAGACTCTTTTCCTCCAAAAAAAAAAATTATAAAACTGCTTTAAAATGAATTCTGAAGAGACGTTTTCGTGGTGTCTGTACGTACGTATGTATCTCGCATAACTCAAAAACGAGTAGGTCAAACGTAGTAACGTTGAAATATTGTATATAGGACTGCTATGCATGCAGATGTGCACCTCGTATTTTGGTTGCGATCGGCCTCACCAAACGTATATGAATATTTATATATATATTTATCCACTCTGTTACCCGGCTCAGCGATCTCAGTTTCTTTACTCTTATATGTTTGTAAATTGTGCATTTTTTGCTTTAAAAATGATTGAATTATGTTGTTCTTATCTTCTGGTTAAGTTTTTATGCTTTAATAAATCTGCATGCAATATTAGTAAAATTATCAACAATTTAAAAGCTGTTTAAGTGCGGTTAAGCCAGATTTTTAAATAATATGGCGGACATTTTTGTTTACATTTGAAACAGCTGAATAGTAGATTTGTTGACAATCTAGAGAAAGTAAGCTTCTCAATAACGCCTTCTTTTATAATTGCGAATTAAATGTTGCTAATCCTTTCTGGAATTTTTTCGAGGAAATATGTGTTTAGGATTGACTTCGTAGTTTTTAATATAAATATGCTGAGATTTTATGTATTTTTGCCTTGTCGCGAAGTGAGAACTGAATTAATTGAGTGAGAAATACTCAATCGTCTGTGAGAAACTGTCTCTTTTTTGTTTTGTTTGCTTAATTTCTTTTATACATCATTCTAGATTTATTATAGTATTTGAATAGAACATGTGGCAACGATTCGATAATTTTTCAAATGATATAGATTTTGTCCATTCTGAATTATAATATGAACGAAATATAACGCTGTTAAGTGAACCTAGCGCCAGAGTGTCGCTATGGTAAACAAATACAGTGAATTTTAAAGAGTGCATTTATTCTATCATTATCGACAAAGTAGATTTAGTTCAACAAAATAAGTTTAAATGAAATGCAAGAAAAAATGCGTATAATTTAATATTGCGTACAAGGAAGTCATCAGATTTTTTCTTTTTCATATACGTAGTATTCAAGTATCTTTTAATATTCGAAACTGAGAAAATTCAGGATTATGGTAAGGTTAATATCGCAGAGAATGGTGCTTGATCCTTTTCTGTGTAATTCTCTGTTCTCCGGTTCATCCTGCTAGAAACCATTACTCTTTGCATAGAGTTGTTTGCATCGTTCGATAGTTAATGTCCACGACAGGTGGGTTTCTACAGTAAATAACACGAAAGCGAACGTCCTTTTAATAACGAGCGGTAATCATGCTCGCCGAAATCTTCATTTACCGGCGGCTACATGTCAAGCCTGACGTATTTTGGATTCGGCGGGGCTAGGATCTAGGAAGAGAAACATTGCCATAAGTCTCAAACCTGTCCTATTCGGCTTCGACAAAGTACCACCACCCATGGAGTCGATTTATGAAACGGGTGATTTAAATCGACTTGAATTTACAAGTGTGTGTTTGCAAGACGAAGGAAAGTCATTCATTACTTCGTCGAATGGCAAGCGTCTTTCTAGATTTGGACAGTTATTCGGCAGGAAGGTTATTTACAATAACTCGTTACAAGTATCTTGACACAAATCTGGGAAATGAAGTCCCTAAAATGGGTCTGCTAGGCAAACAGAAATTTCTATTACAGCTAATACTGGAACAAAAATTAAATTTTGTCATCATTGGTTTCAAGCTTTTAAATTCAATCCAGTCAGATAATTTATTAAAATATTATAATAGGCCGAAAATATTGCGTAATTCCTTAAAGCTATGTAACAAGAGTTACAGTTCCGTTACGCAAATTTTGTGCATGATAAAGCAGAATGTTTTGCCATTTTCTCTGTTCGAAATATTTATTACAAATGTAGCGCGCAAGTGATGCAGGTAACAAAATAGCGCAGTTGCGTCAATCGTTAAACTTTCTCTTAATTAGTTAATTCCAATAAATCTTAAAATCTACAAAAAGTATTAATTTAAGATGAGATGCTATCATCACAGATTCTGTCTTCAAAGTGCTTGCCGCCAAGACGGTATAATGGTTAGGAGACTACTGTGGTATCGAAAGGTTCGGGTCCAAATCCCAGAGAAGACATGAATGTTTGTAAATGTATAGTGTCTTTGCGGCATGGGGGCACTCTAAATATACAGCCAGCCGAAAGTTCTCACGTGTGGATTAGTGGTGGGAGACCCTCGGCTCGCCCCTCGGGGTGCTCTTTCTCAAAACGGGAGTGGAGACAGAAGTCCAACCTCCTTGAGGCTCTGGCAACCATTCTTCCATGAAATTATGGACAATATCACAACAACATCAATTTAAAACTACTTGTTATTTTCATAATGTAATAAAATCTTTCCCAGAAAAAACACATACTTTTGCCGTTCTGTCTGTGGTCTGTGGTTCGATTCTCGGCGAAGGTGTTGCTCATTTTTCACTTCTGCTTCCAAAAATTACTTAATGTCTCTACACTGTCTTCCTTGAGCATTTGTCGCTACCCAATTATGAGTTTGTTTCTAATTACGTTAATAGTCTTAGGAAAACAGAGCCGGATAGTTATACTTTAAATAAAAACTTTCCCACAATTAAAGAAAAGTAATTTTGTTAAACTCTTTTAGCTCTGTAATTTTCAATGTATTCAACTAAATCCTTCAGTTAAGAAAAATAAGTTCAGAAAAAGAAGGAACACTGTGCAGTAGTTCGTCCAGCAGTACAGAAAGACTAGCGTTGAGCCTCAGTCAGTGGTGTAGATACCCCGATATTCGAGTGCAGACACATGTATTCTTGATACGTTATTGTAAAATATAAAAATTATTATGATGTAAAGGTAATTCGCTTACATTTACTAAGCGAATCGATGCTCCTCTTGTTTTATGAGATTGTGTTATGACACCTAGCATAGCGGTAATTCCACAGGGTCACAAATTAGAAAAAATTCTAATACTCTATATTTACTCCACTTGGGAATTTTTGAGACTGATTTTATGCGCTATACTCTGCATGTGGAATAAAACAATTACTTAAGATGAAAGATTTTATTATCCCAAAGGAGCGTTAGCTAAGAAGCGCTATTATTTTATGGCATTTTCCGTAGGTTCACTATAAACATCTGTATCACTTTTCAAATTGTTGCCACCAAATATTAGAACCCTGCATTATATTTAAAGAAAATAAATAATGAAGAATCTGCAAGAATGCATTATGTTTCTCGCATTGTGAAAAAACAATGCTACCTACAGACATCAAATTTTTACTAACGTAGTCCTACACTCGAATATAAGTATCTGGAAGACCAAACATGGAATTTGTTTTATTATCTATTTCGTATTTCGTAAAGCTTTAACACTTTGGTACTGTTATTCTGAATAATTTATTTTGCATGTAAATATTTTTGCAAATTCTGAGTTTCGAATGTCTGTGTATTCATTCTTCAGCAAGTTTACCTTACTTGTTCAGCTTAAAAACTGTATCGTTTTCAAAGTAGAATTCAACTTGAAAATTCAATTGCTTTGTTTAAAACGGTTTTGTGCAGTTTCTATTATTTTTAAAATTTGACAATAGTAATTATTTCTATTATTTGAAAATTTTATTTGAAGACTGCGCAGAATATTTTACCTTCACGAGCTAAATCTTTTCTCAGCAGGATATAGGCATTCGTAAAGGAGAACTTTGTAAAATTTAGCTTTGAATTTTAATTTCTTTTTTTTTTTCTAGGTTACGTTTTGCTGTTGAATTCTGGTTCAAAAACAGACATGATCCGACCAATGTTATTAATGTACAGTACTACTTAGCTATTTTTTCGAAGCAGGCAAGATGAAAAATTAGCAATGCCTTCGCCGGGAATCGAACCACAGACCGCTGGAATACCGGCCCAGCGTGCAGAACCACTACACCACGAAGGCACGCCAGGAAAGCGAGAGGATACCTTATATACTCCCCTTTTTAAGGGGCGACTGGGATTTTTAGAGGACTCAACCGCCACATTCTGGGTGCGTAGAATCATCATCCAAACCCTTTTAGTTCGGGCGCCACTGTAGAGACATTAGGTATTTTTGGAAGTAGGCAAGATGAAGAATAAGCAAGCGCTTTCGACGGGAATCGAGCCACGGACATCTGGAATACCGGCCCAGCGTGCAGAACCGCTAGATCACAAAGGCACGCTCGGAAGGCGGGAGAAATACCTTATAGTACTAATATGTAAAATGTCAGCTATTGCAGTGAAGATAATATGGTTTGGTTTATTGGAATTACGGCAAAGCACGCGAGGGCTATCTGCCTAAAAGATGCCTTCATGGAGGTCTTTCTAAAGAAAATTGGCTCGTATACATGTTACACATGTTCGAAAACACAAAAACGCCCATGCAGCTAGCCCGTTTGCTAGGAACTGAACCAAAATCCGAACTACCACTGTTCAACGACTTTACCTCTTGGCCCCTGTACTCAAGAATTATTGTGATGTGTATAAACGGTTATTTTTCAATAAAGTGTTTAATTCCATTTTGAACGACAGTTCGGATTCAGGATAAATACATTTTATCAGTGGAATTTTCATTTTTTATGGCATTCACTTAAAACGGAAGTCAAGGCATTGAGAAAGACAAGACCGATAAGAAAAAAAAATTCTCCTCGCTTATCATCATTTTCAATGTAGTTTGCGAAGCATTGAAAATTTATGAGAACTGAGAAAGTTCAGCAATATTAAAAAATTCTTGCTCAGGTTTACTTATTTGCCCGGAAACGCACCAGTCCATTGAACTTAATACTTTTATATAGTTTATGATTTTTTTTTTCAATTTACCTAATTTATAAATGAATTGCATTTGTTACTCCGCTTAGTGCATTCGTTTGGAGCATTTTCGCCTAGGGCGCTTTAGTTGATGGATTAATTAATCGTGTTTAGGAAGAAAGACTCTTCAGTCGCTTTCTTGGGAAGCGTTTTCAAGCAATTGTGAAGAAAGCGTCTACAGAGAAGTGCTTCTTCTCAGGATTCAGAAACGCAAAGGAAATTAATCGTTAAGCCATAGAAGAAATGGTCTAAAAACAAGATGCTGGAATCATATTGAGGTATTTTCAATGCCCAATAAATGGCTCTCGCTCTTTGTACTCAGATCCGCAATTTCCGCAATGTTGGCGGAAATGAGAACACTGTTCCAAGCTGTCGTATGTCCGAAGTCCGATAGGTGTATATGATAAAAGAAAAAAGGTGTTTCTTGAGAATAATATGAATAGCGTGAGGAAAAAAAAAATATTCTCTTTCTTTTCTGTTGCATCCAAGTTTTTTAATTTCCTGGTCAACCGAACTGAAACACTTCAGGCAAAAGCATAAAAATATTAATTTTTTTTATTTCTTTATTAATCGTTTATTGATCAAGATTTTAATGAAAGCACTATGTTACAGTATAACACCCCAGGAAAACGTTCATTATTAGAAAGCTAAAACGCTGTAAAAAGGTACAAATTAAATGATATATCAAAAATCATATAAACGTTATCTTTCTCACTTAAATAACTTTATCAATAAAAATAATATTATTATGTGCGTACGGCTTTGTAATGCATTGAATGCACACAGAACCGATAATAGCTTGGTAAAATTTATTTACCTGAAATAAACACTTTTTTAGCTCCTACAGTGCTCCTGCAGTTCTCTGTATGTGAAAGCACAAGCAGTAGTAAACTACTAAAAACGTTAAACACAATTAAGTGCAAAGATCATCTAAAGAGCGAAGCTCGCACGGAGATCTCTCACGATTGCGACCAATGGAGATGTCTCACTGGAATTCAACTCTAAACTAAAAACTGAGAAACTGATGCTGTCTCCGGTGTTAAGTAGGTTTCGCCGGCTGCCGAGAAATCTCTAGAATCTTCCATTTCTTGAAATTACTGGAAGGCATGCACATGCACGTTTAATGTTACATATAAGGGTCCGATACGGTTGCAGATACATACAGGAATCAATTACACTATTGTTACGAAATGCCCAGCTATGGTAAGATAACTTCCCTGCCAAGCGTGTTTAGGGTTGCTAGATTTGGCGAGAAATCGACCTTTTGGCGGAGATATACCATAGACCGAGCGAAAACATTCCAGAAACCATTCTTAGCGGTTTTCCTCGAGAGTGTTTTCGAAGGTAGGTTAAAGCTATATATATCCTGCATGTACGCGGAGAGCGAAGAGTGTGTTGAGTAGTATGTTGAGTTCAGTAGTAGTGTTTTGAGGTCAGAGATTAGTCCGAGAGCGACTGAACCGAGTCGGGAGCTGTACTTTAGTGATTTGCCATGAAGCTCTCTTCGTCGTTGTAGCCTGAAGGTTGAGTTGCTGATTGTTTCAGCGTGTTTGTCGAAGTTTTTCGACGGCTCTAAGCCTGTCTTTGGAACTGTTCTGTGTAATAACATTGGGGAATGAATTGTGTTTTGATTCTTCATCAAGTGTTATCATCAATTACTCCCAAATTCATGAATTTGTAGAAAGCAATAGTATCCCTACATGACTGTAATACGCAATAGTATTACAATCATATAGGGAACGATCAAAAATCTAGCTAAATGGTCCGCAAGTTCGGCGAATTTCGAATTTTGGCGATATCTCGCGAAGTTTGGCGATAAAAATTAGTCGCCAAAATTATCACCAGGTTGGTGGTATCTTGCCAGCTTAGCGAGATAGCCATTTGCCTCAATGTTCAATAGACTTGTCCCTATGATCTTATTTTTCGGACAGCACTTCGTCTCTTTCAGTTGTTTCATGTTATATTGCACAAAAAATACTAAATTTCACATGTACGATTACTAAATTGTGCGAATGTGTTGCGGTAGGTGATGCAGATCACTACCTCTTCAACTGCCCACAAACAATTACGCTGCATTTAAAAATGCCAAGCAGTGAATCTGGCTGCAATGGGCGGAGAATATGTACGGCAACAAGCAAACGAAAACTAAGATAGAGGAGGTGATCAGGCTACGCTCAGCAAAGTACTAAGAGATTCTCCCCCTCCCTTGAGAATTGTATCTTCGCAGCATAAGTTTAATAGCAAATCAAAGTGTTGGGAAGAAGCCTTACAAAAAAGTGGAGTACGTTGAGCTGATAACTCACAGTTATCGGAGCAGCAGATTAGTGTAGTTGACTCTTGCAGTAATATCCAAGTAATTCAACAGTAACAAAGATACTTCCTTGATAGGTACTACAACTTTAATAGCAGCTGCAACGTTTCCAAGCAATTCAGCTAAAGTACCAAAAAAAAAAAAAAAAAGAAAAAAAAAGAAAAGAAAAGAAAAGAAAGAGTCACATAACTCCCCTTCCAATTTAAGCCATATAGTACTTCAACAACTGAAAATCAACACTAGAAAAATAGCTCACCCGATAGGATAGTACATCGAAAATCTAGTGAATGTGTAAAGGAATTACAAGTTTGCTTTGATTATCTCAGTAAAATTATTGTAAATATGAATTCAGATAATGTTTAAATGTGCACATAACTGTCATGATTTTATGTAACTATCACATGTAACTTGTACAAGTCAATGTTTGTAGTTAACATATCTATGCTTATACACAGGCCTTGTATGACCGTGTAATATTTGTATTTTTATTTTTATACGGAAGAAATGCTAGGATGACTATTAACACTGTAAGACTTTACAACGAAGTCAGGTCAGTGGTTATCTCAGGCGGCCTTCAGACATGAAAGTGAATCTTCATTATTCAATAAAATTAAAACTTAACTCGAAGGCAATTGGAATTTTAGACGCTCTGTTTGTTTCTGCCTTTCTCTTATAAAAAATAAAATGGTGTAAATGAAACAGTGTCAGATAACTAGAAAAGGATATTATGATTCGAACAAAATTAACAACATAAATATATAAAGAGTTTTGTAATCTTTATAATACTAAAAGTTTCATTGCCTCCACTAGATTTTATTCTTGATATGAATGAAATCATAAAAATGACATAGAAATAAGCCATCATGCAAGATAAGAAACTTATATATATATCAGTAACGCTTTTGGTGTAAAATAACTTTGGATGTAAAATATTGTTAATATTGTATGTTTCTGCATCGGCATCTACAGGTGTAAACACCGATACAGAAACAGAAAGGTGAAACCGTAACTAACTAAATATCAACAGAGAACTAAACTCTTAAGAGTTAGCTAATTTCCACACTTTTAGTGATCTTACTAGTGAAAATATAGGCATTGCGTTGTGTAAATGCATCCGGGACCGTGCCGTGAGAGGATCGGATAAACAAGAAGTAAATACAAAATACAATAAGAAAAACACATAAATAGATATAAAGAAAACATAAGAAATAGAGTTCCAGATTAAAATACAAGTTTATTCATATTCCTCAACAATTAAAATTAAACTTCACATCCTAGGAACTCGATACTCAATTTTCTTATTATCCCTGTAAAAGAAAGACAGGGAAAAGGGCGGCGATTTTCAGCCATTTAGAATTAATTTAAAGATTCATTTTTAAAAGTAAAGTTCCAATTCCCAAAAGTTCATAGGAAAAATTGATAACAAAACAAAACTTATCTGTTATGTAGACGCCTTGAAACGCACCCGGAAATGTCTCGGGCAGGCCTTGCATTCTAGGAGAAATCAGGGATAAATAGTCCTCTTTTAAGTCCTGGGAGAAATACAATCCGTAAGAGATACACTGACGACTAATGAGTCTCACGCTTTCAGGAACACGGACCGAAATATTGAAGAACGATTCCTCCATCATTTTCCAGCAACACATCCGCACGCTCAGCATCGAAGAAAAATTGCCACTGGAACAAGCACCAAAGAAGAACCTTCAAATTCGCTGACCGGCTGTCGAGGATAGAATCTCACATTGACGTGGGGGAACTTGGCCGATTAATGTTAGGAATTCAACAAACTTTCTTATTTTTAAGATACTTGAGAAAGTCCTCTCTGACGACGAAGACCAAAGTCTTTTTAGATATTTCAGAATAACTCGCCCACTCTTCAATTTCGCCTTTTTGCCAAAACGCGGCCGGGGAGCATATTTTCCGCTCCCCGCCGAAAACACATCTCACGGCGAAATTACATCTCCTTCTTTCTACCGCTCAACCCAAGAGCAAGTTCGAAGTCCAAGCCTTAGTCAAAAAGTCAGTCTCAAAAAAGTGATTCAAACTCGAACTTTCTTAGTCTCCTTCACAAAACACGGGCTCCCACAATGGCTTCATTTATCGCCCCCTTAATCTGGACAAAATTTGCTTTTCTTTCCCCGAATGACAGAATTAGGGTGATCACACATGCGCGCCCCTCTTCACTTAGCCAACAACCGGACCCCCGATCGCCAAAACCAGAATGACTTACATCGAAAGTTAAGTGACAACCTCTGACCCTTCTGTCACGTACTTCCTGTCCTAAAGGTCAATTGCACAAAAGAAATTTCTTCTAGAACATTCTAAAGGACAAAACGCGCGAAATCATGACTTAGCAAAATCGCCTCCCTTCCCTGCTTCTTTTCACAATGAATCAAAGCTTGGACTAAAATTGCAAATAATAGGAAAATAAATAATATTCTTTGAAACTAAATAATATTCTTAGAAGCATCTGTTTTCCCCCGAAATTTAAACATTAAAATAAATAATTCAGAATCAAATAAAATTAAGATTTTCTTAAATCAGAAAATAATTCACCTAGTTTTTTATAACGCGATCAGACAATTATCTACACAAAAATATTGTTAAGATAAAACAGTTTTCTCGATGTTTTACTTAAGCTATATTTAACAATGTACATTGTATAATCTCTGGTTGAATTTAAAGTACACTTAAATACTCTCTGGTGTTTTACACGTGGTCTGTTTTTCTTTCATTATCTTCTAATTACCTATTCACATTCAACCTCAAAAATCCTTTTTGAATGATATTATTTTTCACTTTTCAATTTGGAGAACCAGGAAGAAATAATAAAGAATGAAACTCAATTTTCCTGCTAAATAAAGAGGGAAAAAATTAGCGAAAAAAAATAAAAACTAAATTATTCTTTCACAGTATATCTACAATATATTTGATATATCTTATATCTTCCGATCTATCTAATGGTGTAAAATCACATTTCATTTATTTCGTTTTGTCTTTGAAAATTTTCATTAAATTATCCATCACAGATAGCAGGCATAGTGTTATGCAAAAGCAACCTATTACTATTTTAGTCAAATCGCCGGAAGTTGGTAGATTTCACAAGAACATTGAAGCAAAGTTCTTTTATGAGCTTGATATCCTATCTATCCAATGGTGTACAAATTAAGATTCTGCAAGGATTAGTTTATCTTTAAACAACGATCTAAACGAAAAGTCCAACGGAGTTAAAAAAACAGTCAACTTTCAATTTAAGTTAAACCAGTCCTGTCTGAAAACAAAAAGTTCGTTTAGTTTGCTAACTTTTCACCCTGCGCCAATTTGACGCTAAAGGTTTCATCAAGTCCTCGTGGTTTCTTCATATATTGACTTATTGTCATACCATTGAATGAGATCGACCAAGTAGCTCATTTTGTTAGTGTTTTTGGTGATGTTTCGAGATTTCATTTCCTTCGCTATCCTGTTCTCGCGAATGTCATTACATTGTAGAGACATTAGGCATATTTTGGAAGCAGGAGAGATGAAAAATGAGCAATGCCCTCTCCGGGTCTCGAACCACGGACCGCTCGATTACGCGCCGAACGTGCTGACCACTACACCAAGAAGGCATGCCAAGAAGACAGGAGAAATACGTTATAACGTCACTGGTGTTGGCTAGGTTTTTTGCAACTAAATATGTATCTGAATTTATTATAAAACATTAATGTTATGAATAAATGCATATCTCAGAGGTGAAGATATTGTTTTCGTGCTATACATTGGGTAAGGCAATAAACATTAATGTTATGAATAAATGCATGTCTCAGAGATGAAGATATAGTTTTCGGTACTATACATGGGTAAGGCAATAAACATTAATGTTATGAATAAATGCATGTCTCACAGGTGAAGATATTGTTTTCGTGCTATACATTGGGTAAGGCAATAAACATTAATGTTATGAATAAATGCATGTCTCAGAGGTGAAGATATAGTTTTCGGTGCTATACATGGGTAAGGCAATATTTATGTTTCACCAAAATTTTAGGTTATTAAGGCACACCAAAATCAGATCTAAATATTCTCTTCATTCAAGGTTCTAGACACTTCTTGTCTGACTTCGTCTAGACAAATATTCTTCAACCTGATTCAGAAGTCAAACAACAAAAATCAGCGTTATATTTTCAAAATTTTCACAGGACTAGTTTCGATGGTTTTACCGAACCACCATCCTCAGCTGCAAAACCGTTGTTGTTTGACTTCTGAATTAGTTCTTATTCGGCGTGTTATTGTGTCTTAATTCTTCAACCTGTTTTGTTTTAGGTCCCAATCACATGCTTGTCTGAGGGTCGGATGAGACTTGCCGAAGGAGCTTGCTCCTACTTGGTCGTATCAGACGTCAAACGCCGTCGACCTAAGGGACTGGACGTCGTCCCTCGTAGCGGAATTCCTAGAACAACAAGGGACAGTCTCAGAACCCTCACATTTCCTTAAACCTACGTAGCTAGGCTACCATTTCCACTTAACTACAAAGACTTGAACGCCAATCAGTAATCGATTACCGCTCAGCTTGGGATCACGTGATCCTTCAGAAGCACAACATTCGTCTGATTGGTTGATCTGTACCTGGAACAGAGCTGCAGCCAAAACATTTTCGGCGAGGTTTAAAAAAAAACCCCGCGTAGCCGGTACATCGTTTCCGTAGCTAGGCGAGACTTCGCTTCCAGCGGAGCTGTTTTTTCTAATATTCCTACCGTTTAAACGAGTTCTACCATAATCTCGTTTCTCAGGAAAGTCCTCTAGCAGAGACCGTCGCTGGATGTGATAGCCCCTTTATGCGCCCTTTTCGGCATCGCTGGGAGATCCTCCCTTCCTTCTCCTTTCGAAACACCGAAAAATACTTATATTTCTGTAGATTTAGATTATTTTTTAACTTGTTTTATAAATTAAGCAATAAAAAATAGAGAAAATATTGATAAGTATCAAAATATGAGTAAAAAGAGTTTTTTTATAGCCATAAAATAAATTTAAGCACCTATCAAATAAATAAAAGGCATTCTTCTCTGACACTACGGAATTCCCGGTAAGGAAGGGAGAATTTTCCGCTGGTTAGGAACTCCTGTTATGGATCACCAATGCACAGGTATGCATCAATACTTTGTGCCAGTGATGAATGCTGGCCTACCAGTGTCCGAGTGTGCAAAACCACTAAATAATGAAAATTTGCCCGAGTTTGGTTATTAGCGAATAAGCTAGCAGTAATGAATTTATGCTGCGTCTTTCAGCAGTTTTCTCTATGCTCAACATAAATGCGAGAATGCTTCTCAACGCGCCGAGTGTGCTACCGTTACATAACGAAGACATGCAGAAAGGAAGAAGAAAATACCTTATAACTTAATGCAATAGAAGTAATATTAAGGTCGACGTGATAGTTCTATTTGCTGTATGTTGATTGCCTACAGTTTCATTGTGCAATAAAACGTTTTAGTTTTTTACTTCTTTGTACGAAGTAAAGACAGGACATCTATACACACGGACATAATAAATACTCTTTTCCCAAACGGATTGTAAAATGGATTTAAAATGGATTCAGATGAGATTTATCCGTGAATTCTGTACGTATAAACGTAGAACGCAGCTGTAGAATGTACATGGGACTACTATAAGATCTAGTTATGCACCTTTCTTTATTAGTTACAATCATCCCCACCAAACATATATGTATAGTCCTGCCCTTTTATCCGGCTCTGTCAGGTCAATATTTTTATTCGAACATGTTAGCAAAGCGTGAATTTTTTTGCTTCAAAAATGGTTGAGTTATATTGTTCTCATATTCCGGTTAAGATTTCTGTGCGTTTAGTTAATCTGCATGCAATTATTTTAGCATTATCGGCAATTTAAAAAAAATTAAGTGTTGCTAAGCCTAAGGAGGCTGTTATTTGCTTTAATTTCATTGCTTAACTAAGCCGCATGACATAATGAGGCCGCATCTAGTGTCGCTAACCCTAACGAGGCTGTAAATAGTTAAATTCGCGGCTTCAATAAGATTAGTTGAAAAAAATATGAGTTCCACAATTTTGTTAAATTTTATCCTTATTGCACTAAGTCTTACCTTATACTAAAACCTACTGCTGCCTTCTACTGGTTCGTTGATTTGGAGTAATTGATGACAACACTTGATGAAAAATCAAAACACGGTTTATTCACCAGTATTACACAGAACTGTTCAAAAGACACTTTTGCAGTTGTCATACTACGATAAACTCGCTGTTAAAATCAGCAACAGAGCCTTCAGGCTATAACTCAGCTTCACGGCAAAGCACTGAAGTACATCCCCCGATTCGGTCGATCGCTCTAAAGCTAATCTCTGAACTACTGAACTCAAGTCACTACTACTGAACTCAAGATACTGCTCGTACACGCAAGATGCATATAGCTTTAACCTTCCTTCGAGAATATTCTCGAGAAAAACCGCAGTTTTAGAATTTTAGAATATTGTTTAGAATGCTGTAAAATTGAGCCGCAGTTTTAGAACATTCCAAGTTCTCGCTCCGTCTGTGGCAAATCGCCAATTTTTGTTGCCACATATCGCATTCGAGAGCAAATCTGGCAACCCTGCTATTTTACAGCAACCCTAACCCCACTTTGCGGAAAATCTATATTACCGCAGCTGGGCATTTCGCAATACTATTGTTTGTCTACCTTGAAAGATTTTTATACCTGCATTAAAAATAACATTAAATGATGATGAAGAAAGTTTTGCAAACTTATATATCGCAATTTATTATTCCTATTTCTTTTAATTTTATCTAATATACAATTTTAACTTTTTTTTCTTTCATTTCATACAATTTACGTTTGAAATGTAATGCAGATAAACAAACTACACAGAGTCTGAAACTGAAATTCATTATAAGTTAAATTTCTACATTTATTCAACTTTAAAAATTGAGTTTTATGAATTCGAAACAATAAATATTTTTATTTGAGAACAAATGTAGATATATCAGGTTTTGCATGTTTTAGCTTCATTTCCTTCTTAAAATATTTTAGTATTGAACTCTTCTTCGAGCTGTCAGATTACAATCAAAAAGTTTCAGATTAGATGCTATTGCTTTCAGTATGATAATTTTTACGAAAATGTATAAAATTATGCTGCAGTTTTTACTTTTCTTCTTAAATGGAAATATTATCCATTGTTGCTAAATAAAAATACTAAACATTTAATACAAAATAAAGCTGAAATTCAACTCAAAAAGTATTTCAGTCAACTAAAACTTTAGCATTAATTTCTGCGTTCCTTTTTTTAAACATAATGTAATATAAACAGATATGTTTAAAAATATTAAAGAAGTGGTTATGATTTGAATGAAATTTTTAAAAAATGTATTTGAAAAGAGTTTTGATGTGCCCATTAATGCAAAATTATCATTGCATCCAATTTTTTTTTAAAAGCAGACGTGAAGTAACGTGTGGAGAAAATTTGAAATTTATATATTATTTAATGTCAACGTATTTCATTCATTTCTGTTAGTACTGAATGAATAAGATTTTGGGTTTCTAAGTGAATTAAATATGGCATTTAATATAAAAACAGTTTTCAGGAAAAATATATGGAATACCTTTTTAAGTGTTATTCCAATGATATCTAAAGAACGGTATAGAGAAAGCAGCTAGGGCAATGACTGTCTGGAGATTATTCTTTGGCCTCATCACCACAGCCCTCTCAAAATCGAATTTGGGGAGTATCCTTGACACAGACCAGAATGGAGTATCTTAATAAGCCCGTTAGTTTAACCGAATTACCACAGCCCACAATCTTCTGCCTCTTGCTTTCTATCGTCTGCTCTCAGTGCTCTTCTCCACCCCTTTGGAACGAAAACTAACCTAATTTCTTTCCACCATAGGCCATTTGATAGAAACTTTTTTCCTCTTCAACCCTTTTCGTAATTTGTGATTCCAGAGAAACGACAAGGCGCGACTAAATTCTGAAGAGGCCATTCCGGAATTCTCTGCACGATTCAGCCAGACACTCCTCTTCTACCCCTCGTCCCTTCGTTGTCGTGTTGTCGACAATGTTTTGAAGCAATCGAAAGTTGACCCGAAAAGAAAGTAGCTGATGTGAGCACTTTGCATTTCTAGCTATATATATATATATATATATATATATATATATATATATATATATATATATATATATTGTGTATATATTGTGATATAGGAGAAGGTTATGCGACGTGGCATGTCGTTTCGGAAGGGATAGAAATGGTAAACAATGCCCATAGAACATTAAAAATGGTTGTTGTGAAAGCCTGTGATTTCGGTACAATCATAACGCATTTTCTCTGTTCAAGTTATGAGATATTTTCTCCCTCCTTTCTGCATGCTTTCGTGGTGTAACGGTTACCACACTCGGCGCGTATTCAAGAGCTCCAAGTTAGAATCCCGGCGAGGACATTGCTCCTTTAAAAACTCCTAGTGACTCTACAAAGTCTTTATTTTGTAGATTAATTCAGTAATCAATTTCTACTTCGCATAAAACATTAAATATATGACTTTCCTTCTCTAAAATGATCACCCCAAACCCCATGTTTCGACAGGATTTTGGATTTTGTAACTGGTATTAGGGATTTTGTAACTAAAGTGTTCGGTTTCCAAATGTGACATCAGTGGCAAAGCTTCCATAATTCCCTTTAGTTAAAATTATTCACACACTTCAAAAAGACGTATGGAGCTATCTGCACCTCTCTTAATGAAATTCCGTACTTCAGTATTTATCAAAATAATTTCTTTTCTTCAAGGAAGTATTTTCTTTTTTTCTCTTCCTGCTTGGCACAGGCGCCAAAACAGAGCTATTATTTACGGCAGTTTCATTTTTGTGCGAAAATCTACTTTTAACCACCTATTGGTTTTTACATAAACTGCGGGTTACATTTGGTTTAATGTTACAACTGTAAAGAATATAACAAGGTAATTTACTGATAGTTCAATCATTGCTGAAACAAACAACATTGGTTAACAAACAATTTATACGGTACACAATAACGAAGCAAAAAAAAGGGGGTCACATGAGATGCATGAAGAATCCGGTAATATGATTGGCGTGATTGAAACTAGCTGCAATAAACTGGCGACCTTTGCATTGAAGCAATAATTAATTAAAAATTTCAATCCATATTCAATTAGTGCCTCTAAAAATATGTAAAGTATAGAGAAATAGATATATCATTATATGGCTTAGAAGAAAGGAATCATTGAGGGAATTTGAAAGGAGCATTGAGGTTATAAAATCTGCATTATAAGAGTATAAGACTTAAAAATCACAGGATAATGAATTATATTATGCAGTGCTAATATATTATTATTTTTTTTAATATGAAGTTTTGTAAACAAAAATATAAAAATATTAAAGAATACTATATACTGTTTGAAAAATATACTGACCGTTTGAAAAACGTTTTAAAGAAAAAAAAATGTATCAAAATCCTTACTGGTTGTATATAGCTATAAAATTCTCTGCCATTTGCCAGATTTTATTTTATACGCAGTGGAAATTAAAAACAAGGAGTAGAATCAGGAATTGTGCAATAAAAATGTTATAAAATGTTCAAAATATATTTATTTATGGCAGAATAAATATTAGTTTAAAATAGCATTCGTTGAAAAATATTGTTTAGAAATACTGACAAAATATCTTTCTGAATTACTTTGTGACAAGCAGTTCACATCTATAATATTGAAGATAACAATTTAACGGAAAATACTCAAGTGAAAATAATAGCAAGGCATTAAAAATGTGAAGTCAGATCATCTTCCACTGCAATGCTTCGAAATTCTGCTCACATTTTAAGTACAACTGAAGTTCAACGGCTGCATGCGTGTAAAGCAGAGACAGAATTAAAATTAAGCTATACACTGTACGTGATATCGTTCGAGAAGTATAATTCGATTGTCCACGACAGGCTTATTCGCTCATTATACCTTCCAAGAATTCTATTCTTGAAATAGAATAGCAAAATTTTAAGGTTATGTCGCATGTTCGCCCGACAGAATGGGGCCGAATAACATGAATATTTGAAGAGATGAAAATATTTGTGAAGGAGCTATCAGTTGGAAATGTGCAGTTTAATAGCTAAGCTATAGATCTGAATTCGTGACCTAGAAATCATCAGGAGGCTTATTTGGACTCATTAGCATGAAAACAGATTTACCATCTTCCACGTTTACATAAAAGTGAAGTAAATAACCGTGGTATTATAAGCATTATTTGAAAGCTCTCTGGCAAACTTAAATTACAGGTACCATCAGAACTTTCACCTCATCGTGTAGGTGCTGCTCAGTAATCAATGTCTATTATTTGCCTATTTCATTAATTTTAATGTAACGTCTTCCTTTTTTACTTCCTTGTACGAAAATTTCGTATGTTGTCATATTTCAACGAAAATATCTATTTCGACCAATCTTGAAGGCATCTGAACGATGCTTTTCTGTGACATCTGTACGCACGAACAGAATAAGGAATTATTTTTGACAAAAAGGATTGTGAAATTGATTTAAAATGGACTCAAATTTTTTTGACATTCCTATATATGTATCTCTCACAATTCAAGAAAGAGTAGCCGTAGAACGCTGAAATTTTGTATACCGGACTGGTATAACATGTAATTGTGAACACCATTTTTTGTTGCAATCGGTTGCACCAATCGTATATAAATAGATATATATTGTTACGGATTTTGTATTTATTTATCTATTTTTAGTAGAATTTGTAATTTAAATTGTTTTATATTCCCGTGTATTTCAGCACGAGACTTATTTGAAGAGAAAGCTACGGCGGAAAAATTAAAATACAGGAGCTTGCGCATTTACCATTTTAATAAATGGATGTCTCGTAAATGTAGTCTTTTGCTAGCCAGAAAAATCGAGGATATAACAGAATGTTCTCGTGCAGGATTAAAGCGATTATGAAAGCTGGAGGAAACTATCTCAATTCAGTTGTTTGCTTAGTGCTGCGATTAATTTTAGCGAATTCGCGGTGAGATCGGATTAGCTTTCTTAGTGTTCTGAATTGAGTTCTATTCAAAGTTTTAGTAGTCTAAAATACAACTACTGTGAGATATTGTGATATTGTACGAATATCTCTCAGGAAATTTTAGCATTTTGTTTTATTTGTTGTGACAAGAATAAATTTTATTCACTTTTAATCGGACTTGTGCATTCAATTCATTACGAATACGTACGCATGCAACGATGTATTTATTCCCACTCTGTTACCTGACTCGGTGAACCTTTATATTTTTATATGTTGGTAAATTGTGTATTTTTTGCTTTAAAAGTATGTGGTTTTTATGTTCTGATTAATATTTTTATGCCTTTAATTGCACTGCATGCAATAGTTTTAGAATTATCAGCAATTTAAATAAGCGGCGAGTTAAGCTTAACAAATCGTCATTTGTTTACAACTGAAAGTCAGTAGAATAGTGAATTAAGTCAGTTTCTGCGCCTTCGATGTCTTTTTGCCTAGTGTTATCAAATGTAAACTTTCAGTTTTGTGCAACGAAAAATCTGCCTTTTTGTTCGCTGACCGAATTGCTTGCTTTTGAGTAGAAACTATAATTTTGCTCGTAATTTTTTAAAACTGTTTTAACCGTATTTGCTGTTTTATGTTTTTCTGCATTTTACAATGTTTAATAATTATGTCAAGATGCTTTGAGTTTTTATGTATATTTTCTTTGCCTCGAAGTAAGAACTGAATTAATTTAATGATAAATATATCTCTAATTAAATTCAAGGAAATAAGTTTAAATGAAATCCAGTAAAAAATGTGTATAATTTATTAAGCCATACAAGGAGGTCATGTAGTGTCCACATCAGAATTTTTCATCAGAGATCTGGTGACAACATTAAACGTTTAATATGATTCCTAAAGGTGATTAGAACTTGGTAGTTACAAGATAAAGTCGGAATTTAATTAGTAGTTAGTTTAAAAGTAGATGCGCTGTAATCTATACGTATTTAATTTTTTCGACTAAAAATAAGTCATGTTATTGTCAAGAATGATTTTAAAATGTACATGCGAGAAGAAAACTTATAATTTTCGTTTGCATAACAATGAGAAAGATGTTTGTTCACTTGCAGGAAGCATATCGACAGTACTTCGTGAAATTATAGTTTCTCATTAACAGAAGTGGGTTATTCAATTTTTGGGGTCACCCACCTAAGAGATGGGAAGGATCGTTTTCGAACCTAAGAGATGGGAAGGATCGAAACGCACTCGTTTCCACGTTACGTATGGGGAAAATCAGAAAACCTCTCAAGCAGTCATCACGTTTGCCTGGTTTTGAACCCGAATCGGACTACCAGTGCTCAGCAGTTTTATCGCTCGGCAAGTAGGCTTTCTCGCTGGAAGATTGTTGAGCAAAGATAAATAAGTAGATAATAAATAAGCAGAGTAATAAAGTTTTGTTTTAGAGAAACAGACTGCTCTCCTAATTTAAATTAATTTGCTAACTACTAATTTAAATTTAATTTAATAATTTATTTAACTGACGGAATTTAGATAAATTTAAATAGGAATGCAATAGCATGTGACTTTTTATAATGAATATAAATATTCTTAATATGAAATATTATTATTATTTGATTATTACATTATTATTTATTATTAATGATATTATTATTTTAAATCAATCTCTAATTAAAATTTAGATCTTTGCTATAGCTTCTCCTTTCGGTTTCCTCACCAGAATCCAAATTAGTTAGAAAGTTAAACTAGAAGAGAAACACGCTAATGTGACAATCAAAATCGTAAAAACAACCTTGTATTTAGCGTAAGTATAATGAAACACTCAATCGATTTCGAGGGCAGCTAAAGGTCCCTCCTCATCAGGAGAAAGAAATACCTAGAAAGAAGAAAATAGAGGAGAAGGAGTCTCAGAAACACGTGGTCCTTATCAGCACAGCACGTGGTTATAACTGGATTTTTAATCAGAGTTGCACTGGCCGCCTACTTTTACTGAGCCAGGCTATCTGATCAAGCATAAAGGACAAGGAAAATTAGCGAAGTTAAAATAGGGAGCGAGGTGCTGATAAGGACACGTGTTTCTGAGACTCCTTCTCGGTCACGGGCCTTTTCCCGTATATTTTGCCCGCTTTAACATCACATCAACTGATCAATGTGTTTGTGGCCAGGCGGGCACGCCTGAGCATTATGTATCCTCTTGTGAACTTACACGAGAACTGCATATCCCTTTTCCTGCTCAACATCAGCAGGCTTTTAGTAAGTTTTTAATCAAACAACGACATCTTGTTCGAAAACTGACTGCCATCATGTCAAAACTTATGCATCTTGGTACCGACTTATGTCAACCTGTCTAATTACTTGCTGTTCCTACACCTTCTATATTATATGTCAAATTGTTTCATTTACTGCATTTATCAATTAATTTAGCTGTATTGTTGCCATATCCTTTGCATTTTGAATTAGTATGTTGTCATTTATTGTCTAGTGTTGTTTCAATACTGTTAGTAATACGAATTATGCTGCACTATGTAACACAATTTATCTGTGATTTCTATTACTTGCACATATTATTTACTGCATACTTAATTTGCAGTTTCTTCTGTATTGCATTTGTACTCATATTTATATCATTTGTATTAGTTAAGTACTGGTTCATCATAAATGCATCTGTTCTGTACTGAATTTGTGTTGCATTCATATTTAATAGTATTTGTATTTCTTATGTGCTGATTTATATAGATTGCATTGTTACATACTGAATTAGTAATGCATTTGTCGTGTCCTGCCCTTATCCTCATATTATATTCTTCATTTTTATAATGTGCTGATTCATCCTGATTGCATATATTATGCACTGACTTTGTATTGTTTATTATATAGTGAATCTGTATATATTTCTATTCACAGTATTTGTTATGTGCTGAATTCTATTGATCCCATTGTTATATACTGTATTTGTACTGCCTTTGTAGTGTATTACCCTTATCTTTCTATTTATATTATTCATACTAGATATGTGCTGATTCATCTTGGTTGCATTTATTACATACTGAATTGTATTACCTCTCATATACTAAATTTGTATCGCATCTGCGCTGAATTTACATTACCTGTTATATTTTGCATTTATATGAGTTCATCTTGATTAGATTAATTATGCACTGAATTTGTATCACTTATTATATTTGTATTACTTGTTCTATACTGAATTTATAATGCATTTGTATTTATTTTATTCGTATTTGTTCTGTGCGGTTTTATCTTGATTGCATTTCTACAGCATTGAATTTGATTTACCGGTTATCTATTGCATATTGTCATTTGTAGTGTACTATTTATATTTATATTATTCATATTGGTTAAGGGCTGATCCATTCTGATTCTATTTATTACGCATTGACTTTGTATTACCTGATTTATACTGACTTTTTACATTATTTATTTATTTATTTATTTTTTGTATTGTATCGGTTATGTGCTGATTATTATTAACTGCATTCTCATATACTGAATTGTTCTATACTGAATTGGTAACGCATTTATAGTGTACTGCCCTTATACTTACTCATATTTCTATTACTCACATGCACTCATATCTTTGATTTGTATTTGTTATGTACCCATGCCATTACTTTATCCTCCCTAATGTACTCTGGTCTATTTAATATATTTAATTTTGATTCAGATTTAGTATTATTGTGATGTCATTAACCAGTAATAGGCCTATTCTGTCTTATCGTGATGCCCTTAACTTATAACACGCCTTCTGTGTTCTGTACTCATTTTCCTGTAACTTGCTTTATCTTGTAATCTTGTAATCTTTACCTCTTATTGTTAAATTTGTACAATCCTTGATATATTATTAATGTACTTAATTGTATCTGTCTATGCCCTTGTTTGGCCATGTAAATATTTCTTTTATAAATCTGACGCCTGGGCGACGGGGTGTGGGTCCCCTATGGGCCTTTGGTTCGTTGAACTGCCCTGGGTGGATCCGGCGTAGGGCTTGGTCTCTCTGTGCGCGGCTCTCATGTGGCCTCTTTGGCTGCTCTAGATCTTGGGAGGCGCGGTGCTGAACTGATTCACCCTATGGTAAAGGTACAGTGCTCGCGTCTTCCGTCAATGGAATGGAATGAGACTCCTTCTCCTTTATTTTCTTCTTTCTAGGTATTTCATTCTCCTTATGAGGAGGGACCTTTAGCTGCCCTCGAAATCGATTGAATGTTTCATTATACTTACGCTAAATACAAGGTTGTTTTTACGATTTTGATACTTAGAAAGTATTTAAACTGAGGTTTGAGGATTGAGAGGTAGAGCTTGTTTTTGCCTCCCGAGACCACTTTACTTTATAATTTGCCATCTCTGATAATTTTATAATGATTTGATTTTGCGTTATTTCCTACTAATATTTAAATTGTTACGCTGGTTAGAGTTTTAAGCCAACTTTGCTTTAAATTTAATTGTGTAGTCTTTGAGCCTACGCTTAATTTAAATTGACTGTTATTTTAGTTACCTCGACACAAGGGTGGTCGAACCTGTTAGAACCCCGTTTATATGTACAAAGATTGTGTTAAAATAAGGTTTATTTAAAACCTTTCCAAAGCTTAGCTGTTAATTTCAGATACACCGATAATTCGCTTTAGGGGTGTTGGAACCCAAATATCTTCAAAAAATGGTGATTTCAGATTTTTGCATTTTTAAATTCTCTACACTTTTATCTTTCTAAAAATACCATTCTTTAATCTCTATGAAAATTAGTACTGTAAAAAATCTAGTTTTAATTTGTCATCGAATGCCTTGGCAAATGAGGATTTTTACATAAAAACTCTTTTTTCTCCAAACGTGATTTTTTTATACTCGATGTACCTCTCTCAGAAACTCATACTCTCAGACTCTCATACTCTCATACTCTCAGAAACTAGTGCTCACAGGTATCTAAAATTTTTATGGCTTATATATTAGGTTTCCTAATATTTGCTGAAATGAGCTTTATGTGATAAATTAAAAAAAAAATTAAACAACATTTTTTGTTAGAAAAGTGCTAAATTTTTTAACAAAATATTCTGTAAATTACTCTAAAATTCAAAATGTTTCAAAAGCTCATCTTATATATATGCGGCTTAAGTGTTTGTCGCCGATAGTTTATTGGTTGCTTGCGTAACATTGAATTGTTTTGTTCCCCGTGCAGTGCAGCGTGGGACGAATATTATGAGAAAGCTAAGCCGGAAAAATTAAAAATACAAAAGCACGTGCATTTAACATTTAATAAATAAATTTAACATCTATATATTCGGAAGCATGCAACCGGCCAAAACCGGCAATGACGAAAAAACAAATAAAATGAAATAAATAAATATCTTTATTGTATGCGGCTTAAGTGTCTGTTTGTCGCCGATAGTTTATTGGTTGCATGCGTTGGCTAGTTTATTACTAGCCAATGGGGTGAAGTTGCCACGGCACAGGGTTGCCGTTTTAATTGAGACATAGAGAATTTCCTGTAAAACTTGCCTTTGATATAACCATCCACAAGTCTCAGGTCCAAACGCTTAAACGTGTTGGCATTTTTTTACCTGAACCTGAATTTGAACACGGTCAACTTTATGTTGCCTGCTCAGGAATTCGTGAAAGAACAGACGTAAAATTAAAAATAATGGATGGTCCTATGCAAGGCGAGCTTAAAAATGATGGAAAGATCTACACAAGAAATGCTGTGTACAAAGAGTGTGAATTAGCATTTTATTATTTAAATCACATTTATTTATTGAGCTAGCGGTGGCTCTTAAGAAATGTACCGCCAGTGGTTTCCTTCATTGCGCTCTACGTTAAACAATTAAGCAAGTAGAGGGGGGAAACCCAGTGGGGCAGTAAGAAAAGGGGCGTCCTCGCCGCCTGCCCTGTGTAATTCAGTTTGAGTTAGCAGACATCTTTGCACAAATCATTTTAATTACAATTTTTAATGTCTAGAACAGCGGTCATTTCGTATGACCGCTGGTCTTTCTAGTTTCAGTATAATCAGATAGGTACACTTTAATTACACAAAAAACTTCAAGCGTGTATCTATAGCAGATTTTGAGAAAAGGTACATCGAAAATGGCCCATTTAACATTGTCGGTATAGGTGTTTCTGACACCCCTTAAATACCTGTCTTGTATACCTCCCTTAAATACCTGTGTTTCTGATACACCGTCTGCTAGGGATTGGAACTTTTTTGTGCTCCCAAAGCAAGTCAAACTCTTTAACGTGTACCAGGCTAGGCGTGGCCAGACTTCATAGAGCAACATATTAAAATGCAGGAAATCTAAAAGGCCACAACTAAATATTCCAGAACTAAATTCTTTTAAAGGGAGTAGATTTTGAATAGAAAGAAGACTTCTAAACAATTTAATATTAATATTACATTTCATAATTAATATGGTTATTTGACGGAAATAAAAATAAGTTCTTTTTGTTCTTAAGTTATATTTAGGAACGTTTGCTTTTAGCATGATTTAGAAATTTTTTACTACTATTGAATGTTTAGCTTTCATGGAGAAAACCAACCTTTTTCTTCCGATTTTTAATTTTTTTATCTGATTCTGATGTTTTTTATCGACCGATTTCAATGAGAGTTCACTGAAAAAGAAACAGTTCAACCTCTGCAATTAAGAAAAACTTTTTCATTGGAATGCAGATTAATGTAAGGATTTGAAAAACAGAAACATCAATTTTTCTTTGCTCTAAAGTGAGATGAAAAAGAACGCTCTGAGGAGAAATCGCATTTCGAGGTACGAAAATTAATTAAATAAACTATCTCTGTAGTGTTTTTTCATAAAAAGTAATTGTTTTCTTTTGCTAAACAATTAAAGTGGGATCCAACATTCGGAGATAAAAGTTAATCTGAAATTGTTTAATCAGCTCATTAAATAAAAACTGGATCATCAGAAACATTTCTTTTTTCCAGGTAACTAAGCATATTCGTAAATCGGTTCAGTTAGATCTGAAGGGTATCATCAATGCATCGTGTTGCTAATGAATTCGTCTCTCTTAGATGTTCTAAAAGTACTATCCCTACTGTAATAAGTTCGAAAATCTCGCACAATTTCAAATTAGTTAAAATTACTATAAATGTAATATAGTAATAAAGAAATGAAATTGCTGAATATTAAAAACTCGTACTGAAACATTTCTAATTCAAAACAGAATTATATTTCAAAAATAAAGCTAATATTTACATGACATCAGCCGCATTTAAAGCGTTTGAAATAGCAGCAATTAAATATGCCTGGGCTAGATTTTCACGAATGTGTAGTTTTAATTGCATTAAGCTTGAAATTTTTGTAATTCAATACCGCTTTATAATCCGTTATAATTTTTAAAATTTTTAAGACTTTTTGCCTGAAAGTTAAAATACGTATACGCATTTTTCCATTTTTTTATCTTACTATTAATGCATATAAGACCTACAGCTCGTTTTATCTGAATAATGTAACATTGGAGGGAAAACTGACAGATAAAAAGATGCCAGATAGAAGATGAAAAGTAAATTTTGATATCAGAAGATACTATTATGTAGACTGATTTTTTCTTTCTTATGATTGTCTTAAAAACACTGTATATGCATTTTTCCATTTTTTTATCTTTATTATTAATACATATAAGATCTATAGTGTGTTCTATCTGAATAATGCAACATTTATGTGGAAACTTACAGATAAAGAGATGCCAGATAGAAGATGAAAAGGGGAATTTTTATATCAATAGATACAATGATGTAGATAAATTTCTTATTTATGATTGGCTTAAAATTATTGTACATGCATTTTTCCATTTTTGTACGTTGCTTTTAATGTATATAAACTCTACGGTGTTTTTTATCTGAATAATGCAACACCGAGATAGAAAACATTATATAAAGAGATGTCAGATAAAAGATGAAGAGTAAATTTTGATATCGGTACATACTACTATGTAGACAGATTTCTTTTTTCTTAAGACTGCCCCAAATATTTTTAAGACTCTACTTCACAGAAAATTTCTTACCCGAAATTATCTCTAGTTTGTAGTTACCAGAAATGCCTTTAGTTTTTTTTAGTCTTTCAAAGCTTTTATGGATGAAGTTACTTTATAATTTAAGTTACGCTATTTACGTATTTATCTTGACATAACTTGACAAATGTAGCTATTATATGAAGTTCTGTACCTTGCTACTACCGGTGGTTATCAATTCAAATGACACTGGAGAAGAATAATCACTGACATTCATTAGTGTCTTTTGCTTTACTTTAATAATATGTTACACCTAAATTTACTGTATTGCCTTAGATATTTCATTCATACTGGTGCCACTGGTAGTACGCAAGAGAAAAATAGGTGGTACGCAAAGAAGCAAGGTATTTTTAACTATTAAATTCAAAAATTAAAACCCCAGCATCCTGATGGAGTGTTTTCTCTAACACTCGTAAATTTATGCTGCTTTGTTCAAGAGTGGTGGTTGTAGTAGTACTTTGTAGTGGTGGTACTAAAAAGATTTTCAATTTTAGTTTAGATGGTACGCGTTAGTCAAAATGTTGAGAACCGCTGCTAAAGCTTTAATCGCTGAGATGAAGTTCAATAAAATCTCTCTCTCTTTCTGAATTCAGCGACAGAACGAATGAACATCCGACTGCTGACAACCTCCTATTTTTATGGTTGCTCAATAAAAAGAATACTTTTCAAAAAACTTCAAAAAACATTACTCTGACTCAATTTAAAATTCGTTTTCAGGAAACCTTCAGAATATCACCATATTAGCACAAATCGCTAAATGTCGGAAACTTGGCTACATACATTTTTGCTAAGTCCCAGTATGAAGATTTTGTCAATAACTCTAGTTCTACATGAGCTATTCTTACAGTTCGAGATTCAGTCAACTAGTTTGATTTCCTTATTTGACCAAAAATTATACGGAGTCTCCGAAATCCCCTGATATTTTTTAAAGCGAAAGCAGATCTCTGCGTACATCGGGAGAAGAACAGCGCAAAAAAATACAGAAAGCTTTGAAGAAGAATGAAATTATTAAAATTGTTGAAGATGAATGAATTAATGAAAGATCGAAGAAGAAGTGCTTTTTTTATTTTATTACGTAATCCTTATTTAATAATACAAATTTGTATTTATGCTAATGTATTTTCTTTTAATATGCTAAAGTATATTTTCTTTTCATATGTTGTTAATGTTTACCCGCTTACGATAAATATCAACAGTTTGGGAACGTTTCTAAGAAAACCATTAGCTTGCGCCCGATAAACTACTTTTGCCTTTTCGTCTGTAAAACAATTGCCAAATTGCGCCAAGGTATTTGCGTTAATATATAAATACCAATTATTCTTTAAATTGAAACGATCCAAAACGTAAATATTTGTGACATTTGAAGTATTTTTATAATCTAAAATGTATGTGTAATAGTAACGGTTTCGAAAATTAAGGCAGCATAGCATAAAAACTTTTGTGGGCCTGGCGTGCAATATTATACATGAAATAAATATGCAGACAAAGAAAGTGGCTCCGAATTCAAAAACAAATAAAGTACACAGTAAATAAACATATAATTATACATAAAATGTATTAATTAACATATAATTAATTATATAAAATGTATTACTACATAAAAGGTATTAATTAACTGAGTAAATAAATAAATGCAAGAAATACATCACAATACGGAATGTACATAAAAACTAAATTGTAAACAAGAAAAATACAAATATTTACAAATATGTACACAAAACAAATCATAAATCCGTATATGATTTGCTTTGTATACCTATTCGTAAATATTTGTATTTCTTGTTTTCAATTTAGTTTTTATGTACATTTTTGTATTTTCTTTTATAAACAAATTTCCATTAATCTAGTTTTTACGCTATAGATAAGAATTCTAGAAACAAGGAGGCTATTAATAAATAGGTGTGGGTAGGATAATTATGGGGTAGAATTGCTGGGTAATTTACAATTGCGCATGATTCTTTGTTTTTCTCCATGACTCAAAGCCTCTCGTATTATATAAAATACCACCTATGGTACGTGGTTGTATCTATTGAGGAAATATATTTCCTTCCATATATACTTCGGTTATCAGTTTTCTTTTCCTGTCCCGTTTTTGGAGTGGGCAATTTATTGAAGGAAAATATATAAAATAAATGCAATTTTAAAGGAATATCTTCCTGAAATGCCTCTTTAGCTTGGAGCTAAATCTCAGATTCGTAAACATCAAAGGTGATTTGGACTTCTTTATGGCTTCTTTGGAAAGACTCCTGATAGTGGAGCTGTTCAGCTTTTATCCGCTGACGCAAGGTGAATTGCATGCAAAACAGCTACTAGAATTCTTCGAAAGACCTTTTCAATTTTTTTGCATGAAATGTGCCGTTTTCTTTATGTTTTATTTCTTTGGTTGAACATTTCCGTTCAAATGTATGAGAAGTACAAAAGAAAAGTTTTGTTTTATAACATATGACGTCAGGAGCATGTTTTATTGATCACAGTTATACTGCAAATGAACATCACAATATTAGTTCCTCGTAATATAAATTAAATGGGGTAATATAAATTTACCCCATTTAATATAAATTTAGGTTATAAAGTAGTTACACCCTCCTCAACGAATGCCTTTGCGGTTTAACTAGAAAACCATCTGGGTAGCAATCAGGAATTCCAAAGTTCAAATCCCGGCGAGAGCACTGGACATTTTTCACATCTTTTGCTTCGATAAACCTAATGGCTCTAAAAGATCAGCGATTCTCAAGCATTTTGAGTTCTTGGCAACGTCAAAATTTTCCACGGTGCACAAAATTAGAACATAAGTTCCTCCAACATTTACAGCGTTCAACTGAAGGATGTTAGATTTACTTCATCTATATATATAAAAGGTAGAGTCTGTCTGTGTGTCTTTCGTTCGTGCTGCGCATAAGCTAATAGACCCAGGGCTATGAAATTTGGTACATAGGGGCATCTAGACAAGAGCCAGTCTACCTCGAAGCGATTATTTCGAAATTCGAATGAGATTTTTTTATTTCATGTTTCCTGACGAAATCGCATCAACTAGATGGCATGCAGCCATTGTTGCTGATATATCATTGTTGCTGATACCAACACTGTTTGCACTCGGAAAAATGAGAGCGATAATTCTGTGCAGTTTTTAAATGTAATGTTTCTTTAGAACACTTTTTCTTTTCTTTTCACCATCGACGGAACAGCTGGCCCACTGGGTTAGTTGCTTTTCAGCCTGTTGGATCCCGTCGATGGAATTAAAAATAAATACATGAATAAACATAAATAAAGAGCTTAGTACTGTGTGTTCCGGGGATTGGCCACGAAACGAGGAACACTGAAGTAAGAACCAGAACATGGAAAGAAAGTGCATGGTGGGGACTGCTGAGACTAAGCGAAACACTTTTCGATATTATCGTACATGTTAGGCATACAGTTATATTAAGGATGTGCTATAAAAATCAGGTACAGATGTAAAGATGACCAAATACATTACAAATTGTGGAATACATTAAATGAGTTCTGGATTAATCATAATATTAAATATAATTAAAAACAGCAAAAACAAAAAACACAAGACGTTAAGTAAATTAATATATGTACAGAGCAGGCTGCTGACGGCACGGTGTCCAAGGAAAGAAGTCACTCCAGGTTCTTTAGAACACTGGAATTTTGTCAAGAGGTACTTGGATACGACGTTTGTCAAAAGGACATTTGTTTCCCAGCACATTTAAAAGCCAGACGAGGGCTGGCCGCATAGCGGCTAGTTCAAAAATAAATGAAACACATGGTTCAAATTGCGAAGCAATTTATGTAAAATATGATAAATACGTGCAAGTTCCGAACCAATCACATCACTGGATATGTAAATCTCAAAAAGTGGAAAGAGTTTTGTTTGTTTCTCGTACCACATCTTTTGAAATCTTGGAGTTCGAACTAGACTTTGAATCTTCATTTCCTGTTCAAAACTGATTTTGTTTCACGATATTTGTTTTTCATGATAGCGGCAGCCTAAAATTTAGTTCTTTGTAGAGACGACGTCCCATATGAACTATCTATCCGAATGTTTAATTATTCCCTAGTGTTGAATTTTATCTTCAGTGGCTGGTCGCAAAATAGCTAAATAAGATTTCTACCTAAAGAAGGAAATTCAAATAAAGCTTTGAAAAAGTTCTTGATTATATGATAACTTATTCGATATCATCATCCTTGAAGTAATTTTCGAATCAGTTGCTAAGCTAATAGCAGTTTTCAGAAATAAAGATTTCAATATCTGTTAGATGGTTTTGCTGTCACATCACCAACGTACTGATTTCCTGATTCTAAAACCAGGTACGTGTGCAAGCACTAGCACAAACAACATTACCTCCACATTATAGGTCATCAGTTACAGCCATTGCATGCTGTCTGTCTTCAGATGCAATGCTTCAAGCTTTAGGATCATCACACGGAAATGCTGAAGCCCTGTCTAGAAGACCGTGGCTAGAAAAGAGCCGATTTTGTTCGAAGCACGAAACGAAATACAAGCTGGTTAATGCAATTGCACATCAAGCTACAACTACAACATCGTGTGACTGACACACCTGGAGTAATGAAAAAAGACCAGTTGGAAGATGGCTACATTAAACCCATAATTATCCTAATGCAGTCTTCATGCAGGACACTTACTTGACAGGACATTTTGATCTATAGTCCAAAGACAAAAGAATATTGGGCTCTTTGGAACATATTTCATATTCGAAACAGGGTCTTGTATCAACAGTACTAATTGGATGATATAGAATCGTTCATTCAAAGGCACTAAATTTAAAAGAAATCGATACAGTTCCTGATAATTTAGGCCTTTATTGTACTGGAATTAGAAGCTTTTTTTGCGAAGGCTTTCCAAAATATTTAGAGCGTTTTATTTTGATAGAGTGTCCATATAATTAGTTTTGTGAAGTCTTATGTATTAAGTTTGCACGCGAATTTTCATATCATCAGTTTTCAGAGTGTTATCATTCGGTAGAATTTAAATTCTTTATTTTAATATTTAAATTTAATCACTAAGTAATTGCTTAGTTAACTATGTTGTCTAAAAGCATTTAAATAAATAATAAAATATAGTTGAAAGCATTTCTTAATAATTCGAGTATTCCTTTTGTTTTTTAAAAAAGCATCTAGCTGTTATGTGTGAAATCTTTTAACTTAAATATTAACTTAGGCTTTTTACAGACCGTCAGACGACTTATAACCTCGTCTTAGATCTTCTAGAAAAATAATGCCTAATTCAGAAGAACATTCATATTAGAACTTAACAACTTACATGGTTCGTATAATTAACACAACAAGTTGCTGCTTTCTGAGGAGTTGAACAGAGAATAAAAGGCAAAGTAAAACTTAAGCATTTAAAATATACGTCACAAAGTCCAATTGTAAGCTTTGACTCAGTTTCTCTCTAATCACGTTAGCAAACGCGGCTTGCAAAGGCTAAAGCCGACTCAAGTAAAGTTAGATGTAATTAGTTAGGAGACAGTTAGCGAGTCGCTTATATACAGCAACTAATTTACAATTTAGTCTGAGTCAATAAAGACAGTAGAGCTAAAAATTACAAGACATCGAGTCAATGTACATAAAAGCTAGGGCAGAGATAGCGAACCCTTTTGGGGCCGCCTGCCATTCCGTTTAGATTTCTGAGGAGTTGAACAGAGAATAAAAGTCAAAGTAAAACTTAAGCATTTAAAATGTACGTCACAAAGTCCAGCTGTAAGCTTTGACTCAGGTTCTCTCTAACCACGCAAGCAAATGCGACTTGCGAAGGCTAAAGCCAACTCAAGTTAGAAGTAATTAGCTAGGAGAAAGTTCGCGAGTCGCTTATATACAGCAACTAATTTGCAATTTGGTCTGAGTCAATAAAGACAGTAAAGATCAAAATTACAAGATATCGAGTCAATGCACATAAAACCCTACGGCAGTGAAAGCGAACCTTTTTGGGGCCGCGTGCTATTCCGTTTAAAATTAGAAGTATTCCTAAATTACCTCAAAATGCTTAGATCTGAAAACTGGAATATATTTAACAATGAAATTATTAAAATTCGCTGGCAGTCTGCAATAAATTTGAGACTTATAATACACTTATTTAAATTACATAGTATCATTTTATTGTAATTATTTATTAAGGAATTATAGTAATATTTTAGTCGCGTGCCAAAGGTTCACCATCCCTGCCCTAGGGGTATAGACTTAAATACATATATATTTTATAATATTCAACTGATAACTTTAAAGAGCATATTCAACGCTATTAAATACGAGATAATTAATAAACTATAATTATAAACATAACATTCAATAAAGTATGACAATAATCGTAATATTTATAAGACAACAGTTAATAAAAGGGGGATGTATTATGAAACACTTATAGAACTGATAGTTTTTTGTATTTAAATTTTCAAGCGGCATAATTTTAGGATGCGTTTCGCATCTAATACACCATATTAATGTTTCTTAATAATCGTTGGAGTATTACAGTAATTAGCAAAATATATTTCAATGACTAAGGAAAGCTTCTCGTTTCAGAATCGTTAGATGTTTGCTTTGTTTTACCTTCTCTATACTGTAGAGACATTTGACATCTTTTTGATTGAGATAAAAGACATAAGTTTACTACGGGAAATATAGGATTTCCGAGATTGAGTGGTTTGGTACTTGAGGACTATCTGCCTGAGAGGAGGAGATGCCTTCACGCAGGACTTCCTAAGCGAAACTGGCTCGTATACCCGTTAGACATCGGCCCTTAAATCACGAAAAACGTCCATGCATCCAGCTCGTTCGCCGGGATCCGAAACCCGAACCGAGCTACCAGAGTTCAACCACTTTACCACTTGGCTGCTGATTGAATGATGAAATTTGATGAAATCTTTGAGAATAACGTATCGGGTGAAAAGGAATAAAATATTTGAATTTCATTCAGTTTCTTAAAAGTATCATAAATGAAATTAATAAGTTTAAATACTCGCAGCCATTAACAGCACGAAAAAAATCAAAGTGATATATATTGTAAACATCATTTTTGCGAAACTGCAGATGAGATCATTTAGTGAGGCAAGATCAGGATTTCCGAAGGGTCATGGGATAAGTCCATTTCTGCCAAACCTACAAATCAAAGATTCACGGTGTCTCGCACATGATATCCAAAGAGAGACGATGGTCCATCTTGATTGACAATCAGCAATTCATCGCCTTCCTTTGCCATCTCAGGGAGCAAACACGATCTATAGCATGTCCAAGTACACAGTAAAGTTGATATTAATTTCAAAAAAGCAAAATGGTCTTACTACTCATGAACTCTTTAGCCCGACAAGGCTCACAGCGGCCAAGCAGTAAAGTCACTCAACACCGGTTCGTTCCGAGATTTGAATCCCGCTAACGGGCTGGCTACATGGGCGTTTTCCTGGTTTTCCCCATGTGTAACGTGTATACGAGCAAGTTCCCTTTAGAAAGTCCTCCACAAATGCATTGTTCCCCTTAGACAGATAGTCCTCGAAGCTTTGCTGCAATCGCATAAACCAAAAAAACCTTAATTCGACACTGATATTAGAGGAATCTTTAGTTTCGAATGTGTTTATGCTTCACATGCGGATTTTATAATTCTCAAATCGGGCAGTTGTGACGATTACATAACTATTTACATGAAATGTGCCTTCTTCAAAAGGATGATGCTTTAAAAACATATCTGGATCACTGTCAACTCTCCGTTTGCTAAGACTATAGATAAGCCTCGTCTTGCGGTCGATGAATTCAAAACTTGCATGTTTAGGAGTATAAACTTAGAATCTTATGCATGACATCCTATACAGTTCATTTAGAACGATCTAAGTATTGACTACGGTGTGAAATGGGTTCCTAAGGACTTCAAGCAACTTAAACCGGTAAGAGTTGATCATTCATTGGTGCCTGGTATGCAGAACAAAACCTCTTCGAGTTATTAATTAAACCAAATCATGCTTTCTCCATCGTATAATACTTAACAGGTACTTCATGAATCACCACCATTTTTCTTAAGATGTTCTGTATTTCCTAAATTATCAGTTACTAAGCAAGTTGTCAGTGGTAATTCTTCAGACGCGAACTGTGTTTTCGTATACACCCAGAGCTGAATGAAGATAACTTGGTACAGTTTGCCAAGTACCTGAGCCAAAAGCAAAGAGGAAAAACTCCGCTTTTCTTTCCACTTGGCAGAGAAAAAAAAGAGTTTCTCCAGGGATATAAGACGTCAGATTAAGAAAATGGATAGCGAAGTTCATTGTCATTGGATCCACCTCTTCTGTTACAGCATTTAATAGCCAGCAGAGAAGCGGAATTTTATCTTTTCCCTGATCAACAAACATAGCTCGATAAAAGGTTTTCTGAGTCATAAAATAACAGTTTACTTTGCACGCTTGGCTTTTCCTCTTTTTCTTTTAGATTAAATGGCTTCTTTCACGTGTTTTTGTATGTCGAAAGGCTAAAAGTTTTGGTCCTTTAGGTACCACTTTCTTTGAATTAGTTGTTATCTATATTATGGACTTCAGTTGTCACTTTCCAGATGAGCGGAGCTGGGAATGTCACAAAATTTACTTGATTTGCCTTTCTATATCAGTTTCAAAGATGAACGCAAGTTTTCATTTGATTTAAGTACCTTTCAGATTTTTACATGACCGTCAATCCTTGATTAATCGGTGCAGATTAATCTTTCTTATCTAAAAAGTGTTATGTTTGTTAACGGCAGAAGAATTTAAAAAAAATGAATATGCCAGCTACCACTGATAAAATAGTCTATGAAAATTATAAAAATGGAAAAGAATGCAAGGGTGATAGCAAATGATAACATAGTATTTGGAAGTTGTCAAACACAGTAAAAATTATTTTTGCTGTACGTAATGTGGAATACATGAATGTATTACAATACCAAAATTCTGATGTATACTCACATGACTTCCTTGTGCGATATTCTTTTTATAACTTTAAGTTACTTCTCCCGCCTTCTTAGCGAGCCTTCCTGGTGTAGTGGTCTGCATGCTCAGCGCCTAATTCAGAGTTCCGCGGTTCGATTCCCGGCGAAGGCGTTGTATATTTTTCATCTTGCCTGATTCCAAAAAATACCTAATGTCTCTACAGTGGCGCCCGAACTAAAAAGGGTGTTGGATGATGATTCACCTTACCCATGATTTGGCGATTGTGTCTTCTAAAAATCCTCAGTCACCCTTTAAAAGGAGAAGTGTATAAGGAATTTCTCCCGCGTTCTCAGCGAGACTTCGTGGTGTAGTTGTCTGCACGCTCAACGCGTAATTGAGAGGTCCGCGGTTCGATTCCCGGCGAAGGCGTTGCATATTTTTCATCTTGCTTGCATCCAAAAAATACCTAATGTCTCTACATAATAATAAACTGTTGTTAAATATTTTAGATAGTTATTGTTAGACTAACTACATATATAAACTGCTATTATATGTGTGTTAGATTTCGTTATTTGAGAAAAATTAATATTTTTTTTTAAATTTGAGGTTGCCAATATGAATATTTTCGTCATTTAAAACATCTCTGTAATTGAAAGTATTTTACTAAGACGAACGATTGAGAAAATAAAGGCCTGGGTAAGGACATTTAAGTTGCATAAGGGAGTGGATATATATATAAATGTTTGGTACTGGTGATTGTAATAAATAAGGGAGGTGCATAACCAGATGTTGTAGCAGTCCCATATACAAAATTTCAACGTTCTACGAGTAATCGCTTTTGAGTTATGCGAGATATGTATGTACAGATGTCACAAAAAGTCCCTTTTAGATCCATTTTAAATCCATTTTAAGATCCTGTTTGGGAAAATGAGCCCTTTATTCTCTCTGTACATACAAACAAAACAAAACAAAATTCTTTCAAATGGATTCCGGAACGGTCAAAATAGATATTTCCGTTGAAATATAATACCCGAAAGTTTTCGCGATTGTGATATTTCCTTTACTTCTTATAAAAAATAAAAAAAAAAAAGTGAGGTGGTGTCATTTTCAAATTTAGTGAAGCCAAAGTGAATGAGAACGTATGCTGTTTACTGATTATTATTGGTAGATTGCAAGCTTAACGAGAGCATAGAAATCCTTAACAAACCCTCTGCGACAAAATCTAAATCCTTTCAGACTTTTAGTCTTTTTAATTTATTTTTTACCATGGGGATTGTTTTCAAAATGTGATATAATTTTTTGATACAATTGATATCTAGTATTAATTGTCTCTGATAAATGCTTGCTTAAATCATCAGGTTAACCCCCATAAAATTTTTGCCCATTGGATAAATCAAAAATTAATCTCACAAATGTATTAATTTCGATATATCTTATGCGGTTACTATAAATGAGAATTTTTTAAATTAAAGGTTAAATTTGACGTTGATAGCAGCCCACTGATATTTTGGGAGCAAGAAACTGAATTTTATAATGAAATAGAAATTTATATGAATTGAATGCTATTTTACATTATCGTATAGTTCGTTAAATCTTAAAATAAATTTGATGACACGCAATTTATTGTTACTGTGATTAATGGGAATAATTTTCTTAAGGATAAATGCAGCGATTTTCTTTGTTAATTATGGTTTCCTACTGAACATACTAAATATATATATAATAATATATATGTA
The DNA here is from genome assembly GCF_044657685.1 of Stegodyphus dumicola. Lineage (NCBI taxonomy): Eukaryota > Metazoa > Arthropoda > Arachnida > Araneae > Eresidae > Stegodyphus > Stegodyphus dumicola. The sequence goes on from NC_140769.1 coordinate 136,236,294, forward strand.
TTCGAAAACTCTTTACCTTGGCGGTTCAATCAGGCAAACTTTAAGAAGGGAAAGAAAATAAATTGAATAAATGATAATCATGGTGTCTCATAAATTTGGAATGTTTAAAAAAAAATCTGATGTGAACACTTCATGTGTTGTGTCTGGACTACGAGCGCCATTACATCTAAATTATATGGACTATCAGCGCCATTACATCTAAACTCTAGAAGAATCTGAACAAAAATGTAAACAGATTGTAAAAATGTAAACTGATTTGGTTAGAGCTAGAACTGGGAAAAGAACTAAAATGTTGTATGAAATAAAGCGCGTAATGTTCATGTAATCGAATTCTAATAACTGTATTAAAAATGTAATATAACCTTCCTTTTTATTTACTAGAAGTGGCAGTGTGAATTATTTTGAATAATGTTTGAATTAGGATTTATTTCAGAGAAACAGAACAAGAGTACCGGAAGGAGAAAAAAGGTAAGAGATTTTTTTTTTTTTTTTTTCTTTTAGAACTAAGAATAAGAATCGACAACATGACTTCCTCGTATGGCCTATTAAATTATGAACACGTTTTACTGCATTTTATTTAAACGTATTTCCCGAATTTCATTAGTCGTGTATCTATCATTCAATCAATACACTTCTCACTTCGTGGCAAGAAAAAGTACATAAAAACTCAAAACATCTTCATTAAAAATTGTAAAATATAGAAAAACCTAAAACACGATATAGAGTTAAAAACAATTTTTAAAATTAAAATTAGAGTTTAAATTAATTAAAATTAGGCAGAAACACAGATTTTTCGGTGTACAAATCTTTTGACCCACTCGGCAAAAAGAACTGAAGTTCGTGCAGAATCTGACTTAATCCACTATGCTACTAAGTTTCAAATGTAAACATATGCGGGCGTCTTTAGGCTTAGTGGAACTTAAACGACTTTTAAATCGTTGAGAATTCTACCTCTATTGCATGCAGGTTAACTAAAGGAAAAAAAAAAAATAAAAAAAAACTTAACTGGAACATAAACAGAATTAATTCAATGTCTTTTAAAGCAAAAAGTGCACAACATTCCAACATATAAGAATAAAATCTTAGCTCACCAAAGCCGGGTAACAGAGTGGCTACATGACATATATTTATATACTTTTGATGCTGCTGATTTCAACCAAAAAGGGAGGTGCAAAAGTCCTTTATTCTGTCTGTACTTAGGAAAGAAAGGATTGACAGAGTGCGATTTGCACGCAAAGGCTTATCACAGAATCAGACTATTTTATGGGATAAAAATACTTAAGTTGTTATTTGTCTTCTGTCTCGGCATTGGGGAGAGAAAGCAGATTTGGCGCGTTTCTGCGCGGGGGGGGGGGGGAACAAATGGATTTAGAACTGATCATGTGTAAAAGAAGTGTAAGAAACAAACGGTTAAAGATGCAATTGGTTTTTTTGTAACTGCATTTTGTCAATATACAGGTTTTTCATTGTAAAATGCTAATTATGCTTGCCATTTTCAGTCTTCCATCAAATGAAAAGTAATAGTTTAAGGCATAATTAGCAGATGATATTTCTTAACTATATCCACCAGAAAGTCTGTAGAAAATAAATTTTACAATTTATATATGCTGTTATATTTGAAGCGCGGTACATTGTTTATATAAGCTGTTTTTTAATATATTGCCTTTTTGAGTTATGTTTAACCTGTTCGTCGTCCGTAACGCGTCTACCAAGTGAAACTTCCGCAGGGCGGCCGTAACGCGCCTCAAACGTTCTTCTACATTTTAAAACTTTTAAACTTTTAAAACGCTTTCTAAATGTTTACTTGTTTGAGTTTTTATTTTTGTTTGTTCTAATACCTTCTAGAGGGTAGCACTAATCAGGTATTCTATTTCTAACTGAATTTTCCCCGGTTTTTATGAATATTCGCGCCATTTTACATAACATACAAGACAGTGAGAGATGGCTTCAACGCAGAAAAAGAGAAAAAATGAAGTTGTGAATTGGAAAGACAAGAAGGATATACGTACAGTCCATAATAACTCGATGATTGATGTTGGAACACGGAGAAGAACTGTAAAAAAAAACAAAAAACAATAATTGTAAAAGATTACAAGAACAAAACGGGAGGAGTGGACAGCCTGGATCAGATGTTATCAAATTATCCTGCTGTTAGAAATAAGCAGAGATATTATTATTTTTTCATTATGATTTATTTCCTTATAATTTGACTTAATATTCATTGGCGTTGATCCACTACGAAAGTCATGTATGGAAAGTTATGATGTACAGAGAAAACAACATTACACGCTACGAAAAACAGACGGCCGCTGGGGAGAAATTTTCCGGACAGGAGAGGACGGTGAAAGGGTTAATAAGAAACCAAAGTCTTCGGTATGTTTATTCAAGTTGTTATTTTAAATGAATTGCTTCCATAATTGTATTTAAAGAAATAATTAATTGTATATATTAAATAAGTTTTCTTGAATTATGTTGCTGTATTAAACATATTGCTAAAAAAATTGCATTAAGTACTATAACAAATACAATTTCATATTAAATTAATTTATTAGTCAATATCGTTTTCATGCATACTTATAACATTTGGCAACAAATTACACTTTCTTAAGTCCGAATTGCACCAACGTCGTTTTTTGTTGCCAAAGTATCTGCACAGCCCACCAGTGGACGAGCGGTAAAATTGCTGAATACTGGTAGTTTTGTCTGTAGTTCAAAAATGGTGACTGGGCCTGGCTGCATGCATATTCACAAAGCCTACAGACAATTTCGCTACTGGCTGCTCTCATTGGAGGAAACATCTCCTTGGCGGTCATATTTGGAATGGCGAGTTATCGCCCTGTAGGCGTGGTAATTAACGCCAAACAAACGGAAACAGCGTTTATTTCATTCAATATTTTTTAAAGTTTATAAATGAAAGCTTAGAGGAATTGTATGGAATGTATCTTAAATAACCTACTGATCTTATTAATAGTTTATTTGTATTTGAATTTAAACTTTTAAAAGTACGTAATTGTTTTACAAGAAAAGGTGTTTATATCGAGACAGCATATGCACTTTTTCGTTATTTCACTTAGGAAGAGTCTGTTGTGTAAATTTTCATAGCGCATTAATTTATACAAATAAAGAAATATTAAAAAATTAACCAAATGAAAACATTCAGTAAACATTTAAGGGTGTCGGATACCTATTCTTTTTACGAGTAAGTATAACTAAAATTATATTTTATTCCATTATGCGCTATATCTATTGAAACGCTTTTCGGGATCTTGGATCGTAATCTTGCTTACTGGTACTTACTACAAAGAGTACAAACCAGTATATGAAAATAAGAAAAATTAACATTAACAAAAATAGAGAAACTAAAGGCGTTTAATTTTTAACACCGTACCCGAAGGCGAAAAGACAAATAATGACAAAGTCATTCAATAAAGTTAAAATAAAAATAAATCCGTATAGAGCAGAGTTTATGAAAGCTACGAGCGGGGATAGAACCAGCGACCTAGAAGTCTGTGAATTATTCTCCCGCTCGTTACCACTGGGCTGCGGTTTCTCCGGTGGGTTATGCTCACTTTTTGGTACACGACGCTCAGATACAAATTGTAAAGACGATGAACCAAAAGTCGCCAAGCACTAGATTCTGTAATCCTACCTCTTTTAACCAATCGGAACAAACAGCAGAAGAAACGGTCTGTAGGCTTTGTGAATAAGCTGGCTGCATGGGTGTTTTCGTTGTGGTTGCCATGTGTAACGTGGCTACGAGTCAGTTTCTCGTAAAACCCCTCCACGGGGCATAACCCCTTGGTCCCAGGGGTACTTGGCGGATACCAGTGTGTAAATCGCCGTAATAATAATAATAATAATAATAATAATAATAATAATAATAATGAATCAAGTATCCAATAACTTTACTTCAAATTGTCAACCACAGATGTCGTTGTTAGTATAAAGCTATAACACCAAAATGAGAAAAATGTAAATTATACAGTATTTATTCTTTTGTAATTTGCTACATGTTATGCTATTGGTTAACAATTTAAAAAGCTATCATTAGCTCTTAATTGCACATTATCTTTTAAAAAGGGGTGGCTGTACGGGCGTTTTCGTAGTTTTCCTCATGTGTAATGTGTACACGAGCCAGTTTACCTTAGAAAACCCTGCACGAAGGCATCTCTTCCCTTGGGCAGATAATCCTCGTGCGCTTTGCCGTAATCAAACGATAAAACCAAACGTTCTATTAAAAGATTTAAATTCGCGTATTCTCTACATATTAACACTGCCACACTCTTTAACGGCTATATATATATATATATATATATATATATATATATATATATTATATATATTATATATGGATATATATATATATATATATATATATATATATATTATATATATTATATATGGATATATATATATATATATATATATATATATTATATATATTATATATGGATATATATATATATATTTTAAACGTCATGTGTCAAACTCATGGTGCATGATTACTTTCAGTTCGCTAAATTTCTCTTCCATCACTATTAGACTCGCCCTACGATTTTATTTTTAAACAAATATAGCGAAGAATATTATTGTAGTTAAAAAATTCTTTTTGTACCAGTAAAATTATCATAAGTGCGGGTTGCTGACATGGAATTCAAGTAAATGTACCATGTTAATATCGCGAAAGTAAAAAGGAAAATGAAGAGAAGCGAGAAAAGTGTCTCTTTTAATTCAAAATTGAAACCTTGTCGATAACATCTATATTCCCAAGATTTCAAACCGCAGTTCACAAAATATGTTTCATTAAGCATTTAAAAATATCGAAAAGTTTTTACAAGGAAGCGTTAGGATTTCAAATATTTCTGTCTCTACAGCGGTCGAAAGCTATTTAAATAAATGTAATTGTTAGCATAAATTTAGGTATTTTGCATAATGAAACTCGAAAGGCATACGAAACGAACGTGCGCCAAGGTATATATTGGCGAGAGAAAGTAAAGCTCGTGTGCAATGCAGTATATTTGATTTTTCACCCTAGCTACTTGTACCTGGCCAAAGGTCTAATCCAGTAGTACTTTCTTCTCTTTCAGGTACGATGGCAAAGTATATTCCTGTTTATTTTTCTTATTGCCTAAAATAGGTAAGCCTGGTGATTTAGGACTGATGATGATTCTCTGTAAGTTATTCTTTTCAGTACTTCAGTGTTTTAATGTCCGTGAACATTATTACTTTATTGTTATGCTTAAGTTAAGCAGAATTATCCTATTTTATTAAAATAAAGATTTCGTGGTTAATCTTTTGACTTATGATTCTTTAATTCTGTGCTTTAGGAAACGTACTCATTACGCCTTCAGTGCTAATGCACAACCAACAGTAATTCAATATCGCTATGCTACAGAAACGGACCTATATATATATATATATATGTATGTATGTATGCGTGTGTGTGTGTGTATACGAATAAAAAAATATTTAGCTTCTTACCCGCAAAACTGCGGTTTCTGCAAAGAGGGGGGATTACAAATATTTATAAGTTAAAAGCTACAATTTCCCTCCTCGCAGAACGCCTCTTTTCGAATATCTTCCAAAATAAACTTATACGGTTTTATTTTTATTTCCGCATCATTCCAGGTTTAGCGCTTCCTTCAACCCCGACACGAAAGTACTACACACCTAGCACACTGACTGTTAAAAGACTCTTTAAGGTGTGGGGGAATGGAACCGCTTGAACGGGAGCCAAAAAATAAAGGAGGAGGGTAAGTTGTAGTGGAAAGAGCTTCTGATCTAAGACGTATGACAAGGCGAGATGGTGTCAGGTGCTTCCGTTTGCTGTATCAAGAGGTTTCCGACCCAAACCAAGGGTTTACCTTCTAAATTGCGAAAACGAATGCTGGCTGAAACTCCGATATCTCAGCAGTCAATTACTATATTATAGTCATTTAAAATGTTGAAAGCAAATTCGAAATGCGCTATAATTAGAAAAATCAAATTCGTAAGAAAAAAACGAAACTGCCAAAGGTGATGTGGGAAAATGTTAAAATTTTTCGAAATAAGATTCATGCTAATAATTTTATAAAGTATTTAGCGGTCGCCATTTTTCCGCATTAGCGTTCCTTGCAAAGAAAAAAATATCATGCGGATACCACATGACTTCCTTCTACAGCCTATTAAATTACACACATTTTTTGCTGAACTCCATTCAAACTTATTTCCTCGAACTAAACTATTCTAACTTAGTTAACCGATGCCTCGAGGCACGTTGAAAATAACATCAAAAACTGCAAATTTTGAAATTAAATACCTCGGTCAATTTTTGTCGTACGAGAGTCAAACTTCTTGTATTTTTATTTTATCACAACGAGTATAAAACTCTCTCTAATATAAATAGAGGACCCGGGAGATTGCACTGAAAGTAAGATTTAAATATTTCTCCAAAATAATTTTTTAAATTTAAAATTGCCAGACTATGAATATTTTCGTTATTTTAACATTTCTGTAAATGGAAATGTATACCTATGACCCAAACGATTGCGAAATAAGCGCCAAGTTATCAGGACTGGTTGATCGTCTAATCTGTTTAGAGAACATCTAATGTCCTGAATGGGAAAAGGGAGCTTACTCAAGCTATGTTCGAGTATGTGTGGAATGGACAGCACAAGCAGGAAGGTTTAACTTTACCCTTTATTCTCCACGATATTACAGGCGCTCCCGCACTTCGGGATACAAAGACCAACCACTTGCGGTCTGAAAGTAAGAAAATAATAACTACTAGCTAACTAAATTTAAATAAGAACTAAATTCGAGTACTTTACACAGATGATTAACACTAAGACTGGCCTTTCAGATTATAACGTATGTAGTACGTGAACTGTGGAAAACTACAATACGTCTTACATATCACGAGGAATAAACCTCTGGCCTTATAGGCGGACAGCATCTGATTGAGAACTCGCGTTAAGTACAGTAGTAAGAATGCTCACTCTCTCCCCATCTAACTCTATTCTTGACGAAAAGTCACAACTTAAATACTTAAGCGTTAGCAAGTACAAATTGCATAAGCAATTTAACACGTTTATTCCGGCCAAAATGGAAAATAAGAGAGGACAGTAAAGTTTTAAAACAAAATAAACGTTAGTCAAACTTTAGATCCTTACAAAGTAAGGACTTTTAAGTCGGGTAAGACAGGGGGTGGGTATATATACATACATACACACATACATATATATATATATATATATATTAGCCTTTTGGTATTGCAGATTACGATAAAAGGGGAGATTCAGAACTAGATGTTATAGCAGTCCTGTATGCAAAATTTCAACGTTCTATGGCTAACCATTTTTGATTTATGCGAGATACATGCATACAAATGCTGCGTACTAAACTTCCGTACAGATGTCACGAAAAAAATCCATTTTACAATCCGTTTTCGAATAAAGAGTTCATTATTTTGCCCATACATACAGGGGAACACAGACGTCACGCAAAACAGACGTCACGCAAAACAAAAATAGTCAAAATGTATTCGGGAAACGTCAAAATGGGTATTTCCGAAGAAATCTGATAACCAACATTTTTCGCGGCTACAATATTTTGTGTTCTTCTTAGTAAAAAGAAGAACTTTTTACTAGCCGTTTGGCAACAGAGGAAAAAGTAAATAAAAATTTTGTGTGTGTTTCAATGCGGGTATCTAGCCTTTTATAGGCTGTGAGAATTGGAGGCGACTCCATACACCTACCTGATCGCAAGCGACATTAGGACCAACTGGGCCACCTCATTTACTCCACAAACAGTCTTTTTATAGGCATACTAGGGCTGGAAGCAGTGGTCTCTTTCTAATAGGTGGGCCACTCTTGCCTCCTATGAAGGGATGGACAAATTACATCCATGCCTTTTCCGGGATCCGAGCCCGGGTACTTCGTAATGGCAGTCATGAGATACCAACCACTTTCCCATTTAAGCGGCAGTATATAAATATCACATTATATATATTTTTAATGTCATCGTAGACGGTATAGTTGTCAGCAAAGATTGACTATCCGAAACTGAAGGTGTGAGTTTTACTCTCGGGCAGTTTTTGCCTGTATGTGAATTGCATTCTTTCCCTTCTTGCAAATAATAATATTAATTACATAATTTTGTTCATCTTGGGCTAATGACGCATGAGTTTAGCCATAGTTTAGGGTGAAATTTGAATTGAACTGAAATTAACTTTTCCTGATTGGTGAAGTACTGGAAATATTATTTCCCCCCCCCAAAAGGCGGGCACTAGTCATTGTACGCGTTGACCAATACTAAGGCTTTAAGCGAAGGTCACTTTATTATGGTAGCATGTAATAGCTGGATCATCGTTGCCTCCTATGAAAGGATAGGTAATCTACATCCATACTTTCTTCTGGATTCGAACTCGAGTTTTTCGGTACGACAGTCAGAGTTACTAACACTTTCCCACCTGATCGACATTCTGACATTATAATACGGTCTGTTATATAAAATTTAAATTTCCATGCAAGTGGACGGTGATTGGGTACAGTATTATATTGGATACTATTTTCTTTCATTTATAGCATATTTTAAAATTTAGTCAAAGGAATTATTCGACTTTAAAAGTATTTTTCAAGTCGACTTTAAAAGTATTTTTTTTTGGAAGGCGATGGTTTGGTTTGGTTTACTTGATTACGGCAAAGCACTCGAGGGCTATCTGCCTAAGGGTAGGAATGCCTTCCTGGAAGACTTTCTAAGGGAAGCTGTCTTGTATAGATGTCACACATGGGGAAAACTCCGAAAACGCCCATGCAACCAGCCTGTCTGTCCGGTTTCGAACATCGGACCGGACTACCAGTGTTCAGAGACTTTACCTGTCTGCCGCAAGAAGGAAATGGAGATCTACGTTATATAAGTTAAAACGACTTTCTTAGTATTCCAGATAACAAGAAAAACTGAGGAGAAATAATTTAAGATTCAATATTCCTATCTGGATTTTGGAATTGGATTAACAATTTTTTATACATAAAAAATAAGCTAACGATTTAAATAGAAGGAAAACAGTAAGAGGAAAACATACGAAGTTCGAATGTTTGACATTCGAGAAAACATTTAATATGCCCGAAATCTTAGAAAATTTCTTCAAATTCGTGAACAAAATCATGGAAAATCATGCCGTAACTATTTTGGGGAATATAATATTTTCTGTTTTATGGAAGTTATTATTTAGTTAATGTAATATTTTTTATGTTACGCAGTTTTTTTTCTCTGTACTCAGTAGCTATAAATTTTCTTTAAATCCCAACTTGTCGTTCTGAAATAAATGGAGTGGGGGATAAGTACTTTATTGATAGACCTCTATGCATGCAAGAAATAACAGTCATGTTGATCTGTAACCTGGATTTAAAGGGAAAAAATAACGCTATTCGGAATCTACCCAAGGGAAGTGATTTAAGCGATAGAACATCATTGCCGTTTTTATCTGCAACTAAATAAAGGGCAAGTACTAGTTACTGCATGGGATAATCGCTAAAAATGCATCTGTTAAAATAAAAAAATTTCCCCTCCCGAATAACATTGAAATTGATGTCCAATAATGTTTTTTAGTTGTATTTAGTTTTTGTTTTGGCATGATCAACTTTTCCCATATGACTTATCAAAATTACCTGTACCCCCGTTAGGGACTTAACAGGGCTTAGTAGAGCAATAAACGGGTCATTAAATACTAAAATGGGACCATGCAAACCCACAAACTGCAGAACAGCGACCATACTGCTTTAAAATAACTCAAGATTAACTACGACAGATTTAAACGTCTTCCCTAAAGACTGACGAGATCTACCAGCCACTCCGACAAACAATATTTAATTACAAACTTTGTAATGCAAAATAAAACACATATTACTTAATATGTACAAAACACATGTAATTTGCATGTACAAAATATTAAATGAACAATATAAATATGAACATTTTAGTTTTAAATAAAACAGGCATCAGAATATCCTGAACTCATTCAACATACAATTCCATTTCGTTTACAGACACATATTTTATGGAATTTGCCAATCTTATTTTAGACACTATATTTTTACATAAATCACTGTATTACATAATGTATTACATAATGTATTACATAAAGTTTAACAATTACAATTTACACTGTATTACATAAACAATTTACACTGTATTACATAAAGTTTAACATAAACAATTTAACAATTTACACTGTATTACATAAAGTTTAACAATATTAGGAATAAATCTTTGTATAATATTTTTCATAGAGGAACAAATAATGCTCTAAATTACATTCGTTATACCACAAGGACAAGCACAATTTTTAATCGAGAAGCTTTTGTAGTAATGTGGAAAATGTCCATGATGAGTTTAGACTTGATTAAAATACGCTTGATTGTCGCTCATAAACCTTCTTTCACTTACTATTGAAATGAAATTGTAAGTAAATCTTCCTTTAGAATCATGATCATTCGACCTTGCCTGCATATGTTTTGAGCAAGGATTTCAGGCAATCAAAAGAAAATTTTAAATCAAAATGTATAACTTGACTTACAGTAGCAGACCTTGCCAGTCTATCGGCTAGCTCATTACCGATAATGCTGACATGGCTGTTCGTCCAGAAAAGTTTAACATTTGTAAAAGAGTCCAAAAAGATGAGCATGTTCTTTATCTGCTTTATTAGATAGTTACTAGGTTAAAATTCTGTAATTAAATAATAGCACTGACAATCACAATAGATCTCGACAGGATCTTGTGTGAAATTTTAAATGATCCGATACAGGGTCTCCCGTAAAGCCACTAGCTCTGCCTGATAGACAGATGCGTTGTCAGATAAACTATACCTTCTTTGTATACTTAATTTGTCACGTGAAAAGCGAAGCATCCTTTCCCATATAAACTACGAGGAAGTGCCACAGAATTAATGACAAATTGCAAATATTATGATGCTCCTGCATCATTTTTCTGCACGTAAGAAAACTGCCATAGCATATGCTATATGACTAAAAGTGTAGCCTTCTGTAAACAATAGTTAATAGTAACATGATGAGTAAAACTCGAAATTTAAACTCCTTCGATCAAAGGCAAATAATAGGTACTCGAAGAACTGATCATTCGACATCAGAAATAATTCAAAACCTAATATTTTCTTGTTCTATAGTGTTAGAAATATAACAAGAATACATAGGTAGGCGTAAGAGTAATCGGATAAATTGCAAGGGACAGGTAGCCTTGAATTATCTTTAAAGACCCAGATGTCTTTATCATTGATCTTATAAAAACTCAGCCGTATCGTACGTAGCCATTGACATCAAATTTTAATTAAGGAGTATCATTGATCTTATAAAAACTCAGCCGTATCGTACGTAGCCATTGACATCAAATTTTAATTGAGGAGTCTTCCCAACTGAATAAGGGGTCCAGTCAGACAATCAGCAGAAGGCCGTTACAGAGATAACTCACGAAGTACCACTTTTTAACTGGATGTCACCGATCTTAAAATCTTGCATAGGCCACAGAACACGGTGATCGGACTATCGAAGCGAGTGGCCCGAGTGGCTGACTAATCAAGATTCCAATAGCCACATGTTGCTGGTAGGCTAAGAATACGGCACCAGTCCGATGAAGCCTTAAAAAAAGTGTGCCAGGTTGGAATGATACAAGGTTATAGTGACGGTCTAGAGTGTTTTCTCTAAGCAATGTTTGGAACTTTCGTTACTTGTGCCAAATATCCTTTCTGCATCTCTAGATAAGCAGATTTGATGGCAAGAACTTAAACACTTTTTTGCCATTTGAATAGAAATGGGGATGCCAAGAGGACAACTTCTGTCACAGATCCCGGCTGGCTACCATCTAATCCAAAGAACGTTACATTGTATTCTCCCTATTGAATTGACCACCGGGAAGCCCGGACTTATTGGGGATACTATTGGGATACTTTTGGGAAAGGTGTTTAAGCACATCATCTACCTCTAGCTCAGCGGTTTTCAACTTTTTGACTAACGCGTACCATTTAAACAAAAACTGAAAACCTTTAGTACCACCACAACAAAGTACTACTACTACCTACACTCTTGAACAAAGCTCAGATTGCATAAATTAACGAGTGTTAGAGAAAGAGCTGAATCAGGATGTTGGGGTTTTAATTTTTGAATTGAATAGTTAAAAATACTTTACTTCTTTACGTACCACCCATTGAGAACCCCTGCTCTAGCTCTTTAACTGATTTATGGGAAATCCTAGAACTAAACGCGAAATATCCACGAACTAATCCTAGTCCATACCATATGAGCACATCAGTTCTCAACTTCTGGCAGCCATTATCAAGGTGAAAGGAGCAGTTACTCGTTGCTCATCAGATATTCCTAGTTCAATGACACTTCAGATACACTCATGTCCATAAATTAAGGATAATGCAAAATCAAGCAAAGGAAGAGTTAGAAGCAAAACAAATTTGACTTATTTGTAAAGCTTATTTATTAAACAAAAGCTAAAGAGCAAAAAAAGATGCTATATGTTATTAAAGAAATTAGCGATTTTTTCTCCCTGGAGCAAATAAAAAAAAACCTATTTACAAAAAACCAATATTACATGGTTGGTATGATTGTTAATTACATTGTATGTCTCCCAGACGATGTAATACAGTCCGTACAACGCCTAGGCATGCTGAGTATCAAATTATCGATCTGGTCTTGGGGCATATTACACCACTCGAAAGGAATTGCTCTCCGAAGTTCCGGTAGACATGTAGGAGGAGGTTGACGGGCTGCAACTCGTCGGCCAAGCATGTCCCACACGTGCTCTACTGGATTCAAGTCCGGTGAGAATGCTGGCCAGTCCATACGGGTGATATCCTCCGCTTGAAGAATTCGCTTACGATGTTTGCACAGTGAGGACGGGCGTTGTCATCCATAAACACAAATTATGCGCCCATGGCGCCCCGAAACAAACATACATGTTGTTCCAGAATGACGTCCCGATAGCTTTGGCTTGTCATGGTTCCAATTTGAACATGCAGGTCAGTTCTGGAATCCAGAATAATTCCACCCCAAACGAGCACTCCTGCACCACCGTAAAAGTGTCGTTCAATGATGTTTTCTTGGTGGTAAAGGGTACCTGGAGCTCTCCATATGAAAGTCTGGCGAGAATCAGACTGCAAGCTAAACCTGGACTCGTCGGAAAATATCACACAAGCCCACTGTTGCGGTGTCTACAATGCATGCTCTCTACTCCAGGCTAACCGCGAGAGTGAGTTGCAGTAAGTGGAACGCATCTGACAGGTCTACGAGCATATATACTAATCTGCCCTAAGCGTCTGTACACGATCTGCTTTGAAGTTGTCGTACCAGTGGCTGAAGAGAGCTGACGAGACAGGTCTGAAGCTGTGCTCCGCCTGTTTCTTTTGGCAGTAACTGCCAAATACCTGTCCTCATTCGGCGTTGTAACACTGGGGCGACCTGTGCTGTAACGTCTACTCACATTGCCATCATCTTGGAATCGTTGCCAAAGCCTGGAGATGACACTCTGGTCAATTCCAAGTTCGTCTGATACTTCCAGTCGGGTACGCCCACATTCCATACGCCCGATAATTCTACCACGAAAAAAATCATCCAAATGCGGCCTTTGTGTCACAACTCTTCGGTTATTGCACTGAAATGCTTATAAAGCGCCTACGAACAATTTTACTTCTTTGCCTGTATTTCTTATACAGTGGATGGACAAAAATATGGGAACACCTTTGTGAAATGCATGTTTGAAAAGAAAGATTGATTTTAATGAAATATGTAAGTGGCGCTGGCATTTTTGACTACTGACGCCACCTATACAACTTCGTAAATGTGCTAAACAGTTCAGTTGTTGTCGGAGTACTGTTATGTGAGGTTGTCATTGCATTATGTCAGAGTTAACAGACTTCGAACGTGGGAAAATTGTTGGAGCACGTATGGTAGGTGCTTCCGTAAGCAAGGTAGCCGAGGTGTTTAGTGTTTAAAGAGGTACTGTATCGAAGATTTATTCCGCATATTTGAAAAGCGGGAAAACATCATCTGCTAAATCACAGTGCGGACGAAAGTGTGTCCTGAGTTATCGTGACAGACGATGATTAAGGGAAATTGTGACGAAAAATAAGAAGACCACAGCTGCAAAAGTTACTGCTGAAATGAAGGGAGCTTCATAAACAGGGAATTGCTGGCCGTGCTGCAATTGAGAAGCCACTCATCAGTGATGCTAATGACAGTAACAGGAAAAGGTGGTGTTTAAGTCATAAACCCTGGACTATAGAGCAATGGAAGCGAGTGATATGGTCTGACGAGTCTTCTTTCACATTGTTTCCCACTTCTGGCCGAGTTTACGTCTGGAGAACGCCATCTCAAGCCTATAATACAGACTGCTTGTTGCCAAGAGTGAAACATGGCGGGGGTTCTGTTATGGTTTGGGCAGCCATATCGTGGTTCTCTGATAGCCACATGATAACTGTCTCAGGGCACATGACTGCCAAGACTTATGTGAACATTTTGGCCGATCAAGTTCATCCCAAGGTACAAACTTTGTTCCCCGATGGTGATGGTGTCTTCCAAGACAACAAAGCCCCTGTTCACACAGCTCACATTGTCCAGGACTGGTTTTCGGAGCACGAGGATGAGTTGTCCCATCTTCCCTGGCCACCACAGTCACCAGACCTGAATATTATCGAACCTTTGTGGTCCAGATTGGAACGGAAAGTGCGTTCTCGTTATCCACCGCCACATCGTTATCTGAACTTGCCACCGTTTTTGCAGGAAGAATGGTATAATATTCCCTTGGCAAACATACAGGAACTGTATTTATCCATTCCGAGAAGACTGAAGCTGTTTTGGATGCCAACGGGTTTCCTACACTATATTAAGCAAAGAAACATGTTTTTTTAAAGGTGTTTCCATATTTTTGTCCAACCCCTGTATATCACTCTCTTACACTCTCGTCATTGTGACGTACCAATGGTGTCATCTGGTTACTTCCTGAAATTTGCATATGATTCTTGAAGATGTGTGTAGTGATTTTACAGGTGATATATTTATTTTAGAGTTCGATTTCCACGTGACTCCGAATTATCCTTAATTTATGGACATGAGTGTATTTCAATAAAATGTTAAAATTCTGTTTTTTAAACCATAGATACAGGTAGTGTATTTTAATAGTACAGCTGATAAATATACCGCCATACTAGTTAAATTTCAAAATATTAATTTTCCAGCAATTACTATGGGGGGAATGTAGTCAGCGTTTAGGGTACTAAAAATGCAGAAATATTTTTCGTTAGGTGTGGATATGGAAGATGGGAGATATACCTAATGCATATAATTTAAAATGAATTTAATTTATAACATGCCCAACTGATAATTTTTAGGAGCGTTGTCATCAATATTATAATTAAAACAGTACCTTTATTGAGGGGTGAATTTCCAGTATTATCTCCTCGAATTTCAGGGGATTTTCTATAATTTCTGCAGTTAGAATTTTCTAGAAACACAGATTGAATCCGCAAATTTTGAATTTCTCCATTAAATTTTTAATCTATGCTACAGTTTTTACACTTTTCTTTTCTTTTTTTTTTAATTAAATAAATTTTATATATCTTTCTGTAAAAGTTTCCTTAAGAATACACTAAAACGCAATTCGTTTTAAAAATTCAGAGATTTGAATTACTTTAAGCTTAACTTTTTCTCTATAGTACACCCTCTTTTGTTTGTCAATGCTAGGAAAGAAATTTAATGAATGATTCTTTAAAAAAGGTGCGATGTAGTTAAAACAAAATAAAGGCATATATGAAAAATGCAATATTAATCTTTATCTAAAACTAACCCTTCCAAAATCTGATCGGTTTATAAATGCGAATTTCAATTTCAAAATACGTAATATAATGTTTGCCATAAAATCTGAAAGCAAATTTTTTTGCTTCTGTTGAAGAGGGACCTGTACCTTTTTGCCCTCAAAATTGATAGAGGTCCTAACTAAAATCTATTCGAAATACAAGTTTGTTGCCTTGCATAAATCTGTGTTTTACCTGGACGTGTTTCTCTTCTGTATTGATGATATTTACTGGTTTACGTGGCAGTTATTTGTTCTAGTTTAATGATAGGCAAACCTTCTCTAAACTGTTAGAATACTTCGATCGCGGAATTTTTCGCAATTTTGGTTTAATTACTAAATTGAGAAAGTTTTGTGAATTTTCACTATACTTATCATGCGGTTTTCTTGCGAATTTTGCTTTCTATCCAGTCTAGTTACGTATGTTTAAATACAGAAGCTTCTTTTTCAAAGTGCTAATGTGCAGAAGTGCAGATGACGATAGAGAAGTCAGTAATAAGCCAAGATAAGGCAATAAGAATGAAAGGAAGGAAGTCCAGCAAGTACTGACGCCCTATATTGATAAAAAATGAAAACAACTATGAAGTAATTTCTTTAACCCTTTGCGGCACAGTGTGGCCTGTCTGAACACACCTAAGAATTTCCTTCTGTACGCACAGAAAAATGGAACGAAAAAGGATTTATAGGCTACTATAGGTTACTCTGAAACTTCTTTATTTATAGTACAGGGTAGCTCAACACAAACCAGTCCATATATTTTAACCATGTTTAGATTTTTAAGACCCTCATTTTTTAAAGAAATCTTCCAGCCTTTTTTAGGGTATAAAAGGAATTGTTTGGAAAAAAAAAAAGTCTATGTTATTTTTTGGCTGTATGCTAATCTTCTTATTCTACATTAGTTTTAAATTTTTACCTTGAAATCTTGCGTAAAATCAAGCAGCGAACCCTAGGTGTGCCCAGACCGGATTCACGGATAATGTAGGACAACTGAGAGTCTGTATTCTTTGTTTCTCCGCATCTCATCGGTCAGTTCATTGACAACAATGCTCGTTTCGGCAATCTTTTCGAAGCTTTATTCAATCAGTGTGCCACTTTGGACACACCCACAGAATTAAAACGATAAGTGCTATTTTTACAAAATTTTACTTGTGTACTGCTCTAGGCCTAATTAGACTGCCTACATTTTTTTTTTTTTTTTTTTTTTTTTTTTTAAATCAAAACTCTGACTTTAAAAGGTAGCATGCCGGGAAGGGTTAAAATCTGAGGGGAAAATGGGTTAGAACTGAAAGATTTTTATGAATTTGAAACATCTCCAGAAAATCTAATTCCCCAACGGATGATATTTTTTGGATGATTTTGGTAGGAGAAAAATGGAAAATGTGACTTTTTGACCAATAGTATTGGGAAACACATTATTTATATGATTCTTTTCTTTTTTTCCGTAGCTTCTGTCTCATGTTCTTTAGCGCCAAATTTAAGGCTATCTTAGTCTGAGCAATGCAAACTAAACCTTTTGAGGTATATAGAGGTAATAAATCCTGTTTGTAATCCAGGAGCTTATATCCGGAATGGAATGCGAATTTTATTGACAGAAGGAAAAACGAATACTTGACCTGAAATTTGAATTTCTGTAAAATGCCTGTAGTTTTATGGCTAATCGATGGAAAGAAAATAATGAACAGAATGTTTATGATCTCCTAAGACAAGAGGTTACTTTTTGATGTGTTTGAAATGAGAATTTTTTAACCGCTTGGTCAATAATACTAAGTGAAAAAGCCTCTATCAATAGCAACTACTTTTACCAAGTAATTTAGTTCTTTATCAAGAGCCTATTTGGAGAAACTAACTTGAAGGGCACGGAAAAACATTTCGTTTTTATGATGCTCATTTTTATAAATGAAAAAAAAATGTTGAAATTATGAAGCTGAGCATTCCAGGCCGGAATTCTGAAATGCATTTTTTTCACTCTTTTCCTCCGCTTTGCTCAAAATTTGGATAAACTGCAAGTTTTCACTTTTCCCTACACTACCGGTGTTCTATTTTTAGGACTGACCTCAGTCTTTTCAGGGTTCTTGTAATTCATCGTTTAGATACGAACGCATAAACATGCAATTGCAAACATTTTTTGCAACTTTGTATGCAAGAAGTGTGCTCTTTAAAAGCTTTCTAAACACGAGATATTTTAAGTGCGTGCTATTTATAAGTTGAAAAATCAGTCTAAAAATAAAGCTTCTGTCTATAAATAAACTGGATTTATACCTGTGAGTATTTTAAGCAGAAATTTTACTTTCTCTGTTTTTTTAACGCTTATTTTTGTTCGATAATTCTATTTTGAGTAAACATCATAAAATATTATTTCTTTAATACAACCCGTGTTTTCTTAAGTATGCACAAGACAGCTGGATGATTCTTTCAATGATTATGAAAAAAAATGGGAATTATATTCGTAAAATATTTCATTCTTTGTAAGGTTCAGTAATAAATTCCACATGCAGTAATTCAGCACATATATCGGAGAACAATTTTATATTTTTATATTATATTGCCACATAGCTTTCAGCTGCTTGCAGCTAGAGAATTTTCCATATGATATTGTCGTAAATACTCTTTTAAATATTTTTAAATCAATATAAACTATTATTATTAAAAACAAAAGAAAATATGAAAGTTTTCACATTTTATATTACGCACAAAAGGGCGTTTTTTTAACGTTTTGTGTGTTACCTTTATTTATTAAATATTCAACAGAGATATCATAAAATATTTAAGAACAGCAAAACATGCATATCCTTAGAATTTCCGATACACAGTCTCGCGCGCTGAAAATAAAAATGCTTTTTTTTCATACAGTGTTGCCATTACTCACTTTGAAATCGTTGAGTTTGTTAATCAAAAATTCGTCAAAGTTTTACAATTTATTGGAAATACATAATAAAACAAATTAAAAATTTGGGTTTCCAAGTGCCCATGTTCGGTTGGAGGACTACGTTATTCAAAATTTGATGGCTCTAGGTACAGGTATTTGGACTCTGCTTTACCTTTCTTAACGTGGAGTCTATTTTTAAACTTTATTATTTTTAAATAATTAAAAAGGTTCAGGAAAGCGTAACTAGCGACTTAACGGCATTCTGAAAGAATACTTCTGTGAAAGAATCTAGAAGAATCTATATGGAAGTGCCAACCGTTGAAAAAACTTACAAGGAAAGGCTAAGAAGTAAGAATGTTGTTTTCATCAGCTTTTGAGTTAGTGCGAATTTTGTCTTAAAGCTTTGTAGATTCACTCTCTACAAAGTTTTAAGATAGTTAGTGCTTGTTACTTTGGCTCTCGTTTTTACTTCCTCGTACCGAAGAGAAAAATAAGTATTGTGCTCGCGAAAAATTTCGGTTAACATATTTCAAAATTGTGGCCATTCCCGAATCCATTTTGACTATTTTGTTTCGTAACATCTGTACGTACGCACAGAATAAAGGACTTTTTTATCCAAAACTGATTGTAAAATGGATTCAAAAGTGATTTTTTCGTGATGTCTGCACGTACGTACGCATGTATGTATATATCTTGCATTGAAAATTCAAGTTGAAATTTTATAAATAGGACTGCTATAATATCTAGTTGTGCACCTCCCCTTTTTATTGCAATCGGCCCAAATCAAATGCACACACACACATATATATATATATATATATATATATATATATACCGGGGCTTTATTTCTGAAATCGTTGGCCATAGTCACATGCTTCCAATTACAGAAGTGTTTTAAATGACGGAAATATTGATGCTTGGGCAATTTCAAATAAAAAAAATTCAGTCTCTAGGTTCCTATAGTTAGATATGGGAAAGATTTATTTTCGTTACGGAAAAAAAAAATTATAAGAAGTTTGACGCTACGACGCCCACCGAGTAGTTAGAAGTCGCTGAACACTGGTAGTTCGGTCTGAGGTTTGAATCCCGTGAACATGCTGGCTGCATGAGAGTTTTCGTGTTCATGTGTAACGCGCATACTAGCCAGTTTCTCTTATAAAATCGTCCACGAAGGCATCCCTCCCTTAGGCAGATAGCCCGCGCGTGCTTTGCCGTTATTAAATAAACCAAACCAAACCTTGATTCTATGACAAAATCTGAGCGGGATATTTAATTTCAAAATTCGCATATCTCATTTTCAGTTTATCTCGAGGAATCTGTTAATTAAGTTAGAGTAAATCGAGAACAAAATTTTAAGTGAAATGCAGCAAACAATGAGTATAATTTAATATGCCGTGCAAGGAAGACATGTTGTTTCCGCATCAGATTTTTTTACACAAATTAAAATGTATTTAATTTATGATATATTGGAGTGATAAATTTTAAGACCATTTGGAAGATTATTATAAGTTAATAAGAAATGTTTCTGGTGCATTTTTTTTTATATGAAATCATTTGCTTCATTGATTTTATGGATTTTTTCTCTCATACCATTTTCATCATATCTTAGGGCTCTTAGCAAAAACCGTGTCAAATCTAGAGCAAGTTCCGCACCTGGGCAGAATGCCAAATGAATGGGACAACAAACAAGTTACACAAACTGTCAAGAAAAGCCTCCGCTTCTTTGGACGAAATTTTTCTTCTTATTTCTTCAGAAGAGGTGAAGGGAGGAAGGATGAAAAGAACGTAACAGATGCTTCATTCTTTGCGTATCAATTGGAGAACAGCTTAGGGACATCGCTTTAGAATGACGATCGGACGACTGCAATAACAACGATACAGTGAGAGACAGAGAAGAATAAGAAAGGCGTGGAGGATAAAGAAAGTGATGCTTGAGAAGGGTTTACCAGATTGGCATCTTGCAGCCAAACTAGTGATACTTCCTCATTCGCTCCCTTTTTTTTTTTTTTTTTTTTTTTTTTTTTCTCAGTATGGTTGGATTCCGAGAATTGACCAAGTTTCTGAAATCAAAAACATCCTTAGAGAAGGTTTTTACAAATGGTTTGGATTCTTGAGTTATGTTACGCTACCAGGCACTTATCCACACCGCAGTCTTAAAAATCTAGGTTATTGCACAAAAGATAGAATCTTTAACTTGTAAGGATTATGTTAATTTTATTAACAGTTAAATTTTAAGTTAAAGTTCCTTTCCTGTCAAATTCTTAACTTCAACTTACTACTTCCGGCCAGAACGTAGTTTTAGAATCATTCTGAACACATAATGAGGAAGAGCGGTATTTAATCACGAAGTTCTACTTTCTGAGTTAGAGAGAATCAGAGTTTCCGATTTGCGCGCGTCTGCCTTTTGGCTACTCTCTCTCAAAGCTGTTATTACGCTCGGCCGTACTCAGGCCCTTGGCAGCTTCGCAGTCATCTCGTGTTTAAGGGGCCAATTGCATTAAAACTTTGATAGCTTCGGCTATATCTCTTTAGTTTAAAATTATTTCTTAGTCTCTTAAGTTCAAGCCCAAGTGTCGGCTTTTATTGTACACTCCAAGACGGAATTCTGTTAAATCTTATTGAAACAATAAAGGGTTAGTTACCCTTCCATCTTGTTGTTTCTTGTCACACGAACTTAAGCGATTATTTGCTTAGCAGTTCTTACGATTCTTCACTTTCTACAGTAACTGAGAAATACACAAGTGAGAATCCCACAAACTGATCATCCGTGTGATCTTTCGCGAAGTCAGTTTTCAGAGTGCTGCTGTCCGGAAAGCATGCGTAGTTTACCCTGAAATTTTTTAGATACGCGCAGACTATTATGGTATTAATTAACCTTTAGGAAACAATTTTTAATGGTTATACTTAAAACGGCGAACTATTTTAGCCTAGCAGACTGTTTTTATTGAGAAATCGCAAGTAGTTTAGCATAGAATAAATTTTAGGCAGAAGGAAAAAGGGAGTTGACGCTAGAAAATTATCGCGTTATGATTTTCTATGATTTTAAACTGGGATTAAATCAAGAAGACTGCGCTTATTATGTACAGTTAACATTTATAAATAAATGTCTATCTCGTGCTACTGTATTCAGATGGTTTACAGAATTCCACAGATGTCGCAACTCTCTTCGGGATGAAGAACACACAGGAAGGCTGTTGTCAGCAGCAATCCCGGATAATGTGTCTGCCATACTGAAAATGTTAATTGATAATGATCAATTACCAAATGATACAGAAGAACTTAACATTGGATCCGCCGCCATACATAAAATTATTCACAAAGAATTGTACAGGGAAAAAAGTTTGCCTTTGTACAGTTGTCTTTTTGGTTCAGTTTGCCTTTGGGTCCTCCACTATTTAACTGAGAACCAAAACGAAGAGCTTGTCAAAATCGATAAACAAACCCTTAAGTTACTTATAGATGGTGGTCACCGCATTATTTCTAAAATCGGAACATATGATGAAACGTGCATACCGGTTTTTTTTTTTTTTTTTTTGAGTTTCTAACACGTCAATAAAATAAAGTATGGGTCTTTGAAAATGATCCCATGCCCACAGTGGTGAAAAGAAAACGTGCCATGAAAAAGTAATGTGTACCATTTTCGTCACAAGTGCAGGACTACTCAAAGCCATCACGCTGGATGGACAGAAGACAGTCACAGCTAACTGATGCAACATTGTCTTCACGAAATTTTTCAAGAAGTGAATGTTAGAGGACTCATGCTCCACCATGATGCTTCTTCTCTTGAAGCAAGAGGGACAGTAGGTTTCCTAAACGGAAACACATCAAAGTGATAAGAACATCCACCCTATTCATCCGATTTAGCTATATGTGACTTTTGTATGTATGAAAAATTCGTAACAATAATTAAACTTGTCTAAGACTTAAAATTCAGAATTCGTCGTTTCTAAATTCTAATTATATATAATATTCTATAAATTTATTATTCATCAGTAGTATTTTGAATAAAAATGGAAGAATTATTATTAGTTTTCAAATCATATTTTTTTAATAATTTGTGTTGTATTTTCAATATATTTGTTGAATGCGGATGGCCATGTGCAGTTATATACAATGAAAAATATACGGAAGACAATTAAGCTTATATAATACTGATTGTGGATGAAAAATTATGATTACCATGTTCTTATAGCTTAGTGTAAGTAGCCCTAATTTAATTGACATTATATTAAATTAATTATAGTGAATCCTCTGTTGGCAACCTCTTCAAGAGGTTGCCTTCTGAAAGAGATCTCTAAATATTTAAGAACATAAACAGACCCTGGCTGTGAGCATCGCATTTTTAAGACAAGCACATCCACAAAGTTTGCAAATCCTTTAAAACCGAGGATGGTTGCGAAGACGGCTCACTGTACTTTTAATAAAGCATATACACTTCGAAAAAAGAAAAAAAGGGACATTTCTATATCTCCCGTTTTACTGGGATGACTGACGAAATTCAAACTGCATTTTTCACGTCTCGAAAGCGCGAGTTAGGATATATATTAGATTTATATATAATATAGCATTGTTCTTACATAGGCATTTTGACACAAAATCGCACTTTTGCTGAAATAACATATCATTTTTTTTTCATATTTCGATTCTACGGCTCAAATTTAAAAATTTAAAACTTAGAAACACAGAAAGACCCAGAAGTTTAAAACTTAAGACTCAGAAAATTAAAAATTTAACTTGGCGCATTATTTTTAGTTTGCGCCAAGAATAATTCACTTGGAAAATTTCTTAATATATGGCAACCTATTTTCTTTCTCTATTATTGTGCAGGACCGGAAAAGAAGTCACAGTATTCCTAGCTTTTTACATTGTTCATGAGAGAAAAAGAAGTCACACCGTTTCAGCTTTCAAATAATTTTAACAAAGTGCCTAAAGCACATTTAATCTTATTATCGCTTTCAACAAATATGCCAAATTTCAAAACACGCCAATATATAAATTCACGTATATCTTCGGAAATTTTGAATAAAAAACTGTGATTTTTTGCAGGTATGCTAAGAAATACACCTATTTTAAGATGACGGTAAAAATTTTATAAATTTTATTTCAAAATATTTTTCGAAAATTTTATAAAAATTATTTAAAAATGCAAATTTAAAAAATAAATAAAAAATAGGCGAATTTTATTTGGAACGAACATAAATTTCGAAATATGAAAGGAAGAATCAAATAAGTTTAATAGAAAAAGAGATATCAATAAATATATATCCAATTCAATTAACATGGAGTAGCTAAAATTTTGAGAGCTAATTTGTTAAAAACATCTCGTGCGATTTTTACAAAACTTGCCATTTTGGCATAATTTGAGTCCTAGGATCGAAATATGGAAGAAATCGGCATAGCATTTCAGAAAAAGTCCGATTTTGTGTCAAAATACCTATATTAGAACGAAGCTCTATATAAATCTAATACATGGTATAAGTCGCACTTTGGAGACATGAAAACATTTGAATTTCGTCTATCGGCCCAGTAGAACCGGATGAGATATATAACTCTCCCATTTTTTTTTCGCAGTGTACATTAATTACATATTTGTTATATATTATTTTCTTTCAAAGTAGTGGAGCCGTTTGCTATTGCTTCAGAAATACCTAAAATGAAACAAAATGGACCTACATAACAAAAGCATAACTAGATTTAGATATAGAACTTTTGAACATGCTTGAAATGCGCTATTCTGCTCAAAATAATTACTGTTAGAAATCGAAAGTTACGTCAGGTCCAAATAGTAAGGATCAGCTCTCTAACCCGTTTTAATTGACGAAAACAGGTGTTCACTTTATCGTAAAGTGAGTTTTCGAGGCAGTGAATGAAGTGGAGAGAGAATCGGAGGTGGACGAAATGGTTGTATTTCGAGTTGGGGATGAAATGAAAAAGGATGAAACATCACTAAGCCCATCGACCCAGTCTGACTGCTATAGTTACACGTAACTGTCTGTGCTTTTCTCTGTTTTAAACGTTTTAATATAACCACAATTTAATAATTAAACTAAAAAATTTTCGTTACGATATTGAAATGCTTTTAAAGTTATCATTGTTAAATTTTAGATGTATTAGCCATTTACAATAACATAAAAATAAGATATTAACGAATGCCTTTAAAAAACAATGATAGGCATGGGGATGTAATTACAAAGCAATCGGTTCTTCTATGCTACTTAAATATGTATGGACAATTTAAATGATATTATTAACACTGAAATCATACGCATATATAACATTTAATAACTAATACTTTAATATTAAAAATGATAGTATATCCTAGATAATTTTTTCGAAAATCTTTCATCTAAAAAATAACCAGCAACAAAAATTGAAAAATTAATAGGTTGATTTAAATTAGATAAAATATTAAATCTTTAAAAATTATTTTCTGTATTTAATGAAAAAAGTAATAAATTATTTCACGAAACATGAACATTTATAAAAAAAATAATATAAATATAAAAATAATATAAATATAAAAATTAAAAATATAAATTTATAAAACAACCGATTTATTAATTATTTTATTACCGATTTATGATTTATTTATTAATTATTATAACCGATTTATTAATTTATTCCTTAACCGATTTATAAAAAAAGTATAACTTTCATCAAAAATTGAGAAAAAAACAATTACGAAGATAGTTTCAGTTACACAATCTGATAATCCCTAGTCAATTTCGATATCAATAAGCAGAATTTTTTTGAGTTACATCCTAAAACTTTATGCTTGTCATACATTGTTATAGAGTTCATGTAATGCAAATGCAAACTTTTTTGCTTTTTATACAGCTGCCAAATCACTAAATACTGGTAGTTCTGTCTGAGGTTCAAATCCCGGCGAACGGGCTGGCTGCATGGGTGTTTTCGTGGTTTTCATGATGTTTAATGTGCATACGAGCCAATTTCCCTTAAAAAGCCCTCCAAGAAGTTATCCCTTTCTTTAGGCAGATGACCCTCGACTGCTTTGCCGTAATTAAATAAACTAAACCAAACCTTATCTTCTGCTTGATAAACATGTAGAGACATTAGGTTAATTGGAAGCAGAAGAGACGAAAAATCAGCGACGCCCTCACCGAAAATCGAACCACGGACCTCTGGAATACGTGCCCAGCGTGCAGACCACTATACTACGAAGAAATGCTAAGAAGGCGAAAGAAATACCTTATAAACGTAGAAACGCATACTATAATTCTGAGAAAATGTTACGAAACAGAGAACTTATGTCATGCTATAATTTAAGAAATTAACTATAATATTTAATAGATTTTACTCATATTACTTACAATATTTATGTACACTATTCTTAAACAAAATTAACTGAGATGTTTTCAAATTCGGTTTGATTAAAAGTAAATTAAGTAAACTAAATTAATCAATTAAATAAGATGATTAAATGAATTAAAATTTAGTAAAAACATCATTTAAAATTTTAACATTAGATGTTTTTTTTTTTGAAAAATCGAAAATAATTATATTACTTACATTTATTATTGACATATTTTTTTTCAGTATTACCCAAAACTTGATTGTACTTGAGTAATCATGGTAAAAATCATGCTTCTTTAAGTAGAAGTAATCTATTAAATATATATGTTTTTAATGGAAACATAACTTTTCCGATAGCTCTTAATAGCATTACATTCTTTTGATCTTTAATTAATGTTTATTTATTGTTGCTGCATTTAAGTCCTCAGATAAATATGATGCACATATATAATATACTATAAATCATATATATACTTTCCCACAGGAACAATACTTTTATATACAATTTCACAATTTTCTTAGAGAGAGAAATCTAAAAATGAAATAAAAAAAGCTCTTATATATATTCCTAAACATCATTTAAAACTATTATTGAAAATTAAAATTTCAAAATTACTTCTAGTTTAAGAAATAACAACAACAAGAATTAAAATTTGAAAACTTTTAGATTTTATATGACGCCCCTCCCAAAGGGGCTTTTTTTCACTTACACACACATACACGTTTCGAGGGCATTTGGGCTAACGGCCCTTTGGGCTAAAATTGCTTAAAAACAGTACATCTGTAGAATTTTTGATAGACAGTCTCGCGTGCTGGAGATAAAAATATTTTGTTTCCGTACAGTGTTGACACTGTTCGCTTTGAAACGCTGAGTATGTTAACCAAAATTCGTTAAAGTTTTACAAAATAGGGAATCAAGAGTAAAACAAATTCCACAGGTGCCCATACTCAGGTGGTGGACTACGTTATTCAAAATTTAATGGCTCTATTTGTAGAGACATTAGGTTATTTCGAAGCAGGACGACATGAAAAATGAGCAATGCTTTCGCCGGGACTCGAACCTCGGACCTCTTGAATACACACCGAGTGTGTTGACCTCGAAGGCATGCTAAGAAGGCAGGAGAAATACTTTGTAAATATTTCACTGCTTTTCCACAGGGCTAGAAACGTAAATACATCCATGCTGTCTTCATTATTTAATTTCCTTAAATATAACACAGGGCGGAATTATTTGAGGGCAAAAATTTAAAAAATGATTCAACACTTTTAGTGATTGGATGCAAAATGCCGTTCTAGACTAATAGCCTTTCTGTTCCAGCACCCCCTTTGAGCTAAAAAGAGAATAATATTTTAGCCCCATAACATAGTTCATTAATATTAGTTAGAGAAATAATAGCAAGAGAATTAAAAGAAACTTATAGTTTGGACTGAAAACATAATTAAATTAATATTTTATGACGATCATCACCTAGTGTTTAACATTTAACGTAAACATTATTTGATTTTTCTTGCCTCTACGAATATTTATTTTAAATAAGTTTACGCAAAATTAATTTTAAGTAATTTAAAATCACATAAATAAAATCAAATTTTCATTTTCAAACAATTATTTAAATGATCATGACGAATAATCATAATTCCACCATGCTATAATGTATTATTTTACGTATCTATTATCCATTAAAAAGTTAAGAAACAATATTTAAATAACATCGCCTTCGTTATGTGCAGCATTACCTTGTTTCCAACATAAACTATAAACAGATATTTTCAATATAAAAGCAAACACGACTAGGGAATTCAAGCCCAAAAGAAAGCAGAACCTATACAAATGGGGGAAAAAACTAAATTAAGTTTAATTTTTTATTTTCTGATGCGTCATTTCTTTCTGAAAATCCAGCAAAGCAACAAACGATTCATCATCTTAAGTTTTAAAATACAGAAAATATTGCCGAGAGTACCGTCGATAGTCACAGCATTCAGCTGTAACGAAAGAGTGGACGAGAGCCGACAAAAGAAAGCGAGCGTGGTATAAAAGTTGACTCGTTTCCTGCCTCAGATTTAGGGCACAATGCTGTCTCCATACATTTCTGCTTCTATGGTGAATATTCCATAGAAATATACATCTGCAGTGTATAAGTCAAATTTAATATACTTTTTATAAATCTAGTTACATATATCTTCAGCCCAAGCCCACGAAATTACTTGTAGCAAGGAGCGCAAGATACGCTTGTCGTTGAAAACAGCATTGAGCACCTCACAGGTGAAAATGCGATTTAGCTGAGTTCCGATCCCAATTTTAATGGGGCACTCCGGAGATGATGGGTCCGAGGGTCTCCCACCCTTCTTCCCCTACCACAAACTCTGGAGTGGACTTTCGGTTCGCCCACTATACAGAGTGCACTGATCGGATACTACACAGGGTGTTTCATAGATCATGTGACAAACTTGGAGGGGTGGCGGAGCGTACTAAAACATGCATTTTTTGTATAGGAATGTAGGGTCTAAAGTGAGAGTTAAGGCAGGATCGCATAAAACGACACGAGAGTAAAATATGTTTATGTACAAAAACAACGCAAACTGCTTCTTTGTAGCAATATAGTATTCAGAACAAATGTTCAAAAAAGAGAACACTAACAGTGATAGGAGCTACAGCTGTGATTGGCTGGCAATGCAGCGGTAGAGGGCAGTAGTGAACCTGACAAACCACGATCCGATGCAGCAGAAGATCATTCGCAACTCTGATGTGGAGCGTGATGGGTGAGTTACGCACAGGGAAAAAACTGACATGCATCCCATGTATGCTAATGGAAACGGCAGAGTAGCGCTACGGTTGTACCAGGAACGGTTTCCGAACAGGCATATGCCGAAGCACACAATGATCGAGAGGTTGCATCAGTCTCTGTGTGAAAACGGGTCATTTGAAGCCACCTCTGACACTAGGAGTGGAAGAAGAAGTGCACGATAATCTCGCATTGAAGAATGCATCTTGAACATTATGCATGAATCACCTCAGACAAGTACAAGAGCTATTGCACGTCGTCTGAAGCTGAGTCATTCCACCGTTTGAAGAGTATTGCACGAAAATGGTTTGCACCCATACCATTTGCAGAGATTCCAAGCCTTGCAAGAGACAGATTACCCTCTTCGAGTTCATTTCTGTCATTTGTTCTTGCAGCAGTGTACGGCGCAGGCGGATTTCCCATCGGATGTGCTATTCACGGAGGAGGCAACTTTCTCACAGGACGGCTTCTTCAATAGCCACGACATGCACCTGTGGGGGGCAACTCATAATCCACATGGCACACGTCCACATGCGTTCCAAAACCGCTTCTCCGTGAATATGTAGGCGGGTATTGTTAACGACTACCTCATAGACCCATACCTCTTACCTGCACGTACAAATGGCTTATGTTATCATATTTTTCCGCAAGAGGTGCTACCGGAATTGCTGCAGGATGTTCCGGCTGTCGTTCGTGATCGCATGTGGTTCCAGCATGATGGTGCACATAACCACGTGCGGGTCCGCAATTACTTAAATGGGACATTTCCGGGCCAATGGATTGGCCAAAATGCCTGTCGTTTTAAAAAATGTTCGTCAATCCTTTCTGCGACGTTAGCACGCATGTATTACTGCTGGTGGTCGCAATTTTGAACATTTATTGTGAATACTGTATTGCTACAAAGAAGCACTTTGTGTTGTTTTTGTACATAAACTACTTTTCTTCTCGTGTCGTATTTTTATTTTATTTTATTATTTTTTTTTTCGTTCCTGCCTTAACCCGTTCATTTAGATCCTACATTCCTATAAAAAATGTATGTTTTAGTACGTTCAACCATCCCTCCAAGTTTGTTCTATGATTTATGAAACACCCTATCTATTTACTAATCTATGCCTTCTCCGGGATTCGAAACCGGTCTCTTCGCACAGGAGTTAGCGATCAAAGGATTCAACAAAAAAATTAATTTAAGGGCGGTATAAAATGAACGGGCAATTTTGTCGCCAATAGTTTGTTCCTCTCAACTTCCCCTCCTTTTTTGGGTGGAATGCTTATTAATTGGCGCTTTGGAAATAGCGGGGCGAATTCTATCTTGATTCTCAGTTCTGGTAACGATTCCAAAGCATTCACAAGATTTTCTCCTCTTAAGTTAAGCTTTTGTTTTACAAGAAAATCAACTATACCCGGACAGAAGGACTGAGTTTCTAATTAAAAGTTATCACTTTTGGTGAGCAACGCTACGGACGAAACTGAAGATGATGTTATCTACGAGATAGATTTCAGAGAATATTTGGAAAGTTCCAAACTGCATATCGATATTAAGAAATATTTTTAATGTATATCAGGAACAATTAAATTAAAAAATTATATATTTTTATTTTATATTAATTTATATATACGTACATATATATATATAGAGAGAAAGAGAGATTTAACCAATAATGTCATTTTTCATTATCGATTAACGGTAAAATATTTTTCCCCATATGTAAAGTGGCACCCGAACATCTTTCTAAGTTCTTAATTTTACTCTGAAATAAAGGAGATTTATTTTCATGATTTGGCAACAGGTGGTATTATTTTTCTTCAAGATCAAATGCGAAATATTTTTGATATTTTAAATTTTTATTTACCTTATTTATTTACTTTACTTTATGTTTTTCGTATTTTTAAATATTTTTGAGATTTTTAATCGTTAATTTGTTTTTGAGATTATTAGGCTGCAATCTAAATTTCTTCCTTAACTATTTAGCCTCCGCGCAACCCTAGCTCTTTATTACTGTCTTGTGGCAACACTACCTGCCAGCAGAATAACGGAAGAAAAATCAGGGATTTCGGAGAAACATCCGTAGCTTAGAAAGATAAAAAGTGAAATAAATACGAGAAAATAAAGAAGAAAAAAGCTCACATAAAGACCTAAACAGACAAACAAAAATATCCCCTTTGGGGGGAAGGGGGATTTTTTTTCTTTGCATCCTTCTTCGCTTCTTCTTGCGATTGATCCCATTGATCGAATCGTCGGCCCACTGTGGGAATTTCTTTCTTCGTCTTTTTTCTTTTCCTTCTTCCTTTTTTTACCCTTTAATCGATTCTGATGCAGTCATCGAAGAGGTTTCAATGCGAAGCGACGGGTATGCAACGATGCCATCACTTCTCATCAAAATCTTTCCAATGCAATCTCGTGCTCGGACGCAGGTGCAGAAAATAGAATTTATCTTGTGAAACTTGAGCATAAACTCGTTTCCAAAGGGTTGAAAAGCCCGCGCTGAGTGGAGTACGTGTGTTTCAGCTAGTGGTACCAAAAGCACTTGAGGGTTGCATATTCTATACCTTCTGCAGAAGAAATTTTAACTAAGTATATCAACAGCTAATATGCAAAAGAAATTAAAGCCTGATCATGATCAAAGTGTCTTTTGACATTGTACTGAATCTATATCTGAACTATGTCTGTTAGCATACAGTTTAGTTCTTAACCATATTTAAGTTATTCCTGTCCTATGACTTCCAATTGCTTTATATCGACTGTTCTTGAAAATATAGTTATTAATGCAAGAATGCAGTGGTCTCTAAATTGTTTTCTCGAAGCACCGGAGTTTCAAATAACATCCTAAGGTTTTCCGCAAATTAAATAAAAACTGGAAGAATTTTTGAATACTACGTGAACTTCAAAACTAAATAATTATAATAATTTATTAAAAACCACCTTGTATATCTATTGTCTAAAATAATATGGGACAGATTTATTTTATAATAAAACTGTTACGGAATATTGATTCCTTTTCATTTTTCACATGACGGGTACACAACAGAACAGAATCTTGTTATACGTACAATTTAATTAACACGAATATGGTAGTGATACATTTTTTAAACTTTAATTAACCGAATTTCTTTTCACACATTACGAATGCTGAATGTCAAACCCTTTTGACACCCTTTTGTTTGAATAAAGGGTTCTTTACACTCTTCTTTAGACTCTTGACTTCTTTTGACTGAATTAATTCGTCATACAGACTTTCAGAGCTCTTTAGTTTATACTCCCCAAAAGAGTGAGACTCTACAGAGTTTATTAAGATAAAAACTCGCAATAGTTACAATTTTGATGCTGCTAAGATCCTCAATTACACCTTATAACGATCTTGAATATAAAAACTGTTACAGGTGCTATACTTTCATTAAAGTCTCAAAATTAACTATTAAACTTTTTTATTCTAAATTATCGTTATTTGGCAAGATATTTTAATGGAAGAAAACGCGCACAGAATACAAATGCTTACATAGTTTGAAAAAATTAGATCCGGCGTCTTAGATCTCGACAATTTTAATTGCTGTTACCAAATTAAAGGAGATATAATTTAAATATAAAGAGACTATGCCTTATCGCCATTTATTAATAGATGGCTTGTTAAGTTTTTCCTGTTTTCAAATCGACAATTCTGATTTTACAGTTGGCCTCAATTTGAACCGCGTTACGCGGAGAAAATATTGTTTAAATAAAAAAAAAAAAAGGAAAAAGAAAATTAAAAAAAAAAAAAATAAAAAATAAAGTTAAAAAAAAATCTGAAATATTTCAGATTTTAAATTACGTCCAAAGGGGCGTTTTTTTAACGTTTTGAGTGTTACCTTTATTTATTAAATATCATGTTCTTTGCACTTAAACCATAAAATTCAGTTCAAGAGCAATATCGCAAAATAATGTTAAATTAAGCATATCTTTAGAATTTCCGATATACACAGTCTCGCGAGCTGGAGATAAAAGTATTTTTTTTCTATATAACGTTGCCATTTCTCGCTTTTAAAGCATTGAGTTTGTAAATCAAAAATTCGTTAAAGTTTTACAAAATATAAAATCTATAATAAAACAAATTCCAAATTTGGGATTTCAGATGCCCATATTCGCAGTAGGATTTCGTCATTCAAAATTCGATGGCTCTATGTACCATTGTTTTATCACAATGCGAGAAATAGACAATCATTTATGCAGATTTTTCATTATTTAATTTCTTCAAATATAATGCAGGACTCTAACATTTTGTGGCAACAGTTTGAAAAGTGAACCGACGTTTATGAGTCCGACGCAAAATCGCAAAACGAAAACAATAGTCCTTCAGGGACAAAGTCCCTTTGGACTAAAAAAAAATTTGAAAGTTTTCAGGTTTTAAATTACGTCCAATGGGGCGTTTTTAAAACATTTTGCTGTTACCTTCATTTATTAAATATCACTTTCTTCGCATTTAAATTATAAAATTCAGTCCAGGACTAGTATCGCAAAATAGTTTTAAATTGAGCATACCTTCCGAATTTCCGATACAGTCTCACACATTGGAGATAATTGTTTTTTCTCTGCAACGTTGGCATTGCTCGCCTTGAAATCCTTGAGTTCGTTAATCAAAATTTCGTTAAAGTTTTACAAAATATGAAATCGATCATAAAACAAATTCAAAATTTCAAATTTGGTCTTTCACATGCCCATATTCGTAGGACGATTACGTTATTCGAAATTCGATGGCTCTACGTACCGTTGTTTTATCACAATGCGAGATATATACATACATTTATGCAAATTTCTCAATATTTAATTTCTTCAAATATAATGCAGAACATTTGCTGGCAAAAGTTTGAAAAGTGAAACGGACATTTATAGTGAACCAACGCAAAATCGCAAAACGAAAAACAATAGTCCCTCAGGGACACAGCGCCTTTGTACTAAAAACTGAAAGGTTTCAGACTTAAACGTCCAAAGGGGCGATTTTTTTAATATTTTGAGTATTACCTTTATTTATTAAATATCATGTTCTACGTACTCAAACCATAAAATTCAGCTCAACAGCCATATCGCAAAATAATTTTTAAATGAGCATATCTTTAGAATTTCCTATACACAGTCGCGAGCGCTGGAGATAAAAATGTTTTTTTGTTTCGTAATGCGTTGCCATTGCTCGCTTTGAAATCGTTTGGTTTGTTAATCAAAAATTCGTTGAAGTATTATAAACTATGAAATCGATAATAAAACAAATTTCACATTCCAAATTAAGTCTTCTGGATGCCCATATTCAGTAAGGATTACGTTATTCAAAACTGGACGGCTCTAGGTACTGTTGTCTTATCTCAATGCGAGAGAAATACATACATTTATGCATATTATTCATTATTTAATTTCTTTAAATATAAGACATGCTCTAATATTTGGTAGCAACAATTTGAAAAGTGAACAGACATTTCTAGTGAACGAACGTAAAGTCCCAAAACGAAATTAATAGTCCTTCTGGGAAAATTGTCCATTTGGACTAAATATCAATAAAAACGTGTCAAAGCTTTTAGATTTTATATTAAGTCTAAAGGGGTGTTTTTTAATAGTGTGTTACCTTTATTTATAATGTATCCAATTTTTCGCATTTAAACCATAAATTTCAATTCAACAGCAATATCACGAAATAATTTTAAAAAGAGTATATCTGCAAAATTTCCAATACGCAATCTCACGCGCTGGATTTAAACATGTATTTTCTGTACAACGTTGCCATTGCTTGCTTTGAAATATCCGAGTCTGTTAATCAAAAACTCGTTAAAATTTTACAAATTGTGAGATAGATAATAAAACAAGTTCCAATTCCAAATTTGGGGTTCAAGGTGCCAGTATTCGAGTGATGAACGATATTATTAAAAATTTGATTGATCTAGGTACCGTTGTTTTTCACCAGGGCGAGAAACATACATACATTCATGCAGATTCTTCATTTATTTTCTTTAAATGTAATTCAGGGCTCTAATATTTAGTGGCAACAACTTGAAAAGTGAAACGCCGTTTAGAGTAAACCAAAACGAAATTAATAGCCCTTCACACCAAATTGCCCTTTTGGGATAAAAATAACAAAAGGTTATAAAAATTAAATGAGATTAAAATAAGCTAAGTTCACCATGCGCAATCAATAGCTCTGCACAACATAACATTAGCAGTCAACAGTTAAAATTATTCAGTTCTCGACAACACACTAGTAGTTATTCCTTATTTCGAACTCATTTCATATTAAGTACTACATTTTTGCACTTCCTTCTACGAAGTACAGGAAATACTGCAATCGCGAAAAGTTTCCAGTGTCATATTTTAGCGGAAATATCTATTTTGACAATTACCGAATCCATTTTGACTATTTTCTGCTTGATGTCTCTATGTAAGGATAGAATAAAGGATATTTTTTCCAAAAGGGATTGTAAAGTTAATTCAAAACACGTTTATACGTACGTATGCATATACCTGGCATATTTATAAACCGATTAGCCGTAAAACGTCGAAATTTTGTATATAGGACTGCTATAACATCTAGTTATGCACTCCCCTTTTTATTGAAAGCGGCAGTACTACAAGTACATATGTAGGTAGGTATACCCAACCTTCTTCCTCAGCCTTTATTTTCGTCATCGTTGATCGTAGTCTTATACTTCTACTTACAAGAAGTATTTTAAATGATGAAAATATTCATGTTTTGGCATTGTCAATTTAAGAAAATTAATTTTGAGCAAATAGAGAAGTCTAACTTTTAATTGCGGTCTCTCGATAACCATTGTTGCGTTCTTCTTTTCTGACACCAGTTGTTATGTTATTTTCTTCGTTCACGTTCGTACGGGGTTCGTGTGGATTTGGAGTGAATAACGAGAACAGCACTTCTTGATGAAGTATTGATGCACACTTTATTCGCCAGTATTGTCAGGACAGCTCCAAAACACGTTTACAGTCGTCGAAGGTCCACTATACACTCGCTGGAACAATCAGCGCCACAGTCTTCACACTATCAGGCAATAACGGTGGAGCCAGCTTCACTGCAAAGCACCAAAGTACAGCTCCCGACTCTGCTCGGTCTTTCTCGATACTCCACGTACTCTCGAGACTCGCCACGCTACAACTCGCGATGCACTCGATGACACATAGAGCACAGCTGTCGACTCTTCGATTCAGTCGTTTCCGGAGCTCAACACGCTCTCTCGACGATGCACTAAGATATGTATTATATAAGACTATCTATATAAGATATGTCGATATAAGACTTTCTATGCACTCGACGACCCACTCGGCACTCGCTGTCTGGCTGTCAACTCGATCGACTCCGCGCGGACTGACTAACTATCTCGCACTCTAGACGAGGCACTCTCACTCGCCCTCTCGACGAGGCAAACTCTCGATAGTAACTGACTGCGGACCACCAGGGTTTATATAGTTTTCCGGCTTGTGTTCGAAAACATTCTGGACTAAATCGGTAAGAATTCGTTCCAGAAGGTTCTCTAACCTTCCATGGAATATCGCCAATTTTTTCGCCAAATGGGCAATTTCTAGCCAAATGTGGCTATTCTGTCTTTCCTTGCCATTTTATGGTAACCCTAAAACTGCTTTGCGGGGAAGCCATCTTACCGCGCCTGTACATTTCGTAACACTATGTGAGAATTTTATACGTATTATGAAGAAATGAAATTATAAGAAGTTTTACTCTCCTACGACAAAAATTAAACGAGATACTCGTATTTAATTTTAAAAGTAATTTTTACCTGCCTGGAAGGAAAGCTTAATTTAGAATAATTCAATAAATAAATTTAAATGAAGCGTGTGGTGTCCACATTAGATTTTTTTATGTCGTTCTAGTTACTATATATTTGTTTCGTAATTATTCTTCATGTCATACATCTGAGTATTTATTTTTTTATTTCATACTTATTAGACCAAATGGACAATTTGCCTAGAAGAACTATAAATTTAGTTTTGGCATTTTGTGTCAATTCACTACAAGCGTTATTTCACTTTTGAAATTGTTACCACCAAACATTATCGCCCTGTTTTATATTTAAAGAAATTAAATAATGAAGAATCTGCATGAATGTATTCAAGTTTCTCACAATGGAATAAAACAACGGTATCTAGAGTCATCAAAATTTGAATAACGCAATCTTTCACCGAATTTGGGCAACTGGTACCCCTAATTTGAAATTTATTTTATTATCGTTTTCATATTTAGTAAAATTTTAAGGAATTTTTGATTAAAAACTCAAGGATTTCAAAGCGAGTAATGGCAACGTTGTACAGAAAAAACATTTTTATTTCCAACGCGCGAGACTGTGCATCCGAAATTCTAAAGATATGCTTATTTTAAAATTATTTTGCGATATTGCTGTTGAACTGAATTTTATGCGCGAACTGAATTTTATGCTGAATTTTAAGTGCGAAAAACAGGATATTTAATAAATAAAGGCAACACACAATACGTTAAATAAACGCCCCTATAGACGTAATTTATAATCTGAAATATTTCAGATTATTTTTTGCTTCAAATTTAATCAGTCTGTCACTGATTAAGTAACAGCGCGATTGGTAAAGAAACGCATTTCTGGATAAATTTAACGAATGCAATTTTTATAATTTACGGCTTTATTTATATTTTTTCATATTGGATAGAGTTAATAAGTATTAAAATATACTTATTTTACAGTACAATCTAGTTAGTAATTTTTTAAACTATTTTAAGCTTCATTTTCAGTAACCGAACATGTTTATATCAGCCTATGTTCCGTAACTTTTATTTTGACTTTATAAAATGTACTCTTTTTCATGATTAAGGCTTATCCGAATTTTTGAAATTTTTCTGGATCAATTTTTCTTCTAGATGTTAGGCTATTGTCTAAAATTTTGAAGTTTTCTTGTTTCTCTGCACAATTTGTAGGTAACCGAAAGTTTAAGAAAAGAGTATCCTTACTTCTGACCTTCCAATCTACAAACCTTGTATGTCCTGCAAACAGTAGAGTTGCCACGTTCGTATAGCTGTTGGAATCCTTCGTAAAACTCTTCTTTTGGAATCTTCGGTTACGATTTCCCGAATCTCTTCAATGTTACTAGAAATTGACGTCTGAAATGCGATTTCATTCTACTGAAGAGGAAGTAGTCTGCAGGTGCCAAATCTGGTAAATAGAGAGTAGATAAGGAGTAAATAAATAATAACAGGTAAATAAATAATAATGGTAAATAGAGAGTAGGTAAATAGAATTAGTCTGCATGTGCCAAATCTGGAGAGATTGAGGACTGTGGCACTTTCCTTTGCTAGGAATTACTTCACGATAATGGCACTGTATGAAGATACGCTACCGTACAATAGAACTTAATAATTTGATAATTTGATTGAGTTTTATCGAATCTAAGTTTTCTACAGACGTTCTTCAGTTATATCTTTCTAAAATATTGAAATCACTGCCTGCCCTTCAGGAACAAATTTCTTAATAATTATCTTTTCGCAACCTCAATTGTCAATTGTTCGTTCCGTTTTGGAAGGAAAACATAGTCCTTTATTCTGCCCGTATGTACATGCGTTTTGCAAAAAAAAAAAAAAAAAAAAAAAAAAAAAATTTCAAATGGATTCGGAACGGTCAAAATCGATATTTCTATTGAAATATGATAATGAAATCTTTCGCGATTACAATACTTTATTTACTTCGCAAAAGAAAGTAAATATCAGGAATATAGTTTTTATTTGAAATTTCTGAAATCAAAAATTCTGTGGTCATAGTGAATTTTTCTAAACCTTTATCACGTTTGATATCCAGTCACAAATTTTATTGAAAAACATCACAATTTATTTCTACTTTACTGTGAATCTTTATTGTTGTTCTATTTTCAGCTTTCCAATCCACGATAGCACGTGTCACGGGGTCAAAATTAAATATTAAGAAATCATCGCTCAGAAAATTCAGCGCACAACTCGACAATAATTTTGGAAACTCAGGTTGATATGTCATGGCTGAAAATACTGTCAATTATCGCTTTCGTGATTTACTGGAATTTGTTAACGAAAATTCCTCTTAAACCTATCATAATTCGCAGATATCTTAACTTCGATTTAACAACTGTTGTAATCATTTAAATTATGATCCAATGATAGACAACAAAGAATAACTAAATAACAAAGATTACTTTTTCGCCAGTTCTGAGCAATCTTGATGCCACTTATTACAGAATGAAGATAATGTTATTAGCCCAAAAGGGTGTTAGCCCGAATGGGCCACTGTAAGGTAAAATGTCAAATACGAGTAGCCCATTATCTGTACAAATTGTCCCTATACTTAGCAAAAAGTTAACATATGTATTGGTATATGTATATGCAATGACTGATTAAGTAATTGCAATATATCTATGTAGCATTTTGTGCCTTTTGAATTTACAAAGCATGAATGTATTTGAAGGATTTAAACTTAAAAACGGTAACATGTAAAAGTGAGTAGCCCATAATCAGCAGAATAATGTATAAAACTGCTGCTACTCATTATCAATATTTTGCATTTTGTATCTTGTAATCTTTTACCATTTTGTATGACATAATTAAGTGTAATTGTAAGACTTACTTTTAAAAATAGGTAATACGTCAAACACATGTAGCCCATAATCTGTACAAATTGTTAATACTCAGGTATTTATAATGTTATAATTCTATAATCTTATTGTGATCAACTATGTAATTGTATGTTAACCTATGTAAAGTTTCTACCCTTGTTTGGAACTGTACTTTTTATTCCTGGAAACAAATTAATACTGGACCCGGCATTTTGGCTTAGAGTATTCCTCAGGGACACTTTGGTCGGCTGGTCTGCTACCCGGATGAATAGGGTGCTGGGTCTGGGCGTCTGGTGCGAGTCTCACGTGTGGCCTCTTCTGGCCTTGCTCTGGATATTGGAGGACGTGGCGCTAA
The DNA here is from genome assembly GCF_044657685.1 of Stegodyphus dumicola. Lineage (NCBI taxonomy): Eukaryota > Metazoa > Arthropoda > Arachnida > Araneae > Eresidae > Stegodyphus > Stegodyphus dumicola. The sequence goes on from NC_140769.1 coordinate 136,276,037, forward strand.
TCCAATTAACCATAATGGTAAACGGATGGTGCCCACGTCCACCGTTCCAGTCCTAGTCCTAGTCTCGAACCGTTATTTGGTGGCGTATCACTTTAAACGGCTGAATCACTTTGCAAATTGTTGCCATGAAATAGTATCTCCATTATATTATTGCCCCTTTAAAGAAATTTAATAATGAAGAATCTACATGAATGTACAATATATATATTTCTCGCACCGTGAAAAACGATGGTACCTATGGCCATCAGATTTTGAATAACGTAGTCCTCCACTCGAACACGGGCACCTGGAAGCCGGAATTTTGAATTTGTTTCGTTATCTATTGCAAAGAGGATCGTGTTGAACGTGGTCATAAAAAAGTACTGCAACCTAACAGATTCATCACTTGGCTTTTACTGAAGTATTTCTCTGGCTATTCACCAGAGGACACCCTCGTTGCTACAGTTAGTCCGGCATAGTTTATATTAACAGCAGAGTCTGCATTAAGGGATTGGCGACACTAATTAATATTTTGTAGAACGTTTGCGAATTTTTGATTAACAAATTCAATGATTTCAAAGCGAGCAGCGGCAAAGCCAGAGCAGCAAGGTTTTTATCTCCATTAAGCCAGACTGTCTATCGGAAGTTCTAAAGACATGTTGTTTTTAAGCATTTTGTGATTTTGCTATTGAATTCAGTTTTATGCGACATTAATGTGAAGAAAATGATACTTAATAAATAAAGTTGTAGAGACATTAGGTATATTTTTGGAAGCAGACAAGATGAAATTTAGCAACCGCCTTCGCCGGGAATCGAACCACGGACCTCTGGAATACCGGCCCAGCGTGCAGAACCACTACACCAAGAAGGCACGCTAGGAAAGTGGGAGAAATACCTTATATAGTCCCCTTTTTAAAGGGCAGCTAGGGTTTTAGGGGACATAGTTGCCAAATCTTGGGTGTGGAGAATCATCATCCACAACCCTTTTAGTTCGGGCGCCACTGTAGAGTCCATTAGGATTTTGTAAGCAAGATAGATTTAAAAATATGCAACGCCTTCGCCGGGAATCGAACCACGGACCTCTGGAATATTGGCGCAGTGTGCAGAACCACTACACCATGAAGGCACGCTAGGAAAGTGGGAGAAATACCTTATAAAGTTAGCACACAAAACATTAATAATGAAAAGATAAAAAAAAAATCATCTTATTACAAAAATTGAACTTTGATATGATGAACTGAAAAAAGACTGAAATAAGCAGAGAGCTATATACAAACACTTAACGCTGCATCGGGAATTTTAAACGTATACAGCTATGCTGCTGATATAAAATTTTTGTAACATTGCTGTTGATTTGTATATGGCGTAAGTGCGAAGAAAATGATGCTTAATAATAAAGCTAAAAGGAGTGTAACAACAGACTGGTAGATTACGAGCTTATCGGGAGCGTAGAAAACCTTAACAAATCCTTTGGGGCGACGTTCAAATCTGAAACCTATCAGAATGTTTTTTAATTATAATTAATGTTTCATTATTCAATTTTTTAACAAGTAAATAACAGGAATACTTTTTTATCAGTTCTGAGGAATTTTGATGCCACTTATTACATGTCGGAGACAATATTATTTTCGTATCAAATGCCATTAAAATAAGTTATCCACCATTAGAGGGGAAAAAATGCATTTCCAAAGTTATTGAAAATAAATGGTGGTATCTAATATCTATTAAAGCAGAATTCACCAAATGCTTTCAGTCACATTAACGGTAATGTGTACTCTCACGGACTTCATTGAGCGACCTAAATTAGATTATTCAGCTCTGCTCTTTCATTTTATCGGCCAGATGTCGTTTTTCTTTATAAACTATGAATGCTTACAATAAGCTTCGGCTAACTCAATTTGTTTGTTTGCTCCTTGTTCCTTAGTAACTTTTTTTGGAAAATATTTATTTTGCCTGTGGTGACTTTGCTCTCAAAATTAAAACAAAAAGGTTATATTAAATATTGAAATAGTTTGTTATTTAGTCATTTTCATAGCTAAAACTACAACTTTCCTGCAGGAGATTTCCCTAGAAGCCTATGATTGGTAAGAAATTGTTAGAAGACTTTTTAAAAATAGCGAAAAATAGGCTAGCTGCTAAAATGGTAATTGGATATAATTATTTTCATTCACTTGCTTCATTATCTCTAAGATGCCCTTGTTGCAGTAATAGTCCGTGAACAGTCTATTCACAGGATATGTGATGTAGTCGGAAGGAAAGAACTGCTGTCGAAGGTGCTCTGTCAGAGGGCAGGAGAGCAGGTAATGAAGTGCGTCCGCGTCTTCCCCGCGAAAACCGCAAGAACAGTTGACGTCCCGTCTGAGGAAACGTCTGTAATACGCTGGGAATTTCCCGTGGTTGGTACAGGCTTGGAGGAAGAGTCGGTTGCATTTCAGCCTCTTGAGAGAAGGTATTGGGAAGATGTTGTAAGTAAATCTTCCTGTCTCTTCTTCCTGCCATCGTGATGCCCATGTTTCTTGAAATGCTGTCTTGAGGAGCCTTTTTGCAACTTCTGCGGAAAGCGGAACTTCCTTGTCAATTTCTGGTTTAAGAGCTGCAGTCTTAGCTAGTTCATCCGCTCGTTCGTTGCCTTTCTGCCCGGTATGTCCTTTTATCCAGTTGATCTTTAAAGGTATGGAAGAGCCTAACGTCAAGAAGATCTCTCTAAGTGCTGCCGTGTGTGGATGTTTTGGAGGAAAGGAATTCAGCGCATTCAGAACGCTCATGCTATCTGTGAAGAATGAAGTGTGAGCTGCTGGTTGTGTACCTAACCATAGTGCTGCTTCTTTGAGTGCTAGGGACTCGGCTTGGAAGACTGAAGCATGATCGCTTAGACGGAATTGTGCTTGATAAATTTCTTCATTGTTCGAAAAGACCGTGAACGCTGCCCCTACTCGTCCTGAAATTTTTGAACCGTCAGAAAAAATCTCTCTTTGTTGTCCTGAGGGTGGCGATTTGCACCAGGAAAGGATGGGTAGATCTCCTGGGTGTAAGTTAGGGGAATCTTGGAAGCTTTCTATGCTGGCATATGATAGATGTAAATCTTTTTTAGTGTGAAGGTCCTCTTTGTAATGTAGAAGTCGATAGATTGATCTTTCTAATTCTGCTTTTAGGTCGAGTGGGAGCGTGCCAGCTAAGACCTGAAGTGCTGCGGTTGATGTGGTGCTATACGCACTGGTGATTTTTAACAGGATTACTCGCTGTATTTGATGTAGTTTTTGACATATTCTTGCTGTGCCATTCATCCAGACTGGGCAGCCGTAGAGGATCATGCGTTCAATTGCATTAAGGTATAGATGTTTTAACAGGCGCCCCTTTTGGCTCCACTTGTCTGTGATTATCCTGTTTAGTTTATTGATGATTCGATGCGTCTTATCTCGGACTTCCGTAAGATGTGATACCCACGTGAGCTTCTTATCAAGCGTGAATCCGAGGTATTTAATGGTATTCTGGCGTCGCAATGGATGCCCTTCCCACTTTATGCGTGGTGGATTCGCGTCTATTTTTGAACTTTTTGGAAAGACTATCATCTGTGTCTTTTCAATACTGAAACACAGTTTGTTGTCTTGACTCCATTTTGCAAGCAATTTGAGTGCTGCGTCTGCTTTACGCTCTATTGTTGTCCTATTGCCACCGTCTATTATGAGTATAATATCGTCGGCGTAAGCTTGTATCTTGGCATTGTCTCCAAAGTTGATGTTCAGCGCTGAGTCTGCAATTATGTTCCACAAGATGGGTCCGATATTAGACCCCTGTGGGGCTCCTTTGTGGTAATTCATCGTGATATTTAAGCCATCTCTTTTGTAGGTCACTTGACGTTCTGTGAGGTAGCTTGCGATCAGTTGGTAAAGATTCTTTGGACATCGCAGGTCTTTTAGTTTTGTTTTGAGCGCTGGCCACCATAGTTTATTGAATGCGGAAGCTACGTCAAGCGATATTATACACGTATGGAGGTTATTTTGTCTGTTATTTAAGATGATGTCTTGAACACGGTTGAGGGCGTCGGTGGTGCTCCGCCCTTTAGTAAACCCGAATTGGGCGGGGTTTAGTAGTTTGTTTTTGACCAGGTAATACGTTAATCTCTGCGTAAGCATCTTGTCAAGGACCTTGCCCCACGCTGAGAGTAAGCAGATAGGTCTGTAAGAACTGGGCATGGACTTTGGTTTTCCCTCTTTCTGGAACAATACTAGCTCTGCGTTTTTCCATTCCTTTGGAAAATAACCTAATTCAAGGCACTTGTTAAAGAGTGCTAGAATTTGTTTGTCGTCCGCGAGCCTAAGCTCTTCAATGGTTTCAATCGTGAGGCCATCCAGCCCAGGAGCTTTACCTCGGCGTGTTGAGTTTATCGTACGTTGCATTTCTTCGAGTGTGAACGGCTGATCGTCTTCCGAGTTTGAAATCTCGGTTGATTGGGAACGAATATCTGCATGGTATGTAGAGTCCTCGTTGGGGTCGTCTTCTGGAAAATGGAACCTCATGATTTCTCTAATTGTATCCTCAATTGTGTTCGTCATTGTGCCATCTTCTTTTTGAACTGAACCTATCTGTAATGGATCCATGCTCTTCCCTTTAGCTAGATCGAAGTATGTTCCGAACGGAGAGCTAACAGTGATTTTGTTCCATGTCATGTCCCATGCTTTTTTCTTTTCTTTATACATCTTTTGCCGGTACTGTGCACGTACCCTCTGGTAAAGCAGCCTGTTATGGGTCCTTTCCTCTCCAGTTGTTTTTTGGAATCTTTTCCTTGTTGCTCTGACCTTTTTCCTGAGAATAGTGAGATCTTTTGTCCACCATGGACAGGTGCGCGATCTTGGTTTCGAGTTATGTGAGAGAACTGTTCTTTGATAGATCTCGTGAAGACTAGTGGTAACTTCTCTTACATATTTATCGATTTCTTCGATAGTTGTCAGATTTCTAGGGTCTGCTAAAGATTTTGAGATATACCTTTTGAAACTTAGCCAGTCGGTATGTCGTACATTGATTTTCGATCTTCTCCATGTTGGGTAATGAATGCTGGAGACGTCAAAATAGATATTATTATGATCGCTATTGTTTGCTTCGTCCGTTACCTTCCAATTATCGATCCGGATTCTGTCTCTGCTTATGATAAGTGTGAGGTCAATCCAGCTGTTACCACTTACTCCTGCGAAGGTTGGCGTATCCCCTATTTCATTGACTATCGATAGTCCAGTGCTGGCAATGAATTCGCATACTTTGAGGCCTCGTGTGTCCGTATTATGTGAGCCCCATAGGGGACTTTTGGCATTGAAATCTCCGGTAATTATTGTAGTCATGTTGTTATTGTCCTGCATAAACCTTTCTAGGGTTGTCAGGATTGGTGCAATATCTCGCGATGGAGGACAGTATACCGTGATTAGTATAAATCTTGAGTCACTGCCTATTGCAAGCGCTATAATCTCCGGAGAGCTGAAAAGTTCCAGAACTCAAATTGAACAAACTAAGAATATAGAGACATACATCCAAGGAATAGTCGCCACTCAAAAGCTGTCTTTTGCAGAAGTTGCAAGATCTCGACGGCCATCCAGAAGTAGTTCTAGATCTAGACGATCACAATCAAGATCACGGCAAGAGACAGAGCATGTATTACTAGTCTATCCTAAGACTGAGGGTAGTACATCCGACGAGGTAAAGGAGAAGCTGGTGAAGTACATAGATCCAGGAAAACTCAAAGTAGGCGTCAAGAATATAAAGAGAGTTAACAAAGGAGGGCTCCTAGTAGAAGTTACGAAAAAGAAAGAACTGGCAATACTTGAAGAGGCCATAAATGAAAATCGGAAGCTGAAGGACGTAGTGGAGACGAAACATCCACAAAAAAGAAACCCCAGAATAATAGTCTACAATGTCAACGAGAACATTAATAAAGACGAGATAGTAAACTTCATTAAAATACAGAACACCGACCTAGCAGAAAGTGAAATAGAGATTCTGTTCGCCATGAAGGCCCGCTTTGGACAGCACTGGGTTCTATCTATAGACCCAGTAGCTTTCAAGATCCTTATGAAAACGAAGAAGTTGAACATACAATGGTCAAGATATAACGTAAGGGAGTTTATAAAGGGGAGGGATGCCTTTCGTGGAGGACTTTCTAAGGGAAACTGGCTCGTATACACGTTACACATGGGGAAAACCACGTAAACGCCCATGCAGCCAGCCCGTTCGCGGGATTCGAACCTCGGACCGAACTACCAGTGTTCAGCGACTTTACCGCTCGGCCGCTGGTGGGCGAAATTAAATAAAGAAACTTGCCGATGCAGTGAAGTTTTGTGAATTTTTCAGAGTTTTAAACTGCTGTTACTCAAACGCAGGGATGTATCTGGAAAGGATAATTAAAAAAAAAAAAAAAACTGATGTGTGTACCACATGACTTCCTTGTACGGAATATTAAATATTAAGTTATACGTATTTTTTCTTGCATTTCATTTAAACATATTGGATTGAATTAAATCTACTTTGATAGCGCATAAACCACAATAGAAAACATGCACTCTTTACAATTCACTATATTTGTTTACCATTAAATCTACTTTGTCGATAGCGCATAAATCACAATAGAATAAATGCACTCTTTAAAATTTACTATATTTGTTTACCATAGCGACACTCTGGCCCTAGGTTCCCTTAACAGCGCTACATTTCAATCATTTTTTAACTCAGAATGCAAAAAATTTATATCATATTAAGAATTATTTAATCGCTGCCACATGTTCTATTCAAATACTATAATAAATCTAAAAAGATGTATAAAAGAAATGAAGCAAAGAACAACAACAACAAAAAAAAGAAACAGTTTTCACAGAAAATTCAGTATTTCTCATTCAATTAATTCAGTTCTCACTTCGCGACAAGGCAAAAATACATTAAAACTCAAGATGTCTGTATTGAAAATTATGAAGTAAATCTTAAACACTGACTTCCTCCAATAAATTCCATAATGGATTAAGCATGATTTAATTCGCAATAATAAAAGAAGGAGTCATCTTTGTTGTTGCGAAGCTTAGTTTCTCTAGATTGGCAACAAATCTACTATTCTGTTCTTTCAAATGTAAACAAGCAATGGCCGACATGGCAAAAATTATTAGGCTTAGCGGCACTTAAACAACTTTTTAACTTGTTAATAGTTCTAAAAATATTGCATACAGATTTATTAAAGGCATAAAATCCTTAACCGGAAAATAAGAATAGTATAATTAAATCATTTTTTAAAACAAAAAAAAAAAAAAAAAATGTACAATTTACAAACATATAAGAATAAAGAAACCGAGTATTGCTGAGCCGAGTAACAGATTGGATATATATATATATATATATATATATCCAATCTGGTGAGACAGATTGCAACAAAATACGAGGTGCACATCTGCATGTTATAACAGGCCTATATATAAAATTTCAACATTCTAAGGCTACTCGTTTTTGAGTTATGCGAGATACATACGAACGTACGCACAGACGCCACGAAAAATTATCTTTAGAATTCATTTTAAATTAATTTTACAATTTTTTTGCGGAAAAAAAAGTGCTTTATTCTGTCCTTACGAACAGATGTCAAGCAAAAACATCGTTAAATTGCATTCGATAGCGATGAAAATGGATATTTGTGTTAAAATATGATGCCTGAAGCTTCTCGCGGTTCGATTTTCTTCCTTTTAACTTCGTACAAAGAAGTAAAAAAAAAAAAAAAAAAAAAAAAAAAAAATACACACTGAATTTTAGTTTGACAGCAAAAAGTTTTCATTTTCGATGTCCGGATTTCGAGTTAATCTTATCACGCAACCCGCTGAATTTTTTTTTAAACTGATTGAACAGAAATGTGAGGTAATTTTCGACAATCAACACTGGAAACGTATAAAGTCCACCAATGCATTGAAATCGTTCAGCAGTATTACGAAAATTCGCGTTTTGTGATTCGAACTCAACTCGCATTACGTGAAAATTGTTTGCATAAAAGTCCAAAACGATCGTGGTATCTACTTCCTCGTTCTCTTAGCCAACCAACGCCTGTGCAACATCACAGAGATCTGTAAAATAAGAATATTACTACCCTACCGATAGTTTGCATGACAGTCCAAGTCTCTCGATCCTACCAGGGGCAGAGCGGCTAAGTCGTTAAACACTGGGAGTTCAACTTAAGTTTAAATCCCCGCAAACGTTCTGACTGCAAGAGAATTTTCGTGGTTTTCCTTATGTGTAACGTAAATACAAGTTAGTGCCGCCCCACCGGTATAGTGGTTAGCGTCGCTGACTACCGTGACGAAGGGTCCGAGTTCTAATCCCTGAGAAGGCATGGGTGTTTGTAAATGTACAGCGTCTGTGCAGCATGGGGCACTCTAAATATGTAGCCAGCCGAAAATCCTCTCGAGAGGTCTGTGGTAGGGAAGAAGGGTGAGGGACCCTCGGAACCGTTCACTCGTGGTGCTGTCCAACGAAATTTGAGAAGGAACTGAGCTAAATCGAACTGTCACCTATAAGGTGCTGTTGCCAACGACACGCGTAAAGTCAGACAAGTGAATATTAGCAACAACAACAACAACTTAGTTTTCTTAAAAGGCCATGCACGTTGGCTCTACTCTTATATGCTCCCTAAGATCACCAAATGTGGTGATATGTGTTCTGCGCTGGGTTTTGGCGCGATTCTGTGCTATGGGATGGTTTGGTGAACGCTACTTACTGTTTGTATGGTAACTTTTTTAAATGTTGAAACTTAACTCTTTTGCTGGAGTGGTTTAATTGCTCATTGGTTCGTGTCGTGCGTGTTTTGAAATGGCCTATGTTGCATTGATAGACGTGGTGGCAAGATTTCAGTCGCGTATTTTAGATTGTGTGGAAAGTAAATTTAGTATTAAGAGGTACGATGTTGGAGTTGTTAACGAGTCTTTTGTTTACGGGTGTGTTTATGAGGATCGAAGTGCATTTTTGAAATTTGTGAGGGACTTTTGAAACGAAGTCCGAAATGCGGAGCTGCTGTGAGAACTCGGACGAAGAAGGGCGTTTCTGATAGTTCTTGTGTGGATTTGCAGTTAAAAGCTTGCTGGTAAAGTATGTGGCTGTCAGCGGAGTTTAAGATTTCGATCGTCTTTTTCGGGTAGTAAGTTAACTTTGGAGGAAGTTCTTATCGTTTTTCTTTCGAAATTTTGAATCGCAGAAAGACATGTCATATAGCAAAATCGTGACAGTTTTGTTCACAGACGTTGTGTGATTGGCGAAATTTTATTAACGAATGTATTATGGTAAGTGCATTTTATTTTACTGTTTTTATTTTGTAGAATGTTATGTTCATTGCTTTTTTTTTTCACTATGAATTTCTGTTGTTAATGTTGTTTTTTTGAATTGTTTGTAATTTTAGTTATTTTATTTTATTTTGTTGATTTGTGCGCAATGCCTAGATTGTGCAATTCGCAGATTTTTTTAAAGTTTAAACAGGATGCTGAGCGCATGGTATTCTTTGAAATTTATTGTTATTACTCGTATGTTAATATATTAAAGCGAGATGTGCGTAGCTCGTAGATTTGTTCGTTGCCTAGATTGTGCGTTTAGTAGATGCTTTTTTAAGTTAAAACATATCGCGGTGTACATGAATTCTTGTCAAATATTTTTGGTTAGAAACTACGTTTTTGCTATCTAAACTTTTTGTTTTTGTTTCGGATTTTTAGCTTAAACTATGTGTTCAAAACGTGGTTTTTGCATGTGCGAAAACCGCGTTTTATAAGACATTTTAGGCTTAAAGTTCGAAGTGTAGACAAAAAATTTAGATAGTAATAGATTTTCGCCAAAAATGTTTGGCGAGAAATTTGTCGCCGCATTTGGCGACCTGAGGGCGCATATCAGAGTAGTTCCTGCACTTTTCCTCTAGGGAAATAGCCATCGTATCCTTTGCCACAATTCAATTCATAACTCTTGATTTCTTGCTGTACATGTCTTGAGGATCCATCATCCAGGATCCAATTAACTTAGCATCCCAAGCCAAAGTTCCGTCTCCAACCTCATATATTTTCTGAATGGACCTCAGAGTAGCTGGATGAGTGGATTGCGGTCTTGAGGCCTATTTGGGGACAGTTGAGGGTCAAGCTACAACCGGCAGCAGACAGAAGCATACAATAATGATAAGCTACGTATTGTCATCGTTTGTTTCATGTGAATCTTGAAGACAGCGCTACATGCCTCACAAGTGTTGAAGCTACTGCTGAAAAAGTTCTCTGCACTTTTAATTTCGGGAATAGACGGTGGAAACGGTTGTGAGAGTCGTGTGATTTAACACTTCCGCACTTTTCTCTTTTGAGTATTTGAAGTCATTAGTCTACGCTAACAAGCCATAGACAGTTAAAAAGTTGAAGGAGAGCATATTTCACGAAACAATCGACGTGGAGCCAAGTATACCAAAGTGTTCACTGACAATCGGGTTTTTCAAATGTGCTCTAATAAAAGGATTTGAGGTGGTATTTCTCAAAGACATTATTTTTCATTATCAGCTGGTTACATTTTCATAAAATAATGAGACTTCGTCAGAATTAGAAATAGCTTTTTTTTTTTTTTTTTTATTATTTCGAGCATTGAATCAAAATAAGTCCCATATATATTCTTTTCTATCATGACTTCGCTAAATAGTGGAACTTTGTAGTTCGACCGGGTTCAAATTTCGGTGAACTGTGGTTTTTTATTTATTTATTTATTTATTTATTTATTACGTGCTCCGCCCTTAGGCACTACACGGAAAGAGAGGGATGCCCCGTGGAGGTCTTTTTAAGGGAAACTGGCTCGTATCCACGTTACACATGGGGAAAACCACGAAAACGCCCATGCAGCCAGCCAGTTCGCCGGGACTCGAACCCCGGAACGAACTACCAGTGTTCAACGGCTTTTACCGCTCGGCCGCTGGTGGGCCGGAGAACTGTGGTTGCATTTGAGTTTTCGTCATTTTTACCATGTATGACGTGGATACGAGCCACTTTCTCTTAGAAACTTCTCCACGAAGGCATCCCTCCTCTTAGGTAGAAAGCCGTCGCGTATTTTGTGACAGTTAAATAAACCAACCAAAATCAACCTTTTTGGTTTCATTTACTTATTCTATTTATATCTTTCGCTTAGCAGCTAAATCGATGTAAATAAGAAAAATATAATTATAAGTAAATAGAGTAATAAATGCAAAGTAAAAAACAATTAAAATCCTAATCCGACTGCTGATAGCAAAATGTGGTGGTAATAATATAAGGTGAAAGAAAACGAAATCGTTTCAATTTCATTTCATATTCAATTCGAAATAAAACTATAAAACAGAAGCACAGTGGTAAACTTCAAGAAATAGGAGGAGGACAGAACAAGTATGAAACCAAATATGAACCAAATGTGAAAAATGATATTTACATCTTTCGTTGCACCGTCATCAGGGGTTTCGTACAACGACAAAAAGGAAATAAACATTTTTCTTAAAAACAAAAATTTTAAAAAAAATTAAAGAAATAATGAAGCCTCAACAGAGATAGAAATGCTCCTAATGTGTTTATAAATTCTAAGTTTCTGCATTAATTATATACACTAGTCAATTTTCACTATTATATTCACTTATATGGTAAATAATAATAATTGTATGTGCTCATGTACACTGTGAAAAAAAAGGGGGGTAGTTTTATATCTCCTGTTTTTCTGGGTCGATGACGAAATTTAAATTGCGATTTTAATGTCTCAAAGCGCGACTTACGATATATATTAAATTCATACATAACATTATTCTAACATAGATATTTTGACACAAAATCACAAAATCGGACTTTTTTCTGAAATGACATGATAGTTCTTTCCATATTTCGATTCTAAGGCTCAAATTATGCCAAACTGTCAAGATTTGTGAAAATCGCTCGAGTAGTTCTTAAAAATTAGCTCTCAAATTTTAGTTCCTCAATGTTAATTGAATTTGGTATATATTTATTAATATCTGATTTTTTATTAAACTCATTTGATTCTTCCTTTGACATTTCGAAATTTAGGTTCATTACAAATAAAATTCGCCCATTTTTTATGATTTATTTTTAAAATTTGTACTTTAAAATAATTTTTATAAATTTTCTGAAAAATATTTTGAATTAAAATCTATAAAATTTTTACTATCATCTCAAAGTAAATAAATGTATTTCTAAGCATAGAGATTGTTATTCAAAATTTCCCAAGATATACGTGAATTTATATATTGACACGTTTTGAAATTTGGCATATTTGTTGAAAGCGACAAAACATCAAATGTGGTTCAGGTACTTTGTTAAAATTATTCGAAAGTATTAACGATGTAACTTTTTCCCCCTCGGACACAGTGTGTAAAAAGGGAAATGAAAATAGGTTGCCATAAATTAAAAAGTTCGCCAAGTGAAATATTTTCGGGGCAAATCGAAAAAAATACGCCAGGACAAAATTTTGGATTTCTCCGTAAATTCCACACCGAATTTTTAAAAATTTAATATTTAGGCATAATTTCAATCGTAGAATCGAAATGTGGAAAAAAAAATAGCATGTCATTTCAGAAATAGTCCAATTTTGTGTCAAAATACCTATGTTGGAATGGTTGCTATATATAAATGTAATACATATCCTAAGTTGGGCTTTCGAGACATGAAAAACGCAATTTAAATTTCGTCAATCGGCCCAGTAGAACGTGAGATATAGAAGTTATCTTCTTTTTTTTTTTTCCAGTGTATATATTTGTTCTCATGCTTCGATTTGTATACATCTCGTGGATCCTATTATATTCTATGTTCATATAGGGTTTTGAACTCACAAATGATTTTAGCAATAACAAAATATTTAAAAGCAGCGTATCTTTAGAATTCCCGATAGAGTGTTAAGCGTTGCCACACATTTCTTTAAGAATCTTTTCTCACTTTATGATATCAGTGTTCAATTTTTTCCAGTAAGATGGCCAGCTTTTTTATACAATTTATCATTTCAACTTCATTTATCACTTTATTCGCGCTTACTAACTTTATTCTCGCTTACGAACAAAACTTTTAAAATCAATATGTTCTTAAGATTTTCAACAGAGGACTCAATAGGCCATGGATTTTTTTTTTATATTCGCTGTTTTATTTCTTTAAAAATAATACATAGCGATAATGTTTGGTGGCAGCGTCCTCTTATTTGAAACGTGATTCGATACAAAAGTAAAATGAACACAAAATTGAGAATTTAGGCTAATAGATTTTATTGCTTTATAACGAGAGCTCGTCTTTATAATGAACTTATTTTCCTTGCATTTGGAATGATTCTAAGCATACATCTAATGCTTATAAATGCAATATGTTGTTCGTAATCATATACATGTTTAAAATACAAAATTCGAGACGTTTTGGATTGTCTTATAATGTATTTTTTTTACGAAAAATCTCTTCAGACATTCAAGTAAAGTATCACTTCCAGTTTATTAATATGAGCGAAATTTAATATATTGTTTCTGTTGATATAAAAATCTCAAGTAATAAAATTGAAAAGTTTTAGATTATATTTTAGTATAGTTTTTCATTAAAGACTGTTATGGGCTTCAAGTAAAGTACCACTTCCAGTTGAGTTTTACCCTAAACCAAATCTTTATATGAATACAAAAAGCTTAAATTCGAAAAGCAGAAATTTTTGGAATTTTCGTATAAAAATTATCAGAAACAAACAAACATTTTTTTTTTAATTTAAAAAAAAAAAAAAAAAATCTGAAAGCTTTCAGATTTTATATTACGCTCAAAAGTTTTTTTCTTCTTTTTTCTTTTCTTTTTTTCATTTACATATACATATACGTTTCGACAGGATTTGGGCTAACACTCTGTTGGACTAAAAATATTTAAAAACAGCATATCTTTAAAATTTCAGATAGACAGTCTCGGCGCTGGAGGTAGAAACATTTTATTCCGAACAGTGTGTTTCCACTGCTCCCCTTGAAATCATTGAGGTTTTTATTAAAAAATTCGTTAAAATTGAAAAATATGAAATAGATAATAAAACATATTCGAAATTCAAGATTCGGGATTCCAGGTGCCCATACTCAGGTGAAGAACTACATTATTCAAAATTCGATGCCTCTAGATACCGTTGTTTATCACATTTGCGAGAAACATAGAAATGTTCATGCAAATTCTTAATTATTTAATTTCTTTAAATATAACACAAGGCGACAATATTTTTGGCAACAGTTTGAAAAGTGATATAGCCGCTTATAGAGATTCGATGCAGAATGCCGTTTCGAGACAAACGTCCCTCCTGTGCTAACGCTCATTTGGGCTAAGAAAATCGTCACACACATGCAGATCTGTGGGAATGAGAGTTTTTTTAGACTTACTTTCAGGAAGGAAGGCCGGGGGATTAAGGTGATAAATTAAGATAATAAGTAGTTTTGCAGGCAGTAAGGGAAATGAGTGTACATTATATATATAGTATTAGTTTCCGTGGTGTGTGTTGTCGTAAGTAAGTTCAAAAGCAAAATTTGAATGTCATTAATTGCGTGGAAGAGACGACTCCGGGAACGAATGGGTGCTACCAACCACTAAACTCACTAAACCACTCATAATTCGACTTGAATTCGAATCCCGACGAACGAGCTGACTACACGTATTTTTACGCAGTTTTCGTGAAGTATCACGACTCAGTTGCAGGATTATTCTGCGGTCTTATCCACTCTGTCGAATTTGGATCGAATCTCGGAGAACAGAGTAGTTGCATGGACACTTTCATGCCGACTTCGTGAGTAACGTTAATAGAATCCAGCTTCCTTTAGAACGCTTTTCACAGGCCGCCCAGTAGGGGAGGCTATTGCGGTACCAAAAGGCCCGGGTTCGAATCCCGGAGAAGACATGGATGTTTGTATATGTATACTGTCTTAGCGGCATTGGAGGCACACTAATTATATGACGAGCCGAAAGTCCTCTCGTGTGGTTTAGTGTAAAGGACAAGGAAGGGCACCTCGTATCCCCCCCCGAGGTGCTCTACCTCAAAACTGAAGTGGAAAAGATGTCCAATTTCTCTAGATATATATATATATCTATATATATATATGGGGCGAGCGTATTCGTTTTTCTTGTATTCATTTCATCTTTTATCTTCCTTTCATTCCATCTTAGTAGGGTAATAAATAAATTAGATTAGTTTATACTTATCTCGTGTTCTTTGATCCACATAAACCCCACAATTAGGCCGCTCCACGTTGGAGGGCCAAGGTTTGTGGAGTTATCGCTTTTTTATGTTAATTTTATCTTTTCATTCCATCTTAGTAGATTCATAAATAAATTAGAATACTTTATACTTATCTCGTACTCTTTGATCCACATAAACTTCACGTATATGTAGGCATGAAAATGCTTTCCATGCAGCATGCATGCAGGCCGGTTGGATGAAGCCCAAGTAGATAACGAACTTAAGATAATGTGCCGCGAAATTTGAAAAAGTTGTAAATTTTTCGAACTTCAGAATGTGGGGTAGGCATTTTTCAAGCACGTGATTTCGCGCAATCGAAGCTGTGCTAAAAAATTCCCATCCTATCTGTAAATCACCTTTCGCTAGGGAAATATTAGTAGTACTAAAACATCTGCATCTCTTTCGGTCCAACGTAGTTCAGAGCTCTGCCAAGAGATGGCGTCACAGGCCTATGTAAGGAGGAGAGACTTTTCGTCCGATCCTCCTGCCGTCGGCCGTTACCTTTCATTCGGTAGGGAGCGGGTTCTGAAATGTTCTCTTCGTTACACACTGCGACGAGTGCCCGCTGTGAACCGCGGATTCGCCCGCAGGACCTCCGCAACTCAGCTTCGCGGTAAACGTGTGCCCTCGAGAACCCCTTTGGTCTACCCGGGAATATAACCCGGCTAACCACTAATTAGTAACAATAAAAAAAGGAATAGTTCGTACTCTTGTGTGCTTGCTGTATTGTGCCCCATGGATCGGAATACTTGCTTGCCGTGGCTTGCTCTTTTTTTCGTTCTCCTAGCTGCCCCCTCAGCGGCTGCTGTAGGGGGTGGACCGAACGCTGGAAACGGGTCGTCGGAAATCACAGGTAAGCAAAGAAGTCCAAAAGTTTTTCTCTTAGGGAAACCGAAATGTCCGGAGCACGATGATGCTCGGCGCCACCTAGGACGGGGTGACATATTGGAATAAAATGCTTCTGTGTTATCGTTTCCGAAAACCGGATGAAATAATTGTTTACAGTAATAGTTTACATGAGTTAATAGTGTACGAATTTTTTCGATCTACGAATTATACGAAGTTTTTCCGCAAAGGAAACGATTCGTAATTTTTCCTATAACATAAATTAAAACTTTTCAGGAAATTGTAATTTTAACCTGAAAAATGATGTTCATTACTTTTTTTTAGGTTATTGCCTTCATATCATTATAACATCATATAGAGAATATGATGTTATAATGTGGTATGAGTGGGTTCCATGTAGTGATTAAATAACTACGACTTAATTTCATAGCTTTTCCCCCATTTCCTGTAAACTGATATTTTTAAGAGATTTGTAACTAAATAAATTCTCTCTCTTACAGAATATGATACCTTTTAACTAACAAGAAGTAAAGATATTTCAAAGAATTGACAATTACAAATTATTAAATAAAAAATGAAATTAAAAAGAGAATTCTTTATCCACTTATCAAGGGATACTTGATCGTTTCTTTGGAGATAGATACTTCTTTCCAGTCATAAAAACGAAAAATTAGACTATAATTGAATAATAATAGCTATTCACTTCATTACATATATATTATAATTTAATAAATTTAAAAAGTCAAGATCAAAATCTAACGAAACTGTAAGAATATTTGGACTTTACCTAATTCTGCTTCCGAAATACATCGCGAAAATCTCGGAAACAGAACTAGGTAGAACCCAGATATTCTTAGAGTTTCGTTAGATTTTGATCTCGAAACTTTTTTAATTCATTTAAAAATTAAGCAGCATTAGGCGCTAATTTTGAACTTGTTAGTACTTTCGTACTTAGACTTTCCGTAAATTGAACTTAGACTGCATTATAATTTAATAAATAATATTTAAAATAAAAATGATCATAGCAGTTTTTATTTGTTAGTTATGATCTTAAACAAGCTCTGTAAAAACGAACGAATTTTTAGTAGCTACACAAGTTATGAGGCTACTTTTTTTCTTGCAGGAATTCCGCCTATTGATTTCGAAACTGAATATTAGAATAATATTTTCGAGACGTTCGAAACTGATACTTTGAAAGACTGCATAAATAGAAATATATTTCCTTCCCCGATATTCCTCATCCAGCTACTTTAGAGCCCATAAATTTTTGCGACTATAAAGAGACTACTGAAAAGTTTTTCACATGGTTTCTTCACAGATGGCAGTAAAATGAACAATAAGTTTGGTCTAGCATTTGTTCTTTTTGAAGACCAATCTGAGATTTGCTATTGTGAGCACCTTATTCGAAATGAATGCACAGTTTTTTAAGCAGAACTTCTCTGTATTCATCTCGTCGTCAACTGGATCAACGATATTGGGCCAGCATCCTCAAAGTACCTTATATGTTCTGATATTCTTTCTTCTCTTCACCTTTTGAAGAGTATTATCAGGATCGACAAATTAGTTATCGAAACTCTGTTGGTTGTTAGTTCGCTTAGAAATAGGGTAATTGATGTCCGTTTTGCTTATGTGAGTGGTCATCATGAATTCTGTGGAAATGAAAGAGCTGAATTCTTAGCTAAAGATGCTTTAAATCTACCCATTGATATCAGTATTAGCATTGCAAAGCGTTATTGAAAGTCCTTTTATTTTAAGAAACTTTTGTCTAAGTGGAATGAAGAATATATTTCATTGTGTAATGCTGAGGGCACCGAAAGGTCCTTTCCTTCAATTTACCATAAACTGCATTCCGAGTGTTTCCTCTTTATTAATTTTAAAGTTGCTTTTTTCATCTGGTTACGGTAAATTTGCAAGTTATCTGTTTCGTTTCAATCTAAGGTCAAATAATTTATTTGAGTGTTCAAAAACCGTACTTCAAGTACATTAAATTAAGGGAACATTAAATTTTTTCCTGTCCTACCTTCGATGGCCCTACATTATACTTGCAAAACGCGAGTTTAATCTAGGGCCAGTAAATTAAAGTATCCAATAAATTTTAAAAAGCCGCTAAATTTATCAGTTTTTGTGAAGTCTAGACCGTTGTTCTTTACTTTTGTCTTTTTATTTTTGCATTGTAATATTTTTAGTTAACTCATTTGCGTAATCCCCCCTGTTGCATATTTGTCGTGCACGGTGAGATTGTATGTATTCAAAATGAAAAAAGTATAAACTAATTTTTATATAATAAAATCCATTGGTACCGATGAAAATTTATAACATCGTATAAAGAAGGGGAGGAGGAAGATTGCAAATCTCTGTTATATTTCTGTTTTTCATTTTGTCTAAAGGTATCATACATTTTAATATTTTGACATTTTTCTGTTTATATGTCATTTTGCATTCCAAAAAACAATGCATAAACAAATGCCTAAACTAATTAAATTGAAATTCATTTTAAGTTGATTTTCAATTTCATTCAAATGTAACGTTTTAGGATCTGATATCTAGATATAATTTTTATTAAACTACAAAGCGAGATAAAGTATTTTTATGCATTTTCAGATTAATATTTAAGTACATTTATTTAAGTTTTAGATTTGTTTTATTTTCCAGTGCATTTCTAATTCCTTCTAAATTTCTTGATGTTTAAACCGTAGAAATTAAAAATAATTAAATCCGAAATGACTGCCTGTAGTGATATTAGATTTATGAATGTACACTTCAAATGAATTACTAATTAGTAAACTTCAAACTGATTAGTAAATGACTATTAATTTGAATGCTGTATGAAATTCATTATTGGACAAACTGTTTTCACACGGCAAAATGCTGTTTCATAATTATAAAGTTCTAAAAATGCAGTCTTGAAATGGAATACCATAAAAAGAATCAAACGGAATATCATGAAAGAAATTTGCAACGAAGGAAAAGCCACGACCTTAAAGATTTCATTTCTGACTTTAATTCTTGAGAAACTGTCAGTGTGATATCTTATCTTATCAATATTATTTGATATCTTATCTTATCAATATTATTTGATATATATCTTATTATCTTATCAATATTATTTGATATCTTATCTTATCAATATTATTTGATATATATCGGTCAGACTAAAAGATCATTAAATTTTCGCACCAAGGAACACGAATCTTATGTTCGAAAAAGCGAAATTAATAAAGCTACGATAGCTAATCTTAGTTTTAAATTATCCAAAATGCTTCTTCCATCGGTTAATTGCATTTTCTTGAAGTTTTTCACATTCACAAAGATTTATATTGCTTAGCTAATAACTTTAATTTCAATTCAGTCTTTTTTAAAAATTCTATGAACTGAATTTTGCAATTTTCATTACTATTTCTGTCGATAGATGGCACTACATTCTCGTTCGCTTTACTCCTTTTGGATTTAAATACAACCATGTCTTTCCCTTCGTTGTAGATTTCTTTAATGCTGATGAAGAGATAACTGTACCTGTTTGACCTTGAAATCGATAGAGTCTGGACAATCTACGCCAGATATATACCTTTTATCAAAGATCTATTTTTATGATTGGGCACACTATATATCCTTTTTATTTAAGAAGAAAATAAGATATTTTTATAGTTATTTCATATTTTTTAATAGCTAGATAAGATTTCCAGCTTGGAAACTCTGGTGTGCCCAACAGCGGCTGAGCGGTAAAGTCGCTGAACACTGGTAGTTCGGTGCGAGGTTCAAATCCCGTGAACGGGGTGGCTGCATGGGAGTTTTCGTGGTTTTCCCCATGTGTAACATGTATACGAGCCAGATTCTCTTAGAAAGTCCTCCACGAAGGCATTCCTCCCCTTAGGCAGATAGCCGTAGTATGCTTTGCAGCAATTAAATAAAAATGGAACCTCTGGGACATTATTCTTCCTAACTGAGCTACCAGAGCCCTTAATGAGCTATAAATAATTTGTACTTAACTATGAGAGTATAAAAATATCACATTCATTATCTGATAAGAGTATAATGTTGCGAAATGTGCCTTGCAAGCAGAAACACAACAAAACTGCCGGAATTTAATTCCTAATTTCCGAATGGTCAGCAAAACTAAAGCTGTTAACAAATCATTAAGCTTCTGTTAGCAACCTGTTGGCCATCTGGCATTGTGCGACAGCAGGACTTTCTTAATATTACCCAAACGAATCCGCAATATATACGTAAAACAGTCGCGTTTCAGCTGATTGTATAGTCTCCAAAATCCAATGCTTTAATTTTAAACGGAAGTCGGATCCGAGTGTAGCATGAAATGAACATTTAATTGCCTCGGAAACTAAACCTTTGTTAACTGATGGGAACCTTTACTAAGCATTTAAACACGATGCACTGGACGCGGATACAGATTTGAAATTAACAACTTATGAAGTTAAACGATTCCGTACCTGGTATATAAATACTACTTTGAACATCAACCGTAAATGATTCCATAAAATGCCAATATTTTTAATTTATATCTCAATATTTATCACAACCTCCTTAAAGTATTCTGTTCTATTTGCAATACTTCTAGGCCAGTTTCCCCGTTTTACTTCCTTGTACGAAGTAAAAAGGAAGTATTGTAATCGCCAAAAGTTTCAGGCATCATATTTCAACGAAAATATCCATTTTCACCCCTACTGAATGCAATTTAAGGATGCTTTTGGTTGACATCTGCACGTAAGTATAAAATAAAGGACTATTTCCCCCCCAAAAAAATTGTAAACATTGATAATTTAAAATGAATTCTAAAGATAATTTTTCGTGGCTTCTGTGCGTACGTACGTACGTATCTCGCATAGCTCAAAAACGAGTGGCCTCAGAACGTTGAAACTTTGTATACAGGACTGCTATAACATGTAGATGTGCACCTCGTATTTTGGTTGCAATCGAACGGACCAAAAGTATATAAATATATGTATATATATATATATATATATATCCACTCTGTTACTCAGCTCAGTGATCTAAGATTCTTTATTCTTATTTATTCTTATATGCTTGTAAATTTTGCATTTTTTGCTTTAAAAAATGATTGAATTATGCTCTTCTTATTTTTCGCTTAAGGTTTTTATGCCTTTAGTAAATCTGTATGCAATATTTTTAGAATTATCAACAATTTAAATGTTGTTTAACTGCCGCTAAGCTTAATAATTTTTGCCATGTCGGCCATTGCTAGTTTACATTTGAAACAGCAGAATAGTAGATTTGTTGCCAATCTAGAGAGAGTAAGCTTCGCAATAACAAAGATAACGCCTTCTTTTATTATTGCGAATTAAATCATGCTTAATCCATTCTTGAATTTATTCGATGAAATAAGTGTTTAGGATTTACTTCATAATTTTCAATACAGACATTTTGAGTTTTTATGTACTTTTACCTTGTCGCGAAGTGAGAACTGAATTAAATGAATGAGAAATACTGAATCGTCTGTGAAAAATTGTTTCTTTTTTGTTTTGTTTTCTTAATTTCTTTTATACATTATTCTAGCTTTATTATAGTATTTGAATAGAACATGTGGCAACGATTAGATAATTCTATTCTTTAAATGATATAAATTTTGTGCATTATGAGTTATAATATGAACGAAATATCATACTGTTAATTTTAAAGAATGCATTTATTCTATTGTGGTTTATGCGCTGTTTTTTTTTACTTGTACGAAGTAAAAATGAAGGAAAATCGAATCGCGAAAAGTTTCAGGCATCATATTTCAACGCAAATATCTATTTTCACCGCTATCGAATGCAATGTTTCTGCTTGACATCTGTTCGTAAAGACAGAATAAATCACTCTTTCCCCCCCCCCAAAATTGTAAAACTAATTTAAAATGAATTCTGAAGATAATTTTTCGTGGCGTCTGTACGAACGTATGTACGGACGTATCTCGCGTAACTCAAAAACGAGTAGCCTCAGAACTTTGAAATTTTGTATATGGGACTGCTATAACATGTAGATGTGCACCTCGTATTTTGGTTGCAATCGGCCGCACCAAACGTATATAAATATATTTATATATATATCCACTCTGCTACCCGGCTCAGTGATCTCAGTTTCTTTACTCTTATATGTTTGTAAATTGTACATTTTTTGCTGTAAAAATGATTGAATTATGTTGTTCTTATTTTCCGGGTAAGGTTTTTATGCCTTTAGTAAATCTGTATGCAATACGTTTAGAATTATGATAAATTTAAATGTTGTTTAAGTGCGGCTAAGCCTAATAATTTTTGCCATGGCGTGCATTGCTTGTTTGCATTTGAAACAGCAGAATAGTAGATTTGTTTCCAATCTACAGAAAGTAAGCTTCGCAATAACAAAGATAACGCCTTCTTTTGTTATTGCGAATTAAATCATGCTTAATACATTGTGGAATTTATTCGAGCCAATAAGTGTATAAGATTTATATCATAATTTTCAATACAGACATTTTGAGTTTTTGTGTATTTTTGCCTTGTCGCGATTGGAGAACTTAATGAATTGAATGAGAAATACTGAATGGTCTGTGAAAAACTGTTTCTTTCTTTCTTTTTTTTTTTTTTGTTGTTGTTGCTTTTGTTCTTTGCTTAATTTCTTTTACCCATCGTTTTAGATTTATTATAGTATTTGAATAGAACATGTGGCAACGATTAGATAATTCTTAATATGATAGATATTTTGTACATTCTGAGTTAAAGAATGATTAAAATGTAGCGCTGTAAGTGAACATAGGGCCAGAGTGTCGCTATGGTAAACAAATATAATGAATTTTAAAGAGTGCATTTATTTTATTGTGGTTTATGCGCTATCGCCGAAGTTGATTTAATTCAATCCAATAAGTTTAAATGAAATGAAAGAAAAAATGTGTATAATTTAATATTCCGTACAAGGAAGTCATGTTGTGCACACAACAGAATTTTTTCTAGCGTTAGTCCGAAAGGGCTAATAGTCACGAATCACGATTAGGCGGAGTATGACTTTTAAAATTGTTGCAACGAAATATTATCGCCCTGTGTTATGTTTAAAGAAATTAAGTAATGAAGTATCTGCATTAATGTGTGTATGTTTCTCGCACTGTGAAAAAACTACTGTACCTAGCGCCATCCAGTTTTGAATTATGTAGTCTTACACTCGAAGATTTGTACCTGGATCAAATTCGAGTTTTGAATTTATTTTATTAACTATTTCATATGTTGTAAAACTTTAATGAATTTTTGATTATTAAATACAATGATTTTAAAGAGAGCACTAGCAACACTGCATGGAATAAAAAAAATTTATCTCCAGTGCGTGAGAGTGTATATCGGAAATTCTAAAGATATGCTATTTTTAAATATTTCGGGGATTTGCGGTTGAATTGATTTTAATGTGGTCTAGGTGTGAAGAAAATGATATTTATCAAGCAAAGTTAATACACCAAACGTTAATAATAAAAACACAAAAAAGTTTTACAAGTCATCTTATTAAAAAAACTGAGCGCTGGTATGATGAACTGGGAAAATATTCAAAAATATAGAAAACTGTATTTTGGCGGCAAAAAATACATCATGATTAATCAGAAAACAATAACACGAAAAAACAAACACACAAACAGGCATTCTTCTTAATATATATAGATTTTGTAAAACTTACAAATTTTGATTAACAGTGAGCAGTGGCAACACTTTTCGAAGTAAAGCAGATTTTTATATCCAGCGCGCGAGACTGTGGCCACTCGGAAAAATGACTGTACAAATTAGCTTTTTTCCGTGTTTTTAATTAATAGCTCGGGTAATTAAAGTCGTACGAAGATGAGAATGGTCGAAACGGCTTCTCACGAGATTTTTTGGTGTCCGGAGGTACCTCTCTCCAACCTCCTCCCTACCGTTCCGGAGGAGGTAATGCCAGAAACAAACTAATAAACAGACGTGCACAGATTTTAATATATTATGAAATATAAATTTAAGCGAACTAAATTTATCATTTTTATGAAAATCTTTTCTATGCAGTTGCTTCTATAGTTGCTTAAAACTGTGTTTTGTGCCAGTCCAGTTCTTGTCCGTGTGGGCCATGATATTATTTTACGTCACATGTGACGAAGAATGCCTGCAAAAGTATCTGAAAAAATTTAATTACATGCGTAATGGGAACTCATCGAAATCAGTATGAGTATTTATTGGCTGAAGTCTAGTACAAATACCCTATATCCAATAAAAATTTACTTTAGTCACGTTCTCAGCCATTTTGAATCACGTGATTTTTTTGTAGGCGTACGCTTTTCCCCTGAGTCTCAGTTTCTTTAACTAACCTGAGGCTATTGGATCACGATTGATAATAATGGATGATTGGATGAACAAATAGATTTTAAAAAAGAGAAAAACTGACATAATAATGGTAGCTCATCCTCGGAGGATCAGTGAGAGAAAACTGTTCAATTGAATTAGGCGAGCGAAAATTTCCTTCCCAATGTTTACTTTAAAACGTGTGTAGAGTCAGGTTTTTTTTAAACCAGATACGTGATGGTATGTCCCTGTTCCTGTGAATTCTTGTAACTTACATATAATTTTTTAAAGATTTTATATCTAGTAGAACACCGGACCACCTCAGCAAACAGTATTTAATGAGCCATTTGTTTCGTTAAATGCGGCTCACCCGATAACAAGCACTATAGTTAATTTCTGAAACACCATTTGAAATAAAATGCCGTGTGATGAGTCATACTTTTTTAAGAGTACGTATTTAAATATTTTAGGATGTAAAGAATAATCGTATATATCATCCACAGGCCTTTTATGTGTTGCCATTTCATGAAACGCTGCACTGTCCTCACCGATGACTGTTAGTTTTTCTCTTGTAAGAAATTATCGCATTATTAACAGTACGAAAAGGCAGCTAGGGATAAGTCCTTATAATTTGTGCCTTCATAATAAATTTAGGTGCATTTTTAAATACTGCATTCTTCAGTTTCTTTTTCATTATAAATTTCAAATTTTGCTTTATTTAAAATTCTTGCGAAAGTTTCTTTTACCCCAAATTTCGTTACCTTAGAAGGGGCTATTAATTTCGTTTTGGCATTTTCCGTTGATTCACTATAAAGGGTAAATCAATTTTCAAATTGTTGCACCAAATGTTATCGCCTTGTCTTATATTTAAAGAAATTAAATAATGAAGAACCTGCATAATGTATGTATGTTTCTCGCCTTGTGGTAAAACAACTGTACTTAGAGCCATCAAACTTAAAATGGCGTATCTCTCCATCCGTATATGAACATCTGAAAGCCCTACTTTGGAATTTGAAATTTGTTTTATTATCGATTTCATATTTTATAACACTTCAACGAATTGTTGATTAACAAACTCAACAATTTCAAAGCGAGCAAAACTGTATAAAAAAAAAAAAAAAAAAAAAAAAAAAAAAAAAAAACATTTTTATCTCCAGCGCGCGAAACTGTGTATCGGAAATTCTAATGATTCTTATTCATTTTAAAATTATTTTGCGATATTGCGGTTGAATTGAATTTTATGCTTTAAGCGCAAAGAAAATTTAGTAAATAAAGGTAACACTCAAAAGGTTAAAAAAAAAGTCCTTTTGGGCATAATGCAAAATCTGAACGCTTTCAGTTATTATTTTTTTTAATTCTTCGCTTTTTTTCAGTTGCATGAATAACGTAAAATAGAGCCTTAAGCTTTGTTCTGTACTCTGTCTTTATATATAGTTCCATTTACATTTAGTCTTAAAAAATCAAAATTCCGTCTTTAAAAGATAGCGTGCCGGAAACGTTAGGCAGTCTAATTAGGCCCAGAGGAGTACACAAGTAAAATTTTGTGAAGATAGCACTAAACGTTTTAATTCTGTGGATGTGCCCAAAGTGGTACACGGACTGAATAGAGCTCCGAAAAGAGTGCTGAAACGAGCATTGTTGTCAATGAAGTGACCGATGAGATGCGGAGAAACAAAGAATACAGACTCTCAGTTGTCCTAGATTATCGATGAGCCCGATCTGGGCACACCTAGGGTTCGCCGTTTGATTTTAGCTAAGATTTCAAGGTAAAAATTTAAAACTTATATAGAATAAGGAGATTAGCATACAGCCAAAGAAATAACATAGAAATTTCTTTTCAAACAATTCCTTTTATACCCTAAATAAAATCTGGAAGATTTCTTTGAAAAATGAGGGTCTTAAAAAACTCAACATGGCTAAAATATATGGACCGGTTTGTGTTGAGCTGCCATCTACTGTAAAAAAAGAATGTTCAGAGTAACCTATAGTAATCTATAAATCCTTTTTCATTCAATTTTTCTGTGCGTACAGAAGGAAATTTTTAGGTGTGTCCAGACCGAACACACTGTGCCGTAAATTGTTAAAACAAGCTATAATCAAACAGAATTGCGGTTTTTCTCGTTGAGGGGGAGGGAACCAATAAGTAATGGTAAAGTTTTAAATTATCCCAGGTCATATTTTCCTGAATTCATATTGGGAAGAATAAAATTGCTTTCTTCAATTCGTAAATAAACGCATTCATTATTTACTTCGAAATCCTTGTTAATTTATTTCAGAAGTTGCTTCTTAGCCCAAACCTGCTTTAACACCTGTTTATGACAGTTCAGTATTTCTAAACTCTTAACGTCTCACTCTCACTGGCGTTAAATTTGGCGGCCCTTTCTATATACATTTCCTGTTTGTACACTAAGCAAGTATGTTACTCCATGCAATTGTAAAGCTCATATTTTTATTTATATGAATATTGCGTAGTGGCTTTTAAACAGTTTTCTGCATTTTTCTTTTAATGCGTGCTCATTTTTGCGTGAAGGTCTCGCTTCCCGGAATCGGACTTAGTTTTTAAGAGGAAGTTGTTTGTTGTTCACTATAGAAAATCCTGCAGGATACTGCTAAATTATGATTCTGTGCAGGTTAGAGAAAGCACAAAACAGTTATAAAATTAAAGGCCATAACTGTATTAAATACCATTTTCAGTTGGATTCATTGACGATAGAAACGCCCTTAATAAAATATTTGTAAAATATTTTTCATGTTACTTTGCTTTACGCAGAAATTAAAACAATTTGGATGATAATTTACTTTAGGCAGGAAATTACGTTCAAACAGCTTTGTTAAAAATGCCACTTCTGTGGCATATCTGTGGCCCTTTGATGCGCGCGATAATGTTTTTATAATTTTTTTAACTAAAAACTCTATACATTGAATATTATGATCCTAGAGACAAATAATATATGAATTTTAAAAAAATCTACTCTTGCCCATTGTTCTGTGGGTGGTTGTCGCACTGTGAAACGACCGCGCGTCTAGGACTTTGAAACTTACTGATGTAGTAGGAAAAAAAAAATACCATTTGCCACGCGCGTTGCCAATAAATGACGAAATTTACGGATTTTAAAAAAATGTATGTAAGAATTGCATTATATATAATTTTTTTTACATTATTTTACAGAGTAAATCGTCAGAAAAAATTAAAAAATAATCATTTATGTAATTTTTCTATAGCAGTTAAAATATAAGTACCTACATAATGAGGACATTTGGATAAATGGATTAAAAAACTCAATAAAATAAAGATAAAGAACTCGGTGTTTTTTTTTTTTTTTTTTTTTTTTTTTTTTTTTTTTTTTTTTTGGTGTGTGTGTGTGTGTGACACTGTTCAAAGCATGTTTTGTCTCTTTGGTACATGCATAGACTCACATTGCACGTTTCGCACATACATCTTGTTCTATGATGTTTATTCCTAGTGCTACAAAATGTACACTGCCTGGATTTGGCTTTGTACGGATCGTTCGTTTCCCATTCGTACTTATTTTATTCGTATTTCGTTGCAAAATATTCAGAAAATATTTTTAATTTAAATAAAACTTTTACGCAATTTCTATTTTTAATTATAGCAAAGTACATTTACATTAAATTTAAACCACAGGAAATAATTTATAAAATCACAATACTAGCTTGGGGAGCAAGTTCGTTGATGTCAGAGAAAAGTATTTGGAAACGAAAGACATTTTTACTGGGCAAGTGCATGTATTATTTAGTAATAAAATAACTCTGTGGTTTCAAAGCCCTTTATCTATATCTGGGTAAAAATAAATATGCCTATTTGAAAAGCAAGCGAACGTAATTGAGAAGCAAACGCCAGTAGTTTCAAGGCGCGACCACCGAGCCTCTAGAGGATTGTAAGCATTGTGACACAAAACTCTTGTAGCGCAGTGGTCGCGGCCTGAAACCACATAGCAAGTGCCATAGCAAGTGCATAGAGGGTTCTTTTTATATATGCAATTTAACTACTGCAATTTTTTTTATTGTTTATGGTTGAAATCATGATGTGCGATGACTAACTTTTGAAATTTAAAGTTGTTTATATTAATAAAAGGAAGTTATTTTGTATCATCGAAAACGAATTTTAAAAGGCATCCGATCTGTATTAATACCTAAAACATATATGATTCTACAGTCATTTTGTGTTATTTAGATGTTAAAGATCAGTAATCAATTCATTTTCACTCAAAAATTTCGGAAAAAAGAGGAGAAAAAAATTCGGAAAATGGTGGTTTCAAGGCGTGATCACAGCGGGTCAAAGGGTTAATGCAAATATCAACCACGCGCCTTGGTTTTATTCAAATTTTAGGCATATTTACGTTACTTTACCATATACAATTAATTCCTTACGTATTGGTAAACGTTAGTATTGCGCGAAATGTAATGCCTTTATTTCCAATGGAGCTTTGCAAATAACTTGTTTATGAGTTGTGAGCTATTTGCTAAGTACAAGATATTTATTTTATTCTTAAGATTTAATATTGTTGGGAATTTTGCATGTATGTAAATAATTTTAGTGAAATTATGTGCAAAATTGTAGTATCTCTGCATAATGTAACGCCAAAGGGGAAAAAAAAAAAAAAAAAAAAAAAAAAAAAAAAGAATCTAAAGAAAGTGAAGCTTCGCCCGAAAAAACTCGCCAAATTAGCGAAACAGCGCCAAGCTGGCGATGGTTTCGTCGAGTAAATTTCATCGCCAAATTTTTAGATAAATCTCCGAAAGTCGCCTTAGTGACCAACTGGCGACATTTTGATCCGATACCTGTATAACTATAATATGTCTGATCCTTACATGTAACTGTAACTGTATCCGGCCCTGTATATAACTACATATGCCTTCCAACAATTTAGAAACTGAAGGTACTGGAAATTTCTCACGGGCCGGGGGGGGAACTATATAACCCAAGAGAGCATCAATTCTCAGCTACTTAGTTCAGC
The DNA here is from genome assembly GCF_044657685.1 of Stegodyphus dumicola. Lineage (NCBI taxonomy): Eukaryota > Metazoa > Arthropoda > Arachnida > Araneae > Eresidae > Stegodyphus > Stegodyphus dumicola. The sequence goes on from NC_140769.1 coordinate 136,305,333, forward strand.
GTTGAGTTCGGTATATTGAGAGATCTCCGCGCGAGCTTCGCTCTTTAGATGTGCTTTGTACTGCGTTGTGTTTAACATTCTTAGTAGGCTAAAGGGTAACTAATAACGGTGTTCTGTCATGAGAAAAGTTCCAGAAGTGTTTCTTTCGGGCAAATAAATTTTATTAAGCTATCAACAGTTATGCATGTATTCAATCCATTACGAACTCGTTCGCAGGTAACAATATCAAGTTGAAGTTGCTTAATAAAGAGATTAAAAAGCCGTAAAGTATTTTTGATAATCTAAATCTATAATCTGTTTTTCAGCTTGCATCTTATTGATACAATTTAAGATAAATTTTGTAAATTATTAAATAAATTTGAAATTAATATATCCAATTTATAAGTGCCATAAACTCAGTGTTGTTGCTTTTAATAAAAAAAATCTAATGTGTACCCCACATGACTTCCTTGCACGGAATATTAAATTATACGCATTTTTTCTTGCATTTCATTTACACTTATTGGATTGAATTAAATCTACTTCGCCGACAGCGCATTAACCACAATAGAATAAATGAATTCTTTAAAATTCACTCTAGTATTTGTTTACCATAGCGACACTCTGGCGCTAGATTCACTTAACAGTATGATATTTCGTTCATATTATAACTCATAATGCGCAAAATTTATATCATTTAAAGAATAGAATTATCTAATCGTTGCGACATGTTCTATAATAAAGCCAGAATGATGTATAAAAGAAATTAAGAAAACAAAACAAAAAAGAAACAATTTTTCACAGACGATTGAGTTTTTCTCATTCAATTAATTCCGTTCTCACTTCGCGAGAAGGCAAAACTACATAAAAACTCAAAATATCTATATTAAAAATTACGAAGTAAATCTCAGACACTTATTTCCTCGAAAAAATTCCAGAAAGGATTAAGCATGATTTAATTTACAATAATAAATGAAGGCGTTATCTTTGTTGTTGCGAAACTAAGTTTCTCTAGATTGGCAACAAATCCACTAGTCTGCTGTTTCAAATGTAAACAATCAATGGCCGCCATAAAAAAAGTCTTAGCGGCACTTAAACAACTTTAAAATTGTTGATAATTCTAAAAATATTGCATACAGATTTCCTAAAGACATAAAAACCTTAACCGGAAGATAAAAACAGCATAATTCAATCATTTTTAAAGCAAAAAATGTACAATTTACAAACATATAAGAGTAAAGAAACTGAGATCACTGAGCCGGGTAACAGAGTGGATATATATATAAATATATTTATATACGTTTGGTGCGGCCGATTGCAACCAAAATACGAGGTGCATATCTACATGTTATAGCAGTCCTATATGCAAAATTTCAACGTTCTGAGGCTTCTCGTTTTTGAGTTATGCGAGATACGTACATACGTAAGTACGTACGTGCGCGCGTACGTACATACGTTCGTACAGACGCGACAGATTCTCTTCGGAATTAATTTTAAAGCAGTTTTATAATTTTTTTGGAGGAAACGAGTCTTTTATTCTGTCCTTACGTACAGATATCACGCAAAAACATCGTTAAATTGTATTCGATAGCGGTCAAAATGGATATTTTCGTTGAAATATGCTGCCTGAAACTTTTCGCTATTACGATACTTCCTCTTTACTTCGTAGAAGAAAGTAAAAAATTGTGTGAACTTTTGAAGCTTTGTTGCAATAAATAAAATTTTTAACGCCGTATATTAAGTTATTGGTATAGAATAATTTTTTAAAAATTATACGATATTTTACAATTTTTAATTTTTTAACATTTGCTTAATTTTTGAAATTTTTAATTACAAACTCTTTTTTGAGTGAGTAAATTTAGCTTGCAGTTTTCATGTGAATTCAAGTTTTGTAAAATATTATTGCAAAGCGCTTACGACGCATTCATTTAATATGTACTTCTGTTGGTATTTTAGGTGGAAGGGCATCATCTTGCAAAATGTTTCATATTTAATGGGACAAAAAGAAAACATACCTGTGAACGCTTAAATCACTCTGTTTTGTTCAATCAAATTTACAATAAAACTATAGTTATCCAAGTTTCTATAGATGTCCTTTGTGTGACCTTCCGGTGACACGGCAAATATCTATGCGGTATTCCAGTTGCTGCATCATTTGTTATACTTTGTGAATGGTGCGAGAACTTCAGTTATCCGTTGCTTCAGTTGATCTAAGTCCGGGGAAAATGTAGGCATGAACACTTTGTCTTTAACAAAACTCCATAGAAAAAAATCACAAGGGGTCAGATCTGGGAAGCTCGGTGGCCTAGAAAGCAATGGCTGACCCAGCTCTGCCAATAGTTTGACCCAGCACTGCCAATCCAGCGATGGGATAGACTGTCGTAGATGGGGTAGCGATGGGGTAGTAGACAGGTACTGGCGTACATTTTTATGCCAATGTGCTGGAGCACCGTGTTGCTGCAGAAGTCGAGAATCGCTTCTTCTAACTGAGGGAACAACCACTCTGATAATATATGTCGGTAAATGCACCCGTTAATTGATTTTGCGACGAAGAAAAATGGACTAAAGACACAAATGTTGGGAATGGCGCAGGAAAGATTTACCTTTGGAGTATCACGTTCATGTTCCATTACACGATGCGGATTTTCCAGGCCACAAAATCGTAACTTACGATGATTAACTTTGCCAGAAACGTTAAAGATGACTATATCCATGAACACAAATCTTTCACTAAACCATCTACCTCTAGCTTATCTTGCAAATTCTCATAAAGAGCTAACACAACGGTTTGCTGGAAGGTTTTAATGCCTGCAGCATCTGAAAGACGTAAGGCCGGAATTGTAGATATTTCTGTAACACACATCACACCGTTATATGAGGCACACTGACTTCATACTCGCATGGAGCGTGTATTTTGTTCGTAAAAACGTTTCACGAATTTTTTTAACCACTTTGGTTTTGTCTGCTGTACGTCGTGGACTTGTTTCCGTACACAAGCAGCTCGTTTCCTGGAACTACCACATCCACCGTTCGATGTCGTGACAATGCGGGGGAGGGTTCTTTGCCAAATTTCTGCGAAAATGTCTTTGAAAAATGACTAACGATAATGTTTCGGAGTATTAACGATAATGTTTGGCCGCATGGATGGCGCCATTTTTATTAACAGTGCCTCTAGCGGCGATTTCGTAACAGGAAGACTTTTCGCTATTGGCAGACAGAACTCGTATAATTGTAGTTTTAGAATTAATTTGTTTCCCCTTAATAAATCGATTACAAAATTTGCACTATGCTATTCTTTTTGTCCCATTGAATCTGAAACACCGTGTATTTTCGCGCTAGTGCGTTACGTAAAACGTTGAACATCTGTATTATTCGTAGATTTGAGAATGTGTCGCTTGAATTAAATTTCTTCTTTCATAAATTTAAAGTTTAATTCTGGATACTTCCGACCGTAGCGAACAGAAAGTCTTTTGAAGGCGAGAAATTTAAGCTAGCTGACTATTTAAACTTCGTTCTCACGTGTTTTCGGTCCAGCGAGCATTTTCCGGCACAAATTGGCTTCGTCGAACGAATAGCTAACGAAACTTTCACTTAGCTCGTTTCATTAACAATTTCTGCCTCAGCTGCGCAGCTGGGACTTGAACTCATCCGTTCAGTTTTATCCCTGGAGAATATATCACAACTTTATGAATGTTCCTGGCTTGAGTTTGAAAATGTTGAACTTCGTTAGGTTACTGCAGTAAACTAGTCAGTACGTGAGTTAAGTGGTATACTGGGAATATAATGCTTCTGGGCTTTCATTTCTCTGAGCAGGATTTTACGTTCTATCATCTAGAAAGTTGGGAGGCTATTATCTGATGAAACTATAGTTTAATGAATTTCATAATAAATTTAAAATAAAATTATAAAAAGCATCACTATTCATCAGGTAGTCTATGACATCAGAAACATGTTTTAACGTATGTAACGACAATCAAAACGTTCATAAAAATTAGCAGTTGGGTTTATTAAAAGTACTTTAATTTATTTTCGTTAGATAATCTATTAAAAATCGAAGTCGTACGTTTTATTTCTATTCTAAAAAGCTTTTGTTCCCCCCCTTGCTTTATAATGATGGTTAAAGTATCAATTATGAATAAAATCTTTGTATTTTTTTTTTAATTTATTAAAAAGAAAATTTGTTTTAGGCAAACAATTTGAAGATTTGCATTACTATGTACTACTTCTATATGGGGGCAGCAAAAGCTAATCTTCAAAATTCTAGAGCCCCAGCGGCTGAACATTTGGTAGTTCGATCCGATGTTCGAATCCGGGTGAACGAGCTGCCTGCATGGTAGTTTTAGTGGTTTTCCCCATGTGTATATGAACCAGTTTTCCTTACAAAATCGGACCCACCAGAAGCCGAACGGATTAAGTGGCTGAACACCGCTAGTTTTCAGGGTAGTTTCGTTTCCGTGTTTTTTTGTACATACGAGCCAGTTTCCCTTAAAAAGTCCTCCACGAAGACATCCCTCCTCTTAGGCGGATAGCTCTCAAGGCTTTGTTCTAATCATATAAACCAAACCAAACCTTTAGAAAGTCCTTCATGAAGACATCCCTCCCCTTAGCCAGATAGCAGTCCTATGCTTTGCCGTAATTAAATAAACCATAAACCAAAAGGTAATTCAAAATAAAGCCCTTAAGCTCCTTGGTGCTTTCGAAATAGCGTAATGAAGACACCAAAATCTGCATTGTGGCGGAATTTATCAAAACTGCAGCTGTTAAATGCTGTAAAAATGTTCAAGAACGTGAGAATATATTTAAAAAAAAAAAAAAAAAAAAAAAAAAAAAAAAAAACCGTTTTCCTTGACAAACATCCATATCTAGCATAATTATTCTTATTATTATAAAAAGCAATAATTAAATATTCCACTTCGTTAACTATGTTTTTGTTCTTAAATTATGAATTTCCTCCTTCAATCCAACCACTTTCGGATTTTCCTCATAAATAACTTGGATGAGACAGTTTTCCTTCGAAAAAATTCCATGCAGGCGTCCCTCTTCTTAGGCAGAGAGCCTTCGTCTTATTTATCATATGTTAAATTGTTCTAGATAATCCAATACATGCACTCCCACATATAGGTATTATTGCCACAGCATTTTACTAAAAAATAAACAAAAATTAAATGGGTTGCTACATTAAATGAAGTAAAGAGACACTTCACTACTCTCCCCCCCCCGGAGATAAAGTCTGAGAAGCTTCTCCCCGCATCTCATTATTTTTTATTACTTATTTTATGTATTTACCATTTATATAATTTGTATATTATTTAATTTTTATTATTTATTTATTTAGCTGTGTATTTTTTTGGGAACATACTTGACCATAAGGACTTTATCTTAATCTTAATTCCCCCACTTCTATTGTGCTTTCTTTGGTAAAGACTTCAGTGAACATTAAACACATCGCAGCTATTAGCTAAAAAACATTTCCGGCAATTATCATTCCCATGCCGCCCAACCGGCGTAGTGGTTAGCGTTGCTGACTGCCATACCGGAGGGCCCGGATTCGAATCCCGGAGAAAGTATGGATGTTTGTAAATGTTGAGGTTGGTGGTAGGGTAAGAGGGGGAAAACCCTCAGACTCATCCCCCCCAGGGTGCTCTCCATCAAAATTGGGAACGGAACTAAGCTAAATCGCTATCCCCTGCCAGAATGCGGAAAAGATAAATAGATGGTAACGTAATTTAATTTAATCCTATGACCTGCAATGCTAAAAAGAGAGTATATACCTATAATTATAGACTTTATCGTTTGCAAATAAATTTGTTTGTAATAAGTAAAACTCTTTGTTTTGGCTATACCGCAAATGGACGAATGAAAATTTAGACACCTTTTAAAAATTAAAGCCGAATCAAAATTTTGGTCACCAGTAATCTATGAATTGACAATTATCAATGTGCAGTACCTGTCAAAGTGCGTGGACGACAAATGCACGATAGCGTAACGTAACTTAAGCCTCTGAGTGGCAAGGACGTATATATATACGGCCTAAAACATTTTTTGTGATATCTGTAAAAACGTATATATACGTGGATTTTAAAATATATCCAAGAAAATTAAGTCAGTATATTAAAAGTACACAAATCCAAGAAAGTACAAGAGGACAAGAAGATACAAGAAGTATAAAGTACAAGAGGGTATTTTGACATTAAAATCAAGAAAATATTTCTCTCTCATGGTAGTTTTGGGAACTTCATGCTTTCTTAGTGGAAACAGGGCCGGTGGTCAACGTTCTACAATTTTTTAAAAGATTGCTGTCGACGTTTCTAACGTTAATAGATGCTTTACCATTTTCATATGCATATCATTCAGAATATGAATTTGTGGCGAAAGGATTTCTAGTGTCAAGTTTTCGAACCGTAAAGCCAGAGCATAAAGTTTCAGTCGTTTCGCAAATATACGTTTTTATTCTCAAACATAATCTCGCTATTAAATATCCAAAGATCACCCGTGGTAATTTATCATACTAATTATCTGTGACAGAATTGATTTTTCTCATTTATTTCAGGGATGAAACTAAAGCTAACCCCAAATAATAGTGAAGACCGATAACTATGTTTGCTCTCATTGGAAAAGTTGAAAATTTCCATGCATAAAATTAATGATTTCGAGTAGAATTATTAAAACCCAAGACAGGATACTAACATTAATTGAAATATTTTCCTTATTTTCTGAGCTTAACGATGAGTTTCAAGCCATTTCATGTTTGTAAATTACAGAAGTTATGAAATTTGAATCCAGATTTTTGTTTAAATTTAATTATATATTAAATTTTGCTTCTGCCTGCATGTGAAAAAAAACTGTAACACTCTGATGTTTAGCAAATTATTTACTAGCCTTAGGTACATAATATTTACTTTTCCATATAATTCCGTAATTAAGCTTATATAAATTACACTAATAATATAAATGCTATTGACACTTTATATTACAAATTGTATGTTACAAATGCAGTTAGAGCAGAAAATATATATTTCACCAGTTTAACAGTTATTGGAAAATAAAATAAAATACTATGAAGTACATATGTTGCCATGAAAGACCTAAATTGGAGAATGTCGACTTTCACCGGAGAATGTCAACATTCACCAAATATGTCGGTGAAAGATCGAATATTGCACTACATTCTTGTACATTCGGACCCTCACCGGTGTATGTCGACAATCACAGATATGCTCTGGTGTAAGTCGAAAAGAGAGGTCATAAAATGCCATAATAGTTTAATAATAATGTTGCAATAAATAAGATTTGAACCACATAATTTAGTAAATTTTTTATTACTGTTATTTTATTTTCTCATTTAGTATAATTAAGTAAGCTTTTAATTTCTATTATTTTCCTTTCTCATTTTGAATGTATTGTGTGTTTTAGGTTCTTATGTTCTTATTTCAAGTCTCAAGTGCGTTTATTCGCGACTGAATTACGGAGAAGAAAATATAATATTGCTATATGTTCAACATTCACCATTAGTACATGGTGAATGTCGACTTTGACCGGTGTAAGTCAGAAATAAGAGTATTTGGAAAGTATTTCGGACATACACTAAGTGACTATGTGAATGTTGACATTCACCGGTGAAAGTCGACATTCTCCAGATTTCGGTGTTTCACCGTAACACATACACTGGTGTGCAAAAATTAAGGACGAGACGGTTTTTTCAATATAACTTTGTACAAAAGCTTTCCAAATCAACACATTTAATACCGTAAGATCCCCAATACGTAAGGACATGAGTAATGTAAGCAACACTTACTAAAAGAGAAATCGGAGGGATAATAAGAAGCTTTATTGAAAAAGTAGCATGGAGCGCAATGCGACTGAAGGCTGAAACATCCCTGTGATGGGTGTCCAGCAAGAAACATCCGGTCTTTAATAGGGGATATGATCTCACCTGACTGCTAGGCAGGTTTCACACCGTTTGCCCATGCTGAGAATGAGGGTGTCAATGAGTTGTTGAGGCATTGCTGCCCATTCGTCTTGCAGCGCCAATCGAAGCTCCGGAATCGTTACTGGTGGTAAGGTACGAGCTGCCAAGCGTCTGCCTAGAAAATCCCATGCATGCTCGATGGGATTAAGATCCGGAGATCGTGCCGGCCAATCCATACGTTCAATATCCTCACTCTCTAAGAGCTGTTCGGCAGCTACTGTGCGATGACATGGTGCATTGTCGTCCATGAAAAGGAACTGCGAACCCATAGCGCCTCTAAAATGACGCACATATGGAAGAAGAATCTCGTTACAATAACGGGTCCCATTGACTGAACCTGCGTCGAAGATGTGGAGGTCTGTACGACTACCAAGCATGATGCCTCCCCAAACGAGAACACCGCCACCTCCATACCTGTCCCTTTCAATGATGTTCGAGGGATGATTGCGGCTTCCCCGCTCTCTCCAGATGAGTATGCGATGAGAATCGCTACTCAGACTGAATCTGCTCTCATCTGTAAAGAGTACTCGTCCCCATTCATTGTCTCTCCAATTCCGGTGTTCCCGGCACCACAGAGAACGCCTTCTCCGATGGGCAGGCGTTAGAGGTACACACCGTACAGGGCGTCGTGCAAACAGACCACCACCGTGCAGTCTTCTGGCCACGGTAAAACGCGATATCGGTCGTCCAGTCGCCTGTGTCGTGTGTCTAGCGATTTCTCCCGCTGTCTGCCGCCTGTTTCTTCTGGCCTGTAAGGCAATATACCGATCATCTGCGGGTGTGGTTCCTCGTGGACGACCACTACTAAACCCCCGGATAACTGTTCCTGTAGTTTGAAATTGTCTCCAAAGTCGTGAAACGATGCTGTGAGCAATATTGAACTCTGCAGCCACACTTGTCACACTGCGGCCTTCCTCCAACTTCCCAATGATTCGACCTCGGATAAAAGCATCCAAATGTCGTCTAACAGATTGATTATTCGCCATTTCTCGCTGAAGCAGCAACTCGGTGTGATTTTAACTGCTATACGGCGTGCAATCTCTTTGCCAGAAATACTGATCTTACACCGACAACATGCTTTATACTACTCAGACACTCCCCCATTACGTCTACCTGCATATCTGCGCATGTGCTACCGTACATCACCTTACTTAATCTCCTGATTGGTCTTTCTGTCCGCTCTGCCTCCTCGTTCAGCTGATATGCTAATTTTTCGACTTCGTCCTTAATTTTTGCACACCAGTGTATGTTACTTTAATTCCTTCCGTTAAGATATAGTTTTTGATGTAAGGTTTGTGTATAAGATATATTTTTATAAGCATACCTTTCATAATTAATTAATTATTGCTATTGATATTGTAGAGACATTAGGTATATTGGAAAAGCCGGAGAGATGAAAAATTAGCAACCGCCTTCGCCGAGAATCGAACCACGGACCTCTGAAACACCGGCTCAGTGTGCTGACCACTACACCACGAAGGCACCCTAGGAAAGCGGGAGAAATGCCTTATAACGTATATTTATAATGTTTTAGTTGCATATTGTTTAGATCAGAAATATAAATTAATATTATAACAGCACTAATAAAGGCAACACTTTTGATTAATAAACAAAATTAATTAAAAAATTAATTGCCTCAAAGTAGCAAAGAAAATTAACAATTAAAGTTAGCAAAGAAACAACCTTGTATTAATTAGAAAACAATTAAAAATTAATTTCAACTCAAATTAGAAAAAAACACAACCTTGTACTTGACGGAGATTTAGACAAAAAGGTCAATTAATTTCGAGAGCAAACAGATCTCTTTTCATTACAAACATTCAAAGAAGAGGTTCCTCTGGTTAGAAATAACATTAATAACCTTATCATGATTCCATTTCATCCTTATGTTAGTTACAAAATTGCACGAAATCTCCAGAAGTCCATCTTTCAAATCATTTTCTCGTCTATCAGTAAAATGCATGGTTTGTTTCTCAAAAATTCCATTTCTGACTTTAATGCATAGGGAATTTCTAGTATATCGTGTCAGTTTGCTTTGAGATACATCGGCCAAGCTAAAAGAACGTTGAAGTTTCGTATAAAGGAACATGAATCTTAAGTACAAAAAGACCAAATTAACAAGTCTTCGATAGATAATCATTGTCTGGGATTTAATCATAATTCTGACTTTGACTGTGCAAAAATTATCCAGAGAGCTTCTTCCCTTGATGGATTGGATTTTCTTGAAGCTTTTCACTTTCACGAAGCCTTAGCATGTTTAGTTAATGACTTTAAGTCCAATACAGCCCTTCCTTGCTCTTAAATTTCTATTAATTCTTTTTTTTCAATTTTCTTTACTAATTTCGCCGCCAAATGGCACTACCTTCCTTTCGCTTTACTGCAGTAGAGTATAATTAAGGCGTTATACCCGCTGCGTTCCAGTCTTGAAGACTGAAGATTAGATTGCAAATTTCTTTGCTCCTGATGAAGAGAGACCTGTGTGTCTTCGAAATCTATTGAGCTTTTTTGTCTAAATCTACGCCAAATATAAATTTGTTTCTTTGGTAATTTTGAAATATGCAAGAATCGACAGGATCATCCATGTCACTAATAATATGAGTACCAACGTTTATTAATTTTTAGTTAATAAGGCAGAGATTATCCAAGTTCTAATAGCTTTGAATTATTTATGACAGACACAACATATCTTCTGTTAACTTAGTTAATTTATACAGATATAGAATTAAATAAATTTTAATAAATTGCACTTTAAAATATAAGTACACTGGCATCGCGTGCTTGAAAAAATTGCTTTCGAAAGGGCCGAGAGTAAGGCGGTCCTCAGAAAATTCTAATGTGAAAATGGTCCCCAGTTCTTCCAGTATCACATATTATTAAGAAAAGAATACGATTGTTGCTATCTCGATGAACCTGAATCACCAATTTCACAGCGGCTCTGACTACTCCTACACTCTTAATTATTCTGGAAATTTATTGTTTTTCGTATTTCATTCTTAAGGTTATATCAGTGCTAACTGTTTAAGTATTCTTAATAAATTCTTGCTTTGATTTAAAAAAAATCTGAAGATAATAATTTGAACTCTTTTTCAAATATTTTTTTTTTTTTTTGGCAAGGATTCTGTAAATTTCATGTGTATTTTTTTAATATATGTAAATTTGCTTTTAAAATATCTATTTTTAAAATAGCTTTTCACTAAATGCACATTTCAAAATTTTCTTTTCTTAAAAACTGAAAAAAAAAATTTTTTTAATTTTATTTTTATGGTTGTTTTATGAGGCACTCTAAAAGTTCAAGGCCTTTTTAAAATTTGGACTCGAAATAGGTTTAGTTCTGACATTTGATTTCAAATATCTTTCCCTGTTCTCAAGAGACGAGAGATAAAAGAAGTTATTTCCTTAGTTAATTAATTGATTTCGTGAATGTACAAGAACGTTACCTGCTGAATACCTGCTTAAGCGGAAGGTATCTTTGTGGAGAATTTTTCTAGAGAAATTGACTAGCATTTACCTCGGGGGGGATGAGTCCGAAAGTATATACAGCAATAACATGTAAAGCATGCATGCTGCTATCCTGTTCATTTGAATGCGAAACTGGCTCTAATTACCGATGAGTCTTAGCCAGTTGATGATGGATGAGTAGCAAAAAATATGTCTCTGATATGTTTTGAAAATTAATATAACTTAAAAATGTGATCATTTTTTTTCTGGAACAAGAGAATTTTTTCCATAATTAAACTAAAATGGAAATTTTAAAAAAGGTACCTTTTGAGATAAATACATTGTATAAAAAGAGAAAAACAATCCTGTATCCATATTTGTTTTAATTTTAACAGCACATTTTGGCCATATAAGTGTTGTTAAAAATACCTAGATTCGATAGCGATATATAATTGTGGATTTTTCTGAATTTATTAATTATTCTGAAGCAATCATTTTCTACCAGATTATTGATACTCATCATTGAAGATCCCATAATATGGTAGTTTGATCCGAGTTCTAATCCTAGCGAAAGTAGTAGTTGAATGGAAGCTATCGTGGTTTTTCCCATGTGTGACGTTAATACGCGTTGATTTTCCTCCACGAAAGCATCTTTCCTCAACCCCTGATTGCCTTGCCGTAATCTAAATAATTTTGAACAATCCTAAATCAAATCCTAGAGAACATGGAAATCTTGTCTGTATGGAAATTTTGGTATTTTCTTCATGCTTAACGCGAATACCAATAAGCCTTCTTTAGAAACATCTCCATTGTATCCAGGGCATCCCTCTCCTTAACAGATTCTCATGTGCTTTGTCTTAATCAACTAAGTTAACCTAACAAAAATTGCTGATTTATTTAAGAATACTGTTTTTAATAATAAATACACGTATATTTGTCATAAATGCTTGCTAGATAAATTTAAACATTTAAAAAAATTTTTTTCATTTAAAATTAAGCTGTTTTTTCTCCTTTTCTGGCGGTATTGAAATTAACAGATGTGTCTTACAATCGGTGGATCCTTAGAATCAATGAAATATGGTATTTATGTTTGATAGTAACTGAAAATGTTTTCAATCTTTTTGAATGCCATTTTATCATCCAAGTTCTGATACGAAATAACTTCGCCTGCAGGAAAATGAGTCTTCCAGTTGCACAGTTTAAAAATCAGTTTTCTTGCAAATTCACTGCTCTTGCCGTCAAATGTATTTTTTTCTCTCGTGCAGTTTAGTTTCTATTGTTTTTTGACCGCGTTTACTTGGGAATTGCCCCAGAAATCGGGTCGAAACTAGAACGAGAAAATTTTCTGTTCACATGCAAATACTGTTTACGCATGTAGCCATTTCACGGTAGGTTAAAGAACTTAAAACAATTCAATTTTCTGTTCCACTTGTTGACTTCAATCTGGAGTATTTTGCTGTAATTTTATAACCCATTTCTAAACAGTTCGAACCTAGAAACAATGCACGGTATCCATTTTATTGTTGTGATGCTTTCAACCGACAAAATAGACGGTATTTCTGCTAAAGAGAATCACAAATGGAAGTTCTAACGACTTTGCACTAAACATGTCATAAATGACTTTAAAAACATCCTATGTTAAGTGCGGTGATGCTGCAAATGTTCATAAAAATGATCATTTGGACATATTTAAGTTAACGCGTGCAATATAAAATGTTGTACTTTTAAGTGGGGAGTAGAAATATACGAAGGACATGTTTAAAATATGTTATTTGCGCGTTACGCGAAAGGGCTGATAATCTCAATATTGAGCATAAGTTGCAGAATTGTAGCACGAGTAAAAATGCTTAGAATTGTGAGGTTTACCACTGTGTATTTGCAGTCAAAAGTGAGTAACCTTAAGAACTACTTAGCGAATAATCGCTTAAGTTCATGTAACAAGAAACGACAAGATGGAAGGGTAACTAACCCTTTATTATTCCAATAAGATTTAACAAAACTCCGCCTTGGAGTGTACAATAAAAGCCGATACTTGGGCTTGAACTTAAGAGACTAAGAAATAAACTAAAACTAAGATTAACTAAAGAGATATAGCCGAAACTATCAAGATTCTAATCGAGTTGGCCCCTTAACTCTATTTGACTACGAAGCTTATCAAGGGCCTGAGTACGGCCGAGTGTAATAACAGCTTTGAGAGAGAGTAGCCAAAAGGCAGACGCGCGCAAATCAGAAACTCTGACTCTCTCTAAATCAGCAAGTAGAACTTCGCGGTTAAATACCGCTCTTCCTAATTACGTATTCAGAAGGATTCTAAAACTACGTTCTGGCCGGAAGTAGTAAGTTTAAGTTAAGAATTTGATAGGAAAGGAACTTTAACTTAAAATTTAATTGTTAATAAAATTAACATAATCCTTACAGAATCTTTGGAGCGAGAAACGTCAGAGAGCGAATATGCACTTTCCTGAATTCAAATAATCCTTCATATCCGATTGGAGAAAGGCACAAGAACTATTCGAACCAATGGAGTTGGTGACGAATTATCGTCCATAACTTCTCAGTTTGTGCGCCATTGCAGAGATTGTTAGGTTTGTCGGGGACGAGGAATGTGATAAATCCAATTAAACCTTGCGAAATTTGAACCATTCATATCCCATTTGTGAGCCGCATGTACAAATTACTTATACAGCAAGGGCATGCACAAAAGAATGCAATTTTTCTATACAAATATAGTCATAATTTAAAATTTTCTTAAAGAAAGGTTCTAATATACATTTTCTGGGCATTGCTTATCACACGTTTCCTTACATACTAGGCGAAAATTTCTACCCAAACCAGATTTGCGCATATTTCTGTCCGTCATAGAGCTATAATATGCAGATGTAAATCAAAACACGAAACGCATGTTGTGCATTTTCTTAATTCTTTTTGGCTTGTGTTAGATAACTAACGAAATGCAATCTTCGAAAATATGGGATTGTCTTATAAGTTCGTCTTTCTTTCAGTTAATTTAATCTTTAGTTTTCATTAAATCTTTTATCAGTTTATATTTTTTGTCCTTCACTTTATATGACTTCTTGTTAACGTTCTATAACATCTTCTCCGTAAGCTGCCTGATTCATTGCCTTGAGCAGCTTCGGAAATTTGAGAAGCTTCACTGAGAAAGAACAGGAGAAGATGTTGAAAATGCTGATTTTTGTGTATTTGAGTCACAAAAACCTAAATAGTACTCAAAATTTCAATTTTACAAACATGCTTGTAAAATTAAAGCGTAAATTAAAAATTTCAGAAATAGTGAATAGAAGTTTCAGAGAAGCAATTTAGTTATAAAATACCATTTAACACTAGGAAAAATAATTTTTCGTGTTATTTTAAACAACTCTGGAATAAAATTATGCAAATTTATATGACATGTATTATTATTATTAGCCCAAAGGACATTAGCCCAGAAGAGCTATTAATTTCGTTTAGGCATTTTGCGTTGGCTCACTTTAAATGTCGGTTCACTTTTCAAACTGTTACCACCAAATATTAGAGGCCTGTGTTATGCGAGGTGTGACACAAAAAAAGAGACTAGCTTGTCTCCTTTGTCTTGAAACAAGTAACTTGAAAACAGAGTGGAGTTGGCAACAACTGTTTTGCTGACGTTATGTCAGACACCTCCTCTACTCATACGGCAGTTTCGACTGAACTGACTATGCCAGTGGGGAGTACGGCATCATTGAGTGAACACGAGCAACTGCACGGAACGCAAAATTCCCCGCCCGTCGTTGGCAATAGCTTTGAGCACCTTATAGGAGGCAGTGCAACTTAGCTGAGTTCCGCCCCCTATTTTGACGGAGAGCACTCCGAGAGGACGGGTCCGGGGTTCTCCTAACCCTTCTTCCTCTACCACCAACATATCTATAGGACTTTTGGCTCGCTGCATATTTAGAGTGCCCCATGCCGCACGGACACTATACATTTACACACGTCCATTCCTTCTCCGGGATTCGAACCGAGCCCTCTGGCACGGCAGTCAGCGACAATATCCAAACCATTATGCCAGTTGGGCGGCGTCAGCACTCATAGTGTCAGGAAATTACAAAAATGCATTGCGTGGATGAGGATAAAATCTCAATGAAAGTTTTAATAATTGTTTGGGGGAAGAATTTAGTAATTGTTTTTATCATTATTTATATATATATTTAAAATTATAGTAGCTATAGTCATCTTACTAAAATGAAATTACTTCCTAAAATAAAGGCCAAGCTGAAAGTTATAAACCTGTAGTCATTGGGGACTTATTGACGATCACAAATCTGCGGCAGTGCAATGAATTTAAGCTTAGTTTTAATATAAAACTAAACCGAAGTACACTGGTAACGTGAGTTGTGTCTGAGGTCTTTCAGGGGCCATTGGTCATAGATGTTCTATGGACTAATTGTCTTCAGGAGGGAAATCACCCAGTTTCGTACCGAAGCAACGCTTTCGAAAGCTACTGGATAATCAATTATTCGTTAGCATAATGCATTGTAATGAACTGACTGCTTTGGATTGAGCTGGATTATTTCATTGTGATAAAGCATACTCGGGGTACATACCTAAGGGAAGCGACCTCTTCGCGAGGATTTTCTAGTGGAAACTGTCTCGTATTCAATCACCTTACACCTTGAGAACTATGAAAAGGCACATTCAGCCAGCCCATAACGTACTAAATCAAAAATTTTCGAAAAAAATTCTACTAAAATATTAAAAATAGCCTGCCCTTCTGAAAAAGTTATGTGACCAAAAATGTCTCTAAAGTTATACTCAGCTTTTCGAAAGAAAGCCGCATCGCTGCGTGCCATTAAATAGAAAACGACTGGAGGAGAAAAAATCGAAAACAATCCAAATTTACTCCCAGCATCTTTCTTGTTTTCCCCCAATAACCGATAATGGGGACTGTTTTGTAACGGTTTGGTTCCCCCGAAGCAGGGCCGTCTGTGCGGGCCTTCGCACGCGAAATGTTTCGCCGTCCATCGGGGCGAAGCCAATTTACGAGATCCGTAAATTCTGTACATAAGTGTCGGCATTTCCCGCGGAACGTGGGAAAGTAGTTCATGAACTGGAACTGTTTTATGTTTCTATTTCGGAGAGATTCGTTGGTTCACTTTTGCTGTCGTTGTACCTCTATATCACTACGTCCGCGCAGGTAATATAATAAAGCACTTTAAGTATGGATCAATAACTGCAAGCAGAGTAAACGCTATGTAGAGCAAAAGTAGGACAGAAAGGGTTAATTCGGGTTCTTACAACTGCTGTTTTCTCTGCTAAAAGAGACATTAATCGAAATTAAAGCGTCAACGAACCATCTTCCCATTGCCACGATGTAATTGCATTAATAATTGCCCATGTAATTGCATTAATAATTCGATGTACCATACATTAACTTCTGTAGTATATTTCCTTAACATACTCCAACAATATCGATTAGAGGAAATTCATTATGTAAACGATACATACATATATATATATGTACAGAGAGAGAATTTTTAATAAAAAGATTCCATCAACTCTAAATGAGAAGAAATCCTCTTAATCTCTTAAATGAGAAGAAATCCCTAAAACAATAGAAATTCATACAAATGCGTACTGATACAATGTTATCAAGAGGAGGTAGATCAAATGTCAATTAAAGACATCTTCCTATGAAACCCACTAGATTTCTGTTCATCCAAATTAATTGATGAACTATCTCAAATTATTTAATTATTATAGTTCATCCGAAAATTTGGAATACCTCCTTTACACAGCCACTTTCCTTTCAGTAATACATAAAAACAAATTAAATTAGTTGCAGTAATGTATATAGTTACTAATATTAATATTAAAATGAAATAATTTATAAAATCTAGAGAAAGAACGCAAGTAAAATTTATAAAATAACTGAGAAGAAAAAATTTTTTGAACTTATCTGTAATGAAGACAAATTTGTTTGAAATTATCTATAATTAAGAACAAAGGAAAGTTATTCAAAATGTAAAGTGACGCCAAGGGTTACTTGTTTGGCGCAGTTGGCGATAAAAATGATGATGGAAAATTTTAAATTTCTCAAAATGAGGAATTATTATACGATTTTTTTAAAATTAAAATTGGAAAGTATTAAAATAATGCAAAAAAGAAACACAAAAACGGGCAAATGTTAGAAAAGAATAAAACTTTCACACCAAGAGCTTATCATGACGAGTTGTCTATATTTAATTAACTTTTCAGCAGCATTTTGTTCAGAAATGTTTTGGGGCATTTTGTTTTAAAAACTTATATATTCCAAAGCATATATATACACTTTGGAAGAGGATATTTACACTTTGAAAGATATATAGTTATTCCCCCATTCTGGGGGAATTTGAAAAGCACAAGTTTTAGTGTTCACCACTCTTAATCATGCAGATAAGCGTTGAAGGAATAAGACTACTGAAATCTAGTAACTGGATTCAAGTCCGAATCCCGGCAAAATGGCTAGCTGCGTGAATGTTTTCAAGATTTTACCATGTGTAATGTAAATAATATGACAAGTCTTTATTAGAAAATTCTCTAGGAAGGCATCATTTTTCTTAAGCAGATAACCGTCATGTACTGTGAGACATTAAGATAATTATAATCATAAGAGGGAAAAAAGAATTCTCAAACTGCCATCGTCATTTTGCGTGAACTGCTCACGTCATTTTGCATCCTCTTTCAGTTTTTTATATATTTTCTGAAGTAGAATTTTAAGATATTCATGTTATTGATGGGTATTTTATAATTTAAAAACATATATAGATATATGAATCTTGCAATTTAAAAGAAAGAGATTACATTTTAGCACGTTAAAATGATTTCGAACTTTAAAAATCTTTAAAAATAAAAATAATAAAAAATAGGAAAGAATTTTAAAATGGGAAAGATCGTTTTAACTGATCATGATCGTTTTTCTTATTAGGTGAAAATAATATCAACTGAAACACAATCTTTGTTGTCCTGTAACATTTAAACTCAACAGCTTCCAAAATCAAAAATAATTTTAATTTTAAAAGCTTTAGCACTTGCAAAAAAATATTTCCTTTTCTACCTATTTTCACATTTCCTTTTCTACTTTTTATTTCAATTATCTGTATTATTTTAATTAAGAGGATTTCGAACTCTAAAAAGGGAGCTATCTTGGCACAGAATAGTTTGGTTTGCCCTTTCTGGTGGGGCTTAGGACCTGCATCTGTCCCTCCCTTCTTAACGCTTTTCTTTACCCATAATGGAACATTTAGAACAGCTTCTGAACGTTTTTCCACTGAAACGTGTATTCGCTTGAAAACTCGTATCCCCCTTTTTTAAAACACTTTGCTTAGATGCCCGCTCGTAAAATAATGTTATTCAATGCGAAGGCATCAAGAACCATTCACGGAAATGGAAGAAGACGCTTGAAGTCTCTCCTGAAAAGTATGAATCCATTACACTACAGTCTGCATCAGCTGCAAAGATGATCGCATAAAACGATCGCATCACGCTATAATGTTGGGTTATACGAAGTTTTTGGAGCAAATATACGAGAAAGTGAGCATTTTCCATTTCTGTTTTTCCTGAAGTGGGTGCTATCACAGATGTCAGTGACGTCGAGATGACAGCGGATTGGTGCTAGGTAACATCTGCATCTTGATTCCCGTAACAGTTCTTTCTTATTGCACTTCCGCAAAGATGTTGCTCTTGCCGGGAAATTTTATCCTTGACTTTATTTTTATCTTATAGACTAACTTAACAGCACAAAATGGTTACACTGCTTAGATAATAATACTTAGAAGAAAACATACTTTTTTCAGTTATTATGAATAATGGTTTGGTTTATGTGATTCTGCAAAGCCCCGAGGCTGCTTAAGAGGCGGGATGCCTTCGTGGAGGACATTCTAAGGAAGACTGGCTCGTATACACATTACACATGGTGAAAACCACTAAAACACCCATGCAGCAGCCCGTTCGCCTGGATTTGAACCCGGGTTGGAACTAGCAGTGTTCAGCGATTTTACCGCTCGGCCGCTAGTGGGATTATGAGCAATAGAATTTTAATGAAAGTTTATTTACCAGTCTATAGCTTAAATGCGCGACAAACTGGCTTTTAAGGAACTATAAATTAGCTAAATAAATATTAAAATTAAAATTTACCTAAATTCTCGTCGAACTAAAATTATATTTTCTAGCAGTTTATGCAAATCGTTGCGGATCGGCTGAAGCTTATTTATATTGTAACAACTGAAACTTGTAGATACTGCATATCAGATTTGTCGATTGCATATTATCTAGTGAACGCAAGTTTCCTGGAAAGTTATATATTAGCTGATTTCTGAGTTTTTCCGAGTCGGTGCATGATCAGCTAAATCTTGCTTATATTGAAGAGCTGAAACATTAGTTTATACTCAATAGATATTGTGTAATAGATTCATTTTCGGACTTAGAATGCTTCAGCCAGCACGGCAGAGCCTACTAATGAGCACGCAGGACTTTGCTCGAAAGATCTTTTCGAACGATTAAACCTTTCATCTAATCCATTTTCCGAATCGACTCCTGCCTAGCGCCATCTTACGGACTTTATTTTTATGATCCTTTTGAATGGTCATAGTGTACATACCATAAATATTTTCTTTTATCTTTGCACTTTTATTGTATTCATGAAGTAGGTTGCAATCTCCTCCAACTTCTTTTGGTTTGACCAGTTCGGGACTCAATCGTGAGCTGGCAAGAGCAGGACCTTTACCGCTGCTGAGTGCCAGTATACTCACCGAGGTATCAAAGTAGATATTGTATCAGATTTGTCAATTGTATGTTATATGATGAATGCCGGTTTCCTAACAGGTTACGTTACTACATCAAAGCAAAGCACAGGAGGGTTTTCTGCCTAAGTGTAAAAGGGCCTTCATAAAAGACTTTATAAGGCTCCAACCAAGTGTGTGGAAACTTGAGAACTGGTAAGCGAATAATCGCTTTAGCTCAGAGAACAGAAACTCAGGGTTAATTACCCTTTATTGCTCAAATAAAGTTTACAAATGGCCCTCTCTCAGGACTTACAGAACAGCCTCCACTTGGGCTTTAACTCAAGAATACTAAGAACTAAAACTTAACTAATGCTTAGCTAAAAAGATATAGCCGAAGCTATCGAAATTCTACAGGAGTTGGCTCCTTAAACGCTAACTAAACAGCGAAGCTATCAAGGGCTTGAAATACGGCCGAGCGTAGTAATAGCTTGTAAGGTTTATATTTATTTTAACTAACATTTATTTTAAGTTTAAGCTATCTTTCCTGTCAAGCCTTTACTTTCCCCTAGAATTGCCAATGCTAGAGTATGTAAATTGTAGTAGAGCGCGCAGTATATTCAAATTTAGCAGAAGTAAGTTGAGTTTAAATAGAAGGAAAACGAGTTTGTAGGTGTGCTTTTTTGAATCGCGAACGTGAAGGTTGCTAGGTAGAAATTTAAGAACCGCGCGTTTCGGCCTGTATGCCTATCTCGGCAGTTTTTTCTGAATCCTTCAACTGCTTAATTAGTAAGCTCGCTGAATCTCAGCTGTATTTTAGAACGCGGTTAGGTTAGTTAAGATCTCAGAGCCTCGTAGGTAGTGATCTAGCTATTTATTCATCCAGTCATTATTTTTCAGTTTTACATTCTGTTTCTGTTAAACCCCCGGGTCGGCGTAGTTTGTGAGCGTCAAGTGGACGCAGCTGTTATTTTTAAAGTGAAATAAAAAGGGCTTTAAACCCTTCTTACGTGTCTGTGTAACTTACACTTCGTAGCAGTCACTACCACAGTTGCTGACAAGTTGGGGCCACACGATACTACAAGCTTAGACAGAGCATAGCCAAAAGGCGAATGCGCGCTAGTCAGAATCTCTGGTTCTCTAACGAAGACAGGTGACAGGCGACAGCAGGACAGGGCACCCGGACGGCTTTCTAGAACTTCGACTTTAAGTACTGCTCTTTCTAAATTCGCATTTAACCGCGATTCTGAAAACACGGTCTGGTAGGAAATTGTAAGCTGAAATTAGGAGCGTCAGGAAAGTGGCTTTAACAAAAACAAAAACAAAAAACGAAAACTGTTAGAAACTTAGGATAAACCTTACAACATTCTAAAAACTGGGTCAGAGAGTACCTCAGAAAGTCTTTGCACGAAGGCATGTCTACTTAAGCCTGGCTCTAGTATTTTTGACGCCTTAGCCGATTAGTTACACTTAGCGCCTCATATGAATTAAATATATAAATAATATAAAGCAAAATATATCTTTATTTAATTTTAGCTTATGAGAACAACTTAACTGGCACCCTAGGTGGCTGTTTGTGTTAACCTATGCCTGGAGCCACCCTTGTTCTTACACTTAGGTACATACACCCGCGTGTGTAGGTTATTCGCTAAAAAGAAACAAACATGATGTTTTCCGAAACTCATGTAAACTTTGATTGCAGCTTGAAGTAAGGTTTACAGCACATGATTGGCAAATATATTTTCCCTTCATGACATCATAAAACTTGAAAAGTCAGCAGTTTTTACAAACATCCTAAGCTAAGACTGCAAGTGAACATAAAAATCACCAATAAGATATATTACGAATTTAAAGAAATTAAAATGACTTAAAAAACAGGTTATTAAAATAAAATAAAACCGAATGTCTCTGCCAAGATCATAGACCATTGGTGACCTACGAGATGAAATTTCAGAGGGTGTTGCTCAGCTTAAATTTAGATTAAACAAAGCGAAGAACAACGTTGACATATGGTCTGCTAAGTTAGATAAACTAAGGCAAAACACACCGTTATTTGCTTAAGAGGAGGGATGTAATCGAGGAGTTCTTTCTATACGAAACCTGCTCGTATTCATGTGGTATTTGGGGAAAAACCATGAAAACAACTACTATGAAGCCCGTTCTTTTGCTGGAATTTGATCCCATGCCAAACTAACAGAGTTCAGAGGTTTTATTTACTTAGCCACTGATGGGTTAGTATATGAAATGACCAGAAAAATACAGGCATATGGATTGACTGATTAGAGGACCGTAATGTGGGTGCAAAATTTGCCAAGGAGCATAAATACACGGTAACGTAACATAATGTTAAGTAGCTCTAGAAACATTTTAAGAATAACTCCCTTAAGTCACTTTCTACTAATATGGAAATTAAGCCAAATTCAACCTTAATTTTACAGTTATTTTATAAAAAAGCTCTTATGCGTTTCGAGGGAATCTGAAGGGAACCTCTACTCTTCAGTGAGAAATATATATCTGTCACTCTTCACCAAGCAACAGATGTCGCTTCCTATTATCGGATTGTTCGAAAGAGTACATGCATTGTCTATTCTCTCCTATGAGGCGCGACAGGAGAAATAAACCATAATTAAGTACCGTTGTCAAGAAAACCTTCTCAGAGAATAATCCATCCAGCGAATCGTAAATGATAGAATCGAGAGACTTAGGAATAACTAACCCTCAAAATATGCTCGAGCAAGCGTCCTGAGAACCCCCAAAACCACCACAATTGATGGCGTTACAGCGCTCCTTGCGTCACTGTGCTGCCCTGCATGCGGAAAGAGAGAGAGAGAGGTGTGCGTGCACTGCACAGTTTCGTGTGATTCAAGGAGAAGGGTGTATCGATCAAATGTGCTCGGCTACGTAAACAACTGTGTCTCCGTTTTCTTGCAAGAGAAGCGAGAACAACCACGACAAGAAGGGATGAGGGGCTGAAGGCAAATCAACGAAATGTAGATCATTTTGTCTTTTTAATAAAACCTTCTAAAGCCTCTTATGAGTTTGATATTTCTGAAAACACCAGCCGGATTTTCTGAAAGCCATACGTGTGTATTTATTTTTTAATCAAACTTTCTTAGGCCTTCCAAGAGCTGGATGGTTCTGAAAACAGCAGCTGGATTTTCGGAGAGCCGGGGCTGTATATTCATGATTTTAATAAAAACTTTTAACGCTCTTTTAAGAGCTGGACGTTTCTAGAAACAGCAACTAGATTTTCTAACAGCCGTAATTATATATTTATTTATTAGCTCCAAGGACGTTACCCCAGATGGGCTATTAATTTCGTTTTGGCATATTGCGTTGGTTCATTATACATGTCGGTTCAGGTTTCAAATTATTGCCATTAAATATTAGAGCCCTTTGTTATATTTAAAGAAATTAAATAATGGAGAATCTGCATAAATGTATGTATGTTTCTGCACAGTGATAAAACAACGGTACCTACAGCCACCAAATTTTGAATAACTTAATCATCCACCAAATATGAGCATCTGGAAGCCCGGATTTGTAATTTGAAATTTGTTTTATTATCGATTTCATATTTTGTAACCCTTTAACGAATTTTTGATTAACAAACTCAAAGATTTCAAAGCGAGTAATGGCAATATTGTACGAAAAAAAAACAATTTTTTATGCCCAGCGCGAGAATGTGTATCCGAAATTCTAAAGAAATGCTTATGCGATATTGCTGTTGAATTGAATTTTATGGTTTAAGTGCTAAGAACATGATATTTAATAAATAAAGGTAGCACACAAAACGTTAAAAAAAAGGCCCTTTGGGTGTAATATAAAACCTAAAAGCCTTCAGACAGAATATTGTTTGTCAGATTATGATATTTAAATTTTAAATGGAGTAAGCGTAAATCGAAAGAAGGTACAGCGGTTTCTGCAGTAAGTATAAAAGGCTTCACATTAAAGTAAAGCAAAATACTAATACTTTTTATTTTTGCTCTTAAACCCATACTTGGTATAGTAGAAAGAGGGATGGATATAAGGAGGCACTACAAAAATTTACAGTAAAGATGCAAATTTTGTTTTTAAATAATTATCATCTTACCATAAACTGTACATAAAAAGTTTAGTTTTTCATTCCCAGTTAGCGTGAGGAACAATATGCAGAAATCACGACCTAGCCTTTAATCATTTAATCCGTTATAGATACAACTGGGTCTACAGATAGATTAGATTCTTTTTTTTTCCCAATGGCAGGCGTTTGCCTATTCCGGCATCGTCCACTCCTAAGGCCAAATGTGGTGCTCTCTTTATTATGTTATGTTATGTAGAAGTGAGGGGGCCACCTAATATTTACCCTCAGTAAGCAGGTATTAGCCCCACACACTAACTAGAAAACTAACAACATTCTGACATCATTCCTCGAGCTCCCTTTATTATGGAGGCACCTAATACTAGATGGGCCATTTTTGCCTCCTATGAAGGGACAGACAATTAAATCCAAGCCTTCTCCGGTATTCGAACACGGGGCCCTTCGATATCGCAGTCAGGCTCTCCTTAACACTATAGCGTCTGGGGGGCCAGCTACATTAGATAAAATTATCTAAACAAAACCTGGATAATTTCCTGCGCAAGTTGCAACAAAAGAATATGTATTGTTAAGAAGGAAAACTTCGCAGCAGCAGAAGTGGCTCCCTTCGAACAAAAAGGGAAACAGCTGCTCATGCGTGAAATATCTGTCGCCCAAAAGCGCCAAAGTTCGAAGCTGATGTCCAAGTTCGAACAGGATCGACGGTCACGTTTATCAAGAGTTTAAAGCTGTGTGACTCCATTTTTTTCCTCCATATTGACGGATGTAAATCAGATATCAAATTGCGAAATGGATAATGCAAGTTCAACAGCCAGTGAAAGTGAAACTTCACCTAATTTTCTTATTCATCTTAACCCGTGTTCCTCAATTTCTTGTACACGTCGCGCAGGAGAAAAATCTTGGCCAGTTCTTAGCACAAAGAAGGAAATTCTCGCCAACAGGTTCCGTTGCCAACTCTCTTGGCGAATTTTAACCTCTTCTTTTTAGCGGCGTAGAAGACAAACTGCCTTGCATTACGCCTATGGAGACTTTCCTTCTTTACATAGATGCTTTTAAACTGTATTCATAGAGTCGTTTAGTAATGTCTTAAGTTATTGTTAAGTATATTGTTAGTAAAGCTATAGAGACCTGCTGAGCCTTTTGGAGAAGAAAATGTTAAATCTTAATTGTGTCCGCGCCATTCTGTAAGTTAGCTGAATGTGCTAATCACAATAGCACGCGCAAGATAATGTAATAATTCTTTCATAGCCAGTTGCCAATATATTTATGTTTCCATCTGTTGCAATAACTAGCACTTGTTCTACGAAAGGCATCATTGAGACAGTAAATTTAATATAAATGGATTATTTTCTATTTATTCGGTTATTTTGACGCTAAGAGCGCACAGCTTATTATTTTCTAATAGTACCGACTGCAGTGAAGGGAAAAGAAGAAACGAGCATAAGGAAACAAAGCAACCGGTGATAATTATGAATGCTTTAACACGAAAATAAAACTTGTATTCTAATCAATAATAATAATTTAGTCGTTATTTCGTTTTCCCCACGCTGTCAATTACCAAATTGCGTGCGCATTGATATAAATTTAAGTTACCTATTATTTTTCATCCTGCGAATAAAGTAAATAATGCTGTCTTTAAAACGCTATTCATGAGATGAAGTTTTGATGAATTTGTAGCATTCATTGTCACTGCGGAATTATATGTGTTGGTCAAATAAAATGCACTTTAAGATTTTTCGTCAAAGAGCGTGAGTCTTACGTTCAAAGGAACTAAATGAACACATATTGTAAAGCATTGTTGATCTAAAAGCCACAAATTCCTTTGTGTTTCTGTCTAAAATCGTTCAAGAAACTACTTCAGTTAGTTATCTTATAAGGTATTTTATGTTAATTTACCAATTTGTATGATACGGATCTTTACTATAACTTCTTTTCGTTAGCCCTCGCAGGCGACAAATGAGCTAAGAATACTGAAGGCGAGGGTTTTGAATGGTTTAGATGCAGCGACTCTCGCAACATTACTTTCCATTGTCAGTTAATTTTTCGGCATTAGCCATTTGCTAGCCGATGTTAAATCGCGCCATTAAAGTTGAGCCAGTTTTTTGGGGTCAGTCTCATCTACGATCCCTTTTTAAATTGAAAATTCAACTTTATGTGATTTTAATATCAGCTAGTGGCGGAGATTAGAGTTAACGCACCACATTAATAAAGGTTTATTTTCAAACATCGTAAAACTGTTGTACATTTTCAGACGGAGCGATGACTCGAAGTCTAGTAGGGTCTGAATATTAGGTCTTATAAGTTATATATTTAGGTCTTATAAATCTGGATATTAAGTCCTAGCCATCTTATAAGTTAATATTACACGCTGGTGCCTAAAGGATTTCTTTGAAGCCCTGTATAACCATAAAAATTTCTCTACGTCACTCAATGACTTAAATTCTAATCTTGTTTCCCACCACTTTATAAATAAATGGTCTCTTAATCTCACTCATTATCATCTTAGCCAGATCCACTCGCTTTCTTTCCTTTCATTATTATTATTATTATTATTACTATTATTATTTGTATTTTTCTTTTATTATAACAGTGATTCTCAACCTTTTTGTCATCATGGTTATACTTTTAATGATTTAAAAATTTGGCGACACACTAAATATAAGATAAATTTAAAATAATTTTAGTTGGTTAATTGATTGACGTACCTATCGCATATAGTAATAATTTTCAAGAATGTAGGAAATGAAATTGCATTACAA
The DNA here is from genome assembly GCF_044657685.1 of Stegodyphus dumicola. Lineage (NCBI taxonomy): Eukaryota > Metazoa > Arthropoda > Arachnida > Araneae > Eresidae > Stegodyphus > Stegodyphus dumicola. Next base: position 136,332,288 of record NC_140769.1, read on the forward strand.
AGTAAGCAAAATGATTTATTTAATGGTAAATTACAAATTACATTTAAGGCAAAATTTAAGATTCGTGATTTTTGATAACTTCATTTATATCCTAGCGTAGAAATGATAATACTACTCTCATTTCGTGATCCAGTTTTAAATGTCTGGGTCTTTTTTTTTTTTTTTTTTTTTTTTCGTTTTTATGTTAATCAAAGCAGAAAATCGGAATTCGCACAAATAAAATGTGGAAAACTGTAATAACACACTTAAAGCTTTTTGCTATGTTTTCAGATAATCGTATCTCAGATTAACCAGAACGAATTAATTAACTCTTCTAAATGTTTTGAAGTTAAATCTCGATTATTGCCCACTGAAATTAAATTAGTTCTTCTTTCAAAGTTAATTCATACGCCGACATTGCATTTATCACAAATGGGTTTCAAACCCATCAGAATATTTTATTTTTAAATTTGGAAAATAATGAAAAATTCTTTTCTGTAGTATTATAATATGTTCATATGCAAGGCTATGTTCTTTATGCCGTCTAAGCTATATGACGCTGCGCATTTTATGTTGTAAATCTGTGACGTCAATATGTTATGTCGCAATACTATGTATGTTATGTCTATGAGATGCTATAGTATGTCGCTACGCTATATACACCTTTCATGTAGTTAAGTTACGTTGTGTATTTAATGCTGTAAATGTGTAATCCTTATGCTATGTCATGTCATTTCATGTTGCAATGCTGTGTCATGTTATGTCTACGCTACGCTATGATATGTCATCATGCAATGTCCACCTGTCGCATAGGTCATGCCACACTGCGAATTGCATGTTGTAAATATGTAACCTCAATATGTTATGCCTCTATGTCTTATCTATGCTTATCTATGTTATGTCGCTATACTATGCTCACCTAGCGTGTATTGTAAAGCATTGTTGGATTAATTGGATTATAATTGTAATACATTACGTTGTGTATTTAATGTTGTAAATATGTTATGTCGCTATGCAATGACTATATTCTATACTATGTCACGTCGAAATACTATATCGTGTAATGTCTATGCTGAGCTATGTTATGTCGCCATGCAATGTCCACCTGTCGTGTAGGAAATGCAACGCTAGGTATTTTATGTTGTAAACATGTTATGCTCTAGATGGAGCGGTTCCCGGACAATACCCGATTAGTCTTTGAAAGCCGTCCGGGTGTCCAGGCCTGCTGTCACCTGTCACCTTCAGTATTATCAAATGGCAATTAACTATTTTATAAGAGTCTTTTAGAACTGACTCATAAATTTTTAAACAATCTGCTTATGTTTTATCTAATACTACTTGATCGCCGTGATTAAAACGGCGCCAAGGTTATCGCCAAGTTAAAAGTTTGTGGCTGCCATACCTCCTCGATTGCTTTTAATATTATATCAAAATGCTTATCTTTCCCAGAGGATTTCTGGCACCAGTGATTGCAAAAGATATGACTCTAGATGATGATGTCGTCCCCTTTTGCTTTTTGATTCGCCATTTAACAGAGTCCTACCATCTTTCGATATCTTGGGTGTGACCACTCGTTGTTGTATCAACAAAATTAAATGTATGATTCACAGTTAAATGGTTGTAACTAGCCTTCTGTTTTATCGGCTCGCCAACAATCTGCATATTATAGCCGTTGATATCAGTGTGCTTGCTTCTCGATTTAGAACCTGTACAAGAAAGCACCCGCCACCCGCCATTTTCGCAAGGTAACTCGCCAAACATCCACTGTTGTGGAAGAAACCAGTTTTTTTTTTTTTTTTTTTTTTTTTTTTTGTCGTCATACGAACAAGTTTTGGTCAGTTTCAACTATTTTTTCAGGCCCACTTATTCGTCCTGTAGGTTGCTGAAGTAAATCTGGCGATAAAACCTTTGCCTAAAACTGTTCCCCTCAATCGTGGTATTTTGACACATGTTGAGCTGTTTATCGCACCACTTAAGAGATGTTAATTTCTCTGCCTAACATTAGATGAAAGGTGACGCTGCTAAGAATGGTATTGTGGAACCACTAAACCAGTTGCCTGAGGTGAATGCTCTTTTTTCATTTAACAACCTTTCACTTTGCACTTCCGCATACTTTCGTTTACATGTAATTCCATCTCGTGGCCATTTACGCATATTGAATTGCGAGATATATATTTTCCTGGAGAAACGGTATGATATCTTCCTCGGTCATCGGTAAATAAAAAATTATCAGCACTTGTTTTTACAATGTGAACAAGTCAACATGTTTTTACAGTTATAAAACTGAAAAAAAAAAAAAAAACTGATGTGTGCGCCACACGGCTTCCTTAAAACAAAATTTTAAATTATACGCCTGCATTTTATTTAAACTTATTGAATTTAGTGCGAAAACAAGTTACTACTACTTGCGCAATTGCTGCAAAGTAAGTTATTTTTGGTGCGACCGGTTGCAACCAAAAAGGGAGGTGCACAACTACATATTATAGCAGTCCTATATACAAAATTTAAACGTTCTGAGGCTACTCGTTTTTGAGTTATGTGAGACATATACATACTTACATACGTTTACATACGTACGTACAGACGCCACGAAAAAGGTCTATTCTGAATCCATTTTTAATCAGTTTTAGAATTCGTTTGGGGAAAAAGAGTCCTTTATTCTGTCCGTACGTAGAGATGTCGTGCAAAAACATCATTTAAATTGCATTTGATAGTGGTCAAAATGGATATTTTCGTTGAAATATGATACCTGGAGTTTTTCATAATTACAATGACTACAGTTTTTCATGAAAAGGACTACTATGATATTAAAGCTGTTCATCAAATTCGGCAAATATAAGTCGAAAGTGAAAGTACCGTTTTTTTACTTAAAATGTTCAAACTGAAAAGCGACTATTAGGTTATCTCGCGGTTCGTCAGATACAACAAGTAGAAGTTAAAGTAGAAAAAGATTTAAAATTTCCCTCCGTTTACATAATTTGGCGGTCTGTCGCATAAGCCATGAAAATTAATGGGCATCCTTTATTCTTCCATGAAGTAATTTTGATATACCAGCAGTTTATAATTTGAGGTTAAAGTAATTTCTTTTAGTCTTTGCTTTCTTGTTTTTATGCGTTTAAAGTAATAAATGCATAAAGGTGTTTTAAAATAATAATAAAAAAATTGGTTAGAGAATTATTAAAATTGTTTTTTTTTTCCCCTCCCAATGGCAGATTGTGAACAGTTACAGTGTAGCACAGTCCATTAATCTATAGAAGGCCAGATGTGGTGGTCCCTTAATTATGGAGGCACCTAATAGGTGGGGCACCATCGCCTCCTATGAAGGGACGGACAGTTATATCCATGCCTTCTCCGGGATTCGAACCCAGGCCCTTCGGTATAGCTTCCACACTACCTATACCGTTTGGGCAGCATTATTAAAAATGTCATATCATATATTTAGCTTTGAACCAGTTCTAATTAAATTTGACAACAAAATACTGCGATACTGACATACGAAAGCGAACATATGTAAGTTGTAGCCTAACCCTATATACACAGAGGATGACTAGGCTAAATTAGTATACCGATCGTGTCAGCCAACGTTAGCATTAGGGTTTAGTCCAAAGAGGCTTTGTCCCTGAAGGACTATTGCTTTCGTTTTGCGATTTTGCGTTGAATCACTATAAATGTCTGTTTCACTTTTCAAACTGTTGCCACCCAATGTTAGAGTTTTGTATTATATTTGAAGAAATTAAATAATGAAAAATCTGCATAAATGTATGCTTAATTCTCGCATTGGGATAAAACAACGATACATAGAACCACCGAATTTTGAATGAGTAATCCTCCTACGAATATGGGCATGTGGAAAGCCAAATTTGAAATTTGGAATTTGCTTTAAAATCGATTTTATATTTTGTAAATCTTTAACGAATTTTTGAGTAATAAACTCAAAGATTTAAAATCGAGCGATGGCAACACTCTAGCGGAGGGAAAAACCTTTTTGTCTCCAGCGGGGGGAAAAACCTTTTTATATCCAGCGGGCGCGGAACTGTGTATCGGAAATTCTAAAGATAGCTCATTTTAAAATTATTTTGCGACATTGCTACTGAACTGAATTTATCGTTTCAATGCAAAGAATATGTTATTTGTTAAATAAAGGTAACCCACAAAACGTTAAAAAAAAAAAAAAAAAAAAAGTCCCTTTGGACGTAATTTAAAATCTGAAACCTTTCAGAATTTTTTTTTTTTTTTTTTTTTTTTTTGGTTTTGTTTAGTTGATCATGGCAAAGCACACGAAGGCTATCTGCTTAAGGGGAGGGATGCTTTCGTGAAGGACGTTGTAAGAGAAACTGGATCGTATACAAGTTACAGATGGGGAAAACCACGGAGACGCCCATACAGCAAGACCGTTCCATGGGATTCGAACCCCTGACCGAACGACCAGTCTTCAGGGACTTTTACTGCTCGCCCGCTGATAGACCTGTTAGCATTAAGAATAGGAAGAAATTGAAGGAGGAAATAATATCACCAGCTCCATTTTTGTACGTATACTGTAATCCATTTTAAGTTCATTCTATACTATGCATTTGTGTTTCTTCTCGATGATGTTCGTTGATACTACCTGTATAACTTTGGTTGGGTTGAATCCAAAAGTGTAATAGTCACTCGCATTTAAATTTGCAGTTTTGGTTTCCTTCGGACACATTTGAGATTAAAAGTTTTGACTTTTTCATTAAAACACTAAACAGTCCGAGATATTTTGAGTCTGGTACAATCAGTCCCCGCTAGGAAGTTAAAACCTACTGAACTATTTGTTTGACTTCGCTTAGTATGTATGGGTATTCGCAGTGGCATCTCGTGACATTGAAGTGTAGGAAAACCATACACGCACTGAGTAAGAATAAAGTTTTTCATTGCATGAGAATAGTCACACTACATATAAGTACATATATAATAATTTTTATTGTATGCATTCGTAAAATATGGCGGCAGACTTCAAGAATCTTGTTGAGAATCATTGCGTTAGGGAATGCATCTATAATTAGTTACTAACTAGTATGTTCTCAAAACTTCGTTCGTTTTTCTGTTTGTGGTACCTGAATTTCATTTAGTCACAGCTCAGAAAATTTTACGAAACTGGTTAAATTTATTCCACGAAAACTGCAGCTGTTGTCTGCAGCTCGTGAATAAATTTAGAATTTATTGAGGAACTACGGACGGTTGTAATTAATTTTCAACTGACATGCTCATTTTCTACATGGGTTTTGTTAGGTACAGATCTCCAACAGCCTACATTTAGGCCATTAATGCTAAAATGACTCTTATGGCACTAAAATTATAACATTCAACAACTGAAACCATTACGTGCATAATATTCCATTAACTCCTGATTAACTTTTTAACACATCTCCCTCTCCGGACAACACTTCCCGTAAAAAAATTTAAGTTCCAGAATCCAACAGCCTTTGGCAGATCTCCAGTCTCTGTTAAATTGCGCGGCGTTTACATAATGCATCAGGCGGTATAATATTCGCGGTGATCGACACGACATTACGTAAACCCCCTGGAGCGTTTGCATTACCCGCCTGCAAAATTTATGGATGACGGAAACTTTGTAGAGGGTCAGTTAATTCGAATATTCTGTGGGACGATCGCCACCCTCCCTAGCCAGAGGGTAGACGGCTCGCTGAATGGATGGCTGTTCTGTAGTCTCATTATGATCCTTTCCTGTAGGCGACTGTAGATCATCGATTATAAACCTTTATTGCGCGGGGGAGGGAAGAATATAGCTTTTTGGCGGACGCCGGTGTCCAGTGAATATATAGAGTGTGGGTTGATAGTCTGTTTAGTCTTAGCTAATTTGTTTATTAGAGGTTCGAGATAACCAGGGGAAGTTTATGATGTCTGACGTCATCTCAGGGATCCATTTATGATCTTACGATCTTACTTTCAAAGCGACTAAAATACAGAGCTCAAAATGTAATTATTAGTTATAACTTTAAAAAAAAAGTCTATAAGAGGTGAAATATGCGATAATTAAAATAATGCTGGAAATGTGCATAAGCATTACCATTTGGGCATATTATAAATTAAGTGAATTTAATATTGTATAATTTAAATAGATTACTAAATTACATTAAAAAGATGGCAACCTACGCTTTCACGGTCACAATGCTAAAATTTGGATAAATTATTAAACTGAAATTAAGCCAATGGCTAAAAAGTGGCTTAATTGATAACACCTATTTTCGACCTCGTTTGAATCCCAGAGAATGTGTAGGCTGCATAAGTATTTTTCTTTTCAACATGTGTAACATGAAAACATCTATTTCCACGAATGCGTTATTCGACTTAAGTAGGTAACGTTTGTGTGTTTTATCTCAATCAATCAACCTTATCTAATAAAATGCAAATTTTATTTCTTCTCACTGACCCTTTAGTTTCCAGTTAACGACGGACTAAGTCTCAGCGAAAATTAGACAAAATTTAAATTGGAGCCCTATTTATTTATTTATAGTGTTTCTAATGAAATCTTAAGTAATATCATTTAAAAAATTTATTAACAGTACAGAATATAGACACTAAGGTTATAATACTTGCAAAATACGAGAAGTTCTGTATAATGAAAAATTTACGAAAATATGTATAATTATAATCATTAATTAACCTTTAAAATGTTTGAATTTTTTGTTTTGAAATTTCGTTTTAGAAAATTGATTAATAATAGCTTGCAAATTAGCCGTTAGCTGGTATGTTTTTCTATAGTAAGGATTAATAAAAAGACCTTATCTCCTGTTTAATATTTTAATAACGTTCATGCTTTTTAAATTAAGAAAGTTCTTTTCTCGTGCAGACTTCATTAAATTCTTATCACTGTTTTAGTTTTAATATAAGAATATGTTTCGAAATGGAAAAGAGACACGTGAAAGAAAAACAACTATGTGCTATTGCGTTCACTTCTACAAAATTAATTTTCGCGATAAATACAAGTTATTGCCAGTCGACGATAGATAAGAACTTACTTTTAACTTCAGCGTTATGAAAAGATAGGATAGTAATTTTAAATGCTAATTTACTGGGAACTTTCTTTTAAGTAATGAAAGTTATGAATAAAATTGTTAGAATAGGTCGAAATTTGTGTGCATTGCATCAGCATCCTGTAAAATCCTAAAGCTAAAATTTTGCAATAACATAAATTGCAAGCTTTTCTGTATATTATTTTGTTTATATATTTTTGCACACTCTTCAGTGGCAAAAAGACACTGAAGGTGCAGAAACTGACTTCTTGAGGACTATTCTTTATTCTGCTACGTTTCAAATGTAATCAAATACGCGGCTGCTATGGGAAAAAAAGCACTTAAACAGTAGCACTTAAATAATTTTTAAATTGTTGATAATTCTAGAATTATTGCGCGCATATTAACTAAAGACATAAAAACCCTAAATGAAGATACGAACAACAAAATTCAGTCATTTTTAAAGCAAAGCATGCGCAGTTTAGCCAGATATAATAATAATAAAAAAAAAAAAAAAAAAAAAAAAAAAAAAAAAAAAAAAAGCTGAGCTCACAGAGCCGACTAACAGAGTGGGTATACATATGTATAAATATTTACATACATTAGGTGCAGCCTATTTCGACCGAAAAGGGAGGCGCACAACTACATGTTATAGCAATCCTATATATATAATTTCAACGTTCTGAGGCTATTCGTTGTTGAGTTATGCGAGATACATGCATACATACGTACGTACAGACGTCACGAAAAATATCTCTTTTGAATCCATTTTGAATTAATTTTATATTTCGTTTGCTATAAAAGAGTCCTTTATTCTGTCCTTACGTACAGATGTCACGCAAAAATATCGTTAAATTGCATTGAATAGCGGTCAAAATGGATATTTTCGTTGAAATGTGATACCCGAAAATTTTTCGCGATTACAATACTTCCTTTACTTCGTACAAGGGAGTAAAAATCTGAAAAAAGGACAAGACAAAAAAAGAATTTGTAAATAAATGTCACTTAAGAACTCTATATTGGAGCAGTGGGCTCACACTGTGCAAAGAGGAGAAAATTAATTTTGAATTTTGAAAATTAAACATTTTTATGTTGATTCGATTCTGCGCATCAGTGTGAGAAAGAGATTAGAAGTTTGAAGCTTCTTGTTCTTTAAAGGATTACTGAAATCAAAGTATTATTAAAATCATGGCGGGTTATTGAAATCAAAGCAGGGGATTTTTAAAAAGAAATGTAACAAGTGGCACACTGGACACCTGAAAATAATAAAACGTAATTTAACTGCCACACTAATCGAAAACGATTTGCCATTCCTGCCCTATAGCATTCTGACACAATAAAAGACAAATAAATAAATAAGAGTTCATATTTTATTCCTCAACAACAGAATAATTCCCATTCACGGCAAAGCAAAAGCAGTTTTTCCATCAGAAATCGACAGCACTCCAAAGTACTACATAATGACGCATGCTGCCTTCTTGGAAATCGATAAAATTTCAGCTCTTTCCTTATCTAGGAATAAAAACAAAAGAGAGAAAAAAAATCATCGACAGATAAAGATCGGCACTAATAAAGCTGTCATCGAAAAAGGTCATTAGGAAAAAAAGACATTGCCGGTTCGTCTTCCCATGCAAATGAAAAAAAAATAATGTATATAAATATAAATAAAAAATAAAAGTGAAAAGGAGAAAAAAAGATTTACGTCTTCGTCCACGCTTGTCACGTTCGCTGCTGTATTAAAAAATAAACAAGAATAAAAATAAAACAGACAATAAAAAATATGCCCACTTCACAAAGGGACCTGGCGTCTAACGGCGGTGGTAGGAAGGGCTGGAGTTGAGGAGTGGCAGCAGGAATTTTCGAAGCTGGAATTTCAATCATGTGAGGTTTAAAACGCTGATTAATGGAAGGTGATAAAAAAGGGGAGGTTTCTATACCCCCTTCAAACCCTCCCCCTCTCTTTTTTGACAGCGAAATTATGGGTCGGTAAAGATCCCTTTTTGATATCTCGCGATAATGAGAACTTCGGAAAGTCAAAAAGCTGATACTAGACGCCGAAAGTGTATGTAAGACAAACGAAATTAAATACACCCATGGGAATAATTCGCGCAGTGCCTTTTAAAGAGTGAAAAACTAAATTGTCGTACAAAGTATCTTCAGTAAAAATGTTTACAGCCCATTTTCTTGAAATCACACTTCAATCTATATAGAAAAACCTCATTTTATCATTCGTATTTTTCAATCGCACTTTTACCGTCAAGAAATTATTCAGTTCTTAATAATTTATTGGAGAGGAGAATTAAAAAAATCATACATAAAAAATTTTACAAATAACTTTATTATTGGTTCTGAGGTTTTTCTTTCAAAGAATTTCTGTTATTTGCTTGAATATAAGTCGGTCTCCCATTTCATATGATTTTTAATTTTTAGCAAATTCTTTATCTATCTTTCTATTTATTTCTCTCTCTGTATATATGTATATATACATATATCTATATATACAGGACCGGATTTAGATATTCACTAGACCCTAAGCTATTTGAGATAGGTGTTTGCTGAAAACATCGCGAAAAAAACTACGCAAGGCGAAAACGTCGTGCTGCAAAACATCGTGGGAAAAAGGCAGCAAAGAGAAAACAGAAAACATCGCAGTTTTAAAACATCGTGGTACAAAATATCGTGGTCAAACATGAAGCGATTCAAAAACTTCGCAGTTTAAAAACATCGTCGTCGAAAATATCGTGGTAAAAACAAAGTACTTACAAAATCATCGCATGACGGTAACATCGCACACTTATGTTTTCAGGTTTTAAAAGTTGTAAATGCATGTTCGCATAACGATTTGTCAGCGTCAGAAGGGAAGAGGTATTCTTTTACTTCTATATTTCATATTTTTGAATGAACTGTAAGGATTATGTTAATTTTCTTAGTTAAATTTTAAGTTAAAGTTCCTTTCCTGTTAAATTCTTAACTTCAACTTACTACTTCCGGCCAGAATGTAGTTTTGGAATCTTGTTGAATATTTAATGAGGAGGAGCGGTATTTAAACCACGAAGTTACTTACAGAGGCAGAAAGAATCAGAGTTTCTGATTTACGCGCGTCTGTCTTTTCGGCCACTCTCTCTCTCCCTCAAAGCTATTATTACGCTCGGCCGTACTCAGGCCCTTGCTAAGCTTCGTAGTCAAATAAGTTAAGTAGCCAACTCGACTGAATCTGGATAGCTTCGGCTATATTTCTATAGTTAATCTTAGTTTTAGTTTAATTCTTAGTCTCTTAAGTTCAAGCCCAAGTGAGGGCTTTGTTTGTACACTCCCAGGCGACGTTTTGTTAAATCTTATTGGAATAATAAAGGGTTAGTTACCCTTCTATCTTGTTGTTTCTTGTCGCCCGAACTTAAGCGATTATTCGCTTATCAGTTCTTAAGATCCTTCAGTTCCAACATTAACTTAGAGTTACAAAGTGAGGAACTCTACAGAACTAATAAATTTTTGCTGAGAAAATAAGAAGGAAACTTGAGCATTTAAAAATTGTGAATGAGAAGAAATAAATGCAACTTATAGAACTTAATCGAATTTAAAATTTTCATAGTTAATTAACATAGGTCGTTAATAATTAACTTCTTTTTAGAAAGATTTACTGATAATTTTTTATGAAAAATACAGTCTAAAAATGCTTAAAAAAGATGATAAATAACTGCATGAGGAAAAACTGCTTAACTAATGATCAAATTATTTCCTTCACATTTCTTAATCTAATAGTGTTTAGTGAAAATTATATTTTGTTTTGTTCCCATTTATTCTTAAAATATTTCATGTGTAGCCTGCAATCAATTTTTTGGATGTCGATTTGTCAGTTACGACGAACGTCAATTACATAATATGTCAGTATGGGATTTAAAAAACACATGTGTGCGATGTTATCGTCATGAGATTACTTGTAGGTGCTTTAGTTTTTACCACGATATTTTTGATTACAATGTTTTTAAACTGCGAAGTTTTTGAACCACTTTATTCTTGACCACGATATTTTGTACCACGATGTTTTAAGACTGCGATGTTTTCTTTCGCTTTCTTTTCCCTCATGATGTTTTGTACCGCGATGTTTTCGCCTTGCGTTGTTTTCTCTGCGACGTTTTCGTCCGTGATATTTTTGCCGCGAAGTTTTCGGCTGTGACCTTGAGATATGGGGTCCCATTATGAAGGATGTGAGTCAAATTTTTTAATATGGAATATGCTCCAACTTGGGAGGTGCTTGGGGAGGCCAAGAATGTGAGGGCTTGGTCCTCACTTTCTGCTTATACGTAAATCCAATTCACCAATTTCTATATATAATAACGTAGGTATGACAGATAAACAGTTGCAGTAATTCGTGTAAGTAAAGATTAACGAACTTTGTGCATTGCAATAATCTGTTACCATACTGCAAATTATTCTGAATTATTTTGTATGTTGATGTTTCACCATTTTACAATTCATGTCCAAAATAAAGTATATTTCCATGTAATTTTTTGTTAATGCGTAATAAGCTTTTCGGGGAAACAAATTCTATTGTTTTTAGAAAGAAATAAAATACCTATAAACTGGTTTTAATTGGAAATTTTAACGAATTACTTGTTACTGGAAATGAGAGATGAATTTACAGTCACCAGCTTGGAAACAAATTTTACTCAGTACGTTTGCAACTCTCTCAGACTCCGTTGTTTTCTTTACGAGTGACTCTGAGCATGCGCTGTCCATAAATCAAAGCAGTTTTTCTCGCCTCTGTAGTTTTGTAATTAGCGTAATGATTTCAAAGTATCCAATTCAGCCAAAGCGACGCAACCTATCTGACCAACGAAAATCGGTTCCGGCTCAAATCCGTTGCTGATGATACGGCTGATCTGATGGACGTTGCTGCGTTTCTCTCTCGCGAATTGTGTGCTAAATACTTAACGATAAACGCCTCGGAATATCGATTGGAAATGTTCCAGTGCGGGCTCTTGTTTCGATAGAAAACCGGTATCTTTCGTGTCCAACAGTCCGTGGAAGGACATATAAGATGATGGCTCGAAGCTTTAATTAAAGAGGTTGACGGTCTGATGCATAAGGCGCAAATAACTTCACCTTTTCCATCAAGCTATTAAAGGGCTATGGCAACTGGGCAGATTCGATTCTGTCTGGGATAGTTACTATTCATGATGTATAGTCTGCATAGTTACTATTCAGTGTAATAGAAGATTTGCGCCTTGAAGCAAAACAGTGAGAAGTTTCTAGCAGTTTATTATTTCCTGGGCTTCGTTTGGGATGTAAATCCATGATCGGCCCAAATCTCGGAAGGAGCGTAAGACCACGCTTGGATTTGGATTTGATATTTAAAGCAGTATTGGGCTTCAGCCAAGATTTGAATGCAGGTCTTCCCCCAGGATTTGAGAGCCGAACCCTCTTTACGCCTTGTCTGATGACAAGCTGATGACAGCGTTTGTCTCCATCTAATACTGAAAACAGGACTAGTCAGTTTTTTTGTCTAAAAGGGAATCCAGAACCACACTTCAGTCTCGCTTGAACTTGATAACAGGATTACTACTAAGCTTTCACTGATATTTATATCTCAGATCAGACTTCTGCTGGAATTTTAGATAAAAACTTAGGACCTGTCTAACACTGAAATCAGGACCGTTTGGAATAGATGTGAATGCAGGACTAGGAATGAAATGAATGGAAAATCAGTACTGGACTCTGCTGGAATTGAAGCCTGGATTAGGTTCGGCTCCCTCTAAGACTGAATGCAGGACCTGGTTCGAGCTCTTTAGGTTTATATCGAAATACTGCGTTTACCTGGAACTGAAAGTAGAACCAGTATTAGATCCCATCTGGGCTTGATGCCTTTATATTCGTCTGAGACCGGACCTAATTTTGATAATGAGGAATTAATACTCTCAGTATCTTATTTGATATTTGAATAAACTGAATTTCTAGAGTCGATAAGAAATTCCTTACATAATAACGCAGGTATCGCAGATTGAAGTTATTCCAAATCATTATCCGGGTTAGCAAAAGCTCTTTGTAAGGCGAAATGAAGGTACTAAAACCTTCGTGATCTTAAAATTAAAACGGGGTGAAATATATGGCTCTCAGCAAGTAACATTATCAAGTTCAATGTTCCTTCTAACCTTCTTCGGGAACATACAAGGACCTGACTAGGAACAGAGAGCTTACTAAAGCTATGTTCACTAATTGTAGTAAGTAGACAGGATACAGACGAAGGGTATACAAAACCCTTTATTTTTCTCTATATACAATAACTTCCGTACTTCGGAATACAATGACCCGCCACTCGGGGTCTAACGTAAAAGTAAAAAAATAAAACTAAACTCTAATTTAACTTTAGAATAATACACGTGGAATGACCTTATAATAACAGGAAGCGTATATAGCACAGAGACTGTGAACACTACAATACGTTTAATTTATCAAGAGGATTAAAACCTCTGGCCTGGAAGGCAAATAGCAACTGCGTAACTTCTAAGGTAAGCGGCCTGCTTCGAACTCACTGCTTCCTCTCTCTTTTGCTTGGCAAAAAGCCACAACTTAAGTACTTGGCGTTCGCCAGACAAACTTTGCATAAAAGCCTTCACGCTTATAATTCTGGCCGGAAGTAGAAAATAAGAAGTGATAGTAAAGATTTAAAATAAAATAAACGTTAGTAAAACTTAAGATCCTTACATACTTCCCGCCAGAGTTAATTAGTTTGAAACTGAGGTCTAAAACGACCTTGTTGAAAACTTTTAGCTCTAGAATCTAACGCGAGGCCAACCTTTTACAAACACAACTTCGCTAGAAACTAGAAAATTTAAAAGAAAGAAATTTGTTACAATAGCAGCTCCCAGGATATACAACAATCTTTTTTTCATCTGTACTGCATCTAAACAGGAGCTTTATTCAATTCTGGTTCCTTCCAGAGATCTGGAAGGAAAACTAGTTTAATGAAATGTTACAGAATGACATTGCAAATAACATATAGAATATACTTCTCTTAACATTCTTATTTCATTCATGACTATTTTAATTATCTCTCCCCGTGCTCTCTGACATGTGTTGTAAAAGAACACCAAACACGAATGTGTTTCTGTCTACGTGTGCCACACTTCCTCCTACAATCAAAACACTAACGTGTTAAAATTCAACATAACGAGACCTCTTAACACACCCTACTTTCAACTCTAAACCCTGAGGTACTATTCTAAAAGTGGCTAACTCTAAAGTGTAGCGTCAGAGAGCCTAACTACATCATTCAACCTTTACCACATATTCGCCATGATTTAATCTTTACAGTCACACGAATAACAAATTTTTAACATTACTTTCACTTTTACCATATCACGGTATTTCTTAACATTTAAAATAACAGTTCACATGTATATAAGAACATATCAACATGCCGTTAATTTTACACATTTGAAAACATACATTAGTAGTACATTGTTAACTTCTATTCTTTTCAAAGCAAGTGCCAATTCTTTCTACATTGAAATAATACTACATTTCAAAAAGTCTTTCAGACTAAAACTTCTTTCTTGCTAGAATGTTTTAAATAAAATTTATACAATAACTTTTTACAATATTTAAGTCTTTACACAACGCTATTATACATCAACTTTAGTTTTACGCACGAGTAATTTAAAAACATAATACGAAAATCGGTCACAACTCATTTCTCGCCCTTTTGGCGATAAAGGTAGACCTCGCATGAGGTAAAACTTCTTGAAATCTGCCACTTGCAGTAAGAATGAAAGATTAACTTAAGTTTGCAAAGTAACATAAAATTTTACTTATCTTTGTAATATTCGGACATCCTTTTCTGGGCCCAGTCTTTAAAGGTACTGCAGGTAGTAGCTTGGTTTATCCTCCTTCTTGTACGGGCTCGCCCTTCAGTGCTTTCCTCTGGAAGCTTCCTTTTTTCACCAGTACGGCCACCCTTGAATACTTTCCTTTTCTCCTCTGCTTGTGGTCTTTGCCGTTTGATGGCAGCTGGTCTGGGCGGAACCGGGAAACTTCTGTCGTGATCCTGCTTGGACCTCGTTGTTGGCCGTTCAAATTTTTCTTGTACTTTTTCCTCCGCCGCTGATGGCCCTTCCGCAGTTCGGCGACTTTTGCTGCGGAGAGTTCTGTCGGATGAATTGATCTTCCGTTTTAAAGCCGGGTTATAGTTGCCCTCATTTCTCCTGGTCCTCTTCACATACGTCGTCCTTCTCCCTTCTTCATTCTGGGGGTGTTCGTGAACTCTGTTTTCTGGACGGTGGAACGGCTTCTTTTTCTTGTTACCTTCCATTTTTCCGCGGGGCAATTTTCTTTTCACATGCTTCTGTCTCTCATTGGCTTGCCCTTGTACTTGTCGTTTTTTCACCTCTGGAACTTGTACCTGCGGTGTCTGCCGTGCCGGATCCTGCAAAAGATCTGAAAAGATTTGCATTTTATTACGATCGAAGTAGGGCTTGATTTGATCAATGTTTGCGGAACAGGTTTCACCATTTCTGGCTTTTAACACTACAACAGCATGAGTTATTTTTTCTATAACATATGGTCCTTCAAATCGTGGAAAAAATTTGGTAGTTTTATCTTCTGGTGCTGAAGAAAGTGAATGCTTAATTTTTAAAACTTCATCCCCTACTTTATAAGTTACTTACTCCCCGTCGTTTCAAATCATAATATAATTTCTGTTTTCTTTGTGCTACTTCCGTATTCTTTTTTGCTTCTTTTATTAGTTTTTCTATATCACCCATTTTAAATTCTGGGGCTCTTTGTTGCACATAAAATAGTTTATCTAACGGTGTTATAATCTTTCTGCCTAGAAATAACTCAGCAGGAGTTTTGCCCGTTGTATCATGTTTTGCGGTCCTAAGGGCGAAAGCAAATTCATTGACATAGTTATCCCAGCTTTTATGAAAATTTTTAACATAACTACGGATAATTTTCACTATATTTCTGTTGACCCGTTCCGCTATATTTGATTGCGGCCGATACGGGACCATTTTTAAATGACGTATGCCCAGTTTTTGGCACATGTCTTCAAATATATTACTTACAAATTGAGGACCATTATCCGATATAACTTTTAGGGGCACCCCGTGTTTTAAAATATATTTATTTAAAATAGAATCGGTAACCAATTTAGCGGAGGCTCGTTTTAAGGGAACAATTTCGGTCCATTTACTAAAATGATCAACCATAACAAGGAGATAGCGACTTTTATTTAACTGACTTTTTGGGAAAGGGCCCAATAAATCGATGCCAATTATTTCATTTGGAAATTCGGATTTAATACTATTTAGAAACCCGGCCGGGCGGAAATTAATATAATTAACGGCTTGACATGTTGGGCAGGACTGGACTTACGCCCTTGTTAACTTTTTCAGTTCAGGAAAGTAGACTGCCTCGCGTACGCGTTGTATAGTTTTTCGAATACCAGCATGAGAGGCTAAAGGGCTGTCATGGAGCTCATGCAGGATATTTAATCTAAGACTAGCTGGGATAACAGGTCGAAATTCGTTGTTGGAATTCGTAGTTTTTGTGTAGAATAATAGACCATCTATTAGTTCGTAATGGGCCACCCTATTTCTTATCGCCACAATATCTTGGTGGCTAAAATTTTCAGGATCCTTCAAATACTCATAAATACTTCCAAACTCAGGATCCTTACCCAGTTCTGTTATTACAGTTTCTCGGGAATTTATTGTACACGCTGTAAGCATTGCAACTTTTACGGTATTACCCTGTTCGTCTAATTTAATTCGTGATAGGGCATCTGCTACGATGTTTTCCTTTCCGGGGGTATGCTTGATTACCAGATTATATTCTTGCAGCTTGAGTGCCCATCTTATTAACCTTGGGGATAAATTTTTCCCTGAGTACAATCTAGTTACCGCCGCATGATCAGAGTATACTGTTATCGGCGCCTTTCCAAAATAGACTCGGAACTTTTGCACTGCTAACAGAACTGCAAGTGCCTCTCTCTCGGTCGCGGAATAGTTTCTTTGTGTTTGATTTAAAGTTCGGCTAAAAAATGCCACGGGCTGCTGATTTTGCGAAAGTACCGCTCCTACCGCATAATCCGAAGCATCCGCTGAAATTTCTAAATTTTCATCCTTTTCAGGAAATTTTAACACAGGGGCTTGCGTTAATGCCTGTTTTAATTTTTCGAAAGCACTATTGGCTTCGGCCGTCCACGAGAATCTTGCCTTTTTCCTTTTTAATTTTAACAATGGCTCAGCGATAGCCGCAAAATCTTTTATAAAGGACCTATAATATGAACAAAGTCCTAGAAAAGAAGAGAGCTTCTTTGCTGTGTTTGGAGTCGGATACATTTGTACAGCGATTATTTTTGATTCATCTGTCTCGATCCCTTTTTGAGATATTTTGTAACCTAAATATTTTAATTCAGGGGCTGCAAATTTGCACTTTTCGACATTAACTTTTAGACCGGCCTCATTTAATAAAGAAAACACCTGTCTTAAATCCTGTACATGTTGGTCTAGATTATCACTAGTAATAATGATATCGTCTAAATAGATAAATGTGGACTTTCCAAGAACAGGTCTTAACACAATGTCCATGCATCGCTGAAATGTTGCTGGGGCCCCTGAAAGGCCAAACGGCATACGCAAAAATGCATAAGTGCCAGACTTGGTTATAAAAGCAGTCTTAGGCACGTCCTCAGGCCTCAACCCTATTTGAAAATAACCAGTCGTTAAGTCTAAAGTCGTCATAAATTTGGTTGATTTTATGTTCCTTAAAATTTCTTCTATGATCGGCAACGGATATACCGGATATTTCGTTATGGAATTTAATTTACGGTAATCAATAGCGAATCTCCACCTTTTTGGATGCTCCAAAGGATAATCATTATTTTTCTTACATAAAAACACCGGGCTAGCATAACTACTTGAGATGGGCGTTATGATCTTTTTACGTAGCATATCGGTAATATGCCATTCTATAATTTTTTCCTTATTCTTATCATACCGGTATGGTTTTTGACGAACTGGCAATGCATCTCCGGTGTCAATACTATGGTTAGTAACCTGAGTAAATCCTGGAATATCACTAAATAACGAAGCAAATTCACTTACCACTTGTCGGATTCTATCTTGCTCGTCATTAGGCAGGTGGTCAAGATTTAACCTTGGCGGTTCAACCTTTTCTACACGCACTGGTTTCATTGTCAGCTTAAGGGACGCTTCATTAAAATCCAGTGTAGCTTGTGCGCCTGAAAGAAAGTTATTCCTAAGATCAAATGTGCTTGCAGATTCTTTACTATAAAAAACATTACCTTTACTTGTTCGTCCTTGATACGGATATACAAAGGTACTTTACCTACGCACTTACATTTTTCTCCTTGCGCCGCTAATACTGTCGTATTATCCGCATTATATATGCGGTATTTGCGAAAATACTTTCTAAAAAAGACTTCTGCCACACAGGAACACTGCGCGCCGGTATCCAGGAGTGCGGTGGCCGGGATATTATTCACCAAGACTTCAATCTTCGGAAGAGTCAAATTTTTCACCATTACTGTATTTAACTTGTAGGAAGAGGGGTTTTCGTGGCCTTCGGATTTCGGCACCCTCTCGTCCGCAGAAATCCGTTTTAGTTTAAATTATTTTTCCTTTCCGTGCTTTCCTTCTTTTTCCCCTGGCCTTGAGACTTTTTTCCTGGGTTGCTATTGAACTGTCGACGTTCGCCGGCTGTTTTTGAATGCTCGGGTTTCCTTGCCCACTGATTCGCTTTTTCTCCGTAGCCGTATGCTTGAGTTTGCTGTAGTCTTGGCGTACCAAATTGGTTTCGCTGTTGATATTGGCGTCTTCTTTCGACGTCCGCCGTTCTTCTACTTTCAAACTGGATTGCTAGCTCAAATAACTTTTCCAGTGTAGTCGGATTTCTTAATTCAATAAAGTCTTGCACTTGGGGCAGTAACCTCGGCAAAATCACTTGAATTATTTCAGGATCCGGACGGTTTCCATACAAGAGCTTGAAAACGTGAATTTTTCTTAAAATCAAGCTCGAGAGGTTTTCGATTCTTTGTTGATATATACTAAAAAGTTCCGTTTCTAATTTGGCACGATCTCTTACAACAGGGAAGGGCAGTCTTGAAATTTTCGTAAGTATAGTTGGGACTTCCTGCTTGACCCAAGAGACTTCTGCCTATACATTTGAACCAGTTAAGCGCTTGGCCCCTCAAAGCGCTGGTAGCTAAGGTAACTTTTTGAAACTCGTGCACGGGGTAGAGCATGAAGTGGTCATCCAATTTTTCCAAAAAACTGGTTACCGGTGAGTTTCCGTTAAACGTTGCTTCTGGTTTCATCGAAGCGCGCATGGTCTGGACGATGTAACCGAATCCTTCCAGGGCGGCAGCTGGCATTTCTGGATTCTGAGCCGTTTCTGCAGGCAGCACAGGTTCTTCTTGAAACTCGGCCATGGTTATTCTTCTTCGTTGGGCGCCACTATCAGGTTCAATGTTCCTTCTAACCTTCTTCGGGAACATACAAGGACCTGACTAGGAACAGAGAGCTTACTAAAGCTATGTTCACTAATTGTAGTAAGTAGACAGGATACAGACGAAGGGTATACAAAACCCTTTATTTTTCTCTATATACAATAACTTCCGTACTTCGGAATACAATGACCCGCCACTCGGGGTCTAACGTAAAAGTAAAAAAATAAAACTAAACTCTAATTTAACTTTAGAATAATACACGTGGAAGATTGGCCTTATAATAACAGGAAGCATATGTAGCACAGAGACTGTGAACTCTACAATACGTTTAATTTATCAAGAGGATTAAAACCTCTGGCCTGGAAGGCAAATAGCAACTGCGTAACTTCTAAGGTAAGTGGCCTGCTTCGAACTCACTGCTTCCTCTCTCTTTCGCTTGGCAAAAAGCAACAACTTAAGTACTTGGCGTTCGCCAGACAAACTTTGCATAAAAACCTTCACGCTTATAATTCTGGCCGGAAGTAGAAAATAAGAAGTGATAGTAAAGATTTAAAATAAAATAAACGTTAGTAAAACTTAAGATCCTTACAACATGAACTGAAGAATATCCTCAGCAAATGACCTGAATGCAGCAATCCTTAACAAAATATTTTATGTAATATATGGCGTTGGAAACATTTTTTATTAATTAAAATAATGATGCAAATGTTTTTAAATCGATCGGTCAGCACATTTAAATTAAATATATATAAAGTGACATCAATCAGATTAATTACTGAAGTAAATTTAAATCAAAAGTGATTATTGCCGCCGTTGGTTGATAGTCACCTTTAAAATACTGGTGTTAGTAATGCAATAAATGCAAATAGAACATTAAAATAAAAATTTAACTGAAGGACATCGGTATCTATCAAGGTTGTTGCGTACTGATCACGAGCGAATTAATAGTCACCAGCGATGAATGTAATAGTCACCGAATTGGAGCGGTGTGTTAAATGCTGGTTAATTGTTAAAATAAAATTAAAGCGAAGGACACTTGTTAGAGTTAATTGCTACTGGTTTACCGATTATTATTGGCTGTCAGTTACTGGCGACTAATGGGATGATACTGACGAACACATAGCAGTGCAATGCTTAGTGTAGTGGCAAGTGAAAACCCATTGATGAGAAATTCATGATAAATGAAATGTATTAGCATAACATAACTAAAGCTCCAACAGTTCTGGAAAGAATATTAATGGAGGAATGTCAAAATAAATGGAATACTGCCGTCATTCCAGTATATGAGTTCGAAGCAATGATGTAAAGCAAAAGTTTTCTCTGTTAAGTGCAGAGATATACTTACAGGATCAGAAATGTATTTGCACTGTACGTCATTTTTATCATCATGAATATTTTGTAAGCTGATATTTTGCAGCAGACTGCGTACTGCGCAGGTTTGCAAAAATCAATGAACTTTCTCGCAGGAGTGCGATTTAGAAGAAATTATCTATAATTGGATTGGATTCGCCCAGTAGCGTAATGGCAAACCGCACATTGAGTTGACCAATGATAACGAATTTCGCTTACTGCGCATACTCAATGGTGTACCGTTGGCGACTAAGTATAAGCAACACTACACAAGCCTGGTAGTCATGCTTGTTTACTGTTTACAATTGCAGTACTACGGAAATTTGTTGTGTCCTTATAGCGTATGCTTCTGTTTCATTTCACTTTGGTTTATTTTGTTCAATTCAGTAATTTAAACTGCACTTATTTCTTAATTTGTTAAAGTATATGCGAATAGAAAGTATGGTAAATATTCAACTGCTTTTATTCCTCAAAAGTATAATCCATAAGCATTCAGCTAACATATTTTGTAATGTTTCCTGTTTTGTAATCCTTCTTAAACGAAAAGTTGCGCAGTTTACAATCGATAGTTACACTTTAAATAATGAAGCGACTTTAAACATAACAAATTTTAAAACACCGAACTGTTTACGCCCAGATAACACAATATCAACCATACACCGTATTTAGCTTTTTTTTAAAATTGCGCCAAAGTTGTAATTGCTCTAAATTCTATTTTGCGCATGCGCAGTAAGCTAAATTCGTTTAACATTGTTCAACTCAATGTGCAGTTTGCCAATGCGCTCCCCGGAATAGATTGCTGAAAATGTACTTTGGCGTGATTTACGTTTTGACACAAAATGCAGTAATTTACGTTTGGACACAAAATAAAATACTGCCATCAGTGACTGAGCTATGACTGCTGAACAATATTACGGCTCGGATCAAATCCCGGCGAGCGGGTTGGTTGCATAGGTCAGTTGTCTCAAAATGGCGGCTCGCGAAGACATTTGAATTATTTATTTGTCGCTAAGATTTAACTTACTTGGAAGAATTTTATATTAGTTAGCAAATTATTATGATTTAGAACTTTCTTTCCGTAGTTCTCAACAGAATGCAAATACAGATGTAGAGTATTTAAGCCTACAGGATGAATGTTTTAGAGTTAGAGCTTCTGGCAGCCTCGCTTGCAGTTCATGTTCTATCGCGGTTCTGCCAAATTTATTCCGGCTTTAGCTATTTTGCTAGCCGAAGTTAGATACGCCGTCAATTCATTGAGCTAATTTGGGCAGATCACTTTATGCATTCGTTAACTACGTTACTTAAATTTATTTTAAATATCCATGTATGGCATAGTTTCATTCTGCAGCTCAAGTGAAGCCTTCTACTAAATTTCAAAAGTTAATAAAAAGGTTATTATAACCTTCATAAAACTTTGTCATTTTGCTTTAGACTAGAGCGATAACTAGCTTGTTAGTCTAGAAGGGTCTGAAGGACAATTTAAGATTCTGTACAAGAAGGACCTTACAGTTTAAAGTACGATTTTGTATTAATTTTTTCCTAGAATAAACGAACATGAGTAACATTCTATAGACAGAGCTAACTAATTTACAATGGGATATATATCTGATTCAAAATTTGAAGATAGAGATTTTATTAATTTTATTCGGACTCCTAAAATCATAAATAACCTCAGTAACGAATTTTTGCCTAAAATTAATCGTGTTATTGGAAACACATTTATAAGAAAACAGTTTTTTTTTTTTTTTTTTTTTTTTTTTTTAACATTTAAAAATTAAACATCTGTTGGGTATACCACATGACTTCCATGTACGGAATGTTAAATTATACGCATTTTTTTTCTTGCAATTCATTTAAATTTATTTCCTCAAATTTCATTAGGGATGTATTTCTCATTCAATTAATTCAGTTCTCACTTCGCGGCAAGGCAAAAATACATAAAAACTCAAAGTATCTTCATTAAAAATTGAAAGAATTGCAAAAACATAGAACACCAAATACAATTTAAAAATTTTTTTAAGAAACGTATAATTAAAACTGCAAAAAATAAGCAATTCCGCCATCTGGCATAAAGGCAGATTTTTCGGTGCACAAAACTAAAAGTTTCCTTTTGGTCCCACTCTGCAAAAAGGCGGTTAAAACAAATTAGGCTTAGCAGCACTTAACTAACTTTTAAATTGTTGATAATTCTACAACTATGGCATTCTGATTAACTAAAGGCATAAAAATCTTAACCAGAAGATAAGAACAACATAATTCAATCATTTTTAAAGCATAAAATGCACAATTTACTAACATATAAGAATAAAATAAACTGAGCTCCACTGGGCCGAGTATCAGATTGGGTATATTTATATACTTTTGGTGCGGCCGATTGCAGCCAAGAAGGGAGATGCACAACTAGTATATATTACAGCAGTCGTATATACAGATTTCAACGTTCTGAGGCTACTCCTTTTTGAGTTAAGCGAGATACATACATAAGTACATATGTATGTATGTCGCTTAACAGATGTCACGAAAAAAAAAATTTTCATCTGAATCCATTTTAAATCCATTTTACAATCCGCTTTGGATAAAAGAGTCCTTTATTCTGTCCTCACGTCCAGATGTCACTTAAATCATAGTTAAGTTGCATTCGATAGCTGTCAGAATGGATATTTTCGGTGAAATATAACACCCGAAATGTTTCGCGATTACACTTCCTTTTCTTTGTACAAGGAAGTTAAAAGAAAAAAGAGAGAGAGAGGAAGTAAGAGGTAGGGAAAGAAAATGACATTGCAGGTACAGATTTATGAGGACGTCGCAAAATGGTTCAAGACAAAGTCTTGCCCATTCTTAAGAAGTGCCCGACACAGCAACTTGCTTCTCTTTTATAAAGCTTTTCCGTACTTTCTCTTTCTGACCGCCGATCTTAGTTATTAGTATTCATTTCGCTTGAATGTAAATGGAATGGGTTCTTAATTTCCAAATCTTTTACTTCTTCCCATTAAAAAGGAAATATTATAGCTTTTTCATTAACCCTTCCCCCCTCCTCGCCGCCAGTGATAAGAAAAGGCAAAATGAACGTCATTTTTGACGGGCCAATGAGTGGACAGCGGTAAACGGGGGAATGGGAATCGATATATCGATGAGTAATTTAATTTATGCACGACGAGAGATTCAATTAATCTCGCGATAAATGACTCCTAATTTGAATGTGCAGGCAAGAATCGATGAGCCAGCCGTGCATCGATCAGCAGTTAATCGATGACAGTTGCAGGCAGTGGTGGTCTTGAGGTTTGAGAAATATTACTACGCAAGCAATTGCCGATGATACGAGACACCGCAGGCATCATTCTTTTCCGCTTCTTCCGAAGTCGCCCCGTTAGCGATTTATACGTAAAATTGATTTTTTAAATGAAATTGTTATATTCTAATGAATGTTGTTTTAATTTATGCATTAAGGTCTTTCTGTCTTTCTCACTGGGTAAATATGGATTTTCCTAGGGGATCGATTTTACACCGACATGGTTCATTGAAAATTCCGAAATATTTGTCTGTCATTCTAACTGCAGTGTCAGATACTTCAGCATAAACGACTGACAAAGTTTATTTTTTATTGTCAGCCGCCCAACCGGGACAGTGGTTAGTGACTCTGACTGCCATACCGAACAATTTGGGTTCGAATCCCGGAGGAGGCGTGGATGTTTGTAAATATGTAGTGTCTGGGGTCACTAAATATCTGGCGAGCCGGAAGACCTCTCGAGAGGTGGATGGTAGGCAGAAGCTCGGACCCATCTTACCCTGGTGCTCTCCTTCGATAAGGACGGAACTGAGAAAAGTCGTACCAGTATGGTGCTGTTCCAACGACAGGCGCAATCTTTCCTCCTGGTAGTTCGATTTGGAGTTCGAAATTTGGGGTTCGATTTTAGTAAAATTGCCTCCTGGTAGTTCGAAACCCCACCAACGTTTCGTGATATGTGACATTAATATGAGCCAGTTTCTCTTAGCAGAATTTTCTCAAATGCACTCCTTACTTTAAAAGCATGCTTTGCTATGCTCAACCAAACAAATTCTTCCAAATTCTTCACAAAATTATCTTCAAAACTACATACAAAAGGACTTCTTTTATCTCTATCGATTAGAGAGGAACTCTGTCAAATGAAACTGTTTTTAACATTTCGAAGTGATGTTATTGTTTTCAATTTGCAATAAAATTGCGACCGACTGCGGTTGTCAATCAAGATGGACTTTTCATTTATGATGGGTATTGTAAAAGTATGTCGCTCTAGGCAAGCGTTGAGTTTAACATTTAAAAATTTACTTATCTTTTTTGATTAACAGTATTTTACAACACCTGTTATTTTGTACCGTATGTTGTCAGGTATGATATAGATTTCCAATAAACTATAATTGGGTAACTTCAGAACTTCTTACTGAGCTTTTTGCACTATAATCTGCATCCAGTACTAAATGGAAAGATGATAATGACATTTGTAGTAATATATTGTTAATAATTTTGTATAAATCTATAAATAATTTTAGTAAAATTGTATATAAAGTTGATGTTTTTTTTTTTTTTTTTTTGTCGAATGTAACATGAAATATTAAAAAAAGCGAGACTTTGCCGGAAAACTAAGAATACAGGAGCAGCAAATTTATTTAACATAAATGGCTATCTCGCTAAATTGGCGACATATCACCAAGCTGGCGACGGTTTCGGGAACTAATTTTTAACCAACCCTGTTTGGTGAGAAATTGCCAAACTTGGTGACCATTCGGCGACATTTAGGTCCGGTCTCTGTAAACAAATATAACGTTACTGAAACTGTAATTGAATAAATGTAATTGATCCCGATATGTAACTGTAACTGTAACTGTATCCGACCCTTATGTGTAACTGTTCCGTGTATGCCTTCTAGTAATTTCGAGGAAAGGAAGGTAATAGAAAGACAGGAGACAGCATCAGCTCTGAGTTTTTCAGTTCAGAGTACCTTCGTAGTGAGAAATCTGAATACGAGCTTCGCTTTTAGATGCGCTTTGTATTGCGTTGTGTTTAACATTCTTTGTAGTTTGAAGTGGTATCTATTGATCGTGCCCTGTTATTCTGAGAAGAGCTGACCTAATATATTTGTGGATAATTCCAGAACTGTAAATTAGTAAATTATTTCTTTCGTAAAAAAAAAAAAAAAAAAAAAAAAAAAAAAAAAAGTCTGGTAAGCTATAATCGGTTTTGCGTGCATTCAGTACATTTCGAAACCGTACACACGCAACACTATTAAATTTAAAAATCTGATGTGTACATCACATGACCTTCTTCTGCGGAATATTAAGTTATACGCATTTCTTGCTTTCTTGCATTCATTTAAATTTATTTCCTTGAATTTTATTAGAAATATATTTCTCATTCAATTAATTCAATTCTCACTTCACGGCAAGGCAAAAATAAATAAAATCTTAAAATATCTTTATTAAAAATTGAAAAATATAGTAAAAATATAAAACACCAAATACAATTAAAACAATTATAAAAACATTTTTTACAATTAAAATTAGATTAAAATTTGTGTAGAAATTCTACACAAAAACAAGCAATTCGACCAACGGGCAAAAAGGCATATTTTCGATGCAAAAAACTGAAAGTTTACTTTTGGTCCCACTCGGCAAAAAGGTACTAGTGGCTCAGAAACTGACTTACTTCACTATTCTGCTGAGTTTCAAATGTAAACAAATATGGCTGCTATGGTAAAAAGATTAGGCTTAGCCGCACTTAAACAACTTTTAAACTGCTGATAATTCTACAACTATTGCATGCAGAACTAAAGGCTGTAAAAACCTTAACCGGAAGATAAGAACAACATAACTAAATTATATTTAAAGCAAAAAATGCACAATTTGCCAGCATATAAGATTGAAAAAACAGAGCTCCCGTAGCCGAGTAACAGAGTGGATATATACATGCAATTAGCTAGATACTTTTGGCACGGCCGATTGTAACCGAAAAGGAAGATTCACAACTACATATTATAGCAGTCCTATATACCAAATTTCAGATTCTGAGTCTATTCGTTTTCCAGTTACACATACATACATAGGTACGTACAGGCGTGACGAAACAAAATCTGTTCTGAATCCATTTTAAATCATTTTTGTAACTCGTTTTAGTAAAAAGAATCTTTTATTCTGTCCTTACATACAAGTATCACGCAAAAAAAGTCGTTAAATTGCATTCGATAGGGGTAAGAAGGAATATTTTCTTTGAAATATGATACCCGAAAATTAGCATTTTTATAATACTTCCTACAGGGAGTTAGCCATTAGTGCCTTTTTGCCTAGTGGGACCAAAAGTAAACTTTAAGTTTTTTGTATCGAAAATCTGCCTTTTTGCCCGCTGGCCGAATTGCTTGTTTTTTGTGTAGAATTTCTACACAAATTTTAATCTAACTTTAATTGTAAAAAATGCTTCTAAAGATAATTTGAGTATGTGTAAGATTACGTTTGAA
This sequence comes from Stegodyphus dumicola, assembly GCF_044657685.1. Taxonomy (NCBI): domain Eukaryota; kingdom Metazoa; phylum Arthropoda; class Arachnida; order Araneae; family Eresidae; genus Stegodyphus; species Stegodyphus dumicola. The sequence goes on from NC_140769.1 coordinate 136,359,572, forward strand.
TTACTGAAAACATAAAGGCATGTATACATTGACAGATGTACGTTTGAATGTATGTGAATAAAAGAATTTTGTAAAGTTATACGAAAAGAGTAACACGAAATGCCCATTAAATACCAATGAGAAATTAGTTAAATGCAATGTATTGTTGCGTGCGAACGGGTTCGTCATATATTGAAGGCACAAATCTGATGAAATGTGAACAAAATTTATTCTTATTACAACAAATAAAATAAAACAAAACGCTGGATTTTGCTCTCAAAGATATTCGTACAGTATAGCAATATAACACAATATCACGCAGTATTTATATTTTAAACTACTAAAACGTTAAATAGAACGCAATCCAAAGCTCAGAACAAGCTAGTCCTATCTCAAAATTACAGCAGCTAAGTAAACAACAACAACTGAACTGAGATGTTTTTCTCCAGCGTTTTAAAGTTTTTTAATCGTGCACGAGAACATTCTGGTAATTTCTACGAGGGTTGGAACTTTAATAGTGGCAACTATTTATTTACAAGGAATACAAAAGTGATTCATGTTACCATGTTTTACAGTCCTTCAATATAGTCGCCAGCATTGTGTACAACCCGTTTCCAACGATGTGGAAGTCGCAGAATACCTGTAGCAGCGCCTGTTTTGTTGATAGTTTGAATGGACCGGTCTACTGCCGCAAGAATCTCAGGAACAGTTTGGAATCGAGTGCCACGAAGTGGTTCCTTTATCTTAGGAATTAAGTCATAGTCGCAAGGGCTTAGATCTGGGGAGTATGGTGGATGGTAAAGCACTTCCCAGCCCCTATCGCTTGAAAAAATCAGTCACAGCTTGTGCTGCATGTGGCCGAGCATTGTCATGCAAAATGAGAGGAGCGTTCTGCAGAAAGTGTCGCCGTTTTTTTCTCAAAGCTGGTCGGAGATTGTGCTCCAAAAATGAGCAGTAATACTGTGCAGTGACGGTCTGCTGTGCGAGAACGGTGTGCGTTAGGATGACACCATCACAGTCGTACACGAGAATCACCATAACTTTCACATTGCTGGGGTTCTGACGAAATTTCGAACGTCGTGGTGACACGTGACGACGCCATTCGTTTGATTGGCGTTTCAGTTCTGGCTAATATGATTGGGCCCAAGTCTCATCCAGCGTAATGATACGGCATAAAAAAGCATCTCCTTCGCGCTCATAGCGCTCCAGGTGGGTTCGGGCAGCATCGTATCGTAGCCATTTCTGCATTTCCGTCAACTGATGTGGAACCCATCATGAAGCAATTTTTCTCATGGACAGGCGTTCCTTCAGAATGTGCAGCACAGTCGTATGCGCTAATCCTGTTTGTCCGGCCAGCTGACGAATCGTTTGGCGGCGATCACTGTCCATTAGTGCGGCAACAGCTTGCACGTCTGCATCGCGACACTCGGATGACCTGGCCGCAGCATGTCTGCCACGTTTTGGCGTCCTTCATTGAATGCTTTCACCCCTCTTGCTACGGTTCTGTAAGGCAATACAGATTCCCCGCAAGCCTCTTGAAGCCCTTGATGACACTGTCGTGCTGTACGACCTCTGGCACATTCAATTTTTATCCAACATCGTTGTTCTTGTTTTGAAAACATCCTGACAACACTTACTTTAGACCGCGAGCTAATACAAGCATTCGTTCTTCGCGTCACTCCGCATGCGCGTGACGTAGGCAGGACGAGTTTTTTTGCTGAGAGGTAAGGTAGGTATGTAGTTCAAGTGTGGTATACGCGATATTCTTTGGTTTTGTTGCGTAGCGTTTTTTCAGCTGTGTTGCCACTATTAAAGTTCCAACCCTCGTATTTTCTCGTAAGTTTCTGGAAAGCAAACGAGTAGAATTACAGTTACGGCTGACACACAAACGCATTTATTTAATTTAAATATAAGTTACGAGATGTATATTTATTAAATGTTCCTGCTCCTGTGTTTTTACTTTTTCCGCGTAGCTTTCTCTTAAAACTCGCCACGCGCTGCATTACACGGGGAAATGAAACAATTTTAATTACAGTTCTACTAAAAATGTCAAACTAAATACAAAATCCGAAACAATATCTAAACAACAATCAATGCTTGCAGACTTGGTATCTGCGATAAATGCTTCGGTGTTATTCCTGGCATGACAATATAGTAAGTACTCCTATAAAATTTTTTTTTTGAACAACTTACGGAGATGTTAAATTTTGAAAATGTTTTCCATATTTCCGTACAAATTCTTTTCTCGTATATAAATTTGTACGGTAAAGGCTATGTATGAATGTAAATGAATACGAATAAGCTCGAATAGAAGGTATCTTATAAAAATGAGTTAGAGGAAATATATGACTAAATAAAGTATGTCTCACACATATAACGTAATATAGACAGAATGATATGTAGATACATAGAAATAGTATGAATATTGATTAGAACGGACATAAAATAGGATAAGTTTACATGAATAGGGAATTTTATTCCAGTTCATATTCATATATCTTAAAAAAACACTATTACGGAGGAATGTTCTGAAGTCTGCAAAAGGAATAAAAATATATAGTGCGTCTACGAAGTTTTAAGACTTTCTTTCTAAAAACGTTCAACTGATATTTTGAACAATCGTTAGCAGGGTTTAGTAATATGACAACTCAACTTACGTCTCCTAAAGTACTTTTCTATGCAGTTAGTAGGATTCCTGTTTTTAATTAACATGACTTAACCCCGACTGTCACTGTCAGGCGATTATCTCTCCGTCTATAAAAACAGCTGCAGACGCAGAAAAAGTTTTAAAGAAACCTTTTTATTTAAATATGACAATGCGAAGCTTGTGATTGTAAATAGATCTCAGCGGCCTTTGAAATTTCAAGGTAGCACAAAAATGTAATTTAAAACGAAATAGTAATTGAGTCTGGAGATTTGAAAATGCAGAGTATAACAAGCGCTGGCGCAGTTCGAACTAACTGCGCTGGTAACTCTGCTGGTGAAAAGCTAAAGCCGAATATCTTTATCGGCGGTCATTTTCGTCAAGAAATCCTTTCTTATATACACTTTTCTCGTTTATATCTTGGTGATAGTTAGGGAAATGTAGAACTGAGAATAACTTTCAAACTGTGAATTAATTAAAATAAATATTTTACAAGCTTCGAAAGCTGATCGAAGAATATCTATAACATTTGGCTGTAAATCTGGAAAAACAATAACGGAGACATTTAAAATGTTAATTCGGTTTGGTTTATTTAGTTATGGCAGAGCAGACGAGGACAATCTGCGTAAGGGGAGGTATAACTTTGTGGAGGACTTTCTAAGGGAAACTGCCTCGTATACGCGTTACACGTGGGGTAAACCAGGAAAATACCCATGGAGACAGTTCCTTCATCGAGATTCGAACTCCAGACCGAACTACTAGTATTCAGCGACTTCACCGCTGGGCAGCTGGTGGACTATGTAAAATGCTGTTTAAAGCATCCGAGGATTAACTCTTAGGAAAAAACTTAGTTATGTTAAAATATCGAAACGCCCGTAACTGTCCCATTTGTTTTCTCTCCTCCCATTTCATTTGCGCACATAGAGGTGTGAAGATTTCAAATGACATTTTTTTTACTTCCTAACAAAGAAGCCTCTATTATCTTTTAGAACAAGCTATCTGCAATAAACTGATGCAATGAATTTGGGGAACTGCACCTGCTACTCAATACTTTAGGGGAAGGGAAGAAACGACATCGTATTCTCGGCCGCTTCGGGCGGTCCTGCTCGTTTGAATGCAAGGCTGTCTCGAGCATTTTAGCCTTCAAAGGGTTAAGCGTTTACACATTTCAATAATTATCATTTGTATAGGCAATTTCGTGAGGGACTCAAAGATGTTGATAATGAATCCATAAGAGGTCGCCGTTCGTAGTCTCAAAAGGATCAAAATATTGAAGAAGTTCTTTAATTGTTTCTGAAAAGTTATAACTTGCAATTTGAATGTCAGCTGATAAACTCGAAAAAACGCTGCTGGAAAATTAAAAAAAAAAAATGTTCTCTTTTAATATCACAAGGCTTTTGTTGAACGACAGTGCGCCACCACTCATTTCCGCTCTTATGAGGCGTGTTTCCAGCGAAGAAAAGTGTTATAATTTCTAACGCCCCTTATCCCTCTGGTTTGTAACTTGCAAACTGCTTTCTCTTTCCTACTGGGAAGTCACATTTCAAAAGTCATTATCGATAACATTAAAAATATCCAGAAAATCGTAACCAGGTTTCAGCAGTATTCCAAGAAAATATTTCTATGAAGTATTCACCAACAATTACAAGGATTAAGTACTTAAAGTTAAAAAATAAAAATGTTATTTTCTTCTGCTCTCGAATTTGTACGAACGTGCTTCTAAAACTTTGTAGACGCATTGTGTATTTATAAATCACAATAAAAGACCTTTCTGAGGCAGCGTATTTATAAATCACAATAAAAGACCTTTCTGAGGCAGTTCCTAAAGCGCAAAGGAAATAAATATATATAATGTCTATAAAATGTGTCTCACGGTGATTTTTGCCATTAAACGATTTGTACGGAGAAAGTCAATAGGTTAAAGAATTCGAGAGCATTGGATCTGCAGATATTTTTATTTTTGCAACTGAATTTGTTTTCCTTTTTCCAGGCTGAAGGGATTTTTCGAAAACTTTTGTCTCTGAAAACATATGTTATAAAACTATTGTAATAATCAACAATATTATACTATTGTAATATCAAATCTCTTCTATCATTCATAAAAAGAGAACCGCTGAGTTTGTTAATACTTTGTAAAGCCAGAAATTTTGTGATAAGTTTAGACCGTTACTGTGTAAAAGTAGAATTACAAAATTTATTTTCGTCTTTCAAGGAAAGAATTCTTAAGTTATAAATGATAAAAAATTATGGCTTAGTAATCTGGACCTTGATTCAGCCTTCATTTTTACTCGCGTGTTTTAGGGTCTTTTATAAGATCAGAAACCTTAAAAATTTTTAAATCATAATATTTTAAACTTTCATTGTTTAGTAAACAGAAGAGAAACATACCACTTTCAGCTCTGAGAAATAAACAAAATTCAGCTTTAAACTGTGAGTCGATTTTAGCAAAGTTTTTAAGAATTTCGAAGGAATTTGCACACATCCTTCTTACTAGATGAATTAAACAAATAAAAATAAGTAATAAAAATTTATAATTTGAAGAGGTTACGATATAGCGCTTCCAAAAAGAATTTACCATTAATTTTTTAATTGAAAATTCAATTAAAGGTATAAAATATTACACGCAATACCCTGCTTGCGTCTTAAATAAAAGGTATATATACTGCTTTCAGCTTATGAAAATCAGTCTTTTCTGTTAAATAAAATTAAAACTCATTTGAGATAAATTTCAATTTTAAAAGTTCTGAATTGCGTTTACGCTTAGCATATAGTGCATTACATTTTAGCATATAGTGCACATATAAATTGAAAAATGTCTAAATATTTAAAAAGGTACACCAACTTTTGCATAATCAAAAGAAAAAAGAAAAGTATTATATAAAAACATTCAAATAATATGTAAAAAAAGAAAAAAAAATATTATGCATTATTTGGAAAAGAAATTATTCTGGATATATATAATGTATATTATAGACAAAAAAATAAGAAATTTAGAACCTAATTCGCAAAGACGTGAAAGAAATAAAATAAGAAACCAGTAAAATCCCAAAAGTTTTCAATAAAACTAATCAATTAAGTATTTTCAAGCCAGAAGAATTTCCGGAAACAATAGAAATATAGAAAATTGAAACAAATAAAGAGGAAGAGGAATACAATCAGATTCTAATTCAACGTTATTAAGAGGAGGTAGATCAGATTCAACCGAATCCTTTCCTCCAGGAAAACCATTGCGTTTCTCTTCATCCAAAATCAATGCTAATGAACCAACTTAAATTATTTAATTATAATAATTCATCAGAAAATTCTGAACACCTCTACGAGGCAATAGCTCTCCATTCATATGAAATAAAAATGTACAAAACCAATTCCATAAATTCAATTTCAAAAATGTAAAAAAAGAATTTTGTGTATCACAAAATTATATATAATAGTGTGATACATATAGATGATATATATAATTTTGTGATATGCTTATATATATATATAATGAAAGCAAATTTCAGAGAAGTATTGAATTAGGAACACTGAGACGTAGAAATGCTGATTGCGAAGATACTTGATACCTAGAATGTAGAATTTGTAAAGACTAAGAAACTTGGCAGTCGAGGTGGTTTTAATTTCAATTTTATTTCCAAATGAAGTTTCTCGCCACAATCACTTGGCACTCTAGTCGTGCCTATTCAAGAACAGTTACATATTTCATACTGTTGTGATAGGAAGCGAACACAGCGAAATTACGTACACACATCATAGAGTGCGTAGTTATCCAATACGGCAGGCTGTTAAGAAAAAGTTTTTGGCTCTCAAAGTTTAGGTTCCCAATTTCTACGTCATCAGAGTTACGTAAGCTTCAGGGCATAGATTAATCTAGAAATAACGCAGTCCAAAAATGTTATTATTATTTTTGGAAAGAAAATTGAGTTAAAGGTCTATTAGTAATTGATTATTTGAAAGATAGATATTTCATATTTTACATATATACATATATAATAAAATTAATAACTTTGAAAGGAAAAGTCCGAATAACGAAATTTCAGGCGCACTTGGAAAAAAAATATGATGTGTACACCCCATGACTTTCTTGCACAGAATATTAAATTATACGCATTTTTTCTTGCATTTCGTTTAAACTTATTGGATTGAATTAAATCTACTTCGTCGATACCACAATAGAATAAATGCACTCTTTAAAATTCACTACATTTGTTTACCATAGCGATACTCTGGCGCTAGGTTCACTTAACAGCGTTACATTTCGTCCATATTATAACTCAGAATGCATATAAATTTATATTATTTGAAGAATTATCTAATTGTTGCTACATTTTCTATTTAAATACTATAATAAATCTAAAACGACGTATAAAAGAAATTAAGCAAACAAAACAAAAAATAAACAGTTTTCACAGGCGATTCAGTATTTTTCATTCAATTAATTCAGTTCTCACTTCCCGACAAGGCAAAAATACAAAAAAACTCGAAATATCTGTATTAAAAATTACGAAGTAAATCTGAAACACATATTTCCTCGAATAAATTCCAGAATGTATTAAGTATGATTTAATTCGCAATAATAAAAGAAGGCGTTATCTTTGTTGTTGCGAAGATTAGTTTATCTAGACTGGGAAAAAATCCGCTATTTTGCCCAGTTTGAAATGTAAACAAACATGCCCGCCATTGCAAAATTCATTAGGCTTAGCTGCAATTAAACAACTTTTAAATTATTGATAACTCCAGAAACATTCCATGCAGATTTACTAAAGGCATAAAAACCTTAACCGGAAGATAATAACATAATTCAATGATTTTTAAAGCAAAAAATACACAACATACAAACATATAAGAATAAAGAAACAGAGCTCACTGAGCAGTTTCACAGGGAGTGGATATATATAGAGAGAGACATAGATATTTATATGCTTTTGGTGCGGCCGATTGCAACCAACATACGAGGTGCACATCTACATGTTATAGCAGTCCTACATACAAAATTTCAACGTTCTGAGGCTACTCGTTTTTGAGCTATGCGAGATACGTACGTACATACGTACGTACGCACAGGCGCCTCGAAAGATTCTCTTCATAATTCCTTTTAAATCAGTTTTATACTTTTTTGGGGGGGAAGAGTGCTTTATCATCTTCTTACTTGCGGATGTCACTCAAATACCTCATTAAATTCCATTGGATAGCGGTCAAAATCGGTATTTTCATTGAAATATTATACCCGAATTTTTCGGGATAACAATACTTCCTTTTTTCTTTGTAAAAGGAAGTAAATAATGCCTTCATGACGGACCTTCTAAGTGGCTCGTATTTATGGCTGCCAATGGTTATTTACGTTGCTTGTATACTTACATAACTTAAAAAGCGCCCATGCAACCTGAAAAATTCTCTTGGTTTCATACCCCTGTAATGCTACATATATGATTTCGTCGCGCTTGCACATTCGGCCACTGGGGTACACAGTTTCATTTTGGAACGAGACGATAAACATAAATTAAAAATTTTGCAAGAGTCCTTTTATAGCTTATTCAAAACATACTTTATTTATGATATTCATGCTGTATAATGTTTTAGGAATTCGAAACAGAATGACATTTGCAATGATCAGATTACCAGTGCATTTTCATAATTCCGAAGATTAACGAACTTAGATTTTATTTCGTTAGATTTATAAGGTATTTCTCTCGTCTTTCTAGCGTATCTTCGTGTGTAGTTGTTCTGCACGCTAGGCCAGTATTCCAGATGTCCGTGTTTCGATTCCTGGAGGAGGTGATTGCTCATTTTTCATCTTGCATGCTTCCAAAAATTCCCTGATGTCTCTACAAAGGGGCCTGAACTAAAAGGGTGTTGGATGATGATTCTCCTCACCAGGAATTTGGCGATTGGGTCCCCTAAAAACCCCGCTCGCCGTTTAAAAGGGGAAGTATATAAGGTATTTCTCCCGCCTTTTTAGCTTGCTTTCGTAGTGTAGTGCTTCTGCACGCTGGGCCGGTATTCCAGAGGTCCGTGGTTCGATTCCTAGCGAAGGCGATTGCTCATTTTTCATCTTGCCTGCTTCCAAAAAATATCTAATGTCTCTACAGAATTTATCAACAATACTGCTGTTTTATGTGTTGTTGTCAGTCAAAGTTAAGCGTTATTGATTGGTAAGATCGTTTTCTAGAGAGCAAGACAAGGAAAGAGGTAATCACCATTCGTACCGTTTCAAAATCAACCTTTTTAAACTTATAAATATATCTTTGAAATTAATGCACACCGCATGGCAATAAAGTAGCGCTCGGCTACTCTTTAGACAACAAGAACAGGGCTTCATTTAAACGTCGGCAAAAACGGAGGATATTTCAGGTTTATTCCCTAGTAGACACACAGCTGGAATTCCTATTTCCCTCCCACATTAAACAAAATATGTGTAAATCTCTAATAAACAGACTGGATCGCAGTTAAAGTAATAAACAGAGGAGCGTTCTTCCACACAACATTTATTCACGAACACCAAAGACGAACTGATACATATACATAATTGACATCACAGTTTCTTTTTACAAACAAACACTACCGCCATCTATTGGCGATCTATGGATACACAATCCTAAACTTAACACACATCCCTGTCCACGGAGTAAGAAGATGCTTACTGTTGCCATCCGCCACAGCCACAGTAAATTTCCGCTGCCGCTATTTGTATATTTCGTATAAACGTCTGCTGGGACTGTGGTTTATTTTGGGCCGGTGATAGGACGCCGATGTAGGTACTTTTTTTTCCTACTCAAACGAAGAAAACATAAAACGGAAGCAAAACTGCGAAAAACCGAGTTGAGTTGTTTGCCTCCATCTGCACGCAGAGGAGGAAAATCAGCGAAGAATGTTTATTTCTTGGTAAGCATGAATATATTTATGACGGGAAAAGAGCGAAATGTCTGGTTTTAACGAGGGCAAAAGAAGAAGCTCTCGATGTTTTCTGAAATATACATTGCACTGTGTATTTTGTTATTGGATGCTGTTTTAGTTTGACAACAGTTCATGGTTGTTGTTTGATACAGTTCGTTTTGTTCTTTGTTTGGAAAGGATCCGTTTTCTGGAGGTTTTATAACAAGTTCCCGAAAATCCGAAATTTTGTTTGATTCTGATTTGCCGGATTCTCAGGCGGCACTTTAAAAATTCAAATTTAAAGGAACTCGGTGAATAAAACAGCCCAGAAAAAACTAACCCCTTTATTTAACTTACAGAAAGGTAGATTTCAGACTATAAAGTGGTGTATGTAATTCTTGTCTCTCTATCTATTCTAGAAACACTTGAAAAAAAAAGATGCAAGGAATCTTGGAACACGGATAAGCCATTTTTTGCTTAGGATTGATAGTAAGCAATTAGTTATGTAAATTATTCATGGTTGGTTACCGGTAAACAACGAATATTAAGGTCAACTTCAGTTTAATTAAATTCCTTTCCCGGATTTGGATCGCTTAAGGAAAAGCCCATTAAAGCTATTTGTTTCCTTAATATATAACCATTCTGTTTCCTTAATATAAAGCTGGCAATTTTCGTAAAAATTATTAATCTGACATGTTATAAATTAGGCTATTTAAAATAACATTAATTAGGAAAATTATTAAAAATTAAGTTAGGTCCAGCAACGGCCATGTGGATAAAGCCTAATGTGAAATGAACCGGTTTACAGTAGAAAACTCTTCATGAAGCTATAGCACCATGAAAACAAATAGCTTTGATGGGCTTTGTCTTAAACGATCCAAATCCGAGAAAGGAATTTAATTAAACTTAATATCCGTTGTTTACCGGTAACCAACCGAATGGTGATCTCTGGTTTGAAGCGTCGCTGTAAATTTAAATTATTTAATAAAATCAAACCGAAGGACAACAGTGCCTGTTTAGGTAATTGATCACGGATGTCTTATATTTTGGTGGTCATGGATGATCAACCATTGGTGTGGACAGTGTCGCATATTTAGATATATTATTAAAATAAAATATAACTGAAAGTCACCAGTGACTTTCAAAATCATTTATCATCCGTACCATAAGGGTTTCATTCATCGGTATGAAACAGGGCCACCGCTCGAGTTACCAGTGTTAAACGGAAGGTTAAGGGGGGTCGTGAGCTGAAAAGTATCTGAAAAAGACTGATCCCGATGTTTTCAAATTATATAATGCTCATGGAAGTCGGGGTTCAAAATTGTTTGAAAAAGACCTATCTATATCCACGACCGTTACAACACATTGAATCGTCAAAATTGAGCTGCTAAAGTTTTAGCAAAACCATACAACAGTACTTAAGTGTAAAATTTGTAAACAATTTTTTAGTTCTAACTTAATTCTGATAGTAAACAGTGATGTAAACCGATCATGTTTACAAAAAGGATTTGTAACGTGGGAACATCATGCCTGTTTCTACTGTGCCCACCAGCGGCCGAGCGGTAAAGTTGCTGAACACTGGTAGTTCGGTTCGAGGTTCGAATCCCGCGAACGGGCTGGCTGCATGGGCGTTTTCGTTGTTTTCCCCATGTGTAACGTGTATACGAGTCAGTTTCGATTAGAAAGTCCTCCACGAAGGCATCACTCCCCTTAGGCAGATAGCCCTAGTGTGCTTTGCCATAATTAAATACACCAACACCACACCAACACCTGTTTCTACTGCAATATATAATGTCCTGAAACATGATACCTGTACCCACTGCAATAGATAACATCTTAAAACATGCACCTGTATAACCTACACCATCGGAATGTATAGCATGTAATGTAATCTATTTTACTTGAATTAATTTAACGCTGAAAGGTAGGAGTGCCGTTGATGCTGCCGGCGGTGGCAGAACTTGTAGTGCTGGCTGGAGTCACAATTTCCATCACGACTCGAGAAATGATACCGGGATGTTGTTTCTTTCCTAGTTAGTGTGTGGGGCTAATACCTACTTACTCAGGGTAAATATTAGGTGGCCCCTTCACTTCTACATAACATATATCCAAGACGTTCCATGACCATTTGACGACGTCATCCCACCATTTCCTTGACGTGATAGCCAAGTTATTACTTCCCACCAAAGGTCGAGTGGATAAAATCGTTAAGTACTAACAGCTCGATCCGATGCCGATTTCTCACGAACAGCTTAGTTGCAAATGCATTTTCAATAATTTTCCCTACATGGGACCCGAATAAGGGTTCGTTTCCCTTAAAAAGACTTCCAAATACTTTTCCTTAGCAAATAGTAGTTATAAGGCAGATAACCCAAGCATGCTTTGCTATAATCCATTAAGCAGATATTTTTAGAAGAAATCCAAATTTATAACAACTACAAGAATGTATTTTTTTTAACTGGATATTTCGCACTCGAGGGAGAAATTTACGGTAATATATATATATATATATATATATATACATAAATATATATATATATATATATACATAAATATATATATATATATATATACATATATATATATATATATATATACATAAAGAATTATTTAATTAATGAATATACGCTAAATAAATTCTGTATAATTGTGGTAGATAAATTATACTTATTATCATACTTTGGAAAAATGGTAGTTCTTGTAGAAACAAAGGTAATTAATGTTTTTAAATTTGTAAAATGAATCTAAATTTTGAGCCATTTTGAATAATTTTTATGAAACGAGCACTTTTACAATTAAAAAGATGAAATTAATTATTACTCCTGAGTATTTAAGTGTTCCAAGACATAATGAATAAAGAAATGTTTGAATAATTTACTCCATGTGTTCAGATTCTTAAATTACTTTAATATCATAAACTCCCTCTCTCTTTATGCACTACTCTGCACAAATTACAAAATAAACGTTTGTTTTTTTAAGAGGACGCGGTTAATTTTTGAGGCTTTTAATTTAATCTTTAATTTAAAATTCTCATTTTTATAAAATAATTTGCAATCTGTTCCAAAAGAAGAAAGACTACTTTCTCCTCAGACTTAAAATTGTGTTAAATTATACATTAGATTTGACTATTAATTGTTGCGAAGTGAATAATTTTTCTTTCATTGTGTTTGCTTAAGTTTTAAATTCATTTAACCGTTAATAATTCACGGAATTAACAGCCCAAATTAAGTGCTTGGAGTTTGATTAAATTCCGGTATAAAGCATCTGGTATTTACTCTTAAACTAGCTTATTTAAACTGTTATAAGCATTATTTATAGAAAAACTACCTCATTTTAAAGATTACCTTTATTGTTTTAGTAAAAATTAATAGCTTATTTGTTACAGTGTTTAGGCGGTTAAGCTAACTGTTTATTAAAGTAGTGTATTTCAGAATGCAGCGATCATAATTTCTCTTTGAACTCATTCATAATTGCAAATATCGTCCTCAAGTTCTTCATTAAGACGTATAAGTATAATGATCAAGTTCATGATAAATGACACACACACACATGATAAATGATTGAGGAAAAGTACTTTTTTGAAGCTAGAAACTGCCATAGTAGCCTCATTCTTCGCTTTGAATTGTGTTACAACATTGCAGCACTAGGCACATAAACAGCCTGGCTAATTGCAATTTCTTGCAGTTCTGGACCTTTACACAACAACGCCTTTCAATTTATATCATAATCTTTCTTATCAAATCGCTGAATGAAGTGAAAATCGTACATGTACTATTTAATAATTTTAATCTTTGTTTAAACAGTTTATATTCTAAGTATTTTAAGTTTTACTAACGTTTATTTTGTTTTAAATCTTTGCTATCCTCTCTTATTTTCCGTTTCCAAACAGAATAAGCGCGAGTAGAGTTGTTTATACAAATGAGGTTGTAAACTATATAAGTATTTAAGATGTGGCTTTTAACCAAAAGGGAGAAAGACTACAGCCCGCCTTACCACGCGCGTGTTTTTCATCAGTTCATGTCTGCCTTTTTAAGACCAAAATTTTAATTCTCGCTGTTGCATTCTTCTCACTACATACGTAGTGTTTAAAGGCCAAACTTCGCATTACCACTCTCTGTAGAGCATCTAAGTTCGGTTCCTGTTAAGTTAGTTATTTCTCATTTTTTACGTTTTAGATCATAAGTGCTGATCTCTGTATCCCGAAGTGCGGGAACGACTGTACGCTGTGAGAAACAGAGGGTAAATTTAGCCCTTCGTATTTATACTGTATCTTCTACACACGCACGAATAGAGTTTTGAGTAAACTCACTGTTCCTACTCACGACTCCAGTTATGTTTCCAAAGGCAATCAGAAGGAACAGTAGTCCTAGCAATATCAGTAAATAGTAATGTTTGCAATTCTATTTATTTATTTGATTAGTTTTATAAGCTGTTATTCCCTTAATGTAATTATGGAGAATTTTCCTTACGATATATATGTACACCTTCCGCAAAAACAAAATAGGGCAGATCTATATCTTCTGCTCTAGTTGACCGAACGTCGAAATTTAACTAGATGACATGTCTAGAAAGCGCGACTATTATAGATTAGATTTATATATACCATTGTTCTAACATATATATTTGGACTCAAAATTGGACTTTTTTCTGAAATAACATACAATTAGTTTCCATTACGACTCAAATTATACCTGGATATTAAATTTTGTAATTTTTGGTGAGAAATTTGTGGAGAAATTAAAGAGTTTATTTTGCCGAATTTTTTTCAGTTTGTACCAATAATTCACTTAACAAATTTCTTAATTTATAGCAACCTATTTTCCTTTCATTTTTTTCATTGTACATGTGCAGAAAAAAGGTCATCGTTCATACTTTCAAATAATTTTAACAATGTGCGTAAACCCAATTTGGCGTTATTATCGCTTATAACAAATATGCCAAATTTCAAAACGCGCCAATTTGTAAATTCACGTATATCCTAGGAAATTTTTAATAAAAAACTCAAATGTTTTGAAGGTATGGGTATAAATACATCTACTTTAAGACGAGTTAACATTTTTATGAGTTATAACGCAAAACATTTTTCGAAAAATATTTTAAAATGCAAATTTTAAAAATAAATCATAAAAAATGGACGAATTTTATTAGTAATGAACCTAAATTTCGAAATGTGAAAGGAAGAATAAAATAAGTTTAAAAATAGGGAGATTAATAAATATGTACCAAATTCAATTAACATGGAGGAGATAAAATTTTGAGAGCTAAGTTTTTAAAAACTACTCCTGCGATTTTTTAGAAAACTTCGCACTTTGGCATAATTTGAGTCGTAGAACCGAAATATGAAAAAAAAAAAAAAAAAAAAAAAAAAAAAGTATGTTATTTCCAAAAAAAAAATTCGATTTTGTGTGAAAATACCTGCGTTGGAACAATGCTGCATATAAATCGAATATATATCCCAAGTCACGTTCTCGAGACATGGAAAACGCATGCTAAATTTCGACAGTCGGTCCAGTAGAACGGGAGGTATAGAACTGTCCCATTTTCTTTTGTGCAATTTGAATATGGTACATTGCATCTTATTAATCACATTTAACACCGTTTAAGCAAAGGAAAATATTAAATTGCTTGGACTATCATATGTTAAGAGTTTGAGGACATTGAGATACTAGGGTGAATCACTGCGTGACGGTTTTCTCAACCCGAAAAAACTCGTGCGAATCAGTGAGAGGGTTAAAAGTGGTCAAAATATCAACTTTGTTGTTTTTCATAATTACCATGACTACTTACCACTTTAGGCTTTGACCAAGCGGTGACTAAGGGCAAGATTTCAGCACGTATGTTTTTTTATGGAGAAATTTAGACTGAAATTATTTCGATCTGATTATTAAAACTGTTTACTGAAAATAAAAAATAACACACTCTCTTTCATAACAACTTTTAACTTAACCTTTTGTTGCATACAAACAATCTAGAGAAGTTAAACGAAAATGTTTGTATTTTTTCTGATTAGTAATAATAAAAAAAAATAATTTTATTCAAATTTCGTTTTAAATAATTGCTACAGTTTGTTCACTACAGTGGACAGCATGCATATACGTACATGCATACAAATCTCTTCCAACGATTTACGGTCTTTGCATTTCAAATCATCTCCTGCCTTGTTTGCAGTGATCATTACCATCTTCTAAATGGTAAATCTACAACTGACATGTACATACAGATCCCCCAAAATACCTTCATTTCGTCGATTGTGATTGAATTCCTTTTGCAATGATTTTGCAACCTGTACCTATTGGATTCAAATGTGAAATGTTCTAGAAATTCCTTGCCAAACATAAACATTTCCAGTGGTGTTTTGACTTAATAAGCAGTACATTTGGGTTTCAATTCACTCTTTTCGGTAGATCTTTATCTATCAACTCCATTCTCAAACTGACCATTTAAAAAAAAATGTATAAAATTACTAATTATGAATAAGAAAATGTAAGCAATATTATATAATGTTTACTATGAGAAATTGTAAAACAGAAGTAGCAGCCATTTTCCAAATAGCAATGCTTTACTTAGTGATGGTAAAAAGCCATCTATGATCGACAGTTGAAAGTTCTAATAATATAGAATGAATAAACACGCAATGGAATCTGTTATGGCATTTACAGAAGAATAAACAAATTTAAACTTTTGTCTACTAGAGTGGACCTGATGCAACAAAGTGTTAATAGGCTGTCTAGTTTGGTTGTCGGACACTCTTCTGTGTAAAACTAACTTCGAATTCTAACCCTACTTAGAATGACAAGCGTAACAAAGAACAAAGTATCTAAATATTAAATCAAATTTACTCTGTACTTTGGTTTAAATCAAGCTACCTAGTACTTCCTCGTCAGAATTTAATTCACTAGTAGCTATTAAAACACAACAACTTTTAGATATATATTTATAAATACACATTACAGCAATTGTTATAGTTTTCGCTTGTTTACGTAATTCCTTTCGTTTCGCAAGCACGTTCTAAACTAAACTAAACATATAACATCGTCGCTCGCTGTCAGTCAACGCCTTTTATGTAGTCAATTCGCGATTTCGTAACATCCTGAGTACAATAGAATTGTGCTCAACATCATAGAACATTTCTCTTCGGTTTTTTCGTTATTTGCACACTTCTGGAAATAGTTCCTGGAGATTTGATATCTGCTTTGAGTAGATTCTTTTCTACTGGAAACAAATAAGCCGTTTCCTCATTTGCTTAATCACCTACTATTAAACGATAGGTATTCCTCATGGATCTTACTATGTCTCGTTTCTAGCTTTTATTTGAATGACACGAACATGTCTAATATTTCGCTCAATACAGCTTTATTATTCTTCCTGGCTACTAATTAATCCGTTTTCTCTTTTCATTCCCAACCAGAACTATTTCTCGTAATTTTATCTGTAATCCTGTAGTTATTTTCGTAATTTTACCTGTAGATTTTATAGGCTTTCTTAAAATTTTTAATTCAGAAGAATAGAATTCTTAGAATTTTTAATTCTTAGAATTTAATACAGAATTAAATTTAATAATTTAATTAATTTCGGCTAACCGAGGCCAAGATTCCTGTATTCTCAAAATATAATATGTCCATACTAGTCGTATGAGGTGCCGAATTATCACCTGTATTAGAAAAAAGTCTTTCCAGAATCGTAGAGACATTAGGTTATTTGGAAGCAGGAGACATTCAGTTGTAGAACCTCCTACATTGTCACTTAAAAACATGTTTGGCATTAAATATTGAATGTCTTTCGATATATCCGATATATACATCTTGTTACGTTATTTTCTTCTTCGTTTGGTACATTCGTAAGTTATGGGGTTCAGGACAGCTCCAAAACCACGTTTTACAGTTGTCTAAGATCTACTATAAACACGCTGGAACAATCAGAGACACAGCCTTCAGGCAATCAGGCTATAACGGAGGAGACAGCTTCACTGCAAAGCACCAGAGTACAGCTCCCGACTCTGTTCTGTCGTTCCCGGAATTTCACGTCTCTCCAGACTCTCCACGCTACAACTCGCGATGCACTCGATGATACACTAGTACAGCTCTCAACTCCTCTGTTCCGTCGTTCCCGGAGTTCAACACACTCTCTCGACGATGCACTAACCGCGATGCACTAAGAGACTCTTTGGGTGCGCTTGGCGACGAACTCGACACTAGGCACTCGCTGACTAATTCTCAACTAGATGGACTCCGCACGGACTAACTAACTGACTAGACGAGACACACTAATTAACTGCGTACCAGCAGGGTTTATATAGCTTTTGGCTTGTGTTGGAGAACACTCTGGGCTAAACCAGTAAGAATTCATTCCAGAAGGTTCTCCTACATAAAACATTAAATACAGTTGAAACAGTTTAAAAAAATGCAATTAAAATTGAGTTTCTACGCAAAAACAAGCAATTCGGACAACGGGAAAGAAGGCAGATTTTCGGTACACAAAACTGAAAGATAACTTTCCATACTACTCGGCAAAATGACACTGAAGGTGCAGAAACTGTCTTCATTCACTATTTTATTGAGTTTCAAATGTAAACAAGTGGCTGTTCGTTAGGCTTATCTCGCGAATTAAACTTTTAAACTGTTGATAATTCTACAACTACTGCATGCATATTAACTAAAGACATAAATTCCTTAATCATAATATAAAAACCCCATAACTCAGTCACATTTAAAGCAAAAAATGCACAATTAACCAATGCAAAAGAATAAAACGACTAAGTTCACCGAGCTATGTAACAGAGCTGGAATATATATGTATATATATATATATGATTGGTTCAGCCTATTTCGACGAAAACGTTATGTGCAAAACTATATGCTATAGCAGTCCCATATGTACAATTTCGCCGTGCTACGGCTACTCGTTCTTGAGTTTTGCGAGATACATACGTACGGACGTACAGACGCCAAAAGTCTCTTCTGAATCAATTTTAAACCCAATTTACAATTATTTTTGGCAAAACCAATCCTTTATTCTGTCCGTATGTACAGATTGCACGTAAAAACATTTTATACAATGATTGGTACAACACTTAAATTGTGTTGAGGGAGGCTGAAGTAGATATTTTCATTGAAATGTGAGACCCGAAATTTTTGGCGATTATAAAACTTCCTTTGCTTCGTACAAGGAAGTAAAAACAATTAAACATTTTAATTCGAAATTTTAATTTTTTTTTTTAAATTTTTAGTAGAAGCATTCATTAAAAAAGGAACTTTATTGTTAGAACTTCACTGAGTTAGGGTCATCCCGTGGATGTTGAGTGGCGTACTAAGAATGTTTAGCACTTTGTTTCAGTGTTGTTTGAATTTAGTCTTTAAATTGTCTTCCTTATTCTATCTTTGCTCTAACGCAAAATATTCGTGGATGGAGCGGAAGAGAATTTAAAACATAAAGTTTTATATTACTTAAATATTTCTTGCCAAATTATATCAAGAAAATAAACTTTAGACTTCAGGGTTGCCAGATTTGACGCGAAATTGCGCGTTTGGCGACAAAATTGGCGATATGCCATAGACGGAACGTGAACTTTCTAGAACGAATTCTTACTGGATTTCCCGAGAATGTTCTCGAAAGCTATAAATACCATGCCTATACGCAGAGTATCTTGAGTGTGTTGAGTTCAGTAGTAGTGCTTTGAGTTCAGAGATTGGCTCGAGAGCGATCGACTGAGTCGGAAGCTGCACTTTAGTGCCTTGACATGAAGCTATTTTCACCGCTGTACTTAAAGGCTGTATTGCTGATTGTTTCAGCGTGTTTATCGTAGTTTTTTGACAACTGTAACGCGTCTTTGGAACTGTCTTTTGTATTACTGACGAATAAAATGTGTTTTGATTCTTCATGAGATGTTGTCATCAATCACTCCAAATCCATGAAGCAGTAGTACGCAACAATATTTTAGATACAAATTTCAGTTAACTTACGAAGCACACTTGTAGAGACATTAGGTATTTTAGAAGCAGGAGATGTGAAAAATGAACAACACCTTCGCGGGAAACGAACCACAAACCTCTGGAATAGGCGCCTAGCGTGCAGGTCACCACAGCACGAAGCCATGCTAAGAAGCTGAGAAGTCGGGAAAAATACCTTATATACTTTCCTTTTTTAAAAGTGCGACTGGGGTTTTTAGGGGACCCAATCGCCAAATCCTGACTGTGGAAAATCATCATCCACCACCCTGTTAGTTCGGGCGCCACTGTAGTGACATTATGTATTTTGGAAGCAGGAGATGTAAAAAATGAGCAGCGCCTTCCCCGGGAATCGAACCACGGACCTCTGGAATACGCGCCAAGCGTGCAGACCACCAAACCACGAATGCATGCTAAGAAAGCGGGAGAAATACCTTATACATTTAATGAAAGGTTTGTGAAGGAATTTTATGAATTTATGTTCCAAATGCGTTTCGTAGTTGGAAAAAGAGAAAGAGAATTTCAAGTACTTTTAATTCGTAGTTCACTGTTAATTAACTGATTTGAACTACACTAATACCCTTAGTTTAATCTTATTTTAATTATATAAATCAGGTAATTTTAAGTAATAAATTATAATAACATTTGCAACATTATTGCAAATAACAAAACATATTTCTAATGCTGCCGACGCTTTTTATAACGGCTATACACCGTTCTGCTAAACTATCCGGTGTGAAATGTCCTCTATTGTCAAATGTTTATTAAATGTACTTTCATTACAACAACCACATGCTAAAAATGTCCTTTTTAAAATGCTACAGGGCCTTATAACGAACGTCAACTGTATTACGTCCCTAGCACAGAATCATTTGGCTTTTTACATTTTATTTTAAATTAAAGGTTGGGCATTTTCTTGTACTTTTATGAATGTGCAGAATAAGCTACAGCTTGTTCAAACCAGTCTGAAGTGAAATATGTGCAACATCTTGCTTGTAAGCCGAAATTGTCTGGTAGTCGTAGATTTGGCGTCAACTCTTCTATCTATAAGTCTTACTTACTTGAAGCAGTCCTTTATTTTTCAAGAAATATTCTTTATGTTTTAAGCGCAAGTGCTGTACAAAATAAAAATTCTTACTTCTTAATCCGGGATATTCTCTAAGCCCTAATCCTATTACAGCAAATGGAGCGCGAGGAACTTACTTAAAATCCTACTGTGAGAAATGTTGCTGAGATCAACATTTTTTTTTCCTACTGCGTGTATCATACTTTTGTTTTCGTTGTTTCTTTTTTCTTCGGGGGGGATGGGAAGCAGACATTGGAAGAAGAGAGAGTTTGTTTCGTATAACTAGCTCAAAATATAATATTTCTTCAAAATTTCTGGTATAAAACGAGCCACTTGAATATATAAAGTATTTATAAAGTTCTTGGACAAATTTAAAGTTAAAAACTAAAAAAAATATGTATGTGTATCAGACATGTACTATATCGCAGTAGAGACATCTTTTAATTTAAAGCAGTCTTGCAAATGTTCGTAGAAATTATCAAGTAAGCACATATAAATCATTCTTTTTATGTGCTGTGATGTCTTTTATAACGAACATCTGACACAGCAAACGTCGTTCTGTGCTTGAACTAGACGCAAATATTACAAACGGCTCATCTAGAAACAGACAGAACTAGGCTCATCTAGAAAGGGTCTTTCGAAGGAGAATCAACTGAAGTAGAAAACACCTGTGCTCTGTATGCATCCAGGAGGAACCGGCTGATGATAACTACGTTTTGGAAATGATTGCTTCCACAGCACTGGAGACGCATATGGAAAATGTTAAGGAGCTGTTAGATCATCAAAATGAGCCAGTCTCTGATCTTCTTGAGCAGAAACAGGAGGAATCCCAGGTTTAGATACCTCCTTGGAAGAGCAAGGAACACAAAGAAAGAAAGGCATATATGTAACCATCACAGACCTGAAGAAGTGGGAAGAGTTTCAGAGCATAACCAAGCAGCCTAGTAAAGCTAAGATTGTAGACACATAAGGTTATTTCGAGGTCGGAAAGATGAAAAATATTCAACGCCTTTGCCGAGAATCGAACAACGGACATCTGGAATACGCGTCCAGCGTGCAGACCACCACACCACAAAAGCATGACAAGAAGGCCGGAGAAATACCTTATATATTCCCACTTTTATTAAAATTTTTTTATTATTTTAAAAGGCGTTGGGATTTTTAGGGGACCCAATCGCCAAATCCTGGGTGGGGAGAATCATCATCCACCACACTTTTTATTTCGGGCGCCACTGTAGTGACATTAGTTTATTATTTAAAGCAGGAAAGACGAAAAATGAGCATACGCCTTCGCCGGGAATCGAACCACGGACCTCTGGAATACGCGCTCAGTGTGCAGACCATCACACCACGAAGGCATGCCAAGAAGGCGGGAGAAATACCTTATAAGATAAACAGAATGACAGGGAAATTCAATAATAATTCTATGTTTTAGACCTTAAACTGAGCAAATGAAAGGATAGCTTAGTTTCGTTATTCGAAGTACCACTGTGTCAAAGCACATCACGGTATCTTAGGTAATGAACTAGCGGATCAACCAGCCAAAGCAGCAGCTCAAGCAGTAGAACGACCTATCTATGTTAACCCTTTCCTTTCTTCTTATATTAAAAAAATTTACATGGAAACTTTTTTTGGCAAAGTGGCAACAAGAATGGACTTCTGATACAGCTGGTGGAAGAACATATAAATTTGGTTTATGTCTCATCGGAATTATATTCAATCGCTTCCTCGATTACCTGGTTTACCACAGGACATGGCCCTTTCAAGAATTACCTTAATTGCTTTGGATTAAGTTCAGCTAATCTTTGTTGAGTGTGAGAATATTGCCGATCCCGATCATATTGTTTTCAATTGTAATCATCATGCGCAATATCTCCGAAAAGCTCCAATTCACAAATTACGTGCTCTTTCGATGTGGTGCATATGTTACTCCTTTAAATTTAAAATCTCCAGTCCAAAATTCCAATAACCATGCCTAACAATATCAATGCTTTATACATTTTCCCTTCAAGACATAGTTTTTATGCAAAATCATGTTTCTTTTTATAATCGTACGAAGCACCTTAGTGCACAAGGCACAATAGTCTTTATAACAAAAACTTTCGTTTTCTTATGACTATAGTTCAATTTAGGGCATCTGATTCACCCCCTGTCCCTTCGCTGTGGTAGCCTTATAGTGGTTTCTTCCTTTCGCGGAATGGTATTATCCTGTTCGTTGTCCTACAGGACAGCTTAGGTCAGGAGCCGTTTCGTCGGGTAGAGCTGTATATAAAATAATAATAATCAAACAGATTACTGAGCTTCAACTAAACAAAGATGATCGTCAAGTTTTCAACCTTTGTTCGATAATTATTAAAAGCAAATTGCATGGAAGGATACTCGTAACCGACAAAGCCGTTGTTCATCGGTGACCTGCGTGTTTACGACCATCGGGGGTCACCCAAAATAACCCTGGTATAAGGATATGCGGTAAATCTAGATAGTTGACTGAAACTAATACTAAAATATAAATTTAAGGCCGCCATTACCGTCAAGTTCTTTAATTGTAGAGGTTTTATATTTATCAACCCATTGTCTTATTTTTTGGTTATTTTGCCTGTACTATCTCTTCTGCTTCTGTCGGCTCCCACCAGGATGCAAATTAATATTATATATAAAACAAAGTTCTTGGAGTTAGAAGAGAGCTTTTAGCAGCGGCAGTTGACCGCCCCACTACTATTTTCACCCAACTTCTAAACTGACATAAAACGGTTTTAGCTTTTACTAGCCGTGTTCGCTCACGTGAGTGGAAGACTTGAGAGTTAATCTTTAGAATATGGTAACAGGTAGTTTGGCGACATTTTGGTAAGGCGATAAAGGTTACTAGCTAGGACTTTAGTAATAATCTGAGAAGTACACAGCTCGAATCACAGATTATTTTGTCTCAGAGAAATGAGAGATCATGAGACATGTAATGTGACATTTTCCGGAAAATTCCAATTGGGATTTTAGCTAATAAGCACATAGAAACAATTTTGCTGCTAAAGTGCAGAATTGTCCACTTATTTGTTTAGCGCTTTTTACAAGAGTAAGAAGAATTAAATTTTTGTCAATTTTCTTTGGCTTTTTAAGTGAAAATAGGTCGATGTGTACATGGATAAAGTCAAGAGGGTGCGCAAAGCCATTTTTGTGCAATTCTGGGATTTTTTTTTTAAGTGAAAATAGGTCGACGTGTGCATGGATACCGAGTATATGCAATTCTTACAAACGCGGCAAGCAGTGGGCGATTCTACACTTTCTTCCAATTTCGCACCTAATCTTCGTCATGATTAAGCACTTTTGTTCCATAAAAGTTCTAGCGTAATCTGGCTAGCAGATTTTGGAAAAAATGTTGAGTAAAAAAAAATTACTTCGTGAAAACAAAATGGCGTCCAAAAAATAACAAAAAAACTAGCAGGTTGCTGTAGCAGAGTTGGTCGCCAAAGTTTCGCCAAAAAATAGCCAAGTTACCATAATGTAAAGATTCACCGACTTGAGCCAAAACACTTAGGTGCAATTTGTCTCGTGAATTTTCACATCTTAAAATACTCAAGATTTGTTTGTAGTCTGCTAAACCCGCAAATAGCGAAACCTTCGGTTATCACACGAACTGTTAAAATTGTGAGACTAAAGATATAGTAAAATGGTTTATTTTAAATCTGTCATCTCCTGATTCAGTCTTACTTAGTTTAGAATTAGGACTGGGCGATCAACTACCTAGCTGTCTTTACGATGTCAGAAATTAACATTTTAGGCAATTAGCTTCAATACGTGGTCACAGCTGATATCTGGACAGAGAGCAACCGGTGTAGGGCAATGAAATGTGTCGTGTAATGGCAATAACAGTATGTTTTGTTTAATTTTATTTTGATGTTATGTCTAAATTTACTGTATTGTCGCTGACTTGTGACGTATGTGTTGGCGACCAATGGCCTTCAATTCGTAGGCTTATAAGGTATTTTCTTCCTGCTTTCTGCATGCTTTTATGGTGTAACAGTAGCACACTCGGCACGTATTCGAGAGGTTCAGGTTCGAGACCCGGCGAGGACATTGCTCATTTTTCAAGTGTTCTACTTTAAAATAACCTAATGACTCTATAGTAACGCCCGAACTAAAAAGGTGGTGGTTGATGATTCTTCACCACCAGAATTTGGCGATTGAGTACCCTAATACCCAGTCGCTCTTTAAAAGAGAAAGTATGTGAGGTATCAGTAGTTTATGTTTACGATTTTCGCAGGACTCACATTCATAGAAATCACTTTCTTGGGTGCTATGCGTACGATATGGCGTTAGCCGTAAAGTCCGCAAACGCACACCATGCAGTCAAAAAGTTACAGGAACTCCTGTCAGAGGTAGAAAAATAGTGTAAGCAGTGACGAATTGCCATAAATGAAAGCAAGTCGCAGTTTTTAATTATAAGGAGAAAGAATACCCGTTCGAGAATTAATAGTAAGCTTTACTTATTTTCTGAAGAGATTCCTAGAGTCAGTAAGGCAAAGTATTTAGGACTAATGTTTAATGAAAGATAAAAATGGGGAGACCATATTACAGAGGTCAGAAGAAAAATTTTCACTGTTGTCAATAGTCTCACCCCTGTTTTGGAATATTACTTCAGCTCAGACCTCCGGAAGAAGAGACTTCTTTATATCACGGCAGTTGGGCCGTTAATGACTTACTCGTCGCCGGCCTGGAGCACGGCTACTAAGGAGAATATGAAAAGGCTTCATGCTAAACAAAATCTTAAGGCTAATCACTCATGCTCACTACTTTGTGAGCAATGCTACGCTGCATTGTGACTTGAAACTGGACTCTTTTGGAAAGCACTTGAATAAAACTAATAGGACATTCTTCCCAAAAGCGCTGTACTGTGACCATAATTTTGGCATCTTTACCTATGAAATCTTGGAGAACTCTAATTTGCGTCCACTTGCGGCCCTCCTTATCAGGGACTCGAACTTTACCACCTAGTGCCCACTTTGTAAATAGTGTACATAGTGTGTATATATTTCTTATCTTAAATATTGCATTTTTCTTCATTTAATTTTCCCCATGTGTATGTATTTCATTCATTCACTGTTTTTCTGCACAATTGTTACTCACATAGTATTATTACTCCCACTTAGTCACGCCTTATCTGGGCCTGTTACTTATTACTAAGCTTTTGCGTTGCCGGTCTCCCTATCCTTTATCCTTCTTTGCTCCTCATTACAGCGGATATTATATGAAGATAGTCTTAAATTATGGCGCCCATCTGGAATAAATTGGATTGAGCCAGATAAACTACTGATCTCAGAGGTATTCTGGCAGTATGTTATCAGTCAATAATTCTGTATCAGTAGTGAGCGCAGAACGACTTGCCTAACCAAGCAAGTTGGTCTTATGGCCATTTTCTCCCTCCTTTTTGCATGACTTCGTGGTGTAACGGTAGCACACTCGGCGCATTTTCGAGAGGTCCAGGTTCGAGTCCCGGCGTGGGCGTTGCTCATTTTTCTTGTCTCCTGCTTTAAAATAACTTAATGACTCAACAGGCTGACTGTGACCAACGTTCGTAGTAGCCACAGTGCCTTACGGCTCAATTTTAAGGCAAAAATCCGTCAAAATTTATTCTTCTATCCCAAACATATGGTTGTAGACCGCTAGGTAATAGGTGATGAATATTAATGGTCTTCTTGGGTTTAATTTTCTGTTACTGATATATTCGGTTGTTATAATTTAAAAATATATGTTACGTGTCTTCAGAAAGTTTTATGAGCATTTATAGCACTATGTGAAAGCTAGATCTAACGCCATACATTACGCACCTGGGGCAGAGCTGTTTGGTTATTTTACTGTCGTTCTGCATAATAATATTCATCATTCTAAGTACCTGAGATCACCACACTTCCGTTCTACGTGGTACTGCGAATCCGTGAAGCTCGCAGTCAGTGATAACATGAAAATAATATAATTTACCAGCGCGAGGGAGTTATCGCGAACATGATGGCGGTGCACGTCTCGATGTAATGGCTCATGATCTTTTGAGTTCCTTGGAAACTGTAAACCCAGAAGACTAATGTTTTCCTCCGACATTTATCGATTTCTGATGGAAGAAAAGGAGCTCCACGGTCGAAAGGAAAGTCTCTTTGAAATGTAATGGGAAACTGGGATATATACATTAACACATTCTCCGCCAAGAGCATTTTAGATGACTATCGTTCATGCTGGATTATTTTGCGTCGAAAAGAGCAGTGAAATACGTAACCTGGATTTACGATTGGCCAAATAGCATCTCCTCCTCCTACGCAAAGAAAATTTAGACGACTTTTCGTTTCTCTCTTTCTACATATCTACTTCGTCTGCGTCTCTTTTATTCTGCCTCTTTCCGTATACGTATAGTGCACATATAGTACAAATGAAACTTCTGATGACCACTTCCTTAAGAGGTATCAGCAACTCCTATACCGACAATGTTAAATTGACCATTTTCGATGTACCTTTTCTCAAAATCTGCTGTAGATACATGCTTGAAATTTTTTGTGTAATTAACGTATACCTATCCGATTATACTGAAATGAGCTTTTGAAACATTTTAAATTTTAGATTAATTTTGCAGAATATTTTGCTAGGCATAGTAAAATTTAGCATTTTCTCACACAAAAATTTTTAAAAATTTTTTTCTTAGTTTATCACAAAAAGCTCATTTCAGTAAATATTAGGGAACCTAATAAATTATCCATAAAAATTTTAGATATCTGTGAGCAGTAGTTTCTGAGAAAAGGTACATCGAGTATGGAAAAATCACGTTTGGAGACAAAGGCGTTTTTATGTAAAAATCCTCATTCATCAAAACATTCGATGACAAATTAAAACTAGATTTTTTACAGTTCTAAATTTCATCGACATTAAAGAATGATATTTTTAGAAAGATAAAAGTGTAGAGAATTTGAAAATGCAAAAATCCGAAATCACCATTTTTTGAAGATTTTGGGGTTCCAACACCCCTTAACACCTCTAAGATGATTAGAATTTCTAAGAACATAAATAAAGAGAGTAGTACTGAGTAGTCATCTAAAACCGTGATTGGTCACCTTAAAGAGTCACTGCATGTAATGAAACATGTCGCGACATGTCACCATATTCCATACATGTCACCGTATTCCTTACACAACTTGTTCTTTATTTCTTACAGCATAAATAAATAATGTTACTGAGCATCTTTTCTCTAAGACGACCTCTCGGAATAATACAAAAATCATCTCGAACCTAGCGTTGCCATCTTAGAAACGATTCAATATATATTTTTACGGAAATCTACCATAGCGATCATTTCTCAAGCTAACCACTTCCGAAAATAATCAGCCCACCAGCGGCCGAGCGGTAAAGTCGCTGAACACTGGTAGTTCGGTCCGAGGTTCGAATCCCGCGAACGGGCTGGCTGCATGGGCGTTTTCGTGGTTTTCCCCATGTGTAACGTGTATACGAGCCAGTTTCCCTTAGAAGGTCCTCCACGAAGGCATCCCTTCCCTTAGGCAGATAGCCCTAGTGTGCTTTGCCATAATTAAATACACCTCCAGCTCTGAAAATAATAAATATATCTCAGACCACAAATAAAAGTGGTATTAAACATCCGCTCTTGAATGGAACCATCTCCGCAGAAAATAAAATAAATCTGAAACCTTGGGTTATCTTCTTAAAAAAAGTTCACTGTAAGTTAATAATTCATGAAACCATCCTCAGAAAGCATCTCCGTATATCCAGTATGAAATGATTACACAGGTGTCTCATAAATATTGGTACAAACTTTTAAGGGCACGTAGGGACGCCAAACGTTTTGAGAACTGCATAGCAACCCATGACAGCAAACGTCATCGTCTAAATGGTGCTTTTCATAATATTTTTAAAATTTTTTAATTGTTTTATTACGTGCTTCGTCCGCCATTAGGCACTACACGGAAAGGGAGGGATGGCCCGTGGAAGATTTTAAAGATAAAATAGCTCGTATCCAAGTTACATATAGAAAAAACCCCGAAAATGCCATTCAGCCAGCCTGTTTGCCATGACTCGAACCCAAGTCGAGCTACCTGTATTCAGCGGCTTTTACTGCTTTGCCGCTGATGAGCTTTCACAATGCTTGAGCTGATTTATTTGACGACAGCTTAGTCGGGCCTTGCCTTTCTTCATCACATATGGCATCATCAGATTATGTTATCTTTTCGAAACAAGTTCTACCGGGTTTTTTCATCCTGTGCCATAAAATGTGAGACGCCACATGTGGTTTTAAAATGATAAGGTGCCTTCCCATTATGGAAGATGCGGAGACATATAAATGTGTCGGTTGGTCAATGGACAGGTTGCCTGGCTTCCAAGCTTCCAAATCTGAGCAACCTGGATTTCCTCCATTGAGGAGCACTTAAAGCTGTTGTGCATGAAACACATCTGATGGATCTGATTGATCTGTGATGATCTGAAATGGATCTGATTGCAAGAATCATCTACGCTGCTGCAGATATCCAAGCAAATTTAGGTGTTTGGGATCATGTCTGCCAATCTATGGCTCGTCGGTGTAATGCATGCATCGCTTGTTATGGCGGAAGCTCTTAACACCTTTTGTAACTATTTTAACCTTCCAGCACGCGCGCTCGGTAATTTTACATGAGCACACGCGCGTCATATTTTTGACGACATCTGTTATTATACCGTTTTTGGTACGAAAAATGACAGACTTGAGTGAATATTGGTAATAAATTTGTTAAAAAACATAAAATATTAACCTTATTATTACAAAATACAAATTATGCCACATTTAAATGATAGTAAATTATTTTTAAACGCTTATATTAGTCAGGTGGAAAAGCAATGATATATTTTACTATAGAAATTTAAAATGGTATTGATAACTGTATTTTAAAATCCAAGCTAGTTCTAATATTCATCAGTCCTGTCCTGTTGGTTTATCATCGAATCGAAGATAACTTGTCCGAAATAAAAATCTCTTGTAGCTCATCGCAGGTCTTGTTATTTCAATTCGAGTGCCATCGCTTGAGTGCATTTACATGGTGTACTTTTTTTTATTCCTATTATATATAACAGTACAAAGTAGGCCATCATTTCCACTCAGGTAACAGTGCAGTCTCTTTCTATTGAGTATTTTGCCTTTTAGTAAGCTTGTATATTTATTTGACATTCCAAAATTTCATCAAGCATATTTATATCAACTAATTTCAAAAATGTTCCTGTTTTATCCTTTATATCCTTAGCATGGTGTTTTAGGCCAGGTTAACGCTCTTAATATTCATCTTATTTCTCTTTGAGCAGGTTGCATACTTCTGATTTTGCACCTTAAAAGATTTATCCTTACTATCATAGAATATATCATCATCCTTCCGTTTTTCTATGTCATTAATACTGTCATTATCTGAAATATAATGTTCAGATTTACTGCTGATATTATTTATCTCGATATTTTCCTCACAAGATCGCTATTATTCTTGCATCTAAAGGTTTCCTTGTCTTCTTTTCTTCAGCAGATAATTCTTGAAGAATGCGAGGAAAATCAGCTGGTTTCACATATTTTTTTGTCGTGAAAACCAATATAAAATTTATAGAGTCGAATTTATACAAATTAAAATAATACACGTCAATTTAACATAAAATTACAAAATATTTGAGAAAAAAAATACTTTCCGAATTTTCAGCCACAACCACGCGTTTGTCCTAACGGTTACGAAGAAGCTGCCACGTAGCGCAAAAGCCCAGTAATAAAAAAAAAAAAAAAAAAAAAAAAAAAAAAAAAATATCATATGACTTTCCTGTTGGCACATTCCATGATGTGGGGAAGGGTTAAAAGGAGGAATAGAAATGACATTTAGATATGCGAGACTATGCGAGAAGTATGCGTTAAAAACCGGATTTGTCATAAACTTTGTGCATAGCGCGCGTGCTGGAAGGTTAAATGGATCATGTACTACAATATTCATGGGCAATTAATACTTTGGTAGTATTTGTCTTATGTCCTTTCATTTCTTGTACCTCTGATACCGCTTTTCCATGACGTTTGTGGTCATGGGTTGCTGTGCAGTTTTCAGTCCTTTTAAAGTGCCTTACCTATACCCTTAAAGTTCGGACCAGTATTTATGGGAAATATTCAGCTGGTCACTTTCATGAACGTCTCCAGTGCAGCAATTGATTTGATTAGTAAAAGCTTCTTCTAACGCCATATCTTCTGCCCCTGGAACAAAATCATTTGAATTCATTTTATTTTAGTTACTTATTTATTTATTTCCATTTGCAATCGTTAAAAGTGTTTACAATCTATTCTATGCAAACATTATTCGGACTTTTTTCCGTTATATCGCTTTATCAAATCAAGTTTCTAGATTTTACATCTTCCGATACAAACTCTATTTGAAAAGTGAAAGAAAAGTCTGAAAAATGCTTCTTGTTTGAAGGGAAGTGCACTGGACCGTTTCGAATATCGTATAATTAAGTTTTATTGATCGTCGTAAAAATGCATTTTTCTTTGCTTTTCAACGTTGTCGTTAAAATTGTTCTCAGAATACTTGACATTAAGACATTTTTATTCGCGAGGACAATTATTTTACAGAAACGCCATTTTTTTTATCAGTTCCTTTCTGATGAAAAAATTTTCAGCCTGTTGGCAGTTCCTTATTTAAATCTATCTTTTAATTAACGCTCGCTTTTGCTTCGATAATCACTAATTACCGATCTTCGTATTACCCGAATTAATGAAAGTTATGTAAATTCGAAAGCCTTAGCACAAATGATTTAATGAGCAAGTCTTTGCATTTTGAACTATCATGGTTAGAAGCGATCGCTGTTTTTCTAAACGTGATGCACATGGAATAACGAAAAATTAAATTTAACGTTAGATACTTAATTGCTAGAAAAATCATTGTTTTCAATTTTTAACAGCTCAAAAAAGTATTCTTGTTCTCAGTAAGCTATAAAATCCTGTTTTTTAAAATAAATATCAGAAACAGGTGACGAGAGCATATTGATACCAATCGACAATATACTATAAGATCTTTTATTTATCTTCGACATACGAAAGCTTATTTTAAAATTTTATTGAAGAAGTATGCTTTGCATTTGCTGAAAATGCGAATTATTAAAATATTTAATGGATCCGTACTCCTTAATAGCATTTTTGGTGCTTATTGTTTTGTACCAAGAATTCATGAAAAAATTAGCTTTCTAATAATTTGCAAGTTGTTTTAACTCTACTATTTGTGGACGCTATCGTCTACATCCAGAACAAAATCCAATGCTTTATAAAGAAATTTTGTAATGTTTCACAGTATGTAGCGACTTTGTACATCTTTTTTTTATTTGTTTTTCAAACGGTGTAACTTGAAAAATTCCTTTTTCCAGTTTTCAAAGAAAATGCGTACTTTTAATATTTTTATACTTTTCTGTTTGTACCACTTTACGTTTCGAGAGAAAATTCAGCAACGAATCGTCAATTTTTCAAAATTGAAATTCTGTTTCAGTTCAGTTTTGTTTTTACTAATCTGGAAAATCTTGGAAAGTCAGGAAAAGTCAGAGAAAATATAAGTTTTTTCAAAAGTTCGAAAAGAGTTGGAACATTTTCCAAAACATTAGGGAACAAAAAAATAATTAATCTTCAAAAGTAAACAGTATAATGTAAAGTAATCATTATAATGTGTGATTGTGCATTATAGTGAGAAACACTATTATTAGCCCAAAAGGGACATTAAACTAGAGCGGATATTAGTCTCAAAAGAGCATTTTGCCTCAAAACACTTACATTAGTTACTTCAGTTTTCACATTGTTGCCATCAACAATTACTATCGCCTTGTATTATATTTAGAGAAATTAAATAATAAAGAATCTGCACGAATGTATGCATTTTCCCACATTGTGAAAAAACAACGATACCTACAGCCATCAAAATTTGAATAACGTAGTCCTGCACCTGAACATGGTCACCCGGTAGCTCGAAATTTCAATTTCTACTGTTTCATATTTAATAAAATTTTAATGAAATTTTGGTTAAAAACTAAACAATTTCAAAGCAAGCAATGGCAACATTATACGAAATAAAACATTTTTATCTCCAGCGTGCAAATTTGTCTATCGGAAATTCTAAAGATATGTTATTTTTAAATTGTTATTGTATCGAACTTTATGTGGCCTAACTCCAGGAACATGATTCTTAATAACTAAAGTAAACACACAAAATGTTGATAATAAAAAGATAAGTTTTATAAAGCCATCTTAGTAGGAAAACTGCACATTGTTATGTTGAACTGAAGAAAGACTTCAAAAACTATAAAAACAAACATTTAAAAAATCTGAAAGGTTTCAGATTTTAAATTACGTCCAAAGGGGCGTTTTTTAAACATTTTATGTGTTACCTTTATTCATTAAATACCATGTTCTTCCCACTTAAACCATGAAATAAACGCTTATATCATAGTGATCCCAAAAGCTATAGTTTTCATTTATGGCTTATTTGATAGATAAAGGAGACTAGGAACATATACAAAAATACATTTTGAAAACTGGAATTGTGGTTGAGCCACAGTAGAGCCTCAAATTCTGGCAAAAATACACAATATTTTAAAGATGCACATGATTTAAGTTATAATACCGTTTAGTTTTATGTTGCAGTAAACAGCGAGCAGTTGTGGGAAAGACGTACTGATTTTGTTTCTGTTAATATTAGTATAAAATTGCGAAAAATAAGATGCACTAAAAATATAGTGAAAAAGACAAACAGAAAAAATGAAATGTTTTAACTGTAAAAAGGAAAGAGCACAATAAAAATGTATGGTAATAAGAAGAAAATAAAATCGACTGAAGTCGTTGTTGTCTTATCCAGGAATTTCATGGAAGAATGGTTGTAGCCCCAAGCTCTGGACTTCTACTTCCACCCCAATTTTAAGGGAAAGACCCCGGCGGACCACGGGTCCGAGGGTCTCCCACCCCTTCCACCAAACCACACGAGAAGACTTCCGCTTGCCATATATTTAGAGTGCCCACGTGCCGCAAAGACACTATATATTTAAGTCCCAATCACGTTATGTTTCGGCTACGCGGGACTTGACGTCGAAAAGGACACTTCTAGGAACGCCCACAATTCCAGGAAACCCACGTAGCTAGGTTACCATTTTCACTTACTACAAAGACTTGAACGCTAAGCACTAATCGATTATCGCTCAGATTGGGATCACGTGAGGCTTCAGAAGAGGAACTTTCGTCTGATTGGTTGTCTCTACCCGGTACTGAGGTCCAGCCGAGACATTTTCGGTGAGGTTTGAAAAAAGTCCCGCGTAGCCGCAACATTGCTTCCGTAGTTAGGCGGAACTTCGCTTCAGGCGAGGATCGAGGATGTTTTTTATAGGAATCCTCCCGTTTAAACCAGTGCTACCAGAATCTCGTTTCTCAGAAAAGTCCCGTCTAGCAGGGACTACTGTGGTGCCGAGCCACTCGGTACCACAGAAGACTCCCTCAACCACTATACCGTCTGGGCGGCGACTGACATCGTTAGTTTTTAAATAAATTATGATCTGCCGCTCAAGGGAAATGTGGCTAGTGACTCTGACTGCCGAAACGAAGGCCTGTGTTTGATTCCCGATGAAGGCATGCTGTAACTTTCATAGAAAGCAAAGTGGCCCATCTGTTAGGTGCCTCCATAATAAAGAGACCACCTGTGCTCTTCAACAGCTAGAGTCCTTTATTGGGGGGGGGGGAGTAAGTTTTCAAATAAATCAAAGCAGTTTCAATTTCTTCTACTGTTGCCAATAATAGGTTGTGAAAATCAGGTGTACCTTTACCATATTATAGCGGAGAGATTCTTCAATGGTAAACGTTAACTTATTAAAGTAACAAAATAATATATAAAGAAAACAAAAAGAATATCAATCAAATAAGAATTTTAGTAACTAGTCCTACACATCTAAATCCAGTGGCCGTTTGGAACAAATGTAAGAGGCAGCCTTCCGTAATTTTTTTTTTTTTTTTTTTTTTTTTTTTTTGGTAAGATGAGAAGCAAAATATTTGCATGATATTTTTAGGTTTTTCACGTTGTTGCTTTAATTTTCTAATTCTTATACCTAATTTTTCATTTCTTTTTCAAATTTTTAACGGTAAACTCTTTCTTGAAATACAAGATTGTAATTTAAATTTTTCCGATTCAAACATTTTTTACTTATACTTTTACTTTTGAGATCAACGTAAAATTCATTCTGTAGACTATACCAAAGTATTTTTATACTGCTTACTCCCCTCCGTATGTCATATCTGTATATATATATTATGCCCTGAAGTACTATTTTAGGGCTTTGCGTTATTAATAGCATATTCATATTTTTACTGTGTGGCCATAAAAGTATTCGGTAATGTAAATGCCAGGGCTTTACTGGCAGGGCGTTAGCGTAGAGAAGAATTTATAGTATGGCTTCTATTTCCCCTTGGATTTAAAATGCATTTTTGTTTTTGTTTTTGTTCGCTGTGTATGCGTTAAAGAAATGTTACACTCATCGGTGAGGATTATGCTCATATTTACCGGTCGAGGATGGTAAATTATGTCGGCACTTAGATTTATCCGGCTATAAAATAAGGTAAACATATCGAATGTCTTGTGGATATTTTAATTTAGAGCAGGGAGGGGTACTACTGTAGATTCAGTGAGTGTAAACTGTTTTTAAATCCGGATTATCTTGCTTTTTTAGCACAAAGGGGCAATTTGCCCAGAAGGGCTATTAATTTCGTTTTAGCATTTCCCGTTAGTTCACTATAAACGGCGTTTAATTTTTTTCAAATTGTTGCTACCAAATATTATCGCTTAAAGAAATGAGATAATGAAGAATCGTCATAAATTCTCGCACTGTGAAAAATCAATGGCACTTAGAGCCATCAAATTTGAATAACGTATTCTTCCACCCGATCATGGGCCCGAAGATAATTGGAAGATAAGCATGCTAACTTAGAATTTAAAATTAGGCGTAAAACTGGATTAATTAAAATTTTCACCTTGACTTTGTGGAAATTTTCCATAAAACTGATTCACTTGTTGGAATGAATGTCTTTGAAGACATTGACATTCACAAAAATATATTTTCTTTAGTTAATGATATTAATTCCAATTCATATCTTCCTGAAGCTTTCAAAATTATCATTTCTGAACTTTCTCGTGTTTTGTTAGTATTTTTAGTCAATAGATGACGCCACATGCGTTTTTGCTTTGCTTGCTCATTGTTTTCATTATAAAATGTTTGTCACTCCGCTTACCTTTGTAAAAGAAATTTTTGCTCCTGTGGAAAAAAATTATGTTATATTTCACCTTCCGCGAGATTGACAGTATTTTATTGAAAATCTACGCTAGTCTAAAATTGATTTTTGCCTAATTTTAAAATACACAACATGGCTAAAGCTATTACACAATAAAACACAAGCAAGGGAACGCAAGTATTTAGGTAAATTGCACCAAGCGTATACCTTCGGCTAACCAGTGAAAGGCCGAAAAATATGAAACAAGGATTCTCAACAAGGGGGGAATTTCATAATTTCAGGGGGGATGTGTTTAACCTATTATTTAAATGTTAGTATATAGTTTTAGTTTGTGAATATAAAAATTCTGATGTGGTCACTGCATAACTTCTTTGTACAGCCTACTAAATTATACACATTTTTTGCTGCATTTTATTTAAACTTATTTCCTCGAATTTCATTAGAGATATGTTTCTCTTTCAATTAATACAGTTCTCACTTCACAGCAAATCAAAAATACATAAAAATTCAAAACCTCTTTAATGAAAATTGCAAAATGCAGGAAAACATAAAACATCAAATACAGGTGAAAAGCAATTTTTACAATTAAGAGTAGAGTTTCTAAGCAAAAAGAAGCAATCCTGCCAGCCAGCGGCCCACCAGCGGCCGAGCGGTAAAGTCGCTGAACACTGGTAGTTCGGTCCGAGGTTCGAATCCCGCGAACGGGCTGGCTGCATGGGTGTTTTCGTGGTTTTCCTCATGTGTAATGTGTATACGAGCCAATTTCCCTTAGAAAGTCCTCCACGAAGGCATCCCTGCCCTTAGGTAGAGAGCCCTAGTGTGCTTTGCCATATTTAAATACACACACATACACACCTGCCAGCCAGCAAGAAGGCACATTTTTCGGTGCACGAAACTGAATGTTTCCTTTTAGTCGAACTTGACAAAAAGATACTGAATGTGCAGAAACTGACTTAATTCACTATTCTGCTGATTTTCAAACGTAAATAAATGGCTGTTCGTTAGGCTTAACTCGCTACTTGAACTTTTAAATTTTTGATAATCCTACAATTATTACATGCAGATAAATAATAAAAAATGAGATAATGAAGAACCTGCAGGAATTCTCGCACTGTGAGAAATCAACGGCACTTAGAGCCATCAAACTTTGAATAACGTATTCTTCCACCCGAACATGGGCACTTATAATTGGAAAAAAAAAAAAAAAACATGCTAAGTTAAAATTTAAAATTAACTAAAACTTTCACCTTGACTGTGTGGAAATTTTCCATAAAACTTCTTCAGTTGTGGAAATGAATGCCTTTGAAGACACTGACATTCGCAAAAATAGATCTTCTTTAGTTAAAGATATTAATTTCAATTCATATCTTCCTGAAGTTTTCAAAATTATCATTTCTAAACTTTCTCGTGTTTCTCGTGAATTTGCATTGCGTATTGAGTGCGTTATATACAGCCTGTATATTGAGTATATTATATAGCTTATTGTACACGGGGTACACATTACACAAACAGGGGTATATAGAAAAATATACATATAATAAACATATACATAGATGAGTAAGTACGCATGATGACGAAAGGCAAAAACATCTTAACCGTAACATAACAATCATATAATTCTATCACATTTAAAGCAAAAAATTTACAATTTATCAAGATATAAATATAAAAAAACTAAGCTTACCGAGCCAGGAAACAGAGTGGGAATATATGTATATATGTTTATATACGATTGCTGCAGGCGATTTCAACGAAATAGAGAGCTGCAGAACTATATGTCATAGCAGTCCCATATACGGCTGGTCTCTTTGAGTTATGTGAGATATATACATATATACGTACGTACAGACGTCATGGAAAAAGCCTAAATCCATATTACAATCCGTTTTGGAAAAATAAGTCCTTTATTCTGTCCTTACGTACAGGTGTCACCCCAAACATCGTTGAAATGGTTTCGAGAGCGATGGAAATGGATATTTTCGTTGAAATATGGCGCCTGAAAATTTTCGCGATTATAATCATTCCTTTACTTCGTACAAGAAAGTAAAAAGCAAGTTTAGTATTTATCAACATTTTCTATACTTTTTGTTGTTTAATTAATAAAATACGTTAAATGTTATCTAAATGCAATTAAATATATATGCACTTTTCAAGTTTGGAAAAGGAGGGGGGGTTAAATTCCAGCAGTGGTGAAAATGGTGCATAGCGCAAATAAGGTTGAAAGACCTCTAATTAAATGCTTAGTTAGAAACTGGAGCTTTTTTGCAGTTCCTAACTTTCATCTGCTAAAATGTATTATATTATGTTTACAAAATTTATTCCACACTACACAAACCTACAGATGTAAAAACAGAAAACAGGATTCCCCATATGAATATACCGTAGCACGCGATGCGTTAAAAACGAGAAGAAAGTGGCCACTGCGAAAGCGAAAAGTAATAAAAGTAAAATTTTATATTCATAGAGATTTTCCAACTTAAAATGTTTTTGAATCTAACGAAAACACTTTCCTTTTTGTCTCCTTTCCTTATTTACACTTAAATAACGCCTGAGAACATTAAAGAATCTTCTGGTGCCTTTTATGTGTTTTTAAAAATAGAATATTTTCTGTGAGAGTTTTCAACATACCCCGCCCATGCACTTCCTGCAGTAAGGCTTCAGTTTTCAACAAAAGCTTTAGTTTTGTAAAAGGAAGGAAAGGAGAAAAATGGGCGGAGAGGGAATTTTTTCCCTACGCTTCATAAACGTGTCCTTTTTTTAAAGCACTAGCGCCATGAATTTAATTTCCTAACCTTTCAAACCGAACCTCGGCTAGAAATATGTAGTGAGAGGCAAAATATAAATAAAAAGCTCTTATGCTTAGCGAGCACTTAAGTTTTAGCAGCGTGTTACAGCATAACACAAAAGTTTTAGCAGGATGTTACAGTATAACACAATCCGTTATAGTATGCATCCTCTTCTAATTTTAAAGAGAAAGATGTTTGCTAATTTTCATTAATGGAAATGTGTATGTGGTAAACAACAGCAGCTAGATAACACTTTATTTTTGTTCCTCGTTAAAGCTAGAAATGTCTTTTCTGGAAGTTTTTCAGCTGTTACGTTACATTATGCTACGCCATGCCAGGCAACATTTACAAGACCTGGCAAATGCAGCCATTCTAAGAGACGTAATTCTCCAACTTTCGCGCGGACTAGTTTCAAACTTACAATACACACTCACTTTTGACGTTACATAAAATCATTAAGTTATTTTGCAACTTAGAATTGTATTGCTTAACATTTAACATAACATACTGACTGACTGGAGAGAAAAAAAAAAGAAAAAAAAAAAAACGTGAACGGGTTTACGGTTTAACGGTTGCCCAAAACCATTTGCTAAGGATTTTTATGTTCTCGCTGAGCTCGCAGTCTTACAGTCTGCTCTTTTCACTCACTCCCACTAACCCCTTTTTTGTGTGTGTGTCTTTTTAGCTTTATGATGAAGAACCATTTTCTTCTCACTTACGCCACATACAATATTTTTAGACCAAAGGGGCTTTATCCATGAAGGACTATTGTTTTCGTTTTACGGTTTTGCGTTGAATCACTATAAATGTCCGTTTCACTTTTCAAACTTTTGCCAGCAAATGTTCTGCATTATATTTGAAGAAATTAAATAATGAAAAATCTGCATAAATGTATGTCTATTTCTCGCACTGTGATAAAACAACGGTACATAGAGCCATCGAATTATGAATGACGTAATCCTCCTACGAATATGGGCATGAGGAAGACCAAATTTGAAATTTGAAATTTGTTTTATTATCGGTTTCATATTTTGAAAACTTTAACGAATTTTTGATTAACAAACTCAACGATTTAAAAGCGAGCCATGGCAACACTCTACGGCGGGGGAACCTTTGCTACAACGCAGTGTTAGATCTTTTTTTAAATGGACCAAGTTACTTAATAGTTGAAAACAAGACTGTGTGCTGTGCTTATTTGAGTTACTGAAATACTGTAAGCAGCGGTGTCCTGTATGTTAAATATTAATTTTGCTGCAAAGAGTTGTTTTAATTAACCTTAAATTTTAAATTTTGTCTTCATTACTGAAATTCAATTAAACTCTTGTTAATTTGTGAAGACGATAATTCGTCGGATCGAGAAAGGTTATAAAAGTGCAGTTAAATAATTTACTGAATTTCATCTTAGGAGGTTACGCTACCATGCACCTTTTAGCACGCGTCTTGGCATACGTTGCTGTTACATGTCACATAATGTTTTCAAATTACCTTCCTCGTAGCCATGCAGATATCCAGCACTAATTTAATTCATTTTTTCATGTCTACGCAGTAAGTGATTCTCAAAGCTGCGCCGTGCTCATAACATGAGATATTTAATTTAACTTTGAATTTTAACCACTCGGTTAAGGATTCATAAACTGAGTGGTTTAAAAGCTATCGATGCAGTTCTAAAGAATGTTATTGTTTGGCTATCTAATCTGATTAATTTAAATAAAAATTCATTTGATTCATGATATATCTAACTAAAACATTAAATATTTCTATAAAATTACGTGGCGTATTTTTTTCATTTTTCCAATGTATAGGAGATGTAAAAAAGTTCAAATATTAGGCTAAATGTATATCCATCTGGTATCTTATAAAATGTTTCGCTATTCCATCTGGGCCAACTCTATTGATAATTTATACAGATAAATCACATTAAATTTCAAAGGAGCTTATCCTGGGGGACCACTAAAATTAAAACCCTTTCTCTTTTTTTTTTCTTTTCTTTTCTTTTTAGTATAAAGGGATAGTTTGCCCAGAAGGAGTATTAATTTAGTTTTGGCATTTTGCATTCGTTCACTACAAGCGTTGCTTCACTTTTCAAATTATTGCCACCAAATATTATCGCCCTTTATTTCATGTAAAGAAATTAAATAATGAAGAATCTGCATAAATGTATATATGTTCCTCGCGTTGGGGTAAAACAACGGAACCTAGAGCCATCCAGTTTTGAATAACGTAATCCGTCTGCGAATATGGGCATCTGGAAGCCCAAATTTGAAATTTGTTTTATTATCGGTTTCGTATCTTTTAAAACATTAGCGAAATTTTGATTAACAAACTCGATGATTTCAAAGCGAGTAATGGCAACGTTTTACAGAAAAAAAACATTTTTAATCTCCAGCGGGCGAGACCATATATCGGGAATTCTAAAGATATGCTCATTTAAAAAATTATTTTGGGATATTGCTCTTGAACTGAATTTTATGATTTAACCCTTTGCGGCACAGTGTGTCCGGTCTGGACACCTAAAAATTTCCTTCTGTACGCACAGAAAAATTGAATGAAAAAGGATTTATAAGTTACTATAGGTTACTCTGAACCTTTTTTATTTATAGTAGATGGCAGCTCAACACAAACCAGTCCATATATTTTAGCCATGTTTAGTTTTTTAAGACCCTTATTTTTCAAAGAAATCTTCCAGCTTTTTTTAGGGTATAAAAGGAATTGTTTGAAAATAAATTTCTATGTTATTTTTCTGGCTGTATGCTAATCTCATTATTCTGTATTAGTTTTAAATTTTTACCTTGAAATCTTGCCTAAAATCAAACGGCAAACCATAGGTGTGCCCAGACCGGGTTGAACCGAGAGCCTGTATTCTTTATTTCTTCGCATCTCATCGGTCAGTTCATTGACGACAATGATCGTTTCAGCACTCTTTTCGAAGCTCTGTTCAATCACTGTGCCACTTTGTGCACACCAACGGAATTGAAACGATAAGTGCTATCTTCGCAATTTTGACTTGTGTACTCCTCTAGGCCTAATTAGACTGCCTCTTATTTTTTTTTTTTTTAATTAAAACGTCGACTTTAAAAGGTAGCGTGCCGGAAAGTGTTAAGTGCGATGAACATGATGTTTAATAAATAAAGGTGACACAAAGATGTTTAAAGAAACGACTCTTTGGACGCAAATTTATAATCTGAAAGCATACAGATTTTTCTTTTAGCCCGAAGGGAGTTAGCCTAGAAGGGCTATTAATTTCGTTATGATATTTAGCGACTAAAACTTTAAATGTCTGTTTCACATTTCAAATTCTTGCCACCAAATGTTATCTCCCTGTGTTACATTTAATGAAATTAAATAAAAAAGAATCTCCATAAATGTATGAATGTTCTCGCATTTTGATAAAACAACGGTACCTAGAGCCAGACAATTTTTAATAACGTAATTCTCCACAGAATTTGGGCTTTTGGAAGCTCTAATTTGGAATTTGTTTTATTATCGATTTCATATTTTGTAACACTTGAACGAATTTTTGATTAACAAACTCAGCCATTTCAAAGCGAGCAATGGCAACACTGTACGGGAAAAAAAATCTTTATCTTAAGCTCGAGAGACTGTATATCGGAAATTCTAAAGATATGCTTATTTTAAAATTAAATTGCGATATTGCTGTTGTATTGATTTCTATGGTTTTAAATGGGAAGGCTGTGACATTTAATAAATAATGGTAACGCACAAAACGTTAAAAAAGCGCCCCTTTGGGCGAAATATTAAATCTGAAAGCTTTCAGATTTTATATTTTTCAGATTTTTTTTAATATCATGTATTATATAATATACTAAATGTAATTCTTATGCACATTTGCAATGCCATTATAATTTAACATGTTTCTTATGTCGCATGTTATGCATTTTGCGTAGAATCATTAGAGCTTTTTCCCTCCTACTATGTGATATTTAAACAAATTTTTAATTAATACCAAATTTTACTGGCATTTAGCGTTTCATTTTAAAAAAAGTTAAAAAAAGGTAAAAAATAGGGCGGTTAAGAGGAAAGGCTGTTAACAATAAGCGTATTTTTTATTTTTTCATACAAAGCAGTTTTAAAAATAACCATTTTACAAGCAGTTTCACGTTTCTTCAGGAGATGGCCGAAAATTAAATGCATTTTTAAAAGCGGTAAAACCCTTCATTAACTGTCGCACTTTTTCTCTAGAAAAAATTTCTCTTTGCAAGATATGTTACTTTTTAATTTGCCTAAACATATACCCTAATTCGTATTTAATAACGTAATCCTTTTGCTGAACCGGCGTTTTGCTACTAATGCATAAACAATAACGTTCTTAAAGTTTTTCGCTCTACAAAAGTACGTTATTAAAAATATCTTTTATGTAAAAGTAATTTTGCTTTGCGAGAATCCTGTTTTAAAAGGATAAAGAATAAAGTAAAAGCACTGCTATATACGTAGAAATAAATGTAAATAAGAAGAATGAGGTAGCTTTACCGGGCAGATAATAATTTCGAGATCTTTCTTTATAATAAATGTTGTTGAAACTCTTTTTTTCTTATTTGTAGTTTATTGCATAAGATAAATTAGACTTACATTTTAAACTTAGGAAGAAAATACGCAAGATAAATTGTACACCTATTTAATACTTAGCGCTGGGACAGGTATACGCTATACTGAAAAGATAACCATCTTAGAATCGTAAAGTAATATTTTAATTTCTTAAACATTTTCGTAAGTTCTGCATATTTTTTATTTATTTTTCATTCATAATGAAAAAAAGAACAAAATAAATTAAAAAAATATCTGAAAAGTTTCAGATTTTGAATTACGTCCAAAGGGACTCTTTTTAACGTTTATGTGTTACCTTTATTTCTTAAATATAGTATTCTTCTCACTTAAACCATAAAATTCAGTTCAACAGCAATATCGCAAAATAAATTTTAAATGAGCATATCTTTAAAATTTCCGAAACACAGTTCCGCGCGCTAGTGATAAAAAGGTTTTCCCCCTCCTAGAGTGTTGCCATTGCTCGCTTTTAAATCGTTGAGTTTGTTAATCAAAAATTCGTTCACGTTTTACAAAATATGAAATAGATAATAAAACAAATTCCAGATTTGGGCTTTCAGATACACATATTCGGGTGGTAACGTACGTTATTCAAAATTGGATGGCTCTAGATGCCGTTGTTTTATCACAATGCGAGAAACATAAATACATTGATGCAGATTCTTCATTATTTAATTTTTATAAATATAGTACAAGGCGATAATATTGAGTGGCAACAATTTGAAAAGTGAATCGGACATTTATAATCGGACCAACCCAAAATGCCAAAACCAAAATAATAGTCTTTCACGGCAAATTGCTCCTTTAAACTAAAAACGTTTTTGAAATTAGGAAACTTTTTAGTGGAATTTTTTCAAAAATTTTGGTGTTTAACAATATGTTATATTACGTTTCTATATATTTATCATCCGTGTTCTTTGGCAACAGTTGACATGCCTCTCTCACATTAATGGAACAGTGGAGTTTAGTACAGTTTAGTCAATGGTCACTATTGGCTTTGCTCTCGGACAGAATGCGACTCTCCAAATATGTATGTTGTTGTTGTTGTTACTTATGCACACTTCTCTAACAGTAACATTAACCCAAGCCCCCGATATTCCTCGTGGCAACGAGCGCAAGATACGCCTGCCGTTGGCAACAGCCTTGAGCACCTTTCAGGTGCAAGTGCGATTTCGCTCAGTTCCACCCTCAATTTTAATGGAGAGAACCCTGGGGGGGCGACGGGTCCGAGGGTCCACCACCTCTCTCCCCTTCCATCAAACCACACG
The DNA here is from genome assembly GCF_044657685.1 of Stegodyphus dumicola. Lineage (NCBI taxonomy): Eukaryota > Metazoa > Arthropoda > Arachnida > Araneae > Eresidae > Stegodyphus > Stegodyphus dumicola. The sequence continues at coordinate 136,403,963 of NC_140769.1, forward strand.
AAAGGAGTGTTTCAGTCCGCCACATAGTTAGAGTGCCGCCATGCCGCATTGACGCTATACATTTACAAACATCCCTGTCTTCTCCAGGATTCGTACCTGGGCCCTACGGCAGGGCAATAGAAATGCTCATAAGTTTAAAAGCTCGAAATATGGAATTAAATTTGCTACTTAATTAATATTTTAAGCAAATTAGGTGAATTTAAGCAAATTTTTGACGATATTTCCTTAAGGTCTTTAGAACGTGCGGACAGATTTAGAAAAAACATCAATTATATAGAGTGATTAAGTTTTTCCACTCGTCATTTTATTATGAAAGAAATACCTTAAGAGATACACTGATGTAGATTCGAAAAATGAAGATTATCATTAAATTAAACTACACGCTAAATTTTTAGAAGACAACTGTATAAACGCATTATTTCAATATTAAATTTAACTAATGCACAGAAAAAGAGAAAGTTTTTAAATTAGTCTAATGAATAATTGCATAAATATGTGTCATGTATTAGACTGAGAGTCATTAGGTTAATTGGAAGCAGAAAAGATGAAAAATATGCAACCGCCTTCGCCGGGTATTGAACCACGGACCTCTGGAGTACCGGCCCAGCGTGCTACCGTTACACGACGAAGGCACGCTAGGAAAGTAGGAGAAATAACTTATATAATATTAATAAAGTAAAGAAAAGGAACGCTATTGGTTAAAAAAAAAAAAAAAAAAAAAAAAAAAACATGTTAAATAGATTAGCATATTATGTAAATTAGTTAAATTTATCTCCATGACAATATTGAATAATATACTTATAAAAGCAACAACAGAAGAAAATTAATTTCTTTGTTTTTTACTTCAAACATAAAATTTTCGCTTCTGAAATGGGCCTTAATGGGCTTCTTTCTTCTTTTCACCAGCTGTCAAGACCTATTTAGAAGTTAGCGTCAAATCAACTTGAATCTCCTACTTGTTACACTCAAAGATGTTAAATATCGTGACTCTACCCAGGAGGAAAAATCCCTTCAAGTCTCTTATCAGAAAATTAACAAATGCAATCGTCTAAAGACACTCTTTAAAACGAGCAGTAGTTTCCATTACAACGTCAGCTGAAAGGAGGGTGGGTTGCATTTCTATTTCTTGCCTTTTTAAGCTAACTATGCTTCGGATTAAAGGAATACAAAGTTTCAAAAAAATTTTGAGGATACAACCCCGTCTAGAGAGAGCGGACCAATTAGATCATAAATATCCTCTTTCCAGTTTCGTCGCATTCTGCTAGTCGAAACGATGAGTCTCTCTCTGGTGTAACGATTCAAGCCGCATTTAACCTTGACACGTGCATCTCGTTGCTGATGTGCCTCACGATGCTTTTCAAATGCACGAATCAGTCTTCTTTCTCAGGAGGGGGATAGTGAAATTGATAAATAATATATGGCATTAGTAGTATCTGTTATTAATTACATTGTAGAATCATTAAGTTTTTCTGAAGCAGGAGACATGAAAAATGAACAGTGCCCTCGCCGGGACTCGAGCCTGTGCCTATCGATTACCCGTCGAATTTGCTTCCAATTACAGCTCGAAGGCATGCGGAAAGGAGGGAGAAAATACCTGATATACTTCCCCTTTTAAAGAGTGACTGGGGATTAGGGGACCCAATCACCAAATCCTGGTGGTGACGAATTTCGTCCACCACCTTTTGGTTCGGGCGCCACTGTACAGTCTTTAGATTTTTTTTAAGCAGGAGACGTGAAAAAGGAGCGATACCCTCACCGGGACTCGAACCCTGGACCTTTCGAATACGCGTTAAATATGCTTCCAGTGACACCACGAAGACATCCGGAAAGGAGGGAAAAATACCTTATAACAATAGTATAGAAAACCCTTATAAAATTATAAATGAGTTATATTATAAACCACACGAATTTTTTGTATTACTAATTAAATCATTTACTGGTATATTCTTGATGTAACTTCACGGCAATATATTTCTCTTTGCAAATAATCCCACTGAAGCTTGAAAATAGACTGAAAAGCTCACCCTTTAAAGTGATACACTTAACATTATTCCGTATCAAGATATGTAAAATTAGGCGTTAGAAATATTGTTAACAACATTAAGGTACAAAAATTCCGAAAACTTAATATTTAAACGTAAATCAAATGAATGCAATGCAGCAGTATGTAAATTCTAATACACAGCAATATAAGCAGTAAAAAACAAATTTATGATGTAGGTTTAGAAAGAAATGGATGAAAAGGAAAAATTAAGTTCCGGAAACTTTTATATAACCCAAGTAACGGCAACATCGTAGCGACGTTGCAAACTGGTTGCGAGTCGTGTTACAAAAACGTTGTAATATGTCGTCTTTAAGACGCCCAGATGTCCGCAAAACTCCACTGTTTTGCAACCGCTGCAAAGACGTCCTTATTAAGTCTTTGCAGATGAGGTTTTTGTCGCACAGACGTCGTTATTGCATCTGTCGCAGGTGATGTTTTGGTTGTGAAACCATCGTATCACGAAGTCTTAACGACGCATAAATGTTCGCAAAATTCCATCTTTTTACAACAACTGTGAAAATGTCGTATTATGTCTTGTTATTATGTTACGCATTGATTTATGCAAAAAAAATAAGCTTAATAACTAATATATTTTTCTGCTTTTTTAATATTTTGTATTCCTTGTATTTTGCTAAAGTTTAAATATTTTATCATTTCTTCAAACGAAGAAGATAATACAATTTTTCTCTTTAGACTAGATATGCATAATTAATAATAGCCTTAATTATTTTAAGTGCTTTAAACTATATTTTTTAAATAACTTAAATTCTAAGTTACGGTTATTTAAGATTTCATCATCTTTTTCTCTTAAGTGAGAGTAGTTATGAAAGTGGTTATTATAAATATATAACATTAATAGTAGGTTTTAAGTAAATTAAACTCAATTAGACATAAATAAAAGTAAAGCTATATATGTGGGTAAAAAAGAGCGTTTCTGAAAGCAGCATTATCATATTTGTTTCTGTTAAATCTCAGAGACATTAAAAATTTCACCTGTCATGATAAATTAGGAAGCGGTTCTTAAGGTAACATAATCAGTATTTTACTTGAACTCAAGTATAAATTTATTCGTGTTTCACAGTAAAAAATATAACCATTAACTTTTTATATCTCCAAGATATGCAGATGAAAGACTGTATAAAGTAGTTAATAAATGTGATAAAAAGTATTTCATACGAAAATATACCTAAACCTAATAATTTCCCATATTCATATCTAAAATGAAATAATAACCTAACAAGCAACTTGCATGACAGCACTATTTAAGAAAAAACATGAACTAGTAGTGTTTGGAAAAATAGCAGAAGGAAGATAACAGAACTAAAATTTCCAGTTAATAAAAAAATATTTGTGCTTTTTAAATAGTAAGCAATTAAAAGTGCAATAATTGTGAATTGCAGTATTTACTAGTAATGCTGATGCTTCTCAACACCATTTCTTTTGATCATATGTTAATGAATTTACTTATTTTTAGTTTCTTCATTTTAGAATAGTGGTAGATTACAATGATTATTTCCTGCACATTTTATAATCAATAAATTTCCTTTTGTTACTGTACAGAAAAAATTTAAACAATATAGTATACGATAGTAAGCTAAGCACGTTAAAGCAATCTCTTCGTTAAATAGTAACACGATGAACCTTTTTGTTTCTGTTTATTATGAATTTCTTTGTCATCACAAGCACATAAAAAGTAAGCGAAAATATAGAATATACTTAATTTTAATAAAAAATAAAACCTAATTTCCAACATTCATTTGTTTAGATAATCTAATAAACATACATAACGGCAACATTTAAAAAAACGCGAATTAAACAGTGTTTGGAAGATACCAAATGAAAAGTAATAAAACTGCAATTTGCAATCAATAAAAAAAATTTAGTGTTTTTTAATATTACACAATTGAATATCACATAATTATAAATAACAATATTTCGTAGAAATGCTCATGTTCCCTTAACACTATTTTTTTCAATCATAATTTCGTACACTGTTTAAAATCATTAACTATTTCTGCATACTGTACTAAAAACAACACACTATAGAATGTGCATTATTATTAATTTTAATATATTGCTTCTTGTTATTATATATATCTAACTCATCTTCAGCAATCATATTAAGTACTGCTACCAGTACAATAATTTCTTTGTATTTTGAAAATAATGAACATACCATAACAACTTGAATTGTTGTTGCTTCTGCATTGATTGCATTTTCAACAAAACCAGAAAGTGCCTTACCGTTGTGGGTTATTTTTGGATTTATTATGAATTAATTCTGAGTACCAACCTTTCACGATAAACACACGATAAACAATCGATAAACAATCGATTAATATGAATGATATAGCACTCAGGACGTTATAACTGAAGCACAAAGCTAATAAGAGTATCCAAATATTGCACCGCTGGAACCACAGAGATTGGAGAACACCACCATATAACGTTTTAATCACCGGAAACACATAAAACACCAAACACAGCACTATTTCACAAACACTCTATTCACAATTAGCATTACAGCATTTCTTGTAGAGCACAAACAAAATAAGCACAAATTCAGCATTCTCACGATGATTTTTCCTCAGTGCGGAGGCTTTCAAACAGGACCTCACGGCTCACTCGCTGAAGGCAGTTGAAGTAAGTAGATACAGAACAATGAGAAGATTCACAATGTGTTCGTTGATTAACAGTGCATTACATTTACTTTTAATATAAGCAATATTATTTATATCAGTCATTGCTCGATTCAATTAGAATAAAGTGTTGTTGATTCATATAGTTTCGGGTTTGCGTTTGAATAAACGAACGCTAATCAACTTCTCTCTGTTCCAATATTTTTTCAAAATATTTCTTTCTCTTATATCTTACTTACAGTAATATTGCTGGAAATATGACCTGAAGATTCATGCAGTAGTGATATTTGCCAGTTTACATAGATTTAATGCAACAATTTAACATAAAATTAAATAAATAAATGAAAAATTTGAAAAACATCGGTAAGAGTTTTGTAACATCGAAATAGTGGGGTTGGACTAAAAGTAATTAATTCTAAAATAACATGAAGGGGGATAAAAAAAGCTATTTTCAGCTTAATAACACATCTTTTACTATATGCAATAATAATCTCGTGAGTAAACTTTTAAAAATGTAAAAGTAATCAACAAACCAAGTAAATATCGTTCATTGACTGCAAACTAGTTGACTTTTCAAGGGGAACAAACCAACCCCCGAAAATTAACAATAGTTAATAATTGCGAAGATGTTTCGTCTTTTACTTAAGCAAGAATTATAAATGATACTAAACTGGTATTAGATAAGTTGAGCTTAAGCCAAATAGGTAGATTTTTAAGTGAGATGTATTTACGTTAATGTACTATATAGAATTCATTATGAATGTGGCATTTCCGTTAAATTTATATTTTTTTTAAATCGTGAGATATTATTGTTAGAGTGCTTAGTAGTAATATTTTCTCTCTTGAGTAAAGTGTTCCCCCGACATCTTCGATTTTATTCATATTAATTCAAAGTAATCTTTATAAACATATTAATTTTCATTTTCTATTTTTTCATGATTCATATTTGATGTTTCTTTTTAAAAATTTTCAAGATTCACTTTAAATGTTTATCAGTTACTTCATTCAACTAAAATTCTACTAATTTTCTCAAAAGAGAAAATATGCTCAATAATCCATCAGTACATAAATTATTATATAATTATTGTATATATAAAGAAAAACTTGAAAAATTAGTGAATTTTCAAATTTATTCAAGAGGAAGTAAAATCCTGCGCTATAGCTGCAGAGGATAATATTAAATTTAATTTAACTTATATACAATATAAAGGAAATTATCTCCTAGGGAAATCGAAATGAAATTTAGATTGAAAATGTTCACTATTTTGACAAAAATAATTGCAAGTTAGAAAGCAATTTACAAAGCTAACTTGCCCTATTGTGGTAATAATTAAATGGAATTTGTAAATAAATACACCATAATCTCAATAAAAATGTAAAAAAAAAAAAAAAAAAAAAAAAAAAAGGAATGAAACAAGAATATTATTGCTTGTTCTATATTATATATAACTTAGCCTATCAACCAAATTTTTGTACGCAAAAAAAAAAAAAAAAAAAAAAAAAAAAAAAAAAAAGATTGTGTTTAATTAAAGCAAAATGTTGAATGCTGAAACGTTTTAGATTCTTTAGAAACAAGTACACAAACGAAATATTCAGATGGAGTAATAATAATTGATTGACAGAAAGCAAAATGATAGTTAAAAGGTAAATTCTCCAAAGAAAATCTCTTAAGGAATGCTTCATAATAATGGGAAAACACAAGAGGAAGATGAACAGTATTCTTATTAGATGAACAATATCCTTATTACCTATTTATTTTCCATCGTACCTATTTATTTTCCATCGTTTTCTAGAAAATGTTACTGGATGAATTTATAAGAATCAGAGCAAATTGAATTTAGTGTGAGTATATAATAATTTTCAAAATATTTTTAGAATATGTTTCGACCCAGCTTTGCCCCGAAACTATCTGCTATCCCTATTCATTTAGGATCATCAGCTTCCAAGAAATGACCTGATCATGAAGGAAAATGTTTGTCTCACTGATCCATCTTAATCCTTTAGACCTGTTCTGTATTTCCGTTATTATGATGCTCTTCGTGTGAGCTTTCCACTTTTACCTTTACGATTTTTTTGGGAGGCCTGAATTAAGTATTATTAGTTCATTTGAATATTTCTTTGTGTATTATACATAATGAAAATAAAATGATTTTTTTAACATAAAAAAGATAAAAATATAAGAAGTTTGACTATCGCACGAGAAAAATTGATCAAGTTAATTAATTTAAAAATTTTCAACTTTTGATGTCATTTTCAATTTGCCGAAACAGATTGGTTAATTTTAGAATAATTCGAGGAAATTAGTTTACATGAAGTGCAGCAAAAAATGAGTAAAATTTAATAGGCTGCACAAGGACGTTATATGTTGTTCATATCGTATTTTTAAACCTTGCTCGTAGAATACTTCCAGTTACGAAAAAGGTTTATATTATGCAAATAGCAAATATTTATGTTTTGGAATAAAAACCCATCAGTGGCCGAGTAATTAAGACTGCTGAGTTCTGTGCGTCCTTCCTGGGTTCGCGCTGCCAGCATCGTAGATTTTTGTAGTTTTCTCGGTGTAGAAAGTAATTTCTTGTGTCGAATGGAAAGAGAGTGACAAAGCGCTTTTACTCTGCATCAGATAAAATAATGTCTGAAACAACAAAAGGAAGATATGAAGAATCAAGATGGCAGAATGGGATATTTCACTTAGCCGCCATCAGTCGGCGAAGGAAGATGAAATGAATGAAAATAGACCGGCAATGTGAAAAAAAGTTGGATCAGTAAAATAGTAGGTACTTCCAATAATTGACAAAAATGTTAGGTTAGAATATACGAAGGATATTTGTGTTTTGCTCTAGGAAAAGGTGAGCATCGCAAAGGGCTGATACAGCTGTTTGGATGTAATACTACAGGAAGAAAAAAAAAATTGTTGCAAGTTTTTTTATATAATTTTGTATAGTATCAATTTGAAGATCTCTGTGAATATATGAATTTGGGATGAACCAGGGTGCATTAATAATTTCACGGTTTCTTTTTTTGAATAACTTGGAACTTTTTTATGTGGGTTTTAGCGGCGTGTCCCCATACCGGACCGGCGTAAAGTAAAGTAGGTCTAAGGATGGACTTGTATAAAATAAGCTTATTGTTGATAGTCAGATTGCTCTGTCTGCCGAGGAGAGGACGCATAGTAGCTATTGAGATACTGAATTTCCTGACAGTTTCGTGTAAATGTTGCCGAAAAGTGAGTTTTTTATCAAGTGTGACTCCGAGATACTTCACTTGATCCGTCCACTGAATTTCGTCGTCAAAGAAGATGGGATTAGGCGGAAGGAAGTTTGTTTGTCCTTTTCTGAAAATAATGGCTTTGGTTTTGTCAGTGTTAACGGCAATTCTCCACAGCGTCATCCAGTTTTCAAGAAGCTCCAAATACACAGTCCAGTCACATTAATGTGACCACCACGTACTTTCCATGTCAGAGTTAAATAACCAATCACAGAAGGCAGGTGGCAGCACAGTGCAGTTGAGCGTATATAAAGGGTGTGTGAGGGCTTTTCATTCAAACATTTCAATCGTTGGCGTAATGCAGAAACGAAGCGATTTATCCGACTTCCAAAAGGGCATGATCATTGGCTTTCGGGCCAAGGGTGGAAGCATTTCCGAAACGGCTGAGTTTGTGAACTGTTCGCGTGCCGCCGTGGTAAAAGTGTACCGTGCATGGCAAAATGGGACTGTCCAAAATCAGCGACGTGGCAAATGTGGTGCACCACGGGCCATAGATGACAGAGGCGAACGACGGTTGCGGAGATGCGTTCGGGCAGATAGAGGGGCTACCGTTGAGCAACTGACCACCAAAATGAACCAAGGGGCTACCAAAAATGTCTCCCAAAGTACTATTCAGCGAACATTGCTGCGTCTGGGCCTCCGAAGCAGACGCCTGGTTCGTGCACCTATGCTGACTGCTGTTCATCGACGGCGAAGGCTAGAATTTGCACGCCAGTACAGCAGCTGGACGTCCACTGAGTGGCGACAGGTTGCGTTTTCGGATGAATCGCGTTTTATGCTCCATCGGACAGATGGACGTTGGCGTATAAGGCGTGAAACCTCTGAAAGGAACCACCCTGCAACCATTGCCGGAACGGTCCAAGCTGGAGGCGGGAGCATTATGGTCCGGGGAATGTTTTCCTGGCATTCTCTAGGTTCACTGATGATTGTGGAAGGCACAATGGATCAATACAAGTACGCATCTGTCCTTGCGGACCATGTTCACCCCTACATGCGCATTGTTTTTCCTCAGGATGATGGCATCTTCCAGCAGGACAATGCGAGGTGCCATACAGCTGCCAGTGTACGTGCGTGGTTCGAAGAGCACCAGGATGAGTTTATCGTCCTCCCCTGGCCAGCAAACTCATCTGACTTAAACCCAATCGAGCATCTGTGGGACCATCTCGATCGAGTTGTTCGCGCCATGGATCCTCAACCGCGTAATCTAGCGCAGCTGGCCACGGCATTAGAGTCGGCATGGCTCAACATCCCAGAGAACACCTTCAGGGACCTATGTGACTCTCTTCCTGCACGTCTCGCAGCAGTCCGCTCTGCGAAAGGTGGTTATTCTGGCTTTTGACAGATGTCACATTAATGTGACTGGACTGTGTAGTTTTGTAGAAAAATTTGTATAGTATTGATGGTTAAAGCTTGAGATAGGATAGTGGTATCGTCGGCAAATAAGGCGATAGTAATATGAGATTCTTTTGGAATGTCTTGAGTATAAATATTGTAAAGAAAAGGAGAGAGAACGAGTCTTGAGAAAGTAATTTCGAGACTATTTCTCTTAAAACACCTCTTCTCAAACTTTTATCAAATGGGGACCACTTTTACAGATTAGAATGCTATGAGCACCGCATTGCTGTTGCTCCCTTTGAAAGCACTTTAATTTAGAATACATTACTACCAGTATACTAATTGGGTTTTTAGAATACGCTTAATTAAAATTTATTTAATTTTATGTTTGCATTAATTAAGAAAATTTATATTTGTTTTTAATAATTCAAGGCTATTAATGTTTGGATAATCTATGTTATTAATTAAAAATTACATAAATTTTGGCACTCTCATTTAAGTTTTGGTTTGGTTTATTTAATTAAAGCAAACGCCCATGCAGCCAGCCCGTTTGCTGAATTTGAACCTCTGAACAAAATACCAGTGTTCAACGATTTAAACTCTCGGCCGCTGGTGGGCTATTCTTATTTAGGAAATGGATGAGTTTGCCGATTGTTGCATAACTGTTCTATTTGCTTGGATGTAAGGAGCTCCACAGTCATGGTGCTTTAAATTCCTCTTTTAGTGTTACAATTAGAGTAGGAAGTCCGTAGGTACGGTAAATGTTAATGATTAAAATTATCTGCAGCTAAAATTATCCGGAGCATGAAATATCAGTCTTGGAAGTAAACATGATTGCCATGTGAAGACTATTAACACATGTAATTTTCAAACTCAGATTTTCAGCTGTACTGTGTAGTGTTCTGCTGCACTTAGAAGTTTGTGTTATTGTCCTGCAGATCCTTCTAGGCTGGAAATGAGTTATCGCTTAGTCTGAAATAAATCCCAAAGTTTTAAATAAGTTAAAATAACTCTTTTTATTTCCTTGCACTAAGTAAAGTAGTAGTTTACAATCGCGAAAAATTTCAGGTATCACATTTCAACGAAAATATCCTATTTGACCGCTATCGAATGCAATTTAACGATGATTTCGAGGACATCTGTACCTAAGGACAGAATAAAGGACTCTTTTTCCCAAAATGGATTCAGAAGAGATTTTTTTCGTGACGTCTGTACGTACGTATGTATGCGTCTCGCGTGACTCATAAACGAGTAGCTTCAGAATGTTGAAATTTAATATATAGGACTGCTATAGCATGTAATTGTGCACCTCGCTTTTTGGTTGAAATCGGCGGAACCAAAAAATATATAAATATATATATAGCCACTCTGTTACTCGACTCGGTGAGCTAATTTTGTTTTATTCTTATATGTTTGTAAATTATGCATTTTTTACTTGAAAAGTGATTGAATTATGTTGTTCTTATGTTCCGGTTAAGGTTTTTATGCCTTTAATTTATCTGTATGCAATATGACTTATTAATAATTTAAATGTTGTTTAATGCGGCTAAGACTAACTTAGCATCCATACTTGTTTACATTTGAAACTTAGCAGAATAGTGAATTAAGTCCGTTTCTGCACCTTCAATGTCTTTTTGCCGAGTGAGACTAAAAGTAAACTTTCAGTTTTGCGCACTGAAAAATCTGCCTTTTTACCCGCTGGCCGAATTGCTTGTTTTTGTGTATAAACTCTGAATTTAATTCTAAAAGTTGTTGTTTTAATTGTTTTAACTGTATTTAGCTTTTTATGTTTTTCTATATTTTTGAATTTTTAGTGAAGATATTTTGAGGTTTTATGTATTTTTGCCTTGCCGCGAAGTGAGACCTGAAACGTTAAATTCTCTTGTAAGCAACATATCCAGGGCAGAAAGGGAAAGTACACAGATTAAAATGAGGGAATAAAGGGGCTCCTGGAAAATAAAAGTTAGTAGTTCGCTTCATATTTTGTATCTTACTTTTTTGAGATTTTCACTTTGTACGAATGTAAGGATTAAATTTGATACTCCATGGTTATCGAAAACTAACGATTCTAAAAAAACATCATCCATACAATCGTAATGGTCTCTTCTTTCAAGTGAAGTTTAAACTTCCGCCATTTTAAACTTGGCTCGTTTAACAACCTCTTCATCCTTGTTCCTCCCTCCCCTATAGTATTGCGGGAGAGAATTGTTATCCCGGGGGGGATGTCGGTTTTCCTGGGAAGCCGCCTCCTGTTTCGTGGTACTCTCGGTTACGGAGGCCATCCATCCAGAATCTCCAGCTTCTCGTGCTCCGGGAGTGATTGCGTTATGTTTCCGGGAAAAAACGGGAAAAGGAGCTCGCTGCTTGCTGTCGATCGATCGCGAAAGGAAGCAACAAAAAGTAAAAGGCGTTTGTGACGTAACGGAAGGTCACGGGAACGTTCGGGCTCGTCTTTTGTTTGCTCCTCGACCGGCCATTAAGTGAAAGTGCTGATGCCACCCCCGGCTCACTTTCTGATTAAAAACCTCTTCTAATAGGCTAGCGTCGTTTTTCTTTTGTGATGCCTCTCTGTGCTCGAATGGCGAAGAGTAAAGCATCAGTCTTTGTCGACTTAGCTATTATGCCGTCCAATGGACCAGGTGAATGGTGTTACAAACATCCTTTCTAAAGAGTTTATACATTACGTAACACTACTATTCTTTTCATCATCTACATAACTAGACAGACGAAAAAAAAAACTGACGGTTCAGTATCAGGTGCAGAATATATATGCTTTGAAACAAATTTTATTATTTCAGATAATGCTTTAGCTACTAACAAAAATCATCAACTGGATATAATATAAATTATATATATTTAAGTTTATATTATTCAGATAGATTGTCAAAAAACAGTTACGTATCATCAACAAATAGGTCACCGGTTCAGGGAATACACTAATTTTCAATATATATTAAATTAAATTAAAGTCCAAGAACATCGATGCATATCAAAGCTAATGGTCACCAACGTGTCACCGATGACCCACAGACTGAAGGTCATTTAAGGTCAAGCCATAAGTCCAATAAATTTGGATAGACTGTTTAATCCTAAAAATGTTCACCATTAACAAAATACATAGGTGCACATCAAATGTGTGGCCATGTATGATAAGTCTATGTGCTTTCATTTACTGATACAGGGCAGTGCAATGTTCGTTACAGAAGCAGCATAGCAGAAGAAGTGGAAACACCTAAGTAGTAACAAGATGTAACTGCGGACGTTCCTAACATCAGAATCTTTGTCTTTTTAGTGATATCTTGAGCAGCTAAGTCTTAGAAAGTTATCATTCAGCAAAGCGTACAATCCTGTGTATATCTTTCAAATTGCAATTGTAACTGCTTCCCAATTTATCAGTTTGCGAGTAATAACTGCACTGAAGCAGTTATATCATAAACACCATTAACTGAATTTATTGTTCATTCAGTTCACTGTTAATATTTTCTTTAATTATTCGTTATTTAATTATGTTTAGCATCTGTGGTTCCTTTTCGGCGATTTTTTATATTAGGAATTAACTCCATATCTTAAATTAGGGATTTATAGAGTGCAGCCTATGGAAAGTATTGAAGTTTTTGTTTTATTATACAGGATGTCCAGTAAATGCTGCGCCAAACTTTTGGGGAAGGTAGGGCACATCATAAGGATTATGAATTGCATAGGAACCTATGTCCAGGGGTAAGTGGTAGCAGAGAAGATGGAAAAGGAAACAAGAGAGTGATTAATTTGAAACATTTATTGGACATAGATACAAATGGTGTGCGACGGCTTGAATGTTACAACAGATGCTCGAAGTTTGCATCATCAGACGCCAAATATTTTTGACACCGACGGAACATTGATTGCCTGACTTCCATCGGGAGTTTCTTTGATTGCCACAAGTTCCGTTTCAGACACAACAGGATCGTATTTACGACACTTTTGATGGCGCCCCACAAAAATAAGTCAAGGCTCAATAAATCTGCTGAGCGTGAGGGCCAGGGAACCGGTCACTACGCCCAATCCACTGATGCGGGAATGATCTGTTCAAATGGCTACGAACATTCGGTACAAATTGAGCAGGAACTCCATCATGTTGGAAGCACGTGTTCACAAGCTCTCCGTTCGTATAGCGTTCCATGCTCTTTAGTGCCTACCGCTCGAATGAGGCAATCCTCGCTTCCCAATAGCACGCTCCTGTACACAACCCCTGGTGGCGTACAGTGACGTTTCTGGGCCAAGGATTCCTGTGCAATTCTTAATCCTTCTGATTTGCCCTACCTCCTTCAGAAGTTTGTCGCAATATTTACGGGACACGCATACTTCTTAAATATAGTTTTTGTTTTCTTATGTATAATTAGGAATACGTATTTGTAACTCTTAATTAATTTTTTAAAATCTAAATTTCCCTTTAGCGATTGAGCGGTAAAATTTCTGAACTCTGGTATCTCGTTCTAGTTTAAATCCGGTCCATCAGCTGCCGAGAGATAAAGTTGCTGAACACCGCTAGTTGCAATCTGGGTTCGAATCATGATGAACCGGCTGGCTGCATGGGCGTTTTCGTGGTTTCCCCGTGTGTGACGTCTATATGAGCTAGTTTCCCTCCAGGAAGGCATCCTTTCCCCATAGTTAGAGGGGCCCACTAGCGGCCGAGCGGTAAAGTCGCTGAAAACTGGTAGTTCGGTCCGAGGTTCGAATCCCGCGGACGGGCTGGCTGCATGGGTGTTTTCGTGGTTTTCTCCACGTGTAACGTGTATACAACCCGGTTTTCCTTAGAAAGTCCTCCACGAAGGCGTCCCTTCCCTTAGGCAGATAGCCCTAGTGTGCTTTGCCATAATTAAATACACACACACACACACCTCCCCATAGTTAGATAACCCTAGCAGGCTTTTCCATAAGAAATTAAACCAAATCAATTCAGTTTTAATTCTGTTTAACTCGTTTCAATTCTACCGAACGGGCTCTCTGCAGAAGAGTTCGTGTGAAATATAAATAGGAGCCAATTTCTCTTAAAATGTCCTTCAGAAAGGCACTCTCCTCCGTAAGCAGATATCGGGTGCTTTGCCGTAATACAAATTATCCAAATAATAATCCTAGAAAAATTAACTAATTGTTAACAATTATATTTATTTAGTTATTATTATCTCATTATTATATTGTTTTCTTCTAAGACTCTCCAGTTCTTTGTGTTTATACCGAAAGCAACTAAATGCAGGCTGGTCGAGTAATTAGTATTGATTCAGCCCATTCTGTACTCGGCCTTCACAATTTTATTTCCAACTTTAGCCTTAGAGGAAAGTATCCAGGCGCTTTATTGCTAACTCTGTCAGATCTTGAATACCTCCACCCCATTTTATTCGCAACAGTCTACGTTTTTACAATTCCTTTTATTAATATAAGAAGGTGGAGTTAATTAGTGTAACTCCTTCTTATGTTTATAAAAGAGAAAAAAAGAATGTTTCCATTATAATAACTTACATTGGCCATTGCTTATTCTCATTTTTATGGATATGTTTCAATGTAAAAGATCTGCGGTCATAAATTAGGTCTTTGAAGGCCTTCTGAGTTTCAAGAAATTCAACCATTTTATCGAAGATTATTCTAAAAGAACTCCTGTCGTAACCACTCCAGTACAGTGTAATAAAACAAGCTGACAAAAAGAAAAATAGAGTTGCTATTTTTTTTTTCTTTAAAAAATTTCTATTGCCAAAATAGGCTGAACCGTAAGAAACAAAAGTGAAGAATTCGTAAACCACCTCCTTTACGTTTACATGAAAGGGTGGGAAAGGAAGACTGAACTGGGAATAACTCTCAAGGACCATATCGGGTTCGGACTGAATTGAGAATAAAATCGTCAGGGCTGAGTTGGAAAAGGCCGAATCAAAATATCACCTCTATATATATGCATATGAGTCGTACGACTACCCTTTCTCTGCTCTATCACCAGCAAGTTTCTTTTGGAATTCTCTTGACGCATTCTCCATAAAAATTCGATCTTTGAATTATTTACGGGTCAAGGAAAGATTCTGCTCTGTATCGTCAATTCTTGTTTTTGAAAATATATCGCAGCATTGTAGTTCTTTGGATCAGTGATTCCTAAAAGTATGGATTATAGTTAGCTATAGTTCGAAAAAGATTTTAAATTTTATACTTTTGTTACACTGATATTTTCTGCCTCTTCACCGCATGCCCTTTCAGTGTCATTGGGAAATCGGGAGGCAATCGGGAGGTGAAGAGTTAGAATTCCAGAGAGGTTATTTCACATGTTGTAGCGTTTCCTCGACAAGTCTAAATGGTTAATGACTCAAAAATGCTTCCCGAACTAAAATGTGGTGGACGATAATTCCTTAGCACCAGGATTTGGCGACTGAGTCCCTTCCTTCCCGATCACCCTTTAAGTAAGGAAAAATGAGAAGTAATTTGCTAGCAGTTGGGAATTTCAGATTACGAATCCCATCATTGCTCATTTCTATGTATCCTGCTCTGACGAAAATAATAATGAATCTAGGACATGATTTTATATATTTATTTATAACTATAAGTTTCTTCACAGTTAATAATTATTGTTTGTAAGTGCACATATTTATTAATTATTTTTGCATTGTAGAGACATTAGGTATATTTTTGGAAGCAGGAAAGATAAAATATTAGCAACCGCCTTCGCCTGGAATCGAACCACGGACCTCTGAAATGCCAGCCCCTCGTGCAGAACCAATACACCACGAAGGCACGCTAGGAAAGAGGGAGGAATACCTTATATACTCCTCTTTTTAGGGCGACTGGGGTTTTCAGGGGACCCAATCGCCAAATCCTCCGTGTGGAGAATCTTCATCCAACACCCTTTTAGTTCGGCCGCCACTGTAGAGACAACAGGTATTTTTTGGAAGCAGGAAATTTAAAAAATTAGCAAACGCCTTTGCCGGGAATCGAACCATGGACCTCTGGAATACTGGCCCAGCGTGCAGAACCACTACACCACGAAGGCACGATAAGAAGGTGTGAGAAATACCTTATATACACCCCCTCTTGAAGGGTGCTGATTTTTTTAGGGGACCCAATCGCCAAATCCTGGGTGTGGGGAATCTTCCTCCAACACCCTTTTAGTTCGGGCGCCACTGTAGAGACATTAGGATTTTTGGAAGTAGGCATGATGAAAAATTAGCAAACCGTTCGTCGGGAATCGAACCACGGACAACTGGAATACCAGCCCAGCGTGCAGAACCACTACACCACGGAGGCACGCTAGGAAGGCGGGAGAAGTACCTTATAGCATTATTTTCTTCTTGTTTATTTATTTCTTTCTTTATTTATTTTTCGAAAGAGTGTCATACCATTTTATGTTCTAAAAAGGTGATGTGAAAACAGAGTCTGGCTGATCTTTAGAATATGGTAACTGGTAGTTTGGCGACATTTTGGAGGCGATAAAGGTTACTACCTGGGACTTTGGTAATAATGTGAGCAGTACTCAGTTCCGATTACGCATTTTTTGTGTGAGGGAAATGAGAGATCATGGGATATGTCATGTGATATTAATGGACGAATTACGGTTCTTTAATCGGAAAAGAGGGGAAATCGGGAAAAAATCTGGAAATTTTGTATTTGGCTTTATTCTGTGTTGTGTGAAACAGTGTTCGTTAATTTTTGGATCCCATGGCCCTAACTAAAGTGAATTCGAAATGGGTATTTAGTGGAATTGAAAGGGGTAGTAATAAGTGTTTCTTTAAGGTTGTGCGAGATAGAAGTAAAGATGTTTTATTAAGTTATTTATTTTACCTGGTACCTTGCTGCGAACTATAAGTATGATTTTAAATATCCTGAAACAGAAATAAGAAAAGTTTATCGGACACGTAATCAAGATTCTGAAGAAGATTAGGTAAGTTAGTATTTTTAATTATTTGAGGATATTATTTTTATGCATTGTTCTAAATGTAAGGTGGAAGTAAAGTAATTTGCGTAAACGTGCATGGAAATAATTTAAATATTTGACACTAAGTATTTGTAACCATTTGTAATGTTTGCGGTATAAATTAGTTAGTGACGTTTGTAATATAATAGATAATGTAGAGGTAGAAGTTTTTGGATATTTTATTTATTTTATACGAGGAAATGTTCATATTTGGAAAGGGTATATACTTTTTCGCGATCAGGTAATTTCATATATGTTCTTTTTACCGGGTTTAAAGATTCAGAAAATTGTTATGCATTTTCGTGAAATTTTTCTAATTTATGAGAAAAAAGCAGTGTACATGGATATAGTGAAGAGTGTGCGCAATGCCATTTTTGTGCAATTCTGGGATGTTTTTTTAAGTAAAAATAAATCGATGTGTACATGGTTTAGTGATATTTTAATTAAATGATAGTTATTTTGTGAATTTTATGTTTGTAGGAATTTGGTATACGTTTAAGTTGAAGTAAACGTGCATGGAAATAATTTAAATATTTGACACTAAGTATTTGTAATGCTTGCGGTATGAATTCGTTGGTGACGTGTATAATATAATAGATGATTTAGAGGTAAAAGTTTTTGGATATTTTATTTATTTTATATGTGGAAATGTTCATATTTGGAAAGGGTATAAACTTTTTCGCGATCAGGTAATTTCATATATGTTCTTTTTACCGGATTTAAAGATTCAAAAAATTGTCATGTATTTTCGTGAAATTTTTTTAATTTATGAGAAAAAAGCTGTGTACATGGATATAGTGAACAGTGTGCGCAATGCCATTTTTGTGCAATTCTGGGATGTTTTTTTAAGTAAAAATAAGTCGACGTGTACATGGTTTATGTGTATGTGTTATTTTGAAAAACGCGTAAGGAGTATGGTATTGTGGACTTTTTCCCAATTTTGCAGTGAATATTTGTCATGATTAAGCAGTTTTGTTAGATAAAATTTCTAGCATAAGTGTAATTTGGAAGAAGTGTTCAGTAGATAAAAAGAAAAGAAACATGTCTTTACTTCGTGAAGACAAAATGGCGGCGGGAAAAAAAAATAGAGGGTTGCTGTAGGAGAGTTGGTCGCCAAATTTTCGCCAAAAAATCGCTAAGTTAACCATAATGTAAAGATCAACCCTGAGTCTTGAAAATTTGGAACTTCTCTGAGTCAAAGTTCAGTTTATTTATAAGAGAAGATTTGTTTTTATGATTTGGCCAAGAGTAGATATTATTTTTATGTTGGAAGAAAAGTGAATTGTTTTAGGCGATATTTTACATTCCTCTTTTAAATCTACAAGGTATTTTCTCCCTTCTTTCCTCATGTCTTCGTGGTGTAACTGGAAATACGCTTGACGCGTATTCGGAACGTCCGGAGTTCGAATTATGTAGAGGGCGCTGCGGATTTCTTCAGTTTCTGGACACCGAAAAAAATTCTAATGACTCTTTACGTAGTTTATTTAAAAACAGTTTAATGGCAAACTGTGGTTCGATCTGCAACCGGAAGTTTTCGTATTATAAATTTTTAAGAAGTCTTTTAATATTTTGTTTAATTTTAATATTTTATTTTATTTTATTTCTATGGCTACAATCTCCTAACCCTTTCGCGATTTTCCGGTAGTTTCAATTTAAGAAATTAAACCCCCGAGTATAGTAATTACGATAACGTAGAACTTCACATTAAGATACTGTCCTACTATTCCGGTCTTCAGTGCTCTCCGTTTCAGAGATAGTTTCCGATATTTCATCTTTCCTTCCTCCTCCCATGCGTCCACCCACTCTTTGATTGCACAGTTTACAGCATCGGTCATTCCTTCTATCTCCGAGTCCGGTGGTGGGAGATTGTGGAAGGGGCGAGATAGACAGAAAGATATAGTAGTCACATCTATCTGACCGCGGGATCGGGAAGGTCGTTCATCTCCATCATTCAACGGTGTTCGTGTATCGAGAAAGTCCATCCTTGTTTTCTCTTATCGCTGGCTCCGTTTTGATAAGCTTGACCTCTCGTGGCGAGGCGGCGCACACCCGACTGAGATGCTGCCACGAGTTGAATTTCTGAGATTTTTTTTCCTTCTTTTATTGGCAGTGTGTACTTTTACCCTAGCAGTTTGGATGGTAGCGGTAGTTGATGAGACATATTTGGGAGATTGTTAGGACCACCGATGTTTTACGAGGTGCTTCATTTGCTAAGGATGGGAAAGATAAGCCAGAACTTTATTCAGCAATACCGGGTTGATAGATTTAAGTTTGATTTAAACACTAATAACAGTAACACGTGGGGGGAGAGCAAAAAGGGAGGAACGTATGATGCCATAATCATTTGTATCTTAATTTCTTCCTTACTAATGATGTTTATTCTTTCCTTATTTATAGTATGTTTAATTTTTTTCCAAATACTGGTTTAGCAGTACACGCAAATAAATGAACTAATTCCCTAAATTAAAATGCTTTTAATTTCAAGTTAACTATTAAAAATAAGAGTTACATGCAAATTCTACCTTAAGGAGAAAAGGTTTAAGTACTGAATTCTAGAAGGGAAAGTTAGAGTTTGGAAATGCGTTGTATCTATGTAGCGTGAGCTTCTGTTTCTGCAGTTATTACTGCATTTCACTGCATCTGTTTCTGCATATTTAGGAGATTTTCGACGCTGTTTTAACCGTTTGAATCCGACGAGCGCTTCACTTGTCGTATGCCAAAAATACGGCGCAGCGCGATAGTGCTTCTCTTGTTTTGTATCGAAAATGCGAAGACGCTGCTGTTGGTTAGTATATGCAATTCGGAATCCTTTTCACAGGTCGCCCATCATAGGGCGCATTCAGCAAACCCTGCACCAGTACGAAGGATGCATCCTCATCTTCTGGATTAAAGCACACGCTGGACACCAGGGGAATGAGGAGGCAGATTTACTAGCTAAAAAAGCCGCGAGAAATCTCGATGCGGAACAACTGGCAATAAAGTTACCAAAATCCTATGTAAAGAAGGCTGTTCTAAACGCCGCACTCAAGCAATGGCAGGAAGAGTGGAATTCTATTCCGCAAGGAAGAAGGACCTATGAATTCGCTCACAAAGTCAGCCTTGGCAAACAGATATCTCAGCCACACATCACCAGATTTATAATGGGTCATCGTCCATTCCCAGAATATTTTCTAGAACGAAGAATAACAAACACCAACATCTGTGTGTGGTCAGCCAGGTAGCCCGGATCATTATGTCACTTCCTGCCCACTAACACGAGAGTGGCACATGCCGTTTTACAACACAGATTCAGCCTATAAAAGATTCTTTATTCGCCAACCAGGAGTACTTAAAAAACTCAAAAGTATTATGGACAGACTGCAAGCATTAGGCCAAGACTTGTGTGATTCGGCTTAACCACAACTCTATCCTTTCCACATAACCAACCTTTATATCCAATGTACCTATGGCAATGTGCTTATGTATCGTGCCTTCATTAGCTGTCACTCATTCTTACCTATGTCATTAATTGTCATTCATTATTTCATTAATCACCAGTGCATCATCAATAATTGTTGCATACCATTACTTTAGTTTTAAATATCTAGATCAACGAACTTTTGTATCCAACGCACATCATTCGTTTAAGTGTAGCATTCCTGTCTATGTATGTAAAACCATGTAGAATAACACAGGATTATGTGTTATCACTAATCGTCATATATCGTTTTACTGTACAAGTACCATTTTCAGTGCATCTTCTGTAGTAATGTATCAGTGTTTAAGCGTATCATTTCTACTAATGTCTATATTGCCATGTAGGATAACACACGAGTATGTATAATCATTAATTGTCATTTTTCGCATTAATACACAATTCAGTGTATCAGTTTTATTAATGTATAGGCGTTAAATGTTTCATTTATAATAATGTATACATAGCCATGTAGGATAATTTATGTTCATGAATTTTTATTAATCGTCATCTTTCATATTTATCCACAAGTATCATCTTCAGTGTGTCGTTTCTAGTATTAATGTTTAAGTGTAGCACTTCTACTAATGTATGTATAACCAAGTAGGACGCTACACGATTATGTGTATATATTAATTGTCATCTCTCGCAATGATGCACAAGCATTACACTCAGTGCAACATTTCTGTCAACTTACAGGTGTTTAAAATGTCTTATTTCTATTCATGTACGCATAGCGCAGTAGGATAATACTCGTACATGATTATGTGTTATCATTAATTGTCATCTTTCGTATTAATGTGAAAATTTCATTGTCAGTGTACCATTTCTATTAATGTATAAATGCATCATTTACCATGTTATAAATGTATATTAATGTATAAGTCTATAATTTCTATTACTGTACGTATAGCCACTTAGGATGATACACGATTACGTGTTACCATTATTCTTCTCATCTATCGTATAATGTACAAGTGCCATTTTCAGTATTTCATTTCCATTAATATTTAAGTGTTTAAGTGTATCATTTGTACTAATATATATGTACAGCCAAGTAAGGTAATACACGAATACGTGTAACCATTAATTGTCATCGTTCACACTGATACACAATTTTCATTCTCAGTGTATCATTTCCGTCAACGTATAGGTGTGTATGTATCATTTTTATTGATGTGTGCATAGCCCAGTAGAATAATGCATGATTATGTGTTTTCATTTATCGCCATCATTCGCATGTGTTTATGCATATCATTTCTAGTAGTTTATGTATAGTCATACAGGATGACACATGATTACGTGTATTCATTAATTGTCATCTTCTGCATTAATGCGCCAGTTGCATTATCAGTGTTTCATTTCTTTTAATATATAAGTGTTTATTGTTTGCCTATATCATTAACCACTTAGACCAATATACATATGTATCCAATGTTCCAATACCACCAATGTACCTGTATATAATTTTTTTTATTAATTGTATACTGAAGCATATATATGCACACGTCCTTGTTTGGCCACGTCAATACCTCATATTCTCCATTAATATTCCCGATGCAGCCCTCTCAGGAAGTCGCCAGGGTTGTGTTGTTCTAAATACGTGCGGGTACCGGACGACACCCGATTTGTCATATTAAGCCGTCCGGGTGTCCGGGCCCTGCATTCACCTGTCACCTGTCACCTGTTGGTTAGTATACTTGAAAAAAAATATTGAGAATTGAAAAAAAAATTATTGAAATATTCAATTGGTTTCGCATCAGGAGGAGGGGCATGCTTTGTTCTAGGTACTTCAGAAAAAGTATTCAATTCGTTCGAAAAAATTGTATCTACGGGTAAAAACTCATCAATAATATCGTCATCGGAGGTACTTGCAGTTACTTCATCATCATGACTGCTATCACTAATAACTCGTAATCTCTTATAACGAATGATGATGTCACTTCCACTATCACTTTCAAGGTCATTACTACACTCTTCATTAACACTTCTCATAACATAGTCACTTTCAAATGAATCAGAACTTGACATGGGTTATTTCGTAATTGTCAGTATAACACTTGGTAAAAAAAAATGAAAACAATTTCCAATTCCTATAAAACAACTGCTACTAATATCACTACAACTGCTCTCAATAATTGCGTAAAGTATACTAACCAACAGCAGCGTCTTCGCATCCTCGATACAAAACAAGAGAAGAGCTATCGCAATGCGCCGTATTTTTGGCATACTACAAGTGAAGCGCGATGGCGCTTCGCCGGACTCTAACGGTTAAGTAACAGGATTATCTGAGCCCTGTAGAGTAGCCCTGTAGAGCTCAGATTTCTCGTGATTTTTTAACTGTTTTCGGATTAGTCACAATTTTTAGTTAAATATGGACGTCATTCACGATCTTACAACGGGAACTGTGATTTGAATGCAATAGACAGTTGTAAGATCTACTTGTTTATTTTCTAAAGTAACAACTCAAGTACGTGTAGGAACTACACAGGAGAAGGGTTAAAAGTACCCTTTATTAATTTTTTTTAATTCACAGTGCGTTGACTTAACGCTAACACACTACGCCTCACTCGGGTGGCAACTCAAATAACAAGAACTAAACTAAAAATTCGAAGATATTAGAAAGTAGCGGAAACTACTCTACAGGGCTCAATCCTGTTACTTAAAACCGCGTCGAAAATCTAGAGGCAGCAAAGTAATAGCTGTTACTCCACGTTAACACTTTCCGGCACGCTACCTTTAAAAGTCGAAGTTTTGATTTAAAAAAAAGTAGGCAGTCTAATTAGGCCTAGAGGAGTACACAAGTAAAATTTTGTGAAGAGAGCACTTATCCTTTTAATTCTGTGGGTGTGCCCAAAGTGGCACACTGATTGAACAGAGCTTCGAAAAGAGTGCTGAAACGAGCATTGTTATCAATGAACTGACCGATGAGATGCGGAGAAACAAAAAATACAGACTCTCAGTTGTCCTAGATTATCTGTGAACCCGGTCTGACCTAGGATTCGCCGTTTGATTTTAGGCAAGATTTCAAGGTAAAAATTTAAAATAATATAGAATAAGGATATTAGCATACAGCCAGAAAAATAACATAGAAATTTCTTTTCAAACAATTCCTTTTAGACCCCAAAAAATCTGGAAGATTTCTTTGAAAAATGAGGGTCTTAAAAAACTAAACATGGCTAAAATATATGGACTGGTTTGTGTTGAGCTGCCATCTACTATAAATAAAGAAGGTTCAGAGTAACCTATAGTAACCTACAAATCCTTTTTCATTCAATTTTTCTGTGCGTACAGAAGGAAATTTTTAGGTGTGTCCAGACCGGACACACTGTGCCGTGAAGGGATAACCAGCAATAACTGCAGAAACATAAGCTCACTCTACTAGAATTTGCATTACTTCACTCGCGCTACCAAATTTAAATATTCTGGCATTGACAATTAGGGAATGAAAATTTATAGGAAACAAAATACAACTTAAACTAAATTGTTTATTTAAAATAAATATATAAATCCATACACAGTTATGACATCTAATGATGAGAAAAGCCAGAAGAAACTTTTCCGATAAATGAGCTTGTCTGTCCCCTACCATTTCAAGTCTCCTAGCGGAAGCATGCTTCGTTGGAACCTGTATCTCGACTATCTGCATGGTATTTTTTTTTTTTTTTTTTTTTTTTTTTTTTGGTGGGTTGAAAACGTTTCGCATGAAGCTTTGTTCCGTGTGCTATTTCTTCAAAGAGCTAGATTTTGCAACCAATAAGATATCCTTAAAACAAAATTTCTAAGAAATGTTTCTCTCGAAGCGCTGTTGAGGGTAGCTTGTAGGTGTGATCAATCGGTTTCAGAAACGTATTTTTACAAATAAAACCACCTCTAATGTGAAATGTAACGTATTAATTTCAGCTTTTTTAAGCTGAAAAACTTTTCTGGTATCGAGGATAACAAACCACCTCATCTTGCATTGTCATATTTCTTGGTCAACTTCGGGTTTATGCCAACTAGGCTACTGTACCGTGTTAAACGGGACACCACAGTTTTTAGAAGAATCCCAGCCATCTCGTTGGTCCGTTAAAAATTTTATATTTGTCTTGTAAAAGTATGTTGAAAGAAATGTTTAGAAGCACCTTTTTGGAATTGTGGTAGTCATTTCCAATAGGTTTCAAATTACCTACGTTTCAGACATACATTTCCTTAATTGCAAAAGGCAATATTTCAGCTACAGAATATATCTCATATAACAAAATATATCTCCGAACTGGAGAAAAACTTAGGAAACACTCAGAAGCTCAAGATCATTCCGCTAAAGATCTAAAGGAAACACCTGAATCGAAAAAGTACACGAAGCCCTACGGAGGTACTCACCACACTCATCAAAATAAACGATATTCGTGTTTTGGTAGGGAATCCATGTAAAATTTGTAATTATGAAGGAGTTTGAAGCATAGTATGACCGAAACATTCCTGTATCTTATAAATGGATACAATTATTTTAAAGAGAACACAAGAGGCCTCAATTTTCAAGATGCGTGTAACAGAGTTTAATTCTTTAACATCCATGAAGCACTGAACCGTCGAAAGAATATTTGCAATCACGAACAACAGTCGTCAAAGGAGAAATTCAGATTAAATGTTGAAACGACTCCGGTTAGGATCAGTTTGACTATAGTAAAGCACGCGAGGTCTTTCTGTCTGAAGAAAATGGACGCCTTCGTGGAGGAGCTTTTAAAGGAAATTTGCTCCTTTTTGATTTCACATCCCAAATGCTTCCATGTAGATAACGCCTTCTTCGCAATTAGAACTTGAGTCAGCTACCAGTATTCAGTGGTCTTCGACCAGTAGTGGGCTTTGAAACTATAAGAACAACGTTAGATGTGAGATAAAACTGCAGTAGGAAATGTGACGAGTTTTATGAAGAGGTGTTAAAAGAATGAAGTTTTCTGCATAAGATAACTTTATCGGAAAATATTCTCCATACAATCAAGGCAAATTACAGTTCACCTCTAGCGTGCATTTAAAATTTTATATGAATTCAGTTACTGCAGAATAATGGTAAGCTCCGTATATTTTGTATCACAAAACTTTTCTCATCATCTTTCTAAAAATAAAAAAAAAAAAAAAACTAAACTCCTAAACTCAGTGGCGTAACAGCCCTAATGAGCTAAGGCCTGCAGTGCCCGAAAATTTGCTTTCTTGACCGTTAGTCCCGGGGTGCATAAGTGGTCAGCTCGTCACAGGACCCTCAGTGTTTAGTCCCCAAGCGAACTTGGTACTCATTTTATCGACTCGGATGGGTCGACTTTGCCCAGCCCGGGAATCGAGCCCTGGACCTGTGGTGCTGCTGCGCGTTGCGCTAGCCACTGCGCTACCGAGCCACATCTTTCATTGTAACTATTAACTCAGTTCTCTTTTTTACTATCCTGCTATGATGTTTTGGGGTCTTACTGAAATACGCTCAGCTTATTTATAAGGGAGCAAGGTTTCATAAATCAAAACAAAAAAAAATGTGCCAAAACTGTGACAAAAACTAAAAATTGCATCATTGTTCAAACTAACATCTCTCGAGAACCTTCATGCATCATTATTCTTATAGTCAACCAAATGCAGGATTTGTGATTTATCCTTTTCAGCTGCAATAATTTTACTTAGGTCTGAAGGTGTAAAGACATCCGAACCACATTTCCTAAAAGCAGTAATTCTTCTCCACATCCCAAACGTAGCATAATTTTTCATACATTAAGGTACAGTGGAATGCACATTTTCAGTTTGGTTATATTTTATTGATGAGAGAGGGCTAAATCTTTGGTTACTGGAAAATTGCGAAGTTTCATAGGCTTTTCTTCTTCTTTGGCTCGACAATCCAGAGTGAACCCTGGCCTTGTCCAGAAGTCTTCTCCAGGCATCTTTGCTTTTGGCAACATTTTTCCAGTTTTTGCCCTTTAAAATGTTTACAACATTTTCAACTGAATTAATCCATTTACCAGGGGCCTTCCTCGAGATCTGGTTCCCATTAGCTTTGTCAGAATTTTCTTACAACACCGATCTTCATGCATTTTAGGGAAATGACCAGCTCATTTAAGTCTATGTAGCTTGAAGAATTTTATTACATAAGTTTATCCCAAAAGTGTCAATAGAAATACAGACTCAAAATTATTACCTGACACAATTTCTAATGGGACGTGACGTGGCCCATTCCTCACAAACAAATTTCACTTTGACTTTCGTGGCAGTGACGGCTGTAGATGTGGTGATGAAGACGACGCTGATCATCTACTCTTTCTCCCTGTCCTCTCAGTGCACAATGGTTTCAGAATATTGAGACGAACAGGACAGCACAAAGAAAAATCAAAGCAGTGATAGACGGCTGTGCAATAATGTACATGAACAGAAACAGTTGAGATAATGCCAGTATTAGTAACTAATCACTCAAACACCAATTCAGCGGCACAGTATCTGCAATGGTACACTCTAAAGTAGTCCCCTAGACACAGTCTCGGTTTCTACATGTAAGTACAACGCAAAAATAATCTCTGTAAATAATGTATGCTGTGAATATATACTTCTTCAAGGGCCTTGTAACCGTACGGTTTAAACTACATTAGTGTTTCTGCAGATCTTGTATAGCTCTAAATTAGATCTTCTGTTCCACGCTCCATTCACACGGACCCCACCAAGTATGGAACTCAATATCCTTCTCTCAAGATTCCCAAAGCTTTCTCATCACATAATGTCAGCGTCTTAAGTAAGAACAGGTCTCATAAGATTATTGTAAAGACGTAATTTAGTTCTTAACTTGAGAAAGCTGCATTTTAAATAGCTCTTCTTGCCATCACATCTTCTTGCCATATAAAACATCTATTTGCAGTTAGAGGTTCTTTTAAGTATTTCAGAAGTTAATTCATTTTTACAATTTACCTCCGCTCCCAGATAAGTGAAACTGTAGACTTTCTCAAATCTATAGCTACTAATTTTTTAAAGGCCTTTATTTACTTGAAAATATTTTCCCGTACAACTCAGCCAAAAGTTATATTTTGACAAAAATCAACATTTTGAAAATTGAAGTTGCATTTGCGTAAGAAAACTATGCTATTGTAACAAAGGAAGCTAAATTATTCAGCAGAAAGATCCATAATGAATAGAGTTGGAAAACACTTTATAAACCAAAATAGTGCTGCAATGTTCTGACCAGTTGCTTGTGTTGCACTGCCCAGTAAATTATCACCAAATTGGTTTGCGAATGTATCATAGATCGCATGCGTATTTTATTGTAGCAATTAATTATATTATCACGATAAATTAATAAAATTAAATTGTTAAGAATTACATTTATTACTTTTAAATCGCTTATCTTTTGTGCGATTACAGGTTGATTAAATTTGAAAGGCAAAGATCAACTACGCTATCGAATGACAATTCTGAAAGGTAGATATTTGCTTGGAAATAAAAGATCGTATATTCCATGCAATGGAAATATTTGTTTAGTCGTGTGGATTATAAATACACGGTAGCATAGCGATATACAACTTTAGGGCCTAATTCTTTTTATGTAAAATTGTAATTGCATATCAGTAGCATATATGATATTTAATTATCTATGTGATGTGATATGATATATTAATGATATTTGCGTACATATATATGTAAAAGACAACAAAATACGATAGCTGCTTTAAAAATAACTGGCGACCTTAAAATTAACTTTCTAGATTTGGTGCTTTCTCCCTAAATTCATCTGTTCTCCCAAATTCAAGAATCTTTAATGTTATGTAATAAACTCAAATTAATCAATCATAGATTAGTTCTACATATAACTCAGATTCAGTATAAATACCGCTGGCGAGTTAATTGCTTCATTCTTCCATTCCTTTCCCTTAAGTGTTAGACTGTCATCCTCGCGCAGCTTTGCTTCTCAACTGCCTAAGTCATTTCTTGTTAAAAGCCAATGGGCATAGAAATTTATTATATTTCATTATGATTGAATCGTAGAAATGTATGGGATTGCATTATGATTGGATAAATATCTACTGAGATGTTTTTATATGCGAAAAAATAAAGATTGGAAATTCGTTTAATTTATTTTTGTGTCAGCGTCATCTGTTCGTCTTCCCAGCCTACCACTACACCACCACGACTATTTAATGCAATTTAACGATTTTCAAAAATATTACAATTGGCACTATACGTGTTTCATATATTGGTTTTAGACCAATTGTTTTTTTTTTTCAGTTTTGTTGAATTTTAATGTACATAATGTAAACTTCGATGGTTTTTAACTGTGATTTTGGCCCTATGTATGTATATGCTTTTTATCCAAGTGTTTCGAAAATATGTAGGAAAAATGCTAGTACATTTCACATTCGAGGTTTCGTTTTTATATGAATTATTAAGTCTTTAGTAAAAATTTGATGAAATCTTTTTACGGATTTTGATCTCAAAGGGACCAGGAGAACGAAACATATTAATCGACTTTTATGAAGCTTTAATTCATTATCCCCTGATGAGTTCTGAACTGGACCTTCAATAAAAGGAGATTCATTTTTTATTTGTATAATTTTGTATATTTTTCCTTTCGCATTTTCATTTTTCGAGATTGTTCTACTTTGAATTCCCTCATTAATCTATTAGTTATGGTATTATGTTATAACTCTTATGCACGATCGAAATTATTATATTATAGAGGAATTCCCTTGCCTTTATTCCAATTTACTAATTAATTTATATGCTTTAAGTTTATTCTACTTCAATCTTGCAGCTATAGCGCAGGACGAATTTTAAAAGAATTTTTTTTCGAATTTTTAATTCTAAGTTTTAGCCTATATATATATATATATATATATAATTCTACTTTAATTAAACTTAGGAGAAAATATAATCAATTAATCAATATTGTTTAAGAAATAAATTATTATATACATATATATATAGAGAGAGAGAGAAAAAAAAACAAGATTATAATTTGAAAGGTTTATTGAAAATCTTAACATCTCTTCAAAGGCAGCTCTCTGAAAACAGACTGTTTGCGATATGGAAGGTAAATTAAAGCGGAAACTGAATGCATAATAGCGTAACGTAATATAAGGAATCGGACGCTGTGAAAGGATTACACAGAGGGTATTTATATATCAATATTGAAGGAAAGGTAAGAAAAATGGGCTTGAAATTTTTACTTCCTTGTACGAAGTAAAAAGGAAGTATTGTAATCGCGAAAAGTTTCAAGCAGCATATTTCAACGAAAATATCCATTTTAACCGCTATCGAATGCAATTTAACGATATTTTTGCGTGAGATCTGTACGTAAGGACAGAATAAAAGACTCTTTTCCTACAAAAAAAAAAAAAAAAAAAAAAAAAAAAAAAATTATAAGACTGCTTTAAAATGAATTCTAAAGAGACTTTTTAGTGGCGTCTGTGCGTACGTACGTATCTCGCATAACTAAAAATCGAGTAGCCTCAGAACTTTGCAATTTTGTACATAGGACTGCTATAACATGTAGATGTGCACCTCGTATTTTGGTTGCAATTGGCCGCACCAAACGTATATAAACGTATTTATATATATATATATCCAATCTGTTAACCGGCTCAGTAATCTCAGTTTCTTTACTCTTATACGTTTGTAAATTGTGCATTTTTTGCTTTAAAAATGATTTCACTATGTTGTCCCTATCTTCCGGTTAAGGTTTTTATGCTTTTAGGAAATCTGCAAGCAATATTTGTACAATTATCAACAATTTAAAACCTGTTTAAGTGCGGTTAAGCCTAATTTTTAAATAACATGGGGGACATGTTTGTTTACATTTGGAACAGCAAAATAGTAGATTTATTGCCAATGTAGAGAGACTAAGTTTTGCAACAACAAAGATAATGCTTTCATTTATTACTGCGAATTAAATCATGCTTTATCCTTTCTGGATTTTTTCCGAAGAAATAAGTGTTTAAGATTTACGTCGTAATTTTTAATATAGATATTTTGAGTTTTTATGTATTTTTGCCTTGTCAAAGTACTGAATTAATTGAATGAGAAATAGTGAATCGTCTGTGAAAAACTGTTTCTTTTTTGTTTTGTTTGCTTAATTTCTTTTATACATCGTTCTAGATTTATTATACTATTTGAATCGAATATGTGGTAACGATTAGATAATTCTTCAAATGATATAAATTTTGTGCATTGTGAGTTAAAGTATGAAAGAAATATAACGCTGTTAAGTGAACCTAGCGCCAAGTGTCGCTATGATAAACAAATATAGTGAATTTTAAAAGAGTGCTTTTATTCTATTGTGGTTTATGTACTATCGACGAAGTAGATTTAATTTAATCCAATAAGTTTAAATGATATGCAAGAAAAAATGCGTATAATTTAATATTCCGTTCAAGGAAGTCATGTGGTGTACACATCAGATTTTTAAATAAATAGTTGTGGTTTGTAACATTGCCAATAAAAGCTGTACAAGCAAAAACATTCTAAGACATACTAAACAGCAAAGTCTGAAAAGAAAAAGAAAAAAAAGAGCCATGTTGGCAATCATGGACGGTAGCGGTACTTGAGGAGCACGTTGTGAGGTCGGAGATATTGATGCATCTTGCAATACTTTATAGAGTGCATAACTGCTAATCTTGCGATAGATAAAGCTGAAATTTGATCGTCGATGACGTGTAGATGAGGGCCAGCTGCTATCTGATCTCCAAGCGGGAAGTCTGACTTCGAGAAATTATTTTGTTAGGATTGCTTACGAAGGGAAAGATCTAATCGAATAAGCCGATACCTTGATTTGAATGTTTTCAGAACTAAAATAACATATAATTATTATTTTCAATAAAAATCTGCAAATTAAAATTTATTATTTTAACTTGTTTGTAAAATAATTCGCAAAAAATGCTTTTTATTTCATAACATGTGTAGGATTTCACTTGATCTGGTAAAGTTAATCAGTCGAATAACCCTAGACTCAAGGGAATTATCGATATGTCTGAAACAACGACAAAATCTTGAGAAGGTTAAAAATAGCGCTTTTATTTTAGGATTTAAAATACAATGGCTCTCTGTGCTACAAAATAAGCCACAACTCCTGCTAACGCAATTAAATAGAACAGTCAAATTTAAGTTAGATGTGGAAAAATAGTCAAAGACTACACAATTAACTACTATCCTCGAAACTAGCTCGCTGCTCTACTGAAGCATCAAAAATGAAGTGTCAGCAGCGATGGAACGCAAACCTGAATAATTGAAACTATCAGAGCTGGCAAGTAACTAACAACCTTAACGCGCGCACAATGCAGAAACACGCTCTGCCTTGAAATCCAGAAATCTTAGTTCAAAATACTAGCTACTCATTTATATTTTAATGAGGAATACGAAAAGGAGAAATAATAGTAAAGGCTGAACTTATAAATAATTGGTTAATTAACATAAGTCTCCTTACATACTATGTCATTAAATGAAATAACGGAAAGAGGGGAACTTGAACACTTGGTTGCTTCAAAAAGATTCTGATATCTGAGTTTACAGTTGACGATAAACCATCTCCGTTACAAATAAAGGTTAAAAATTGTACAAGCACGTTATTGCCAGTTTACGAGGCATAATATTTTCAATATTAGCAAAATACGTTGCTCATCAGCATAGGATATGTTTTAGAAAGTTACTTTTACCTTGTGACGTTATAGCTACTAGCACCCCACCCACCCCCGCGAGCACAGGTGCTGAATTATAACTTCCTGTTTATTCGCGGACGAAATGGACCATACCTGCAAAAAGCAGGACTGCAGAAAAAAAAAACCCTGGGAGTTTCCGGACACAAGGAACTAATTATGTTTCTCTTCGCAGATAACAAAACGAGTGAAATCTTTGTGTAAGATTTCTTCATGTGATTTTGAGGTGACAGGACGCATCTTTTATGTTCTAAACCACGCCAGTGGTTTCTGTAGAAAAATAGTTTTCTTTATACTGTAACTACAGTAAAAAGGACGCTTTTTTGCGTCCAATCTGCGTTAGCGGATATTGTATGATTTAGGGCTGTAATGATCAGTTTATTTTTATGTTTTAATCAAGAAATCTATTTTAGTTTATCAAATAAATAATTTAAAAGACAACCTGTCTTTCTTTCACCCGACACGGGTGTCCTGACGTTACAACCTCTACTTTCGGAGAGAGGTATAATCATTTCCTATATGCCACATGGTTGTCAAATATCATCATCACCAGCCTGGCTTTAATTTTGCAAACAAGAAGAACATGAGATACTATTTTAATTTTTCTCATTAAAAGTCAATTTAAAACTCTAAATCTCTACAAATTGAAAACAAAATGCCTCAATATTCTTAAAATAAGGGTGAGTAGACAAAAATCCCCCTGACAAAACGGTCATAAATGTCCCAAGGGGAAAAAAATCAATAAAGATAAAAATTCACATGAGTAAAAGCTCTCAAGATTATATATCTACGCGATGAAAATAATTCTTAATTTATGGAAAGTAAACTCTTGTTTCAAAAGTTAATCGCATTGTGTGAATTTCAAAATAGGAAAACAAGTTCTTGTTACTACGCACATGCACATATGCACACATATACATATATACTCATGTCCATAAATTAAGGAGAATGCAAAATCAGGCAAAGGAAAAGTTAGAAGCAAAACAAATTTGACTTATTTGTAAAGCTTATTTATTGAACAAAAGGTAAAGAGCAAAAAAAGATGCTATATGTTTGATATTATTAAAAAAAGTTGCGATTTTGTCTCCCTGGAGCAAATACAAAAAAAAAAACCTATTTACAAAAAGTCAATATTACATGGTTGGTATGATTGTTAATACATTGTATGTCTCCCAGACGATGCAATACAGTCCATACAACGCCTAGGCATGCTGAGTATCAAATTATCGATCTGATCTTGGGGGATATTGCACCATTCAAAAAGCAATGCTCTCCGAAGTTCAGGTAGACATGTAGGAGGATGTTGATGGGCTGCAACTCGTCGGCCAAGCATATCCCACACGTGCTCTACTGGATTCAAGTCCGGTGAGAATGCTGGCCAGTCCATACGGGTGATATCCTCCGATTGAAGGTATTCGCTTACGATGTTTGTACGGTGAGGACGGGCGTTGTTATCGATAAACACAAATTGTGCGCTCATGGCACACCGAAACAAACGTACATATTGTTCCAGAATGACGTCCCGATAGATTTGGCTTGTCATGGTTCCAATTTAAACATGCAGGTCAGTTCTGGAACCCAGAATAATTCCACCCCAAACGAGCACTCCTGCACCACAGTAACGGTGTCGTTCAATGATGTTTTCTTGGTGGTAACGGGTACCTGGAGCTCTCCATATGAAAGTCCGGTGAGAATCAGACTGCAAGCTAAACCTAGACTCGTCGGAAAACATCATACAAGCCCACTGTTGCGGTGTCAACAATACATGCTCTCTACTCCAGGCTAACCGCAGGCGACAGTAAGTTTCAGAAAGTGGAACGCATCTGACAGGTCTACGAGCATATAGACCAATCTGCCCTAAGCGTCTGTACACGGTCTGCCTTGAAATTGTCGTACCAGTGGCTGAAGAGAGCTGACGAGACAGGTCTGAGGCTGTGCTCCGCCTGTTTCTTTTGGCAGTAACTGCCAAATACCGGTCCTCATTCGGCGTTGTAACTCTGGGGCGACCTGTGCTGTAACGTCTTCTCACATTACCATCATCTTGAAATCGTTGCCAAAGCCTGGAGATGACACTCTGGTCAATTCCAAGTTCGTCTGATACTTCCAGTTGGGTACGCCCACATTCCAGACGGCCGATA
This sequence comes from Stegodyphus dumicola, assembly GCF_044657685.1. Classification (NCBI taxonomy): domain Eukaryota; kingdom Metazoa; phylum Arthropoda; class Arachnida; order Araneae; family Eresidae; genus Stegodyphus; species Stegodyphus dumicola. The sequence continues at coordinate 136,438,409 of NC_140769.1, forward strand.
ATTCTACCACGTAAAAAAGCATCCAAATGCGTCCTTTATGTCATAACTATTCGGTTATTGCACTGAAATGCTTATAAAGCGCCTGCGAACAATTTTACTTCTTTGCCTGTATTCCTTATATACCACTCTCTTATACTCTCGTCAGTATGACGTACCATCTGTGTCATCTGGTTACTTCCTGAAATTTGCATCTGATTCTTGAAGATGTGTGTAGTGATTTTACAGGTGATATATTTATTTTAGAGTTACATTTCCGCGTGACTTCGAATTATCCTTAATTTATGGACATGAGTGTATAACACATGTTACTGTAATTAAATATTGAGTAAATCTGGAAGGGAGGAATACAGGCGATGTTAGTGTTACCGCTTTTCCTGAGTTCAACAACACTGCACAGAGTATAAAATCCTTTAAATATGCATTGTGTATACAGAAGAATTATCCCTACATTATGTATTGTTCAGCAGGTCTTCAAACGATTGTTGAATTTAATGCACCATAAAAAAAGGGAAAAACTGAAATTTTGTTTGAAAGAAATCATAAGAATTCGCTTTGGAAATATAAGAATTCGCTTTGTATAAACTCAGTGTAAGCATATATACCCGTATTAGTTTTTTTTTTCCTCATGCGGGCTTTTATCCATATGAGTTTTTTACCGTATGGGCTGTTTCCTTCGGGCAGTCACCACTGTGGAGCTTCTACGACTTTTCCTCTTCCTTCTCTCCTTTCCTTTTTTTTTTTTTCTTTCTTTCATTCCCCCCCCCCCCTCTGAGTGCCGGAGGAGCTGTTAGTCTCGATCGTGACTTTTTTGTTATATCACTTTTAATATAAAAGGAAGCTACCAACAAACGTTATCGCGATGTATTATTTTTAAAGAAATAATGTAGCGAATTAAAAAAAAAATATTATGGCAACACAAATAAAAGGATGTTACCACCAAGTGTTATCGTCATACATTGCTTAAAAAATACAGCGTATATTAAAAAAAATATGCTATATTAAGTCCAGTATGATGCATTGAAAGTAAAAAGATGTTCCTAATATAACACATATAAAATTCTGTGCGTTGGTCCAACGTAACAGTCATCATACATTGAAAACTAAAGCAATGTTCCTAAAGTAACGCAAGTATACATTGTCGAGCATAACCGTCAATATACATTGAAAGCAAAAACAATGCAAATAAAATTATTGTACTTTAGTCCTAATGTTTTCTAAAATTATACAAATAAAATTTTTGTACGTTGGTCTATTGTGACTGTCACTATACAATGAAAACACAAATAACGTTCCAAAAATACTACAAATAAAATTTTTATTCTTTGCTCCAGCATGACAGTGAATACACATTAAAAACTATAAAATGTTCCTAAAATAATACAAATAAAATTATTGTATATTGGTCCACCATTATCGTCACTATGCATTGAAAACAAAAATAACGTTTCTAAGATAATTACAAATAAAATTTCTGCACGTTTGTACTGTACAAAGTAAGTATTTTTGAACTTTTCACTGCAGAAAGTTTTACTGTTGCACGTTTGAATTAGACTGCGTTATGAATTCATAACAAATAATTTAAGCAACCGATAATGAATATGTTGGGAGAAGGAAAACATTATTTAGTTTCTTTTGGGGGGGGGAGAAACCTGTTTCAGAAACTTTCAGTATGTTCACCTCGGCTTTTAAGGTAGACATTTATGCGTCTCTATGATGTACTATGCATCACTCTGGAGGTTATATGCATCATTGGGCACATTTACTTGGACATACCGGAAGACAAGCGGATACTATAGTTGAATAAAAAAAGTGATGATACCTCTTTCAATAATATTTAATAACTTTGTAAACGCATTAGGTACTTTGAAAGCAGGAAAGATGAAAAATATGCAACGTCTTCGCCGGGAATCGAACCGCGGACCTCTGGAATACGCATAATCTGGATGAGTGCCCAGTGTACAGACCACCATGCCACGAAGGCATGCCAAAAAGGCGGGAGAAATACCTTATAACTTTCAATAATACTCTTTCAATACTATATTGGAAGGACTCAGTTAAAAAACCTCCTAACAAAAATAATTTTCTTCCTATAGCATTCCTAAAAAAGAGCACAATAGTGAACTCATCATGAGGGGAAGAGAGCGAATATAGGATAAATTGACGTAAAGAAGTCGCTAGGATTTAGCATATTTCAGTTGTTATTGAAAGCTCTCAAAATACTGGATTTTCCGGCCAACAACAATACTTGATTTTCTCTAACTTAGATTACCCTTCAAACGGCAAGCACTCAGCGGTACTCACTTCTCTTGCCTCAGAAATGCACTGACCCCCCCTGTCTGTTCATATAGTGTACTACTGTGAAGGTGGAATTTCTCTTGTGGTGAGTGCCCAGCTGCATCAACAATGTACTGTACGTTTTCTTTTCATGGCCACGCTTGGCTCCTCAAAAGTATTCATCGGCCTCGTTGTTGTTGTGCAGATTTGGTGACGAATTCCCTTTTTACTTACTTACTTATTCAAATATAAGTTTACTTACTTATTTGAATCTACCTCATAGTGTAACTGGAAGTAATACCACCGGAGAGAGAAAGAGGTTTACATTTCTATGTTGAATGGGAATTTGGTATATAAGAATATTTACAGCGGATTTCATAGCAGTTATAGGCAGGTTTCGACGTTAGGTTTTGCAAGTATATGTGTATTATCTTAGTCTTTATGTTTCGTGATAAGTGAAATTTAAATTATACGCTACATTCTTTCATCCTTTTCCACAACCATTCTTTCTTTTGCATGCTAAATTTAAAAGATATAAATCGATAAAAATTCACCTTGCAGAATTTTGCTGATCGGCACAGAACAAGTGTATAGAGCCTCCGAGAAAAGGAAATATCACAAAAACTCTGGACGATCAAAGCCAGATTATCACTTAGGCCAGTGTTCTTCCAAAGTTAAAGTTAGTGTTCCTCCAAAGGTTAACTCGAAAAGACTATACTGCAATAGATTGCTCAATCAATTATTAACGGGACATTGTCAATTTTCTAATTACTAATATTTCATAAAAGATACACGATTCGTCTCTTTGGCCAACTGGGCCACCTAGCAACAAGTTCGCACTATACTATATGGGATTGTTCACTTACAGAACCTATCAGAACAGAATATTATGGAAACATTACAAAGATTAATGAAAAACTCCTATTTGTAACTGAAAAGGCCAAATTGGGCATTACAACAATTATTATGAATTTAAATAGATATGAATATTTTATTTTACGAGATCAGTAAATACTGTTATATTAGTAAAGATATATTTGAATTATGTGTAGAAGCCAGGATTGTTCAGTGTTAATCAAAGATTGATTATTCTGTAGAATTAAGCAATAGTAAGTTTATAATATGAGTAACGATTCGATTATCTTGTAATATAGTAAGAAACTTATATATATGCGGCTTAAGTGTTTGTCGTCGATAATTTATTGGTTGTAAGTTGTTTTATTCCCCGTGCAGTGCAGCGCGTGACGAATATTATGACACAGCTAAGCCGAAAAAATTAAAAATACAAGAGCACGTGCATTTAACATTTAATAAATAAATTTAACATCTATATATAACAGAATTCGGAAATACTCAACCGGCAAAAACCGACAACGATGAAAAAACAAATAAAATGAAATAAATAAATATACTTATTACATGCGGCTTAGGTGTCTGTTTGTCGCCAATAGTTTATGGGTTGCTTTCGTAACTGTACTAACCAATGGGGTGAAGTTGCCTCGGCACAAGGTTGCCGTTTCAATTGAGAGGTAGACAATTTCCTGTAAAACTTGCCTTTGTTATGACCATCAATAAGTCTCAGGGCCAAACGCTTAAGCGTGTTGGCATTTTTTTACCGGAGCCTGCATTTGGACACGGTCAACTTTATGTTGCCTGTTCAAGAGTTCGTGAAAAAACGGACGTAAAATTAAAAATAATGGATGGACTTCTGCAACGCGAACTTAAAAATGATGAAAATATCTACACAAGATATGTTGTGTACAAAGAGATCTTTGACGTGTGAATTAGCATTTTATTATTTAAATCACCTTTATTTATTGAGCTAGCGGTGGCTCTTAAGAAATGTACCGCCAGTGGTTTCCTTCACTGCACTCTACTTTAAGCAACTAAGCAAGGGGGAAACCCCGTGGGGCAGAAAGAAAAGAGGCATCCTCGCAGCCTGCCTTGGGTAATTCAGTTTGAATTAGCAGACACTTTTGCACAAATCATTTTAATTACAATTTATAATATCTTTAAGTCTCAGAGTCATTTTGTATGACCGCCGGGCTTTCTAGTTTTATATAGACAGAAAATCTTTGTATATATTATTTGTTATAAAATATTGTTGCGTTTTTCTTTTTCTGACACCAGTTGTTACGTTATTTTCTTCCTTCAAGTTTAGTACGGGTTCGTATGGATTTGGAGTGAATAATGGCGACACTACTTAATGAACTATCGAAACAGACTTTATTAGCCAGTATTGTCAGGACAGCTCCAAAACACTTTTACTGTCGTCGAAGATCTACTATAAACACGCTGACACGATCAGCGACACAGCCTCCAGGTTATGAGGCTGTCACGGTGGAGACGGCTTAACGGCAAAGCACTAGAGTACAGTTCTCGACTCTGCTCGGTCGTTCTCGGAACTCCACGTACTCTCGAGACTTTCCACGCTACAACTCGCGATGCACTCGACGACACGCAGAGCACAGCTCCCGACTCTTCGGTTCAGTCGCTCCCGGGACTCAACACACTCTCTCGACGATGCGCTAACCGCGATATACGAAGAGACTCTTTCGATGCACTCGACGACCCACTCGGCACTCGCTGCCTGGCTGTCAACTCGATCGACTCCGCACGGACTGACTCGCTAGACGAGACACCAACTATCTCGCACTCTATGAGGCACATTCTATCAGCTCGCTAGGCGAGGCACACGCTACTAACTTACTGCAGACCAGCAGGGTTTATATAAGTTTCGGCTTGTGTTCGAGAACATTCTGGGCTAAACCGGTAAGAATTCGTTCCAGAAGGTTCTCCATCCGTCCATGGTATAACCCCAATTTTGTCGCCAAATGGGCGATTTCTTGCAAAATGTGGCGACCTTGCCTTCCCTTGTCATTTTATGGCAACCCTAAAACTGCTTTGCGGGGAAGCGATCTTACCGCGCCTGTGCATTTCGTAACAATATGTTCGCAAATGTGATTATGTTATTACTAATAGAAATGTTTAATGTTATTATCTTGCTTGCTGTCTGTAACTGTTTACATCGTAATTTTAAATATATTCTTTTATATGTGCGCATTATTCTGAATAAAGTTCGAGATGACCCTGTTGGCGAGGCCGACACATTTTCTTCGGAGGGCGAGTGGAAAGACGAGTTGTTCTCATCTGTAGTTTAGTTCCAGTCATTCATTATTTGGTTTATTTAATTTTGCCGATTGTGCCAGTTTTGCGGTACGGCTTATTATATTAAGATTACGTTAGGTTAGGCTCAGGTTCACTTAGGACAAGTCTGGACCTAAAGCACCAGACAGGCTTCCGAATCATTCTATGACTTTCCATAATCCTTCTTTTACATAAAAATAGAGGAACTAGCTAGAGCTTTTTGCTTAAGATCTCCGAGTTAATTGGTCAGTTTTAAAGATCTAGTCTTTCAGCTGTCATAAACTGTGACTAGATCCACCTAAGAATTAATCCTTGTGAATTCTCGCACAGGCTTGAAGATGAACACAATCAGGAGAAGGGTGTAAAAGACCCTTTTATTGAACACAATATAATTTACAGACGGCATGGATTTACGTGCTTACAAGCACCGACCACTTGCTGTGAGAACATAAAAGGTAATGTAATACTAAATTAAGCTAAAGAATAAGTCGAGACTACATAATTAAGTTTAAGTTAAGTGACTCTGAACTTACACCAGCAGGATAATAATTCAGCGGCAAGAATGCGTAGCCGATATTAAGATTAACAGCTGGGAGAAAATAGCAATAGCGAGGAATCTCGAGATAAATAAAGGAAATCAGGAAAGGTCTCACAAATTAAAATAACTATTAGTAAAAATAAATAAAACCGTAAATGCTAAGACCTGTGACGGTTCCTGTTTCGAAAATTAGGGACATCAGACGAAATCGTTGAATTAGCTCAACAATCTTGCATTCAGAATCCACAAAAGTCTGTGTCACACCGATCCAATGATAGCGCTTTCATTTGTCGAATCTGCAAAGGATCCTGTGCCAGTTCCTCTCGGAATCGGCAATAGAGTTTTATTTAAAATCTGCACCCGTTTAAGGTTGTATTGTTGCCCGGTTTTTTACATTTTACATCAGAATGCGTGTTATAGTGGGAAAACCTAAATGTTACAAACATAAAGGGTGGTCCAAAATTATTCAGAGCATTTCATGCTTGAAAAAAATAAGAACAAAATGAGGTGCGTACATGTTAATTGTTTCCTTCCAAAGACAATTTAAAACAGTTTTATACAGCAAAATTTTAAATATTAAGTAATTTACACCTGAGGCCTATTTGTAGCACGCAATTCAAATGTGAATTTCGCTCCATAATTTTGGACCACCCTGTACTCTTAAATCATAACTGCCGTTTTTACTGCTTTAAAAGTATGTTTCATTAATTGCTTAACTGACAGAGTACCTTAAAAATCTTCAAACGCTTAAATGTGCGGAATTTTGGGAACTCATTGCTTGATCGTGCAATTTAAAGCAATTCTTATCGTCACTATTAATACAAGACAGATAGCCTCCAAACAAATGAGGATATAGTCATTAGGCTTGACTTATTGTTAAATTCGAGGTAATTGCGAGCATTCTTGGGTTGCTTTGATTTTAATTAATTATAATTAGCTCATTTGAAGAGGACTGTCACTGCTGGGGCTTTAACCACATTGTATCATTTCACAAATCCTGTGAATGATTAATGGCGAGATTAGGGCTCGCTTTTAATTACTTTAGGATGAAAGACAGTCATTGTGAACGCCGTTACTTTTTCTGCGAATGTTAATGAGACAGAAACGAAGATTTAAGAATTGATTGCGACGAAAGTGAGATTCGAAAGAAGGCATTTCGAAGATTTCGGTTTTCCGTATTGAACAATCTTGTTCATTTTTCAAAGGAATGAATTTTAAATATTGCAGACGAAGTGGAAGAATAAATCTTAGTTATCTTTGTAAATCTTCAATATACTTTGAGCATAATGGTCATTAATTAACAGGTAATAACTTTCAATAATTAAATAAGAGTGTTCATCCATTAGTATTAATGATTTCATTTATTTCGAGTTTGTAAGTTCATGCCTAGTTTCTGTTATGTCTTCTTCGCAACTAAGATATTGTTTTCAAATTTACTGTTTTCTAGCATTCATTTAAGTCATCATGTAACATGCTTTACTTTAAGTTCTGCAGGCGTAACTTTTAAAAAATAAAATCAAGAAATAAGTACCGTTGCTGTTAAAATAAAAATGTAATAAATACTTTCCCTGAAGATAAAAATAACAACATCGAAATTCAAACACGAAATTCAGAGAAATATAAAAACTGTATTTTGCATTTATTTTGAAACAGATATCTCGCATAAAATGTAAAGAAAAAATTATATGATATTGTTAAAAAATAAAGAAATTACTAATAAGAATGTATATTCAGAAGTCATGACAATGCGAGAAACATACATATACATTCATGCAGCTTCTTCATTATTTAATTTCTTTAAATATAATACAGGGTGAAAATATTCGGTGGCAACAAAGTGAAAAAACGCTTATCGTGAATATCGTCGCAAAATGCCAAAACAAAATTAATAGTCCTCTTGGGCAAATTGCCCCTTTGGGCTAAAAAAAAAAAAAAAAAAGTACTGTATCTCCCGTTCTACTGGGCTAATTGACGAAATTCAAACTGCGTTTTCATGCCTCGAAAGCTCAACTTAGGATATACATCAGATTCATATATAGCATTTTTCTAACATAGGTATTTTGACACAAAATCGGACTTTTTCTGAAATGAGATGCCAATTTTTTTTCCGTATTTCGATTCTACGACTGAAAATATTCCTAAATATTAAAGTTTGTGACATTTGGTGCAAAATTTACAGAGAAATTCAAAAATTTATTTTGGTGTATTTTTTGCAGGTTGCGCCAAGAATAATTCACTTCGTGAACTTTTTAATTTATAGCAACCTATTTTCCTTTCCCTTTTTTCATTGTACATGAGCGGGCAAAAAGTCATCGCTCATATTTTCAAATAATTTTAGCAAAGTGCGTAAACCACATTTGGCGTTATTATCACTTATTGCATATATTCTAAATTTCAAAGCGCAGTAATATGTAAATTCATACATATCTAAAAAGCGTTTGAGTAAAAAACTCTAATATTTCCAGGTGTGCCTAGAAATACATCTACTTTAAGATGAATTAAAATTTTTATAGGTTATAATGCAAAAATTTGATCGAAAAATTTATAAAAAATATTTAAAAATAAATCATAAAAATGTGCGAATTATATTAGGATTAAGACTAAATTTCGAATTCTGGAAGAAGGAATTAAGTAAGTTTAATAAAAAAAAAGAGATAGTATTAAATATATATCAAATTCAGTTAAGATTGATCAGCTAAATTTTTGAGAGCTAATGTTTTAAAAACTACTCGTGTGATTTTTATAGAACTTGGCAGTTTGACATAATTTGAGTCGTAGAATCGAAATATGGAAAAACATTGGCATGCCATTTCAGAAAAGTCCGATTTTGTGTCAAAACAGTTATATTAGAACAATGCTGTATATAAATCTAATGCATAACCCAAGACGCGCTTTTGAGACATGAAAAACGCAAGTAGTTGAATTTTGTCAATCGTCCCAGTAGAACTGGAGATATAGAACTGCCCCATCCCCCCCACTGTACCTATGTCTTTGTATTGGTTGGTAAAGTATTTGTTACTTAATGCTATGCTCTACCTTTTACATAATGTATCATAAAATGTGTTCATAATATACACATTACGCAATTTATCATGTAAGGTTTTATAAAGTGCACTGAGTCTCTTGAAATTTGCTTTGAATATCTTTTTTTTGATTCGTATCACATCTGTCATAGAATTTATAATACTAATGTACCATGGAATCACATTATGTATTTATTTAATTACTATAATATTTTGCATATTCTTATTGAATTCCTGCATCAAAAACCTTTTTCAATTATTATTACATCTGTCATTTTACATATAGTATTATTGTACCATTAAATCATTTCATAGCGCTTTGTTTGCGGTAATGTTTTGCATAACGTTACTTATCGGATTTTATAAGAAATAAGTTTTCCCCTTTGTAACAATTCACATTATGGAAATTCGATTTATGATTAATGTAACGCACGTGTAGAGTAAGTAGGGCACTGTATAAAGCACCTAATGTAATCACCAAATACATTGTATATTACTGTACTTTTGTTTCACTCATATAATCCCCATTAATATCATTTTAAATAAATACTTACGTACTACAAAATGCTTTGGATTACTAAACAAAACAGAAAACAAAAACAGTTATTATATGAAGAAACATAAAATGCAATGTGCCACTTGTAGTACATTAAGGCACCATTTTAAAAATATTTCACATTTAGTTATATTTAACTTATAATATTACTTTGTCGTTGCTCCACTTCATAGCACTAAATTACTATACTATGCAATATCATTGACTAACGTATTCATGTATCTCATCACTAAATGCATTATATTACTGCACTCTTATATCGTACAATAATATAGTGCGTATAATCGCTGCATTATATGATTCCAATTATACCAAGTCTATAATATCATGTTGGTTCGCAATATGAAATGCTAGGCCCACCAGCGGCCGAGAGGTAATAGCCGCTGAACACTGGTAGTTCGGTCCGGGGTTCAAGTCCCGAGGAACGATCCGGCTGCAGGGACGTTTTCGTGGCTTTCCCCATGTGTAACGTGGATACGAGCCAGTTTCCCTTAAAAAGATCTCCACGGGGCATCCCTCCCTTTCCGTGTAGTGCCCAAGGGCGGAGCACGTAATAAGCAAATAAATAAATATGAAATGCTAACAGTAAAAGAAATGTACTAAAGTACTAATTATATGCTTCTGTGACAGTTCACATAATTTAATTACCTACATTATGCATAGCTGATTAATGATCACCAAATGTATTACACTATTCCATTTCGAGATGTAACATATCACATACAGAAGTGCATCTATTATCACTGCTTGGACTTTAATGGTTTTAAAATATATATATCTGTGTGTTCTCATTTATGTATGTCTAAAGTATATAGAAATTGGCACAACTTTTATGTATTCAATGTATATATTTTACATTACGTAGCAGTCCACTCAAGATCATTGTAACCTAACTTTACTGTCTTATGTATGCAAGCCTTTATAGTCATCAGTTTCGTAAATTACTTTTCTGTAACTTTCCTGATTAAGAACAATTAATGGCATTTGATCTTTCACCCACTACCCTACTGTGGTAGTTGCTTGATGTTTTTGCTACTGGTCAGGTATTAATTCCGTTCGGGTTTGCCTTAGGTCGGAAGCCTGGTTAGTGGCGCACAACATATAGTTTAACAGGGATCACGAAGAGCTTCGCGCTGACTGTTCCCTTGGGGTTAACTTGTATCTGTTTAAATTTACCGCATTGCTCCTTGTTGAAGCTCTTTTATTCGTAGGCTTGGTAGGTTAATTCACTGATATTAATAGGCGTTGGATTCATAGGCATCAGTAGTATTGACGGTCATATCCATGGTGTGATTACCGTCTAAACGCAGCAAGTCAGGGCTTGAGGAATCTAGTTTTAGGACCACCAGTTATAATGCAACTTCTAATAACCATGTTTCTCTCAAGAAAAATTGAAAAGTGCGTAAGGAAGTGTGCACTGAGGGGTCTAAAATGAGCTCTGTGCCTAAATTCTAGTTTAGGAATCGAGTTTTAGGAACAGTTATAATGTAATTTCTAATAACCGTGTTTCTCTCAAGAAGAATTGAAAAGGATGTAAGGAAATGTGCACTTATAAGGTATTTCTCCTGCCTTCTTAGCATGCCTTCGTGATGGTGTGGTGGTCTGCACGCTGGGCGCGAATTCCAGAGAATCATGGCTCGATTCCCGGCGAAGGCGTTGCTCATTTTTCAAGTCTCCTGCTTCCAAAGCAGCCTAATGTCTCCACAGTAGCGCCCGAACTAAAAGGTTGGTGGATGATGATTCTCCAGGATTTGGCGACTGGTTCAACTAAAAACCCCAGTCTCCCTTTAAAAGGGGGAGTATTTCGCCGACCGTCTTAGCATGCCTTCGTGGTGTAATGGTCGGTACACTGGGCGCGTATTCCAGAGGTCCGTGGTTCGATTTCCGGCGAGGGCGTTGCTCAGTTTTCATCTTTCCTGCTTCCAGAAGAAAAAATTACCTAAAGTCTCTACACACTGATGGATCTAAAATGAGCTCTGTGCCTGAATTCTAGTTTAGAAATCTGGTTTTAGCCCCCCCCCCACAGTTATAATGCAACTTCTAGTAACTGTGTGTCTCTCAGGAAGAATTGAAAATGACGTAAAAAAATGTGCACTGAGACGTCTGAAATGAGCACTGTGCCTAAATTATAGTTTAGAAATCTAGTTTTAGCATCACCAGTTATAATGCAACTTCTAGTAACTGTGTGTCTCTCAGGAAGAATCGAAAATGACGTAAAAAATGAGCACTGTGCCTAAATTATAGTTTAGAAATCTGGTTTTAGCACCACCAGTTATAATGCAACTTCTAGTAAATATGTGTCTCTCAGGAAGAATTAAAAATGACGTTGTAATGTATTTTGCAGTAATTTACAAAACAGACAATCTTCTTAGTAGAATATAAATTTTATTTCTAGTTCTCGGTGATAGACAAATTTTATACAATTCTTAAGTGGCAAAATTTTAATACTACTCCTAGCTGTAAAATCTTCAGAATACAAAATCTTTTTAAAATAATATCTCTCGTTGCTGAGTAACGGTTTGATACAAATATGGCGTTGCCACTTCAACAATAATTATATTTATTTATTAAATAACAAGATATTACAACGTAAAAAAAAATGTGCACTGAGATGTCTGAAATGAGCACTGTGCCTAAATTATAGTTTAGGAATCTAGTTTTAGGGCCACCAGTTATAATGCAACTTCTAATAAACGTGGTCCTTTCAAGATGAGATGAAAAGGACGAAAGGAAATGTGCACTGAAAGGTCTAAACTGAGCTCTGCACCGAAATTGCATGCTATTTTAATCGGGCCCTGGCCACTTCCATTTTAATTTAATTTAAGTAATACATCTAACTGTCACAATTTTAAATATTTTATCTTATTACATATCTAGCTTTTCATTTTTATGCATGTTTTCTACTTTATATTAATTCGTAAAAGATGTTTTGGATGTTATAATGCGACGCATCTTGTACAGAATCAACTATCCGCAGCAGTTCTCAGGAACAGCAGATACAGAGTAGCTGTGATATCCCGCAATCTATCGGAAATATGTAGTTCAGCCAAAAGCTAAAACGTATTGAAAACTATAATCATCGCGTACGTAAATACTGTTATGTTTCCCTACTTTAGTAAAGAAATATTTATTTCCTCTTTCATAAAAGCAAATAGTTCCGTTCTCGCTCAATGTAGCAGAAAATACACAATCATTGACTACCAGAGTATGGGTGAACGGAGACGGGTGCAGGTGCCACGCGAAATGGAACATTTGAATTTCTTTCGTGAGCGGTAATCAAAGGGATCGATTCTACGTATTTTCATACGTATATTTTCCGATATGTAATAGCCCCGCGTTCCAGATGCTGGGTCTATCATTTACCTTTCGCGAAAAGATGTAAACGCGAGGACAAGAAACCCGTGATTGCCGAACCTATAATTCCGCTTTCAATTTCCCTCCGACCTCCTTTTCTTTCGTTTACGATTGGGATCATTTGGAGGAGGATGGAATGTGTGTTCGAAGGCAGGAGGGGGGTATCGGAAGTCCCACCGTGTCTTCTCTTTCATGTCCCGCCTTCCTTGTCGTGTCGCTGTCGGGGAGGGTATGGACGGGGAGGGTATCTATTTGTCGGTTCGTATTGATTGGAAGATGCACTCACTAATGGTGCATGCGTTTGAGAGGAAAGCGAGCGAGAACAACCTATGTTATATTAAGAACCTGAGAACTTTTATGGACCATTGAAAGGAATTCTTCGTATGAAGTAAGATCCGAGGAAAGATTTCTGAGGCTAGAAACATCTTCTGCGGAGTCCCAGCAAAATTATTGGCGAGCCGTTACGTCACACTTTTACGCTGTTTATTATCCATCTGGTCTAGCAAGCGTTACTATCGCACAAGACATAAGATCTTTAATTAATCTTTAATTAAATTTAAATATTTTTATTTCATTTGTATTATTTATTCGGATATGTTTATTTTATTTATTATTATTATTTATTATTATTATTTTTTTTTTTTTTTTTTTTTTTTAGCATTTCAATAGATTTTAGAGGAACCTGCTTGAAATTCTTGGATTGTTATTCTTACGTTGGTTACTAAAAAACTGATGTGTACACCACATGACTTCCTTGCACGGAATATTAAATTATCCGTAATTTTTTAAATTTCATTTAAACTTATTGGATTGGATTAAATATACTTCGTTAATAGCCCATAGACTACAATAGAATAAATGCACTCCTTAAAATTCACTATATTTGTTTACAGTAACGGCACTCTGGCGCTAGGTTCACTTAAGAGTGTTACATTTCATTCATTTTATAACTCAGAATGCACAAAATTCGTATCATTTGAAGAATTATCTCATCTTTGCCCCATGTTCTATTCAAATATTACAATGAATCTAAAACAATGCATCAAAGAAATTAAAAAAAGAAAAAAAAAGGAAAAGAAGAAAAAGAAAGAAACAAGTTTTTCACAGACGATTCAGTATTTGTCATTCAATTAATTCAGTCCACACTTCGCGACAAGGCAAAAATACATAAAAATTCAAAATTACGAAGTAAATCTTAAACATCTTACGAAGTAAATCTTATTTTCTGGAATAAATTCCAGAATGGATTAAGCATGATTATTCTGCTATTCTGCTAAGTTTCAAATGTAAAAAAACATGGCCGCCATGGTAATCAAAAATTAGGCTCAGCCGCACTTAAACAACTTTTAAATTTTTGATAAATCTATACATATTGCATGCAGATTTACTAAAGGCATAAGACCATTAACCGGAAGTTAAGAACAACATAGTTCAATAATTTTTAAAGCAAAAAATGCACAATTTACAAACATAAAAGAATAAAGTAACTGAGCTCACTGAGCTGAGTAACAGAGAGGATATATATATATATATATATATAAATGGCTCGTATTCTTAGGTAAAATTAACCTGTACGAAACGTCTTAACCCTTAACAATAAATTTATCACTATGTTTATAAAGTGTCACAGAGACAGGGCTATAAAGGGGGAGACAGCGTCACTGCAAAGCACCAGAGTACAGCTCCCGACTCTGCTTGGTCGTTCTCGGAACTCCACGTAGTCTCGAGACTCTCCAGACTACAACTCGCGATGCACTCGATGACACACAGAGCGCTCCCGACTCTTCAGTTCAGTCGTTCCCGGACCTCAACACGCTCTCTCGACGATGCACTAAAAGACTCTCTCGATGCACTCGGCACTCGCTGTCCGGATGTCAACTCGATCGTCTCCGCACGGACTAACTAGATGAGAGACACACTATCTCGCATTGTATGCTTAACCACTCTCTCTCGTACACTGACACGCCCTGTCAACAAAGCACACTCTTGATGAGAGACACACACTAACTGACTGCGGAGCAGCAGGGTTTATATAGCTTTCGGCTTGTGTTCGAGAACATTCTGGGCTAAACTGGTAAAAATTCGTTCCAGAAGGTTCTCCAACCGTCCGTCGTCCGTGGGCGATTTCTCGCCAAATGTGGCAACCCTGCTTTCCCTAAACCTAAAACTGCTTTGCGGGGAAGCTACCACCACGCCTGTACATTTCGTCACAATATGACATAGATTTCTCTCGAAATGACGCAGTGCAAATAGATGTTGCTATTTTTAGAACAGAAAAGGGAAATTTACGTTGCTAATCTAATCTCTAACATATTCTTTATTTTTCTTACATATATATATATATATATATATATGTATCAATGTATAATAGTGATATTTGTTTTAGTTGTGTCGTGTCGTGATGTGTAATAAACATGTGGATAAAAACTTACAAGGTTGTGAAGATTATTTTCCTGGTATGGTGAGTATTTCACAGAGAAAACGAACCAGCCTCGTGCTCGGAATTGGCTCGAGGGACAGTAGTCCTCCACCCAAACATGGTCTTCTATAAGACCGAATCTTGAATTTGAATTTGTTTTATTACCTATTTCATATTTTGTAAAATTTTAACGAATTTTTGGTTAACAAGCTCAACGATTCCAAAGTGAGCAGTTGCAAAAGTAATAAAACATTTTTTTCATCAGTACGAGAGACTATCTATTGGAAATTCTACAGATACGCTGTTTTTAAATATTTTGTAATTTTGCTGTTGAATCGAATTTTATGCGGCGTAAGTGCGAAGAACGTGATAATTAACAAATAAAGCTACCACTCAAAACTTTAATAATAAAAAGACAAAAAGTGCCATCTTACTATGAAAACTGAACATTGATATGATGAACTGAGAAAGGTATCCCCCAAAACATCGCGGCAAATACATTGCGGAAGAAAACATCGCGTAGAAAAAGAACGCAAGGGAAAAATGTCGTCGTAGAAAACGTCGCGGGAGAAAACAAAGCAAGAAGAAATCATCGCAGTGTTAAAACATCGTGATACAAAATATTGTCATCGAAAATAAAACAGTTCCAAAACACCGCAATTTAAAAAAATCGTCGTTGAAAATATTTTGATAATAGATAAAGCACTCACAAATCACTGCAGAATGATGTAAAAAACCTTAACAAATCATTTTGGACGATCGTTAAAATCTAAAACCTTTCAGTTTTTTTTTTTTTGTTTTTGTTTTTTTTTTCTTTTTCTTTCCCTAGTTGTTACTAGTATTGAAATTAAAGTTCTGTCTTATTATCGATGGAGTCTTTTAGAATATACGAAATACGGTATTTAAATTTTACGCGATGGTGTCATATGAGATTATATTCTTCTCTCTCTCTCTCTTTCTTTTTTTTTTTTTCTTTTCTCTTTTTTTTTTTTTTTTTTTTTTTTGTGTGTGTGTGTGTGTGTGTGTGTGTGATACAAAACCGTAAACCTTCAATCAAAATGCTAAGCCTCCGTGTTGCACACTTTCAAAACGATGATGAAGGAGATTGAATTACGCAAAGTAACAATCAGAAGAAAACAAAGATCCGAGATGAGTACATGAGGAGGATAAGGAGTAAGGCTTTTTATCTTTCTTAAAATGATAATCGCGATACCTAATTGCAGGGTCAGAACCTCTTATTAGAAAAGACTCCTCGCTGCTGATTGGCTGACAAAGCAGCTGCCGGGGGAGAACCATTTGTCTTCGTAGTTTCAAGTTGTGAAGTGTGCTTGCGGCATTTGTGGCCACGAATTTGGGAAAGTCCACGAATTTCTTCTTTATTTCTTTGCGTGCCTTTCAAGAATATTTCAGGGAAGATGGTTATGTCATGTGCGTACGGGTTCGTAATGGATTGAATGTACACAGAACTGATGACAACTGGATTAAATTTACTTTTTGAAAAACGCTTTACAAATCTGGAACTTTTTACTACTCCTACAGCTCTTCTCATTATGATACAGCAGAATCAGCAGTTACCGCTTCAAACTAATAAGAACGTTGAACACAAGGCAATACAAAACACCTCAATTGCGTGAGCTCGCACTGTAATTTCTCAATACTCTGAGCAAAACTCTGAACTCAATTCTGGACGAAACGGAAAGCTGATATTTGTGTCCGATTTTATATAGTTTTCCCTGTCTACCGAGAAAATTCCAGTTCCTTCGGCTTTCAAAATTACTGGAAGCCCTGCACTGTTACAGTTACATAGGGCCGAATATATTTACTGCAGAATATATTCGGCCTAAATGTCCTAAAATAGGGATCGGACTAAATGTCGCCAAATGGTCCCCAAGTCCCCAAGTGAAGACTTCCGGCGTTGTTTCGCCAAAACTCAGTGTTAAATGGACTTACCAAAACTCAGTGTTTGCACCCTTCAGACCTTTCATGTTAAATTATACAAAAGGTACTACAATTTACATATAATTTCACTAAAATTATTTACATACTGTGATGACGTGTGACCACGCATGCGTAGTTTAGCCCAAATGCCAGCGTACTAATGATACATGTGGTTCTAATTTTATGTTAATTACTTGTTTTGTTTGTGTGTTAATAAAGTGTTTGTGCCGTTAAATGTCTGGTTTATGCAATGCCCACATTTCGTTCACGTCTACATTAAGAAGAAAGAATATATCCAGAACCCACGCAAAAAGCAACTTATTACACTTATATACAAAATTCCTAATAATATTAAATCTAAAGAATGAAATAAATATCTTGTACTTTGCGAATAACAGAGCTCACATATCGTAAAAAAAAAAAAAAAAAAAAAAAAAATCTGAAATGTTTCAGATTTTAAATTACGTCCAAAGGGGCGTTTTTTAACATTTTGTGTGTTACCTTTCTTTATTAAATATCATGTTCCTCGCACTTAAACCATAAGATCCAGTGCAACAGCAATATCGCAAAATAGTTTTAAAACGAGCATATCTTTAGAATTTCCGATACAGAGACTCACGCGCTGGAGATAAAAATGTTTTTTCTGCACAACGTTGCCATTGCTCGCTTCGAAATCCTTGAGTTTGTTAATCAAAAATTCGTCAAAGTTTTAAAAAATAGGAAATCGATCATAAAATAAATTTCAAATTTCAAATTTGGTCTTCCACATGCTCATATTCGTTGGAGGATTACGTTATTCAAAATTCGATGACTCTATCTACCGTTGTTTTATCACAATATGAGAAATATATATACATTTATGCAGATTTTTCATTATTTAATTTCTTCAAATATAATGCAGGACTCTAACATTTTGTGGCAACAGTTTGAAAAGTGAACCGACATTTATGAGTCCGACGCAAAATGCCAAAACGAAACTAATAGTCCTTCGGGATTCAAATCCCTTTGGACTAATAAAAAAAAAAAAAAAAAAAAAAAAAGTTATGTGCAAAGCCCCATTGGTAATAAAGGCATTACATACGTTTACTTACGTTTAGTTAGGGCAATACTTACGTTTTACAAGACGTAAGGAATTAACTGTAACATAAAGTAACGTAAATGTGCCTAAAATTTGAATAAAACCAAGGCGCGTGGTAATACAGAATTCGTAACAGTTATTTTTAATTTAGATTTTAATATAGTTTTCTTTTTCTCTTGCACTTATTTTGCATGCATACACTTTGCGAAAATTTTAATTAAAGATATTATTGCAAGATATTAATGAAGATTTGTTTGCTAATTAGCCCAAAATTAGCACTAATCAAAATGAAAATTTGTAAAGTTGTTACGTAATTAAGTATGATTTACTGAAGTAATTAGGATTTTTATTCATTAAATATAAGAAGTTGCTTTTCGATATTTTCTCCCTCCTTCCAGCCTGCCTTCGTTGTGTAACGGTAGTACACTTGGCGCGTATTCGAGAGGTCCAGTTTCAAGTCCCGACGAAGGGCATTGCTCCTTTTTCCCGTCTCCTTCTGCAAAATAATTTAATGACTCTACAGTTTAGCATTAGAGCTTACAATTATGTAAATAACAAACAAATCTATGCTTTCGTATATAATGTTGCAAATGTTACACAAATTAAAAACATTTTAAATTGCATTGTTCAGATATGGTGTGAATATATTTAGGACTTAAATTACTAAAAAGTGAGTTTATTGCTTTCAAATCATTCAATCTCTTAAACAGTGATGGACAAATTAAATTCGAAAAATTAAATATCTTGAGTTTTGCCAAATGAATAAATCGACTAATTGTGTGGTCTCGTGGAACAAAAATTAAAGATATTTTGACTCAGTCGTGTATATATTCAGTCGTATGGATATCAAGTGATGTTATTACCCGTCATGTGACATCATGTAACGAATGCTATATTCAGAATTTTAGGAAAGACATCAGTGAAGGAATTTCTGGCAGCCAAAAGTAATCAGTAATGTAGAGAGAGAAGAGTATAATAAATTGAAGAATATTTTCCAACAATATTTGTTGAACTGTTTTTATAGAAAAAAACGCCATTAACTTTTCAACCTGATTAAAGTATGTGTGGTTTCATTATATATTTGTTTAAATGAGTCAATATACGAGTATATGTTTTCTTTTAACACGTTTTGAGCAAAGAAACAATATAAGAAATGTTAGTTAACAGAGAATGTGGAAAGAAATTGATTTCAGAAACAATAAAAACGTTAGGCATGGCAAGAAATTTATATGAATAACATTTCATATAAATAAATGTAATTATAGTAATAAATCATACAAAAACTTTAGAAATTAAAATAAGTTATTTCATATGATAAACATCGCGTCTGTGCGTTCTGTTTTAAAATTTTATGTTTGTTAAATATAAATTTTATTTTATTTTAAATTTTTAACCTTTTGATACTCCGTAAGATTTTACATCATGTATTGTGTTTTTTATTTTTATTACTGGGTCGACTGACGTTAGAGTTGTAGAGGCATGGACCTTATAAGAGATAGACTAACCCAGTGGGCGGGACGCGCGTCACCGACATGTCGGCAAGAAAAAATAGAGACGATCTGGTTTACTTTAACACGGAAACCTATGGCGTTTCTATCACATAACGCTTTTTAATTATTAAATGTGATAGGTTGTCTAGTGATGAGATTATGAAAGCCACATTTTTTTCCAAGTAGGATTTTATATATCTCATTAAAGCACTTTTTACTGCATTTCGCGGATTTTTTTCATGCGTAATTCTTGTACAAACATCTTTGCTTTGGTAAAACAGTAAAAACTCTAAGCACACAATTTATGAACTTAATTTTGCGTACAAATAACGTAAAATTAAATAAGATTGATAGTACGTGATACTTTGAAATAAATAAGGTAAAATTAAACAAGATCTGATAATTTTTTTAAAAAATTTAATGACCATTTTCAGGCAGTGATTTTCAAAACTATAATAACATTACAAAACAATCATTTATTTGATTATATCATCATTAACTTATTAACATTAAAGTGGAATATTTATTTTAGTAATTTAAAAAATTCGGAGCATAAAATTTTTTGAGTGTAATGAAGGGGGAAAAAAAGGTAAAATAAAATCTAGAAGCACTCAGATTTTATATTACGCCCAAAAGGAACCATTTTTTAACGTTTTGTGTGCTACCTACATTTAGTGAATATCATGCTCTTCGCCCGTAAACCCCATACATTTGAAAACAGCATATCTTTAGAATTTCCGCACTGGAAATAAAACTGTTTTTTTTCGTACAGTGCTCGCTCTGAACTCGTTGAGTTTGTTAATAAAAAATTCGTTAAAGTTTTACAAAATATGAAATAGATTAAAACAAATTCGAAATTCAGCCGTCCAGATGCCCATGTTCGGGTGGAGGATTACATTATTCAAAATTTGATGGTTCTAGATACTGTCGTTTTTGTCACAGTGCGAGAAACATACATGTATTCATGCAGATTCTTCATTATTTGATTTCTTTAAATATAATACAGGGCGATACTATTTGGTAACAACAATTTGCAAGAAGACACGGACATTTATAGTAAAACAGCGCAAAATGCCGCTTCGAAACTAACAGCCTTTCTAGGCTACCGCCCCTTTGGGCTAATAAATTAAATTAACAATAAATAAAAAAAATCTGCTGATATAACAATAAGTTGTTCTCTTTCCTCAATGACACTCCATCTGACATCGTATAACTTGAATGGATTTTTCATCCACTCAAACTTGATTTTTTCTTTTGGGATATAGCTCATCGCTTTTAACTGAAAGACGTGCTCCATTATATAATTTTTAATACTGTTGTCTATATTCGATTCATTTCCCATTAGAAAATGCAGTTTTGCGAAACTTCTCACATCGTTTTTTGACTACATGTTGAGTTTTAAAACCAATGCATTTATTTTTTCTTTAATTCTTATAATATATGCATTCAGTTCTTAAAGGGGATATTTACTTTATTTAGACCCGGGCAACCTACACACGAAGCTTCTGATTAATTTCCAAATATAATAAAATGTATCATTATATTTTTTTAATAAATAAACACTAGTCAGCTAATGTAAGTGCTTTATAATTTTCTTTTTGAAGTGCTTTATATTTTTATTTTGACTCGCGAGTTTGACTCACGGAACCCCCAGGTTCCGTTGAACACACTTTGAAGACCACAGGCGTAGGGCAATGTTTTGATCTCATAAATATTACCGCTACTTGTTAGGCAGGTATTTTGAGAAGGAAAGTGCGAACCCCCTCTCCTTTTAACCCATGAAGGTAGGAAGGAAGGGGGATTCTTTACCTCCATGTCAAGGCCCTTTTGTCGGGCATCGGTTTACTCGCCAGTCGGCTGATTGTTCGCCAGCTTGGTGGCGTTCAAGAGGCTGGGAGTAATTTTTCTAGGGGCTTCCGGAAATTTTTGTCCCTCTCTTAGGCAAATCCAAGAACGGAAGCCTGGAAGAGAAGAAGCCACTGAAAAATACTTAAAAAAGGAGTCTTGTTGAACCAGGTTTGTAATTTAATGACTTTAAAAACACATTTCAATAATTAAAATATTACTGCAGATGCTGGTAATGATTGACATTTGGGCACATTATGCCTTAAACGCATTTAGCGCATAACGTCTTGTCCATTTTGGTAGTATAAACTGTGCGAAACGTCTTAAGACTTGAAGCGAATTATCACTATATTATGTAAAGAACCACAAAAACAGTGAAAGGATGCAAAAGACTTTTTTTATTTAACTGAAATAAAAATTAACAGAAGTCACCGATCGTGCTTACAGAAGCCAGCATTTATGGCTTCAATCAAAGGTACTGTAATTTACTTAACTATGTAAAAATAAGTTGGTTTTGAGCTAAGGTCGCGCAAGTTGGTTTTGAGCTAAGGTCGACGTGACAAGTCTAACGGCAAAAATAACGCAACGCCGCAGAATACAAGAATCAAATTAGCAACGTGGCCTTTAACAGGCAGAGCACGCTCTGATTCTACCCTCTAAAGCATCCCTTTAAATACTGTTTCCTTTCTACCTCATTTGAATGTTACCTGAGCCAAAAATTTACATTCTGGCAGGAAAATGGGACACGAGGAGGACATGAAAACAGTTTAACATAAAATAACTGGTTAGTAAATTAAAACAGACCTTACATACCTATTGCCAGATCGTTAAATTATATAAATAGATTTAAATTCAAGGTGACCGTTAAAGCCTTTTATAACAGGTGTCTTACATTTTGACGGTTTCCGTGTGGAACGAGGCGGTGAATTTCGGTCGAGTATTAAAATAAAATTAAACCGAAGTTTACTATTGCTCGGCAAGGCTGTTAGTCGTCGACAACCCGAGGATGGAAAGTCACCGGTGACCGACAGACGCAATAAATTCAGATAAATGGCTAAAATTAAGTTGAAGGACTTCGTTCTCTATCAAAGACTGGTAATCCATGAAGTGATAGTCGTCTGCGCAATGCTTCGTGCAGTTGCAACACTTGTCAAGGCGCATGGATAATAAATGCATGGTTGCCTAACGTAATATAAAACTCCAATATATTTTATAAAAGATATCAAGGCGAAGATTTCGCTAAAGTCAAAAGAACCATTTTATAAAATTTGGTTTAAGGCAACCTTGCTCGTTCCGCTCTTAATTTTAAGTAGCGATGCAACGATGCGACTGAGATTCTGATAGAGAATTTTTTTTTTAAATTTCTTTCTGTCTCTCAGCTCCAAAACGATCATCAAGGGACATCTTGCATAACCATAAAAGGAAAATGGACGTCATAAAATAGGTGTAAAATTACGGACTCGCTCATACAAAACAAGAGAATGAATTCTCAATTAGAATTTATCGCCCGTGCTTGCTCTGAGGAGTGTTGTGTGATGTTCTTTCCTTCCCCTTCCTCATTCTTTCCCCACATCCACGCTTCTCAAGGTCATTAAGGTATGAGGAAATGATGAGATGCGTAAAAAAATTTCGCTTCCGCTATAATTACAGCTCGCGCGATAAAATATAAATACTCAGCAGACTAAGCAAGTCTGGCATTCAGTTCCAGTTAAAATTTTAATAAATTTGTAGCACCTGAAATTAAGTGGGTTTTTTACCCCTCCCCTCAACGCGAGTTTTGATCTCTTGGAAGGATACAAATTGCTGTCGCTTCAGATGACAGAAATCTTACTTATTTATTTATTACGTTATTTAATTCAAAGCCTAGAAATCTACTAACGAAATTCGTAATCTTAATTTTCGTATTCAAATTCAATTTAAATACTTAAAAGAATTTTAAGTTATACCGCTACGGCAGGCTTGCGAGTTACAAATTCAAAACAAAGAATATGAAAAATCATATACTTAAAACGAACTGTTCAAAATAATAGCACCAAATATGTTAATTTATTAAGTGATCCACCATTAGGCGTGTAAAGAAAGGGATGCCTTTGGAGAATTTTTTAAGAGAAACTGGCTCACAGAAACCTTATACATAGAGAAAACCACGAAAACGCCCATACAGCCAGCCGTGGACCCGAACCCCGTACCGAACTACCAGTGTTCAGCGGCATTTACAGCTCGGACGCTAGTGCGCAAGCGCGAAATGAGAAGAAAGAAAACTTTGCTATGTTGTTTATCTCTACATATAATAAAAAAAAGGGTCTGTTGTGTGTGTATCTTTCGTTCGTGTTGCCTGTAAGCAATAGACCCAGGGCTACGAAATTTGGTACATAGGTGCATCTAGGCAAGAGCCATTGCACCTTGAAGTGATTTTTTCAAAATTCAAATCAATTTTTTTTTAATTTTATTTATGTACTTATTTATTTTATTTGATGAAACGGCATCAAGTTTCATTCTTTTAGAAATGTGGTTTTGGTAACAGTTTTTCATCCAATGCTTTGTATACTGGACTGCTGACTGTTGAAAATATGCTAAAATGCTTCTTATTTTCTTTTGATTTTTGGACACGCAACACGCACATCACAAACTTTCTATTCTGACGCGCATGTGTCTCGTGAGGCACAAAAGAAGGAGTTTCCTTTTGCCCCCTCTCTCTTTATCAGCCAATGGCAAAGAGGTTTCTATATTTTGAATTATGTCATCCATAAAACACAATTTCGATTGGTTATTGCTCTCTGGTGATGGTTTCATTCTTTTAGAAATGGGGTTTTGGTAACAGTTTTGATTCAGTGCTTTGGATACTGGACTGCTGACTATTTTTTGTTGAAAATATGAGATTTATTGCTTATTTTATTATAATTGTCTTACATTATGTTTTAATTATATATAATTTTAATTATATAAAAACTTTTGCATGATTTGTTTGAGGAAATAAAGTTCTTAACTTCCTTTATACCATATGAATTCTTAAGATTTTGCAACGGGAAGTTGAATAATTTATTTATTAGGATAATTAATATTTGCATTAAGGGATATTGATTATTTCATTGTATTTCTGTAATATGTGATACATTTTTATTGATTATTTTTTTGGATAAATTTGTTCTCCAGAGTAAAATTCTGTGCAGGTTTTAAATTTAATGTTTGATGTTCCTTTTAGGCATTTTTACTGCTTATTTAGAAGCCAGACAAAGGCTGGCCGCGTAGCGGATAGTTATTCATAAATAAGTGTGATAACTTTTGTGCTTATTTAATTTAAAAAAAAAAAAAAGAAGTACTCGAAACGCATCTGTGCATTTTGTTCACCGGGTCGGTTGACCAAGAGGCTTACAACAAATATTTCCAAAAATGAAGTAACAGTAATTATTATTTTGTCAGGGTACGAAATTCTCATTGTTAAAATACAATAGCATCTTAGAAGTGCTGGGGGGGAAGAAATTATTTAGTATTTTTGTAATATAGTGAATACAGTCGTGGCAACCGCCTGTGAAAGTATCAATGTTTCTGAGAACATAATTAAACAATGGCAACAAATATCATTGCTCTAAGAAGACTACCTATACAGAATACCAAAATTATCTGAAACCGTAGTTGGTCGTTTTGGAGAGATTTCACGTTATTTTTCTAAATTGATTTTATTCATTCGGGACAACGAGAATCCTTATAAATTTAGCCATAATTATTTTAAATTCCAAACAGAGTTAGAATTTTATTCGTATTTGAATTTGTTCCGCTATTTAAATCCGTTGCTTTGCAGTTGACATTTTTTTTATAAGTAAATACAAACAAGTACGTAATAAAAAATATACTTAAAAACGGAATTATATAGAAGTAACTAAAATATTTACAATCATTTTTTACTAATAAATAAATATATTTACAGTTTTATATGGATTTAAAAAAATGTGTAAAGTACGAGGTAAAGGAGGTATTGTAATCGTGAAAAATTTTGGTTACTAGATTTCAGTGGAAATATCCATTCTGACCGCTCTCGAGTCCATGTTGACTAATGTTTTGCTTACCTTCTGTAGACATGGACAAAATAACGGACACTTCATTTAAAAATGGATTGCAAATTTAATTCAAATTGAATTCAAATTTGGACTTTTTTCCTGACTTCTATACTTACCTAGTATATGTACGTAACTCAAAAACGATTAGCCGAAATTTTGTGTATGGCATTGCTATAATATCTAGGTGTGCACCTCCTTTTTTTGTTGCAATTGGCAGTACCAAAGGTATACATACACACATATATATATATATATATATAACAAAACAGAAAAAGGCTACAAGGGCGTTTTGGCCATGTGTAATGTGTATACGAGTCAGTTTTCTTTAGGTATCCCTCCCTTTAGGCAGATAGCCCTTGTGTGTTTTGCCATAATCGAATAAACCAATAAAAACAAAACCATTTCTTTTAACCGGCTTTAAATTCCTTATCCGGCCTTTTCTTCGCTATCTTCGGTCGTATTCATATGCTTCTAATTACAGAAGTGTTTTAAATGAAGGAAATATTAAAATTTTTAAAAAAATTGGACAAATCTAACTTTTAATGCAGTCTCCCAGTTCCTATACTTATATTTGGGAAAGTTTTGTTCAGTGAACTGGCAACAGTAGGTATTTAATTTTTTTCGGACGAAAGGTGGAGTATATTTCAAGGTTTATATATATATACATATCTGTCCTAAAAATAGCGCTGTAAGTCTAAACTGCGTTATTCAAATTAATCATGCGATCTTTGCGATCTTTCGTAACCCTTAATGCAGATGCCTCTTAACCAATCATCAAATTCTAAACCGAAACTATAAACTGAAACTTTTGACTCCTTCCCTTCTTTCTATGAACTGTTGCGTCACTTTTTCTTGTGCTTTCCTCTTTGCCAGACGTCTTTTTGCAATCATGTATGTCCTGCTATATTCGCTTCTATGGCAATAATATCAAAACAGTAAATGTTCTTTAATAGGCACGAGTAGAAGTGAATTGTGGCCACAAAATGGAAATTTAGATAAATAAAAGGAATTTAATCCGGCTCGACTGCTTCTTCAAAAATGGATGGACGCTCTAAGCATCAAGTATCTACGCAATTAGTATTTCTACGCATCTACATCTCAGCGTTCGTATTTCAATACTTCCAAAATTGTTCTCTCATTACATTCTTCCAGTTCCAATTCTGAAAAAATCTGCACGAGTTTGTTAAGCTATGTTCACAGTGAATCATGGGAAAACTCCTGTTTCATCGGAAATTTTATTGCAAGTTTGTACCGCATTCACAATTAAAACATTCATGTCGTGTCATCCAACCACAGTTTCATTACATTTATATATATTAAAGCAGTAGAAAGGGTAATTTTCAACGAAGCTTTAGAGTGTAATCTAAAATTTCTAGATTGTGATTTTTTTATTTTCCTTCGGCTTTTTTCTGGCTTTTATTGGCACTGTTTGGCATACAAAAATTTGTATCTGAGAACCCAGAGGAGGAGGAGTACTAAAATCGAACTCTGTGAGGGAATAAAAAAAAGAAAGAAAAGAAGAAAAATAGCAGACTAAAAAAAATGAAGATCGTGAACCAAGATAAAAGGTATCGGGGAGGGAAATTTCTCCACCAAAAGATGCTATCTAGATTACGAGCGCTCTGCCGCGCTGTTGATTTCCGAGCACCTAACAAACTGCGAAGAAGACCTGCGGCTTGCATGGATGTGTGCGTGCATGTATACGGATGAGTATATGTGTGTGGATGAAATTCTTCATTCCGCATCGCTGTCCTAATCTTTCCCATCTAAATTGCGGCACTTGGGGGACGGCGTGTGCCGTTATGGCAGCGTTTACTGAAGAGCACTTTTTTTTTTTTTTTTTTTTTAAGCGAAATGTATGGATGCTATCTTAGAGTATTTCATGCGCTCATTTCGCGGCTGATAGACGCTGAGATGTAAAATTCAGATGCGTCAGAGATGCTGACATCTCAATGAAAATGTTTGCAATTTTTTTTATTGAGGGAATGCATAACAACGGGAAATGTTATTTTCAGTATTAATAGCCTCATAAGTGCAGACCTGGAAATTTATATTTGTTTATTTAACGATGCTATAATAAAACTCTGATAATATCTGAAATCTTACTTTGAAAAACCCAGAGTTTGGAGCCATTTGCAACTTTTGAATAGAATGAGTCTTCTGTACCAGATGTGCAATACATTTTGTTAGATTAAAATTGTATTTATTAATTAAAATAATGTTGCAAATGTTCATAAAAGTATCTGTTGCGCATACAACTGATTAAGCATATTTAAAATTTTTTAATTTGGCAAATTATTTAAGTAAGGTTAATTCAACGGTGACCATCAAGGCTGCGGAACTTTTTTAAGTAACGGGTCACCGATGTGGTATGGTGCAGTAAATTATCAAGAAGTGCGTTTATTGCATCTAAATGTTTCAGTTTGTCTAGCAATTACACATTGATGTAAAATGGATATGTGGATCTTATATCTCGCATACTGGCAAAATTTCCGGCACTGGTAAAAAATATCTACTTATAACAAATGATAAATAATATATAATTTTTTGTTCCATCAAGTTATTTTTAAACCCATATCCATTGAAATAATTGAGGGGTACAAAATTGGGAATAATGTTTCATTTTACTTCCTTGTACGAACAAGGACTTCCTTGTTCGTACAAGGAAGTATTGTAATTGCGAAAAATGTTGGTTATTAGATTTCAATCGAAATATCCATTTTGACTATTCTTTTTTTGGGGGGGGGGGTGTATGCGTGTATGTGTGCCGCGTCTGTACGTACGGATAGCATAAAGAAATCTTTATTCCAAAAGTCATAGTAAAATGGATTTAAAATGGATTTTTTATACAAACGATACTATGCATCATTCGTAGGTAAGTATGTATTTTGCGTAACTGAAAAACGATTAGCCATTGAACTTTGAAATATTGTACATGAGACTGCTACAACATCTAGTTGTGCAATCCCCTTTTTTATTGTACGAAGTTTAAGTGAAGTGCAGCAAAAATTTTAGATAATTTAATAGGCCGTACAACATACAAGGGTGTCATAAGGTGCCCACATCTGATTTTTTGATTTTGATTTTTTTTTTTTTTTTTTTTACATAAACATCTCGAATTTCGAATACTGTTAAATATACTTAAGTTATATTGATACATGTAGTAAGCAATACATAATGATTTTATGTACAAATATATGCAATATGTCAGAAATATACGTAATGTGTAGACTTGTACTATTATACTTTACGTATTATTAAAGTTATATATTTAAGAACGCTACATATTTATTATTATACTAAGTTAAAATACTAAAATTAAAAAAAGAAGATTTAGGAAATTTTAACATGATCATGTCTGCCATAATTAATAATAGTTGCCGTTCGGTGATGAATGAGTCTTATTATTTATTTTCGATCGTATAGTTTTACAGCGTTAGATAAGGGTTTAAAAACTAACACTTTGTAACACAAAATTTCTGACTTTATATTCTTGTACGCAATATATTGTATATAATTATTCTTATTTCCTATGCACATGTATATATTATTCTCCTGTTGTATTATTTCACTTCTAGATTGTGATTATTTTAGGTTACTGAAAAGTATGGAAACGTTTAAAGTTGTAGAGACATTAAGTAATTTTTTGAAAGCACGGAAGATGAAAAAATGAGCAGTGCCCTCGCCAGGACTAGAACCACGAACCTCTCGAATACGTGCTGAGTGTGCTGACCATTACACCACGCAGGCATGCTAAGAAGACGGGAGAAATACAGCTATACTCACCCTTTTTAAAGAGAGACTGGGAATTAGGGGACCCAATCGCCAAATCCTGGTGGTGGAGAATCATCATCCACCACCCTTTTTAGTTCGGGTGCCACTGTAGAGACATTACGTAGCTTTTGAAAGCAGAAGAGATGAATATGAGCAATGGCCTCGCTAGGTATCGAACCAGGGGCCTCTCGAATACGCGCCGAATGTGCTAACCACCACACCACGAATGCATGGTAAGAAAGCGGGAGCAATACCTTATAAAGTACTTGCATATAAATTGCTACTTTTTAATTAACATTGCAATCGCATTTAATTATGTTTTTTTAAATGTTTAAATTAGTTTTTACTTTGTTATTAAAGAAACTACGTTTTTTTTTTCCTGTGAATAAATACGTATATGGTAAAATGTATTAGCGGTATAAAGTTCTCTACCTTTTTTTTTTTTTTTTTTCTTTTCAAGGGCAAATAAATTGTTTTAATATTCAGATATTTTCTCCTATATGTACCATTTGTATTCGTCCCCCCCCCTAAAAAAGGAATGCAAAAATAATTGTCTGAGCTTTGAAATCAAGTTTATTTTTTTAATTGTGTTGTGCAGTGTTTAATCTCACTTGTCTGATCTCAGCAGAACAATTCCACAAAATTTATCGTGGCAAGGAGTAAAGATTGCGCCTGTCGCTGGCAATATCCTTATGCACCATATAGGTGACAATACGATTATACTCAGTTAACCCCCAATTATGAGAGACAGCACCCCAGGGGATGGGTCCGAGGGTCTCCGACTTCTCTTCCCATAACACCAAACCACACAAGAGGACTTTCGGCTCTCCATATTCTTAGAGAGCCCTCATGCCGCAAAGACACTAAACATTTACAAATATCCATGCCTTCTCCGGGATTTGAACCCTGGCCCTTCGGTACGGTAGAGAGTGCAGGATAAAGATTTAGTTTTACGAGCTGGAAAGAGTATATATTTTTATTGAAGAGAAAAAATGAAATACATGTATGATATTTTGTAGTTTTAATATTTTCATTTTATTTTTAAAATTTTAAAGCAAATTTTTATTGAGGTGTTATGCTATTTTTTAACCTTTTGAATATTCAATATTTTTATTAATTTTAATTTTGCTAATAAAATATTCTAGGAAGAATCTTATGAAATATTTGCTTAATAGAACACTTCATTAGTAAATCGAACTATTAAATACGATGGTTCTTTTATTACAACGTCAGACTGTAGTTCCAAATTAAGGTATAAATATTTGCTCTAGTTTGCAATTAGGTTGAAGCCGACGGTTGCTGGGTAATCAGTTCTCTGGACAGAAATAATTATGGGAGCTAAGGACTCAACCAATTAAAGAAACACTGCGCGAAATTTGGGGATTTAGAAAGGAATCTCATTAGTGCAGGAACAGATCCTGACTAAGCAATTTAGTAATAAGTAAGACATCCTCAATTAGCGTGGCTTTGAAGAATATAAATTCTAAGAAATGTAGCTAACACTTTGCTAGACAGAGCAGAAATAATTATTTTGCCGGAGAGCTATTTAATATCAAGCGTTAGAGACATTTCTTATTACATTAGCAATGCAAAAGTTCATAGAAATCTTCAATTAATTTTATTGTGAAGTACACTAATTAGCCTACAAAATAAATGCTTTTTCTATAAATTAGATTTATTATTAGAAGTTAAAGTAAAGTTATAAATCAGGGAAGTAAATATATATATGTGTGTGTGTATTTTGGTTTTATAATATAGTTTGTTAAGGAATATGCCTTAATATGAATAATGAATTAAGAATAATTGAATAAATATAAAAATAAATAATTGAATATACAGTAATTGAATAAATAAATATAAATGGGATGGCAGCCCTGAATATTAGTAATTTCTCATGTCTCATTGTAGAGACATTACGTATTTTGGAAGCAAGAAAAGTGAAAAATGAGCAACACCTTCGCAGGGAGTCGAACCACTGACCTCTGGAATACGCTCCCAGCGTGAAGACCACCACACCACGAAGGCACGCCAAGAAGGCGTAAGAAATACCTTATATACTCCCCTTTTAAAGGGAGACTGGGGTTTTAGGGGACCCAATCGCCAAATCCTGGGTGTCGAGAATCATCATCCACCACCCTTTTAGTTCCGACGCCACTGTAGAGACATTAGGTAATTTTGAAATAGGAGAGATGAAAAATGAGCAACGCCTTCACCGGGAACAGGAACACCGACATCTGGAACACGCGCCCAGCGTGCAGACCACCACACCACAAGGACATGCGAAAAAGGCGGGATAAATACCTTATAACCTGTATAAATAATATGACATTAGAGCAATGCATCGTGCCACAAAAATGAAAATACTATATTATACACCAGAAGGCAGTCTTCTTATGCTTGTGCACCATAATACCAAACATTTGATCCAAAATGTTTTGAAACTAAACTGTGAAAAGGAATTTTAAAATGTTTTAAAACTTAAATATGGGAGTAGATTTACGGCATTTTTTTATAATAAAAAAATCATACTAAAGCTATAAAGACGTACAATGTTAACTGCTAATAATTCTAAATCAAAAGACTAGGTACAGAGGTAGAGGTACGTAAAATATGCGTAAAAAACACCTTTTGTGAAAGGGCTATTAGTCTCAAAACGGCATTTTGCGTCCTTTCACTTTCTGCGTTGATTCACTTTTCAAACTGTTGCTAGCAAATATTATTGCAAGGTATTATATTTAAAGAAACTAAATAATGAAGAATCTGCATGAATGCATGAATGTTTCTCGCATTGTGAAAAACCAACGGTACCTAGAACCATCAAATTTTGAATAACGTAGTCCTCCAACCGAAAACGGGCACTTCAAAGTGCGAATTTTGAAGTTCGAACTTGTTTCATTATCTATTTAAAATTTTGTAAAACTTTAACACATTTTTGATTAACAAATTGAACGATTTCAAAGCGAGCAATGGCAACACTGTATGGGAAAAAAAAAAAAAAAATCTCCAGAGCTCGAGACTGTGTATAGAAAATTCTGAAGATATGGTGTTTTTCTCTTTTTCAATATTTTGTGATAATACTGTTAAATTAAATTTTTTATAGTTTTATGTGGTTAAGAACATGATAATCAATAAATAACGGTAATACACAAAACACTAAGAAAACGCCCCTTTGGACGTAATATAAAATCTGAAAGCTTCAGATTTTCATTTTAATACATTTTTTGAAATTATAATAAGTCGAAAAAATTAGAAATCAAAAGAAAATATTTGATTTTATGTGTAAAAAAAATGTCTTCGTTGTAAAAAAGAAAGTTAATTTATGTGTCATAGGAACGTACATTTCTGAATGCAAGCACGCCAACGAAATAATTTAATAATACTTTATGATAGCTTAGATTTAACTATTTCCATTAATTTTGTGTTATGAAAACATTTGCAAAGCTCTGTTGTAAATTTTATATAAACAATAGTAGTCCTGTAGTCCGAAAACAGTTTATTTTGCATAAACTTCTATGGAGAAAATCGTTTCTATTTATGAACATAGGGGCTGAGGACGTTCCAGAACGATTTAAATTCTTGAACTGAGGTTTCAAAATGTATACATTTTATATTGAATCGTTTTATGTTTCTACTACATTTTCTCCATGAATTTTGCAATGTAATATTATAAACTGGACATTTATACAAAGAATATTATTCATAAGAAGCTTTCATACCGTTGGCTTTCATAAAATGTTAACTGACCTGTTATCAATTTACAAATATAAAGTATTTTCTCATAACCTTGGGAGAATGCTTTGCTACAGTTTTTAGTTTGTTATTGTTGCAAAAGCCCAGCTGCGGTAAGATAGCTTCCCCGCAGAGCGGGTTTAGGATTTCCAGAAAGTAACAAGGAAAGGCAGGATGGCTAGATTTCGTGCAAAACCGTTGTAGCCTGAAGGCTGTGTTGTTGATTGTTTCAAAGTATTTATCGTAGTTTTTCGACGACTGTAAACGTGTCTTTGGAACTCTCGTGTGTAATATTGTCGAATAAAATGTGTTTTGACTCTTCATCAAGGGTTATTGTCAAATACTCCAAATCCGCGAAATCGCAGAACACAACATCATGTTCTAATGGATATATTTATTAACTGAAAATCTTTTTAGAATATTCTCATAGATCTGAAAGCGTAAATACCTGTGGCTGAAAGATAATTAGCATTCATTTGTTGCCTAATATTTTACAAAATTTATAACAATATTTGTTTTAAATTACTTTCTTTTATTTGAAAAAAAGAGGGAAAATTCCCCTTTCAGTAATGTAACAGTCTTTTGTTTATGTTTGAACTTCATGTTTTCTTCAGCGGAATTAAAAAAGGAAAAAAAAAAAGTGTTGCTATAATTTAGGATTTAACCGCAGAGTTTGCTGTCAATTTTGTTACTTCCTTTTAAATATATGTTACATTTGGTATTACTTTGGTAGACGGTTGCACGGATTTTTGGCGATTTACTTTGGCGCAATTGTTGGCGCGGTTTTTACAATCGTCAGCCATCTTCAAAAACGCCGTTTTTACGTTATTTGCCGCATAGTAAAGTATTCGAAATTTTAAAAAATAAATATCGTTAAAAATAATGGATTAATTTGTTGTTGAAAACGTTGTTTTTTAAGATGGCAGGCAAATGTAAATAAATACATTTACTACGAGTATAAAATACTAAAGGTTAAATTATTACTTTCATATAGCACAGAAATAGAATAAATATACCGCTATAAAAACATTGCACCAACGTTTAATTGGATTAAAATATTACGTAAATTGAATATCGAATTAAAAACCATCATACCAAGTTTAAAAGAATTAAAATATTACTTGAATACTTTAAAATAAGTAAATAAGAACGCTTCGTACACTAGAGCTAAAGTGACAGCAATTAGTTTATTGTCGGTAAAAAGGCAGGAATGTCTAACACTTTTCTTACCGTTACAGCGGTTATTTCTTCCAACATAACCACAATTCCATATACGGCCGTCTTCAGAATCAGCTCTTCTAACGATCTTCATCTGTGATCTACATTTTCACACTTCATTGAAGAAGCAATTAGTAAGAATTTATAAATAAATCTTTGATTAGGAAAGCCAGGCTGGCCAAAATAAGGTCTCAAAGGACAGTTTTTAGATTCGGATACCAATAATTCTTGGTACTTACCAATAACAACATTCATCTTTGAAAGAGATACTTTGAAGGAATTCGAAGATATGAATTAAATTTTAAAATGGCGCGGTAATGCACAAATATTCTATAACCAATCAGAGAGCTGATTACATCACGCCTAGAATTAAAATTATTTAAATAATCATACATAATAAAATCATTTAAAAATGCAAAATTAAATTGTATTTTAATATTTAATAGCCATAAATAATGTTTAAAACATTATTTTAAATTTATAGGTATTAAAACCAATTACTTTTAAAGTAAGGTGACGTCATTGATATGTTGATAAAATATAAACAATAAAATTTTTATTTCAAATAAAAATGCAAAATTAAATTGATTTTTAATATTTAGAAGCTATAAATAATATTTAAAACACGGAGTTTATTCATAATAAAACGCATTATTTCTTAAATGAAATGATAGCAAGGTATCGGTTATCATAAATAATTTATCCAGCAATGGGTTTACCATAAATCGTATTACTCGCCAAAAAATCACCAAAATCCGTGCAACCGTCTACCAAAGTAGCACCTTACATTTTTATTATTTAATTACATGTAATATATTAAAAAAATCTTTCTTTTTTTTTACAGGTAAGCTTTCTGATATGAATTGACGATGTAAACCGGGAATATTTTTAGAATTCATCAGTTTAAAAGATGGACTTATTTGAAAGAAAAATACGTAAGATTTCTTTTTACAAATATGCAAACTATGCTAGTAATATACAAATGTTATAACTAGATAAACTTTCTTGCTTATTTTATGCTTTATTTTTTTATAATTGAAACGAACTGTTGTTTTTCCCTTCATATACATATTTTATTTTAGGCTTGACATATAACAATATATTTCCGTAAAATTGTTGGGCCAGAAATATCAGTTAGATATTAAGGGTACACTATCTGCTCTTGCAGAAACTTACATAAACTTTATTTTCTAACTTTCATAGTGTAGTATCGGTGGCATTGAACTACTATCACACTTACTAAATGGTGCTAAAAAATAGCACAGTGACAATGACATAAGGTAACGTTTAAACAGTTTAACGCTGATTCACTATCAATAAATTTAATACAGAATGTTCTATAACTGTCAATGTGTAACACATTATACATCATATCTTAAAAACGCCATTAACAATCGTACACGAATAATGATACAACACAGATAGTTATGCACAAGAAACAAATAAGCCAATATGAAATATAAAATTAACGTGGGGAGCCAATGCTTAATTTTTCAAAAAAAGCTAGAAGTGACGGAGCCCTGTGGAAGACTGTCAGAAAGGAAGGACAAAAATAAGTAAACAAAATAACTAAAAATTAAAATTAATAAATAAGTAAATTAAAATTGAAAAAAATGCGAAAAGATAAATAGAAATTTAATAAATCCTTAAATTCATTGCATATAGTTAAATAAAAAATAAATTATTTGAACTCATCATATTTGGGGCTGCAGTTGGAATTAGAATTCCACTTAGAAGTTAAAAAGAAAATCAACTGATCTCCGTCTGAACTTAATCTCTGATTATGCATATAATTTACTATTTCAAAGGATGATGGATGTAAAAAAAATATTCATTTTTGCTGCGCGCAAATGAAAAAGGTAAAACGATAAAAGTGTTACTAAGGAGAATAGTGAGAATTCTATAAAGAAAATGAGGATATGGAAGGAAAAATTAACGGAAAAGTATAGCTTCGAAAATAAAGATGGAAAAGTCCCACACTTTCTGGCCGTGATGCGGTTCAATATAATTCTAACCGCCAAGCATAAATTTCCTCTGAATACCATCCGATAAAACTTGAGAATAAACGTAAGGCTCCTCTGTGCGAGTGACAATAGTGGTCTTAACGTTTCGTTACATCGTTCAAAAAGGTCTACTGGAGCTCTGCAGTAGGTACCCGTAGGCTTATGGATAAGTCAACAGCGTGGCATGTGGCTGACCAGGAAAATCCCCTTTTGTACTTTTAGGAACGAAACATTTGCTCGCTACCATCACTGCAGTTGCTTGAGAATAAGCCTTTGACATGTGGGTAGCAGCTTGTACCTAGTTCTAACTCTAATAAAATAACAATGAAATTAACACAGTAAGGACTCTAACAGACTCTAACATAGTAACTCTAACGTAGTATTGCTCCTACACTGTTATAAAGATGCTAATACTCTTACTTGAAAAATGACGCTAAGGAACTAAGTGGCGGTATCACATTAACTCAGAGGCGCTACATAATAATGAGAGATATCACTAGAAAATTTTAACTCTAGTTAAATAACAATATAGCTAACAAAGTAAGGGCCAAATCTAACACATTATTACTCCTATGCTGTTATAAAGACATTAACATTATTACCTGAAAAATAACTCTAGTGAACTCAGTGGCGCTTATACGAGTGCCATATCAATGAGAGAGTAACGCTAGCAAATTCTAATACCAACGGAATAAGAATAATACAGTAAGGGTAAAATATAACACATTGTTATTCCTACGCTGTTGTAAAGACACTAACCTTCTTCATGAAAAATGACGCTAGGAAACTCTAGCGGTATCACATTAATTCAGTATCGCTAATACCAACGCTTTAACAATAACAGATATTCACTACCTAATTCTAACATTAATTAAATAACAATAAAACTAAGAAAGCAAGAGCCAGCTGTAACAAACACACAATTTTTCCTACGCTGTCATAAAGACACGAACGTTCTTACCTGAAAAATGACTCAGAGAACTCAGTGACGGTATCACATTAATTTAGTGGCGCTAACATCAGCGCGATAACAATGAAAGAGTATCACAAGCAAATTCAATAGCAATAAAATAACAAAGTAAGGGCCAACTGTAACACAGTATTGCTCTTATAAAGATACTAATATTGTTATCTGAACAATTACTCTAGGAACTCAGTGGCGGTATCACATTAACTCAGTAGCCCAACAGTAGCACGCAATTACTCCTACACTGTTATGAAGGTACTAATAATAATAAACAGTCTTACCCCCAAAAATACTCTAGGAAACTCAATGGCGCTAACACCAGCGCAGTAATAATGAAAGAGTATCACAAGCAAATTCTAACACTATTTCAATAACAATAAAGTAAAAAGTGAGGGCCAACTGTAACAAAGTGTTACGCCTACTGTAACACAGTATTACCCTTACGCTGTTATAAAGATACTAAGACTATTAGCTTAAAAATGACTCTAGACAACTCAGTGGCACTATCGCATTAACTCAGTGGCACTATCGCATTAACTCAGTGGTGCTAATACCAGAGCTTTAACAATGAGACAGTATCACTAGTAAATTCTAATGCTAACTCAATAACAATAAAACTAACGAAGTAAAGGCCAACTGTAACACATTACTACTCCTACGCTGTTGTGAAGACACTAACAGTCTTACCTGAAAAATTATTCTAGGGAACTCAGTGGCGCTAATACCAGCGTAGTAACAATGAAAGAGTCCTGCAGATTCCAACATTAACATAATAGCATTAAAATTAACAAAGGGCCAATAGTAGCACACTATTACTCCTACACTATTTTAAAGGTAGTAATAGTCTTAGCTGAAAATTGACTCTACGGAACTCAATGGCGCTAGCACCACTGCGGTAACAATGATAGAGTATCACTAAAAAAATTCCAACATTAATTCAATAATAATAAATACTCGTATAACAAAGTAAGGGCTACTGTAACAGTCTGTTACTGTTACTGGTATAACATTCTTACCTGAACAATGACTCTTCACAAATGATTGCTAATGATACCATTATACTTAGCGTTTCCGTTACTACGATTGCCATTACTAGCTACTACTATTAGCTAGGATTATTATTACTAAGGATTACTATGGTTACTGTTGGTAGCTGCCAGGGCTACCATTACTAGCACTGGTTTGCGTAAAAGAGAGATAAGCCAGTGTAAAATTGGGAAAGAGAATAAAAGAAAGAAGGTTTATAACTGCCGTAGGTTTCGGTAAAAGTATATTTTAGGATACCCTTGGCGAAACTTGGCTATTTTTGGCCGAACATGGATACCGAGTTTGTGCAATTCTTTGAGTTGTCATTTTGGCTTGCGTGCGGCAATATTTTGGCGCAAAAATTGCCGCTACGCATGCCTAAATGACAAGTCAAAGAATTGCACAAACTCGGTATCCATGTACACATCGACCTATTTTCACTTAAAACAAAATCCCCGAATTGCACAAAAATGGCATTGTGCACTCCCTTGAATTTATCCATGTACACATCAACCTATTTTCACTTTAAAAAATATCAGAGAAATGCACAAACTAAGCTAAATCACGGCTACACAAAGACAAAATAATAAGACAAAGAATTGCACAAACTCGGTATCCATGTACACATCGACCTATTTTTACTTAAAAAGTATCCCAGAATTTCACAAAAATAACATTTCACACTCCTTTGACTTTATCCATGTACACATTGATCTTTTTCACTTAAAAAATATCAGAGAATTGCACAAACTATGCTTTACGCACTTCCTTGAGTTTGTCCATGTACACATCAATATATTTTTACTTAAAATGTCAAAGGAGCACGCAATTCTACAGTAGAGGCAAACAAACAATACATATACAAAATCTCAATAAAATAAATTTTAAACCAAACAATAAAATAACACAAAAAAAGGAAAAACCTCTTACGTATTTTAGCACTACACAAAGCAAGTATCCCCTTACCTTATTTAGAAATTCGTTCGTCTTGAGTCTGTGACACACAAAATTCCTTAACAGCATCCAAAAACTTCCTAAATTTATTTGAACTGCAATCCGTATATCGGCGTCACCACAGAAATTCACAAAAATAAGAGTCAAAAATATACTACGTTATTAGTTCCGGAGTAAATAACCCTTCATTTACACACCAGTCAATTAATGCACTTTTCCCTTTCGTTCCAAATTGTAGAGAAACTTCAAATTAATCTTACTTCATTCAGCCATTGTACCGTCTGAACCATGAAACAAGCAACACACACCACAAAAGCCATTGCAAAACATCCCATTATTCAAAATTTCCCAGAATAATGCAAACGATTACGTCATAATAGGGTTTCCATAACATTCAACTACTCAGGTTACCATAAATGATACAACAATTTGGCGATAAACGAAACAATAACTTGGCGATAAATGAAATAACAACTTCGCAATAATACAAGGGGTACCTTAAAGTGAACTCTAACCTAGATTTCAAATAAAATTTTATCGATTTTCAATGATGACCGATTTAGTTTTCTTCTATCACCCTTATAAAAAGTCACTTATTTCAATAAGAGGAATCCGTTTCAGATGTCTTCGAAATCGGTAGAGTTTCATGTAAAACCTACAACAATTTAAGTTACATTTGCCCAATTTTATGTAGTGTTTATTCTTTTAGTTGTATCCTTATTTTTGTTGGTATGCTAACATTAGTTCCATTGGCTACTAACTAGTTGTATTCCATAAGCTTAAAATACGCTACTACCTGTCATAGACAGGATCTTCATGTGCATCATCATCATTTTTTCCGTGGAGGTAATATGCAAAATTACACGATTAATTAAATTACATTTGAGTACTTTCATGTTTGGCTTAACATTCTATACATACCTCTCTTGTAACTTTTTTTTAAAGTTGTTCTTGATGATAGAAAGAATATTCCTAAAAATCCCTTAAAGCATTATCTCTATTCCCCAGTATTTCGCAAGTAATTTATTTAATCCCTGTTTGCTAATTAATACCTTTATTCGTAAGCAGCTCGTTAGCAATTTATTTAATCCGTGTTCCCTAAGTAATGTTGTTAAACCTCGATAGTATATCACTCTTAAAAGTAGATGATTAAAATGTGACGTTATTAAGCTTAGGAACTCGTAAAGTGGATTTAAGAGAAAATTTAAATTGAATCTTAAGTTTTATAATTAAACTGCAACTTTATCCAGGGAATGAAAGAAAAATTAAACTGATATTAAAAAAAAGGGCTAAAAAGGGAAAATGATATTACCTTCTTAATTTTTTAAAGCAAGCCAAAAAAGTTCATTTAAAGTGTTATGTTAAATAAAAATAATTTTTAGCAAATAAATACGATATTAAATTCCTAATGAAACTTAACTTTTAAGCAATAATGTTGAGTCTCAGAATTAACTTTTGCAGCAAACACTTCTTCAAATTAGGTGTTACGACTTCGCTCAGGGCTTTGCTTGATTTTCCTTAAAATAAACTTCTGATTAACTTGTGAAGTTTATTTATTTATTTTTAACTAATAGTTAATTTTTAGTACTTTCTCATCCTCTCGTTTTACGCACGGTTTTCATGCCAGAATGCAAATGAGATAGCGAGCGTTTATTCATATTAAGGTGGAAAGAATTGCTATTTAAGCAAGAGTTTCGGAAGTTAGTTTTAGAGCGTGTCCTGCCTATGCTAGGCCAGGATGTGCGGTGATTATTAGCGATTTGATCCTGTGGCGTTGAGTGCTTCTAGCCATTTGGGTTGTCTCGCCGGT
Source organism: Stegodyphus dumicola (assembly GCF_044657685.1). Lineage (NCBI taxonomy): Eukaryota > Metazoa > Arthropoda > Arachnida > Araneae > Eresidae > Stegodyphus > Stegodyphus dumicola. Next base: position 136,479,607 of record NC_140769.1, read on the forward strand.
TTTTCTAAACACCAGAGCCTTTCCTGCGCTTTAAATTATTCTGTGAGGCGATAGGCTAATCTACCACATTTGAAATTGTTCAACATTACGCATTTCTGTTAAGGTGGCTCATACACGTTCAACCCCTCGTGATCTTCGAATATGTGACTGTTGCAAGAATTGGGATATTTTATTTATTTTAAAAGCCATTACTTCCAACCTTTTACAGCTGACTACATAATAAAGCTGCTTTGGAAACTAGTAACCAGAAAGTTTGTGTTGCCACAAATATTTTTGTAATTTAACCCTCTTTGTGACAAAATATTTCGCCATGTTTCCACCTTGCGCGCATGATATTTTAAAAATGGCTAATAGTACATACTTGAAATTTGATGGAATTCTTTATATGGGCACTATTTTCTAACTGAACCAAAAATATGATAAATATTTTAATACTGAAAAATTTTATGGACGAAAACATTAGAAATGTTTTTAATAAAATACATTTTATAAAATCAACTCCAAATAAAATAAAAATTTAACATGAAATTTTTAGAATTTTAGGTTCACAGTAGTTTCCAAATGTTATAAAAGCTATATATTAAATATGGAATTAAATTATGCAACAGAATATTTTAAACTGTGCGCGCAAGGTGAAAACATGACGAAAAATGTTGTCACAAAGCGGATTAAATTATAAAAATATTTGTGGCAAACTTTCTGATGACTATTTCAGAAAGCAGCTGTATTATGTAGTCAGCTGTAAAAAGTTGGAAGTAATTGCTTTTAAAATAAATAAGTTATCCCTATTCTTGCAACAGTCACCTATTCAAAGATCTTATGTGTTTTAAGGTGTATAAGTCCCCTTAAGCCAGAAGTGCTTGATTTGTGTAAACCCAAGCTGGGTAATTGCTAATTTTTGTGTTTCAATAAAAGAGTCTTATATACCCTTCTTCTGACTTAGTACTGTTTCACAAAGCTAGAAGATAATTCTTCGAGAGTCTTTTTAAAGTCTATAGTGTATGCTCAGTAAGAGAACTAGACTTTATAAACTCAGAACGCGTTCGGCATTTTAAAGCGTTTTCAGCCGTTCCATCCAAATCGTTTCCTTGCATAAACGATAGCTGAGCAATTTATATCAATAATTTTGTGATATATTTAATGATAATTTTATCACATTTAAACTGATGCACAATTAAAGTTCTATCAGAAATTGTAGTTATTTTGTGGCATGTAACTATGTTCACTTCAGATCTGAAATTACTAAAATATTTAATTTCAGTTTTGCTAATATTTTAGAAAAGCTAAAACATTTTAGGAAACTTCTTATAAAATATTTGCTTAGTGGAACTCTTCATTAGTAAACAGAACTATTAAATTCGATGGTTCTTTTATTACAACGTCAGATTGTATTTAAATCATACAATCTCCAATTTAAATCATAAGTATTTGCTCTACTTCGCAGCTATGTTGAAGCCGACGGTTGTTAAGTAATTAGTTCTCGGCCAGAAGTAATTATGGGAGAGAAGGGTTGAACCAAAAAGAAATATTACATGTAATAAAAACATCTAAAAATTAGGCAAACATCATGTCTACCTGTCCTGCCTGTCCATGTTTGCTTGTACTACGGTTTGTTTTTGTTGTCTCATCCATGAATTTCATGGAGGAATGGATGCCAGATCCTCAAGGAGGTTGGACTTCTATTTCCACCACAATTTTCAGGTAAAGCACCCCGGGGGGATGGTCCGAGGATGTCCCACCCCTCTCTCCTTCCACCAATCCACACGAGAGGACTTCGGCTCTGCATATATTTAAAGTGTCCCGATGCCGCAAAGACACTATACATTTACAAGCATCCATGCATTCGAACTCGGGCCCTTCGGTAGGCTTCCCTAACCATAATACCGCCTGTGCGGCATTGCAGTTTGTCCCAAATAAAAACATTATGGGGTAGCCTCATCCACATTATTCAACAGATCCTGCACCTTGAAACGTATAATATGATGAAAGCTAATAAGCTGAATTTTAAATCTATTCAGGATACCAATATAGCTACGAATGCGCAACTGAAAATGCTCACAAAAACATACATGACTTCCATAAGTTCTAGAGGTTCAATAGTGATGGAGCAGTAAAACTTTTAAACAATGGTAATTCGGCTGAGCCCAAATTTATGCGAATGTTTTAGTTGCAAGGGAGCTTTTGTGATATTCCCCATGTGTAATGTAAGTATTGTAATATCTTGTTATTTAATAAATAAATATATTTATTGTTGAAGTGGCAACGCCATATTTGTATCAAACCGTTACTCAGCAACGAGAGATATTGTTTTAAAAAAAAAAGATTTAGTATTTTGAAGATTTTGCCAGCTAGGAGTAGTATTAAAATTTTGCCACTTAAGAATTGTATAAAATTTGTCTATCACCGAGAACTAGAAATAAAATTTATGTTCTACTAAGAAGATTGTCTGTTTTGTAAATTACTGCAAAATACATTACAATACCTTCCAGTAATTTCGAAAAATGGAAGATACTAAAGATTTCTCAGCTGTCATGGGAAAACTATATAAGTCCGGCCGGAGAGAGTGTCAGTTTTTAATTTTTCTTCCTCTTTTTTTTTTTTTTTTTTTTTTTTTTCGTTCACAGCGGACTTCTCAGTATTGAAAAATATATGCTTTTCATTGTGTTGTGCTTAACGTTATTAGTATAAACTGCTGAAGCGGTGTGCTCTATTATACTGGGAAGAGCGGTACCAGTAGTTTCGTGGAAAGTTGCAGAAAAGGTTCTTTAGGGAAAAATAAATTTTATCAAGCTATCATCGTTTCTGTGTGCATTCAATCCATTACGACAATTAATCTAACAATTTGTATAAGATATTTAGTATATAGTACTTCATAACAAGACATAGAACTAGACAACCACACAATTCCTTGCTATTTAGTAAATTAAATAGCAGAATTCGGTTAATACATGAAGAAATATTCCTTTGAAGATTCGTGCATCGGTATATAAAGTTCTTAGAAAAAGCCTCGTAAATTATTTGCCAAAAGCACAATATACGAACGAATGACTGTTCAAATAAAACTGAGCACAGCAACAGAACTCTATGAGAAGGTCTACAAAGAGATGATTTCATGGAGACATATTACTGCTCAGCTATTGGCTGGGTTATGGATCGTCCCACATTCGATAGGCTAGTATGTCATCCAGTTGTTTAAAAGAAAAAAAGTTGTTTTTAGTAGGAAAGAATGCCTGTCCAAGTAAAACTGAGCACAGCAACAGAACTTTATGAGAAGGTCTACAAAGAGATGATTTCATGGAGACATATTACTGCTCAGCTATTGGCTGGGTTATGGATCGTCCCACATTCGATAGGCTAGTATGTCATCCAGTTGTTTAAAAGAAAAAAAGTTGTTTTTAGTAGGAAAGAATGCCTGTCCAAGTAAAACTGAGCACAGCAACAGAACTTTATGAGAAGGTCTACAAAGAGATGATTTCATGGAGACATATTACTGCTCAGCTATTGGCTGGGTTATGGATCGTCCCACATTCGATAGGCTAGTATGTCATCCAGTTGTTTAAAAGAAAAAAAGTTGTTTTTAGTAGGAAAGAATGCCTGTCCAAGTAAAACTGAGCACAGCAACAGAACTTTATGAGAAGGTCTACAAAGAGATGATTTCATGGAGACATATTACTGCTCAGCTATTGGCTGGGTTATGGATCGTCCCACATTCGATAGGCTAGTATGTCATCCAGTTGTTTAAAAGAAAAAAAGTTGTTTTTAGTAGGAAAGAATGTCTGTCCAAGTAAAACTGAGCACAGCAACAGAACTTTATGAGAAGGTCTACAAAGAGATGATTTCATGGAGACATATTACTGCTCAGCTATTGGCTGGGTTATGGATCGTCCCACATTCGATAGGCTAGTATGTCATCCAGTTGTTTAAAAGAAAAAAAGTTGTTTTTAGTAGGAAAGAATGCCTGTCCAAGTAAAACTGAGCACAGCAACAGAACTTTATGAGAAGGTCTACAAAGAGATGATTTCATGGAGACATATTACTGCTCAGCTATTGGCTGGGTTATGGATCGTCCCACATTCGATAGGCTAGTATGTCATCCAGTTGTTTAAAAGAAAAAAAGTTGTTTTTAGTAGGAAAGAATGCCTGTCCAAGTAAAACTGAGCACAGCAACAGAACTTTATGAGAAGGTCTACAAAGAGATGATTTCATGGAGACATATTACTGCTCAGCTATTGGCTGGGTTATGGATCGTCCCACATTCGATAGGCTAGTATGTCATCCAGTTGTTTAAAAGAAAAAAAGTTGTTTTTAGTAGGAAAGAATGCCTGTCCAAGTAAAACTGAGCACAGCAACAGAACTTTATGAGAAGGTCTACAAAGAGATGATTTCATGGAGACATATTACTGCTCAGCTATTGGCTGGGTTATGGATCGTCCCACATTCGATAGGCTAGTATGTCATCCAGTTGTTTAAAAGAAAAAAAGTTGTTTTTAGTAGGAAAGAATGCCTGTCCAAGTAAAACTGAGCACAGCAACAGAACTTTATGAGAAGGTCTACAAAGAGATGATTTCATGGAGACATATTACTGCTCAGCTATTGGCTGGGTTATGGATCGTCCCACATTCGATAGGCTAGTATGTCATCCAGTTGTTTAAAAGAAAAAAAGTTGTTTTTAGTAGGAAAGAATGCCTGTCCAAGTAAAACTGAGCACAGCAACAGAACTTTATGAGAAGGTCTACAAAGAGATGATTTCATGGAGACATATTACTGCTCAGCTATTGGCTGGGTTATGGATCGTCCCACATTCGATAGGCTAGTATGTCATCCAGTTGTTTAAAAGAAAAAAAGTTGTTTTTAGTAGGAAAGAATGCCTGTCCAAGTAAAACTGAGCACAGCAACAGAACTTTATGAGAAGGTCTACAAAGAGATGATTTCATGGAGACATATTACTGCTCAGCTATTGGCTGGGTTATGGATCGTCCCACATTCGATAGGCTAGTATGTCATCCAGTTGTTTAAAAGAAAAAAAGTTGTTTTTAGTAGGAAAGAATGCCTGTCCAAGTAAAACTGAGCACAGCAACAGAACTTTATGAGAAGGTCTACAAAGAGATGATTTCATGGAGACATATTACTGCTCAGCTATTGGCTGGGTTATGGATCGTCCCACATTCGATAGGCTAGTATGTCATCCAGTTGTTTAAAAGAAAAAAAGTTGTTTTTAGTAGGAAAGAATGCCTGTCCAAGTAAAACTGAGCACAGCAACAGAACTTTATGAGAAGGTCTACAAAGAGATGATTTCATGGAGACATATTACTGCTCAGCTATTGGCTGGGTTATGGATCGTCCCACATTCGATAGGCTAGTATGTCATCCAGTTGTTTAAAAGAAAAAAAGTTGTTTTTAGTAGGAAAGAATGCCTGTCCAAGTAAAACTGAGCACAGCAACAGAACTTTATGAGAAGGTCTACAAAGAGATGATTTCATGGAGACATATTACTGCTCAGCTATTGGCTGGGTTATGGATCGTCCCACATTCGATAGGCTAGTATGTCATCCAGTTGTTTAAAAGAAAAAAAGTTGTTTTTAGTAGGAAAGAATGCCTGTCCAAGTAAAACTGAGCACAGCAACAGAACTTTATGAGAAGGTCTACAAAGAGATGATTTCATGGAGACATATTACTGCTCAGCTATTGGCTGGGTTATGGATCGTCCCACATTCGATAGGCTAGTATGTCATCCAGTTGTTTAAAAGAAAAAAAGTTGTTTTTAGTAGGAAAGAATGCCTGTCCAAGTAAAACTGAGCACAGCAACAGAACTTTATGAGAAGGTCTACAAAGAGATGATTTCATGGAGACATATTACTGCTCAGCTATTGGCTGGGTTATGGATCGTCCCACATTCGATAGGCTAGTATGTCATCCAGTTGTTTAAAAGAAAAAAAGTTGTTTTTAGTAGGAAAGAATGCCTGTCCAAGTAAAACTGAGCACAGCAACAGAACTTTATGAGAAGGTCTACAAAGAGATGATTTCATGGCATGGCCTATCTCTTTGTAGACCTATGAAAAGGATTACAAAGAGGTGATTTCATGGGGATATTACCACTCAGCTATTGGCTAGGTCATGGATCGTCCCACATTCGATGGTCTAGTATGTCATACAGTTGTTTAAAGCTCGTCAATTCGGACCTCACTCTTAAACTTTTTAAATTAAAGGTATATTTTCCTTTCTTCTGCTACCGCATCTGATCATCGAATATGACTCCAATCGTTTTTCGCATTACCTGGCCGCGTTGCTGGAAGCTTATTCATGCCAGACCTCTTTGCTATTAACATTATTATTGTTCCCACTTATTGCTACTCATCGAACAAACTGCTTATCGTTTGGTTATATTATATCTTCGTTTGAAAAGTGATTCCTGCATTCAACAGGGATAGGACAGCACAGTCCAGCATCCATATCTTTCATTTAGTTGCACCTGAATTAGGCGATAGTGTTGAATCGTTGACAGTGCTTCTGCTAAGATAAAATCTACGCAAGACGACGTTGTTTGTTTTTTAATTCTCAATAGTTTTCTTTGTATTTAAAAATGAATCTAATCTTAACTTTTCTAGAATCTGAATCCCTAAAAATTCTCGATTTTTCCAAATATTTGCAATTCTTTGCATAGCAGTTGTAACAAAAAGGGGGACAACTTTATTTAATTCAGATGAAATTTGAAGTCTGATTTTAATTAAATATAAACAAATAAAGGAATTTAAGAGTTCGTTTATAAAATTACTAAAAAAAAAGATATAAATGAAATTTAGGAAATAAAAAATGTAATTAAATCTCTTAAATTATGAAATTCATTTTTCTAATAAATTTGGACAAAAAATAAAGTTGAATTAAAAAGTTTATAAGTTATTTCCTCCTTACTCTCTGTATGCCTTCGTCGTGTAATATTACCACACTCTTCACGTATTCGAGAGGTCCAGGTTCGAGTCCCGGCGAGGGCATTACTCATTTTTCCTGTTTCTTGCTTCAAAAATCCTAATGATTCTACAAGTTTACAGATTTTAGATTAGAGCACAGGACCTTAAGCAAATTCAAAAATATGACGAAATACTCTTTTTATGCTTATATTTTTCTTCTTCTGCCTTCAAATATTGATCATTTTTTAAATTATTGTTATTATAAAATTTTTTCAGTGTATCGAATTAAACAAGATGGTTTCCTTTCCCCAGCCTGCCCATCATACCGTGCTAGATTTTAGAGGATTTTACGATTCCCAAGGACAGTCTTTTTTTAAAACATCCTTTCCATGCAACAGTTTCGATGACAAGGGAAAAAGAACGGTTGTTTGGGCAAGTTTCTATCACGGTCGTGGTACAAAGGCGAAATACGCTACCAGCAATTACCCTGGCTATAACAATTCTGAAGGAAACTTTTGATCATCATACTCATCAACCCTTATTCTCGATTCGAGTGCGAGGGGAAGCGAAACGAAAATTTTTAGAAACGTGTCTCGTAAGACCCGTTTCGAATATCCAGGGACCCGTCGAAGATATCTTGAAATACGATACGATCGAACGTGTGTTGTATTCTGATCATTGGAATGGTTTTGATATTATGCCTTGCAGAAAGTGGTTCGATAAAATCCAGAAGAATCTAAAGATTTAAGTTTACGAATCTTGAAACTATTTCAACAGTCACCAATTCGAATGTCCAATCCCAAATTACTTTCCTTCATCATATTTACAAATAGTTAAGCCATGACTGCTGTAGTAAATTTATTTTCCTTCATTATATTTACACGTAGTTAAGCTGCTACTGTTGTAGTAAATGAAACCATCACCCATAAAAGTATAACTAATTCTCAACGATAACTTATCCGTTACCCATATATGGCTGACGAGCCACTCAAGGCATTAAAATCCCTAGGATATATTACTATTTCAGACACTCACATGCGAAGTGGACGGGTCGAATACTGCCCTTTAATTCCATTCATAAAATGGACAGAGAAGGGCTGTAGAATACGTAACCCTCTCCTCGCTGAGCACCTTATACGTCGCCTACTCCTCTAATGCGAGTCCCATCATAGCTAACGACGAGCCTGGAATGCTATTCACTGCTCTCCTGTACAGAGAATGCGATGATTTGTTAGCATGATTGCCAACATCAAGGGTTATGGCTCCTGCATAGTTCAGTAAGGAGGGTCAAGGGACACATTACAAGAACTTTAGTATACAATAGATGCAAGATATTCAACATATTCTCGTGATGATAAGACAACGTATTTTTTGCGTTAACTTCTAGATAATGTCGTCACATGAACACTCGCACTTTCCATTTTTCACAATACATATATGGTACAGATACTGTAAGGTACAGATTTTAAAATATGTCCAAAGGGGCGTTTATTTAACATTTTATTTGTTACATTTATTTATTAAATATCACGTTTTTCGCACTTAAACTATAAAATTCAGTTCAACAGCAATATCGCAAAATAGTTTTAAATTGAACATATCTTTAGAATTTCCGATACAGAGACTCTGGAGATAAAAATATATTTTTCTGTACAACGTTGCCATGGCTCGATTTGAAATCCTTCAATTTGTTAATCAAAAGTTTGTTAAAGTTTTACAAAATATGAAATCGATAATAAAACAAATTTCAAATTCCAAATTTGGGCTTCCAGATGCCCATATTCGCAGTAGGAATAAGACATTCAAAACTGGATGGCTCTAGGTACCGTCGTTTTATCACAAAGCGGGAAACATACATACATTTATGAAGATTCTTCATTATTTAATTTCTTCAAATATAATACAGGGCGATAGTATTCGGTGGCAACGATTTGAAAAATGATACAGTCTTTTAAAGCTTTCAACGCAAAATCGCAAAACGAAAACAATAGCCCTTTAGGGACAAAGCCCTTTGGACAAAAAACACTGTAAAGATTCCTATTCTAAAAGCCCAAATTTTAACTAATTACCTTCTTTATTTCTAAAATTCGAATAAAATGGTGTTTCACAGAATAATTTTAAATCCTCCTCCATTGCCTATCAATGTTAAAAAAGAGTTTCCATGATCCCTTTTAAGCCGATCTATTTTTAAAAGCGCCATAGTGTAAGATTTACGAATTTTTACTTCTTACCCCGTAAATTTTGCCTTTTTTTCTTCGCAGAAATGTTATTGCCTTATTCACGAGAAAAAAACAAATACTTTCGAGAAAACATGATAAATAGGAAATCGAAAATTAATTAAAAATAAAATAAATAAATATATTGTGATATGGTGGCATAAAGGTTCTTTGTCTAGGATGAGTTTTAAGAGTGCAATATGTTTCATATCAGTGGTGAAGTCCTGTGTCATTGTTAATAATTCCGGTTGCAGGGTTTTCATCAGGGTCAGGAGTTGGAAACTTGTTATGTATGAGTTAAAGAATCTTCACCCCTGGGAGTTCAGCACAAGTAAACACAGGGAGAGATATATAAAGTGGTTTCCTGAGAAGAGGAGACGATTTTTCCTGTTTAGAGCTATGGGCATGTTGGCCTGCTAAGAACGATCATTCCTCGTGTATAATGCGTTAGAGCACTTTCACTGTAACACAATTTTGAAATTAAGGGACTAAATATATCCAAGTCCCATATTGTCAAGATATGCATAACTATTAAGGTTTTCATCTTATTAAAATTCATGTTATTGTTAAAACTTGGGTTAGAAGTTCATTTCAACCCGTGTCACAACCCAGGGTTTGCGTAGCGGTTTCGGCCACTACACCACAATATACATCTTTACTAATTCCTAAAAAGCTTTACATACGTACGTTTGAGACACATTTTGATAACAGTAGTACCATTATTACTTGCATATTATATCCCGTCGCCCGTAAACCTGTGACAAGCAGCTCGATTTAGCGCCATTCATGGGTCAGATTAAAAGCAACATACTCATAAGATCTGCGTTTTTGTTTGATGTAACTCTGACTTACTCTCGATAAACCACCTCTTGGTTTTTCTTTCATTTTAATAACAGAAAAAAGTCTGATCTAGACACCACATGACTTGTACGATCTATTTAATTATACCCAAATATTGCTGGAATTCGTTTAAAAATATTTCCTCTAATTTCACTAGAGGTATATTTCTCATTCAATCAATTCAGTTCTCATTACGAAGCAAGGCAAAAATACATAAAAGCTCAAAACATCTTCATTAAAAATTGTAAAAGACAAAAAAACCTAAAACACCGAAAACGGTTAAAAATTCAATTTTTGCAACTACAATTAGAGTTTCTGCGCCAAAATAAAATATTCAGCCAACGGGCAAAAAGACAAAAAATTTTAATACATAAACTTTAGTTCCCTTTTAACCCAATGGGGAGAAAGATACTGAAGTTGGTGCGCCAACTGATAAAATTCACTATACTAATTGAACAAATTCCGCCTCGTTAGGCTTAGCTCCACTTATACTTTCTACAACTGTTGTACGCAGATTAACTAAAAGCATAAAAAACTGGAACATAAGAACAACATAATTCAATCACTTTTAAAGCAAAAAATGTACAATTTATCAACATATAAGAATAAAAACACAGAGCTCACCGAGCCGGATAAGATGGTGGGTATACGTTTTTTACCGCAATGGTAATAAAAAAGGTAGGTGAGCACCCCATCCCTTTCGTGTAGTGCCTTAAGGCGGAACACGTAAATAATAATAATATTTATTTGATGTAATTTAAAATATATTTAATCTTACATTCAGTTCAATGAATTCATCATCCACGCTATTTTGCGTGGAATTTCATGGCGAAGCATAACATTTCTAAATTATCTTCCGTATCTCTATAAAATTGTTTTGATCTCAGGGGTTTGTCATTTGATATGACATAAATTATCAAACTTGTATGTATAAGGAATGAAGCGGTAAATGCATTTCAAAACTTACAATCCTAATTCTATTTTTTACGATATTTCTTATTTACATAAGTTAAAATACGTTTAATTTATAAAGCACCTAATTTTCCTTTTTCTTAAAAAAATTAATATTATTTTGTTTCTAAAACCACAATACCTCAATTCAGAACTGTTTTATTTTTACAGTAGTTAACAAAACCATTAAAAAAAGGCATAAAAGCATAATCGAAGTTTTTTTAAAAAAAGCGCAGGATAATTTATTTTATTTTACAACATTTATCATTATGCAAATTTATCCAGAATTTTCACATTCATGATGGTTTTCACCCGGTAAATTTAATTAAAAAGCATTGTTAACAGGCGCACTTTAAAAATGTAGATTTCAAATCTTGCATGTGTGATAAATTCCGTTTCAACTTAACATTAATTCATTTTGAAAACTTATCCGAGAATAACGAGTAATTGCGACTGGTAGTAAATTAGAGAAATATCTAATTTATAATTCTAATAAGATACTTTCTCATAATTATATATTTATTTTAGCGTTTCCTATTTCCGCACTTTCACAGTCCTCTTCAAAAGAAAAATTAAAGCGCAATCATTTGAACTTATCATCATCACACTGAAATTTTATTCTCCTTAAGAAGGAAAAAAATATCACAAATAACTTATTAGATTAAATGGCTCAAGAGGTAATTAGAATTTATGGAATCCATTTTGCATAACTAAAATCCGCTGCTGTATGTTTGCTTTTTTAAGTAAAATGAAATTAGCATTTACTTCTGAACGTCAGAAATAATTCAGAATTAATTAGTTGATCATGTTTACGACAGTTTTTATCCACCTGTGAAAATTCTATAATAATGCACATAACTAGCTAGGCCCGCATGAATAATTCTCAAGAAAATTCTTCAATTTTGCGTAATGCATTCCTTCTTATATGTATGCTGCTATCGTTGAGTTATTTTTTAATTGTGTGAAAGCAAATACGGAAAGAACGGATTAATAAGTAATTTAGTATAGATATATGCAAAATAGCTAAGTTCACCGCGTGATTAAAAAGTATGGTTAATGTTGAATTATTTTATAATAATTTAAAGAACGTTACAGTTAAAACTATGTTTCAATTAATTTTTAAAAACATTTCCTTCATTCTCTTCGATCGCTTTTACCTCAACATTGTTTTTGCTACTTTCTGAAGAAGTTCTGAATCCCTTGCTATTTAATTTCATTTAAATTAAGGCAAAGTACGGAGGAATCTTTTAAGCAAAAATTAATAGGAACTGGATCATACTGTAATGTATTTTGCAGTAATTTACAAAACAGACAATCTTCTTAGTAGAACATAAATTTTATTTCTAGTTCTCGGTGATAGACAAATTTTATACAATTCTTAAGTGGCAAAATTTTAATACTACTCCTAGCTGGCAAAATCTTCAGAATACTAAATCTTTTTTTTTAAACAATATCTCTCGTTGCTGAGTAACGGTTTGATACAAATATGGCGTTGCCACTTCAACAATAAATATATTTATTTATTAAATAACAAGATATTACAGTATATACGATTAAAGTTACATATAAGAGTCGGATACGATTACAGTTACTTATAAGCACTATAAGGTATTTCTCCCGCCTTAGCATGCCTTCGTAGTGTAAATGTCTGCACGCTGTAATGTAGCATGCCTTCGTAGTGTAAATGGCTGCACGCTGGGCACGTATTCCAGAGGTCCGTGGTTTGATTCCCGGCGAGGATGTTGCTCATTTTTCACCACTCCTACTTTTAAACAATAACCTAATGACTGTACAGTGGCGCCCGAACTAAAAGAATGGTGAATGATGATTCTCCACACCCAGGATTTGGCGATTGGGTCCCCTAAAAATCCCAGTCGCTCTTTCAAAAGGGGGAGTATATAAGGTATTTCTCCCGCCTTAGCATGCCTTCGTAGTGTAGTGGTCTGCAAGCTGGGAGCGTATTTCAGAGGTCCATGTTTCGATTCCCGGCGAGGACGTTACTCATTTCTCATCCCTCCTTCTTTAAGAAAATAGTAACGTAGTGACTCTACAGGGCAAATTACAGTTATTAAGAATCGGTCCAAAAAATCGCCAAGTTTAGTGAGTTTTGGCGATTTTCCGCAAAGTTTGGTGGCAAAGCTTAGTTGCAAAACCATCATTAAGTGGGTGATATCTCGCCAATTTAGTGAGATTACCATCTACCTCAATGTTAAATAGACTTGACCCTGTAATCTTTATTTTCCGGCAGAGCTTCGCTCTAATCGAACATTTCACTTTGCACAAAAGATACTAGATTTCACATATAACTGTACTAAAATTATGCAGTAACAGACTTTATTCAAGTTGAAAATTAAAGAGCTCTAGAAATATAAAATAAGCCTATAGCTGAACGGTGGGGGGAGGATACGGAAACACAGCCTGTTTCGGACTTATTTAATTATTTAAAAACCATGTTTTTACTTTGCATAAAGTAAGAAAACAGAGAAGTTATAAGACGAATGAATTTCAGTTTTAATCTTAAATTTTGTGAATAGTATATAATATAACAATATTAAAAAATGTATTTTCGTTACTGACTGGTTTTAACTCGGAGTGTTGTATAGATCTACTTGTTTGTTCGAGTGGACATCCATAGAAAGGGGGGAGGAAGACATCGAATAAAATGTGTGTTTATGTATTGATGCATGCATAATATATGGTTTGTGTATGCGTATTTGTATCGATGCAAAAATGTATTGTATAGAAAGCCTGCGAATTTTCCAAATTAAATAATTAAGTAAAAATTTATTGATTTCGTTGCGTATTTCTAGTTTTTGCCCCATTCCTCTCTACTGGAAAATTTGATATTCAAAAACATTTGTAACTACATTCAGCAGATACAGATTAGAACTTTCATATTTCAGTATTTTGTCGCTTGTCAGCGCAAACTGAGGTGGGTAACAGTTGAACGGATGGGATCACCGTGACAACCCTTCCTCCCTACTCTCTCCCGTTGCTTGGTGAAATCCTGTTCATCCAATTCGGAAGAACCCAGTGCTCCTTTTTAGGAAGTGAAACATGGTCCTGAAGACGCCTTTGAAAAGAATGCTCTTTGTTGGACTCCTTCCTTTTGTGCAGGCGGCTCTTTTCCAGACCCTTGTCTCTTCCGATTTCTTCACAAAGGGAAAATTCGGCGCCTATTTCCCCTACAAAAAGGATATCTTTCCCTATTTATCCGGGACTGCAGTGGTCAATCTTCTTCTCTTTCAGGCAACAGCCGGACCATTTATAATGTAAAGTGGTCAGCTCCAGAACGATTTTTCTACCTTAGATCCGTCACAGTACCGTTTGGAACGTTGGAATATTTCTTTGAACATTTTACAGAATCCCTTATTTTTGCTGACTTTTCTTTCTCTCTAGTTTTGTTGTTTTCTATTTAAAAGGGGGGGGGAACTTAAAAATGTAATGACAGTAGAATTTCTCAAAGAAATGACTTAGCATTAAGCAATTTAAAATAAGAAATAAATTTAATAAAATATAAAAGATTATAAAAATATTTCTCTTCCTTTCTTCTGTCGCCAATTCGTAAAGTCATGTATTTCTTTACTTTCAATCCATAGATCAATAATGAAAATTATCTTTGATTTAACTTTTCCTTTCTTCTTTACACATGTAATTTTTTATACGTTTAACGTCTATGTGCATTACTGTGACCAGTAAAAGATGTTTTTAATGCCATATTGCATACACGGTACAGAATCTTCGTTTTCTTATGGGTAGGTGTTTAAATTATTTGGATCATGGTAGAAGTATATTAGGGCTATCTGCTTAAAGGATGTCTGGCTCGTATTCATGTTACACACACAGAAAAAGTCACAAATGTATCTATCTAATCGATCTGTTAGTCTGGATTCAACTCAGACCGAACTATAGTATTCAACGATCTCATCCAGATAACTTTATTTATTTATTTTATTTTTAGTACAAAGGGGCTCTGGGGGACTATTGTTTTTGTTTTGTGGCTCTGCGTCAAATCACTCTGCCTGTGTCCGTTTCACGTTTCAAGCTGTTGCCACCCAATATTATCCCCCTGTATTATATTTGAAGAAATTATGTAGTAAACAATCTGCATAAATGTATCTATGTTTCTCGCATTGTGATAAAACAACGGTACCTAGAGCCATCCAATTTTGAATGACGTAATCCTACTGCGAATATGGGCATGTGGAAGACTAAATTTGAAATTTGGAATTAGTTTCATTATCGATTTCATATTTTGTAAAACTTTAACGAATTTTTGATTAACAAACTCAACGATTTCAAAGCGAGGAATGGCAACACCGTAGGAATAATAATAATAAAAAAAAAACAAAAAAAAAAAAAACATTTTTATCTCCAGCGTGCGAAACTATGTATCGAAAATTCTAAAGATAGCTCAATTATTTTGCGATATTGCTCTTAAACTGAATTTTATGGTTTAAGTGCGAAGAAGATGATATTTAATAAATAAAGGTAACACACAAAATGTTAAGAAAACGCCCCTTTGGACGTAATTTAAAATCTGAAACCTTTCAGATTTTCTTTTGTTATTTATTATATTTTTATATATTTTTAAGACGGAAAGGCGATACATTTTTGGGGGAATATGAACAGCAAAAATTAATAAGCATTTGGGCATAAAATAAAAGTTGTTTTACATTAGTACTTTGAGTCCCGCATCTACAGTGCGGATAAGACCGTTGAGAACTAGTAGATTGATGTGAGCTCTAATCCCAAAGAATGGATAGCTACATGAGACTTTTCGTGGTTTCTTCATGTATAACACGAGTTCAATGCCAATGTTCCTCAGAAAGTTCTCCACAAAGCCATGCCTTCCGTCAGGCAGGTAGCCCTAGCGTGTTTAGCCATAATCAAATAATCCTAATCTCTGTTAGTGCTACTGGAAGTATTAACCGCTGCGCCTTACAAACTAAGCTGTTACAACTGTGAATAAATCGAAATGCCTGAAAATGGAATATTACCTATAATGAATCAAATGTGAGAAATAAAACAAGCGTCAACTTAAATCCCAGCTGTTTCCCAGCTTCAGTTATAAAGAAAACAGTTTCAAAGAACTATCTAACTAAATCTAAATTATTCAGTGTACTAAATTTCGAAGCTTCAAGCACTAGTGTATATCATCGAATAACGTTTATTTTTTTCGATACTTGTGCGTGAGGCAATTCATTGCTACTCTTCGTTACTTCCGAAAGAGTGTGCTGGAAAGGCTGACATATCGAGTGGCATTTTCACTCGAAGTTGAGATCCTGTGAACGAAATTACCCGATTTGCACGCGATGCTAGTTAGCAATGAACGGAGCTGACAGAGAAATTCGTTCATATCGATGGAATGCGTCATTTTTAATCAATAAAGTAATTTACTGGAATCACTGGATGGATTAAAGGAAATGAGATGATACATGGTACACAATATATGGTGCATGTTTTATTAATGAATGTAATTCTGGAATGGCTCATAAAAGCTAACAGTTAGATATTTTATAAATAAATTATTTGAAAACGTACCAACTAAACATATTATTAAAATAACTAGTAAGTCAGCGGTGATCTATTGATTGACTACCACTGGTGCGGGGTGATTATTTTTAAAATCACAAGTATGGTTTGGTGTCATAAACACATTATTAAAATAGCTAAGAAATCAGCAAGGATTTATAGCTTGACTGCCCCTGGTGCGAGGTGATTATTTTTAAAATCACAGGTATGGCTGGTGTCATAAAGCTATTGTTAAAATAACCAGCAAGTCAGCAGTGATCTGTGGCTTGACCTACACTGGTGTGAGGTGATTATTTTAAAAATCACAAGGATGGTGTCACAAAAGAACCAGCAAGCCAGCGGTGGTCTATGGGTTTTCAACCATTTGAGCGAAGAGATTATTTTTAAAATCACAAGTACGTTTTTTGTCATAAACAGATTGTTAAAATAATAAACAAGTCAACAGTGACTTCTAGCTTCACTGCCGCTGGTGCGAGATGATTAGTTTTAAAATCACAGGTATGGGTGGTATCGTAAAAAGGTTATTAAAATAACTAGTAAGTTAGCGGTAATCTATGGATTGACATCAATTGGTGCAAGTTGATTATTTTTAAAATCACTAGTATGGTTTTTTTGTCCTAAAATTGTTAAAATAACGAACAAGTCAACAGTGATTTATAGCTTGACCGTCGCTGGTGCGAGATGTTTATTTTTAAAATCACAGGTATGCGTGGTATCGTAAAAAGATTATTGAAATAACTAGTAAGTCAGCAGTAATCTATGGGTTGACAACCACTGGTGCAAGTTGATTATTTTTAAAATCACAAGTATGGTTTTTTGTCATAAGCAGCTTATTAAAATAACCAGCAAGTTAGCGATGATCTAAAGCGTGACTACCGCTGGTACGAGGTGATTATTTTTAAAATCACGAGTATAGTCTGGTGTCTTAAATTTAGAAAGATTGTCATGACGAATTTTAACCGAATAACAGTATTGATTACTAAGACCAAAATCACCAATGACCTATCACACTTTCGAAGACAGTTCAATTTAGATTATTTACTTAAGGCAAAGCACTCTGCCTTCGTGGAGGAATTTCTAAAGGAAACTGGCTTGTGTACACGTTACACAGGTGACAGGTGACGGAGGACGAGGGCGCCTGATGTTTAACATAGGTAAACAGGCATATGCCCCGCATCCTCCACTATCTAGTGGCAACAACTCCCTGGAGCCTCATCAGGCTGCCTCGGGAGTTTATTTGGATCTTAATGAGAAAGTTACGTGGCCATACAAGGACGTACACATTACACATGTGCCACGAAAAAGCGCCCATGCAGCCAGCCCGTTCGCCAGGATTCGAACCGAGACAGAACTACCAGTGTTCAGCAACATTATCGCCGGACCGCTGGAGAGCCGCTTTCGAAGCCGGAAAAGTGAAAAGGAACAATGCCGCTGCCGGAATTCGAATCTCAGGTTTTTCGGATGCTAACTGACGCACTAATTCCTTATAACTTGAGATCACGAAAAGGAGAATGCAATATCTTCTGATAAGCCATAATAATGGAAAACTCAGGGTTTCTAAAGTCAAAACCGTTTAGTACTTCAAGAAAATATGTTTTTACGGAAATAAAGAAAATTTCCAGTGAAAAGTGGAGCTGATAAAGTCGCTGAAAACTGATAATTCAATCCGGGGTTCGAATCCTGGCGAACGGGTTGGATGCAGGGGCGTTTTCATGGTTGTACCGATGTGTAACGTGTATGCCATTTAGTTTTTCTTAGAAAGTCCTCAACAAATCATCGTCTCCTTAGGTAGATAGCCCTCATGTGCTTTGTCATAATCAAATAACCACATCCCCTACACACTGAGTACGGAAATTGCTTCCATATTGATTTCAGTTCAAAAACTTTCGAATTCCTCGCCATTTTCATTATAAACTCAAATTTTACAAAGAAATATTTATTTGCTTGCTTAATTCATGACTGCAAACCATAGAAGGTCTATCTGCCTAAAGTAAGGTATGACTATACTGAGAACTTTCTAAGGGAAACTGATTGGTATTTGTGTTGCACATGGACAACAGACATCCTAACCAGCCTGCTCACTAGAAGTTGAACCAGCGCTGAACTTTCGTTTTCGACAGGTTTACCTTTCTGGCTCCTAATGGGTGACGGATTAATAACGAAATGTGTATATCGTCAAGACTACAGGTGATAAATTAAAATTAATTCTTCAATGACCGAGTGGTGAGTACTGGTGGATATGGATCACTAAACACTGGTAGTTCGTCTCTGGTCAAATTCCGGTGAAAGAACCGTTCCTCGCACTTATGCCACATAAATTCAATTCAACGGCAATATCACAAAATATTTAAAAACAGCATATCTTTAGAATCTCTGAAAGACAGAGTGGCGTGCTGGAGTTAAAAATATTTTATTCCGTACAGTGTTGCCACTGTTGGCTTTCACATCGTTGAGTATGTTAATCTAAAATTCATTAAACTTTACAAAAAATAAGTATTTGCTAAATTAAGTAAATAATAAAAGTATATGACGTCTTTCTATAAAAATACTAAATACTTTTAATTAGATAGATCATCAATTAAATGCACTTTTATTATTTAAATCAGTCCCATTCAAAAGCAAGAAACGAATATTGTTAACAACTACATCTATTGTTTTCAAGTAGGTTAGCGTGTTAATTCACAGCAGACACATTCGGAGTAAAAGATAAATATTTCACGTTTTGCCGAATGGCAGCAGACATGAATGAAAAGTCAAACATTATATGATTCGATGCAAATTCCCATTTCGAGAATAATAGTCCTTTTTCGACTAAAGATCTGAGATATTGGCATATGTCCTTTCAAAATGCGACTTCTAGAGGATATTTCGGCTGCGGGTAAATAAGCAAATCTGAGAAAAAGTATTACAAAACTCTATAAATTTAAACCTGAGGTTTATTTTAGAAATTCTTCTGCTTGCGGGCAGCCATCGAAAGTAATGGTACTGAAATCTACGATCAAAGTATTAAACAAAGATAAATCTGTTCCTTTTGTCATGGCATATTGACAAGTACTAAACTTCACAACAGATGCAAGGGTCATAAAATTTACATCTTTGGCGGTCGGTGCTTTTCACGTTGTTTGTTATTTCTAACATTGAATTCCTGGTATCAAAATATGCTTTTACGTCATCTGATGTGTAGAACTTTAGAGTTCTGAAATCACAAGATTCTTAGGTGAAATTTAAATCCTCAGAAAGCGTTTAAAAAGCGCATGTTTACAATAATACAATTATTAATAATAACAAATATTAAAAAAATCTGAAAGCTTTAAGATTTTATATTAAGCTCAAAGGGGCGTTTCTTTAACGTTTTGTGCATTACCTTTATTTATTAAATATCATGCTTATCATTAAATATAAATAAGATAAAACTTTAATATATTGATCAATTTTTGTCATAAATGAGGCAAACGTTTTGTGTTTTACTTTTTAATATGAGTATAAATTTTTACTAATTTTTTTAAATTTCCAACTGCTAGGCAAAAAGTTGCAAAGAACTAAAATATTACAATCAGAGGTTACAAAAAATAGAACTAAGAACAAAAAGACAGAAGTCATTGCCCAAGGAGCACTCTTGTCTCCCAGTATCTCAACTCTTCCGTAAGCACGAAGAGCCCCACATCGAAGCAGGTGGTCCGTGTTCATTTCTTTTCCAGAATCACAAAGTGGGCAAAAAGGATCGCTTGAAATGCCGATGCGGTGCAGGTGGTGGGCGGCAAGGCAATCAATGTTCTGTAGACAGACGGAAAGCCGCAACGCAGTTGCGTCTTGAACTGTTGGGAATAAGAGAAGAACCTATCATTCTCCAATTTTTTAAGGCTGTACGTGTCTGAAGATCTCGTAAGATATTAGACCTAAATAATTTTTTTGAAAACAGTTTAATCCTCCAATAAGAAATGGCTGTATTAGGATGTTGTATTAAGCTCGCAACTCTTTTTGCAAGGAAGTCCGCTTGTTCATTGCCCCAAAGGTAACAATGGCTAGGCACCCACTGGAGAACGATTTGTTTCCCCTTTATAGTCAGAGTTTTCAGGAATTCTTGATATTGCAAAATTTCAGGTGTTAATGGGTATTCAACAGAGCTAATTGATTGAATGGCTGCGTGAGAATCAGAAAAAATGACTGCTTTTGCAAACTTATAATGGATAGCTAATAATTGCTTTACTTAGATGGCTACTACTTCACCATCAAAGGAGATGATTACTACTTCACCATCAAAGGAGATGCCTACTACTTCACCTCATCAATCTACCTCATCAAAGGAAATGGCTACTACTTCACCATCAAAGGAGATGACTATTACTTCACCATCAAAGGAGATGGCTGAAACTTCACCATCAAAGGAAATGGCTACTACTTCACCATCAAAGGAGGTGGCTACTACTTTACCATCAAAAGGCGATGACTACTACTTCACCATCAAAGGAGATGGCCACTACTTCACCATCAAAGGAGATGACTATTACTTCATGCCAAAAACTGTCAATCACTTAATCGCAAAACCAGGTTGTACCACGAGCAGTTAGATTTACGTTGCACCCCGCAAACTTAATTATATGGAATGTTAAACCATATAAAACTTTCGCTTTTTCAGATATTGCAAAACCGACTTTAAAATATCGTAACGTTAATATTTGAGGCTTTTAAAATCTGTTTTATAATGGACTTTTCTAGACATATCTGTGATCAACGTTGGCGAAAAGTCGCGTAAAGACTTTTATGAGCATGTTGTATAATATTTTCAGCATTTTGTAATTTCTAATTTCCGTTTCATGTTGGGGATTTCCCCCCTTCCGAAATTATATAAATACGTTTTGATTTATTCTTCTTCAGCGTTGAGGTTTTATTTCTATTAGTCCTGATGTAATTTCTTACTCGAAAACGCTAAAATTTAAAATACTTGCTATTAGTTTAAGCATGTAATTATGTAAAGAATGGAAAATTCTTCCTTTAACTTTCCGAAGAGAAAGGGAGGGTTCGAAAATTCGCGTACCCCAGCTAATGAGTTCGTTTTCGTCGTTAAATCCGTGAAGTCAATATTTGCATTGTATGTCCTTAAGTCCTACACTCCGGAGGAGATAGTTTTTCTTTTTTTACTCCTTTTGTTTAATATAAGCAGAGAAAAAATAATTTCCACTTTGCCTCTTAGAGCGAAAATACTGTTCGCTGAGTTCAAACAGTTGCCGCTGTGTTTGATTATAGTGGAAAGAGACAGTGTGGGAAAATTTGTATTTCTTTATTTCAGTTTATGTATACTATAGCATGAAAAGAATTATTGCACAAGTGTTAAAATTCGAATATAAAAGGATTTTGAAACTGCAAGGTGAAAACGAGTTTCGAGTGTAGCACATTATATTTAATCCCTCTCCTAACAGCCTATCGATTCTGCATTCGCCGTGGGGCGGCTAGATCTGTCTGATACATCATTATTTAAAAGTTTACAGGGGGCACCACAGGGGCTGGATCGTTACTGAACTCACTAAAAGAAGGGGCAAACAATAAACAGTACAAACATCCGTGTCTTATTTGAGGAATGGATGTTTGCTTTATTTCCTGAGTTTCAACTCCGGCTAATCACTATGGGAGTTTACTTTTTAGAAGTTTACTTTTAATATCAGTAAGGACTACACATTTCAAATGAAAATGCAATTACAATAATACAAGGTACTTCTTAATTATTAAGGTCCCAGTTATTTAAAGGACGCCATAATTATCGCCGAGTTTTCATTATAAAAATGTTAAGAATTTGGAGACATCTTTAATTTTTCAGATACAACTTGTGGCTGCTGTATTTCCACGATTGTCTCTAATATAACATAGAAAGGATTCTCTTGTCTCTTGCTCTAAGGACTTGCAGTCTCTAAACTTATGACTTAAAACCCAATACCCTTCTTATTTACATTGGCCCACCACCGAGTGGTAAAGCTCTTGAACAAAGGCAGGTCAACTCAAGATCATATTCCGACAAATGGGATTTTAGCAATTTTGCCCATGCGTTACGTATGTTCATCGTGAAGGCATCTCGTCTCTTAAACAGATACTTTTTGCTTGCTTTACAACAATCGAAAGTAAAGCACGTCAGAAGGAAACATAAAATTGGCAATGCAACAACCTTGACGTAGATTTAGTCAAGGTCTCATCTTGACATCGAGTTCATCAAGGAAACATAAAAAGGAAACATAAAATTGCCAATGCAACAACCTTGGCGTAGATTTAGTCAAGATCTCATCTTGACATCGAGTTCTTCTACACCAAACATGAGGTTGTTACTTTGCTAATTTTATGAATCGAAATAATCTTAATCCCTCTTGTTAATGGAATAGATCAAATAGGCAACCCTACTCGGAGCTCTTCTTGCGACGGGCGGAGTGTAAATGTTCGTAATTAGGATAGGTAGCCATTTGACAATGATTTGCGACATATGTTGGCGCCGTTTAAGGTTCTCCATACTAAGGAAGTACCGAATACGACCCCATGTTTTTGTTTTTAGAAACGTGCTTAGTGGAACTTTTCCCAAATTTTTTGGACGGCTAAACATATATTATACTAGGGTGCATTTATAATCTACGCGATTTGTCATGTGTTGCCAGTACATAGTACACTATATTGCCTCTCACTGAGGACTATCAAACAGTTCTCAGTGCGAAAATCTATTGGCCGAGATAGACAGTGGTCAGTGGTCAACGAAATAGACTGGACATTCCAGTGTAATTTTTTAATAAGTTAATTAAGTAATGCAAGGACTAGCCAGTGTACAAAACACGCTGAACATTGCTAGGGGATATGGTTTGGAATTCAAGTAAATGGGTTGGTCACATAGTTATTTTTTAAAACCGGAAAAATTTTCTCCACGTGAGTTAATACGAGACCGTTTCCAATAAAAAGGCCTTCCACGGAGGCATCACTTTCCTTTGCTTTCTGTGCTTCCCGTATTCAGCTGCAAACATCGAGGATCTGTTTTCTCTGGAGAAAGTGGGCACGTTGGACACTTTACTTTCAAGAAGCCTTCCAACTCCTCTTCTAGTACTTAAAATACACGTAAACCTTTGTACATAATTTTCAATTGTAGCTTTTTAAAAACACGGCGTGATTAAAAAATATCTGGCAAAAATGTAGATGCAAGTGGAATGGACCGAAATAAGCAAATTTGTAATAAAATATAGTTCCAGTACTGGCTCATGTAGGTGGTATAAGGGCAAGGCCTGTTGAACGGTAGATAAAAACTTTTCTGGTGTAAATTGTCATTCAACGTGTAGATTTCGAGCGGTATGTATTACAAACGTGGAGCTCATCCATATGCATGTTATCTATGGAGCTGCGAATGAAAACGGAGCAACCACTCAAAGGAGATATACGGAGAATCGTTCTCTAAATCTATTTTCAGCAGCTGTTCCGTTTTAGCTGTGCCACATAGATAAAATGCGTGTCGGAGAGCTTCGCGATCGTTTAGTAATGCATACAGCTTGAAATCTACAGGAGAATAAGAAATTACACCAGTAGAATGCTTTTATTTATCGCTCAGCAGTGCTCTGTACCACTTACAAGTGCCATTTCAAGTACATACATTCTATTACAAAATCTTCTTAAATTTGTTTACACTAACCTGCCTTTACCTTTTTGAATCTTCCTTAATAAAGCAGACATCAAAAGGATGGGTTTCTTCCCCTTTGGAAAGAAACAGATTTTTTTTTAACTGCTGATTTGTATTATTTATATGCTTGATTGATGAACTGAAAAACAATTTAATTGATTTAATGCGCTTATATATCTATAATTTGTTTAAGGGTTACAAAAAAATCAATAAGAACTTTCTTTGGGAACATAGACTTTTAAAAAGACGGTTGAGGAAGTATCTTCTAGCCTTGTGAACCAAAACAAAAATCAGAAGAAAGGTTATAAGACCCTTTTATTCAAACATAAAATTAACAAATAACCCAACTTGGGTTACAAATAAGCTGAGCACTTCTGTCTTAACAGAAATGCGTAACAAATACTAATTTCAAGGTGTGTTAGATTAGCCTAACGGTTCACAGAATACTTTAACTCGCAGAAAGGGCTCTGGTTTGTAGTAAACCGGCGAGACAAAGCCGAATGGGTAGAACACTCAGCGCCGTTATCGCAATTCGCTAATAATCGCAGCACAGAGTGACCTAAAATAAGCAGACATGCTCTAAAATTAACTTCTAAAACTCTTGGTTAAATAGCACTTCTTTCTACCTTGAAATCAAAACGGTTAATAAGGAATAAACGCTCACTGTCTCATTTACATTCCGGTATGAAAAATATGAGTTTAAAGAGAGTAATAAGAAAGTGCTAACTTAAAATGAACTATTAGTTTAAAATAAATATATAAACTTCACAAAGTACCCACACTCTGCCGCCTCTTTTCCATTTCTCTGAGAAAAAATTAAGATACTAGTTTAAAATGTGCAATTTTATATTTTATTCCACGCATGCTAAATTGAAACCATGAAAATGAAACGTACATATAGAAAAAAAGTAGGTACACTCTTTTGTTTAAATGATTTTAATGGTTTGTCCTGAAATAAATATCAAATGTCTTTTTTATGAAGCAATATAAAAACACCATAAATTCAAATTATACCGCAGAGTTTGCATTAACGACATATTTCGTTGAAAATATTAAAGGAGGCAGGTTTTGTCGTCTCTGGTTTTGTAGATCGAGCATTGAAAGCATCTTAATAATTAATAAGTCTTTTCTTTTAATATGTTAACCAATCCGCTGGCTTTTACGAGTATAAAGTTACCAAACCACAATTATGTTTTGCATAAGAATCTCCACAATCAATAATAATAAATTTCTAAAAAGTGCTTTCAAACCGTTGAAGTGAACTTGATTGGTCAGTATGTTTGACTTACAAGGTTCAGTTACTTGAATCAAAGAAGTTTATAAGGCACTGCCTGAAGATAAAGCTAATAAAATACTTTCCTTTTAACGCTTTTTTTTTTTTTTTACTTTCATCCCAACTATCTCTATTTGGTTAGTTTCGCCTTTTTTACACCGGTCATTAAAACCTCCAGAAGCCACATTTCCAGAATTTCTATAATGACTCGTCTCTAAATCCAACCTTAGACGTAAAAATGCTCGGAGTAAGTACTCCTAACCCTTTTTACCGAGTTTTCCTAGTATGCTATTAAATTTGGCTAATTTGTGCTACAGGGGTAAGCTGACCACTTATTTATGGTTTCGTTAAAACTTGGCTGTAAGCAGTGTTTTTTTACGAGGTTCTCTTTGTTCAATCCTTTTAGAAACAGTAAAAATATCATTAAATAAAATGTTCGCGCATAACGAGAGTGTACTGTAACAGAAACATGTGATATAATTTCAGAAGTGCCGGTGGCTTATTGTATGTGTATGTGGAAGCGGAGAGCATCAAAAAACTTTATTCTGAGGAATAGTAAAGTGTTATTGTTTGTGATGTGATTTCTGGTGGACTGGGTCTGAAAGTCTGGTGAACTGTTTTGGTAATTTAGTGTTTTACTTAATTAGGTACAGTTTTGTATTTCCTGTCAAATTATACATATTCTTGCTGTAATAAATCCTTTTTTTTTTTGTATCATCTACACAACAAAGCTCAGATCATGGTGCCACTGAAAAAGCATTTTTACGGGTTTTTGATTAATGTTCTTGTATAAAATAATTTTGCTGCTAAAGTTTGAGAACTGAAAATTAAATTTTACTACAGGCAACATATATTTTTAAACAGAAACGAACAGATCAAAGGTAATATCTCTTTTTCAAGGGCTTTTATAACATGTAGGCCCTCTTGAAAGCATTTATGGGCCCCTGGGCAAAGAAATGTGATGGGATCCTTTGATAAATACTCACAGTAACGTATTATTTTCCTGTAAAGTGCTGGAAGGGTCTCACAATTTTCTACTTTTTCTTCTTTAGTAGATCAGAAATAATGGTTTCAATTCGATAAAGAAAATAAACAGATTTCCATTCTGTGGATAAGCCTATTCGCCATTTTTCAGTTCAAATATTCAGAGTTCAGAAGAAATTTTCCATCATGTACACGTTGCACAGAGAAAAAAAATGAGACAGTTCTATATCTCCCGTTCTACTGGACCGCTTGTCGAAATTTAATTTGCCTTTTCCATGTCTGAAAATTACAAAATTTAATATCTAGGCATACTTTGAGTCATATAGAACTAAAATATAGGAACAAATTGGTACATTATTTCAGAAAAAGTCCGATTTAGTGTCAAAATTTCTATGTTAGAACAATTTTACATAAAAATCTAATATATATCCAAAGTCGCGCTTTCGAAACATGGAAACACAAGTTAAATTTCAACAATCGGTAAAGTGCAACCGGAGATATAGAACTGTTCCATTTTTATGCAGGATGTACCTTTCAGTTTTGGTGGAAAATGCTTTTGCTAATCTATCTTATGGTTCTTTAATCTTCTACTAATTTATCATATCTAATAAAATGCACACTTCAGTGTCATTTTCTTTTTTTCCCGTCATAGTAATCTGTATCGGGAAACAGCATTAGGTGTATTTAATGATGGCAAAGCATACTAGGGCTATCCCACATAGCACAAAAACATCCTTGGGATATCCCGAGGATGTTGCTCGCGGGATATGCGCACATCCTCAGGACATCCCGGAATATCCCACGAACCTCCTAAACACCTCCTCCCGAGTGCTTAATGTCACATCCCGGGATATCCTCAGGACATCCTAACTAAGTCCCATTGACAGTGTGCGGGATGTTATTAGGATATGAACTCCTACTTACTGCATCCTCAGGACATCCCGGGATATCCCACTAACCTCCTAAACACATCCCTAAATATATCCTAAAAACATCCTATCTATGTCCCATCGACAGCGTATGGGATGTTATTAGGATTTAAAGTCCTACTTACTACATCCTCAGGACATCCCGTAATAACCCAGTTTCCTCCTAAACTCATCCTCCCGAGTGCTTAATGTCACATCCCAATATATCCTTAGGACATTCTATCTAGGTCCCACCGACAGCGTATGGGATGTTATCAGGATTTGAAATACTAGTTACAATATCCCTTTAACCTCTTAAATACATACTCTCAACTGCTTAATGTTACATCCCAGTATATCCCCAGAAATCTTCTTTATATTCCAGTGAAAGTCTGTGAAGGTGTTGTGATAACCTGAAACTTGCTTATTTTCCACAAACAGTCTCAGGTCCTCCATCTGTGGTTACTATGGAAAAATAAGAAATTTTAAGAATATTTATACAATTTATTTTCTAATTTGAATTTCAATTTATTTAATAATTTGTAAATATATCTAAAACTGAGCAAGAGACTTGAAATGAATTATTAATACAAAATATTATAAGAGAAAATTTTGCTTTAAAATATTAAAAATCTTTCGATCATTTTTAACCATTCAATAGCCCAAAACTGAATTCTTCGATATATTCATAATTCAATTATTCTACAAATTCAGTTCTGACTTCAGTTAATTTGTATTCAAAATTCAATAATAAAATTAAGCATTTAATAACCTTTAAGCAGTGGACCAGATGTGTGTAAATTTTGAAATTCTGAACTTAAGTCGGTTACGTTGATTGAATCATTATTCATGGCTACAATATGATTAAACAGTTCATGAGTTCGTCTTGCTATTTGCTGTAATGGAGCGGAAGATTTTCTAATCAATTTTTTATAGAAAATATATAGCTTTCAAATTTAAATGCACTGTAATTATCTAACGGCCCAAACATTTTTACATCTTCGCAAATATGCAGTAGGCCGTGAACATTATGAGCAATATACTGTTTTTCATAATAAAGCCCAAAATTTACTACGAAGAGTTTTAATAGAGACTGTGCGTATTCATCAATTGCCGTCTGATTCTGTATTTTGCATAAGAGTCTAATCGAAATATGAAGTAGTAAAAAATGATCATGTAGCTTTTTGTTAAATTAAAAAATAATAATAAATAAGTGGGCTAGTGTACAGTAAAAATTGACGGTATTCTGTAGCTTTCCAGTGTTTCAATTCTTTTAGAGTTGGTTCCTTGGTTTTCTTGCAAATTCAATTGGTACATAAGGCTTTAAAAACTGGTCATTTAAAAAAAAATTTAGTTCAACATTTTTATGTGGTAATCGTGCTTGTAAGGTGCCTCCGCCTATCCTAATAGTAATAATTTTTTGTACTACTCCTAAGCACACAAGGAACATAAAGTCTAACGGAATATTTATTAGTCCTATATTTGGAATATTCCTTGAAATGGGATAATCGTTTTGGTAATCGTCATCAGTCAGTTCTTCTTGAGACATAAAAGTTCATATTCAGAATCACAGTTTGAAATGGAACTTACAGAATATTTACTAGAGCGAAAATTCGACACAGTCTTTTTTCATAATTAAATACTACTTCATCTTCTGACGAATCCGATAATATACGTTGATTTATTCTGCTGTAAATCCGTCTTTAAGATATCTGAGATAATTTTTTGTTAGTTCTGATCATTTTTGTAGAATAAAGGAAACATTTAGAAACTTACTGTTCACACTCTGTCAATGTAACGCTTGCAAGCGTCAGCAAGTCAGTTCGTAACTGAAAGAGAATTTGGAACGACGGCTATTAACGTTTAGCGAATAGCTGAATTCTGGAAATCAGAAAGTAAGTACGTGTACTTTCCACTTTGTGGGGTTCTTCAAGGATATCACTATTACGGAGCAATTAAAACCGTTGGGGGTGTTCTACGTTCTTTGTTGTGAATGGATGTGAAGGGATGTTTCCCTTGTAGGGGGATACAAAAGAAGGGAAGGTTTCACACATAAATCTGCCACGTTAACAAAAGAGAAATCTTCTTGGGGCATCGGCTACAGAAAAAGTGCTCAGAGGTGTTACATTCTGAGCGGAGCTCGGTTTCTCAAAAGCAAAGAAAATTTGAGAAGCAATTTTACGGACAATGATAATGATGGAAACGAAACTTTAAGATTTTCAACTTCAATTGTTATTTATAGTATAAAATAAAGTAATAAAACTGCTGAGTTTAAAGAACGCGTTTAATTTAAAAATTAAATCGTTTTAATTTAAAGTTTGAACATCTATTTAATCCGTTATCTAATTTTGAGTTTTCATAACAGCATTTAACTTTATGTTATATACCATGAAGAAACGTGTTTCCTGCATTTTCTGGATGTTACAAATAAATTAATAAAGAAGCAATTATTGTTAAATTATGAGGAGTCATGTAGCATTGTCGGCATAACGTATAAGATTGCAGAGCGCTGGATATATTTTTTTCGCGCTTTGTTTAGCAAAGACCGAATATTTGTATGGTTAAAGAGGTAGCAAAGTGAGGTTTGAGGAGAGTAAGAACTTAATGTTAGTTCTTCCCATTCTCAAACCTTATTTTGCTATTACAGAGAGGTAAAAAATAAGTTACTTCTTACCTCAGTCGCTTTGAATGACTAATTCTCATTATTAAAGAACTTACCAGAAAATGAACGAAGAAACTGCAATGAATTTTTTAGCCCAATAAAATTATTCTTCTGTTTATAAATTCAAATTAAAGGAGGTTAAACCTCGTACAGACTAGCTTTTAACTGCGTCTGTAAACTAAAATTTCGTTTGTTAAAAAAATATATATATATATATATATTGTTACTTATTACTGCACAGCACTAAACATCATTCATTACTAATATAATAGTGTAACAGATCAAAAAGCATTTTTTTTCTTTTGCAGTTTCAAAATATAGTTATTTTTATGCTAAGAACTATCGATGAATTTAATAGAATACTTTTATAACTTGATATTTCTGATTAGTGCGTCAGAGACGGGTAAGTGATTATAGTGACTGATTGCCGTGCAGAAGGCCTCAAGTTCGAATGCCATATAAGGCATGGATGCACATCATGCCCATCTGTTCATAGGGATAAATGTCTTCGTAAAAGATTTTCTGAGTTAACCTGTAACGTAAATAATATTTGTGTTCAAAGATATTAGAAAAGTATCTAAAATAATGTTTACAAAATATATTATGTAGCAATTAGAATTTAATCGTAAACACACTTTCAATATGAAACTCAAAGCGGATGAAAACACGTGCCTATAATTTGTAAGAAAGTACTCTGATCAATAGGCACTTTGAAACAACAACAAAAATTTGAAAACATTATTACTTAATACTTACAGCCAACATATACAAGACGAAAACCAGTGTAAGCATAACAATTAAATTTTCATATGCAGAATAGGTAATCCATAGAGTAAGATTTCGATTCTTATAACATGACTTGCGTGTGGTACAAGGTTACTTTAATATTTTCAGATATGAGCTTCCATAAAAAGTAAGTACCGAAGATATCTGAGAAACAACATCCTCAGGAGATCTTCATATATCCCGGGACATTACGACTTGAACAGGACATCCTTAAGATGTTGATTTACGAAGTCCTCAGGATATCTGAAAATCAACATCCTGAGGAGATCTTCATATATCCCGGGACATTGAGACTTGAATAGGTTATCCTCAGGATGTTGACTTAAGAAGTCCTCAGGATATCTGAGAATCAACATCCTCAGGATATCCTAACTGCTTCCCGGGACATTGCGACTTAAATAGGATATCCTGAGGATGTCTTGTGTTATGGGGGATCTGCCTAAGAGGAGGGATGCCTTCGTGGAGGACTTTCTAAGGCAACTGGCTGGTATACACGTTACACATGGGGAGAACCACGAAAACACCCATGCAGCCAGCCCGTTCGCGGGATTCGAATCTCGGACCGAACTACCCGTGTTCAGCGACTTTACCGCTCGGCCGCTGGTTGGTTGGTTGGTTTATTAGATTACGGCAAAGCACACTAGGGCTATTTTCCTAAGGGGAGGGATGCCTTCGTGGAGGACTTTCTAAGGGAAACTGGCTCATATACGCCTCGGCCGCTGGTGGGCCGAAACAGCATTAGGAAAGTACAGTCTGTGGCACATATATAGAGTTCAAAGCTAGGTAATGCTTCTAGGCAAAACTGTGCAGTAATTCTATAATTTTAACACTGCAATTACCGAGAATTTTCTCGAATTTAAAAATAATAGTTTACAATCTGAAAGAAAGGAAAATATATTTTTAATTTTATATTATGTAGAATTAAATTAAATGCCAAATATGTTTTGATTCATGGCAAGGCAGTTGAGCTACACACATCAGCATAAGGCTGTTATGCTCGTGGGTCCCTGGGCAAGTGCCCAGCTGGCCCATGCATTAAGATGGACATGCGTACAGTAAAATATGTACCTCGAGAGTGATCTTTGATGCAATCATTCATTCAACGACTCCTTCAAAGATGGCTGCACAGTGTTCACAGAAATTAGAAATAATATCAGTTCGCCCTTAAAAGAGAAAGAAACCTCTTTCAAAGTCATGTAAATGTCAAAGATAATACATTTTCTGTCCATAAAGAAAGCACCAAATCCGAAAAAAATCACGGAATAAAAATAATACAATGTCTTGAATTACTTATTTAGATTACATACAATATGCAATAGTATATTTATATACAACAACACATTTTTATAAAATTACCGTATTTACCAGCGTATAAGACGCACTTTTTTTCCTCTGAAAATAAGTCTGAAAAACTGGGTGCGTCTTATACGTCGGTACTTATTGCCTCAATGCGTCGTTTGTGAATGTGTCAAAGTTTCATGGGATGCTGTGGAAACAGAGACGGTGGTTTAATCATTTAAGAAGTGTGGCATTAGTAATGCGCTGGATGATACAGGATTGGATGGATTACTCAATTATGGCAAAGCACACGAGGGCTATCTGCTTGAGGGGAGGGATGCCTTCGTGGAGGACTTTCTAAGGGAAACTGGCTCGTATACACGTTACACATGGAGAAAACCACGGAAACGCCCATGCAGCCAGCCCGTTCGCGGGATTCGAACTTCGAACCGAACTACCGCTCGGCCGTTGGTGTGCGCTGGATGAGACAGAGCACACTTTGTTGTATGAGGACTCAAATGCTGATTTAGAAGAGGTTTCAAGTGACTCTTCATTTAGATCTGGATATGAGTGACTGTGTTTTGACGAAGGAGTTTAAAAGGTGTTCTTTCCCAGACAGATTGGGTATTTGCAGAATGTATTACTTTGTATTTGTATTACTTTATATTTAAAATACTTTAAATTCATTATAATGATCAGTAATAAAGTTTTATCCTTCAAAAATGTGTACAAAGAAGGGAGTGCGTCTTATACGCCGGTAAATACGGCACTTGATATTTAATTCAAAATTTGCAGTTTTTGATGTCATTTTTCAGCTTGTGTTAAGAAGCCGGTTAATAAAGTTAGAATAATTCGACGAAATAAGTTTAAATGAAATGCAGCGAAATATGTGTAAAATTTAATAGGCCATGTAAGAATGTCATGTAGTTGTCCACATCAGATTTTTTAATACTCTAAAGGCCCTTATTTTCGCAGGCCGTAATTTCCGCGAAAATGAATATGTCGGTGATTTCGCGAGTTAAAAATTTCGCGAATTTTTTATGAACAGAACCGAAAGTTGAAAAATTTCAAAAGTACCTAAGTAAAGTTGAGAAAGTTGAAAAATTCCAAAAGTACATCTTTTGTATAAAGCATTTTAAGAAACTTCCTTTTCTCCGAAAAGTTCATCCCCCACCTCATTCCCGTCTAAATGGCAAGTTCAAGCTTTTGCTCAAGAATGAGTTCATTGAGTGGTATTCTAATGAGCTTCAATTTCTAGAGGAAAAAGAATCCGTGGACTTGCGGAATATTACGACTGAAACCGATTCGCGCTTCTTGGCTTGTGCGCGTATTTAACGGTATTGAAGCCAAACATGAGATAATTTTGAATGGCTTTAAAGAAGCTGGTATAAATAGTATTCTAAGTGAATGAGCTGCCTTCTATTAATTTTATTGTTTTATATTCGAGAAATATAGTTCTGTATTATTCAAAAAATAGTTATAAGAAAGAAAGTTGTCAATAAAAAGCTTGTAACTGTGCAATAAATAATTAAATTTTGAGTAAGTGAAAAATTTCTGATTTTTTATTGTTATATGAGGCGGAAAAAAAAAGTATTTCGCGAGGCTTAAATTTTCTCGAAAATTAAAGCCTCTCGAAAATAAAGGCCTTTACAGTAATCAAAATGATATTTAAAATACGTTTAATTTATAATACATCCGGCAGATAAATGTATGAGTATTTGTATTTTTATTTCAATTAATAAAAGATATTTCTGACTCCACATATTACCATATTGGTACGTAATGCTTCCCTTTCTCCCTTTTTTTCTCTATTTATTATAATTATGTATTTCCGAAATATCACCATTTAGGCTACTCAAAATCGCCAAAAGCAAACACAGTAACGATACACGCCATTCTTATCTTTGGCTTTATCTTCTCAGAAGTGGCAACCCTAAAACTGCAGCTTTCCTTCTCTCGTGACATGCAGGGAAAACAATTGCTACAATAAATGCCGAGTTCAGTAAATGTTAAAACATGATCCAGTTAGTTTTCAATGAAAGATAAATAAACGGAATTTATTTATGCGATGATATCACTTAGCAAAGACAAACTGCCGCGGGACACGTAAAGATGCTCTTGTCGATAT
Source organism: Stegodyphus dumicola (assembly GCF_044657685.1). Taxonomy (NCBI): domain Eukaryota; kingdom Metazoa; phylum Arthropoda; class Arachnida; order Araneae; family Eresidae; genus Stegodyphus; species Stegodyphus dumicola. The sequence goes on from NC_140769.1 coordinate 136,513,706, forward strand.
ATTTTCTGGCGATATCTACTATACTGCTGAAGAATATTTTAGCTTAATGTAGCAGATGGTTATCATAAATATAAGCTGTCTGTCTGAGTTTCATTTTTTGTGTTAATAATATGCAAGAACAAAAGTGATTAATGAAAGCTTAAACTCAGTATTTTTATGCTTGGGTGCTTAATAATGTACTTCTTGATTTTACAGAGAAAATAAATTTTTTCTTTTTTTAAAAAAGGGTTTGATTTGGTTTATTTAGTGATGGCAGAGCACTCGAATGATGTCTAAGGGTTTTTCATCTGATTACGGGAAAGCCTCAAGGGCTAGTTGCCTAAGGGAAGGGATGCCTTCGTAGAGGACTTTCTAAGGGAAACTGTTCTTAGCATAAACATGCTAAGAACTGCCGGGTATCTGGCGACAGTTTGCAACATTCGTCAGCAATTTGTTGATAATCTCATTGCTTTTTAAAGAACAATGGCTGCAAGGATAAGGGAGTGCCATTTTCTTAAAAATTATTAACGCGATATTTTATAAATTAATTTGAAATATGCCAGTTTATTACATTTTTAAAGACGTGAAATAAAGGTTTAAATTACTTAGAAGTGTTGTTATCGCATTTAAATTGCATAGTTTATTAATCAATAAAAGTCTGGTTAAATTTGAAAAATAAATTAAAAAACCATATGTTCGTCAACAAAAACGGTCAAGCTGGAAAATGGCTGTTGCGAAACCACTTAGAAAAAAACGTTTGCTAAGGTTTAGATTTTAACAGTCACCAAAAGGAATTTTTTAAATTTTTTACACTCTCGCTGCACTCGCAGTCTACCATTCTGTTGTACTCGCTCCTACTAACAATTTTTTTTATATCTTTTTAGCTTTATTATTAAGCATTGTGAGCTCAAACGGCGTAGTGGTTAGCGACGCTGACTGTCGTACCGAAGGGCCCAGGTTCGAATCGAGGAGAAAGCATGGATGTTTGTAAATGTATAGTATCTAAGCTGCGTGAGGGCACTAAATATGTGGCAAGCTGAAAGTCCTCTCGAGAGGTTGGTTGTAGGATAAAAGGGGTGGGAAACCTCGGACCCTTTCCTCGGAGGTGGCGAAAAGAGCAAAGTCGTTCTGTCACATGTATTATGCTCAGAGCTGTTACCAACGACATGCGCAATCTTGCATTCCTTGCCACGATGAATTCCATGGCTTGTTCTGATGTTACAATCAGATAAGATAAGTTACAACAACAACATCATTAAGCATTGCACTAAAACCATAGACAGTTCAATAGCAAAAGCACAAAAATTTTAAAATCAACATAGCAGCATATGTTTAGAATTCTTGATGCAGTGTTACGTTTTGGCATACATTTTCCTATTTCTTTTCGCTCTTTTCTCCATTTATCATATCAGCGTTCAATTTTCTCAGTAAGAGAGCTTATAAAACTCTTTTTTATCTTTTTACTATTAACTAGCTGCTACGCGGTCAGCCTTCGTCTGGCTTTTAAATGTACCGGAAAAATGCCTAAAGGAAACACCAAACATTAAATTTAAAAACTGCACCAAATATTACTCTTCATAACAACTTTATCAAAAAATCTGATGTGTTCACCACATGACTTCCTTGTACGGAATATTAAATTATACGCATTTTTTCTTGCATTTCATTTAAACTTATTGGATTAAATTAAATCTACTTCGCCGATAACGCATAAGATGCAATAGAATAAATGCACTCATTTAAAATTCACTATATTTGTTTACCATAGCGACATGCTAGCGCTAGGTTCACTTAACAGCGTTATATTTCGATCATGTTATAACTCAGAATGCACAAAATTCATATCATTTGAACAATTATCTAATCGTCGCCACGTGTTCTATTCAAATACTATAATAAATATAGAACGATGTATAAAAGAAATTAAGCAAACAAAACAAAAAAGAAACAGTTTTTCACGGATGATTCAATATTTCTCATTCAATTAATTCTGTTCTCACTTCGCGACAAGGCAAAAATACATAAAATCTCAAAATATCTCTATTGAAAACTACGAAGGAAATCTTAAACGCTTTATTTCCTCGAAAAAATTCCAGAAAGGATTAAGCATGATTTAATTGGCAATAATAAGTGAAGGCGTTATCTTTGTTGTTGCGAACTTAAGTTTCTCTAGATTGGCAACAAATCCACTAGTCTGCTGCTTCAAATGTAAACAATCAATAGCCGCCATCAAAAAAAAAAAAAAAAAAAAAAAAAAAGGCTTAGCGGCAGTTAAACAACTTTAAATTGTTGATAATTCTAAAAATACTGCATACAGATTTACTAAAGGCATAAAAACCTTAACTGAAAGGTAAAAACAACATAATTCAATCATTTTTAAAGCAAAAAATGTATAATTTACAAACGAGTAAGGAAACTGAGATCACTGAGCCGGGTAACAGAGTGGATATATATATAAATATATTTATATACGTTTGGTGCGGCCGATTGCAACCAAAATACGAGATGCACATCTACATGTTCTAGCAGTCCTATATGCAAAATTTCAACGTTCTCGTTTTTGAGATATGCGAGATACACACGTACGTACGTACGTGCAAGAGTCTTTTATTCTGCCCTTACGTACACATGTCACGCAAAAACATCGTTAAATTGCATTCGATAGCGGTTAAAAGGGATACTTTCGTTGAAATACGCTGCTTGAAACTTTTCGCGAATACAATACTTCCTATTTACTTCGTATAAGGAAGTAAAAAAATTGAATAAAAATGTATTACATATAAAAAATGACAATGAAATAAGCAATATCCCTTAATACAAATATTAATTATCCTAATAAATAAATCCACCAAATTCCCGTCGCCTTCTTTTGACAAACTTCCAGTATCCAAGAGAAACATTCAATTTAAAAAACTGCACAGAATAATCGCCCGAATTTTTTCTGCTTTATATACTTTATATAATTCTTCTTGAGAGCTCTGGCATCTGCTCTCAGTTCTTTTGTTGTTGTTGCAATTTGTTATTTTAGCGTAAGTTCAAGATGTTTCCGGTTTAGCTTTCTCTTTGCTCTGCATTGCGTTGTGTTTAACGTTCTTAGTCATTTGAAGTGTAATTACTGATTGTACTCTGTGATAGTGTGAACACGAGTAATCAGTGTAATTACTGATTGCACTCTGTGATAGTGTGAACACGAGTAATCAGTGTAATTACTGATTGTACTCTGTGATAGTGTGAACATGAGTAATCAGTGTAATTACTGATTGTACGAGAATTTCTGTGGCAAATTTCAGAACTTTGAAGTGTTTCTTTTGATAAAAATTAATTTTATTCTCCTATCATCGGACCTGCGTGCATCCAATCTATTACGAACCCGTACGCACGCAATAGTATGTATACGTCAGTGTCTCTTAAGAGATTATGCCATGATGTGATCTCAGCTTTAAACTTCGCGAGAAGTAAACAATTGCCAACGGTGTTTCGGAAATAAATAATGGTATCTCTCACTAAACAATTTGTTTAAAAATACAAAGGACATGATGGTAACTATGATCTCACCAATCCCATCTCTCCATCAGAAGTATTCTAATTCCTCTCCATAAATTACAAAACGATAACATCCTTTTCCCATTTATGGGTATCAATCTTTCTTGTTATCTTTGTCCCCTGCAATTTGTAGATCATTGTTAAAATCTGTCACTGTCGAATGGGCCGGCACGTTTCTTGGAAGAAACGGCTTTTTTCTGAAGCAGGCTTTGCAAGAAAGATGGACTTTGAGCTTTGTAATTACAGTCCATTCCACGAGACAAACGATATCTGTATATCTTTCCGTAAAGCCCCTCTCCTCATTTGAATAAATGGCAGTGCTGACGATCGCAAGGGATATTGGAGAGGAGACAGGTCCGGAGTAAAAGGAAATTTTTAGCAATTGCAGGGTTGCCAGATTTTTATTTGAACAAAAAAAAAAAAAAAAAAAAAAAAAAAACTGATGTAAAATGATGAAAAGAAGGCCTAACAAATATAAGTACTGTGTGGACCAAGAAAATCTCAATGATTTTAAGATTAAAAGCAGTGCTATGGAGTTAATTAAATTAACTTTCTTAACTCAAATGTTAATTTTTCAGAACAATCCAATGTAAGGCAGTTGTTGCAACAGTCAATCCGCTTTTTAACCTCTTATTTTTTTTTTTAACAGCGTATACTCCATGTGTTCTTGACAGCACCTGACTATATGTTCTGTATTGCGGTAACTGCAATACTTAAATTATTCTTAAATGGAAGTCACCTAAGCATACTTCGCTGACAGTTATTTGCTAAATGTCAGGACATCTGGTTTTATTTTCAGTTAATCACTATGCAGTTATATGCACTAGCACGAAGGACATTAATTGTATACTGCTGATCATGGACCTATAATCCTCGCCGAGCTTAAATTGCGCCGGAGCCCGGCTCTGTTAATTTTCAATTTTTGAGATAAATTATACTTTTAGCTGCAGCTCACTACACTCGGGCCTACTTCTTGCTGGAGCGCCCTAAATAAAGCCGGAGCCTAATGAAAGAGCTCCGGCGCTTTCTTACTTCTATATACGAAGAAAAGGAAGTATTGTAATCGCGAAAATTTTCGGGTGCCATATTTCAACGCAAATATCCATTTTGACCGCTATCGAATGCAATTTAACGATGTTTTTGCATGACATCTGAACGTAAGGACAGAATAAAGGAATTTTTTCCTCCGAAACGGATTGTACAGTCAATTTAAAATGGATTCAGAAGATATTTTTTCGTGACATCTGTACGTACGTATATATGTATATATCTCGCATAGTTCAAGAGCGGGTAGCCTCAAAGCGTTGCAATTTTGTACATAAGACTGCTATAACATGCAGTTGTACACCTCACGGTTTGGTTGCAATCAGCCGCATCAAAAGTGTATAAATTTATATAAACCCAGACTGTTATTCGGCTCCGTGAGCTCATTTTTTTATTCTTATATGTTGGTAAACGATGCATTTTTTTGCTTTAAAAATGATTGAATTCTGTTCTTAACTTCCGGGTAAGGTTTTTATACATTCAGTTAATCTGCATGGAATAGTTGTAGAATTATCAACAGTTTAAAAGTTGTTTCTGTGCGGCAAGTTTAAAAGTTTAAAAAATTTTTAAGCAACTCGACATCAAAAATCGCAAATTTTGAAATTAAATATTCTAATGAATTTTTGTCGTACGGGAGACAAACTTCTTATAATTTTACTTTGTCATCATAACGAGTATAAAACTTTCCCAAATATAAGTATAGGATCAGGGAGATCGCATTAAAATTTAGATTTAGTTATTTTGGGAAATTATGTTTCTTTTTCAATCCGATGGTGCCAAGACATTTTGTCGTTTGAAAAACTTCTGCAAATGGAAGTGTATGACTACGACCGACGATTGCGAAAATGAATGGAGGAATAAAAGAATTTTAAGCCCGATAACCGGTGGCTGTATATATACATGATATATACGGTATGTACTTCCGTTTGTAATAAAAAAGAGAGGTGCACAACTAGATGTCATTAAGGAGTCCAATAACATTCTATGACCCAGTCGTTTTTGAGTAATACAACATTATATATACTTGCCTACGAACGATGTCACGAGAAAAATCCCTTCTGAATCTATTTTACAATTCATTTTCGGAAAACGAATCCTTTATTCTGTCCATACGGAAAGACGTCACACAATAAAATTGTCCAAATGCATTCGGGAACGGTCAAAACCAATATCTCCGTTGAAATATGATACCCGAAGTGTTTCGCAATTACAAAATTTCCTTTACTGAAATAACAGTTACAATTTTTTTCCGCTAGTTTGAATTTAATGACATAATAAAGTATTTCTCCAACCTTCTTGGCATGCCTTCGTGGTGTGGTGGTCTGCACGCTGGGCGCGAGGAAGGCGTATGCCAGAGGTCCGATGTTTGATTCCCGGCGAAGGCGATTGCTCATTTTTTATCTCTCCGGATTTTCCAATTAACTTAATGTCTCTACAGTGGCGCCCGAACTAAAAAAGGTAGTGGATGATGACTCTCCACACCCAGGATTTGGTGACTAGGTCCCCTAAAAAAAAACCAGTCGCCCTTTAAAAGGGGAATTATAGAAGGTATTTCTCCCGCCTTCTTAGCTTGCCTTCGTGGTGAGGTGGTCTGCATGCTGGGCGCGTATTCCAGAGCTCCGCGGTTCAATTCCCGGCGAAGGCGGTTGCTCATTTTTCATCTCTCCGGCTTTTCCAATTAACCTAATGTCTCTACAAGTTTCAGAGTTCCCGTAAATATTGTACTTTAATATAAGTGATGACTTAGTTCCTTTTTTTTTTTTTTTTTTTTTTTTTTTTTTCCCTAGTGATATTTTTTGGTCTCCAATCTCTTTTGTAATTGTGCTTATTGCTCCGTATTCTTTTAACTTATTTAATTTTTTAAAGTATTGATTTTATATATGTAGTGGGGGGAAAACTAATTTCTTTTAAAATTAAATCGCTTGAAAATTATGTACTTTTCTGTTAGTTATAATATGAGCTATTGCTCTTCTTGATTAATTTTTCAACTGTCTGCGTATTACCTGGGGCATTGTCCCAGTTGGTTGGCAGTTGACGGCAAATGAAAAGTCTTATTTTTTATGTCGTTACAACACTTACCAAAGGCCACATTCAAATTCTCTCCGTTTTTCATCCGTCAGTTTTTCCACTACAATGTTTTAGAACTTGAGTGAAAACAATACACTTCCTTTGAGGAGCGGAAAAAACCCAAATTTCTTGATTTGGCTTAAAAAATGCCAATATGGCAACCCTGTCAGCGAGAGCACGAGCACTATGATTCATGATGATGACACCGTGAGATGTGATTACCCCTACCTCACCCCACGCGCTTGAACATTCGTCGTTATATACATCTCCGAAAGGGAGTGAAGATGGAAGCGCGTTTTCGCTCTGTTCTTCTGACGATTTGTTCTTTTTCGCCAAGCGAAGCTAGAGAAATGAATATTTTACCCCGCCTTTTTATTCGAATGCAATTCTTTTTAATGCGTGAAACTGAGAGCAAAACCCGCTCAATTACGTACGGATGAGTTCCAAGCATAGAGCATTAGTTTTTATGTTGCAGGTCGTTACGGTGTTTGTCGGATTTGACTGTTTTATTTTTATTCTCCTTCCTGCCGTTTCGAGAGCTTTCTATGTCGAAGAGTGCCACTATACATTTTACCCCGGGATTAAAAAAAAGGGGGGGGCAAATTAGAAATGCATGCGGTATTTATATCATGCTGCAGACAGGTACGTAAAATATGACGTAGTATTAACATTTAACATGGTTTATAAATAGTTAGCGGAGACTATCATTTCAGATTGCTAGGTTAGTGTTACGTATTCGTAATGAAATGAATGGGCACAGAACCGATGAAAGCTCCATAAAATTTATTATTTCCAGAAACACTTTAAAATTCAGAATTTTTCACATAAATGTACTCCTACAGCTCTTCTAAGTATGACAGAACACAGCTTGTAGTTACCACTTTAAACTACTAAGAAAGCTGAACGAAAGGTGATGCTAAAAGCCTCAAAAGTGTACGTTAAATCTCTCAACAATCTGAGCTCTGATGCTCTCTATATCAGGGGTGGCCAACCTGCGGCTCTTTGAAGGATTATTTGTGGCTCTCGATAATGGTACCCCAGTTTCCTTCCCAGTTTGTGTTATTATATTTTTAAAAATTATTATCGTTTCGTATGTGTTTCAAAATGTCTTAAATTGCAGACAACAAATATGAAAGACTAAATGCAGCGTTGTAACAAATTTCATTTCCGTCCACCGTCCCTTGATTTTTTCTTTCTGAGTCCGTTTGAAATGAACATAATTCAAGGTGAGTTTTTCATTTCCAGTAGAATTATGAAGCAAAAAGCATCTGGAGAGTTAGAATTAATAGAGATGCAAGAAGATCGAGCTCTACAATTAAAATATAAATAGATGCCGATGACTGAATTTTGGAAATTTGTACCAGAATCGAAGTATCCTGCATTAAAAAAGGCTGCTTTTCGAATTATTTCAATATTCAGAACATCGTATTTATGTGAATCATTTTACTCCACTTTAAAATTCGTGAAATCCAAACACCGATCGCTATTAACTAACCAGCATCTCAAAGAATTTCTGAGAAGTGCTGTCACCAATTATTCACCAATTTTTTTTTTTTTTTAAGAATTTTCAAGAGAAGTAAAATAAATGTGATTAATTTTTAATATTTAAATTCAATACATATATTTTGTACTTTTATTTATATGTTTTCAATAAATATAATTTATATAAAAAAATTTAATACCTTTTTTTGCATACCCTTTAAATACGTATTTAATTGCGGCTCCCCAAAAAATTCAAATTTTGCAAAATGGCTCGGACTATCAAGGAGCTTGGCCGCCCCTGCTCTATATAGTTTTTCTTCGCCCGCCGAGAAATTTCAGTACCTTTGTTTTCTTCAAATTTCTGGAAGTAATACACAGTTATAGTTACATCGGGCCGGAAAGAACTACATAAGGATCGGACCAGTTGCACAGAAATCAAACTAGAATATTGTGAAATGGTTGTCGAGCTTGGCGACTGTTGATGATTTCTCACCAAATGTGGCGACAAAAAGTAGTTGCTAAAATAATCTCCAGCTTTGCCAGCTATTTCCTCAATGTTAAATGGATTACCCCTGTAACCTTATTTTTCCGGCGATGCTTCGCACCCTGAGGCCTTTCATGTTACATTATACAACAGGTTCTACAATTTACATATAATTTGACTCAAATTATTTACATGTATTTAAAATTCGTAACAATATATAATATGAGTAATATTTATAAATACACTTTATTATTAATATTTATTAATTATTGCGGAGCGCATTGTTTTCAAATATTGCTTCTCGCCATAAATAATGCATTTTTTTTTATTGAGATTATTTTATTGAGATATATTTTTTATTATTAGAGGCGGAGAAGCCGAGTAACTTTTATACCAAAGGTGTCATAGCATTTTCTTTTTTATATTTTCAGTACATGTTTCGAAGAGTGCAGTTTGAATTTAACAGTTATTTTTTAAAAAGGTAACGAGTGACTAGTTTTTTTTAAGTGACCAAGGATTCGCCATATTTTTGATTATGAATTCAATTAAATAATTATTAATGTTACATATGGAGATCGAACAATAACCATAAGCTAGTGCATCCAGAGATTCCGAGCCAGAAACTGTAAGCTGGACGACAAACCTCTTCACGAAGATCTATAGCGGTTGACGAAGACGTCCTTCAAACGCTGACGGAATAAAATCCCATCGTAACTATTAATACTAGCAGAGGCTACTGGAAGTAACTAGAATCAGAGTAATATTTATACATTTTCTGGAAAGTGCTGGCTGCATGGGCGTTTTCGTGGTTTTCCCCATATGTAACGTGCATACGAACCAGTTTCCCTTAAAAAGTCCTCCACGAAGGTATCCCTCCCCTTAGGCAGATAACCCTCGAGGCTTTACTATAATCACACACACACATAAATTCCCTGGCCTGGGCTTCGAAAGTTGGATTTAGAAAATTCCTCTTCAGTTGCAGAAGTGCAAAGGACGAAAGAGAAGCCAGTGATAAAATAAGACAAATAAGAAAGAAAGGAAGGAAGTCAATGTACTGGCGCCCTCTATTGAGGAAAAACATAAAAAAACGATGAAATTTTGTTTTTAAATTGAGGTTAAATTCGGATAGGAATTTGGGTCATTAATTAGAATTGAAATATGTTTATAAGTGCGAAACTTGTCTAAATAATCTAATTCGCCAATAGAAGATTGTTTTTGAATAATTTTGGCTGCAACAAGTCAGCAATATGATTTTCTGACCGACAGTTCACGGAATTTATGTGATTCTTTTCTTTTAACATATGCCTCATGCTTCTCAACGCGGAATTTTAAGGCTGTGTTAGTTTGATCAATGTAAATTTAACTACGTGGGGTAGGAGTCCTGTATATACCTCAGGAGTTCACATACCGAATAGGTTTCTTTAGTATGTCCTTCTTATCTTATCTTTATCAGGGGTCCTTACCTTATCTTATTACTGGTTTCTCGTTTGTCATTTGCATTTCTGCAGATGAAGGAGAAATTCCTGTGTTCAGTGTTCGAAACTAGTACTGCAAATTTATGAATATTATGCTTAAGACACAATAACACGCCGAATAAATACTAATTCAGAAGTCAAACAACAAAAATCAGCGTAATATTTGCAAAATTTTCACAGGACTAGTTTCGATGGTTTTACCGAACCACCATCTTCAGCTGCAAAACCGCAAATGAACAAGATAGGAAATAATGATTAGATAAGATAAGAAAGCCTGGACAAGAATAAGCAAGTGGCGCCATCTGTTGGCGAAACCAGAACTAAAACATAATTTCTCTAAAAGCCGAAGGCAAATTTGGATTGGAATTAGGATCGTTAAGTAGAACAGAAAGATTTTTATGAATGTGAAATGCCTCTAGAAAATCCAGTTCTCCAATGGAAGATGTTTTTTGAATAATTTTAGCAGCAGAAATATTAAAAGTGTGATTTTCGGACCAACAATGTTGAGCAACAGAAGACTTCTGTGTTTCCTTTTTTCTAACATATGCCTCATGTTCCTTGATGCGAAATTTTAAGGCTCTCTTAGTTTGGCCAATGTAAATTAAACCGCACTGGCAAGGAATCCTATAAATACCCCAGGAATTCATATCCGGAATGGGGTCTTTGAGTATAGAAGTCCGAATTTTATTGATGGGAGAATAAACAACCCGAAAGTTAAATTTCTGGAACATATGTGCAACTTTATAGCTAATTGATGGAAAGAAGGGAATGACAACAGAATTTTTATAATCTCCTAAAATAAGAGTGTGGCTTTTAGTGTGTTGAGATGAGAAATTTTAACTGCTTGATTAATAATGTTGGGTGAAAAGCCCCTGTCAATAGCTATTGCTTTTAAATAATTTAGTTCTTCATCAAGGGCTAGTTTGGAGGAGCAAACTTGAAGAGCACGGAAAACATAGGAATAAAATGAAGCTAACTTTTGTTTAGTCAGATGACATGATTTAAAGTGTGGTGGAAGGCAAACAGATGAAGGTTTATCGTAAACTGTAGTACTGAAATTGGATGTGTTTCGTGTGACCAGAATGTCGAGAAACGGAAGAGAATTGCAAGTCTCAAGTTCAAAAGTGAACTGAATAGCAGGATCGATAGAATTCATTGTTGAAAGAACTTTACATTTAAATTATCTTTTAACTTTACATTAAATTAACATTACATTTAAATTTACATTTAAATCATCTTTATTACCTTCAAACAGGGTAAAAGTATCGTCTACGTAGCGGAACCATGCCGGGAAGTTTAAAGTTTCAAACAGGCTTTTAGAGAAATTATGTTTTAGTTCTGGTTTCGCCAACAGATGGCGCCACTTGCTTATTCTTGTCCAGACTTTCTTATCTTATCTAATCATTATTTCCTATCTTGTTCATTTGCGGTTTTGCAGCTGAAGATGGTGGTTCGGTAAAACCATCGAAACTAGTCCTGTGAAAATTTTGCAAATATTACGCTGATTTTTGTTGTTTGACTTCTGAATTAGTATTTATTCGGCGTGTTATTGTGTCTTAATTATAGAAGCCCCAAACAGGCTTATTTTTTGCTTTCTTTTTTGCACGTGGTGTGGCCGCCATTTTGTGATTGTAGGAGTTTCGGTGAGTACTTTTTTGCAATTTTCAAGTTATGTTTATGTTTTGTACATTTGGATATTGTGCTTTGCATGTCTGATTTCATGCATTTTGCTTACAAACGTTTTGTTTTCTATTCATTTCAGTGAGGGATTTTTCTGCTGTTTTGTGTGTACTTTATTATTGCTCAGTTAATTTAGTTTGTTTTTCTACATTGTTTATCATGCCTTCATCCGTTAATCGTTTCACTAAATTACGCCTGAAACTTCAAAAATTCCTGAATCATCTTGACTTTTTACTTAAATGTAAATGTAAGAAATGGATCCCCAATTTTATTCAAATCAAATCTAATCAAAAACCTTCGAGTCGCGTTTCAAGAATTCTGTTAAATTGCAAGCTTGCCTTACTTCGGTCCGTGATAAGGGATACACGTCAACAATTGTCCAAAATTGAACATGAACTCTATAAGCTTCATCTGGAACTCGCTAAATCATATCCAAAATTCACTGCCCTTGAACAAAAGTCTTGGTCTAGAACGGAGAATGCAGTTAACCGTCATAAAAACACCCTTGCAGTTAAATTCAAAAAACTTCTTTTACAGTCTTCCAGTTCAAGTAGTTCAAAAAATCTTCCCATTGTAAACATCAAGCCAATAGTTAATATTTCTAATGTTAGTCTTTCAGAAGAACAAGAGAGAATTCTAAAATATAATTTCAACTTCTCACAAACCTGTAAACCCTCGATTCCAAAGATTTTGGCTCCTATCGAAAAAGCTTTCAAGTTCACTAAAGTTTCAGATTCACAGAAAGAAATGATTAGGCATCTTATCGCTCATAATGTGAAATTCAGTCATAAACCTTTGAAACCAAATCTAACTGCGAGAGAAAGAGCTACAATGCGCGAAATTCATTCTAACCCGGATATTATCATTTCAAAGGCCGACAAAGGTGGCCAGATAGTCGTCATGGATAAGAACACTTACATCGATGGTGTCACTAAACTCTTAAACGAAGGACCATATAATCCGATCCCTAAAGATCCTTCACCTTCGGACTTGTCCAAAATAAAAACTGCGATCAAATCTTCGCAAATCATTTCAAGCAACTTAAAACATTCGCTTATCCCATCTGTTGCGAATTGTGCCAGATTATATGCTCTTCCCAAAATTCATAAAAGTGGTGTTCCTTTCCGCCCTATTGTATCAAATTTAGGTACTGCCTCGTATCCATTAGCTAAATATTTAGTTTCTAGATTTTCCACTCTATTAGACAATAACATTTACACCATAAAAAATTCAATAGAGTTTGTAAAAAAGGTTAAAAACATTTCTTCTAGTAATTTACTCATGGTTTCTTTTGATGTAAAATCATTATTCACCAATGTCCCAGTGGAGGGTGCATTAAGATGTCTAGAAACCAGACTTCGCGAATTTCATTTCTCTTGCATCGAAATTGATGAGCTAATTTCTCTCACTGAACTCTGTTTGAAACAAACACATTTTGTTTTCCAAAATAAATATTACAAGCAAACTGAGGGATTAGCCATGGGAAGCCCTCTCAGTCCCATCCTGGCTGATATCTACATGCATTATTATGAATCAAAACTGTTTGAAACTTTAAACTTCCCGGCATGGTTCCGCTACGTAGACGATACTTTTACCCTGTTTGAAGGTAATAAAGATGATTTAAATAAAGTTCTTTCAACAATGAATTCTATCGATCCTGCTATTCAGTTCACTTTTGAACTTGAGACTTGCAATTCTCTTCCGTTTCTCGACATTCTGGTCACACGTAACACATCCAATTTCAGTACTACAGTTTACCGTAAACCTTCATCTGTTTGCCTTCCACCACACTTTAAATCATGTCATCCGACTAAACAAAAGTTAGTTTCATTTTATTCCTATGTTTTCCGTGCTCTTCAAGTTTGCTCCTCCAAACTAGCCCTTGATGAAGAACTAAATTATTTAAAAGCAATAGCTATTGACAGGGGCTTTTCACCCAACATTATTAATCAAGCAGTTAAAAAATTCTCATCTCAACACACTAAAAGCCACACTCTTATTTTAGGAGATTATAAAAATTCTGTTGTCATTCCCTTCTTTCCATCAATTAGCTATAAAGTTGCACATATTTTGCAGAAATTTAACTTTCGGGTTGTTTATTCTCCCATCAATAAAATTCGGACTTCTATACTCAAAGACCCCATTCCGGATATGAATTCCTGGGGTATTTATAGGATTCCTTGCCAGTGTGGTTTAATTTACATTGGCCAAACTAAGAGAGCCTTAAAATTTCGCATCAAGGAACATGAGGCATATGTTAGAAAAAAGGAAACACAGAAGTCTTCTGTTGCTCAACATTGTTGGTCCGAAAATCACACTTTTAATTTTTCTGCTGCTAAAATTATTCAAAAAACATCTTCCATTGGAGAACTGGATTTTCTAGAGGCATTTCACATTCATAAAAATCTTTCTGTTCTAGTTAACGATCCTAATTCCAATCCAAATTTGCCTTCGGCTTTTAGAGAAATTATGTTTTAGTTCTGGTTTGGCCAACAGATGGCGCCACTTGCTTATTCTTGTCCAGACTTTCTTATCTTATCTAATCATTATTTCCTATCTTGTTCATTTGCGGTTTTGCAGCTGAAGATGGTGGTTCGGTAAAACCATCGAAACTAGTCCTGTGAAAATTTTGCAAATATTACGCTGATTTTTGTTGTTTGACTTCTGAATTAGTATTTATTCGGCGTGTTATTGTGTCTTAATTATAGAAGCCCCAAACAGGCTTATTTTTTGCTTTCTTTTTTGCACGTGGTGTGGCCGCCATTTTGTGATTGTAGGAGTTTCGGTGAGTACTTTTTTGCAATTTTCAAGTTATGTTTATGTTTTGTACATTTGGATATTGTGCTTTGCATGTCTGATTTCATGCATTTTGCTTACAAACGTTTTGTTTTCTATTCATTTCAGTGAGGGATTTTTCTGCTGTTTTGTGTGTACTTTATTATTGCTCAGTTAATTTAGTTTGTTTTTCTGCATTGTTTATCATGCCTTCATCCGTTAATCGTTTCACTAAATTACGCCTGAAACTTCAAAAATTCCTGAATCATCTTGACTTTTTACTTAAATGTAAATGTAAGAAATGGATCCCCAATTTTATTCAAATCAAATCTAATCAAAAACCTTCGAGTCGCGTTTCAAGAATTCTGTTAAATTGCAAGCTTGCCTTACTTCGGTCCGTGATAAGGGATACACGTCAACAATTGTCCAAAATTGAACATGAACTCTATAAGCTTCATCTGGAACTCGCTAAATCATATCCAAAATTCACTGCCCTTGAACAAAAGTCTTGGTCTAGAACGGAGAATGCAGTTAACCGTCATAAAAACACCCTTGCAGTTAAATTCAAAAAACTTCTTTTACAGTCTTCCAGTTCAAGTAGTTCAAAAAATCTTCCCATTGTAAACATCAAGCCAATAGTTAATATTTCTAATGTTAGTCTTTCAGAAGAACAAGAGAGAATTCTAAAATATAATTTCAACTTCTCACAAACCTGTAAACCCTCGATTCCAAAGATTTTGGCTCCTATCGAAAAAGCTTTCAAGTTCACTAAAGTTTCAGATTCACAGAAAGAAATGATTAGGCATCTTATCGCTCATAATGTGAAATTCAGTCATAAACCTTTGAAACCAAATCTAACTGCGAGAGAAAGAGCTACAATGCGCGAAATTCATTCTAACCCGGATATTATCATTTCAAAGGCCGACAAAGGTGGCCAGATAGTCGTCATGGATAAGAACACTTACATCGATGGTGTCACTAAACTCTTAAACGAAGGACCATATAATCCGATCCCTAAAGATCCTTCACCTTCGGACTTGTCCAAAATAAAAACTGCGATCAAATCTTCGCAAATCATTTCAAGCAACTTAAAACATTCGCTTATCCCATCTGTTGCGAATTGTGCCAGATTATATGCTCTTCCCAAAATTCATAAAAGTGGTGTTCCTTTCCGCCCTATTGTATCAAATTTAGGTACTGCCTCGTATCCATTAGCTAAATATTTAGTTTCTAGATTTTCCACTCTATTAGACAATAACATTTACACCATAAAAAATTCAATAGAGTTTGTAAAAAAGGTTAAAAACATTTCTTCTAGTAATTTACTCATGGTTTCTTTTGATGTAAAATCATTATTCACCAATGTCCCAGTGGAGGGTGCATTAAGATGTCTAGAAACCAGACTTCGCGAATTTCATTTCTCTTGCATCGAAATTGATGAGCTAATTTCTCTCACTGAACTCTGTTTGAAACAAACACATTTTGTTTTCCAAAATAAATATTACAAGCAAACTGAGGGATTAGCCATGGGAAGCCCTCTCAGTCCCATCCTGGCTGATATCTACATGCATTATTATGAATCAAAACTGTTTGAAACTTTAAACTTCCCGGCATGGTTCCGCTACGTAGACGATACTTTTACCCTGTTTGAAGGTAATAAAGATGATTTAAATAAAGTTCTTTCAACAATGAATTCTATCGATCCTGCTATTCAGTTCACTTTTGAACTTGAGACTTGCAATTCTCTTCCGTTTCTCGACATTCTGGTCACACGTAACACATCCAATTTCAGTACTACAGTTTACCGTAAACCTTCATCTGTTTGCCTTCCACCACACTTTAAATCATGTCATCCGACTAAACAAAAGTTAGTTTCATTTTATTCCTATGTTTTCCGTGCTCTTCAAGTTTGCTCCTCCAAACTAGCCCTTGATGAAGAACTAAATTATTTAAAAGCAATAGCTATTGACAGGGGCTTTTCACCCAACATTATTAATCAAGCAGTTAAAAAATTCTCATCTCAACACACTAAAAGCCACACTCTTATTTTAGGAGATTATAAAAATTCTGTTGTCATTCCCTTCTTTCCATCAATTAGCTATAAAGTTGCACATATTTTGCAGAAATTTAACTTTCGGGTTGTTTATTCTCCCATCAATAAAATTCGGACTTCTATACTCAAAGACCCCATTCCGGATATGAATTCCTGGGGTATTTATAGGATTCCTTGCCAGTGTGGTTTAATTTACATTGGCCAAACTAAGAGAGCCTTAAAATTTCGCATCAAGGAACATGAGGCATATGTTAGAAAAAAGGAAACACAGAAGTCTTCTGTTGCTCAACATTGTTGGTCCGAAAATCACACTTTTAATTTTTCTGCTGCTAAAATTATTCAAAAAACATCTTCCATTGGAGAACTGGATTTTCTAGAGGCATTTCACATTCATAAAAATCTTTCTGTTCTAGTTAACGATCCTAATTCCAATCCAAATTTGCCTTCGGCTTTTAGAGAAATTATGTTTTAGTTCTGGTTTGGCCAACAGATGGCGCCACTTGCTTATTCTTGTCCAGACTTTCTTATCTTATCTAATCATTATTTCCTATCTTGTTCATTTGCGGTTTTGCAG
Organism: Stegodyphus dumicola; assembly: GCF_044657685.1. Taxonomy (NCBI): domain Eukaryota; kingdom Metazoa; phylum Arthropoda; class Arachnida; order Araneae; family Eresidae; genus Stegodyphus; species Stegodyphus dumicola. The sequence goes on from NC_140769.1 coordinate 136,530,862, forward strand.
CTGAAGATGGTGGTTCGGTAAAACCATCGAAACTAGTCCTGTGAAAATTTTGCAAATATTACGCTGATTTTTGTTGTTTGACTTCTGAATTAGTATTTATTCGGCGTGTTATTGTGTCTTAATTATAGAAGCCCCAAACAGGCTTATTTTTTGCTTTCTTTTTTGCACGTGGTGTGGCCGCCATTTTGTGATTGTAGGAGTTTCGGTGAGTACTTTTTTGCAATTTTCAAGTTATGTTTATGTTTTGTACATTTGGATATTGTGCTTTGCATGTCTGATTTCATGCATTTTGCTTACAAACGTTTTGTTTTCTATTCATTTCAGTGAGGGATTTTTCTGCTGTTTTGTGTGTACTTTATTATTGCTCAGTTAATTTAGTTTGTTTTTCTGCATTGTTTATCATGCCTTCATCCGTTAATCGTTTCACTAAATTACGCCTGAAACTTCAAAAATTCCTGAATCATCTTGACTTTTTACTTAAATGTAAATGTAAGAAATGGATCCCCAATTTTATTCAAATCAAATCTAATCAAAAACCTTCGAGTCGCGTTTCAAGAATTCTGTTAAATTGCAAGCTTGCCTTACTTCGGTCCGTGATAAGGGATACACGTCAACAATTGTCCAAAATTGAACATGAACTCTATAAGCTTCATCTGGAACTCGCTAAATCATATCCAAAATTCACTGCCCTTGAACAAAAGTCTTGGTCTAGAACGGAGAATGCAGTTAACCGTCATAAAAACACCCTTGCAGTTAAATTCAAAAAACTTCTTTTACAGTCTTCCAGTTCAAGTAGTTCAAAAAATCTTCCCATTGTAAACATCAAGCCAATAGTTAATATTTCTAATGTTAGTCTTTCAGAAGAACAAGAGAGAATTCTAAAATATAATTTCAACTTCTCACAAACCTGTAAACCCTCGATTCCAAAGATTTTGGCTCCTATCGAAAAAGCTTTCAAGTTCACTAAAGTTTCAGATTCACAGAAAGAAATGATTAGGCATCTTATCGCTCATAATGTGAAATTCAGTCATAAACCTTTGAAACCAAATCTAACTGCGAGAGAAAGAGCTACAATGCGCGAAATTCATTCTAACCCGGATATTATCATTTCAAAGGCCGACAAAGGTGGCCAGATAGTCGTCATGGATAAGAACACTTACATCGATGGTGTCACTAAACTCTTAAACGAAGGACCATATAATCCGATCCCTAAAGATCCTTCACCTTCGGACTTGTCCAAAATAAAAACTGCGATCAAATCTTCGCAAATCATTTCAAGCAACTTAAAACATTCGCTTATCCCATCTGTTGCGAATTGTGCCAGATTATATGCTCTTCCCAAAATTCATAAAAGTGGTGTTCCTTTCCGCCCTATTGTATCAAATTTAGGTACTGCCTCGTATCCATTAGCTAAATATTTAGTTTCTAGATTTTCCACTCTATTAGACAATAACATTTACACCATAAAAAATTCAATAGAGTTTGTAAAAAAGGTTAAAAACATTTCTTCTAGTAATTTACTCATGGTTTCTTTTGATGTAAAATCATTATTCACCAATGTCCCAGTGGAGGGTGCATTAAGATGTCTAGAAACCAGACTTCGCGAATTTCATTTCTCTTGCATCGAAATTGATGAGCTAATTTCTCTCACTGAACTCTGTTTGAAACAAACACATTTTGTTTTCCAAAATAAATATTACAAGCAAACTGAGGGATTAGCCATGGGAAGCCCTCTCAGTCCCATCCTGGCTGATATCTACATGCATTATTATGAATCAAAACTGTTTGAAACTTTAAACTTCCCGGCATGGTTCCGCTACGTAGACGATACTTTTACCCTGTTTGAAGGTAATAAAGATGATTTAAATAAAGTTCTTTCAACAATGAATTCTATCGATCCTGCTATTCAGTTCACTTTTGAACTTGAGACTTGCAATTCTCTTCCGTTTCTCGACATTCTGGTCACACGTAACACATCCAATTTCAGTACTACAGTTTACCGTAAACCTTCATCTGTTTGCCTTCCACCACACTTTAAATCATGTCATCCGACTAAACAAAAGTTAGTTTCATTTTATTCCTATGTTTTCCGTGCTCTTCAAGTTTGCTCCTCCAAACTAGCCCTTGATGAAGAACTAAATTATTTAAAAGCAATAGCTATTGACAGGGGCTTTTCACCCAACATTATTAATCAAGCAGTTAAAAAATTCTCATCTCAACACACTAAAAGCCACACTCTTATTTTAGGAGATTATAAAAATTCTGTTGTCATTCCCTTCTTTCCATCAATTAGCTATAAAGTTGCACATATTTTGCAGAAATTTAACTTTCGGGTTGTTTATTCTCCCATCAATAAAATTCGGACTTCTATACTCAAAGACCCCATTCCGGATATGAATTCCTGGGGTATTTATAGGATTCCTTGCCAGTGTGGTTTAATTTACATTGGCCAAACTAAGAGAGCCTTAAAATTTCGCATCAAGGAACATGAGGCATATGTTAGAAAAAAGGAAACACAGAAGTCTTCTGTTGCTCAACATTGTTGGTCCGAAAATCACACTTTTAATTTTTCTGCTGCTAAAATTATTCAAAAAACATCTTCCATTGGAGAACTGGATTTTCTAGAGGCATTTCACATTCATAAAAATCTTTCTGTTCTAGTTAACGATCCTAATTCCAATCCAAATTTGCCTTCGGCTTTTAGAGAAATTATGTTTTAGTTCTGGTTTGGCCAACAGATGGCGCCACTTGCTTATTCTTGTCCAGACTTTCTTATCTTATCTAATCATTATTTCCTATCTTGTTCATTTGCGGTTTTGCAGCTGAAGATGGTGGTTCGGTAAAACCATCGAAACTAGTCCTGTGAAAATTTTGCAAATATTACGCTGATTTTTGTTGTTTGACTTCTGAATTAGTATTTATTCGGCGTGTTATTGTGTCTTAATTATAGAAGCCCCAAACAGGCTTATTTTTTGCTTTCTTTTTTGCACGTGGTGTGGCCGCCATTTTGTGATTGTAGGAGTTTCGGTGAGTACTTTTTTGCAATTTTCAAGTTATGTTTATGTTTTGTACATTTGGATATTGTGCTTTGCATGTCTGATTTCATGCATTTTGCTTACAAACGTTTTGTTTTCTATTCATTTCAGTGAGGGATTTTTCTGCTGTTTTGTGTGTACTTTATTATTGCTCAGTTAATTTAGTTTGTTTTTCTGCATTGTTTATCATGCCTTCATCCGTTAATCGTTTCACTAAATTACGCCTGAAACTTCAAAAATTCCTGAATCATCTTGACTTTTTACTTAAATGTAAATGTAAGAAATGGATCCCCAATTTTATTCAAATCAAATCTAATCAAAAACCTTCGAGTCGCGTTTCAAGAATTCTGTTAAATTGCAAGCTTGCCTTACTTCGGTCCGTGATAAGGGATACACGTCAACAATTGTCCAAAATTGAACATGAACTCTATAAGCTTCATCTGGAACTCGCTAAATCATATCCAAAATTCACTGCCCTTGAACAAAAGTCTTGGTCTAGAACGGAGAATGCAGTTAACCGTCATAAAAACACCCTTGCAGTTAAATTCAAAAAACTTCTTTTACAGTCTTCCAGTTCAAGTAGTTCAAAAAATCTTCCCATTGTAAACATCAAGCCAATAGTTAATATTTCTAATGTTAGTCTTTCAGAAGAACAAGAGAGAATTTTAAAATATAATTTCAACTTCTCACAAACCTGTAAACCCTCGATTCCAAAGATTTTGGCTCCTATCGAAAAAGCTTTCAAGTTCACTAAAGTTTCAGATTCACAGAAAGAAATGATTAGGCATCTTATCGCTCATAATGTGAAATTCAGTCATAAACCTTTGAAACCAAATCTAACTGCGAGAGAAAGAGCTACAATGCGCGAAATTCATTCTAACCCGGATATTATCATTTCAAAGGCCGACAAAGGTGGCCAGATAGTCGTCATGGATAAGAACACTTACATCGATGGTGTCACTAAACTCTTAAACGAAGGACCATATAATCCGATCCCTAAAGATCCTTCACCTTCGGACTTGTCCAAAATAAAAACTGCGATCAAATCTTCGCAAATCATTTCAAGCAACTTAAAACATTCGCTTATCCCATCTGTTGCGAATTGTGCCAGATTATATGCTCTTCCCAAAATTCATAAAAGTGGTGTTCCTTTCCGCCCTATTGTATCAAATTTAGGTACTGCCTCGTATCCATTAGCTAAATATTTAGTTTCTAGATTTTCCACTCTATTAGACAATAACATTTACACCATAAAAAATTCAATAGAGTTTGTAAAAAAGGTTAAAAACATTTCTTCTAGTAATTTACTCATGGTTTCTTTTGATGTAAAATCATTATTCACCAATGTCCCAGTGGAGGGTGCATTAAGATGTCTAGAAACCAGACTTCGCGAATTTCATTTCTCTTGCATCGAAATTGATGAGCTAATTTCTCTCACTGAACTCTGTTTGAAACAAATACATTTTGTTTTCCAAAATAAATATTACAAGCGAACTGAGGGATTAGCCATGGGAAGCCCTCTCAGTCCCATCCTGGCTGATATCTACATGCATTATTATGAATCAAAACTGTTTGAAACTTTAAACTTCCCGGCATGGTTCCGCTACGTAGACGATACTTTTACCCTGTTTGAAGGTAATAAAGATGATTTAAATAAAGTTCTTTCAACAATGAATTCTATCGATCCTGCTATTCAGTTCACTTTTGAACTTGAGACTTGCAATTCTCTTCCGTTTCTCGACATTCTGGTCACACGTAACACATCCAATTTCAGTACTACAGTTTACCGTAAACCTTCATCTGTTTGCCTTCCACCACACTTTAAATCATGTCATCCGACTAAACAAAAGTTAGCTTCATTTTATTCCTATGTTTTCCGTGCTCTTCAAGTTTGCTCCTCCAAACTAGCCCTTGATGAAGAACTAAATTATTTAAAAGCAATAGCTATTGACAGGGGCTTTTCACCCAACATTATTAATCAAGCAGTTAAAAAATTCTCATCTCAACACACTAAAAGCCACACTCTTATTTTAGGAGATTATAAAAATTCTGTTGTCATTCCCTTCTTTCCATCAATTAGCTATAAAGTTGCACATATTTTGCAGAAATTTAACTTTCGGGTTGTTTATTCTCCCATCAATAAAATTCGGACTTCTATACTCAAAGACCCCATTCCGGATATGAATTCCTGGGGTATTTATAGGATTCCTTGCCAGTGTGGTTTAATTTACATTGGCCAAACTAAGAGAGCCTTAAAATTTCGCATCAAGGAACATGAGGCATATGTTAGAAAAAAGAAAACACAGAAGTCTTCTGTTGCTCAACATTGTTGGTCCGAAAATCACACTTTTAATTTTTCTGCTGCTAAAATTATTCAAAAAACATCTTCCATTGGAGAACTGGATTTTCTAGAGGCATTTCACATTCATAAAAATCTTTCTGTTCTAGTTAACGATCCTAATTCCAATCCAAATTTGCCTTCGGCTTTTAGAGAAATTATGTTTTAGTTCTGGTTTCGCCAACAGATGGCGCCACTTGCTTATTCTTGTCCAGACTTTCTTATCTTATCTAATCATTATTTCCTATCTTGTTTATTTGCGGTTTTGCAGCTGAAGATGGTGGTTCGGTAAAACCATCGAAACTAGTCCTGTGAAAATTTTGCAAATATTACGCTGATTTTTGTTGTTTGACTTCTGAATTAGTATTTATTCGGCGTGTTATTGTGTCTTAATTATAGAAGCCCCAAACAGGCTTATTTTTTGCTTTCTTTTTTGCACGTGGTGTGGCCGCCATTTTGTGATTGTAGGAGTTTCGGTGAGTACTTTTTTGCAATTTTCAAGTTATGTTTATGTTTTGTACATTTGGATATTGTGCTTTGCATGTCTGATTTCATGCATTTTGCTTACAAACGTTTTGTTTTCTATTCATTTCAGTGAGGGATTTTTCTGCTGTTTTGTGTGTACTTTATTATTGCTCAGTTAATTTAGTTTGTTTTTCTGCATTGTTTATCATGCCTTCATCCGTTAATCGTTTCACTAAATTACGCCTGAAACTTCAAAAATTCCTGAATCATCTTGACTTTTTACTTAAATGTAAATGTAAGAAATGGATCCCCAATTTTATTCAAATCAAATCTAATCAAAAACCTTCGAGTCGCGTTTCAAGAATTCTGTTAAATTGCAAGCTTGCCTTACTTCGGTCCGTGATAAGGGATACACGTCAACAATTGTCCAAAATTGAACATGAACTCTATAAGCTTCATCTGGAACTCGCTAAATCATATCCAAAATTCACTGCCCTTGAACAAAAGTCTTGGTCTAGAACGGAGAATGCAGTTAACCGTCATAAAAACACCCTTGCAGTTAAATTCAAAAAACTTCTTTTACAGTCTTCCAGTTCAAGTAGTTCAAAAAATCTTCCCATTGTAAACATCAAGCCAATAGTTAATATTTCTAATGTTAGTCTTTCAGAAGAACAAGAGAGAATTCTAAAATATAATTTCAACTTCTCACAAACCTGTAAACCCTCGATTCCAAAGATTTTGGCTCCTATCGAAAAAGCTTTCAAGTTCACTAAAGTTTCAGATTCACAGAAAGAAATGATTAGGCATCTTATCGCTCATAATGTGAAATTCAGTCATAAACCTTTGAAACCAAATCTAACTGCGAGAGAAAGAGCTACAATGCGCGAAATTCATTCTAACCCGGATATTATCATTTCAAAGGCCGACAAAGGTGGCCAGATAGTCGTCATGGATAAGAACACTTACATCGATGGTGTCACTAAACTCTTAAACGAAGGACCATATAATCCGATCCCTAAAGATCCTTCACCTTCGGACTTGTCCAAAATAAAAACTGCGATCAAATCTTCGCAAATCATTTCAAGCAACTTAAAACATTCGCTTATCCCATCTGTTGCGAATTGTGCCAGATTATATGCTCTTCCCAAAATTCATAAAAGTGGTGTTCCTTTCCGCCCTATTGTATCAAATTTAGGTACTGCCTCGTATCCATTAGCTAAATATTTAGTTTCTAGATTTTCCACTCTATTAGACAATAACATTTACACCATAAAAAATTCAATAGAGTTTGTAAAAAAGGTTAAAAACATTTCTTCTAGTAATTTACTCATGGTTTCTTTTGATGTAAAATCATTATTCACCAATGTCCCAGTGGAGGGTGCATTAAGATGTCTAGAAACCAGACTTCGCGAATTTCATTTCTCTTGCATCGAAATTGATGAGCTAATTTCTCTCACTGAACTCTGTTTGAAACAAATACATTTTGTTTTCCAAAATAAATATTACAAGCGAACTGAGGGATTAGCCATGGGAAGCCCTCTCAGTCCCATCCTGGCTGATATCTACATGCATTATTATGAATCAAAACTGTTTGAAACTTTAAACTTCCCGGCATGGTTCCGCTACGTAGACGATACTTTTACCCTGTTTGAAGGTAATAAAGATGATTTAAATAAAGTTCTTTCAACAATGAATTCTATCGATCCTGCTATTCAGTTCACTTTTGAACTTGAGACTTGCAATTCTCTTCCGTTTCTCGACATTCTGGTCACACGTAACACATCCAATTTCAGTACTACAGTTTACCGTAAACCTTCATCTGTTTGCCTTCCACCACACTTTAAATCATGTCATCCGACTAAACAAAAGTTAGCTTCATTTTATTCCTATGTTTTCCGTGCTCTTCAAGTTTGCTCCTCCAAACTAGCCCTTGATGAAGAACTAAATTATTTAAAAGCAATAGCTATTGACAGGGGCTTTTCACCCAACATTATTAATCAAGCAGTTAAAAAATTCTCATCTCAACACACTAAAAGCCACACTCTTATTTTAGGAGATTATAAAAATTCTGTTGTCATTCCCTTCTTTCCATCAATTAGCTATAAAGTTGCACATATTTTGCAGAAATTTAACTTTCGGGTTGTTTATTCTCCCATCAATAAAATTCGGACTTCTATACTCAAAGACCCCATTCCGGATATGAATTCCTGGGGTATTTATAGGATTCCTTGCCAGTGTGGTTTAATTTACATTGGCCAAACTAAGAGAGCCTTAAAATTTCGCATCAAGGAACATGAGGCATATGTTAGAAAAAAGAAAACACAGAAGTCTTCTGTTGCTCAACATTGTTGGTCCGAAAATCACACTTTTAATTTTTCTGCTGCTAAAATTATTCAAAAAACATCTTCCATTGGAGAACTGGATTTTCTAGAGGCATTTCACATTCATAAAAATCTTTCTGTTCTAGTTAACGATCCTAATTCCAATCCAAATTTGCCTTCGGCTTTTAGAGAAATTATGTTTTAGTTCTGGTTTCGCCAACAGATGGCGCCACTTGCTTATTCTTGTCCAGACTTTCTTATCTTATCTAATCATTATTTCCTATCTTGTTTATTTGCGGTTTTGCAGCTGAAGATGGTGGTTCGGTAAAACCATCGAAACTAGTCCTGTGAAAATTTTGCAAATATTACGCTGATTTTTGTTGTTTGACTTCTGAATTAGTATTTATTCGGCGTGTTATTGTGTCTTAATTATAGAAGCCCCAAACAGGCTTATTTTTTGCTTTCTTTTTTGCACGTGGTGTGGCCGCCATTTTGTGATTGTAGGAGTTTCGGTGAGTACTTTTTTGCAATTTTCAAGTTATGTTTATGTTTTGTACATTTGGATACTGTGCTTTGCATGTCTGATTTCATGCATTTTGCTTACAAACGTTTTGTTTTCTATTCATTTCAGTGAGGGATTTTTCTGCTGTTTTGTGTGTACTTTATTATTGCTCAGTTAATTTAGTTTGTTTTTCTGCATTGTTTATCATGCCTTCATCCGTTAATCGTTTCACTAAATTACGCCTGAAACTTCAAAAATTCCTGAATCATCTTGACTTTTTACTTAAATGTAAATGTAAGAAATGGATCCCCAATTTTATTCAAATCAAATCTAATCAAAAACCTTCGAGTCGCGTTTCAAGAATTCTGTTAAATTGCAAGCTTGCCTTACTTCGGTCCGTGATAAGGGATACACGTCAACAATTGTCCAAAATTGAACATGAACTCTATAAGCTTCATCTGGAACTCGCTAAATCATATCCAAAATTCACTGCCCTTGAACAAAAGTCTTGGTCTAGAACGGAGAATGCAGTTAACCGTCATAAAAACACCCTTGCAGTTAAATTCAAAAAACTTCTTTTACAGTCTTCCAGTTCAAGTAGTTCAAAAAATCTTCCCATTGTAAACATCAAGCCAATAGTTAATATTTCTAATGTTAGTCTTTCAGAAGAACAAGAGAGAATTCTAAAATATAATTTCAACTTCTCATAAACCTGTAAACCCTCGATTCCAAAGATTTTGGCTCCTATCGATAAAGCTTTCAAGTTCACTAAAGTTTCAGATTCACAGAAAGAAATGATTAGGCATCTTATCGCTCATAATGTGAAATTCAGTCATAAACCTTTGAAACCAAATCTAACTGCGAGAGAAAGAGCTACAATGCGCGAAATTCATTCTAACCCGGATATTATCATTTCAAAGGCCGACAAAGGTGGCCAGATAGTCGTCATGGATAAGAACACTTACATCGATGGTGTCACTAAACTCTTAAACGAAGGACCATATAATCCGATCCCTAAAGATCCTTCACCTTCGGACTTGTCCAAAATAAAAACTGCGATCAAATCTTCGCAAATCATTTCAAGCAACTTAAAACATTCGCTTATCCCATCTGTTGCGAATTGTGCCAGATTATATGCTCTTCCCAAAATTCATAAAAGTGGTGTTCCTTTCCGCCCTATTGTATCAAATTTAGGTACTGCCTCGTATCCATTAGCTAAATATTTAGTTTCTAGATTTTCCACTCTATTAGACAATAACATTTACACCATAAAAAATTCAATAGAGTTTGTAAAAAAGGTTAAAAACATTTCTTCTAGTAATTTACTCATGGTTTCTTTTGATGTAAAATCATTATTCACCAATGTCCCAGTGGAGGGTGCATTAAGATGTCTAGAAACCAGACTTCGCGAATTTCATTTCTCTTGCATCGAAATTGATGAGCTAATTTCTCTCACTGAACTCTGTTTGAAACAAACACATTTTGTTTTCCAAAATAAATATTACAAGCAAACTGAGGGATTAGCCATGGGAAGCCCTCTCAGTCCCATCCTGGCTGATATCTACATGCATTATTATGAATCAAAACTGTTTGAAACTTTAAACTTCCCGGCATGGTTCCGCTACGTAGACGATACTTTTACCCTGTTTGAAGGTAATAAAGATGATTTAAATAAAGTTCTTTCAACAATGAATTCTATCGATCCTGCTATTCAGTTCACTTTTGAACTTGAGACTTGCAATTCTCTTCCGTTTCTCGACATTCTGGTCACACGTAACACATCCAATTTCAGTACTACAGTTTACCGTAAACCTTCATCTGTTTGCCTTCCACCACACTTTAAATCATGTCATCCGACTAAACAAAAGTTAGTTTCATTTTATTCCTATGTTTTCCGTGCTCTTCAAGTTTGCTCCTCCAAACTAGCCCTTGATGAAGAACTAAATTATTTAAAAGCAATAGCTATTGACAGGGGCTTTTCACCCAACATTATTAATCAAGCAGTTAAAAAATTCTCATCTCAACACACTAAAAGCCACACTCTTATTTTAGGAGATTATAAAAATTCTGTTGTCATTCCCTTCTTTCCATCAATTAGCTATAAAGTTGCACATATTTTGCAGAAATTTAACTTTCGGGTTGTTTATTCTCCCATCAATAAAATTCGGACTTCTATACTCAAAGACCCCATTCCGGATATGAATTCCTGGGGTATTTATAGGATTCCTTGCCAGTGTGGTTTAATTTACATTGGCCAAACTAAGAGAGCCTTAAAATTTCGCATCAAGGAACATGAGGCATATGTTAGAAAAAAGGAAACACAGAAGTCTTCTGTTGCTCAACATTGTTGGTCCGAAAATCACACTTTTAATTTTTCTGCTGCTAAAATTATTCAAAAAACATCTTCCATTGGAGAACTGGATTTTCTAGAGGCATTTCACATTCATAAAAATCTTTCTGTTCTAGTTAACGATCCTAATTCCAATCCAAATTTGCCTTCGGCTTTTAGAGAAATTATGTTTTAGTTCTGGTTTCGCCAACAGATGGCGCCACTTGCTTATTCTTGTCCAGGCTTTCTTATCTTATCTAATCATTATTTCCTATCTTGTTCATTTGCGGTTTTGCAGCTGAAGATGGTGGTTCGGTAAAACCATCGAAACTAGTCCTGTGAAAATTTTGCAAATATTACGCTGATTTTTGTTGTTTGACTTCTGAATTAGAATATTATGCTGTTTCTTGTCCTTTAATTTTTCCAACAATCGTTATTCCGAGCCTAATTTTTCATGATAACTCTTTTAGGATGTTGACGGCTGCAGCGGCTAGTTTTCAAAAAACTACTATAACGAAAATAAAAAAGTGTGTGCCAACCCCTAACACTCTATCGGGAATTCTAAAGATATACTGTTTTTAAGCATTTTGTGATTGTGTTCTTGAATTTTATGTAGCAAAGAAAGCGGCTCTTAATAATAAAACTAAAAGAAAAAAAAATCTCAACAGGAATAAGTCCAAGAGCAAAGTGGTAACCTGCTGCGATGCTCACGAGAGCATAAAAAACCTTAACAAATCGTCTGGTGCGACATCAAAATCTGAAACCTTGCAGATTTTCTTTCTCTTTGTCTCTTTTTAATGAAAACCTGCTGAAAAAGATTAAAACTAGAGTTATTTATTTTCATCATTTTTTCATTGTAACCTTGTTGATGAAGTCTTTCAAAAATGTTTAGAACTTTATTCTACATATATGGATCTATGTGTTTAAGATCCACAAACCTTGTCAGGTGATGCCTCTGGATGAAATATAAGGTATTTCATTTGTCTTCTAAGAGGCATCAAGCATGATTAGTTCTTATAATGCTTCCGTTCAGCAACATATAATAATCTTTCATTTAGCTTTCATATTTAATCAATCTATAGTTAATGAACAAACTAAGCAAATCAAAAGTAATACTTGCAAACCTTAATAATTTAAATATTTATAATTTTAATAATATCGATATATCAAATTAACATAAATTAAAATACAGTAGAACTCCAATTACCCTAATCAATTGGGACCGGGCCCCATTCGGATAATCAAAAATTCGGATGATAGGATTTTTTCCGAAGAAAGGGTCTACGTCCACTTTCATTAGTTATTGTATGTACTGTAGTATGTTGAAAGCGGAAGAAAATAACTATTTTTAAAGAAAAAGAGGTTTTTAATTAATTAAAATGAAAGGGAAAAACTTTTACGTGCATGTTAGCGTACTGTACAGTACTTACAAGTGCTCAAAGTCATTGCTTTCTGAACATCTCGGCTAAAGTAGGCTGTTTGTTTGTTCATCCATTTTCGGGCAGCCAAGTCGCACGTCCACTTGACAAAGAAAAGTTGCATGTGGTCACACTCGGGCTGACGTTCCATCTACTTCAGCGCAGTTTCAAGGCCGGCAAACGCTTCACTAGCTGATGGTTCCATGTCTGCTTCAACTTCGACGTTAAGTTTATCTTCTTCCTCAACACTTTCTTTTCACGCACTTTCAATTAAGTTTATCACATAGAATTTGTAACCAGGGTCTGACGAATCACACACCATCCATTCTGCTGTATCCTCAGCACTAACTTCTGAACATCGAGGAATTTGCAAAAGAATGTTTCTTAATTCCTCAAGTGATGCTTCATCCTCATCTTCTCCTGTCTCTTCACTTTCCTTTTCTTGAGCTTCTTTTTCCTTTTTCACCTTTTCCGTCTCTTTTTTAGTTGATTCTGAAAAATTCTGAAAGCAATTCAGATAGTAGGAGTTCGGATAATTGAAGTTCTACTGATAATTTTTACGAAATATTTCATTCTTACTGTAAATAACAAAATATGTTTCTCTTACATATTACTAATCTAATATAAAATCTTTTTTTTCTGATATATTTAAATGATTCAAATTTAGTAAAAATTAAAATGCAGTTAAATTTTCTCAATTTGTAATTTTTATAAATATTTATAGCATTATTGTAATTAAAATCATCTCTCCATTTAATGGGATAATTATTGGAGACGACATACACGGTTAATTTGAGAATAGTTAAGAAAAATAGCAGAACCCAGATTATACTGAAAGCCAGAAAGGGCATAAATAGACAAATACTGTTAACAATTTAGCTTTAATTTCAAGCAGTTTAATCTGAAGAATAATTTCATTTAGTCAGATAAATTAAAACAGTATTTATAATAATAATATAATAATAACAAAGTTTTTGTTTTTTATTTTCCTTCTATAGGAGTCTATGTAATGTCTATAATGACTTTACATTTAATTTATTTTTACGATTGAGCAATTTACGTTTAACTAATGATTTAATATCATTTGTATGTTCCGGATTATTTACAAATGAAGCGTACGCTGTAGATAAAAGCGACTTCTGGGTACAAAGACACCATCCACGATAACTGCTGTTGTTCACTTCCTTAAAATATTTTACACAGCCAGCTTTGTGTTGCGCTGAGAGTTTGTGTAATTAAATTTCCATTTTGCTTCAATAAACCATCTTATTTTTTGCTGTTTATTTAAACGAAACTAAATTAATCCGCAACCGAATTAACAGTCACCGATTAATCGACGGTTGATAACAATGAAAGATGTTCTAACAGGCATCACGTACTAAACTAGATGGCAGTGGAATAGATAATCACAGGAATAATAATAAAATTCTAAAAGTAACTTATTTCGGTAAACAAAAACATCTAGCACTTTTGCATAAACCATGGCTAACGTTTACTTTAGAGTTAAAAATACTACCTGTTGAGTAATCATTTTAAGAAGATTAGAAGGATTCAAAGATAATCTCATTTCCTTCTGTCCCGAAGGCTTATTTTCAAGAAGCCTAACCGTTCATGCGAGGCAGCAAGCTTATCTTAACGAGGAGACGTAAATGTAATCATACGTCGAAACAGAAGCGTTGGAATCACTAATTCCCACCAGGACGTCGTTTTAATCCCAAGCAGTCAAACTGAATTGGGAATAAATAAAAATGTATTTTGGTTCAATTTCTCCCATTTGTTTCTTTGAAGCTGTCAGGAATGAGAATATGTTTAGTCGTGTGGAATTGGTCTGTCGTCGAGGATTTTTGAAAGCTGAATCTTCCATTTCCGCCCTCTCGTTAGATGCTTTCACTTCTCTTCATTGCGTACAAATCCGGTTTAAGTAGATATTCGAGATTTGTGGCTTTGGGAATTAATCTAAAGTATTAACATCTTCATCGTCAACGAGAACGTGTGGCTTCAAGAGTTTGTTTACTTTCAGGAAAATGGTGAAATCCCATCTTATGAAAGTCTTTATAGTATTAGACTCGTTGCAAATTTTACCTAGCACACTTATCAAAACACTCACTAACGGAGTGATAATATAATTTATTTATTAAAATGCACAAATTTTCAAATGCATGCTTGTCAAAACACTGATTAATTACATGAAAATAAAATTTGTCAGTGACTGTAAAACACTCACTAATTTTGTAAGCATAAAGTTTGTTAACTTATAAGGTATTTCTCCTAGCGTGCCTTCGTGGTGTAGTGGTCTCCACGCTGGGCCGGTATTCCAGAGGTCCGTGGTTCGATTCCCGGTGAAGATGTTGCTCATTTTTCATCTTGCTTGCTTCCAAAAATACCTAATGTCTCTAAAAACTACAACTCACTTTTCTCAAGGCACTCAATAACACAGTGAAAATAAAATTTATGAATTACGATGCATATATTTTGCAAAGAACTTATAAGGCATATCTCCCGCCTTCTTAGCATGCCTTCGTGGTGTAATGGTCAGCACGCTCGGCGAGTATTTAAGAGGTCCGATGTTAGAGTCCTGGAGAAAACATTGTTCATTTTTCACGTCTCCAGCATCTAAATAAAAACCTAATGTCTCTACGAACTTGTAAATTCTAGGAACTTCAAATTTATTAATTACAATGAATACATGCCAAAACATTCTTTAACATAATAAAAAATTGAAGCTTACTAACTGCAGTATATGAAATTTATTCATATATATGAAACTTCAAATTAAAATGTAATTAATCAATTTACCATAAACCTTGTAGATTCTCACCTTGTTTGGTAGTATGTAATGGTGAACTCTAGGAAGACTGCAAAGGAATAATCATCTTCTTGTCTAAACTGCAGGCAGACAAAGTCAGAAGAAGGGTGTAAATAGCCATTTTATTCGAACACAAAATTAACAATTATCCAACGTAGGTTTACACAAACCAAGCATTTTTGTCTTAACAGAAATACGTAATGGTGAGCTAAATTAAATGTAGCAGATCAACCTAATGGCTAATAGAATAGTTTAACGCGCAGGAAAGGGTCTGGTTTGTAGAAAACCGGCAAGACAAAGCTAAATGGCTAGAAGCATTCAACGCAACATAATCAAATAGCTAATAATCACGGCACAATATGACCTGGACTAGGCAGATACGCTCTAAAACAAAGTTCTGAAATTCTTGCTTAAATACCACTTCTTTCTACCTCAATCTGAATAAACGCTCGCTCTCTCATTTACATTCTGACATGAAAAGCATGGTTGAAAAAGAGAGCTATAGGAAAAGCTTGCAACTTAAAACTTACTATTATTTAAAAATAAATAGATAATCCTTACAAACGTACTAATACTACTGTTAACATGAAATCTATTAATTAAAGTGCCAGCTTGTCAAAAATGCTGAGTTCTGTTAACATGAAATTTATAAGCTACTATGCATGCTTACGAAAATACTTATTAATTATATGAAAAAACTTATTACTTACAAAGCATGTTTGTCAAGGAACTCATCGATTCTAAGAAAATGCTATTTATGCATACTTTTAAGCACTTACGCATTCATTTATTCTACTAAAAGAAAGTCTTCAATCTGTGATTTTCAAATCCTCATAATGCTACGAAAATACAGATTTTATTTGCTTATCAAAATATTTAGCAAGTCTGAAAGCGTGCTCATCAAAGCAGTCATTAATTCTGCGAAAAAAAAATTCGTGCATGCTGCGGGAAGTAAAATTTGCTGTTGGGGGAAAAACACAAAAAAGTGAAATTATGTCTCTTACTCTGCACTGTGTTGATTTATGCCGTGTATAATCAGTGTTTCTCTAATAGTTTAATCTTGCGACCCATTATGTATATAGCTGCGATTCATCGCGACCGACATATGTATAGTTTCTGTAAATAAAGGAAGAATGAAAGGAATTTTCTCGAAGGAAATACTGTAATAATGAAGTAATAAGAAATAACTATATAAAATCATAATTGTAAATGCAAATTAAGTAAATTGACAATTACGAATGAATTTTTAATTAAGAGTAAATATTATATGTAATGAGCAAAAGACTGAAAACTTTCTGCTGTTCATCAAAGATTGTCTGTTAACCCAATGTTGAATCACCATACAAACTTTAAAAACCATTAGTTTAGATTCTCTACTTACAAGACGAAATGTCTGTTTGTAAGTACCTACATTTTAAGTAATAATGCTCTGTAAATTACGAAACACTACCCATGTTACGTGTATGTAAGGTCCATATTACGACACTTGAACGCGCAGATACAGTGAGTTCTTTCGTGGCGAACGTCTCCCCAAGATGACCATCTTTGAAAGTGGCCAGTTTTTCTGAGATTAGAAATAAAGGTTGATACTGAACATTATCTCTCTAACTCGACCACATCCACAGATGACTAAAATCAAACTAAAAGGACTGTAAAATCGTAGGCGGGTCACGTTAGATTGCTTTCATTTTATCTGACATTCATCGTGTTATGAGTAGAGATTATTTTGGAATATATTTAAATGCAGTGTACTTTGTCTCACCTATCACCGCCCTAAATATATGGTAAATATATGGTCTTCGTCATCTTTACATATATCTTCATCTATCTTACAGTCTTCTTGGGAAAAAGTGTTATTTATTCAAGATGAAAAAAAAATATAGTCATTGCCATCTTTTTATATCAAATGTTGTGACGTATGTATTGTGATGACTATGAAATTGAAATATTTTATTTTTTCTTATAATACAAGTAGTATTTTAAGGAAACTAAAATTAGAATGATAAAATTAAATTTGTGTAAGAGTAGAAGTAAAGTAGTAGCAATACAATTCTACACCTAAAGTATAAGTATCAAATTCTTAAATTGAAATTTCTGTTATACTCTTTTTTCATTTATACGTCTTTTTCGAAGGACTTGGTATTAAATACAAAGCTTTGCAACGTAATTTTTAGCAGACAGAAAACGTGAAAAAATAAACCATACTTTAATTTTCTCTAACCTCGAGCATAGCGAGCTATGCATTGTCATTTTGAAAAAATTCAAAAAGCCATTTCAAAGATTTATTTCCGAGAAATGTGAAACAACGAAGTACCTTTGAGCACGTACTTTAAGGTGCAATTTTTTTAAACTTTTCGCACTCGTGGCGGGGTTATATTAACGAAGCGTTTGCATGTATATCCCCAAATAAATAACACTCGCAGCTGCATTAAAATTATCCCCAAACTGCAACGGTAAGAGGGTAAAATAGATTTATTTCTACCGCAAAATATATTGCACTGAAGGAGAAAACGATTATAAAGAAATAATAGCGACATTAAGTAAGAGGTTCAGTAAATTTGTTTTCACAAGTTATATTTCCTGGGATGAATAGTTGTTTATTTTTTTTTTAAACTTCCAGCAGTCAGCTTCTTGTGGCGAGAGCGGTTTTTCCCCCTCATTTAGTGTTGCCATAAGAGAGAAGGTAATAAATCACCCGGCCATTTAAAAAACGTCAAATGTGAATTACCTTCTCCATTAAGTGAGACAAACGAGAGAAAGAAAGAGAGCAAATTGAGAGCATTTTTAAGTGGGGAATTGTCTCTTCATCGTTGTTTTATGGTCAATGTTGTTTCCCAAAAGGTAGAAGGTTTCGAAGAAAGAGTGTCAGCTTTTCTTCTAGACTGTCAAAATAACAAACAAGTGTAACAGGAGTATCTTCAGTTTTTGAAAAATATACCCCTATGCTGTTTAGAACCAAAGACATGAATTGCACTGTTTAAAATATGGTAAGTTAAAATAATGCCAAAAATATGCAAAAGATATAAATTATAATGATAATGATAGAAATCATAGCAGTAGTAAACGTGGAAAACACACATACATACACACACACACACACACACACACACCCTTCCAAAAAAAAAAAAAAAAACTATGCCAGCGTTCGATATTTTTTACGTATTGCAATAATGCTGGAAAACATTACAATAAAACTTACATTGATTTATTTCAAATAATCATGTTAATAATTTCATACTATACATTTAATTTAGATACTTTATTAATTGCGAAATTTTAAATTATAGGTGAATGCGTTCATTGCTTTTAAATTGTTCAATATGTTAAATAATTACAGATTGGTTAAAACTAAAGCATACATTAAAGACCTTACGTTTTTCTGAAAGGTGCCATGCTGATAACTAACTGCGTACGCCAGAAATTATAGTATACATAAGTCAAAGATGTCAAGAATTGCGTTGTGGCAACATTTGCTGAAGAATGTGTGTGACAAAGTAATAAATTACGCATGTTAGACTAACGCAATGCAACTAAATGAACCAGCAATTACGAAGAAACTCCAAACCAAGTGATTCTGCAACGAAATACTCGTATATAGTCCATGGCGTAAGAAGCGTGTTTTATTGATCTGAATAAATGCTACAAATGTTCACAATAATAAAAATTAGATGTACAGGGTTACATCTAATTGTTGGGGTACATCTAGGGTTGTTAATAAAAAGGATGTACCAGATTTTTAAATAATTTTATTAGGAAAGGTATTTGTATAAACTTTTTATTACAAAACATGCACGAAAGTTCATATTGTTACTAATTTTATGTGATTTAACATGAACGGCTTCAAGAAAAGCGAAACTTTGCCGAAAAAATAAGATTACAGCTCTATTTAACATTAAGGTAAAGGCTCTCTAGCTAAATTGGCAAGACATCGCGAAGCTGGTGATGCTTTTGGCTAGAAATCGCGGAAAGTCGCCAAACCTGATGACCATTTGGCGGCATTTGGTCCGGTTCCTGTGTAATAGTAATTGGTACTGTAATTGATCACTATATGTAACTGTGACCGTATCCGGCCCTTATATGTTACTTTAAAGGTATATGCTTTCCAGTAATTTGGAGAAATGGAAGTTATTGGAAATTCTTTGTCGGCGGGGGTCTATATCAGAGCGGAAAGAGCATCAGTTCTTAGTTTCATCAATTTGGGAATTTTACTAATTGCCGCGTGAAGCGAATTTAGTTGAGAGTTGACTTCAGAGTATTGAGAGATCTCCGTGCCAGCTTTACTCTTTAGATGCCCTTCTCAAGTGTTTTATTTGACGTTCTTAGTAGTTTACATATATTGCTATGTAATTAATGAATTTCAGTATGACCTCTTTTAGTTACTCTAAGATATCAGAACGGTGTTCTGTTTCCATTTCCAAAAGTGTACGCTGCTTCATGTATGCTATGGTTGCAGCAAATGCTACAAGTTATCTTTTTTTTTTTTTTTTTTTTTCAGCACGTGACCCTCGCAGTTAATTTCGTTGTGGCAATCCGAACTTGGGCATTTTGTACGTTAAAGAGTTAAAATAAAAACTAAGATTGATTTGAAACAAAGTAAAATATAGTGCCTTATAATAAGGACAATTTCTTTTGATAATTTAATATAATAAATGAAAATATTAAGGTACATCAGTTAGATATATTATTAAGGAAACAAAAATATAAATTTTAAAAAAAGGGAATGCACAATTTTTTTTTCCACCAATTTCGATAAATTTGGTTACTTATAAGGTGAATGTATTTGGAAAGATAAAGCGCAAACTTCTTAAAAATGAGCGAGAAAATCTAATTTAAAGTTTTAAGTAATATTCGTATTATTTAAATTCCTTTGTTATTAGAATCTACTACTCTGGATACCGCCACATGCAAAAGCTCAAAATGTCAAAATTAAATGTTTTCAGCTGAAATGTATCAGATGTCAGGTTTTAATTTTATGTCATAGGTTTAAATGACACTATGCTATTCATTTCGTAATGTTATTACTTCCTTCTAGGAAGTAAAGGAAATATCGTAATCGCTAAAATATTCTGGTATCATATTTCAATGGAAATATCCATTTTGACCGTTCCCGAAACCAGTTTGACTAATTTTTTCAATTTTTTCATGACGTTTGTACACATGGATAGAATAAGGGACTTTTATTTTTTCCAAAATGTATTGTAAAAGAGATTTTTCGTGACATCTTTACGTATATACTATGTATCTCGTATAACACAACGACTAGCCGTAGAGCATTGAAATTTTGTATATGGGACTGTTATACCATCTAATTATGAGTCTCCTTTTTTATTGGAATCTGCAGCAAGAAAAGTATATGTATATACACACATACACACATACACACATATATATGTGATGTACCAGCTTTACTCGTAGCTTATATTATCAGACGATAAGTTTAAAAAAGACAGGATCCATTTATTATTATTAAGGAGAAATAGCAGTTACAAAATCAGATATCCGGAGTAAATAAAAATAATTACTAATAACTTTTTGTATGAAGTTTACTGCATCATGACATTTAAGAAAAAGCCGCCGATATTCTTTTGCGAGTCCTTTTATAGCCTCTGGAAAGGCGGAGCTTCCAAGAAATGACGTCAGCCTCGTCAGCCAATCCAGTTCGCTTTAAATATTTCCAGAACATTTTATAACTGTACGTGTAGAAAAAGCGGGAAAAACAACTTGACTACGGGGCTGTGGATTTAATTCCACGTACTTTCAAATAAGAGACCGTCGCCATTAAAACTGAAAAGAACATACAGTTAACATTTTAAGTGTATTCTTGACTATGGAATTTTATTATTACATATATATTTAAGCAAACATGCAAATATGTAAAAAAGCATATTTAAAGTTAAAATAATTTAAAAATGTGCAAACATATAAAAGATTTAATTTTCGAACTAATCTACAATATCATTTAAATTCAGATAGCATAAGTAAATCAAGTGCAAAACCAAACCATGAATATAAATTCACCAATTTAGTAAATTAAAATTAATCTAATAATTTTTTAAAAATGCATAAGTGAATGATTGTTGAGCAGGCAGGAAACAGACTTATGAAGGGGAAGTTGCCCCCAAACCCAACTCTTCAATCATTCAATTCGTGTTTCGTCATTCATGCAGGCAAGTGTAAAAGTCAAAACCAAAAGTAAATACATAGTGAAGAATGTTCAAAATGAAATACCAATAAAGTGGTACCTTGAGAAATTAGCAATTAAAATTAAAAGTCTAAAAGGAAAATTACTGATAATGAAGTATTTTGAGAAATAATCAATGTAAAGTCTAGTATTAAATTAAATTTTTAAAAAAATTAAATTTTCCAGAAAAACCAATGCATTTTAGAAATCCTTGTCTACAGAAACCTCCCCGACACGAATATGCATATTAGTGCCAACCCTCTTACCTAGCTTGAGGCAAATTACCTTGAGGGATCGGTTAATTAAGTTAGGATAATTCTAGGAAATAAGTTAAAATGAAAAAAAAAAAATGTGTGTTATTTAATAGGCCAAACAAGTAAGTGATGTGGTGTCTTCATCAGATTTTTTCAATTTGGAAGAACATTCATTTTCGAAGAAAATTTGTATAGGAGCGAACATGTTATTGCAATTATTATAAAATAAACAAATTTTAGTTTAAATCAGTCAAATAATTGATTTAGAACAAAACACTTCTATTATTGATATAAAAGTAAATGAAAAGACCAAAATTTAGGTTAGATTATGAAATAAAGTTTTACATAAAGTTACCGCTGACCTCCACGGCCATTGGTCAGCTATGACCTGTTGGAGCCGATCACCGGTGTGAGATGCTGACAGGTTAAATTCGGTTAAATAAAATCGGTTAAATTTGGTTAAATAAATTTAAACCGAAAGACGCAGATGATCGGTGACCGTTGATTTTAGGTTGGCAATCACAATGTGGTAAAGTATAATGATTCGTGAAACAGTTGTAGGGTAAACGCAGGGATGTTGAATGCATAGTAGCGTACGTAACGTTATCTAGGTTTGGCTTACGTTATATTTCCCCTCCCCGGGGATCGACGTAGAGAACTCTGCGAAGCTACTGGCTAGGCAGTTTCGGTACCTAGGCAGTTTCGGTCACAGGGTGTAAAAATAACGAAACAAGTGGTTCTATAGACCCCGGAAAGATCGCTTATCGGTTGGTCAGTGGGTCTGACACTTCCGGAGTTTAAGGTTCTGGTAGCTCGGGGTGGGGTGCCGGGTAGTTGTCTGAGGGTGGAGCTCGCGTTTTCTAAGTAATGTCTTTGGGCGACGGGCAGCCCGTTTGACTGACAGGTGACAAATTTGACGAGTAGTGTCGCCAAATGACGATGGTATCGATCCTCTTCAAGGTGCGAGAACAGAGTTTGAAACACTGGCCCTGGTTCTGCGGCTGGACCGGAAGCGCAGCGTCGACATAAATGCTGACAGAATGTGTATGCCCCCCCAAACAACTTCTTACCTTATATCCCAATAACATTATGTTTCAGCTACGCGGGACTTGACGTCGAAAGGGACAATTCTCAGAACCCGCACGATTCCGGGAAACACACGTAGCTAGATTACCATTCTCACTTAGTACAAAGACTTGAAAGCCAAACAGTAATCGATTATCGCTCAGATTGGGATCACGTGATCCTTCAGAAGCAGAACTTTCGTCTGATTGTTTGTCTCTACCCAGAATATGATACATTTGCAGTTTGAAAAAATCCCGCGTAGCCGCAACATTGCTTCCGCAGCTAGGTTGGACTTCGCTTCAGAGGGGGGGCTCCTTTTTCTAGGAATCCTCCCGTTTAAACCAGTGCTACCAGAATCTCGTTTCTCAGAAAAGTCCCGTCTAGCAGGGAATGTAGCCATATGTGATAACCTCTTTATACTTAAAAATATGATTTTGTTCGAGAGAATTGTTTTCATGAAAAACTAAGTAAGTACTGATCTTCGGTTAACTCCCAAAATTGCAAGAATGGTAGATTTCACAAATAAAATTTAGCAGATGTCCTTAGCTTCTTGAGGGTCTGGAATACAATCAAATGTTTAAATTAACAGCACGAAGATATAATTATCTACAAAGCTTCAATACCAATGTTTTACCTTTTCAACAGATAAATAAGTGACTTATTAACTCTGATCAACACGGCAGTTTTCTACCCGCTTCTTCAAGGTTTTGTTGAATCGCTGAGTAAACAGAAGTAAACAGAATTCAGAGCTGAGTATACAGAAGAATCGCTGGTCCGGGGTCTCTGAATACTCTGTTCTCTATAACTACTTACTCTTAATTTGTATTCTGGTGAAGACCGATGGAAAAATAGGAAAAACAGATAAAAATCTGGAAGGACTCCGTTAACGACTTTTCTAAGGTCAAAATTCAATCGCGAACCATCAAAAAATAAAATTGTTTTGCAACCCTGGAATCCACATTGAAATCATCGATCTTTGAACTTAGGATGCAAATTTTTAAGTACAGCTGTTATATTGTAGTAGCGGGGTCAATAGACGCAGACACACTGCTTTATTGAATTTCAGACGTATTTTACATTCTAATGCTTCCATACAAAATTATACATCAGCAGGCCGTAACAATCGAAAAATAGATGCCAAGAAAACATTCTTTTTATCGAAAACTTCAGCTCCGGAGGCAGTGAGCCGTCAAAAAAACTCGAAGAAGCCAATATCTGAAAGCGAAGAACATGACTAAGTCCCTCCGGTGCTACGTTGACTGGAATGAGGATAGAGACCAGAGCTTGAAAAAACTCGAACTATTTTATGCACTTCCGAGGATTCTAAATGGAACGGGGAGGGAGCGGCTTATGGAATCAATGGTGACGCCAGCAGTGACGGAGAGGGGGGAAGGGATATTTTTCTCTCCTGGAATAAACAGAAGTGTGTCCTCACAAACCCTTTCTATTTAATTCTTGTGTAAAAGTGTTTACAGTACCTTAATAGAAGTAAAAGAAAAGAAATTTTTTTACAGATGATACGTTTGCTTTGTTTTACTTTTTTTAAAAGTTATTTGCTTACTATTTGTCGGAGTCAAAATTGAATCGGAGCTCGTGATTGGTAGAAAGTCAGAGAATGACAGACATTTTTTTTACTCTCCCTTTCCTTTTTTAGCTCCTCCTTTCTTAACCTTTTGAGGCCGAGGCTTTGGAAGCAGTAAAAGCTACCAAAGGACGGGAATCTTGAACCGAATGCTTTCCCCCCTTTAAGAAATCACCTCCTATTTGCAACAAAGATTCTTGTGTGTAGTTTAATGGATTCTCAGAGGGGTGCGTCTATGTCGCAAATGAAAGACCTTTGAAAGAGATAAGGGTTTAAAACCCTAGGGATGTCAAATTTGACATTTCACCCCACTTTTCAGCCTGGAAAATAGGAGGAAAAGACATGGTCACTAAAGTGGACAACCCCGCCTTTTCAAAGAGAGGACTCTATGGTAACTATAATGGCCATCTCGTCCTCAAAAGGTTAAAGTTGTCATATCTAACACGAAAACATATTTTTTAATGTAGGATTACGTTTCTTCATCATGATCTGATGGGAAAACAAACATTAAGACGCTATTTTGAAGTGTGAGCGAATGCTTGTATCTTTGAAACTATAAATGCTACCATCAAATACAATGATTTAACAGCACATTAGCAAACACATTTTTTTTTTTAAATTGGATAAAGATATACGCAAAGTAACGTGTCAAAAAGCGAAATTTTGGTGAAACTCCATGCGCATGTGCGACCGCTTGCGAGTGGCAAGGTCGTCTGGAAGACAGTTAGTGTGTTCGGGTACTGTTTGCTATATTTATTTTATTTCGCCAAGCTAGTGGTAGTTTGGTTTGGTTTGTTTAATTACAGCAAAGCATCGAGGATTATCTGCCTAAGAGCAGGGATGCCTTCGTGGAGAACTGTCTAAGAGAAACTGGCTCGTACAAGCTAAATACACATGGGAAAAACCGCGAAAATGCCCAAGCAGCCAGCTCGTTCGCTCGATTCGAACCTCGGACCAAATTACCAGTCTTCAGCGATTTTACCGCTCGGCCGCTGGTGGGCCTCCAAGCTAGTGATGTAACGATGTATAGAAATTTGATGAGTGTAGCAGATTGTGTACCAACAGAATTTGCAGTTAAGCAACGTAGGAGAATACAGGATTCAGAAGCAGACGATATTTGTATGGTTGATGTAATTGTTAATGGACAGTCAAGATTTATTCTAGCATCCGCATATGTTCATCCAAATGTTAATACAGAAGATTTGAAGTTGTTCTAGTTTACGGCATTGATGAAGTGTTAATGAGACTACTTTATTGATAGTTGAAGAATTTACTGTAGATGCAGATGTTTCTAGTATTATGGTGAGAGATTTCAATGTAGATGTCAAACGAAACGAAAAGGTATTTGATTTTAATGAAACATCATTTTAACCTCAGTATGGTGCCAAGTAACTATCCAAGTACCACTTGGCAATTCATTTGTACATTCAACATTTACTAGGAATATAACTGCGGACCTCTTAAATTGTGTGTCTTATTTCTCATATCTTCGACCAATTTTACATATGGTCATTCTGAGTGAATAAATGCAATAAATAAGATGTGTGCGTAAAATCTTTTGTTTGTTTTATTAATTCTGTAACATCCTCACATTTTCATTTGTAATCCTACACATTAAATACCAGCCGCTTTTTAAACTAAAAGAGACAGCCGGCCGTCATTTTTTTTTTTTTTCTTTTTTTTCTTTTAAATGTTACAAGTAATCGACGTGCCGCAAAAGTTTAAAACTGTTTTATGGGGTACAGTAGGTTTGATGAAATATTGAAATATCAGGGCGAAATCAAACTGCAGTTAACGCTCGTGGAAAAACTACAGTAACTGCCTGCGGAAAAAAGAACTTTATATGTATGCTGTCGCGAAAATGAATTTAATATGCTCTCTTCAGATAGAGAATTTCTGTATCGGGTTTTGCAGTGGAATGCCTTTATAAAGTGTGGTTTTTATATCTAATGCTGGCTTATATAAGCAAACAGTTGCTTTTTATTTATTACCAGCGGAAGTATCCAATGTCAGTTAGATTGAGAGTAATGCATCTAACAACAAAGAGAACGATACCGCTGTAATCCTTTTCTAATTCCGATGTATAAAATAGATTCATAGTCATACATTTTTCAGTCTGATGTGATATGGAACCCACATAAAAATTTCGATAGAAGAATAAACTAATTCTCTCTCATTATATCAGCAACAGTAGAACGCAGTTTTTAATGGTTTTCGTCTTTCTAATTAGGTGGTCGTAAAAGCTCAAGTTCCACCCAATATTTCATCTATATTCAATTTTAATCTATTAAATGTGGCAAAGCATTGATCGTAATTGATCAGAAATCAATAACGCGAACAAACAGACACACACACAAACAGGTATTCTTCTGTTTATGTATATATAGAGAGATTTTGTAAAACTCACAAATTTTTGATTAGCAAACTCTACGATTTGAAAGCGAATAGTAGCGACTCTTTTCGAAATAAACCATTTTTATCACCAACTCGCGAGACTGTTGCCACTCGGAAAAATAAGTGCGAAAATTAGGCGCTTTCAAAGTGTTTGATTAATATCTCGGCTGATTAAAGTCGTACGTGGATGGGAATAGCCGAAATGGATTCCCACTAATTTTTGGAATCGGAAATAATGTATTTATTGTTTGGCAATGCTATTTTAATTTCATTGTAAAACTTAGAAATTTTTTATGAATAAACTCTACGATTTGAAAGCGAACAGTGACAACACATCTCGGATGAAAGCAGATTTTTATCTTCAGCGTGTGACTATAGTAGTGACTGAGTTAATGGCGAACAAACAATCACACATTCTTCTTTATGTATATAGATTCTTTGTATTAAAACATGGTTATAGAAGCCCCATTTATTACTCAATGCGGGATTATGATCTTCTGTTAAATGACTGTCCCCCACGTTCTTCGAAGTGCCGCTTGATTGGATTAGATTGGATAATTTGGATTATAGGTAAACGTGGGAGGGTTATCTACTTAAAGAGAGGGATACCTTGTAGAGATACTAGGTTAATTGGGAAGCAGGAAAGATGAAGTATTAACAAAGCCTTCGCCGGGAATCTAACCCCGGACCTCTGGAAAACCTGACCAGTGTGCAGGCCACCACACCACGAAGGCACGCCAAGAAAGTGGGAGAAATACCTTATATACCCTCTTTTAAAGGGCGACTGGGGCTTTTAGGGAACCTAGTCGCCAGATCCTGGGTTTGGAGAAATCATCATCCACCACCCATTGAGTTCGGGCGCCACTGTAGAGACATTAGGTTAATTGCGAAGAAGGAAAGATGAAAAATTAACAAAGCCTTCGCCTGGAATCGAATCGCGGACCTCTGGAATACCGGCCCATTGCACAGACTACCACACCACGAAGACACGCCAAGAAGGTGAGAGAAATACCTTATAACCTTCGCGGAGGAAATTTTTTTACGGATATCTGTCTTGCATTCACATTACATACTGGAAAACCGCGAAGTCTTTTATACAACTGGTTTCTTTGCAGAGATGGCTGCAAGGGTCTAATTAATCTCTATGAGTATACCAAAAGTCTATACCGAGAAGCATAACATTGTTTACAAATCTAAAATTCCCAAATTTTTGGAAAAATTCCGCTAAAGATATTTGCCACATCAGAGACAAACACTACACATCTTTCCTCAGAAAATCGTGTAACATACTAGAGATATATACGTAGTTATAGAGAACTGTACATTTCTTATGAAAACCAAAACTTTTAAGTCTTTCCTTTTAACCAAACTCAATGACAATACGCGTGGTCTCAGGAATTCGCTTGGTAAGAAATATTCACCTCAGAACTGCGAAATTATATAATTATACATTAATTAAACATATACTCGGAGCTAATATGTACAGACTATAATGATAATTATAATTATCACGTAATGCATGAGCAGGAGTCCGCGCTTAGAGATCTTCAGTGTGAAAAAAACATGCGCGGGAAACAGGCTATTAAACAATATTATCTACGAGAGTTGGCTACGCGTGATCTCAGGAATTCGCTTGGTAAGAAATATTCACCTCAGAACTGCGAAATTATATAATTATAAACTAATTAAACATATACTCGGAGCTAATATGTACAGACTATAATGATAATTATAATTATCACGTAATGCATGAGCAGGAGTCCGCGCTTAGAGATCTTCAGTGTGAAAAAATCATGCGCGGGAAACAGGCTATTAAACAATATTATCTACGAGAGTTGGCAATTGGTGAGCAAAGTAGTTTGTGTGCACATAAGTTGTGCAATTTCTGAAAGCAGAATCTCTAAAACACAAGACATGATATTTAGAAATATTTTGGCGTTTCATTTTAAAACTGTATGTCTAGACATAATGCAAATTGAAATTTACAAAAACTATGAAATTAATTTTCGAAATTCCTTTCTTTATTTCCATAACCTGATATGATTAAAAGGGCTTCAACGTTTTTTGTAAACACTATATGGTAAGAATAATAGTTGTAAGAAGTAAAAGGAAATGAAATGATACTCAAAAGCATGCTAGCATTTTCGATAAAAATGTATGTCTAGACTGTCGCAAACTAAAATCTGCAAAAACTTAAAAGTTAAAATTAAAATTTCTTTTTTTTACGGAATTTCATCATTCACTATTAGTTCAACTAAAAGTTATTACGTGTTCTTAGAGCAATGATATTCAAAACATGTTTACGAAATCCCGGATTTGTGGTTCCTTATTTGTAATTTGGTTTTTGCTTATTTTTAATTTGTTATTAGTCCAAAGGGATTTGAATCCCGAAGGACTATTAGTTTCGTTTTGGCATTTTGCGTCGGACGGATAAATGTCGGTTCACTTTTCAAACTGTTGCCATAAAATGTTAGAGTCCTGCATTATATTTGAAGAAATTAAATAATGAAAATCTGCGTAAATGTATGTATATTTCTCACATTGTCATAAAATAACGGTACATAGAGTCATAGAATTTTGAATAACGTAATCCTCCAACGAATATGAGCATGTGGAAGACCAAATTTGAAATTTGAAATTTGTTTTATGATCGATTTCCTATTTTTTAAAACGAATTTTTGATTAACAAACTCAAGGATTTCAAAGCGAGCAATGGCAACGTTGTGCAGAAAAAACGTTTTTATCTCCAGCGCGTGAGTCTCTGTATCGGAAATTCTAAAGATATGCTCGTTTTAAAACTATTTTGCGATATTGCTGTTGCACTGGATCTTATGGTTTAAGTGCGAGGAACGTGATATTTAATAAAGAAAGGTAACACACAAAATGTTAAAAAACGCCCCTTTGGACGTAATTTAAAATCTGAAACATTTCAGATTTTTTTTTTCTATTAATTTTGTTATGTATTTGATACTTTTATTTATTTATTTACTTCATTTTGTTTTGTAATTTATGACTGTCCATTTACATCACACTTACTTTTAAATTTGTTGCTATTCATTGTGTTGTGGATCTTTTATACTGAATCGATGGACGTTTTATAAGGAACTCTCGTGTCATTGTATAAGTCATTAAAATGTCCATCGAGTAAAATGGAAGATCCATTCTTTGAACCACTGCGAAGACAGACTTGATTTTTCACGCTTCTTGCTGTGAAATGTTTAATAATCTCTTATTATATGAATAGTCCAGAAACTGGAGAAATGGGCACAATTCCACAGCGATACGCAGTTTTATGTGGGTCTAGGACTTTTTGCCGTTGCCATTTCACCACGGCCGTTTCGCCATCGGGATGTTCCACCGTCGGGACGTTTCGCCGTCAAAATGTTTTTCTTCATCTGACTGTATTTTGTCTTGACGTATTATAAATTAAATATACAATAAAAATTATACTCGTATTGAATTAAGTTAGTTTAATAAATCTGTTTACTTTTTACCTTTTGTATACTTAATAAAGGTTGCTTTTAATATATATAGTTATTTACAAGTATCCACATAATTGGTTATTATGTCAGTAGAAATTATGTCAGTAGAAAGATAACTGGGGCTTCTGATATAACAGAAGTTATATTATAGACTTTAAAATTATGCCGGTACAATATTCACATGATTCGTCAAAAAGTCTTAAAATTCTAATCGGCTTGTTCAGAGAAATCACGCAAAAACATTTTATATACAACATTACACAAAAACATTTTATAGATTATTTTATAAAATGCTTCTGTGTTACGTTTATGAAATTAAATTATTAAAATAAACAGAGTTATTAGTTTAAATCAACTTAATATAATACGGCAAGATATAGTACATATATAGTCCTGTAAAGAAAAATCTGTCTTGATGGCGAAGCATCCCGACGGCGAAACGGCCACGGCGAAATGGCTACGGCGAATAGTTCCATTCCCGTGTTATTTTTGTCGATTCTAATTATGTCTCACTTTGGGATTAAAACGAGAGGGACTTCCAAGCGAAAGAAACAGAATATTTCCGATACATTTTGCTTTTCGAAAATGGAAGACCAAATGCACAAATCGAAAATCAAGTGTAAGTTGAAACCAATCGAAAACTAAGCGCATCAGGAAAGGCGAAATCAATTTGAACCTGGTATGGGACTAGTAGTATTCCTGAAAATATCACAACGAAACAAAATTCTCAGTTTCAAGGTAAGCACTTTGCCTTATCTCGTGATTTATGTTCAGAATGAACATTAGATTTTTAAGATTTCTTAAAATAGCATCCTCACTCAAATCCCATCAAACAGTTAGGAAACTAGCCTAACTTATGAAATGTCTCCACTAAATAACTGTGCGCTATTTGCATTATAATTCACACCAAAATACCACAAACTGAAGTATCAGGGTGGTAATGTATTCCTATATTAACTTCAAAACTAATCCGGCCAGCTCTCCTTTCTGTATACTTGCATTTAGTTTATAATGTATTTCTCCCGCTATCCTAGCGTGCGTTCGTGGTGTAGTGGTTCTGCA
The DNA here is from genome assembly GCF_044657685.1 of Stegodyphus dumicola. Lineage (NCBI taxonomy): Eukaryota > Metazoa > Arthropoda > Arachnida > Araneae > Eresidae > Stegodyphus > Stegodyphus dumicola. The sequence continues at coordinate 136,562,096 of NC_140769.1, forward strand.
CGCTGGACCGGTATTCCAGAGGTCCGTGGTTCGATTCCCGGCGAAAATGATTGCTCATTCTTCATCTTGCCTGCTTCCAAAATATACCTAATGTCTCTACAGTAGCATCCGACCTAAAAGGGTGTTGGATGAGGATTCTCCACACGCAGGATTTGGCGATTGGGTCCCATAAAAACCCCAGTCGCCCTTTAAAAAGGGGAGGATATAAGATATTTCTGCCGCTTTCCTAGCGTGCCGTCGTGGTGTAGTGGTTCTGCACGCTCGGCCAGTATTCCAGAGGTCCGTGGTTCGATTCCCGATGACGGCAATTGTTAATTTTTCATCTCTCCTGCTACAGAAAATACCTAATATCTCTACAAGTTTACAATTGTCAGATCTATTCATGCGTGCTTTCGTGGTTAGTGACTGCCGTACCGAAAGGCCTGGGCTCGAATCGTAGAGAAGACATGGATGTTTGTAAATGTATAGTGTCTCTGCGGCATAGGTAAAAGCCTCTAGGGTAAGTTATTGGAATGGGAAGAGAGGTGGGAAACCTTTGGACCCTTACAGCCGTGGTGCTTTCCTTAAAAATTGGTGGTGGAACTGAGCAAAGTAGTAATGTATTCTGTATGGTGCTCCAAGGCTCTTGCCAACGACGGGTGCAATCTTGCCAAAATGAGTTTCGTGGAGTTGATCTGATATCAGATGAGCGAGATTAGTCACAGTGACAACATAGATCAACAATCGCTGGTGATCTTGGTGGTCTGTATTTCTTTCGATTTAATGTTATTCAGTTGTAGAGACATCAGGTATTTTTGGAAGCAGGGAAGATGAAAAACGAGCAACGCCTTCTGCGGGAATCGAACCGCGGACCTCTGGAATACGCGCCCAGCTTGCAGACCACTACACCACGAAGGCACACTAAGAAGGCGGGAGAAATACCTTTTACAGTAGTCTGCTTAACCATTCCATACTGTTGATAGAAATCCGTCAAGTCAGCACTGAGCCTTGATGGTCACTTTCGGTTTAATTTAGTTTTAATGACGTACCTCAGCATTTCTCAAACTTTGTTTCAAGGTGGGACCATTTTTATTGCTTAGAATGTTCTGCGGACCGTCTTACTATTTTCTCCTACGAAAGCAGTTCCTTTTTAACATATGTTACCTACCAATATGTCTATATTTTTAAATGCAGTTAATAAAATATGTTTAATTTTACGTTTCTATTAAGTAGAAGAAATATAGACATATTGGTTCAACAAAATATAGACATATTTTTTCTACCAACATGTCTATAATTTTAAAATGCAGCTAATAAAATCTGTTTAATTTTACGTTTCTATTAAATAGTTAGAAGAAAATTTATATTTGTTTCTGAAAATTGAAGACTATTTAAGTATTTGAATAGCCTTTACGTGGTTAACTGAAATTTAAATACTAAATGTCGATACACAAGTTCATCAGATGAATGGGCTTCCAAATTCTGGCAAAGCTGTTTTATATTTAGATATATGCTAGCGAAAAAACACCCAGTCAGAGTCCATGAAACCCCTCTTTTGTTGCTAAGACTAGAGTTAAAAGCTTGTAGATAGGGTAACCAGTTATAAATTTTAGAAAATGCCAGTCTTGTAACAGACGATTGCCACGTGTAATTTGCAAGCTCCGGTATTTTCAACTGTAATATGATATACGCAGTTAATTAAAATTTTTTTCATCAATTTTGGAAATCTAGGAAAACCACAGTGGCTGGATTTGAGAACTACTTGTGAACTGCTGACCACAGATTGTGAAAGATCTTTCTAATTTAAAACATATTTAATCTACACTAAGTTTAAATGTAAAGATTGTAAAAATCTCAAGATTGTAAATTGCTAAAAGGTAATCTTGATAAACGAGAAAGTGAACCTGCATTGTTTTAAATAGATAAAGATATTTCTAACTCCATACATTATGCATCTTCCCAGAATCTTTGATGTATTTTTCCCTCTGGAGAATAGAATTGAAGCAGTCGCATTTTGTAGCTCTGCTTTGTTGTTCGACTCGCTAAAAGTGGTTTTGCGTCAGAGAGTCATGCTCCAGAGCTTTTAAAAATGAATGGGATTACACTTTAAGGGAGCATTAAATTGATGTTAAGAGCAAAGGCAGTCATTTGTAGGTTTTCCAAAATATCTAGAAGCGTGTCTTTATTGCAGGCCATTTCCGGCAGTACTCTGATTTGGTTTGAAATTCTTATTTCTATCTCGACTTTTTGATATTCGTTATTATGGCAGCGTTAACGTTCGAAAACGGGATCGATTAATAAGAAATGAAGTCTTTGTCATGTACTGAATGATATTTAGATTTAAATTCAGGCATTATTTAGCAAAAACACCTGATAAAACCGAAGCAAATGCTTGGAAGAGAACATGAGAATTTAAAATAGTATTATTATCTTGTAGCTGTTAACTCATTTTCTTTATTTGACAGGCTATATTTAATCTGAAGATATCTTAAGCTGAATATGTGTTGTTGTTGTTGCTAATGCCCTCTTGTCTGACCTGTAGTCAACGCAAGCCCCGAAATTAGTCCTGGCAAGGAGAGGAAGGTTACGCTTGTCACTGGTAACAGCCTTGAGCACATTACAAAGCGATTTAGCTCTGTTCCACTCCCAATTTTGTTGGAGAGCAGCCTGGGAGGACGGGCCGAGGGTCTTCCAGCCCTCTTCCTCTACCATCTACTTCCCTAGAGGACTTTCGATTCGCCGCATATTTAGGGTGCCCCCATGCCGCACGGACACTATACATTTACAAACATCCATCCTTCTCCGGGATTCGAACACGGGCCATTCGGCATTACAGTCAGCGACGCTAACCTCTATACCGATTGGGCGGCTAAATATGTGTGAAGGCAATTTGTCGTCAGTGTAGGATAGAGAACCTCTCCATTGAACTCTCCTGCTTATCTTTGTCTAATAATTACATGCTCAGGGACATGCACTTTTGACTTATATTGCAAGAAGATTTTTATATGTGAAATATATAAATCTTCTTGCAGGATTTTAATTGCTATACAGAACCTTAAGGAATCAACTACCTGGTGATGGTGCAGAGTGTGTTCTCAAAGTAATGTTTACTGTTTACATTTTCTAATCCTAAACAACAATTATTAATTTTAACAAAATAAGGTAAAAATTTTTTATGCCGCATACGTTAAACTTACAGAAATTTCAAATGACCTTCTTTAGTATCAATATGTAGTTTAGAACACTCAACAACATACCGATAAACAGCGGATATAATTTATATGGGAAGGGAAACACAACCTCAGTGGGAAGACTTCTGACATCCAGTGTCCTTAGCTTTTGCTGCCTGTAAGTCATAGTCCTGTCAGTGTCCGAGTGATTTAAATCGCTAAATACTGATATTTTCGGTATGGTTTCGAAACCAAGCGAACAGGCTGGGTGCAAGTTTGATTATCTTGTTTTTCGTGATGTGTAATGGGAATACGAATGATTTTTCTTTAGAAAAGCCTCCACGTAGTCATTCCTTCTCTAAGACAAATAGCCTTCATATATTTTGCCATACTAAAATAATCATTTACTAGGTTCACCAGGCTTTCTTTAAGCTTAAAATTCTGTCCTGTCTGATCTTTATATCTTGCACATGTTCTCAGTATTTAATAGCACTTCAAACCTACTTATATGATGAGTAATAAATGCAACGACCTCTGCCATTTCGTGTACGCGGATAATTACAATCCACGTAATTAAAAATAAGAGATTGTTTACATGCAGCCCTTGACATTGCAATTTCAAAACTAAATTTGCAGTCAATATTTTCGTACTAAACGCAGTTTTTTTTTTTTTTTTTTTTTTTTTTTTTGTTGTTGTTTATCTCATCTTAGGGGTTTCTACGTGACGTCTGTACCTACGTACCCATATATATATATATATATCTTATAACTCAAAAAGGATTATCCGTAGAACGCTGAAATTTTATATATGGTCCTGTTGTAACATCTGGATGAGTACCTGCCCCTTTTTGTTGCAGTCGGCTGCACTACACATATATATTATATACCCACCTTCTTATCCGCCTTTGCGAGCTATGTTTTTTATAAGTTGGTAAACTGATAATTTTGTGCTTTAAAAGTGACTGAATTATATTGTTCTTATTCTCATGTTTCGGTTTTATGGCTTTGTAATCTGCATGCAATAGCTGTAGAATTATCAACAATTTAAAGTGTAAGTGTTGTTTACATTTGAAACTCTTAGTAGTACAGGGAATTATTCAGTTAGTATACAAGTTTAAGCGTCTTTTTACTCAGTGGGCCGAAGGGTAACATACAGTTTTGTGCACCGAAAATTTTATCTTTCTGGGCATTGACCAAATTGCAACTGTATTTGCTGTATTCGTTTTTCTATATTTTACAAATTTTATGAAGATGTTTTCAGGTTTTATATATTTTCTAGGTCGGAAAGTAAGAACTGAACTGATTGAATGAGAAATATATCTCTAATGAAATTCGCGAAAATAAATTGAAATGAAGAGGGGCAAATGATGTGTATAATTTAATACACCGTACAAGGAGGTCAAGTGGTGTCCACATTAGATTTTTTTTATTTCAGATGTTTCACGATTTTTCCATATTATCCGGTTATTCGGATATCGACTCTATTTAAAGTATCATCAAAGAACTTTAAGTTTTTGCACTCGCTATTTGTCAATCATTTCAAACGAAGCTAGGAAAGAAAGTTTTGCTTCCCCGCAAAGCCACTTCTGTAAAGGTACACGCATAGGAACAAACATGGCGAAAATTACAAAGAAAAAATTTTTTTGGATTCTGTATTGTGTATAAAATTACAAGTGCATCTTTGCAGAATTAAAACTATTTTCATACTAATAAAAGAAGAATGGGAAAATAAAGTTCAAGAAGACTAATGAAAAAGCGAACAGCATTTTCTAATTACCAGGGACATTAGCATTTTGGTTAATTAATTACGGCAAAGAACGCGAATATTATCTTTCTGGTAAGACATGCGGATTCGTGAACGGCTTTCTTAAGAAAACTAGTTCAGATTTCTGTTATGCTCAGGGTAAATCACCTACCTTTTAACCTCCTTGTTTTGTGGGATTTAAATAGAGGTGAACTATTTAGTTTAGGTGTTTAGTGATTTTACCCGTCGACCAGTCCTCAGTGTAAGAGCCAAACATGAAAACGTTTGTCTTAAAATAGACTAAGTTAACAAAAATAGTAGATGATTCATACCTGTTCTTTACCCCGCCGCGGGGGGCCTTGCACCCCTCACAGCGGTTCAATATAGGTAACTGCCTCTGTCCGTAATGGAGGAGTATCTTAGTTGATCTTCTTTTTAGTTCATCGGATTTCTTTCTTACATAATACTTAGCTTATGCTAAGTATTATGTAAGAAATATATTACTTCATACTTAGCTTATGCTCCTCTCTCAACCAATTCATTTTATAACAACGAAGATGTGGAGGTTATTGCATTAATTTGCCAAGGTACTCCGTAACAATAATGCCTTGGTCCTTATTTACACAAGATTGTACTGTTTAATTGTTAAGAAGAAGGTAAGAAGAATATAATGAGATTGAAAGCAATTAGTAGATTAAGTTCGTGCTCTTTAGTTTAATTCTCAATAGAATTTCAAAAAGATGAAATTGCAGTTAAAGTTGTTGCCGAGAATGGTATTTAAATTGCTCACGATAGGAAAGTCTTGTCTAAAGTACCCTAACGCACGCACACGCTATTCTCATTCAGGGACCTCATTCATATTAAATTCTTATTCATACAGGGAGAAACACCAAGTATCCCCAATGCCTCTTTTCTTATTTATCTTTTACTAAAAGATACATTAGAAGTGGCAAGGAAACAATAAACTTCAAGAGACTGTACATCTTGAAATCGATAATATAGGGTATTAGGAGGACCGTTTATTCATTACGACGGTGAATACGAGCCACTTTCCTTTAGAAAGTCCTTCATGAAAGTTTCTGTATATTTTGGTAGACTGTTTCACGTGATCTGCCGTACAGTGAGCATTCTTCTTGTGATCACATGCTTAAGAATGCCACCTCTGAAAGTGAGCATTATCTGAGAACATAAATTTTTAAAAAAAGTTAAAGCTTTCAGATTTTAACGCTCATCCAAGAGTGTTTGTTAATGCTTTTCACGCTCTCTCTGAGTTTGCAGTCCACCAAGCTGTTATGACACTCACTGCTACTGTTCGCTTTGAAATCGTTGAGTCTGTTAATAAAAAATTTTTTAACATTTTACAAGTTATGAAATAGGTAGTAAAACAAATTTGAAATAAAAAATTCGGGCTTCTATATGCCCATGTTTGGGTGGAGGAATGTTATTCAAAATTTCATAGCTCTAGGTACTGTTGTTTTTCACAATGCGAGAAACATGCATATATTGATATTTAATTTCTTTAAATATGCGATGATATTTAGTGGCAACAGTTTGAAAAGTGATATCACGCATTTAAGTGTTTGAATGCAAAATCGCATTTCGAGACTAACGTCCTTTTTGGTCTAATAATACTGAAAATTACCTCTCTAATTCACCCACATCCACAGAAGACCAAAACCCTTTGGAATCGTGAGCGGCCGGAGAGAATTGGCTTACTGTATATGAATAAAGAAAAATATTAAACATAATATGGTCCTTAGTTGAAACACCTTAGTGTCAGACAGCAACTATTAAAGGAAACAATAACACATCTATGACGTGTTAGTAAACATATGAAAGATTATGTCTTTGCCTGGGTAGCATTGATTGTATTTTATGTATTTATCACATGCCTCCCCCTGCTTGCATTAAACTTTTAGATATAGGAGATTTTTATATAAATAAGAAAATAAAAAAAGATATTTCTTTTGGCCCTCTTCCCATTCTGACCGTTTGCGCACCGATGTGACATTGACCGATGGCCTTTAGAACTGAAAAGATAGCTTCCGTAGCGTTTAAGATAAATGGCTATCTCAATTGTTCTCTCGGTAGCTCATTTTTCTCTCTTTTTTAGTTTAGCTGCTATCTGTTTCGCGGCAGCACATATTAACCTTTCATATTGTTTAGGATGCCGTACCGGAAACTCCAGTCGCTGAGGACCTTGACTAAGGAAACTGTTATTCTTTGACCTGAAGATTAACATTTTACCCCTCAAGATATTATTTTTAAATTTATTGTTTTGTTAAATGCTTACGCCGGTCATACTTAATTCTTTATGAACGTTAGGAAAAACTTCAAGACATAGTTTGAAGAATTACCCGCCAATTAATTTACGTTGCGTTACTCTGCAACACGTTTATTTTCATTGCTAGTTAGTTTAGTTAGTTAGTTTTACTTTCCACCAAACGTTGTAGAGACATTAGGTTATTTGGAAGCAGAAGATGTGAAAAATAAGCAATGCTCTCACTGGGACTCGAACCACGGACCTCTGGAATACGCGTCGAGCGTGCTGACCACTACACCACATGCTAAGAAGGTGGGAGAAATATCATATATACTCCCCCTTTTAAAGGTTGACTGGGGTTTTAGGGGACCCAATCGACAAATTCTGGTAGTGAAGAATCATCGTTCACCACCTTTTCAGTTCGGGCGCCACTGTAGAGACATTAGTTTATTTGGAAGCAGAAAATGTGAAAAATGAGCAGTGCCCTCGCCGGAACCCGTAAAACGGACCTCTCGAATTCGCATCGAGCGTGCTGACCACTACACCACGAAGGCATGCTAAGAAAACGGAAGAAATACGTTATAAAGTGATGTATAATATAATTCCCGCGTGGCTCTGCTAACAGCCACTTGTCCTGATATTATCATTTGGCGAAGAGTGGTAATTTAAAATCATCTGTGAAATTTTATCAAGTCGTAATCTCCTCTACAATCTATAGATACGTCTGCATGTCTGTATGTATGTACGAATGTATGTTCCTCGTACTGTGGAAAAACAGCGGCATTTAGAGCCACCATAGTTTTGTCCACTCATAGTCCTCCACCGGAACGTACGTATCTCGAAAACCAGATTTTAAATTTTGATTTTTTAAAAAATTATTTTTTAATTAGGGATAATTTAATGAATATTTATTAACAAAGTCAGAGCGATTTAAAAGCAATATGTTGCCGGTGCCCTAAACAAAAGATCTTTATTTCCGAGGAGCCAGTGTATTTTGCTGTTCAGTAAAGTGTCAGATATTTAGTCTTCGAAATTAATCAACAGAGTCAGTTATTTAAAAGCAAACTGTTGCCAGCGCCGAAAATGTATCACTTTTATATTCTACGTGGAAGTCTGTTGTCATTCGACCCACCATAACATATTAACTTTTAAATTTAATCTGTGGTTTTCTGACTGAGCAGCTAATTGGTTTAAATACAACAAATGCAGCTCTTAAGAATATTTTTTCTACTTTTTAATCTGATTGATTTAAATATAAATTTTTTATTGCTTTCTTTAGCCTGTACTCGGGCTAATAATTCATAAGGTCAACATTATGTTTGGACCGTTCAGTCTATTCTATATCTTGTAGTAATATCGGTTAAAGCTTTTTTCTTGATTTCTTCGTGGCTCTTGGAGAAAGATTTGCAAACCGTCGTTGCATTATCAAAAAGAAAAAAGCAACTTTATTGCAAAAATAATATATATATATATATTACAAGATTGCCACAGAACTACTTTTGGGTCATCTATGATCATTTCTTCAATATAAACCAAAAGAAAATGAAAAAGAACAGTAATACCAGTATTCCCAGTGCGTATGCCGCCCAACCGGTATAATGGTAAGAGTTAATGACTACCGTGCTGAAAGGCCCGGGTTCCAATTCCGGAGAAAGCATGGATGTTTGTAAATGTATAGTGTCTGTGCGGCATAGGGCACTCTAAATATGCACGAGACCTTAAACAAGTCTTTTTACAATTTTCGGAGAGTTCTGCATTATGTTATGCTAGTTACATTATGTTATGCGACCACGCATTTATCATAAATTTGCTTTGATAAACATAGTACTGTTCTAAACATTGCGGTCCCCCCACTCCAGTAACTCTCAAACTAGATGTCAGCTGTTATATATGACCTTTACCATCATCGGGAAACCAGTGCCCTTAATGTTCACTGCCGTTCTTTCGGTTTAATTTTATTTTAGTGAACTATCTAGTTTGCTGCACCTTCTCACAGAGCTGGCATATAAATCATAATGCTGGAATCATTCAAATATTATTGTCAACAAAGCCACTGGTGATATTCAAAAGGTCACCAGTGATCAAATGCTTTGACGAAAGACTGCTCAATTCTGTATTAAAGCCGCTGTGGACTGAATAGTGGTTATATTTAAGAGTTCGACTGCTAGTTTGTAACCAAGGTTGTGGGTTTGACTCCCGCATAAGCTTTGGGTTTTTATACGTTTCATCCCTTCTCGTGGTCATAATGTCGATATACCTCTCATTATGCGCCTTTGGTAATATTCTAAATGACGAGACCACTAAGCCTGCTATAGCTTAGGTCATACCCGACGACAAGTCGACTTTGAGCTTGGCTTTCGAGCAAATATTTATAAAAAGGAGGATTTTCTTTCGAAATCTTTTTAAAATTTTTGCAGCTGTGATTTATGGGTTGAAATCAGTCATCGTAATTACTCTGACCAGTTATTCACCTTCGATTTGATTTAGTTTTTAGTAATCTATCCAACAATTAAAATTTGAAATGCATTTACTTATGTTCAAATGGCGATTTTTACGAACATTTGCAGCATTATTTTAACTAAAAAAAGGTGTTTCTGAGGCCATATATTACGCACCGGCGACAAAGCTATTTGGTTTAGTCTAAACTTGTTGCCATCATTCCTTAAGCTACAGTTGAATAGAATCTTAACAGAAGCCAGATGATTTCCGATCATCAACACCTTTCCTCTGCAGAAAAGCACGGAGCGTCGGGGCCACACGGAACAGCAGTCCTGTTCTTTTTCTTCGGAAGAATGAAACTTTTTTCATTTCATCCCGCTTTGATAGATCGCAACTTGGGCGATTAGGAGCGTCCCGGGAATCTATTGTGATTCCCCTCCAACTCCTTTTCCACTGTGCCGTTTACGAATGATGCGCTAAAAGCCTCCTTTCAGCTGGAGATTTGTTTCTAAAATTAATTACGCACGGATGCGCTGAAGAAGTTAAAAGAGAAAAAGTGTTCTCCGTTAGAGAACAGAAGGGTTCTGATTTGAGGAAGAAGAAAACAGGTTGGAAAGACGCCGCACCTGCTTTGAAATTTAAATTTTCACTTTAAGCGAGCGGCGAAGTAATCCATTACTTATTGAAGAAGATTTATTATTTCAATTACCGCCTGCGTGAAAAGATTTAAATGTGTTTAACAGCTCTAGATTCAGGTAATTAGAGGAGACTATTAAAAAAAGAAAGGAAGTTAATAAGAAAAAAGAAAGCCCAGCTTTTTTGTGCTGGTTACTTAATGCATTGTTTCAGAAATACCTTTTATGAATTCAAATAATGCTTCAAATATTCATCAAATTACAATTTCGGCATACTATAAATTAAATGTGTTGAAAATTACATCAGTTAGATACAGATTATTAAAATAAAATAAAACTTAAGTTGGCCATCATGACCATCGATAACCGGGTTGCTTTCAGGTTGATTGGTTACCGGTGGAGAACTAGGATCTGAATACCACCTACACTCACAAGACATCTATTTTTAAATCATGAATTAGAATCCTATTTTTAAATCATGAAAACAAGGAAAGTGATGACCGAAGCCTTTAAAGAGTTCTGTGCCTCAGGAACTAAAGTGTCATAATCGGACCTTGCTACGCAGTAAATTTAAATAAATTACTTAACTAAAATAAACCCAAGGACACTATTGACTGCCAAGACGCTTGCTGACCTACCTGTCTGCTGATGGTTGGCAGTGAGAGATGTAATAAATTTAAGTACTTTACTGTATAAAGGGATTTCTCCCGCCTTTCAAGCATGCCTTCGTGGTGTAATGGCCAGCACACTCGGAGCGTATTCGAGAGGTCCGTGGTTCGATTCCTGGCAAGGGTATTGCTCATTTTTCATCTCTCCTGTTTAAAAAAACACTTAATGTCTCTACAGTGGCGCCCAAACTAAAAAAGGTGGTGGACGATAATTCTCCAGCACCAGAATTTGACGAATGGGTCCACTAATGCTTGGTCGCCCTTTAAAAAGGGGGGTATATAAGATATCTCTCCCGCCCTTTTTAGCATGCCTTCGTGGTGTAATGGCCAGCACACTCGGCGCATATTCAAAAGGTCCGTGGTTCGAGTTCCGGCAAGGGTATTGCTTATTTTTCATCTCTCCTGCTTTCGAAAAAATACCTAATGTCTCTACAGTTGCGCCCAAATTAAAAAAAGGTGGTGGATGATGATTCTTCACCACGAGGATCTGGCGACTAGATCCACAAATCCTTGGTCGACCTTTAAAAGTGGGAGTATATGTGGTATTTCTCCCGCCTTCTTAGCATGCCTTCGTGGTGTAACGCGCAGCACACTCGGCGCGCTTCTGGCAAGGGCAATGCTTAATTTTCACGACTCGTGTTACCAAAAAACCTAATATCACTGCAACTGAAATAAAGTTTAGTAGGATAACGGTGCTGCCATTGCCGTTAAGTATATGTATTGGTCCAAGGTGGTCTAGTTGTTAACCACTTGTGGTGGGGGGATTTATGTAATTTGCTGAAATAAATGAAACGAAAGCTACGGGTATTTCGTGAAGCTCGTTCGTTTTCAGTGAGCTATGGGATCACTGCTTTCCAGGCGGGCTAGAAAACTAGTAGAGCCAACACTGAACATATAAGTCATTAAAATAGGGAAGTGCAATAAATTTAGTTAGATTATAAAAGTAAAATTAGAGAAAGGGCACAAGTGTTCGTCGAAGCCATTGGTTATCGTTTACCCGTGCTCTGACGATGTTTTGGGATCAACCCATAGATTACCAATTTGGGGTTGTACAATAAATTTAGATAGATGATTGTAATAAATTTAATTAAATAATGGATACATCAGCTGTAGAGTTATCTGAGATGTAGGATAATTGTAGTTAATTTACATTGAATAGGTAAGTTTTATATATTCGGCTGTACATTGTTTCGAGGAGTGAGAACGTTTAATAACGTATATACATAAAATTTACAGGGTAGTGTAATTTACGTGACGTCCAGTTCTTTTAAGATTTCTAAAAATTTAAGTCTAAAAAGTCTTTCTAATTTAAGTTAGAATTAGAAATTAATTAGAAAATTTCTAATTTTCTAATTTCTAATTTAAGTCTTTCTAATTTAAGTCAAAAAATTTTATCTAGGAGGGGGAGATCTCATCTTATTTCTAGGAAAGAAAAAATTAGGAAGGCAATTCATTATTTATCAAAGAAGATTTATTATTTCAATTACTGCGTGCTTTAAAAGTTTTAAAAGTGTTTAGCAGCCTTTAAAATCGGGTAATTAGAGGCGAAGATGAAAAAATAAACAAATAAAACAAATTAAGTAAAATATAATTTTGTGTTTGGCTCGAAAGAATGCCATGATTTCCTAGAACTCGATTAAATTGACTGAAATGCCGTTGAAAGCTGGGCATACTTTGAAAGTAATTATACGATAGGAAAGGCCGTCATTTTTGTGTATCTATTTTATTACGAAGAACGTAGCAAGTTTAAACAATACTGAAAACATAGCGTGCTTATAATAAAATACATGAAAATTAATATAAGAGCCATCTGTTATTCAGAGGAAAATTACAGAATAGCGAAGATGTAAGATAAAAAAAATAAAACAAAAGTATAAAACGCATAGTTTTAATTTGAGTGATTAAATTAATGAACTTTTCCCGCGTCGAATGGAAACACCTCTGAGACTAGCAATTTTTCACGCAGTATAGATGATAAATGTTTCCGTAGAGTAACGTTAAAGAACAAGGGGGGAAATGGAAAGACCTATTAAACCTTGCTGACGTCAAAATTTTAACATTGTTTCCATAATATATTCTTAAACTGTAATACTTACTTTCAAAATGTATGGGAGATTATTTTTAATGTGTCGCAACAGCGAAAAGAGATAACAATTCGGAGTTTTATGAAGTTTCCAGTTGGGATAAAATGGGAAAAAATAAAACATATGCAAGATATTAATTTAGAAGTAAAACAACAAAAATCAGCGTTATATTTTCAAATTTCACAGGCCTAGTTTCGATGGTTTTACCGAACCATCATCCTCAGCTGCAAAAGCGGAAATGAACGAGATAAGATATAATAATAAGATAAGAAAGCCTGGACAGGAGATAAGTTACTTGCGCCATCTGTTGATGAAACCAGAACTAAAGCATAATTTCTTTAAAGGCTGAAGGGAAAGATGGATTGGATTTAGGGTCGTTAACTAGAAATATTTTTTTGAATGTGAAATGCCTCTAGAAAATTTTTGTTGTTTGACTTCTAAATTAATATTTGAAAATTTCAAATTGCAAACTAACAGCACGATTTATAGTTTTCTTAAATCTTTTACAGTTGCTAACTCATCAAACTAAAACTTTATTGTTGAATAATAATAATTTAATTAAAAAATAATTTGAATTTAAATGCTTTAGCATTTGTGTCTACTGTTTTTGAGTGTTAACTTTGAAGAACAGAAATATATTAGTATATTAAAAATATATAATATATTAAAGAAAGAATAATATATCTACGTATGCATACAGCAACTTAAAACTACATGACACTATGAAATTTCATCGATTTTGTTTTGATTCGATTTGGTTTTTATTGCAGAGGGTAGTATACAGAAAAAGTTGAAATTCGCAATAGAATTGTTAATAAGTGTTAGAAATTTATTAATCACATGCATGGTTTAAAATAACAGCTGTAAAATGTTAAAAGGAAGTACAGATGAAATAACTTTAAAAGTGATGCGCATTATTACAGTGGTGAGTAACCAATTTCAAATATATAAAAGAAAAATGAAAGATGTTACATATCTTAGAATGGCAACAACGTGGTCTCGTATATCTTTATATTTATTTAAATTTTAACAAACATGTATATATGTAAGAAGCAAATTTAAAGTTAAAAAAATTAAAAAAATGCAAACATATGAAAGATTTAATTTTCGAACTAATCTACAATATCATTTCAATTCAGATAGCATAAGTAAATCAAGTGCAAAACCAAACCATGAAAATAAATTCACCAATTTAGCAAATTAAAATTAATCTAATTTTTTTTTTTTTTTTTTTTTTTTTTTTTTTTAATGCATATGTGAATGAATGACTGTTGAGCAGGCAGGAGACAGACTTATCAAGGGAAAGTTGCCTCCAAACCTAACTCCACAATCATTCAATTCGTGTTTCGCCATTCATGCAGGCAAGGGTAAAAGTCAAAACCAAAAATAAATACATAGTGAAGAATGTCCAAAAAGAAATACCAATAAAGTGGTACCTTGAGAAATTAGCAATTAAAATAATAAACTAAAAGGAAAATACCAATAATGAAGTATTTTGAGAATTAAGCAAGGTAAAGTCTAGTATTAAATTAAATTTTTAAAAAGAGTTTTTAAAAAATTAAATTTTTCAGAAAAATTAATTTAGAAACCAATGCATTTTAAAAACCTTGTCTACAGAAACCTCCCCGACACGAATATGCATATCAATCAAAAAGAAACTAAAAAGGAACTAGACATAATTATATAAACCAATAAGAAACTAAAAAGAACTAATTCTTAATTTATAGAAAACAAATAAATACTTAAAAATATAATTACATATTTAGAAAATACTTAAATACTACATAAAAAATACTTAAAAGCAAGTAAATATTTATATTTATTTATTTGTATTATATTTATTTGTATTATTATTTGTATGTGTTTTATATTTAGTAATAAAAAAGAGAATTTTAATGTTAATTGAAAAGCAGAACACCGCTTTGAAGAGTTTTAATTTCCTGTCTTATCCTTTATTTTTCTCTCTTTTCTTTACAAATAAATTTTCTCCTCCACTATGTCTCAAATCTGCGCTGAGTACGGTAATTATGAGTATTTTAATTAGTAACGAAATTATAATGAAATAGATTAATTATATTAATAAAGTACTAGATTTTATTGAGCGAATTTTCTCTTATAATGCATTAATGTAGTAATTTTCAACTATACTGCATCGCGATTCGTTTGTAAATAACTGCAAATTATCACCATTCCGCATGCAGATATTTGCAATGGGAAAAACGATATAGACAAGAGAGAATGCAGTAATAATGTAAAAAGAAAAAGTTAGTATCAGTGTCGGGAAGACTTAAATCCAAATGATTCTATACCAGATGCAGAATAAATGGCGACAGAAATATGCAAAAAATCAGTAAATACAGAAATATGTAAATAAGCAAATATATAAATATTATATTGCAGATGTTAACAAAAATTGCGTATCAACTAAAGGCGTTATAAATTTTGAGCATTTAAAATTGTATCGTTTAGTTTATTCAAATCAAATCATTCAGAAGTTGGCCGTCAAGGTCACTGATGATCTCCGAGTCACTTAATGAGAACCAATGGATTACCGGTGTGGAGCAGTGCTGTAAATCTAGATAGAGTTTTAATTTAAAATTATATGGAAGCGGAATGGATATCGAGAAGAATGCTGCTTGCTGATGGTCTCACTGATCTACAGGTATACAGTCAACATCACACACCATTTTCCAATGGATAACCAACCATAAAGGCAAAAAAATAAATTTGGGTAGATTTTTATATTGAAATGAAAACGAAGCATATCAGTGTTAATCAAGGCTGTAGATCACCAGTGAACTAGTGATTAACGGCTATTGGTGATTAGACCAGGGATCACTATTGCAGAGAATACGTATACTTAAGCAAGTTTTCAAAATAAGATTGAGCGAAAGGACTCCAGTACCCACGAACTCTGTTGGCCAGTAATGATGTGTAGGTCGGTTACTGAAAACTGATGGACCGGTCGGTAGCCATGCGTTGGCTACCGGTCCATATCATTACTGGCGGTCAATCAATAAGATCACTAGTAAGAATCAGTGCATTAAATTTAGACATACTGTGAAAATTAAATTAAACCGAAGGATACTGGTGACAGAAAAATTTACATTCGTTAGTACGCATCAAGGGTATTAATTACCGGTGACCTATGGAATTTCAGTCAACATTTTGGGACACTGCAGTGCATTGGCAACATTCGGAAAAAACGTGATGATACATATTCAGTAATTCGTAGATTCCAAAAATTTGAACGGGGGGCACCAGCGGCCGAGCGGTAAAGTCGCTGAACACTGGTAGTCCGAGGTTCGGATCCTGCGAACGGGCTGGCTGCATGGGTGTTTTCGTGGTTTTCCCCATGTGTAACGTGTATACGAGCCAGTTTCCCTTAGAAATTTCTCCACGAAGGCATTCCGCCCCCTAGGCAGATAGCCCTAGTGTGCTTTGCCATAATTAAATACACCACACCAAAAATTTGAAAACATTTTCTAACAGCATAAATAAATTATTATTAAAAATTAATTAATAAGTATAAATAAATCAATAATTATGCATAAATATAATCCATACATATATAAATCAACAACAACAAAATTTAAAACTTTTGATGTTCACCGAAATGTATCCTCTAATTCAAGGTTTCTTAAACTTTCTTCGGTCGCGACCCCTTTTTATCACTGAGATGTTTTCGCGACCCGCCAGGACCCCATAATATTTATGAAAATTTTGTGGGATCCCATAAGCATAGCGCAAATCCGACACACGCGTGATTGAAACCGTCAGTGTTTTCACTTGTATTGTAATATACTATTGCAGTTTTAGGTCGTTAACTTTAATTTCTAATTTTAAGACACAGAACAGTGTGAAAATTTCAAATAAGTAACAGACAAAATGACAGCGTCGTGTGCAAAGCAAGTACGGTGAACGTTTCTATTATAAAAAGAATGCGTCGAAATGTTTTCTTTGTAATTTTTTTCTTTGTCTGTACTGTCTTATCTTTAACTATTTTAAGATACGTTGTGTAAAAATATTTGGTAACTATAAAATTATTATAATAAGTTAAAGAAATAACAAAACTGGTAAATGTTTTGGTGACACCTTACCGCAGGTCCCGCGACCCACAGTTTAAGAAACGCTGGCGTCTAATTCATTGTTGGGATACGACCACCTCTTTGAAAACCACTGCTCTACCCTCATTCCCCCAAACATTTTTAAGCTCGTTTTTGAAATTTTTGTGTTAGAATCTGTTCTTTAGTTTTTAGCGCTTACATTTATTTCTTGGTAACAGGGTTACTAGTCTGGAAATTTTCAAGAGAGATACAAGGAAAATAACATTTTCTAATATTCGGTTATAGAGCAAGAAATTTCATCAGGCTTTCGAATTTTTAAATTGTAAATTTAATTTCTGGGAAATCTTAAGCAATTTTTAGTCCAAAGGGGCAATTTTCCTAGAAGGACTATTAATTTCGTTTTGGTATTTTGTGTTGATTCACTATAAATGTCGATTAACTTTTCAAATTGTTGCCACCAAATATTAGAGCCCTGTATTATGTTTAAAGAAATTGAATAATGAATTAAGCTAATCTTCATAAATGTCACAGTGTATGTTTCTCCCACTGTGATAAAACAACGGACCTAGAGCCATCAAATTTTGAATAATGTATGTTTCCATCCGAATATGGGCATTTGGAAGCCCAAATTTGGGATTTGTTTTACTATCGATTTCATATTTTGTAAAACTTTAATGAATTTTCGATTAACAAATTAACGATTTCAAAGGTATTAGTAGCAACACTGTACGTAAAAAAAGGAACATTTTCATCTCCAGTGCGCGAGACTGTGTATCGGAAATTCTAAAAATATGCACATTTTAAAATTATTTTGCGATATTTTTGTTGAACTGAATTTTATGGTTTAAGTGCAAGGAACATGATATTTAATAAATAAAGGTAACACACGAAACATTGATGTCCCTTCTGGCTGAATGTATATATTTTTTATTTATTTTTTTATAGTTTTTGCTCAAACAATCATTAATATCAGAAATGTATTTCTTTTGCTACAATATCCTCATCATCCATTCAGTTTCGCAAATGTTGCGAGAATTTGAGCTAAAGTAGCAGGAGCTTCTACTTCTGGCTACTTTAACTCAAATTCTAACGAAAGTCACGAACGTAAACGAAACGAGTAACGAAAGTCTAAGTCACGTAAAATAGTACTTGAGTCAATGATCATGTGATTTTGATTTTTGTGATCTCATAGGTAGGTAAACTCACGTGAGCACTGACGTCATCACAAAGTCAATTTCTGAGTTTTTCAGAGATTATTTTGATTATTGGTTGTTATATTACTTCTGACGAAAATCGTAAAACCAAAGTGCTAATTTTTTATTGTTTAAATATACATATATTCTTTTAATTAATCCTCAGTTAATTTAAATAGTTATTTTTCGCTTAATTTCTTCATATCTGTTGTCAGTGTTTTGTTCTACGTTGTTAACATTATTACATTAATCTTTGTCAATTGGCGATTTACTTTTTAACCCAAAGGGCCACTTTCCCAGAAAGGCTATTAATTTCGTTTTGGCATTTTGCATGTTCCACTATAAAATGGCGTTTCACTTTTAAAACTGTGCCACCAAACTTTAGAGCCCTGCAATATATTTAAAGAAATTCAATAGCGAAGAATGTGCATGGATGTATGTATGTTTCTCGAACTGTTAAAAAACAATGGTAAATAATGGAAAAACAATTGTATGTATGTTTCTTGCAAAATGAAAAAACAATGGAGTCATCAAATTTTGAATAACCTAGTCCTCCACTCGAATATTGGCATCTGGCATGTTAGAGTCCTGCATTATGTTTGAAGAAATTAAATATTGAAAAATCTGCATAAATGTATGTATATTTCTCGCACTGTGATAAAACAACGGTACACATAGAGCCATCGAATTCTGAATGACGTAATCCTCCTACGAATATGGGCATGTGGAAGATCAAATTTGGAGTTTGGGATTAGTTTTACTATCTGTTTCATATTTTGCAAAACTTTAACGAATTTTCGATTAATAAACTCAACGATTTCGAAGCGAGCAATGGCAACACTATACGGAAAAAAAAAAAACCTTTTTATCTCCAGCGCGTAAGACTGTGTATTGGAAATTCTAAAGATGTACTCTTTTTAAATATTTCGCGAATTTTTTGGCTTAAGTGCGAAGAACATGATATTTAATAAGTAACATACAAAGCGTTAAAAAACGCCCTTTTGAGTGTAGTGTAATATCTGTTAGCTTTGAATTTTTTAAAAAATTTATTTAGTAATTGTGTCTTATTTTACTGTAATTGTTAATGCTTTTAATATTCCATTTCTATTGTCGAATTTATTAAATTTCATCAGATTTTGATGGCTAATAAGCTGAGCTACCTTCTTTCACTGTTAAATTTGTTTCTGTTGTTATTTAGGAATCTGGTGGTCTTTTGACTTTTAAGTCTTTTCGATTCCTTGGTTCTTAATAATATCATAATTAGGAGAATGCCTTTTAAATATATAGAGCTCGAGCCAGAAACCTATGCTTAGTCACATACTGCTCGGGAAAGAAACTGGTTTAAAAACAAATCTTACAGAGGAATATATTTACCAATATGAGTGTTAAACTGCATAACTTTGTTTTACACATGTTTTGAATATTTACCATTTATTGTTCATTGTTATTATTACTCAATTTATTATTATTATCTATAAATAATACAATACAATTTATGTTCCATGTTAAATCATCCTTTACACAAATGTGAGGCAGTTTGTGTACAAATTTTACAGTCATTTGGTATTTAATTTTGAAACTGCACATATTACTAATTTTGCGTCTGCAAAATATATGTTACCTATTTTTTCTTGTCTTTAAAGTTTGTCAGGTTCTAAAGTTCTAGTTTACGTTATAAGGTATTTCTCCCAGCTTCTTGGCGTGCCTTCGTGGTGTAGTGGTTCTGCACGCTGGGCCGGTATTCCAGAGGTCCGTGATTCGACTCCTGGCGAAGGCGGTTGCTAATTTTTCATCTTGCCTGCTTCCAAAAAAATACCTAATATCTCTACAGTGATACCCGAAATAAAAGGGTGTTGGATGAGGATTCTCCACACCCAGGATTTGGCGATTGGGTCCCCTAAATCCTGCCTTTCTAGCGAGCCTTCGTGCTGTAGTTGTTAGCACACTGAGCCGGTATTTCAGAGGTGCGGGGTTCGATTCCCGACGAAGACGGTTGCTAATGTTTCAATCTGTCTTGCTTCCAAGAAATCCTAATGTCTTTGTAGTGGCACCCGAACTAAAAGGGTGATGGATGATGACTCTCCACACCCAGGATTCGGAAATTGGGTGCCTCAAAAACCCCAGTCGTCCTTTAAAAAATGGAGTATATAAGGTATTTCTCCTGCTTTCCTAACGTGCTTTCGTGGTGTAGTTGTTCTGTACGCTGGGCTGGTGCTCCAGAGGTCCGTGGTTCGATTCCCGGTGAAGGCGTTGCTAATTTTGCAATCTGTTTGCTTCGAAAAAAAATATCTAATGTCTACAACGTATCCTTCGTGACTAGAACTTTAGTGAAGTGTCTAACGCCTATTCGTTGGTCTTCTTGCAACTATAAAATATAAGTCCAAAGATGGGTCAAAATACCCTTTTATTCACTCAAGGAAATATTACAGACGGCCACTCTCGGACTTACAGGAAAGTCTCCTTTTGGGCTTTAACTTAAAATAGAAACTAAGAAACTAAACTAATTCTAAATAGCTAAACTTTAGCCGCAGCTGTACAAAAATAATTAATCGAGTTGGCCCGTAATTAAACTTCACTGGCGCATACTAACAGGTACGTAAGACTACGGTACGTACGTAGTAAGGTACGCTTAAAGCAACGATGTGGTCCCAAAGACAGAACATGCTTTACCGAAAACTTCTGAGCTCTTCTACGGAAGGGATTTAATTAAATTCTGGTTCTACTTCATTTATATAGAACACGATATTGAAATCATATTCTGGCGTGGAGTTGTAGGTGGGAAACAAGAATTTAAAGGAAAGGGTTTCAAAATTAAAAATAACTACTAGTAACTTAAAATAATCCCTACATGGTGTTTTAAACTTCAATTATTAGCATGGTAAAGAGAAAAATTACTCATGTATTAGCTAAAAATTAATTCAAAAGTTAAGGAACAGCATGTTTTTGCGTGTAATTTGAGAATGAAGCAACATAGAAACAAGAAATTAAGAGGACATGTTTACTAAACATTTCTTTAATAAATGCAACACAGAATGTTTTAAAATTCAACACAGACATGATTTACAACCGAAACTGCACTCCTGACAGAGAAAACCACTCTTTGAGAAACAGCACATCACATTTTTTTTGAGAAAAACTGTGACGATAACTTTACAAAAATGGGTTCTAATTAGAAATGTGTCCACTCCTTGCTTCAAAACATTGGCGGCAGCAACGTTCTATGCTGCCAATTAAGTTGTAGATCAATGAAATGGGATGTAACGACTAGAAACGGAATAATCCTTGTTCAAGCTCATCTAACGACCCTGGAAAAAAACTTAATGCAGCAACCTTTTCCCCTCGATAGTTCCAAAGATACTTTGTCGGATTCAGGTCTGAGGATTGAGCTGACCATTCCATACCGTGAGCCTTAAAATATGCTTCAGCAACCCAATCTCGGTGCAATTGAGCATTGTCGTCCATCGAAAGAAATATAGGACCAACAGCAGCGGCATATATGTGAGCATAGTGGTCAAGGATCTCGTCTCGATATCTCACACCGGTCAAAGTTCCCCCATAGAACAGTGTGTGACCGCTAAGGTCAGTGTGACCACCGAGAGAGATCCCATCAGAAACCATTATTCCACCACCTTTCCCCAGTGTGGGATTGGTTGTTTCTGGCGCGTTGTTCCCTCAAGATCAGGTGACGACCTGATTGTCTCCAATATGAACCTGGACTCGTCTGTGAAGAGAGCAAATTCCTGTTGTTGGCTGGTCCCGGAGAGATATTCTCTTGCCCAACATAAACTGGCACATCTTTGTCCTGAGCTCAAAGGGACAGAAAGAATTGGTCGTTTTGCATACATACCTGCATTGTGCAAACGCCTGTGTACTGTAGTAGCTGAGATTCTTATTCCTGTTTCCACAAAATGATCTGCCATGAGCAGAAGCACAATAATGGTGCTCCTCCTTCGGGCCAAAAGAACTAAATAACAGGTTCCCACAAGTCTCTTAGTCTGCTTAGAAAATGTCTTCTAGGCACAGAATCCTCGGACTCAACCTGACTCCATAGTCGGTGCACCACACTACGAGAGACATTGAGACGTCTAGCAACAACAGATTGTGACATGCCCATTTCCATCCATCCGATCATTCACCACCTCAAAGAATCAGCAAACCGACTTCTACTGGACATTGGCAGACTCTCCTAGATGTTGTCAACGAAATTGCTAATAACAATTGAAGACCAACATTCGTGAATAAAACTTACAATTTTTGCATTTTTCCCTCGAACTTCAATATAAGTATTCATTCGTATAAAATAAAAATACTAGCTATTGTTTTTGCATATATTTTCTTAAACTTCGTTAATATCATGCATATAAACTGTGAATTTAAATGTTCGTGACATTTTTGTATTGGTGAGTGTGAAAAACTTGCTGTTCCTTAATTTTTGAAAAGCAGTCTCTCTCTCTCTCTCTGTATATATATATATACGTCATGATTTTGAATGCGCAGTCAAAGACTGAAACTCTTAACAGCTTTTAATATCCGTCATTGCTAGTGGTTAATGTATACAGATGAAAAGAACAAACTGAATTTCGACAAATCACCAGTCTTTATTTTAACACATATCCAGTTAGTCTCGCAAATACTTATTCAGTCGTAATTGAATAGGTTAAATTGCTATGTACATTGGTTTCTTAAAAATAAGGCGCAGACATTTTAGACGAGGAAGCAAAGCAGCGTGGATGCGGACGTCGCGGAAGCTAGGAGAAGAATTCTGACATAGTTTACTGTGCCAAAAGTATTTATACCAAGTACATGCAGAAAGTACGCTAAGCTATGATTGTTTGGTTTCTTAAAAATAAGGCGCAGGCATTTTAGACGAGGAAGCAAAGCAGCGTGGATGCTGACGTCGCGGAAGCTAGGAGAAGAATTCTGACATAGTTTACTGTGCCAAAAGTATTTATACCAAGTACATGCAGAAAGTACGCTAAGCTATGATTGATTAATTTTAGGCTGTTGCATAATCGTGGAAAGACCTCGAATTTGGGAGAACAGGTGAATTTAGGGGGAGAGCACCAAATCTAGAATCGTTAATTTTGAGGTCGCCAAGTAATTTTTAAGCAGCTATCGTATTTTCTTATATATATATGAATTATTCTAAAAGCTTTTCATTTAAAAAATAAGTTATAGAATAAACACAATGACCACACTGTAAGATAACCTTTCGTTTTTAAGCATACAATTTTGTTTGTGCTTTGAAGTGTTTGTGCTGTGAGCCCTCATTTCGCATTTCTGTAACTTATAACAAATTTTGTATAGTTTGTTTTCATTCTTTCTAACCAATTCTCAATCATGGGCATTTTAATCCACACAGTTTGAAGGTGGTACTGAATTTTTTTATGTGAGAAATAATTTCCATTTCATTTGACATAGCATATAATCTGATTTAAACTGGAACATTAAACTAAATGCTAATATTGAGTGCACATGCACTTCGAAATGCTCTAAAATTCCTATCAAGTTAAGTTTAATTTTATTCAATAGTATAGGTTTACCTGTGTGAGTTGGCGGAGGCTGAGGTTATTTTTGTTGAAAAACAGAAGTAAAATATTTGCATATTTTTTATTTAATTTTTTTTACTTGTAAACTATATGTTTAGACATTGAACTTTATATCCTGATTTTCTTGCGCCTTTTTGTAATTATTTTTCAGATTTAATCTAAAACCTCGTCTGGCAACCCCGTCGACGAGTTCCGAGACATTTTTTTCCTTCGTAAATTTTAAAGACTGGATGAAAAGACTTTCCCGCCAGCAGGGCGCGATCGGTTGAACCTAATTTCTCCGCCGGTGGTAGATCCTTTTCCTATTATTTTATTATTTTTACCCAAGTATTCTCGAGGCACTAGGAATTTGATCTCCTTATCGTTAAAGTGGCAAAGCTTTTGTATCTCCTAACAGCTTGTTAGGGCAGAGAGAATTTGGTGCTTCTTTTTTATGCTCCGAAATTTTTCAGAATCTTGGAGTTCTTTTCACGTCTTCTGGGATGATCATCGTCTCGCTTGTCACAAGAGGATAGATAGCTTCATTTACTTCCTGTGAAGAAAGTGGAAATGGGGCTGTTGAGAAGGAAGGTTTGGCTTGATAGAAGCTTTATTATGTTCTGCGAAACAGGAAAAAAAAAAAAAAAAAATAACAATAACTGCATTTCAGTAATCATAGTACATTATATTATTGCTATGATTTTATGCAATTTTCCGTTATAATGTGCAATGGGTCCACAAAAAAAGCCCACCAGCGTCCGAGCGGTAAAGTCACTGAACACTGGTAGTTCGGTGCGGGGTTCGAATCCCACGAACGGGCTGGTCGAATGAGCGTTTTCGTGGTTTTGCCCCATGTGTAACGCGTATACGAGCCATTTTTCCTTAGAAAGTCCTCCACGAAGATATCCCTCTCCTTAAGCAGATAGCCCTCGAGGTTTTGCCGTAATAACATAAACCAAACCGTTCACAAAATCCTTTTATAGTAAACGTTTGCCATAGATATGGAGTTCCAGTTATAAGAACATTTTTAATGTCACAAATATTCATGCTTCGTCATTTTCAAAGTGGAAAAAAAAGCCAGTTTTCGGAAAAGTTGTGAAATCTAAATTAGGATTTTTTGAAGCATGATACATGTAAAATGAGCAATGCCTTCGCCGGGACTCGAACCTGGACCTCTCGAATACGCACCGAGTGTGCTTTCGTTACACCACGGAGGCATGAAGAAGGGAGGGAGAAAATGCCTTATGTACTTTTCTTTTAAAGAGCAACTGGAGATTAGAGGACATTTTTACCAAATACTAGTTATGAAGAATCATCATCTACCACATTTTTAGTTGAGGCACCACTGTAAAGTCATTAGGTATTTTATGTTGAAAACGTGAAAAATGAGCAGTGCATCGCCGAGACTCGAACCTGGACCTTTCGATTTACGCGCCGAGTGTGCTACCGTTAGACCCCAAAGGAATACTGGAAGCAGGAAGAAAATACCTTATAAGCTGCCATTTTTTAAGAATGATATAGCATCAAATTTATTGCTCTACTTAAGGAATTAGTTAAAGAATAAAGTAGAGTTGGTTGTTAGTTTAGTTTGGCTGATTATAGCAAAACACACTAGTGCTATCTGTCTAAGGGGAGGGAGGTCTTCGTTTAGGACTTTCTAAGGAAACTGCTGGAATCGAACCCTCTTTAAGATCATTCAATGATATTCCTTTGTGATTTACTAATGTGCAATATTCTTTTATTTATAACTTTTACGATGTAATTAATATATGTTTGTCGTGGTTGTTTTAGCACGAGACTCAAGCATAGTTGTACAACAACATGCAAATTGCCTTTGAATTTGCGTGCTGCAAATTGCCTTTGATTCCATAGCGTAGAGGTATGTTTCTTCCAAATGGCGTATTGAACGCCGAAGATGGACAAACAAATGCCACGACATTATTTTTTCAGGTGGTACATTTGAAATTATTTCTCTTGATGCATATTTTAGAATTTAAAATGTGTTTATCGACCTATACATTGCCACAAAACTATGCGTATATTTATGAGGAGAAAAACCTACTTATTTTTAACCTGTTAACTTCACGAAAATTATAAGAATGCAAAAAAAAATTAGCGAGATTTCATGACCCTTTGATAATACTTTTATCGAATTTATTAAAAACATTCGAAGTTTGATTAAGTATTCTAAAAAGATTGAAAGACTTAACAATTTTCGGGTTTTATCTCCTTAATACTGTAATCTTTGATGCCAAGATTCCCAGATTCACATCGCCCAGCAAATTTAAATACATAAAGAAATTGAAAATTAAAAAAAAAAAAAAAAAGTTTCATGTTTCTAATGACGTCTATGAAGACCTTTGAATGAGATTTTGATGAGAAACTCCACGTATCTGCCAGCTCCCATTAAATCATCAAAGTAAACCATAATCCATCAGGCTATGTTTCTTCGATTATTAGACTAAATTTCAGATTCTACCAAAAGTTGAAAATTTATAAAGGTCATGATGATATAGACCACTTTTTGGCATTTCGTCTTGAGATAGAAGAAATTACTACCAAGATGTTAAGAATAATGGTCCCTATGAAATTCTCTGTAATCAATTAAGCCGCTTTAGTAGCATTAGCGGATTACCTCGTTTGCTAAAAAACTCTTAAAGGATAGCTATAAAAGAGGAAATATATAATATATAAGAGAGGAAAAATTTACCAAAAAAATTTAATTTGTTAATTCTTCTTGCTCCTGAAGAAGATGGACTTGCTTCAATCGAACTTGAAATAAATTTTGTTTAAAAACTCCTCGAAACTAAATTTAAATTTTTTAGTGCTTTTTCATTTTACTTTGTCCTATTTCTTTTCAATGCAGACTTTTTTTTCCTTAAAATAACAATTTCTTTTCTTGTTAGTGTACAAGTTTACAGTAGGCAATAGTCTATTTCAATACTTTCATTTTCTTCCGCATTCCAGTCCATGTTTTCTCAAAGAGTTTCGAAGACATTGTGGACGCAGAGGATTTGCATGAATAAATGAATGCGTCTACCATATCCCAACACCGTGAGAAATTTTCAAGAAATTAAAATCCCACACCACAAGTACAAGCTTTGCCATCGTAGACAAGCTTCCCCGTACCATACGTTAGCCGCCCATAAAATATTTCCAACAGTTTCCGTTTTTGACGCACATGAATAATTGAGAGACAAGCACCGTCTTACTATCTGTCACTGTCGGCGAGTTGTCGCTCACGGGAGTCCAGGCTCGTTCATCATCTTGCACCGGACAGGCAATTTTAAAGCGATTCTCGCTCCACTTGCCAACTCTTTTCCATTTTACAAGGGAAATTAATTCCTAGACTTGTGGTTTAGGGTACCCTTTTTTACGTATATTGGAGAAGAATGTGCCAATCTCCGATAACATCCGTGCTCATAATAACTCCAGCTTTTAAAAATATTCAAATTTCCCTCAAAATATCAGGTTGTCCGGAAAACAATACAGGTTTTTGCAATTGTTTATCTATCCTGTACATTTTTAGCAACAAAAATATTTTGAATTACATTGGTTTATATATCATTTTGAAGCTCTATTTTCGCTCTATATTTCTATAATAATCATTTTGTTCCAAAATTATTTTCAAAAATATTTACTAGGTGTTTTTATTTAGATGTCAAAATGGGATTTTCTGCAAATTTACTGTTATGAGTACAAGCTAGGCCATAGCGCAGCACAAACGGCTCGAAATATCAACGAAGTATAGGGTGAGAAAAATGTTAATGAATCTACAGTTCAACGGTGATACCAAAAGTTTCGTGGTGGAGAATTTGACCTGGAAGATCAAGAGCATCGTGCTGTTGATGACGATGATTTGACGATGCTCTTCAGCTGTTGATGACAATGATTTGAAGACTTTAGTTGAAACAAACCTAGAGAGCCAACCTTCGAGAGCTTGGCGTAAGCAAAACAACGGTTTCTGATCACTTGAATCCTATAGGAAAGTCAAAGAAGCTCGATAAGTGGGTGCCTCACGAATTAAGCGAAAATAGAAAAAATCGCCGTTTTGAAGTGCTGTCTTCTCTTTATATCCGCAACAAAAACGACCTTTTTCTTGATCGAATTATTATGTGCGATGAAAAGTGGATTCTCTCCAACAACTGGCGACACTTAGCTCAGTGGTTGGACCGCGGTCAGACACTACAACACTTTCCAAAGCCAAATTTGCACCAAAAGAAAATTATGGTGACTGTTTGGTGGTCTGAGGCCGGTCTCATCCACTAGAGCTTCCTAAATCTGGGCGAAACGATTTCGGCAGATACGTACTGTCAGCAAATCAACGAAATGCACCAACAATTGCAACGCATGTACTCGTAATTGGTCAACAGAAAGCGACCAGTTCTTCTCCACGACGATGCTCTGCCGCACGTCGTGCAACTGACCCAATAGAAATTGGACGAATTGGGATACGATACTCTCCCTCTTCCCCCATATTCGTCTGACCTCTCGCCGACCGATTGCCACTTTTTCAAACATCTGGATAACATTCTGCAGAAGAAATGCTTCAGAATTAAGTCGAGATCAAAAACGCCTTTGACAACTTTATCGTGTCCAGAACTCCAGAATTTTATTCTATCGGCATAAATAAATTTATATCTTATTAGCAAAAGTGCATTGATTCGGCTGCTGCTTATTTTGATTAATAAAATTGTTTTTGAGTTGAGTTATGATACATTAAAGATATAGGTTAAAAACCTGCATTATTTCTCGGACAACCTAATAGTTATATTTGCAAATGTTATGGCGCTCAAAAATCAAGAACCAGTTTTAATAATATAGTATTATAAGAAAAGAAGGAAATGGAACACATTTATTCATACAAACTAAACAATAAAATTCAATGGAAGCGCACTTATCAACCTTTCTTTTAACCGTCAGCTTCCGTTGTCCGTTAGCCACTGAAATGCAGACTGACAGAAAACAACACTACTGAGAAAAAAAAAAAAAAAAAAAAAAAAAAAAAAAAAAAAGACCCTGCCCCCAAAAACCCCTTAAAATTCTGTTTGTCTGATCATCAGTTCAACAATAAGAAAGTCTCCTGTATTAACGTGTCACTACCCAAGCTTTCTGTGAAAATACAATAAACTCAACTGTCATTGGCAAGTCTTTAACCTTCCAAAACGCGCGCTTGTCAATTTTACATAAGCACGCGCGCGTCGTATTTTTACGACATCCTTTATTTTACCGTTTTTAGCACGAAAAACGACAGAAATGAGTGAATATTGATAATAAATTTGTTAAGAAATAAAATATTAATCTTATTATTGCAAAATACAAATGATATCACATTCAAATATAAGTAAATTATTTTTAAGTTCTTATGTTAGTGAGATGGAAATGCAATGATATATTTCATTATAGAAAATTTTAATTTATTATTTAATAATTATATTTTAAAATCGAAGCTAATTTTAATATTCATCAAAGGCAAGTATAGACAAATAAAAAAGGAAAACGCCTTGCTAGGAAAAAGTAAGTTTAGCATTATTTAACTTCTGCCACGAAATTTACTTCTTGCGCACTTTAAACTAATAAACACACTTTAAACTAACGCAAACAAAACGCACTTTACAAAAACGCACTTTAAACTAACTTTAATGTTTTTATTTATTACTAAAAAATAGAAATAAAAGAAAATAAGGAATGGAAATCGCTATTTTTCTCCCATCCAAAGGTTTCCTTTTCTTCATCAGATAATTCTAAAAGAATCCAAATAAAATCAGCTGGTAGCACATATTTTTTTTTCCCATGAAACCCGATATAAAATTTACAGAGCAGAATGTATTAAAATTAAAATAATACACAGCAATTAATAACACAAAATTACAAAATATTTGAGAAAAAATATTTTCCGAATTTTAAAACACGACCACGCGAGTGTCGGAAAAGTTATGAAAAAGCTACCACATAGCACACAAGCCCAGTTAAAGCCAAAAGGAAGTCAAATGACTTCCTTTTGGCACATTCCATGATGTGGGGAAGGGTAGAAAGGAGGAATAGAAATGACCTTCAGACGTCTCAGCTTCGATATGCGAAAAATGTGCATTAAAAATTGAATTTGTCGTAAATTTTGCGCATACGCGCGTGCTGGAAGGTTAAAATCGCTTTCTGTCAGTGTTGCAACGTTCTGGATTTGTCCACGTTTAAACATTATTAATCAACTAAATTTATATGACTTTAAAATTTATTTTATCTTACATGTTACTTATGTTGAAAACTTTCCTGCATTTCTACTGTTTCATTGCAACTAGAAAATATAATGAAAACCTGTTCTAAATAGATGAGAATCTAAGTTTAGAATAAAATACTGCGAACCTGAAACTGCTGTAGGGACGCTCTTCTGTTATGTCTCCTTGGTGCGCTCTTTCTATAAGTTAATGAGATTCCCTACGATTGAAATTACGTTAGAAATTATGGTTAGAAATTATTTGCGAAATTATGGTGGATGATGATTCTTCACCACCAGGATTTCGCGATTGTATCCCCTAATCTCCAGTCGCTTTTTAAAAGAGGGGTGTGTGTAATCCCTCCTCTCGGCATGCCTTTGTGGTGTAACGATTAGCACACTCGGTGCGTAAATCGAAAGGTCCAGGTTCAAGTCGCGGCAAGGGTATCGCTTATTTTCATGTCTCTGCATTTTTATCTTCATTTTATTTTAATAATTTGAATAACTGATACGATTTAAAGAATGTAATTTATGATAAGACATCCGATAACATGCATGGATATTAATTTTTGTTAACGCTTTATTTTAATTAATAAGAGACGTTTCTATCGACATATGTTACGCACCTGGCACAGAATCATGCACTTCGTAGACTTAAATATTACTTCCATTTCTAAATTGGATAAATTCTCCCGTTTCTTGCAACTAATCGTTAAATTAGTAAAGAATAAAACAGAAATCGCATTCGAATGACATGCACTGGTGAACATACGGCCCACTAACTCTGTAGTCGAAAATTACCTTTGCGACTAAAGCACGAATGGCCATTATTAGGAGGCTATGACACCATTGTCTTCTCCAGACTAGGTATTAGTTATACTAATAGTTAACCTTGATAGAATTGTGATTAACTTCACTCTGCTGGTGTCCTCCCGTCGGGAAAAGTCCGCCTACTCTCCCGAATCTCCGCCTATGAAAAAGAACGCACCTGCTGATCTATTCTACGCCCGTCACACACTGCAACTTTGATTTCTAATTTGCAAATGTTATTATGCTTGACCATCATATTTGCAAAGAGTGGTAGCTGGGTGTTTATCTGTTACGTTCATTTTCCAGCATGTTATTTGTAATTGCAAAGTAACACAGAAAATGACAGGGGTACATTATTAAACTACGTAACTGTAATAGACTAGTATTGATGACCAATAATTAGGACAGAACATTTATTATAGATTGAATTTTCGTTGTTATTTTTGGTGAATTTCAGTTAATTTTTCTAACGCCATGGTAAGTGTGAGGCTCACAATATATGCATAAAGCTGCATCCTGCGAAAATAAAATCAGGGTCATGGCCTGAAAACTGATGAACAACAAGAAGGGAAACAATTTAGAAGAAATATTCATCATCAACTCGTCTTTGAAGTGCAGCCATTGTGCGAAATATAAATTTTTAATTTTTGATGCACTACTATAGGGCTGACATTCAACAAAATCTAAGAGCTTTAATCTATCTTTCGCATTTATTCATTCTCTATCTGATTATCAGACTGAGAAATTTAAAAGCAATACATATAAATTCGTAATAACTTCAACATTTTCTTTGTATTTTACAATGCATCCAATTTACACAAATTAAAAAGCATTGAATTTCTTTCTTAAGCATTATTGTAATGTAATAAAAGATATGTTTAGCATCCTAAGTTATATAACTGGTGCAGAATTATTTTTTAAATTTAATATATTTTATGGTCTAATATTTATTATGTATATATCCTCAATTAAAAAATTTAAATGTTAAATCTTATGTAATGTGTTAGAATCTTAATCTGTCGTACCTAGATTGCAGTTTTTTCCCTCGTGGCTAGATAATGTAGATATATTTTTTGCAGATAAAAATTAAGTCTATAAATTTCGAATTTTTCGTATTTTCTAATTTCTACAAAAATTTTTAATTATTTGAATCCTCGAAACCCAATATTAACTAACTAGGATTGTTAATTCACTTCCTTTTGCATCTTAATCCGCTGCCGATTTCTGTGGCCCTGAAATTTCAGTTTCTCAAAATGCTATGAATAAATAACATTTTCTTGATTTTACTTCGAAAATGAACCTCTCGCATTGTACCCATGTAAAGACATTAGGTTATTTCGAAGCAGGAGAGATGAAAACTGAGCAACGCCTTCACCGGGACACGAACCACGCACAGCTCAAATACACTCCTCGTACAGACCACTACACCACGAAGACACGCTAAGAAGGCGGGAGAAATACCTTATATATTTCCCTTTTTAAAGGGCGACTGGGGATTAGGGGACCGAATCCCCAATTCTTGGTTGTGGAGAATCGTCATCCACCATCTTTTAGTTCTGGCGTCACTGTAGAAATATTAGGTTATTTCGAAGCAGGCGATGTGAAAAATGAGCAATGTCCTCGCCGGGGATCAAACCATGGACCTTTCGAATGCGCGCCGAGCGTGCAGACCACTACACCACGAAGGCACGCTAAGAAGGCTAGAGAAATACCTTATCTGACTCCTTTTCTTCCAATATAGTACATCCAATGGTTGTTCAGTAGTGACCTTCCGCTGCCGTTGTGTGTTGTCCGCTTCACGCGGCAATTAGTGACACATAAGCCACATCCAATGCGTCATCTTCTTCGGGCTCCATTCTGTTTCTTGTCTTCTATCAATTTGCGTAACATGATCCAAACCACTTATGTTGGCTGTCATGAAAGAATCTCAGAATGAGATAGGATAGAAAATAGTGGGTGGATATATCAGAATTCCAAAATGATCCGACAGGCATTAGCCCCAAAGCAGTACTGTACAGGTCAATCTCACTTTTGATGCAACACATTCCGAGGGGATTCCGTAGGTCTTTCCTTACCTCAGAACATTTCGAAAGCGTTTCGGCTCGCAGTATTTTAAATGTATCCAGGCCGTACAGTTGCTATACACATTCAAACATTGCCCCTTTGGCATTCGAGATCGAGCCTTAAGATACGGCAGACAGCATCGGTATCCACAATGCCTATCAGGACAGCAGATACTAATAACAATGTGCATTGAGGAAGCAATGAACGGACAGAGGATGCTTATACACTTTTAGAAAGATTTCGATAAAATAATAATAAAAAAAGCACATGTTTTGAAGGAAACATTCTGGAAACAGCTTACTATTTAAGATGAGAAATATTGTCTGCTCCTTTTAAATGAATTCTTCTTTCAAAATGTCGCATGTAAAGAAGCTATGGATTGAAAGATATGTTTTTGCGCTTTCCGAAGAGAAACACTCCTATTCCGTATTTCGAAAACGTAGTGAAATTCATGGTATTAGAATTTCTAAGTGCAAAATAAGCAGCAATATTAATCGAAAACGAAAAAATCGTCAATCATTACTTCTACATCGAAAGAAGATTCCAAACGAATACTCAAGAAGGTGCACACATCTTCTAATGTTTCAAAAGATAAATCTTTGGCAATAACAGAAAATACACCTACACAGAAATATATTGCAAAGTCTTTAAATGTCAAGGTTAACTTTAAATGCACAATCTTAAAATTTAAACAGTAAATAAAACAATAAACCAAAATTTGCCACTTCATAAAGATAATGTTCACAACCTTTTTCGTATGCTTGTAGCTCAACACAAAATAATTTTTAGAACTCTGTATAAAAACTATTTAGGAGATAAGTGAAAATACATTGTGACCCTTGATAAAGCATAGGTATACATAAATGACTACGTCCCTTCCCCCCAAATATGAGTCTATTTATTAGCAAAAACAAAGAGAGAAAAGTGTACAAATCTGATTCCGTTAATGCAAAGAAAGTTTCGGCAAGGGGTTTATTATCTCAGGATTCTCTTTCAGTGCGAAACTAAAAGTACGCAGAGTGGGAAAAAACTGTTAAAATCAACTCAGCGTAGTATAAAGAGAAAATTTTGCATCCAATATTTGCAAAATCATTTCATTTCTTTATTCCAATGACTTTCAAAGAGTTAAACTTCAGCAAGACAAAGCAATGTGTCATACTTCAAAAAGTACCACTACATTTCTTCATAAAATGAAGATTGATACAGGTATTGCATATATACCTTTTCAGTTTATTTCTCCTGACATTTCACCTATGTACTATTGTGGCTTTGGTCTTCTGAAACGAGCTGTTCCCTAATTATTAAACATGAAGAAGACTTTTTTAATGTAATTTTATCGGTATTCGTCAGTTACTGTTCAGTAGTGACTAAGAGTTGCCAACAGGAGGCGCTACTAACGTGATATACTCTCGACCTACGTAATCTTAATTGAATATTCTTTTTGCTTTGTGTACTTGCTGTAACAGATCTTATAGCTTTGTGATTGAGAATTTGAGATGTTTTGGAGCCAGATCGCTCCTCTACAACAACAAAATAATTAATAAATACATACTAAAGTAAATATCTTTGTGATGATAATCTTTGTTATTAAAAACCAGCTTCTGATTACAGTTCCAGTTGCCAATAAAGCTCCTTCGAAACAGTCTCAATTTTACCTCGTTTTATTGTGTAATTCACAAAAAGGAATTTTACTACGAAATTAATATACAGTGGAATCTCGAGATACGAGTTTAATTCGTTCCAGCATTGACCTCGTATAGCGAATTTCTCGTATCTAGAAACAAATTTCCCCATTAAAAATAATGGAAATCCAGTTAATCCGTTCCGTACCCCCAAAAATATCAACATAAAAATCAATTTTTTCAATAAATAACACTGTTAAATAATATAACCGTAGTTTACCTTTGTGGTAGCTTCAGACACCGACCTTTTAACTGCTTCTTCTTAATTCATACCAACAACAGCTTCTCAACATCTTCTAGAAGTTCTGGACGGTGCTTGGCAGTAACGGTAACTCCTTTGCCCACATCAAGTTTCTTCATTTCTTCCTTCCTCTTCAGAATAGTGCAGATCGTCGATGTCGAACGGCCGTAAGTCTTAACGAATTCCGTCCGTCTTACACCACGCTTATGTTTATATGCGATTTCTTTCTTAATTTCAACGGCCATGGCTTCCTTCTTTTTCTCTGCAGCACTATCTGAAGCAACAATTTTCTTGGAAGGCATCGTAAAATAATTATTTTCACGTTAAATGTTAAAAAAAAATTTAAAAAAAATAAATAATAATAAAAAAAAAAAAACAATTCACTCACAAGCGCACAAACGCGTAGATAAAAAAAAACACCGAGTGATCCGACGAAGAGATTCCACGATGATCGGGAAATGGCGCCATTCATACCAACATCCTGGCTAGTTGCTCGTTACTCGAGTCAATGCTCGTATTTAGAGACGTATATTTCGTTCGTACTTTCCTCCTATCTCAAATTTCTCGTACATAGAGGTGCTCGTATCTCGAGGTTCCACTGTATATGATTTATGCTAGTATATATTGTTGCATGGGTACGGGTGCGTAATAGATTGAACGCACAAGTTCGATAATAGGTTAATAAAAATTTATTTTTATCGAAACAAATATTTCCTGATCTCTGGAATTTTTCACAGAAATATTCGTACAAGGGTTCACAGTATCACACAGTTTAATCATTAGTTACACTACAAACTACTAAGAACGTAAATCGCAACGAAATGCAAAGCATATCTAAAGAGAAAGCTAATCCGATCTCACGCCGAACTCGTAGCAATAACAACAGCAGTTAAGTAAACAGCTGAATTCAGACGCTCTCTCTTCGGCCTCAAATAGTTTTCAACCGGTCGCGAGATATTTCTAGTACTTTCTGCTTCTCGAAATAACAGAAAAGCAATACGATGGGGGAATTACGGTTACAGCTAACAAAATGGTCAATTACATTTATGCAGTTTCAACGCAAATTGCCGAGATAGCCACTTACTCAAATGTTAAATGCTTTCCCTTAAAATATTTCTCTCGCGTTACATTACACGGAAAAATACGATATTTTAAATTATAATTCTACTAAAATTACCTATCTAAATACAAAATTCGTAATAATATACTTCCTGCATTTTAATTTTTAAAAACGTTTATTTAAAACCATCTGTATCAGAAATCTTATGAGAATTCAATGGCCGTTTGCTGCGGCGAAAGTTTCTATGAATCACAAGAAAAATAATGCCGTACACTTATAGACATTTGCCTATAAATATGGCTACGTAATTTATCGATATTTTACTGACTGTGAAATATTCCTTGTCGCAGCAAAAGGGTAACTAGGGAATAAATATGAGCATAAACGGCAATCAGAAATTTATAAAGAACACTTCAGCAAACAAGCTTACTAATGTATATTATTCCGGAAACGCGAAGAAATAAATGCACTCAGGAAGTAATAAATATTCAGAATCATGCAATTAGCTGTTATTACGATATTTTCAAATTTAAATGGAGAGCTGAAGTTTTAATCCCAAAACGACTCAGATGAGAACAGAAGCAGATAAATTTAATTCTTAACTCATTAGAACAGGATTCGTTCTATTCCATTTGTTCTTCATGCTAGAATTCTTAAAATTAAAGCTATCCCGAGGGGTGGCGTTAAATTCAAAAGCTGCTAATTGCATTTTATTAACTTTACAATATTTTAATGTAGAAAAACATGACTCTACATCGCCATCTTAATAACTTACAAAATTTCTCGCAGTTTTCGTACATTATAATCTCCCCCCCTCGATCAAAAGTGTCAAGTTTTGTTTATGTTAAAATGTTTCATGTATTTTACTAATTTTAGAAATACACTTTTAACTATGGATACATAATTTGAGCACTAACGAACATGTTTAAGGAACTCTTTCAAATTTTTTGGAGCGTTATTTTTACTGCTAGAACGAATCCTATATTTTTTCAAAAAGGAAATTTAATGTGTTTTTGAATCTCTCCAGTCCTTCCTAGAATAATAATAATAATGATAATAATACAGTTACGTAACGTTAAATGCTTTCGGTTAAAGGCA
This sequence comes from Stegodyphus dumicola, assembly GCF_044657685.1. Taxonomy (NCBI): domain Eukaryota; kingdom Metazoa; phylum Arthropoda; class Arachnida; order Araneae; family Eresidae; genus Stegodyphus; species Stegodyphus dumicola. The sequence goes on from NC_140769.1 coordinate 136,599,032, forward strand.
AAATTTGAAATCAGCGTTTAATGAAAAACGTAGTTCAGAAAACAGTTTTTTAAAACTACAAATGAAATGCTTCATTAAAGCTCCTGAATCTTAAGTTTAATTTTATCTGTATAATTTGACAAAATACCTGTAAAGTGTATGCTAAATGTATAAGAGTTATTAGTCCAAAGGGGCTTTGTCCCTAAAGGACTTTTGCTTTCGTTTTGCGATTTAGCTTCGGTTCACCATAAATGTCCGTTTCACTCTTCAAACTGTTGCTACCAAATGTTAGAGTACTGCATTATTTTTGAAGAAATTAAATAACGAAAAATCTGCATAAATGTATGTGTATTTCTCGCATTGTGATAAAATAACAGTACATAGAGCCATCGAATTTTGAATGACGTAATTCTATTGCGAATAGGGGCATGTGGAAGCCTAAATTTGAAATTTGGAATTTGTTTTATTATCGATTTCATATTTTGTGAAACTTCAACAAATTTTTCATTAACAAACTCAAGGGTTTCAAAGCGAGCGATGGCAACGTTGTACAGAAAAAATATTTTTATCTCCAGCGCGTGAGTCTCTGTATCGGAAATTCTAAAGATATGCTCAGTTTAAAACTATTTTGCGATATTGCTGTTCAACTGAATTTTATGGTTTAAGTGCAAAGAACGTGATATTTAATAAATAAAGGTAACAGACAAAATGTTAAAAAAACGCCCGTTTGGACGTAATTTAATTAACTTTGGACTTAATTTTTATTGCTTTTATTGTATTAATTTTTTTTTTAATTTTGAAACCGTTTTCTTTTAATTCTTGTTTCCCACTTACAACTTCCTACCAGAATGAGGAGAATTGCGTTGAATGCAGATGAGTTAGAAGTAGTATTTAAACGAAGTTCAACTTACTCCGAAAGAAAGTGCTTAGGAGTCCTGAGTGGTGTGTGTTTGCCTTCTGGCTAATTCGTCTTTGAATTTATTACGCTCGGTCGAATTGTACGTGCTTGTTGGTAATCGCCGGCTAGTTTAAATTAAGGACTGACTATGGTAGATATTTGTGTCTAGCTTCGGCTAAGTCTCTTTAGTTTAGTATTAGATTAGTTTTTTATTTTCCTATCCTTTCTTAGGCTTTGCTGTAAGCCCGAGAAGGGGCCACCTGTTATTATTTCTTTGAGTGAATATAAGGGTACTTTAACCCTTCTCGAAGTTACGTTGTAAGTACTTGACCTCAGCGATAAGACCCTACTTAATTTATTAGTTTCCTCAACATTTTATCATAGACAAAGCAGCGAGGGACATTACATATCGCCTAAATTTACTTCGACGCCCCACAGTTGTAGTTTTGATCATTAGACAAACACAGACCAATGATCTTAATGGGCACTAGTATGCACTAGTCATTCGGTTTAATTTTGCTTTAATAATCTGTCTGAATGCTCTTCATTCCCTCACACTGTTGACCTTCAGCCCACAGATCCTTGATGATCAGAGCGCAATTTAATATTAGGTATCGTTTAGCGAAAACTCTTATCTTGCGTGACCAATCTCTGCCTGCTGTGTGACCATCAAATTTGAAGTTATGATGCCATCTAAGAACAAGTATCTTCTGATTATTATCGTAAGCGGATCATATAGTTTATTTTTAAATTGTTAAGCAAATCCTATCAATCAATATTATCTCTGTAATTTAAGTCATTATTAAGCTTTTCAAGGAAAATCAGTGAGAACTCTTTATGTTTTTAACTTTATCTCAGTTTCCCCCCCCCCCGCAAATTGGTTTAAAATGTATGAACTCACATTTTGCACTCCTGAATAAAGTGAAACTGTGAAAGAAAGTATAAGAATGTGAGCTATTTTTTTAACTAACTATAAATGGAAAAAACAGTAAATTATTAAGCTATAGCGAGAAATATCATGCATACATAATTTGTATCAATGATGGCAACTGCAATGAAAACAATTAAGGGAGAGAGAGGGTCGGTAAAAATTTTTTTTCCGGGCCTCCTGTTTTCTAAATTGAATTTTCATTAAGATTAATGACCTTGACGTCCTTGGTATACACTCTGAACAAAAAAAGAGGGCAGTTTTATAGCTCCCGTTCTGTTGGGCCTATTGACAAAATTTAACTTGCGTTTTTCATGTCTCGAAAGCACTACTTACGGTATGTATTAGATTTATATATAGCATTGTCATAGCATAGGTATCCTGGCACAAAATCGGACATACCTATTTTCTGCAATGACATACCTGTTTTCTGCAATGACATACCTATTTTTTCCCATATTTCGATTGTACGACTCAGTTTTTGCCTAAATATTAGATCTTGTAAAATTTGGTGAGAAATTTGTGGAGAAATTCAAAAATTTATCTTGGCGCACTTTTTTCAGTTTCCGCCAAGAATCTTACCGAAATCCTTAATTTAAAGTAACCCGTTTTCCTTTCTCTCTCATTGTGCACAAGCGGAAAAAAAAAAGGTGCATCGTTTGCTCTTTCTACTGATAATAACAAAGTGCGTAAACCAAATTTGGTGTTATTATCGTTTATAACATATATTCTAAATTTCAAACAGGCTAATATTTAAATTCATATACATCTTAGGAAATTTCATTAAATTTTTTTTTTTTTTTTTTTTTTTTTTTACGTATATGTACTTGTGAGTTAATGGTAAAAATTTTACAGATTGCAATTAAACAAATTTTCTGAAAAATTTCTAAAAATTCTAAATTTAAGAAAAAATCAGAATATATCTTAGAATTTTATTTAGATTGAACCTAAATTCAAAACTGTGAAAGAAGAAATCAAGTAAATTTAATAAAAAAAAAAGAAATATGAAAAATAAATACCAAATTTAATCCAAGAGCTGAAATTTCGAAAGCTGATTTTGTAAAAAAATGCTCATTGGATTTTTACAGATCTTGGTATTTTGAATCGCAGAATAAAAATACGGAAAATCAGAATCGTAAAATCGGTAATAAAAGAAAAGTCGTAAAATCGGAAAGAAATAGGTCTGTTATTTCAGAAAAGTCCAATTTTGTTTTAAAATACCTATGTTAGAATACCTATGTTTTCAATCGGCCCAGTAGAACATGAGATATAGAACTATCATTGTCTATTTTTTTGCGTGTGTGCGTGTGTTTGTGTGTTTACATTTCTATACATTTATCTAAAATTTATCATTTTGGCTGCTTCGCAAATGTTTCACTGCAGGAAATGTAAGATCTATAATGTTCACAGATCTATAAATTCAACAATGAGAATGACGCCATTCCGCAAAGCATAAACTCTTTAATTTACCTTTCGGTGTTACTCAATCCTTAACAAACTGATCGATTTCAATGTTACAAAGGACCTCAGACCTTTCATTCACACTTGAAATCGTTGGTTCGAGTTCCGATTTCAGATAAGGTATGAGTGCTTGCGTTTATAATGTCTTTGGGCACGAGGGCACTTGAAATTTGCCAAGACACAAACCCTCTCGAGAGGAGTGATATCGCAGAAGAGAAGCTGGGGACTCTTGAATTCCATCCTGCAGATAGTTGTGTTTAAAATTGTTATGAAAATTTTGTACGTAATTTCCCTGAGTTAACCCTTTGTTGCATCATTTCTACTCTAGTAGAGAAAAGTTTAAATTTGTTTATTCTGTAAATGCCTTAACAGATTTCATTCCTGTGTTTATTCATTCTATACTATTAGAACTTTCAACTGTCGACCATAGATGGCTGTATAGCATCACTAAGTAAAGCATTGCTATTTGGAAAACGGCTGCTACTTCTGTTTCCAAGTTAGTACAGTTTCTCATAGTAAATATTATATAATATTGCTTACATTTTCTTATACTGCCATTTTTTATTCATAATTAGTAGTTTTAAACAATTTTAAATGGCAGTTTGAGGAAATTGCGGAGTGGGTAGATAAAGATTTGCTACAAACTGTATCAATTATTTAAAACGAAATTTAAAATTAATTTAATTAATTAATTTTTATTATTATTACTAAGGTTATTTTAAGTAGAGAAAGTACAAACATTTTCGTTTAACTTCTCTAGATTATTTATATTCAACAAAGGGTTAAATAAGGCAAGCCTTAAGTGATAGAATCTATTCTTAATAGCTTAAATTTTAGTATTTTTGCTTTAAGAAAGTATCTAATTGATGCAAAATGAAATAAATTTAATTTATTATAAATTTTATAAATTCAGTTGCTAATTTTTATGAACATGTGGAGTTTTATTGCTATTACTAAAAGGTACTTTTATTAGCATAACTAACAGAGCATGTTTGATATTTTTATGGTAATAGATTTGTAATTGGATAATGGTTAAAACCTCTTCAATAAAACATGGTTTCTTTTGCATAAAAAGGCCATATTTCCACCAAAAACCAGGCTTTTGAAACATGGATGTACCATTTTCAATATCAGTTCAGTCTGATTTGTATTCTAAAATTGTCATTGTTACTGTTTTCAGTGCCTGAAAGACGTATTATTTCTTCTAGTTAGTGATAATATGAAGACATTTACAAATATGAATAGAAACCAGACATCCTGTCGTTGCCAGCTGATGATGGGTGATTACTTTTATTAATTTTCGACGAAATAAATGTGCTTTGCTCATACAAATAAGAAATAAATCATTTTTGGAATAATCAGTGTCTATATTTTACGGAATTCCCGACAGTTTTCTGTATAAGGTTCTTGCAGAACTTCCATTGCGGAGGTAAAATTCTGTCGAAAACCCTGCGAGACTTATCCGGGAAGACATTCGAGAAAGAACCCCATCGTTCCGTCAGTTCCAGAGCATCGTCTGGAACATCACCCTTCCCCAATGGGTGAATGTTAATGGCCGACGAACGCATTACCTGAGAGATGCAGATGCTTCGAAAGTACCTTTCTAATCGGAGAAAGAGCTCCCGGCCATAATATCCAGACGTCACTCTTCGGGATTATAGGCCATTTTTATTCGATTAACTCCCCTTCTTGCGTAGACCCTCCCAGGCTTTCACTGCTCGCGATTTCATGGACATATCATACTGCATCACCATCAGGAATGGCCGGCGGTAGAACATATATCTGGAATGATCTTATGATTCGACGTGCTTCGAAAAGGTTTCTGTCATTTGAAGCGCCAGCAGGTAGCGTTTTATGGACATTCGAAATGTCTTTAGTGGGGGTCTTCCCAAAAGTTTTGGATTGTTACTTTATGCCATGATTAATTACGCAATGATACATTTGTTGTTTGTGCCATTTGATAAGTGTTTCCATCGTGCAAAACGAGATACTTTTAGCGTAGAATTATGTTCCTCCATAGATAGAAAAGCAAAATTTAAGACGCTGTTTGCTGTGCGCGAATGCTTATAACTTCGAAACTACAAATCTTACAATTAACCTAAATACATCATTAGGCAGATAAAAGAGCACATTAGCAAAAATGCACCTTTTTCAATTGGAGAAAGGGTATACGCATAGTAACACGTCAAGAATAGCGAAATTTTGGTGAAGCTCCGTGCGCGTGTGCGACCGCTTGTGAGTGGCAAGATCATCTGGTAGACAGTCAATGTGTTCGGGTGGTGTTTGCTGTACCTTATTTGATTTCGCCACGTTGCAACTGATAGAAATTTGGTGAGTGCAGCAGATTGTGTACCAATAAAATTTATTCTTAAGAATACAAGATTAAGAGGTAGGGGATTTTTGTATGGTTGATATAATTGTTAATGGATTATCAAGATTTCATCTAGTATCCGTACATATTCATCTAACTGTTAACTCAGGAGATCTGAAGATGTTCTTGCTTACTGTATTGATGCAATGTTCTGAAAATACTTTATTGATCGATGAAGAGTTTACTGTAGATGTGGATGTTCCTATTATTAGGATAAGAGACTTCAATGTAGACGTCAAACGAAAAGTGCATTTGACTTTATGAAATATCATTTTAATTTCAATATGGTGCTGAGTAGCTATCCAAACACACTTGGCAATTCATTTATAGATTTAATATTTACTAGAAATATGACTGTAGACATCTTAAATTATGTATTTTATTTCTCGTAGTATCATCGGCCAAATTTACATAGGCTCATTTTGAATGAATAACTATAATAAATAACATAAAATAAAACATATGTGTGTGTGTAGACTCTTTTCTTTGTTTTATTTGTTCTATAACATGCTCAAAATTTCATTTGTAATCCTACACATTAAATACCAGCCACTTTTTAAACTAAAAGAGACAGCCGGCCGTCAATTTGTTTTCTTTGTTTATCTCTCATATGGACTCGCAAGTAGCCAGTTGTCAGAGTTATGTTAAATTCAGCAAAACATAAATAGCAGACTATAATTTTTGCTACAATTTTTGTTTTTGGATGTCAAACTATTCTGTAGGATGTAGAATAGTAATAAAATGATAGCGTAAGTAGCAACTATCTTCTTATCTTTTATTCTTTGTGTTAGATTGTTATTAACTGGACCACTGTTTGTTAATCAGTTTTTCAATGTGACTCCTTAAAATAAAGCGTGTGCTGCATCGTACATTCTGTTAGCGGCAATGGAAGTTGTCTTTTAATGGCTGCAACATATTGCCATTGATGTTGCTCACTGGGACTCTAATTCGATCTTTCAGTACCGATATCATTGCAAAACTTGTACGCAAAACTTCTTGCTGAAAGGTACCCACATAAGAACTGTTATGCAATTATTATCCGCTCTCCGCAATGCAGCAGCGATACAGTAAACATCCCAATTAACGTGTTTTAAAGTAATTAAGATTAAACTTTTAAATTATAATACATATTTTCAAATTTGCGTAAATTTTCCATCTTAGTGAATATTGTGATACGAACCAAAACACTAAGAAAGAGTTTTACTCAAAATCTAAAAGTCAGAAAAATTTTATTTCAAATATGTTTTATATTCATGCTTTATATTTATTGAACGCAAAACATAGCAATTACTTTTATACTTTTGTATGAGTTCATCTTCATTTAATTTCTGTTTGAGAATTTTGATTTAAAAGTAGAACTGTTAGCCCAACCACTGGTAATTCAGTTTGGGTCTTGGTCGGCTGGCTGCATGGGCGTTTTCATGGATTTCCCTATGTGTAACATGGATACGAGCCAATTTCTCTTATAAATTCTTCCACAGGACATCCCTCCCTAGCAGTGCCTAGTAGCGGAGGACGTAATATATAAATAAAAAAAATCTGAAATAAGAGGCAGCCTCGTTGTTTTATTTTTAGTTACATTGTATAGTCATTAGAATTTTTGAAGTAAGAAACACAAAAAATGAGAAATGCTTTCGTAAGAAAAGCCCTCACCGGGACTCGAACCTGTACCTCTCAAATACGAGTCGAGTGTGCTACAGTTACACCACAAAGGCATACAGAAAAAGAGAGGGAGAATCCATTATATAATCTCCACCTTTTACGGGGCGACTGGGGATTAGGGGACCCAGTCGTAATCCGGATGGTGGAGATCATCATCCACCACTTCCTAGTTCGGGTGCCATTGTAGAGTCATTAGGGGTTTTGAAGCCGGAGACGTGGAAAATGAGCAATGTCCTCTCTGGAACTCGAACCTGGACCTCTCGAATATGCACCGTGTGTGCTGATCGTTACACCACAAGGCGTGCTGAAAGGAGGGAGAAAATGCCCTTTAAGATATGATCTGGAATTTATTGATAACCAAAAAATTTTACCTTTTTCTTTCAATATGCCATGTGACTAACTAAACTAAAACCATGTTGACTTAAAACAATTTTTTTTATTTATACGTTTTATTTCGTCCAGAAGCGAGAGAAGACTGCTATCAACTTTTAAGGTACATCGCGTTTTAAAGTGAGATGCAAAGTGATGCTCCAAAGCACTTGCTTTTTTATGCTCTTATCTTTATCGCTTCTATTTCTCTAAAATCTGAGATGAGATAAATTTTCATCGCTCCTTTTCATTTAAGAAATGTCTTGCCGGAGAAAAATTTTTATAGCCTCTCAATATTTATGACGCGATAAATTTATGCCTGTACGCTCAGACCGCTTTTAGAGGGAAAATTTTGCATGAACAAAAAAAAATCTATTTCTTCTGTTTTTGTTGTCCGGTGAGCGTAAAATTCTAGACTGCTTTTGAATCACGTGATCAAAAAAATGCATCGTTTTCGTCACTTTCTAATGCTGTGTGTAATTAAGCTCATTTGTATTACATACAGCATATTTAGAGTTTTATTAGTTACGAAGTTAAAATCATCATCATGCTGTAAATTTACGTAAATGTTTTTGCTAATTTGTTTGTATTTTCATTTACATGTATCTCTAGTATGCATTGTTAGTCCAAAGGGGCTTTGTTCCCTGAAGGACTATTGTTTTCTTTTTGCGATTTTGCGTTGCTTTACTGTAACGGCGTTTCACTTTTCAAATTATGGCCACTAAATATTATCGCCCTGCATTATATTTGAAGAAATTAAATAAAAATCTGCATAAATGTATGTATATTTATCGCATTGTGATAAAACAGCGGTACATAGAGCCATCGAATTTTGAATGGCGAAATCCTACTGCGAATAGGGGCATCTGGAAGCCCAAATTTGAAATTTGGAATTTGTTATATTATCGATTTCATATTTTGTAAATCTTTAACGAATTTTTGATTAACAAACTCAAGGATTTTCAATTGAGCAATAGCAACGTTCTACAGAAAATACACTTTTATCTTCAGCGCACGAGACTCTGTATCGGAAATTCTAAAGATATGGTCAATTTAAAATTTTTCGAAATTGCTGTTGAACTAAATTTTATGGTTTAAGTGCGAAGAACGTGATATTTAATAAATAAAGGTAACTGATAAAATGTAAAAAAAATGCCCCTTTGGACGTAATCTTTCAGATTTCTAACCTTTCAGATTTTTATTTGCTTATTTGGTTCATTTTATGTATAGCTTTCTTTGGTATTTTTGTTTAACTGGAAGCCCATTTTGTTTCCAAGTGCTTATTTAATGAAACTGTAAATGTTATGAATAGGAATTGATGTCATTAAATTTGTAAAAATGGCTCCGTTAGAACTTGAGATAGGATTGAAAACTCTTCTGACGGACCTCAGTTACATTTTGCGGATTCTCACAAATTTGGCGACATTCTAGATAAATTTTCCGAAATTTTCATTAGGAACGTTTTTTTCAGGAAAGTTTCGGATATACTGGGAAACCTCATAAATAGGCCTGCTTTAGAACCATCAATTCAGTTAATTGAATTATAAATTTACGAAATTCAGAAGGTAATTAAAATTTTGCTTGGTGATTTCTGCTTTCGCTGTGTAATTGATATTGATAATCTGTGATAATCTTCGCGTACTGAAGTGAAATTGCCATACCCTTACTTGGATCCTCTTGGGATACTTAAAGCTGTCTGCCTTGTTAAAGGAGGTGTACTTTATTTCAATAAAGTATTTATTATTTCTTCTTGTTCACTAACTATAGTTATGAAAGAGATCTCATTCAGAGAGGAAGAATGTTAGGGAGAATTCATTTATAGTCCGTTACATTAATATAGGCAGTTCAAGTTCGTAACGACTCTTCCCTCATTAATGCTCGTAACGTGTGTCCTCCTCAGTAGACCGAGAAGGGTTAGGCTATTTTCCGCAGCAGTCGTTACTATAGTTATATGAAATGGTTTGAGGAAGGATGGCCTTAGAGTGGCTATTCTAATGAAACAGGCTAAAAAACAAACTAAAATGCAGCAGTTGGGAAAATTTGTGTTCAGATCCCAGAGAGGAAAGGCTGAATTTGACGTTTAATGGTCTGATAGTTTGTAAATATTTACATTATTTTAGTTGCTTAGTATTTAGTTCTTGTCCTAAAGCTGTACATATTTACATAACTTTAACTTAATTTTTGGCTAGTTCAAATATTAATAAATTTAAAAAAAATTGAAGGTTTCTGAAAAAGTAATTAGAAATTTTTTGTTGCCACAAATATTTTTATAATTTAATCCGCTTTGTGACAAAATGTTTCGTCATGTTTCCACCTTGCGCGCACAGTTTAAAACATTCTGTCGCATAATATAATTACATATTTAATATATAGCTTTTATAACATTTGGAAACTACTGTAAACCAAAAATACTGATAATTTCATGTTACATTTTTATTTAATTTGGAGTTGAGTTTATAAAATGTTTTTTTTTTAAATCTGTAATGTTTTCGTGCATAAAAGTTTTTAATTTTATAATATTCATCAGATTTTTGGTTCAGTTAGTAAATAGTGTCCATATAAAGAATTCCATCAAATTTCAAGTATGTACCATTAACCATTTTTAAAATATCATGCGCGCAAGGTCGAAACATGACAAAAAAATTTTTGTCACAAAGCAGATTAAATTACAAAAATATATGTGGCAACACGAACTTTCTGGTTAGTAGTTTCCAAAGCAGCTATATTATGTAGTCAGCTGTAAAACGTTGTAAGTAATTGCTTTTAAAATAAATAAAATATCCCAATTCTTCCAACAGTCAATTCGAAGATCATAAGGGGTTTAAGGTGTATGAGCACCCTTTTAAAATCATTTCTGTGACGTCAGTTCGGTCACTGGCAGCACTTCCCCCCCCCGAAAAACGAGTGTGCAGCGGAAGTCCACTGGTAAATGAAACGCTGACGAAGCCTCTATTCTTTAAACTGCATTAATAAAATTAACACATCCAAAAATTTTACGAGAAAGCTGGAGAAGGAATTTAAGAAGAATTCTGTCATCAAAGCCACCTCCTCATCCTCTTCGAGATAAAAAAAGAAGGAAAGAGAATGCGAGCGATTTTTTTAGAACTTCTGAGGACGATATGCCAATTCCATTTTCGCCGATGATTCTCTGTTACCGAAGAACTGAACCGTGAAGGTGTCCGATTCAGGAATTCTCCAGAATTTAGTCGGAGGGTGGGTTAGACAGACAGTGAGGCAGATATAAGCAGAAGTTTCCGCACGAAAGGTAGAATTCGCTTCCATTTCTTCATAGATAATGTAACAGACCTAAAAAAATATTTTTCAGTACTTTAATCTATATTTTTAATGGAAAAAGTAACCATTAATCCTGTTTCTGAAAAATAGCTTTCTGAGCATTCAGTACTTATTCGAGACGACAACTTCCTTTTGAGAGCTGGTTTGTTTCTTTCACATCAGGAACGTCTTTTAGGGAGTCTACAGAATTTTAGTGGAAAATTAACATAACGTATATTCTGGTGTATAACGAGCACTTTTAATATAAAAAATGAGATTGAAATTAACCGCATTATATGCCGGATATAAAAAAGAATAAATTTAAAAATAAGGAGAACATGAGCTTACAATAATTTCTTCATGTACCTAAATGCTATTGCTGTGGATTCTGACAGTAACTAGGGCAGGCCATTTTGTACACTCCTTTCCGCAACGTACATTCCCTCTTTGGCATATTACTTTGTAAGGATCTTAAGTTTTACTAACGTTTATTTTTATTTTGAATCTTTACTATCACTTCTTATTTTGTACTTCCGGCCACAATTATAAGCGTTAAGGTTTTTATGCAAAGTTGTCTGGCGAAAGCCAAGTATTTAAGTTGTGGCTTTTTGCCAAGCGAGAGAGAGGAAGCAGTGAGTTCGAAGCAGGCCGCTTACCTTAGAAGTTACGCAGTTGCTTGTTGCCTTCCAGGCCAGAGGTTTTAATCCTCTTGATAACTTTTAAACGTATTGTAGTGTTCTCAGTTATCTGTACTACATACGCCTTCCTGTTAATATAAAGGAAATCTTCCACGTTTATTATTCTAAAGTTAAATTAGAGTTTAGTTTTATTTTTATACGTTTACGTTAGACCCCAAGTAGCGGCTCAGTGTATTCCGAAGTACGGAAGTTATTGTATATAGAGAAAAATAAAGGGTTTTGTATACCCTTCATGTGTATCCTGTCTACTTACCACAATTAGTGAACATAGCTTTAGTAAGTTCTCTGTTCCGAGTCAGGTCCTTGTATGTCCCCGAAGAAGGTAAGAAGGAACATTGACCCTGATAGTGGCGCCCAACGAAGAAGAATAACCATGGCCGAGTTTCAAGAAAAACCTGTGCTGCCTGCAGAAACGGCTCAGAATCCAGAAATGCCAGCTGCCGCCCTGGAAGGATTTGGTTACATCGTCCAGACCATGCGCGCTTCGATGAAACCAGAAGCAACATTTAATGGAAACTCACCGGTAACCAGTTTTTTGGAAAAATTGGATGACCACTTCATGCTCTACCCCGTGCACGAGTTTCAAAAAGTTACCTTAGCTACCAGCGCTTTGAGGGGCCAAGCGCTTAACTGGTTCAAATGTATAGGCAGAAGTCTCTTGGGTCAAGCAGGAAGTCCCACCTATACTTACGAAAATTTCAAGACTGCCCTACTAAAAGCCTTCCCTGTTGTAAGGGATCGTGCGAAATTAGAAACGGAACTTTTTAGTATATATCAACAAAGAATCGAAAACCTCTCAAGCTTTATTTTAAGAAAAATTCACGTCTTCAAACTCTTGTATGGAAACCGTCCGGATCCTGAAATAATTCAAGTGATTTTGCCGAGGTTACTGCCCCAAGTGCAAGACTTTATTGAATTAAGAAATCCGACTACACTGGAAAAGTTATTTGAGCTAGCAATCCAGTTTGAAAGTAGAAGAACGTCGGACGTCGAAAGAAGACGCCAATATCAACAGCGAAACCAATTTGGTACGCCAAGACTACAGCAAACTCAAACACACGGCTACGGAGGCAAAGCGAATCAGTGGGCAAGGGTACCCGAGCATTCAAAAACAGCCAGCGAACGTCGACAGTTCAATAGCAACCCAGGAAAAAAGTCTCAAGGCCAGTGGAAAAAGAAGGAAAGCACGGAAAGGAAAAATAATTTAAACTAAAACGGATTTCTGCTGACGAGAGGGTGCGGAAATCCGAAGGCCACGAAAACCCCTCTTCCTACAAGTTAAATACAGTAATGGTGAAAAATTTGACTCTTCCGAAGATTGAAGTGATAATGAATAATGGTGAATAATATCCCAGCCACCGCACTCCTGGATACCGGCGCGCAGTGTTCCTGTGTGGCAGAAGAGTTTTTTAGAAAGTATTTTCGCAAATACCGCATATATAATGCGGATAATACAACAGTGTTAGCGGCGCAAGGAGAAAAATGTGAGTGCATAGGTAAAGTACCTTTGTATATCCGTATCAAGGACGAACAAATAAAGGTGATGTTTTTTATAGTAAAGAATCTGCAAGCACATTTAATTTTAGGAATAGATTTTCTTTCAGAAGGACAAGCTACGCTGGATTTTAATGAAGCGTCCCTTAAGCTGACAATGAAACCAGTTCGTACAGAAAACGCTGAACCGCCGATGTTAAAACTTGACCACCTCCCTAATGACGAGCAAGGAAGAATCCGACAAGTGGTAAGTGAATTTGCTTCGTTATTTAGTGATATTCCAGGATTTACTCAGGTTACTAACCATAGTATTGACACCGGAGATGCAATGCCAGTTCGTCAAAAACCATACCGGTATGATAAGAATAAGGAAAAAATTATAGAATGGCATATTACCGATATGCTACGTAAAAAGATCATAACGCCCATCTCAAGTAGTTATGCTAGCCCGGTGGTTTTATGTAAGAAAAATAATGACTATCCTTTGACGCATCCAAAAAGATGGAGATTCGCTATTGATTACCGTAAATTAAACTCCATAACTAAATATCCGGTATATCCGTTACCGATTATAGAAGAAATTCTAAGGAACATAAAATCAACCAAATTTATGACGACTTTAGACTTAACGACTGGTTATTTTCAAATAGGGGTGAGGCCTGAGGACGTGCCTAAGACTGCTTTTATAACCAAGTCTGGCACTTATGCATTTTTGCGTATGCCGTTTGGCCTTTCAGGGGCCCCGGCAACATTGCAGCGATGCATGGACATTGTGTTAAGACCTGTTCTTGGAAAGTCCACATTTATCTATTTAGACGATATCATTATTACTAGTGATAATCTCGACCAACATGTATAGGATTTAAGACAGGTGTTTTCTTTATTAAATGAGGCCGTTCTAAAAGTTAATGTCGAAAAGTGCAAATTTGCAGCCCCTGAATTAAAATATTTAGGTTACAAAATATCTCAAAAAGGGATCGAGACAGATGAATCAAAAATAATCGCTGTACAAAAGTATCCGACTCCAAACACGGCAAAGAAGCTCTCTTCTTTTCTAGGACGTTGTTCATATTATAGGTCCTTTATAAAAAATTTTGCAGCTATTGCTGAACCATTGTTAAAATTAAAAAGGAAAAAGGCAAGATTCTCGTGGACGGCCGAAGCCAATAGTGCTTTCGAAAAATTAAAACAAGCATTAACGCAAGCCCCTGTGTTGAAATTTCCTGAAAAGGATGAGAATTTAGAAATTTCAGCGGATGCTTCGGATTATGCGGTAGGAGCGGTACTTTCGCAAAATCAGCAGCCCGTGGCATTTTTTAGCCAAACTTTAAATCAAACACAAAGAAACTATTCCGCGACCGAGAGAGAGGCACTTGCAGTTCTGTTAGCAGTGCAAAAGTTCCGAGTCTATTTTGGAAAGGCGCCGATAACAGTGTACTCTGATCATGCGGCGGTAACTAGATTGTACTCAGGAAAAAATTTATCCCCAAGGTTAATAAGATAGGCACTCAAGCTGCAAGAATATAATCTGGTAATCAAGCATACCCCCGGAAAGGAAAATATCGTAGCAGATGCCCTATTAAGAATTAAAATAGATGAACAAGGGAATACCGTAAAGGTGGCAATGCTCACAGCATATACAATAAATTCCCGAGAAACTGTAATAACTGAACTGGGTAAGGATCCTGAGTTTGGAAGCATTTATGAGTATTTGAAGGATCCTGAAAATTTTAGCCACCAAGATATTGTGGCGATAAGAAATAGGGCGGCCCATTACGAACTAATAGATGGTCTATTATTTTATACAAAAACTACGAATTCCAACAACGAATTTCGACCTGTTATCCCAGCTAGTCTTAGATTAAATATCCTGCAGGAGCTCCATGACAGCCCTTTAGCTTCTCATGCTGGTATTCGAAAAACTATCCAACGCTTACGCGAGGCAGTCTACTTTCCTGAACTGCAAAAGTTAACAAGGGCGTATGTCCAGTCCTGCCCAACATGTCAAGCAGTTAATTTTATTAATTTCCGCCCGGCCGGGTTTCTAAATAGTATTAAATCCGAATTTCCAAATGAAATAATTGGCATCGATTTATTGGGCCCTTTCCCAAAAAGTCAGTTAAATAAAAGTCGCTATCTCCTTGTTATGGTTGATCATTTTAGTAAATGGACCGAAATTGTTCCCTTAAAACGAGCCTCCGCGAAATTAGTTACTGATTCTATTTTAAATAAATATATTTTAAAATACGGGGCGCCCCTAAAAGTTATATCGGATAATGGTCCTCAATTTGTAAGTAATATATTTGAAGACATGTGCCAAAAACTGGGCATACGTCATTTAAAAATGGTCCCGTATCGGCCGCAATCAAATATAGCGGAACGGGTCAATAGAAATATAGTGAAAATTATCCGTAGTTATGTTAAAAATTTTCATAAAAGCTGGGATAACTATGTCAATGAATTTGCTTTCGCCCTTAGGACCGCAAAACATGATACAACGGGCAAAACTCCTGCTGAGTTATTTCTAGGCAGAAAGATTATAACACCGTTAGATAAATTATTTTATGTGCAACGAAGAGCCCCAGAATTTAAAATGGGTGATATAGAAAAACTAATAAAAGAAGCAAAAAAGAATACGGAAGTAGCACAAAGAAAACAGAAGCTCTATTATGATTTGAAACGACGGGGAGTAACTTATAAAGTAGGGGATGAAGTTTTAAAAATTAAGCATTCACTTTCTTCAGCACCAGAAGATAAAACTGCCAAATTTTTTCCACGATTTGAAGGACCATATGTTATAGAAAAAATAACTCACGCTGTAGTAGTGTTAAAAGCCAGAAATGGTGAAACCTGTTCGGCAAATATTGATCAAATCAAGCCCTACTTCGATCGTAATAAAATGCAAATATTTTCAGATCTTTTGCAGGATCCGGCACGGCAGACACCGCAGGCATAAGCTCCAGAGGTGGAAAAACGACAAGTACAAGGGCAAGCCAATAAGAGGCAGGAGCAAGTGAAAAGAAAATTGCCCCGCGGAAAAATTGAAGGTAGCAAGAAAAAGAAGCCGTTCCACCGTCCAGAAAAGAGAGTTCACGAACACCCCCAGAATGAAGAAGGGAGAAGGACGACGTATGTGAAGAGAACCAGGAGAAATGACGGCAACTATAACCCGGCTCTAAAACGGAAGATCGACTCATCCGACAGGACTCTCCGCAGTAAATGTAGCCGAACTGCGGAAGGGCCATCAGCGGCGGAGGAAAAGTTACAAGGAAAATTTGAACGGCCAACAACGAGGTCCAAGCAGGAACACGACAGAAGTTTCCCGGTTCCGCCAAGACCAGTTGCCATCAAACGGCCAAGACCACAAGCAGAGGAGAAAAAGAAGGTATTCAAGGGGGACCGAACTGGTGAAAAAAGGAAGCTTCCAGAGGAAAGCACTGAAGGGCGAGCCCGTACAAGAAGGAGGATAAATCACACAACTATCTGCAATACCTTTAAAGACTGGGCCCAGAAAAGGATGTCCGAATATTTCAAAGATAAGTAAAATTTTATGTTACTTTGCAAACTTAAGTTAATCTTTCATTCTTACTGCAAGTGGCAGATTTCAAGAAGTTTTACCTCATGCGAGGTCTACCTTTATCGCCAAAAGGGCGAGAAATGAGTTGTTATCGATTTTCGTATTATGTTTTTAAATTACTCGCGCGTAAAACTAAAGTTGATGTATAATAGCGATGTGTAAAGACTTAGATATTGAAAAAAAAGTTATTGTATAAATTTTATTTAAAACATTCTAGCAAGAGAGAAGTTTTAGTCTGAAAGACTTTTTGAAATGTAGTATTTCAATGTAGAAAGAATTGGCGCTTGCTTTGAAAAGAATAGAAGTTAACAATGTACTACTAATGTATGTTTTCAAATGTGTAAAATTAACGGCATGTTGATATGTTCTTATATACAAAGTGAACTGTTATTTTAAATGTTAAGAATTACCGTGATATGGTAAAAGTGAATGTTAAATTTTTTTTTATTCGTGTGACTGTAAAAAGACTAAAGCATGGCGAATATGTGTTAAAGGTTGAATGATGTAGTTAGGCTCTCTGACGCTACACTTTAGAGTTAGACACTTTCAGAATAGTACCTCAGGGTTTAGAGTTGAAATTAGGGTGTGTTAAGAGGTCTTGTTATGTTGAATTTTAACACGTTAGTGTTTTGATTGTAGGAGGAAGTGTGGAACACGTAGACAGAAACACATTCGTGTTTGGTGTTCTTTTACAACACATGTCAGAGAGCACGGGGAGAGATAATTAAAATAGTCATGAATGAAATAAGAATGTTAAGAGATGTATAATTGTATATGTTACTTCCCATTTCATTGTGTAACATTTCATTAAACTAGTTTTCCTTCCAGATCTCTGGAAGGAAGGAAAACTAGTTTAATGAAATGTTCTCTGGAATGTTCTCTGGAATGAAATGTTCCAGATCTCTGGAAGGAACCAGAATTGAATAAAAGCTCCTGTTTAGATGCAGTACAGATGGAAAAAAATTGTTGTATATCCTGGGAGCTGCTGTTGTAAAAAAAACAAATTTCTTTCTTTTAAATTTCTAGTTTCTAGCGAAGTATGTTTGTAAAAGATTGGCTTCGCGTTAGATTCTAGAGCTAAAAGTTTTCAACAAGGTCGTTTTAGATCTCAGTTTCAAACTAATTAACTCCGGCGGGAAGTATGTAAGGATCTTAAGTTTTACTAACGTTTATTTTTATTTTGAATCTTTACTATCACTTCTTATTTTCTACTTCCGGCCAGAATTATAAGCGTTAAGGTTTTTATGCAAAGTTGTCTGGCGAACGCCAAGTATTTAAGTTGTGGCTTTTTGCCAAGCGAGAGAGAGGAAGCAGTGAGTTCGAAGCAGGCCGCTTACCTTAGAAGTTACGCAGTTGCTTGTTGCCTTCCAGGCCAGAGGTTTTAATCCTCTTGATAACTTTTAAACGTATTGTAGTGTTCTCAGTTATCTGTACTACATACGCCTTCCTGTTAATATAAGGCCAATCTTCCACGTTTATTATTCTAAAGTTAAATTAGAGTTTAGTTTTATTTTTATACGTTTACGTTAGACCCCAAGTAGCGGGTCAGTGTATTCCGAAGTACGGAAGTTATTGTATATAGAGAAAAATAAAGGGTTTTGTATACCCTTCATGTGTATCCTGTCTACTTACCACAATTAGTGAACATAGCTTTAGTAAGTTCTCTGTTCCGAGTCAGGTCCTTGTATGTCCCCGAAGAAGGTAAGAAGGAACATTGACCCTGATAGTGGCGCCCAACGAAGAAGAATAACCATGGCCGAGTTTCAAGAAAAACCTGTGCTGCCTGCAGAAACGGCTCAGAATCCAGAAATGCCAGCTGCCGCCCTGGAAGGATTTGGTTACATCGTCCAGACCATGCGCGCTTCGATGAAACCAGAAGCAACATTTAATGGAAACTCACCGGTAACCAGTTTTTTGGAAAAATTGGATGACCACTTCATGCTCTACCCCGTGCACGAGTTTCAAAAAGTTACCTTAGCTACCAGCGCTTTGAGGGGCCAAGCGCTTAACTGGTTCAAATGTATAGGCAGAAGTCTCTTGGGTCAAGCAGGAAGTCCCACAATTAGTGAACATAGCTTTAGTAAGCTCTCTGTTCCGAGTCAGGTCCTTGTATGTTCCCGAAGAAGGTAAGAAGGAACATTGACCCTGATAACTTGTTATGATATCATTTTTCTTCCATTCACGTATGTAGATTTCACCATACATAAGTGTTCTTGCTGTCCGTAAAACATCCTTGCTGCAGCGTGATTTATAAGGTATTTCTCTCTTCCTCTTAGCATGCCTTCGTAGTAGTGGTCTGCACGCTGCGCGTATTCCAGAGGTCCGTGGTTCGATTCTTGTCGAGGGCGTTGTTCAATTTTCATCACTCCTGCTTCTGTGTTAATTACTGCGCTAGATATTTGCAATATAGTAGTAATTTATGTTCTAATGCGCATATATATATGGCGCAGCTTTATGTGAATCTACCATACCATACACCAATATGTCATTGTCTTATGGTATATATACAGGCCAACTGTGCCTTAACCCATGATTTATATGTATTACCAATGAGTATTGTATGTTCTTGGCTGTGCACTCCTTAATACCAATGTCAAATATGTATGTAATCTCCAATTGTTCTAATAGCCAAACTCTAGATAAAGGTGGACGTGGCGCTGTGCCAATTAACCCAATGGTAGTGATAGTGACGGAGGACGTGGCCACCCCCTTTGCTATTAAGTTAATTAGCATATAGAGTCACGTCCGCCCTTATACAGAGTAAAGCCAGAGAGGCCACATGGGAGGCTTGCACAGGGCGCCCAAATTCAACGCCTGGACCATCCGGTTGGCAGTTCCGCGAACCAAATGCCACCGGGTTGACACCCGTCCAAAGTGCCCCGGTCCAGTGATTTTGAATCTTCAAAAATAGCATTGTACATGGCTAAAGGGCAGATATACATTAGTAGTTATTTACATGCTTCTGTTAATACATATTTGCTGACATGCAATCCAGTACTGTTACATACATATACTGTCTAAATACCTACATGACATTACCTTAATTTGCTTTGGAATAATAAGACAGAGCTAGTATATACACCTAGCACAATAAAGATAAAAATAAAAATAAAATAATAATAATAATAATAATAATAACATACATTAGGACACGCTTGCCCACACTATATACACACATCGCAGACATGCCTAGATTACTTATGCTTGAATGATACTGATTTACATTGAAATTTGCTGACATACTGACAAGTTATATTTACACATGGCATAAGTCTGGACCCATGTCCATTAGCTTATCAATTATATGAGTAATTTTGTTGGTCTGGTGTCGCTGCTTGACCATAAATCTGTTGAATGCCTCCCTGTTCGTCTGCGGGAACGGAATGTGCATTCCCTCCGTGAGAGGACATTCATGAACGTAGTGTTCTGCTGTGCCCAGATCGCCGCAGCAGCACTGATCCGAATTGGAGATTCCAAATCTCTCAAAATATACTGGAAAGGGCCCATTCCCTGTGATGTAATACACCATTTGTGGCCGTGCAACCAGTAGTTCCCTATCTACTTTAGGCAGAAATGTATGCGCTCGGCGGCCTGTGTCTCCGTTGTCCCACGCAGCCTGCCAGAGTGCTAGAGCTGTGGCGCGTAGATTCCGTTTTGAATGTGAAACCGGCCATGGGATTTGTACTGGGACTGCTTCGACGTTATGGGCTGCTTCTTTTGCAAGCCGATCTGCAGTCTCATTACCATGATTCCCGATATAGGCTTTAGTCCATTCTAGATTAATTTTTAATTCTTTATGAGCACGGAGGTATTCCTGAATAGCTGCTATTATTGGAGAACTGTGGGTGGGGTTAAGGATGGCGCATAACGTAGACAGGCTGTCTGTTATTATGTAACTATTGTATAGCCTCTGCTGAATTATCGCTTGCAGTGCATAGCTTATAGCTGTGGCCTCGCTTTGGAAGACACTATTGTGCGCTTCCAAATGCCCCTTCCATTGGCTTACTATTCTACCCTCTTTAAGTGCTGCATATGCACAGCCCACACTGTCGTCTATTTTAGATCCATCCGCATAATAGGTAACATCTATGTTCGTGGATCTTGTGGTCTGCTTTAGGCTGACATTAACACCCCGTCCTTGCAAAGACGGGTGCCTGTCAAGGCTGATGACTGCTCTTTCTTGGTTATCTGCAGTAAACACCTCTTCCCCAAATTGCGTTGTTTGGCCGAGTTGCTTGACTATCTGGTACGTAGCTTCCTTCTCGACACTAATCGACAAGGGTAGTATGCCAGCCAGCACTGCCAGTGCATTGGTCGGGGAAGTTCTAAATGCTCTCGTGATATTTAATAAAAACGGCCGTTGGATGCTTTGCAAATGCTTTACTTTTCTGCCCTGCATCGGTAAGGCCCAGACAGCTGCTCCATACGTCACGATCTTCTCAGTGACGGTGTTATAGGGGATCTTGAGGATATGGGGGTTGAGACCCCAGCGATATCCTTTCATCATCTTGAGCTGCTGAGCGATGGTTGCTGTGCGCTGTTTTAGGGAGAGCACATGCGCTATCCAATTCAGTTATTCCCCATCTCTCGGTACCATAGAATAACATCTTAGGGCACACCTGCATTGAAAACAACTCACCCTCTTTGCAGAATTATTTGCGTCCTCAAGCATTTGTCCCGCACACGTATTGTTCTTGTTATCACTTGTCAGTTGCTCAAAAGTCTGTGAAAAATCTTCGAATGAATGATTTCAAATCATAACAGCATCACAAATGTATCTTTCAGGTTTTTTTGGAACGAAGAGGGTGTGTGTTATACGGCGAATATACTTAAAAATTTAAAAATTTAGTTTGAAATTACAGGTGAGCGTTATACACCCCTACGCGTTATACGCTGGACTAAACGGTAATTATTTTCATATGAAATATTCAAGCGATTCGACATTCCAAAAGTTCGAGAATCTTTAGAATTCGTTCCATTCCTAATAAAAAAAAGGTAGCTTCTTTCCTTACTTTCCCCTTTTTAACAAATATATTTGTATCTCTTATTTCTTACAACTTGTGAGAAGCAAAAGTCGATGTAAAGAAACTTAATATGCATTTCTGTTTCGATTCTTCACATGGCACTCTTTTGATTTCAAAAGACATTAGCTGCGTTCAGTATTTAAATAATATATTTATACTGTCAAGAATATTTTTTAAGCTTTGACAGCTTTCCTTGATCCTTACCACGCATCGCTGAGGTACACGACATTTTAACAGAAGCAATTAAGTACTTGAATGCCCATGCGGTCCACATCCGTGGTGAAAATTACATTACCTGACTGCCAAGTTGAAAGAAATGAGCAGCTGGTATGTCACTCAAATTTTATTGAAATGCCCACATTGCAGAAGAATGATTTTTTTTTTGGTATTTATACATTTTGATATGAAAGTGGTTTCAGAAATTTATTTCTTGAAACTTCTACTACAAATAGAGAAAAAAATTATGCAAATAGATTTTTTTTCAATTATGTCTCTCATTTACAAACTTTATTTTCATTTCATCCAAAAAACTGGATAAAGGCAGCTTATATATTAAAAAATAATTTAAAAAATAACCTATACGTAAATTAATTAATGCGAAGTACATGATTTATAGTTAGCCAAGAAAGGTTTAGAATTTACTTCATTACGAGGCGCCCAGACGATATAGTGGTTAGGGGAGTAAACCGCTGAGTTGGCTTCCGACCCAGGTATAGATACATCCATGCGGAAATTGGTTACCGACTCAGCGGGCGTTAACCACTAGCTGCCAGGCCGCAGCCCTGGCTGAGCAGACGGCATTTATAAAATGCAAAAAAGAAATATACATGTGCATACAAGGCACTGTAAGAAGAGTACAGGCAAAATATATGTATATACATATAAATACCAACTCAGATTCAGATATATTCACACTTACATAAATATATATTCCGAAACAAATAAAAGTATACATACTCTCACTCATATTGATATATATATCCATACATATATGTTATCATGATAGCTAAAGTTTACAAGAAGCAAGCCATTGAGATACGCGTGATTCTTAGCATAAATTAGGTACCATAAATAAAAGATACAAACATGTACAGATACAGTACGAATTTTATGAATGAGAACCTGGCAAACCATAAATACAAAATTACATATTGAACATACATTTCACATGCTCTGTTGCTGACATATTGAACTAGCTTATATAGTTCTAACGGCATACTGCTATGCTTTGCAGAGCAAGTAATCTGTCTTCAGGTTAATAAATATGCTTACATTTATTAACCTGAAGTTACAGTGGTTAGTGGAGCTTACTATGATACCGAAAGATTCGAATCCCGGAGAAGAGATGGCTGTAATTCTCCGTCTCTTCATAGGAAGTAACGGTGGACCATCTACTGCAAGTTCCTTCCACAATAAAGTGACCGCCACTTTCAACTTTAGTAGTGGCCAAGCTTAAATCGGCTAAGTGCCCGCCAATAGGGTGCGAATTGGCATAAATTTACCAAAATATAATTGGCTGCATTTATAAATACGACATCTTACATCATTTAATATTAGTTAAATCTTCTTACTCGTCACTCTCTGCTTCCTTTGATACCAGCAGGGTTTTCCATAAGCTTTCTATTTTGGGTTATTTTTAAGCGATGTTCATCTTTATTAAATATTATTACTGCAGAATTATTCTAAGGCACAATTTGAAATAAGTTCAGCGATTCAGAGTGACTTATCGTAGGAATATCATCATTTTGCTTTCTTCGAGAGAATTATGCTGGAAAACATCCATTTAAAATGATATTGAGATCCAAGTAAATACCGAACTCTTAAACGTTACTTCCAAATAACTTCCTTACGCTTAACGTTGCTCATCAGATAGATCTCATATAGCATGAAAAAGTGCCGGATTCTCGAATGTGCGCAGTCGGATTGAAAATAAAATTACATCAGGAATGTTTGTAAAAGTGATGCCAGATTATGAGAGAGTACCAAACTAATGGAAGCCAGTTTATTGGATTTTTATTGTGCCTTCCTAGAGATTCAAATTCAAATAACTCCTCAGTGAAAAAATGCGAAACGCTAACCGACTGCTAACTTAATTTCGATTTCCAATTGACAACATCAGCGCTAAGTAAAAAGCTTTTTTATTATTCATTTTTCTCAACCATAATCATTGAAAGAGCAACTTTTATGTAACGTCTTTTGAAGCAAAATTTACGTAAAAGATAGACCTCGCGTGCTTTGCCTCAGTAAATTATTCACATATTGATCTCCTTTGAAGCGCTATGTTACAAGACTGAATTTTGACATTCTGACATATAAAGCAGCGTTTTGTTATAATTATATGCAAATTTTTGGTAATAAATATTTGTATTAAGTGCATAGTTTTACATATTATTAAACGTTAGAAACGCATTCTATCTCTTGCCTAGTTTCGGTGCAAAACTGTATCACAGAATACAACTCATTTTTCTTTTTCTTTTCGACCAAGCGGCAATTCGAGAGCTTGACACAAATTTAACTTTAAAAATGTTTTTAATGTATTTTTATCAATTTTTTTTATGTTTTTTAATGTTAAAACGCGTTGATTAGCCATGCAACTTTAGAAGTTTTACAGCTGCAAATTGCCCAACGTTGATAAGCTGACTGCTGACAACTCATAAGTTACTTCTGTTATTGTCATCCGCAGGTCATCGGGGACCAATGGATTTGACTCTCATCGTTACCATTCTTTTCAGTTTTTTTAAATACCTTCATAAATTTGCAAGGTCGTTTCACATTGGTGGCGTATATGTTGGCAGCCGGTGGTCATCAATCCATGTGTCAAGAAAGTTCTTCGATAAACTTTTATTTTAATACATACCTAAATTTATTGTTCTGCTCCACATTGATGGCTGTCAGTTCTACGTTATCGGTAAACAAAGGCTTTCACGGCAGCCTTTGATTTAATTTTGTTTTGATAATGTATGAAAATAATATCGTTTTACATATATTTTATTTGCAATACACCGGGCACTAACTGATAGGTATTTAGACACTAATTGATGATTTCTTAACAAACGAAATTTTACAGTTCCCTCGAGGGGTCGGTGGTGGGGAAGAAGGGTAAGAGACTCTCCGACCCGTTTCCCGTGGTGCTGTCCTTGAAAATTGGGAGGGGATGGAATTGAGCTAATTCGCACTGTCACCTGCAAAGTCCCAATCACATAATGTTTCGGCTACGCGGGACTTGACGTCGAAACGGACAATTCTCAGAACCCGCACAATTTCAGGAAACCACGTAACACTACTCGATTATCGCTCGAATTGGGATCACGTGAGGCTTCAGAAGCAGAACTTTCGTCTAATTGGTTGTCTCTACCCAGGACTGAGGTCCAGCCGAGACATTTTCGGTGAGGTTTGAAAAAAATCCTGCGTAGCCGCAACATTGTCTCCATAGCTAGGCGGGACTTCGCTTCAGGCGGGGCTCTTTTTTCTGTGAAACCTACCGTTTAAACCAGTGCTACCAGAATCTCGTTTCTCAGAAAAGTCCCGTCTAGCAGGGACTGTAGCCATGTGTGATAATCTCTTAAGGTGCTCAAGGCTGTTCCCAACGACAGGCGTATCTTGCGCTTCCTTGCCATGACGATTTTCGTGGGCTTGGGCTGATTATAGGTCAGACAAGTGAGCATTAGTCAACAACAACAATAGAACAATCAAAGTAAAAAATTAAACAATAAAAACAAATCTGAAAAGTTCAGATTTTAATGTTCGTCACAAATAGCTCTTTTAAAGTTTAATATGGTTTATTAATAGAGGTGGCCCAGGTGGAATAGCGAAGCATTTGATAGTGTATGAGATGAATATGCAATTAGACTAACATGGGGACGTTATGTAGCTTCTACATACTTAAAAAGTAAAAAAAAAAATACGTAACGTAATTCGATAAAAACGTTTAATGCTTTTAATTAGATCGATCATAAGTTAAATATGCATTTTTATTTAAATAATCAGATTAAAAAAATAAAAAAATAATATTTTAAGGACTGGATCTAGAGATTTCAAACAATTTAGTTTTTCAGTTCAGTAGCAGAATAATATTTTACGTTTTTCTGAATGGCAACAGACTCGAATGAAAAGTGAAACAACTCATTTATAATGTATCACGCAAAATCGCATTTCGAGCCTAATACCCCGTTTGGCCTAGTAACAACTAACCAAATAAAAATAGAGTAAAATAAAATGAAACTGCATTAACTTGTTAATCCTTCATTTAAAGCAGAAAATAATAACAATTCGAGGTTAACAGGAATTCGATATTCGCTAACGGATTATCTGCTATCGAATTCCAGTTAGGCACGCTTCTCTAATAACACAATTCATGCAACTGAGAACTTTTGCGACGTATAAAATAATTTATTTGTGCCTTGGAAGCTATAAAACACTAGAAATATCACTTCGGGTACACGTTTATTGCGTAAACTTTTTTTTTTTTTTAACATTTAACCACATTAATATCCAATTCTGCCAGTCCGTTTTGAGACAAGGTGCACGAACTAATGTTTGTCCTACGCAAACTGTAGTTATTCATTAAAAAAGAGAAACAAAAGGAACCGCAATTCCGGCAAACAAAAGAAAAACTCGGGGAGCGATTATTGTTGCCTCGCTTTTGACAAATGGTGGCACCAGCGACACAAACGGGGAAAGCAGAGAAACAAATAAACAATGAGGCAGGCACCGAATGCAGGTGATCATTAATAATTTTTCTCTATCGGACGAAAAATGGGAAAGATATAGCAACAGTAATGTTGGAGAAACATTATGGCACAAAAGATTTGCTACGCACCGACAAATTCCCTGTATGTCTGGATGTTTTTTAGCAATAAACCAATAATTATCAGATGCTTTATCATGCAGATAATTATCTAGAAACTTGTTTTTATCATACAAACTGGTGATTCGAGATCTACCGGTGGATTGAGAGAACCTTTTTGGTGGGCCAGAAGAACGTTTTCAACTCTTTTCCTTATTGAATAAATATACACCACACTAATAAATATTTGATGAGACAAAGCTTTTGATTCCACTGTTATCGATTATGTAAGGCAAACCTAGTAGTTTTAATATCATTCATTACAAGATACAATACTTAATTTGATTATAATAGATTCTCATTTTTCATTTCATTAATGATTATGGTTAAACGCTTCTTAATTTATTTCCTTATTTACTTCATAATTTAATTCCTATTCATTTAATTAATTAAATATTCTTTTGTTTCGTTTTCATCGATTATAACACGCACTTTGTAATTTCAATACCACCAGCAGAAAAGGAGACTTTGATTCGAAGATAAACTTTAAGTAAGTAAATAAAAAAATTAATAATCTGAATGCTTTCAGATTTTAAATTATACCCAAAAGGACGTTTTTTTAACGTTTTGTGTGTTACCTTTATTTATTAAATATCAGGTTCCTTGCACGTCAAATTCAGTAGAAAAAGAAGACAATGTTTATTATTTTCTTCGACAGTCGTGATGTCGTACATCATTAATTTCTATGAACCGACCACTTTCTTAACAAAAGATATTACTTGAGTGATTCAATGTATTTGCTTTAGGCATTTCGCAGAAAACGACATGAATTTTGGCAAAATAACTGATCGATTTTGCAATATGATCATGTACCTGCTCGCAATGCTGTTGCATTTCGTGTAATATTACCCCCCCCAAAAAAAATAAATAAAAAAATACGGCTTCTTAAGCTGCGTTTTATCTTATACTTCACCACGTAATATACATGGTGGTTCTAAATTGTTTTTACAAATTAAGAGCGGTGATAATACCCATTCAGACGAACAATAATTACCATAGAACACAGGGTCGCATTCCACTCTGAGAGGGGGCCAACCAGCGGCTGAACGGTAAAGTCGCTGAACACTGGTAGTTCGGTTCTAGGTTAGAATCCCGCGAAAGGGCTTGCTGCATGACGTTTTCGTGGTTTTCCCCGTGTGTAACGTGTATACGAGAAAAGTCCTCAGAAAGTTCTCCACGAAGGCATCCCTCCCCTTAGGCAGATAGCTCTCGAGGTTTTGCCATATTTACACAAACCAAACCAAACTAAACCACTCTGAGAGGTAAAAAAACAGGAATATTAGAATTCCAACCTAAACTTACAACAGTGTTGGGAACGCGAATGAATGAGACTAAAAGTTGCGGAACCAGATTTATTATTTAGTTTAAAACTCACAGAAAGTCCTAAAAATGCCGACAACTCGCTCTTCCATTCAGTGGCGTAGCTAGGGTGGGGCAAGGGGCGATATCTGTCCCCGTGCGCAGCATCCAAGGGGCGCCAAATTGCTGTGATGAAATTGCAGAATGAAATGTTTTCCGTTCTTGGTACACAGAAAGAGGCCCAAAATCTTCAGTTTTCCCCGGGCGCTGAAAACCCTAGCTACGCCTATGCTTCCATTTCTTGTGTTCATGCATTTCGCGAATATCCTGCATTGCTTTTCGAGATGGCAAAAGAACTGGTTTCTTGCAGTCTTCTGTTAACACTGGAAAAGGTTGGATGACTTGGAATCCAACAAGTTGGAAGTCTGTCGTGCTTCGCGTCCATTCCTTTTCCCTTCACCGTATGTGTGGTGAATATCTGCCAATTCCTCGAACGTGTACTCCGCCATGGGATTCACGAAAAGTTTCGGACGGTGTTACCAAGATAATACTTGAAGCAATGAAGTTGGGCTGTTTTCAAGGACACCGTTTGCTCTGATTAGCTTTCTCCTGTATCAACTAAGAGCAAAATGCTGCTGCTTCTCGGTGCACATTTGCATACGGTTAATTCTTGATAGTCTTAGGAGATAATCTTGTTCTTCCTCGATGCGTTTCTACTTTTCTCGTTTTAGTCTCTCAGAGTGGAACGCAACCCTATGTTCTATGGTAATTATTGCTCATCTGGATGGGTACTATCACCCCTCTTAATTTGTAAAAACAATTTAAAATCACTCTGTATACACGCACACATATATAAGTCTAAAGCATTTTGAAAAACACTGATTTGAATTGCAAATAATATTGTTGTTTTCTTACCTGAATAGAATTACTGAAATCGTTTTGTTCTCTGGAAAGAGATCTGCGTGCCCAAATTGCTGAAACAATCGGACTAGATTACATCAGCAAAGCTTTCGAATGTATGAAATGAAACAGAATAACACCTAAGCATACCAGATTAACAAATGGCGCTCATATAGAAGTGTGTTAAGTTTTTGAGTCCATCTTTCCAAATCTATAAACAGCAATGGCAATAAGAAAATTAATTTCTGATACGTGTTTCAATCTTTTCTATCACTTCTTTCCCGGACACTGTATAGAGATAAAAAAGTACAATGCATTTTCTGATGTGAGTACGCGTTGTAAAATTTGTTCTCTCACAAATTACCTATCTAAAATTCACACGTATGGATTTCATTTCACAAGCTGATTTTAGCTATAAATTTCAATTTTTCTTTAAAAAGAAATTGAAAGGTGTAGCTGCATTTAGCTTGCGGTAAAATGCTGACCGTTATAATTAGAAGTTGCAGCCAGTCGACAAGGCATAAATTTATCTTCAATACCATAAATTTGCTTTATTCGCTATCGCAGATTTAATAATTTAAAATTGGGTTGGCTTTATCTGGGAGTTTTGCAGCTAGTACTACTTTATAACTCTAAATGCCTAAACCGAACGCAAGATACAAAGTGAACTTTCTGTGGGAAAGAAACGGACTAAGCATATTTCAGATTAAGAAAGCACGTATAATTTATACAAACATAAATATTATTCTAATTAAAAGGGAAAATGAAGCACATATTAATTGAAAAGATTTCTATTACTTCTAATAAGTAGGTGAATGACACAATTATTTTTTAAATAGCTAGTTATTTTTGCTTGGGGGGGATGCTTGATGCAGCTCATTAAATGTTTCCTGGTAAGGAGTGTAAAATTTTTCAATACCTCTGATAAGGTAACGTCTTCTTTCTTCATTTGGGTCAATCTAAATTATAAAATCAGAATCAAAAATCTAAATCAAATGCACCATTTTTAAAAATTTATATAACATTTTATAGGTTAAAGGTTCTTTATCTTCTTCGTTATCGATGCTTTCATCGTCTGCTAGTGTTATAAGAGCACCCAATTTTTCATATATCATTTCAAGATCGTCATTCTCGACAAATTCTTGAATTTCTTCTTTCTTCCATGTCTGATAACCCTTCGTCCACTTACTGCTTTTGGAATTTCCTTGGCTTCATTTTCAGTCGATGTAAATCCTTTAAATTTGCTAACAACTTTTGGTCAGAGTTGAAGACAGCAAGCTTTCATTACTTGTGAATTCACTTGTTCCCATGCGAATTTAATCATTACTAATGCAGTGCCTTATGTTAAATTGCCATTAATGTGTCTTTCTTCCCTTCTTCTATAGCTTTATTTGTAGAAATGTAAACACGCCTGACACAATAGGCTTTGAATGTTTTCATGATTTGTTGATCCATAGATTGGATTAAGGAAACGGTGTTTAATGGTAGGATACAACTTCTACATTTGCAGAGTTTGGGCACCGTGTCCCTGGAGCATTATTCAGAATGAGGAGAGCTTGAAAACTCAATTTTGCTGTTCCAATCAACGTTTGACCTTTTTTAGTGAATGGTTTTTCAAACAAGTCGGTACAGACAGTTATTGCGTGCCGCATTAAATTTTTGCTTTGTACAAATTAAACACAGATAATTAAAATAATGCATATATGCAAATCGCGTTCTGCAAGTTCGCTTTCAGCAAAGGTTTGCTGTAAATATATTTCTGTTGCGCTGTAACAGCAAGTAAATAAACTGCAAACTGTACTTTTTGTGCGCATGATTGCCCATATCCAACATAAAATTCTGCGGTTATGATAAAACATTTTGTTGTAATATATCAACTGCAGGTATCTTTATGTATTCTGTTTTAAATTTTGTTGAAATGGTACTAGGTGTTTCAGATATTTTGAATTTTTTTTTTTTTTTTTTTTTTTTTTTTTTTTTTTTTTGCTTATGTCAATTTACATCGAAAAAAAACCCTTAAAGTAAAGTGAGTTTCAAAACCAATATTTTTTCTAACTGAGTTATAATTTCACTCAGCTATAAAGATATAATGTCTTGGATTGGCACCACTAAATTTTTAGCCCCAAAGGGCGTTCAAGAACAGTCTATTACTTTTAAATAGAACCGATTTCTGAATTATACCTAGATGACTGTTAATATTCGAAGCATTTCAAAAAATTAAAAGAAAATGTCAAATAAGGTTACTTAGTTAAAATTAAGATAGTTACAGTGCTTTAAAACTGCAAAAATATAAATTAAAATTTTTTAAATTTAAAATTTAATTAATCATTAAGATATAGCCTGCTCCAATGTGACCAGAAAATAAAAATTACGAGTATTTTAAAAGGATTAAGGAACTAGAAAATCACTGTCTATATTAAAAAATAAATTCCAAATTTATTAAATATTTTAGTAAGAAATCTGAATGGCAACTGAGCAAATCTAAAGAAATGCACTAAAAATTAAAAAAAATAAATAAAATAAAATAAAAATAAAAAAAAAGAATATTACCATTGCGGGGGAAAATAAAATAAAATTGAATTAATAAATTCAAATAAATTAACTTGAATGATTTTAATTTTAATAAGTCTATTTCCTGTTGGAGAGTAGCCCAATTTAATTCTGACTTATTATTATCTCTTGATTAATTAATTAACTTCTCAGCATATTGCGCGACTTTAGTAATGTACAGGTATATCATCTTAATTTGAAATTTTTCAACTTTTGTTTATATATATGTAAGATAAAAAAATATGTGCCTATGTAAAATCTAGTATATTTTGCAATTATAAACGGGTTGTTTACATATGTTCGCAGTTACACTGTATATATTCTTCTGGACGGTCGTATACACATGATCTCAGATCCTTTATTCATCTGTCAAGTTATAATTATAGCTTCTTAACATTCCAAATGATTTAAATGTGCTAAATGCATTCTTAAGAATTTGATATATTGCCTGAATCGGCGATATTAGACAGTCAGTGGCAACGGATCAATACAGAATCGTTTAGGCTTTGATTACCTTATTAAAATGTTTAAATTTTGTATAAAATATGCTGAAAGTAGTGACAAACTGAAATCCGATTTTCATTAAACAATTTCGAGAGCAGCATCGTCTCAAAAAACTTTATTTTTTCTTCAATTTTCATTTACTTATTTACTTAATATGTTTTATCCAGTGCAACTACAAATTATTTCATCTCCGTTAAAAACATTACCCGAAAATAAATAAATAAAAATAAAAATAAGAATTCGAAATTGTGTAAACTAGAGTTTCTTGTCAAAGGACCTCGAATCTGAAAAAATCTAAATTAAATTTCAAGGGCAGTAAGAAGGAAAAAAATGCTACTTACCAAACGAATCGTAAAAACGTATAAAAAACGTAAAATAAATGTAAAAATTTCATTTAATTATACATGTTCAAAATTTCCTTTTTCCCCTTTTGCTTGATCTGATGAGAAAAAGAACTTTAGCTTTCCTTTTCCGTTAAATATAATCTTTAGGTTTAATTTTAGCTGACTGTTCAAGGGTAAAAAGGAAATTAAAAAAAAAAAAAAAAAAAAATCCATAAATGCCTAAGGTCACTTAGAATTTTATTTCTGTTGGTGACAGAATTTGTAAAAATGTTGATCTGATGAAAAGAAGTTTAATTTGGTTACATTTGGACACAGAAGCAAATTATTGTGCAACCATGATAACTTTCTCTTATTTATTTATCTATTCACTTTTTTAATACGCTTATATTCCGTTCTTTTTCCCTTCATAGTTAAATGCTCAACGAGTTAATTAGTATTTGAAAGAAATTTTTTCTTCTTCAATTAGAATAGGAAAAAAACGGACTGTAAATATTTTAATTTAACTGTAAACGATGATCTGTAATTTTTTTTAAACTATTTTCATAGTTAAAGTTAAATGTAGCTAATTCCACCCTCCCCAACAACGTATTGTTGCGTTCTAAGATTCGTGGATTTGGAGTGTTTGATGACAAAACTTGATGAAGAATCAAAACACAATTTATTTGACAGTATTACAGAGGACAGTTTCAAAGACAACTCAACCGCTGAGTTGGCTTCCGACCCAGGTATAGATCTATCCATGCAGAATTGGTTACCAACTCAGCGGGAGTAAACCACTAGCTGCCAGGCGGCAGCCCCAGCTGAGCAGACAACATTTATAAAATGCAAAAAAGAAATGTACATGTGCATACAAGGCACTTGAAGAAGGGTAAAATCAAAATATATGTATATATGTTACGGTGAAAGACCGAAATCTGGAGAATGTCGACTTTCACCGGCGAATGTCAACATTCACATAGTCTCTTGGTGTATGTCCGAAATATTTTCCAAATACTCTTATTTCTGACTTACACCGGTCAATGTCGAC
The DNA here is from genome assembly GCF_044657685.1 of Stegodyphus dumicola. Classification (NCBI taxonomy): domain Eukaryota; kingdom Metazoa; phylum Arthropoda; class Arachnida; order Araneae; family Eresidae; genus Stegodyphus; species Stegodyphus dumicola. The sequence goes on from NC_140769.1 coordinate 136,632,236, forward strand.
ATTCACCATGTACTAATGGTGAATGATGAACATATAACAATATTATATTTTCTTCTCCGTAATTCAGTCGCGAATAAACGCACTTGAAACTTAAAATAAGAACTTAAGAACATGAGAACCTAAAACACACAATACATTCAAAATGAGAAAGGAAAATAATAGAAGTTAAAAACTTACTTAATTATACAGTACGTTCTAAATGAGAAAATAAAATAACAGTAATAAAAAACTTACTAAATTATGTGATTCAAATCTTATTTATTGCAACAACTTAAACTATTATGGCGCTTTATGACCTCTCTTTTCGACTTACACCAGAGCATATCTGTGATTGTCGAGTGAGGGTCCAAATATACAAGAATGGAGTGCAATATTCGATCTTTCACCAACGTATTTGGTGAATGTTAACATTCTCCATTGAAAGTCGACATTCTCCAATTTCAGTCTTTCACGGTAACATATAGATACCAACTCAGATACAGATATATACACACTTACATACATATATGTTCCTAAACAAATAAAAGTATACATACTCTCACTCATATTCATCTATATAATATACGTTATCATGATAGTAAAGTTTACATGAAGCATGACATTGAGGTACGCGTGATCCTTAGTATAAATTAGGTACCATAAATAAAAGATATAAACATGTACAGATACATTACAGCATTCAGATACAGTACGAACTTTATGTATGAGAACCTGGCACAGCATAAATACAAATTTACATATTGAAAATTCATATCACATATTCTGTTGCTGACATATTGATCTAGCTTATATAGACATTTATGACTACTATCTTCCAGCGTCAAAAGAGTAATTGCTAGTACAGTAGTCAATTATTGTTTTCAGTTTCCGCTGGGCAACTCTGTTACTTCGTAGATTCTGGAACCAATTTGGCCATAATCTGGCTCCTGGTTGCTTGAGGCTGTTAAGTGCTCTGTGTAGGCAGGAGAACACAAAATGATCTGGATGACACTCCTCCCCACATTCACAGTTACCATTTTCTTTCAAGCCAAAGCGGCAGAGGTATGAAGGAAAGGGGCACATGACCAGTGAGGAAATACGTCATGTAATTGCTGTTAGTTTGGATTGTTGTCTTGACCTTGGAAATGAGATTGTAAACACGTCTCCCTGCGGAGGCTTGATCCCAACGTTCTTGCCATATTCTTAGAAGCCGATGGAATGTCCGACTCTTTAGGTCCGAGACTGGCCTAAGGGTTGGGACTTCTCGCAAAGTCGATGAATCCGCTGCTTCCTTTGCGACATCTGCTCTTTCATTTCCTTCTATCCCCGTATGAGCGGCCACCCAGATGAGTGAGGGTCTTTGCGAAGCAGGCATGTGTGTTAGAATGTCTCTAATGCTGCTGACGATAGGACTGAGAGAACGAATTCCAGCTATCGCAGCGAGGCTTGAGGCTGAGTCTGTGTAAATGATATTGGGCATTGTGGGATTATTCTTGAGGTGGAGAAGAGCTGCTGTGATTGCTATGAGCTCCGCCTGAAAGACAGAGTTTTCAGAAGCGAGCTTTCTTTTCCACTCATACGTTAAAGCTCCTCCAGAAGGGTAGCCTACTACGGTACCGAAGGGCTCGGGTTCGAATCCCGGAGAAGATATAGATGTTTGTAAATGTATAGTGTCGGTGCGGCGTTCTAAATATGGAGCGAGCCCGAAAGTCCTCTCGCGTGGATTGGTGGAAGAAAAGAGGAAAAGAGAAGTCCAACCTCTCTTCGGAGTAGGCTCTGGCAACCATTGTTCCACGTAATATAGACACGACAACAACTACGACAAACAAGCTGAAGCAATCAGCAACATAACCTTCAGGCTTCAGAACATTCTCGGGAAAACGGGGAAGAATTTCTTCTAAAATGTTCTCTCTCCGTCTATGACATATAGCCAATTTTGTCGCCAAACGGGAGATTTCACGCCAAATCTTGCAAGTCTGTCTTTCCTTGCTACTTTCTGGCAATCCTAAACCCGCCTTGCGGGGAAGCTATGTTACCGCAGCTGTGTATTTCGAAACAGTATATATGTCTTCAGAAATATTTTTATACCCATTTATGTTAATGCTTATAAACATTATAGATATAGTATAAGTGCTTAGAAATTTTATTTACACATTATAGGTGTTTATAGACGTAAATAATCTAAATAATGAATCCTAAATTTCCTGAATTAGTTATATTGTTAGAAGTTAAAACATGAAAATTAAATGATACATACTTAGTCTATTAATGTCCTGATTTATTGCTGTTAAAAGTGATGTAATGTAAAGATTATAACAACAATGCCTAGAAAGCTAAAATTATAATGAGAACAACTGCGATGAATTTAAGATTACTCAACATGGAATGTATTAAATCCTTGTACTTAAATAAATAATAAATTAAATACGCTACCCCCTTGCTTTGCGTCAGTTCGCTGCAACAGGCAAGCAATTATTTCTAATTTAATTCAGGATACAGCTACTGCAGTCTTTCGAGGATTATTTGTTAAATCAACAAGATCCTTTTTTCCCATTTGTTCCTGAACTTATTCTGAATGCATTAAATCTCTCTCTCTCACAGACACACACAAACAAAATTTTAATTTTGCTGACTATAATCTGGCAGCAAATGACATCACATCTATACTAGAAGATAAAATATAAATGTCTTTTGTATAATGATGATTTTGTGATATAGTTCCTTCGTCCCAAGAAAACGAATGTAGAGGAGAAGTTTCAACATACACTAAGTGAGGCCATGGAAAGTTGAAGACGATAATTTAGCTGTGTCATAAAATTATGCCGAAGAAGTTTGCTAACTACAGCATCCGACTCGGTCGATCTCTCTCAAGATAATCTCTGAACTCAAAGCACTACTACTGAACTCAACACACTCAAGATACTCTTCACGATAAACTCAAGATACACTGCTACTAAGCGTACAGGCAGGATACTTATAGCTTCTGTTCTGACTTCGAGAACATTCTCGACAAAACCGGTAAGAATCTATTCTAGAATGCTTTCGCTCCGTCTATCACAAATTGCTAATTTTGTCGCCATATGTCGCCAAACGAGATTTCACGCCAAATCTTGAAACCCTGGCTTTCCTTGCCACTTTCTAGAAACCCTAAACCCGCTTTGCGGCGATTACATTTGGATTAATAATCACAAGCGGTCAAAACACAGATGAATGGTGAGGTTGAAGTAGTAAATCTAGAAGATTATTCTATTATGAAATTAAATAGAAATATAAGGTGACCGTCAAGCCCAATTTCCCAGGTAGCGTTGGTTTGACAACAAGCAGTGTAGGACAATGTTCCTTTTTTTTTTTTTTTTTTTTTTTTCCTTTGAGAATATACAGACTTCCCTTGCACCACATATGTACAACACGGAGCTTACAGAAGTTGCGTTTAATGCAGAGTTAACAGTTATCAAGGTGAGTGGATGATAAAACCACGGTAGCGTTAAGTAACGAAACGTAACACTTTAGAGATTTTAAAGACTCGTCTTGTGATGTTTCAAGCGTTAAATCTGTTTCAAACTCTTTTTAAATCCCCATTCCGCATTCAGTGAAGCAAATGAATGCGTATGAAAACGCTTCCTTGTCAACAACCGAACATTTTAAGTTTTATTAGGAATTCTTTAAGTACGCGTTTCATTGTAATGGAAGCGGTTGTGCCCACTTTATTGGGCACTTCAAACCGTTTCGTTTGCGGTGAAGGGGGTATAAGGGAATGTCTTCAGGAGCCTTAATTGCTTCTGTTATTCGCAAAAACTATTTTCTATTGACTCAACGGAGCTTCTTAGCTTTCATTTCAACGCCCCAGTGCATCTTTTTCCCAAGGAAAATATATTCCCCTCCTCTTCTGACTAAAATTATACATAATAAAAAAAAAATCTTCTCTTTCTCGATTACATTTCTTCACCTCTTGGCGTTGTAAAGAGGGAAGATTTTTCTTTTTTCCTTTTTGTTCGTCTCGGTGGTAAATATTCAGAAGATAAGATGTGAGAGGTATATATTGTGACCCGTGGTACTTGGAAATCAAGAAGAAAATATTTTTAATGTTTTTGTTTAGCAGTTTAGAAACGTTGTGATGCCGTTTTGGAACATAAGGAAAATAGAAGGTCGTTCCGTTTCGAAACATTCTTTTTAACCAACTCCATGCTTAGAAACTGCAAAATTTAAAAAAAAATAATTTCTCTCTTACGTACCTTTAGAAATTTATGTTACGTATTTTTAAATCGGAAGTGCTTATATTTTTGGAGTCATTGGGATGTTTCCTTTGAAGAAAGTATGCAGAAATTGCTATTATAATCATAATGTCCTGATAGTTTTATTTTAGAATTATAGAGAAACGTTTTGTGACAGTCATCTGTCTAAGACAGCCGCCTGTGTAAATCACAATTTTCTCTGAGAATATTAAAAGCATCAGTGTTGATTGATACTTTTTTAAGGCTACCGCCTCCACAGAAGCTTAAAAATGTGGGAACCGTAGATGTTATCTTAGATGGCGTTTCTTGAATTTAGAGTTTTGACTTGAAGCGCCAGCAGTTTAATATAAGATGTTTTTAAAACCATATATTATGTGTTTAAAATTCCTCGTAGATAATGCTTTATTTTCTTCAAATAAAAATAATACAAGTTATTCTAATAAAAATGGACTACATGTTTTCTATCACAAATAGTACTTACTTTTGAAAACTTATTAAAATAAGCTACTTCGATAGAAAAATATCAAAATATTAAAAATATATATATTGTATTTGAACAAAATTAAAAAAAGGGGAGGGGAAAACTGATCGTTTTCAGATTTTAATGCTCGCCTAAAAGAGTTTGCAAAGGCTCATTACGCAGTCTACCAGTTTGCTGTTGCATATGTTTAGAATTCCTGATGCAGTAAGTGTTAGTGCAAAGTTTTCCTATTCGATCTTTTCTCTGTTTATGATATCAATGTTCAGCTTTGTTAGCAAAATGGCTTACATTTTTTTTTTTTTTTTTGTCTTTTCATCATTAACGTTTTGAGAGTTAACTGTATTTATTAAATATCCCTTTCTTCGCATTTACGCTACATACAATTCAATTCAACAGCAAAATCCTAGAATATATAAAAACAGCATATCCTTAGAATTTCCCACAGACAGTCTCGCACGTTGGAGATAAAATTGTTTTATTCAGTACAGTTGCCACCGCTCGCTTTCCAATCATTGAGCATATTGATGAAAAATTTATTGAAATTTTACAAAATATGATATAAGTAATAATGAAACATATTACGTCAACGTATTTGCCTCTCCTGCTTTAAGGAATCCTTATGACTCAGTTTTATAGCTTAGTTTCATAGCTTAGCATAAATTCTTTATCGATATCATGACCAGGTTTTATTTGAAGCAAATTATCTTTATTAACCAACGCTAAACCATTTTTCAGGTTTTTGCTTTATGCTGTTTTTGTTTGTAATTTTTTTTATCTGAAACCAGAGACTGGTTAGGTCCGCGAATCTTCTGGCTCGTCTTTTGAATCATCAGCTTCTGGAGTGAAGCTTCGACTCCACAATAGTTTAGATGCTTCCATGCCATAGAGGCAGTATGCAATTACAATCTTCTTCCGAAATTCGAATCCCATCTCAAGAATGGTGGTGGAGAAAAAACGGCCTTGATGACATTATTCGCAATTTAGCCCGAAATGGGAATAGTTGTTAATCATCCTTCCCATATTAGCCTTCGTGTTTCGCCCTCTCGAATAAATAATGCAAAGGAGGGTGAGTCCATGATACTTCACAATCCATTTGTCATACCGAAACATGGTTTGCATTAGCCTGTCTTCGGATTCCCCCCCCGGGCATCGACTGGGGACAAGCCCCCGACATGCTGGATAAAACCTGTACTTAGGCTGCCTTGGATCTCTGGGTAAATTGTCTTCATAGGGCTAGAGCCAACAACTATTCCGTAGTCCATTGAAGACCGGCAGAGACCGTACGGGTACTTTCAAGTCTGTCTCGGGACGTGCAATCGCTACATAGTAGATTTTGAAAGGCTGTCATCGGGGGTTTCCTCTAATGACAGGAGTTGGTCAAGCTCAGGGGAACTGGCCTTCTCTTTGTTTCTTTTGGTGATCCGTTGGCGCCTGGTTGCCATTGTCTTGCGCTCATACACCTGACTTTGTTCGTTGTCACTGGGGTTGACCCCATAGCACTACTCCGTGTTAAGAGCTGTTCTGCCGCCTAGGTGAGGTTTGTCTTTACTTTCTAGTGTACTGCATTGTATGCGGATTTGAACTTTTAGATCGATTTATATGGGCAGATTTTTACATTGAACTTAATACAGGCTTCTAATATGGAAATGCTCCCAAACTTTGTCATTTTCTAATAAAGAAATGCTCTCAAACTTCGTAATTTTAATTATGAAAGAAGATATAATTAAGCTATTGTATTATAGCTTCAAAATTATGATAAATATTACAGTATTAACGGTTGTGATATTTTAGAAACGATAACAAGCTGCCTTGTGACGTAGCTTGGAAGTGTGTAAAAGTCGTTTAAATATTCTACTAAAATAATACAAAATAAAGAAGCCGTACGCCACTGGAAACCCGAATTTTTCGTCCTCATATTTACAGAAGTGGGTTTAAAAACATAAACTGCATTTCAAATGAAATAAGGGAGTATTTTCGGTCGGCATCGGTTGGGAATAAAATTACTAAATCCTTCCCTCTAATGCTCAAATGGGAACGAAAATGTTAAATCTGTTTTGGGAATGGGTTCAACCGGTTCCAAGTCATCAAGGATATGACAACCGGCTTTCCTACCACCATGCAAATGAGGCAGCTTTTCTGTTTTATGAACAGCAACATTAAGTGCTGTAACGTCGTCAGCTATTTTCCCACGGGCTCCCACGAAGTCTGGGAAAAGGAGACTTCAAATGGGCGCCAGATGACCACCCTGATGACACTTACGAATTCTTGAGATCGAACGTGACCCCCAACAAAGTTCGGAAAGCATATTGTTTTTACGAAAGGAGAAAACTTTCATACAAGTTCTCACGGGTTGTGGAGTGTCCATTGTGTGTATGCGATAGACTGTCGCCAACTGCCTGTTTCTCGAAATAATTTAGATAGACCTCCCAAAAAGACGTTATGAATTTTCCCACGGAAAATTTCAGTTTCTCAGGCTGTCAAGACAGTATCTGAGAACAAATCAGCGCCTGTCAACCAATGGAGAGATGCTCCGAAAAAGACGTTTAGCGAATCACTGCAGCAGACGCACAAGACACGCCCAGAAAACCTGGACATAAAAACAGTGAGTGAAAATAATTAGAGAGTTTTTTTTAGTCTGAAGTATACGCAGTCGTTGCGTAGAGAAGAGAGAGCCTTTCTCTTGTATTTTACGGCTCTTCCCGAGTCGCTAGTAAGCTTTAGAGAGCCCCTTTCTCTCTTGTGTATTTTACGGCTCGTCCCGAGTCGCTACTAAGCTCTGTCAAGAGCGGAAAAAGAAACCCTCAAAGAAGCGTAGCCGGACTTTTTCTCCGCTACCTCTGTTTGAACTCAAGTGATTATCGTTTCCTATTGTAAACGAACTACTTTGCTAAGCAAACTACTTTGTTATGATAAGCAGTTGAACTTACCTTAAAATTCAATTTGTGAAATTTAACACTTACCTTTATTCACGCTACCAATAATAAAAACCTGACGGTTCAAAAATCGCTACAGTGCCTTTTTTCTTGAACGAAATAAAGCATGCCTTGAACGTCTAAGGAACTCATGAATAACGACTGGTTAAGGATTTTGAAGTAAGGTAAAGTGTTGTGTATATATATATACATACAATATTTACACATGCAAGTTTTCAGTGTTCTACGGCTCATCGTTTTCGAGCCATGTGTACATTGTATTGAATTATGTGATTATCTGTAACAAACACTGATTATTTGTAACAAAAATATCGATTTACCGTTAATTTGATACTTAGTTATGACGTTAAAAACGAAAAACAGATACTATTCATTATTGACTTGCAACAGCATCTATTTTATTATGGACATAGTTTATCGCAAATTGAAAGCAATAAACAACTTTTCTCAGAGATTTCAGAGGTCTTCACATCTGCATTTTCCGAATTCCGTCAGGTAAGGAAATTTTCTGCAGAGACGATTCCTGATAGCCACTGGAGTATTAACGGACTCTTTAGCAAAGTACAGTGTGCAGATCACCTCAGATATCTCATTTCGATCAAGACTGGAGCCTACTGGATGGCAAAAGTAAGCCGAGCAATAACTAACCGGCTGGTGCCTAAGCGCCTCTTCATTGAGTTGAAGACATTAAGGCAAATTTAATACCGGGTCCAAATTGGCGTAAAGCTCACGTGACTGCGATCTCTGGCTCAGATAATTTCATTAGCAAGGAGGATCTTGACGATTAGTTAAGCGGGAGAGGTTAGGCGGATAGTTAACCGGGGTGATTAAGCTGGAATGAGGCAGATGTTTTAATAGTGGAGCTCAGCTGGTCGAAAGCAAAATTTTGTTACTTTTAGGAATGGCAATTACGGCAACTTGTGGATTCCTGAATAAATTGAAAGTGGGGTTGATTTTGTTCTTTGCATATCAGCGTTATTATGCTAATTAATAATTATTATTAACATTTTATTGTTGTTACTCTTTGTTGGGGAATTCTTTATGAACTGATACATGGAATTGTTGTTGATTGTCTAGTCTAAAGTCTTATTATTTTTTTCCATTGAACTAATGCCCACCAACGGTCGAGCGGTAGAACCGCTGAACACTGCTAGTTTGACCTGGCTTCGTATCCACATCTCCGACGGGAAGTAGCGACGAATAATAACGTTGCGTATTACGGATCAGCGGTGTTCCTAAGATTGTTCAACTGTGTTTTGTGTTATTGTTTTTGAAAGCATCTTAAATTTTGGGTTGTATTTACATTAACATAGTGCTTCTATTTTTATTTATTCTATCTTTTGTATAAATGTGTTATTACTTACTAGCATTGGGTGATTAGCATTTTGCTTACGAATTATACACCAGCTCAACAGATTTCGTTTTCATCTTTTCTCACTTTAAGTAGTCTAAATTGAATTTTAAAAAATACTAATGTGAATTCATTATTTAAGATAATTGATCTAAGTAATTTGCAGAATTTAATTCGTAACTTTCAGTTTAGTTCGATTAAGAGTAGGGTCTCGCATCCAGGCACCCGATATTTGACACCATTAAAAATGGTCAGCTGATTCGTTTATAAGGTATTTCTCTCGCCTTCTTAGCGTGCCTTCGGGGTGTAGTGGTTCTGCACGCTGGGCTGGGATTCCAGAGGTCCGAGGTTCGATTCCCGGCGAAGGCGTTTGCTAATTTTTCATCCTGTGTGCTTCCAAAAATCCTAATGTCTCTATAGTGGCGCCCGAACTAAAAAGGGTTTTGGATGATAATTCTCCTCACCCAGTATTTGGCGATTGCGTCCCTTAAAAACCCCAGTCACCCTTTAAAAGGGGGAATATATAAGGTATTTCTCCCGCGTTCCTAGCGTTCTTTCGTGGTGTAGTGGTTCTGCATGCTGGGCTGGTATTCCAGAGGTCTGTGGTTCGATTCTCGGCGAAGGCGTTGGCTAATTTTTCATCTTGCCTGCTTCCAAAAGAAATCCTAATATTCTAGTAACTCTACACGTTATTTGACACAACTTTTCGCGAAAATTTAAACTCGAACTTTTGTAGATTTCGTTACTGAAAATAAATAATCTATTAGTTAATATACTTGCGTGAATCAATGATTGGATTTACGTTGACACGGCGGAGGAAAAATGGTGTCACAGAATTTGAACTTTTGACAAATGTAACCGTCAACCATTTTCAAAAGATAATTAAGCCTTGATGGATAGCTCTGTAAAGTAAGCTTCGTGTATATTTTTCCCTCTGCGGTCTGACGAAGCCATTCCTACTTTGGCGAAGCTTTCTTTCTTAATCCTAGAAGTTCTTTGCTTGCAGTGCCCACACCCGAATAACTTCTAGACTTCTTCTTTTTAACGAGTAATCTGGGTCCAGAGTTTTCACAATTATAGGGAAATTTAATTTTCTGTACTTTCTGCTAATTATCAAGTGGTTTAAAACTCTAGTCTTGAAAGCGCCTGTTATTAAAAAGTGGTACTGATAATAAATGTTATTTGCAATGTTAACAAATAAATATTATTTGTGGCTGTAATCAGCTATGGAAACGTAATGAAGTACTGCTTTCAAACATATAATCGGCAAATTTTTTCGATTTCATTTTGATTCGATTCCACTTGAAAAATTGAATAATTTGCTCGCATGAATCGAAAATTGCACTCTCAATCGTTGAGATCTGTTTCATGGATTATGTTGCTGTGAATTCTTACAGTGTTATAGAGTTACATTTACAAAAGATACTGGAGCGGTGATCAAAATTACTTGAAAACCAAAACTTTCTGTACCACGTATGCAGTATATAATGCTAAAATATCTTTCGTTAATTAAAATAATTTTAATTTACAGTGAAGCACAGTTTATATACCTTTGGATTCATTCCTTTTCATACCATTAGTAAACTATCTCTTTTACACAATTCAGAACTTTGGTTATTGTTTTTTTCTCATGACTTACACAAAAACGTTTCTTTTTACAGCTGAAACTTATTCTTTGAAAGCTTTTATCTTTCAGTAATATCTGGAAGTTGTATATTGGTATGTAGAGGGAGAATGAGGACCTTGGAGTATTTCAGACTAATCAGAGATTCAAATTTTGAAAGTGGTTTGAACGGCAGTGGTTAGAAGAGACAATAAAGTCTGCCGCTCAGACAGATTTGCAGACACTTCATTCCCTGCATCTTGTGGGAACGATATTTTAACAGACTGTTGTTTTTGCTATATTAACGATCACATATTATTTTAAAACATTTGTCTAAGTGCAAAATTAAATCAGCATGCAATTTAATATTTTTCTTTTAAAACGAGTTATTTATTCAGCAATAATATCCACTCTAACCGTTCCCGAATTTAATTTGACTATTTTTTGCGTGACGTCTGTTTGTACGTACGGGTAGAATAATTTACTCCGCAGCGGATTGTGAAATGGACTTTTTTCTTGACATCTGTACGTAGTATATACGTACATATAATTTTGGATGACGGTTTCGGTCAATTTTTTTGGACGACCATCAAAATCTGAAATCTTTCATATTTTTTTATTCCTTTCTTTATTTCTTTTTCTCCTTTTCTTTTCTTTTTACATTCATAAACGTTTTAATTATTTTATAATTCATTGGAAATATAAATTAAGATCTAAAAGTAGAATTTACAATGACAATGTAATTTCTCTTTCATTCAACATTTTTATAAAACAGCATACTGATGAATCTTTTCCATACCACCGACACTCGCTCAAAATTCTCTCCAGTGATCTCTTTTAACATCCTGTTTCGTTTATCCTTACAGGACAGTTATAGCGCGATTTGACTCGCGCTATAACGTCCCGTATTTTATTACCTTGTTTTTATTAAAGTACTTTTATTACCGTACTTCTTTGATTCTAACATTGTTTTCATATAATTGTTGCGGAAAACGGACTGTGTTTTCTTTTAGAATGCTATATTTACCCGAACTACTAATTACTCCAATATACGTTTTAGTTTTTTTAATTTAGTAATTTAAGTAGATAAACTGTTTTACTAACAAATGAAACTTACTTAGTAAAAGAAATATTTGCTGGATGTACTCTTAGTGCTGCCGAGAATCAAAAATTGTTTTCTGCTATGGTAGTACTGAAATTAAAAGTGCATGTCAGAAATGAGTTATTAAAGAAAAACTTTCCAATATAAACTAAGCTTTGGTGGCATGTTAAATAATCGTGGAACACTTGCTTCCATATGAAACAGAATTTTGGTAGAGTTCGGAACTAAATTAACAGAAATTTTTCAGAAATTAAAATTTCCAATGACTGACTTAAAGTTACTCAACTTGGTGTGGCAAGCTTAGATCATAGTAAAGAAAATGAAAAGGAGGACGTAATATTTCTTTCTTTTGCTTTTTTGAAAAGGATGGCGCCTCTGTATTTTAAATAGAAGCTGGATTAGAATAAAATATATTCAGTCGTCGTTGGCAACACCGAGAAAACGCATTGTGTTTATTCCAATGGGAAAAAGAAGCGGAATAATAATTTGAAGTTCCTTTGTTAGTTCCCGACTCGTGTGACAAAATAGAATTGAAAGATACACTTTAATGCTTTCTCAATTTTTATTATTTAGAAGATTCAAATTATTTCTGGAATACGGCATTTTTGAAAAGCAGTCGTAAAAGTCAAGAGCAGGGTTGCCATATTTTTTAAATCAACTCCAGAAATCTGGCATCTCTCTTTTTCTCTCTTCTTTAGAATGTTTCTCAAGGGTTTTTGAACTGTTACTTTACATGATGTTATAAGATATTTCTCCCGCCTTCTTAGCATGCCTTCGTGGTGTGGTGGTCTGTACGCTGGGCGCCTATTCCAGAGGTCCGTGGCTCGATTCCCGGCGAAGGCGTTGCTCATTTTTCATCTTGCCTGCTTCCGAAAATATCTCTAACGTCTCTACAACGTAACCGTGCATTTACCATCCAGGGGCCCTGTAAGTATTGTCAATGTAGAAAAAATTGCATTTTCCTTTTATACTAGTGACTGTCTACGCATTGGCCAGTTATGGAAAGAGACCTGGAAGGTCCAGTGACACTCGAATTAATTTGATTTTGTATTCTATGCAGATTTGTTGTTCTGCCTTATAGGAACTAAGGACTATTGGCATCTGTGTCTATGTCAGTTTTAAATAATAGATTTTATGATGACCGCTGAAATTCGGTTTAATTTTTTTAATATGTTCGATAAAAAATTTGGGCATCTGATAAATTGTTATGAATATTTGCAACATAATTGTAATTGATAAAAGGTATTTCTGACCTCATATGCTACAGAACAAGTACAAGATTGTTTTCTTTTTGATTCCCTGTAAGAAGTAAAGGAAATACTGTAATCGCGAAAAATTTTGAGTATTATATTTCAACAGAAATATCCATTTTGATCGTTCCCGAATTCATTTTTGTCCGTACGTGACATCTACATTTACGGACAGAAATACGGAGTCCTTTTTTCCACGAAACAAATTATAAAATGGATTTAAAATAGATTCCTAGCCTCTATTTTCGTCCGAAACTATTAATGTTTTGGCAACCGAAGAGGGGGAAAAATTGGACAAATAAACGAAATCTAACTTTTAATGCGGTCTCTCGCACTTATATTGGGAAAATTTTATACTCATTATGGGAAAAAAAAAAAAAAATCAGAATACGTTTAACTCCGGTACGACAAAAATTGATCAGGAAATGTAATTTCAAAATTTTTAAGTTTTGAAGTCATTTTCAATTTGCCTGAGAGTTCGGTTAAATAAGTTGGAATAATTCGAGAAAGTAAATTTTAATGAATTGCAGCAAACATGGGTATAATTTAATAGGCCGTACAAGTCAAGTTATGTAGTGTCTACATTAGATTTTTTATGCTAATATTACAAAGTTTATTTTAATTTTTAGTCCAAAGGGGCAATTTGCCCTGAAAGACTATTAATTTCGTTTTGGCATTTTGCGTCGAAAACTTTAAAAGACTGTATCACTTTTCAAATCGTTGCCACCATATTATCGCCCTGTCTTATATTTAAAGAAATTAAATAATGAAGAATCTGCATAAATGTATGTATGTTTCTCGCACTATGATAAAACAACGGTACCTAGAGCCATCAAAATTTGAATAGCGTAATCTTCCATAGAATGTGGGCATGTGGAAACCCTCATTTGAATTTGAAATTTGTTTTATTATCGATTTCATATTTTGTAACACTTCAACAAATTTTTTATTAACAAATTTGGCGATTTCAAAACGAGCAATGGCAACACTGTACGGGGGAAAAAAATAAATTTTCATCTCTAGCGCGCGAGACTGTGTATCGAAAATTCTAAAGATAGGCTCATTTAAACATTATTTTGCGATACTGCTGTTGAACTGAATTTTATAGTTTGATTACGTAGAACATGATATTTAATAAATAAAGGTAACCCACAAAACGTTATAAAAACGCCCCTTTGCACGTAATTTAACATTTTTTAAATATATTTTTTTAAAATTTCATTTAAGTGTTTTCTGCACTTCTACTTTGAAGACGCGCTTAACACAGGACGGAAGTTCTTAGTCTTCAGTTTACCATTTTATTTTATAAATACTTGAACTATTTTTGCGTAATGAGCCTGCAAGGAGGGTTTGTTATGTTTTTGTTAATGTTTTAGCTTAAGTTAAGCCAAAATAATTTTTTTTAGTTTTTTCAGTTTTTTTTCTGTTAATTTTTTAGTTCACGGTTAAGCCGAAATAAATTGTTTTCTGTTAATGTTTTAGTTTATGTTAAGCCACAATAAATTTTTTAGTTTTTTTTTTTTTTTTTTTTTTTTAATTTTCTTTTCTGATAATGTTTTGGTTTATTTTAAGCCGAAATAAATTTTTTTATTTATTTATTTATTTATTTATTTAAATATCACTTTTTGCAACTAGAGTCTAAGTTAAAGATAAGAGAGATTTCATCTGGCGTCTTATCAGTGTTTAGATTTCAGGTACCGTGTTTACACGCGTAATAGTCGCACTCCCGTTTTGAAGCAGAAAAAATCGTCAAAAATGTACAGAATTGAGTAGTAGATTTCTCTACATAAATAGTCACCCCTAGACTTTCCCAATGAAAACCTTGCAGAAAAAGTGAGACTAAACACGGATGTAATCTAATAATGTTATAATTTTAATTGCCCTATTATTTTATTTACTTTGTTACGCGGGAATTTACTTTCTCTAATTATGTGTGCGAATAGTCTACCTTAAATAGTCCTCCACAAAGACATCCATTGCATTAGACACGTACTCCATCTGTGCTTTCTTTATTGCAATAAAATACCTTCTGCAACATTTTGTTTCGATAGTTTGTACTGTATTTTATTATATTTATTGTATGTTAGAAAGAGTTGAAGAATTTGAGCAATTAAATTTTTCCGCGCAAATTTTACCCCTCACCCCACCCCAAGGCGAAGTAGGGGCGAGACTTTTATAAAAATAAAGGCTCATGCAGCGAAAATAAAGGCTCAGCAAAAACCTGCAAACAAAAATGCAGATACCTATACCACTTTGTTGTACTGCTGTTTCTCACTCATAAAATTAAAACTTTCGAAGAAACGCTGCATGAGCCTTTATTTTTATAAAAGTCTCGCCCCTACTTCGCCTTGGGGTGGGGTGAGGGGTAAAATTTGCGCGGAAAAATTTAATTGCTCAAATTCTTCAACTCTTAGAAAAGATATCAACGATTACACAAGATTTAAGCGATAATTGTGTAAGAAATAAATTCAAATTTATTTGGCTACTTTTTGGCTTCAAATGCAAGCATTGATTTGGCAACTTTACTTACAAAGCATCCCTATCTTTAAAAATCAGTCACAAAAGTCAAAAGGCATGTCATTTGAATATGCCTGCCCTCTTCAGGCACGAGCATCTATTGGCCATCGTCCAAAATCCAACAGAGGATCTCTCCAGGGAATTTCGATCACCCCCTTTTCTCCGCCTACTGTGTTCGACGAGTTACAAATGTCCCAGTGGGGACAGCTTGCCCCTCCAATTAGATGGCCGATAAAAATACGAAAGGTTTTGGTGAATGGACAAATGGACCAAAAAAAAGTATATTGCTTCGGGTTGTACGAAATCTTTCTTGAGAGATTGGAGAATTCTTATTTCTCTGCTTTGAAAGCAGTAAACGTTAACATTAACTGCTTTTAAAGATTAACATTCTGTCACGTGTAACGCGCAAATTTTGGCTCTTCGACATCCCCTCAAATAAAGAGATGGGATTACGGGGTAAAATCGAATTTTTATTTCAGCTTGAGGCGATAGCTGTTTTTAAAGCAGAAAGAAAACAGCTGAAAATGGTTCCAAAATAGAGAAACAACCCAGGAATTATCTTAACAATATGGCAGATGCAGTTATTACGGGCGTAGGGGTTCGCAATAGATTGAATGCACATAGACTTGATAAAATATATTTTTACCAAAAGAAACACTTTACAATTCTAGAACTTTCCACAAAAGCACCCTCACAACTTGTAGAGTTATTAGGTATTTTGGAAGCAGTAAAGATGAAAATTGAGCAACGCCTTCGCCGGGAATCGAACCACAGACCTCTGTAATACACGCCTAGTGTGCAAATCACCACACCACGAAGGCATGCTAAGAAGGCGGGAGAAATACCTTATAAACTTTCCTCTGTATCACGCAGCAAATCAGTAGTTACATTTCTAACTGCTCAGCAAAATGCAAAGCGCGTCTAGGAGGCACAACTGAGATGTTACGGCCGGATATGGCTAGAGCTTTGTCTTTTTAGACTTTCCATATTATATTGTACAAAAGACACTACAATGTCTAATTTCTCTAAAATCGTTTATATGTAAACTTAATTCGTAACACAATAGTTCAGAGCCGAAAATGGCGTAACGGCTCCTACAGCAGAGGCTGAAATCAGTGACAACGGACCTCAGTTACTATTTTATTGAGAGTTGTATTACCAATATATATAGAGAAAATAAAATGTTTTGGGGAAATTCCTCAAATAAGTTTTAGTTCATAAAAACGCAACAGCAATTAATCTTAATGTAAAAATGCTTCAAATATTTCTTATATTTTAAGTACCTCATGAATACAAGGTGTCCCAAAAGTTTCGCTGCCAAACTTAACATTCTGGTCTATCACACCGTGACAAACAAGATATACATAGGATCTTGTGTCCGAAAATGCAAGCCGCGACTGCTAGAGGGCAATGTTCGCTAGCGTCATGGAGGTAGGAAGTAAGAAGGAGTCGCCCTAAACAAGTTTCTCCGTACCCTGCTCTGAAGCACCGGCGATCCCTACGTGGTGACCAAAACATTGGGTCATTTACCATTGAGTTCTATGGGATTTGACGCGTTCGGGTGTAAATATTTTGTAATTACGTCGCAAATATACATATAAATGTATATATTTTCTTTTTCTACAACACTTCAGAGTCCTAAGTATGTGAAAACAACATATTTTTAAACAACATTTCATTCTGAACGGAATTAAATGCTATACTTTTCTCAGAATGGTTTAATTTGAATGAAATATTTTCACAAGTTTTCGTTAATTGCATTAGAAAAAAAAATTAAGGTAATTCGATTTTATTCGGTTAAGGTACAAAAATTAAGATCAAAGTTTATTGTATTATTAATATTAAAATTATGCATTATTTCTTTTCTATTTATAGAGCTTCTTCCTAAAATACTTTCTTAAATATGACATGATTTTTTGGCTTCTTTTAAATCGAAAAATATAAGTCAATTTATAATTAATGCTCTATTCGGTTCATTTTAAATTAGAGAATTATTAGGAAAATAGTATTTGACTTTCTCTGAACATTTCTGAAAGGGGAATAAAATAAGTTTTTTTTTTTTTTTTTTTTTAAGTATTATTTAAAACTTGTAACTGAGTTATTATAAAATGTAAAGGGAATAATTCTTTTAATTATACTTATCAGATTTTTTTCTTTTTACCCTTCATTTCAACAATACATATTCCAAAACTCTTTATTACGTTCTTAAGTGCGCATCTCATAGCATTTGCTTTACAATACCTTTTAACAGATTGCTTTCCAATACGAACAATTCTTGCTTAAATAGTTTTATAACTGATTTGTCAACAGGATTTCAATTTATGTTTACAATTCAATATTAAGGTTATTATATATTTAGATAACATTTATAATCATTATAAATTAGATACATTTAATCATTAGATTTCTTCACAGTACTATCACAGTTGTTTATAAGTAAATAAATTCTTCATTTCAAATACATTTATAAATAATTTAATGAATATTTAAGTATTTTGTCAAAGGCAGATACATGCTTTTTGCAAGCACATGCATAAATACCCATACATATTTCCTATTTATAATTTCCGGCATGTGCAAATCTTTAATTTCTGTGCATTCACTATATTTTTCGTGTAAAGTAATTTACACTAATTTAGCATACACCCGAAAGTTTCACATAAAAAATATATATGAATATAATTTGAATGAAAATTATAAGTATTATTTTTAATACCCACTCAAAGGTCAGTTTTTCTTCAAAATTCCCCCACGATGGCATCTCTCTCTTTAGGCAGATAGCCCTTGCATGCGTTACTCTATTTAATAAAAACTTAATCTGACCTATGTGCCTAATTACAAATATTTTAACATACATAATTTTATATTTACATTTAGCCATCAAGTTTCAAACTTTTCAAATCTTCTAGAAAATAAATTTTGGCAGATCTCTTTTAGCAATTTTCTTAAAATCTATATTTTTGTAGTGCAACAGCTTAGAATTTTATAAAACAAATTCATAATCAAAATCGCTGTTGTTAGTTATCGAAAAATAACCAAGATGTGATTTTTGCGTAAATGTCAGTAAACTATACAAATTGCTATTATCCATCACACTATGAATGTTTCTTTCATGCGAGAGTGTCCCTTTTTCGATTTCTATGTAACTGTCGTGTGTCGAAATACTATCAGAATTTTGTCAAGCGAGCTTCTGAATGTAAACAAAAAACACCCCGTCTGGTGACCCCAAGCTTCAAAGCAGTGCTTCACTTCTAGCGCGGAATGGCCCCTCCTCCCTTTCCTACCTCCATGGCTAGCGTAGAGGGGAAGAAAGAAAGGACGTCGAAACAGGTATTAATATGACATTTGCTAAAGAATATTGTTAAAGTGTAGAAGATGTTAAAAATTTTTTTCCATTCGCCAAATTGCGTGCTTCACAACGTCGAAGCATGGATTTACGAACCCGTTCAAAATGGGCAGGTGTGTTACGGACATGTGCCACCGCTTCCAAGGTCCTGGCAACGAGATCCATGTCCGATGTTACGGTTATCTCGTACACCATGGACTTCATGTATCCTCATAGGCATAAATCCAGGGAAGTCAGGTCGGGAGATCGCGGTGGCTATGCGACTGGTCCGCTTCTGACAATCCAGCAATCAAGAAATGTCTTCAAGTATTTCCATATAGTGCTGCTAAAATTTGCAGGTGTTCCATTATGCTGAAATTAGATGTTTGAAAAAAAAATAGAAAAATGTATGCTAACATTTAACACAATTTTGAATAACGTAGTCCTCCAGCCGAATATGGACGCACTTGGAAGCCCGAATTATGAAGTTCGAATGTATTTTATTATCTATTTCATATTTTGTAAAATTTTAATGAATTTTTGACTAAAAAAACTCGACCAAAGCGAGTTGTGACAGCATTTTTATCTGCAGATCGAGAAACTATCGGAAATTCTAAAGGAGTCAGGATGCTGTTAAAGATGTAAATTTTACACATATACATATTATAACATCAGTTTATAAAATATGTTCAAAATTTCAATTTATTTTAAATTAAAAATTTTTAAAACAAATAATTAATTAATTTAATTAAAGATTAAAAATGCTCCTTGCGCTCTAATTTTCAATATTTTTCCGTAATTTTTCCTTTTAGTTAGTTATAAAGCCTTAACAAAAGATCTTGTGTATCCGTCATTGAATATGATAGATGAAAAAATTTTAAAAAGGACTTTTGCGAACTTAAACCCAGTTTTCAGAAAAATATCACCTTTTGTTGAACATTATCAGAAGTTTAAACTTCTTTGTAACCTCATGTCCAAAAATGCATGCACAGTTCTACTGTAACATATAACAAGATAGTTTCTTCTAAATATCATTCATTTTGAACTAAAAACGAGTTGCATGGAGCATTTTCAAGACATGGGAACTGCGAAAAAATTTGTTTTGTGAAAACCGAATTTAAAGCTTTTCTTCAAACTTACCTTTAATACGTGGTCAAGAGAAACAGCAAATTAACTTTAAATATGAATTTGTAAACGCTAGATAACATTTTCGTATCATTTAGCTATTTTTAATATCATCATATTATATATAACAAAAATAAACATATCTCAAATTGGTATGTGATTCAAAGTTATAGGGAGAAACAATTTGTGCATTATATCCAATGAACATTTTAAAATTCATCCGCATCCTATGTTTTAACTTCATTTGCCACAATTACATTATCTTTTAATGTTTTACAATATTTTTTACTATTTCTGTTTTTTTTTTTTTTTTTTTTTTTTTTTTTTTTTCCAAGCAGGTAAACTTCTCTTTTTGCTTTGGTTAAAGTGACGTTGATCCGGCATTTTTGCAACGAATAGGGAAAACGAGTTTCCTCATGGTCTACGCATATAGCATTTACATAACCAAAGTTAAATTCATTAATAGTTGTCAAGCCTGACATATCTAGTTTTTTTTTTTTTTTTTTTTTAAAGAAGTAAACACTTCTTTTGGACGAATATATAAATTATAACTGTTGAAATAATTTTTTTTTTTTTTTTTTTTTTTTTTTTTACATTTTCTTCAAATTTAAAGGGCGAAGTTTACATTGTTTATACATTTTAAATGCTTGTAACTTCTTTAAAAATTAGAATATTTGAATTCGCTTTTTTGCATACGATATAGTTACGTATATGGAATACCACGAGAGTCAAAAATCAATTTTATAGATCATTATTTTGGTTGATTTATTAGCTATTTAAAGTCCACCATTCCCTTAAATTAACATTAGGGCGAAAACACATTTGCGCATTCTTTGTTTGTAGAAATCTCTTAACGCGCAAGTTCTTAACGCGCAAAGATTACCAAGATCAGGAAAACACTCGTTGAGCAAGTCTGAAGCTCAGCATAGTCACATAACTTTGAGCTGAATCGCTGATTTACACTCTTGGCTCCAATGCAGCTGTATTTATTGGCTTATTCGCGCATTTCGGAAAGCTTCGGGGGCAAATGATTTCAGAATGCTGAGAAAACTTGCCAGAATCTCTAGAGTGTTAACGTCAGATTGTGATGAATATTATTTATTATTTCATTATATGATAATCAAATAAGCAATCCCAACAGCGCGCGTATATAATTTAAAAACGTTTTACGTAGGTCACGCTGCTTAAAGCTTCTATTGGAAAATATGGCAATAGGATATAATAAGCATGGTATTTAAATTCTTTATTTTAAAATTCATTACTGAACAGAAAGGATTTAAATGTAGGAATATAATCATTGTTACTACAGTAGAATGTGCAAAATTTTATTACAGCATTTTAAATTAGTTTGAATTTTCATTTTAAGTATAAGGATTTTCTGTTTAGAAATATTATTTAAGTAAAATATACATATATGAGTATTTAATATTTAAGTAACATATACATAAACATATACATAGTAACATATACAAGAACTCAAATATTTTGATAAAAACATATAAGGTATTTCTCCCGCTTTCCTAGCGTGCCTTCGTGGTGTAGTGGTTCTGCACGCTGGGCCAGGTCCGTAGTTCGATTCCCGTCGAAGGCTATTGCTAATTTTTCATCTCTCTTGCTTCCAAAAAATCCTAATGTCTCTACAATGGCTCCCGAACTAAAAGGGTGATGGATGATGACTCTCCCCACCCAGGGTCCCCTAAAGAAACCCCAGTCGCCTTTTAAAAGGGGGAGTATATAAGGTAATTCTCTCACCTTCTTGATATGCCTTCATGGTGTAGTGGCTCTGCACACTGGGCCGGTATTCCAGAGGTTCGTGGTTCGATTCCCTGCGAAAGCGATTGCTCATTTTTCCTCTCTCCGGCTTTTGCAATTAACCTAATGTCTCTACAGTGGCGCCCTAACTAAAAGAGTTTTGGATGAGGATTCTCCACACCCAGGATTTAGCGATTGGGTCATCTAAAAACCCAAGTCGCCCTTTAAAAAGGGAAGTATGTAAGGTATTTCCCCCGCTTTCCTAGCGTGCCTTCGTGGTGTAGTGGTTTTGCACGCTGTGTATTCCAGTGGTCCGTGGTTCGATTCCCGGCGAAGGTGTCAATTTTTCATCTTGCTTGCTTCCAAAAATCCTAATGTCTCTACAAAGGTTTAATAGGAATTATTTTTGCATGTTAGGTTTCATTCTAAAATACTCTCGGACACACAATGACGTTTAGCGCACCAAGCAATACACGAGGGATTTTCGTTTGTTCGATGTGAAATTTCTAAATTATTCTGAAATTTTCCATAAGGTCCATCAGGAGAATTTCTACATATACTGCAGGCTTTATTTCAGCTACCTTCATTATTCGGACGTCGATCAATTTAGAATTAAAAGGGCTGTTATAAAGTGCAGGAAATGATCGCTTACGAACCGGTAAATAGTTACAAACATAGTACGATAAAAACAGACAAAAAGCACATAGTAAGATGCATTAAAGGTATAACTGAATAAAAACAAATGCATTGCATAACACTGCAAAGACACGTTAATTGTAAATTACCAATGAAAATCAATACATTTACAGAAATTCCAGACAATATTAAATGTAATATTACATTAATATTGTACACATATGTGTGAAAATTATGTAGATTATTAATTAAACTATTTTAATCGAAATTAAATAAAATAATATTTTAATTAAAATTGAATTAAAGCAAAAGTTTAAAAAAACTTAAAATTAAAAAATTAAAATAAACCGAAATACATCGATGCACTATGTGTCAACAGTCACTGATACAGTGCAATTCTCACTGTTGGGGCAGCATTTGTTCATAATATGATAATTACATTGTATTGTAACACATTTAATTGCTAATAATAATAATTGCACTGGGTTGTATTGTTTCATAATGATAATTGAATTGTATCGTAATGCAAAGTAACTCTAGAATAATTTTGGAGAGACTTCTCTGTGGACGCTTTCTTGAAATCTTCAAAATGAAACATGATTCCTACTGACCAATAAAGAATTTCCTGTATTTTATAGAATCACTGATGTAATTATTTTATCTTTTATCTTAGAATCTTAAAAATGGAACCTATTTTATGAACAATTTGGGAAGTGCAATGGATTCCCTTCACGACTCCCTTCACAAAAATTTCCACCTAATTTCAAAAAGAATTATAGATCCCTTTTAAACCATTTTGTCTTTACATGTTCTCTGTACTTGCTCGTGTTATTCCCCCCTCTAACTTTTTATTGATCTTTTACTATCTAGTTGTAGTTAAGATACTAAGAAAATATTTTTCTTTTGCAGGTAAGAAATCTGATGTTTCTTTGAAGCTGTAAATGTCAGACATGCTGGTTAGTCCTTTCGTTTAGAGCGTATGTATGATAAAAGTTTATTTTGAAATATAAATATCTGAGAATTCTTTAAAAAATACCAGCACATTCAGATATGATTGCATGCTTGTCATTTATGGGCTGGTGGAAGTGCAACCACAAACACATAATAGTGCAGATTTTGGTTCAAGTTTTTGCCTCACAGCGGCTTAAAGAATGTATGCTATGCCAACCAAACATATTCTTCGAAATGAGGATATGTTGAAGTGATAAAGGTAAACATGAATTTAAGAAACAATACCAAAGTAGATTTAAGAAACAATACCAAAGTAGATTTAAAAAACAGTACCAAAGTATGATGAAATCTTAAATAATCGTAACTTAGAATTTAAGTTATTTTAAAAATATAGTTTAAAGTACTGAAAATAATTAAGGCTTTTATTAATTATGCATATTTAGTCTAAAGATAAATTTAAAAACTATACTTTAATGTACTGAAAATAATTAAAGCTATTATTAATTATGCATATTTAGTCTAAAGAGAAATTTAAAAACTATAGTTTAAAGTATTAAAAGTTATTAAGGCTATTATTAAATACGCATATTTATTCTAAAGAGAAAATATTGTATTATTTATAGTTTTTAGGAAATGATAAAATATTTAGACTTTAGAAAAATACAAGGAATACAAAATTTTAATAGAGAAGAAAATACATTAATTATTAAGCTTATTTTTCTGCTTAAATCAATATATATAAGGATATAATAACGTTTTCACAACTGTTGCAAAAAGGTCGAATTCTGCGAACATTTAGGCGTCGTTAAGACGTCGTGATACGATGTTTTCACAACCGAATTATTACCTAAGAAAGACGCAATAACGACGTCTGTGCGACAAAAAACCTCATCTGAAAAGACATAATAAAGACGTCTTTGCAAAACAGTGGAGTTTCGCGGACATCTGGGGGCGTCTTAAAGAAGACATTATTGCAACGTTTTTGCAACGACATCTGCGACGAGTTTGCAACGTCGTTAAACCTTGCCGTGCTATTTGGGATAATATTTAAGTTCTTTATATTTTCCTGGAAATGCCACCTGACCATAATATTGTATCTTCGTAATCTGAATACATTCTGTGTTTTATTCATTTCTTAATGTAAAGCTTAAGTCTATAGTCCAAACTATTTTCGTATTCTGAAGATATTCTTTATTTTATTCATTACTTAAAATAAAGCGTAACGCTAGAAACAACCTTCAATATTTATTTAGTCAAGTTGTTTTTATGAAACATTTAATGGGAGAAAAATTTATTCTGACTAAAAGTGCATTTTAAGAAATTTTCATTATTCTTATTTAGTACCATTGAAGAGAAACATTTTTCAAAGAAAAAGGTATTTCATAAAACAGTTCCTCCAAATATCTTTTCCATTTAATCTTATTCAGAAAAAAAAAAATAATTCTAAGAAGAAACTTTATTCTCAACTACTTCTACGCTAGAAAAATGTAACGAAGAATAGATTTTCATTCCGGGCGCAAAAGTTTGCATTTTCTCAGAAAACATCCTTATCTCTTTTTTTTTTTTTTTAAACCTTTTTAACGTTGAAACCATCATCAATACAACGTTGATGTTTCGCTATTTATCAGTATGCCTATCAGCTTTATGTCGCTATATATTACAGAATTGAAACATGTTTGGGGGTTTAAAATGAGGGCAAAATATCATGAATGAAAGAAGAAAATCTATTTTTCTTAATCACTTACAGAAGCTAAAATTTCAAATTTTTACTGAACTTTTCTCTTTTCGCTGCATTATACCTGTCTAAACGGTTCTCTTGTGTTAAGTAATTCAGAGTTTTTCCCCTCTGAAAAAGTTCACGATCTCTCTCCAAGGCAAACAAAGAAACCGATCGATTCTTACCCATTTTTCAGCTTTTCGAAAACTTTACGCCATTAAGAAATGTTCGGCGAAGAGAACAAGCACTGGGGAGAGTGGAAAAAAGTTTTTCGTCTTTCTAACAATGCAATCTATCTGGATATCGGTGTTTCCTTTCATCGCCCAAGAATGGTTGAATACATTCTTCACCCTCCCCTCATTTCTAGTGTGTAGGAGGGCATTAGAAATCGTCAATAGTTTTAGAGCATGGGGGGGGGATGAAGAATGCGGTAAAAAATTATTTTGGATAGATTTATCGAGAGCCAAGATGTGGTAAAGCAATGAAACATTTACGAAAAAGCGCATAAAAACTTTTGCAAACTATCACGTACTTTATGACGAACAGTCGTAAAGCGAAGTGTTATCGAAAATTATTGACTCTTAGTGTATCTCCGTATAGGAGAATTCTTGCCTTCTAAACGGACAGTAGTTAGTGATTCTGACGACCGTACCGAAGGGCCCGGGCTCGAATCCCGAAGAAGGCATAGATGAGTGTAAATGTATAGTGTCTTTGCGATATGGGGGGACTCTAAATATATGGCGAGCTGAAAGTTCTCTGGTATGGTTTGGTGGTAGGGTAAGAGGGTTGGGTGACCCTCAGACCCATTCCTCGGGGTGCTCTTTGTCAAAACCGAGGTGGTACCGGGCAAAATCATACTGTCACCTGTATACCAAGGCAGTTGCCAACCGACAGACGTAATCTTGTACTCCTTGCCACGACGTATTTTTTGGGGGCTTCTTCTGATGATGAGGTCAGACAAGCGACATAAGCCACTTCACCCACAGGGGAATTCTTTAGAATCAGGCTTGATCAACTTTAGGTTTGATGTATTCCTTGCCACGATAAATTTCGTGTGCTTGTTCTGATGATGAGGTCAGACAAGGGAGATAAGCCACAACAATACCCACAGGGCAATTCTTTAGGATCAGGTTTGATCAACTTTAGGTTTGATGTATTTGTTGCCATGATAAATTTCGTGAGCTTGTTCTGGTGATGAAGTCAGACAAGTGAGATTAGTCTCAACAACACACACACAGGGGAATTCTTTAAAAATCAGACTTGATCAACCTCAGGTTTGATGTTGCATTTATATTAGTATTCTTAAAAAAGAACAGAGCGCCTAGAAAGAATTTAGCTATAATTACTGTAATTACTGTTTTTGCAAAATATGTAAAGTAAAGAACACAGTGTAAATGGTTAGTAAAAAAATAAGCATTACATATATGGCCATAAAATTTTCCCTTAATAAGCTCGTCTTCCATATTTAATAACCTCGCACTTTGCTTCTGTCTCTGTTGCCGCTAAGACGCTGCTGTTCTATCGCAACAATACCAAAAATGCAAATATTCTGGAATTAGGTACGATCAGAGTGTCAAGTTATTTGTGGTTGCAAAAGTCAATTGAAATAAAAATTAGAATTTAATCTTCTTCGGTTGCCAAGTTTGCTGAATCAACATACACGTAATAAAGTATATATCTATATCTATCTATATATATGGATTAAATGGATTAATTTCTTCCTATTGTTGAGTATTGCTCGCGACTAATGATCTGGCTCTAGCAGAATAATAATTTGATCCTTACTTGGAATAAAGAAGAAACACTCTTGCATAATTAGTTGTTAATTTGTAGCAGATTGGTAGTTTTTGCTGCAATAAAGGTCTGAAAAATACTAATTTAAAATATAATTAAAATACTGGCTAAAAAATGCTTTTCTTATAATAATACTTCTAAAGTATATATAAGCTTCAAAACACTTTTCCCTTGACAAGCTCTGTTTTGAAGCTCTGAACAAAAGAGATTAATCTAATTAACCTATATTTTGATAGTGCTTGTTTGCCATTTATGTTCTTCACCTATTTAGTACATAAACATTTTTTGTATACTTTTAATTATTGTTAAGTACCTTTCTATTATGATGTATTTTGGAAACAGAGATAGGTAGGATCCAGATATTCTTACTGCTTCGTTAGATTATCATCTCGACTTTTTAAATTCATTTAAAATTAAGCAGCACTTATCTCTAATTTTGAACTTGTTTGTACTTTCGTACGTTTTATTAACTGAACTTCGACTACATTCTAATATGTATATATATAATTAAACACATAAAGTAAGAAATTTAGAATTAATGTCTCACAAAGACGGAAATTTTGAAATTCATAATTAATAAATTTCAAATAATCTAATAAATGCAATAAGGAATTTAATAAATGTAAAAACCAAAACTTTTAAACATTAGTATGTAACTCAACTAATATAGAAGTATAAAACATAAAAGTCAAATTGGACAGTAATTATTAAAAATGCTATGAAAGTTTGCTTACGCAAATACATGATATATTAAAATTACACAAAGGAAACGGAAAAATTAAAAAAAAATTACAATAGAAACAAAATGAAAAAAAAATATAACTAAATTATTGTTTACTTGCCAACGGAGAATTGATTTTTCAAGGGGAAATAATTTTCCTTTAGTAGATGCACTAATTTGGAGACTACCGCGTTTCGTCACAAGTGATCGGTGAATACCAATTAATAAATTTCATTTGTTGTATGTAGAAACAAAAATTAAGAATTGTGTTATTATGTATATATAAATACAACTTAATCTTTATATATATAAAAAGAAAGAGTTTGTGTGTGTGTGTCTTTCTTTCGTTCATGCTGAGCGTAAGCTAATAGACCCAGGGCTACGAAATTCGGTACATAGGGGCATCCAGACAAGAGCCAATGCACTTCGAAGCGATTTTTTTAAAATTTGAATCAGTTTTATTTTATTTTATCTTTTTTTGTGAAATCGCATCATTTTAAATAGTTTCATTCTTTTAGGAATGTGGTTTTGGCAACAGTTTATCATTCAATGCTTTCTATACTGGACTGCTAACTGTTGAAAATATGAGATAAAATGCTGCTTATTTTCTTTTGATGTTTGGACACACAACATGCACATCGCAATTTTCTTATTCTGACGCGCATGTGTCTCGCGAGGCACAACAGAAAGAATTTCCTTGTTTTTCGGTCTCTCTCTTTATTAGCTAATGATAAAGAGGTTTGTATGTTTTGATTTATGTCATCCAAAAAGCACAATTTTGATTGGTTATTGCTTTCTGATGATAGTTTCATTCTTTTAGAAATGGGGCTTTGGCAACAGTTTTTCATTCATTGCTTTAGATACTGGACTGTCGACTGTTTTCTCTTGAAAGTATGAGATACAATATTATTAATTATACTTTCCTTTTCATATTTTTTTATTTTTTGTATTTCTTTCATGTTATGTATTGCTTATTTCACAGTTTTTAAGATACTGAAAAGTTTTGCATGATTTTTCTGGGAAACAAAGTTCTCAGTTTCCTTTATACCATTTGAATTAAGATTTTGCAACTGGAAGTTGGTTAATTTATTTATTGGATATTGCTTATTTCATTGTAATTTTTTATATTACGTTTTAATTATATAAAAAGTTTTGCATGTTTTTCTTTAGGAAACAGGCCCACCAGCGGCCGAGCGGTAAAGTCGCTGAACACTGGTAGTTCGGTCCGAGGTTCGAATCCCGCGAACGGGCTGGCTGCATGGGCGTTTTCGTGGTTTTCCCTATGTGTAACGTGTATACGAGCCAGTTTCCCTTAGAAAGTCCTCCACGAAGGCATCCCTCCCTTTAGGCAGATAGCCCTCGAGGCTTTGACTTAATCACAGACACACACACACTTCTTTAGGAAACAAATTTCTACCAAATTTTACCATTTGAATTCTTAAGACTTTGCAGCGGGAAGTTGGTTAATTTATTTATTAGGATAATATATAATTTGTAGTAAAGGATATTGCTTATCTCATTGTAATTTTTTTTTAGTAATACAGTACTACTTTGGTAATACAGTGCTACTTTGGTAGACGGTTTCACGGATTTTTGGCGATTTACTTTGGCTCAATTGTTGGCGCGGTTTTTACAATCGTCAATCATCTTTAAAACGCTGTTTTTACGTATTTTACGCATAGTAAAGTGTTCGAAACCTTAAAAACATATATATTGTTAAAAATAATGGATTAATTTTTTGTTGAAAACGTTGTTTTTTAAGATGGCAGGAAAATGTAAATAAATACATTTACTACGAGTATAGAATACTAAAGTAAGGTTAAATTATTACTTTCATATAGCAAAGAAATAGAATAAAAACACCGCTATAAAAACATTGCGCCAACGTTTAATTGGATTAAAATATTACTTAAATCGAATATCGAATTAAAAACCATAATACCAACGTTTAAAAGAATAAAATTATTACTTAAATTCAAATACTTTAAAATAAAAAAATAAGAACGCTTCGTACACTAGAGCTAAAATGACAGCAATTAGAAGTTTAGTGCCGTTATAAAAAAGGAGGAATGTTTAATTCTTTTTTTTACCCGTTACAGTGGTTATTTCTTCACCGTGACCACAATACCATATACGGCCATCCTCAGAATCGGCTCTTTTAACGATCTTCATCCTATGATCCACATTTCTCCAAAAATTTAAAATAAATTTCCTTTGACCCTTGTAACAATTTATAAATAAATATTTGATTAGGAAAGCCAGATTGGCCAAAATAAGGTCTCAAAGGACAATTTTTTGATTCCGATACCAACAATTCTTGGTACTTATCAATAACAACATTAATCTTTGAAAAAGACATATCCGTTCGCAATGAAATCTAAGGTATTCAAAGAGATGAATAATAAAATTTAAAAATAGCGCGGTAATGCACAAATATTCAGTAACCAATCATGTAACTGATTACATCACGCATAGAATTAAAATTATTTAAATAATCATACACAATAAAATCATTAAAAAATGCAAAATTAAATTGTATTTTAATATTTAATACCCATAAATAATAAACTTATAGATATTAAAACCAATAACTTTTAAAGGAAAGTGACCACATTGATTACATCATCCACAGCATAAAATTATATAAAATATCATAAACAATAAAATTTTTATTTCGAATAAAAATGCAAAATTAAATTTATTTTTAATATTTAGAAGTCATAAATAATATTTTAAAAACGGAATTTATGCATAATAAAACGCATTATTTTAAAAATAAAATGACAACAAATTATCGGTTACCATAAATAACTTGTCCAGCAATGAGTTTACCATTAGTCGTATCGCTCGCCAAAGAAAATCTCGCCAAAATCCGTGCAACCGTCTACCAAAGTAGCACCTATAATACATTTTTATTGAATTTTTTTTTTTTGATAAAGTTGTTTTGGATAGTAAAATTGTGCAGTTTTTAAATTTAATGCTTGGTGTTCCGTTTAGGGATTTTTTGGTACATTCCCAGGGTGAATATGTATATGTATTTTAAAAGGCTAGGATTAAAATACCTATAAAAACCGTAAGAATATTTAAATTCAACCTATAAGAAAAATTTTAACAAACAATATTTGAATCAAAATGCTAAATACATTAATAATGGATACATATGAGTATCAAAAACATTAGTAAATCTCTTTTATTCAAATCTTCAAACAGAACTTGTCAAGGGAAACGTGTTTTGAAGCTTCAAACCAACTTGATCAACTAGGCTAACTATAAAAAGTATGGTTCCAACGAATCCACTGAGACTTTGAATGGCAAAGCAAATCTAAATTTTTTTAAAGGACTTGCACAAATGAGCTGTCTCATTGAATTTGTCTCTTTTCTCGACTTGTTTCAATTTCTCAAGCCACAAAAGTACTGAATGTCGAAATTAGTAATATTAACGAAAAACTGAAACATATATACAACTAAAATACACATAAAATCCCTAAAATACACTAAAATACACATAAAATGATTTTATACAAGTGAAATCCTAAATAGGAACTTGCTTATCAAGTTAAATGATCAAACTATATATATATATATATATATATATATAATAATTTATTTCCTAAACAATATTGATTAATTGATTATATTATCTCCTAAGTTTAATTAAAGTAGAATGTACATATATTTGTGTGTATGTGTGTGCACACTGAGAATCTTTTAAGAGATTTGAATTTGATCAGCACTCAGTAAAATATTCCTCGTTTCTATAACTGCAACTGCAGCCTGCACCATTTCCATAATCTGCTTTAAAAATACTATTTCTAGTCTTTAATCGACGATTTTACTGCGTACTTGTACGCCAGAATAACTATAAAACTGTAGTTTTAAAAAAGAGCTTTTTTTGCTATTCAAATCGTTCTTTTTCTTAACGTTCGCTCTGGGCTGGCTTCGCGTTTCGCATGAAAGATTCTTGAAAAACGTTACTGTAAAATCCCCTTCTTTCCTCTTATCGGTTTTTGCGGATGCGGGTGTGTGTCCCCACGCTTCCTTCCCCCAAAAAAGAAGAAGGGGGATGGGAAACATTTTTCCCCTTTAATGGAAGCTATTTGAACGTTCTGGATTTCTGTTACGAAAATAACGTGCTGACATTTTTCTTGCTTCGGAATTTTTTCCGCCCCGCTTGGCATTTCAGATTGCATGTTCGAGAAGCTTAGAACTTCACCCCCACTTGGCTTTTTAGATTCAATTAAACGTGATTCGTTGGACCGTGGTTATGGAATATTAAAGTCAGGTGCGTTTGCTGGAGGCAGTTCCTTTTCTATTATTTTATGGATATCAGTTTGAAAAAATGTAGTAGCAACAAATGGTTTTATGTGTCAAATAATCTTAAATTTAGCTATTTCAGAAGAGTTACTTTGCATACAGAAACACTCAATCGGAGTCCTCTCAATATGAAAGATGAACTCTTTTTAACATCATTTAAAATTTGACGGAGAGAGCTGTCCTAATACTTGCTTGATCGGAGTTAATAAAATTAACTTCAGTTCTGACGTTAGAAACATATTAAAGTCTGCAGAAAGTTTGTCTGGTTGACATGCTAGAGCAAGGCACATGAGGACTATTTGCGCAAACATGGGATGCATTCGTGGATGACTTTCTAAAAAAGCAATGTCATAGCTAGTATATTATTTTTTTAAGTAGAAAAAAAAATCCTAATCTAAAAAAATCCATAAAACTAGCTCCTTGATACAAAATATTTTGTACCTCTGCTTTACCAGGATTTTATCATGGATGTTGGTTGTTACATGATTAAAAGCAGAGCTGGAATAAGGGTGAGGAAAGTGAGGAACATGCCTTTGGTGAACGGTTGACAGGTGTGCGAAATGAGTAGCAAAATTTTAGAAATACATTTATAAAAAAAATTGCTGATTTTCAGTTTTAAAGCACATGAAGATGCATCGTCTCAAAGTATATTATTTAAAGATATAAAATGTGTGCTACAGTCTTGAGCTCTTGCTTATTCATGCGCTAGAGAATGGAGCACACATGTTTTTGTTGTCGGACCCAACAGCGGCTGAGCGGTAAAGTTGTTGAACACTGGTAATTTGGTTCGAGGTTCGAATCCCGCAAAAGGGTTGGCTGCAAGGGCGTTTTCGTGTTTTTTCCATGTGTAACACTCATACGAGCTAGTTCTCTTTAGAAAAATCCTCCTCGAATGCAGTCCCCACTAGGCAGATAGTCCTCAAGTGTTTTTCTATAATCAAATAAACCAAATCAATTTTATTGCTACTGAAAATTGTGCTCCGGAATCTAGCTAATGAAAATTTTAGATTAAATAAATAGGTTATTTTAACCTTCTTAAGACCTTGTCATATTAATTCAGACGAAGCAATTCTGAAGCAGTAAGGTCTGAAAGACATTGATTTACTTCTGCACAGCTAAAATCATACAGAGTGGTAATGACGCTTACTGTAATAACATTTAACGAGTGATCACTTTAACGAAAATGTAGCTACTCAGCGGGAGCTAGCCCGCCAATCGTCTAGCGGTATGGGTCTTTAATATTGGTAATTCGACCCGGATTCTAATCCCCGACGAATGGGCTGGTTACGTGGACTAGGAGAAACTGCGAGCATTGGTACGAAGGTGAGGTGTGTGGCTGGCGAGAGCCCTGCAGAGTTAGAAAAGAAATGCTAGTGATTGCAGAAACATGTTCCGCTAGAGCCCTTAAGATACTATGGCACATACAGACACAAATGTACAAAATATTACAATACAGCAGTGAAAGCGTCGTGAGCAATTTCAGTAACTAGTATAAAGATTTTAGTGATAAGTCTTAAGATCGCCTTTGAATCTTAATACCAATCTTAAGATGGCCCTTGGATTAATTTTGGGATTAGCATGTTCATTATAATCAAAATTTAGAATGGGTATAGTATCATTTTTAACTTCCGGGATTTTCCGGAAGAATGTCTCGGCCAGTTTGAATATATACACATTAATTTCAAGAATTTTAAATTCACTGTCAGTCGGCCGAGTCCCCAATGAGAAGCCGAGTTCACCGCTTCACGAAGTACAATATTTTGAGCAGTGTGAAGCTGCTGCATAAAGGTTTTACAGGCATAACCCTTCAGAAAATTAACCCTCATGTGCTTTGCTGTAATCTGAATGATCAAATCCAATTAATACAGTCCAGTTCAATTAGGTGGGGACATTATACAGGGGCAGTTTCAACGAGGTCTCTTTGTAATTAATTGTTTTTACAAAGAAAAGCGACGGTAGAACGTTTGAGAAGCTTTTCGCTAAAAATGACGTTTTTTTTCCTTCTCGCTCGTGATCGAAGGTGCAAACCTACAGCAAAAACATTAGATTCGCCATAATGCTGACTTGATAGAAAATGGCTTTGCTGGCAAGCATCCATTATTCACCAATGACACGCAAGCGGAAAGTTGTAATGCTGTAGTCATCAAGAGATGTAATATGTATTTTTAGTTTTTCGTAAGAACGTTGTCATGTATGTATTTCCTTAAAAAACAATTGCATTTAGATCTGAAAGTAAAACACAACGTAAAACGAAATTTGAGTATATCAAAAGTGAATAAGATTAAACATTATTCTATGTTTAGAAAGAAAAGTTTATTATTTTTAAAACAGCTACATTTCAAATCAAAGCAAGTTGCATTTAAATGAGCATGCAGTATATAATAGGGTGGCAGTGAAGGTGGGGATAAATGATATTGTACAAAGCAGGTTATATCTGACGTTAGAAATATGTTTGATATCAAATTAATTACAGTAGTGATGAAAATTTTCTTAAAAAAATATCCCATGAATCATAAAATATACTGTATTCAATCACATGTTCCTCCCTTTCTCCTTTTCTTCCTATCGTTTTCAGAATGTAATCTGATTCTTTATTTTCAGAATCTTTCAGAACGTTATCAGCATTCTTCGCTTAGCTATAAAAAAGTCTATAGTTCGTTTCTTAAAGATTCCATTTCTGTCTTTAATCCTTGAGGAATTTGTTGCATATACTGTCAGTGAGGCTTAAGATGAATCGGCCAAGCTATAACAGCGTTCAGGTTCTGTATCAAGTAACAGGAGTCGTATGTTCGAAAAGGCCAAATTAACAAATCTTCGATAGTAAATCGAAGTTGGAAATTTAAGTACAATTTTGATTTTGGGTCTGCAAAAATTATCCATAAAGTTTCTTTCATTGATGAATCGGATTTTCTTGAAGCTTTTAAACTTCATAGAAATTTATCTTCCTTGGTTAATGACTTTAATTCCAATCCAGTCCTCCCTAGCGCTTTTAAAATTCTTTAACTTAATTTTTCAATTCTCTTTACAATTTCTGCAGACAGATGGCGCTATTTTCTCGTTCACTTTATCCCTGTTGGTTACAAATACAACCGAAGCTTTCCCTTCGTTTCAGATTTCTTTGCTTGTATCTGTTTGACTTCGGAATCCATACAATCTTGACTAAAATCTACACCAAACAGAAGGCAGTTACTTAGCCTAATTTTATGTTTTAATTTGGCGTATTTCTTTTCCCTTCTGAAGCATATTTCTCTTTATATGTGTTTTTTGTTCTCGTATAATTAAATCAAATATGAATTTGGTCAGTCATCGGTAAATTGCAGGATGAGTGCGATCCATTGCGTAATGATTTTGTACACAAGATAATTCTATTAGTACTATGCAAATAATGCACAGTATAACTTATCTATGTTTAATGTACTGAAGCAATTACGACAAGTATTTGATTCTACTATAGCTTCTCTATTACCCACAAAAATTCGTACAGTATTTTATCTATGCAGTGTTATTGCGCATAATATGTGTGGCAATCGTGCCTCAACAGTGCACCAGATAGTGCTATATACGGTAGGAACTCTCCTGGTAACACATCTTCACTTGGTTCGAGAAGTCCGACAGAAGCGGTGTAACAGAACGCTCATGAAGGAGCTACAACAAGACGCTTAATGATCGTGCGTAGACGACCAGGCCTGGACTGATCTAAAGTGACTACAGGTAGGTGGTCATCTGGTATCACTTACTTTAGCTGTATTATTTATTGTATCATTGTGGTTCCTCTTCTAAAACATATTTGATCACACTTGTACAAACTGATCCCATTTATCATTTCTTTTGTGAATCAGGAAATAAAACCTGTTACTTGGAACAGTGGGTGTGATCTCTGTTTTATGATAACACATCACCCCAACATATATTTGTAACACCATGCAACAGTTTATTCATCTTGACTATTCTAATTATTTGTCACTGGATTCATTATATCTTCTGTGAATTATGGCTATAGCCCTCAATGCATTTGTGTTTGGCGCAATGGTACTCAGGGTGGTACTGTATCTTTAGTATTACCTAACGTGACGAGATGTGATGAACAAATACAAAACCGCCCCTTCCGGGCCGGCTTGTGGAGGACATTCTAAGGAAAAGCGGCTGTCGTTACGCCGCACACGAGGAAAAACCTTGAAATCATCTGTACAGCCATCTTGTTAACCGTAATACGTTATTTTTCGACTAATGGCAATACGAGTTGCATGCTTGATAAATGCATGATAGAGAGCCTACTAGTTCAAAATTAAAGAAAAGACTTCTGTAAAATGGTTTTCGACATCAAAACGACAAAAGGAATTTCAAATATATTACCTAAGAGAATTTAAAATGAAAAATCTATGTGTAAGTACTAGGTATTCTACTTTCGAATAGTGCTAGAAAGTTGAAATAAATTCAGTTGCTGTAGTGGCTTTTTCCTGCATTTAAATAAGATGCATTTTAAATCGGAAACGCAAAGAAACAGAAGCGAATTCTTCATTTTATTCTATAAAAATTTAAATAAAGATGGAATGATTTTCCATAATCCAATAACTAGATAGCCCCTATTCCCTTATGATGCATATTTTATTTCCTATTTATTCGAATAAAATTCGGACGACTTACTTTTTATTACTATCTGTTTTGAATAAGAAGGGATTTCATACAAATTAAGATCGTCATTTTTTAGTAACAAGAAAAACATGATAACCTTTCGATTTCAGAATCCAAATTCTTGAAATTTTTAACGCTGCCGCGAAAAACATTATTAACTGAAATTTTTTAGAATTCTTTGAAGCCCTCTTGCATTGATTTTAAAAACGCATCATGTTAAGTTTTTTTAAGATTTTAGGAAAAATAATATTTAACTTAAAGGAATTTTAGGAAAATTGAAGTCCCCCCCCCCAGTTTAAAGAAGTCTCATCAGTCTTTGATATATTGTCCGTTATTTTCTATAACGATCTCCCGGCTTTCATAATCTGATCCGTTTTGATGTCATTTTGCTTCAAATAAAACATTTGAGAAACTGCTTCAAGGACATCATTTCTATGCTTAAAGTGTTTACTTTCTAGGAAGTCTTAATAGTACATTCTTCTATTAATTTCTTAAATAGTACTTCTTTTTCGATTAATCTGAATAAATTCGCGCTATTTAATTTACATTCTATCATGGAAAGCGTGGGTGAAAAGGAAGGTCAAAGGAAAGTAGCTTTAACTAAAAACTAACTATTAGACAAAATAAATAAATAAATCTTCACAACGTGATTTTTTGGTTTGATTATTCTTGCATTATGTGATCTAGCACTGTCTTACTGTAGAATCATTCCTCTTCTCTTGACCAATGTTGGGTTTTAATAAGCAAAGCGTGAGGAAGATGCTCGAATTAATGGTAGTATAATTCTTCTTTGATGGCCTGAATAATTTCCAAGAGATTAAGATAAAAAATTGCGGCCCATCTTCAACCCCATGCAAAGCATTTTTTTCTTTGGATGAAAAGTGGCATTTAGCCTGGAAGTAGCATTGGATGTTAATAAGCTATTTGTTGCACTGGATGTTAACATAAAAAAACCTATTTCTGGTCACCAGAGGTAATATTGTTCAAGTATATGAGGGTCTTTTGTTGTTTCAAGAGAAAATACGAATAGTCGAATGCATTTTTTATATTCTCGGTTAAGAATTGATCAGATACATAGATTCATTTTTTATTTATCTTCCCGAATTAGTGAATGTGGTGACATTTAAGCAAAGCAGTTTTTATAGCAGTTATTTAGTATACACTATAGAAAAACTACTTCGTTTAAAATTAGTTGAAAAGTAATGCGTAATGCGTAGCAACTACTTGCCCTTGAGATTCGTAATTCTGGGATCAGCTTCAAACACAGTTGCCAGCTGATCACTATCCAGATCTGATGGTCTGCTAGATTTTGAAAGGTCAGTGAAGTCATAATCATTTAACCTGAAGCAGTTGAACCAATAACAAACTGGATTCTCGCCTCTGATGTTACTGTAGATATCTCCGGTGTTTCTAACAGCTTCTGCAGCAGTACTGCAAAGTCGGAAATCGTACGGTAAATAATATCTGACGTGTATATTATCACTTTCCATTTCGAAAGTCAAAATAAAGATATTCTTTAATTAAAATTCAAGTTTTATCTAAAAACGAACAGACACTATTTATAAATACGCGTTTTCAAATATTGAAAGTTCAAATTTTTCATAGAATTAAAAGGTCCTTTACAACATTATAAAATTTTTGAGTCGCTACTTCAGGTTACCTTAAGATGTATTTATAATCTATTATCTATGATGAAATGTTGCCACTTCTTGAAACAGTCTTAAATTATTTTCCTCGCGTTTTCACACGTAATGCTTTCCTCGCGTTCCATTTTTTAGAATGCTGTCTTTCGACAAAAATCGACAGATTCAGAATTATATAAGAGCAGTGAAAAGGCTATAAAAATACACATAAATCAAAATACAATCAAATAAAACTATATATTTGTTGTAATACATGATTAACGTATGGTTCGTAATACATTTATTTATAATGCACCCAAGTTTTATGAGCACTTAGTGTAAAGATATGCTTAACTCCATATATTATATACCATGCTAAAGAATTGTATAGTTTCTTTCATTAACAGATCTGAAATATTTGATTTAAAGTGCATTAGTTTGCAGTACATGTAACTGATAATTAGAAAAATTTGAGACATCATTTTCTAAGAATAATAAGTATTCGACCATCGAAAGTTATAAAGTTGCGCTTTGTATTAATGTACCACCATGATTCGTGGACATAGGAAAAAAAGCAAAATAAAGTTTAAAAAGTAGGCAATTGTTGTGAGGCGAAAACTTCATCTAAAACATGAAAGTCTACCTGTATTATATATATTTGGTGCGAGCGCCGGTTTGATAGTACAGACTTCCACATGATTTTCTAAGTTATACCCAAGCACGCCTCAGCGTGTCCTCAGATGCAGACTCCATTGTTTCAGAAATATCTCAACAGCACCCACATTGAATAACACATTGAATAGGAAGTACTGTAATGTTTGGGCAGCTGTTTTTAATTGAATTTTCTAATTACTTCATGTCAGTAGAACTGCAGTGTGTTATTTCTAATTAGAATAAGATTTTACTTTACAGTATTACTTTTTAATTATTCTGTGTAAAGACTTTATATATAGCTTTCATTAACACATTCAGTGGCATTGTAATTAATAGAAAAAAAAATTCTAATGATACATAGATCGTATCTGGTAGAGAATCTTTTACTTTTTATCTCTCCCATTTAAGAGGAATGTTACTTGGGTAATTAAATGGTAAGCAGATTTTTAAATACTTCCGACACCAACAGGCTAATCAAAGAACTTATACTTCTATACTGATATGCACTGAAACTTTCTGCCCTTAAGGAAGTAATCTTAAGCCATTACATTCCAAATAAAGACTTCTTCGCGCCTGAGCCCGTGAAAAGAATATAGGAACTAAATAAATAACTTATCTCATTAATTTAGCCAACTTCTCATTAGCTTAGAATGGAATTTTATTCACAGTCTGACGCTTTTATGGAGACGGTTGTGAATTCGTATGTAACTCGCGGCGGTTTTGTTGCAATCTATCTTCTTCGTTCTCACCCCGATAAGACTTGAAGAGTCTGCTTTATAACCCCCGCAGCGGCTGGTGGAGAACCCGTCGAAATCAATTTTAGTATCTCCAAAATTTGAAGATAACGTAATTTGCAAAAATGACGCTTTCTGCCAAAAGTCTCTCTTTGTAATTATTCCTCCGGCCGAATGTTTAATGGCTTTGTCAAGAGGTCATTGGTATTATTTCAAACATTTTGTGTATCGCAAGTCTATCGAGTACATGACAGTGAATGGCGAGATTTTATGAGGTCTCTGCAAAGTATGTGTTATGTGAAATTAATTGAATCTTTTATTTTGAAAAAGTGGACGTCGACATTTCCCAGGACTCAGAAAGGAATTGCTGAAAGCTTGGTGACGATAGCTATAGTATCGTCTGAATTATTAGAGGACAAATACATATAATTTCTTCTTTATATATATATATATATTCGGGAAGGTTCTTTTCTTATCATTTGCATCCTAGGCACTGTAATACAGATAATTACAGTAGTGGGGCTTCTCAGCCAATAAATATAAGCCCAGTAAATCGGCGGTTCTTCTAATTGGAGAAAAGAAAAGAAAATTATTATTTATTGTTACTTAAACTTTATTTCCAGCATCATCAGCATCTCGGTTAATATGATTGAGAAAGGCGAATAGAATGTGTGGTGCGGACTCACTCAGCTGACCAATGATTACGTTACAAGTAATGTTTTCGGAAATGAGAGTAATCTAAAATAGTCTAAGAGAGATCATTGAACGGTGTAAAGTTTTAGCTCTCTACATGCACTTGACGAACTAACATCAGTATTAACACATCACAAAAGTTATTTGAGATAGATCATTGTGAGATGAAAACATGGGTTAAATGTTGGACAGGAGACAAGTATGTTGCTTGGTGATTTTAATTTAAAGCATATATAAAAAAGCTTACTCTGTTGCTTTCACATATCGAAAATGTATGAGTTTAGGCTCCAGTAAGGTTGAAAGAGTTATTTTCCATACTACATTAAGGTATGTGGTTCAAATTACGTGCAATTAAACTAAAAATTGCTTTTATCCACTTTGCGGATAAAAGCAAAGTGCTAAAACTAAAATGGGTGAAATAACAGCAGAGACAACAGATGATGTCACCATATTTAGGAATTGTTTTTATCCACTTTGTGAATTAAAAAAAAATCCTAAAGATTGTGACATCATCTGCTGTCACTGCTGTTATTTCACCCATTTTCGTTTTCTTTTAGTACTTCTCACATATATTTTGTTTTATTTTGTTAGTTCGTGGAAGTAATTTCTCTATCGCTTAGCATTCCCCAAAGTGTTCTTAAGTGAACAGGGCGGGAGTGTGAAATATATATAGATCGCTGGCGCAATCAATAGAAAAGGTCTGGTTAATCCGAAATCCGATTAATTCTCCCTCTGTTAATCGGAAGTTGATAATAATAGTCGATATTCCAAACACTATTTATTACTTAGAAGATACAGAATTTTTCTTTTATTCCTTTTATTAATATTTGATTAAAATATAAGCATGTTTTAAATGGGAATTTGAGGTATAACTTATTTGCAATTTTCCAAGAGTATGACTTTTTTTTTTTTTTTTTTTTTTTTTTTTCAGAAACCTGGTTGACAATCTAAAATTTCGCAGTCGTACACGGTTTTTTTTCTGTTGTTTTCTGCTGAACGAGGAAGACTGCTTTTCGTCATTGATAAACGTCATTTCGTCGTTGTCATCAGAATCATAAATTCGTACACTAAAAAAATAACTTTTTTAACAGTGTTCACTGGGAAACCGGGTCATTATCATCAGAAACATGAATTCATTGATAAATCAATGTCGTTGTCATCAGAATCATTAATTGCTACCCTAAAACAACAACTTTTGAGATAGTAGATACAATAACTTTGTAGGGTTTGACTTCAGGAGCATAAACTATATCCAAACTCTTAACAGACATAGAACGAATTATCGCAGTGTCTGATATTAACTACTAAGTCTTGGAAAGATTTTTAAAATAACATTTTTATTTACCAGAACCTAGAACGTATATGCACCCTGCGAAAAAAAAGAAAGC
Source organism: Stegodyphus dumicola (assembly GCF_044657685.1). Classification (NCBI taxonomy): domain Eukaryota; kingdom Metazoa; phylum Arthropoda; class Arachnida; order Araneae; family Eresidae; genus Stegodyphus; species Stegodyphus dumicola. Next base: position 136,673,742 of record NC_140769.1, read on the forward strand.
TCTACTGGGCCTATTGACGAAATTCAAATTGTGTTTTTTATGTCTCGAAAGCGCGACTTAGGTTATGTATTGCATTTATATATTGCATTGTTCTAATATAGGTATTTTGACACAAAATTGGACTTTTTCTGAAATGATATGACAATTTTTTTCAGTCTTTCGTTTCTATGACTAAAATTATGCCAAACTGCCAAGTTTTGCAAAAATCGCAAAATATTAGCTCCTCAATGTTAATTCAGTCAGGTATGTATTTATTATTATCTCTTTTTATTACATTTATTTGATTCTTTTTTTAACAGTTCGAAATTTAGGTTCTTTCCAAATAAAATTCCCTCATTTTTTATGATTAATTTTTTAAATTTGTATTTTTTAATACTTTTTATAATTTTTCGAAAAATGTGTTGCATTGTAACCTATAAAATTTATAAATCGTCTTAAAGTAGATGTTCTCCTAAGCATACCTGCAAAAAATGATAGTTTTTGAATTAATATTTCCTAAGATATACGTAAATTTATATATTGGTACGTTTAGAAACTTGGCATATTTGCTCAAAGCGATAGTAACATGTACTGTGGTTTACACCACTTTGTTAAAACTGTTTGAAAGTAGGAAAGAAGTGACTTTTCCCCCCTCATGCACAACGTAAAAAAGGGAAAGAAAATAAGTTACCATAAATTAATAAGTTCGGCAAGCGAATTATTCTTCGCGCAAACTGAACAAAATACCCCAAGACATTTTTTTTAATTTCTCCGAAACTTTACAAAATTTAATATTTAGGCTTAATTTGAGTCGTAGAAACGAAACATGAAAAAACATTGGCATGTTATTTCAGAAAATGTCCGATTTTGTCTCAAAATACCTATATTAGAACAAAGCTATATATAAATCGAATATATATCCTAAGTCGCTCTTTTGAGATATGAAAATCGGAATTTGAACTTCGTCAATCGGCCGAGTAGACCGAGAGATATAGAATTGTCCCATTGTTTTCTGTGCAATGTTTACATGATGAAAAATTCCCTCTCCAATATTTGAACTGACAATACTTGAACAGGATTATCCACACATTGGAAATCTCTTTTTTCTTTATTGAATCGAAACCATCATTTCTGATCTATTAAAGAAGAAAAAGTAGAATATTGTGAGACCCTCCCAGCAATCTAAAGAAAAATAACTTTCCGTGAGTATTCGTCGCAGAATTCGAGCACATTTTTTTGCCCAGGGGCCCATAATGCTGTTAAGAGGGCTTACATGTTATAAAAGCCTTTGAAAAAGAGATATTGCCTGTGATCTGTTCGTTTCTGTTTAAAAATATATGTTCATAATATATGTTAATTTTCAGCTTTGAGCCAAATCGCGCTGTCACCTGAATGGTGGTCAAGCCTGTTTGCAACGGCAGCGTAATCTAGCGCTGCTTGTCACAAGAAATTCCGTGGGCTTGGGCTGACTACGTCAGACAAGTGAGCATAAGCAACAACAACACTAAGTAACAATTTTCAGCTTTCAGCAATTAAACAGGAAAATGCGTTTAAGCAACGATATTAATCAAAAAACCCGTAAAAATACTTTTTTAATGGTACTATGAGCACTGAGCTTTGTTAAGTAGATTACATTTTTTTTCTCTTTAAATGCAGTTTATTTTTTGTGATCGTGGAAATCAGCCACCGTTTGTGGTGATAAAATAAAATAACATGACAATTTATGTTAAAATGTAGGCTACTTGTCAAAGACTATACAAGTAAATTTAAATCTATTAAGAGTTCTTAAGAATCTTTAAGAGTTCATCTTATCAATACTCAATTTTCTTCAGACGATGGGTTACAAAACGTTTCTTAATTATTCACATTTTGTGTGTTAACTTTATTTACTAAATATCACGTTCTTCACACTTACGCCGCATAAAATTCAATTCGACAACAAAATCCCAAAATATTTAAAAACTATCTTTAGAATTCCAGATAGACCGTTGGAGGTTGCTATACATATTTTTAAATTCGCTATATTATTTCTTTGGCCAGTCGCTAAAATTGTTATCATAAAATATCAAAAAATATATAATGATTTCAAAGAATCCAGATAGTGTAATTTCATAAAAATATCGAATATTTCTAATTAGACATATCATGATTTTAATAATTCTTTATGTAAATCAGTTACATTAAAAAGTATTCTTAAGAACTGTGTTTATTGCTTTTAAATCGCTTAATTTATTATTACTCAATAACCTTCCAAACTAAATTTAAAAGTATCTTAGGTTATACTGAACGGCAATAAGTTGGCGCAGGGAAGATAAAAGCAATTTATTTCCAGCCGGAGTGGCAACACATTTCTTTCATAGAGTTTGTTCTGTAAAATTAAAAAATAATTATATTATACTTTTACGAATGGCAACAGTTTCTCGCGTTGGAGGTAAAAATGTTGTGTTTTGAACAGTGCTGCCATTGTTCGCTTTCAAATATTCGCGTTTGTTAATAAAAAATTCTATAAAGTTTTACAAAAATATGAAATAGATAATAAAAAAAAAAATCGAAATTCAAAATTCGGGCTTCCAAGCCTATGGTGCCTATGGTTCTGGTAAAGAACTATGTTATTCAAAATTTAATGGCTCTAGGTACCGTTGTTTATCCACAATTGATACGGCATTTATAGTGGTTCACCGCAAAATATCACCCCAAGATATTCCGAGACTAATATCCCATTCGGGACTAACTTCACTTTTGGGATAAAAATAAAATAAACATAGTATTCGCTGCGTTCTAATTGTAACCAAATTCCAAAGAGTTAATGGATTTATTTCAGCGTTATACTTCAAGGAACTGTTGAACATGGTAATGATACTAGTATAGCCAGGGACTTACTATTTGCAGATTCATCGCCTATTTCTTTAAATATTGTTTTTTCAATGATCAGAAACACTCTGAATGTTTTTATTATACTAAAATATTTCATGAACACCATTTTAACAAAGAATTAGTGATCTTATTAACTTTTACAATACCATGAAAATCCACTGGCGAATGCAATAAATTTCCTTGTTTCAGTAAGTAATTCAAGTACCTTTCCCGAGAAAAGCGTTCACTCAGGCCTCATTAACAAGATTAGTGGTCGTTCTAGCCACCTCATTAATCGTATCATCAATTTACGCTAATTCCAGTTAATGTTTTCGTTTTTTTTTGCTTGGAAGAGTGCTCACAACCGCAATGATTTTAATGGTTTGTCACTGAAAGAACAGTGTTTTTATTTACAGAAGAGTAGGCCTTTTGAATCAAGCAGAAGAACTGCTTATCATTTAATAATCTTTTACATATCCTTTGACTAATCTTTTAATCTTTAATCTCAGTAGTGAAAATAACATTGCACAATTGCCAAAACAAACAAAAAAAAGTCTTGAGAAGCATAAATTACGTGAAGATTTGATTTTATCTAATGAATTTAATTGTAGTAAATTTATGTTTCCCTTAAGAACCCGCTACAGCTGTTTCGTTTCTATGCGAACTATATTTTATTAACAAAACGCTGTTTTGCAGTAGAATTAGTTTAATATTAGTGGCAATGTAGGACGTTAATTCCTAATCCCGTGAGTCTTGAAAAAGATTTACAGTTTAAAAACTTGAATCTTTATGCTTTTTCAGGCGTTCTAATTTTCGGTATACTAACTGAAATAATAGTTAAACATTTTAATTAATAACACTTAGAAAAATTAGTTTTATTGACGTCCATCAGAATTTTTGTTTTATTATTTACTTATATATTTTTATTATATTATTTATTTATTTATTATATATTTATTAATTATTAATTTATTATTTATTATTATTTTATTACTTATTTATTAGTTTATTATTTATGATTATTTTAATATTTATGAATTTATGAATTTCTTTATTATTTATTCTTTGAGAAATTCGAGACATTCGAATGATTTGAAAAGCTTTTTTGAGCTCGGATTCAAATTCGAGAAAATTTAGGATTCATCCCATGTTCAAATTAATACGTTAACTAAAACTGTGATCCTGTAATACAATTTCGAATTATTACGGGGGCGATTGTTTGATCCTGTCTGCTCTTTCGCGCAGTTAAAAAGGCAGCATTTCTACATTTAATCAAAATGATACTTTTAAGGAAATTCCAAATACTTTTATGACAAAAATTAAGATTGTAGTTTATGATCTAAATGCTTAGAGAACATTTTACGATTTAAATTAAAAAAAAAAAAAACTGAGATTCGTTTCGTCTTTGTTATTGAATTGAAAACATCCTTAGCAGAGTTTTCCAAAAGTTTTTCGAACAGAACACTGCTGTGCGATACCACACATCTATCATCAACAGCACATTTGCGAGTTGCACGAAGTACTATACTGGCCTAGTGTCACTTGACTCACAGGTCACTAGTGATCAATAACCTTGACGATCACCGATGTCAAGTTAACATAGAAATCCACACAGTTGGCCAAGTTTTTTACCTTACAGTGCCATGATATTTCTTTCCGAAACTGCATTCTCATCTAAACTCGTTTTTCAAGAACATCCATTCTCTCTTATAAGTATACTGTTACGCATTTTGTAATCAGATAGGTAATTTTAGTAGAATTATAAGTAAAATTATTTTATTTTTCTTTTTAATGTAGGGTGAGACAAATTTTAAGAGAAAGCTATGCCGGAAAGGTAGGAATACAGTGGCACGTGCATTTTAACATTGAGTCAATGGGTATTTCGGTCATTTGTATAAAATTTGAATAAATATAATTGACCACTATATTAGCTGTAACCGTAATTTCAGCCTCGTATTGCTTTTCAGTAATTTCAAGAAGGAGAAGGTACTAGAAATATCTCGTGGCCGGTTGAAAATTATTTAAGGCCGAAGAGAGAGCATCTGCCGTCAGTTGTTTAGTTAGCTGCTGTTGTTATTCTTGCGAGTTCAGTGTGAGATCGGATTAGCTTTCTCTTTACATGCGCTTTGCATTGCGTTGTGTTTAACATTTTTAGTAGTTTGAAGTGTAAATACTGATTATACTGTCTGATACTGTGAACACTCGTACGATAATTTCTGTGGAAAATTCCGGAATTCTGAAATATTTCTGTTGATAAAAATGAATTTTTATAAACCTATTATCGGACTTGTGTATTCAATCTATCACGAGCTCGTACGCACGCAGCAATACGTTTCTTAACGTTTAAATAGGGAACAATGTCGCATTTGTCTCTTCAGTTGATGTCATTTGCAACAAATTAATGTACTATAAAATATTTTACGATTTTTCATTTCATTTATGAATATTTCTGATACAATTAAAAAAGGAAGGCGATATCGAACAAAAATGATAAGTAATGCAATTTTAGATTTATTCAGTAAAGTTATAAGGTATTTATCCCGCCATCATCTTAGCATGCTTTCGTTGTGAAGTGGTCAGCACGCTGGGCGCGTATCCCAGAGGTCCGTGGCTCGATTCCCGGCGAAGGCGTTGCTCATTTTTCATCTCTCCTGCTTCTGAAATAACTTAAAGTCTCTACAGGGTGAATGTTAAATAAAGAGATTTAGTGGTGCAGTTAAAAGTGATTTGACCGTCACTTCTACGGTGACGTTCAAGGAGAAGTTGTATATCTCTTTCGTGTTATTATTATTTTTTCATTATTCCTAGTAAGAAAGAAGATACTAAAGCTTAGGTCAGCGTATCAGAACAATAAACATTTTATATATCATATATATATTTCATTTCTGAGATTGCGGCCCTCTTTACCGCCTCCTTGGTTTAGTTTATGAAACCTACTTGATGTAGTACGAAAGTGCTATCAATAGTTACTCTCTGCGTCAATGATGAATGCATGGTAGCGTAACGTATGGCAACACATTCTTCATATTGTTCGGAGAAACTGTGCCGAAGACAATCTTATCGGCAAAATTTATCATAAAGCTGATTTCTGAAGACTGATTCTGTTATTTTTTAAACAGAATTCTGTTATTTTTTAACCAATTTTAAAACGTGTATTATTTCTGCGTGCCTTCGTGCATCGCGCATCCAAGTTATCTTTCCGTTCGCGTGACGCTAGATTTACGGAGCCACGAAATTTCCTATTTAAGCCCCGCGCCGATTCGTGATTCAATATATCTGTTCTTTTTTCGAACATTTCTTCACCCTCTCTGCAAGTCGCGTGTTCCTGTTGCCACCTGGTAGTTAGTGAATTTCATTTCGCAGTCTCCTTTTAAATGTGACACGGAAGTTAGTTTGCTCCGCAGATAGCGGGGTGAACTATTTGCCTTACGGGAATAACAGAACTGTTTTCGGCAACGGCACGATCACTCTTAAAGGAAAGTAATGAAATGCTATGAATTATACTGCAAGTTAAAAAAAATCTTTGTACAATGTTAATGTAAGAAATGTCCTTATCGTAATCCTGCTATAATTTTCCCAGCGTTACGTTATAACACGAATCTATGCATTTAATGTCACGTGAGTTTTAAAATAATGCACTGTATGAAACTCTATATTGCTCTGAACCAGTAGTGATGAACCTATCAACTTGTAAGTCACCGCTGATTCACCAATAATTTGGTGACCAATAATTTGAACAAACACGGATACTATTTAATTAATTTTAATAATATGCCTAAATTTACTGCGCCGCTCCACACCGGTGACATGCTTGTTTTCCGGTGACTTACAACCTTGATATTCGTCATGCCTTTCGGTTTAATTTTATTATAATAGCAAATATGAATTCATTTCACCATCTCATATCTATGACATACGCCGTTATACTGGAAGAGAATTATTCCAATTTCTGTTTCATTTTTGGCATTTATCTGCGTATGGGATCTATGTGATAATATGTCTGTAGAGTACCAGAGAGCTAGAAGCTTGACGGACGATGATATCTTTTGATTTAACCTGCAGAGATAGTAGGTATTTTTTGAAAGCAGGAGAGATAAAAATGAGCAATGCCCTCGACGGGACTCGAACCACGGACCTCTCGAATATTCGCCGAGTGTGCTGACCACTACACCACGAAGGCATGCTAAGTGACATTAAAAAATTAAAAAGCTTTCAGATTTTAAATTACGCCCAAAAGGGCTTTTTTTTAACGTTTTCTGTGCTATTTATTAAATATCATGTTCTTTGCACTTAAGGGGACTCATACACCTTAAACCCCTCATGATCTTCGAATATGTGACTGTTGCAAGAATTGGGATATTTTATTTATTTTAAAAGCAATTACTTCCAACTTTTTACAGCTGACTACATAATATAGCTGCTTTGGAAACTAGTAACCAGAAAGTTAGTGTTGCCACAAATACTTTTGTAATTTAATCCTCTTTGTGACAAAATATTTCGCCATGTTTCCACCCTGCGCGCACGATATTTTAAAAATGGCTAATGGTACATACTTGAAATTTGATGGAATTCTTTATATGGGCACTATTTTCTAACCGAACCAACAATCTGATGAATATTTTAATATTGAAAAATTTTGTGGACGAAAGCATTACAAATTTTTTTAATAAAATACATTTTATAAACTCAACTCCAAATAAAATAAAAATTTAAAAATAAATTTTTAGAATTTTAGGTTCACAGTACTTTCCAAATGTTATAAAAGCTATATATTAAATATGGAATTAAATTATGCAACAGAATATTTTAAACTGTGAGCGCAAGGCAGAAACATGACGAAAAATGTTGTTACAAAGCGAATTAAATTATAAAAATATTTGTGTCAACACAAACTTTCTGATTACTGTTTCAGAAAGCAGCTATATTCTGTACACAGTTGTAAAAAGTTGGTAGTAATTGCTTTTAAAATAAATAAGTTATCCCAATTCTTGCAACAGTCACCTATTCGAACATCTTATGGGTTTTAAGGTGTACGAGTCCCCTTAAACCAAAAAACTCAATTCAACAGCAAAAAAGAAACCTCACGCATAAACTATCCTTACTTGAAAATGCATGCTATGTTAATATTGATGAATGTTTTGAAATCGTCGAGTTTGCGAATCAAAAATTCGTCAAATTTTTACAGAATAGGAAATAAATTGTAAGATTCTGTACTCTGTACTTTTAAGTTACAGTTGAATTTGAAGAATCTTAAGAACAGGTTAGCGAATAATCACTTGAGTTCGTGATATAGAAAACAACAAGTAAGAAGGGTGAAATAATCCTTTATTATTCCAGAAAGATGTAACAGAACTCAGTCTTAGAGTTGTACAATAAAGCCGACATTCGGGCTTGAACTTAAGAGATTAAGAACTAAACTAAACTAATCTTAACTAAAAAGATATAGCTGAAGCTATCAAACTTCTAACAGAATTGGCCATTTAACGCTAATTAACGTACGGCCGAGCGTAATAATAGCTTAAGAGAGAGTAGCCTAAAACGGCGGACGCGTGCTAGCCAGAATTTCTGGTTCTCTCTCACTAAGAAAGTAGAACTTCGCGGTTAAGTATAACTTCTCAAATTTGCATTCAAACGTGATTCTAAAAATACGTTCTGGCTGGAAGTTGTAAGTTGAAATTAAAAAGCGATAGGTAAGGAACTTTAACTCAAAATTTAACTGTTAGAAAAACTAACATAATCTTTACAGGATAATAAAAAAATTACAAATTTGGGCTTCGAGATGCCCATATTGGAGTGGAGGACTACGTAATTCAAAATTTGATGTATCTAGGTAACGTTGCTCTTTCACAGTGCGAGAAACATGCATACATTCATGCAGATTCTTCATTATTTAATTTCTTTAAATATAATGCAGGGCTCTAATATTTCGTGGCAACAATTTGAAAAGTGGTTCAGACTTTTATAGTGAGCCAACGCAAACTGCCAAAACGGAATTAATGTCCCTTCTGGGCTAACGCCCATTTGGGCCAATAAAAGGATGTCTATACATAAAAAGCGATGGAAGTAAAGAAGAAAGAGAAAGGTAATGATTAACTATGACCGTTTAGAAAATAATATAAGAACCCGATCTCTTCGATCGAAACTGCTCATACTTTTTCGAAATCCTGTCGCTGTTTTTGATTGTTAAGTTCATTCAAACATGAAACAAAGCAAAGCAAAATAAAACCTTTCAGGGACGTGTTAGCAAGACGATCCAGATCTAGGGAAGAAGGACGTTTTTAGAAAAAAAAAAAAAAAAATATCTCATACAGACAAATGTTTCCTTCGAAAAGCCTTCGAGCTACATGCGCCCCATAAGCGCCGACAACGTTTTCTATTCTCGTAAGATGCTGCCAAGTGGATTAGCAAACAACAGAAATCACCGTCGGGTTTGCAAGTAAGCAAAGAAATATCTTTTTGTCCCACTTCTTACCCCATATTGCTAGTTCAGTTCCGCTTTCTGAGGAGTGAGGGTTGGTGTCGATGAGTGGATTATGCTTTGGCAATGGATTTCATCCACTTGAGGGATCTGTGGTAGTTGCGCTTTTCACTAAGTGCTTACGGAAAACGTGCAAGCTTTTGTCCTGGATGGCATTGAGATTTTATCTTGCTATTATCCGTTCCTAGTCCTGCGCAACGAAAGGAAAGGAAAAAATAATAAAATGCATGAAATAGAAAAGAATTAAAATTTATATACTGTATAATAGAAAAAAATTAGATGTTGACATACTAAATAAATGGAAAAGTAGTAAAACTTTTCCATTTAAGCCAGGTGGCGCAGTGGCTAGCGCATCGCGCAGCAGCACTGCAGGTCCGAGGTTCGATTCCCGGGCTGCGCAAAGTCGACTCAGCCTTTCATCCCTTGATTTCCATTACTTGGGTCGATAAAATGAGTACCAAGTTCCTTTGCGGACTAAACACTGAGGGGTCTTGCGACAAGCTGACCACTTGTTCAGGGCATATATTTCGGGCACTGCAGGCCTTGGCCCATTAGGGCTGTTACGCCAGTGAGTTTAGTTTTTTAGTTTAGTGAAACTTTAGCACTTTACCTACTGGACTGGCGACAAAAAAATTAAAATTAATTATTTGGAGAATAAGAAATAAAATATTTATAGTTGACGAAAGGAAAATGAGGAAACAGTTATACAGTGTTAAAAGGGAGAAATGTTATATATGTTGTTGTTGTTATTGTGTCAATATTACATGGAAGAATGGTTGCCACAGCCTCCTACAAAAAGAGACTAGACTTCTATTTTCCACCCCAATTTTGAGGGAAGCCATCGCGGGGGATTGTCCGGGGGAGCATCGAGAGGTCTCCCACCTCTCTCACCTTCCACAAAACCACTGGAGAGGGCTTTCGGCTCGATGTATATTTAGAGCATCCCCATGCCGCAAAGACACTACACATTTACAAACATCCATGTCTTCTCCGGGATTGCAACATAAGCCCTTCGGTACCGCATTAGGCTCCCCTAACCACTTGAAGACAGATTACTTGCTCTGCAAAGCATAGCAGTATGCAAGTTAGAACTATATATGCTAGTTCAATATGTCAGCAACAGAGTATATAATATGTATGTTCAAAATGTAATTTTGTATTTGTGCAGTGCCAGGTTTTCATACACAAATTTTGTACTGTATCTGAATGATGTACTGTATCTGTACATGTTTATATCTTTTATTTATGGTACGTGATTTATGCTAAGGATCACACGTACCTCAATGGCATGCTTCATGTAAACTTTAACTATCATGATAGAGTATATGTATAGATGTGTATATGAATATGAGTGAGAGTATGTATACTTTTATTTGTTTCGGAATATATATTTATTAAGTGTATGATTATTTAAATGTGAATATATCTGAATCTGAGCTGGTATGTATATGTACAGGGTGATTATAATTAAAGTTTAAGTTTCAAAACGCTATAAAAAAAGAACCACTCATGGAAATGACGTCAAATTTGAAAGGAATGTTATTGAAGAAGGCGGAAAGCATATGGCAGAAGAAAAAATTTAGTTTCAAAAGTTAGCAACAGATGGCACTGCAAGCGAAAGAAGACGTAAATTAAAATTTTAGTTAAATTTCAGTGTTATAAAGCCGCCAGGTACCAGGCTGTTCCTCATTTCGCGTCTCAGACGTTCGCCATGGGTGTTTCACTGCAGGATCGCGTCTGCTGGTAAAGCTGTATTACAAGAATGATGATTGTGCAAGAGTAGCTCTGCAAAAATTCAGGACACTGAAGGGTATAAAAGAAGGCGTTGGTCCAATGAGTGTCGTAGGTCTAAAGAAAATGATGCAAAAATTCGAAACGACAGGTTCGTTTGATGTGCAATCTGGTAGAGGGAGAAAACGAGTGCATTCGACGGTAGTTGAAGAAGTGGCCACAGCATTACAAGAGGGGTCGGCCGGTGGTGTGCAACCGTGCAGTGCACGAGAAATTGCCTGAACATTGGACAGGCCTACGAGCGCGGTGCTGAAAATTGTACGAAACATCCTGCAATGCTATCCGTACAAAATTGGCCATGTGCAGGAGTTGCTTCCGTCTGACTTGACAGCTAGGGAGACTTTTGCGTTAGAATTCCTGGCTCGCATGGAAGTGGATAATGAATGGCCGTGGAAAATTGTGTGGACAGATGAAGCCCATTTCCATCTGATAGGATACGTGAATACCCAGAATTGTCGAATATGGGCAACAGAAAATCCACTGGCAACGCACCCCGTACCACTTCATCCTGAAAAGGTCACGGTATGGTGTGGCTTTACGGCATCATTCATCCTACAACCATATTTTTTCGAGAAGACGGGTGCTTCCGGTCCTGTTATCGCAACCGTCACTGGTCAGAGGTATGCATCGATTTTGCGCAACCACGTGATTCCAGCTCTGCAACAGCGTAGACGTGTGGATGAAATCATTTTATGCAAGATGGTGCTCCTCCGCACATTGCACATCCCGTCAAGCAGCTGCTGAGGCGCCATTTCGGAAATGCTCGAATTATCAGCCGTCATTTCCCTACAGCCTGGCCGTCCCGATCGCCTGATCTTACTCCGTGTGATTTCTGGCTGAGGGGATATCTGAAGGATGTTGTGTTCCGTGCTCCAACTGCAAATTTAGCGGAATTAAAGGCACGCATTTCGCAACACATTCTGAACATCACCCCGGAGACACTGCGATCCGTTGTGGAACATGCTGTTTGTCGCTTTCAACTTGTTGCACACAACGGTGGACACCATATTGAACATGTTTTGCGCCAGTCTCGCGACAGTTCCGAACTGCTTTGATGAATGGTTCTTATGCGGTATGTCGCCGCAAAACTCTTGAAACCGATTTGTCCCTTTCGATGTGATATGTACAGTCATGCAAATAAAATTATTCAACAATTCTAATTTGTCAATGCGTTTTAATGTGTAACTTCCACCTTAACCCGTTGTTTTACGAATCATTTCTCGTTTCTCGTCGTGATTCTCCCGCTTACAGCGCCATCTGTTGCTAACTTTTGAAACTAAATTTTTTCTTCTGCCATACGCTTTCCGCCTTCTTCAATAACATTCCTTTCAAATTTCACATCATTTCCATCAGTGGTTCTTTTTTTATAGCGTTTTGAAACTTAAACTTTAATTATAATCACCCTGTATATACATATATTTTGATTGTACTCTTCTTCAAGTGCCTTGTATGCACGTGTATATTTCTTTTTTGCATTTTATAAATGTCGTCTGCTCTGCCAGGGCTGCGGCCTGGCAGCTTGTGGTTAACTCCCGCTGAGTTGGTAACCAACTCTTCATGGATATATCTACACCTGGGTCGGCAGCCAACTCAGCAGTTTACCTCCCCTGGCCACTGTACTGTCTGGACGACGGTAAAATATATATTATGAATAAAAGAAGAAGAAATTAATGTTTATATAGTGGATAAACGGAGAAGAATTTAAAATTCATGTAGTGAATAATAGAAGAAATGGATTTTTATAGTGCAAATAGACAAGGCACAAATGAAAATTTATATAGTGTGTAAGGTTTATTTTAAATTGGTTAGCTGTTATTTTATGATCTGAATTTTCACTGTCATTTCTGTCTTTCCATTTCTCCATTTCTCTCATTCCATTCTTGCGTGTATTTAAGTGAATGTTTGAGATGGTTTAGGCAGAGTGTGATTTCCCTAGTCAAGGCCACGTTTCTAAATATGCTCTTCTAAGAGCTCCTGCGTTAGATAATATTTGTCGGTGTCCTGTTCCTCCGATGGTATTTCACGCTGGTGAAGCTTTATGTGCCAGCTCCGTATTTAAATTACTTGGCGTATCCTTTGGCTGTTATATACTTAGATTTGGTTTTACATCGAATTTCTTTTTATGAGTTTACGAGGTGTGCTTTCTGGTCATATTATTTAATTTTAATAAAGGATCTTTTACAAGCTTCTGAAGTCTCTGTAGTATTTCTGAAGATGTAGCGTCGAAGTCGCTTACGATCTTTTTGAGGATTATCCACACGTTAGAGTTACTAAAGGCTCATTCCTTATAAGTGTATTAAAAGGAAATAAATAAAAATTTATACAGCGGAGAAAAGTAACAAAACTTTATTCAGTGGATGACCAAGTGTGAAGTAAATATTTGCATTAGTGGATAAACGACAGAGAAGCGACGGTTTAAATAGTATTTATATATCACAAGAATTGAATTCATAGTTAGTTCATAAAGCGATGTAATTTAAATAAATAGGCAAATAACTAAATAGAAACAAATATCTAATAATACAAAAGTGTATAAATACTATATTATAAAAAAAAGCAAATAAGCCACAGTATAATAAAAACTCCATATTTTATTATTATATGAAATATTGAGTTTTTATTTTTTTTTTCAATTTGGCTATATTTTGCGACGAAACTGGTGCAAAATATCGCCAAACTGGCGATTTCGCGCAAAATATGGCAACTCTCCCTTTATCGGCCAATGTCAGGCAAAGCTAAGCCCGCTTTTACTAAACATGCATACACATAAATAACATACATATATAGATAGATACAGATATATATATATATATATATATATGTATGTATAGAGAGAGAGAGAGAGGTTATAAAATACTTCCCCAGTAGATCAACCCCTGTCATCTTATCCGTTCAACCAAACGAAACAAAATTACATATATTGTTATTTGAAATTATGCTTTTGAGAATATGATTTAATATAACAGAGCTCTTACGATTACGGTTACAGTAAAAACATTTTGAAATTTTCGAGTGGTAACACTTACTTTTTTCCTGCTCAGATTGACCAGCGCATTGAAAAAGCGTTAAAGGGTGTTGGAGCGATACATGTGAGACGAAAATTGTCTGCGTAAAACATTTGTAAAGAAAAGTATTATAAAGCAGCACTGACCATAAAGAAAGGAGATACACTGCGGAAAAAAAAAAAAAAAAAAAAAAAAAAAAATTCTATATCTCCCGTTCTACTGGGCCGACTGATGAAATTCAACTTGCGTTTTTCATGTCTCGAAAGCGGGACTTAGGATATGTATTAGATTTATATATAGAATTGTTCCAATATGGGAGTTTTGACACAAAATCGGACTTTTTCTGAAATGACATGCCAACGTTTTTCCATATTTCGATTGTACGATTCAAATTATGTCAAATTGCCAAGTTTTGTAAAAAATCGCAGGAGTAGTTTTTAAAAAATTAGCCCGAAAAAATTCATTTCCTCAATGTTCATTGATTAATATATCTTTTTTTTTTTTATTATTAAACTTACTTTATTCTTTCTTCCAGAATTCGAAATTTAGGCTTAATCCAAATATAATTCGCACATTTGTTTATTATTTATTTTAAAAACTGGTATTTTTACATATATTTTATAAATTTTTCGAAAATCTTTTTGTCTTATAACCTATAAAATTTTTAACATCAACTAGATTGTAGATGTATTTCTAAGCATATCTGCAAAAAACTGGAGTATTTTATTCACAATTTTCTATGATATGCGTAGGTTTACATTTTCGCGCGTTTCCAAATTTGGCTTATTTAATATAAGCGATAATAACGAAAATGTGGTTTACGCACTTTATTAAAATTATTTGAAAGAATGAGCGATGGACCTTTTTTCCTCTCGTGCATCAAAGAAAAAAAGGAAAATAAGTAGCTCAGGCAGCACGTCTCCAAAAATATAGGTATAATTTTGGTGAAATAAGGGTATGGTATTTTTTGCGCGTAAATTTTACGAAATTTATACGAATGAAAAAGGCTGAAGTTACTGTTGACTCTTGATCGTTATTTGCCACACGTTATTTTTACGAAAATTATACGAATCCGAATGTACTGAAAAAAAAACTACCGCCATAATGATGTATTTTATTCGTCACTTTTACGCATATTATACGAATCCGAATGTTCGGAAAGAAACTACTGCCTTTATGGTATATTTCATTCGTCACTTTGTAGGGTTTATATTTATTTTAACTAACATTTATTTTAAGTTTAAACTATCTTTCCTGTCAAGCCTTACTTTCCCCCGGAATTGCCAATGCCAGAGTATGTAAATTTTAGTAGAACGCGCAAGGATTCAAATTGTCAGCGGAAGTAATCTGAGTTAAATAGAAGGGAAACGAGTTCGAAAGTGTGCTTTCTTGCTTCACGAGCGTGGAGGTGGCTAGTTAGAAATTGAAGAACCACGCGTTTCGGCCTGTGTGCTTGGCTCGGCAGATTGTTAATCTTTCAACGTAATATTCAGAAGTTTGCTGAATTATTAGCGGTATCTTAGAACGCGGTGAGGTCAGTTACGTATAGAGAGCCTCGTAGTTAGTCACTTGTTATTATCGCTTTTCAGTTTCTTATTTTTATTTTACCGCCGGGTCGGCGTAGTTTGTGAGCGTCAAGAGCACGCATTTGTAATTTCTAAACTTGAATAAAAAGGGATTTAAACCCTTCTCAAGACTTTGTCTACTTTCCAGTTCTCAGCAGTCACCACTATTGTTGCGTGCAAGCTGGAAGCGCGCAACATTACAACTTTTACGGATATTATACGAAGTCTAAAAAGATTGAAAATGAAGTTTGTTAATTCAAAATATTTAGTGTATTTCTGGCATTTCACTTTGTTTTTTTAGTTCACGAACTTGAAAAAAGGGGCATTCATATATGAGGCTAAAATTTTTCTATGAATGAGCTGAATCTTTACGTGCATTTTTTTGCAAAAAATTATATTTTCTTAGTTCAAAGATCTTCAAAATAACTTATTTATTTTCTTATATCAAATTTGTTATTTTTATTCATACCAACACTTACATTAATTTACACAATTTAATTTATTTTATGAAAATCCTATTACCCATTTAACTGGAATATGCTGTATATTAAATTTGTGTACTTACTGAGTTTGGTACAATACTCGCCTTATTTTATTTAGCAAATGTGGGCAATTAAATTGGAATAAGACTAGCAAATCTTTCATGTCGAGGAATAGAATAATAAATACAGCAGAAGATGCTCGAAAATGTTTAACTTCTTGAACAATACTTTAATGTAGACTAAAGGATCATTAATTATAATCAAAGACATACTAATATTTTTATTTAATAATAATAATAATAACTCTACGAAATTGCAAGCTGAATCCTGATATTTTACATAGATTTCTGTTCCTTTAATCTTTGTTATGACAATCATATGAGGCTAAATTTTTTAAAATTTGTTTAAAGTACGGGAAAAATGATATAGCGATTTTAATAATTTTTATACGAGGAAAAAATAAATAAGTAATGTAAATAAATAATTATATTATATTTTATATTTTTCCTGAAACAGTTAAAGACATTCTTAATATGGAGATCTACAGAATAAGTACAAGGTCCAGTTAAATGAACTCAAAATTTACATAGTTAATTTGACGCTAACTTATAAAAATTAACCGGATTTACGATTATACACTGAGAATGCGCATACACAGATATTTCTATTTTTCGTAGAAAAATTGAATTATTACTTTAATACAGAGATGCTGTGAATATAAATTTATGTAATGCAAACGTAAGTTTATTTCATATGCTAATTTAGAGGCTTTCTTAATATGTTTAATTATAAAGAAAAAAAAAAAAAGCGTTGCAATTCTTGTTCACTGACCAATGGCAGACACTTTCTGCTTCCGGTTGTGGCGGGATATTTGTGAAGTCAGCAATGGCGGTCGAAAAGAATGGTAAAGTCTCAAAGAATACTGTTTGTACGTGGATTGGCGTTTGCGACTTAATCCATCGATGTTACTAATTATTTGAAGAAAGTAAGTGAATATTTGATATTTTCAGTGCTTAATACTCGTACTTTCTTCACCTATATAAAATTTTATAAATAGCGTTTGTGTAGGAAATGTGATTTTCCATGTGTTGTTCTTTTGTGTACGTGCCTAATGATTCATTTTCAGGATTTGGTATTGTTAATGACACAGAATACTAAATCAATAAATTGAAAAAATTTTGCACTAGTCTGTTTCTTACTGTTTGTGTCCCTCTTGTTTGTATGTGTCTTGCCTTTTATAGTTATATTATTTTTACTCAAACGTTTTAATATTTATCTTAAAGCATACTGTAATTAAGCAGGAAATAGCTTTTAATACAAAAAGAAAGGCAATATTAACATGATTAATTGTTCAGAAATATGTTCTGGAAGTATTATCTACCTTATGCCAAAAAATAAAGCATGTAACTTTCATTTATTTATGAAATTCAAAATTTTTTATTTGCTTAGTGTTTTCCCTAAAAATAATTTAATTTCTTATTTTTGAATTTAGTTTTATAAATTTGCTTTAATATATAATCTTTAACTCAAAGATATTGTGCTATTAAAACAGGAAATTTTATGCGATAGAAACACAGGTGCTTTGTTCCAAATCTTGTTCATTTTATTTTATATGTACTGAATTTTCATGCACTTGTAATTACTGAAATATATCAAGTTTTCTTAAAGTCCTTTCATGAATACATTTTTTTTGTTTGATTGATTTTGTCGTTTTAAAAGATCTGCCATTTTTAAAGAAAGAAAATAAAGTAAGAATGCTTTACTTTCAGTTTTGAATAAATTTATTACTATTTACTGCAACCTCAGGTTTTTCTAAAAATAATTTTCGAAGTCTAAACTTGATAATTATGTCGATTATTAGACTTGCATGAAAAAATTATTGAAAAGTTAGTATGTGATCTAAAATACCTTAAATTATTTGAATTATATTTTACTAAATCATGTATTTTGATATAACTAGAAAGTTAAAAAAATGAAAATTGTAAATGTGCAGAAATGCTTATATAAAAGCAAGAAATTGTTTATATTTTTGTTGCATTTTCCCTTGTAAATTAAATATATATGTATAGTATATTACAGTCTGGGGAGTCAGCACCCTGCTGAACTGTAGTAAACGAGATGGCCAATCTACTAGACCATCAAAGACACAGATTTGGATTTTCTATTTCATAGTTATTGAAATCATAATGGTATGTTTATTTAAATTAGTACTGTTTATAAATGTGCTAAAAATAAATTCGGCTAATCTTTGGAATATGGTAACGGGTAGTTTAGCGACATTTTGGTAAGGCGATAAAGGTTACTAGCTAGGACTTTATAAGTGTACATGGATAAAGTCAAGAGTGTGCGCAATGCCATTTTTGTGCAATTCTGGGATTTTTTTTAAGTGAAAATAGGTCGACGTGTACATGGATAATACCGTGTATGTGCAATTCTTAAAAACGCGGCAAGCAGTGGGCGATTCTGCACTTTCTCCCAATTTCGCACCTAATCTTCCTCATGATTAACCACTTTTGTTCCACAAAAGTTCTAGCATAAGCGTAATTCGGCTAGCAGATTGTTGGAAAAAATGTTGAGTAGAAAAAAAGGCTTTACTTCGTGAAAACAAAATGGCGTCCAAACAAAAACTAGCAGGTTGCTGTAGCAAGCTTGGTCGCCAAATTTTCCCCAAAAAATAATTAAGTTACCATAATCCAAAGATTAACCATAAATTCTGATGAGCTAAGAAATGATTTACTTTCTATTAATTATGAACTGTAAATAATGTAACCAATTTTCTTCATAGTATTTACTAAACATTTTTTTAACAAAAAGGGAGGTAGTCTTATTTATATAATTTTTGCACAGTGAGATACCAAGAAATAAAACATTTCAGGAATTTTCACTCAGTATATCTTGATGTGTAAAATCACGTTGTTCAAAGCCATATTACGTTTTCACAGGAAAGTAATTTTATTGATCTAACATCTCCATAAATCAAACTTTTTTAAGAATGATTACAGTTTCTAAGGTAACTTAAAATTTTCAGATTTAGAAAATATATGTTTAATGTAGCATTAGTTTTCCATGGAATAGAAAAGGTTTTAAAAATGTTCAGTTGTTAGAGGGAAATAATATAAATGTGATTGTCCTGATATAGTTCCAGCTGGAAATGAAACTGAATTTTCGGATAGTGAAGATGAAATTCTCTGCATTTAAGAATTCTAATAATACTGATTAATGTAAATCCTCTGAATTTAAGAATTCTAATAAAACTGATTAATGTAAATCCTATGATTCATGTAGGTATTCTGTTATCAGGACCAGATTCAGAAATGTGGGTCTATATGCACGCATTTTTAAATGTAGGTGCTCGTGTGTCCATGTGTATATTCTTTATGTATGTATGTGTATACTCATATACATATAAATATATGCGCACACATGCATATACGCACGCTTACATATCTAACAATCTTATTGCGAGGCATCTTGAAATAATTATTTTCGCGTTAAATGTCAAAATTAACTTACAAGTGCACAAACACGTATATAAAAGAACACTGAGTGATCTGACGAGGGGATTTCCTGAGTTGAGCCGGATAGGGAAATAGCGCCACCCATACCAACAGCCTGGCTCATTGCTCGTTACTCGAGTCAATGCTCGTATTTTGCTTATACTTTCCTCGTATCTCGAGGTTTCATTGTACATTTCTGAATCCCGTCCTAATAACAGAGGAGTATCTTTGCCACTCCAACAGAGCTAGAATGCAACAGAGCTAGAATGAATTATTGTGTTAAATACGTGGAAAATGCATGCTTAAAGTACTGTTATTTTCTAAAAATATTCTGTATGTCTATTTTCTACAAGAAGAAAAAAAAACTAAAAGTTGTTAATTTATTTATTAGTACAAAGGGGCTTTGTCCCTAAAGGACCATTGTTTTTGTTTTGCGTTGGTTCACTATAAATATCCGTTTCACTTTTCAAGCTGTTCCCACCAAATGTTAGAGTCCCTAGTGTGGGATTAATACTCTCTATCTTAGTGCCCTCTACAACCTATGTTAGGGTTAACCTGTATAACCTACAAGGATTGCCAGTTCGGGCGAGATATCTAGGTAGTCATCATAATACGTACCTTATTTTTTATTACTTTTAAATTAAATTGAAAGTAATAAACTAGTTTTCAAGAATGAAGTTAAATTAGATTTGCTTTCAACTCTGGTTTATTGTGTTAATGATGTTTTGCTGTAAAAAATATTAATTTTTTGTTTAAGTATAATGATTTAAAATGTTTTTCTAGACAATGAAGTACTGCCACTAAGTCGTATTGGATATGTTGGAAGGTAATTTTCTATTCTACATTAACTCAATCTTTATGTCCTGTTTCAGATATAATGGCAGAAATAATGAAAACCTGACATTCAAAAAGAAAATAATAACATTAAATGTAGTATATTACATGGTTAACTGTGGTTTGGAAACTCATTAATAATCTTACACATATTGAATACGAATAATTTTGACAATTACCGGTATTTTCAATAGTATAAAATTAGGCAAGAAAGCAGCTTTAGTTTAGCATCGATTTTAAATACAACTCTCTTAATTTCGAAGGTGATCCTGCACATACACGTCCTGTGTAATAGAAGGCTCGCCAACGGCCCAGCGGTAAAGTCGCTGAACACTGGTAGTTCGGTTCGACGTTCGAATCCCTCGAACGGTCTGGCTGCATGGCCGTTTCCGTGGTTTTCCCCATGTGTAACATGTATACGAGCCAGTTTCCCTTAGAAAGTCCTTCACGAAGGCATTCCTCACCTTAGGCTGATAGCCCTATTGTGCTTTGCAGTAATCAAATAAACCTAAACCAAACCTGTTACAGATGTACTTTTGTTACTAAAATAGTAAAACTTAAAACTAAACTGGATGGCACAAACAGCTCTTAGAGAGCCATCGCTGGCAATGTTCTTGATATCTACTTTCTAAACGGTGAGCTCTGTGGTGTTTGTGCATAAGTGGTTAGCTTGTTGCAGACCCCCGGTATTTAGTCCCCAATGGAACTTGGTACTAATTTTATTGACCCACTCAAGGAATGGAAGGCTGTTTCAACCTTGCCCAGCCTGGGAATCAAACGCCGGACCTCTGGTGCTGCTGCGTGACGCACTAGCCACTGTGCTACCGAGCCTCCCTAAAATGATACATTTATGAAAATTATAAAAAAAATTCAAAATATTAGGGTACTTTTCCGTTTCGCCGGCGCAAATCTTGCCAAGCAGACTTTATTGGCGACAACACACAGTATACACATAAAAAATTTTAACAAATGTTAGTTCTAAGAATTTTTTATTTTAAAGGCATGAACATTTTAATATCGTTTAAAATTTTGTAATATGATAATAAATAAAGACAATAAATTTGTAAAAAGACATTAATTTGTATTTTTAAAAAGAGATTAAGAATTTACTATGCTTTCATGGTACACAATTCTGATTGGCCGTTTCATATCACGTGACCCCAAATGATCTCATCTCATGTTAAACTACGCTAATTCTCTCAATCATCTACAATAATTTCAAGTTAAATCTTAATTTGGAATACAAGTTTAAATGCAAGAATTATTTCATTTCGTATGAATAGCTTACTCAGAAATTATGTAAAACCGCAGTGCTTTACTTCGCTAGTGCATTCTCATTAGAATTGATGAATTTAACCCTTGATTTTGCCCTTTCTATATTTTCGGGTGAGCATGTGATTGCATCCTAATTGATTTAATTACCGCGAATGGCCTTAGGACATAAAATTGAACTATCTGGTAAAAATTCTGTGTAATTGTATCCCAGTATTAAAAGAAACATTCAATCTAATAGAAATAGCTGCGACTTGTTTTGAAAATGAAACGTAAAAGGTTACCAGCGAGGATATTCTCTTTGGCATCGGTTGTACCATTTTGGGCGACTTTATCGCTTGCACCGGCAAAATGGAAAAGTACCAATATTGGTTTGACAAGGGTAAGGTGTAATTGAATTTAATAAGTTGGAAATACTGTCTGTCTTTCCATGAGTTAAAAAATTATTTCAAATAAAATTTCTTTTTTCAGTTTTTCATGTTTGTTTAATGTTATTGTAATCTGATTTATCATATTTAATCACATATTCCATCTCTCTTTGAACTATAGTATATAATTCAAAGGACTTATCAGTTTCAGCAATATTTTTTTTACCAGTATACATTTGTATCATAAGTCTGTTTCTAAATTATATTCTGAAAAATTAAGGAGTAAAGTACACAAAGAAGGAAAATATGCAAGTAAATAATGGCATTTAGTGTTGTTTATGTGTCTAATATTTGTACTAGATTGTAAAAGTTATAAAATTCTATTAGCTTTTATTCTTTTTTAAATTGAAATGCTTCTTTGCACCCAAATGGTTAAAGCCTTCCAGAACTTGTACTTTGATCTAACTTCTATTCCTAATAAATAATCCAGCTACATACAGTTTACTCAATTTCTGCCATGTGTAAGGTAAACAGTATTAGCTTTTTTTTTTTAAATATATCTTTTACAACTATTCCATCAGGTAGATTTCTTTCATATTTTCCTTTAATTGAGTCATCCTGCTAATTAAGAATTTATTAAAGTTAATATGTTAAGTTTTTGTGTGTATAATTCATTTTAAGTATGTGCAAGCAAATGTATACATAACAGTTACATAGAATTATATTTTGGGTATCAAATTCAGAAATTTTTGGGCTGTTTTTAGAAGATTTATTAATGATTTATACCATATTAATATTGGTAAAAAATTCTGTGGCTTTTATATGAGAGTATATATTTTAAAATAGCTGCATGATATGGTAGAGGTAAAAAGCTTCATGTGGATCATAAATTAATATTACGTGGGAAATTTTCATTTATTTAACAAAAAAATATTCAAGCCACAATTAAATTTTTAATTATTTGTATTATTTGTATACAAAGTTTGCAGCAAATATTTCCTGCAACAGAAGTGACAATTCTTATTTTGCCAAGACAGAAAATTTAGTTAGTGAAAGCAGTAACCCTATTTTGAGATGTTAAATAGGAAGGCAAATTTTTGAATTTAAATTGATTTTTGAAGGAATACTTCATTTAGTCTTGCTATCATTCTACATGGCTTTTAACTTTTTTATGGTATTTATAATTTTATTGTTATTCAGCTTTCTGTTTGCTTAGAATGCACATGAATGTAGACTTAAAATATTTTATATTGCAAACTGAGATGCCATTGTTATCATAATTAAAGATTTGTGTTCTGATTCTGGAGGAATTTACTGATAATACCTTTGATTGTGTATTGGTTTCTGGTTTATTGAAATGTGTAAAATAGCCTGTTAATGCATATACGTATGTTTATGAAGCATTCTGTTATATGTATATGGTGTTGTGATTAGTTTTATTCTTACTCTTTATTTAAGAAAACGTTATCTGTATGAAAGCGAATATTCTGTACTATATGTAGGAGTAAAATTGGAAAGGCTAATGCAATATAATTAATAGAATATTAAGTTTTTTCTCGTGTACTTAAATACAAACATAGCCATTAAAGACTTGCTTAACCTTGCAGTTCTAAACAAATCTTTAGGTATTTTTTACTTGAAATTATAGGCATTGTGTAAGGTATATAATTGAAATTTACTGTGTGATAGTATGAACTTAAATTTTTAATTACTGAAATGTAAATTTTTAAATATGAAATACTCAGTACATTTTATATGCATCTTTTAATACTTCAACTATATTTAAAAACTGAAAACATCTGAAGTGTGAAATTATTACAAATTTTTCTTTTTCTTGTTTAGGAGCTGTTCTCAAAACATTGGGTGACAAAGAATTCACTTTTACAAAAATCAAGCAGGATATTAAAGACAGCGAAATATAGAACAAATATGGCGAAGCTGAATGAAATCTATGTTGAATTTTATTATTGAAAAAAATTATGCTCTTCAGATTTAATGTTAGTTTTTATTATTGAAAAAAATTATGCTCTTCAGATTTAATGTTAGTTTTTATTGTTTAACAGTAATTGCAGTTTTCGAATACCTGTAAAATAAACCTAATTCTTAAATTAATTTCATGTGTATTTCTTTTGCAAGTATTACAGTTCATAATACTTCAAACAACTTGAAATTTGATACTTGTTAATTTATGTGGGATATGTTCATAATATTTTTATAATTTAAATAACTCATTGTCATCATATGAGCGTAATCTAAAATGCACAGCATTTGACAACAAATTAATAAAAAATTAGCCAACTTCTAATTGCTTTCTTTTGTCCAGTTGCCTCCTTTTAAATCATTTAATACCATAAAGCTATTTGATGAAAAAAATAATTGGTATGTCCACATCAACATGTACATTTATAATGATAACAATATCCCTCCTGGGTTATAGAAAAAGTCACATGACATAAATATTTAAAAACTTGAATATTCCTAAACAAATTAACTTTTTAAAATTTTATCTGGTATATAAGATAAAATAAAGAACATATTTAGGTAATTTTGAATTTGCTTAAATTTATGAACTTATTTATGAAATTAACAGTTACATTGTAAAAGGGAACTTTTTAAAAATGCCTCGATAAAGCATTTCTTTTGTAAAGGTGAACTTTTAGTACTGATCTAATATATTTATAAGATTTTAAACTGAGAAAGACAACAATAATAGATTACAATACATTGCAAGATTGACTGATAAATGTAAAATTTTTACATATCATAATTATGTGTGAAACTAAAACAGATTTTTAAAACAGAAGTTACTCGATTAACTTACACGCAAATTAATAATATTTTCTTTAACATGTTTTGATAAACTTAATTTTAATAAATAAATACATGTATATTTGTGTATTATTTGAAGATATGAATGCAATATTTGTGACATTAAACATTCATCTTCAAGGAAAATAAGCAAAATGTAAACTTCGTACCTATTGGAAAAAGTAAGTTTTCTACAATATCCCTCCTGGGTTATATTTAACAATTTTAAAATTTAGCACACTCATTCAAATAATCTAAATGTATGATGTTTTCTTTTGCGCTACAGTCGTTTACTGAATTTGGTAATTAACTATATTGTACTTTAGATAGAAATTAACGTAGATATTCCCCGTATTTTACGGTACAAAAACTCATATATTTGATAATAATTGACTTAAATCTTCCCTATGTTTTCTTTGCATATGCGAATGACTTTGGTAAAAATTTAGTCCAATGTCTTCTCCTCTTTACTGTGTATAAGTGCATATTTTTGGTAAAATATTTGCGTAAATCTCCAATTACCTTTTTACTGCATTTTTCGTAAAATGTGCTTATTTTAATCTCATATTTTTTATATAAATCTATACAACATTTTTCTGCATATTATCATTAAAAGATAAAATGTTAATTTGATATAAAAGTTTTACATATCCACCTTTTAGGTATGTACAGCAATATGGAATATATATAACTGGAAAATTTAAATGCAAAAAAATTAATTTCTATTCAAAAATTACGTAACACTTAAAGGCTGAAAATCACTTTTAATATTTCATTTCAAAGTGACTACAAAATATGCAATAAATTTTGTAAACCTGAATTCTATGTTTTAAATTTAAATTTTATTTTTTTTGCATTTACTAGTGCATTTAAATTTTCCAGTTATATACATTCCATATTGCTGTTCATAACTAAAAGGTGGATATGTAAGAATTTGATATAAAAATAACATTTTACCTTTTAATCAGCATGCAGAAAGTTTTTGTATAGATTTATATAAATAATATGAGATTCAAATAAGTACATTTTACGAAAAATGCAGTAAAAAGGTAACTGGAGGTTTATGCAAACTTTTTTACCAAAAATGTGCATTTATACACAGTAAAGCGGAGAAGACATCGGATTAAATTTTTACCAGTCATTCGCATATGCAAAGGAAACATAGGGAAGATTTAGGTCAGTTACTATCAAATATATACGTTTTTGTACCGTAAAATACGGGGAATATATACGTTAATTTCTATAAAATATATACGTTTTTGTACAGTAAAATACGGGGAATATCTACCTTAATTTCTACCTAATATATACGTTTACATACAATAAAAAATCGGGGAGATTTACGTAAGTTTTTATTAAATATATACGCATACGTGAAGCAAAAGATTGAGATTTACGTATATGCGATAAATATACGTAAATTTTTACTAAAAGTATACGTAAATCCCAGAAATTTACGTATATTATACGTAAAAGTTGCGAATAAACAGCAGTCTTTCGCGTAAATATACCTAAATTTTCCGTAAACGTTACGTATAGTATAACGTAAAAATATACGTAAATATCTAGTAATTGCCACTGGACACTTTTTATGATATTTTTACGTTTAACGTGAACGTTTTTTATACGAAAGGCCATTCGTAAATTGCACGTATTTTTCTCATGCAATTTACGAATGCATGCTGCCTGGGTACTATAAATTAATAAGTTAGACAAATGAATTATTCTTGGCGCAAACTGAAAAAAAGTGCGCAAAGATAAAGATGTGAATTTCTTCGTAAATTTTGCACCAAATATTACAAAATTTAATATTTGGGCATAATTTGAGTCCTAGAATCGAAGTATGAAAAATAATTGACCTGTCATTTCAGAAAAGTCCGATTTTGTGTCAAAATACTTATGTTAGGACAATGTTATATATAAATATAATATATATCCTAAGTAGCGCGTTTGAGACATGGAAAATGCAATCTGAATTTCGTTAATTGGTCCAGCAGAACGAGAGATATAGAACTATGCCTCTTTTTTTTTTTTTTTTTTTTTTTTTTTTTTTTTTTTTTTCGCAGTGTACATTGGCGCATTTTGTATAATTCACTGTTATAGATAGTCTGGCACTGGGCAAAAATGTTGCAGAATCAATTATTGTGAATGTGTGAACAACAATGTTGCAGAATTACGTAATAACAGAACTGCTGCAGCAAAGTGGCGTTAATGCCATTGCATGGATGCAATATGGAGTTATCTTCCGTAACTTTGTAGTTTCGTAACCACCGCTATCTCCGAACCTCATATGGATGAATTACACGACGAGATTTTTGAGAATTGAAAGATGCCAGAAATCATGAAGTTATACAGATATATATTGATTATATGTATATGTATTGATTAATTTTAAACAATGTACTAGAAACGTGATATATGGCTTTAGAAACAATTTTTATCAATTAAATCTAAAATGCTGTGTCAAAAACTCACGTAAATTATCAACTGGAATTAAAAAAAATAAATAAATTATTTTAATATTATATCAGCTCGATAATTAAAATGAAATTAAATTAAGGTAACCTAGCTGTTGGAAATCACAGGTGTGAGACTGCTGGATAAATTTATATAGCTTATTAAAATAAAATTACACAGACGGGCACCGATGACCAATGGATTAACGCCACTGCCAGTTGAAGTCTGATCGTTGTGAAGGGGTGCGAAGTCTGATCGTTGTGAAGGGGTGCGTTAGATACATATTTAAAGTGCAATTACGCTGAAGGATACCTGTGCTTGTCAAAGCAGTCCGTCCTGAAACTTACATATTACCGATTACTGTCAGTTCAAACATAGGTAAATGTGTGAAACGGTAAATTTATACATACTATTACAAATTTTGGGTACTTACGGAAAATACCGCTGACGACAAGAGACGGCGCCAATCGCGCCAAAGGAAAAAAATCCATTTATTTAATACAAGAAAAAACGTTCTATTCTTATTTTTCTTTCAAATTTTTTATATTATTATTTATTTATATTTAATTTTTCATTAAAACTTTTCCATTATTTTTTATTAAGAAGTATTATTTTTTATTACTGTAAAAGTAATTATTTCATGTTATGGAATTAGTTATGGAATAACTTTGGAAATATTCAACAGCATGCTCTTCTGTAGTAGGCAGGTCAGAATTTTTTTTTTTTTTTTTTTTAGTCCAAAGAGGTTTTATCCCTGAAGAACTATTGCTTACTAACTATTCTTTACTAATGTAACGCATTCTGTAACTCCAAAACGTTTAATAAGACTCCACTAAGAATGCTTGTTATATAAAACCTTACTCTCTCACTACACTGTAGTGTAGCTGATTCATTTTGGATATTCTGAATTTGCTCTTTTAAAAGTTGGGTATTTCTTATTAGTAAAATTGGAAAGAGCTTATTCTAATTCGCTTTATGAGACCCTTAAATCAAATTCATTATTTGGAACTTTCCCAGAATTCTTTCTCCAATGCAGTTTTTTCAAGTTACGAAGAAAGCATGAAATAAGTTGTGGCGAAGAATAAATGACCGATCAAAAATGGAAAATGTGTCTCAGTTTCAGAAAATACTTCATGCGCAGTATTATTTCGCCGCTAATGTACACAAAGTCGCATAAGTAAAAGACCAAAACAACTGAAAATTATAAAAGTATTACTTTCTGCATGAAAAATCATGGTAAAATATATTAGGGGTTTTATCTGGTCTCTGAAATTTAGGCTGTACCGTTTCATTTTATCGTATAAAGGTTGTTTTACTCTATTGAAATAAAAAGTATCGAGAAGGAGTCCGTTAAACACAAGATTTCAACTTGTCATTTTTTTATGATATTCGCTTCAAAAGAATCCTTTTTGACTGTAATGAACTTATGCCCACGTATTTTCTTAGACTTGAAATATGTCTTATAGTCCATTATGTGAGACTCTTTCAGGACTTAACAACGGATTTTATTTTGTTCCTTCAATATATTGAAAACAGTAACCATGATGTGGCTAATTTAACTGTGGAAATTTTTAAAAAAAATTCAGAAGCTACATGAGATAAGAGCGCTGTTTAGACAGAACTATATTAGTTGAATATGTGACCAAAAATTCGCAAAAATTGAGAGCATTGTGAACAGGTGCGCGATCGAAGTGCAAAATTTATCAGTTGGCCGTTTAAAATTTTCTGTTTAATATTTGCAAATAATTCAGATGTCATTGCAATCTCAGAACAGAAGTAGTGGAAGCTTAGGTCCGTTAAACAGTCTTAATTTCGAATGTAGAAAAAAGAAAATTTTGATTTGATTTTATGGTGATTGTATGAGGTATTTCTCTCGCCTTCTTAGCGAGCCTTCGTGGTGTAGTGGTTCTGCACGCTAGGCCGGTATTCCAGAGGTCCGCGGTTCGATTCCCGGCGAAGACGTTTGCTAATTTTCATCTTGTCCGGCTTCCAAAAACCCTAATGTCTCTACAGTGGCGCCTGTCTAAAACGGTGTTGGATGATGATTCTCCTCATCCAAGATTTGGCGATTGGGTCCCCTAAAAACCAGGCCTATGAGATCACAGTCCTAAAAGGGTATTGGTCGTGCATGTCATTGACAAGGGTCTTGGACACATGATAGATGATAGCTCAGCTTTCTCTCAGTTTTGACTGAGCGTTTGCCCGGATGCTTCTTAATTTTGATGAAGATAACACTAGAAGATCGGATCTAAGGATCTTCTATGTTCTTTCCTCTATAAATTACGTCCGAAGGGGCTTTTTTTAACGTTTTGTGAGTTACGTTTATTTATTAAATATCATGTTCTTTGCACTTAAACCATAAAATTCAGTTCAATAGCAATGTCACAAAATAATTTTTTAAAATGAGCATATCTTTAGAATTTAGGGTTCGACGCGCTGAAGATAAAAAGGTTTTTTTCCCCCCGTAGAGTGTTGCCATGGCTCGCTTTTAAATCTTTGAGTTTGTTACTCAAAAATTCGTTAAAGGTTTACAAAATATGAAATCCATAATAAAACAGATTTCAAATTTGGAATTTCAGATGCCCATATTTGCAATAGGATTACGTCATTCAAAATTGGATGGCTCTAGATACCGTTGTTTTATCACAATGCGAGAAATATAGATAGATTTATGCAGATTTTTCATTATTTAATTTCTTCAAATATAATGCAGAACGCTAACATTTTGTGGCAACACTTTGAAAAGTGAACCGATTTTTATAGGAGTCCGACGAAAAATTCCAAAACGAAACTAAGTCTTTCGGGGCTCAAATCCCTTTGGACTAAAAAATACATTACCCCGTTTTTTGTCGAAGTGAACAAAATATGCCATAAATAAAGTAAATTTAGCATTTCGGATTTTTTTGACAAACGGTTTTCAAGCCAAAGGCTGGGACACATCTGTCGCCTTTGGTTTGGCGTTGTTAATGGAGCCCAGTCTTTGGCCTAAATAGTGGTGGGATACGTATGTCCCACACATAGTGATGGACTTACTATTACACACCTATTATTCTGGAAAACATTATTATATGAAATAAATTTTACATCGTATGGTACAGGGTAAAGTATTCTTTGCATGACCCAACACTACACACTGGGCAACTCATATTTGTTCTTTTCTCTATGTTCATTTGTATACAGCGAACACAGCAGAGTCTTGATGTTTCACCTATTGGAAGATGATCTAGAGATCATCATTCGGGAGATTCTAAGTAGCTTTAACCTAGCAGTGATTTTTAAACTTTTAGTGGGACATATATGTACCGTTAGTAGTCAAAGGATTAAGGCCAGCTTGCGGTTTGCTGGGCGAATATAACATTTATATAATTTGCTTGCGGTTTGCTGCTAATGAGAGGGCGGGACACTGGCAAAAGAAGCTTCCCTGGGTCTTGCAGGTCAAGACGTACGTATTATATTCTAGAAGAAGAATTATCACATTCATGAAACTAGAAACTATTGAACACTTGAAAGAACGTTGGGAACCGTCCGAAAAGAACAACGATTATAGGTGACAGGTGACGGAGGACGGGGACACCTGATGTCTAAACAAATGTAAGCAGGGATATGTCCTCTACCCTCCACTATCTTGAACCGGCAGCTCCCGAGTCCCAGGACGCATGCCTCGAGAATGCATTTGCTTCTTATCGAAAGCCGCATGAACGAAGAGGGACCTGGATGATGTTACATGACTACGTTAGCTGCATGAATACAAGCTGTTAGAATGCGTTGGTGATGCTCTTGGGCGCACGTTGCCATAATTCTTAGATACATCAACAAATACTAATAATAATACACATATCTACAAAATAATACATATACATACAAAATAATAATATTTCAAATACTAATATTAATATTAATAATAGTCATACTAGTACTACTAATAATAACAATAATAATAATTCTTAAAGGCATGAAATATGATCCATCAATAAAATACATTAATACATTGGATACACTATAAAGTTACATGAATACATGAGTTATGTACTTGAGAGCTTGATTAC
Organism: Stegodyphus dumicola; assembly: GCF_044657685.1. Taxonomy (NCBI): domain Eukaryota; kingdom Metazoa; phylum Arthropoda; class Arachnida; order Araneae; family Eresidae; genus Stegodyphus; species Stegodyphus dumicola. The sequence continues at coordinate 136,705,177 of NC_140769.1, forward strand.
GGTAAGACCTGTTTACATTCATTATTTGGGGCTTGCGTTATTTGAGTTGTTACATACATGCGTTATTATAATAGATACATAATCATGTATGAATGAATACCGTTTATACATTTAAATACTAGTTATATACTTGAATACTTGATTGCAATAAAAACATTATTTTGCAGAGTCATTAGTTCGAGAAGTTCGAAATTGATTTTAAATACTACACAAAATTTAGGAGAGTGGCAGAGAAAACTATTAGGGAAATAAAAAGAAGGAAAATTGAATTTGGAATTTTGGTGTGATTTTGATTATACGAGTACTTTTTGCTTTCTTTAAGTGTCGTTCTTGATAAATAGGTAACCAATTTTGTTTGTGTTTAAAATTTTCATATTTTCGTTTTTCTTGTGTGGACAAGTGGTCTGATAAGTTTATACTCATCAGTGTTATTTGTTTAAATTTGTTACGTTTTGTTTTATAACTTTTTATTTCCACTTGATAGTATCGTAAGTGCCCCCCATGTCGCAAAGACACAATATTTACACAATACATGCTTTAATGAAATTCGAAATCGAACCCAGGGCCATGGTAGACGGCTCGCTTACCATTGTGTCGAACAGGGTGACAATAACATGTTTAATTCACCTACATTAAAATAAATTAATGTAATTGATAAAAAAACATGATATATGATACGTACCTTGTATAGAGAATCATTTGGTTTCTTATTCTATTTCTTCCTATTTTCCCTGTTCCTTTTCGACTGAATTAACCTCTGGAGATTTCTTTTGGTTGACAGTCACCATGGAGCGAAAATTCCAGTCCAGGTAAATGTCCCTTCAAGTGCTGCGTCAGGAATTCCCCTCCCTCCTCTGGCAATCATGCCTGATTTGGAGGGATTTCACGACTCAACAGTTCCATTGAGTTCGCCCGGAAAGGAATTAATGGAGAGATGCTGATTCTGCACTGGCTCCTTTTGCATGACCCATTTGTAACTGCCGACTTAATTTGCAGAAGTGTGTGTGGGCCGTAAATAGAAGGGGAATTCGATTGAAAGAAAAGAGGTTTTTGTGCATTTTTGGAAATGCGAAGTGTTTGGGGTGTTGTTTGAAAAATGTTGAGCAACCCCTCGAAAAGTTCGCTTCGTTATTAATGCTGGCAGATGATTATCGAGTGGCAATTGGATTTGATACGCTGTAATGTCAAAGAAGTGGGATATTTGATTTGCTGATTTGTGTTTGTGCTTTGGAGATTTTATGAAAAGATTCAAAATGTGAAAGCAGTTTATGTATTTTGATTGCATAAGGGCACTTTGATTCCCTTGCACATTGTACAAAACTGTCTGTACATAGTAAATCTGAACGAGTGGGCAAAACTTTAGGGGGTAATAGAAGGCAATAGGGCGAGCAATATTCGTCATAGAATGTATGGTCGAAACGCAAGCGGTAAGAACTTCCCATTTAAAGAATTAACACAAGAACGAGAGAAGATACTTCAGAACACATTTTATTGACAGATCATGCTCATAGAAATTGCTCAAAAGACCTTCTGCCATCTGTAATGCTTCGCACCTGCGGGATAGGGATTGAAGCACATTTGCAAAGAAATCAGCTATTTCTCGAATATCGCCGGCAACAACGGCTATCCTAGCGACTATATCCATATTGGTTTTAGAGAGGCAATCGTAAATTAGGCTTTTCACATGCCCCCACAGTCAAACGTCCAAATACGAAACATCCGGTGATTTTAGGGGCCAAGCTATGGAACCACCAAATGCCATTGGTTGCGAGGACCGACTTTTTTTTTATAAAATTTGTTTACAATGCGTCTATCGGCTCGCCGTTTGCGTTGCGACCAAACTTTCTATGAGGAATATTGCTCGTATAGCTGCCTCCTATCATCCCGTTAAGTTTGGCTCACTCGTTCAGATTCATCTCATATATACATGAATGTATACTATTAGTTTGAATCTAAGACGATGCTTTTTACTTCCTTGAACGAAGTAAAAAGGAACTATTGTAATTGCGAAAAGTTTCAGGCAGAATATTTCAACGAAAATATCCATTTTGACCGCTATCGTATGCAATTTAAAGATGTTTCTGCGTGACATCCGTACGTAAGGACGAAGTAAAAAACTCTTTTCCTCCCAAAAAATTATAAAACTGCTTTAAAATGAATTCTAAAGAGAATTTTTCGTGGTGTCTGTACGTACGTAAATATCTCGAGTCAAAAACGAGTAGCCTCAGAACGTTGAAATTTTGTATATAGGACTGCTATAACACGTAGACGTGCACCTCGTATTTTGGTTGTAATCGGCCGCACCCTGTTACCCGGCTCAGGGATCTCAGTTTCTTTACGCTTGTATGTTTGTAAATTGTACATTTTTTGCTTTGAAAATTATTGAATTATATTGTTCTTATCTTCCGGTTAAAGTTTTTATGCATTTAGGAAATCTGCAAGCAATATTTGTACAATTATCAACAATTTAAAAGCTGTTCAAGTGCGGTTAAGCCTAATTTTTAAATAACATGGCGGAGATGTTTGTTTGTAATTGAAACAGCAAAATAGTAGATTTGTTGCCAATCTAGAGAGACTAAGCTTCGAAAAAACAAAGATAACCCCTTCATTTATTATTGAGAATTAAATTATGCTTAATCCTTTCGGCAATTTTTTCGAGGAAATAAGTGTTTAAGATTTACTTCGTAATTTTTAATATAGATATTTTGAGTTTTTATGTATTTTTGCCTTGTCGCGAAGTGAGAACTGAATTAAATGAATGAGAAATACTGAATCGTCTATGAAAACTGTTTCTTTTTTTGTTTTGTTTGCTTAATTTCATTTATACATTGTTCTAGATTTTTTATAGTATTTGAATAGATCATGTAGCAATGATTAGGTAATTCTTCAAAAGATATAAATTTTTGCAGATCTGAATTTGCATACCTATTCAAGAAATTTCCGAGCCTAAGTTTAAATAATGGTAGTGAACACTTTTCTTGGGAAAAGAAACTTGAAGTGTTACGAATAGGTATTGAAGAATCTTGCGACATCGTATATAAAGATTGGATGCTGAATATCACTTAAAATACAGGTCAGCCTGTCAGCCATTCTCATTTGAATGTGTTTACTCACATCAGCGGTGAGCAGGGAGAACGCTTTCATTAGCAAATTGCTATTATTATGTATTTTGTATTTATTTAGCTGTTTTTAGTAGAATTAATTAAAATTGCTTTATATTCCCGTGCAATGCAGCACGAGACTTATTTGAAGAGAAAGCTACGCCGGAAAAATTAAAATACAGGAGCGCGCATTTAACATTTTAATAAATAGATATCTCGTTATTGTATGTTTTTGCTTTCCGGAACAATTTTTTAAAAAATATCATAATGTTCTCGTGCAGGATTAGAAAGATTATAAAAGCTGGAGGGAAACATCTCAATTCAATTCTTTACTTGGTTCTTATTATTGATTGCAGCGAATGCGCGGTGAGATCAGATTAGCTTTCTCTGTTTTGAATTGAGTTCTAATTATATTTTAGTAGTTCAAAATATAACTACTGGGAGATATTGCGATATTGTACGAATATCTCTGAGGAAATTTCAGCATTTTGTATAATTTCATGGGATAAGAATAATTTTTTAAAACATTTTATTCAATAAATTACAAACCCGGTACGCACGCAACATTATAAGGGAAGACAAATAAAAGGCACCTCAAGTGTAGCTATTTTATCCAGTTTCTGTTGGATCATTTAGAATAGATGCGGCGATTCAGTATGGATGCTATATTCATGTGGGTGAAGGGATTTAGAATGGATGCGGTAATTCGAGTGCAGAGATCTTAGCCACTTTGCGTTGGATCATTTAGAATGGAACGCGGGTTAGCTGCAAACAACAAGCTGGAAAGCTTTAAATATTCATGTTCTTTTTTTCAAACATTCATCAGTCCAAAGGGGCAATTTGCCCAGAAGAACTATTAATTTCATTTTATCATTTTGCGTCGATTCAGGATAAGCATTGTTTCACTTTTCAAATTGTTGCCACCAAATATTAGAGCCCTCTGTATTACATTTACAGAAATTAAATAATGAATAATCTGCATGAATATATGTATGTTTCTCGCATTGTGATAAAACAACGGTACCTAGAGCCATCAAAATTTTGAGTAGCGTAATATTCCATAGAATATGAGCATGTGAAAGCCCTAATTTGAGAGTTCGAAATTTGTTTTATGATCGATTTCATATTTTGTAACACTTCAACGAATTTTTTATTAACAGACTAAACGATTTCAAAACGAGCAATGGCAACACTGCACGGGAAAAATATATATATATATCTCCAGCTCGTAACACTGTGTATCGGAAATGCCAAAGATATTCTCATTTTAAAATTATTTTGCGATATTGCTGTTCAACTGAATTTTATGGTTTGAGTACGTACAGCATGATATTTAATAAATAAAGGTAACACACAAAACGTTAAAAAAACGCCCCTTTGGATGTAATTTAAAATCTAAAACCTTTCAGATTTTATTTTGCTATTTCATACCTTTTTTCGTATTGTGTTTTCATATACAAATTAACTTCTTTAGTAAGAATAATTGATTAATTTTTAAACAGTAAACAACTTTAAAATAAAGGCACGTTCATTTTCAGGATATGAAATTCATCCAAAAAAGCTTATTTCACTTACATCGAATCCTCAGAATAATAGAAAAACAATGCTTATGGGTGATAAAATGTAACATAAATTTTGCATTTTTAGATAATGATGAACATATGTATATTTAGGAGCTGAAATGTAGTAATATAAAGTGAATTTCATTTCTTCAGAAATGTGAAAAAGGGAAAATTGTAGAGCAATGTAAACACCAGACGTCATCAGCTTATTACAAAGTTCTCCGGAGAATATGTCTACTTGTATTCGTGTGTCTAAAATCAGTAATTTCAATGGCTGATCTGAACAAGTGCGCAATGATTGAAGCGCATGGTAGAAATGGAGTTAAGCTTAATTGAAAAGCACTTTCCTGTGATCCCCTCTTCCTGCTGGTGGTCTCCATCGTTTATTTAATGTCACAGGGTTGGTTAGTTATCAATTATTCATGGTTCACGGGGATTTTAATGGATTCCAAATGTCAAAATTCATCCACCACCGCTAGGAATGAGTCCATTTGTAATGAAAGGTCTCTAAAGGTGGCATAGACAGAAGGCGAATTTGGATAGAAGCCTCATAAATCCGTCTCCATGACGGTCACAGTGAACAAACAAAATCGAGCTTTCCGTTTACGCATCATATATCGTCATGTAATGAGTGTATTTGGAAACCTTCATTACAAGTTTCCTACTCTAATTTCATTACTGTAGTGGCAGTTTATTTCCCATCGCTCTCTTAAACGTCAATTTCTGTGGCCGCTGAAATAGTCCGATGCCCAAAGTAAATCTACTTCCCCCCCCCGCACCAATAAAACAAACAAACAAATATAAATAAAGGTAAATCTGATAGGTTTCAGATTTTAAATTACGCCCAAAGGGACTTTGTTTAACATTTTGCGTGTTACCTTTATTTGTTAAATATAACGTCCTTCGCATTTAAACCATAGAATACAGATTCAGAAGTTAAACAACGAAAATTAGCGTTATATTTTCAAATTTTCACAGGACTAGTTTCGATGGTTTCGGTGTTTGATCCTAACTGGAACCACCATCTTCAGCTGCAAAAGCGCAAATTTATTAGTATTTGCGCTATTGCAGATAACGATGGTGGTTCGGTAAAACCATCGAAACTAGTCCTGTGAAAATTTGAAAATATAACGCTGATTTTTGTTGTTTGACTTCTGAATTAGCATTTGTTCGGCGTGTTATTGTGTCTTAATCATAGAATTCAGTTCAAGAGCAATATTGCAGAATATTTTTAAACTGAGCATATCTTTAGAATTTCCCATTTACAGTCTCACGCGCTGGAGATAAAAATGTTTTTTCCGTTGCTCGCTTGGAATTTCTTGAGTTTGTTAATCAAAAATTCGTTAAAGGTTTACAAAATGTGAAATCGATAATAAAACAAATTCCAAATTTAAAATTTGGGCTTCCACATGCCCATATTCGCAGTAGGATTATATCATTTAAAACTGGGTACCATTGTTTTATCACAATACGAGAACAATACATAAATTTATGCAGATTCTTCATTATCCAATTAATTTGGAAGACACTTATTCAATCATTATTAAATGCGATAAAGTTCTATGTACATTGGCTTTTAACAAAAAATGGCGCAGGGATTTTTAAAAAAGCGAAGCGGGAAGATATTAGCGATGTAGAAGCTAGCAGAATAATGATGTAATTAGCTCGCCAGAGATAATTATGCCAAAGTAGGTGCGATTCTAGAGACAAGCTATGATTGGTTAGTATTAGTTTTAGTTGCCTTTTTCCAGTTGCGTTACATAACTTAGAAAGATCTAGAATTTGGGAGAATAAATGAATTTAAGGGGAGATCACCAAATCTGGAATGTTAATATTGAGGTTTCCAATTATTTTCATAGCATTTATCGTATTTTGTTATATCTTACATATCTTGTAATATATATATATTACAATGTTGTTGTTACTGATTCTAACTGGTTAGCCATTAGGCTAAACCAGATCCATAACTCCAATATTGCTAATACGCATGTAGGTCTTTTCAATAGGTTTTCTTTTATAAGTCCCAAACAGGGCAGAAGATGTCCAGGAGTGAAATGGTCACTATTATATTTCCTACAGATTCATTTACTTTAAACAATTAACCAACTAATCTATGAAACTAAAGAAGAAATAGGCCAACATAAAATTTAAAGTTAAATAAGAAATTAACTAATTAAATATAATGAAATACTTTTACCCATTCTAAACTTTGGCAATTTTTTTTTGTTCCTGAAGGAGAGAGTTCTGTGTCTAATGCCACTCGAAATCAATTGAGTTTCATTAAAAATTTATGCGAAACTGAGATACATTCCCTACCCAGTTATCAATGGCCAGTCATTTCGCAAACCGACCAAAATATAGGGAGTGAAAAATGTGTTTATCTCTCACTGCAATGCCGGGAAGTGTGTAACGAAGTCTCCTGGTATGATATGTTCTGTAGCTATAGGTACCCATCTGGATACGATAAGGTTCTAAAAATGGGCTGCTCAAGTCCATGTACTTTAAAAATAAAAGCATTCTGCGCGATTCAACTTTTTTTCATTCTGTTTTTATTACGTTGCAAGGTTAACTTTCGGAACATGCTAAATGATTTCTAAGCTGCATAACTGAATATAAAAGATCTTTTTATCACCGGATGCATACTAAAAAGATTTTGGGATGTGCTGTTGATTAATTACTCTGCATGTGCTTAATATAATTGATAACTATTTTTTTCCGAGTGTAATATTTTCCCTAAACCTCTTGTTTATTAATTACCTTGTACGTACTAAGTCGTACTCTCTAAGTGATCATTTCTATTACCTAACAAGTACTACGTTCTAGAAATACTATAAAAAATATACTATACACTTCTAAGGTATTTCTTCCGCCTTCCTAGCGGGCATTCGTTGTGTCGTGGTCAGCACACTGAGCTGGTATTTCAGAGGTCCATGGTTCGATTTCCGGCGAAGGCGATTGCTAATTTTCATCTTCCCTGCTTCCAAAAAGTACCTAATGTCTCTACAGTGGCGCCCGAACTAAAAGGGTTGTGGATGATTACTCTCCACACCCAGGATTTGGCGATTGGGTCCCCTAAACAAAACCCAAGTTGCCCATTAAAAAGGGGAGTATATAAGGTATTTCTCCCGCTTCCTAGCGTGCCTTCGTGGTGTAGTGATTCTGCACGCTGGGCTGGTATTCCAGAGGACTGTGGTTCGATTCCCGGCGAAGGCAGTTGCTAATTTTTCATCTCTCCGGCTTCAAAAATTAACCTAATGTCTCTACACACTGATAAAAAAATTAAAAGCCCAATATCAATACGAAATAAATTTAGAGGAATGAAATGTAGGAAAAGCTAGATAGGTCTAGGTAAAATATTTAGTTGTATAGTAATATAGTATGTTATTAGGAATATAGTCTAGGTAAAATATTTAGTTGATTAAGTTTCAAAGTCACAGGTTAAAGCACTTGTGATAAAAGCCAATTCAAATGTGAAATGGTGATACATTAATAACTGCTGGAGTCGCCACGATGTTGAATGCAAGCATGCAAACGCGACTGCATTATTCATACAGATGCCCTACGTCCTTTTGTGGGATGGAATACTATGCGTCTTGCGCTAGGTCAGTCAAGTTAATAACGGTATATGCTGGTTGTAGATGACGCTAGATTTGCAGTTCAATCATGTCACTTACGTATTCGAAGGGAGAAAACAGGTGGTCGCACAGGACAAGGCAACATGTCAACCCTTTGTAGAATACGTCGGGTGATAGCACCGTTATGGAAACCAGTGTTATTCTGTTGGAAAAATGTATCCTGGAATATTGTTCAAGAATGACAGCACAACTGCAGCAGTCATCAGTTTGACGTAAAAATTTGCTGTCAAGGTGTCTAGTGTCTGGGACAGCAACGAGAGTACACTTACTGTCATAGAAAATTGCTGCAAATAACATTCTCATCCCAAATAGCAGCTGGTGGTCTAGGCGCAGTATGTCTACGCCGCAGACAGTTTGGTTCCAAGCGCTCACGTGGCCCACATCTAGCCAGTATACGGCCATCCCTCGTACCAAGACATAAATAACTCATCTGAGAACACAAATATAGCCCTCCAGTGAGCTCTAAGCTTGAAATCACCGAAGTCGCAAATGGCGGTGATTAGTGGTATGGCCACTACAAGATGATCTAGCTCAAAACTTTTCCTCAAGTAATAGATTTGATACAATTCGCTGTGTCACTCTGGTGACAAAAAAAGCTGGAACCTATGCTGCAAATTCAAATACGGCTGTCTTCCCTTTTGAGTGATATCAGGTGGTCTGCCAGACCTCAGCCTTCTTGAAGCAGAATCTTCAAATGACCAGTACTGGCAATATGTATGGATTGCAGATACAGCCCTGACAAGTCTTTCTGCAACATGAAAAAAACCAAAACCCATCTTCTTGCAGTTCTATTACACGGTCTCTTTCAAACGCGATAAGCTGCTGATACTGCTTTCTTTAGTCTCCTTGAAGGCATTCTTGACTTAAATCTTGCTCACAACCCCAGTCCAACAAATGAAACGAAATTTATATCGAATATGAAAGCAAACGCGATTTTCATGCTCATACTGGAAATACTAGCACCACATTTATTCTTCTAACGCGAAGCTTGAACAGATGCCATTCTTCAGATGTGCAAACTCCTTCTTCGTGCTGAGTTTTGATTTTCCATCCATGTGTTTTAGGTAAACTGACCATAAATGATCTCGTTTGATCACAAAATGTATGGTGCTATTTGCATATGCTTTGGTGTACGCTTTCCGGACATGCTGCAGGTTAACTACTCTGTTTGTACTGACAATTAATTATGTTTTCTTTTCCTTTTTTTAATTACGAAACTTATGCTACGTTTTGGAGACTCTACGAAATAATCCCTCAGTATGTACTGACAGCAAGTAATAATTTTATAGAGACATTAGGTTTTTTTTAAGCTAGATGCGTGAAAAATATGCAGCTGCTTCGCCGAGACGCGAACCCTGGATCACTCGATTACGTGTTGAGTGTGCTTCCAATTACACCATGAAGGCTTGCGGATAAGAGGGAGAAAATAATTTATAATTTTTTGTTACTTAATGTGAAATACTTTTTGCATATGTTTAACATATATACTGACTATAAATGATCATATTTTATTACCAAACATGTAATGTTTTCTTGAACATGCTGTGCACTAATTATTCTGCCTGTAAGTGCCATTTCCTTGAGTTTGAAATGATTTTCTCACGTGAATTTGTGATTGTTTACTTTTATTTTCAAATCAGTAGCCCTAAGGTTTTGTGGCAGACATTTTTCAGTTTCTGGCAATACATTTCCACAGAAATCGAACAGTAATGTAATGAATGTGAGACTCAGTGGGACTGATTTACGTACCATAAGAGAACAAAAATAAAACATTTGCAATTCTTCTTTCATCTTTTACCCTAAAGCTAAGCAATTAAGGGTTCCTTTTATCTGATAAGAAAAGCGCTTAAAGATTTGTATGCCGCTCGCAGGAATAATAAAGACTTCAAAAAAACAAACTTTTTCCCCCCAAAATGTTTCCTAATCGTGGCCATTAGCTTCTCGTGATTTATCTCTTTTTAGATTTTCATGTTCTATTTGATAGGCAATGAAACGAAACGCATATTCCTTGATAGTCTAATCGATGCAGAATAAAATATTCATCGGTATTCAAAATAATCTAAAATGAAAATTTCATCGATATTCTAATTGAGGTGGAATGTATTCTGTATCAAAAAACTTTCGGTACAGTTAAATCTTTTCTTTTACGTATATTTATCGATAATGATAATGATATAAATAGAAATCTTCTAAATCTTTGACATACTAAACCTTTATTAAGATTCTAATTGGTGTAGAATAAAATCTTGATAGATACGCATTGTGATAAAAAATTAAATCTTCACCTCTGTTCTTTAGGCTAAACGGAGTTTTTTCGTGTTGTATATGGTGCAAAATTAAATCTTCTGTAACATTATCTACTGAAAAGTTGGAAATCTTCATCGATATTGGCTACCACAGAGAAATCTTCATTGTTATTCGTACTAATGCGAAATAACTTTTTTACTTTTACTCTTGTCGGCATAGAATAATATTATTTTTTTGGTTAGGTCAAATAAAATTTCCATACTGTTGCTGAAAATATTTATTGCTGCTCATAATGATATAAAAAGAAATTTACATTGATATTCTGAGTACATTTACAAGTTATTCATCGTCTTATTTCATTACAAAGAAATTTACAAGTTATTCATCGTATTGTTGGCCCTTGCAGAAGAAATTCTAAATAACAAGAACTAAATCTTCAGCGATATTTTTATTAATGTGAGATGAATTCTGTACCAAATTGCTGTATCGATGCATTGATGTAGCTGGAAATATTTTAGTATATTCTTACAGGCGCAGTATGGAATCTCCATCGATAATGCAGAACGATCATCGCTATTCTAAATGATGGGCAATGAATGCTTATTTCAAATAAACCGTTGACGTAAAATGAAAACATTCTTTATATTCCGATACAGAATGAAATTATTAGCGATATTCTTATTAATATACAATATATTGTTTATTTCATTATTCTGGGAGCAAAATGACATCTTTAAAATTCTTATATAAAATGAAGTCTTCATCACAATCAGTTCCTTCTGAGAGAACCATTCACTTACGAATGAAAAGAATTAGATGTAATGATTAGTAGTACTTCTAATATGAGATTTATAAAAGGCAACATTGCCTCTGGCAAAAGGTTTTAGATCAAAATCAACCACTGTACGTTTTTACTTTTTGAAACGATTAATAATGACTCGATATAGAAAAAATGTAATCTTTCTTCCCTCCCCTTGTCCCAAAAAACATGAAGCTATGTTTGCGGACAAAACAATGAAATAACATTTCTCTTGATGTAGTTTCTGAAATTGAGACATATTTTCCGTTTTTTGAGGCGTCATTTATATTTTTTGATGCTGTATTCTTTATATTTCTCAGTTACATTTTATTTTTAAAGCGTTGGGATATTTTCATTTGTTATTTTGAAAATACTGAATGACAGCAAGGTACTCTGGAAGATTGCCAAATCATGAACTTACTTTAATGGATATAAAAAAGATGAGAGTAATGTCTTTTATGGATGGAATTACATCTGAAAATAGACACAGAGGCTTTGGGGTGTCATCTGAGATAAAAGCGATACAGCGCGATATCAATTGTTAGAGCAGGTGGCAGAATGTTTCCGTGCTGATGCCATAAAATGCATGCATTTTAAATTATATCAATTATCTATCTATCTATCTACCTTATCTCTCTCTATAAATATCTTGGTGATTAGAAGATATCTGCGTAGATACAATGACTCTTGTGTTAAATTAGCAAGAGCTGATACTGTCATAGATGCATAAAGAAGAAGAGTTTTCAGAATGGCCGTAGATTTGGCATAGTTTCAATTCGTTGAAAAGCAAGCCTTGGTTAGCATAACTAGGTTCACACATCATCATTACGGGTGCGATATGCACCCTATAAATGTGTGTAGCTTACGGTTTCAGACAATGGACAATAGCTAGCAGAGGAACGCGAAATGGGAAAGTAAGTGCGCATTTAACTGTAGCGATATATATAACGTCGGATCTTTATTGAAATTTTTAATTTGTGATTGGAATTCTACTACTATTGCTACGCTTATATAAGATGGCATGGCGCGGATTAATTTTGAGTTGATACGCTTTAGATTCATGTGTTATAAACAATTAGTAATTTTAGGGCAGAAAGGTGAAATAGCAAAAGTAAAATGGGGAATAAAAAAATGACTGTTGCCAAATTAAAGTTGATAGTTTGTGTTTTATATCTTACAATATGTATGTGTGCATGTGCTTATTTGTGCAAGGAAAAATAGATAAACTAAAATGTTAACATTAATTACTCCCAATTCTTTACATAAGATGAACATATCTGCTTTCCCAAATAAGCTGTAATTAAGTTCAGAATTGTAACATTAAATATTCTTTAAAAATGTAATAAAATTATGTAAATATGCATAAAACTATGCAAGGAAATCTCTTACCTTTGCTGCTGAAAAAGTAGGGCAACTTTAACAGTTGTATTCTTCACACATCATGCTATCCATAAAATTCTCGGTGCACAAATTTTCACTACATTAACTCCAGTCTCTCTACGAATGCATCGGTAAACACATTTCTGAATATTTTCTAGATAATTTTTTTGCCTATCTTCAGTTCATCATATCAGCACTTTATATCGGTTATTTTCATAGCATGGCCTACACAACAAATTGACTTTTCCAACTTACTTTATTAGCAGTAACAACAATGCTATACAAATACAAAATATATGTTGCTCCATGTGTGCGGATTCGTAATAGATTCAATGCACACAGGTCTGATGATAAGTTGACGTAAAGGAATGCAAAGCGCATCTAAAGAGCGAAGCTAACCCGGAGTCATCTCAGTATTTCGAACTCACGCTGAAGTAACAACTCACAGCAACTGAGGAAATGAGTTTTCACTCGGCCGCCAAGATATGTTTAGTACTTTCTCTTCCTTGAAATTACTAGAAGGCACAGAGAGCCGGATTACGGTTACAGCTACATACGACATCAATACAGTCAGCATCAATTATAGTTATGCAACGGTGCATTGTAGCTATACAGGGACCGGACCAAAATGTCGCAAAGTTTGCGACTTTTGGCGATTTCTCGCTAAATTTAGTAACAAAAATTAGTAGCCAAAACCGTTGCTAGCTTGGTTATGTTTCGCCAAATTAGCGATATAGCATTTACTCGAAGTTAACGAGACTTTTCCCTGTGTTCTTACTTTTCCGGCATAACATCGTCTCTCTAGATTTTCATTCTGCACTGTACAGAAAATTACAGCAATTTCACATATAATTACATTAAATCATCTACCTTTACACAAAATTCGTAGCAATATGTAAAAAAACCATTTATGCCTTTCTCCTTTGCACAGCTTTTACATTTATACATCGTTTTACCTCTGTTTTGTTTCATTCTCATCCATATTAGTGGTAGAATATTTCATTTATACAAGACTATAATTTCAATGATATATCCTTTGACGCCTATGTATTTACAGATGGTATTGGTGTATTGGTATATTTAATTATGGCAAAGCACACTAGGGCTATCTGCTTAAGGGGAGGGATGCATTCGTGGAGGATTTTCTAAGGGCAACTGGCTCCTATACACGTTACACATGGGGAAAACCACGAAAACACCCATGCAGCCAGCCCGTTCGCGGGATTCGAACCTCGAACCGAACTACCAGTGTTCAGCGACTTTACCGCTCGGCCGCTGGTGGGCTACGTATTTACATAAATAAAACTCTTCTTAAAGACTGCCAGAGCCCGGGGTAGGGGGTAAAATCTATGAATATTAGTAGTTCAGACCTGGGTTCGATTCCATGCGAACAAGCAGACTACATGGGCATTTTTGTGGTTTTTCCCATATGTATACGGGCCAGTTCAACTCATAAAATTTCCCGGCAAAAGCATTTCTTCTCTTAGGCAGATATCCCTACTGTGCTTTGTTATACTCAACTAAATTAAATTGAAGGTATACAGGAAATGCTTGTGGTTTGGACTTTGCTTTAAGGCTGACAATCCGTCAGCATATCAGACATGTATTCTATTAAATTAATATGTTTCACAAACTATAATCAATCAACAAATGGACTGTATTCCTACAATTTTATTAAATTACACTTGTCAGCGATGCAAAATAATTGATACAAAATAAGCGAGCCATTCTACATGTCTGTCACAAACACAATTCTATCAATCATTATCTTGTTGCCACACATAAAGTTCAAAACTAAAGGAAGAAAAGCAAAAGGAATTTACGCTGTTTGCAACAATAAAATGAAGCAAACGATACTCACATAAACATCCTGGCCCTCGTTGAAATCCCAGGGGATTTCAACAGTTGGAGCATTTTGAAACTTCTTAGTCTGTAATAAAAGATAAACATAAGAAAAATAATACTAAATATTATATGCGAAGCAGTTCATAGTTTTTTAGTCTGAATAGGAAGAGGACACAATTTCACGACTGGTCGTTCGAGAATACCTGTCTCAGCTTCAACAAAGACCTAAATGGCAAAAAAGTCAAAACAATTTAGAAGTCAATGACTTAGTCCTCATCAAAGAAGACAACCTTCCGCCTCTTAAATGGAGGTTAGGGAGAATAATTGCTGTTCATCCGGGCTCAGATCAAAGAGTCAGAGTTGCTAGTATTAAAACTGCTCATGGTGTCATAAAACGACCAGTTTTAATACTAGCAACTCTGACTCTTTGATCTGAGCCCGGATGAACAGCAATTATTCTCCCTAACCTCCATTTAAGAGGCGGAAGGTTGTCTTCTTTGATGAGGACTAAGTCATTGACTTCTAAATTGTTTTGACTTTTTTGCCATTTAGGTCTTTGTTGAAGCTGAGACAGGTATTCTCGACTCCATCTTTTCCAGAAGTGCTGAAAAATAAACTGTCTCACATGCCATCTGTCAATGTGATTGAAGGAACTATAATTTAGTTCTGGTTCAGGTATGGCAGTTAAAGACGTTCCTATTAGGAAATGACCAGGTGTTAATGCAGTTAAATCATTTGGATCAGCCGATGTTGGACACAATGGCCTAGAGTTGAGACAAGCCTCAACCTGCGCTATCAAGGTCTGAAATTCCGGATAGGTCAGCACAGTATCACCAACAGTCCTTTTTAAATGTAATTTCATTGACTTTACTGCCGATTCCCATAGTCCACCAAAATGGGGAGATGATGGCGGTTTGAATATCCATTTTATTTCCTCTAAAGACAAAAATTTGTGAATTTCTTGATTTTGCTTACATTGCAAAAAACATTTTCTGATTTCTTTGTCTGCACCTTTAAAGTTAGTACCGCAGTCACTATAAATCTCAAATGGTTTCCCTCTTCTTGCAATAAATCGTTTCAATGCACTTAAAAATGCCTTTGTTGACAAATCTTCTACCACTTCAAGATGTACTGCCTTGATTACAAAACACACAAATAAGCATACGTAATATTTAAATGATTTTTGTCCACGTCCTGCACGATGTTTAATCATGAACGGTCCAGAAAAATCTATTCCAGTTCGATGAAATGGTCGTGATTGTGTTACTCTAGATTCCGGTAGATCAGCCATTATTTGACTTGCAGTTTTAGCTCTAAGTTTACAACAAGTAATACAAGATTTCACTACTTTTCGGATAGCAGATCTAGCAGCTATGATCCAAAATTGCTGTCTAATTAAAGATAGAAGAAGTTCCGGTGCTGCATGCAGATATTTGACATGAAAGTGTCTAATTATGATTTCTGTCAGATCGTGTTTTGAAGGTAATAAGATTGGATGTTTTTCATTTTCTGATAGTTGCGCATTTTTCAGTCTTCCTCCTACACGTAACACTTTGTTGTCATCTAAAATTGGACACAAGCTAAGGAGGTTGCTGTTTGTAGGTAAGTCCTTTCCCAACTCCAAACATTGAATTTCTTTAAAAAAGTGAAATCGCTGTATTATTCGGACAATACAGATAGTTGCAGCTCGAATTTCATTACTAGATAAAAAAGACGTATTTCTTCCTAGATATGCTACTTTAGAATTCGATATGAATCTTAATATCCAAGCAAATATGCGTTGTAACTTTGGAAATGAAGATATATTTGATATAATAGCAAGTTCCTGTACAGGTTCAGAAACTACAAATGAGACTGTTTTACGTGCATCTGGTAATGCCTCTTCATATATAAGAATATTTTTTGATAAGGCAATCTCACTGCACTTTAACCAAGAAGGACCATTCCACCACAATTGATGAGATAATAGTTCTGCAGGAAATAATCCACGTGAAGCACAATCAGCTGGATTTTCCTTTCCATCAACATGACTCCAGTTCTCAGGTGGTAAGATGGATTGTATTTCAGAAACTCTATTGGATACGAAGACTTGCCATTTTTTAGGATCTGACCTTAGCCATGACAACACGATTTGTGAATCACTCCAAGCTTGCACTAAATCAAAATTTATAACTAATGCAACTTTTACAGACTGAATTAAGCGTGCCAATAACACTGCTGCACATAATTCCAGTCTTGGAATCGTAATAGATTTTAATGGTGCTACACGAGTTTTAGCTCTTACGAGTTTAACATTAATGTCAGAGTTATTGCAAGTTTTGATATAAATAACTGCTGCATAACCTCTTTCAGACGCATCACAAAATCCGTGAAGTTCACATCGAAAATAATCAGGTAGCAGAATTTTCCTAGGTATATTTATAGAATTCAAAAGTTTAACTTCTCTACATAGATTTCTCCAATTTCGATCAATCTCTTCTGTTACAGGATCATCCCATGATAACTGTAATTTCCACAATTGCTGAAGGATCATTTTAGCGAGAATTACAAACGGAGCCTTCAAATACTGCAATTTTTGAGCATTAGATAAATTTGTATTATTTCTTACACAAGCACTGAAAAGATCTTTAAAAGCTATCCATTCTGTAATATTACCACCAAAAGTCGGTAATGTTAACTTGGGTAATTTAATATTGTCAAGAACCTGTTCTGAAATTACACTATTAGAATTATTTTTATTATTTTGATTTTTTAATATTTTTTCACCTTTAAATTTCCACAAATAAATTTTATCTGTGTACTCCTGAATATTATCTATTTCGTTTTCTAATTCTTTAGTATCTGTAATTAAACTTTCGATTTCAGAATCAAGCTTCCTTAACTCAGTTTCTTTTTGTTTCAATAATTCGACACATTCCTCTAGTTCTATTAAATTAATTTCATCTGCAGTTAAAATAGTTTCAATTTTCTTTACATAATTAGTAACACTCCTGCGTAAGACCGCTCTTTTTGTTTTAAAAGTTATAAGTTCACTCATAATTGATCAATTCAAAAACAGAAATTGTTCTTAAATCACTTAACACTATTATTAAAATGAAATCGAATTCTATGTTGTATTACAACATTGTTCTTAAAATTTAACAACAAATTAAACGAATTTTTGTTCAAAATCCACTTACCTCACAAAGTGGATAATTTTCACAAACCATATGCAAATTGCGTTGTTAGAATACACTTAGAACAGTCACTATCTTCACTAGCTCTCCGGCTAGACTTTTGACCAACAATAAATGTTCTTTACACTTAATATGTTTCACAAACTATAATCAATCAACAAATGGACTGTATTCCTACACTTTTATTAAATTACACTTGTCAGCGATGCAAAATAATTGATACAAAATAAGCGAGCCATTCTACATGGCTGTCACAAACACAATTCTATCAATCAATTATCTTGTTGCCACACATAAAGTTCAAAACTAAAGGAGGAAAAGCAAAAGGAATTTACGCTGTTTGCAACAATAAAATGAAGCAAACGATACTCACATAAACAAGACAAAACAACAAAACGTTTTCATTCGGGAAAATGAAAATCCGTGTTAACACTCCATCGGGCGCGTGGATCTGACAGATACAGGCATGTCAAAATCTCTGTTTTTGTCCACTTAAACTTCTTCTCACGACCTTGACCTTATCAGTATCTGTCCATCTGACCTCCCCCTTCTTTGGAATGCAGTAACGACCAGTTCAGCGTAGGAGTATTTCCTGTTTTTAAACTCTTGGAACTTTTTTTTTTTTTTTTTTTTTTTTTTTTTTTTTTCCTGATGAAGTATTGGAAATAATTGTGAAATACACTAAAAATACATTTCTACAATTTCTGATCTATTTAGTAGAGAAAGAGATGCAAGACTAACAGATATAATTGAAATAAAAGCATTTATAAGTTTACTTTTATTAGCTGGCATTTTGCGATGTAATTGACAAATTTTGGAAGAACTGTGGTCTACTGATGGAATGGGTATTGAGACTGTAATGAGTCTGAAACGATTTAAATTTCTTCTAAGATGCTGTAGATTTGATGATAAAGAGACGAGGAATATACCCATTTCGCCAGGATATTCCATCAAAATCAAATAAATATTGCATTAAAATTTTTGCAGCAGTCTATGCTAAAACGCTTTATACATTGAATTTTTGAAATATATGCCGGAAAGCAGCCCCCGAAGGTCCATTTAGTGTCAGTAATTCCCTACTAAATGTTGTTCTGCGATTATCGGTACCAATTTTCAACAGCGGTCGCAATATGACCGCAGATAATTGGTTTACCTCTATTGATGTAGTAAAAGCCCTAAAAGATAAAAAACTTTCTTACGTTGGAACAATAAGAAAGAATAAAAAAGAAATACCTCCCTGTTTTGTGAAATCTAAAGGAAAAGAAGTACATTCAAGCTTATCTGGTTTTTCTAAAAACTCCATTTTAGTTTCATACGTACCGAAAAAAGGTAAAACTATTTTGCTTGTATTAAGTATACACTTTGATGATGCTATAGATGCAGTCACTGGAGAGATGAAAAAAAGCCAGATATAATCACATTTTATAAATGATACAAAATGCGGTATTGATGCTCTGGATAATATGTGTGGAACTTATAATTGCGCTCGCAATACAAGGAGATGGTCGATGATAGTATTTTATTCGATGCTAAATATTTCAGCTATAAACGGACTAGTTGTATTTTTGGGAAATCAGAATACTATTCAGAACAGAAGAGAGTATTTGAAAACACTGGTGAAAGAATTAGTCAATGAAGAAGTTGTTAGGCGCATGACTAAACCCAATTTATCAAAGGATTTGCAAATGAAACTTCAAACCTACAGACCAATTGCTGAAGAAGGAAAAAAGCAAAGGTTTTCAGTAACCAAAATAAACTCAAAAGGTGCTCAACAGGTCAAACAAATAAGAAAAGTAGATTGACCCAATATTCCTGCATAAAATGTTCTGAATATTTTTGTTTGGAGCATGCAGTAATGATGTGTCAGAAATGTTCAAATGAAAACCAAACTTAAATTTAGAATCGAATTAAAGTAAAACTGATTTATTTTGTCATTTTATATTATGTATTTTTATGTGAAATTAATTATTTATGAACAACTGCCATATTTTTAAGTTTTTTTTCAACTGTGTGTGTGCGTTTTTAAACGGCATTTTAACCTGTGTAATAGTGATTGTAAATAATAAATAAAAATATTAAAAAATAAAAAAAAAGAAAGAAAGGTCTGGGTGTTAAAGTCTGGACCTAAAAAGAATAAAAACAGAAGATTTAAAGTAATACAGATCACCAGAAAACACGTAAAATAGAGATGTATCTGACAGATACAGCGTGCCCGAGGCCACAAGTTTCGATACGCGCCCGACGGAGTGTTAAAATTATGTCGCGCAAATGTTAAAATGTATGTTATCTTGTAAAATATGTTAAAATTACGTCTGAGTTAAAATTTTATAAAAAATGTATTATTTATTTAAGATGAGTAACTGAAATAAAGACACAGTCGCTCTTCTTTTTGCATTAATCTCTAATGTATTTTCTCCCTCCTTCCAGCATGCCTTCGTGGTGTAACGGTTAGCACACTCGGCACGTATACGAGAAGTCCAGATTCGAGTTCCGATGAGGGCATTGCTTATTTTCTGTGTCTTCTGCTTTAAAATAACCTGATGGTTCTACAAAACAGTACATAGTTTAAATTCTCACGATTTTAAAAATGAAATGTTTTATCTTTTTTAAGAAATATAAAGACCTTTTTAAAGAAAACTTTATACAAGGTGATAAAATTTCATTTTATAATAACAGTACTAAAGTAATAGTATCGAAATTGTAAAACTAAAACATAAATGTACATTTTACATTCTTAACCTTAAATTTCGGTTGTATGTCCTTTTCATTTATACAACGTTTCTCAACAGTCTCTTAAAAGTCTCTTAAAAGTATAAATTGATGCCTTGCTAATTTTGTACACTAATCTCTGAGAAAAGCTGTAGTGATAGAACAAGTTCATAATTCAATGCCAAATATGCGACACTACGTGTCAGGACTTTCAACTCCATTTAAATGTAATTGCTTTTTGACATCAAAGCACAAAATGTTGATGACTGTATGGCATGAATACAAAATTAGGGGCTCAGCTAGCACTTAACACTAGAGTGCATGTAATGAAATTATTAACAGTGTGAAAGAAAACATAATTTTAAATGCTTGATTAATGTAGGTATGTGTTGGCAGGAAGGATGTAAGGAACATTATGTCAATGCGTACAGAATTTCATAATATTAATTATGGAGCATTTTTATTTACAGTCACAAAAAGGAATTTAAAAAAATCACAAATGCTTTATCTAACATTTTTACTTAACAACCTATACCTAACATTCATTGCTTCTACAAAATTTTAGGATAAATTTTATTAACTAATCCATTCAAATATCCCAAATTATACCGTATTCTCGCGTGTATAAGATACACCCTTAATGATTACCTCAAATAAAATATTTTTTTTTTAATTCTCGAGGATAAGCTGCTGATAATCCTGTTTACCATCTGCAATAATTTCATTTCACTTTGGGGGTGGGAAGCATATAAGCATTCTGTACCGCGCCACGCGCATAGGGAAAAATCCATCCCCGTGATTGGGTACGGCTTCCGATGACATCATTTTCTCTTAGGAACATCTTAGGAACGCAGTGAGTTTGCTTGGGCTCTAAAATATACCTCGATACAGTTTATGTACATTTTGATAGCAGTACCAAAAAGACTATTGTTAATGACTTGCGTTGAATTTTATTGCGGATTACTCTTATTAGGGCACTGTAGTATGATGAATTTAATATAAAAAATGTAGTGCTTTTTCTTTTTTATAGAGCAGAAAATCAGTATCGCTAACTCCGTCAATGTGTATTAATATTACGTGCAGAGGATTTTAATAAATGTATTCTTAATTTAAAAGCCTTCATATTAAAGATTTTGTGATTATTAATTTATTGATTCATGTTCATTCAATACAGATTCTTTGCAGATTTAATCTCCGAAAACAAAAGACAAGTCAGTTCTCACAAACATCAAAAACGTTGGGAGCTAACATAATACACAGTAAATTCACGATATTTGTAGTCCGTCTGAAAAAGTAAAATTTATTTTTGAAATTAGACTATAGATTTCGAACACAGAAATAGAGATACCTATGCATAAATTGAATATTTCCCATATATCTGTGCTTTATGAATACTGCCCATTTTTAATGAGTAATATACACTCATGTCCATAAATTAAGGATAATTCGGAGTCACGCGGAAATCGAACTCTAAAATAAATATATCACCTGTAAAATCACTATACACATCTTCAAGAATCATATGCAAGTTTCAGGAAGTAACCAGATGACACCGATGGTACGTCACAATGACGAGAGTGTAAGAGAGTGATATATAAGGAATACAGGCAAAGAAGTAAAATTGTTCGCAGACGCTTTATAAGCATTTCACTGCAATAACCGAATAGTTATGACACAAAGGACGCATTTGGATGATTTTTTACGTGGTAGAATTATCGGCCGTCTGGAATGTGGGCGTACCCAACTGGAAGTATCAGACGAACTTGGAATTGCCCAGAGTGTCATCTCAGGCTTTGGCAACGATTCCAAGATGATGGTAATGTGAGCTGACGTTACAGCACAGGTCGCCCCAGAGTTACAACGCCGAATGAGGACTGGTATTTGGCAGTTATTGCCAAAAGAAACAATCGGAGCACAGCCTCAGACCTGTCTCATCAGCTCTCTTCAGGCACTGGTACGAAAATTTCAAGGCAGACCATGTACAGACGCTTAGGGCAGATTGGTCTATATGCTCGTAGACCTGTCAGATGCGTTCCACTTACTGCAACGCACTGTCGCCTGCGGTTAGCCTGGAGTAGAGAGCATGCATTGTGGACACCGCAACAGTGGGCTTGTGTGATGTTTTCCGACGAGTCCAGGTTTAGCTCGCAGTCTGATTCTCGCTGGACTTTCATATGGAGAGCTCCAGGTACCCGTTACCACCAAGAAAACATCATTGAACGACACCGTTACGGTGGTGCAGGAGGGCTCGTTTGAGGTGGAATTATTCTGGGTTCCAGAACTGACCTGCATGTTCAAACTGGAACCATGACAAGCCAAATCTATCGGGACGTCATTCTGGAACAACATGTACGTTTGTTTCGGGCCGGCATGGGCGCACAATTTGTGTTTATGGATGACAACGCCCGTCCTCACCATGCAAGCATCGTAAGCGAATGCCTTCAATCGGAGGATATGATCCGTATGGACTGGCCAGCATTCTCACCGGACTTGAATCCAGTAGAGCATGTGTGGGACATGCTTGGCCGACGAGTTGCAGCCCGTCAACCTCCTCCTACATGTCTACCCGAACTTCGGAGAGCATTGCTTTTTGAGTGGTGTAATATCCCCCAAGATCAGATCGATAATTTGATACTCAGCATGCCTAGGCGTTGTACGGACTGTATTGCATCGTCTGGGAGACATACAATGTATTAACAATCATACCAACCATGTAATATTGGTTTTTTTGTAAATAGGTTTCTTTTTTTTTTTTTTTTTTTGTAATTTGCTCCAGGGAGAAAAAGGCGATAATTTTTTTTAATAATATCAAACATGTAGCATCTTTTTTTTGCTCTCTACCTTTTGTTTAATAAATAAGCTTCACGAATAAGTCAAATTTGTTTTGCTTTTAACTCTTCCTTTGCCTGATTTTGCATTATCCTTAATTTATGGACATGAGTGTATTTGTACCTTTGCATAAAAATAGTGTTGATTAGAGTAGAAAGTTTTTAATATACGTGTATTCAGCGAATATACTGAATGCGTTTTTTTTCTTTCATTTAAGGCAATGGAATATTAGAAGTGTGAAAGACGTGCACATTAACAAGGAAATAACATATACAATTGCAGAGGAAATATTTTCTGCAATGTGAAAGGAACAGAATGCGACAAAATTTCAATCATAATATAGTACTTACTAGCACATATGCCTTTATATATTTCTGTTGAGATCGTCGTGTAATCTAATGTCCTTTGCACTAAATTTATGAACTCAGTTATTTATATAATCTAAGCATTTGAGATTGTTTCTGATATTAACAGCATCTTTGAAGGAATTTTTAATTTTATTATTCCATAAACAAGATGTCATCCGCATGTCAGTTTTGATGTCTGGCGTTATTATTCAAAGAATACAAATGATAAGATTCATGATTCCGTATCACTCATGCGCGTCATTCAACGAAACAAAAGCTGTAAGAATTCTGCCTAAACGTTCTTATACCAAGAGAAAATGATGTCATCGAAAAGTGTATCCAATCACAAGTACGAATTTTTCCTATGCGCATGGCGCGGTACAGAATGCTTATATGCGGGTGGGAAAGTAGCTAAAGTGAAAACAATACATAGCTCACATTGAGATAAAATTTTTTTATTATCGGTATAAAAAAGCATTTCTTTCTGTGCTTAGCGTCTCTTATTCACTGTTACTGTTCTTCCACCTGTACTATGTTGATACCGTATCCCACAGCATTGATCTTCACAGCTGTCTATAGCATGCATGCTGTACACTCGGACACTTGTTTTCTCAGAACTGGATGCTGGCAGACCTGGATAATTTGTACTTTGTAATATGGGCATCGTAGCAAAAGCTTTTGCCCGGCATTTTCCTTCAAACGACCTGCAACTACTAATAATCTTATATAATTCTACATAAAGACGTTTATGACTTGTTGTCTTTGAACGAATGGTGCAATGGTCTCATTGCAGAAACAATATTTACCAACACTTTTGAAAATCTTATCCTAAGACGTTGGGGTTTAATTCACGCAAAAACATCGCAGCTGTAGCTAAGAGCGAAAGTTGCCGAGTTGGCATATAAGACATTTGATGCCAACTGATTTGCGCCTGCAAATTTTCATGAACATAAGTTAAGGAATATGAAATGGCATATAATTGTAATCATAATGTTGTCTCAAAAGGATACATAGATGATTTACAATATGTAATGCAGAAAAAAAAAAGATCGTCTTTAAGATCGATAAGGTAATTAATTGTTTATGGAGAAGTAAAATAGAGTTAAATACCAAACGTATACAAAGCAAAAAACTTAATAGTCGTAACAGATTATATTTCGAAATTCAGTTCGATCAAATAATCAAGCTTTCCATGACTATTTGTATTTTCTGTATTCGGGATTTCGTTCGTTTGAATCTTCCGAAGAGAGATATAGTTTTTGATTAGGATGTCTTTATTCCACTTCGTAAATGACTGCGATTCTTTATCATTGCATAAAGCTTGTTCACTTCTGCCTTCTGTTTTGTTACGGCCGTTTGAGTTTAGCAGTAAAAGCTGGAAAACTTTTATCATTTTTAGTAGAGTTTCTGAAATTTTATTTTTAATTTTCAGGGTACTGTGGGCAACCTCTATAAGAGGCAATGTGCTCCTATCCGCAAAGAATACACTTCTCAATGACCTTATTGTGCTTAGAACGGTGACCGTTTGTAGAGACATTAGGTTATTTGGAACCAGGAGACATGAAAAATGAGCAATGCCAACGCCGGGACTTGAACCACGGACCTCTCGAATACGCGCAGAGCGTGCTGACCACGAAGGCATGCTAAGAAGGCGGGAGAAATACCTTATAAGTTATGTCATTAAACACACGCCCGGATTGGTTTAAAAAGTACTACATAAACGCATAAGTGTATCAGGTTAATTAAGTTATAGACAAACTCGCCTTCTCCGTTGCGTTCAGTCTCAAAGAGAAACATAACATTCCAACTAACAACAGTGGATTTTCTACTCAATCTAAATACGTATTGCAGTGTTGACTTATGTCTGTATGTACCTGTTTCCAATCATTCGTGGGTGTAAGCCGTACTGCTGATTTTCATCTACTTTTCTTGTGAAAATGTGTCAAATCTATTTCTTAAAGTTAGTATCAACTTATTTTTCCTAACGTATCGTCTGTATATGGATATAATTTTCTAAGAGTCTAATGGTTCGCTTTGATCTTTGCTAATAGTCATCTGCTGTCAGGAATTACACTCATGTCCATAAATTAAGGATAATTCGGAGTCACGCGGAAATCGAACTCTAAAATAAATATATCACCTGTATAATCACTACACACATCTTCAAGAATCATATGCAAATTTCAGGAAGTAACCAGATGACACCGATGGTACGTCACAATGACGAGAGTGTAAGAGAGTGATATATAAGGAATACAGGCAATGAAGTAAAATTGTTCGCAGGCGCTTTATAAGCATTTCAGTGCAATAACCGAATAGTTATGACACAAAGGACGCATTTGGATGATTTTTTACGTGGCAGAATTATCGGCCGTCTGGAATGTGGGCGTTCCCAACTGGAAGTATCAGGCGAACTTGGAATTGCCCAACGTGTCATCTTCAGGCTTTGGCAACGATTCAAAGATGATGGTAATGTGAGTAGACGTTACAGCACAGGTCGCCCCAGAGTTACAACGCCGAATGAGGACCGGTATTTGGCAGTTATTGCCAAAAGAAACAATCGGAGCACAGCCTCAGACCTGTCTCATCAGCTCTCTTCAGGCACTGGTACGAAAATTTCAAGGCAGACCATGTACAGACGCTTAGGGGAGATTTGACTATATGCTCGTAGACCTGTCAGATGCGTTCCACTTACTGCAACTCACTGTCGCCTGCGGTTAGCCTGGAGTAGAGAGCATGCATTGTGGATATCGCAACAGCGGGCTTGTGTGATGTTTTCGACGAGTCCAGGTTTAGCTTGCAGTCTGATTCTCGCCGGACTTTTATATGGAGAGCTCAAGGTACCCGTTACCACCAAGAAAACATCATTTAACGACACCGCTACGGTGGTGCAGGAGTGCTCGTTTGGCGTGGAATTATTCTGGGTTCCAGAACTGACCTGCATGTTCAAATTGGAACCATGACAAGCCAAATCTATCGGGACGTCATTC
Source organism: Stegodyphus dumicola (assembly GCF_044657685.1). Taxonomy (NCBI): domain Eukaryota; kingdom Metazoa; phylum Arthropoda; class Arachnida; order Araneae; family Eresidae; genus Stegodyphus; species Stegodyphus dumicola. The sequence continues at coordinate 136,731,797 of NC_140769.1, forward strand.
TGGAACAACATGTACGTTTGTTTCGGGGCGCCATGGGCGCACAATTTGTGTTTATGGATGACAACGCCCGTCCTCACCGTGCAAACATCGTAAGCGAATGTCTTCAATCGGAGGATATGACCCGTATGGACGGGCCAGCATTCTCACCGGACTTGAATCCAGTAGAGCACGTGTGGGACATACTTGGCCGACGAGTTGCAGCCCGTCAACCTCCTCCTACATGTCTACCGGAACTTCGGAGAGCATTGCTTTTTGAGTGGTGTAATATCCCCCAAGATCAGATCGATAATTTGATACTCAGAATGCCTAGGCGTTGTACGGACTGTATTCCATCGTCTGGGAGATATACAATGTATTAACAAACATACCAACCATGTAATATTGGTTTTTTTGTAAATAGTTTTTAGTCCAAAGGGGCTTTGTCCCTGAAAGACTATTGTTTTCGTTTTGCGATTTTGCGTCGGACTCATAAACGTCGGTTCACTTTTCAAACTGTTGCCACAAAATGTTAGAGTCCTGCATTATATTTGAAGAAATTAAATAATGAAAAATCTGCATAAATGATTGTCTATTTCTCGCGTTGTGATAAAACAATGGTACATAGAGCCATCGAATTTTGAATGACGAAATCCTACTGCGAATATGGGCATCTGAATTCCCAAATTTGGAATTTGTTTTATTATAGATTTTATATTTTGTAAAACTTTAACGAATTTTTGATTTACAAACTCAATGCTTTAAAAGCGAGAAATGGCAACGTTATATAGAAAAAAAATACTTTTATCTCCAGCTCGCGAGACTGTGTATATCGGAAATTCTAAAGATATGCTTAATTTAACATTATTTTGCGATATTGCTCTTGAACTGAATTTTATGGTTTAAGTGCAAAGAACATGATATTTAAAAAAACAAAATCTGAAATGTTTCAGATTTTAAATTACGTCCAAAGGGGCGTTTTTTAACATTTTGTGTGTTACCTTTCTTTATTAAATATCATGTTCCTCGCACTTAAACCATAAGATCCAGTGCAACAGCAATATCGCAAAATAGTTTTAAAACGAGCATATCTTTAGAATTTTCGATACAGAGACTCACGCGCTGGAGATAAAAATGTTTTTTCTGCACAACGTTGCCATTGCTTGCTTTGAAATCCTTGAGTTTGTTAATCAAAAATTCGTCAACGTTTTAAAAAATAGGAAATCGATCATAAAACAAATTTCAAATTTCAAATTTGGTCTTCCAAATGCTCATATTCGTTGGAGGATTACGTTATTCAAAATTCGATGATTCTATGTACCGTTGTTTTATCACAATACGAGAAATATACATACATTTATGCAGATTTTTCATTATTTAATTTCTTCAAATTAATGCAGGACTCTAACATTTTGTGGCAACAGTTTGAAAAGTGAACCGACATTTATGAGTCCGACGCAAAATGCCAAAACGAAACTAATAGTCCTTCGGGATTCAAATCCCTTTGGACTAATAAATAAAGGTAGCACTCAAAACGTTAAAAAAACGCCCCTTTGAACTTAATTTAAAATCTGAAACATTTCAGATTTTTTTTTTTTTTTTTTTTTTTTTTTTTTGTAATTTGCTCCAGGGAGAAAGATCGCTATTTTTTTTAATAATATCAAACATATAGCATCTTTTTTTTTGCTCTTTACCTTTTGTTTAATAAATAAGCTTTACAAATAAGTCAAATTTGTTTTGCTTCTAACTCTTCCTTTGCCTGATTTTGCATTGTCCTTAATTTATGGACATGAGTGTAGAATAATGTACAACGAATAAGAGCAAAATTTTGCTATAGAGGAGTAGTAAGGCCTGACATTTTTAAACAAATTGTGAGCGAAATGAAATTTGGTGCTGTGATTCTGAGATGAAATAACAGTCATCTGATTGGGTTTAAGAATTTTTCTCACGGCCACAGAAACCTTTGTTTCAGACAAACCGGAGTAAAAGTTATCTGGTTCGTTTTAATTTATTTACTTATTGAAAATGGCTAGTTGACAAGGAATGTGCTTTCGTAGGAACAGATGATATATTTCGTGTTTTGCAAAGACAACGGATAGACTTCTGAAGAAAATTCAATATTTATGCTTTGAAAAAGATCAATCAAGTAACTACTGGTTTCTACTAAGCAACAAAGCGCTGTTGTGTAATTAAATTTAAGCTAAATAATTCCTAACAAGAAACCAAACTTCTTATTCACTAGATTTTTCCCTAAGGGAAATTTTACGTCCAAAGCCATTCATTACCTTAACAGCATTTAAGAGATTCCCAAATTCGTATCAGAAATTTAAACGGTTTCCCAGAAGATGAAATCTGCGGAAGCGTCAAACAGCTATACTTAATATGTCGAGTGTCGAGTTTGCGGGTTAAGAAGTAAGAATGTTGTTTTCTTCATCTCAGATTTTGCATACGAACTGTTTGTAAACGCTCTATGTAAAGCATTCATTATCTATTTTATAATTTATAATAATGCTACAAAATACTCATAAAATTATCAATATTTATTAATAAGATACAATATCGGCAATAAATTATATAATTATATCAGGTTTATAACTTATTAAAATGAAACTGAATTAAGGTGAACGTCAATGTCACCTTGGGTTTTGTGTGGTTATGAGCGTCATCAAAGTACCCCTAGATCGTCGATGACGTCTGAATTGATCATCATAACTGTGGTGTAATAATGCAGTAAATTTAGGTAAATTACGAAAATGAAATTAAATTGGAGGATATCGGTAACTATCAAGGCAGTTGGGCTCGGGGGATAAGTTTAACAGTCCGTAGCGATTCACCAATACCTCATCAGCATGAAAAGTATGGTTAATTTAGAAGATATTTGGAGAAGTATGGCTATTAAAATTGAATTAATTTCATTCAGAAAAATTGGCGATAAAATATGTTCCTGATAGTATTTGGAGTTAACAACCAACAACAATCATGAATCCCTTAGAAAAACTTTCGATTCTTTGAACCATGTACTTAAATTTTTTTCTCCCCTTTTTATGATAATAAATGGCTCTTTTCTTCTTACAATCATTTAAATACACCCATGCTTCATCTATTGTGACAATTGTTTTCCATTTTTCTTTGGATAAGTGTTTCTCATATAGAATTCTGCAGCGTGTCCTGCGTTGAGCGATATGCTTTGGAAGAAGACGACAAGACCGAGCATTTTAAGGGTTTTGCAACTGTCCTTTGACTAGGGGGATTTTCGTTTAATATTTAACAACGTACCTTTGCAATAGTTGAAGATGTCTGTTTTTTCTTTGGATGCTTGTTTGGAATTTTTGTCCCACTTGAGGCTTCAATTTGACGTTGGTTTCCTCTCTTGTTGATGATATTACCTATCGACGCTTTAGATATCACAAAACCATGACTCTCACATCGTTTTTGGATAACGGAGTGTGTATATTTCTCTTCGGAAAGAGCGTAAATGTAGCCTTCGAATCACTGCTTTGTTAAATTCGCCATTTTGAATAAAAACAAAACTTTCAAGCCACAGACAATAATTTTGACTTTTAAAAACATAGTACAATTGCAATTACTTCTTTTGCAGCAAACGAGTTTTTATTACCGCTTACCAAAATCGTCTAAAAAATGTTTGATCAGCCTTAGTATAACGTAGAGCTCTAAAAGTTTTAGAAAGAATTCTCTGAAGTTTCTAGTCAGTAAAATTCTTCTACCAGCTATTACAACTTCCTTGTTTTCCAAAGGAACGTTAACTTTAGCAAGCTTTTTTAAACCAGGCGAAATTCGCTCGTATCATGACATTAGTTACATTTCATGAGCGTGGGAAACGGGCCACCTATCTTCATCGGGCTTCAAAGTATTGGCATTTGATATAGCGGTAGCAGCATACTCAGTACATCTGTCAAATTATAACTCCAGCTAATTAACTAATTGGACGACTGAAAAGCAAGAAACATCTTTCTCAATTGCTTGTTTAAAACTTTAGTTTATTTTTTAGTAATGCGTCTGTAAATGTATTTCTATATTTATAGACAACAACTTTATATGAACACTATAAATGCATGAAACAATAATATACACGTATGCACAAATGTTTGTTATTATTTCTGCACGAAAAAGTATATGAAAAGTATAATTGCATAACACAGAATACATGTATATGCAGATATTTAATATGGTAATAAATACATTATACTAATATTTACAAAATATATGACAGATTATCTTAAGTAGTATACGCATACTATTGAAAGATTTTACGCTTTAATGTTCTGCCACAAGCAACAATAATCGTTTGTTTATGTAAATATTACATGCATTATTATTTTTTTTTCGGATTATTCATACTTGGAATTTTGCAGCCGTATTAGCAAAGCAAATTTGTGCTATTAAACAACTTGCATTAATCATAAAAGAGTGTTACTACGAAAAGCTAAAACTCTGAAAGCGCTTTGGAATTGATTCTGTTAGATGCAGGAAAGGAATTTGATGCTTCAGTTAGCACAAAGAGAATGGCATCATTAAAATAATGAAAATGAGGCATCGAGCATATTTCTCAAAAGGGATGCAATTTATTCAATAATCATAGAGTTTGGAACGCTCTGAACTGAACGCAGTTCTATAAAGCGTTGTAAATATCCTCCAACGCCGTTCTGCATTTTACGGAAATAACTATTCAGTCAATTCAATCGCATTGAAATCATTAGCGTAGTAGTCTTTGTCAAGGAAATGGTAAAACTCTTCAGCTCTTTATATTTTAATATCTATGTTTTGGTATAATTTTAATAGAAGGAATTTGAAGTAGAAATAAATGCTAATTTATTATGTAGCATTTCCTTTCGAATGATTTCAGCTTTATCTAATTGATGTTAGATAAAAGGAAAATAAAAACTGCTATCTTATATGTAAAGTATTTATCAATGTCACCGGCAAAATATAAAACGCCCGCATTCTATAGAGTGCCTAGGCATTGTATATAATGCCGGAAGTTTTTAGGCAAAGTATAAAATATGAGAATCATTACATACTTTTCCTAGGCATTGTATATAATACCTAGGCATTCTATAGAATGACAGATGCTCTTTATGAATTAAAGCATATGAAAAAAAGCATATGAAAAGCATATGAAAAAAAGGTTATGATAAAGCTATTATTTAAAAGACGTTCGTTCCTCACAAATACAAATGCTATTTTGAAAAATTAATGAAAGGTGCCATTAAAAACTGTTATTCAAAAGATGTAGAAACATAGTGAGATGATTTTGATACAACATAATTTTGCATTTTCTATTTGGCTGAGACTGGGAACTAGTAAGATCTACCTGACAACGGAAATTAAATTTAGAAACAATCAATGGTTTCTTGTGCAAGAGACGTGAAAAATGTGCAGTGCCCTCGCTCGGATTCGAACCTGGACCTCTCGAATACGTGCCGAGGGGGTTACCCGTTACACCAAGAAAGCATGCAGAAAGGAGGGAGAAAATAAGGGCGACTGGGGATTAGGGAACCCAGTCGCCAAATCCTGTTGGTAAAGCTTCATCATCCACCACCTTTTTTAGTTCGGGCGCCACTGTAAATTCGTTAGGGTGTTTTGATTAGGGAGACGTGAAAAGTGTTCAGTGCCTTCGCCGGAATTCGAAGCTGAACCTCTCGAATACGCGCCGAGTGTGCTAACCGCTACACCAGGAAGGCATGCACAAAGAAGGCAGAAAATACCTTTTGTTTTTTCTGGGAGGGTTCGCGAAGGTGGTTGTATAGTTTAATATAATTACGTGTATTAATTACGTGTATTTGGCTGAAAGTTCTTTTAACATTCTGTCGCGTCATCCGTGTCCAGTACTGAAATGAGTTTTCAGGAAGTATGGGAATACCTCAGCGTCCGTGACGTAATAATCTATAGTATTGACGCTTTCTTTAACAGGATAAACAAATGTTCTCTTTTTTTCCACAAACATCACATCCTAGCGATTCAGCGGCCAGTAGTCTCGTGGTTCCTACTTAGTAGTCATTTTGGCTTTTTTATACCATTTATAAACTTCTGGTACTTCGTTCCTGTACTTCGTTCTGTTCCTGTACTTCGAAACGAATAGGAAATGTATTACATACTTTGCCGGTTTGTCATTTGGCATTCTATAAAATGCCTAGGAAATGTGTGAAATATGCATTGTTTGATACACTGCCGGTCAGTTTTAGGCATTATATACAATGCGAGATTTCAAACTGGCGGTAACGTCAAAACAAGAAATTTAATTTATAATTTTATCTACATTTGTAATACTGTATCCAGACCTGCTGTTTGTAATTTCGCACAAAAATATTTATTAGATAGCAACAAGATGCATTTAAGTTGCATTTTATTTATTAATTCGCCATATATATCTTTGGAATAGCTCAAGGATACTGTAATTCAATAGGACATCTCAAAATACGTATCCCATTGGACAATTTGTTTCGCAGGATATCTTAGAATATCCTAACATTATCCTAACAGCAGATTATGTAGTGTAATGAGGATTGAACAGGCTTATAACGTGCTAAGGACCTTCAGTTAAGATTCCAGTAAGCAGTGTTAAGACTTACGAACTCCCAATTGTGATATCCTAAGGACATCCTGATATGTGAAAGACATTCACAGTTTCTATAAATGTTTGGATATAACGCCATATCGCGAAAGTAAATATTTAGTGAATGCATCTCTACTGAAATATTTAACAAAATCGTCTTTATCAAGGAGGTTGTAAAACTCTTAAGCCTCGTTGTGTTTTCAAATCTGCGTCCGGTAATATATCATTTGGTGATAGGTTTGGTTTAGTTAATTACGACAAAACCTCGAAGGTTATCTGCTAAAGGGATGCCTTCATGGTGGACTTTCTAAGGGAGACTGGCTCTTTTACACGTTGAACATGGGGAAAACCACGCAAACTTCCATGCAGCCAGCCCGTTTGTGGAATTCGAACCTTGGACCGAACTACTAATATTCAGCGACTGTACCGTTCGGCCTCTGGTGGGCCCATTCGATGATAGAGATAAAGAGAATTCAGTTAACAAAATTTCAAAAATTGTGCGAATAATTTTAGTTTTATAACATTTATTCTTCTTTTTGTGTTGAAAAATCCATGTCAGCGTACTTAAGCTAAATGATTTGCTTTAAAAATGTTTTTAATGAAATCTTTAAGAAAATTTAGAACAAAATGTTATTTTACGCTAACACGTATTTAACATCCACATGACTTGACTAATGTTGACCTCTTCCCTTCAAAAACCACTGCATTTCCATTATCCAAAATTAACTGATGAACCCACCCTAAATTATTCAATTATAACAGTTCACTCGAAAATTGGGATAATTTTGTTTTTAAATAAAATTTTGTGATATTTTAGTCCTGCAGATTGCAATGAAAAAGGAAGTCGCACAATTAGATGTTACAGCAGTCTCATATACAAAATTTCGACATCCTGCGGCTAATCGTTTTTAATTTATGCGAGATAAATACGTACGTACGTACATTAAGACTCACGAAAAAATCCCGTTTGAATCCATTTTAAATCTATTTTGCACTCTATTTTTTAAAAAAGGAGTCCTTTATTCTGTCCTTACGTACAGACGGCACAGAAAAAATGGTCTAAATTGATTCAGGAACGGTAAAAATAGTTATTTCCCTTGAAATATGATACTCGAAGTTTTCACGGTTACACTACTTACACACTACAAGGAAGTAAAAAACGCAGGTAAATACAGTATATGTTTTACGTGTCCCTGTAATTCTTTTCCCTATCGTACTGTTTTATTGGTAAAATGTGATGTATAATACGAACGTCTGATTTAATTCCCAAAATTACTTTCGAAACTAAAACCTCCTTCCAGAAAATAGCAAAACTTTTTAAGTTAAGTTTGTTTATTCGAATACTGCCAAACACGCGTAGCGTGGGAGGCATTCTTAAGTGACATCCTAGGAGAAATTGGTTCATATTTACAAGTATTGCTACATTAGTTGATTAATTAATTTACCCTTTTCCCTCCAGACTTGCGTGATTGTGCCAAAAGGAACTCTTTTTTTTTTGTGGCTAGGGATATTTAACAAATGTGCTTGCAAAAAGACGCGTCATTTTCAGTATTCGATTAAATAAAATAGTTTTGCGGCGTTAGTTTATTTTTCGAGTCTACAACGAAACCGCCTGTTAAATGGATTATTTGATAATTTTATTGGAGCTAGGCATCAGCATCTAATTTCAAGCTACTGTTCATTATGGAACTCTGTTTGCAGAATCCTAATCCAATTAGCAATTCAGAGTTATTCTGAAAGCAGGCTAATAAATCAGGTTTCTTGATACGTTGTGTTAAATTTGCCGTTGTAACCGACAGCTGTTTTCGGTATATGCAGCCTAATATAAGATTTTTTTGAAAAGTGGCTATGAGATTTACTTCTCCAATTATTGATCCTGCGCTTACACAGAACAAATTCGTTTAAGAAGTTTCCTCGGCTTAAGAAATTTATTTCAAAGTCCCAAATATTTTCCTATTTCGGCAATGTCAAATTTTCTCTCATAAAATGTTTTAATCTTGAATGTCTTACCCGTTTCAGAAGTTTCCTCCATCTATCAGGAAACTTTTACTTCCTTTTGGAAATAGAGTTTTTTTAGCCTAAAGAGGCGTTAGACCAGAAGGGTCATTATTTGATTTTGACATTTTGCATTGGTTCACTTTAAAATTCTGAATCAGGTTTGAAATTGTTGCCACCTAATATTAGAGCCCTGCATTATATTAGAGGAAATTAAATAATGAAGAATCTGCATAAATGTATCTACGTTTCTCCCATTGTGAGAAAACAACGGTAAATTAGCCCAATTACAACCTAGAGACATCAAATTTTAAATGTCGTAGTCCTCCACTCGAATATGGACATCTGGAAGGCCAGATTTGGAATTTGTTTTATTATATATTTCGTATTTTGTAAAACTTTTAACGAATTTTTGATTAACAAACTCAACGATTTTAAAGCGCCCCATTGACACTTTCACCGCGTGCATCTTCAAGCACGGATATTTTATGAGCGAGGTTTCTTTACATTTCTTACTGGTATTATGTTGGTAGCGTAGCAACGCAAAGACGTTACAATGTCTAACGGTATTTTGGGTCCAATGACTTTGAGTGTCTGTAATAGACATTCAAAGATTTTCAAATCCCGTTTTGAATCCCCCGTGAGAAAACGCTCCTTTGGGCGTAATATAAAATCTGAAAGCTTTCAGGTTTTATTTTTTAAAAATGTTTTAAGGGAACTCTTACTGAATGCGTTTTTCTACAATTTGAACTAGTAAGCTATAAATTATGTTTTTAGAACATTGTGTTAATCTGCTTTTATTTTGGTTTCAATGTTTCTGCACTGACCATACATTATTTACCATCACCATATATAATTAGCATAGGCAAATTAACTATTTCAGGTGGGGAGAAAGCTCAATAATTTTTTTAAAAATTTTTCTCATCTTTTTGCTAAAATATGCAGTATGGTAAACTGGGCCCTTTAAAATAAGGAATGAAAATCACTACGGAATTTTTATTTTTTACTTCATTTCCTTTTATTATTATTTTTTTAATTGATAAAGGCTTTTCCTGAGATGCCATTTTTCACACAAAATTAGAATGATAAAATGAAAACCACTCTACATAGTAAACAGTTTTACTTTTTTTTTTTTTTTTTTATATATATAAAGAAATTTTTTTCCCAAAATGGATTTTAAATTGGATTCAAAAGAGATATTTTCGTGACGTGTATACGTATCACGCATAACTCAAAAACAAGTAGTCGTGAAACGTTGAAATTCCGTATATAGGACTGATATAACATCTAGTTGTTCTCCTTCCTTTTTTGTTGCAATCGACCTCACTATATATATATTTGCACAGTAGAAGGAAGTTAAAATTCGCTAATGCTTTAAAGTACATTTGATACTGCAGTTCCAGAGTGCACAAGTAGCACCAAGTATAATACAATACTAAAGTAGTTAAGTTTACGCGAAAAAAACCTACTGTAATAACTGCTAAACAATATAAACTACTAAAAGAAAATTGGAAATTAGAAAAGACAAATATATATATATATATATATATATATATAAAACCTAAAAACCATCATATGTTGTTCGCAAAATATGATGCAATTGCAATAAATAGTAAATTAGCCCAATTCGAGGTTTCACATAGACTTATCAAGGGAATGGTGTGAGAAAACTCCAATCTAGCTAATACCATAGGCACGTTTCGTCAAACGAAGCAATTGAGACTGAAAGCGTGCTTCATTAATAAAATTATTAAGTTAAATTATCTTATTTTAGCTATGTATCAATAGCTTCATCTCTTTTCCCGACGTGCCTGCAATTTAAATTTAAATTGAACTTAAAGAACAAAATAAAAAACAAGAAAACATTTTTTTGCAAAAAAATTTTAAAACTTGAAACGGATGAGAGAAAAATCTATACGAGGTAACATGGGTTGGCAAATGTACAATTAAAATAATCAGCTTAAAAGCTTCTAGTCATAAATTACATAGTTTTAAGGGTATATATATATATATATATATATATACCTAACCTGTTGTCTGGCTCGGTGAGCTCAGTACTTTTATTCTTGCGTGTTGGTAAATTGTGCATTTTTTGCTTTAAAATTGGTTGAATTATGTTGTTAGTATGTTTCGGTTAAGGATTTTTTTGCCTTTAATTAATTTGCATGCAATGTTTGATAAACAACTCAAAAGTTTAACTAGCTCTAGGCCTAATGAGGCTGACATTTGTTTACATTTGAAACTCTTAGAAGAATAGCGAGTTAAGTCAGCTAGTGCACCAAATTCTGTGTCTTTTGGCACAGTGAGATCAAAAGTTGACTTTCAATTGTGTGTATCGAAAATTTTATCTTCTTGACCGTTGGCCTAATTGCTTAGTTTTGCCTAGAAACTCTACTCTAAATTCTAAAAAGTGTTTCTTTTTTAACTGTTTCTAACTGTATTTTTCTGCATTTTACACCTTTTAAATGAAGATTTTTTGAGGTTTTAAGGATTTCTGCCTTGGCGCGAAGTAGTACTGAACTAATTGAATGCGAAATATATCTCTGGTGAAATTCGAGAAAATACGTTTAAATGAAGTATAGCAGAATATAGGTATAATTTAATAGACCGTACAAGAAAGTCGTAAGATTTTCAAGTCAAAAGATTTTTCTTTTAATTTTTTGAAAACTTTTCATTTGAACAAGAAATACGGTATCTTATAAATTTCTTTTTTAATAACTGAAAAATATTTGCAAGTGTGTTTGCAAGTTTTCAGGGCAATAACAAAGAAATGAAGTTAAAAAGTTGACAGATTTTTATTTAGTAGTAGTCCATGATAATTAATGTTAATTTTAACAAGTTAAACGAAAACTAAATGCTAGTTTCATATTTTTGAAAATGCATTTCATAATTTTTCATTATTAATAATTTATCTAAATTCAATCATTTTTCTTGCACACTACATCTAGAAATTCCCAACAATGCGCACAGTAACTTCCTTCACATAGTTTTAAAATTTGTTGATCATTTTGTGATACTCTGTAAATCATATTGCTTTGAATATGATCAACTAGGCAATTTACTGGAACTTTTTCAGCAAGTCTGAATGCATTTCAGTCACTGGCTAGCGCATCGCGCAGCAGCACCACAGGTCCAGGGTTCGATCCGGACTGGGCAAGGTCGATTCAGCCTTTCAAACCTTGATTTCCATCTCTTGTGTTGATAAAATGAGTAACAAGTTCGCTTGGGGACTAAACACTGGTGGTCCTACGACAAGCGACAAGCGACGGAGGACGTGGGCACTGTCCTTTTACCATAATGGTTAATCAGTACAGCACCACGTCCACCATTATCTAGAGCAGCCCAAAGGAAGAAGTGTAGAACATAGTACAAAGGACTTAGACTTTTCTAATTTACAGTGCAGATGACATTGTTGGGCATAATGCGCCACAAGTGTCCACAGATAGATATATGCACATTACAATGTGCAAATGGCTTATTTATGCCTTGTGAATATGCTGATGACATGGTTTTGCACAGTATACACTCAACTCTTATCGTATAAACACATTAGGAAAACACATACATTGCAATATAAGTTATACAACAGACGTATGCCATATGCTGATGACCAGGGTATGCAGGATGGTTTACAGTACAGGTAACGTTATAATCGCATGTTACGTGGTTATAATTACACATACATTACAGTTACTTTTTAATTACAAATACATTACAGTTACTTTTTAATTACAAATACATTACAGTTACTTTTTAATTACATATACATTACAGTTAGCTGACCACTTGTTTAGGGCATATGCTTACGCCCACGGTCAAGAAAGCAGATTTCGGGACACTTCTTGCCTTGGCCCACTAGGGCTGTTGCGTCATTGAGTTTAGTTTTCTGAATACATTGGGCTATCCGGAAATTCCGTGCCTATCTTTGGAACCTTGTGTAAAGACAGGTATGAATATATCAGAACGACTGAAAATAAATGACATGCGTAACATATTGTCAAAGATGGTACTTCAGCCACACTTGGAAAAAAAAGTTTGGTTACGATATTTTCATTTTTGTCAGTTTTACACGCCTTTGAATTATGGAAGGAAACGAAGTCAATTTTAATCATTCAGTGCTTTTCTTTTAACGGAAAATCTAATACGCCACGGTTATGATATGCATTGCTTATGTCGAAGGTGTTGTAGCTCAGAACACTGTGCGGAAGTGGTTTGCTAGGTTTAAAGCTGGTGGTTTGAAACTCAAAGTTCAAGAAACCCCGAGTAAGCCCTCCACCACCGCTGAAGATCAGATTAGAACACCATGTCAAAATACAACATCCGCAAGCATTTTATGGAGCTTGGCTACGTAAACCGTTTTGATGTATGGGTTCTCGACGATTTAACAGAGAAAACTCTGATGGATCGCATTTCCATTTGAGACTGGCTCTAAACGAGGAGAGAGCATTTTCGAAGCAAGTAATGACGGGGATTATAAACGGATCATTTATAAAAATGATGAGTGAAAACGATCTTGGAGACAGCGGAATGAACCATCTTCAGCGACCCCAAAAGCCAGTCTTCACTGAAAGAAGGTCATGCTGTGTGTCTCATGTGGTTGTAAACCGATCCTGTATTATGAGCTTATACCAAACAACGAGATAATAAATTCAGAGAAGTATTGTTGCCAATTAGATGCAATAAAGACAGCAATTGAATAAAACCTTCCAGAAATAGCGGATCGTAAGGGCGTCGTGTTTCGGCAGGAGAATGTGCAGCCTTGTGTGCTTTTGATAACTCGGCAAAAGTTGTTTTGAAACTAAACGTCGCTGCACTTAATACACTTTTACAGAGTTAGCATAAGAGGAAATAATATTTTTTTCTCTCTGTAAAGGAAAAGAAAAGTCACTATATTTTTTAATATTAAATTCATCATACTACGGTGTTTTGAGAAGTGTAATCTCATAGCAACAAAAATACAACGGTTGAGATGTTTTCCGCCATCCACCATATTTACCAGACCTCGCACCCTCTGATTTCTATCTATTTCGAGCATTCCAAAATTCTCTTAATGCAAAAAAACTTCAGCTCTTTGGTAGAGATAAAAAGAGTTACTAGTAAAACTTTTTGCTGAAAAATCTGACAGATTCTGGAAAAATGGAATTTTCAAGTTGCCTAAAAGATAGAGAAAAGTTCCATAACAGAATGGTACCTATATAATTTAATAATTTTGTACTAAAATTTAAATTTCTAGATTGGCACGAACTTTCCAAACAAGCCAATAGTATTCGTATATTTTTCTTTCAAAGCTTTTATTTATTCTTCAGAATGTTTTGTACAGTTACGTAAAATTCATTTATAGCATCTGACACATCAAATCGGGGTCCTAAGCAAACGGATTTACCTATTAATATACATTTATATCCGTAAAATATTTATGTGCATGGTGTTTCATAACATTTCAGAAGATGCACACGTTTCATTGTCTTACAAAATGAAAAGTCTTATAAAATGAAAAAAAAAGGGGGGAGGGGCATAAGATATTGCAAGTTGGGCTTGAAAACCTATCCAAGAGGCGGATCGTTTTTGAGTGAAGAGGAGAGAGCGAAATTATCATTTTAGCTCAAATTTCCGTAGATGAATGTAATTGTACCATTAATGTCCCAAAAATGTACACGTTTAGTTCTTTAGAACACGGTGTGCAACTAAGAGCTTGAAATAGGCTGCTAAATGATTTGCTGTAGTGTTGTAGCTGTCAAATGCAAACACATATATACCATTTAAGCCTTAATGTTTCACTCTCTATTCTTACAGTGAGGGTAATATTTTGGTGAAAAGTTGAAATAAAATTATTCTTGCAGAAACAATCTACCTCTGTAATTATTATTACATTTTTTCCGTTGTAACTCTCACTCAAGTTTGTTGACTTTGTTTGATTTTTCGAAAAGTTTTAAATTTATGGACACCCTATACGTAATGAACTACATTAAATTTTGCAAGAATGATGCAGATATTTATTATCACTCGGATAAATTAAACCTCAGTGTGCCAATTAAATATAACGTTAAAAATGATATGAAAATTTGAATTACGTTGAATAATTGTATTAGTTTTTAATAGCTTAGATAACACACAGAGTACCTCAGAGCAAAGATCGCGTGCTTTGTCGATTTGCAGTAGTTCAAGAAATAGATTTTTTACGAGGAAGATAAAGATGTTATGTTTCCAGCTGTAATAAAACATTTTAAATAGTGGTAAATAATAAAAGCTTATCATACCGTAATTTAACGTAAAATTATAAAAAAAAAAACATCGCTAAAGACGCTTTTAATATGTAATAGTATTTAAATGTATTTTATAAAATGTAACAAAATACATTTAAAATAAATCTAAAATTAATGATCTTCAATCCAATCCTATGCACCGCGGTACTTTGCGTTCAAAGAAAAAAAATTCTCTTGGGGTTCCAAGTGTCAATATCAAAACTCAAAAGAGTTTTTAATATCATACCGATGAGCCCACCAGCGGCCGATCGGTAAAAGTCGCTGGATACTGGTACTTCAGTCCAGGGTTCGAGTCCCGGCGAAAGGGCTGTCTGCGGGAGCGCTTTCGCGGCTTTCCACATAAGCCAGTTTCCCTCAAAATGATCTCCACTGGGTGCATATAGCCATTCTGTACCGCGCCACGCGCATAGGGAAAAATCCGTACTTGTGATTGGACATACTTTCAGATAATATCATTTTCTCTTGGTATAATAACGTTTAGGCGGGATACCTACGGTTTTGTTTTCGTTGAATGACGTGCATGCGTGGCACGGAAACGGGAAAATTATCGTTTGTTTCCTTTGAAACTAAAAATCGCTGCACTTAATACACTTTTACAGAGTTAGCACAAGAGGAAATAATATTTTTCTCTCTCTAAAGGAAAAGAAAAGTCACTATATTTTTTTATATTAAATTCATCATACTACGGTGTTTTGAGAAGTGTAATCTCATAGCAACAAAAATACAACGCCCGTAATAATCTTTCCGGTACTGCTATCAAAGTGTAAACAAACGGTATGAGATGCAGCCTCGAGCCCAAGCAAAGTCAAGGCGTTCCTGAGCATAGAGGAAATGATGTCATCGGAAGCCATAACCAATCACGAGGAGGGATTTTTCCCTATGTGCGTGGCGCGGTATAGAAAGCTTACATGCCCACAAGGCATCCGTCCCATGTTTTATTATTTTATATATTACTTATTACGGATCACCAAACTAATAACTAGGAATAATTAATTAAAACATATTTTGTATTTCTGTTCTTACTGTTGTAAAAAATAATACGAACTAAATCTGTTTTATGAGTAAAATTCCAATGAAATGATGATTTCCATTTCATTTTCCACGCAACGTTGGTATACTTCCAAATCTTTTACAGCGTTTTATTGTTTGAGAATGTTAGGAGTTAAGAAAAAAGAAAATAGTTTTAGAATGAAAACAAAAATTTAAAAAAAAAAAAAAAAAAAAAAAAAGAACAAAAATTTTAGTTTTAGAAAAATAAATTTTAGAGAAAGAAAAAAAAAAATTAGTTTTAGAGGTTTCAAAAATGAAAAGGCACCTTCAACGGTTCACAAAGCGAAGTAAAATTTATACGGCCTCCCCTCTCCAAATTATGGTTTTAATGATCCCCCCCCCAAAAAAAAATTATAGTTTCAAGTGTCTCATAAAAATTAATATTTCTAAAGGCTCCACAAAAGAAAATCACAGTTTTAAAAACTCCTCTAAGTGAACAAAGTTTGAAAACCACTCCCCTAACTTACTAAATATGTTAAAATTCAATATTTTTAGGTTCCAATGTTGCGTAATCTTTGGAGCTAAACAAAAACTAAAACGAGCAAAATAAAGATCTTACATTTGAATATCGAGATCTATTGAGCTATAGAAAGTGAAACAATTTTTGCCTCAATTCCCGTTAAGCTCTGAAAACTGAAACATCTGTTTAGAGCTTTCAGCAGGCACATGGAACCAAAGCTTCGGTGCTAACTTGGAAGATACGCTTGAGCTCTTCTATGAAAATGTATGTATTTCTGAGAATAGAATTTTTTACTTTACTGGAAACTGAGACTATTTTATTGGCATATGGTAGTCACTGTTTAGCTGACACAATGAGTAAGGGGGGATGCTAATTTTCATATGAAATCTGATACTTGGGATATGACTGTGGCGATATGATTTTTTTATCTCGTCTTTCATTCAGTATTTAGGTTACATGATGGAAAGTCATTAGTTTTACTCTAACTTTTAACTGAATATAGAGGATCAGGTTTTGGATAAGCTAATTTATTGAAAAATTTTATAGTGTAGTTTCATGTGTGATAATATGATATTCAGGCAATACAATTTAATAAATTGTATTCTATTACCAATTGCAAGATTAATAATAAACGTACCACATAGGGGGATAATCAGGCGTCCATTTCGCAGATAATATTACATTTTAACTACAAAATTATAATTTAAAAATTGAAATCTAAAATTTCAGTTTATAATCTAGTTCTTAACACGAAAAATAATATATGCTACTAGCATTCGTGTGATTTGGGAAGGTCAATATTTAATATACTTAATACAAATAAAAACAGCCTCTTTCATACATTAAAAAATAGCTGAAAGATTTCTGATTTTAACGGTCTCCCAGGAGGGCTTATTAAGGTTTTTTTTACGCTCTCGCTGAGTTCGCAGTCTACCAGTCTGCTGTTACACGCCTCCTAAACCATTTTTTTTTTGTCTTTTTAGCTTCATTAGTAAGCATCATTATTGAGCATAATTTTTTGTCACTTAAATTTATATATTATTTAACAGCGAAATTACAAAAGTTTTAAAAGCAGCATAGGAGTATATGTTTAGAATTCCCGATGTAGCGTTTAGTATAAGCATACTTTTTTTTTTTTTTTTGAGTCTTTTCTCAGTTCTTCATATCAATGTTTTTACGCCAAATGAAGGCCTTTTTCTTTATTAAATTTAAAAAAATTGTATTTAAAACGTAATTTGTCCTTTTTTAGTTCCTTGTATGAAATAAAAGGAGTATTATAATTGCGAAAAATTACGGGTATCATGTTCCAACGAAAATGCCCATTTTCCCCCACAGCATGGGCACCTGGAAGCTCGAATTTTGACTTTCGAATTTTATATTCCTATTTTGTAAAACTTCAATGGATTTTCCGGCCCACCAGCGGCCGAGCGGTAAAGTCGCTGAACACTGGTAGTTCGGTCTGAGGTTCGAATCCCGTGAACGGACTGGCTGCATGGGTGTTTTCGTGCTTTGCCCCGTGTGTAACGTGTATACGAGCCAGTTTCCCTTAGAAAGTCCTGCACGAAGGCATCCCTCCCCTTAGGCAGATAGCCCTAGTGTGCTTTGCCATAATTAAATACACCGCCACCACACCACGAATGGATTTTCCCCAAACTCAACGATTTCATAGCAAGCAGGGGCAAAAGTGTAAGAATAAAAACATTGTCGTCTCCAGAGCTCGAGAATGTCTGTATCGAAATTTCTAAAGATATGGCGTTTTTAAATATTCGGTGCTTTTGCTGTTGAATCGAATTTTGTGTGGCGTAAGCGCCAAGAGCGTGATATTTAATAAATAACGTAAACACACAAAACGCTAAGTATAAAATGGTAAAAATTGTTTTCTAAACACATCTTAGTGATAAAAACTAAACATTGATATGATAAACTGAGAAAAGACTGAAAAAAAAATTGAAAAATGTAAGCCAATATTTGACGCTGAATCGAGAATTCTAAACGTGCACTGCTATTCTGCTTTTAAAACTTTTTAATTTTGCTGTTAAATTCCATATGCCGTTAAGTCCGAAAAAAAATGATGCATCTAATAATAAATTAAAATGGCAAAAAGAAGTGAGTTTGTAGGAGTAAATGTATCGGCAGACTGGTAGGCAGCTTAAAAAACCTTAATAGACCTTTTTGTGCTATAGAATCATTAGGTTATTTTGAAGCAAGAGTACATAAAAAACGTACAATGCCCTCGCCGGGACTCAAACCTGGACCTCTCGAATATGCACCAAGTGTGCTATCGAACTACAAATGCATGCAGAAAGGAGGGCAACTGGGGATTAGGAGACCTAATCGCGAAATCTTGGTAGTAAATATTCAACACAACCAGCTTTTTTATTTCGGGTGACACTTTAGAGACATTTGATTTTTGAAGTAGGCGTAGATGAAAAATGAGCATTACGCTCGCCGGGACTCGAACCTGGACCTCTGGAATACATGTGCTGCCGTTACACTACAAAGGCCTGCAGAAAGGAGGGATAAAATATCCTACCGTTAAAATATAAATCTTCTCAGATTTTTTTTAAATTTATTTAGATTTTATACTTAACCTCATTAATTAATAAATTTAGTTTAATTTATACTGAGTCATTTTAACTTTTTAATCGACTTACACGTTTTGTATTATAAGCACGCACATTAATTTCATGTTTCAAATTGGAAGCAGAAGCATCATGGTAGCGGATTCTTTCCTAAAATTCAGTGCTCCTATCGATGTCCTATTGACAGCCTACGTATTTCGGCTCTGCTATATTTTAGCTACTTACGTTCTCATCTTCAAGTGGCCTCACTTGAGAAGCTAAAATCTCGAACCAGAAACCATTAATCTGACCAGGGGCGTTGCCGTCTGTCGATAAATTTCGTCGACGCTGTGAGATTTAAGCAGCACTGTGATGGAGCCAGCTGCTAATTTTCTTGTCATTCCAACCGTTCCTCCTGAGAAAACGATTTAGAACGTGAAGCCATGAAATTGTTAATCCTAAACCTTCTGCTGATATTCTTTGTTATTCACACAAAGAATGGTAAATTATACACGCACTTGCGTAGGGTACTTTTTTTGGCCCACATAGTTAATTCTAGTTATCAACTGCCTGAAATATAAATGTAATATCACAATGTTTGCATGCTTTTCCAATATATCTAAAAACAAAATGTTAGTTTGAAGTAAAAACAAAATTCTGCGCAACGTGCGTAATATGTATGCCATCCGAAACGCATTTTATCGATTTTAGTAACGCTGTAAATATTCATCAAATTTATCTTTTGCATGTATTTTTATAAAATAAATGTACATTTATGTATATGAATAAAAATATTATTCAAGAAATAAAAATAATGAATTTTAGGAAACCCGTTTATTTCTAACGAAATATTCAGTTTGTTAAAAAATTACCGGCTAATCTTTAGAATATGGTAACAGGTAGTTTGGCGACATTTTGGTAAGGCGATAAAGGTTACTAGCTAGGACTTTAGCAATAATCTGAGAAGTACACAGTTCGAATCACAGATTATTTTGTCTCAGAGAAATGAGAGATCATGAGACATGTAATGTGACATTTTCCGGAAAATTCCAATGGGAATTTTAGCTAATAAGCACTTAGAAACAATTTCGCTGCTAAAGTGCAGAATCGCTTACTTATTTGTTTGGCGCTTTTTACAAGAGTAAGAAGAATTGGATTTTTGTCAATTTTCTTCAAGTGAAAATAGGTCGATGTGTACATGGATGAAGTCAAAAGTGTGCGCAATGCCATTTTTGTGCAATTCTGGGAGGTTTTTTAAGTGATCATAGGTCGACGTGTACATGGATACCGTGTATATGCAATTCTTAAAAACGCGGCAAGCAGTGGGCGATTCTACACTTTCTTCCAATTTCGTACCTAATTTTCGTCATGATTAAGCACTTTTGTTCCATAAAAGTTCTAGCATAAGCGTAATTCGGCTAGCAGATTGAACTCAACATTTTGTCCAGCAATCTGGAAAAAAAAAAAAAAAAAACTAGCAGGTTGCTATAGCAGGGTTGGTCGCCAAAGTTTTGCCAAAAAATCGCCAAGTTACCATAATGTAAAGATTCACCAAATTACCGAATAGGCAAATTTAAAAGTCAAATTAAATTTATCAGAACTATTCTTATATACGCCTTCGCTTGGCGACAAATTTCTCGCCAAACATTTTTGGCTAGAAACTCCACGGCGCCATATTACTATCTAAATTTTTTTGTTTACATTTTGAATTTTAAGCCTAAAACGTCTGCAATAACCACGTTTTTAACATACAATTTACACCAAAAATCCGAAACAAAAACAAAAAATTTAGATAACAAAAACGTAAAGTTTCTAACCAAAAATATTTGACAAGAATCCATGTACCTAGCGATCTGTTTTAACTTAAAAAAATTAGAGAACTGCACAATCTATGCAGCGAAGGAATCTAGGAATTACGCACACCTCGCTAAAATAACCTAGCATAATAACAATAAATTTCAAACAATACCATGTACACAGCGTTCTGTTTTTAATTTTAAAAAAATCAGCGAATTGCACAATCTAGGCATCGCGCACAGCCTTGGCATTGTACACAAATCAACAAAATAAACTAAAATAAATTACAAACAATTCAAAAAACAACAATATCGACAGAAATTCATAGCAAAAAACAATGAACATAAAATTCTACAAAATAAGAACAAAAATAAAATAAAATGCACTTACCATTGTGAATGCTTCTTCAAACAGCAGATGTATCAATTTCAAACATCAGCAAAACTCATCCAAACCAATCGATTTAGACGCTTGTTTCTGAATGTTTCATGCTCCAAAACTCCAGAAAATAATCATAGTAGTAACTGCAAGTTTAAACTGACATGATTTTTTTTTATAAATTACTCTGGAATCATGAACTCTACATGGCAGTAGATGGGTTCATGTGGGACAATACTTGGTACAAAGTTTTGAAGATACCGCATTTATGTCTTGTCTGCAAACTTAATGCGAGTAATGCAGCTGGCACTAATACTTGCAATTTTTAATTTACGTTAAGTATTTTCAGACTCGATTAATCAATATTGGACTATGTTCCGTTCTAATTAGTGACTTCTCGGTCATGACTATCTGTACTGTCTGATTCCAAGAGCTTGTTTCGAAACATCTTTAATTTAACAAGCAGGTTTGCATGTTATGCATGAGATGAAGTTGCATATAATCATAGCAGATATTTGTTTCCTGGAAGGCTGAGAAAAGGGTTCTTTAAAATTTGGTTACTCAGTTTAATTTAAACGCGAAGTTGGCTCTCAAATATTCATCGGCGTGATATGGGTGGGTTATGGGTTATTCAATTATGGCAAAGCATACGAGGGCTATCTGCCTGAAGGGAGGGATGCCTTTGTAGAGAACTTTCTAAGTCAGCGTGATATACAGTTGGCAATTTTAATGCACGGCCGAAGACAGGAACTCTTATTTTGTCCGTTCACTAAGCAAAATACGCTCTATCTAAACCATCTCAAACCTCCACTGAAACGCATGTAAACTAACTCTCATTCTGACTGGAAAACAGAAAAACAGAAATCACAGTAACGATTCAGAACATAAAATTGGCCCAGTAGCGGCTCAGCAGTAAAAGCCGCTAAAAACTGACAGTTCGGCCCGCGATCGAATGCCGCAAACGGGCTGAGTGCATGGGAATTTTCGTGTTTTTCTCCATATGTAACGTATATACGAGACAATTTTCCTTAGAAAGTCCTCCACGAAGGGTTTCCTCCCGTTTGGCAGATAGCCCTGGATGCTTTGCCGTAGTCTTATAAAAATAAAATATAAAGCGACTGGTTAGAAATATTAAAATAAACCTCACAAGGTAAATTAAAATCTTTCATATTGCCAATTAGAAAATTCGTACTATTCCGTTTTGAGGACCATAAAAATTTCAGCGAAAATGTATGCGCAAAAGCGCCAAATCTAGCAAATACGCCCATTTAACAGCGTGCCAAATCTACCGTACGCGCTGATTCCAGATAGCGTAAGTTTATATAGTACTATATTTTTTAAGACGCCATTGAAATAGTTTAATTTTTAAATCCTTTTTTGATATCCTATGGATTTAACAATTGGGAAATTGCCCATGACGAAAAGTCTGCGATAGAATTTTGGGTAAGGTGCAGAATCATTCACTGCTTGACGCGTTTTTAAGAATTGCACATACTCGGTATCCATGTGCACATTGGCCTATTTTCAGTTAAAAAAAATACCAGAATTGAACAAAAATGGCACTGCGCACACCCTTGACTTTATCTACGTACACATCGACCTTTTTTCACTTAAAAAGTAAAAAGGAAATTAACAAAAATCCAATTGTTTTTTACCCTTGTAAAAAGCGGCAAACAAATAAGTGGGCGATTCTGCAATTTCTCGAGAATTTTTTCAAAGAAAAGGCATTATTCATTATAAAAAATTAGGTTTGAATAACAAACGAGATGAAATTATGCTTTAGCGATAACTCGGTAGCGAAATATCGATGCAGGCATCCGTTCAGTTATGTTTAGCAATTTTTATATAAATTATAATAATGATCTGAAATAGTTATTTACTCTTATGCTTCCATTCAGTCATGTTTAGCCTTTTTTATATAAATTATAATAATAAAAATGTATTATATGAAATTAACCTTTCATCTAAATTAAAACATCAATCTTAGATAGTTATTTACTATTATACTTCCTTTCTTGCGTTAGGGTTGCCGCAATTATTTTTGGCAGCACTGGCATCAACAATAGTTTGGCGTTTTTCTTTTCCCGCCCTCAAAACCGAATAGTACCGAAAATTCTTAAGAATGGATATTTAGGAGCCCGCATGAAAGTTAATTTAGAAATCTTATATTTTGCATAACAGCACCACTTGTTATGTCGTGTATAGTATAAATTCACAGAAAGTACTGTGACAAAACGTCCACAAACTGTGCAAATTGTTTATACTGCTAAAGTTATTTTTAACACTAATTAATTAGCACCTGAGCAAATTAATACCATTAAATATTGGTTCTTCGATCAGAGCTCTGTCTGCTGTGTTCATGGTTTTCCCTATCTGTAAAGCATTATCAGCTTGTTTTAGAAAATTCTTCACAAAGGCAGCCTTCTCCTTAAGCAGAAAGCTGTCGTATGTCTTATCAGAATAGATTAAGATAAAATGACATAGAAAACATTTTTAAAACTTAAAAAGTGCCCGAATGCTACCTTCAGCTGGGATAAAAAATATCCCCCGCATTTCTGAGCCGAAAACTTTCTCTATTTCAACGTGACAGCTTCCTTAAAATAAACTTCCAACAAATTATTCGGTTTCACTTTCCACGAAAACAAAGCGAATTTTATTCTTAAATAAATAAATACTTGCACTTTGGAGAATTTTCTTCAACTTCACTCTCGTCTGATAGGGTCCCCAGATGGCTGAATTACAATTCTGTGCAATCTCAAGCCGAAAAAAGCCTTTCTAACTTCAATAAAGAAAGAATTCGAAACGCGTCGAATTTTCGCTTCGTGGATATTCTTTTCTCTTTGTATACGTCTGTTGACGTAGCTAAATTAATATGCTTCTTTAGAAGAAAGGTTAATTTGCTACCACAGAAGGTTTCATGGGATACAGTTTTCTATTCCAACTCATTCTGAACTTTGTGATTTATTCTAGTTGCAGAATCTCACATGTCGTTTGTAAAGACCACTAGATTTTCGAGTTATTTTTATCGAATTGCAGCAAGGCACACTAATGGTTGCGTCACACACTCAAAACATTTCGAAAGAACGACTCTTTAGAAAACTTTTTCTACTTTGCCTCATGATATCAAACAGCCAATCGTAACGGATCACTTTGGGGTTACCATGTAAAGGGGAAACTAATTCTCCAGTTCAAATGACGGTTGATGATGGAGGACTCAATGCTGATAGCGGATTGGTTGTTGAAAACAAACAACTTAAAACTTTTTGCAAAAAGAAGGAAAAAATCGTACGTCTTTCTATAAATGGTAAAGAAAATAGAAAAATTGATTGAAATAGTTGTTCGTCCGAAGCAAATGGATGTGTGATAGCACCTATAGTTACTCTCATAACAGAGCGAAATTCTTCTTAGGGTATTTTCTAAGAGAAAATGTCTCGTGTTCATATTACACATAGAGAAAAACCATAAAATTTCTCATGTGGCCAGCCCATTTGATGGGATTTGCACAAGGGTCGTTAAAACTTTAGGCCGAGAAGCATCTAAAAGCAGTTTTGCGCTCGCTGGGATTCGAACCAGGTAATTCTCAATTGCTTTTTTTACATTTGAAACTCTTACTAGAACAGTGAATTAAGTCAGTTGGTGCACTAACTTCAATGTTTTTTGTCGATTGCGACCAAAAGTAAACTTTTAGTTTTTTGCACCGAAGAGTCTGTTGTCCTGCCCGCTGTCTGATTGCTTGTGTTTGCGTAGAAAATCTAATTTTAATTCTAAAAAAAATTTTTTAAATGTTTTTAACCGTATTTGGTATTTAAGATTTTTCTGTATTTTACAATTTTTAACGAAGGTGCTTCGAGTTTGTATGCATTTTTGCCCTGCCGCAAAGTGAGAACTGAATAAATTGAATGAGAAATCTGTAACGAAATTCGAGGAAATAATAAGTTTAAATGAAATTTAGCAAAAATGCTGTACAAGGAAATCATGTAGTGTGAACATCAGATACTTTTCTTTTCCATTTACTGTTTTAAAATTTAGGTCTAAAATCTTAAAAAAATATATATATATTCGAAGTTTAAAAAAGAAGGAGGGTAACTTCATTTTAAACCAATCTATGAATAATTAAAATACTTATTTCTGGTTGAAAATGATTGGCTGTCAAATAAATGGCGCCTTTCCTCTCCGTTAATTTATGGAGCAGCAGGTGTGGTGTCAAATAATTGGGTTACTTAACTAAAATTCAGGTTGTTTTCAAATAAACTTTTAGTTACTGTTAATTAAGTTTTATTGTAAGATCTTTATTCTTCGCTTGATGATAATTTGCTTTGACACTTTGTTTGCATTAAGTTAGGCCGTTAAGTTAACGTCAAGGTAACTAGTAGACTAATTAATTTAATTCTGGAGATGTGATCTTAGGGAAGTTTACGCGGGAATTCTGCACACTTTCAGATAGCGCTGGAAACCTGCATTCTCATTATTAATTAAAGCTGCTCATGGAAGGAACTTTCTTAATTATCACTTTAACTTTTTCTGATAGAAATAGGCTTACTCCCATATACGTCAGCAGTACCATGTAAAGGGGATTACTCCCATATACGTTTGTACTGCACTTTTATAGCACGTGTTATCTCGAGTCTACTGCGTCTCAGAGTTCATTTCAGTGATTGTTACATCTTAAATGTATGAGAAGTAACGTCACAACCTGAAATTACATTTACTGCTTACGACGCCATTTTGTTTGTTTTGTTTACTTTCGAAACCTATTTCTGAGATACAAAGTTTTATAGGATTTCTTTTCTTTTTTCCTGGAAGTAAATAGAAATTGCTAAAGAGTAGTTATATTATCTAGCGTAAAGATTTTTTTTAGCAGTTCAAGAAGGTATTATTTTTTTGCAGTATGTGATAAAACAACGTCATTCATAAAAGATGTTATTGCTAATCGATGACAAATAAATTCTTTTTTTCTTCCATATCATAAACTTGATTAATTAATAATACATTAGCGTTTAAAATAACTTTATCTGGACTTTTTAACTTGATTTTGGGACGACGCTATCTTTTTTTGCGAGTGCTGTAAATAAAGCAGATTTTCAAATCCCTATGTTAATTTGACTATAAAATAACTCCTTATCTTGGATACGCTTGCCTCGCATTTCTACATATAATAAAAGGAAGAGTCTGTCTGTGCGTGTTTGTCTTTCGTTCGTGCTGAACGTAAGCTAATAGACGCAGGAATTTGGTACATAGGTGCATCTACCAATAACGCAACAGGTCATCGATTTTTTTTTCAAATGGCGAACTCTAGTGGCTTATAGGCGTTGGCCACCACTAAGGCAGGAAGTGATGGTCATTTTATTATGGAGGCATCTAATAGGTGGGCCGCCGTTGTCTCCTATGTTTCGCTCAGTCTAGATTTTAAAAGTCCTGAAATCTGTCGTCGAAAATGAGACTCTCTATTAAAGAGAACTTGGCTCTAGTATTCCAATTAAGATGATCTCTGAAGCTCTGTAACTAGAGACCCGAGTTAGTGGGACACAAATCACTGATTTCCTTTCATTCACCTCAGTTGTCCACTTTTAGCAGCTTGTCCCTCACCGTATATCCTCATCGTCGATTCCGTGTAGCTTCTGCGTACAACCCTAGCATTCTGGGCTGCTGACGTCAGTTATCTATTTTCTGAGCTGTTGTCGCCTAGTAACGATCTTGAGAGTTCGCTGTGGCACGATTTCGGTTTTGGCCTGATTGCCCACATACATCACCAGCGTCTTTAAATGGTTCACAGATTCTTGAGACGAAGTGTTTGGCTGCTGTTTAATCTTTGCAGACCTGTGTGAATATCTGACAGCTTCCATTCTCATAACTGCTTTTATTATTAAGGATGCTATCAGATGCCTTCTCGATAACAAATCCCGCCTTCCACAGACGATCATCTTATAATATCTAATCTTATCTAATATCTAATCGTACAATCCATGAAATTAGAATTTGAAGCTTTCTTCGCACTTTTTTCCACATGTACCAAAAAAACTTGCATATGTTTATGCAACAAATGCGGATACCATTAGTTTGTGTAATAAAATTGATCTTTAACTACCAAACTTGATCTGCTTTTAATTTGATTTCACTTAATAGAACAACCTTAAAGTTTTTCTATTAATATTTCTCGCCAACGTATTACGTATCTGGTATAAAATTGTTTCTTTCCATTTATTTGTTGCTCACAGCAAATTTTTATTACTTGTCTTTTGCTTTAATTCCATTAATAAGACATAGCAATAATAATAAATTTTCATTTTAAAAGAACAACGCATTTCATTAGCCTTCGTTACAATGAAGACACCACAGTGCGCAGATCCTTCTTCTGGAATTTCGGAATAAGCACATTTTGTTAAAAGCTTTTGATGCTTTTTTTTTTTTTTTTTTAATACGAGACGCTCTTAGAATTCTTGATGGGCGATGGCTGTGAAATACATTCGATTGGTACTACTACTACATTCGGAACGACTTTTAAAGATTTCTATTACGAAGTATTGCATTAGAGCGCTTTCTTTTTCGAGAATGTTTTAAGTTTGGAATGGATGACCAAAATCTTGGAATGTGCGCTAAGAAAGAAAGAGGAAATACCCTAATGGAAATTTGGCCTGGATCCGTAGATGGGAGTGACGTTCGGAGTGCACGTGGAGTGTCCATATCATTTATTAATTCATGTATTATACCAAAGTACCATGTATAATGTATGTGCCATAATATGTAATGTTGATAAAATTTTAATACATATACTATATACATATTTATTTATATTTAAAAGCGGAAAGTTTTAATATTCTTTAATCTACACTTGCGTGAGGCGTACGGGCTTGTAACGGATTGAATGCACACAGTGCTGATGCTAGCTTAATAAAATTTATTTTACCAAAAGAAACACTTTACGGTTTTGTAACTTTTAGTTCTTTTCAGTATCGCAGAACACAAACAGTAGTTACACTTCAAGCCATTAAAGAATGTTAAACACAGAGGTAAATGCAAGGTGCATCTGAAACGCGAAGTTCTCACGGATATTTAAATAGACCGAATTCAGCTCTGAACCAACAAACTGAGAACAGATGCCTTCTCCGTTCATATATGGTTTTCATATGACCGCCGAGAAATCTCTAGTACCTTCCACTTCTCGAATTTTCTGACATATAGGTTTAAAAATTGCATCTAAGAGCCAGATACGGTTAAGTTACGAATAGGGATCAATTACAGTACCTATAATAATTATACAGGGACTGGACTAAAATGTCGCCAAGCGGTCGCAAGGTTAGGCGACGTTTGGAGATTTGTCGCCAAATTTGGTAAAAAAATGTATTTGTGAAAACCAGTTTGGCGATATCTTGCCAATTTAGAAAGATAACCATTTATTTACTCAATGTCAGACTTACCCAGTAACCCTATTTTTTCGATAAAGCTTCGCCTCTTTGAAGCATTTCATATTACATTATTATACAAAAAATAATAAAATTTTAAACACAACGCCATTTAAATTATTTACAGATATACAAAAATTCGTAACAATATGTAATTACTGTATTCTAATATATAAAGCCGTAAAGTACGTTGTTTACAGCTAATATACCGATCAATTACATATATTCAATTAAATATCTATTACGGTCATACAGGGACTGGCCCAAATGGTAGCCGTTTGGCCTCTTTTGAAGATTTCTCGCAAAATTTTGGCGATATAAATTAATTGCAAAACCGTTGCCAGCTTGACAATATCTCGCCAAATTACTGAGATACCCATTTACTCAATATTAAATAGACTTGCCCCTGTATTCTTACTTTTCCGGCATAGCTTGCCTCTGTAGATTTTTGGCGTTGCATTGCGCAGAAAAATACAATAATTGAATATATAACAGCACTAAATAATTTTAATGATGTTATGTTTAAAATTGTATTATTTTGTGTGTAATATAACACGAAATGCTTGAAAGAGACAAAGCTCTATTGGCGAATAACTTTTATCACCGAATTTGGCGAGAAGTCGCCAAAATCGCAATATATGGCCACGATTTGGCGATTTTTATCTATCTATAAAGTTTGTAACAATACTTTTAAAACGTGCTACATAAGATGATCATTTCAATGAATTTTAAATGCAATTAATTGAAAGTCAATTGATGTACTGAAAGACTGGAAAGAGTTTTTAATTATAAATTGTTTCGAATATTGCTGTCGGTAAAAAAACTAAGAAGTTAAACACGTGTTGAAAGAAGGCACAGAATTATCATTTTATCTGTCGTCCAGCAACAGTGACGGAGCAATTTAGTAAAATGTGTTTGAATTCAATAAGGATAGAAATGTTTGTTTTATTTTACACTATTTTAGCACCGTTTCGAAAACACGGTGTTACTTAGGAACCTATCTACGATGTTAGAAGAGGAATACATGTACTTCTTCCCAAGTGTAGCACAAAATTCAACGCATCTCTGCCGTAGAGCCATAGTTTTTCAACTGCACAATCCAACAATTCAGTGTATTATATTAATGTGTATTGTTGCGTTCTGAGGGTTCGTGGATTTGGAGTAACTGAAGATAACACTTGTTGAAAAATCAATACACAATTTATTCACGAGTATTACACAGTGGAGTTCTAAAGACACGTTTACAGTCGTCGAAAAACTGCGATAAACATAATGAAACGATGAGACACACAGCCTTCAGCCTGCAATGGTGAAGACAGCTTCACGGCAAAGCACTAAAGTACAGCTCCCGACTTGGTTCGACCACTGTCAAGCTGAACTCAAATACTACTACTGAACTCAACATAATACTGATGAATTTAATATATACTCCGCGCAAAGGCAGGGCTTGTGTATAGCTTTTAGCCTACCATCAAGAACACTCCCGAGGAAAACCGTCAAGAATGCGTTCTAGAATGTTTTCGCTCCGCCTACGGCATATCGCCAATTTTTTCACCAAATGGGCGATTTCGCGCCAAATCTGGAAACACTGCATTTCCCTGTCAATTTCTGGCAACCCTAACCCCGCTTTGCGGGGAAGCTATCACACCGCAACCGGGCATTTCGCAAAAGTATGTATTATTATGTATTCGATGCATTATATTATAGAACTGATAGCATTTACAAACATTTGCAGCATTGTTGCTTTTAATAAAACCTAGATGCTTCCGACTCCATGAGTTTTCTACCTGAAATTTTCGTTTGGTTATTTATTGATTTATATTTTATGAATCATTCGCATTTTTCTGCTTATAAATTTGTCATTTCAGTCTTCATATTACAACACTCTGATTTCGCCTATATCTTTGTCTTTTCATTTATACGTCATGGCGCAATAGGTTACACCACTGCGACATTTACCTCTCATGCGTCTGGACAATTTACCAAAGCAAATTACTTTTCGCAAGATATTAAATTAATTTACAATCAGTACTACTTAGAAAACTGCCAGATGTACTGACATTTTCATGTATCATAATGTCCATAATTTATCTTTTCAAATTTAAACTGGGCATTCAAAACTGTCGATGTGATCACTTCATTAAGACAAACATTTCTGAGAGTTACCTGTAATTCTGAGAAAGCAAATAACTGATTTAGAACCGTGGGTGTTTATCTTTCAAAGGTTTCCTCGCATTTGCCTGCTAATAGTAGTATTTGACTTATCATTATTTGACGTATTTTGTGTGCCTAATTGATCTAGTGTACAATCTATATAATGAAATTCATTTTAGGTATACATAATTGATATTTTGATAAATATTAGCATTACAATACTGTAATTACATTGCAGTAACTGTAAAAGACATCTCTAAAGCCATATGCGTTACAAACTTAGGCACAGAAATATCATTTTGTCTGTTGTCCAGCAACGATTTTGTTTAAAGAAGTTCTTGGTCAAACTAATCTTAACCATTGTTTCTAAACGAAAGCACTTTATTTCATATTGATTAATGTTTGAAAAATCCTATCATGTTTTTTATTCGAGCGAACCTAGCGTATTGCTTGTGTTTTCCGAAAAGTGAGAATCCCTTTCGCGAGATTGCTTACATCACTTCCGGTTACCTCGTTTCTCATTGATTAAAGCAAAAGCAGATGGAGCGTGTTCAAACACGTTCCGGCGAAATGATGTTTTACATAATTTTCCGCTTAAAAAAACTGTTATGGCGAAAGGGGTCACCTTGGAGGGGAAGAGGGGAGTTAATGCAATTAAGCCACGGGTTTGCATTTTCGGCGCGTTGCTGATGAAATTATTCTGCTTCCTGGGGTTCCTGTTCTAGCGCATGGCGTGCATGTGTTCCATCAATCTTTGCACCCAGCTCGAAATAGAAGTTTCAGTATTGTCAGGTGCAACGTTAGGTGGCGCTGTTGTCGCGTTTTCACACGTGAAAGGCACAAGACTTGAATAAAAGTGTTTTAGCTGAGCTGTTTTCGGTCGCAATGCGCGTTTTGCGATTATAATTGCGTTGTAAACATTCGTCTGTTGACATTTAATAATTCCTAGGAAGAAAATAAATGCAAGAACTCTGTCTGAAGTTGTGACAGCATGTTTATACTGAGCTTACTTGTAAGTGCTATCTTAGGGCAAGGTATAATAAATGAAACAGGTTTCTAACATCCTATTACTACGAGACCAGAAATATGCTATATTCCGAAGAATTCTTTGAAAGAGGGTAAAAAGAAAGAACAGAATTTCTGTAAGAACAAAGTATTAGAAAATTTCAAAAATCAGTTTAACAATCAGCACAAGTGGGAAACAGCGCACATAGCAACGACGTACGCGATGCATATTTTCGTTTCTTTGGTATACCGTGGTTTGCGCATACCAAACAGATTCTTTTAAAATGGTTTTTGTTAACGGACATATTAAACCTTAAAGTGCTATAAAAATTCATATTTTTGTCTTTAATTTCAATGCAAAATAATGTGAAAATATTAATATTGTTTTAAATCCTAAACTGCTCTAGTAGCAATTTTCTCCAATCCTAATTTAGATGCATATTAATGAGATATATCTACAATAAAATGAAAAGAGAAAAGCATGCTAGATTCCATAGTTAATAATTCTTTATTGGTTAGAGGTTAGTTGTAATCTCTTTTTTTGTTTCTAACACGCGATCACATGCACTGGTGTGAGATAACTGAGCTGTTTCGCTTTCGTTGCTTACGTCAATTTATTTTGTTCCAATCAGGCTAACATTTTTCGAAGTTGTATATCAGATCACACTCTTTAAACCAGGGGAAAACCAGTGTTTCCTAAGAATTTCTTCAGAACAGATTCCCTTGGATATAGTGTGCGGATTCCGGCGTTATTTGGAGTTTTTTCCCCATTTCCTATTTCCATCATCTGCTTGGATTGGAAAATGTTCACCACTTTCACACAAACTTTAGTTTAAAAAAGTAAAGACCATGTTGGTGAAATGTTTGGTTCTAAATGGTTAATTCCCAAGGAACTTCCTGAAAGATAGACGATGAACTCTATATTTTATAAAGACTGAATTGCCAAATTTCTAAAGAGAACTCAGCGAATTAGGACTGAAAAAATTCAATCATATATCTGTTTTTTTCTGCGCGACAGTACATCTGTGCACTATTTCAGTTTCGGCGAACAGTTTTTAAAAAGAAAAATGCCACAATTCTCAAACACCCTTCTTAAAAACCAGGTTTGACATTTGTGAACGAGTTTTTCTTCCCTAGAGTTAAGTGTCACCTGAAAGGTCGTTATTTTAACAGGCCTGAAGTGATTCATGAAAGTGTAATCAGAGATTTAAACAATATTTTAACCTTAGAAAATCGAAGCTTTCGCTAACCTCTATACTTAAAATAATGAAGCGCCCTTTCCCGTTCATTACCCGTCTCGTACGCTTCTTCCCATCCCCGCCCATTAACATACAAAGAGGTGTGAAGTTTTCAAATGACATCCTTTCTACTTCTTAACAAAGAAGCTTCCATTAATTTTAGTCCAAGCTGTGTGTACTAAGGTGATTTGATGCATTTGAGTAAACCTCACCTGCTACTTCATACCTCAAGAGGTGGGAAGAAAACGACATCGCAATCTCGGCCGTTTTGGGCCGTTGTGTTCACTTGAATGAACGATCATTTCGGGCATTTTAGCCTTCAAATAACATTGTCTAACATTCATAAGCATTTTCTGACATTCATAAGTATTCTCTAATATACATAAGCCTTCTCTAATATTCATAAGCATTCTATAACATTCATAACATTCTAATAACATTCATAAGCGTCTCGGGCACTTTGGCTATCAAAAGTTTATTTGAAGGGCTTCTTGATTCCATCGTCAAACTTGTCATTTGACAAGTTTGACGATGGAATCAAGCAACTACTTGAATGTGCCAAGAGTAGTGTAAGCTTGCAAGGATAGTATGTAAGCTAAACAATTAGATTGTTGGTTTCCTCATCTTACGATTCGTGCAATAAGATGGCATACTCGAGTTCCTGCGGTAACCTTATAGCCCGAAATTAACTCTCTTGTAGTCGTTTCAGGGCTTCTTCGAGACGACAATAACAGAAACCTGTGCTTATATGCAGGCATTCTTCTTGACGCCACTGACTAGGCTCTCTATAACTGATTCACTGGTTAAAAGCAATGTTAAAGTCTTAATAATAGTTTTTAAAGCATATACAGATCTTATACGACCTCCATCTGTATTTGTTCTTCTCTCGAATCTTTGAGTTAGAAGCTACTTAGCTACCTTTACTCTTTACTTCAGTAATGGCTTGAGCCATAGCTAAGAGCAGTGGTAACATTCAGAAGCCATATTAATTCTATACAACACTATACATCTAAATTTCAATATGCGTTCATTTATTAACAGATTGTCAGTTGGCTAGTATGTATATTTCATGCGCTAACCAATGATTAAAAAGACTATTTTGCGTTCTGATAATTAACATATATATTTACATTACTGGATATTCGTTAAAAACATTAAAATCATGAACATTTTTTTTTCAGATTACATAGTATTTTTTTTCCTCAGATACTGATTTATATTGTTGACTGTCAAAGCTATGCATGGCACTGAGAACTTACGATTCGATTATAATCAATATCAAGTATTGAGAATTACACCTTTACAACCATGGATAGTCAATGCATAAATTCCCAGTATAGGACAGTGTAGTGAATTTAGACACACTGTTTAAAATATAATCAGTCAGAAAAGCATTGATGACTGTGAAGGACATGTGTCAGTCGGTGGCTTGGCAAATGCGGTCAAGAGCAGGAGACTGACGTTAATTACGGAAGGGAAAAGCAAACGGCTGTGTCAGGGATCATAAGGAGAGATATATTTTTTTTAAAAAAGTGTTTTTTGGCTAATTTATACATTCAAAGGAAAATGCAAGTTACTCACTGAACTTCACTGAAGTCTGAATAACCTTTAAACCCGATGAACAGTACATTTGTGTGACAAGGCGAGCTTTCTGACTGTACAATCTGTTTTACATTTAGCGAGCTTGTGCCGAATAAGTTTATTCGCTATTTTATTCGCTATTCTGCAATATTTTGTAATTCTTTTATTTTTTCATTTAAATTTTATTTTTTTAAAGATAATTTCTTTTTATTCACAAATATTTATATTTTCTATTTTTCTAATAAGTGAAACATTTAATTATATTCTGCTATTTTGTTTTCATAAGATAAAGTACGAAACCTTTGTTAAAATTTTCATAGCTCACTGTAGTTCAGTGACCGTATTTTAATGTGCCATTTTATTCGCGAGTCCATTCATCCGATTTGAAACTTGGAAATGAATCAACAAATCGATCTTTCCATTCAGTTGGACCTATCGACTTGAATACAGTGAGCCTGAGTAAACGGGAAGTACCTTTCGTAAATATAAAAACTATTATAAGCGCATTTCTAAATAATAATTTTAAAATATAATTTTCACAGCTGTTTGACGCTGCTGGGATTTTTTTAAACACTGTGGCATGACAGTGCCTAGTAATAATAGTTTTAGCGTCACTAAGAATCATTTTCTAGATTCTCATATTGATTTGTTTCCAAAAGATATTAATAGCTGCAATTGACGAGTATGAGCAATGCATAATACATACATATATAACGTAAGCATACCATAAAGAAAAATGAACCCCAACAAAAGCTGATCGACTGCTATTAAACTCTAAAGAGGGGTTTATCAGAGGGAAAATGGCAATTAAAATTCCATTTAATTGATTTTAATTATTTATTTACTGTATCGATTTATAACTAATTGTAATGGATTGGAATATTTGAATATGAATTAGCTGAATATTTAAGAAAAATATTATGACTGCGAGAATAGGGAAAAAAAAAAAAAAAAAAAAAAAACATTTTTTGAATATTTACTTTCTTATAGAATGCAGATAAATTCATTTTTACTCAATGAAAATCAAAATTTAGTAGCTAATTAATCTGTCTTGTATCGAACACTTCAGTTAAGCGATCCGTATTAATGTGCGCTTTTTTTAAAAAAATTTAAATGCTTCAAGAATAATTAGAAAAGGGCATAACTCTCTTCTTACCCTTAAATTCTTCAATAAAAAAACTGCATTTTCAGCTATAACCAAGTGAAATAATTTTCTAAATGTAATTCAAAGCATGAAAAATAAGGTACATAAACAGCTTTGAAATGAAACTAGCATTGAGATTCTCTTTAAGAAATATGGTGAAGCTTAACAAAAAGTCTACGAAGTGAAGTAATTCCGTAGAATATTTTCTAACTCTTTATGATTAAATTGCACTCAATTATACTTTATAAACGACATGTAAATACTATTTAATGTATATGTGTGGATGTGTGTGTGTGGCTCACTAGCGGCTGAGCTGTAAAGTCGTTGAACTCAGGCAGGTCGATCCGGGGTTCGAATCCGGATCGACGAGGATGGCTGTATTGGCGTTTTCGAGGTTTTCCCCACGTGTAACATGCATAAGAGTCAGTTTTGCTTCTAAAGTTCTCCACGAGGCACCCTTACCCTTAGGCAAATAACCGTCGAATGCTTTGCTATAATCAAACAAACAAGACCAAACAATAGATACATAAATAAGTACCTTAAAAAACTGCTATATTTTATGTATACTTATCAAGTAGTATTTGGATTCTAACTGATTGTATATAATGTAATCCCTATGACGGCCCTAACAATTCTTTTTCACTTAAAGTCGTAACCCAAAAAGAGAACAAGTAAAATTAAACTTCAGATACGTATACAATACTGAATCTAATACAAAAAATACAAAATATAAAAATAAATTATATATGTACGAAACCTAACTAACTATTTATATTGATATTACGTAAATATAGGTACGGTAATGAACATTGTATAATAAAGATATTTTATACCTTGTTCTATATTTGGTTCCATTTATATATAATTTAAGGATTTCCATTTAAGGATTATAGTAGTAGTTAATACTACTCATATAAAACCCAAAAGTGCATCAATAATGTATTTTTCAGTATTATTTAATTTAATTCTTAAGAATTTTCTGCAGTCTAGTTTGCGTTATTTTATTCATAAGTCTCAAATAAAAACAATTATTGTTTATATTTCATTAGAAAATTAACCAAAAAGCAGCGACCACAATGTAATTGAGAAATATTCCTTAGCCGTGAAAAGGTTGAAAGCCATTCGGTTATGACTATTATCTCTCATACTCAGTTACTTCGCATACATGGAACATAGCATTCGAAATGAAAAACTCAATATTTACAACAAATTCATTCGTGTAACCTGTATAAAACTGAATGTAGAGAAGTTAGATGTTTAAACAACCCCCACATTTTCAAAAGATCTGGAGCAAGATTGTCCGTAGGGTAGGGTAATACATTTAAATAGATTATATTAAAATGAACAGAAATCAAAGGGTACCGGTAACAATCAAAATCACTGGTGTTCCAGAAGATGAAAATAACCATCTGTGGGAATGCTTTCTTGAAGCATTGCCACAGGCAGTAATTTTCAACTAATTGGCAGCATGGCTGGTAATTGGCAGCATTTGCGAAAGTATATGTATGAGAAATTCACGGTAGGGTAACATATCATAGCGTAACATACCTTCCGAAAATTTTCGAAAGACTTCGATTAGGACTTAGCGTCAAAAGATATCGATGTTATTGTCATTTGCACCTGCTAGAGCACCTCTAGTCGAAAAATTCTGTCAACAGATTTTAAGGGCAACACGGTCATAGTAGAGCTTGTGTAACCATGTGCAAATTCAGATTATTTTTCTCATGTAATTTTTTAAGCAAAAAATTCTAGCATTATTCTGGGAATTCATTGTAGTAAATAAATGTTTTATTTTTGAGGTATTTTCTCCCTCCTTTCTGCATATCTTCGTGGTATAACCCTAGTTCACTCGGTGCATATTCCAGATGTCCAGGTTCGAGTCTCGGCAGAAGCATTGTTCATTTTTCACTTCTCCTGCTTCAAAATAGCCTAATAACTCTACAGTGGCTCCCGAACTAAAAAGGTGGTGGATGATGATTCTACACCACTAGGATTTCGCAACTGGATCCCTTAATCCCCAGTCGCCCTTTAAAAGGGGGATAATATTTTTCCCTCAATCCAGCATGCCTTCGTGGTGTAACAGTTGTCACACTCGGAGGGTGTTTGAGAGGTCCAGGTTGGAATCCCGCAGAGGATATTGCTCATTTTTTCAGTTTCCTGACATAAAAAAAAGTCTAAATCTACAGTGACGCCCGATCTAAAGGATGGTGGAGGATGATTTTTCACCACCAGGATTTGACCCCTAATCTTCAGTGGCACTTTAAAAGGCGTAATATGTATGGTATTTTCTCCTTCCTTTCTGCATGCCTTTGTGGTGTAACGGTGGCACACTCGGCGCGTATTCGATAGATCAAGGTTCGAATTCTGGTTAGAGCATTGCTCATTTTTTACTTCTCCTGTTTCGAAATATACTAGTGTTTCTACAATATGTTTACAAGCTAATGTAATTTAACACAGTGTATGTCTAAGCTGCAGTCTTCTCTGTTGGGTGACTCTACTTTTAAAAATGTCAGAGAAACTACGCAAATGGTAAATTAGTTCCTCTTACTTTTATATTCTACAATAACTTAAGAAATAAATGCTATACTAAAGTCAATATTTTCCAGTTTAGTTTAAGTTTGTTATTTAATTTGAAAATAAAACTGCTTTCGTCATCGTAATTGAATATTCATCACCTACAAAATAAACCGATAAAATAAAAAATAAGAGTATATAATGATATAAGACTTACATTAAAACCATGTCGCCAATTTACGGAAGACTGATAAAAGTTTAAACTGGAGCAAACGCTTTTACAGACTAACATCTTGAAACTATTTTTTAAAAACATTTTGGATCATATTTTAAAGTATGTTACGGAAACGTGTAACATGAATTCCTTTGAGATATATTTCTAGCAGAATGTGAGTTATTCTTTTCGTTGAAGAAACAAATTAATTTGCATGTAGAAGAAGAATTTATTCTATTACAATGAGGGGCAGACGAAGAACAAACACGAATATTTAGTACGTCTCGGATTTCTTCTTTATTGAAAGTGGGAAATGTTACTGCTCAGGAAACTCAGAGGTGCAATCAACCATCTTGAGACCCTAGCAGACGAGACTGAAGTTAAATAAAATTCCCCAAAATGTTCATTGATTAAGGAATAAAATTTTCCGCTTTTGTTTCGGTAGCAAATCTTAATAATTTTTTGGAAATTTTATCTAAAGAAAAGTATCATGTCAAAATATTTTTTCCCTAATATGAGGAAGATATTTTTTTTTAATATTTCATATTTTTTTATCTTTTATTTGACACGAAAGAGGAAAGGGGTATTTATTAGCTATAAAAATGCTGTTAATTTTCATAATTATTAATTGGATATACAGTGAAAACCGTTTAACACGAAACTGAGGGACTGAAATACTTTTCATGTTAAAAGAATTTCGTGTTAAGGATATTGCAACATATATATATATATATATATATATATATATGATGAAAAAATTTAGTTTGGCAGTCGGGAACTTTTGAAGAATCACAAACATCACTTGATATTCCAAATATACCTTTATTACTTGTGGCACATCACAATGGGGGCCAATCTGCACCCCGCAATTTTGATGATAGCGCATTACATTTTAAGCAGAAGCTGCAAAAGCAAGAGACGTCCTTATATTCGGGAGCAATGACCAGGAATATGGATGGCGTAGAATTGTTGATCCATAATGACTAAAAAATTGGAGACGAATGCAGATTAAATCTTCAGTTTTATATTCAGCAACATATTACGGTTACACACAATTCGGCACACCATATGTGCCTGTTCCAAAAGGCTTACATTTTTCATTACTTTGTAGCAAGAAAGCAGCAGAAAGACAGCAGCCAAAGCGTGGAAACAAGTGCGTAAAGTTCAGGAGGAAATCTTAAGTCAACTGAGTTAGTTTTGGTTCTCAAAGCATTCTGATTGCACAGTTAATGTTGCTCTAAAGTTACTATTGGCTGGTTGAGTTTTAGTTCCATTTACATCATCATGATTATGTAAGAATCATATGACGTAAAATATTCTCGAAATGACGCAGTGCAGAGAGGGGATACTACTTTTGGAATAGAGGAGGGAAATTTGCGTTGCTAATTTAATCTTTAATATATTCCTTTATTTTTTTTATATTTATATATATATACAACAAAATTCAGTTTATTAGAGTACATTTTATTTGCATAGATATGTATATATGCATGTATTTAATAAAAATCAGTGAAACAAAAACATCTACAAGAACTTAATTTAATATAAAATTTTCAAGTTTGTTGAAAAACTAAACATTTATTGAGGTTTTGGAAAATAATCTGATATTTTTCTTTGCTTTGCCTTTTTTAGCATCAAATAGTCGACAAATTATTCCATGTCGTCCATTTTGGTATTCATTTCCCTATTGGGATGCGTGTCTAAATAAATGCGCACTCTTTTCATGATGTTCCTTATTTCGGATGACATGGGAACAGAACTTGCATTATTCATTTCATTTGCGTCTTCGGACTCTGCAACAATGATATTTTTGAACTTCGTACAAACTCCAGAATGTCTTTGTCTGCCATAATTGCGGCTGTATAACACATTATCATCATCTACTGCAAAGAATCCTTCCGTTGATACAGTAGGACACTCCAATAATACGGAAACGTTCTCAAACATTTCATTAAGTGTCGGCTCAGTTTCAATATCCCTCTTCGCCATTTCTTTTGACGCGAACCAAACTCACTAATTTTTACAGACAGTACTTCATCGAATCCCAAGGCCAACTGATGAGAGATGAGATGTTTTTGTAGGGGTGGAGGGTGTAAGTAACTTAGAAAAAACAAAATTGGCTTGTGTCACAGGATATTCCGAGGGTATTTCAAAGCCAAGTTAGAAAGCATCCTTTCTACGAAGCATGCGAAACCACATCTCTTTCGTTTCACACCTCTTTTAAATCTCGCTGGCGAAGCTGGTATTTTTCCGCATTTTGTTCATTCCCAGAAGGGAAAATCTTTTCGTGTTAAGCGATTTCCCTTTCGTGTTAAAAGAAAAAAATGCTTGAAAATACGTAGTAGATTGTCGGAACCATTATATTACTTCGTATTAACCGATATTTCGTTTTAAGCATTTTCGCGTTAAACGTATTTCACTGTATTATAAATTAGATAAATACATTATTTTTACTTAGACTGAATGAAAGAAAACAAATGAAATATATTTACCTAATTATAATAACACACGAGCTAAGAGCATTACTTATTAGTCCAAAGGCGCTTTGTCCTTGAAGGACTATTGTTTTCGCTTTGCGATTTTGCGTTGAATCAGTATAAATATCCGTTTCATTTTTCAAACTGTTGCCACCCAATGTTAGAGTCCTGAATTATATTTGAAGAAATTAAATAATGGAAAATCTGCATAAACGTATGTATATTTCTCGCATCGTGATAAAACAACGGTACCTAGAGCCATCGAATTTTGAATGATGTAATCCTACTGCGAATATGGACACGTGGAAGTCCAAATTTGAAATTTGGAATTTGTTTTATGATCGATTTCATATTTTGTAAAACTTTAACGAATTTTTGAGTAACAGACTGAGGATTTCAAAGCAAGTAATGGCAATACGGGAGAAAAAAAACTTTTTATCTCAGCGCGTGGAACTGTGTATCGAAAATTCTAAAGATAGGCTCATTTTAAAATTATTTTGTGACTTTGCTCTTGAACTGAATTTTATGGTTAAGTACAAAGAACATAATATTTAATAAATAAAGGTAACACACATAACGTTAAAAAAACGCCATTTTGGACGTAATTTAAAATCTGAAACCTTTCAGTTTTTTTTAATTAATGTATTGTTACAAGTATTCATATGGATATACACAGAAAGACTGGTATCTAATTCGAAGCGAAACACGCCAGTGGCAAATATAAAATTAGGCAGAATAGCAGACCTAGACTAACGTAGAGTTTAAATAAAACTCTGTCGATTTCGAGATTACCCCAACCAGAAGTACCTTTCTTCAGGAGCAAACATATTTTTGCAAATTTGTAAGGGCTGACAACTATTTTATATGGAAGAATATAATACGTGTAACATCACTAAAATGAATAAAAAATCATTGTGCGAGAAACATGATAGTAAAGAAATGTGTAACATATTAGAATTTTGAAAAGGATCGAGATTAATTGGATTCGAACTAATGTATCTACCTAACCAGGAAAACGTTAAAATTTTGCAACAAATATCAAAATCCTAAGTTCGAAAATGAGAAGTAAACAAGTTCTGTTGTTGTGATTCACTTGTCTGATATCAGAGCATGCCCTTGAAATTCATAGTGTCTAAGACGCCAGATTGCCCTTGTCGTTGGTACGAGCCTAGCACGCCATACAGGGGACAGCACTTTGCACATTTCCGCTCGCCAATTTTGAAGGACAGTACCTTGGGGGAAAGGTCTGAGTGTCTCCCAGCTCCTCTTCTCTTCCTATCAAACTCTCGAGAGGACTTTCGGCTCGCCACATATTTAGAGTGCCCGCATGCCGCAGAGACACTGTACATTTACAAACATCCGTGCCTTCGTCGGGATTCGAACCCGGACACTTCGGTACGGAAGTCATCCCGATTGGGTGACAAACAAATCTTTGGTAGTTAATCATGCTTTTGCAATTAAGCACAACTTTTTTTTTTTTTTTTTTTTTTTGCTTGTGCGAAAATTATCTGCAAAACATTTTACGTTCGTAGGTAGGTAGGTAACGGGGAGCACGGGCACTGTCCCTTTACCATAATGGTTAATCGGTATTGCACCGTGCCCACCACTGTCTAGAGCCAATGTGTAGGAGCCACATTTGCGCCCAGCACCAAAAGCCGAGGCCCAACGCTCGGACCATCCAGAGGGCAGTGAAACTGACCAAAAGCGCTCTCCACACAACGCTCACCCAATCGTCCAGGTATTAGTACATATGATAGCAAATACTGAGATTCTTTGACGATTATAATACAATGTGCAATTGGTATATAATGAAATTGCAATTATAAATATACTGCATAATACAACTCCAATAGTACAATATCAATGTAAAAAGTAAGATATAATTACAAATGCAAATATTTCGTGAACCATAAGTGCAAAATAATAGTAAGTTAAAGGACTACTGCTTCAAATATTAGTACATATGATAACATACTGAAATTCTCTGACAATTATAATACAATGATCAATTGGTACATAATAAGATTGTAAATACAAATAGACTGTATAATACAATACAAGTCAAACAGTACAATATAATGCAAACACGAGTATGTAATTACAAATGTTAATATTTCATGAACCATCAGTGCAAAACAATACTAAGTTAAAGGACTATGTATATCAATGCAAAACGTAAAGTTAAAGAGTAGTAGTATACAATGTTAGATATAGATATACTATACAAAAGAAAGTCATATTCGTACAACAGAATGGTATTGCAATTTAAATACCAACAGTATTAAAATATAATTATAATAATAAACTAAAATAAAAATCCGAACATATGACCAATACAAAAGCAAAATGTTATTCTTAAAATATCTATGCAATGCATATTCAAATACAGTCAGTAGATATATACTGATATAATTATAAATGCATAACAAGTTAAAGACATATCGAAAAAACAACCCAATACAATCGATAAGATCTAAACAATACAAATTCAAATACTAAAATAATCCAGATATTAATAGAAAAGTAAATGCATATATCAAATGGTACTTCTAACAAAGATAAATAAAATATATATATATGTAAACATTCTTATTGAACAAAATTCAACGAAGATTCAATGAGACAAATCCCAATCCAAGCATGTGATAAGTTGACATATGGGAATAGTAGATTAACACTAACATGTATGCGTACAATATAATAAAATTGTAAATTATGTTACCAAGCACAAGTCAGTACCATAGGAATGAAGTATTTCCATAATTTTAATCAGTTTTTTAACTAAGTATTTTTGTTTAATTAAAAACTTACAAAATGCACGAGTGTTAGTATTTGGTATGGGAATGTGATAATCTTGTGTAATAGGACACTGAGTCACATAATATTCAGGATTTCCAAGTTCACCACATACACACATATCAGTATTTGAAATCCCATGTCGATAATAGTAAACTGGATAGGGTCCATGCCCTGTAATATAACGTACCAAATGATGATTGGTAACCTGTCTTTGTATATCAACATATGAAATATGAAAATAAGTACGACGACCTGTGTCGGAGTCATCCCAGTTTGTTTGCCACGCAGAAATAGTCTTGAGTAAAATTTCCTTTTTAAAATACGAAATTGGCCGTTTTACCATTAGGTTTTCAATTTCACCAATATGATCAATACGTTTTTGGGCAGCTATTTTTGCAAAGAAGTCTGCTTGGATATTGCCAATGTTATCTGCATGACCTTTTGTCCAGGCCATCAGTATTTTAGAATTTCCGGACATGAGCAATTCCTGCTGAATGGCAGAGATAATAGGCGAAGAATGCCTTGGATTTTTAATTGCAAAAAGAGATGAAAGGCTATCCGTTATTATTATACCTTCCATCTCGCCGGTTTGTTTAAGATATTGAACAGCTTTAAGAATAGCCATCGCTTCTGCTTGAAAAACGCTGTTTTCAGCAGTAAGATGTCCTAACCATTTAAATATTTGGTCTTCATTGTGATAAGCCACAAGGGCACAACCAGTTTGTTGTTCAATTTTCGAACCATCAGTGAATATCTGTAAGTGAGGTAGTTGTGGCAAATTGTCACATTTCAAAAAGAAATTGAGTCCATATCCTTGTTGAGCAGGATGATTATCCAAATGCTGTGTTTGCTTTTCATAGTTGGTTGGAAGAAATATGTCATCATGAAAATTTACAGATTGCTGCAATTGGCGAACTGTTTGATAAGCTGCCTCCTGTAGAGTGCGTAAAGGCAATGGAATAATGCCTGCAAGCACAGTCAAGGCATTAGAAGAAGTTGTACAAAAAGCGCGGGTAATCTGTAATACAAAGGGTCGTTGTAAGCTTTGCAATAGTCTGGCCTTACGACCCTGCATAGGGTCGGCCCAGACTGCAGCTGCATATATAACCATCTTCTCGATTACAGTTTGATATAATATTTTTTGTATGTACGGACTAATACCCCAATTGTGTCCATACATACGGCGAAGATTAGTTGCAATGATAGTTGTTCTTCTTTTCAATTCCTGCAGATGCAAAATCCAATTTAATTTCTCATCAAATACTATACCGAGAAATTTGAGCTGCCTTTTAATACCAATTCTGGTACCATTTATTGTAATTCTCGGTCGTCGATTTAAAGATTTTCCTTTCTTT
Organism: Stegodyphus dumicola; assembly: GCF_044657685.1. Lineage (NCBI taxonomy): Eukaryota > Metazoa > Arthropoda > Arachnida > Araneae > Eresidae > Stegodyphus > Stegodyphus dumicola. The sequence goes on from NC_140769.1 coordinate 136,776,732, forward strand.
GGGACAAGGAGAATGGTTGACTTTGAAGAGGAAATTGTAAGTTTGATATTGAATGAATTTCCTTGAAAATTTTCTCATTCATAAAAATTTATCTTTTTTTGGCTAATGAAATTAGTTTCAGTCTAGTTTTTCCCGGCGCTTTTAAATTTGTAATATCTTGGATTTTTCATATCTCATTACTATTGTTTTCGAACAAATAACACTACATTCGTATCCACTTTGCACGTCATCTACAGATTTTCGTGTAAATCTTTTGTCGCTTTTCCTACTTTTGTGGAAACATTTTCTCCTCATTTTCTTTTCTTTTTACTGCTTTGTTCGAAGTAAAGGAATTATTGTAATCTCGAAAAATTTCGGGTATCGTGTTTCAACGAAAATAGTCATTTTGACTGCTCTCGATTCTATCGGAATATTGTTTTTGCGTTACATCTAAATGTACGGGCAGAATAAAGGACACTTTTCCCAAAACGGATTGTGAAATGGATTTAAAATGGATTCAGAAGAGAATTCCTTCGTGACGATATATGTACTTATTTATATCGCATAATTCAAAAATGAGTGGCCCCAGAATGTTGAAATTTTGTATAATGGGCTGCTATAACATGCAGATAAATACCTCCTTTTTGGTTACAATCTGCGGCATCAAAAGTATATAAATATATGCATATATATATATAAATGTATATAAATGCATATATTTATGATTATTTTATCGCATAACTCAAAATCGAGTGGCCCCCAAAACGTTGAAATTCTGTATATAGGACTGCTATAACATGTAGTTGTGCACCTCCCTTTTCGGTTGCAATCGGCCACACCAAAAGTATCTAACTAATTGTATACATATATATCCACTCTGTTACTCTGCTCTGTGAGCTAATTCGTTTATTTTTAATGTTGGTAAATTGTGCATTTTTTGCTTTAAAAATGATTGAACTATATTATTCTTATGTTCCGATTAAGGTTTTTATGCCCTTAATTAATCTGCATGCAATAGCTATAGAATTATAAACAATTTAAAATTGTTTAAGTTCCACTAAGCCTAACGATGCCCTTTGTTTACATTTGAAACTTACTATAGTGATTTAAGACAGTTTCTGCACCAACTTGAGTGTCTTTCGCCGAGTGGGGCAAAAGTTTTGTGCACCGAAAAAATCTACCTTTCTGACTAATTTTAATAAATTTAAACTCTAGTTTTAATTGTAAAAATTGTCGTTTCATGGTTTTTAACTCTATTTATTGTTTTAGGATTTCTTGTATTTTGCAATTTTTAATGAAGATGTTTTGAGTTTTTATGCACTTTTTCCTTGTCGCGAATTGATAACTGAAATGCTTTAATAATGAGTATATTCTAATAAAATTCAGGGAAGTAACTATAAATGAAATGCAGCAAAAAATGTGTCCTAATAATTGCAGTAAATGAAAATATGTGTGGGTGAAAGATGCATAATAGCTTAACTTTCCATAATGCTTCAAAATTTTCAGAAAGTATTATAAATGAACGTTTCAAAAATCAAAATCTAATAATCCTTAAAGCAGAAGAAGTTTTTATTTCTTGAAAATATTTTTGCGACAGCTTTAGGAAGAGAAAAACTTTTTCCTTAGAATTTATCACAAAAATTATCCTTCTGCTTTGATGCTAATTCAAACAAACAAGCAAAACTGCGCCCATTTAGATGTATTACATAAAAAAAAAAAAGTAGAGAATATTAGAGCAAGGAAAAAAATAATATTAGATTGGAAATACTGCACGGATAAGCTACTTTTCAGGTTCGCAGTGATAATCCATTTTATTAATTTTTGAAAAACAAACCTCTCGATCAATACGAATCTCATCTAAATTTTTAAAAACAAAATTCCTTAAAAAAATCTCATTTTCGCTCATTCTCACGAGATTTAACGTTATTTTTACGTTTTTTTGACGATCAATATCCGTCACGGTTCGTTGTGTTAACTACGATGTTGAGAAGGGAGGGTCACGTTCTGAACCCCAACGAAATTTAATCGATTTTCTCTTCAGGAAAGTGAAAGTAATTAAGTTCTAATTACAAAGTCAATTTGCCCGGCCCAAAATATGACGCTTCCGTAGTTTTCAGCACGTCCTAACTCAGTTTGGGTAACTCTAACTGTTTACCCTTAATGCCCTTCCCGCGGGAAACGGCGCGAAGAGTTGCAAAAAGAAGAAAAAAATCACTTAAGAGATATGTATTTTTCTTCTTCGAAAAATGTATTAGGGTGGAGCGTAGGAAAGATTCCAAATCCCTAATTCTTAGTAATGACTCCCAATGCACTATTATTATTATTCTTTTTTTCATGCCGTTTTGTTCGTGGCACCCTATGGAAGAAAAAGTGAGATTTGGAAACGTTAATGAGCCCGGGAATTAGAACATTTCGGGTGAACATTTTGCCAGAGGTATTTGCGAAACATTAACAGGAGGTTATTTAACGTTAGTGCAGATACGTATAACATTAGTAGTAATTTCACATTAGTGAAAATTCGGAAACAAAATGTTTTGTTGTTCTCACGTTGAAATGTGAAGGCAAAACTTGGAAATTTTTGTTCTTAGGTTGAAATAAATTTTGACATTCTATCTGTAGCACCGTTGTGGTGAAGTAAACAGCAAATCCATACAGTAATTAATAGGTTTGTTTAGACTGAAGTTTGACTCATGAAAAGAATAGTTGAGTTTTAATGTTACCGCTTCGAAAGTTAAATACTTTCTGAAAGATTATTTAAAACGTAAAATTTCAGACGAAACTTCGAAAAAGAGCATGCAGAAGAAAATGTTTCAAACCTTAAAATGTTTTACAAATTAAAATAAATTATAAAACTCCCATATCAGTACTTAATGCTTATAAACTATTTCTAATTACAATGCACCTTTAGATTAAAAAAATAATATTAGTTGAGTGTATCATTAAATCAAATGTACTTTACGCCTTCGAAATCAATAGAGTTTTATTCAGTTTTAATGCATTTAAATTTTTAATGATTCCCTGTATCAATAACAATCAATTTTCTTAGAACGTCTTCCACAAATATAATCTCTGCCTAAGACCTAGACCTAGCGTTTTGTCATTAATTTGTAATTAATCCAATGCAAATTAATTAATCAGTTAATCCAATACAAATTAATTAATCCATTAGTCCAATACAAATTAATTAATTATAAATAAAAAATAAATATTTGAGCTGTTGCAGGTGTATTTATTACTTTCAATTTGCTCTATTTGTTAATTAGTAACAAACATAAAATTTTAAAAAACATAAATAAAATACTTTAGCTTTAGCCAAAGGGAATGGCAATACTCCCAGAATTATCATTGCGTCAGGTCAAATGTAAGGCAAATGAAATAACTGATATTCCGCGTAATGCCAATACTTGCCAAAGGGAATGGATGATAAATGCGTGGTAACGTAATGTAACGTAATCGCCCAAAAGGTTTCGAAAGAAAAACGTTTTAACAATCAAAATATCGTTCAACGTGAATTCATGTTACGGAAATAAGATATTTCGTTCATAATAGATAATATAGGAGATGCATCAATAACAGTTAACTCTCTATTAATAAAGGGTGTATTGGCTGAGTAGCGGGATTTATTGGAACCTATCTAAAAATGTTAAGTTTATTTATTGCGGAAGGACGGAAAAATTATTATCGAGCAGTCTGCTTAAAGCAAACTGTCCACCTGAAAGAAAGGGGAAAAAAATAGAGAGAAATAACAATACATGGAATAACACATTTTGCCCCCTTTTAGTACGCTTTATCTATTGGAAGTTTGCAAAAAAGGCATTTTCATCAGTGTGTCTTTGTGGCAACCCTATTTCAGGATCTTACTGAGATTCTTTAAAATTCAAATCGATCCAAAATTACAAGGTTTATAAAATAATAACAAGAAACTTACAAATATGATGTTTGGATTTAAATTCGATTAAATCAAAATACGCAACGCAGTTATATATTACACAAAAAGACCGACAAAAATATTTAAAGACGTAGTAATTGACCATTGCATTCAGTTATTTTGAAGCTGATGAAGTGAAAAATATGACGGGACTCAAACCGAGGACCTCTCGTCAGAGACGTAGCTAAGGTTTTCAGCGCCCGGGGACACCTAAAGATTTTGCGCCCCTTTCTGTGTTCCAAGACTGGAAAACATTTCATTCTGAAATGTGTATCATCAATTTGACGTCCCCTGGATGCTGTGCCCGGGGACGGATGTCCTCCCTCGCCCCACCCTAGCTACGCCACTGCCTCTCGAATACACGCCGAGTGGGCTATCGTTACACCACGGAGGTATGCTCGAAGAAGATACCTTATTGCTCCACCTTTTAAAGGGTGACTGGGGACCCAATTGCCAACTGCTGGTGGTAACGAATTATTGTTCACGAAATTGTTCTAATAAAAAATATGTTTCTGTTTCTGTACGTTATGGACCTTGGCGCAGGATGGTTTGGTTTTCTTTATTAAACTGAATTTTGCTTTTATATTTCTCGGTTTAAGATTCCTTGATTTTGCATTTTTCAATTTGCGATTGTCTGTTTAAATAATTTTGCATTTTATATTCTCAACCTTACATTGTTTTTATCTAATTCTGCGTTTTATATCGTCCCTTCCATCTATATTTCTTTTTAGAAGTTCTCTGTGTATTGAATTCTGAGAATAATTCTTTTCTACTTCCTTATACGAAGTTAAGGAAGTATTGCAATCGCGAAAAATTTCCGAGGTCATATTTCAACGAAAATATCTATTTGACAGCTCATGAATTTGAAAGCTGTTTTTGCATAGCATCTATACATATGGGCATAATAAAGGACTCTTTTTCCCAAAACGGATTGTAAAATGCCTTTAAAATGGAATCAGAAGAGATTTTTTTAGGCACTTATGTATCCATTTATCTCGCATAGCTTAAAAACGAAGAGCCTTAGAATGCTAAATTTTGTACATTGGGCTACTGTAACGTGTATTCTGCACCTCTCTTTTTGGTTGCAATCGGTGGCACCAAAATTGCTTATATTTTGTCTCTCCGTTACCCTGCTCGGTAAGCTTTGTTTTTTAATCTTATGTATTGTAAATTACGCATTTTTCAATCACTTTAAAAAGAGATTGAATTATATTGCGCTTATGTTCTGGTTAAGGGTTTTATGCCTTTAGTTAATATGCATGCAATAATTGTAGAATTATCAAGAAGTTAAAAGTTTTGTAAGTGCTACTAAGCCTTACGAGGCTGAATTTGTTTACATTTTATTATGTCGGATTCCATTCTTGTAGTTTTCGTAAATATATTCGAATCTTACGATGCTATGGTTTCCAGGCTTTTGGCCACCATATTCAAAATTGTACGAATTCTTTATTTTGCTCTCCCTGTGGTCATACGCATGATAATTTAGTTCCCAACTGTAAAGAGGGTATATCTTGTATTAACTCTTTAAAATCAAATTTAGACACGCTAAATGCAAAATTAGACACACTAAATGTTGTACACAGTACAACATTTGTCACACTTCTAATACTTATGCTTGCCCTGTTTTTAAAAAAGAGTTACGTTCTGAGTTAAAGGCTATGTCTTAAAATAGCAAACTAAATGTTGTTGCTATATTATTTGTTTGTTTTTCTTTTCTTAGTTTTTGGGAATAATTGTATTTCAAACCGGAATATGTTAATTAGGAGGGTATTTATTCTATAATTAAGATAAGTTGTTGCCTAGATAAGAATTGATTTAGATAGATAAGAATCATTATAAATAGACAATGTTATTTGAATTAAATTTTACTGCTCTGTTCTTCGTATTAACTATGAAAAATTAAATTTGATAATTTGTTAATTATTTATTATTGTTTTGGTTTTTAGACTTGAGAATTTATGAAAAATGAATTTAAATAGTGACCACATTTTCATGTAAATATGATCTATAATTGCCTTGACTGGGATTCATTTGTATAGCCGTTCTCAACTAGCTAAGAACAAAATAAGATTTGGAACAAAATGTGAATTCCAGACTTCACGATTTTAAGAGGTTTCTAATAACTTTCAAACTTGTACTTTTTGTTTATAAATAGGGTTGAAGGCAGCAGTTGTAACTGCTTAGCTCTCGCATGCAAATTTTGATTATGTAATATATCATTTGTACATATGTCGCACAAAGTGCAAAGATGTCATTGATACATATTCTTTAATTTTTTTAACAATTTACTTTGGCTGATGCAAAATAAGCGTCGCTAATCTGGCAGTCCACCTAGTTATGGTGGCTGCTGGTTGTACAAAAAATTTTACCTCCGCTGATCAGGTATTAATTCCGATTGGTTTCACTTTAGAACGGAAGCCTGGTTGGCGGTCAACGAACGAACCAACTCATTAGTAAAATAGTGAATAAAGTCAGTTTCTGCACCTTTCAACGTCAGTTTTTAATGAAGATGTTGGGAGTTTTTATGTACTTTTGCCTTGCTGCGAAGTGAGAACTGAATTGAATGAGAAATGTATCTCTACGGAAATTCGAGGAAATAAGTTGAAATGAAATGCAGCAAAAGTGTGTAAAGTATAATTGGACGTACAAGGAAGTCATCTGATGTCAGATGTTTTAATAAATTATGTAAAAGTAAAATATAACATTCAATATAATGCTGGCGACCTTTATGAAGTAAAAATTAATTCTCATGTTACAAAAATCATGCACTTCAAAATAGTATTTTATCATGGAAATTTCTTTAATGAAGTATTGCGAACCCATAATTTTCCGATTTAAATAAAACATGTAAAATGCGCGAAGCCGTAGTTATGGAAAATACGTCTTCATTAGAAGGATGCAAAGGAAATACTTTGATAAACATTTAAATTCTTCGTTATTCAGAGGTGTTAAATCTCTCCCTTCTGAGAATAAGAAACTTTATTGAAATATTTCCATCCGTCTTATTATTGTTCAGAGAAGATTAAATTATCACTTCTCCATTTTTTCGCCGTTCCATTCCCTTTCGTTTACGTCACAATTGTGTTTCATTTACGTCTCAATTTAAATAGCTGATTGAGCTTCGCAGCATTGCACCGGAATATGTAATTCAAAGCGAGCTCTCGAAAATGCAATTTCTTATTAAATCGCTTTTATTCATTTTTATTCCTCCAGGGTTTTGGGTTTTCAAGTTTATTCAAATTACTGTATATATTGCCCTCGCAAGGAGATGGGACCAAGTATTTCTTCGGAAATTCAGTTTTATTTTTATTTTTTACTTCGTCTCTGGAAGCAACGAAAACATTACCTTAATGGCTAAACTTCTTTTTTAAATTCGTTCTCCATTTCTGAAATTCCTTCGACTCACTTTGTTATTTTTATGGCGCTGATTAAGTCTGGAAGCTGAAGATGCGCTATATTAAGAATTAAAATGGTTTAGTTTGAATTCTTTCTTGTGCGCATTACCACAACAAGCCCTCATTAATATTCTTATCAGGCGAAGTGCTTCCTCATTCAGAAGCAGCATACAGGGCTGGTATTTAACCACCTTCTTAATATCGCTAGCTTTATATTGAAAATGACTGGGGAAAGGAGAATGATTCCACAAGGTACATAATGTTCGTACGATGTCAGCAATAATTTTTATTAATCAGAATAGTGTTGCAAATTCTTATCAAAATTATAATTTGAATGTATTAAGAAATTGTTTGCAGTTACAGTTTGTAGAGATTTTTAAAACCCTTCCACAAGTACAAAAAAATTAGTCTTTTTAAACACACATTTCAGTACCCTTTTAAAAAAAAACCCTTTTTAAAAATAATTAAAAATAATACAGCCAAATGAACACTATTAAGCAGCTTAAAAAATTTTTAAATTTGAAAGGTTTCAGATTTTAAATTACGTTTAAAGGGGGCGTTTTTTTTAACGTTTTGTGTATTACCTTTATTTATTAAATATTATGTTCTTTGCACTTAAATCTTAAAATTCAGTTCAATACCAATGTCGCAAAATAATTTTAAAATGAGCATATCTTTAGAATTTCCGATACACACTTCCGCGCGCTGAAAATAAAAAGGTTTTTTACCCCCATAGAGTGTGTGCATTCCTCGCTTTTAAATCGCTGAGTTTGTTAATCAAAAATTCGTTGAAGTTTTACAAAATAGGAAATCGATAAAACAAATTCCAAATTTCAAATTTGGTCTTCCACATGCCCATAATTGTAGGAGGATTACGTCATTCAAAATTCGATGGCTCTATGTACCGTTGTTTTATCAGAATGTGAAAAATATACATACATTTATGCAGTTTTTTTCATTATTTAATCTCTTCAAATGTAATGCAGGACTCTAACATTGGGTAGCAACAGTTTGAAAAGTGATTTGCGGTTTATAGTGATTCAACGCAAAATCGCGAAACTAAAGAGTCCTTCAGGGACAAAGCCCCTTTGGACTAATTATGTTTATTAATAATATCTCGTGCTGCCATTGCTGATATTTATTACAATAGCATTCCATACAGTCTATCCTCTTCATTAAAATTTAGTAACTGAAAGTGCTTTTGATGAAATAAATACTACTTCAATTACCTTTATTTTTCTTGTACTTAGATACGTAGCTGCTATATTAAAATGAGATTTTAAATTCGGCTTGTAAACAGGTTTTCAGTTTTGGTTGAAATTTTGCAGCAAACGGCACCTCTAGGCTGATAGTGGATCCCTTACACCGGAAATTATATGGTAGTTTAAGTTTTATAGTTATTTTTTTATATCTGAAAGAAAGAAAAAATATTTCTCGTCCCCATCCACTTACGCCAGTTTCTTTACCAGAAATAGTAACCTGAAATTAAAATTTTCTTGGGCAACACATAAATTTTTTCCTCCGTCCTTTCTTCGGTTAAATTAAACAAATACACGAATTCCGTGTTTTTTTAACTTATGCGGTATGAACTTCGCTTGTACTTTACATTAATGGCCTTCGAACAAGAAAAGAAAAGGCCTGAAATGTTATCTGAGACAAGTTTGGAAGTCGGAAGCGAGAAATAATTTTCTCTTTCGGGGTCTTTTGGAGAAGAGAAGAATTAGAATTTTGTTGCAAGAGAAAATAAAAATCTTTATTTTTCAGAGAAGAGTCAAACATAAGTGTTCTAGAATAAAACTTGAAGTTTAATTTTTCACTTTTACAAAACGGATGTATTAAAATAACATTATATTATGCCTTTTCGTACGTTATATTTCAGCAGATTTGTGATAAGAATTATACGTATGACACTGAGCAGTATTTTGACATTAGAAAGGACTTTCACAGAGTTTTCTTTACAATCAAAGGCTTAATTATAGGACACTTAGGTTATGCTGCTATACTTTACGTTATGCGACCAGGCATTTACCATGTATGTGCGTCATGGAAAATATTACTATTTCGTGGAGCATAAGGTCTCTGATTTGCCATCTGTATCGTCTGTGAAAGAGCAAATTCTAAGTGTTGGTGTTTAGCAAAGCATAGGTTTTTAATTTGCCTTCTAAAGTTAGTTCCTGAGTAGTTTCAAAGCAGACTGAGCAATTTAAAACCGGGTACCGTGATTATTAATAATTTAAATACTTTTGTTATTTTTTGCATAACACATCTATTCGATATGACTTCGAATATACTTACTTTATGCGGGCTCAGTTCTCAAAGTGTTGCCACTCGAGAAAGCACAACATCTGCTGAATTCTTTCAAACTCAGCGCTGCTGAACAAATTTAGCGATTTAAAAGCATTAAATGCACTTTTTGATTTATTAAACATTTATTTTAATTATAACGTTTTAGAACGTTTGATACGTTATTGGATAACTACGAAAACACGTCACTAATGCGAATCTCATTTCTAGCATACAGATGTTGTTTTGAGGGCTTCTACATGGTATATAATATATTCCCAGTATATAATATGAATGTAACACAACATCAGCTGCATTGATATTTAGAACATTCTTCACGACAGCATCTCTCTTCTTTGCAGACAGTTCTAGCGTGTTTTATCATAATAAATCCAATTCCAAATTCAGAGCTTCTTAAATAAAATCGCATGAAGACAACATTCACATATGTTCGGTATCTATAATCTGCTACTTTAGAATAGGAAATCCAAGGCCGTTTCTTTCTCGCAAATCTTGTCTCATAATCATGGCAACGACTACTGAAGAAAAGGGCTCGAATTCTGTAGTTTGCTAAAAATCTCTAATTACCTATGTGCGCTGGTGACAACGCGAATTACGATCTTAAATGACGGGAGGGGCCGCTGCGACCTTGAAGTAATAGGTAAGGGTCGCAAGAAATTAGCTATGTCTTGAATCGTATGAACGTTAGAAGCAGCTTGATACATTGATAACCAGGCTCATTTAGAAATTTCGGATAAAACATGCGGGTTTGTGACTGTATATTGTCTGCTTAAAGGAAGGCTCTTAAAATAAATCGTTAGGTTTTAATAATTATTTTTAAAGATTTATCTTTATAGTAGATATTTTTACTTAAGAGGAAACGCGAAATAGTTATTCGGTTATTATTATTATTATTGCATTTTTATAAGTGAAAAGAATTTTACGTGAATATCATGTGACTTCTTTTTACGACCTATTAAATTGTATGCATTTTTTGCTGCACTTTATTAACCTTATTTTCTGGAATTATTCTAACTTCCCTCAAGGCGAATTGAAAATGACATCAGAAGCTGCAAATTTTGAAATTTGATATCCCGGTCAAATTTTGTTATATGAGAGTCAGCTTAAATTCATTTTTTTCATAAGGAGTATAAAACATTCCCAAATATAAGAACAGGGAGACTACATTCAAAGTTAAATTTCGCTTTTGATCCAAAAATATTGTTTTTTTTTTTTAAATATGACACTGGCAAAATAGGAATATTTTCGTCATATAAAACATTTCTGTAATTTTAATTATATGACTACGACCCATGATTTCGAAAATAAAGAGTAGTTCAGCCTATTCTAATAAGATAGGGAGATGCACAACTAGATGCTATATCAGTCCCATATATAAAATTTGGACATTGTACGGTTTATAGTCATTGAGCTACGCCAGATGCATCTGTAGATACGCAGATACGTCACGAACAAATTCATTTTGAATCCATTTTAAATCAAGTTTACAATCCGTTTTAAAAAGAAAGATTTCTTTAATCTGTTTGCATGTACACTGCTCAAAAAAAAAAAAAAAAAAAGACAGTCTCCCGATCTACTGGGCCGATTGACAAAATTCAGATTGCTTTCTTCATGTCTCGAAAGCGCGACTTAGGATATATATTAGATTTATATATAACACTATTCTAACATAGGTATTTTGACACAAAATCGGACTTTTTTCTGAAATAACATACCTATTGTTTTACATATTTCGATTCTACGACTCAAACTACGCCTAAATATGAAATTTTGTAAAATTTGGAGCGAAATTTACGGAGAAATTCACAAATTTATGTTGGCACTTTTTTGTCAGTTTGCGCCAAGAATACTTCACTTGGCGAACTTCTTAATGTATGGCAACCTAGTTTCCTTTCTCGTGAGAGGAAAAGAAGTCACCATTGTTCCCTTTTTTCCAAATAATATTCTTTATATTATATTTTTAATTACAACTTATTATTTTAAGTAATTTTTTCTTTTTCGAATTTCATTTTAATTGTTTAAGTTGCACTTTTTTTTTTGAATAACTGTTTTAAAAATTTCCATTTACCTATTCGAACTGCGTAAATAAAGGTGCAGCATTTATTTATTTATTTATTTTTTTTTTTTTTTCAGATAGTTTTCTTTATATATATTTTTCGTCATAGATATTATTTTAGGTAATTTTTAAATTTTTATACTTTTATTTTAATTGTTTGTGTTGCATTGTCTCTTCAGATAATTGTTTTAAAATTTTCTATTTATTCCTTCGAACTGAGCATTTTAAATATATTTATGAATATCAATTTTCCAGAATTTGATTTTATTTATTTGAACTGCGTTTCTTTCGGAAGAATACTTTGTAACCCAGACTACGATGAGTTTGAAAACTGCATACTATATTAAAAGACAAAATACAGTTTATGCATACTATATTAAAAGATAAAGCACAGTTTTACATGCCTTTCAATGTTCCGTTCAGAAAAGATATATATAAATAAGAGAGATGTATAACTGACATTTTAACTTAGGATGACTTGCATACACTGCTTTAAACAGTTTTATCATTGTGCCCATTGCTTTACACCATTTTATCCTACATTTGGTTTCTTAAAATGTTATTCATATTTTAGTCAAATATTTTATTTTTGAAATCGCAAGAATCAAATATCATAAGATTGAAAAGTTTTAAATTAAAAAAATACAAATACTAAATTTTACGAAAAAATTTATTTTTCTTCTCTTTTTCTTTAAGCATTCTGAAAGTATATTAAAAAGTATCCAACTTTTCGAAATATTTTGGTATTTCTGACAATCATTTTAAATAAAGTTATCGCCTTCCATTTCATAAAGGCACACAAACGGCCGAGCGGTAAAGACGCTGATCACTGGTAGTTCGGTCCGAGGTTCGAATCCCGCGAACCGTCTGTTTGCATGGGTGTTTTCGTGGTTTTCCCGATGTGTAACGTGTATACTAGTCAGTTTCCCTTAGAAAGTCCTCCACGAAGGCGTCCCTCCCTTTAGGCAGATAGCCCTCGTGTGCTTTGTCATAATTAAATAATCCAATCCAATCCAATCCTTAATTAAATATAATTGATTTGTAACTTCTACTAGAACTGACGTTAAGAATTGAAGTGCAAATAAATAATATCGTGTGCAATCTTGATTAATATAAAATTAAAAATATTTGCGCAGAAAAATATTTGCATTCAGACAGAAAGTTTTTTGAAATATTTGCAATTACTTTATAAGAAGGATTTATTAATAACCGTAATAATTACTTATTATGTTACTGATGATTAGGAATCAGTTATTGACAATTACATTCTAAATTAGAATTTTAAGAATTATTAGAATTTTAAATTAGAATAATGAAAATACGCTACGCACCAAAATACATTTTAGGATAAAAAATGAGTTGATTTTTTGTTTTAAAGCTTCTTGAAATCATTTAATAAACATCGTATCCTCGTTGTTAATTGAATTCAGAATGTTGGGTGTCGTTTATATAATTATTCTTACTTGTCCAAAAATGGTTTTTATTTTAACTATAAACATATTAATTTGAAGATAAGCATATTAATTAATGAAAACAGCTTAAAACGTAAGGCTGAGTAGTTTTAACTTTTAAAAATAATGAAAAAAAGGATAATTTTTCCTTAAATTTTGCCTTTACGGCAACAACCACGGTGAAAAATTTATATATAAATATGCAGTTTTTTTAATTTTTATTTATATTTTCACTTGTCACACTCAATTTTGACCGAAAATTGTCTTTTGTACGAGGTCGGATACCTTAAACGAAGTAAAGTAGCAGACGATAAAACGCCGAAGGTAAAAATTTACTTTTTAAAAAAAAAAAAAAAAAAAAGATAGAGAGAAATTTAAAAAAAGTATTAAAAATTTATTTAAAAAATAGCTTTTCATATAGTATTAATAAATATTTATTACGCATCATTGAGGGAAACAATGTCATATAATTAATTCTTCGTAAAATTTTACTTGAAATTTAAGGTTAAAAATAGCTGTGGCAATACAGTGTAACAAAAATCCATAGACCACATTTGGCGTTATTATCGCTCAAAAAAAAAAGATGCCAAATATGCTTAAAAATATACCTACTTTAAGATGATGGTAAAAATTTTATAGGTTATAATTCAAAATTTTTTTCGAAAAATTTATAAAAATTATTTAAAAATAGAAATTTAAAAAATAAAACACAAAAAATGGGTAAATTTTATTTGGAATGAGCCTAAATTTCGAAATGTGAGAGAAAAAATCAAAAAGTTTAATAAAAAAAGAGATATAAATAAATATTTGCCAAATTCAATTAACACTGAGGAGCTAAAATTTTGAGAGCTAATATTTTAAAAACTACTCGTACGATTTTTATAAAACTTGGTATTCTGGCATAATTTGAGTCGTAGAATCGAAATATGGAAAAAATTGGTATGTTATTTCAGAAAAAGTCCGATTTTGTGTCAAAATACCTATGTTAGAATAGTACTATATATAAATCTAATATATATTTTAAGTCGCGCTTTCGAGACATGAAGAACGCAATTTGAATTTCGTGAATCGCCCCAGTAGAACGGGAGATATAGCACTGTTCGATTTTTTTTTTTTTTTTTTTTTTGAGCAGTGTACATACATACAACAAGAAAAAAAAAAAAACTTTCAAATGGATTCGGGATAGGTCAAAATGGATATTTCCGTTGTAATATGATAACCAAAATTTTTCGCGATTGCAGTACTTATTTTACTTCTTATGAGAAAATAAAAGTTAATATTAAAATTATTAGCATTAAAATGTTTTTCTGACATGTTAGACTATTATTTATAGCTTCCGGATAGCCAAGAATGGTTTTTAATCTTGTGCCATCAAGAACAGAACCCAAATGCTGCAATTTCCGAACTCTAGAATACGCTAAAGTAGGGTTCCTTAAGCCTTTTTCATTTGCGGCCTTTTTTTATAACTGAGATTTTTTAGCGACCCCCAGGACCCGGTAATATTTACAAAAAATTTTGTGGAACTCCAAAAGTATCGAGCAAATGCGACACGCGCGTGAGTGAGACTGTCAACCTTTTCACTTGTACTGTAATATACTATTGCAGTTTGAGGTCATTAACTTTAATTTCTAATTTTGAAACATAGAACGATGTGAAAATTTTAAATAAGTAACAGACGATATGACAGCGTCACGTGCTAAGCAAGAGAAATGATCGTTTATATTATGAAAAGAATGTGTCAAAACGTTTTCGTTTTTTAATTTGTCTGTATTGTCTTATATTTATCTATTTTCAAATAGATTGCGAAAAAATATTTGGTAATTGTAAAATTATTATATAAGTTAAAGAAATATCAAAACTGATAGTATTTTTGGCGACACTCTGCTACAGGTCCCGCGACCAACAATTTAAGAAACCCTGCGCTAGAGAATGATTACACATCAATTCTTTATTTCAAACGCCATTAATCACTCAATTTCATCTATAACCACAACTACATAGTCAGCTGCATATAGTTATTAATTGTTCCCTATTGAAGTGTATACTTGTTCTGATAGTGGACTAAATTCTAGTTAGTTTCCGACCAATCGCTCGTCTACACGTTACCGTGGTAACGTAGATGGTAACTAAGGCTATTTGCCACATTACATTGAACTATGTGACGCTTACATTACTGTGTCTATTGAAACAGAAGACGGAATAACACTGTTAAATACACGAAATTCCCTGTGAGCATGGCCGTAGCTTAGTGTGTACGACTGAGCGGAGTGACTCTCTCTAAGGCACCTGCAAATCGTCGACTGTCAAGTTTAACTGTGTACTTTAACCTCAGCAACAGTGATTGTGTTTCTCTCTCGAAAATTCTTGAGAATCTCGAGATTCTGAGAATACTTTTAGCTAAGAAAAGTCTATAAATGAAAGGGGGAGAGTTGTAATTAAAGCACTTCATTATACAATCTAACCCGTTGAAAAAGTGCTTAGAGTTAAAAATTTCTGGAGATATGATAATTATTTATAAATTCATTTATTTCTCGTAACGGAAGATTTTCTTTCGATAGTTCGTAAGAATCTCGATATTCTAAAAATACTTTAGTTTTAAAGGACTTGCTTTAATAAAAGAAAGGAAAGTGAACGTTACAACCTAAATTTCGAAAACAAGTTTAATTATCTGAGAATTATTCAATAATTCATTTACTTCTTGAGAAAGGAAATTGTTTTCCAAAAATTCTTTCAAATCTTCCGATTTAGAATGCAGTTACAAAGGCCATTTTCTAACAAAGGGGAAGGGAACATATCATATAAAATTTCAGGTTAAAATAAAACACTTCAAAGAAAAATGTTATCATTAAAAAGTTTTAAAAACTTTTAAAAGATGTACAAAATTCAAAAATACATTACAAGCATTCAACTCCTCCTCTTAAAGCAGCATAATATCTATTGCTGCCAAATTTTGAAACTAAATTTTCACTGTAGAATGATATTAAAATTTAACTCAAAAGTAATTTTAAATTAAAAAAGTTTCGCTAGTTTCTGCATTTATATTTTGAGTGTAAAAATGCATAAATTGAAAATATTAAAAAATGAAAAGTATATTACAGTTTGAAAAAAGTTATAAAAGGAAATATATATAGAAGCTTTCAATCTAAATGCTGCCACCATATTTCTTCAAAATCATTTTGAAAAGAAATTTATGCCGAATGCAGTCATTACCGGACACAAAAATTAGAAGTTGATCAAATATAGTGTTGGAAACTGTAGTATTTTGTCTCTTATACTCATTGCGTAAAATAAGAACTGCTGTAGAATTGTTAAAATATTCGCATGCAAAATGTCTCTTTGAATACTTATGCTACATTGAGCAAAGAATTGATACTTTATGTACTCAAAATAAGCTAAATACCTTTTGCGTTGCATTTTGAAAATAGCGCAAATTTATTACGGACGGAATTTATTGCAAATAAAAAGAGATTTCTTTTCAAGTGTTTAGGAGAAAGTAGAAAACACTACAAAGCGAAAATAACCATTATCATATTTTTCGGTATTTGATTTTGTTTAATCTTCGGATCATATTGCGAAAACAATTCGCCAATGTGAAATCTTGGGTCAACCTCCTCCCTTACACGACCGTGTCTGAAAGTGACCGTTATTCCTGACAACATAAGTAAAACAACGGTATTGAAAATATCTCTAGAACATAAATAAAACAAAGATATTAAAAATACCTCCATCATCTGCTAGGTCATGTTAGAGATCATTAACAGTATTTTGCTTACAAATTACTGAAAGTTTTTATCAAAATAATTTTAATAAATAATAATAATGATAAAATTTCAGTAATAACTATGACTTTGCAGACTCATTAGGTTATTTTGAAGCATAAGGCATGAAAAATAAGCAAAGCTGTCGCTGGGTTTCGAACACGGACCTCTCGAATACGCACCAAATGTGCCCAAAGGTATGCAGAAAGGAGACAGAAAATAGCTTATAAGCTCCCCCTTTTAAAGGGTGACCTGGGATTAGGGGACCCGATCGCCAAATTCTGGTGGTGAAGAATCATCAACTACCACTTTTTAGTTCGGGCGCCACTATCGAGTCATTAGGCTATTATTAAGCGGAAAACATGAACAATGTGAAAATCCCTTTCCCAATACTCTAACCTGGACATTTCGAACATGCACCGAGTGTGCTACCGTTACACTACGAAATTATGCAGAAAGGAGGGAGAAAATACCTTTTAACTTCAAAGCGCACGTGGTTGAGTTTTTTTGTCGATAATAAAGGCCAGAAATTCCATGAGTGCGGAATCATGAAGTTACCAGAAAGATAGCAAAAGGTCATCGAACAGAATGAAAGATATTTGAATCATTAGAGTTTATTTTTTGTAAATAAAAACTCAGTTCCATTTACATTAAAAAACCGAAATTACACTCTTGGAACCCAATAGTTTGAAAACAGACAGAAAGGAAACTTTACACTGAAGTAGGTTTCGAACCACTCCAATTTACCCTTATTTTGCTGAACGTGATAGTGGCGTGTTTCTGTTCCATTCCAGTAACTGTACATAACATTACTGTAACTACCTAAATGTATATTGGTAAAATTTTGTCAACATTTTTTGGGGAATTATATTGTGTCATACTGTTGTTCTAATTATTTATTAAGTAATTTAGTAAGTATTGTGTAAATATTGTTAATAAACATATTTTCTTTCCTTTATTGTAGGTAAGAAAACTATCACTAATGGCAAATTTATCGGTGTTCAACTAGACATTCAATTGTATTAACTGTCGGGTTTGGAAATCTTTCATTGAAGAAAGCAGCATTTAACGCAACTTGTAAGTTCTTTCATTTTTAAATCAAGAAAAAATTTCTTACATGGTTTTATATAATGCGGTTTACCATCAATTATATGGAAACGCGAATAGAATAGTTTACGGAATACTTAAAATTCAAATAATCACTTTCAAAATGTGAATGTTGATTGTCTACCTAGGAAAGATTCTTATGAAAAAGTTTTTATCAAACCCTTCAGAATTCCCTTTAATCAGGCAAAGTTAAAAGACCTGTTCATTTGTCTAAAGGCGTAAAGCTGCAACGAATTCCTTTACTATTAAAATATAAATAAGTTTTAATATATTAAATTGATTTATTTTTTAAAGTAAATTAAAATAATTTTAAAAAGTCTGAAAGATTTCAGATTTTAAATTACGTCCATAGAGGCGTTTTTTTAATGTTTTGTGTCTTAACTTTATTTATTAAATATCACAGTTCTTTGCACTTAAACCATAAAATTCAGTTCAATAGCAATGTCGCAAAATAATTTTAAAATGAGTATACCTTTAGAATTTCCGATACACAGTTCCGAGCGTTGTAGATAAAAAGGTTTTTTTTCCTGTAGAGTGTTGCCATTTCTCGCTTTTAAATCGTTGAGTTTGTTACTAAAAAATTCGTTAAAGATTTACAAAATATGAAATCGATCATAAAACAAATTCCAAATTTCAAATTTGGTCTTCCACATGACCATATTCGTAGGAGGATTACGTCATTCAAAATTCGCTGCCTCTAGGTACCGTTGTTTTATCACAATGCGAAAACTATACATACGTTTATGCAGATTCTTCATTATTTAATTTCTTCAAGTATAATACAGGGCGATAGTATTTGGTGGCAACAGTTTGAAAAGTGAAACGAATATTTAGAGTGATTCAACGCAAAATCGCAAAACGAAAACAATAGTCCTTCAGAGACAAAGCCCTTTGAACTAATGAAAAAAATAAAATTTCGAAAGCTTTCAGGTTTCATATTATGCCCAAAGGGGCGATTTTTTAACGTTTTATGTGTTACCTTTGTGTTTTAACGTTTTGTGTTAAAAATATTGACAATATTAAAAAAAGGTACAAAAAATAAATGTTGCCTCAAAATTTATGAATTTTAAATAAATTGCCATGTATAATTTGCCGTGTATTATCGCGGTGTATAATTTTTAAAGAAATAATACACCAAGTGTAAAAAATGACAACATTTAAAACTCTAATGCGTATTCTAAAGATAGGTTTATTTTTAAATATTTTGTGATATTCCAGTTGAATTTTATGATGCTTAAATACAAAGAAGGTAATGCTTAATAAATAAAGTTGAAAAGACTGCAAATTAATAATAAAAAGACGAAAACATTGATCATCATTAAGTCATCTTTCTTATTTAGGAAACTAATATTGATATGACGAACTGAGAAAAACTGAAAAAATTTAATGGAAATACTTAACTCTTTATCAGGGATACTAAGCATATGCTGCTTTTAAGGTTTTTGTGATTCTTCTCTTAAAATTTACGTGGCATAATTGAGAAGAAAATATCGGTTAATAATAAAGCGAAAAAGACAAAAATAATTGTATATGTCACCTTGTTAAAAAAATAAACATTGATTATGATGTTTTGAGAAAAACTTAAAAAATAGGAAAATATGTGAAAGCACTTTTCACTCTATTGAAAATTCTAAAAATATGTCTATTTTAAATTCTTTTGATTTTACTGTTGAATTTTATGTGGCGTAAGTTAAAAAAAAAACGATGTTTAATAATAAAGTTAAAAAGAGAAATTGTGTTAGCAGGAGTGAGAGCTAAGAACTGACTGGTAAACTGCGAGAACATAAAAAAATTAACAAATTTTCTGGTGCAATGTTAAAATCTGAGTCCTTTCAGATTTAGTTTCTTCTTTTATTTTTGTTACACAAATAATTTTTGCAGACGAACATCTGCAGAATTATTGTAATAAATAAAAGAAATATTTGGGAAAAAAATCGTTCAATTTGCTTATTGTTTTATACATGATGTTCACAGCAAATGTCCTTCTTATTGTAAATGTACCCAACATAATTATTTCCAAGTAGGAGCTGCCGGTCTGTTAAATTCGCTGCAAATTTAGAACGAAATGCTCAAGCTTAAAACTTCTACGAAGTGTTTCAAATCGTGAAGACTATTTATTTGGAGAGGCTCTCGCTTTCGTAAAATGAATATTCAAACGATTTTAAACTAACAAACATCGCTCCGTCGTCCCCCAGTATCCAGCGTCTCCCACCAATCGCGTCGGGGCTCTCTTCAAATAAATGGTCCTAGGCGAGCGTTCTAACTGTCTTAACCGATTGAGTTGCCAGAGAGATGTTATCAATCGTCAGAAGCTGAATATTTTCCTTTCATTTATCACGTCGATCGCGAAATGGGTATTGGGGGGGGTAGAGAGGAGGTGAGAAATGATCGCAGACTTGAGCGCTTTAAGCGAAATTCTAACTGAGATAGATTAAGGTTCGAAGTGATATTGTTATAATTTTTTTCAATATTTATGTTTATTTATTTGTAATTTATTCGTTATGCATTGCTGTAATATTGCATATTTATTTACATTTATTTGTGTGCTTGCTTATTTAATAATTGTACGCTTATTTTTTGCATATTTTGTTTTATTTTGAATTTGCGGCCAATCATTGCGTTTGTTAGCGTTTAATTAATGTATTAGGGCATTATGCAATAAAACGAACAATCCAGAGCCCTTTGAACTGAAGGTATATTTGAGTTAAAATATCACGCCGAATAACGATTATTGGAGAAGTTTAAGCAACAACAATCAACGTTATGTTCAAAAATTCGCAGGACTATTCTCGAAGGTTTAAATATAGAATCTACTTCTTCAGCTTCAGAAGTGAGTGAAAGAAGCGAGTGATAAGAACTAAAAAAAAAGCGAGTGATAAGAAAAGATAAGGCGATAAAAATGACAGGAAGGAAGTCAAGCTACTGGCGCTTTCTATTGACGAAAACTGAAAACAGATATGAAATAAGTTTCTTAAAACGTGAGTGTAAAGACAGATTATATTAGGAATTGTTAACTAAAACTGAAAGATTTTTAGGAAAGTGGAACACTTCTAGAAGGTCTAATTCGCCAGCGGAGATGTTTTTTAAATAATTTTACCTGCAGAAAAAGGGGAAATGAGATTCTTCTGCCCAACACAATTTATGTCTTAATATTCCACCTAGAAAAATTATGATCATAACCCTTTGACGTAAAAGTTACCATAATACTTGTGAATTGCCTTTCTTCCCAATTGAACAATATTTAATTTTACGCAGTCCTAAATATATAAAAATTATAGAACAGAAAACTGAACAGAAAATCGACAATTATAGAACAGAAAATTGACACATTTTTATCTCCAGCGCGCGAGACTGTACAACGGAAATTCTAAAGATGTGTTCTTTTAAAATTATTATTCTTAGTCCAAATGCAGAAGGACTATTAATTTCGTTTGGCATTTTGCATTAATTCATAACAAGCGTTGTTTCACTTTTCAAATTGTTGCCACCCAAAAATTATCGCCCTGTATTATATTTAGAGAAATTAACTAATGAAGAATTTGTATATAAATGTATGTATGTTTCTCGCATTGTGATAAAACAGCGGTACCTAGAGCCATCGAATTTTGAATAACATAATACCCCTGCGAATATGGACATCTGGAAGCCTAAATTTGAAATTTGGAACTTTTTTACTATCGATTTCATATTTTGTAAAATTTCAACGAATTTTTCATTAACTTTCAAAGCGAGCAATGATAACGTTGTACAGAAAATCGTTTTTATCTCCAGCGCACGAGACTCTGTATCGGAAATTCTGAAGATATGCGCATTTAAAAATTATTTTGCAATATTACTCTTGAATTGAATTTTATGGTTTAAGTGCAAAGAACATGATATTTAATAAATAAAGATAACTCACAAAATGTTAAAGAAAACGCCCCTTTGGACGTATTTTAAAATCTGTAACCTTTCAGAATTTTTATATATATATATATATTTTTTTTTATTTATTTACGTGATATTGCTGTTAATTGAATTTTTGAATTTTATGGAAGAAAATAATACTTAATAAATAAAGGTAACAAACAGAACGTTAAATAAATGTCCCTTTGGGTGTAATATAAAATCTGAAGGCGCTTGCTTTTTAATGTTTATTTACGTTTTGATATAGTAGATTTAATAAGGAAAATTTAAAATTTAGTGTAATATTTTAGTTAGGGATTTTTTAAAAATATTCTTAAATTTTGTTAGAAATATTTTTTGGTCCATCAGCTGACTTTTGATCGTGCATTCGGCACGCATGCAATTTGAATTTGAGACCATTAATATAGGGCACATGGATTCAATGGACAATTGACAACAAGAAAATTCTCCGTCAATACGTCAGACGATCGCAAAAGTCTATGGTAAGCAAAGTTTTATCATATTGAAAGGATGTCATATTTGCAGAAAAGTCAAAATTCAATATATTTGGGTTCGAAAGACGAATTTATATGGGGACTAATCTTAATTAAGAATTGAATTCGAAACACCTATTGACTAATATTACGCACAGGGGTAAAGGCATAATGTCTGGGGATGCTTCACTGCCTTTAGAACAAAACGTTTTGTCTTTATCTTTAAAATTAGTTTTTATGAAAAATAACATGGATTACTATAAGTATATAAATGTGTAATATAATTCATTAGGTTATTTTGATGCTGAAGAAGGGAAAAATGTGCAGTGCCGTCCCCGGAACTCGAATCTGGACCTCTCGAATACGCGCCGAGTGTGCTAACCGTTACACTACGAAAGCATGCTGAAAGGAGGGACAAAATACTTCATATACTCCCCTATTAAGGGGCGACTGGAGATTAGGGAACCCAAGCGCCAAATCCTGGTGGCGAAGAATCATAATCTACCACCTTCTTTAGTTTGAGCGCCACTGTAGACACATTAGGAAGCAGGAGAGATGAAAAATGAACGATGCCCTAGCCGGGACTCGAACCACGAACCTCTCGAATACGCGTCCAGCGTGCAGACCACTACACAACGAAGGCAAGCTAAGAAGGCGAGAGAAAATACCTTATAAATATTCTTAATGTAAGCTTGAAAACGCGTGCAAGAACATTTGGAAGGCAAAATATATTTTAGACAAACGATCTTAATCATACAGCCCTAAATATTTGCTTGTGGTTATTCTACCCCGTTATTGAGGTTATCGAAGCTTCCCCATATTTTCCGGACTTTAAACTTATGGAATATGTGTATGAAGTGAGCTGGAAAAATTAGTCGAGGAAACATGGTACGTCTACTGGAGCTCTACTAAAATCAATTCTGACGCAGAAATGGAAAACTCTTGCACGAAAATATTAGTGGAATCCATATCCAAGCGCGTGAAAAGTGTAATTTGAGCTAAAGGCTGTCAATGAAATACTGAATGTCTCCTTACTTTTTTAATATAAACTGTTTATTTAATGTATTCGAATACTTATGCAAGCCCATTTTTAAATGGATTTGAAAAAAAAAAATCTTTTTACGAAAAAAGGTTTTAATAACTTTTTCAAATCATCATCTTGTGCATATGTTAAACCAAATGACTAACAGTATATGTGAAAGAAAAGTAAAATGATTTTACTAATATTTAGTAATTGATATTTACCCAAAGAAAACTGAAAAACATAAGTGTTCGAAAACAAACGAGAGCCACTGTAAACAAAACCCTAAAACCATACATTTTAAAGCATTTACAGTTTAAAAATTCAGATCTAAGGTTTCAGATTATTTTTGGTTTAAGTTCAGAACTAAAGTATCAAAATATTCTTAGTGTAAGATCAGGACTAAAGTATTAAAATATTCTTAGTTTAAATTCAGGTCTAAAGTATCAAAATATTCTTAATTTAAGTTCAGAACTAAACCAGAATATTTATGTTCGAGACTAAGGTTTCAAAATATTCTTAGTTTACTGTATTTCAAGTACAAAGTAAAGTATTCTTAGTTTACTGTATTTCAAGACTAAGGCATCAGCGTATTCTTTTTTAAGATTAAGGTACTTGCTAGGTTACTTAAGGCTTAAGATTAAGGTTAGTTCAAGTTAAGGACTAAGGTATCAGAGTATTCTTAGTTTAAGTTCAAAAATAAAGTACCAATGCATTCTTAGTTCAAGTCCAGAACTAAGGAACTAAGTTTCTTATTCGCGATGTCGATGTAATGGTGAAATAATTATCATAGAAAGCAGCAGTCGGTTCACTATTAAGCTCATTTGCCAAATAGCGGAATTGGAGCATAGACGACTTGATCAGCAAAGGAAGCATTTGGGCACAAGGAGACACCAAGCGGTTTACCAAATACATGCGTGTGAAGTTCATTGTCAGAATATGTATCATTATTGTTTACCAAAAATCAATACTTCTGTGTTGGAGGTTTCGTGGCGCCATCCCTTGATGAGAGAACGTAACTGCAGCGTTATAACTGCCTCATTATCTTTGAGGGTGGTAAATGACTTTGGTTTGGTTTGGTTTATCTGATTACTGCAAAGCACGCGAGGGCTATCTGCGTAAGGGAAGGGATGTCTTTATGGAGGACTCTCTAAGGGAAAAGTTACACACGAGGAAAACCAAGAAAACTCTCATGCAGCCAGCCTGGTTGTCCTGATTTGAACCCCGGACCAAACTATCAGTGTTCAGTGGCTTCACCGTTCGGCCATCCTAAATGACATAGGAAAAATCTATCGAATAGAAACCAAACATTGTACGGGAAAGGCAAAATTGCACGTTGGCCTGTGCCGCCGATTTCTGAGTACGATTGCAGCTACGAGCGCTGACAAGTCACCGAGCCGATTCGCATCCAAGAATGCATTAGAATAAAATTAAAAAATTAAAAAAATAAATCGTATATATGCTTTCGTCTGAAGTGTTCCTGTCAGGAAAGGAAGTTCGAGATATCATTAATGGGTTTGTCCGTCCTTATCACCCAAGCAAAATTATGTTATTAACAAAATTATAGTAAGATATCATCTTGTGATAAAAATCTAAATTCGATGGCAATTTCATGTTGTTATCATGAACCAAATTTAAGAAAGGGGGAAGATTTTATTTAAAATAATGAGGCGGGTAAGTTTCTTTTTAAATTTTATTTTTTAATCTTTGGTGAGAAATAGAAGCTGGAACAACCAGATGAGATTACCCTGCTTTATCACCTCTCTCATACAAACTGATTACACATGTGAGTAATCATATCATTTTGGCTATTAGAGCGTAATAAAACCCAGATTTTATTTATTGGGAATCCCTTTCTCCTATCCCACTGTTTCTTAATTCCCCATCCGAGCAAACAAATGCATACACACACACACACACAAAAAAAAAAAAAAAAAAAAAAATACACGTATGCAGTCCCTTAAACATTGAGTCGACAGGGTTACCATATTAGCTTTCTTTCTCCAGCTTTGAGAAATTTAGCTTTTTATCTCTTTTTAGTTGAAGATTGAATATTTATTTTACTTTATGCTTTTTCTTGGAAGATTTTAGATATTAGAATTATTCGCGGAAAAAATAATAGGCAGTTTTTAAACAACGGAGATTATTTGTTTAATATTTGAGAGCATTTTTAATACTGTAAGAGATTTCGTTGCTTCCATTTAGTGATAAAATTTATTCCACTACAAATGAAGATCAGAAATACAATGCTGCCTGCCGCCGATGTGCAATATTCTCCACTTATCTTTGATATTAGAAAATGCCTTGCTCGTAACCGTAAATAAATCATTTAAAAATAATTTTTATCATTTTTTATTAACAAATCGCAAAACGTGTTGATTTTGCCGCCTAAATTACAGTCGTTATTAAAAAGTAAGCAACAAACGCTAAAAAAAATAGTACGAATATAAAAAAAGAGCTAGTTTTGGAGTGGATTACGCGTTCTGCCATGCAAGGTGCCATCAATCCACTCTCAGAACAAGGCCCCGCACCTTGGAAAGGATTCACACGAGCTGCCGTACGGTGACGCTGGTGCAGCGGGATGGCGAGAACCAGGAACACGCTATTGAGCTTCAGACATCGTCGAAAGAGACCATTACAAAGGAGAAAGCTTATTCATATGGGCTGGAATAACTGCCGCACTGACCTCTACGTGATTCCATCACAGCCGTCTGATTATAGCGGGTATGATACATTCAGGTAAAATGTATCCAATTTTTTCACGCTATAGGTAACTGTAATAAAAATAAAAGCACATGTTCAGTAGGAAGTAGTCAGTGGCATCCTTCCTTGAAATACGACGTAAAATATGGTGTAAGTTGTTTGAAATCTTGAATAATAACGTAAAGTATGGTATAAATGAGGTAATTTTAAATTCTGAAATATTAACGCTATAAGCAAAGCAATGCTGCTCAAGAACACAAAGTTCGATTGCGTTATTTTCTCCAGAACAGCATAAATTTTGATAGAGAACAGCCTGAAAGTTCTAAAATAGGCCTTGTGTTACAGCTGTTTGGATTACAGATATGTTGTGCAGAGATGGTGCTAATCATAAGAAAAGACCCACCCATGTTGTTGTTATGGTAGCTAATCAGAGTTTTTGTGATTTCACGCAATATTCTTGAACTATCCTAACTTTAGATTCGCAAACTATTAGAGGAAACCCGTATATTATTTTTAACTTCGATATAAACCTTTTCAACAAAAATCATTACACGAACTTTATTTTTGCAATTATTATTGTACACCAATTGTATTGATTGTACCAATTTGTTGTACCAATTTATGAGGTACCAGAATTGGGCACACCTAACCAAACGAGTTGGTCTTTATAGTCATACTAGGCCACGTTTCATTTATATGGTATTTTCTCTCCCCTTTCTGCATGCCGTCAGGGTGTAACGCTAGTACGCTCGGCGCGTATTCGAGAGGTCTAGGTTCGAGTCCCGGCGGGAGCCGTGTCATTTTTCGTGTTTCCTAACGACTCTACACACTTAAAAATATTTTAAATGATACTAATATTCAGGTTTTATAACCTTTAAATTTAAATTAAATCTTTAAATTATTTAATTTTTCATGGTATGATAGACTAATATGTTAATTTCGGGAACGACCTGTTGAAACACCCTGTATATATAAATTTTCTGCGCATAACACGCGAAATTTTAAGATTTCGGAATTTTTATATTCTGAGGTTCATGCTCAGCAACGTGGCATTACAAGCCGTTAGTTTCTTTGAATTAGGCAAGAACCGCTTAATATCCAAAACTTCGCATTACAGTACCCTCTCGTGGTACTTGACATATTTACGTTTCGAAGCCATTAAATCGGATGATTTTTAAGCAACATGCATTTAATATCTGAAATACCGATACATAATAATCCCCGCGTAATCTTCAAAACTTCTATATTTGTAGTGTCGATGCGTAATATCCAAAACTTAGCATCATAATACCCTCTCGTGGTACTGGATACTTTTAGATTTAGAATCTATTGAATCTGATGGTTTCAGCAATGCCACTTAATATCTAAAACTTCGATACGTAAAATTCCCCACGTAATAGCGAAACCTTTATTATATGTAATACCTGCGCGTATTATCCGAAACTTACCATCACAATATCCTTCGTAGTACTCGAAACATTTAGGTTTCGAAGCTATTAAATAAGCTTGTTTTAGGCAACACCCCATTACTATTATTATTTGAAAATTCCGTACATAACTATCCTCGTGTAATATCCGAAACGTCAGTATAGGTAATGTCTGCGCGTAATATCCGAAACTTTTAAATTTCGATTTTTTTTTCATTGGTTTTTCGGTTATAAGTATATGATGTCTGAAATTTCGATGCATAATACAATTACTGTCATGACAATGTGTTAGTACATATACTTAAAATTATTTGACTGTTTTCTAGCCTTTTATTACTACAATTTGGCTTCAAATTAGAATTGGAATCTGGCAACCCTGCTGTATCAGCTTCTGCGCATTTCTCGTAATTAGCCGCATCCTTCCGCTTCAGCGGGAGACACAAAGAAATTAGATTTCCCTCCAAAAAGGTTTTTTTTTTTTTTTTTTTTTTTTTTTTTAATCAGCAGTTTCGGAAAAATTTTCCCACTTTCTTTGCGGCTGAAAAAACGTGATCCATAATTACACTTTTTCCCGCTTCTAGTGTTGGTGTTTTAATTTTATTTTTTTTCTTTCGTAAATTCCCGAAATATGTGTGGAGAGATACCAGAATGGTGATTTCTATTTCGGTTCCGCGAGTAATGCAATTGTAAAATAACTTAATGAATGGATTTTTTTGCACTTTTTTGATATTTTTTTCTTTTATCTATCCGCAGATGGTGTGTGTGATTAGAATCCGAAAATTTTTCCGGTAATTGTAACTTTTACAGCAGTTAGAACCGTTTTAATAAACAAGCAGAAATGTTTTTGTTATTTTTTAACAGGGAATGGTTATGACGTTGTTCCGAACCTTATCATTACCTTGCTAGAAATTTTTTGATGTGAAAAAAAAGAAGCTGCATTTTTCTCCCGTTTTCTTCTTTTTTTATTATTTAGAGCACTTGTGAAATGAAATATCTTATTCTAGGAAACGAAGATTAAAAGAGAGGAGAGATTCATGATTATTCGTTTAAAATGTTTTCCTTTTCAATTCTAAGATCGAAATGCAGCAAGACGGGCTATTAGACGATTTATTTTCTTAAGAACATTAAACTGCTAACACGTGTAATTCCAGTTGAAATAGCTTTAACTAATCTTCTTATACATGTACTTTAATTACAATGTTATTAATTAAACTTCCTGTATAGGTATTTTTAGTTCCAAAATTTTTAATTAAACATCCCACGTATGCATTTCTAGTCAGCATTTGGACTACGAATGTATTTTATGCTTTTCTGCATTTGGAAACATATGCCTAGGTACCTATACATATGATTCCAAATGCAAATATGTTCCTCCAATATGTACACATATGTTCCTCCAATGTTCCACGAAAATTTTAATTTAGGTCCCTACACATATGTTTCCAAATGCAGAATTTTTTTAATCAAACTTCATACGCATACACTTATTTCCCAGAGCAAAATTTTTAATTAAATTCCTTTTACATATATTTTTAATTGTGGAATTTCTCAAAATACACAGAGACTAACGAATTTCGAAAGCCTTAATACTGTTATTGTTGTGTTTTATTGTGAGAAATCTCTTTTTGTCTGGAATCACAAGCCCACGAAATTCATCATGGCAAGGCGCAAATTTTGCACCTGTCGCTGGCAACAGCCTTGGGCACCATACAGGTGACAGTGTGACTTTGCTGAGTTCCGCCCCCAATTTTGAAGGATAGCATCCCGGGGGGTAAGGGTGCGAGGGTTTCCCACCATCCTTTCCTCTTCCACGAACCTCTTGAAAGGACTTTAGGCTCACTGCATATTTAGAGGGCCCCCATGCCGTGCAGACTATACATTTACAAACATCTATGTCTTTTCCGGGATTCAAACCCGGGCTCATCGGTACAGCAGTTACACTTGCTAACTACTATCCCGGTTGAGCGGCCTTGATACTACAGATGTTAATACTGTAGACCAGCAATTCTCAACCCTTTGACGTGTACTGTCGTGTACTGTCTAAACAAAAATTGAAAACTTTTAGTACCACGACTACAATTTACAATCATTATTTTTCAATTTCTTGTTAAAAATATTTAAAAAAGCATATTTTTACGGAATCTGCTATTTCATAAATTCGTCAACTTCCTGTATTTTTGATAAAGAAATATTATTTAGTCCATTATCCGATTTTTCGTTGAAATGGTATCTTTAGCTACTGGTAATGCAAGGTTTCATCTAATAGCATGCCCAGGCCTGGAAATTCTTAAGCTTCCAAAGTTTTTTCACTTCCAGTAGCTAAACATTTCATTACTTGCTTACTTTAATAATTTCCTCCTAAAAATCTTCTTGAGATTTATCCTTTAAATTCGCATGCTTAGATTCAAGAGTCTTTTATTAAATGATGGTTCATACCTTCATTGGATAATAGTTCACCGCAAACAACACTATGAGGCAGAAGGTTCATTTTATCTCCATGCCAGATAAACCTAAATGATAAATAACTTTCATTGTATTTTTTATAAACAACTTTTCTTTCCCTTTCGATATTCTTAGTGCTGGTAGACTGCCCTGGATCCATGACCTGTTAATCATCACTTTTCAGCTTAGTGAATCCTAACCATTTTTCCGTTTTGAATATCTAGTTCTGTTATTATTTTTAACAAGTATTTGAACACACTATGTATTACGAGTTCTTCAAAATCAAACTCAAACTATGTTCAAAATCAAACTATTTTCTCAAATCGCGTAGAAAAGTAAAGAATACAAAGCAACAAGAAGACAAAGTACCTGCTTTTAGAAACAGGCAAATCGACGTAAAAATATGATTGTAATTGAAAATTGAGCAATATGAGCCCGGAAAGGGTGGCGAGATAAAGTGTAGACATGCTAATGTATCGATCACCTCTAAAAGATATAATGAGATACTTTTATCTTTTTATAGGAACTTATTTTTATTTCCTATTAAATACAACATCCATTTCCATTACTTCTTTTAAAAATATCATTTATGACAAATTTTATTATGTCTATGGCTAGACTTGCCAGATTTCAGTAATGTTCAACTGGGACATTGGAATGTCCACCGGCGTCGCGGGTATTCAAGGGTGCACACCCCTGGCGGTGTTTTAGAGAGCCATATATTCTCAATGTTATGAAAAAATGGTTACTTAATAGGAATCTAAACCATATGCAATAATAAATGACACAACTATATAAATTTAAACATTTTATTTCTTACATGCTAATATTTATAAGTTAGTTAAGTAAGAAGAAACACTTTAAATGAGGAATAAAAATTTGAATAATATTTACATGTACTTCATTAGCTAGGACGTTTTTAAAGTCTTTTTTTTTTTTTTTTTTTTTTTTTTTTGGTTTTAATCTTGTAAAAATTTTCACAAGCTAATCCGATATTAATTTTACATGTCATCAACTGTAGTTTTAACCGCAGTTTCCTTCATCAAATCGCTATCATCAGTCCATGCGTTGTTCATCAAAGAAAATACTCTCTCAACCGATGCTGATGTCCCAGGTAGTTTTCACCTTTCATAGAGTACAGAGATAACTGACGAAGTAATTATCCTAAATAATACTTCACAGTTATTTATTTTTAGACTTTTTTGGTCATCCATAAAATCAAATTTAATTTTTGCCGGGAAGAGTAGCAAACCGGCTGGAACACCGGGATTTTGTCTGAAAAACGGGACTGTCTCAGTGAAACCGGGACGTATGGCAACCCTATCTATGGCTAAAAGAATACTTGTGAAGATGAAAACGGATTAGTTTGCTAAAGTCTATGAGTGGCTATATACCTTGAACAAAGCTCAGATCGCATAAATTTACGAGTGTTAGAGAAGAAACTTAAACAGGATGTTGGGGTATTTAACTTTAGAATCTAACAGTTAAAAGTACTTTGTTTATTTACGTACCACCAGTGGTACGCGTATCACCGGTTGAGAATCGCGCTGTACACCACGGAAGAAACGAAAAACAAACTCGTAAACGAAGTATGCGCGTTAAGAATACGTTTTCGTCATTACACTACTATTGCAAAAGAGCATAACTATTAAACGAATGCACTAAAGTTGAAGAATGCGTGTTCGTAAACATTTCCTTAAATTACTAGCTCAAGAGAACAGAAACTTGAGACGTTATTTGGATTTGAAATGAATAACAACTGTTAGAGAGAGAATAAGCAGTTTTAACAGTCTAAGGAAAACATAGACATAAATAAACCGAAATTATCCTCAGCAGGCGTGGAATATTAAATATTCTCAAAACCGCTGGCAGAGCAAAACCAAGAAAAGTAATCGTTGAGCGGAAAGTTCAACGATGTAAAATAGACTAAAAGACTTGGCATAGCTGGCTCACTGTTAAGTACTTAAATACTTAAAATATTCTAGCTTGAGGGCTGAAAATTTTAGCGCTATTGCTAGTACATTCAGATAAAGCAAGATCTAAATATTATTAGCCCAAAGGGGCTATCAATTTCGTGTTGGCATTTTGCGTCGAAAACTTTAAAAGTCTGAATCACTTTTTCGAATAGCTGCCAGTAAATATTATAGCCCTATATTATATTTAAAGAAATTAAAAAATGAAGAATCTGCATAAATGTATATATGTTTCTCGTACTGTGAAAAAACAACGATACCTAGAGCCATCTAGTTTTGAATAACGTAGGTCTGCTCCCGAATATGGGAATCTGAAAGCTCAGATTTTGAATTTTGAAGTTGTGTTATTATCTGTCTCATATTTTGTAAAACATTTATGAGTTAATAATTAAGAAACTCAACTATTTCAAACTGAGCAATGGCAACGCTGTAAAAAAATACGATTTTATCAGCGCGAGACTGTGTATCGGAAATTCTAAAGATATGCTCTTTTAAAATTGTTTTGCGGTGTTGCTGTTTAATTGAATTTTATGGTTTAAGTGCGAAGAACATGATATTTAATAAATAAACATAACACGCAAAACGTTATGAAAACGCCCCTTTGTGCGTATTATAAATGTTTCCAAATTTTTTTGCAATATATTTTTAGATATCCAGAAAATATTTTTTTGGATGGGGTTCTTGTAAAATTCAGTATAATCCAGCTAAAAATTTACATTTTAAATTATGTTTTAAAGTTTAACTGAGAATATTTTAAAGTTTCATTTTCTAATAAGCGAATAAAAATTGTAAGGATCTTATTCATTACTGTCATAATTTTCAAAGTGCTTATAATTCTTCATGTTAGAAAATCGGTTGGCTCTCGGCATAGTACCGTTTGATGTTTTTTTTATTCTTTTCTGTAGCCGAATATTCGTAATCGAGTGCCGAGTTCAGTATTGACATCAAAAGCAAATCTTTAGCCATTCAGCATTTCGTTTCCTAACAAACCGCCTTCCCCAACTTCCTCGTAATCAGTTCGTTGATTGCAAAAAAATTCGAATCCGGTGTCGAAATGAAAGAACGTTCGCCTCTCCCCCAGGGGAAATAACGGGAAAAAAGGGGGGGAATGCGTAGCATTTCTGAATTTGTGGCGATTCATGCATTACGGATCTTTTCTGTAAATGGTCGGGTTTTATTGCCCGGAAATGGGATGCGTGAGTTCCCACCTTACGAAGCGTGCTGCCGTTGCCATGGTACTGGCTCGTGACTGGCTCGAAGCTTATTTTTTGATTTCAATATAAGTTTGTATCTTTTGATTCGCAGTCATGCAGTCACACTAATGAGGTGATAACATTCATGAGAAATTTTTGAATATGTTGGGAGAGGAGAGTAAAAATACAGTTTACGAGTTTACAAATTCACTTTTAAGGGGTACATCTTAGAATAGATTAATATATTTCCGTTTCTAAAAACCAGCGACAGAATGTCTTATGCGGCTCGAATATTTTTTAATCACAGCTCGCTCTTAGAACTCTTACTGGGGCTGTTTGCATAATTTAAGACTTCGGAAATGTATAGAAATTGTTTGAGATTTCTCTAAAATTAAATAAATAAAAACTTTTTCAAATTGCTGCCAGTAAATATTATAGCCCTATATTATATTTAAAGAAATTAAATAATGAAGAATCTGCATAAATGTATGTATGTTTCTCGTACTGTGAAGAAACAACGATACCTAGAGCCATCTAGTTTTGAATAACGTAGGTCTGCTCCCGAATATGGGAATCTGAAAGCCCAGATTTTGAATTTTGAAGTTGTGTTATTTAATTTATTTAATCTCTAAAATTAAATAAATTCAATAAATAAAAAATCTAAAAAAAAATCTGAAAGGTTTCAGATTTTAAATTACGTAAAATGGGGCGGCGTTTTTTTTAACATTTTGGGTGTTGCCTTTATTTATTAAGAGGGCACATAGACCTTAAAACCCTTAGGATCTTCGATTATATGATTGTTGCAAGAATTCGTATATTTTATTTATTAGAAGCAATTACTTGCAAAGTTTTACAGCTGACTACATAATATAAATGCTTTGGGAATTAGTACACAGAAAGTTTGTGTTGCCACAAAAATTTTTATAATTTATTCTGCTTTGTAATAAAAACTTTTATGCGTTTGCGCCATTCCACCTTGCGCGCATATTTTAAAAATGGCTAATGGTACGTACTTAAAATTTGATAGAATTCTTTCTATGGGCACTATCTTTTAACTGAACCAAAAAATCTGATGACTATTTTAATATTAAAAAATTATATGCACGAAAACATTATAGATTTTTTTAATAAAGTGCATTTTATAAATTCAACTTCAAATAAAATAAAAATTTAACATGAAATTCTTAGGATTTTTGGTTCGCAGCATTTTTCAAACGTTATAAAAGCTATATATTAAATATGGAATTAAATTATGCAACAGAATGTTTTAAACTGTGCTCGCAAGATAGAAACATGACGTGAACGTATAAAAAATTTGATCACAAAACAGATTAAATTATAAAAAATATTTGTGGCAACACAAACTGTCTAGTTACTAGTTCATAACGCAGCTATATTATGTAGTCAGCTATAAAAAGTTGGGAGTAAATTGCATTTAAAATAAATAAAATATCCCAATTCTTTCAATAGTCACGTATTTGAATACCTTAAGTGTTTTAAGGTGTATGTCTCCCATTAAATATCAGCCCACCAGCGGCCGAGCGGTAAAGTCGCTGAACACTGGTAGTTCGGTTCGAGGTTCGAAACCCCCGAACGGGCTGGCTGCATGGGTGTTTTCGTGGTTTTCCCCATGTCTAACGTGTATACGAGCCAGTTTCCCTTAGAAAGTCCTCCACGAAAGGCATCCCTCCCCTTTGGCAGATAGCCCTAGTGTGCTTTGCCGTAATTAAATACACCACACCATTAAATATCATGTTCTTCGCACTTATACAATAAAATTCAGTTCAAGAACAATATCGCAATATAATTTTAGAATGAGCCTTTTAGAATCTTTAGAATTTCCGATAAGCAGTCTCACGATACCCAAGTCTGGATATAAAATGTTTTTCTGTACAATGTTGCCATGGCTCGCTTTGAAATCCTCGAGTTTGTGAATCAAAAATTCGTTAAAGTTTTACAAAATATGAAATCGATAATAAAACAAATTCCAAATTTCACATTTGGGCTTCCACATGCCCATATTCGTAGTAGGATTATGTCATTCAAAGTTAAATGGCTCTAAGTACCGTTGTTTAATCACAATGCGAAAAATATACATACATTTATACAGATTCTTCATTATTTAATTTCTTCAAATACAATACAGGGCGAAAACATTTGGTGGCAACAGTTTTAAAAGTGAAACGGTTTAATGGGTTATTCAATTACGGCAAAGCACACGAGGGCAATCTGCCTAAAGGGAGGGATGCCTTCGTGGAGGACTTTCTAAGGGAAACTGGCTCGTAAACACGGAAAAGTGAATCGGACTGTGATTCGCCGCAAAATCGCAAAACGAAAAAATAGTCCCTCAGGGACTACGTCCCTTTGGACTAAAAATATCCTGTTTATTTGATCTTTTAGATTTATTAGTAATCTCAAGAAATTTGTTTCTTTCTATCCCTATTTTAATTACTAAGCATCCTTTTCTGAAGAGTTCCCCGCTCCGATGGCATACCACCCTGCGCACACAGCCATTCATTAGTTTACCATAATTAATGCCCAAAGAACTCTGCTTACTTTCTGTCACAGCTGAATAATAAAAGAGAAACGAAACTGATATTCCCTTTATAGCTTAAGTGACCGAGGTTTTCTTACTAAGCCATGGGGTCGTAATAGGAGTTGAAGACGTACTAAAGAAAAGTGTACTTAATATGATTCTGGTCAATTACTCTTTGCATACGATGAGTGTCGGTTCAAGAGTCTGGTGGTCACGTGATGGCGGTCATTTCGTGTTGAGGAGATGCAATTAGGAGAGGTTGCCGTGGCAACGAGAAAGTACGCCATTTGCATTACCATTATGATGCTTGGGGCGATAATCATCAGTTTGATTACGGGTAAATGCGTAGGTGGGAAACACTGTCATCCTCAGATGTTTACATTAGATCAGTTAAAACTACACCTAACATTTAAGAACGTTTATGAATGAACTATCGAAAGTAAATTATTTCTCAAATTTTAGTTGCAATATTGGGGGCCGAAGATGAGGATTAGACGTGATTTTAAATATCATTTTCCATGAACCTTTTCAAATTGAAACCTTTCCAAAATGTTTTCACTGTTACGTTATGTTATGCTACTATGCATTATTGATCATTACAATTTTTTATGCCTTTTACCTGAGGAAAATCACATGAAAGCCCCAAAAAGTGATCTCCTGTCATTCCTATGGTTTCTACAGAAAAATAAGCATCAGTATCCGAAGTTTGAAAAAAAAAATATGCAACGCCTCTTTTCCTACGTCCTACATCTTTGTGAAATATAAGTTCCGCATACGGAATAAATGTAATGAACGTTTACATACTGTAAATATGTTCAAAAGGCCTCCACTTGTGAACTTTGTAAACTGTAATATTCTTTTATAAGTGTAATAACCCAGTGGATACCTCTTTAGTATTATTATTACAGTTCATTACAGCATTTTGTTACCAGTACTTATTATATTTATTTCATTATTTTTATCTGCTATTTTTGTTACATCGAGATAGATGTTCTCAATTTAATCTGCAAATTTTGAATTGTATTGTAAATTATATTGTATTCTCTTTATGTCCTGAATCATTGTTTTTAATAAGTACTAGATGTGGGGCGTACGGTGGGATTGCACGATGTACCATAATAGGTTTCTTGGAATGCGTCATTGCTCATTTCTTCAACGTTTCTTTCCAAATTCTTTCAAAGCTTGCGAATTTTTTTAGGCCCAGGGAGACTTTAGCTCAGAAAAGCTTCATTATTAGTCTCGAAACGGCATTCTGCGTCGAATAACTGAAAATATTAAATCACTTTTCAAATTCTTTCCCCCGAATATTATCTCCCTATAATATTTAAAGAAATTAAGTAATGAAGACTCTGCATGAATGTATGTATGTTTCTGGTACTGCGAAAAAACATCGGCACGTAGAGCCATTAAATTTTCAATATCCTAGTCATCCATCCGTGGCACCTGGAAGACCAAATTCCGAATTTCGGAAGTTGCTTTATTACCTATTTCATATTTTGTAAAATTTTAACGAATTTTTTATACTCAACTATTTCAAAGCGAGCAGTGGCAATACTGTCCGGGGTAATACATTTTTATCTCCAGCACGAGACTGTCTCCCCAAAATTCTAAAGATATGCTGTTTTTAAATATTTTTTGCCCTAAGGGACGTTACTCCAAATGCTCTCGAAACGTGTATGTGTGTGGAAATGAAACAAGCACCCCTATGGTAGTAATATAAAATCTGAAGGCTTTCAGATTAAAAATTTTGTTTAGGATTAGTTAGTATTGGAAGGCATTACCAGTTGACCAGTATATCGCTGGTGTCTTCATACTTTACGAGTATTATACTAGAACGTATTTCTCCCGCCTTCCTAGCGAGCCTTCGTGGTGCAGTGGTCTGCACGCTGGGCGCGTATTTCAGAAGACCGTGGCTCGATTCCCAGGGAAGGCAATTGCTAATTCTTCATCTTTCCTGCCTCCAAATAACCTAATGTCTCTATAGTGGCGCCCGAACTAAAAGGGTGTTGGATGAGGATTCTCCACACCCAGGTTTTAGCGATTGGTCCCCATAAAAACTCTAGTCCCAGTCGCCCTTTAAAAGGGAGTGTATATAAGGTATTTCTCCCTCCTTTCTAGCGTGCCTTCGTGGTGTAGTAGCTAGCACACTGAGCCGGTAATTTAGATGTCCGTGGTTCGATTCCCGGCGAAGGCGGAATTTTTCATATTGCCTGGTTCCAAATATCCTAATGTCTGTACAATACATTATTCATCGATATGTCTAATTATGTGCTACCACTACGTCAAACACTGTATAAACCCGTACCAACTGTCAAAAAATTGGTCACTGTTGACCAACTGACCAGCTGTCACCAGTACCCTAATTCTGATTTTGTTTTAGAAATGTATTTAAATTTACTGCACAACTTTACATGGGTGATCTATTGGTTGAGCTCCAATGACCGATAACTAACCAGTCACCACTGATTTATGATCTCGAAAGTCACAGATTAAACCGTTGGTCACCAGCGTCTTCGGATTGAGCTTTATTTTAATTATCTACCTAAATTTACCAGTGATTATTCCAATTAACTTATTAATCGCGGGTACTCCTTACTTTTATTTTACTTTGATAATTTATCTAAAGTAATTGTGCCGCCTCATATCAGTAGCCTTCAATTCATAGGTCACCAGAAACCAGTGACCATGATATTTCCTTATGCCATTAGTTTCCTTCTGCTTAGTTTTATTTTCGGAATTCTGCGAAAAATTACTTCAGTTTTTCCATGAGCACTATCGAGGTACTAGAGATTAGTATGTCCAGCTGTGCTTCAGCGGCCGAGTGGTAAAGACGCTGAACACTGGTAGTTCGGTCTGAAGTTCGAATCCCGGCTGAAAGGGCGTTTTCGTGGTTTTCCCCATGTGTAAAGTGTATGCGAGCCAGTTTCCCTTAGAAAGTCCTCCATGAAGGCATCCCTCTGTTTAGGCAAACAGCCCTCGTGTGCTTTGCCATAATTGAAAAATCCAATCCAATCCTGCTGTGCTTCGAATTCCGACAAAGATACTGTTTGTTGATGCTTCACTTTTCTATCTACGAAAATCATCATATTGGCTGCAGTGAAACTCGAACTTAAAGCTCTCCTTAATTTTTCCTTTAAGAGGGAGAGAATGTAAGCAGTCACCAGATAGGATGGCAATCAACGGTATTTGACTACGGAACTATATTACTTTATAAATTAATAATTAAATAAATATAATATAATTTATTATAAAGTAATGCCATCGGGCAAGCCCGCCAGATGAGCAGTTTGCAGCCAAAGAAATATTTGCAACTTCTTTGTAGCCCTGAAAAGCAAATGTATGAAGCATTTCAATAAGAAAGAGAAATTAGTTCCTTCTTTCCAAGCAATTCGTAAATAATTTTTGAATTGCCGAACCACAAAATAAAAACTTTTGTCAATTCAGGTTAATAAGTATGACGTCAAGATTTAAATTTAATTTAGTATAACAACATTTTCTCAATATTAATAAAAGAATTAACGTGGCAATAAAAATCGTGTCAATTATCCTAACCTCAAGCGAAAATGTTGCCAACAGCAACTATTTATTTAAAATGCTGAAATTAACGAACAATTTTCGACATACAGTGACATCACATGCAATCACGTGCTTTTATCAACGTCGCAGTACAACCTTATATAATAATAATAATATGTTTAAGGTTTGGTAATGGTATTTTCATTTCATATTTGTTAAAACTTACACATTTTTTATTAACAGTCTCTATGATTGTATAAGAGCAGTCGAAACAGTTTTGCAAATAAAGCATTTTATTTCCAACGCTTTGGAGAGTGATGCCACTCGGAAAAAAGACGGCGAAATTTAGCGTTTTCAGGTTTTTAAATTAATATATCTCCTAATTAAAATCGTAGGAAGATGAGAAGGATCGAAATAGCTTCCCACGAATTTTTGGAATCCGGGAGTATCTCTCTCGAAATTCATCTTTCCGCCGTTCCGGAGGAGATAATGCCACAAGCAAACAAATAAACATACCAATAGTTTAGATAGTTCCGTAAAGATGTTGAACATTTTATTTGGGGGGAGGAGAGAAACGTGAAAAATTAGTTATTCTCTTCCCGGAATCTTTGGACGCTAGCCGCATCTGCTACCGCATAAGCACAAGGGTCAGTAAAAAAATTTCAAACTTGAATACAAGATTATTTTTGGAATTTTGTAGAGACATTACGTTATTTCGAAGTGCGAAACGTGAAAAATGTGCAGTGCACTCCCCGGACCTCTCGAACGCGCGACGAGTGTGCTGACCATTACAAGACGAAGGCGTGCTAAGAAGGCGGGAGAAATACTTTATATACTCCCGCTTTTAAAGAGTGACTGGGGATTAGGAGACCCAATCGCCAAATCTTGGTGGTGAAGATTCATCATCCACCAGCCTTTTAGCTCGGGCGCCACTGTAGAGACAAGTTATTTCTTGAAAGCAGAAGAGATATGGTCACTTTACTTAACCTGTTCCGCCAAACTAAGTTAATGGCACGACAGGGTAAGCAGGAGAGATGAAAAATGAGCAATGCCCTCACCTGGAATCGAAACACGGACCTCTCGAATAAGCGCCGAATGTGTTGATCACTACACCACGAAGGCATGCTAAGAAGGCGGGGGAAATACCTTATAAACTTCCCCTTTTAAATTGCGTCTGGGGATTAGGAGAGCCAGTCGCTAAATTCTAGGGATAAAGAACCGTCATTCATCAACTCCTTTTTAGTTCGGGCGCCACTTTAGAGTCATTTAGAATTTTTTAGATGTCAGAAACTGAAGTAATGAGCAAATCCCTTGCCGGGACTCGAACCATGGACCTCTCGTATATGCGCCGAGCTTGTTGACCATTATACCACGAAAGCTGGCTAAGAAGGCGGGAGAAATACCTTATAACGTTTTAACTGTAACTGAAATCTCCTCGGAAGTATATCATCTGGCATTCTATGTATCCTTCTCATTTCTATTCATTTAAATCAGACTCGTTTTTCACGGTTAATAACCACCCACGTTGAAATAATGTTCGTAAGGCAGCTGCCTTTTCTGTACTTTAGGAAAAAAAAATGAATAACATTCATGTTTTATTCGTATACCGCATGAGCGGTTTTTCGTTATTGTAGCTTTGGACTGCATATCAAAATGCACGTGACAGCTGTCGTTACAATTTACATTCAGCATGAGTTCCATTGTCGAAGCTGTTGCTGTTATTATAAAATTGGCTGATGTTTTAAAATTAGAATGCGCTTTAAGACGTGTATATCAAATAGATATCTAGTTGACATCTGCAGACATGTATGCCAGGGATACCAATTTTCTACAGGGTGACCACCCAGAGAAAATATTTCTCTTAATTTGTGCAAGAAAAATTATTCTAGATATTGAGATTTTTAGGAATTTTCTCAAGGGATTTTATAAAACGCAAATTAATTTTATTTGGTTTCTCAAATTCCATCTTCCACCACTGCTGTCAAAGTCAGACTTAAATCTATATATCTAATTAACTCCTATTTTTTATTTGCATGGAAGGAAGTACTAAAACTAATGGTAACCATATGAGATTTTCACAATTTAGTAACCTACTAGTAGTAGTTAGTTTTATATCTCACGGTGTTCCTGCATGTTAACTTTTCAAGTCGTGTTTCATCACATGCGACATGCGACGGAGGACGTGGGCACCACCCCTCTATCAATACGGTTAGTCGGTATAGCGTCGCGTCCATCTTTATCTAGATAACCATACGTAGTCATTGTGCTAATACATAAACATACATACAAATTTGGTACTTTAATACAGTGTTAACGCTAATTAATGTAAGAATGCATACACCTTGTGAATGGCAATGTAATAATACATTGCCATGTCACAAGGTGTATGCAAAAGCATGGATACGGTAGCATATATTCATAACGTGTGTACTCATATGTTCAGTACACTATGATCCTTTGAAGCATTATTATTATATAATGTACATACTGAAATATTAGGTGCTCAATGTTATGCTAGAATAAGTAATTAGTACAGTAAATTAGAAGTTAGACCCTAGATTAGTACTGGGTGGTACAGTGTCTTGCTATTCTATTATTTGTGCTGTTTCCCAAGTACATTAACATATGTACAAAGGTATTAAAACACGTGTATTAGGTACACAGTAATCAGTGAGTACCCAAACGTTAGGTAAGTGCTGTGTTTCATCACAGCGGTTACAAATATTCAGGAGAGATTGAATGTACCTAGAGGAGGGAAAATCACATAGCAATGCATGGTCGGAAAGGCTTTCCTGGCTCAGTAGTTTCCTGGTGAGGTTGTAACGCAGCTGCTGAACGATGCGTACGAACCGATGCGATGCATTCTGCCATATGGTTTCAGCATGATGGAGTACAATCACATTACAGTTGCACTGTGAAAAAAAAGGGGCGACAGTTGTAATCTCCCGTTCTACTGGGCCCATCGCAAAAATTCAAATTGCGTTTTTCAAGTCTCGAAAGCATGACTTAGGATATATATTAGATACATATATATAGCATTGTCTAACATAGGTATTTTGACACAAAATCGGACTTTTTCTGAAATAATATACCATTTTTTCTATATTTCGACTAAAATTAGGCCTCGATATAAAATTTTGTATAATTTGGTGCGAAATTTACGGATAAATTCAAAAATTTATCTTGGCGCTTTGCTTTTTTTTTTTTTTTTTTTTTTTTTTTTTTTTTTTTTTACATTTTGCTCCAAGTATAATTTACTTGGCGAACTTCTTAATGTACAACAACCTATTTTCCTTTCCCTTCCATTGTACAGGACCGAAAAAAAAAAAAAAAAAAAAAAAAAATTCACATCGTTCCTAGTGCATGAGCGGGAAAAAAATCACACCTTTCCTACTTTCAAATAATTTTGCCAAAGTGCCTAAACCACATTTGATATTATTATCGCTTTCAACAAATATGCCGAATTTCAGAAGGCGCCAATATGTAAATTCACGTATATCCTAGAAAACTTTGAGTAAAAAAAAAACTCTTAACTTCTTACAGGTATGTTTAGAAACACATCGAATTTAAGGTGATGGTAAAAATTTTACAGGTTATAATTCAAAATTGTTTTTCAAAAATTTATAAAAATTACTTAAAAATGCAAATTTTACAAAATAAATCATAGAAAATGGGCGAATTTTATTTGGAATGAACCTAAATTTCGAAATGCGAAAGAAAGAATCAAATAAGTTTAATAAAAAAAAAGAAAGAATAATAAATATTTACCAAATTCAATTAACATTGAAGATCTAAAACTTTGAGAGCGAATTTTTTTAAAAACAACTTGTGCTAGTTTTACAAAAGTTGGTAGTTTAGCATAACTTGAGTCGTAGAATAAAAATATAGAAAAAAAAAAAAAAAAAAAAAAAGCATGTCATTTCGGGAAAAGTCGGATTTTGTGTCAATATACCTACATTACAACAATGCTATATATAAATCTAATACATATCCTAAGTCGCGCTTTCGAGACATGGAAACGCAAGTTGAATTTCGTCACTCGGCCTAGTAAGTAGAACGAGAGATATAGAATTGTCCCCCCTTTTTTTCGCAGTATACGCCTCCACTTGAATACAACGTATCCTGAACACTGGATCGGCACGGGCGTCCAGTACACTGGCCAGGAAGATCGCCAGACTTCACTTGCATTTACAATTTCCTCTGGGAATATGTCAAAACATGGGTGAATAAACCCCGCTAACGGTGCTGCGGAACTTGCTGCACGCATCGTGGCAGCTGCTGAAGAAGTCCGGAACACGCCCGATATTTTTCAGAAGATCAAGTCTTCCATGTGCCGGAGTTGTGAGGCCTGCATCACGGTCCACAATCGGAATTTCAGACACCTTCTTTGATGACAATCGTTATTTATTTTTATTTCTTGGTTTTTGCTGTACTAAGCATATTAAACATATTTTATTCCCCTATTGATATTCTTCCTTTCTTGTGTTTTGTGTTGTTACTACCGTGCCAGGAAAGCGTTTCCGAATATGCATTTCTGTGTGCTTTTTCATGGTCCAAGTGTATTCTAGCTTTTCTAAAAGTTTATAATCGCTGTGCTGAAATATCCTGTAGATAAACTACATACCTTTCTATTACGTCTCGATAACTCTCATGGTAAATTTCGTTTTTTCATCATATCATATTTACGGTATCATGAAAGCCATGATTTTTTCAAAGAATTGGGAGCAACTCAATAATTCACATACGAGAAGAAAAGAACGTATCTACTAAAAGCAGATTTTGG
Organism: Stegodyphus dumicola; assembly: GCF_044657685.1. NCBI lineage: Eukaryota > Metazoa > Arthropoda > Arachnida > Araneae > Eresidae > Stegodyphus > Stegodyphus dumicola. Next base: position 136,820,683 of record NC_140769.1, read on the forward strand.
CGAAAGGTTGCCTCAGCAGGAAACTAAGCAATTTAATTTGCTTTCGCTCTCTCATGCACAGAGCTTCTGAATTTTCAGAATGTTGCCATTTGTCAAAGCGTAAGATCTTTCACTTAATTTTCAGGTTTAATAAATCTAGTTTTGATGAACAGATGGAGCTACTTAGGAGCAAGAATTGGACTTCGTAATAATTTAAATGTTTATTTTATTAGTTTAGTAATATATCTTGTTGATATTAAAACAAATTCAATTTATAATAGACAGAAATGATAATTTTTGTGAAATTGATCAACTATGTTATCATTGATAAGATGCTTCTAACGACGTAGATTAATTGATTAGCATCTAGTTATTTGACAGGATCTTCGGTACTTGCATTCTTTCCCGTTGTTTATTTTGGACTAATAAAAATTGTTCCCTAACCGAGCGATTTGGCGCCAGTAATGGACATCACAACACACCATTAAATCTTCGAAATGGTTTCTCGAAAGCCAGTTCAGTTCTTATAAAATATACGTTAGCGTCTCATTCTCTGTTTTCCCTTTGATTACGAAAACGAAATGTTTAAAATATGAGACTTGATTTCTACAGAAGGCCATGCAGTGGAGTATTTCCAAAGATACTAGATTCTCGTATTAAAAATTCCCCATTAATTGATACAGAGTGGGACATTATCTGAAAGCGGATAAAAACAGTGAAACAATGTGAAAAGTTGTGACAGGCGCCGACAAAATGATTCGCAGTTTTGCTACTGATGTTTCCTTTTTTTAATATTTTTATTAAATTTTTTTAAAAAATAAACTTTTTTTTTTTTTTTTTTTTTCCCCAAGTTTCAGTATCTTTAGAAGTTTTAGCTCTTTGCAAAATAGTAAAGTTTTAACGCTTTCCGCTACCTTTTAAAGTCGGAGTTTTGATTAAGAAAAAAAAAAAAAAAAAAAGGTAGGCAGTCTAATCAGGCCTAGAGGAGTACACAAGTAACATTTTGTGAAGATAGCACTTATCGTTTTAATTCTGTGGGTGTCCCCAAAGTGGCGAACTGATTGAATAGAGCTTCGAAAAGAGTGCTGAAACGAGCAATGTTGTCAATGAACTGATCGATGAGATGCGGAGAAACGAAGAATACAGACTCTCAGTTGTCCTAGATAATCGGTGAGCCCGGTCTGGGCACACCTAGGGCTCGCCGTTTGATTTTAGGCAAGATTTCAAGGTAAACATTTAAAACTAATGTAGAATAAGGAGATTAGCATACAGCCAAAAAAATAACAGAGAAATTTCTTTTCAACAATTCCTTTTATACCCTAAAAAAATCTGCAAGATTTCTTTGAAAAATGAGGGTCTTAAAAAACTAAACATGGCTAAAATATATGGACTGGTTTGTGTTGAGCTGCCATGTGCTATAAATAAAGAAGGTTCAGAGTAACCTATATAAATCCTTTTTCATTCAATTTTTCTGTGCGTACAGAAGGAAATTTTTAAATTTTGCTTCTGTACACACTATGCCGGACACACACTGTGCCTGTCTGTTCAAATCGGACACACTGTGCAGCAAAGGGTTAAGGTAACAGTTTTTCTCCCTTTTATATTTTCAATATTCTCGAATTTTTCAAGAATGTTCTTCGAGAGTCTGAAATCCATAAAAATACAGCATAGCAAATCTTGACATTGGAAGTGAAGATTTTCCTGTAAATTTCAATGTTCCTTGCGGAGGCAGTCGCGAGCACCAATTCTACATGCAATTTCCGATGAACCAATGAGGTCACGACCTAGAATCCCATCTCCGCCATTTTGTGGTGCCTCCCTTGTAGTTCCATATCGGGTATAGATGTTCGATAAATCCCTGGCATCACTCAATTTTTCTATTTAGAATGAGCAGGCTCGTTTATATACACAAGGAATGGAATGCGTAGCTATTCAATCTTTTTCCATCCACCCTTAAGAAGACAGCGCTCTGTGTTCGTTTGATTTATCGATTCGAAGAGCCACAAGACATAGTTCTAAACCTTTCTCCCTGGGAGCAGTTGTCTTCATTCTTTGACTTGTGATATTTGTTTAGTACTAATGAATATCTGTGATTTACTTAACTCGTGTTTGAATAGATCTCGGAAGCCTGAAAAATGTAAACGGAAATTAACGCTAAGTTTGCGTTTGAATATCGAGCCATTTCCCGGATGTCTTTACAGTTGTGCTTTGGATGTATGCATATGCTGGTATTATGGCTATTTAAAATGATTTGGTATCTCGTTTTGTTTGTTTTAAGACCAGGTTTGCCATGTTAGCTTTCTTCAATCAACTTAGTTGGTTTCGGATAATTAGTTTACTTGCTTTTTGGCGGTTTAAGGTTAGAATAAACTTCAGCGAAATCTTTTTAAATTATCTGGATTATTAATGTTCATTATGTTCCGTTACGCTACCTTGGCAGATTTTAACACAACCCAAAACATAAATTCGTTATTTTCTTGGCGGTTTAAGGTTAGAATAAACTTCAGCGAAATCTTTTTAAATTATCTGGATTATTAATGTTCATTATGTTCCATTACGCTACCTTGGCAGATTTTAACACAACCCAAAACATAAATTCGTTATTTTCTTGCACAATGGCCTATACATAATCCGTTCACAAAATCAGGCCATTTAGGAAAACAAAACCAAAAAACTCGTTCGTTAAGAGTTTCGATAAACTGGTGCAATTACAAATACATCTAATTTACAATATTAGATGCTAATTGCAACTGCTAATTTTTATAAAAGATGTTTCTGACGCCATTCATTACGTACTTGGGGGGGGTTTCGTGGTTTTCCCCATGTGTAACGTGTATACGAGCCAGTTTCCCTTAGAAAGTCCTCCACGAAAGGCATCCCTCCCTTTAGGCAGATAGCCCTCGTGTGCTTTGCCATAACTGAATAATCCAATCCATTACGTACTTGGTGTAAAATCATTTTATTTTCTTACCCTAAACTTAATTACTATTATCAATTAGTAAGCAAATTAAGCTGTCTGACCAGTATTAGTGGTTAGCGTCACTGACTGCCGCACTGAAGGGCACGGGTTCGAATCCTGGAGAAGGCAAGGATGTTTATAAATATATAGTGTCGGTGCGGCATGGCGGCACTCTAAATATGCGGCGAGCCGAAAGTCCTCTCGTGTGGTTAGGTGGAAGGGGAGAGAGGTGAGGGACCCTCGGACCCGTCCCCACGGGGTGCTCACCATCAAAATTGGGGTGGAACTGAGCTAAATTGCACTGTCACCTGAAAGGTGCTGAAGGCTGCTGCCAACGGTAGGCGTAATCTAGCGCTCCTTGCCATGAGGAATTTCGTGGCTGATTCTGATTACAATGAGACAAGTGAGCATAAGCAACAACAACCACAAACAATTTGAGAAAAATTTGAGTCAGAGAAGAAATTGAATGGCAACAACATCACATTTCAATCCAAATTTGACAATCATAGGCTCCAGTCATAGCCAATTTCATTATTTATATCCAAAATTATTATATCTTACAGAATATATAGTTGTGCGCCTATAAGAAAACACGCTTTTAAAATAGTTTCAATTGGACTAAATTGGAAAGATTACTGGATTTTTGTGGGTTACAGGAATATATGCATTATGATTTATGTATGAGAACTAAGTATGATAAAGGAAAGATTATTTACATATTAAATATCAATTATCATCTTCCTTGTAGTAACGCTGAAACTTAGATGAGAATTAAACTTACTTTTCACTTATGGTCACATTGTTTCCTTAAATACTGGTCTTTTACAAAGGGATTTTCTGATAAATAAAAAGACTCTGTAGTAAGTTACGCAATGCATGGCTTTAGAAATATGGGTACTTTTTAATTATCCGAATCCCCGCCCCCGGTTTCAGCAATTAGCAGAATTATTTCTCTTTGACGTATTTTCGAGTATATATGCGACAACAGCCAAACTGACGCATACGCATTCATACACCTTACAATGTATCATCGAAGTTTCTAATAAGTTATTTTATGTTAATGTGCTGTCCTATCAACATTTCCATTTCCCTGCCGGAATGTCAACTTCTAGCTTGCACAATATCCAGATGAGATAGAAAGTATAGATTATTTAAAGGGATACTTTAGAGGTCAAAATCAGAGCGTGTTCTTCCTGCTCGAAGACCATGTTGCTAAATTTGATTTTGTAGGAATTTGCTTTGAGTTGTTATTGCCATTAGGATTGTTTACGCCGACTTAGATCACAGCCAGGTTGCGCGCAAATTAAATTGTGAAGCCGTTTGGCTACGCTTAATTTCATTAGTTTTACTTCATTCATTATCTTGGATTTAAGCCAAAACTATCGGCTTCTATAAGTACGAGTTGATTCCGACTGTTAAACTTTATTTAAGTAAAGGTCCTTTACACACTTTTCCTGTCTCTGTGGTACTTACACGACATAGTAATAATTCACCAACTGTCGTTTAGTTTCAATCTAATTGTATACTACCTAAGAAGGCCAGAATCCATAACATGATTAAGTTCAGGTGAATTTACATGCTTTATATTTAACTATTATGTTTTTAATAATATCTATCAAATATAGAAATGAAAATATTGGCGATATAGATTTTTGTTTCTTCTCTTAAAATCTCTTATATCGTAATAATTCCATGCTTATCGTAATAATTTCAACCAGAAGTTTCATTTCGTTAACCAAAAAATCTGATGTGTACACCACATGACTTCTTTGTACGGAATATTAAATTATATGCATTTTTTCTTGCACTTCGTTTAAACTTATTGGATTGAATTAAATCTACTTCTCCGACAGCGCTTAAACCACAATAGAATAAATGCATTCTTTAAAATTCACTTTAGTATTTGTTTACCATAGCGACACTGTGGCGCTAGATTCACTTAACAGTATTATATTTCGTTCATATTATAACTCATAATACACAAAATTTATATCATTTAAAGAATAGAATTATCTAATCGTTGCCACATGTTCTATTCAAATTCTATAATAAAGCTAGAAAGATGTTTAAAAGAAATTAAGCAAACAAAACAAAAAAGAAAGAGTTTTTCACGGACGATTGAGTATTTCTCATTTAATTAATTCAGTTCTCACTTCGCGAGAAGGCAAAAATACATAAAAACTCAAAATATCTATATTAAAAATTACGAAGTAAATCTTAAACACTTATTTCCTCGAAAAAATTCCAGAAAGGATTAAGCATGATTTAATTGGCAATAATAAATGAAGGCGTTATCTTTGTTGTTGCGAAGCTAAGTTTCTCTAGATTGGCAACAAATCCACTAGTCTGCTGTTTCAAATGTAAACAATCAATGGCCGCCATAAAAAAAGGCTTAGCGGCACATAAACAACATTAAAATTGTTGATAATTCTAAAATATTGCATACAGACTTACTAAAGGCATAAAAACCTTAACCGGAAGATAAAAAAAAACATAATTCAATCATTTTTAAAGCAAAAAAAAATGCACAATTTACAAACATATAAGAGTAAAGAAACTGAGACCACTGAGCCGGGTAACAGAGAGGATATATATATATAAATATTTATATACGTTTGGTGCGGCTGATTGCAACCAAAATACGGGGTGCACATCTACATGTTATAGCAGTCCTATATACAAAATTTCAACGTTCTGAGGCTACTAGTTTTTGAGTTATGCGTGATACGTACGTACATACGTTCGTACAGACGCCACGAAAAATTCTCTTCAGAATTAATTTTAAAGTAGTTTTATAATTTTTTTGGAGGAAAAGAGTCTTTTATTCTGTTCTTACGTACAGATATCACTCAAAAACATCGTTAAATTGGATTCGATAGCGGTCAAAATGGATATTTTCGTCAAAATGGATATGGAAAATGGTGAAAATGGATATGAAACTTTTCGCGATTACAATACTTCCTTTTTACTTCGCACAAGGAAGTAAAAAGGGTTATTAGACTATGAGAAGGGATACTAGCTTAACAAAAACTGGCTTAACTTTATGGATACCAGCGATACCAGATTAACGAAAACTGCCTCGCACTGATGTTGCACATAAGGCAAACTACAAATATGCCCACGTAAACAACCCGCTCGTCAGGATTTGAACAGAAGACAAACTACAACTTTTCAGCAGTCTTATTCACTCGGACACTGGTAATTAAATTTTAAATGTAAATTTAATATCGTATGCTTTGCCGAATTACAACGAGGTGAGAATCTATCAACGCCCGAGTGAGTGTGGAAAGTAATTTAAAGTTTTTATGATTAGTGCCTTAGATTTTATGATTAGTGCCTTTTATGATTAGTGTAACTTTTCGATACTTTCTGTTCTTCTTCTGTAAATTTAGAATGTTATGTAATTAGTTATGATATCTTATGAAATTAGTTATGTTAATTACACAATTAATTAATTTATTGTTTTTCTTAATTTAGTAAGTAGATATTTTTAATTAAGCATATGATAACAATAATAATATTAATTATATTGAATATCATTTCAATTAGTTATATAGCAATAATGACTTCAGGTCATTATATTGTAAATAATTATATATTTTTGTTAGTCATACAGCTTTAAATTAATTACAGTGATAAATTAAATAATTATACTCTTTTATTAATTACATATTTTAAAATAATTTATAATAATAATAGTTCCAGTAATTATTTTTTAGTCAGCTATTTAGATTTTAATTAATTACATAGTGCTTACATAATCAGATTAATTATATAGTTTAGTTAAGGTTTGTTCTCCCCAAACCTAGCCTTCTTGTGTTTAGGTTTATGTTTATTTCATGATGACTAAGCATTCGAGGGCTATTTGCCTAAGGAAAGGGAGGCCTTCGTGGAAGACTTTCTATGGGAAACTGATTCGTATACACTTTACACATTGGGTAAAGCACGAGAGCGCCAATGTAATTAGCCCGCTCGCGAGGTTCGAACCTCGGAGCGAACTATCAGTGTTCAGCGATTTTTACCGCTCTGCCGCTGTTAGACCTTCCCTTCCTGTGAAAATGCACGTTCTTGCATTGTTGTGACAGTCGACCCTGCTTCGATAAGTAATAAATAAAAATAGTTTCCTAATTTTTAAAAGTCAGGAATTATATTCGCGTTTGACTGTCCTTCCAAGATTGATTTAAACAAGTGTGGCTTAAGGACCTTTGACCGTGATAATAACGAAGCAATGTGAGCGCAGCCTTAGTTAGGAGTATTTTTTTCGTTAGTTATGTTAGTTCGTTTCGTACTTATCCCTATACAAATTTTCTTGCTAATCACAGCAAAGTGTGATAAAAACGTAGTTGCGGTGTATGATATTTTCCCTCAGATTTCTTAAATCTTTCACGGAAACTCATTCATCAAGGCGTCAAATACACCTGGATGTTCATTAATATCTCCCTAGAACATTCAAAATTTGAAAGTTTTATTCCTATGCTATTCATCAATCACTTCGATAAGCCTGGAAAAATTTGTATTGACAGGATTACTTTCAAAATTCAGTTTCTTAAGAAAAGCGCTTATGCTTTCCGTAGATATAACTTAGTACCTATAAAATGAAACGAAATATTTTATTTGATGCGTTTTCAAGTCTGAGTTCCAGCATTTAGATATTTCGATAGTAGAAATGCCTTTAACGGAATCTTTAAGCATTTCTAGGCTTAACTTTACACTATCACACATTTATTATGCATGGTGTCGATCAACAACTTTGTCACCGATGACAAAGAATTCTAAGAGACCCAGATGTCCTTCGGCTTACATTTATTTAATAATATAGTACTTAAATTTAACACGTTGTTTGTGGCAGCACGTTTCAGGATTCCATTTTCAGAAATCAGTTAAATTTCCGCATGTTATATAAAAGAAATCTGATCTGGATACACCATGACTTCCTTGTACGGCCTATTAAATTAGACTCTTATTTAACTGCAGTTCATTTTAAAATATTTCCTGAAATTTCGTTAGAGATATATTTCTCATTCAATCAATTCGATTCTCACTTCGTGGCAGGCAAAAATATCTAAAAGCTCAAAACATCTTCGTTAAAATTTGTAAAATACAGAAAACTAAAAAAACACAAAGTACAGCTAAAAACAGTTAGAAAACAATTTTTACAATTAAAATTAGGGTTTGTACACAAAAAACAAGTAATTCGGCCAACGGATAGGAAGACAAAATGTTTGGTACGCAAAATTGAAAGTTAACTTTTGATCCCACTGCACAGAAATACTGTGAAGTGTCTGCGTCAACTGACTAAATTCAAATACTGTACAAAAGTTCCACATGGGAACAAAGGAGGCGTTATTAAAAGTTGCATCACTTAAACTTTTAAATTCTTGATAATTCTAAAACTCTTGCATGCAGATTAATTAAAGGCCTAAAAAACTTAACTGGGCATAAGAACAACATAATTCAATCACTTTTAAATCAAAAAATGCACAATTTAACAACATATAATTATAAAATCATATGTTAAATTTATATTAGGAGATAATATAATCAATATTTCTTTAGTAGGTAAATAAATTATTATTATAAAATCATACACACACACACACATATATATATATATATACTAGAAAGCCCGGCGGTCGTACGAAATGACCGTTGTTCTAGATATTATAAATTGTAATTAAAATGATTTGTGCAAAGGTGTCTGCGAATTTAAACTGAATTACCCAGGGCAGGCGGCGAGGACGCCCTTTTGCTTACTGCCCCACGGTGTTTCTCCCTTCTACTTGCTTAATTGCTTAAAGTAGAGTGAAATGTAGGAAACCACTAGAGGTACATTTTTTAAGAGCCACCGCTAGCTCAATAAATAAAGGTGATTTAAATAATAAAATGTTAATTCACATGTCAAAGATCTCTCTGTACACAACATTTCTTGTGTAGATCTTTCCATTATTTTTAAGCTCGCCTTGCAGAGGACCACCCATTAGTTTTAATTTTACGTCCGTTCTTTCATGAACTCTTTAACAGGCAACGTAAAGTTGATCGTGTCCAAATGCAGGCTCAAGTAAAAAAATGGCAACACGCTTAAGCGTTTGACCCTGAGACTTATGGATGGTCATGGCAAAAGCAAGTTTTACAGGAAATTGTCTACATCTCAATTGAAACAGCAACTTTGTGCCGTGGCAACTTCAAACCATCGGCTAGTACAGTTACGCAAGCAACCAATAAACTATCGGCGACAAACAGACACTTAAGCCCCACATATATACAGGGTGATTATAATTAAAGTTTAAGTTTCAAAACGCTATAAAAAAAGAACCACTGATGAAAATGATGTGAAATTTGAAAGGAATGTTATTGAAGAAGGCGGAACGAGTATGGCAGAAGAAAAAATTTAGTTTCAAAAGTTAGCAACAGATGGCGCTGTAAGCGGCAGAATCACGACGAGAAACGAGAAATGTTTCGTAAAACAACGGCTAAGGTGGAAGTTACACATTAAAACGCATTGACAAATTAGAATTGTTGAATAATTTTATTTGCATGACTGTACATATCACATCGAAAGGGACAAATCGGTTGGTTTCAAGAGTTTTGCGGCGGCATACCGCATAAGAACCATTCATCAAAGAAGTTCGGAACTATCGCAAAACATGTTCAATATGGTGTCCACCGTTGTGTGCAACAAGTTGAAAGCGACAAACAGCATGTTCCACAACGGATCGCAGTGTCTCCGGGGTGATGTTCAGAATGTTTTGCGAAATGCGTGCCTTTAATTCCGCTAAATTTGCAATTGGAGCATGGAACACAACATCCTTCAGATATCCCCACAGCCAGAAATCACACGGAGTAAGATCAGGCGATCGGGACGGCCAGGCTGTAGGGAAATGACGGCTGATAATTCGAGCATTTCCGAAATGGCGCCTCAGCAGCTGCTTCACGGGATATGCAATGTGCGGAGGAGCGCCATCTTGCATAAAAATGATTTCATTCACACATCCACGCTGTTGCAGAGCTGGAATCACGTGGTTGCGCAAAAGAGACGCATACCTCTGACCAGTGACGATTGCGATAACAGGACCGGAAGCACCCGTCTGCTCGAAAAAATATGGTTGTAGGATGACTAATGCCGTAAAGCCACACCATACCGTGACCTTTTCAGGATGAAGTGGTACGGGGTGCGTTGCCAGTGGATTTTCTGTTGCCCATATTCGACAATTCTGGGTATTCACGTATCCTGTCATATGGAAATGGGCTTATGGTCATATGGTCATATGGAAAGTGGATAATGAATGGCCGTGGAAAATTTCCAACGTCTCCCTAGCTGTCAGGTCAGAAGGAAGCAACTTCTGCACATGGCCAATTTTGTACGGATAGCATTGCAGGATGTTTCGTACCTGTCGTTTCGAATTTTTGCATCATTTTCTTTAGACCTACGACACTCATTGGACCAACGCCTTCTTTTATACCCTTCAGTGTAATGAATTTTTGCAGAGCTACTCTTGCACAATCATCATTCTTGTAATACAGCTTTACCAGCAGAGCGCGGTCCTGCAGTGAAACACCCATGGCGAATGTCTGAGTCGCGAAATGAGGAACAGCCTGGTACCTGGCGGCTTTATAACACTGAAATTTAACTAACATTTTAATTTACGTCTTCTTCCGCTTGCAGCACCATCTGTTGCTAACTTTTGAAACTAAATTTTTTCTTCTGCCATACGCTTTCCGCCTTCTTCAATAACATTCCTTTCAAATTTGACGTCATTTTCATAAGTGGTTCTTTTTTTATAGCGTTTTGAAACTTAAACTTTAATTATAATCACCCTGTATATACGGGGTGAAGTAACATCATCTCCTCCGAAACCGCTGGCTCCCGGGTTTAGCAAAGCACACCGTTGGATTCCGCAGGTCCGTGGCACGCCGACCATTCGCGTCTTCTTGGGACTTTAATTAGCCGAGCTATTATTTAAAAACTAATTTCCCCCTACGTTTTCCCTACATTTTCCACTTTCTTTCTTGGGTGTTCCCTATTAGAGAGATTTGGTTACGTGCCAAATTCTTTTTTCTCGAATATCTATGGAACGGCGCCGAGTTGAAATTCGAAACGTGTATCCTCGGATTCCAAAAAATTTTCCGAATCCATTGATACCGTTGTCATCTTCGTACGACTTTAATCAGCCGAGATATTAATTAAAAACTTCGGAAACGTTAATTTCCGCGCTCATTTTTTCGAGTGGCAACAATAAACTATCGGCGACACACACTTTAGCCGCTTATATATATAAAGAAAAGATATATATATATATCGATAGGGGTATATGGTTTTGCGTTATGCGAGATATATAAATACGTACGTAACCTACGTATAGTCTTCAAAAATAAATTCCTTTTCAATACAATTTAAAATCATTTTAGAATATGTTTCGGGAAAAGTAGTCCTTTGTTCTTCCTGTAAGAATGAATGTAACTCAAAATAACCGTCTAAATGGATCAAGAGCGGTCTAAATTGATAATTTTTATTGAAATATTATACTCGAATCTTTTCGCGATTACAGTACTTCCTTTACTTCGTGCGAGGAATTAAACAATGATAATTATTACATATTTAGAATTTCAAACAAAATTAACTTGGAAGAACTTCATTATTTACACAGTATTCAACCCACTGAAAAAAAGAGCGCTATGCAACCCATGTCGAAGCGTAGTAGAGCTACAAAAGATCGAGAAACTCGATAATTTTATCCGAGCTTAAAACAAAAACAACTTTTCGAGTAGAAAATTAATTTTAAAATTATCACAAAAAATAAAAATACTTTAAAATTTTGATTCTAACTTTATTTTATTAAAATTTTCTAAATATTGATTCTAACTTTATTTGATTAAAATCTTTTAAATTTTGATTCTAACTTTAAAATTTTGAATACATAGTCATATTGAAATTAATAAAAGACTTTTATATTTTCTGTTCATTCGTTACTAAATTTTCTGTTCGTGCAAACCTTCATTTTTACGTGTTTTCCGAGGTGCCACCCTTTTTTTAATACACTTACATTTTACGGATTTAAACATAGCCGTACTGAAATTACAATTACAGGGAGTTTTCTTGCAATCAGTGCCCTAGGTAAAAACTACAAGTTTTCTTTCATAAATTACACCTTTTCTTATAATTGGGCGTAACGTAACTCTGGATGTTTAGCTGCTGAAGTCCCCGCCTGATAAACTACTTCTTAACATACTATAATGTTGCTCGACGTGTTGACAATCTGCTCGAAGGGACTGCTGTTTACAAATGGCTTTTCCTGACCCCATTAATGCTGCTCACGTTAAGACAGGCACAACCAATTCCTCCTTGAATCTGTCAATCACCTTTGACTTCCTCCCACACCGTTGTTGTTATGACCATATGAATAAAATATGGTATGTGAACGACCCCTACCCTATTTGCTTTCTCTTTGTTTTCCCTTGTTTCTTCTACTTATCGGTACTGCCAGCTATATCGCAGAACTTCCCTAATAACCTATTGGATTATTTACTGCTATTGTAATGGATGGCAACGAGTATTGTTGGTATCGGGTTTTGAGTCTTTTAACCGTTTATTGTGCTTCTGCCTAGTGACGATGGCTTTGTTTGCTGCGTACCTGCAGGAATATTTTTTTTTTTTTTTTCGTTTGGAATGTTTTCCTATTTTAAGGATAGATCAAAATAGATCCGGGCTTGTTGTAGATGTTATGATCTGTTTTACAAATAAGGAAGTAAGGAAATAAAGGTATAATAAGGATCTAAGTTTGTAGAGCCATTAGGTTAATCTGAAGCTGGAGACATGAAAAATGAGCAATGGCCTCGCCGGGATTCGAACGTGGACCTCTCGAATACGCGCCGAGTGTGTTACTGTTACACCCCGAAGGCATGCTGGAAGGAGGGAGAAAATACCTTACATAACGACCTATTTAAATGGCGACTGAGGATTAGGGGACCTAATCGTCAGATCCTGCTGGTGAAGAATCATCATCCATCACCTTAGTTCGGGAGCCAGTCTAAAGTCATTAGGTTGTTTTGAAGCGGGGGAACATGAAAAATGAACAATGTCCTCGGCGAGACTCGAACCTGGATTTCTGGAATACGCGCCTTTGTGCTACTGTTACACACGAAGGCATGCTGGAAAGTGAAAGAAAATACCTTATAAGTTTTGCCTTATTTTATACATCTGTGATTTTGAGACTAAAAGCATTTTACTACGGTCATTCCATAAATTTTTAAGCTTTATGTTGCGTTACATTACGGCATTCGGACTTATGCATCCATATGCCCCGAATTAAGTTTCCATTACAAATTATTAAAACATATTCTGATGGTATGACAATGTATAATATATGAACATTAGATTTCACGGTCACCGGTTATCCTCCATTTGCTTTTATTTTAATATAAATGATAAAATTTAGATAGAAACACGCTTCATTTACAATATCTCCAGTTTATAATTTTAAAGATATTTTGCAATATTATGATAAAACCAACCCCACGACCTTATTATTCCAACGACTGGTGGTTTGGTTGGATGTTCTTTGGCTAAATGTACAGCTGAACTCGAACATTTTTATAATAAATCTAAGAGAAGATTAATATAGTACTACAACTAACATAACCAGCAAAATAAAAATAATTATTCAGTTGCCCAAAAGTGGTATTTCGATGGCGTAGAACTGTAAGTTAACCACTGCACCGTCCTACAAAACTCAAATATTAAAATTTTTTTCTACCTTTCTGTTCCTTCAAAGTTAGATATTTTGCCATTGAAAGTGGCTTCAGTTTACGAAAAACATGGCCTATTTAGATATTCGCCTCAAATCAACTTGAATCGCCTACTTGTCATACAGAGGGATAGCTTCAACTTTATCTAGGAGAAAAAATCATTTTGTTTTCCCTTATATTTGAAGTGGAAATTAATAAAGACAATCCACTAAAGGCATGCTTTGAAAGAGCGGTAGTTTGAACAAGCTGAAAGGAAATGCATTCCAGTAATCCATCTTTTAAATGAGCTTCGCTTTTTAGCTTCCTGATGGAACCCTGATCAGGGGACAGCGTAATCAGCTAGGCCTTAAATCTTTTCTTTTCATTTTCGTCGCACATTGGAAGTTGGAAAACGCGAAGGTACGACTGTTTCTAGGGCATAACGAACCAAGCCAAATTTAACTCCGACGACAGTGTCTCGATGGTAACGCCTGAAGAAACTTTTCAAATTGGCTAGTCCGAGTCGGGGACAAAGGGGAAGTATTCACAACTCTTGATTTTCTGCCGTATTTTATATTCTCTATTTTTTTATAATTGAAGACGATACCAGAGAACCTGCAGAATCATTGGTCAATCAGCACCGTGAAATCGAGAGGCTTTGATGATAGACACACAGCAAATTGCTAGTATAGTCGAATGCTAGTCGAGGAATTGCTATCTTTATAATGTCAAGTGGAGACACTACTAAAAAATTTATTGCTTCTTTAATGTCAGACATCTTAATGGGGCAACTTCTGTGACGTCGCTCTTAGGCTGCGACTTGCAAGGGGACTGAGAACTCGAATTTTTTATCTTTGTGTAGTCCGCCCCTTCATTATCTCATTTCATCCTTTTATCAGCAATAAAATTGTTAGAATTCTCCACAGTTGACACTTTTATTTTATTTTCTCACTTATGAATAAAATTCGTTGTCTTCAACAGACGGAGCTGTCTTCATTTTCACTTTGCCTCGTCGATTGTTTTCCACACAAAATAGCGTCCACTTATGCAGTTTTGTTTCCCCTGAAGAACAGTGTTCAATATTTTAAGACTCCATTTTTGATTTTACTTCTTAGAAAATGTATACAGCAAATTGTTAATTTGTTTTGATGTGTATAGATTAAGTTAAAAAGTTCTAAAATCCACGAAAAGAACACAAATCTTGTGTTTGAAAGAAAAATTAAGAGAAATAAATAAGTCTTTGATAGTCTGTCACACAATACTGATTTTGAAATTGCAAGAATTTCTCCAAGTTTTGAATTGGGATTCCGTGAAGGTTTTCATATTCACAAAAATGTTTCAACCTTAGATAGTATTTTAAATTCAGCGCAGTCTTCCCATAGCTTTCAAAATTCTAACATCTCAGCTTTTTCCCATTTCATCACTCTTCAACAGATCGTTCATTTTCGCTTTGCCTCACCCATTGTTTTTCACACAAAATAGTGTCCACCTATACAATCTTGCTTCCGCCTGAAGAACAGTGTTCAACATTTTATGTATGTCTGTCGTTATCAAGTTCTGTCATTTCAAGTTATTTACTTAATTCGCTACATCGGCCATTGCTTCAACACTTACCTCCTTACTCCATTCCATACAATTTTCCACGTTTCGCTAATCGCTCAAAAATATTATAGTTCTGAAAAACGCTCTCAACCGCCATCTCATTTCTTCTGAAAAAATGATTTTTTTTATTCCTGCATTTGTATCTCAGATGCTAAGACAGAGGAAAGTCACAAACTCTCTTTGACGTCGTTGAGTTCCTGCAGCACAGCGCGCAGTCTGGAATTTAGTTAACAATCACCTGGATACAAAATCTTCCTTTCCTCTTGCTTTCATCATTGTATTTATTGTTATTTGATAATATAACATCCGTACTTGATTTACGTTTCATGTCATGAACTTATTAATAATGCTCAGGAATATCTCACTGTCCAGAAACCATTTTTCTGTAGACCATGGGCACCTAAAAACTGAAAAAGAGGTATGTCTGACCGCCTTCTAAATCGATTAAGTTTTATTAGACATCTTCTCCAATCTAAAGTTACATTTTTTGCCTAACTTTAATACACACTAATAACACTTATATATCTAAAAAAACAAAAAAAAACTTGAGAGTTGTTTGTGTGTGTGTGTGTGAGAGAGAGAGAGAGAGAGAGATTTCGATCTATCCTATGGCGCAAAGAGTAAAATTAGGACAGGGATATATATGAACAATTTGTTAAGGTGCTCTCTGATATTATATTTAAACGATCGGTAACAAATTCTAAAGCTAATGTGAATTTATGTAACATTTCACGAAAACCTGCTTGCTGTTAAAGATTTAATATTAATTTCGAACGTTGATCTTATCAAATAAACAATGAATCTACATTAAATAACGCCAGGTGAAATGTCAGGGAAAATGTATAATTAGCTGAAACAAATCTGCATCGAATTTTGGAAAGTATGTGTGTAACATCGTACCAACATCACAAATATACAAAATTTCAAAGAAAATCTGTTCGTTTGAAGTTAGTCAGTTATTAATTTCACGATAAACTTAAACCAACAATAAATATGCAACATGCAAAAGCTCAATTTTTACCCGTTCCCCGATAGGATAGAACCTGAGCAAAATAACGGGAACCCGGATCATTACCTGTTCCTCTCTTTAGTTCCAAAGTCCAATCACAGTCAACATAATCCTCCGCCTAGACGAAAGAACATATTTCAAAGGATCCAAGAACCCCCGTCTCTTTCCTTCATTGGTGGAGAAAGATGGGAGGGCCGAGTATTTTCTCGAATTCTATAACTATTCTGTGTGAGGTCCATATTCTTTTCATCATTCCACCGTTGTTTCCTTCTGCTGGTGCTTACAGACATGATGGTGATATAGAAAACCTATAAAAACTTTTCATAGGGTGCTCCTTTATCAACGTTAGCGTTGCTCCCTGGAAAACGTATTACTCCTTATAGTAAGAAGTGTTGTAAAGAAGAGAATTCACGAGGGGCAGGCAGGCAGACGACAATAAAGGAATCTTTGGTAATGATACTTGATTAACTGGGAAAGAAGTGACAGCGGAAAATGCGGACAGCAATATAGGAAACACTGATAACATAAACAAAATTTCACGTTGTGACTTTTTTTTTGTGTGTGTGTTGTGTGTGATGGCAAAACTATGTTTTGAACTTAGTTCATAATATAGATAGATGTGTGTAGAATCGACATTGGTGCAGGTGGACACAGCATAGATTCAACATGGCGTAGAATCGACACCGACACATGACACAGCAGCATATATTTGACACTATACAAAATAAACTTTGGTATTGTATTGGAATTATGATGAATAAAATGACTAATGCATATTGGTCGCCTTCACAGTAGTCGTAAAATAGTAAGGTCGACATTAATATATCATCGAAACGGCACAGTATCAACAAGGCACAGGAACATAAAATCGATATCAGCAAAATATCGACATATCGTATGATCGACATCTGCCTACAGTCAACACTGTTTAGTTTAGTTCGAGTTGTTTAGTTCCATGTGAATTGAGATATCTGAGTTAGCTTTCGCTTTAGATACGGTTTTCTTTGCTTTGTATTTAATGTTTTCGGTAGTTTGAAGTATGCTGATTATTCTGCGTGATATTGTGAATACTTGTAAGAATATCTCTGAGGAATATTCCAGAGTTCTGATATATTTCTTTTGATAAGAATAAATTTTATTTACCTATTATTGGATGAATTTATTACGAACCCGTACGCAGCTAATACTGTTTTTGAAGTCATGTGAAAAGTAAACTGCACAATGGACGCATTTGCCAAATCCCATCGATGAAAAACGTATATTAGCGTTACGTAACGTAACGTCCGAAAAATTCGGAAAGAAGGAAAGAATCATTTTAAACGTGACATATGTTTAAACATATTATTCGTTTCGAAAAAAAAAAAAAAAAAAAAGAAGAAGAAATTTAAACTTAATTATAAATAAATGCAAAATAGCTTAAATCTAAAGCTGTCAGCAAACTTCCACAATTCGTTGTAAAATGAAGATGTAAAGAAAAAGTATCTGCAAATGTTAAACTTCATTATTACTTACTAACAAAATGTGAAGGGAATTTGTTTCCTAATTTGAACAATTTAAAACCATTTTATAAGAACGAAGTTCTTGAAATCCCCCAAATTGGACCTGAATAAGGTTGATTTGTTAGAATTCTTTCAACAATTTACAAGATTCTGAAGGAATTATTTTAATTTATCAGTTAAAACAAAATAAACAACAGATTTCATATTGTTATTAGATAGCTGAAGTAAAAAGCATTTCTCTTATCATTAAATATGTAAATTTTGCTTAAAACATTTTTTAATGTACGAGTAATAAATATAATAATGTTGCTTCACACATTTTTACAGAATCTTGAAATACGGCTCTCGCTTGGTCGTTTATTACAAGACAGCTTTGCTCAATAGCATAATAATTTGAATGCTATATATATATATAAACTTCTAAATTTATTATTAAATTGGAATCAAGCATCTAAATTTATTATTAAATTGGAATCAAAGTAGGGCAATTCCTCTATAATATAATAATTGCAACCGTGTGTAAGGCGTTTAACACAATATCAAAACTAATCCAATGGAAGAAAGAATTCATTCTAGAACAATCTCGAAAAAATAAAAATGCGAAAGGTAAAATTAATCTCCTTTTATTGAAACTATTTAATTCAGAATTCATGAAGTGGAAATGAATTAAAGCTTCATAAAAGTCGATAATATGTTTCGTTCTCCTGGTCCATTTGCGATCAAAAATCGTAAACAGATTTTATAAAATATTTACAAAAGACTAAAATTCATATAAATCCGAAAACTTGAATCTCACATGTACCAGAATTTTCCCTACATATTTTCGAAACACTTGGAAAAATAATATATAATAATAATACCAAAATGGGAGGAGTGGACCGCCTGGATCAGATGTTATGAAATTATCTGCTGTTAGAAATAAGCAGAGATATTATTATTTTTCCATTATGCTTTATTTCCTTATAATTTTACTTAATGTTCATTGACGTTCATTCACTACGAAAGACATGTATGGAAAGTTATGATGTACAGAGAAAACAACATTACACCCTACGAAAAACAGACGGCCGCTGGGGGGGGGGGATTTTCGCGGACAGGAGAGGGCAGCGAAAGGGATAAATATAAGTTTTCGTTTCAGATTTAAAGTTACTAAATGCACTAAACCTAATCTTTAGCTAACGAAGTCCACCCATCAAACTTGTTGCTTTCCTTCACTGTTGCTAAACTGCTCGTTTTGCGGATTGCGGTATTTGCATCGCCAAGTTTGCTCCAAATTGTTATCGAGATTGTTGATTGCAGTTCTCTACGCATTTCTCTCTCTTTTTTTAATTCTTCCGAACGGTAACTTAGGTAACTTACATTTTAAATTATTCGCCTTTTTACGTTCGCACAAAAGCGTGGTAAAGCAAACAAGCGTGCTTTTAAAACTGAAACTGCATTCTAGCCCAAAAGGCTTATTAGTCTCGAAGCTCGATTTTGCGCTGAATGACCATAAACGCGTTGTTTCACTTTTTATTCGAGTCTGTTGCCATTCGGTAAAATATAAGCTGTTTATCTTTCAGTCTGAATCTTTCTGTTATGGATTGACAAAGTAAGCCATATGCAATCAATACTCGTTCTAAAGAATGTTCCTTTCGTATATTTAAATCAGATTAATTTAAATAAGAAAATACATTTAAATCATGAGCAATCTAATTAAAGATATTCAATATTTTCGTAGAATGACATTATATATTTTTAGTATTTATTTCTTATTTTGTAAATCTTCAAAAGAATTTTTGATTAACGAACTCGAGAATATGAAAGAGAGCACTGGCATCACTGTACGGAATAAAAGACTTTTATCTCCAGAGCGCAAGAATATACCTTAAATTCTAAAACTACACTGTTTTTAAGTATTTTGTGATTTTGCTGTTATGCTTTGTCGAAGGGCAACAGTTTCAGAGCTAGCAAGTACGAGAATACAAGGAACGTATATTAAAGACGTTTATGTTACGTGCGGTGCCAGCACTTTGCTAAAGCGAGTGGGTAACAAAAACAGGGCGGAGTAACATAAAACTCGTAACAGTTCGACAAATTTTGGGAAGGATCCTTTAAGAAAATTTACCATTTCAAGGAACATAAAAATAAATAAATATAAAAGTATAAATATGTTTAATTTACGAAGTTACCTTGTAAATAATTAGACGCTGAGAAATATAAAATAAAATTCTTATGAGAGGAATTTGTATTTTCATTTAAATTGTATGGTACCTGCACTTTCATATACGTCTACGATGAAGACTTTATTAATTTACATTCGTGGTAAAAACGCTATATTTGCGAGGGGACAAGGTTAATATTTGCCAGGAATAAAAGGAATCCACTTTTTATTTGTTTTTTCTTTTCTCTTTCCTGCAATCTCTTCTTCGTTTCTCATCTTTTACTTTTTTCTCCTTTTTGCTTGTCACTTTTCTCTCCTTATCTCTTTTTGGCGTTTTTCTCCGGAAGTTTTTGCAAGCTGCGTGTGTACTGAAGCATATCGCCATTTTCATGTCTTCTTCCAGCGTCTCACTTTTCCTTTTTCTAATATTTTGTTTTCGTGTGTTCTAGAATTGTTTTTAGATACCTCTGCATTTGCTGTTATGTGTAATATTTTATACGTAGTTGTAAGAATTATCCAGTAAAGATTACGCAAAACCTAACGACTCTGGTTTAGCTTAAAATGATTTCACTGATGTTAAAATCTAATGTACCCAGCGCAGAACTCCTTGCCACTTCTTTGTTTTAAATAGCAAGGAGCTTTATGTAAAGCATTGATTCCGGTTGATTGTTTGTAAACAAAATCTAATTTATTGCTAAAATAAGTACTAGAAAGTCTTTAATGCGAAATTATGGGTATAGTTTATAAGGCCTTGAGTAAAAATTGAATTTTCTGAGGCGATACAGTTTGAAAAACCCCTTTTCAAAACTGTTATTACAGTGATTTTATATTTTTCAAAGATATTCTATTAAGCGTTCGAAGTAAAGTACGATTTCTGGTTTATCGTTTATAGTCATGTTGTTCTTAATCATATTGTTAAGGTTTTTGTATTTATTTAGATATTTTTAGTAGAATTTGTAATTAAAATTGTTTCATATTCCCGTGCAATGCAGCACGAGACTTATTTGAAGAGAAAGCTACGCCGGTAAAATTAAAATACAGGAGCACGCGCATTTAACATTTTAATAAATAGATATCTCGTAATTGTACTCTTTTGCTATCCAGAAAACTCCATAAAATATCATAATGTTCTCATGCTGATAAAATGCTTATAAAAGCTGGAGAAAAACATCTCAATTCAGTTGTTTATTTATTGCTGTTGTTGATTGTAGCGAATTCGCGGTGAGGTCGGATTATTATTCTCTGTTTTGAATTGAGTTCTATTAAAAGTTTTAGTAGTTTAAAATTATAACATAATAATGTGAAATATTGCGATACTGTACGCATATCTCTGAGGAAATTTAAGCATTTTTTTATTTATTCTTGAGATAATAATAAATTTTATTATTTTTAATACCAAATTTGGGAAGTATTGAATTATATCGTAATATATATATTTTTTTACGAAAATGTGTTCCGTGCTTCAAGTAAAATATCACTTCTGATTTATCAATGTTAGCCAAAATCTCATACGCTATTCCCATTGATACAAATATTTAGAAACTAAAATTGAAAACTTTGGATTATAACTTAATGCAGTTTTCCATTAAACCATCTTATGGACTTTATGTTAAATTCCACTTACGATTGTCCAATTTTACCCGAAATGTAACCAACTCCTTGTATGAAGGCAGAAAGGCTGAATCACAAAAAGAGGCTTGATATAAGAGTACCAGTGAACGAAAGAATTTTCACATATATATTCACAGACATCAATCTAAAAGTAGTAAAAAGTTATTGTGGTTACCCTAACATATGCTTATTCACTAAAATCTCACTATTAAATTTCTGAACTGAAAACATTGTAGAATCATTAATGGTTTTCGTTGCTGGAGACGTGAAAAATGAGCAATTCGCTCGCCGGACTCGAACCTGGCCCTCAGGAATACGCGCCGACTGTGCCACCGTTACCCCACCAAGGTATGCAGAAAGGAGGGGGAAAATGAGTTATCTACTCCCCCTTTTTATGGCCGACCGGCGATTCGGAGACCGAATTGCCAAATCCTAGTGGTGAAGAATCAACATTCACCACCTTTCAGCTTAGGCGCTATTCAGAATCATCAGGGTTTTTTATGCTGGAGACGTGAAAAATGAGCAATGCCATCACCAGGACTCGAACCTGAACCTTTCGAATACGCGTCGAGCGTGCCATCGTTACATATAGAAGACGTGCAGAAAGGAGGGAAAAATAGCTCTTTAGATCCCTTACCTAAATATAGACTTTGGTGGGAGGTAAAAAGCATTATATTTATTTATTTCTATGAACTACAATTTTTTTTCAAGTTGTTTACTAATATCATGATTGCTAACACTTCCAAGTTCCTGTTTGAGAATTGTTATTTTCACTTTCGAAAAAAACCATATCCTCCTTAAACCAGCGTTTAGACCAGTCAAAGAGCCCACTAGTGGCCGAGCGGTAAATTCGCTGAATACTGGTAGTTCGGCCCGAGGTTCGAATCCCGCGAACGGGCTGGCTGCATGGGCGTTTTCGTGGTTTTCCCCATATGTAGCGTGTATACGAGCTAGTTTCCCTTAGAAAGTCCTCCACGAAGGCATCCCTCCCCTTAGGCAGATAGCCCTAGTGTGCTTTGTCATAATTAAATACACTACACCACACCGTTTATTATTTTAAAACTTCAAGGTCTAAATATGTGTCGCATATAAAGTTTTGAAATTTTCACAGATTATAAAATAAACTTTTAGCCCTATTTTTTTAAAACAAGAATGATAAAAAAAATGTTAATCGAGCAAACTTTTATATTTTGTGTTTCAAATGTGTTGTAGCCTGAAGTAGACGTAATTTAAAACCGTTTTTAGTTTACCATCTTGGCGCACTTATTGACGAATTGGCGACATTCGTGTTTTCATTTTAAGCTGCTAAAGCTTTCATTTTTTTCATTTAAATTATGCTTGTTGTGTCGTTGTCATTACATACCATTTCCGAAACTGATTATTCAAAGCTATTTCTCCATTTTCTAAATGGCATTCAGTAATTTTTCTGTATTTCATATTTTTTTAATATTTATTTCTTGTGTTTTAATAATGAACTAAAATTTCGTCATTGATAACGTGTAATTGAGATTAAAAATCAAAAAATAAAATACATTAAAAAAGGGTTTTGCGCAATAAGCTTTCAATTAAAATTGATACAATAATTAATGCACCAAAAAGAAGAAAAATAATTTATCATTTAGTTTAACGAGAGTAATAGATTAAATAATTGTTATTTGCAGAATTCATCTAAATTTTCACATCGCGAATAACAAAAGCCTGAAGTTCCTAAATAATGAAATCTCTTAATATAATTATATAAGGCATTGCCAAATGTAAAAGGTATTATTTTTCTTAATTTTCAATTAATTTAATTGCATTGTTAAATGCTTAAGACATTACCTTTTTAGATGTATCATGGACGCTACAGGTTTTAATTTCTTATCGTCCACGCGATAAAGAATTGTAGATAAATTCTGAAACAAGAATTATTTAATCTAGTATTTTACTTATTAAACTATAGAATAAATAAATTTTCTCTTTTTAAGCCATTAATTATCATATCTATTTTAAATAAAACCTTATTGATTTGAAGCTTATTTATTTAATATGATACGATTAATTGGATGATACGATTAATCCGCCTCCGCTTAATCGGGAGTTGACTGTATATGAAGTATTAATAAAAGATATTTATGTGGGAAATCATACCGTCCAATGCTGAATGAGAATTGCCCGTTATGACGTCATCAGTACAGCATCACCCAGCGCAGTAAGAATCATCCCAGACAGCGCTGAGACCTGGTCGAGAGTGGATGGCAGACGTGAGCAGACGGCTCACACGTCTTCAAGAGTTTATAAAAGGACTGTTGGTGCATCATTATGTTAATCCTGCATACCGTTAACTTCATCTTTATGTACTTTTTTTATTTACTTTTATTTCTTTCTATTAAATAAACCATTTAAATATTACTTCGTGATCTCATGCTGTGAATCAAGTCAAATTCTACAAAAAAATATGGCGACCAACCGTGCGGCCTCGAATTCCAAAATGTCGAGTAGTAGAACTGTCCTTTGAACTACTGAGTGAAAGTTATTCTATTTATTGGATTACTCGTATAAAGTGTGGATTACCCAATTGACAACGATCATCTGTCGGGTGAGTACAAAACTTTCTTTCCAATATGAAGTTAGTAGAAATTCCAGAATTGGAAGCAGCTTTAAAGAACCGTAAAAGTTCTGAAATCAAAAGTTTGCATAAGCTTATTTTTAATACTGATGGAGATCGAAATAACCGGAAAAGATTACGTGAATTTTCTGGCTTTATATTTAAACCAGATTCTGAAGAATTTAATAAGAAAATAGATGCAGTGCAGAATAGTTTTACTTTGAATGAGTTAATTAAAATTTGCAATGTACTGTGCATAAATTCAGAAGGTTCAAAAACGGAAGTCGTAACCCGAATTGTCTCTTTCCTATGTGATTTATCTGTATTATTTGAAAATATTTTACATGAAGAAAATAGTGATATTGAAGATGAAACTATTAATAAATTTTCTGAAGTAATGCTTGATGATAATCAAAGAGACAATCCTGGTTTTAACGAGTCTCAAGTAAATAACAGTATGCAGCTTCCAATTCAAGATCATTTTAAACCTCATCTTAGTTTTTCTGATATTGAAAGTATTGTTAATCCTTTTTCTGGTAATGCATATGAAAATGTTGATAAATGGATTGATGAATTTGAAGATGTTATAAACTCTTTGAAATTGAGTGATTTGCATAAATTAGTTTTTGCTAAAAGATCATTAAAAGGTAAAGCGAAACTATTTATTCAGAGTGAACCTAAAGTTAATGATTGGTGTAAGTTAAAAAAGCTTTTGAAATCTGAATATGGTAAAGCTTTTAATTCTGCTGAGTTGCATGAAATGTTATGTAAACGTAAATTAATGCCTAATGAATCTTTAGATGAGTATTTTTTGAAAATGAAAGAAATGTGTTCGCGAGGTAACATTGAAGATGCTTCATTAATTAAATATGTTATTGATGGTATTCCTGATTCTGTGGTTAGGAAAACTATACTATATGGTTGCGGAACAATATCTGAATTTAAACAAAGGCTTAAAATTTATGATAAGATGAGATCGGACAATGATAAGTTTAAAAATCCGAAACCGAAAGTAGACACTCAAGTTAAAGATAGAAATAAGCTTTCGTCATCAAACCGAAATCAATCTAACGTTAATAAGGTCAAATGTTTTAATTGCCAGGAATTTGGGCATTATTCTAAGCATTGTGTAAACAAATCAAAGGGTGTAAAATGTATAAAATATAAGAAGTTCGGGCATTATGAAGACTGTAGAGATAAATAATCATTTAGTTAATAGTTTAGTTGACACTGGTTCAGATGTAACGATATGCAGCGTAGAGTTATACAAGCAGATTGGTTCTCCTAATTTAAATTGTAGTGATATCACATTAAACGGAATTGAATCAAAACAAACGTACCCTATCGGCTTTTTTATTTCTGATATTTCAATTGATAGTTTTTCACTGCGTACGAAAATTTATGTTGTTAACTCATTATGTAATCAAATTGTATTAGGTTTGGATGTATTGAGTCAGTTTAACTTCTCTTTTACTGAGAATGGCCTTCAAATAATTTCTCATCGGAATAAAAGTAATGTAAACTTGATAACTGCTGAGTCATATCGAAATTCTAACGTGCGTTGCGTTATGGGAAATTTGAATATTGCTATCTCATTGAAGAATGCTTATGATCCTTCACGATCGTCTGGCGTCTCTGTTAATGTAAACAAAAGTCCCGAAAGCGGAAGTAGCTCGACGTTTAATTACCTTTCACATCTGGTGAATGCTATTTCTGTCAACGAGATTGATTTATCGCATATTTCGAATGCAGAACATAAAGAAAGACTGTGTAATTTAATTAATTCGTACCAGCCTCCTAAAAATAGACAATCTGATTTCAAGATGCAAATAAATTTATGCGATGATATTCCTGTCTGTCAAAATAGAAGATACATGTCTTTCGCAGAACAAAAAATTGTTGACGATCAAATTAAGGAATGGTTGAAAGAGGGCATAATAAAGCCTAGCAATTCTAATTATTCGGCGCCTATTGTTTTGTGTAACAAGCGTAATAATTCGAAACGTTTATGCGTGGACTATCGGAAATTGAATAAGAAGATTATTAAAGACAAATTTCCACTGCCTTTAATTTCGGAAGTACTTGATCGCTTAGAACAGTCAAAAGTCTTCACGACACTAGATTTGAGAAATGGCTTTTTCCATGTAGACATAGACGAAAATTGCACCAAATATACCGCATTTGTAACACATAATGGTATTTACGAATTTCTTAAAGCTCCTTTTGGTTTATGTATTAGTCCAAATGTTTTTCAAAGGTACATTTATTCAGTATTTGGTGACTTGTTAAATGAAGGTGTACTAATTATTTATATGGATGATATAGTCATACCGGCTAATGATGAAGTTGAATGTTTAGACAAATTAGAAAGAGTATTCAAAACTGCTTCGGAGTATGGGTTACAAATAAATTTCAAAAAGTGCCAATTCTTAAAACGTAAAATTGAATTTTTGGGACATGTAATTGAAAACGGAACTATTCGACCATCACCTTCCAAAACTGCTGCTGTTCGAAACTTTCCACAACCGCGTAACTGTAAACAACTACAAAGCTTTTTAGGACTAACGGGATATTTTCGTAAATTCATTCCTCAGTATGCTAAAATAGCTAAACCTCTTAGTGACTTACTTAGAAAAGGTATTGGTTTTAAGTTCGATTCCGAACAACAGGAAGCTTTTTGCAGATTGAAAGAAATTCTCTCTCAGGCACCTGTTCTACACATATTTAGGCAAGGATATCCATTAGAACTTCATACTGATGCTAGTAGTCAAGGCTTTGGTGCGGTATTACTCCAATTGTCTGATGATGGTAATTATCACCCAATCCAGTATATGAGTAAGAAGACTTCACCGCAGCAGGAGAAACTCTGTAGTTACGAATTAGAAGCCCTTGCAGTAATAGAAGCTCTGAAGAAATTTCGAAACTATTTGTTAGGGACTAAATTCAAAATTGTAACTGATTGTAGTGCTTTTCAGAAAACTTTAGATAAGAAAGATTTAACTCGTAAAATTGCGAGATGGGCAATGTTTATTGAAGAATTCGATTACGAAATTGTACATCGTTCAGGAAGCCAAATGAAACATGCTGATGCTTTAAGTAGAAATGCTTTAATTTTAACATCATGCACATCCGATGTAACTGAGAAGATTCGGTTAGTACAACAACAGAATGAAGATGAACATGTGAAATTAATCAAGAATTTAGTTGAGAAGGGAGAAGAAGATGGATTCTTCGTGAGAAATGATATTTTGTACAAATTTGAAAATGGTAAAGATCTTCTAGTAGTGCCAGAATCCTTACAGAATGAAATCATACAGAAGGTACATAAAAAAGGTCACTTTGCTGTAGATAAGACTGTGAATGCTGTAGAGCAAGAATTCTATATTCCCAGACTGAAATGCAAAGTTGAAAAAGTAATTGCTAACTGTATAGAATGTATACTGTACAACAAGAAACAAGGAAAAGCAGAAGGATTTCTTCATCCTGTACCAAAAGAAAACGTTCCTTTGAGTACGTATCATATCGACTTTATTGGACCTCTTCCATCGACGAACAAGAGATACCAACACATTCTAACTGTTGTCGACGCTTTTACGAAATTTACTTGGTTCTATCCAGTGAAATCACCAACTACGCAAGAAGTTATTTCAAAATTGAAGCAACAGACTGTATTTGGAAATCCAGCCAGAATCATTTCAGATCGAGGTAGTGCCTTTACATCGAAAGAATTTTCAGCTTATTGTACTGAAGAAGGAATAGAACATGTCAAAATTACTACCGGTATTCCAAGAGGTAACGGACAAATTGAGCGAATTCATAGAATTTTGATTCCTGTTTTGTCAAAATTATCACATGAAGATTCAACGAAATGGTTTAAACACGTTCCAGATATTCAGAGAATAATCAACAATACAACTACGAGAAGTACGAAATATTCACCGTTTGAGCTTCTCATAGGCACGAAAATGAAGAATAAAGAAGATTTGAGAATTAGTGAAATATTGAATGAAGAATATTTAAAGCAATTGATGCAAGAACGTGATGAAATGAGAGAAGATGCGAAAAACAACATTTTGAAGATACAAGAAGAGAATCGTAAACAATTCAACAAGAAACGTAAGAAACCGAAACTATACAAGATTGGCGACTTGGTAGCCATTCAGAGAACTCAATATGGGACTGGTTTGAAACTACGACCTAAGTTTCATGGACCGTATAAAATCATAGCTGTTCGACCAAATGACAGATATGAAGTCGAGAAAGTAGGATGCCATGAAGGACCAAATTTGACATCTACTGCGGCTGACCATATGAAGCCATGGTCAAATTGATTTGATGTGTGTATCAGCTCAAAACCTAAGGACCTGATACTCTTTTTTCTTTTCTTTTCTTTTTTTTTTTTTTTTTATTATCTTTGCAGGTACATGATGGTGATGTCTATTCAACAGACATCGAGGACGATGCCTCTTCAGGCTGGCCGAAGCTGTGGGAAATCATACCGTTCAATGCTGAATGAGAATTGCCCGTTATGACGTCATCAGTACAGCATCACCCAGGGCAGTAAGAATCATCCCAGACAGCGCTGAGACCTGGTCGAGAGTGGATGGCAGACGTGAGCAGACGGCTCACACGTCTTCAAGAGTTTATAAAAGGACTGTTGGTGCATCATTATGTTAATCCTGCATACCGTTAACTTCATCTTTATATACTTTTTTTATTTACTTTTATTTCTTTCTATTAAATAAACCATTTAAATATTACTTCGTGATCTCATGCTGTGAATCAAGTCAAATTCTACATTTATAATATTATTACGTATCTTGTAAAGAATCTTTAGTTATCGTTATTATTCATATGATCATATTACCTTTTCGGTTATAATTATAGTAGTTATTATTGTTACGGTTCCGGTTATAAGGTATTTCTCCCGCCTTCGTAGTGTAGTGGTCAGCACGCTGGGCGCATAGTCCAGATGTCGGTGGTTCCATTTTCGGCGAAAGCGATGCTCATTTTTCATCTCTCCTGCTTCGAAATAACCTAATGACTCTACAGTGGCGCCCGAATTATAAGGTGGTGATGATGATTCTTCATCACCAGGATTTGGCGATTGCGTCCCCTAATCTCCAGTCGCCCTTTAAAAAGAAGAGTATATAAGGTATATTCTCCCTCCTTTCTGTATGCCTTTGTGGTGTAATAGTCAGCACACTCGATGCGTTTTGAGAGATCCAGGTTCGAGTCCCGGCGAGGGTACTGCTTATTTTTCATATTTCCTGCTTCCCAATAACCTAAAGGCTCCACAAGTTCTTTGCGAATGCATCCTAAGATGGCTCTTGCGCACATTTTCGTAATATTAAAGATCCATTAGGAATCAAGTGTATGTTGGCATTGTTGGATCTAGTTATGTTCCGACTCCAGAGAGCGGACTCGATGCTTGGGCGTTTTTATGATTTTCCTCGTATATTAGTGAATGCGGGCCAGTTTTCCCTTAGAAAGTGAATGTTGGCCTTCCCAAGAAAGTGGTAAGAAATTGGAATTAAAAAACTTTACACTACTCATCAGCTTATCTGAATGAGAACTTGTAAATCCTGAATTACTTTCGTGCTATGTTTTACTGAATTTCTCCTCACGAAGATGAGAATTTTCACGCTGCGTTCCTGTGCTTCATTTTGTGTAAGAATTTGATAAAAATATTTTCCGCCGAGCTTTCAATTTCTTTGTTTAAATTAGAGAAATCGTTACCTTCTTTGCTGCGTTTATTAATTTAAGGAAGTATTCGACTCCAAGAATGCGGAGATCAGAATGGGCGCAGTAATTCTCATTAAAGTAAATTCCCATTCTTCAATATGAAAATCATTTCCTCCCATTTTCTTGGATTTCCATTTCGTTTAAATACTGCAGAAATAACCTCCAATAGCTCGTTAAATTTATTGCGCTGCTATTAAGAAAATTGTCGGGCGATACTTAAACAAGCAGAGAGTTAAAAGTCTTTATTATTAAGAATGAGGGGTGATCAAGAAGTTTTCGTATCGAAGGCTGTATGGCCCGACATCTCAATTGCGTTGGGTGCCTTTAGGGAAAACTTTCAGAGTTTTCTAGCAGTATGTTGTGTTAGGCTTCCATGTACACCTTGCATAAAAAAGAATGGGACAGTTCTATATCTTCTGATTTGCTCTGCGGATTGATGAAATGCAACTTACCGTTCTCCTGCCTCAAAAGTGCGACTTGAGAAATATATAAGATTTATATTTAGCATTATACGCATAGAGATTCTGACACAAATTCGACTTTTTCTAAAATAACATGCATATTTTTTCAGCTTCAATTCTTCTACTCTAATTATCCCAAAGGGTCAAGTTTTGTAAAAACATCCCGAGTAATTTTAAAACAATTAGCTCTAAAAACATTAGCTCCTCAGTCTTAATTGAATTGGGTATATATATATTTATTAATATCGCTATTTTTAATTAAACTCGAGTCTTCTTATCTAAATTCGAAATTTAGGTTCAATCCTAATAAAATTCACAACAATTTTCTGATTTTTTTTTAAAATTTTTATATTTCAGTAATTTTTGTAAATTAAAAAAAAAAAATATTTATAGCTTATACAATTTTTTACTATCACCTTAACGTAGATGTACTTCTAGTTAAGACTGCAAAAATTTAGAAATTTTATTCAAAACTTCCCAAGATATACGTGAATTTATATAATGAAATTTGGTGTCTTTGTTAGAAGCCATAATAACTAAAATTAGGTTTCGTGTATATCACGTATACTATTAAAATTATTTGAAAAAAATGAACGAAAACCTACTTTTTCCGCTTGTTCGCAGTGGGAAAAGGAAAATAGGTTATCATAAATTAAGAATTTCGCCAAGTGATTCACTCTTGGCGCAAACTGCAAAAAGTGCGCCAAGGTTAAATTTTTGAATTTCTTGGTAAATTGCTCTCAAAATCTTACATAATATGACAGTAGGCATAATTTGTGTCGTAGAATCGAACTATGAAGAAAATATTGATCTCATTTCAGAAAAGTCCTATTTTGTGTCAAATACTAATGTTACAACAATGATAAATATAGATCTAGTATATATCCTAAGTTGTGCTTTCCTGGCATGCAAAATGCAAATTAAATTTCATCCATCGTGCCTGTGAAACGTGAGGTATATAACAGTCCTTTTGTGTGTGTGTGCGGAATATTCACTAACTATTGTTGCAACTGCATGAAAATTGCGTTGCTTCATGTCTTGATAATCAATCTTTAGGCCACGGAGGATCAATGGTCTTCTAAATTCAACTGTGTCATTGGTTCACTTTCATTGTGAAGTACCTAAATTTAAGTTTGGTGTGGTTTGGTTTATGTGATTACATTCTCGAGGACCAAGGGATGCCTTCGTGGAGGATTTCTATGGAAAACTGGCCCGTATACACGTTACACATGGGGAAAACCACGAAAACACCCATGCAGCCATCCTTTCTTTTTATTTGAAATCGGACCGATCTACCAGTGTTGAGGGACCCCACGGGCGCCGTTGAGTCACCTAAATTTTAGTAAGTCTTTCACAACCTGACCGTGCATAATCAGTCATCAATGATTTTCGCTAAAAAGGGTGTCGTTCAATTTAATGTTACTTCTGACCGACCCGAGGTTTCGCTAAGAAAGCACAAATTTCCCAAAACTACCATGGGAAAAAATTATTATTTTCTTCATTTTTAATGTCAAAATCCCACTGGTATTTTATACTTGTATTTATGAAGTGTTATATTATTTTTGAATATTTAATATATTGGCTTAATTTCTTGGATGTATTTGAACCCTCTGAGCGGCCAGGGTATTCCCTAAGAAAGCACAAATTTCCCAAAACTACTATGAGCACAAATTATTTTTTGATTTTAATGTAAAAACTCTCCTGGTATTTCATACCTTGATTTGTGTACTTTTGATATATTGCCTAACATTCTTACAGACATCACAAAAAATATTCTAGCCGCTTAGAGGGCGATATACGTACATATACATTCTTACAGACATCACAAAAATATATTAAGGCGTATATATACGGCTTGCCGCTCAGAGGGTCAATAATGTGTTAACTGTCAACCCAAATATGACCGCTGACTATCCGCTTTAACAATGCACCATCCTGCGACATAATTTTAATAATTGTATTAATTTATTGCACTGTCCTACACAAATGACTGCCAATGGTGATCACAATTTAATATACTGGATCGCCCTATGGCCTAAACGGTCAATCCGTACGATTATTTTAATAATCTAGCTAACCAGTGTAGTTTATAGTGCATACCAATGAAGCAGTTCCGAAGCTTTTCGTTGGGAAGCTGCTCTGCCTGAGTTACCATGGCAACATAACGGCAATTTCCAATAACATTCTAAACTTCCTTTCTAATTATGAAAGAATATGATCTTTGTATCTATGTAAATAAATGAGTTATCGTTTTCGAATCGAGAGAACCATTTTCATTTACCCGATATTTAATCTCAAGTTCCATTATCACTATTTCCGAGGGGTGATCAAGAAGTTTGAATTTTGTTTAAGGTCTTGTGTGTAATGCCAGCACTATTTCATCATCAAGAGGTGATTCTAGATTTTAAATGCAATTTATAGAAATGTTCTTTATAAATTTAATAAATATATTAAGTTTTTGAATTTAATAAATGGTAACGCCATTTTTAATTTATAGCTTCACTTCCGCAGCTAAAACAGAAAGACAGAAATGTTCATCGTTCAGCGCTGGAATCATTTCGTAGAATCTATGAATGACTTCTTTGTGCATTAAAGCATATACGTTTTTTGCTGCACTTCATTTAAACTTATTTCTTCGAATTATGTTTGCTTATAATTAATCCATCCTTCGAGACAAGAAATTTTGTTGAAAATGACATCAAAAGTTGCAAATTTTGAAATTAAATATCGCGATCAATTTTTCTGGTACGAGAGTCAAACTTCTTATAATTTTATTTTTTTCATAACGAGTATAAAACTTTCCCAAATATTAGTGCCGGGAGGGAAAAACCATATTAAAATGTAGATTTCATTCTTTGCCGAAAATTATTTATTTTATTAAATTTGACATAATCCAAACTTGAATATTCTCGTCATTTAAAGTACTTTTATATTGGAAGTACATGACTACGACCAACGATTACGAAATCGAAGGCCAGGTAAGGGAATTTTATTAATTATTATTAATTTTTAATTTTTGATTATCACTAAGATGTTATAGCTATCCCGTACACAAAATTGCAACGGTCTAACGTTAATCGTTTTTTCAGCTATGCGACATCGTTTTTGAGTCTAAACATACATATATGCTTACATACGTCGCGAAAATGTACCGTCTTGTGTCTCTTTTAAATCTATTTTACAGTCCGATTTCGAAACACGTGTCAGTGTCCATACGTACTGACTGCACAAAAAAAAAAAAAAAAAAAAAAGAGATTTGAAATACATCATATTGGTTATTTCCATTGAAACATCATAATTTATCAAGTATGTAAGTTATGGTGTTTGATAGGTTACATTATTCGTATGTAGTAAAGGACAAAAGGGATATCTGGCTAAGGGGATGCCTTCGTGGAAGACTTCTGAAGGAAATTAGATCGTATTTGCATTACACATGTCGAAAGTCAGGAAAACTAATCATGCAGCCATGCCGTTCGTTTGGCTTCGAACCCATGTCGAAATACCAAAATTCAACGATTTAAACCCTCTGTCATTCGTGGAGCTTATATAGTGTTCGAAGCACTTTTTAATGAACTGAAACAACAACACAGCAACAAGGCTGCAAACGTTTATAAAAATCATAAGTTGCGCATATAATAAATCACATTTGCTTTTTTGATAAATAAAAAATTGTACATATAGATATTTTAAGTTTCAACGATATGTTTATTCCAAAAGACAATCATTAAAAGTGTTACAAAGGCTTTTTTTAAGCCCAACCGGCATAAGTTTAGAAGTGATAAATCCAAACTTGAATATTACCCAGATAAGTGATAAAACCCAGATAAGAAGCCCAGAAGTGATAAGTTTATCGCATGGTGAAAAAAGGCGGTACCTGGAATCATCAAATTCTGAATAACGTACGCTTCCACCCGAATATAGGGATCTGGAAGCCCTAATCTGAAATTTGGAATTCGTTGTATTACCTATTTCATATTTTGTAAAGAATTAATGAGTTTTTGATTAAGAAACTCATCGATTTAAAAGCGAGCGATGGCGACACTGTACGGAAAGAAAAACATTTTTATCTCCAGCGCGCGAGGCTGTGCGACGGAAATTCTGAAGATATGCTCATTTTAAAAGTGTTATGCGATAGTATTGTTGAACTGAATTTTATAGTTTATGTGTGAAGAACGTGATATTTAATGTATAAAGGTAGCACACAAAACGTTAAAAAACATTAACGTTATTAAATCGTTAAAAAAAGTCCCTTTGGGCGTAATGTAAAATCTGAAAGCTTTCAGAATTTTTTTTTTCTCTTAATTGTGAAAATTTTGTAGCGATCGTTTTGAGAAAGAATTCGAAGCATTGTTTCTTTAGCAAATAGCAAAATATTGCATTCCTTCAGAAGTTTTTTTATTATAGGAAAATCTTACAAGCACGAATTTTAAAATCGAGTTTAAGAGAAAAAGAGGAATCGTAATTTTTCTACAAAACCGTTGGAACTTGGAATACAGCAAAAGGAACGCATACGAAAGTGGTGAGGCTGGAAACTGAAGAATTTTTACGCACACGGATGTCTGAATAATTGTCATGCGCGTGGTTACCAAATTTTGGTGTATTCTGAAATTTTAGCGATTTCTATGAAGGTGGTTGCGATAGTACGTAGGTATCCCAAAACAAACTTTTTCAAAGACGCGTTGGTGATAAGTACATGGTAATGTGGCGTAACATGACGCTGCAAAATTTTCAGTAGTCTGTTAAAGATATTTCTGGTGTTATAATGAATATTTATAAATAATTTATACCTTTATGCTTGGATACTCTTGTAAACGTTTATATCCTCTTGAATACTGTCTAAGAGTATTGGCAGCACACGACACTATTACGCTGCAAGGCACTGTTACACAGCAGTTTGCACATGTCACTGTTGTTCTCTCTGTTAAATCTGCACATGGCACATATCAAAAACGCAACCTTGGGGAAACCAAAGGTAAATTTTTCAATCACCCCTTGAATTAAGCATTGGAGTTTCATTTCTGAATATGTTCAAAAGAATGTAATCATTTGTCACGATGTTCGCGTATAATAATTGATTCTATGCTTATTTATTTCTTATTATTTCCACCCTCTCATAGTCATTATTGCGCTTTTCGAACTCCATTTCATCCCAGTCTTGCAGCAGAAGATAGTTACCTACTCCATTATTTTACCATTCCGAGAATTGAATTTTTAATGAATTTGTAGTTTGTAAAAATGGCATATCGCAGTAACTTTATGTGCATATGTTTCACAAATGCTTTTCGAAGATCGCTATTTTCATTTTATCGCATCCTCTTTCCCTATTCTGTTAGGTTACGGAGACCTGCTTGAGTAAGGTAAAGTTTAAGAACTTAATGGATCCGCTATTTTCTTTAATTCAGTTTATGTACGCATGCTTCAGGATTATATCAATCAAAAAGTTAACCGATGAGTATATATCATAGCTTTTACACTGCGCGTAACGTTTCACTTCCTCAATTATTTTCATTTCTTAATGGTACAAAAATTCATTCGTAATAAAAGGAAAAAACTTTGAAGGTCATTCAAATGTTATTGTTTTTGATAATAAAAAAATAAACTGTGATACACAGTAATTTATTTCTGTACCTTTTCATCATTGTAATCTCATAGTTCAACAATTCAACAAACTATTTGTATCTAGATGTTGTAGTTCTTAACTTAAGGCTTTGCCTTAAAACAACGTGTGGGAAACGTGATGTTTTGCTCTAGCCAAAAGAGAGAATCACGTACCGTACATGTGATACCTTTTCTGTGTCTAAAATAAGAATCCCGTATCGGAATCGCGGT
Source organism: Stegodyphus dumicola (assembly GCF_044657685.1). Classification (NCBI taxonomy): domain Eukaryota; kingdom Metazoa; phylum Arthropoda; class Arachnida; order Araneae; family Eresidae; genus Stegodyphus; species Stegodyphus dumicola. Next base: position 136,856,829 of record NC_140769.1, read on the forward strand.
TATTTTTATGTTATTGTTTGTTACGGTTGTAAGAGCTGGTTATTTAGTGTTAGACATAGTTGCAATGGATTCGTGAAACTGAATAGAATAAACAGCAGAATTATTACAGAAGATTGTATGAAATATTGTATATATATATTATTTTAATTAATCTAAGCTGATACGTTGGAAATCTATTGAACGGATTCCTTTTTTTACTACAAAGAAAACATAGTTCCATAATTTTAGTGGCCTTATCTTTAAAAATAAGAGATAAAATACGAATTGTTCGGATAAAATTCATAAATTATTAAAATAATTTTCAAATTACTTGGTTGCCCGGATGCAAACCAATGCGAATCTTAGCATTTATTTCTGTAAATGTTAAAAAATAAATAAACCTAAGGCGCGAAAGACAATTGACGAGAGCATCACCCGATGACAATTGACGACAATTGACGACAGCATCACCCGATCTCTCTCTCAGTTATATAACTTTCCTCTTTCCGGCGAAGAGGGAACTTTCACGTGACCTCGCACCTCGCGGCACATAACTAACTCTCCTTTTGGACGATTTTATGTCCAAAAGGAGGCATGTGGGCACACTGATTGAATAGAGCTTCGACAAAAGTGCTGAAACGAGCATTATTGTCAATGAACTGACCGATGAGATGCAGAGAAACAAAGAATACAGAGTCTCAGTTGTCCCAGATGATGGGTGAGCCCTATGTGGGCACACCTACGGTTCGCTGTTTGATTTTAGGCAAGATTTCAAGGTAAAAAATTAAAACTAATATAGAATAAGGAGATTAAGCATACAGCCGAAAAATAACATAGAAATTTCTTTTCAAACAATTCCTTTCATACCCTTAAAAAATCTGGAAGATTTCTTTGAAAAATGAGGGTCTTAAAAAACTAAACATGGCTAAAATATATGGACTGATTTGTGTTGAACTTCCATCTGCTATAAATAAAGAAGGTTCAGAGTAACCTATAGTAACCTACAAACCCTTTTACATTTAATTTTTTTGTGCGTACAGAAGGAAAATTTTAGGTGTGCCCAGAGCGGACGCACTCTGCCGCAAAGGGTTAAGACGATTGAACTAGAGACAGATTTTCTTCATAAACAGTCAACCCAAAACTTAGCTATTATAAGCCTACCAAGTGTTCGAAGGTCTGCCACACAAAACCTGATCCATTCATCGACAGCAGCAACACCTCTCTTCGAAAGGAAAATGCGCAATATGGGGCTCAGAACTGGAACAAAAGCTACTTTTTTGGCCACTTCGACGCCTCTTCGAGTGACGTCCAATTCTGCTACGCGCTAATCCACTTCTCTCTGCGGCACTTCCTCGGAATAAGGAATTTGGTCGGGGTTATTGAAGGAGGTACTGAGTCACGTGTCTAAACTCGAAAAAGCATTTCTCTGGGTGAGATATTGGCTTTCCGTAAAACTCTGCCCTGAACCCCCCCCCCTGCTAAAGCGCCGCTTGATACCTTTTTTTGTATTTCATTGGCGTGCTTCGTGCTTCGAATGGCTTTAGGGGTCGTAAAAGGAGATAGAATTCGTAAAGGCAGAAGTGGTTTGATCTGAAAGCATCTGGTGTTTTCCAAAAGGGTATATTATAGTAAGATTTCTTTTTGTATTCACCCGTTTGCATACATTACGAATACAAGTTCCTTTTCCTTTGGTACAATGTATTCATGTATTCCAGTATATATGCGAAGTTACATAGTAGTATAATAAATGAAGCTTGCGAAACTTAGTCTCTTTAGATTGGCGACAAATCTACTGTACTGCTGTTTCAAATGTAAACAAACATTTCCGCCATGTTATTTAAAAATTAGGCTTAACCCCATTTAAACAGCTTTTAAATTATTGATAACTCTACAAATATTGCTTGCAGATTTCCTAAAGGCATAAAAACCTTAACCAGAAGTTAAGAACAACATAATTCAATCATTTTTAGAGCAAAAAATGTACAATTCACAAACATATAAGAGTAAAGAAACTGAGATCACTAAGCCGGGTGACAGAGAGGATATATATAAATATATTTATATACGTTTGGTGCGGGCGATTGCAACCAAAATACGACGTGCACATCTACATGTTATAGCAGTCCTATATACAAAATTTCAACCTTCTGCGACTACTCGTTTTTGAGTCATGCGAGATACGTACGTACATACGTACATATGTTCATTCTCTTCAGAATTCATTGTACGAACATATGAATACTTCCTTACTTACTCCTACAAATATATTTATATATGTTTGATGAGGCCGATTGCAACCAAAATACGACGTGCACATCTACATGTTATAGCAGTCCTATATACAAAATTTCAACCTTCTGCAGCTACTCGTTTTTGAGTCATGCGAGATACGTACGTACATACGTACATATGTTCGTACAGACGCCACGAAAAATTCTCTTCAGAATTCATTTTAAATACTTCCTTTTTACTTCGTACAAGGAAGTAAAAAGAAATAAAAATTGCTGTAAAGCTGCCAAAAATGGGTCTATTGTTAATGTTTGTCTCTTTTCCTATTCTAAAAATTATTTTGTATATAAATATGATATTCTAACATTCGTCTGATCAAGAATATATAAATATATTCTTCATAAGACGAATGTTATTAACAGAACTGCTTCCATGCAACTGAATCTAATAACACCTTAAAAGGCTTAGTAGTTAGCTTCATCAATTAACAACTGACCCCAGTTTAAAACGTCAACAATAATTATTTTTACTTCATCAAAAATACCGAGTTCTGTGTCAGAAAGAAACAGCATTTGTAAGAAGTTTTACTTCTTTGTTTTATTCTAACGAAAACAGCAGCTGAAATACATATTTCGCTACTAAAAATTTTGGTCCCACTGGGCAAAAAGAGACTGAGTTCCTCACTAGCTAAAGCGTTTATATTTATTTAACAGCAGCATTACGTATGATCATATGACATGGATTAATTTTCAAGTGACGGAGTTTAGAGAGAATTTTATAAGCAGTTACTACTGCTTAAGAGAAAAATATCCAAATTAAAGTGGAGAGTTACGGGACTATTGCAAATTAAAATTAGAATTAGGCTTTATATATTTTTTAATCTTAGATATATATAATATTGATATGTATTGTTTTAGCATAATCTTAATGCTACATATTGTTGCATTCTACGGGTTCGTGGATTTGGAGTGATTGATGAAAACACAATTTATTCGTCAGTATTACACAGGAGAGTTCCAAACGCATGTTTACAGCCGTCGAGAAACTTTCGACAAACACGCTGAAACAATCTGCAACACAGCCCTCTGGCTACAACGTAGAGGATAGCTTCATGGCAAAGCACTAAAGTGCAGCTCTCAACTCGGTACGGTCGTTCTCGGAGCTCAAGACACTACTACTGGCCTCGGCCTCAACGTATTCTCGATACACTCACAAGCACTGACGATAGGCTGCTACTCTGCATACAGTCAGGGTTTATATAGCCCTCGAGAACATTCAGGGCTAAACCGGTAAGAATTATTTCCGGAATGTTCTCGTTTCATATATGGCATATCGCCAATTTTGTCGCCAAATGTCACCAAATGGGCGACTTCGCGACAAATTTGTCAACCTTAACCTAGCTTTGCTGAGAAACTATCTTATCGCAGTCGGGCATTTCGTAACAATATGTAGAGTAATATGCTCTTAGCTTTATATTTCGTTGGTCATAAAAAACTCCCCCCGATATATGAATCCCTATCAACCAATCGAAATGACATTCCAGGTATTTTTCTTTGAAGGTCTGCGCTCGAGATTGTGATGATTTAAAACAATAGAGCTCTCACAGTTACGGCTACAGTGAAGTAATTTTCGAATGCAAAAACCAACTTTATTCTTGCACAAAACCGTAAACGTTGATGAAACAACACGCGTATAAACAAAATTTCCAGCGTAAAAAAATTACGAAGAAGTTCATTATAAAGGCCAGTGACAGTAGAAGAGAGGAGAGGGAAAAAAACTTTTATTAGAATTACAAGTTTTCAACGTGCCCACCTTCGCACACTATAACGCATTGCGTGTAGGTAATTTTTGATAACGATGAATGTAATATCGTAGTAGAAATCTGCATAAGTCATGGCATCTTTCAGTTCTAATAAATTTCGTGGATCTGATGTACGCACATTATATTTCAGATAAACTCAGCTTGAAAAAATCGATCGGAAAATGGTCGGGGGATTGCGTTGGCAACAAAACGACAAAGATGCGGGAGATGTCTCTATCTTGAATTGTCGTAGACTTTGAAAATTGTAATTCCAATAAATGTTTTTTCCGTCTCCTATCTTGCGTTGTCGATGTCCTTGTGCTGTCGTTGGTTGTTGGTCAATGCTTTTCTTTGCAAACGTTTTAAACCGGTAGTTTTCATCATACGTGTATCGTTCCAAAGCCATTTATGGTTTTTAATGCATTGATCAATTTGGACAGGAAAACAGTAGGTTATGCTATTCGAAAATTTCAAAATGGTTTCACTGCAACGGTAACTGCAAGAGCTCCAATACTTCAAATCCTTACAATCTCCAGCGCATGCCTTCAGATAACAATAGCTGAAATTTCTTATATCGTGGAAGTTTTTTATGACCACCCTGTATTTGTACATAGATCTGTAGATAGATTGCATAGAGAAATAGAAGTGTTTTTTGCGTGCACGTGGAAGAAAGGGATTTTGACTTTTATTCCACGAAATTAGCAATCTGAAATTTATTTCCACGCTCTGTAGTAAGTTGGAAAATTCGCTGTAATCTGCAGAGATTAGTTTTGGGGGACACGATGTCCAGCTGTCTTCTATTTTTCTGACAGGAACATATTTTCCCGACGGAATATGAGTGATTGAATGTCTTGAGGAGCTAGGATTTTTCGTATGTTCCTCGTGTTATTTCTGATTTTCTTTCTCATTTTTTTCTCCGAGAAGTCCAGACGCAAATCTAATTCTCTTTTTCTCCGTTTGCTCTTTTATATTCGTTGCATTCAGAACACGAATTCTTATTACTTCGTGAAATAGCTTGCCACTGATGGGCAGAGTTCGAAATGTAGAGTAATTTACCACTACTTCGCGAATCGGACGAAGAATCTTTGCAAATACCTCCTCCCCATTTAAAATGTAAAATATTCAGGTTTTGCAATTTAAATATGAAGCAGTTATACAATTAATGGGAAGAAGGTGAAATGAATGAGTTATATTTCCAGACTTTTTACACTTTTGTAATTAAAAAAATGCGTTCTTTATTATGGAACAAAAGAACGTTATTTGCAACTATAATAAAAATTTTAAAAATTCTCCTTTACAACGGAATGCCACTTCATTTCATAATAAAAATTACAGCAATGTATCCACACTAGCATTTTAGCTCTAGATTTTGAAAAATTTTAAAAATATTTTCATAATTTTCCTCCTTTTCTTATTGTAAACAGTTTCTTCCTCTGAAATCTAGATTATTAGTAAATTTTATTCTTTGATTGTTTTTAATTTTATTCAGTGTATTCAATTTATATTTTAAGTTTCGTATTAACGTCTCATCCATTTTATTATCCTTTGACGATAATAAAATGGATGAGAATTTATCAACTGAAACTTGTTTTGTGCAGCTTCTTCTTTAAACTACCAGAAGGTGGTAAATGTTCTCACACTTGAAAAATTTTCCAAAGGTGTTCCTTCCTCTTATTTCTGATTAGTTATGTTCCAGATCACTGTAGGCTTATCTGATGCTGATATGTTCGATTTTTCGAAATTCGGGTCTTTTGGTCATTCTTTTTCTCGTTCGCTTCACCGGTTTCCAAACTTGCGGCCAAGACTCATTGATGTAATGTGGCTTAGGGTTTATAAGGTAACTGAGCCATACTAACTTCCCAGATCATTTACCGTCAAATATCCGTCAGGTACTGTAATATTATTATATTACTATGCATTCTTATTGAAAAGTAGGTTTCTCTTATAGAAATAATGTTATGCTAATTGCCAGGCGAAAACCACGATTACTTTTCATTCGTTATTTCTTACTATAACCACGTTCTTCGGAAATTAAATGATTATTCGCACAATTTTCCTCTCCCAATTTTAGGGCGAAAAAAGCTGGTTAAAAAATTGCTTAATCTTTTCAGATTTATATTACTTCTTAACGTTTTGTGTCTTACCTTTATTTATTAAATATTGCACTTATTATTAAATATTATAAATTCATTTCAAAAGCACTGTCGCAAAATAATTTTAAAATGAGCATATCTTTAGAATTTCCGATGAACAGTCTCGCACGCTGGAGATAAAGATACTTTTTCTGTACAAAGTAGCTATTGCTCGCTTTGAAATCCTTGAGTTTGTTAATAAAAATTCGTTAAAGATTTATGAAATATGAAATCGATAGTAAAAAAAATTCCAAATTTCAAATTTGGGCTTCCAGACGCCCATATTCGCGGTAGGATTACGTCATTCAAAACTGGATGACTCTAGGTACCGTTGTTTTATCACAATGCGAGAAACATACCAATATATATGCAGATTCTTTATTATTTAATATCTTCAAATATAATACAGGGCAATAATATTTGCTGGAAACAGTTTGAAAAGTGAAACGGACATTCAGACTGATTCGACGCAAAATCACAAAACGTAAACAATAGTCCCTCAGGCAAACAAAGCCCCTTTGGACTAAAAATAAAATAAAACATATTGTCAGTAAAAACCTTAGCTTATTTTCTTTGTACTCTAAAATTCTCACACTTCCGTTAGTAGTCTCTACGCATTAAACACCAGTCGCTCTTTAAACTAAAAGAGAAAGCCCTACCGTCACTTTTTTAAATAAATGTTTTTATGTGAGAAGACAAAGGCCTTAATTATTAAGTTCTTGCCCTCTAAAATGGGTTCTTCATTTTTGACCTCGAGGGCAAAAATGGCGTCTGTGTTTTACAGATAAACAGAGCTTAAATAATTCCCCTGCAACTTAATGGTACGGCGAGTTAACTCGCAGATTCGATCACACAAGTCTGTCTTCTCTTTAACGAATGAAAGAATGACATTAAAGGTCATCCGACCATCCTTCATTAGCCTCCGTGTAAACATCATCTGCGTGCGGCGCGACAGCAATTCCATTATCCCCAATGTGAAACTCATTAAGAAGAGATGCGAACGTTTATTAGTTTATCGAACGTTCTAAAAACGATACGATGGAGCAGTCACGAAGTCTAAAAACCCAATGCTCACACTCCCCTCTGTTTAATTTTTATTCGTGATTTTCTGTCTTTGCAAACGATTTAACTTTGAGCAGATACTCTTTATGTAGAGGTACAATATACTGTACTTGTTCGTGTATTCAAAGATGGCAATTATTTAGTTTTGGGACATGATTGACGGGTTTTAATTGCTGTGTTACAACGAAAAAAAAAAACATAAATATGACACAAGGACGTTAGAAATAGTCACAAAGTTATCTGTGATTTATTGATTCATATTCATTTCTTAAAAACCCTGCTAGTTATTAAGTTTATCGATTACGAACACCTTGAAAAAGCACTTTTAGAGGTATTTATACTTTTATATTTGATCAATCGACAGCACGTAATGTTATATAAAATGGGTTACTCAATATAGCTTTAGATTAACGGCTTAAAAATCACTTAAATACATTACTTTTTAAATATTATTAGGCCAAAAATGTGGTTAATTATATTAGGGCAAAAATTATATTAATCTCGAAACGGCATTCTGCGTTAAATCACTAAAAACGGCGTATCACTTTTCCAATTGTTGCCACCAAATATTATCTTCCTGTATTATATTTAAAGAAATTAAATAATGACGAATTTGAACGAATGTATGCATGTTTCTCGCATTGTGAAAAAACGACGGTTCCTAGAGACATTAAATTTTGAATAACGTAGACCTGCACACTAATATGGGCATCTAGAAACCTGAGTTTTGAATTTCGAATTGATTTTTGTCATCTATTTCATATTTTGTAAACCTTTAACAAATGTTTGATTAACAAACGCAACGATTTCAAAGCGAGCAGTAGCAACACTGTACAGAAAAAAAAAATATCTCCTTCGCGCGAAACTGTCTTTCAACAATTCTAAAGATATGCTGCTTTAAATATTTTGTGATATTACTGTAGAATTGAATTTTATGTAACTTAAGTGCGAAGAATGTGATATTTAATAAAAATAGTAAAGACACAAAACGTCAATAATAAAAAGTCAAACATTTTTCTAAAGCCATCTTAGTAAAAGATATAGAACATTATTATAATGAATTGATAAAAGACTGAAAAAAGAACAGGAAAATTTATGCGAACGCTTAATGCTGCAGCGGAAATTCTAAATCTATACTGCTGTTGCTGCTTTCAATATTTTAGTTTTGTCGTTCAATTGTATAATGTGTAAGTGCGAAGAAAATGATGCTTAATAATAAAGCTAAAAAACAAACAAAGAAATAAATGGATGAGTGAGTATAACAGCAGTGGAAAAATCTCTTTAAAAAACTCTTTTTGACGACTGTTAAAATTTGAGCTGAATTTTAAATTCATTCCAATATACGTTTTAATTTTATAAGCTCGTATAATAATTTTTATCTGAAAAGAGCAGTATATTTATCATTCTTTCATATTTTTCGATCTTCTTGTAGTTTTATCTCTCTTCAAATTGTTAAGACTGAGAATTAAAGCCTTCATTTCAGGGAATAATTTTTCTCTTTAAGTATGTTAATTCCTTCCTTCCCTCCAGAAAAGCAGCTTTCTTTCTTTAAAGAACAAAAAGCATTAACTTCGTTCTAAAACATTTTTTACATGTTCCGTATTTAAAGCAGAAGGTATTTAACTACTTCAGAGGATAATTTAGGACGAAAATGATGAGTTATCTCCAAATAATTAGCTAGAAAATTTTAGTTTTATCTTGAGTTTTGGTTTGTTATTCAAATGTCGTCCGGTTGCTCTTCTTGGCATGATAGCAGCGAAGCCGGATCTCGTAGCTTTTACCCCGGACTCGAATCTCGGAGAAGCCAGAGATGTTTATATATGCACAGTGCCTTTGCGGAATGGAACACTTAAATATTGTCGAGCCGAAAGTCCTTTAGAGAGGTTAGTGGAAGAGAGAAAGGGGTGTGAAATTTCGGATTCATCTTCCTAATAATTCCCTTTCAACATTGGGATTAAGCGGAGTACTTGTCTTTTGTAAAATGGCGAAGGCCTGAGCCAACCATAGTTGCAATGTGCCTCGATAAAATTTGTGGGGCATGTCAGTGTACTTTTACTTATTTTATTTTAATAAATAATTTAAATGTATTGCACATCCCCACCCGTCAGTGTTAGAATAGATTAGACCGCTTAACAATTTGAGTTCGATGTAAACTGAAACCTCGGAGAACAAGCTGGCTGGACGGATATTGCACACTTTCCTTGCCTGTAACGTAAATACAGGGTTTCCACAATTTAATCACCAAATAACAAAATTAAACTGAAATGCAATTTTACGAAATAACAAGAAATGAATTATATCAATATAATCCTTAGTTCAAAGAATTTCGTTTTTTCTCATTTCTGGGAATGGCAACGGGGAAGCATATTTCACAAGTGCACATCAGAGTAGGCAATGAGCAAGGGGTTTCGAAAACGGATCAATGAGTTGCTATTGCTCCTTGTGACTCTAAATCTTCGTGCATGTGAGCTTGTGTTGTTTACGTTTTAATTTGCATTTGTTTCTCAGTTCTAAATATATGGCGTAATAGTAGAAAAGCTCGTAATGCTTTCGTTTTATGAGTTTGATTAATCGCTGACATTTCACTTTCGGGATTTTTATCACGCATTAATATAAGGATTGATGTTCACGGCATATTATGTGGATTAAGAGAATTCAAGTGTATATTTTTTTAATTGAGCTGAGAATGACTGAAAGTGTTGCAATGAATCTAGTGTTTTCTTATTTCAGTGCTTGCATTCTTTTCATTTTTAAAGTGTAAGATTCAGAACACATATGATCTGATTACATCCATTGTTAACATTAAAAGTTATATATGAATAAATTGAATATACTCATTGTGAATACGATAAATTCACTCTGTTTGATGAGTATTTCATGTGTAGACAGTACATTTAAGAATGAGCATTTATTAAATGTGAAATTTAACGCACTAAATGTATACGAATGCAAATTAGTAAAGTTCACTTTGAATAAGATTCTACATTGGTTATTATTACAGAACATCTTTTTCATACAGACCGCAATAAAATGTACGGACTTCTATTTACATATATAATTGGTGTAAATATTTCTCTCATAAGCATAGTTTTATATAAAGATCACATATTTCTTTCTTCAACTTATTTACCGCTTATTAAGTAATACTTCAAATCGATATTTTTGCGAAGTAATCAACATGTGTTTGTATTTATTTCAACCAGGTAGTGAAATCTTCATAATTTCCTATATTTGATCTAACTTCGCAATGAAAAGTTTCAGAAGCAATCGACGATGCTTTAATTATTTAGTACAGAAAATTTCGTGGCAGAATATTTTAAACCATCTTGCTTAAATCTTATAGCACGCGAAAGGTCATGTGATATGACAGAAATACTATTACTGGATGCTCATTGGTCCATCCTAGAAGCCACTCCTTCGGTGGCTGCACAGATGTGCACTTGTGAAATATGCAACCGGGAACTTGTTTGTTTACAGACAAAATGCCGTCGTGCACTATGAAAAAAATGTGTGTTCTTTGGTAGTGGAAAACGCAATCTTCGTAAACAGTTTACAGGTGATTTTGACATGAGTTTAATAAGCCTCCACCAACTTAAGAATCAATTAAAAGACGGTTAAAACAGTTTCGAAAGACCGAACATGTTTTGCATTAAGGAGGTGCAAGTTAAACCAAGAGTCAATAATGAAAATGTTTCCGCCATTCCAGATGTGTTTCTGTGTAGTATCAGTAAACACATTCGCTGTACGAGCCTGCAAACAGGAATTCTCAGGTCGACTCATCGTAAAGTTGTTCATGAACGGTTTGCAGAATTCTCAACAAATCAAAGCTATTGATAGAGTCATTCGTAAGGAATTTTCTGTAGACATACTGGACCGTGTCAGTATTGATCATCAATTTCCATACAAAATCGTATTCGGTGACAGAACAAAATTTTATGCCTTTTTTTTACTTATTACGTGCTCCGTTCTTAGGCACTACACGGAAAGGGAAGGATATACCGTGTAGGTCGTTTTAAGGGAAACTGGTTCGTATCCACGTTACACATGAGGAAAAACTCGAAAACGCCCTTGCAGCAGGCCCGTTTGCAGGGACTCGAAACCTGGACCGAACTACTAGTGTTCAGCGGCCTTTACCACTCGACCGCTGGTGGACCAACATTTTGTGTTTCAGGAGAGGTTAAGGGACAGAATTGCAGATTTGAGTGTCAGAAAAGCCGAATTTAAGGGAACTTAAGCTATATATAAATATATTTACATACATTTGATGAGCCGATTGCTACCAAAATACGAGGTGCACATCTACATGTTATAGTAATCCTATATACAAAATTTCAACGTTATGAGGCTATTTGTTGTGGAGTTATGCGAGATACATACGTACGTAAGTGTAGGTACGTACGTATGTGTGTATGTACGTACGTACACGTATAGACGTACGTACAGACACCACGAAAAATTATCTTCAGAATTCATTATAAAGCAGTTTTATAATTTTTTTGGAGGAAAAGAGTCTTTTATTCTGTCCTTGGGGACAGATGTCACCTCAAAACATCGTTAACTTGCATTCGATAGCGGTCAAAATGGAGTTTCAGGCAGCATATTTCAACGAAAAGCATATTTCAACGAAAAATTTTCGTTGAAATATGCTGCCTGAAACTTTTCGAGATTACAATACTTCCTTTTTACTTCGCATAGGGAAGTAAAAATGTTTTAACAGTATTTGATGTTTTATGTTTTGCATAGCTTTCAATTTCTTAATGAAGATATTTTGAGAGTTTTTATGTATTTTTTCTTTGCCGTGAAATTAGAACTGCATTGCTTAAACGAGAAATTTATCTCGAATTAAACTGTAGGAAATAATTTTAAATGAAATGCAGCAAAAAATGTATATAATTTAATAGACCGTACAAAGAATTCACGTGGTGTCCATATCATATTTATTTCGCTATCGTTTATTTTGTATTATTTAATACATACCTTTATCCGGTAACTAAATCATGGACACCCTTTACAATCTAGTGTCCTTTTGAAAGTCCTTCTCGGAGGCAGCATGCTCCTTAGGTATTTAGACCTAGAGTGCCTTGTCTTAAGCAGTTAACCAAAAAACGCGTGCGCCTGTTATGATACCGTTTGTTGGTTAAGGGGACTCATACACCTTAAAACCCATAAGATCTTCGAATAGGTGACTGTTGCAAGAATTGGGATAACTTATTTATTTTAAAAGCAATTACTTCCAACTTTGTACAGATGACTACATAATATAGCTGATTTCTGAAATAGTGATCAGAAAGTTTGTGTTGCCACAAATATTTTTATAATTTAATCCGCTTTGTGACAACATTTTTCGTCATGTTTCCACCTTTCGCGCACAGTTTAAAATATTCTGTTGCATAATTTAATTCCATATTTAATATATAGCTTTTATAACATTCGGAAACTACTGTAAACCTAAAATTCTAAAAATTTCTCGTTAAATTTTTATTTTATTTGGAGTTGAGGTTATAAAATGCATTTTATTAAAAAAATGTGTAATGTTTTCGTCCATAAAATTTTAGTATTAAAATATTTATCATACTTTTGGTTCAGTTAGAACATAGTGCCCATATAAAGAATTCCATTCAATTTCAAGTATGTACCATTAGCCATTTTTAAAATATCATGCGCGCAATGTGGAAACATGGCGAAATATTTTGTCATAAAGAGGATTAAATTACAAAAATATTTGTGGCAACACAAACTTTCTGGTTACTAGTTTCCAAAGAAGATATATTATGCAGTCAGTTGTAAAAGGTTGGAAGTAAGTGCTTTTAAAATAAATAAAATATCCCAATTCTTGCAACTGTCACATATTTGAAGTTCATGAGGGGTTTAAGATGTATGAGCCCCCTTAAGTGGCCAGCGCTTTGAGGCGACTTACGTTTCCATGTTATTTTAATAATGTGTCTTATTCATGCAATGTTAAGTATATTTAATTTATTATATTTCCAAATGTTAATTTGTAGGAATATTTTGCATTGTTGTTATACTTAATAAAAGATGCATATAATGCTCTGTGTTACGTACTTAATTCAGAAACACTTAAATTTATATTTAGTCTTTTCGATTTCTTGTATGTTTATCGTAAATCTAACCAAGCATACACAAACCTAAATTACATGCAGAGCAGCGAACTTGAAAACGAGCAAGCTGTTGATTGAATATAAATTCTGTCAACATAATGTCGCTCTCCCTTAATTAGAATTCCTAATTACAGCCTGCCGAAGGCATGTCATTTAAATCAAATAATTAATTAGAGAAACAATGCATTAGGCAACATATTCGGGCATAACAATCAACTACACTGTTTAGGAGGAATTATCTGTAAATCCAAACATTTGGAGCTGAGTTGTTATCAATTTCTTGGCATTTATTCCCATAAGAATTAAATAAGTATTTATGGAAAAGAACATTAGTCAGCTGTTATATCCTTTAAAAATTGAAGAAAAGCTTACTTAAACAATTATACAGATCAGTTGTATTACACAAGCTAAGCTGGCAATTAACAGTTATAAAAGGAAGAAAGAAAAAACTTGTTTGAGGTGTTCAGATACATTGTAACATCTCAGGCGTTCATCACAATTTTTTTTTTATTTTAAATTTAAGAAAAACATTATGTAAAATTAAAAAAAAAAACTAAAGGACCACACAAATAGTTTCTGTTTCTTGTCAAATAAATATTATTAAAAAATGCCGAGCTGCGGTGAAGAAATGCCAGAAAGTGGTAGCTAAAGGCATGGTTACCAGATTTGGCGCGAAATCGTCCATTTGGCGCCAAAATTAGCTATATGCCATAGACGGAGAGAGAACATTATAGAAGGCATTCTTAGCGGTTTTCTCGAGAATATTCTGAAAGACGGGTTAAAGTTATATATACCCTGCCTCTACGAGCAATACTACTGTCTTGAATTCAGAGATGAGCTTGAGAGCGATCGATCGAGTTCGAAACTGCTTAGTGCTTTGCCGTGAAGCTGTCTTTATCCTTATAGCCTGAAGCCTGTGTTGCTGATTGCTTCAGCGTGTTTATCGTAGCTTTTCGACGACAGTAATTTTGTCATTAGAACTGCCCTGTGCAATACTTGCCAGTTAATTGTGTTTTGATTCTTCTTCAAGTGTTATTACCAGTCACTCCAAATCCACGTACCCGTAGAACGAAACAGTATTATATATATTTTGTTGTCAACTCATAGTATGAAATTTGTACTGCTGAGTTAAACTGAAACTAGACAAATATTTTTAAAATCTGTGGCATTTTGGTTTTGGAAAGCTAAAGTAGTATCAAGACAAAAGCATAAAAATATTAAAAGGATAAGTATATTATTTCTTGAATTTACAAAAAGATAGGTATAAAAAATTGCGATAAAAAGTTACTACAATGACAAGAGTTCGGTTCCTTTCTTGAGCTCACAGAAAAGCCTCCAGTTGGGCAAAATAAGATTCAAGATAGGAAAATAAGAAACTAAACCGGCAAATATCAGCAGACATGTATAATACGGCCGAGCGAAGTTAGATTTAAATGGCGAAGCAGCTTGATGACAAACACGGGCTATAAAAACTCCTAAGCTTTTCTCTTCAAGTAAGCGAAACCTTCCTTTAAATACTCTTTCTAACTCATTTACATGTTAGGCGATACTAAAAGCTTATTCTTACAGGAAGTAGTAGGTAGTGGGAAATGAGCATAGACAGTAAAGCATGTTTAAAAGTTAAAATAATTGTTAGAAACTTAAAATAACCTCTACAACGTGTTTGTGAAATACGTATTATGTGAGATGGATAGTAAGTGCTTTTGCTTTCCTAATTTAGTCTTAATTTTTTCCTAATTTAGTCTACATATCAAGAAGAAAATTAATCAGTTTTCAGTAATTCTGACATATTTAATCATATAAATTAAGATGATAGTTTCTGAATGATATGCCCAGCGTTATATTTGTTATGTTATTTAAATGTTAAATAACATAATGTTAAATAATATAAATGTTAAATAACATATTTAAATGTTAAATAACATAACGCAACATTAATGTACTGCATCAATAACAGTACTTGTTACATGTAAAAGTCAATGGCTGTTGTTATGCAATTATTACAGTTGTAATATCAGATTGGGTACAGGTTTTGTTACAACGAACCATATTTCGTTTCACATTGTTATAAAATCCATAGAATAGTCAAACATTCCCTATATCGCGACCATTTTTATTTCGATAACAAATTCTAAAAATCGACATTGCGAAAGTCTCCTGAAAAATATTTCCATTGCAAAACACATTCAAAAGGAAGTACGAATTTCCCAAAGAATCTTGTTACTTTTCGTTTTTTTCACGAATCTTTGAAATTTTACGGTTTTGATTTTGACACAGAAATGATAACAGGATTCACGCGCACTTCTTGATTTGAGTTTTTGGAGTTCGCAAGTATTGATCTTAAGAAATGTACGATAATTATTTTTCGAAACTTTCTGGACAGTTACTTTCGTTTCATTACCTAGCTTTGCCCTAAGCTGTTCTGCTTTTCTAATCCATGCAATGTGCCAAATGTGTCATTCCCTAGAACATAATATCTTCCATATGGCTTCCCAATGTGGAAGATTCTTAAATATTTTAAGAAGCATTTCTTAAATTATTGCCGTTCTGCAAAGCCTAAGACCTTTAATTTGTCATTAAAATATAGTTAATATGCAATTGCTTTGAAACATTAACTATTTAAAAAAGATAAACGCACTTCTTATGCCTTCATTTACGGAAAATAGGTTATATTAGTGTAGTATAAATATTATATTAATATTAATTGAAAAAGAAAATGTAAAGCGAACTGGTAATTAGACGAAAGACCTATCTGGTCTCAAAAACTTTTGCGCATAATGCTGCAAAAAGATTTGAAAGAATAGTAGTAGGTAGGAACATTGCAGCAACCTTGCTAAAATGTTACCAGGAGCTGTAGCTCCACGAAATGTTGTAACATAGTACTACATAGACAATAAGAAATTTGCCTGGTAAAACTGGAAAAACTGTATAAGCGCGATAAAATTGCCAAATTTTAGCGCTGGAAGACTTGCTATTGCACGAAAAAAATTAATTAATAAAAAGCCTATTGGAGGGCAGATGATGGATGGCTAATTCAGATTATCTAATGTAAAAATTGTATAAATGTAAATGTACAGTTAATTCTTCTTCAAACATTTACTTTCCTCCAAAGTTTTTGGCACTCTACTTTAATACTATTATGTAATAGTTTTAAATTACTTAGAAGGCCAGACTCTGCTTTTATTAACAAAATCGGGCCTTTTCATTTTTCATAGTAGCTTGACAGCCCTCTAGCTTGAAGAATGACGACTTTTATTAACAGATGATTATTTTCCAATTTACACTTTCTTTCTGTGGCCAAAAATAAGTAATTTTAGCTGAATTAGCCATTTTCACTTATTTTTAACAGTTTTGTTCTTCCTACAACTTGACTGACGCCATTTCGAGTTTTTTCCGTGTTTTTTCTCATTTGTCACGCCCTTCTGTAAAAAAGAGGGGGACCGGCCAACTTTCTCTCTCAGCCCATTGGCCTCTTCAGTATTAATAGCTTCGCACGATGACGTCATTATACGATAAGGAAGGTCGGTTTGAACAAAAAAGGATTTTTGCGCACTTTTTCCAAAATTTTTTCGGAAGCTGAGGACGAAACCTCTCAGGACAGTTTTTCGTTTTTAGTATAAGTTTTTTGGTCCTAATAAGACCCTGCAACGTTTTTACTTACTAAATTGAATACATTTTTTTTTTCTTACAATGTCGATTACCATTTTTTTTTTTTTTTTTTTACTTACAATGTCGATTACATTTTTATCTGTTTACAGCACCTTTCTTCTAATAAAAGTTACGAAGTCTTTAAGGTAAAGGACCAGCCCGTACGTTGATGTGTATTTTGACTAATAGCAGACCGCTATTTATTTTAATTTATTATTTTTAATTTATTATTTTTCTACTTTGATTTTGATTTTTATTTTACATCGCTCGGAATCATAATAGCCTTTGACACCTTAATGTGTTTTTCAGCGGACGCGTCGGGAAAAACAGACAGAGCAGTGGAGCTACTAAAAAGGATTTATTCCAAAAGAATTTTTTCGGAAATACTAATATACTTTTGTATAAAGTTTTTTTCGCATTAAACAAGAGCTTCAATGGTCTGTTTCGGCGAAACGCGTAATGGTATTTAGCCTTGTGATGATTTCGTGGTTTAACAAGGCACCATTTAGCAAGACGAAACAAACATGTATTAAATATATAATTCAAAGCATAATATAATAGTTACTCAGAGCAGTACGTCGCTCCTACCGCATAGTACAATATACTACCATCCTCCTCCGAGGCTAACATGCAACTCTTAATAAATACATTAACCCTTCTCGGAGAAGAGCTACCTGCGCCAAGCATGCTCTGTTGATCGCCAAACAGTCGCCAGATATCACACCCCCGTCGTAAGATTGTTGTTGATATTATTTACAAATCAATCAGCAATCTGGAAACTAAAATCTAGCAACTGTTTGCGATCAACCTGAAAAAGAGAAAAAACTACATATACTTTTATACATTCTATCCTAATTTTCAAATTTCGATTACTATAGACATTTGCAATATACCTACAATTGCACCTCAATTTACTACATAAACATATATCAACTCAGACACTTCAATATGGAATTCAAAACCTAAGAAATTAATGCATAAATGCTACTTTAAACATTAAAACATAATATGAAGCTTTCATGTAAAATAAATAACTAGTAAAACTCCAATATAATGTGAAAAGGGACATTCAAAGTATAATATTAAAGCATTTCTAATAAACATACATTACACATTTTTATATATAAACATAGATAACTCATTTTTTTACTTCACTTGTTCCGAACCTTATTATTATTGTAACAATTTATCAATTCTTAATTCAAAGAAACCAAGTTGATATTTTCTTTTACAAACATGTTTAAATATACCCTATATAGTATTATTCCAATGATGACAGTAAAATTATTAAGTTTCTTATATATATATATATATATATATATATATATATATAAAATTATATTCTTAACATTCTTTTTAATTAATGATGCCGCAGCATGATTTAAATCCTTGGGAGACAATATCTAAATTTACCACTTACCTCGAATATTTGTTATCCAATAATTTCTCTATCTATTTCAAATTACATAAACATCTTATTTGCACAAAATTATAAAATGATTATGAAAAGCAAAGAAAAACTATCTAATTATTAACTATACAAAATGTTCGTGAAGATGAACAGTAAATTAATGTTCAAAGTTCACAGGTGGGAAGTCTGGATAATGCATCCGCGTTTGACAGTTTTTTTCCAGGGCAATGCTCTATTTCAAGATTATATTTCTGCAAAGCTATGGCCCATCGTTGTAATTTGGACGATTGCGGAGCATTTCTCACTATAAAGGCTAGAGGATTATGATCAGTCACAATTTTCACTGATGAACCGAATATCCAAGGTTCAAACTTCTTCAATGCCCATACTATAGCATAAGCTTCACGCTCTATAGTCGGCCAACTCTGTTGAGGTTTCGATAATTTTTTGCTCGCGTAGCAGATGGGAAATTGCTTCTCTCCCCTTTGCTGTGATAAACATGCACCTATTCCGATTTGGGATGCATCAGAATGAATGACAAACGGATCCTGCAGTGTTGGGGTGATCAACTCCGTTGACATCGCTAATCGTTCCTTCAGTTGTTGAAATGTTGACTCATGAATTTCTTTCCATTCGAGTATTTCCGGTTGTTTATTTTTCGTGAGTTCTGTGAGTGGGTAGGCGATCTCTGCATACCCTGGGATGTAATCGCGATAATAATTACATAGTCCTAACAGACTTTTAAGATCTCTTTTCGTTTTCGGCGTTTCCAGCTTCTTGATTGCCTCTATTTTCTCGGGATCTGGTTGATGTTTTCCTGATCCAATAATGTGTCCTAAATATTTAATTTGAGGTTTTGCAAACGAACATTTCTTCGAATTGATAGTAAATCCAAGCGACTCTAATTTGGTGAAAACTTTATCCAGATGTTGGAGATGAGTGTCGAAATCCGTGGAAAATATAGCTATGTCGTCAATATAGGCTCTTGAAAATTGTTGAAATTCTTTCAGCGTGTTATTCATTACTCTCTGAAAAGTTGCTGCTGCATTCCTTAATCCAAAGGGTAGCACTTTAAACTGATATTGACCTCGATGAGTTTTGAAGGATGTGTACTCTTTACTTTGTTCCTCCATGGGAATTGCCCAATATCCTTTCAGCAAATCTAAAGTTGTTATGACGTTGGATCTTCCTATACTGTACATTAAATCAATGACGTTTTGCATAGGAAAGTCATCTGGCTCCGTTACTGCATTCAAAGCTCGATAATCTAAGCACAATCTGATATCTCCATTTTTTTTTTTTGCTTACACAAACTACTGGATGAGCTATATCTGCATTACTTTCTTCTATTAATCCCGATTTCAATAATTCTTCTACTTCTTCATCGACCTTGGGTTTCAATGCTTCAGGAATCCTATAAATGTAAGGTTTCTTCCTCTCCATATTGAGTATTAATCTAATTTTATGAGCTTCAACTTTAGCTATTTTCAGCTTTCCGGTGAATAGTGATCGGTGTTTGTTGATAAGAGCTATCAATTTTCTTATCTGCTGCGTATTCAAATTTTCTAAATTCAGATTTGCATCTATTTTAAAATCTTCCAGGGGGTCGAGAGATCTTTTCCTGGTAAAGTTATAATTTCTCCAAATTCTTCTTCATTTTCAAATATCACTCCAACTGCATTGACACTAGCTTGGAATTTTCTAATTTTATTTGCATGAACATGTCAGGTAGTTTTACTTTATAGGAATGAGGTGGGCAATGATTTACGATTTCTCCTGGACCAGTCCATCGTGCATAGAGTTTCTTATTTGAATCTGGTATGAGTAAACAAGCTTGTTCTCCGATTTTGAAATTTTTTGGTATTGATCTCCGATTAAAGTAATCAGCATATTTTTGTTGTTTATCACTTGCAATTAAATTGGCTTGTTCGGCTGCTTGTTCTAATCTTATTTTTAAAAGTTGTAAGTAATCCACTGGCGATTCACATAGATTAGGTGTTATACGTATTTCTCCTGACCATGAAGACTTCAGTACTGCTAAAGGACCTCTTGGTTGTCTTCCATACATCAGCTGAAATGGTGAGACACCCGTGGTGCAGTTTGGTACTTCTCTGTATGCAAAGAGCAGGTATGGGATGTGCTTATCCCAATTCGAAGGATCAGTCCTGATGACATGATGTAACATTTGCTTGAAGGACTTGTTCCATCTTTCTACTAATCCATTTGAAGCACTGTAAGCAGGTGTTGAGAACCTAGTCTTTTCTGGAATTCTTTAGTTAATTTTGAAACAAAGTTACTTCCGTTGTCACTAGCTATTGTATTAGGGATTCCTGTTCTCATGAAAATCTCCAAAGCGCGTCGCAAGTGGCTTTTGCTGTCAAACTTCTCAGTGGAATGGCTTCTGGCCATCGGGAATGTTGATCTACCAGACATAACACATATTATGTTTCCTAGCAGAGGGAGGTTCAATAGGTCCAATAACGTCGATGTTAACTGTTTCGAAAGGTAATCCTGGCCTTCTGACCGGTTTGATGGGAATCTTGTCAGATCGCTTTTCTGGACTTTTCAACTGACAATCTTTGCACGTTTTACAAAAGGTTTCAACATCTTGTGCTAATCCAGGCCAATAAAATGAATATCGTATTCGCTCTTTTGTTTTTCTTATTCCAAGATGTGCACCGAAAATGGAACTATGTGCTAATTCCAACACTTGTGCTCTTCTACTAAGTGGAAGCACTAACTGAAAAACAGTCTGTCCTAATATTTTTTCTTGGTGATGTAAAAGATGATCAATAAATAACTAATTTCCTTTATTTTCTATTGCTAGCTTCCATGCTTCTCTCAGCGACGGACAGTTAACTTGCTCTTCGCGTAAGCGTTCAGCAGACGATAAGTCTGTGTTTACATAAACACTCGCCTTCACCCCTTCCTCCTCTTCGTTTTTCTCCTCCATAAGCATTAGCGGGGGGGGGATCGACTCTGTCGTTTGACTGTGCATTGGCGAATAAAGTTTGTAAGTTTTCGCTTCCGTAATTATTTCTTTCTGCGTTTGGTTCTTTTGCCGCATGATTAATCAACAGTTCGTATATTTCTGGAGTTATTAGGCAAGGCACATTTAGTTTATCAGTCACTGCAATTAATGTATCCACAAAATTAAATATATTGCTTCCATGATCTTTATGGTAAATAGGTACACGGCAAACTTTTGCTTCAATTGGTTGTCCGAAAGCAGGTGTTAGCAATATTTTACCTCCTTCTCTCTCCTCTAAATTTGGAATGAGCGATGAATGTACGATCGTTATCTGCGTTCCAGAGTCTACGATAGCTTCGATTTTCTCAGAGTTAATAAAAATATCTACTTTTTGCAGTGGTTGAACGATGCGTTCTGCGAATTCGGATCGTAGATGGGATGAGTCTACTTTAGCTACGATGGCTTCTTCTTTTGATGTTCTGTTTGAATTTTTTTGAGTTTTGGAATCATCCTTTCCCTTCTTATTTACTGCAGTTTCGTTCTTTCTTCTTTTGTCTGGGCAATCTCTTGCGATGTGTTGATAATTTCCACAAATATAACATTCTTTTCTTCTCGCGTGAGATCTTTCGTGTTTTGGATATTCTTTTCTCATGGGTGGTGGAATATATTTGTCGTGTGCACATGTTGTATCCAGGAATCTCGGTGATCGCTTAATTCCATTTCGAACTTCGTCGAAAGATTTTCCTTTGGCCGTGAAATAAATATCACATTCTGTAGCTAATTCTTGAGGCTTTAGCCATTTATTTCCTTGGCGTATTGCGACGTATGCAGTTGTTTCTTCATCTAAAGCTTGGAATAATTTATCGGAAATAATTAGCTCCTTGAGTGTTTCGAAATCCTTTACTTCTCTTGACTTGCAGTAATAGTCCCATGTAGCTGTTAATCTTGAAGCGAACTGGATATGCGTTTCGCCGGAATAACGTTTAGTTCTTCTGAAGTTTTCTAATCAGGTTTGAGGAGTAGGTTGATATTCCTTCAGAACAAGAGTTTTCACTTTTTCGTAATTTTGCAGATCTTCCTCCTTTATATAAACAAGAACATTTGAAGCTTTTTCTCCAATTAATTTCAATAATATTTCTGATTTGTATTCTTCGGGAACCTTCTTGTGCTTAAATGCTCTTTCGATAGAATCGAAATATATATTCCATTCTTCTGCTCTCTTCGGTACTGGTATAGTCAGTGTTTCTACTCCTTTGATCAACTTGTCCAGGGAAATTTCGGTTTCTCGTTCTGTGTTTTGGATTAAAGGTGTTGGACTTCTACTTCCTTCATTTTGAGTTGCTCGAATCTTCGCTAGTTCTTTTCGTGTTCTCTTTCTGTTCTTATTCTTTCTTCTTCCATTTGCATTCTTTCCATTTCTTCTTTTCTTTTTCTATTCTCCACAGTAGTAATCAGAATTTCTTTCACGAAATCAGCATCTTCGATGTATTCCTTGCTATTCTGGAGTTTGTGTTTCAGTTCTACCAGCTTCAAATCTGGGGATGCTTCTTCGCCAATTTCCAATAGAACTGTTACTAAATCCTCTTTCTTTGCGTTTTTTAACATTTTCTTCTATTTTCCTTTAGAATCAAGCCTTTCAAACTCTCGATTAAATAATTTTCACGTTTCTACTCCCTTTTGCAAATGCACACTTCTTTCGTTAGTTAGGCTTAACTTTACGCCATTTCCGTTTTCAACGCTCTAAGCTTCTAACCTCTCTGGTTTTCTCGTAAGAGAGCGTGTTGTGATGACTTCGTGGTTTAACAAGGCACCATTTAGCAAGACGAAACAAACATTTATTAAATATATAATTCAAAGCATAATATAATAGTTACTCAGAGCAGTACGTCGCTCCTACCGCATAGTACAATCTACTACCTTCCTCCTCCGAGGCTAACATGCAACTCTTAATAAATACATTAACCCTTCTCGGAGAAGAGCTACCTGCGCCAAGCATGCTCTGTTGATCGCCAAACAGTCGCCAGATATCACAAGCGTATTTCGTAGATCAGTTTTTTTCCCTTGAAAAGCCAACTGAGAGTACGAGTGGACTAATATACCATTTTTCCGCTATTTAATTATTGTTTTTGTAGCTAGTTTTTGATGCTTTTGTGTCTTTTTATTATTTTTTTAATTTTGATTTCAATTGTTATGTATTGGCATATTATATACTGGCAATTTTAATTTTAATTTTTTATGTATAAGCATTTGATATATTGACATTTATAATCCATGTTTTTGTAACTTCCTGTACTTTGTAACTTTGTATATATTTTTTCCGTCCATCCTTTTTTCATGTGAGTTAACTTTTCACATTACACAACGGTCAGATTAATTACTTTTTTTCGTGCAATAGCAAGTCTTCCAGCATTAAATTTGGCAATTTTATCGCGCTTATACAGTTTTTCCAGTTTCACCAGGCAAATTTCTTATTGTGTATGTAGTACTATGTTACAACATTTCGTGGAGCTACAGCTCCTGGTAACTTTTTAGCAAGGTTGCTGCAATGTTCCTGCCTAGTACTATTATATTAATAGTTACACACACACACACACACACACACACACACACACACACACACACATATATATATATATATATATAATTGCATACCTGTTAAAATTAGAGACATTATCCCTCGGGAAAATCAAAGTAAAAAGAGTAAAAGCTATTGTAACAGAAAACTACTCTAACAAAGAAGTTAGTGTGAACAAAGATTCATTTTAAGGAAATTTTTAAGTAATACAAAAAATAAAACAAAACCAAATCTGAAAAGTTTCAGATTTTAAATTACGTCCAAAGGGGCGTTATTTTAACGTTTTGTGTGTTACCTTTATTTATTAAATATTATGTTCTTTGTCCTTAAACAAAAAATTCAATTAAATAGCAATGTCGCAAAATAATTTTAAAATGAGCCTATCTTTAGAATTTACGCTACACAGTTCCGAGCGCTGGAGATAAAAACTTTTTTTTTCCCCGTAGAGTGTTGCCATTGCTCGCTTTGAAATCCTTGAGTTTGTTAATCAAAAAATCGTTAAACTTTTCCAAAATATGAAATCGATCATAAAACAAATTCCAAATTTCAAACTTGGTCTTCCACATGCCCATATTCGTAGGAGGATTACGTCATTCAAAATTCGACTGCTCTAGGTACCGTTGTTTTATCACACTGCGCGAAATAGACATACATTTATGCAGATTTTTCATTATTTAATTTCTTTAAATATAATGCAGGACTCTAACATTGGGTGGCAACAGTTTGAAAAGTGATTTGCCGTTTATAGTGATTTAAAGCAAAATCGCAAAACGAAAATAATACTCCTTCAGGGACAAAGCCCCTTTGGACTAATAATTATTGTTGACTTCATGGGAAAACGCCGAACTAATACCTTCTTGGTATGGAAAGACGCAGTTTTTAACAAAATCAAGCTTTTACACGAAACATCAATTTGATTGCATTGAAAATTATGATACGTGAGCTTAAACAGAAATTCATAATTATCAAAATAGCATGTAATACCTTCAGCATTAATTGAAAAGCTTGAATAATTTCAATATTAATTGAAGAGCGTTAATAACTTCAGTATTAATTGAAAAAATTTTATGGTCAACTAATAGAATCAGGCTTTAATCTGTAGAGACATTAGGAAAAAATTATCAATTGTCTTCGCGGGGAATCGAACCACGGACTTCTGGTATACCGGCCCAGCGTGCAGAATCACTGCACCACGAAGGAACACTAGGAAATCGGGAGAAATACCTTATAAATCAACCTGTTACGTTTTAAGAAGGCTAGTAATAACGAACTCTCTATTCTCAACAAACTTAAAGCCTTTTACCAGAAACTCAAAATTTCAATTTTTCCAGACTACAACAGATTTATCTAGACATTACTTAAATTCCACAAAGCACCACTGAAATCCAGTTTCTTGGTAAATGGTACAAAAATTTATAAAATAAATTAGAAATAAAAAATCTGAAAGATTCATATCTCAGATTTTATATTATGCCGAAAGAAACGTTTTTTAACGTTTCGTGTGTTACCTGTACTTATTAAATATCTATAAATATTATAGTTTTTCTCACTTTCAATTCGACAGAAACATCACAAAATGTTTAAAGAGCATGTCTTTGGAATTTCCGATACAGTCTCGCGCGCTGCAGATAATTTTTTTTTTTTTCGTATAGTGCTGCCACTGCTCGCTTTGAAGTCGTTGAGTTTGTTAATAAAAAATTCCTTACTGTTTGACAAAATATATGAATAATGAATGATAGATAATGAAACACATTCCAAATTCCAAATTTGGGCCCATCTTCGGATGGGGGACAACATTATTCAAAATTTGATGTCTCTAGGAGCGTTGTTTTTCACAATGCGAGAAACATACATATTGTGGCGTGCATACGGGTTCGTGATAGACTGAATGCACAAATCCAATAAAAAGTTAATAAAATTTATTCTTATCACAAGAATAAATAACAAAACGCGGGATGTTTCCTCAAAGATATTCATATAATATCACAATATCACGCAATAGCTATATTTTAAACTACTAAGATGTTAAATAGAATACAATCCAAAGCGCAAAGAAAGGTAATCCGATCAAAATTTACAGCAGCTAAGTAAACCACAACAGCTCATTAAAACAACTGAGCTGAGATTATGTCTATGTCTATGTCTTATCACTTAGTAAGAGGCAATAGACCATTAACCGCCTTTACCATTATATTATTCTTGACATTTAAATACGTGAAGAATCGAGTAAGTTGTATCCAATAATATGCAAGTACTTGTGCACATGCTGTGCTACAACTCAGAGATTACTAGAGACGGAAGCTCCTGTGCCGCCGTCCGTAGAATAAGTAAACTTTGAACAAATGAGGCGCTCGTGTGGCGCCATCTATTAGTAGGAATGAAAAGCATTTTAGTTGACTGGAGCTCTGGTGGCGCCATCTCTTGGAGGATGTATTGTAAGGCATTTTTAAAATTTCATAAAAATTATTCTTCTGATAAGCAATAATTGCTAAGTAATATGATAAAAACACAATTTGCAGTACATTGAAGCGTTTTACAAGGGTAAAAACTATTTACACACAAAGTCTACCTGCTTTGGCAGGAACAAAGTCCATACTGAGCTGAGATGTTACCTCTCTGGCTTTTATAGCTTTTTAAATCGGCCGCACGAGAGAGTTCTAGGAATTTTTCGAAAGCAAAAGCGTAGAATTACGGTTACAGTTATCATCGTAGTCAATTACACTTATTCAAATTAAATATCAATTACGGAGATAAACTTTTATAAAATTTTAAATGCACGTGCCTAGTATTTTTATTTTTTCGGCGTAGCTTTTTGTTAAAAATCCTCACACGTTGCATTGCAAGGGGAAACAAAACAATTTTAATTACAATTCTACTAAAAATAGCAAACTAAATACAAAATCCGTAACAATATATATTCATGCAGCTTCTTCATTGTTTAATCTCTTTAAATATAATGCAGGGCTGTAATATTTGGTGGCAACAATTTGAAAAGTGAACGACGGAAAATGCTAAAACGAAATTAATAGCCCTTCTGCGAAAATTGCCCTTTTGGGCTAAAAAGTACAAATTGCATCTTTGCTATCAGATTTATTGTTTATTCTTCATCTCAAAAAGTTTGCAATTATTGTTGGATCATTACTAGAAACCTTTTCATCATTACTGCACTTAAACATCTTGAGCTTAAGGAAATAAACTGCTACAATTTTGAAAATTTGTATAGAACCTTTTCTTTGGAAGAAATCTTCAATAGTCCCTTATAACTATCACAACGTTTGCCTGATATACTTACAGTTTTAACCAAAGACAGATGGAAGGATTTCATAAATTGCGCTCATTTTCATAGCTACATTCAATTTAATGATATTCTTTTTCAACAAATAGACGAAATTCCTATCGGGACTAATTTTTCACTCAAATCTACTTCTAAAGAATTTCATTTCCAACAGTCTCTTGACAAACAAATTTGAAGTTTATAAGGTATTTTCTCCGATCTTTTTGCATGCCTTCGTGGTGTACAGCAGCGCACTCAGTGTAACGGTAGCACATGTTCGAGTCCCGGCGAGGGCATTGCTCATTTCTCATGTGTCCTGCTTCAAAATAACTTAATGTCTCTACAGTGGCGCCCGAACTGAAAGGTCGTCGATGATGATTCTTCACCGCCAGGATTTGACGATTGATTCCCCTAATCCCCAGTCGTCCTTTAAAACGGGGAATGTGTAGAGTCTTTTCTCTCTCCTTTCTGCATGCGTTCGTGGTGTAGCACACTCAGCACGTATTTGAGAGGTCCAGGCGGAGTCATTGCACATTGTTCATACTTTCCCGCTTCAAAGTACCCTAATGACTCTACAAGCTCTTTGCAAATACATTCAGGTATATAGATGATGCTATTGCAATTAATAAAGTTGAGACGAATTAAAAATTCCATTTTTACCCTTCATGCGTAATTCTAAATAAGTCCAATACAAAAAGAAAAGCAGATTATCTAGATCAGTAAATAATTAAGTACAATAAAATGGAACATTTTCATAAAAGAAGAAATTTTGACTTTATTATTAAACTAATCTACATAATAACACTTCCAAAAAAGTAACTGGTAACACAATTTTTAATCAAATAACTAAAATTAAAAAAAAAAGTTTTCTACGGAAGTAGATTACTTAAAATATAAAATAATTTTTCTTACCAAAATTCTACTCGATAATAAAATTACCATGAAATTTATTAAAATTTTTATTAAAAACAGCTGGCAATAACTAACAAATTTAATTTTCAGTTAATCACGTAACGATGACATTACCTTAAACCAATTACGAGAATAAAGCAGGACATTGGAAATTTCTATAAATTATATTTAGTTTTTGATTCATTTGAGTCCTGTATAAATATTCTTGCTGCTTCTCATTTATTTTCATAAAACTATCATAGGCAGCCAATACTGAGCGAAGAATTTCTATTTCAATGGCTTTTAGCTAGAAATAATTATTTATAAAAATATTTTGTTTAATTCCGATTCTAATTTTTACAATTTCATTTGCTGAAACTTTTGCACAGTTAAAAGACTCTATTCTTTCAAATAATTTTTCAGCAAAATTGTTAAACGAGAAGGCAGGCGTTTTTAGGAGGTAACAAAATATTATTTAGTAATAATTTGAATTTTTCGGAATAGAATAGCAATATTTTTTCATAGGACGAAATTTTAATCCTAATACAATTTTCTATAATTTTCTTTTATTATAAAAACCTTTTGAAAATATATTTTTAAGTTACATTTTTCAGGTATTTTTAGTGTTTTATCCAATATTTTGCAGTATTTATTTATTCTTAAGAGTTGGATCGTTTGGCAGAATTTTCCTCGTTTACTTGAAAAAAAAAATGACTTGAATTAATTTAACTGATTTAAAATATTACTTTAGATTATATTTAAATTGAATTTTGACTCAATATGGGAAGGAAGGCGAAATACGATCCGATATCCTTAATTGTTGGTGATTTTATCGAGAAAGGCTAATGCCCTTTAAAAAGCCAGTCTTTTTCCATGGAATCAACAGTAATTATTTGTATTATTTAAAAATTTTTCTAAAATGAATCTTTAACTTATACTAACGTCTATGTTACAATAATTTTCTATTACAAATGCTTTACTCTGCTTTTTCCGACGGGATAGTCTCTCTAATTAATCATTTCATTAATCTTAGCATCCTTAGCGCTAGATTGAGGTCCATTTTTCCATATTTTTTTATCTTAAGTGTAATTTACTATATATAAATATAAATATATAAGATGTCAAAATAGGAAGAATGCATATTACAAAATTAAAACTTAATTAGAACTGTCATTTAAAATTTTAATCCCATCTTGAAAGCTCCTATTGCACCATCTTACATCATGCTTTCCCTGCAGTAACCTCAATGAAAAATCTTTTGCCCATTCGCTGTTAAGTATTAAAACAAAGACTTTCCCGAGTTTATAAATACTACTGCGATTCTTACGCATCGCACCTTTGCTGCTTTCTCTGCCTAAGAAAGTTATGTCTCGTAGCTAAGCTTCTTTTCCTATTGCTAAAATGTAAACTGGGTATATAGAAATTGTCGGGCGCCTTTAGCATCTCTAGTGTTGTACCAGTTTAAGCTAAAGTGTATTTCTGAATTATTGTTTCTGCTAAAAATAAAAATGATGTCTTAACTATCTAGCTAGTCGTGATTTTCCCTCCAGTCGTATCTAAAAGTGATTAGTTTTATCTCCTCTCTCTCTGTATATATATATATTGAAGAGTTAAAGTATTACTTGTAAATATTAATTAATTATTCGTAAAAATGTATATTTCATCAGTACTCGATTCTTTCCTTTTACTAATGAAGGGCCAACTCTTTTCAAAAGTCTCAATTATAGCCCGAATTGAGTGAAGATTTTTATCTAATTTTCCTTACTTTTGGGCAGTATTTAGTTAAAGTTTTGATTCAACTTGTAGAACTTCAGTTTTAATAATGCAGTCTAGTATAAAAAAATTCTTACAATAATTCTCTATTATTCCCATTTGTGTTTTTTTAATTTTAAAAAATTTAAAATTTTTCTACTTCAAATTAAAAGTAAATTTATTCAACTAAAATGATTATCCGAACTTTTAATTTTACTAAAAATGTTTTTCAAAAATGTTTTTTTTCAAATTGTTACATCTTTAGTAGTTTGCAACATCTATTTTCACAACAGTAGCAGTTCTCAATTTTTACCTTTTTACACACTTTAACAATGCCTCAACGTTAGCAACATTTTTGCACACAAATCAAGCATTTTACATTAAAGTTTACAGTATAGGTTTTTACAATAGCTCTCACAGGTAGCAACTTTACACTGTATTAGGGCCCTTTATTTTTACAGTTAGCAGTAACAGCTACTCAATTTCATTTAGTTTAGTAAATACTTGTCCACACTCAGGACTTCAGTTATGTAGTTCTAGGTAAGTTAAATTATAGCTTGCTATTTACTAACTTTATTATTATTATTATATTTTGATGATTGTATATAGTTTATTTCAGGTTTACATACATAATTCGTGTAGGAGAAGTTTTCAATATTCAAGAGTTTCTAAATTACTTTGGTTTTCTACTCTTAATTGACATTTAATTAATATTTTACTTGCTAAATTTCTCAAAATTCCTACTAGTTTAAATTTCTTTTTTGTAATTCACAACATTTGGTTTCACTTTTGGTTTTGAATTTTACTTTTACCCTTGCCGTATGGATGGCGAAACACGAATTGAGTAATTGAAGAATTAGGTTTGGAGGTAACTTCCGCTTAATAAGTCTGTCTCCTATCTGCTCAACAATTATTCACTTATGCAATTTAATTTAGTCTTAGAAATTCCTTAAAAATTTTTTTGAGATTAATTTTTGGAATATTATATTTTTTCATGTTTTTATATATGTGCACTTAATTTACATATGCTCTAGAATTTAAATGATATTGTAAATTAGTTTGCAGCAATAATTAATTTTACTTTTATTTTTCCAATTAAAATTTCTTAATTAAATTTTTTATTTATATTTGCTTTATACGAATACAGAATATTTGTTAAATTAAATTATATATATATATATATATATATATAATATAATTAATCGAGTATTAAATCTTTTATATGTTTGCACATTTTTTTAAAAATTATTTTGGCTTTTTTCTTTTTTTAGGATTTAAATTTGCTTTTTTACTTTTATACGTATTTGTTAAAAATTAAATTTAAATTTGTTTAAATATATATATATATATCGTTAAAAAGAGAAAAGACGTAGCAATGTTGTTAGGCGTAAAACGTAGATCCATACTGAAGAGGAAGAATACTAAAATGCCGAACCACAATGAATTTTAAGAAATTTGGAAGTCGGAGCAGTTTTCAATCTATTTCTATTTAAATTCACATTTATAGTCACAGTTCACTTGGCACTCTAATCGTGTTTATTTTCCGAACATTTACATTTTTTAATACTATTGCAAATGGAACAGAACACAGCGAAATGAAATGGCGTCCAAGCAGCAACAGAGACAAAGGCGAAGTTAGCATTTATCCAATAAGGCAGCTCACCAAAGAGGAAGGTTTTGGTTTACAAAGGTTTCAGTTCTCAAGAGTTTAGATTACGAAATAACTACGTAATAAGCGTTAAGCAAGATTTTTGGCATAGATCAATCTAGAAATGACGCAGTTGTAAATGTTATTACTATTTTTAGAATAAAGAGGAAATAACCAAATTAAAAATCAAGAATTGAGGGGCTGTTATTAAATTTAATTATAAAGCTGATTTACATATTTTTGTCTATCTATCTATATATATGTCATAATAAAAGCACAAGGAAAAAAAACGGAACACTGTAGATGCGTGATTAGGCCCATATTGAAGAAAATTTTGATTGCGTAGTATGCTACTAATGCTAACTTGGTAATATCTAAAGAACTTGGCAGTCGAGGCAGTTTTAATTCCATTTTTATTTGCAACTGATATTTGTGGCCACAATCACTTGGCACTCTAGTCGTGCTTTTCCACAGAAGATTTACATTTTTGATATTGTTGAGATAAAAAGCAAGCCAGCGAAATTACATCTTAGCACAGTAGAGGGCAAAAGCTGAAGTGCGTAGTTATGAAAGATGGAAGCACGGCGAAGATGTAAAATGTAAAACATTAAATTAGAAGCGTAAATTAATTTCCCTTCTGTGTTCTACAAATAGCAACCTCTATTTGCACGGCGTCATTTCGATATTAATTTATGTCATATGACTCTTTACATAATTCTGATGATGTAAATGGAGCTCAAGCAGCCACTAATAATTTTACAGAAGTATTAACTATCCAATCAAAATGCACTGAGAACCAAAACTAACTAAGTCCATTCTAGGATTTCAAGTCGATTATAAAGCACTTGCTTTCTACAGTTTGGCCTAGCTGGACTTCAGTCTATCTGCTTCTTGTTTCTTACTGAAAATTTATATAAAATGTAAATTTTTTGGAATAGGCATAATTAATGTGCCAATTTGATTGCGGCCGCAACATGTTTGCTGAAATAAAAAATGAAGATTTAATCTGCCTTCGCCTCTAATTTTCCATTCATTATGTATCAGCACTTTTACGCCATCAAAATTCTAGCTGTCCATCACGGATTCAACTGCCTACTATTAATATAGCATAATATAATAATAGTGATCTGTATTAATATTATTTCACCATTCATATCGTCGTGAAACTGTCCCTAAAAACATTCACTGCAATTCGAAATGCAAGTAATGTTAATTACCAAACAAAGTCGGTTAACGCCTCCCTTACACGTGGTATGTGATTTCAGATATTCCAATAAATTTTCCCTTCCAAAAAAAAATATCTCTATTAGTGTTACCCAAGGTCAGTGACCAATGACATGTTGTCTTACGCAAGGATTATTCACGAATCTATATGCTCAAGGCTTTAGATTAGTCAGTAAGAGCATAACAAATCGAAAAATTGCAAGTAAGAAAAGAAAAATATGTTTTGGCGCATCTTGTATATCCTATGGCATATGATATGTAAAATAAACGTACAGTTACGGTATGCCTACATAGCGACCTCTTAGCTGATGACAAATATTCTGTCAAACATCGAAAAAATTCTTCTGACAATATTGAGTTTCCAATTACAGTCCACTTACTGTCACATACACTGGCCTTTCAGCTTCGCCGGTGGGCGATTAATATTAATTATTAATTAAAGTCTATTCTTGTTCTCGATGGAGATTTAAGATGACGCCTTATCGTCCAACAAGTTATGGGAGGTCTGGACATAAAACAGAATGAAACTCGAGAGAATTCGGAGCAAGGGGAACTGTCAAAAACGACATCGTGTGGCGCCAACAGACGTCGACTTTGTGTATCGAATAAGTTTGCTCAGTCAGCATTTGCTCTGTCGGAGTTTTTGCTCATTTGATTTCGTTTCTTTTCTTCTTTGCCATCTAATTCTTCGGGTTCCTAAAACGACTCAGAGTTCATTTTACGCTTGTCTGTCTCGTTATTCGCTAAGAGAGTTTTCCCAAAGCTATTCACGCCTATCTTCTGCTTGGCTGATATGTGCAAGTTTCCCGTGACAGTACAATAAACTTATTATTATTTGGATTCATGTATCTGCAGTTACAATTATCTGGATCGCTTGTTGTTCTTTATAAATTAAATAAAATTAAGCTTCTTGCTGATTTATTTACGCACTTTTATTAACACTTCAAAGAGGCGTTTTTGTTTTCAGTTAGCGATAAGATTTTCTCTGTTACAAATGAAGACCAGAACTTAAACGAAACGTTGCTGCCAAACGACGATATAAAAGCTCATTTATTTTTCTTTGAGATACTATAAAACGTATTTCACCATAAGCCTTAGACAATTAATAATTTAAAAAGTTATATTTTAATCTTTAGTTTGTTCTTTTTAAGAATATTTTGTAACAAACTGCAGAAGGCGGATTCTTTTGACGTTTTAAATTTTCCGCTTATTTGATATTTTCAGATTCCAGATTTCTATTTTGTTATTTTTAGCTGACAGTTCCGATCTTGTTTATCTTTCATGCATCGACGATTTTGGTGTAAAGCCAGTGCTGACATTTCTAAAACAATGATGAATTTCAGTCAAATAAAGGAAAACGCGTTCTCCTCCTGTTGGAATGCTAATGTAGGTACCCTGACACCGTTTATTCACGTCAGTTGCCGTGTCTATTTACAAGGAATGCATGGATCTGTATAACCTTACACTGGATTTCCTTTCCCTTGTAGTTGTTTATATGCTTGCAGTTTTGCTTTTACGCAAAGGAAAGGAAAATCCTTTCATATGAATATTGATCCTTAAAGAGTATTTTACTATTACTGTTATTATTATGAGTGGACATAATGCACTTAAAAAAGTATGGTGATTTTTATTTATATTATAAAACGAAGGACGTCTATAGAATACCTAGGCATTTTATATAATTTCTGGGGTTTTTAGATAGCGTATGAAGTATGGGAATTATTATGTACTTTAGCTAGGTATTGTATATAATACCTAGGCATTCTACAGAATAATAAATGCTTTTTGGACAAAGTATGAAAAAGTCATTAATATAAGGCTATTATTTAGAAGACGTCTATTCTTCAAAAATACAAATGTTATTTTGAAAATATAATGAAAGATTGCCATTAATTTTTTTAATAGCCGGGCGCTTTATTTAATATCCATTAGCGCTGCGCCACTATAAGGGCCGGAAAGGGGGGCATTTCATTATGAGAACACCTAATATGTGGCCACCGTTGCCTCCTATGAAGAGACGAACAGTTATAACAATACTTTCTCCGGGATTTGAACCGGGACACATGTCTACGGCAATCAGATGATTGATTGGTAAATAATATGTACTGAATAATTATGTATTTTATGTGTATTATAACTGGGAATTAGTTCATGTTTTTCAGTAGACGTTTTTAACTACTCTAAGAAATTGTGTAATATTGTAGCCTTTTTATAAGCACAATTAGATACATGTAATGGAGTAAATTATAGCATTTTTTCGGAATATGTGCTTTAGATTCTTGGAATAGCTGTCAATTTGTATAGACTGGAACTGTATAACAAATCTGTCGTTTTTCACGATTTAAAATTGTAGTAAAAAAAGCATTGAAGAATTAATTTTCTTCCTTATTTTAGTCCAAAGGGGCTTTGTCCCTGAAGGACTCGTGTTTTCGTTTTGCGATTTTGCATTGGTTCACTATAATTGTCCGTTTCACTTTTCAAACTGTTGCCACCCAATGTTGGAGTCCTGCATTATATTTGAAGAAATTAAATAATGAAAAATCTGCATAAATGTATGTCTATTTCTCACATTGTGATAAAACAACGGTACATAGAGTCATCAAATTTTGAATAACGTAATCCTCTTACGAATGTGGGCATGTGGAAGACCAAATTTGAAATTTGTTTTATGATGGATTTCATATTTTTCAAAACTTTAACGAATTGTTGATTAACAAAGTCAAGGATTTCGAAGCAAGTAATAGCAACACTCTACGGGGGAAAAAACTTTTTATCTCCAGCACGCGGAACTGTGCATCGGAAATTCTATAAATGTGCGATTCACTTTTCAAACTGTTGCCACCCAATGTTAGAGTCCTGCATTATACTTGAAGAAATTAAATAATGAAAAATCTGCATAAATGTATATCTATTTCTTGCATTGTGATAAAACAATGGTACATAGAGTCATCGAATTTTGAATGACGTAATCCTCTTACGAATGTGGGCATGTGGAAGACCAAATTTGAAATTTGGAATTTGTTTTATGATGAATTTCATATTTTGTAAAACTTTAATGAATTTTTGATTTAACAAATTCACCGATTTAAATGCGAGCAATGGCAACACTCTACGAGGGGGGAAAAAACCTTTTCATCTTCAGCATGCAGAACTGTGTATCGGAAATTCTAAAGATAGGCTTATTTTAAAATTGTTTTGCAATATTGCTATTGATCGTAATTTTATGGTTTAAGTGCGAAGATCATGGAATTAATTTACATTTAATAATATTATATCTAATTTTATATTTAATAAATAAAGGTAACACACAAAATGTTAAAAAAGCGCCCCTTTGGACGTAATTTAAAATTTGTTTATTTGTTTGTTTGTTTGTTTTTATCTGGGAGCCAAGTTATTGTTTACGCAACATTTACTTCTGTGGATAATACACTTCTGTGTACGTATTACTATGGACTTCTCAACTGCAATTTCTTGATTGCTTTGTGGATAGCTACGACACAGTGTGAAAATTGCTGTTGATACACATAATGAGGTGTGTAAACAGCTAAGGACGCGAAGTTATGATGTATCGAAGCGGACAAGTGTTTACGTGAACCATGAACTTAACAAAAATTCACTGCGAATTTATCAAGAGTTAACTTAGAATCCAGTTTCTTAGATAACGTTTATCAAAATTTTCAGCATGACTGTAATTAATAAAATTTTCTCTAACGCCATATATCCACATCTAGTACATTTTCTCGTCCCTAGAAAATTTCTATTCTGCATTTTTTAAAATTCGATTTTAGGCATCATTTCCGTATCATCTAAAAACGCTTGTTGTGGGACAGCTTTAAAACAGATAGTGACCCTGAGGAAACCTTCTGTCTAGTGTTTTCTTTCCGTGTAGCATAAGTTCCATTTTCTTTATTTCGTATAGTTAGCTTTGAATAGGTTTTTGTGTTTTTCTGCCACTGAACGTATCGTTAACATTCATTTCTAGTTCTTGCGCTTTTGTTCTGTTGGTGATATCGTTAACATTTATCTTTTATTTTGCCTATCGCGAAGATCTTTATTCATCGCCCTTTCTTCATCCCTATCACGTTTATTGATTTACTTTTGCAATTGCAAAAGCGATCACGTTTCTACTTTATTACATGCATCCTTCCGTTCATTATCCATCTATAGCTTATCCGGTTTCTGCTTTTACATCTAAGCAAACTATGACTATTTAATAAAAGTATGGCAATATTTGACATCCGAAAATGTCTTGAGGACAGATTTTACAACTTTTTGGCTATTCACTGTGCGCTGCGCTATTATTTTTGTATTTATTTATCACTCACGCGCCTTGGCGAGATTTGTCGCAGCTCTGAAGGAGAAGATTTTTGAATTCTTTTAACGCTTCGCAGTCGTCACATCCGTCAGAGTTATGCGAATCAGAAATGACTTATTCGTACTCAATCGATGCGTGGTCGCTCAATAAAGAGAGATGTTTATACCTTATTTAAATGTTTGGTTTACAATAATATATCTAATTAAATAATTATTTATCAGATATCGATATAATTTAAAATACATTTATTTTGTATTGTATCTCATTTGCAGAGCTTGAAAATCTTAAATACTAACTCTAAGCTACTAATCGCTCTATTTTCGTTCTTCTTAGTTTTCTAGGAAATAATGGACGACTAAGTCAGCAAAACATTTAAAATAAATCTTTTGAATATAGTTTTGATATAAAAGTTAACACGGCTCATGTAGTTATAAAACAACGCAGGATTAGCAGAATATAAAAATTAAGGTAAAACTTCCAGAACTCTGGTTTTATATACGTTTATGCCTTAGTGCTGCAACGATAGCACACTCGACACCTATTGGAGATGTCCAGGACTAGAGTCCCGGTGAGCGCATTGCTCATTTTTCATGTCTCCTGCTTAAAAATAGCTTATGACTGCATAGAGGCACCCGAACTAAAAAAGGAAGTGGATGATGATGATTCTTCATCACCAAGATTAGGCAAGGGAGTCAAATAACTATCAGGTCGCTCTTTAAAAAGGGGGAGTATGTAAGGTATTTCTCCCTCCTTTCTGCATGCCTTCGTAATGTAATGGTAGCACACTCGGCGCGAATTCGAGAGGTCCAAGTTCGAGTCCCGCAGAGAGCATTCCTCATTTTTCACGTCTCCTGCTGCCCCCCCCAAAAAAAAACCTCCTCTCTCTACACGTTAACTATAACTATTCTGATGAAACCCTACAGAAACAGAAGTGGCAGCAAATATAAAAATAATATGATAATGGAAGAATAATAACATAAGAGTTAATAAGTGTAAAATCTACATGCATAACAATTTATGAACTTTTTCAACTTATTTTGAAAGATATTTCTAACAACATATATACTTATTAGAAAGCCCGGCGGTCGTACGAAATGGCCGATGTTCTAGATATTACAAATTGTAATTAAAATGATTTGTGCAAAAGTGTCTGCTAATTGAAACTGAATTACCCAGGGCAGGCTGCGAAGGCTCCCCTTCGCTTAATGCCCCACGGGGTTTCCCCCTTCTACTTGCTTAATTGCTTAAAGCAAACGAAGGAAACAAACGTCGGTACATTTTTTAAGTGCCAACGCTAGCTCAATAAATGAAAGTGATTTAAATAATAAAATGTTAATTCACATGTCAAAGATTTCCTTAGAGGACCATCCATTATTTTTAATTTTACGTCCGTTTTTTCACGAACTCTTGAACAGGCAACATAAAGTTGACCGTGTCCAAATGCAGGCTCAGGTAAAAAAAATGCCAACACGCTTAAGCGTTTGTCCCTGAGTGTGATGGATGGTCATAGTAAAGGCAAGTTTTACAGGAAATTGTCTACGTCTCAATTGAAACGGTAACCCCGTGCCTTGGCAACTTCACCCCATTGGCTAGTACAATTACGCAAGCAACCCATAAACTCTCGGCGAGAAACAGACACTTAAGCCGCATATAATAAAGATATTTATTTATTTTATTTCATTTGTTTTTTCATCGTTGCCGGCTTTTGCCGGTTGCATATTTCCGAATTCTATTATATATAGATGTTAAATTAGTTTATTAAATGTTAAATGCACGTGCTCTTGTATTTTTAATTTTTCCGGTTTAGCTTTCTCATAATATTCGTCACGCGCTGCACTGCACAGGTAATAAAACAATTTACAGTTACGCAAGCAACCAATAAACTATCGGCGACAAACACTTAAGCTAATATATATAAAATATTAGTTCAAAATCTTTTTTTTTAGTTATAAATCATAGTTCAAAATTTCATTTTCAATAACTTTTTTAAAATTTTAATATTTTTTGTCATAAAACGCTTTTTAATACAAACATAAGAGAGCTATAACACGAAAAAGCACCCATGGTTTTCAAAATTAATATTAAACTTTAATTACCATTTTCTGAGTACTAGGAAATGGCAGTTTAAGTATATCTACATATCAAACATATATTTCTGAAAGACACGCTTCAAATATGAATCGATGTAATTTACTAGTTATAATTAAGTCCGTTTCTGGAACAATATTTTACTCTAATTAGAAGAGGAACATGAAAATATAAAGGTACGTAAGGAAGCTCACTGTAAACAAAAAACGAGCAACTGCTAAGCTCATAAAGCGAAGTCTCAGTTTCCTTTCCCTGCTAAAATGTAAATTCCCAGCTCGCGAGATATTCAAATTACGTAGAAAGAAGGAAGTATTTATTTGAGGATTTTTAACGGAGAAATCAGAGAGAACGGAGGAGAAATCTGCCTGTATGAAGGCCACGTTGCTAACTTTGATTCTGTAGCAATCCGTAGTTTTGCTGTGTTGAGTTATTCTTGCCATCAGGCTTGTTTACGCCGACTTCCGTCAGAGCCAGCTTGCGCGCTAGTTAAACTGAGGAGTGGTTAGGCTATACTTACATTTCATTAATTTTAGTTGATCCATAAGGTATTTCTCCCGCCTTCCTAGCGTGCCTTCGTGGTGTAGTGGTTCTGCACGCTGGGCCGGTATCCCAGAGGTCCGTGGTGTGATTCCTGGCGAAGGCGTTTGCTCATTTTTCATCTTGCCTGCTTCCAAAAGATACCTAATGTCTCTACAGTGGCGCTCGAGCTAAAAGGGTTGTGGATAATGACTCTCTACGCCCAGGATTTGGCGATTGGGTCCCCTAAAAACCCCAGTCGCCCTTTAAAAGCGGGAGCATATAAAGTATTTCTCCCGCCATCCTAGTGTGCCTTCATGGTGTAGTGTTTCTGCACACTGGGCCTGTATTCCAGAGGTCTATGGTTCGATTCCCGGCGAAGGCGTTTGCTCATATTTCATCTTGCCTTCTTCTAAAAAATACCTAATGTCTCTACACATCCATTATCCTTGATTTAAAGCCAAAGCTATTGGCTTCTGTAAGCACAAGTTGGTGCCGTGTGTTAAAGTTTATTTTGATTAATTAAAGGATCCTTTGCGCTGATACCAAATAACAACGTCACTCAAAATAGCGAGGATTAAAAAAAATATCTTCAGTGCTTCGATTGACGACAACGTGCTCTTCTGGTTGCATTTGTTATTTGTAATGAGCAGCATTTTATCGCTAAATATAAACAATAACACATCTTAGATATGTTTAGAAAGATGTAAACATAGGATTAGAAAAACAACATAGTGATGCCATCTTCCAGCTGTCGTTTGAATCTATAATCAAGTTCACTTGCCATCAAATAAGATATTAAATTCACTCACTGATCTTCAGTTCATACGAAAATTTCGTATTTTCTGGTTCAAAGTTATTCTAACTCATTATTCTGGATAAATTCACCGAGTGGAGATCTTAAAAGCTCTCTCCTTCTCTTTATGATATCTCTACTGACATCTCTTTCAGAGAAACCTGTCTTGTTCGTTGAAGTAACGACGTTAATCATGAATCAAAGCGGTTTTTAGGTAATTCTCTCTGCTGGATTTGAAAGCTTCAATCATTGTGGGATTTGATCGCAAACTTGTTCCGATAAGAAGGGATTTACGATCGGAATTGCAATCATAATTCTTCACCCGCAAATGGTATTGAAAAATGGATCGAATTATGAGGTTCACAGACGAATGAAATTGCTTGCACTTTTTGGAAACATTCTAAAGCAGGTCTGAGAAACTAATAAAAGTTCAAGATAACATCGCAATCAAGTTGAGGAACGTTTCGTCTTTTTGAATAGAAATCTGAAATATTTAAGTATTTGGTGTCATGAAAAACGAACTGGAACTGTAATTTTGCGTGATCACACTTGATGTTACCCTTATACCTCCTGACCTTTCTTGAAATTCTGTTACCCGGTTAAAAAGCATAATTAAACCCTACCATAGTCATTACCTTTCGCAGACGACTTCCCCTTAAAATGCTCAGTACTTCTGAGAGTGTAAAACATCATTATTGATAATTATAATACTGCTCTCTAAAGCGATATATTTTCTGAAAATTATTATTCAGTCATTTTTAGTCACTGATTTATCTTTATATCAGCGTGGTTATTTCTCAATACAGCTTAATTTCATGATAAATACAACTCTCTTTAAATGATCCGCCTTAAATTGCTCACACTACTGTTTTCATAGCTCTCCATTAGGCAAAAATTAATAACAAAAAATCCGAAAGGTTTCAGATTTTAAATTACGTTCAATGGGGCGTTTTCTAACGTTTTGTGTGTTACATTTATTTACTAAATATTATGTTCTGCGTACTTAAACCATAAAATTCAGTTCAACAGCAACATCACAAAATAATTTTAAAATGAGCATATCTTTAGAATTTCCGATACAGAGTCTCGCGCGCTGGAGATAAAAAAATGTTTCTTTTCATAGAATATTGCCATTGCTCGCTTTGAAATCATTGAAATTATTAATCAAAAATTCGTTGAAGTGTTACAAAATATAAAACCGATAATAAAGCAAATTGCAAATTCAAATTAGGGCTGGGCTTCCACATGTCCATATTCTATGGACGATTATGTTATTCAAATTTTGATGGCTCTAGATACCGTTGTTTTATCACAATGCGAGAAACATACATACATTTATGTAGATTCTTCATTATTTAATTTTTTTTAAATATAATACATGGCCTCCAATATTTAGTGGCTACAGTTTGAAGTTGATTCAATTTGGCTAGAGGGATCGGTTAATTTAATTAGAATAATTCGAGGAAATACGTCTAGATAAAGTGCCGAAAAATATGTGTATAATTTAATAGGCCGTACAAGGAAGTCATGTGGTGCCCACATCAGGTATATTTCTTATTTCATTTGCTTTCTATGTTAAAATTTAATTAAATGCTCTAAAAGGGGTTTGAAAAATAGCACCTTTTGGTTTCTGTGTCGCCAGGTGTGATTACCTCACGTATAGTTTACAGTAACATCACTGAAAAGAAGCGAGAGATTGAACGGCAGTCTAATAACTTTCCCTATGAATTTTTTTGCAATTAAATTCTCTCTCGTTCTGTCCCCCCCCCATTTTTTAAATATGTGTATGGATTACACGATTAAGCAGGTAGCGAATGATGCTTAGTTGCACTAAGAGAAAAGTGCCATTCATACAGACAAGTTTTGTTTCCAGAACTGTGTATTAACTTGTATACATGTACACATAATGTTAACGCATGCATTTTAGCACGTATACATACGTTAATACATATATTTTAGCATGTATACATGTATGCAGATTAAAGTCGGCTTATTTTTACAGGAGTATATATCGAATAAAATTTAAAGCGCCCTCTTTTCTTAAAATATCAAATTACACGTTAGAAGACACATTTTTTTTTTCAAATTTAACATAATATTAAATATTTCTTTGAAACGTTAAAATGCAATCTGAAATTTTCCAATGTATATTTTTTCCCCTTGTGT
The DNA here is from genome assembly GCF_044657685.1 of Stegodyphus dumicola. NCBI lineage: Eukaryota > Metazoa > Arthropoda > Arachnida > Araneae > Eresidae > Stegodyphus > Stegodyphus dumicola. The sequence continues at coordinate 136,899,426 of NC_140769.1, forward strand.
TATAGTTACTGTTAATTTAATTGTGCTTTAAGTTCTTCATTATTATGCTATGGATAATTTGCATTGACAATTATGTATCTTAAGATTTGATGTTAAGTTCAAGATAATCTAGCGAATGTAATTTCGGAGCTACAGCAGTAGCTGCTACAATCTCTCTAAAGTCTTCGTCACTCACTAAATTATAGGCCAAGAAGTCAGTGACGTAATTGATATGATAATAAGCATATATCTCGGCGCACGCTGAGGAATCTTAGAGACATAAGTTACAGGCTGACAGCGAGAATAAGTTATTCATACAATGATTTATGCATCTATGATTGAAGACGTTCCGACCTGAATCTTCAATCCTTGCCTCATTCCGACCTTTCTATTCATAATCCTTAAATCTGGTGCACCGTCTCTTCGTTTATATTTCATATGCTGACATTTCAAGCTGCCGTCCACACTGATATTTTATGGATAAGTTGTTGAAAGTTCTGCTTTAGGAGATTAGAGATGGCGAACAGGCTAATGCGTGAATGGATATAATGGCAGAGTTCGGTTAATATCAAAATGCCAGTGCAGTTGCGCGCATTAGCATTTGTTGGAGAAACATATGGATCGCGTTTACGCTTGTTGTACCCATCAGGATCGTTTATAAAGCGTCGCGTTAGTTTCTGCGAAATTGCTTCTTTACAGATGACGTTCTTAGCGAGTACGTAAGTCATTATTAAAAGAATATTTTGCAGCATCTGAATTGAACTTTTAATGCTTATACGCGAATTTAATATCCAATTGGAAACTGTTGCTTATTCATTTGTAGAAAATACGCACTGTAAGCCTATGTAAACGATCCATGAAAAATGCACTGTTTCATCTTAAAATAAAGTCTTTCCGTTACTAAAATGTGCAAAAGTTTCTACGTCGCATTAATTTGAATAATGATGAAATAATATAACTTTCTTTTCATTATTGTTTCATACAGCTTGATTTAAATACAGAATTTTAAACCATGTATCTTGAATTTAAGAGAATTAATACCCCAACTGCCGCCCAACCGGGGTAGTGGTTATTGACTGACCGCCAGGCCGAAGAGCCGAGTTGAATGTTTGTAAATGTATAGTGTCTGTGCAGCATGGATATACTCTAAATAAGTGGCGAGCCGAAAGTTCTCTCAATATGTTAAGAGTAGGGAAAGCGGAATGGGAGATCCTCAGACCTGTCTGCCTGGATGCTCTCCTTCAAAGCTGGGGGCGGACCTGAGCAAAATCGTACTGTAACCTGTGTGATGCACTTACTAATGACAGGCCCAAAAATGTGCCTCCTTGCCACGATGAATTTTGTGCTCTAGTATCAGACAAACGAGATTACTCACAACAACAAGTTTTCCAACTATAACATATATCATAATTTCGCATGCGACATGCGACGGAGGACGTGGGCACCACCCCTCTACCAATACGGTTAATCGGTATAGCGCCACGTCCACCTTTATCTATTGCCTAGATATATGATACATAAGAACATACGGTGGCTACAGATAGACTGTGCAGAAGATACATATATATTCAGATGCCTAAATACATGTTACGTAGGAACATGGGGTGCATGAGATGTATATGGGGACATTCATAAGAACATATCTAAGGGTACACACATTGGGTGACGTACATATACTTATGAATATAAGATATATAGGTGCAGAATAAGTTACATGTTACAGGATGTTGCGAGATATATAATACAAGATGTTGTGGATACAGATATATACATGATATGGAGTGATGTAAGTGCCAGGATACATGGTAGAAGGTGCGAAATAAGATGCATGATACAGGATTATGCGGGATATATGTTACAATGTGAAGAAGATACAAATATTGGCAGATGCCAGGTGCATGATACGTAGAACACAAGGTGCAGTAGATACGTAAGATGACAAATATAAGGACATGCATAAAGTGACATACACATACTTAAGAACAGACGGTTCAAAATAGGTTACATATTAAAGGATGACACGAGATATATGATACATATTACAAGATGATACGAGAAATATGATATATATTACAGAATAATACGAGATATTTGTTAAAACATACAAGGGTTACATTTTACAACATAGGTTACGTATTGCAGGATGTTGCAAAATATATGATACAAGGTGCAAAAGATACTAATATAGGCACATACCAAGATACATGATACATAATATATATTAAAGGATGATGCGAGATATATGAAACATATTACAGGATGATACGAAATATATGACACGTATTACAGGATGATACGAGATATTTTTTAAAACATACAGGGTTACATTTTACAACATAGGTTACGTATTGCAGGATATTACAAGATATACGATACGCTAGCAAATAATTTCACATTAATTCATAATTTTGCAGCTTGAAATAAAGAATTAATGTGCAATTATTCGCTAGCATATTCCCCAGTTGAGAAATTGTCCCATTTGGGTTCTGTACTTGCTGGCGTAGGATTAAAAACCATTCTTGTTAATCCGGAAGCTATCTATAATAGTCTAATATATCAAAAAATAATTTTCATATTAACTTTCACATCCTCGTGCGAAGTAAAATAAGTAATGCAATCGCGAAATATTTCTCGTACCACATTTCATTACCATATATTCCATATATCCCTTTTGACTGTTCCCGAATCCATTTGGAAAGTTTTGGTTTGGTTTAACGTCTATATGTACGAAGAGAATAAAGAAATGTTTTTTTAAAACGGATTGTAACCTGGATTTAAAATGGATTTGTTCGTGATATCTGTACATACGTACTGATGCATCTCGCGTAGCTCAAAAATGATTAGCCATACAACGTCGAAATTTTATATATGGGACTGCTGTAACATCTAGTTGTGCATCTCCCTTTCTCATTGGAATAGGCAGAACCAATATTTAGTTTCGCACTCATTGATGATAGTTGTGTGCTTAATTACACAAATGCTTTAAATGACGAAATTGTTCCTGTTTTGCCAATGTCATATTTAAAAAAATAATAATTTTGGACAAATAACGAAATTTAACATTTAATGCGGTTTCACGGTTCATATACTTATATTTGGAAAAGTTTTACACTCGTTATGAAAACATAAAATTACAAGAAGTTTGACCCTTTTACGACAAAATTTGACCGGGGAATTTAGATTTAAAATCTACAGTTTTTGACGTCGTTTTCAACTTGCCTTGAAGGATCGGTTGATTAGGCTAGAATAGTTCGAGGCTATAAGTTTTAATGAAAGTGCAGCAGAAAATATGTATAATTGAATAGGTGGTACAATTAAGTTATGTGGTGTTCGTATCAGCGTTTTTTATTCTTTAAGTGATTCAAAATATTTATTTCAAAATTTATACGTTTTAAATTTCCTCATTTTTTAATATATTTACGTTTTTTAAAATCTTTAATGACAAACTTAGATTTCAGGAGCTACTCTGCAGCAATATGACATCCTCAAATAACATTTTTCTCTTTACCATGATAGTTTAGATCTGGGGTTATTATTTCGTTATTCAATCGGCTATCGATATAAGATTTAGTCGTTTTTTCTTGTGTTAAACTTATAAGGTATTTCTCAAACTTCCCTAGCGTGTCTTTGTGGTGTAACGGTAGCACGCTGGACCGGTATTCCAGAGGTCCCTGGTTCGATTCCCGGCGAAGGCGGTTGCATATTTTTCATCTTTTCTGCTTCCAATTAACCTAATGACTCTACAAGTGGCGCCCGAACTAAAAGCGTTGTGGATGATGAGTCTCCGCACCCAGAATTTGTCGACTAGGTCCCCTAAAACCCTAGTCGCCCTTTAAAAAGGGGAGTATATAAGGTATTTCTCCCACTTCCCTAGCGTGCCTTCGTGGTGTAACGGTAGCACGCTGGGCCGGTATTCCAGACGTCCGTGGTTCGATTCCCGGCGAAGGCGGTTGCATATTTTTCATCTTTCCTGCTTCCAATTAGCCTAATGACTCTACAAACTTACTGCCCAAATTATTAAGGATATGCTAATATTTAGATCTATATTTTTCCTCCATTGGTGCTTTAAGGTGAGCGATCGATACAGTATGTTTATTTCCTCGAAATATTTTGCAAAGTTTAGGTCGCACAAATCTCCTATAGCTCAGAAAATCCTTCCCCCCCCCCTCATTCTCTTCTCTTGTAATGGTAGTTTGAACCTCATGAAAAGGATATTAGAGCCACCGGACACTTGGTGCGATCAAGAAAAGGGCGAAAAAAATTTCGTTTCGTAGGAAAATATGTTTGTTTAAAAATATCTCGCGCGCAAGGAAAGAAATGCGAACAAAAAAAAAAAAAAAAAAAAAAGGAAAAGAAAGAAAGAAAAAATGTCTGACAACGTGGCCGATCTTCCCAACAAAACCGCCGCTTTTTTTTTTTCTAATTTTTTTCCTCACTTGATTCTCTTTCAAAGATCACACAGTTGAGAAAAATTATTTTCCGGAGCCCTGTGGTTCACTGTCTGATAGTTACTACAAATCACATACGTCGCAATTGACATCTTCGTGCACGAGAGTGTCTGTGAATCATTAGTCACTTTTGCCATACTTTAATAAACAATTTTTGGTTATTTGTGACGTAAAATCTTGTCGTATGCTATATTATCATCGCTAAATTGGCATATTTCGGAGACTTCCTTGTACGAAGTAAAGGAATTATCGTAATTTCCGTTATCAGATTTCAACGGAAATACCTATCTTGACCGTTCTCGAATCCATTTTGACTATTTTTTGGTTGACATCTATACGTGCAGACGCAATAAAGAACTGCTTATTTCAAGACGAATTAAAATAGATCCAAAATTCATTTTTTCTTGATGTATGTATATATCTCGCATAACTCAAAAACGATTATTCGTACTACGTTGAAACTTTGCGGGACTGCTTTAATGTCTAAATAGATCCATAATGAAATTGGTAGAAATAAGTTTAAATGATATGCAGCAAAAAATTTGCATAATTTAATAGGCCCTACAAGGAAGTCAGGCAGTGTCCACATCAGATTTTTTTAATAAAAGAAAAGTGCCACATAAGTTGACAAATATATTGCATAAAATACAGTGAGATAACTTACGTATTTTACAAAGAGACAAATTACATATTTTTCACAGAAATAACGTACCTATTTTACAGAGAAATAACTTACATATTTTACAGGGAGATAAGTTACATATTTTACGAAAATAACTTATATATTTTACAGAGGTAACTTTTATATTTTACGGAGAGATAAATTACATATTTTAACGAGAGATAAATTACATATTTTAACGAGAGATAACTTACATATTTTACACAGAAAAAAGCTACATATTTTGCACAGAGATTACGTACATATTTATAGAAAATGTCATGTAGTCTTTTATCTTTACCCGCCTTTCGGTTTAATATTTAATAATCAGTTTAATATTTATTATTTTAAATTATCAGAGTAAATTTATCATATCGCTGTTGAGATGTAGTTTACAATGGGTAATTAATGCTTTGTTTTTTTCTGCGCTTGGTGAAGTTTAATTTTGGGAATTGCATTTTATAAAAGTATAGTTATTAAAAGTTAATTTTCTTCTTGAAACCAGTTAATATCACTACAAACATTTTTAATTCTGGTAAATGGAGAACAATAGTTATCAAAGTTACTTTTTTTAAATATTATAATACCAATTAATGAGTTTAATGTTATTTATTCTGTTCTTCTGTCATAGATTTTGAATTTTTTGCAGCCTAAATTATGCAAATGTAAGTAATTAATATTTTCTTGCTGGTGGTTCGTCTTTTTAAGCATTAAGCAAGAGGAATAGATACGATTTTCTCAATTTCTTCCAAATGATTAATTACTAGGATTCGATTATTTAATTATGGCAAAGCACACGAGGGCTATCTACCTAAAGGGAGGGATGCCTTCGTGGAGGACTTTCTAAGGGACCCTGACTCGTATACACGTTACACATGGGGAAAACCACGAAAATGCCCATGCAGCCAGCCCGTTCGCGGGATTCGAACCTGGGACCGAACTGCCAGTGTTCAGCGTCTTTGTCGCTCGGCAGCTGGTGGGCCCTATTAATTACTAAAATGTCATCAATGTGTCAGAAATTATACGAAAAAGTAAGCTCTATTTTCTTGAGTAAGTTCTTTGTAGTCCAAAGGGCATTAGCCCAGAAGGGCTATTAATTTCGGCATTTTTGGCATTTTGCATTAATTCACTGTAAATGTGGGTTCACTTTTCAAATTGTTGCCACCAATTATTAGGCCCCTGTGTTATATTTAAAAAAATTAAATAATGAAAAATCTGCATAAATGTATGTCTGTTTCTCGCATTGTGATAAAGGGCCCACCAGCGGCTGAGCGGTAAAGACGCTAAACTTCTGTGTAGCACAATACAATGTTGTTACAAGGGCAACTCGAGAGGCAACAAGTGGATGTCAATCCCGTGATAGTCTTATAAGGCATTTTTTTCCTCCTTTCACCATGCCTTCGTGGTGTAACGGTAGGTCCAGGTTCGAGTCCCGGCGAGGGCACTGCACATTTTTTTACGTCTTCTGATACAAAAATGACTTATAAACTCAACAGTTTAACATACCGAAACGTTTCGAATATTTTTAAAGATGCCATTAAAGCTTTTCTAACACACACACACACACACACACACACACAAAAAAAAAAAAAAAAAAAAAAAAAATAATTCTGCACTGAGATAGGTAACATTAGTGTTATCTGGAAGATTATGTCACTAAGAGTTTATTAACTACAGTTTTGTTCTAAAGACTATTAGGAATTTTTTGAAGCAGGATATATGAAAAAAGTGCAATGCCCTCGGACTCGAACCACGGGCCTCTCGAAATACGCTTCAAATGTACTGCCCATTACACCACGAGGGCATGCTAAGAAGGGGTAAGAAATACCTTATATTGTTACAAATATTCATAAAAGTTATTATTTGGATATATTACAAATACTCTGCGAGTTCATAGTGATTCCCTGAATATCTATACCATAACATAAATAACTGCTGTGTAGCAAGGTGAAGTGCCATGAATATCTCAAAAAGAAAAACAGAGTCAAAACAAAATTTTCCTTAACACGAAAGGTACTAAACTTCAGATCACCAAAATTATTTTATAGAGCAAAGGCAAGCTCCTTAATTGCTGAGTAAAAGGTAAATAAAGTCGCATAATTACGAAGTGAATTATTCAGAGGACTGACTGCCAATTTAAAAATACCCGTAATTATAGGTTTGTCTGTTACTTCTGAAAGCTTCCAGGGAATGGCTCTGAAAATGAGTTTTACAGGACACTTCGAAATTAATTGCAGGCTGACAGAAAATTTTAAAATGCAACTATTTTCTGAAAAAACAAATTGCCGCTAAGGACGCTAAGTTTCTACCCATGTAAAATTTTAAATGAGCCATCTTTTCAATTCAAAAATGTTAAGAGATTCCAAATTGCAAGATATGCGATATAATAGGCGAGATCACGACTATTATTTCTGTTATTGTTAATATCAGTGTACGTAATATGTAGGTATTATATTTACTGCATAGATATCACATGTCATGTGTAGTCATAATAAATAAGATTTATAGTCGTAAAGGTTTGCTCCATGCATTTTTATATTTATGCAAATTAAAGTAAAAAAAAAAATTGCCTACAGTGTATCTTTAGTTTAAAATGCAGTTTTGTACTTACACAGAGCTAGGCATTCCTACCCAAATGTTGTACTTTATCTGTCTGCAGTATTGTATGTGTAACTGTTAATACGTATAACTTGCTAAGGACCTTAACCTGTTATTGCTCAATATTTTGGTATCAATTTAGCAACGCATATTATCTTTGTTAGTATCAGCATGTTTATTTTATTAATTTTTGTCTAATTTATTAGCAACGTTAAACCTAATGTTAACGTGTCCCATATAAGCTTAAATTGCCTTGGTAGGGTACATATATTTTTGTTTACTTGTGTATATTACATTAAATTTTGTTTACTTGTGTATATTACATTAAATTTTGTTTACTTGTGTATATTACATTAAAATTTGTTTACTTGTGTATATTTATGCAAATATGTACGTATAGGTATGCACTTCTGTTTGTGCATTTGAAATTTTGTATTTTGTTGCGTTATGTAGATTAAAAAAATATTGCATAGCAGTGAATAACCCTTTTAGTAATAACAGTTTACTTTAGACTTAATTATAGTGCATACGTCATTTATAACTTAAATTTCACCTAGGCAGCACCACGTATACATTTTCATTTGTTGCACAGTATTTATTTCCAATGTGCAAGTAAAATTGTACTGTACATATCTTATTATTGAATTGCTTGCTAGTAATATGTAACATCATTTCAGCAATCAGCACCTATATGAAAAAATTATTATTTTGATGTCAACATGGCATATATGATTAATAATATGAATAGCATTATCATTAATTTAAGTAATAGTATTAAATCATTGTATATTTATAGTGAATCATTGTTTTAATATTCGCGTATAATCATTGTTTTGAATCATTGCATTTTAGAAACTGTATAGAATTAATGTTTTTATAGTGTATTTATAGTCTAAGTGCAATTATTCATTTAACTGTATTAATATCCAATTTTAATATAATAACTGTGTCTTCAGTAGTAAGCTGTAATATAAAAGTTAACAATGACATTCAGAATAATTAGAGACTTACGTGAGATCTAAGCATTTTTATACCTATCCACTATAAATTTGAGTTGGCAATGTATGAAATATAAGCATTTGTATGTTCTTCGGTTTTTGTATACTGAGTTTAAATGCTGAATTTTGCATTAGTAAATTCATGTTGACAATGTCGTCACTTTTCAATCACAACAGTATAATATAATCATTATGTATGATATATCTTCTTTTATGTATTGAATTGTAAACTTTATATGTAACTTGCTAAAATTACTTGCTAGGGTATTGAATTGTAATCTTATGTGTCACTTGCTAAAGTTTTGTTCATAACTCATAAGTACTGTGTTCACACAGATGTAACCATTTTTAATATCTATGTTTTGTAACACTAATCAATGTGCACTATGAGTGGATCTCGTGTGGCCCTAACATGAGTCAGCTTTAGATAAGTGTGAACGTGGCGCTAAACCAATTAACCATAATGGTAAAGGGGTGGTGCCCACGTCCTCCGTCACTAAAATAAACTATGTGCGCATAACCTTCTGTGGAATGACATATCTCATTCTCAGTAGTATTTGGTATAAAATGTCAAGAACAGAAGCATTTTCGTGAAACAAAGCAATTAATTAGTAGTACTAGGAGAAGAATGGAACTTGATACTTTATGTTTAAGTAATTATTTAGTAGAATGCTAACTCTGGTAAATATATCAGTGTATTCTGTTATGCTCAGTGATTGTACTCTTCCTCAAGTGTTTTGTTTGCAGTTGTTTTTTTATATTGTAAGGTATTTTCTCCTTCCTTCCGGCATGCCTTCGTGGTGTAATAGTTAGCACACTCGGCGCGTTTCGAGAGGTCTAGGTTCTAATCCCGGCGAGAGCATTGCTCATTTTTCATGTTCTCCTGCTTTAAAATAATAACGTCTCTAAACTACATTTCTTTTTGTATTTAATAAACGCCGTCTGGTAGATAGTGATTAACTCCATCTAGGCTGGTAACCAGTTCTGCATGGATATTTCGCGTATACCCGCGTTGGGAGCCAATTCAGCAGTGACTAATCACTTTCTCGTCTGGATGACAAAATCAGAATATAATAGGACGAAATTTTGAAACTCACAGATTTTTCTCGTCATCTTAGAAGAAAGCTATTATTCGCGAAGTCTCTGAAAAATCATTCAACATACGAGAAATTATTTGTAAAAATTCTCGTCTGAGTAAGATTTTTGCCCTAGTTAAGTATCGACGGTATTTCTGCTTTACCTATGAGACGGATTATGATATGTCTTTGATGTCCTTATTGACATCCGAGACACAACACCTTCACAAACTCGTCTCTCAAGAGAAGGAGAAGAAGAAAGTCGGCAAGGGGGGGGGAACGAGAAAACTCCGTATCTCCTCATATCCATGGTAGAAAGGGAGATACAAAAATGGTTTTTCCGGACAGCCTGCGGAATACTTTCACTTTTCTAGAAACAGATAAAAAGAAATGTTCTCTTTAGATCTCTCTTTTTCTTTTTCATTTCCAATCTGTCTTTTCAACGATCTTATTGCAAAGATCTTAGATTCCTCCTGTCCGTTTAAGAAAGGAAAAAAAAGATCTTAAGGTATCTTAGATCACAACTTTCCTATCGGCTTTCACTTTGTGAGGTTTAAATGCGTGCTTTTTGGAACTACCGCTGTTTCTTTCTCAGTTAAAGCTTTCCTTAGCATGAGACAAAGTGTTTTTAGTATTTAAAGTTGAAAGTGGTATTATTTTACGTTAGCGTGTGTCTTTGAGAAGCAAATGATTGCTTTTTAAAGTGTCTTAGTTCAAATTTACTTTGTAAAAACTTTTAACATTTAAAAATCAAAATGGCTGAAGCAAAAGTCATGTATGCGATGGAACAAGTTTCAAAACCGTTGAAAATATGTAATTCTAGATGTATTAAATAAGATAAGTTTTCTGACTATGAGTATGTTGATCACATCAATGATCTCAAAATAGTGAGCCGCTGGCCGTGTGCGGATCCGAATTATCTTACACCTTCCGTGAACACATTTCAGTTATGCATTTGCTGTAAGTATGATCTGTATAGTTTAGAGACATAAAGATATGAATTGGCCTTGTCTACAGTGTGTTATTGAAGGGGAAAAAAAACAGAAAAACAGAATGAAAAGACTGCGGTTTTGTCTTTTATACTCTTTGCTAAGCCATGTGATTGTCATAAGGTGAGACAGCTTCCCACGTAGATAAAATTAGTAAATTTAAGTCGCCAGCTGCAGCTTGTGGCGCTTCAGTATTCCAGCATTTGTGACTTTTTTTCTTCTTTTTGAGTGGGTGCTTTTGGCCTCCACTTATTTTTGAATCAGTCACTAGCTGAGTCTTTTTTAGCGCATATATATATATATATATGTGTGTGTGTGTGTGTAAAAGTGTAAATTAGCAGCTTAAATAATTTTCTGTATTCTAAAAATAGTAACTTCTATTTGCAATGCGTCATTTCAAGGCTAATCTATGTCACATGGTTCTTACGTAATTCTGATGATGTAAATGGAACTAAAACTCAAACAGCCAATAGCAGTTTTGCAGCAATATTAACTATCCAATCAAAATGCATTGAGAACCGAAACTAACTCAGTCTGAATTAAGGTTTCACCCTCAACGTAACGCATTTGCTTTCTACGCTTTGGCCTAGCTGCACTGCAGTCTGTCTGCTCCTTCTGCGACAAATTTATGTAAAATGTAAATTTTTTGGAATAGGCACACATGTGACAACTTGATTGTGACCGCAATCTGTTTATTGAAATAAAAGTTGAATTAAATATACCTCGACTGCCAAATTTCTTATTTATCTTGAATCGGCGTTTCAACATTCTACGACATCAAAATTCTCGCTGTTCATTACGGATTCAACCACCTGCATTTTACTATAGCATTTGTATATATATATATATATATATATATATATATAATTTATTTACTAATTTTTTTTCTAAAGAAATATAGTTTATATTATCTCCCAAGATTAATTTTAGTAGAATTATCTCTCTCTCTCTTTATATATATGTGGGTTCTTTAGTTTCGAAATCACAATTCCTGTTCAAACAAAACACATTTAATAACACACTTAATGCATCTATAAGATCGTTCATCTATTAATACAACATCTATATCATCTTACATCTATTAATACAACATCTATATCGTCTTACATCTATTAATACAACATCTATATCGTCTTACATCTATTAATACAACATCTATATCATCTTACATCTATTAATACATCTATATCATCTTACATCTATTAATACAACATCTATGTCATCTTACATCTACTCTCATAAAACAAAGTGACGAGAGTTCTATCAATTTCACTCGTGCAATCAACAGCTAAAATTTAGACAGCGCGCGAGGAAAAATATTAAGCTATGGATTTAAAATCCCACATATATATATATACATCGTGTAGAATAATACCTTTTACTAAATGTAATCTTGTGGCGAATCCTCAATTAGACGGGTATGTGATTTATTGCAATGTCTAAGATGAAAAGAAGGGTGTAAAAGACTATTTTATTTAAAAATAAGTTAAGTCGAACGGAAGGCACACCTGGTGCTTTTATGGCGAGAACTCAAGACAGAATTTTAAAATCAAAACTAAATCTAAACATCTACTAGCCAAGGCTACTCAAAGTAACTTAAACTCGGAAGTCGTCTGTTAAGCCTACACCTGCGTGCAGCGCTATCAGTAAGAATAAAGCAACGCCGTATACAAGACTAGAAACTAGTTACGTGGCCTTCAGGTAGAACACATTATGACTAATCTAAAAGCGTGACTAATGACAGGGATGCTAATCTGCTTTTCGGCAGGAAACTGAAAAGAGAGAAGTGACAGTAAAGATTCGGAACAAAAACTAATTGGTTAATTAACATAAACCACCCTTACAATATGTATATTCTTTCTCATTCCATCGTTGAAATTCCAATCTGTTACCTCATTCACAGCGTGCTTCTGACCCTCATGCAGTGTCAGTTTCAACCAGAAGCGAGTTTGAGTTTCAACCATGGCGATTTTAGCAAAAGTTCCACGAAAATTAAATTTAATGTAGAAACACTCTTAAGGAATTCTTTCGACGATTAAGGAACTGGAATGGATTATTTGGATCATGGCAAAGAGTACTAGAACTTTCTGCCTAAGGAAAAGCGTGTCTTTGTGGAGTACTTTCTAAGAAAAATGTCTTGTTTTCACTTTACACATGGGAGAGGAAAATTAACAAAAATTCCGAGCAGCTAGCCAGGATTTGAACCCTGGTCAAATTACCTGCGTTTAGTGGTCTTTTCCACTCGTTCACTGGTGGGTTTAAGACTTGAGCATTATGTTACCTACTCTATATACATTATTCACATGCCCTAGAAAGTGTTAAAAATGAAAGACTTAATCCGCCGAGTGTGATTGTCAACCGACATCGTACCAATGGGGCGTATGGAATAAAAAGCTAAGGTTTAGTATCTTCTGCGTCTATGCATTAATTAAGATTTTTCCGACTTCTCGTATAAGGCATTTTCTCGCTCCTTCCAGCATGCCTTTGTGGTGTAACGGTAGCACACTAGCTGCGTATTCGAGAGGTCCAGATCAAAAACTCCTAATGACGCTATACTTAAATATCAGTTTCCAACCCATGATCGTATTTATTGATTCTAATATTCTGTCATGAGAGGATTTAACACAATAAGTAAAAAGAACACTCCTCGTTCGAGGTGCAAAAAGAAAGACCTGTAAGCAACATCTACATTTAAACCTATTTTTTGCCCATTTAATTAACGAAGCTTTTATTAAGATTTTTTTCCTTTCCCTAATGGGAAAGAGATACTGACTGATTACAAGTAGTTGCAAATTAGGATTTTAATTAGACTCACAAGGGAAAATAAAAACATTTGCAATGTTTGTGTTGTTTTGATTCTTTAATTAAAATATGCAGTTGTGTTTCGATTTGAGAAAAAAAAAAAAAAAAAAAAAAGGTTTTCTTTATTTTATGTTATGCTTTCGCTTTTGATGACTCACAGTATGCTGATCTTACAAATGAATTTAATGCAGTAACAAAAAGCAGAATCCTGGAAAAATAATTATCGCACTGTTTAACTTATAACATTACGTTTCTTTAATTACGGAATAAAACCTGCGTAGAATTTGTATCCTTTGATAATATATTTCTTTTCTTCGATAAATTTCTTGGAATTATTAGATTTCAAAGACTTTACTGCTCGCATACTCAATATATATATATATATATATATATATATATATGCCTAAATAATGAAAGATAAACCAGTAGTAAATAATCAATATTAAATTGATATGCACGTGAATGTATTTTATAGACAGAACGTGAAGGATGATATAGTCATAAAGAGAGAAATTTTAATAATGTTACGAATTTTGTATATATATATAAATAATTATAGTAAAATTATACGTGAAACTGAACTACATTGCTGGCTATTAAAATTGCAACACCAGGAAGGAATGACGTGACGAACGTCAAAATCACATGAAAAGAAGAAGGGGTGGGAATATGCAAATGATTCAGTATTTCAGCGCATTTAGACGACGCAGGAGTCAGAAGCGACATCTGAAGCACTGCATAAAACAAAAGTTGTGTCACTTAGACTTCTCACTTGGAAAGCGCTTTGTAAGGTCCGAGTTTGCTCAGAATATAATGTTATGCCTCGAATAATAAGAAGAAATTCTTATCAGCAAGTGTCGTAATTCGATAGAGGCAGGATCGTTGCCAATCGAGAGTGTTTATTATCATTCCGTGATATCGCCCATCGAACTGATCGACATCCAACAACTGGAATGAATATGGAATCAATGGGTTGCTGAGAGTCATAATGAACGACATGCAGGATCTCAGCGCCCTCCGATGACTAACGCCCGAGACTACAGACATATTATGAGGTCAGCCCTGCAAAACCGTACAAGTACATCACGGACCATTAGTCAGGAAATGGGCATGTTTGCAACAAGCCCAGTATCCGCTCATACGGTGCGTCGACTTTTGCACCAGCGGGGACTATCAGCAAGACGACCATTGCTTCGGCTTCTCTTGACAACGCAGCACAAAGAGAGACGGTGAATCTACTGAGCCGAACGACAAAGCTGGATACAAGAGTGGCATATTGCCGTCTTTTCAGACGAGTCCCGCTTGAGTGCAGTATTTTGATGGCCGTATACGTGATTGGAGGCTCCGAGGAGACTGTACGTCACCTGCTTGCGTTCTATATCCGCATAGGGGCCCTGCAGCTGGTGTGATGATTTGGGCAGTTATTGGGTAGACGACCCGCACATCTCTAGTTAGGGTATTGGTAATTTAAACACAGATCGGTACATTTATGACATCTGACGTCCAGTGGTTGTGTCCTATATTCGAAGCCTGCCAAGCGCCACCTTCCAACAAGATAATGCAAGACTATTTATAATAATAATGCATTTCGTGTTCTGATCTTCCTCGATACAAAGGGTATTCGATTGCTGCCCTGGTCTATAGGATCTCCAGATCTGTCGCCCATTGGAAACATCTGATTATGAGTTGCTGAGAGAGTGACTCGCTACTCTCCAGCTAATTCCGTTGATGAAGTGTGGCATAGATTTGAAACAGCATGGAATTAATTGCCCGTTTCTGTTATCCAAATCCAGTTCGACTTCACGCCTAACCGGTTAAGGACCGTTTCAGATGCCAGGGCTGTCAGCTGTTTCTACTAATTTAATAACATAATAATGACTTAAACTGTAATTTGTTTAGATTTTAGTTATATCTTCCTTGCAAGAACTGGAAGCATCTTAAGTTACTTAAAGCATAAATGGTAAAGACTAAGCTTTCTGTTATATATCATAATCGCCCTTCAAAGTAAGGTACAACATTAAATATTTTCTTCTCAAAAATAAATATCGACTTATCAGACACCCTATATGCATACTTACATACATACGTACTGTTACGTGCGTAAAGGTTCATAAAGATTGAATGCACACATACCCGATGATAGCTTGATAAATTTATTTTATCAAAAGAAACACTTCACAGTTTTGTAACTTTCCACAAAAATGCTCACACAACTCTTCACAGTATCACAGAGCGCAACCATTAGTTACATTTCAAACTATTAAGAACGTTAAACACAATGCAATGCAAAGCGCATCTAAAAAGGAGAAGCTCTCACCGATCGATACCTCAATACTCCTTAGTCGCTCTGAAATAACAACTAACAACTCAAAGCAGATGCTCTCTCCGGCCTTTTATAGTTTTCGCCCGGCAGCCCAGATGTATCTAGTAATTTCAGCTTACTATTACTGGAAGGCGAATACGGTTTAAATTACATCTAAGCGATGGATACGGTTACAGTTGCATATATAGAGTAATTACAGTTATTCAGTTACAATACCCATTACAGTTATACAGTGACCGGACGAAAATCTCGCCGAATGATCGCTAAGTTTGGCGACTTTTGGCGATTCCTCGAGAAATTTGGCGACAAAAATTGGTTGCCGAAACTATTACCATCTTGGCGATATCTAAGGAGATAGCCGTTTACTCAATGTTAAATAGACTTGCTCCTGTATTGTTATTTTTACGGCAGAGCTTGGTCCCTTTAGATTTACATATTGCATTATACAGGAAAAAATACAAGAAATTCACATGTAATTTCACTAAAATTATTTATATATGTAGAAAATTCATACCATTGCCAGCTTCCAAAGGAGTGCACTTCCCGGGCAGTTAGGAAGACAGGTTGATATCACACCACTGTCCGGGGCATCCCCAGACTCGCCTTCTCTGGTCATCGGGGCTCAAAGTGGGATTCATCACTGAAGACTATTCTACCCCAGTCAGTGACATTCCAGTGCGAATTATCCCGACACCACTGGAAACGGGCTGGACGTTGTACAGAGTTCAATGGTAGTCGGCGCAAGGGGCTCCGTGACCACAGCCCCTTTCTGTGAGCCGTCTATGAATGGTCCTTGCGGTCACTCTAGCGCTAGTTGCACGTAGAATCGATGATAATGATGCATCGGGGGCTGTGAGTGCCGCTCTGACGATTGCTCGGTCTTCACGTTCTGACGTTTCTCTAGGCCTACCGCTTCCTTCTTGACGCTGTGTTCGGCCATGGTTCACCATTCCTGCCAACATCGTCTAATAGTGGCATCGCTCTTGCTCAAATGTCGAGCTATTCACCGATAAGACCAACCTGCTTCTTTGAGTCCAACTACACGACCTCTCTCAAATTCTGTGATCTGCGCATATCGTTGGCGCACCTGTATGCGAGGCATAGTTACTGTCTACCAGAGTACACGGAATGAAATTCGTGAAAAATTTATGACTGGAATCGTAATTTCTCCTCTTAAATATCCTGCCAGTTGCGCAGATCTGATGCACTGTAGCGACAACCGCTCATTCATTGGCAGCCAAAATGTAAAATTTTGCATTTTACGTCGAAACCTGTATGTATATCAATTAGTGCCCAATTTTATTGATATCTTCTAGGTGCGTCGTTGTGCGTCGTTTGTTTTTGTCTAAGATTGTGTATGTAAGTATGTACGTAAAGTATAAAATACTAAACATAATTATAAAACGTAATTGCAATCAACTGACAACAGATCTTCAGATTCGTAAATTTTAGTTAAATGTATTCCAAGTTCAAAAGGATATATTGACAGAGTTACTATGCCGCATGTTGGTTACATGGCGTCTTTCCTACAATCTCTATGCGCTGCGACATTTGTAGCCCAATCACTCTCAGAATTAACAGTGATGTTCCCACTGTAAATAGGATTGAAATGAATATGCATTGCTTTTTCGTGCATTTCGTTCACTCTATTCGAGAACTTCACTCAGGGAATTCTCATTATGAGATACTTTGTGAATTTATCTGAGGTTACTGGTAAGTACTGCTTGAGAAGTAGAACTCCATTATAAAGACATTTGTATCAATATATCAGCGCATTGCTTTTTCTCGCTTCTTGTTCCCTGAGTATCCTGTTTGCTTCGATGCCTTCTTCATCGTCAAAATGCAAACTGCGCATATTGAAATTGTGGGACACATGAATCTTCTAGTGTTGTATCAGTTTTAACCTTTAAAATTTGAAGCAATTTCGTACTGAGTTTTGTACGTAAGTAGTATGGAGAGTTAGAGGTATATTTTATTAATTATATTAATACTACCAACATTCATTAGAATTACTGAGTGGATATTTTTAAAATTAAATATATTTTAATTTATATCAATTATATTTATTAAAAATAATATTATCATTTAAATGGTTAATAGGCGCATTTATCGCTTTTAAACTCCTGAGTTTGTAAGGTATTTTCTACCTCCTTTCTGCATGCCTTCGTGGTGTAACGGTAGCACACTCGGAGCCTATTCAAGAGGTCCAGGTTCAAGTCCCGGCGACGGCGTTGCTCATTTTTCATGTATTCTGCTTCTAAATAACTCTCTACAAGTTTCATAAACTTGTAGAAGTCTCTACAATGCTGTGTCTCTACGAGCAAATGAATATGGATTTAAGTTAAATTACAATTTAAGATCTTATGTTCTGCCGGATAGTCATGTGTAGAGTTAATGACTCAAGAAGCCATGTAAAGTAAAGTTTAGAAATGTCACGAGATCTCAAAATGTAAAATTTCGAAACTCGAGTTCTAAAAGCTAGAAATCTTTAAAATGTTTTCCAACACTGGAATTCTTATCCTTAAGATAGTTCAATATTTCGACTCAAAACTCTGGAACAGTTGTTTTTATGATTATTTGGAAAAGCTTTGTTTAAAAACGGATTAAGTTTGTTGCAATGTGACTGGTTTCCAGATCATCAATATCATCCTCTAATGACGGAGAGAGCCACACTACTTGACTAAGCCATTTAGCAGGATCTGCTGAAATTTCAAATAATTGGTGCACTGCGCTTTATCGAAAATTTTCGAAACTAACTCTCGGACCATCTCCATAATTCTGATTTTAATAACTAACTCCAAACGCGGCCTGAAAGTTTCTATTTTCTAGTGTACTTTACTATCGTAAATGAACAAGCTTTTAAACCTTGTAATTTGAGAGATAAATTTACGATCTTACTTCATCTGTAATAGCATCACTTGCCATTTTGTGTCGATAACAAATGACGCAGTAAACGTAATGCTAAAGTCCAAATAATTGGAAATAGTTTTCAGCATCCAAATTTAAAACTATTCGATAGAACGCAAACTGCTGAATCGTGTTACAGTTTCTGGCATACAAGAAGTCTTGTAATGAATTCTTTAGTACACTATGCTATCGTACTTCAGTTATAGAAGATTATTGTTCTTAAGGACTAACTTTCTTAAGTTAGTTTCCGTGTCTTAAGAACAAGAGACGGTTGTTGAAAATAAAAAATTAACCTAATATTTTTTATTGCACATCGAAATGTATGTTGTTAACACCAGAGGTAATGTAAATATCAATACTTAACTTTGCTTTGAATCACTTTTGTGTCTGAATCATTTTTCATGTAAAAGGATGTTGCTACTAAATGTTATTACCATGTATTAATTTTAAAAATTATTTTAGTGAATGCAAATACTAATACTAATACTGATAATAATAATAATAAAAGAAAGAAAATAAATCTGAAAGGATTCATATTTTACAGTCGCACCAGAGGATAAGTTAAGGTTTCTTATACTCTCCCTGAGCATCGTAGATTACCAGTTCAGTAATAGAAAGATTAAATTTAAAAGTTAAATATTTTACGCTTAACTGAATGGCAACGTGATGGTGTGTGGAGATCATAAGTATTTTCCTTGAGACAGTGGTAACACATTGCTTTTAAACAGTCGAGTTTGTGGATTAAAACTAAAAGATAAATCTATTACATTACTCGGGGAGGGAGGTTTGTCTTCCTTCCCTGTGCAGAAAAAACGTTGAATTGAAATATATTACGTTTTTAAAAAAGGCAACAGCTCAGCTCGCTGGAGTTAATATATTTTATTTCGATAAATGTTGTCACTTCACGCTTTCGGATAGCTGAAACTGTTAAACAAAAATTCCTTAAATTTGTACAAAATATGAAATAAATCGAAAATAACTTCGGAATTCGGACTACAAGGTGCCCATTCTCGGGTGGAGGACTACACTTACTAAACATTTGGTGGCTGTTGGCGCCATCGTTTTCCCACAGTGCGGGAAACATACATATGTACAGAATCTTCATTATTTATTTTTTAAATTATACATTGCGATAACATTTGGTGGCAACAATTTAAAAAGCGTATCAGACACTGGTTTTCTCAATGTGTATTGTGTATACGAGCCAGTTTCTCTTAGAAACTCCTCCACGAAGGCACCCATCCTCTGAGGCCGATAGTCTTCGAGTGTTTTGCCATTATAAAATAAACTGAAACCGTTTCAGACGTTTCTGTTAGCAGTTACACGGACACAAAGTGAGTTTCGAGACTATAGCATCTCTAGTGTTATTATTATTAAAAAAGTAAAAATACTAAAAAAATTTTTAATCTGAAAGTGTTTAAATTTTCACAATGGTCTATTTATTTTTAATTTTTTAATTCTTTGAAATTTTTAGTTCTAAATTCTTCACTTAGATTTTGATTGTAATTTGAATTTTTAAGGTCGCATTTTTTATACCCTAGCTTAACTTTTTTATACCTTTTTAGATGTTTCTGAACTACCCATACATAAAATTTAAAATTGTAGAAAATGAAGCATTTTGCCGGTTGATTAAGTTCTTTAAAAGTGTTATCGACCTTCTTGCGTTTAGAGATGATTGGCTTTCAAAGACTGAAACTAGTTGTTAAACCATAAATTACCCTTCTATTCATTTATTTTAATTCTTTTCCCTTCCACCCTCATCAGCCGAGTAAAAATTGATTTTCTCTCTCGTGGCCTTTGTGAATCTTATCTTTGCATTCATCGGAAAAGGTCACCCACTGCAACAAGTGAAAGCGGCAACAACATCACGTTATTCCCTGGCAGATATTGCATAAATAAACTCTGTAG
Source organism: Stegodyphus dumicola (assembly GCF_044657685.1). Classification (NCBI taxonomy): domain Eukaryota; kingdom Metazoa; phylum Arthropoda; class Arachnida; order Araneae; family Eresidae; genus Stegodyphus; species Stegodyphus dumicola. The sequence continues at coordinate 136,920,115 of NC_140769.1, forward strand.
AGCTCCAGAGGGGATTGTTGAAGTAGGAAGAAAGCAGCAGGTGCATTTCAAATTCTTTCCTCGGAGCGATCACGACGAACGGAGGGTGAAGGAGAAAGGGTTGATTACGTGATGGTACTCACTTTCCATATAGCACACAGAGGAGAGCTCGCGGTTTGCGGAAAGGTTCCAAGTGAAAGACGGCGGAAGATTTAATTGTCTCATAGACGCATAGCAACTGTAATTCTTAAATAATTTTCTCTTTAACCTTCCTAGAAATGTCATTAACTCTTCAACGTCCTTTCATAACATTTTAACATTATGTTACTCTATGTCAGGGTTTCTTAAACTTTTTGGCGTGGGAACTCCTAAATACTTACGAAAATGTTTTGGCACCCCCCCCCATAAGCATTGCTCAAATCCGACACACGCGTGAGTGAAAGTATCAGTTTCTTCACTTGTACTTTAGTATACTATTGTAGGTTTAGGTAATTGACCAAACAGAAACGTTCATTTTACTTTAAAAATTAAAGTAAAATGAACGTTTCTATTTGGAGTCGCGACCCACAGTTTAAAAAAACTCTGCTCTATACCATCATATATTTATAATTCGTATTATTTGGTAGTTTTGTCCAAGAAGGTTAGAACAGATGGAGTAAGCATGACGTCACAAAAGTAAAGCCGAGGAAATGTCAGCAACGTTACGTCACGACTTATAATGGCTGCCGGGAGCGTACGGATCAGACTACGAAAAATATTGTAAATGAAACTACGAAAGGCATAATTCGCATAAAATATCATTCAAACATTCATTGTTCTTTTAAGTTTTACCATATATACATTTCTCTCATAATTTAAACATTTTCATATACTTAGATTTTATTAAAATTTAAGCAGCTATTTGCAATCATTTTTCTATATACTAAATAAAAAGTTTTAAAATTAGAACGGAACACTTATAAACTTTTAATGATTAGTAGTTAACATATACATAACATCGATTAGAATGTAAACAAAATCAACCAGAAGTCAGTGTCCATGATAAGTTGTGACTTCAACCGTGACGTTTCATGACTTTCATCTTCATTTTCATTGCAAGGGATATGCGGGGAGGCTTACACTTTTTATTCTAACCGTCTTTATCTTGTCATTGAATGAAATACAAGGTCTTTATCTCTTTCATAGATTCGTAATTAGCCAGATGTCAGAGTGTTGCCAATAAGAATTTTAACTAATCTTCCAAATTAAACCAATTGATAATTGCTTAATTAATGATAAGTTAAAAGCGGTAATGGCATTTCATAACTCAAATTTTTATTTTCAGTTTTGAATGGTACATGGGACTCATATAGTTGAAAATCCATTTAATCTATACTGCTTGTTATTGACTATTTTATGAACATTCGTGAATTATTGTACTTGCAAAATGGTGGTTACAACGACGTATATATTACGCACCTGGTACAGAATGTTTAAGTTTTATTTTTACAGTTTTATTTTGTTTGTTTGTTTCAGTAAAGACTGAAAATTAAATTTTTACCCTCTTAAACGAAACAGATTCCATAGGAAATTTGTTTTACTTCTAATTTAGTTTTAAATTAGATCTTTTAATTTTTGTTAGTTATCCTTCATTACAGTTTTTTTATATATGTTCTAGCCAAGCTAATTATTTACTTTTGCATTGTTCGATAGAAAAATATTTTCTTTGAAATTAACCTTTCTTGGAACTTCAAAAATAATGTATAACTATAAATCTGTCCTTTTCCGAGGCAATAAAAGACATCTATTAGTTTTCTAACTCAAAAAAAGGCTTTATTGAAAGCATTTTCTATCAGAATCTACAGCATTTACCCATCTGAAGGAAAATTTCTGGCTGTTTCAGAACAATTCAGTCATCAAGGAGGCTTTTGATAACCTCATTAGAACCAAACCTCTCTCGAGAAAAGGCTATTCTGCATAGTTCTAAACAAATGGTAAACTTATGGAACAATATCTGGTGAATAAAGCGAACGGGACAACACACTCCAACTTCTAGAGTTTCCTTGACTAGTCTTGAAACTCGTAGGCGAGCATTGTCATGTTGGAATGTAATCTTTCTGTGCATTTTGACCTAATGCAGATGTTTTTGATTCAACTCTTCGTTCAGATTGATTAAATGGTGTTCTTAACGTTATGTTTGATTACATGATACGTTTGCATAGATTATAGTGGACTTTGCCGATTTGGTCCTCAAAAATGAAATTCCATCTTCGGGATGCGCTCGTGCCTTTAATCGTTCAGGAGGGTGGTAATAAATCCACTTTCATGTCCAGAAACATTTCGGCGAAAAATTGCTATTCTCTCTTTTTTTGTTTGTTTTGAAGAAGAACTGAAGGATAGTTTTTTAACATTCAAGGTCCCTTTCTTTCAATTTATATGAAATCTAGTTTCCTTAATTTTGAATAATTCCTACTGCCCATAGACTCTGAGAAACGCATGGCTGGGCAACGATTGTATCGAAGAAGATACAAGTATTGTTATTTATTTAACGATGAAGCAAAATGTAGCCGTATTAGCAGAAACGTCTTTTCGAAGCATTATTAGATACACGCTGAAAAATCTTATCCGTGTACCAAGTTTCATTGTCAAGATAAACACAATTCAGCGCTCGTAGAATTTAAGATAATGCATTCTAATATTTGATCCAGGATTAAAGCGATTTGAACCTAAACGCTGTTTCTTACTTTTATTTTAGCAGAGAAGCTAGTAAATTGTGTTAAGGGAAAGGATTTCTTAGGTAACCCTTATAATCCGTTATCAATGAAAATTAAGTTAGGTTACCGTAGAAATAGAGTAACTTCTATTGCGATTGCTTCAGATGTGGCGACATCATCATCTTCTAGTGAGTTTAATGCTTATTGTAACATTACACAATGTAAGAGAAACATAAAGTATTTGATAGCGAATAGAATAAGAAAACAACAAAAATTTTTGTTGCTTATAGCAAGTTATAAGTGACTTCCTCGGTTTAAATTTTTTGCAAAGTTAACTGATGAATAGTAACTGTAAAATAACTGATGAAACAACAACGATGCTGCTGAAGATTTTCCGAAATCACTTGATGGTTGTATTAAACGTGCAGAATTATCAGCTACAATGGATAATTTAGAAATTCGGGGTTATACTAGTTCTCTTGCCAGTGCCTTGATGTTCGTATGACGGTCGTGTTGGGCCTGACGTTTGTGATTCCGTAGAGTGATTTTCTCCTTAGAGGTACATTTGTGAGAAGTAAGAAAGTGAAGCATCTTGCTTCTGGAAGTACAATGGATGTTTAAAGTGAGCTTTTTGTAGAAAATTGCAAAAACAAATACAAAAAACTAAAAGATAAAAAAAAAAGAAAATCTCAAAGCTTTCAGATTTTATATTACGCCCAAAAGGGCGTTTTTTTAATGTTTTATGTGTTACCTTTATTTATTAAATATCATGTTCTTAGCACTTAAGCCAATAAAATTCACTTCAGCAGCACTATAACAAAATATTTAACAACAGCAAAACAGTATGTCTTTAGTATTTCCGCTGCACAGTCTCACGCGCTGGAGATAAAAATGTTTTTCCCGTACAGAGTTGCCATTGCTCGCTTTGAAATCATTGAGTTTGCTAATCAAACGTTCGTTAAAGTTATAGGAAATTTGAAAGAAATAATAAAACCAATTCGAAATTCAAAATTCGGACTACAAGTGCCCATGTTCAGTTGGAGGACTAGATTATTTGACGGCTCTAGGCACGATTGTTTTTCACAATGCTAGAAACATTCATGCAGTCACACAGATTCTTCATTATTTTCTTTAAGTGTAATACATGGCGATAATATTTGGTGGCAACAATTTGAATAGTGAACCAACACAGAAAGTGAAACAACGCAAAATAACTAATAGGCCTTTGTATCTAATGTGTGTGCTCCTTTGGGTTAAAAAATATCTGAAAGTTTCCAGATTTTATATTACTTCGAAAAGGCATTGTTTTATTTCCGTGTTACCTTTATTTATTAAATATCATGTTCTTCTCACGTAAATCATAAAATTCAATTCAACAGCAGTATCGCAAAATACAAAATGATTTTAAACAAATATCTTTGAATACAATTTACAATTTTATTTTGAATTTTCGATACACAGTCTCATGGCGCTGGAGATAATTTTTCCCCGTAAAGTATTGCCATTGCTCGCTTTGAAATTGTTGAATTTGTGAAGAAAAAATTATTAAAGGTTTACAAAATATGAAATAGATAATAAAAAAAATATTCCAAATTTGGGCTTCCCGATGACCACATTCGAGTGGAGGAGTACGTTATTTAACTTTTGATGTCTCTAGGTACTATTGCTTTTTTCACAGTGCGGGAAACATACATGCATAAATTCATACAGATTCTTCATTATTTAATATTTTTAAATATAATGCAGGGCTCTAATATTTGGTGGCAACAATTTGGAAAGTGAAACACCATTTATAGTGAACCAACGCAAAATGCCGAAACGAAATCAATAGCCCATCTGAGCAAATTGGCCCTTTCGTCTAAAAAAAATTTACAACCAAAATAAGGAAACACGTTAGTTAATTGCGATCTCTTTAAAAATGGGCAGTTAAAGATTCGCCTGGAGTTAACACATTGTAACTGTTACTAATAAAATACTGTTATACTAATGTAAACACCATTCACTTTTTTACTATCTTGCACTAATTAGGAACATGAAGGATAATGGGTTACAAAGCTGGATAGAAGATGAAGTTTTCTTTGGTCATAATACCATCATACGAATACGAGATGGAATAGAAGATTGTGTTTTGCAAGCATCTTCATCTAAATAATGTTTCTAGTTGTTCATCTTAAAATATTTTGGTAGTTTTTCATGCCCCTTTTTCACTTTTTATCTGCATAAACCACAACACGCTTTTATATAATCGAAGCCACTCTTTGGAAGTTGCATTCGAATGGAGCACTTGCGGCTTAAATTTTTAGTAGCGAAATATGTATTTCAGCTGCTGTTTTCGTTAGAATAAAACAAAGAAGTAAAACTTCTTACAAATGCTGTTTCTTTCTGACACAGAACTCGGTATTTTTGATGAAGTAAAAATAATTATTGTTGACGTTTTAAACTGGGGTCAGTTGTTAATTGATGAAGCTAACTACTAAGCCTTTTAAGGTTCAGTTGCATGGAAGCAGTTCTGTTAATAACATTCCTCTTATCAAGAATATATTTATATATTCTTGATCAGACGAATGTTAGAATATCATATTTATATACAAAATAATTTTTAGAATAGGAAAAGAGACAAACATTAACAATAGACCCATTTTTGGCAGCTTTACAGCAATTTTTATTTCTTTTTACTTCCTTGTACGAAGTAAAAAGGAAGTATTTAAAATGAATTCTGAAGAGAATTATTCGTGGCGTCTGTACGAACATATGTACGTATGTACGTACGTATCTCGCATGACTCAAAAACGAGTAGTCGCAGAAGGTTGAAATTTTGTATATAGGACTGCTATAACATGTAGATGTGCACGTCGTATTTTGGTTGCAATCGGCCGCATCAAACGTATATAAATATATTTGTACATATATACACTCTGTTACCCGGCTCAGTGATCTTTGGTTTCTTTACACTTATATGTTTGTAAATTGTACACTTTTTGCTTAAAAAATGATTGAATTATGTTATTCTTATCTTCCGGTTAAGGTTTTTATGCCTTTAGTAAATCTGTACGCAATATTTTTAGAATTATTAACAATTTTAAAGTTGTTTAAGTGCCGCTAAGCCTAATATTTTTTTTGCTGGCGGCCATTGCTTGGTTTCATTTAAAACAGCAGAATAGTGGATTTGTTGCCAATCTAGAGAAACTTAGCTTCGCAACAACAAAGATAACGCATTCATTTATTATTGCGAATTAAATCTTGTTTAATCCTTTTTGGAATTTCTTCGAGGAAATAAGTGTTTAAGATTTACTTCGTAATTTTTAATATAGATATTTTGAGTTACGTATTTTTGCCTTCTCGCGAAGTGAGAACTGAATTAATTGAATGAGAAATAGTCACTCGTCTTTGAAAAACTGTTTCTTTTTTTGTTTTGTTTGCTTAATTTCTTTTATACATCATTCTAGCTTTATTATAGTATTTGAATAGAACATGTGGCAACGATTAGATAATTCTATTCTTTAAATGATATAAATTTTGTGCATTATGAGTTATAATATGAACGAAATATAATACTGTTAAGTGAATCTAGCGCCACAGTATCGCTATGGTAAGCAAATAATAGAGTGAATTTTAAAGAATGCATTTATTCTATTGTGGTTTATGCGCTGTCGGCGAAGTAGATTTAATTCAATCCAATAAGTTTAAATGAAATGCAAGAAAAATTGCGTATAATTTAATATTCCGTACAAGGAAATCATGTGGTGTACATATCAGATTTTTTTAAATAATGATAAGGATGGATTTTGAAATCGAAGTATTTAATCACTCATTTTCTAAGTATGAAATCAGATTTGAAAAATAGATAGAAACTTAAAAGTATTTAGTGTAAATTTACGTGATCAAATAGATTAAAAAATGCTTAAAAAAAGCGACGTCACTTCTAATTAATTCATTGCTACACTCATTACAAGGAGCAATATTTCTACTTTCAGAGATGATGATTTTTCTACTTTGAAATAGTAATAATATAATAATTGATAAAAATTATTCAGTAAATGTTTTACATATTTGTTATCATACAACAAAATGATCTAATTTCAAATAAATTTAATTTATAATTTATCTATCCAAAAATTTTATGAATATTTGCAGCGTAATTTTAATTAGTAAATGATGATTGTAACACCATATATTACGCATATAGCTGAACAAGCGTTTGTTTTTTGTGTTACTGCTGCATTAGCTAACCCGCAACATTGTACTTCCAACAACATGAAGTTATTCCTGGAATAGCATTAATAGCACAGATGTGCCCAGGATATTGACGCTTTAAATTATCGCAAATCTCGTGGAAGTCTAGTTTATAATTTAACCACATTATTAACTACCTTGCCTCGTGCCGAGGGCGGAAATTGGCGATGGCAGATTCCCTTCGAATCGATTATCGAAAGAGAACATTTATCATTCACCACCAGATGGTGCACCCCCAAAGTGTTCCAAATTCCTAAATTTTGGTGATGTTTTATTTGATTGGAGATGCAGCAAAGCGGATTTTAAGCGAAAGTATTTTAAAGTACTTTACGAAAAAGCGATTGTAGAAGAGAAATTCAATTTTTTGAGGGTGGTATGGGAAGGAATACTTAAAAAAAAAAAAAAAAAAAAAAAAAAAAAAAAAACCCTACCTTAAAGTGTCAGAGAGTTTTAAATAATAAGAATGGAATTATCTTCTCGCACTTGAACTCTCATAAAAATACCTTGTTGGTAGAATGTTTATTTCTTTATACAATATAGGAAAGCACAGTGACGGAGGGTTGAGATGCCTTCGTGAAGGAAATTCCAAGATAAGCTACCCCCTATTAACAACGTACGCGGAAAAAGCCGCGAAATCAATCACACTAAACGTCCTACACGCTAGAATTCAAACATATTTCAAAACTATCAGAATTCAGTGGTCTTAGCCGCTTAATGGGCGATATGTATAGCATTTGATTTTTCTTTAGCCCAAAAGGCCTATTGGTCTCGAAATGCAGTTTTGTGTGGCGTCACTTTCCATTTGAGTGTGTTGCCATTCGAAAAAAATATACTATCGATTAAGAGCCCTTATGGCGGATGTTAAAATTTGAACCCCTACGTATTTTCTTTCTTCTTATTGTTATTATAACAGTGCTAAGTATTTTATTGGTTAAAAGCCTTTTGGGGGACTGTTAAAATTTGAACTCCTACGTATTTTCTTTATTATTATTATTATAACAGTTCTAAGTCACGTTTCCATACGATAATCTTCTCTTCCGAGGTAAGTGTTGTCACTGCAAAAAACACGTAGCAGTATTATTGCTGTTTTTGAAATTATCGGTCAGATATCGGTGTTCTTATATTTTATTTAAAGTAATCGATTTAAATATATTATATTTCCCTTCACTGGTGAATGTCATCGCGTAGATCACCACTGACCATCGACTTTCACGTCAACCTTTCGAGCAATTTCATTCTAAAAATCTATCTAATTAATATAATTTTAAACAAATTTAATTTATATATGCCTGATTGCTGATTTTTTCAAGTATTTGTGGCATTATTATAATTTATAAAGCATCTTATATTGTGTAAGTGGTGTAGAAATTATTCTGATTTTTCAGAAATATTCTGAGATTAATGCTAAAAGACATTTTTTTCTAGATTTGAGAAATTAGTTGCTAAACTGTATTCGTTTTGAACGATTTGTTTGAATTCGTTTTAAAGGAATACCTACGGGAACTAACTATTCTACTAAAATTTGTAACCTTACTTGTTTACCACTTTGATATTAATAAGAATTCCACTTTCAACACTGATTGCAGACACGTTAAAGCAATTTGCTTTTACTTGCAGATGTATAGATGAAATAATTGCTATGAAGTTTGGATTAATTGAAATTAGCACCATTTACCCTATTTGCTTAAATTTCAATAAAACAAATTCATGTCAAAATAGTATTCAGTATTTGGATTAAAACATTATTAATTTTAATTAAATTAAACTTTTTGATAAAAGAATTTTTTTAAATTTCATACCGATAAATTAATTAACTGGGAATCAAATATTTCTAAAACCAATATTGGAAATGGCATTTTCGATCAGTTAATTAGAAGTATCTTGCCTCCAAGAAGAAACTCTTCTCCTTACTACAACATTTATCGCAAATAATATACCTTACAATTTTATCAGTTTATATATTATAAAAGCAGGCATAAACTACTTCATGTAAATTTTTAGTTTTGAAATGGTGCCCGATTTCTAAACCGCAAAAGGAAATGTCGGAATGAAATTGAAAATTTTTGTTTTTAAATATATATATATATAATATTTGTGGCAACACTCTGAAAAGTGAAACGCCGTTTATAGTGAATCAACGCAGAATGCCAAAACAAATTTAATGACCCTTTGGGCTAATAATTTAAAAATATGAAAAGAGCCAAACGTTATTAATACACCCATTTTCGACCGCTTTACAGTAATTTTTGTTTCTTTTTTAAAGTAATAATGCGTATGTAGCAATGATGGATTTTGAAATCGAAGTATTTAATCACTCATTTTCTAAGAACGAATGAAATAAGATTTGAAAATTAGATAGAAAGTTAAATGAATTACGTCGTCATATAGATTGAAAAATGTTGAAAACAAGACGACGTCACATCTAATTAATTCATTGCTGCACTGATTACAAGGAACAATATTTCTATTTTCAGAGAAGATGATTTTCCGCCTTTCATTTTGATTTTGCATTGCATAAGTAAAACAATGTTCAATAAATATTCTACATATTTATTATAATAACTCAAGTTAACCTCTATGCTAAAAACGTTAATAACGGTCTTGAAACTACGTCATATATACCGCACTTTGACATCTTAACCTTCTCCACTGCATATACTTCTCAGCTAACCAGACTGGAGAAAATTTTTACTCTAAATGCCTGTCTATCCTTTTTTTCCCTTACCCGTTAGCCGCTTTGTTTTCGAATGCTAACATGCTGTTCTCACTTGCTTTGCCTAAAACAAAGAATTATCGATTGCCTTAAAATGCGGTAAGCTTATTAAATTGTGAGGTGCATATTGTCCCCATCTTGATATGTGAATCAGATTATTGTCTCATAATTCCTTAATAATTAAATAAAAACTATGTTATTAAGAACCTTTGCTTACGTCTCTCTTCGAATTGTTACCGACTCCACCATCTTCTAATCCTCAAGATTCTACACGTCTCAGGGCAGTTGCAAATCACTAAGTCCATCCATACCACCAAGAATCATTGCATATATTTATATAATCTACATATAAATAAAACGATCTCACAAACATATACACAGTAACATAGAGAAATAAATTTATGTCAGCTGGGAAAAAAATGTATTCCTTACTTCGTTGAAATTTGTTCACAAAAAAATCTGCTTTAAATGCTTTTATAAATATCTTCGGTTGCAGTTTCTTTTTCCCATATAAATTATCCCTAATAATACCATATAAATTATCTCTAATAATTCTGAGATTAAATGTGCAAATGATGCAAAGCTTTATTCGCGATGCTATAATCAAAAACGAAGTTTATAAAGAATTTATACAGATTTATAAACAATATATTCCTTAATTTGTAAAGGGGAATATCTAGTATATCTTCTAAGCTTTTTTCTTAACCGCGAATGTTTGAACATTCGCCTGGTTGAATTGTGTATACATTTTTTTTTTCGGTTTTTCTCTTTAAAGCAGCAAGATTCTTATCAGTAATCAGTTACTGCTAGACTTCTAAATTTAGCTTTTTGTAAATCTCAGCCTCTTGCTTGAAAATGTTGATTAAAAATTATTTCATTGAAGTTATAAGGTTATTTATCCTATCTTTCTGCATGCCTTCGTGGTGTAACGGCAGCACACTTGGCGCGTTTGAGATGCCCAAGTTCGAGTTCCAGGCGAGGTTCGTGTTCTCCAGCATCAAAGTAACCTAATGACTCTACAGGAGCGCTCGAACTAAAAGGCGGTGGATGATGATTCTTCACCACCAGAATTTGGCGACTAGGTCCCTTAATCCCCAGTCACCCTTTAAAAGCGGGATTACATAAAGTATTTTCTCCCTCTATTGTGCATGCCTTCGTGGTGTAATAATAGCACAATCGGCGCGGTTCGAGTCCCAGCTAGGGCATTGCTTGTTTTTCGTGTTCTTCAGCGACAAAATAACCTGATGGCTCTACAGTGACACCCGAACTAAAAGGTGGTGGTTGATGATTTTTCACCACCACTATTTGGCGCTTGGGTCTCCAAATCTTCTGTCGCCCTTTAAAAGGTTTATGCCTATAGGTATATAAGGTGTTTATGCCTCCTTTCTGCATGCTTTCGTGGTATAACGGTAGCACACTCGGCGCGTTGGAGAGGTCTAGGTTCGAGTTCCGGCGAGAGGATTGTTGATTTTTCGTGTTCGGGACCATCGAAACAACCTAATAGCTCTACTAAGCATAGACGAACGTCTGTAGAGTAACTGTAAATCCTGAGATTGAAATTATTCTGCTGCCGAAGAATAGTCTGTGCGATGATTACTGAGATGTCACAATTTGCTTCTTTTCTGCGTGTACAAAACATTTTAACAATAAATTATGCAACTAGTGCTTAAGCGTTAGAGATTCGCTGACTGAATAATAAGGAATAAATTTGCATGATGCAGTCATTAAAGCAACTTACTTCAAACAAATGTTTGAGTTTTACCTATTTATTCCTTTTATTAGACAGATTTATTCTGTTGCCTAGAGTTATATTTCACATTTACTACCATTTCAAATATTTGAGAATTATAATCAGAGTATGAACGAGCGTAGACTTCTATGATGAATTCTATGAATTAATCCAGAAACGTGCGTTTTGCATCAGAAATATACGCTTCATCAAAACTATCTGCATTAGAAGAAATGCTTAGAGTCAGAAAGATTGTAAGAAGAATAAAATAGCGAATAAGTTGCCATTTTTAGACCAATATTTTATAAGTTCAGTCCTAAAATTGTTTAATGTTGTTATTTTAGGAGAATCGTAGCCCAGCCGGTATATTTGTTATTGACATAGACATAGTGCCGTAGCGGTGGGCCTGTGTTCAAATCCCTAAGAAGGCATGGTTGTTAATGTCAATCCCATCTTAGGAAGCAAATGTGGTCATCTATTAGGTGCTTCCATAATGTATTGGCTAACACTTTCGGCCCTTGTAGTTGCACAAGGTTAACGGCTATTAAATAATGCGTCCGGCCATTAAAAAATACAAGAACCAAACTGCTTTTCCCTGTGAAACATTTGCCTTAGAAAGAGAGAAACCTGCAAACTCAGAATTTCTTCAGGTAGTCTTTTCCGCCAGAGATCAACCAGGCTTTAGATGGGAAGCTGAAAATTTTGCGAAACCACAACACCCAGCTGACAAAGGAGATTCAGAAGTAATCTATTATACGAAATCCTCAAAAAAGGAACTAATAACCGAATTTTCAAATCTGTGTCGCTGCTTTATATTCTTAGAGTGAATAACTACATGTATTTACGGATGGCTATATGTTGACAGATAATATTGATGCAGACGCTGGCATCTTTTGTCTGAAGATAATTTTTCGTGGCGTCTGCGTCTGTACGAACATATGTACGTAAGTACGTATCTATGTACATAACGCAAAAACGAGTAGCCTCAGAACGTTGAAATTTTGTATATAGGACTGTAACATGTAAATGGTTGGTTGCAATCGGCCGCACCAAACGTATATAAATATATCCACTCTGTTACCCGGCTCAGTGATCTCAGTTTCTTCACTCTTATATGTTTGTAAATTGTACATTTTTTGCTTTAAAAATGATTGAATTATGTTGTTCTTATCTTCCGGTTAAGCTTTTTATGCCTTTAGTAAATCTATATGCAATACTTTTAGAATTATCAACAATTTTAAAGTTGTTTAAGTGCCTCTAAGCCTAATAATTTTTTTTAAGGCGGCCATTGCTTGTTTACATTTGAAACAGCAGAATAGTGGATTTGTTGCCAATCTAGAGAAACTTAGCTTCGCAACAACAAAGGTAACGCCTTCATTTATTATTGCGAATTAAATCATGCTTAATCCTCTCTAGAATTTTTTCGAGGAAATAAGTGTTTAAGATTTACTTCGGAATTTTGAATACAGATATTTTGTGTTTTTATGTATTTTTGCCTTGTCGTGAAGTGAGAACTGAATTAATTGAATGAGAAATACTCAATCGTCTGTGAAAAACTGTTCCAATTTTTCACAGACGATTGAGCCTGCTTAATTTCTTTTATACATCGTTCTAGCTTTATTGTATTTGAATAGAACATATGGCAATGATTAGATAATTCTTTAAATGATATAAATTTTGTGCATTCTGAGTTATAATATGAGCATATGCACAAGTACTTCAATATTAATGGATACAACTTACTCGATTCCTCAAGCATTTAAAGGTCAAGTATAATATATTGGTAAAGGCCGTTAATGGTCGATTGTCTCTTACTAAGTGATAAGACATAGACATAGACATAGTTATAATATGAACGAAATATAATACTGTTAAGTGAACCTAGCGCCAGAGAGTCACTATGGTAAACAAATAGAGGGAATTTTAAAGAGTGCATTTATTCTATTGTGATTTATGCGCTGTCGACGAAGTGGATTTAATTCAATCCAATAAGTTTAAATGAAATGCAAGAAAAAATGCGCGCAATTTAATATTCCGTACAAGAAAGTCATGTGGTATACACATAAGATTTTTTCAATTTACAATCCTGTTGGTAGGAAAAGAACTGCTTTGATGCTGAAATTACGGCTATACGCATAGCCTTATGCCAACTTGACTGTCACCTTGAACATTTCTTCAAAGGTTAGCTGGCATACTTACTGATTCTAAAGCTGCTGTTCTAGCAATTTCGTCTCTTGAATCACCAATGTCTATTGATCTTTTAAAGTATCAACAGTTGCTAAACAACTTAGCTGAGGATGGCACAGAATTTGCCATGCAATGGATACCATCACACTGTGGCTTTCATGGAAATAAAAAGGGAGATTTGTTGGCAAAGAATATTCTCCAACTAACTGATAAGCAAATTCCTTTTTAGACTGCCAAAAGAATAATTAAAAATTAATACACCGAAACGTTTTAGAAAGACGTTACTGAAATAACAATCGTAAAGTATGGATTAACAAAATTTTTGACATTTCTTTATGGCCCAGAAAGTAATATCTTGCTATCTTTCGTCTTGTTACTGTAAATGATTGTCTTTTAAAACATCTGCATCGAATGAAGATTGTCCCAATTCCAATTTGTAAATTGTGCAACCTTCATGAAGAAATGGATGCCTCACATGTGAATCGTTGCTCTGCACTTGATGATGGATCACTCTGGGAGCGATATTGGAAAGCGAGACGCAAAATATATTTATAGATTATACTGGGATAGTATAGAGTTTTGTTGCTCTCTTCCATACTTGCTAGTTATTTCTGCAATTGTCTTTGTAATCTGCCAGTAGAAATAATTAAAAAAATCATTGAAACAGGTAACACTTTTGTGATATAGAGTTAGCGAAGATTTTTTCATAGAGTAAAATGACTGGACGTCGAGCTAGGCAGCTCCGGAATTTAGAGCAATATTGATCTTCAATTACGGCTCGGTAAATATCTATGGCTCTATAAATCTTACAGTCTTTTTAAATAATTCACATGAATATTATTAGTACGGTTGATTTTTGACATTATTCTTAACTAATCAAGTTTGAAAATATATGACTTCGAATCATAATTTGGAAGAACACCAAACATTGATCAGGATCTTAATGGTTTATTTAACAGCAAATTTTCAAGGATGAAAACTTAACATCCAAAGTAAACATAGCATCTGAGGTTTAGGCGCTTCTTGTGAAGTTAAACTCCTAGGAAATGCTCGCTTTTAACTTGCAGAGAAACTAGGGAGAAGACCACATCGTGCGTATATCCAAGAATCACTTGGTTTCCCTGTCATAAATCGCCGTCAGAGTTAGACTGGACTCTACCCGCTCTTACAGAACAACTTGTCTGCTGGAATTGAATCGAGCCGGACTGGACTGGAGGCTTGAAGCCATCCATTTGATAGATTTCCCCTCAGAGATCCTTCGGCAGTCTTCCTCAGCAGTGAACCCACCGAATTCAACTGGCCTTCTGCCAGCGTACCTTAACCATTTATCAACAGCGGCTGTCGTTACAAGAGCCCATCATGCACATATTTAGCAAGTACCAGTGCATACGGTGAGGGCGATATTTCTGTGTGATTCGAAATGTGTTCAGCAATATTAAACGTGTATGTTTTCTATCTAAAACTTTGGTTTTCTTTGTTGAATAAAAAGATATCTTTTGGAAGAATTGCGTTGGTTTCTGAATTGATTCTAACATTTCTTGGAAGTGTTAAAGAAGCTCTAAAGCATTGAAGACGCAATCTATACCTATTCTCATTGAAAAATGCAAGTGATTTTTCTCACTGCAAATGTGAAAATATACACTGATGCATTTTTTGGAGTTGAAACATTGATCTATTTTGGCGACAATTTTGGCATTGTTTCTTTAGCATCGCAACCCTAGACAACGTCTGCTTTCTGAGCAACGAACAGCTATGTAGTATTTGAGCGAGCAATTTTTTTCCCTCTCCTCCTTTGCAAAGGGAAAAATAAAATCCGAACGATACTTTATAGATGTCAAGCGATATGAGATACTCGCTTTTTCTGATAATAATGGCAGCAAGACATTTCTTTTCCGACGATCAGTTTTTATAAGAAATGTTATTATTATTTTTCCAGTTGGTATCTTTGTGAAATGTCTAATGAACCTGTGAAACTACATTTTTGGTATCTCGGTCTTCCTGTGTGCAAGTACTGCTGTCGACACATGACTAAATATGTGCGAAGAAGTAGAATTTGCAGTGTAATGATGTGTGGAATTTCGTTCGCTAACGTGGTCTGACATTGTGTTAGGTATTGCTATTTTATTAGTTTTTTTTTAGTCCAAAGGGGCTTTGTCCCTGAAGGAACATTGTTTTCGTTTTGCGATTTTGCATTGAAAACTTTGAAAGGCTGTATCACTTTTCAAGTCGTTCCCACCAAATACTATCGCCCTGTATTATATTTGAAAAAAATAAATAATAAAGACTCTGCATAAATGTATGTATGTTTTTTGCATTGTGATAAAATAAAGGTACCTAGAGCCATCCAATTTTGATTGACGTAATCCTACTGATAATATGGGCATTTGAAAGCCCAAATTCGAAATTTGGAATTTGTTTTATTATCAGTTTCATATTTTGTAAAACGTAAGAAATTTTTGATTAACAAACTGAAAGATTTAAAAGTGAGCAATGGCAACACTCTAAAGGGGGGGGGAACTTTTCGACTTCCACCATGCGGAACGGTGTATTAGAAATTCTAAAGATACGCTCATTTTAAAATTATTTTGCGACATTGCTGTTGAACTGAATTTTTTGGTTTAAATGCAAAGAACATGATATTTAATAAATAAAGGTAACACACAAAACGTTAAAAAAAACGCCCCTTTGTACGTAATTTAATATCTGAAACTTTTCAAATTTTCTCTTATTTCTTTTAATTTTCAGATTCCGTTGTGGGGACAGCAAAATAAAGAGGGAGAAATGAAAAAAATACTAACATTTATTTTCTGAATTTTTAATACTTATTCACTACAACCTTATGCTATTAATTTCATATTTAAAAAAATCTGAAAGGTTTCAGACTTTAAATTACGTTCAAAAGGGCGTTTTTATAACATTTTGTGTTTTACCTTTATTTATTAAATATCATGTTCTTCTCACTTAAACCTTAATAACCACTAACCTTAAAGAAATAGTTTTATATTGAGCCTATCTTTAAAATTTTCGATACGGAGTCTCATGCGCTGGAGATGAAAATGTTTTTTCTGTACAATGTTGCCATTTCTCACTTTAAAATCCTTGAGTTTGTTAATAAAAAATTCGTTAAAGTTTTACAAAATATGAAATCGATAATAAAACAAATTTCAAATTTGAGCTTTCGGATGCCCATATTCGCAATCAAATTTATATTTCGATATTACGTCATTTAAAATGCGATGGCTCTAGGTACCGTTGTTTCATCACAATGCGAGATACATACATACATATATGCAGATTCTTCATTATTTAATATCTTCAAACATAATACAAGGCGATGGTATTTGGTGGCTACAGTTTGAAAAGTGAAACAGCCATTTATACTGTTTCAACGCAAAATCGCAAGACGAAAACAATAGTCCCTCAGGGACAAAGCCCCGTCGGAGTAAAAAAAAAGTCAGAGTGCAGTTTAACACTTTAAAGAAGCATTTACCATTAAAATGTTTTGAAATGTAAAATATTGAAAATATTAAATATTGAAAATATTAAAGTATTTGTCTTCGTTTTAAATCAAAGTAGAGTATACTGTTAACAGCTCAAATAAATCAATCCTGTTAAATAAAATCATAATTCGACTCAAAAGTAATTTTCGTTTCGATGGTTTCTATAGTTTTTCCTGCGTTTCATTTTGAACATGCATAACTATCTGAACAAAAAATACACATGCAAAATTAATCAAAATATATGAGCAGAATTCCAGCTTAGAAATTAGTGTACAATTTTATTACAGTCATTAAATTTTATTTTGAATACAGACGATATTAGGTGTAAATTAAAATTCTTCCTATCATCCCGTTACAGAATAATTTTTGACATTTTTTATATTTAATCAACACTTATTCTAAAATGTTATACTGCAGCTAAAACTAGGTTTAGAAGAATTAGTTTCTCTTCATTAAGTCATAAACATTAATAATATTTTAATAGAAACAAAATTTATATATCGTGGACTGGCAAAATATCTATTTATAGTGGGTGTGACTGTACTACAGCTGCAAGATATCACCTGGTAGATTTTTCTTCGAGGCATTAATATAAATTTTTCCTAAACAGCATCTCAGATCCCTCGGAATTTTATCGTGTAAATGTTGGTTTTCGTAAATTAATAAAAGAAAGCAACTCTAATGTCGCACAAATTGTACAGCTTTCAAAAACCCACTACATTAAACGTGAAATGTTTTTACCCTTGTAATCCAAACAGATGTTTGAACGCTAAAACTCCCACTTTTGTATACTTTTTGAGCATCTACTTCCTCGCTGATAACAAAAACCAATAATTTAAAAGAGAAAAACCTGGAGAATACAGAAGAGAAGAATAATGTGCTCTTCTCTGGAAAGAAGATCGTAAAACTGGCGATGCAGTCAGTGCGCGCCAGCCTAATGCATGAGTCATGGCTACCTTTTCTGCTTTTTCACCGAATAACGGGATTTTTGTCCGCATCAGAGAGAATATTGCATTGAAAAGGGAGAAAAGATGTGGCACTGTTTTTCTCTGATGCATTATTCAGTGGATTCGATAGGGATTTTTTTCCCGGAGTACGGAGCTGATTATGAAGACTTGCATTCAGCAGGTGGACAGGCAAATTTTCATAGCTTTTGTAGATGAGTGTTTGATGTATGAAACGTTCTTAAAGGAGCCTTTCCAAACCTTTTTGAGCAATACTTTGTGTTACTATGTATTTATGATACACAACTTTTAAAATATTGCCTCTGCAGAATGAACTGATCCTCATCAATGAGTTTTAACTCAAAGATCACCTCTCACTAGTGGTTTTGACTATGAGCAGTATCTTTCGGTTCAAATTCATTTGAACAATTTAAATCTATTACATCACACTACTCACTGAAGTCATAGTTACCGACATAGACGCACTTAATACCATTGACCAACAGCATTGTGTTAGGCACCAATGTTCTGCGTTTTAATATCGCTTTAATGATCTATCAAAATTAAATTCTCTGCACTACACCAAGAGCTGTCAGACTGTAGATCTCTGGTAACCAACGGGTTTGATGGTCACCAGTATCTCCAGTTTCCTTTTTAGGCTACAGAAATGTTCGAAGTTTTTCTGCCTATGAAGCAACCAAATGAAAATAGCTGGTATGCAGCTTGCAGTTTTGCAAGCCAGACGTTCGATATTATGCATTTATAATTGATACTTCCTAAGGAAGTATTGCGTTTGTGCTAAATTTACGATCTTTAATTTATCTACCACGCGGCTGGCACATTGCGTTTGTGCTAAATTTACGATCTTTAATTTATCTACCACGCGGCTGGCACATAGCTAGTTCACATTGCGTTGCTGTTTGGCAAAGCAAAACATATTTAGTTTATCCGGAATTCAAAATTCGATCCGGATTGAAAGATTTGGAATAAATGCACATATTCATAATTTACTGCTCTGTGGTTCGTAATTTACTGATCTAACGGTAACTGTTAATCCGTAGGTCACCGATAACCAGGAACCTTAGCGGTCATCAGTAAACTTTCGGTTTATTTAAATTTGCTGAGTTTCTTCACCGGTGATTAGTGCCCTTCAGATCCACTTTTGGTTAAATTTTGCTTCAATAATATTTCATGTAATTTTTATACAAGCCACAGTTATATATATCAATTAATGCAATTTACCAATTTAAGCAATTTATAAATGTAAGTATGATGACCTTTAAAG
The DNA here is from genome assembly GCF_044657685.1 of Stegodyphus dumicola. Lineage (NCBI taxonomy): Eukaryota > Metazoa > Arthropoda > Arachnida > Araneae > Eresidae > Stegodyphus > Stegodyphus dumicola. The sequence goes on from NC_140769.1 coordinate 136,939,378, forward strand.
ATCACCTTGTATTTGACATAGTTTTAAAGGTATGCAATTTATATTAGACTCATGCCATACTTTTTTTTAGTATTAGCAGTATTATTGTAATTGATGAAAGAAGTTTCTGACGTCAGACCTAATCCAGAGTCATTTGAGTTTTGAAGTTAAAAAATGGTGTTTCCGACTTGTTCAGTTCGAAGATATTCAATGGATATTTCCACAAAATATATGAACATCTCAAAATGTATCGCTGACATGTGCCCAAACTCATCTATCGCTAAGCTGGCAAACTTAGAACCCAGCAGATTAACAAACACTAAACCTCATTCCGCCATCACGTAAATTTATATCCGTTTTACTCTCTGGTATATCGCAGTCGCACGGAATTTCATCATTAGGTTTTCTGAGTCACAACGCTTCCATCCCTTTTTTGCCTCCTCCCGTGTCACGCGCCATTAACTTCTGGCAGAAAAAGGGGGCTTTTGTGGTGAAGATGACCCTCCAAATGGACCGAGGGTCCTCCGAGAACTCCTGAGGGAGTTCCAACTCTCATCTCTCCGAAGAAGAGGACTAGAGACACAGAAGGGACGAGTTGAGTAGAATCACGATGGAGTGCTTCTATTGAATATTGTATTTTGATCCGAGTACCTCGGAGGTGGGTGCATTAGCGTGCGGTTGTTAATAAAGCCGAAGCGAGCCAACGAGTGGGTTGTCATTATTTTGCATGGTCTAACTTCATCGTGGAGATCGAGATTAATATGGATTGGGTAAAGTCTAGTTTTCTACCACTGGAAATTTATTAGTTTGCACTCATTTGGGACGTATTAGCCGAACCTTGTCTTAAGGGATTTGTTATTTTGCAATGATGGTAAAAAATGTTATAGCAGAACATCACTAGAAAACTCAATTGTCAAATAAATTTCAAAGAAGAAGATTTGCTTCATTAGATTACAGTAAAGCACTCTCTAAAGTTATCTGCCTGATGGAAATGATGCCTCCGTGAAGGATCTTCTAAAGGATTTGAATCGTATTGATATTACACAAAGAAAATTAAAAAATTTAAAGTACAGAAAAAAACTAAAACACCAAATACAGTTAAAAACAGCTAAAAAAATTTTCACTTAAAATTACAGTTTCTACACGAAAACAAGTTATTCGGCCAATGGACAGGAAGGCAAATTTTCGGTACACAAAATTGAAAGTTAATTTCCTTCCCACTGGGAAAAAATGCACTAAATTTGGAACACCAACTAATTTAATTGATTGTTCTACTAAGAGTATCAAATGCAAATAAATGGCGGCCTCGTTTGCCCTAGCCTTAGATTTTAAACAGTTAATTATTCTACAACTACTGCATGCAGATTAACTAAAAAATAAACTCTTAACCGAAACATAATTCAGTCATTTTTAAACAAAAAATTCACAATTTACGGACATATAAGAATAGAAAAACAGAGCTCACTGAGCTGGCTAAGAGGATATATATATATACACACACATGGAGACAAGTTTGCTACGGAAGATTGCTATAAAAATCGGGGGAGGGGCTCACATCTAGATGTTAAAGCAGTCCCATATACAAAATTTCAACGTTTCACGACTAATCGTTTTTCAGTAATGCGAGATACATACATACGTAAGTACAGACGCCACGGAAAGACCCCTTCTGATTCCATTTTAAATTCATTTTACAATTTGTTTTGAAAAAAGAGTCCTTTGTTCTTTATATGCGTACATATGTCGAGCAAAAAAAAATCAACTAAATGGATTCGAACGCGGTCAAAATGGATAATCTCTTTGAAATAATCGTGCAGTGTTCTTCAACTACTGTGTCTCTGCTGAACGTAGTGGAACTTACTATTGAACTATGAAGCGACTTATCGCCGAGTCCAACTGTGTAAAAGGTTAAAATAACCTTTTATTCACTTAATAATGACAGACGGCCCCTTCTCGGGCTTACAGGAAAGCCTCCACTTGGGCTTTAAATTAAAACAGAAAATAAGAAATTAATCTAGTGCTAAACTAAACTGACTTATCTGAAGCTATACACAGTTATCTAACGTAATTGGCCCTTAACTAAATTAACGGCGAATATCAGTAGGCATGTACAATACGTCTAAGCGTAGTAAACTTAACAACGAAGTAGTCTGACCGCAAACACGCGCCACTAATGATCCGAAGCTGTTCTGAAGTAAGCGAAAGTTTCTTTATATCTTTCTACCTCATTTACATGCAACGCGGTATTGAAAACTCACCCTGGTTGTGAGAAACAAGAATTTTAAGGAAAGGCCTTTAAAAGTTAAAAATAACTTTTAGAAAGTTAAAGTAATCCTTACAATTTTACCCGAAATATTTCGCGATTACAATATTTTATTTCATACAAGGATGTAAAAACGGAAAGTGTAAAAGGGTATTTTACGCAAGTTTGAAGTTGTTGTTCAGGATCGTCCAAGTTCCTTTTTTTCATTAATTTTTCATTTCATTTCCATTTTTACCTTAGTTTTCTATTTCGTACTTCTTTCATATATATATTTCATATATATATGCAGGATGAATCTGATACAGTGGGCAAAATTTGGGTGATAGAAAGCAGCTATACGAGCAGTAATCGTCATAGAATGTAACATCGGAACGCAAGCCGTGAAAAGTTAAATGGTAGTTTTCCACTGTCATGCTGAAAGAATTAACACAAGAATGAGAGGAGATACTGCAGAAAAGATTTTATTAACAGTAATGTAATTGATATACGTGGTCAAAGAAATTACTCAAAAGACCTTCCGCCAGCTGTAATGCAGGCTTCCCCACCTGCGACATAGGGACTGACGCACGTTTTGCGAAGAAACCAGGCATTTCCTGGTGACTGGATCCATATTGGTTTCAAAAGAACACTTGTAGATTTTTCTTACGGTCCCATAGGAAAAAGTCAGATCACGAGAGATCTGGTGATCTTGGTGCTCAAGCTATTCCTTATTAAAGAAACCTATTTCGTGTTAGATAAATAAGTTACAACATTAGAAATGACTTTTATTATTTTAGCTAATGTAGCAAATGTTGAAAAACATGTTCCGTTTTACTTATTGTAAATAAAATTCATTTAAAATTGCATTCGATAGATGATAAAGCTAAATTCGAAGATGACCTCCAGCGACATTTGCCACCTACTAAACACAATTCTTGGTAACCAATGTAAGGTGCAGAAACAAATTTAAATTGATTGCTGAATTCCAGTTAACTGGAAGGGTATCGATGATCATCAAGGGCGTTCGGCATTGGTAAAAGGCATCCCAATAAATTTAGATCGATGTAGGAAAGCAAGAGAATACAGATAGATTACTGAAATAAAATAAAATCTAAAGTCTTTGGTTACCATCAAGGCGGAGGATCACCAGTACTATGGATTCCTGGTCACGGATAGGGTATGATGTAGGGAATTACGAAGTTATGCTTTAATTGTTTTTTTTAAACTTCTCGCTTTGTTAAGGATTCATTAGCTGGGGTGGATTTAAAGAGTAGATTAAGCTAAGTTATGTCAAATAACAACAGTATGAGAATCGGTTATTTGCGAGGTCGCGAGGGAAATAAATGATATGTATGTATGAGATCAATAGCATCACTTTTCAAGTCATTCGAATAACAATTGCTAAATAATGTAGCGTACAAAGTCTTTAAACGAAAAGGTTTTTCTCAAAAATTCCACCAAACTTGCCAAACGAGAAAGATATTTCTAAATAACAATAGCTTGTTTTGATCCAGTCAATATTTATTGTAACAGATTCCAAAGTGCAGCCCAGCCGGTATTGTCCTTGACTGGCATAGTGATGGGCCCGGGTTCGAATCCCGGAGAAGACATGGTTGTAACTATTTATTCCTTCATAGAAGGCAACGGTGGTCCCCTATTAGGAGCTTCCATAATGAAATGGCCACCACTTCTGGCCCTTGTGGTGGCGAAAGGATAATGGCTATTAAATAAAGCGCCCGGCCATTAAAAAAAACCGAAAGTTGAACAAAGAATAACAGTCACATTCTGGTGCGAAGCGAGAAGTAAACGACGAATGCATTTGAAATATTGTGAGAAGCATAAGGGGATCAAATGTTAACAAGATTCCATTTGCTTATTGCCTAATCATTTATTTCCTTTGTTGTTGTTGTCTTGTCCATATTAGATGGAACAATGGTTGCCAGAGCCTATTCCGAAAAGAGGTTCGACTTCTAATTTTCCATTCCTAATTTTGAGGGAGAGCACCTCATGGAGATTTTAATTCCTTTAGTTGGAGCAAGGGATCAGGCGTTAAAAAGATTCCATTTGCTTATTGCCTAATCATTTATTTCCTTTGTTGTTGTTGTCTTGTCCATATTAGATGGAACAATGTTTGCCAGAGCCTATTCCGAAAAGAGGTTGGACTTCTAATTTTCCACTCCTAATTTTGAGGGAGAGCACCCCATGGAGATTTTAATTACTTTAGTTGGAGCAAGGGAATCAGGCGTTAAAAAGATTCCATTTGCTTATGTCTAATTATTTATTTCCTTTGTTGTTGTTGTCTTGTCCACATTAGATGGAACAATGATTGCCAGAGCCTACTCCGAAATGAGGTTGAGCTTCTAATTTTCCACTGCTAATTTTCAGGGAGAGCACCCCAGGGAGGTTTAACTCCTTTAGTTAGAATGATGATGAAGACGATAATGTTAAGGATGAACTCAACACAGCTTGCCCTTTCTTACTGTCAAACCAATATGACTGTAGGAAAAAATCGAGAATTAATCTTGAGAAACTGTCACTTCTGTGTCGAATGATAGCTGGTGAGTTTAATAAAAAGTACGAAATAGATTACCCACTCCCCACTATATTATAAGGTATTTATCCCGCCCTCTTAGCATGCCTTCGTAGTGTAGTGGTCAGCACGCTCGGTGCGTAATCGAGAGGTCCGTGGTTCGAGTCCCGGTAAAGACATTGCTCATTTTGTACCTCTCCTGCTTTTAAAAATACCCAATCTGTCTACAATGTTAGTTGATTTATGTATAGTCAACTCCAGATTAATCTGTGTTGACCGAGGACGACATCCACAGTTAACTCAAAATCATAATAGTAGTCCGTTAAAATAGTCCGAAAAAGGAGGAATAACAAATACTATATTTAACAGAAAAATAATATTTAGAATTTACCTGTATTTTCAAGCAATTTAATCTGGACAACAAAGTATGAATTAAATTAGTATTTGAAATAAGAAAAAAAACACACTCTAAATAATGAAACAGTAAACGTCATTAGAAATGAAAGAATATTATCGTGGAATGTCTTGAAAAAAAAAAAGATGTGATTCTTTTTTTATTTCCATGTAAATGCTCCGTCACACCACTCTATCCTCCTTAAGTAGTTTCCAGCAAAGAAAGATGCTGCCAGTCTCAATAGCCACTCATTATTTGCAAGGTTTGGTATCTGCAGACTATCTTCTGTTTCCTATTATGATATATGAGCTGAAATGTCATTCTTTAAAAACTATAGAATTCGAATAAAACTGTAGCAAGAGGCTTGTCAGTCAGATTTAACCAGACTGCTTTCAAAAGTCAGAGTTCTGCGAAGAACTCAAGCAACTTAATGACAGTCTTAAGCGTTACATTGACTTGCAAGGATTGCAAACAGAAGGCTATGAAGCAAGAATGTTATTTTCTTCAACTTTTAAATTAGTAGGAATTAGTCCTAGAGGTTCGCAGATGTATAGATAAGGGTACTACAAAGTAAATTAACAGTCTAAAATTTTTGGAAAGAGTGAGCTAAGGACATTCTTAACATCAAAAATGATTCTTCAGCTGCCATTTTAAACAACCAGTATTAGTCTCAATGAAGTAAACTTGAGCCTCTTTTGCAAATGTAAACTACAAGTGCGTGAATTATAACGTGAAAGACATAAATTTAAAAAACAAAGACGTGAATTGGGAGACGACTGTGGCAGAGTGGCTGTTAATTAAGCTTCTAATTAAAGGTGTTGTCATTTTCGCACTGGCAAATACGAAGCAAAATAAAAAGGAATCCATAACGAGCTTGCACACTTTGAAAAGGAAGCACTCTAAATCCAATTTGCAATTTTTGTTCCACGCGAGGAGTTCGAAATGCAATTAGTTGAAGTGTTCTATCGAATCAATGGCTCTCTTTTCAAAAGCTCCCTGCACAATTCTTTACACCCGACAAAAAGAAGAAAATGAAAGCTCACATCAGGTAGAAAATGACTTCCGAATCTGAAGCTGCCAAAACAAAGATCGAAATATATAAATAGAGATGACTGTTTTATGCCACGTTCTCAGATCAAAGAAGCGAAAACGCCATTTCGGCTCGGGGCAGATGAATTTAGCGACGAAGTTTAACCCCTAATTTGAAATACTGCCAGCTTAGTAGAAGAAAAAAGGAGAATTCGAAAGAGTTAAATTCGATACTGAGAAAGAGGAGCGACGGGAATAACATGGCAGAGTAAGTCGAAGTATTTTTATTTTATTTTAACGATAAATTATTTCGTGTCGACATGAAATATAGGAATAAATAATTTCACCAGCAGTTTTATCTTATAAATAGAAAAATTTCAATACTTGGCAGTAACAAAAGGGCTTAAATTAAGAATTAAATAAAGTAATGATTATTTAATTATAATAATTAGCCAATTATGTCTTTAAATTAATAAAGAGTTTGCTTGCGCTTATTACAATACACCGATATTCTTAAACTGGTAAAAGAACAATTGCAAACATAAAAGAGATTATTAAAATAATGACTTAGAAGCTAACGAAATTGCAGTTTTTATTTATTCATTTATAATTACATGAACATCATAATTATTCTAGTAACTCGTTTTGTATTATTTTCGCTAGTTTTCTTTATTAATAACAATCTAATTTTACATTTGAGGTCGTATGATTTTAACACATTAATAGCAAACCTATAATTTTCATTTGTTTAACTAATAGATTTTTATTAACGAAATAAATTTAGTTAAACACGCTTTTATTTATTTTTATCATGAAAGAATTGGGTATTTGTGCATGAAATCATATGTCATATGAAATTAATCATATGAAATTAATCATATGATCATATGAAATTAATATATGAAATTGTCATATGAAATTAATCATATGTCATTAAATTAAAGTCGGTACCATCGGTGACTGAATAGGTAAAGACCACCGAACCATGTTCGAATCACGGAGACGAAGCCGAACTACGAGCCATTTTCCTCAGAAAGCGCTCCGCGAGGGCAACCATCCCTTTAAATAGGCAACCCTTGTATGCTTTATCGTAAGTTAATAAATAAGCGTAGGAAAATAAAATCATAGAACATCAAGACAAATTTTGAATCGAAATTTCAAAAAATATCTTTAAGTGAATTGATTGTAATTATTCGTATGCAGTTCATTTCTTCGCCATCATATCTATTTTACTTGAAATTATGTCACAGACCAAGATTTTTGTAAAACTTTAAAAAAACAGTTTTAATGCGTTAAATATTACTTTTAATGCATTAAGATATAGATGTACGCAGTTTTTCCCCGCTTACTTTAATGTATTAGTCAATGTATGCGAATTTTGTATATGTTTTGTTACAGTGTACAATAAGGTTTTGTTACAGTATATGTTGTATACGTTTTGTTACAGTGTACAATAGGAATTAAACGCGTAGGCAATTAGATAGGCAACAATTTACTTAGCTGTTTGGTTAAAGCGTAACTTCCAACTTCTATGTACATAGGCAAACATATTTGTAAGATATTGCATTTACCTTTTTTTGAAAATGTAAACTCAGAGTTTAGACACAATATACTGAACCAGGTTTTTCTACTTGTAGTTAATCAAGATATATATTATACCTTGCTCTGGAATTATGAGAGCATCACATTGTATTGTGCCAAGTGTAAAAAATAATGTAACCCAGTATATTGTAGTAGTATAATAGCCCAAGGTATTATAGTGGAAAGCTTTGTAGGTATTGCTTCGTACTTACAGTACTAAGTAGATCTAATCTCGTTGTATTACAATCAGAAAGAGTTATTTGCTAAATCAAGATTTATATTATTCCCTGTCTTGTTATAATATATATTATAGTGCAATATTGCATGTACCTAGCGTAAAATGCATTGTAGAACTGTAGCGAACAAATTCGTAGCAGGATTTCTCAGGGTACTGTAGTTTTGTATCCAGTGTAGTTAAAGTAGCTTTTAGCAGCTAAAGTAGAAGTAAATTTAACTACTAGGAAGGTAAAGACTGTAAAAAACTATGTAAGATACTTGTAAACATATTGTGTATCTCTTTTGACGGGAAATGAAAAATGTTGTCGAATCCGGAAATCGTGATTCTTCACTTCCAACATTAACTTAGAAGTACAAAGTGAGGAACTCTACAAGTTGAAAAGTGAAATTCCTTTTATAGTGAAACGCCACAAAATGGCAAAGTGAAATTAATAGCTCTTTTGGGCTAACACCCTTTGGGCTAGAAAAAACATTCGAAAACCGTCAAAGAGGATATTTCCGTTGAAATATGACACCCGAAACTTTTTGCGGTTACAGTACTTCCTTTAATTCGTATCAGAAAGAAAAGAATACTAAATCGAACTTTGCAAAAATATCTATAAAATATTGCTTCGGTATCGCAAGCCCGTTTGTGTGCAAAATTCGAAGCAAAACTACGATGATGTGCTTTAAGTCAAAATTAACTTCAAGCTTCGAATCAAACAAGCAAACTAAATTAACTAAATCTGTAATAAAAAATTATCTGCAACGTCAAAGATTACATATTACCCAACGTTTGGAAATATGGTCTCAGGATTGCATCGTTCACAAGCGAACGTTTACAAGATGAGCAAATGACAGACACACTTATGTGCTCGTCCCTCGTGTATTCTCCCTACCGTGAACATAAATCAAAAATGCTCACCCCCTAAGGGAAAAGTGTTATCTCACGTGTCACCCCCTAAGCAATCCGCTGCCGAGAATTACCTACTGGATTGACTGATGGTCGTACTCGCCGTGACCTAATCACTGAAAGCTTTCGGAATGGAATAGCTTCTTTATTTAATTAGCAAGTGACGCAACTCCGCCATCCTAATAGAGATTGACATCGTCCATGTGATTGGAACAACAGAAAATAGCGTACGGGCCTCTGATCAAGTCTCGTGAGGTTGAAGTTCATCATTAGCAACCATGCAATAGTTTAGAAGCCACGCCGAAGCTCAGAGAAGACTTTTGAAGGTTAGGGAATATACACAATGAATTAAAGTTATGGGGTATCTCAGCGAGAATGAGTTGAAGTGCTATGAAACAGTAAGAAATTACTTTCAAACTCTCAATATTTCTGAAAGTGGTAAGGAAAGTAGGAGGACAAATATGAATCTAAATCATCAAAAACACGTAATGATTAAAATATTATTACGAATTAATTTTAAATATATGTGAATAACTTCAGCCAAAATCTACTAAATTGCAGTATGTTTTTACGTAAATTGTAGTATGTCTTGTAGAATGCAACACGAAAGGCCTCAAGAAGGTGAAGCACCCACAGAAAAATAAGGGTACAGTGGTCCATTTAACAACTGAGGTTCCACCAAGCTAGTGGTGATTTCAAGAATAATTTTGTTCGCAGATTTGGCGATAAATCGCCAAACTTGGCGATTTTTTGGCGACAATTTTATACGACTCATATGTAATTGTAACTGTATCCAGTCCTATGTAACTGTACCTGTGTATGCCTTCCAGCAATTTCGAGAAATGGAAAGTACTGGAAATTTCTCGGCGGAAGTGAAAAACTATAGTATAAATTTTCGGTAAAGTTCAGAGTTTAGCTCAGAGTATTGAGAAACGAATGTGCAAGCTTACGCATTTGAAGCTTTTTATATTGGTGTTTAACATTTTTAATAGTTTGAAGTGGTAACTGCTAACTGTGCTCGGTCATGCTAAGAAGAGCTGCGTTGTAAAATTTCCAGAACTGTACAGTGTATTAAAAAGAAATTTCATCAAGTTATCATCGATTATATATGCATTCATTTCATTACGAACCCTTACGCGCATAACAATATTTAGAAATAAAAATTAATTATATATGCAAGTTTCAAGATTCCGGCTGCAGTTGGCCTTCAGTTTATTTTTATTGAAGGTGGTGCTCATCTACATAGGGCCAATCTGGTGAATGATTTTCGAAGATAGTAACAGGACAGATCGGCCACCCAGGTATCCAGATCTCAACTTTATAGAACATTATAAGGTATTTCTCCCGCTTTCCTAGCGTGCCTTCGTGGTATAGTGCTTAGCACACTGAGCCGGTATTTCAGCGGTAAGTGGTTCGATTCGCGGCGAAGACGATTGCTCATTTTTCATCTTCCCTGCTTCCAAAAAAGTACCTAATATCTCTACAGTGGCGCCCGAACTAAAAGGATGTTGGATGATGAATCTCCACATTTAGGATTTGGCGATTGGGTCCCCTAAAATCCCAGTTGTCCTTTAAAAAGGGTAGTATATAAGGTATTTCTCCCGTTTTCCTAGCGTGCCTTCATGGTGTAGTAGTTAGCACACTGAGCCGGTATTTCAGAGGTCCGTGGTTCGATTCCTGGTGAAGGTGATTGCGCATTTTTCATCTTGCCTGCTTCCACAAAATACCTAATGTCTCTACATTTCTGAAACGCTCTTGGGAGGGCAATTGCAATTCGTCTTTACCCTCCTTCATTGCAGAGGAATGCGTTTTAGAATATTCTCACTTCGTCTGTAGCATATCGCAAATTTCGTCGCCAAATAGACGATTTCACACCAAATCTGGCAATCCTAACATACCCGATACATTTTTGAGACTCTTACACCTTAAAAACCATAATGTTTCCTTCGAATATGTGACTGTTGCAAGAATTTGGATAGTTTATTTATTTTAAGAGCAATTACTTCCAACTTTTTACAGCTGACTACATAATATAGCTGCTTTCTGAAATAGTAATCAGAAAGTTTGTGTTGCCAAAAATATTTTTATAATTTAATCCGCTTTGTAACAAAATGTTTCGGCCTGTTTCCACCTCGCGCGCACAGTTTAAAACATTTTGTTGCATAATTTAATTCCATATTTAATATATAGCTTTTATAACATTTGGAAACTACTGTGAACTTAAATTCTAAAAATTTCATGTTAAATTTTATTTTATTTTGAGTTGAGTTTATAAAATGTATTTTATTAAAAAAAATCTGTAATGTTTTCTTCCATAAAATTTTTCAATATTAAAATATTCATCAGATTTTTGGTTCAGTTAAAAATAGTGCCCATATAAAGAATTCCATCAAATTTCAAGTATGTACCATTAACCATTTTTAAAATATCATGCGTGCAAGGTGGAAACATGGCGAAATATTTTGTCACAAAGAGGATAAAATTACAAAAATATTTGTGGCAGCACAAACTTTCTGGTTGCTAGTTTCCAAAGCAGCTATATTACGTAGTCAGGTGTAAAAGGTTGAAAGTAATTGCTTTTAAAATAAATAAAATATCACAATTCTTCCAACAGTCACATATTCGAAGATCATGAAGGGTTTAAGGTGTATGAGCCCCCTTAAAAGATGAGATATCATCAAAAACGTCAAACTCTGAAGCTCGTTTTATACTATTAAATAGTGATCTGTGATATTTCACGATATTTAAGGAGAATCGGCCTTTTTTCTCTTATTCTTCTCGAGCTAAATATAGCTGTTACCGTGCTGTACAAGTGTTAATTTCTATAAGCTTCGATTTCTTCATGTTCATCTTTCATAATTCTTAAATTATTAAAAGGATATTCACAAAAACGAAGCACGCAACAATATGCACTAAAAATTTAAAATATGAAGTTTTGTGTATGGTAGAATTTTTTATAGTACTTAAGAGAAAATAAAATCTTGAGTCACAGCAAAATATTGTAAATGCTGTAAAAGACTTTACATATTTCGAGAGGGCTTACGTACGTCACTTTTTCAAAGAAGCATGTGGTTATCCCCCCCCCTAAAAAATCATATAAATTATTTATGAAGAAGATAGACCTATGTTAGTTTCCCTCGAATTCTGCGAAGTTTTACATAAAATCTACAACATTTAAAGCACCCTGCATTTTTGCACATTTTATGCTCATTTCGTTCTTGAAGTACATTGTTTTTAAAGTATTGTTTCCATAAAATGAAGCACTTTGGTATTATACATTTTAAGTCAGTGAATTGGTAATGTCGTAGATGTTTATAGTAAATTTAGATTTGTTTTCTAATGCCACCATGGAAAATATTCTTGGATGTGCAATACAACGGAGGATAAAAGAATCTTAGAAGAGGAAACAACAGCTACAACGATCACTCACAGTAATTGGAAAGAAGAGCCAATCCACAAGAGGATTGGGTTTTTCCTGTTCTCTGAATTTTTGTTTTGGTAATAGATGCCTGTTTCGATTTTATGTTATGCTTTACGATAGGACTCGTAATGTAAGAATATTTTAGGCTTGGATGCTACGAAGAACAAGGTGAAAGGTTTCCAGAGCTGTAAAAGAAATTATTTTGCACTGGATGCGCTTTACATAGCTTTAGAAACAAGCATTTCATAAAAATTATTAGTTTGTATGCCATAAACTAAATGTATTTTAATTTATATTAATTATATTGATTAATATATAAAAGTAAAATATCTCTTTTAAGATATAAATAAATAATTTATAGCTTCTAAAAGCCTCAATGCATTAAGCAAGTATTTGTCGATTAAATATTAAACGGAAAGATTTTGCGCTTTACTAAATGGTAGCCCATGGGAAATGGATATTTCCTAGGCCGTATGGAAGGCAGTCGAAAGGTATTATGTTCTATTGAGTGGCAAAGATGCAGAGTCCCGTGTATAGTGAATTTATAATTACGTAATTCATGAAAAATTTGAGAAACTTGGCTAAGGATATTTCTAATGTCAAAAAATACGGTGATGGCCGTCAAAGCCGTCAACAGTGACCGGCGGGTAAATGGTGACTAGTGTGAGGTCCGGAGCAGGAAACAGGAAAAAATGAGTAACACCGTTGCCGAGATTTGAACCTCGGACCTCTCGATTGCTAGCCGTATGTGCTTCTAGTTACACCACGCTAAGGTTGTTTTAGTTGATCATGGCAAAACACACTAGGGTTATTTGCTTAAAGGAATGGATGCCTCTGTGGAAGACTTTCTACGGGAAAACTGACTGTTATGCAAGTTACACATAGATAAAAACATGAAAACGCCCATTCAGCCAACCCATTTGCCTGGAATCGAAGCCAAGTCAGAACTACAAGTAATCAGCGATTTTAACGCTCGGCCACTCTACTATACTAAGGAGGGAGAAATAATTTAACATTGTTAAATCGAAGGAAGCCAGCAACCTGTAGGCTGACAGTTACCAATGTCGAGTCGTGCAGACTGCCCTGCAATGAAAACGACAATGTTTTGGTTTTCGGCAGGTTATGGCAAAGCGCACTAGGGATATCTACCTAAGGGGAGGGATGCCTTTGTGGAGGACTTTCTAAGTGAACGGCAAGTTGCAATGAAAACAAATGCTTTGTAGCGGAATATAATGTAACACTCGAAGAATTTCGGAAGATATAAAAAGCAGTATAAAATTATATCCGTAAACTTCCTTAAAATAAATCAGTTAGAAATAACTATTATAAACGAATAGTTTTGAATATTATTCCATGCAAAAGAAACCTAACTATAAAGAATGTATCAAATCGAATAACTTGAGAAATCCAAATAGTGAAGTGATGAAAAAAATATATTAAAAGTTAAAATGTAAATATGTACACAATAAAAATTTCGGAAAGTAGCTTTTAAGGTAAACTGCAATCATTTTTCATCTGTTAAACACATTCTTTTTATTTTATAAAAGAAAACGTTTAAAAAAATAAATTTTCAGTTAATTGTTTTTCCCTAACTGTAGCAAATCATTGGATGAAAAAGTTTTAATTTAGTATTTTTGATTTCCTGCTTCTTTCTGTATATTAAATTAAACACCTAATTAGTGCTTCGTAAACGAGACGGGTACAATTCTCTGCTATATTTCTTTCCTTTTAACTTCTTTTCTTGATTTTTATCTTTTTAATTAAACTAATTTCGAATTAAAAATGCAGTATTCGCACTCCCATTGAAAAAGCAGTGTATGCAGAAATACACGAGCACAAGTAACAGTCTTCATAAAAGAGAGATATAACAGAAAACTGAGTGAAAAACGCTTTAACAACTACCTTCTAGAAAAAGGAAAAATCCATGCTATTGTTTTGGAGAGTTTTTGTTTTACAAACTGCTAACAATCGAGAGAGAGAAATTGGAGAGGGGGGAAGGCAAGAAACAGGAGTCAAGAGCGGGAGAAAATCCAGTTCGGGATATCTGGTATTGCGACAGCGCCTAGGGACAGCTAGAAAGACAATAAAATAAAATGAAATAAATAAATAAAAAAAAAAAAAAAGAATATGACGAAAGTGGCCATAACCTGTTATTTGGAAGCAGTATGGCGGATATGAAACTGTATCGATTCCCGAGAGTTTAGTATTGGCACAAAGAAGTTCGGGAGAAACACGATGGTGTCTACATCAGCACCAAAAGTACTATACAGCAAATTTGAAATTTGGAGAACATTAAGTCGAGCAACTAGTTTCTTCCTCTTTAGGAGAATCCAATACCTTTTGAGTGAATTTTTTTTTTTTTTTTTTTTTTTTTTTTTTTTTTTTTTTTACAGTTTGAGAACTTTTCTCTTCCTTTTATGAATATTATTAAGTGGTTAATATAAGACAAAATGATTAAGACAAAAGCTGAACAAAAAATTTGCCAATAATTTTTTTTTGTTCAATGTTAATATTTTGAAGAAAATTTTAACAATTAAAATGTCTTTCTTCTACAATTGTCAATGTTTTTGCTCTATTTTTTATTGTATTTATTAGAGTGTTCTTAATAATTCAAGGATCGATATTGCAATTAATGAATTAATTTACGAGAAATAAAATAAAAAGCATAATTTTATGTAAAAACATATATATAAATTATGTATGTAAATTTTATGGAAAAATATGATCTCAATCACGCTTTCGCTTCCTATTATTTTTTTTCACTATTTTACAAAACCCATGCTATTTTCTATTAGGCACATAATTTTAAACAAACAATAAAAATATTAAATAATTTAGTACACATCTGTATAAGTTTCAGGACTTTAAGTAAGAGGATTTATTCAAAAAGTTTATCTGAGAAAAAGCAGTTTAAAGAATCTAAACTGTCTGAATGATAATTAAATCATTTCAAATTTCTTATAAATTCATTACTGAATTTCAATACTTTCATATATATATATATATATATATATAATAGGCCTAGTACTTTTCAGTTGATTAATGTAACATAAATTACGAGCTTTTTAGAATATCTGACCGGATATATTGCAAAAATTCATAATACGCAAGTAGAATTTTTCATTACCTGTTTTTTTATTATTATTATTATTATTATTATTATTATTATTATTATTTTTTATGCTAAGAATAATTTTAGCACAAATACTAAAAAAAACAGGTAATTTTTCATTAAATGTTTTTTTATGCTAAAAACTATTTTAACACATATACCAATTATAATATATTTTATAAAACACTTACAATCAATGTCAATAATATATGCCGTTTTATTTATTTTTACTTCCTTGTACGAAGTAAAAAGGAAGTATTGTAATCGCGAAAAGTTTCAGGCAGCGTATTTCAACGAAAATATCCCATTTTGACCTCTTTCAAATGCAATTTAACGATGTATTTCCGTGATATCTGTATGTAAGGACAGAATAAAACCCTCTCTTCCTCCAAAAAAAAAAAAAAAATATAAAACTGCTTTAAAAATGAATTCTGAAGAGAATTTTTCGTGGCGTCTGTACGAACGTATGTACGTATCTCGCATAACTCAAAAACGAGTAGCTTCAGAACGTTGAAATTTTCTATATAGGACTGCTATCACATGTAGATGTGCAACTCGTATTTTGATTGCAATCGGCCGCACCAAACGTATATAAATATATTTATATATATATCCACTCTGTTATCCGGCTCAGTGATCTCAGTTTCTTTACTCTTATATGTTTGTAAATTGTACATTTATTGCTTTAAAAATGATTGAATTATGTTGTTCTTATCTTCCGGTTAAGGTTTTTATGCATTTAGTAAATCTGTATGCAATATTTTTAGAATTATCAACAATTTAAAATGATTTAAGTGCCGCTAAGCCTAATAATGTTTTTGATGGCGGCCATTGCTCTTGTTTACATTTGAAACAGAAAGATAGCGGATTTGTTGCCAATATAAAGAAATTTAGCTTAGCAACAACAAAAATAACGCCTTCATTTATTATTTAAATCATGCTTAATCCTTTCTGAAATTTTTTCGAGGAAATAAGCGTTTAAGATTTAATTCGTAATTTTTAATACAGATATATTGAATGAGAAATACTCAATCGTCTGTGAAAAACTGTTTTTTTTTGTTTGTTTTGTTTGCTTAATTTCTTTTATACATAGTTCTAGCTTTATTATAGTATTTGAATAGAACATGTGACAACGATTAGATAATTTTTTAAATGATATAAATTTTGTGCATTCTGAGTTATAATATGAACGAAATATAATACTGTTAAGTGAACCTAGCTCCAGATTGTCGCTATAGTAAACAAAGTGAAGTTTAAAGAATGCATTTATTCTATTGTGGTTTATGCGCTGTCGGCGAAGTAGGTTTAATTCAATCTAATAAGTTTAAATGAAATGAAAAAAAATGCGTATAATTTAATATTCCATACAAGGAAGTCATGTGGTGTACACATCAGATTTTTTCAAAAAGCGATATTTGAAATTTTAACAGACATCAAACAATTTATTTAAAACCGCTCAGCAGCATATGTGATATCTTCTCTTCTTTTAGCCATTTGTTCTCGTATATAAATTGCATTTTAAATTAATTTAGTTGTATTTTAATTAATTAAAGAGTTTAATGTTTGTTCCATCACTATTTCAATAATGCTACTGCCAGGAAGTTGGACACATTCATGACGCTATTTATTTCTCTTTGTGTCCTATCGCAAATAATTTCAATTTTTGAAGAAACATATAAAAATTGACTGATAATACACAGAGAAATATGTGCTGATATATATATATATATTCCATAGATATAGATAGAAAGAGAGAGACACACCTGCCAGTTTAAAGGTGAATTTTTTTCCAACTTTGTATTTAAATAAATCAGTTTATGCATCTAAAAAGAGTTTGCTGATAGTTGCAGTCATATTTAATTATATGCCTCTTTTTCTAGATTTTTAATAAGTTACTGTAATAATTAATGTTTAAAAAAATGAACACTGAGGGGGGCGTAGTAGTATTTAAAGGGCTGTCAAAATTTTTAAAAGCCTTTTTATACCATTTATTATTTTCAGATCATTTCAAAATTTCTCTTCAATGTAGTAAGGGTATTGAAGACTTATTTTAGCAAAAAATCGAAGAGTCGGTAATTTCATCGATTTTGGGGGTACCAAGTAGCCAGTGTACCGTCACATCGTTGAGCATTTCCTAACAAAGAAACATTTAGCAGTTCTTAACCATCCATCTTATTAACCAGATTTTTCACCTTCTTATTCTTTTCTCTTTCTGTGGGGACATGATTCAAGAACATAAGCAATGTTCCAAAAGATGTGTTCTACGAACGAATCAAGCAACTATATGAATGTGGCAAATGCTTACATTCAATTTGACTTGCACGTTTTTTCGATTAAAATTATTGTAAAAGGGAAAAATATTGAAGTGAAATACATATATTTAACATCCCCTTCTTCACGGTACATGCAATAGAAACTAAAAAAAAATTAAAAAAAAAAAATACTGAAACCCCAATGAGATGAGATTTTATTACAAAAAAGATCGGGAAAAAGATTAATTCTACACTCCGAGAAACTTTAAATATTTTCCTCTGCCGTTATCTTCCCAAAACCAGCCCGCCGTTTTCAACGAAAGCGCAACTTCGAATTTCGATGACAAAAAGAGAATTTTTTCCCCCAAGCATCTAAGAGAGAGCAAGGGAATTTCCCTATTTATAAATCATTCCTGGATTCCGGCATCATTTGGAGAAAATCCCCCGTTTTGCGGAGGAGAAGAGAAAGAGTATTTTTCTGTCTTTCTCTGCTTGCGTGTTTTGTTGGAAACGGTATTCTCCTTCTTCTTCCATGAATAGTTTTGCATTCATCAACAAACTTCATCAAACGCTGCGGGAGAAAATGAAAGGGGAAAAAACGGATAGGAAAACGGATAAGATTTTCCTTTCCTTTGTGGGAACGGAACTCGATATTGGGAATGGGAGCAAAACAGGAAGATGCTCTGATCCGCGTCTCTTCCCCTTTTTATGCGGAAATTAAACTACTTTGGATTTTTTTTATTACTCTCGTTTTTCCCGTTACCTTTGAAACTAGTTTTTCTTTTTATGCATTGCGAGAACATGTTGTAGAAATGTCTACACTGAACTCAACCACGTGTCTCTTTCTTTAAAGGCATTTTTGAACGTGTGTACTTTTCATTTTAAATATATTTAAAGTGACTGAAATAAATATCACGAATGACTCTATATCGGAATAAGTATATATGCTGTTAGAAATACTTTTATAAATTATAGCAGTGTTGTGAATTCTCATAATCATTTAAAGGAATTATAATCAATTATATTTTAATAAATTTTATCAATTAGGTCCGTTATTAAAATCTAAAAGAAAGATAAAAAATAATAAAAAACGATTTCATTGCTTAGCAATCAATCTTCGTAAATCAGTTTTAATTTATAATATAAATTAAAGATCTTAAATTACGTGGAGTAGCAGCATAAAGCTGGATATTTGCTTTGCTAATTTAACCATTTAGAACGATAACAGCTACTTTGAATATGGTAAAATATGCCAGAGCCCTTTGCCATAGGAAGAAATGTGCCTTTGCGGAGGACATTTTAAAAGAAACTGGCTCGTGCTACCGTTGTACATGGGAAAATGAAAGGTTAGAGAACTACATGGACTGCTCTTGTGTGATGTTGCTGACTCTTAGTCTGTTCTTAGAAGCATCGTTTTGATATGCCACTCTTCTATAAGTAAGTGACTTCAGCGTTGGAAGGAGCCTAATGTTTTTGTCTGCTGATGTTAGAAACACCTGACGGTAGCTCCCATGCCACTCCATTCAATAAGAATTTGAATCCGGGTCGAACTACCAATGTTCAACACTCTTATCGTTTAACTGCTGACGGTCTGCCATGTAAAATGTTAATTAAACATGTTACGTATCGGACAGTGGTAATAGCTAATATGTTGCTTGAATCTTAAATGTGTGGTAGCGTAACGTAACAAAGAATGTTTTAAAGACCATTGTAAAAATGTTTTTAACGTCAGTAATAATATAATGATTTAAAATGTTAAGAACTCATTTATTGTTTTCAAACTGCTCACTTTTATAGTATGAACTTTTTTAGAGGAGTTTCTCAAAATTTTTGGACAAACGCACTAAGTTACGTTTCGCTAAAATACTATGCATATATCATCCACAAGATTTGAAAAAATATTGCCATTCTCTTCAAATGAGATCTTTAGTTAATTTTTCTCTTGGCCTAGCAGATTGCCAATGCGCAGATATAATGTAAAGTATAATGCGTTGAAAAAAATACTGCCGAATTTGAAATGAATTCTTGTTACGTTAAAGTATTTTTAATATTTTTAATGCAAAATCTATCTGGGATATTTTAAAGTATCTTTTATCTATAAATATATCTAACTGATAATTTATAAATGGTAAAGGATATTCATAATGTTATATAATACATACCTCGTACGGAACCATTTTATTTTAAATGAATGGGGAAGGTTACTTAGTTACTTAGAGCCTAATCAACATTTAAGTAAAACCGTATTTAAATTTGTGGATTTCTTAAGTTTACAATTATGTGTGTTTTGCAGAAGTCCTTTTTGGGGAAGATAATAATGGTAATGTATCATTCTTAATTAACTATTAGTCACCCAAACACAACGAGTGAAAAACATTTATTTTTGCACGATCTGTTTGCCTTTATCAAAGCTGCTCTTGCGCATTCGAATGGAAGGGATGGTTTGGGGAATTGGAATAATTCCAACTCACGTCGGCAGTCGAATTGCCGACAAAATCGCCTTTCCAAACAATTCCCTTATTGCACGAGGGCATACACAAATTTCTACTTGCAGAATTTAACTTCCACGAGATCTGGAATAAAAAAAAATAATTATTGTATTAATGATCGTCTGCCCAAGAGCGGTTCGTTAGTGTACGGACAGAAGTGTAAAATTCAGCATCCCCCGGGGTACCGAAACTAACTTTCTTGGAAGTTTCGTAATGAATGCATTTAAAAACCGAAAGCGTTGATCTTTTTATTTTTTTAGTTCTCCATTCGGGTTATCAGTTGGAAAGGGAACTATTTTATTAAAGTTGCGGAGGAAAATTACGATAGTGCGAAAATGGATTTCTCCCGTTTCAGGTAGTTTGGCAAAGAATTTAACCGCGAAAATTGTCTGAAAGAGCTAAGAAGAACGTATGGTAAAGAAGAAAGCAAACTTGACGTTTTAAAACTAGAGAAAATTCAATCTTTTTTTTGGGGCGCCGATTTTTATAAAAAAAGGTTAAGAAGACTTAACACTGCTTTATCTTTTCCAAGATATAAATATATTTATCACACGAGGGTAATTAAAGAAAGAAAAGAAAGGAATGCTTGCGATGCGAAGGAAACACACCAATGTAAACGCATAATTCGCTTTAAAAAATCTGATGTGGCGGCCACATGACTACCTTGTACTTCCTATTGAACAAAACATATATTTACTGCACTTCATTTACTTTCATTATCGATCCCTCGAGCCAATTAGGAAACGTCACAAAAATTGCAAAGTTTGAAATTAAATACCTCCAAAAGTTTTGTCGTACTTTCATTTCTTTTGTAGTCTTAAAAATAAATATACGAAATTCACGAGATTTATATTTTAAAACTACCAGTCAAACTTCTTGTACTTTTATATTTTTCTAAGTATAGGAACCAGGAGACATAAGCTTTCCTAAGTATAGGAACCAGAAGGTCGCATTGAAAGTTAGATTAGTTAGAAGGAAAGATATATATTAATAATTAATTTCAATATGATTATATCCTAGGATATAATAGAAGAAAAATTAACGTAATGAAAAATTATTTAAGAAGAAACGCTATTGAAATTAGAGATTTTTAAATTGTAAATCTTAGAAAAGTTATTACGTATTGCAAAAAGAAAATGTTGAAATATGTCATAAAGTATCGTCTCTCTTCTTTGTGCATGTTTTCGGGATGTAACGGTAGCACAATCGGCGCGTATTGGAGAGGTCCAAGTTCGAGTCCCGGCAAGGGCATCGCACATTTTTCACATCTTCTGCTTCAAAATAACCTAATGACTCTGTAATGCATTAAATTTAATGACGAATTGAAAATGTCGATTTGATAGAAAAATCCTGATTTTTCAAGGCGAATTAGTCTCTTTCCATAAGATCACCACAGTAAACACCACATAAACGTAAAATACTGCTCAAAAACTACTATTGGTATAAAAGTTAAAAATTTTGAGTATAGATTGATATATCTACGTTACCTTTAAGCATTAGCACGCACTTTCTTAAGGCTTTCTTAATATCTACATCAAACGAACAAAAATAAACAGGGTAAATTCTCTTTAACATTCAAGGAATATCTCATATCAGCAAAATCATTCACAGAGTAATGTCTGATACTCAGTTACATCACACGATTTCCAACCGAATCATTGATCTATCTTACTGGCGCACGGCTGTAATTTAATCAAATTTAAAGGTTCTCTAACAATTATAAAATCTTCACTAAAAATCCTTCCTATGGTTTCGAAAATGTGTTTCTCGAGAACTTCCAGAATGTCGCCATGTTGACGAGACATCACTAAGTGTCACCAACTTGACGACGAAAACTGTCGCCAAGTTCTTTCAAGAGATATTTCTACCCATATCTCAGGTTCTAATTGAGCAACTTTAAAGTTTACACAGGGCTGGATTCGGAATTACTAAATCTACAACTGTATACTTGAAATAAATATTTATAAACAGAGTACGTTATGACGCATTCGATTAAATAAAAATGACAGTTAAAATTATTACATGAAACGAACCAAATAAGCGAAAAAAATTAATAAAAATAATATATTATACTATAAAATAACAACCAAGGAAAAACAAATACTCACATGTATTGCAACATTTTGGTTGGCATGTTATTATTTTGTTTGACATATAACTTATTTTATATTGGCGTCTATTTTGTTTTCAAAGCGTAATCAGTTTACATAAAATTCTTTAAAAATTAAAAAACTGTGAAATATTAAAGATCATTATTATGTTAATTTTCCTAATATACAATTATGCAAACGTTTCTCGTCTCTTTTTAAATTGAAAGTACTTTTGCTAACTCCTAAAACTATATCTTTACAATCGAATTTTATTAAAACCCAAATCAAAAGGAATTTCACTTATAAAACCTCAGCATTTTTTTCCTCCAGTATTTCTTAGAACTTCAAGTGGTAGGAACAGAAGAATATGGGAAATGCTAAAAAGCAGTACTATTGATTATATAAAGGAGTATAGACGATTACCGATTGGAAACTCTTTGCTATAACACAATTAAATTTGCTCATTCGTTTTAGTTTAGATGGAAATCTTAATTATAGAAATGGTTTGAAGAAATATTGGAATTCGTTTTGGTATTTGTAAACTATTTTTATAGTTTTATATAAATACCTGTTTCAAAATGTTATTAAAACTACAGATAAAAAAGTTGACATACTTTCTGAAAATTGTTAAGCAAGGAAACAGAAACTTAATTTCATTCCACCATGCATTTATTGTATTATAAATTCCAGATACTTTATGCTGCCATGCATGTATTTCTTTATAGATAACACATTTAGCGTAAGCTTATCTAACGCATTGTAATGCAAACAAACAAAAGAAGAAAGTATATAGTTGGTGCCATGTATATTATATTTCGATAAATATAGTATACATGGCACCAACCGAACCTATATTTCGATAAATTTTGCATTTTTTTAAACCAAAAATAAATACATTTTAATAAAAATTGTAAAACCTAGTATTTTTCCAGAAAATGTGGCTAATCTCATATTTAAGCTTTTAAGATATATGCGGAGAAATATCTTTAAAACATTGTTTTGAAAGGTAAACAAAATATGCATCGGATTATTAAATACCCAGCACGGTTACACTTACAAAATCTCTTTCCCTTAGCATAATTTACAAGCTTCGCTTCTGAAACAAAAGTAAGAAACAGTGTTTTGATGCAAAGTGCTTTGATCCTAGATCAAATATTAGAATGTAATATCTTAAATTCTACGGACGTTTAAATTGTGTTTTCTTTTGGACTGAAATTTCGTACGCAGGTAAGATTTTTGAGCGTGTATCTAATAACGTTTTGAAAAGACGTTTTTGCTTAAACAGATATACTTAGATTCATGATAAACAATTTTTTAATATAATCGCATTTAGTATTTGCGAAGATATCCATTTTCAAGTAATGCATATGAAAGAACTGCCTTGTTAAAATTTTTGAGCAGCATATCCGTTTTGGTTTCATTTCCAATTTTCTTTTCAAATAAATAAATGAAAACATAGAATAAAAGATTCTTGTTTTTTATATCATCTAACACTGTATCAATTCTGGCATATTCTGATCTTGATTCAAATTCCTTGCACGGCTTATTAAATTCTACATATTTTTTGCTGTAATACATTTAAACTATTTCCTCGTATTATTCTTTACTGAACCGATCCCTCAAAGCAAGTCAAAAATCACATCAAAAATTACAAATTTTGGAACCAGGTATTCCGGTAAACGGAAGTCACACTTCGTCAAATTTCTTTTAATTTTATTTCTTCATAAGGAAATTAAACCTTTTTCAAATATAAGAATCGAGACACTGAATTAAAAGTGAGATTTCGTTATTTATCCAAAATTATTATTATTTTAAATTTGACATTGTCAAAACAGGGATATTTTCCTCATTTAACGTACTTCTGTAACTGCAAGCAAGAGTGCGATCAACGATTGCAAAAATAAAGACCGGGTAAAGAATTTTAAGCTGCAAGGTAAGGAGTTCGGTGTATACATATATATTTGTGTGTGTGTAGATGTGTAGATATACTTTTAATATTGACGATTGCAGTTAAAAAGGGAAGTGCACAACTAGATGTTATAGCAGTCCCATATACAAATTTCCGACGTTCTACGGCTAATCGCTTGAGATTTATACGAGATACATACGTAGGTAGGTACGTACAGACGTTGCGAAGTCCATTTTAAATCCACTTTACAAGAATGATTTATGTACATTTTGAACCCATTTTAAATCCAGTAAAAAAGAGTCCTTAATTCCCTCCATACGTGCAGTGCACCTAAAGGAAGAGGCTCCTAGACCTGGCATGCACAAAGCAGCCTTTACGCGGTTGTAGAGTCCACTTGTTTAACTTCTAAGTGAAAATCGTACGTATAGTAAGTTCTGGTAGGAACTACACAGAAGAAGGGTTTAAACAACCCTTTATTAAAATCTTTGAAATTTACAATGCGTCAACTCGATGCTAACACACTACGTCTTCCTTGAGCGGTAACTGAAATCACAGAAGTAAACTAAAAATTCGAAGATATTCAAAAGTAGTAGAACTAATCTACAGGGCTCAGGTATTCCTGTTTCTTAAACCCGCGTCGAAGCTAGTGGCAATAAGGTAAATGCCATTAAGACACGTAAACCAGCAATAACTCCCGGAGTACAAGCTCACTCAACAGAGGTGACGGCAATAGGAATAAACTCTCTCTGACTTCCCTTCTGGAAAACCCGGTATTTAAACTTTTTCTCCTCCAAGTAGAATTTGCATTCCTTCACGCGCGATACCAAATTTTCAATGTTCTGGCATTGACAATTAGGGGAATGAAGGCTTATAGGAAAGAATTTAAAATTAAATAAATTTGGTTATATAAAATAAATATAAATCCCTACACGGTTAAAACGCCTCAACCCCTGGAGGCCATCTGGGAAGGCGCTACCTCTCCCTCACGGTCAACCCAAGGGGACTTAAATGTTTCATATAGCGGGTCATAAGCACACAAGCATAGATTAACGGCAACCCATCCACCATAAAGAAGACATGGTTTCAGTTAGATAGCGATCGTCTCCCAGTGTTGACCCATGGAGGTAAGAAAGGACCATGTTATTTCCTACCTCCATGTGTTGACCAAGGTTAGCCCGTTCCCATAGGACTATATTTGACCATGTAACGTCCCTACAACCAAGGGAGGGACAAGATAGTGCCAGTTCGGTCCCTGCCGTGCCTGAACCAACCACCGAATAAACGATGGTTGTAGTAACTGTGAAGACAGTTTATTTACCCCAGAAGTCTAGGTTGTCTAGATAATGCCAGTGCACTGGCCAGACCTAGCCAGTGCGCTGGGATTGCCAATGGAATAGAAGTTACGCAGAAAAAGATAGTCAAAATGTACTCAGCATCTGAACAAATGAATATTTCCATTGAAATACGTTACCTAACAGTTTTTGAGATTGCAATACTTCCTTGTACAAGGAATTAAAAACTTGGCTAATCCAGAATAAGTTGGGGTTATATCAAGCGAAAACTCATGTGCTATTGCATTACGCTTAACCGTAATTCGTGCTAAATCAGACCGCTTGGCAATAGTTTCACAGTCGATTGGATAGAATGTAAGTACCAAATTTTCTTATGGTGGGAGAAACGTTGCCGGGATATTTAGCTTCTCTGCTTCATATTTACTGCTTGCTTCTTTAGCTAGTCTGTCCGCTGCTTTTCGTAACCTATAAAAACTTGCATGATCATTAACCGAATAAGTTGTGTACAGACCTGATAATAAAACTGTATGTTGTATATTTACTGTTAAGGGCGAGCTATACTCGTGATTCAATATTACAAATAAAGGAAGTTGTACCATCGTGGCAGATGGCCACATTTCCATTTGCTATTTTAATTTCGTGTTCGATGGCTGTTGAAATAGCTAATGCGTCAACTTGAAAAACACTATTACGTTGTTTGAGATGTCCTTTCCTGATACATAATTCCCATTCGTCCTTTAATCCTACAAAAGCGCTGCCGACTCCTTCAGTGGTTCTGGAGCCATCTGTGAATATAATAATAGGTGTCTCTTGCCTTATGACTTAGCATAAAGTTGATTAGGATGTGCGCTTCTAATCCTGCCAGTCTTAGATGTGTCTGTAAGACATTTATGATTTATGTGTAGGTCATACCATATTAAAATGTGCGTAATATTACTGAAGGTAACGTCTCCTCTTTCTGAATGATTCGTGAATAATACAGAATGAAATTCACCTCGTATGTCAAGCGGGATCAGTCCAGCTACAACTGTTGCTGAGTTCTTAATAAATAAGTTGAAAACATTTTTTAAATACTTAGATGTAATTCCACTAATAAAGGTATAAGTGAAAGACCTGATTGGTAGGAAAATTTTAAATGGATTTCTATATTTTAAGCGCTTAAGTTATTTTTTTTTCTTCCTTGCACGAAAAGGAGCACTGTAATAGAAAAAAAAATTCCGTTATCAGATTTCACAGGAAATACTCACCGTTCCCGAATCCATTTTAATTATTTTTTGCGTGACCTCTGTAGATACGGACATAATAAAGGACTGTTTATTCCAAAACGGTTTGTAAAATGCATTTAAAATGGATTTTTTCGTGACGTCTGTACGTACTTACGTCCATACGTATCTGGCATAACTCAAAAACGATTAGCTGTAAAATGTTGACATTTTGTATATAGGATTGTTATAGTGTATATTTGTGCATCTTTCCTTTTAAGTTCCCACTTTCCGAAGTCCATACCCTGTCTTTATTTTCGCTGTCGTTCGTCTTCTTTTTTCTCTTCAGGTTGAGTTTGTGAGGTATCAGTGACCTACCAAATAGCATTTTGTGCGAAAAGCACCAAAAGGTCGTTAGTCGTGGATATACAGGGTGTCCCACAAATGTTGCGACAAACTTCTGGGAGAAGTAGGACACGTCATAAGGATTAAGAATTGCATAGGAACGCATGCCCGTAAATATCAGTGTATGTGGTAGCAGAAGTAGAAGTTGGGAAAGGAAAGAAGAGGGTGATTAATTTGAAACATTTATTGCACATGAATGCAAATGGCACACGACAGCTTGAATATTACAACAGATGCTCGAAGTTTGCACCATCAGACGCCAAACATGCCTGACACCGACGGACCATTGATCAAACACACCGGGAGTACCTATGTTCAAACACACCGGGAGTACCTTTGATTGTAGCAGCTACGCAGGAGACTTGCCACAAGATCCATTTCAGACAAAACAGGAGCGTGCTATACGGCACTTTTAATGGTTCCCCAGCAGAAACACCCCCGACACTCCCGTAGTCGCACAGATTTTGATGCAGACGTGCAAACAGACTGTGGTGTTGTTGATGTCTGTCGGGAAGTGTTCTCGATAAATGCGTGCAGCGGCTTGTCCATTACCATCAGCTATTCCCTACACTAAGCGCATGTATACAAACTTTCCGTTAGTATAGCGTCCCCTGCCCTTCGTATGGTTCCTACCGCTCGAATGAGGCAATCCTCACTTTTCCCTAGCACTCTCCCTTACCCCCCCATGGGTTCCTATGCTTTTCTTAATCCTTATGATGTGCTGTACCTCCCCCAGAAGTTTGTCGCAACATTTACGGGACACCCTGTATACTTCCAACTACAGAAATGTTTTAAATGACGATAATATAATTGCAATTACATTATAATTGCAATTCAAAAAGCAATTATATTGTAATTGCAACTACTCAAAAATTGCAGAATCTAACTGCGATTACAATGTAATTGGAATTATATTTTGCCCAACTCTACTTTGAGCCCGTGAATTTTTATATGTCGATGGTCTTTTCGCCTGATCATTTCAGTTCAGCTAAGCTAATACATTACGGTTATCTTTTATAGTTCTATACTAATTTCTATCATGTTTAAGATAATACGATAAAAAGTACTCCGATAGTTTCTAATAGCACAATAATTCGCACACGAAGGGAGTCTATTTATGATAGCATTGCTTCCAAAAAGAGAGAAAAATGTTTAAAAAATTGACGACTAAGTTGAATTGTTTCATATGTACTGAGAAATTTTCAAAATTATCAGTTATTAAAAGAGGATTTTTATTTTTTAATGTCTAGTGTTACCATTACTTATAGCACCTGCAATGTTTTGTTACTTGTAAAAGAATATTCAATATATTCGCTAATGACAGTCAAAAAATTCAGCTTGAAAACATAAAATCTAATTTTAAAGATACGGATGAATGTCCTCATGATTTGTTTTCTTAGAATTTTTTCCAGTCTTATTTTATTGAAAGAATAAAGATTATATATAATACGTGTAAATACATTCATGAATTATACTAATGTTTATCTTATTAATGAAGTTTATAGTTAGCGGTAGACTACTAATTATTGAATTTCCGAGTGAAAAAGTAAAAATTTATAAGTAGATTTGGTAACAGCTAATGACGCTAACAAAACCGAATTCTTGAGATTATCAACAATGATATAATATGTATACATAAATATAATATATCGCATTAATTACTTTCAATCTGAATTTTTGTAGCGTAGCTATACTACTGTGTTATTATTTTATGTTAATCAAACTGTGTGTTAACTACTGCAATTAATTAATTTACCGTTTAGTATTTTGTTTATTTTGCTATGTATTGTGAAATCAAACACATATAGGAAACGAATGACTTAAATTCTTTATTATTTAAACATTTAGTGTAAGTATTATGAAAAAGGGGCGTTGCTGTTTTTAAAATCAGCAATGCCCCTTTTTCATAATATAACGAAATAGTAATGGTCAAATTATTGTTGACAATTCTTATACATGTTTAGTATTTTATGTTCCATCATACTGTGTGTGAAATATGATCTCCTTCCCTACGAAATCAACCCCTAATATTTTCTTTCATTTCTCCTTTTTCCTACTACTAACATTTCTCTGCATGCTTGTGGTTGTGGCAACTTTTTTTTTTTTTTCAGCGTGATTAACGGTACATGGTATCTTAATTGCAATTCGAAAGTAGAAAGTGGTTTCCTGTCCTGGCCACTCCCACCAGCTACTGCTTCATAAGGCATCCATGTCATTACCTTTTATCTTTGTTTCTAGCTTCTGAATATATCTCTAAAAATAAGCCTTTTAAAACGTAGAGAAAGCACACTTTAGCGGAATTATGAGCATAGAGCAAATCAGAATACGATTTAAGGTCATTGAAGGTCAAAAAATATATCTGAAGCACTCCGGTTGGCTGGCGAACAAATAAAAAAATTATAACATGAATTTTTTTAGATTACTACGTAATACTTCAAGACGATACTATCAAAGAGTTTTTGAAATATCAGAAAGCAATTTTAACCTTTCAATCAGTTCCTAGGTATTCATGATACAAGAATTCAAAATACGCAGTGTTATTATTCATAAGGAGATTCTTCCCTTTCTCATATTCGCTCTTTCTCACAACAGCCATCATCATGAAGTGCGATATCTTAGCTACCTTTGATAGTTACTCAATAGTCCCGTTATAAAGTATTAAAGACCAACGCTACCCTTCTCACAACAATCATTATTATGAATCCTGAATTCATCCAATTTTAACGGCGATTAAGTGGTTCTTCATAAGAAAGACAAACTTCTTTGTAAACTCTAATGACATAGTGGTCAGTATTTACATCTAGGAACTGGAAGTCTTTTCTCAGTGCCCATACGGGGCTTTGCTAATTTTCCAGGATTTCCTGGGGGAAAATTTCTTTCTGTCTGCTTACTCTCTTTCACTTCTTTTACCTCTTCTTTCTCTTTGAAGCACAATATTTGACTAAATTTTACATACAATACTGTGACTAAAGTATTCATGCTATAAATAATAAATAGCTATTAAAGATGAAATATACTTTCCAACTTTACATATAAATCATGCTAGTGAGATACAAAGGGAAGAAAAGCTAAGAAATGCAGCGTTACCCAGCTTGACCATTCCTGACTAATAACAGCTATATCTTATCCTCTTAAATGTTATCAAAATTCGCATATTTCTGAAATAGCTTACCCTGAAAATAATAAAAATTAAAAATTGTTGATAAACTGATTATGGTTTAATTTTAAAAATCGAGCATATATTCTCTAAGACTTGCTTCTAGCTTAAGAATATTCTTTTCTAATAAACTTCGTTGATGCTTAAAATGGTCTTGAAATACTTCACCTCAACCCGTTTGGTACTTCTACCCTCAGAATATACACTGGTGTGCAAAAATTAAGGACGAGACGGTTTTTTCAATATAACTTTGTACAAAAGCTTTCCAAATCAACACATTTAATACCGTAAGATCCCCAATACGTAAGGACATGAGTAATGTAAGCAACACTTACTACAAGAGAAATCAGAGGGATAAAAAAAAGCTTTATTGAAAAAGTAGCATGGAGCGCAATGCGACTGAAGGCCGAAACATCCCTGTGATGGGTGTCCAGCAAGAAACATCCGGTCTTTAATAGGGGATATGATCTCCCCTGACTGCTACGCAGGTTTCACAGCGTCTGCCCATACTGAGAATGAGGGTGTCAAGGAGTTGTTGAGGCATTGCTGCCCATTCGTCTTGCAGCGCCAATCGAAGCTCCGGAATCGTTACTGGTGGTAAGGTACGAGCTGTCAAGGGTCTGCCTAGAAAATCCCATACATCCTCGATGGGATTGAGATCCGGAGATCGTGCCGGCCAATCCATACGTTCAATATCCTCACTCTCTAAGAGCTGTTCGGCAGCTACTGTGCGATGACATTGTGCATTGTCGTCCATGAAAAGGAACTGCGGACCCACAGCGCCTCTAAAAAGACGCACATATGGAAAAAGAATCTCGTTACAATAACGGGTCCCGTTGACTGAACCTGCGTCGAAGATGTGAAGGTCTGTGCGACTACCAAGCATGATGCCTCCGCAAACGAGAACACCGCCACCTCCATACCTGTCCCTTTCAATGATTCTCTCCAGATGAGTATGCGATGAGAATCGCTACTCAGACTGAATCTGCTCTCATCTGTAAAGAGTACTCGTCCCCATTCATTGTCTCTCTCCAATTCCGGTGTTCCCGGCACAACAGAGAACGCCTTCTCCGATGGGCAGGCGTTAGAGGTACACACCGTACAGGGCGTCGTGCAAACAGACCACCACCGTGCAGTCTTCTGGCCACGGTAAAACACGATATCTGTCGTCCATTCGCCTGTGTCGTGTGTCTAGCAATTTCTCCCGCTGTCTGCCGTCTGTTTCTTCTGGCATGTAAGGCAATATACCGGTCATCTGCGGGTGTGGTTCCTCGTGGACGACCACTACTAAACCCCCGGATAGCTGTTCCTGTAGTTTGAAATTGTCTCCAAAGTCGTGAAACGATGCTGTGAGCAATTCCGAACTCTGCAGCCACACTTGTCACACTGCGGCCTTACTCCAACTTCCCAATGATTCGACCTCGGGTAAAAGCATCCAAATGTCGTCTAACAAATTGATTATTCGCCATTTCTCGCTGAGGTAGCAACTCGGTGTGATTATAACTGCTATACGGTGTACAATCTCTTTGCCAGAAATACTGATCTTACACTGACAACATGCTTTATACTACTCAGACACTCCCCCATTAAGTCTACTTGCATATCTGCGCATGTGCTACCGTACATCACCTTACTTAATCTCCTGATTGGTCTTTCTGTCGGCTCTGCCTCTTCGTTCAGCTGACATGCTAATTTTTCGACAACGTCCTTAATTTTTGCACACCAGTATATGTTTGAGATTCTCTTAAGTATCTTCCTATTAAATGCTATCACTTTCAGAGCTAAACTAAGATTCCAAGTTATAAATGTGATTCTGGCTGTGTAAAAAATCTAAACTCAAGTTTTGACTTCCTGGAATTTCCCACACAGAATTTACTAGTTAATTAGGGAAATGAATAAAGTAGAAATCTTCACGAAAATCTTACTGAAATAGATAAACGGGCATTTACAACACTACGAAATCATGGACTAATTTCTAATACATTTCTGGCCAGAAGCGACTGGTTCTCTGCAACTCATTATCACTCTAAATTGATCTGCATTGACCCTTGACTCCAGTTAATTTACTAGCTATTTCCAAAGGTAAGAGATTCTGGTCCTTTGTGGCACGCTATCCATCAATGTTAATACACTCTGAACGTTGTTCCTAGTTAATCATTACTGGCCTGGGCTCTGGTTCTTCATGACACATTATCATTATACACTGAACTACATGATCTTTGGTACCAATGTACTCACTATTTATTCCAAACTCTAGTACCTCGTGGCACGCTGTTAAATAACATTTACTGACGCCTATCTTTGGTTCCAGTTGGCTTAATTGCTGTCCCTGAAAGCAACAGAAATTAGTACATCGATGCAAACTGTACATTAAGGTAGAACTATACTAATATTTGATTCTGTTAGCTCAATAACTACCTCAAAAGATAGTGGACACTAATTTTTACGCACACTTTCAGTCAGAATTGATATGCATAGATCCTTGGTCCCCATCTATCCATTAGTTCACCAGAATTTAAGAAGTTATAGTCCATCATAACATGCTGTCAATAAACATGATATAAATTGATCATTGGTTAATGCACTAAATTTCCCCCGAATGGTATAAAACTTTGGTCTCTCATAGCACACTGTCGCTCATTTCTGTTTCACACTGACCCTTGGCTCCAGTTAACTGACTGATGGTAGGAAAATTTGGTCTCTTGTAGTTTGCTATTAGTCAGTATTTATGTACACTGATGCTTGGCTTCAACTAATTCATTAGCAGCAAAACAATGAGCAGCACTTTGTTTTGCAACTTCAACTATTTCCTGGAGCTAGTTAGGAGTATTTTGGATACAGGAGACGGACAAAACAACAGGGTCAGAATTAACACACGTTAGTTAGGAACTGAAAAAGAACGCTAAGAAGCATACAGAAGATTCTATATTTATAAAAATATAATTACTATTCGTTTCTGATATTCTGTCTGTTGCTTGAAAGCACATTCATCTGAAATATTTTTATTTTCTTGCCAAAGAGATGAGTCTAAATTATTCCTTTTTTTATCTGTTTGGCAGAACCCCCTCAAACACTGGTGGGAGTGGCCGGTTCGACTTTGGAGTTGCCCTGCAACATCACTGCCCCGACCCCCGATGATTCGGTGGCCCTCGTTCTGTGGTACAAAGACGAATCCACCACGCCACTCTACAGTCTTGATGCTCGCCGTGGCCACCTAGACCAGGCCCGGCACGCGGCCAGTGATCTCCTTGATGGCCGGGCTTACCTCAGCATCACACACAGACCTTCAACGTTGAAGCTAAAGCCACTGTTGGAAGAGGACGAGGGACAATACAGATGTAGGGTGGATTTTAAAAAGGCGAGGACGAGAAATTTCGATATCATCCTCACAGTTGTTGGTATGTGTCTTGATATTATTTTTTGGGTTTGGTGATTTGAGGAATGTGTGCGTTTTTATTTTTAAGGGTTTTATTGTGTTCCTGACAACAGAAGAAGAATCTTGTAGCGCATATAGAAAGAAGTATATGTTTAAAAAAAACGAACGAAAGGATGAACTAAATAATATTACTAAATGCCTACCTCAGTCTGTTGTTCTATGTTGGCAAGCCTGATATTTGAGCACATATTATATGAAAGCCAAGGTTTTGTCGTCAATGACTTTGGTTGTCAGTCCATTAGGATTAACATTTATGTTTATTGGAACTCATCATTATCAACAAATGTTTCTTATCCTATAATTAGTTTAAATATCTTAGCAAAGGAACTGGCTGCATGACAGCTTCTGTGGGTTTCCCCATGTGTGGCGGGGATATGAGCCAGGATGTACTAAAACGTTCTCCACGAAAGTTTACTTTTCCTAAGGCAGAGAGTCGTCATGTGCTGTTTCATAACCCAAATAATTACTTTAATCCAACTACTTTGATTTGGTGACTTTGGTCGTTGATGTTGGATTCAGGATTGTCGGCTGAGTGCTCCGAAACCTAGAGCCGAAAACTTCAGAACAACTACTGTATGAAACAGGGCCGGGTTTCTTCGTGAGATGGGTCAGATCTTTAGCTGAAAGCACTTTGCTGACAAGGAATTGCATTTCTCAATGGATTGACGGTAGAAGTGTATGATCAGAGCATTCAAAAACTTGTCTTACGATATTATATTTGCTTCAATGTGATGGGTATTTAACTGGCTTGAAGTATGTAGTTAGTGAAGTATGTACTGCTAAAATAAAAGTGTCTTTTTTTTTTTTTTTTTTTTTAACGAAATTCTTTTTTCCTTTTAAATACGGGGAGCTGAATACAGGAACAACATTCGGGAACATGCCTGTGGTATTAAGAATAAATTCAGGAAAAATGTAAAATTCTAACGCTAGCATATTGATGAGCTATATACTATTTTTATTATATTGCTGGGTCGCGACCCCTAAGAGAGTCGCGGGACCTGCAGCAGGAAGTCGCCAAAATTTTTGACAGTTTTGGGATATTTCTTTAAATTATTATAACAATTTTACAATTACCAAATATTTTTTTGCAATGTATCTGAAAATAGATAAAGTTAAGACAATACAGACAAAGAAAAAAACGAAAACTTTTCGACGCATTCTTTATATAATATAAACGTTTCTTTTCCTTGCTTTTTACGTGACGCTGTCATTTTATCTGTTATTTATTTAAAATGTTCACATGGTTATATGTCTTAAAATTAGAAATTAAAGTTAATGGCCTAAAATTGCAATAGTATATTACAGTACAAGTGAAAAAATTTCACTCATGCGTGTGTCAGATTTGCGCAATACTTATGGGGTCCCACAAAATTTTTGTAAATATTATGGGGTCCTGGGGGTCGCGAAAAAATCTGTGTTTAAAAGGGGCCGCTACTGGAAAAAATTTCGAAACCCTGTACTAAAAGAAAATGAAAAATTTAAAGAATGCGTTCACAAAATTCAACCCTTTTTTTGAGACCACTTTTGTTACAACGACCACCTAATAAAACGTGCTTCATCTTTATTACGCGAGAATTCATTAAACGAATATCTAGTGTATTATGTGTCTATGGTATGATATAAGTCTGTTATATCTAATGAATAAATATGTTTCCGGTATCCTTATCTTATATCGATTGTAAAATTTCTAACTATACGTCTTCCTTCTGTATGATATCATCGAAGTCTAAAGTAAAACATATAAGGTATTTTCTCCCACTTTTCCGCATACCTTCGTGTATAACTGAAAGCCCGCTCAACTCGTATTCGGGGGGTCCAGAGTTTGAATCCTGGCAAGGGCATAGGCGGATTTCTTCAATCTCCTGTCATCGAAAAAATATTCTACAAGTGGTGCCGGAACTAAAAGGTGGTTGACAGTAATTCGTCACCACCAGGATTTGGCAACTGGGACCCTCAATCATCAGTCACCTTTTAAAAGGCGAGTCTATGAAAAATTTTGTCTCTCCTTTTTGCACGCCTTCTAATAATAATTTATTATTAAAATTAATACACAATAGTGTAATTATTTATGCAAATTGTGTGCAACTGAATACAAAATTAGGCAACGGTTACTAATTCAGAAGTCAAACAACAAAAATCAGCGTTTTCAATTATCCGAATCAATTAGGACAGGGCCCCATTTGAATAATCAAAAATTCGGATAAACAGATTTTTTTTCCGAAGAAAGGGTCTACGTACACTTTAATTAATTAATGTATATTCTGTATGTTAAAAATGAGAGAAAAAAACATGTTTAAAGAACAAGAAGTGTTAATTAATTAAAATGAAAAGGCAAAACATTTACGTACATGCTATATAACGTACTTTACAGTACCTACAAGTGCTAAAAGTCACTGCTTGCTGAACCTCTCGGTCAAAGTAAGCCGTTTGACAGTCGTCATCCGTTTTCGGGCAATCAAGGTCGTCCTTCCGCTTGACAACGAAAGGTTGTATGTGATCACACTCGGGCTGATGCTTAATCCACTTCAACGCAGTTTCAAGGCCGTCAAAATCTTCAGTAGTTGATGGTTCTATTGTCTGCTCATTAATTTCATCTTTCTTCTCGACATTTATCCGATTCGGATAATTGGAGTTGTACTGTAAATTTATGCTGTGCCGCAAGAATCTGACCGCATGTGATATACGAAAATCAAAGGTCCAACACTTCCCGCAGTGGCAATATTTAGCAGATCGGAAGCATTATGAATGTATACTTACATAGCAAAGCGTAAAATTATTCAAATATGTGAGGGGCTCTTTAAGAAATTTTTAATGTGAATAGAAATAAAGTGGCAGAAAGGGCGTTTATTGCTTTTCTATCGATTAAATTGTTTAAAAATTACAGATAAAGATTTTAGGTATTTCCCAATAAAAAAACTCTGAGCACTAGTTGTTACCAAGGCTCCATGGAAAATAAATTAAAGATTCTGTATTTAACCAACAGCAACACTTACCAGATCGCAAGTATTGTATGTAAATGCCATGTAGCGTAAGTAATTGCGAATTAAAAAAAAAAAAAAAAAAAAAAAAAAAAAAAACCTGCAGAGTTATTCTTAACGTTAACCAAAGAAATCAGTCTTATAACCTCTCAAGTAAGATACTAACCAACAGAATATTGAAGAGATTTAGGCAAACGTTTCCCACTAAAGTAAAAATCAATAACCCTAAAATTTCAAAACTTAACACCAGTTAATGAAACTATCGATTCGTTAAAAGAAATCGAACTTGTGCGCCTACATTTAGGAATGCAAATTTTCCAAGAATGAATCTGCTTCTATTAAGTTTCTGAAGTTATTTGAAACTAAATTATAAAATTCTCTTCCTCTCCCTTCCCCTATTATGCAAATGAGCTGCGTATCCATTAGTCGAAGGGTGACTTTTTTATTCTCGTGTTTGTTGATTAAATCTGAAGCGGCGTCAGAATGCCTTGTTTGTTTATTCTAAACATTTCTGTACGCTATTTTGAAAAAAAAATCAAGCTTAATATAGTTTTGTACAACACTTTTCTGTTTTAATAAATTACATTCTTGGGCAAAATGCATTACTGATTCTTTCTCGATTTGAATAATGATATGTTTTCCTTGATGGGACATGGTTTTCGTGTACAGAGCAGTTATTGTGAGCGAATTTTTCA
Organism: Stegodyphus dumicola; assembly: GCF_044657685.1. Classification (NCBI taxonomy): domain Eukaryota; kingdom Metazoa; phylum Arthropoda; class Arachnida; order Araneae; family Eresidae; genus Stegodyphus; species Stegodyphus dumicola. The sequence goes on from NC_140769.1 coordinate 136,976,700, forward strand.
AATTTGTAAATAAGGAAAATAAAATATGACAACTTGATTTGAAAGTAATATTTTACGAATAGCATTATGGAACTTTTAATACAGTTAATAGCACGGAATTGAATAAAATTTAAACTTTACGCTATATTTCAGTACTGTGGATAGAGGAAATCAGATTCTTTATGCTTTTTCGTACCTTATAAATATCCTTAAGGAGAGAGGCGCAGTGGATAGCGCGTCGCGCAGCAGAACCGCAGATCCGAGATTCGATCCCCGGGCTGGGCAAGGTTGACACAGCCTTTCATCCCTTGACTGGGTCGATAAAATAAGTACCAAGTTCACTTGGGGACTAAACCCCGGGAGGTCTTGCGTAAGCTGACCACTTTTTAGAGTGGTCATGCACCCCGGGGCCCATGGCCAAGAAAGCAGATATCAGGACGCTGCAGGCCACACGGCTCACTAAGGGTTGTTGCGCCACTGAGTTTAGTTTAGTTTATATCCTCAAGGATGTTTTCGGTCCGTTACATTATTTTACGTTACGCTACGCTGTAATGCCTAGACCACTCGCCTTGTCAGTTTCCGCCACAATGGAAGACTAAAGGATTTTACAAGAAGATCAGAATACAATGAGTATGATGTCACAAAAATGAAGCCAAAGAAATGTCAACAACGTGACGTCACGAATTATCATGGCCGCCATATAGCGTACGGATAAGACTACGAAACGTATTGTTAAATAAAATTATACTGAATGTGAGAGCAAACATCAATGTACGAAAGCTCAAAAAGGTGTTTTTAAGCATAATTTGCATAAAATACCATTGAAACTTACTCTGCTTTTCTGGATTTCAACTATATATACACTCTTATAGTTACATTTACACATTTTCATATACCTGGATTTTATTAAATTTGAAACTATTATTTGCAGTCCTTGTGATTTTTCTATATTGAGTAGGAAGTAATTTATGTTAAGCATTAAAATTAGAACGGGAGACTTATAAATGTTAATTAATGAGGTAGCTGACATGTAGTACACAACACTGATTAGAAATGTAACCAAAACCAACCAAAAGTTCACGTACGATAGCAGCCATGATAATTCGTGAAGTCATACTGCACGACATGCAGTAGAGATTTACTCCATGTATTCTGACCGCCTTGGTTTTTTAATACATCGTTGGCATACTGTTGTGCATAACCAAATCTGTGGTAGCCATTCGGTAAAAATAAAATGTTTAACTTATCTCTCAAATTTAAACGGTACGAAAATTGCTAATAAACTTAGCGATTAAAAAGTAACGAGTGTCTTACTTAAGATCTTAATTTATTTCTAAATGCCTACTGACACAATTTTAAACACATTTAATGTACAATATGTACAATTGATACAGTTTATTTTCAGAGTTATTTTAATACATAAAAATTGCTTCTAACGCCACATGCTACAAACTCAGTGCAGAATTAGTTGGTTTTGCTTTTATGAACGTCTTTAGAAGACTCTTGACGAAATATTGCGCTATTAGCTTAAGATATGCTATTTTATATTTATCATCATGATATGCCTTGTAAAGTTTTGAAATTGCACGAAACTGCACATGGAATAAAATTAAACCGCGCAACTATTAAATTGCTTGATTATCAACCCCTAGGTAACACGTGACCAATGACCTTGAGTGTTGGGTTTCGGTAATCTTGACGGTCACCGTTGTCCAACAATATAATTTTACATCCATATAATTTATTTTACAGGGAAATCCCTCGTAACCGGCACCCAACTAATCGACCGTACAAAAATAACGCTACTTTTTTTGAAGAATTAAATTTAAATCCGAAAATTATGCCTACGAAATGAAAAAAATATCTGGTGGGCTAACAATCGTATGAAACGTGTAAAACATTTATGTTATGTTTCTGAAGCCCAAAGTAACAAGGGTTATCCAACTAATGAATTATTCAAGAATATATTGATGACTTGTCGATGCGATAACTTTGTAGGTAATGTGTGCAGGCAAGCCTCCACATTTATTCAACGTCAAGTGCGACCGCTGAATGACAAGGCTAAATTGAAGGCTACAACCAGTTTCTTCTCCTTGTGCTGTTGGATTCCGAAGGTGTAGGACAGCTTTCTGGCTGTCCTCAGCCAGAAAGACGCCAACCTGACGCGTGTGCCATTTTTTGGTTCTTTTTCGTTCTCCTTTTGACTGCCATTTTACGTTGCTGTATGTAGAGCTATGGAATTCCTTCTAGTAAAGAAATTGGAACTGAAGATACAACTAAACGTTTTATATACCTAACATCTGCCGATAATTAATAATGTTCTACAATTTAAAAATCTTCGAAAAGACTTCATGCGCATGCGCTCTTCTTTCCGGATGATTTAAAACTTCGCTTTGTGCTTCTTCAAAAATATATTGGGATAACCAGCGATCTCAATTTCCTCCGTTAAAAAATTTGATTTTTTTTCTCACGAAACTTTGCTTTACGTCGATGGAATGAGATCTTCTTTGATTTTAATATTACGCACATCTCGTATTTTTAGTATGCGTATGTATATGTACTTCTGGTATAGCATCACTTGTGAAGGTAGTGTGGACGCTCAACAATCTGTAAATATTACATATGTTATATAGTTTATATCCTATTCTTCTAGATGTAATAACTTCTGCTATGTACATCGAACCATGCTTTATTTGTAATACTAGTTAGATATGTTAATGCTGTTCCCTAAATAATGGTGGGGGGGGGGTGCTGTACTGATTAACCACGATGATAAAGGGACAGTGCTCACGTCTCCCGTCACTTATCACTTATCTCGTATAAGAGGTTAGGATTCAAACTGGTAGGACTATTATTCTTCTGTCTGGCTATATTTATTTAATTTATGCTGGTACTGATTCAAAATTTAATGATGTCAACATCTAATAAATATTAATTGATTTGTATTATTTGAATTGTCATCCTTTGGGGGTAAGTTGCTATTGAAGATACCATATTTACTCTGTGTCTAACCTTTAGAAATGTAAAGGACATTACTTCGATGTTCAAGTAAATTGTGGCTTGTGATCATGTTCGTAGATGACGAGTCGAATAACGAAGAATCTCTTAGTTTTAAGACACGTCCGGCGCCCGTGGTATATATCCTTAATTTAGTTGCTTGAAGGTTGGTTGGTTGGTAACGGAGGACGGGGACGCCTGATGTCTAACAGAGGTAAACAGGCATTTGTCCCGCGCCCTCCACTAACCAGGAACAACTTCCTGGGGCCTCAAGAGGCCGCCTCGGGAGCTTTTTAGGATGTTAACAAGATCATTTACATGGCCATACAAGGGCAGATTGCATTCGTTTTACCGTTTTGACATTTGTTGTTGCAATTTGCTATGGTAATTTTGCACATTCACAATAAAATTCTAATAAAAATACAAATTAAATATACAAATACAAAAATACAGTTACAAAATAATAGGATCAAAATACAGGCTCATAGGGAAAAAAAAATAATAAAAAATAAAATAAAATAAAATAAAATAAAATAAATAAAAATAAAAAAAATAAGTATTATGCATATACAGAAGAGGAAATATTAAATACATTTGATTGTACATTATTTGAAAGGTGTCTGTAATAGGGACTTATGTAAATTTTAGGAGTAGACTTATGTGTCTGAGAATGTGGAACTGCATGCTGACTTAGTTAGTGTATCATGTCTTGAGAGTTTTGGTTAATGAGGAGAGCACAAATCTTGGCCCATTCTCTTGAGCTTGTTAACAACTTTGCAAATTGTATTTACTGCCGATTTGTGCTTTATAAGGAAGCGGTGATAAGCTTCACTATTGTTGATAGGAAGAGGGAGATGATTTCCTGCTGTCAGATGGCATTCAAAAACATAGTGGTCTGGGGAGCCTTCCGCTCCGCAGGCGCATATGTCCGTGGTCGTTATGCCATGTCTATTGAAGTAGGTCGGGAATGGGCCGTGTCCCGTAATATAAGCCGTAAGAGGAACTATTGCAATGTTGCGTTCAGTGCTGACTTTCGGGAGGTAGCTGTATGTACGTCTTCCAGTTGTGCAGTGCGTCCAGTCTTCCTGCCAAAGATTTAGGCCTTGACCCCGTAATAGCCCTTTGAGGTAGGAAGAAGGGGCTGGGATTGTGATTTTTTCAGCTTCTGGATCAGTGGCTGCTTGCTTGGCCAGGCTATCAGCTGCTTCATTCCCCTCATTTTCTGCATGTGCCTTGATCCATGTTAAGGAGAGATGTTTCTGCGGGTTGCGCTGTAAAAGTTGTAATTTGATGATCAAGGGCGAGGTGTGGTTGTGATTATCTAGTGCTAGAAGCGTTGACATACTGTCAGTGAAAATTTTCGCCCGTTCTATATTATTATTGAAAATGTAATCTACCGCGGTTATAATTGCTTGCACCTCCGCCTGGAACACACTGTTGTTTAAATCAAGGCGTCCTTTCCATACATGGATGATTCTTCCTTTGTCATAGTGTGCAAAGGCGCTGCCTACTCCATCTTCCTGCTTAGAGCCGTCGGTGTATATTTGCGTATCCCTTGAAACTCGCGTCATTGACAGTGGCTGTATCCGTGAGATGTTAATTCTTATTCCTGCGCCTTTACGTGCAGGATGAGTGTGAAGAGTGTTACCTGGGCTTTGAAATTGCAGAGGGCTGTATGTTATGTTGCCAAATGTTGCATCTTTGCGGAGGTATATGAGGCTGGTGTACACTGCCTCTTGTTCTGCCCGTATGTGGAGTGGAATGAGCCCTGCAAGGACTGTCGCTGAGCTGGTGGCTGTGGTGCGGTACGCTTTACAGAGATTCAGGGCGAATGGTCGTTGAAGAGATGTCAGATGTTTGATCTTTCGTCCTCCCATCGGTTGGGCCCATACGGCAGCAGCATACAAGACTATTTTTTCAGCTACCACATGGTAGAGGATCTTCTGAATATGATGATTCTGACCCCAGTTTTTACCTTGGAAGGCGCGGGCTTTTCTGGCTATAGCTGATGTTTTGTTTTTTAGTTCTTGGATGTGAGGGATCCAGGTTAGTTTTTTATCCCAGATTACACCTAGGTATTTTAGCGTTTGGACAATCTTTATGTTGGCTCCTTGTAGTTTGATGCAGGGACGGCGCGTTGGATTCGTGCCTGCTTTGGGAATTATTATTGCTGATGACTTTGCGGTAGAGATTGTAAGCTTTAAGTTGCTGCAGATATTGGCGAGGAGGGAGCAGACTTCGGTGCCGTTTTTCTCGAGCTCCGCACGAGTGCGACCTTTGACAAGAAGAACTGCGTCGTCTGCGTAGGCGATGACACTTGTATGTCGTGGCCAGTTTGCATCCAGTACAGAGTTGAATGTTAAATTCCAGAGAATCAGTCCAGCACAAGAGCCTTGGGGACATCCTCTTCCTTGCACTTTGAAGGTAGTGTCGTTGTTGATGGCTATGAGAAGACTACGATTCTCTAGATAACTATTAAAATCGCTGAAGAGGTTGGATGGACACTGTGCGTCTCGGAGGGCCTGTCTTATCGCTGGCCACCAGAGTGTGTCAAACGCACTCTGGAGGTCAATGGATATGAAAGCTGTATGGAAACCTGTGGTGCTATTGCGTTGAATTGTTTCACGAATTTTGCAGAGGGCATGCGTAGTGGACAGACCAGTGCGAAAGCCATACTGCCTGGGGCTGAGATGATTGTTGCTATGGAGATGATATTTTAGTCTGTTAACTATTAATTTCTCGTAAATTTTGCCCAGGGTTGGCAAAAGGCATATCGGGCGAAAAGAGCGCGGGTCTTGCGGGCTTTTATTCTTTTTCAGGAATAGGACAACTTGTCCTTTCTTGAATGCCTGCGGGAATATTTGGTTGTCAAACAGTTGGTTAAAGAATTTGAAGAAGAAGGAGGGACGTGCTTTGTAGGCAACTTCGATGATGCTATAGTTCAAGCCGTCTGGACCGGGGGCCTTTTTCAGGGGTAGGTGTTGGAAAATTTGCTTGACTTCCTTGTCACTAAATGGTATATCATGTGGAGTCGGTGGGATGGTGGTATTCATGCGAACAATTTTCTGTGCTGGCGTATCTTCCTCCGCGTTGTCTGTGGGGAAGACTTCGTTGAGGATTGTGGTGGCTGTATTTTGTACTGGCTGCTTGAAGATTAGTGTTAGTGGTAGGAAGAAGAGGTTAGTGTTAGTGAAGATGAGGCAAAGTTGGGTGCATCCGAAAAACACTGTTCCCGTCAAGTGCACATGTGTATTTCCACCGAGGGAGTGGCTTCTAGAATGGACAGATGGGCTTCCAGAAATATTTCTGTAATTTCACATAACGTTTTCTCGCTTTAAGCAAGATGGTTGAAAATGATTGCGCAATATCGTGCTCAAAATAATTAAAGCATCATGGATTTCTTGTGAAAATTTTCAGTGCGAAGTTAGATAAAATATAAGCATAATTATGCATGTAAATAAAAGATGTCTTAGCATTTTTTATTATTGCATTCTGTTGTAGAGTTCCTTACTTTGTAATTCCAACTTACTATTGGAAGTGAAGAATCTTAAGAACTGATAAGCGAATAATCGCTTGAGTTCGTGTGACAGAAAGCAACAAGATAGAAGGGCAAACTAACCTTTATTATTCCAACTGAAGTTTAACGAAACTCAGTCTTGGAGTGTACAATAAAGCCGACACTTGGGCTTGAACTTAAGAAACTAAGAATTAAACTAAACTAATCTTAACTAAGGAGATATAGCCGAGGTTATCAAGATTCTAACAGAGTTGGCCTTTTAACGTTAATAAACTGCGAAGCTATCAAGGACCTAAAATACAGCCGAGAGTAATAATAGCTTACGAGAGAGTAGCCTAAAAAGGCGGACGCGTGCAGCCAGAATACCAGGTATCTCTGTCACTAAGACTGAAAACCCTCGCGGTTAAATACCACCCTTCCTCATTATGTATTCAGACGTGATTCTAAAACTACGTTCTCGCCGGAAGTAGTAAGTTGAAGTTAAGAATCGACAGGAAAGGAAATTTAACTCAAAACTTAACTGTTGATAAAATTAACATAATGTATGAAAAAGATGTTCCATGATAATAGCCAATGCTTAGTTTTATTCAAAGTAAACTTTCCTAATTTGCATTTCTACACACTTAGTGTGTTAAATAACTGTTCACTCTTAAATGTATTGCCAGCACAATAAAGAATCTTCAAACAGAAGGAATTTCAATTTATTCATATTCGTATCTTTAAATGTTAACTATATGTATAATCAAATCATTCAATATATATATTCAAATATATATATAAAACTATATGTTAGGATATATAAATTGTTACGCAGGGTAGAAGTTTGAGCCAAATTCGCGTTAAATCATTTATGTAGCCCTTGACTAGTTTAAATTTAAATTAACCGTTACTTTAAATAACATCGTAACAAGTGGTGGATTGACTTGTAAGCAGGAGTTGTGCATTTATGTTCCAGTACTGACTTAATAAACAGGTTTGTTTAAAAAATCTTCGAGTATAATCTGACTTAATAAACAGGTTTGTTTAAATAATCTTCGAGTGATAATTCCTTCCAAGTCTGTTAGGATTTGATACCAGTTTATGCTACCAAAGAAAGTCAAACTGTATACGTTCATAACAAAATCTAATATGACTCTGACTGAACAGAGTAAGAATTAAATCGTCCGTTGCTCTTTTTATTTGTTTTGCCATTAAAATATTTGTCCTCGACGTTATTTCAGATTTATCAATAGATGCCTTCCCAAGGGCTTTAAGACGATTTATCTCTAGATGTGGAAAGCCAGTAAATTTATATTCAAATTATGCAACGAACTATCGAGGAGCGGAGCCTAAATAAAAGTTCAATTATTGTTTCTCCGTTCTACTTAAATTAAAATTTTGCAGTTCAAGAATCTACGAATGGCAATTTATCCCACCTTTAGTTCGACATTTCAAAGGATTGTAGGAAACTGGAATCAAGTTTACTACACAACATTTATTCATATTTTGCAAGTCTTAACTTTTAAGGAACTTACCACTCTAGTAACATAAAATGAAGCATGTTTTAATTCCAGGACTTCGACCTGTCATTCTCCTGAGCCTTATGATGTAGAACCTCACACTCCGACACATTTTTAATAGATGTTTCTATACGTCGTTTCCATAGAAAGCTCCAAAGAAATCGCTTTGTTTAAACTCACGGTGACATCTGATTCAGAAAATTCGTAATCGTTTTGTTCAAGATGGCAAAAGGAATATCTGAATCAAATGCAATTACAAGAAAAGTCGACATGGCGATAAAATAATATTCAAATGAATGGCTGGGTGTATTCAACGAGGAGTGTCTTCCTCCTTTGAAATGGACTGTCAGCTAGACTTTGTCGGCATCCAGTTTCCAAATGCTGTCCTCTTCCTAAGCAATCATCTTAAACTTCCAAGATTTAGCCGAGGAAGAGATGTGTCAGATTGCAAATTACTTTTATGCCTTACTTTATTATTCTCTACAGATGACGTTATCTTCGCGCCAGATGTTTATTATTGCGTATATATTTTAGATTTGTTTTTTGTTGCAACAGATATAAAACCAAAAGACAGAAGAATTCAGCTTTCAGTGAGTATGTAAATGTACAAAAATTCTGTGAGTGCATCTAAAAGTTTAAATCTCATCGATTTGCAGCCCTTATTTATCGTATCAAACGTCAACTGTTAGACCCAGCTCGTCTACTTGCTTTATTGTTACATAATTGATTAGTAAAGAAAGCGCCCAACATATCGCGCTGTTTATCGCAGAAGGAAGAAATGTTAGAGAAATTATAAGAAGATATATCAATTGGCAAAGAATATGAGAATGGAAGTGGTCAAGAATTTTTAGCTCGCCTGATATTGATTCAAACACTGGTATATATTCTGAATACAAAAATGGGAATGACATAAATTACTTTTCGGGGAAAAATATCTGAAAAAAAAATTTCTCTGTGCCTACAGTGGTTACAAAGAAAATAAAGAATCGATACCGAGTAGAATTATACTATTTTCGTTCCCTATGCTTATGTATAATACGTTTGTTAATCTTTAAGAAATTTTATCTCATAAAATCATTTCTGCGTAGATGTTGCCTTATTAGTGTAGAATCATTTGCCTGAAGATTCACAAATGTTTTCCTCAAAAAACAAGAGCCAGATCTTTCAGACCCACTGCGAGTGCTCGTGTAGCGCAAATGAACGCGCGTGCTCCTGGTTTAATACTATTCCCGAGCCTTAGTACAGTTCACGTGGATCGACGGATCCCCATTCTTGTGGAGATTATGGAATGCCATTGTATTATGTCACGTTATGGAAAGTCTTAGCATTGAAATGTCTTCTGTTTTGTATACCATCCGGAAGTATGCGGTTTGCCCCATTCGGATAACTCCATGGTGCATTGCTTTTTATGCTATAGAGGGTATATAATAGTTTCTTTCTTGTTGCATTGGCTAGGCTACTGTAGAATCATTAAAACGTTTGTCAATTGACATCTTGAAAAATCAGCCGCTTTTGCCACCTATATTAGAGCAAATGACTCACTACCAGTTGCGTAAAAAAATGGCCTTTGAGTTGCCTTTTATAATCTCAACAAACTGGCAAATTTTCATAAAAGTTATTAGAACTACATTTGTACTTTTTAGTCTTTCAATATGTTAAACCGATTGTTTAAACTAGTAACCTTGAGGATCTTTTGGTTTATCTTTGGTTTTAAAGCAATATTCAAAGAACCGACTATGCGCTAAAGAATGAATAATAAAAATTTTAATTGCTTCTTGAGAATCATGATTATAAATCTTATTTCTTGATTTTTTTCGTTTTTCACCTGTCTGTTTCTCCATGAATATAATCCTAAGAATGCCGCCTAGGTGGTGTAGTGGTTAGTGACCCTGACTGCCGTAGCCATGGACCCGAGTTCCAATCCCGCAGAAAGCATGGTTGTAACTGTCCGTCCCTTCTTAGGAGGCAATAATGTCCATATATTAGGTGCTTCCATAATGAAATGGCCATCATTCCGACCTTTGTAGTGGTGCAAGGCTATAGGCTGTTAAATAAAGCCCCCGGGCATTAAAAAAGAAAAATATATCCTCAGAACTGATAAATTGAAAACAAAAAACATTAAAACAGAAACAAAAATTTATAATTTCAATTGGATATTGCGGGTGTTGAGTTATCTACACAAACACTCTAAACTTCTCCAAATGAAATAGCAAAACATTTTGGAAGCATCGTTATTTTGCAACAATTTCAAAAAATATCTATTTCGTGAAATTTCGCTGAATGCAAATGCTTTAAAGATCATCGCTGCCATGTAAACATTTTCATGAACTTAATACGAAACTCAACTCCATACTGAAAAAAGAAAAAATAAAGACATCACTTCAAATTATTATGCACGTAAACGACATACTCTAACATTTTTCCTCATTGCCTTGCATATTTCATAAATATCGCTCTGTAAATACGCTTATATTGTTCAAGTACCTTTTCGAAATTCTGTGCATACAAAATCTTTTATCTATTATTCAAAAATCAGTATTCTTTTGTTCAATTGCTATAAACAAATGATCTGCGAAATAAATTCGGCCTAAACAAATTGTTTATTCAAATTTTAGTCTGTATTTTGTATCATAAAATATTGATTTGTTATTTCGGGAATAAACTTCCATGTAAAAAATATTTTTGTATCTTGTAGAAAGTATTTGTATTTTGAGAAATTCCATCTCCTGAATAAAAATCGGCTTTTAAAAGGAAAGAAAAATATTTCATTAAAGTCTAGAGTTTCAAACGCAAATTTTGCGCGATATATACGAATAATTCTTTATCGTTTGTTTTCGGATTTCATTTTACGTTATTTCTACTGAATCGCATTCTTATGTAATCTCAAATTTATCATACTGTTTAATGAAAAGGAAAAGAACTATTTTCACAAAGCAACGATTTGTGACGTTCAAACAGGTCCAAACATTTTGTTGTAAAAAAAAAAAACAAATCTGATGTGTACAGCACATGACTTCCTTGCATGGAATATTAAATTACACGCCTTTTTTCTTGCATTTCATTTAAACCTATTAGATTGAATTAAATCTACTTCGTTTATAGCTCATAAACCACGATAAAATAAATGCACCCTTTAAAATGCACTACTATATTTGTTTATCATAGCGACACTCTGGTGGTAGGTTCACTTAATAGCGTTACATTTCGTACATATTATAACTCAGAATGCATATAAATTTATATCATTTGAAAAATTATCTAATCATTGCGACATGTTCTATTCGGTGTCTTCCTGTTTGCGCGGTTGTCAAAAACGTTCTTGTTTGCGCGAAATCATCAATCTTCATTACCCCCCTTCCAAAGGGGTTCCATAATGGGGGGCCGACTGAGCGTTGGCCTCTTCCGAAATGTAGGAAAGCAAAATTTTTTTAGATTTAAAAAAAGAATTTTTAAAAGAAATAATCGAAAGATATTTACGAAGTCTGAGTCTTTGTATATCTTTACATAAATGAAGTACTGTTTTTAAAAGGGAAGAGATGTTCAAACTCTGCGATGATTTTGACAATGAACTAAAAGATCGTTTCATAAAGTAAAAACAGTGTTCTTCCGAAATTCTGCATAAAGGTGAATTATAATAAAATCTCAGAATATATATTCGTTGCGAAAAGAAAGGCAGATGAGAAGAAAATATACCTCGAATATCAAGGCAGCTTCTGAGAAAGCTTTGTCCTAGCCAAAAGAAGCTTTTTTTTCCTAGCTGTAAATTGTCAAAGTCATAATTCAGAAATATAGCATCTGAATTTCGATTGAATGGACTTGCTTTACTTGCATTCATCGGAATATCCAAATACATTAATAGAAACCATTGATAAATTTATTAATTGTCAAAGGTAAATTTGTTAGTTTCAAAGATTGAATTCAGAAATTCCAGAAGCATAGCGCACGATTCAGCAGTGATTGTATATATTTATTATACTAATTTAAAATAATGAATTATGTGTATATACTTTTTAGTAATTATTGACAGTAAATATAAATATTTAAAGAGTATATTTTAAATCATTTATTTTTATATACACATCTGTATTTGTATATAACGAAATTGCTAATTATTAATGCTCTTTTTCTAAATCTCCTATTCATCTAGCTTCTTTTTTAAGAGAAACTGTACTTTGTGAGTCACTTTCAATTCCAATTGTAAATGCGATTCGCAATTTAATTTATTCGTATAGTGGCAGTATTAAAAACTTCGGAAACACTGTTTCAACAGTTTTAACTGAAGAGTAAGTACAATCAACTTCTTTAAGGCAAACATTAAACGACTTTAGTTTACTCTGACGATGGATATTTAAAAAGTGGAGAATTCAGTATTCGTCAAATATTGCGATATTCTGATAATTAAAATTCGTGCTTTCGAAATCTCTGATAATCCCTTAAAATGCATGCTACGATTAGAAAATTTAATAAATTTGATTACAGTGTGACGTTATTAGGTTTAATCAATGCAGCAAACGTGAAAAATAAGCAGTGCTCTCCCCGAGCCTCGAACCCTGGACCTCTCGAATACACGCCCGAGTATGCTTCCAATTAATCACGAAGGCATGCGGAAAGAAGGCAGAAAATACCTTATAACTAAAATTATCAATTTAATAAGAGAGAAAATTCAACTTTCCTTCACACTTTTCCAGGCTTAGGACTGGGAGTAAAAATACTGGCGTGTTTAAAAGTTGTGCGATGTTAGTCACTTTCCTTTTTTTTAAAAGAGAATTATCATTATGTTATTTTTAGAGAACATTTTCATATGTTTTAATCGAATTTTTGTAGATAAGAAAGAGATAATAAGCACTTTCTTATATTTTGTGATGAGTAAAATTCTTGCATAATACTTTGGATTCTTTCCTTTTTTTTGACAACACTTGTTTTCCTTATTTTCCCTTCTAAATTTACATAACGACGATCTATAAAATAATCACTTTCTTTAGCTTCGTTTTTCAAAAATTTTATCAGTTCTAGAGTTTTAGGATGGATTTTCCTAATAACAGAATTTAATTTATGATGCCATCCTTCAACAATATTATTTGTCCTGTGCAAGTTTTCATTGCAATTCCACATCTGTATAGTTACGACGTCATTTTCAAGCCACTGCTCAACAAAGTAATCATAAAATGCCTCTAATCTTGCATTTCGAGGTGAACTTTCTTGTATGCACAGCCAACCATCATCGACATATTCCGCGGGTATGTATGCAAGGGAAGCGCACATTCTGAGATGGGTTCTACATTATGCCTATATTCGTTAACAAGTCCCAAGTCTTGAATCTTTCTCCACACTGATTTAAGTGGAAATTGCAACCTCTTATATTTAAGGAAGGAAAAATATTTTTCAGCGAAATTATAACTGCAATTTCAAAATCCATCACAATTTCTTTACGATCCCAATCAGAAATATGATTTTTAATTAAACGAAATAATCTCTAAGTCTGCTTTCGCTTATCGGGAAGTAAGCAAAACAACACAGGAACAACATTAATCTCGTTAGAGGTACTTCCAATATCAAAATGGATAGTATAAATTGCAATATCAAAATGGATAGTATAAATTGCAATATCAAAATGGATAGTATAAATTGCAATATCAAAATGGATAGTATAAATTGCAATATCAAAATGGATAGTATAAATTGCAATATCAAAATGGATAGTATAAATTGCAATATCAAAATGGATAGTATAAATTGCAATATCAAAATGGATAGTATAAATTGCAATATCAAAATGGATAGTATAAATTGCAATATCAAAATGGATAGTATAAATTGCAATATCAAAATGGATAGTATAAATTTGAGAGAAAAGCTTTAAACTTTTAGAAGTTCCATCCATAAAGAAAGTTTTGCCGCTTCCCTCCCCTTCTTTACTTGAAAATACCAAAATTCGGCTATCTTTCATCGAACAACAAGAAACTAAAGTTATCTATCATCCATTGCTAATAATTCATTAGGAATTTCTAAATCTTCCATACATGTAGCTTCTGAATCGCATCCTTCGGCACTTTGCCTAGATCTGTATAGAGCTGTTTAACACTTGAGAACTGCGGAGTATTGGTTAATATGTCAAAGCCTTGATTGTATAGTTTTCCAACTTCTTCATTGTAAATTTGAGAAATTGGAACATTTTCTTCTTTCGCTCTCATTTTTGCCACAAATGTTTGTTTTATTTATTAAAGAATGTGCTGAATCAGGTTGACATAAATGGATTTTTTCTTCTAAAACAACTTCTTCCTTGGTCTTAATTGAGCTTTTGCAGCTTTTAGTTTTTTCATTTATGCAAATCCAATAAACTACATTTCCTTATTTCTATTCCGAATTCGATATTGATAAACTTTGTAAAGGGCTAAAGGCATTTTCCTTTTAGTTTCAATAATCTCTAAAACATCCATACTGATTTAGATCCGAAAAATAACAGCTATTACTAAAAATTTTAAAGTGGAATGAAACTAAAGATTTCGAGAGGAGCCTAAACTAAGACACGTCTTCAGTCTAACAATGTCAAGACGATGACTGACTTCACAAAGAAATTGCCCTTCACAAAGAAACTTTTAATGACTTATCCTGACATCCCCTGAGGAAATTTGGGAGGGGGGACTGTACCCCCCGATTTCGCGCAAATAGGAAGATTTTTTAAAAACGCGCAAACAGGACCTAAATCGTTCTATTCAAACACTATAATAAATCTAAAGCGATGTATAAAAGAAGTTAAACAAACAAAACAAAAAAGAAACACTTTTTCACAGACGACTCAGTATTTCTCATTCATTTATTCAGTTATCACTTCCCGACAAGGGAAAAAATACATAGAAACTCAAAATATCTATACTAAAAATTACGAAGTAAATCTTAAACACTTATTTCCTCGAATAAATTCCAGAATGGATTAAACATGATTTAATTCGCAATAATAAAAGAAGGCGTTATCTTTGTTGTTGCAAAGCTTAGTTCTCTGGATTGGCAACAAATCCGCTATTTTTCCAACTTTGAAATGTAAACAAACATATCCGCCATCCCAAAATTAATTAGGCTTAGCTGCACTTAAACAACTTTTAAATTGTTGCTAAATCAAAAAATATTGCATGCAGATTTACTAAAGGCATAAAATCCTTAACCGGAAGATAAGAAAAACATAATTCAATCATTTTTAAGGCAAAAAATGCATAACTTACAAGCATATAAGAGTAAAGAAACTGAGATCACTGAGTCGGGTAACAGAGTGGATATATATATATATATATATATATATACAAATATTTATATACGTTTGGTGAGGACGATTGCAACCAAAATACGAGGTGCACATCTACATGTTATAGCAGTCCTTTATGCAAAATTTCAACGTTCTGAGGCTACGCGTTTTTGAGTTATGCGAGATACATACATACGTACGCACAGATGCCTTGAAAAATTCTCTTTAGAATTCATTTTAAATTAGTTTTACAATTTTTTTGGGAAGAAAAGAGTCTTTTATCCTGTCCTTACGTGGAGATGTAAAGCAAAAACATCTTTAAATTGCATTCGATAGCAGTCAAAATGGGTATTTTCGTTGAAATATGATGCCTGAAAATTTTCGCGATTACAATACTTCCCTTTTACTTCGTACAAGGAAGTAAAATTACAAAGTATACAGGTTAATTAACAAATTAATTAATGAATTATAAACACAGCGATAAAGGAAAGAAATTTAGAATAGAAATGAATAATTTACTAAGTTTCTAAGCGAATTAATATTTATATAGTTATATTTAGTAATTTTATATTAAATTTTTAATTATTTTAAAACATGTTATTTTTTACTGAAGGATATTTAAAGCAGTTACAGTTTAGCGTAAAAACTTCCATATATCAGCTGTTTTCTTTGAAAGTGTTTAAGTTCATTTTGTATTATATGGAGATACTTAAGGGTTTGTGTTTAATGGTTTGAAAGATACTGGTATACGTCAATACGCTCATTTTACGTTTTCACTTCCTTGTACGAAGTAAAAAGGAAGTATTGTAATCGCGAAAAGTTTCAGGCAGCATATTTCAAAGAAAATATCCATTTTGACCGCTATCGAATGCAATTTAACGATGTTTTTGCGTGATATCTGTACGTATGGACAGAATAAAAGACTCGTTTCCTCCAAAAAAAAATTATAAAACTGCTTTAAAATGAATTCTGAAGAGAATTTTTCGTGGCGTCTGTACGAACGTATGTACGTACGTACGTATCTCGCATAATTCAAAAACGAATAGCCTCAGAACGTTGAAATTTTGTATATAGAACTGCTATAACATGTAGATGTGCACCTCGTATTTTGGTTGCAATCGGCAGCACCAAATGTATATAAAGATATTTATATATATATCCACTTTGTTACCCGGCTCAGTGATCTCATTTTCTTTACTCTTATATGTTTGTAAATTGTACATTTTTTGCTTTAAAATGATTGAATTATGTTGTTTTTATCTTCCGGTTAAGGATTTTATGCCTTTAGTAAATCTGTGTGCAATATTTTTAGAATTATCGGAAATTTTAAAGTTGTTTAATTGCCGCTAAGCCTTTTTTTTTATGGCGGCCATTGATTGTTTACATTTGAAACAGCAGACTAGTGGATTTGTTATCAATCTAGAGAAACTTAGGTTCGCACAACAAAGATAACGCTTTCATTCAGTTATTGCAAATTAAATCATGCTTAATCCTTTCTGGAATTTTTTCGAGGATATAAGTGTTTAAGATTTAGTTCGTAATTTTTAATATAGATATTTTGAGTTTTTATGCATTTTTGCCTTCTCGCGAACTGAATTAATTAAAGGAGAAATACTCAATCGTCTGTGAAAAACTGTTTCTTTTTTGTTTTGTTTGCTTAATTTCTTTTATATATCATTCTAGCTTTATTCTAGTATTTGAATAGAACACGTTGCAGCGATTATATAATTCTATTCTTTAAATGATATAAATTTTGTGCATTATGAGTTATAATATAAACGAAATATAATATTGTTAAGTGAATCTAGCGCCAGAGTGTCGCTATGGTAAACAAATACTAGAGTGAATTTTAAAGAATGCATTTATTCTATTGTGGTTTATGAGCTGTCGGTGAAGTAGATTTAATTCAATCCATTAAGTTTAAATGAAATGCAAGAATAAATGCGTATAATTTAATATTCCTTACAAGGAAGTCATGTGTTGTACACATCAGATTTTTTATATATATAAATTGATTTAAATTGTCGTCGGTTTTAATGTTTTAATTAAAAGAAGTTTATAATTTTGAATATCTCAAATGGACATCACTTTCAAATTAAAAAAAAAGTATGCAAATCTTACATTTATTAAAGATGGGAGTTTAATTAAATCAAACCAATTTTTTCATGAACATTTTATTAAATATGTATTGTTTTCATCAGAATCTGATTTCAAGGTTCTTTTTTTGTTTCCATTCATTGGGATGATTTCTATAAAATAATAAAAATAAAATAAATTAATATGCAGAAGGAAATGTCTCAAAAGTTTATTTTATATATACCTACCTGAATCGTTGTCTGATTTTGAGGTGACGTTAGCCATTTTTAATATTATATAAAACAAAATGCGAATTTTTTATGAAATTAGCAATTAGTAATTTGGAGGTATTCGTGATTATTTACTTCAAATTAAGTAAACAAACAAAACGCATTACTAAGTTATACATTCTAAAATAAACGAGGAAGTACCAAAATTCCAGTGATCGAACGAAAATTTTTATGCCACTAACAGTGTTGCCACACATATAAAAACAAGTAGAGAAGATAGGTAGTATAATTTTGAATTATGTCTTTGCGGAAAGTGACTGACACCACTTTCAAAGTAATTACACTTGTAATTTCGTTAACTATGTAAATTTATATTGACAAAAAGGTGAAAATTTTGAAGGATTTTTTTTTTGGGGGGGGGGGCTGTTTATAGATAAAAAGTTGATACCTTATTTCATTCATTGTTATCATTAACTAACTCTTTGTTGCTATTTTTCCAATGGTGAGTATCTGCCTATAACGGCATTGCCCACTCTTAGGTGGCTGAGACCACCGTTACCTGAGTTACCACCGTTATCACCATTACCGTTACCGGCTGAGGCCACTGTTTAAGGCCAGAAGTGAGGCAGCCATCGTTACTTCCTATGAAAGGACAGACAATTTTACATCTATGTCTTCTCCGGGATTCGACACCGGACCGTTCGGTATCGCAGTCAGGCTCCCTTAAACACTATACCGTCTGAGCAGCTCTACTGCTAAGCTTTTGATAAAAACGGACTTCGGAAGAAGGCGGCTCATGTAATTAAATAACATGAAACCTTCAATCTGAAAAAAGATTAAAATCTACCGCAACGAGATAAAGTTTACAAACCAGAATTTCAAAAAATTCAAAAATATTAAAGAAAATAAAAGTTGTAAAACATTAAAAAATTTCAAACACAAGCAATTGTAGAAATACTCTGATATGCGCCCTCAAGTTGCCAAATTTCCTCCAAGCTGCCATATTACTATCTAAATTTTTTGTCTACGTTTCGAACTTTAAGCCTAAAATGTCTCTAAAAACGCGGATTTCGTACATGCAAAAACCACGTTTTAAACACACAATTTAAGCTAAAAATCCGAAAAAAATCAAAAAATTTAGATAGCTTAAAACTTAAAAAATCTTTAAATTAAAAAAATCTGATGTGTACACCACATGATTTCCTTGTAGGAATATTAAATTATACGCATTTTTTCCTGCATTTCATTTAAACTTATTAGATTGAATTAAACCTACTTCGCCGACAGCGCATAAACCACAATAGAATAAATGCATTCTTTAAAATTCACTTTGTTTACCATAGCGACACTCTGGTGCTAGGTTTACTTAACAGTATTATGTTTCGTTCATATTATAACTCAGAATGCACAAAATTTATATCATTTAAAGAATTATCTAATCGTTGCCACATGTTCTATTCAAAT
Source organism: Stegodyphus dumicola (assembly GCF_044657685.1). Classification (NCBI taxonomy): domain Eukaryota; kingdom Metazoa; phylum Arthropoda; class Arachnida; order Araneae; family Eresidae; genus Stegodyphus; species Stegodyphus dumicola. The sequence goes on from NC_140769.1 coordinate 136,995,699, forward strand.
ACTATAATAAAGCTAGAACTATGTATAAAAGAAATTAAGCAAACAAAACAAAAAAGAAACAGTGTTTCACAGCCGATTGAGTATTTCTCATTCAATTAATTGAGTTTTCACTTCGCAACAAGGCAAAAATACATAAAAACTCAAAATATCTGTATTAAAAATTACGAAGTAAATCTTAAACGCTTATTTCCTCGAAAAAATTCCAGAAAGGATTAAGCATGATTTAAATAATAAATGAAGGCGTTATCTTTGTTGTTGCGAAGCTAAGTTTCTCTAGATTGGCAACAAAACCGCTACTCAGCTATTTCAAATGTAAACAAGAGCAATGGCCGCCATCAAATTAGGCTTAGCGGCTTTTAAACAATTTTAAAATTTTTGATAATTCTAAAAATATTGCATACAGATTTACTAAAGGCATAAAACCCTTAACCGGAAGATAACAACAACATAACTTAATAATTTTTAAAGCAAAAAATGTACAATTTACAAACATATAAGAGTAAAAAAACTGAGATCACTGAGTCGGGTAACAGAGTGGATATATTTATAAATATATTTATATACATTTGGCGCGTCCGATTGAAACCAAAATACGAGGTGCACATCTACATGTTATAGTAGTCTTATATACAAAAATTCAACGTTCTGAGGCTACTCGTTATGCGAGATACGTACGTACGTACATACGTTCGTACAGACGCCACGAAAAATTATCTTCAGAATTCATTTTAAAGCAGTTTTTTAGTTTTTTTTTTGGACGAAAAGAGTCTTTTATTCTGTCCTTACGTAAAAATATCACGCAAAAACATCGTTAAATTGCATTCGATAGCGGTCAAAATGGATATTTTCTTTGAAATATGCTGCCTAAAGCTTTTCGCGATTACAATACTTCCTTTTTACTTCGTACAAGGAAGTAGAAACATCTGCGAATGGCACAATATATGAACTACGCACACCTCACTTTAATAAATTAACATAACAACAATAAAGTTCAAAGAATACCATGTGCACAGCGTTCTGTTTCAACTTTAAAAACATATAGGAATTGCGAAATCTAGACACTACGCACTAATCAACAAAATAAACTAAAATAAATTTCAAACAATTCAAAAAACAACAATAACGACAGAAATTCATACTAAAAAAATGAACATAACATTGTACAAAATAAGAACAAGAATAAAATAAAGTACACTTACCATGAATTAATGCTTTTTCGAATTATATTGTCTTTATATATATATATATATACATACAATATATTTATGTTTCTAAGATTTTTCATATAAAAAACGAGTTGGATATATTTATCCTAATTTAAATGCATTTTAACTTCTGTCGCATAGCTACATCATAAAAACACGTAAAATAAAGATTTAAGTTTTTAGTAACAGCGTCTGTTGCTTGTACATATCTCAGTTTGTTAATCTGTTACTCATTAGTTAAATAAATAAACATCTTAGTCTTTGCACAACTAAAGTCGAAAGTCATTTTGAAAGTTGGCTATGCGCGAGGCCATGTGGGAGCTAAGATCTCCCACATTGTTCCTTGATAAAACTTTAATTTTTACCTTTTTTAGCTTGTTAATTGATAATAAAAATGTAGTGAGATAAAATGCAAATCTGATGCCAGCATTTTGAGAGGGAAACCGTATAAGGTGCCGTGGAAGGTTAAATAAATATTTTACGTTTCGCGCTGAGCTAAGAGATTTCTTTTGATTTTTTTTCAGTCTGTTATTTAATAATAGATAGTCTGAAAAATAAATTTATGAGGTTAGTCTCAGTTTGGCTAAAAATAGTCTAAAGTTCTTAACCTACGAGGTAACATAACAACTCGATTTTATCTTTTATCTTTTCAATACCAAAACAGAGGCAGGTATAACAATGAAAAAAAAAACATAAAGAATTTATTTGATTTTCAATTTGAAATTATCGAACTAAAACAAATACCAGAATTTACTTCCTCTTCTTGCAGCTGTACACATAAATGTTTCGAAGTATTTGCAAGTCAAAGTTTAATTTCTAACAATTTGATCTTCTTTCACTGTGACTACTAATTTGCAAATTGCAAATAAACTAATCAAGTCGTACCAGAAGCACAAGACTACTAAAGGGGTTTCACTTCGGTGGACTGAAGTCTCTTATCTGAGTTTAAGGTTTTCTCTCCTATTCACTTCATTTACATATTCTATGGAGATACAAAACAGTAAAAATGGAAAAAAAAAAAGAAAAAAAAAAAAAGATTACAACATAAAAAATAACGTCTTTAATTAAAATAAACTTTACATGTTAATCTTCTGTCTGGTCGAAATTCGGAGACTCTTTGCGAACACGTAGAAACAAATCTGATTGGTGATCTGATTTCGCCAGGTGATACAGGGATTTTAAATAGTAAACGAAACAATGAATCATCTTAGAAGAAGCATTAAATAAGAATACAATACATAGAATGCAAAATTAAGCAATAATAATAATAACCACAGCAATAGTTTAGGCTTTTAGGTAAAACTCTGTCAACTCACATTTGCCCTTCTTTAAGAGCATTTTTGCGTTATTATTTTCATTAAAATAAATTATTTTAGTTGAATTTAAATTTCAGTTTAATTAATCTAGTATTTAATATCAGCGAATTAGCTCATAAAAGTTACAAAAGAAATTTTCTTTTAATGTCCCAATTGAAAGTACAGAAAGGTGCAATTTAAATTTTGAAACTTTAAATTTTTTGGTTTTTAAATGTCTAGGAAACACAATTTGTAAAAAATAAATTATTTTAATAAATTAAAATACATACACAGTGTTAGAATGACATTAATTTGAGCGATGGGCAGAGGGAACTTTCAAAACAAAAGGAAAGAGTTCCTTTTTGTAGACCGGCAGAGTCGAGATTCTTATCACGCATGCACCAGGAGAAATCCGGACATGACGTCAGCTCCGATGTTGAAGAAATGGGGAGGGGAGACGGATTGAAAATTTTTAACACCTTGAAATGTTATAATTTTCAGTTTGTAGATTTTACATCCTGGCAAGAAAAAAAAAATATTGCCATTTCATATGTGGGAAATATTTATCTTATTTTTCATACATTGTCGCAAGATATACTGTGAAAAAGTACAGCTGGATTTCTAAATTAATTTTTTTCTTTCATGCCTCACCAACGGCAGATCGGAAAAGTAGCTGAACACTAGTAGTTAGACCTGGGTTTGATTCTCGACAAATGAGCTGACTGCATGGTTGATTTTCATGACTTTCCCTGCGTGTAACGTGAATATGAGTCAGATTCCCCTAAAATTCTTCCACGATGGCATCCTGTCCTATAGTCAGATAGCTCTCCAGTTGTTTTGCCTCAATAAATTAATCTAAACTTTCATTAAAAGATAACTGCCAAAATAAGCGCATCGCGTTAATTTATTATAATTACGCGAAGGCATGTGTTAGATAAATTATAAGCCAATTATTTCTTGTGCCATTTCGCATTACTATTTCAAACATATTTTAATCATAAGAAATTATGTTTCATATTCCTAGCGGTCTAAGTTTTAAAGTAGATAAGCTAAGATAACTTTTAGCTTAAATTTGCTTCATGTTTTAGACTGAAAGCAATATGCAGAGATAAAGTTACAGTTTCATAACGGTTATAACGGTTTAAAAATAAGACTTAGATTGTAACGCGTATTGCTAGACTCCCTGATAAAGATGACTGGACAGAAGGAAAAATAAATGGGCATCTCCTAGAACAACGCAACGCTTAAAACAACCAAAGAGATATCTTTGGTTGGAATCGGAAAAACTAGGCAATTTATAATATCACTGTTTAAAAATTCATTCTTTAATATTTCACTAATATTAATTGAGTTGTGAATCACAAAAGCAATGTATTTCACATGTTTTTCAGTACAAATTCATTGGACTTAGGCAGCTCAGTAACAACATCTGACTAATAAATACGTAATATTAATCGCGATTATTTTAACCAGTTAACTGTGATTGACGAGTATACTCGTCATGGAAAAGCGGCACGATTTTGTGTATTGTCGAGTATACTCGTCATGCGTATAAAGCAGTGTAAGTAACACGCGTATAAAGCAACGTAATAGAAACATAGAAAAGAAAAATAATAACAAAGAAACCGGAGCTAGTGATTGATTATAATAAAAAAATGGGTGGAGTGGATATGAGCGATGGAATTATCATAGTATACTCCACAGCAAGAAAACGACTCAAAAAGTACTACAAAAAGATATTTCTCCATTTCTTAGACATTATGTGTCTGAATGCATTCATATTACAGTATATATCCGCGTATAAGTCGAGATATTTTGGACAAAAAAAAGACTTCAAAGTGGGGGGTCGACTTATACGCGGGACCATAAAAATTTAAAAGAATCGGGAGTTCAAATATTTCTTTATATAATGCAGTTGTTTTCTTCCCGCACTCAAATTGGACAACTTATCAAATAAGTCACTTACTTGAAGTAATTTCGTGACTGTTGTGTTTCCATCATCTTGTGTTTCCATCAGGTGTGCTGGTTCGCGCCCATGAAAAGGGATGGATGGATGCTGACGGAACAGTCGATTGGCTTAAAAATGTGTGGGATAAAATACCGGGAGCAGCTTTCAAAAAAACCTTATCTTTCAGTATACGATTCTTTTCGTGGACACTTTTCTGAAGAAGTGACAAAAGTGACAAAACACCTAAAAACGACTGTGGCCGTAATTCCGGGAGGATTGACATTCGTCATTCAACCCCTAGATGTCTGCCTCAATAAGCACTTCAAAGTAAATGTTAGAAAATATTGGGCAGAGTGGATTAGTTCCGGTCGACCAACATTTAAAAATGGAGGCAACATTAAAAAGCCCGATATTACATTAATTGCTCAGTGGTTTCAAGATGCTTGGAACAAAATACCCTCTGAAATGATTATAAAATCATTTAAAAAATGTTGTATTAGCAATGAACTAGACGGCACGGAAGATGATACTCTTTTTGAAAGTGAAAATGACGACGAAGGCTCTAGTAGTGATTGTAACAATACAGAGTTCGAGACTGAAAATATGTATGATGACGAGCCAATGACGACAGAAGAGTTCTGTGAAATGTTTGGCGAATCTGACTATGAATCGGACGTTGAAGGATTTTGATTTTGTTTATTTACCAAGGTATTTTTTATCGTATATTTACTTTTTTTTCCTCAGATGATTTTGAATAAATAGTACTTAAAAACATTTTTCGAAGTTTCTCGATCGATTTCGGAAGTGGAGGGTCGACATATACGCGGTATCGACTTATATGCGGGTATATACGGTATATAAAAAAAATAATGGAACATTAAGCATATCAATTTTTGCTCAGATTTATTGAACACACTTTTTCGACATATCTAGTTGAAAGAAAGAAATCGACACAAACTCGGCCATTTAGACATAATATAAGCCAATTGGGTGGGAATCATGTTCAGGATTATATACCCGGAACATAGAAAAACAACAGCCCTACGCGAAGGTGTTCGCATTGCTACAAACGTAAGATCAGGAAGGAATCCCACTGGCGTTCGATTTGCAAAGTCGCATTGTGTATAGTACCCTATTTCGCTGAATATCACTCCACAGGAGGAATTTAAATTCTTACTTTTATATGTATAATATTTAATTTAATTGATTGCGTTTTTAGTTTAATATGTATGTAATATTTGCTTATGTTAACCAAATAAGTAAGTATTACTAATAAAATTTTCAATTTTATAAAATAAACCCATCTTTTTCATCCAATATCTCACCAGCGCAACTTACTCTGTGATCGACGAATATAATCGTCATGGCTCGATTCTGGCGATACAAAACGGTTCGCACCCTTAAACGAGGGCGCCACAGTTAACTGGTTAAGCTATGTCTACTGTACTCGCTTTTTAAAATTTTTGACAAATCTTTTGATTCAGTTGCTGAGCCAAGTTTACTGCTTTGCGTGCAGTTTTTTCTTGAAGTATCATAATTGAAACAAAAGTCTGGACATTTAAAATAGGTGATCATTTCTAAGTTCAAACACGAGATTTAACATTAGTCAAATATTTCCAATATTTTGAACTAGATACATTTACATTTACATTCATTTATCATCCGTGAGACCTAAAAAAATTGATATATTGATTAAGTCCCACTGATCGCAAATAGGTAAGTTTTTAATTAAGTGTCAAATTTTTAAGCCTCGTGGATGGCAAATTGGTAAGTCTAACGGATTGGCGACTGAACGGAATGTAAGTCTCTTAGCTTCCGCATGGCATTGCAAACAGTCATTTTTCAGAATAATGTAATTCGACGAAGCAGAAAATATTTAATTTATCTTTTCAATATTTTCTTACTGATTAAAAAACAGAGGGATTACAAAGGAAGAAAAAAGTGCTTCATGATAATTTGCTACTCTGGTAGTATAGCGGTAACCATCAGTCTGTTACACCACTGACCGTCCGTCAACGGTGACTGACCAGAGACCTTGGTCATTAAAATTAATTTTATTTTAATAAGTTGTATAATTTTTATGAGTTTGAATATATTTAATTTTTAAAATTATGACTTATTTACTAACCTTTATAAATAATAGTCTCTACAATAATTAACTGATGATGCTTTTAACACCATTTCATACTTCGTATTTTTCTGAAACAGGCATCAATGTGACAGATGGTCTTTTATTCCAAATCAGCAAAGAGCGTCAATACCATAGTGGTAATACATGAAAACTTCACAAATGTATTTATTCTCAACTGCCATTTACGCGTTTACCCCCGCCGAATATTTCGCGAGCTGCAAATTCCAAAAATTACCAATTATATTTGTTTTGGAATGCCAAAGAAAAGTTTAAAAAAAAAACAAAAAAAAAAAAAAAAAAAGACCTCTCTGATTCGAGCTAAAATTAAACGGAGAACTCAAACAGAAATCGCCACCTGCAAACTTTTAAAACGGTATCTTGATTATTCTAAAGGTCCTATCTCCGAGACACACGAGAAGAGGTCATGTTAATGCAATTACAACAGACCGTCCCTTCAAAGCCTTTATTGTTTCCAGAGAGTGAATTTCAGATAAAGGCCAAACTTTTCCAAGGACATAATTAAAACGGGAGATGAGATTTGTCCTAGCGATAGCATCCCTTGTTTTATGTGACAGCCAAGCCAGCCAACCAACGAGTCGATAACGGAGAAAACTTCAAACTCGCGTAAATAACATTCGCCGAAACGTCGTCCCAAATAAAACGGATTTTAGTTTTGGAACACACTTTCATCGAACGCATCGGGCATTGTAATCGAGCACGTCGTTCATTAAACGCCGTTCCCGATAAGGCAAGCTTGGCAAAAGGGCACCCATCTATTTCAGAGATAAATGCCCGATTATTTTGCCCTGGAAAGCTCAATCCATTACAGAAAGACGCGTCGCTTCTCGACTTTAATTGGATTAATTGCGTCACCTGAGTATTCTTCTTTCGAACGGGGTGGTTGGAAAAACGCGATGATTTATGAGACCCATCGTTTACGCCATTTTGACAATAACTGCGACAGCTATCGACGTCACCATGCCCTAGACCCAGTGAAAACGAAACTATCGACAGGAAAATTAGGTGAGGCTGCTATTTCTGTACCTGGGGAAGACACCAAATGATTCTCAACCGGGATACGTAGTGCACAGTTTTAAAAAAGTCTTTTTATTGATAAAATACTTTCAAACGTTCGTAAAAGTGTCGTCATGTTCGTAAAGTTTATCAGTTAGGCATCTAGTAAATTAAATGCGTTATAAATTATATGAGTTATTTATCACCCGCGAAAAAAAGGAGTTGAATCCCCGTCAAGAAATTTCGTCATCGAGAAGACTATTAAAACAAAATTGAACATAAGAGCAACCTCCTGTCAAAGTCATCGGTTCCTAGTGAGCTATAGATTTATGGTCACCAACTATGAAGGCCTGATTTACGAAAGTGCAAACAGGGCTTGTGCTTCGGGCCTTTACTTTCCGAGCGATCTCTAAATCCTTATATAGCAGTTAAAATGTTTAAAATTTTAAAATATTTTCCTTATTCTTTGGCTTTAAAAATTTATAAGAAAGAAAAAAAAATATATTCGCTATTTCTGTTTTTATGTGTTACCGCCTAATCGGAATAGTGATTAGTGACTTTCGATGCCGTACCGAAGAGTCTGGGCTTGAATCCCGGAGAAGGCGTGGATATTTGTAAATGTAGTGTCTGTGCAGCACTCTAAATATCCGGCGACCCGAAAATCCTTTTGAGAGGTTGCTGATAGCGGAAGAAGGATGGGAGACCCTCGGACTGTCCCACCGAGGTGCTTTCTGTCAAAAATTGGGGGCGGAACTGAGACAAACTGTCCCCTATACGGTACTTAAGGTTCATGCCAACGACAGGCGCATTTGACTCCTTCCGTTGTGGGACAAGTGAGACTGGTAACAACAACAACAGTTTTTATGTTTTTCTTAAAAACTCAAATATTAGACTTGCATATTTATTAGTATTCGATTTCGTTTAATGAAGTCTCTATTTTAAATTACGTTAGCATGCATAGATAATCTCGGGATTTGGACGAGCACCAAATTTGATTTCATGATGTCACATAAACTTGAGGCTATTTGGATTATCGTTTACTTGATTATTAAACAAGCAAACAACATTTACGCATGATTTTTTAACTTATCTCTGCAATTTAGCTTTTTAAAATATTTATAAAATGAGTAGGAGTTTTTTTATGTTTTTTACTTTACTCCGCTCATTCTCCCTCCAGAGAGGGGGAGGAATCCTTGTCCAAAATGTGTAATCTGATATTTTAAGTAACAAATAATAAATTAAAAGCACTGAAGCATAAAAAAAATCATAAAGGTTTCAGATTTTAAATTACGACCAAAGGAGCATTTTTTTAACGTTTTGTGTGTTACCTTTATTTATTAAATATCATGTTCTTGGCACTTAAACCATAAAATTCACTTCAATAGCAATGACGCAAAATAATTTTAAAATGAGTCTATCTTTAGAATTGCCGACACACATTTCCGCGCGCTGGAGATAAAAAAGTCCCCCCCCCCTGTAGATTGTTGTCATTGCTCGCTTTCAAATCATTGAGTTTGTTACTCAAAAATTTGTTTAAGTTTTACAAAATATGAAATCGATAATAAAACAAATTCCAAATTTCAAATTTGGACTTCCTTATGCCCATATTCGCAGTTGGATTACATCATTCAATATTCGATGGCTCTATGTCCCGTTGTTTCATCACAATGCGAGAAATATACACACATTTATGCAGCTTTTTCATTATTTAATTTCTTCAAATATAATGCAGGACTCTAACATTTTGTGGCAACAGTTTTAAAAGTGAAACGGACATTTATAGTGATTCAACGCAAAATCGCAAAACGAAAACAATAGTCTTTCAGGAGCAAAGCCCCTTTGGACTAAAAAAATATAGAAATGTGAAAAGTATTTTTTGTTTAAATAACGTTAAATGCAAAAATCATAATTTATGAAGTTACTTCACGAAATGATTTATATAATTCCCATCAGTAATACATGTTATATTGAACAGAAGTAAAAAAAGACTGGCCTCTGTAGGAGGTTTTTCTTCGGGCCTCCCATGTTCTGTAAATTGGTTGTTGACGGTTAGACCGTTATTCACCAGCGTGTGACGATACAATAAATTCCTGTCATTTAATGAGAAAAAACTTAAGCAGAGGGCATGATGACCGGCTAAGCCATTTGTCACCAAAAATTTACTGTTTCATAGCCAGTACTGAATAGCGTTACAGTGTTTTGTGCAACGGCAACACTACTCGAGGAAAGTGAAAAGATAGCCAATAAATTTACGGTGGCGTAACATATAAATAATATAATATTCCAAAAATTTGGGGAATGAATAGCTCAGGATGTTTCTGAAGTTGTGAAAGGTCGGTTTCAAATTTTTTATTTTTTGGTAAAAACTATTTAAATGTTGGACAGTTTCGAACATGAGTAGAAACCATGTATAAAAGCCAAAAAATATTTTTTCAGGAATAGATTATTTTTCTCGTTAGAACGCATTTATGACCAGTGCGCCTTGGTAAGTGTTACCACTGAGCGAAATAAACCTGTCAAATCGCATGGGACTATTCAAACCTTAGGTCACCGATCACTTTGCATAACTGCTTTGAAGGGCAATGAGACTCGGTAAAGTATAGTAAAAAAACTCGAATTCCCTTGGTGTGCAGTATGATTTTCTTTTAAAAGGTGTTCATGTGTGATCAGTTTAGGATATGAAAATTAATTCATTCCGTTTATTCATACCGTATTTATTCATGCTCTTTATTTGAAAGATTTTTAATATAAAACTATTTCATGCAACCATAGATTTTCAGTACACTAAAATAATTCAGAAAAGTAGATTTTCTTTTGCAGATTTCTTAATATATAGGATTTCTCTAATTATTATTAAAAATATATATAAATAAATAATCAAAAAATTAAAATTAGAGAAAGCAATTGTTCAGAAACGTTTCTTAAAATTTATATATCAATGTGGAAAATTAATGAATTCAAACAAGACTTAAAATTTAATCTTAAAAAAAGTTGCATTTTAACAACAAATATTTCTTTCATAAATTTTCCGCCATTACTCTTGCTTCCATTAAAAAATTAAAAAAACAAGATTAATTTCTTCGCTGTGGCAGCCCAGCCGGTATGTAGTGGCTAGGGGAGTAAACCGCTGAGTTGGCTTCCGACCCAGGTACAGATATATCCATGCAGAATTGGTTACCAACTCGGCGGGAGTCAACCACTAGCTGCTAGGTCGCAGCCCTGGACAGCCCCAGCTGAGCAGACGACATTTATAAAATGCATAAAAGAAATATACATGTGCATACAAGGCACTTGAAGAAGAGTACAATCAAAATATATGTATAAACATACAAATATCAACTCAGATTCAGATATATACACACTTACATAAATATATATTCCGAAACAAATAAAAGTATACATGCTGTCACTCTTATTCATATATACATTTATACATATACTTTATCATGATAGTTAAAGTTTATATGAAGCATGCCATTATGCCACTGAGGTACGCGTGATCATTAGTATAAATTAGGTAACATAAATAAAAGATATAAACATGTAGTACAGATACAGTACAAAATTTGTGTATGAAAACCTGGCACTGCATAAATACAAAATTACATATTGAACATACATATTACATACTCTGTTGCTGACAAACACTTTCTCGTTTTAAACAATTTTCTATATCATACAGTAAAATTATCATATTACATCCATAGGAATATAAGTTAAAGAAAATATCTTATTTGTTTCAGCTCATCCCCTAGGTTATCTTGCAGCCAACGAATGGCCGCGAACATCGTTTTAAGAAGCTGTGACTTATAGGTTTACAGCTGGTGACTGTGAAGAATTAGGCATCGGTGACCCACACCTTTGATGAGCAACGGTGTTTAATTCTATATTGATAATCTGTCTTAATTTACGCCCTGCTCGACGTCAGTATAGATCGCCAGTGACTAGTGTCTTAAACAGTCAAGCATTGTTTTTAAAACTATTGGACTGTTCCATTACTTTTGATTTATATTACGTTAGCATCTATTAATGGCGATGCTATTTGGAAAGTTCTACCATTGTTTTTTAAATCTCTTTTTCCTCAAGTCTTTTAAATCTCTTTTTCCGCGGCCTCGCAAACAGCCTGTTCTGAGATTTCTACAACTATGGTTATAAATCAACGTTGCTAGAGAAAGGTGGTTCGAAAACCTGAAAACTGTACCTGAATCTGATATGAATCACTTAAACTTGAAAAGAAAAAAATCGCAATATGCATTTTTAAGTTTCAAATACATATGCTCTGTGAACATATTTTTCTTCCTTTTTTGAAATGCAATATATAACAGAAAAATTATACTCAACCAATCAATCGCAGCTGTGCAACTAAGTGAAAATATTTATCTGGGAACTCAATAAGTAACAAAAGAAACATCTTAAGCAACAAGTTTTCATAATGTTTTAGTTTTGCTTTAGTTTATTATGATAAAGCATATTACGGCTATCTGCCTAAAAGGGGGGATGCATCCGTGGAGGACTTTCTAAGGGGAGCTGGCTCATACACAAAGGGAACCACTAAAACGCCCTTTCAGGCAGTCCGTTCGTCTGGATCGAGCCCAGGTCGAAACTGCCAATGTTCAGCGATTTTACCGCTCGACCTCAGGCGGGCTGCTCATAATGTTATAAAACTGTTGCAGAAATTTCGCATACTTTTATTATAGTTCATGAAGACTGATGCCATAATCTACACTTAATTAGAAAACTTGAATGAGCGTTTTATAATATGTATAAGTTACGGTTATACATAATCGTCGGTACATAAAGTATAACTGTTTCATTGAATCATTTCATGCAACGCTTTATTTGCTGTAATATTTGTAAGGTATATGTAGAGTAAGTGGGACAGTGTTTTAAAGCAACTAATGTAATCACCTAAAGCAATGTATTATTGTATTTTGGTTCACTCATGTATTTACATTTCTTAAATAGCTATTTATGTGTTATAAAATGCTACAGCTATTATGTCAAACAACATAAATTTAATGTGTCACATTTCACATTTAGTCGTATTTAACTTATAGTATTATTCGTACTTTATCATAGCTCTATCTCATAATATTAAGGTACTATTATACTATTGAATACCATTAAAATAATGTAAAAATTAAATAATGTATAAATTAAATAAAAATTAAAAATTAAAATAATGTATTCATGTATCTTATTACTAAATTAAATTAAAATAATGTATTAATAATGTATTCATGTATCTTATTACTAAATGCACTATATTATTGTACTATAACATTATATACTGACGTTTTGCTTATTGTCATAATGTAGCAACTTATGCAAGATTTTCTGTAATCATTTTTGTAAAGCACTTTTCTGTGACATTTTTGATTAATAACAATTAATGTCACGTGGTCTTTCAGCCATTGCCTTGTTGAGATGGCTGCTTGTTGTTTTTTCTACTGATCAGGCATCATTCCGTTCGACCTCAGGTCGGAAGCCTGATCAGTGCCGCATAACCATAACCCTGCTTAATCAGCGTGAGATGTTTCATAAATGTATTCCACGCATTACGAATTAATCGTATTTACCTATAATTATGTATGTTCGCCAGTCCAAAGCGGTAAATAGGATAATTCGTATTTAATTAATCGAATTTACCGAACATCATGCATAATCGCCAGTTTATATAACAAATTTGATAAATAATGCATTCTTGTCGACTAACCTTTCCTACACTTCGTTTTGCGAATTATGTAAGAATTGCTTTTAGAGAAATATATACAGTGATGTCTACCAAACTTAAATTCATTACGAAATTAATAGGTAAACCCGAGAAACCCTAGCATATTTATCAAATTTACCGATTTCATTTAGGCATCATGTTTAATTAATTAAATTTACGGGACATTATGCGTAATCCCTAATCTGCGGCAAATCTGATAAATAATGCATTCTCGTGTTTGAACTCTTTTACACCTGTTTGAACTATATTTGGTATGTCTGAAAACTAGCTTTAAATTATTCGCTTTAAATACTCCGAAGTTTATCACTTACTAAATCCATCTAATAATTATATGGTAAAGTAAGAAATACAGACATAATTGTCTAATTTATCAACTTCATTCGTGATCTGTGTAAAACCTTCAGTAAAACTCGGGAAAATTAATCAATCTCACCAACTAATGACTGGATTAATCATTTTATTATTAGCCCAAAAAGGGACATTAGTTTCGAGTGGGTTATTAGTTCCAAAACGGCGTCAATTCAACGCAAAAGTTGAATCACTGTAAACGACGTATCAGTTTCAGATTGTTGCCGTCAAATAATATCGCCTTGTATTAGTTTTAAAGAAATTAAATAATAAAGAATCAGCATGAATATGCGCATGCTTCTCGCACTGTGAAAAAACAACGGTTCCTGCAACTATCCTGTTTTGAACAACGTAGTCCTCCACCCGAACCATGAACACGTGAAAGCCCGAATTTTGTAGTTCGAATTTGTTTTACTAAGTACATATTTTTGAAACCTTTAACAAAGTCTTGATTAACGAACTCAACGGTTTCAAAGCAAGCAGTGGATAAACTGTACGGAATAAAGAATTTTTATCTTCATTGTGATGAATTGTTTATTGGAAATTCTAAAGATATGGTGTCTTTATATATTTTGTAATTTTGCTGTTGCATCGAATTATATGTGACGTAAGCTCCAAGAAAGTGATATTAGTAAATAAATTAATTCATTAATTCATATAAAAGTAAAAAAAAAATTCTGAAGGGTTTCAGTACGCAGTTCCGCGGGATGGAGATAAAAAGGTTCCCCCCCCCCCGTAGATTGTTGCCATTGCTCACTTTCAAATCGTTGAGATTACTACTCAAAAATTTGTTAACATTTTACAAAATATTAAATCGATAATAAAACAAATTCCAAATTTCAAATTTGTTCTTCCACATGCCCATATTCGTAGGAGGATGGCGTCATTCAAAATTCGATGGCTTTATGTACCGTTGTTTTGTCACAGTGCGAGAAATAGACGTACATTTATGCAGATCTTTCATTATTTAATTTCTTCAAATATAATGCAGAACTCAAACATTTGGTGGCAACAGTTTGAAAAGTGAAACGGACATTTATGGTGATTCAACGCAAAATCGCAAAACGGAAACAATAGTTCTTCAGAGACAAAGCCCCTTTGAACCAATAATGTAAACACATAAAACGTTAAAAATAAAAAGATTAAAAAAAAAAAAGTTTTGTAAATCCGTCATAGTAAGAAAATTGAGCACTAATTTTATGAACAGGGAAAAAAAAAAAAAAAAAAAAAAAAAAAAAAAAAAAGAGGCAGAAAAAGTATGCTAACCCTTAACCTATGCATCAGAAATTCAAAATGTACACAGCTATGCTGCTTTTAATATTTTTGTCATTTTGCTATTGAATTCTGTATGCCATAAATGCGAAAAAAAAAAGCATTTTTAATAAAAAAGTTCAAAAGACAAAAAAAAAAATAATAAAATCTGAAAGGTTTCAGATTTTAAATTAAGTCCAAAGGAGCGTTTTTTTTTAACGTTTTGTGTGTTACCTTTATTTATTAAGTATGATGTTCGACGTACTCAAATCATAAAACTCAGTTCAACAGCAATATCACAAAATAATTTTAAAATGAGCATATCTTTAGAATTTCCGATACAGAGTCTCGCGTCCTGGAGATAAAAATGTTTTTCTTTCTGTACAGTTTTGCCATTGCTCGCTTTGAAATCGTTGAGTTTGTTAATCAAAAATTCGTTGATGTGTTACAAAATATGAAATCGATAATGAAACAAATTTCAAATTTAAATGAGTGCTTCCACATGCCCATATTCTATGGAAAATTACGTTATTCAAATTTGTGTGCCTCTAGGTACCGTTGTTTTATCACAATGCGAGAAACATGCATACATTCATGCAGATTCTTCATTATTTAATTTCTTTAAATATAATACAAGGCGATAATATTTGGTGGCAACAATTTGAAAAGTGAAACAACGCTTATCGTGAATCGACGCAAAATGTCAGAACGAAATTAATAGTCCTTCTGAGCAAAATGGCCCTTTTGAATTAAAAAAAAAAAAAAAAAAAAAAAAAAAAAAAATGCTAGTAGGAGTGACTGCGAATACAGCGAGAGCATAACAAACCTTATGAAACCCTTTGCGCGTCCGTTAAAACTTAACACCTCTCAGTTTTTTGTAGTATTATATTTATTAGAAAACTATTTAAAATATAAATGATGATATTTAATAAAGCACACTACTTTTGGTGATACAAAGTCATATCCGAATAACTATTTCTAAATCATCGCCGTGTGCATGGCGCATCGGAGAAGTGTTTCAAACATTCTTTCGTAATTACCTCTTCTTTCATGTATGCATCATTCTCGGCCCTATTCTAACTTCTTCCGCTGTAAGCATGCAGCCGCTGCCAACGTCATTTTGTCAACACGCAATTCGTTGTTCTCGAATAAGAATTTAATTAGTTAAACCGGGTAAAAGGGAACATTCTTCCGCCGGTGGTGGCCGTAGACTTTATGGAGCCATAAAGCGAGTATATCGGCGAAGACAAGACTTTCGTAGTTTTACTCAATTAACCTGGTGGAGTAAGGGGGTAGAGAGCCTAAATTCGGACCGCTCCCCCAACATTTTAATCACTCACCTCGTAAACGCAAGAGACTGCAGGGAAATGGATTTAGCTTCCCTAATTTTCCCGGTGCAGTCATCTAATGACTGCTGTGAAGGAAGACAGACAGGAATAGCAGCAGGCGGAATTCCTATGCAATATGTCTCTTCTTAAAAACAGAAATTTGAAGTGGCCACAGTCGTGTTTGATATCAAAGCAAAAGGTAATTTATACTGACATTTTATAAAGCTCTTTGAGACGGTGTTTAAGATATAACTTTCAGATGGTGAAAAGGTTGTGGTTGGATTCTCCATAAATGAATAATTTCAATACATAAATGTAAATTCGATTACGGAAAATTTCAGATTCTAGTCTAAACTTAAAAAAGATATTACCATGAAAATTTATTAATATACATAGACTTATATACAGAGAGAGAGAAGATAGGTAGGTAGTTAGATAGATTTATATAATGCAAAAATCTAAATAAAAATAAGTTTAAAATTCATCACATATTCAAATCGGAATAAATTACATGCCCCCCCTCCCGAAAAAAAAAAAAAGAAGCATAGCATCAAAACTGCAAGAAATAAGAGGGCAAAATATGCCAAAAGCAAAAATGATACATGAAATTTAGATTTTTCAATGCATCGTTGTTCTGGGGGTTGGGGGAAAGATAAATAAAACAATCTGTTGCTGAAACGAAAAAAGACACAAATTAAAGTTTAAAATTGACATATCTCTTTCTCAGTCCAACCCCTACAGGCCGAAGTAGGCTGTGGGGAAAAAAAGAGGGGAAAGAAAAAAAAATAAATAAAGTAAAAATAAATAAATAAATAAATTATAGTATGAAAATTACAGACAAAATCTTCAGAAATCCGCAAAATATTAGACAAAATTAAAAAAAAAAAAATTTTGCTTAGGTCGAGTCCTAGAAAAAACTTGCAAAAATAATAATCCATATCTTAAAAACATATGCAAATTTTACAATTCAATATTTGAAAAAAAACAAAACTATATTCCGAATTTTGAAAACATACAGGCCGGGTTAAACAAATAAAACACAGATCATAAACAACCAATGAGTGCGCCTTGTCCAAACACATGTAATGCAGAAGCAATCCAACTTAAGGAGAAATAAATGAAAGCAATGTAAATTGGATCGTAATTTTTTTCTAATGCCCATTATTAGGCGTTGTCCAATACCAAGACCTGAAGCAGTGGTCACTTTATTATGGAGGCACTTAACAAGCGGGCTACTATTGCTTCCTTTGAAGGTACAGACAGTTTACAACCAAGCCTTTTCCGGGACTCGAGCCCGGCCCTTTCGGTAGGGCAGTCAAAGTCGCTAACCACTTTCTCGTTTGGACAGCATCTAAAAATATTGTTGTGTCTTCCTCTTCCTTCTGACACCAGTTGTTACGTTATTTTCTTCCTTCACGTTCGTACGAGGTTCGTAGATTTGGAATGAATAACGACGACACTGGATGAATATCGAAACACACTTTTTTTATCAGTATTAATCAGGACAGCTCCAAAACACTTTTACAGTCGTCAAAGATCTACTATAAACACGCTGGAACAATCACACTCCACACTGTCAGGCAATAACGGTGGAAACAGCTTCCTGCAAAGCACCCGAATCTGCTTTCCGGAGTACAGCTCGCGACTCTGCTTGGTCGTTCTCGGAACTCCACGTATTCTCGAGACTCTCCACGCTACAGCTCGCGATGCACTCGACGACACACGAGCACAGCTCCCGACTCTTCGGTTCAGTGGTTCCCGGAGCTCAACACGCTCTCTCAACGATGCACTAACAGACTCCTTCGGTGCACTCGACGACCCACTCGGCACTCGCTGCCCGGCTGTCAACTCGATCGACCAGGGATAGGCTCGCTAGACGAGACACACTCTCGAAGAGACTCACTAGCTGCGAAACGGACCAGCAGGGTATATATATATATATATATATATATATATATATACCCTGAGCATGAGATCGCATGAGATCTGTGAAAACGCTTGCATTATGATACCCCGCATAGTTATGGATTATGATGCGATAAGCCATATTAGACAAATCCGACTCTAGCCCTTAGGAGAAATCGACGGTATTTATTGGTGGCGGATCATATCATACTCCCTCAGGATACGCACTGTGATATTGTGTGTGTTGCCACGGATATCCGGTGAAGGTGACATTGGGAGGTACTGGAACGCTCACCATACTGCCCGGATATGACATTCTGGGGCTGAGAAAAAGCACTGTGAAGGATCATTACATCAGTAGAAAGAAAGTAAGTGCTTTAGGGCATTCGCTGTAGAGCATCAAGAGAAATTTACATGCTAATGGTGTACCACGCCATCCATGCATCCAGTAAAAGGTGGTAGACATGGCTGACAATTGTAATGAGGGATGTAACGTTCGTACCTTTGGTAATAAAGGCTTTTCAGAATTATTGAATACAACTATTTTTTAACCAACCGTTGTAATTTGGTTAAGTAAAAATATTACTCCTTAAGTAGGACTGTTGCGTCACTAGGTTATTTAGAAGCTGGAAGACGTGAAAAATGAGCAATGCCTGCGCCAGGACTCGAACACGTACCTCTCAAATACGCCTGAGTGAGCTAACGGTTACACCACGAAGGCATGCTGGAAGGAGAAAGAAAATACATTATATACTTGCCCTTTTAAAAGTCGCCAAATCCTGGTGGTGAAGAGTCACCATCCACCACCGTTTAGCTCGTGCGTGACTGTAGAGTCATTAAAATTTTTATTGGAGCAGGCGACATGATAATGAGCCATACCCTGCCGGAACTCGAACCTGGACTTCCCGAATACGCACCGAGTGTGCTAGCCGTTACACCATGAAAGTACCAGAGACAATTTTTCTCGATATCAATGGAATTCTCTGTAAAATCTGAATTAGTGTTGTAGAGACATTAGGATTTTTTGGAAGCAAGAGAGATTCAAAAATATGCAACGCCTTCGCTGGAAATCGAAACTCGGATCTCACACGAAGAAGGCATGCCAAGACCACCACACGAAGAAGGCATGCCAAGACGGCGGGAGAAATACCTTATGATGTATTTGTGTTCAGCCCAACTTTACAAAAGTACTTAAATGCAAGCTTTGTAAACAATTTTATAGTTCTTAATTAATTGTGACAGTAAACTGATCATGTTTACAAAAATGATTTGTAACGTGTGAACATCACGCCTGTTTCTAAAGCAATATATAATGTCCTGAAACATGTTGCCTGTACCCACTACAATAGATAACATCTTGAAATATGCACCTGCACAACTCTGTATATCATGTAATTTAATCCCTTTTACTTGAGCTAATTGAACGCTGATAGGTAGGAGTAACGTTGATGCCGCCGCCGTTTCCATCACGACTCGAGGAATAATGCCAGAATGTTGTTAATTTTCTAGTTAGTGTGTGGGGCTAATACCTACTTACTTAGGGTAAATATTAGGTGGCCCCCCTCACTTCTACATAACATAACATAATGTATTTATGCAACATATTTTTTCTGGTAATTTTATATTACTCGTAATATGCAATTCATTATGACACCTCTAGTAAAGTTTTTTTTTTTTTTTTTTTTTCGGTTACTATGTACAAGTTGCGTTCGTGCAAAATAACATGATGTGTCCTGGAACTGACTGCGGCCTGAAGTGTTTAGATCCTTATTCCCCCCCCGTGCCCTTGTACGTAGCCCAAGTGTGTTGCCAGATAGCAAAATATAAGTTCTTTGTCTTACCTTGCAACCTTGTAACTAAGCATTAACAAACTGAACCAATCAAAAACCATGTTTTACTACAGGGTGAAACGTAAGATTTTTATAATTTACCTTTCAAGAATGACGGCATTCGGCAAAGTGTAAGATCTTTTCATATTTAATCGATATGTTACTGATGAACAAGCTGAGCGATTTAAAGGCAACAAACATACTTTTTTTACGTTTGTTGCCTTTAAATTAATTTAAAAATCTTGATTCAACCTTTAGCAATACGAATAGTAGTGATAAAAATATATGTTGGTTTCATTACATTCAAATCCGAATTTATAGCAACTTTGGGGATCTGTAAATAATTAAATGATCGTAACTTCAAACGTTATGTATATGATGCAATTTTTTATTTTTATGATTTTTATTGGTATAATTTGTATTTGCGAATATTAATTATTTAATTGCTTTGTATTACTAAAAAGTAATTGCGTACATTTTATGATTTTCTTAGATGGCAAAACAACTCAAATAATTTTTGACCAAATAAAGCATTTCTTTAAGTTAAATTTAATATTACACAAGATTGTGATTCCTACAATTGTACAAGGAAATCTGAAAGCAAACAATAAAGTGAACCCGTATATTTTATTAAAAATCTGCTTAGAAAACAGTTGAAGTTATTGAATTAGCTTTTATTTTATAAACTTTTTTATGTTAGATGTAGAATTCCTCCAAATGTTTATATTTCTATATAGAACAATTTTTCTGTCGATATAAGCTTATTCCGAAAGTAGCAAATGAATATTTTGTATTTTAAAATAGTAAAGAACACTGTAACATAAATAACATATTTAGGAAAGAGTTACTTCCCAAATCTTTTGTTTAAAAATATCAAAAAAATATACGGTTCTTTTAATAAAAAGCTGAAGAATTTGAATCAAATTGGATAATGATATATAAACAATGTAAGCATATTTACAATGAGAATTTTTAGGTTATATGAAATGCTGTAAGGACAGAAATATCGCATACTTTTTTATGCATAGGATGAATTGGAATGCGGATGCAATTTCTTCATCTGTGCGTACTTTACTTCTCAGAGATTATTTCGAATGTTTTTAAACTTTCGCTTTTAAGCAAGAGTTCGATGAATAGATTTTTAATAATCAATCAAAAGTTGCTATTTAGTTTTAACTTTCCAGCACGCGCGTATGCGTAAAATTTACGTCAAATTCAGTTTTTAAATCACAATTTTCGCATAATTTATACGTCGCATAACGAAGCTGAGACGTCTGAAGGTCATTTCTATCCCTCCTTTCTACCCTTCACCACATCAAGGAATTTGCCAACAGGAAATCATTTGACTTTTTTTTATTTTTAATGGGCATTTGTGCTACGTGTTCGTGAAAGAAAATTTGGAAAATATTTTTTTTCTCAAATATTTTGCAATTTTGTGTTATTAACTGCCGTGTATTGTTTTAATTTGAATACATTTGGCTCTGTAAATTTTATATCGGTTTTCCTGGCAAAAAAAAAAAATATGTGCAACCAACTGATTTTGCTCGCATTCTTGAAGAATGATCTAAAGAAGAAAACGAAGACAAGGAAACCTTTGGAGGGGAGAACAATAGCGATTTCCATTCCTTATTTTCTTTTATTTCTATTTTTTAGAAATAAATAAAAACATTAAAAGTGCGTTTTTGTAACCAGTAAGAAGTAAATTTCCTTGCAGAAAGTAAGTAATGCTAAACTTACTTTTTTTCTTACCAAGATGTTTTTCTTTTTTTATTGTCTATACTTGCCTTTGATGAATATTGAAATTGGCTTCGATTTTAAAATATAATTATTAAATAACAAATTTAAAATTTTCTATAATGAAATTACATCATTATATTTCCATTTCACAAACATAAGAAAAAAATAATTTACTTATATTTGAATGGGATATCATTCGTATTTTGCAATATTAAGATTAATATTTTATTTCTTAAAAATTCTATATCAATATTCACTCATTTCTGTCGTTTTTCGTGCCAAAAACGGAAAAATAACGGATGTCGTAAACATACGACGCGTGCGTGCTCATGTAAAATTGCCAAGCGCGCATGCTAGAAGGTTAAATAGCCTTTCTGCTATATCAGTTGCTGAAGATGTAGAGTCTGACCTTGTTAGGGAAGCATACAATAAATCGAGGCTTGACGGATCCAGTCGACTTATTGCTATGTCCTGTAAGAAGACAGAGAAACGTAAAATGGGTGTAAAAGAACCTTTTATTAAGAACTTAAATAATTTAATAGAAGGCATTCTTGTGCTTTCAAAACCAGCCAGTATTTATGGTGTAACTTGAAACAATAAATTCAATTTAAAACTAAGTTTAAGTTAGCCAAAGGCTACATCGAAATGAATTACGCCTAAGTTGGCCGGTTATAGGGGCATGCAAGAGCTATTGGTAAGAATACAACAACGCCGAAGACAAACTGCTGAAAATAAATGAATACTTTACAAAATTAAAAATATCATATCAAAGATATTTGGTTTATTTATTTTTACTCGTGCTTCCATTAAAAGGCTCAGTTTTCTTGCTTTCATAACTCATTTTTCAAAGGGAATATCATCAAATAAAACTAAACTCAGTGGCGTAACAGCCCTAATGGGCCAAGGCCCGCAGTGCCCGAAATCTGCTTTCTTGACCTTGGGCCCCGGGGTGCGTAAGCATATGCCCTGAACAAGAGGTCGGCTTGTCGCAGGACTCCCAGTGTTTAGTCCCCAAACGAACTTGGTACTCATTTATCGACCCAAGGGATGGATATCAAGGGATGAAAGGTTGAATCGACCTTGCCCAGCCCGGGAATCGAACCCCGGACCTGTGGTGCTGCTGCGCGATGCGCTAGCCACTGCGCCACCGGGCCTAACGTCACCAAATACTCATTTTTAATTATACGTGAAACTGTTTTATGACCTCTCAAAACATTTTAAAAATTGATATGAAAATGCAAAGGTTGAGTATGATATTATTGATCCGTCATGTTCTCCTCAAATGGCAGAGCCACCAAAGAGGGAGACTTTATTCCATCTTGAAGCGGTAATAGTCTTGCAGATGAAGAAAGCTAAAAATAACTCAAGGAGAACAAAGATAACATTGAAATACTCCTTAGCACGAGATGGTCTCAAATCTCTCCCATAGTAAGTAAGTCCTATAGTAAGTATAGTATATAGTAAGCTCTCAAATCTCTCCTATAGTAAACACTAAAACCTCTCAGCAGTAAACTCAGTAACATAAGTCTGTAACCGAGTCTCAACTTTCAACTGACTTATTCTCTTTACAGTGTCATGTTTATATTATAACTTGGTACGTTAGTTCGTTTTCCAAAAAAGTGTTTTGTGGAATTTTCCGGAATGTTGCTAAATTGGTGAAAGGTTGTCACCTTTGGTATTAATTTTCTTTGTTATGTCTCGGTAAGCGTCAACAACCTACATACCAGGTTCATTTTAAAGCTAAAATTTTCATCGTCAATTGACTCAACTGAAATTTCTACAGATTAACAAAAGAATTATACTCATACAAATAGACTAAGAGAAGAAAAACTGAATATTATCCCAAATACACAATAGTAATTTAAAATTACATTTAAAATGCATTAGTAAATAAATAAATTGACAAATAAATGCATTTTGTCATAAATGATACATCTGAGAGCTCTCGGAATGATAATCTGTGAATATTAGCAGCTTCCTACCATTTACTAGACGTCAAGTCACTGACATCGAATTTGGATATACTCCTCTACGGGAAGACAAGGAAATAATAGGAGCCTGACCTTCTATTTGCAAGATGAGCAAATGGCTGCAATTGGTCAGCGTAATAATAGTCACGTGGTTGCATTTGGCGGTTAATTAAAGGACGCTGATTATCCTCGAAAGCTTCAGCAAGACCTCATTGCTGAATAGCTAAGTACGATGTCTTATGCAATACTCTCTAGGTCTTTGCCGATAGATGTCTCAGCGTCAGGGTTGATATGGGAGGTTAATAAGAGCGAATAATTGTAAACTGGGAACAATCTGTGTTTGCATGTGACTTTGATCCAAGCACGGAGCCATCTTGTTCTCTTGTACTTGACTGTATATTCTGCTGCACTTCGCATATCACGATTTCCAAGAAAAAAGAATCTCTAGTAAGATTATTTTGAGGGTGTGATGTAAATGTTCCGCTATTCCGCAAAGCATAATATCTTTAATTTATCGTCGAAGAACCCTTGGATTCTTAGCAGGCTCCGTTCACTAAGCATAACATCTTTAATTTATCTTTCAAATTTAATGAGTCTGTTATAAGATATTTCTCCGGCCTTCTTAGCATGCCTTCGTAGTGTAGTGGTCGACACGCTCGGCGCGTATTCGACAGGCTCGGGATCTGATTCCCGGCGAAGGCACTGCTCATTTTTCATCTCTTTTGCTTCGAAATAATCTAATGTCTCTGCACTGTGATTGCTTTAAAAAGCGAGCTATTTAAAACGGCAATAAACCATTTCAAAGGAATTTAAATTATTATTTTATGTTTTAATAAGGTATCTAATTTATATAACTTAAATACATTTAATTCATGCTGCATCCTATTGATACCTTTTATTAACACTTGCAACACTATTTTGCTTGCAATATATACGCGTAGTAGTGCAACATACTCTTACGATTTTTGTATATATGTAAATATATATATATATATATATATTTATTTACATATATACAAATAAATATTTAATATATACAAAATATAGATATAATATGAGCAAAATTATATGTGAAATTGTAGTATCCTTTGCATAATGTAACATGAAGAGGCTGAAGAGACGAATCTCCATCGGAAAAAATAAAATTAAAGGGGCAAGTCTACTTAACACTGAGGTGAAGGGCTACCTTGCTTTATTGGCGAGATATCACCAAAATGGGGATAGTTTTCGCAACTTATTTTTGTCGCTAAACTTGGGGAAAAACCGAGAAATGTCGCCAAATTTGGCGGTATTATTGTCTAATCTCTGTATAACTATAATTGGTACGGCAATTAAATAACTGCAATTCATCCCTAGGCGTAACTGTAAACATAGCTGGCCCTTATATGTAACCGGCGGACGGGGTAAAATTAGATAATTTTGGGGAGAGTATCAAGATCTCAGTATTTCAGTTCAAAGTCGACTTCGGAGTGTTGGGATTATCTTCATGTGAGCTTCGCTGATTAATGAGCTTTGCATTGCATTTTGTTTAACGTTGTCAGTAGTTTGAAATATAACTACTGGTTTGTGCTCTTTGATACTGAGAAGAGTTGTACTAGTACTTTTGAGGAAATTTCTAGAATTATGAAGTGTTTCTTTTGGGAAAGCAAATTTTATCAAGTTTTCATCGGTTCTCTGTGTATTCAATCCATTACGAACTCCAACGTACGAAACGAAATCAAGGTTTGAAATTTTTGCAGAATTCTCTGTATGAATACTTCTAACATCCGCAAATAGAAACTCGTTTCAGCGGGAAAGCGACTGCCAACAGTAGACGGGTGTAATCGTTTTCATTTGCGGGCACAACTGACCGTGGATTTCACGTAACGTCCTTCCCATTTCACGGTTATTACACTCAAATTTAGAATCACGAAATTACAGCCTCACATTCGGAGATTAAGTTATTACCCCGGCGTAGAGGAACCCGTTATCGAGGCAACAATGCTTTAAAAGGCTGTTCCTTCTCCACGTAGTGGGTGCTTAGGAAGAGTGGGTTGTTAAGGAGATAGTCCTCGAGATTACTTGAACGATTTTAAAAGCCATTATTTGTTTTAAAATAACGAGGCTCGCTTACGAGTCCGCATTAGTTTGCCGGACATAAGTGTTATGAATGAATGCAGAGTTTGTAGCGTAAAGGCAGCAGAGTCGAGAATTCAGAAGGAGAAACGACGTGAAAGATTAAAGATAGAAAATAAATATGCCATAATGTGAAATATAAGGTAAAGTAACTAAAAATATTTTGATTGCTGTGTGTTTCATACATTCATAAATTTCAAGAGCGACTGACATAGTCCCACTTAATCTTCTTAAAAAAAATTCCAATTTAAGTTTTTCGAATTATTTTGTTCCTTGAATTTGTTTTTGCATTTTGAAAGCAAGGAGCGTAATTCATCACCCTTGAAATCAATTGTCTTTCATATCAAATCTAAAGCTTTATAATTTTATAATTTTTGTTCTTTTTCTTGCATAATTATATGCGTAAAATAGAAACTTTTTAAAAAATAGCGCCGTTTTTTTAAAATTAAACGCCTCTCCTTTAGTAATCCCCAAACAAACTTTTTTTAACTGTACATAGGTTCTTTATAGGCAACCACAAATAACGCAAGTCATGCGCAGATGGCTGGGCCATGTTTCGAGAAGCCTGGCAGATCTTGACGTTGAAAAAAACTTGATGGATACCGAGCGATTGAGATGGCTGAGCCATATTTGGAGAAGCCTGGAAGATCTTGACGTTCAAAAAACTTGATGAATACCGAGCGATTAAGACGGCTGGACCATGTTTGGAGAAGAATGGAAGATCTTGACGTTCAAAAAACCTGATGGATACCGAGCGATTAAGATGGCTGAGCCATGTTTGGAGAAGCCTGGCAGATCTTGACCTAGGAAAAAAAGAAAAAACTGATGGATACCGAGCTAAAGGAAAACCCCCGACTAGATGCTTATATGACAATGAAAAAGACTGAAAAACTTTGAAAAATTAAAAACTGGAGAGGAGTCGCTGTGGATCGAAGAAGATGGAAGGAGGGCGTGGCTGACCCAGCCAAGGCTTGTAAGGGGCTGTTGCGCTCGTGAAGACGAAATAAGCATTCATGACGTTACGACACCTGGGTTTTTACATTAATATGACGTGATCACAATGCCATGCGTCTCCAACTTGCATCACAAAATTTTTGACAGCCCACCAATGGCTGAGCGATAAAGTCGGTGAACACTGTCAGTTTGTTCTGTGGTTCGAGTCCCGGCGAACAGCCTGTCTGCACGGACGTTTTCGTGGTTTTCCCCATGTGTAACGTGTATAGGAGCTAGTTCCCCTTAAAACATCCTCTACAAAGGTATCCCTTCCCTGAGGCAGGGAAAGTCTCCACTGTATTGCCATAATCAAATAAACCAAAACGAAAATTTTCTCATGAGAAATATTCTTAGCAGAAACTTTCTAAAATTTTTATACATTTACATTACGTTACTCTGCTACGCATTTATGATCCACGCGAATGGATAGATGATGGCTGTGGGCGAAATATCAAGTCCCTTACACATTAAGTATTAAGTACATTTTGCTGATCTTTCCTTTTAGACTTTTCACATTCGCACGATGTTTTAATAAGATGTGGCATCATTGATTTCATCGCCGATTGCAAGATAAAGATAGGAAAATATCTCAACTTAAAAAATACTGTAAGAAACATTAGAAGGTAATGTAATAAGATATAAACAAAATATTACCTAAAAATCTAATTAAAAATGGTAAAATTATTTCGACACTTGCAATGGGAGATCTCTCCTGTGTTTAAATTGTTTTAATAAGATTCATTCAGTTAAATTATAAACTGTTTATTAACGAAAGCAATACGAAGAAGATTTTTTTAATTTTATAGTATTAACACTTTAAACGTGTAATGTAACATTATTTTATAATAAATTTTATATTATGAATCGCTGGTGTCAAACGCAGCAGAGTAAAAAAAATTAGTCATTGGTGGTCATGGCAGCCTGATGAAAAATTTAGAATCAGCCAATTGTCACTTACGTGCTAACCTACTCTTGAATAACCAGTTCCAAGACTGATGTACTTTGCGACAAAGCATGAAATCCTCAATTTATCTTTCAAATTTAATCATTGTAGCTGCTCAACAAATTAAACAAGTTGCTAACAATTAAAATATTCTCTAAGATCTTTAACTTTCATTACTTTTTAATAGTGTACCTGTTTGATGTAAGTTAAAATACATTTGATTTACTATACAACCAAATGCTAACTTTTCCGAACATATGCAGCCTTTGTAACGAATAGCCATATATTATATACCTGGTGCAAAATAGCTTAGTATTAATGATGAAATATATCTAAAAAGTATAAATTAAAATATAATTAATTTATTATAAGTTGTAATTTTTCTGAGCTTTCCCAGTAATGTTGTAATTGATAAAACTATTTTTAACAAGCTGTGTATACCTACCTCAAATATGTTTTTCAAAGTCTAGGTACATAAAATAAATGCATTCTTAATAAATGCAAAACTAAACTAATCTGAGGAAGACTGTGTCATCTGTTATTTCGAAAGACCTCTACCCGTACCAGCTCTGGTATGTCAGTCAGTAAAGCTACTCTGTTTCAGCTAAGAATTCACAGCTCCTGATTTTTTTTAGCCATCTCCCCATTCTGTCTTTTTTGCACCTCCTCCTCCTTTCTTCGGACAGAAATCTAATACCATTAAAGATGTTTCCACTGAGGGAAAATAAATTTCGCCTTCGCTGCCGTCTCCACATTTTATTCCGAGTTTTCGACACTCAACCTAGCGCTGCAAGAGAGAGATTGGAAAGGAAGCTTTTAATTCCTTGTAAACGACTGAGTGGAGATGTTTCTTCTGCTGCCAAGAGCAGAGGAAAAACACTCTCACAGAGCAAGCGTGGAACGGAAAGAGTATAGATAGGTTGGGTTTTTGCCTGCACTCGTAAATATCTTAGCAACTTTAAGTTATTCTATGAGTGAAGAGAGAATGGCAGAAATTTTTCTGGAACTAGTTAAGTTATTCAAAGGAAAGCGCCAGCGCTTACTTTTTACTTGTCTTAAGCTTTCTTAATTTTTTGGACTGTTATAAGATAATAGGCCGTCATTCCGTTTGCCTCTTTGCGCCTAGCAGTTGTTTTACTGTAGCAAACATTGCAGAAGTCCATAGCAGTGGCAGTCATCGATCGTAGGTTCGATGATTACAGTTCATTGATGACCAGTAAGCCACCTGAGCTCTGAGTAATAATCTATCTCAATTTTGTCTACTAACAAACTTTGTTGGCGTACAATTCACCTTTGATATATGACCATCAACAGGAAGGTCACGGATAACTAACATCTTAATGGTCACCAATGATCTTCTGCTGCCTTCCACACGCAGGTCATCGTTGTTCAAAGGCCTGGAAAGAAATCTTTGGCCTTCAGATTAATTTGTACATTAGAGATATTTTTAGCGTTATTTTCCACATTTTGGGCTGATGCCTTTACTTTATTTTGCAATTATCTGCTATGAATTTGAAAATCCATTGCCACCACTTGGAACAAAATATTGAACATATTTTCTTCTTCACAAGTAGCTCGTTTTCAGAATGCTCTTGTAGCCAAAGTTAACTATGTTAAATTTGTCTTTCGCAGAGTTTTTAAGTTGTTTTGAAGCAGGAGACGCAAAAGCCGGAACTTAAACCTCGACCTCTCGAATACGCGCCTAGTGTGTTACCGTTACATTAAGAAGGCATGCTGTAAAGAGGGAGCAAATACTTATGTACTACACCTTTTAAAAGGCGACTGGAAATTAGGGGATCCAATCGCAAATCCTGTTGATGACGAATTATTGTCCACCACCACCTTTTAGTTCGGTCGCCACTATACAAGCATTAGGTTATTCTAAGCAAGACACGTGAAAAATGTGCAATGCCCTCGCCGGGACTCGAACCTGGACCTCTCGAATACGCGCTTAGTGTACTACCGTTACACCATAAAGGCATACTGGAAGGAGGCAGAAAGTACCTCATATCCTATATTGTAATTTCCTTACAAAGGAAGAAATTTGAAAGCAACAAATACACTTTTTAATAATTCAAACTTGTGCTTAGTATAATTTATGCAGCTGGTTATAATTAGAACAAAATTATTTTACAATACATCTAATGGATGATTTTTACTAAGTTTTGCATCATTAACACGTTCTTTCGTTTGTTTTAATTGTTTCTTTTTCCATTAATGAAAAATCTTATTTTTTGAAAATAATTTATGATATAGCAATTTTCAGTTTGTGAATAAACGGGGTCTAAACTGACTTAAATTCAGCTAGAGCCAATCGGAGCCCGAATCAGGTATTTCTCAATTTTTTTTTTTTTTTTTTTTTTGAAGCTTTAATTCAAACAAAAGTTCCAACATAAAATTAACAGAGCAAAAACCTTGTGTTTGGACTAGATTTTAGTAAGATTGTATCGATTTCGTGGGCAAACAGGTGCAGGTCCCTCTTCATAAGCAGCAAAGAAATTTGTAATAAATGGGAGCAAAAATCAATGCAAAAATCCTTTCATTGCAGATATTTTTGCTTCTGATGAAGAGTCGAAATCGATAGATTCTTGATTAAACCTCCGCCAAACACAAGATTGTTGCTCCCCTAATTTTATGTTTCCCGCTGTCTTGAAAAGATTCAACTGTTAATTTATTATTCAATTATTTTTCGTTAGCTTAATCGATTTGCTATCTTCTTACACGTATTTAATTTTTATTGTTATTCATTTTTTCTCATTTTTATTCACCTTTTCTGACGATTTTCCAAAGACCTCCGGCAGTTCCAATATTAAAAATTACGCGCTGTGTGTAAATTGCACAGAAAGAATACCGAACAGTTTCATAGAAACGTTTTTACTGTAGAACAGTGCAGTCGATTGATTTTGCTCAGTCACTATCCAAACACATTTTACGAGAAAGAATTTAAGAAAGCAAACTTAGTAAAGTATTTAAGAAAATTCCATCTTATAAGCATCATTTATAGCTAGTACGAAGAAAATTTATGAGATTATACCACTTTCATTGGACTATTGGCAGAAAAACATTATTGCCATGACAACAAGCATACTGATTATTGGCGTGCACCAAACTGAATAAAATTATTGTATGCTTAATATCAAAACACGATATCGATACAATGGAACTGTTAAAATTATTGATTAGGTAATGCTAACAATATAAAGCCATATTTCTATATTTGTACAATTGATAAATCGATATTATTGGCTCGATATTTCGATATTATTCGGCTCGATATTTGGATCCATATTAAATCGACATTTTTCTATGTCAGTGAAAAAGTCAGCTTTATAATATGCTAAATATTTATAACAAAGTCCGTTTCAATGTTAGTACCTTCTTTTGAACTTCTTTTGAACTATTGCAAAATTTCAGATGCTTAACAATCGTTAGAATATTGGTGTAGCGTCTGTAAATAATGCAGTAACATTAAACTAGGCTTTTCCAAACTAATTCATTCACAAAATATACGTTTTTACATTAAAATTTATTTTAAGTGGCTCTTTTAATATTTATAAATAAAAGCATATATTTTATAAAATCTATAAAATTTTCAAATATATTTGCAGACATTTGCATAAATGAAAAGTATATATTTATGTATTATAAAATATTTCTCGGAAAGATCACGTGTTTAAAATATCTAAAAGTTTAATACGGCACCGAAGTCGAGGAGTAAAACTGCTGAATACTGGTAATTTAACTTATTCGAAATCCGGCCAATGTGTTGACTGCTTGGGCATTCCGCGAAATTTCCCATGAGTAAATTTAATTGATCTAAATTTCTCTTAGGATGTCCTTTACGAAGGCGTCCCTCACCTTACCGTCCTTACCACCTTAATACTAAACGTTCAATCCGAGAACCTACTGTTGCTGTTATCTTGTCCATGGATTTCATGGAAGAATGGTTGCCAGAGCCTCAAGGAGGTTGGACTTCTTTTTTCCACCGCAATTTTGAGGCAGAGTTTTCGTGGGGGTGGTCTGAGGATCTTTTCCCCCTCTCCTCTACCACTAATGCGCACGAGAGGACTTTTAGCTCGCCATATATTTAGAGTGCCCCCATGCCGCAAAGACACAATACATTTACAAACATCCATGCCTTCTCCGGGATTCGAACCCAGGCTCTTCGCTACCGCAGTAGGTTCCCCTAACTACCTTAAGTTCTGAGTTGCTAAAGCTACTGTTAATAAAATAGTTATTTGATTAGTTTTTCTGAAACACTTTGTACATTATTAGTATAAATGATATGTAATAGTATGATATTTGTTTCAAAATGTATTATCTTAATAATGTAATAAAAAGAATTACGAATTTAAATACAAAAAATATATGGCATTAAAAGAATTTTAACCAAAAAAAAAAAAAAAAAAAAAAACCTTGAAGATATTTTACATCAATTAGATATGTTATTTAGTACAGTATGATGTTTCTTTTTTTTTCCTTCAAAAATAAATGTATTTTAGTTGTTAAAAAGAGAGTTTATTTTTATTAAATCATGCAGTTCGTTAAGCAGCCGTAATATGAAACACAAAGGTATTACGTCGCTTCAAATCGCAACACTCTTGAAACTAGCTTAAAAGTCTCATGTTTCTCTGAGGGGCAACACTTTCTAAGCCACTAGGATGATACAGGCCATAAGAGAATAAGTTAATTGTCTCAATAATTGGAATACTTGTAATTCCTAAAACTTTTAATTCCTAAGACTGCTTGGTCGGTTACTAGAACATGGCAAAGTACTAAACTGACATTTGCTTACAGAGAAGAATGCCTTCGTGGAGGGCTTTCTAATGAAAACTGGCTCTTATGCTCTTATTCACGTTACATTTAGGTAAAACTAACCAGCCATTGGTGGCCACTCACTCGACCTCTGAGGGGCTTAATATGTCAGATGAATGACGATTCTCTTAAGTATACGTATTAGCATACGTCGTTAAAAACATCTTTTATTAGTGAAAATAATACTGCAAATGTTCATTAAAATAGCAAACTGAGCATAATTACGAATTAAACGTATTTGAGATTACATTAAAGTAATATGTTGTTGCAAAAAGCGTGATTCAAAGGTGATGGTCAATAAGCGACACAGTGTCTTACGTATTAAACATCAACGGTATAACAGTTAACAGGGAATTATCCAAAATCCGTTTATTGTTTCTAAATCGTTCAATTTGTAACAAGTCAATTAAAAATTAGCATCATACACTGAAAGATTTTATACTTCAAGTATTGGCAACAGATGCCGAATCGCATGGATGGTAAATACGATCAACGTAACGTAACATAGAACTTTAACGGTTTTAGAAATCCTCAGCTAACGACATTCTAAAATCCAGAATAATCCAAAATACTTCGGCGATTGTCAGGTCTATTTTCTCAGTGGTGATCCATAGGTTCACATTCATTGATATGGGGCAAAACAATAGGATAGATTATTAAAATAAACTTAAACCGAGGTACACGGGTACCCGTCAAGGCAGCTGGTCTTTGGTAGTCTATGGTTTGACTGTCACTGGTGATCAAAAATTAAGTCATGGGTATAACGTGAATTTCAGAACATTTAGGTGCATTAGAAACATTAGGAACAATATTAAACTGAAAGTACTCGTCAAAGCTATTGTTCGTTGGTGGTCTATGATTTAAATATAACTGGTAATCAATAATTAGGTCATGGATGTAATATATAGTTCAGAAAATTTAAGTAAAATAATATTAAACCGAAAGTATCCGTCAATGCTATTGGTCGTTGGTGGTCTATGGTTTGATCGTCAGTGGTGATCAATAATTAGATCAAGGGTAAAATATATAATTTATAAAATTTAGATAAAGTTAATATTATGCTCGCCAGTGATCTATGAACTTACAGTCACCCTAGGAGGTACTTTCTCTCTCCTTCTAGCATGCCTTCGTGCTGTAACGGTAGCAATCTCGACGCGAATCTATGAGGTCCTGGATCGAGTCTCGGCGGGGTCATTGCAGACTTTTCTCGTCTCCTGCTTCCCTCCCCCCAAAAAAAAAACATAATCACTCTACAAATGGCGCCCGAACTGAACAGGTAGTTGACAATAATTCGTCACCACTAGGATTTGGCGATTGGGTTCCCTAACACCTGGTCACCTTTAAAAGCGGGAGTGTAGAAGATATTTTCTTCCTCCTTTTAGCATGCCGTTGGGGTGTAATGGTAGCGCACTCAGAGAGTATTCGAGAGGTCCAGTTCGAGTCTTGGAGAGGGCACTGCACATTTTTCACATGTCCTGTTTCAAAGTAATCTAATGACGCTATAATCCATAGCGAGCCGTTCAGGGTTTCTTGGACATGCAGCATTTGTTATGACCCGTAGGTGATGACTGTATGGTAGCGTCAGATAGCGAAGTTCCAAACATTTGGGGGGGGAAGCTTCTATAAGGACGTCTGTAGCGTCAAAATTTGAAAATATTTAATTTGTAACTGATCCCTTTTAACGTTAAAGGAATAAAATATTCAGTTTCCTATTTCCTTACGAAAATCCAGCAGCCGGCAGATTACATTTCGAGATACATCACTCTCTGTCAAGACACGCGTAGTCGGTCACAAGATGAGGAGGATGCAGACATAAAACGAGCGAAATCCTTGTTCTAAATAAATGAATAAAGACCACCAAACATGCGCCTTAAATTAACATTTCCAAAACAGGACGCACCCAATCTCTCACTAGTTTCTTATTTCAATTGTACTTTGTCATCAGAAGACGACCTAGAAAGAGTCCTATTAAATATCTTCTTCTAAATTAGCTTAGGAAAATGGTTCATTAGATTAATGTAATTTCTGTTGCGCTAGAAGCGATTCTTAGATAAGATTCAGAGTGCTGGAGTGTTACTTTTAGACTTTATGGTGGGATGTTAGTCCTAATTTTAGTGTGATCTTGTCGTTAGTCAAAAGCGCAAACAGTTCCGAAGAGAGTTAGGTACACAATATTGAAGTTAAAATCATCATTTATTAAATACAAAGACTGCTAATGTACATGAAATACATCATTCATATTTCACTTTAAGTCAAAGGCACAGTTTTGCGTAATATCCGCTAGATACATTACTAAAGAATTAAGATAAATAAAGGTGTATAATCATAATCATTCTTAGAAAATAAAAGGTAAAAAGGCTTACCTTTTAGACGATCTTCTTTCTAATCCAAAGGCATATCCGGGAATTTTTAATTTCATTCATCGATGCACTACTCACAGAAAGAGAAAGGCTTCTAAGATAATAAGATATTTAATTTACAATCACATCACTGAACTAAAATATATATAACAAAGAAGAGGATTACATGTTTCACTCAAACGTCCATCACGAGTTCTCAAAGTTCAGTTAAAAAAGTTCTGTTTTAGTTTTTGCTGCGCGCATGCGCAAATCACGTGGTTGTCGGTGAGAGTTTCAACATACTCCCACCTTTAAATTTGCTCAAAAATCAAATTTAAAACTGTAACCTTTGAATAGGCTTTACCATTCGACCACTTCTTGTAGTCATCGATGGAATCTTTTCGCTATTAAGATCTTGAGGCAAGTCATTACGAATATCAGGATAGCAGTAAGTCTCTGGTTCATCAGAAGAGCTGCTTGCCACATTTCTAAATCTAGACTATTCATTTGATGATGTTATCTCCAAAGGATACAAACGCTTGGTTGGTCGCAAAACTTCTCCAGTCTTAGTCTTGACCTTAACTAAACGCACATGTCCATCCCGAGATTTAAAAATCTCGGTTACTTTCGCAAATAACCAGTCTGTTCGCTTCTTATTATCATCGGACATTAAAGAAGATCTCCTATTTTCAGAGGTTGTAAAGCTTTTACATGTTCATAATTTTGCCATAGCTGTCCGAGATATTCGATTCGAAATCTTTTACGTAGATCTTGTTAAACTTTTTGTCGATAAATAAGCCTTTTGTTTAAAGATTTCGCATCTATATTATCCAGATCAAGAATTCCAATTTGTCGAATCTCATGGAGAAACATGGAAGGTGTGATCGGAGATAAATCTTCAACATCTTCCGAGACATACGTCAATGGACGATTATTCATTATTGCTTCACAGTCACACAAAATTGTTATCATTTCTTCAGGATTCAGAGATAATCGTCCTAAAACTTTGCGAAGGATTCTTTTCAGGACTCCTATTAATCGCTCCCACCATCCTCCCCACCAGGGAGCTGACGGCGGAAGAAATTTCCATGTGATACTGTGGATACTAGCTTGTTCTAAGATTTTATCCCAATTTAAGCTTTTGAATAATCTATCACTTCCTTTGAAATTCGTTCCATTGTCGGAATAGATGGTGTGGGGTCTTCCACGTCTAGCAACGAAACGTCTCAGCGCTTGCAGAAAACTTTCAGTTGATAACGAGAAAATCAATTCCAAATGTACTGCGCGAAAAACAGCACAGGTAAAAATCACTATCCATGATTTTTGATTTCCCTTCAATATCAACGGTCCAGTCAAGTCAACACCTAGAATCTCAAAGACTGCTGCTTCTCTTACTCGGTCTTCAGGGAGACCTTACTAGTATCGAACCTCTGACATACAACACAGCTTCTTATGACTTACTTGACAGTCTTTCGTGTTTTCAAAATCCAATATTGTTCTCGTAAAGCGGATATTAAAAATTGTACTCCTGCATGATTGTTCATTTCATGTTTAGCTCTAATTAATTTTACTACAGTAGGATGATCTGAAGGAAGAATAATAGGAAATCGAAAATTTTCTGTATCATCTCTTCTCAGAATTCTGGTTTTAACCCTAAGAATTCCGTTAGAATCAATCATTGGTTGAAGTACACGTAATCTTTTGTCATCTAATCCAGAAAATGATTCACTCTGCACTAATTGCAAAAGAGTTAATTCGGCTCCTTTAATTTCTCCCGCTGTAATTGTTCCAAAAGTTCTTTCATTAGGACTTTGTCTGACATTTTTAACAAAACGTAAGATTCAAGATATTATCTTTAGAATGGTATTGTACGAAGAAATCTCATCAAAATTAACTTCAGTCATAGCATTCGAATTAACTGCTGAAATTATTGTTTTCTTTCTTTCAGCATTTATAATGTCAAAATTCGGTACAATTTCAGAGGTAGGCCATTTTTCTGGATCATTTCTCAACCAATCGGGACCCTCCCACCATTTCGATTTGACTAAGGTTTCCGGACTGTATCTTCGGGAAGGGAGGTCCGCTGGATTTAGCGTTCCAGGAATATAATTCCAGTCGTTTAGATTACTTAGAGTACGGATTTCTTTCACTCTATTGTGAACGAAATTGGCCCAGTTTTCATTCTTTTTTATCCAAAATAATGCATCTATAGAATCACTCCAATAATAAATAGGCAAGCTTTCTAGTCTCAAATCTTCCTTAACACGATGTGCCAGTCTAGCACCAATCGTACAAGCTAAGAGCTCTAGTCGTGGTATGGAAATCGGCTTGATAGGTGCCACTCTGGATCGAGCTGAGATGAGCTGACATGTAACGGAATTTTCATTACAGCTTCGCATAAATATGCATGTGGCATAAGCAGATTTACTCGCGTCACAAAACACGTGTAAAGATAAATCGGAAATTCTTTCGCAGTCAGCAAAAATTCTTCTGGATATAGCTATTTTTTCTAAATTGTGCAATTTATTTTTCCAACTTTCGAATTTGTCAGAAATACTTTTAGATAAATTGTTTTCCCATGAAATCTTCTGTTTCCAACATTCTTGAAGCATTAGCTTAGGAATCAGAGTAACAGGAGCTGTAAACCCAATCGAGTCAAACATCCTGTGTACTATTGACAATATATTCCTTTTGCTGACAGGCTGTTTCACAGAACTATCTTTAAAGTCACAGGACAAAGTGTCATTTGATAAATTCCATTTCAACCCCAGAACTGATACGGTTTTATCGGAGTCTTCATTGCAAGGATTTCCTTTTAAAGTTTCACCGCTAGGTTCATTGTAACACCATCCCCTTAAATCAAATTTAGCAGTCGACATAATTTACTTCGACACATTAATGAAACTGTTTAGTTCTTCAATAGTATTGTACATGTTGTAGTATCGTACATGTTATAGTATCGTTCAATAGTATCGTACATGTTAATTAACGATTTTGACCGTGTGACGCTTATGAAAATTATTAAGGAATATTAAAGTATCTCAATTTACGTGCATTGTGTAAAGCTAGGAGCTACAACTTCCCTAGAAGCGGCACTGCGTGTATCTGCGTGTTTTATCTGTGGATTCTTATGAAGAGAAGAATAGATGTATAATATCATAAGGTAGGATTTTAAAATTGTTTTATTGCATTGGAGCATTTTTGAGTTTTCATCTTGCATGCCACAGTTTACTAATTCTCTGCTAAAATCTACAGTGTCGCAAATTTTGCAATAACTCCGCAACG
Source organism: Stegodyphus dumicola (assembly GCF_044657685.1). NCBI lineage: Eukaryota > Metazoa > Arthropoda > Arachnida > Araneae > Eresidae > Stegodyphus > Stegodyphus dumicola. Next base: position 137,033,884 of record NC_140769.1, read on the forward strand.
TACATTCAGTGGTCTCGTCCGTCTCGTATTATTGTACCTTTAATCTACATTACATATTCATTTTCTACATTATCTACATAATTCTACATTACATATTCATTTGAATTCTCGAACATTGTGCTTGTCGAATATTATAATTTTAATTATTGTATTCTTTGAATATTCCTAGTATATGTTGCACTTATCATAATTTAAACATTTTAATTCTCAAATTTTGTGCTTATCGGTCATCGTATTTTTAATTTCTGTGTTATTTGAATATGCCTAGTATATGCTGAAACCATCATAATTTAAACATTTCAATTTTCAAACATTGTGCCTATCGGATATTATAATTTTAATTTCTGTATTATTTGAATATTCCTAGCATATGTTGCCCATCATAATTTAAACATACTCGTGTAAATATCACGAGTTGAGTACGTGTTGAGTGTAAATTGTGTATCTCAGTTCTCCGTAGTTTTCGCTCATTTCCTTGTACATTGTATAATTGAATTAATTCTTTGTTTTGATATTTTTTTGGTATTGGGTTATCTTATATGTAGCTGTTTAATAATTTATTAACGCTGTGCATTTCCCCTATGTTTTGTTCTGAGCTATTAGCTCATACTTATTATGCAATTTTTTAATAGTATTTAGTGTGTTCAGTTAAGATACTTCCAACTCTTCAACAACTTCAACTTCAAGCATATACAGGTAATTCTTAGATTACCTGTATATGCTTATTTAAAGGGGCTGGCGGTCGAGGCTCTGTAACCTACTGAGAGGACCTCTCAGTGCGACGGTGCATATAATTCTACGCAATTACCATCCTAGTGCTGAGTTATACCTACTTGTATTATATTTACTTGTTGAGTTAAATCTACTTGTATTGTTTATGCAAGATAATATCTAGTCACTAGAATGAGCTCGCAAACTCCGAAATCCCAAGGAAACTCAGATGGTGCTATGATTAATGTGAACGCTTCCCCTCCAGCTGAGACGCGTACCACTACTATCAATTCACTAACTTCCAGAATCGAGACCATCAATCATCTTAGCGACCAGCTACATTCATTTTTAATGCAAACAAGAGACAGCCGCAAATTCAGCGTGAGCGAGAAAAAACTGCTTGGTTCATTAATTACCTGTATCCGCAATACTTTTGCAGAACAAGAAGTGTACTTTGCAAGTCTGCAAGGAAAAATTCAGCTGCTGCAACAACAACTCAGCATGAATGATAATCGTTCTTCAACAGCTCCGGCCACACCAGAAGACCTTCCAGAACAGACGGAAAAAGAAGAAACCCCATTTACCGAAGTCAAAAAGAAAAAGAGAAAAGCACGAAAAGCGCAACTTAACAAACAGTTATCAGGGCACGTCCACCTATTAAAAGAAAAAGAAACAGATAGAACTCCAGAACAAGTCAGATCACAACTGACTACTGAGCTTAGCGCCAGGGAACTGGGCATTACTGTTGAAGAAGTGCGGCCCACGCGCTCTAACGAACTTCTAATTAGGTGCAGCCACAGACAAAATATAGAAACACTCAGGAAAGCGATTGAGGAAAAGCCCTCACTCTCAGCAGCAGTCACGCTCAGAGAGCCCTCTTTCAGGAAGTCCACAATAATCGTCTTTGGTACCCCCACATCCGCAACAGCAGACGACATACGTGAAGCTTTTGCGAGCCTGGTGCCCTCAGCAAGTGAAGAACAAATACATCCAAGAAAGCCTATTCGCACAACTATCGGCCTCACCTGGATCGTCGACCTACAGCAGAATCTGTACGAGGATATTAAAGACCTTAGAAGAATTCTTATAGGATTCAGCTCTTGTGCTTTCAGAAAATACTTTCAAGTTGCAAGGTGTTTTAATTGTCAGCGGCTGGGACACTTCAGTCATTCTTGTAAAGCAGCGTTGGCCTGCGTAAACTGTGGACAAGCTCATAGCCAGGATAACTGCAAAGCAAAGACTCCACACTGCGTCAATTGCGCAACTCACAATAAATCCAAAGGCACTAGCTTCGACACCACACACCCGTCTAGTGCAAGACAATGTCAAGCCTACAAGGCAGAACTGTTCAGAATGAAAACAACGGCGCAGTGGTAGATGAACAGCAGGCTATTGCATATCCAAGAACAGTACATGGTTTTGCAGTTCTTCAAGGCAACTTGCAACGCAGCCAAGCCGCAACTGTCCATGCAGCCCAGGTTATTCTAGAAAACAATGTAGATCTAGCCGCACTACAAGAGTTTCATTCCATTAACAACAGGATCACAGGATTCAGCAACTTCAAAACTTACCATTCAGAAGGCAATCAAGCATCCATCGTCTACAATGGTCCACTCACGCCCCTGCTAATGCATAAAGGAGATTACACAGTTACTGTACAACTGGAAGGGCCTTATGGTCAGATTGCCATCACCAGCGTGTATTTTCCTCCTTCGCACGACATTGTCACTGCACTCCAGGAGCTGGAACAAATCATGATGATTCCGACTAGGAATAAGATAATCGCTGGGGACTTTAACGCTGCTAGCTCTCTATGGGGTGCGCCAGAGGAAAACAGGCGTGCTTGCCCTGTCCTTGACTTCATCACTTCTCATAACGTCGCAGTCGTCAACCCCACCGACAGCCCTCCTACATACTGGACTCCCGCCCGGGGGTCGACGTAGAGAACTCTGCGAAGCTACTGGCTAGGATCTGTACCTAGGCAGTCTCGGCCACGGGGGTATAAAATTTATGAACTTGGTGGTTCTGAAGGCTCTGGGAAAGGTCACTTATTGGCCGGCCTCGGAGTCTGGCACGTCCTAGCACGGCGTGGTGCTAGTAACCCGTGGGGATTTACCCCGGGGTCGCTGGGTAATGTCCCGCTGCGACGGGCTCGCCCGAGCGACTGGCAGGAGCAATTGACGACCGGTGCTGCCTGGTGACGTATCCAGGTGGTGCGCGGCTCTGCTGGAGGGTAATGGTGGAGGTTGAACCTCCACGACGTGCCCGAAGGCAGAGTCGACCTGTAGTGAGCTAGTTCTCGGAACAGAGAAGCCCAAACCTATAGTTACATACTGGACTAGTGCAGATCTCTGGAATATCAGCTTCAACAACATCATTGCCTATCCGTGGCCAGATCACTCAAAAATTGTAGCTTTTGCAGATGATGTAGCTTTTATTACAAGTGGCCGTACCAGAGACATTTTACAGAATAATTGCAACGAAACACTCCAGTTATTTAACCAACTTTGCAAAATTCAAAAACTACAGATTTCACATAGTAAGTCCCAAGTCTTAGTGATCCATAAACCAGGACAAAATATAACTAAAGCTTTAGCTCTAAAAATTGACAATCAAATGATCAAATCTGTAAAACACAATCAAGTACCTCGGTTTAACAATCGACAAGAAATTCTCCTGGATTCCTCATCTACAAAATATTAAACTTCGTACAACATCAATAGCTAACTGCCTACGACGTATGCATGGATATAACTGGGGCTTAAATCCGCATATAACACGTATTCTTCTAAAAACAGTCATCTCAAAAATAGTAAATTACGGAGCCGGAATTTGGGCACAACCAATGACAGTAAGAAAGATTAAATGTTTAAATTCAATTCAAAAGCCTTTTACTCTTTGCATTACTCGGGCGTATCGCACAACTTCAAATATAGCACTTGATACTCTAGCTGGTACTCTTCCGTTATCAATCAGTGCAGAAATGGAATGCACCTATACGAAAGTTCTCCAACTTAACCAAGCCGCAGAATTCAACAACCAAACCTTTTGGCCATCCAACTATGAAAAGAAAATTAACCCCAATCTTATCCATCCAGCGCTTCGCTTCAGCAAAATAATATTCACCACGTCTGAAGAAAATTCAAGTTCATCTCCAATTGCTTATACTGATGGATCAAAAATTGAAGGAAAAGTTGGTTCCGCAGTCTTTTTTCAAATTACCCCCTCAAATATAATCAAATGGAAAGGCCATCTCCATAATAATAATAGTGTTTTCCAAGCGGAATTGTCAGCTATAAAAGCAGCGATTGAAATAGCCATTCTCAAAAATCTCAACGAATTTAGCATAAAATCTGACTCCCAAGCAGCTATTCTAGCAATTAAAAATCCCTTACCTTCCTCTCCATTGATATCCGACATAAATTCTCTTCTTGGAAAAATCCCATACTACAAAATTCAAATCTCATGGATCAAAGGACATAGTGGCCATTTTGGTAATGATCAGGCAGATGAATTAGCCAAAGAAGCAGCTATTAATCAAGATGGTACTGAAATCATCATTCCGTGGCCTCGCTCGAATTTCAAGTACCAACTAAAACAACTTGCTTCAAAATCTTGGCAAGATTTGTGGAACAATGCTCCACAGGGAAGACGCACATATAACTTGATGCCCAATGTAAGCTTAGCATCTCTGAACTCGAATCCTTCCCTAAATTACTTTATAACAGGACATGGACCCTTCCCCACATATTTCTACGCAAGAAATTTGGCAAACTCTGACATCTGCATATGTGGGGAACAGGGAACTCCTGATCACTACGTTTTCTCATGCCCCTTAACTGAGGATATTCACATAAAATTCCCAAGAACTGACCTCTTGGCATTCCAAAGATTTTTAATTAAAGATAAACATCAATATCCAAAGTTTCAGAAAATTATGCAACGACTCTCTTCCTACGGCCTAGATCTCTGTCAAGTGTAAATCCACATACAGTTTAAACTTGGTGAACTTTTACATGCTGTAATTATGGACAAAATGGATCCGCTCGTGAACTGAACTTTATAAACTGCAATAAACCAATATATCTGAAATAACCCATGGACACCTACCTCTTTAGCATTATTATAACAATTCATTTAACATTGTGTTGCCAGTACTAATTATAATTATCTCATTATGTTTATTTGTTTATTAATTATGTTTATCTCCTATTTTTGTTGCACCAAATCAGATGTTCAATTTATCTTGTGAATCTCAAATTGTATTCCTACTATTTTGTAATCTACTTATGCCCTACACCATTATTTTTAATAAATACTGGATGCGGGGCGTACTGTGGAATTGCAGGATGTACCATAATAGGCAAACTTTAGACCTTTTGAAAAGCTTCAGTTTCTGCAAATTCTTATAAAACTTGCAATTACCCCCTCCTTTTTTTTTCTCAAAGAGTTAGTATGGGAAGGCATTACCAGTTGACCTATGGTACATCGCTGGTGTCCCCCATACTTTTACCTTTACCTTTACCTTTACATACTGGACTACCAGGGCTCAGGGGTGGCCTGATATCACTTTAGCCACCACTGGTATTCTTAATAATATTCACAATTGGAAGGTTAGCGAAACTCCCTCGTTCAGCGACCATCGCTACATTGAGTTCAGAATTGATTCGGAGCACCAATTTATAACAAAGAGCAGGTGGAAAACGAAGTATATAAACCTCAACAAATTTATAGATGCACTCTCAACCCATATTGAAAGTCTCGTGGCACAATGTAACAGTTGCAACAGTAGTAAAGACATCGACGCCATGCATGAAGATCTTATGCAAACACTGCTCTCAGTGTGTGAAAAAGTCTTGAAAAGGAAACCTTACGCAACCCTGAAATACACTCCTTGGTGGAGCACCACGCTGACTGCTAAACGCAGCAAAGTCCGTGCCCTAAGGCGCAGAATGCAAGCATGCAAGGATTCCTTAGAAAGAGAGACACCCTCGCTAATTTTTCGAAAGCACAGAGCTGCTTACAAAAGACAGATTGCAAAAGCGAAGTTTTCATCCTGGAAAGAGTACTGTACCAACACTGCGAATAAGTTCGGAACTGTCTTCCGTATTGCACATGATAAGATGTTTACACTTACTAATCTTACTGCCACAATAAGCCACGGAGCAGCAACTGGCACAGAAGTAGTTGCGCACATTCTGGACAATATCTTTAGACCTGATAACGCAGACACAGATAATCCCGCACAAAGAAATATCAGAGCCAGTGTTGAGCAATATTACAATACCAGATTTTGAACCGCTGCCAAACGCCAAAGGTATGAGCAACATTGTTAAAGCGTTAAACAGCAATAAAGCACCAGGTCCTGATGGGATAGATAATGGCATTCTGCAAGCCATTAACAGTACGCATCCGGAGTTACTGTATGCCTACTTTACTGCATGTTGGTGCAACAGATATTTCCCAGCCGGCACGAAACTTGGTGAGGTGGTGCTCTTCCTCAAAGCGAAAAAAGACCCTAACGTACCAACGTCTTACCGGCCTATTTGCCTTCTTCCTGCCTTGGGTAAAGTACTAGAAAGAGTCTTCCTCCAAAGACTTAAACACTATATCCTGTCTGGACAAAGCATAAATGGTAAACAATACGGCTTCATTCCTGGCAGATCGGTGGATCACGCGCTGCAGCACCTACGAAAATTAATAACAAATAACAGAAGAAATAACCAACATAGTCTCATTATCTCTGTGGACATACAGGGCGCTTTCGACTCGTTGTGGTGGCCCGATGTACTGAAGAGATTACAGGACATGGGTAGCCCTAAGATTCTCTTTGACCTTATTTACAGCTACCTAAGTGATCGCCGCTTACAAGCCACTACGGACGCAGGAGTGCACTCACGTTCCATCAATAGAGGCTGTCCTCAAGGATCCTGTCTGGGTCCACTGCTTTGGAATCTTGTAGCGGACACAGCGCTGACTCTCTTTAACACAGATCCTCACACGGAAATACTGGCTTATGCCGATGACTTTTTGCTGGTAACCAAAGGGCACAGCCGCAACGCATATGAGACTAGGGCGCAACAAGCAATGGACAAGATGGCCAAATGGGCCAATGATCATAAGTTAATTATTGCCAACTCAAAAACCCAAGATATGCTTATTTGCCCAGGTAAGCGCCATCGAAGAACCTCGTGCATCAACCTTCATGGGAAAAATATTAAAATAGTCAGAAACTTGAGGTACCTTGGAGTTATAATTGACGACACATTGACTTGGATGCCACATTTAAAGGAGGTCAAGGCACGACTTCACAGGATATTTCATTCCATGCTCAGAACAGCAGCACCAACATGGGGAGTTTCTTCGAGGATGCTTAAAACGTGGTACTCTGTAGTTGCAGAACGTATTGCACTGTATGGGGCCTCCATGTGGGGCATAACGATCACTACTAAAATGGAGAATCTGCTACGCTCAGCACAAAGACCATTCCTCCTGAGCATAACCCGAGGATATAAAACCTCGCCCACTAATGCTCTAAACGTGATTTCAGGACTACCGCCTCTGCATCTCTTAGCTCAGCGCGAGAGTGCAATAGTGCGAGTGCTCCGACTCAAAGAGACAATAAGTTTATGGGACAGGACTTATGTTTATATTGACTATGAGCAAAGCATTCCCGAGCCACCTTGCCACCCGGCCGAATTCAATATCTCGATTAACTGCAGGTCACCAACGTGGTTCAACGCCACTGCAATCTACACCGATGGTTCCAAAGGAGAATGTGGCACCGGTAGCGGATACTGTGTTCTACTTGGGAACCAGATCTTAAAGACCTGGGAAAGAAAGCTTAAGCACAACTCAGTTTTTCAGGCTGAACTGATTGCATTAAAAGCTGCACTTGTCTACGCACTAGAAAATAACTATTCCAGTATATATTCAGACTCAGCCTCAAGCCTCCAGGCAATCCAAGGCACATGTAAACTCTTACTAAGAACACCTAAATACTATAGGCCTGAACTCCAGTGGGTACCTGTCCACACTGGAATACTGGGTAATGGAATTGCAGATGCAATAGCCAAAAGAGCAGCAACTGACCCCCACGTTCGCACACTTGACGTGTCTCTCCCGGGTTCGTTCTTAAAAGCTGAGCTCGAGAGAGAATTACTCATACGTTGGCAACATCTGTGGGAGACAAAGACCACCGGCAGAAGAGTTTACATATTTTTTCCAAAAGTCTGCCGGCTTCTAAAATCTGGCTCGTCTCACTTCACTCAGTATCTAACAGGGCATGGTCCTTTCATGACTTACCTGCATCGCTTCAGACGACGCAAAAACGAGCATTGCTCATGCGGGATCGTAGGAGATCCAGACCACTATCTGTTCACTTGCAGAGAGACCGCCAAATATCATCTTAGGCAACCAGTAGCAAACCACATCCAGGCATGGGCCGAAGTTACTTCAAAAAATCGCAATGCATTGAAACGCATATGCGATTGCATAAACATTGCACGCAAAATCTCAGACAGGCTGGAGTAATTCTCAGCCACCATCCTCGTCACCAGCACAGCCCCTGTATGCTCTGTACCTGTAGTGAACTAATTTTATCTTAAGTTAGCTTATTCGGTTTTTCTTATTCCCTGTATATATTTATCTCCTTGAACTGTAAACCTTGAACTATGTATTTTGCCTTATTTTATGTATTGTTTCCACTGTTTTGCCTTTTTTTAATTTTATGTATTGTTTTACTTTCTTGTATTTTACTTCTTATTACTTTTAGTATTTGTAACCACCTATCCATAACTCTGTAAATATGTATAACTGAAATTGTTCTTCACACCCGCAATGCACTCTTCTTCCATCATGTACTATCGTCTTCGTCCAGCATTTGTTTGCACTGCCCCCAGCAGTCGTCTTGAGCACAATATGTATTTATAAGTGTGTTTTTTGTTCATGTTATTTACGTCAGTGGGGCTACCTGGCCGATATACTAACTACCCAGTGGACCGGCTGCCTCGCTGTCGGTGGAAAGAAAGGAAAGAAAGAAAGTGTGGCGGCGAGAAAAAAAGGACTGGCATTAACGCCAAACACAACGCGCTTATGTCGATATATTTTCAATTTTTCGGAATCTCCTTCTTCCTACCAGAGAAATCTAAGAAAGTCTCTATCTCGAGGACAGACACCTATTTGCAAAAAGGCCTTACGTATATCTGAGATAACCCCGTATTTACCTAGGCGAAATCTGTTTAAAATACTCGGTATTAATTCCAAATAATTTGGGCCCTTTTATAAACAGTCATTTAAGGACACACTATTCCTTTCCTTCGCTGAGGCATCGAACACAGGTCTAATCTTTGTGGTTGAACTTTCCTTAATTACAGCCCTATGTGGTAGGTAATGACAATTTTCGGTTTTCTTATCTTCAACAGATTCTATAATACCTTCTTCAGCCCATTCGTTAAAAATATTTTCATACTCTTTCAGACAGTTTTTTGACTGAAGATTTTTGACGCAGATTTTAACCTTTTCTCTGCTAATAATCTGTTGTCAGGTAAAACCTCATGCCCTTCTAACCAAGGAAGAGAGACCTGATACCTACCCTCACTATCTCTCTTTAATGACTGACGAAAATATGTTTTAGCGATTTCATTAATTTCCTTTCTTGTGTGGGTTGAAGCAGGATCCGTTATTCCTAACGAGTCAAGACACCATAAATCCGAAATTTTAGCATCATTAACATGAAGTGACAATACAGTTTTCGTACTGTCAGAGAACTCACGCTTTTCAGTTTTCCCCATCATTGTCCATCCTAATCTAGTGTATACGCTGATAACCCACATTTTAGTTGTCTAACCTTCCCTGTTAGAAGCTTTCCTGCCACATCTGCACCTAAAAGAACATGAATTTCTAAAGGTGATTTTTCATACATCAAATCCACAGATTTATTCTGCATGTCAGTTAAATAAATTCCATGTTTTCGCAGTTCAGTAAGATATGTATCTCTACGAATTTGAGGAATGTCAGTACATATATTATCCTGACCCAAAACCTGAAAATTACAGTGATAATCACCTTTAAGACTACTCAATCTAATTAAATATTTACTATGAGTTTCTTTCTTTTCAATTCCTCCAAACAAACCATGGATTAATTCTTCTTTACCACTTGTTTTATAATTCATTATACTAACTGCATACTTCGAAATGTAGGATCGCTGGGAACCACTATCTATTAAAATTCTCACATATTTTTCGATTCCATCCCCAAGAAGTTTTACTACTAAAGTTTGCAAATTTACTAACTGCATGCAAGATTTATTTGTCAGAACACAGTATTTTTTATCATTTTCATCCCCAATAATGTCTGTAGAATTATTTCCGTGAAAGTTACACATTATTGATAAATGAGCTTTACCGCATGTGGAACATTTAACCCGCGAGCACACGCACCGATCCGACGAACACGAGAACACGCGCCGGGTATGTCATACTCGAATAAAAAAATTGTAAATAAAAATTTGCCGAAAAAATTAATCGGTTTTTTAAAAGAAATTAAAATGTAAAACCAAGTTAATACTTCATTTTAGACAAAATAGGAAACAATAAAGTGAGGACAAATTATTTACTTACAATTTTTTGAACATTGTTTACAAAATGAGGTTATATGTTCCATACATATACTTTTGCTACAATTTTCACAAATGAATCTAGTCTTTCTATCTTTTTTCTTGGAGCACTCTGTACACCTCTTGTAAGTCATTTTAGGTTTTTTGGAGGGTGGTCCATTGTTAACATGTTCATCGGTGGTCAGTGTTCGTCCATAATCAGGAACCACAGATGCTCGTCGTCGTTCATTTCGAACATTTTCTATTAGCTGCATCCCTAAGGCTTTGAGAATAGTACTCTTCCCGTTCACGTGTGAAATTTTCTCGTATTGAATAAATATAAATATTTGTATTGTCAACTACATGTTTTAACATATCTTCATCGATAAGCAATGACAAGGACTCTAAAGGTGTTGAGACGTCTTTAGAATACTTTGTATTTCCAGAGACTTTAGTTATAATATTTTGGCGCAAATTCTAACATTAGTCCGGAATTTATTTTTGTTCCATTTTACTCCATTTTTTCCCAACATAGAACTCATTGTTACATTCCAGAGTTTCATTTTCTGTTTCTGTATCTGAATCACTACTCTATATGGATGGATCATGATTACTAATTATATTCTTCGTCATCAACATCTTCCTCTTCTTCACTAAATGAATCCTCATCAGAAGAAACTGTTTCAAGGAGATTTCTCAATCTTTTCATCTCTTCATCGTAAGGAATATACGGCGAAAACTTATACTAAAAGCTTGAAAACGAGAAGTGCGAAGTGACTCACTGAGAAACGCCAGTACACGCGTGGGTATGACATGCCCGAACAATGCTGGTCCTAAAAAACCGTTGCACTTGCCACCTTATGAATTTCCCCCATTTAAGTATGTGACCTTGAACTCATCTACACTAAGTTTCGTCCTTTTATGAAAGAATGGGCGAGAAATATACAAAAAGAAAAATGTACATGTGTATGACATACCCGCCGCGTGTGCTCGCGGGTTAACTTTGGTCTTGCATAAGCGGGAAATATGGCTCCGTTTCAAACATTTAAAACAGAATCCGTGATTCACCAATTTTTGCTTTTTTTCATGTAAGGTTAAACGACTGGCATTCCGACATTCAGAACTTTCATGATCTGAATCGCAAAATATGCAGTTCGAATGTTTATAATTTTGATTCTCATTTGTAGACAGCAACTGCGAGGCAGACGATACATTTGGTACCCGTTTATCATGCCAAGTTGACAGCTTGCTTTCGCGGTTTGTTTGTCGGGGGGGGGAGGAGAAATTGACGTCGCTTCTTTCGATTGCAAAGCTGTTTTTTCCCGTGCAATTAATTACTGAGAAAGAAATTCCAGTAGGCGATCCAAATCGTAATTTGATTTTCGAAATGTTTTATTATATTCCAAAACCAAATCTGCAGGCAATGTTTTAAGCAAAATAGGTGTTTATGAAGCTCCATATGTTTCTGAGGTCATATTTAATGATTCAAGACATCGAATATGCTTTTGTATGTAATTGAATAACTTACGAAAATTTTGAATGTCACTAGAATCCTTTAGAGGTCTTATTTTCAGTAATTTATCTATATGGGCGTTTATCAGTACATCTTTATTTCCAAATCTTTCTGTGAGGAGTTTAACTGAAGTTTCGTAATTTTCTTCGGTTAAATCGCAACCGTCAATGGTGTTATAAGCAGTATCTCCCAAAAAGGATTTAAAATAATTAAATTTGCTTATAGCGTCAAGTGTTTTATTTTGGTGTATAGCTGATGAAAAAGTGTTCCAAAATGTCAGCCATTCGCAGCTCTCGCCATAAAACTTCGGAATCGTAAGTTTAGGAAGCTTCACATTATGACTTTTGATTTTAACGTTTTCTATAATACTTTCACTTAACTGTTCAGTGCTTCTTAACACACTAAATGTTTGTTGTTCTATATTAATTTCTTTCAATTTTTTTGTTAGCTTTGTCTTATCTAGTTATTCTTTCAGGATATTCGTCAACACCGTTTAATTCCTGGTCTAGATCCTTTATGTCTATTAATTTTTGCTATATCGGCATCTATTTGTTCTAACTCGTTCGATTTTTCATTTAAGAGTTCTAAGGAAATTTCTAGTTCCTCTGCATTCACTTCTGTTTTTGATAATTCAGTTTCGATTCGGCCAATTAATTTTGTAACGGCAGCCCTTATGTGGCCGCGTTTCCTTTTCAATGTATCGATGAATTCAGTCATTATTTAATATATATTCAATAATTCAACAAGTATCAACAATTCGCCTTCATTCGCGGCACGGGATGCCAAAAAATGTATAATCATAATAATTCTTAGGAAATAAAAGGTAAAAAGGCTTACCTTTTAGACGATCTTCTGTCTAATCCAAAGGCATATCCGGGAATGTTTAATTTCATTCATCGATGCACTACTCACAGAAAGAGAGAGGCTTCTAAGATAATAAGATATTAATTTACAATCACATCACTAAACTAAAATGTATATAACACAGAAGAGGATTACATGTTTCACTCAAACGTCCATCACGAGTTCTCAAAGTTCCGTTAAAAAAGTTCTGTTTTAGTTTTTGCTGCGTGCATGTGCAAATCACGTGGTTGTCGGTGAGAGTTTCAACAAAAGATTTAAATTATTAAAAAGTGCATTTTTTGTTTGTTTTTAAGTCCTTTAGTTTGTTAAGCATTTCTTACTTGAAAAATAAAGACGTTATATCACATCGAATGGTAGTACTACGGAAAGTGTCAATTGCTATTACCATCTGATGGCCCTATGTATCATCAACGACACCATAACATAACCTAATCCAGCTCAATGTCCCAGCAATTTGGAAAATCTCCACTAAAGAAGTTGCTGACGTCAAATAACAATAGTTTGAGAATTTCTATACAGTGAGATTAGAACCTAAAATCAGCAATGTAAAATTTAAAATTAGAAAAAAAAAAAAAAAAAAGAGTGATCTTAGTTTTGCAAAAATTTTTGAATAAACTTTATGGATTTTGAGAGCGATCAAATGCAAGTCTCTTTACTTCAAAAGCCAAATATTTTTTGCAACCTGAAGGGCAAAATATTTTGCTGTTAAAGAAGTACTTATGCCTGATGACCTTCGAAACTGACAGAATTTTCTTTAGAAGCTAAGCTAATTTATACATGCTTTTTTTGCCTAATATTAACTTCCTTGTACGCCGTAAAGGAAGTATTGTAATCTCGAAACCTTTTGGGTATCATATCTCAAAAGCAATATCCATTTGAACGTTCCCGAATCCATTTTGATTAATTTTTGCGCGACTTACGGACGTACAGATAAAATAAGAAACTCTTTTTTCCAAAAAGGATTAGCAAGTAGTTTTAAATGAATTTGAAATGGAATTTTGGATTCAAAATGGATATTCCGAACCCACTTGCCTGGCTTTAAAATCCATACGCGGCCTTTATTTTCGCAATCGTTAGTCGTAGTCATATATGACCATTTACATAAGTGTTTTAAATAACGAAAATACTTCACATTTTAGCAGTGCTAAATTAAAACAGAATAACTTCGAGCAAATAATAAAATCTAATTTTTAATGCGGTCTCCCGGTTCCTGTATTGATATTTGGGAAAGTATTATACTCGTTATGAAAGAATAAAATTATAAGAAGTTTGACTCCCGTACGATTAAAAATTGACCGAGATATTTCATTTGAAAATTTGCAATTTTTGATATAATTTTTAACTTGCTTTGAGGAAACGGTTAATTAAGTTAGAATAATTCGACAAAAAACTTTAAATGAAGAGCTGCAAAAAATGCGTATAATTTAATAGACCATGGAAGTAAGTCATGTCAGATTTTTAGTTTTCACCCAATGTGTGTATGGAAAATACATAATAATTCAATTCACTTGGTGTTTCTCCTCCCCTTTTTTTTGTTTTTTTTGTTTTAAATGAAAAAATGTCATCTAGCAGTCTTGTCTGCGCAGTTCGGCGCAAAGAAAAATGGAAGCACGTATCTGAAATAACGCATTGTGTAAAGCGAAAACAAAGACATGAACGGCGAAAAAATATCGACGTTTCCGAATAATTAGCATTCCTAACAAGCTGTAATGACCCACCAATTTTCTCTCTTTCTGCGTGTGCTTGCTTCCTTTTTCTCTCTCCAGAGACATTTTTTCTTTCATCTCAATTTCTCTCTTTCATTTTAAGAGAAAAGAATGGAACTTTTATATCCTAATGTTTATATTTAAAATGAATCTCCACACCATTTCATTATCGTAAAAATTCATCAATGTTTGATGCTCCTAAATTACACGATGCTTACCGGAATTTTTAGTGCCGGAAGGAATCAGTGTCGAGATTTTATTCATCGTGTAATTTAATTAGTATTGTGATTGTAAAGCCTGAGTTAGTTCCCATCTAAACTGTGTTCTTTGTTGAAATGGCATTTCTTTTAAGAAGTGGTCGCTAAATGTTTTATCTTAAAAATATTCTCACGTCAAAATTTTTAAAGTTTCCTGAGTGTCACTATGCACTATGACGTATTTTCATTCATACACCTTGATCCCTTTTATCACATATATTATCCCTCTCTTTTTACGACTTAACTTGTAGGATTTCTCTTATTTTGCATAACAAATTATTTTTAGTACCTTTCCTGGACATCTCATTTTCCCCTCGCATTTCTTCACCAGGAGGCGAACTTAAAGTTAAGTGAAGTGATTATAAAGTCTGACGAATCTTGTAGTTTATTCAGAGCGTGATTTCGCTAGCCAAGACATGTTACTTACTAGCTTGTTCTTGCTGTTACTCTGAATTTCTGATAGGTCGATTTTTGGCCGTTTAGTAAGTACACTGCGAAAAAAAAGGGGGACAGTTCTATATCTCCCGTTCTACTGGGCCAATTGACGAAATTCAACTTGCATTTTTCATGTCTCGCAAGCGCGACGTAGGATATATATCACATTTATACATAGCGTTGTTCTAATATAGGTAATTTGACACAAAACAAAACTTTCTCTGAAATGGCATGACAGTTTTTTTTTTTTTTTTTTTTTTTTTTTTTTTTCATATTGCGATTCAACGACTCAAATTATGCCAAACTGCCATGGTTTGTAAAAATCGCACTAGTGGTTTTTAAACAATTAGCTCTCAAAATTTTAGCTCCTCCATGTTAGCTGAATTTGATATATATTTATAAATATATCTTTTTTTTCTTAAACTTACTTGATTCCTTCAAGAATTCGAAATTTAGGCTTAATTGAAATATAATTCGCACATTTTTTATGATTTATTTTTAAAATTTGTATTTAAAAATATTTTTCATAAATTTTTCGAATTTTTGCATTATAACGTATAAAATTTTCAACATCGTCTTAAAGTAGATGTATTTCTAGGCAGTCCTGCAAAAAATTAGAGTTTTTTATTCAAAGTTTTCTCAAATATAATGAATTTACATATTGCAGCGTTTTGAAAATCGGTATCTTTTTTTCTGAGCGATAATAACGCCAAATGTGCTTGTACGAACTTTCTTAAAATTATTAGAAATAATGAGGGATGACTTTTTTTCGCTCGTTACAATGAAAAAAACGGAAAGGAAAATAGGTTGCTATCAATTAAAAAGTTCTCCAAGTAAATTATTCTTGACGAAACCTGAAAAAATACGCCAAGATAAATTTCGGACTTTCTCCGTAAATTTCGCACCAAATTACATAAAATTTAATATTTAGGCATAATTTGAGTCGCAGAATCGAAATATGGAAAAACAATTAGCATGTCCTTTCAGAAAAAGTCCTATTTCTGTGTCAAAATGCCTATGTTAGAATAAACGATATATATAAATCTACTATATATCCTAAGTTGCGCTTTCAAGACATGAAAAACGCAATCTGAATTTCGTCAACTGGCCCAGTAGAACGGCAAATTTAGAACTGCTGCATTCATTTATTTTTCAGCAGTGTGCATCACCGGGTAGGTTGCTAAGTCTGCCTACTTAGCAGTAGATTAAATTATTAGTCCAACACTCTTCTTTATTTTTGAAATTATTGTGCAACTATTCTCAAATTCCACCGCAAGTCGTCGATGTTTATTGTAAGCACGAAATTCGTGCATTTTTCGTTCAGTGTTTGACGAACAATAAAGGTTTATTTTACCCTTCTCCTGTGCTGTATTATTTTAAGTGTGTACAAGAAGTCGCCAGGTTCCCTGATAAGATCATTTTAACCTGTGTTAGCTACAAAGGTAAGATCTTAAAAACTCTTCTCATCATTGATTATGAAGCTACAGATCTTGGGTGACCAATGGTCTTGGCATTTATCAGCGATGATTTGCGGTGAAGGTTATCGATGTCCTTCGCTTTAATTTTACTTCAACCTCTTACCACTTATCCCGAATGTGACTTGAGTAATGTTAAAATATTTGCTATGAAAATATGTATAATAAATTCATTCAGTCATATTATCTTCATAAGGTATTTCTCACACTTTCCTAGCATGCCTTCGTCGTGTGGTGGTCTGCACGCTGGGCGCGTATTCCAGAGGTCCGCGGTTCGATTCCTGGCCAAGGCGTTGCTCATTTTCCTTCTTGCCTACTTCCAAAATACCTAATGTCTGTACGCCTTCAGTTAAAAGGAAAAAGACCATTCTGAACAATTTTTGTCAATATAATACGAGTGCTAAAGCTTTTAATAATTTACATAATTAACGCTCTATCTTACACTGTAAATCAATAGACTGACCGCCAGTGAGCATCATTCTATTGGTTAATGGTTACGAGAGGACTTCAAAGGCATCGATGTACGTTTACTAATTTTCTTTAACTGTTTGAGGGACAGGAAAAGGCAATTAACTTTTTCAGCAAAACTCTTGTTTATTTACTATATCAGGTGTTACAATGAACTTATTTGCGACAATTACACATATTTTGTTCAAAACGCGCGAAAAAAATAATCACTTCTAGTGGTTAGTGTCAGTGACCACCGCACACAGAACACATCCCTACAAATCAGTCTCTATAGAATCAGTCTCATGAAAACAGTTTTTCTTTTTCAAGCAGAGTGCAACTTTGCATGTGCTGCATTCCCACACTGTTCTTACAGACATGTTCTTGGTGCTGCATCGTCATGATGTCGTCTTCGATGGCTGATGCTTATTTTCTTGAAGGCGAATTACTGCATCAACGACTGGCTTATGTTTCTTGATTGCCATCTAGTGAGCTACAAGGGAACTACAAAAACAGCCAGTCTTGAAAACCACTCACGCGAGTGAGTAAGACGTTCAATAGAAAAGGCGGTTACTGTAGGTAACCACCGCTCTACAAAGAGTTAATAATACATCTAAATTACTCCACCTCCCCATACTGGTGTCCCATGAATTAACTATAGGTGAACACCTTATTGTTCATTATTTACTAAAGGATTTGAAAGCAATGAATTCTTTTTCTGAACGGACTTTAATTTTAATTTAATACCACGTTTAACTTACTGCCCTTTCTCACAACAGTAATTTATAAATTGAAACTCAGTGACCACTATGGGTAATGGGTGACAAATTGTATTGCCATTCAGGAAAGCATAAGATCTTTATTTTTCCAGATGCAGTCGTTTTGTAATTGCTTAACTGTTTAAAGTATAGGCTACAAATAAGTCCTTCTTATTAAAATGCATGTCTGCAGCTTATTTATACATACAGTGATATAGCATCATAACTTATATAACACCGTTGAAGAGCTGATATATTTACATAGTATGTCCTTCGCCTTAATTACGGTGGCTTTCCCAGCTCGGTGCTTTTCTATTCAATGTGATTTTAATAATTTTACCACATATAATTCACCACTTTATCAACACATATGTCATGTTTGATCTACTTTTTAATTATCGTATTCATTTATATTTATTTTAATAATAAAGCTTCAGTCATGTAATTTAAAATACATTCATACATGCGGCATATATAGAGGCTGTTGGCATACTTTTTAGATGATTTTGCTTTGCTATAAAAATATATCGTTTTCTTGAATTTTTCTTAGCAGCTCTATTTTTGAAAGTATTAGTTACCGTTTGAAAGTATGAGTTACTGTTACTCGACAATTTTGTTTTCATGCAAAATGTCTCTTTTAAAGAAGCAAAGGATGGAAGGCTATGTTTGTGCTCTTTCCGAAGAAAATTATTTGTATGTATAGTTATTAAAAAAACGTTTTGAAAGCCAATGGAGTTTCGATATCTAAAGTTACGATGGGTAGTGTTGTCAACAGCAACAGTAGCAAAAAAGTCAAAATTTAGCAATATTGCAAAATTAAGACCTTACAAGAAAATCCTCCAAGACAAAGGACAGTTCTCAAATCACTACAATGCCAGTTATCAACTTTAACCCTTTTGCCCTCCTCTCCTGTCCGCGAAAATTTCTTCCCAGCGGCCCTTTGTTTTTTGCAGCGTGTAATGTTGTTTTCTCTATACTTAACTTTCGTACTGGATGAATTTAAATGAATATTAAGTAAAACTATAAGGAAATAAAGCATAATGGAAAAATAATAATATCTCTGCTTATTTATAATAGCGGGATTAATTTGATAACATCTGATCCAGGCAGTCCACTCTTCCAATTTTGTTGTTGTAATCTTTTACAGTTATTGGTTTTTACAGTTCTTTTCCGTGTTTTAACATCAATCATAGACTTATTATGGACTGTACTCATCAAACGTATATCCTTCTTGTCTTTCCAATTCACAACCTCACTTTTTTCTCAATTTTCTGCTGAGTAGACGTTGAAGATTTCTCACTTTCTTATGTAAAATGGAGCGAATATTCATAAAACCCGGGGGGGGGGAATTCAATTATAAATAGAATGCCTGATTAGTACTGCCCTCTAGGAGGTATTAGAACAAACAGAAATAAAAACTCAAACAAGTAAACATTTAGAAAGCGCAGAAGTAGAAGAACGCTTGAAGCGCGTTACGGCCGCCCTGCAGAAGTTTCACTTGAACGCGCTAGACGCGTTACGGACGACGAAGAGGTTAAACAAAGTGATTAATGCAGATGTGAATACTAAAAAAGCGAAGAAAACATAGTGTGCCTCCTTTTTATCCGTGATATATCACCGAAAGCAATAGGCGCTGCAGAATTCTCTAAAAGAATTTTTTTTTCGGACAAAATTGGAAAATGTTGTTAACATAGACGAATCTTAGGTACTTAAGTAACTGCAATAAAAAGAGATTTATTGAATGTCATTAAAGAGGAGAAAGAAAATCTTAAGACGGTTTTAAGAAACTTAAAAAACGTTTTTCTAAGAGATTTATGATTATTGGTGTTTTTTGATATTATTGGCAAATTAAAAATAAAGAGAGCAGACAAAAATGTTAAGATCAACTCCACATACTATCAAAAACTTATTTTACATCCAATTTTCAGATATGAAATACCTTCTCTTTATGTCGGGGGCGTTTCTTCTTGTGAGCGTGAAGAATAACTAACGCCTTAAAAATAATGAATGCGTAATCCATATCAATTAACATTACACATGAAAAGGTGTAAATATTTAGTTGCTGTTCTTAAAAAATTGGTTGCTACTCTTGGGCATTTCTGAATTCTAAAATAATTGAAGTATAGTAGAACTCCAATTATCCAAATCAACTGGAACAGGACACTATTCGGATAAGGAAAAATTCAGATAATTGGATTTTTTCCGAAGAAAGGGTTTACGTACAACTTAATTAATTACTGTATGTTGAAAATGGGAGAAAAACTATTTTTAAAGAAAAAGAGGTTTTAATTATTTAAAATGAAAAGGCAACACTTTTACTTACATATTAAATAGCGTACTGTACAGTATTTACAAGTGCTGAAAGTCATTGCTTGCCAAACACCTCGGTCAAGTAAGCTGCTTGACTGTCTTCATCCGTTTTCGGGCAGCCAAGTCGCGCATCCGCTCTACAATAAGAAGTTGTATGTGGTCACTCTCGGACTGACGCTCCATTCACTTCAGCGCAGTTTCGAGGCCGGCAAACTCTTCACTAGCTGTTGGTCCCATGTCTTCTTCAACTTCGACATTAAGGTCATCGTCTTCCTCGACACGAATCACACGCCATCAATAACGCATCACACGCCATCAATAACGCATCACACACCATTGCCTCCAATTAATGACTGAAATCGTTGATTGTCAAACACCGTTCATCACAGCCAACTGTTAACTTGTAATTCCCTTATCTGAAAGAAGACGTGGATAATCAGCAATTCGTATAGTCGGACTTCGGATAATTTGAGTTGTATTGTAGTTAATGTTTCTCTGTCGGCCACAATTCGGATAATCAGCAATTCGTATAGTCGGAGTTCAGATAATTGGAGCTGTACTGTAGTTAATGTTTCTCTGTCGTCATGTAAACGGTCTACTGTAGAGATACACGAGACTGTACAATGTCTGCACGACATTGTACAGTGAGAATTAATGAGGTCTCTGGTGAGTATGTATTATTTGAATGGGGGTTAGCACTTATATTTAATTAAGCATTAAACATATCAGGAAAAAATTTACGACGTTTCAATTTGGGCGCCATTAACAGTGCGTGCGATGCAACTTTTGGGGTTGCTTGTGTGATTCTTTCCTGGGGGTGGTCAAATTTATTGCTTCTTTCACAGTAAACCTGATTCTTAACAAAGCATCGGGAAAAGAAATCTAGTGGGATAAAATCATGACATCTTTCAGACCATAAGATAAGTCTATTCTATAAATCTATCGGTCCAGTAAATCTCAGTTCAGCTCTTCTTGCACGTGATTCATGAAGTAAGACGGAATATAAGAAAAAAGAGCGTAAAATCGTTTTACGCATTAGGCAATAACACACTTAATCTCAGAAAAATCTAGAATACATTCATGTGTCATAGGTAACTGCGCCTGTCATGAAAACCGGCCTGCATAATCCTTTTGAATGATGGGCCCACCAGTGCCGAGCGGTATAGCCGCTGAATACTGGTAGTTCGTTCCGAGGTGCGAATCCCTCGATCGGGCTGAGTGTATGTGAGAACATTGTGGCTACATCGATTCTTGTATCGTTATCACGCGCGAGCACGTGCGTCGAAAGGTATAAATACTGGAAGGACTGGTTTGTCTCTCTCTCTAAACCGTATCAAATCTGTGTGTGATCACAGAAATCTGGAAGTTACCTGCGATAACTTAGAAAAACTTAAGCAACTTATGCTTTCTGAGTTTCATGCTTATCAAAATTCATTTAATCCAAATAATGCGACTGAAGTTCACTTAGCCCACGTCAATGCTATGGAAAAGGATATACAAATCTTAGAATTATACATTAATGAAATGAAACAAAAAGAAACCCTAAATAATCCAACAGAGGAAACAAATCAATCTGATATTACTGCTAGTCAAAAATCTAGAATCAAAAAGAAAACCACAATAGATAAAGAAGGATACATAACCCCTAGAAAAACTCATAAAAGAACTCTATCAAATTCCGAAATTGAAGAACCAGCTCAAAAAAATAAATTGAGGAACTAAACCCTGAAGACAATATGGAAGCAGAGGAAGGTGAATTTATTGCACCCAACAAAAAAGCAGGACACATTCCCCCTATAGTCTTAGCAGACTTCACGGGGGATTGGGATAAGATGAAAGAAGATTTTGAAGAGCAATTAAATATAAAAAAATATCGTGGAAACCTAAGGGGAGGTACACTGACCATAAGAGTTTATGACTCAGACCACTACCGCACAGTTACTGAATACCTAACTAAACTACTTATTCCTTTTCATACTTATAAACTCAACAGTGAAAAGCCTATCAAGGCAATAATTAAGAAACTTCCAAAAACAGCTAATATGGAACTAATCAAAAACGAAATTGCCCAAGAAGGTATCCCAATTCAAAAAATTCGACAAGTAATTCACACTATTGAAGGAAAGAAAGTTCATCTTCCTGTTTTTATAGCAGAATGTACTAGAAATAAAGAAGGTAAAAGAATATATGATCTAAAGAAACTCAGAGGTCTGGATGTCTTCATCGAGCCTTTTAAAGCTCGCCCTGGACCCGTGCAGTGCTATAAGTGCCAAAGGTACGGGCACACACGGGACAAATGTCACTATAAACCTCGCTGTTTAAAATGTGCAGAGCCTCATGAAACATTCACTTGTAAACAAACAAAAAATGACAACAAACTCCCTGTCTGTGCCCTCTGTGGGCAAAATCACGTTTCTTCCTTCAAAGGTTGCAGTAAACATCCTTATAATGTTCAGAAGCAAATCGAAGAATCTAAAGCTTTCAAAGAAGAAAAGAAAAAAGAACAATTTAAATTTAACAAAAAGGATTTTCCTTCACTACCTGAGAACAAACCAAAAAATGCATGGAATACTTCCAAGGAAAATGAAAACACTAGTAAAACAGAAGACACAAACTCAAACCCACTTAGCTTTTTTGACTGGATAAAAATCCAATTCACTCAAGTTAAAGAATTCTTTCAGAAATTTAAAACAGCAAAAACAATATTAGACAAACTAGAGGTCGGTATGGCGGCCTTCGAATATTTCTCAAATCTAAACTATGAATTTTAATCAAACTCATAGTCAAATAAATTTTATCTCAGCTACAAATAGCTTCTTAAAGATTTGTTACTATAATGCAAACGGCATCAGATACCAACAAGTGGAAATTTCAAATTTTCTTACTAGACATAACATTGATGTTATGCTAGTAAATGAAACCCATCTCCGCTCTTGCGACAAATTTAAAATACAAGGCTACCGCATCTACAGAAAAGACAGAAGACATAATAGAGGGGGAGGCAACGCAATTCTCATTAAAAACCATATCAAAACAGCCAAATATGATTTAAATCCCGCTTGTACTATAGAAAATGCTGCAGTACTTATCTATAGAGGTTTTAGAGAACCTTTTCTTTTTATCTCCGTATACAATCCCCCCTCCAGCACTCTTGATCTCAATAATCTGAAACTACTTACTGAAAATAACTACCCCACCTTAATAGCAGGTGATTTAAATGCTAAACATTCCTCTTGGAACTGTAGAGTCACAAATACAAATGGAGAAAATTTAAGCAACTTCATCCACAATAGTAACATCAATCTCATTGCTCCCAATCACCCAACGCACTATACGCACAACGGACTAGGGGATATTTTAGATATAGTTTTGATGAAAAACCTTCCTAATATTCCTAATCTTGATGTTCTCCCAGAACTTTCGTCTGACCATCTCCCTATAGTCTTCAACTTCTATGGATTTTATCCCCCTCTCCCTAAAGCTCATACAAAAGTTAATTGGTATATGGTTACCGAACAGCTAAATTCTGTTAACAGCAGAGCCACACTTCGTTACGACTGCGATATTGAGCTGGAAATCACCAGATTAAACTCCAAAATTCAAAACGCTATCAATAATGCTACCTATACAGTCAAGAATAAAAATCCCTATGACATCCCAGAAGAAATTAAATCCCTTATACAAGAAAGAAATAGACTTAGAAAAAGATGGCATATTACTCACAATCCTACTGAAAAACGTCATATTAATTATTTAAACAGAAAAATAAAAGAAGACATCGCCACCCATCGATCAAATTCGTGGGATAATTTCCTAGAAAACATGGATCTTTACCCAAACTCTGTTTGGAAAGTAGCTAAATCACTCAGAAATCTTTCACCCAATCAAATTCATCCCCTGTATCACATGGGCAAAATTCACCACTCCGAAGACTCCATAGCTGAAATTCATGCAAAAGAATTAGAAAACATTTTTAAACAACATGAAAATAAAAATTCTGATCACGAAAAAGATATTAATTACTCTGTCAATAGCATCCTCAACAGTCCCAGCATTAATTTTTTATGCCTGCATCTCCAAACGAAGTTCAGCAAATTATTAAAAAATTAAAGAAGCGCAAAGCTAAAGGATATGACATGATTTCTAATGAAGCGTTGCAAGCTTTACCTAGAAGATGCATAGTCTTAATTACAAATATTTTTAATGCTTGTATTAGACTCAGCTACTTTCCATCGCAGTGGAAACATTCGATCATTGTTACGATCCCGAAACCAGGAAAAGATCCAAAGCTAGCAAATAATTACAGACCCATCAGTCTTCTGCCAGCGCTTGGAAAAGTTTTCGAACGAGTACTTAGTGCTCGGCTCACCAATCATCTAGAACGCCTTAATCTAATAGACAAACATCAATTTGGATTCCGCAAAGGCCACAATACCACACATCAAATATTAAATTTAGTTGAATTTATTGCCCAAGAATTTACAAAAAAGAACGGAGTAGCGGCATGCTTCCTCGATTTCGAAAAAGCTTTCGATCGAGTGTGGCATGCTGGCTTACTTCATAAGCTATCTAACTTCCTTTTACCAAACAGCTTTATTAAGCTTATGCATTCTTATTTTAAACATCGTACTTTTCAAGTGCGCTGTGGTGAAGCAATCTCTTCAAAAAAAGTGATTTACAGTGGAGTAGCTCAAGGCAGTGTTTTAGGACCGAAGCTTTTTACAATATTCATAAATGATATGCCTCTACCTTTTCATTCTAATATACTCAAATATGCCGACGACACAGTCATCCTCACCAGTTCACGAAGTCCAAATAATGCTTTAGAGAAACTTCAGCTCCAAGTCAACATTATTAACAAATTTTGTCAAGACTGGAAAATCAAACTAAATACTGATAAATGCTGCGTAGTTCTCTTTCGCAGATACAGAAAAAATATCCCAGTGAATATAAATATCCGACTCAATAACCAAGATATTCCTGTTGCCAACTCCTATAAATATTTAGGTGTCTATATTGACAAAACCCTAAATTTCAAAGATCATATTCAATATGTTACAAATAAGGCTAACGCTGCTTTCATTGCTCTCTACTCATTAATTGGAAGAAACTCTAAGTTAAGCCTCCGTACCAAGAAAAATATCTACATCTCACTTATTCGACCAATAATCCTCTATGCAGTTCCAGCCTGGGCTACTGCCCGAAAAATAGACAGACAAAAATTAAATGTACTCCAAAACAAAATCTTACGTAGCATAGTGAACGCACCCTGGTTCGTGCGAAATTCTCAAATTCACAAAGACCTGGATATCAATCCAATTCACGACCAAATCCTAATTTCTGCACACAACTTCTTTGAAGATATGAGAAATTCTCCCTATGAAGCTATTAAATCGCTTACAGACTATGACCCTACTATTGAGAACGTAGTGAAAAGACCTCGAACGATCCACCACAATTCTAAGTGGTGGTAGTGTATATAATGTATAAAAAGAAAAAAAAAAAAATTACTATTCCTTTGCAGTTACTATTCAAGAAAGATGAACTTTGCAAAATTAGGACTTTATTTTTCATCGATGAATTCTTCGTTTTACTACTTATTTAACCAAGATGTTTACTTTTTATTTTTAATATTTCGTATCGTGTGTTTTAAAATCAAAGTTCGTGGTAACACCAAGTGCTTACTCTCACTTATTAGCCCTAGTGAGCTACATGACCTCATTTTCACCTTTTACAGTTTCCTACTCATTTAATGATTATATCGCAAGTTTAGAAGATTTTCAAGTGTTTCAAAAGACATAAGACTCTTAAATTCACAAATAGACGTTGCTTTTACTATGTTCGAACTTTATTTATTGCCAAAAGCTACAAAAACTTCATTTTTCGAACTCTGACTCCTCGACCAATCTAAATGCTGGACGCTGATCACGTGCTCCTGCTCTTCTTGACTCACGCAGAAGCTTAGAATTTCATTTCGCTTCTCGCCACCATTTACGTATATAATCACCCATGCTATGCCATGATATGCAACTTAGCAAAACTTATTTTATGAGTTCTCTCATTTATTGATCTCGCCTTCGGGCGCGGTGTATTTTAAATACACCTCTTAAATTTTTAACTTTATGGCCTATGGTAAAATGATAATATACTGGTAAGAGCTCCTAGTAGCTAAAGCCAGCAGTAAAGATATGATCCAAGATCCAAGTATCTCTCTCTCTTTTTCGTTTTTCCCCTCTTGCTGCCTGACGTCGAGTTTAGCGAGTGTGTGGGCCTTCGGGCCACACACACTCAGCAGTCGCCATTTGTTCCTGTCTAATTTTGCCGAGAAAGAAGCAGAATGAAGAAATCCAGTACTTAAAGTAAAAGTTTGATTTGTGAATAATATGATATACGCACAAGTGTGTGGAATTTGTGAATAAAATAAACGCGCAAGCAGAATATAAGTAACTGTTCGACTTCAAGATGTGCTGGACCAGCAATGGGTCACCACGTGCGACGTGTGTAAAAAATCATATGAATGTAAAAGGAAAAAAGAAGAGCTTATAAGTGTGTAACCAGACAGCGCGATAATATGAAGATAGAATTCATCAAGTTTCAACCGCAAAATTATTCGATGGAACAGGATTGCGCGAATAGTCACGCGTCGGCACTCCACGGACATTCCATTTGAGTCATCGCATTGCGAGTATCTAAGTTATGATATTTTAGTATGTATATGTGTGTGTTAAATGTGTCTTATTTAATCCAGAAAGTATGTGTATTGAAATAAATGTGATTGGAAAAAGAAAATAATCGGCTCATGCATGCATCAGTGGGTAAGTCTTGTTAATCTATTTAGTAATGATTAAGCAATGTACTAAACACCAAATTTTAGTTTAAGTATTTACGCAAAATTAATTTGTACTTGATATTTTTAGTATCGACACTTTATACGATCAAGGCCAGCAACACCACATTTATGGTGCCGTGACCAGGATTATAATAATAAAGGCACATTATGGTGCCGTGACAAAAAAAAAAAAAAAAAAAAAAAAAAAAAAAAAAAGGGAAATTAAGTTTTAACTGTTTCATTTCAAGTAGAGAATCATTTTATGCTTATGCCTAAAAATATAACTACACATGTGATTCCAGTTTGATAATTGCTTAAATATTTTGAATTTTGTGATGATGTCTGATATCAAATATGTGAATATTAGTAATGATTGGATAAAATTTTGAATTTTGTGTTTATCTGATATGAATCATTAAGAAAAAGTTGAAAATTGCATATGTAAAAAATATATATATATATATAGAATTCCATATGACTGTTTCCTGCTAATGTGAAATAATTTAATGATAAAAAATAGATATGTGAAAATGGTAATATCAATTCAAAATTGGTCAGTATTTAAGAAATTATTCCTGAATGTATATCATATTGTGTGGTAAGGAGTATGTAATAACTTGTATCCATGTGAAAAATTTCGATAAGTTACAATAGTGTATTTATGAATGTACTATACATTAGAAGTAATAATAATAGTAATTTAGAGTGGTACTAAAGTATAGTAAATTGATTCAGAATGGCTAAAAAAAATAATGTAATGAATATGAGTCTGGCTACTGCTCTGCCTACTTTTTCAGGGGAGCATGACGAAAATATAACGTTTTCTTTAGATCAGTTATGCCAAATGGCAAATTTAGAGAACTGGAATGAGAACAGAAAAAGTTTGGTGTTAAAAATTCAATTGAGGGGTAAAGCACTAAAATTTGTAATTGATAATGAATCGTGTAAAGATATGTCATTTGATGATTTAAAAGCATTACTAAGTAAAAAATTTTCAAAATCTCAGTCATTTGACACAATTCAAAATTACTTTAACTCAATTAGACAGACCCTAGATCAGTCAGTCGAGGACTTAGCGGAAAAAGTGAATACTTATGCCACAAAATATTTTGGGTGCTATCCTAGTTCGAGTGAAGAGGTACATAAACTCACTCAAAAAGCAATGCTTTCAAAATTCTTAGAAGCTCTCAGACCAGATTTAAGACTAGAGGTTAAAAAACTAGGACCTATTGATTTTGCTACTGCTGTTAAACAGGCAAAGAACATAGAAAAAGCATTGGAGGATTCTGGTAATAGCTCACAGACACATGATTTTTCACCTGAATTAAATACATTAATTATGCAACAAATGCAAAATAATAGAGTCATTGAGGATTTGTCAAAAAAATTCAATGAAATTTTACCTAATGGTAATGTAAACAATGTAACTAGCCTAGAAATTAATGCTACACAAAGTAGTAGTAATAGAGAGTCTTGTCATATTTGCCAACAGAATCATTGGACTACAGAGTGTCCTTATTTTCCTTCAAACAATAATTTTCAATATTATAGACAGGCTAGAAACAACCAGAGAAGAAATTTTTATAGGGGTAACTTTATCAATAGAAGGAATAGATATAATAATCGGTATGCTTTCACGCAAGGTAATAGACTACAGAACAGTAATAGAAATAGGCCACAATACAGAAGATACAATACTCGTACAAATAATTTAAACTAATGAAGGGTACTTGCAGATCTCCCAGATACACAAAGTATTACTCAAGTGCCCATAAAAAAATTTGGGGGAAACAAGACAAAATAAAAAAAGTAAGGAAATCAAATAGGCCAAATACACATGAAAGATTCAGACACAAAATTAAAGAAAGTAATGAACAAAAATTGGTAGCTTCTTGCCAGACTAATAGTATCACAGAATTACCAGTAATAGAAATCAAATTTGGCGACTTTGGGGTAGAAGCATTACTTGATACAGGTGCAAATTTAAGCTTAATACAGCCAGACACCTTGCAAGTAATAAAAAATTACACAAAGATTCATTACTTAAGCAGATCTGTAAGAATACATACGCTAAATAATGCTACTATCCCATATGTATCTGCTGTAAACTTAAAATTTCGTTTAGGAAATAAATGGCTTGCCAACCAATTTTTTGTTACACAACATAATTGGAACACAAATTATCAAATGATTTTAGGGTATGATTTCATTCAAAAAAATAAGATACTTATAGATGCAGATAAAAGTCAGTTAATCATTGATAACACATATTTTGATCTTTTGGACAAAAGAAAAAACTGTACTAATATTAATGCAAAAAAGGTAGACAAGAATAGTAGACCAGAGGAGTCGGGTATTGTAAGAGTAGTATTGAATACCAGAATTGCGCCAAATACAGCAGAGATAGTAAAGTTAAGCATTCCAATTAATATGCAGAAAGAAAAGCAAATAATGTTCTCACCAGACAGGCGAAAAGTGGGCAAGATAGGTGTGACTGATTCAATTCATGAGATAAGTGACAGGCAATATATATTCACCATAATTGAAAACAATTCCAATGCCGCAATTATTCTAAGAAAGGGTGAAAAGATTGGTAAGGTATATGAAGTCGAAGAAAAACAATTTGAAAAACCTAGAGAGCAACAAAATTTGCAGATTAACCATATAACTTTAAAAGAAATTAAACAATTAAGAAAGGAGGAATTAAGCCCAGATGATTTTGATTTAAGTCATTTAGAAGCAGAACAAAAAAATAAGATGATTGAAATGCTCATGAAAAATTCAGCTGTGTTTTCAAAATCTTACACCACTCTGGGTGAGACTGATGCTGTCGTGCCACAATTTAATTTATTACATAACTTTCCAATTCAAACTAGACCATACACTATTCCTCGCATTGCTAAAAAATATGCCCAGGAGGAGATAGCCAAATTGTTAGAAGCAGGTATTATAGAGCCATCGACATCGAGTTACAGTTTTCCAGTAATTTTTGTCAAAAAGAAAGCACCACCTAATACTGATCCTAGCAAATTAAAATTTAGAATGGCAGTAGATTATAGATTGTTAAATTGCATAACTGAATCATATCAAATATGTCTACCTAAGATTTCAGATATTTTGCATAATATAGCAGGTAAAAGTTATTATTGTGTGCTAGATCTTAAGTCAGCATTTTTTCAAATAAAGTTAGATCAGAAAGATAAAGAAAAATTAGCCTTTTGCACGGAACTTGGCAATTTTCAACCAACTCGGTTACCTTTTGGTGCAAAAAATTCATCTGCTTATTTCCATACTTTAATATCAAAATGTTTAAGTGAATTGCAGGGTTCAAATTTACAATATTTTCTAGATGACATAATTGTTGCAGCCAACAGTATAAATGAACTAGTAATTATTTTACAAAAGGTGTTTGACAAGTTAAAAAAATTTAATTTAACATTAGACCCAGCCAAATTGCAGTTATGTAAACAAGAGATTACGTATTTAGGTTTTTCGGTTAATAAGAATGGTTTTGCTCCTTCAGAGGAGAATATTCAGAAAGTAGCCAAATTTCCTAGGCCAAGAAATGTGAAAGAGGTTCAAACATTCATAGGCATGGTAAATTATTTTCGACACTTAATTTTTAATTATGCAGAAATTGTCAAGCCAATAGTAAATTTAACAAGAAAGAATATACCATTCGTGTGGAACGAGAGATGCCAAAATGCATTAGATAAAATACAAGAATTAATTTTAGAAAAACCCACAATAAAAAACATAGAAAATGATAAACCTTTATATTTAGTAACCGATGCTTCTAGATCAGCCATTTGTGGCATATTAATGCAAAAAAACTGATGAAAAGTTTTTCCCAGTACAATTTTACTCAAAAATTTTAACACCTGCTGAGGCTAGATATCCTTCAATTAGGAGAGAACTTTATGCAATCTTCAGATCAGTAAAGCAATTTCACGAACATCTGTATGGGAAAAAATTTATAATATTAACGGATGCTAAACCTCTGACTTTCCATATTAGTCTTGACAAACAGCCAGATATTGTAGCACGTTGGTTGTTATATTTACAGGAATTTCAATACACGATGGGGCATATTCCTGGTTTAAAAAACCCAGCAGACTACTTGTCAAGAGTTTCAGAGGATGTAGTGGTAAACAATGTAAATATATTTAAGACCAATGATAATTTGTCTATTCAAAACATAATTAGTAAACAGCAAAGTGATCCAGACATAAAATCAATTATAAAAAAATTACAGGATAACCACAAAGAAAGTGTAGAACACTATTTTATTGATAGTCATACAGATGTAGTAATGATAAAATTAAAACCTGTAAATATGAGAAAGAAAGACAGAAGTATCCAGAATAAAATTCTAATTCCTAAGGCATTAATTAAAGATGTATTACAGACAGTTCATGCGCCTCACTTTGGTATTCAAAAGGCATATGAGTTTGTAAAGGCAAAGTATTATTGGAAAGGTATGTACAGCGATACGAAAAGTTTTGTAGAAAATTGTTCAGATTGCTTACAAAATAAGTCTAGACCTCACAACACTCTGCCACGTCTAATTCCTAAGAAAGATCTTGCTCCTGGAGAGATGATAGCTATAGACATAGTTGGTAAACTGCCAAGATCCATAGATAATAAGTTTTATGTACTCACTATCATTGATCATTATTCCAGATATTTGGAAACAGTTCCGTTAAACAACTGCACTTCTCAATCCATCATAAAATCTTTAAATGATTATTTTGCCAGATTTGGCATTCCAAAAATTTTGTTATCAGACAACGGTTCCTATTTTTGTTCCACAGAATTTACTCAATTTTTAAAATCGCTTAAAATAGAACACAGAAACAGTTCAATTTATTATCCGCAGTCCAATGGGTTGATTGAAAGAGTTCACAGGGTAATGAAAGAATCAATTGCAGCAATATCAAACAAAATATTTGAATGGCCACAAAAAGTACTGATGTTTAAACTGTATTATAATAATGCTAAACATTCTGTAACTCAATTTTCACCAGCAGAACTATTTTTCGATAGAACATTAAATACTCCCATAGATAGCAATGATCCTCTTAAATTAGCAGAAGATTTCCAGGAATATTCCAAAAGAATAAAGGAACAATTGAGTAGAGATAAGCAACAAGTAAAATTAAATGAGGATGAATACTTTAATTGTGAAAAAAAATATTTGAAAGGGAGAAAAATTCCAGAATTGAAATCAGGGGATAAAGTTTTTATGCAGGAATTTACTGATAGAAGGGTGTTACATCCAAAATACAAGGGGCCATATGAGATCATTAAAAAGCTACGAAATGATAATTATATAATACAATTAGAGAATAAAACCACTAAAGTTCACGTAAGTAAATTGTTTTTACAAAAGCCTTCAAGAGTAGATTCAACACAAAATGAGGATTAGGAGTGTAACACAAATGTAAATTGTCGATCAGCAAATCAAAAAAAAAAAAAAAAAAAAAAAAAAAAAAGTGTAAAGAAGTTGTGATTATGATAAGAATGTAGTATGTGTACAAGCTAGATAATGAATGATGATCATGTGTGGTATGGATCAATTTAGTGTAATAAAGCGCTAATTGCACGATTTTGGTAGAGTTGGCTGGTCCACATACCAGAAGAATTGAATTATACTATACAGGGTCTCATTGATTACTAGGTTGCAGATTCAAAAAAAAAAAAACGTGTGGTTCAAATCTCCTTGTCTTACTGCTGAATCAAATTGAAGGTATGTAATTTAGTAGTGGATCTAATACAAATGTAGCTGTAGCTTGTAACAATGTCATGACATATTGGTATATGTAATGTATATGTAAAATGAATATGATCAAATAATAAAAGTAGCTATGTAATGAAATGGTGAATGTGATTCTAAAATGTAAAGAATGAAATAAGGTAAACAATGGTTAAGAGGAGTTCCATCAAAATTGATAATGCAAATGTTCTTAGTTTAAGTGATTGATTGGATATTTAATCATATGTGAATTGTAAATTATGTGTCTTAAGTGCCAAATTTTCATTGCCTGGAATCGCATCTGTGGTGATATTTTAGGAAAGAGTAGACATGCATGAGTACGTAAAAGAATAATACTAATGTAAGAATGTAAAAAAATGTGTATCACAAAGTGTTTAAAGTGCTGTGTTTTTTTTCCCAAGCAATGCGAAAAATTAATGTCAATTATGTGTGTATAGTGCATACGAAAGCTCAACTGTGTGCGTGTAATGTGAAATGTATGGAGTGCCGACGAAATGATAAACTGCAGTGCCTTTGCAAATGATGTAAAGATTGGTGTGAAATGCAGACGAAAGTTCAAGTGTGTCCAGCAGAGAGGGATTTCATTTGTCCAGTGATGGGACAAATTTTTTTTTCTTCGGCCGGAGGGAATGTGAGAACATTGTGGCTACATCGATTCTTGTATCGTTATCACGCGCGAGCACGTGCGTCGAAAGGTATAAATACTGGAAGGATTGGTTTGTCTCTCTCTCTTTTTCGTTTTTCCCCTCTTGCTGCCTGACGTCGAGTTTAGCGAGTGTGTGGGCCTTCGGGCCACACACACTCAGCAGTCGCCATTTGTTCCTGTCTAATTTTGCCGAGAAAGAAGCAGAATGAAGAAATCCAGTACTTAAAGTAAAAGTTTGATTTGTGAATAATATGATATACGCACAAGTGTGTGGAATTTGTGAATAAAATAAACGCGCAAGCAGAATATAAGTAACTGTTCGACTTCAAGATGTGCTGGACCAGCAATGGGTCACCACGTGCGACGTGTGTAAAATATCATATGAATGTAAAAGGAAAAAAGAAGAGCTTATAAGTGTGTAACCAGACAGCGCGATAATATGAAGATAGAATTCATCAAGTTTCAACCGCAAAATTATTCGATGGAACAGGATTGCGCGAATAGTCACGCGTCGGCACTCCACGGACATTCCATTTGAGTCATCGCATTGCGAGTATCTAAGTTATGATATTTTAGTATGTATATGTGTGTGTTAAATGCGTCTTATTTAATCCAGAAAGTATGTGTATTGAAATAAATGTGATTGGAAAAAGAAAATAATCGGCTCATGCATGCATCAGTGGGTAAGTCTTGTTAATCTATTTAGTAATGATTAAGCAATGTACTAAACACCAAATTTTAGTTTAAGTATTTACGCAAAATTAATTTGAACTTGATATTCTTAGTATCGACACTTTATACGATCAAGGCCAGCAACACCACAGTGTATAAGCGTTTTTATCGTTTTCCTCTATGTGTAACGTGTATATGAGTCAGTTTTCATTAGGATGTCCTCCACGAAGGCACTCTTCCTCTAAGTCAGACAGCCCTCGAATGCTTTGTCATAATCAAATAACATTTTGAGTGATGAATGAAATAAAAGTAGTTTCAATCCATTTCACGTAATAAATACTTCTTTCTCATGAAAACCACTATTCATATTTACAGACTTTGCATTATGTACCAAATACAGAAGCATTTGATTCTTATTCCTATTAATATTTTCAATTCGAATCATTTGTAAAAATTTAGGAACCCCATGTGGCCGAGAAGATAAGACCACTTGAAATTCATTTGTGGCAATGATACACGTAGAAAGCCTTGAATTTCCCAACAATATTATTTCTAATCAAAAAGACTAAGAAAAGACATCAAATACTGACTGGAATGAAAAATCAGTCTCCAGGATTTCCGTGCGAAAAGGATATTCCCAGGATTTCGCTCCTTTTGTACAAGGCGTCAGAATACGGACAGTTACGTCGCCTTTTACTCCAAACAGAAAAAAGAACGACAAACCTCGGGAAAACGTGACAGTCAGACACATGATAAGGAGATGTTTTCGATTTCTTTTTCTATGTCCCTTACTGTAGGAAGAAGAGGCGATTAAATTGTCGAAGTCGCATCGACTCCGTACGTGAGGGGAATATCAGAATGACTTTACAGGTGGCATTTCTGGTTTCGATTTCGATTCATGTTAACATGGCGTTACTCGTTCTCAGGGTTTATATGGGTCATTTTTTGTAAATATTTTTATAGTCGTAAGCATACTCCCAGTTCATGTGTTGTAGATATACTTCCAGTTGGAAGTTATCAATTTTATCTTTTCCTAAAATTATTTTTTCTCTAAATTTCAAATTATTAGTCCAAAGAGGCTTTGTCCCTGAAGGACTATTGCTTGAGTTTTGCGTTGAAAAGTATATCACTGTTCAAACTGTAGCCACCAAATGTTAGAGTCCTGCATTATATTTGAAGAAATTAAATAATGGAAAATCTGCATAAATGTATATATATTTCTCGCATTGTGATTCGCACAACGGTACACAAAGCCATCGAATTTTGAATGACGTAATCCTCCTACGAATATGGGCATGTGGAAGACCAAATTTGAAATTTGAAATTTGTTTTATTATCAATTCCATATTTTGTAAAACTTTAACGAATTTTTGAGTAACAAACTCAACGATTTAAAAGCGAGCAATGGCAACACTCTACGGGGTGGGGAAGCTTTTTATTTCCAGCTCGCAGAACTGTGTATCGAAATTCTAAAGATAGGCTCATTTTAAAATTATTTTGCGACATTGCTATTAAACTTAATTTTATGGTTTATGTCCAAAGAACATGATATTTAATATATAAAGGTAACACACAAAACGTTTAAAAAACGTCCCTTTGGACGTAATTTACAAAGTGCAACCTTTCAGTTTTTATAATAATAATAATAATAATAATAATAACAATAACAATAATAATAATAATAATAATAATAATAATAATAATAATTCTAAAATTATCAATGTTTTTTCTAAAAATTATTATCATTGTACGTGGCATTATTTACACCACCAGACTCTCATCGTGCCCGCGTTGTTAGATGTTGCAGCTAAGCGATATTTTTAATTTACTTTTTCCGCGCGTTTGCGCAGAGCCAGTTCTCAAAATATTGCCATTCAGCAAAGCATAAGGTAATTTTTTTTAACAATTCAAATTTAATTAATCTGTAACGGCTTGTTAAATGAGCATTTAGAACCATTAAGTATTCTCTCTTACAGTTTAAATTACTTTATATTTTTTGATAATAGATTTAATTTTTTTAAATTATAATACATTTAATCTAGAAAGTTCTTGACTCGTTATATCTATATGAGCCTTTGAAGTGCTGTTTTCATTAATAAAATAAGTTGTAACGCTATGTTTCATCTTTTTTGTCCAAACGTTTGGCGTTTTATTTAAAATTGACTTTCGTCATAAAATTGCATTTATAATATAAATATTTTCATGTTATGAAGGTGTTTAACAGAGTCTATTTTGTTGCACTGTTAAGTTTTGTTACCGCCGCCCAACCGGTATAGAGGCTAGTGCCGCTGACTGCAGTGCCGAAGGGCCGGGGTTCGAATCCCGGATAAGGGATGTACGTTTATAAATGCATAGTGTCTGTGCGGCATAGTGGCAGTCTAAACATGCGGCGAGCGAAAGTCCTCTGGAGAGGTTGGCCGTTAGGGGGAGAAGCGTGCGAGGCCTCCTACCCGTTTCCTTACCACGAGGAATTTCGTGGACTCGTGCTGACTATATGTCAGATAACTGAGCATTAGCAACAACAACAATAACAACAGTTTTGCTACCATGTCATAAACCATGCTCCATGGCAAACGTTGCTATTGTGCGAGATATTATAATCTTTTATTTATCGGCAACGCAACCTGTCAGCTACGCAGCTTATTGTTATTCTTCAGAGTGATATGTGATCTTTAATATATTTTTTAAATTATTATTGTAATTGATTAGAAACTATGCGATTTAAATTCTTTAACTCATCTAACTTGAATAGTAACATGGTTCCTTGGAAAATCATCCGCGAAGGGACTCTTCGAATTTTCCTTCGTTACAAGACAAGATACGCTAAGGATGATCCATGTGGCAACGTTACTTATTCATCTTCGCTCATAAAATGTGTTATTTCGAACTCTGATAACAGCGCTTTTATGTATTTCTGATAAAAATATTCAAAGGTGCCATTCTATTTCTTTGTTTTTTTAAAATAATTAATCTTAGA
Organism: Stegodyphus dumicola; assembly: GCF_044657685.1. Classification (NCBI taxonomy): domain Eukaryota; kingdom Metazoa; phylum Arthropoda; class Arachnida; order Araneae; family Eresidae; genus Stegodyphus; species Stegodyphus dumicola. The sequence continues at coordinate 137,070,858 of NC_140769.1, forward strand.
TTATTTATTTCAATACACGTAATTTTACCAAAAACAAAATTTTAGTCCAAAGGGATTTGAGTCCCGAAGGACTATTACTTTCGTTTCGGCATTCCTACTGCGAATATGGGCATCTGAAATCTCAAAATTGAAATCTGGAATTTGTTTTATATCGGTTTCATATTTTGTAAAACTTTAATGAATTTTTGAGTAGCAAATTCAACGATTTAAAAGCGAGCAATAGCAACAGTCTACAGGGGGGGGGACACCTTTTTATCTCCAGCGCGTCAAACTGTGTATCGAAATTCTAAAGATCATTTTAAAATTCTTTTGCGACATTGCTATTGAACTAAATTTTATGGTTTAAGTGCAAAGAACATGATATTTAGTGAAAATATTACTTAGTTATTAAGAAACTTGCTTTTTAAAGATTTAATTCACACAAAAATTTTTGTGCAAAAGAATTTATGAAGTAAAGTGATAATGTAAGAATATTTTCTCGTTGTAATTTGGTGCGCACGTTTTCTAGAGAAAATTGTTTCGTACTGTAGTTCCGTAACAGAAAAAATCCAGTTCGTCTCCTTAGACACATAGTCTTCATGAAAAACCCCAGTCGCCCTTTAAAAGGGGGAGTATGTAAGGTATTTCTCCCGCCTTCCTAGCGTGCCTTCGTGGTGCAGCGGTTCTGCACGCTGGGCCGGTATTCCAGAGGTCCGTAGTTCGATTCCCGGGGAAGGCGTTTGCTAATTTTTAATCTCTCCCGCTTACAAATATCCTAAAAACTCTACAAAATAAATAATAAAAAAAATCTGCATGAATGTTTGTATGTTTCTCGCAGTGAAAAAACAACAACATCTTGAGAATTCAAATTTTAAATAACGTAGTCTCCACCCGCATACGAGCACCTCGAAGACCGAATCATGAACTTCGAATTCGTTTTGTTATCTATTGATATTTTTTAAACTTTAACGAATATTTGATTAAGTAACTCAACAATTTCAAAGTGAGCAGTGGCAACACGCTGTACGATGAAAAATATTTTTATCTATAGCGCACGAGATTGTCTATCGGAGATTTTAAAGATGTGCTGTTTTTAAATATTTTTAGCCCAAATATTCTCGAAATATGTATGTATGTGTAAATGGAAAAAATCGCCCTTTGAGAGTAATATAAAGCTGAAAGCTTTGGATTTTTTAATTAATTTTCTTTCAAATTTAATTAGTCTTGTTTAGTTTAGTTTAGTTTACTACAGTAAAGCATTCTAGGTATTTGTGATTAAAGGGAGGGATGTATTCGTGGAGTGCTTTCTAAGGGAACTGGTTCGTGCACACACTATGCATGAGGAGAACCAGGAAAACCATATGTTCATCCCTTTCGCGGGATTTCAACCTTGGACCAAACTATCTCTGTTCGGCGACTTCATCTATCGACAGCTATTGGGCGCATTTAATTAGTCTCTGATTGCTGTGCTAACTGAGTTATTTAAATGTAATGTAGAGACATTAGGATTTTTTTTTGGAAGCAAGAGAGATTGAAAAATTAGCAACGCCTTCGCCGGGAATCGAACCGCGGACCTCTCAATTACGCGCTGAGCGTGCCACCACTACACCGCGAAGACACGCTAGGAAGGCGGGAGAAATACCTTATAGTAATAAACACAATTTTGAATAATTTAAATCTATGTTTCACTCGCTAAAATCCTGCTGATTCATATAATTTTAAATGCTTTTAATTTATAACATATCAAACTGTTCATTTTAATAAGCCTTCACAGGTTTAGTGTAATTAATACAAGAGGTTTCTTTTTCAGTATATTAAGTGTCCTGTAGAGACTCGTTAGGTTTTGTACTATATTAAAATATTTCCAATTGAGAGCTTTGAAAGGGAATTCGTTTCCAGAATGTTATAGATTCGGAACTAGATTCTAATAAATTTATTCCCCGGAAGCGCAACTAGCATTAAAATCCAGCCAACATCTGCCGCTTAAGGCCCAGGAAAATCCGATGGACGTTTATTACAACAGAGAGAGAAAAGCAGTCCCAGTTCTAACGACGGATTTAATGCCTTCCTCTAGAAATTTCTGGGAAACACCGTACTCCATTCTTGGGTTATTTGATGATATTCTGAATGTTGTAGAATTAGAGGCTGGGAAACGCCACAGTTTCTGTTCCCACTTGTTTGGGAACGTTCGTGTGTTTGTGATGATTCATTTTCCTGGAGCATTTTGAGGCATGTAGTTTAGGAAACATTACTCAGTTTTCGAATGCATAGCATTGTGGAAATCTCAAGCTCATTTTATGATCCTATGGGTTACAGAAATTTGGAATTTAGCTGTAGAAATTTCTAGAGAAGTTCATCCAAAACTTTTAAAGAGTTGCAATATATTTTTATTCCTTTTTGCCCATGCATCATGAGTTGACGCTACACAACGTCTGTCGTTGCTCCTCATTGGTGACTATCAACTCGTATATCATCGATGACGAATGAACTTTGTCATCATCTCTCTTCTTCTGCCTCGGTTTAGTTCCGATCTAACAAAATTTACTTCACAAACTTGGTGAGACATTAAGTTATTTTAAGCAAGAAACACGAAAAATGTGCAATGCCCTCGCTGGAACTCTAACTTGACCTCTCGAAAAAGCACTATGCTACCGTTACGCCTCGAAGGCATGCAGAAAGGAGGGAGAAAATACTTTATATACTCCCCCTTTTAAAGAGGGACTGAGAATTAGGGCCCAAACGCCAAATCCCGGTGGTAAAGAATCATCGTCCACCACTTTTACTTCGGGCGTCACTATAGAGACATTAGGTTATTTTAAGCAGGAGACATGAAAAATGTTCAACACCCTCGCCGGAGCTCGAACATGAACCTCTCGAATACGCACCGAGTGTGCTACCGTTACTCCACTAAGGCATGCAGAACGGAGGAAGAGAAATACCTTATGACCTCGTAGATTCGCTTTAGGCTTGCTTTCGGAGCTACGAACGGGTCCGCGTGACTCAATCGCTTTGGGGAAAGTCCCCGGACACACTGGTATTGCGTACCGCATGGAAAACCTTATGACCTCCTGTTACTCTCAAGTGAGTTGACTTCAGGTGATCATTACCGCTCATCGTTAATTTTTGTAATCTATTGCCAGTATTTACTGAACCGCGATAAATTAAGACCTATGGATTGATGGTCTATTACTGTCGGCTGGAATCACTGGTGACCAATGACCTCCACTGACATCGTTTTCCTCTAGATAAATTTCATTTTAATAATTTATCTAAATTGAATATATATTCTTTATCTATGCTACTGACTGGTCTCTGGTATATATCAATTAATTTTAATACTAACCAATGTAAATTTACTACGCTAGCCTATTTCAGTGACATTAAGATTGTAAGTCACCGATGACTAACGTCTAATCTTTGTACTTTGGAGATATCCATTTTGAGTATGTGTCACATTTGTGTTGATTAGCTTTTATTACTAACAGAAGGCCAAAGGAAATTTAGCCATCTTGAGATTACCACCAATACTATAAACTATACTTAATATTTTTATTTATTTTACTACAGAAGCATACAATATCGTTGATTACAACAGTACCTTTCCTCCTTAAAAGCCTCAGATTTTTTTCATTTAACCTTTTTTCAGATGATCTACGTCAGTTATGCAGCATTTCTCCATCTTTTGCATCGTTCTTTGCACTGCCATGCATGGGAATTGGTACAGTGCAGTGTTTTCAATAATATTACCCTAACTTCGTTTGTATTTGAAGTTTTCTAAATAGGTATCCCGAATTTCAAGTAGCTCCAGAGAAATTTGCCCGCATACTGACATGCCAGCCCTACACAAAGATGAAAGAATGAATGAATAACATCGCTGACATTTATATCTGGAACGGTCTGGTTGTGATTTCCCTCATATGTAATGTGAATGCTATACATCCATTAGGAAGGTCCTTCTCGAAGTTCAGGGAATGTTCTGCCTCTGGAACGTGCTTTATTTCAAACAGTTACAAGGGAAAACAATGCGAGGTAAAAACGCCGTCATGCAAAACCTCGTGAGAGAAACTACCTACCTCTGCAACTTAATGCAACTATGGGGGGTCGTCCCGTTAGCTCGTAACCTACTTATTGGACAGGAGGCATTGTTCGTCGAAAAGGGTCGCATTCTGCGACATATAACACACCAGGCCTAAGGCTTTGACGACATATAACCCAAATAGATAGCCGGCCTTCTATACAAAACTCCCAGGATTTGGAGGTATATAATCGTCGCCAATGATGACTGGCCCGTCACGCTGTCCTCTCGGATAATAGGAATCCAGCTCGTGTTTAAATATCACCGGTACCAAAGCCGGTTAAATACAGATTCTAGCCAGCGCAATTAAAGACCCCCGGGAGGGAATAGTGGGAGAAAAGAAAGCAAAGAGAAAATAACGCCCTTCTAAAACATTGTGGTATAAAACACCATCCTCGAAAATAAAGCAGTTTAAAGAAAATCATAGTTTTAAAATGGCATGGTGACAAGCATGCCTTTTTAAAACTGGGATGGTTACAAGAAATAGCGTTAAATTGTTTTCTAAATTGACTAAATGTTTATATTACATTTCAAAGTGCGAGTTCAGTCCGTTGCCTGTATCCGATACTGCCTTCACGCAGACATCTCAGTTTTTCAGTAATATTTTCAATGTTTGTTTACAATTTTCAACTGTAATATTTTGCAGTTAGAAACATTCTTAGTGGAGATTCCAGATTTTTGCAGCATTATTGTCCATTACAGTAATGTTACTATTTTTAGTGGCTACTTTACCACGACATCTTAATTTACACCGTGATTTCTCATCAGTATATCTCGACAGAACATTCCAGTGTGTGAAAGATTGTTTCGCTCAGACCACTCACTAACCTACAGGTCACTAGCGACCAGTGGATTTTAAGATTACGAGTCTCCTTCCATTAAACTTAAATAATAGATGTAGATTTTTTGCACTACTGTACACTGGTAGCTTGTCGTCTCTAGTGACCGAAGACAGTAGGTAGTACATAACCACTGACAGTAACATGTCACCAGTGACTATACTCTGACAGATATCAACATATTTTACATTAATTTAACAATGCAGTTAACTCCAGCGGGCCTTATCTGATAAGAGGTGAAGTTTTATTATGCGAAAATAACTTTCACAAACCATCAGAATAAAGCAAAATTTCTACAGGAAAATCAAAAAAGATAAATTATTAATCAAGATAACAGTAATGGTATTAGAAGACGGCACAGTAATTTCAGAACTGTTTTCATCCATAACAGTTCGTAATTTAATTATATGTAATCTAGAATATATTTATAAACAGTGTTAAATTATCTGTTAAAAATAAATTTCTAAATCGTCAAAATAAGTAAATTGTGCAGATATTAGTCTTGTGTTTCCTATAGCTTCCTATTCACTTGCAGGAGTAATAATAAACAAAGTTTTTTACGCTTTGAAGTTTGTTCTTGTTTTGAATGGGTAGCCCAAGTAATGAATTTATTCTCCAAAAGAAACTGTTTAAATATGCAAGTAAATTCCTAATACTATTTTTGTATTCAATTATAATGTAGGTTATTTATTTTTCCTGTGACTGCTCTCGAATTAACTGATGTCTTGATTTTAAGTTAATCGCAGATGTCGTCTCTAGTATGACACCAGTTAATCGAGAGCCTTCTGTATACTCTAGTTTAATCGCCTTTTAACCGGTAGAGCGTTTAGTGACTTTGACTGCCTTACAGAAGAGCTCGGGATCGAATCCCGGAGAACACATGGATATTTGTAAATGTATAGTGTCTATGCGGCATGGGGGAGTCTAAATATGTGGCGAGCCGAACGTCCTCTTGAAAGGTTGTTGGTATGGGAAGAGGAATGAGAGACCCTCTGACCTCTCCCCGCTGGGTGCTATCCCTCAAACTTGGGGTAGGAACGGAACTGAGCTAAAGTCTGGCTGTCACGTGTATGGCCAACGAACAAGCACATTTGACTCCTTGCCTCGATCAATATCGTGTTCTATGAATCGATGAATTATCGATCTATCTATTACCGATGAATATCGGGCTTCTGCTGATCATTGTCAGACAGCTGAGATTGGTAACAACAATAACAATATATCAGTGACCAGTGACCATATGTTAATGATGGCCAATGTCCTTGACGCCCATTCTCTTTTCAGTTTTACCTTCCAGCACGCGCGCTTGGCAATTTTACATGATCACGCGCGCGTCGTATTTTTTACGACATCCGTTATTTTACCGCTTTTGGCACGAAAAACGACAGAAATGAGTGAATATTGATAATAAATTTGTTAAGAAATATAATATTAATATTATTATCGCAAAATACAAATGACATCACATTCAAATATAAGTAAATTATTTTTAAGCTCTTTAGTTAGTGAGATGGAAATGCAATGATGTATTTTATTATACAAAATTTTTAATTTATTATTTAATAATTATATTTTAAAATCAAAGCTAATTTTAATATTCACCAAAGACAAGTATAGACAATAAAAAAGGAAAACACCTTGGTAGGATAAAAAGTAAGTTTAGCATTACTTACTTTCTGCAAGGAAATTCACTTCTTACTGGTTACAAAAACCCACTTTAAAGTTTTTATTTATTTCTAAAAAATAGAAATAAAAGAAAATAAGGAATGGAAATCGCTATTGTTCTCCCATCCAAAGGTTTCCTGAAGAATCCGAGCAAAATCAGCTGGTTGCACATATTTTTTTGCCATGAAAACCGATATAAAATTTACAGAGCCAAATGTATTCAAATTAAAATAATACACGGCAATTAATTACACAACATTACAAAATATTTGAGAAAAAAATATTTTCCGAACTTTTAAACACTACCACGCGCGTGTCGTAAATTTTATGCAAACGCTGCCACGTAGCACAAAAGCCCAGTTAAAAAAGAAAAAAGTCAAATGACTTCCTGTTGTCACATTCCATGATGTGGGGAAGGATAGAAAGGAGGAATAGAAATGACTTGAAGACGTCTCAGCTTGGATATGTGCATTAAAATGTGCATTAAAAACTGAATTTGTCGTAAATTTTGCGCATACGCGAGTGCTGGAAGGTTAATAATCTGCTTAATTTCTATAATTGTCATATGTTTAATTTGTATATGTAAATATAGTAATTTTTTATGATAGGCACTACCGGTTTCAGGATTTGGCCACTAAACTTAGGCCAAAAGCTGTGGTCATTTTATTATGGAGACACCTAATAGAAGACTACCGTTACCTCCTATGAAGAAACAGACAATTTGCATGAATGCCTTCTCCGGGATTCGAACCAGGAAAGTTTATAACGGCAGTCATTAACCACTTTTCTCTCTGGGCGAGTCCGGATAATAATGTTTAGGAATATTTGCGGAATTATTGTATTCATGAAATTCGTTTCTATATGTAAGAAAGGTAATTTTTTAATATTTATAACAAGGAATATTAAATTAGTACTTAAACCTATAAACAGCGACGTTGTGTTCATACCAGAACATGAAAAGGACTCGGGTACTAAAAACATAATTTGATCATAAAATGCCTCGAGTGTTTTTGAAACTTTAATAATATTATCATGTTGGATTTAATAACCAGTCTCATAACAGTGATTCTGCATATAACCCTCAAATTTAAGTGACCGTAAAATGCCGGTAAGCTATTCAAAATTATCTCTGTGACTTGGTGGCAATTATGAAACTGTTTTTAGTATTAATTGAGACATAATCATGATAAGCGGTTATTCTTCGCATTCAGAAATAAAGTTCGCCTCTCAAAAAAGTTGGGGAATAACTTCATGTTTATGCTTTTATTGTGAATAGAATGAGGCGCATATTGTATGTGTGGAAAGTCATTAATATTCGAATTAAATTTGCTATTACGCAAAAACTATTTTTCAAAAATACATTAGCAACGCCATAAAATCTGAATTAAGATAAGAAAAACGCGTAAAAGGAAGAAAAAAAAGTGTTTGTATGAAAACTTTAAATGCCATATTTTGTAATTTTCGCTTCTGAATTACAGAGATGTAATAATTTTGACTTCCTTGTATGAAGTAAAGGAAGTATCGTAATCGCGAAAAGTTTCGAGTATCATATTTTAACGAAAATATTCATTTTGACCGCTCACGAATCCATTTGAACGATTTTTAGCGTGATATCTCTACGTACGGATAGAATAAAGGACTGTTTTTTCCAAAACGGATTTTAAAACGGATTTAACATGGATTTGTAGACTCAGCAGAAGTTTAAAAGTTTAAGTGATGTTAAGCCTAACGAGACCGCCATTTTTTTACATTTGAAATTCGTAGTGAATTAAGCAAGTTTGTGCACCAATTTCAGCGTATTTTACGGAGTGGAACCAAAAGTATACTTTCAATTTTGTGCACCGAAAATCTGTCTTCCTGCCCGCTGGCCGAATTGCTTGTTTTTGCGTACATACAGTAAAAAAATTTTTTTTTCACTTTTTTTGTACTATTCTAATTTTTAGTCCAAAGGGATTTGAATCCCGAAGGACTATTAGTTTCGTTTTGGCATTTTGCGTCGGACGGATAAATGTCGGTTCACTTTTCAAACTGTTGCCATAAAATGTTAGAGTCCTGCATTATAGTTGAAGAAATTAAATAATGAAAATCTGCGTAAATGTATGTATATTTCTCACATTGTCATAAAATAACGGTACATAGAGTCATCGAATTTTGAATAACGTAATCCTCCAACGAATATGAGCATGTGGAAGACCAAATTTGAAATTTGTTTTATGATCGATTTCCTATTTTTTAAAACTTTGACGAATTTTTGATTAACAAACTCAAGGATTTCAAAGCGAGCAATGGCAACGTTGTGCAGAAAAAACATTTTTATCTCCAGCGCGTGAGTCTCTGTATCGGAAATTCTAAAGATATGCTCGTTTCAAAACTATTTTGCGATATTGCTGTTGCACTGGATCTTATGGTTTAAGTGCGAGGAACATGATATTTAGTAAAGAAAGGTAACACACAAAATGTTAAAAAACGCCCCTTTGGACGTAATTTAAAATCTGAAACATTTCAGATTTTTTTTTTTTTTTTAAACTGTATTTGATATTTTATGTTTTCTGCATTTTATAATTTTTCATGAAGATTCTTTGAATTTTATGTATTGTTGCCTTTCCACGAAGGGAAAACTGAACTAATTGAATGCGAAATGTATAATGAAATTTGAGGAAATAACTTTAAACGAAATTCAGCAGTAATTATGTATAATTTGATAAGCCATACGAGGAGGTCGGTATAGTGCCCACATCAGATATTTTATTACAGTAATTACGAAAAGCAAGCAACCGATATTTCTTCAAGTGCGTAACGTACGATATTTCATATTTTTAGTTTGCTGCAATGCTGCAAATATTGATAAAAATTATCTGCGGGTTACATCACAAGTTAAATTTATCTCAATTTATTTTAGTTTGATATTTTATTAGAAATAAGGATTTCAATTACTAATGAGTGCTTTTATTGCTTTGAATCTAACATACTGCTAAACAATTAAACCTTTAATCTTTAAAGATCGTAAAATTAAAGATCTTACGTTTTACCGATTGGCTATACTCTTAAAATTGGTCGCGCTCGAAAGCTTTGCGCTTCGCGAGGTGACAGTCTTCCCCTATTTGACTTAATGCTAGGTGAAAGTTCTCCTAGGTGACTTTTTCTTAACACTATGTTAGACTGCTTCTTTACATTATGTGTTTCAGACTGTTTCTTTATATTGTGTTAATCATGTTAGTAAAGAAGCGTAACTAACATAACTGTCCAGGAACTTTCAGAAAGTTACTGACAACATGAGGTGAAATGGCACGGCACATACATTTGATTTCAAAAGTTAATCGGAGAACACAATCACAGGCTCACACTCTGATAATAACGTGAGCTGGTTAAGTATGGAGAAGTATGGCGACAATTTCACCCTGATTCTTTATAGACGACAGCGCGAGGAAACCGAAAAGTGTTGCTTACATCACGTGCTATACCAATTTCAATTACGTGCACGAAAACGTTACTCACAAAATCAGATCACAGAATCACATACTAAAGTTAACTTGCTCTTATATTGATATTTTCTTCTACCTTTTTTGACACTTTGATAAGCGCACGCCGCAACAGTTATCGAGATGTCCAACACGGGAAAGCGAGGCCGAAGCCTCGTCTACCGTAGTAGGGTCTGTCTAACAAAAAGGTACCGAAAAGCGGTTGGGTGAGAATTTATTCACCTGCTCTCAACTATTTCAATGACGATTAAATCATCGAAGTCCAAGTGAGAATGCGTGCTCTCACAGTCATCTATACAACACATGCTATATACACAGCAAATATGCTAATAGCGTGTTTCTAGAGGTTTGCCCAACAAATTACTACTTGAACAATCATAAATCCATCATTATCACAATTTAAATTTTTAATTTAGAAAGGTATTCAGTAGAGACGTTCCAAAGTTATTGCTCTGTTGCGTTATCGTGGTTACGTTACCCCAGGTTTTGGCAAACATTTGCCACTCACGCGCCTCAGTAAGTGTTGGCATCAACCTATAGATCGCGAGCTGTCTGTAACTTTGTAATCGGTAACCAATGACTTGTTCTATCTGTCTGCACTGCTTCATACGGGTGACCTATGCATTGATCTCTGGTGACCGTTAAGCATAAGTCAACATTACTAAGGACCTGAAGGGCGGTTGATCAACTGATTGTAGGGATCAGTTTAATGTAATTTTAATAATATATGAAAATTTCCTGCATTGCAGTTGAGCAGAGAGCAATCATCTTGACAGTCAGCTTCCTGTTAATTTTATTATAATAATCTATTTTATGTAAGTAATTAGAAGTACATTTGACTTACGGCGGTAACAGACGAAAACATCGCGGCAAAGAAAAGAAAAAACATCGCAGTTCTAAAACATTATGGTACAAAATTATCGTCGTCGAAAATAAAGCGGTTCAAAAACTTCGCAGTTTAAAAACACCACCGTCGAAAATATCGTCGTAAAAAATAAAGTACCTACAAACCATCGTATGACGATAACATCGCAGACATGCGTTTTTCAGGATTTAATAATTGTAAATGGCTATTCGCATAATGATTTGTGAGCGCAAGATGGAAAGAAGGATAATTTTTACATATTTTTATTAATTAATAAATTTATACAAAACAAACAAAATTTAAAGAAAAACGAAATAATTTTCACTTTATGAGTAACAGATTAACAAAAGTGAAGAAAATAATATAAAAATTAGCAATTTTTTATAGATAAGGGCAAGCAGTTACTTATCTGCCTTATTAATGACTTTTGTTAGTTAACTATGTTAGTTTAAAATCCCTTTTAAGTGCTATAAGTTTCATTCATTTTCTATGTTTAAGTTCCCATTTTATATTTTCATCAAATATTTATTATCTAATAAAAATATGAAAGCAAAAATTATCCTTTTTTTTCATCTTGCGCTCACAAATCATTATGCAAATATCCATTTATAATTATTAAAGCCTGAAAAACGCATGTCTGCGATGTTATCGTCATGCCATAATTTGTAGGTACTTTATTTTTTACCACAATATTTCCCACAACGATGTTTTTAAACTGCGAAGTTTTTGAACCGCTCTTTTTTCAAAGACGGTATTTTGTACAACGTTGTTTTAGAACTGCGATGATTTCTCTTTGCTTTATTTTCTTCCACGATGTTTTGTGCCACGACATTTTCGCCTTGTGTTGTTTTCTCCGCGATGTTCTCGGCGGACACCCTTATGGCACGTGGAACTCTTGAATTTTTTCAACGTATAAAATGCCTCTTGTCTTTGGTTGTTCCTAGCTTGTAACTCCCAGCAAAACGTGTTATTTTATTTAATTTCGGTTGATCAACTGCTAATTTAATATGCCTAAAGCTAATAAAATAAAAAAATGATTAATTATTAATTTAAGTAACGGTGAAGTAAAAATTGAAAACTGCAAATTTATGGCGTTTTATATTTGCTCATTATTTTAACCATTTTATTTTCTCGTTTGTTTTAATAATTTTTAATCACAGAAGAAAGTAAAATATCCATCTTAAAAATATAAATATTTAACTAGCTAAGGTGACATTTCCTTTTATTATTCTTGCTCCAATGATTTTAAATATTTGTTCAGAAAAATGAAGAAGCTTCAAAATGTAAGATAAATATATTTAAGTATTGATTAAGCATAACTTAGTTACGAAATAATTTTTATTTATGAAAATTTGCTTTAAATATGTGACTAAGATATCTGTTAATTTCAAGGTGAATAAATATTTTATAAGAGGCATTATTAGTATGGTAATTTTTCTGAGAATTATTGTATAGCTAATTGTATTAACTTGCACAGTAACATAAACGCCATTTAAAAAACAGCATCTTGAGATGTAATAGATAGGTTGAAATATCTTGTCGGTTTCTATGTCAGTATGTATATAAATAAATAAATGAATGAACGATATATTTACTTTCATGAAAAAACAACGTACATTTATCTAGCAAAACAACTAATTAAAAATATGACAATCTGAGGATTTCACATTTTTCTCCGTGACTAATATATTGCTAAACAAATTACTTTATAAGGTATTTCTCCCGCCTTCCTAGCGTGCATTCGTGGTGTAGTGGTTCTGCACGCTGGAGCGGTATTCCAGAGGTCTGTGGTTCGATTCCCGGCGAAGGCGTTTGCTAATTCTTCCTCTGACCTTCTTCCAAAAAAAAACCTAATGTCTCTACAGTGGCGACCGAACTAAAAGGTTGTCGGATGATGATTCTCCGCACCCAGATTTGGTGACTGCGTCCCCTAAAAAAACCCCAGTCGCCCTTTAAAAGGGGGAGTATATAAAGTATTTCTCCCGCCTGCTTAGCGTGCCTTCGTAATGTAGTGGCTCTGCACGCTGGACCGGTATTCTAGAGATCCGTGGTTCCATTCCTGGCGAAGGCGTTTGCTAATTTTTCATCACTCCTGCTTTAAATAATACCTAATATCTCTGCAACTAAAACATTAATATATATACATGCAAATATCTTGATTGTCTTCTTAAATAAAAATAATATCTCTGTTATCGCCAACTCAGAATCTAATTCTTTAATACTGAATTAAATTTAAATTGAGTCTAAAAATAATACTCAGAAATGAAAATTTAATTAGGAAATCTCTAGATGTTTGTTTGTAATCCCTCTTCGTACGTAAAATATTACAAGAGAAAAATATCAAAACATTGAAATAATTTATTTGAATAAATAAGGATATATATACATATATATATAAAATATACACATCTACACAGATACACACACACACACACACACATATATATATATATATAGATTGAGATATATAGTTGTAGATAGATATGCGAAATAAAATAAAATAAAATAAAAATATGTTTAAAATTCATCTCATATTCAATTCGGCACAAACTACGAGCAGAAGCGCAGAGGCAAACTGAAAGAAAGAGGCAAAATATGCCAAAACCGAAATAAATTAAATTTATATCTTTAGCTACATCGTCATCAGGGGGTTGATGCAGTGAATAAAGTTAATAAATAAGTAATTTTTCTTTTAATTTACTTCTTTCACAGTAAAGAAGTAAATTTTTTATTGCTCACTTCTTCCGTAGCACCATCCCTTTGACAATGCAGCGAAATATGCAAATTTCTTTTTGATTTCGTTTTTGGTTTTGGCAATTTTTCCTTCCGGTTTCTTTTAGTTTGCCACTGTGCTTTTTTTTTTTTTTTTTTGGTTTGTTTTGTTTTGTTTGTTTCTGAATGTAGATTAATCCAAATTGGATATGTGATGAATTTTAAACGTATTTTTATTTTATTTTGTTTTGCATTCTTACCACCACTTTTCGGTGCTATCAGCGCGCAAATGAATTAGGTTTCGAACTATTTTTATTTTATTTACATTTATATATATATATTGTTGAGTTTTTGTACGGGTACATGGATTTGGAGTGATCAACGACAACACTTGATGAAGAATGGAAACACAATTTATTAGCCGGTATTGTTCAGGACAGCTCCAAAAACATCGTCAAAAAACTACCACAAACATACTGAAACAATCAGCAACACAAGCTTCAGGCTATCAGGCTAAAACGGTGAAGACAGCTTCACGGCAAAGCACAAGATTACAGCTCCCGACTCGGTTCTGTCGTTCTCGGAACTCTACGTACTCGAGACTTTCCACGCTACGACTCGCGATACACTCGATGGCCTCAACGATGCACGATCTCGTTGCACCAACTCGCGATACACTGGCAAGACACCTCGACACTAGACTCGATCAACTCGAGTGCCGATCGAATCGAGACACTCGATCGAATCGATAGACTACGAGACACTATTCAAGATACTCGCGATCGACTGCTAATCCGAGTATCAGCAGGGTTTATATAATAGCTTTCGGCTTGCGTTCGAGAACAGTCTGGGCTAAACCGGTAAGAATTCGTTCTAGAAGGTTCTCCATCCGTCTATGGCATATCGCCTATTTTCTCGCCAAAGGGGCGATTTCGCGTCAAATCTGGCAGTCCTACCTTTCCTTGACATTTTCTGGAAGCCCTAAACCCGCTTTATGGGGAAGCTATCTTACTGCGTGTTTGACATTTCGTAACAATATATATATTAATAATTAATCAATCAATATTAATAATAATTAATCAATTAATTACGAGTATTAAAAATGCAATAAAACATAAAATAAAAAATGAAAATTTATTAACCCTTTGCGGCACAGTGTGTCCGGTCTGGACACACCTAAAATTTTCCTTCTGTACGCACAGAAAAATTGAATGAAAAAGGATTTATAGGTTACTCTGAATCTTCTTTATTTATAGTAGATGGTAGCTCAACACAAACCAGTTCCTATATTTTAGCCATGTTTAGTTTTTTAAGACCCTCATTTTTCAAAGAAATCTTCCAGATTTTTTTAGGTTATAAAAGGAATTGTTTGAGAAGAAATTTCTATGTTATTTTTTGGCTGTATGTACCTCTTATTCTATATTAGTTTTAAATTTTTTCCTTGAAATCTTGCCTAAAATGAAACAGCGAACCCTACATGTGCCCAGACCGAGCTCACCGATCATCTAGGCCAACTGAGAGTCTGTATTCTTCTTTGTTTCTCCGCATCTCATGGTCAGTTCATTGACAACAATGCTCGTTTCAGCACTCTTTTCGAAGCTCTATTTAATCAGTGTGCCACTTTGGGCACACTCACAGAATTAAAACGATAAATGCGATCTTCACAAAATTTTACTTGTGTACTCCTCTAGGCCTAATTAAACTGTCTACTTTTTTTTTTTTTTTTTATTCCAACTTTAAAAGGTAGCATGCCGAAAAGGGTTAAACTTTAATTACTCATCAAAATATCTCTATCACGCACGTCTCCTGACAACATTTCGTCTACACAGAGTAATTTTTTTATCTGAACTCCTCTGAGTTACTAGCCATTCATGGAAGTCAAAGCACTTTACGTGATTCGTATGCAGTATCGGTCCCATAACAATAACAGACTTTAATCGGTCCCATAACAAATTTCCTGAGTTTTCCATTAGTTGTGAAACATAATGCATATACACATGTTTAATCATCCATTTACATAAAAGAAAAAAAATCGATTTCTTCATACATAGAGCAAGAAATAACATATTGTTACGTGCGTACCAGTTCGTAATGCACTGAATGCACACAGAACCGATGAAAGCCTGATGAAATTACCTTCGATTTCTCAAAACTGCTGCAAAGAATACACAGTCACAGTTAAATAGAAGCAGATACAGTGACAGGGATCGGACCAAAATATCGAAAAATGATCGCCTAGCCTGGCGAGTTTTTACAGTCTCTTGTTAAATTTGGCGATAAAAACCGACAAAATCCCAGCCGTCCGACTGGGGTTAATATATTAAATCTACCTACACCTGCAACCCTATTTTTTCGACGATGCTTTCGCATTCTGAGGGCTTTAGTATTATATTCTTCAAGAGATACAATAATTTAGATATAATTTCACAAAAATATACATGTATCCAAAATTCGTAGCAATATATTGCAGATATTTTGATTTATAATAAAGCGTGAATTTTTAAGAAATGAAAGAGGGAAAAAAAAAAACATTTTATCAATTTAAAAATAACACAAAAGTTTGGTAATTATATTTGTATAAGTAATATAAAATTATTATGTAAATAATTAGTGTAAAATAATAATATTTCATGTATAGTACTAAAATAACTTAAAATTATTATACAATACACGGACAAAGCTTAATAATATAAATATTAACGGATTTCCGATAATTACAGTATTACAAAAGCAATAAAATATTTATTCAGAAAATAGCTTAACTGCATTGGAACATATAATCTGATGTTTTACCCAAAATTTAAAGCTTTAGTAAATATGCCAAGCGCTCGAGCTAGCCAGCCCTCTTCCAGAAGCTAAAAAGCCACTAACAAGAGGAAATTGTAAATAAAATAAAATACAAACAGATGATGAATCAAGATTTTCTTATTTGTTAGACTTTTCAGAACATAAGAATTTAAAAATCTCCTTAAACAAGAAAGTAATAATCAAAATCGTAAAAACAACCTTGTATTTAGCTTAAGTATATTGAAACACTCAATCGATTTCGAGGGCAGCTAAATTTCCCTCCTCATCAGGAGAAAGAAATACTTAGAAAGAAGAAAACTAAGGGGAAGGAGTCTCAGAAACACGTGGTCCTTATCAGCACTGCACGTGGTTCTAACCGGATTTTTAATCAGAGTTACACTGGCCGCCTACTTTTACTGAGCCAGGCTATCTGATCAAACATGTAACACAAAGGACAAGAAAATTAGCGAAGTTCAAAATAGGGAGCGAGGGCAACTGCACCTTCATGCTCAAAATCTGAACTTCGAATAATGAAGCTTACAATTATATCAAGGGTAAAAGAATATTCTGTCATTTATAAAGGTATCCATCGCAAATTATGATTCGAAATAAATGTCGCATTACAAATAAAGTTTATTAAAGTTTATTAAAATAATAACACTATAAGTTATTTCTCTCGCCTTCCCAGCCTTCCTTCGTAGTGTAGTGGTTCTGCACGCTGGGCGAGTATTCCAGAGATCCGTGGTTCGATTCCCGGCGAAGGCGTTTCCTCATTTTTTATCTTGCCTGCTTCCAAAAAAATACCTAATGTCTCTACAGTAGCGCCCGAACTAAAAGGGTAGTGGATTGTGATTTCTTCCCACCCAGGATTTGGCGATTGGTTTCCCTAAAATCCCCAGTCGCCCTCTAAAAGACTGAGTATATAAGGTACTTCTCCAGCCTTCTTAGCGTGCCTTCGTGGTGTAGTGGCTCTACACGCTGGTTCCAGAGGTCTGTGGTTCGAGTCCCGACGAAGGCGTTTGTTAATTTTTCAGCTCTTCGTCTTCCAAAAACACCGAATGTCTCTGCAGTGGCACTCGAACTAAAAGGGTGATGGATGATGATTCTCCTCACCCGGGATTTGACGACTGGGTACCTTAAAAACCAAAAAAATACCTAATGTGTCTACAACACAAAATCCACACAATTTGAGGCGTACTTCATTTTGTGCGCAAAAGCTGTTTCCGTAGCCACCATTGCTTTTCGCACATATGATTTCTATACGCAGTCTCATTGGCTGTCGTCAACTAAGTCTCGGGCAACATTGGATCCTTATGGTCAATGAACACAACTTCTGATGCAAGCATTGCAGGCATGTATCTGATGCGCTGGCGATACATTTCCTTGTGTAGACGCATTTGGAATGCGAGGGACATACACCTGCTTAACTTTTAGACGCCAGGTGTCCCCGTCCTCCGTCACCTGTCACTTGTGTACTTGCCTTGATGCAGGCGCCACATACATTGAGAAATATTTGCTCGGAGATACGCCTTCTCGTAGAGAAAGGGCTTAATACACCAAATAAAAAACATTTTTTTCGTTACAACAAAGCTGGAAATGTTCACGGAAATTATTAATTAAATATATTAAAAAATATACGTAAAATTAAAAGAAAATGCAATTCTGGGTTTGGCATCCATGTTTTAGAAAACTCTATCCATTTTTAGGATAAGAGACATAGTTCTCTCTTTATCAGGAGCAAAAAAAAAATCCTGTGTAAGGCTTGCCAATATTCGGTTACCTTTTCATTTAGCGCATTTCTCTTTCGTGTAAATTAAATATACACTCTTAGACAATAAAAAAAGATGCACCACGACGCACCGAGAAGATATAAAGCAAATTGGACACAAATTGATATGCATACAGGTTTCGACGGAAAATGCAAAATTTTACATTTTGGCTGCCAATAAACGAACGGTTGTCACTCCAGCGCATCTGATCTGCGCAACTGCCAGGATATTTAAGAGGAGAAATTACGATTCCAGATCATAACTTCTTCACGAATTTCATTCCGTGTACTCTGGTAGACAGTAGCTATGCCTCGCATACAGGTGCGCGAACAGTAAGCGCAGATGTCTGAATTTGAGAGAGGTCATGCAGTTGGGCTCAAAGAAGCCGGTTGGTCTTATCGGCAAATAACTAGACATTTGAGCAACAGCGATGCCACCATTAGACGATGTTGGCAGGAATGGGTGAACCATGGCCGCACACAGCGTCAAGAAGGAAGCGGTAAGCTTAGAGAAACGACAGAACGTGAAGACCGAGCAATCGTCAGAGCGGCACTCACAGCCCCAGATGCATCATTATCATCGATTGTACGTGCAACTAGTGCTTCAGTGACCGCAAGGACCATTCATAGACGGCTCACAGAAAGGGGGCTGCGGTCACTTCACCCCTTGCGCCGACTACCATTGATCTCTGTGCAACGTCAAGCCCGTTTGCAGTGGTGTCGGACTATTTCACACTGGAATGTCACTGACTGGAGTAGAATAGTCTTCAGTGATGAGTCCCGCTTTGAACTGAATTCCGATGACCAGCGAAGGCGAGTCTGGAGACGCCCCGGACAGCGGAGTGTTACCAACCTGACTGTCTTCCGACAGACAGGCCCACAACCAGGAGTGATGGTCTAGGGTGCCATTTTATTTTATAGTAGGACCTCTTTGGTTGTCATTCGTCGCAACCTTACAGCACAGCGGTACGTCGACGAAGTTTTAAGGCCCGTTGTGTTGCCCTTCATGTCACGTTACCCTGGGCTTACATTACAGCTAGATAATGCCCGTCCCCACGCTGCACATGTTTTTAGTGCTTGCCGAACATTACCTTGGCCAGCAAGGTCGCCCGATATCTCTCTTAATGAGCACGTTTGGAGCATTATGGGCAAGGCCCTCCAACCAGCTCGGGATGCTGACTATCTAACGTGCCAGTTGGACAAAGTTTGGCACGATATCCCTCAGAAGGACAACCGCAATTTCTATCAATCAATGCCAAGTCGAATAACTGCTTACGTAAGGGCCAGATGTGGACAAACGCGTTACTGACTTTTTCACTTTGTGAAGCTCTGTCACTTCAACAAACCATCCAGTTTTTCTCTAACTGTAATTATTTGTTTTTCTGTACATGTACATCACTTCTACCAATTTTCGTCCCATTCGGATAACTCTTTCTTGGTGCGTCCCTTTTTTTTCCTGTCTAAGAGTGTATTTTAATTTACATCAGTTAAAAACATTATTCAAATTATAAATTGAAGATCTAAATTATTAAAATGTTCCTTTATTATTTTTAAATAATTTAATTTCTTAAGAAGTTACAGATTAACTAAATTTGAAAGAGAAGGTAAAGGTCTTATTATTTGTTGATGTTCTGAGAGTCGACTATGCGCGTGGCCCTTTCGAAGATAATTTATGTATCTTGTTATTTATATATGCTTAATTCCAAGTTAATGGCCGCATTAGCGCTATAGTTTCATTTGGACTTCCCTGATTCTTACGAAATATTTCTATGTAGCAAGCTTGAGTATTTTAACTATAGAACCATCTTCCTCAGCAGCCTAAGCGCAAATGGTATGACGTATGACGCACCTTCTTTTTTTCTTTTTTCTTACTCTGTTTTTGTTATGAGACAGAGCCATGGGGGGGGGAGGAAACCGTTCCATGTCGAGCATCACCTCTAATCTTTCGATCAAAAACTCCATCCCTTGCACATTACGTAAAACTGTAACTTCTGTTTGAAAACGCTTTGATAAAGTGACTGTTAGCGAAACTGCGATCTGCTATAAATGTTATTTTTGCTTATACTTACTTTTACGTCGGAGTTTTTAATTTGTTTGCTGTTAATATTGCATAAAGTTAATTTCTTCGTAATACTTGTAATTTTCTGTTTGCGTCACCTGATTCTGATTAATATTGTCATTCTTTTTTCCTTTCACAGTGCCACCCAAAAAGCCTGTGATCATGGATCAAAACGGCGAACTCTTCCACAGTCTCATCGGGCCCTACAACGAAGGGGACAGATTGTTCCTCGTCTGCGAAACGGAAGGGGGTAAGCAAGACACGTAGACTTCATTCTTCTTTTTCGTATTTATTTTTTTTAAATTTATTTCTGTTGATACTTTCTAAATATTTGTTATCATCTCTTTAAATAACCAAATACGCGGAAGAGGAAAACTTGCACCCCTTACTTCAGCGTGAGGCGGAAAGAGTTTGCAATCTGAAATCATCAGGTTTAAGTCGTAATATTTTGACTTTCTATCAAGTTTCATTTTGAATGCGTCACAATCGTTTGCTGCCAGCTGACACGTAGCGGCCTATTTCTCTCTATTATCCATTGCTTATGGAAAATATGAATGAGTGCACATTGCGCCTATAATGATGTGTGAATCAGAATATGCTTCTAGAGAATTGCTTTGTCCAGAAATAAGAAAATAAAATTAAAATAAATTTAAATATTTAAATTCCCTGTATATTCGTATATATATATATATATATATATACAGGGTTCCCGTAAATGTTGCAACAAACTTCCGGCGGGGGTAGAGCAAATCATAAGGATAAAGAATTCCATAGGAGTCCTGCTCAAAAACGTCATTGTACGCCGCCAGAGGGTGTTGTGCAGGAGGGTGGTAGAGGAAAGTGAGGATTGCTTCGTTCGAGCGGTAGGCACCATACGAACGGAGAGCTTGTAAACATATAGTTCCAACATGATTGGGGGCTCCAGCTGGTTTTGGACTGGATGTTCGTAGCCATTTAAACAGATCATTCCGGCATTGAAAGATTGGGCGTGGTGGACCGGTTCCCTAGCCCCCGCGCTTACCGGATTTATCCAGCCTTGATTTCATTTTGTGGGAAGCCATCAAAAGTGTCGTGTATCACGATCCTGTTGTGTTTGAAATGGATCTCGTGGCAAGACTCACCTGCGCAGCTGCTACAATCAAAGAAATTCCAAGTGTGTTTGAACTGGCCCGGCAATAAATAATGCGTCAGGCATGTTTGGCGTCTGATGGTGCAAACCTACAGCATCTGTTGTAACCTTCAAGCTTGTACACCATTTGTATTCATGTCGAATAAATGATTCAGCATAATTACTCTCTTATTTTCTTTCTCATCTTCTACCTCTGCTACCACTTACCCCTGACATTTCCAAGCATGGGTTCCTATTCTTTCCTTAATACTTACGTTATGCCCTACCGCCCCTAGAAGTTTGTCGCAAGTTACGGGACACCCTGTGTATAGAGACATAAAGAGAGAAATTTAGAACTAATTTTTACTAGGCATGTTTACACTTTGTTTTATAATTACGTATATATATATATAATTAAAGAAAGGAGAACAAACCTAAAAAAGACCTTTGTGGTCAAGAATTTTGCGCATTGAGCTGCAAAAATTAGAAAACAAGGTAAAAAGGAAATTCTTAATGCTTCAGCTTAAAAGTGGCTGTGATACTATGGCTCCGGTGAAAAAATTTTTAACATAAGTAAAATAAAGTGCAATGAAAAGTGTAAATACAAAATAAACGAAATTGTCACTAGAATACTTACAAATCAAAAACGCATTTAAAACTCAAATCTAATTGGAAGTAATATGTTGAATCAAGTTAAGACAAGCTTTAAACATTTGAATAAAAATGCAATTGTGATATAAGACATAAGCAAAAATACAAAAAAGAAACAAAAAAGCGGTAAATGGTAAATTAGCCCAATTCGAATCTCATTACTGACTCTTCAGGGAAAATACATAATGATTTTCGAATCCAGCTAATTCCATATCGCGTTTCGTCAAAACAGACAATTGAAACTGTACACGAAACTTTTCGAATATTAACTGAAACATATTTTCTCCTTTAAGAAAGTTAGTAGAATTTTAGTTGAATGAAGTAACTTAAATGCTTCTAATTTACTTCATTCAACTTAAATACTATTAACTTTCTCAAAGGAGATAATATACTCAATAATCCGTTAGTAAATAAATTATTACTTTGCAGCTTTTGCACAAGTATTAGGCTATTTATTACGTAATTCAATCTTTGATATGGAATCTCATTAATTGGATTAACACTCGACTTACAAGTTTGGCTTTAACTCAAATTGCCAGTTTAGCATCATACTTGAGTAAAAGACGAAACACCTTCGCATTTATTAATTATTGTTAATTGAACGGGGGCTGGTTTGTCCCCTTGAAAAGTCTTCCGGTCAATGACGATAATTACGTACCTTATTAATTTTCATTTTAAAAGTTACCATTTCTACTTTTCATGATTTAAGTTCAGGTTCCTTTAAAAATATCATTTACGGTATTAAATTTCATACTTCTGGATTACTTCATTCAGATACATTCTACTAACTTTATATTAGGAGATAATATAATCAATATTACTTTAGTAAATAAATTATTATTATCTTAATTTGCAGCTATTGAGCAAGTATTAGGAAATTTATTTCGATTTCAATGAATTTTAATTAATTAATTCAATTATATATATATGTGTGTGTGTGTATATTGTTTTCTACTGGTTCGTGGATTTGGAGTAATTCACGGTAACACTTAATAAAGAATCAACACACAATTTTATTGCACGGGACAGTTCCAAAGACATATTTACAGTCGTCGAAAAACTACGATGAATAGCAATCGCAACACATCCTTCAGGCCATAATGGTGAAGAGAGCTTCACGGCAAAGCACTAAAATACAGCTCCCGACTTGGTCAATCGCTCTCAAGCTAACCTCTGAACTCCACTACTCTACTACTGAGCTCAACATACTCCGCGTACAGGCGTTTGTCTTTATATATATATATATATTATCTTACATATATATACAAGATAAAAAAATATATAAATCAAAATTCTAATTTAAACTAACGGGTAAAACATTGCTATGATAATTGGAAATCAAAATTTTTCTTCTTCCCGTGCTTCCATATTGCATAACTATGCACTTTAGCTTCGCTCTCTGCTTTGCTAGTATGTAATTTCGCTGGCCTGCATAGAAAGCAATATCAAAATTGTACATTTTCTTGAACAGGCACGACTAAAGTGCCAAGTGATTGCGGCTACAAACGTCAACTGGAAATTAAAAATGGAGTTAAAACTGTTTCGACAGCTATTTTTTTTATATATATATATTACGAAGTCAACACATTAGCACACTACGCAGTCTTCAATATAGATCTACTTACGCATCAACAGTGTCTCGGCTTTTCCTTTCCCTTTCCTCGCGCTTTTATATATATATATATATATATGTGTGTGTGTGTGTGTGTGTGTGTAAGATACAACAAATTATGATAGCTGTTTAAAAAAATAACTGGTGACCTCAAAATTAACATTCTAAATTTGGGGATGTCCCTTGGGCTCATCTTTTCTCACAGGTTCCAGATTTTTCTATCTTACTTAACGTTTTAATGCAGATACCTCTTGTCGAATCAAATTAATTGTAAACCAAAAGTCACTATATTTTCCCACCTATGCGGTGCCCAAAGGTTGTTCGTTAAGGTTTTTTATTTTTTATTTATATATTTATTTTTTTTTTTAATACGATACATACTGTTCTGTCACTCACTCGTGCTAACCCATATTTTTTTTTTTTTTTTTTTTTTTTTTTTTTTTTTTTTTTTTAGCTTTATTATTAAGTACCATTTTCTTCGAACTTACGCCATATGCAGTTCAACAGCAAAATGACAAAAATTTTAAAAGCAGCATGTGTTTAGAATTCCCTGTGAAATGTTAAGTGTTGGCGTACATTTTTGTATTTTTTCAGCGTTTTCTCTGCTCATCGTATCAATATTCAGTTTTCTTACAAGAGAGCTTGCAAAACATTCTTTCTATTATTATTAAGGTACTACGTGTTAATTTGATTAATTAATTATGATAAGTTAATTAATCAAAATAACACTTACGCCACCCAAAATTCAATTCAAAATGATAAAATAGGCAAAAATTTCAAAACAGCATATATTAAGAAATTCCGCCAGGCATTGGAGATAAAAAACTTTTATTCCATACACTACAGTATTGCTACTACTTTCTTTCTAATCATCAAGTTAGTTAATCAAAAATTAATTAAAGTTTTACAAAATATGAAATATAATATTCAAAATTGAAAGGCTTCCAGGTGTTCCGGTGGAGGAATACGTTAATCAAAATTTGATGGCACCGTTGTTTTTTCACAATTGTACCTTTGTTTTTTCACAGTGCGAGAAATACACATAGCTTAATGCAGATTCTTCACTATTTAATTTCTTTCAAAATAATACAGGGCGATAACATTTCAGGCCAACGATTTGAAAAGTTTGTAGAGACATTAGGTATTTTTGGAAGTAGGCAAGATGAAAAATTAGCAACGCCTTCGCCGAGAATCGAACCTCTCAAATACGCGCTGAGTGTGCTGACCATTACACCACGAAGGCTCGCCAAGAAGGTGGGAGGAATACCTTATAAGTTATACTCCATTTATAGAGGACTAAGCAAAATCCGGTTTCGACACTATTGGCTCATTCGGGCTAAGTTCCTTTTGGGCTAATAATTCAAGATTTTTCTTTGTATTTTTTTGCGACCCTCTCACGCATGAGTCATGCATCAAATATTTGATGCAAATTTAATGGCAACAGTTTCTGTTTTGCTATGAGACGAAAATCCCTATAGTGAAAGCAATAATAACTGATTTCAGGTTTTAAGGAAACTTTGCAGTGATAAGGACGAAGCATGCCGTTGCCAGATACTGGCAAATAAGCAAGCATTGAAACTTCTGTTATTAATTATGAGTATTAAACTGTCTAATCCAATGTAATTAACCTTTGTGAAATAAGAAAGAACCTGTAGAATGGCACATCTATTTGTTGAACTTTCTTTCAATAACTCTTCAGACAATGCAATTGCTCTCTTCAAATTTCGTAATCTTCAAGACTTTGTCATAATTCTAATTATACTGAAATCATTCCAATTCTCGTTTCGAAATTCGACAGGCGGTTAACTCCATAAGCCTCCCTCTAATCCCGCTTCATTTGAGGAAGAAATTATCCAAACTGGGAGATGATAATTCTGAGGAAGTGGAGATAAGTTGGGAAAAATTTTTAATTTGTGCTTGTTGCAGCTTTAAATTCCATTCGAATGCTGTATTAAAGCCGAATAATATTTTATAATATATAAAAGCGACAACAACTGTTTTGCTTCTAAGAACTTAAAATCTTTGTTATAGTTTTCAAATCATATATTTAATTGCTATAATTTAAAATAAATTTCACTTATAGCACGGCCAACTGATATTTTCTGTGAGCGTGTTTGGCTATATTGTAATCAATAAGTTACATATCTGACGTTATACATTACGAAGAATTTCTTTTTCCTTATTTCTTTCAATTTCGGGCGGTCGTAGTTAATACCGTCGCTGCCTGTAGGCATGATGTATACATGATGTTACTGTATTCACCTAGGTAATAAAATTGGATTTTTATTTTGAATGCATATGGAATTTAAATAAGGCTTTATAGAACAATTTAAAGCCCATTTAATTTTTAGTAGAATCATTATTTATGTAATATTTATCTTATTTCTTTATCATTTTTATTTTATACTAATAATGATATGTGTCGTTTTTATTGCCACCCAACTGGGACAGTGGTTAGCGAAGCTGACTGCCGTACTGAAGGGCCCAGTTGCATATAAGCATTCTGTACCGCGCATAGGGAAATTCGTACTTGTGATTGGACACACTTTCCGATGACATCATTTTCTCTTGGCGTAATGACGTTTAAGCGGGATTCATACGGTTTTGTTTTTGTTGAATAGCACGCATAAGTTAAACGGAAGTCTTTAAATTATCTTTGAAACGAAAATATTTAACAGTAGCGTTCTGCAGATGGCTTCCTGTTTCATTAAATAATAAAATTATAAAATAATTCAAAGACGCTGTTAATATCAGAAGCAAATCTTAAACGTTTAGATTATATAAATAGCTGAGTTCATGAATTTAGTGCAAAAACCAGAGCACTACGATCTCGGTCCAGTTATAAAGGCATTGTGTGTCATTAAGTATATTGTCATTATTGCAGTTTTGTTGCATTCTGTTCTTTTCACATTGGAGAAAATATTTCCTCTGCAAATGTTACATTATTTCCATGTTAACGTCCATGTCATTTCTAACATTTTGTTGCCTTAGATGAAAGAAAAAAGCGCATATAATATTGTAGCTGAATTTGATGTATGTGTATAAGAAAAGAAACTTATTGTATTCATCTCTAATCTTATTGTATTCATCATTGTACATGTTTATATGTCAATTATCTTGACTTCGATGAATTTTTACTCAAATATTTTTAATTTAAAGACTAAAACTTAAGGACTTTTTTTTTTTTTTTTTTTTTTTTTAATTCAAGACCTACTTATATTCTCAAAGACTGTTTACCTTTTACTTATCTCTACAGTTACAGACTACTCATTTATTTCTAGACTCTCTTAAAATGTATAATGACATTTTATATTATAAAATTTGGTTATTCTTCAAAATTAATATATAAAAATCAGTAAACATAAATTTTGAACTTAAGTAACAATTCTCTAAATATTTATGTTATGAGCTTTATTGTAAACGTTGCCATCTATGTAAACACCACAAGACCTGTATAATATGTCTCTGTATATCATATGTATATTTGCACAACCATTGTAACTGTAAAATTTTATTTCAAATAAATACCGCTGATAGCGGATGGTAGATAATTTCCATTTATACAGCTCAAAAGCTGAAAGTCGTAATGATGGTGCAGTTGCTCTGTTGATGATCTCCTGTCTCCTGTCAACCCTTAGGTTAGCCTTTATCGGTAGTCACCGAAAGTCAGCACGGAGTACGATGCTGACGTTTAGTTTAATACTTTTTGTGAATAATTATAATAATAATGTATATATTTTTAATATATTTAATTTATGATATGTCCACATGATACATTTTTTTGAAGAAACTCAGCATTATTTTAAGATTAAAAAATGCTTAATATCATACATTGGAAAACGGTACGGTGTCGTTTGTTTAATTTATTTTATGCAGACGCATAAGATTTTAGTGGAAAGATTTATAACTCATATTCTGTTTCAGGTAAGCCGACTCCTTCCCTGACGTGGTGGCGTGAGAGCGTTTTGTTGGACGACAGCTACGAAGTCAGCAGCGAAGGTGTGGTTCGGAACGAAATCGAGATCACATCCCTCCAGAGGCATGATCTGATGGCCGTTTTCACTTGCCAAGCGTCCAACAACAACCTCACGGTGCCCGTCTCCAAGTACGTCACTGTGGACATGAACTGTAAGTATCTTGAATCAATTTCACCTATCTTTCTAATAGTATTCCACAAAAAATTTTCCTTAAATATCCCAAATATCTCTTATATATTCGCGCTTTGGAATCTTTGCAGTGAGGACACGACGTTATGGAATTTGTGTGTTTTCATTTGTGCTTTGTATGACTCAAAATACATAACCGAGAAAAGTTACTACGAAAGCTGTCTTTTAAGTTGGCAGCTAGAATTTTAAGTCTTTAAAATAAGATATCGAATGAAACAGAGTAAACGCTATTATTTGTCATTCTGTGAACTGTCAGTTTCTATTATCCGATAGCCAATCAGACAATGCGACGAGTAGTAGCAATCCCCTAAAAAACCGTACAACTAGTATAATTGTACCGTAAGGTATAACATATAAACTCTATTGAAACGGCGAAGCTAAAATATTGTGTTGTTATGTTATTTTTTTTTTCTTCTTTATTGCGTTCGTTACGGGTTCGTGCGCATTTGGACTGAATAACGACGACACTTGATGAAGTATCGAAACACACTTTCTTTAGCCAATATTAATCAGGACAAAGTCACGTTTTGCAATCGTCGAAGATCTATTATACACTCACTGGAACCATCAGCGACACAGCCTTCAGGTTATCAGGCTATAACGGTGGAGACAGCTTCACTGCAAAGCACCAGAGTACAGCTCCCGACTCTGCTCGGTCGTTCTAGGAACTCCACGTACTCTCGAGACTCTCCACGCTACAACTCGCGATGCACTCGACGACACACAGAGCACAGCTCTCGACTCTTCGGTTCAATCGTTCCCGGAGCTCAAAACACTCTCTCGACGATGCACTAACCGCGATACACTAAGAGATTCTTTCGATGCACTCGATGACCTACTGCAGGGACTGACTAACTCGAGACATACTATCTCCCACTCCAGCAGGGTTTATATAGCTTTTGACTTGTATTCGAGAATATTCTAGGCTAAACCGGTAAGGATTCGTTCCAGAAGGCTCTCCATCCGTCCATGGCACATAGCCAATTTTGTCGCCAAACGGGCGATTTCTCAATAAATATGACAACGCTACCTTACCTTGCTATTTTATGGCAACCCTAAACTTGCTTTGCGGGGAAGCTATCTTGCAGCGGCTGGACATTTCATAACAGTATTAAAATTCTAATGTCAAATAAAGCTAAGTAGAAGTAAAATTATACTATAAAAAACTACCTTCCAAATTTCATAATACTGTGATCTCGAGGAAAGTGGGAAAGTCATCAGCCCCAAAGGGACCCTAGTCCAAATGGGCTATTAGTCTCGAAACGGGATTTTGCGTTGAAACACTTTTCAAATCACTTTTTAAGTCAGCGTATAACTTTTCAAATTGTTGCCACCAAATATCATCGCCCTGTATTAAAGAAATTAAGTAATGAAAAATATGCATCTTTCTCCCACTGTGAAATTACAATGGTACCCAGAGCCATCCAATTTTGTATAACGTAATTTTCTACCCGAAAATGTACAACTGGAAGCCCGGATTTTAAATTTCGAATTTATTTTATTATCTATTTCATATTTTGAAAAAACTTTAATGAATTTTTTTATTAACTAACTGAATGATTTTATAGCAAACAGTGGCAGCACAGTACGGGATAAAAATTTTTTTATCTCCAGCGCACGAGACTGTCTATCGAAAACTCTAAAGATATGTTCTTTTGGTACTTTTCCGTTTCACCGGCACAAATCTCGCCAAGCAGACTTTGTTGGCGACAACATACAGTATACACATAAAAAATGTTAATTCTAAGAATTTTTTTTTTTTGAAGGCATAAACATTTTAATATGGTTTAAAATTTTTTAAAAAGCCAATAAATAAAGACAATAAATTTGTAAAAAGACATTAATTTAAGAATTTACTATGATTTCATGGTTCAAAATCCTGATTCGCCGGTTCGTATCACGTGACCCCAAGTAATCTCATCTCACGTAAACTACGCTACTAAAATCTAATTCGCTCAGTAATTATCTACATTAATTTCAAGTTAAATCTTAATTTGGAATACAAGTTTAAATGCAAGAATTATTTCAATTCGTACGAATAGCTTACTCAGAAATTATGTAAAACCGCAGTGCTTTACTTCGCTAGTGCATTCTCATTAGAATTGATGAATTTAACACTTGATTTCACCTTCGGATGAGCGGTTTAATTGCATTCTAATTGACTTAATTACCGTGAATTGTCTTAGGGGATAAAATTTAAATATCGTGTGAAAATTCTATATTATTGTATGCCAGTATTAAAAGAAACAATCTGATAAGAAATGGCTTCAACTTGTTTTGAAACTGAGGCGTAAAAGGTTACCAGCAAAGATATTCCGTCTGGCATCAGTTAAACCATTATTGGCGACTTTATCGTTTACGCCGGCAGAACGGAAAAGTACCGTTCTTTTTAAATATCTGATGATTTTGGTTTTGAATTGAATTTTATGTGTCGTAAATGCGAAAATTGTGGTATTTAATAAATAATGTTAATACATAAAACGTTAATAATAGAAAGACCAAAAAAAAAAAAAAAATTTGCCTGCCATCTTACCAAGAAAACTGAACGATTTACGGGATTCAAGGATCCTAAAATTCCATTCCAGAATTAGTGAAACTACAGTGAAAGTCCTGACGATATTATAGAGGTCATTCATTGATTACTAACATGCGTGGCATTAAAACTTGCATGAAGGAAGGAAAGACCAGGCAGCTTAGAACAGTTTCAAGAGAATAGGGGAGGATTGGATGAGACTGGTTGTGGAAGAAAAGGGTGTTCCTTGGACAGAAGAATGCCGGATTGACGAAGAATAGTAAAACGTGCACTATTTTAATTAAGAGAGCAAATAAAAATCCTTGCGATTGAAAGCCATCACCAAATAAACGAACAAGGATTGATTGTTTGAGTGGAATGTTTTCGAAACAGCCTTAGTTCTTAAAGAACTCGTCAAGTTTTATTTGCTGTTAAATAAAATTCTCAAAATGAAATCTAAAGAGGCGTAGCCGGATCAGTATTGAAAAATAGCATTTTGATGCTATAGCTATGCTAGCTCATGATCCTAGACCTAGAAGTGAGAATATTACTCAGTTTTGTAGTGATTATACGTTTTAAAAAAAATTATTCCTTTGAATTTCGAACTTAAATCGTTAACAAAATTCAAATAAAATAACGAAATCTTATATTTCTAGCGTTGCTCCATTCATATTGCCCAAAGCACGAAGTAGCTTATTGTTTTGCGAGAACACGCGGCTTTGGGCTTTCCGCGTAACGTATAGATAACTTTCGAGCTTCAACGAGCTTTTGATTTCATTACAGGGAAACGATGGATGTAAGGCACATAATCTTGGCTGTGTCATAACGGACAGTCGCATGGTGAAAGCCGCTTCTTTGATATATCCTCGGCACTAAAGGTGGACTTGGATCATCACAAATATTCAACTGAAAGCTCCCCTGCGAAGTCGAAATGCCTTCGAGTGATTCCCGATCGTGAAATACGACGTAGTAAAAATCCCTGAATCGCCAGTCGTTGTCGTAAATAATACGTCGCATTTGACGTCCTAAGCAAATAAAGGTAGCCACCTTCGTGAAAAATGAGAAACTGAGAGCCTGTAATGCCGGAGGGAAGGTGTAATGAATGGTGCAACCAATTCGAACTTCGAAGAAAAAGTCGGGACGTCTACTTCAGGGCAAGGTTTGGGATTCTGGAGATGTTACGCCTCATTCGCTCCTCGCTGTCATGATGCAAAGAATGTTTAGATAGAAAATCGATCGATTTTGTTTTTCTTTCTGTCTTGGTGATTTAACTTTCTGCATTTCTTTCTTTCTTCGTCTAACGTTTCGGACACATTTTATGGGGAGACGTGCTCTATCGAAATCCTTTCTAACTACCATTAGGAGGCCGAGTTAAAGGGATTTGTTTAATGTTCAGTGCAGGGTTTGAAGAGAGATTTTTCAAGAGAACAATTTGGACTGTCAGGAATTCATAGCTTTAAGAAGTTATATTAGTTTAGTAGTGCATTATATATCCGTGGCGTATAATTCTTTTGAACGTCATTAGAAACGTCGTTCGATTTCCTTACGTAACATCGTATAGTGTATTGTATTGTGCATTTATTTTCTAGATGTGTTTGGATTTGTAGCTATTGCATAAAGCGTTGTACTAGTATAAAGGTGGCAGTCAATCATTTGATCAGCAGCGATTAGCTCAACAGCATTAGTTGTCCCCTGTATTTTTCGATTTGATTTAGCAATTTTATAATCTTCCTAAATTTACTTCACAGACACTCACCGTTAACAGTTTTCCTGTAAATATCGCTCACCAGTGACCTTGACGATCACCTTACGTAATTTTATTTTAATACTTTATCCAGCCGGTATAGTTTAATACAGTTCATTTCTAGTTAATTTTTCATGAACATTTACAGTATGATTTTTATTAGTAAGGCCGCATGCTTCTAAAGTCATATTTTACATATCTTGAACAAAAAAGAATTCCGAGACACAGAATATTGTGTACAAAAATGTTCTTTTGGGAAAGAATATTGTAATTTTAGAACAGACGTTACAGTATTTATTCAAATAGACGTTATAGTATCCCCGCCTCTTATTTATGAAATTTAAGGCACTGTGGGTACGAGGTTTTGTACAGCTGGATGCCTGCGCATGCAGGAATAAGAGGTAATGAGCTAGTAGCAAAGTTGACTATCGATTTGTACATTCGAGCTTCCCCTCTTGACGATATCAGAAGAGTTATCAAAGATAAAATTTTAGATAAATGGCAGAAACACTCGGATGGTCAAGTAGATGATAAGCTAAGAAGTGTGAAAACTAGAACTGAATACCGAGATGCTACTAGGAACCGAAAGGAGGAAGTTCTATTTACTCGACTTCGAATTAGTCGCTAGCGAATTACCCACGACTATTTACCAAAAGCAGAGTGTGAACCGATTTGTTCCCACTGTAATGCTATTATCTCAGTTTATCATTTTTTAATTAAGTGTCCGTACTTTAAAAGACTTCGGTTGAAACATGAAAACGAATACGACTTGCTTCTTGACTGTTTAATCGGAAAAGTGGTTAATACTTATCTGTTTCAATACCTGAAAGAGGTAGGTTTCTATTATTGATTTTGATTTTGTTTTAATGTTGTATCTTGGTATCTTAACAATATCTATTTTAATATATTTCACGTTTTAGGATTTTACATTTGTACAAATCTGATCTCATTAGCTGCATTGTAAGAAACGTCGTCTAATATCCATCATTTTTCAGCTTCTTTGTATTCCATGGTTTTAAAACTTGTCTGTTCATCTATTTCGTCTAAGTCTCATTTGTGCGCGAAAGCATCTGACAGGTATTCGTCGCAGATAACCTTTGGGGTTTTGCGCCAGCAAACTGCTACCATTACTACTTACTTCTGAATTGATAACTGCGCAAGATAGATCCTATAATATGTACATGTAGAAAATGTGCAAATGATTTTACTCGGATTATCTTATGCTATAATCGATAATCATTTGTCAAGAGCGTTATTGGTTACAAAAGACATGTTGCACCAGGCGTCGGCAACCTGCCAGATTTTGGCATGCAGTACAAATCTCAGTGGTACTCTACACCACTCTATAAAGTTATCGCAGCTACAAACACAGGTAAAAATATGGGCGACACCAACGATGTTGTCGGCTCTCTCTCCCCCTCTCTGCACCGACCCACCTCACGCCTCGCACATTTTCTCGCCTTTCATTCGGTTCCTCGCGCCAATGCGCGAGTATCGAATATGATTTTAATCTATGCACATCGTGCACTATAGCTTACTTTTAACTTTACGACACATAATTAGTTTTATGGTGAAAACTTGTATTTTTTAAAAAATTATTATGACAATTCATGCTTACATATTTAATTAAGTAACTACTAAAAATCGAAAGCTTCATTTTCTCGGTTTTCAAGACTCTTGTACGAATGAATATATATTCGTACATAAAAAGAATCGTGTTGTAGGTGTGTTATGTCTTATATCGCACATTAAGTATATAAAACTATTTTCAAAGTAAACATCAGTCCGCATTTCAGAATTCCGATGAGAAAGTTATAAAAAGAGCTGTATCTGGATATAAGAAACAAGTTACATTTTTTTGTCAAAAAATTGGAACCAAACCTGAATCGACGAATGTAGTTTCGTAATTGCTCATTGTGTAGTTGCCAAAGCAAAACTTTCACAGTTGACGAATATATTAAAGGACACATTTTAAAAAAGTGTTGAAATATTGTTCAGCGATTTAACAAATCTACAAATAATACTATCCAGAACTTAAGAAATAGCACCTTTTGCGCGAAAATTGAAAGACGAGTGACTGAAATAGCAGAAAATTCTGGATTACAAGAAACCGTTGCATTTAGAGTTGCTCTTGATGAAAATACTGAAGTAAATGATGTTCCGCGCCTTGTTTTGCTATTATGTTATAACTGTATGTTGTTTATTTCTTATTTTAATAAATATATTTAAAAGATACATAATACATAATATATGTATAATTTAAATTTTTTATTTATATTGATGGAATATTATATTTTATTTTGTATAATAAATATCTTTAAAAATATATAATATATCTATTATTTATATTGATAGAATATTATATTTTACATTAATCAAGATATTTAAATGTTGTATAATTAATATATACTAAAACTTCAAATCTGTATTCTTGACCTCTGTTCCCTAACTCTGCATGCATTGCTACGGGGATCGAATTATTTTAAGTTTCCTAATGTGCGGCACCCTGAATCATATTGGTAAATTGGTTTGGCACACCACAGCTACAAGGTTGCTGGCTCCTGCGTTCCATAAAATGCATAAGCCACCTTCCAGTAAAAAGTTAAATGAGTTAACAAGTTCTCAGTATATTAGTATGCGAAGAATGTCATGTCAAGCTGTAGAGAGTTACCAAATCAATAATTTTCCGAGTCGTACATTTAAAGTAATTGACATAAATTTTACAAAGAGCGCATAGCTATAAAAAGCATTGAGAGAATGGAGACGCGTTAGAAAAACATGGACTTTAACTCACTGATGCAGAGTTAGATTAATTAGATTACGGCACAGCACACTAGCACCAAGGAAAGGCATGCCTTCATAGAGAAATCTCTAAGATAATACATCAAGCATTCACGTCGCACATTCCGAAGGCCACGAAAAAAATTCCATGCAGCTAGGACGTTCGCCTTGAGCTCTGATCGAATATACAAGCATTGGGTAGTTTATCCATTCCGCCACTGATGGGCATCGCAAACAGACAAATAAATGAATGTTCTTTACTGTTCCGAAAATTGCTTTATTAATGTCTCGAATCACGGAGAAGGTATGGTTGTAACTGTCCGTCCCTTCATAGGAGACAACGATGGCCACCTATTAGGCGCTTCCATAATGAAATGGCTACCACTTCCGGCCCTTGTAGTGGTGCAACGGCTGGAATAAATGAAGTAGATAAAGCTGTTAAATAAAGTGCCCAGCCATTAAAAATAGGTCTGATTGAGGGAGATTATTCGCATAAAAATAGCTCTAATTGGCTCTAATTGGTTAACAATATCAACAGAAACTGAAAAAGAATATTATATATCTAATTGTATTTGACGTATAGCTTTACGCTCCATTGAAAATTATTTTGAATTTTGACTTGGACTGGCAGACCCCTTAGTGGAATTTTCTGGAAACCCAGGGTGTAGCTGAACACAATTTAGAGACCACTGGGTTTTTGAAAAAAGTTTCTTTTAATTTAAAAATTACTTTAATAGCTACTAAACTGGTTCGTATGAATTCAGAACGAAAAAAAAAAAGCAACAAGTTTTCTGAAAGAAACCTTTCAGAGTAAGGTAAATGTAATTTTTTACATCTCTTCCTATCGAACAGAAGCTATACAAAGCTCTCAAAAGTTAAAGATGCTTAAGAGCTCTGAAAATTTTCTGAACATTGCTTCCCTTTCTATTACGCATTCTATTCTTCATCTACTACGGCTTTCTCCACATTTCTATTCCCATGTAATATTTAAGTTTTCTCGCAATGGCAACGACTTATTTCCGAAAGATAGTTTTTGCTGGCTGCGATGTGATAGCTGTTATTGTTGCGGCGCTTCGAGCTATTTTAATTGAAACCCCCAGCTTTGAGACCGGTTCCCATTATTTAGAAGCGCCGCCGTTTCTGTGCCCGTAATTGCATTACGACGGGGACGTGCTTTGCGCCATGCTGTTTTGTTACCATTTTTCGTCTTCTTTTATGACTCATGTCTAAACGGTGATCATCGGCTAAAATTGCAGAGACGCATCTGCCTTTCTATACCTTTTTTTCTTATATATATATATTTTTAACATTCATATTTAAGTGGACATTTCGTAGTTTTAACACACTTTTTTTGGGACGAGCTATATGTGTCATTTTCGATAAACGGTTTTTCGAATTTTGATAACGTTTGATGAAGTTTGAAAATAGGACAGATCATGAATAGAAGGTATTGTAGAAAACCACTGGCTTGTGGCAATATTCTGTTAAAACGAGAAGTTTAAGGTTTGTGAATTTTTTTGCTATGATGAATTGGAGGGATGACTTAAAAACTAAGAACGATTGTTCAGTTAAGATATGAAACACTTCTTTTATTTACTGTTATGTCTTTTTGTGAATAATTTTACGGAAGTATGCAATCGTTTAAGGGAATTTTATAACTTTCAAATATAAGAAGCCATCGAATAATATAGAAAAAATCCCGTATTTTGAAGATATTTTACAAGGGATAAAAAAATAGCCTGAATAAAGTCAGTCAGACATAAATGAGCTTTCTAGTATGATGTACTTCGGTAATGATAACGAAATGACCTAAACATTCTGTCTAGATAGTGTCTGTTGGTAGGAAGCTGAACAAATCAAGATCGCTGAATACTGGTAGTTTATATTGAATTCAAATCCCACAGAACGAGCTGGCTTTAGTAGTTTTTCTCATGTATAATGTTAATACAAGGCAGTTTCCCTACTAATGCATCCACGAAGTCTTCCTTCCCCTCAAGCACATAGCCCTCATGTGCTTCCATACCAAAAAAATACTTCAGGTAACAATTATTCTTTTTGTTAGCGTCAGACTGCGCAAATGAGACGACACAGCTTTACAAAATGGCATTTTGAGAAAAGGAGGAAGAAAACCAAATATCTCTGTACTGATTATTCTAGGTACATAATAATAATGGCATTAAAAATATACTTTCTTAAATCCAGTGATGCTTCAAATAAAATAAGTCTATAGAAACAATGATGGCTATAAAACAATGATGTAAAACAATAACATACCTATGACTAAAATAATATATAACAATAATAATGTAGTTATTATAATTATGTATTCGTTACTGCATGATATTAGGTAGTTTGAATTATGAAGCTCAAGTTTGGCTTCGAAGACCACGACGGCGTTCCTTCAACGTGTTGTCCATATAAAAATGCAGCTAATTATAAAGTTGATGATGAAGTCCCGGTGCCTGCTGATTAGTGTTACTATTTCCTTCTTATGTAACACATTACGTGGCTGTTTTATGAATAGTTTTTTGCAAAGATGCAGTGGTGTAGAAAATGTCAACGTTATAACCTGTTTTCCGAAATATGGAGAAAGATGCTCCTGCATTCATGCACCGTCGTCATTTTCATGTTATTTTGAAATTTCGCATCTTTTCTTCCTGTACAAAGAAACTAGATGATTATTTTTGTTATGCTTAAAGATTTAAGACATTTCAAGTTATTTTCACTTATCCTGCATTACGCACTTATTACAACACTTGATTATTATAAAATGCGCGTAATGCTTTCAAATACTACATTTCGATACAGAGAAAGGAAAAATGAAAATCAAAGATAAAACAAAGATCTTACGTTACCTCTCGTAGAGGATTCTGAAAACTAAATATTTATCATGTAACAAATAACCCGACCTTACGTAAATTAAAATGATTAAGTTACAGAATGGCAGCATTTAGCATGCCACTAGCATACGAAAAGCCTGGTAGCGTTGCAGTGTAATATAAGTTTATATAAATAACGTCATATAAAAATCTAAAAAAAACAAATAAAAGCCTTCATTGAAGACATAAGGGACAAGCGTTATTATACTGGTGGGAAGTTGCTAAGGACGGATCACAAATGACTATATAGGTCGTAAAAAAGTAAGTGTGGTCCGATGCCAAGTGAAATAATATATGGTCAGAATACCAGGCCATAATAATAAAAATAATTTATTCTGATTTAAAACCCAGGCTTTGAAAAGTGTTAAAGATACCAAATGGTTATTTTGTGCTGAACATGTAAAAGTGAAAAAACGTAGTTACCGTCTACAGACATTCCGGCGTAAGATGCCAATACGGGATTTGGCCACCATGGAGGGTGATGCAAGATTCCACTCGTCGTGCCATGCTTTGCACAACATTATCGAGCAGCTCCTGAGATAATTTATCCCATTCCTCTTTCAGTGCACGAATGAGGGTGTCTTCTTTATTGGAGGGCATTGTCGACCAGCGGGACTCGATTCAGATCTGTAGAACATGCTGGCCGTATGAAGCATTGAATATC
Organism: Stegodyphus dumicola; assembly: GCF_044657685.1. Lineage (NCBI taxonomy): Eukaryota > Metazoa > Arthropoda > Arachnida > Araneae > Eresidae > Stegodyphus > Stegodyphus dumicola. The sequence goes on from NC_140769.1 coordinate 137,109,203, forward strand.
CTCGTTCTTTAGACACTCCTGGACAACGACTGTTCGATGGCATGTTGGGTTGTCGTCCATGAACACAAATTTATCATTCACAGCACCACGAAACATGCGAACATTGGGCAGCAGAACATCATCAATGTACCGGCTGGAAGCACACAGAGCGACATATGGTCGTTGATCATGATCCGGTCATTGATCATGATCCCAGACCATACCCTGACACTGCATATAGAATATGGGTCCCGATTCTGCATATTTGCAGCACCACTATCACACCAAGCGTCTACAATCCCATGACACACTGAATCTACTCTCATCTGAGAATAGTACACAAGCCATGTCGTCTTCAATCCAATTGCGATATTGACAGCACCATTGCAAACATGTGGAACGGTTACGTCTAGACAATGAAGGACACAAAAGAGGACGGCGGACGTATAGTTCTTCCTTAATGCAAACGACTGGCTTCAGGTTTTTGGAAGATTCACTTGCCAGTAATAGAGAGTGACTGATTTGCTACCTCAGCTGTGCTGCGTCTGCTCCTTTGTCGACAGCATTATGAAACGGTCTTCTGCAGGCGTTGAAATGCGAACACGACCTCCCCCGTGACATTTGCTACACATTCCATTTGTTTGAAATGATTTCCAAATGCCTGAAACAACACTTTAGTTGGCCCGTCGAGCCCGCTAGCAACAATGTGTTACTTTTTGCTCTTGTTCAATCTTGCCAATAATATGGCCACGCGATCTTAGGAAGATCTTGCCGAAAATTGCAAGCTCCTCAATTGATTTTTTCCCGTTAAATTTTGCTTTTGAACAGCAACGATCAATGTTCGTCAAGTCCTTTAAATCTCAATTCAGCGCTTTCACGTGACGAACAATTTCGGCAATCCAAAATTTGCACATCTTACTGTATCCCGCACTTGTGCTAATTCCCACATTTTCCTGCCTTCCATTTTATAGTTACTATCGCTACTACTGACACTCGTCCTGAGCAGTTGTTCACTAATGTATAATAGCTGCAGTATATGCTTTGTTCACTAAGTACAATACCTTTCTGAGTACGATTAACACATTGAGTACCACCAAGGAACGATCAGTGACTGACACTGATCGTTCCTTTCAGGCCGCGTCAGTCACCAGTGGATAATAGTACATTTTCCGCTCAGGCCATGACAATCACCGGTGATTGATACTGATAAATAGGATATAAAACTTTAAAAAAAATATATCATTTTAATTGACTTTATTGAAACATGGTAAACATAAAAACGGTTGGTCTTCGAAGGTATCATAAAATGTGGCAACTTATTTAGTTAAATTTCTGGCCATTTCTCCATCAAACTGTGCAGCATTTTCTTTATAGCATAATTTGTATCATTTTCGCATCGTAGACACCGCAAATACTGTCTTCGCACTGTAAACTGTATTTTTTTTTTTTTTTTTTTTTTTGTATGTGTGTGTGTGTGTCGCGGTTTTTTTTAGTAGTAGTTGCAGAAATGTTAAACGGAATGTATTCGTCCCGGCAATTTGCGAGGTCTCATTCAACTGACATTTTCACGCTTTATGCTAACATGAAAGATTACAGATATGCTAAGATTTTTATCTGCACTAGAACCACAGAGAACTGAATGCACATAAATGTTAAAAAAAAAAAAAAAAAAAAAAAATTCTTTTCTCAACTATTTATCTTAAAAGTGCGCTTGGCATTGCTATACTACAATGCCATAACCTACGCAGAGCGCGTGGCTGGACGAGAATTTCTTTATAAATTGGCGTGGCGTTTAACAGGTTAAGTTTTTCATCACGAAGCGAGATTTCACAATAACCAGAAGCTCGGAGAAATTGATATTTATAAAAATCGAACCTGCGCAAATTTATCCTGGTATCTTATGAGAATTTGAAAATAAGGAATATCGAAATACGATATTTGTGTGCTGTTACTATTATATATGATGTTGTGTGCGGAAAGAAAATCAGCAATTCCGACTTAAAGTGCATTTTCTGAAACAAATATCAAACCGTTTTTTGCTATAAGACCCCGAATTTTATTTTATTAGTATTTTTTTTTTCTTATGACATTTTTTTTTTCTATTTTCTCTTTGGCCCCAGAAGAACTGTATTAACTTAAGTTTATTAGCACAAAAAAGGACGCTGGTCCCTAATGGGCTATTAATCTTGAAACGGCACTGCGCTGAATCACTAAAAGAGACCTATAACTTTTCAAATTGTTGCCATCAAATATTATCGCCCAATGGAAATTAAATAATGAGGAATCTGAATGCATGTATGCATGCTTCTCCCACTGCGATAAAACAAAGGTACCTAGAGCCATCAAATTTTGAACAACGTTATCCTCCACCCGAACATGGGCACCTGGAAAGCCGACTTTTGAATTTGAGTTAGTATTATTATCTATCTCATATTTTGTAAAACTTTAACAAATTTTTGATTAACAAACTCAACGATTTCAAATCGAGCAGTGGCAACACTGAACGGAATAAAACATTTTAAACAAAAACATACAACATACACATTATCTCCAGCGTGCGAATCTGTCTATTGTAAATTCTAAAGACATGTTGTCTTTTAAAATATTTTGTGTTTTTGCCATTGAATCAAATTTTATGTGGCGTAATCGCCAAGAACAGGATAATTAATAAATAAAGTAAACACTCAAAACGTTAAAATAACAAAAAAAGAAAAAAAAAAAAGTTTTGTAAAGCCATCTTAGTGAGGAAAAAAAAACTGAACGCTGATATGATAAACTGACGAAAGACTGAAAATAAACAGAAAAGTGTATTTAAGGCTGCGTTGCGAATTCCAAATATAAACTGCTATGCTGCTGTTAAAATTTTTGTAGTTTAGCTGTTGAATCGCATATGGCTTAGGTGCGAAGAAAATTATGCTTAAAAATAAAGCTAAAAAAAGAGAAAATATGGTTTAGAAGGAGTGAGTTTAACAGCCAGACTTGTAGACTGTGGGATCAGCAAGAGTATAGAAAATGTTAACAAACCTTTCTGGGCTACCGTTAAAATCTGAAATCTTTCAGATATTTTTTTTTAATTTTACAGCTTAAAAAAAGAATTAAAAATTTAAAAAAAAATTAAATTACAGTGTTTGCCATAAAAAATTTAAAACTTTAAAATTTGCAATTTGATCTCAGTTTTCAGGTTCCAGATGAGCATTTGAAATTATTTTACTAAACAGTTGCGAGAGGTCTACTGCGTCTAAAAATTAATTCTCGGAAATTCAAGATACAGAACATAGAATCATCTACTGTATTTCTTTGAGTCCAAAAAAGGCACCTTCTATCATATTTGACTGTAGTTAAACATGGGTTTGGTTTTAGAATTAATGGCATCTTGGGATTACAAAATTTTCCTAATTACTAACTATTCCAAATTACAAATTTCAGTATATATATATATTATGATTGTTATTAAATGAATTCCATTATGACATTGTAGAGACATTAGGTTATTTCGAAGTAGGAGAGATGAAAAACGAGCAGTGCCTTCGCCGGGACTCGAACCAAGGAACTCTCGATTAGGCGTCGAGCGTGCTGACCGCTACACCATGTAGGCATGCTACGAAGGCGGGAGAAATACCTTATATACTCCCCCTTAAGGCGACTGGGGTTTTAAGGGACCCAATCACCAAATCCTAGTGAATGGTAAAGGTGGTGAATGGTGAAGAATCACCATTCACCACCTTTTACTCGTAGTTCGGGCATCACTGTAGAGACATTAGATTGTTTTAGAAGAGATGAAAAATGAGCAATGCCTTCGCCAGGACTCGAACCACGGTCCTCTCGAATACGCGCAGAGCGTGCTGACCACTACACCACGAAGGCATGCTAAGAAAGCGGGAGAAATACCTTATATACTCCCCCTTAGGGCGACTAGGGTTTTAGGAGACAAAATTGCCAAATCCTGGTGGGGAAGAATTATCATTCACCACCTATTAGTTCGGGCGTCACTGTAGAGACATTAAATTGTTTTTATAAGTAGGAGATATGAAAAATGAGCAATGCCCTCGCCAGGACTCGAACCACGGACCTCTCGAATACGCGCCGAGCGTGCTGACCACTACACCACAAAGGCATGCTAAGAAGGAGGGAGAAATACCTTATAACATTATTAATTTTTTTCCTATGTTATGTGAATAATTTATTTAATTTGTTTTATTTTCTTAAATAAAGTCTTGCTTTGCTAATGTTATTTGAAAAGAAGGTGTATGTATTATAAATGAAGAAATGCGGTTACTTTTTCGTTATATCGGCTTCCGAGATTGAGTTGTCAATCAACCGAGATATCTCGCCAAAATCTGGCTGCTTGTTCTCATAACCTCCCCATGTAATCATATATTAGCACTTCTTGCATTTTTCTCTCACCACGTGTTCTTATATTATTCATATTTGACGAAGTTTTCGAATTCAAATTGTTTATTTAAAAATATATTCATTGGTTTTTTTGTGTGTGTGAATATAAAGTTAACAATCTTTGGTTCACCAAACAATGAGGAAGATGCCATATCATGTTTGCAAGAAAGAGGTCTTTTACCTGACAAACGAGTATGTGAAAATGGTCGCATAATGAAATTTTATGTTAACGACGAAACCATTTGAATATGCAGTTTTAAAAACTGCAAAAAGAACAAGGGCCTCCGTGTTGGAAATTAGTTCAGCGGTATTGGAATATCGTTGGTCACTGCCATTAGAAATGTGTGTTCTTCGGCAAAGGGGCTGACATACCTGAAATAGTGTAACAAACAGCCTAATATGTATGAAAGTGCTACAGTTGACAGGAATAATTACTTGGCATAAAATAAAAATCATAAGGATAAAGATCCTTAAAACTGTTCTTGGGAAAAGTTAGTATTATTGTAATTATTAGCCCAAAGGGCGTTAGCCCAGAAGGGCTATTAATTTTGTTCTGGCATTTTGTGTTGGTTCATTTTTCAAATTGTTGCCACCAAATATTAGAGCTCTGCATTATATTTAAAGAAATTAAATAATGTAGAATCTGCATAAATGTATCTATGTTTTATGAATTGTCATAAAACAACGGTACCTATAGCCATCGAATTTCGAAAAACGTAATCTTCCATTGAATACCGGCATCTAGAAGCCCAAATTTAGAACTTGAAATTTGTCTTATTATCGATTTCATATTTTGTAACACTTTAACGAATTTTTTATTAGCAAACTCAACGATTTCAAAGGAAGCAATGGCTATACTGTGCGGGAAAAAAATTATCTCCAGCGCTTGAAATTGTGTATCGGAAATTCTAAAGATATGCTCATTTTAAAATTATTTTGCGATATTGCTGTTAAATTGAATTTTATGGTTTAAGTGCGAAGAACATTATATTTAATAAATAAAGGCAACACACAAAACGTTAAAAAAACGTCCCTTTGGACGTAATGTAAAATATGAAAGCGTTCAGTTTTTTTTTATTAAGTTTATTACATATTGTATTGTTTATTTTTACACTCTAGTTTCACGAACTTGGCGAAATTATAGCTGAGATCTTGGCACTAATCTAAAATCGCCAAATATGGTTGAGGGCCGCTAAAACAAAGTACTGAAATGCGTTACTTAAACTGAATTGATCCAAATACAAATTGCCGGTAGTAGCTGGAATCCTGCTACAATAATTAAAACGCGATGAAGTTTGCACTTATTTAATGAAGAAAAGACTTGTTTCAAGGCATAACATTTTATGCAATTAATTAATCACTTGCACCTGAAATTTCCACCGAAAGCTTCTTGCAAAAAATTATGAGAATAACTTCTACTCGGGAAGGACACGAAATTCCCTTAGTGAAAATAGTAACATCTTCTTTGCTAAAATATATTTCGGTTGACAAAAAAGAAATCGGAAGATAAAATATATTTAGCATCTTTAAATCTGTATACTTCTACAAAGTTTCATTGCAGCCAATAGATATGCTGAATTCACACAACCTTAAAAAGTGCTCATTCTTTAGCCTGACACTTCGCTTGACAAAAATTCATACCTGTTGCAGATGTATTTTTGTCGAATTTGAAACCAACAGTATTTCAAACAAATTTTCATTCGAGATGTTTAAGAAAGAGCGAGTTGTGAAACCTAATCAAATAATAATAGCTGTCAAATTAGGTGAAAGCAGTGAAATGATAAATTTACATTCTTCCTTGCTAAACTTGATAACTGTTAATTTCTATTTAATTACAAGTAATTTTTGCTCTCAAGAACACGACGAATCTGTTTCGGAAAAAGGCAGGAGAAATAACAATGAAAATTGCCCACTTATTTAAGGCAATTATTTAACGTAAAATTTATGTTTCTTTCTCTAGCAAATGAATGTCCAAGTTCATTTCTTCTTCTTTTTATTTCATTTTATTTTTTTAAACACCTCCGAGTGGGTCTCATCAGGACACTTAATTCAACGTCTTTGTAATCTTTTTATCACCAGAGCTGTTAAATGCTTTTTTTTTCCCTTCCTGTGGCACGTCTTTTGCGGAAAGACGTTCATTAAAAAACGATCTAAACTTTTTCCTTTTTGGCCCGCAGAAAGAAAAACACTTGCCCTGAAGTGTCTGGAGAAATGAAATAAGAACCATAACGACCCTCTCTTTTACGGCAATTGTTCTCAAGGAAGCGGTTGCCGGAATGTTCACTTCCCCCTCCCGCTCCCTGCGGTTCCTATACTTCAGCCAGACACGAAGCAATTAGTCTCGAATGAATCTCGTCAGCGAAGTGAAATGAAATATTTATTTTTACTTCCCGCCGTTGAAGAACCATGTCGTTTTATGGAAAATTGATGAGTTTTTAAAATCCATTAAGATAAGTCCATTTTTTTTCGCCTTATGAAGCAACGTTGCTTATAAGATAGCCGCTGATGATACAGCGAACACGGAAAGAACAAGCCGCACTTCGAGGTTAAATCCTGTATTTTCCAGCATTAAGTAAGATTTAACGGACGACTCAGTTAAAATTAAGCGCACAGAGAAGTTATCTCAAAAGTATGTAAAGACAATAGGTTATTTTGAAGCAGGAGAGATGAAAAATGAGCAATGCTTTCGCTGGGACTCGAACCACGAACCACGAACCTCTCTAATACGGGCCGAGCGGGCTAACCACTACACCATGAAGGCATGCTAAGAAGGCGGGAGAAATACTTTAAATACTCCTTCTTTTAAGGGGCGACTAGGGATTAGGGGACCCAATCGCCAAACCCTGGTGGTGGAGAATCATCATCCACCACCTTTTTTTGTTCCGTCGCCACTAGTACTACTATGTTACTACAAACACGAACCACCAGATCCCCGGTCGATAAATTCATTCAGCCATGAAGCTTTTAGAGGCCAGCCCGACAAAACAAAACCAAAATGAGAAAAAAAAAAAAAAAAGAGCAAACACTTAAACATGTAATAAAACGACACACAAAGTAAAGGAAACAGATACACATTATTAACACATCCACTCCAGGCAAGTATGTCTGTGCGTTAATAATATTCATTATTTCCCTGGAATAAAGCAGCACTATACTATAATCCTTAAGATCTCTTGGAAATTCGATTTTCATTTTATCTCTAATACTAGCAGTCAGGCCACAGGTTTCAACGAAGTAAACATTATTGCCTCTTACTCTACATAGCCGATAAAGATCTATTCAAGTAGGTCAAATCTATTCAAGTACATGGGAAAACGTCCATGTCCCGTCAAAACCTGATTCAGATCTATATCAGTGTAGCACTTGCTTTCCTTTATAAATTTGTATAGTAGGCATATAATTTTTCTTTCTTTCAGAGGAATCGCAATTGTTTTACTAATAATACTAATGTATAAAATACTAATGTATAAAATTGCAATACTTTTTCTTCTAGAGCTCTGCAGTTTAACTTCTTTATAGTTGCAAAGTCTGGCTTCTTTTGCCAGTGCGTCAGTCCGCTCATTACCATGGAAATCTGCATGTGCCTTAATCCATTCTATCTTAATATTATATTTTGTACGTAGAGTTCTATATTTCATTTTGATATTCACAATAAGTTTATTATCAAACCCAAGTGCAGTAAGTGATTGCAAGGCGGATAGTGCATCAGAAAATATGTGAAAATATTAACCACCAGATAATTTATTTTCGATCCAGGTCAAAGCCTCTAGTATTGCATATAATTCAGCCTGGTACACTGTATTCGTGAAGTTTAGTGAGAATGTTTTGTGGTCAGTCTCAGTTCCATAGTAGTGCACTGCAAATGCGCAACCAACATTTCCTCTTAGGTCCGAACCATCAGTATAAATATATTCATTTACAGTACATAATAATCGATCAAAGTTTAGTCCAAATTTATCTGCCGGGTGAATCAATTCAAGGCATTCTTCAACAGCATCATTTTTTTAATTCTATATAAGTTATTTCCAAAGATATTATATATCTGTTTTTCATTAGAAATTTGTTATAGAAAAAACCGTATTGATATGAGAGGGGGGCACACCGGCAAGCACACAAGCCACCTCCGGAAAGCACGCGTAGCCACAAGCATCCAGGCTCTCTGTATTGTATCTACTTTCTGTATAATTCTCACAAGTTCCCCCGCCCTGCAGCCCCATGCGCCAATGCTATACATAACAATTGGAATTACTACATTTTTAAAAACAAACAACAAGGTAGAGCTCTTCTTTGCAAGAGTTTCCACAGTAAAAGTATTGCGATAATATTTCAAAATACCATCAGTTCTTTTTTCTACATCCTTAAAGTGATCCAAAAAATGTTAATTTCGTAACGATAACAACGCCCAGGTATTTCATCTTTTCAACGAACTTTAATCGCTTAACATTATATTTCAACCTGGGAGGTCCAGTAACTCTACCACCCTGCGGGAAAACATTGCATAGGTCTTTTCTAAATTAAATTCTATATCTTCTTGCGAGCTCCAATTTTTCAATAGCTCCACGAAGTCACTGAATAAATTTTCCAATTTCTCCCGCGATTTTTCATATAGTAAAAATAAAAAGTCATCAGCATAACAAACAAAATCTACAGTTTTCAAGTCAATATTGCATATTAACTTATTGGCGATGATGTCCCAGAACAGGGGTGCCTGTGGTTATCCCTTGAACAACTGGCATTTAGTCAGTATCTTTTTATTTTCATCCGTAACTAGGATCCATCTATTTTTAAAATAATTTCTTATTACTGCAAGTAGATTATCAAATATTTACAAATCTTCTAACGCCCCAAGAAGAGAGCTGCATTTAACTGAATCAAAGGCACCCAGAACATCAAGCGAGACCAGGGCCACATGATATGCTTTACTTTTCTGCAGGACTTCACTTATAACCTTATAAAACGCTTGATTCGTTGATCTTCCCCTCGTAAATCCATACTGAGTATCAGGTACATCCCCAGTCATTTGTTGAGAAAATATTTAGTTGTATTGTAATTAGTTTATCATCGATCTTCCGCAAAATCTTCAGCAAGCATATCGATCTCAAAGATCCGTTTTCTTTGGGAATGAAAACAATCCTCGCTATTTTACACGTTTCCGGGATGAGGGCATACCGTAAACATTGAGTGTAAATAATGAAACAGACCGGTGAAGTAGACAAAATAATGAAAACAGAGGGGTAGTCTTCAAATAATTGTTTTATCAATAAGGCCCCAATCCCGTCGACTCCGGGAGCATATTTATATCTCAAACTATGGATCGCTTCGAATACTTCATAGTAAGAAAATGGCCTTTCAAACATCACGAACTCATCTACATCATGACCAATATCTTCAGTAGGGTGTTGTATGCCTAATAAATTTTCCATCATCTCATTATAGATTTCTGAAACAGTTCGGTAATCGTCTTAGTTATTTCTTTGTAAGAGCAATTTCTTTCCCATCTTGTTTTTCGCCATCCTATAGTTCTTATCATAATTTTCAGTACTAAGCAGATACCTAATAACTGGCACAACTGTAGAGACATTAGATTATTCTGAAGCAGGATAGATGAAAAATGAGCAATGCCCTCTCCGGGACTCGAACCACGAACCTCTCGAATACGCGCCGACTGACCACTGCACCACGAAGGCGTACTAAGAGGGAGGGAGAAATAAATACCTTAGAGTATAGAGTAAAGAGTTCATCTTTACAGTATTTGGGTTTGAGAAAGAAAGCTGCAATTTTACGTTAATTTTTTTTTTTTTTTTCAATTAATCTGTATTACAACTTTTTCTTCGAAGCCATTTGAGAAATTAGTAAACAAATTTGATGTTTGTAAACAACCGCCTTCGGTATGATGGTCAATGACAGTTAACTGCTTGTTCAAAACTCTGAACTATCACATTAATTCTCCGTGATAAAGGTGCCAGCACTTTTATTTAAATCAATCGTTGTTCACCAAAACAAAAACCTTGCTAAGCGTACTCCATAAACTGTGTGGCATAGAGGTGCCCTTATAGAATATAGTCTTACGAAGGTTACTTTTTCAACATAAAACCTGATAAAGATGCTAGAACATTTACACCGCGGCAATCCATTTTTTCCTGCATTCCATTTAAACTTATTTCCTCGAGTTTCATTGGAGATATATTTCTCATTCAATGAATTCAGTTCTCGCTTCGCGATAAAGCAAAAATACGTAAAAGCTCAAAGTATTTGTATTAAAAATTGAAAGATACATAAAAATATAAAACGCCAAAAACATTATAAGTTACAATTCAAATTACAGTTTCTACACAAAACAAGCAATTGGGAAAGCGAGCAAGAAGGCAGATTTTTCGGTGCACCAAAGTTACTTTTGGTTGGTCTCACTCGCCGAAAAGGCACTGAAGGCGTAGGAACTGATTTAATTTGTTGTGGACACTATGCTGAGTCAAGATATGGGATAATTTAGTAAATTAAATGATAATTCCAGAATGGATTAGGCATAATTTAATTCGCAATAATAAAAGAAGACGTTACTCTGTTGTTGCGAAGCTTAGTTTCTCTAGATTGGCAACAAACCTACTGTTCTGCTAAGTTTCAAATGTAAACTAATATGGCTGTTGTAGTAAAAAAATCAGGCTTAGCCGCACATAAACAACTTTTAAATTGTTAATAATTCTTCAACTATAACATGCAGGTTAGATAAAGGCATAAAAGCCTTAACACGAAAATAAGAACAACATAATTTAATCATTTTTAAAACCAAAAATGCACAATTTACAAACATATAAGAACAAAGAGACTGAGCTCACTGAGCCGAGTAACAGAGTAGATATATATATGAAATGTAATTTCTCATACATTATTTGTTTTGTGCAGCCGGGGCAACAGGAATGAGACATTTATTTTAGCATCCATCTCACAAGCGTTCTTTTCGTACCTTGAACAGAAGCCCTACGTATACATATGTGTGCGTCACGAGGCTCCTCCAATCAGCGATATTAATTGAAATCACGAGGTGACGCTATCTTCTCATCAGGAGTGTTCTAAAGGACTTTATGTAATATGACAGATTTATGAGTTTGGCGATTTGGCGGGCGCCAACAGGTTAATATATTTTATACTAAAGAAAGGGTTTCGCCAAAATTTAGGAACAGGGATGCAATTTAGGTAGAGAATCGCCAACGCATTATTAAGCAATATTATTATAATTTAATTTAATCAATTGATTTAAAAATATCATTACAGATTATCCCCCCCCCATCTGAAAAGGCTTGCAGTCGCGGCCGTCGACCCAAGACAGTCCAGATAGTGAGAGCAGAAATTTTAGTTATTAGGAAATTAAGTGAGTAGGAAAACTGATTGGATTTACCTCAAGGCACACAAAATGTTTACATAAAATATGGCATAAAATATTTGGATATAATTAATACAGTATATAAAATATAATAAATGATTAATGAAATTATAATATAGTAACTAAGAGCAGAACAAATAAAGCACTAATAACATATTGCTGGTTAGCTACGCGGCAATAGGAAATAGTAATATAACTGAATTTGTTTGTAAGTTTATATCTTAGGGCATGCCATTCACAGTTTGTGTATGAGTCCGTACAATCATTAGAGTTGTCATTCAGGCTCATCTTCAGTCTTTTACTGGTCTCTGAAAACGTTGGAGATTGTTGGGTCTAGGAGAACCTTGTCTCACAGTAGCTGAAATTCTACTTCTATTAAATCGATTGTAATCTTGGGGACTGTTCCCAATCGGAGTAACAAATCTGGGAGGTGCAGTTTTGATTTGTTGATTTTCGCTAATCTTAATAAGCTTATGGACATGCGTAAGCCAAGAGATGGGGTCAGAGGGTGCGTTGATCGTCATTAAGGATTTTAATTCTATAGGAAGGCCATCCGTCAGACCCTCCAAGATCATTTCATGAGTTAGATTTAATTTTTTACCAATATCTAATTTTTTGCGAAAATATTGCGTTATGTTCTCTTTATGATTGTACTTATAATTGGCAAAATCACCAAAGGTAGTTAAAGTGGGGTCGAAAAAATTTTCCTTTAAAATTTGGACTAATTCCACATATTTAGTAATTTTATGACAGTTTTTGACATATACGCTAAGTGCATTACCTTTTAGATATCGAGCTACATTATTAAGCTTCCACGTTTCATCTTTATCTAAATGAGTTTTGTTAAAGTACTCAAGCCATGAATTTATATCCATATCATTCTGCGCGTCAAAGGGAATTATACTTGTTTCAGGTTCAGCGCTAGCTGCCCTTAATGAATCATCAGGATCAGAGATGTTTTCCTTAGCCATTATTCTCTTAATAATACTTTCATAAATAAAACTACTTTCATAAATAAAACTAACTCAAAAATAATACTCTTTAAATTTTCCCAAAACAATATTAAAACCAAAATACATCCTTTAAATACCAAATTTTAAATACATTTATACCAAAACAATACTTTTTAAAATTTTCAAAATAAAAACACTATTATTAAATCAGTAATTATAATTCAATAGTAATAATATCATTTGCATCTTTTTACTAATTGCTTCTGTTTGCCTTATTGTGACGAGAATACGAGTGATGAAATCGACACGAAAATACACATTTTTGTGCACTCTTGATTAGATTTTCGAAAAACACGATCAATCACCACACAAGCACAAAGTTCTCGAGAGCAACACAGAACGGCGTAGACGTTGGGAAAGATTTCCATCCTCAAAAGTAGGTCAACGGTAAGAGCACATTTAATGAACGACGAACTTTCGATGGAAACACAGATCACGCATCATAGTGGGCAGAAGGATGCTTCTCTGGACGTAAAATAATCTGCAGAATACCAGAATACAGGTAACAGAAGGATGATTCTCTTGAAGCAAGAACGCCTAGCGAAAAGCTCTACTTTACTGAGCAGAAGCTCTACTTATACATATGTGTGCGTCACGAGGCTCCTCCAATCAGCGATATTAATTGAAATCACGAGGTGACGCTATCTTCTCATCAGGAGTGTTCTAAAGGACTTTATGTAATATGACAGATTTATGAGTTCGGCGATTTGGCGGGCGCCAACAGGTTAATATATTTTATACTAAAGAAAGGGTTTCGCCAAAATTTAGGAACAGGGATGCAATTTAGGTAGAGAATCGCCAACGCATTATTAAGCAATATTATTAGAATTTAATTTAATCAATTGATTTAAAAATATCATTAATATATATATATATATATATAGTAAATTAATATATATATATATATATATACATACATAAAATATATGTATGTATATATATATATATATATATATATATATATACATACATAAAAACCAATTTTGGTCAAGAAAACATCTTGCGCAATATGCTGCAAAATAAGTAAAATATAAAAATTGTAGAAAGCTCGCCTAAAAGTTACCAAGAGCTGCTGCTTCAAAAGGTTTAAAACGTTTTCAAAAATTAATACACATGAAAAGCAAATCATTAGACATGTAAAACATAAATAAAATTAAAAAACTGAAAAAGTTAAAAAGTAAGCGGAAAATGGTAAATTTGCCAAATTCGACTTCCAAACAGGCTTTTCAAGGGAAATTTCATTTATTTGAACGTCGAATCAAGCTAACCCTATTACGCGTTTCGCCGAAACAGACAATTGAAACTTTTTCGCTAAAAATTTTTTTTGACAAAGTGTCTTGGAAATTTTAATAATCTCAATTCTCTGTTCCAATTTCCCGACGCGTCCGCTCAGAATGACACATTAAGGTGTTAAAATATGTTAATCAAAATCAAAACTTCCTAAATCTAGTCTAAAATTAAAATCAAAACGAAAATAAATAGCGATGAGCTATTAGTCCTAAAAATACAAAAACATACGGGCTGGGCCTGCAAGCTTAAAGATTAACAATTTAATTATAAAATAATAGATTTTAGAAAACTGTAAGAAAACCTGTAATTAATATAAAATAAAAAATTAGGAAAAGAAACAAACAAACTCAGTGGGTCTTGCTAAGACCAAGAAAAAGTTGTAACAAAAGAAACAAAAAACTGACCTTTGGCGATGCAAAGCTGTCCCTCTGAAACTTGTTTAAAAATGGCTGCTAACTTCTAGCGTCTTATTTTGGATGACGTACTGAGGGGAGCGAAGTGCTGTGGGCGTTTAGCCAATGCGAAGTGATTTTCGTTGTCTGCAACTCGTCTCCTATTATCGAAGGGGGCCGGAAACCTCGGAAACCGTGTAAAGATCTCAAAAAATGGCGCTTGGCTTGTAGTAGGATGGAAAAAAATTTTTCGAAGTGAAAATGGCAAATTCAGCTAAAACTATAAAAACTTGGCCATTAAAGCATGAGAAAAAGGAAAAAACAGTCATTTGTTAATAAAGTCGTAATTCTTCAAGCTAGCGGGCGATCAAGCTACTATGAAAAATGAAAAAAGCCCGATTTGTTAATAAAAGCAGTAAAATTGGCCATTATAGAAATTTAAATTTTAAAATTATGTACACAATAGTATTTAAGATTTAAGTGCCAAAATTTTTTGGAGGAAAGAGAATGAATAAACAAGAATTTTCTGTACATTTTTACAATAGATTCTCTGAATTAGCCATCCTTCTTAAACCGTCCGTAGCTTTAGGTATAAAAAATCATTATCTAATTCAAAAAATCTATAAATAGGTAAGGCTAATGCCAGCTTTGGTAAGGGAATTTTTAATTATTTTATGTGGTATTTGGTTACTTTTTAAAATAGTTACGAAGTATAGTATTTCTTCTTGTAAGTGTTCCGCAGTATTGCAAATTCTTTTCATTCTAAGTAGCTGTGAATAAATTGTGTTGATTATGACTCTTTTGGAAATATTTGAATTCCAGTTAGTGAGTTTAAGTGTGGAAAAATTAAATTCTCTTCTTTTATCGTAAACTTTAATAAAATGGTAATCTATAATATGTAAATCAAGGTAGACTACATCATGCTGTTCTGTATTGGTTTTATTAAGTTTTAAGCAAGCAGGGTAGATATTAGCTATTTCTATTTTGTTGTAGTTATTAAATGCTATGACATCATCAATATATCTATAGATGTATTGGAAAAAGAGACTTTCTTCCGTACTGAGTGAACGTACATAGGTCAGTTCTTTAGTGAACAGGAATAATTCACAAACTGAAGTTGAAAAATTCCTGCCCATGGGTATACCCTGAACTTGTTTATATATGTAATTGTCAAATTGAATAAAATTATTGAAGAGTACGCTGGTAAGGAACAGCTGCCATTTTTCGTTGCTGAGAATGGTAGAAATTTGTGGAAATAAATCTGGAAGAGCAAGTAAACTTGTAAAAATTTCTTCGAGTGGTAGAGAAGTATAAAGGTTTTCAAAGTCGTAGCATTGGATATGTTCTATTTGAAGTGAATTCAGAGTTTTAAGAACTAGTTCATTACTAGAGATCATCCAATTGCAATGCAAACCCTTAAAATCATAGTTATTGATTAGTTCACGAATCATACGAAGTTTTTGCGCAAAGAGATAATCTATTTCTTTGAGATAACTTTTTGTACTATTAGCTATGAACCTGAATTTAATTGGAGACTTATGAAATTTCGGTAAGGCATAGAGATTTGCAAACCTGTTGTTATATTTCTGGGGTTGTATTTTAAGTCTTTTATGTAGTGCTTTAAATTTATTTAGAAGAATCTGAGTACTGGAAGTTATTTTTTGGTAAGTGCAAGTGTTATTTAACTCTTTATGCAGAAGGTTGTAGTAGAAGTGTTGTCAAATAATACTAAAATTGTTGTTTGCTTTGTCAATTTTCGTAATGATAAAGTTATGTTGCAATTTTTGAATGAGATCCTCCAGGCGTTTTATATTGTGTAAAGATATGAAATTAGGCGCCTTGAACAGCAAACATTGAAATTCTTTTATAAGTGCAGCTTTCCACTCAAGAAAGGTTGTAGTGGGTAAATTGGATCTTGTACTAGCAATAATAATAAATTTATCTAGATCATTATTGAATTGTTTGAGGCAGACGTGTCTATTAAGACTGAAAGTGGGACGAAATTTGGTGCCAAGTTGCATAAGGTTACGTAATTCAATATTTTCTACAATATTAAGATCTCCTGTGACAATATGTTGGTGGTAAGGATCGACATATTTTTTGTAGATAGGCATTTGGCAGTTACATGTGCTATGATCTTTTATAACGTGGTGGTTTATAACTAGTTGACCCAAGGTTTTTTCAAATTTAAAACAGGGTTTAATCTGGAGTAGTTGGTTAGGAAGCAAGTGCTGATATTTTTTAAAAATGCTAGGAATTTTGAACTTATCGTAAGATGGGTGTTTGAACTGAATAGTACAAAAACGTTTTTTGTGAAAAAAATTACTCTTTTTTAGTTTAAAATTGCAGAAGTCTAAAATAAGATCCTTGACTATTTTGAAGCATTGAGATGGTTGATTTACTGTTTTAATCAGATTCCATAAGGTAGTATTCTTAAAGGTATGAAGAAGTTTTATGGCATTTTTTGCGAAGTTTTGATGTCCAAGGTAGGAATTAAGATTGTGAATAATTAATTTCAGATCTTGTGACGAAAAAAAATTTTTTGTTTTTAGCATCACCTCCTCTAGTTCCTCTGTAAGTAGTAGTGCTAAAAAATCTGAATTGTCCATATATAGAGATCTCGTGCTGCCTATTAGTGGTATTACTGAGATATGCATTAGCAACCAAAAAGGAAGTAGCACATCTACATGTTATAACAATTTCACATACAAAATTTCAACGTTCTGAAGCTATTCGTTTTTGTGTTATGCGACATACATACATACGTACACACGTATGTTCGTACAGACGCCACGAAAAAAAATCTCTTCTATAACCATTTTAAAACTGTATCATAATTCGTTCGGGGAAAAAGAGTCTTTTATTCTGTCCTTACGATCCGATGTCACTCAAAAATATCGTTAAATTGCCTTCGATAGCGGTCAAAATTGAGATTTTCGTTGAAATATGGTATCCGGAATTTTTCGTGAGTAGAATACTTCCTTTACTTCGCTCAAGGATGTAAAACATGACTTTAGGTTTTTCTCTTTTAGTTTAAACTTGGTCGATGGTCGAAAGAAATAAGATACACATTTTAAGACGTCCCCAGTTATATATCCCTAATAAATGGTGAATCTATAAATGAATTTTGCAAGTGTACTTTAACAGTTACTTAACAATTTATTGAGATTAAAATGATGTTTCATAAAATTAAATGTCTTTCCATTTCGTTTCACGTCTACATTGAAATCTCCCACCATGATAATAGAAACATTTACATCTACAGTAAACTCTTCATCGATCAATAAAGTAGTCTCAGAATATTTCATCAATGCACTAAACAAGAACAACTTCAGATCTCTCGATTTCACAGTTGGATGAATAATACGGATGCTAGAATAAATCTGGACTGTCCATTAACTGTTACATCAACCATACAAATACCGCCTGCTTCTGAATCCTGTATTCTCTTACAATGCTTAATATTAAATTTCTGTTGGTATACAGTCTTCTAGACTCATCAAATCTATAAATCGCAGCATTTCTAGCTTGGCGAAGGAAAATAAATAAAACACAGCAAACACCACCCGAAGACAATGCCTGTCTACGTGCAACTGTCTACCAGACGACCTCGTGACTGCGCATGCGTACGGAGCTTTGACATCAAAATTTCGCTTTTTTGGACGCGTTACATGCGTAATCCCTTTGTCCAACATTTTTATTTATTTATTATATTGTATGTGTGTGTTTGCTGCTAAAGTGCTTTCTCGTCTATCTAATGATATATTTATGTTGAATGTGGGACCCAGACGGTATAGTGATTAAAGGAGACGACTACTAGATCGAAGGGTATGAGTTCGAATCCCGGGATAAGACATGGATATAAATTATATCTTATCCGTACGGCAAAAACTGATCGATAAATTTAATTTCAAAATTTACAATTTGTGGTATCATTTTCAACTTGCTTTGAGAAATCGGCTAATTTAACCTTTTGCGGCACAGTGTGTCCAGTCTGGACACCCCTAAAAATTTTCTTCTGTACGCACAGAAAAACTGAATGAAAACGGATTTATAGGTTACTCTGAACCTTCTTTATTTATAGTAGATGGCAGCTCAACAAAAACCAGTCCACATATTTTAGCCATGTTTAGTTTTTTAAGACCCTCATTTTTCAAAGAAATCTTCCAGTTTTTTTAGGGTATAAAAGGAACTGTTTGAAAAGAAATTTCTATGTTACTTTTTCGGCTGTATGCTAATCTCCTTATTCTGTATTAGTTTTAAATTTTTACCTTGAAATCTTGCCTAAAATCAAACGGCGGACCCTAGGTGTGCCCAGACCGGGCTCACCGATAACCCAGGACAATTGAGAGTCTGTATTCTTTGTTTCTCCGCATATCATCGGTCAGTTCATTGACAACAATGCTCGTTTCAGCACTCTTTTCGAGGCTCTATCCCAATCAGTATGCCCACTTTGGGCACACCCACAGAATTAAACGATAAGGGCTATCTTCACAAAATTTTACTTGTGTACACCTTTAGGCCTAATTAGACTGCCAACCTCTTTTTTTTTTTTTTTTTTTTCAAAACTCTAACTTTAGAAGGTAGCGTGCCGGATAGGATTAATGCACCGTACAAGGAAGTCATATTGTGCCCACATCAGAGTTTTTTTTAATAAATTTTTGTGGCATTTATCTTTTATATTTTTTTTTTCAAAAGATTAATGGTAGATTTCTTTTTAAATGTTAGTCTGGTGTTTTTAAATTGCAGATTTAGTAATTATTTAAAAATAATTAGACTGTGGATCTTTGTTACCTTTGCAAATATTTAAAGGCTTCATCTTTCTTTATTTTCTGCCTTATCCTTTGGATTACTTTCCTCCAAATAAATACATATCTTCAGCCCCCAAACAGGCCGCTATTCCCATATCCTAAAAGATTAACCACCTCGTGTAGAACCAAACATACATTCCAGACCCAGACAGACATTCTTCTGAAACAACATATCCCACGGTTTTCCAGGCCTCTTAAGGACCATACTGGTAATTTGTTTCCCCAAAGAAACCAGGAACATGGGCATTGTTTTCCTGGGGAAAGCTATTCAGGATTACAAGGGAATGTCATTATGAAGTGCACGTAAAATGTAGCCAAGGCCATTTGCTGCGCATTGCAGCAAGACCAGTAAAAACACGGAAAAGGGTCCGGAAAGCATCACCTGAGCAGTCGTTTCGCGCTTGCGAGTCAGCGACCGTAAACACAAGGGCGCGGAGTGTCCCCGTAATTGCTCGTAAATATTCCTTGTCTGCCGTTATTACGAAAAAGGTGCAGATCGCTCTTCTGATCCGCAGGTAAACGAGATCTATCTTTTTTTTTTTTTTTTTTTTTTTTTTGCGTTGATCTATGCACAGTCTTCTGCAAACACGAAGCTGATTGAATTGAGGAAGACGTTTTTTAGATTAACCTTAGCCGGCAAAGGAAAGAAAAATCTTGAAGAGAAGTTTGTTATTTATTCAAGGAAGAAAGTTCCAAATTAAATTGTCAAATACTAACTTTCGCGCTTACAAAGCGGTGAAGGGAGAAATAAATGGCGTGAAGTTTATTCAGAAAATAAAGTCGATGGAGTTTTTAAGCACAGTACCTCTTAGTGCAATTTCTGTTTCTTGTGTTAACACACTTCTGCTGTAGCAAATAAAAGAATGTACGCGAAATATGACGTATACTAATCCAAATTAAAGACGATGAACTGTACTCAGGAGCTGGTTGACTTCGTATTTAATAACAAAGATTGTCATCACAAAGATATTTACTTTATTATGTATTTATTAATCATTTTATTGCTGTAGAGGAGCGATCTGGCTCCAAAACATTTTAAATTCTCAATCACAAAGCTGTAAGATCTGTTACAGCAAGTACACAAAAGAAAAGAATACTCAATTCAAATTACGTAGGTCGAGAGTATAATGCGCTAGCAGCGCCTCCTGTCGGCAACTCTTTATCACTGCTGAACATACTCCCGACCTTGAAACCTTACGGGTTTCAAAATATTACAACTAGTATACACTGTTTTAAAGCACAATATAATAACAAACAATTGTAAGCAATAGCAATACTGGTTAAATTTTTAAAATACACATTAAATCATAGATGCAATATAAACACTGGAAAGAAACACATTACTATATACAATACATAAATCTAATTACAATTCACAGGAAGAACACAAATGTCTCTCACATTTCTTTTTAACATTTTACCACCTGGTAATACTATGTTAATCACTCGAACTTTTTTATCCTTTTTCAAAAATTATTTCTGCAATTCTACCTGTTAACCATTTTGTACTGGGCATATGCTCATCCTTGACTAACACAGTGAGCCTACCTTAACATTATCTTTAGCAAACATCCATTTACTACGTTGTTGAAGGTTATTTAAATAGTCTCTCTTCCATAACTTCCAAATTTGTTGACTATATTTCGTTATTTTTTGCCATTTTGAGAGCCTATTTTCTGGTATCTCAATAAGTTGGGGTTCAGTTATTGAAGTTAAAGGCTTCCCTATGAGAAAATGTCCGGGGGGCATATAAGCAAAATGTACACTGCTAGGACAACGGCTTGAATTTGGCCACTGACAGTCCAGATGAGGGTTCCATTAACTCCGCCCACATGAGTGACGTCATATTTCTGACGTTTGTTTACATTCTACTGTTGGGAGTTACGAAGTGCGTTTTTTGAATGTACATTTAGTTTTTTCGTAATAAAAGTGTATACATATGCGTATATATCTGTATACAGTCAAAAGTCGTTAATTCGGACACCCATAATTCGGAATGATCTATAATCCGGACCTCAAAACTAAAAACTTTCTGCGCATGCGCCGCGTTGACACATGCGCATAGGCGTTTACGCGTGCGCGTAAGACCTTTTACGACTGCGCATATGAGTGTGCGCAAGCGCAGAATACGTTTTTGCGAGCGCGTTTTATGTATAATGGACGTATAAGCTAAAATTATCTAATTATCTATTTCAGTTAATGTTGATGATTGCGTTGTTCCTTAATTTTCGAATTGGATCCGGCTTATTATTTTTTGCAGACTGTAAGAGCAATTTTATAAAAGTAAGCTTAAACTTTCGATTATATCAAATCGAATTTCCGATATATATTTGTTAATATGTAAAGGATCTAAAGCGAAAGTATGTTTTGAAATCCGAAATCTGTTTATCAATTTCACACTGCTCGGCGGGGGGAACGCCGCGACGGGCGCGTAATGAATTGGAAGTTGATCTGTCAGCACTATCCTTATCTTCAGCGCAGATGTTTTTATTTTATTTGGCTTATAATTCCTTACCAAATGTAGTATTTCATCTCGATATGCTCCGTCTTTGATATGATTTAAAACAAGTTCCTCATCATTATAATTCGCTTCCGATAGCGAAGAAAGTGACAGAGGTTATTGAAAACGAAAAAATTTCGATTGACAAATTAGTCGGTGTTCTCGACACAGCAATTATAGGACTTGAACAGCGGAACTTTGTAACTGAACAAGAAATTATGTCTGTTTAATAGAATTAAAGAGAAAGTATTATCACATGAAACGAAGCAAAACTTAAACAACTTACATTGAAAGAAATGTTTAATAAAGTAAACAAATAAATATTAAGCTTTTTCTTTTTGCAAATTTTGATACCCTTTAGATCATAATTGTTCTTTATTTCATAAATTACGGTTTCATATTTTTAATTTTAGAATTTCTGCATGCCATCTTACGAGATTTAAACTGATGATCTATAATCCGGAAAAATCGATAATCCGGAATCGCCGAAGTCCCGACGAGTCCGGATTAACGACTTTTGACTGTATAACGATTTAATGTTTGTTTCGGAATATTAAGGATTATTCTACTGTTCCAATGCAAAATTAGGTCTAGTCAGATGGAAGTTACTGATGGCTGGAAGATACATGTAAAGTGTGGTTTACAAATTATTCTGCATATTGATAATCAGAAATAAATCATCTACTATATAAAATGTACTTGCAGGAATTAAACCAAGTGAAGTTTAATGTTAAGTTAGTGGATCCAAGTGCTATTTTGTGTCAGTAATTAATGCAGTAAATATTTTGAATCAAAATGCCACCAATAACTATTGCAATGAATTGACATAGTGTGTGTCAAGAAATCCTTAAAATACATTTCATATATATCTATCTGAATATTTACAACATTAATTGTGCTTTGATTAAGAAATCAATATGCTTTACAGGATTCAATATGCTTTCTTAGAAATAAACTTCATTTCATTATTAGAACGTAAAGAGTATAAAAGATGAAAAAGTGTGTCCACTCTAATGAACATATTCGAATGCAATTTAGCTGTGAAACTACTGAAGTTAAATGATGAACATGTTATTTAATAAGAACTGAATATATTTCAGATATGCTACCAGCTCTGATATTTCAAGACTGTTGGATATGCTTATCTATGAAGATTAAATCACTATTAACTGACAAATTATGGCTCTGGTAAAGCATATATCATATTTGAAATCGTATAAAGGAAGTTCATTGTTTTTCTGAAATGTAAAGAAAATAATACTGAATAACTGTAAGTGCTTAGTGTAATAGACCTACTGAAATCTAATTTAGCTATAAAACTGCAAATGCTAAATGATGCTGAACAAAATTTAGCAAGAACTGAATTTAGTAAGATATGTTACCAGTAATGATATTTCAAGACTATCGAAAATGCCTAACAATGAGGTATCATTACGTGTTCTAAGGTGTAATGCTGAATTGAATAAGTATACTTTTATTTCCAGGAAACATACCTTTCAGTGAATTGCTTGAATTAATCAAATTCAATTAAAAAAAATCACTGTTAACTGATTTTATAGTTCTGGTAAAGCATATATAATATTTGGAATTTTCATTGTTCAGTATGCATTCTTAGAAAGGAAGTTCATTGTTTTGTTGAAATAAGAAAATAATAGTGAATAACTGTAAGTGCTTAGTGTAATAGACCTACTGAAATCTAATTTAGCTAAAACTGCAAATGCTAAATGATGCTGAACATAATTTAACAAGAACTGAATTTAGAAAGATATGTTACCAGTTATGCTATTTCAAGACTATCGAAAATGCCTAATAATGAGGTATCATTCTGTGTTCTAAGGTGTAATGTTGAATTGAATCCAATAAATATACTTTTATTTCCTGGAAACATACCTTCAAGTGAATTGTGTGAATGTGTGTTTATAGTTCTTTACATCTAGTTAAATACAGTGAAACATACATAAGGCAAAACTGAATGGATTAAAAAAATAACTTAAAGTTATATTTCAAATTTTACATTTTGTCGTATTGAAGACTGATTACCTGGGTTTCCACTGATGGTTGGACTTGATAAAATATGTCTTGAACAGGCAATTTTTTTTTCTTATGAGAAAAAGCATTTAATATTGATTTTCTTACATTAGTATGTATTTTTAACTGTGAAGTTTGTGCATTTAAAAATTGTAATGACATGCAGATTATTATATTTTCATTTATTTCCAATTTCATTAAAAGTATTTTTTTACAATTTACTGCCTGATTTTATACATTATATGTATGAGTAATAAATAATTATTGTAAATATGCTATGTAACTTATATTGCGATCTTTATATTGAAACAACTTATATATTATATATGTACAAGTCATGCATCAACTCATGGCAATTGAAATTGAATTGTTAGTAAGAAATTAATGATAATAAGATGCATTGATGTATCTAATAAGATGTATTATTGATGACAATACATAAAATTAATCAAAACTGTAAGATATATGGTTAAAAGGTACTATTCTATTTTCGGAACCAGATTTTGTATGGATGTATGTATGTATTCATGTTACGTGTGTGTATGCACACACACTTATACACACGTGCATAGGCCCACCAGTGGCAGAGTGGTAAAATCTTTGAACACTGAATTCGAATCCAGGCAAATTCTTTGGCTTCATGGGCGTTTTCGTGGTTTTCCCCATTTGTAAAGTGTATACCAGCCAGTTTCCTTTAGAAAGTCCTCCAAAAAGGCATCCCTTCCCACAGGCAGATAGAACTAGTGTACTTTGCCATACTAAACTAAAATGAAACCCAAACCACTCGTGGATACATACATTACATGTCTGAATCCTGTCCCGATAACAGAAAAGTACCAGTTAAAATTGGGCTTTTAAAGATATGTGAAAAGAGTTTTGAATTAAAATCCAGACTATAATTTCATTATCTTGTAATAAATACATTGGACTTAAGATTGCACTGTAACTATTTAATATGAGTTCCACTAAGCTGTCAATAATGCTTTACATTAAGTACTGAAATCAAGATCAGAATGTTATGAATTAGTATTATTGTTCGCATAAGTGCTTCACATTTAGAAGTCCATTCTATTATCAATAATTTAATATCCATTCTTAATAAATAAGAACAATATGATACTAATTGTTACATTTATTCATTTACAAGTTCTATGAATTGCAATAATTTTCTTTTCCAATATCTTCTTTTACAAAATACTTTCAGCCTATAATTCCTTTTTTAAATGTTAATTTCTCTTCATCATAAGTAAAATATATGCACACATTATTGATGAAAAATTATTTAATTAAAATGTTCAAAGTATATGTTACAAAAAACAAACATATTGACGTCTATAATACATTTATTAAAACTTATTTATTTACTACACTGAAATAATCAAATTCTCAGATTAATAGATACAGTTTGAAAAGCAGAGGTCTAAGAAATTGTGTAACATTTATTTTACCTAAGAATGACTGTAAATATTTTACGGTGAAACACCGAAATCTGGAGAATGTCGACTTTCACCGGTGAATGTCAACATTCACATAGTCCCTTTGTGTATATCCGAAATATTTTCCAAATACTCTTATTTCTGACTTACACCGGTCAATGTCGACATTCACCATGTGCCAATGGTGAATGTTGAACATATAAGAATATTATATTTTCTTCTTCGTAATTCAGTCTCGAAAAAACACACTTGAGACTTAAAATAAGAACTTAAAACACACAGTACATTCAAAATGAGAAAGGAAAATAATAGAAGTTAAAAACTTAATAAATTATGTGATTCCAATCTTATTTATTGCAACAACATAAACTATTATTACTCTTTTATTGCACAAGAGGTCCTTGCTTTTACAACTGCATTTATTTGTGGAACACTTCCTTTTGCAATGACAGCATGTACATATACTCCTCTCTTTTCGACCTACACCAGAACATATCTGTGATTGTTGATATACACCGGTGAGGGTCCGAATGTACAAGAATGTAGTGCAATATTCGATCTTTCACCAACGCATTTGGTGAATGTTGACATTCTCCGTTGAAAGTCGACATTCTCCAATTTCGGTCTTTCACGGTAACATGTACATAATGATAACAAGTTATCTTTTACTCAGACATTTCATGCTAACCTGTTTTTATTGCATTCGAGTTTTAAAACTAAGTATTTTTAATGATTTTTCTACTACTGTTTCAAAATTCTGATTTTTATGCCAGTCAGAAATGATTTTCTTCGAGTACACAGAATTAAATGATTTATTTCTGGATTAGTCATCGAGTAATTTAAAATATAATACTTAGTACTATTACAAAATTTAAGAAATCCAACTTTTAACATGCTGCTTTTCATCACATAAAAAAATTAACCAAACTGTAAACTTGTAATATTGAAAAATTTCTCTGTTAAGTAAAATTATTGCCACTACATAATTTCAGCACAAACTAAATATTACAGTATATAAAAGAATACAGTGTATTGCCTGTAAAATTACTTACAGATTAACACAACCACCTTAGCTCAATTTGGATTTAACACATGAAAATGTAAAAATTATTCATTGGGTGCAAGTTGATGGTTTTCACTACTTTTCTTAAATAGATACCCAAATTATTGATATCTATCATAAGTTGGCTAAGATTATCAAATTATAAAAAGAAAACATACTTTATAATTTGAAATATAAATTTTAATTATTAAATAAGGAAATAAGCATGTTCATCTCCAAATCTTTCCGTAATTGGTTTGCCCTATTCTTTTCCCCAAGCGGTTTGTTTTTGCTTGAAAAAAAAATTAAATGATTTCAGAGACTCGGCATCACACAAACTTCAGCAGCATCGGCTATCTACCAAATGCATTTCCTTTTTCTTTCTTTTAGAAATTTTGTATTCCTGTAGAGTTTCCACTGTAGTTTTTTCCATTGTTGATAAATTCCAAAGAGCATATTTTAAAATTAAAGCAAAAAAAATCACAATTTGTTCATAAAAAATGTTGAAACTTAAAATACAAGACAAAGAATGTATACAAAAATGGCCACATTGTTCTATTAAAGGATTTTTATGAGCATGGTTGCTAGAGTTTGGCACATTTTAAAAATTTGACGAGTTCTACTGAAGTGGTTGCAAGTAATAAATTAATTGCATTGTAATATGTGCATTTTTACTGTTAAGAATATAAAGATTTTGCTTATAATAAATATCCGAATATGCTAATTATTTATTTGCCCTCTTATGTAATTTTGATAAATTAGAGACTAAAAATCGTAAAAAACAACCTTATATTTAGCGTAGGTATAATGAAACACTCAATCGATTTCGAGGGCAGCTAAAAGGTCGCTCCTCATCAGGAGAAAGAAATACATAGAAAGTAGGAATCACAGAAACACGTGGTGCTTATCAGCACTGCACGTGGTTATAACTAGATTTTTAATCAGAGTTGCACTGGCCGCCTACTTTTACTGAGCCAGGCTGTCTGATCAAGCATAAAGAAATATTAGCGAAGTTAAAATAGGGAGCGAGGGGCAAATGCACATTACGCTCAAAATCTGAACTTCAAATAATGGAAAGCAACCACTGAACGGATTTTTATACCCTCTGGTAGTACCAAGTGCGAGGAGGTAACGCCATCTATCGGCAAAAATAATTGAATTAAGACAGTAGAATTTTAAAGGCATTAGGAAGGACTGGATTGGACTTCAAATCATTAACTAAACTTTCTAAATCTTTGTAAATGTGAAAAGCCTCAAGAAAATCCAATTCGCCTATGGAAGAAGCCTTTTGGATGATTTTTGCAGACCCAAAATCAAAATTATGGTTAAAAGTCCAGCTAT
Source organism: Stegodyphus dumicola (assembly GCF_044657685.1). Lineage (NCBI taxonomy): Eukaryota > Metazoa > Arthropoda > Arachnida > Araneae > Eresidae > Stegodyphus > Stegodyphus dumicola. The sequence goes on from NC_140769.1 coordinate 137,136,805, forward strand.
GATACGCTATTGAAGACTTGTTAATTTCCCCTTTTTTGACATAAGATTCATGTTCCTTGATACGAAACTTCAACGCTCTTTTTGTTTGGCAAATATATCTTAAACCACACTGACATGATATACTATAAATTCCCCAAGAATTCAAGACAGAAACGCAATCTTTTAGAATCGAAGGGTGAATTTTATTAATAGGGGAGAAACCGACTTGAAAATTGAATTTCTGGAGAATCCGTGCAATTTTACAGCTAACAGAAGGATAAAATGGAAGCACGACAAGGTCATTGATATTATTTCTAACAGTGGAATGTCTTCTTTGATGGGAATCTGAAAATTTTTTGACGGCTTTATCAATAATCACGGGAGAAAATCCACGGTCAATCGCAACTGCTCTCAAATAATTAAGTTCATTGGTAAGCAAAGATTCAGAGGAACAAACTTTTAGCGCGCGGAAAACATAATAGTAAAAAGAAGCCATTTTTTGCTTAACAGGGTGGCATGACTTGGCATGGGGTGGTAAACAAACTGCAAAGGGTTTACGGTACACAGTGGTGCTAAAATCGGTTTCATTGCGGATTATAAGAATATCGAGGAAGGGGAGGGAATTGTTGGATTCAATTTCAAGAGTGAATTGGATGGCTGGATCAATTGAATTCATAATAGATAGAATCTCGGATAAATCCTCTTTATAACCGTCAAAAAGTGCGAAAGTGTCGTCAACATACCGAATCCAAAGACGAAAAGATAATTTATCAAATAATTTCATCTCAAAATAGTGCATATAAATGTCAGCAAGTACCGGACTGAGAGGATTACCCATAGCCAATCCTTCAACTTGACGAAAATATGCATTTTGGAAAACAAAGTGGGTTTGACTTAGAGAAACTTTAGTAAGCGAAACCAACTCATTAATTTCAGTATGTGTAAAGTGAAATTCCCGAAGCCTAGTTTCAAGACAATTTAGTGCTCCTTCAACCGGAACATTAGTAAACAATGATTTGACATCAAATGAAACCATAATGGAACGAAGTGGGGAAATATTTTTAAGTTTATCAATGACTTCAACAGAATTTTTTACAGTGTGAATATTGTTATCAAGTAGAGGAGAAAATCTGGAAACTAAATATTTGGCCAAAGGATATGAAGCAGTACCTATGTTGGAAACAATTGGTCGAAAAGGAATACCGGTTTTGTGGACTTTTGGAAGAGCATAAAGTCTAGCGCAATTAGTAATAGGCGGAATAAGTGATTTCTTCAACTGAGTTGGCAGAATGTGGGAAGATTTAATAGCACTTTTTACTTTCATGAGGTCCGAAGTTGAAGGATCTTTAGGGATCGAGCAGTATGGGCCTTCATTTATGAATTTAGAGACTCCAGTAATATATGTGTGTTTGTCCATAACAACGATCTGTCCGCCCTTATCAGCTTTAGAGATAATGATATTAGTATCAGAATGAATTTCACGTAAGATCTCATTTTCCTTTTTGCTAAGATTAGAACCCAAAGATTTATTGTTAAAATTAACGTTATGAGTAATTAGGTGGCGGATTGTATCCTTCTGCGTTTCCGAAATTTTGGAGAATTTAAAGGCTTTCTCTATAGGGGCGATGATTTGAGGAATTGAAGGTTTAGATGTCTTTGAAAAGTTGAAATTATATTTTAATACTTTTAACTGATCCTCCGAAAGATTCCTATTGGAGATATTAACGATGGAGTTAACGTTTACAGTGGGAAGATCAGCTAGATAATTGAGACTTCTTTCTATGTATTTCTTTCTCCTGATGAGGAGGGACCTTTAGCTGCCCTCGAAATCGATTGAGTGTTTCATTATACCTACGCTAAATATAAGGTTGTTTTTTACGATTTTTATTGTCACATTAGCGTGTTTCTCTTCTAGTCTAAATTAGACACTATTTATTTTACATCAGTAATCTTCAGACTAATTTTAAATTTAGTTTCAGTGTGAATTTCTTTTGTTCTCTGCTTTCTTATGTTTAAATTGACGTCATGTAAAACAACATAAAAAATAAAACTATTAAAAAAAATATATGAAAAGCAAACAAATGAACAGATATGTAAATTTATCAGTTCAGTTTCATAGATATTCCATACAATAAAACCCCTAAGTTAATTAATAGGTGAAACTAATGAAACATACAACTTCACATACAGGATATGTCAGAAAAATACATAGATGATATCTATATACTAAGTTGAATTATCTTTATAATATGTAGTATGATGTTCGTACTCTCGCATATATGTAATACATGACAGTGAACCAAAATGGATTTGGAGGACTCTGAGGGATGCTGTGTAGTACAAAAAATCGGTTAGGCTAGAGGTCCTTCATCAAAAAATTATAGCAGAATGTGCAGCAGTCGCCTCAGATACATCGACTAAACATTGTTCAAATAGCTGCTCAGTATTGCGCTATAACTCTAGCTGTTAATGGCTACCGCTGTGACTGAGCAATCTAAGTAACTGTACAGGTACATATTCATAAATCTTTTGATTAAACCTAGCATAGCCTCTGATATGTATGATGTAATTATAATTAAGTTCAATACTAAAGTACAAGAATTTTCGGCTAATCTTTGGAATATGGTAACAGGTAGTTTGGCGACATTTTGGTAAGGCAATAAATGTTACTAGCTAGGACTTTAGCAGTGTATATGGATAAAGTCAAGAGTGTGTGCAATGCCATTTTTGTGCAATTCTGGGATGTTTTTTTAAGTGAAAATAGGTCGATGTGTACATGTATGTGCAATTCTTAAAAACGTGGCAAGCGATTCTGCACTTTCTCCCAATTTCACACCTAATCTTCATCATGATTAAGCACTTTTGTTACATAAAAGTTCTAGCATAATCGTAATTCGGCTAGCAGATTGTTGAAAAAAAATGTTAAGTTTAAAAAAAAGAAAAAAAAAAAAAAAAAAAACTGCCTTTACTTTGTGAAAACAAAATGGCGTCCCCCCCCAAAAAAAACTAGCAGGGTGCTATAGCAGAGTTGGTCGCCAAATTTTCACCAAGTTACCATAATCCGAAGATTAACCGAATTTTCTTTTATTATTAAAGTGTGTGCATTTTTTTGATAGGCCATTTATAAATATAGATGAATTTTAGTTTAATAGGACCGAGGGCCAGACCACCAGCCACCTGAGTGGTTAAAGTCGCTGAATACTAGATATTTAGCCCAGGGTTCCAATTCTGCCGAATGCATGGGCGCTTTCATGGTTTTCCTCAAGTGTAATGTGTTTAAGAGCCAGTTTCCCTTTGAAAATCTTCCATAAAAGCAACCCTCCTGTTAAGCAGATAGCACTCGAGTCCTTTGCATAATTAAATAAACCAAACCAAACCGAGGGCAAAAATATGACTAAACCAAGGGCACTAAATCATGCTACTTGGCCGGTCAAAGGGATAATATGTAAGAACCTAAAACAGATTGAAATTAATACACTGCATTTTTGTGGATGCCAATTGCCTCGTATTTAGCACACATTTCTAATTAGCATCCATGTTCCCCAAAGTCTTTTATCATTTGAGCAAAGGATCTTTTGTCAAACTTGTGACTATCATACATTTTTCTGTAAACTTTAAAACTGTGTAACTTCACGTTCCCTTAAGTCAAGGATGAATATTCCATAACATGTGAAAAAAACATATATTTATTTTCTCATATGTCAAACGTTTTTCAGTATTATACTCAAATATAAGACTTCATACTATATTTAAAGTTTATATATACTATATCAATAAACCAGAGTCTGATCTTTACATTAAAAAAGTCACATCACAGGAAACGAAATTTGAGATTAACACTACATGATATTCAAATTTATATAATTTTAATTTCAGCTTCAACATTATTCATTTCCTAGATTAAATCTTAACATGGAATATTTAGATATGTTATGTTCTACATTGCCTTCCCTACAAAAAAAGGGGCCCACCAGCGTCAAGCGGTTAAGTCGCTGAACACTGGTAGTTCGGTCTGAGGTTCGAATCCCGCGAACAGGCTGGCTGCATGGATGTTTTCATGGTTTTCCCCATGTGTAATGTGTATACAAGCCAGTCTGCCTTAGAAAGTTCTCCATGAAGGCATCCCTCTGCTTAGGCAGATAGCCCTCAAGCTATAAATTGCTATAAATCACATAAACCAAATCAAACCCTGCAAAAAAAGTTAGGAACAGATTATCATTTTAACACAGTAAACTTTTTCTTTGTGATCACTTCTAAAACTGACTACCTCTCCTCAATATACAAATTCTGGTACTGAACATCTTTTTGAAATGACAAGCTTTACACAAAATTAAAATCATGTAGAACTGCTGGTGGTCATCGTAGAGAGGGTTCACTGTATTTATTAAAGGTCAGAAATTTATTCAACTATTTCAAAAAATGCAAATTAATCAACAAAATCTGGTATTAAGTACTTTGTAAGCATAATTAATAACAACTTCCAAGTTTGATTTAGTATGTATGATTACAGTTTATTACATTAACGAATGTCATTTGCTCGACAGATATGAAGAATTTCTTTTGAGGAGCTGTTTTGCTTGGAGGGTTGGTTTAGTTTGTTTGATTATGGAAAGCATGCAATGTCTATGTGGGAGGGATGTCTTTGCGGAGGATTTTCTAAGGGAAAAACTCTCATATCCATGTTACGCATGTGGAAAACCAGGTAAGTGCTCATGCAGCCAGCCTGTCCAACTGAAATCAAACTCAGATCGAACTACAGTAAGACCCCGCTTAACGCAGGGGATACGTTCCATCAAAGTAGAGCGTAATGCGAAGCAGCGCTAAACGAGGCTATCTTTACATGTAAATATTGGGGTTAGGGGAAGATGGCTAGGAAATTGGTTAGGTATTAAATTTAAAAAGTATGTTTTTTTAATAAAAATAAAACCAAACATTTATTTCTTAAAGCTCAAATTAATACCACATTATTATTTCTTGCAAAAGTAAAAACAAAATATAAATAACAAAACGAATATTCTTAAAAAAACAAATAAAATTCTAAGTCAGTCATATTTAGTTAGCCTTCCGCGTTTTCAGTGTTCTGCCTTTTTGTGACAAAAGCATCTAATGTTGTTTGCCTTTTTCTTTTGCGTTGTTCTCTTAAAAGTTCTTCATAAACGGATAGAGCATCTCTAACACCACGCCTTACTTTTGAGCTCCTGTCAAAATTCGGATCATTTTCAATGAATTGATCCATTATTTCAGTTATGGTAGACAAACTCCTTTTTACAAACGCCATCGAAAGTTCATTTTGCTCTTCTTCTGAATCACTGCTGTCAACACTTTTGTTTTCTTCCTGTTCAGTTAATTCCTTGAGCTCATCGTTAGAAAGACTAGCCGCTGCTTCTTGAATTATTTCTTCGACATCTTCCACATTTACCCCTTCAAAATATGTCTGTACAATACCGCACCAAACAAGAAATACAAGTACACTCTTTCGGATATGTATTTGAAACCTATCGCTGCATAATATTTCGGAGAATCCCCGTATGCTGCGAGCGATTTCGTGGAATCCCCGGGTTGAAATAAAAGAGCGCTAAACCGAAACAGCACTAAACGAAACAGCGTTAAGCGGGGTCTTACTGTATCAGCATTCCAGTCACTTTACCACTCAGCCGCTGTTGGGCTGTGTGGGGAGGGCCATGGAGGTTAGGTTATTTAATTATGGCAAAGCCTCGAGGGCTAACTGCCTAAGGGGAGGGATGCCTTAGATGTGGAGGACTTTCTAAGGGAAACTGTCTCGTATACACGTTACACATGGGGAAAACCATGAAAACGCCCATGCAGCCAGCCCGTTCACGGGATTCAAACCTCAAACCGAACTACCAATTTTCAGCGACTTTACCGCTCGGCCGCTGATGGGCTCGAGGGCCATGAAGGAGAATAATTACATGCACTGAAAACTGAATTCTAAACTAAATGTATAAAGAAAGCAATGGAAATTCACTTATCAATACTAGTTCTTATTAAATTAAAATACTGCTTAAAATAAATTTATAAAGCTATTGAATGAAAATTTTCTATTAACATATTTCGGACATGTGTAAGGAATAACAGATTAATTATTTCTAATATTATTATGTAATTTTCTTATAAAGGAATTAAAAAATAAAAACAAACAAAAGCTTCTTTAGAGAAATTATTCTACTATTAAAAATCATATACTACTGGAATTAACATCCCACTTTATCCAAAATTAAATAAATGCATTTTTAATTGATAAATCAAGTTGTGCAGAAATATTAAATATGAATACATTAATCTTAATTATTTAAAAAAACTGAATGTGAAGATGGGAAAAATTTAAGAGAAAAAAGCTTTGTAGACTATTTGCTAGGAAATATGACATTCTGGAAAATGAATACACGCATACACACACACTCACTCATATTTATATGCATTATAGTGAGAAATTTTGTAATGTTTGAGACATACATTTATATTCCTTCTGGAACAGTAAGGAAATAATACTTTAAAGGAAAATTTAAAAAAATAGTGTCACTAGAACAAATTTACGTAGCAAAGTAGAAATGTTTTTCATTCAAACAACGACGCACTTCCTAACGCCGAATAACAGAATGTAAACAAACGTCAGAAATGTGACATCACTCATGTGGGCGGAGTTAATGGTGATCCTTATCTGGATTGTCATTGGCCAAACTTAAGCTGTTGTCCTAGCAGTGTACATTTTGCTTATATGCGTCCGGGGGACAAGGTTTCAAAATTATCAAACTCGGATGATAAGGGAGTAAGGGGTCTAGAATTTAATACGCTTTCAATTTCTAGAATCACAGTGAGAAATTCTTCAAGATTCAGATGAGCATTGCTAATAATTCGTTTCAAATGAAACTTAAAAGATTTCACCCCGGCTTCCCAAAGGCCGCCAAAGTTTGGTGATTTAGGAGGAATAAAACTCCACTCAATGTTTTCACTTAGCAGATATTTAGTCAGTGTTTCATCTGGGTGTTTAACCAATTTATGCAATTTTCTGAACTCAATGCTTGCACCCACATAATTCTTTGCATTGTCACTGAATAATTTTGCACATTTACCCCTGCGACAAAAAAATCGTTTCAAACAAGCTATAAAGGCATCTGAAGTAAGATCAGAGACAAAATCTAAATGGATGGCTTTGGTGCTTAAGCATACAAATATGCACACATACACTTTGTTCAGTTTTCCCTTACGCTGATTTTTAAATTTAATGTGGAATGGTCCACAAAAATCAGTTCCAACATTACTAAATGGGTAAGAAGGTGTTACTCGTTCTTTGGGCAGATCACCCATTATCTGAGTCTCAAAAACAGGTTTGTTTTTAAAACAAGTGATACATTGAAAAACAACTTTACGACAAACATTTCTGCCATTTAAGACCCAAAATTTACGTCGAACATGATACAATAATGCATTTGAACCAACATGCAAATATTTTAAATGATAATATCTCACAATTATTAAAGTTAATGGATGCTTATCTGGCAGAACAATTGGATTTTTCTCATATGTACTGAGGTCAGAATGTTTCAGTCTGCCTCCAACCCTTAGAACATTGTCTTTATATAAAAAACAGTTTAAAGATTTTACCATGTTGTAGCTGGGCACTGAGGCACCTCTCTCAAGATGTTTTATTTCATCTACAAACTCACCTTGTTGGATTGACCTAAATAAATAGATTTCTGCTCTTCTCAACTCGCTAAATGTAAGGTGACCTGTAAGCTTTTCATTTCTAACATTATTGATAAATCTAAATACATAGCACATAACATGAACAATAGTTAAATAATTATTACTCAAGGAAAGAATATCATCAACTATAGAACTATGATTTAAAACAGTAAAGGCAATAGAAGAATGATCATTAGAGTCATCAGTTTTCTTTAGTTCATCAGAAAAGTCATCTAATGAAACTAGAATGTCATTATTGTCTACCGGAACATCAGTCTTTTCTCTCAAAAATTGGGGTCCATGCCACCAAATGTCACTGTTCAATAAAATTTCAGCACTGACCCCCCTGCTGAGGAGATCAGCTGGATTTTGCTTCCCAGGGCAGTGTGCCCAGGCACTGGTATCACTTAAACTCTGTATTTCGTTAACTCTATTGGCAACAAATTATTTCCATCGATTCGTAGATCCTTTAATCCAATAGAGAGTTATTTTTTATTCCGTCCAAAAGAACACTAAGGAGGGCTTTTTTAAATCCACTGTTTTCTTGACTTTACTCGCTAGTCGGGCGGCAAGCAAAGCACCGAGTAATTCTAGTCTAGGTAGAGTGATTTTCCTTAGTGGTGTCACTCGACTCTTGCTAACCAATAAATTCACTTCGATGTTATTATCCTTCACAACTCTTGCATAAATAGCAGCACCGTAAGCCTTTTGGCTAGCATCGCAGAAGCAGTGTAGTTCTAAGATATCGGTTGACTCTTGTAAATTGAGCACATTTCTAGGTACTCGTAACTCTGAAAGATCAGGAACTTCGGAGCACCACTGAAGCCATATTTTTTGTAGATCTATAGGTATTGCTTTATCCCAAGAAATTTTCTTCATCTAAAAGACTTTTAGAATGAACTTTGCACGAATAGTAAACGACGAAAGCAACCCAAGCGGATCAAAAATCCTTCCAATTGTACGTAGTAGGAATCGTTTGGTACTTTCGTTTTTAGACAGACTGTCCACTAGGCTCTGCTTTCCCAATATTAGACAATCTTAAGCAGGATTCCATGACAGTCCCAAAACTTTAATAGTGTTGACTTGTGGCTGTGTATCGAAACCTTCACGTGTCCAAAACTTATCAATGTATTGTCATTCGTAGTCCATTTTTGTAGCACCATGCTAGCTTGGCTCATAATTGATGTAGCTTGAGTGGAGATCTCAAAAGCATCCGACACATTATCAGCTCCAGAAATAAAATCATCCACATACAAACAGCGGTCCAAGCATTCTGTTGTAGTCGGGAATTCTTCAGAGTGCTTTCTCAGGTGAGTTTTCAAAGTAGCAGTCAAAAGGAATGGACTGCTCGTAACACCAAAAAGAACACGATTAAATCTGTAAACTTGAATTTTACCATTTTCTTCCCACAGAAAACGAACTGCATCTCTGTCCTTTTCGGCTAATAAAATTTGTAGGAAAGCTTTCTCTATGTCTGAAGTAAAGGCAATTTTGTTTAATCTGAAATTAACAAGAATGTCGAATATGTTCGAATTCAGGTTTGGCCCTGACCACAGGCAATCATTTAGACTTAAATGCTTAAAGTTATGACTGGAACTTGCATCAAATACTATTCTCATTTTTGTAGTTGCACGTTCCTCTCTAAAAACTGGTTGATGTGGCAAATAGAACACAGGTTTATCAACAGGTTCCTTAGGACGTCTAACTTCCTCTATAATATTCTTATTTTCATAGTCTTTTAAAGTTTCAATATACTGCAAATGAAGATTTGGATCTTTTTGAAGTCTACGCATAAGTAAATTAAGTCTGTTTTTAGCAACGATGAAGTTATTATTGAGCTCTCCCCAATCTCTTTTCCATGGTAATTGAACCTCATACCGGTTATCTTTAAAACGAACAGTTTTTTCAAATGTTTCTAAAGATTGATCTATCTCATTTTCAGTGGGATCATCTTTAATTCCTATAGACTCAAGTTGCCAAAATCTTTTAATTTCATTTTCTATATCACTATAATTATTAATTAATCCACAGTGAACTGCTCGCGTATTTTCAGTCTCTGAACCTAAAATGCTGCCACACTGGCTATAAAGCCAAAAACAGAATTTTGAAATCTTAGCTCTGAATTGGGCACTTCAACTTGACCGAATTTTAAGATCTCATAAAACACTTCTGCGCCTAATAATGCATCAATTTTTCCTCTTTTATAAAAGTTTGGATCAGCAAACTTAATGTTTTGAGGAAAATGTTCAGTCGGAATTTCTATATTATTGATTGGTATGGAGTCCGAGATTTTAGGTACGCACAAAAATTCTAAACTCATTTCAAAGTCAATACCGTTTGAAATAGAAGCACATACTTTAGAATTAATACTTATTCTCGTGTTATTTAATCCAGAAACCGCAACAGATATTTTTTTTCTTTTAATACCTAACGAATTAGCACATTCAATCGTTAAGAATGACGTCATCGAACCTACATCACACAAAGCGCGAACTGATTTTAATTCACCGTAGCAATCTCTTATTAAAATATTCGCAGTAGAAAGTAAAACATTTTTGGTCTGACGCATTCCGTTTACAGCTGTGCCAACGAAAATACTTTCTTTATTGGTTGAAGAAGAGTCATAAACAAATTTTTCAGCATTCGGATTGAGACTGACTGTCGTCTTCTCCCCCCTACTTCCGGCTTTGAAATATGAGCACTTTCGGATTTAATTTGTTTTTCATTTTCCAAATGTAATAGCGTTGAATGCTTTCGTGAGCATTTTTGACATCGATAATTAGAAGAACACGTTCGAACGGAATGGTTTTTCAAACAATTAAAACAAAGCTTATTTCTTTTCACGAATTCACACCTGTCATTGACAGAAAGATGTACAAATTCCGGACACTTATATAATGAATGGAATTCTTCACTACGGCATTACTCGAAATAGATTTGTTTTCTATTACACTAGCTTTAAACATATCTTTAAACATTATCCAATTCTCTATTTTACCATTGAATGTTGGTACCGATAGCGTCGGTAATTTAACATCCGAAAACACACATCCGAAAACACATTTGAATTATTATTACTCGGCACAGGAGAAACAGAATGTTCAGATTCATCTTATTTTTTACTACTGCTAATTTACGTTTAATCATCAATAGCAACTCATCAACAATATCATCTGTATCTTCTTTATCCTTAATAAAGTTATCCAATTCTTCGGGTTTACATGTTTCGAAAATTGAATAAAATACAGATTTCAGTTCGTTAGAAATTTCATTAGTTTTGGTTTCAAATAGCTGCAACGCAACTGAATCTGAAACATCTAATGACGAAACAACTTTATCTTTATGCCTCGTCAATGAACTTTTTAACACTCTTTTTCTAGTTTTTAGAGCTTCCATATTTATTACAGTTATACTCTTCAAATTTAATAGAGATTAAAATGGGAGAGCTCACCTTCGATTCTCGACGGACCACTTGAACTGTACTCAGGAGCTGGTTGACTTTGTATTTAATAACAAAGATTATCATCACAAGATATATCTTTATTATGTATTTATTAATCATTTTGTTGCTGTAGAGGAGCGATCTGGCTCCAAAACATTTTTAATTCTCAATCACAATGCTGTAAGATCTGTTACAGCAAGTACACAAAAGAAAAGAATACTCAATTCAAATTACGTAGGTCGAGAGTATAATGCGCTAGCAGCGCCTCCTGTCGGCAACTCTTTATCACTACTGAACAGACGATGTTGCCATTTTTTAAAATATACTATTGTAAACGATAGGCCTTCCATTATGTGAAACTTAATATTTCAAATAAAATTAATAAATTGACGTTTTAAGTTGCGCGGGTTAAATTAACTTCGCTAAAAATGTAAACTTCTTTTTTAAATTTTATTTTCCAAAATTATTTGCGTGATATGGAAATAAAAGTAAACTCATGTACCTGAAGTTCGTTGCTCAATAAACTTAAGTTAATTATTTAAATCGTTATTTACTAAACATTTTAACAATATTTTAAAAAGGGCAAGTGTATGTTAAAAAATACATGTCATACACAAAATATACTTTTAATACCTTTTAATAGATCTAATTGAAAATTCATTTTGTTACTTTGTACATATGTAAATAATTTTACAGAAATTAGTATATGTAATATGTAAAATAATTTATTTACTAAAGAAATATTGATTATATTATTTCCTAAGATTAATTTTAGTAGAATTATCTTAAAAGAATGAATCCATAGTTAGTAAATTAAATTGCGAAAATTGTTTTAAAGTAACTTGAATGTAAATTGTTGAAAATGTTTAACGGGACTTGAATTAAATCATGAACAATTGTACGTAGTAGGAATCGTTTGGTACTTTCGTTTTTAGACAGACTGTCCACTAGGCTCTGCTTTCCCAATATTAGACAATCTTAAGCAGGATTCCATGACAGTCCCAAAACTTTAATAGTGTTGACTTGTGGCTGTGTATCGAAACCTTCACATGTCCAAAACTTATCAATGTATTGTCATTCGTAGTCCATTTTTGTAGCACCATGCTAGCTTGGCTCATAATTGATGTAGCTTGAGTGGAGATCTCAAAAGCATCCGACACATTATCAGCTCCAGAAATAAAATCATCCACATACAAACAGCGGTCCAAGCATTCTGTTGTAGTCGGGAATTCTTCAGAGAGAACAACAAAATTTCAATTGTAAAAAGAAATAAATTAAAAGCAATTGAATGCAAGTAATCATTGCCATTGATCGGAAATTAGTTGACTTTTCAAGGGGAACAAAGCAACTCCCATTCAATGAACAATAATTAAGAAATAAATACGAAGGTGTTTCGTCCGTTACTCAAGTAATAAGCGACTCCAAACCGGCAATTCAAGCTAGGCCAAATAGTTCCGTGAATAGAAGGGATTAAGAACCAATGCAGACCGCCAAAGAACTCATTCCGATTATGCATTTTAGCTAATTCAATTTTGAGTTAAAAGCAATTTCTGCAGTTAAATTGATATTACTCGAGTGATTGTCCCCCGACACCCTTGTGTTTATGCATTTTAATTCAAAACTATTTGTAAAAATTAAACATTGGAATTATGAAATAGAACTCAAAGTAATTGAAATAAACATTATAAAATTACAAAATATAAGAAATATAATGCAATTTTTGCAAAAACAAATCAAAGAATAAAAAAATTTAAATTAAAAAAATATATAATAAGAAAAAAGAATGTACATGAAGATATTAAAGGCCAGAAAAAGCATTAATTAACTTACCGTATATACTCGCGTATAAGTCGAGATATTTTGGACAAAAAGAAGACTTCAAAGGGGGGGGTCGACTTATACGTGGAGCCATAAAAAAGTAAAAGAATCGGAAGTTCAAAAATGTCTTTATATAATGCAATTGTTTTCTTCCCGCGCTCAAATTGGACGACTTATCAAATAAGCCACTTACTTGAAGTAATTTCATGACTTAAATTATGTGACGAACTAATCACAGAGTTTCATACTTTAACTAGAGTACGTTTCGATTAAACCAAAGAATTTTCTGCCCCCAAACAACCGATCAATATCGAGCAATAAAAAAGTTTCGCCAACACGCCAAGAAAAGAGAAATGCAGATAGTCATTTTTAAAGATCGTCCGTTGATCATTTTTAAAAGAAAAACTTTACTGAAAAACGTTGTGTTTCCATCAGGTGTGCTGGTTCGCGCCCATGAAAAGGGATGGATGGATGCTGACGGAACAGTCGATTGGCTGACGACGAAGGCTCTAGTAGTGATTGTAACAATACAGAGTTCGAGACTGAAAATATGTATGATGACGAGCCAATGACGGCAGAAGAGTTGTATGAAATGTTTGTCGAATCTGACCATGAATCGGACGTTGAAGGATTTTGATTTTGTTTATTTACCAAGGTATTTTTTATCGCATATTTACTTTTTTTCCTCAGATGATTTTGAATAAATGTAGTACTTAAAAAAATTTTTTCGAAGTTTCTCGACGATTTCGGAAGTGGGGGGGGGGGGTCGACTTATACTCCGGTTTCTTATTTTCTACGAATTTTTTATGTCGAAGTGGGGGGGGGGTCGACTTATACGCGGGACTTATACGCGAGTATATACGGTACATTCTTTCCAGTGGGAAGCGGGCAAAGTGTTCTCTTCGCGTCTGACTCAGAAGGATTGTGTTTTCCCTTCTGAAATTCTTTATCGGCAACGAGGGCTTTAAATTATATCAGTCGGTGAGACTTGTGTGAAGTACTTTATGGGAGTGGGAGGGACTAGGAATTCTTGAGAGACGTATATTGTGGAGTTCTTAATTGAGTGAAACCGTCTGTTAAATTTTTGAAAATACTAGTAAATGGAAATTAATTAATTTCTGGCTAATTGTTGTGTCGTAACGAGGAAGAAATTCAGAAAAGGAAAGAGGAATTTTCACTGTCAAAGAGCTATTTGACAGACTAAAAATTATGAAATAGGCCCATTTTTTTAGTAACAGCATAAGTCTGAAGACAATTAGCTTTTTACATTATATACAGCTTTGTAATTACACTATGTACAAATTCTTCAACTGATAGTCATCCAACTTATACCGCCTTCTCAGGTTTAGGAATAAATTATCATATCCCTATCAGTTAACCCATTAGCCGCTGGTGTTGCGTTGACGCAACGGTCAAAATAAATGCGTATATAAATATGAATACCTAAGATATTTTATACCAGCAAATGATTTTCTGTAGAATTATGTATTATGAAGATTATTTCTGTAAAAAAAATATTTGCCTTCAACAATCATTTTGTTTATAATAATTAATCTCATACTTTAAGCAAAATTTAAGCAAAATTTTCGACCGGGTATTTTTGCTGAAAATATTTAACGAAAGAATCGCCGTCTTTACGAGTCATCTATTTTTAGTCAAGGTCACAGTTTATCAGAACATTACATCAGTCAGATGTTTATATTTGTGTTGGGAGGAAAGGGAAAACAGGTGTTGCGCTGACGCAACGTCAGCGGGAAACGGGTAGTCAATCTCCTTTATCACTCATTCCTTTCGATGTTCTGATTCATGTTCTGGTTGTTTAAAAATGCCTAGAACGAGGTATCTTACATTAGAAGAAGCCATTCAAAGATTTTTTGATGAAGACACAGATGATGATAATGTTAATAATGACCAGAATGAAGCTGATATTGTTGTTGTTCCCCCAGAAATTGCAGAAACTAGTGACGAAGAAGAAAGGAATGGCAATGTTTAAATAATGATAATGATATTTTACCAAATGATACTGCTGGGAAGTTGAAATTCAAGTAAGAAGTAAGTTTTAGCCTTCTAAAAGCAGTTATAGTCATACTAAAAAGTTTAAAAAGCAGAAGACTGAAATCTTGAAGTGCACAAAAAAGGAACTGCTAGTTATGTCTCAGGTAGAACATGAAGAAAGAGATAGAAGAGAAATTATAAAAGACAAAATACAAGGTATTATAAAACACAAAATACAAACTAGTGCGCAGATTTTCGATTTTCGTTTTGGTTTAGACATTTACTCTCTTCTTGTTGAACAGACAAATATATACGCTCAGCAAAAAAAAAAAAAAAAAAAAAAAAAAAAAAAAAAAAAAAACAGAATTTATTGCATCTGAAGCCTATATGAGAAGATTTGCTGGAATATTATTGCTTACAGGATATTATTCCTTACTTCAAGAAAAAATGTATTGGTCTTTTGATAAGGACATTTGTGTTCCTGTTGAATTTTTTTTATTTTCAATGTAAAATAATGTATACGAGAATCGATATCACGTTTGCAGTGCAGAAATATGAAGCAGAATTTGCATTTGACAATAGTCAAATTGACAATACTGATAAATTATATGAGGTGAGACCGTATCTAAACTTACTAAATATCACCACTTTTTACTACTGGAAATATACTCTTTTAGATTTCATACGCAAGAATGCACTATTCCTTTTGCAAACTTCTATTGAGAGTGTAGAATTAGCCAGAAATAGATCAGCAACAGGAAGACCTAGTAAATTCAGCATTCAAAAACCATTGCAGGGAGATGGTAGAAATTTTATGGTAAAGTCCGTTGATAACAAAAGACTTTGTTGTAAAGAGTACCATAGCCAGACTGTTTATAGATGCAAAGTATGTAATGTAGCTTTACATCATGATTGTAATCAAGCTTTTCATGCTTGAATCTTTCGATTGAAATAATTTGTATCTGTAAAAGAAATACAATGTATATTTTAATATTAAATTAATTACAAGTAAAGTGATTTGAAGATTTATAAAACGTTATACAGCTAAAAAAGTAATCCTGCTCTCCACTCAAAAGAAACATCACACGAGTACAATCCTACTCACTCAACATCCGTAGTCTTATTCCGCTGACCGTAGTCTTATTCCGCTGACCGTTCCGTAGTCTTATTCCGTTGCGCGAAAGCAACACTCGCGTTTTTCGCAGATAAGAGCATTTTTTTATTTTCAGTGTAAATTTATGTTATAAATGCTTAATTTAATATTTTTTATTATTTTCATGAGAAAAGAAACATTCCTTGTAGTTTTGGCGGTTAATGGGTTAAATGATTTAGAGTGAGTATTTAACGCCTGCTTCTTTTAAGGCAATGGTTAATAAATTAATTAGGTATTAGATTATTTTTGAGAATTTAAATAAGAAGCAAAATTTCGCGTTGTAGATCTATCGTATCTGTGCAGATATTTTTAATTCGTTGTATTTGATTTATTATTGCATTGTTAATTACTTTTTTGATTTGTTGGAATTCCAATTTATTATTTTGTTAGTACAAGATTGAAGTTTCTTGTTTCGTCAAAAAGTAAATTTCTTTTGTAGTTAATGATTTGAAGATCTAGATTGTCTATGCTATTTTGTGAATTATTAGTTTTATTAAGTGTAAGGCAATTCGGATAAATCTCGGAGTATTCAATTTTATTAAAATTATTAATTGTAATAAGATCATCAATATATCTTAAGTGTGGTTGTAGAATTTTTTGGAATTTAAATTCTTTGTTAAATAAAAAGATATTACAGAGCGAGGTACTGGAATGGGATCCCATTGGAAGACCTCTGACTTGTTTAAAAATTTGATTTTGAAATTTGATGTAATTATGAAAAAGTGTGCATTTTAGGTAGTTTTTCCATTTGTTAAGATTCATAATCGTGAACATATCAGGGAAGAGTTTAGGTAGATCTAGTAGACTAGTATAAATTTTTTTCTAGAAAAAGTGAGATATATAAGTTTTCAAAGTCATAGCATTAATGTTCTGTATGTTAATTGTTTGAATGGCATTAATGACAGGAGTGTTATTATGGATGATCCAGGAATAGTTATGATTAGGGTTACAATCGTTGAAAATAAATTTATAGATTTTTTTTAAGTTGAATTGAAAATAATACTCTACATTTTTCTTGTAATTATTAGTTCCGTTTGCTATAAATCTGAATTTAAATGGTGTTTCATGGAATTTGGGAAGTGCATATAGGTTAGTAAATCTGTTGTAGTTTGGATTTAAAGTAATATTTAGTTTTTTATGAAAAGTTTTAATTCTGTTCATTATAGATGTTTCTGTAAAGTTGGCTAATTGATAAGTAGTTGCGTTGAAAAGTTATGTTCATTATAGATGTTTCTGTAAAGTTGACTAATTGATAAGTAGTTACGTTGAAAAGTTCTTTATGAATAATTTCTGCGTAGAATTGTTTTCATATAATGTTAAAGTTATTATTTGCTTTATCTATTTTTGTAATAGTAATTTTTTTTTTTTAATTTTTAATATCTGATGTAAGTTGCGACCAATTCAATGTACTTTTAAACTTGAGGTGATTGATTTCGGTGGATATGCGTTGAAGAATTTTATCTTTCCATTTAAAAAAGATATTTATAGATAAATTCAGTTGATAGCTTGCTTTAACTATAAATTCGATGATGTTGTTTTCGAAAGTCTTGCAACAGTAATTTTTAGTTATGTTTCTGACTTGTTTAAATTTTGCACCATAACTCATTAGTGTTTTTAGTTGATGGTTTTCTATTCAGGTTGATGATGATTCCATATTCAGGTTGCCAGTAATTATGTGCTGGCGAGGAGAATCTACGTAAGTACTGTAAACTGGTAATTTGCAATGTCATTCTGCTGTCTCATTTATTTCATGGTGATTAGTTAGCAAGTTGCTTAAGGTCCTTTGATATTTAAATGCAACTATTGGTATTGTGTCTACAGCTAGGAAGTAAACTTTACAATCGTTGATGATTCTAGAGAATCGAATATTGTCAAACTGCGGATGCAGAAAATTGACTTTAAAATAAATTTTGCGTTGAGTCAGATAATTAGAAAGTCTGAATATACAAAAATCGAGAACCATGTCTTTAATGATTTGTATTCCGTCGTAGTTTTCATGAATGTAACCAGTTGAGAAGTTTCTCGGGGAAGTTTTCCGAGTCAAAAAAAAACAAAAAAAAAAAAAAAAAAAAACATTTCAATTGTTTTGTCAATGCAAGTGTATCCAAAGTGGGTAAAAATCTCGTATTATTTTCCTTCCTCTTTTGCCTCTTTGCGTTTTGTTTCTGTAAAGATTAAATTGGCTGAAAATGGATTTATTAGAAGTATCTCTGTGACTATGTATGTAAGTGTTAAGTCCATAGAGATAAAGTGAACGTTGTTTTAGTATATAGAGTGATTCCTGAAAAATTCGTGCTTTGTGATTGGGTATTATATCTAAGATCTGAAGTTGAATAGAGTTGAAGTCATGGTGTTTAAAGTGCTCTAATTATGCTGTATTGATTTGTGATGGTATATTTATTTTAGTGCTATTTTTTTGTGCGTTGAATTTTTAATGTGAGCTCTTTGGTTATTGATTCGAAAGTTAAGATTGTTTTTAGTCTGTCCTATATATTTAATATGTCAGGTGCCGCAGGTAATCATGTAAATAAAGTTAAATGTTTTTCATAGAAACTGGTTTTTGGGGTTGCTTGTACTAGGCATGGCGTTAAATTTGCAAGTTTGTCATCTAGTGGAATGACATTTAATGATTTCAATTTGAGATATACGAGCAATATTTAAAAGTAAGGATGCTGCTAACCTTCAATAAAGTAAAGTTTTTGTAGAAAAACTTTTAAACTTAAAAATTAAAGTAATAAAAATAAAAGGTGGAGATAATATATATAGTGAGTTCATTAAGTAAGAGATAAATAGCGCTAATAGCTGCTATTTAGCATATCAAATGTTATATGATCTTAAATTCACTTAGTGCGAAATCGAGTTATTCTACTACTTGCGCAATTGCTGCAAAGTAAGTTAATAATAATTTATTTAGTAAAGAAGTATTGATTATATTATCTGCTAAGATTAATTTTAGTAGAATTATCTTAAAAAAGTGCCTGAACAGTTTGTCTTCCGACAACATCTTTCTATTACTGAACAATTAGTAAGACTTTGAGGTTGCTAGCGCGTCTGCTCATATTCGTCAAAATGTTGCCTTACTCATGCTGAACGCGGTGAAAGCATTCAACTTTCTGGTAGACATGAGGAGCTAATATACAAATTAATAAACTTCAGGTTCCATATAGAAATCATACTTCTAATTATGTCATTTTTTGAAAATACGACATTTACTGTTAATATTGGTAAAGCTCAATGAAATTTAAAAGATATCAGAGCTAGAGTAGGGCTAAAAGATATCTTAGGCCCTATTCGCTAAATCTTCTATGTTATGGATTTTCCAAACTAGTAAATTATATAAATATTTTACGGGCTGTTTTGCTGATAATATCGTCTTGGCAGTCAAATCGGCAAAGGCAAAACCATGTGATCCGAAAGCTCTAAGAGTTAATGCCAATAATTGAAGACTGGAGCACGGTGAATATCCATCAATGTGCATAAATCTCAGTTGTTAATTATTCGTAAAAAGCACATGGATATTTTATTTCAAAAAAACCTGACTGTTTTGCTGAAATTATTCCAAAATTACTCCAAGATAAATATCAACCCATCTGACTCATTTTCCTCTTGATTTTTTTATATTTTTCTTAGATATTTTACTTATACGCTGATGCTTTGTGATAGCAATGTTTACACATTACGAAATAAACAAATAAAAAAATGAAAGCAAGATCCTTTTAAACCGTTCCAGCCGTGAGTTCACTTATATATATATATATATTGTTTTTTGTAAATCTCTCAATACCTTAATCCTCTTTTGTAACAGAAAATTTCCACAAGTTTGAATGTTTATAAAATAAAACTCATAGGTAGTTCAGCAATTTTAGAAGGAGGATAGGACTGTTTTCAAATTTCTGTTTCAACCACGGCACTTTACCTGGGTCTAAATAAAATGCCAGACCATAATGGGTAATAGACACCCGAAAATGGCATCCCTTTTGTCGTCATAACTGTTCAATTCTTCTTCTCACATATATGTATATATATACCAGCTGTAGCTTATAATGGAAAGTTATTACGTTCTAAAACAAATCCCTTGCACAACATTTGATGATCCAAGCATGATCTCGTTGCCAAGTAATGAAGTATTGCATCTGCAACTCATGGCAGTTAACCGTATCGTTAAATCTACCTTAAAGACAATATATGTTCATATAACACATAATCGTTATTTCTGGTAAAGACCCCAACCCCTTAAAAACTTTCATACTGCAACAGAAAATTTTCAGAAATCTTAACCATCTATTTCGTTATAGAATGCTTTCGCACTCCCTAATCTCCAATTT
The DNA here is from genome assembly GCF_044657685.1 of Stegodyphus dumicola. NCBI lineage: Eukaryota > Metazoa > Arthropoda > Arachnida > Araneae > Eresidae > Stegodyphus > Stegodyphus dumicola. The sequence goes on from NC_140769.1 coordinate 137,157,221, forward strand.
CTAACCGAAAACTCTTGTAAGCCAATGATTTTTCTACTTTCTGGCTGTCAAAAGTCATGTCCAAACTTTCCGAAATGCGGCCAAAGTTCGAAAAATTGTTTATTGAAAATGACACTTATCGCGCATCTAAGTACGGTATTTTCAAACTACAAAATGTCTCCTAAAGTCAGACCAAGAAGATAAAAAAGTCATCAAGAGGTAACAGAAATGAAAAGGCAAGCACGTCTGTACAATTTTTGCCAATGACCGTCGTTTAAAGAGTTAGAGGAACCGTAAAAAGAGACGAAAATTGGTAACAGAAAGGTGCAGAGCACGTCCTCATCGTAATGCAGTTATAGGCGCAGAAAACGACGGCCCACCTAATAACAGGTATCGGACTCGAAGCTGGTATTCGCCGTTAAAATGGCTCGAAGCTCCGCCCGGCTCCAATAACGGCTATCGCATCGCCAAGTCCAGCAGAAACTATCATTGTCGAAGCCAATGCTGTCATTTTGAGGAAATTGGACATGAATATTACATGGGGACAGAGATGTGGAGAAAATTGCAAAACGCGAAGAGTAGGAGAGAAAAAATGGAAAGGGAGGTGATGTTCAGAAAACTGACAGAAATTTTAAGCAACAGATTCTTTAGATTTTGAAAGCCGTACAAAATTTCTGTCGGATCAGATGAAGCATAAAAATTTGTTTTACCTTCCTTTGAAATGACTTTGGTAAAAAACTGGAAATCCTTTTTTTACGCACAAAAGTTGCCGATTAGTTTAGAATAATAGCTCAGAATTCTCTCTTTAATTATCATGTGAAGCAATAAAATCTAAGTTGGCAGACGAGAAAAACAAAATTACAATCTCCAAATTTCAAATTTCAGTCTACCTCACGGGTAATCAATTTCAAGTCTATAGGTGCCGTATGTTAGAATTCGAAAACATTGAAAACCTGCGGGTAGATATTTATTGTGTTTTAAATGTAATAAAGCGGTTTTCATAATAAAAGTAGTAAACTTCATTAAATTACAAACGATTTCGTATTTTTTAATTAAAGTAGTTATCTATGAAAGAATTTTTTCCTTGATTTTGCACTGCACTTTAGAAAGATTGTTGGTACAATTCACGAACTTAAAATATTTTCCTAGTATGTTGATCGTTTCCTTTTTAAATTAGAAAAACCAAGCATTTTCTTCTGATTTACTATCTTAATATTTTTATTTATTTATTTATTTATGAGGTAATCTTTCTTATCATAGACATTCAGTTTTTTTTTTGCTACTATTCAAAACATGTGGCCTTTACATTATGCTCTACTTGGCCTTTCGACTGATCAGTTTTCAGAGTGTTGCCATTCGTCAAAAGATAAGTTTTTTATTTCGCCTTCAAAAATTTTATCAATCTTTACATGCAAATAACAATGTACTGCCAGACAATAATGTAATTTCTGAAAATGAATTAACACAAAAACATACGTTACAGCACAAAATGAATCGTCAAAATTGAGCTGTTAAAGTTTTAGCACAACTTTACAGCCGTACTTAAATGTAAGCTTTGTAAACAATTTTATAGTTCTTAATTAATTATGATAGTAAACAAATCATGTTTACAAAAATGATTTGTAACGTGGGAACATCTCGCCTGTTTCTAATGCAATATATAATGTCCTGAAACATGTTGCCTGTACCCACTACAATAGATAACATCTTCAAAATATGCACCTGCACAACTATGTATTTCGCAATGTATATCATGTAATTCAATCCCTTTTACTTGAGCTAATTTAATGCTGAAAGTTAGGAGTACCGTTGATGCCGCCGCTGGTGGCAGTACTTATAGTGCTCACTGGAGTCACATTTTCCATCACGATTCCAGGAAATGATGCCAGAATGTTGTTACTTTTCTAGTTAGTGTGTGGGGCTAATACCTGCTTACTTAGGGTAAATATTAGGCGGTCCCCTCACTTCTACATAACATAACATACTGCTCATGTAAGTGAGCAATTTACATGCACTAACGCTTTTCTCAATAATTAAAATAATTATTTCAATTTTGATAATGCATCTAATTAATACAAATTAAAATACTTGCAACGTCATTGTAATTAGTGAAAGGTGTTTTTGAAGCCTTGTTTTAAATACCTGAAACATAAGTGTTTGTTATTCCTAATTATAATTGCTAATTGGATTTAATGAGAGTAAACTGAAATTGAAGGAAAGTGTAGTTAAATTCTTTAACAACACTCGAATTTTGGAAACAAAAAAAAAAAAAAAAAAAAAAAAAACCATAGAATGATATACTTTGCTTAGTCGTTTAGCCTAATGCTCTTCTCTGGAAAAAATAAACAAAGCTTTTCCTGAATTCTTAAAATTTCGGTATAATTTTTTTTTTAATTTTTTTTTATTATTTCGTCAATTTTCATCTACATCACAATGCAATTTTTCATCATATTCCTGATTTAATTGATTACACTTATCCCCACAAGAACTAATTTTTAAGCCGTTTTCAAAGTCCCCTAATGTGCCCTTCTTTTCCCAAGGCTAAATTCTAAATTCAAACACCCTGTTAAGGGTTTCCCAGTGGAAACAGAACAATCCTCGCAGCATTGAACACCTTCTGAAATGTTCGCACTCTCTTCCGCCCCCAAAAGAAAAGATTTATTGCTTTTCCCATTTTTCATGGTTGTGAAAGTATTGCTTCAAATATATGCCTGTATCAGTTAAACAACTAAACCGGACTAGCTTGATAGCTTCATAAACATGTCAAGACCTATCTCTGACCGAAACCATTGCCTGTTATTTCTATGAATTGAACTAGGTCTCAATTTCTAGAAGTTTGGAAGCACTCTACATAAAAACAAACGTGACAATATAGAACGCACTGTGGAGAAAATACAGTCGAAGTACTGAGAAGTGTCTTAAGATTTATCACTTTTTTTAAATCGAGGGTAACAAGGCAATCTGCGGATATAGAATTGTGGAGTGCAGCCTGTACCCATGTGCTAAGTGTTATCATCAACAGAGTGTGCTTTTACAGAATTGTTTACTTTTAGAAATAAAATGTGTTCAACCATAAAGCTCGTTGTGATTTTCCCATCTTCCAGTCATCCGTTATGCAACAGATTTAATCTATCTGCAGTCATCGTTCAGCCACTCCAGGCATGATTGTTAGTTTATGGGTCTTCTTCTCTCATCGTACCATCAAAGCTATTACTTCTCTGACAGCTGATATCTGGCCGGATGTATTTTCTAAACGACAGGAGACTAGATATAATCGAAAACTGTATGACATACACAGCTGTGTATCCTGCTAACTAGTGACTGACTGAAGGAAAATATACATCAGTAATACTAAATAGAAAGCAATCGAAAGCGAGAAAGTGACAAAGGCAAAACATCAATTTATTCATTCTACAATTTTTTTCTTCAATAAAACTCGTGCATAAGATCAGCCCATATTTCTGTGTCTATAAAACTATAAAAATCGTATTTACAACAAATGCATAGTGGAAAGGTGCAAGCAAATCGTGTAAATCTACTTTTGGGGCCGCCATTTCACTAGTGAGTTAGGCAAAGGATTGCTGCGCTATGGCTCATTTACGCCGTTTACCAAAAGCTTGTAGCTCATATATTTTGTCCATTTAGCTATCCTTTAAGCCAGTACCTGCATTCAAGTAGGATAACCGCAGTATAAAATCAAAGAAGTGGGATTATTATTATTATTATTATTATCCCATTTATTTACTTATTTTTGCCTTTGCTTATTACTTTGGTGATTAACTTGGACTGCACATGCCGAATTAATTCCCAACTTATTATAAGCGTACTATAATATTTTAATATTAAATTGCTTTTTGTTAAAAGACGAATGTAATGATATCCACCTGTAATTATAATTAGATCACAGCAAATTAAACAACAGTTCGTTACAACACAGTCCGCAGTGAGCGAAGTACAGCCATAGTTGGTTACAGCTGAAAACATCGCGGCAAAAACATCGCGGACGAAAACGTCGCGGAGAAAACAACGCAAGGCGAAAACGTCGTGCTACAAAACATCGTGTGTTGAGATATTTGTAATCGTATTCTTACTGGTTAAAAAGGAAGTATAGCTTTCTGTCAAGTCCGAAACATTCATTAGCTTTCAGACAGGTCCGAGTTATTCTGAAACTTAAATCTCATTCTGTATGTTACTTTTGATTGGTTAGTTATTGTGTCTTGTTTATGATTTGTTAAACCATGATCTGTTGTAAAGTTATATATATAACCTTTGTAACCACTTATCGCTGCTCACTGGATATTTCCGTGCTGGATGAATTATCATCTGACCACAATCCGGTTCGTATGATTCTGGACATTAGTAGTTATACCACAACAGACACCAGAGCCTTCAGAACTCTCTGGCGTGATTACGCCAAAGCTCTAAACAACATCCTGCCCACCAGCGGCCGAGCGGTAAAGTCGCTGAACACTGGTAGTTCGGTCCGAGGTTCGAATCCCGCGAACGGGCTGGCTGCATGGGCGTTTTCGTGGTTTTCCCCATGTGTAACGTGTATACGAGCCAGTTTCCCTTAGAAAGTCCTCCACGAAAGGCATCCCTCCCTTTAGGCAGATAGCCCTCGTGTGCTTTGCCTTAATTAAATACACCACACCATCTAAACAACATCCCATACACACTACCAACAATACACACTGGGGACCACATTGATAGTTTAATTCAGGAATTTACCACCAAAATAAATGAGGCCTATAAAAATGCACAGCAGGAAATCATCAAGAAAAAGATTCACAGATCTAGAGAGCTTGCCAAGCTTACCAAGGAACGCAACGCTGCTAGACGACAGTTTCAAAGAACTAGATGTCGAGAGGATAAGCAGATCTTCAACAGACTTTGCAACAAAGTCTAGTCTCTCACACAACAACAAGCACAAAACAACTGGACCAGCTACCTCAATTCGCTCTCTGCAGATGATAATTCTCTGTGGAAAGCTATTAGAAGGTACACCAAATGCCACAATAACATTCCGCCCCTTAAAGGCCCACAAAGGATCTTCTACACTGAAACTGAGAAAGCAGAATTACTTGCACAGCTCCTGGAATCTCAGTTTTGCACTAACAACATTCAAGACCCCCAAACAGATATATCTGTCAACTACTTTCACTCCATGCTCCCAACAAATCCATACGCTAACAACATCCCTCCTGTCATGCCTTCGGAGGTGACTAGCTATGTCAATAAAATCAAGAAGAAGAAAAGTCCTGGCCTAGATGGAATCACGAATGAAATGATTAAGAAACTACCTACCAAGATCATCTTTCTCCTCTGCAAAATCTTCAATAAAATGCTTCTGTTACAACACTACCCTGCCTTCTGGAAAACTGCCAAGATAATTCCCATACTAAAACCTGGTAAACCTTCATCCAGTCCTGAATCCTATAGACCCATTAGTCTACTCTCTACGCTAAGCAAGGTCTTTGAAGCTGTACTCCTCAATAGAATTAACAACTATCTGGAAAGCAACAACATCATCATTCCCTACCAGTTTGGATTCCGAAAAGACCTTGGCACCACCAACCAGCTATACAGAGTCGTGGAACTCATCTCAGAGGGATTTCAGAACCGAAGAGTCACTGGAGGAGTCTTTATTGACATAGCAAAAGCCTTCGACAGAGTTTGGCTTGAGGCACTCACCTACAAATTACACAGCCTGGGTTTCCCTGGCTACATCATAAACATCACTAAGTCCTACCTAGCAGGTAGAAACTTTGTCGTTCACGTATCTGGTACAAACTCTACACCTCACCCCATCAGGGCTGGGGTCCCACAAGGGTCCCTTTTAGGACCCACATACTTCAATATCTACGTGAACGACATCCCAACATCACACGACATAACATTAGCCATGTATGCTGATGATACTGCTATCCTATCACAAAGTGCATTTGCTGGTTCAGTTATGCAACGATTACAAAAATACATACATTCACTAGAGGCTTGGCTGATCAAATGGAAAATTCAAATCAATATAAAAAAAAACTCAAGCAATAATGTTCACCAGAAAGCAAAAATTCAAGTCTAACCTGAAATTCTATGGAAACTCCATCCCCTGGGCCAAGCAGGTCCCTTATCTAGGGGTGATCCTCAGTAAGACACTCTCATGGAACCCACACATTACAGCTAGTATACAAAAGTTTCGAGCTCGTAGAGCTAGACTCTACCCCTTAATTGCTCGAAACAGTGTTTTATCTGTCGATAACAAACTGCTCATTTATAAAACCATTATGCGTCCATTACTCCGTTATGCTTGCCCTGTCTGGGCTTATGCTTGCAATCGATATCGTGGAAAACTACAAATTGCTCAAAATATCATGCTTCGGCAGATTGTTAATGCTCCTTGGTACATCAGGAACAACCGTATTCATGAGGAACTTGGTGTATGTATGCTAAGGTCCTTTTATTATAAAATAGCAAAAAAATTCCACATGAAACAAAGTACCCTAACCAACCCTGCCATTAAGATTGCAACATATGATTTTAATGATCTGAATAACAAAGACAGGCCGCTGGCCTTACTAAATATTTGGATTATGTAACTGTGTACTAGTTTATATCTCTCTTATTTATATTATACTGTTTTCTGTATATGGTGTACTTGTACTGCTTTTATACTTACCAGTAGTATATGTTGTCTTACTGCTTATCTATTCTTCGGCACTAAAATCTTCACACTTCTCTGTCCATGTATTAACACATTCCTTTCCAGGACAATTCACCAGCTCGACTGCTTTCTGGCCTTGTTTATTCTAAAAGAAAAAAATGAGTTCAGGCTCAATTTAAAAAAGGAAAAAAAAATAAAAATGAATTAAATAAATAAATAAATAAATGAAATATTATATAAAAAAATAAATAAAATAAATAAATAAAACAAAATTTAAAAATAAAAAATTACAAAAGTAATATAAAAAAGAAAAAAAAAAACTGTTCGATATTCTTTATTTTGGCTAACTGTATTGTGAATCGATACGTCTAATATGATCTACAAGGGGTAGTGCCTCTGGCACAGGCACCCTGGTGTCTCAAACACCGCTCCACTGGGAAGACTTATCGCTGCTTAGTATTATTCTATTATTCTGCTTGCTTAGTATTATTCTGCCTGTACTTATTTATCTGTGCTATTGCTTGTACTTAGTATTATTCTGCTTGCATGTAACTCTGCGTATTACTCTGCATATCTCAGTAATAAATATTTGTTTTGCGAACCACGGCATTTTCTATGTTTAACATCGTGGAAGAAAACATCGCAAAGAGAAAACATCGCAGGTCTAAAACATCGTGGTACAAAATATCGTCGTCGAAAATAAAGCCGTTCAAAAACTTCGCAGTTTGAAAACATCGTCTTCGAAAATATCGTGGTAAAAAATAAAGTATCTACAAATCATCGCATGACGATAACATCGCAGACATGCTTTATTTTTTTCAGGCTTTTTTTAGATTATACGTTTCATGAAAAATTACTAGTAAAAGCTTAAGTAATTTATTAATGACCTTTGTTAGTTAACTATGTCTTTTTAAAATTCTGTTAAGTGCTATAAGTTGCATTACTTTTCTATGCTTAAGTTTCCTTCTTACTTTATCAGCAAAAATGTATTAGTTAATAAAAAATATGAAAGTAAAAATTATCCTTCTTTCCATCTTGCGCTCAATCATTATAGGAATATCCATTTACAATTACTATTAAAGCCTGAAAAAAATAAAACATGTCTGCGATGTTATCGTCATGCGATGATTTGTAGATACTTTATTTTTTACCAAGATATTTTCGACGACGATGTTTTTAAACTGCGAAGTTTTTGAACCGCTTTATTTTCGATGACGATATTTTCTACCACGATGTTTTAGAACTGCGATGTTTTCTCCCACGATGTTTTGTAGCACGACGTTTTCGCCTTCCGTTGTTTTCTCCGCGACGTTTTCGTCTGCGATGTTTTTGCCGCGATGTTATCGGCGGACACCGCCATAGTTTGATGAAATTGTAAAGTGTGGTTTCTTGTGGTAAGTGGTTTTCTTCTTATCTCTTTGGAATTTCTTCATATCTCTGACGCATCTGCTGTAGACTTTTATAGTGTCAAACACACAGTAACTGTTCTATGAGAGGTAAAATGAGCAACGACAGCTTGTATTAATTACAGATATGTTTAACGAAAAATTTATAAAAACGGCATCAGAAAGTAAACATAATTTGGAAGGAATTATGTTCTCAAGTAATTACATATAACGTAAACCTTTTATAAATTACAACAACGCTGCGATACTTTCTCTTTAAAGTCTCTATCATATAAACATACGGCAACATTTGCAGTATGGTATTACAGACTATTGTTTAAAATTTGCTAATTATGGCAGATAAGTAGTTTTGAAACAGGTGGTCACTTTAAAAGCAAGCCTCAACACCACACATGTTTGTTAGAGTCATCAGTTTTAAATTTTATAAAATAAAATAGTTTTAATTTACATGAGTTAGATAGATAGTATCGTTTTAGTTATAGGCCAGCATTCACTCCAAACTATCTACAGAAAGACATCTACTACAGAAGATCTACTACATCTACTATCTATCTACAGAAAGACATATATGCCAACGCTGCCTCTTAACCACGGTTAAATTAGATATGTTATTCTTCTGTTTTGTAACTGTATATTTATTTCAAAGTAAGTATCTTCAATGAAAAGCTGTAAGTTTATTTTTGAATAGAAAATTATATTTTGTTCTTTTTTAGCTGGAATAATTAATTCAAGAGACATATATTTTTTGTCTTAAAAAACTATGGTCGAAATAAATTATTCACGAAATTTATTTTAGAAATACGATGTGTTTCATTGCTAGAAGTATCAGTATGGCTTACTAGGCAAGCAGTTTGTCTTGCGTTATGATGTACCGGAAGAAATTCACTTTATGTCGGTAAAAAGTCAAACGAGGATTTATTTATGAATAAGCCGGCGATTTCATTATTTAATTATCAGCATTGTTCTAGAAACGCTTACCTAAATAGATACACATTACTTTACAAAATATTGCTGTATCAACTTTATTGACCAATTAAAATTTTGCTATTTGAACATTCTGAATTACAACATTCTGAAAATTAACTATATGCGACACTGTGTGGAAGGTAGGGACCCTAGGTTTCACGCAATTGCAACATTTGCCACGGTGCATAAATTATAAAGCAAGGTAACGTAATGTAATGCAACGTTTCATTACGTTTGGAAAGACTTTGCTAAGAACGTTAAGGTTTCATTGATTAGATAAAGCCCATTTAGAGTCATTTCGAAGATAGCTTTCTTCATAAATTCCTCAGTAAAATAAAACTCTTTTTTTTTTTTATTGGGTAAATGTTCGGTACTTATAATAACCGTAATCTTCAGGTTTGATTAAAATTCTTTCTTGCGGAAAGGTCGAATGAGGAAACATATATTTGTTCTTTCATCATTTTCTGACTAAATTAATTGTAAATTCCAATGTTGAGTCTTTTTTTTTTTTTTTTTTTTATCCTCGGATGATTAATGGCTTGTGCTACCAGTCAGCCTCATTTAATTATTCGAACAAGGAAAAGAGGATTATTAGTGTTGCTACAAAAAGAAAAAAATACGATTTCTGCGAAAAGGCAATACAGTATGTGAAGTTACGATCAATTCATTAATGTGATACGCCTCCTTAATGGATTTGTTGCTTGTGGTTTTATTTTAATGATATTAAAAAGTAGAATTAAAAATCTGTTTCGCGAATTAGCACTGATTTCTATTACACGCGCATTACTCTGATTTATTGGTTTTGACTTTTTGATGATTAGTTTTGGCAACAGGATTCTTTTCATCAGAGTTTAAGTAACCATATATGATTAAATATTTTCTGCATTAGTGGAAAGTTTTTTTTTTTTTTTTTTTTTTTTTTTTTTTGTCACTGATCTTTTGTTTTAATAAATTTTGCGAATGAGCTAAATCGAGTAGTTTGGTTAAATGAAGTAAGCGATGGTAAAACATGAAATCAAATCAGCGATTATTGAAAGCATAAACGATTTGAGTCTAAAAATAATTAAATGATGCTGTTATAAATATGCAGTATACCGTGTTAGAAACCCATTTTATTATTCAAACTATACTAAACTAATTATAAAAATTATCTGTTAAGTAAATTAATAATTAGGCTTAGTAAAAATAATTATAATATTAAAATAAAGCCAAATCAAACGCGTCCGTCAAGGGGAGGTGCTAACCTTCTCTCCTTGTGCTGATAATCACTGCCTGTGGGATAAAACCGAAAATTATCAGAAGTGCGTTTATTAGTTTTAAATCATTCAGTTTCTGAATCCGATTGATTAAATTTAAAAAAAAAATAAATAAAAATCGTATGCTTTGCCACCCGATAAATACTCTGAGAATTGTTTACAAGTTCTCTAAAAAGATAATTAAAGATATTGCTGTGAATGCAATGGCAATGGTTGCGAAGTTCATATTAACGTTAATTATATTAAAAGATGACGTATATTCAGTCCGATGTTCAGTTACATAATAGCTTGCCATTACACAGTAAATCAGATGATGAAATTCCATAAAAAATTATCAAATGCATTCTAGGGCAGAGATTGTTGCCGTGCTTCCATGTCGAACTTGATTACGCTATTTTTGATACTTCGAACTATATATTGTTAATAAGTGCTGTTTTGAAATTTTTAGTAGAACACTTTCTGAGAGATGAATTTTCGATTATCACTGTTTATTGCGCCTCTAGATGATTGGCATTTATTGCAGCTCAAGTGCTAAGTTTCGATTTAGGGGCCTTTAGGGTCATGGCATGGTACCTCGAAAGATGAAGATTTTCGAACTCATATATTAAAATCGCATCGTCTTTCAAGCCGAGCGATGCTGTTGTAGCTTGAAATATTTAACTATATAAATATTATTATTTTATTCAATCCCTAGAAAGAATGTCTAATGAGTTCCCAGTGGGGTAGGTATTGATCACCTTGGGGTCGATGATGATCGATAGCGCAATATGTACCTGCAGTTGAGGGCAATAAATAAGATCCCACTGCCACCAAAGAAATAGGTACTTATGTATTATCCTGTCGACCATGTAAGTTGGCGAAAATTCCGCCAAAGGTGCGCCAATGATTCTTGCAGGTTTCTGAAGGAAATGGAGCCATCTTATTTAGTAAACAGTCAGCATTTCGCTTGCTTCGTTGATTTTAATTGTTTTGTTAGGCCCTTCGATTTTACCGTGTTGTGTTTAGAAAGCTATGAATGCAAACTTCACGCGGTTAATTATTCCAATACATTACTGTTTCGTAGGCCACTTTCAGCTCACCATATCTTGCCCATTACTACACACAATTTTTGAGGAAGGATCCCACAACTTTGTTGGAAATAAGTCACTGTTTACTATATGTAGAAGGCAGCTCTCAAATTTTAATCAGTTTTTCCAAAATATTAGACAATATACAGCAGTAACAGTCAATTTATCCTTGTTCATAAAAAAAAAAAAAAAAAAAAAAAAAAAAAAAAAAAAAATGTGGCCTATCAAAAATCATTCGAATTACATCAAACGACAGCGCAGATATTATGAGTCGTTACGTCACGCTTACCCCTAATTATAACAAAATCGCACTGCTTGGCGACAGTTTCATGATCGACAGGATAATATGTAAGTATAAAAAATTATTAATAAATATGATAATTAGTTGCTCATGGATATAAAACTATATCATACCGTAAGAAAAATATCATATAAAATAAATATAAGGGAAAACTGCATTAAAACTATTTAGGATATACTTATAAAAACAATATTTTTTAAAGTATATAAATTTGTATGCAATAAGTGCTATATAAAAAGTGTTGTTGCTTATGCTCAATTGTCTCACGTAGTGAGCCCAAGCCCGCGAAATTTCTCGTGTCAAGGAGGGTAGATTACGCCTGTCGTTGGTAACAACCTTGAGCACCTACCTAACAGGTGACAGTACGATTTGGCTCAGTTCCGCCCTCACCGCAATTTTGATAGAGAGTATCCCAGCGGAGACGGCTCCGAGTGTCTCCCACCCCTCTTCCCTTCCACCAAACCCATGGAGGTAGGAAGTAAGATGGGGTGGCCCTGAACAGGTTTCTCTCGTAACCTGCTCTGAAGCACCGGCGATCCCTAGGTGGTGACCAAAACATTGGGTCATTTACCATTAAGTTCAATGGGTTTTGACGAGATCGGATGTAAATATTTTGTAATTACGTCGTAAATATACATATAAATGTATATATTTTCTTTTGCTGCAACACTTCAGAGTCCTAAGTATATGAAAACAAGATATTTTTAAACAAAATTTCATTCTGAACGGAATTAAATGCTATACTTTTCTCAGAATGGTTTAATTTGAATGAAATATTTTCACAAGTTTTCGTTAATTACATTAGAAAAAAATTAAGGTAATTCGATTTTATTCGGTTAAGGTACAAAAATTAAGATCAAAGTTTATTGCATTATTAATATTAAAATTATGCATTATTTCTTTTCTATTTATAGAGCTTCTTATTAAAATACTTTCTTAAATATGACATGATTTTTTGGCTTCTGAGGCATCTTTTAAATCGAAAAATATAAGTCAATTTATAATTAATGCTCTATTCGGTTCATTTTAAATTAGAGAATTATTAGAAATTAGCGAAATACTTTAAGTAGTACTTAACTTTCTCTGAAAATTTCTGAAAGGGAATAAAATAAGGATTTTTTTAAGTATTATTTAAAACTTGTAACTGAGTTATTATAAAATGTAAGGGGAATAATTCTTTTAATTATACTTATCAGATTTTTTTTACCATTAATTTCAACAATACATATTCCAAAACTCTTTATTACTTTCTTAAGTGCGCATCTCATAGCATTTGCTTTACAATGCCTTTTAACAGATTGCTTTCCAGTACGAACAATTCTTGCTTAAATAGTTTTATAACGTATTTGCCAACAGGATTTTAATTTATGTTTACAATTTAATATTAAGGTCATTACATATTTAGATAACATTTATAATCATTATAAATTAGATACATTTAATAATTTGATTTCTTCACAGTTGTTTATAAATGAATAAATTCTTCATTTCAAATACATTTATAAATAAATTAATGAATATTTATGTATTTTGTTAAAGGCAGATGCATGCATTTTGAAAGCACATGCATTAATACCAATACATATTTCATATTTTTCATTTCCGGCATGTGCAAATCTTTAATTTCTGTGCATTCACTATATTTTATTTTTAATTAACCCAAATAAGTAAAACGTGTAAGCCCAAAGGGATGATTTTTCTGATATATAAAATTAAAATGATGAGTTTAAAATGAGCAGCAGTAAAGCCTCTCCTCTAAAAAATTTTAAAAGGTACATGCTACAATAATATATGGATGTGAAAAAAATTTATTTTATTTAAAACATTTTAACATAAAATAAAAGTAGCAAATACTCTATCAAGGATATCGAAAGACGTATACAGTTTTAAAGGTACAGTAAGGTATTTTTCATTCTTTAAGCATAACATTTTTCTTAAAATTTATATTTTTGTAGTTCAACAGCTTAGAATTTTATAAAACAAATTCATAATCAAAATCGCTGTTTTAGTTATCGAAAAATAACCAAGATGTGATTTTTGCGTAAATGTCACTAAACTATACAAATTGCTATTATCCATCACACTATGAATGTTTCTTTCATGCGAAAGTGTCCCTTTTTCGATTTGTATGGAACTGTCGTGTGTCGAAATACTATCAGAACACTATCAAGCGAGCTTCTGAATGTAAACAAAGAACACCCCATCTGGTGACCCAAGCTTCGAAGCAGTGCTTCACTTCTAGTGCCGGTTGGCCACTCCTTCCTTTCTTACCTCCATTACCAAACCACACGAGAGAACTTTCGGCTTGCCTCAAATTTAGAGTACCACCACGCCGCACCGACGCTATACATTTAAAAACGACCATGCCTTCTCTGGGATTCGAAGCCGGGCCCTTTGGCACGCAATCGGCGACGCTAACAGCCATACCAGTTGGGCGGCGCAAAATGCAAAAGTAAAAAATAGGAACGGAAGAAAATACTATAAAAAATGCAAATGACGCAAAACTGGAATGAAAACCGAGAGACAGATTGAATACTTTTGAACGAGAAATGAACCCTTTAGATACTCGTAACAGCAGTGAACTTATAGAGACTTTTTCCCCATCCGAACTGGGTGTATATCTATCTATCTATCTCTATATTTCTTTAAAGAATTGCAATATTCTGCATCCAATATTTGATTGAAAATTGAAACCAGATCCTTTGCTGTCCTATGAAAAACCCTCCCCTTTCAGTTGGGCAGCTTCTTTATTAAGAAGAATACTATCTAAAATATTAACTAGCTTGTAAAATCGACGATTCCCATTTCAGGAAATAGAGTTCATAAAATAAGTTACTTGTCTTAGAAGGCTTGGCTTCTCGGAGGCTTGCAAGATTTAAGATTTCTCATTACAACTCAATCGCGAGCTCATTCCTCATTTTCCACATCCACCAAATGACTCTCGGGCAGACCATTACTCGCCTCCAACAAGCTTCATCTTCGCAGCGCAAAATCACATTTCACCCGCTGTGATGATAAATGCGAAGTCTTCCCACAAGGCCTGCTGCATTTTCTCCTCTGAATCTCGAGATGGCGCGGAAGTACTGGCAAATGCATTTTTATTGGAAATGAATTGGGAAAGCACTTTAAAGGGATTCTCTTATTGCAGAGATGATGAGACGAGACCCGCGTTTCGTAATGACGACCTTTCGTAAGCAGTCTTCTCCCCAATAAAATTTCCGAGAAGAAAGTGAATATTTGAATGACGAAACCACCATTTGCATTGGAATGAATTGGATATGGGGAAATTTCTGGAAGTAAATGAACAACGATAGAGAACACGTTTGACATTGGAAACATCATTAGTGGAGCCTTTCCAAAATTTTTGCAGCCTTACGTTACGGTATGCTACATAACCGTTAATTGTAATCCATGTACATTAGCTAAATTTGCCGCGAAACATTTAACCACCCACACTGGAGACTATTAACAAATTCGACCACCTGTAACCAGTCTATGTAACGATCCTTAGCGACTGAAAACATTCACGATATGTTTTTGTTTTTCTATTTTAATTTTAATTTTTGTATTCGTCTTTAAATGTATTGCATTATCTTATATTCATAACCAACAACACGAGGGTAATCAGACGCTTCCTGACTACAAGTGGCTGATTAGTTTTATTTTAATAATTTATTTAATAAAGAATTTAAATAAATTATTCAATTATATAAATTCGATTCGCCCCACTAAAATAACCTACGTACCGCGACCGTCTCCGGTATAATTGTTACAAACAATTATACCAGACGGGTAACCGTCTGGTATAATTGTTTTCGCGGGCAGTGCTCTCTTTGATTATATTTTTAATTTAATTACCGATCTCAGTTTACATTTTAGCTCTACCACTGGTGACCAATTGCGGTAACCAGCACTGCGTCTTTTGCTTTAAATTTGACGTTAAAATTGGTTAGGAGATTCTTTTCTTACATTCCCATTATGTTGCTATGTTATGCTACTAGGCTGTTATGTACTCATCTGCCCAAATGCTATCACTGCATGCAATATTGCAGTGTTTCTGTATATCGACCCACACTCCATCAATAGCTTTGGCAGTTGTCGGTGAACAATGGCTTTATGGGAACCCTAGCCCTTCGCAATTAAAATAAAAAGTAGATTTAGATTCGTTGCACCTTCCAGATCGATAACCTGATTGTTCGCCACAAAGAAATGTCAAGCCGTAAATACCAGGCCGTTTAATTTTATTTTAATAATCAACTGATTTGATTTAAACCACAATTAATTTACGATATATTGAACTAATACGTTTGATGGCCATTATTATAATTTATATTAATAATCTTCAAAATGCATTATTATAATTTAATTTACTTTAATGAACACTATTGTTTTAATGAATAATTTTATTTAATGAAAGATGTTCATTATTATAATTAAATTTCATTAAATTTCGGCATTATTAACAGCACTGCTTTAATTTCATTAAATTATAATAATGGTGCCATTATAATTATGATAGTTAATGAAATACCTTCCATTGAATACAATAATTAAATTACAGAGCATCATTGTAATTTAATGAAGGTATTTCCAGTGTCACATATTACGCACCAAGCATACGGAATCACTTGGTTTTATTAATTTAAAGCATTTCCAATAATATTTAAATCCTGAAATGTGCAAATCTCTAAGAGTATCGCAATATTTATAAATTTTTATAGTTGCGAGCATATATTCATATGCAGTTAAAACATTAATCTTTCTAAGGATTCAATCAGTCTGAAAAACAAATATTAACACACCTTATTGTCATTTGGAATATACTTCTGCCGAGCATTTTTCCCTGTGTTTCCTGCGCATATATATTATTCGAAACTGGTAACTAGAAATGTCAGATGTAAAAATATTCTTGATATTGTCATCCCTGTCTTTTCATGGAACATAAGCATAATAACGACGTTCTACTCGTATTTAAATTTCAGCGCCAAGAGAATTGAAAGCTGACAAATGTTTATCTACTGTGTTTGATTTATATGCGGTGTTTAGCATTTCCGGCTTTGTTTGGAGATTATAAATCGAAAAAAAATTAGCAACTGTATGTGTCAACACTAGCGTCATTTTCCCTGAATGCTTTTCTATATTCGTTATTTAAAGAATTAATTAATTTTAATATTTAAACAATTATCAGCTTACGTATTCACAGCAAATGCTTACAGAACGAAAGCAATTGGGAAAGACATAGATAATAAACTTTAAACCCCTTTGTGTAGTTCAGGTTGCAGCCCTTAAGGTTCCGTTCCAGGCTGTGGTATAAATGTCATAACTGGCTTAAGCCGAGCTTCCTTGCTAGGTAACCAGACCTTGCTACGTTACAAAAACAGGTTTAGGAGTTTTGGCTTAAAGTACAAAATTATCAACTTTATGCCAACTTAGCATAACAGCTGACCATTCAGAGCGAACGCACGAAACCTATTGAGCGGGAAAGCTGTAGACACATCCACGCATGCTCAAATTTAGCTTCATTAATTGGCTACGGATTAGACCTTGTCTGAGAGGTGTGAAAGGAGCTTCTTCATTTTATGCCTTATGACTATGCCTCTATGAAATTTATGACACCATCTAAACGGAGCTGAAGTCAACACAATTAGCAATGACATGTTTAGAATACGTCGAAATTCCAGTTATCTGAACTAACCATCCCCTGATTATTGGAAAAATTCGGATAAATGGATTGTGATTTTTTTCTTTGACCAAATATGTATTTACTGAAATGAAATTGACAAAAATTTATTTTGACACTTGAAGCAACGTCAATGAAGCCTTTTCAAAATTTCTGGAGAGTTATATTACATTATGTAATATTATATTACATTATGCTACCGCGCATTTATCACCGACAGGATTTAAAAAATGATATTAATCCTTGAAACATAAGTCATTTTCTATATCGCCTAGAAAATAGTTAGCTTTGAAGTGCTGTTTGTCATTTTATTGGATAAAAATTGCTTATTTTTCAAATTTGTTCAGTTTGTACTTAATTAAGGAATTGTGTTATTATTTAGGCCCAAATTTAAAATTTAGAATTTTTTATTATCTATTTAATATTTTGTAAAAAAAACTGGCGAAGTTTTTATTAACAAACTCAACGATTTCAAAGCGAGCAAGGGTAACACTGTACGGGGGGGGGAAGAGGAAACATTTTTATTTCCAGTGCGCGAGACTGTGTATCGGAAATTCTAAAGATATGCTTGTAGGATTCTCCACTGTGTATTTTCTAAGTTGAAAGTGAAGAATCTT
Organism: Stegodyphus dumicola; assembly: GCF_044657685.1. NCBI lineage: Eukaryota > Metazoa > Arthropoda > Arachnida > Araneae > Eresidae > Stegodyphus > Stegodyphus dumicola. The sequence continues at coordinate 137,175,151 of NC_140769.1, forward strand.
AAGAACTGATAAGCGAATAATCGCTAGAGTTCGTGTGACAGGAAACAACAAGATAGAAGGGTAAAATAACCCTTTATTTTTCAAAATAAGATTTAACAGAACTTCGTCTTTTAGTTGTACAATTAAGCCGACACTTGGGATGGAACTTAAGACACTAAGAAATAGGACTGGATTGGATTATTCAGTTATGGCAAAGCACACCAGGGCTGTCTGCCTGAAGGGAAGAATGCCTTCGTGGAGGGCTTTCTAAGGGAAACTGGCTCGTATACACGTTACACATGCGGAAAACCACGAAAACGCCCAAACTAAGAATTAAACTAAACTAATCTTAACTAAAGAGATATAGCCGAAGCTATCAAAATTCTAACAGAGTTGGCCCCTTAACGCTAATTGACTTCGAAGCTATCAAGGGCCTAAAGTATACAGCCGAGCGTAATAATAGCTTACGAGAGAATAGACTAAAAAGGCGGACGTGTGGAGCCAGAATATCTGGTATCTCTCTCACTAAGACCGTAGAACTTCGAGGTTAAATACCACTCTTCGTCATTAGCATTAAGACATGATTCTAAAACTACGTTCTGGCCGGAAGTGTTAAGTTGAAACTAAGAATCGATAGGAAAGGAAGTTTAACTCAAAATTTAACTGTTAATGAAATTGACATAATTCTTACACGCTCTTTTTTTAATATTTCTTGATATTACTATTAAATTGAATTTTTATGGTTTAAAGTGCGGAATACATGATATTTAATAAATAAAGGTAACGCACAGAACGTTAATAAAACGCCGCTTTGGGGGTAATATTTAAAAGCTTAAAGCCTTCAAATTTTGCTTTTGATAATATAACGAGTTGGGATAAATAATCATTATTATTAATATTTTTCAGAAAATCTGTCTAATTGATTTTTATTAGGATGCTCTTAGTTTCTAATGTATAACTGATAAGTTTTTCGAAAAATTGAGACTTTATTTTAATATTTTAATGAAAAGTGTAATACCCTATACAAAGCACTTTTTGATGAAATAAACTAATGTTTTCATTAACCGCATGTTTGATTTTATTTCTCAACATTTCCTGCTTATCAAACGGTTCGAGCACTTTAATAACTTATTAATTTTTCCATCCTATTCCCAGTAATAAAGCAAAAGAGAAAATAGAAAATTTCGTTGGTGCGGAAGAAATTTAATCATAGGTACTTATTTAAGTTATTATGAAAAAGAACCCCGTTTCCAAAAATAATCACCGAAAACTCAAAACCAATAAATCAGAATAATAAGCATGTGGTTGAAATCACTGCTGCCATAATTTGCAATCACAAATTTTAATTCCTACTTTTTTAATATCATTAAAATGAAACCACAAGCAATAAATCCATTAGCGAGGCATTTCGCCTTAATGAAATGCGCTTTCACATACTGCGAACTGTATTGCCATTGATCTTATGGCAACAGTAGTAATCTTCTTTACTGTATTTTGAATTATTTAACGAAGCTGACTGGCAGAATGAGCCTTTAATCATTCAATAAAAAAATTAGGAATTGGGATTAATTCGGTCAGATATGATGAAGAGTCAAGTGTGGGTTTCTCGTTCAGTTTTTCTCGAGAAGAAACTTTAATCAAAGCTAAAGATTCCGTTTCTTACTTATTAATTATTTCAAATTTATTTACGAGTACGAGGAATTTATGAAGAAGGTGATCTTAAAAGCGCTTTTGCTTAGCTTTTATATGAAAGATACAAAATTTTGTATTTGTCTTACTTTTTTTTTTTGACATTAAAAACATCGTTAACAGAGTGTTTCCAAAATTTTCGGATGGTTCCATTTAGGTGCCATGCACGTCTTAGTAAGCATAGCTTATTTAAGCAATAGAAGATTGAACTGAGTTATTCTTTAAATAATGACCTGACGGTAGAAAACAAAACAAAAAAAAAAACTGTAAAAAAAAGTAAAATTATTAATAAAATTTAAAAAAATCTGAAATTTTCAGATTTTAAATTACGTCCAAAGGGAGTTTATTTAACATTTTTTATGTTACCTTTATTAATTATACATCACGTTCTTCGCACTTAAACCATAAAATTCAGTTCAAGAGCAATATTGCAAAATAGTTTTGAATTGATCATATCTTTAAAATTTCCGATACGCAGTCTCACGCGCTAGAGATAAAAATGTTTTTTTCTGTTTAACGTTGCCATTGCTCGCCTTAAAATCCTTGAGTTTGTTAATCAAAAATTCGTTATAGGTTTACAAAATATGAAATCGATAATAAAACAAATTCCAAATTTTAAATTTGGGCTTCCACATGCCCATATTCGCAGTACGATTACGTAATTAAAAATTCGATGGCTCTGTGTACCGTTGTTTTATCACAATGGGAGAAATACACATACATTTATGCAGATTTTTCATTTTGTAATTTCTCCAAATATAATGCAGGACATTTGGCGGCAACAGTTTGAAATGTGAACCGGACATTTATTGTGAACCAACTCAAAATGTCAAAACGAAAACAATAGTCCTTCAGGGACAAAGCCCCATTGGACTAAAAAAAACTGAAGCTTTAAGATTTTACATTACACAGATATGGGCGTTTTTTTAACGTTTTGAGTGTTACCTTTATTTATTAAATTTCATGTTCTTCGCACTTAAAACATAAAATGGCAGTATCGAAAAATAATTTTAAAATGAGTATATCTTTAGAATTTCCGATACACAGGCTCGCGCTGGAGATAAAAATGGTTTCTTTTCCGTAGAGTGTTGCCATTGCTCGCCCTGAAATCTTCGAGTTTGTTAATCAAAAATTCGTTAAAGTTTTACAAAATATGAAAGAGATAATAAAACAAATAACCAGATTACAAACTTTGGCTTCCAGAGGCCCATATTCGGGTGGAAACGTACGTTATTCAAAACTGGATGACTCTAGGTACCGTTGTTTTATCACAATGCGAGAAACATGCACACATTTATGCAAATTCTGTATTATTTAATTTCTTTAAATATAATACAGGGAGATAATATTTGGTGGCAACAAATTAAAAAGTGAACCGACATTTAAAGTTTTTGGACGCAAAATGCCAAAATGAAATTAATGACCTTCTGGGCCAACGCTCTTTGGGTCAAAAAAAAAAAAAAAAAAAAAAAAGTAGAGAAACAGATCTCTTACAGATGTTTTTCGATTTCTTCATTGTAAGACACCGTAGAAAAGTTCTGGGCGTTAGAAGCTGATGATGTACGCAGTTTAAATTTTATATATTAAGGTCCGATTCACTGACAGTAATGAAGTGATTCAATATCGCGTGTGGAAACGATATTCATAACTTACTTCATAACTGTCACTGAGTCAGGTTTTAGCACATAAGGCCATTTTTCTTAAACGAATAATGTAATAGATCCAAAACTTTCTTTATGAAATCGTTTTTAAACTATTCCACAGTTGGAATTTTATGTAAAAGGTTACTGAATACGATATGTACGCACGATATTGAATCATTTCAGTAATAATGCTCTTAATGAATTAGGTCTTAACACCTTTCTTGGTCCTTACTCGTCAAATATCCCTGATAAGAAGAAGCGATGCATTTTCTAACATTATATCTTGCTTATTCTACACTGAGAAGTTGAAAGCTTTGTGAAATGAAAAATAATAACCCTTTACCTGCCTTGGGTCAGAGAGAAACCGCCATGCCAGTTACAGATTTATTATCTCTTGGAAAATAATGTAATTAATGATCCAATTTCAATGAAATCCTGTTTGATAACTGGTTGAATATTTACAGAAAATTTATTAAAAAAAACTTACTAAGTTGAGATTGAAAAGCAGAAACAATACTGCCATTGAAACATATTTTGGGTCGTGAGTGACTCAGCCTGTTATTAAAATATTAAATTTACAATAATGTTCAAGTGACACATTTTTAACATTTGCAAGATTATGTGAACTAAAGAATGCCTTTAGTCTCGTATATTACACACATGGAGCACATCACTTAATATTTTTTTAATATAGTATAAGCTATCCTTTTAGTTCTTAAGCCTGTTATTTTATATTAATCAGTTTTCCTATCCTCCTCATTTCCATTTTCCTGACAGAATGTTTCTAGCTCGCGTGATATTCAAATGAGGTAGAAAGCAGACAGTATTTAAAGGAATGTTTTAGAGGGTAGAATTAGAGCATGCTCTGCCTGCTGAAGGGCACATTGCTAATTTGGTTTCCTTGCGAGTAGTATTCGGCGGCTGCGCTTTATTCGCGCCATTTGTTTCTGATTTAAGCCATAACGGTTGGCTTTTGCAAGCACGAGTGTTGCCGTCTGTTAACGTTTATTTGATTTATTGAAAGGGTCTTTTACCTCGTTTTCCTCTCTCTGTGGTCCTTACAAGACACAATGATAATCTACTACAAAGTCTTTACGACATTTTGTACATTTTTAGGCTTGCAAAGAAAACGAAACGGCATAAATATAATAACAACTTTATATAATTTATAATGCATAATTAATATGTACAGTTCGAGCAATTTCTAAAGCAAATGCTTCTAACGTCATATAAACATACAAATCACACACAGTACACTACATTTTTTTCTTTAATTAAAACGGTAAATGCTTATTAAGATGGCCGATTTAGATATAAATTTGATTTGAAGTGCGAAGTGGAATTTACTTAAGGGTATTCGGCAACTACGACAAAGCTGAGCTACTTTTATGAAAATGATCAGCTGCTTGTATTCCAAAAAATAAAATCAGCTGCATTAAAGAAATTAATCTATTCAAGAGAGCACTCCATTCATTCGCCTCTCTCTGTGTTCCTGAAATTCATGGCTGTCTCCTCGATGCCCTAGTCTCTCGAAATGAATTATGTCAACAATTTTCTTTCTCATCTACATAGCTAATTACAATTCAAGTCCGGCAGTGAGTGCACAGCTCTTAGCTGCGGACATTGTCCTTTCGATTCTGAGATGCTACGCTGTGGTGCGATTATATGGTGGAAGCCTGTGTATAAATTGTAGAAGAGGTAAACGTCTTACAAAATATGTTTCACTGTGTAGAGTAGCTCTCTGCCAGACAATGAAGTCTTAGTCTTTTATTGTGCTCGTAGAATAAGCTTAATGTTAAACCTAAGGCTTTGAAGAAGATTGCGTACCCATAGAAAACTTTAATGACAAAGTGCTCAATAGATACTCAAGGGAAAGACAAGGGAAAATTTTATTCAGATGGATATCAATATAAGAATGATGATGTTTTTAAATAAAGAAAATCAGACGAATGTGTATCGAAGAACATAATATATGCCGGTAGAAACATTTTTCATTACGTAAAACAATGCTCATATCACTGAGAAATGTTGCAAATTAAAGTGTACCGTAATTTATATCAAATAGATGCATTATTAAAAATATAAAACTACTAAGAACTTTATTGTTAATCTGTAACATACAGTATTTTATATCAAACAGATGTAGTATTCAAAATTTAAAATAGCCTTAAACCGCTACGAATTTTATTGCTAATTTGTAACATACAGTATTTTATATGAAACAGATATAGTATTAAATTATAAAATAGCCTTAAACTGCTAAGAACTTTATTGGTAATCTGCAACATACATTATTTTATATCAAACAGATGTGGTATTCAAAATTTAAAATAGCCTTAAACTGCTAAGTACTTTATTGGTAATCTGTAACATACATTATTTTATATCAAACAGATGTGGTATTCAAAATTTAAAATAGCCTTAAACTGCTAAGAACTTTATTGGTAATCTGCAACATACTGTATCATGATCACTGGTGTTAACATATATATGTCATCAAAATAAAGGGAGGATATAATTTGGGGGGATTTCATAGTGTCAGGGGGATTGAGTTCAGCCTTTTATTCAGTTATTAAGCATTTAGTTTTAGTTTATAGAGTCTCATATTCTTTAGTAACATAAACTACCGAGGTCTAGATAGACTGTAGAGGAATTATCCTCTGGTCTTATGACATAGACAAAGTCAGAAGAAGGGTGTAAATAACCCTTTATTTGAACACAAAAAGTTCACAGACGACCACACTTGAGTTTACATAAGGCGGCACTTTTGGCTGAAAAAAATTTTTAACTTAAAATGAAATATAATTAGATTAGCCTAACGGCTCACAGGATAATTTAAACGCGCAGGAAGGCTCTAGCTCGTAGAAGCCGGCGGAACAAGCTTAATGGCTAGAAACATTTAACGCCACAGAATCAATTCGCTATTAAGTCAAGGTAGCAACGTGGCTCTTAAGCAGACATAACACGTTCTTCAGACAGCTTCCGAAACTTTCGCTTAAATACCATATCTTTCTCCCTTAATTTGAATATACGCACGCTAACTGGTTTACATTCTGGCAGGAAAGCGTGGGTGAAAAGGCGAGTGACAGGAAAGTTGCTTTAACTAAAAATTAACTGTTAGCCGAAGGAAATAAATAAATCCTCACGAGTTTATTATTATAAAAAATTACTTTTACTCTAGTTTTGGTTTATATTAACATTTTTTATACTTTTTATTATTTGGTTTATAAAAAGCGTAAAAAATCATCTAAATCTAGAAAAATGTATATATATATATTTCGAGTTTTAAAAAGGAGGAGGAATTTATCTTCTAGAAGTGGAGAAAGCGGTGTATGAGGAAAAAAATGGTTACGAACTTCTGGTCTAGAGCAAAAATGTTTTAATCGAAGGTTATTTAAACTAATAATTTCCTCGCTTTAGACTGGACAAGTTTATAAAAATGCCTCTTACGTTTTAGTAGCACAAATTTTAGTCACCCGAATCATACTCGGGAACGAGTGCTTAAGGTTTAAAATAAAGTTATATTGAAAACATTGACGACCTTAGAGGCCATTGGTCACGTACTAAGTTATTGATACAGATGGTTATATTTGGTACAGTGGCAGAACTCACCGTGACGCATGAATGATAAATGCGTCATAGAGTAAAGTAGCGTAACGTAACTCTTTAGATGTTCTGGAAAAATTCTGGTAAAGAAGTTTATAATGTCAAAACTGTTAATGACAACTTTTTTAGCGAAAATATAATTAAAAACTAAACGATTCTGTGCCAGATACGTAACAAATGGAGTAAGTAACATATCTGATGGCATTAATATAGCTTAGTGTATTTTATTATATACTAAGTGAAACTATTATTTTATTACATGCCATTATTCGAAATTAAAACATACTGCTGTTTCTTTGATACTAAAAATATTTCTCATCTTCCCGAAAAGTGAGTCTTGTGGGGAAAAAATCTCATAGGAAAAGCGTGCGTTTTGCTTTCTAAATCGACTATATATGCCAAATCTTATAAAGTACTTCTGGGTGTAAAATATTAGGAAGATTTAGCATAAGAGAAAGCAGCACCTGTTGTCGAAATAGTTCTAAAATCGAAGGGATAGGGTGCTCGTTCAGGGTACTGGTCACCAGTTATCTAGTTCACAGACGTATGAGGCAGAGCCGGATTTAGACTTAATAAGGTTCTAAGCTATTTGTGATATGGGGCTTTTTGTAAGTCTGTTATATTATATTTTAATTTTTTTTGGGGGGGTGCCTCCAAGAAAGTGGGTGCTTAAGCTATAGCTTATGTAGCTTATACCTAAATCCTACACTGCGTATGAGTTCCTCGTCGATGACGTTCAACTCTACGCTACTTGTATGGGGTGGTGCAATACATTTATACAGGTTAAAAACAAAATTAAACCGTCACTGGTGACCATAACGATCGTTCACCGCCGATAATTTTCACGGTCTCTGCTGACATGTGAGTTGACTGTCCTCGACGTGGAATCGCACAGTGTGTCAAGCAGTGCTGAATGGCAACACTTGACAAAGCGCATGGGTTGATAAATCCATGGTGCCGTGCCATAGAACTAAACTCTGAAAAGATAATGCTAAATATATTTCTAATGGCAAAAATCTCATAAAAATGGAGAAGGTTTGCGGAAGTGAATCGTGACTCTTCGTCTGATGAGCTCACCACATGCGTGGTGTGCCAGTTCAGGAAAATTTTCCAGAATGTGCATCTGTTCCCAGAGATTCAAACAGAAACATCCGGAGGATTCTCTCTCTTTTCGTATGTGTGCATGTATGTGCAGTGAAAAGAGAAATCGCAGTGATTGCAATTCATTCCATTGGGCGATAAATTCATTCTCCGGTTATCTTAATGGCGCCATAATGGTGTGGGAGAGTTCCTAGATAAGCTGCAGCGGAAGCTCCTAATGCATAAACCCTACCTCATTACATAAGCTAATTAAAAGTTTCTTTTCCGGAGTTTCCCTTTTTTCCGGTACGCATTTGTGGTTCATGAATAGAGCTCCGTGTCTCTTCCAAAGTAGCACGAGAGGTGGCAGAACGTTGGACGGTTGCCGAATTCAGAGAGAATAACAGTCTATTAAGGCGCAAATGAGAAGTATTTTTTTCCATTCTTTTATGAATAAAATGGCGATTTGAAAGAGCTTAGAAGCATTTGTAAAAGGAGTACATTTATTGCTTTATATATTTACTAAACACTTTTCTAATGAAGTTTTATCTCGTGTGTTTGAAATGAGGCTGCTGTGTTTCAGATTAATTTAATGATACATCTTCATCTTCCAAATATTGCAAAAGAACTAATTTGTTCAGAAGTTGTCATCGTAATTTCAGGTAATGATATTTTCTTCCGTAATTCACACCTTTGTACCAGTTTTCCAAATATTAGCGGTTTCCAAGTGTTCTTCAGGTTTGATGCTAGAAATGTCCTTAGCGGAGTCTTTCCAAAATTTCTGGGCACTTTACTACGTTACGTTACGTTATCGTGCAAATTCCTCCAGTTCCTTTAGTAATTTTTTTCTAGGCGGGAATCCGCATTTCTTGCTTACATTACAGTAATATGACTCTCAGCCCGTTGCCATTTAGCAAAACAAAAGGTCTTTAATTTATCTTTGATATATTGTAGAGACATTAGGTATTTTTTTTGGAAGCGAGAGAGATGAAAAATTAGCAAACGCCTTCGCAGGGAATCAAACCGAGGACCTCTGGATACCGGCCCAGCGTGCAGAACCACTACACCACGTAGGCACGCCAAGAAGGTGGGAGAAATACCTTGTAATATAATCAGGTTATAATAACTAGCAAACAAAATGACCGGAAAGCAGTAAATGCAATGCTAATTAATTTAAATCTTTTTAATGTGATCTCTAATTATATCTGATTTATATTAAAATGCATTTAATTAACAAATAAACTGATATATGGTTTCCAATTAAAATGTTTTTAATAGTCCGATTTAAACTTAAGTATTTTAATTTAAATAATTCAAAATAAATCTTTAATTTATAATGATAATTCATAACTTTTATGAACATTTGCAATGCTGTTGTGATTCATTAAAAATATAGATGTTGCTATATGTTACGTGCTTAATAAAGAATTCTCTAGATTCCAGAATTTATCATAACTTTTAAGGCAATACTACACTTTAAATCCATGCAAAATTTTTGCTATAGGTTTATCTTCTGCAGAGTCTTTTTTAAATTTTCGAAACATTTGTTTGCTTTACGCTGTTATGCATTTATCATCCACATGCCTTAAAGAACTTGAAAGTCAAATTTGATTTAGTTTTATTTTAGTAATCTATGCAATTTATATAACTGCACGATACATTTAATATAAAGCATCTTCATTTGATGATTTTTGTGAATATTTGGACAATTATTGTGTAAAGAAATTAAGTTATTTCCAAACAGGAGAGATGAAAAATGAGCAATGCCCTTGCCGAGCCTCGAAACACCGATCTCTCGAATTAGCATCGTGCTGATCACTATACCACGAAGGTATGCTAAGAAGGCGGGAGAAATACCTTATATACTCCCCATTTTAAAGGGCGAGTCGAGTTAAGGGACCCAATTGCCAAATTCTGGTGGTGAAGAATCATCATTCACCACCTTTTTAGTTCGGGAGCTACTTTAGAGACATTAGGTTATTTCGAAGCAGGAGAGATGGAAAACAAGCAAATGCCTTCGCCGGGAGTCGAACCACGGACCTCTCGAAATCGCGTCGAGAGTGCTGACCACTACACCACGGAGGCATGCTAAGAAGGTGGGAAAATACATTATAATTGTAACAAATAAAATATATTTATATCAGATGTTATGTACTTGGTGACTTCTTAGTGATCATGGATAAAACCTCTGAAACCTGGTAGTTCGATCCAGGTTCCTGTCCTCATATTTATATAAATGCCAGCCACTTCTCCATAGAAGGTACCCCCTTTACTTTACGCACTGCCCATATGTACGTTAGTGATGTGTTTTGTTTTGTTTTATACGGGAGCAGTCCTTCCGCCTGGTTTGTTGAACCCTATGAAGAAAAGCAGGCGCAACCCTTCCAACAACAAACGACACGAGCCGGCGAGCCGGCCATGTCCAAATAAAAACAAAATCAATTTAGAAGCTCAACAAAAAAAAAAAAAATAAAATAAAATAAAATAAAATAAAATAAAATAAATTAGTTTAGTAAACTAAAAAGAATAACACGGCACATAAAAACACAAAAACATTTAAGCTGTCCCTGCACCTTTGCATACAAAGTTTTTCTCTCCCTTTAAGGGTAGTTTACATAAGTTGAACGCTTTCAGTTTGTTAGCTTGATCAATCAGAGATACCGGTGACATGTTTATGAGAATTGATGACTTTTATAATGTCTTGTGCAAATTTTACTCCTTTTCTATAATTTTGAATCATTTCTCTTACATTTCCGATTCCATGTAAGGCTCTTACCCCTCCGGTAAGTGTACAACTTTCAATAAAATGAATGCAGTCATCGGCAGTATCACATTTAAGACATAAATTTAGCCCCTGGAGGTGGAATCTCTGTAAATACATACGTAAGCGTCCATTACTAATTGATTATAGTCTTTATCGCAAAATATAAACATATTCTTCTTAATTAATATATTTGACAAGGTCTTTGATCTTCTAGGAGACACATTCCATTAATCAAGTTAGTGATGTGTACTCTATACGAATCAAACAAAGAGACGAATTTAATGCAGAATTGTTCAGTTTCTTCCGTTGCTTAATTGCGTGGTATAGCATCGTATTTTCCTTACCTTTCATGTTCTCATAAATTCTGCGATTGGATAGAATTTGGGATGACCGTTAGAGAATTCTAGGTTAAGTTAGATTAAGATTTTTGGATATGGCAAAGCACATGAAAGTTACCGCCTAAGAGAAATGCCTTCCTGGAGGATTTTCTTAAAGAAACTTCCTAGTATTCATGTTACTCTTAACTAAAACCATAAAAATTAACCATTCAGTCAGACTTTCGCAGAGAACGATTTCGGGTGTCTACGAGCGGCCCAGCGTTAAAATCCGTGAGCACTGGTAGTTCGGTCCGGGTTTCGAATCGCTGCCAACGGGCTGGCTTGCATGGGCGTTTCAGGAGTTTTTCCATGCGTATTTCCCCATGCATTTCGTGGTCTCTATGTGTATACGAGCCAGTTTCCGTTAGAAAGTCCTCCATGGAAGGCTTCATCTCCTTAGGTAGGTAGCTCTCGTGTGCTTTGCAGTAATTAAGTAAACCAAACCGATTTCGGGTATCCAGCGGTCTTAATCCCTCAGCCATTGATTTGGCTAGAAAATTCTAGCATTGCGTAATTAACTAAATAACATTTTTAAATAAATTATTGCCATGAGGAAGTTGAAATGTTCAACATGAAAATACGAAAACATATAACTACCGTTTGCAGCTAAGATTATTCGAGAACGATTTATTTTTAGAATATTATTCACCAGTATTTGCGATTCTACTTCACCCTAAGATATTTCCAAACACGTTAGAACACGGAAGTACAGAAGCAGAACAATTCATTAAAATATCCCAAATGGATTGATATTTTCATTAGATTTTTAAGGTATTTTTCATCCGGTAACAGAAATGATTGAGGAGGAAAAGTGTCTTATTGAAAATACTTCTTTATTCCTCGTGTTATCTTGTCATCCTTAACGACATAGCCTATATCGGTGGTCGTTAAATATTCAGTGACATGTAAATTTCTAATGAAACATTATCTTCATGGGATATTCCTTTATGATTTAATGCTATCATTTTTTTTATTCTGGTTATTCTGCAGCATATCGCAGTACATTTTTATGGGTGTCTCCACAATTTTATTTATAGAACTTATGACCAAGAATGCTGCGACTGTTGATGTATTTCTTCTTTCAGTTAACAACAACTCTTAACAGAAAAATATTTTTACATACTTTGTTATATACCTCTTCATTCAAAGTTGAGGGAGAATAAAAATAATTAGTGCTCTAAAGATAACAAAAAATTATCATAGCGACGACGTACGGGACATTGCCTTACTTTCAAGATCTTCTGATCTATCTGATAATATAAGAATTATATAGAATTTGCTAAATTTTTCCCTGAAAATCTGTTTTAATAAAATTATATATGGCTATTAGAAAGGCTTATGAATATTAGATGCCTCTCCATAGATTTTGAAAAAAAAGACTTGGAAGACTATTTTTGCAATCAGTTCAATGGCTACTAAAAGATCAAAACTCTTTGATGGTTAATTTGATCAGTAAAGACATGTAAAAAATCTACAAAAATCGCTTCAACATAAATTTTAAAAGCTATATCGATTTTTTAATGATTGATGTGAAAGATCAAAGGTATGAATGCACAATTTTAATTAGTACGTTCGATTGAAATATGGACGGAAAGTGATATAAAAATTTAAAATCTGGCAGAAAGAGAAACTTAAGTTGGCGTATATTTTTAATAAAGCTATGTTGAATTCGAGAATGATTAGAAACATTTCCCTCTTTTTCAGGAGTTCAAACTGTTGGAAAGGACAGGGAAAAGGACAATACGGAAATCAAATGGCAGAGCAAATGGAAAACTAATACGACGCCATTAATCGCGGAAAACCAAAAATCAGACGAGAAAGATTAGCCTTAATATTACTAAATAAAGAAATTAGTTTTTAATTAATATGAAAATCTGCATAGAAATCCAATTTACCAATTCAAAATTTACACTAAGTGTAATTTCCCCAGAAATATTGCAATTAAATTGCAATTAAATGACCTATTGTGATTAGGTAGAAGATTCTTTTATTCCTTATTTAGAAAACAGGAGCCATGTTCGGAATTTTAACGCTGTTTTAGTTCTGTCGGTATTTGTCAGACCTCATCCCAAGATATGACATAAAATTTCTAAGGAATCAAAATAAAAGTCTGAATGTTTTGGAATAGACCATCGAATTTCACTGAATTGTATTATATTGGCCTAGTGCCTTATTTTCGCATTTTTTTCCTTTCTAATCAGTGTCTTAAAAATAACAGCTTTGCGTTCTTTAAAATTTTGTTAAGTTATTTATAAAGTTTGGGTATGTTTTTGTACTTATCTACGTATATTAAAATTTAGTGTTAAAAATTAAACGGTAAAATGTAAACAAAACTGACAAAGACGTGTCATGTAATCTGCAAAACTCTCTAATCTACTCAAACCCTGGTCCCATGGTGTGCTTATTATTGGGATTTTACTGTACTTTATTTCAGATTACTATTTTAAGTCATTTAAAGTAGAAAAATAGCGTACTGAATTTAATGACATTACTTTGCATGAGCGTCTACTAATCAATCATCTTCGGTGCTTTTAAAATATTGTTTCCTAAATTGGCTCATAGCAATATTCCGATTAATTCTAAACTCGGTAAAATAAAATATTTTAGTGGAGCTACCCTATTTTCAGAAGCAACAAAGGCAATTTAAATTGCTTATATAATTCTTCGTAAAATGTAAATATGCGGCTGTGCCATAGGCTTTTATACTTGCATCTGAGAAGCAGTGTAATTAGAAACTTGCAATGTTAAGATTAGAAAACATGAAACAGTAAAGAAGGTTGGAGATTTCAGCCATCTGAGGCAGTTCTTCACATCATTTTTTCCATTAAGAGGACAAATTTTCAGGAAGTGGTTTATTCCAGTCTATTTATGACTACCAAATCTTTTGCATTAAATTTTACTCTAGCATTTAAAAATCTTAAAATTCTAGTCGGATGGAATATCCAACCTAACACTTGAAATAGAATTTCTTTTGTTTATATTGGTTTAGATGTAGTTATTGATAACTTAATGAACTACTATTTTGTGTTTTTACATTTCTTTTTTTTTTGTATTTTTCCATACTTCAAATCTCACGCATGAAACATGCATGAGCACCAGTGATGTATAATGAAGTGCTTTCAGAATTAAAAAAAAAAAAAAAAGTTGGCTTAGATGCCAAGAACAATAGGTTTCGAACTTCAAAATACAGCAAATCCTTTGAAGTTTCTCACCCTATACCCCCAAACCTTGTAGAGATATTATTATTTTTTTTTTTTTTAACCAGGAAAGATGAAAAATTAGCAACGCCTTCGTCGGGAATCGAACCACGGACCTCTGGAATACCGGCCCAGCGTGCAGAACCACTACACCACGAAGACAGGCTAGGAAAGTCGGGGAAACACCTTATATACACCCCTTTTTAAAGGGCGACTGGGGTTTTTAGGGGACCCAATCGCCAATTCCTGGGTGTGGAGGGTGAAGATCTACAATGCTTTTAGTTCGAGCGTCACTGTAGAGACATTAGGTACTTTTTTTGGGGGGGGGGAACTAGGAAAGATGAAAAATTAACAACGCCTTCTGCGGGAATCGAACCATGGACCTCTGGAATACCGGCCCTGCGTGCAGAACCACTACACCACGAAGGCAGGATAAGAAAGTGGGGGGGAAATACCTTATATAGTCCCCTTTTTTAAATGACGACTGGGGTTTTAGGGGACCCAATCGCCAAATCCTGGGTGTGGAGGGTCATAATCCACAATGCTTTTAGTTCGAGCGCCACTGTAGAGACATTAAGTTTTTTTTTTTTTTTTTTTTTTTTTTTAACCAGGAAAGATGAAAAATTAACAACGCCTTCGCCGGGAATCAAACCACGGACCTCTGGAATACCGGTTCAACGTGCAAAACCACTACACCACGAAAGCACGCTAGGAAAATCGGGGAAATACCTTATAACCTTAAAGTGGAAATTTTCTCCATTAAAAACTTCAAGATTTTCATCTAAAAAGATGTCTTCTTTAAGCCTTTAGTTCATATAGTTGTTTTAAGCTTAAAGTGGCATTTGTAAAGCTACATGCTTGCTTCCTTAGAAATCTGGATTGATTCTAGATCGTAGTTAATGCTTCATTAATTGTTATTTCATGAGTCACATCATCCACATATACATCCTCATTCAAAAAGTTAATTATTGTAGGACTCATTAATTATTGTAGGATCTATTTTTAATTTAACAAGCTTTACCGAATTACGAGTGTCAAAATGCCAATTTCATTTCAAGATTAACCCAGAGAACGAAAGGCGCAGAGAAACGTACCTGAATAAAATCTAGTAAATGTAACTGTTATTGCTGTTTCCTTAAGCAGAGGATTTTGTCTTCATATCCTTTGCACACTATATCCGGTGTACGAGATGTGTAGTTTACAAGTAACTAGGAGTTCACGCGTGTTGGTCGATACTGTAAAGTTTGCTATCAATTAGAAGGGGCTCTGGTCTTGCAGGATCGAACAGATGTATGCACGTTCGCACGATTAGAAACTGCTTGCTCTGGACAACAACCAGCCTCTCTAAATATTTAACAATATATTCGATTACTTAGGTTAATGGAGAAGTGGTATTAGTGCACCGTGTTTCAATGTCACGAATATCATTTAGCATTACATATTACACATAAATTTTATGTAGCAGCCTAATGTAGGTTTTACATTGCTTTAGGAAAACTAAAAATAGAAATGCAATAGAATTCCGGTAATCGGGCTATCCGCGTTCATTTTTGGATGCAAGTTGAAAAATTTTCCGAATGAATAACTGTTCTTTTCTTATATAAATTATGTAATTAAACATGCGTTGTTAACAAAAACATACTTCATTTGTAATATATTTTAACTGAAAAGCAAATTTATTTTAAAATTGAAAAAGTAATTAATTTATTTTATTTTGTTTTGATTAATTTTGTTCTCTATTTTCTGCGCTAAATATTTTTACTAGCTACGATATTCCTTTACACAAGCATATTGCATTTTTCCGGACAGTATTATCATTAACGTTTGAAAAATTAAATTGAATCAATCTGAGCAGTAATTACGCAATATATTCTTCCTGAAAGTCCGAAATTTTACTCAGGTTATCAAACTGTTGTTAAAATATTAATATACACTCATGTCCATAAATTAAGGATAATGCAAAATCAGGCAAAAGAAGAGTTAGAAGCAAAACAAATTTTACTTATTTGTAAAGCTTATTTATTAAACAAAAGATAAAGAGCAAAAAAAGATGCTATATGTTTGATATTATTAAAAAAATTAGCGATTTTTTCCTCCCTGGAGCAAATTACAAAAATAAACCATTTACAAAAAACCAATATTACATGGTTGTTATGATTTTTAATACATTGTATGTCTCCCAGACGATGCAATACAGTCCGTACAACGCCTAAACATGCATAGTATCAAATTATCGATCTGATTTTGGGGGATATTACACCACTCAAAAAGCAATGCTCTCCGAAGTTCCGGTATATAGGAGGCGGTTGACGGGCTGAAACTTGTCGGCCAAGCATGTCCCATATGTGCTCTACTGCATTCAAGTCCGATGAGAATGCTGCCAGTCCATACGGGTGATATCCTCCGATTGAAGGCATACATGTTGTTCCAGAATGACGTCCCGATAGATTTGGCTTGTCATGGTTCCAATTTGAACATGCAGGTCAGTTCTGGAACCCAGAACAATTCCACCCCAAACGAGCACTCCTGCACCACCGTAACGGTGTCGTTCAATGATGTTTTCTTGATAGTAACGGGTATCTGGAGCTCTCCATATGAAATTCCGGCGAGAATCAGACTGCAAGCTAAACCTGGACTCGTCGGAAAACATCACACAAGCCCGCTGTTGCGGTGTCCACAATGCATGCTCTCTACTCCAGGCTAACCGCAGACGACAGTGAGTTGCAGTAAGTGGAACGCGTCTGACAGGTCTACGAGCATATAGACCAATCTGCCCTAAGCGTCTGTACACGGTCTGCCTTGAAATTGTCGTACCAGTGGCTGAAGAGAGCTGACAAGACAGGTCTGAGGTTGTGCTCCGCCTGTTTCTTTTGGCAGTAACTGCCAAATACCTGTCCTCATTCGGCGTTGTAACTCTGGAGCGACCTGTGCTATAACGTCTACTCACATTACCATCATCTTGAAATCGTTGCCAAAGCCTGGAGATGACACTCTGGGCAATTCCGAGTTCGTCTGATACTTCCAGTCGGGCACGCCCACATTCCAGACGGCCGATAATTCTACCACATAAAAAATCATTCAAATGCGTCGTGTCATAACTATTCGATTATTGCACTGAAATGCTTATAAAGCGCCTGCGAACAAATTTACTTCTTTGCCTGTATTCCTTATATATCACTCTCTTACACTCTCGTCATTGTGACGTACCATCAGTATCATCTGGTTACTTCCTGAAATTTGCATATGATTCTTGAAGATGTGTGTAGTGATTTTACAGGTGATATATTTATTTTAGAATTTGATTTCCGCGTGACTCCGAATTATCCTTAACTTATGGACATGAGTGTATGTAGTGCAAGTTCTATTGTTGATTCCTCGTGAACATCAAATATACAATTTTGTGCAGTAAAGCTAGTAAAAATGCAGAAACAATAATATTCTAACAGGAAAAAAATCTGAAAGTGTCCAGATTTTTAACAGTGGCCTAAAAACTTTTATTAAGGCTTTTTTACGCCCTCGATTAGCTCTCAGGCTACTATTCTGTTGTGAAATTCACTACTAATCCATTTTTTTTTGTACTTTTAGCTTTATTATTAATCGTCATTTTCTTCGCACTCACGCCATATAGAATTCAAGAACAAAATCACGAAAATTTTAAAAGCTGTATGTGTTTACAATTTCCCGGTGAAGTGTTAAATGCTGGCATACATTTTTTAAAATTTTGTTTCCTCTTTTCTGAGGAAATTTCACCATATTAATATTCCCTTTTCTTAGTAAGATGGCTTTCAAAAAGTTTTTTGTCTTATTAATATTAACGTTATGCATTAAATAGCACGTTGTTTGCATTTACGCCCCATAAAATTCCATTCAACATAAAAATCACAAAATATTTAAAAACAGCATATCTTTAGAATTTCCGATAGACAATCTCGCGCGCTGGAGATAAAAAAAAATATTCCGTTCTGTGTTGCCACTGTTCGTTTTCATATCGTTGATTTTGTCAATAAAAAATTCTTAAAATTTTATAACATATGAAATATAAAATTGGTAATTCAAAATTGAAGCTTCCAGCTGCATATGCTCGGATTGAAAACTACTGAAAACTTGACAGCCCAAAGTGCAGTCGTTCATTCACAGTACAAGGAACATACATACATACATACAGATTCTTCAATATTTAATTTCTTTAAAAGATGATAATATTTGGTTGGAACGATTTCAAAAGTGATTCGCCGTTTATAGTGGACGACGCAAAATCCCGTTCAGAGACTAATAACCACTTCCGGATAACGCAATTTTGGACTAATAATTGAAGTTATGTGATCTTTTTTGTTCTCTCGTATTTATGGAAACCGGATCGTGAATCTCTGAACATATTCTTCAGCTTATATTTGGATATACTCGTATATTTCCCTGTCTATTTAAAATTAATTTTGAGTTTATATGTGTAAGTAACATGTGTAAAAAAGTTATTTATCAGTAACATTTTACAGCTCAGTTACAGCTTAACCCTTCTTCGGTTGCGGGATTTATTTCTTCCTCAATAGGCGCGATATCTGTCAGTTGTTAACTGGTAATGGGAGCGGCGTTCGTTTGCGCCCGCTACGGTACATAACTGGAATGTGAGATGACCTCGAGATTTCCTCTTTTTCGTAATGGAAAATAGTGAAATATGTGCACTTCAGAAAATTAATATATCCAAACTGTTAACGTAAAAATTAAATAAATATTATACAGTAAAAATTAAATAAATATTATACAAATATCGAAAAGCTATCTGAAATGTAAAACGCCACTAAAATTTAAAGAAACATTATAGCAGTGTAGCAGTATTTTCTGGAAGCAGGAAAGATGAAAAATGAGCAACGCCCTCGCCGGGAATCGAGCCACGGACCTCTGGAATACGCACTCAGCGTGCAGGCTACTGCACTACAAAAGCATGCTAAGAAGGCGCGAGAAATACCTTATGTACTCTCCCTTTTTAAGGGCGACTGAGGTTTTAGGGGACCCAATCAACAAATCCTGGGTGTGGAGGATCATCATTGACCACCCGTTTAGTTCGGGTGCCACTGTAGAAACATTAGGTTATTTTTTAAGCAGGAGTGTTGAAAAATGAGCAAACTCCTCGCCGAGAATCGAACCACGGGCCTCTGGAATACACGCCCAGCGTGTAGACCACCACGCCACGTAGGCATGCTAAGAAGGCGGGAGAAATGCCTTATAGCAATTATGTAATATATGACATCAGAAATATGTTTTATCATTTATATCAGTGCTGCAGCAATTGATAAATATTATCAGTAGAATATATTATAAACTGAGTGTATTTGTATGAAAGTAATTAGATGTATTGGGAAAAAAAAGGTTGAAATCGAGTGTCTTTATTGCGTTTGAATGTCTCAGTTTGTTAACCATTAAAATACATTGAATTTGAAAGATAAATCAAAAGTCTTATATAACTAACAAGAAAAAAAAAACATCCTAATGGGGGGGGGTAAAATTTTGAAAGTAGGCAAAAAACAATCATAGTTCACATACATTTTGAATAAAACTATGTCGACTTCAAGAGGGATCAAACACAGACTTCTCCTTTTAAGAAGCAAAACTTTTTTTGCTCCTCAAGAAGAGGAACTAGCACACATAATGGTCTTCGAAACTGGATAGCGTTTTATTCAAAATCTACATCGTCAAATTTTCGGACTCTTGTTAAAAACCTTCAAATTAAATGAGATTTAAATTCGTATTTGCTCAAATAAAAATTTTAGAAAAAGCACATTTTTCCCGTGCTTTTTTCCTAATTAACTAACATCCTCAGGACATTTCAGACTTGATATCTTTTAATGCGCATCCTGCATTAATAAATCCGCTTTTTTTTTTTCAAAGCTCAGCAGAGGCGAGTGTCTGATGTTGGACGTTTTACATGCAGACGAGAACACACTGATTGAAAATCATAATTTCTCTTTAGCTTATGAAAAAAGGAAGAGGTTTCTTAGTTATCCTCATTTAATGAGTCTGCTGTTGTTCAAGCTCGCATGCGAGAGTGGAAAGTTTCGAAGAATGTTTAAAAAAAGTCTTCGCTCTTGTTTTCTTCATCTACTCAAATATAAATTTTGAGTTAAATAATCCTTTTTTTTTATTAAGACCATATGAATAGAATTTTTTTACTTACTTTTTATTTTTATTTCTCTTCTTTTTTTCGAATAAAAAGGATTTGTTGAAAGGACTGCAGAAGAAATTGTTAGATCCTCAATTTTCACATAAGGTAACAGCACAAGAAAAGAAAATTAATGGATTTTTTTTTAATACATCTATATTTTCCCCTTACAGATACCTACTTTGATTCTTAATACTATATTCTGGGGACATTTCAGATCGTTATCCCTAAAATTCCTGTCTTTAATTCTCAGCATAAAGTTTTTGTATTTTAAAAATTTTTTCCTGCAGCTGTCTGCTTTAATTCTTTAATAAATAATTTATGTGTACTTAACATTATTCTTTAGCATCGATAAAGGTTTTTTATTTTCAATTTTTGATACAATCTTTTTTTTTTTTTTCCAAATAAATACCAGAAACATGAGACTTCGTTAGTGACAATCCACGAAGCATATCACCTTTTATTTATCATCGATGTCATAAAAATGCTTTACTGTTGAAATTTTTGAAGTAGTTTATTTTATTTATACTTTTTATTTAAAGGGTGCAGATGTTATTTTCTATAAATGTTAAAAATAATACAGATATTTAATATCTTGGAGTATATCACTTGGAATATTTGTAAATCTGCTTCTTCTGCGTACTTATCCCCTACATACAAATTAAAATCCAGTGATTACGATGACGTTTTATAATAATGCTAAGATTCCAGACTTATCCTTATATTTATTTATATTTTTATTTAAATGATAATATCTTTTTTTCCTAAATTTTAATTCCATTTCCAGCTTGTATAAGAAATGCAGGAAAAAAACGCTTTATCTTTCAAAATTTAAATTGATTTTTACTATTTATTTGATGTTTTCAATAATAAAGATTTATTTTTATTAGTGGGTATCATTAAATATTGTTGCAAAATGCCCATCTGCGGTAAGATAAGCTCCCCGCAAAGCAGGTTTAGGGCTGCCAAAAAATAGCAAAGAAAGGCAGGGTGACCAGATTTGGCGCGAAATCGCAAATTTGCCGACAAAATGCCATAGACGGAGCGAGGACATTTTAGAAAGCATTCTTACCGGTTTGCCCCAGAACGTGCTCGAAGGCAAGTCAAAAGCTATGTGCACCCTGCCTGTATGCGGATTAGCAGTGTATCGTGAGTTTATTGTGAAGTCTTCAGTTCAGGTCTTGGTTAACTTGAGAGCGATCGAACCGAGTCGGGAGCTGTACTTTAGTGTGTTGCCGTGAAGCTATCTTCACGGCAAAACACCGATATCGGTGAAGACAGCTTCACGGCAAACAACAATGCTGAAATAATCGTCAACACAGCCTGAAAGTTCAGTTAAAGCGTTTTCCGACGACTGTAACGCGTCTTTGGAACTGTCCTGTGTAATACTGACGAATAAACTGTGCTTTGATTTTTCATTAAGTGCTGGTATCACTTCAACTCCACGAACCCGTAGAACGCAATAATATGATTTTCATTTAAGAAAATTAAAATATTTGCATATATTTTTTTAATATTTGTAATTTTCAAATTTTATAGTTATAAACTCGTCATCGAGGTGATAAGTAGCGGTCTAAAATTTTAGTGGTCTTCCCCTACAATTCTGTACTTTAAATTCTTTGTACAGTAATTTGTTCTCATTCCTTATTGCCGTTCCCACAGTTTCTGAGGTTATGGCTCTAATTGTGAAAACAATCACTTGAATTTTAAATTAAGTAAACATGAACATTAGTGTGTCATAGATTTGAATAACTTCCTCGATTTCGAAGACAATCAGATACAGGTTTCTCTTTCTCAAAAGCCAAAAAATTTGTAGGAAATGGTAATTGCTTCTCTGACGAATACTTTGAATACATCTTGACAAATCTGAGCTCGTGTATTTCTTTCTGATTTCCAGTTTTTCCTTAGGAGTGACGCTGAAGATAATCGGTGTTCGCCTTTCCGCGGGTAAGTCTACGCAGAAGGTCTTCAAACATATACAGGCAGGCGTCTCCCACAAAGATATCTTCAAATCTATACAGACGTCCTATACAGATATCAGAATCTATACAGATGTCTTCAAACCTATGTAAGCGTCTTCTATACAGATGTCTTCAAATACAGGCGTCGTCTCCTTTCTGCAAATAAACCTATACAGATGATCTTCAAGATAGTCTTGAATGCATGAGTCAAATTCTGGTGATAAAATATTTCTTTCTTAATTACTAATGGACATTTAGAAGTATCTGCATAGATTAACTTAAGTAATTTGTGTATCAAGAGCCATGTATATTTATTGTTGCTATATATTTTGAAAAACCGCATCAAACCTCAAGAACTCATAAATCCTTTCTTATTTTCGGTTCAACTTCTAGATCTGTCTAATGAAACGATTTCTTTTTCCTGTTGGTAGCGTTATAGAGGGGATCTGCTGGGTATTTTAATTGTATACTGTCAAATTTAAGCAAAAATTTCTCTCTTTCTTTTCAGTTCGTCCTCTAGAAGTATCTATCGAAGGCAACCGGCGGCCCTTATCTGCCAATAGCCCTGTAGAACTGGTTTGCCGAGCCACCGGCTCCCGACCTCCAGCTTCTATCACCTGGTGGAAGGGTAATACAAAGATGAAAAGGACCAAAGAACGTATTTCTATCGACGGCTATGTCACCACGAGTATCCTAATTTTCACACCGACAAGCGAAGACAGCGGGAAACACCTTTCCTGCAGAGCCGAGAATCCTCTCATAGCGGGCAGTGCTATAGAGGACGGTTGGAAACTAGACATCAACTGTGAGTATATCGATTAACTTTTTATTGCTTAAAAGAATTCTGCGTTGTAAACTCAGCATTTTCTTATTCTGATTCTTTAAGGGTTAATTTGTGTACTATTTACTTGTAAATACTACTTCAATAATGTTTGGAATGAATGAAATGGGAATGAAAAGTGGAATAGTTGAATAGTTTAAATGCAAGTCATAAATGGACGTAATTCTGCGCTGCCATTCATCTTTATCCGTGTTATTCCCTCTTCAAAGAAGGTGTTTAGTTAGGTTTGCTTTCGTTCTCGAATTGATATCATTAGTTTTGGCACGGTTTTTCAGATTAATCGGCAGTGAAACTATAACAGAAACATCCCATTCACATCTAGGATAGACGCGTTGTTTTTCATACTGCCTGCGCCGTAGGGTCAAAATTTGGGAGCTGAAGATCCTTTCTCTCACACATTTAAAGATCATGCTTCTTTTACAAGGAACGATGTGTTATTTTTTATTCATCACACTTACTGGGGCTACATGGGAGTGGCAAGATCAATTCCTGCTGCATTGTAAGTATCATAGGGCTATCAGCATAATCCTGCAGGTGGAGGGGTTTGTCATTGACTGAATGCACATAGAACCGATGATAGCTTGATAAAACTTATTTTACCAAAAGAAACACTTCAGCTCTTTAACTTTCCACAAACGTGTTCTTACAGCTCTCCACAGTATCACAGAGTGCAATCAGTAATTACACTTCAACCTAGTAAGAACGTTAACACAACGCGATGCGGAGTGCATAGAAAGAGCGAAGTTCTTACGTAAATCTCTCAATACTACAAACTCTCAATACTGAGCTAAACAGTTGACAGCAAATGCTCGTTCCGGTCTTATATTGTTTTGACCTGGTCGCGGAGAAATCTCTAGTAAATTACATTTCTCGAAATTACTAGAAGGCATATGCGGGTCGGATACGGTTTCAGTTACTAAAGGCTCAATTAAAGTTATTCAATTAGTTATTCAACCCATTGCAGTTATACAGGCACCAAAACAAGATGTCGCCATATTTTAACCTTTTGGCGTATTTTGGTGATTTCTCGCCAAATTTGGCGATAAAAATCAGTCGCTATAACCATTCCTACGCTATGTCATTGCCTGGGCCTGTGATATCTCGCGGTCCCCTACTGCACTCTTCATAGCCACTCTCCTAGAGTACCATTGTTCAAGGATACACTACTATCATGCTCCTTGCGGCACTCCGTGATTATCAAACAAAATGCATGAATGATTTGTTCCGGCTGCCATCAAGTGATTACACAAAAGGCGCAGAAGGTAGACTGAGTCCGAACCGTAGGTCCAGGAGATGGTGAAAGGGGCGTGACAGCTTGTCACATGAGCTGTAAGCAAACATGGCATTGGTTGCGAGATTCCGAGCGAAATTCTCCTAAAATCACGTATTTATAAAATTCAAAGCAAGTAACAAACAAATAATAATTCAAATAGGTGCAACTGACAATCTTGTGTGCTATTTACAGCTATACAAATACCAAAGTTCAACAGGAAAGTTAATAAGACATAATGATAGAGAGTTCGTAGGTCACATGGATGGTCACCCACCCAACTGAAGGCTCAGACGTATGCTGCTTGAGTTTTGTAACTTCGCAGGAAAGTTACAGCAATAAAGTAATTTAAGTTGGAAAGTCATGATTTTTCTTTAATAAATATGCAGCGCAGGGACATAGAAATCTCTCCTCATCTAAAATCTCATAATTGAGCAGTTCAAAGTCTTTGAGATGATCGCAGTTAATTGCTCCGTTAAAGAAGCTGGTATTGATTTGAAATACCCCCATATGCGGTCAGGTCGTAAATTTACAATCCTTTTTTCAGGGGGAGAGCTGACAAAGAGGGGACAATCTTGCTCCAGAACTTTTGAAAATGTAGGGGTTGTTTAAACATCTAACTTCTCTACATTCAGTTTTATACAGAGGAAAATACAAATTGAATTCTTCGAATGAATGCAATTTTGTACAATGAAAATGTATTACTTAACGATAAACAGTAAGATAAATAACATCTTTTTTTAAAGCCATAGGTCTAGAAAGACAGATATTTGTTACACGAATGAATTTGTAGTAAATATTGAGTTTTTCATTTCGAATGCTATGTTCCATGTATGCGAAGTAACTGAGTATGTGAGATAATAGTCATAACCGAATGGCTTTCATCCTTTTCACGGCTAAGGACTGTTTCTCAATTACATTGTGGTCGCTGCTTTTTGGTTAATTTTCTAATGACATATACCAATAATTGTTTTTATTTGAGACTTATGAATAAAATAACGCAAACTAGACTGCAGAAAATTCTTAAGAATGAAATTAAATAATACTGAAAAATACATTAATTGATGCACTTTTGGGTTTTATATGTGGTAGTATTAACTACTACTATAATCCTTAAATGGAATCCTTAAATTATATATATCTATGTATAGGTATATATAAATGGAACCAAATATAGAACAAGGTATAAAATATCTTTATTATACAATGTTCATTACCATACCTATATTTACGTAATATCAATATAAATAGTTAGTTAGGTTTCGTACATATATAATTTATTTTTATATTTTGTATTTTTCGTATTAGTTTCAGTATTGTATACGTATCTGAAGTTTAATTTTACTTGTTCTCTTTTGGGTTACGACTTTAAGTAAGAAAGAATTGTTAGGGCCGTCATAGGGATTACATTATATACAATCAGTTAGTATCCGACTTTTCCTTTCTTTTAATCATTATATATATTTAAATACTACTTGAGAAGTATACATAAAATATAGCAGTTTTTTAAGCTACTTATTTATATATCTATTGTTTGGTCTTGTTTGATTGATTATAGCAAAGCATTTGACGGTTATTTGCCTAAGGGTAAGGGTGCCTCGTGGAAAACTTTCGAAGCAAAACTGACTCTTATGCACGTTACACGGGGGAAAACCTCGAAAACGCCAATACAGCCATCCCCGTCGATCCGGATTCGAACCCCGGATCGACCTGCCACAGTTCAACGACTTTACAGCTCAGCCGCTAGTGAGCCCCCCCCCCACACACACACACATCCACACATATACATTAAACAGTATTTACATGTCGTTTATAAAGTATAATTGAGTGCAATTTAATCATAAAGAGTTAGAAAATATTCTACGGAATTACTTCACTTCGTAGACTTTTTGTTAAGCTTCACCATATTTCTTAAAGAGAATCTCAATGCTAGTTCCATTTCCAAGCTGTTTATGTACCTTATTTTTCATGCTTTGAATTATATTTAGAAAATTATTTCACTTGGTTATAGCTGAAAATGCAGTTTTTTTATTGAATAATTTAAGGGTAAGAAGAGAGTTATGCCCTTCTAATTATTCTAATTATTCTTGAAGCATTTAATTTTTTTTTAAAAAAAGCGCACATTAATACAGATCACTGAACTAAAGTGCTCGATACAGGACAGATTAATTAGCTACTAAATTTTGATTTTCATTGAGTAAAAATGAATTTATCTGCATTTTTTAAGAAAGTAAATATTCAAAAAAAATTTTTTTTTCCTATTCTCGCAGTCATATTATTTTTCTTAAATATTCAGCTAATTCATATTCAAATATTCCAATCCATTACAATTAGTTATAAATCGATACAGTAAATAAATAATTAAAATCAATTAAATGGAATTTTAATTGATTTTAATTGCGATTTTCCCTCTGATAAACCCCTCTTTAGAGTTTAATAGCAGTCGATCAGCTTTTGTTGGGGTTCATTTTTCTTTATGGGTATGCTTACGTTATATATGTATGTATTATGCATTGCTCATACTCGTCAATTGCAGCTTTTAATATCTTTTGGAAAAAAATCAATATGAGAATCCAGAAAATGATTCTTAGTGACGTTAAAACTATTATTACTAGGCACTGTCATGCCACAGTGTTTAAAAAAAAAAATCCCATTGTTTAAAGGTAGATTCTATGCTCATATCCTAGTCTAAAATTAAAAGCTGCGAGTCAAAATTAAGGGGGTTGCTCTTAGAAAGCCTCAATTAGAAGTAGCTATATGAAATGTAATCAATACTTATAATCTTACGGATTAAACACTTATTCCCTATTTGATCACGTGTATGGCAAACAGATATTCGTCATTCATAAAGAAAAGAAAGGTGAATCAAAATGAGTTTTCAAGCCCTATTGCATACATTAGCAATACTTATTCTCGTAATAACAGATACGTATGTGTTATTCTCTTCGTAATTATCAGTACATATATTTGTATTTATAATTAAGAAATGAAAGCAGCGTCAAACAGCTGGGAAAATTATATTTTAAAATTATTATTTAGAAATGCGCTTATAATGGTTTTTATATTTACGAAATATACTTCCCGTTTACTCAGGCTCACTGTATTCAAGTCGATAGGTCCAACTGAATGGAAAGACCGATTTGTTAATTCATTTCCAAGTTTCAAATCGGATGAATGGACTCGCGAATAAAATGGCACATTAAAAATACGTCACTGAACTACAGTGAGCTATGAAAATTTTAACAAAGGTATCGTACTTTATCTTATGAAAACAAAATATCAGAATCTAATTAAATGTTTCACTTATTAGAAAAATAGAAAATATAAATATTTGTGAATAAAAAGAAATTATCTTAAAAAAATAAAATTTAAATGAAAAAATAAAAAAATTACAAAATATTGGAGAAATTACATAAAATAGCGAATAAACTTATTCGGCACAAGCTCGCTAAATGTAAAACAGACTGTACAGTCAGAAAGCTCGCCTTGTCACACAAATGTACTGTTCATCGGGTTTAAAGGTTATTCAGACTAACGTGCGAAGTTCAGTGAATAACTTGTATTTTCCTTTGAATGTATAAACTAGCCAAAAAACACTTTTTTAAAAAAAATATATCTCCCTTTATGATCCCTGACACAGTCGTTTACTTTCCCCTTCCGTAATGAACGTCGGTCTCCTGCTCTTGACCGCATTTGCCAAGCCACCATTGATTTTTTGGGTGACTTTTTGCAGAGGATCAATTTTCAAATCATTATGCAACACTTGATTCCATTCCGAACAAAATAGTGTGCATTCGTCATGATTCCGAGGAACTTATTTTGCACTGCCTGAAGCGTTTGTATGTCCTTTATTGTTGCAGCGCCCAAGTAGGTGCAGCGTACTGATATCTTTTATACTTCTAAGACATTTTTCAGACGCACGCTTTACTGTCTCGCTCACTTTTTGCTAAGAGTTTTGGCATATATTGTCTGTAAAGACTTTCTTATCCTTAATGTAATAATAGACATTCTTATCGTATCCTCGTTGTACGCCATCTAATGCACAGTAAATTTAGCTTATCGCTTAAAGCCTTGTTTGCTTAACAAATTAAATTAAAGTTAATCACATGATTCTTTTGCTTAACATTGCATAGAAAATGCAAGTATTAGATTCATGCTGAGAATTAAAAATGCAGGTGTTATTCTAATGCAAGAATCGCTGTTAATGTATTCTACAGAACATACAAATTCCAGAGTTATACCTTTTTATAAGTTCCTATTACTAATGCAATTACACATATACAAACGCTGTATACCCACGTAATAATGTCAAATTAAATTAAAGCTGTATTTTTATTTGCTTAACTCCCTTTCTCTTCTAAAATAGTAACATGTAATGAATCTTTTTGAAGTGCATTATTCTGAAACTAAGCCTTATCTCATTATCCTGATGTAACACGAATGACGCACATGCGTAAATAACAGCAAAATAAAACTAAAATATTTTATATAATTAGAACTGAAATGAAATTTTTAATTAGAACTGAAATGAAATTTTAAATTAATTTAACAGCATTAAAGTAATACTATATCCTTCTGCTGAGAAATTAAGTAACTTCACTATTCTTAATCTAACGCTAACAGCATAAATCTCCGTACTCTTTTTTTGCCATTGTCTAGTGAATACGCTGTCTTAAGCTTCTCCTTCCTGCAGCTACCAATTATAATTACGTTAAATGTAAATTTTTAATTGTGGAATATCGGCTACATCCATCTTAGTGCTTGTGAATTGTTAGCATAATTTTGTTCAACGAATTATCCAAAAGCAAAGAGGATGGGCGAAATCCGTGACAACCAATTATTAGAAAAAATGATCAACGGTGAAAGCATAAACATCCTCCTCCTCTTTGCTACCTAATTACATTACCTTTCTATTATTACAAATATACAGTACGTATACTTTGTACAAAAAAAATGGTGCACTTCTATATTTCCTGTTCTACTGGGCTGAGTGAGTAAATTTAACTTGCGTTTTTCATGTCTTCAAAGCGTGATTAAGGATATATAATAAATTTATATATAGCCTTGTTCTAACATAGGTATTTTGTCACAAAATCTGACTGTTTGTCAAACGACATACCTGCTTTTTCCATATTTGGTGAAAAACGTTGCGAGAAATTTAAAAATTTATCTTGGCGATCTTTTTTAACTTTGCTCCAAGAATAATTCACTTGGCGAAATTCTTAATTTATAGTAGCCTGTTTTCCTTTTCTTTTCATTCAGCACCAGCGGAAATAAAGATTCATTGTTCATTCTTCGAATAATTTTAACAAAGTGCGTAAATCATATTTAACTTTATTATCGCTCGTAATAAAAATGCCAAACTTGAAAACTCGCCAGTGTATAAATTCACGTATAGCCTGGAAAATTTTAAATAACTCTAATTTTTTGCATGTATGCCAAGAAATACATCTAGCTATAAGGTGACGGTAAATGTTTTATTGGTTGTAATTCAAAATGATTTTTTGAAAATTTGTAACAATTACTAAAAAATGCAAATTTTAAAAACAAATCAGAAAATATCTGCGAATTTTATTTGGATTGAACCTATATTTCGAAATGTGGAAGAAGGAATCAATTAAATTTAATAAAAAGGAGATATGGCTAAATATGTCTAATTTTTTATAGAGCTAAAGTTTTAAATATTTCTAGAAAATTGCTTTAGAAAACTTGGCACTTTGTCACAACTTGAGTCCTAGAAACGAAATATGGAAAGAATACGGTATATCTTTCGGAAAACGTCCGATTTTACATCAGAATTCCTAGGCTAGAGCAATGCCGTATATAAAACTAATACATACCCTAAGTCAGGCTTTCGAGATATGAAAACCTCAAATTAAATTTCATCAAACGCCCCAATGCAACGAGAGGTGAAAAACTGTCCCTTTTTTTGTGTGTAGGGGGTACATAAATTGTATTATTTGCTTCCAGTGGTAATACGGTATATAAAATCCAGGTGCCTGCAAAACTGTGCAGTGCAAATATATGCACAATACGTTCAGGATGCGAAATCCGAGTAAAAATATTGACCGGGATGTAAATATAGGGTGCTCAAATTAATACAGACGCTGATTGGTATAAATAAAAAATTGTAGATTGGTATTAAATTCAAGTGTAAGATGCAGATTTTTGGATACGTCGGTGAATTTGTTGGCTGCATTCAATTAGATATCGTGTATATTAAATTTCTTAATTTAAGTAGTGGTTAAATACTACCTGATAATGGATAACCTCGATACTGATTCAGTGTCCTGTCAGACTCTGATGTCATTAGCTAGAAAATGCTTATCAAATGGTAAATATAGAAAGATACAATTTAAATTTTTAGCACTAATTTTACACATATAGGAAAACGAAGGTAAAATTAACCCTTTCGCATCGGTAGGGGCTAAAATCTGTTCCTCTAAAATAGCTGAAAAGCTCGTACATAGAAATTTTTGTTGAAATGAATTTTCTTTCCCCAAGCCAAGTAGAATGCTGCAGCGTTAACAATAACCTACTTATGGGAAGCGATTACTTCTTTTTCGGAGACCTTTGTGTGTTTTCACACACTGTGCGCAGCTTATCCTTAGGACCAGATTACAACTGCGAGCATGAATAGTTGATGTTAAACAAAAGAAGTGGAAGGCGTGTTCAAATAAAAGAGCTATATTTATTCAATTCAAATGAATGATTGGTATGTCATTTAACTAGTCCCGAAACAATGAGCCATGTACTAACGTGGTAGGGAAGCATCAGGTAAGAAATGTATGCAGGTGTTCAGGCGACCTCAATGTCTGAATGCACGGGCATTTCGGGCGACTTCGCTGTGAAAGATTTCATGAGCGCTAAAAAAAACAATATTTCAATTAATTAAAGAATATATAATAAGTGATTTAAGTGTTTAGTATGCAAGGAAAATTATCTCTCATAGAGGTCCAAAGCGTGGTATGGACTATCTTTTCACGGAATGACTAGACAGTAAAATGTGTTTTAACGTATGAATTCTTAACAGAGAGAAATCTGATGTGAACACCATATGACGTTTTTGTATGACCTATTAAGTTATACATATTTTTTGCTGCATTTCATTTAAACTTATTTCCTGGAATTTCATTAGAGATATATTTCTCATTCAATTCCTTCAATTCTCATTTCGTGGCGAAGAAAAATACCTAAAAACTGAAAACACCTTTATTAAAAATTGTGAAATACATGAAAAGATAAAACAACAAATGCAGTTAAAAAACAGTTTTTGTGATTAGAATTTTTAACACAAATCCACTTTGTCCACAATTCGTAGCTAGACTTACACAATTTACGAAAAACTTGCTAATACCACTCAAACATAAATTCATCGTTTTAAAATCGTATAAGGAGATTCCACTCTTTTCTCTTGTCCACCGAACTATCAAGGTGAATTCAAGGGTGGAGTCAAAAAGAAAAGAAACTTTCTGGAATACGACGTCAAAGAAATGTCAAGAGCAGCGCTCGGACTTCGGAGTGATTGGATCGATTCGCTGTCAAATTTAAGTGGCACGAAATGGCACCTGAATTGGGAAGTGACAGGTGTCCCCTCCAGATCAGCGGAAAGGGACAGGGGAAACTTTTGTTTCGAAAATCCCTCTTGGACGTCAAGAATTGCCATTCCGAGGGTTTTAATTTAAAATAAATTTGAAATTGTCTTCACACTTAGTACTTAAATCAGGAAGAATTTCTGATCACGCCAACGCAATATTTTGCCATTGTAAATGTCTTATGGTAGTCTTTCCAAAGTTTTTGAATCGCCAGGTTACGTTACCGCTACAGTGAATGTATGATACCTTTCCCTTTGCAAGTGTTGCCACTGACAGGTGTTGTCCTTTAATTCATTCTCCATGCAGATTCACGCTTAAGTTCTCAATGCGATTCATTCATATAACGTAAGATATTTAACTTATCTTTTAAATTTCAAATAACTGTCTAATAGAATCATCGATTCAAAAGCAAATTAAACGAGCTTTTTAAAAATTTTTATTTTCATTTTATTTCCTAATAATTTAAATAATTGACAGAATTTTAAAGTGATGTTCGGTTAAACTATTTTTAATAACCTATGCAACTCATAAAATTTTAAATGCATTTAAATTTGCGCTATATCTGCTTGATAACAGTGCCGTATGCATATTTTGTTAACACTGTGGCAGAGCCTTATCTTTACGAATTTGTGGCTGTTGCTCACAAAAATTACATTAGATAAGTTCGACTGGCTCTTATTTCAGGTTAGATTAAGTTATTTGAATATGGCAAAGCTCAAGAAAGCTATCTGCCTAAGGATGCCTTCGTTGAGAACTTTATAAAGGAATCTGGCTTGTATTCAAGTTACGCATGGGAAAAAACGCGAAAACAAAGTACGCAACCAGCCCCTCCAGCCATCAATATTCAGCGGTCTTAAGAACTCGGCCACTGTCGGTGAACCAGTTAACTGAAGATAAAGGGGGTATTTAGCTCTTGCAGGTTTAACTGTGTAAAGAAGTACTGATGAACGTCTCCCAGTATAGCAGTAACTTGGTACAAAATTCAAAACAACTTGCTTATGCTAAAGACTTCATTCTTGTTTCTAATGGACACAGCCGTAAGCGTTATAAGATATATACCCAAAAAGCATTAGGTGTCTGGGCTAGGAATATAAACTCAAAATTTTAAGATCAAAAACGAAAGGCATGCTGATTAGTCCAGGTCAAAGGCACAAGTGTACCGGTGCATAAAGCTCAGTGGCCGGGAGTATACTAGTCATAAGGCTTGGGTATGATTACCAGATGGCAGATTATCCTACTCCTTCACATCAAGGACTCAAGTAAAGGCAGCATAAACTGTCTAATACAGTGCGGAGAACAGCATAGCTTCTAGCTGGGACGTCTGCTCGCAGATGCTCAAGGCTAAGAATATGTATTGTTAAAAAGGAAAGCTTCGCAGCAGCAGGAGTGGCTCCCTTCGATAGAAAAGGGAAACAGCTGCACATGCGTAAAATATCTGTCGCCAAAAAGCGCCAAACCTCGAGGCTGATGTCGAAGTTCGAACAGGTTCGACGGTCACGTTTATCAAGAGTTTAAAGCTGTGTGACTCCATTTTTTACCCTCCATATTGATGCATATAAAATCAGACATCAAACTGCGATATGGATAATGCAAGTTCAACAGCCAGTGAAAGTGAAACTTCACCTAATTTTCTTATTCATCTTAATCCGTGTTCCTCAATTTCCTGTACACGTGACGCAGGAGGAAAATCTCAGCCAGGTTCGGTACATCACAGAGGGGGAAAATCACGCCAACAGGTTCGAATTTTCCCTGTTCTTTCTAGCGGCGTAAAAAACAAACTGGTTTACATTACGTCTATGGAGCCATTCCTTCTTTACATAGACGTTCTTTGCTCAAGGTGTGGTATGTCACGTCGCCGCCCAAAATTTTAACTCATATTTTAGCAGCTTTTCTTAGCACAGAGGTTTCTGGGTGCAGCTACTCCGAAAGCGCTGGAATTCATTTGGTGCCAGATATTAGTCAGAGACAAATACGAAGGAAAAAAAGAAAGAACATCATTTTAAACTTAGAATTCTACTAATTAATTACTTGAAGCAATTTGAATTCAAAATAATTAAACAAACCCAAGAAAAATTTAGGATAAAATTAGTTTTTACATAACACAGTTTACGTTCTATTTCTCACATTTATATCTGAAATTTGTAACAATTAATGGACTATACAACAAATTAAAAACAATAATAGGAACAATAACAATAATAGGAAATAATAGGAATAATAGGTTAACAGTAAAAGGAAACCTTCATAGTATAGACGGTACTAAATTATTATGTACTAGACTGATGCGTATTCTATTTCTCACATTTATATCTGAAATTTGTAACAATTAATGGACTATACAACAAATTAAAAACAATAATAGGAACAATAACAGTAATAGGAAATAATAGGAATAATAGGTTAACAGTAAAAGGAAACCTTCATAGTATAGACGGTACTAAATTATTATGTACTAGACTGATGCGTATTTCAAATCTCAAATTGAACCTTAAAAAGCATAACGCGAAGTGTATCACGCTGTATTGTTTACGGTAGATGAGTAAATGTCTGCTGACCGCGAATTTGTTAGCGAAGCATTCGGTCAACCGAGCCGAACACAGAAGATCAACTTCGAATTTGGATCAACGCCAAATCGACACCAAAGGAATTGCTCGGAGGAAATGGGTAAGCAAAGGGGGAATTCTAATGAAAAAACGGAGTGCACATCACTCATCGCGTCTTCCTCCCTCAAGAAAAGAGGGCTACA
Source organism: Stegodyphus dumicola (assembly GCF_044657685.1). NCBI lineage: Eukaryota > Metazoa > Arthropoda > Arachnida > Araneae > Eresidae > Stegodyphus > Stegodyphus dumicola. Next base: position 137,210,053 of record NC_140769.1, read on the forward strand.
TCGTTTTCGCCCCGATGACACCGTCCAGCGACCTGAGCCTAGCATTTAGGAAAAACAAGTAAATGGCTGTTCGACGGAAAGATGAAAAATGTAACTACTGTTCTGAGACTTCGTATCGCTTTTAGTTTTGTAAATGTTTTTTTTTTAGGCAGCTCCCCAATTTAGAGTAATTCAAGATATTATGTTGGTTACAAGGCTATGCCTATATTATGCAGGGGTAAGCCGAAGCAATATGACGATTTTGATATAGCAACTACTGCCATGAAATGTAATTAATATATCTATTCATTTTGCAAAACAATAGATTGTAGAATGTTATTTATTATAATCAGCTATTAGAGAAATACATATCTTGCTGTAGAATTGTCTTTTCCTGGAACAGAAACTGAGAGGATATGGTTCCAACAAGATGGAAGAGCAAAATAATACATGGCTACGCTTCGGGAAACGTTTCACGGTCGTGTGATATCTAAAATAAGAGACAATATGATTTTCAAATTGATTCATTAAAAGACACGTTTCTGAAGTTTCTTCTACCACATTAACTATTTTTGAACCACATTGATTTGCATATATGCAGTTGTTTCCGACAGAGTTTCCCTGACTTCATTAATGTACCTAGGTCACTTGGGATTTCAGAAAGCCCCAGGAAAAATATGGCCTTCTGACGTGTCTGGAGACTGTATCCCTAAAAGTTCTTGTCTTTTCCTTTAGAAATTACATCATGGAGGTACATTTCCTGAAGCATAATAAAGCATTCTTTGACAGTATGTGATATAGCCGCGTCTTGATGGAATCATAGTCACTTGAGATCTGCAGTATTTCCAGTTTGTAGTAACAAAACAGATATTGCGGAGAACATTTTATGAAAAAGTGTTTTTTTTTTTTTAAAAGAGGCGATCGAAAGGAAGAATTCCACATTCATAATAAAGCACATTGCTATAAAATTTTAAATAATTAAAAATTTGTGTTTTGGTTTGTTTCAAAACCGTAAGATTCTTGTCGGCATATGCTAAGACCAAAGCGCAAAATCTGTTATTTTGTCTAAAGGACTAGAGTAGACAATAATATACCTACATTACATGAATCACATGATGATCTATGTGAATATCTAAGCAAAGTAAACAATAATATACCTACATTACATGAATCACATGATGAATCTATGTGAATATCTAAGCAAAGTAGACAATAATATACCTACATTACATGAATCACATGATGAATCTATGTGAATATCTACCTACATTACATGAATCACATGAGGAATCTATGTGAATATGTACACTGCTCAAAAAAAAAAAAAAAAAAAAAAAAAAAAAAAATGGGACAGTCCTATATCTCCCGATCTACTCGGCCGATTGACAAAATTCAAATTGCGTTCTTCATGTCTCGAAAGCGCGACTTAGGATATATATTAGATTTATATATAGCACTATTCTAACATAGGTATTTTGACACAAAATCGGACTTTTTCTGAAATAACATACCATTTTTTTTTACATATTTCGATTCTACGACTCAAATTACGCCTAAATATGAAATTTTATAAAATTTGGAGCGAAATTTACGGAGAAATTCACAAATTTATGTTGGCCCTTTTTTGTCAGTTTGCGGCAAGAATACTTCACTTGGTGAACTTCTTAATATATGGCAACCTAGTTTCCTTTCCCGTGAGAGGAAAAAAAGTTACCATCGTTCCTTTTTTCCAAATAATATTCTTTATATTATATTTTTAATTATAACTTATTATTTTAAGTAATTTTTTCTTTTTCGAATTTCATTTTAATTGTTTAAGTTGCACTTTTTTTTTTTTTTTTTTTTTCCGAATAACTGTTTTAAAAATTTCTATTTACCTGTTCGAACTGCGTAAATAAAGGTGCAGCGTTTATTATTTTTTTTTCAAATAGTTTTCTTTATATGTATTTTTCGTCATAGTTATTATTTTAGGTAATTTTTAAATTTTTATACTTTTATTTTAATTGTTTGTGTTGCATTGTCTCTTCAGATAATTGTTTTAAAATTTTCTATTTATTCCTTCGAACTGAGCATTTTAAATATATTTATTAATATCAATTTTCCAGAATATGATTTTATTTATTTGAACTACGTTTCTTTCGGAAGAATACTTTGTAACCCAGACTACGATGAGTTTGAAAACTGCATACTATATTAAAAGAGAAAATACAGTAAAGCACAGTTTTACACGCCTTTCAATGTTCCGTTCAGAAAAGATATATATAAATAAGAGAGATGTATAACCGACATTTTAACTTAGGATGACTTGCATACACTGCTTTAAACAGTTTTATCATTGTGCCCATTGCTTTACATAATTTTATCCTACATTTGGTTTCTTAAAATGTTATTCATATTTTAGTGAAATATTTTATTTTTGAAATCGCAAGAATCAAATATCATAACATTGAAAAGTTTTAAATTAAAAAAAAATACAAATACTAAATTTTACGAAAGAAATTATTTTTCTTCTCTTTTTCTTTAAGCATTCTGAAGGTATATTAAAAAGTATCCAACTTTTCGAAACATTTTGGTATTTCTGACAATCATTTTAAATAAAGTTATCGCCTTCCATTTCATAAAGGCACACAAACGGCCCAGCGGTAAAGACGCTGATCACTGGTAGTTCGGTCCGAGGTTCGAATCCCGCGAACGGGCTGGTTGCATGGGTGTTTTCGTGGTTTTCCCGATGTGTAACGTGTATACGAGGCCAGTTTCCCTTAGAAAGTCCTCCACGAAGGCTTTCGCTCCCTTTAGGCAGATAGCCCTCGTGTGCTTTGCCATAATTAATAATCCAATCCAATCCTTAATTAAATATAATTGATTTGTAACTTCTACTAGAACTGACGTTAATAATTGAAGTGCAAATAAATAATATCGTGTGCAATCTTGATTAATATAAAATTAAAAATATTTGCATTTAGAGAGAAAGTTTTTTGAAATATTTGCAATTACTTTCTAAGAAGGATATATTAATAACCGTAATAATTACTTATTATATTACTGATGATTAGGAATCAGTTCTTGACAATTGCATTCTAAATTAGAATTTTATGAATTATTAGAATTTTAAATTAGAATAATGAAAATACGCTACGCACAAAGATACATTTTAGGATAAAAAATGAGTCGATTTTTTATGTTTTAAAACTTCTTGAATTCATTTAATAAACATCGTATCCTCGTTGTTAATTGAATTCAGAATGTTGGGTGTCGTTTATATACTTATTCTTACTTGTCCACGGAATCTGCTGACTTATCCAGCGATTAAGTAGCTGCAGATCATTTCTACATAACCATTGAACTTCCATTAATTCAGTCTCTAGAGGGTTGTATATTTATATCATAATTTGACTTTTATAAAAATGATTATTCTAAATCTTATGTTTCTATAAAAATATACTGTGCTTTAAAAATATCGATGATAGTACCAGCCGCTCTTTCAGCCACTTCAAAAGCATCAGTTTGTTTAGAAATAAATTGTGCAGTTAATGTCATAAAATTCAAATAAACATCAAACGAAAATTCTCAGTTTCAGACAATTCTATTTAAACGAAGTAAAGTAGCAGACGATAAAACGCCGAAGGTAAAAATTTACTCTTAGAAAAATGTACTCTTATTTTTTTAATAAAAAGGAAGAAAGAGAGAAATTAAAAAACATTGTTAAAATTTGAATAATATCATCTATAATTTAAAAAAATAGCTTTTCATATAGTATTAATAAATATTTATTACGCATCATTGAGGGAAAAATGTCGTATAATTAATTCTCCGTAAAATTTTACTTGAAATTTAAGGTTAAAAATAGCTGTGGCAATACAGTGTAACAAAAATCCATAGACCACATTTGGCGTTATTATCGCTCAAAAAAAAAGATGCCAAATTTCAAAACGCGAAAATATGTAAATTTGTGTATATCTTAGAAAATTTTCAATAAAAAAGTCTAATTTTTTGCAGATATGCTTAAAAATATACCTACTTTAAGATGATGGTAAAAATTTTATAGGTTATAATTCAAAATTTTTTTCGAAAAATTTATAAAAATTATTTAAAAATAGAAATTTAAAAAATAAAACACAAAAAATGGGTAAATTTTATTTGGAATGAACCTAAATTTCGAAATGTGAGAGAAAAAATCAAAAACGTTTAATAAAAAAAGAGATATAAATAAATATTTGCCAAATTCAATTAACATTGAGGAGCTAAAATTTTGAGAACTAATATTTCAAAAACTACTCGTACGATTTTTACAAAACTTGGTATTCTGTCATAATTTGAGTCGTAGAATCGAAATATGTAAAAAAAAAATGGTATGTTATTTCAGAAAAAGTCCGATTTTGTGTCAAAATACCTATGTTAGAATAGTGCTATATATAAATCTAATATATATCCTAAGTCGCGCTTTCGAGACATGAAGAACGCAGTTTGAATTTCGTGAATAGCCCCAGTAGAACAGGAGATATAGCACTGTCCCATTTTTTATTTTGAGCAGTGTACCTAGATTACATGAATCACATGATGAATCTATATGAACATGTACCTAGATTACATGAATCACATGATGAATCTATATGAATACGTACCTACATTACATGAAAAAGTGAATAAGTACGTACTTTACATGAATTTATGTGAATATGTACCTACTTTACATAAATTGATGTGAATATGTACCTACATTACATGACTCACATGACAAATCTATGTGAATATGTAATCCAATATATAAAGTATTCGTATTTAGCAAACTAAAGCTAAATCTTTTGTACAATTCATTGATAGGCTGCAGAAATAATTATATATCTTGCTCCTAATAATTATGAAGCACGTCGACTTTTGGCCAATAGGCACTTCAGGCAAAAATTAATAATTTCTCTTTTCTTACTAGGGATCATGGAATAATAACTGAAGTTCTTCCTAATCTGCTTTGAGTAACCCTTGCCTACGTACATTGTGATTTCAAAAATATTCGGTTATCCTATTTCAATCGGAAAATTCATTTTGATCGTTTCTGAATCAAATCCCGTTTCTGAACCTTCTCCAAAGAAATTCAGTCCAATGTCCGATAACCACTGTTGGGCTGCAGCTTTCACTTCGGCATCCGAATGGCACCGTCGCTTCGAAAGTTCTTGTTTCATGGGATCAAACAAGTGGAAGTCAGGAAGTTAAAGGTCTGGCCTATAAGGAGGGTGATTCATCACACTTCCCATCTAAACTTTTCAGAAGTTCGCACGTTTGTTTTGCTGCATGCGGTCTTGCATTGTCATGCAGGAGCACAATGCCTATTGAAAGTTTACGCGGCCGTCAATTTTTAAGTGATATCCGCAATCGTTTTAGTGTTTCACAATAAGAAGATGCATTAATTGTGGCACTCTTCGGCATGAACTTTGTATGCACCGCGCCTCCTCTGTCGAAAAACAGCGTCATTATCACCCTTTCTGCAGATGGAACAGTTCGACACTTTGTTCGTGTTGGGGAACTGCAATGTTTCCACTCGAGCGAGCTGCGTTTCGTTTCAGGTGAGAAGTGGTGAATCCAAGTTTCATCTCTAGTCCCAATTTTGTCCAAAAACTCATTTCCTTCCGTTTAGTAAAGTTTCAGAAACTGAAATGCACTTTCAGAACGCTTTATTTTATGTTTTTCCGTCAATAGACGTGGCATCGAACAGAAACTTTGAATTTAAGGTGTGATTGTAATGAAATTTAAGGTGATCGGCAATAATTTTATGCACACTTCCATAAGAAATATCCAGTTGATTTGAGATTTCGTCTATCGTTATGCGTCTGTTTGCAAGAATGCATTCATTCACGCGAGCAGCGATTTCCGAATTTGTTGCAGTTGATAGTCTTCCCTCGCGCTCAGCGTCGTCTATACCTGTACGTCCATCCTTACACATGTTGCACCATTTCGCTTGACGTGACATTGCATTTTCACCATACACTTCCTGCAACTGCCTATAATTTTCAGTGCAGTTGCATCGTTTTGCCCACAAAAAAAACGAATCATTGCACGCATTTCTAAATTAGACGCTATTTGCAGCTGTCGAGACATGTTTGCGACTGATTATCAGAAAAACTAAACTTGAATCGGGAAAGCCGCTACGTCACGCGATAAAGGTACATGTCTGAAGTATTGCCACACAGTGTCATCCAAACAGTCTTAGACGGAACAGATTTAGTGTGCAACAAACTTTCTGACTGACCTACATATATATATATTCTTATGCTTGTAGTTGAAGTTTTAATACTCGTTATGAAATAATAATAATACAAGATGTACAGCAAATATTGACCGGGATATTTAATTTCAAAATTTGGAACTTTTTATGTCATTTTCAACTTGGCTTGAGAAATCGGTTAATAAAAGTACCATAATTCGAGGGATTAAGATTAAATGAACCGTAGAAAAAATTATGGTGTATATTTTAATAACTTCACAGGGAAGCCATGTGGTGTCCACGTCAGTTTTTTTTTTTTTTTTTTTTTCATTTTTAAAAATGCCCAAACGTGAATATTTGCGTCATTTGGAATATTTTTGTAACTGAAAGGGTATGTCTATGATCAAAGGTTGCGAAAAGAAAAGCCGGGTAAAGACTTTTGTGGTCACGATATATATTTATATATATATTCATCTCTTCAAACTATCTTCATATCCTTTGGCCTTCGAGGCTATTCCAGATGATTTTCCGGAATTCTTTCATTTCTTCTCCGAACTATAATCGAGACGCATGAAACGGCATCGTTAATTCGAGCTGTCCAATGGAAGAATGGATTGTTTCTCAGCATATTGCTCCCAACTTGCGATGCGATTCCCCGGGGAAGAATTTTTCGAAATAGGAATATTCTCTGAAAGAGAATAGAATCGTTGGAGATCAGCGTACTCCGGCTAAAAGTAAGGTCTTGTTTCTTCTTTCTGTTTTAGCTGTAATGTATCGTTCTCCCATGCTTAAACAAAGCGATTCTTCTTCTTTAATGCCAGAAAACTACATATAACTCTAAATTATTTGAGATAAATTTTAATTTCCGAATCTGTTTTCAACATATAACAATGATTTCGTTTCTTGAATACATCAATATTTTTTACAATTTTCGTCTATTGGTGAAATGTTAGATTATGCCATCGAGGAATTATTTTTGCAACATCGTGCGTAGAGATGTGGTGGAACAAATCTCACAGCTGCTCTTTTAAAAATTAAGTGTGTATATATATTTTAATGAACAAATACCAGTATCTCCATTTATAATATAAGAGTGTGAGAGACTTTTAACCGCTCACTGTTTTTCGACGTTTTTCACCGTTTCTGGTGTTTCGAAATATCTGGTTTCAAATAAGTGGTTTTAAATTTTATATCTTTAATTATAATGTATTTTCTCTTCCCTTTCTGCATGCCTTCGTGGTGTAATGGTAGCAGACTTCTTCCCTTAGGCAGATAGCCCTAGAGTGTTTTGCCATAATCAAATAAACTAAACCAAACCAAATATTAAGATCGTTGGCCTAACGAACATTATTCGTTAGGCCAAACATTGGTCTAGTGGATAAGACATCTGAATATGGGAAATTCGTCTTCGATTCAAATCTAGTCATGCCACCTGCATGAATGTCTTCGAGGTTTTCCTATCTGTAACTCACATATGAGCCTCAGAAAATCTGGCATGAAAGCATCCTTCCCGGTATCCAAATAACTCTCGCGATCTCTGTCTTTGCCGTCAGGCAATTAATGTTGGAAACATCTTTAACGGAGACTTTCTAAAAACTTTTGCTTCATTACATGTTTTGCAGTTATGCGCTTTTTGTGTATTTATCAACCATGCGATTCAAAAAGTGTTATATTGAGCAAACCATAAGATCTTTATTGCGCGCAGCTTAACAGACAGCATGTTTTTAGAATGTCACCATTGATCAAAGCGTAATAGCTTTCAGGTTAATATTATGTTAATAACTTATCTAAATTTACTGAACCTCCCCACGTTAGAGACGATCGCGTAAAGCATAGATGGCTTTGTTGCCAATTTTGCTTTAAATCCTTGTAGCCAGTTGTAGTAAATAACTGATACACTTCAAGAAAATTTGCATCATTCATTAATTTAAACTCTCTGCAATGCCATTTGCAGGATGTCCCAAATAAAAATAAACTTAGGTCTAATTTAAGTATTTTGCGTTTTTATTTGTGTATATGTTACCGTGAAAGACCGAAATTGGAGAATGCCGACTTTCACCGGAGAATGTTAACATTCACCAAATACGTTGGTGAAAAATCGAATATTGCACTACATTCTTGTATATTCGGACCCTCACCGGTGTATGTCGACAATTACAGATATGCTCTGGTGTAAGTCGAAAAGTGAGGTCATAAAGTGCCATAATAGTTTAAGTTGTTGCAATAAATAAGATTTGAATCACATAATTTAGTAAGTTTTTATTACTGTTATTTTCTTTTCTCGTTTAGAACGTACTGTATAATTAAGTAAGTTTTTAACTTCTATTATTTTCTTTTCTCATTTTGAATTTATTGTGTGTTTTAGGTTCTCACGTTCTTAAGTTCTTATTTCAAGTCTCAAGTGCGTTTATTCGCGACTGAATTACGGAGAAGAAAATATAATATTGTTATATGTTCAACATTCACCATTAGTACATGGTGAATGTCGACATTGACCGGTGTAAGTCAAAAATAAGAGTATTTGGAAAATATTTCGGACATACACCAAGAGACTATGTAAATGTTGACATTCACCGGTGAAAGTCGACATTCTCCAGATTTCGACGTTTCACCATAACATATACATAACATAGAAACCCTCACATACTGCATTGCAGCGCATATAACTACAGGTGGTACTGGAAGTGACCTGTTGCGCCTGATCGTACGATCAGTCTATTTGATATTTTTTAGCTTAATTTGGCACTGTCTTTTTAACAAGTTTGTGTTACAGCTGCCTTGACTGCTAGTAAAATGTGCATCTTTGCTAGAAATTCGTCCTGATAAATTTAAAAACCCGGTAATATTTGAAACCGATATTACGGCAGATATCTTTTCCTTCAGTGACTGATTGTATTTCTTTACTACTCTGATGTCCCCCCAAAATAAAAGCACAGTCATCAAAATATTTCCTACAATGTTACTAATTTATAATTAGCTCGAAAAACTGGATGCCCTTAGCAATATCAATCCAAATGAAATTAGCATGCCCCGTTTGGATATACGTTTACATGGTACGCCCTGTGTTACGTGTCAAAATCATTTCGTTTTATACATTTTATTATGAATTTTGTAAGGTAATTTTAGTAGAATTATAAGTAAAATTGTTGTATTTCTTTTGTAACATGAAAGATACAAAGAGAAGTTGTCCAGAAAAGTAAGAAAACAGGGCAAGAGCATTTAATATTGAGTAAATGGGAATCTGTGTAATTTGGCGAGAAATCGCCCAAAATTGCCAAACTTGGCGAGAATTTGGTCCGTTTCCTGTACTACCATTAAGTATTGTAACTGGATAAATGAAATTGACCAGTATTTCCTGTAACCGTAATTCCACCCTTTCCAGCAGTTCGAAAATCCGAAAGTACTAGAAATATCTCGGCCGATTGAAAACTATACGAGGCTGGAGAGAGTGCATCTGCTGTCAATTATTTAGTTGTCATTTTTGCGAGCATTATCTTTAGATGCGCTTTGCATTGCGTTGTGTTTAACATTTTAGTATTCTGAAGTGTAACTACTGATTGTACTGTGCGGTATTGTGAACGCTTGTACGAATTGTTCTGCGGAAAATTTCAGAACTCTGAAATATTTTTTTTCTGATAAAAATAAATTTTATTAATCTATAATCGGACCGAGTGCATTCAATCCATTATGAACCAGTACGCACGCAACAACATATTTCCTCTTCAAAGCAAGAAGGAATCTACAAACTGGCGAAAGATGATGAGATTTTTCCTTTGTATGTATTCCCGACAAAAAATTGAGATTTCTTCGCGTGCGAACAACGATCCGTGCGTGCCCAAGACCGGACTTCCGCAAACGCCTCAGAAGCTGGGCAGTGGCTTTTCTGGCACAAAGCAAGACGAAAGGCTATTTATGCATTGCGTAACTTATAGCAAAGCCACGCATTAATGTCATGAAAAGTTGGCATCGCAATTATAAATAAAGAGCTATTATCGCTTTTCGGCAGCTTTCTGAAACAAACGGTTTGACTTGTCATCATTGTAAAATATGAATTTTTTCCTGCCGTTCTTACTGAATAATGTTTATTTAACTTACTTTTACTGGATAATGCAGCGACTAATATCACGCATCAGGCAATTGATCATTTCAGATTTGGAAATCAAAATTTTTAACAACCAATAGGAATTATAGCTAAGCAAAACTACTGAGTCTTAGCCAAACTTTAATTCAGTCACATTCGCTGACTGCTACTCTGGTTAGTTAGGTTGCTGTCATTGCTAAGCTCACCACAGCGATTTAAAACTGTAAAAGTCCTTCCAGAATAGACTCGCTTACTGCACCAATTTATCAATAATGTATTCAGAAAGCTCATATATATATATATATATGTGTGTGTGTGTGTGTGTGTGTGTGTGTGTGATTATGGCAAAGCCTCGAGGGCTATCTGCCTAAGGGGAGGGATGCCTTCGTGTGGGGAAAACCACGAAAACGCCCATGCAGCCAGCCCGTTCGCGGGATTCGAACCTCGGACCGAACTACCAGTGTTCAGCGACTTTACCGCTCGGCCGCTGGTGGGCCCATATATATATATATAACATATTCTCTGTCGAGAAATACAAGAATTCTGGTACTTCCGTTTCGCCGGCGCAAATCTCGCCTAGCAGACATTATTGGCGACAAGATACAGTATACACATAAAAAATGTTATCAAATGTTAGTTCTAAGAAATTTTTATTTTGAAGGCATAAACATTTCCATATCGTTTAAAACTTTGTAAAAAGTCAATCGATAAAGACAATAAATTTGTAAAAAGACATTAATTTAAGAACTTACTGTGCTTTCATGGTTCAACATCTTGATTCACCTGTTCATATCACGTGACCCCAAGTGATCTCATCTCCGATAAACTACTCTACAAAAAATCCAATTCTCTCTGTAATTATCTACATTAATTTCAAGTTAAATCTTGGTTTGGAATACAAGTTTAAAATGCAAGAATTATTTCAATTTGTATGAATAGCTTACTCAGAAATTATGTAAAACCGCAGTGTTTTACTTCGCTTAGAATTGACGAATTTAACCCTTGACTTTGCCTTTTCCATATTTTCGTCTTTGGGTGAGTGGTGTAATTTCATCCTAATTGACTAATCTTAATTGCCGCGAATGGCCTTAGGGCTTAAAATTGAGCTACATGGTAAAATTTCTATGCAATTTTTGGTACATAGAACCTATTAGAAAAGCACCTATTATTCTATTTTCGTTTTTCCCATACAAGTTTTGCCAGATTTAAGAAATTCTTAATATGTTCCAGATATCAGAATGATCTTTCAATGTGCACATAGGTTTTACTTTTACGGATGACTTTATCAAGGAACTCATTTATTATCACATAAAATCTAAAAATGAAGCATTTAGGATATTTGTTTTATGATATTATTCATGCTCCATAGATAAAACAATAGTTTTCCGTTTTTCCCGGCGCGAATGGCCTTAGGGTATAAAATTGAGCTATCTGGTAAAACTTCTATATAATTTTATGCCAGTATTGAAAGAAACAATCAATCTGATAAGAAAGGGCTGCAATTTGTTCTGAAAATAAGGCGTAAAAGGTTACCAGAGAGGATATTCCGTTTGACATCAGCTGTACCACAACTGGCGACATTATTGCCTGCGCCGGCAAAACGGAAAAGTACCGAATTGCTATACTGGTCATGCTTGCAGGTATCTTAATGTTCTTTTAAAATTTTTATAACATATATATATATATATATATATATAATTTATCAAGCAAAGCAGTAATAACAATTTTTAAAAAACCAATTTTGGTCTAGAAAACATCTTGCGCAATATGCTGCAAAATAAGTAAAATATAAAAATTGTCGTAAGCTCGCCTAAAAGTTACCAAGAGCTGCTGCTCCAAAAGGTTTAACACGTTTTCAAAAAATTAATACACATGAAAATCAAATCATTAGACATGTAAAACATTAATAAAATTAAAAAACAGGAAAAGTTAAAAAGTAAGCGGAAAATGGTAAATTAGCCCAATTCGACTTCCAAACAGGCTTTTCAAGGGAAATTTCATTTATTTGAACGTCGAGTCGAATCAAGCTAACCCCATTACGCGTTTCGCCGAAACAGACAATTGAAACTTTTTCGCTAAAAATTTTTTTAAAATTTAGACAAAGTGTCTTGGAAATTTTAATAGTCTCAATTCTCTGTTCCAATTTCCCGACCCGTCCGCACAGAATGACACATTAAGGTGTTAAAATATGTTAATAAAAACCTAAACTTCCTAAATCTAGACTAAAATTAAAATCAAAAACGAAAATAAATAGCGATGAGCTATTAGTCCTAAAAATACAAAAACATACGGGCTGGGCCTGCAAGCTTAAAGATTAACAATTTAATTTTTAAATAATAGATTTTAGAAAACCTGTAATTAATATAAAATAAAACAAAAATTAAGAAGAGAACAAACTCAGTGGGTCTTGCTAAGACCATGAAAAAGTTGTAACAAAAGAAACAAAAACTGACCTTTGGCGATGCAAAGCTGTCCCTCTTAAAACTTGTTGAAAAATGGCTGCTATACTTCTAGTGTCTTCATTTGGATGACGTAGTAGGATTGTAGTAGGATGGGAAAAAAAAAATTTTTTTTCGAAGTGAACATGGCTAATTCAGCTTAGCCATTTTCACTTCGAAAATTTTTTTTTCCATCCTACTACAAGCCAAGCGCCATTTTTGAGATCTTTACACGGTTTCCGGCCCCCTTCGATAATAGGAGACGAGTTGCAGATAACGAAAATCTCTTCGCATTGGCTAAACGCCCACAGCACTTCGTTCCCCCCTACGTACGTCATCCAAATGAAGACACTAGAAGTATAGCAGCCATTTTTCAACAAGTTTTAAGAGGGACAGCTTTGCATCGCCAAAGGTCAGTTTTTGTTTCTTTTGTTACAACTTTTTCTTGGTCTTAGCAAGACCCACTGAGTTTGTTCTCTTCTTAATTTTTGTTTTATTTTATATTAATTACAGGTTTTCATTACAGTTTTCTAAAATCTATTATTTAAAAATTAAATTGTTAATCTTTAAGCTTGCAGGCCCAGCCCGTATGTTTTTGTATTTTTAGGACTAATAGCTCATCGCTATTTATTTTCGTTTTTGATTTTAATTTTAGTCTAGATTTAGGAAGTTTAGGTTTTTATTAACATATTTTAACACCTTAATGTGTCATTCTGTGCGGACGCGTCGGGAAATTGGAACAGAGAATTGAGACTATTAAAATTTCCAAGACACTTTGTCTAAATTTAAAAAAAAATTTTTAGCGAAAAAGTTTCAATTGTCTGTTTCGGCGAAACGCGTAATGGGGTTAGCTTGATTCGACTCGACGTTCAAATAAATGAAATTTCCCTTGAAAAGCCTGTTTGGAAGTCGAATTGGGCTAATTTACCATTTTTCGCTTACTTTTTAACTTTTTCTGTTTTTTAATTTTATTAATGTTTTACATGTCTAATGATTTGATTTTCATGTGTATTAATTTTTTGAAAACGTGTTAAACCTTTTGGAGCAGCAGCTCTTGGTAACTTTTAGGCGAGCTTACTACAATTTATATATATATATATGTGTGTGTGTGTGTGTAACTTTACATATATATATATATATATATATATGTAAAGTTACGAATTTTGTATATATGTAAATAACTTTAGTGAAATTATATCTTAAATTGTAGTACATTTTCAATATAATGTAACACGACGTGCAGGAAAGAGATGAAGCTCTACCGGAAAAATAAGGTTACTTGTCAAGTCTATTTTAGTAAATGGCTATCTCGGTCCCAAATTTGACGACCATTTGTCGACATTTTACCCAGGTCCTTCTATAACTATAATTGGTATTGTGACGGAATACCTATATTTGATCCCTTTATATAACTGTAACCGTATCCGGCCCTCATTTGTCTTCCAATAATTTCGAGAAGTGGAAGGTACAAGAAATTTCTCGACGGCCGGATAAAGACATCGGACAGAATGACTTTCTCAGTTCAGACTCGACTTCGAAGTATTGGTATATTTCCGTGTGAACTTCGCTGTTTAGCTGTACTTTGCATTCTGTAGTGCTTAAAGTTCTTAATAGTTTGAGGTGTAACTACTGATTGTGCTCTACTGAGAAGAGCTGCACGAGTATTTTTGTAGAAAGTTCCATAAATGTAAAGTATTTCTCTTGGTAAAAACCAAAATTTATCAAGATATCATCGGTTCTGTGTGCATTCAATCCACTATGAATCCGTGCCCAAGCAAAACATATTATTAAATAAATGAATTGAAACATATAAACTTGTGACAACCAGCGGCCGAGCGGTAAAGCCGCTGAACACTGGTAGTTCGGTCCGAGGTTCGAATCCCGTGAACGTGCTGGCTGCATGTGTGTTTTCGTGGTTTTCCCCATGTGTAACGTGTATACGAGCCAGTTTCCCTTAGAAAGTCCTCCACGAAGGCATCCCTCCCCTTAGGCAGATAGCCCTAGTGTGCTTTGCCATAATTAAATACACCACACCGCCACATATAAACTTGTACAACGGAAAACTTTGATCTAATTTTTTTTAAATATTAAAAAAATATAGTACCTTAAAAATGAAAGATTCGGGAACTGATAGTTAAAAAAATTAACGAGAATTTAATTAAAGTTATTAAATATTTTAAAAACTGCACAAAAGAAATAAGGAAAAAATAAATTGATTAAATAAGTTTAAAAATGTTCTTTTATTATATTTATAAAATTTTAAACCTTTAACCTGACATGCTTATATATATATATATATATATATATATATATATATATATTTACTTATGGATTATTTAATATATTATCTCCTTTGATAAACCTATTTAGAATTCTTTGAGATAAAATAACCAATAAGCATATTTAAACTTATATATAACAAATATTATATCATTTGTATAAAGCAAATTTAAATTTAAATTAAAAATTATGAAAAATTAATTGTATACAAATAAAAGGTTAATTATGCTGCGAACTAATTTCCAATATCATTCAAATTCATACATTATATGCAAATTAAGTGCAAGTATCTAAAACCACTAAAAGATATTTAATAATCCAAAAAAATTTAATCCTAAAATTTTCTAGTTAACTTTAAAACTTATATATGTATATACAAGAATAAAATGTATCCATTAAGACATGTCAAGAGGAAATGCAATTACATGGCTTTCAATGCAATAAATCTGATTGTATTGGGAATTCCCCATCATATTGGGAATATATTGGGAATTAATAAAAATAATTAAGAATTAAATTTAAGCTTTCGCTACAGTTAATTTAAATTTTGAAAAATTGAATAAATTAAATGCAGAAAACAATAATATTAAATTAAATAAATTAAGAGTGATCTGGCCTAGTGTCTTTATCAAGGCACCAGGCGAGCCGGTATAAGCCTTCTTTTATTTAATAATTAAATTTTTTTATTCATGCTATATTTCTCATAGGATATATATATATATACACAAATATTATATATATACTTTTGTCTAAAGGTTAAGCATAATAGATGTTTACGTGGATATTTAAGGAAATCTAATTCGGAATAGAGGAGAACGTGATATGCGAGTGTAATACTACTATACCATACGAAAACAATACAAAAGAAGGATATTAATCACTTTTATTTTCCAAAGGAAAAGTTTGAAAGAAAATAGGGCAAATAAATAGTTTTTACGTTAGTGAAAAAAATTAAATAAAAAAAAAATTGGCAATTTAACAAGGTCGCCTTTGGTAGCCATACATTTTGAACAATGTTTGCCTATATGTGTTATGGGAGTGTGGATGAATTCAGCCTCAAACAGTTCCAAGCATTAAGGACAGACCTTTCCAATTCTGGACTGGAGTTTGGTGGGTACGGGAGAGCTGACATTTGGCCACACATACTCAATATAATTAAGATCAGAAGATTGAACAGGTCACTTTATGCGCTGGATACATTCATTTTCAAGGGAGGTGTCGACAAGGATCTCTCGATGGCAAGGCACATTATCATCCGTGACCATGAATCCAGGACCGACAGCACCTCGAAACAGGCGAACATCAGTCTCAAGCAAAACTATACATTTTAGCAAGTAAATCATGCTTTTCCTTGATCTTTCTTGGGTGACAACGAGTTCAACATTCTCTTCACACCGTTATCTGACGAGAATCAGTTTTCAGAGCACACCGGGACACGTCAATGAACATGGCATTGGCCCACCCTTGCAAACTCCAGTGCTGATGTTTCAAACTACAGTTTAGACGAGCGCATTTGAGCGCAGAGAGAGGAATGGCGCTAAACCGATTTCTCTGATACGACTGTCCCTTTGACATTGCTCTTATTGCTAGATATCGGTCTTGACGATTGTTTGTTACTCTTGGTCAATCATGTACTTGTCGTCGAGTAATATCTCCCGTACTGTGAAATCTCTGCCACAATCTTGAGATTACACACTGAGGCACACTCTTCCTTTCAGAAACAGGTCCATTTGGCGTCTTTACGCCATTCTTCGAGATTATTGCTCCTTTATCTAGCGTCTCAGCACAGCAGCCTCCTACCTGAAACGGTTTTATATTTTTGCTGACGTGCGCACATGCTTTGCGCATGCCAACGTCGAATGAAGTGTTTTTGCATATGCACATTGTTTCTCCTTCAAACAATGATTCTCCACAAGCGATTGTGAAGAATTTTAATTAATATTTACTCACGTTCTTCTAAATTTTATGAATTATGCTGAACTTTTGTCCAATATTATATATATATATGTGTGTGTGTTTGTGTTTAATAAAGCAAATTAGCAATATTGATGGTGTAGAATGTTGATTCATATTGAAAAGCAAACTTTGCAGATTAAACTTGGAGGATTAAGTACTCATCTTTATTTCTATTGGCATTCGTGGCCACAATTCACTTATCAATTTCATCCTATCTATTCAAGTACATTTATATTTCTGAAATTGTTGCGATAGGAAGAATGCAGCGTCTTAACGAAAATATAGTAGAAGCATAAGTGCACAGTTATTCCAGTATGGCAGCTCACCCAGTAAAAAATTTCAGTTCTCGAAATTTTCAGGTTCCGAATTAGATACGTCATTATCATTATTAAGTCGCATGTGTGGATGGATCTAGAAATCACCCAGTGCAGTAAAAGAAATTACTATTTTTAGAATAGAGAAAAGGAATTAAGGGAGACATATTAAAATACACTGACGTGCACCTGAATCAGGGATAGCAAGTCAGTAACGAGTTGGACCTACTCTGTCCTTGACAGTAGTTGCCACACGACTAGGAAAGATTCAATAAGTTTGCGGAAGCATTTTACAGGAATGCCTTGCCAAAATCATTGGATATTGCTGTCCATAATTTAGGAAGAGTCGCTAGTCGTATGTAATGATGTAATTTCACAACTTTCCAAAACATCCCAAAGGAGCTAAGCAGGACTTAAATCAGGGTTCTAGGAAGCCAGTTCATGCCAGCTATAATATGGCTAAGGAGTATGTGCACTCCATGTTAGTAAGTCAGAGAAATGCTCAGCCGGCCAGACAGCAGGGAGCCTGGGCCTGTTGTAGAGACATTAGGATTTTTGGAAGAGATGAAAAATTAGCAACGCCTTCGTCGGGAATCGAACCACGGACCTCTGGAATACCGGCCCAGCGTGCAGAACCACTACACCACGAAGGAACGCTAGGAAAGTGGGAGAAATACCTTATACTGTGAGAGATGCAGTTATCTTGCTGAAATACTCAATTTCCGTGTGAATGACGGGACAACATAAACGGATGTAAATAATCAACCAGCAATTCTACGTACCGAATCATATTGAGGGAAGTTGGTAAGAGTACCGAAGATTCCAAATACTGCCAAGAGAAAACACCCCAAACCATGAATGAGCCGACTTAGCCTTGTAAACTTCAAACCAGGCATCCAGAATCTATAGCTTCAGGAGCCTGGTAACATATTCTCTGCCTCCTGTTGGTGTTAAGTAGTTGGAATCAAGACTCAACACTGTATGCCACTTGTTTCCAGTCCTCTACAATCCATTTTCTGTATTCTCTTGCTTAGACAAGATGTGAAGTTTTGTGTCATCAAGTGAGCAATGGTACTCTCGTGAGTCCACAGTGCCCGAAGCCCATATGGTGAAGCAAGCGTTGCACGCTCCGTTTACTGACTATACGACTGGCACCTTAATTCAGCTGAGTCTTAGCTTGAGCTAATGCTTGTCTTCGCTGGCTATGTGCAATACGGCTGAGTCGTCTCGTACCACTCTCGTTCAAAGCTAATTGTCCTTTGCAATTTGTTCGATCTATACTTTTTCCCAACCGTCTGTGCATTCTCAGTATACTCTTGATACTGTCGACCTTGGAAATCTTAGCCCTTTGATGATTTCGGAAACTGAATGGCCCATGCATCGAACGCCTATTATCTGTCCGCGATCGAAGTCGTCTAAATCAGAAATTTTAACCATACTGCCAATTGAAACGACTGATTAACAACACCCATAGTCTTAACTATACATGCAGTTATCACTGCGCCTTCACGTCAGCATAAATACGGTGCAGCGCTAGATAATTTACATAGCCTATCCCTAATTCAGCGGCACTTTCGACTTCAGCGAGCATAGTTTTAATAAAATGCGCCAAAAGAGAAAATTAAATTAAATGAGGCACTTCTACATTGGTGGCCATTTATGATAACGATAAAGGTTACGGGTTTATTAACTATGGTTTGGTCTTGAATCTAAGTTACCAAATAGGAATTTGAATGAATTAGGGAAACGTACGAGCGGAAATGTTTTAGTCTCTTTTATGTGATTTTAATTATCATAATTAAGAATTGACACCTTTTACCACAAATGATAACAGTGGGAAATAAGGCAGCAAAAATTACTACAAAACAAAACAAAACAAAACAAAAAAAAAAAAAAAAAAAAAGAGATCATTTCGCTTAAGCGTCAGTCAATAAGGTTATTCAGAATAGTATTTATTTATAACGTCTCGACTTCTAATAGAGGAATTTTCACATTTTGTACGTTGATGAATTCAGAATCCGAAGATTATGAAATGATTCTTCACATGCATGACAGTTGTCCCTAAGTCTCATTAAAGGAAAATACGCCCTAAAATATTACATATAATACAATACGTAAATAAATAAAAACAATACATAATATTATACCATTACACAAAAATCAAAATACAATTAAATTTAATATTTATATGTACATCAACATATACTTACAAAAACACATATATTTACAGCAATATTATCATTATTATTTTAACTTATTAATACGTTCGTATAATTATATAATAATTATATAGTATTAATTTGTAATAGCAATAACGTATTAATTTGTAATGGAAATATCATATTAATTTATTACATTGGCAACTATTAATATAAATATATTCCACAGTATATTAGTTGCTAAAAATATTTCTAACTTTAACTTAACGAAGAGTAACTTCTTACTCTTCGTTTTCGTATTTCAAGTGATATCAATTACTTGCTGGAAATAATCCAAACTTTAACCTTTTAAAAGCTAATTTTTTGAGATGTTTTAAACGTAACTGAATGTATAATGTTCTGATTTGCAAAGCAATCGTAGGATGTTTGTGAAAATAAATTTCAAATTATGCAAACCCGGAACTGAAATTTAGTGCTAAATTAATTCTCTGAAAAGCGAAAAATTTGCATTCATTCGGCCCTCCAGAATGGTTAATATTCCACTTCGTGCGAATTCAAACCTAGAGCTGGAACATCTATAATTAGCGTGCAAAACCTGAGATAAATGCATATTTCCACTGCAACCTTGTTCTCCCAAAGGGTCCTCCTACTACTCACTTCCCTGAAAATTTGTAGAGAGAAAACGGGGAACTGGAATTACAGCTACTTCATGGAAGTTCTAAGAGTTAAATAGAAAATTTAATTTATGTTCTCTGAGCTTCTGCGAAGAAGAATGCTAACTTGTTTAGTATTAAAAATGGTAAATTATATTAAATTGCAGCTATGAATCCATTAAGACTCGTATGGCGCTTGAAGTTCTGGAGTCGCTTCTTTCATCTTCTTTAAAATTAGAAAAAATCAATAAATATAAGCAGAAAAACTATGAAATTAACTTGCAACCAGAAAATCTGAAATTACAGTTATCAAGTAAGTGCTTTTGTTATTCTTCAAAAGAGTTCCAGTTATCAGTTCCAGTCAAGCTATCTGCTATCAACGTCCCTACCACTCCAGCCGTGAAATTTAGTTCATGGTTCCGCTAAATTCTCTCTTCATACCAATTTATTATTATTATTATATATGTGTGTATAAGATAAAAATTGTATATAATATGTAAGATAAAATACATGTAAATCACAATTATAATTTTAACAATTGGACTAGCAATGGCTTTTTGGTTACCCCTCTCTGTTTTAAAAATGGTGTTGCCTTTTTCTACATTGCAAAGCGCCGATTACATTATAAGGTATTTCTCCCGTCTTCTTAGCATGCCTTCGTGGTGTCGTGGTCTGCACGCTGGGAGCGCATTCCAGAGGTCCGCGGTTCGATTCCCGGCGAAGGCGTTGCTCATTTTTCACTTCTCCTGCTTCCAAAATACCTAATGTCTTTACAGTCGCGCCCAAAGGGTGGTGGATGATGATTGTCCACACCCAGGATTTGGCCATTGGGTCCCCTAAAAACCCCAGTTGTCTTTTAAAACGAAAAGTATATAAGGTTGCCTTCGTGATGTGGTTGCCTGCACGCTGGGAGCGCATTCAACAGGTCCGCGGTTCGAGCTAATTTGCAACTTGAACTCAAAATTTCGAAAACCGAAACTTTCTCCTAATAAGCAGTCTAAACCTTCACTTGGACAGCCAATTATTTGCTTCAGCTCTCTTCCCGTTAAGACGGTAGTTTGATCGCTTAGCCTCTACCAGCTACCGTCCATTGTTATAAAAATATAATCTATATACAATCACGGGGAACATAGCGAATCCACGATGATGTTGCTAAATAAAAAAGAATATGTGTCCTCAGAATTAATTATACAGGAATAAAATTATGTGTAGAATTTACAACTATGTCTGCCTTCGAGTGACATCTTTGTAACTATGCAGTATAGCCTCTCCAAGTTATTACGGCACAGAGAAACATCCCCAAACCGTTGCAGCTTTCTCCAAGCTATCCTATTACCCACATACGCATACATACATATAATCCTACGTATATACGCATACATAATATACGCGCATACGTGTACATAATATATACAGGGTGATTTTAAAGTGTTTTTAGAAATTAACCCTTTGCGGCACAGTGTGCCCGATCCGGACACATCTAAAAATTTCCCTTTGTACGCACAGAAAAATTGAATGAAAAAGATTTATAGGTTAATCTGAACCTTCTTTATTTATAGTAGATGGCAGCTCAACATAAACCAGTCCATATATTTTTTAGCCATGTTTAGTTATTTAAGACCCTTATTTTTCAAAGAAATCTTCCAGATTTTTTAGGGTATAAAAGGCATTGTTTGAAAGAAATTTCTATGTTACTTTTTCGGCTGTATGCTAATCTCCTTATTCTATATTAGTTTTAAACTTTTACTTTTAAATCTTGCCTAAAATGAAACAGCGAAAATGCCCAAACCGGCTCGCCGATAATCTAGGACAACTGGAGCGTCTGTGTTCTTTGTTTCTCCGCATCTCATCGGTCAGTCCATTGGCAACAATGCTCATTTGAGCACTCTTTTCAAAGCTCTATTGAATCAGTGTGCCACTTTGGGCACACTCACAAAATTAAAACTATAAGTGCTGTCTTCACAAAATTTTACTTGTGTACACCTTTAGGCCTAATTAGACTGCCTACCTCTCTCTCTTTTTTTTTTTTTAATCAAAACTCCGACCTTAAAAGTTAGCGTGCCGGAAAGGGTTAAGAGGAGTAATAATACCCGTCCAGACGAGCAGTAATTACCATAGAACATAGGGTCGCATTCCACTCTAACAGGCAGAAAAGAGGAATATTAGAATTCCAACCTGAACTTAAACAGTGTTGAGAAAGCGAATGATCGAGACGAAAAGTTGCACAATCAGATTTATTGTTTAGTGAAAAACTCACAGAAAGTGCTCAAATTGCCGACAACTCGCTCTTCCATTTACGGAGTTCGTACATTTCGCGAATGTCCTGTATTGCTTTTTGAGATGGCAAAAGAAGTGGTGTCTCGCATTTTTCAATCAACACTGAAAAAGGGGGGATGAGTTGGAATCTGACGAGTGGAAACTACTGTTCGTACAATCTTCGTGCTTCGGGTCCATATCCTTTTGCTTCACCGTAAGTGAGATAAATATCTCCCGATTCCTCGTACGTGTCTTCCGCCATAGCATTCACGAAACATTTCGGACGATATTACTAGGGTAATACTTGAAGCGATGAAGTTGCGCCGTTTTCAAGAATGCCATTTTCAAGAATACCGTTTGCTCTGATTGGCTTTCTTCGGTACAAATTAAGAGCCAACTACTGTTTCTTCACAGGGCAAATTTGCATATGCTTAATTCCTGATTGTCCTTTAGGGGATACGTCTATTATTTTTCCTCGATGCGTTTCTACTTTCCTCATTTCTACCTCTCAGAGTGGAATGCGGTCCTATGTTCTATGGTAATTATTGCTCGTTTGGATGGGTGCTATCATTTCTCTTAATTTGTAAAAAGAATTTAGAATCCACCTGTGTAATCAAATGAATGGAATGAGAATACTTCTATCGAAAACTCCAATTAAATAGATATTAAGAATGACAATTTGAAGTCCTCATCAATTCCACTCTACTAAGTCATAGTTAGAAAATGAAGAAAGTAAAAACTTTAAATTTAAATAACTTTTTTGTTGTTCATTTTTCAGTAATTTTTCTGTAATATTGCTAAAAATTTCGTTTTGCTTGCTTTTATATTTTCGTATCTCAACTAAATTAGCTTTTTCACAACTATTCGCTAGAGTAGTATGACAGAATCTTTATTTTATATCCATATTTTATTTTACAATACCTTTCTTTTGCAGTCTTTAAAACTTCTTTTCAGAAAATAAATTTATTTTATCTTTTCGTTACTTAATTAATTTCTATTTTAAATGTTATAGTTTTAAATAAAACATGATGGACAATAATATTTTTTTTTTACTATCTTCAATTTCTAATTATATCTTAGTAAACTGAAATTAATGTAGACTTCAAAATTGTAATTTCAGGTTTTTACCTATTTGGAATTTTCGATAGGAGCATTCTCATTCATTTGCTTATATTTAATTAAATCTTTGCAGACTAGGCGCAGGATTCTGAATAGTCCTTCTTTCCTTTTATATATGTCATATATATATATATATATATATATATATATATATATATATATATATATATGTGGAGTTCTCTTTTAAATCAGAGCATGAGAGCACGTAGTAATTTAAATATACTTTATTTTAATAGAAAGAAATAAAAGTAATAAAGATAAACTAAGTAAAGATTAATTGTTGAATGGTTCATGTAATGATGCACAATCACAGACAGTCCTTTACACAAACGACGATGGCAAGCTTTAAATAGTATAATCAGCAAAAGGCATAACAGCTAAAGGTGAAAAATCAAACGAAGACCGTCTGTCTTCTTCAACTCTTGAAGGCATACGAGCCGTCTGCTCGTATCTAACCACCACTCTCGACCACGTCTGGAGGCTGTCTACTCCTGTCTGGAATGATTCTTACTGCGCTGTACTGCGATGACATCATTGCTAGCAATTCTAATTCAGCATCGGGCGTTGATGATTCCCACAGCTTCGGCCAGACGGAAGAGGCATCGTCCTCGATGTCTGTTGAATGGACATCACTATCATGTACCTGCAAAGATAATAATATTAATAAAAAAAAAGAAAAGAGTATCAGGTCCTTAGGTTTTGAGCTGATACAAACATCAAATCAATTTGACCATGCTTCATATGGTCAGCCGCAGTAGATGTCAAATTCGGTCCTTCATGGCATCCTACTTTTTCGACTTCATATCTGTCATTTGGTCTTACAGCAATGATTTTATACGGTCCATAAAATTTTGGTCGTAGTTTCAAGCCAGTCCCATATTGAGTTCTCTGAATGGCTACCAAGTCGCCAATCTTGTACATTTTCGGTTTCTTACGTTTCTTGTTAAATTGCTTTCGATTTTCTTCTTGTATCTTCAAAATGTTGTTTTTAGCATCTTCTCTCATTTTATCACGTTCTTGCATCAATTGCTTTAGATATTCTTCATTCAATATCTCACTAATTCTTAAATCTTCTTTGTTCTTCATTTTCGTGCCTATGAGAAGCTCAAACGGTGAATATTTCGTACTTCTCGTAGTTGTACTGTTGATGATTCTCTGTACATCTGGAACATACTTAAACCATTTCGTTGAATCTTCATGTGATAATTTTGACAAAACAGGAATCAAAATTCTATGAATTTGCTCAATCTGTCCGTTACCTCTTGGAATACCGGTAGTAATTTTGACATGTTCTATTCCTTCTTCAGTACAATAAGCTGAAAATTCTTTCGATGTAAAGGCACTACCTCGATCAGAAATGATTCTGGCTGGATTTCCAAATACAGTCTGTTGTTGCTTCAATTTCGAAATAACTTCTTGCGTAGTTGGTGATTTCACTGGATAGAACCAAGTAAATTTCGTAAAAGCATCGACAACAGTTAGAATGTGTTGGTATCTCTTGTTCGTTGATGGAAAAGGTCCAATAAAGTCGATATGGTACGTACTCAAGGGAACGTTTTTTTTCGGTACAGGATGAAGAAATTCTTCTGCTTTTCCTTGCTTCTTGTTGTACAGTATACATTCTATACAGTTAGCAATTACTTTTTCAACTTTGCATTTCAGTCTGGGAATATATAATTCTTGCTCTACAGCATTCACAGTTTTATCTACAGAAAAGTGACCTTTTTTATGTACCTTCTGTATGATTTCGTTCTGTAAGGATTCTGGCACTACTAGCAGATCTTTACCATTTTCAAATTTATACAAAATATCATTTCTCACGAAGAATCCATTTTCTTCTCCCTTCTCAACTAAATTCTTTATCGATTTCACATGTTCATCTTCATTCTGTTGTTGTGCTAACCGAATCTTCTCAGTTACATCGGATGTGTATGATGTTAAAATTAAAGCATTTCTACTTAAAACATCAGCATGTTTCATTTGGCTTCCTGAACGATGTACAATTTCATAATCGAATTCTTCAATAAACATTGCCCATCTCGCAATTTTAGGAGTTAAATCTTTCTTATCTAAAGTTTTCTGAAAAGCACTACAATCAGTTACAATTCTGAATTTAGTCCCAAACAAATCGTTTCGAAATTTCTTCAGAGCTTCTATTACTGCAAGGGCTTCTAATTCGTAGCTACAGAGTTTCTTTTGCTGCGGTGAAGTCTTCTTACTCATATACTGGATTGGGTGATAATTACCATCATCAGACAATTGGAGTAATACCGCACCAAAGCCTTGACTACTAGCATCAGTATGAAATTCTAATGGATATCCTTGCCTAAATATGTGTATAACAGGTGCTTGAGAGAGAATTTCTTTTAATCTGCAAAATGCTTCCTGTTGTTCGGAATCGAACTTAAAACCAATACCTTTTCTAAGCAAGTCACTAAGAGGTATAGCTATTTTAGCATAATCAGGAACGAATTTACGAAAATAATTTGTTAGTCCTAAAGAGCTTTGTAGTTGTTTACAGTTACGCGGTTGTGGAAAGTTTCGAACAGCAACAGTTTTGGAAGGCGATGGTCGAATAGTTCCGTTTACAATTACATGTCCCATAAATTCAACTTTACGTTTTAAGAATTGGCAGTTTTTGAAATTTATTTGTAACCCATATTCCGAAGCAGTTTTGAATATTCTTTCTAATTTGTCTAAACATTCAACTTCATCATTAGCCGGTATGACTATATCATCCATATAAATAATTAGTACACCTTCATTTAACAAGTCACGAAATACTGAATAAATATACCTTTGAAAAACATTCGGACTAATATATAAACCAAAAGGAGCTTTAAGAAATTCGTAAATACCATTATGCGTTACAAAAGCGGTATATTTGGTGCAATTTTCATCTATGTCTACATTTAAAAAGCCATTTTTCAAATATAGTGTCGTGAAGACTTTTGATTGTTCTAAACGATTAAGTACTTCCGGAATTAAAGGCAGTGGAAATTTGTCTGTAATAATCTTCTTATTTAATTTCCGATAGTCGATGCATAATCTTTTCGAATTATGTTATCACGCTTGTTACACAAAACAATAGGAGCTGCGTAGTTAGAGTTCCTAGGTTTTATTATTTTTTCTTTCAGCCATTCCTTAATTTGATCCTCAACAATTTTTTGCTCCGTGAAAGACATGTATCTTCTATTTTGACAGACAGGAATATTATTTCCCATAACGTAACGAATATTCAAATTTCCCATAACGTAACGAACGTTAGAATTTCGAGATGACTCAGCAGTTATCAAGTTTACATTACTTTTATTCCGATGAGAAATTATTTGAAGGCCATTCTCGGTAAAGGAAAAGTTAAACTGATTCAATACATCCAAATCTAATACAATTTGATTACATAACGACTTGACAACATAAATTTTCGTACGAAGTGAAAAACTATCAATTGAAATATCAGAAATAAAAAAGCCGATGGGGTACGTTTGCTTTGATTCAATTCCGTTTAATGTGATATCGCTAAAATTTAAATTAGGAAAACCAATCTGCTTGTGTAACTCTACGCTGCATATCGTAACATCTGAACCAGTGTCAACTAAATGATTATTTCTACTGTGTTCATAATTCTATCCTTATCGAAAATTCGTTGAATTAAAGCTTGTTTCTCGGGGGTCTGCTCTGGACAGTCATTTGATTTATGCCCAAAAATTTTACATTTAAAACATTTTATTCCCTTCGATTTGTTTACACAATGCGACGAGCGGTGCCCATATTCCTGGCAATTAAAACATTTGACCTTATTAACGTTGGATTGATTTCGGTTTGATGACGCAAGCTTAGTACTATTTTTAACTTGAGTGTCTACTTTCGGTTTCGGATTTTTAAACTTATCATTGTCCGATCTCACTTTGTCATAAATTTTAAGCCTTTGTTTAAATTCAGTTATTGTTTCGCAACCATATAATATAGTTTTCCTCACTACAGAATCGGGAATACCATCGATAACATATTTAATTAATGAAGCATCTTCAATGTTACCTCGCGAACACATTTCTTTCATTTTCAAAAAATACTCATCTAAACATTCATTAGGCATTAATTTACGTTTACATAACATTTCATGCAATTCAGCAGAATTAAAAGCTTTACCATATTCAGATTTCAAAAGCTTTTTTAACCTACACCAGTCATTAACTTTAGGTTCACTCTGAATAAATAGTTTCGCTTTACCTTTTAATGATCTTTTAGCAAAAACTAATTTATGCAAATCACTCAATTTCAAAAAATTTATAACATCTTCAAATTCATCAATCCATTTATCAACATTTTCATATGCATTACCAGAAAAAGGATTAACAATACTTTCAATATCCGAAAAACTAAGATGAGGTTTAAAATGATCTTGAATTGGAAGCTGCATACTGTTATTTACTTGAGACTCGTTAAAACCAGGATTGTCTCTTTGATTATCATCAAGCACTACTTCAGAAATTTTATTAATAGTTTTATCTTCAATATCACTATTTTCTTCATGCAAAATATTTTCAAATAATACAGATAAATCACATAGGAAAGAGACAATTCGGGTTACGACTTCCGATTTTAAACCTTCTGAATTTATGCACAATACATTGCAAACTTTAATTAACTCAATCAAAGTAAAACTATTCTGCACTGTATCTATTTTCTTATTATATTCTTCAGAATCTGGTTTAAATATAAAGCCAGAAAATTCACGTAATCTTTTCCGGTTATTTCGGTCTCCATCAGTGTTAATAAGCTTATGCAAACTTTTGATTTTTGAACTTTTACTGTTCTTTAAAGCTGCTTCCAATTCTGGAATTTCTACTAACTTCATACTGGAAAGAAAGTTTTGTACTCACCCGACAGATGATCGTCTCCAATAAGGATAATCCACACTTTATACGAGTAATCCAATAAATCCAATAACTCGTGACAACAGTTCACTCAGTCAGTTCAAAGCACAGTTCATAATAAAGCACAGCACTTTCGAGTTCGAGGACCCACGTTGGGCGCCATGTTCTGTGGAGTTCTCTTTTAAATCAGAGCATGAGAGCACGTAGTAATTTAAATATGCTTTATTTTAATAGAAAGAAATAAAAGTAATAAAGATAAACTAAGTAAAGATTAATTGTTGAATGGTTCATGTAATGATGCACAATCACAGACAGTCCTTTACCCAAACGACGATGGCAAGCTTTAAATAGTATAATCAGCTAAAGGTTAAAAATCAAACGAAGACCGTCTGTGTTCGTCAACTCTTGAAGGCATACGAGCCGTCTGCTCGTATCTAACCACCACTCTCGACCACGTCTGGAGGTAGTTCGGTCCGAGGTTCGAATCCCGCGAACGGGCTGGCTGCATGGGCGTTTTCGTGGTTTTCCCCATGTGTAACGTGTATACGAGCCAGTTTCCCTTAGAAAGTCCTCCACGAAAGGCATCCTTCCCCTTAGGCAGATAGCCCTAGTGTGCTTTGCCATAATTAAATACACCACCACCACACCGACCACGTCTGGAGGCTATCTACTGCTGTCTGGAATGATTGTTACTGCGCTGTACTGCGATGACGTCATTGCTGGCAATTCTAATGCAGCATTGGGCGTTGATGATTCCCATATATATATATAATCTTAAATTCACTTAGTGCGAGATTGAGTTATTTTACTATATATATATATATATATGTGTGATGTACCAGCTTTTGTCAGGAATAAATAGATTGTTGAAGAATCATAAATGTAGTCGTAGCTTAAATTATCAGTCGATAAGTTTAAAAAACAGGATCCATTTATTATTGGTCAGGAGAAATAGCAGTTACAAAATCAGATATCCGGAGTAAATAAAAAAGAACTACTAATAACATTTTGAAAAGCCTCGACATTCTTTTACGAGTCCTTTTATAGCCTCTGGAAAGGCGGAGCTTCCAAGAAATGAAGTCAGCCGATCAAGTTCTCTTTAAATATTTCCAGAACATTCTATAACTGTATGTGTAGAAAAAGCGGGAGAAACAAATTGACTACGGGGCTGTGGATTTAATTCCACGTACTTTCAAATAAGAGAACGTCGCCATTAAAAATGAAAAGAATATACAGTTAGAATGTTAAGTGGATTCTTGATTAAGGAATTTTATTATTACATATATATATGTAATAATAAAAGCAAAGGAAATGACGGAACACTGTAGATGCGTGATTAGACCCATATTGAAGAAGATTTTGATTGCGTAGTATGCTACTAATCAAACTTGGTAACATCTAAAGAACTTGGCAGTCGAGGCAGTTTTAATTCCATTTTTATTTCCAATTGATATTTGTGGCCACAATCACTTGGCACTCTAGTCGTGCCTTTCCACAGAAGATTTACATTTTTGATATTGTTGAGATAGAAAGCAAGCCAGCGAAATTACATCTTAGCAGAGTAGAGGGCAAAAGCTGAAGTGCGTAGTTATGCAAGATGGAAGCACGCGAAGAGAAAAGTTTTGGTTTACAAGGTCAGTTTCAGTTCTTAATTATTACGTCATCAGAGTTGCGCCGATCATAGAGTGATCTAGAAATGACGCAATGCAAAGAAGTTATTACGATTTTAGAATAGAGAGGAAGAATTAATGTTTATAGTTTAATCTATAATTTTGATTCATATATTTTTATCTTACATATTCCCCCCTTCAAAAAGAAAAAGGCGTAGCGACAGAGAAGCCTTTTTAAAGAGAGAGTTAAAGCACTAGCAAATAAAAAACAAACATAAATCATAAAATTTTGATTCTATAAAAGTATAACTTATAAATATCAATTTTTTTAAAATTAATTTTTAATTTTTAGAGTCCTATTGCATTTTTCAGCATTTCAGTCCAAAAGTCTTTTTGTTTGAGAGTGTTAAATAGCTTAAGTTCACGCCGGGAAATAATGTTATGAATCCTGGTCACGGCACCAATGTTATGAAGAAAGTTTCGTCACCAAGGTTAAATAACTTTACTTCAAGGTACCATGTTATATCTGAAATTCCTATATGGTTAAATGTTAAATATGAAACTACTTGCCGTTAAAGGGAGTGATCGTATAGTGAAACGTGTACAGCATTTTTGCGTTGTGAAAAAAATGCATTCCGGGACCGCGCCGTGAGAGGATCGAAAACATAAACCATATACAAGATATAAAGGAAAAGTTCATATTAAATATATAAAGAAAACATACTGTAAGAGGTTCCAGATTAAATATCAGTTTATTCAATTACAACACAATAAGAAAAATCTTAACCTCATCTGAGAGTCTGTTCATTTAAATTCATAAAAAAAAACTTAAGGTTTGTCTGGTGATTTAAAAGAAAGGGAAGGGAAACAATTTATGGCCTGAGAGTTAAATTTTAGATTCGACGTTGTTTTTACTGCTAAGGACGTTTTGGAAAAACTTGCCTAAAGTTCCAACACACCAAAAAAAATAATACTTATCTTGAGTGGACATCTTGAAGTGGAGGAGAGCTCATATCTTAGCTCTATCCTTACGTCACTTGGCAAATCCGCAAGACAGAGACTCGAACGGCACGACAATAAATTACATCAGCTATACCGTCAAATCTTACGCCTGCTACTGTTTTCCATAGAAGAAAATTATTCCCACTGGAAGCAAGAGAACAGCTTACACCGCACGGCTGTCTGCCCAGACTCTCAGCTCCACCAAGGAAAACGTAGACAATTAAGCTAGGCATTTTAGAGAACGGCTAACGCAGGCTTCCAGTTGACTAAGGTGACATAATTCCTTCTGTTTTCAAGTCGGAGTTCAGAGGACATCGTCCTGACTTTTGCCGATACAGATAGAGACCCAAGTCTCTGTTAATTTTTTTGTTATTCGCTCAACAGTTTTTTTTTTTTCTTCGCATTTTGAGAAAACCCGCGGCCGGGGAGCATAATTGCCGCTCCCCGCCGGAAGCACTGCTCGATGCCGACTAAATCTTTTCCTTTCTCCGGTCAAGAGTAAGTGTGTCTCGCCTCTTAACCAAACGCGGCCGGGGAGCATATTTGCCGCTCCCCGCCGGAAAACACCTCTCGGAGTCACTTACATTTTGTCCAGCAAGCCCAAAAATCAGCGAGTCAGTCCGAGAGTCAGCCAAAAGTAAGTGTGTATCCAACTCGAATTTCCTTCGTCTCCTTCACAAAAACGGGCTCCCACTATGGCTTCACTTATCGCCCTCTTAATTATGGCAAAATCTTCGTTTTCAACTCCAGAATGCGGAAATAAGGGTGATCGCGCATGCGCGCCCTTCTTCACTTAGCCAACAACCGGACCCTCAATCGCCAAAAACCTGAATGATTTACATTGAAAGACAAGTAGCAACCTTTGACCTTTCCGTCACGTACTTTCCTCTCTTAAGGTCAACTAACAATGAAAATTCTTTCTCGAACATTCTAAAGCGCGCGAAATCATTACTTGGCGAAAATTGCCTCCCTTTCCCTGCTTCTTTCACAATGAATAAAAGTTTGTACAAGATTTACAAATAGAGGAAAATAAATAATACTCTTTTAAACTAAATAATATTCCCAGAAGCATCTGTCTTTCCCCAAAAATTAAAGCCTTAAATTAAATAATTCAGAATCAAAATAAAATTTAAATTTCCATAAATCATAAAATCATTCACCTAATTTTTTTTATAACGCTATCAGATAATTTCTCTACATAACATTCCTTTCCCCTAAGGAATTAAATTTTGGTTTACCAAAATTTAGCAGACAGACACTTCTTGAAATACCATGACTCATACTGTGCAATAAGGCTAAAGGATAACATAATGTAACAATATTTCACACGACTCCTTGGTAACAGTGACGTTACTGACACATTAAATTTCAAGTCCAAAATGTGCAAGTAAAACAACAAGATTAATCAAAGCAATTACTAATTAAAATACTCAAGGAAGATCATCAAAAATAATTAATCAAAACATCAATTAAATCACTTAATTAAACCTAGAAATACTCAGAACACATACAAAAATAAAAATAAAAATAAGGCGCTAATCACAAACAAAATATGTCTAAGATCAATCAATAAGATAATTAACGCGCCGCAGATACATAAAATACATTCCTGAGAAAATAAACACACTAATAATTCAAACAATTCCAAATAAAATATGTCACATGAACGTATTCAAATAAGGAGTAAAGACCCCCTTAAGTACTACGAAATTGAATAACTTCCAGGAATGAATCCCAAACAATCACGTCTAAGAACAGAAGCGGCCTGATCAGGGCCAAGCATTAGAAAAGAAAAGAACGTTACAACACAAGGAACCTCGGAACCAGCCGAAAATACCCCACACAAAGATCAGAAAGAAGGAAAACGTGATTGTCCAAAAATTCAATCCAACCAAAATCAATTCCGAGAATGAACATAACGAATACGCTGTGCAAATACCAATTAGAATTTTATCCAAAACACACAAAAATAATAGTAATAATACAACCTAATGTATATACAAAATGACGTTTGGCCAATAATTACAAACAGATACTACCAAGATACACATATAGATATAAAATGAAAATACAATTAAACTGTAAAAATTTCGTACATAATTCAAATGAGCAATGAGATCAGCGATACTTAAAAAAAATTTAAACTGCAATACCTAAACAAATACACAAATAGTCATTATGTTAAACCATATCAAGTCAAAAAATATTTCACTGTAATTCAAATCAAGCCAAAAAAAAAATCAACCAGCAAGAGTGAAGTGCCGCTAAAAATTTCAAACCTCACGGTAAACACTAGTGAGTAACAACACCAAACTTAAGTCCCCTTAGTAAGACAACACCAAAAAAAAAAAAAAAAAAATCCAGTAATTCTAAAAATCCCTTAAGTCCACGAGAAAAAAAATTCAACCTAGTCAAAGAAATCAATCAAAGCTGGACTGAAGCACGTTACTAGAACACTAAATAAAATATCACAAATCAAAAAGGTGTTCAAAACAAACCCCCCAATTTAGGCGAAAACTGAGATCTATTCTGCATCAGACTCTTCCAAAACGTTGTATAGTAACCTAAGTAGCAGCCTTCAGCAACACCTCCACCCAAACAAAAGAAACAAAGTAACTCTTTACCGCGTCCATGTAAGCTGAGAAAAGCGCTGTATTATAAATGACAGACTCAAACTTTACGTATCAAGCAAACCTCCAGACACGTTGAAAGAGAACATAAGATCTCTTATCTCGGAAAGAAAAGTGCGCTGACCGAAACGTTACAATCCTGAACCAACACAATGAAAGAGATACAACAATAGATTTCTCAGATAACAAGTTCCTGTTTGCCCCCCGGTGTAAGAGGTCAAGTGCCACCATGAAGTGCAAGTATTTACAAGAAAACGAGCTTTCAGGACATTACAACTTCACGCAAGACCTAACTGCAAGCAACAAATGCAAAGTTCTCAAAAGTGCTAAACTAAAAAAAATACTCATAACTCATAATTCAAAAAATCCCTAAAAATCACACAAATGAAATCCATAACTCAAATTCTTCTATTTTCCTAAGACCACAGAAATCTCAATTCTTCCACAGAAACTAAACATCAGAGAACTTACATTTTACGGACCTTGGCAGAAACCACCAGAAAACAACACACAAACTTGATACAACTATCTTGATACTAATAAGTCAAACCAAAATGAGAATTGACCCCAAATTCCGCAACAAGTCCAACCAAGAAAGAAAATTCAGTACCTCAAATCACATCTATTACGATTAACTAGCAAATTCAAGACAAACTACTTGTAAACAAACAAAAATTCCCGCTCATGAGTACAGAGCAAAAGTAACTAATCTTCTCAAACTTATCTAAAAATTTCCACAAACCAAATTCCCGTTGTCACCAAAATTCTCATTAAAATTCACTTTCTACAATTCACAAGACTAAATTTCTACTGTTTAAACAATTCTCACCTGACAACTTTTCACAAACTTAAAACTCAGAAGATAACTAATCTCAATTACTCTGACTCATTAACTAATTAGAACTTCACTCAAGCTGAAGAATTCAATCCAAAAAAAAAAAAATTAAATATGCAAACATCACTATTGCTGATCTCAGGCAAAAATTCAAATCTAACCCATGTTAACCTTAAAACAGAATTTAGCAATTGAAAAACAATCTACAATTTTTACTCATTC
This sequence comes from Stegodyphus dumicola, assembly GCF_044657685.1. Taxonomy (NCBI): domain Eukaryota; kingdom Metazoa; phylum Arthropoda; class Arachnida; order Araneae; family Eresidae; genus Stegodyphus; species Stegodyphus dumicola. The sequence continues at coordinate 137,244,660 of NC_140769.1, forward strand.
ATTTGTATCATTATGCCTTCAGAACTTATAAAATTCATTGCTCAATACTAAATTAAATTACTAACACATTACACAATATACTGGAATCATATCAAAACAATGTAAATCAAAAAGCAATAATATACTACGCTAGAGAATCATGAAAACATTACATACATTTCACAAAATATTATTCAATTAAGTCAAAAAAATCAAAATTTCTCTAACGTTATCCCTCACGATTACACATTTCACAAGATTCTAGGTTCAATAAGTAGCAAAAACACAAAAAAAATTTCTAGCTACGCATAGCTATGGCTTGTCTCATTCAGTAAAATAATTAGAGTCTTTAATCTCTTTCTCTTAGAAGTGCTCAAAAAATGAGTCCAGTTTTTAAAGACAAGCACTCGAAACTTGTTACGAGGATACACAAATAGCATAGGATTATCGTGAAATAATTCATTTTCCATCTTGTATCATAAATCAGTACGTCGAAAATCAAAAATACACATCTAGAAAACACTCAAGGATTTTCAACAGTAAGAATGTACAGTACCTATTCTGCTACATTAAAATATATATTTTTCCTAATTTTAAAGTTCAATTCTGTTTGCCTAACGTTAAAGTCCAAAATTTTTGAAATTCACACACATTTTCAAACTTTATCACTCTCGTATTAACAAATAAGCAAACACAAATCAAAAACTCTAATTAATCCTAGCACATAAAATTTAACTCCTTCCTTAAAAAGTAAATTACACAAAATAGGTAAATTCAAAATCAATTACTGATTCGATCCTTCACTAAGCAGAGGTCACGGCACCAATGTTTTGAAGAAAGTTTCGTGAGAGGACCGAATAAACACACAAAAAAAAAAAAAAAAAAAAAAATATATATACAACTTATCTGTTAAGACATCTGGCACCAATGTTAAATTTTGCCGTGAGAGGATTTAAAGTTCAAACAAAAAAAAAAATAACTTATCTTGAGTGGACATCTTGAAGTGGAGGAGAGCTCATATCTTAGCTCTATCCTTACGTCACTTGGCAAATCCGCAAGACAGAGACTCGAACGGCACGACAATAAATTACATCAGCTATACCGTCATATCTTACGCCTGCTACTGTTTTCCATAGAAGAAAATTATTCCCACTGGAAGCAAGAGAACAGCTTACACCGCACGGCTGTCTGCCCAGACTCTCAGCTCCACCAAGGAAAACGTAGACAATTAAGCTAGGCATTTTAGAGAACGGCTAACGCAGGCTTCCAGTTGACTAAGGTGACATAATTCCTTCTGTTTTCAAGTCGGAGTTCAGAGGACATCGTCCTGACTTTTGCCGATACAGATAGAGACCCAAGTCTCTGTTAATTTTTTTGTTATTCGCTCAACAGTTTTTTTTTTTTTTCCTTCGCATTTTGAGAAAACCCGCGGCCGGGGAGCATAATTGCCGCTCCCCGCCGGAAGCACTGCTCGATGCCGACTAAATCTTTTCCTTTCTCCGGTCAAGAGTAAGTGTGTCTCGCCTCTTAACCAAACGCGGCCGGGGAGCATATTTGCCGCTCCTCGCCGGAAAACACCTCTCGGAGTCACTTACATTTTGTCCAGCAAGCCCAAAAATCAGCGAGTCAGTCCGAGAGTCAGCCAAAAGTAAGTGTGTATCCAACTCGAATTTCCTTCGTCTCCTTCACAAAAACGGGCTCCCACTATGGCTTCACTTATCGCCCCCTTAATTATGGCAAAATCTTCGTTTTCAACTCCAGAATGCGGAAATAAGGGTGATCGCGCATGCGCGCCCTTCTTCACTTAGCCAACAACCGGACTCTCAATCGCCAAAAACCTGAATGATTTACATTGAAAGACAAGTAGCAACCTTTGACCTTTCCGTCACGTACTTTCCTCTCTTAAGGTCAACTAACAATGAAAATTCTTTCTCGAAAATTCTGAAGCGCGCGAAATCATGACTTGGCGAAAATTGCCTCCCTTTCCCTGCTTCTTTCACAATGAATAAAAGTTTGTACAATATTTACAAATAGAGGAAAATAAATAATACTCTTTTAAACTAAATAATATTCCCAGAAGCATCTGTCTTTCCCCAAAAATTAAAGCCTTAAATTAAATAATTCAGAATCAAAATAAAATTTAAATTTCCATAAATCATAAAATCATTCACCTAATTTTTTTTATAACGCTATCAGATAATTTCTCTACATAACAAGAGTTCACATAATCATAATTCTTCAGGGAAGGTTCTTGTTATTAGAGAATATCACAAAATAAACTTTTACATAATCATTACTTATAATTAAATGTAATGCACATAAATATTTATGATATTAATTTTCATATTGATAAATTATATTTTAATACCATATAATAATAGGAGTAAGCTTCAGAAATAATGGTTTCACCGTTATCATTTTTCATTTACAATTCCTGATTTTGCCAAACTGGAAGCCTCGCAATGCTTCTTAACAAACATATCCATCAATAGGGCTGTCCTCTTGAGCTAACCAGTGTTTTCTCTGCACTGGTGGCCCAGGGTGCCTATACAGTTACTTAAAAAGACCTCCGTTCCTTGCATTAAGGTAACTGGCCTTTGAGAACTGCACTAATACATTCCATAATAAAAAATATAATAATAATAATATAAAAAATTTACATGCATTCATAAAATGAGAGCCTCCAACATTATCTTGCATGAAGAGGGTAAAAGGAACAACTGTACAGAGGTAATTACAGGTCCCTGTTGAAGGAACCAGTACACCCTCATCATACTATACTTAACACACAATAACCCATAAATTTTAACATGCATTTACCATAATTTCATATTACTTATCTGTAATAATTTCACTCATTTTTTTACACCTACTTCATTTTTAGAATAATTGTAAAATTTGTATTCAAAATTCTCAACAAAATTTCAAAAACATAAAAACTTATCTTAATATCCTTCCCTATGAATAATTTAAATAGCTTAAAATTAATTACTTAAGTTGCTTACACATAATTATGAAAAATTAGAAAAATTAATGAACAAGAATTTCAGATTTTCTGAAAACAAATTGCAGAAATTTTACCCAATGTTGAAATGAAAACTATAGAATTCGCAGCACATTAAATAATTTAGTTCCTGAGCTGGATTCACACGAATGTAATAATTTTTGAGCTGTTGCAAAAGCGGAAGTGCAAATAATTTTCTGTCGCACATACTTGCAAACACTAACTCAGATCGACCTTGAACCCGCTGTAATGCTTAATTCCTAAACGGTAATTCACTGATGATTTCTTTTTCACTAGGCATTCGAACTTCTCAATTTATTGAGAGATTACTTTCAATCTGTAACCACTACGTGTGATTATTTTTTGAAGCACTTGCAAAACACCACAGCAGAAGAATGATCTGTTATTTTTTTTAAACACTGAAAAAACAAACTTGATGATTCAACTTCTTTCACATTATCTTGGATTTATCACAAAACGATGATTTGAAGAGCTGAATTAAATTTTCCATTGAGGTTTCAGGCTGCAGGAAACTATCCTTACCGGCTTAATTGTAATATTAAAAGCACAAGGAAAAGAAAAGACAGAACACTGTAGATGCGTGATTAGACCCATATTGAAGAAGATTTTGATTGCGTAGTATGCTAGTAATCAAACTTGGTAACATCTAAAGAACTTGGCAGTTGAGGCAGTTTTAATTCCATTTTTATTTCCAATTGATATTTGTGGCCACAATCACTTGGAACTCTAGTCGTGCCTTTCCACAGAAGATTTACGTTTTTGATATTGTTGAGATAGAAAGCAAGCCAGCGAAATTGCATCTTAGCAGAGTAGAGGGCAAAAGCTGAAGTGCGTAGTTATGAAAGATGGAAGCACGCGAAGAGAAAAGTTTTGGTTTACAAGGTCAGTTTCAGTTCTTAATTATTACGTCATCAGAGTTGCGCCGATCATAGAGTGATCTAGAAATGACGCAATGCAAAGAAGTTATTACGATTTTAGAATAGAGAGGAAGAATTAATGTATATAGTTTAATCTATAATTTTGATTCATATATTTTTATCTTACACACATACATATATATATATATATATAATTAATAAACGTATTTGAAATTTTGAGCAAAATTTAAAACTTTCGTTTTGAAACTCTTGCACAAATACAGCTGAAATTGAATAAATAAAAAATGTTCAAAAATTAATGATTTTCACCCAGAAAGTGTAAATTGCGTGTACAAAGGATTATTGTGACTAGTAAAAATATTTAGCAAATAAAAGAAAAATAAAAAATATATGCAAGAGAAAAATTTTTAAATTCATTGCAAAAGAAGCAAGAGCAAGAATGGAAGAAAATATTTTGCGATGCCACAGTACCCTCCCTATATCTTTTAGCTTTCCTTTCTCCCTTTATTTAAATACCTCTATTTGCATTACTTCTGTATATCTTTTAGATCCTTGTTTATAAAATGCGCTTTGACATTATCTTCGACTGTCTTAAAGCTCGTGTAAATGAAATTGAGAGATTTAATTATTAAAGCTCGGCGTACCATATCTTTAAACAGGCGAAATGAAAAGATTTTTAAGACAAAAATAAAGCTTAAATAAATGCAGAAATTGTGAAGTAAATGTAAACGAAAACAAATATCTAGGAAAGAGATGTTTTCACATTTCTTTAAATCCTTAAGACAATAAGCTTAAATATAAGGAAATATGCTAAAAAATAATGCGATTTCCACTTTTCCAACTCGGTAATTAAAACCACCGTTCTTCTGAACAATCCAGAACCTGAAACATATCACTGCTAATGAAAATCCTGACTTCTCCAGCGCAGCTCCGTCAACGTAGCGGAACATCACAATTACAAAGGGTCGAAAAAGTAAACTAACTATTAAACATTATTTCACGACGTCTCTTTTTCCTTTTTTATTTCTTACTAAGCTTAATTATAATAGTTTTAAACGATCCATGTAATCTTTTCTTTTTCAGGAAATTACTCTTTTTTTAAACTTATCTTCAGCTATAAGCTGTGTCGGTCAAGAGTAAAAAAATAAATAAAAATTATACAAGACAATTGCAAATTAAAAATTTCAGACTAAAGCTTAATATTTCGAAGAAGATTTTACTTTTAAACATGTCAAAACATTATAACGAATTTTCTCCTTCCTTTCTGCATATTTCTAACTGGAAGCACGATCGATGCGGATTTGAGATGTCCGGAATTCGAAACCCGGCGAGGACAATACATATTTTTCGCTGTCTTGAATTCGAAAAATTCTAAAAGATTCTACAGTGGCACCCGAACTAAAAGGCAGTGGACGATAATCAGTCAAAACCAGGATTTGGTGACCGGTTTCTTCATCCCCAGTTGCCCTTTAAAAGAAGAAGTACATAAGGCGTTTTCTCCCTCTTTTCCATCTGCCTTTCTGGTGTAACTGTAAGCACACTCGATGCGTATACGGGAGGTCTGGAATTCGAATCCCGATTATGGTACTGCGAATTTCTTCAGTTTCTTGACATCCAAAAATTTTTAAATGACTACAAGCGGCGCCCGAACTAAAACGTGGTGGATGATAATTCATCACCACCAGGATTTAGGTTTAAAAAGTGAAACGGACATTTATAGTGATTCAACGCAAAATTGCAAAACGAAAACAATAGTCCTTCTGTAACAAAGCGCATTTGGCCTAAAATAAAAATTAAGGAACAAAAACCCAGCACATTTAATTTTAAAGAGCTTTTACGAAGCCCTCTAAAATTAAATTTTCGGCACTCAAACAATTTGAGTTTTACCGAAATGTTTTTGTACAGGACTTCGATGCGAATATCTTTTCTTCTGTTTTACCGATTGGTGTCTTTCAAAATCATACGAAAATAACTATCACACTACATCATCACTGCGCCGCTTATTTCGCTTTTCTCTCCCAGAATCATTAAAATGCACGAAGTCCTTCTAAAACAGAAAGGGTTCTGAGCAGTAAAGGGCAATAAAGGAAGGCAAAAGGCTTCCAATCTCGCTCAGGTGAGATTTTGCAAACGGAAATACTGCTTTTAATTTCCCCCCGGACCTGAGAAGGCACTTTCTCAGCTTTCAAAATCCATTTCGGATGTTGCAAAAGCGCACTTCTGTTGAATGGATTGATCGCCCGTTTTCCTTTACCTTAGATGTTTCTTTGGAGAAGAAATATAGATGTTTTATCGAGGTGAGACACGCTCCTTTACGACCTCTGTCAATACATGTTCAATGAAGAGTTTAGTGTTCCGTGTACAATTGTACGGTTTACTTCAGAATGACACCCGCTATTTAAGGTAGTATGCTTTATTTAAATAAAGTTAAAAAGTTGCTTAAAGTTAAAATATCACTAAAAGCGAAAGAAGTTTGCAAGACCGAGATCTAGATAATGTTGACATTCTCCCATGAATGTTAACATTCACATAGTCGCTCGGTGTATGCCCGAAATATTTGCTAAATATCTGTATTTCTCACTTATCGGCAAATGTCGACATTAACCATGTACTGATGGTAAATGTTGAACAAAAATATTTTGTTACGTTTTTAAATCTTACTTTATTATTAAAACATATGATTATACATACTGTTAAAATAGGAGAAAGCTTAAGTAACAACGCAATATAAATAAACTGTTGAACTTAAAATGAACAGTACATTCTAATTAAGATAAGGAAATAACACCAATAATAAACTTATGTCAATTGATTATACAATCTTTTCTTTATTGCAACAACTTCAGCTGTTATCGCACTTTGAACTGCACAAGAATTTCTTGCATTTACGACGCCTCTCTGTCCCTTCTCTCGGCTTCTCGTTTCGATTTCAACCCGAACATATCTGTGTTTGTCGATTTACACCAGTGATGGTTCGAGTATATGGGAATATAACCAAATACTCGTTCTTTCACGAACGTTTATGATATGTATTGACATTCTTCAGTTTCGGTCTTTCACGGTAACAGTTACACTGTTCTACTTTTAGAGTCCCCAGCTTTCGGCAAATTCGTCGGGAGTTTCTTTAACAATTTTTCAAAAATCTTTACGTCGTTTTATTACCCTGCATTGAATTTATCATCGGTGATCATTGGCAAGTGTTCCTTAATCCACGCTAGTGACTGTTAATACGTAGGTCAGTCTTAACGTATGGCTGGTCAGTTGTACTCTCGAGGGCGAAACGCTGAAGGAAAATGTGACGCATGGTTTTAAAGCCTTTCATTTATTTTAATAACACTTACGTGTTACCTCTACGACTATGAAATTTGGGCTACCCTGAGCCATGAAAACTGGTAGAAGCCCGCCAAAGTTGTGCTGATCCTTCCTGCTATTTTTTTTTTTTTTTTTTTTACACCAATGGCACATTGTGAAAAATTACAAATGTAACCCAGTCCATTAATTTATTACAAGGCCAGATGTGGTGGTCTCTTTATTATGGAGGCACCTATTAGGTGGGACACTATCGCCTTTCCTATGAAGGTACGGACAGTTACAAACATGCATTTCTCCGGAATTTGAACCCAGGCCCTTCGGTATCGCAGTCAGCTTCTCTGACCACTATACCGATTGGGCGGCTCCTGCGGTATTCTGAAGAAATAAGAAACTTCTAATAAGTATTTACTTCTGCTGACTATTACTTATAATAATTAATTTATCTAATAATCAGTCATTATTCAACACGTTTCGTTTTTGCACTTCGTAAAGGGGCTTTTGTCGGTTTGTACAACTATTTTATTAAGCCCTCCGAATTTACGGAACTCTGTTTAGAAAGCTGTGAGTGCAAACTTCCCGCATGTAATTCTAGTCCTCCATTGCTTTGTTGGCCACATTCAGCTGACCATGTCGTATTCATTAATACACACATTTTTATGGTAGGATTCAACAAATAAGCCACTGCTGTTTTGTAGAAGGCCGATCCCAAATTTTAATCACGTTTTTCAAAATTCAAGGAAAATAATACAACAATACATTTACTTTATAACCTTATTAATTAAAACAAGAGATGGCTTATCGAAAATTTGTCAGGCCTAGATCAAACGAAAGCACATATGTTTATGAATGTGTTGTTAACCACGCTTCAGGGCTATATCAAACGAAAGCGGATATCTTGTGAATGTGTTGTTAGCCATGCTTATTCACAATCGGCGCATAATCTCAATTCTTGGCGACAGTTTCATTATCTACCGGACACTACGTAAGTACCACCTTTTTAAATAATGTCCTAACACCATCAGCCGTAAGTCACCAGGGACGTATGGCCTTGTCAGTCTCAGGTGCGCTTCGATTCAATTTTGACGTTAGAAACACCCTCAGTGGAAATGGATCTTTTGGACAACACACGTCAAAGAATTTTTACAGAAAGACATGGATACCAACGTTGCATACTGACTGTCTTTAAATTAAATATATTAGTTTTATTTCTTAAAGCGTTGTTTTTGTTTTCAAATTAAGTGCTGTCAATAAAGAATTTTCTAAAACATACCATTTCATTTCGTTCTTAGTTGCTTTAGATAGTCAAGAGCCAAATTTCCCAAGTAATATGAGCAGATAACGAAAGTGTCGAATGGTCGCTTGCATTTTTGTTTGCAAAAAATAGATTGGCATATGTTGCCTTATAACGGAAAAGTTCCGTAGAATCTGCGTTACTTTTATTTCGCTCTTAGTTTTTTTAGATAACTAATCAATAGCCGTATTTTTCAAGTTAAATTAACATGAGCAGATAGAAAAAATTGTCGTACCGAATTGTCGCATGTATTTTATGCAGAAAATAGGTTGGAATATGTTGCTTTGTAACGGAAAATGATCCGTAGAATATATGTTACATTATTGATGTTAAGCTGACTAGAATTTATTATCGACACCATTTAACAAATGGCATTAAAACGCAAGGTGTTTAATTTATATTCTAAGCGACTTCGCAAATAACCAGTTTTTGAAATGTCGCTATAGGACAAAGTATAATATCTTTAAAGTATTTTCGAATTTAATTAATTAGTAATTTTTTAAAAATCGGAACGTTTTAAAAATTATAAATATATTATCTAATAATTTCAATGTTACTTTTTATTGATATATTTTGCTGATCCGATATAAATTAAAACACATTTGGTTTATACGGCCAAATGCTAATTTTTGTGAATATTAACAGCATAATGAATAATGAATAATGATGTTTCTAAAGCTGTTATTTTTTAAAAGCTAAACTTAATTCTGCTTAATATAAATAATGATCTAATGGTATTAATTTGCTGGTTGAATTATCGTTCCGTGTTTACTTTTCTATACTAAAATGAGTAAGCACAAAAATGTCAAGCAACTCAAGAATTTATTTAAACTTTCAAGTTAATAGACTAGGACACTAACCTTTCCTTCTTGGATTATTGATAAGCAAAAGATACCTAAAATATCTACAAATCAAAATTAAAATTTATAACTTAACAACCTGTCTCCTATATAAGGTATTTCTCCTGCCTTCGTGGTGTAGTGGATCGGCACTCTGGGCTAGTATTCCAGAGGTCCGCGGTTCGATTCTCGGCGAAGGCGGTTGCACATTTTTCATCTCTCCGGCTTTTCCAATTAACCTAATGACTCTACAGTAGCGCCTGAACTAAAAGGGTGCTGGATGAGGATTCTCCACACCCACGATTTGGCGATTTGGTTCCCTAAACAGCCCAGTCGTCCTTTAAAAGGGGGAGTATATGAGGTATTTCTCCCGCCTTCCTAGTGTGTCTTCGTGAGTGGTACTGCACGCTGGACCGGCATTCCAGAGGTCCGTGGTTCGATTCCTGGCGAAGGCGGTAATTAATTTTTCATCTTTCCGCCTTTTCCAATTAACCCTTTGCGGCACAGTGTGTCCGGTCTGGACACACTTAAAAAGTTTCTTCTGTACGCACAGAAAAATTGAATGAAAAAGGAATTATAGGTACTATAGGTTACTCTGACCCTTCTTTATTTATAGTAGATGGCAGCTCAACACAAACCAGTCCATATATTTTAGTCATGTTTAGTTTTTTTAAGACCCTCATTTTTCAAAGAAATCTTCCAGATTTTCTTTAGGGTATGAAAGGAATTTTTTGAAAAGAAATTTCTATGTTATTGTTTTTGCTGTATGCTAATATCCTCATTCTATATTAGTTTTAAATTTTTACCTTGAAATATTGCCTAAAATCAAACGGCGAACCCTAGATGTGTCCAGACCGGGCTCACAGATAATCTAGGACATCTGAGAGTCTGTATTCTTTGTTTCTCTGCATCTCATCGGTCAGTTCATTGACAACAATGCTCGTTTCAGCACTCTTTTCGAAGCTCTATTCAATCAGTATGCCACTTTGGGCACACTCAAAGAATTAAAACGATAAATGCTATCTTCACAACATTTTGTGCCCACCAGCGGCCGAGCGGTAAAGTCGCTGAACATTGTTAGTTCGGTCCGAGGTTCGAATCCCGCGAACGGGCTGGCTGCATGGGTGTTTTCGTGGTTTTCCCCATGTGTAACAGGTATACGAGCCAGTTTCCCTTAGAAAGTCCTCTACGAAGGCATCCCTTCCCTTAGGCAGATAGCCCTAGTGTGCTTTGCCGTAATTAAATACACCACTTCACAAAATTTTACTTGTGTACTCCTCCAGGCCTAATCAGACTGCCTATCATTTTTTTTATCAAAACTCCGGCTTTAAAATGTAGCGTGCCGGAAAGGGTTAACCTAATGACTGTACACCGTTATTCACTTAATTCCAGTTAGAGACACTCACCAATTTATGAAAACTGCGCTAAAAAAGCAGACAAAAGTGCAGAATTTTCTCCAAGTTTGTCTGATGTTGCCATCGTCTTTCTTATTAAAGGCCCACCAGCGGCCGAGCGGTAAAGTCGCTGAACACTGGTAGTTCGGTCCGAGGTTTGAATCCCGCGAACGGGTTGGCTGCATGGGCGTTTTCGTGGTTTTCCCCATGTGTAACGTGTATACGAGCCAGTTTCCCTTAGAAAGTCCTCCACGAAGGCATCCCTCCTCTTAGGCAGATAGCCCTCGAGGCTTTGCTATAATCACACACACACACACTTTCTTATTAAAACTCATTTCATTTACATTTTTTGGCGAATAGGCTAAACGGTAAAAGTGCAGAAAAGATTCAACATATAAGAAGTAGCATGTTAATTAAAATAAATCTTGAGACGGTACTGCTATTAAACAAGAAAATTATTATTATTATTGTTCCCTATTTTTATAGTTATTTGACTCTAAAGTCGAATTTAAACCTGATAACACTTATTAGCAACTAAATTCCTCTGATTAATAAATAAAGGTCAAGTGGTGAAACGTGACAAAAAGCGAAAAGCTCATGAAATCTTGAAGATATTTCTATTTATGACTTCTAATTACTGCTTTGGTAAAAATCTAGATTGCAGAACTTGCTGCCAAAAATACTTGAGGAAAATAGGCCCGATAAAAAGAAGCAATAAACAAATAGGAAAAGATAAATAATTTTTATTTTCACCTTTTTCAAATTTCTTTAAATGATGCTGAGTTATTTCGCATATAAGATTTTAAATTCAATGTTTAGTCATTTTTTTACAGAATTCCTTGGAGATTTGCTATAAAATCAGGATCTTTCTTGATAAAGATTTCGCCTAAAAATAAAACTTGCTATGTCAGATTTACATCACTGTGAAAAATTTTTGTTTTAATTTGGGGTTTATTACGTAAAAAAATTATTAATTGTAGTGTTTCTGGATCTTCAAGCTTATTGTCCTTAAATGATTTAAAGAACTCAAAGAATTCAGAAAGGAATTACTAGAAAATATTCATTTTTATCAATGCTGTGTTTTTAGTTGTTTTGTTTTATTAGCGTTTGAAACAACTTTAGCGGAATATTTGAAAAGATTTTGGATCTTTATATATTCTTATGTGACACTGCCATGAATTTCCTACCCACATTATTTGGCAAGGATCACTTTTGCGCTAAAGGTAAAATATTAGACTTCTTCAAGGACATGCAAATAAGTTTTTAGCGGGTTCCAGTTGTGCAAAGAGTAGCGTTCTTATTTTTCAAATATATTCAATATGTTATTAATTGGGAAGATTATTCGCCGTATAACGCGCAGCCAGTTCTTCAAGAAGAAACCTAAAAGATACATGTGCGATGCTCTTATCTTCTGAGGTCACTTATTTGAAGATTTACCCTAGCCTTTCGAGCAATGGTATACGGAAAACTGACAAGCGATAAGGGGAACAACATGTGTGTGGTTCAAATGCTTGAGAAAGTAAATATTTCTGCAAAGACGGTGGATTGTATTCAATGCAGCTGTCCAAAAGAATGCTATTTTTTTGTTTCAAGAATAGGGCGATATAATTTGGAGTAAAATCGCACTTCCAAACTGAATAAATTCGTGGAATTAGGAGTTAGAGGTTTTCTCTTTTTGTAGTCATTTGAAGCCGAAATTTTAAAATAGAAGGTTTTAGTAAATCGCATTTGCTTTCGTTGAAATGTAGTTGATCTAGTGTTCCTCTTAGTAGTAAATATAGCTTCCTCGAAAAGAAACAGACATAGTGTTGGTTTCAAATGCAAAGCCATTCATTTTGCAAACGAAAATGGAAAGCGTACTGCAGCAAGGGTGTTTGATGCTGATGAAAGATGGAACGGATAACGATGGTTATTTATTTATGGATCAGAGTAACAATGAAGTAGAAACTTTCGACGATGTGTCTGAAGATACATTTGAAGACGAAGATGAAGAACTTTTCATGTTATCCGATAACGAAAATTAAGTTCATAAGCTATGTCATTTCTTTTAAAAAACAGCATTTAGTAGGTACATATAGAAAAGTATTTTTTTATTATCATTCCTTATTTTTAAATCTATCATTTCTATGCAAGTATATATAGTATATAGTAAGTATACTATATATTCTATTTAATTAAATGTTCATAATTTAAAATTTAAATTTAAATTAGCTTTATACGTGTGAGAGAATATTTTAAAATTCATATATATATATAATTTCAATATATTGAAACTTGCCTTGAGGGATCTACTCATTTAGAGTAACTCTAAGAAACGTTCGAATGATATGCAGCAAAAAAGTGCATAATTTAATATACCGTACAAAAAGGTCATGTGGTGTCTGCATTAGGTTGGTTTAATAATTTAAACCTATTTTACTTTTCCATAATGTACAAAACTGTTATTAATTAAGATATGTAGAATTTATAACGTATTGGATTAACTGCTTTTATGATGTTTTGCATTTCGAAATTATTAGAACATGTAAAATCCTTCCGAGGTATTAGACTATAAGCTGAGGTCTTCAACTAGAAATCGTCTAGACATGGTATGAACGTTGTAGCCCTTTGGGGTTTTGTGATTGATGGCTGTGATTTTTTGCACTATACATTTACTATCACTATTGCGATGCAAATTCCGTGCGTTCACACGGTTGCGTGTGGCCTGGCTTTCCTCGTTTGTCGTTCTCATTTGTCATGTTTGCCAATGCCCTCACGACAGGACATTTGAATTACAAGTACCATTTCAAATCCATTTATGATATTTCAGTGTGTTGATTGCTGAAAAATAGGGAAAGTAAAAAAAAAAAAAAAAAAAAAAAAAAACTGAGTGTTGCTATAACAAACTTTCGAACATTATTCGTTATACCCGTAACCGTGAGACCCCGCATTTCTTTATTCATACCATTCTGAGCGCATAGTAAGGTTTTGAAAATTAGTCGATCTCTCTTTCTTTTTGTGTTCGTTATCTTTCATTTCTTTGCGCTGAAGGAGGAGATAATGCAGTATCACGTAAAACATTTCTACCAAAATAATATCTATAACAATCAACTTCTGTTTTCTTAGTAAGTATTTTTATAATATAAGCGTAAAACATTTCAACTATTCTTGTGTTCAGTGTTCTTAAAGTCTAAAATATAGGTACTTTGCACCTGTCCATCACCAAAGGTCCGACCGTGATCGATTTCAGTTTTAAATTCCTTGTATGAAGTAAAAATAGATTCAGAAAAGACTATTTTTCTTGACGTTTGTACGTACGTATGTGTGTATGTATTTCTCATACCTCAAGAACGAGTAGCCGTAAACCGTTGAAATTTTGTAATAATGGGACTGCTAAAACATGTCGTTCTGCATCTCCCTTTTTCGTTGCAATCGGCCACGCGAATCGTATATATATATATATACACTGGTGTGCAAAACTTAAGCAACAGGTGTTCTTTTTTACATTAATCCACGAGATATCATCTGAGAGACGTGAAATTCAAAAATAAGAGACGGCATTTTGTATTTAAACGATGACGAAAGCATAATTGCGCAAAAATGAATACAATGCATACAGTATGGAATTAAACAAAAACAGGCTTTATTGAACTCATAGTATCGTTATACATAATTGTTTGTATAAGAGGAAGAACAACAAGCAGATGTTCTTTAGTATGGAATATGCCCTCCCCTTACTGCAATGGTTGCTTCTCACCGTCTTCCCATACTCAGCACCAGATAGTCCAACAGATCTTGAGGTGAGAGTGCCCGTTCCTCAATCAGCATCTGTTTCAATTGTTGGGTGTTCACCGGAGGGTGTAATCGTGCATCAAGGCGTCTCCCCAAAGCATCCCGCACATGTTCTATGGGATTTAAATCAAGGGAGTACGCTGGCCAATCCATTTGAGTGATATCTTCACTTTTCAGTAGCTTCTGAAGAGCTGGAGTCCGGTGTGGCCGTGCATTGTCATCCATAAAAACGAAGTCTGGTCCATTTGCACCTCGGAACAGATGCACATAGGGAAGGATCACCTCCTGACAATAGCGATCTCCGGTTACAGAACTTCTGTCGAAAACTTGGAACTCTGTCAGCCCGTTCGGCTTAATGCCTTCCCAGACGAGAACTCCAGGACCACTTAACGGTCTCTTTCGTCATGTTACTGGGATGAAACTGTGTCCCGACCTCTTTCCAGACGAGATCTCCAGGCCACCGTAATGGTCTCTTTCTGTGATGTTACTGAAATTAAACCGTGTCCTTACCTCTCTCCAAATACGTTGGCGTTGAGAATCACTTGGGGCACTAAAACGACTCTCTTCCGTAAGGAGGATACGACTCCATTGATGAGATGGCTAGTTTGTGCGTTCCTTGCACCACTCTAAACGGTGGCGCCGAAGTCCAACTTTCAAAGCGATGCAACGTTCAGGACAGCGGGCGAATAGGCCATCTTTGTGAAGGTGTCTGGACACAATAAACCACGACAATTGTCGCCGGTTGCTGTACACAGTTGCTGAGCTGTGAAGCTGGCTGACTGGTTTTGGGCTCTTTTCGTCTGTAAGACGATATATCGGTTATCTGCTGCAGCTGTTGTCCTGGAAAGGCCACCACCAACCTTTCTAACAGCTGTTAATTTTTTTATTCTGCCACATTTTTGTTTCCTTTCCATTTCTGTTCAGTCAAAGTCTCTCCAAATCTGTAAAACAAAACACGAGTGGCCTTGTTTGGCCATATACAACCTTTTTTATGTCTTAATAAACTCCCGACGCAGCCTCTTAGAGCTCGAGGGAGCTATTGCCGCTAGATAGGAAGGGCTTGGAACACACGCCTGTTTACCTGTGTTAGACACCAGGCGTTCCCGTCCTCCGTAACCTGTAACCTAACCTGCGGCGGGAAATAAAATATTTTTATCTTCCGCGCCACACTGTGTTACCATTCACTAAAGCCTAAGATATTTTCAGATTTAATCTCGAAGTTTATGCAGTAAATACTGAGCGATTTAAAAGTAATAAGTTCAGTTTTTATAAATATTTTTTCTACTCTTTTATGTGATTGATTTAAATAAACATGTATTAAAACCATGAGATGTCTAATTAGAAATACTAAGTGCTTTAATGAAATATAGCATTTGCTGGACTCATTGCAAACATTACATACTTTTTCCATTTATGATAACTACTTTAGACGGCACGAGCGACTTCTTTAATGACATAATGAATATAAAATATGTATGAAACATCTCACACTTTATTGGAAAATATAAAGGTAAATATTTTGTGATTTTCCTGAAGTGAATTTTATGTGGCGTAAGTTCGGAGTACGTAATTTGCAATAAATAAAGTTAGCTCATAAAAAAAGTGATCGTGAAAAGACAAAATATTTTTTCCTTAGCCATCTTACTAAGAAAACTGAGTATCTATCTGATGAATTGAGAAAAGACTAGAGAATATATAAAAATGTATGCGAATATTTAACACTGCATAGGGAATTCTAAATATATGCTGCCGTGCAGCTTTTAAAATTTTGTGATACATTTTCTGAACTGTATGTGGCATAAGGGCGAAGAAAACGATGCTCACTACTAAAGCTGAAAAGACAAAAAAAAAAAAAAAAAAAAAAAAGGGGGGGGGGAGTGAATGCAAGAGCAGACTGGTAGACTACGAGGTCAGTGAGATCTTAAGAAATCCTTTTGGGCGACTGATAAAATCTGAAACGTTTCAGATTATTATTGTTATTATTTCAGAGGGAAACAATTAGAATACTTAGCATTATTATGAAATATGCGTAATTACGGAAATCATAGAGCTCCAGTTCAATTTGTATGAAATGTTTTTCTGGTAAATGCACAGTTATTTGATTATTTGAAAGTATTATGAACTGAACGAATTTAAACTGTATGAGTAAAATTTATTGGAGCAGATCTGAGCAGAAAGTTCCCATTAGTGTCTTACAGGTGGATAATGAGCGATGTGGATATACTGAGCGCTATATTTTGATAGATTATTTAAATAGACTACAAGCATTAAATTCGGATTGATTATTAAAATAAAATTCAATCTAACCCAGCAAATTTAGATATAACGAAATAAATTATAACCAGACTCAGTAAATTCAGGTAGATTATTAAATTTAAATTAAACTAGACACAGTAAAGCTGGATAAATTATTGAAATAAATTGAAACTTAGGTTACAAAAATATAATTAAATTGAAGGTCCTCAGTGGGGGTCCTTGGTATACTAGTATGTTGTAGTTATGAAGTCTATTTGTTGTTAATAAATAGCTTTTTTAAAATTTATGTTGACTAAAGTAAAGTATTAAAGATCCTTGCTTTAGCGAATGATAACTTTCTGCCAACTGACTGCTTGCGAGATACACTAATTCTTGTCAAAATTGCAACACCGTGAAGGAATTAGGCAAATTGAACCAAACTACAGGGAATGTAATGTGAGGTAAGACGTGGAAATGATTAGAATTACAGAGCGATAGCGCGTGCGTGGAATGATAACCGGCCGCTTGTTCCATGGATATAAAGGACTGTAAAGTTGCGTTGAAATTTGTTTATCGTCCTCTGTCTGCGGTAAACGTTTAATTAGAGATCAGCATGGCTTGTCAGCAGTGGAGGGTACTATATCAACAACTAACGAAGCTCGAACGAGGCGGCATCGTCGGTATGCTAGAGGGTGGACATTCGTATCGAATAATGGCAGCCTGTACGCAGCGTAATGCCAAAGCAGTGATGCGTGAGAACCGTCAAATTAGGCAAAATCTTGGCAGTGGGACACGCAATAGCGCAACGGCACCGGACGACAGACACCTCATCCGCACGGCTGTGACGGATCCTACAACGTTCTCTCTCGTGTGTTAACAGAACTCTGGAGCGCGGCTACAGGTGTTATGTTGTCTAGCTCCACGGTTCGTCGCCATCTGCTGCAGTATGAAATGAGTGCAAGGGTTCCTCTGCTCAGGATTTCCTTGTTGCTGAATCACAGTCGCCTCCGACTTCAATGAGCCGGCAAAACAGCGCGTGGCGTGCCCTGTGACATGTTGTTTCCTCCAATGAATCTCGCTACAATCTGGAGTATAATGCTGGAAGAGTTCCCGTCAGACATTACGGAGAAGAACGTCTGCTCCCAAAGTGTGCTATCCAGTGTGTCATACCGCACAATTGGTTGGCATCATGGTGTTGAGAGCTATTGGGTCGATTCCATCTAATGCAGATTGCGGGAAACCTCAACAGTGACCGCTACATAAAGGAAGTTATGGAGCAAGAGGTTCTTCCAATTCTTCGACGCATTCCAGGCGCTATATTTCCGTAGGATAATACCCGCGCACATGTTTCTGAGACTATTCTGTAAAGCACAAATGACTTGGCTTCTTCCATGGCCGACGTATTCCCCGAACATGTCGCCCATTGAACATGTCTGAGATTTCATCAGTCGGCGACTCGCCCGTACAACTGGTGGGGCAGACTCTAAGACAGCATATAAATATGCCATATAAAATGCCATTTCCCAGGAGTATATTCAGAACCTGTATGATTGAAAGCCACAATGTGTATAGGCTCTCATCGCTCAGCTTGACGGACGCACAAATTACTACTTTCTGACGTTCGTTTCATTTATTTAATTATTTATTTTTTTGCCTTGAAAATTTGATTGTTTATTTGTACCACTTTCTGTAATATGTGGAACAATTCCTTCATGGTGTTGCAGTTTTCACTATTTTCAACCAGTGGCAACATTCTGGTCACATGATATGTAAATGCATAGCAATATTGCCCAATAACCAAGAATTTTGAAGACTTCGTCTTTCACATCTGACATTTGAAAATCCATTTCTAATGCCAAATGTTTACTTCTTCTAGAAAACTTCTCTATAAAGTATGTTAAACTCAATGGCAGTTGATAATTGGTTGAAAAATTATAATCTTGGAATCAAAAAACGAAAGAACTTGTATTTGTTTAATTATTTATTCTCAATTCTTTCAAGAGAGTAGACGATCACATTTTATGATCTCATCGACGTTCGGAGTCATAAAATTAGATCACATTCGACTCTTGCCTGAGGACTATTTACATTTAGCTGGATAATAATGCTTTACTGTAGTATAATTAAAAAATCTTAAAATAATTGCATTACACGTTAAAAGTATCAAGATATAAACTTGGTTAGGACTGTTGAATATTAAAGATGGTTCCTTTCTGTTTTTCTCGGATTTCCTTATCTTGCATGTAGTATTTTATTGTTCATTTCCACATCGTAAATAGAAACCCCAGGAGGAAATGGAGACGTATAAGAATTCATTGTCTTTGCAGGCAAAACGGTGATTACTATTGTTATTTGGTATTTTGTTTCTTTGCTCTGATAATTTTGCTGCCCTCTGCCTCTTTTGATCCAGTGTTTTGTTATTTCTACTAGAAGATTTTGATGAGAAATAAATAGTTATTTTTCTATTTTTTAATGACGATAACATGTTATTTTATTTCTGTTTTATGTTTTCCACTTAAAAATTTTTTTGAAGAGTATTTCTAATTTGTTTCCTAAATTGGAGCATTTCACGAACGATTGAATGGTCCGATAAATAAAGAGATAAATTCAAAATGTACATTTTAAGAAAAATCAGTCAGCTCTTTCTTACTTAAAATGAGGTGCACAGAAACTGAAAGCAAGTGATGTGAGGTTAGTAATTTTAACACTTACTGTTTGCAAATTTTTCATTTTAGAAATATCCTTACCGGAGTCTTCCCAAAATGTTTGGAGTGTTTCGTTACGCTGTGTCACGATTTGTTAATCACCCATGTGCCTTGTTATTTACTGCCAATTCACTAACTCACAGAGTAATTTTAAACATACAAGTCAGCTATAAAACAATGGCCGTATTGTTTACCGTTGTTTTCGGTTTAATTGTATTTAATCTAAATTAAGTACATCAGTCTGATGACCTATGAGTGCAATCCCGTTATCTCTATCAAACTAAATGTCACCGATAATTAATGACAGCAAAGGCTGCTGATGGCTTTCGATTTTATCTTGTTATTAAAATCATCCTTACGGTAGTCAAAAAATTTTTAATTGTCCGTTTATATTACTACGCATCTATTATCCATGCTACTTGACAAGTATGGGCTTTGAGTGAAACATAAAATCTTTATCAAGTAAGTGACTTCGCAATTAGCCAAGTCAGAGAATCTACTACTACCTTAAATTTATATTACAAAATCTGGAAACACAAATACTGATAATTCACCGCGCCGTACTAGTAATCATGATTCCGTAATTTACTAATGAATACCAGCCTTGACTCAACGATCAGCTTCCATTTAATTTTACTAGCCGAAAGGTCATTAGCCCAGGAAGGCTATTGATTTCGTTTCGGCATTTTGCGTTGATTCACGCTCTGCGCTTTTACACTTTTTAAAGTGTTGCCACCAAATATTACAGCCCTGTATTACATTTAAATAAAGTAAATAATGAATAATATGCATAAATGTATGTATACTTCCCGCATAGTGATAAAACAACGGTGCGTAGAGCCATCACATTTTGAATAACGTAATCCTTCACCAAATGTGGACATCTGTAGGCCTTAATTTGGAATATAGAGTTTGTTTTATTATCTATTTCATATTTTGTCAGACATTTATGATGAATAAACTCAATGATTTCAAAGCGAGGAATGGCAACACTGTATGAAACAGAATCATTTTTATCTCCAGCGCGCGAGACTGTGAATCGGGAATTTTAAGACAGGCTCATTTTAAAATAATTTTGCGATGCTGCTGTTGAATTGAATTTTATGGTTTAAGTGCAAAGAACATGAAATGAACTAAGTGAAGGTAACATACAAAACGTTAAAAAAACGGCAATTTTTTTTTTTTTAAATTATAGATTGTTTTAGAATTTTGTACTTAACATGTTTTCATGTATTTTTGTGATGCTTTAAAATTTTTGCTTCGTTGTGCGAAGTAAAGGAACTGTTGTAATAGCGAAAAATTTGAGATACCGTATTTCAAAGCAAATGCAAATTTTGACAGTTTCTGAATCCATTTCCATAAAGCCAGTATGTAACGACAGCATAAAACACTCTTTATTCCAAAACGGATTGTAAAATGGATTTACAAAGGATTTAAAATAGATTTTTTTTGTGCGTTATCTGTAGGTACTTATATAAGTATGTGACTCGCATTAGTCTAAAACGATTAATCATCAAAAGATGAAATTTCATATATGGGACTGCTATAACATCTGGTTGCGCACCTTCCTTTTTTATTGCAATCGGCAGTACCAAAAGTACACATACGTATATATATATATATATATATAGAGAGAGAGAGAGGGCTTCTAAGTAACTTTTAAACCGGCCAAAGGGTTGGGTATATATATATATATTATTTATAAAATTTTGGACACATAGCTAAATCTAACTTTAATGCGGTGTCTCGTTTCTTATACTTATATATGGAAAAGTTTTATAGTCATTATGAAAAAATAGAAATACAAAAACGTTGTCTCCTGTAGCATAAAAAATTGACTGGGATATTTAATTTAAACATTTTTAATTTTTGATGTCAGTTTCAACTTACCTCGAGAGATAGGTTAATTAAGTTAAAAAATTCGGGGAAAGAAGTTTAAATGAACTGCAGCAGCAAGTGTATATAATTAAAAAACTGTACAAGGAAGTCAAGTGGAGTCTACATCAGAATTTTTTCTTTACTTCTTTACTTATTTAATGTGTTTTGCAATTAAATCTAATAATTTTATGTTTAATATATGTATGTTTTATTTGATTTTGATTTTACTGCCACTAATTTTGTTCCTATGCGTTCATTTCATACATAATGTGGTAGATGCTATTAGTCGATTGAAATTAGAATTTTAAAGCTAGCCTTAGTAGAACGGATATGTGGATCGAAATCTTCTAACCACGCTTTGGTGGCAATTTGTGTCATGAATTTGGCGACATTTAGTAACTCTTTACCAAGTTAGCGACATTTTTGAAGTTTCTGTAAAATGCCTTTTGGTAGCTCTAGAAAAGGCCTCTCATAAATCTTCCAGAAGCGCCTACATTTTCCTTCACATAATCTTAACACACGACAGTTATATAATCTTATAATCTTAACACACGGTATACTTCATATAATCTTATAATCTTGACACACGATATACTTCATATATTCTTAACACACGTCACTAGGCGGTCGTGTGTTAACTGCATTCAGAGTGATGCTACTGTTTCGCAATTGAGCATCTCGGTCGATGACCCTGTTTAGACTTTACTGTGCGAGCGATTTTGGTGAAATTGCGGTATTTCCGCATAAGTAAGAGAAATTTGAATTCTTGTATTTTGTTTAGCTTGAGTTTTTTACGGCTTACTTGCATTACTTTATCTACATACTTACAACTTGTAGTTCTAATTGTATAGCTTTATAGCTATGATTTTGTAATTCAATTTACTGAACATATTGTTACGAAATGCCCAGCTGCGTTAAGAAAGCTTCCCCACAAAGTGGGTCTAAGGTTGCCAGAAAATAGCAAGAGCAGGCAGGCTTGCCATATATGACGCGAAATCGCCCATTTGGCGACAAAATAGGCGATATGACATGGACGGGGAGATAATATTCTAGATTGAATTCTTACCGGTTTGGCCCAGAATGTTGTCGAGTGTAATGCGAGTTGTTGCATCGAGAGTGTGCATTGTAGAGGTTATCGAGTGTATCGTCGCGTGCATCGCGTGTTGAGGCATGGAGAGTTTCGAGAGTATGTTGAGTTCGGAGAAGGACCGAATCGAGTCGGGAGCTGTACTCTAGTACTTTGCCGTGAAGATGTCTTCACCGTTACAGCCTGATAACATGAAGGCTTTGCTGCTGATTGTTTCAGCGGGTTTGTTGCAG
Source organism: Stegodyphus dumicola (assembly GCF_044657685.1). Lineage (NCBI taxonomy): Eukaryota > Metazoa > Arthropoda > Arachnida > Araneae > Eresidae > Stegodyphus > Stegodyphus dumicola. Next base: position 137,267,287 of record NC_140769.1, read on the forward strand.
GTTTTCGACGACTGTAAACGTATTTTTGAAGCTCTCTTGAGTAATGCTGGCTAATAAATTTTGTTTTCATTCTTCATCTAGTCTTGTCGTTAATCACTCCAATCCACGAACACGTAAACGCAACAGCATTAGTGTACAGTTTACGGATATTCGCTATATCCGTAAACTGTACAGTTTTTCTTAAGCGCTTTACAAGTCTTGGCGTCACCCCGCTTTCTAGTAATTTCCCCACCCAGATGATTCTTGAGCCCATTAGCGATCGAATTTCCGATCTGGGTTCCAATCTAGATCAACGGGCTCGTTGCGAGGGCATTTCCTTGATTTTACCCATGTGTAACGCGCATACGAGCCAGTTTTACTTAGAAAGCCCGCCGCGAACGCATCCTTTCCCTTAGAAAAATAGCCGTAGTGTACTTTTCCATCATCAACTAAACCAAACGAGATGACTCTTGATCCTTTGAGCTTCGTTATTTCTGACAAATACATCCCGGAAGGCATGCATTCTGGTTGTTATGAAACAGATAAATTCCCCAACAAGACCTGAATGGCCCCTTAGGTGTCAACTACTGCTCCAGTGAATCAGCCGGCCTCGTCGATGGTGCAGAACTCTATATCTTGCCTTTAAGAGCTGTTATCCATGTTAGTAATACTGCAAGTTTTGCAATATCTGTGCATCAGACCTAATACGTCAAGCATATATGTCTCTAAGAAGAAGACTTAACATGCAACATTATTTAAACGTACTACGGCTTCCCATACACGGGAACAATCTACCAAGGACTAACGTTCTTGACTGTTTTTACTGTTACGACAGTTATAATTGCAAATACAGTTAATTTATAATATTTTAAAACTGTTTCAAACATTAATTTAATTAATAACATGTGTTTGTAATGCCGTTTCTATTTATCTAATGAAGACTTGTTTAGTTTTTTAATCTGTAATTTCTTCGTACAGTACTGCAGTACTCATACAGATCATTTTTATTTTTTATCTATTAGATGTCCCTCAGCTGACACTGAGATTAGGCAGCAAGTTGAGACATGCACACATCCAGGAGAACAACGACGTTTACTTCGAGTGCAATATCCGGGCCTCCCCTTGGGTGTCAGAAATAGGATGGAAATTTGAAGATCGGGAACTCCACACCAACACAACCACTGGCATCATAGTGTCGAACCAAAGCCTCGTGCTGCAGAAAGTACAACGCTTCAGCAGAGGAAAATATACTTGTACTGCAACGAACACTGAAGGCACGGGTGAAAGCAACGACGTTTTCCTCCGTGTGCAATGTAAGTATATTTTGGAACTTCCGATTCAGTATAACATGATCATCCTAACTTCAAATTCTTTTTTGCGCTATATGGGGTTTGAATAATCTGGTTTGAAAAATGAGTTGATTAAAATGTTTGCAAAAACAGATATATACTAGTGGACCTTTTTGAAAGCGTCTGAGCTGGCGAAACTGTTTGCAGCTGATAGAACCCGTCTTTTAAGAGGCATACATTCGCTTTCCTGGAGATCTTGTAGCACGAATCAATATTCTAAAATATGCGTGGTGTTCGAAAATCAAAAAACAAACAAAACAAATGGCAAAAGTACTTGACATGCAGAGTTTTTTCTAAAATGCACACCAATCCCTCTGGTGCCGTTAAGATGCATTAACTGCAGTTGGTGGCCATTTATTTGAGCAATTTTTGTAAATCTCAAGCGTTATTTAATATACATATCTATTAAAACGATATTTTATTTTCCGTGTTTTTGATAATTACTGCCTTTCTTGGGTTCACATTTCACCACAAATCGTATTATGAAGATTGTTATTATCTCTTTCACCTCTTAAAGCTCTGACCATCTTTCTTGTTACACCATTTATTTTTTTTTATTAACCAAAGTAGAACTAATACTTCTCAGATACTGCACAAGCAACTGCTACTCAATTACCTGTACTAACCAATGTTATTCAAGCTTATGTGAAAACTGCAAAATCTTGGGACAAAATATCTAAATATTTTGCTGAGATGCGTTCGACATTCAGCAGTTACTGAGTGAAGTGGAGTTCTGAACACTAATATATCGAATTAAATACTAATATTCACTACGAAGGGATTAGCCAAATGGGCATTTTAGTTTAATTTATCATGTGTAGCCTAAATAGGTGCCAATTTCTTTTAGAACTTTTGTCCCAGAAGTGGCTACGTTGACTGCTGAATACACGGAGTTAGAACCAGCTTGGAATCCAACAAAGCAGGCTGGCTGCATGCTGCTTTTCGGGATATCTTTTCATATGCATAGTAAGCACGAACCAAGTTTCTTCAGAAAGTCCTCCAGGAATTCATCAGTACTTTAATGCTTTTGTCGGTGTACTGGCTTACAGCAGGGGATATTTTTCCCTGCTGTTACTAGTAACTTAAGATTCTCGTATAGGGCCTGAACTTTGTGAAATCCGTAATTAAATATATCCTGTAGATGAAATTAATTTGTCGGGGAAGACGTTTGGAGCACTATGTCTCTTGAAAGCAAGTCGGAGGCTTGGGAGTGTGGAGGCTTGGTCAGGTGGGTTCTTTCGACGAATACTGAAATATGGGCGTTACTAGCAAACTATATACAAAACAAAATGCACCGAATACTACGTCCCATATGAGAGAATATAGGAAGTCTTTCAGAGTCGCGAATTTGAAGAAACACAATTTTCAATAGTAATTGTCAGCGAGCAGAAGATTTGTGTTGTCACATGAGTTGGTTATCGTGGTCACACGCTATACTAAGCTCTGAAACCGTCAAGGAAATGAGCAGCATACGGTCTAATAATTATATCCTCCTTCAGAATCTCAAAGGCCAGGATGTCAGCGAAGTTTGCGGGGTTGTTTCCTATAGATCTCTTGAAGAAATTTTCATTTATCCTGGCGAAGAATTTTTTAATGGATTCTATCTTCAAATCTGAATGCAGGCTTCTATTTCGAATGAAATAGAGAGCGTTTGTGATGATCCTCAGAGCTTTGATTTGGAGACCATTTCTACCCTTAGCTGATAGCCCTTATATTCTTTGCGATATTCAAATAACCTAACTTAACCCCAATGATATGAATATTTTAATATTCAGTAAATCTTATATCTATCAACATCTTAGTCAATTACGTGCAAATGTACTTCCCAATTTGCATTTTATTATTTAAAAATATAATCATACCCTTAGGGGATGATTATATTTTCCAAGCTGTTGGCAAATATACCCACCAGTTGCCAAAAGGGTAAAACCATAACATAGACATTTCAAATCTCGATCCATTTTAAATCTTGACTATATGCCCTGTGCTAGCTGCAGTCAGTCTGGAAAGTCGTGTAGATGGTATTGAAGTTTTGTTTAAACTTATAAGATTCTAGTTAAATTCATTGCTTTGGCAACAAGAATACTTGAGACGTGTATAGCGACTATTCGCTGACTCCTAAAAGTGACAATTCCAAAGAAGAGTTAAAATACCTTTTGATTTAACTTAATAATATTTACAGTTGGCCTATCTCGGGCTTGCAGGAATACTCCACTTGGCTTTAACTTAAGACAGAAAGTAAGAAACTCAGCTAATGCTAATTAACTAAAAATTATCTGAAACTGTACAGAAATAACTAACAGAGTTGGCCCTTAATTAAACCTCACCGACGAATATTAACAGGCACGGAATACGCCTGAACGTAGTAAGATTAGGCTTAAAACAACGACATGCCAGAAGGCAGAACACGCTCTACTAAGCTCTGCTCGGAAGGGACCGAGACTTCCCATTAAATACTGATTCTACCTCATTTACATAAAACGCGATCCTAAAAACTCATTCTGTTCATAATATATTTTAAAACTGAAGGATACCTTCGCGGAGAAGTTTCTAAATGAAACTCGCTCGTATACCCGTTACACACGGGGAAAACCACGAAACGCCATGCAGCCAACGCGTTCGCGGGTTCGAACCTCAGACCGAAATACGAATGTTAAGCGACTTTACCACTCGGCGGCTGGCGGACTAAAACTCATTCTGGCAGCTTAGGTTAGGTTAGGTTATTTAATTACGGCAAAGCCTCGAGGGATATCTGCCTAAGAGGAGAGATGCCTTCGTGGAGGACTTTCTAAGGGGAACTGGCTCATATACACGTTACACATGGGGAAAACCACGAAAACACCCATGCAGACAGCCCGTTCGCGAGATTCGAACCTCGGACCGAACTACCAATGTTCAGCGACTTTACCGCTCGGCTGTTGGCCTTCTGGCAGGTTATTTATTGTAGGTAGCAAGCAAAAATAATATAGGAAAGCTGTTCAAAATTAAAACTAATTATTAAAAAATTAAAGTAACCCCTTAAAACAGATGAAACTGCAGCTCTTGACAATTTTTTAAACGTATTAAGAAATGGCTACAGATTCGATAACAAAATAATAATATTAAAGTTTTAGTAAACAAGAAGCTGATTTATGAATAATTTTATTTACTTTATTTTACGTCGTAAATGGATTACAGAGTTTTATTTTATTTATTTATTTATTGAAGAAGTTTGAACAAAACAATGAACTGAAAATTGAAAAAAACTGTTTATTTTCTTTACCTTAAATACGTTTGTGTAATTTGGGTAAATATGCTTTCTGTAATAGCTTTTTCTCTTCTTTTATATTAAGCGCAAGGATTTTGATGTAATCAAATTTGATTAATCCACTTAACTAAGTTTTAATTCACTTGAGGAGTAACACAGGGGATTTTTTGCGAAATATATGGAATGTTACATTACATAACTTAATATTTATCATCCAGTTGGTTGGCCGAAATGCCTCGACGAAGTCCTCCTCTAATTTTCTTCAAAGTAGTACATACTGCTGATATGAATTATACAAAGTAATTCATGAAATAATATAAGAAATTAGCATTTTTTATTTAAATACAAAATAAAAAATTTAAACTTTTTTGCACGTTTTGTTCTAGCATTTTCAGTTTATTTTGTGTTGCTTAAAACATAAGCTTAGGCATTTTAAACCAGCGCCTGTTTTTTCCAGAAAGAGCTGGCGAAAAATATAATAAATAATAAATTTTTAATAATAATGAATAATAATAAATTTTGAATATAACACCAAATAAATATCATTAAATTGTTTGTCAATGTAATGATGTAATATTTAAACATTTAGGTTCTTTACACTACGGAAGAAATCGTGTTTTTTGGCTAACTTTTCGACCAGAATCTGAATGTTTTAGATTTTAACAGTTGTCCGAAAGGGTTTGTTAATGTTTTATATGCTCTTGCTGGGCTCCAAGTCTACCAGTCTCCTCTTCCATTCACTCCTGCTAACACTTTACTTATTTATTTATTTAGTCTTTTTAGCTTTTCCTATTAGTACCGTTTTCTTCGCACTCATGCCACAACAACAAAAATTTTAAAAGCTGCACAAATTCTAAAATTAGAATTCTTGATGCTGCATTAAGTATTGGCACGCGATTTACATTTTTAAGTCTTTTCTGAGTTTATTAATATCCAGTTTTCTTAGTAAGATAGCTAGCAAAAAATATTTTTAGTCTTTTTCGTCCGCATTTTATGTGTTAACTTTATCTATTAAATATCACATTTTTCCTACTTACGCCACATAAAATTCAAATCAACAGAAAAATCACAAGAAATTTAAAAACAGCATTGCTATCCATATTTTTATATTCGTTAAATTATTTCTTCTTAATCTAGCTGCTCATGAAACCAGCTGCCTAAAATAGTTGCCATGAAGAAGAAAAGTATATAATGATCTTAATTCGCCCAGTTTATGTAATTTCACAAAAGTACTGAACATCTAATTAAGATCTCATATTTGAATACATGTTTATTTAAATCAATCACATTAAAAATCAAAAAAAGTAATATTCTTAAGAAATGTGTTTATTGCTTTTAAATCTCTTATTTTTATTACTTAATAAACTTCCAGATTAAATTTGAAAGTATTTTATGCTGTAAGTATTCTGAGTGGAATAAACTGGCACGTGGAAAACAAAAATACCTTATTTCCAGCCACGGCAGCACATTGCGTATAGGGGCGAGTTTGCTGGTTAAATCTGAAAGAATTCGTAAAAAAACTGGAGAGTTTAATTTCGAACAGTGTGGCCACTGCTTGCTTTCAAGTAGTTGAGTTTGTTAATAATATAGTTTCAAATAGTTGAGTTTACAAAATATGGAATAAGCAATAAACGAAATTCAGAATTAAAAATTAGGTTTCCAGGAACACATGTCCGGGTGAAGGACTCCGTTATTCGAAACTGGATGGCTCTAGATACCGTAGTTTTTTCACAATGAGGAAGGAGATAGCTACATACATTCTTCATTGTTTATTTTCTTTAAAAATAATACAAGACAATAATATTTGTTGGCAACAGCTTGAAAAGCGATAAGCCGTGCACAGTTAACAGACTCAAAATCCCATTTCCAGACTAATACCTTTTCGTATAAAAATAGAAAGAGAAATTTCCTATCTCTGCTTTAAAATATATACATATTTTTTAAGCAGAGCTTGCTGGACGGGAGTTTCCGTAGTTTTCTCCATATGTAGCGTATATACGAGCCAGTTTCCCTTAGAGAATCCTTCAGGAAGGCATTCCTCTCTTTGGGCAAATAGCCCTAGTGTGCTTTGCCGTAATAAACTAAATCAAACCAAACCTACAATCAGAAACATGCGTATTATACACCATAAGGTCAACGGAATATGGGCGACAAAACAGTAATAGATTGGAACAGTCACCTGCCCGATGCCTGTACTAAACAAAAGCGCTTTAAACTAAAATTAAAATTAAACTAGTTTAAAAGTGTTTTTCTTTTTAACGAAATGCAAAAATGAAGAGTGTCGAATACTGATTGTTTATTATTAAACAAAGAAAAGTCAGTTCCTTTAGAATTCTGCAGAAACGACTGGTGCTCCCCAACTTTCGACACTAGCGGGGCCGAGCGGTAAGTCGCTGAATACTGTTAGTTCGGTTTGAGGCTTGAAGCCCGCAAACGGGTTGGCTGTATGGGAGTTTTGGTGGATTTCTACATGTGTAACGTGTGTACGCGCCAGTTTCCCTCAGAAAGCCCTCCATGAAGGCATCCTTTACCTTAGGAAGATAGCTCTCAAGTGCTTTGTCGTAATTATATAAACCGAAGCTCAACCAAACTGCAAACTTTCGTGTTTCAGCTTTCATGGTCTATGGGATAATACTTAAGTACCAAAGATTTTTAATGGCAAAATCTTTTTGGGAGGTTAAACGGTATCTGAAAATTTCAAATTGCAAAGTTTTTTGTTTCTTTACATAACATTTTTTTCTAATTACTCCGAGACCACTGGGCCGTAAATGGTTAATTATAATGTGTTGAGGTCTTTATTTCTGTAATTTACACTGCTATGTTCATTATTAAACTTTCACTGTTGCAGTCGCTCCTTTGTGCAAGCCAGGCCAGAAGATCATCTATGGCGCCGCTCGTCACGAAGCAGTGCGCGTGGTCTGCGAAGTTGAAGCAGATCCGCGTGAAGTTTCCTTTCGCTGGCAATTCAACAATACGGCCGAGAGTCTGGAAGTTGTCACTTTCGTCAACGAAGGTACCATATCCACGGCCACTTACATACCGAGGACGGAGTTCGATTATGGAACTTTGCTGTGCTGGGGATCGAACATCGTCGGTTCCCAGGTGGAGCCTTGCATTTACACAATCGTTCCAGCAGGTAAGCATATTTTAAAGCGTCTTAAATAATATATACGTCGGCTCATTCACGAAAAGCGTGTTCATGTTAATTATTTTCTTATGACAGAGAACGCCTTCATGATTAAGAAAACATAATGCTTATTTTGATAAAAATCTAACGTGCTAGACTGTAGTATCCTTTCCAAAGAAAGAGCCAATCAGCAAGGTAAATAATACTGTATTTGGTGAATCTTTTTTTTTTTTTTATTAGGACATTCAGTGGCATCTTTAGAGAACCCAACCTAGCCTTTAGTAGAGAGAAAATAAAAATATTTATTGTCGAGTATGTAATTCTCAACAGACTTACAGTCAATGTAACATTAAATTTCGTCTCATCTTGCAAAACATTATTTTGATGGCAGGAAGGACTAATAAATAAATAAAAAAATGTATATTATTAACAGCATTCAGTAATCAAGTTTAGAAATTATGAATTAATATATTCGAAACATTAGCTTTTAGAGTAAAACGGCTTTTAAAGTTAAACTATATCAACATTCAACGTCAAAATACAAATATAACTTTGTTGCTGGTCTATTTCGCGAAGAGCAATTTTACCTGTTCAGATCAATGTGGGCCTTTCGGCGCTTGACGATGAATATTTCTTTATCTTATATTCAGTAGAAACAGAAGCTTGAATATAGAGAAATTGCTTGTATAGTCTAAGTGCGTCTTTCAGTAAAGGGTTATTATATTAAGAATAGAACATTTTGCTTAAGTTCATAAATACGACTGGACAAGATCTTGTAGTAATGCAGAGGATATAATTCGGTTAGTTTTTTAAGTGAAGAAGTTTCAGTTACAGGAAGGGCACGTGGCAAATTAAAGTTTGTAATTTTGTATCAAGTGATTACATATTATAGGTGGTGTATGCGAGATTCTTTAGTTACGGGACCTTTTTGTAGCTATTTCTACCTACGCGCATAAGGCCTATCGAATGTAATTGAAGCCAAGGCGTATGTAACGCGGATTTTAAGTTCTTAAAAGTCAGATTGTCAGAAAAACATAAGTTCTCAAAGACAGAGAAAAAAAAAAGTTTTCGAGGAATGACATCCAGCAAAATTAGGGCTCATCAGTGGTCGAGCGCTAAAATAGTTGCACAGTGATATTTCGACCCGGAATCAAATCTCAACGAACGGACTCGTTGTGTGGTGGATTTCCTTATGTGTAACGTGAATAGAAGACACTTTCTGTTAGAAATTCCTCTGCAAAGGCTTTCCTTCTTTCATTAGGCATATAGCTGTCGGGTGCTTTGAAGTAATCCAAATAATGCATCTAATCCGACGAATTTGAAGTTAGCTAAAAACACATTCCGTGATTTCTTCGGGTTGGATGAAGGAATTATTTGGGGTGGATATAGTATGTCGAGAGGTAAAAAAAGCTCACAAGATCATTTGTAATGTATGATGGAAAATGTAAAATAGATAAAATTAAGCTCCGTGTAGACATAAATATCTGACAGTTTAACTACTTTTTATAATAGTTGAGAATCGGATGATGCTTTCTTAACTTTTGAATGTAATATTAATAATTCATAATTCCTCCCTTCACATTTGTTCTTTTTTTTGATAACTAGATGACACACTGGATTAATAAATGCGAAAACAAATTTTTTAGTGAAATTCTAACTTTAACGAAGTGGGAGTGCAAACATTTGGAAGGACTTCCGCATACAACCAATTTCATAATTTCCAAACACTGTTCCACAAGCAATTGATGAGTAAAGTAAAAAGATAAAATAAAAAGAAGGGGGGGGGACTATATCTGCGATAGCTGACTGAATAACTTTCTTTCTTTGTGAATAAAACGCTGTGATTGCCGGCAGATCAAAGATTATTTAACAGTATTACTGCGAGCGAAAAGGTTCCCATGAAAAATGCAGAAGCGAACGGCGCTTCTCTCCCTCCCTCACTGCCGCGAGAGAGCCATCTGGCGGAGAACCTGATACTGACAACAGTCGGAAAGAAGTAGGTAATTGCGTAATGAGAGATAGAAAGGTATGTGCATGAATAAAAAATAATGGTTTATTCGCTTTTGAAGCAAATGGATTCAATTTTATTTCTAAATATTTGCTATGCATGAAATCGTCAGAAATTCGTGTTGAGTTGTTTCAATCTATCTGGAAAAAAAATATTTCTGATCCTAGGCTTATTTTTTAAGTAAATTCCAGAAATCTGCTACATATCTGTGCTAGGTTGGAGTCACAAGACCCTTTCTTCCGGCTTGAGACGTCTAAAGCGATCGTAGAACTGTCTGCTCATAATTTTTTATGCCTTATACTAACTGTATGTAACAATACCATGCTTTTATCGTCTCTGGAAAGTGTCATTACTGCCCGAAATGTGAGATATTTGTTCTCTGGACGGAGTTACATATAACAGATTCTCTGATGTTTGCCCTCCGGGAAAACCAACACCTTTAATTTGCAATTCATTGAAACGTAAACAGTCTATAATTAATTAACAGATTGAAAGGCTAAAAAGCAATAAACACCTTTATTAATTATTTAAATATTTGTTTGTTAGTAATCTGTCTAACTAAAATACACTTTCATCAACCTAAACATATCCATTATGAATATCTGTAGCATTATTTTATTTAACAATAGGTGTTTCTAAATCCCATACAACTTACTAAAATATATATCATATCATTCTTAAAAAAACACATAATCTGGAAGGAATGTGCAGACAATTTTTCTTAGAATACATATATAAATTACATAATACAGAATGAGTGATTAACATTTCAACATCACTTACCCATGAATTCCTAAGTTATGTAGACCAGAGCTCTAAACACATCCACTGTACATTAGGTGTGATTATTTTACAAACCGAATGGGGATTTCTGCTCAGCAGCGAGTAAGGACATTTCTACGTCATATAAGACAACCTTACAATCACATTAGTGACTCTGGAAGGTTACGTTAGGCTATATTATTTTAATGAAGCAAAGTACACGGTGTGTATCTTCTAAAGGAAAAGATTCCTTTGTGGAGGATTCCTTTCGGAAACTAGCTTGTATTCACGTTACACATGGGGAAAAGCAACCTGTCGGCTCGCCTGAGGTCGACTTCCCCGTTCGAACTTCTTGTATTAAGAGGCTTTAACGATTCGGCTATTAGTGGACCTGTGCAATCTTGATAGATGACGCATTATTTCCATGAAAGATCCCAATACTTCTTATCGTTATATTGTCGAGTGAGTGTAGGAGAATGTTTTAGAGATTAAAACACTATGCAGAAACTGGCTGCAGGAAAGACATAGGATACGAAGAAAAGGTACTCGATGTCACCTCATAAGCAGGCAACACTGAAAGAGAACAGTCATGACACCAAGACGCTGGCCGACTTTGTGAGCGGCAATATTGGCCGGGCAGTGGCAAATCATAAAACAGCCGCCGAATGTAACACCACCACGATGTAACACCTTTATTACACTACGGATTACTGGCACATCAACATCCTCGCAACGTTCTTTCTAACATCTCAGTAACGTTTCGTCAAACTACAATACTGCATCGAAGACCGGTTTTCAGGCAAAAATGATGGTGGTCGTGATGTCCACACCAATAAAGGAGCAAAGACAAAGAGTTGGTATTTGTCCCCGGCATATTTCACCAGTAGGGAACATTGTATGAGATTCTATAGGATTCAACAGCAGATCACCTCTCATAAATGCCCAAGCCTCCATAAAAATTGAAGCGAACGGAATGCTGTGTTTAGAATAAATCGCGTTAGATATCTCAATAGTTTTACTTCTGAAGATCTTTATCTTCTTTGTTTGATCGTGCAAACAATGAAGATTCTTTGTTAGGTTTATTATTACGCAAGGGTATTCGCGAAACATTTCAAAAATTGATTCGGTATTACATAAAAGAAATTAGAATGCATTCTTCAAAAAATTTTCAAGGTAGAACGTGGTGGAAACAGACCGCAGTGCAGAGTGGTGGAACAGCGCAGAGGTGTAAATGTCCTGAGAATTTCCACCTCTCCGCTGTGCGATGCAAAATAAGAGACACCCTCAAAAATTCTTTTTTGTCACCATAAATGAATTGTGCGCATGTATCTTCTAAGTACAATCACTAAATTCATTACATCCGCTTGGTGTTGTTCTCAAGATTTTCAGACGCATTTTCAGACGCACCAAAAATGAATGTTTCTGGATTTCTTTCTCTCTCTAGGTCCTCCTGACTCTGTGGAGAACTGCAGCGTGTCTAACCAGACGGAGGAGTCGATTCTGGTCGAATGCAGTCCGGGTTATGATGGGGGGCTGCAGCAACAGTTCATTCTCGAAGTTCATGACACGGCCCTGCACAGACTGCAGGTCAATCTCAGCTCCCCCAGCCATCCGACCTTCGAAGTCCGGGGCCTAAGCTCAGGGAGCACTTTCGTCGTTGTTGTTTACGCGGCCAATGCCAAAGGAAGGAGTCAGGCAGTGGTGATGAGGACCCACACATTACCAGGACCTGAGAGTCAGACCAGAAGAGGTAATGCCTTGCGAAAGAGTTACACTAACTTACTAACCTTGTTCACTGAGTCGGAATAGATAATGCTTTATAATAGGCTTAGAGTAATTTGTAAGGTTTCACGTTTATTAACCAGTTATCTTAACATTTTTTCTTTACTATTACTTCTACTCTCATCGCTTTCAACTAAAATGCAAACTAGTTCATGTATATAAGTACATAGTTCTTGAGTTTAAGAGAGAGCTTTTAGCTGTATTTGCTGATTGTCTCGATACCATTTTCTCTCAATTTTTGAATTTATTTGATTCGGCTTTAGCCTTTGATAGCCGTGTTTACTAACGTGAATTGAGAGCCTGAGCCAAAACTTATAGGCACGCATTGTTTTGTAAATCTCTTTATTTTAAAAATTAAAATTTTACTTTAAATTTCTGTTAATCATGCAATCAGCATGACCTTTTTTGTTATTACAATAGGTGTGTAAATAATTGTCACGCTGAAAAACCCCTAAAAACGCTTATAAATCTTCTGCGTTCGGTGTTACTTCAATGGAAGATTAAGATGGAGTGAAAAGCCGCCTGATTGTTTTGACAGAGCCAGAGTTAACATTTAAAACAGATACTTCCGTACAACCTTTTTAACTTTGACAAATGAGTCAGAAAAGGTAATTCTTTACAAAAGGGTTAAATTACCTTTTCAGTTTTATTGAAAGACGATGTAATATGCTGCGAGGTCTTATAAACACACTGATTTTGTTAAGTGTAACAGAAGTTGTAGTGCTTTATAAAAGGATTAGATTAGATTATTAATTTTGATTAATTAAACCTTTCCAAATTTCCTTTAGCACTAAACAAAACAAAAATTTCAAAGCACTTGCGTTGTAAATTCTCATTCTAATTCTGGAAACCTTAACTTGCCTGGGAGAATAGTTTAACATTAAAACTGGTTCAATTAAAATAGCTAAAAGAATTTTAAAATGTGCAAATTTATATAGATAGGTAGCTTGCTGTTGAACTAAATATAATATTTACCGCTGCCAATTCATAAATATAAATGTGTTAATGTTAATTAACATTAAAACTTGACTCAAAGAAAATTCAGTTTTGAATGTTTTGGCTTTTGATTCTGCATTTTATTTTGGGAACAGAAAATACTATAAAAAGCATTAAAAAGTACTATTGCTATTTCCATAAAATTGAAAAACCTGAAAGGTTTCAGAGTTTAACGGTTGCCCAAAAGGGTTTGTTAAGGTTTTTTACAAAGTGAATAGTGTTTCCAGTGCTCCAGCAGTAAAGTGTTCCCAATGCTTGAAATCATTGAGTTTGTTAAACAAAATTCGTAACGGTTTTATAAAATATAAAATAGATAATAAAAAATTATAAACTCAAAATTCGGGCTTCCAGTACTCATGTGCGAGTAGAGAACTATGATATTCAAAATTTGATGGTTTTAGGTACTGTTGTTTCTTTTACAATGCGAGAAACGTGCATACGTTCATGCAGATTGTTCATTATTTTATTTCTTTAAATATAATACAGGGCGATAATATTTGGTGGCAACAATATGAAAAGTGATATGCCGTTTATAGTGATTCAACGCGAAATGTTGTTTTGAGACTAATATCCCATTTCGGACTAACGTCTCTTTCGGGCTAACAAATATATAAGTAGTCTTTTAATCTAAGTATTACCAATAAATTTCATCATAACCGTCAGATTTTAGTTTTTAATGCAAACGCCAAATCTCTGCTTGCAATTCATACTGAAATCCTGGTTTAACATCTGGAATAGTTTTTGAGTGAAGTAGTACGACAGGCCGACTAGTTTAAAAAAATATCGTCTGACATTCACATTCTAGCTACAGAGCCTATTAAAATATCAAAAACGAGCCCTGCAATACAGCACTATCGAACTCTAGAAAAAAGAGTAAGTTACTGTAATATTCCAAACTCAATAACAATACGTAGAGACTGTGCTCATTTAATGAAGGAACGACTTAATTATTCGAAACTTACTTGTACATTTAAAATATTTACTTTTGCAAAAAACTATTTCACGCATGAGAATTAACAACCGTTTTTGCTCTGCCAGAGCACGGTATTCTCTTTGGGAAAACTGTACGATTTTCTTCGTGGTGTTAGTCATTACATAATACATGAACTAAAACAAGGTTTGTTACAAATATTTAAATTTTATCTTCTTCCGCTACAAAGGGCAAGTAACGCTTATTAATCCTAGAAGATAAACAGTTAAAACCCTTCAAATAAAGATATTTGTGCAGATTTCTTTTATCGCACCAATATTCATCTTAATTTTTCTTTTCTTCTACTTAATTTTACATGCGTTTTTAAGCAAGCAAGAATTATATCACTTGATGTATTAGTGTAATTGTAATATATAGTTATTCATAAATGTTCATTACCTTACGTCCCGAAGATAGTATTGGAAAATTATGAATGTTGTTTTCATTTGGACAGCGATATAGCGGCATCATTATGTTGCCTGCATCTATAGAGAAGACATATGTAGCTGCCAATCTGAAGAATTTCTAGAATATCTGGGACTAATCATCAAGACTTTTCCCTAGTTTTTCATAATGATGAATATAATGATGCCTATTGGCTTGAAAAATTCTCTACTGACACATATGTGGGCTTTAAAAACATCTTTCATTAATAAACGCGAACATTCATAAGCTTCGCGCTCAGAAATATGTAATTGCTCATAAAAATTATCATTATTATAAACATAAGTATATTTTAAATTATGTGTATTAGAAAGGTTGTTAAAAATAAGATTAAAAAAAATCTGAAATGTTTCAGATTTTAAATTACGTCCAAAGGGGCGTTTTTTTAACGTTTTGAGTGTTACCTTTATTTATTAAATATCATGTTCTTTGCACTTAAACCATAAAATTCAGTTCAAGAGCAATATCGCAAAATAATGTTAAATTAAGCATATCTTTAGAATTTCCGATATACACAGTCTCGCGAGCTGGAGATAAAAGTATTTTTTTTTTATATAACGTTGCCATTTCTCGCTTTTAAAGCATTGAGTTTGTAAATCAAAAATTCGTTAAAGTTTTACAAAATATAAAATCTATAATAAAACAAATTCCAAATTTGGGATTTTAGATGCCCATATTCGCAGTAGGATTTCGTCATTCAAAATTCGATGGATCTATGTACCATTGTTTTATCACAATGCGAGAAATAGACAATCATTTATGCAGATTTTTCATTATTTAATTTCTTCAAATATAATGCAGGACTCTAACATTTTGTGGCAACAGTTTGAAAAGTGAACCGACGTTTATGAGTCCGACGCAAAATCGCAAAACGAAAACAATAGTCCTTCAGGGACAAAGCCCCTTTGGACTAATAATAGTAAATTATTAAGAATGCATTTACTGAAGTGAAATCTGCGAGTTCCTAGTAGAGTAGCACAAATCAATGTAACTTCAAAACAGTTACCAGGAAAAAAACAAGAAGACTTATATAGCATTTACCTTGCTTACTGCTGAAGTCGTTTCCTCATCGCAATTCTTGTGTGATTCCTTTCTTTAACCTATTGCCTGACTCCTCCTTTCTTTCTTTCTAAATTGCATATCTCTCTTTTTAGTTTTCGATCATTTCCCTTTTGGTACTCAGAAAATCCTCTTCCTCTTCTCTACAACTCCTCACTTTTTCTTTCGAATTTTTTTCTGTCGTATTTTACGTAAACTATGTGCATTAATGGTTTATCTATGTCAAATTTTATCTAATACACTTTTAGGTGATTTTCTTCCCAAATGCAGCAATATCTAACAATAAATCGAAGAGAACAGAGGTATGATGCTATAAATCTCCGTATCGTAAAACAAATGTAGAAAACTACGCACGCGCATTAGTGATTTATTCAAGCTTTAAGCCAATGCAAAATCTTATCTGATGCACATTTAGATGATTTTCTTCCTAAATGCAGCAACATCTAACAATAAATTAAAGTGTACAGAGGTATGATGCTGTAAACCTCCATAGCGTAAGACGAATGTCGAATCCTATGGGTATTACTGGTTTATACATGCTTTTAAGCCAATTCAAAATTTTATCTAACGCACTTATAGATGATTTTCTTCCTAAATACAGCAAGGTCTAACAATACGTCGAAAACAACATAGGTATGATACTATAAATCTCCGCAGCTCAAGACAAATATCAGAAACTGAAAATCACTTTTAGAATAAAGATGTTTTTCTGATTAATGAAACCAGCAACAGATCAGTCTAACAGAGATTAAGGGACTTGGTAACCCAAAATTGATCAAATTACCGATTTTTAAATTTTTTCCTGAAAAAATACCTTAATACCGTCACTACACTGAAGAGGCATTTTGAAATGATTTGACAATAATAAATGGTATAAAAAGGTTTTTAAAAATTTTGTCAGCCCTTTAAATGTCACACCCCCTCAGTGTTCTTTTCTTTTTTTTTTTACTTCACATTTGCTCAGTAACTTACTAAAAATCAGTATAAATGAAAAGGGTGTGTTTTATAACTCCAACTATCAACAAACTCTGTTTTTGTGTATAAACTGATTTATTTAAATACAAAGTGAAGTTGGAAAAATAATTTTTTCATCTTAAAAACTCGCAAATTTATATATATATATATATATATATATATATATATATATATATATTAAGCTCAGAAAATATTTTTATGTGTATTATCAGTCAACTTTGCTATGCTTATTCAAAAATTGAAATTATTTGTGATAATACACGAACAGAAAGAGGTTACGTAATGAAAGTGAAGAAGTTTCTGACTGTAGCATTACTGAAATAGTGCTGGAACAAACATTAAACTCTTTAATTAATTAAAATACACTTAAATTAATTAGAAATGCATTTGAGCGAATAAATGTCTAAAATAAAAGAAGAAATCACATAGGCTGCTGAGTGGTTTTAAATAAAGTGTTTCAGGTCTGTTAAAATTTCAAATTTTGCTTTTTCAAAAAAAAATGAATGAAACGACAAATTAATGTTATTAATATTCATTATAAGTGTTTTAGAAAACATATTATAATTAATAATTTAATATATAATTGAGCAGATAAAGAAAAATTCTACTTAAATTTTATGATTTTTTTTGTGCAATATTTCTAGCCAAATAAGGTTTTAAGCAAAAGCTTGTAATTTATGTTTATATTAATCAACTGAGCAGTACTAGGTTCTATTTTATACATATGTATATATATATATATATATATATATATATATATATATAAAATAGAAACTAGTACATATACATATTGTTTCAAAAAATATAGTAAAGTTAAATTAAATTTAAATACTTCTCTTGCGCCATTGCTGCGAGGAATTTAATTTGAATTTAACAAACGTTATCTATTCGTAAAAAGAAAATTTAGAGTTAATTAAATTTTAAGTGAAATTTAATTACAAATAAATGATTAATTATTGCTGCGAACTAGTCTTTTTGAGTGAAGATTTTTATCTTTTTCTAATTTTCCTTACTTTTTGGCCTGTATTTAGTAAGTTTTGATTAAAAATGTTAAAATTCAGTTTTAATAAATTAAGACTATTGCAATAAATTTCTTATTTTAATTAAAAAGATTTTAAAAATATTATATATATAGAGAGAGAAATTAAAATTTATTTTATTTAAAAAACATTTTCGATTTTTTACAATCCTTAATAATTTGCAACCATTTTTTTCACATTACGTTACAGCTAGCATTTTTACAATTTTTTATACACTTTTACAATACTTCACAGTTAGCAAATAAATTTTTGCAACACTACACACATTTTACATTACTAAATGTTTACAGAACAGGTTTTTAAAATAGATCTAACAGATAGCAGCTTAACACTCAACTTTGCCTTATATTAACGCCCTCTATTTATAAAGTTAGAAGACACACACTAGTTAACATCACTTAGTTTGGCATGCTGCTCTACTCTCCAAATACAAATATAATTGGTAAGTTAAACTAAAACTTACTTTTTACTTGCCTTTTTAGTATTATTTTAGTATTATTTATGCATTTTTTATTATAACTAGTATGTAGTTTCTTTTTGGTTTATTTGCATAATTCGTGTAGGGGAAGCTTTTTGTAAGCAAGAGTTTTTAAATTAATTTGGTTTTCTAAAATATTTAGTTTTCTACTCTTAATTGAATTTAATTATTTTAGTTTTTACTTGCTAATTTCTCAAAATTAGTAATTCACAACATTTGGTTTTACTTTGGGTTTTCAATTTTCATTTTACCCTTGCCTACATGGATGACGAAACACGAATTGAATAATCGCAGAGTTAGGTTTGGAGGCAACTTCCCCTTGATAAGTCTGTCTCCTGCCTACTCAACAGTTATTCACATATGCATTTTTATAAGTTTTTAGGATTAAAAAATTTATTGAAATTACATATGATACGTTTATTATATAGTCATAGATTTTGATACTTGCACTTAATTTACATATGCTCTCAGAATTTAAATAATATTGTAAATTAGTTCACAGCAATAATTAATCATTTATTTGTAATTCAATTTCATTTAAAATTTAAGTAACTTTAAATTTGCTTTTTACGAATACATAATGTTTGTTAAATTGAAATATATATATATGCATTGAAATTCAATACCAAAATGTTTAAGAAATTTGAAATGATTTATTCACTATTCATACAGTTTTCGTTCTTTAAACTGCGTTTTCTCAGTTTGCAATTTTTCATTTTATTCTTTTACTTAAAGTCCTAAAATTTGTGCAAATATGAACTAAATTATTTAAGATTTTTACTGCTTGTTTAAAACTATATAATTAATTGAAACAAGGATTGTTTTGAAAAATAGTGAAAAGAAAAATTATTGGAAGTGAAAATGTGATTGAGATCATATTTTTTTTTAAGTTTATATACTATAAAGATGTCCTTTTCATTTTTTGCTCAGAAACTAATTCATTTATTACAAAATTTATCCTTAAAGTTATTAAGAACACTCTAATAAATAAAATTAAAAAATTTGGGGCAAAAGCATTGAAAATTGTGGGAGAAGAAAGAATTTTTAATTGTTGAATTTTTTTTTAAATTAAAAACAATTACTAGCAAAAACTTTTTTTACCTTAAAATCATTTTATCTTATAAACCACTTAATATTATCCATAAAAAGTAAATGAAAGTTCTTAAATAAAAAAAATCATACAAAAGGTACCAAGTCTCCAAGTTTAAATTCACAACTGATTGAATTCCTATCAATCTCCTGTTTATATTACAGCGGAAGAGTGGAAGACACAACAAGAGTTGACTAAAAAAACTCATTCTAGATGCACGAAAATGCATTTCTTGGAAAGTTTACGAATCAGCATAAAAACTATTGAAATAAAATAATGATTAACAATTAGTACAGAACAATACAAAATGCTCGGAAATTATATAATACATCGCAGGCAAATAATCCAAAATATTAAAGTAAACTACACTATTGTGCATTCATATAAATTCTAATCATATGTTATAAATAAGCTTTACCTGAAACCTACTGCGAAGTCGAACAAGGCTCTAGTAATAAAAGAAACTCTTTGAAGAAACTGGTATCTGCATTTGCACTTCTAAAATTTTGCAGTCTGACATCTGAATAAATAATTTGCTATTAATATTTAAAAAAATGCATAAAATTTTCAGTGTAAAAGAGAGTTAAAATAATTTTGCATTTTTAAAGCACTTAACGTTTGCTTCATCATTAATTGTTATAACCTAAAATTCTATATATTTGCTTTTGTTGTAGACGGTAGTGTACTCAAAAGTTGACTTTAATGATTTTGCATTTGGTATATTATTTATTAAAACTGAACAACAAAAATTATTATAGATTTTGAATAAAACTACGCCAGTTTTAAGGGTCAATAGATATAGGTTCCTCTTCTTCAGAAACAAAGCATTTAACGGAAGGATCTACGTCCGGTCGCTTTCTAAATCTATTGAACGTTATTCAAAATCTACATCAATCTGAGATTGTTTCTTAGCCTAATTTAAAATATTATTAGGGTATTTCTCTTCAGTTAGATATAGGGTATCAGAAATGTATTGCATTTATTTCATTTATGGAATAAAACAATACTTATTGCGAAATATTGCTCAGATGTATATACAAAATAGCCTTCTGACTTGTTCATTTCGAAACTCTGATTAAATGTATGCTTTTATTATATCGAATACAAACAAAAGGTCTTAGGTAACGTTGATTGGCAACGCTGTGCTCTCTTATTAACAAAGAAGATTTTATTGCTAAATGAAAACATTAGCACTCCTTCTAAATATAGAATAGTTTCGTTTAAGTAAATTTATTTGTGGTTTGGGTCATGATTTTATTAATTTGAAATCTAACTACACTTTTTCCCTATAGAAAAGTGTAATTTGAAAACTAACTACACTTTTTCCCTAGAGAGAAGTGTAGTTAGATTTCAAATTACACTTTTTCCGCAAACACGTTTGGCCTAGAAAAAAAGCGTGTTCTTTTTTGTCTGGTGTCTGGTTTTTGCTGGTATTTGTTTCAATAATGCGTTTTTGTATAATATAAGCTTTTTAATAGCTTACAAAACTCTTCATTTTAATCTGCTTAAAATAAGCCCATTTCAAACAGCTGAACGGGCTCTGTATGCGTGAACCAAAACTTTAAACAAAGTTTCAGTCATCTTTTACAAAGGCAAGGCTCCTCTGGCCAAAGGTTTAAGACCACTAAATGCCTTAGTTTGGCCTGCGTTCGAACCTTAAACGAATGAATTGGATGTAAGGTTGTTTTCCTTAATTTTCGTCATGTGTTGCAAACTCCTCCACGAAAGCATCTTTTCCCTTAGGCGAAGAGCTCCGGTATGCTTTGCCGTAATCAAGTAATCCCAAACGTTTGGTGCACGGGGATGTTGTATGCGTTCAAAATAAATTTTAAAAAATTCGCTTTATCTTTCCGTTTTCTTAAATTCAAAGCTGAAGTGATATTTTTACAAATTTTAAAGTATATTTTCTGAATTTACGTATAAATAGAAACATTTTTAAATCGTACACAAAAAAAATC
The DNA here is from genome assembly GCF_044657685.1 of Stegodyphus dumicola. Taxonomy (NCBI): domain Eukaryota; kingdom Metazoa; phylum Arthropoda; class Arachnida; order Araneae; family Eresidae; genus Stegodyphus; species Stegodyphus dumicola. Next base: position 137,288,551 of record NC_140769.1, read on the forward strand.
CAAAAGTGAAGAATATCATGAAGCACCCTTACTTGAAGTAAGCGATGTAAATAGGCAATTACATAAGAAAAATCGAGAGTATACTGAGATAAATAGTTATTCTGCGAGTTGTAGCATTTCGGCTGCTAACAGAATCGCAAGATTGAGAAAGATAACCTGAAATTGTATAATTTAAGAGACATTTCAAGAAAACACCAAATTAAGTTACGTTTAATAAATAGAAATGAAAGAAGCACAAAAAAAAAAAAAAAAACAATTCGCTTGAAAATACATGATAGCTCAATGGGCAATAACCAACATTGGCAGGGGTACTAAGTGGAATTAATGCTAGAAAAATCAATGATCACAGAGTTGTGGCAAGTCTTAGCAAACCCACTAAATTAAATTTAAAGCCGGTTCATTAAGCACAAATCTGTATTAAGGATGTTCAATAGCAAACCGCTGACACGACACTGATTGGTTTAAAGACGGAACATTTGTAATCTGGGTAAACTAATATTTCCCTAGGTCAAGGGAAATTAAATGAAGGGCTATGATTGTTAAATCGGAAGATTATTCTAATAGCTTTCTGCTTTGGAACAGAAAAAATGTGATTGCTAAAGCTCTGGAATTTACGTTTTTGAGCAATAGAAGCAAGGGCAAGAGAAATTCAGTTTATCAGTATTCTCTACATAAGCATTTTATATTAAAACCACTGTTAAAAGAGCCTTTCCAGAATTCTGAAGAGCTGTGTTAGATAGTCCTGATTCTGGATTCTGGAGGCATATTTCCCAAGTGCACATCTGTGTAGCCACCGAAGGAGTGGTTTCTAGGATGGACCAATGGGCATCCAGTAATATCTCTGTCATGTCACATTACCTTTCGCATACTTTAAGTAAGATGGTTGAAAATATTCTGCCATGCAATTTTCTGTACAAAATAATCGTCGATAATCGAAAATAATCGTCGAAGCATCGTCGATTGCTTCTGAAACTTTTCATTGCGAAATTAGATCAAATATAAGCAACTGTTAAGATTTCACTACTTGGTTGAAAGAATTTGAAATAAATACAAACAAATGTTGGCTACTCCGTAAAAATATCCATGTGAAATATTACTTAATAAGTGGTAAATAAGTTGAAGAAAGAAATACGTGATAAACATCTGAGCCCAAATGCTATCTTTACATAAAACTATGCATATGAGAAAAATATTTGTACCAATTACATATGTAAATAGAAGTCAGGACTTTTTATTGCAGTCTATATGAAAAAGATGTTCTTATAACCAATGCAGAATTTTGTTCAAAGTGAACTTTACTAATTTGGATTCGTATACATTTTATTGTGTTAAATTTCACATTTAATAATTGCTCGACGATACATGTACTGTCTACACAAGAAATACTCATCAAACTGAATGAATTTATCTTATTCACTACGAATATATTCAATTTATTCACATATTAACTTTTACTGTCAAATAATGGATATAATCAGATCATACATAATATGTATTCTAAAACTTACACTTTAAACATCAAAAGAATGCAAGCACTGAAATAAGAAAGCACTAAGTTCATTATAATACTTCTAGTCCTTCTCAGATTAATTAAAAAAAAAAACTGTACACTTGAATTCTCTTAATCCACAGGTATTAGTAAATTCATAATATTCGACGCTAACTGTACCTTGAGTCATTTTCTCGATGTAAAGAGCGATAGTACGCCGTTAACATCAATCCAAATATTAATGCGTGATAAAAATCTCGAAAGTGAAATGTCAGCGATTAATTAAACTCATAAAACGAAAGCACTACGAGATTTTCTACTATTACGCCATACATTTATAACTGCGAAACACATGCAAATTAAAACATAAACAACATACGCTCATATGTACGAAGATTTACCGTCACAAGAGCAATAGAAGCACACTGGCCTATTTTTGAAACTCCTCTCTCAGTGACTACGCTGATGTGCACTTGTGAAATATGCATCCCGGAGGACTGTTTGTTTCATGGTACTTTGTGGTTTACTCATATATATAGTTTCAAGTCGAGCTAGTTTTCCCTAAAATTCCTCCGTGAAAGCATTTCTCATTTTGACAGATAGCCCTCCCCCACGCTTTGTCATGGCTAATTAGACAAGAAAATCAATCCATTGCAATGTGTTGCCCAACTGTGAAACACTGCTCTACATTACACCCGTGACAGTCAACTCATTAGTCATCAACAGCCAATCGTCTCCTTTACTATGTAAATTGTTATAATATTTCAATAATTTATCTAAATTTACTGCGTATCCACGCTTCAGTGACTATTAAAATACAAGTGACAGGTGATAGCAGGGTCTGGACACCCAGGTGGAATCAAGGTCTGGACACCAGGTCTGAACACCCAGCAACCCAGACAGATAAGTTGATGTTGGAAGACAAACGGATTGTGGGCTCTTACAGTACCGCACAGATGTGTAGCAACTAATGGCCTTCACAAGAATCTGTGCCTTTAGACGTAATTCTGCTGTTTTCATTTAATCCTTCCAAACTTGGTGTATTGTCGAACAGTCTGTAACCATCGCTTCGGACTAAGGAAGAACGATCACGTCCATGTGTGCTACGGAGATCCGGCTAACTACATCTTACTGCGAACTACTTTACCATGCTCACTTCGAAAAGTTGAGTCATAATATCCTGAGAGTTTGGGTAGTCAGTATCATAAAAACTCCAGAAGCTCGGAGGAAAATCTGCGATTCTTTTTGTATGGCGTGCTTAATCTACTAAAACACGATACCATAATAATCCAATTAATTTCTTTTTAGCTGTACGTTGTACATACCTGTTGTCCTTTTATACATTACTCTCATTATATAGAGATTGGCTACGGACCTTAATGTTCTGATATAGGATACTATAAAATTTCGACGTCAGCGTCCTAGTAAAAAGGTAGGACGAAAGAATCTGTAGGTTACCGATGTCCTTCCATTTAATTTTAACCTTATAAAACGTTTAAAAGTCTTTCCCAAAACGTGGACAGTTATATTATGATTGCTTTGGGTTATTTTACATTCATAATCCGTATGATATTATAAGAGTTTTGTTAAGAGAAACATAAGACTTTTAGAGCATTTTTCTATCTATCACGCGACTTTGCAAATAAATAAATTGTGAAATGGCAAAACTAAGATTTTTCCATTTATATTTGTCAGACTCTAATTATTTAATAAATCAAACAGTTTTAAAGAGGTAAGTGCACTCCTTTATAATCTCTTTGTTCAATATTAACAGTAGTAAGTCAATATATAAACGGGAATTATTGGCCAATACACCTGTAAGTTATATTGTAGCACAAAACTGCGAAGCCTTCATGACATCTGTCATTTGTTTGACATAGTCTTCCAGTTTTAGGTTAACTTAATTATACAAATTATATCTATTTTTTAATTCCATCCGCTGATCACAATCAGTTGTTTTATTTCAGTTGAATATCAATCCATTGTAAAAGTAAAATGAGAAAAAGAGAGTTTTCATGTAAAAATTGAGTTGCGATTGTCCAGTTCTTGATGCATCAAAATAAAAACGGAATGTTTCAGAAAAGTGCAATTACATCAGGTATTTAAAAATATAAGTGCAATAAACTGAGCGTATTAAGAATTTGGAAACGGGCTTCCAAAAATAATTATCAAGGTAAGTCTTATTCTAAAGTTGATTTTTAAAAGAAAAGGAAAATCTGAAAGGTTTAAGATTTTAAATTACGTCTAAAGGGGCGTTTGTTTAAACATTTTGTGTGTTACCTTTATTTATTAAATACCATATTTTTCGCACTTAAGCCACAAAATTCAGTTCAAGAGCAATATCGTAACATAATTTTAAATTGAACATACCTTTAGAATTTCCGATACACAGTGTCATGGAGCTGGAGAAAAAAAAATTCTTTCTTTACAACGTTGCTATTGTTCGCTTTGAAATCCTTGAGTTTGTTAATCAAAAATTCGTTAAAGTTTTACAAAATATGAAATCGATAATGAAACAAATTCCAAATTTCAAATTTGGGCATCCAGATGCCCATATTCGCAGTAGGATTACGTCATTCAAAATTGGAGGGCTCTAGGTACCGTTGTTTTATCACAATGCGAGAAACATACATACATTTATACACATTCTTCATTATTTAATTTCTTCAAATATAATTCAGGACTCTAGCATTTGGTGGCAGCAGTTTGAAGAGGGAAACGGACATTCAGAGTGACTGGCACAAATTGTGAGTGAATTGAGAGTGATTCAGATGAGGGTATTCAGAGCGGCATTCAGAGGGAAACACAAAATCGAAAACAAAAACAATAGTCCCTCAGGGACAAAGCTGCTTTGGACTTAAAAAAAAATGTGGAAGTAAATTCGAAAATTATGGTGTAAAACTTATACGTATTCCTCTAAGCAGAAGACACACCAACAGAAGCAATAAACGTAGCTTCCCTCAATACTGGATAATACGTTTCCGTCACATTAACAAGTTATGCTGGAAGCAATGAAGAACGATAGCTCCGATAATTTTAAGCTCACGCATACAGAAAAGGCAAAGCTTAGCAGCCAAGGGTACTTACGAGTTTAAAATGCAATAAAGAAATTAATGAAAAATCCAGAAACTATTCAAAACAAAATTAGAAGTAATATTTTTAATTTATTGTTTAATTTAATCTAGTTTTTTGATAATAAATGTTGCGTTCTATATTTATTGTCTTTGGCTACTATTATTATTGGACAAATTAAGTTCATCAACTGCTACTATTATTATGGGTCAGAGAAAATAATTTACTTTAATAATCTATCTAAATTTTCAGTAGTGTCCAATACTGGTAATCATAAACACGAAGGTCACTTTCGATTCAAGTTTATTTTGATGTACCCGTGATGTGTTTAATTAAAAAATATTGATTGTTAATTTTTAATAAACATTTGCGCAAATATAGAAATGTTTCTAATTCTATACCATTTATTCCTGATATAGAATCATTTGGTTTTAATCACAGTTACGACACTCCTTGCAAGTAAACATTCATTCTTTCTGCCAAAGAAATATCTCAAGTGAAATAATTTCCCTAATCATTCTTGAATTATTTTTCATGGCCTGGCAATGCAGATTTAACTCTTTAATATCATTCTAACTTTTCGGCTTACTCGTTAACTTCCTAACAGAAATAAATTTTCTGAACTCCGCTTTCGAAACTTAACTGCCTACATACCTGAGCAAAGTTCTCAGCTTATCGTTTGAACGTGTCGAAACTCCCTCTTTTTAGAAATTAATTTACCTTCAGCGATGTCCCTTAATTACATTTGTGGTCTTTTCATCAGTACTAAGTGGCAAAGTGATTAAAGAAAGTCATTACTTCGTGGTGTTCAAAATGTTAGTACTTCAAAAGCTCCGAATGTTTCAAAGACTGACAAGAAGATATAAAAAAAGGGGAAAATATCCAGTGCCGGAAGCATAGTTTTATCTTAGCCATGTGAACTTGCTGATTTTCTTCTCGGAGTAGCTTATAAATTGCCAAGAGATTCCAACCCAATGACGGCTGGATTAGGAAGAAGGAAACTGAGGAAAACTTTTAGTTATGGGATTTGAATTTAAAAACAAATGATGCTATATTAGGTACGTAGCGGTCGGCTTTAGAAATCTCTTTTATTAGTTACAGTAATACTGTCAATGTTTATAACTTTATGAACATTGACAGTATTACTGTAACTAATAATACATAAGTTAAATATGCTTGCGATAGATTATTAAAAGAGAACATATTGTCAAGAGGTTTACCGGCAACCTAGGTTTTGATGGTCACCGCAGTGTGGATTGGTGCAGTGAATTTAGAAAACTTTTTTAGTGATTAAGGGAGCCGACTGAGATACCAAAGGGCCTGGGTTGTTACTGTGCGTTCCTTCTTAGGTGATAGGTGACGGGGGGCACGGGCACTGTCCCTTTACCATTAGGTTAATCGGTTTAGCACCGTGCCCACCCTCATCTAGAGCCATATTTATTGAATATCAAAACAACAAATACACGGCCGGCCCACCTATTAGGTGCCTCCATAATAAAGTAACCACCCCTTCTGGCCTTAGTAGTGGCCAAGCCGAAGTTGGCACAGGACCTGCCATTGAGAAGAAAAGGAGTATTATCCGAAGATCACTTGAAGCCGTTCAAGCCAGTTGGTCATTGGTGACCGGCGAATTGAAAGTCAATCAACCCATAGGTCAACGCCGTGAGGCGGCATGTAATTTTAAACAGATGTTTTAAAATTAAACTAAAGAACATCGGTTACTAATGTATGCTTAAAAAACGCTCCAAAAATTTTGAAAATATTATGCTAGAAGACGCATCTTTTTGCTTTACCTTAAGAAGTTATCGATCGTATTCTTAAATTATAACATAAATGGCTCAATCTTTGGAAATTAAGCATTCCTTAGAAGTGCGGAACCAACTGGACATTTAGCCATCTCATTAGTTAGGATGTAATCCAGGATACATAACATGGGTGACCAATACTACTCCTGCAGCTGCGGAGACAGACAAAACACGGACTATCAAGTAATTACCTACATCTTTGGTTTCGAGTCAATAGTAAACAGCAGCACCAACCACTGTAGCTGCCAGGATAGTATAATGGCTGTGTATAATTCTATTACTTTATCTTTCTAGCAACAAGGACTACTGGTCTGACTACGCTACCTGATCAGTAGACTAGTTTTTATGAATATAGTATGATTTCGAGTCGAGTGTGAGATTTTTCGTGAGTTCGCACAATTTTAAAATAAATGCAAGTAAGTTTCCTTTAAAACAACCTCCACGAAAACACTTTCTCTCTTAAATAAATAACCCTCACGTGCTTTATTGTTGCTGTTGTTGTTGTTGCTAATGCTCACTTGTCTGGCCTATAGTCAGCACGAGCCCACGAAAATCCTCGTGACAAGAAGCGTAAGTTTACACCTGTCGTTGGCAACGGCCTTGAGCACCTCACAGTTGTCAAAGCGGTTTAGCTCAGTTCCGCACCCAATTGTGACGGAGAGCACTCCCGGAGGGGGACGGGTCCGAGGATCTCCCACCCCTCTTCCCCTACCAGTAAATCTCGAGAGAACTTTCGACTCGCTGCATATTTAGAATGCCCACCATGCCGCACGGAAACTATACATTTACAAACATGCCTTTTCCGGGATTCGAATTCGGCCCTTTCGGCTCAGCAGTCGGCGACACTAACCACTATACGGGTTAGGTGGCTCACGTGCTTTATCTTCATCTGTTAATATAACTTAACTTTTTCCGGGTCTTCTTATATTCTAACATGATAAAAATTTTAACAAATTTCAATAATGCAGGAAAATGCAGAGAATGTTAAATCATTTCTAGCTTTTCCCCATAAAAATACTTTTAATAATCTTATTACGTAGGCTTTGAGTGGCTTTCTCACTGTATTCAAATGCTTTTTGTAATTACTTAAACAACTCTTTCACTGCCTATTAATATTTCATACGCCTTTCCCTAAAAAAAATGTGTTCGAGCCAATATTTTAAGTGTATCTGATGTTATAATTCAATGTGCGAAATAATTCTTTTGCTGCTTTCAGTACCTTTTCACCTATGGTTACTTATTAAGTCTGATTACAATTTCAGTGTTTTACATAGAAACATAAAATAGAAATCTAATTAAATGATCGTAAAGAATAAACATTTGTTTTTCATTTTATTTTTATTTTTGAGTAATAATTAGAAGTCATAACGAGTATCAGAGATGTACTTTTGTAATGCATACTATAAAGTTAAATTTCATTAGATAATAGTAAATTAAAATAAATCTACCATCCGCACGAAAAAATAACTTTGCTGTACTTTGATCTTTCTTTTTTTTTAATAATACTTTAAAATAGAAATTTTCAGCTGTCTAAATAAACTAATTATTTTTAAACTTTATTGGAGAAGAGAGTATTTATAAATGTATGCATTTTAGATTTAATTAAGTGAATTTTCGAGAGATATTTTTTAAATTGTGATTATAAGGAATAACATTTTTACCTCTTCCAATTTAAATTACAATTCATTTTTTTACTAGACTAAATGCTTATGAATTTTACATTTCACCACTGCTGAGTAATTTTAATTAAAATATAACGAAATGCAGAAAATGCAAGCTGTTTGCTGATTTAAAAGAAAATGTGCTAATATGCTAGATTTAGCAAACGGTCGCCAGATATGTAAGCAAATCAAACAATACGGACTGTCGTTTGACTGTTGCTGACTGTAGTGCTGAAAGACTCGGATTCGAATCCTGAAGAAGGCATGGATGTTTCTAAATGTATAGTGTTCGTGCGGCATGGGGGCACTCTAAATATGCGGCGAGATAAACGTCCTCTCGAGAGGTTGGAGGTAAGGGAAGAGTGTGATCAAAATTGGGGGCGGAAATGAGCTAAATTGCACTGTCACCTATAAGGTGTTCAAGGTTATTGCCAACGACACGTGTAATCATGCACTCTTTGTCACGAGGAATTTCTTGTGCTTGCGCTGACTATAGGTCAGACAAGTGAGCATTAGGCAACAGCAACACTACGGACTTCCCCGAAAGTTAACCTGCCTTCAGACAGGGGCGGTAAAGGGCATAAGTGGTTAAAGCCGAGCTCTGTTGTCAAGGCAACCAGTCTGTGCTACGTCACAAAATCTGGTTTAGGGGTCGTGGCATAGGATTCAAACTTTTTAACTTTACGCCAGGTTTGGGATAAGCGTCGACCAATCAGAGCGTAGCTAAAACGAAGCGGCGTTCTACAAAAGATTTCGCTGTTACAAAACAAGCAGAGCGAACGTGGGTAATCAATTGAGCAGGAGAACAGCACGGGAAAGTTGTAGACACATCCACGCATCGCAAATTTAGCTTCTCTCACTGGCCACGGCTTACACACCGTTTTCGCAGGTGTGAACGGAACTCCTGTATTTTATGCCCTTATATGCCTCTATGCCCTTTAAGTGTATGAGTACTTCAAGAACGAAAGCTGCAGTCTTGCGCTAGATATAGGAGCTTTGTTTACTTATACCTGTTTCGTTTCTGTATCTTTGTGGGGAAAATAATTTCGGCTGAAGAGAATCTTTTTTCTCAGTCGATCTGGGAGCTGCTTAAATGAGACTAAAATGTTAAGGAATTAAAGTTTAATCCTATGAAGTAATGAGAGGACTACAAAGAATGGCTGTAAAGCGAAGATGCCTGAAATAAAATACAACCAATAAAAAATAGAAAGTGGTTTTTGTATTCTTTCGACAGCGCTTTAAAAGTAATAAGATTATAATAATGCTGCGCAAAATGGAATTGTTTCTTCTTATTAGTACATGTCAAATAATTTGAAATAAATTAAGTTATTATTCAGGTAATACATAATTTATGGATTTAAATTGCTTAATGTTAAAGAGACACGTCTTTTTACGGTGTCTGTTTGAGTATATAAATATATTTCAAAATTGGTCACACGCGACTCATGAGCAGAAACTGCCTTCTATTTGGTCATGCCTACTCTAAACTTTTTTGTCTAGTCAAGATTAGAAACTAGTTCATCTACACAAATTTTGTTGCTACTGTCACTGAACTTAAATGTTTCAATAATGTCTACATAACAACATTTTTTTTCATAAGTTTTTAACACTGTGTTATATAGACTGCTTTCCATGTTTGTTCATCCGCGACCGTTCTAGCAATTAATTCTAGACCTCCTCCAAACGAAAGAATTTTCTTGAAACTCTTCACTTATACGCGATGACAGTACGTATTTCACAAAATAATTTTTAAAAAAATTGGACATATTTTTTTTTTATTATTATTTTAAAAGAATTTCTACAAATTTTTCACATTTTCTTAGTTAACGATCAAATTAATGTTCAAAGAATTTCGACCTGTTTCATCGGACAGATTAAAAAAAAATCAGATTAATTATTTCTGAATCTTTAACGTAAATTACGGATATAAGGAGAAGGACATGGACATTCATTCTGATCCGTATCTTAACGGAGTACAGTGTAATAAGAAACACTGGATGTCTTTTGTTATATATGTTTTAATAGTTTTCATGTGCAACGTTATTCAAAATTCCTGGAAATATTTTTAATATTCATGGTAAATACACTCCTTTGCAAAAAACTCGAAGCACCGTGCAGGAAGTGTTTGTTTTTGATGAAACTAAATATGTGTATAGCTCATACACAGACAATAAAATTATTAAAAAAATCAAGGTCATAGTACCTGTTCATGGCTCACAATCACCCATTGAGTGTTCAAATTAGTAGTTGGTCGAACCGCACCTGGCGCCAATGCGTGCTTGAATTCGTCGAGGCAAGGAGTAGCAGAGTCTCCTAATGTCATTCTGCGACACATTATGCCAGGCATTCATCAGTTGTCGTTCCAGATCTGTGATTTTTAGTGGTTCCCGGATCTGGCGGCCTACATTGTCCCAGACATGTTCGATTGGTAAAGGTATGGTGACCTTGCTGGCCAAGAAAGATTATCAACCGCACGGAGACAGTCCAGAGATATGCGAGCGGTATGTACCCTGGCACTATTTTGTTGAAAAATGGCCCCAGAATGACGTGCTATGAAGAATAATGCAACCGGCCGCAGGGTGGTATCAACATATCGTTCAGCTGTTAAAGATGTAAGGAAGATGACTATAGATGACCTGCTGTCATAAGAAATAGCGCCCACACCATCACATGTTGTATGCCTAAGTAAAACAAAGGCTAATTGGTACCGCTGGCCCCGTCCTCTCTAGACACGAACACAGTGGTCATCTGCTTCAAGGCATCGTGTAGTGTTCATCGCTGAACACTATACGATGCCAATCTGATGGCAGCCATGATGATCGGCTGCGACACCACTCCAGACGACTCCGCCGATATTGTGGGGTCAAAGGCAAACGTCTTAAAGGCCTCTGTGAGCGTAACCACACTTCAGACGAGCGCGCTGTGAGATGGTGGACGGTACCACGGGAGGTATAGACGTGGCTGTAGTGCGTTGAATAGTCGACAATGATACCGTTAGGGCAGTTCAGGCCTGGAAACAGTCAACCTATCTTGCCTCGCATTGGTGAACTTTGGCCTTTCAGAGCCTTCATTTCATCGGCAATTTTCTTGTAGCAACCATTGCTGCCAACATCTTTGCAGAGCAGTGTCTATGCGCTGCAGGTGGCTTCCTATTGGTCGGTATGACCACCCAGTTTCACGCAACGCCTACGATGCGACCCCACGTTCGAAGTCATTTATTTGTCTTCGACATCGTCGTAATGACAGCTTTAAATGCTTCTTTACGGAATTGCAATGGCAGCAACAATAAAAGATAAATTTTCCGCCTCTGTTACTGATTTTATACTTTTGCGAATTGCGCATTAAAACTGCGCGCTATGATCACTATTCCTGTTCATTTGCCTTGATACTTTGATCATTTGCATGTTCGATCAAGATATTTTTGCATACCAAATTTCGTCACAATCGCAAAAGTCCTTCATGGTACTTCGAATTTTTAACAAAAGAGTGTAAAATGTGCAATACATACGAAATTTCAAAGTAGTGAAAGAGAAGAAAACTCATAATTAGTTTAAAACATTTTTAAAATGTTGAGTGTGTCCGCTGTTACTGATTCGGTAGACATCTCTGCAATGATTTGTTTCTTTCATAGCCTGTATATCGTATGGTCGACAAAAGCAACCTCTTCGACGATGCAAGTGTGAAATTCTCACAGGTTAACAAAACTTGAGACAAAATAACATTATCTTCCCCAAAACTTGGAAATTTGCAGACAAAGTTTTGTCAAATATCTTGTTAATTTCCCCAAAAGAAAAGAAAACGCATGTTATTAAATCCATGTGAGATTGGTAGGAGGCACAACATTAACACATCATCTTATTTCGAGTACCTACCAATTTCTGCAGAAACATTTTTCTGAGATGGTCTCAATAATGCTCTTTGTGGTAATGAGTTAGACAACAGACGTTTTGAAAGTAGCAATGATCATGAATTCCATGCAAAAGTTACATCGACTAATTTCCTCCTATGTCCTATATGAGGCACTGATGTCTGCCTTATTACCAGAGATAGATAGATTCAGCATTTATGAAATCTGTGAGGCGAGTTTTGATGACTCTGTCTTTTGGCACCATCTGTTTGCAAAGCTGAAACGAGCGGCACCTCTATTGCCTCAGAGGTTTTGAGCATGGTTAAAGAACTTGAGGGTCTAACTGAGGTTTGCTGCGTACAGGTCAACCTGTTATGCCGCCAGTGCAAAAATGCTCTTAGACATTCTCTTCTGGTATCTGGAACTCTTTCGTGGTGGGAGCGCTAATTTTTCACCGAGTTCGCCGCATGTGTAAAAACAACATAATGTAATTACTTCTGTTAAGTTTCGTACTTAAGTTATTTATTTCCTATAAATTAAGGTACTTTACAATGTCGCGAATAATTTTGTACACTACCTTGTTGCGGAATACAATATGTGAATTTTAAGTTCCAGTGGTATTGTCAAAACTCAAACCATGTGTCTGAAAACGTTTTTACACATATCAGAATTTTCAGAATTCCGATGAAGTAACAGAATAATTAGGAATAATTTTAAGAGAAAGGAACAGCAGTTTCTTTGGGACACACTTTCGGAATCTAGAACTGGAAAATTTCATCCAAAATTGCTAGGAGTCCCGTAAAGGAAGGACGGAAAAGCAAGCTAGGGAAATCTGTGCACATCAGTTGGCAACATAAAGTGAAAATAACGTCTTCTATCATGTGAAACCGCAACTACGTGTCTAATTGCAAGTCAACAATTCATAAGTTATCAAGGAGAGCACCTATAAGTTATCAGAAAGAACACATATTTTTTTTAACATACCTAAGAATAAATGCTTTGAGAAACTTAAAGCAATTTTCTCAGTGGTAAGTCAGTAAAACTGACAAAGCTGCGTTCATGGCCATTCTACAAACTTCTAGAAAGACACAGATTCCATAAATTAGCAGAGTCTTTCATCTATCTTCCATAATCAAGCCTATAATCAGTATTTCCGTGTATCAGTCGTGTTCAGAAACTACAAAACCTTAATCCATCATCTTCGGTTGCTCTTCTTCAAGTCTTTACGGTTTAGATAATTCTTTCTATAAAACGGATCATCAAACCTCAATATGTTGGAGCAGGAGCTAAAATAACTTTAAAATATTTCATATATAAAATTTAAAATCCTTTATTAAGCACAATTTTCCCTGATAGTACCCATACAGGGATGGAGTTCTTTTTAAAAAAATACTGCAAGTTCATACAATCAAATTTTTTTAGATTCAGTTCGTAAAATTTCATCGGGAGAGACGAGCATACGCCATACGATTAGTTCTTTAGAAGGTACTTGTAAAGGAACTTAATAAAATAATTCCTGCTGTATAAGGTTTTGGAAACGTTATTGAATATAACATAAAGAAAATGCCCCCTCCCAAAGGTGATTTAAAGTACATAGAGAGAGAAGAATATAGACTGCTCTAAAAGGAAATCAATATCTAATTCATTTTTAGAAATGTTGTAAAGTTCTGAAACTTCAAAAATTATCTTTAATGTATTTCGTTGTTCTGATACGTGAAGTGCTTCGTTTTCAAGGTTTTCCATCGTAACATCACTTATTATTACAATTAATCTTTTCAAAGGCATTTACCTCTTATTGTCATAAATTTCTCTACCTCGTTTAAAGAAATTTTCTAACTTAAAGTGCAAGTCCAGTGTCTACAGTCAAACTGATAAAAGTCCGTTGCCATTTTTTACAAACACTCAGTGATAAGACAAGAATTCGACTAATAACTTCAAATTAACTGCTAAAGTATAAATTTTACTTACATCTGTTTACACGTTATATTTATCGACGACCCCTGTGTTTGAGGAAGAGAACATTTCTCACGGGGCTTTTTGTGAAAGGGTCCGTTCCTAATGGCGGTATTATCGAAGGCACGCCAGTATGTCGTTGCAGAGCTATTTGTCACGGGAGATCACATGGTCTCTGATAACTCCTTGCCAGCTGCTTCTGACAAAATAACATTGCTCCGCTGCGTGCGAGAATTTAATGACTTTTCTGCTGGCGAGATTGAGAGCAGGTCGACAGAATTGTGTCGTTTCGGACTCACACACATACGGGGAGTAGGTGGATTATTGACTGCGACCGCAGAGGCAATTTGCGAGGTTTGAGAGTAAATCTTGGAAATGCTGTAGTCAAGGGAAAAAATAATCACTTGAAAAGAAGAAATTACAGGTGCTTTTCTGATTGTATCGATGGAAATTTCCTCAATCTGTAAATGCAGGGTGACTCAATAGTTAGTAAACATTAAATTGGCAAATGCTTGATTTAGCTTTTAAAGAAAATATAAATTTTGGTGTTTTGGTGCGTTACCATGCATTTTGTTATCTTAGAAGCTTGGCAACTGTTGTCACTGCATGAAATATTATATGACCTCATAATGCTGGCACCGAAACCATACGCCAAGATGACGGACCACCTGGTGCCTTTCGGTTAATTTTATTTTTATTATCTGGCTTACTTTACTGCGCTGCTGGTAACTAATTAAGTGATTAATTGCCAGTGACTGTAAAGGCACACTTCGCCAATGACTTTGAACGAGACCGATGAATTTGATTGCCACAGGCTGTAGAGACTACTGGAATTTGCGAATCGAAAACTTAACTGTGTAAAAAAAAGTTAACTGTGCCATCGACGGAATTCGAACCATGGGTCTTCCGCTTGTTTAAAAGAGCATGCTAATCACTTAATATAAAAGAGCACCTACGGGGAATGGGATAATTTTATACAAGATTTCCTTTGGCTTAATTTTGTTTTAATAACCTTGCCACGCCTACTGCATTTTATCACGGTCACTGACTGTGATAAAATGCAGTAGACTTGGCCCTTGCTTCACAGGGCTGCATAGCTTCATTTCAGTTCAGTTCTTAAATTAATAAACCAATGCTATTGAGAATCACTGGCGTCCTACATATACACGCCCTCACTAGTATTGAAGTTCTTTGTAGTATAGTTCTTAGAACTGCGATGTTTTCTCTTTGCTTTATATTCTTCCACGATGTTTTGTTACTACGATGTTTTCTCCTTCCGTTATTTTCCCCGCTACGTTTTCGTTCGCGATGTTTTCGGCGAACACCAACATAATGAATAAAACTGTTTTAACGCCATGAATTACGTATCTAGTTGTAGAATAGTTTGTTTTTTATTACTATTTATGCGTTATTTATTTATTTATTTATTTTGTTCGCAGATAATGTGTGGCAAGTGACATTCAGTCCCATCCTTATCGTCCTTCTTTCTGTTGTGCTTGGCCTCGTCTTTGTAGCCTTGGTTGTCGTGGCAGCAATGAAATGTCGAACAAGACATGACCGTCATAAAGGTATGTTGCTGAAGTTAAACACTGTATCTACAATAGTTATCATATAACAGATGCTCAAGCTGGGCACCATAATAGTTTTACAAATTTTGAAAAAAATTGAATTATTTTAGTAAAATTGTATGTAAATTGTACTACTACTTGTATAATGTAACAAGAAAGGTATCAGAAATGCTAAGCATCGCCTGAAAAATAGCATTGCACTGGTAAGTCCATTTAACATTCAGTTAAATGGCTGTCTCGCCAAACTGGCGAAATAGCGCCAAGCCATACACCTCCTGTCTGTACTGTCACCGATCCCTTATAATGCTCTTCTTTGAAAATGTTTTACGCGACAATTTTCGGCATACTTGTATCATTCAAACGCCATTTTTCGTTATTCAATCTGCTGATTAGATTGCGCAGGAAAAAAGTGGATGTTGCCTTCCGAAAATTTCGAAATATTTTCTCCGTAACTGTAACCGGCGCTGATCTAGTGTTTTAATTCATCACAATCTCGAGCGCATACCTTCAAATAATAGTATTTGAAATTTCATTTCGATTGTCTGAACGGATAGACTGTTAGGACTCATTTATCGGGGAATCTTTTTATGAGCACCCTCTATATGTAAGAGGAAATTTGAAAAGTCCAAGGGTCTCCCAACCCTCTTCACCTAACATCAACCTCTGGAGGTCACTTTTGGCTAACCGTATTATAAGGCATTTCTCCAACTTTCCTAGCGTGCCTTTGTGGCGTAGTGGTTCATCACGCTGGGCCGGTATTTCACAGTTCCGTGTTTCGATTCCCGGCGAGGGCGTTGCCAATTTTTCATCTATCCGGCTTTTCCAACTAACCTAACGTCTCTACAGTGGCGCCTGAACTAAAAGGGTGTTGAATAAGGATTCCCCACACCCAGGATTTGGCGACTGGGTCTTCTAAAAACCCGAGTCGCGCCCTTTAAAAAGGGGAGTATATAAATTATTTATCCCACTTTCCTAGCATGTCTTCGTGGTGTAATGGTTCTGCACGCCGGGCCGGTATTCCAGAGGTCCGTGGTTCGATTCCCGGCAAAGGCGTTGTTAATTTTTCATCTCTCCGTCCTCCCAAAAAATCCTAATGTGTCTGCACTATATTTTGAAGGGCACCTTGCCGCCCGTGCGCTATATACACGTGCAAATATCCATGCCTTCTGTGGTACCCAAACCCGAGCTCATCGGTACGGCAGTCAAGATCAATAACCACTATACTGGTTGATTGGCTATAGGGCTTACTTAAGAGCATTGGTACAATCGTTTATGTCCTCACTATCGGATAACGGTAAAATACCTCTAAAAATTATTTGCAATTTTGAAAACTCTGGCCTTTGTTTCTGAATTTATTTTTTGCACGTAAAATGGTATAAATGGGAAAATGTTAAAATATTTCAAATGTTCATGAGCTTATGGACAGAAATAAAAAAATAAATACACATAAAAGACAATAAGCTATAAATAGAATTTAATTATTATATTATTAATATAAATAGAATGTAATTGAAAAATCCGTTTCATTATTATAATATTCAAAAATCTTCCTCTTCTCGCTTGTCTGATATCAGAGCAAGCCCACGAAATTCATCGCGGCAAGAAATACAAGATTGCTCCTGTCGCTGGCAAGAGCCTTTAACACCATATATCGGCAAGGTTTGAGGTGCCTCAAAGGTCCTTCAGCTTTGAGGGACAGCACCCCGGGGGGGGTATGTGGCTCCAACGGTCTCTCACTCTTGTACTCCTACAAACATTTCACACGAGGGGCCTTTCGGCTCCCCGTATAATTAGAGTGTCCCCATGCTTCAAAGACATTATACATTTACAACATCCGTGCCTTCTCCGGGATTTTAACCCGTGCCCTTCAGTAAGGTAGTCAGAGCCTCTAACCACACTCCCGCTTGAGCGGCTCTTATTTATATGTGGCATAATTAACACTTGCTGCAAAAGTTTTATAAGACGTACATATTTTAAGGTTTCATTTTCTTGTGCTCATTATCCCTTTAATAAGTAAGTTAAGTAAAATATTTGACATTGCTATTTTGCGTTTTTATATGTTATGTTGTTTCCTATGCAATAAATTTAAATGTTATGATTTAATATGTTATCTTACGTTGCTGATCTTATAGTGTTACATTAATTAAGTAGATATCCTAGGATCTTACGTCCTGGCAATTGGTAAATGTTGTCGTGGTTCTTTATTTATATTTGTAACGAGCAAAAATGTGTCGCCAACTGAAAGAAACAGCACTTATTTTAATGCAATTGTAAGAATTATATTAATTTTATTAACAATTAAATTATGAGTTAAAGTTCCTTTCCTATCGATTCTTAACTTCAACGTACTACTTCCGACTAGAACGTAGTTTTAGAATCACGTCTGAATACATAATGAGGAAGAGCGGTATTTAACCGCGAAGTTCTTCGATCTTAGTGACAGAGATACCAGGTATTCTGGCTGCACGTGTCCGCCTTTTTTAGGCAACTCTCTCGTAAGCTATTATTACGCTCGGCCGTACTTTAGGTCCTTAATAGCTTCGCAGTCTATTAACTTTAAGGGGCCAAATCGGTTAGAATCTTGATAGCTTCGGCTATATATCTTTAGTTAAGATTAGTTTAGTATAATTTTTGGTCTCTTAAGTTCAAAACCCAAGTTTCGGCTTTATTGTGCACTCCAAGACGGAGTTTTTTTAAATCTTATTTTGAACAATAAAGGGTTATTTTACCCTTCCATATTGTTGTTTCCTGTCACACGAACTCAAGCGATTATTGGCTTATCGGTTCTTAAAATTCTTCACGTTCAACAGTAACTCAGCATTACACTGTGAGGAATCGTACAGAATAATTTTGTCAATGAAAAACAATAAGAAATTGCAAGATTTGTTATAATCGTTTGTCGTCACTCGGAGCTTTGATTCAAACCGAAAGTCGCAAATCTTTCTCGAGAAAGTCCTATTTCTGGACTACGAGATTTTCTTGTCGATTATCTGCAGGAAAGTCCCGTGTTTACTCGGGAAATATCGATTTTGTGATTTATCCTACGGCTCATATAAAATAGGGCGCGATTAAAAAACATTCTGTCATTACACAGTACCCAACATCCCTCTCTCTCGTCATTTGTCAAGGTACTTTTTCTCCTCCAGCTTAAAAATGGAAAGAAAAAATTTTCTCCAAAGATCATTTTTCATCTTGCAAATACAGAGCTTCATTTTCAGCTTTCATAAAGCGTGTTTACTGGTTGCAAAGGCATCTTTTTTTTTACACCTCCAACATTTTCTGTCAAAAGCAAGTTTTTTTTCTTTATTCATACTCTTATTTTTTATATTCGTTCATTTTTTATATATTTTATTTCTGTTTCCTGAAACGATTTCTCTCAAAATTGTACTTTTCACACATTGGTTATCTCACATAAACGGTTAAGTGTATTTAAATACTAAAATACATTTTGATACTTAACGAAGTCTTTCCAGAAAATTTTTTTAACATTATTTTATCATGCATTAGTCATCCATACCACTTCGTAAGTATCGCCATTGTCCTAAAAGCTAAACTTCAATTTTCTGGTAAACATTCAGTTTCTCTATAAAAAGTTCATATTCTTTTCAGTTCATATCCTCTATAAAAATAAACTAGAAAATTTTTTATGTGGAAAGTAGCAACAAATGATATGATAACCGTAGGTATGCAGTAATCCAGCGATGGCGAACCTATGCACGCGTGTTATGAGGGACACTTGAACCTTTTTTTTTTGTATGACACACATTTCCAGAGCCGTTGACAGACACAAAATACAATGACTACCAATAAGTATTTGGACACCTGTGATAGAAAAGAAAAACTAACTTTATTCAAAATCAATAATTGGTAGAGCCTCCGCGAAAGGTAATTACAGCGTGGACCCTCCGGGGCATACTTTCCACAAGTCTTTGTATGATAGCTAGTGGTATTTTCTTCCACTCGGCTTGGAGAAGACATAGAAGTTCCTTCATCGATTTTGCACGGGTAGTGCACCCCTGAATTCGGCGATGCAACTCGTCCCAGAGGTTCTTGATAGGGTTCAGGTCTGGACTCTGAGCAGGCCAGTCCATTCGATGAACTCCATTGGCACCATACCAAGCCTTGGTTAACGTCGAAACATGCCAACTGGCATTGTCGTCCTGAAAGTAACAGAGGTCCACCCGTAAAACTGCCACAACGTAGGAAGCACATTGTCATCCAAAATAGTGCAGTAGGCATCGGAGTTGAGCTTACCATGAATGGGGACCAACTGTCCCAGCCCATACCAGGAGAAACACCCCCAGACCATAATTCCACCTCCGCCGAACTTGACTGTTGGCACAATGCATTCTGGCAGGAGACGTTCTCCAGGTAGACGCCAGGCCCAGACCCTGCCATCCGAAAGGTAAAGGGTGAATCTTGATTCGTCACTCCAAAGAACCCGATTCCACTGATCTGCGGTCCAATTTCGATGTGCTTTGCACCACATTAACCGAGCAGCGCGGTTGAACTTTGTGATCAAAGGCTTATGGGCAGCAGCACGACCATGAAAACCAAGCAGATGTGCTTCCTTACTGATGGTATTCATTGAAACAATACTCCCGGATGCCTGTTGAAACTCCTTGCGGATGAGGGCCATCGGTTGGGTGCGGTTCTTCCGAATTTCTCTGGACAGCACTCGTCGGTCTCTATCTCCCAATTTCTTTAGTCTGCCGACTCGGGGCACATTCCGACAATCACCGCTCGCCTTCCACTTCTTAATCACATAGGCCACTGTCGATTTTGGGTACTTCAAATCGCTAGATATGTCCCTTAAGGATCGGCCACATTTGTGATACCCGATAATTATACCTTTCTCGAAATCAGAGAGCTCCGAATGCGACGCATCTTGCATGCGACTAAAGCCGATGCTGTTTCCTACACGATATACACCGGCGGAATCCGTGACGTACCTTAGGACCGCAGATATCGTCATTTGCATAGGTGTCCAAATACTTATTGGTAGTCAGTGTTATTGAGTAATACAAAGTATTTGTTGTTCGAAACAGCCTCATCGTTATCAACATGTGCTCCGTTCACCTCTAGTGCGTTCTAGTGCATTCTTGGGAGACGTATGACACGGATGGCAAACGGGTGATCCTATGTGACACGCCACCGTAGATAAGCTAGAGTGTTTTCAAATTTTGACAAGCCAAGCTCAAAAGGTTTGCCATCACTGCAGTAATCCATAGTAAAAAAATGTCATTTTACTTTGTGAAAATCCATATTTACAACCTATCTTTCACTTTTTCAGGACAAATCCTGGCCAGAAAGGCATACAAGTAAGTATTTAATTCTTATGTCACATTTAGACTAATTTGTATAAATATATTTGTATGAAAAGGAAGATTTAATTTACAAATTGTGCATTTTAAAACGTACAAATAGGATTTAATGTAACACAGAAATTACGTGAACGTACAGTTATGATATAAATCTTTTATTACGAATTTCTGAAAAGCATAAAACTATGATTTAGAGCAACACACATATAATATTTAATATATAACACAAAGATCTGATTATCTTTTGCCTGGAACACAAATTTATTTATTTCAGCATACAAATGTGAACTTGATAGTTATTTTAATGATGGCAATGAACTTTCGCACCTTAAGTATTTCAAAACTTCAACTAACGTTGTATGTCTTCAAACAATGACGCTAGTAAATGCTTATAATTCTTGTAATTTGAAATACTAACTCATTTTCTGCAGTATACAATGATCAACCAGAATATATTACGATCACCCTCCTGCTGCTTCACCTCTGACAACAACCGCATTCTTCGTTTACATGGATTCTACAAGTCCTTAAAAATGTTCGGAGGAAGATTATACCAAATTTGCAATCAGAAGGCACGCAATTCCCATAAATTATGACGACCTTATTGGCGAACTTTAAGCAGGAGCTCAGTGATATCTCAGACAGAAATAATTTCGGGCGAGTTAAAAGGCTAGGACGGACATAACTAGGATTCGTCAGCATGTTCCTCAAACTACTATAGTACAATTCTCATCTTGCGTGGCTGCTGAAAGAGTCCGTCTTTGGTGGGAAAAACAGAAGTTATGAAAAGGGCAACTTGTCATAAATCGTATACGAATAGTTCACGGCTGTCGTGAATTGTTCTAGTACTAGTACTACTCCCAGTAATGCCCATATGCATAGTACCTCAACTACAGGATTACCTTAGAATATATCGGACCCTGAAACAGCCATTAAATCAAATCATGATTATCCGACTAGGTAACTCTTTTACATTGTTGCTTGGTCCCATCACGACGGGACCCACTGTACTCGCAAACATCGATTATTCTGGGCTCACAGACATATTATATGCTGCGGAATCTCACATGCAAGAGAGCTCAAATGCCCTTTTACTTGAACCTGCATTATAATCAACTGTCAGCTGAGTCATCGACAAGCGGCTGTTTGCTTTCCTCAAGCGGCTTCTAGTTGACAGTTTGCCATTGATATAAGGCGTGGATATCCCATGCTTAGCATCTATTAAGAGATTTACTGCCTTTCTTCCACTTTATAGAAAGCTTATGAACTCCCGACGAGCAATGAAGCTCCAGAATCATTTCTAGCCTTCAGGCTATGGCGGGATTCCTATTACACGCATACGTTTTTAAAAAGATGCCTTATTGTTCCTTGCAGCCAATTCATCCTCAGGCGAGTGCGAAATTAAGCAATTCTTTCTTCCCAAATAGTCGCGATATCTGTCAGGTGTAAATACGTAATGCGAGCTGGTTCGTTTGCGCCCACTGCGGTGCGTAATTAGAATGCGAGCGAACTCGATAAGGACCATTAAAGGCTTAAAAAGCATTTCCTTCATTCTTGCTAAAGCATCGGTATAGAATTGTTCTAATAGTTTGGCTGAATGGTGAATGCTGTGAAAGCGATGATGCGAATATTTCTATTTGATTTACTTATGTTGCATGCTTTGAAATTGCTACGATGATAAATGATTTAAATGCTCGTACCTTGAAATATAAATTCATTTATTATAACTTATAAATGATGGCAATACTATAAAAGTTTGAATGCTTTCGTTTGGATAATTATGAATGATATTTTTATCTTGAGTAATTCAAATGCTTTTTGATTTGAAACAAAGATAAAGACGATTAATTGTGCTTCAAAGTTCAAACTTGTTTACTGCAACATACAACGAATCAAACAGATTTGAATTATTATGAAAGATACTTTGTGTCTTAGATTTGGAAGATTTAAGATGCCATACTGATTTTTTATCCCAGGATGTTTATGAATGATTTGAATATTTACGCCTTGAACGTACAAAGTCATGATTTAAAACAACATACAAGCGGGGTAATTATCTAAGCGCTTAAAATGATACTTAAAATATATTACGGGTTAAAAAATACGTATTTCCTCTCGCATATTGATGATACTCTGATATTGCATTTCAGATTACAAACGGGCCTTGGGAAAGATGACGATAACAACGAAGCAGGAAAGAGTCCAGGGGAGGAGAAAGGACCCGATATCATACCAGGTACTTCTATAACTTCCTGATAACGCATGATTCACCAGATGTCATGCGTCATCAGACTCATGATTTTCCAAAATTTCAGTTAACATACTTATAAATATGGTAGACTTATGGTAGATTTATTCAAAATTCTTAGAGCATTGCTTTATTCTAAGCTGCAAAGGATTTTTTCTTTTATTTCACTAGACAAATGAGATTACACTGACTCTTTAAGTAGAAGATAAGATTTTATCTTCTATTCAAACACTCAGTTTTGCTATTGGAGGTGACTTTTTACCTTTCAAATTTTAATTATATTGTTTAAAGAAATGAGGGAATTAAAAGCTGTTGAAACACTTCTTAATAACTGAAGTCTTTAGTTTATGTTTGATAACAAATTTATCTCATATAACACAAAATGTATCTGATTTACAATACATCCAATTCATAATTTTTACAAACTTTGAAAACATTATTTTAATTAATATACGTTTTGCTTAACGCATGAATAATGTGTTTGCATAGTTTCGAGTTACATATTCGTATAGAGACCTACTTAATAACTATGTCAAAAAATGAAGAAATTTAGGTAGTGTTTCATATTCAAGTCCATGGTCAAAATGTGCTTTCATTTGCTCAGTAAAATAAAGTTTAAATAGACCGTTGATAATCTAAATACTGAATCTTCCAAATGGAACCCGGAAAGAGGAGATGGTCCAATAAAGTCCGTCCATCACGAAAAGAGCTCTAAGTAATCCACGTGTTATCACAGTATTTCGTTTGTATTTTCTAAAATATACTGCATCATTTTTCCAAGAAAAATTCCAAATGTCGATAACTTTTTGACAAAAATTGTTCACTAATGCCCGTCAAGAGATTTTCTGCCTATATCTTAGCTTCTAATTGAACTAGCTAAAATTAAAACGCCAACCAGTTTTAAGAACTATATTATTAATATACAAAATACATAGCCATAAATTCGTTAGAGATATATTTTATATCGATAACAATTAAAATTACCCATCGTCAATTAGCAGCAACGCGTTCTTTTGATTCTGATCTTTAATTGTAATGATTATCTTTTGGTTCTGGTCTTTAAGGGGACTCGTACACCTTAAAACCCATAAGATCATCAAATGTGTGACATCAAAGAATTGGGATAACTCATTTATTTTAAAAGCAATTACTTCCATATTTTTACAGCTGTCTACATAATATAGCTGCTTTCTGAAATAGTAACCAGAAAGTTTGTGATGCCACAAATATTTTTATAATTTAATTCGCTTTGTGACAAAATGTTTCGTCATTGTTTTCACCTTGCGCGCGCCGTTTACAACATTCTGATGCATAATTTAATTCCATATTTAATATATAGCTTTTAAAACATTTGAAAACTACTGTGAATCAAAGCTTCTAAGAATTTCATGTTAAATTTTTATTTTATTTGGAGTCGAGTTTATAAAATGCATTTTATTAAAAAAATCTGTAATATTTTCGTGCATAAAATGTTTTAATATTAAAATATTCATCAGATTTTTGGTTCAGTTAAAAATATAATATATAAAGAATATAAGGAATTCCATCAAATTTCAAGAATGTACCATTAGCCATTTTTAAAATATCATGCACGCAAGGTGGAAATATTACGAAAGATTTTGTCACAAAGCGGATTAAATTACAAAAATATTTGTGGCAATACAAACTTTCTGGTTACTAGTTCCCAAAGCAGCTATATTATGTAGTCAGCTGTAAAACGATGGAAGTTATTGCTTTTAAAATAAATAAAATATCCCAATTCTTGCAACAATCACTTATTCGAAGATCATAAGGGGTTTAAGGTGTATGAGCCCCCTTAATTGTAACAATTATCTTTTGGTTCTGATCTCTAATTGTAACAATTTAATACAATTTAATGGTTAACGGAAAGCAATAAGACCTGTTCAAAATTTTGTTAAATATGCTACCATCTAACTGCATTTTATATGAAGTCCTTAGCTTTTCTTCAATAGCTTGAGAAACTTGATTTTATTTCGGTATTATTATTTTTTTCTTCTTCAGATGTGAACATTCCATCGGAGCAGAGCGCGGAGGAAGGCCTCGACAAGCAGTTCTTGGCCGACGCTGCCAGCTTGCAAATCATGGGAGTAAATGGAATGGGACAAACTATCAATACAATTAGCAGGCCTAGACAGGTAAGCTGAGCAACGCATCCTTCGCTTTTCGGCTCAAGTCCTAATAAACGTGAAAAATAAGTAAATGAAAAAGCTATCCTATTCCTTAAAAGGAAAAAAAAACACACCTTTTACATATAATTAGAAACTTTTTATTAAAGCAAATTTTGAATTCCGTGTTAATGAAAAACAAACTTAAGACTGCAGTTTTTAAAAGTGCGCGTATATTTATTTAAGAAATCCTAATAAAGCTTACTGAATGCAGTGCATGTTTTTGATTTCTCTTAGATCCTGAAGTTCATTTTCTGAATATCATTTGATAAAAAAAAATTCAGGGTTGCTTCAAATCTTTTAACATTTTCTCAGAATATTTTAATGAAAGCAAGTACAGACAAGAGAGTATTATTTCAAGAGCTAAACGCAGCTAAATATTAAATATGGTGTGCTGAATTCTGTCCAGAAAATTAAGGCTGTAGCGCTAGAAGCCAGCATGGGATGATATTGGGAATCTGGATACCATTGAAAGTGTAGCTCTATCAATATTTTTAATGAGTACTTCTACAGGACGTCAATGAAATTAATCTAAACGGGAGGTCCACAACTACATGTTATAGCCGTCCTATGTGCAAAATTTCAACGTTTAATTTTACGAGAAAAAGCGCTCAAAGCCTTTTTAGGTTACGATTCAAAAATATTGAAGATAATCGACAAATCGCCAACGTAAGCTGTAAACCGCCGCCAAACGGCTAGCATGCCTTAACCACGGGGACTTATAGGGGTATAATTTAATCGCGAAATTTATTATTTAATTTTTGCGGATTATTAATAAATTACCAATAATTACTTTTTAGTTTCATGTTCGAAGTAAAGTACATGTTGCAATCCCGAAAAGATTCGAATGTCATAATTCAAAGAAAATATCCATTTCGACCACTATCGAATACGATTTAACGATGTTTTTGCTTGACACCTGTACGTAAGGAGAGAATAAAGGACTATTTTTTCCCAAACGTATTATAAAACTGATATAAAAGGGATTTAGAAGAGATGTTTTTCTTGGCGCTTGTATGTAGGTTTGTATGTATATATCTCGCATAACTCTAAAACGAGTATCCTCAGAAGGTTGAAATTTTCCTTATAGGACGGCTAAAACATGCAGTTGTGCCCCTTCCGTTTTGATTGCAATCGGCAACACCAAAAGAATATATAAATAAATATATATATATTTATATGCCCGAGTAATCGTGGTATATATATATATATTTAAAAGAAAATTCCTAGTTCGTATGCCAAAACGTTGCTTAGATACTGTGGTTCCGTTGACAATATTAATACAAGTAAAATAAAGTGCAATGAAATGTGTAAATATAAAAGATTAAACTAACAATATAAACACTTGAACATTTACTAATTGAAAGCAATATGCTGATCAAGTAAGGCATATTTTAACATTAGAATTAAACTGTGACAAAAGTCTTAAGCAAAAATACAAAAACAAAGAAGCAGTAAATGGTAGATTAGCCCAATTCGAATCTCATTAAGGCTCTTCCGGGGAGATTTGTTTAATGATTTTCGAATCCAGCTAACTCCATATCGCGTCAAATGAAAGTGTATACGAAACTCTTTTTTTTAAAAATTAATTGAAAAAAACTTAGCCATGAACTTTAGTCTCAATTCTCTGTTCAAATTTCCCGATGCGTCCACTTGAAGAAACACATTAAGGTGTAATAATTACTATACATAATGGACTGTTAATGCCAATGTACAAACAAATTACAAATGCCAATGTACAAAATTTTTTTTTAGTTTCTTCTCTTTTCTTTAATTATATATATATATATACTCACTCTGTTACTCGGGTTTGTTAGCGCAGGTTTTTTTCTCTTATATGTTGGTAAATTATGCATTCTTTCCTTTAAAATGTCTGAATTATGCTATTCTTATCCTCCGGTTAAGGTTTTTATGCCTTTAGTTAATCTGCATGCAAAAGACGCAGAATTAATTACAATTTAATAGTTGTTTAAGTGCGGCTAAATCTAATTTATGTTTACTATAGCAGCCATATTTGTTTACATTTGAAACTTAGCAGAATGGAGAATTCACTTTCAGTTTCTGCACTTATAGCGTCTTTTTGACGAATGGGACCAAAATTAAACTTTCAGTTTCGTGCACCGAAAAGTCTGCCTTGTTGCTAGCTGGCCAAATTGCTCGCTTTTGCGTAGAAACTATAATTTTAATTGTAAAAATTGTTCCCTGACTGTTTTAACTCTATTTGGTGTTTTATTGTTTTCTATATTTTTCAATTTTTAATGAAGATATTCTGTGGTTTTATGCATTTCTGCGTTATCACGAAGAGAGAACTGAATTAATTGAATGCGAAATCTATCTAATGAATTTCGGGGAAATGTATTTCAATGAAATGCGGCAAAAAATGCATATAATTTAATATTTGATACAAGGAAGACATGTGGTGTCCACATAAGGTTTTTTTCTTTCAGTTTAGCACAAACTATATTTTGAAAGTACTTCCCAATTATGTAGTATAAGAGAATAATTTATTGCAAAACAGCTGAAAAAAACATAAGTTTCTAAGTTATTAATATCATATTATTATACACTACTTATTATATAATTATTTTGTTAGGATTGTAGCGAATCGTCGCCAAATGATAACAGTCCGAAGTATGGCCACTTGTACGGATAAGAAAACATTGTTTCATATTCAAGTTCATGGCTCAAATGGGCTGTCATTTTCTCATAATAGTTTAAATAGACCGTTAAGAATCTAAATAGCGAATCCTCCA
Organism: Stegodyphus dumicola; assembly: GCF_044657685.1. Taxonomy (NCBI): domain Eukaryota; kingdom Metazoa; phylum Arthropoda; class Arachnida; order Araneae; family Eresidae; genus Stegodyphus; species Stegodyphus dumicola. The sequence continues at coordinate 137,316,457 of NC_140769.1, forward strand.
AATGGAAACAGAAAAAAGACAACGGTCACATTTAATCCGTTCATCACGAGAAGAACTCTAAGTAAGCCACATGTTATCACAATATTTCGTTTGCATTTTTTTTATCTTTGTTGTAAAAAATACGAGTATTAACGGCTCTTTACTTTATTTTAGAAGTCAAACAACAAAAGCCAACGTTATATTTGCAAATTATCCAGGGCTAGCTTCGATGTTTTAACTACCGAACCATCAAAACTATGTAGAGACATTAGGTATTTTTGGAAGCAAAAAATGAGCAAAGCCTTCGCCTGGAATCGAACCACGGATTTCTGGAATATGCGCCCAACCTGCAGACCACTACACCACGAAGGCATGCTAAGAAGGCGGGAGAAATACCTTATATATTTCCCCTTTTAAAGATCGACTGCGCCTTTAGGGAAGCCAATCGCCAAATCCTTGGTGTAGAGAATCATCATTCACCTCCCTTTTAAGTTTGGGAGCCACTGTAGAAACATTAAATATTTTTTGAAAGCATGGGAAGTGAAAGTGAGCAACGCTTTCGCCGAGAATCGAACCGCGCCCAGTGTGCAGACCACCACACCAGGAAGGCATGCTAAGAAGGTTGGAGAAATATCTTATATACTCCCCCTTTTAAAGGACGACTGAGGTTTTAGGGGACCCAATCGCCAAATCCTGGGTGTAGAGAATCATCATTCACCACCCTTTTAGTCCGGGCACCACTTGTATAATCGTTATGTAATTTGGAAGCAGGAAAGAAGAAAAATGGGCAACGCCCTCTCCGGGAATCGAACCACAGACCTATGAATACGCGCCCAGCGTCGGGACCACTACACCACGAAGGCACGCTAAGAAGTGGGGAGAAATACCTTATAACTAGTCCTGAAAAATTTACAAATATAACACTTGTTTTTGCTGTTTGACTTTTAAAATAGTAAATCTTTACTTATCAAAGACTGAAAAACTATGTTGCATAATTTTTCCAAGAAAGAGGTACTTTACCTTGCTTTCGAATATGCGAATATTATCACAAAATAACGTCCAAATAAGTAGTCAGAAGAACTGAGTGCTGACTCGAGTGAGAAAAATTCATAAATATTCTATTTTTTTCAAAAATTTTTAGCAAATTTAAACTTAGAGAAGTATGATCAGTAAAAATTTGCTTTGCGATCACTTTCTGTCCGAAATGGCTGCGGAATTTTTTCATTTAGGCTAATTACAGAAATTCTTTAGGTGTAATTTTGAAGTTATAAATAATTCATTTTGCACCAGGAGTTTGATTAACTTTAAATCTGAGGAAAAAATAAGTTTTGTAAACCATAACCTTTGTTAAATTTAATTGCTGCGAAAGCATCTGTAGTTATTAAATTATGCCTTCAATAAATTTATCCCTTAACAAAACAAAATCGCATTTTCTGTAAATTATTAAGCTTAAGTCTGAAAATAATATGTATTTTTTAAACTGAGTTTAATTCTGTCCTTTCAAGAAATGTCTACATATTGTGAACTGTATCTTCTTTAAATTTATCCCCTGTTGTTTCTGTAAACAATAATTTCATTATAACCGTTTGCTTCTCTTTGTATGAATATTTTAAACGATTATGGGACGTATTCATTTTAAATTTCACTTCCACGTCGCAACGAGATTGTTGATGATTTTTTCTCTCATTTGTTACTGAGCTGCAATTTTCTTCAATCTTCGTATAGTATAAAAATCTCTCTTTTTTTTCTTTAAGCAGAAACTGTATTTTGAAAGTAGTTCGCAATTAAATACTGTAAGCTATGCAATTAAATGCTGTATTAATGCCACATTATTAAGTATTTTTTATTATATTACTTTTTGTTAGTACTGTTACGTGCGTACGTCTTCGTAATAGATTGAATGCACACAGAATTGATGATAGCTACAAAATTTATTTTATCCAAAGAAACAATTCGCAGTTATGGAACTTTCCACAAAAATACTCGCACAGTTCTTCACAGTATGAGAGGACAATCGGTAGTTATATTTCAAACTACAAAGAACGTTAAACACAACTCAATTCAAAGCACATCGAATAAAGCTAACGCGGAGATATCTCAATATTCTGAAATACGCTGAGAAAGTGATGCTCCGCTCAGGCTCATAAAGTTTTCGCCCGACCGCCAAGAGATTTCTAGTGCTTTCGATTTTTCGAAATTACTGGAAGGCACGTGAGGGTCAGATATAGTTACAGCTACATAGATGATCATTACAATAACCGTTACCGTTATACAGAGACTGGACCAAAATGTCGCCAAATATTCTTCAAGTCTGGCGATTTTTGGCGATTTTTCGCCAAACTTGACGGTAAGAATTAGTTGCCAAAATAAAAATTCGTAAACATTATAATAGTAGACACTTCTTAAACAGATCTCGATTTTGTGAATATCTGCTAACGGAGATTCTGCAGTATTTTCAACTTCAGCGTCCGATTTAGCAAACGCACAGATGATGCCTTGCCTTGACATTCACGAACCTATGAGGATACTTTAGTATCTTCAGGAAACAATTCTTTTCACAATACATTAAGCTCTCATTCTTTTCTTCATATTAAATTTGACGTCTCGAATAAGATTAGACCTACTGACTACTATAATTAGATTTGTTACGAAAGCTAAATATATACGTTCACGAGAACAGCAAATGTTGAAATAATGTTACTAAATTATGAGCAATATTACCGGTTCGTAGTGTACCTTTTCGGACATATGTACAGACAAACTGATTTTTAACCTCAAAATAATTAAAAACAGCTGACTTCAGCGACAGCATATAGAAAAATTTAGAAATGCTGTGACAAACACAACAATAAAAAAGAATACTTGGAAAATCAAACAACAACGAAACATTTTTTGAACACTAAGGGGGGGGTAGCCCGGAGGGCTATTTCTTGCGAAACGATATTTTGCTTTGTTTCACTATAAATGTCCTTTCACTTTTCATATTGTTGCCAACGATTATTATCGCCCTGCATTATATTTAAAGAAATTAAATAATGAAGTATCTGCATGAATGTCTGTATGTTTCTCCCATTGTGAAAAAAATATGGTTCCTAGAGGTATAATTTTGAATAACATAATCCTCCACCCGAACATGGGCCTCTGGATGCCTGAATTTCGAATATTTTGTATTATATATTTCATATCTTGTAAAACGTTAATGAATTTTTGATCAATAAACTCAACGATTTCAAAGCGGACAACGGCAACACTGTATGGAAAAAAAAAAAAAATCTCCGTCGCACTAGATTGTGTATCGGAAATTCTAAAGATATGCTCTTTTTAAATATTTCGCGATATTGCTGTTGAATTGAGTTTTATGGTTTAAGTGAGAAGAACATGATATATAATAAACAAAGGTAACGCACAAAACGTTAAAACAACGCCCCTTTAGACGTAATAAAATCTGAAAGCTTTCAAATTCTTTTTAAAGAATTTTTTTCTTTAAAAAGAAAATTTCTTCTATATAGTTTCTATATTACATTGTTCAGTAATAAAACTTTGTATACATGCTGCGTGTTATTGTTTAGTAATCTTATACTAAGTAATTATACTAATTTAATTTTACTTAACTGTATTAATTTTGTTTTCATTTGACATGCAAAAAAGCATACCTTGGTCAAATAAAATCCATAGACATGATCACGCGTCATTAATGGTGAGTAATAAATGGAAAAAAATTAGAAACAAACACCATTTATTCTTCACGTGCGTTGGGAATTCTTGCCAGGGCTCACAACGTAAGACTTTAAATTTATGTTCCATGCACTATTGCCCAGAGCTGGTTCTCAGAGTGCTGCCTTTGGGAAAAGCATGCGTTTTTATCTTCCAATATTTAGTCAGTTTGTTATTGATTGAGAGATTTGAAAGCAATAGACGCATGTTGTAATAATTTAAGTCTTTACTTTTAGGGCAAAAGTATACAAATACTCAAAATATCTTCATTACAATTTGGAAGATACAGAAAAACATAGTATATAAAATACAGTTGAAACAATTAAAAAAAAAAACAATTGTTGGAATTAAAATTGCAGTTTCTACGCAAAAACAAGCAACTCGGCCAGCGGGCAGGAAGGCAATTTTTCGGTGCACATACCTTTTGGTCCCACTCGACAAAAAGACACTGAAGGTGCAGAAAGACTTAATTAACTATTATGTTAAGTTTCAAATGTAAACAAATATGGCTGCTTTGGTAAGAAAAATGAATCTCAATTCACCTAAAAACTTTTAAATTATTGATAATTCTACAATTATTGCATGCAGATTGACTAGAGGCATAAAAGCCTTAATCGGAAGATAAGTACAACATAATTCAATCATTCTAAAATTTAAAAAAATGCGCAATTTACCAGTATGTAATTATAAAAAAACTGAGCTTACTGAGCGGAGTAACAGAGTGGCTATATATATATATATGTACAGAGAGAGAGAGAGGGAATTTTATATATATATATACACACACACACACATATATATATATGGCCTAACTTTATTTCCCAGTTTGGCATCATCTTTGTTACTTGAGTAAATGACGAAACACCTTCGCATTTATTAATTATTGTTCATTGAACGGGAGTTGGTTTGTTCCCCTTGAAAAGTCAACTCATTTCCGCTCAATAGCGATAATAACTTGTTTTTTACTTTCTTTTTCAAAGTTTGAAATTTTGTTTTTCATGATATAAATTCAAGTCCCCTTAAAAAGTTTTTTTTCATGATTTACATTCAAGTTCATTTAAAAGACAATTTTCTGAATTAAACATCCTACATATGGGTTCTCTCTTTTTGATACATTCTACTAAATTTATATTAGGAGATAATATAATCAATATTTCTTTAGTAAATAAATTATTATTATCTTACTTTGCATCTATTGCGCAAGTATTATAAAAACTTGCTTTCGAACTCAATGAATTTTAGATCATTTAATACATATACATGTAAAAAAAATAAAGAATATGTAAAAGATTAAATTAGCAGCGTAAATTAATTTCCTTTCTAAAAATAGCAACATCTATTTGCACTGCGTCATTTCGAGAAAAATCTATGTCATATGGCTCTTACGTGATGTAAATTGAACTAAACCTCAAGCAGCCAATAATAATTTTACAGCGCAATATTAGCTATCCGATCAAAATGCTTTGAAAAGCAAAACTAACTCAGTTTTACTTAAGATTTCATCCTGATTCATTACATGACGCACATGTTTTCTACGCTTTGCCTTAGGTGGACTGCAGTCTGTCTTATCAGAAATGTAAGCCTTTTGGAACAGTCACATTTAATGTGCCGACTTGTGTGTAGCGGTACCATGTTGCTGAAAATAAAACTGAAGATTTAATCTGCCTTCGCCTCCAATTTCCTAGTCATTATGGATCAACATTTCTACGGCAACAAAATTCCTGCTCCTGAATATATTACATATATATATATGTACTACATTTTGGTGTTGTCGATTGCAATCAAAAAGGGAGGTGTACAACTACATGTTATAGCAGTCCTATATACAAACTTTCATAGTTCTACTCCTACTTGTTCTTGGGTTGTGCGAGATGCATACATACATGCGTATGTACGCACGTACAGAGGCCACTAAAAATATGTTTTGAATCCACTTTAAATCAGTTTTATAATTCGTTTGGAAAAAAGAATCCTTTATTTTGTCCTCATGTACAGATGTGACGCAAAACCTTCGCTAAATTGCATTCGATATTTGTAAGAATGAATATTTTCGTTGAATTATGATACCCGTAATTTCTTGTTACTACAATACTTCCTTTACTTCTTACAAGGAAGTAATAATGATACATTCTTAGTGATAAGCATTACATTGTTATATGGAATTTTCAGATTGAAGAAGTATTTTTCCATTTTATTTCTGCTTGTTTTTATTTTATAGTAAATGCTACGTTTTATTTTCCAGATGGATCTTGAACAAGAATCAGCGCTGAGGGATTATTCTCATATCACTCCCCAGAAGCGCGTCAAGGTTTTACCAATTGAAGAAGGCGTGACCCTCCACAGACCGTACGTCAAGAACATACAAACGGACGTTTAGACTACAAATTATTCATCAATCATTTACACGTTTGCGAATGTGCGCCATCTTCGTTTCCACGGAAGCCTCCGACGGCTATTCCTGTGACCTCCCGAAGATGTACCAAAAAGAGGTACAAGGCACCATCTGTATGGTCGGTTCTGCAGCGTCTTTCAGACATTTAGAACAATAACATTTAGAAACTCCAAAAACCCATCGGCTCTGTTCTTATCCATAAAATATAAAAGTGAATATGCTGAACGTCTTGTGCTGACTCGCAAGAAACTTTTCGTGGTTTGTGTCAAATCAAATTACCGCAGAAGACTGATTAACTGTTGGAATCCATGTAAATAGCGTCTCGTGTATGCGTACTGGCTGTTATAATTGACTGGTCACACTGCACTTCCGTGTATAAAAGAATAATACTGCCGCGCGAAGGATGGGATGTGTTCCCTAGTCCCGAAACTTATTTTTATATGCGTTCTATTGTCCACAATGAAGAAAGATGTTTTTAATAAAGTTTCTCAGGGAAACCACCTTGGTGTTTTTGTGAATTATTCCTTAAAAAACGCAAACATTCATACTTGTACATAATAAAAATCTTTATTTTGTTCTGTAACTAAATGCTCTTTCTTCTATACTAATGTCACATTATAAGGTATTTTCTCCCATCTTTCCGCATGCCTTGGAAGCATACTCGAAGCATGAATTCGAATCCCGGCGAGGGCATAACACTTTTTTCTCGTCTCCTGCTTCGAAATAATCTAATGACGCTACAGCATACAATTAATAAGGTATTTTAAATATTTTATAAGGTATTTTAAATATTTTATAAGATATTTTAAATATTTTTTTTTGTATACCAAAAGCGGATTTCTTCGTATGTGAAGCATCGCAAAATGTAAGATCTGCATAAAATTATCATTACGAATTCAAATTTTTGGATACATTTTACTTTTTCTTATATTTTGGAGTACTGTGTTCTATATTAAATCAAAACTGTTTCGAGTTCTCTGACATGTGTAATATATATCTGCCGGATCATTATTCGTTATAGACAGGGAAGGGGGTCCTCAAGCAGAGGGAAATTCCCGGTAGAGGGGGATTTTATACTTTCAAGTGGGGTGGGGGATGAGGTCAGCCTTTTATTTTGCCTTTTATTTACTTAAGTAATTTTTTTTTTTTATGAATATAGCAAAATATTTTTTATTCAAGTTTTGATATTTAATAACATTTTTATACTTTTTCTGTTTAATCTATAAAACATATTACAACATATACTAAATTTAGTTAAATGGTTACGTATTTTTCAAACTTTGGAATGGGCGGGGAGAAATGCTTGTCTAGCAGCGGTGAAAGGGGTGCATGGAGCAAAACGGTTTGAGAATCTCTGAGCTAGAATATCCAGCCATATTCTTGAAGGCCCACAAGACCTAGTATTAATTTATCTGAAAATTCGTGCCTATACGAAGACAAAAGATACAAAAATTAACTTAAAGAAGCACACTTTGAGTAATCGTAAAAGTTATCAGTATGAACTAATGACCATTCTGATCATATATAAAAATTCGAAATATTTACATATTAGGAAATGTTTGCTTTGCTTTAAATAAAGGTTTGGTTTCGTTAATAACATACCCTTTTTTAATCCACAAAATAAGATACATATAAGAAGCACCATCCATTCACTGCCACACGACTTAGATATTAGCTAAAGTTTTAATTTACTTAAGTTTGTTAAAACACCTACATCGGTATCGATTCAACTTAAAATGATGAAACAAAGCGAACTGCATTCTATTAGTTGTAGAGACATTATGTATTTTTTTTTATCAGGAGTCATGAAACATGAGCAAAGCCTTCGCCAGGAATCGAATCACGGAATACACTGGAATACGCGCCTAACGTGCATACCACTACACTACGAAGGCATGCTAAGAAAGCGGGAGAAATACTTTATATTCTCCCCCTTTTTAAAGGATGACTGGGGTTTTTAAGGGACTCAGTCGCCAAATGCTAGCTGTAGAGAATCATCACCCACCACCCTTTTAGTTCAAGCGCCACTGGAGAGACATTAGATATTTTTCGGAAGAAAGAGTCATGAAAAATGTGCAAAGCCTCCGCCGGGAATCGAACGATGGACCTCTGGAACACGCGCCTAGCGTGCAGACCACTACACTATGAAGACATGCTAAGAAAGCCGGAGGAATACCTTATATTAGTACTGCAGGGTGAAACTCACAAACGTCAAGGCTTCGTAAGGAAACGAACCAAAAAAACTGAAACGTTCCAATTAGAAAAGATCTTGTAGATTTACAGTCGTGCTTTCTCAGAAATAATCAGAATCAATAACGACTGACTTTCAAGAAAAAAGTATTCAAAACATGATGCCACATCGGTCATTTAATCTTTAAGGTATCTTTATAAGTTCCATGTTACTGTTGTTATGTTGTGCCTGCTAGCAATCCAGAAACGTGGAAGACTGTCTCACCATTGGGGCTCGATATTTAAGTGCTGCACTTATTGGAAAAATGGTTGCAGCACTTAAGATCTTCTCAGGCTTAGTCTTCCCCAAATGGTGTTTTTTTTATTTATGTATCATAATCTAGAGTTATTTAGATTCCCTCTGTTTTCCGTGTTTCCTCACATAAACATGAATTTTGTGTCTTCTGTCCTTAAAACACATGTAGAGCCCCTTTGGTACTTGCATTAATTCATCAGGAGTATTGTAAAAGCAAATCATAGAAGGGTTTTGTTTTGAAAGTATGTAGCCTTAGTCCACGAAAGTAACTTTGATTAGCATGATGACGTCAATGACGTCAACTCGTTTCAGCCAACATGCATCACAGTTACGTGAATTAAAAAAAAAAAAAATTCCAAAAATCAATTAAGAAGGTTAGATATTCTGAGATGGTTAGAAGTCATGAGGAATAAGATGTTTATAATGAATTGATTTAATAGCATTGTGCTTTATGTTACGAAAAATAAAATGGAGAAATTCATCAATGTTTTCTCAATCTCCTGCCCACCATGTAACCTTTTTAACCGAGAAATTTACATCAAGCCATTTGCTTCTGCTGTTACATTGATCAAACATCTCTAGTGTTCTAATTAGTTTTAGGCATCATTTTCTTCAAACACCGAAGAATATATAATGCAGAGGACACATTAACGGAAAAAAATAATAATCTAAGATTATAAAAAAATAAGTTGCCATATATTTATGTGTCTTGCAATTTTTCCGACTGTAAAGTAATAGTAGACGAAAGGGTCCGATGTCACGAATCTAGCAAATTTTACTGAGAATTGGTTTCCATACCGACAAGTTAAGACTCATGTTTCTGCATCACTATGCAGTTAGATTTTAATCAAAGAAAAGCTAACGCAAATAAAGAATATATCCTTTACTTCAAATTTCTTTTTCTAAACGATCTGTACGAACCTGCTGCACTAGGAACGTGATTTAAAAATTAGTAATGCGGCAAAATAATAGTTTGGGAAAAAATGGATGCTAGACAAAGTAGCATTATTTATAAAAACTTCGTTTGAGGGTAACATTAAAAGACATATACAGGAAAACGATTTTTTATAGATTTAGGTTGTAGACAGATTAAGGCTGTATATATGAAAATCTCTCCATTGAACTGTGATGAATTCTATCACAGTTTGATGAACAAGGCAAGTTCTGTGATTGCTAAAGATGACTGAAATATGTCTCTCAAATCTGACCATTAGGACTTAGAATTTCGAGGTTAGCGTAAGTGATAAAGAAAAATACGGGGCCGTGATCCATAAAATATCCATTTTCTTTTAGTATTCTGGACACTTGCCCACCAGCGGCCGAGCGGTAAAGTCGCTGAACACTGGTAGTTCGGTCCGAGGTTCGAATCCCGCGAACGGGCTGGCTGCATGGGCGTTTTCGTGGTTTTCCCCATGTGTAACGTGTATACGAGCCAGTTTCCCTTAGAAAGTCCTCCACGAAAGGCATCCCTCCCTTTAGGCAGATAGCCCTTGAGGCTTTGCCATAATCACACACACACACATATTCTGGACACTTCTGGAAACCCAGATATCGAGCCACCACTACCTCTTCCAGGGATTACTTAGGAGAAAACAAACTTAAGAGAGATAACAGCTCTCCAGGGAGAAATATCGTTCACGAAATATTTCATTCTGTTGGTATTAGGATCACCATTATGTTCTTCCTTTTTATCTGGTATGTTCTCTGTGATCAGTCGGGTTCAAGAAATGCGAAATGGTTCCTGAAACAACAATTCTATTGATTTGGATGTGCGGCATGTCTTCGAAATTCTTAAGTAGGGGTGTTTCCCACAAATAGAAGCGATGCTTGACACATTTACGTTCAAAGTCTATATGACCCGGTAAATTTTACCTTCAGCTGACGAACCTCCTAAATGATGCGTTGGTCGAGAAAGCCCGTAATTCAACCCATAAAAAATCTCACGTTGTTTCTTTTGTCTTCAAGAATATTCATTAGCCAATTTTAATTAATAAAGGCTCTTTTGACATTTTGTTGATGTGCTCTTTAAACGTTAAATTAGTATTTTTACATATAACTTTGATACGTGGAAGTAAACATGATTTTAAAATGATTTTTGAAAGCAGCGCATCCTCCTGTTATCAAACGCTGTTATGTAAGTTCTCAGACTATCTAATACTTTTGAGCAATATCACTGCACTTTAAGAGTAATGCAAGTAAATGCAATCATTTAAATTTTAAAATCTATCATCATTGGTTTTACTGCCACAGTTTGCAAGGCCGCCATGTTCGCTTTACTGTCAGAGTTTCTCAACAGTTTAGCAAGAGTTATGTTGCACCAAGGAACAAAGGAAAGTCCAGCTAATGCAAGAGTAGCTGAGAGCCAATAACAGGCACGCCCAATTTTCATTGAGCCAAAACAGGATCATAAAAATCATGAAGAAAAATTTTGACTTGTTCCTGGAATATGTTCTCCTTTTAATGGTTAAATGTTCTGAATGATACACTGATTGAGAATAGTGTATGATTGATAGTAGTGCAAATGAGATAGTAATTAACTGCTGAAATTGGTGCTAGAGCACTGGATATTACTATGTAAAAAGTGAGCCTACGCATATAAAGGAACTCTTGATAGGAAAGGAACAATAATGGAATATCGAAGAAGGCTGCAGAATAAAATCTTGCTTTACTGATAAAGCTGATAAATATATTGCATAGACATTGATATTGCATAGACTGATAAAGATCCCATATCAGCAGCAACTCTTCGATGAATTTAATGAAGAAATCAGTCGTTTTTGGACTTCTGCACCTACAACCTTCGTAAGGCCATTTCTGATTTACTCCAACATCTACAAATGCTTATGGGTTGGTCAGGCATTTGCTGATTTGGAAACCTTTGCAGCCATCGATCAAATGCACCCTAAAACTTCAATTTATCCACCTGCAGAACTTAAGACCTGCCGCATAGTAGATCTGCAGCATAATATGAGCAGCAGGCAAACTCATTCTTTGGACGTTTTCAAAGCAGAGACGCCTCACCGTATCAAGTATGCACAGGTTAACGAAGTTAGTTTCGACATTACTCATCTAACTAACGGAAGCCAATGTCAAGCTTATAATACAGAATTGCTGCAACTGAGAGTAGTGAATGAACATCAGGGATTTGCATATCCAAGAAATATTTGGAGTTTTGCAGTCCTGCAGTGTTACTTATTGCTGCTGACTGCAACCAATAATGCTGTACTAGTCGTATTAGAAAATCGTTATATTATTTTACAGGAATATCATATTACAAAGAGCAGACTCAGTGGCTTAAGTAGCTTCAAAACATTGATATTGGTAATAAAGCAACGATTGCCTATGATAGCCCACATACGCCTCTAAACAGGCACAAATTAAATTATTCAATGATGAACGGAGGATTAACAATAAAAAATATGTATGTTCCTCCTTTGCACAACATACCCATGGTTTTCTCAGAGCTGGAACAGGTTATGCAAATAAAAATCAAGCCCAAGGTCACTACAGGATACTTACATGCTGCTAAGCCCCTGATGAAAATCTTTGAACCTCACGTTGAGAACAACTTGGCGATATCTCACAAATTTAGAGAGATAGCCTTTTACTTCAATGTTAAGTAGACTTGCCTCTTTAATCTTATTTTCCCGGCGGAGCTTCATTCTGTTGAGACTTTCCATGTTACATCTTACAAAAATTACTACGATTTCACATATAATTTCATTAAAATTATTTATATATATACAAAATTCATAATAGTAGCAAAGAGACAGAAGAATATAATAATTAATTCTAGTGAAACATAAAGTGAAAATTACGCACGAAAACTAAAATATGCATGAAAAAAATTGACAAGTAAAGAAAAAAAAAATCGACGCACCAAGAAGGAGCTGTCCGATGAAGACAAAAATTGGGAGATAGGAAGATTGTGTACAGGGTAGAAAATGATTGACATTTCAGAACAATTGAATGATTAATTTAAGAGTTACATAGTTACAAAGTAACGAGCACAATAAGGTGTTGACCCACTTCTAGCCTGGATGCAAGCTGCCCCCCGGCGTGGCATAGACTGATAAATCTCCCAGATGGTCTCCTGTGGTATTTATTGCCAAGTGTGAATTTACAAAACGTCATAGAAACTAAATGAGGTAATGAGTAAATGTATTTATGTGACACAATGCCAGAAGTTGCTTCACATTATTTTTATTTTTCATTTTCCTCTTTAACTTTTAGAACAGCTGTTCTCAACCTTTTGACTAAAGCGTGCCATCTAAACAAAAATTTAAAATCCTTAGAACCACCTCCACATTTTACAATGATTACTTTTCAGTTTCTGTATAGAAATATTAAATATATAACTTTTCACTTAGTTTTAACCATAAATTAGGATCCACTTTTAATCTTGTTCTGTATTTATTTTTCAAATATAACGTGAAAGAAACTCCTTTTTCACACAAATATGTTGTCGAAAACGGCAATAAGAGTTTAATAGATTTATTTGAAATGCCTTTAAATTATCTTTTTCGATTCAGCAAAAAGCTACCAAGTGAGTTATTTTTGGAATCTTCAATTAGTGCAAAAAAAAAAAAAAAAAATAGGAGAGAGATCCGGCGACTTTGCTGCCAAGGTAATGTTCGACAAGTAGCAGAAACATGTGCAGCGTGGGGGCGGGCAATGACGGGACATGAAGGCCAACACAACGGGCCTTAGAAATTCGTCGACGTACCGCTGTGCTGTAAAATTGCGACAGATGACAACCAAAGAAGTCCTACTATAAAATGAAATGGCACCCCAGACCATCACTCCTGGTTGTCAGCCTGTCTGCCGGAAGACAATCAGGTTGGTATCACACCGCTGTCCGGGGCGACTCCAGACTCGTCTTCGCTGGTCATCGGGGCTCAGTTCAAAACGGGACTCATCACTGAAGACTATTCTACTCCAGTCAGTGACATTCCAGTGCTAATGAGCCCGGCAGCACTGCAAACGGGCTTGACGTTATACAGAGGTCAATGGTGGTCGGCGCAAGGGGCGCCGTGACCTCAGCCCCCTTTCTGTGAGCCGTCTATGAATGGTCCTTGCGGTCAGTGAAGCACATACAATCGATGATAATGATGCATCTGGGGTTCTGAGTGCTGTTCTGACGATTGCTCGGTTTTCACGTTCTGTCGTTTCTCTAGGCCTACCGCTTCTTTCTTGATGTTGTGTGTGGCCATGGTTCACCCATTCCTGCCAACATCGTCTAATAGTGGCATCGCTCCTGCTCAAATGTCGAGCTATTCTCCGATAAGACCAACCGGCTTCTTTGAGCCCAGCTACATGATGTCTCTCAAATTCTGACATCTGCGGATATCGTATGGGAGGCATAGTTAGTGTCTACCAGAGTACAAGGAATGAAATTGGTGAAGAATTTATGACCAGAAATCGTAATTTCTCATCTTAAATATCCTGCGAGTTGCGCAGATCAGATGCGCTGTAGCGACAACCGTTCATTCATTGGCAGCCAAAATGTAAAATTTTGTTTTTTTTCGTCGAAACTTGTATGCATATCAATTTGTGTCTAATTTGATTTATGTCTTGTCACTGCGTCCTGGTGCGTCGTGTTTTTTGTTTAAGAATGTATATATTGAAATTATTTATCAATGAGAAACAATGATTTTTAATATTGGATGCTAATTCTTTTATTGTCAAATCATTTTAGATTAGAAAACTTTCTAAAAAAGATAAAAAGCTTAGAATATTAGTATCCAATTCTTTAAATATTAGCTCGAGATTTTTTCTGATCATTGAAATTATTTAATCTCCAATAGGAAACACTTTGCCCTTGTAATTCGAATTTAACATTCCAAAAATATCAGCAAAAATATAATAAACGCGCCAAACATAATTCGCTAAATGAAAAATTTTGCAATTCAAATTTGAATTTCTGATCGCAGTTCAAAAAGACGATTTAAAACTTTGCTTCTGAATAACCACCGTACTTCGGAATGTAACAAAAGCGTTTCATGTTCACTGCCTATCTCTTGGCATAAAAACATGAATATTTTTGAGACCGTGTCTTAATAAAATTAACAGATTTCACAGTTTGATTCAAAACGATTTTTGGGTTTTCGGGAATTGTTTTGGCTACTGAAGCTTCACGATGAATGTAGCAATGAGTTAATTTCGTTTCAGGTGCGACTTTCTTTGAGAAAAAAGAATGGAAGTTTTTTTTTTTTTTTTTTTTTTTTTTTTTCTGTTAAACCTCTAGCTCCGCTACTGCGCATGGTAACTCACTTATTCCAAAGAATATCATTCTCAAACATAAAATTGTCAATCGCTCTGAAAGTTTCATTTGCAGTTGTTGCATCATGAAAATATGAAAAAAAAAAAAAAAAAAAAAAAAAATCTGAATTGTTTCAGATTTTAAATTACGTCTAAAGGGGCGTTTTTTAACATTTTGTGTGTTACTTTTCTTTATTAAATATCCTGTTCTTCGCACTTAAACCATAAAATTCATTTCAAGAGCAGTATCATAAAAGAGTTTTAAAATGAACAAATATTTAGAATTTCCGATACAGAGACTCACGCGCTGGAGATTGTTTTTTCGGCACAACGTTGCCATGGCTCGCTTTGAAATCATGGAGTTTTTTAATCAAAAATTCATTAAAGTTTTACAAAATAAGAAATCGATAATAAAACAAATTTCAAATTTGGTCTTCCACATGCCCATATTCTTTGGAGAGGATTACGTCATTCAAAATTCGATGGCTCTAGGTAAAGTTATTTTATCACAATGCGAGAAATATACATACATTTATGCAGATTTTTCAATATTTAATTTCTTCAAATATAATGCAGGACTCCTAACATTTTGTAGCAACAGTTTGTAAAGAGAAGCGACATTTATAGGAGTTCGACGCAACATGCCAAAACGAAAGTAATAGTCATTCGGGACTCAAATCCCTTTGGACTAATAAATGCCCTTCGACAATTCGTTTCTCTTCTTCAAAATTCATGTAAACTAATAATTGAACAAAGTTCTTTATATCAGTACTTTCATCCCATTGCAATGCAAAATACTTACTGTGTTTTATTTTTTGAATAAGAGTCTCTTTGTTGGACTTCGCAGTTTCGTGAATTTGTTGATTTATTGCATCATTTGATAACGGAATATTATTAAGTTTGTAGGGTTTATATTTATTTTAACTAACATTTATTTTAAGCTATCTTTCCTGTCAAGCCTTTACTTTCCCCTAGAATTGCCAATGCTAGAGTATGTAAATTGTAGTAGAGCGCGCAGTATATTCAAATTTAGCAGAAGTAAGTTGAGTTTAAATAGAAGGGAAACGAGATTGTAAGTGTGCTTCTTGAATCGCGAACGTGAAGGTTGCTAGGTAGAAATTTAAGAACAGCGCATTTCGGCCTGTGTGCCTATCTCGGCAGTTTTTGCTGAATCCTTCAACTGCTTAATCAGTAAGCTCGCTGAATCTCAGCTATATTTTAGAACGCGGTTAGGTTAGTTAAGATTTCAGAGCATCGTAGATGGTGATCTATTTATTTATTACTCCAGTCATTATTTTTTAATTTCACATTCCTGTTTTTGTTAAACCGCCGGGTCGGCGTAGTTTGTGAGCGTCAAGTGAACGCAGCTGTTATTTCTAAAGTGGAAAAAAAAAGGTCTTTAAACCCTTCTTACGTGTTTGTGTAAATTTACACTTCATAGCAGTCACTACCACAGTTGCTGACAAGTTGGAGCCACACAATACTACAAGTTCATTAGTAGTTTTTTCGTTTAATAATCTCAAAACGTTATCTTTAGCTGCTGGTAATGAAAGATGTTCTTCAATAGTGTGAGCCTACCGAGTCTTTGCAATTCTTAGGCTTACTAGGCAACTAGCCTTCAAAGCTTTTTCACTTGAAGTAACAAAATCTTTCATTACTTGTTTACTATTTTTGTACTCGATAATTTCCTTTTAAAATATTCCTCAGATTTATCCTTTAAATTGGCATGCTCACAAGCAGAAAATCTACATAAAAAGATTATTGTAATTGAAAACAGAGCAATGTGATCCAGGAAATGGTGGTGTTCATGCGACGCGTGCGTTGTTATACAACAATTTCAAATTAACTAGAAGTGGACTGTACTAAATATTTTATTCGACAACTTTAATCAAATGCGCGCCATCTTTCAAGCGATGACTTACTACTAACAACAACAGCAATAAAAAAAAAAAAAAAAAAACTGAGTAAGCGTTTACAGGGTTGCTGTAATGAACATCTGCGCCATGCAAGGCGCCAAGAAGAGAAAAAATGACGTAATCTTACAGTTAAATAGTCTTAATGACTTAACATACCCCCGGCATTGAAGGGTTACTTCAATAATTTCGTGCGATAATACTCATAATAACCTACAAAATTGTACAATTACTACCTTATACAATAATGCAATACGAATAACATCTCTTAATTCAATATAATAATATTCAATTTTCAATACAAAATTTTGTGCACAATACAATGTACAATACAAGTTTTATAATAATAAGCTAACACTTAACTAACTTAGGCAGCTTCTTCTTGGGGTAAAATTGCAATTTTTGTAATTCCACGCTTAATGATGCCCTTTGCTGTCTGTATTTCTACTACTCTAACCTTACCGTCAACTCCAGGGAAAATTCTTGTAATGTGCTCTAACACCCATCTACAGACAGGAAGCTCATCCTCCTTAACTAGTACTAGCATACCTATTTTAATATTCGTTTGTTCTACCTTCCATTTTGAACGCTGTTGTAGTGTGTTTAAATAGTCCCTATGCCAACGATTCCATATCAACTGGACAAATCTGGTAGTTCGTTTCCATCTTGAGAGTCTGTTTTCAGGTATATCAATTAATTCGGGTTCTACTATAGCATTCAAGGGTCTTCCAATGAGAAAATGACGTGGTGTTAATGCCTCTAAATCATTTACATCGGAAGATAAGGGAGTAATAGGGCGAGAATTTAAAACAGACTCTATCTGAGTTACTACAGTTAATAACTCCTCGAAAATCAACCTTGCATTACCTACAATCCGCTTTAAGTGATATTTCACGGATTTTATTCCAGATTCCCATAGTCCACCAAAATTAGGTGTCCGTGGGAAAATAAACTTCCATACTATTCCTTCTTCACCTAAATAATCTGCTAATTTTTTGTCAGGATTTCTAATTAAATTGTTAATTCTTTGCAATTCGGCATTTGCGCCAACGAAGTTTTTTGCATTGTCTGAGAAAATGATTGAGCATTTTCCGCGCCTAGCAATAAATCTCTTTAAGGTGGCAATAAATGCGTCAGTGGTGAGATCACTCACTAGTTCGAGATGCACTGCCTTTGTTATAAGGCAAATGAAAAGAGCTAAATATACCTTATGAAGAGTTCCTTTCCTCTGTCCCTTGTACCTAATAAGAAATGGACCGCAAAAATCGGTGCCGACATGATTAAAGGGTGAGCTTGGATTTACGCGTTCTGCAGGTAATAACCCCATAATTTGTTCGATAGTGACTGGTTTATTTTTACTACAAATTATACATTCATGGGTAATCTTTCTAGTTAAATTCCTACCTTGTAATGGCCAAAATTTCTGTCTCATAAAACACAATAATGCTTGCGAACCTACGTGTAAATATTTCTGATGATAATGCTCAGCAATCAGCTTAGTTAGTTTGCATTTAACAGGCAAAATTATTTGATGTTTTTGTGAAAACATTACATTGGCCCCTTGTAATCGGCCTCCTACTCTCATTACATTATTTGCATCCAAAAAAGGGTTCAAAGAAAGTAAATTACTTTTATTATTAATGGGTTTACCTTCTGCGAGGGAGTTGTATTCTGAATAAAAACTACATTTTTGAACCTCTCTTACTAAAAAGGATTCTGCCTCATTTAACTCCTTTGAACTTACTCCTCCTGTTCTTCTCTGTGCTCCTTTCTGTTTTGCACACCTAGAGTTCCAAATGAACCTGAAATATAACTAACAATACGTAATAATTTTAAATAATTGTTAGTGATATCTAGGACATTATCAATAAATTTTGAAGGCAAAGTGCATAAACAAGCAATGTCAGTTCTTTTTCTCAGTTCATTAGAAAATGTCTCTGTTTTTTCTAATTGTTTAAAGTCAATGTTCTTGTTAGGTATGACACCTTCATTCAAGAATGGAGGACCTTTCCACCACAGATCAACATCATGCAGCTTGTCAAAATTCAGTCCTCGGGAAATAAGGTCTGCCGGGTTCTCCTCTGAACGCACATAATTCCACTGGCATGTCTGTGTTAGGTCTTGGATCTGCAACACTCGATTAGCAACAAAAGTGTTTAGTACATGCGGAGGATTCTGAAGCCACGTTAACACTATGGTTGAGTCACACCACAGACATATTTTGCTGATGTCCAATTTCAATAAAGGCACCACCTTTGCAACAAGCTGTGCTAGCAGTACAGCTGCGCAGAGTTCCAGTCGAGGTACTGTCAGCGGTTTTAGTGGAGCTACTCTGGACTTGCTGCAAAGCAAATGTGAAGATAAATTATTGTCACTTCTACAGCGTAAATAGATGGCTACTCCGTATGCGTGTTCTGATGCATCTGAAAATCCATGAATTTGTATATCAGAAAAACTATCCTGTAAAACATATCTACTGACTTTCAAATTGTTGATAGATTGCATTGAATCAATAAAAAGTTGCCAATCCTTAATTATCCTTTCGGGTAGCGGATCGTTCCAATCAAGCTTCAATAACCAAAGTCTTTGGATGAAGATTTTTGCTTTTGTTATCCCTGGACCAAGCAGTCCTAATGGATCATAAATGCGAGCAATATCAGACAACACTGTTCTCTTTGTGTAAGTAGTTGGTTTCTTGATCGTTGATTTGTACGAAAAACAATCTATCCTTGGATTCCATAATAATCCTAAAGTTTTGATGTTCTGATCGTCATCGAAATTACTGTAAGAATATTCCTCTTGTCCATCTGGAAACTGCAAAAGATCAGGATGATTAGCAGACCATCTGTGCAGACGCATTCCTCCACGTGATAATAGGTTAATCAATTGCGACTATAATTCTTTAGCCTCTATTAGAGTATGGGCTCCTGTGAGTACGTCATCGACATAAAAATCCCTTTGTACTATTGGCGCTGCTAACGAAAAATTGTTTTTCTCGTCTTCTGCTAATTGATTAAGTGTGCGTGTTGCTAGATATGGTGCGTTGGAAGTACCGTAAGTTATAGTCTTCAGTCTATAGACCTTAACTGGTTCTTCTTCACTACTCTTCCATAAGATGCGTAATAAATCTCTTTGATGTTCTTTAATCAAAATCTGACGATACATTTTTACAATGTCTGCTGTGAAGGCAATTTTATGCGTTCGAAATCTGCAAATAATATCAAATAGTTCGTCTTGAGCTAACCCTCCATTCAGCAGAATATCGTTTAACGAAATTCCAGTAGTCGTAGGAGCAGTGGCATCGAACACTACCCTAAGTTTAATGCTAGGTTTATCGGGTTTGAAAACCCCATGGTGAGGAAGATAATATGAGAAACTAGAGCTATCCCCTTCATCAATTTCTTCGGAATGGCCTAATTCATTATATTCCTTAATGAAATCTTCGTATAAATGTTTCATTGCGGGATTGCGAGTGAAGCGTTTAAGTAGATAATTCAGTCTTTTGCTAGCGTTTTCTCTCGATTCGCCTAAAAGGCTAAGTCCTTCCTCCTTAATTGGCATTTCCACTACATATCTGCCATTATCTTGCCTCGTGTGTGTACGAAGAAAGTGCTGTTCACAAAATTCCTCTTCCTGACTTTTCACTTTTTTTGCTTCATTAATACCTTCAATCTCCCAAAACTTTCTCATGTTGTCAGATAAATTATCCCCATTTTCCACAAACCCACAAAAATTATCAACACTGCCTTGCTGCGGCATGCGTACTGACCCGCTAACGATGTATCCAAAAACTGACTGATGGAGAATCAGGTCTTGCATATTTATTCTATTTGTTTCCAGTAAATCAAAAAATATTTCGTTAGATAATAAAACATGTATTTGACCAGGTTTATAAAACTCTGGATCAGCTAAACCAATGAGTTGCAACTGCTTAACATCCCACTAAATATTGGAACTAAATATTGGAAGAGACAATTTAGGCAATTTTATATCCGAAACAATTATGTCTTTACTCGAACCGTTTTCATTTGAACAGCTATTCCTTTGAGAACTGATCTCAGAAATTTTTCTTTTAATTTTCAAATGAATTTCATCGAGATTATCTACTACATTTTCCTTTTCCTTAATGAATTCGTCAGTGTCCTTTTCTTCACAATGTGCAAATAAAGAATCGAAAATGTTACTTAATTTCTTTTTAAATTCTAATATTTTTGATTCGTATAGCTCCAATAAGGAAATATCTGCTTCATCCACTGTAGAATTTACCTTATTTTCAAACTTTCTGATACTGCATTTTAAACTTTTTTTGTTAGCTTTAATCGCTTTCAATTCACTCATCATGAACAAATAAATAATTTATCACTTACCGTGATTGCAGATTTCTCGACAGCAACACCGGAAATGAACGATGACACAGTATCCAATCTCAATTGCGTAATCCACACGAAAACGAAAGCATTCCAAACACTCTATATGAAGTTATGCGTAATACAACCAAACGAAAGTATTACAAATGTTCTAAATGTTAATTTTAGCAACGATGTCTTTTACCTGTGGCTCGGCGGGCCATAAAGTGTTCATGCGACGCGTGCGTTGTTATACAACAATTTCAAATTAACTAGAAGTGGACTGTACTAAATATTTTATTCGACAACTTTAATCAAATGTTTATATATCTAGCAGGCGTTACGCGAGTTATTTTTGGAACAACAAAAAATTGTAATGTACGAATAAAATCTCTAGTAGCGTTAGCGGTGGTTGCTATAGCTTTTTCCTTAACACCCATAACTGTACCATTGATACCTGAAACAGAAGCGTTTATTTTTCTTTTCTTCAAATTCAATAACTCAGCACCTTCTTTAGTAATGAAATTATTTTGAGAACCGGAATCCAGCAAGGCTCTCAGCGAGATAAATTTTCCATCATTACCCTTAACGAAAATAATTGCAGTTAAAAGTAGAACTTGTTTATTAAAAGAACTGGAAATATTCAACGCAGTACCGTTAATGGACTTTGCTTGTTTGGTTTCATTAGTGTCACTAACCTTTTGGCTGCTTGCCATTGGAGTAAATGTATCAGCATTTGGAGAAAGATTACTGCTTAATTTATTAGTCTTGTTTGTGATTTGATTCGATGTGCCATTTGCTTTATCGAAATTTTCTTCATTTCGATCAAAATGTAAGAGCGAATTGTGAAATTTCTGACATTTTCTGCATGTATTAGAACTTTTACAGTCCTTGAATGTGTGGACCGAAGATAAACAATTGAAACATAGTTTTTTGTGTTTACAAATTCCAATCGTTTCTTGACTGTTAGATTTAAGAATTGCGCACATTTCAACAATAAATGATCAGCTTTACAATAAGGACAATTTTTTGAATTTTCCGAAAGTGATGTAAGAGCTTTGGTATTAAATGAATGTTTCGATTCCTCCTGCGGAGGTTTGTAATTGATAGGGTGCGAGCGTGTTCCTTCAAAAAACATGTCAGTTGTTTAACCGTTCCTATCTCGTCTTTTTTAAGTGACCTTTCCCACCAACACCGAGTATTTCTATCCAACTTTTCAACTAATAAATAAACAATTAACGTGTCTGAAAATTCTTCCACCTTTTGCTCCAATGCTTCCAAGGATCGTAAACATTCATGCACCTTATCGATAAATTTTAAAAGTGACGAAGTAGAATCACTCGTTTGAGGTATACAAATTAATTTCTTTATGATAGAATTGATCAAATCTTTTTTGTTGCAATAGCGCTCAACCAACAAATTCCATGCTATGTCATAATTCGAATCTGAAATTGGAATGGACTGAATAATATTTAAAGCGTCTGCCTTACACGAACTCTTTAAATATTGCAATTTTTGCGCATTAGTTAATTTGCTATTTTTATGCACAGCTGCGGAAAATAAATCCTCAAATTGAATCCATTCTTCGATTTTCCCACTAAATATTGGAAGAGACAATTTAGGCAATTTTATATCCGAAACAATTATGTCTTTACTCGAACCGTTTTCATTTGAACAGCTATTCCTTTGAGAACTGATCTCAGAAATTTTTCTTTTAATTTTCAAATGAATTTCATCGAGATTATCTACTACATTTTCCTTTTCCTTAATGAATTCGTCAGTGTCCTTTTCTTCACAATGTGCAAATAAAGAATCGAAAATGTTACTTAATTTCTTTTTAAATTCTAATATTTTTGATTCGTATAGCTCCAATAAGGAAATATCTGCTTCATCCACTGTAGAATTTACCTTATTTTCAAACTTTCTGATACTGCATTTTAAACTTTTTTTGTTAGCTTTAATCGCTTTCAATTCACTCATCATGAACAAATAAATAATTTATCACTTACCGTGATTGCAGATTTCTCGACAGCAACACCGGAAATGAACGATGACACAGTATCCAATCTCAATTGCGTAATCCACACGAAAACGAAAGCATTCCAAACACTCTATATGAAGTTATGCGTAATACAACCAAACGAAAGTATTACAAATGTTCTAAATGTTAATTTTAGCAACGATGTCTTTTACCTGTGGCTCGGCGGGCCATAAAGTGTTCATGCGACGCGTGCGTTGTTATACAACAATTTCAAATTAACTAGAAGTGGACTGTACTAAATATTTTATTCGACAACTTTAATCAAATGCGCGCCATCTTTCAAGCGATGACTTACTACTAACAACAACAGCAATAAAAAAAAAAAACCTGAGTAAGCGTTTACAGGGTTGCTGTAATGAACATCTGCGCCATGCAAGGCGCCAAGAAGAGAAAAAATGACGTAATCTTACAGTTAAATAGTCTTAATGACTTAACAGGTGGCGACATAAATGGTAGATACGGTGATAATGTTGGTGTTGGTGTATTTAATTATGGCAAAGCACACTAGGGCTATCTGCCTAAGGGGAGGGATGCCTTTCGTGGAGGACTTTCTAAGGGAAACTGGCTCGTATATATGTTACACATGGGGAAAACCACGAAAACACCCATGCAGCCAGCCCGTTCGCGGGATTCGAACCTCGGACCGAACTACCAGTGTTCAGCGACTTTACCGCTCGGCCGCTGGTGGGCTGATACGGTGATAAATCGATCAACTCTAAAAGAATTAAAGAATTAATGAGCTAATATTATCAGGAATTAATATTATTATACATATAATGCTGTAAATATATATATATATATATATATATATATATATATATGTGTGTGTGTGTGTGTGTGTATATGTAATAATATTATTATACATATGTATATATATATATATTTACTGTATAATTAATATTACTACACAGGAAGTTATTTTTTATTAACTATAACATCCATTTCTATTACTCCTTTTAAAAACATCATTTATGACAAATTTCGTTATATTCAATATGGATAAAAGAATATTTATGAAAATAAAACCGATTATTTTGCTAATGTCTATGAGAGTCTTGGCCTTGAACAAAGCTCATATCGCAAGAATATTTGAGTGTTAGAGTAAAAACAAAAGTTAAACAGGATGTTGGGGTACTTAATTTTTGAATTTAATAGTTAAAAATACTTTTTTTCATTGTGTACCACATATTTTTTCTCTTGGGTACTAACAGTGGTACGCGTACCAGTGGTTACGAACCGCTGTTCTAGAAGATGAGATATCAAGATGATGAGAAAAGTTGTTTTGCTTACTTTTCCGTTAAATGATGGATAGCATAAAATCTACTTTGAATGTATAACATATTTTTGATTTAATAACAATTTTCTTTAATGGAAACAGTCGCAAATATTTAGTCGTAAGCCTTACATAAATGTATTTTGAAAATTCGCGTTGTTGCGGTCATTTCCTATGACCGAAACAACGCGAATTTTCAAAATACATTTACTGTTTCCATTTAAGAAAATGGTTATTAAATCAAAAATATGTTATACATTCAAAGTAGATTTTATGCTATCCATCATTTAACGGAAAACTAAGCAAAAAAAAAAAAAAAAAAGAAACCTAGCTCATCATTTTGATGTCCAAAAATTTGATATCCGAAAATCTGATATCCAAAAAGAATAAATTTAAAGAAGAAAAAGTGCAGAAAAATACGTATAATTTAATAGACCATATGGTGACCATATACATTTTTAAATATATAACTAAGCAAACAGAAAGAACAAAAGATGCTCCAAAATTAGAGATACATTTCAACGACGGAATCGCGAGATGTCCGTATAGTTAAAAACGAAATAAAGATACAGTTTCAGGAAATGAATTTTGAAATTTCTTTAGGTAATAAACATCATTAAATAAGCCTAATATTAATAAAAATGAAGGTACGTTTAAATGTATTTTGAATCGCTCAGTTTACTGTTCTCTTGCACACATATTAAATTTGAAAAATTAATTAAGATCCTATGCTCTTCTGAAACGGTAGCTTTCTGGAACTGATTATTTTGAAGACTTTGAGTGGGATTAATAAAAACTGTTATTCGTCTTCCTGTGACATCACTCTATAATTGGCATAACTAATAAACAATTTGCAAACTTCGGAAAAATTCTCTGAAAATTTTCTAAATTTAAAAAGAAAATAAGACATAACAAGTGAAAAGCTCAAAATGGAATGCGAAATGTAAAATTTCTGTTTCTCTCGTTAAAAATAGAAAACACGTAGAATTTAAAATAACAAATTTTAGCAAAGCCAATGTATAAAAATTAGTTAAATTGTAATTAAATGCATCAAAACGCCATACAGAGGGGGAAATGGTTAGGGACTCTGCCGTACCGAAGGATCCGGGCTCGAATCCTGGAGAAGATCTGGATAGAAAATTATCCGTCCCTTCATAACAGGCAAAGGTGGCCGTCTATTAGGTGCCGCCATAATAAAATAACCACCGCTTCTGGCTTAATAGTAACCAAAGCGTAAAACGGGTAGCGCCGTCTATAAGAAAAAAAATGCTTCTATGTCAAAAAATGCACAATTTAAAATAAAGTACGAGAACAGCTCACAGTAAGTCAAAAGCATTTAAATACTTCAAGTGGCAATCAGCTAACCACCATAACAAGTTACAAACGTAATGAATTTAAACAGTTCAAAATGCACCGTAAGGTTCAAAATGGTGTGAAGTGTAGATTACGAACACTTAAAATTTAAATGAATTACAATAAAATTTAGCCGTTTTACAAATAAAATTGTCTAATTAAAAAAAAAAGAAAAGCTACCAACATTTTAGGAATTTTTAGATTTGCCAGATCCAGAATGTAAATCAATTTATTAAAATATTGCTTCATAGTGAAGCCCCTAGAGGTGGTGTGATACATAACAAAAGCGATCTCAGTGTTATCTAAGGAGCATTTTTATACCCCCCCTATATTTTCGAACGCTGCAGAGTGAAAAATGGCTAAAATGTGTTCCTCAGGAGAAAAAGAAGGAAAATATTCAGGTAAGCACAACGTTGGAATCTAGTGTATTTCTATGTTATTTCGCTTTCCGCTCGTGGTGTGGTACATTCCAAATTTTTCTTTAAAGTACGTGAAAAGGATGTTACGAATTGTTGGTGAATCATCTTGGAGGTAAGTTTTGTTTCAGTGCTGGTCGCTTTGCAAAAAGAATAAAAGCAAAGAGAAGAAACATTGAAACGATAATATTTTGTTCCGTTTCGATCAGAATTTTTTTTTTCTGTTTAAATATTCAACAAGTTTCATCTTTCTTATAGTCAGCCAGAGCAAGAAACTGTTATCCATACGAGTTCTCAGTTGTGTGTCGGTGTCAGTCCTAAACTGTGTCGATAAGCTGGTGTCAAACTTCTACAGAGTCGATCTTGATGGTTCTGTTTAAATGTCAACTGTCTTAATACTCAGTATCACACGATTATCGACATTTCTTTTTTTCATTCAGAGGTAGCTATTAAAAGTTTCAACAAAGTAAACCAGATCTATTATTATGACTCTATCTCATAGTGAAGATCACTTCATTTTTATTGTGTATGCCTATGATATTGTTGGCTATTTGCCTATGTTGATTCTACGAACGTCGTTCCGTCATCTATGTACATTTATCGTATTCACAATACTGGTTCTTGTATTCTCATCATCTGATGATAAATTATCGATTTCAGTTCTTTTTGCAATCATAATCGTAAATGTTAACCCAGACCATTACGTTGTATTTAGTTATTCTATTTATCTGAGATGCCAGTTGTTTTAAACTTTTTTTAATAATCCTTTTGGGACATATTTTCTCACGCTGTTAATTTTCGCGAATTAACTAATACGCAAAAAACTCATTATCCATCTGAGCATTTTCCTGCCTTCACATATTAAGTTGATGCGACATTTTTTTCTTCACAAATTAGTGTAAATATTGAGTCATGAGTAAATTTCCTTTCCTTATGTTCCCTGCAGAAATTAAAAATGTGGACATTATACGAGCGTAAACGGTGCATTTTGCTAAAACATCATATGATTCTTGGTTCCTCAAAATTCATGTCATATTCTAAATTCCTGCCAGGTTCATGACCTTTTCCAGATGCGTGACATTTTCCATGACCTTTTCTGGGATTCCAAGTGCATGGTTTTTGTCCTGTTTTAAGATCCTATGAGTTTTTAGGTTCTTGATCTGGGCTACTTTTAGATTACTATATGACTCGTTACTTCTTCTGTGTCCCAATGTAATTCGTGGCCTGTTCCAGGTTTCTGTGTGGTTCTAAGTCTCTGTATGACTCGTGTGTCTAAGTCTCTGTACGATTCTACGATCTTCCTTCGATATTTTAAGTTGCTGAGTCGTTCGTCTCCTATTTCCGTTTCCTCTCATTTTGTGACCACTTTTAGATTTTACGCAGTTCTAGATTTCTGTATGTTTCGTGTCCAGCTATAGGATCTCATGAAATTCCAGTTTTCTAAGGGACTCGTGAGCTCTTCAAGATTAATGTATGGTTGATATCTTACTCTAAGCTCATGTGCAGTTCATAATCTCTTCTAAATTTATTAGTGATTCTAGGTTTTTATGCGATTCATAAACTGCTCTAGAAGTCTTAGGTTACTGAGTGATTTAGAAGACAAGTAACGTTTCCGAAAATGACAGCGATCACAAACAGTATGAGAAAGATCAATGAGCAGTCCAAAAATGTTAATACTCTGCGTGTGATCAACGTATTAACGTCAACATTAAGCAGTAAAAAAAACTTAGTTCTCTCAGTACTCTGGACGAGTTAACGCTAATATTAATACATCAAAAGTATTAATCGAGACAGATCATTAGGAAATGAAAACACGAGTTGAACTTTGGCCAGGGCACAGGTACGTTAGTTGGTCATTTAAGCATCATTTGCTTCTTTAGAGATTCGGGGCTTCTATTTTTACAAAATTGGTTATGCGCAAGGAGATTAGCTTATGAGAGATCTGGGGAGCAGAAGCTCTATGGAAGATTTGCACTCATAAAGTACGAGGAAAATTTAGAATCTAAATTTGAAATTATATTCAGAATGTTTTAGAAGAGATTCACTGAAAATAGACACGTGCAGAAAATTACTTGAAGAGGTTTTTGAGTAGGTATTATGATTTTAAGCCCCCTCTAGCATTAATCCATAGTTATCCGTAGTCTTCCTTTTACCGTTTATTAAACGTAATTTTTAATCCTACAACAATTTTTAATTAATAATGAATTTTTGCTCTGGAAATTTCACAAAATGGCGAAAACAATTAAACAAGGAATAAGCATAAAATTCAAATTTCGCAATAGAGTTGCTTTTGCAAAAATGCTCAGAGGATAATATTTTATTGAAAATAGGGATTTGTGAAGATATAAGATACTTAAGAAAACCAGAGAATGCTTCGAAGATAAACCACACTGTAGAAGGCCATCGAAATCAGCCAGTAAGTCGATCCACGTTTGAAATCTGGCGCGGAGCAATCGTAGCTTATCGGTTGTCAGTGTTATTGAGCAAGCTCCTATCTAAGATATTTTGAAAGATCACTTGGTCTAGCGACTGTTCATCTCTCTAGTTATTCCGGAGGAGCGCAAAACAATCACTGAATGGGCTGTTAAATGTGAAGCCAGATAAAAAAAGACAACGCCAAATATATGGTTAAAAGTTAGTCTAAATTTCGCTACTTCATTCGATTATCGTAGCGTTGGGTATCATGAATTTCTTGCAGTTGGCGGAAGTATTAACAAAGAATGTGTGTTTTGACATAACTGATCTTAGCTCTTAACTGACTGAGATGGTTTTTTTTCATTAAAATTCAGCAAATATGAATCCGCAAGCTCTAGATTAGCCTGATTTTGAACTCTGCGCCTTTTTTCTTATTTCCATGTTTAAAAGTGTAGCTTCATGGTCAAGGTTTTGAGTCTACTGATGCAATAGAAAAACTTCGCTACCAGTTCCCAAGAGGTTCCTGAAAACGGCATCAATACGTACTTTGAAGTTTGGGTGAAAGAGCTGGCGTTCTTGTACTACATTGGAGGACATTACTCATTGGAGGGCATTAGGGTTCTTTAAAAAATTGTGTATATTTGTACTACATTGGAGGGTGTTCTTGAACTACATTGGAGGGCATTGCATTATTAGGGAAGAAAATGAAATAAATATTGAAGGATAACCTTAAACTTTAAGTTTCATGGAAACATTGCCTTAATCTTTTCATTACAATAATAATTTTCACATATAATCTCACCAATATATTTAAGTTTTCAAATATATTTTTTGAAATATCTTCTCCGCTTATGATTACTAATGTTAAACGTTCGAGCTTATTCTGCTAATTTTTTTGCTTGGTCATTAACAGATATAATTGATAACAATAATGAAACAAATTTTTAAATAATGTTTCAAAAAAACTCACCTAAAAAGTATCAGATTTAGAAGCTGACACTTTTACATCGCTATAGACACAAATTCCATGTATTTTTGCTTACAGTTGCTAGTTTACGGTAAGTTTTAGCATAGAGTGCAAAAATATATATTTTCGTTGCATTTTACTTTTTTATTACTTCCTTGTACGCAGGCAGTAAAGGAAGTATTGTAATCCCGAAAAGTTACGGGTATCATATTTCAACGAAAATATCCCTTTCCGTCGCTATCAAATGCAATATTAATGACGTTTTTAGGTGACATCTGTGTGTAAGGACGAAAAAAGGACTGTATTTTCCCAAACGGATTATAAAATTGATTTAAAATGCATTCAGAAGATATTTTTTCAGTGACGTCTGTACGTACGTGTGTATGTATGAATGTATGTAGCTCGCATATTGAAAAACGAGCATCCTCAGAACGTTGAAATTTTGTATATAGGACTGCTATAACATGTAGCTGCGTACCTTCCTTTTTGGGTTCAATAGGCCGCACCAAAAGTACATAAATATAAATATGTTACTTCTCTTCGTAAGCTCAGTTTTTTATTCTTATATGCTGGTAAATTGTGATTTTTTTTATTTATTTTTTTTATTTATTTTTTTATTTTTATTTTTATTTTTTTTCTCTCAAAATGATGGAATTATGTTTTTCTTACCTTTCGGTTGATGTTTTATGCCTTTAGTTAAACTGTATGCAATAGTTGTAGAATTATCAACAATTAAAAAGTTGCTAAAGCGTGGCTAAGCTTAATTCGTTTTTATCATAGCAGCCATATTTGTTTACATTTGAAACTTAGAAGAATAGTGAATTCAGTTTCTGCACCTTCAGTATCATTTTGTCTAGTGGGAGAAAAGTTAAACTTTTAGTTTTGTGCAGCGAAAAATCGGCCTTCTTGCCTGCTGGCCGAATTGCTTGCCTTTGCGTAGAAACTGTAATTTTAATTGCAAAAAATTTTTCTTTACTGTTTTAACTGTATTTCGTGTTTTATGTTTTGGTATATTTTTCAGTTTTTACTGAAGATGTTTTGAGTTTTTATATATTTCTGCCTTGCTGCGAAGTGAGAACTGAATTAATTGAATGAAAATATATACGTAATGAAATTTTAGGAAAAAAGTTTAAATGAAATGCAGCAAAAAATTGTGTATATTTTTATCGGCCGTGTAAAAAAGTCAAAATCGAATCCTCGTATAACTGTTCGAGAGATTGCAAAAAGACTCGATATTTAGATTTAGCATGAAATAAAAGAAATTCACTTGATGCAATGTATTAATAATTGCAATACGCCTTTCAAGCGTAATGCAATCGACCCTTTTTCGAAAGGAATTATCACTGGTGATGAAAATAGATCATCTACAATAACATTAATCGAAAAAGATCATAATCTAAGCATAATCAATAAGCAGAAATCATATCGGAAGCTAAATCGCATCAAGGAGGAAAAAAAAAGATCATACTGCCGATATTTCCGTATTACAAAGGTGTTGTATATTTTGAGCTGCTTCCAAGCAACTAAACGATCAACTCATATATTTACAGCCCATAACTTACGAAATTTGAGCAAACGATCTAAGAAAAAAGGCCAGAATTGGCAAATCGGAAAGGAATCGTGTTCACCACAACAATGCGAGAACCACACATTTTTAGCAACGCATACGAAATTATTGGAGCTTGTCGGTGCGCATCCCCCATATATCCCCGACCTTGCACCATTAAATTATCATTTATATCGAAGTTTACAAAACTATAAATGATAAAATTTCAGTATTAACATGACCTCAAATCTGACTTGTTTGAGTTTTCTGCTGATAAAGACCAGAAGTTCTATAAGCGCAGAATTGAAACCAGAAAATTTACGAAAATCGAAATTTACCAGAAAAATCGCAAAACAGCATTGGACAGAATCTGATGGACTAAAGTTAATTTTTTGTATAAGAAAAACTGAGTTATATTTCAAACTTTAAAAAAAAAAAAAAAAAAAAAAAAAAAAAAAAAAAAACACGAAATTATTTTTTGCGCAACGCAATAATTTTTGCGCTACAGAAATCACTTTTGAGCAGAGAGCACAAACATTCGTTTAAAATTACTTCAATGAACAAAACTTGAGACCAAAAAGTAATACATTTATGCTGGAACATCGCGTTTTGTTTACACAAACGATAATGTAGTAAACGCGATGCTGGAACATCGCATTTACTACAGGCACGCCAAAGGGAATTTGAAAATTGTGCAAGCAGCATAGGTGGAAGATTTATCTTAATTAACTAATGACTAACTTTCAACGTTAATAAATTCGAAAGCGGAAGATGAGACAAGTCGATATTTCGCCGCATTGGGTAATGTGGCTGTATTTCGTTGTTTCGTATATTTTTGAATGTGAGAGAAAAATGAGACAATATTGTAGCATTTATTATTTATTAAAAGGCGTGTGGTTTTCAAACTATTTTTATAACTTTTAAAAATTGTATTCATAAATGTGACTTATCAATTTAATTTTTTAAATTCATTGATATTTATGATACATAATTTTCCCTCTCACATTTGCCAGCCCAAGCTTTAGACTATTTAAAATATGCTTAAATTCACCACTGCTTACAGTACTTAATAAAATATGCTTCTAATGCCTTACATGTGCTAGTTAGAGCAACATTTAGGCTTAAAACAATCATAAACGTGTTTCGGAATCGAGTCTACTCCCAAAGTCTCCATCGAATATCTAACGGGAATCGTCCATTCTTAATATTTGCGAAAGATGCTTTCTTCTGCAATGTGAATAAAGCCATTCGTTAATCATTCTGATGATGATAGAATAAAATGATGGGCAGTGCGAGAAAAGAGAGATTCTCTCAACTAGAAAGATGAGTTGTGGGTATGAGAGAATTCGAAATGATTTCTGTAGGAGATAGATATCGTTGCTGTATCATTTGCACCATTCTTTCCTGATGTGTAATGATTTCCTGGAATAATTTATATTCTGTATGCAGAATACATCTGCATATTGAGAGCAAAATAGAGATCTAATGTATATATATTCTATTATACTTTATATGTTCTATTCATATACGCTTTAATCGAAAAGACGATTCTAAAAAAATATTTCTTATGCTTAAACGTATATATGTGCGTTAAATAATGAAAGCAAAAACTATCCAACATACTCTTAATTGCATACACTTTACACTTAGCTATATCGAAAGCTTCTCTGAAGGTGATTCATTGATTCATCAATTAATGAGCGCTAAGAGAATAAAAGAAACAATAGAAACAAATATAATTCCCCCATTATTTAGTTAGTTTTTTTCTGTACAACTTTGTACACAAAAACTCGCTTAACTCCATTAAGTAATCCACCAATTAATGCGCTTTAAGTAAAATCGAATTAATCAAATACAGTTTACAAAAGAAATAATTCCAATTCGAGTATTAGTTAGGTACATTCCAAATAATTTTGAATGCACAGGAAAAAAATCGATTAACATGATTCCTAATTCATCTACCAATACGTGCTTAGCAAAACTGCGTTAAAAAAGTGCAGCAGACAGCAAGAATACTTACAGTTCACACATTTATTAATACAAATTTGAAAAAAAAAATAGTTAATTTACAATATAGAATAAAGCTATTGCTGAAATTTTAATTTTGTATCTAAGCACATGATTAAGTTATTTAACATTTACAATAAATAAATGCAAATACGTCTGTAAACAATTGGGCTTTTTGTTATCTTTTTAGTTTGAATACCATTTGGCTTTTTATCCTGTTATTCTTTTTAGCCTGAATACGATTGGGCTTTTTATCTTGTTTTCTTTTTAGCTTGAATAAGATTTGGATTTTCAACTTGTTATCCTTTTTCAGCCTGAATAAGATTTGGATTTTCAACTTGTTATCCTTTTTCAGCCTGAATACGATTGGGCTTTTAATCTTATCTTTTTAGCTTGAATACGATTTGGCGTTTTTATTTTGTTATTTTTTGTAGCCTGAATACGACTGAGCTTTTTATCTTGTTATCTTTTTAGTTTGTTATGCTTTTTAGTTTGTTGCCTTAGTACCTATTTAGCCTATTCTTAATTCAGCTCTAATAATTTTGTTGCCGAATGGAAAAATCAGTTTAAGTAAGAATAAATTGAGCCGAATCTAAAACTAGATCCTTAGAGCAATTAAAATTCAGTCCACATATTTAAATGCCTTTTTAGAAAAACAAAGTTGTGCTTAGTGATCAAAGCAGCATAAGACTTAAAATATCGTTTATCTAATTTTGATATTACCGTGTATAAAAACGTATGGTATAACTCTTTTGCTTATATTTTATATTACTTTTATAACAACCTTCCAAGAGACGAAGCAGGAAGGAAGATTGCTGTAGTCTCACAAACGTTTAACCATAAGCACTATTTTTTCACAATTTTTAGATTTTGAAATAACTATCTGAACATCATCTTTCTCATTTTAAAACAGCTATATTAGGCTAGGTATAACCTAACAAAAAGAAACACATTAAAGAAAATTTTATGAGCATTACATTACACATGAATTTATAAAGTAATCTGACTATTATAACTTATTACAATTTGATTCACAGGAAAAGTGAAATGGAAGAATCAAGCCAAAAGCCTATATAAATAACATGATATTTTCTAAAATAAGAAAAAAATCTGACACTGACACCACATGACTTTCTTGTACGGAATATTAAATAATACGCATTTTCCCCGGCATTTCATTTAAACTTATTTCCTCGAATTTCATTAGAGATATGTGTGTTATTCAGTTAATTCCGTTCTCACTTCGTGGTAACATAAAAATACCTAAAACCTCAAAATATCTTCATTCTGCAAAAAGACTCTTAAAGTGCAGAAACTGACTTAATTCACTATTCTGTTCAACTTCAATTGTAAACAAATAATAATTCTGCAACTATTGCATGCAAATTAATTAAAGGCATGAAACGTTAACAGAAAGATAAGAACATCGTAATTCAATCATTTTTTAAAGTAAAATATGCACAATATATATATAAGAAAGGAAAAAAAAAACTGAGGTTACCAAACCGAGTAACAGAGGGGGTATATATATATATATATACATATAATTAAAGAAAGGAGAACAAACTAAAACACCGGGAAAACATTTTCGCCGGAACCACAGTATCAAAGCCACTATTTAGGGGACGCATTAAGAATATCCTTTTTACCTTATATATATATATATATATATTCTGTGTAGTGCGTTTCTTCATTATTTCATCAGAAGAGGAATGTTACTCTGTTAATATAAATTTTTACCAAATTATGTGTTTTTCTCCGTTTCCTAATAGTGATGCTAAGCGCTTATTTTCAAACCGTTTTGCAGTTATTATACTTATATTGCAATTTCGAAACTGCTTTTAAGTTATTAAAAGGGCTAAGGCGAAGCGTATCAGCATAATATTCATACTCATACATTATATGTTTATTAGTGTAATCAGCGTAATATATATATATATATATATATATACTTTTAATGTGGCCACTTGCAACCAAAAAGGGAAGTGCACAACTGCAGGTTATAGCAGTCCTATATATAAATTTTCAAAGTTCTGAGGCAATTCGTTTTTGATTAATGCGATATATATACCTACGTACGTATGCTACAAGACGTCATGAAAAAAATCTCTTTTAAATCCATTTTAAATCGATTTTATAAACTCTTTGGGGTAAAGAGAGCTTTATTATGTCCTTACGTACAGATGTAACGCAAAAGCATCGTTAAATTGCATTCGAGAGCTGTCAAAATGGATATTTTCTTTGAAATATGATACCCAGAAGTTTTCGTGATTAAAATACTTCCATTACTTCTTATAAGGAAGTAATAAAAATGGTTGATAAACCATAAACTCACTCCTTTTAATGCTTTTCTGTTATGCACTTGCCCAACATTTTGATGGTACTATTGTAATAATACTTGTGTGTGTGTTTAATTATTTTTGTTTGAACATACACACACATACACATGTACATAATTCCCAACTATTACTACAAATGATTTCTACGTGTCTTTATTTTCTCTTTCACAGGCCCAGATACCGTAGTAGGTGCATAACGGAAAAGTATCCTCCTTTGAATTGTATGAAAGAGAGGGAAATGAAGACCGAGCTCGGGATATTTATGATATTTTTGTTAGGTGAGTATAAGTACATTTCTAATTCAGGCCGATTTGCGAATAGCATTTCTACAGCGGTGTTATGGTTAGGTTAGTTTAGGTTATTTAATTACGGCAAAGCCTCGAGGGCTATCTGCCTAAGGGAAGGGATGCCTTCGTGGAGGACTTTCTAAGGGAAACTGGCTCGTATACACCTTACACAAGGAGAAAACCACGAAAACACACGTGCAGCCAGGCCGTTCGCGGGATTCGACCCTCGGACCGAATTGCCAGTGTTTAGCTACTTTATCGCTCGGCCGCTGGTGGGAACAGCGGAGTTATGAAAGCGCTGATTCGGTACATCATATTTCTCGCTCTATAGCAATACCTATGTTAAGATTTCGGTACACTTTCCTAGCTTCATATTATGATCAATTTTAAAGAAAAGTTTCGTTTGATTGTGAAAACACAGACAGAAAAAGCCATCCTGTACGTTATGATAATAATTCCTACCGTTGCGTCGGTAAAATCTCATACTACTATATTATTTACTCCTAAAATGCAAGTTATATTTTTTTTTTCAGATATATAGGCATAAAAGCAAAGCCTTCGTTATAATAGAACTCCGCTATAACGAATTTCAAAACATTCGAAGTAAAAAGCTGAATAAATTAAAAAACTGATTAACATTTTCACTTCTATCCCAAAAAGCTAAAAATATAAGTCTAATTAAAAAATAATATTAAGGCTTGAATTAAAATTTTATTACATGCAGTTATTAAGTTTGTTAGCTGTTCTTTTCTAGTTTTACTAAAAGTTAACGAATTTACATGATAAATCATTTAGCGTAACAAATCATTTTCCTTCTCACTCCTCGAATTATACACTTAGAATTATAATCCTATGACGTGCTTCCATTTCATCTTTCTGTTAGTTATAAAATTGCAGGAATTCTCCAGAAGTTTAGTTTTCAGAACTTAGTTTTTCTCGTCTCCAGAAGTTAGTTTTTCTCGTCTATCAATAATATTCCATGATTCGTTTCCTAAAGATTCCATTTCTGACTTTAATTCTTGGGGAATTTATAGCAGTGACAGTGTTGTGTGAGATATATCGGGGAAACTAAAATACCTTTGAAGTTCCGTATCAAGGAATATAAACCTTATGTCCGAAAAGACGAAGATAACAAGTCTTCGAAGGCTAATCATAGTTGGGAATTTAATCAGAATTTTGATTTGGGGTCTGCAAAAATTACCAAAGAGCTATTTCCATTAGCGAATTAGATTTTCGTGAAGCTTTTCACATATTTATCTAGTTTAGTTGATGACTTTAAAACCAATCGAGTCCTTCCTAACGCTTTTAAAATTCTAGTAACTAAATTTTTAAATGTTCGTTACTAATTTTGCCAACAGATGGCGCAAACTCCCCGTTCGCTTTACTGCAGTGGGGTATAAATATGACCCGTTGCTTTTCAAGCTTTCAAATTTCTTTGCGAAGAGGGACCTGTTTGCCCTCGAAATCGATTGAGTTTTTGTCTAAATATATGTCAAATCCAAGGTTGTTTCTTTACAAATTTTAAGTTATGAAGAACTATTTTGTCCATGAAAATATAAAAACAATAAAAAGTGTGTAACAAAAATATTGACAATTTTCCCTTTAATTTTACGTATTTTTCTAGTGCACAAATAATCTAATTTTCCGATGGTACAGAAGTATAGGTGTATATAATTTTTT
The DNA here is from genome assembly GCF_044657685.1 of Stegodyphus dumicola. Taxonomy (NCBI): domain Eukaryota; kingdom Metazoa; phylum Arthropoda; class Arachnida; order Araneae; family Eresidae; genus Stegodyphus; species Stegodyphus dumicola. The sequence goes on from NC_140769.1 coordinate 137,353,871, forward strand.
TCTTTTTTGTGTGTGTATATAATTATGGCAAAGCACACTAGGGCTATCTGCCTCAGGGGAGGGATGCCTTCGTGGAGGACTTTCTAAGGGAAACTGGCTCGTATACACGTTATACATGGGGAAAACCACGAAAACGCCCATGCAGCCAGCCCGTTCGCGGGATTCGAACCTCGGACCGAACTACCAGTGTTCAGTGACTTTACCGCTCGGCCGCTGGTGGGCGGTACAGAAGTATAGAAAACTTTTATCTGTATTTTTTTCGAAATTGAAAAGATTCGATCACATTCGTTTCTACATTTTATATAAATAAAATTTTATCATAGCCTTGGCATGCGTTGTAGTACGAAATTTATTTTCCGTTTGGTGTGTTTCCTCAATATTTTCATCAGAAAAAGAATGTTACTCTAATGTAGATTTTTACCAAATTATGTGTTTTTCTCCGTTTCCTAATAGTGATGCAAAGCGCTTATTTTCAAACCGTTTTGAAGTTATTATACTTACATTGCAATTTCGAAACTGCTTTTAAGTTATTAAAAGGGCTAAGGCAAATAATATTCATACTCATACATTATATTTATATTAGTGTAATCAGCGTAATATTCATATACTTGAAAACTAAGCCTACAAATTTATGAATGTTAGGTTGATTCTAGTTTGCTTAGCACTTCCAACAATCGTTAATCGGAGTGTTTTTTTAATTCAAATTTGTTTTGAAGTTATATTGCAATTTTTAAAATCGAATTGTAAACTATTCAAAACACAGAGTGGCACTACAAATTACGTTTCAAAATTTAAACTACTGCATATTACTGTACTTAACAGAACAAAAGAATCGCGTGTGGCTCGAGAGTTTGGCGCTAGCTAATTTATATAATAAATGTAAATTTTAAGTACATTAAGTTTACAAAAAATTTAACTATTAATTTCAGCGAATATTTACAGCATTAGTTCAGTTATTAAAAGACACATGGTACAGAATATTTTTAGCCCAAAGGGCTATTAATTTCGTTTTGCCATTTTGCGTCGATTCACTTTCTGGGTTGATTCACTTTTCAGTTGTTTCTCTAAAGCTTCTTTGGAATCGACTGGTTATTCTAGCCGATTCCAAAGAAGAAAAACAGGCTATAGTTAAAAACCATGACACAGATACCCAGATTATCTAAGAAATAAGACAAACCTTGAACTTTCTTTATAAACACAACAAACCAATCGTTTTTCAATGGATCCCTTCACATGTAGGTATCGACAGTAACAAAAAGGCAGACTCATTAGCCAAGAGAGGAACACTTGAGCCACAAGACAGCAAACCACTTCCTCAAGCGTCACTCAAAAAGCATATCTTTGAGAAATTAATGGATACTCTTAAATCTGACCTAGCAGCAAATTCAACAGACAAATCCTGGGTTAATATTCAAGACACATGGAAAACGTTTTGTCGAAAACCCCGTAAAGAGGTCGTGGCAAACTTCAGACAGACCACGATTGCATGGCACTTTATCTTAATAAAATTGGCATCCTTCCATGTAGTATATGCTAAATTTGCAATTAGGGCATCATGAATGCAGAACATCTTATTGTATGCCCAAAACTATATAAAGAGTCTCAGAAATGTGGTGAGATAAGTAGACTATATCGGAATGCAAGAGCTTTCATGAACTCCTTGTAAAGACTACATCTCCTATGTTCCTTTCCTTGTTGTTTAACTTTTTACTTTTGTTCCCATGCTCATTTGTTCTCATTCTTACTTTAAATGTTTATTCTTTTTTATTATTTATCATTGTTCTTATATGATACTTGAGCTGCCTTCCAATAAAGCCATATGCAACAACAATGTTTCAAACTGTTGCCACCAACTATTACAACCCTGCATTATATTTAAAAAAATAAAATAATGAAGATTCTACACAGATGTATATATGCTTCTCTCATTGTGATATAACAGTGGTACTTAGGGCCAGCAAATTTTGAATAACGTAACTCTTCAGCGAATATCGGCATCTGAAAGCCCTAATTCAGAATTTGGAATTTATTTTATTATCTATTTCATATTTTCTCAGACATTAAATATTTTTGATTAAGAAACTCAACGATTTCAAAGCAAGGAATGGCAACACTGTACCCCCCCCCAAAAAAAAACATTTTTATCTCCAGCGTGCGAGAGAATTTTATGTTTCGTTCTATCGCAACACTTGCCAGATGGTATGGATGAAACATGATATGGTGGTGTAACATCATTGACCAAAACCTGACTGTGCCTTAAAGACTTTTTTGATATCATAATCAGTATAAATGTTTTTTAAAAGCCTTCTAGATAGAAAACAATACTAAAATACCCTTGCCATCATCAGTATTATTAGTAATAGAAAGGGGCTTTGTTTCTGAGGGACTATTGTTTTCGTTTTGCGATTTCGCTTCGAATCACTCTGGATGTCCGTTTCACTTTTCAAACTGATGCCACCAAATGCTAGTCTTGCATTATGTTTGAAGAAATTAAATAATGAAGAATCTGTATCAATATATGTATGTTTCTCTCATTGTGATAAAAAAACGGTACCTAGAGCCGTCCAATTTTGAATGACGTAATCCTACTGCGAATAGAGGCATCTGGAAGCCCAAATTTGAAACTTGGAATTTGTTTTATTACCGATTTCATATTTTGTAACACTTTAACGAATGTTTTATCAACAAAATGAAGAAGGATTAAGGGATTAAAATGAAGAAGGATTAAGGGATTAAATGAAGGGAGGAATGGCAACACTGTACCCCCCCAAAAAAAACATTTTTGTCTCCAGCGCGCGAGATTGTGTATCAGAAATTCCAAAGATATGTTCATTTTAAAATTATTTTCTGATATTGTTGCTTAGCTGAATTTTATGGTTTAAATGCGAAGAACATGATATTTAATAAATAAAGGTAACACTCAAAACGTTAAAAACGCTCCTTCGGGCGTAATGTAAAATCTGAAACCTTACAGATTTTTTTTTTTTTTTTTATAATTTGTTATGCATTTGTTTTGCTGTTTCTTTATCTTATTAATTTAAGTATTCTTCGCATTTTTTCCCTTTTATCTTATACTCGTAAGAACTCGCTTAACATTTATATAGCCTGTGTTGGGAAGTTAAAATTAACATAACTTAACCATCAGGTTACGTGGTATAGCAGACACAATTTATCAGCAAAAATTTTACCCTAACGAAACAAGATTCTCTTGATCTATGATTCCTACCTATATCCACAACTCGATAAAAGCTCCAATCCAGAGAGAGAAGGGCAGAGACTGCTATCGAAGCAAACGAAATTGTTGTCATGTCCAGTTGTAATTGGCTGTCACGGGGCCTCCAAAATTATCAGCTTTCCACCGGAATTGTCACTTATGTGACTGGGCGCGATGTCCTGCAATCTGCTCTCTCTCTCTCTCTCCGGCCCTAATTACATACAACGGAGGTCGGAAATTCACTCATTAGCAGAAAGACAGCTAACAAGGACAATCAGAATTTTCCAACTGGAGGAGAGAAGGGGAGGTTTGTGATCTATATGGCTCTGGCATTCGATATCCGGCCCCGAATATGGAATTGTTTACCCTGGTGAAAATGTGGAAATGGATTCAACGAAAACCATTCGTTAGTCAGTATATGTAACGTGATATTAATAACACCACGTAAACAGGCAGCATTGCTAATCGATGGCTCAAAAACTTTTAGCTCAAAGGGGCGTTAGCACAGATGGGTTATTCATCTCCAAACGGCGTTGTGAGTCGAATTATTAAAAACCTTGAATCTTTTTTCAAATTGTTGTTACCAAATATTATCGCCCTGTATTATATTTAAAGAAATTAAATAATGGAGAAGTTGCATGAATGTATACATTTTCTCGCATTGTGAAAAACAACGGTACCCAGAGCTATCAAATTTTGAACAACATAGTCCTCCACCCTTATATGGGCAACTGGAAGCCCGGAATTTGAATTTCGAATTTGTTTTATTATCTGTTTCATATTTTTCTAAAACATTAACGATTTTTTTATTAAAAACTCAACGAAAACGTGCAGTTGCAAAACATTGTAAGGACTAAATTTTTTTATTTCAGCGCGCGAGGATGTCTATCTGAAATTCTATAGATATGCTGTTTTTAAATAGTTTTAGCCCAAATGCCCTCGAAACGTGTATGTGTGTGTGAAAGAGGGAACGCTTGTTTGGACGTAATATAAAATCTGAAAGCTTTCAGATTAAGGTTTTTTTAAAATTTATTTTCAATATTTTTCAAATATGATATCTATGAGAGCAACGAATTTAGCCATTTATTAATGCATTTCACCTGAACATCTTAGCCCTGTTTTGCGAAAATGATTATTTTATGGATTATACCAACTGAAAGCTTTTTTGAAGACATAATGAGGAAAACTGGTGCGTGTTCAAGTTACACACAGAGAAAAACACGAAAAACACATTTTCGCGAAAATTAGGGCCTTCATTACACGTAACACGTGTAATCAAGGTTACACCGAAGAAGACTTTTCCATTTTGGCGAAAAATTGCGTAGTTTGGCGTCTTTTCTTTAATAGGCAAAAATGGTCGACGGGATTTTCCGTAATTATCGATATTTGAAATTTGGCAACAAGGTATATCATTAGACGTCAAGGTAGATCATATATAAAGGAAAAAATCTAAAACTTCATAAAACTATTTTATCATCGATGATAAACCAAATATTACTAATAAAGAGCATTTGACAACATCACGAATAGATGGCGTCGCACCGTTGGCCGTTGCCGTTGGTTTTTGCGCCACTCAGATGCTAGTCAAATTTGCCAAAAGTGGAGAATAAAAACCTGTATGTAACAGATGAAACGATAGCGCATTGGTAGAGTGTAGAAGCGGCTCTTTTTTCCATTTTGGTACTGGGTTCGGGCCTAGCTACAGAGGTATCGCGGAAACAATGTAAACAGCTTTTAAACGATAAAAGCGTTGCCGTTCAGTAACCCAGAAAATAGGAATAAATATGGTACCTTGTGGATGCAGTTCCATTATAGTTGATTTATTTGAGAGTATAGCAGACCTCAAATTGATCTAATGCTTGTCTAACTTTATTATTCAGTTTACACCATCTTTGAAATTCATATGAAAACAGTTTTCAGCACTCTCTCCATTAATACGCGATTTTATGGACTCTAAAGGAGCCGGAAGAGGAATATCACAAAAGAGTAAATTTCCATTCATGGCAATCTTAAAGTCTTCTACAAAGCCTACACAGCTTGTGCTTCAAATACGCATCAGTCAAGTCTTTGATGAAATATTCAAAAACAAATAGCCAAAAGACATACTACACATTACTTCAAGCTCAGGTCAATGAACGCACAGCACTCTCCCTACAAAGCACACAACCCTGCACAAATCCCATTCCTATGAAGGGAAAACTACAGATCATATAATAAATGCACTGAGGAGAAAGGTTCCTGGGCCAGAAGGTACACAACGGAATTATTAAAATAATTTTACTGGTGATTCCACATCTCCAGACATTCATAACTACATGTTGGAGACTATGTCAATTACCGATAAATTCCAGAGCCCCAGAAGTCGCTTTATTTCTGAAAAATCAGGAAGATCAAATCCTACCAGAGTCATATAGACCAGTATGCCTCTCGCCAGCTCCCGATAAAGCACATTATTGTCACTTATGTTTTAACTCTTCAAAAGCTCATTTTCAACTCTTCAAAAGCTACAACTATGATCATTACTTAAAGCATTGATGAACAAGCTAATGCAGCTTTTACTCGTAGCTAGTACGTATGATTCGTACCATCCGTACTTTAATGCCGTAATCGAAAACTGATATAGATTTCTTTCTACTAAATGGGAAAAATTAATAATGAATTTCATTGAATTGCCAAAAATACTTTTGCAATAAGATATAAAGCCAAAAATTTAATGTCTACACAGTGTATTGTTCTTTTCATTTCGGATGGCTCGCATGCTTGGAGAATTCTTCATGAAAAGAAGATATGTTCATTGTATTGTCAGCAGTTGTAGAGAAAGCTACATACCCTTGTTCTTGTAAGAATTCCTCCTATTGTTTTCGAAACTATTCTATATTTAGAAATAATACTTTCAAACCAGAGTCAAATAACACTTTGGAAAATTGTATACATGGAAAATTACCCCTTTGCGATATTTCTCATCTGACTGATTTAGAGCACATAGCATTCTGTGCTTATGAAAAGACAGAAATTATTGTATATTTAGGAATAACATTTTCGAAAGCAGTGTCAAATAACACTTTGGAAGACTGCATACATGGAAATTTACCCTTTTGCGATATTCCTCATCCGATTGCTTTCGAGCCCATAGCATTCTGTGCTTATGAAAAGACTGCTAAAACATGTTTTTATATTGTTTGTTTTACAGATGACAGTAAAATTAAAAAAAAGTGTGGATGCATTTATGTATATATGCATGTTAATATATAAGAAAACTACGTTAAAACTATTAAAACATTGCAATAAACTTAAAAGAAGTTTAAAATTTGTAATGTTATACATTAAAATCGTACATTTTAAAAAGGAAGAATACATACATAGAATACGTTGTTGTTGTTGCTAATGCTCACTTGTCTCACCTATAGTCAGCCCAAGCAAACGAAATTCTCGTGGCAAAAAGCGCAAGTTTACGCCTGTCGTTGGCAACAACCTTGAGAACCCTGCAGGAGACAGAAAGGTTTAGCTCAGTTCCGCCCTCACTTTTGATGGAAAGCACCCAGGGGGCACGGGTGCAAGGATATTCCCCCTGTTCCCCAACAACCAACCTTTCGAGAGGACTTTTGGCTCGCGGCATATTTAGAGTGCCCCCATGCCGCACAGACACTATACATTTACAAATATCCATGCCTTCTCCGATATTCGAACCCGGGCACTTCGGCACGGCAGTCTGCGACGCTAACCACTGTACCGGTTGGGCGGCTCACATAATATGTCATATACACTGGTGGGCAAAAATTAAGGACGAAGTCGAAAAATTAGCATATCAGCTGAACGAAGAGGCAGAGCGGACAGAAAGACCAATCAGGAGATTAAATAAGGTGATGTACGGTAGCACATGCGCAGATATGCAGGTAGACGTAATGGGGTAGTGTCTGAGTAGTATAAAGCATGTTGTCGGTGTAAGATCAGTATTTCTGGCAAAGAGATTGCACGCCGTATAGCAGTTAAAATCACATCGAGTTGCTGCCTCAGCGAGAAATGGCGAATAATCAATCTGTTAGACGACATCTGGATGCTTTTACCCGAGGTCGAATCATTGGGAAGTTGGAGGAAGGCCGCAGTGTGACAAGTGTGGCTGCAGAGTTCGGAATTGCTCACAGCATCGTTTCACGACTTTGGAGACAATTTCAAACTACAGGAACAGCTATCCGGGGGTTTAGTATTGGTCGTCCACGAGGAAACCACATCCGCAGATGACCGGTATATTGCCTTACAGGCCAGGAGAAACAGGCGGCAGACAGCGGGAGAAATCGCTAGACACACGACACAGGCCACTGGACGACCGATATCGTGTTTTAACGTGGCCAGAAGACTGCACGGTGGTGGTCTGTTTGCACGACGCCCTGTACGGTGTGTACTTCTAACGCCTGCCCATCGGAGAAGGCGTTCTCTGTGGTGCCGGGAACACCGGAATCGGAGAGAATGAATGGGAAGGAGTGCTCTTTACAGATGAGAGCAGATTCAGTCTGAGTAGCGATTCTCATCGGATACTCATCTGGAGAGAGCGGGGAAGCCGCAATCATCCCTCGAACATCATTGAAAGGAACAGGTATGGAGTTGGCGGTGTTCTCGTTTGTGGAGGCATCATGCTTGGTAGTCGTACAGATCTTCACATCTTCGACGCAGGATCAATCAACGGGACCCGTTATTGTAACGAGATTCTTCTTCCATATGTGCGTCTTTTTAGAGGCGCTATAGGTCCGCAGTTTCTTTTCATGGACGACAATGCACCATGCCATCGCACAGTAGCTGCCGAACAGCTCTTAGAGAGTGAGGATATTGAACGTATGGATTGGCCGGCACGATCTCCTGATCTCAATCCCATCGAGCATGTATGGGATTTTCTAGGCAGACCCTTGGCAGCTCGTACTTTACCACCAGTAACGATTCCGGAGCTTCGATTGGCGTTGCAAGACGAATGGGCAGCAATGCCTCAACAACTCATTGACACCCTCATTCTCAGCATGGGCAGACGCTGTGAAACCTGCCTATCAGTCAGTGGAGATCATATCCCCTATTAAAGACCGGATGTTTCTTGCTGGACACCCATCACAGGGATGTTTCGGCCTTCAGTCGCATTGCGCTCCATGCTACTTTTTCAATAAAGTTTCTTTTTATCCCTCTGATTTCTCTTTTAGTAAGTGTTGCTTACATTACTCATGTCTTTACGTATTGGGGATCTTACGGTATTAAATGTGTTGATTTGGAAAGCTTTTGTACAAAGTTATATTGAAAAAACCGTCTCGTCCTTAATTTTTGCACACCAGTGTATTTGTTTGTTTTCTATTTTTCTTCTGATGGTTTATTTTGATTTTTCTTTTAACATTTAAAGAATTCTAATTCTACATTTATAGAAGTTTTTGAAATTTATTTACTTAAATTTTAATTTTTGGTCTTTGCTAAAAATTGGTTCTAAATTTCTTTCTTTACGTATTTTCTGATCAATTTTCAGCGGCATAATGCACGAAAATTCTTGAAATGATTTTACATTTCTGAATAAATCTTTTTGTGTTTATATATAACAAGAATTAAATAATAATTAGAACACAAAATCGAAAACTCTAGCGCTTGAGCAGCTTAGACCTAAAACTCTAATTTTTTTAGTTTCGGAAAAGAAATCCTTTTATTAGGAAAAGATTATACTGTTCTGGAAGGTGAAAAAACTATTTTTAACAGGAATTATTGAACTTGAAAAAAATTAGCGAACTAATTTCAGCAATTAAAACAAAGAATTTTCCAATCTCATCTTTAAAATAATCATGAAAATAAGTAATAGTTTTTTTCTTTTTTGAAGCACTGATAAAAAAACGGTAAATTGATTATTCATAGTTTAATTTTCCAATTAGACTAGGCAGGGGTAATTAATCAAAACATTAAACAAGAATAATTAAGGAGTTCTGAATATATTTTTCGTCCTTTTTGACCATTTCTTGACCTTGAGTGAAGAAAGCAAAGAAATAAATTTTAAAAAATATACACTTTTCTTTTCTTTTCTTTTCTTTTTCTTTTTTTTTTTTTTTTTTCAAAAATTTACTCCTCATTCTCAAATAGTCAAAAATTCGAATCTCGAAAGAAACTTCAAAAAACAAACAAAAATTCAAAACAAAATTCAAAAATACAAAAAAGAAAGCATTATTACGTAAAATGTAACAAAAATGAAAGTAAAAAAATTGAAAACTCTAGACAAATATCTCATCAATTTTGTAATAAAAATACCAAAAGCCAAAATACACGAAAAGACTTATTTCGAAAATTCTTATATTTTAAGGAATTAGTGCTTGCTTTTTAGATTAAAAGTGCTTCTGAAATTTAATTGCTTTGCCTGTAAATAAAATTTAATGAAAGTTAATTACTATTTCCAAAATATTAGATATGGATTAAATCCTAAAATCTTCTATAAGGTTACAAATGAGAGGAATACGACCCGATCCCCCTGGTCTAAAAATAGACCTTATGATCTTGTTTTGGCCGTTTCTAAGAGCTACTCTAAGATATTCTCTGCCTCCTTTCAGCATGCCTTCATGGTGTAACGGTTAACACACTCGGGACGTATTTGAGAGGTCCAAGTTCGAGTCCCGGCTCGTTTTTCACATTTCCTGCTTCAAAAAAACTTAATGACTCTGCAGTGGCTCCCGAACTAAAAGGTAGTGGATGATGATTCTACACCAGTACAATTTGGCGACTGGGTTATTGGGAATATGAGACTGACGCGCTATTCCCTTCCTCCTTTCCGCATTTGAGAATGTGGAAGGAAACCTATGCAAAGGGTTTACAATTAATGTCTAAAATCATTGCATTAAAGTGAGAAAACGACCTCTAGTTAAATATTTTCTTGATAACGTAACTGTAAAGTATAAACTAAGCCAAAGTTGTTTACTATAGTGTGTTGCCAAGAAATTTGGCCAAAAAATGAGAAGTCTACTAATTTATTCTGAAAAAGAGTAATTGAGACTATTATAAAAAGTAGGTTTGCCAAAATAGGATGTAGAATCTTGGAGAAACAAGACAAAATGCCTAAACAAGGGTTAAAAACTTTCTGCCCAAAGTTACGGAAATCGAAAATAGTAAGATAAAAGAATAAAATCTTAAAGATAAATGAAATAAATCCGAATTTTAATTAATCGTAATTTTAATCAACGTATTGAATAAAAGTAGTAGCTGATCCTGAAGGTAATTAACTTCTATTCAAATATTCTTAATTATATGAAGCTGAATGAGAATTATATTTTTTAATATTTTCATAGAAATTTTAAAATTCCAGTGCTGCCCAACCGTATAATGGTTAGCGTCGCTGACTGCCGTGCCGAACGCCCCGGGTTCGAATCCAGGAGAAGGCATGAATGTTTGTAAATGTATAATGTCCGTGCGGCATGGGGTACTCTAAATATGCGGCGAGCCGAAAATCCTCTCGAGAAGCTGTTGGAAGGGGAAGAAGGATGGGATACCTCGAACCCGTTCCCCCGTGGTGCTCTCCATTAAAATTGCGGGCGGAACTGAGCCAAATAACATTGTCACCTGTAAGGTGCTGAAGACTGTTGCCAACGACAGGCGTAAACTTACGCCCCATGCTACGAGATTTTCGTTGGCTCGTGCTGACTATAGGTCAGACAAGTGAGCATTTGCAACAACAATAACAACAACAACAACACAATCTGAGTTAATTAATTTTATTGTGCTAAAGTTGAAATCTCTTAATTTAGTTTATGATAGTGGGATATTTTATACTCCCCCTTTTAAAGGGCGTCTAGGGTTTTTAGGGGATCCAATCGCCAAATCCTAGGCAGGGAAAATTATCATCAACCACCCTTTTAGTTCGGGCACCATTGTAGAGACTTTAGGTTAATTGGAAAAGCTGGAGAGATGAAAAATTAGCAACTCCTTTGCGGGGAATAGAACCACAAACCTCTGGAATATCGGCCCAACGTGCAGACCCCTTCACCACGAAGGCACGCTAGGAAGGCGGGAGAAGTACTTTATAAATTTACCTTTATTCACTTTCGAGTCACTATATTTTAGAGACTGATTTTCAAGATATATAAAAACTTCATCATTCCGGTTCATGACCTGTAAAACATTTTTTACTGGGCCTAATTTTATATGCAGATGTAAAAGCAATATCTTATTTGAATTCGCAAGTGGATCATACGAAATGTCACGTTTTTCTTGTATAAACAATTCTTTCGGCGTGAGTATATTTTTTAACTTATCTACGTCTGTTCAGGTAGCAAGCGACATATCCTATATAGTAGTAAACCTAGAAAAATAAACATTTTACTTCACTCTTTATCTCGCAATAATTTTGAGAAAAAAGTGTAAGGCATCATATATCCATTGCCTTTCTAGTAGTACATTCACGTCTAAAAATGTTTTCCCTGACAATGCTGAAGATTGCTGCAGTTGCTATGCATACATGCATATGCATTTACAGAATAAAAGTTGTATTCTCACTGCCGCGTATAAGCATGTATTCAAAAGGACTTTTCCCTTTGCTGTATACATGTTTCCTTCTGACAAATCTCATCGACGGGAATGAAACTTTGCACAATATTGGCTGAAAAAAAAAACGGAGTTTCTTTAAATGCAATTTAAATTTCTCTAGAGCATTGCTTGTAACCTAATGGGAACCGAAACCCTGAAAAAGATTTGTTTGTAGGAAGATTTCGTGAATCGATCTCTGCTTTGTTTATGATTTACCGAGAATTCAAATGACATTTGAAGCTATGTTGTAGAGCAAATGGAAATATCTGATGCCGACACCAAACGACTTCCTTGTAAGGCTTATTAATATATATAATATTATAGCAAGCCCATATACAAAATTTCAATATATGCATACACACATAGATACATTCGTAAATATGTACGTTCAGATATAACGAAAAAATTACATTTTGAGTTCATTTTAAATCATTTTTGTAATTCGTTTCGGAACACAGAGTGCTTTAATTTGTCCGTATGTTCAGACGTCTCTCAAAATATATTGTCTAAATGGATTCGGGAATGGTCAAAATGGATATTTCCGTTGAAATGTGATATCCGACATTTTTCGATGTTGCAACACTTCTCTTTACTTCTTACAAGGACGTAAAGGGGGAAAAATAATTGCTTTCCTATGCTTAACGTGCAGGCAATAATATTCAAGCACTTTATTTCCATTATTCCATTCTCCCGCTTTCCTAGCGTGCCTTCAAAGTGTGGTGGTTTGCACGCTGAGCGCATATTCTAGAGGAACGTGAATAGATTACCGAAGAGAGCGTTGCTTATTTTTCATCAATTCTGCTTTAAAAATAAACCTAATGTCTCTATAGTGGCGCCGGAATTAAAAGAGTGTTGGACGATGATTCTCCTTCCCCAAGATTCGGCGACTAGGTCCCATGAAAACCCCAGTCGCCCTTTAAATAGGGCAGTATATAAGATATATTTTTCCCACTTGCCTACCATGAATTGGTGGTTTAGTGATCTGCGCACTGGCCGGTATTCCAGAGGTCCGTGGTTCGATTCCAGGCGAAAGCATTTGATCATTTTTCACCTTGCCTGCTTCCAAAAATACATAATATCTCTATAATATCTATTCTGGTCAATGAAACATGATATTATTTATTATAAAATGCCGTATCATAGAGTATTTTGCTTTCTTATTTATCGACAACACAAAAGAACTTACTTTTAAACATGCGGGGAAAAGGTTGCTAATTCATATACGCTATCTAAAACTGCTAAAGCACTTCAGTCCTGTGAACATCAGCATGTAGATAACCGGTGGCGTGCGATATCAACTACTACCTCTGGTTTAATTTTATTTTACCGAATTGCTGAAATTTAAAATGTGTTAAATTTTGTGCGTACAACATTGCTCTGATTAAAGTAACATCCTTCTAATGACAATAAGTACTAACTTGTCCCAGAATTATCTGGTTTACTTGCTCCTTCAGAGGAAATTTTGTAGCCAATATATTGATATAACAAAATTCAGGTACTTTCTTTATGCTTTGTTTAGAAATCAGTTTGACTGTATCGTCAGATAAAAATCTATGACAGATTCTAGTGCACACTACTTCAAAAACTAAAGTAATAACAGAACCATAGTCTCTCTAGTTATCAATCTACACACTATGACCGGAAATATGTTGAGCTGAAATATCTTTGGTTCTCAGTTAAAAGCGGCTAATCACGAAACAGAAGATGTAATTTCCTTTTTGTTGATTGGCTGTTGACAGAAAGGAAACTAACTCGGCCTTTAGAGCACTCCTTTCTAAAGATTATCTGCAGAAGTACACACCCTGTTCGAATTTGTTATTTAACATTTTTCGTATTTTCTTTTCCAGCACTGTAGCCAGTAGATATGTAACCGGGATATTTAATTTCGAAATTTGCATTTTTTGCTTCTTTTTCAACTTGCTTCGAGGGAGTGATTAATCATGTTAAAATAATTCGACGAAATAAGTTTAAATGAAGAGCAGATAAAAGTTCGTATATGTTAATACTGTTGTTTAAGTTCTAATTTTGCAGTTAGAAACATTCATACTCAAAGCTGTCCAAAAGAGTTTTAGTCCTTTTACTTTGGCACCACACATTTATCGTCCACACAAATTTTGATGATTAGTATTCCCATTATGTGTTACATTTAGAGAAATTAAATAATAAATAATCCCCATAAGTGTATATTTCTCAAATTGGGATAAAAAAACGGTACCTAGAACCATCAAATTTTGAATGACGTAATTTTCCACCCGAATATGGGCATCTGGAAGCCAAATCTGGAATCTCTTTTATTATCTATTTCATATTTTGTAAAACTTTAACGAATGTTTGATTAACAAACTCAACGATTTCAAAGCGAGCAATGGCACCACTGTACAGGAAAAAAAAAAAAAAAAAAAAAAACAGTTTTGTCTCCAGCGCGCGAGACTGTGTATCCGAAATTTTAAAGATATGCTGCTTTTAAAATTATTTTGTGATTTTGCTGTTGAACTGAATTTTATGGTTTCAGTGCGCAGATCATGATATTCAATAAATAAAGGTAATCCACAAAACGTTAAAAAAACGCCTCTTTGTGAGTAATATAAAATCTGAAATCTTTCAGATTTTTTTTTTAACTCTTTGTTAATCCAAAGGGACAATTTGCCCTGAAGGACTATTATTTTCGTTTTGACATTTTGCGTTGGTTCATTATATATGTCCGATTCCCTTTTAAAATTGTTGCCACCCAATATTATCGCCCTGTAATGTATTTAAAGAAATTCAATAATGAAGACTCTTGATAAATGTATGCATGTTTCTCGCATGGGGATGAAATAACGGTACCTAGAGCCATCCAATTTTGAATAACGTGCGTTACCACCCGAATATAGACATCTGGAAGCCCTAATTTGGAATTTGTTTTAATATCTATTTCATATTTTGTCAGACATTAAAGAATTTTTGATTAAGAAACTCAAAGATTTCAAAGCAAGGAGTGGCAGCACTGTACAAAAACAACAACAACAACAAAATTATCTCTAGCGCGCGAGACTGTGTATCAGAATGTCAAAAGAAATGCTCATTTTAAAATTATTTTGTGATATTGCTGTTGAACTGAGTTTTATGGTTTAGATGCGAAGAACATGATATTTAATAAATAAAGGTAAGGCACAAAACGTTAAAAAATCTTCCCTTTGCACGTAATTTCACATCTGAAAACTTTCGGATCTTTTTTTTTTTTTTTTTTTTTTTTTTTTTTAACTTTAAAACCGGTTCTATACATCTACTATTTGTCTATTTTACCAGAATACCTAAATAGAAGGATTTTCAAACAGAAGTTTACAGAATAATAATTTTGAAATCCAGCCGGTCTATAGAGTGACCCCCCCCCGATTGTGTCACGAGCCTTATTTTCTAGTTTCTTTTTCTACTTTGATGTTGAATATTACGTATTAGTGGATATAGCTTTAACTTGTGAGTTGGTAATAACTAAATTTCATGTTATGTGTCGTTCCCGTGTGAAGCAGAAGAAAATGTGTGTTTATTAGTTTGTTAGTTCTGTATTTTGAACCAAAGTCAAAAATACATTTTTAGTTATTACCTTTCCTGTTGTATTGATTTAGTGGGCCGAAATCTGATAGGTTATAAAGTTAGACCAGAATTAATTAAAAGAGAGCTTAACCTTATGAAATGACATTTTTAATTTACCCTTCAAAATTAATATACTTGTAATTTCTTAACAAAGAAAATCCTAGCAAAATACATAAACTTCTTTATTTAAATATGTAGCAATTATTTTCCACAAGTGAAGTAGCTACAGTTTCAACTTCAGCAGAACATGAAATTTATATAGTCAAAGATGTACTGAAAATATATATACATGAAATTTGTATAGTCAGATGTATACATATAATCTTCTAGGTCTTAAGCAACATTGAAGAAAAGAGCTTTAGTTTTATGATTTTCTGCTAAAAATCTTCTAAATATTTTTCAGAGCTGTTGTCGCTTTATCTCATTTATTAACAGCTTGCTAATGTAATGTAAAATAACATGACACATAATGTCTTTCTACCTTGGAAAATAACCATTGCTAATAAAATAATATTAGTTTTGGATTGTACAATTCCAACAACGTTGGAGCATTATAATATGTTATTATCTGTTGTTTTTGTGACTTACTTAGCTTACCTTTCTGACAATAATATCAGAAATTTGTCGTGGTAAGGACTGCAAGATTGCGCATGTCGTTG
This sequence comes from Stegodyphus dumicola, assembly GCF_044657685.1. NCBI lineage: Eukaryota > Metazoa > Arthropoda > Arachnida > Araneae > Eresidae > Stegodyphus > Stegodyphus dumicola. The sequence goes on from NC_140769.1 coordinate 137,369,837, forward strand.
GAAAGAACCTTTAGCACCATACAGGTGACAATACGACTTTGTTTAGTTCGGCTCCTATTTTTGATGGAGGGCACCCCGGGGACGGGGACGAGGGTGTCCAACCCCTCTTCTCCTACCATCAACTTCTCGACACGATTTTAGGCTTTCCGCATATTTAAAGTGCCCCATGCCGAACAGATACTATACATTTACAAACAGCCATGAATTCTCCCGGATTCGAACCTGGCCTCTTCGGTACAGCAATCAGAGTCGCTAACCACTATCACGGCTGGGCTGCCACTATATTTTTTATCACGCATTAATTGGTGTTGGAATCCCCTATAACAACAATGTTGAATTGGCCATTTTCGACGTACCCAGTCTCAAAATCTACTCTAGATACACGCTTGAAATTTTTTTGATAAATAAAGTATACCCATCTGATTATACTGAAATGAGCTTTTGAAATATTTTGCATATTAGAGTAATTTACAGAATATTTTGTTAGGCATGGTAAACTTTAACACTTTTCTTACACAAAAAATGTCCTTTTTTTTTTTTTTTTTTTTTTTTTTTTAGAATTTGAAAATGCAAAAATCCAAAATCATCATTTTTTGACAATTTTTGACTTCTAACACTCCTTAAGCATTCATGTGACTTATCATATGAATGCATTATAATGCCATTGAGCTGAACATAATTTCTTTTTTTTCCCAAGATACAGTGATCTTCGATTTAATTTTAGTATAATAATCCCTATAAATTAATTGCAGTGCTCCACACTGATCACCATCATCCAATAGATCACCGGTGCTTGGTGTTCTTGACAGTCATCTACAGTTTAAAATTTTTTGTTAAATGTATAGATAGTGTCAAGAGGGGGAAGGTATTTCATTTAACGCATTTATCCTGAAAACAATAAACATGAGACTCACTGGTCAGCAAACTGTATAGCTGATTGATGTCATAGTAGCTTAAATGAACTAACGGGAAATACGGAAACAACACACTGCAGAATTTCAACGTCAGATTTATTTATCCCTAACTACACGAACAACTGAATACATTTCGATGATAGAAGCCGTTAGCACAATATTACGACTACATCATGGTTCAGTGCATTTTGTTGCCGCCACATAAATCATGGCACTGCCCTATGCGGTCACTGTCTACTGATAACTCACTTTTGACCAAAGACCTTGATGATTACTGGCCGTTTTCGGTTAAATATTATTTCAATAATTCTTCTAAATTTTCTACATCGATGCACATCGACCGATGATCGCCCATCCGCAGAACATCAATGATTAAAGAACTTTATAGCCATCGGTGCCTTTCAGTTTAAATTTTACGTTAACAGAGGATTTCCGCGAACATTTAAACTGTTTCCGTACCTTACGCTGCAGTATCGTGCTATCTTTCTCGAGACTTGACAAGTGCTGGCATTGAACGAAGTGTAAGATATATATGAAAGAAAAACACGACAACGAAAAAAATGCTCCTTTTCTTAAAACTCCCATCTCTTATTTTAATTCTTGGCGAATTGCTACCTGTGAGGTTTGAAATTTAGCGCGTAAGCTAAAACAGTATCAAAATATTATGTACAAGACCATAAAATAAGAAATGGAATATATCTTCGGTACTTTATCGTAGTTGTTCGTTTAACCCCAATTTTGAAGCTAATTCTTTCAAAATTATCTTCGAAAGGCTTTTCAGTTGATTAAATGAATTTCCTGGAAGACTTTCTTCACCAGTGCGTATCTTCTTTAGTTAATAATATTACTAGAAAATCATTTTCTGAAATGCTTTGAAAACTCTAATATATTAGCTTTTCTACTTTTCATTGCTAGTTTTCTCGCCCTTACATTCTTTTTCTCTTTTATATACCCCATTAATATTCCTTCGGTGTCTTTCGTTCAGTAAAACATTTCTCAGAGTAACATAATAAATAAGCATTTCTCAGAGTGCTGTCATTCGGAAACGCAGGAGACCTCTAATTTTATTTTTAAGGTAAATAGTTCTATAATTAATCCGTAAAGAGAAATTTATAAATAAAAAATTGACTTTATAATTTATTGCACCGCCAACCTACAGGTATCCGTTTTGCAAAGGTTTTGAAAATCACTTTTATTTTAATTACCTAATTAACTGATACAAATTTAAAACGTTTAATTATAATTTTTCCAACTGATAATTTTATGGACATATACAGCATTATATTAAATAATACTGCAGTGATATTTTATTACTGATCCAATATACCCCGCAGCAACTTAGAGAATTATTTGGCTTTATAATTTAGAGAATTATTTGGCTTTATAATTATTTGGCAACTTCGAGAATTATTTGGCTCTATAAATAAATCTACTAGATATTCAGAATTGGCTGAATCGCAAGAAGATATGCAGTTCAAAGACAAAGACTCAATAATGTCATTCAGAAACGGAACGTGATATCTACAAAGCGAATAACTTCCAAACCCATTTCCCAGATGCCCGCATTATTTCAGAATAAAATCAGTTAACTGAAAATAATATTTCCACAAACGTTTCATTCACAATATATCTACATGTTTCGGCACTCCCGGAAGTGGAAGCTTTTGATGAAATATTCATCTGACTATGTTCGTTTTCCTTTTCGGTAAATTACATTCAATATCATAATGCTCTGTCAATGCTCATTCAGAACTTCGGCGATTTATTCAAAAACATTTTCGATATGCCAGCATGTTGTAAGGAATTTTGTTAATGTTTAAATAATTTTCGTGAAATTACATGTAAATTGTTATATTTCTTGTATAATGAATGCAACGTGAAAGGAATCGGGATGCACAGTATTGCCAGAAAAATAAAATTACAGGGATAAGTTTATTTAACATTGAGGTAAATGGCAATCTCGCCAGTTTGCTCGGAAACACCATGACCAGCTTGGTCCTATCTTGTCATTTTGCGTCTCTACGGACTGTACTTTCATGAAATATGAGAAGTCAAACGTCAAAGGTCCACTCTTCATTTGTGTTGTAAAATTCGCGCAATAAACCAGCAAATATGTGCTATATTCGTATTCGTAGTTTTCAGTTCAGTTCAGAGTATTGACAGATCACTGTGCGAGATTGCGAATTTGAGGCTGCCTGTGTTCACAGTTCTTAGTAGTTTCAAGTAGTATAACTACTGACTGTATTCTCGCATACCAAGAAGAGCTGTACGCGTAATTCTGTGTGAAAAGTTCCAGAACTGTGAAGTGTGTTTGGAAAATTAAAATTCATCAAGGTATGATCGGTTATGTATGCATTCAGTCCATTACGAACCCGTACGTACGTAATAAAATAAAAGCTTTCCGTTATCCATATGGACAAACGACATTGGAAACTGGACATTAATCTGATTACAGAATAAATGACATGCTGATTGCAAAATAAAATGGACATTTTATTCAAAAGATGATATTGTTGTTGATGTTAGAAATGATGTTTTTGAAGCCGGCCTGAAATTTTTAAATCCTTAGAATTACGTAATTATTAATTTATCTTCTATATTGTTGTGTGATGGTTATCTTTGCAAAGAATGTACGATTTTTCATTTTTGTTCACGTAAACCAGAGAGTAGCCATTTCTCAGAAAATTGCTTATCAGCAAAGTATAAAACTCTCAATTTATTTTAAAGATTAGATAAGAGATTTTTATCCGGAATAATTGAATATATATTTCCAGAACTTACTAGTTCATGCTCTGTTCTGCTCTAGAAATTGCAGCATGCGAAGTCCATTGGTCGTATTCTGAAAATTATGCAAATTATTTAAAATCTGTAGAGTTACTCACTTTGTATTTCTCAGTTACCGTTGGAAGTGAAGAATCTTAAGAATTGATATTCGAATAATTCCTTGACTTTGTGTGACAGGAAACAACAAGATAGAAGGATAACTAACTCTTTATTATTCCAACTAAGGTTTAACAAAAGTCCGTCTTGGAATGTACAATAAAGCCGACACTTCGGCTTGAACTTAAGAGACTAAAAATAACACTAAACTAATTTTAACTAAAGAGACAGAGCCGAAGCTATCAAGATTCCAACAGAGTTGGCCCCTTAAAGTTAATAGACTGTGAAGCTATCAAGAGCCAAAAGTACAGCCGAGCGTAATAATAGCATACAAGAGAGTAGCCTAAAAAAGCGGACGCGTGCAGACAAAATACCTGCTATCTCTCTCACTAACACCGAAGAAGTTCGCGGTTAAATACCGCTCTTCCTCATTATGTATTCAGATGTGATTCTAACACTACGTTCTGGCCGGAAGTGGTAAATTGAAGTTAAGAATCGATAGGAAAGGAACTTTAACTCAAAATTTAACTGTTAATAAAATGAACATGATCCTTACAAATTAAAACACATAACACGATTTTACGTTTACAAAAATGTAAGAACATTTTATAATTGACATATTTATTATCGCATGAAAGTTAGGAATTTCTTAGCATGAGGGCATATAACTTCGAATATCTGCCTACGTATAAGATTGTCGTAGTAATTTTAAAAACTCGTTGTATGTACAATAGAGCAGCATACCAACATGTGCTGACGCACATAAATATTTCTCAGTAAATTTTATGAAATTCTGCAATAATTCGGGGGCCTCTGTCACATAATTTTTTTCTCTTCATGTTGTCTTTATCTTCATCCTCTTCTTTCTCCTCACCCTCTTTCTCCTTTCCCAGAACACGTCCTAGTATTTCGTCATCATTCTGATAGTGTGTCATGGGAACAGAACTGTCTACATCCATCCAAACCTACACTTCATCTTCACTAACACTATTCGTCTTCGGCCATGTAGCAAACGTCAAGATTCGGATACAGACACCAAGATGCCTTTTAAAGCAAAAAGAATTTTTCTCACCCGACTCATCATCTGCGAACATCATCATAGTGCCAATTCATACCAACAGCGACTTAACTAATGCTCTTTATTTGTCCAGGAAAGAACCAAAATAAATACGGCTTTGCTATGGTGATTGTTTCTGAAAAACCATTGGCTTTACCTTCAACTTTCACACATCGACACATATAAAGGATTAGTAATTCATCTTTATATTTTGGATGATTCATTGGTTGGGTGAGGCTTGTTAAGTAGGGCGGGGAAACATAACACAAGTATTAAAACTATTAAACCGTTATTTATTTTTTTAATCTCAAAGGACTTTAAATTTCGAATTTAAATTAAGACTTTCAAAAGTGCCGCTTTTTTAATATTGCAGATTAATTGGTGCTGGTTACGAGGGATTTTAGACTTTATCTAATTGATATACATTAAAATGCATTTGATGTGTAATACAAACTGACTGATAATTTTGATGAATAATTGTAAGTTTATTGTGATTAATAAAACATACCATATATTACGCAAATTTTACAAAATTATATTTTTTTTCAAAAAGTAATTCTGTGATATTACATTTGCTTGTTTCAATCAGTCATGTTGTTTACCAAACGAACTTAAATCATTCAAATATCTTCCGTTCTGCTCTGGTAATTTCTTAATTCCATGCTCAATAAACACGTGGTTTTTACTTTAAAAAAAAAAAAAAGAAAAAAAAACTCAACCAAGTGCAGTTTGAGGACATTGTAAAACTGTTTAGCGTTCGGGAAGCGTTGTAAACTTCGAAATGAATGATAAGTTGATGGTGCAAGGTCGGGGCTATATGGGGGATGCGATGTCACTTCCCAACCAAGCTTCAATAATTTCGTGCGTGTTGCTAAAGAAGTGTGAGGCCTCACATTATCGTGGTGGAATACGAATCTTTGCAATTTGCCAATTCTGGCCTTTTCTCTTTTATTGCTTCCTCCAGTTTCATAGGTTGTTAGGGGTAAATATCTGACTTGGTCGTTTGGTTGCTTCGAAGCAGCTAAAAAAGTACGCAGTATCTTTGTAATCCCACCAAACTGAGACCATTATCATTTTCTGAAGCAATTTAGCTTTCGATGTCATGCTTGGACCGTGATCTTTTACTTTAATGTTATTGTAGACCATCCATTTTTCGTCACCGGTTATAATTCGTTTCATAATAAGCCCGACTGTATTGCGTTTGAAATGCACATCGCAAGTACTGATTTGATGTGTTAGGTGAATTTCTTTCAATTCGTACGGAACTCACATATCGAGTTTCCTAAACGTGTCCAGAAAGCTTACGTGATATTCAGTTGCTGTGTGTGATACATTTAACGTGTTTACATTCTCTCGCACGTTATATAACGATTCTATTTAACTATGGCTTTAATTTTGCTATCATCAGTTTCAGAAAATTCGCCAGAAGGCTGGTCATATTTAGCCTTTATGAAAATAAAATAGTAAAATATTTTGAAAATGTTTATTTTTGAACCCTAAGTTAATTGACCTTAAAGTAACAGTTGTGAACAAAAATATGCGGAAGTTTTTCTATAGCACCCTAAAAGCATTAGCTGCCAAGCAAAACGAAAACAAAATATAAGATTAGTAGCAGAAGAATAACAAAACGAACATAACGCTATCTGTTTGGGCAAACCGATTATTTTGTTGCCAACCTAATATTATAACAAAACACGCGGAAGCTAAGTACCGAGGAAAATGAAACGATTATGAAGAATTTCCTAAGAGAAACCAGCTTGTATTCATATTGCATATGTTGGAAATTACGAGAATATTCATATAGAAAGTACATCCGAGCTCCAATCAAATAGTTTATTGATTTTAACGACAATTGAGTGGTGTATCAATAAACATAGACCCATGTAAATTAAGATTTTACATTTATTTACTTGCTCATTATTTCCCATTTATTATTTCGTAAATATTAAAATGTAAAAATATAATTTTTTATATTTACCTACCCATCTTCAGCGTTTAGACAGCTAAATTTTACTCATTTTTTCATTTGAAATGAACAGAATAATAACATCTCGAAGATGTTTAGTTTCCTATTTTCAATGAAATGAAATTCGAAATTTGAGGACACTGTTGCTAATCGAAAGTGAATCAGCTGTTTCATTTACCTAGAAATTACGAAAATATGCTTCTGAATATAGTGTAAAATATATCATATAAAAATGACATGATTTTAAATGGATTACTTAATAAAATTTTGCAAAACTTGTTATTATTGTACCACGAGTGTCATAAATAAAATGTGTTTGCAATTGCAACAACAAATCGGTGTCCACCGAAAAAGTCGCGGAGAAAACGTTGCAGTACAAAGCACCGGGGTATAAATGAAAGAAAACAGAAATCATCGCAGTTCTAGAACATCATGGTAAAAAACACCGTGGTCGAAAACAAAGTGATTCAAAAACTTCGCAGTTTAAAAACATCGTCCTCGAAAATATCGTGGTAAATTATAAAGTAACTACAAATCATCGCATGACGATAACATCGAACATATGCTTTTTAAGGTTTTAAGAGATGTAAGTACATTTTCGAATAATGATCTGGGAACGCAAGAAGGAAAAACGGGTATTTTTACTTTTATATTTCATACCTTTGCATGAACTAATAAATTTTTGCTGAAAACGTAAAAAGGAAAACTTAAGCATTTTAAAATTGGAAATGAGCAGAAAACTAATACAGCTTTACAGTACTTAATAGAATTTTGAATTCACATAGTTAATTAACAAATGTTATTAATAAATTAATCTTTTATTAAATTTTATTGGTAATATTTCACGAAAAATACAGTCTACAAATTTTTAGAAAAAGGAAGATAAATAATTGCATGAAGTTACCTCTATACAAATTGCTTAGTTAATCATCAGATTATTTTCTTTCCGGTTTGTTTCCCACCAGCGGCCGAGCGGTAAAGTCGCTGAACACTGGTAGTTCGGTCCGAGGTTCGAATCCCGCGAACGGGCCTGCTGCATAGGTGTTTTCGCGGTTTTCCCCATGTGTAACGTGTATACGAGCCAGTTTCCCTTAGAAAGTCCTCCACGAAGACATCCCTACCCTTAGGCAGGTAGCCCTAGTGAGCTTTGCCATAATTAAATACACATACTTTCCGGTTTGTTAATCTGTCACTGTTTTAGTAAAAATTATATCTTTTTTTGTTTCCGTTTATTCTTAAATTATCGGTAACATTTTTACCCTCTTTTCTTCTTGCACTCTAAAATCATTATGCGAAAATGCACAGTTTGTTTTTACGTTAATTTTAATTTTAATTTTTTTAATTGTTTTAACTGTATTTGAAGTTTTATGGTTTTCTGCATTTTACAATTTTTTATTAAGATACTTAGAGTTTTTGTGTATTTTTGCCGCGAAATGAGATTTGAATTAATTGAATGAGAAATATATCGGTAGGAAATTCGACGAAATAAGTTTAAATGAAATGCAGGAAATAATGTGTATAAATTAAGAGCCATACAAGGAAGTCATGTGGTGTACACATCTAAAATTTTTCAGATATAATTAGAGAATGTAGCTCAAAATCTTTATGAGCTTTCGGATCAAGAAAATTGTTAGTCATTAGCAAATTATAATAATCTCAGAAGCAGGATTAATTTCTTTTATAAAACCTGCGAAGCAATACACAGAGTAAAAATAATTAAAATTTTTGCTTACTTATTGACAGTGATGAGATTGTCATCTCTTTGTGGGACGCTAATTAAAATTTTGAGTAATTAATTAAACTTCGCTATAAGGCTTTCTATTTAACAATACTTTCATTTTATTTCAAAAGAGTTACCATTTTCTGACGCCTTACCAGACCATAACTAGTCAAACTTTTTTTTTAATTTAACCGAAAAATACACGGACATTGCAAAACTATCGATAACTTTAAAACGAGCTCACGCCTAATAATCTTAAGTGCTAATTAATACGAGAACGGATTCTCAAGAGCGTGTTTTTAATAAAAATTTAAATTAATTTGGATTACACGAAACTGCAATTAAGTTAACAACTTACATCAAATAAAAACATCAAAAACATGGTTCGCTTTGTCTTCAAGCTGATAAAATGGATAAATGGCTACAAATAAAAACACATTCATAAGAAAAAAACACGTTGTACGGTTTTAGTTAAATGCTCTAAGAGGTAATTTATTTTTAGATATTGCAATATTCTTGATTTTTCATGTATGGCTAAAAGCAAATCCCTGCGGTTTCAAACAATAAAAAAAGTTCAATCAAAACCACGGAAATAATGTTAATTGAAAGCATTCATTCCCAAATTATCTATATCATTTCTTTATTATTATTTCTTATTATTTACCAACCAATTAAGATTATTCGATCTTCTTTGGTTGAATTTATTATTTTCCTCAAATGATTTTTACCACCTTTTTTAATTCCCTTCTTCTATTACTTTTGCTAACCTTCACCTATTTTTTCCAATACATTCTTTCTATTATTAGTTCCATTATCTTTCATGGTCCATTATTTTCTTTGTTTATTTGTTATTATTTTTTTTGTTATTTTTATGGTCCATTATTTTCTTTGTTTATTAAAATGTATTAATGTTTAAATACAATTCGTTTACGTATGTTCTACAATAATATGCTTTGCCATAAAATGAATATGAATTTTATGATAATAACAAGATGGTTTCTACGAATGTATCGTCATGAAGAAATGTTCCACATCGGTGCAAATAATTCCATGTGGTTAGTGTGTATAGGGTTTATATTTATTTTAACTAACATTTATTTTAAGTTTAAGCTATCTTTCCTGTCAAGCTTTTACTTTCTCCTGGAATTGCCAATGCCAGAGTATGTAAATTTTAGTAGAACGCGCAAAGTACTCAAATTTTCAGCGGAAGTATTTTTGAGTTAAATAGAAGGTAAACGAGTTTGTAGGTGTGCTTTCTTGATTCACGAGCGTGAAGGTTGCTAGGTAGAAATTTAAGAACCGCGCGTTTCGGCCTGTGTGCTTGCTTCGGCAGTTAGTTGAATCTTTCAACTTCTTATTCAGAAAGTTTGCTGAAATCTCAGCTGTATCTTAGAACGCGGTTAAGTTAGTCACGTTTATAGAGCCTCGTAGGTAGTGACCTTGTTATTTATTCATCCTGCTTATTTATTTTTAGTTGTACTTTTCGATTTTTAATTAATCGCCGGGTCGGCGAAGTTTGTGAGAGTCAAGTGAACGCATCTGTAACTTCTAAAGTGGAATAAAAAGGGAGGTAACCCTTCTTAAGAGTTTGTGTAATTTCCAGTTCATAGCAGTCACTACTACTGTTGCTGGCAAGTTGGGGCCACGCAACACCACAAGTTTAATGTGAAAACATAGAGAAAACTACACAATCAGGGAACAGAAAAGATAAAAAGTCACTTGATAGAAAAAGCACCTAGTGGACAATCTCCTAGAAAAGTAGCTCCTCGAGCATAACTGGAGACAAGACAATAATATCTAGCTATCAGGCGCGTTGCAATAAAAATTCAGCTTTTAGAAGAGGATATGATCACTCTTGAAAGCGATACAGGAATTGCAACCTCTGCCTATACTGAGGACAAAGTTGTCAAAGATCTGTTGAATCATATCTCTCAGTTCCTCTTTTATCGTCATTTCATCTGCGAAATCTTTTATGGCGGTTAATGACGTGAAACCAATTGTCTCCCAAGAAGGTCACAGACGCGTTCTGTAGAAGGGTGATCAATGTTATGTTATATGAATAGACGACGTGTCCTGTGACCTTGCATGTCAATATATGCGTTAAATATATTCACTGTCCAAGAACTCTGCAACAGCTACTGTGCTATGAGTTGTAGCAATGTCATCCATGAAGTACAGACCCACAGCATCTCAAAGCAGATGCACGTGAGGCAAGAGAACCTCGCTGCAGTACTTATATTTTCAGGTAAAAGCATGCGGGATGTTAGAGATGTATCATAGATCAACTGGTAATGCTTTTCCATACTAACTATCCCCCCCTCAAAGAATTAAACTGGAACACGCATAACAGCTCACTAAGAAAAAGATCCAGAGTTTATCTGTTATGGTACATCTATGCAATTCCATCGTACACCACATATCTTATATTTATTAAAAATAATTGCTTCTGACATGATAAGATTGCAATATAATTTAAGTACAATTTAAGGTTCATAAATTAAATTGAGAGCCTCTGTTTTGATGTAATAAAAGTAACAGATAAACAGGACATAATATAGTAAGAAAAAGAATATAATAGAAACCGGCGTCTATAATGAGCAGACGATAATGGCATACGTTGTAATGGTAGGGCTACATATAGATCATGCTTGTGTAGCCTCTTGCCCACGATAAAACGAGATATCGGACGTCAAATAGACTATTGTAAATGCCCGCTGGCTGTGGCCTGTCCATTTTCGCCTTGTATGATAACATACAGGTCATTTGCTACGGTTGCTTCTTGTGAACAAAACGGCTGAACGTTTGGAAGGCTGTTCCTGTCCTTTGAAATACTCTCCATTCTCATGAAACGATCTCGATATCTTCTGCCGCACTTGTCACACTTCAAGTTTCTTCCAGTTGCTTTCAGTTTTCCAATGACCTGAAACTGGTAAAGTGATTTAGGTGACGTTTCCTGAATTTTGACCACATCACACGATAATAGCACCTTGATGTCATTGAAACGATTGTAAACCGAGAAATACCTTTCATCGAACTGATGAGCGTACACCGCCTGTGTGCTTCACACACCTCCCACATTTCTCCTCCTATGTCATGCACCATATATGCACATGCTTTATTATACTGGTCCTAAGTCTATTTCCTAATTTATCTTTCGGTCCGTTTTGTTGCCTTGCCCCGCCTTAGTGCTGATTTCTCCTAGTCTTCCTTAATTTTGCCTACCAGTATAGAATGATTATTTTCTCTGTTTTATTGAATTTAAGCATAACTGCCGACGTTAATAATCCTCAGTCAACCCTTAGGTTATCATTGTGCGTAAAGTAGTAAGTTTTATAAGTTTATTAAAATGAACTTAACCAAAGCACTCCGAAGACTGGCAATACCAACCGTCATTGGTAACTTATGGAATGACACTCATCCTGTAAGGAATTATCACAATCCCCGGTGCTTGCTCTTATAATGAAAGCGATTAGCATGGCCAGCTAAAAGGTAAAAGATATGTGTTTCGAATCCTTCAAATAGCACTATTGATTTTTCATGTTTTCTCCAGCGGAAGCCCAACAGTCTTTACAGTGGCTTCGGTATGATTCGTCACCATCTGGATTTGGTAGAGTGGATCCTGCTTGCCTGCACAGTCCGTTACATGGGAATCTTGGGGAAGTCAAGCATGACTTTTAGCATATCTGTCTCCAGAAGCTTAATAGAATTAAATTGGTGACCGGACTAAATTGGGAAGGAAAATGAATTGTCAGCACATTAAATTCGTTGTCTGGATCCCTTGCCACTTCTCAGCCGTTCTTAAAGCGAATTAGAATTATCGCATTACTTCATGATCTAAGGGATTAGAACTTTTTACGTTTCCTCGAAAAAAAAAGATTTATAATATTTTTGAACTCTGCGGGATGTGTACACAGAGGCTATTTGTACATTATTTAGACGATTTTGGTTTGGTGTAAAATACAAATCTGTGTGGAATTTTCTTTCACTGCAGCTCTGCTTTTAAAAGTATTATCATCTGCTACTTGATAGTTTTGTTTTCATGCAAAATGTTGCTTTTAAAGAAGCAATTTGTGTTCTTTCCAAAAAAATATTCGTATTTAGTTTATTAAAAACTTTGTGGAAGTCATGGGTTTTTGACATCTAAAGCTAATGTTGTCAACAACAAAGGATAAAACACCAAAATTTAGCTATGGAAAAAGTATACCAAATACTTAAACAGGGAGAAAACGAAATGTTTTGAATGCCGCAAAAGTAATATCTTTAATGTTAACAGAAAATCCGCCAAGTGAAAACGTAGTTGGAAAATCATTAAAATGCTCGATGTTAACTGTTAAACAATGTGATTAATACTGATTCGAATCCAAAAAAGGCCAAAAAAAATTACACTGTCTTTGTCCACGACATATCATCGAACACTGCAGAATTCTTTATGAGAAACAATTATCCAAAAAAAAAAAAAAAATATGGAAAAATGCTGCCAGTGTAGACGAATCTTGAATGTACTTAAATGATTGCAATAAAAAGAGATCCATTTATTGTCATCAAAGAGGAGGAAAAAATCTTAAAACAAGTTCAAGGAACGATTTTTGATTTAAGAGATTTATGATTGTTGTTGGTTTTTCATATAGCGGTAAGTTAAAAATAAACAGAGTGGAGACAAATTTTAAGATCAACTCCACGTATAATCAAAAACACATTTTACACCCAATATTCAAATATGAAATACCTTTTGTATACACGCAGTTTGATCAATTGTAGAACTGCATCGAGACAAAGCAAGCAGGTATACGTTAAAACTTACTGTTAATTTCCTGGAAAAAATACGGAACAAGAAACGGGCATCAAGGCCGTACTCATCACTCATATTCCTACGAAATCGTCTGATTTATCACCAATGCATTTTTGAACTTTTGGACTTTTAAAAAGGGGGTGGTCCAAACGTCGACTTACAAAGTTGTTCTACGACCTACAAAGCTACTTTGGAAAGCTATTCGAGAACAATGGGATAAAGTACCTCTTCTGATACTATAAGAGGCTTTATTATCTTGGAAATTACGGTGTATAAAGATAGTGAAGATCAAGGGTTATCGAATAAAAAATTTAAGATATGAAACTTTCAGGTAAAATATTTCTGTAATTACAATGAAAATAGTCTAAAAATGTGCGAACAGTCTCTGCATTTCATGCACTGATTTTCATACATTGCATTTCATACACTGCATTTCCTACGCTGCATTTCATACACTGCATCTCATACACTGCATTTCATACACTGAATTTCATACACTGCATTTCATACACTTACAACCCTTGGGGAGGTTTGTGGATACGAAATGCGGGGCAGCCTAACTGTAACTGCGCAAAATGGTGCAGTACAATAAGTAATATAACATAACTGTGCTAAATGAGGCAATGTAATTGTGTAACATACCGTGTAGAGACATTAGGTCATTTTGAAGCAGGAAAGAGGAAAAATGAGCAAACGCCTTCGATGGGAATCGAGCCACGGACCTCTGGAATACGCGCCCAGCGTGCAGACCACCACACCACGAAGGCACATGAAGGGGACGGGAGAATAACCTTATAATACTAACCTTTTTTAAAGGCGACTGGGGTTTGTAAAGGATCCAGTCGCCAAATCCTGGGTGTGGAGAATCATCACCCTGCCAAAAATGCCCCATAGAAACCAGTAAAACTTTTTATGGGTACCCATAAGATTTTATGGGTTTTTATTGACTTTTACTGGTTTCTGTTGGTCTCTGTGGGTTTTTCTTACTGGTTTCAAAATGACCCATAGAAACCAGTAAAACTTTCTTCTGGTACCTATAGAATTTTTGATGGTCTCTACTGACTTTTACTGGTTTCTATTGATCTCTGTGGGTTTTTCTTACTGGTATCACTTGATACCCATACAACCAACATTTTCAATGGCAGAACTTTGTACTGGTGTGTATAGGTATATACTGACTTTTACTGGTTTTCTTACTGGTATCAATATAATAATAAATCTTCTGTTGGTTTATATTGGTTTATGCTATTTTTTTATCTGACGTTAATAGACTTCTTGTAAACAATAAATTTAACAGAATGAAAATATGATCTCTTTAAGACCATCAGAGTAACCTGAAAACGCAGATGGTCGTTTTAGAGTGGGCTTCTACTAAATATGCTTATTTATTTGATTTAATTTCTTTTCGGGAACAATAACATAAATCATAATACACCACACACAACGAGGTCTCTCTAAGGCGACCAGCCACAAATAAAAATTCATCTTTGCAAGTAGTCGCCTTAGAGAGGTGATGCTCAATACCAAGATATACTCAGAGATACGTTTATCTTTTAGAGGTGGTCGTCTTAGGGAGATTGCATCTACGGAATGAATCTCTCTAAGGCGACCAGCCACACTCGCAGAATTTTCTTTGTGAATGGTCGCCTTACAGAGGGAATATTCAATACCAAAGTATACTTATGTTTTCAGAAGTACTGGTCTCTTTCAGAGGCGGTCGTCTTAGGGAGGTGGTTTTTGCTACGAGTTAGGTCACTGAATACACACACATAAGCACTTACATTTCTGATATTACAAATAAACACCGGTATCAACCAACATATCTTTAACGCGAACAAGTTCATTCACAGTCGCAAAACTTTTCTCCCTGTTAACGCTGACGTGACGAAAAAAATTCTCCCTCCTTCCCATGTTCCCTCCCCCACTCTCAGAAGTTTCCCAAACAAGCAATATGGCGCCGCTCTAGTTATTGTTGTGCGACTGTGGTGTTATTTTCTTTGTGGTTGCAGTAATGCAATGTATTATTTACTATGATTTACTGTATTACAAATTTTACTATGTTTTACTGTTTAGAAATTAGTAATAAATAATAAAATACCAGCACTGACTATGAATATACCACTAAAGCCATGCATGTGTAATCGTGTCTAATGTTTGAAAGAACGTTGCTGATAACTGACTAGTTGTGAAATGGAGTTTCTGAGCGTGAAATTGATTTTCCATCTTTACTTTTATCCTGAAAAACAATGTGCTTAAAGACTGAAAACTTTCAGACTTGATAATTTGGTTCAGTGTGCAGATGCAGATGTGATCAGCTGCAGAAATATAGTTTTTGCATTCTATTGAAACTGTATTTTGAAAAATTAATTTTTTTGATTACAGTTTAGAAATACTTTTTTAAAGCCTTGTTCATGTAGATGCTTTATCATTTGAATATTATGTACTAATAAATTTGAGCATACCTTACTTAAAAATGATCTTGCATGATTCAATTTTCAATTTTTCGACTAATGTGATGTGGCCGAGCAAAAAGAATGTTTTTTTACGTTTTAAAAAAATGTACTAATTATATTTCGCGAGAAAAAAAGGTAAGTTTTATTAATGAAATAAACACTGAAATATTTAACGTGTTTATTACTTATTGAATGGGGTAGACAAGACATACAAGCTTAAGGAATCTTTTTTTTCCACTACTAAAATTATGTGAAAATTTAGATGATCATAGTAGCTTACATTGTTATTTCTTTTTGGTCTATTTTTCTTTACAAGCATGAGACTAGAACCACATTTTTACATTAAATATTTTGTGCTATTTTGTTAAAACACATATAATCATTTTTATGCATACTTTAATTTTCATTATTATTAGTTTGATGAAGAAAATTTCAAATGTGCTTTTCATAAATTGCTTTTGAAATAGTATTTAAATTGCTTTTGAAATAATGCGTTTTTCATAAATTGCTTTTGAAATAGAAATTGTAGATTTGTGAATAAGATTTATGTAATATTAAATGTACTATTCTTGGGAGTATAAAAAGTGAATTATTTATTTGAAAAAAATTACATTAAGTTGAAACCTCATATATTGGTTATTTTCTTAAATGACCACCTCTGATAATGGCACATTTGTCAGGACAATAATTAAATAACAGGACTTAAAAAAAATCACTCATAGTTTTGTCAGGCTACAGGAAACTGGCATTATCTTGAATTGTGGAGTTGATTGTTTTAGGAACGTTTTTTGCTCTATAATCAATTGACTTTGGTGTAGTAATTTTTACGTGGGTATGAATTTTGCAGAAGTAATTGAAAGTTTTTACGAGACAATTAAAACCATTAATTGTCAATTAAACGTAAGTAATTAAACGTAAGACAATTACAATAATTAAATTAAGTAAGACAATTAAACGTAAGCTTTTCAGATCATGAGTCTTATAAGGGCACTGTTATAGCACTTCTTTCAAATATAGTTAGAGTAATATTTAAGCATTATTTTCGGAAGCACTTCCACAGAGAATCCGTTTGTTCTCTGCGGATCAAAACCCATATAAATAAATCTTCTGCACAGCCTTATACAAATGCAGTTAAAATTACTGTCATTACAATTAAGCGGATATAGCTACATTTGTTTACAAAAGGTTATTATTGCTAAATACTGCACTATATAAATTTCATTTGGCATTGTAATTTCAGAAAATGCTCAGCATGAGGTATTTTTATATTATATAATCTACTGTTAAAAACAATAACTATCTTTTCAGTACTTTAAATTTTACTATTTAGAATTTTTATGGTTCAAAATAATATTTCTATACATTTTCTAAAGTATTCTTTCTACAATAGAAATCTAAATAACTTACACCTAAAACACTGACTAAATTTATTCCAATAATGCATCGCTTTAATTAAATTTATGTTGCTTTGAGATGATATATGAAAATCTTTGTGTAATAATAAATTATTAATATATATAGGTAAATGATATTTTTTATATATTTTTTCGGGTAAAGTGCAGAATCGCCCACTTATTTATTTGGCACTTTTTAGTAAAGTAGAAAGAATTCGATTTTTGTCAATTTTCTTTTGACTTTTTAAGTGAAAATTGGTCGGTGTGTGCATGAATAAAGTCAAAGGAGTGCGCAATGACATTTTTGTGAAATTCTGGGATTTTTTTAAGTGAAAATACGTCGATGTGTACATGGATACCGAGTATGTGCAATTCTTAAAAATACGCCAAGCAGTGGGCGATTCTACACTTTCCCAATTTTTCTATAAGAATTTAGTTTCATTAAATTAGTTATTTAGTGTAATTATGTGTATATGAGTATATTCATACTTATTCACATAGATGGAATTTTTACAGTACGAAAGTTGATCTTTTTTACATCAAGAACTACATATAGTATAAATACTCATTATGTTATAGATTTTATTTATATAAAATCTGTGGAAGATTATATATCACTAAAATTGAGATACGGAATAAAACATTATACGCTATGAGATATTTCCTTAATTCCCGAACTGTGCGTTGAGAATTGGTATTTGTTGAGACTTGTAAATTTTTTTAAATTCGTTTTGTTACAATATAATTTATTGTATTTTGGGTATTATTAAGTTTATTATATGTTATCTTCATGTTTCATTTATCTTTTGAGAGATACATGTAACATTCAAAGTATTGTAATAAGGGGTCGACACAGTGTTTGTATATTATTATTTCTTCACTACATTATATTCTAGGATTCATCCTTTCTTCCACGCAAAACATCTATGTGTATGCGTGTCATAATAAACTGCGGGGTGTTACTATCAGTGGTAAGCGAGCTTTAAGGGGATAGCAAGTATGCTAAATTTGAACTCTATGTTAAGTTTCTAATTTGCAAGTCCCGTATTCTTTTTGCTTGCTTGTTAATAATGTTTCTCTTCCTGAAAATTTGGGTTTCTTCTAGTTTTGTTTTTTAATTTGGTTTAGTGCATTGTAGGTAACTTAAAATTTAAGCAGATGCTAGAAAGTAATTGGCGATACATTTCTCATGTATTGCCAAAAATCAAATTGTTAAACAAGCTGACGTGATTAAATACAATAGTTTAATTTCCCAATTAAAGAACTGAAATACAAATATATGCAGTGAGATAGTATATGTATATATTTATAATGAAATCAATAATATATATACAGTCAAAGTAAAGATTCGCAACTATCAAATGAAATGATATGTATATATATATATATATATATATATATATATATATGTAATAGATTCTGTAGTCGAATACAAGCAGCTGAATCCGTAATGAACAGCAAGAATTTTGATGTCTTAGAGATGTTGAAACTCCAATCCACAATGAATAAGAAATTTGACAGTCGAGGTAGATTTAATTCAACTTTTCTTTCAGCAAATACGAGTATGTTGCAACCACAAACAAGTTGGCACATTATTTATGCCTATTCCAAAAATTAACATTTTTGATAAATGTGTAGTAAGAAACAAGGAGCAGGCAGACAGCAATCCAGCTAGGCCAAAGCGTAAAAAGCAAATGCGTTATAACCGAGTTAATTTTGGTTCAGACCGAGTTAATTTTGGTTCTCGATACATTTTCACTCGTATTTGATAGTTAATACTGCTGTAAAATTACTATTGGCTGTTTGAGTTTTAGTTCCTTTTACAACATCAAATTATGTAAGAGTCAATCTCGAACTGATGCTGTGCAGAAAGATTACTGTTTTTAGAATAGAGAAGGAAAATTAATTTTACGCTGCTAATTTAATCTTTTGCTTATTCTTTATTTTTCTTACACACATATATATATATATGTACATTTATCATTCGATGGTTGTGAATCATGACTTTGGTTGTTATCTTTCTATTCATTTTATTTTCAAAATTATATAAAGGTAGTTTAAAATTTTGTAAAGAGAATTTATACAAATATTTTGTAATATGTTTATAGATATTGACGTGCATTAAGAAGGACAGGGGCTCGTAGGCTTCTAGATATTTTAAATGTTTATTTATTCGCATTGAATTTTATTTAAAATTACTTTACATGCTTTCTCCACCATTATGTTCTGTATATTTCATTAGTGCTAATTATGTACTGCTGGTTTATGTTTTTATGGAAATTTGATTTACAGTACTATTTTTTTGTATTGTTTTTTTATAGGGATTCTGTATATGGATACCCGTTCTATGTACGATTCTATGTATAGATACTCCACTATGGTATAATGCTATTGGTTCTGTTTATGGGTTTTTGTTTACTGTTTTGTGCAGCGATTTTTCCAAGAGGTACCGTTATTGGTCTGTGGATTTTTGTGTAGTGGTTTTTACAGGATTTGGCGTATGTGTGATTGTATAGGTGTACATGCTTTTGCCTACTGGTTTTTATAAGGCATAGACCTACGGAATATCCATTTTCTTAATGGAAATTTGGCCAGTGGATATGCATATAAAGTTTGTATTCTTGGATATGGGTTTTTACTGGGAAATTTGTTTATAGTGCCTATAGTTCTACAGGTTTCTACAGAGATTTGGCCTACTCGTATCCGTACAGTTGTACGGGTTTCAGTTAACAGTTCTTTTTACGGGTATTTGGCCTACAGGTACCCGTACAGCCATGCAGGTTTCTTTCTATGGGTTTTTACGGGTATTTGGCCTATGGGTACCCGTACAACCGTACGGGTTTCTTTTTATGGGTTTTTACAGGTATTTGGCCTACGGGTACCCATACAAACGTACGGGTTTCTTTTTATGGGTTTTTACGGGTATTTGTCCTACGAGTATCTGTACAACCGTACGGGTTTCTTTCTATGGGTTTTTACGGGGATTTGGCCTACGGGTACCCGTACAGTTGTACGGGTTTTTGTCTGTGGGTTTTTTACGGGGATTTTGCCTACGAGTGCCCGCAGAGCTGTACGGGTACCCGTAGGCCAATTCCCCCAAAAAATTATGGGTTTCTACGGGGCATTTTTAGCAGGGCATCTACGACCCTTTTTAATTCGGGCCCCGCTGTAGGGACATTAGGTTATTTCGAAGCAGGAAAGATGAAAAATAAGGAAACGCCTTGGCCGGGAATCGAACCACGGACCTCTGAAATACATGCTCAGCGTGCAGAGGACCACACCACGAAGGCATGTCAAGAAGGTGGAAGAAATACCTCATAACCGTAGCTGTAGAAAACGCTTTGGAAAGACTAAACTAAGGCCGTGCGTAATATCAAAAGTATCTCTCATTCCTAACATTTTCGAGAGAACTAACTACCTTGTTATTATAGGATTTGCTTATAATGCGTATTTGCATCTTAAGTTGCATACACTATCGCTATTAAGAAATGCAGCTCACACAAATTTTGCTTAATACTGAAAGCTTCACTAACACATAGCAAAGCAAATATGACTCGTTAATTCTACATGCATTATCGAAGGATAAAGATAACAATTTCCTTCTTTTAAGAACCTAATATTCTTAGCTTATGACGGTAATATTTCATAACATCCTATTAATCTGTTATATTTCCTATTAGTAAGGTATTTAAAACCTTAATCCATTTCATATTATGATGATGCACAAATAGCTGCTTCAACATTCTTCAGCACAGCAGAAACAACAACGCATATTTAAAACATAGTGAATCGAGATAATAAAATTAAATTTTGGGGAGGAAAAATATTTATGTGATCTGAAACAACACATGCATATTATCGCTTTATTTTTATTAAGGTTACTCTAACAATCCATTAACAGCGCTTAAAAGAAGAAGAGGTATTAAATTACTCCCATCTTTCTCAGACAAAAGCGTATTATAATAAAATTATTTTTCTAGATATTATTATACTTTAAAATTCAAACGGAAGTTAAGTTTAGGGATCGTAGCGAAACAAACAGCTTATCTGACAGTGTTCAATGATGCAAACATTTAGAAAACAAATAAATTATTAGTAAGATTTTAAGTAATAATTTGTTTACTTCGAATATACATGACTGAAACAATTCATAAAATAATTCGCTTCAGCAAATATGCATAAATATTGTTGTTTATCGTTTATCATCAAGAGCCGCATTGAAGTAATCTTTTTTTTTTGTAAATCTCTTGATGGGAAAACTGAAAAAATTGCTGAAGTAAAATAAAACTTCGAAATAAAATTGTTCAACAATTTTATTAAAAACACTGATGTATTTATTATTTACTGAATGAAAATTAAATTACTTAGTTACAGATAATTATCTCATTAAAAACAATAAACTAAATTATACAAAGTTATAACGAAGAGTTAATTAATTAATTAAAAAGAAGTTAATATAAATGATAATTTAATTATTTAACGATAATTAGTTAACATAATTGATAATTTAGTTAGTTCGTAATTAATTGACGACAACGACATTTAGATACAGACATTACGAGAATGATGTGCAAATAAATTCATTAATGAAATAATATGTATGAACTACAAGCTAAGAACAGGTCTTCAGAAAAAAAGATATGATGAGATATTACGATTATTAAGAACTGCATTTATCACTTTTAAATCGATCAATTTGTGAAGCAGTAATTGATTAGTAAATTTTAATATATTTTTCCGAATGATAGGTCTGAACTGGTTGAAAGCAGTGTTTAAGACAAATAATATACTTATCGCTGTGCACACACCTGCCAATAATATATACTAGCGGGCAAGCCCATCAGATGAGAGGGTTACAGCCAAAGTAATATTTATAAGTTCTCTGTTCTTAAAAATGAAAATAAAATAAACTATTAATTTAATTCATTCAAACGTATACAATGTTGCTAACTGAGACCACTGCCAAATTTATGAATTCTACATACACCTGAAAAAGGAAGTACATAAAAGCATTTCAATATGAATGAAATCGGTTTATTCTTGCCCAGCAACAACCAATGAGTAAATAAATTTTTGTTGCCAAATAAGGGAACAAAAACTTTGGACCCTTCAGCTTAATACGTACACGTATGACATCATTACTTAAATCTAATGTAATATAAGAATTTTTCTCAATATAAATAAAGTAATTAACGTAGCAATAACATACCGTGACAGTTATCTTAATATGAAACAGAAAAGTTGCCACCAGTAGATTGATTTTTACTTCTTTGTACGAAGTAAAAAGAAAGTATTGTAATCGCGAAAATTTTCAGGCAGCATATTTCAACAAAAATAACCATTTTGACCGCTATCGAATGCAATTTAACGATATTTTTGCGTGATATCTGTACGTAAGGACAGAATAAAAGACTCTTTTCCTACAAAAAAAAATTATAAAACTGCTTTTTAAAATTAATTCTGAAGACAATTTTTCGTGGCGTCTGTACGAACGTATGCACGTACGTACGTACATACCTCGTATAACTGAAAAAAAAGTAGCCTCAGAACATTGAAATTTTGTATATAGGACTGCAATAACATGTAGATGTGCACCTCGTATTTTGGTTGCAATCGGCCGCACCAAACGTATATAAATATATTCATATACATTTCCACTCTGTTACCCGGCTCAGTGATCTCACTTTTTTTACTCTTATATGTTGGTAAATTGTACATTTTTGCTTTAAAAATCATTGAATTATGTTGTTCTTATCATCCGGTTAAGGTTTTTATGCCTTTAGTAAATCTGTATGCAATATTTTTAGAATTATCAGCAATTTTAAAGTTGTTTAAATGCCGCTGAGCCTAATACTTTTTTTTTGATGGCGGTCATTGCTTGTTTACATTTGCAACAGCATAATAGTGGATTTGTTGCCAATATAGAGAAACTTAGCTTCGCAACAACAAAGGTAACGCCTTCATTTATTACTGTGAATTAAATCATGCTTAATCCTTTCTGGAATTTTTTCGATTAAATAAGTATTTAAGATTTACTTCGTTATTTTTGATACAGATATTTGAGTTTTTATGTAATTTTGCCTTGTTGCGAAGTCAGAACTGAATTAATTGAATGAGAAATACTCAATCGTCTGTGAAAAACTGTTTCATTTTTGTTTTGTTTGTTTAATTTCTTTTATACATCGTTCTAGCTTTATTATAGTATTTGAATAGAACATGAGGCAACGATTAGATAATTCTTTAAATGATATAAATTTTGTGCATTCTGAGTTATAGTATGAACGAAATATAATACCGGTAAGTGAATCTAGCGCGAGATTGTCACTATGGTAAACAAATAGAGTGAATTTTAAAGAATGCATTTATTCTATTGTGGTTTATACACTGTCGGGGAAGTAGATTTAATTCAATCCAATAAGTTTAAATGAAACGCAAGAAAAAATGCTTATAATTTAATATCCCGTACAAGGAAGTCACGTGGTGTATATATCAGATTTTTTAAAATGCTAACATTAAAGAAAATCTTTCGACATACAGTGACGTCACATGAAATCGCGTGCTTTCTTCAATGTTCAGAGCGTGACCTTATGTAATAATAATATATTTAAAGCTCAGTTTAGCTAGTCAGTTAGCTTTTAGGAAGCAAAGTTCTTAACTTCCTTTATATCATTTGAATTTTTAAGATTTTACAACGGGAAATTGGTTAATTTATTTGTTAAGATAATTAATACTTGTGTTAAGGGATATTGCTTATTTCATTGAAATTTTTTATATGTAATACATTTTTATTGATTTTTTTTATGAATTTGTTCTGCAGAGTAAAAAATCTGTGCAGTTTTTAAATTTAACGTTTAGCGTTTCACTCATTTTTCTGGCACTTTTAAAAACCAAACGAAAGCTGGCCGCATAGCGGCAGTAATCAACAAAAGATTATTGTAACCCCATACGTTACGTAACTGGTATGGAATCATTCGTCGTTTCTTAATTTTCGTGATAATTTGAATTGAAACATTTTTTTGGACATTCTAACTGCAAATTCTTGTTTGAAGTACTAGATTGTTATCTGAGCATTTCATATTGCAGTTTTGCTACTTTTACTATTTAGCATTTTTATAAATAAAATGTTAAAAAAAAATATAAATATTAATTCTTCATACAGAAAATACTTTTAATTGGCATTGCATCAAAGCGATTTTCCCTGGAGGTATAAACGTTGAACTCTTTTTAAGTATGTTAGAGAGCAAATTAAAATTCAAAGGACTGGGATTCAATTAAAAAATTAAATAAACGTATTAAAAAAATATATTTCCTCCCAGCGTTATCTTAGTAACTAATTTAGAGCGATTATTTTTTCTTTACACTTTTCACTAATT
This sequence comes from Stegodyphus dumicola, assembly GCF_044657685.1. Classification (NCBI taxonomy): domain Eukaryota; kingdom Metazoa; phylum Arthropoda; class Arachnida; order Araneae; family Eresidae; genus Stegodyphus; species Stegodyphus dumicola. Next base: position 137,394,383 of record NC_140769.1, read on the forward strand.
ACGGGTAACACATCGCTCGATGCGAATGCCAGGTTCCAAAAAATAATTATTAATTTCGCGGATAATTGAGCTCATAGTCTTTGTTGTGTCAAGAAATGACAAGCTATGGCCGATATTTTTCACAAACTCCTTCTTCCAGTGAGACGTGACGTAACACTTTTTTGTCCAATAGTGAACCACTTCCTTTTGTTCATTAATATTCGGAAGATTAGAGAGGAATTATAAACTTTTTCTTTCTCACAAACCAGCAAAGAGTGCCTTGTTCTTCATTAATAACAATTCATTTTAAAAATAGCTCGAAGCACGTACAAAGAACGAAAACCTTTTTCTTCGACAGCATTTTTGTCGATAAAAGAAGCGAGGTGGCTTTGCTCAAATATTAATTTTACGGGGCTGTGTTATTGGAGAATGAGGAAGAAGGTGGGCGTAAAAAATTTGGTGGCTTTTAATTTGTGAGCGATGAGACAGGAATAGCAAGAAAATCATAAATATTTTCCCCTAAAAGTGCTTATCAGAGAATGGAGAGGAATTATAAGCAGAAACTTTTCCATAGGAAAAATTATTTTTACTTCGCATTAACTAGAAAATATTCAACATTTGAAATCAGCTTTTTAAAGAGAATTTGAATCCTAACAAACTGTTCTTTCTCCCACCTTTCTGCATTCCTTCGCTGTGTAACGGTTAGCACACTCGACTCTTATTCGAGAGGTCCAGGTTCGAGTCTTGGCGAGAGCATGGTTCATTTTTATGTCTCCTGCTTCAAAAATCCTAATCTACAGGGCCCCCCCAACCTAATGGTGGATGATGATTCTTCACCACCAGGATTTGGCGACTGGGTCGCCTAATCTCCAGTAACCCTTTAAAAGAATGAGTACATAAGGCATTATCTCCCGCCTTTGTGCATGCCTTCGTGGTGTAACGGTTAGCACACTCGGCGCGTATTCGAAAGGTCCAGGTTAGAGACTCGGCAAGGGCATTGCTCATTTTTCACATTTCCTGCTTCAGAAATCCTAATGACTCTACAAGATTTAGGTCTGTTGTCCGATATTTTAGGTGTTCCCGAAGTAATACTATAATTTCTCAACATCCTGTGCCTCTTTTATAAATAAAGAAGAAAATTAATGTCTGTGGGCTTCCAAAATAATTCTGTGCTTACGGCCTGAATATATCTTAATCGGAGTATGTTTGACATCAATCCCTCAAGGACGGATGTCACGTTTATTTTCATATTTGTTTTATCATGAGCATATTCGAACCACATCTCTTTCAATATCTCCAACATATTTTCACTTTCACCAACTGATAGCGAATTTACAATTATTCAAGTATTTTAAAAAAAGCAGGTACCAAATATTAGTGAAGTTACAGTCATTCAAGTATTTTGATGTTACTTAGTCATTCAAGTAGTATCTGAAGTTATAACTCCTACCATTGAATTACTTTGAGATCATTAACTGTTAACAAAGTCTGGTATAGTTCGACCGTCTAAAACGCAACCCTGGTTGGCATTCTGCCAAAACACACACACTCGTCCAAAAGGGGCGGTATTAAGTGCTGCGACGTGAAAGGTCTTCTCTTCTCCGGAATACTCCGGAGCTATACTGGAGGGAAAGAAATTCCCCATCCTTCCACCCTATTTTGAGAATAATTCGGTCCGAGTGGCGCGTGCGTGTTTGCGCTCATGGTCGTGGATGAGGCGGTCGAACTATACCTATCATTATACTCAGTAGTTAAAGTTAAATTATTAACTTTCAGATTAATTACAGTCACTCGCGCATTTTGAGATTTCTGTTACTCCAGTAATCTGAGGTCATTAATGCTTTGCAAAGTTACAATCGTTCAAATACTTTGAGAATAGTAACTCTTAGTATAATTTTGTCAGTGATGGCCAACATGTGATACTTAAGCCATATGCAGCCTTTGAGGTATTTCGCTAAAAGGCTCAGTTAAGCAAAAAAAAAAAAAAAAAATGACAATTGACCAAAGTTCCAAAGTGCGTGCATTTTCGTGCTTCAAATCGTCTTAGTATTATAGATTATATAAAATTATTACGACAAGAAACTCAACATAAAAAGGCACATTCATATAACTAATTCAATGGCATATTCTTAAATATATGTTAAATAGAGCGTGTTATTTAGCTCGTAGTCTAAAAACGCAGTTTAAGATTGCTGGCAGAAGTTGGAGGGCGCTTAGAGCCCACCAGGGTCCGAGCGGTAAGTCACTGAACAATGGTAGTTCGGCCCGAGGTTCGAATCCCACGACCAGGTAGACTGAATGACGGTGTAAAGATTATGTTAATTTATCTATCAGTTAAATTTTGAGTTAAAGTTCCTCTCCTGTCTTCCTGCGTTTCAACTTACAACTTCCAGTCAAAATTTAGTTTTAGAATCGCGTTTGAATGCAGATGAGGAGAAATATTTAGCCGTGAAGTTCTTCTGACTTTGTGAGAGAGAACCAGTGATTCTGACTAGCGCGCGTTCGTCTTCTTAGGCTATTCTCTCTTAAGCTATTATCACGCTCGGCCGTACTTTAGACCCTTGATAGCTTCGCTGTTATTCAGCATTAACGGGCCAACTCTGTTTAGTTTAGTTTAGTGACGGAGGACGTGGGCACCATCCCTTTACCGTTATGGTTAATTGGTAATAGCACCACGTCCACCCTTATCTAGAGACTAGTGGGACTACAGGTCATACTTTACAGCACTTACGATATCGTACAATATAAATAAACCATACAATTTCCTACATATGCATGATGCAGTACATAATTAAACAGGCTTTTTAGTTAAGATTAGTTTAGTTTTAGTTCTTAGTTTTGTACGTTCCAGCCTGAGTGGCGGCTTTATTGTAAAACTCCAAGACGGAGTTCTGTTAAGCTTTATTGGAATAATAAAGGGTAATTTCATCCTTCTTACGTGTTGTTCTCTATATCACGAGCTCAAGCGATTATTTGCTGATCAGTTCTTAAGATTCTTCAACTGTAACTTTAAAGTACACAGGTTAGAATCTTACAACGTTTTCGTGGTGTTCCCCATGTGTAACGTGTATACGAGCTAAGTTTCTCTTAAAAAGTCCTCCAAAGGCATCCCTACCTTTAGGCAAATAGTTCTCGAATACTTTGCCATAATCAAAGACCCCAAACCAAAGGGACGGCACGGATTGTAGGTCATTCAAGTTTGTCATTTCCGGTACTCTGAGGTACAAGCCGGAAATAAATGAAAAATCAAGCAACAATAATCCCACAAAATGGCGTTAGTAACATGTTCTATTAACTACAATAATGCTGAAAATGATTGTAATTTTGAAATGATTATATTATAAATGAATGCCATTTTAATCTACTGCAGATATAATATTTAAACGGCAAAAAATAGTATTAGCTGCATTCATAATTTTTTTAAACTTTTTGTTAATAAATAACAGATTAATTAAATTTAAAAGTCTGAAAGATAAATTGAAGACTTTATTCTTTGCGAATGGCAATACTTCACGAAATGGTTTTGCTCAACACCGCACGCGAAACAATTGAAAATCCTTCATTTCCTCCAGTGGCAGCACGTTTCGAGGTGAGTGAATAATATATACATGGAAGCATAAACTAATGACCCCAAAATTTTGAAAACTGCATTTTCACGTTGAAATAGCATAAAAATAAATTATCTCGAAGAAAGCCATTGCTAATGCTTCTCAATAGGAAGAAATCCTAACATTCACTTTCATAAGTAGCGAAAGCAGTAAAACCATTACTCTCACAATCCCTTAAGAAAACATGGCGACGAATAGCCCATAAATGTTTACGACAGCTGCGATGGAGCGCTGTTTGCACAACCTTTAGCAAACGAGTGAACATTGACCGAGAGTATTGGACGACAACACAACTTTCTGTATTTGTTACTTGGAGATCATGTTAATTTATAAACAAACCATTACAGAGACCATTCACCGGGCACTTTGAAACCTTAACAGCATTTTATAGCAAATAAAGTATTTATCTTGAACAAAATCTTTCTAATTTTATAGCTTTCGAAGAAATTCAGAATTCATAAAACTGCACATAATGTTTTATTTTGCCAACTTATCTCTGATCGTGATCGTGATTATTTCCATCTTCAGAAGCACTTTTTCACAACTTGACAGTCCTTTCTTTCATAACTTTAAAAAAATTATAAATAATTATAAATATCCCCGTCACTTCTGAAGATACTAATGTCATTGCCAGATAGAGACTCAAAGAGAAATCTATTAAGAAGGTTCATCAGATACGTGAGTTTCATGAAAACAGAGAAATCACAAAGACTATTTCTAGATTGAGAACCTGCCATTTTAGAAGAATAAAAATTAATGAAAAGGGTACCAGATACATATAAAATTTGTAGAAAAAGCGCTTTCTCCAGAACATATCTTTACCTGTCTGGCAATACTTGCAGCTCGGCAAAACTTGGGACTCTCCCTGAAATTCTCTTTCCAGGGAGAGCTGTATAGTGAAAAAATTGTGGAACTGGAAAAAGCAGTGATTTTCCCATATACATCCATTTGACTTCCCAAAGGACACCACACCAACCAAGCAATCAAAAATTATAAATGAATAAAGTTAATTAAATCCTTGATAATTATTTACAGACATCTCTATTGCACCAAAAGCGAGGCTGCCAGTTAGCTGGGATTTTAGCATATTTATTGTTGTGTCCCGCCTTTCCAGCCAACAGATCCGAGTGTGTATTTCTTTCTCAACCACCCACCTACCCTTCTCTCATTATCACAAACATCTCGAGAAGTACTTTTTAAGTGTACCATATGCTCCAAAAACATTTACAAACATCCCTTCTTCGGAATTCGAGCTCGGTTCCAAAAGTGTATCAATCTGCTCCTTACCCCCATGCCAACAGGAAGCCATGCCTTTACTCTCATGCCAACAGGGAAGTTAAATGATGGTCTGACTGTTCTTTTTCTTTTCACATACTCTTGCTTAAACATTTACGGCAGCAAAATTTTCCAGGCATTCAAGTAGCACAAAAAATTGGATGTGGGCATCGCATGACTCAGCATATTAAATTATACATACTTTTGCTTCACTTCATCTAAACATATTTCTCCAATAATTCTAACATGAATATTTTCCTCCTCTAATTCTATTAAATCTATCACCTATCATAATTCTCCTAAAAATAGCAAATTAAGTACAAAAACCGTAACAGTACATAATAATATAAATACTGTACCAAAATAGTATTCTAAAAATATTATTTTAAGATATAAAAATTATTGATTGTATTCTTACTTAAAACAAATAATTAGTAAACAGTAGAGACAAATTTTACAATTCAGAATAATATTCGTTTGCAATTTGTTGGTATAAAAATTCTTCAAAAAATTTAATTCATCAAGTCTATATGACAAGTCTATATCATTATATCATTACTTCATAATCAAGAGAATATGATGATAAATTCTCCTTGTTAGCAATCATTAAGCTGTTCATCTATACGTAGTAACACTTTTTAAGGTATTGAGAGTTAAAAATTACATTTTCCGACTGACATTATTTAAGGTTTTTCTGATTTGGGGTTATTTACAATTTTGTGGTATTCATGATTGGAAACAACGTTATTTGACATTTTGGTAATACTAAAAAAGCAACTGAGTCAAAATGATAAATTGGATGGAACGCTGGAACCAAACGTTCAACCTGGAACAATCTTGAGCAAACCATTACGTCTGGTATTCCCATTCAAAATGATAAAAATATAATAACAAATATTTTTACTTGCTTGTACAAAGTAAACGAAGTATTGTAATCATCAAAAATTTCGGGTTTCATAGTTCAACGAAAATATCTATTTTGACAGCTAACGAATGCAATTTAACGATGTTTTTGCGTGGCATATGTACGTAAGGACAGAAGAAAGGACTCTTTTTCCAAAAACGGATTATGAAATGGATTTAAAATGAATTCAAAAGAGATACTTTTGTCACTCTGTACGTACACATACGTACGTATGTATATTTGTATCTGGGCCCACCAGCGGCCGAGCGGTTAAGTCGCTGAACACTGGTAGTTAGGTCCGAGGTTCAAATCCCGCGAACGGGCTGGCTGCATGGGCGTTTTCGTGGTTTTCCCCCTGTGTAACGTATATACGAGCCGGTTTCCCTTAGAAAGTCCTCCACGAAGGCATCCCTCCCCTCTCGTGTGCTTTGCCATAACTCAACACACCACACCACCACCACCGTTTTTATGTATCTCGCATAACTCAAAAACGAGTTGCCTCAGAACGTTGAAATTTTGTATATAGGACTGCGTATAGCGTGTATATAGCGTGTAGTTGTGCACCTCGTGCTTAGTTTTATCCTTTGAAGCAGGGGTTGTTTAGTTTTATACTTAGAGCAGGATAAAACTAGTTTTATCCTGCTCTAAGTATAAAACTAAACAAGAGCTCTAATTCTATCCTCTTCCACTCACTCTCTAAGACGACTCCTAACACGTGGGTAGTCTAAACGTGATTACAATTTTATTCTCCTAATGCTTGCAATTAGCAATGTCATAAACTTTTAGTAACGGCAATACACACTTTGTAACTCTTAGCATTAATTTACTTGCAGCTTTTATGAAACCCGAAAAGCTGTGTAAATATATTCTTTAATTTCAATTATGGAAACCAGATTAAACATATAAACCACGGTAATATGAGTTTAGCAAAAAAAAAAAAAAAAAAAAAAACATTGCTTCTTATTTTGAGGAGAAATTTTAGATCAAAATTATCTCCAGAAGAAATTTGCCTTTTAATATTAAAATAAATCTGAAATTTAGAAAGATATATTTAAAAATAATGAGTTTTAAACGAATTATAAAATCATCGAAACAAACTTAACAAAAGTTAAGAATTAAACCATTAGAATTCAAGTTGTTTCTATGTATCATAGCTTAATGAGTTTTTGTGATGTATTCATTGCCTGTTTGGAATGCACATAAATCTGCATTAATTGCTTTAAAGTTGAAAGTGGCAAAGCAATATTTTTCTTCCAAACAATTCCATCACCTTTAGTACACAATAATATGAATAATTTAGCCGTAGGCTTCAAAAATACCTAGAGCCAGTAGAAATGTTTCCTCATTTATTAACAAAGAAAACTTTCCTAGACCTTTCATTGATTTTGATTTTTATCAAATTAATTCTGCCATAAAAAATAATTATTTCACTACAATGAGAACTCATAATTTTTAATTGACATATGAAATCCTGTTCCAGCCGAATAAAATACACGCAAGCCCATTTAAGCATGCAATGCAAAAATGGGCTTCATACAAGCCCATTTATAAATGGGCTTGCATGAAGAATCAAGAAGTAGTCCTTGAAGAGTCCGGCGAAACTTAAGACCTTTAGTTTATTCTAAACCCTGCTTGATCATAGCGGACACTCACCGTGTTGCTATTCGTCAAAGTTTAAAATCTTTAATTTAGCTTTCAAATTTGATTACTTTTGATTAATGATTAAAAGACTGGGTAATTTAAAAGGAAAGTAGCCACTGTACGAAACCACAAATTAATATTTTATTATCAGATTTTGCCATTTGGGAAATCATAGATAGATGAATTATTATTCAAACTTTATCAATCCAATGCCGATTAATTAAATAATCTATAAAAACCGATAAAAGTACTTGTTAATTATTTCACCTTCTTATTAAGTGTCCTTATTATTTATTTAGTATTTCTCCTTAACTGATATAAATTAATATTCATTAATATTTAATTTATAATAAATTGAAGTTTCTTAGCATGCCTTCGTGGTGTAGTGGTCAGCACGCTCGACGCGTATTCGAGAGGTCCGTGGTTCAAATCTCAGCGAGGGCATTGCTCATATTTCATTTCTCTTGCTTCGAAATAACCACATGTCGCTTAGTGGCGCCCGAACTAAAACACGGTAAACGATGATTCTTCACCACCAGGATTTGGCGATTGGATTCCCTAAAACCACAGTCGCCCTTTAAAAGGGGGAATATATAAGGTATTTCTTCCACCTTTTAAAATGTCTTCGTGGTGTAAAGGTCAGTCACATAATTAAATGAATTTATTATTGGTGTTAGTTTAACTATCTATTTACATGTGCTATTACTTAAGCTTTCTCCCATTTTGACGTATATCATAATATGTTTTAATAATACACTATGATTTAAAAACGTATAAGGTATTTCTCCCGCCTTCGTAGTGTAGTGGTCTGCACGCTAGTCAGAGGTCTATGGTTCGTTTCCTGGGAAGGTGTTACGCATTTGTCATTTCTCCTGCTTCCAAAAAATACCTAATGTCTCTACAGTAGCGCCCGAACTAAAAGGGTGGTGGATGATGATTCTCCACACCCAGGATTTGGCGATTGGGTCCCCTAAAAACCCCAATCCCCTTTAAAAGTGGGAATATTTAATGTGTTTCTCCCGCCTACTACCTTCGTAATATAGTGGTCTACACGCTGGACGCGTATTTGAGAGTTCCGTGGTTCGAGTCCCGGCGGGGGCATTGCTCATTTTTCATCTCTGAATCAAAAAATACCTAACGTCTCTACTACATAACTAAGGCAGAATAGTTTAAGTGTTTATGATATTTTATACTTTTTAACATCTTACCAGGTTTTTGAAATGCTCAATCATAAGTTCGTAGTATCGCGACGTAGATTCAAAATTCAACTTGAAATGTGTTATTCTTTTAATAGCTGTTATTAAAAAGAAATTTTGTATTACAAATCAGACATCATTAAAAACAGACGACTCTGTTCTTAATGTGAAGTTTTCAGAATCCCTATTGATTCAACGTGCTAAAAGTGCATGCATTTATAGATATTATCAAATTTGGTTATAATTTACAATACATAAACAGCGAAATAAAGATAAGCATTATCTACTCAATGAGAGTTCCGTTCAACTTGCTTTATTAGTTCAAAACTTCTTTACTTTTATTTTAAGATTTTAAACATATTTTAGCACATTCATTCCAAAATTTCTAGATGGCAACCTTACGGTCTAAGAAATTACAAATGGTCTTCCTAGGTGCTTGTGCAAGATGCAGATTAAAGCCGCCAGAAAAAAAATTATATATACGTATGTAATTTGAACTCCATTAAACAGACTCTAGAGACATTAAGAATTTTTTGGGAAGAAGACAAGATAAAAAATATGCAATCGCCTTCGCCGGACCCAGCGTGCAGAACCACTACACCACGAAGGCACGCTAGGAAAGTGGGAGAAATACCTTATATGCTCCCCCTTTTTAAAGGGTGACCGGGGTTTTTAGGGGACCCAATCGCCAAATCCTGGGTGTGGAGAGTCATCATCCACAAGCCTTTTAGTTCTGGCGCCACTCTAGAGACATTAGGTATTTTTTTGGAAGCAGGCAAGATGAAAAATATGCAATCCTTTCGCCGGGAATCGAACCACGGACATCTGAAATACCTGCTCAGTGTGCTGACCACTACATCACGAAGGCACGCTAGGAAGGCGGGAGAAATACCTTATAAGACAGTTAATTTTTCGCGATTTCCACTGCAAGGAAAACCTAATATATTCTCACAGTTATATTATATTAATCCATATAACCCTATGTTATGCTTTTGTGCATTTATTAACCATGCGACGTGGCTGTTTTGACAAAGTAAGAAACATAAAATTCCAAATTATCTTACACACGACGGCCTCGTAAATAGCTGGATTTTAGAGTGTTGCTGTACAATGCGATGTAAGATCTTTGTCTTTTATGTTATAACTGTGTGACTAACTGACTAACTGTCATAACTTTAAGTTCTAACTTAAAGAACGATAAAGTTAGTTAACAGAAAAGAATGTCACGTTAAGCAAAACTGACTCTAAGGAAATCAGCGATGATCGGTTACATTTTACTTAAACAAAAGCGTTATTTTAACGATTATCGGCTGAATCGCTGAAAGCATTTCCAGTAAAGTAAAATCTATTTCAAACATCTTTGGTTTCTTAGAGTAAATATGCGCACTTCTTGATAACTTAGTTTTATGCTCTTAGTGATGTACCTTAAATGCAGTTCACTCATAATGAGTGCAGTGAGATTTATTGTGATTATTTCAGCATTGTTTATTTAATAAAAGTATTTATAATGTCATAGTTTGCATAATTGGTAGACAATCGATTAATAGCCCAAAGAAGCCCAACCATAAAATGATTTGGTAAATTTCTAAAGCTATAAGTCTTGAAATGAAAATTTAACAAAATAAATAAATATAATGAAACCGGCAGACTTGAGACTCAAGTTATCTAAATTGGAACCTGACATAAAATGTCTTTCCAGCAAGTATCAAGCGCAAGGAACTCGCTAAATTTAAATAATAAAAATTACTAATACTTAACATAATATTAAAAAAAAAACTTTCTCTAAAATGAGTTTGTTCTTGAATTTCAGTTTTCCAAGTTTTGAAAGTTCACTTAGTGTGTTTGCTCAGAAAATTTCATAGTCATTTCTTCCTAAAAGCTATCATTCAAGTTTCTTTGGTGAACATTTCAATTTTTAAATATTAAAAATTATGTATATGCTAGGAGGAGCTTAAGAACTTTAGAGAGGATTAGGTGGGGCATGGCACAAAAAAGGTTGGGAAACACTGCACTAGAGTATAGCTCCCGACTTCTCGGTTCAGTCGTTCCCGGAGCTCCACACACTCTAAGATAAAATTCGACGATGCGCTAACTCGCGATACATTAAGAGGCTCTTTCGGTGCACTCGACGACCAGCTCGGCACTCGCTGACTGACTATGAATTCGATAACTAACTATCTGACTGACTCTCCGCGTACCAGCAGGGTTTATATAACTTTTGGCTTGTGTTCGAGAACATTCTGGGCTTAACCTGTAAAAATTCGTTCCAGAAGGTTCTCCATCCGATCATGGCATATCGTCAATTTTGTCGCCAAATGGGCGATTTCTCTTCAAACCTTGCCTTCCCTTGTCATTTTATGGCAACCCTAAACCTGACAATAATTTGATAGATTGCTAAAGCAATAAGCCTTGAAATGAAAATTTAACAAAATAAATTTTTAAAAAAATTAAAAATCTGAAAGGTTTCAGATTATAAATTACGTCCAAAGGGGCGTTTTTTTTAACGTTTTGTTTGTTACCTTTATTTATTAAATATCATGTTCTTCGCACTTAAACCATAAATTTCAGCTCAATAGCAGTGTCGCAAAATAATTTTAAAATGAGCCTATCTTTAGAATTTCCGATGCACAGTTCCGCGCGCTAGAGATAAAAAGTTCCCCCCCCCAATAGACTGTTGCCATTGCTCGTTTTCAAATCGTTGAGTTTGTTACTCAAAGATTCATTAAATATGAAATCGATAATAAAACAAATTCCAAATTTCAAATTTGGGTTTCCACATGCCCATATTCGCAGTAGGATTACGTCATTCAAAATTTCGCAGTAGGATTACGTCATTCAAAAGCTCTATCTACCGTTATTTTTTCACAATGTTTTATCAAATATACATACATTTATGCAGATTTTTCATTATTTAACTTCTTAAAATATAATGCAGGACTCTAACATTGGGTGGCAACAGTTTGAAAAGTGAAACGGACGTTAATAATGATTCTACGCAAAATAGCAAAACGGAAACAACAGTCCATCAGGGACAAGGCCCCTTTGTACTAATAAATATATAGAATAAAATAAAAAAATGCTATTAATTACTTTTATACAAAATACACACTACGCAATAACTATCACAATATCAAAAGTTTTAAAATATATAACATATTTCCTACTTCTATCCTTAGTACATTGAGATTGACGAGCTGAAAACACTTACCTGATTAAATATTAAAATTTGTTTGAGGTTACTTCTTGATCTTTATATACTTACACATTTATTTTTACACACATATATAAGAGATTAGAATGGAATATGGAACTGCGTGGTATTATAAACGAAGGAAAATAATAATTTCCGAGCAGATTAATGAATTAAATTTTATTTAAAATGCAATAGATCTAATTACACTTTGGTAAATGCATAAAAAGGACTTTTGCAAATATTCTAAAACAAATATGTAATATTTTTAGCTAATGTTAATATCGAAAGTATAAATAAGCTCAAAGTATGTATGCAGTGCCTGATTATGTCTTAAAACACAAGAGATGCATAATTTATTAACGGAATATTTTAAAAAACATTTGCTTAAATAAATATTGACATGTTTCAAAACAAATTTTAAAACTGCATCAAAATGTTTTCGAAAGATAACGTACACAAATGTTCAAAAAAATTTATAAAATGTATGCCTGTTTAAAAGTAAGAATAAATGTGTAGGAAAATTCTCAGCTTTACTTTTTTCATATAATGTTTGAAGTAACAGAAATGTAAATAAAATGTAGAATATCGTTTCCAATGATTGGTAGAAAGAGCATTTTTCTTGGCGTGAAATTCAGAAGTTTTGATCCGGGAAATTAAAAAAAAAAAACTTTTTTGTCAGAGAATATTTTTAGATATCATAATTTGCGGTTGGATAACGATGATTTTTTCGTTGCCACTAGAAATTTAAAAAGATTTTAATTTGAAATTAATGCCGAACAAATGCTGAATTTTGTAAATCATTAATATTGCTTCTACTATTAAATTTTTTAAGAATTTAATATTCAAATTTAAGAGAAAAATATAATTTTTTAAAATATATATTCTTAAGAATAATGATATAGCAAGAGGCAAACGTAGAAAGTATGAATTAATTTGATAACTATTTATAGATAAATTGCTAAATATCTTCATATTCGAAACACAGTCCTTCATAAAATTTGATAAAAGGTTCAAAATTTTATGAAATACCATCTATGTCAATTTTTTATCTTACCTACAAACAAAATTAATTTACAAATCCTTTATTAACCATATATGTTTAAAAACAAAAACTGCGTATCAATAAAGGTACATAACACAATTAAAAGAGACATTATGAGAAATACTAAGTTTATGCAAGAAGTTGCGAATTTTGTATCTCATGATATATGAAATATTTACAACTAGGTAACGGCATAGGTTTAGTCTTTCCCTCACAACCCTCACAACCAGGTAACGGTACCCTCACAATCAGGTAACGGCATAGGTTTAGTCTTTCCCTCACAACAAGGTAACGGTACCCTCACAATCAGGTAACGGCATAGGTTTAGTCTTTCCAACTTTTTCTTCCTTTCTTCTTTTTAGAGCTTTGTCTCTATCAACAGACATATGAATAGATCGTCCCCCTGTTCTAGCGCTTATAAATTCTTATTTGCATGACATCATGTTTAGCTCTTTGAGGACAAAAATACACAACTCTCCACTTTTGAATATTTCCAGTAGCATATATCAACTGTTTTCAATGGTTCTAGAGGGCTATATCATTTTATATGGTTCATGACAGTATTGCCATAATATTACACACAGGTATAACTAAATTGCGGCTCCCATTGAAAAGTTTTTGTTTGAAGTATCATTCCAGTTTAAAACAGAAATCCCGCTACAAATCTCCCTTTTTTTAAAAAAATAATTGACAAGTTCACTTTTATATTACACATACACTAATTTAAAACCATTTCAACTGTGCACCATTTTTGGGTTTTGGAGTGATGATATTACTTTTAGAATACGTAATGCCCAACAAGAACAACAGAAAAATAAATATTGTTGCGCTGTAACGGTTCGTAGATTCAGAGTGTTTGATGAAGAATCAAAACAGAGTTTATACGCCAGTATTACTCAAGAGAAATCCAAAAAACACGTTTACAGTCGTCGAAAAACTACGATAAACACGTTGAAAAAATCAACAACACAGCCTTCAGGCTATAACGGCGCTCCCGACGCGATTCGGTCGTTCTCAAGTTAATCACTAAATTCAAAACACTACTGCTGAACATAGCATATTCTCGATACTCTGCGTACAGGCAAGGCATGTATAGCTTTTGACCTGCCTTCAAGAATATTCTCGAGAAAAATGGTAAGAATTTGGTCTAGAATGTTCTTGCTCCGTCTATGTCATATCGCCAATTTTGTCGCCCTAAAGTCGCCAAATGGGCGATTTCGTGCCAAATCTGGCAACCCTGCTTTTCTTTGCCACTTTCTTTCAGCCGTAACCCCGCTTTGCGCGGAAGCTTTCTTACCGCAGCTGGGCATTTAAACGTTGATCATGTAATACTTGAAATCTTACTAAATGTAAATCGTATGATAACAGTAAATTGTATTGGAAGAAACAAAACGTATCCGATAATCCAGATATCCGGTAATCCGATGACCCATTTAGGAAATTAAGTGTTTTAGTGCTCTTTATACTGATCTTCATCTTAGTTGTATAGGAAAATTAAGCTACTGTTTTTTATGTAAAAATCCAGTACTGACAGCTATGCTGACAGTTTATTTTCTGTATATCGAAATGTAATTTTTCCTACAGTACTCTACCCATTTCCCTTGTTTTATAATTAACAACACAGAAAAGTAGCAGACATTTTTCCAGTCGAATGAAAAGCTTTTTCATTAATTCTAAATATTATTAGGTCTTTCATTTTTCTAAAATTATTCCATCTGAAATTAGCTTTCAACTATAATCAGAATCACATCAAATAAAATTTAAAATCCCTCCCCCCTCGAAATACTTAATATATCTGTCTGAAAATATGTTTAGTTAGCATTCTTAGTAAGAAAATTTAAACTCAGTACGTCGTAAGAATATACTCTCTTGTATACAGCGCTGGAAAAAGAAGAATTAATCATCATATATATTTATACTAAAAAACCACTTAAATTGTAATATGCAGTATTTGATTGCTAAATTACTAGAAGCATTTCCATCCATTATAAAATTTTTACTGCTTTTAAAATGGTAAAAATAATTATGATATAATGTGAAGTAAATATATGAAATGGTGTAAATAATTATGATATAATGTGAAGTAAATATATGAAATAGTATAAATAATTATGATATAATGTGAAGTAAATATATGAAATGGTATAAATAATTATGATATAATATGAAGTAAATATATGAAATGGTATAAGTAATTATGATATGTGAAGTAAATATATGAAATGATATAAATATATAAATCGTATATTTAGAAATCTACTTGAGGCTGTTCAGTTTCCCTGAAGAGACGTAACACTATAGACATAAAGTTCAGCCCCCGTAATCTAACCTGTTATTCCAAACGACTTCTTTGCGCATGAGGAGTTGAGCGGTTGAACGTCAGGTCGTTCAATCGTCCACGCTATTGTTCACTCCAAAGAGAAATGTGTAAATGTTATATAATGATTTTTTTTGAATGATATTTCCCATCAAATGCATTTAGAATAAACGGAACAAAAGTTCGCAAATGTCATGTAAGTATACGAGTTACAGCGATTTGCGGGTTACAGCCTTGTTGAACGCAACAACTTTCAATCAGGAGGTATACCAGTCGATTTGGACGGTAACGTCGTTTCCCACCGCTTATCTGTATCAGGCTTATGTTTTGCAAAAATTACTTACGTGTTGAGTTGCGAGTTATTTTTATTTTATTTTATTTATTTATTTATTTATTTACTCTTGCAATACGCCAGCCGCAACATGGCCAGCGGTATGGAAATGCAGTAAAACTCTGGTTTGCCAGTTTGGGATATGACATAAAAACTTCCGAAAAGTCTTGTTCAAAAGTTTGATTGGTTTTATGTTATGCCGTATTTCACTACTTATTCTATCAACCGTTTATCATTTACTCTTGTTTTATTGCCACTCCCAAAATACTATTAAGTGCTCGCTTGTTACATTGATGTCTTAGGTTAGCAGTGATCAGTATCTTTGACGGCGCCAGTGTCCTTCTGCTTTGTCTTTTGTTGTACCTGTCCACACCATGACCATCAACTGTAGTTCATCAATGACCAATGGGGTGGACGAATACCTACCTCCTTTATTTAATTTCATTTTATTAGGCCATATAAATTTACTGTTCTATCCAACAAGTGACTATCAACTCGTAAACCAACAATGAACAACCTCAAGGGTAAATATTCGGTTTAATTTTATTTTAACAATTTAACGGATATAAATTAAAATGCATTTGATTTATAATGTGATAAAAAATCTGCAGCATTATTATAATTACTTACCTTGTGGTACTGGCAACAATCTCGTGTGCACAGGACATAATAATACGTAATGAGTAATGTTTGCGATATTCGGCATTTTGAAATAAACGTTCTAAAAAGCTGACCAACTCTTTGCAAGTGGTGATAATCTGAACATTTCATGATATTTTTTACAGACACAACGTTGGATGTAACCGGATTTGGTAACGCTTGTGTCATCAAATGCGGTGGAACCAGTGCCCGAGTAGATAAGGGTTAATATAGTTTGATATGTAAGGTCGATATATAAGTTCGTAACGTTCTGTTATCCGTTATACCTTACCTGTCGAATGGAAGTGGCGCAAAATGTTTGAGAAGTCATATTCTAAAAATCGTGCAAACTCTGGCCTGTTCGACGTGAACTCTCAAGAAGTTAATAATTCTTCCTCAAAGTTCACTTTCTCCGAAATTGAAAGAACAATTTCCTTGATGTATTTCCAGCAATGGCTATATCCCGTTAATACAGCACATATTATTTTCACCGATCCGTCTCGATTAATTCGAAGAGTAGAATGTGCCGAAAATATTCAACTTTTGTCTTACTCTATCTGCAAAATAGACAAAATGGGTTCAGAATTACAATAGACAGTGTTTTCGCGAATACAAAAATTCTAGTCTAAACAATAAAAATGGAATAATAATGGACAATATAAACCAAAATAATGGAATAACAATGGATAATAAGCAATAATAAGGGACAATGAATATTTATAAATAACGTTAATAAAAAAACAAAATGTTTCCAATAGATTCCGGTAGGGCTAGAAGAAATTCCAGTAGATGAGTATTCCAGTCCATCCACGTGGTTTTACACCTATATAATATGAATATAATAAAGCTTCTCCTACGAAATATTTTCATGAAAGTATCCGTCCCTTTAGATAGATAGGCCTCGCATGCGTTGCTTCAAATGATTAAATTAATGATTAAATATAGTAATATGAGCATTAAGCTAAACAGAGCATTTTTCATCGACAGCTAATTTTTTCAGAATTTTCTATAAATCTTCTTATTTATAAATCTGGTAATACGTTACAAGAGCTTTACGAAACACAGGTATATATACATTCAAAATTGTGTATATGAATTTGATTTATAAGCAAAGAAGCAACAGTTTTGCCTGGTTTTGTTATTAGTTGTTTATACAGAAAATGTGTTTAAAAATTAATGTTTAAAAAAAGTTTTAAAACACCAAAACAGTATGTGAATTAGATTATTGGCTTCCTGCGAGGGCTGTTTGTCAGAAGAAGGAAGGTTTTCATGGAGAACGTTTTGCAGAAAACTGTGTCTTATATTCACGTTACACAGGGGGAATACCCCAATGATTTTCACACAGCCGGGCTATTCGCCACATTAGAATTGATGGTAACTTATCAACTTTTTGCGATTTTACTACTTTAAACATAGAAACATCATTTATAAATTACACAGGAACACTACAAATATGCGTAATTATCAATCAGATATACTGCCAATCAAATCTATTTTGATATATATATATCACTAGACAGATTATCAAAAAGTAAAATGGCGATTTAAGTTTGGGTTTATATCATTTAACGGCTCATTTTGTTAACATGTTACAACTCTAATGATAAATAAAAGATATTCTGCCACGTCAAATGGCAATATTCAGGCATTCGCTTATTTTTAAGGTCTTGTTTGGGATACAAATTTTATGTTTCGTTCTATCGCAGCACTTGCCAGATAGCATGGATGAAACATGATATGGTGGTGTACCATCATTGACCAAAAACTGCCTGTGCTTTAAAGACGTTTTTGATATCAAAATGAATATAAATGTTTTTTTCAAACCTTCTCCACAGGAAACAATACTAAAATACCCTTGCCAATATTATTATTATTATTAATCCAAACGGGCTTTGTTTCTGAGGGACTATTGTTTTCGTTTTGCGATTTTGCGTCGACTCACTCTGGATGTCCGTTTCACTTTCCAAACTATTGCCACCAAAATTATCACCCTCTATTATATTTGAAGAAATTAAATAATGAAGAATCTGTATCAATGTATGTTTCTGGCATTGTGATAAAACAACGGTACCTAGAGCCGTCCAATTTTGAATGACGTAATCCTATTGCGAATATGGGCATCTGGAAGCCCAAATTTGAAATTTGGAGTTTGTTTTACGATCGATTTCATATTTTATAAAACTTTAACGAATGTTTTATTAACAAACTCAAGGATTTCAAAGCGAGCAATGGCAACGTTGCACAGGGAAAAAAATTATCTCCAACGCGTGAGACTGTTTATCGGAAATTCTAAAGATATGTTCAATTTAAAATTGTTTTGCGATTATGCTGTAAGTGCCAAGAACGTGGTATTTAATAAATAAAGGTAACACACAAAATGTTAAAAAAGCGCCACTCCGGACGTAATTTAAAACCTTTAACCTTTTAGATTTTCTTTTTAGTTTTTATAGTTTTTTTATTGTTATTTTATAATTTTAATGCATTAATTTGTATTGAAATTTTAAGTTACAGTTTTGTTCTTCTAACCCTCAGCCTGACTCGGAAAAAAATTATTCCTTTTTCCACCTCAGGGCAGTGGCAACAAAGCGCACGTGCACGAGACTCGCAGATGTACAATGGATTCGGCTCAGTGTGACGAAAGAATCGTGTTCCATGTCCACCCATCCACCCTCCCGTATTTACACACAACGGCCTTCTCTCGTGTCCTTTCCTCCCACGCTTTTGTGGGGATTTTTCGACTTTACCAAGGCTGTGACGGCAGTGACACCGGCAGATGGTGGCCGTGGAAAAACATCCGCCTTATTTCATGTTCTCTTTTTTTCGATTCTACCAGCCCTCCAATAAATTAAGGATGATGGATGTTGTTCGCGAATACAATGGAATTTTTTTTTTTTCCAACTCTTGCTAGTTAAGAGATTTACGAGGATGGACTGAAAATTCTGTTTTGTTTTCCGTGAGAATGCAAACTTAATTCAACGAGGACGTTTTTTAATCCCATTACACACGAAGAGGGTTTTAATTAGAACATTCTTTGCCTTTCGGGAGCTGGGGACCCAATGCAGGAAGAATGATTACGAATTGTGCTAGAGAAAGGAGGTTCTGGATCTTCTGCCACGGTGCAGGCTTAGCATATGGCGATGGTTTCCAAATTTTGAATCGAGAAAAAATGTTTCTGGTAGGAAACTAAAAGTTTTGAAGATTTGTTTTCATTTCATTTTCCAACATAATTATGTAAATTTACTTGGAATTATTTAATTCATATATATCTGTTAATTAAATTACATAGTAATTACACATACCTTTATTTATTATAATTCCATTATACATTTGTTTATTATGATTTCATTATACATTCGTTTACTATGATTTCATTATTACATAATCATTTTTAGAATTCATATTAGATCCCTTTGTTTCGAAACAACCATACATAAGTGAGTAGTTATGAATTTCAGCTACCCGCAGGTGGATCCTGATGACAAAATATTTCCGAAGCACTGGAAAATGGTATCCTAACAGAGGTCATGTCCTCCTTTTCTAAGTGAAAATTATTTTCTCAATCTAATTTTAAAAGACGAGCAGCCGCCCAGTCGGTATAGTGGTCAGGGAAGCTGACTGCGATGCCAAAGGCCATGGGTTCGAATCCCGGAGAAGGCATGGTTGTAACTGTTCGTCCCTTCATAGGAAAGGCGATGGTGGCCACCATCTATTAGGTGCCTCCATAATAAAGAGACTACCACATCTGGCCTTGTATAGATTAATGGACTGAGTTACATTTGTAATTGTTCACAATCTGCCATTAGAAAAAAAAAAAAGAAAAAAAAAAAAAAAAAAGAAACTTTTAAAAGATGACCTTATTTTTGGTTTCCATTTGCTTTACATATACTGTTTGTAACTGTGTGAGTTTTATGTTTTTACTTATAATACAAACATTGAAAGGGTATTCTTCCTCATAAACGTTTAGTAGACCAATAATGAACATAGAATTAATGCGAGTTCAGGGAATGTTTTTACTTCTCGTACAATGCAATTTTAAGATATGGTTTTACCTTAATTTTTAAAACTGTTTGTTGAAAAACGAAGGAATGTCATCAAAGATAAGCAACTTGTAAACATATGATAAAATAGGTAAACTATGTTTTGTTAAAATTTCATCTGACACCAGCAAAATTTCGATAAGATTATTTTAATGTTTGTGTTATATTATTGTTCACAATAAGTGCATAACGTTATTTTAACATTAGATTAATGCTTAATTTTATATTAAATATTTTATCAGTGAGCGACGAGGAAAGAAGCCGAATTCCCAACGAAAATCCATCGTGAAAACATCATTCCTTTTAAGCAGATAGCCATCGGACGCTTTGCCCTAACGGATTCACCAAACAATTTTATCAGAATATTTTAACTTGAAAGCAACCCCAAGGTAAACAAGTCATTATTGCATAAACATTTTTCCCTTCACGACGACGGAGCCTGATTTCCAAATGGGAAAACAGGATGTATACATCAAGATCTCCAAATCTGTTTATAAATAAGTAAAATTTAATATAATTGATATATATATTCTAGGTTGTAAAATATATTAACAGGAATAAAATTTTAAATTTTGTGCTTTAGTTTTACATGACTTTCTTCAAAAATTAGATACTGCTCTGTTCTCCTGCATTTTCATTGGCGAATGATGTAGTTTAGTGAAAACTCGAGTCGTGAAAGAACTTCTACTTGTCCAGCGCATGACTATTATAATGAACTCAGGATTAGTCAATCGCTGCTATTTCGTAACTATTACATTCAAAGCTCAAGTTTTCATGTGAATATGAATCTTTTACTATAGTAGACGTCTTATACTTGATAATTAAACTGATAAACAATTTAATTGTATTATATTAGTCTAATCTCTGTAGTTTAATTAATTAAGATATGTAAAAAAATATTAAAGCTTTCAGATTTTATATTACGCCTAAAGGGGCGTTTTATTCATTTACACGCACATACACGTTTCGAGAGCATTTGCGGTAAAAATATTTAAAAACAGCATATATTGAGAATTTCTAATAGTCGCGCAGTGTAGGTAAAATGTTATATTAAGTACAGTGTTGCCACTGCTTGCTTTCAAATCTTTGAGTTTTTTAATTAAAAATGTGTTTAAGTTTTACAAAATATAAAATATATAATAGAACAAATTCGAAATTTAATATTCGGGCGTCGACGTGCCCATATACGGGTGGAGAACTAACTATGCTATTCAAAATTTGATGGCTCTAGATACCGTTGTTTCTTCACAATGTGAGAAACATTAATGCATTCATGCAGATTCTTCATTAGTTAGTTTCTTTAAATATAATACATAGCGACAATAATTGGTGGCAACAGTTTGAAAAGTTTACAAGGTATTTTCCCGCCTTCTTAGCGTGCCTTCGTGTTGTGGTGGTCTGCACGATAGGCGCGTATTCCAGAGGAACGTGGTTAGATTTTCGACGAAGGCGTTGCTCATTTTTCATGACTCCTGTTTTAAAAATAAACCTAATGTCTCTACAGTGGCGACCGAACTAAAGGGGTGGTGGATGATAATTCTTCACATTCAGTATTTGGCGGTTGGGTCCCCTAAAACCCCATTCGTCCTTCAGAAGGGGGAGTATATAAGGTATTTCTACCACCTTAGCGTGGCTTCGTGGTGCAGTGCCTGTATGCTGGGCGCGTATTTCAGAGGTCAGTGGTTTGATTCCCGGCGAAGACGTTGCTCGTTTTTAAATCTCTCCTGCTTCCAAAAAATGCTAATATGTCTGCAAGGGATAAGTGATAAGTGATAAGTGACGGAGGGCGTGGGCACCATCCCTCTACCTTGATGGTCAATTGGTATAGCGCCACGTCCTCTCTTATGTAGAGTCCGGCTTGAGGGGCCACACGCGAGCCTCGCACAGGACTCCCTGTCCCAACGCCCGGACCGTACCGTCAGCAGTCATGCCGACCAAATGCCAACGGGGTGGACTCCCATCCGAAGTGTCCGGGCCCAGCGTATATTGAACTCCAATAAAAGTTTACATGGCCGAACAAAGGCAGTAATAAATTCGTTTGATATAATTGTGCATAAGTGCCACTGAAATGCATAATAATAATAATAATAATAATAATAATAATAATAATAATAATAATAAAAACTAAATGCATGAATACCTGAGAACTTATTGCGTGTGCATTTGAGTACTGAGTACAACGTTATCTGGATACTGAATACATTAATTTTAGCATACTTTTGTAACATGTTCATTCGCACACACCGACGTAATTAACCACATAAATACGCACATAAATACACACATAAATACACTTAAAGACATAATAAATAAATACCTAAATACATAAAAACCTGAGAACTGGTTACGTGTGCACATGAGTGCTAAATACAACGTAACCTGGAGACTGAATGCATAAATATTTGCATACATTTGCGACATGTTCTTTCGTACAAATCGACCTAATTAAAACACATATATACACACATATATACATAAATTCACAAATGCCGCTTAAATACATAATAAATAAACACCTATATGCCTGAGACCAATTACGTGCGCACATGCGTACTAAATGCAATGTTACCTTGAATCTGAACACATAAATAATAGCAATCTAATAACTTTACATATTATGCATACCCCTGTTGTATATATATCAGCATGTTCCCAATATTTACTTTACGCATTTTTACTTATTGGTACTTATATCTTTGCATAATTATCATTACATAATTTATATATATTGTAACCTGACTAGTTTTAATCGTGCCAAAGCGTGTAACCAACGCAGAAAGTGAAACGACGCAAAATGCCGTTTTGAGACTAACAGCCCTTTGGACCAATAAAACTTTAAATTACTATTTTAATTAAAAAAAGCAGAATAGACTAAAAAAGGCGCATTAATCAATTTTAAATCACTCAGCATGTTAATTAATAACATGGTAATTAAATCTGAAACATAAACTATGCTTTCTGATTTAGACATTAAACAATTTAAATCAAGTGGTTACGATGAAGACTGACTGGGTTAACCTGAATATTAGACGTCTGCTTTCTTTTGTTTCTAGATTGGATTCAAATGGTAATATAATTTAATCAATATTATATTTAATAAAACGAAATTAATATAATTAATGAATACATTTACATTTTAGTTTGAAACATGAAAATCCGCAAACAAAAAGAGCTGAAATTCTCGTTTTAATTTAAAATTTTATTGCACGTCGAAAATTTGGTTTTATCATTTAGTCAGAGTACATAGCATTTTTATTTAATTAATTTTAAAAAACTCCATAAAATGTGAAACTAAAATTTTAAATCTTCAGAATTTTTCAAATGCGTGCATTTTATTAACGCAGCTAAAAATATATTTAACTTACGTTTTACTAAGAAAAATTTTAGAATAAATTAATAACGCAGATGTAATAATATTCAATGGTGAGCGTGTTAAAAATTAGTTTATATGGATGGAAAATTACTTTACTAAATGTAAACTGGGAAATCTGTGAAGAGCTGTTTCGCTCCTACTTAGAATAATTTCCTGGTGACATTCTAACTAAACAATTCCTATGTGCTTCCTACATTCCGAATTTTACTGAACATAATACTTGACGAAGCATGTAAAATTTACTGCGCTACTGACTACTTTAAGCTAAAACATTAATTTTAACTGAGTTTCTGAGAAGTTTCATTACAGCGAAATTACTCAATTCTACAATTAATGAGCTTCGCAGTCCTACAGACGGGATCCTATTTTGAAAGAGAGTGTTAGGTATGCCAGTCGTAGTAATTCCTTCCCAAGTGGTATTCAAGAAATATTCTTCTCGGAACATGTAAATTTAATTAATTTACAGAACAGCGCGTTATTCTTAAATTTTGCAAATCAATTTCTTAAATTTACCTTTGTGTAGTAGAGAAATAAATTTCTAGCGCACATTTAAACGTCAATAATAAACACTAGATATGCCTATTCTACAAAAACATAATAAATACTTATGTCAAAGAATACGTACGTAAAGGGCGAAAGCTTCGCCAAAGCAGGACTGGACCCTCAGAGGGAAACAGGGGCTATCCATCTAGCTTAATATCATTTTGCGCATGCGCGAAATAGTTGTAGAGCCGCTGTCGGTCCCGTTTCGGTCGAAAGTCCCGTTTATCAAGAGTGCAAAATTCTGTGACGCTATTTTTCTCCCCTTGCCGTATTGGCGAGAATCAAATCAGTGATCAAGTAGATTAATAGATGGATTTTTTTATTTTGAATAACAAAATTCACTAAAATCCGAGCTTAAATTATCGCGAAAACTTTTGTCAAAGGACGAATCCTGTAAATTCTTTGAATTCGTACCATACTCCTCAATTTTCTGCACACTTGGCAATTTGGCGACGAGAATTCGTCCCTTCACGATATAGCGGCGCAGTAATCAAACTGGTTTTAGATTACGTCTATGGAAGTTTTCCTTCTTTATATTATATTTATTCATTGCTTTATATGTGTATTCTTTGTTTATAATTTCCTTTTGCTTATAACATAACCTTTAATCTTTGAAGCAGAATAGACTAAAAAATAGCGATTCCGTGCTAGGTAAATAATAAACAGAAAAAAAAATGCATCTAACGATTTTTAGGATTAAAATCGTGCAAAATCAAAAACTGAAATAATAAAAAATATCTTACTTCTTAGCCCTCACTGTACAATCCGCGTAATTCTACATAACGCCTGACACTTTCATACAGCTAGCTTTGATTCCATCGTGGAGCTCATTGTGGGGAATTTGGTTTTAATCTTATGGTACTGTTTTATGAATCTTTTGAATGCTATTAAAACTATTAACTGAATAACTTTGAGAAGAGACTTCGCTTATAAGTAGCCTATAGTTGCCAAATCTTAGTAGAAAATTTAAGTATTAACGCTTCTTTTTTAGTTAGAAACTGCTTGATAAGTATATAATTAATTCAGAATATTAATTCTGAATTAGTATTTGTTTGGCGTGTTATTGTGTCATAATTAAGCATAGTAGTATTGTGTAGTAGCGAATAGTTGTACAACAGAAATCAGTTATTCGAAAGAGCATTTTCAGGCCTAAGGTTGTTTCTTTAGATGTCTATCAATTATGTTTTTATAAAACATAATATTCACCACATTTTATTAAATGTCTTTAAAAGGAAAAATCAAACAACTTGGTTTATATAGGAGATTTCTGGAAATTGATTTCTGTGATAGAAGGAAACCTAATCTAACCTCAGCAGATGATTACTGTTTCGCCTCAGAAATCAAAATCAGAAACGTAAAATTCCCTGAATGTTTTAAGAAAATATTTTTTTCTTTACGATTAAAATAGTTTATATTTCAATATATTAATACTGCTTAGTTTTCGAAACCTTGTAAGCAAGACATTCATTGGATGGAAGAAAATGGTTAACCGCAGATTCTGTACGTAACCAGATGATATTTTAGGAAAACAAGCTTAAATGTTTTACCTGTCAATTATTGTTAGCTAGAATTACTAAAAACAAACAAACAGCAACATAGTCCTTCAGTGACAAAGTCCCTTTGGACTAAAAAGCAAATCTGAAAGGTTTCAGATTTTAAATTACGTCCAAAGGGGCATTTTTTAAAATTTTATCTGTTACCTTTATTTATTAAATATCACGTTCTTTGCACTTAAACCATAAAATTCAGTTCAAGAGCTATATCGCAAAATAGTTTTGAAATGAATCTTTAGAATTTCCGATACAGAGCTTCGCGCGCTGGTGATAAAAATGTTTTCTATACAACGTTGCCATGGCTAGCTTTGAAATTCTTGAGTTTGTTAATCAAATATTCGTTAAAGATTTACAAAATATGAAATCAATAATAAAAAAAATTCCGGATTTCAAATTTGGGCTTTGACATACCCGTATTCGCAGCCATTCAAAATTCGATGGCTCTAGGTACCGTTGTTTTATCACAATGCGAGAAATACATTTACGCAGATTTTTCCTCCTTTAATTTCTTCAAATGTAATGCAGGACTCTAACATTCGGCGGCAACAGTTTGAAACGTGATACGGACATTTCTATTTATTTATAGTTGTCATTTGATGGTTCTATATCAGTTCGTTGTTTTATCACATGCGAGAATCATAGATACATTTATGATTTATGATCGCTCATAATGTGAAATTCAATAATAAACCTTTGAAACCAAATCTAATTGCGAGAGAAAGAGCTACAATGCGCGAAATTCATTCTAACCCGGATATCATCATTTCAAAGGCCGACAAAGGTGGCCAGATAGTCGTTATGGATAAGAAACCTTACATCGATGGCGTCACTAAACTCTTAAACAAAGGACCATATAATCCGATCCCTAAAGATCCTTCACCTTCGGACTTGTCAAAAATAAACACTGCGATCAAATCTTCACAAATCATTTCAAGCAACTTAAAACATTCGCTTATCCCATCTGTTGCGAAATGTGCCAGATTATATTCTCTTCCCAAAATTCATAAAAGTGGTATTCCTTTCTGCCCTATTGTATCAAATTTAGGTACTGCCTCTTATCCCTTAGCTAAATATTTCGTTTCTAGATTTTCAACTCTATTAGACAATAACATTTACACCATAAAAAATTCAATAGAGTTTGTAAAAAAGGTTAAAAACATTTCTCCTAGTAATTTACTCATGGTTTCTTTTGATGTAAAATCATTATTCACCAATGTCCCAGTGGAGAGTGCATTAAGATGTCTAGAAACCAGACTTCGCGAATTTCATTTCTCTTGCACCGAAATTGATGAGCTAATTTCTCTCACTCAACTCTGTTTGAAACAAACACATTTTGTTTTCCAAAATAAATATTACAAGCAAACTGAGGGATTAGCCATGGGAAGCCCCCTCAGTCTCATCCTTACTGATATCTACATGCATTATTATGAATCAAAATTGTTTGAAACTTTAAACTTCCAAGCATGGTTCCGCTACGTAGACGATACTTTTACCCTGTTTGAAAGTAATAAAGATGATTTAAATAAAGTTCTTTCAACAATGAATTCTATTGA
Organism: Stegodyphus dumicola; assembly: GCF_044657685.1. Taxonomy (NCBI): domain Eukaryota; kingdom Metazoa; phylum Arthropoda; class Arachnida; order Araneae; family Eresidae; genus Stegodyphus; species Stegodyphus dumicola. The sequence continues at coordinate 137,421,567 of NC_140769.1, forward strand.
TCCTGCTATTCAGTTCACTTTTGAACTTGAGACTTGCAATTCTCTTCCGTTTCTCGACATTCTGGTCCCACGTAACACATCCAACTTCAATACTACGGTTTACCGTAAATCTTCATCGTTTTGCCTTCCATCACACTTTAAATCATGTCATACGACTAAACAAAAGTTAGCTTCATTTTATTCCTACGTTTTCCGTGCTCTTCAAGTTTGCTCCTCCAAACTAGTCCTTGAGGAAGAACTAAATTATTTAAAAGCAATAGCTATTGACAGGATCATTTCCCCAACATTATTAATCAAGCAGTTAAAAAATTCTCATCTCAACACACTAAAAGGCACACTCTTGTTTTAGGAGATTATAAAAATTCTGTTATCATTCCCTTCTTTCCATCAATTAGCTATAAATTCGGGTTGTTTATTCTCCCATCAATAAAATTCCGAGTTCTATACTCAGGGACCCCATTTCGGATATGAATTCTTTGGGTATTTATAGGATTCCTTGCCAGTGTGGTTTGATTTACATTGGCCAAACTAGGAGAGCCTTAAAATTTCGCGTCAAGGAACATGAGGCATATGTTAGAAAAAAGGAAACACAGAAGTCTTCTGTTGCTCAACATTGTTGGTCCGAAAATCACACTTTCAATTTTTCTGCTGCCAAAATTATTCAAAAAACATCTTCCATTGAAGAACTGGATTTTCTAGAGGCATTTCGCATTCAAAAAAATCCTTCTGTTCTAGTTAACGATCCTAATTCCAATCCATCGTTGCCTTCGGCCTTTAAAGAATTATGTATTAGTTCTGGTTTCACCAACAGATGGCGCCACTTGCTTATTCTCGTCCAGGCTTTCTTGTCTTATCTAATCATTATTTCTTATCTTGTTCATTTGCGGTTTTGCAGCTGAGGATGATGGTTCGATAAATCCATCGAAACTAGTCCTGCGAACATTTTGAAAATATAACGCTGATTTTTGTTGTTTGACTTCTGAATTAGTATTTATGCAGATTTTTCATTATTTAATTTCTTTATATATAAAAAGGGCTCTAATATTTAGCGGCAACAATTTAAAAAGTGATTCTCAGTTTGCAGTGAATCAACGCAATGCCAAAACGAAGTTAATAACCCTTCTGGGCAAATTGCCTCTTTAGGCTAAAAACTTTGAAACCGCCCTCTTTGCATTACTGATTAGAACTATTATGCAGAAGGATTTTTGTTGGAACAATCATGCGCAAAAATTGATAAAAACAAAAGTTTTCAGTCTTATCTTAAAATCAACAATTTGACGCAATCAACTACGACCGAAAACAGTTAAACGCGGGTTCTATTAATGCAATTCAATAACTCACTTTATAATTCTTTAACTATATTGTAGTGGACAGGAAACATAATCCTAGATATACACGTATAATAGCTACAAAATATTCATTTTTACTCACTTGTCCGAAGTAAAAAGGAAGTATTGTAATCGAGAAACGTTTCAGGCAGCATATTACAACGAAAATATCCATTTTGACCGCTATCAAATGCAATTTAACGATGTTTTTTCGTGATATCTGTACGTAAGGACAGAATAAAAGACTCTTTTCCTCCAAAAAATTTATAAAATTGCTTTAAAATGAATTCTGAAGAGAATTTTTCGTGGCGTCTGTACGAACGTATGTACGTAAGTACGTATCTCACATAACTCAAAAACGAGTAGCCTCAGAACGTTGAAATGTTGTATATAGGACTGCTGTAACATGTAGATGTGCACCTCGTATTTTGGTTGCAATCGGCCACACTAAGCGTATATAAATATATTTATATATAAATTTAAGCAAATTTAAGTTTTAACAGAGTGGATATATATATTTATATATATATATATCCATTCTGTTACCCGGCTCAGTGATCTCAGTTTCTTTACTCTTATATGTTTATAAATTGTACATTTTATTCTTTAAAAACGATTGAATTATGTTGTTCTTATCTTCCGGTTAAGATTTTTATGCCTTTAGGAAATCTGCAAGCAATATTTGTAGAATTATCAACAACTGTTTAAGTGCGGTTAAGCATAATTTTTAAATAACAGGGCGGATATATTTGTTTACATTTGAAACAGCAGAATAGTAGATTTGTTGCCAATTTAGAGAGACTTAGCTTCGCAACAACAAAGATAACGCCTTCATTTATTATTGCGAATTAAATCATGCTTAATCCTTTCTGGAATTTTTTCGAGGAAATAAGTGTTTAAGATTTACTTCGTTATTTTTAATACAGATATTTTGAGTTTTTATGTAATTTTGCCTTGTTACGAAGTCAGAACGGAATTAATTCATTGAGAAATACTCAATCGTCTGTGAAAAACTGTTTCATTTTTGTTTTGTTTGCTTAATTTCTTTTATACATCATTCTAGCTTTATTATAGTATTTGAATAGAACATGAGGCAACGATTAGATAATTCTTTAAATGATATACATTTTGAGCATTCTGAATTATAATATGAACGAAATATATTACTGTTAAGTGAACCTAGCGCCAGAGTGTCGCTATGGTAAACAAATAGAGTGAATTTTAAAGAATGCGTTTATTCTATTGTAGTTTATGCGCTGTCGGCGAAGTAGATTTAATTCAATCCAATAAGTTTAAATGAAATGCAAGGAAAATGCGTATAATTTAATATTCTGTACAAGGAAGTGATGTGGTATACACATCAGATTTTTTATACAAGTTCTACATTAACATTTTAAAATCATAGTGTACACACAAATAAGGACTTTACCCTCTGAATTCCTGAATAAATATTTATACTCAAAAGTTCAAATTTGCATAATCCACTCTACAAACTAATGGGAGGTGAAAGGAACTTAAGTGAACAGACTTCGGGATTCCCAAATATATGAAACATGCTTATGCAATGCTTAAAGATAACGCGAGGAGGGGCAGACTGCGAATGAATTTTTATAATCTTTCTTTACCCGCAATCATTTTCAGTGGACCGTTTACTCCATCACGCTAAATAATATCACTCGTACTACACTTCGTAGAAGGAACATTTAACCGGATCCTTGGACATCATCAATCGGAAGCTGAAATTCTTTGTCGCTAGCTAGTACACGTCTGGAATAATCCCTTTATAATATAGTCTAAGCAAAAACTACTGACTTTAAAAAGACTGTGGATGAATTTTTTTCGTCTTATGATTCCAAAAATAAAATTCAGAAGAAGAGCGTATGAGACCCTTTTATTTGAACTCAAATAAGTAACAATGACCCAACTTGGGTTTAAACAAGCCAGCTCTTCTGGCTTAACTTAAATACGTAATGTTCAACTAAAATCAAATGCATTAGATCGACCTAACAACTCACAAGATAACGTAACGCGCAAAAAGGGCTCTGGTTTGCAGAAAACCGGTGAGACGAGCCTAACTGTTAGAAAAACTCAATGCAACAGAATCAAAGAGCTAATAAGTCCCGGTAGAACTTGGCCTCAAATACACTCATGTCCATAAATTAAGGATAATGCAAAATCAGGCAAAGGAAGAGTTAGAAGCAAAACAAATTTGACTTATTTGTAAAGCTTATTTATTAAACAAAAGGTAAAGAGCAAAAAAGATGCTATATGTTTGATATTATTAAAAAAATAGCGATTTTTTCTCCCTGGAGCAAATTAAAAAAAAAAAAAAATCCTATTTACAAAAAACCAATATTGCACGGTTGGTATGATTGTTAATACATTGTATGTCTCCCAGACGATGCAATACAGTCCACACAACGCCTAGACATGCTGAGTATCAAATTATCGATCTGATCTTGGGGGATATTCCACCACTCAAATTGCAATGCTCTCCGAAGTTCCGGTAGATATGTAGGAGGAGGTTGATGGGCTACAACTCGTCGGCCAAGCATGTCCCACACGTGCTCTACTTTATTAAAGTCCGGTGAGAATGCTGGCCAGTCCATACGGGTGATATCCTCCGATTGAAGGCATTTCGCTTACGATGTTTGCACGGTGAGGACGGGCATTGTCATCCATAAACACAAATTGTGCGCCCATGGCGCCCCGAAACAAACGTACATGTTGTTCCAGAATGACGTCCCGATAGATTTGGCTTGTCATGGTTCCAATTTGAACATGCAGGTCAGTTCTGGAACCCAGAATATTTCCAACCCAAACGAGCACTCTTGCACCACGGTAACGGTGTCGTTCAATGATGTTTTCTTGGTGGTAACGGGTACCTGGAGCTCTCCATATGAAAGTCCGGCGAGAATCAGACTGCAAGCTAAGCCTGGACTCGTCGGAAAACATCACACAAGCCCGCTGTTGCGATATCCACAATGCATGCTTTCTACTCCAGGTTAACCGCAGGCGACAGTGAGTTGCAGAAAGTGGAACGCATCTGACAGGTCTACGAGCATATAGACCAATCTGACCTAAGCGTCTGTACATGGTCTGCCTTGAAATTGTCGTACCAGTGCCTGAAGAGAGCTGACGAGACAGGTCTGAGGCTGTGCTACGCCTGTTTCTTTTGGCAGTAACTGCCAAATACCGGTCTTCATTCGGCGTTGTAACTCTGTGCTGTAACGTCTACTCTGTGCTAAACTGGAATCGTTGCCAAAGCCTGGAGATGACACTGTGTGCAATTCCAAGTTCGCCTGATACTTCCACTTGAGTACGTCCACATTCCAGACGGCCGATAATTCTACCACGTAAAAAATCATCCAAATGCGTCCTTTGTGTCATAACTATTCGATTATTGCACTGAAATGCTTATAAAGCGCCTGCGAACAATTTTACTTCTTTGCCTGTATTCCTTATATATCACTCTCTTACACTCTCGTCATTGTGACGTACCATCAGTGTCATCTGGTTACTTCTTGAAATTTGCGTATGATTCTTGAAGATGTGTGTAGTGATTTTACAGGTGATATATTTATTTTAGAGTTCGATTTCGGCGTGACTCCGAATTATCCTTAATTTATGGACATGAGTGTAGTTATAACATGCTCTAGAAATAACTTGCGTAACCATCGCTTATATAGCACTTCTTTCTACCTCAATCCGAATAAACGCTCGCTATCTCATTTATATTCTGGCATGAAAAGTGTGGGTTTAAACAGAGCTCCAAATTCCAACTGAATGTGGGTGGCTTCATGTTCCAACTGAAGTTTTTTTTTTTTTTTTTTTTTTTTTTTTTACAAAACTGCCGCATAAGTTTACCGCCTTCAAAAATAAAATTTAATTTTCCCGTACAGACAAAGAAGACTTGTTTTAAATGTTTAATGTTTTAAATGATTGTTATGGTCAATTGGTTGATTTAATTGTAATAAATCACACGAGGGCTATCTTTCAAAGTTGAGATGCCTTCGCAGAAGACTTTCTAAGAGAAACTAAAACAGAGCGGTGAAACCGTTGAACTTTAGTAGCTCGGCCTGTATTCAAATCTCAGAAAATCGCTGACTGCATAGAAGATTTTGTGATTTTTCCCCGTGTGTAGTCTTAAAACGTACTAATTTCCCTTATAAAGACTTCCGCGAAAGCTTCTGACCTATGGCAGATATCCCTTGTGAGATTTACCTTAATCTAAATAACCTGTGTAGTTTTAATGCTATATACTTTAGAACGCAATTTTATAAACATGCACAGTGTTGTGAAAATACTAATAAAGGGAAAATCCACTAATGAATTAAAATTATTTAAACAATGAATAAAATTAAGTAATTTTAATTTTATTCATTGTTTTACAAAAACAGCACAAGTGTTTCGCTTAATTTTAGCTAGTATTTTTCCCGCAAAATAAAAATTTTGTGAAGCCCCAAAAAGCCCGAAAAGCCAAAGAAGCCCAAGAAACAACTAAAAGGAGCTCAATTCTTTTTGATTTTTTTTTTCTCTTATTATAATTTTTGTTTTGCTTTTGTAAATGTTACAGTTGATATTATAAAGCAGATATTTATTTGAAGGACTTTTGTTTCGTACCCTTCCGCATTTTACAATAGTGAGATTCTTTTTTGCTAGGATGGATATTTTTTGCTGAAACAAATAGGTAAACGAAAGTTCTTAATTAACATTTTCTGAAAAATATAAAGGAAATATAAGAAGTCGCTTTGGCGCGTATAATTAAATCATTAGCTAATTGACTAAATGTAAGAAACAAAATAATTTTCCTTCAATATTCGTAAAGTGTGTAACGTATTTAGTAAATATACTACTCAAACATTCCAGAACTTGCAATAAAAAAGTTTCTTTTTCAGGGGGGGACCGCTATAAAAGTAAATAATTTTAAATGGTCTGTTATTCAAGGAAACAGTTTTCTATATTAAAGAAATTCCTTTCAATAAAGCATTAAAAATAACAGAATTATGTAATAAGAAGCTGTACCATTTAATATTGAGACTGCAATATATTTCCTTCATAACATAATTCGATCATCGCAACAGAGCAAGCCTTCAAAGAAGTGATTGATTCAATAAATTTTAATACATTCTTTAGAACAAATTTTATAAACATTTAAAATAAAATATAAATTGAAAGAAACAAGAGTTTTATTTGGTTTTTTTGATTACGACAAAACACTCGAGGGCTTCGGCCTAAGGGGGAAGATGCTTTTGTGGATGATTTTCTAAAACCGCCCATTCAACTAGCCCATTTTCAGGCTTCAGGCCTCGAACCGAACTACCGTTCAACGACTTAACCATATAAAATTGTGAAATACATAACGCTATATACGCATACATAGTTATTAATAATAATAATACATAGCTAATGACTGATGATATATATATCAGTCATATGTATCAATCAAAAGAATCATTTAAACCATATCAGTCATAAGTATCAATCAAAAGAATCATTTAAACCATATCAGTCATAAGTATCAATCAAAAGAATTTTTTAAGTATATAGCAAGTGCCTTTATTGGCATTAAGTATCTAAATTAGCAAAAATATGACAGTTTAAATGGTAACTTAAAACAAATGGTAGCGCTACATAATTTCGTTATTTGCCAGTCTTTTTATGATATATTTGCGTAATACTTACTAGTTATTTTTGCGTTATATTTGCGTAATACTTACTAGGGCAAATAGATGATACTGTAATGTCATAATACGAAATATAGGACTGTGAATTTAAAAACATAAATAATCTTTAATTCTGCAATAAAATATAGGTGAAAATTTAGAAGCATGAAAATCATTACTTCTGGATTGAAATATATACCCTATTATTCATCCACCAAAACAAGTCTGCAGTTCCTGCATAAAATATTTCCAACTACTATTCAGCTTCTTGATGTGACTTACAAATTTTTGCCTAAAGGATTCTGGGTTTAAACGATAACGATCCAACCAAACCCGTTTGACTCGTGTGTGCTCTAGTGCTTCACCCATTTCTTTCAAGCATTTTTTGCTCAGTATCTGATACTCTCTCCGGGGTTTCGCTGGCCATCGAGAAATCTCTAGTACCTTCCGTTTCAGGAAATTACTGTAAAGCACATATGGGGGCAAAACCCGTCACAGTTACATATAGAGATCAATTATAGTTACTCAATGGCAGAACCACTTACAGTTTTACAGGGACTGGTACAAAATGTCTCCACTGGTCGCTAAGTTTGATACTGAGACGACAGACACACCAAACGAAGGACCTCTGACCCAGGTCCATATTCTAGAGGACCAATACAGAGTTTGGAATAACCGTCGTCCGTGGGACCTCGTCCTCGCAGGCGCTAACCCCACAGTCCCCGCCCGGCTTTTACAAAGCATTGGGTAGAACTAAATCGTTGCAAAATCAAAGACTCTGTTACCTTGACTCCAGGTACCACTCCATCGGCAAAAATTCCATTGTTTATGGGTGCTCTGTCCACTCTGGCAGTCCCCGGCAAGAGAACTGAATGGGTCAAACCCCCGGGGACTTAGTGGACAATCTCCGATATAGCTCCACCACAGCCGAAGGAACAGACACGACAGTACCAGTACGGTCCCTGTCAAGCCTGAACCATCCTGAGTACAATACTCAGGCTCTAGTCCTGTGAAGTCAAATTATATACCCCCGTGGTTGAGACTGCCTTGGTACAGATCCTAACCAGTACTTCCCAGGCGTTCGCCTGAGTCAACCCCTGGGGAGGGGTACTGAGACGACAGTACCATTAAAGACAAGGAGAGCCAAATGCACAGTATTGTGTTACTGATAATGAATTGTTCAGCATCTCTTTCACATCGAAGTCGCTGAAAATGCCCGGCCATTCACATATCGGCAGGCCGCCCGAATGCCTGAATCATTTTGTACCTACTGCTTTCCCCCTTCATGTTAATCCATTGCTCATTGCTTTCGGGAGTTGTTAAATGGCATACCAATTATTCTTCTGAAGAGATTAAAAGTGGTTCTGTTATTTTAATGCACCGTCTTTTTCCTTTGTTTTACTGTTAATGTTTAGCTATAGATGCCCGAAGTTGCAATCCTGTCCCAAGGGAAAACTGCACACAGTGGGGAAAGGTTTCAAGAAAGTTATCGCTTTACTAGGAAGAAGAAACTGTCGCTAGGCTATTGTTAGCTCTGTAGCATTCTACTTGTATGGGAGAAGGAAAGAAATTCCAAGAAAAATTCGTACACGCGGTCGTTTTCGATGCTTGATAAAAACAGATTTGGTCTTCTCTGTGAAAGAGGTATACTATTTAAAGATCTCAGTAGAATAGGTATGGAGAAAGAAGACGTGAACTTAAAGATTTGCAATTTAAATACGAAAATATTACATATGAGTTTGTAATGTTGTATTTATATATATGTAAACGAGTGTCAAATGAAACATAGTGGAGCAAAAAAGGTATTGTTGCGAAACTAATGGTGAGTTCGGAGTTAAACTCAAGATGTCTAATCGCTCTGATAGACCTGCAGTCACACTGGAATAACAACACAAGTTCATAATGGTGTATCAGGATCATTTAAAAAAATTTGTCCAGTTTCGATCTTTAAAAACTAAGACAGTTAAAGAAGCAGCTTTATCACCTTTTTTAAATATATTTACATTTGGTGCCTCAATTTTACCATATACAGATAATGGTATGAAATTCATTAATCAAGTCATATCCGAACTATGCGCTATGTGTGTGTTAGGATAATTCATGGAAAGCCTCGTCATAGCCAAATATACTCTGGCAGTAGAGCTCAATTGAAAGGGCCAGTCAGGATATACAGAATTTGTTAACTGCATGGATGAGCGATAATGATACAAATTAATGGTCAAATGGTTTGCCATTTGTTCAATTTGCCAAGAACGCTGCATGCAGCGAAGGAATACCCTAAACTCGTTACGAAACCCTGTTTTGCATTAAAGCAAAAAAAGGCATAGCATTATGATTTTTACCTGGCAAACAGACCGCAAATGTTGAAACCGAAGAAACTTCTAAGTTCCTTTCGGAGAAAATTTGAGCAGTGGCCATACCGAAAGAAAATATTGAAGAGGAGCTGCAACCTACTACGCCTTCATATCAAGCCCTGACTGAACAACACGTGTTTATTTCTATAAAAAGAGCGGGCGCGAAAGAGAATTTTCTATTGCAAGCAATGTAAATGTTACGAACATCAAAAAGAAAATTTTCTCCTTCTCAAATCCTGATTCCGTACGAATACGTGTCCCTGATGTCGACCCTGGTCGTACAGATGCCTGAAATGTGTTGGATACTGTTGTTGGAATAGAAGACACAAATTATATAAATTATCTAACAAAAATAGTATCTTCAAGCAGATTTATACTTGCAATCAGTTCGTAATTTGTAAAGTAAAGTTACTTTCCATAGATGAGATTTCTTCTCAAGAAATGTTGCTGAGAGAAGCTACCTCAACTAACTCGAGAATTGGAGAACAATGCTACACACACTGTCATTGCAAAAGGAAATGTTCCGAATTAAATGCAGTTGTAAAAGCAAACGACTCTTGGGCAATTCAAAGTGTCTTAACAGTTTACGTTGTTGCAATAAATACAGTCACATAATTAAATGAATTTATTTTTGGTGTTAGTTTATGTTCTCATTTAGAACGTACTGTTCAAGTTTAACTGTCTATTTGTATGTGCTGTTATATAAGCTTTCTCCTATTTTGACGTAGATCATAATATGTTTTAATAATACACTATGATTTAAAAACGTATAAGGTATTTCTCCCGCCTTCGTAGTGTAGTGGTCTGTACGCTGGGCGTGTACTTCAGAGGTCCGTGGTTCGATTCCCGGCTAGAGCGTTGCACATTTTTCAAGTCTCCTGCTTCCAAAAATACCTAATGTCTCTACAAACGTAACAAAAATATTTTTATGCATTCACTAAAGAGTATGAGGAATGTCAACATTTGTCAGTGTAAGTGAGAAATAAGCATATTTTCAAATCAGCGTAATATTTGAAAATATTGCGCGGATTTTTTGTTGTTTGACTTTTAATTTAAAATAAGGATATTTAGCAAATATTTCGGACATATATGTGAATCATAAACTCAGTCTGAAATTTCGGAAATATACCGAGCGACTATGTGAATGTTGACATTCGCCGGCCTATCTTTCATGGTAGCATATGTATGTAAATTATATGTGTTTATTTTCTTATTTAAATATATAATAGTATTTTAGATAAATATTGAGCTTATAATAATTATTCTTTTTTCGTGTTTTCCGACAGCCAAATGTATTTGAAAAAATTTCTGAATTCTCATTTTGATGGCTTCGGAATTGCTATGGTGGGTAGGTTATCAAAGTGATTTAAGTGCACTCGCTCCTACCATGCAAGTACATACGTTTCATCAGTACTTCAAAGATTTTATACTTACACGTAAGCTTCAAGATTTGCAAGATACTGTAAAGATTTTATATCATATCACTTCATCGGACTTTGAGATGAAGAGTCTGCTGGAAAAGGACTCATTTCACACTAAATGGGTTCTACGTCATAAAATTAAATCTTCATCTTTTCAATCATACTTTTAAAGCCTCCGATTCTGAAGTCAAATAGACTGTAGCAGTAAATGTTTAAATTAGGAAGATTTATGGTCGATAGTTCTCGCGGGCAGTGGGAACTATTCCTTAGAATGTTTCCTGAAATGTAGAAAAGTGGGCACTAAAATGTTTTGCTACATTAATTCTGAAATTTACGAGTTCGCACTGACAACCTTTTATTACTATCCCATATTTTATTTTAACTTTTATTTTACTTATTTCCCCCTTTTTTATTCTGTCAATCGGAATCTCTCTTCTTTCATACAGAAATCCTCGTTCCAGCTGCTTTTTATAGCGTCTTCGCATCGACAGATGCCAGTGATGGGTCGTCGACACCCTATCTTGTATTTTGTAAAACATGTCTTGGGAAAGTTGTTTCTTTTCCATTTGACAACAAGGCATGACATTTTTTCTTGTGAGACAGAAATGCACTAAAGAAAGCAATAAATATTTTCTGAATATATAGTTCGCCCTTTTGTTTTATTCAAAAATCCAATGACGATAGAATCAGCTGTTAAATATGCAGAGTAATGCTACAAATTGTTTCGAGTTAAAACATAACTCCACCTGGCATCATTTAGGGCGACAACATTTGATATAAAATTTAAAATTTAAAATAATCTTCTTTTTTTGTATTATAGCAAAATTACAAAATCTGAGTGTCTTAGAACTGCTGTTTGAAAGCTTTATATATTAAATAAAATCTCAATAAAATATACCGACAATATGTTTTATTATACATGTTCAAACGCTTTTTTGTATTTAAAACAAAGAAGAAATCTAATCTGTTATAAGATGTTTTCTCCTTCCTTTCCGCGTGCTTACGAGGTGTAACTGAATAGCACGCCCGGCTGAGCGCCGCCTGAGATAACCACTGACCTGACGTTGTTGTAAAAGCCTTACAGTGTTAATAGTCATCCTGGCAGAAGGGAATATTCCTTCTATAATACAAATATAAATATTACATGGACAATCAAGGCCTGTGTATAAGCAGAGATATATTAATTACAAACATTCTATAAGTTACATGTGATAGTTACATAAAATCATGACAATTATGTGTACATTTAAACATTATCTGAATTTATATTTACAATACTTTTACTGAGATAATCAAAGTAAACTTGTAATTCATTTACACATTTATTGGAATCCATTTACACATTTATTAGTGTCATTTTAAACTGCTTTAGAATATTATTTTTATCAAGTACATGCAAATTGGGTAGTAATATGCTTACATTACAATAGCTTTGCTCTCACAGTCCTGTTACTATTCTACGGGGTGAGCTATTTTTCTAGTGTTGATTTTCAGTTGTTGTAGTATTTTGAATTGCTATTAAAATTATGCTGCGAAGATACAATTCTCAAGGGAGGGGGAGAATTTCTTAGTACCTTGCTCAGCACAGCCTGACCACCTCCTCTATTTTAGTTTTCGTTTGCTTATTGTCGCAGGTATTCTCCGCCCATTGCGGCCAGTATTCACTGCTTGGCATTTTTAAATGCAGTTTTTCGGTTTGCGGGCAGTTGAAGAGGTAGCGATCTGCATTCACACAATTCTGATGCTCGTTTGCCGAATCTCTTAAGATAATATGAGAAGGGACCATGGCCAGTGTAGAATTGAGTTTGTGCTCCGCTGTATAAATTAATTGAGCATGTAACTTTCGGAAAGAACTTGTGGGTTTTCCTCCCTGTGCTTTCCCTTTCCCATCTTTTCTGCCATTCTTCTAGCATCAGAACGTCCTACTTTCGAATTTAGGTGAAGGCACTGCGGATTTTATCATTTCTTAACATCGGAAAATTGTAAAGATTCTACAGAATGCGTTCGAACTAAAAGGTGTTGTATGATAATTCGTCACCACGAGGATTTTGTGATTAGGTTCGTTTATATCCAGTCGCCCTTTAAAAGGGTGAGGGAGTATATAAGGTATTTTCTCCGTCCTTTACGCATATCTTCGTGGCGTTATTGGATAGCGTGTCCAGCTAGCAATTGGAAAGTCCGATGCCCTGATCCAGCGAGGTTATTGCGTATATCTTATGCATCCTGCATTAGATTCTATACTTCAAATATTGTCAGAAAGAATTTTTCAAAAAGCATCACCAGATTTTTAAAGTTTTCCCTTTTAATGTTGCTTTTTAAGGCTACCAAGACACCATTCTTCTTAAATCGTGGATTTTTTATTCGTTTAAAAAGGATTTTCTATATTGCATGTGAATAAACAATAACTTATCATTGGCATCAAAAGTTATATACTTTCTAAACATACAGTCAAACCTGTTTTTGTACGATAAAATAAACCGAACAAGAAATAGTTCGAAATTTCATAAATACTCATAACGAATAATTTTTAGAGAATTTTTGTCATGCGGTGGACAGCGACTATATAAAAAAAGTCGGACATAAAAAAATATGTCAAAGATTTACAAAATTGTGAGAAAATGCTTTCAATCAAAATAAATAATTAAATTACGCACGGAATTCTCATTTTACACATGCAGAAATTTTTAAAATGCAGATAATTCCCTGCTATTTGTCATTGTCTAAAACTCGCATCTTCTTGTGATCTTGGTTCCAATTCGCTGTCGTCACTTGAAGACACTAAAATTGGTTAACTTTTTTACCATAAAGTCGGTAATAAGTTTTAGCGACTATGGTTGTTTGATCAGCTGCTTATGAACGTCACGATAGATACATTACTGCTTACAAGGGTCACGCCAGATATACATGAATGAAGCTCTTTTTAAAATTTCATATTCCATTCGAAATTGTAATTTGTTTTAAGAAAATGCTTTCGCAATTTCCTACAAAGCTGGATCTCTGCATATATTTTAACCGCTGTCACAGAAACCGGTTCTTTCTGTCTTCATAATCTGTTAAGTTATTGATAATATGACCATCATTGACGGTTTTGTCCTTAATCATTTCGACAAGATAACTAAGTGTCAAAGCCTTCCGCTTATATTATGTACCAGCTCAAAGATTTCTAATGATAACGTGAAAGAGTTTTCGGTTATATTTCTTTAATGACGTATTCTCATCAGATAGCATACTAGCATGAATTTAAATTGTGTTGCTTTATTTGAGCAATTGCTGCAGTAGCGTGTACAATCGCAAACTTTTTCCAAACTTCAGTCAGGTTTATTCCATCATTTTTCAGTTTTTACAAAATGTAGCTGAAAGTTAATTTGACGTAATGATTGTTAAAAGTTGCGATTATGCCCTGATAGAATGGTTGTATAAGACTAGTCATCCTGGGTGGTAAAAACACTACTTGAACAGTAAGATGCTCTAAACAAGGATGGCTGGGTGCATTTTCAACACTTTTTCAGCAACAATTTAAAAAGGAAGACCCATCCGATATTTTTTAACTCCTGGTACGAAGCAATCGTTGAACCATGTTGTAGAAACAACTGATGTGACCCATACCTTTTTACTGCCCATGAAATGTATTGGAAGTTCAGCTAAATTTATGCCTTTTAACATGGGAGGCAAAGCTTTATTTATAGTATGTGGTTTTAGCATTCTAGCACCAGATGTATTACTGCAAAGAAGGAAAGAATAACAAATGAGCACAGCGTGTAAAAGCAAACAGCACCTTACAGTGTACATGTGTACACTTAAAGAAAATATTACAACACTTGGCATAATGCCAAGACCTTTGGAATTTATATAATGCATAAAAAAGCATAGAAAAGGACTGCACAAAAACAGGTTTAGCTGTATTACAATGCTTACTATTGAGATGTTCTATTACTTTATTATTTAAGTGATTATTCTCAAAGGGATATTGAAATCATTTACTTGCTAACATATCGTCTTAACCCTGACGTCTGTCACATACACACAAAATCTAGCAACTGATGTTTCGACAAAACGTGTCTGAAGGCTTGGCACGCACTTGTTTACGGACAAAATTCAATTTTGCCTAATACACAGGGAGTTTTATATACTTATTTTACGGAATAGCAATTCTCTTTTTCAGGAAAGTCACCATCAAGCATAAAATTATCAAAAAATATCACCAAAATGTATACAAGTGAAAACAATTACAAAAAGAAATTAGACCGCCCAGTGGTTATGGGAGCCTATTGGGATATCGAAGGGTCCCTTCCTATTCGAATCCTGAAGAAGGCCTGGATGTTTGTAAATGTATAGTGTCTGTGCGCCATTAGGGACGCTCTATATATATGCGGCGAGACTCTCGAGAGGTTAGTGGCAGGGAAAGACGGGTGGGAGATCCTTGGACCTGCCCCCCTCGGGTGCTCTCCTTAAAAACTGGGGGGAGGCAGAACTGAGAGAAGTCGTACTATGCTTTACAGGTTTGTCTCCGATCCTTTACAGGTGGACGTTTTTTAAAGTGTTCATTTGATTTTCTTTGTTAAAATCACAAATGGTTTCAAACTGTAAAGTGTCAAAAAACCATTAATGCATATTTTAGTATTCATTTTATTACTTATTATTAAACGGAAATTAAAGGAACATTTTCTTAGTATACCTTTATTTGAAAATAAATAGATTATACGATTTCTTTAACATAAAAATTAGCTTTTTATTTACTTTTAGCGAAGTAGATATAGAAACACTTTTAAGTCTTTCATTATAAAAATCTAGGCAATTAAAACTTAATGTCATTTATTTATTTTAATTCAAATGGAAATTGGCTCTATTTATGCAAATAAAAATTATTTCGCTACTTAATTTTCTGAGAAAAAAGGCATTACGGGCGAAAAGTGATTTCATTTTCCAAGTACATAAATGAAAAATGTTCGTTAAAATAAAAAATACCAAAAATATAAACTTTATTACATTAATAGAAATATTTGTTTGTCTTACAGTAAAAAGCAGCGCAATCATCCGTAGTTTTCAAACACTTCGACTGGCTCTTCAGGTATTGGAGTTCAACTTTGAGCACACTTCCAATTAGAAATTTATTTGTTTGTTTGAATGCTGCAAAGAATGTATAGATAAAAAGAAATACATGAAGACATATTTTTGCTCAAAATAAGTTTTTCTTTCAGCTGAATGGTGGCAAAGACTTCACTTTAATGAATTAGTGTTTTGTAATGTTCAAATTTACCAGTTAACACAGTGATATTTTTTAATTTCTCTGTGAAGGATTCTTTTTTAATTAAGCTTTTTAAACACGATTGCACAAATTAATATCTTTTCATTTTTCTTTTCTAAAAATTTTACATCAAAGCAAAACTAGATGTGATTAGGTTAGATAAATAAACTAGGCATAATCGGAGTGTTAGATGTAATTTTTAAATTTCTAATAATAAAGGTATCTTGTTTCGAGAAGTGAAAGACATTCATTTAAAACAAAAAATATTTTTTCGAATAAATAAAATTCCTTGATATCACTTAAAGACACATTTCGATTTATAATAATTTTCATTCCATTTATAAAATTTTCCGCAATTGGTTAAATTCTGTTTAAATAGATTTTTTAATTCAATTTCTGTATCAAATGAAGTAACTTTTACTTTTGGACACGAATTAGATTTAATTTATGCTCTTTTGTTACAAGTCAGATTTTAACTCCTTCCACATGTAAGTACCATGAAATGTAATTTCCTTCTTTTTATATTATTATTGTTTAAATAATTAATGTATCTATTAAATAACTTTTACCATAATTATATTCCCTTAACCTTTCAAGAAATACTTTTGCATGGCTTCTTTTTATGATTTTTATATGTAACATGAATACGAGCTAGTTTCCCTTAAAAGGTTTACCACAAAAGCATCCCTCCTCTTAGGTAGGCAGCCCTTGCGTGTTTCGCCATATTTAAGTAACCTAATCTAAACTAAGAAATATTTTTCCCTGACTAAATTGTTTAAAAAAGAAATGGGATTACTTAACAAGACAAATATATTGTACATGAAAGCGTTCATAATTTACTGGAAGAAAAAATCTAATGTACTAAATAAATTTTAAATTTTAGAAATAATCTCAGAAGTTTAGCAAAAGAAAACACGTGAAAAAGATCAGCGTTGTAAAGTAATATGGCATTTGTGCGCTTATAATAATTAAAAATCTTATTATATATAACTACAACCTAGTTATAGAAACATGCCATCATTTTGTAACGTTATGGAAATATGGTATTATTTGTAATATGATGCGATTGTACCACGCATGGAAATAGTTAATTAATTTGTGAAATTGATTTTGAAAAACAGCACAGCATGATGGAAAGTACTGCAATAAAATGCATAAATAAATTCCTTTTTCATATTATCTTATAATGATTTATGTTGATTTTATGAGGTCTTTCACATCATAAGTTAAAAAGAAACAGTGAACTATATCTACCAAATAAAATTGACTCGCTAAATTAAAATTTCTAAGCATTGACATAAAAATGAGCTGCTAATAATGAAATAAAAATGAGCTGCTAAAATTCTAATACCCTTACTTCGCACTCTTGGTATTGCAAATAAATGTGAATCGATTATCAGTTTATTATTTCGTTTTGTTCATATCTTCTAAATTAAGCTTTTATTGGTACATATTAATTATACTGATATCATTCAAATATACAATAAACAGTATTGACCTGAAAATTGATTAGTAACGAGATATTAGCTAACAGAAGGAACAGAACTAAAGAAAAGGTCCCGAAAATTCTCAAGACAAAAAAAAAAAAAAAAAAAAAAAATAGGGGGGCGGCATGTTAAACTCTTTACTCGGTCTCTCTCGATAACACTAGATACGGAAGAATGTGTATTCATACACCATAGAATATATTTCAAGGCTATCTAAGTATCACATCAATAAAAACAGGTTAAAAGCTGTCAATATTAATTTAGAAGTCAAAAAACAAAAATCAGCGTTACATTTTAAAATTTTCACAGGACTAGTTTCGATGGTTTTACCGAACCATCATCGGCAGCTGCAAAAGCGCAAATGAACGAGATAGGATATAGTGAACGAGATAGGATATAGTCGTCAGCTGCAAAAGCGCAAATGAACGAGATAGGATATAATGATTAGATAAGATAAGAAAGCCTGGACAGGATACAAGCTATTCTCTAATCAATAAAATTCCGAGTTCCATACTCAAGGAGCCCATTCCGGGTAGGAATTCCTGGGGTATTTGCATGATTCCTTGCCAGTGTGGTTTAATTTACATTGGTCAAACTAAGAGAGCCTTAAAATTTCGCGTCAAGGAACATGAGGCATATGTTAGAAAAAAGGAAACACAGAAGTCTTCTATTGCCCAACATTGTTGCTCCGAAAATCACACTTTCAATTTTCTGCTGCGAAATTTATTCAAAAAACATCTTCCATTGGTGAAATGGATTTTCTAGAAGCACTTCACATTAAAAAAAAAATCTCTCTGTTCTTGTTAACGACCCTAATTCCAATCCTTCTTTGCCTTCAGCCCTTAAAGAAATTATGTTTTAGTTCTGGTTTCGCCAACAGATGGCGCCAGTAGCTTATCTCGTGTCCAGGCTTTGTTATCTTATCTAATCACTATATCCTATCTCGTTCATTTGCGCTTTTGCAGCTGCCGATGATGGTTTGGTAAAACCATCGAAACTAGTCCTGTGAAAATATAACGCCGATTTAAAAATATAACGCTAAACATCCTAAAATGAGTGCAGTATTACTATTTTTCATTTCGTATCGTTAAAATTGGATTTACCAATTAAAGCATACTAAGCAACGAAACAGAAGCTTAAAAACCAAGATCTTGGTGTAAGCAGAAAAGAAATAAACAAAACATAAATAATGATAATATATAAATAAATGCAATCATTCACAATAAAAATGAAATTTGTTCAACACAAAAATGTTATTACGCTTCATTAATTGCAATCGATATTTAAAATACAATTGATTTTCACTATTATAATCGTTATCATTCAAAAATCCTTTTCAAAGCAGATCAGAAGTGTATTTATTACCTTCTTCTACTAGACGGCATCCCTAGGTTTTTATGACACCAACAAAGCGGTAGAGATAAAGATTTTTGGCAGTGTATCAAATATCTAAGGACACAAAACAAAGATGCAAAATGTTCAGTTCACTTTCATTTTACTCGTATTCTAAAAGACAAAACATAATTGTAACTGTAAGGTAAATTATAAGTTTTTAAAAAACTTTTTCGAGTATTCTCGGGGAAGCGTACAGTTGCTATGGCAGTGCCTGCACATTGGTAGTTCAATTCGGGGTTCTAATGCCGGCGGACGGACTGGCTACATGGCCATTTTCGTGCTTTTCTCATGTGTAACATGCATACGAACAAGATTCCCTTAGAAAAATCCCTCACGAATGCATCCTTTCCCTTAGGCAGACAGCCCTCGAGTGCTTTGCCATAATCCCGTACACGATAATAAATTATGGCGGTCCAAATTTATCCGCATTTCCGAATTTCACAAAGCATGACCTCCACTGCGTGTGAGTAACGTCTGATTTCGGCCTGCTGAGAAAGAAATGCAAAGAAAATATTTTATAAATATTTCGAGAAGAGGTCTACTTATCGAGCGTTTCGAGTTTCTTGAAATTTAACTCTTTGAATAAAGCAAATGTTAGTTTGTAATACGCTTCCTCTCCGGAAGACAATCCGTTATACTAATCGAAAACTAAAAATCATAGAAATTCATGTAACTGATATTCCACTGTATAAATGCTGTAATTTTATAATCTACTGTAATTTAAGTACCCTAGATCTTTGTTAGTGTATGGATCACGATCGGCAACTGATACTATAAGAATGGCCTAAATTTTGGTTGATAGCTGCTCTACCTCTTTCGGTAATGTACTGTATTACCATAATGCAATCATCTCAGAAGTTCAGTTAATTGATTATGAATAAGCAAGCCAAAGTAATTGTAAAAGGTAATTGTTTCTTTATATGAAAGTTTGATTACTGATTGGGAATCACAGTTACCCGTTAAGGAATTAAATAAAAGTTCGAGAGAATAATATCTTTTTGAAACGAAAAGAGTTTTTGCGACAGAAGATTCACAATTCCATGCATACATTTTTTTTTGACATAAGCGTCTAATTTCATATTATAATGGTAATAATTAAATTGTGAGGATTATGATAATTTTATTAACAGTTAAATTTTGAGTTAAACTTCTTTTCCTATCGATTCTTAACTTCAACTTACTACTTCCGGCCAGAACGTAGTGTTAGAATCACGTCTGAATACATAATGAGGAAGAGCGGTATTTAATCGCGAACTTCTTCGGCGTTAGTAAGAGAGATAGCAGTTATTTTGTCTGCACGAGTTGCCTTTTTTAGGCTACTCTCTCGTAAGCTATTATTACGCTCGGCCGTACTTTAGGCCCTTGATAGCTTCGCAGTCTATTAATGTTAAGGGGCCAACTCGGTTAGAATCTTGATAGCTTCGGCTATATTTCTTTAGTTATGATTAGTTTAGTATTATTCTTAGTCTCTTAAGTTATATATATAAGTACAGTGTCTTACACGTCGTTCAAGATACATATTACATGATTTCCTACGGTGATCTTGATAACACATTATAATTGCAGGCATAAATTATAGTCACACGCAGTTACACATATTGTAACATTGAATAATACAGCGTGTTTCAAAAAGAATATACGTAAACCTAAGTGTAGGCTTTATTGTACACTCCAAGACTGAGTTTTGTTAAATCTTATTTTGAATAATAAAGGGTTATTTTACCCTTCCATCTTGTTGTTTCCTGTCACACGAACTGAAGCTATTATTCGCTTATCAGTTCTTAAGAGTCTTCACGTTCAACAGTAACTCAGCATTACAGTGTGAGAAATCCTACAAAGTAAAGGAATATTTCAATAACTAACAAACCTAAAATCTGGAAGATATTGTATAAGGTATTTTCTCCCTCCTCTCTACATGCCTTCATGGTGTAACGGTAGCACACTCGGCGCGTATTCGAAAGTTTCAGGTTCGAGTGTCGGCCAGGACATTCTTCTTTTTCACGTCTCTTGCTTCAAATGTACCTAATGTCCCTAAAATTACATTCTGCTTGCGTACTAAAAGATACTTCAAAATATTTCTTCCCTTTTTACTTCGTAACGAAGTAAAAAGGAAGTATTGTAATCGCAAAAAGTTTCAGGCAGCATATTTCAACGAAAATATCCATTTTGACAGCTATCGAATGCAATTTAACGATGTTTTTGCGTGATATCTGTACGAAAGGACAGAATAAAATATTCTTTTCCTTCAAAAGAATTATAAAACTGCTTTAAAATTAAATCTGAAGAGAATTTTTCGTGGCGTCTGTACGAACGTATGTAAGTACGTACGTATCTCAAAAAAACGAGTAGCCTCAAAACTTTGAAATTTTGTATATAGGACTGCAATAACATGTAGATGTGCACCTCGTATTTTGGTTGCAATCGGCCGCACCAAACGTATATAAATATATTTATATATATATATCCACTCTGTTCTCCAGCTCAGTGATCTCAGTTTCTTTACTCTTATATGTTTGTAAATTGTACATTTTTTGCTTTAAAAATTATTGTATTATGTTATTTTTATCTTCCGGTTAAGGTTTTTATGCCTTTAGTAAATCTGTACGCAATATTTTTAGAATTATCAACAATTTTAAAGTTGTCTAAGTGCCGCTAAGCCTTTTTTTAAGGCGGCCATTGATGTTTACATTTGAAACAGCAGACTAGTGGATTTGTTGCCAATCTAGAGAAACTTAGCTTCGCAACAACAAAGATAACGCATTCATTTATTATTGCCAATTAAATCACGCTTAATTCTTTCTGGAATTTTTTCGATGAAATAAGTATTTAAGATTTACTTCCTAATTTTTAATATCGATATTTTGAGTTTTTATGTATTTTTGCCTTCCCGCGAAGTGAGAACTGATTTAATTAAATGAGAAATACTCAATCGTCTGTGAAAAACTGTTTCTTTTATGTTTTGTTTGCTTAATTTCTTTTATACATCATTCTAGCTTTATTACAGTATTTGAATAGAACATGTGGCAACGACTAGATAATTCTATTCTTTAAATGATATAAATTTTGTGCCTTATGAGTTATAATATGAACGTAATATATAAGTTAAATGTTATATAATTATTGAAATATATAACAGTTAACGTAGTTTCTGTTATATAATTATTATATAAGTTAACTGTTATATAATTATTAATACTGTTAAGTGAATCTAGCGCCAGAGTGTCGCTATGGTAAACAAATACTAGAGTGAATTTTAAAGAATGCATTTATTCTATTGTGGTTTATGCGATGTCGACGAAGTAGATTTGATTCAATCCAATAAGTTTAAATGAAATGCAAGAAAAAATGCGTATAATTTAATATTCCGTACAAGGAAGTCATGTGGTGTACACATCAGATTTTTTTATTAAAAACAAACAAACCACATTTCTCCCATTTCTTAATTGACTTCTTCTTCCTTAATTTACCTTTCGGATGTGATCAATTGCTTAGCAATCTAACGGGGATAGAAAGATAAAAACAACTGGTACACTTTTTTAATTTAGTAAAATGTCTTTCGAATATTTCTTAATAGGCACCTCGATGCAGAGCACTTCTTTTTCTGTATTGTATGTAAATATGAAACTTAAAAATCTTTTTCTAGAATTAAAGAAGAAAAAATGACTTGATATATAAATCTTCCCATGGTATATAAAAACCAGAGATGTCTCTATGCAGTGACAAGTGACGAGAGACGTGGGCACTGTGCCTCTACCATACTGGTTAATCAGTACAGCACCACGTCCACCATTATCTAGAACACCCCCAGACATGAAGAGGGGAGGAGCACACTGGCGCCTCGCTGAAATAGTATGCTGAATTAGTATGCATTGGTTATATATATATATAAATACAGTGTCTTACACGTCGTTCTAGATATATATTATATGATTTCCTACGGTGATCTTGATTTGCACGCATAAATTATAGTCACACGCAGTTACACATATTGTAACATTGGATAATACTTTGACAATATATGACATGATTAAAATGTACTTTGAAATGCGTTGGACATTCACTATGTGACTTTATTAAAATATGCATGGAAATACGAACACTGTATATTGGGATGCGAGTGATATAACAACGATTATATACATCACATATATATGCAGTAGCTCAGCGATGCCCAACCTTGTGCTCGCCTTTCGTTTTATATATGCTCGTCAGCCAGATTAGGTACTATGAACAAAAAATATTTTTAAAATATCTATTCATTTATATTTTTTAATTGTTAAAATATGTTAAGCATTTATAGTCATAACACAGAGATATCTTGCAAGATGTTATAAAATAATTTATTGCTGACTGATGAACTTGGAATCTTATTGCTTCATTCCGATGTTAGATGGCTCAGCAGGGTAAAAACAGGGGAAAAAATTCAGCTCAACGATTTGTAGAACTTCTTTCGCCAATGAAGCATTTTTTGGAATCCGGAAACGAAAGTTATAAAGAATTGGACAATGATAATTCGTTATCTGATCTATGTTTTCTCACGGATATAACAGCTAAACTGAACAAACTGAACGAAGATCTCCAAAGAAAACAAATCTTTATCAATTGACTGGGATTGTAACTGCTTTTCAGATAAAGTTAAATTTTTGGATAAGTCAGATGAAAGAAAACAATTTCACCCATTTTCAGATTTTATGAAGCCATATTAATAACCACAAGGCAATTGAAACAGAGAAATACTCGGCAAACCTAAATGCACTGAAAAATAATTTTGAACTCCATTTCTCAGATTTCCATAAAGTTCAACCAATATTATTATTCATCTCAAACCCATTTGCCGAAATTAATATTTCAGGTATATCGCATTAAGACTGAAAATAATTTTAACAAAAATATTGATTTTTTGGAAATGTGCTCTCGATATGCGAAAATGTGCTCGCGAGAGGTCAAAGGTTGGGCACCACTGCAGTAGCTACTTAATATAATACAGAGTGAAAGTATAATATGCGATTCAGGATACATTAGCACACAGTAGAGAACAGAGTAAAAATGTTATGATTACAGTGATTTGACTTGGATATATAAAATTACCTATAACTTGGATAAACATTACACATGCATAGATAAATAAAGAAATACTTATGCATGGATGAATAAATATGCATACCATTAAATGCATGTAGGAGACACATTGTGCATTAAGTATATAATACATACAGATGTTACACTAATAGGGATAATTAAATTAATACGTAAACATGATTGAGTGGATACGCATGCTTAGCTACAGTAATGGAGGTTGTAATGATTTGACTTGGATAAATAAGGTCACACACATTAGATATACAAATACAGGAGTAGATAATAAATACATTTACATGAAATAAGTGCATACGCATACGTTCGGTACACGTCGAAATTTCATTTCTCACTGAAATACAGCCTAAGTTAGTAAGTTATTATGCACGTTGCGCATTGATACACGTTACACATATTATTTTTATAAGGAATCTCTATGCAGGGAAGTTGAACCTCTCGAGATTTTGGTGATAATGAGAGTACGGCAAGTGGGTGGTTGAGAATGAATGACCCCGCGAATCGGTTGGCTGGAAAGGTGGAACAGAATAACAAATATGCTAAAGCACCAGCTAACTGGCTACCTTGCCGTTGGTGTAATAGGTATGCCTGTGAATAACTACCAAGGATTTCAAACACTTATTCATTTATAATTTTGTGGTTGCTTGGTTGGTGTCGCGTCCTCTGAGAACAGAAATGGATCCATGCGTGGAAATCACTGCTTTTGGCAGTTTCACAATATTTTTACTATACAGCTCTAACCGGAAAGGAAATTCATCCAAGTATTGCAAAGCTGCACGTATTGCCGGATAGGTGAAGATGTGTTCTGGAGAACTCTCCGTTTCGGGGCAGTTTCTCTAAGTTTCATATGATCTAGTATCATCTTCATAAATTTTCATTCCTCTAAAATGGCAGTAATGGTCTTCGCGATGGTTTCAATCTAGTAATGGTCTTCGTTATTTCTCTGTTTGCATCAGTCTCACATATGTGATGACTTTGTTTGTTTCTTAATAGATTTCTCATTGTGTCTATTTCTGGCAATAGCATTAGGGTCTTCAAGAGTGGAGGGGATTGAGCTGTTGAAATTTTGTGTACGATATACTTTTTCATGGATCAGATGCTGCTTAACAAGATCAGATGGTCTTAGAATGTTGCCATCCCAAGAACAGAACTTATAATACTCAAGCATATTTAATTTCATTTTCAGATCGTATAAGAGAACTTTCATTTAAGATATATAATTATTTCTCATCAACCTTTCTTTCATTGAAGTGCATCAAACAAATGATGCAGAACTAATTTCCTTCCATAAAGAGAAACTGTGGTTTACAGCTGAACTTTCATCCGTTCACTTACGTCAGTCACGTGACTTGTAATGTTTAACATTGAAGAATAAAAATTCAAAATTTGGGCACGAATTTTCTTTCGTTGACGTATAATTTGCTTTTGATATAAACCTTGATGTTCATTATTAACAATTCTTGAATAAAATGATCTCCTTTACTTTGAGAGAAGCCATTTTCCCTTATGTTTCTCCAAAAAATTCAGCTATGAGAAGGAGAAAAGCAACATCAAATATTTCGAAAGCTGGTAATAATACCACAGAACGCAAGAGTCTGTAAAGTATATGTCGAATCTGCTATGAAATTTTTTACGGAATTTTTCAGACGATATGTGAGAGCTGTTCTAGAAAAATGAAAACACAAGATCAAGTTTGGGAAAATTTGACGCGGGTGTATACACCTAAGTTTCTTGTTATTCCTGATCAAAGTTGGAATGTTAGGACACAGCAAAGCACTTTGTGCACAGTTAGTCGTCAACCCTGCAGCGTTCAATACCTTATCTTAACAACAAAGTGGAAAATTTCGTTTTCTTCCTGGGGAAATTCTTCTCCATTTGAGCGGATGATTTCAATTTTGAAATTTCTCACTCCTTTTAGGATCTACTTTAGAGTACTTTTTTCTGGAGGGGATAAGTGGAGCTTGTCGGTTTCCTCAATATTCGCTCTGTGAAAATATGGTTCTTATTTTACTGCTTTCGAAATGGGTTAGAATGGTCTTATATTTGTCTGTCATGTTATCTACGTCTGGATAAGTAAAAAGTAGCTTCCTGCAGATATTCTGCCAAAAAATACGTTTTATTAAAATTATACCTGGAAAATCCCTTACAGATATTTTAGGCTTTCAAAAAGAAACCTATTGAAAAGGAAAGTTGGAAATATAAAAAAAAGTTCGGTATTACATGGTTACATGGCCAACAAAGAAGCATTCCGGATAAATGCAATTCGACAATATGAATCATACTCTTCCCTTGTATTGTTGTGTATCTTCTTAAAAATCTAACCTAGATACACAGGAACAATTGAAACTTTGCTGGGACAAAAAACAATTCTTACAGCAAGATTAACAATTAAATAACTGAAAGAGAAAAAATAGATTACAAAGTTTTTTGTTATCAAACGTGAAAGAGGCAGATCATTTCATATTATTATTTCAAAACTTATATTATCTAATCAGAATCATATAATTATTTCAGAACTTGCACTATCTAAGAAATCTTAAATTATCTAATCAGAATTATATATATATTTCAGATATTTTGCCAAACACTATAAAAGAAATCTTATATCATTAATAATATTATTAATAATAATAGTAACCGAATTTTGACATCATCTTAAAGTAGATTTTATTCTAACTACACCTGCAAAAATTAGAGTTTTTTATTCCAAATTTAATAAGGTACACCTGAATTTACATATCGAAGCATTATGAAATTTGGCATCTGTGTTTTAAGCAATAATAACACTAAATGGATTTAATTACGGATCTAAAAAACAGCTATAGTTAAAAATATAGTATAATGAAAATTAATCGAAAGAAGGAATGATGAGCCTTTTATTCCTTTCGTGCACAATGAAAGGGAACGGAAAGTAAGTTACAGCAAATTAATAATCTCACCAAGCGAACATTCTTGACGCAAGCTGAAGAAATGCGCTAAGATAATTTTTTTAATTTCTCAGTAAGTTTCTCACCAAATTTTACAAGAATTAGTATTTAGGCATAATTTGAGTCGTAGAATCAAAATATGTAAAAGAATCAGTTTGTCATTTTAAGAAAACGTCCAATTTTCTGTCAAGATGCCTATATTAGAATAATGTTATATATAAATATAAGATATATCCCAAGTCGCCCTTTCAAGACATAAAAACGCAAGTTAAATTTCGTCAGTCGGCCCATAGAAACGAGAGCTATAGAACTGACCCATTCTTTTTTGTGCAGAGTGTGCACAAAATGCATGCATTTTGCTCCTTCCAGATTGTTACACATCTCGAATTTATCTAAAAATAAAAAGTTGGCTCCGAAGTTAAAAGAACTGGCCTTCAGTCACGATTACTTCTATCATTATGACTTCTGCGTCACCTTAAACGGGCGCATATCGCAGCCTCAGTTAGTGAGACACAAAACATGGGTTTTCTGAGTATAGCTCTCTTTTAAACACGCTGTTATCTATGTTATATCTGGATGATCGCGTTCTTTTTGTGAAGCGAATTTCCTTGCAGCATGGGCTGATGATAATCGTTTATTTCTTTTCGCAGTTTTTGCGAAATAATGATATTAAAAATCCGTTGAGGCAAGATTTTGATCTTGACCTGTTGGTCTTCTTACATTACCGCTGTCTTTAAGGCATTTTCGGGTACATTTAGGCTTTTACAATCTTGTATCAGTGTGTGTCCTGTTTCCATTCCTGTAATCATATGCCTTTTTTCTCAGTTCATCAGATGCCTTCTCAACGACATGTTCCATGCTCCACGCGTTAACACTTTCTCCGACTATTCTCTCAGTCTTTGAAATTAGAATTTAAAGCACTTCTTTGCAACCTTTCCTGATATGCCGAAAGAAGGAGCCAAAAATTTGCAAATTTCTGTGTAGCGAGTGTTAATCTCATTAAACTGCATAATAATACTGACATTGTGTTACGAAACTACTACCTTTCATTGGGCTTAATAAAGTTAACATACAGCACACTTTTATAGTTGCTACTTTAATTTTTTCCACCAGTGTTTATCCATGTGGGCTCTATCATTGTTAACATTTATTAATGCAAGCCTCTATCAGTTTTCTAGATGAAGGTCTCTGTATTTAAAATACATTCTGGTACGCAGATATTGTACACACATATATAGTACACACACACACACACAAATATATATATATATATATATAATAATATATATATATATATAAATTTGAATTTAACAAATATTTTCTATTCATATAAAGCTAATTTAAATTTTAAATTATGAAAACTCATACGTAAACAAATAAAAGAGTAATTATTGCTGCGAACTAATTCGCAATATCATTCAAATTTAGAAAGCATATGTAAATTAAGTTCAAGTATCTAAAAACATGAAAATGTATTTAATAATTAAAATTAATCCTAATTACATTGTTTATTATGTTTATAAAGATTACTTTGAATTGTATTTCATAAATTTTGCAAAGTTAACATTCTGTTTATTATGTTTATAAAGGTTACTTTGAATTAACATGCACGAAAGCGAGGACGTCGGGGTACACTTTACTCAAGTGAGAAAGAATAAATTTTTGCAACTACTACTCAATTTAGCAAAACATTTTTACTACTGCTCTATTTGGCAATAATCTCACAATATAAAAAATTCATAAGCTAAATCAAACTGCCACTTTCATAATGAGTTCTATTAAGTCTTCCACTTTAATTCATCTCACCTTCATACTAATTGGCTAAAACTCAACTTATCAGTTTGGCATTATAATTCTTGAGTAAAGGAAGAAACACCTTCGCATTTATTAATTATTGTTGATTGATTGGGGGAGTTGGTTTGTTCCCCTTGAAAAGTCAACAAATTTGTGATCACTGACGATAATTACTTGATTTATTGATTTATTTTTATTTTCAAAAGTTTCCATTTCAACCTTTTCATTTTCAAAAGATTCTATTTCAATTTTTCATGATGAAAATTGAAGTTCATTTGAAAATCTTTTCGAAATTCAATTTTCAATGCTTCAATTTACTTCATTCTACTGCAATTCTACTAATCTTATCTAAGGAAATAGTATACTCAATAATACATTAGTAAATAAAAATATATGTATATAAGAGTTTGCCATTATTGTAATAAAATCACTTGGTGAAAGTAAGTTGTAACGGACTGATGGTGGTTCTCTGCATTATTACTTGAAGAATATTTCCTGCTTAGTTAGAAAGATGACACTCGAAACACATATAAATGTAAATTCCACACACAATTTTATTCCTTTCATCACATCATCACTATGGGTGCGCTCTACAGCCTACAATTTTATGCAGCTTACATTCCTTAAACAATAGACAAAAATTTGAAAAATAAACTCTGCATGGATAGAGCTAATGCAACGAAGCGGATTGCAAAGCCGAAGCAGAATTAAAGAGAAGGAGAGTTGCAGCGCAGTTGCCTTTTATACCATTTCAGATCACATGACAGATTAAAGTCCAGATGTTGGGTTCAGATTTTATTGAAAAGCGCGTCAGAATTGCAGGGAGTTTAGTTAGAAAAATTATTGCTCTGTTATTTTATAGTTACGGGAGTTAAAGGGCTATTATTAATTTATTATCTGAAAGATAGGTAACTTATAGTTTACACGTATATATATATAGCCATACATTAAACGCTACCGAAAAAAAAAGACCCGTGTATAAGTAAAGGAAGGTAGGTAGTAAAAGTAGGAGCAAAGAAGCTGTACCAGTGCAGTATATTTATTTCACCCTACATAAAGAGTGCAATAAAATAAACAAAAGAAAATGTCTTAAAAAAGGGGGAAAATATAATTTTAATTGCTAAATTCTCTTTGTTTAAGGAAGATATTTTCTTTCGTTTTAATATTATCCTGCCTACCCTCCTTACATAAACTTCAATGTTTAGAGATATGAAGATTCTGGTAATGTCAAAAAATGCCTACAAAATACAGTTTCTTTTTCAGAATGTTCAGCATCTTCATCTGCAACAAGAAAACATATTTTACCTTGTGAGGAATATACATTTTACTATAACATTTTTCTAAATTTGTGGCAAATCCTCAGCAAGGCTATAAGCGACTTATCGTTGTATGTGAGATGCAACAGAAACGTAAGAAATCCTGTAACAGATCCTTTCATTTAAAACTAACTAAGTTGAACAGAGGATACATCTGATGCTTACAAATCAGCCAGCAGTTATGGCGAGAACACAAAATAGAATTTGGAATTTAACACTAAATCTAATCCGTTAGCCAAAGGTTGCGCAGAGGCGTTTATTCGCTAATGTTGGCTCTTAAGCTTACAACTGCATGGAAACATTATCGGCAAGAGTAAAGTAATGCCGACGACAGGAACTCTTATCTTAGAAAAACAAACTACTAATGTGGCTTTCGGCAGGCAGAGCGCTCATTGTCTAAACATGTTCAAACCCTTACTTAAATTATTTGCTTATTTGCATTCTGTCAGGAAAACGGAAAGCAAGAATGTTCTGAGCCTGTACCTTGGTTTATTAACTCAGAACTTTACTAGAAGTAGAATTATTTGTAAAATATTGTTGCGTGCATACGGATTCATAATAGATTGAATGCACAAGTCTGCACATTTATTTTTATCAAAATTAATATTTCAGAACTCTGGAATTTTCAACAGAAATATTCGTACAAATGTTCACAGTATCACACAGTATAATCAGTATATACACTTCGAATTACTAAGGACGTTAAATACAACGCAATGCAAAGCGAATCTAAAGAGAAAGCAGACTTCGATTTATCTCAGTTCACGCGGAACAACAACTCGCAACATTAATAACTAAGCAACTGAACACAGATGCTCTCTCTCCGGGCTTTTATAGCTTTGAACAGGCCGCTGAGATATTTCTAGTACTTTCTGTTCTGGAAAGAAATAAGAGTGTGGGATTAAAGTTACAACTAATATAGCGTTCAATTGCATTTATTCAGTTACAATAATTATCACGGTAGTATAGTGACCGGAACAAAGTGTCGCCACATTTGGCGACTTTTGGCGATTCCCGACCAAATTTGGTCGTTGTCAGCTTGGTGATATCTCGCCAAATTACCGAGATACCCATTTACACAATGTTAAATGCGCTTGCCCCTGTTCTTTTACTTTTCCGGCATAGCTTTCTCTTAATTTTTTTCTCTCCCATTACATTATACGGAAAAATTTTTACTGTATTACTTATCTAAGTACAAAATTGGTAACAATATTTTATTTTTGTTACACATCGTGGACTGCATTAACAGAAATAAAAATAAAGCTTTTAGAGGAAATACAGCATAACTAGGTCATTAATTGTAGTCACGCATTAATAAATCGCTATAACTGCAGTAAGATAAGTGGAAATGAGAGAATAAATCATGAATTAGTAGGAGTAGGCATAATGTAGTAGGAGTTGAAAGGCACGTATTATCCTGAAAATATACTCCAACTTCTCTAGCATGGTTGCCAGTTCGACAAAACGTTAAACAGCCTGAAGCATGCAGTCTGATGAAGAGATAGTCTATGTGCTGTGTCACATACGCACTTAAAACAGAGAGAGAGCTTTCAAATTGCTTTGACATCATGATGTCCTCAGGCAATGAGCTGTATCGAATTCTGCTCTTTATTAACCGAAACTGCAATATATGAAAATTTCAGAGTTGTAGATCTGTAATTCTCCAGAATCGCACTAAAATATATTTACCGGATCAAGAAAAATCAAAAGATACAGCGTTTATATGTAGGCTAATGAAATATATATATCTGCAGATTATAATTAAATATCTAAAAATATCAAAGATTACCACTAAAGGGCTTAGTCGTGTTTCAGTTATTATAAGCTCAAAACGGGCTATTAATCTCAAACTGAGATTGTGCGTCGAATCATTATAAATGCGCCGTTTCACGTCTCATTCGAGTCACTTGCCATTCGGCAAAATGAAGAACCTTTCAAACTGAATCTGCCTGTTACGGTTTAACACAGTAAGCCATTTGAAAGTAAAAAAGTGAGTCCTGAAGAATATTCGTTTCT
The DNA here is from genome assembly GCF_044657685.1 of Stegodyphus dumicola. Taxonomy (NCBI): domain Eukaryota; kingdom Metazoa; phylum Arthropoda; class Arachnida; order Araneae; family Eresidae; genus Stegodyphus; species Stegodyphus dumicola. Next base: position 137,453,610 of record NC_140769.1, read on the forward strand.
TAGTTTTGAATAGGATTGATTTAAATGATGAAAATGTATTTAGTTCATAAGCTATTTAATTACAAATATTCAGTAGTTTCACAGAATTATGTTAAATATATTGTTGGACAAAATTAAATAATGGAACATTTTCCCCAAATATCTCGAAAACTACTGGATAGAAATAAATAAAATTAGATGTGGATATAGCTTATTGATTATTGTTTTGTATTATTATTAAATACAAAACAACAATGAAAATGTCTATCATTTCCATGAGTTACGGTCAAAAGTCCAATGTTGTCCAAATTTGAGGGTGAAACAAGGCAGTGAAAATGTGGCTGGTACATTGTGTGGTCGCCTTTGATAGACAGGTAACATGCACAACGAGTAATGCCGTTAACAAGACAGTTAAAGACGTGCCTGTGGAAGTCGCATTCACTCCTTCAGTAGAGCAGATTTTAACTGCTGAATGGTTCTGGGTGCGGGTTGGCGTATTGCAGTAGACCTTCCAGGAACATCCCAAGCATGATCAATAAAATTAACGCCAGGAAATTTGGCTGGTCTATACATTCGGTGAATATCCTCGCTCTCCAGATAGTCAACAAACAGGTCCGCCCTATGTTGTGGAGCATTGTTGTCCATAAAAATATATACAGGGCCAATAGGTAATCTCAAAAGTCGCACGTAGGGTTGTAGGTTCTCCTGCCTATATCTTAGGGTGCACGGAACCAGTGTCAAACACATGGAGCTGAGCGTGGGTATTTTGCCGTGATCCCTAGCCAGACAATCACTCCTCCACCTCATATTGTCCCTTTCCATGATGTTGCTGGAATAGTTTCGGGTCCCAAGTTCCCTCCATATCAATAATCACCTACAATCACTTTGTAGACAGTGCATAGACTCATTCATGAAGAGAACATTAGCCCACTGAAGTTGTGTCCAGCGTTGGTGTTGTATTCACCATTGTAAACCCTCTCTTTTGTGGAAGGGAGTGAGTGGGATGCAAATAGAGGGCTTACTGGCATACAGTTATGTTTCTTGGAGCCTTCTGACGACCGTCATCTTTGAAACTGATGTTCTTCACCACCAGTATTTGGCGATTGGGACCCCTAATCCCCAATCGCCCTTTAAAAGAGGGTAATTTCTCCCTCCTCTCTGCATGCTATCGTGGTGTAACGGTTAGCACACTCGGCGCGTATTCGAGAGGTCGAGGTTCGAGTCCTGTCATTTTTCATTTACAGCTCATTTTTCATGCCTCCTGCTTCAAAATATTCTAATGACTTTACGACTGATTTGGCGACGTAAGTAGGGGCCTAAACCAAATTTAATTAATTCTAGATATTCATCAGCCAAGATTATCTTTCTTTCTGTAATATGGTTCAAAATATGGATACAATTTCGAAATAATCTCTATATATAATAAAAGAAAGAGTATGTGTGCCTTTCGTTTGTGCTGCGCGTAAGCTAATAGACCCAGTGCTACGAGATTTGGTATATAGGTGCACCTAGGCAAGAGCCAGAGCACCTCGAAGCGATTTTTTCAAAATTCGAATCAGATTTTTTTTTAACCTTTTCGATTTTATCCCATCATTTTGAATAGTTTCATTCTTTAAGAAATGGGGTTTGGGCAACAGTTTTTCATTCAATTGTAAACTGGACTGCTGGCTGTTGAAAATCAGAACTGCTGACACTTGCAAAAATCAGGACGATAATTCTGTGCAGTTTTTAATTTAATGTTACTCTTGGATATTAAACGTTTGTTGAGAGAAGGCAACAGGAAGTTAGTTAATTTATTTATTAGGATAACTAATATTTGTATTAAGGGATATTGCTTGTTTCATTGTAGTTTTGTTATATGTAATATATTTTTTTTAAAAAACTTGTGGGTTTTTAGTCCAAAGGGGCTTGCCCCTGAAGGACTACTGTTTTAGTTTTGCGATTTTGCGTCGAATCACTCTAAACGGCGTATCACTTTTCAGATTGTTGTCACCAAATGTTAGAGTCCTGCATTATATTAAAAAATTAAATAATGAAGAATCTGCATAAATGTATGTATGTTTCCCGCATTGTGGTAAAACAACGGTACCTAGAGCCATCCAATTTTGAATGACGTTATCCTACTGCGAATATGGGCATCTGAAACCCAAATTTGAAATTTGGAATTTGTTTTATAATCGATTTCATAATTTCTAAACCTTTAACGAATTTTTGATTAACAAACTCAACAATTTAAAAGCGAGCCATGGCAACACTCTACTGAAAAACAAACCTTTTTATCCCTATCTATATATCGGGAACTGTGTATCGGGAAATTCTAAAGATATGATCATTTTGAAATTATTTTGCGGCACTGCTGTTGAACTAAATTTTATGGTTTGAGTGCAAAGGACATGATATTTAATAAATAAAGGTAACACACCGTTAAAAATGCCCCCTTTGACGTAATTTAAAATCTGAAATATTTCAGATTTTTTTTTTTTTTTTTTTCTTATGAAGTTGTTCTGCAGAGCAAAATTCTGCGCAGTTTTTAAATTGATCGTTTGGCGTTCCTTTCAGGCATTTTTCGGATACATTTAAAAGCCAGACGAAGCCTGGCAGTGTAGCTGTTGTAGGAATTGTGCCTGTAAGTCAATGTAACTTGTGTCAAATCTTTGAATAGCTGTGTAAGCTACTTTTTGCAATGTCTTATATTCTAATATGTAATAGAACTAAAGAAGGATGCAAAAGATCCTTTTATTCAGTGCTCAAACACTTTAACAGAAGGTACTTCTTGTGCTTACAAATCAGCCAGTATTTACAAATTAACTCGAATGATGAGGATTTCAAATTTGAAAATTTAAAGTTAAATCTTAAATAAGCCCAAAGGCTACACAGAAATGATTAGCTCGCATGTTATCGAAAATCTATACCAGCTTGACAAGCACTATGGGCAAGAATAAAACAATGCCGCAGACACACTGCTATCGAAGAATTTCAACTAGTAACGTGGCCATCGGCAGGCGGAGCATTGTGTTATAAAGCAATCTAAAACGTCCCTTTAAATATTATCTCTTTGTAATTCATTTAAGAACTAAAAATTAGAATTCTGGCTCGAAAACGGAAAGATGTAATTGCAGTAAAGCTACTTAACATAAAATAACTGATTGGATACAAATTAATTAATCCCTACATATTAATTTAGAAGTCAAACAACAAAAATTAGCGTTATATTTTCAAATTCTCAGAGGACTAGTTTCGATGGTTTTATCGAACCATCATCCTCAACTGCAAAAGTGCAAATGAATGCGATAAGATATAATAATTAGATAAGATAAGAAAGCCTAGACAGGGGATAAGCTACTGGCGCCATCTGTTGATGAAACCAGAACTAAAACATAATTTATTTAAAGACTGAAAACAAAGATGGAGGCATTAACTAGAACAGAAAGTTATTTTGAATGTGAAATGCCTTTAGAAAATCCAGAATGCCTTTAAAAAATCTTTTGAATAATTTTGGCAGCCAAAAAATTGGAATTGCTTGACATCATGATGTGAGTGTGATTTTCGGACCAACAATGTTGGGCAACAGAAAACAAATTTTTGTTGTTTGACTTCTAAATTAATATTTGATCGGCATGTTATTGTATCTTAATTAATCGCTACATACTTTTAAAGAAAATCAAAATTATTGAGATTAATTGCTCCGAAATGTTAATAGGATATTTTTAGTTATGAATTTTGAACTATTCAAACATGTGAAAGAATTTAAAAGAAATGTATATCTCTGTGCAAAAACTCAATTAATTGCAATCAGTTTTGTTATTGATGGTTGGTTCACTTACACCGTGTTGACATTTCCAATAACGAAAGGAATAAAACGCAGTGTTATTGCTATTACACAATTATTTTCTTTAATTTCATCAAAATTGTTAATATGATTCAGGATGTTTCTTTTCTTTTCTTTTTTTTTTTTTTTCAGAATTGAAAATATTTGACTTATTTTAGATATATATACACAATAGTCAAAAACTGAACTGCTTGAAATTTTACATTATTATTACAATTACATTATTGTTGGATTATTTACATTATCATTATAATGTACTAATTGAATTATTTACATTATAGCATGGCATTTAAAAGCTATCCGTCTAAGAAGTTTAAATAAAACGCAGTGTCTATCCGTCTAAATAAAACGCAGTGTTATTGCTATTACACAATTATTTTCTTTAATTTCATCAAAATTCTTAATATGGTTCAGGATGTTTCTTTTTTTTTTTTTTTTTTTTTTTTCAGAATTGAAGATATTTTACTTATTTTATATATATATACACAATAGTCAAAAACTGAACTGCTTGAAATTTTACATTATTATTACAATTACATTATTGTTGGATTATTTACATTATCACTACAATGTACTAATTGAATTATTTACATTATGGCATTGCATTTAAAAGCTATCCGTCTAAGAAAAAAAAAAAAGACCACTTAAAGAGAATTTTTATGGGAAACTGCCTCCTATTTACGCTACGCATAGGCGGAAACCCCATGCGACCCGCATGATTGCTAGTATCTGAAGCCGGGTCGAACTACCAGCATTCTGTGGTTTTGAAAAGTCTAATATTACGTAATTTTATCTTTTTTCACACTTACGAAGAAATTTTTATCTTTGATGAAGAAGATGAAAATTGGCTAAAGCCGTGCAAGTTTTAATTGTACTAAATTTTGTTAGCAAAATAACGCTTATGGGAATATCAGAAATTCACAAATCTTCTCAGAGGCTTAATAAAAATGTTTTAAAAATTACACCTGGTAGTAAGTTATAGAATGCTGAAAATCTGGCAAGAGAGGTGTTCATTTAAAAATTTTTAATCTGCTTAAATAATTATGTTTCACACAGTACTAACTGATCACTGGTTTCTTCTCGTTTTTTTTTAAGTCATCTAAAAGGCTTGTCATAAAACATGGAGTTTTTCTCCGCTCTGTGACGATCATTATCCGTTGTCACCGCAGTTATGAGAAAGTTGGTACTGGTGGGCAACTGGTGATGAAGGATAAATGAATTGGAATGAAAGAGAAATGAAAATCACGTCTAGTCCATCTTGGATATGCATTTGTGTTTTAAACAAAAATTCGTTGTCGCCAATGTTTATAGCCACAAACAGAGCGACAATTTTGTATCGGCATACTAAGCTGCATGCAAAGATATCGGGAAAATTCAGGTACTAACCGTGGCTGGCTAATGTATGCAGCAGGGTTTCGACCCTCTGAGGATGAGCGCTTTTATTAGACCAGAAACAATCGGACTTCGTGTCCATATCACGTGACGACTCCGTATAACGTTTTGCTGATCGCTTAGGATCATTCCGGTGACTTATCTTTCAGGTGTCCGCCTAATCAACTGTCGATGGTACTATGTTACGTGCCTACCGTGGTTGTAACGGGTGACGGAGAATCAGGGCTGGATTCCGGAGAGGGAGAATGGGAAATGGCTACCACATCCAAGGAAGGCAAAAGGCGCGCAAATTACTCACTCCCAGAACGGGAAGGCAATGACGAAAAATAACAATATGGAACTCCGCTGAGACCCCTTCATCGTAATGAGTATAATCTTAATTCTTTAACGACAGTTAGTTGGAAGGCAAGTCTGATGACAGCAGCTGCGATAATTCCAGTTCCAATGCAAAGTTAAACTTAAAGATGCCAAAGTATGAATATTTATCCCATTTAAAATATTTTTGTAATCGAAAGTATGCAGGGTGACCCAAAAGTACATTATTAACATTTGAATATTTAATAATTCATAGAATAATGTAGGTAGAGATGTAAAATAGGTAAACATGCTTCAAATGACATGGGGTTTTATAGAAAGCAAAAAATGAAGAAGCAAAAAGACAAATATACGGCACTGGGCAGCAAAATGTCAGTTATGTATGATAATGAGCTGTAGTGCGAGAGAGAGATTAATGTCTTCATGATTTTGTCAGTTTTCTATCCTCTCCTTCGTTGTGTTGGTCACTGTGTGATGTTGACTTATTGCATCAATCGTGATCGGACCCTTTTTCTTCGAGGAAATGCGTGGTTCTTCTATTTCAACTGTCAGTGTGACGAATGCTAGGTCCGCTAATATGTTACAGAATCGCATCTTCCCTAGTCTGGCTGATAAACACATGTTGCAAGGTATGGCTTTTGCACAGATGGTGCTCCACCCCATATTATTACACGTGTGAAAGATCTCTTGCACAAATTGTTTGGTAAGGATGGTGCTGAGCCGCCACTTCCATCACGCTTGGCCTCTCTGGACCCCATATTTCCCTCCGTGTGATTATTGGTTGTGGGATTACCTGAAATTGCTAGTCTACCGCGATCGTTCGACCCCATTAGGGATTCTAAAAGACAAAACCTGGCAACAATTTCTCAGCATACCTGCAGATATGGTATACAGTGCTGTTCATATCATTGTCCCTCGACTACAGGTATTGTTGACGAATGAGGGCTGGCATGTTCAAAATTTGTTATAAAGAACGTAGGCTTTGCTAAAAATCAAATGTTATGCTAATTATTGCTTTCTTATCATATAAAGCGCCATCTGTTGGCTGTTTTAAGCCCTTTTTTCTTTTCAATAAAATCCCATAGCATTTCAAACATGTGTATCGGTTTTCGCCTCTCTACTTATACTATTCAGTAAATTATTGAATTTTCAAATGTTAACGGACTTCTGGGTCACCCGGTATATTTACGACCAACGGTAAGAAAAGAAAGGCTGCGCGAGGACATTTTGTACACTGCGCAAATAAATAAATAAATAAATAAAAAAGAACAATTCTATATCTTCCGTTCTACTGCGCCGATTGATGAAATTCAACTTGTATTTGCCATGTCTCGAAAGCGCAACTTAGGATATGTATTAGATTTATATATAGCATCATTCTAATATAGGTATTTTGACACAAAATCGGACTTTTTCTGAAATGACGTGCCTTTTTTTCCATACTTCGATTCTACGACTCAAATTATGCCAAACTGCCAAGTTGGGCATAAATTCAGATTTATTTGTTACGTATTAGTTACGCATTTTTCGTAAAAATCCCGCGAGTAGTTTTTAAAAAGTTAGAGCTCAAAATTTTAGCTCCTCAATGTTAATTGAATTTGGTATATATTTATCTTTTTTATTAAACTTATTTGATTCTTCCCTCCAAATTTCGAAATTTAGGTTCATTCCAAATAAAATTCGCCCATTTCTTATGATTTATTTTTAACATTTTTATTCTTATATAATTTTTATAAATTGTTCGAAAAATATTTTGAATTATAACCTATAAAAAATTTTTACCATCGCCTTAAAGTAGAAGTATTTCTAAGCATACCTGTAGTTTTTTTTGTTCAAAATTTCCGAAGATATAAGTGAATTTATATATTGGAGTGTTTTGAAATTTCCCATGCTTGTTGAAAGCGATAAAACATCAAATTTAATTTAGGCACTTTGTTAAAATTATTTGAAATTATTTTATTAAGATGGGACCATTTCCCCTTTGTGCACAATAAAAAAGGGAAATGAAAATAGTTTGCCATAAATTAAGAAGTTTGCCAAGTGAATTATTCTTGGCGAAAACTGAAAAAATGCGCCAAGATAAATTTTTGAATTTCTCCGTAAATGTAGCACCAAATTTTACAAAATCTAATATTTAGGCATAGTTTCAGTCGTAGAATCAAAATATAAAAAAAGATTTGAATGTCATTTCATAAAAAGTCCGATTTTGTTTCAAAATCTCTATGCTATACATAAATCTAATATATATCCTATGTCGCGCTTTCGAGACATGAAAAACACAATTTGGATTTCGTTAATCGGTCTAGTAGAATAGGAGATATAGTAGAACTGTGCCATTTTTGTGAACTCACGTAAGCGCAAGTACAAAATAGTCATCTAAATTTTATTTTCAAAGTTTTTGCAAAATTAGATTGCTTGTTAAAAAGCAGTACGAATCAGAGAAACCAGAATTACTCGTAGAAAAATTTTCTTTTCAAGACAAAAATGCTTTCAGACAAAAAGAAAATGTGCGTGTATCTTTTGGAAAATGTTCCAGAAATAAACAAATTCGGCTTCGGGGTATTCAAGAAATTGCCTGGCAATTAAAGAAAATGGCCTTTTTTTTTTTTTTTTTTTTTTTTTAACTCTGTGGGTAAATCTCGGAATGGAGAAAATTTTGCGTCCTTACAATTTTCCAACACACTGCTTTGTGTTTTAGTACAGCTGGATACTTTTTCTTTACTAGCTCTAGTTAATTACTTATTAGTTAAATGGCAATTACATAATGGAGAGAAAAAGTAATTAAAAAGTTCAGACTCCTTAGTAAATAACATAATGGATGTAGTTTAAAGCTAATACAGAAAACATCAGCTCAGTATAATGAGCCGCAATTTGTATTATTATTTAGCAGGAAATTTAATAACTATTTTCCAGTGTCCTATAGTGAATATAGTGATGTAAATATATATGATTGGTAAAAAAATTTAAAAAATGCTTTCAACGTTATTATTATATATGTTTTCCGTACTAATGTACTACAAAAAAGGGAAGGGATACCTTCGTGGAGGACTTTCTAAGCGAAATTTGGCTCATATTAACACGTTACACATGGGAAAAATCACTAAAACGTCCATGCAGCCAACTCGTTCGCGGGATTCGAACCTCGGAACGAGCTACCAGTTTTCATGGACTTTACCACTCGGCTTCTGGAGGTAAGTTTTTAACGTTAAACATGTTTAGCGTAGTATCTGGAATATTTATAGATCATCACGTTATGTCAGATCAGTGGAAAACGTGCATGCCAAAATAATATTTGCAACAATATTAAAAACAAGTGGCCGTATAGTTAATTTGATAAATCTACAGCATTAGGCATAATTTGAAAGAACAAACATAATATCAAGCGATGTTTGAGAATAAAAGTATGATATTAAGCAAAAAGACCGAATCCACGGCATAGTTTTAAAGATGCATACAGATATATCGTTTGGCTATAATTGGTAAAAAATTGATTAAGATGAAGACCTTACCTTACTGTGAAATGGAACACAGCTGCGAGCTGGGAATTAGCCGCTTCGTTTTTACGTTTAAATTTGTTTGATTACGGCAAAGCACTCAAGCGCTATCTACTTATGGGAATGAATGCCTTCGTGGAGTACTTTCTAAAAGAAACTGGTTCATATACACTTTATACATAGAGAAAATCACAAAACGCCCACCCAGCCCCTACGTTTGCTTAAAATCGAACTCAGGTCGGAACTACAAGTGTTCAGCGATTTTACTGCTAAGCCGCTAGTGCGCCTTAGCCATTACGTATATGAAATATCATCGTGGAGATTCGCCTTGGAAAGCCGAGCGGAGGATAAATGTCTCGGTAGTGTAACGTGACGAAAGTGATATGATACAATTAGTAAATTCAAATTCAAACGTTTCTGAAATCAAAATGCAAAGCTGCTTTATCAAGAAAGAAATCGTGTCTTTTCAATCCCATTTGAAAGTATTTAACATTTTATATGCGATGAATCAAACATGTAACACGAAATTATGTAAATAAAAATAAAGATACATAATAGCATTTATTAAACAGCATCTAAATGCTCCTAAGCTCTGACATGCTATATAAATCATTTAGCGTTACTTTTCCCTTTATCCAGCCCCAAAATATTACCAAAATTACATTAACGAAACCTTCAAAAGTATACCGCTTTTTAAATAATTAAATTTCTAAAAATAAGCCAGATTGAATTTTTTGTGGCTTGAATTAATTAAAATTTCTGCTGCGATGACAGTTATGACAATACCGCTGAAAAGCCTGATCACGAAACAACGGGTAATCTTATTTTTCTCTCTTCAAATTTGGAGAAACTGTCATTAGTTTTTGAAGGTCACGCGACTGCTGTTATTCACATTAAGACAGAAACAAGGTTAACTGTTGAAGATCTTTACCGATCTAAGCATTTGAAGATTTACATACAGCTTAAATCTCGAAAATATGTGACTCTTAGAAGGGACTTTTTATAATGTTATGTATTTAAAGCATTTTAGGTTATTTAATTTGGATTTTAGTATAGTCGAATTATCTAATTCATGGCAATTTATTGCGGTTTTTTGTCTTTATTTTCTTATAGCCCAAAGGGCATTAGTTTTGGAAGGCCATTAATTTCGTTTTGGGATTTTGTGCTGGATCACTATCAACAGCATTTCACTTTCAAATTATTGCAACCAAAGAAGAGCTTTGCATTATATTTTAAAACATTAAACGATGAAGAATCTGCATGAATGTATCTATGATTCTCACACTGTGAGAAAACAACCTAGAGACATCAAATTTTGAATATCATAGTCCTCTGCTCAAATACTGGCACCTGGAAGACCGAATTTGGAATTTGAATTTTTTGTTTTATTATCTGTTTCATGTTTCGTAAAACTTTAAAAAATTTTTGATAAACACACTCAACGATTTCAAAGCGAGCAATGGCAACACTGCACACACACACACACACACACACACAAAAAAAAAAAAAAAAAAAAATCTCCAGCGTGAGAGACTATGTATTGGAAATTCTAGAGATATGCTCTTTCTAAAATGATTATGTGATGCTGAACTAAATTTTCTGTGTTTTAAGTACGAAGAACATGATATTTAATAAATAAAGGTAATGCACAAAACGTTAAAAAACGCCCTTTTGGGCGTAATAGAAATTTGAAAGCTTTCAGATTTTTTTTTTTACTTAAAATATAAAAGTGGTCACCACCAAAATCAAATTTTGCGTGGTTCACTGTCAAGGAGGTTAGAGTAAATGGAGTAAGCATGACGTCACAAAAATGAAGTCAAGGAAATGTCAACAATGTGACGTGACGACTTATCATGGCCGCCATGTGGCGTACGGATAAGCCTACTAAACATATTGTTAAATAAAATTACATTGACTTGAGAGAAAATATAAACGTACGCAAACTCAGAAAGATGTCTTTAGGCATAATTTGCATGAAATACGAGTAAAACGTTCTCTGCTTTTCTAGGTTTTAACCTTATATACATTCCTTTTATACTTAACATTTACATATATTCGTGCATCTAGATTTTATTAAAGTTGAAACTGTTATTTTCAATCCTCGTGAATTTTCTATACTAAGTAGATAATCATTTACGTTAAATATTAAAATTAGAACGGGAGACCTATATCCGTTCAATGATGAGTAGTTAACATGTAGACAATACTGATTAGCATGTAAACAAAAACCAACCAGAAGTTCACGTATATGACCATGCTAACTCGTGACGTTTTATGGCTTCGTTTTAGGCCATGGCCAGAGGCTTACTCCATTTATTTCAATCTCCTTGCTCACTATAAACGGCGTATAACGTTTCAAATTGTTTCCCCCAAATATTATCGCTCTGTATTTTTTTAAAGAAATTAAACAATGAAAAATCTTTATGCATGTTCCTCGCAGAGTGAAAATCGACTGTACTTAGAGCCATCAGATTTTGAATAACGAGGTCCTCCACCTGAGCGTGGGGAAACTGTAAACTCGAATTTTGAATTTCGAATAATTTTTTTTTATTTATTTCCTATTTTATACAAATTTAATGAATTTTTGATTAACAAACTCGCTGATTTGAAAGCAAACAGTGCCAACACTATTTGGAATAAAATATTTTTATCTCCTGAGCTCTGGACTGTTGCCTTTCGGAAAAATGCAAGATGTTTTTCTTTCAGTTTTAATTAACAAACTTGGCTGTATAAAAGGATTGTGTCACAGACGACTGTTGCCGTTCATTAGTCTAAGATACTTTAAAATTTAATCTGGAATGTTAATGAATTATAAACTAAGCGATTTAAAAGCAGTAAACACAGTTCTTCAACGTATTTTTTTTCCCCTACTTTCCAATGTGAATCATTTAAATCACCATGGACTAAAGAGATGAGATGTCCAATTAGACAAATCCAATAATTTTATGAAATTACACTTGTTGGATTCATTAAAATCATTATGCATTTTTTTCTTTCTTATGATAACAATTTTAGGCGTTGGAGCGACTAATTTTTAAAGAAATAGCAAACGTAATATATATGATACACTGTAATACACTCTTAGACAAAAAACACGACGTACCGAGAAAATATAAAGCAAATTGGACACAAATTGCTATGCATACAGGTTTCGACGGAAAATGCAAAATTTTACATTTTGGCTGCCAATAAATGAACGGTTGTCGCTACAGCGCATCTGATCTGCGAAACTATCAGGATATTTAAGAGGAGAAATTATGATTCCAGGTTATAAATTCTTCCCGAATTTCATTCCGTGTGCTCTGTACTCTGGTAGACAGTAACTATACCTTGCATACAGGTGCGCGAACGATATGAGCAGATGTCAGAATTTAAGAGAGGTCATGTAGTTGGACTTAAAGAAGCCGGTTGGTCTTATCGACGAATAGCTCGACATTTGAGCAAGAGCGAAGGAAAGCCTGGAGACGCCCCGGACAGCGGTGTGATACCAACCTGACTGTCTTCCGGCAGACAGGCCGACAACCAGAAGTGATGGTCTGGGGGGGCCATTTCATTTCATAGTAGGAACCCTTTGGTACAGCGGTACGTCGACGAAATTGTAGGGCCTGTTGTGTTGCCCTTCATGTCGCGCCACCCTGCGCTTACATTTCAGCAAGATAATGCCTGCCCCCACACTGCACGCCTTAGTGCTTTCCGAACATTACCTTGGGCAGCAAGGTCGCCGGATCTCTCTCCTACTGAGCACGTTTGGAGCATTATGGGCAGGGCCTTCCAACCAGCTCGGGATGCTGAAGATCTAACCCGCCAGTTGGACAGAATTTGGCACGATATCCCTCAGGAGGACATCCGCAACCTCTATCAATCGATGCCAAGCCGAATAACTGCTTGCATAAGGGACAGAGGTGAACAAACGCGTTAAGGACTTTTTCACTTTGTGAAGCTCTATCACTTCAATAAAACATCCAATTTTTCTCAAACTGTAATCATTTGTTTTTCTGTACATGTACATCACTTCTAACGATTTTCGTTCCATTCGGATAACTTCTTCTTGGTGCGTCGTTTTTTTTTTTTTTTTTTTTGTCTAAGAGCGTACTTTATCGGAAATTCTAAAAATATGCTTAATATAAATATTTGTGATTTTTCTATGGAATTGAAATTTATGTGGTGTGAGAGCAAAGAACTTTATATTTAATAAATAAAGTTAACACAAAACATTTAATAATGAAAGGACAAAAACCTTTTGTAATCACTCTGTAGTGTTCCTCCTTTTTATCCATTAACACAGTGTTGAGAAACCTAGTGAACTACTAAGCGAATAATCACTTAAGCCCAGAAACAGAAACGTGACACTCAAGAATGGTTAATTACCTTTTATTGCTCAAACTACAGTACAGACGGTCCCTTTCTCAGGACTTACAACAAAGCCTCTACTTGGGCTTAAACTAAAAAATGTAAGAAATAAGAAGTTAACTAGTGGCTAACTGAAGATATTTAGCCGAAGGTAACACAATTCAAAACTAGTTGGGCCCTAAATATCGAATTATCTAGAGAAGCTATCAAGGACACGTAAATACGGCCGAGCGTAGTAACAGTTTAGAGAGACGTGGCCAAAAGGGAAACCCACGCTAGTCAGAAACTCTGATTCTCTCTCAAGAAGTCAGAGGAACTTCGACTTAACTACTACTCCTTCTCATTTGCATTAAACGCGATTCTAAAACCTTATTCTGCTGAGGATTTGTAAGTTGAAATTAGAAGAGACAGTAAAGGAGCTTAAAAATAACTGTTATACACTTAGGATAAACCTTACAACTCTTACTCAGCATTGATATGATGAGTTGATTAAGGGGACTTTTACACGTTAAAACCCATAAGATCTTCGAATGTGTGACTATTGCAAGAATTAGAATAACTTATTTATTTTAAAAGCAATTACTTTCAAACTTTTACAGCTGACTACATAATATAGCTGCTTTATAAAATAGTAATCAGAAAGTTTGTGTTGCCACAAATATTTTTAAAATGTATCTGCTTTGTGACAAAACCTTTCGTCATGTTTCTACCTTGCGCGCATAGCTTAAAACATTCTGTTGCATAATTTCATTTCATATTTAATATATAGCTTTTATAACATTTGGAAACTACTGTGAACCAAAAGTTCTAAGAATTTCATGTTTAATTTTTATTTTATTTGGAGTTGAGTTTATAAAATGTATTTCATTAAAAAAATCTGTAACGTTTTCGTGCATAAAATATTTTAATATTAAAATATTCATCAGATTTTTAGTTCAGTTAGAAAATAGTGCCCATATAAAGAATTCCATCCAATTTCAAGTATGCACCATTAGCCATTTTTAAAATATCATGCGCGCAAGGTGAAAAAAGGGACGAAAACTTTTGTCACAAAACGGATTAAATTACAAAACTATTTGTGGAAGCACAAACCTTCTGGTTACTAGTTTCCAAAGCAGCTACGTTATGTAGTCAGCCGTAAAAAGTTGGAAGTAATTGGTTTTAAAATAAATAAAATATTCTCATCCTTGTAACAGTCACATATTCGGAGGTCATAAGGGGTTTAAGATGTATGTGCCTCCATAAAAATTATAAAAATATATGCCAAAAGGTAACTCTGGACAGGGAATTCTAAATGTACGCTGTTGTGCAGCAATTAAAAATTTATGATTTTGATGCTGAAAAGTATGTGGCGAAGAAAATGATGCATGATGCATAGTAATAAAGACAGTGAAAAAAATGGCGGCAGCTGGTGTGAGTAAAAGAGCAAACTGGTAGACCGCGAGCTCAGCGAGAATGTAAAAATACCATAGCAAACGCTTTGGACAACCGTTAAATCTAAAAATCTTTCAGACTTTTTTTTCATTACGTAGTAGATTTTTTTTATTTTGAATCTATTGAAGTGTTTCAATTATTACGATAATTCCATCTGAGATGTGAGTTGTTCTTCCGTTAAGCGATATTATCATATTGGGACAGCTGGTGAGTGTTGTTTGAATGAAGAATTAGAATGTTAGGAAATATTAACGTAACGGAGCGTTCCAAAAAAAGTTGTTTATATCGGTATCTAGAGACGAATGAGTTTAAAATGGTATAAATAAATTCCAATTTCTATTAATTTAAAGAAAGGCAAAAATATAGGTTACAAATTTTAAATAAATACAAATTCTTTTAACTGTTTTACTTTTTAAATTGAAAATACATGTCACAGTATCTTTATTATATGCCTTTTCACATAATTTTGCTTTTACAGATTGTGAAGGTTATAAGACACGAAAAGAGAAATATAATCTTGAGTTAAAAAATATGGCTTAGAAATTCTTCGAAAGTTTCCTTTAGAAAACTTCCACTAACTCTTTTTTTACTCCATAGTAACTGAGTTCATTACCTTCGATTCTGAAGCAAAAATGAAACATAACAGCATCTTTAGTGTGATTATTTGGGGCACAGCTTTTTTTACTCCATAGTAACTGAGTTCATTACCTTCGATTCTGAAGCAAAAATGAAACATAACAGCATCTTTAGTGTGATTATTTGGGGCACAGCTTTTTTTACTCCATAGTAACTGAGTTCATTACCTTCGATTCTGAAGCAAAAATGAAACATAACAGCATCTTTAGTGTGATTATTTGGGGCACAGCTTTTTTTACTCCATAGTAACTGAGTTCATTACCTTCGATTCTGAAGCAAAAATGAAACATAACAGCATCTTTAGTGTGATTATTTGGGGCACAGCTTTTTTTACTCCATAGTAACTGAGTTCATTACCTTCGATTCTGAAGCAAAAATGAAACATAACAGCATCTTTAGTGTGATTATTTGGGGCACAGCTTTTTTTACTCCATAGTAACTGAGTTCATTACCTTCGATTCTGAAGCAAAAATGAAACATAACAGCATCTTTAGTGTGATTATTTGGGGCACAGCTTTTTTTACTCGATAGTAACTGAGTTCATTACCTTCGATTCTGAAGCAAAAATGAAACATAACAGCATCTTTAGTGTGATTATTTGGGGCACAGCTTTTTTTACTCCATAGTAACTGAGTTCATTACCTTCGATTCTGAAGCAAAAATGAAACATAACAGCATCTTTAGTGTGATTATTTGGGGCACAGCTTTTTTTACTCCATAGTAACTGAGTTCATTACCTTCGATTCTGAAGCAAAAATGAAACATAACAGCATCTTTAGTGTGATTATTTGGGGCACAGCTTTTTTTACTCCATAGTAACTGAGTTCATTACCTTCGATTCTGAAGCAAAAATGAAACATAACAGCATCTTTAGTGTGATTATTTGGGGCACAGCTTTTTTTACTCGATAGTAACTGAGTTCATTACCTTCGATTCTGAAGCAAAAATGAAACATAACAGCATCTTTAGTGTGATTATTTGGGGCACAGCTTTTTTTACTCCATAGTAACTGAGTTCATTACCTTCGATTCTGAAGCAAAAATGAAACATAACAGCATCTTTAGTGTGATTATTTGGGGCACAGCTTTTTTTACTCCATAGTAACTGAGTTCATTACCTTCGATTCTGAAGCAAAAATGAAACATAACAGCATCTTTAGTGTGATTATTTGGGGCACAGCTTTTTTTACTCCATAGTAACTGAGTTCATTACCTTCGATTCTGAAGCAAAAATGAAACATAACAGCATCTTTAGTGTGATTATTTGGGGCACAGCTTTTTTTACTCCATAGTAACTGAGTTCATTACCTTCGATTCTGAAGCAAAAATGAAACATAACAGCATCTTTAGTGTGATTATTTGGGGCACAGCTTTTTTTACTCCATAGTAACTGAGTTCATTACCTTCGATTCTGAAGCAAAAATGAAACATAACAGCATCTTTAGTGTGATTATTTGGGGCACAGCTTTTTTTACTCCATAGTAACTGAGTTCATTACCTTCGATTCTGAAGCAAAAATGAAACATAACAGCATCTTTAGTGTGATTATTTGGGGCACAGCTTTTTTTACTCCATAGTAACTGAGTTCATTACCTTCGATTCTGAAGCAAAAATGAAACATAACAGCATCTTTAGTGTGATTATTTGGGGCACAGCTTTTTTTACTCCATAGTAACTGAGTTCATTACCTTCGATTCTGAAGCAAAAATGAAACATAACAGCATCTTTAGTGTGATTATTTGGGGCACAGCTTTTTTTACTCCATAGTAACTGAGTTCATTACCTTCGATTCTGAAGCAAAAATGAAACATAACAGCATCTTTAGTGTGATTATTTGGGGCACAGCTTTTTTTACTCCATAGTAACTGAGTTCATTACCTTCGATTCTGAAGCAAAAATGAAACATAACAGCATCTTTAGTGTGATTATTTGGGGCACAGCTTTTTTTACTCCATAGTAACTGAGTTCATTACCTTCGATTCTGAAGCAAAAATGAAACATAACAGCATCTTTAGTGTGATTATTTGGGGCACAGCTTTTTTTACTCCATAGTAACTGAGTTCATTACCTTCGATTCTGAAGCAAAAATGAAACATAACAGCATCTTTAGTGTGATTATTTGGGGCACAGCTTTTTTTACTCCATAGTAACTGAGTTCATTACCTTCGATTCTGAAGCAAAAATGAAACATAACAGCATCTTTAGTGTGATTATTTGGGGCACAGCTTTTTTTACTCCATAGTAACTGAGTTCATTACCTTCGATTCTGAAGCAAAAATGAAACATAACAGCATCTTTAGTGTGATTATTTGGGGCACAGCTTTTTTTACTCCATAGTAACTGAGTTCATTACCTTCGATTCTGAAGCAAAAATGAAACATAACAGCATCTTTAGTGTGATTATTTGGGGCACAGCTTTTTTTACTCCATAGTAACTGAGTTCATTACCTTCGATTCTGAAGCAAAAATGAAACATAACAGCATCTTTAGTGTGATTATTTGGGGCACAGCTTTTTTTACTCCATAGTAACTGAGTTCATTACCTTCGATTCTGAAGCAAAAATGAAACATAACAGCATCTTTAGTGTGATTATTTGGGGCACAGCTTTTTTTACTCCATAGTAACTGAGTTCATTACCTTCGATTCTGAAGCAAAAATGAAACATAACAGCATCTTTAGTGTGATTATTTGGGGCACAGCTTTTTTTACTCCATAGTAACTGAGTTCATTACCTTCGATTCTGAAGCAAAAATGAAACATAACAGCATCTTTAGTGTGATTATTTGGGGCACAGCTTTTTTTACTCCATAGTAACTGAGTTCATTACCTTCGATTCTGAAGCAAAAATGAAACATAACAGCATCTTTAGTGTGATTATTTGGGGCACAGCTTTTTTTACTCCATAGTAACTGAGTTCATTACCTTCGATTCTGAAGCAAAAATGAAACATAACAGCATCTTTAGTGTGATTATTTGGGGCACAGCTTTTTTTACTCCATAGTAACTGAGTTCATTACCTTCGATTCTGAAGCAAAAATGAAACATAACAGCATCTTTAGTGTGATTATTTGGGGCACAGCTTTTTTTACTCCATAGTAACTGAGTTCATTACCTTCGATTCTGAAGCAAAAATGAAACATAACAGCATCTTTAGTGTGATTATTTGGGGCACAGCTTTTTTTACTCCATAGTAACTGAGTTCATTACCTTCGATTCTGAAGCAAAAATGAAACATAACAGCATCTTTAGTGTGATTATTTGGGGCACAGCTTTTTTTACTCCATAGTAACTGAGTTCATTACCTTCGATTCTGAAGCAAAAATGAAACATAACAGCATCTTTAGTGTGATTATTTGGGGCACAGCTTTTTTTACTCCATAGTAACTGAGTTCATTACCTTCGATTCTGAAGCAAAAATGAAACATAACAGCATCTTTAGTGTGATTATTTGGGGCACAGCTTTTTTTACTCCATAGTAACTGAGTTCATTACCTTCGATTCTGAAGCAAAAATGAAACATAACAGCATCTTTAGTGTGATTATTTGGGGCACAGCTTTTTTTACTCCATAGTAACTGAGTTCATTACCTTCGATTCTGAAGCAAAAATGAAACATAACAGCATCTTTAGTGTGATTATTTGGGGCACAGCTTTTTTTACTCCATAGTAACTGAGTTCATTACCTTCGATTCTGAAGCAAAAATGAAACATAACAGCATCTTTAGTGTGATTATTTGGGGCACAGCTTTTTTTACTCCATAGTAACTGAGTTCATTACCTTCGATTCTGAAGCAAAAATGAAACATAACAGCATCTTTAGTGTGATTATTTGGGGCACAGCTTTTTTTACTCCATAGTAACTGAGTTCATTACCTTCGATTCTGAAGCAAAAATGAAACATAACAGCATCTTTAGTGTGATTATTTGGGGCACAGCTTTTTTTACTCCATAGTAACTGAGTTCATTACCTTCGATTCTGAAGCAAAAATGAAACATAACAGCATCTTTAGTGTGATTATTTGGGGCACAGCTTTTTTTACTCCATAGTAACTGAGTTCATTACCTTCGATTCTGAAGCAAAAATGAAACATAACAGCATCTTTAGTGTGATTATTTGGGGCACAGCTTTTTTTACTCCATAGTAACTGAGTTCATTACCTTCGATTCTGAAGCAAAAATGAAACATAACAGCATCTTTAGTGTGATTATTTGGGGCACAGCTTTTTTTACTCCATAGTAACTGAGTTCATTACCTTCGATTCTGAAGCAAAAATGAAACATAACAGCATCTTTAGTGTGATTATTTGGGGCACAGCTTTTTTTACTCCATAGTAACTGAGTTCATTACCTTCGATTCTGAAGCAAAAATGAAACATAACAGCATCTTTAGTGTGATTATTTGGGGCACAGCTTTTTTTACTCCATAGTAACTGAGTTCATTACCTTCGATTCTGAAGCAAAAATGAAACATAACAGCATCTTTAGTGTGATTATTTGGGGCACAGCTTTTTTTACTCCATAGTAACTGAGTTCATTACCTTCGATTCTGAAGCAAAAATGAAACATAACAGCATCTTTAGTGTGATTATTTGGGGCACAGCTTTTTTTACTCCATAGTAACTGAGTTCATTACCTTCGATTCTGAAGCAAAAATGAAACATAACAGCATCTTTAGTGTGATTATTTGGGGCACAGCTTTTTTTACTCCATAGTAACTGAGTTCATTACCTTCGATTCTGAAGCAAAAATGAAACATAACAGCATCTTTAGTGTGATTATTTGGGGCACAGCTTTTTTTACTCCATAGTAACTGAGTTCATTACCTTCGATTCTGAAGCAAAAATGAAACATAACAGCATCTTTAGTGTGATTATTTGGGGCACAGCTTTTTTTACTCCATAGTAACTGAGTTCATTACCTTCGATTCTGAAGCAAAAATGAAACATAACAGCATCTTTAGTGTGATTATTTGGGGCACAGCTTTTTTTACTCCATAGTAACTGAGTTCATTACCTTCGATTCTGAAGCAAAAATGAAACATAACAGCATCTTTAGTGTGATTATTTGGGGCACAGCTTTTTTTACTCCATAGTAACTGAGTTCATTACCTTCGATTCTGAAGCAAAAATGAAACATAACAGCATCTTTAGTGTGATTATTTGGGGCACAGCTTTTTTTACTCCATAGTAACTGAGTTCATTACCTTCGATTCTGAAGCAAAAATGAAACATAACAGCATCTTTAGTGTGATTATTTGGGGCACAGCTTTTTTTACTCCATAGTAACTGAGTTCATTACCTTCGATTCTGAAGCAAAAATGAAACATAACAGCATCTTTAGTGTGATTATTTGGGGCACAGCTTTTTTTACTCCATAGTAACTGAGTTCATTACCTTCGATTCTGAAGCAAAAATGAAACATAACAGCATCTTTAGTGTGATTATTTGGGGCACAGCTTTTTTTACTCCATAGTAACTGAGTTCATTACCTTCGATTCTGAAGCAAAAATGAAACATAACAGCATCTTTAGTGTGATTATTTGGGGCACAGCTTTTTTTACTCCATAGTAACTGAGTTCATTACCTTCGATTCTGAAGCAAAAATGAAACATAACAGCATCTTTAGTGTGATTATTTGGGGCACAGCTTTTTTTACTCCATAGTAACTGAGTTCATTACCTTCGATTCTGAAGCAAAAATGAAACATAACAGCATCTTTAGTGTGATTATTTGGGGCACAGCTTTTTTTACTCCATAGTAACTGAGTTCATTACCTTCGATTCTGAAGCAAAAATGAAACATAACAGCATCTTTAGTGTGATTATTTGGGGCACAGCTTTTTTTACTCCATAGTAACTGAGTTCATTACCTTCGATTCTGAAGCAAAAATGAAACATAACAGCATCTTTAGTGTGATTATTTGGGGCACAGCTTTTTTTACTCCATAGTAACTGAGTTCATTACCTTCGATTCTGAAGCAAAAATGAAACATAACAGCATCTTTAGTGTGATTATTTGGGGCACAGCTTTTTTTACTCCATAGTAACTGAGTTCATTACCTTCGATTCTGAAGCAAAAATGAAACATAACAGCATCTTTAGTGTGATTATTTGGGGCACAGCTTTTTTTACTCCATAGTAACTGAGTTCATTACCTTCGATTCTGAAGCAAAAATGAAACATAACAGCATCTTTAGTGTGATTATTTGGGGCACAGCTTTTTTTACTCCATAGTAACTGAGTTCATTACCTTCGATTCTGAAGCAAAAATGAAACATAACAGCATCTTTAGTGTGATTATTTGGGGCACAGCTTTTTTTACTCCATAGTAACTGAGTTCATTACCTTCGATTCTGAAGCAAAAATGAAACATAACAGCATCTTTAGTGTGATTATTTGGGGCACAGCTTTTTTTACTCCACAGTAACTGAGTTCATTACCTTCGATTCTGAAGCAAAAATGAAACATAACAGCATCTTTAGTGTGATTATTTGGGGCACAGCTTTTTTTACTCCATAGTAACTGAGTTCATTACCTTCGATTCTGAAGCAAAAATGAAACATAACAGCATCTTTAGTGTGATTATTTGGGGCACAGCTTTTTTTACTCCATAGTAACTGAGTTCATTACCTTCGATTCTGAAGCAAAAATGAAACATAACAGCATCTTTAGTGTGATTATTTGGGGCACAGCTTTTTTTACTCCATAGTAACTGAGTTCATTACCTTCGATTCTGAAGCAAAAATGAAACATAACAGCATCTTTAGTGTGATTATTTGGGGCACAGCTTTTATCGTGGGACGTGGCCATCACCTACTTTACCATGGTTCTCTAAGCTGCCTTCACGACTTGCCGAACCTAAGTTGGCAATCTTTAAAGACGATTTTTCACTTTTTCTGTGACATTTATGTTAAAATACGGTCAATAAAAAGTACCCATTTTCTTTTTCAAGTGCATTTCGTCATCCCTAATCGTGTGCGTTTTAACAAAGTTAGCCAGAGTTTTTTTTTTCAAACATCCCTTTCATGTTTAATTAAGATTGTTCTAATCAATATCGTAAGTATTTTGATAGTATTATAAATGTTACAAAGAATGCTTGAAAATTCCTTCGCAGTAATCCTATACTGAGGCCAAAGTTAACCTGAACAGAAAGAATATATTTCAGGAGAAAAAGTTCAAGATCTCGGTCACTGTAGATTTAAAAAAATAATAGACGAAACCGATGTGTTAACAAATAATCTCATAATATTACATTTGTTACATTTTACACAGTTTCGTTATTAATTCTTAATTTATGATCAGAAAATGCTCACAATCGCTTAAAAGGACCCTCCTGGCGGCTAGATCTTTCGATCATTATTAAAGCTGATGCTTTGAAGATGGAAACATTTTTTTTTATAGATTTTTCAAATTTTTTGTCTTACGTAAAAATTTTACTTATTTGCAGTAATCATGCCAAGAGATTTGTCAACATTTTCCATGGCTCAGAAGACTTGTCTCTCTCTCTAAAGATATTCATCTTCCATGCGGCCTCGCAAAGAGCCAATTCTCAGAGCGTTACCATTTGGAAAATTGTACGATTTTTAATTTACCTTTATGTCCATATTAGTAGTTTAACTAAGTCATTCAAAATTCTATGGCTCTATGCAGCGTAGTTTGCTCACAATGCGAGAAATATTCATACATTTATGCAGATTTCTCATTATTTAATTTCATCAAATATAATGCAGGACTCTGACATTTGGTGGCAACAGTTTGAAAAGTGAAACGGACATTTATAGTGAACCAACTCAAAATCGCAAAACGAAAACAATAGTCCTTCAGGGACTAACAAATACCAGATTATAAATAAACTATTTATGTAACTAATTGCTTTGATAAATTACTTACGTAATAATTATATGTACGTATAACTACAGATGTCCACGAAATCCTTACCAGGCCCACATTTTCGACAATATTTATCGTAGTATATATTTTCAGTTGCAAAAATGTTTTAAATGGTGCAAATAAATTTTTTTATAGCTTTTTAAGTTTAAAAGTAATTTTGTGCAAAATACGAAATCTAAATTTTTATATCTTCTCTTGGCTTCTCTATTATATTAAAGAAATTATTTATATATTTCCTTATATTAAAGAAAATTTTTTAACCTTCATAATAAATTAATCACAAAAACTTTGACTGTCATACGACAAACATTGGCAAAGATGTTTGATATTAAAATCGGGGCCCGTACGTAACGTAAGAGCTAAATCTTTGATTTGTATGCAACTAAAAACTATAGTATAAGTTCTAGAAAAGGTTTCTGACAATAAGAGGCTAAGTGATAAACATTTCTATGCAGATTATTGCGAAAAATATTGATGAATATATCGTATAATATAAATACACATATGTGCGTGTGTGTGTGTATGTATGTATGTATGTATGTATATGTATACATGTAAATCTCAAATTTACAATTTAAATTAGAAATAGCCCTTAATTTCCTATCTTTATTAAAAAAATAGTAAAATGTTGTCTGGAATGCGTCATTGTAACGTAGATTGTCTAGATAAATCTACATCATAGATCATTGAACCATGTGACCTAGATTGTCTAGATCAATCTACGTCACATGGTTTGCGTAACCCTGCTGATGTAACTAATTCGGAACCTGAACTCGAGATTTCGTCAATTGAAACCTTTCTCTTAATAAGCAATCTAAACTAAAACTTTCTCTTTGTAAGCTTCCATGTTGGATAACTGCTTACTTTAGCTTCTGCCTGACACTATTTCGCTCTGCTCTTTCCTGTCTGCTCTTTCCTTCACGACTTGCCGTACCTAAGTTGGCAATCTTTAAAGACGATTTTTCACTTTTTCTGTGACATTTATGTTAAAATACGGTCAATAAAAAGTACCCATTTTCTTTTTCAAGTGCATTTCATCATCAAGAGTTTTAAAAATGTAAATATTCTTGAATAGGCAAGATTGAATACCAAGTAAATTGTGGTTGCAAATATCAATTGCAGTAAAGTTGAATTTTTAATCTTGCTCGAATGGCAAGTTTCCTCTTCAGTATGGATCTATGTTCTATGTCATTAATATTGCAACGCTTTCTTCATTACAACGCATCTGACAGGAATATGTAAGTGCTGCTGGAAAATGCATCTATGGAATTATAAAGAATTAAATTTATTTCCATGCTACAAACTCGAATGGAAAAATTATATTATATTATATATATATATATATGTAGATAGATAGATAGATAGATAGATAGATAGATATATAGATATAGATATATAGATAGATATAGATATATAGATGGATATAAATATAGACAGATATAGATAGAAAAATATTAGACAGATATAGATAGATAGATATAGATAGATAGATAGATAAAGATATAGACAGATATAAATATAGACAGTTATAGATAGATAGATATAGATAGATAGATAGATAAAGATATAGACAGATATAAATATAGACAGTTATAGATAGATAGACATAGATATAGACAGATATAGATAGATATACTCTTGAGAATAGTTATTAATGAAGTTTTTAAAATTAAAAAAAGCAAAGAGACGAATCTGCGCGGGTGCTGTTAGTAAAATCAAAATGTAAAGATCGTAAAAAAAAATAAATAAAATTCTGTTCTTGCAGTATGGAAATCTTACCTTTCTTCTCTTGGAAAAAGTTACCAAACTGAATAACTTTTACCCGGAAAAGAAAGGTTATATCTTCATAATGCAGGGAAAAAATTTTATTCATTTTGGTTCCCACCCTTACGTTTTGATTTTTATAGACAGATATATATATCGATATACAGATATAAACTGGAAAGATTATCATCCCGAAAATGGTAGAGGAAAAATGTTTAATTTAAAAATTATTGTAACACACCTAACTTCTTGGTCAGTTAAAGATACATTATCGAAAAATTTAAACGAACCATTAAATTAATTATTGCTGATTCCATGAAAAAGGCCTGACTTTTCAAAGCCTTTTGTGATGCAGTCAGCAATAATTAAGGAAATCTGAATTGGTTTTCGTCTTGCCAGTCTATTTGAGTGAAAATTCGATTTAATAAAATGTCCAAATTCTGATTTTAATTCGATTCAAATCCATTTAAGACGAGTTTAATTCGCAAGCAGATTGGGAAGATACCTTAGACGATTCTGATTCTTAAGTAAAATGTTGTAATAATATTGGTTAAACATCCAAATA
Source organism: Stegodyphus dumicola (assembly GCF_044657685.1). NCBI lineage: Eukaryota > Metazoa > Arthropoda > Arachnida > Araneae > Eresidae > Stegodyphus > Stegodyphus dumicola. Next base: position 137,479,255 of record NC_140769.1, read on the forward strand.
CAATTTGAAAGTATATATCTAATAAATTAAAAATACCTAAAAAATTAATAAATACCTGTAAATATATATTAACGAAAATAATTTGACAGCAAAATAAAATTTAGATAATATCTGGAATTAAAATTTTGTCCTATAAAACATAAAAGTTTCAAAAATAAGGCCAAAAGTTCAAGTAATTATTTACAAATATTTAGCTCTAATTCATAATAAGAAAATGACTTGCTCAGTTTTAGCCATTTTTAGGAAAAACTTCTAAAAAAACAGTTACTTGTTATTGTTATAAGGATTGTAGCAATTTTTAAGGATTGAAACATTTAAGCTTATATATTAAAGGGGTTTAAAAGCCCTTTAACAAATCAGCTTAACCCTTAACATATCAGTTGAAAGAAAGAGTTAAGTGTTAAAATGAGGGTCTGAAGTCGTCGAGAAAATTGCTTTCTTAGAATAACAGTTGTAGCAATTTTTAAGGATTGAAACATTTAAGTCGGTATGTTAAAGGTGTCTAAAATGCAAAGTAAATATAACGGCTACAAATAAATTTATAGATGAAAATTGCTGAGAAAGAATGTAAAAAAGAATATTGTCGATTGGTCTGTTGAAAGGAAGCGTTAAGTGTTAAAATGTGGTTCTGAAGTCGGCGAGAAAATTGCTCTCTTAGAATAACGAGACAGAGAAATTGAAAATGGTAGAAATGCAGAACCGGAATTAAACAAAATAACTTTTAAATTAATTACTCGTATTTCTGCCCAAACGTCATGGAAACAGAAAAACGTAAGAGAACAGTAAAAGGTCTTCCCTCAGTATTGGATGTTATTGAGATTTTGATAAAAATAAAATATTTGGTATTAAAAGAAAATCAGTCGGAGACTTTTATACTACTATTATGAATGCAGGCAAAAATAGTGAATATTAATTGAATTAATATAAATTAAAAACAAAATTATAATACATAAAAATCTCCAATTATAATAAACACTTCCTGATTTAATCTCCTTATTATTTAAAATAATGCGATAATTACGATATTAGATTAAAGACTGGGCTTCATAGTTAACGCCAGCGTTTCTCAGAAAAAAAGTTCATGAATTTGGTGAAAATATAATATGTTACAATAATTTTAAAATTACGATAAGTTTTTACTGTATTTTTACAAAAAGAAAAAATACTGTAAAAACTGATCGTAATTTTATTAGCTAAAATTGTATACTCTGAGTTACTTTTTGTTTTAAAAGGCTTATTACTGGAGATGAAAAATTTATACTATACAATAATGTTATAAGGAAAAGGCAATGAGGTAAATTAAAAGAATCTCTTTTAATAACATCAAACAGTGCTTTATGTGATTCATTGAAAATTTCTTGCAGTTTTGTACTGATTCCTTTGTATTTATCATCAAAACCTGCAGAATTTTTCCGATGACCCAATAGTAAGAAGAAACTTCATTGTTTTTAAACTGGTCAATTTAATAACATCAAAGATTAATAAAAGATATTAAGTCCCGTCAGGCTGCAGCGCTTGAAAAGCGAGCTCTTTTTAAAAAGACTTAGGAGATCAGTTAAAATTATTATTTGTTACGCAATGGCAACATTTGTCAAATTGCTAATAAATAGGATTTGATAATAAATGAGATGGTAGCCTAACTTAAAATAATGCAATATGACAGCTCAAAACATTTGGAAGGATTTTACTAAAGCCATTTCTAACGTTAAAACAAACAAAAAGTACAATGTCACAAAATATGAATATAGACTTATGCTCTAGCAATCAACAAAGCTAAACATACTAAAAATGATAAGAAAATGTTATCAAATAAACACAAAACATATCAAAATAAATAATAAAATTCTCGCAAAGGGAAGTTTCATTAATTTGCAACAGTATATGTGATCAAAATAGGTACTGTGGATTGTAATTCCATGAATTTCGTAGGAAAGGGGCCACTTTAATTCCATCAACGCGCTGTTTTTAGATGATCACCTCATCATTTAATGGAATTTAGGTACCGGTTACAGACTACTTTTGGAAAATAAATTTTGTTATCCAGAAACCTTAAACAAGAAAAAATGTCAACACGGGCAGTGACGTGTCGTAGCGCTTTATTGTAGATTAAAAACTTGCTGACAATCACCCTAAACTGGATTAATATTCATGAGTCCGTTAGAAGCGTCAGAAACGTGACGCGTTTGCTAGTTTCTCTTTTATTTTTTTAATATCGAAAGAAATTTAGGTACGAAAAAGTAAAATAAAATGTTTTCTAATATCACGCTTCATTTATGACCTGCGCGCAAACATAATTGAATTAATTAATCGATTATTAATTATATCTGCGCGTGACTTAACATGAAAAAGCCTTTACGATCTTTCTTTGTTTTTTAGGTAGTTTTCTTCACAAGTTTGCAACTTATTTCTTTTTTCCTTTTTTCTCCTTCTCTTTCTTCTTTTGCAAGTATGAACTTTTTTGGTTCCGAAATTTATTGCTACTGAATTTCCACATATTTCAGCATTATCGATTTTACCGTTTTATATGTAGAATATTTAACTTCGTTCTCATTTTGCTTAATTTCAACACTTGACTTGCAGTGATTTTTGAAAAGTTATGCAGTCGATATACATGATGTATGACATTAAAAGCATCTTTTATGTTGATAAAACTTAAATTTAAAATATAAAGAAAAGTACCACATATTATTTTGAAATAAGATATGTTCATATACAAGTCTTGTCGCTTTTTACATCGCGTGGCAAGACATTCCGCTATCACAACATTCATCATCTAAGCAACCTTTCATCTTGCTAATTTCAACCACTTTTCTATTCGTTTAGCAAAATACTTTTATTCCAAAATAATGGAACAGTTTCTAAATATTTATTTATATTTCCTTTTATTACTAGCAAAGTAATCCACACAAATTCATTGATGTTTGTCAAGTAATTCATTTTTGTTCATTTATAATACATAATACATGCGATCAAAATTCTTCCTCTCTCTCTTTTTTCCTTTTCTTCTTCAAGCCGTTAATTTATCATTAAAAAATCGTCATAATTTCATATGTAGCTTCATTCTATTTCATATACACTGCTCATAAGAATCACAAACCAAAGATTTAAGCACATGATACACTTTAAAAAAAATATTTTTATAAATGTATGCAATCATTTTGTCCATTTCATTTTTCTTCGGCCCATCAGCGGCCGAGCGGTAAAGTCGCTGAACACTGGTAGTTCGGTCCGAGGTTCGAATCCCGCGAACGGGCTGGCTGCATGGGCGTTTTCGTGGTTTTCCCCATGTGTAACGTGTATACGAGCCAGTTTCCCTTCGAAAGTCCTCCACGAAGGCATCCCTCCTCTTAGGCAGATAGCCCTAGTGTGCTTTGCCATAATTAAATACACCAAACACACCAAACACCATTTTTCTTCATACACTTTATAGTATTATGTATTGTTTTACATTTTTTAATGAATTTCATGTAACAATTTTATTGCGCATTGTTGTTTAACCAAATTTGTGTGCACATTTTGTGTTTGTAAGTGTTTCGTGTATTGTGCCGCAAATCTTATGAATTCGTTAATTCTGAACTGATGAACACTTCGGTTGTAAAAATACCTCTACTAGAATCCGAGATATGGGTAGAAATTCTCCAGACAAGTCCTACATTTTTTTCCCGCCGCAATTGTAATACTTGGCTATATTTCGCCAACATGGCTATATTCTGGAACTTTCCGGAAAATGCATTTTAGACCCCCTAGCAATGATTTTTTTAAAAAACGTGTCTGGATAATGCTACGAATTCGGTCGTAATCGGTCGGTGGTCACTTTGTTTAAATAGTTCGACTCAAGGAGGATGAGCTTTTGCTTATTGAACAGTGCTTTAGAGTACATCCGTGTTTTACGATTTCTTGAGCTATTTAAAGTTGTTACTTTATTGTACGAACTGTGATTTACTTTAACAGTGTCATTTTTTGTCTTGTTTATTCGATACATTTATTAAAGAGATGTTTGCGAAGACACCGCGCGCAAAAAAAAAAAAAAAAAAAAAAAAAAAAAAAAAAAAAAAAAAAAAAGAACATTTTTTTCTTTTTCTTTTATTTCCTAACATAGTTAAATTATATGATTTATTATGCATCGAATCTTGCAATTATGAAACGAATATTAGTGATTAAATTCTTTTTGCATTGTTTAATTAGAATTTTTAGATTTGTCAGAAACTTCGCATATTTTCAAATTTTACAATTAAATTTATTCGCGTTCTCAAAAAGTATTCTGACTATAATTGTTTTTATCAGCTATTTTAATTTGAATATATATCATAGATTTTAAATCATCTAAATTTCTGCTTAATATCAAATCCTTCAACATGAAATCGAAAGACAGAAATAAACGTCTGTAAAGCTGGCTTCACGGTGAACAACGTAGTATGCTAAAATGCAAGCATTGCAGGGGCATTTTCAGATTATTACACCTCCGAGGGCCATTCAAAGCGCTCGATTTGCTTTAATAACATGTCTCCGAATCGAAGCTAAACAACAATAAAATGAATAATAAATGACAATAACTAACTTTTAATATAAAAACTTTAGATTTTATCCTCAAAGTTTACTTTTACTTTTTTGTAAAAATAAATAAATATTAAAAGATAATAATAATGAAATATTGTAAAAATACTTGGCTTGTCTTTTTTAAACAGTATCTTTTAATGAGAACTCATACAAACTAAATAATTATTAACGAACAAAATTTAAATTCAAAAAGGATTTTATTCTGTTTTTTTCTTTTGAATATAAAATTATATCCGCATGAGGATAAAACAAATAAAAAATGTATATTACTCCATAAATAAAATTAAAGCAACAAATATATAAAGAGAGTTATAATCTATATTTTACTATTAACAGTTCTTGGAAAAGGTTAATAAATATTCATAAAACACCGTTTTAATATTATCAAAGATATATTCCTATGCGCGTAAATACAGATACATAAATGGAGACCGTTATGTATAGGACATTGGCAAAGTCACCACATCACTTCCTTGTGCGGTCTTGAAGGGCACCGGTATATAATATATACCGATTGTTTGTCAATTTTTTAACCTCCGAAAAAATGCTAATTTTTCTACACCAAAAGCTATAATCGTAAGTTTCTAGTGTTTCCTTTCAATTCTAAATGGTAGCATCACCCTATGAATGCTCAATATTTTGCAGTTATGAAATTAATATACTTCTTTGCAAGGTATCATGTTGGAAGATTGATAAATTCTATTGGAGGGAAAGAAAAGATTCAAAACCTGCAAATATATGACGTACACATGCTGAATCTTATATATTTACTTCATTTTTGTCAGAAATGATAATTAACAGAAGATTATTTATACGATTTTAAAACCGGTATATAATATATACCGGCGCCCACACTGAGGGTACCACGCCAATAGATGGCAGCACCAGTCTTCTCCTTTTATACTCTGTGACATGACAGAATTTCTTTAATATTATAACAGTTTATGATGTAATAATTTTTCATGATTAATTTATAAGTCGTTTAGGATTCAGTATTATGTTCATGGAGGAATGGGGAGTTTATTGACTCTGCGCTAGGACTGATTACAAGTATATTAGTTTCATTTATTCCTTGTGTACTCAGTTCGAGTTTTATTCGCCTGTGTTTAGCTAAAATTTTTATTTCAGCACTTATCTCTTTCCCAAGAGAAAGACTCATCGATTTCAAAATTGCCGTCTGGGGTCAAAACTTTACACAATTGTAGGGAAAGCTCACTTAAAATGGAAATGTACTTAAGGTCCATCTCACCCGAAGTCGCGAGCTCTCCGTCGCTCTTCCTTCACAAATACTGCTGGTTTGAAAGCATGCTTTTATTCTTTAGGGAAATTCTTTGTTAATTTCAGATGAAAGACTAGAGAACACAAGAGAAATCTGCGCTCTCGTTGATACAAATACGTTGTTTCCGAAATAAATTCTCACAGTTGGTGAAAGGAGGAAAAATATTTTTAAGGCCCGTTTTAGATGCAAACTAAAATTTATCCAAATGTTGAAAAGGAGCCCCTATGCAGCCAAAAGGGTTGAAAATAAGAATAAGAGTTTTGAGGTGTATCAAATTAACAACCTCAATTTTGTATCCTTAGCGTCCATAAGTTATAGTTCATGCAAAATTTTACCACAGTTTAATTTATTTTATATACCGCCCCTCAAAGGGTTAAATTATAAAATTTTGTGCTGCATTTCATTTAAAATTATTTCCTCGAATTTCCTGAGAGACATACTTTTCATTTAATTAATTCAGCTCTCACTTCGCGACAAGTAAAAATTACATAAAATCTCAAAATATCTTTTTTAAAAATTGAAAAATGCAGAAAATCACAAAACACCAAATATAGCTAAAAATAATTTTTATAGTTTAAACTAGAGTTTCTACGCAAAACCAAGCAGTTCGGCCAATGGTCAACAAGGTTTTTCGGTGCACAAAACTGAAAGTTTATTTTTGGACCCACTCAACAAAAAGACACTAAGATTGGTGTTGAAATTAAGCTAATTCAGGCTTAGTAGCTCTTAATCAACTTTTTAATTGTTGGTAATTCTGCAACCGTTGCAGGAAGATTAACTAAAGTCATAAAACGTTTAAAAGAAACATTTAAGAACTACAATATTCAATTACTTTTAAAGCAAAAAACACACAATTTACCAACATATAAGAATAAAATACCTGAGCTCACCGACTCGGGTAACAGAAGATATGTACATGTTAATGTACTTTTAGTGCAATTGATTGCAACAAAAAGAAGAGGTGAGCAGCTGCATGTTAAAGCAGTCCTATACACAAAATTTCAACGTTATGAGACTACTCGTTTTTGAGTTATTCGAGGTACATACATACGTATATATGTACGTACGTACAGACGTCACAAAAAATCTCTTCTTATTCAATTATAAATTAAACTTTGATGAACATATTTGTTGAAATATGATACCCGAAATTTTTCACAACTGCAATACGTTTTTTTTACTTCATACAAGGAAGTAAAAATAAAAAGTTAACTGGCAACAAAAATTGCCTGTGGTACTTTCCTTAATAAATACTCATTAGAAATTCTACCCAGAAATTATTGGTAATTTCCCTCCTATTAACAATTACAAAATAAGATTAATTAATAAACAATAACTACTCAGAGCTTCTGACTTGAGCTTGTGTTCTGTTTCAATTTTTAGTATGAGACTTGCAAATTTGACTATGCCGCCATGGTGATACGGTAAGTGCGTTTATCTGCGTATATATAATATTCTCTTATATTACAATTTTTTTTCAGTGTATATTACGTAATAGCATTCCTACTTCACTATTATAAAAGTACGTTCTTCAACAGCAAACTAAAGTAACTTTGCTCGTACATCTTAATACCGTTTTCCAATAAACAAAATATTTAGTGGTAAATGTAAAAAAATAAAATACGCAAAAAAGAAATTACCTCAAAATTTCTGATTCTCCTACTTTTGCGTACTGCATCTAAAATAAAATCTATCGTTGATGATTAAAGCTTTCAGTAGAGGTTGCTCTAACTTCTCTTTATTTATTCATTCATTAATTTATAAGCTATTTCTCCCGCCTCCGTGGTGTAGTGGTCAGTATGCTCGACGCGTCTTCGAGAGAACCGTTGTTCCGGTCCCGGCGAGGGCATTGCTCATTTTTCATCTCTCCTGCATTCAAAAGTTATCTAATGTCTCTACAGTGGTATTCGAACTAAAAACGTGGTGGACGATGATTCAGCCCCACCAGGATTTGGCGATTGCATCTCCTAATCCCCAGTCGTCATTTAAAAGAGGGATTAGGTATTTTTCTCGACTTCTTAACCTGTCTTCGTAGTGTAATGGTCAGCACGCTCGGAATGTATCTAGAGGCCCGTGGTTCGAATCTGGCGAGGGAACTGTTCATTTTTCACATTTCCTGCTTTAAAACAATTACCTAATATCTCTACAATGGCGCCCGAAATAAAAAAAGCGGTGGATGATGAATAGCCACCGCCAGGATTTGGTGATTGTGTCCCCTAATCCCCAGATTCCTTTTAAAGGAGGTATATAAGGTATTTCTCCCGCCTTCTTAGCATGCCTTCGTGGTGTATTGGTCAGCACGCTCGACGCATATTCGAGAGGTCCATGGTTCGAGTTCCGGAGAGCGCATTGCTCATTTTTCATGTCTCTCGCTTCAAAATAACCTAATGTTTCTACAAATTAAATTTTGATGTTATTAGTATATAAGTAAACGCTTGTAATATTCTAATATTTCTCCCAATATCATTTCAGGGTCAAAACGAAATGCAGAAGTAAACAAAGCAGGCTGAAAGCTCGATTTCTTATCATGTTACGTTCCAATACTAATCTATATCTTAAATAATTTTAAACGTTATAATACTAAATATTATCTTAAATAATCTTAATAATTCTTATACCAATCTATATCTTAAATAATTTTAAAATTTACATATTTTTTATTTAAAGAAGAAAATGAAATATTTGTATGATATTTTACGTTTCCAGAACTTAGCAATTAAATAAGAATATAATGACACATTTTTACTTCTCTGCACGAAGTAAAAGATATACTGTAATCGGGCAAAAAGTTTGGGTATCATATTTCAACGGAAATACTCATTTTGACCATTCCCATATACACTTGGCCAATGGTTTTGCGTGATATCTGTACGTACGCAAAGAATAAAGAACTACTTTTTAAAAGAAGGATTTAAAAAAAGATTTGAAGTGCATTCAAATGGATTTTTTGGTGACGAATTTACGTACATCTGTATGTATGCATTTCGGAAAACTCCGAAAAGATCAGCGTTAGAACGATGAAATTTTGCATATGGTACTGCTATAACGTTTAGTTGTGAACTTCCGTTTTTTATTGCAATCGGCATTAGCAAACGTATATATATATATATATATATCAAATTTATTTGGTATTTGGTATATATATATATATATATATATATATATATATATATACCAAATATATGTATGCAAAATTATATGTATATATATATATATATATTCGCTTCACTTAAGTGTTTACCCGGCATTTATTTTCACAGTTGTTTTTTTGTTTTGGCAATATCAAATTAAAAAAAATTCATTTTAGACAAATAACGAAAGTTAACGTTTAATGCGCTTCCCAGGTTCCTATACATATATTTGGAAATGTTTATGCTCGTTATTAAAAAATAAAAACTTACGTTTTTCCTACGACAAAAGGTGATAGGGTTATGTTATTTTCAAGTTGCCTTGAGAGATCATTAATTAAGTTACAATAATTAGAGAAGTTAATTTAAATTAAATGCAGCAAAAAATGTATGTAATTTAGTAGGCCGTACCATGGAGTAGTTTAGTATCCACACGAGTTTTTAGAGCAAATTCCCGTATTTTGTATGAAGAAATCTGCAAGAAATATTAATCATAAACTAATAATTTCCCATTAGAATTTTCCTCATTGAAACAGGAATACTTACTGAAATCAGAGTGGTGAAAATTTGCTCTGAAAGAATTATCGACTCCCATGAGAATGAATGCTTGGTGATATGTTGATGGATGGTCATTTCTTAAGGCGTTAAGTATTATCACGGAAATTTTTTCTCTCATTTTTTTCTGCTACGAAACCCAAAGGCATCCAGGTAATTGATTACAATATCCTTCAATGTCTTCGACAAAACAAAGATTCATAGGTAGAACTGAGATTCGACTTTGGAAAATTACGTTGTAAAGGAGGAAGGACTGCAGCTTTTTTGCAGGCTTGAGTTCTTTTGTTTATTCTTAAACTTCCATATTATTACGAGTATTAGGTTCGTTGTGCCAGACGAGCAGGAAGAATTTGATAATTTACTGAAATAAATAACATATTGTAATAAAGCTGTAGAGACATTAGATTTTTTCTAAGAAGGAGATATGAAAAATGTGCAATGCTCTCGCCGAGACTCGAACGACGGACCTCTCGAATACGCGCCAAGTGTGCTGACCACAACACCACGAAGGCCTGCTAAGAAGGCTGGAGAAATACCTTATATACTCCACCTTTTAAAGGGTTACTGGGTTACTGGGGATTAGGGGGCCCAAATCCTGGTGGTGGGAATCATCATCCACCATCCTTTTTTAGTTCGGGCACCACTATAGATACATTAGTTTTTTCCCGAAGCAGGGGAAATGAAAAATGTGCAGTGACCTTCCAGGGACTGTATCCACGGACTTCTCGAATACGCGCCGAGTGTGCTCCCCACTACACAACGAAGGCATGCTAAAAAGGGCGGATAAACACCTTATTAACGTTAGAGTTCCTCCCTCCTTTCTTCACGCTTTCCTTTTGTAATTGGAAGCATAATCGACGTGTATTCGAGAGATCCAAGGTTCCAATCCCAGCAAGAACACTGTACATTTTTCACGACTCCTGCAGCAGAAAACTTTATGATTCTACAGAGACGCCCGAAATAAAAGGCAGAGGACGATAATTTGCCACCACCAGGATTTGGCGATTGGGTCCCCTAGTATCTCGCCGCCCTTTAAAAGGCCGAAGTATACAATGTATTTTCTCGCTTCCTTTCGCACGACTTCGTAGTGTCATTGGAAACTTACTGGACATGTACTCGAGATGTCCATGGTTCGAGTCCCAGCGAGAACTTTGCATATTTTGAAGGTTATTGGGTTATTTTGAAGGAGGAGACGTAGAAATGTGCAATGCCCTCGCCTGGATTCGAACCTGGATCTCTCGAATATAAGCTGAATGTGCTACCGTCACACCACGAAGGCATGTTAGAAGGAAAGAGAAAATACCTTATACTTTTTAAGGGGTGATGACCTCCGTGTTTCACCTGATGTACCTTATAACTTTTTTCTTTCATATGGAAATTTCAGACTTTGTTTTGGTTGAAAAATTTATGTTCATTTCTTTCACGTATTCTTATTAATATTCTTATTTGAAAAATTTGGGAAACTCAACATTGTGAAGATTTTAAAATCTCTTAAACGTTTGTGATAATAAAATTTAGAATTCATCCCATCTTTAGAAATTGCCATTTATGTTTCATTAGAGATTTACAAGATCTGAAATACTTTCGCCTTTCGGGGATCTAAGAATAAGAGGATGCTCACATAATTCTAGAATGATACGCTAAAAAATAATTACATGAAATAGTCGTTATTATATTGACAGAATGAAGAAAGTATCCTCTGTAACGATCTTTGATATTCGAGGTAATATTCCAAAAGCAGCTGATAGAAGAAATGAAAATACTTTATAGAGGAAATAAGGTTTAAGTATTTCTATGAATGAAATGACGAAGAATAATCAAATCTCGTATGCCTAAAAGAGAGCTGCACTATTATTAAATAGCACTATTATTAACTGGCTTGTGCATACAAAAATTTACAACTATCTCCAGTATATTGCGATGTTTGTTTACTGCTTTGTTTAGTACACTGCTTTGTTAGCTACATAATCGCTTGCATATATTCAGAAATTTGTTTGTTTTAAAAATCATTATTTTATTACCCACGAGTCTTGGAAACAGTCACAAGTGCATGAAACATTACATTGCCTACATCGTGCCTGCCACTCCATAAATCGCAGGTAATCTGTAGCTTTCCCTGTCATAGGCAATATTTCGTTTAATTTAATTTTAATCAACTTTCTAGATTTAGTGAATTACTATAAGTTGTTGACTTACGGTTGAGTACTAGTGCAATCATCCTGTAGGGCATCAAGTAACCATCAACTTTGCCGTTCATCACAGCGATTTCATTTCATTTTATTTGAACAACGTATTTAAATTTAATGCACCGCTCTCATCGATGTTTTAATTTTTGATTTCCTATGACTATTAAGCCATAGGTCACCGATTATAAACAGCTTTGAGGATCACTAGGGTCAGTTTGAATATTTTAATAATACTTTAAATAAATTCACTCCACATCAATAAGTTACTACTTGAGTATTGATGACTTCTAACTCTTAATCACAATATGTGCGACTCATTTTTACCTATTTATAGAGAGAATTATTCTAAAATTAAAATGCATTCCAATCATTATACGTTACATATCGTGCATGTAATAATTTCGCTTCAACTCTGTTATGTTTTACAGTAATATTCAACATTATTTCCTTAATAAAAATGTTTACTTATAGTAAAACGTAGGTAGTTTCATAAAGAACGTTAATTCAAGTCCTTCTACAAGCATTATAACGGTAAAACAAAGTAATAGAAGACTGTCTGGAAGAAGATACTGGATTACGAATCCAAACGTATTTCTGCGAAGCATTTACGACGTCTTCTCATACCTACGCATCATTCTTTTGTAATAAGTGAAACGGAATTTTCAAAAGAATCATCATTCATATCTTTTCAGAAGCTGACCAGTTTAAAAAAAAAACGTTTTCAAATGTTCAATGGAAAATATCTTTGTCACGAGTTCGGTTGGAAAGCGAGCCAAATTTGGGAATTTCCCCAACGCCCGAAAACAATTCTCGTGCCCAGGTATGCAAGGAGGTTTGCAATTTAAAACAGAGAGCAACATTTTTCTCCCGTGGATAAAAAAATGGAGATCCATTTCCTTCTTATCCGGGAGGCAATGCTCGGAGAGAGACTGACACCCCGAAGTTTGAAATAAACTTTTATCCGCTCATCTTCTATGCAGCATCTGCTGCGGATATCATTCAGCGAAATCGAAAAATATCCAGTCCCGAATATTGAATTGTAGCCATCCATCTGCTGGAAGATGTGATACTTGCAGCTGCAGCGCTCTGTGAGGGAGGGAACTTTCTTGACTTTCTTTTTAAATATTTTTCTTAGAGGTTTTGTCCCCAAATTTAAAACTTTGAGTTAGAAAAAAAGTTTCTATTTTTTTTTGTTTGTTGTTGTTTTGTTTGACTGTTTGAAAACAGTTTTTTCAATCCCAAGCTGTAAAAATGCTCTAGTATTTTGAGCTAGAATTATACAGCTAACGCAAGTCAGATATTTATTCAGAAAATGAATATTTTTATAAAAAAATATTTTAATTGTGAAACAGCACAAAGATGCCTCCCCAAACGGTATAGAGTTTAGGGAATTCTGCTGCGGTACCGAAAGGCCCGGGTTCGAATCCTGAAGAGGGCATGGATGTTTGTAAATATATAGGGTCTTTGCGGGATGAGGGCACTCTAATTATATGGCGAACCGAAAGTCCTCTCGTGTGGATTGGTGGTAGTGAGACTCTTGGATCATTCCCCCCCCGAAATGCTTTCCCTCACAATCGGGGTGTAAAAAGAAGTCCAACCATCTTGACGCATCTGACGATGCAGCTTTTAGAGCAACTACGTAAAACGTTTTACACCTGATAAAATTGATTAATTTTGCTTTATTTCAAACAATGAATAAAGCAAAGTAAAATGAATTCCGTAAAATAAATACTAACGAGAAAAATATCATTTATTTAATTTTCTTCAGTACGTTATGAATAACCTTTTAAAACACGAAACAAATTAATGTGACTTATGTGATGTACAAATATTAGCCAAAAGAAAACAACAGAAACCTCGTACTTTAAATATTGTTTGATAATTTCAAAAACGCTCACTGTTTTTTAAAATATTTGTACTCTGATATTTATCTTCTTGATAATCTCTCTCTAGAGTTGTTGACATGTTGAATTCCATAAAGTAACTCAACCATATTTATAACACAAACCATCTGTCGCTTTTCTCTGCCAACTTCCTGTGTAATAAATGGATAGCAGCGTTTTCAATAATCTTTAATCGGGCTTCTAAATTTAATTCTTTTAATTGATATTTTGCAAACATCTTAAGTTAAGATAAAGTTCTTACAGATAATGAAATTTAAAAAACGACATGCTTGTACTGTCAACTTATAAATAAACCCGATTATCTCAATAGCAGTAAGCTACAATTATCTCAATAGCAGTAATGAACTTATAAGGTATTTCTCCCGCCTTTCAAGCGTGCCTTCGTGGCGTAGTGTTTCTGCACGCTGGGCCGGTATTCCAGAGGTCCATGGTTCGATTACCGGCGAAGGCATTTGCTCATTTTTCATTTTCTTTGCTTCCGAAATAAACCTAATGTCTCTACAGTGACGCCGGAACTAAAAGGGTGTTGGAGGATGATTCTCCACACTCAGGATTTGGCGACTGGGTTCCCTAAAAACCCAGTCGCCCTTTAAAAAAAGGGGGAGTATATAAGGTATTTCTCCCGCCTTTCAAGCATGCTTTCGTGGTGTAGTGGTTCTGCACGTTGGGCCTGTATTCCAGAGGTCCGTGGTTCGATTCCCGGCGAAGGCGTTTGCTCATTTTTGATCTCTCCGGCCTTTCCAATTAACCTAATGTCTCTACAAAGTAATACTTCAGGCATCACCTGAAGAATAATTTGTCTGCACTGCCGAAAAGAAAAAAATGGTATAAACAATTAAGAATATAATCAACCATTTAATAAACGAATTTATGAGATAAACTAGCGGGTTGCAGCCAAAGCAAAATTTATGAGTTATATGCACCCCTGAAAAGCAAATCTGTAGAAACATTTCAGTATGAATGCAATCAGTTCATTATTTCCAAGCACAACCAATTCGTAAATTATTTTTTTATTGCTAAACAAGGAAACAAAATCTTTTGACAGTTTAGGTCACTTTTAGTACGTATGACATTATAATTTAAATTTAATGTAATATGACAAAATTCTTTCAATATCAATAAAAGAATTAACCTGGCATTAATATTATCGTGTCAATTAAGTTGCCAGTAGCTGCTATTTATTTAAATTTCTGACACTAATGGAACCTTTTCGACATATAATGACGTCACATGCAATCGTGTGCTTTCTTTAACGTCGGAATATGACCTTACGTAATAATAATAATATGTTTAATTTGGGGCAATGCTATTTTATTTCATATTTTGCAAACCTTACGAATTTTTACTAGCAAAGTCTACGATTTGAAAGCGAGCGTTGGCAACACTGACTAATCATAATTTCTTTTCAGACAAAATTCACGGTCCTGTAAATCACTTGCTGCCAGCTTCACAGCAATGCCAGCTTTCAGAATGCTTCCGAAAATTATTTGCTGCCTACATGAAGGTTCCTAACTCGAAAAAACTGCTCATCATCCGAGACATTTTCTGTTCAGGTAATTAGTTCGGGATGAAAGGCTTTCACGATCCGAGGTTCCATTGTAGTTTATCCGTTCTCCATTGTACTTTATTCGTTTCCTTAATTAGTGTAGTTTTGGAAATACTTTATGTAACTTCTGAAGTTAAAATGTTTTTTGGGTCGCGAATAAGTTCATTTGATGATCGTGGCAGGTTAGACAACGCTCTTGTCGAGTGTATTATTTTAAATATCAGCACTGACTATTTTTCATGTTGTGAGGAGTATTGTGATTATTTGAGGTTTTTTAACTGTGAATGTCCCCATCATAAGATTAAAATAATATGTCAATTAAGCATCACCAATATCCTAGCGGTAAAGTCGATGAACACTTGTAGTTTAGTCTAGGGTTTTAATCCTAGCGAGAGGGCTGGCTGCATGGACGTTTTCGTTGCTTTCTCCATACTAAACTGTATCCGGGCCAGATTTCTTTAGAAAGTCTTATTTTATCTTAGCATATGTTAAGTTTTAGAACTGCTGCCCAGATGAGGAAATGATTAAAGGCTCTGCTGCCATACCATAGGGCGGGGGTTCGAATCCCGGAAAGGGCATATATGTAATTTGTCTGTACCTTCATAGGAGGTGACGATAGCCCACATATTACGTGCATCCATAATAAAGTGATCACAGCTTCAGGCCTTAGTAGTGGCCAACGCCTATAACGGCTAGTGCCCGTCATTGAAAAAAGACGTTTCAAAATAAATTAAGATTTTTATCAATATATGATTGCTCGCCAATCGCCAGGTAGACAAGATATGTGAACATTAATAGTTCGACACGGATTAGTCAATCAATCTGTTATCAAAAACGGTGATATTCGAGTGAAATGTCACAGGTAAAATATTTCACTGCATCAATATACGTAATGACTTGAAAGTGATTTTTGAATACATTTGTGAGTACATTTGAATTTAAACAGATACGCAAAAGCTTTCAAAACGTGCTAAGGAAAAGCACTATGAATGGAACTCTGTGCTACATTTCGCAGTAGCGTCAGATGTTGAATCTGCATTCAAAATTATTAAAATTTAAAGGCATAAAAGAATACTGTTACGGTTTTTGTATTTACTTTGCTATTTTTAGTAGAACTATAATTAAATTGTTTCATTTCCTCGTGCAGTGCTGCATGCGACGAGTTCTAACAGAAAGCTATGCGGAAAAAGTAAAAATACAGAAGCACGTGCATGTAACATTTAATAAATAGATATCTCATAATTGGGCTCTTTTGCTATCCAGAAAAATCGAGAAAATGGAAATCACCAGACTGTTCTCTTGCACGATTAAAAAGCTTATAAAGCCGGATCAAAACATCTCAGTTCAGTTGTTTACTTCGTGCTGTTATTGATTGTAACGAATTCGATAACTACTGTGAGATATTGTGATACTGTACAAATATCTCTGAGAAAATTTTAGTATTTTGTTTTATTTCTTAGGACAAGAATACATTTTATTAACATTGTATCGACTTCTGTATTCAATCTGTGATGACGTGATGACCACGCATGCGCAATTTAGCCGAACGGCGTGCAACGCCTCTCTCTCACGTGACTTACATTAAAAAAGAAGAGACTGATAGTAAGCTAGCAATGAAAGTAACCCACTGTATGGACCGATGTAATGAAAAACGAAAAACGTGGTTTCTAATTTTTGTGTTACCTACTTGTTTCGTTTGTGTGTTAAAGTTGTTCGTGTTCTTAAATGTCTGTTTTGTGGAAGGTCCAAATTACGTTCACGTCTACATTAAAAAGTAAATATATATCCAGAACCCGCCGATGCAGAAGGTTTATTATGACACAATCCATTACAAACCCGTACACACGCAACAATATTATATTATGAACATTTTCGCATAACTGCAACAGATCCAGAAAAGAAATTTTTCAAATTTTCTTTTCAAATCATGTGTCAAGCATGTGTCAAGGATATTAGTAATTCAATATTGCAGTCATTACTTCACGATCTTAATTTCAAGGACCGAGCAGCATAATCACAGTATTGGTAGACATTCCGAATCCCGAAAATAAGACTTTCTAAGAAAAACTGGCTCGTATTCAGTTTAAGTATGGAGAAAGCGACGAAAACGCCCATGCAGCCAGCCCTTTCGCTAGGATTGGTAATCATTCCGAATTTTTTGAATCCCGGTGAACGGGCGTGTTGCATGAGAGTTTTCGCTGTTTTCCTCGTGTATGACGTGAATACAAGTTAGTTTGAACAGTTGATGGTTCAGAAAGGACTCGTGGATACAATTGACAGAATCTCATTTAGAGTGTGGAAAAAACACCAAAGGCAATTGATTTCAATTTTACCATGCACATCTTAAAATCCCTACTCTAACTTACAAACAAGCATATGATTTTTTAACACGTCCGCTGTTAGAAGCCAAAGAAAACAGCAAAAAGTAAAGAACAGTTTTTCTAAGCTAATGTCTATCAAAGCGTATTTTGGATGTTATTTAAGTCATAACAAGTTGAATTTCTTTGGATTTCTGTTTTCAGAAATTGTTAATGCTCATGAATTAAAGTACCATATCAGTTATCTCATACATAAACCCTGCGAAATCAACGTAGAAAACTAAGGCTATTCGCACATATTTTTATATATTATTGTACTTATCAGAAATATTTTACCTAACATTTTTGTGTTTTAAATGTTCCATTTGATAACTATTCTTCACTGTCTTTCAACACCGTATAATAAGCAATTTTTGTAGCGGTAGAGGTACTTTATTCCATTCCTCCTGACAACTCTCCAAGTCTAAGGGGGCTTGTAGATCGACGGCTGGACATTTCGCTTTTTAAAACTCCTAAACCCAATAATTCGTGGATGTTACATCAGAAGGTTTAGTAGGAATATGGTTGAAGAATATGGCCTTGATACACGTTTCTTGTTAAATTTGTTTCTAGGAAATTAACAGTGAATTTTGAGGTGCGGCTGCTTGCTTTGTCTTGATGCAGTTCTATTGATTGATGGCATTGTGGGTACAAAGAAATACACTATTTTCAAACTGGGCATAAAATATGTTCCTGATAATACGTACAGTTGACCTTAACAGTTTTCAGTGCACTTTCTGTAATTTTTATTTGCCGTTATATCAAAGACCAGCAACAATCATAAATCCCTTTCAAAACCTTTCTTTGAAAATATTTCTTTTTCTTTGAAAACCCTTCTTGAACCGTGTTCTAAGATATTTTTGTTCTGTTTGATGATAGTAAACAGATCTGTTTTTATTGCGGGCATTTAAATACCCAAGATTCATCTATTGTAACAACATTTTTTCATTTTTGTCCGAATAATGATTTCTGATAGAGAATTCTGCAGTTTATTCTACTTTCGGTGATATGTCGTGGAGAAAGACGATGTACATGAGTTTTCTTGCCTTTTTAAGATTTAAATCAGCATTAATCACTTTGTTTACAGTTGAAATTGAGCATTTTAATGATTATGCAACTGTCCTTTGACTTGAAAGATCTTTTATTAATTTTAAAGTTCTTACCTTTCTTCATTCTAAACATTCTGTTTAGACATGCAACAATTCATGTCATTCTGTTTTTCCCTTGGATATGTATTTTTCTCCTTGAAGCCAAACTTTGAGGTGTTTTACCTTTTTTATTGATACTAGTATCTATCGTTGATTTAGATATCGAAAACTAAAGAATTTCGCAGCATCCTTTAAGAACTAAACACGAATAATTTTCTTCGGAAAAAGCACAAACATATCCTTCCTTCCCTTGTTTCTATAAAAGCGCCATTCTGCATGAAAACAAAATTCTCGAATAGCAGACTACAATTTAAACTTTCAAAAATATAGTTGCAGTTAAAAAGAAATTTTCAAGCAGACGATTCTTTTTTTACAGCGAAGCAAAATGTACGGATAGCCTCTGGAATATAATTAAATCACAGAATAGATTTCATTTCCCTATAAAACACTGAAAATACTAATAAAAAGGAATTTTTAATTTACTGATAAGAGATAAGTGACGGAGGGCGTGGGCACCATCCCTCTACCATGATGGTCAATTGGTATAGCGCCATGTCCTCCCTCATCTAGAGTCCGACTTGACGGGCCACACGTGAGCCTCGCACAGGACGCCCTGTCCCAACGCCCGGACCGTATCGTCAGCAGTCATGCCGACCAAATGCTAACGGGGTGGACTTCCGTCCAAAGTGTCCGGGTCCAGCGTATATTGAACTCCAATAAAAAGTTTACATGGCCAAACAGGGGCAGTAATACATTTGTTTGATATCATTGTGCAGACATTGCGACATGTTCGTTCATGCAACCGACCTAATTAAACATATAAATACATACATAGATGTATAAATACATAGATGCCACTTAATACATAACAAGTAAATACCCAAATACATAAATACTTGAGAACTAATTGCGTGTGCACATGAGTACTAAATACAACGTTACCTGGATACTGAATACATAAATATTAGCATACATTTGCAACATGTTCATTCATAAGACCGACCTAATTAAGCACATAAATACACGCGTAGATACATAAATACAAAAGTGCCACTTAAGTACATAATAAAAAGATTCCTAATTAACTGATAAAAGGATTATTATGTATAAAATATTAATATGACTAATTTATACAGGGCTCGATTAGGGCGCCCAAAATGCTGTAGCCAGGCCTGGCTTATCTTATTCAATAAGCCAAAGAAATAAATTAAACGGATTTTTTATATCAGATTTTTTTTCATAATTAAAAATTATAAAACAAAAGAGCCTTAAAAACTGACAAATCTTAAATGAGCATCGTCTGCGGCTCACTGCATTTTCTTTTAAGCATGAATTGAGTAATATCCGAAACTGCAGTATTCTCAGCATCAACAAGCCTACACAATCCCCGGAATTTTAATTTTCTGTCCGGAATCTGGTAACTTTTTTGCTCCAGTTACTAGCGAAATTCGCTGCACATTTCTGCTTTTCTGTTTTGATGATGTATTTTTTCCTGATTCTGGAAGAATTAGAAATTAAAAATTTCCTTTTCACAGGATATCAGATCCCTGGAGGTCTAAGAGCTTCGCAAACTCATTACCTAAGTATTCCTTGAATATCTATCTATTGGAACACATTAAAGCGCACTCGCAAACACAAGGACTCATTTCTTTCGTTTCCTAGTGGACAAAGTTTCCTCACGGCAGGTATTTCGATGATAATAATTTGATTTTTAATAAACACATGAATATTTATTTACCATTAGCGTTAGTTTCGTGTAACGAAATGCTTTTCATTTGCATTTATATGTACGTTAAGTAGATGAGAACTTATAACAGAACTGTTATTACAGCAAAGAAATTCCTTTTTCAGTCGGTTGACGCGTACGTAAAATTGATACCATATCATTAGCGAATAAAAAACGTTAAAAATGATTATTCTGCTCCAAAGTTGGTAATATAATAGCATTAGAATTATCTTTAATTCATTACAATAATGGTGAAAAATCTTCATAAAAATAGTTATTTAGAAAATACTAATTACTGTAAACAGAATGAGTGATAAATTACACTCAGCAAAAGATTTTTTTTTTTTTTTTAAAATGCATGAGTTATTAAGGCGAACGAATATTGCTTTTAAATATCTCACTTCATACATCAATGTTCGGATTTAATTTGAAGGGCAAATTAAAAGTATTACCAAAATAAAATGGCAACACTGCTGAGAAATGGAAAAGACGCGTAGATGATAATGAATGACTTTATGTCTCAAGGAATCTGGTGTTTTGATATCGTATCGTACCTTAAAATAACATAATGTTATCAGAAATGAAGACGGTAAATATAAATGAAGTGGTGAAATGCATATGACTTATGTCTTAAATTCAGTTACATTCTCATATAACCACCTGTGGCCATATATACTGTATCAAGCAAAGTATTTTATTTACCTGTTCTGATGTTAAATTTTAGGAAGTTTATATGTCTAAGGGAGGGGTGGGTTCATGAAGAAATTTCTAAGGGAAACTTGCTCGAATTAATGAAACAAGTACCATAGGAAACTTCCAAATCATTTCAGTTTGCAATAAACGCAGCAATTATGAATTCCAAGGTTAATTTTAGAATAACAAAATAAAATAGGAAAAAAAACCTGAAGCTTTCAGATTTTATAACGTTTTTTCAACGTTTTGTCTGTTACCTTTATTTATTAAGTACCACGCTCTTCGCAATTATGCCCCATGAAACTTAATTCAACAGCAAAATCTCAAAATATTTAAAAGCACTATATCTTTAGAATTTCCGATAAACAGTCTCGTTCGCTGGAGATAAAAATATTTTTTTTCCCCGTACAATGTTGCCACTGTTGGCTTTGAAACCGTTGAGTTTGTTTATAAAAATTAGTAAAAGTTTTACAAAATATTAAATAGATAATAAAACAAATTCGAAATTCAAAATTCCGGCTTCCAGATGACCACATTCGAGTGGAGTACTATGTTATTTAAAATTTGATTTTTCTAGGCATCGTTGTTTTTTCACAGTGCGAGAAGTATACATACATTCATGCAGATTCTTCATTATTTAATTTCTTTAAATATTGATGGTAACAATTTTAAAAGTGATTCAGATTTTTATAGTGAACCAACGAAAAATGCCGAAACGAAAATAATAGCCCTTCTGCGGAAATTGCCCCTTTATGCTAAAAATGTTTAGGCTATTGCGAACCAGAATATCTTACTTCGTACTATTCCGTTTCGTTTAATTTCGACTAAAAACTGCTGCAGGATTAAATGTTTCTGATCGATATCTCCTAGAAACAGTCAAATTCCTCGTATTTGAGTCTGAAGAGTTTAGATTAGAATTTAAAACTTCGAGGAAGATTTTTTTCTTTGTAAAAAATATAAATATCATTTTTTAAATATGAAAATAATGATGAGTATATTTTAAAGTAAAACGTAGTATCTACTGCTGCAGATTCATGAAATTATATATTTACTTTTGAATAGAATCCGATTCAAAAAGAATTTCAGCTTTAGAAGATCCGTTAGTTCCTGAGCTTCTTTTTTTAGAATGTAAAATTTTATAAACAAAAAAAATAAAATATTAAAAAACATATATTACCAGCTAGATCGTTAGGCTATCATGAATTTAACGTTACGCATTTAGACAAGCACTACTATTTCGCAACACATAACATCTTTATCTTCAGGGCGACCTCGCAAATAACCAGCTTTCAGAGGGCTGCAACTGAAGAATGTTTAACATATTCATTTATCTTTAAAATTTAACTTTTGTAGCTTTGCAATAAAATGAGCTTTTTAAATAACATTAACACACTCTTTACTATATTAAATCTTTAATTTTTAATAAGGTATCCTTTACTGTTTGGCTGGGAGTCGAAGGGCTGTTTGTCTCGAAATGGGATTTTACGTCGAATCCTAGGAAATGCGCCATTTTTACTTTTATTTACGTCTCTTTCCATTTGGAAAAAATTAAGATATTTATCTTTCATATTGAATCTGTCTGTTATGGATTAACAAACTAAGCTATTTTAAAGCAAAACACGTGCCGTTTTAAAGAAATTTCGTTTCTTGCATTTGAATCGCATTGATTTAAACAATAAAAATGCTTTTAATTCGTGATCTATCTAAGAAAAAGTATTCAATACTAACCCTATTTTATAAAATATTAATTAATTTTTTATTGCCAACTTCAACAATTCGAAAGTAAGAAGTGGCAGCACTATACGGAACAAAACATTTTATTTCCATCGCGGGAGACCTTTATTCAAAAATTAGAAAAATATGCGGTTTTTAAATATTTTGTAATTTTGCTGTTGAATTGAATTTTTTGTGGCCTAAGTGCTAAGCACGTATACTATTTAATAAATAAAGTTACTGCACAAAAGAGTTAAGTTAGTAAAGAGTTAATAATAAAATGATTTTAAAATATTTTCTAAGCCATCTTACCAAAAAAAAAAAAAAAAAAAAAAAAAACTGAACATTGGTATGATAAACCGAGAAAAGTCTGAAAAAAATAGGAAAATGTGTGCAAAAAATCGCACTGTATCGGGAATTTTAAACATATGCTGCTATCCTGGTTTTAATAATTTATTTTATTTCCCTGTTGAATTGTACATGGCGTAAGTGCGAAGAAAGCGATACCTTTAATAAAGCTAAAAGGACAAAAAAAAAAAAAAAAAAAAAAAAAAAAAAAAGGATTAGCAGAAGTGAGTGTAATAAAAAACTGGTAGATTGCGACCTCAACCAGAACGTAAAATACCTTAACTAATCATTTTAGGCTACTTCCAAAATCTGAAACCTTTCATCTTTTTTTCGGGGAGCGACACTGATGACAGGCTGTATTGCATTTCCAGTGATGTTACAATACAGTGGAACCTCGAAATACGAGCGCCTCTATATACGAGAAATTCGACATAAACTTCGTTTGTAAATACGAGCGTTGACTCGAGTAGCGAGCAATGAGCCAGGCTTTTGGTATGCGTGGCCCGTTTCAAAATCCGGTTCGACTCGAGGAATACACTCATCAGAATCAGTCAGTTTTCTTTGATCTACGTGTTTGTGCCCTTACGAGTTAATTGTTTTTTACATTTAGCGTGAAAAAATTACAATACGAAAAGATATAAAACTGTCCTTGTTTTTAGTCCAAAGACTTTGTCCCTATAGTTTTCGCTTTGAGATTTTGCGTCGCAACTCTATAAACGGCATTTCACTTTTCAAATCATTGCCACCAAATACAATCTCCCTTTGCTACATTTGAAGAAATTAAATAATGAAGAATCTGCATAAATGTATGCATGTTTCTCGCATTGTGGTAAAACAACGGTACCTAGAGTCATCCAATTTTGAATGACATTTGGGCATCTAAAAACCCAAATTTCAAATTTGGAATTTCTTTCATTATCAATTTCATATTTTGTAAAGCTTTACTTTTTGATTAACAAACTCAACTATTTAAAAGTGAGCAATGGCAATACACTACGGGGAAAAAAAGAACTTTTTGATCTCCAGGGCGTGGAACTGTGTATCGGAAATTCTAAAGATATGTCCATTTTAAAACTATTTTTTTTTTTTTTTTGCGACATTGCTGTTGAACTGAATTTTATGGTTTAAGTGCCAAGAACATGATACTTAATAAATAAAGGAACGTACAAAACGTTAAAAAAACGCCCCTTTGGACTTTATTTAAAATCTGAAATCTTTCAGAATTTTTTTTTTTTCGCAGTATACGTACAGACGTCACGAAAATCCCTTTTAAATCCATTTTATAATCCTTTCCGGAAAAAAGAGTACTTAATTCTGTCGTAAAGATGTCACCAAAAAATCGTTCAAATGAATTCGAAGGCGGTCAAGTTGTATATTTTGGTTGAAATACGATAACCGAATTTTGTCATGTTTTCAATACCTGCTTTACTTCGTGTAAACAAGTAAAAATGAACGTAATATAATGAATATTAATGTACGTAATTTACCTACCGAACCATAAAGTTTTTCGTAAGCTTTATTTTACAGGCTGATAAGTGAACGCTTTTTAACAGAGAATGCTCTCACCATTGTACAAAATCTCTTATTCTTACACGCTTGGAACTTAAATGGTGGAAAACAGTTAAAAATAAGTAAATAAAATAAAACTGCTTCTGCCACTGTAAATTAAAATATATATATATTAGACATAAATATGCAAAAACCTTTATGTTTCCCTTCTGTTATAGTTATTCGAATAGCTTCGAAAAGTTTTGTCCGTTATAATTTTTAACCTTCATTTGTTTAATAAAACGATTATATGAAATGTTTTCGAATTTTTAATTCGAACAAAGAGCAAAAAATCCATTAAACTAAAAGACCATCGGAAAAGGCCTTCTTATACCTCGAAAATTGGGATATAAGTCATTCAAAAGAACGTCTACCATCTTTCTACTAGAGTCTCTACAACAAATATCGAACAAACTGTAATCCAGTACTTCAAGGAACGAATCCTTGGTTTGCAATATAGCATGGTCTTGGGATTCCCCGCTTCCCCAATCCTAAAACAAACACCAATTTTACAGGCTTTTCCATTTCGGCCGAGATAAAAGCGCTCCCTTCTCCCCACCTATTTCTCATACCACCGCCAGGGGGATTAAAGTCAAGAATGGGGATTACGCATCCTCCTCGGCCACCATCCCCCCCTTTAAGCACGTACCTATGAGATATCAACGACGTATTCAGGATTGGTCGAAAGAAGATGTTTTACCGCACTGCATTTGATATATGCAACACACATAGAAAATCTGTTTTGAATAACGGAATTCTGAGAAGAAAAAAAAAATTCTACTACGATTTGTGTTCGCGATTGAAGCATGCCAGTTCAGAAGTGATTGACCATTATGTGATCCAGTTTCGAATGAGAAATGAAATAAAATAAGAAAACGGGTTACTTTCGTATGCATTACATTCTACTTTTTCACTTCTGAGAACGGTAAGAACACGGAACAGTATTTTTTTCTGTTCTTTAAATTTCTGCTTCGATTAAGAATTTCATTTTGTAGATTAAGGATGTGTTCTCACATCAATTGGTTGTGAATTAACAATGATAATTATACCCATATTACTATTAAAATTGCAAAGCACTTAAGAGCTTTCCGCCTAAGGAAAAGATGGAAAGACTACCTTGATGGAAGATTTTTAAAGGAAATCCGCTCATGTTCACATTATACACGATAATATATGTCATTAGAAATACATTTTTTGAATTGAAATATTTCTGCAAATGTTTCTAAAGTTATCAGCTGTAAGTACTTAAAATATATCCCTCATATTACATGGAAGATCGGTTCTTAGAAAATACCGCTATGTGTGAAACCGTGTGCATTCCGAACACTTTTAGAAACGCTTCTTTAATTTAACAATTTTTATGAAAAATATAAATATGTGTGAAACAGAGACCAAAAATTTATGTTCTGATTCAGTTTATCATACCAAAAAGTAAACCAAAAATATATGTTCTCAGTTTGCAGTTTATCAAACCAAAAATTTCTATTCTCATTCAATTCAAGCCCATTTTATTAAATTTCTTCGTCATCACTGATGAGTACAATGAGACGAGAGCATTTTTAGGTCGTACGATATCATCACTTTCTGAACGCATTTCTTCGATAGGGTTTCTTGAATGTTTTGCCATCTAAAAACATTTTTGTGTTATTATGCTGGCTGGTACTTTAACCTTTTACATGTCGCACTATGATCCAGAAATAAAAGTCTCAATTCATCAAATTCATATTCGAATACACTCATAAAGACATAAAACAAAAACATTGCCGTAAAAAAAAAATTCTGTCTATGATGTTCCGGATGTTCCATTTTCGGAATATTGGCATATAACGCTGTCTTTTCTCTTTTTTTTTCTGCCTCATGAATACAAACCGTTGTATGATGAATTGTAAAATTTTATTCTGTAATACTACTTTACTGAACAATTTGGTGAGAAATTAATGAAATTTAAGTAAAACTCATTAAAAACCTTACATAATTTTAATTAGCGTAATATTTTATAAGAAATGCAATGCAAAAATTGTAAACAAACAGTAAACCAAATTTACGCTTACACAAGCTTGACTAACAATATACATAATATGAATAAAGGCGATTTTAAAAATGAAAATACCTTACGAATAAAAAATAAAATATTTCATCCTTTAGAAAGCTCTAAGTATCCCACCAGATGACAGAACTATCCTGATCTGGATATACCAGCTCACGTGGGTATTACTGGCAACGAAGCGATGGACGTGCTTGCGAAATCTGCAACCAATGACTCCAGTAGACTGGAAAACGCAGAAGTGTTTCGCAGTCCTATTTTAAAAAAATCATGCTCAATAGCCTTTTACAAGAATGGCAGAAAAGATGGGAAAGGGAAAGCACAGGGAGGAGAACCCACAAGTTCTTTCCGAAAGTTACATGCTCAGTTAATACATACAGCGGAGCACAAACTCAATTCTACACTGGCTATGGTCCCTTCGCACATTAGCTTAAGAGATTCGGCAAACGAGCAACAGAATTGTGTGAATGTGGTGCGGTAGGTGATGCAGATCATTTCCTCTTCAACTGCCCACAAACCGATAAACTGCATTTAAAAATGCCAAGCAGTGAATACTGGCCGCAATAGGCGGAGAATACCTGCGGCAACAAGCAGACGAAAAACTAAACTAGAGGAGGTGATCAGGCTATGCTCAGCAAGGTACTAAGAAATTCTCCCCCTCCCTTGAGAATTGTATCTTCGCGGCATAATTTTAATAGCAATTCAAATTACTACAACAACTGAAAATCAACTCTAGAAAAATAGCTCATCCCGTAGAATAATAACAGGACTGTAAGAGCAAAGGTATTGTAATGTAAGCATATTACTATCCAGTTTGTATGTACTTGATAAAAATAATATTATAAAGCAGTTTAAAATGATACTGAAAATCCAGTCAATGTGTAAATGAAAGTTTACTTTGATTATCTCAGTAAAAGTATTGTAAATATGAATTCAGATAATTGTTAAATGTACACATAACTGTCATTATTCTATATAATTATCATATAATAATAAGACAATGTTTGTAATTAACATATCTATGCTTATACACAGGCCTTGTATGCCCATGTAATATTTATATCTATATATTTACACGGAAGAAATATTCCCTTCTTCCAGGATGACTAATAACAATGTAAGACTTTTACAATAAAGTCAGGTCGGTGGTTATCTCAGGGGGCGAAAACATTCTAAAACACTAATTTTTGGGTTACAGCCGAAAACATCGCGGCAAAAACATCGCAGACGAAAACGTCGCTGAGAAAACAACGCAAGGCGAGAACATCGTGCTACAAAACATCGTGGGAGAAAATATCGCAAAGAGAAAACATCGCAGTTCTAAAACATCGTGGTAAAAAACATCGTCGTCGAAAAAAAAGCGGTTCAAAAACTTCGCAGTTTTAAAACATCGTTGTCGAAAATATCGCGGGAAAAAAAAAAAAAAGTATCAACAAATTATCGCAGGACGATAACTTCCCAGACATGCTTTTGTCACACATGCTTTAATAACTGTAAAAGGATATTCCCATAATGATTCGTGAGCGCAAGATGGAAAGAAGGATAATTTTTGTTTTCATATTTTTTATTAATTAATACATTTTTGCTGAGAAAATAAAAATGAAACTTAAGCATAAACATTAATGCAACTTATAGCACTTAATAGAATTTTAAACCGACATAGTTAACTAACAAAGGCCATTAATAAATCATTTTTATAAAGTTTTTACTGGTAATTTTTCATGAAAAGTATAATCTATAAGTTGCATTTAATTTTCTATGCTTAAGTTTCCTTCTTACTTTTTCAGCAAAAATTTATTAATTAATAAAAAAATGTGAAAGTAAAAATTATCCTTCTTTACACCTTTTGCTCACAAATCATTATGGGAATATCCATTTATAATTATTAAAACCTGAAAAAAAAGCATGTCTGCGATGTTATCGTCATGCGATGATTTATAGATACTTTATTTTTTATCACGATATTTTCGGCGACGATGTTTTTAAACTGCGAAGTTTTTGAACCGCTTTATTTTCGACGACGATGTTTTATACCACGATGTTTTAAAACTGCGATGTTTTCTCTTTGCGATGTTTTCTCCCACGATGTTTTGTAGCACGACGTTTTCCCCTTGCGTTGTTTTCTCCGCGACGTTTTCGTCCGCGATGTTTTTGCCGGGATGTTATCGGCAGACACCAATTTTTGGTAATCCTTTTTAGCAGTTTCACAGTATCCATGATATTGTGGGAAGTGGTATACATGGAGCAATTTTTTTGCATTCAAAACACATGTTTGTAGCGTTTTTTGGCACACTACACAGTATCCTTGGGATGATGGAACTGTATAGTGTGCATCTGAGTTTCTTGCAGACCTCGACTGATGGGCATGGGGTCCAGGCATAATGTGACTTTTGGGTTTCGCTCGAAGCAAACTCAAAGTAATTACTCTTCTTAAATACACGTGATTAATTTCTAATGGGATGTTTTTGTGTAAATCAGTGTGTAATATCCACGCACCCGCCACAACCATATTCAGTGTGTTGATAATTAAGTTCTAGTCCCATTTGTGCTGAGAAATTGTGATCAATAACTTCTATGAAGTCGATCTAACAGGTCTACTCCACCCAATCTTTCATTATATAATTTTATAATGTAAGGTTGGAGAACATCAACTTTCTTTTTTTAAGCTCGAACACAACATATTTTTACTCTTCATAATGGATCATGAGTGATAAAATTTGATGCAATATTTAGAACAGAACTGTCGTTCTAACGGCACATATAAACTTCTCCATCGCATCAGTAATAAAATTGTCCATTTTGGAATTTCAATATTTCTTTTGCTGTTTTAAGAGGACTTAAAACAGCAAAAGAAATTCCGTTCTCGTATCTCGTACTGTGCCAATTGCCTTAAAGCCTTTGTTAGACAAATCTATCAGCAGACTGTGCGATGAAAAACAGTTATCGAAAAATGTACTTTGTGTTTCTCTGAATCCCCCCCCCCTTGTGAGAGAGATCATACCCTCTTCGAGTCCTCTGCCCTATCCTTTCTACAAAGATAAATGACACACCATCAATGCCACTAAAAATGGGCATGTTTACGGGATATGAGCACTGAATGTATTTAAATTCTAATAAAAAAATACGTGTGATATCACTGATTTTGTATATTGTTACATGCTAATGTTCCTTTTTCGGAACATTGCAATTTTACCCAGTCTTGAGGAAATATTTCTCGTCATTATTTGAATTTCGTTTATCAACTCATTAAACTTATCCTTTGAAAGTTCGATGGGGAAATGTTTGGGTGGATTTGAAGTTTTAGGAATTTTATAGAATTTATTTCTTTAAGTACTGTAAAAATAAAAATAAAAATGCCGACTTATAGAAATTTTCTACTCTGAAATATTCATATTTGAAAAAACATTATGTCAAAAAATCTATCATACCTTCTATAATAAATGGTAATGTTTTCAAACTGACAGATATGATCGTTTATTTAAAACAAAACATTAAATATGATGTTCCAAGAAAGGAACATTGGCATGTAAAAGGTTAAAGTTCGTAGCAAATCACGTTGTAGGCAGACAGACAGTTTTCCAGTCACTTCTGAATTTTCGGCTTCTTTCAGTACAAGGGTCTTTAGACAATAAAAATGAAACAGTATTTTCATCTAAGATCAATCAATAAATTAAAATTAATAACATCCAGATTTTTATCAGTCGTCTTCAGAATCGATTTAATGAACAATTGTGGGCGCTATTCCCACCAAACCTGTTTCACAGATTTATTCTTCTCCTAATAATTACTGAACGTCCGCAATAGCCAGAACTATTAAACCTTGTTATCTAATCAATTTAGAACATTTTAATATCTCTGAATTCCATTTTCTCGGAATTCAAACAAGCTTTCTATTGAGCTTGGCCCTATCTTTATCTAACATGCATTTAATAATGAGTTATTTGGATTACGGAATTTTGATTATTGATTACTTTGAATTTTCATTATTTTGAATTGAATTTATTACGGAATTTTGATTCCGTAAAAGACCTAAAGGTCAGTTACGGAAAGCGATATGATTTTGATACACGTTTTAATCGAAATCTCTTTCCAAACTTTTGTTACATCAACTGATTTTGAGTAAATCGTGTCTAAAATCAATGGAAATCTCATCATATGTAGCACGTTTTCAGAAATAAAGGTATTCTTAATCTTGATATCAAGGTATTAACAATAACTAATCTAATAATTATCTTTAGATTAAGATATTAATAAATACCTTCGCGATACCTTAGCTCATCGAAGTAGTGCTTAGTAGTAAAAACATTACTGTAGCTTTGGGATGTGTTAAATTCAATGGGTGACCTGGAACATTATCTAAAAGTAATAACATCTTAAAGCGCTTATATTTTGTTGCTTAAAATAACTTTAAGCCATCGGCAGAATCTCGTTGAAAACCGAGCCTTTAATAAGAATCCCATCACCCAAGCTTTTGAGTTTGTACTCCAGTGTATTGATAAGGTGTTTTTATTCATGACTTAGAGCTGTAGAGTTATTAGGTTATTTTGAAGAAGGAGTCGAAAAATGAGCAATTCTCTCCCCCCAACACTCGAGCCTGGACCTCTCGAATACGCTCCGAGTGTGTTACCGTTACACCATAAAGGCGTGCAAGAAGGACTAGATTTCTCAAAGTAA
Organism: Stegodyphus dumicola; assembly: GCF_044657685.1. Taxonomy (NCBI): domain Eukaryota; kingdom Metazoa; phylum Arthropoda; class Arachnida; order Araneae; family Eresidae; genus Stegodyphus; species Stegodyphus dumicola. The sequence continues at coordinate 137,510,661 of NC_140769.1, forward strand.
TCTTTACATCCCCAAACGTCTGGGTTTACGGAAGATTTTTCAACACTCTCTCTGATGTTTGAAAATTTTGTGAAACTTTTCTCTAATGATATCACTACCGAATCTCCAATGCAAATCCTGTGTATCTTTTCCATTTCTCAATACCTGGTAGCACGGGAAGGTGCTGCATATTTTGAGGCATTCATTTTTCTTTTTTTTTAATGATTCTTACTCTTGCGTCACTTAAATTTAGACATTTTGCAACATGAGATGCATTTCTTCTTTTCACAAATAATTCAAAATTTGTAGTTTCATATTCATTGATTTTTTTTTATAAACATTTGTTTGTTTTCTTACTATTAAACATAGTTTGGGGACTGTTTGCGTAATTACTCCTTAAAAAGACAAAACTAACTAGAAACACATATCCCCAAAGTTGCCTTTAAACAGTTTCTTCAAAATTCAAAGTTTAATTAATGCAGTCTACTTGCATAAGCGTCTAAATAGGTACGCGTTTTCAAGATTACACAGACAAATTTGAAACTAGGAAAATTATTCCTTTTACTCGCCACATGTACAATTACGCCAATTTTAACCATTGTCTTTCGATTTATTTATTGTTGTATGACTACTCATAGTTTACTTAAATTATATTTTCTCATTTAAAAAGCTGAGATTTCCCTCATTTAAAGTCATGGAATTTCTGACAATGAAACAACATATGTCTAATTAAAAAATTAAAAAGTTCAGCATTGTTTGCAATGGTACGATAGGAATCGAAATTGATGGATTGGAAAAAATGGGGAACCTTGTTGGTAAATTGGGCTGAAGATTCCGAATAATCTTTAGTTGGAAGATTTCGTTTCAGTGGAACCGAAGAACAAATGTCAAAATTCGAGTTTTAAATATTCGAAATATCTGGAATAATTAGAACTGAAAGGCCATTTGATCGTTAAGGGAGAATGCGTGGAAAAAATTTTAAATACATGTAAGTTTCGAAATTTACTTTGGAATATTGTATATTCCTCGCAAATAATATATGACTATATGTTTGGGGGTGGAGGTGAGAAATTATGTGGATTTTTGTATTGTCCTAATGGTCTTTCAATTCTACTTATTCCAGATAGTCCATGCTCCTCTACGTGAGAAAACCGTCATCAAAGCCTTTCGAAATCTCCATCTGGAAGAAATTCCAGTGCTTTCCGATTACTTACTACCCAGTAACAGATGACTACAAGAACAACACAATCCACTGCAGACAGATTGGCGAAGAGATATACTGCACTAGCTGCGTATCAGCAAACAGCGACAAAATAACAGCAAAACCAGCCATCAAGGATAGACGACAATAATGCAAATAGCAAATGGCTGGCTACGAACGACCCGTAGCTATCTGAAGGAAGAAAAATATCTGCCACTACACGAGGCGTGAAGCTGATAGCGTAAGGAGTATTTCTTTGTTCTCCCCGGCCGTTGATAAATACTGCCAGACAAAGAAATGACTGCCTGATTGTATCAGAAGGGGTATTTTTCGTAGCAGGAAACACAGGAGACGAACTGAGTAAAACGAGTGAGAAGTAGTTAGTGAACAATTAGTGAATGATAATTTGGGTAATTATAAACCCAAGAAAGGGTAGAAAAATTAAAAAGAATAGTGGATAATCTTAAGATGGTTTCAAATGGCATTAACGTTCTGTGGATTGAACTGCAGCATTCAGATTATCACAAATCAATATCTGCCTAATGAAACAGTGCCTTCGTGGAATACTTTTGTAAAGAAAACTGAAATATAATCATATTTCCTTTAGAAAAAAACACGAAAATTCTCATGCAACCTTCTTATTCTCTGGTATTTGAACGTGATTTAAAGTACCAATGTTCAACGGATTTTATCAGTCGGTCTCTGGTGTACCTGTTCTTCGTTGGAAATGGTCCACACAAAAATGTTATGTTTAATATTTCTGTTTGTTTATGTTGAGAGAAATATTTGTCACTGTCAAAGGTCTTTGTTTATGTAAGAGTATCTCATCTAGAGGATTTATTGTATATAATGCTTTCTGTTTCTCTCGTTCAAATTCCAATAAAACACAGATTCACAGCAATGTGCTGCAGAGTTATATTTCTTTATTTTAGAGTAATTAAGAACATAATCAAAATTTAAATCAGAAATAGTTAACAATTTCTCTCTGCTAGATTTAGGAAGCGATTAATGAAAATTGATAGAAATTTACGAGCAAAAACTTACATTTTTACTTAACACACTCATGAAAAATATAAAAAATAAAGTTACTAGGACTTACCACTATAAATATCAAAAACAATTTTAAATTACTAAAAAATCTTTTTTAAATAATTCTGATATTTGAATTGGGATAAAGTCTAAAATTATCTGAAAGTTGAAATAAACCTATCCTTTTAAGGGGAAAAAATTCCTTAGAAGCTTAAAATGGACATCGTAATATCACACATTTAAAATTAGAAGTTACACCAGCAATGTCAGATGTTAAGAAAAAAAACTGCTACGGTAACACAACAACACAGATCCACAGCACAGAGAGAGCTTTGCGTGTACTTAACAAAGGAAAGTTTTAATTACTCCAGACGTAACTGTTAAATGTTTACACTGAATGCACACCACATAATTTCTGTAAGTGTAGTGTCAAAAATTTTTATTTGTTTAGTACACGAAAATCTTTCTCAGAGTGATTAAAAAAAGAAACAAAAGAAATTCGTTAGTGCTGTTCGGGGAACTTCGCTCCTTAGGCAAAATTTTGTTAATTTGTGAAAAATTCTCTAGAAAACTTTCATACCCCCAGCTGCCTAGGAATAATACAAAACAAAAATTGTATTGTATTTTATATATAATGTTACAAATATAGTTTATTAATTGCAGCAATGCTGAAAAGTTCTATAAAATTATCGATTGGATTATTAAAAATTAAATTGAAATTTATACGTTTGTGTAAATATCGCAAAGGACGAAAGTATATCACGGCTAAGAAAACAGATGCCGTTAAAAAAATTTTACAAAAGAAAACTGACTTGTATTTACTTTGGAAAACCCCATTCATTCAATGTATGGTTCAGAATTCTACAAAACCAGGTTGAGCTACCAGCAGTGTTCCGTAGACTTATACACGCGGATTCTGGCGGAGTCTACATGCGTATTAGATTATATTAATTAGAAGTTCAGTTTAAAAACAATTCGTTATGTATCTAAGTGTGTAATGTATGGTGTTAGAAACATTTTATTAATTACTACAGTGCTCCAAATTTTCAAAGAAATAATTAGTTAGACGTGTTATAAATTCTACGTATTTCAATTTATATTAAAACCATTAAGGGGCGTTGGAACCCAAAAATCTTCAAAAAATTGTGATTTCGGATTTTTGCATTTTCAGATTCTCTACACTTTTATCTTTCTAAAAATACCATTCTTTAATCTTTATGAAAATTAGAAGTGTAAAAATCTGTCATAGAATGCTTTGATCAATGAGGAGTTTTACACTTAAAAACGCTTTTTTTATACTCGATGCACCTTTTCTCAGGAACTACTGCTCACAGGTGTCTAAAATTTTTATGCCTTATTTATTAGATTTCCTAATATTTACTGAAATAAGCCTTTTGTGATAAACTAAGAAAATAAAATTTTAAAAAATTTGGTTGAGAAAAGTGCTAAATTTTATTATGCGTTACAAAATAGTCTGTAAATTACTCTAAAATTCAAAATTTTTCAAAAGATCAGTTCAATATAATCAGATAGGTATACTTTAATTACGCAAAAAAATTTCTAAAGGTAATCGAAAATGGCCAATTTAACATTGTTGGGTTGCTGATACCCCTTAAGAGATAAAATAATTATTTAAATAAAAAGGACTGCGTTAATTTTTACTAAACAACAATTACATGTTAGTTAAATGTGAAATTACATGTTAATTTAAAAGGTATTTCTCCCGTCATCTTAGCGACCCTTCATGGCTTAGTGGTCTGCACACTCAGCGCGTAATCGAGAGGTCCGCGGTTCGATTCCCGTCGAAGAAGTTGCATATTTTCCATATTGCCTGCTTCCAAAAAGTACCTAATGTCTCTACAGTGGGGCCCGAACTAAAAGGATCTTGGGTGATGATTCTCCTCACCCTGGATTTGGCGACTGAGTCCCCTAAAAAAAATCCAGTCGCCCTTTAAAAGGGGGAGTATATAAGGTAATTCTTCCGTCTTCTTAACGAGCCTTCGAAGTGTAGTGGTCTGCACGCTCAGCGCGTAATTGAGAGAAACGCGGTACAATTCCCGGCGAAGGCGTTGCATATTTTCCTCTTGCCTGCTTCCAAGAAATACCTAATGACTCTAAAATAAATCTAAAAAAATAGCATAATTACAAATTAATTAATTACGCGTTACTAAACAGCAATTAAGCGTTAATTAAATGTGAATAATTAGTACAATTACGCATTATTAAACACCTTATATTCTCTGCAGCAGCCTTTACGTGATAGCACGGAGATGATAAATGTATGATAATACAACATAGTGTAATTGTCCAAATTTTTGGCAAGACTACGTTAAAGATCTCTGTATTGTTAATAAAGCTCTGGTATTAATCTTCCTCTGTATCTGTCACCAAATACTCCCTCGTGCCAATTCAAAGTACAGTAAATTTTTTGTAAGGCGATTATCCACGGCTGTGAGCCGATTTTGATTTTATGTGGAGGTTTTTTTATCCTAAACAGGAGATATTCGAGACCGATGTTTATTATGACTGGTCGCTCTTCTGAAGAATCGTCTTGTGATCGTGAGGTGGTCACCAGTAGAAAGATTCCTGTTACATGGCTTATTTCCAATATTCAAGATAAATCTTTTCGGGGATTGAACGAAGACAGTCCAGTCCTTATGTAGAAGTAATAAAACCGGAGGGGCCAAATGAGCAGATGAATGTGCTAAAATAACTGGGATCGATGCAGACAGAGATTACATATTTGCCTGAAATCAGATTCCAACGATGGATCTCTCATGCAAATATTCATTCTAGACCCCGGAAGACATCCGATGCGAAGGGACTCGCATTGAAAATGTCAAAAGGGTTGCATGAGAAATCATTGCATGTGCCCCACCCTTACGGTACGCGGAGGGGCTGGAGCGTAAGCGATAAGCTCCGCCGAATGGGCGAGCTATCCGAAGCCTCACCCTTGCAGAAATTTATCGGGCAATAAAGAGGGGCATTCTGGTTTAGGATAGGGTAACAGAAAACATTTATCATTGGTACAGTCAAATGATGATTGAGGATGTTTGTCGAGATAAATGATTAAAAAGTCAATGAACTCCATTTGGTGTATTTGGATTATACTTAATCAACGTATTATAATAAAATTTTTTTATAGCTAATGAGAAATTCCTAGTTAGAATTCGCTGTTTGAACCTTAAAGATCCTATTGCTGATTTTACTTCTTGGAAACTCTGTAGTACATCTCGTCAGTGGGTTTGCTTTCTTTGAAGCCTTTCACTTTTAGGAAAATAAATTATCTTCTTTAATTAATGCTATGAAAAGGGGAATGCATTTCCTCCCAAGATGTCAAAACTCTAATATCTTTTTCATATTTCAGTAATATTTTCCTCGGTAAATGTCGTTATGTTTGTTTTCGCATTGCTTTTTCCATTGTTTGCGTATGAAACGATTGTATCTCTCTCCTCTTTATTTTTGCTTTGCACTGAGAAAGACCAATGCCTGACAACCTTCGAAACTGATATAATTTTATTTCACTGATATAATTTTATTTTATTATGTTTAACCTTCTTAAAATTCAAGTGTAGGTGGAGAACCCTACAAAACACATTCATTCTAATTTCCCCCTCATTCATCTTTAGACATGCAGGCTTTCGCTCTAAAGCATGATTTTATCTACAGTTTAATACTTAAATTTGAATTCATTTCTTTCGAGTATTTACTTTTAGCATCTAAATTTTATGCTTCTAGACTAAATTCTACTTTTACATAACTTTCAAGTATTTACGTATATTTACAAAATTCTAATACATATGATTTTTACACTTTACCATAAAATGAATAAGATAAAAATAAAGTTTTACTTCACGCTTTCTTCGCCAAGCTAGCGGCACTGAAACTAAATTTCTCATTAATACAAGAACGACGAAGTTATTTTACTTTCGGCCAAATTTTGGCTTTAACATAACAGAATTAGTCTTTCGACCAACAGGAACTGCTTGTTCTTAGATTTTATACTTAAGAAAATAATACTTTTGCCTTAGCTAAATAAAGTAAAACAAAACTAAGTCTCAACCGAGACAAATTGACTTCCGTCAAACATAGAACTTCGTATTTACGCATAACATTTCGGAACAAAAGAAAAAAAATATAGAGGATTTTAACTTATCTTTGAGTTTTCGATGATTGGAACTCCGACATCCTCTTCCGGCAGAACTGCTCCTACGTTATGGAGGTCATAGAAGTCAGTCGTCTCCTTTGTGTTCTTCGAGTTTCGTCCATGGTGATTTTTCTTTTTTGCCCTCTGTACGCCGGCCTCTTGGAGTGGTAGTCGTCGGGTTCCTGTCTTTTCCGTTTTGCCCCTGGACGGCTGGTCTTGGCGGCCTCCGGTCTGGAATCGCGCTTGAATTTCTTCTGTTGGTGGTGGTCTTTTCGTTCCTCCTGCTGTCTTTTTGTTCATAGTGAACGAGCGAGTGCCGTGCTGTCAGGACGTGTTTTTGTCGCTCCGCCGTTTTGCCTAATATCAGCGGAAGTTCTCAACGTACCGCTGTAAAAGTAGTTGCTACGTGTAGCTAACATCATCAGGAGTACACATATATAAAAATTGTGTCATTACGACAATTAGTCGTTTTTTTTATGGAACTTCAAAGTTTTTAACACTATCATTCACGACTTGGAGCCATTTTCGCCGTGTTCCTCAACTTCGCAGCCCGTGGATACACAGACGGACGACGTAGCAGCCGGATTTTTACATAGTCGGATAGAGGATCATCTCAGGAGTATTTTGATATAAGTTTCAACAAGATTGGATAATTGGTTGAATAATTATGCAGAAATTACTCATTTAATTTAGCGCTTTTTTCGCTCACGCTGCATTTTCGACCGTTAGGTGCCACCGTCCCCCCCTCGGCAGTGGCGTAGCAAGCATAACTGGCGCCCGGGGCAAAATACCTTTTTGGCGCCGTCCCCCCCCAAAAAAACACTTTCAGTAATATAATGTGTAGAATATATTCGTAATAAGAAAATAATGCAAATAATAATAAAATGCTGAATCTGCCATAAAATACTCAAAAATATATTAAGAATAGTCACTACCTAACTACATTATCCTTGAATTTGGAAATGTATCTGTGTCGGCGAAAAAATCAGACATACGATGATCTAGAATTAGTTAAAAATGTGTTATTTATTTTACATATTTATATAAGTGTTTTTAAACAATTAAAAGTTTAATATACATTATAGATAAATAAATAGATATGTGGCAACTTTCCTACTCCAACTCAACTCTGCCAGTCTGGTAACCCATAGCAACCAAAAACAAAATAATATTTATTCTATTCAATTGTTATAATTATTTAACGATCAGTCTCAAAAAATTGTACTACCATAATTGGTGACCCGTATTTATTACGAATAGCAACCTTCAATGTTGCACAAATATGGAGTTTATATATCAAAATTCTAAACAGCAGTAAGTTACCCAGTGTGATGAGATTCAAATAAGACATTTCACATGTGATTTCAAGCGTTGTGCCATATTCCAATGAGTCAACATATTTTTGTCATAATTTCAGCGGATATATGTATCGTCTGCTGCATTTGAGCCGCCAGTTTCTCTGATTTCAAGTACTAAGAAACTGTGTCACTATATACATATTGATTATTTTTCTATACATATTATTACTGTGCATATTTGATTGATCTAAAGTGGTTGACAACGATGCTGCTTCACAATTGGCGCGAGTGGCAGTTAAGCCACCACCATTTTGTCGCCGAGACCCATCGTTATGGTTCATTCAATTGGATGCGCAGTTTAAATTGAGTCACATTACTACCAACGAAACTCGAATTTATACAGCGATCGCCGTGTTAGCATCAGAGGTATTTCAATCAGCTCGTGAAATAATTTTGAATCCACCGACGACGGACAAATACACATCTTTAAAAAAATTAATTTCTGTTTATGAAGAATCCGAGACAGTTAAAATCAAGCAGCTGTTGCACGATTTACACTTAGGTGATATAAGGCCTTCTCAATTGCTGTTAAAATGTCAGACTTAGTCGCCGGTAACCTAACGGATAACATTCTTAAAACATTATGGATGAATAGACTCCCATTTAAATGCAAACCATTTTAGCGGCCAGTAGCGAACCACTTAAAAATCTTCCCGAAATCGCTGATAAAATTCACAAGCTGGCCATTCCTGCGCAAATACACGCAGTGCAGGCTCCTGGGTCAGGTATTGTGGTGTTACAGGCTCAAATTGATGACTTTTTCAAACAGGTTGCTCAGTTAGTAGCCATTCAAGGCAAACAAATGCCACCCACCGTGTGTCATTATAACGACCAGGGAAACGAGAAGGGCCGTTGCTCGAAGTCATATATGACAGCGGCCGGAATCTTGCACGCCTTTTCGTCATAGAAGAGAATTTCGTGCTTAAGGTTTCTTCTAGACACCGGGGCTGATGTTTCTGTCGTTTCACCACATTTTCACGAACAAAAGCGCCTTACCAAGTTACAACTTTATGTAGCAAATGGAACTCATATTCAAACTTTTGGTGAACGCCTGATATCTGTTGATTTAGGATTGCGCTGCAACTTCCAAATAGCCATTCATTATTGGCTACTGTCCTATTATTAGCGCTGACTTTTTACAAAAATTTTCTTTGCTTGTCGATCTTAAGAATCGCCGTTTGATAGATTCCACAGCCAACTTAACTTATCCGGGAGTAATTCGCAATAGTCAATATTTGAGCATTAAACTGATTTCGAGTAACTCCCCACGGCATCAACTTCTCAGAGAATTCCCTACAATCACGCGCACAGTTATGGATATTTCCGAACCCAAGAATGATGTACTACATTATACTGAAACTAACGGACCGCCAATTGCCGCTAAACCTAGACGCTTACCTCCGGACAAGCTTAAAGCCACCAAAGAGGAATTTTAATACATGATGGAACAGGAAATTTGCCGTCCTTCAAAAAGTTCATGGGCCAGTCCGCTCCATCTAAATGGTAAGTGGCGATCATCGCCGGTTAAATGCAGCTACCATTCCTGATCGTTACCCAGTCCCGCACATTCAAGACTGCATGCAAGTTTTAGAGGGAAAAGCTATTTTTACAACCCTTGATCTTGAGCGGGCGTATCACTAAGTGCCCGTTAACCCAGCTCATATTCCCAGCTGTTAACCCGTTAACCCAGCTGAAACTGGGGTTATTACGCCTTTTGGACTATTTGAGTTTCCGGTCATGAATTTCGGCTTATGCAATGCTGCTCAAACGTTACATCGCTTCATGAATCAGGTGTTAATCGGCCTCGACTTTCGTGTACCTTATTTTGATGACGTCTTAATCGCCTCCTCTTCAGAGCAAGAACACATATCACATTTGAGAACAGTTTTTGAACGTTTTCAAAGGTAAGGTGTCAGTCTTAATCCTTACAATTGCGTTTTCGGCCAATCAAGAGTATCCTTTCTTGGGCATGAAATTTCCGCTGATGGCGTTCAACTCGTTCCAGAGTCACCGCTATCTGCAATATGTCCGAACCATCTACAGTGAAGGACTTAAGATTATTTCTTGCTATGCTCAATTTTTATCGACGTTTCTTACCTCATGCAGCAACCATACAATCACCTATGAATTCTTTTCACTCTACGTTTATAAGGTATTTCTCCCGCTTTCCTAGCGTGCCTTCGTGGTGTAGTAGTTCTGCACGCTGTGCCGGTACTCCAGAGGTCCGCGATTCGATTCCCGGCGAAGGCGGTTGCTAATTTTTCAATCTCTTTTGCTCCCAAAAGTCCTAATGTCACTACAGTGACCCCCGAACTGAAAGGGGTGTTGGATGAGGATTCTCCACGCCTAGGATTTGGCGATTGGGTTCTCTAAAAATACCAGTCGCATTATACACGATATATTATATGCATTATAAGGTATTTCTACCACTTCCCTAGCGTGCCTTCGTGGTGTAACGGTAGCACACTGGGCCGGTATTCCAGAGGTCTGCCGTTCGATTCCCGGCGAAGGAATTGCATATTTTTCATCTCTTTTGCTTCCAAAAAATAACCTAATGTCTCTACACGTTGACGCATCAACAACAGGTATAGGAGCAGTTTTACAACAGAAAGATGAAGAATTATGGAGACTCATATTTTTTCTAAAAACCTCTCACCAGCACAAACCACTTACAATTGCGAATTATTAGCAATTTATGAAGCTGTCAAATATTTTCGACATATGCTAGAGGCACGCGTTTTCATGATCTTCACAGATCACAAACCCTTAACCATACCTGCCAACTTTTACGAATTTTTCGTAATTTTTACGAAAATGCGTTTGTCTTTACGATGCGGATTTGTCCTTGCGGATGAACAACACCGAGATTCAAAACTACAAACCCTCTTGAAAAGCAAATCTTCCACCAATCTCAACTTGCAGCCTAAGCAGCTGTCGACTGGAAAATCACTTATTGTGAAGTTCAGGATTCAAGATTTCGACCTTATGTTCCCTCCGGATTTCGCCATGCCATTTTTAGTCAGTTACATCGTCTCTCACATCCTGGCATCAAGGCTTCGAGAAAACTGATACAGAAACGTTTCGTATGACCTAGCATGCAAAAGGACATAGCCAACTGGACACGTTCGTGATTGGAGGGCCAAAGATCTAAAATTGTCAGACACACAACCAGCCAACTTAAAAATTTTAATTTGCCCTCATCTCGCTTCAATCACGTGCACCTCGACTTGGTCGGGCACTTATATTTATTAATAATAATATAATACATGAATACAATTAATTATTATGCATACATTTTTCTTACCTTGGATGAAGCAAATTTATCATTTACTTCATCAAAGTCGACCCTTTCTAATTTTTCTTTTTCCACACTTAAAAATGCTAGATGACTTAGGGGATTTTGTCCCATCGCTGAATGTAAATATGTGAAAATTTATTTTAATTTGCTGAACGAACGTTCATAGTTAGCATTTGATAATGAAGTAGTAAGTAGTATTTGAAGTGCGACTCTTAGGCTTAGAAAAACATTTACTCCATAGATCTGTAGTGGAGTGGAGTGTTAAGTTCCGTTTCTTTACTACTGCGCAGTAACGTCATGCATTCACATTCACTGCTCAAAACAGTTAGGGGATTAGAGGTTAGGATTATTCAATTATGGCAAAGCACACGAGGGCAATTTACCTAAAGGGAGGGATGTCTTCGTGGAGGACTTTCTAAGGGAAACTGGCTCGTATACACGTTACACATGGGGAAAACCACGAAAACGCCCATGCAGCCAGCCCGTTCGCGGGATTCGAACCTCGGACCGAACTACCAATGTTCTGCGTCTTTACTGCTCGGCCGCTGGTGGGCACAATCAGGGGATATTGTGGGTTCGGTATGAAATAACCATATAATGGACAACCGTTTTGAACAAAAGGAAATTGAAGAGATTATAAAGGAAAATTATAACGTTTACAAGTTGGGAATATGCGAATTTAGTCTGTGACGTCGAAATCTATGAGTTTTAGATAAGGAGTAAGGAGCGACCTGCAGTATTCCTTTTGTAATAGGAGATTAAAAACAATTGACATGCGTTGAATGCTTCGTAGCAGTGAATATACGATGTCTCAGCAAGATGACTTAGTTGAATCGGTAGCCAGGAAGGCCATCAGTCGTTTACAGGAGAGTCAAACGCAATCCATCGTAGCGGAAGCGTTAGGATTTTCCCAAAATGTCATTTCCAGATTATGGAATCGGATTTTGGAAAGTGGATATATTTGAGAAGTCGTTTTAAAATAAAAAGCGGAACATATACGTGCATTTCGTTTTAAAAAAATATATCTCTACTTTGGAGAAATAAAGTGGTCAGGAAAAACGTTTTGGTTGATGTACTGCAAAGATTTTATTACACATTTTATCAGACAAATAATTAATTACAATAGTTATTAATTTTAAATATATTTTCCAGAAATCGATCAAAATTAAAATTGAAATTTTCCGGAAAATCTTGTTTGGAGACCATTTGGCGCCCCTGTACGAGCAGCGCAAGGGGCATCATGCACCCCCTTGCCCCCTCTTCGCTACGCCACTGCCCCTCGGGGTAGCGCGTTTTCGTCAAGGACATTCGCAACGGCTTTCCTTTTATGAAGCAACGGCAATTCCACTTCGAAGACTGTATAAATTTTCTTACACACGCGGAATTCCAGAAATTTGGTTTTTGTAATTTTTACTGTACAAATTTATATTTCGAGGAATTTCCAGTATATTAAATGCCGATGCTAATTTACTACAACGCGACGATGCTAATTTAGTATAGTCGAATCGTGAATGAATGACCCATTCTAATGCAGCAATGCAGCACGAAATTCTGTTGATAGCATTATCAGCTATCAACAGAATTTCATGGCAGTTCATTTAATATCTTATATCTGAACCTGAAATCCGTTTATGTAAAGTATTCGCAAAAATCAATTTTTAATATACCCATCAGAATAAATAAAATGCGAAATAAAGGATGACAGAGAATAAACAAAGGAAAAAGGGCATTTTATTGTTCTTCATCATTACCATGGACGGATTGAAATAAAGAAAAGTAACCATACAAAAGGGTTTTGCTTCGAGAAACCTTGTTCAAACTCAATCTGCATCTTTTCGTGCACACTTCTATTACTGGAGGTACACATTCTATTCAAGAAATGATCTCCAGAAATACACGACTCGGGTTATGACTAATAACAAAAAAAAGGGTCTCTTTTAAATTTTTTTCGGGCAGTATTTGGAAGCAAGAAAATTAAATTCTATGATCGAATATTTTTCGTTGAAGGAGGAGGAAGCTTCTTTATCAACTCAGCGCTCCGTATTCAAACTAGGGAAAGATTTTTCTCCTTTTTATTTTTGGTTGGTTGGGTAATTTTCCTTGCCCAGAAATATGGTCTCGAGAAATTGTTATTTGAAGCGAAAAGAAACTTAAAATTTTATTGCGACCGCACATTCGCCCAGCATATATTTTAGTCAGATAAAAGATCGGGATCTCATACTTTGCCTGCTAGGATGTACGAAAAATAAACCAAGTTCGCTATGAATCTTAGGAGATACTGTGAAAAACTGAGTAATTGTTGGCAAGAATTACAACGAAAAAAAAAAAAAAAAAAAAAGAGAGAAAGAGAGAAAAGAAAAGAAAATTGCGTATCAAAGAAGCCAAAAAACTACAATCAATACTAAACTACTGGAATATCTGAACTTCTGGAAATCTCTATGAACATAAAGCTGTCTTATTCGACAGAATTCCATAACTTATAATATGAATCGAATGAAACTTGAAACTAAAGATACAATCAATCCTAAAAATTATTTTCGGAAGACTTGTTAACATCGAGATCAGGTGTAAATGCTGTAAAATAAGAAATAGGTTTAAGCCAGGTACTAAACATATGTTGTCACAAACACAAATTAATTTCTTTATGAAAATACTGCTGCAAATAGGGATAAAGCTAGTTGGTCATATTCGAATTTCTAGAGAAATGCTTCACATATTCTATAACTGCGGCCTAAGTTCAAGTATGTAAATAACATAAACTCTCTAACATAAAAATGTAACCAACTAAGAAGGAGCTATCAGAATGGGACAGAATTGCGTATGACTATACCTTACGATATAACATGTCACTTTTGGTGGCCATTGGCTGACTAGCTGGAACACCAACGTATTGCAACGGAGCATCTGGATGTCTATACGATAACGGAATACATTCCAGCGCGAAGGCATAACTTCCATGTGAATGCAGTTCCTTCGACCCATGTGGAATGTACCAATGTGCACAGTCAGACAGGTTTACTCAGACAGGTTGGCGAACAGTAGACGTTATAAATTGAAAGATGACATACAACTGGATTAAAGGAAGCAGGATCATCAAAATACAGGATCAGACATTTGCGACGATGCTACCATTCGATAATGTTGGTAGGAATGGGTAAATCCTGGTGGTATAGGACGTCAATCCTGGTGGTATAGCAAAGGTCCAGCGAGATCGACGACAGTAAGCAAAGAAAGAGTGACCATCCAATCGATTCTCACAACATCAGAAGCGTCCTTATCAATTTATCTGACGTATAACAGGGACACTGATGACATAAATGACCATCGAAGACATTCAGGTGACTCATCGAACAGAAACCGAGGTCATGAAGACCATTATTCCAATTGCCTATTATTGTTGCACAATGCCAGGCACGTTCCCAAGTCGAATGTTTCTTTCGTCCACAGTCCCCGGATCGCACTTATCTAACTAGCCATTTGGAACAATCTTGCATTAGGTCATCCGCTAACTTTACGAGTCAATATGAAACAACTTACATCAGGCCCAGAAGTGGTCCAAATCATTACTTATTCTTTTCGCTCTTGTAGAATTATTTTTATTGAATAAAAAATTTCATTTCTATGATAACGTTAGAGTTTCAATTCCTGTACATCCCATCTACCGAGTTTCGTCCCCATTCAGATAAATTCTTCTTGGTGCGTCGTTTTTCTTATATAAGACAATTATTTAACGTGTTACTGCTCTTTGCAACAAAGAACCGTTCTAAATATCCTTCAGGTGATTCCGAAGAAATGTTTTAAAATCTCATTCTTAGTTAAAAGTTGACTTTTATTAAAAAGTTTTAAAAAATATTAAAAGTAAGAAGGAGGAGAAGAAGAAAAACGGAAAAATGTGCATTTTCAGGCTAACTATAGGTAATAAAATAGCGTTCATAATTTATTTAAATTGAGCATATACTATGCTAGTTTTGGTATAGCCGCGGTTGTCTAGGATTAATAAATACTTATATATATATAAAGAAAAATTAGGTTTAATTTTAGAGGGAAGTATTTCCGTTTTTACATTTGGGGATCCCAACACGTCCGGAGCTGAATATGCCTCTCCTGAACTATTAAACTATCACAAATTATTTTATGTGGCATGTGCAATATTCTTAAGCCTTTCGATAAAATGACACGCATATTACAGAAGATACAAAGATTTCTTTTAAAACTTCGAAATTTTTCCGCATATGTTATCCTTTTAACGTACAGAGGTTTCAACCAAATTTAACGAAACATACAGAAACAGAAAAAATGTCAAAGTTCAAGAAAAGCATTAGATTGAAATTTGAAACGAAAAGAATAAATATTTTATGACATATCAGTATTTAAAGAAGATAAGTTTTAATCGCACATGCAAAAATTATACCAACATGTTTTTTTAACATAATTATGAGTCTGAAACAAAACGGCAATCATCTCACCACAACCACAGAACAATCAATCACAATCAAGGCTTACCACAACCACAGAAACCTGAATTTAGGAAATATCGAAACAAGATCATGTATGTCATCATTTTGATTGAAAAATTACAGAGTTTTTGATTCAGAAAGAATATTTTCCCATGAGAGATTATATGGACTCCATATTTGATAAGACGTAATGGGCAGACTTCTGAAAAGAATTCAACGCGCCTGACCTGGAAAGGTTCAGTGCGTGAAAACACGACGTCACGAGTTTCTTTTCTCGTTAAACAGTTTCAAGCGAAGAAATATAACACAGATATCAAGCATTCTCCTTAATCATCAGATTTGGTCCCTGCAGACTGCTTTCGTTTCTAAAGAGACATCTCACGTCAAAGCCCATCATTTTAATACGATATTCAGAAAACCTGAATAGTGGCCTGAAGATGTTCAGTGAGTGAGTGAAAGTTTATTGGTGCAAAAACAAAAAAATGATTACTATAACACGAGGTAGACGAAATCATGAATGAATGATGCTTTGAAATTGCTTGTGAAATTCAGCTGAAGATGTTTAGAAATGTTAAGTAGTATTCATGAAATCGAGTTCTATGAAGATCATCAGATTTGGTCCCTGCAGACTATTTTCTTTTCTAAAGAGTGTCATCTCTTGTCTAATCCCATCATTTTAATACGATATTCAGAAAACCTGAACATAAAGTCTGAAGATGTTCCAAAATGTTAAGTAGTATTCATTAAATCGAGTTCTACGAAAAAATATGTCACGTCTGATCACTTCTTGATTGCTCCTTACAGACTTACAGCAATTGTACAGGTGCGGCAGCATTCATAGAAGGATATTAAAAACGCACCATAAGGCAATAATTTATCATTATTGTAATTTATTTATTACCTCTTATGTCAATTAATAGTTAAAGGTAGGCCATTTATTAAAGTTTTCTTTTGTTAAGGCGCAGTCTGGTCCACCTTGCAAAACAAAGTTTGCCCTATGACCCTATACGGGTAAGTCATTGTCCATTGTGTGGATTACTTTTCGAATAAGATGCCTGTCAAATAAAGGCTCTTCTGCACAACACATTCATCTAGGCGGCGTTGGAAGCTTGCCATAATTCGGCGTAACGTATTCCTGGGACATTGTCGAACGGCAGTTCTGATGCTATCCTTCAACTCAGGAATAGTGGCACAACGTGTTCGGAAAACTTCTTGCTTTAGATGGCCCAAAAGGAAAACGTCTGCACATGAAAGATCAGGTGAGCGAGGCGGCCAGGAAATGTCACCAAAACGGGAAAATACTCTACCTGGAAATGTCTGTCGCAATGGTTCTTCCATCTGGAACTTTCCCATGACGTTCCAAGTTAAAATGTTGCCGAAATAGATGCTGGGTAGCAATAGCAGTGTAGTTATTCTTGAAATATCTTTCAACAGCAAAGGCACGATGCTGTGCACTCTACCGATCCATATCATTATCACACTCGAAATGGCAGCTCATTAGTATTCGAATGCGGCACGAGCTGGCACGCATTCATGCAGTACGTTATTGTACTACACAAGTCAAATTACGCTATGAACGCTGCCGCACCCTGTATTTTGAAGAGGTAAGATGTATGAGCAAGTACTTCCTTCAATTTTTGATTTTGTGTGAACTCAGTTCTAGAACTTTTCAAACTCACTGTAGGGTTATTAACTTTTCTACGATATGCTAATTATTGTTTTCTTGCAAACATAAAACTTATATTGGAAGCATAAACAAACAGGAGACTCTGGGAGAGGTAAGTGAATTATCGCTGTCTTAGAAATTACAACAGAGACGTACAAAGGCTGTAAAAGACCCTTTTATTAAACACAGTATACTAAGAGAAGACTCGCCTTGTGCTTACAAAACCAATCAGCATTTCTGGTGTAACTCAAAAAGTAATGAATTTAAATTAAACTAAGTTGAGTCGCAGCTTAACTAATGGCTACACAAACAGAATGCGCGCAAGTTGGCTCAGACAAATCGGCGTGACAAACCTAATGGTGAAAACAGTGAAAAGCCGCAGACAAACTGCTATCAAGAGTTTCAAATAGTAACTTGGCCTTCAGCAGGCGGAACATGCTCTAATTCAACATTTTAATAGCTTCCTTCAAATATTACCTCTTTCTACCTGATTTTAACCCGCGCGAACTGAAATTTGCATTCTAGCAGGAAAGCAGAAGGCGAGAAAGACAGAAAAGCTGATTAGCACACTTTAATTGTTAGTAAAACTAAATAAATCCTTAAAAGCCATCCATTCTTTAGTATTTATAACTATTAATTTATCTTAACCCTTTCCGGTACGCTACTTTTTTTGGAGTTTTGATAAAAACAAAATAGTAGGCAGTTTAATTAGGCCTAGAGGAGTACACAAGTGAAATTTTGTGAAGATTGCACTTATCTTTTGATTCTGTGGGTGTGCCCAAAGTGGGCCCACTAATTGAAAGAGCTTCAAAAAGAGTGCTGAAACGAGCATTGTTGTCAATGAACTGACCGATGAGATGCGGAGAAACAAACAATACAGACTCTCAGTTGTCTTAGATGATCGGTGAGACTGGTGTGAACACACCTAGGGTTCGCCGTTTGATTTTAGGCAAGATTTCAAGATACACATTTAAAACTAATATAGAATAAGGAGATTAGCATACAGCCAAAAAATAACATAGAAATTTCTTTTTAAACAATTAATTTTATACCCTAAAAAAATCTGGAAGATTTCTTTGAAAAATGAGGGTCTTAAAAAAACTCAACATGGCTAAAATATATGGACTGGGTTGTGTTGAGCTGCCATCTACTGTAAATAAAGAAGGTTCAGAGTAACCTATAGTAACCTATAGTAACTTATAAATCCTTTTTCATTCAATTTTTCTTTGCGTACAGAAGGAAATTTTTAGGTGTGTCCAGACCGGACACACTGTGCCGCAAAGGGTTAATACGAATTTTAATCGAAAGAAGACGTAGCGAACTTTGAAGAGTGTAAAATATTTTTCATCTGATAGAAAAATAAGGCAATAATTTAAAAAGTAAATCTAATTTTTGCTTAGTTTTATCCCCTACGATTTCTTCTGGGAAGAATAGGAACATGTGCCGGGACAACTGAGTAGAAACCGAAATTAAAATGTTAATCTTATTTTAAAATACATTGACAACATTTCAGGAATTTTAAGTAATAAATTAATAACTGTATTTTTCACGAACAATTGAAGCCTCGCCTCCCCCATAGCACAAAGAACACGACTTTATCAATTAGTTATGCTCACAAGCGGCCTAACGGTAAATTCGCTGAACACTTGTAGTTCTAACCTGGGTTCTATTCCAGGTGAACGGGCTGGTTGCATGGATATTTTCGTGGTTTTTCCTATGTGTACAGCGTATACGATCCAGTTCCCTTTAGAGAGTCCTCTACGAGGTCATTCCTTCCCTTTGGCAGATAAAACTAGTGTGCTTTTCCGTAATCAACTAAACCAAATCCGAAACCATTTCATTAAATATAAGCTAAATCCTCAGATATGAGTTTTCGAAAACAAATTTCAAATTTGAATGTACATGTTCGTAATGTCGTTTGGAAAGATTCGATGTACACCACACCTCTTTGCCAAACTACATCTGAATATAAAATGTAATTCCTCATGTGTAACAGAAGTTTACAAACTAATAGGAAAGTTCGAATATCAATGATACGTGCGATATTCACGGGAATATCAGATGTACGAGTAATCTTTTAAAATAATTGTAAGATTCTTTCTAGTGTAATTCTCAGTTACTGTACAAAGTGCCGAATCTTAAGAATTAGTTAGCGAATAATCGCTTAAAATCGCTTAAATTCGAAAGAACAAGAAGGAAGGGTAACTGACCCTTTATTATTCCATTAAGATTTAAGAAGACTCCGTCTTGGAGTGTACAATCAAAGCCGACACTTGAACTTGAACTTAAGAGACTAAAAATTAAACTAAAACTAAGATTAACTAAAGAAATACAGCCGAAGATATAAAGATTCTAATCGAGTTGGCCCCTTAACTCTATTTGACTACGAAGCTTATCAAGTGCGGCCGAGCGTAATAACAGCTTTCAGAGAGAGAGTAGCCAAAAGGCAGAAGCGCGTAAATCAGAAACTCTAATTCTCTCTCTCTGCAAGTAACTTCGCGGTTTAAATACCGCTCCTCCTCATTAAGGATTCAGAAAGATTCCAAAACTACGTTTTGGCAGGAAGTAGTAAGTTGAATTAAGAATTTGACAGGAAAGGAACTTAAAATTTAACTGTTAATAAAATTAGCATAACCCTTTCAGAATAAAATAACAAAGTGCAAATAAGACCTTAAAATACACGGGAAAAAGTGCAGAATTTCGGGCCGCGATAAAATTACTTTATACTCATTAATAATACTCGTATTATGCTAAAAGTAGGATAATATAAAGACTAGACTGCAAAAGTGAAAACATCCATTTGTGCATCAAATCGATATGATGTCCATTTATTAACGGAAAAAAACAGTTCATAAGCAATTCCTCAAAATGTATCGTAAATTTCTCTATTGTATCCCTCTATTTATTGGAAGCACGACAAAGAATACTCAGGATTAAATATCTAATACAGAAAGTCGGTGCAAGCAATGAAATTAAAGAGATGTATAGAAATGACGATGAAAAAATACCCTAATGATATTACTTCTCACTGTTACCCCGAACGTTTAAGAGTGCCGCTTTTGAGAGGGTTAGCTTCAATTTGTTCCGTGAATATTTAGCTTAGTGGGATAATAAGCTATTAAAAATCCATGATTAAATTACAACTTGATCATTGTAAAAGAAAATATAGGTTATCAAATTGTTTGTTAATTAACCGTATGAAAGCCAATGATAATTTTAACTTCAATTTATTCTGAAAATAGTTAGTTTTAAATGAACATAGTTTTATATATATCCAATACATTTTATTTGTACATTGCCAATCCTTAAAAACTATTATCATTAGACACCAGAAAACTGTTAAGTGTATGAAAGAATATTACTGATACCTGTACCTATTTAGAGGTTTATTAATAATAAAATTAAACAAAAGATGGCAGTCAAAGTATCAAGATTGTATTATGGAGCGCAGAAGTATTACGAAGTTATATTTCTTGCTTTCGAATCGGTCAGTTTGTTATGTTATAGCATACTATTTAATTTTCAAAAGTGCATTAAATATTACTTTATGCTTCGCAAAAAGAGCTCTTATTTAAAAAAAAAAAAAAAAAAAGTAACTAACTATTAAAAAAACTGACTGGAAATAAAGATCGTGTGAAAGGAAATCATTTAAGATTCGAACGTCAAAATTAAACTAAAGTTATTGGTTACCTTCGGGTTGAGAGTCACAAATACGAAATGCTGCAGTAAATTTAGATGTACTATCGTAGGACGACGATCCTCTTTAAAGCCGTTGCTTGACATTAAGCTACAAGTTTAAAATCACTTGCAGCTAATTTACAGTAACTGGTATGGAGCGAAGCAGTAAATTTAAATAAATATTTAATACAATTAAACGCAAGAACATCAATGATTGTTAAGGCCATTAGTGACTAGTGACCTATGTAAAACTAGCAAAGCAACAACCTTGTGTTTGATGTAGATTTAGTCAAGAACTCTATTGATTTCGGGGAGGGGGGGTCAAACAAGTACAGGTCCCTTTTCATAAGGAGCAAAGAAATCTGCAACGAAGTGGAAGCCGTGCTTATACCCTGCAGGAGTAAAGCGAACGAGAACGTAGCGCCATCTGTCCGCAGAAATAGTAAAGAAAATTTTAAAAAAACTAAGTTCATAGAATTTTAAAAGTGTTAGGAATGACTGGATTGGATTTAAAGTCATTAACTGAAAAAAATTAAGCATTGGGAATGTGTGTCAGTGACCTAGGTGTCAACAGTCTCTAGCTCGGATAATGCAACGTTTCATGTAGTGCAATAATGTGAGGTACATAGGTAATAAAACTCGTAGAAAAGTGAAAAATGCATTGTAGTAACGAAACTTATGGTATTTAATGCTTCAGATGTTTTTTTAAAATACTCCGCAGTTCACCGCCCAGACGGTATAGTGGTTAGAGGTAACCAATTGCGATACCAAAGGGTTTGGGTTTGAATCACGGAGAATCCATGGTTGTAACTGTCCGTCCCTTCATAGTAGGCAAAGATGTTAGGTGCCTCCATAATAAAGTGACCACCGCTTCTCACTTTAGTAGTGGATAATATCCATGATGATGATTTGCGCCCGCCACTAGGAAGGGGAAAAGAACCCTCTAAAGGCATTTCTAACCTCAAACCATAATGACCAGTAGCACTTTTGTAGAGACATTAGGTATTTTTGGAATCAGGCAAGATGAAAAATAAGCAATCGCTTTCGCCGGGAGTCGAACCACGGACCTCTGGAATACCGGTCCAGCGTCCAAAACCACTACACCACGAAGGCACGTTAGGAAAGCTGCAGAAATACCTTACATACTCCCCCTTTTAAAGGGCGACTGAGGTTTTTAGGGGACCCAATCGCCAAACCCTGGATGTGGAGAGTCATCATCCACAACCCTGATTAGAAAGGAAACTTTGGATTTCTTCATAAAATTATGTTATTTCCAGCTATAGAGAGGCAAAAGTTCGCATTCAATCAAATTTTGCTTCTAAATAATAAAATAATAAAATTTAATAGAAATAAAATGTCGAAAGCATCGATCAGAACATTAGAATGCACGTGAGAAACAGGTTTGAAGAAAGCAGTACCTCTTTTACAACCGGTGTTCGCTTTATTTATTGTTATACATAGCAATGTACGTCAATGAAGGTCAGGGGAGGTTAGATTGTGTGTTACCCATGAAGAAAACGGTAAAAAGACAAAACGTGTCCATGCATCAATCGCTCCACATATTCTCGAATTCGAGTCGAACTACAGTATACGCGGTCCTAGCTACTCGGCCTCCCATGGGGCATACGCCAGTGAAATTCTGTGAAGATCTGCACAGCCGAGATAGTGGTTAGTCATTCTCATTGCCGCACCAAAAGGCCAGAATTCGAATACTGGAGAAGGCATGGCTGTTTGCAAATGTATAATGTCTGTTCGACATGGGGTACTATTAATATGAGTACATGGCACATCGAAAGCCTCATAAATATGAGGCGAGCAGAAAATCCTCTCGAGAGGCGGTTGGTAGAGGATGAACGGTAGGTGACCCTTGGACTCGTCCTCCGGGGTGCTCTCTCGCATAATTGGGAACGGAACTGAACTAAAGCCGGGTTGTCACCTATATGATGCTCAAGGCTTTTGCCAACGACAGGCCCACATGATTCTTTGCCACGATGAATGTCGTGGGCATGTACTAACCATTGTCAGACAAGTAAGATTGGTAATAACAGCAACAGGTCTGTGAAGAACTGGTGTTATCAGCCAGTGCCGAAAAGAATCAAATAAGCATTCCCCGCCCCCCATTTGCGAAGTCACAAATGAATTAGCGAATTTCAATGCTTGTAAAGTCAGAAAATACCTATTTTTTAAATCTAATGTTTACAGATCACAGCATGAACTTTCAAAGAACTGTGTGCTTTCGAGAATTTTAATATAATAAAAATAAAAGAAGTCATATAATTATTTCGCTTCTAACTTTATATAAATATTATACTTACTATTTCAAGCTCGTTAAAATAACACTCTTAAAATATGTAATATTCAAAATGAGCTCAGAAAGAATTAAAACAAGAAAAACGTAGAAATTACGAACGAAAAGGAAATTTCCAATATTTACACATCTTGTCAGTGATAAGAGAAAGTCCCGGAAAACATTTCCGGATGGCATGGAAATTTATTTTAATTTTTGATTCATTCCGTTTTAAATTAAAAATGAATAATGCAAATGCGTTGAGTTCGACATCGCTTCCGGCGTTGAATTTTTAGATTCTCAGAATTTTAGATATTACAATCTATGCAACTGCGGATTCCTAGCTTCTTTGATATATATTTTTTTCTCATTCTTACTAAGAAAAATCAATTTTCGATCGCGTCCCCTAAGATTTATAGCGAACTGATTTTATTTTTCATATATCCAAGCAGACAAAGTACGGGGTTCTCCAACGTTTCTCGGTTTCTCTGACCAAAATATCTGCGGGGCGAATGTGCGGTTGCAATACAATTTTAAGTTTCTTTTCGCTTCAAATAACAATTTTTTGAAACCATATTTCTGGGCAAGAAAAATAACCTGGTCATGCAACAATAAAAAAGAGAAAAATCTTTCCATATTTTGAATATCATCGGGAGCGGAGCTGAGTGGAAAGCTTCCTTCTCCTTTTCCTTCAATGAAAAATATTCGATCATGGAATTTAATTTTCGTGATTCAAAATGTTGCGAAAGAAAACAAATTTAAAAAGAAGAATTATGTTTTGTGTCATTAGTCATAACCTAAGTTTACTTTTTGAATGAATTGTGTACCTCTCGTACGAGCAGTGTACACGAAAAGATGAAGACTGAGTTTGAACAATGTTTAAACGAAGCAAAAATCCTTAAATGAGATGAAAAGGACATTTTAATAACTGAAAAAAAAAAGATTGAAAGTTTAAAATATTAGTAACATTAGTTTAGAGTAATGACAAGACTACTGGAATTCCTGATTGTGTTGGCATTATTGGATTAAATGTATTTTTTCTGAATAGATAATAGTAGAATACTGCGTAGTAGTAATAAACTAAAAGGACTTTTCTGTTTTTTGTACGATTTTAAGGAATTTCATTATGTTTCGAAATGGATATGTTCCAAAAAAAAATGGAACGCCAATTGTCTGATCAATTAGTTTAACTGTTCTCAGTTAGACTAATTAATGTGTGAAGGATCTGATTAATATTTGAAGGATAACTGATTTTTCAAAGCTGACTAGCCTTCAAATGCTAGTCTATTAACTGGTCCTTCAAATACTAATATATCTAGTCTAAAATACCACTCTAGTAACGGATCATTTAAATACTAGTCTAACTCTTCTAGTAACGGATCCTTTAAATACTAGTCTAACTAGTCTAGTAACGGATCCTTTAAATACTAGTCTAACTAGTCTACAAATACTAGCCTAGTAACGGATCCTTTAAATGCTAGTCTAATTAGTCTACAAATGCTAGTCAAATAACGGATCCTTTAATTACTGGTCTAGTACATGATCCTTCAAATACTATTCTAGCTAATCTACAAATACTAACTAGCCTTCAAATATTATTCTCTTAACTGATCCTTCAAATGCTAATCTAACTAGTCGACAAATACTAGTCTAGTAACGGATCTTTCAAATACTAGAACTAGTCTACAAATACTAGTCTTCAAGTACTAATCTAGTAACTTGTTCTTCGAATATGAATCCAATTAAACCACAAGTATTGTTCTGGTAACTGATCCTTCAAATACTGGTCTAACTAGACCACAAATACTAGTCTCCGAAAACTAGTGTAGTAACTGATCCTTCAAATACTAACCCAAATGCATTAGCCGTAAAAATAAGATTTATAAATACTGTTACTTTGACCTAGATTCCAGTCCTGAAATGAGGGAACATAGGTGTTTTGGTGGTTTCCCCGATATGTAATATGAGATCGCCTAAGGAAGATATGTTATGTGTAGTTACGTATTTCGTGTGACCGTATTCGAACAAACGAAGGTACTAGATTCCCCACCTGCTGGTGCATGTTTTAATAACTACATGTGCGAAACTGAATCTCTTATATCGTAATATTATTTTCATTACCAGTAATTTAACTGTCATATTAATAATTGCCACAAGCATCTTCTCAGTGAAATGAGATAACAATAAAAAGAATTATTGAATTTCGTCCTTTTTTCCTTTCAAAAACAAATGACGTTCTCTCCCTTGAAAGTCGAAAGGCAAGAAGACTTAAAGCTCTTCAAATCTATTAGAACAGAAAGGACAGTAAATATCTAAATGTAGTGCTTCTTCCTTCTTTCGATTTCCTGATAGCTAACCACCGTTCCGGATAATACGTGCCTCAGATGAAGTGATTTCCCAGCTTTACCCTCTCGTCAAGGGGAATCCTCTGTTCCAACAGGAGGTGGGTCTTTACATATTTGGTGATATTAGAATTTCTTCTCATATCCTGTATAAATATTGTTGGATGAATCGCCTTACTATTGTGGATATTTTAGCGTCTTTTATAAAACTGTCAAGTGCTACCTGTATTTGAACAAGCTCGTTTGAGCATTAAATGCAAATGTGAGTTAACCCAAGCACGCAATTTCTACCTCAGATCTCCCATATTTCACATCAAAAGGACTTCTTATCATTTTAACTTAACCTTCCACGTCAACATTCTGTCCTACAATTCAAGCATTCTAGGATTGAAAGAGTATTCGAGTTGATGTATTAAGTTCGGAAAGTACAAAGCAAGACTTAACCTCCAAAATTATTAGTCAGTATTATTTTTCTCCCAGGTCTAGAATTGCAGTCTTCAAAAAACTGTGTGACTAATAATTTTCCGTCATTGCACAATCTAAAGGTAATTGGAATATCAGAGCAGCAGAGAAGAAGCATACATTCTTAATTTTGCCCAAACCTTACACAGAACACTCGCTAAACATGAACAGTTCTGCGCACAGGATCAGGATCACGTCCAGGCTTTACAAGAGTAACTTTATTTATTCAGCATCAGTCACAGTCGCTCATTCCCCATCACTATCATCTGAAGCCATAATAGCACTCTCCTCTCCAATAGGTAAGGGTAACAAACTCTCTTTTACGGAAAGAAAAGTTATAGTGCAGTCCCAAGAAAAAGTACAGTGAGATCCCATCCTCGAAGTATATCTTACATCATAGACCCACGAAGGTGAACGTTCTCCAGAGCAGATCAGAGTTCAACTGTTCTCAGAGGCAAATCCTAATGAACTTTTCAACACCTATAAGAAGTGAGAAAGTCTCGAGCCAACGTACTGGTAATAAGGTGCAAAGAATAGGGCTATCTGAAAACATTACTCACAGCTATTTAAGAAAATTCGTTTCTTTCATCACCTGTATTAGTTCGATTTCCCTATATCATGAATCCCTCGATTATATTGCTCGTTGCTCGGGGTTTCAATTTCAGCGACAACGGAAGATATTCATCAAGCAACAGAAACAAGTCGTACCAAGGACTCAACGATTTTCATTGGATTGTTGACATGTACCAACAGCTGTACGATAGCATTAAGTCTATCTTTTGAGTGCATACTTATCTCTTCAGGTAGTTTTATAAAGTAACCACGGTGTTACAATTGCTAAAGATTGGGGTATAGCAAACGGTAATGAAGAGCAACCCTGCTTGCTCCCCCTGTTGAAAAGAATAACAACTAAGTGCACTGCAGTAGTTTTGCATTTTATCATCTCCCCTGCTTTGAATAAAATAGAGAACTTCTAGCATGCCTTCTACGTAATGACTCAACAGAAGTTGGTGGACGATAATTCATCATCACCAGGATTTAACGATAGGGTCCTCTATTTTTCAGTCACCCTTTAAAAGAATGGTATATAGGTAATTTTCCTCCTCCTTTCCAAATTCCTTAGCGGTGTAATTGGAAGCATATTCAACGCGTATTTGAGAGGTCTAAGGTTCGAGTCCCTTAGAGCACACTGCAAATTTTTGACGTCTCTTGCTCTAAAATAAACTAACGACTCCACAGTTGTTTGTGGCTTCAGCGAATGAAGTCAAACACGAAAGCCGCCTCCGTTTGATTTCTGATAGATTCCAAAAATACGATTCAAACTGAATTCTACTAAATGTTTTCTGGGAAATCGGTATCACATCTTGGCTTTTAATCACCCTTTCAGTTATTCGCCCTCTTCCTGAAAAAACTGCAATAATTTCAACTTCCTTAAACCTGTAATAATGTGTGAATTAAAAAGGGTTTTTGCAATGTTAAATTTTTATCACGAAATTTGCATAAGGCAGTTACTACCCAAGCTCTGCTCCATTCTCTTTTAAAAGATTTTAAGAAGAATTATAAACGTTCCTTTCCTTGGACAGGTAAAAAAAGGTTTAAAATGTAAAAGTGGTATAATAAATTTCAACGCCTCCAACTGAAACTCAGTGTATCCATTATTGGGTACTTTTTAACATTATCCTGAGGGACAAGATTTTACAATATATACAGTTCATCGTCCTCTAATATTTTTTGAGGGGAAGAATTAGATTCTGCATCACTCAAGCAGATTAGTCATATAAATTATATTGCTCAATTCAGTACCGAGATATAATATGTTGCTGGATCAGAAAACATTGCGCCAGATACATTTCAAGAATTATTGCTATTAATGAGCTGGATATGCAAACAAAGTCATATTTCAGTAGTGAAATAGTTGCTAACGCGGGATTCGTATTGATTTCGGAAATATGATTTTTTGAAATATATAAAATACATAACTTAAAAACTTACTTTATAGATAAGTTTCATTTTTAAATATTTTGTTATAATATATACAAAAATATTTTAAGTATTTTAACAAAATTTTAAACAATTATTTAGCACGTATTTTTAGTACTAATTAAATTTAATAAATCAAAAGTATTTATATTAAATTTATATTTCATTAGATGAATCTAGCTTAGATTAATATATTTAGATGAAATAAAGTAATGAAACATTGTAGAGTAAATCTTATGCGGACTTCAGATTCTTGAAAGGGCAGGTTTAGTCTCTTTTCATTCTAAAAGTAAGGCTGATGAACTATGAAAAAAATGCTAAAACGACCACGTCTAAAAGCGGTCATATCATGACGTTTCAGCGACATCGACAATTTGCCAAGATGCAACGGCAAGTATTTTGCGTTTTCGCAACGTTATAAAGACGTCGTAAAAGTTATCACGACCGCTTTGCAAACACTTGGATTAGTTTGGAACGTCGTGTGCTACTTGGGCTGTTGTCCGTTGAAGCAGCTCATTAAAACTACAAAAGATGGAATTGTCTTCCTGGGCTAAATATAGGTTGTGACGTAAGTGATGACATGATACGTCCTTTTGTTCCTAGTCGAATTCGGAGAGCAGTATTTGATTCACTCCATGGACTTTCTCATCAAGATATACGACTGACCAAAAGACTGATACTTCCTCGTTTTTATTCGTCTTCTGTGTCAAAGTATTCTGTTACCTGAACTCGTACTTGCATCTACTGCCAAAAAGCCAAAGTTATACGTCATACTCATAGTCCATTGCAGTCTTTCGCTGTCACAGGGAAGGACAGCGATGCAAGTCAACGTTTTGAGCTTGTTTAAATTTAGTCGGTCCCCTGACACCCTTGGAAGGATGCTCCTACACTCCTACCTTTTAACACTCATTGATCGATTCTCCCGATGGCCGGACACAATACCAATGAAAGTTATGTCGCTCGAGCGTCTTTCACCCATTGCATTTCTAGGTTAGGAGTTCGCATCACCACAGGAATTTTTCCGAGCCGACAATTTGAGTCGCGCATTCTCACTACAATTAATAAACTTCTTGATGTTCACTGAACTCGGACTACCCCATAACACCCTCCAGCGAACAGATTACTTGAGAGATTTCACCGCCCAATAAAACAGGCGTTGATTTGCCATAATGATGTCCAGTGGACGGGGAAACCCAATGAGCTTCACGCTCTTCTATCAACATACGAAGAAGATGTGTGTGTAACCTGTTTAAAGAATGGTCTACGGAAATGCTATTCGTTTGACTGCAGAGATTTTTCAACCCACATAGATATCTAATTGCGTTGACACGATTTCATTTGTACAGAAATTATGTAAGGAAATAAGACAGATATCTAGAGTACCCACATCAACTCATGTTAACAATAAGTATTCTGAGCACCAAGCTTTAGAATCATACACTCACATGTTTGTGAGACACAGTGCCCTGAATCCACCATTGACTCGGCCTTATGATGGACCATTTGAAGTTATAAAAAGGTTTAATAAAAATCTTATACTTCATAGGTGAAAGAAATTATCCATTACCTGAAACCATCATTTTTTTTTTTTTTTTTTTCAAATACTGCAACGTCAGTTTTTGTTCCTGAACAGATTCTTGCAGTAAGTCCATCGTGCACTACCGTTGAAATGATGTGCTGGTAAACCATCGCCACCAGGGTATACTACTCGTTCTGGCAGGAAGGATCAAGTTTAATCCTAGGTATCCTTCTGATCCCTTGGGCTGCCGATACGTCCAGGAAGGGAGTACTATGACGGAAATCCTCATTGCAGAGAGTGGCATCTGTATTGCGCAATATGCAGGGTGTGAGGATAAAAAGTTGAAATTTTTTGCCGAGACTTACTATTCACATCTAAGCTTATTTTCCTACTTCATTGTAGATATCTGGCTCTGACTCGTGTGTGTTAATGTGCAGAGACATTAGGTATTTTTTTAAAGCAACGGAGACTTTTATTACTTATTTATTTATTATTCCGTCTGCTTTACCTCTTATTCTGATCGTTGCACCAGCAGCCTTTTTGGTTGTTTATCTTTTCAACCTTATTGATAAACAGATTAAACAGATTTAACAATTTTTTTTCGATATGTTAGTATAAAATTTACAAAAAGGGTTAGTTGGTTTAGAGATATATACTGAATAGAGGCTTGCTGCCTTTACATTTCGTCATGTGCCTAGACCTGGTTATCTGCTGAGAAATGAGCAATGCCCTCGCCGGGACTCGAACCACGGACCTCTTGAATACGCGCTCGATCATGTTGACCACTACACCACGAAGGCATGCTAAGGAGGCGGAAGAAATACATTATAAATGTTTAAATATTTTCATTCTTGCGAAATATGCTTTCTTTTTTTAAATATTAACTTAAGTTGGTTTTAACTGTTAGCTGAAATTTTTGTGATCCTTGCTGATGGAGTATAATGGCGATTAAACGTCGCCATAGGCCTCTAAATTTGTCTCAAATTTAATTCATTTCGCAGTTCTTTAACAAGCACCGTGATTTAAAGGAAACATTGATTTAATTCTAATGATATTTCTAGCTGTCGAAATTTAAAACGGACCTAAGTTTTGCTCTATTTAATTGAACATTATTATCTAGCACGGAATGGTGTATGTATTTATTTACTTTCAGAATTTTATTTTTCCCTTACAAGGCGTTATTTTGTAATCTAGGATTTTGAGATCACAAATTCTTCATCTTTTTATTTTTTATTTTTTATTTTTTTTTCAATTAAATTCCAAAGATGAGTTTTTCTTTTGCAAACGAAAGCCCCATATATGACACACACGTGGAAGAGCATTTATCGAAATCCCATTTAATTTCCTTAAACTAAAAAGATCGATTCACAAAATCTGAGATCCATCTACACTGACTTTTGTCAAGACAAAATAATTGACTTTAGCGGAGTTTCTCTCTAAAGTTAATGAAGCAAAGCGTTTGTTTGAAGGAAGGTACTAAGAAATATTCCCGACAGAAAAATCGTTTTGAAAGTTTTAAGATCAAAAACGTTTCTGGGAGTAAATTTCATTTACTCTGGACTCGTGAATGTTGGATATATTTCGACGGTTCCTACATTGGCTAACTGAATTGCGGATTAAAAAAAGAAGCAGTTTCTAATTCTTGCTCTCGATATATATATATATATCAATGGAATATATCAATATATATATATATATAACGGTATTTGACTAACGGTATTTATATATATATATATATATCGAGAGAGAGAGAAAGATGAATACACGTATATCAGTTCGTCGATTTATAGGATACAATATTATTATAAACCACTTTTTCCGTATTAGTGAAAATAAAAGTCCTTGCAGTATATATTAAGCAAAATTCCTGTTTCAGTAATATAGCTATATTTCTCCTTATTTCATGAAAAATCGCAGAATTTATAAAAATTCGAAAGAGATAAATAACCTAAAATAGCATTTAAAAATATAAAAAATTATGAAATATAAGAAAACACAATTATGTACTAGTTACATAATAAATGGCGTTAGAAACAAATTTTGTTAATGACAGCAAAGTTGTCAAATTTGGGAATAGATAGGTTTTTCAAAAACTAGAGAAAAATCATAGATTTAACAATTATTCATAATTTTATGAGTGACTTTTCATGAAACGTAAATAATTTACAGAACTCATTAAATGTATAAAACAAATTCAAAAGCAAGTTAGTGAAAATTTTTACATTTTTTAAATTGCACAGGAATGCTAATGCAAACTTCTGAAATGCTATTTTGAAATAAGAACATGCTTTCAATATGGAGTATGATTAACTTGAACAGTAGAACACGTATAGCGATGGTGCATGGTGTTACATGGGTGTCTATGAGAGATTCTTAAAAGATTAGTTCTAAGAGCGTTAAGATTCTGTTGAGAAAGACTAACAGAAAACACATGTCTTTCTAAAACACCCCAGATGTGTTTATAATCTATAATAATAATTTTGCATTCTAATAGTTTAGTATTCTATAATATTGAGTACAGACGAGAAATGTCATTAACCATGCATATGATGTGTGCACAAGAGATGGAGCAAAAACTGAAATGTAAAAAGATAAATTGGGTTGTTTTGGAAGATATCTTGAAAAGTTAACAGCCATTTCCAATATACTACATATGTAAATTAGTATAATCATCAATGTACAGAAATCGCCATAAGGCTTTTGAGTATCAGTTATTTGCCAGGTAACGCAGCAGACATAATTATTCCAGAACAATATTCTGAAACATTTTTATTACTTGATGACGGTGAGAAAAATATAATTCTTGCACTAGGAATCGACAGTATGAATAGTTTAAAAGAAAATGTGAAATGTTTTGGTGACGGAACTTTTTAAGTGTTGTCCATTGCAGTTTGGTCAGCTATATATCACTCCCTTAGATGTTAGAAGCTCTGAGAATGTAACAAATATAATGCCAGTTATATATGCATACTCCATATAAAAACGAAGAAACATACAATAGAAGGTTTTACTTTGTAAAATAAAAAGTACTATCATGGTCCTAAAAGTCGTTTAGACTCGATTTTGAATTATCTGTTATTTTTTTCTTTTTTGTTGAAACGAACGGGTACAAGTTCCATTGAAAAAAAATGCCCGTGAAAGTGCCAAAATTACATTTATTAAACCACTATAAAAATGATCCAGAAGTTAAATCTCATATTTGAATGTAATCTGCATTTTAGAAGCAACAGACAACTACATTTATATATTCTCTGTTTTATTTCCACTACTTGTTAATATCTTCGAATTTTTAGTTTAGTTCTTGTTATTTGAGTTACCGCCCGAGTGAGACGTAGTGTGTTAGCGTCAAGTCGACACGCTGTAAATTTTATATATGCATACTCTATATAAAACTCCATATAATATATGCATACTCCATATAAAAACGAAGAAACATACAATAGAAGGTTTTACTTTGTAAAATAAAAAGTACTGTCATGGTCCTAAAAGTCGTTTAGACTCGATTTTGAATTATCTGTTATTTTTTTCTTTTTTGTTGAAACGAACGGGTACAAGTTCCATTGAAAAAAAATGCCCGTGAAAGTGCCAAAATTACATTTATTAAACCACTATAAAAATGATCCAGAAGTTAAATCTCATATTTGAATGTAATCTGCATTTTAGAAGCAACAGACAACTACATTTATATATTCTCTGTTTTATTTCCACTACTTGTTAATATCTTCGAATTTTTAGTTTAGTTCTTGTTATTTGAGTTACCGCGCGAGTGAGACGTAGTGTGTTAGCGTCAAGTCGACACGCTGTAAATTTTAAAGAGTTTAATAAAGGGTACTTTTAACCCTTCTCCTGTGCAGTTCCTACACGTACTTCAGTTGCCACTTTAGAAAATAAACAAGTAGATCTTACAACCCTCATAGACAACTTCCAGTTACATTTTAATAGTATATATATATATACTATTAAAATCTGTGAGGTTCTGTTTGTTTGTTTGTGGCATCTTCTCCAGAACGGCGGGCAGTTGAGTCATCTTGGTACGACTCTAATCAGCCGAGATATTCATTAAAACTCCGAAACGCTAATTTTCGCACTCAATCTTCCGAGTGGCAACAGTCCCGCTAGCTGAAGATGACTTATTGAAAGCTTATTTTCAATAGTGTTGCCACTCTTCCCTTGCAAATTGTGAAGGCTATTAATAAAAAAATTTTACGTTTTGAAAAATATGAAATAAAAAATAGCATTGCCAAACATTAAACATATTAATATTATATAAGGTCATATTCTGACGTTGAAATAACCACGCAATTGCATGTAAGTCGAAAACAATTAACATTGTAAGTCGACAATTCTTCATAAATGTCAGCATTTTAATTTAATGCTGACATTTATGAATGTCAGCATTTTAATCGGCAAGGTTTTTATGTTTCGGGTTAGGATAATTGACACGATATGTTATTAAGATGTGAATTCTTTTATTGATACTAAGAAAAAGCTGTTATATTACATTAAATTTAAATCATGAAATCATACGTATTAACCTCATATAGGTTTCGCTTCCTAATTTGGAAACAAACAATTATTTACAAATTGGATTTCTTGGAAAAAATGAACTCATTCACATTTATATTAAAATATTTTTATGCATTTTCTTTTCACGTACACATAGAACATAGAAGTTTTGCTTGGTACTACTTTGGTAGACGGTTGCACGGATTTTTTGCGATTTACGTTGGCGCAATTGTTGGCGCGATTTTTACAATCGTCAGCCATCTTGAAAAACGCTGTTTTTACGCATAGTAAAGTATTCGAAACTTTAAAAAAAATAAATAAATAAACAAATAAATAAATATCGTTTAATGGATTAATTTTTTGTTGAAAATGTTTTTTTAAGATGGCAGGCACGTGTAAATAAATACATTTACTATAAGTATAAAATACTTCTTATTACTTTCATATTATTTAGGTTATTATTACTTTCAAATAGCAAAAAAGAGAATAAAAACACTGCTATAAAAACATTGTGCCAACGTTTAATTAGATTAAAATATTACTGAAATTGAACATCGAATTCCATTGAATTGAAAACCATCATACCAACATTTAAAAGAATTAGAATATTATTAAATTCAAATACTTTAAAATACGTTATATAAAATATAATTAACATTAAAACATATGTGGCAATAATTATCTCAGCAATTTTTGAAAATAGTGTATTAATTTTTTTAACAAAAATTGAAGTATACAACTATAAAATAAAAGAAAAATACGCACTTACATTTTTTTGAGTCATTTAACCTGTTGTTTATTGATAAGTACCACAAAAATAATCGGAATCATAATTGAGTCGGCTCTTTTAACCATCTTCATCCGTGATCCATATTTCTCGCACTTCATTGAAGAAGCAATTAGCGAGGTTTCCTCCAAAAATTTAAAATAAATTTCCTCTGACCCTATTAAAAATTTATAAATAAATCTTTGATTAGGACAGACAGGTTGGCCAAAATAAGGTCTCAAAGGGCAATTGTTTTATTCCAATACCAATAATTCTTGGTAATTACCAATAACAACATTCATCTTCGAAACGGAGATATCCATTCCATTTGAAATCTGAGGAATTCAAAGAGATGAATAATAAAATTTTAAAATGGCGCGGTAATTCACAAATATTCAGTAACCAATCAAGGAGCTGATTACATCACGCATAGAATTAAAGTTATTTAAATAATCATTCATAATAAAATCATTTTTAAAACAAATGCAAAATTAAATTGTATTTTAATATTTAACAGCCATAAATAATGATTAAAACATTAGATTAAATTTATATATATATATTAATAAAACCAATTACTTTTTAAGTAAGGTGACGTCATTGATTACATCATCCACAACATAAAATTATATAAAATATTATAAACAACAAAAATTTTATTTCAAATAAAAATGCAAAATTAAATTGATTTTTAATATTTAGAAGCCATAAATTATATTTAAAACACAGAATTTGTGCATAATAAAATGACAACGAAGTATCGGTTACCATAAATAACTTATCCAGCAATGGGTTTACCATAAGTTGCATAACTCGCCAAAATAAAAATCGCCAAAAATCGCCAAAATCCGTGCTACCGTCTACCAAAATAGCACCTTTTGCTTTGGCCACAACCATCTTATCTGACGTGCTTGCGCAGTAGTATATACATATTTAAGAGTATACTATAAAATGGTGACACGGTGTAAGTTATTTTATATCAAAAAGTGTAACTTTTATAAATGTTTGTAAGTTATTTTTAGCGATTGTCACTTAGTTATTTTTTTGCGTGTGTGCGTGTGTTTATAGATTTTTTTGCGTCCTTTATGAAACAACGAACTTTAAAATGAGCTCTTAAATTAACGTCCTGTATTTCTAAGTTGTGCTATGAATATAGTTTCACTGTTCTTTTTTTTTTGCGGGATATTCAGCTGTTAGTACTCGAGGGTGAAATTTTATATTTTATGTGACGGTATTCATGAAAGAAGCATTAATACATTTCTGAAATTTTTTGATACATTGCACAATGACATCCGAAAAAATTAAGTCAGAAATAAAGGAATATATTTTTACTTTTAGAAAAAAAGCCTTTTTAAAAGCAGATCATGGTGCACTCGAAAGACATTTTTGGACATTATTCAAATGAAACAATTTATCATTTAAATAATTCTTTTTTCTCGAATATTTTCCGGCAATGCAATTAACAATCAAGGCGGCAGCGCTCTTTTTTTTATTTTATGTTTATTTTTAGCTTTTAAAAGCCGCCGGACCGTTTCGACGGTGCAAAGTGCATTAGCGGAGGAAGCGGCGAAAGAAAAAAAAAAAAAAAAAAAAAAAAAAAAAAAAAACGAAAATTAAGAACGCTGATTTATGCTTTTATCTTCCAACATTTAATCCTTTGATGCTGAAAATTTCGCTCTTCGATAGATTGTGATTTTTCTTTTGCGGTACGTGGAATTACAATTCCATGTTGAGACGACATTTTTAACCACTGGTAAATTAATCTAAATATGAACCAACGAAAACTGCTTAAGAATTCGTTGTAAAACTAGTGATATTTTCGAAGCAGTGCAAAGCGATTAAAATTTCAACGTTATGAAAAATAATTAATAAATTTTAATCTATTAATCGGATTTTCCTTCATAAAATTATGTATTAGAATAAGATAAAAGTATAAAAATGAGAACGCTATTAATTTAGAAATAAAGCAACAAATATCAGCGTTATATTTGCAAATTTTTACTATAGTGATTTGATAAGATAAGAAAGGCTGAACAGGAGTTAAGCTACTGGCGCCATCTATTGATCAAACGAGAACTGAAACTTAAGGAGAACATGAAACGAGAACATAAACATAAACATATTTACTTAAAGGCTGAAGGCAAAGATGAATAGGAATTAGATTAGTTAACTAGAACAGAAATATTTTTGAAACTGAAACGCCTCTAGAAAATCTAGTCCACCAATGGAAAATGTTTTCTGAATAATTTTGGCTGTAGAAAAATTGAAAATATGATTTTCGGACCAACAGTCTTGGGCAACAGAGGACTTCTGTTTTTTTCCCCCCATAACATATGCCTCGTATTCTTAAAAACGAAATTTGAAGACTCTCTTAGTTTGACCAATGTAAATTAAACCACACAGGCAAGAAAACCTGCATAAACCCCAGGAATTCATATTCGGAATGGGGTCCTTGAGTATGGAACTCGGAATTTTATTGATAGGAGAATAAACGACTTGCAAGGTAAATTCCCTAATTCCAACATTTCTTTAAAGAAATTATGCTTCAGTTCTAGTTTCATCAATAGATGGCTCCAGTAACTTAACTCTTGTCCAGCCTTTCTTATCTGATCTAATTACTATATCCCATCTCATTCATTTGTACTTTGGCAGCTGAGGATGATGGTTCGGTAAAACCATCGAAAATAGTCCTATGAAAATTTGGAAATACAACGCTGATTTTTGTTGTTTGACTTCTAAGTTAATTCTTGTACTGTGTGTTATTTTATCCTAATTATGAAAAACAAAATGAATTGATTAAAAACTTATTTTAATTTTCCGTTGTTGGTAAACTTTTACCTTACTATAGCACGACAAATCTGGAATGCAGAATTACGAAAAATTAGCAATATGGTGTTTTCAGATTTCAGTCTGTTAGAAGAGTTTGTTATTTAAATTTTAAAACGTTAATATATGTTAAAAGTCATTAGATTAAAAGAATGACTATCTGATCATTATTTGTAGATTTCAGTGCAACACCTGAAACAATTTCGTTGATTTTCGTTGCTATTCTTAGCTAATCCTGATTGAAAATATCTGACTTCGAATCTTAATTTTGAAAACCATCAAACTTTGATCAGAGTCTTAATATTTTATTTAACAACAAAAATTTTCAAGGATGGAAACTTAACATCCAAAGTATAACATCTTACGCATAGACTCTTCTTGTGATGTTAATCTCTTAGGAAATGCTCATTTTTAACTTGCAGCTACTTGGAAAATAGGGAGAAGACCACATAGTGCATAGATCCAAGAACCCTTTGGTTCTCCTGACATAAATCACCATCAGATTTAGACTGGAGTCTACTGAAGTTTTTATAGAACCATTGGCCGGTTGGAATTGAATCGTATCGGACTAGAATGGAGGCTGGAACCTATCAATTCAGCAAATATCCCTCAGAGCTCCTTCGACAGTCTTGCTTCGACGTGGAACCAACCGAATTTAACTGACATGACATCTGTGAATGTAACTTCACCTTTTGTCAACGGCGGTTGCCGTTACTTAGGCCAATCAGGCAAATATTTAACAATTTTAGGGAAAGCAGTTGCGAGAAGTTTTATAGTTTAAGAATTACAGTTGTAGGAATTGAAAGAATAAAACCCAAAATTTTTGTACTTAATACGAATTTCAAAATGATTACGTTAAACAGCAAATAATAATAATAATAATAATAATAATTGCTACGGTAATTAGTTCATTACAAATTAACACCGCGTAGAATGCATTTATCTAATAAAGAAAAGACGTAACATATATTTCAGCGAATCGCGTGGGTGCTTGGCTTTCAGCAAATAATTCCCTCAAGACACAATACTTTTCATTTTAGAGCGACGCGAAATCCGCCTGATGAAAGCAATAATCATCTGTT
Organism: Stegodyphus dumicola; assembly: GCF_044657685.1. Lineage (NCBI taxonomy): Eukaryota > Metazoa > Arthropoda > Arachnida > Araneae > Eresidae > Stegodyphus > Stegodyphus dumicola. The sequence continues at coordinate 137,549,244 of NC_140769.1, forward strand.
CTAAGCGTTTAAAAAATTAAATTTGAAATATGGATGAACCAATCATTTATTAAATATTACTAAAATGTAAAACGTTAGTGTAATTATGATTCAATAACATAAATTCACGAATACGTAGGTCACTTTGAAATTTTCAGATACGTCATTATAAGTGATTATAAGTGTCAGAAAAAATTAACAGTTAGGTTTGAAGCTAAGAGCTATATTACCATAGCAGACTGTTTTTCATTGGCCAACTGGAAAAGTAGTTTAGTGTAGAATAAATTTTAGGCAGAAGGAAAAATGGAGTTGCCACGAAAAAAGAAGACGTATATTTTCCAAAAGTACTTTCCAAAGTAGTCTATGATTTTAGGGATTTGAAGTGGGATTAAATCAAGAAAAATATTTTAAGCGCCTACAATTAGCATTTGGAAATGAAGGTCTATCTCGTGCTATTGTATTCAGACGGTTTACAGAATTTCACACTGGTCGCAACTCTCGTCAGGATGAAGAACGCGCAGGAAGGCCGTTGTCAGCAGTAATCTCGAATAATGTATCTGCCATACTGAAAGTGTTAATGGATGATAGTGGCTTCACCTACTGAACGACACAGAAGGAAGTTAACCTTGGATCCGCCGACATACATAAAATCATTTATGAAGAATTGTATAGAAAAAAAAAACTAACTTGCTGTTAGGTTCCCATCATTTAACGGAGCATCAAAAAGAAGATCGTGTCAAAATCAGTAAAGGAAACCCTTAAATCACTTAAAGATGATAGCCATCGTGTTATTTCTAAAACTGTAGCTGTTGACAAAACGTACATACCATTTTATACCGTTCCAGCGTGTCAAGAAGGTAAGTTATGAATGTCTTTGAATGTGTCAAGAAATGTGTTTCTTTGCGTGCCAAAAAGTAAGTTATGAATGTCTTTATGTCTTTGAAAATAATCCCAAGCACACAGTGGTGAAAAAAAAATGTTGCATAAAAAACGTAATGTATACCGTTTTCTTCACAACTACAGGCTTGGTCAAAGTCTCCAAGCTGGATGGACAGAAGACAGTCACGGCTAACTGGTACACCACTAAGCGTCTTCCAGAAATTCTTCAAGAAGTGAATGTTAGAGGACTCATTCTACATTATGACAATGAATCTTCTCATTGAGCAAGACTGATAGTAGAGTTTCTTGAGCAAAATCACATTAAAGTGATAGAACATCCACCGTATTCACGCTATCTAACTGTGACTTTTGGCTATTTTTTTAATCTAAAAAAGAACTTACGTGGATGTCGTTTTCATTCCGAAAATGATATTTATGAGGCTATAAATGTAGTTTTTTCATCGATTCCAAAAAATAAATGATTTGAGGCATTTAATCTTGGCAAAATTCGCCTACGGAAGTGTATTGATGCTGGAGAAGACTACTTTGAAAACTTCTAAGATTTCACCAGTGTAACTTTAAAAACCTATGTGTATGTACAAAATTTCAGAATGACCCTCTCGTACATAGCATCTGCTTTAATTTTATAAAACCTTCATTTTCTGCTCTATTTAATGACAATTTCTTACGCACAAGTTTACTCATATATTTAGCTTAAAATCATGATCCAGTTTGAATTACAATTATTACAGTTGAACTGAAAGTTCGATCGAATGCATTGGTTATGCAATCACCATATAACACTGATGTACTATTGTACAATATATTTTGTTCGGCCAGCTTTGTAAATTATCGCATCTGTTATGAAAGATCTTGACTCCCTTTTTTATATTGCAGAGATTTCTATTTGGATCTAATGTTATAATTTCCTCGTCTAACACATAAGCTTCCAGTCTGAGAAATGTAACTTTTGTCATCAAAATTGTAAATTTCAGCTATGCGAATTTATTTTATATCCATTTTTTAATATAATAATTAGCGCAAATTAGCAATACTTTTACCATTGACTGAAGTTTTGCGTGTGTTCAAACTAATACTATTAAAGAGTAGATGTTTAATTGGTGAATTTATTGTATTCAGATGGTTAAATATCCCGATTAATTTTTGTTGTACGAGAGTCAAACTTATATTTTTATTTTTTCATAACGTGTATAAAGCTTTCCCAAATATGAGTATAGGAACCGGGGGACCACATTATAAGTTAGATTTCTTGATTTTTCCAAAATAAATTTGTTTTGACTTGAAATGCCAAGCATAGATTCTTTCATCGCTTAAAACACTTCCGTAATTGGAATTATATGACTATGCCCAATGATTCTGAAACTAAAAATCGGTTAAGGATACAAATATAAAGGCTAAATGAGTTCGAAGGCTGCATAAGATAGGAAAGTACGGCAGAAGGTATGCTGGTTATGTTCCGCTCACTGCGGCACACACCACAGTGCGTTTAGCATGGCGTAAAGGAACGTGCATCATGGGCCAGACATCAGAAAAGCACCGCGCTTTTTACAAATGAGTCGAGATTCAGCCTGGACACTTATTCTCGACGTACCAGTACATGGAAGGATCCTCGAACACGATGCCATGTGTCCTTCATCAAAGTAAAGGATCTTTATGGTGGTAGAGTTGTAATAATCTGGGCTGGCATTATATTGGACGGCCACACACACCCCTGTAGGTGTTTGACAGACGCTGACTGCTATCAGGTATACGAAGTAGATCGTAGAGTCCTATATTTAAGTGGCGCAGTTGATCCTGGGTTTCTTGTTAATGGACGAAACGCTCATCCACGTAGCCCTCAGCTGTTCGATGATTGCGTGGAAAGTGAGGATATTCGCCGCATGTATTGGCCACTCAGATCTCCTGGCCTTAAAATGTCTCTGGGACGCTCTTGGTAGGGCAGTTTCATCTCGCCATCCCCCTCCGAGAACCATCTCTGAGTTGACAGCCTTATTGCAGGAGTGGGATGGACTGCCATAGGGACACTTCAACTGCCTCCAATCCAGAAAGCCGCCATACTGCGCGACCTGTCTGCTTCTGAAAAGAGACTACTTCTACGTCATATTCGACCCATTTTCATTTCGATAATAGAATGCGGATTTTAGACATTATTGCGCTACGATCTTTACTGATATCATACTTACATACCATTCCTTTTTTGTACATCTCTTGTTCTGTTATAAATGTATATTGATACCAAATTTCATTAAAATCTATTCATTAGCTTTTCAGAAATTCGATATGATGTATAAATTTTCTAAATTTTGGTCACGAGTGCATTTTAGGTCGCTGGCATTTAGTTGAATAAAACAATGTAACATATATTCGTATTTATTCTATGGCTATTGTCATATCCTTCCTTTTCTTGGGCGTGTAGCTTCTGGATATGTATTTACTTCCTACTGTAGACGTATCGTATTGTGTGCGTTGCATGAAACAGCCATTTTAACGGCACAAAACTTTATTAACACACAAATAAAAATTAATAAGTACAAACGATGAACACACAAGTATCACTTCGTTTCTCGCATCTAAGCTGACATACAACACATTTCCTTCGTTACTTCGCTACTACCTACTAACTACTCTTCTCTAGTAAGTCTCATGAGAGAGAGACGTTGCAGGCCGTTCGGCTGAACTGCGCATGCGTGGTCATCACGTCATGACACCTCCCCTCGAAAAGATTTGATTGCGTCTTTCAATGACCTGTCAAATCCACATATATAAACATTTCTTGAAAGAAAATAAAATAACATCCACGAAATTTTCGAATTTAATTAACTAATTCTTACCATTTTAAATTAAAATTACTTCAACATAAATTCAATAATCCTATTCATTTAAAAGGATGTAACATTCAATTAACTTTTCAAACTTAAATCCTTCACACAATCATAATCATATAAGCAGTTATCATATAAACAAGACAATACAAATCAATCATTAACATTAAACATAATACTTTACCAAACCCTAGCTAAATCTTTAAACACATTACCTAACGTTAGAAAAAAAAAATTAGCATTTTAGCTAAAAAAAAAAAATCAAACTAAACAGTCAAAATGTCTTATAGTTCATAGTTCATAACGTCAGTCATGCTCCACTCACTGGGGAATATTATCATGTCATTTTAAGTCACGTCATCAATAAACTCCGCATGGTCTTTTAGTCTGCACATGTTACCGTTATATTTTGTTGACACATAAACTACTGGATGCACATATTCGCTTTCTGATTCAACGATTAGCTTTAGCTGTAAAAGCTTATCTATTTGACGATCAGCTTCATTTCTTAAAACTTCAGGTATTCGATACGGTTTCTGCTTTCCTGGCATACTTCCAGGTTTCAGTTTGATGCTGTGTTCTCCCACATTGGCGATTTTCGGAATACCAGTTCTTAGGTTCTTATGCCTTCTTAAAATTTCCATAAGTTCTTTCTTCTTATGCGGTTCAAGGTGTGTAAAATCACATTCCTCATTAGAATTGTGTTCTTTTGCTTTCCGTGGAACAATTCTTGGAACGTTTTCAACTTCGCCGAAATCAATATCTGTATCATATATCACATCGACATTATTCACAGCGGTATTGAACTCTCGTATCTTGTTTGCGTGAACGTGCTTCGATGAATTGTCAGACATTTGTACTATGTAACTATAATCAGTATGCTTTTTGATGATCGTAGCAGGTCCCGTCCATCTGGCATAAACTTTGTTTTGGCTATCAGGGATTAAAACTATAACCCTGTCACCTTCCTTGAATTCTTTATGACGAGTCTTTCGGTTACGGTAGAATGCATAAGCTTGTTGCTTTCCAACATCTGTAAGTCCTGCGTATTCAGCAGCTTTTTCCAATTTCGTCTTCAAATCATTCAGATAATCGGTAACTGAACTTAACTGTCCATGAGGAACAGGAGTTTCATTAGTCCATGACGATTTCAAAATAGACAACGGGCCATTAGGACGTCTTCCATAAAGCATTTGGAACGAACTAACACCAGTCGTAGCATTAGGAACTTCTCGGTAGGCCCAAAGTAAATACGGTAGATGTTTCTCCCAATCTTTCGAATGTTCTCTAACGGTATGATGTATCATTCCCTTTAAAACAGCATTAAATCTTTCTACCAGGCCATTTGAACTTGGATGATAAGGAGTCGAGAACCTTGGGGACGATCCGATCCTTTTCAAAAACTCTTGGGTCAACGAAGCAGTAAAATTAGTTCCTTGATCTGAAGCAACAATTTGAGGAATTCCTGTGCGTGAAAAGATTTGCAACAATGCATCGCATGTTGCTTTGGCATTCAAATTCTTCAATGGCTCCGCTTCGGGCCACCTTGTACATTGATCAACAGCACACAGAACATATTTGTAACCTCTACAGCTTGGCTCTACAGGTCCTAGTATATCCACATTAATTACCTGGAATGGTTCTTTAGGACGTGTTACTGGCGTAATCGGAACATCATCAAAGGGACGCTTTTTCGCTTGAAGTTGACAAGAAGTAGAAGCACTGCAGTATTCATTTACATCTTTCTTGATTTCCGGCCAATAGAACGAATATCTCAAACGTTCGGCTGTCTTCTTGGTTCGCAGGTGGCTTTCCCATAAGCTAGAATGAGCTAAGTCCAAAATTTGTTTTCTTCTTTCTTTAGGAACGACTAACTGGTAAACTCTTTCTCCTAGAACTTTATCTTTATGATACAAAAAGTTGTCAATAACAATAAAGTTATTACTTCCGTTCTTAACATTTTGCCAGCATGTTTTTAAAGATGGGTCATTCATTTGTTGCACTCGAAACAGTTCTGAATCCGAAACACATTGATCGTGTCCCGTGCTACCTTTGGAATCATCCTTACATGTATCTTCATATACAAGAGCACAACATTCTATTATCTTCTTAACAGTTACATTACATTTTTCATTAATTAGGTTTTCCCTATCATGGTTAAGTATTTCGTCAAAATTTTCAGTTTCATGAAAAGGCATTTCACCGAAACTATCAGTAGCAATGTTTACATTTTTACATTCAAAATTAAACTTTCTTTTATCATCTCCCCTTAACTCATTAAAAGCACTTAACGACAAGAGTAAATCATTACGTAACATATCCACCATTGCACATGTTATAAAAATAGGTGACATAAATTTATCATTTTCAGAATATATTACCAAAGGTAGGTTAATGAGAGGAGCTTTTAAAGCTTGTCCGAAAGCTGACGTGAGGATAACACTTCCATGTGGCGTACGGTATTTTTCTGGTACAATGTCGGTCTTGACAACGGTTAATTGCGTGCCTGTATCTGCTACTGCTTTAATTAATTTACCATCACATATAAGTTTAACGGTTGGCAAGTCATCTATTAATTCTTTAACCTCTTGATTCGCAGTAAAATATTTAGAAGAAATCTTTTCAGTTACGGCGTTAGAATTATTCTTAATTTCTTCTTTAGCAACCCTTTCCTTATCTTCATGCAACAATATATTATGATACTTAGAATTACATTTTGAACATTTTAATTGAGAAGGGCAATTATTTTATTCTACAATTCCTTTCAAAACAAAGAAAGCACCGATTAGAAGCCCTTAAACTCTTTTTCCTTTCTTCCGGAGACATAACGCATTTTTCCGAAGCATGATTTTCGCTTTCGCAAAATAAGCAAGGGAAAGTTCGAACAACTGCACTTTTGCTTACATTAGGGGAATAGCTGGCGCCAAATTTGTTGGCGTTGAATGAATTCCGAGTGTGGAAGTTGTTTCGCTTTTCATTTGGTTGTGAATGCCTTCCAAGAGAATTAGCGTGACTCTTAGAATAAAATAAATTTAATGAAGTTCGTTCGCGACTTTCAATTTCCCGTTTTAGAAATTTCATGAGGTTGTCGACATTAAAAGTTTCCTCATCTGCGTTTTGACGAGCAAAATCAAGCGTTATATCCTGAGGTATGCATTTCATTAACAAAGGGTATAGTAACTTTACATACGATTCGGTCTTGACCCCTATCGAATTTAGTGACCTTACTTGTACGTTGCAGGTGTGTAACGAAAGTTCTAGATCAAAGTCGAATCACTCATAATCCAAAGGACGAGATGCATGGCCTGGAGGGTTTTCCATAGAATTTTAATTAAACTTAATATTTACATATATACAATGTAGGCTAAAATGCCTGAATCGAATATTTAATGCTGAAAAGGTAAGAAATGAATAGTTCCAGCTAAATCTCAATCGAATTCTATTGCGTAGTGCATCGAAATTCTACCTTCAAGAAGAAGAATATTTTTCAAGTCACGTGTTCAGAAGGGGAAAGGTCAAGTAAGCCAATAGATGGACTCCTAACGCCATCTCTTGGCGATATCAAAGAATATTCCTTAACACACTCCCCACCTGAACTCTGACAAGAGTTCATCTAACTCAGTTATACATACAATCAAGTACATAAATCACTATTCTATAAAAATATTAAAAAATACTAATTAGTCAAACACTTCAATTCCAATACAGGTTATACACTTCATGTATCAAATAATAAATGTTATAACTAATAAATGAACTAAATTTTAAAATATTTTCCACTTAACTGAACAAACTTAACTAACAATATTCAATTTAATCATTAATAAACAAAAAAGAAAAAACATAACTAAATCGTTAAAGTTCAAAATATCTAAAGTTCAAGAGGATATAGATGTTGAACAGTACGTTTTAAAGTCCCATTACCAGTTTTTAATTCGAATGATCGGACTTTACCATCACGTCCAGGAATAATTTTTATGATTCTACCAAGTTTCCATAAGAGTTTGTTTTTATTATCTCCTTCGACTAAAACAACATCTCCTACTTTTAGTTCTGGTTGAAGTTGCGGATTCTTCAAGAAATGGGCAGTTCTAAGATCTAATAAATATTGTTGCTTCCATTTCCACCACAACTGTTTTAACAGCAATTCTTGATAACGCTTTCTTTTTAACAGCGTTTCTCTTATCGTTTCGCTACCGATGATTCTAGCAAAGGTCAAAGGATACTTCAAATCAGTTTGTCCAATATTTAAGAAGTGCATTGGAGTCAACGGTTGCGGCTCGTCATTGTTGTTGTAAACGTAACTTAGAGGTCGTGAATTAAGAACTGACTCCACTTCGACAAGTAGTGTAGACATTTCTTCGAAAGTCAACAATGCTTTTCCTACGATTTTTCTTAAACATTCTTTAACAGATCTAACAAGTCTCTCATAAAACCCTCCCCACCATGGGGCTCGTTCGATTATAAATTTCCAATGGATTCTTTCTTTGGCAATGAAATTCTTGAATTTGTCATCTTTTAAAACTTTTGAAAAATTCTCAAGTTCTTTCTTTGTCCTTTTAAAGGTCTTGGCGTTGTCAGAGTAGATGATTACGCAGTTTCCTCTTCTGCTCAAAAATCTGCGAAATGCAAGTAAAAAGGATTCTGTTGACATATCTGATACAAGTTCTAAGTGTACAGCTCGGGTTACTGCACAAACGAACAAAACAATATAGGATTTTCGAGTGTCTTTAGAATTCTTTACGTAAACTGGTCCGGCGAAATCAATTCCACAGACTGCAAATGGAGGCGATTCTTGGATTCTATCCTTTGGTAAGGGTGCTGTCATCTGGTCTGCTGGTTTAGCTAAATATTTTTGGCAAATTATACAACCTTTTAATGCTTTTTTGACTAACTGTCGTCCTTTAGGAATCCAGAAGCGTGATCTGACTTTAGCTAAAGTTGCAGCAATTCCTCCATGCATTATCTTCTCATGTTCTTTGCATACAATCAAAATCGTTAGTCGAGAATTTTTAGGTAAGATTATTGGATGTTTATTATCTAGTGAGAAGTCAGAAAATTCCAGTCTTCCTCTCAACCTCATGATTTCCTTTTCATCAATATAAGGAAGAAAATTATACAAACGAGAATTTTTTCCAACTGAATTACCTTCTTTGAGGGATTTATATTCTTCGGCAAAAAACTTCTTTTGCTCTGATCTTATCCAGAAATTTTCTGCTTCTTGTAACTCTTCAGCTGTGAGAGTTCCTTGAATGTCGCTAGTTTTTCTTAATTTTTTAATGAAACGTGTTGTGCAAGCAGTGACTCTTAACACCTTCTCTAATTTGCTATATTTTGATATGTCGAAAAGATCATCTGCACTTTTTTCGATTGTACATTCAAGTTGATGTATATCACCGGATCTCTTTCGGTATTCCAGCTTGTTTTCATCTATTGTTTCTTTAATATCTAATCTTGGCCAAAGTTCGTGAGGGAGTTGAAGCCATTGGGGACCTTGCGTCCAAATGGTCTCATTTATTAACTTGGAAATCTTCGTTCCCCGAGATACGAGATCGGCAGGGTTGTCGACACCTGGGCAATAATGCCAATCTTGAGGTGAACTCAATTTTTGTATTTCTTCGACACGATTCCTGACAAAGGGTTTGAAGGCTTCAGGTTGTTTCTGGATCCAAAAATAAGTAATTGTTGAGTCTGTCCAAAAATAGCACGGAATTCTCAATTTCAGTGCTTTCAGAATATTGCTGACTAACTTAACTGATAACAATGCCCCCATTAATTCTAACCTCGGTAAAGTAAGGGATTTTAGTGGGGCTACCCTATTTTTAGAAGAGACAAAGGCCGTTTTGATTTATTTATTTTCTGTCGTGAAACGTAAATATGCGACTGTACCATAGGCTTTGACACTTGCATCTGAAAAGCAATGTAGTTCGAGATTTTCGACATTAATGTTCGAGTGCATGAAAAGGTAACGAGAGATGGAGAATTCAGCCATTTGAGGTAGCTCTTCACACCACTTTCTCCATTCAGAGGACAAATCTTCAGGTAACGGTTCATCCCAATCTATTTGTGACAACCAAATCTTCTGTATTAAGCACTTTATTCTAACAGTGAAAGGTCCTAAAATTCCAATCGGATCGAATATCCGACCCAACACTTGTAGAAGAAATCGTTTTGTTTCTATTGGTTTAGATGTGAAAGACAATAAGTTCCGAACATCAAAATACAGTAAGTCCTTTGAATTATCCCATGCCATACCTAAGACTTTAAATGGGAAATTTTCTGTATTAAAATCTTCAGGATTTTCATCTGGAACGATACCCTTTTTTACCCACAATTCATGTAATTGTCTCGAGTTACTATGCCATTTGTGAAGCTGCATGCTTGCTTCCTTAAATATTTGGACCAATTCTAGACTCGTAGTTAATGCTTCATTGATCGTTGGTTGGCTTCCAATCACATCATCTACATATACGTTCTCATTCAAAAAGTTAACCGTTGTAGGATAAAGTTTATTATATTTTTTCAGATGATGTTTAATGGTAGCGGCTAATAGAAATGGACTACTATTTATTCCGAATAAAACTCTAGTGAACCTATGTATATCAGGAGAAATGGTTTCATCATTAGGGAAATTGGAAAACAGAAACCTGGTTGCGTCTCGATCTTTTTCATGTATGAGAATCTGTAAAAAGGCTTGTTTTATATCTGCGGTGAAGGCTATTAGATTATACCGAAATCTTAACAATATTTCGAATATTTCAGGGTATAAATTTGGCCCAACATGTAGACAATCATTTAAAGAAATGGATCCTGGGGCATGCGATGATGCATCATAAACAATACGTAATTTACTTGTAGCTCGATCCTCGCGTATAACTTCCCTATGTGGCAAGTAAAACACGACATCCTCTTCATTTGAAATTTCTGAAACTGGTTCGATAATATTTTGTTTTAACTGATCTCTTAATACGTTTCTGTACTCGGAAAATAGATTAGGATCTTTTTTAAATCGTTTTCTAAGTCGATGAAATCTTTGTTCTGCGATTTCCCTATTATTATTTAGATTTGATGTGTCATGTTTCCAAGGCAATCTAACTTTATAGCGAGAATTTTCATATGTTATATTTGATTCGAAATATTCGACTACTTCATTTTCAGTTGAATCGAAGTTTTCCCTCTTATCAATAAGTCCTGAGTTTTCCAAGTCCCAAAATTTTGTTATTTGTTTGGAAATCAAATCTTCCCCTACAACTACATTGAAAGCTAAAGAGACATCCTCATCACCTTTTCGTCCATGTAGGCACCAGCTGAAAATAGTTTCCACTGCAACAAGATTTTTGCTTAAGCATTTAACGTGTCCCATTACTATGTTGTAATAATAATCTGCACCAATTAGAATGGCAATGGGTTTTTTACAGTCGGGAAAATCTGCGAGCAGCAAATTTTTTAATTGTCTGTTTTGCTTAATTCCTTCTGATTTAGGAGGTGGAATATCTGTACCTGATATATGATCAGTTACTAATAATTCAACTTCTATTCTAGAATCGGGAGAACTTCTATGTTCTAAAGTTAATTTAACTACGTCATAATTTTTTTGGATGGGAGAAGTATTCCCAAAAGTGTAGACAGTCAATTTTTCTTTTCTTATGACTTCGAGGTTTAATCTGTCCGCTAACTCGCGAGCACAAAAACTTTTCATACTTCCACTATCCAAGAGAAGTCTGGCAAACACCTTTTCCTTAGCTGTTTTAACTTTTATCGTGCAAGTCTGTAAAAGAATTGTATTATTTGCATTATGTGAAACGGCCGAAACAATTTCTTCTTTCTGTTCCTTAGTTTGTGTATCATTTTTCGAAATTGATATACTATCCTTTTTATCACTTGGTGTATTTTTAACTATCGAACTGGATTTAAAACATATGGCTTCTGAATGTTTACATTTGCAAATTTTACAAACTTTAGTTTGGCGTTGCCGGCACTGTGAGATTTTGTGTTTAGGGGCCAAACAAAGCAGACAACGCGCTTGTTTTTTCAAAATATCTCTCTTCTCATTAACTGTAAGGCATAAACAGGACTCTGAGTCATGGTTTTGAAAACAAAAAATGCAGTTTCGATTTGATGACGCGGCTGCCATAAATTCATGTGTAGTGACAGTTTGTTTATGTTTCGGCGTCGGTGGATATCTGTTAATACCTTTCATTTCCGGGTTTGACTTGCGTGGGAAGGATAACGAATTAATCTTTTCTCGCGATTCTATTTCTAATCGGAGAAAGTCTAGAAATTTGTTTAAATCATAGGTTGAAGGATTTTCAGTATTTGTACGATGAAATTCTAAAGTTATATCGTTCGGGACAATTTTCATCAAAATTGGAATAAACATGTTGGAATATGTTTCTGGTTTCACACCGAATGCTAAAAGGCTTCTGACTTGAACGTTAATTGTATCATAAAGCTTTCGCAATTTTGCCACTTCACTTGAACTTTGAACGGGATTTAAATTTAAGAGATTAGAAATGTGTGTATTGATAATAAGGTCACTTTGGCCGAATCTATTTTTAAGAATGTCTATAGCAGAGTCATAATTAGCCTCTGAGATTGAGAGACCCTCTATGGCTGATGCTGCGTTTCCACATAAATAAGTTCTCAAATAATTAAATTTTTCTATCTTCGAAAGTGTAACATTGTCATGAATAGTGACCTTGAATGAATTCCAAAAATTCATCCAATCGTTATAATCTCCGGAAAATTTGTGAATTAACAGTTTGGGTAATTTCACATTGCCTTCAATCTGTCTTTTGGTTTCAACTTCTGTAGATGAATTATTTAAATTCGTGTTGATATTTTGAGTATTGTATTTCCTTAAATAACGGTTGATTTTAGACTTCGCTATTATTATTTTATCGTTATATTCCATAGAAGTGTTAATATCTGAATCTAATTTTGATTCATCTTCAATCAAATTTTGTATTTTTTCATTTAAATCATGTAGTTCCATTTCTTTACTATTTAACAATTCCAAACAATTTTCTAACTCTTCTTGTTTTTCTTCTTTTAAATATTCATCTACATTTTTAATAATTTGAGTTACAGAAGCACGTATATGTGCTCGATTCTTAATTAGTGTCTTCTGTTCCATTTTAATAAATTATCAAAGGAGACTTACCGTGAGAAGTCTTCGCTTACAAAGCTAATCCAAAAGGCGAAAAACACAAATTTTCAAATTAATCAGATTCTTTTCTGGGGCCGATGCACCATTATGTGAACGAAAGTTCTATATCAAAGTCAAATCACTCATAATCCAAAGGACGAGATGCATGGCCTGGAGGGTTTTCCATAGAATTTTAATTAAACTTAATATTTACATATATACAATGTAGGCTAAAATGCCTGAATCGAATATTTAATGCTCAAAAGGTAAGAACTGAGTAATTCCAGCTAAAATCTCAATCGAATTCTATTGCGTAGTGCATCGAAATTCTACCTTCAAGAAGAAGAATATTTTTTCAAGTCACGTGTTCAGAAGGGGAAAGGTCAAGTAAGCCAATAGATGGACTCCTAACGCCATCTCTTGGCGATATCAAAGAATATTCCTTAACACAGATATCATATAATTCCCTCAAAGAATTAATGCCATTAGAACTTCGGACAGGCCGTAAATTTAAAAGTTTATGCATGTAAGAATTAATAAGGAGATCTTTTCGACCATACCTCTCCTTGAGAATTTTAAAAGTTTCGTCGTAGTTTTCTGGAGATAAAGAAAAGCCTTCTATTGTTTTTAAAGCTGCACCGCCTAACAGGCTAAGCAAGTAATTAAACTTATCTACTTTAGATAGTTTTACGTTTTGATTTATTGCCGTATCAAAAGAATTGTAAAATGTCTGCCACATTTCAGCATTCCAATAAAATTTATCAATCATAATCTTCGGCAATTTAACATTATAATCAGAACTTTTATCGACACCAGAAATAGATAAATTGTTACTATCATTAGAAGAACCATTAGAAACTAGCGAATTATTGCTATTTCTTTTTTCTTTCAATAATTTTGTGCCTCTAAAGCTCCATTTTGCAATTTTTTCTTCGTATTCCAAGGCACTTTAGATTTCGGTTTCAATGTCATTAACATCAGTCAAAGTTTTAATGTTTTCGTCTAACGCTTTCAAAGAAATAGCTTTTACTTTTAAACTTTCCAGTGATTCTTCAAGGTCTTCAAGGTTACCGGCTGCAATTAATGATTCAATAGCATTTGTTACTTTAGTAATGGCTGAACGCATAACTTTCCGTTCTTTCTTAGATTTCGTTAGCTCTTCAACCATTTTTGTAACCTTGAATTCCACTTTACCACAAAACAAATTCAACACATTTCTTACCTTTCTGAAGACTCACTTACGCATTTATCCGTGAACTTTGCAGAATGACATATCCCACTTCTGACACCACTGTCATATCCTTCCTTTTCTTGGGCGTGTAGCTTCTGGATATGTATTTACTTCCTACCGTAGACGTATCGTATTGTGTGCGTTGCATGAAACAGCCATTTTAACGGCACAAAACTTTATTAACACACAAATAAAAAATAATAAGTACAAACGATGAACACATAAGTATCACTTCGTTTCTCGCATCTAAGCTGACATACAACACATTTCCTTCGTTACTTCGCTACTACCTACTAACTACTCTTCTCTAGTAAGTCTCATGAGAGAGAGGCGTTGCAGGCCGTTCGGCTGAACTGCGCATGCGTGGTCATCACGTCATGACAGCTATCTTCTAAATTATTTGCTCTAACCCATTTGTTAATACACGGAAAGCTCAGTGCTCATAATTAATATGACGTAGAATGTAGGCAACATAAATTAACAATGGTGTATATTCTTTACATTGAAACAGTAATTAGTATATAGAATTTCAAGGGTAACACTAAATTGACTTCATTTGGCGATGGAATAGTTCTTGTTCTCGACATGTTTCTAAAATTTCTAGACAGATTATAGATAAATTAGATAAAAATTTCAGAGTGTTTTATATACTGCCTGTTCTGTCAGATACAGCTTGCTGACTAAATTTGTTTCGACCTTTATCGTTTTTAATTTTTTAAATGCTCTAATTAGTATAATTCTAATCGTTGGTAACAAGAAGATCAGAGGAGCTCCGAAACCACTGATCAGTGACCATATGAAATCAAGCAGCTTTAAAGAAAGATTCACTTCTGATAGCTGAGAAAGTCACATGATCCAATGACTCTGTTAGTAAAGTTACGACTTTTGTAAAACAGAAATAATACTGCGAATACTATTTTTATCGTGTCAGAGCATCTCATCTCAGATCTTTTCGTTCCAAAGAGGACCTTACACTTCTCGATGCCTTCTTTTCAGAGCATCTCATGGCACAGCATCGTTTTTCAGAGTGCATCTTATACAGATAAAGCACACGATTTTCTTATCTTCATGCTAATTCTCGCAAAATTATCAAGAAGTACACTGAATGAATTTAAATCATTTATATTTTTATACAATATGATTATAATATGTCGTCTCATACCAAGTTGTAAGATTTCTAGGAATCGGTTATTTCCACAGCTTCATCCAAAATAAATATAGTATGTCTCCTGGAAAGCTATATTTGTCACGCTGTAAGGATCTTAAGTTTTACTAACGTTTATTTTTATTTTAAATCTTTACTATCACTTCTTATTTTCTACTTCCGGCCAGAACTAAAAGCTTTAACTTATTTATACAAAATTTGTCTGGCGAACGCCAAGTACTTAAGTTGAGGCTTTTTGCCAAGCGAGAGAGAGGAAGGAGTTAGTCGAAGCAGGCCGCTTGCCTAAGCAGTTTTACTCGGTTGCTGGTTGCCTTCCAGGCCAGAGGTTTAATCCTCTTGATAATTTTAAACGTATTGTAGTGTTAACAGTTCTCTGTACTACATACGGCTTCCTGTTAATATACGGCCAATCTTCCACGTAGGCCCTTGTTTGTTATTCCAAAGTTAAGTTAAAGTTTAGTTAATATTTTTATATTCTTACATTCAGACCACAAGTGGTTGGTCTCTGTATTCCGAAGTACGGAAATTATTGTAAAGAGTGAAAAATAAAGGGTTTCGTATACCTTTCCTGTGTATCTTGTCTACTTCCCACATTTATTGAACATAGCTTTAGTAAGCTTCCTGTTCCGAGTCAGGGTCTTTGCATGTTCCCAAAGAAAGTAAGGCGGAACATTGAACCTGATAACGCTACGTAGAGGAAAACTAATATGGCAGCGTAACGTGATATAAACATTTTTGGAACCAAAAGGGGTTTATTAACAAATGCAAAATATATTCCCTTAGAAACATCTTTTGTTTATTAAAAATTCGCTACAAATGAATATATGAATTATCAGTTGAGTTATATTACAAATTATGCAGACATAAATTTATGTAATTTAAGTGGTTATTTAAAATGGAACCGTCAAAACAGTTATTTACCGGTGATCTAAAAATGACTGTGCTAACTACATGTTAACTAATTGAGTCACTGACGTAGAGTGATGCAATAGATTTAAATATCTTTTAAATTAAAAATGAAAGACACTTACCCTCGTAAGGCTGCTGGTCACTGATGACGTATAGGTAACCCGGGGTTAGTCCGTAGGACTCACGTGTAAAGCGGTACAACCAATTTGCAGAACATTTGAAAATTTAATTTAAATAAAAGCATACTTACGTTGCTCAAGGCTGTTAGTCTCCAATAACTAATAGGTTGACGAATAATGCAGGTCAGCTAAAAGGTTTCTCGTGTGCGGCAATTGAGCAAATGTAACACATTTTAAAATTTTAATTAAACGGAGTTACACCGGTGCATTACAAAGCTGTTCGTAAGTTCCATTTATAGATACACATATGTATGCATTTATGTATGTGTTTGTATTTATGTGAGTGTGTGTACGTATGTTTTGTGATTTGTACACATTCTAGACATATTTACATGTATCTGGGTAAACCATTTATGTGTATGCCTGTAACGTGAGCTGCTGTGTGTATATATACTTGGGATTTCATATACAAAATGTACACTGTGCACATGGAAAAGTTCATGGAAAAGTTCTATTTCTATATTAGGTCGTCTAACGAAATTTAACTTTCGTTTTTCATGACTCAAAAGCGCGACTTAGGATATAACATTGCTCTTACATAGGCAATTCTGACACGAAATCGAACTTTATCTGCAGTGACATACCGATTTTTCCCATATTTCTATTCTATGTCTCAAAATATGCCAAAGTGTCAAGCTTTCTAAAAATCGCACGAACAGTTTTTTAAAAAAACTAGCTCTCAAAATTTTAGCACTTCAAGGTTATTTAAATTTGTTATAGTATATTTATTAATATAGTTTTTCTTTTATTAATCTTAAATGATTCGTTCTTTCATAATTTGAAATTTAGGTTGAATCCAAATAAAATTTGTAGATATTTTCTAATTCATTTTTAAAAGTTCGTATTTCTTCATAATTTCATATTGTTTTCGAAAAACATTTTGAATTACAACTTATGAAGTTTTTGCAATCACCTTAAAGTAGATGCATTTCTGGGCATACCTGCAAAAAATTAAGAGATTTTTATCCAAAATTTTCAAAAATTTTGCGTAAATTCATATGTAGGCGCGTTCTGAAATTTAGCATATTTTATTAGAAGCGATGATAACGCCAATGCCGTTTATGCACTTTGTTAAAATTGTTTGAAAGTATGAATGATTCGCATTTTTCTCCATTTGTACGCTATGAAAGAAAAAGGAAATAGGTTACTATAAATTAAGAATTTCGCTAAGTGAATTATTCTTGGCCCAAACTAAAAACAAATTGCGTCAAGATATTTTTTAAAAAATTTTTCACTAATTAAAAAATATATATATATATTTAGGTACAATTTGAATCATCGAATCGAAATGTGGGAAAAATTATTATGTCATATTTGATAAAGTCGGATTTGTATCAAAACACCTATGTTAGAAATATATTGTTTAAAATATATTGTTTAAAATCTCTTTTTTATATTTACATGCATTGCAATATGTTTCTTGCACCCTCTGTTCCCAAATCTGTACCCATTATACAGCCACCTAGCCTCTGTAAGGCCATGTTTCTCACCCAACTTCTTTAATTCTTCGATAAGTGCTGGATAGTGGAGGGCGAGGGGTATACACCTGCTTACCCCTGGCAAACGCCAGGTGTCCAAGTTCTCCGTCATCTAGCACCTGTTTCATATTATGAAAGATTCTAACGATTTTTTTAACAAATTCAAGGATTTGAAAACGAGCAGTGGCAACAGTGTATGGATTACAACATTGTTATCTTATCCTTATCCTTATCCGCGCTAGTACTGCCGGAATGTCTGGCTGATGAAGCAAATCCCAACGGGCACGTGACGATAAAGTTTCCTGACAAGTCGGTAAAGTCATTAAGGTGGTAAAAGGGAGTGACCATGCGTCACTTAGCTAAAGAAGAGCCAGAATACAGGAAAGACCAGATCCAGAAGCTGTGAGGAATACTGTGGTGCATGTTTGTGTTGTTGTGTCGAATATCAAAGACAAATCAAACAAGTACTACAAAAACATAATTTAAGGAATACATGGGGAGGTAACATATAAAAATACAAGGCTATATACAATAATGACGCAGTATACATAATAAAATAAATACAAGTTACAAATTAGAATACAAGTTCACAATATGAAATATAATAATATAATATACAAAACAGTGAGAATAATTAAGTGGGAAAATTCAAGTCCCGAGTGAGGTGGGCCGCTAGTGGTCTATAAATGGAGTCCTCCTCAAGAACAATATAATTAAAAACATTAAGGTCTCCCATGTGCCCACAATCCTGCGCATTTTTGAAGAATTTTGCATCCACTTTATGTAGATACTCTTCCACCGTCTCAAGTTTTAGGTCATTGTAGAGCGTCTGGTTTGGAACAAAGTAATGGGCTCTGGTTATCATTCTGAGTAGCTTATTTTGCGTTACCTGCAATTTATTTAATTCCCTTTTATGGACCGAAGCCCAGGCTGGTGACGCATAGGCTGAGTCTGGGGAAGGTAGTGGAGTGAGACAGTAAATTACCCCCGCCATTTTGCCTCTGACATAGTTTATATGGTCTTTCCACTGAAAGTTGGAACTATACTTGATGCCGACATTGTTATCTCCAGCAAGCGAGGCAGTATATCCGAAACTCTAAAGATATACTGCTTTTAAATATTTTGTAATTTTGTTATTCAACTGAATTTTATGTGGCGCAAGTGCGAAGAGCATGATATTTAATTTATAATTTAACACACAAAAGATTAATAATAAAAATACAAAAAAAAAGTTCCGCAAGCCATCTTACTAAGAAAACTGTATATTGATATAACGAAATAAGAATAGACTGAGAACAATAGAAAACTATATGCCAACACTTAACACTTCATCGGCAATTCTAAACAAATGCTGGTTTTAAAATTTTTGTATTTTTTTAATTGTAGTTGGCGTAAGTGCGAAGGAAATGAGGCTTAATAATTAAGCTAAAAAGACAAACAGCGGGAATGCTATGTTAACAGAAGTGAGTACAACGGCCCAGGCTGGTGAACTACGAGCTCAGCGAGATCGGGGAGAAAGCTTAACAAACCCTTTTCGGAAACCGTTAAAATCTGAGCCCTTTCAGACTTTTCTTTTGTTTATTTGCCATTATTAAGAACTGTAATATTTTCATAATTATGCATCAAGTTTATCGTAACATCAAATACTGTCTGATCCACCATCGCGTTTCTAGATTGTCGTGTGATAGATAAGCTGGTTAGTTGTATCCTGTGTAGTGTTGTAAATAACAAAAATTGTGAAAATGAACCTGCAGCTTAATGCAATGTTATTGCAATCGCAGTACTTGCAAAGCAAGTAAGTGGATGGTAAATACATAGAAGCATACATACTTATCAACGTCAATACTGGAAAAAGTTTGGGAAGACTGCGTTAAAATGGTTCTAAAGTTAAGAATAAGAAAGACGATAATATAATAATAGCTTTAAATGCCAAATCATGACAATTTGTGGAACATAAATGGGGGGGCAACGTTAATTATGATGCTGTTATTTGTATTTAACCACGTGGCCATTAATGGTGGAAGACTCGCGTTTTTTAAGCTACACCATTCCAGTGAAGAATGCGGGAAGTACAGCAGATTATTACTGCTCGGGATTCCAGAGAAAGCAAATGTTGATCTGTGTCTTCCGAAAGTAAGTCGTATATATTTCGGAGATTTCTTAAAGTGACGTTTAATAGCTCGGCAGGATTTGCGGATAAAGAGGAGACGGAGCCCGATGTTTATTAAATCTATAATTTATAAACTGCCAGCTTTCGTTGCTGAATCTTGTTTTTCCTGACTCGCTTATCTGTTTCATTGAAACGTTTTAAATCAGGGAACGTTTTGTATGAGGCATTACCAAATGTATTTGTTGCTTCCATTGAAGGATATTCTGCTTGGATTGGACATGAATGTATTTAGTAAAATTAGCTTGAAAGCGATGAGCGATAGTCAGGAAGCTGTTTAATTCCTGCAGTAATTTTCGAGCTAAAAATATGGAGAATTCTCTTCTCGATGGCATTAAAATAAGTTATTATGAAGCCACATACACAGTATAGAGTGCTAGGGATAATTTTTATTAATTATCATAAAGGATTTATTATTCATAACAATTCACAGATAAGATTATGGAGATTATTAGCTCAATGATCAGCAAACCTAGGCCCGCCGAAGGCATCTAGCCTTTAAGTGACTTTTACTCAACCCGGCAACACCTTTACAATTACTTTTTAATATTTAGTAACGTGCTGCTTGAGGTACTACAACGAGAAGAGGTGAGAAGCTCAGTTTGTAACTTAAATTTCTGTCAGTGCGGAAACAACGTAGCAACTGGTATTCGTATTCCAAAATGGTACTTATTTTGTTATTTATAATAAATTGCGTTAATTATTTGTAGAATTAGGCGAAAAATTAGATTAACCTTCCAGCAGGCGCGCTTCGCAATTTTACATGAGCACGCGCGCATCGTAGTTTTTATGACATCCGTTATTTTACCTTTTTTGTCACGAAAAACGACAGATAGTAAATATTGATAATAAATTTGTAAAAAAATAAAATATTAATCTTATTATTGCAAAATACAAATGAGATCACGTTCAAATATAAGTAAATTATTTTTAAGTTCTTATGTTAGTGAGATGGAATGCAATAATGTATTTCATTATAAAAATTTTTTTATTTATTATTTAATAATTATATTTTAAAATCGAGCTAATTTTAATATTCATCAAAGACAAGTACAGACAATAAAAAAGGAAAACATCTTGGTAGAAAAAAGTAAGTTTAGCATTACTTACTACTGCAAGGAAATGTACTTCTTACTGGTTACAAAAACGCACTTTAAACTAACTTTAAAGTTTTTATTTATTTCTTAAAAAATAGAAATAAAAGAAAATAAGGAATGGAAATCGCTATTGTTCACCCATCCAAAGGTTTCCTTGTCTTCCTTTTCTTCAGCAGATAATTCTTGAAGAATCCGAGCAATATCAGCTGGTTGCACATATTGTTTTGCCATGAAAACCGATATAAAATTTACAGAGCCAAATGTATTCAAATAATACACGGCAATTAATAACACAAAATTACGAAATATTTGATTAAAAAATATTTTCCGAATTTTAAAACACGACCACGTGCGTGTCGTAACTTTTATTAAAAAGCTGCCACGTAGCACAAAAGCCCACTTAAAAAAAGTCAAATGACTTCCTGTTGGCACATTCCATGATGTGGGTAAGGGTAGAGAGAAGGAATAGAAATTACCTTCAGACGTCTCAGCTTCGATATGCGAAAAATGTGCATTAAAATCTGAATTTGCGTAAATTTTGCGCATACGCGAGTGCTGGAAAGTTAAAAATCAATGACAATCCTGAGAGAGTGATATATTTTTTTTTCTTCGTCCAGAATATTGAATAAAGACAAACCCATGGAAACTAAGAAAAAGAGAGTCAAGAAACCATTACCGTGAAGAAAGTTTCAACTATTAAACGACACTATGAATCTTCGCACAATCAGTGAAACAGTGAAGTTTCACAGCTGAGAAATCATTTCATAAAGCAGTCATCGTTCTTCACTAGTAGAGATACAGTAAGTGACCAAAACATTCGTGCTAGCTACCAGTTGTCAAAAATAATACCAGACAGACTGAATAAACGTTTTACCGATGTAGAGTTTTTCACACAATTAATGTTGAAGTTAGTTGATGTTGTTTGCACAAAAAAGAGGAATTTGTTTCTCCGATCAGCTTATAAGCAAGAACCGTAACAATGAGAACTGAAGAAATGGCTGCAAATGCCGAAAGTAGCTTGGAGAACATTTTGGAAATTCTGGAGTATTATTACATGGTAATCGATTAAAACACATAGTTTAAGAAACACAATGGACTTAAACCGCACACAAACACTGCCAACATTTAAAGTCCAACATTTGAAGCTGTAAAATAAATTGTACAATTTGTATGAGGGACACTAACACTGGAAAAATAATTTTGAAAGTTTAAATTAAATGCATTATTAGATTAATCTTGATTTATCAAAACTTTCTAGAGTGATCCCAGATGGAGCCCAGCAATAGTTGCAAAGGAAAGGTTGGTTGCAATGCCCCAAGAGCACATTGGTATTGATAACAAAACTTATCAAATATATTTTTTTTTCTTCGTCCAGAATATTGAATAAAGACAAACCCATGGAAACTAAGAAAAAGAGAGTCAAGAAACCATTACCATGAAGAAAGTTTCAACTATTAAACGACACTATGAATCTTCGCACAATCAGTGCAACAGTGAAGTTTCACAGCTGAGAAATCATTTCATAAAGCAGTCATCGTTCTTCACTAGTACATTATTCATAGGAAAATTCTGATTTTTAAGGAAATGAGGGACGTGCTTACGATAACAGTGAATTTAATTTTGTGAAGAAGATTAAATCAATTCCGATTCCGAGAATCTAAAAGAAACTGGAGCAGAGTTTGATGATCTTACATATTTTTCAAATTTTCAATGGCTTAACCGCAGAAAATTGCCTGAACGAGAATGTGAGAAAAGAGCTTTCGATGCTTTTAAAGAGCAAAGATCAAGATACTTCTTACTTTTAAGATCCTACGTGGATTGTCGAGTTATCTTATTTAATAGACAGAGAGTCACATGAACACTTTAAATCTCGAAATTTAAAGAAATAACAAGCTTAGTCGAATTACTGCTTTTAAATGATATCTTCGACTATGGGAATCACGACTTTAAAAGAAAAACTATACTCACTTTTTAAGCCTCCGAAACCACAACATAGATGTAATACCAGACATTTTTCTGAGCTACATCAAACATATAAGAAGCGAGCTGTCCTCCCGTTTTGCTGATTTTTGGCGACATGAAAATCTATTTGAACTTATTTGGTACTCTTTGCAGAACAAAAGTGGAGTAAGTGCGAGAAGAATATCAGTTAGAGTTAATGGATTCACAATGCGAAGAATTTTTGAAATCAAATATTTCATTTGGAATCCACTGCTGGCTTCTACAAAGATCATGTTTTGCCAAGTGGAAAATAATAATAATAAAAAAGATCCTGACTAATGCGAAATGGATGATAACTTGTTTTGGAAGTAATGTGCACGTGAATTGCTTTTTCCAAAAATGAAATATACTAAAAGTCAATTAAGAACCAGTTTTAATGACGACCACCTGGATGATGTTTTACTTCTGTTATTGACAAATATTTCACCTTATGTAGAGAAGCTGTATTACAATAAGCAGAAACAAGTATCTCATTAATTAATTTGTCTACTCTAACGGTTTTTAATATGTAGCAGGAAATTTGCAATTTTGTTGCTTATGATTATATAAAATTGTATCAATATCCTTGTTTTTATTACACATCCAGAAATACTATACTTTATATTTAACAACATAGCACTCTTCTGAAAATTTTGTATAGCTGTTAGGCACTTTATAACAAAAAGTTGGCAATCAGTGCGTTAGCTCAAACGTTGTTTTACCCCTTCAAGATGGTTATATTGTTTTGCATTTCACATGCAAAATTACGTTCTAGTAAAATGAAATTCTTGAATATGATCATGTCGGTTGAATGATCTATAAGCAGCATTTATAATCCATGCTTTCGCGACGTATTGCTACTTAGCGAAACATATCATATTATCATTCAAAGCATGAGATCTTTAATTTGTATCGAAATTTTATCAGCTTGTTATTGACGATTTTTTATTCGAGCGGTGCAGTTTCCAGTCAAGACGAGGGCATTGATCTTTTTTCCCCAACACTGCTTAAAATAAACTAAAGTCTCTACAATGGCGCCCGATCTAAAAAAGGGGTGGACAAAAGGATTTGGCAATAGCGTCTCCTAATCCTCAGTCGCCCTTTAAAAGGGAAAGTATATGTGGTTTTTTCTTCCTCCTTCCAGCATGTCTTCATGACGTAACGGTTGCACACTCGACACGTATTCGAGAGGTCCACGTATTCGAGACACGTACACGACACGTATTCGAGAGGTCTTCGAGTACCGGCGAGGGTATTGTTCTTTTATCATATATCCTGCTCGAAAAAATTCTAATGTCTTTACAACCCTATCAACTATAAGGTATTTAAAACTTATTTTATCCAACATAAAATCATGTAACTAGAGTAAATGATATTTTGGGTTCTAAAATTATATATTATGTTATATACAATCTGAGAAGAACTACTATTATGCATGAGTCATTTTTATATATTTTACAGGGAAAATTCATTTATTTGAAAACTTAAGAAACACAGATTGTCACATTAAGATATTCCCCCACACACCACCACCACCAACACAGTTGGTGTCCGCCGGTAACATCGCGGCAAAAACACCGCGAACGAAAACGTCGCGGAGAAAACAACGCAAGGCGAAAACGTCGTGCTGCAAAACATCGTGGGAGAAAACATCGCAAAGAGAAAACATCGCAGTTCTAAACCATCGTGGTACAAAATATCGTCGTCAAAAATAAAGCGTTTCAAAAACTTCGCAGTTTTAAAACATCGTTGTCGAAAATATCGCGGTAAAAAAAAAAAAAAAAAAAAAAAAAAAAAGTATCAACAAATTATCGCAGGACGATAACTTCCCAGACATGCTTTTTTCAGGCTTTAAAATTGTAAATAGATATTCGAATAATGATTTGTGAGCGCAAGATGGAAAGAAAGATTTTTACTTTCACATTTCTGATTAACTAATAGATTTTGCTGAAAAACGAAGAAGGAAACTTAAGAATAAACTGAAGCAGAACAAGAAATAATTTTCATTATAAGAGTATTAGATTTAACAAAAGTGAAAAAAAAAATAATCTCATAATTAACTTCGCAATTTTTTAATAGATAAGATCATGCAATTACTTATCTTCCTTTTTCTAATCTTTTTAGATTATACTTTTAATGAAAAATTACCAGTAAAAACTATATTAAAAATGATTTATTAATGACCTTCGTTAGTTAACTATGTCAGTTTAAAATTCTAATTAGGTGCTATAAGTTGCCTTAATTTTCTATGCTTAAATTTCCTTCTTACTTTTTCAGCAAAAAATTATTAGTTAATAAAAATATAAAAGTAAAAATTATCCTTCTTTCCATCTTGCACTCATAAATCATTATGAAAATATCCATTTAGAGTTACTAAAGCCTGAAAAAAGCATGTCTGGGAAGTTATCGTCCTGCGATGATTTGTCGATACTTCATTTTTTACCGATGTTTTTAAACTGCGAAGTTTTTGAACCGCTTTATTTTCGACGACGATATTTTGTACCACGATGTTTTAGAACTGCGATGTTTTCTCTTTGTGATGTTTTCTCTCACGATGTTTTGCAGCACGACGTTTTCGCCTTGCGTTGTTTTCTCTGCGACGTTTTAGTTAGGGATGTTTTTGCCGCGATGTTTTCGTCTGTAACCACACAGTTACCACCCAAAGAGATAGTGTTTGTAAACTCTAACAAATTGTTGTTTAAAAAATAAGTCCTAACATGGTAGATTCTGGTAAACAGATGTGAAATACTTTTTATTGATTAAATTATTAGTAAATAAGTATAGCGATTTATTATCTCCCAAAATGTAACTCTGCGTTCCTTAAAATGAAAGAAAAATTTTGAGGTCGTGACGTTAA
Organism: Stegodyphus dumicola; assembly: GCF_044657685.1. NCBI lineage: Eukaryota > Metazoa > Arthropoda > Arachnida > Araneae > Eresidae > Stegodyphus > Stegodyphus dumicola. The sequence goes on from NC_140769.1 coordinate 137,575,156, forward strand.
AAAAAATCATTGAAGTTAAAAATATTCAAAAAAATGTAAGTACTTTAAACTAAATTTTGATAATTTATTATATATTATTTAGTTAACCGAGTTTATCTGATACTTTGTACTTTGAATTACAATGTGTCGACGATACCCTTTATTCTGAATTTTAGAAGCAACCACTCGGTGATCGTCGTTCGATAAGTTTGTTGATTAACTCAATCATCGAAGAAATAGGGAAAAAACATCCATTCCCGCTACCCCATTTCCTTTAAAAAGTAGATAATGCCTTTCCAGCAGAAAATATTCGAATTTCGATAGTTTCAATAAATTCTATATTCAGGCAGGGAACATGATGTACTTGCTGTAGAAACTGTATTGCACCAGATGGCGCTGTGTGTGCTCTAAGTACTTGGACTAGTGCAGAACCTTGATGATTGCGAGAGATGTAACACGAACGCGAAACACTAACTAAAGTTTATATGTGCTTCTCTTTGTTTGTAAATGTATTTAATTGTGTCGTAAATAAAATATAGAGAAAGTGATAAAAGGCGAGAATGCGTCTGACAAGTAAGCGAAATTTCTTTATATTTTGATTTGAATTCAGTTTTAGCGATAAAGAATGTATATGCGTATTTACACTTGCTTTGTATTGTAGAGACATTAGGAATTTTTTGGAAGCAGGTAAGATGAAAAAGGAGCAATTGCCTTCGCTGGGAATCGAACCGCGGACCTCTGGATTACCGGCCCCACATGCAGAACCACTACACCACGAAGGCACGCTAAGAAAAGTGGGAGAAATACCTTATATACTCCTCCTTGTAAAGGGCGACTGGGGATTTTAGGGGGTCGCCAAATCCTGGGTGAAGAGAATCATCATCCAACATCCTTTTAGTTCGGGCGCCACTCTAGAGACATTAGGTATTTTTTTGGAAGCCGGAGAGACGAAAAATTAGCAACTGCCTTCGCCGGGAATCGAACCACGGACCTCTGGAATACCATCCCAGGGTGCAGAACCACTACACCACGAAGGCACGTTAAGAAGGTGGGAGAAATACCTCATAGTATGACCCTTCAATCGATTTGAGCATGTTTCTATTTCATCACTTTTGCATATAATTTTAACAGAAATCTGGAATTTCATAGCTTTTTAAATCTATGAAAAAACATGCGAAATTATCAATGCAGGTTTTCAAAAAGACAGATTTTTTTTCATTTCTTTTAATTTTTTAAAACACTTTTGGAGGTAGAATTGAAAAAGTAAAGTACTTTGTGTGATAAATTCTTCACTGCCAAATCTGAATAGATATTTTAATTCACATCTATGTATAAAGTAACTTTGATTTTTTTTTTCATATTTTACGTATAATAGAAACCGATACATTTACTTGCGGGAAAATATCTCCAACCGAAAGTGGAAAGATCTAAAAATAAGAATTAAAAGAGAAAAGGTAAAAATATCGAAAACTAATCATCAGCGCTTGTTGATCAAGCTCTAATCAGAAGGATATGGGATAGAGGGGAAGAGGAAACATTGAAAAGGGAGAAAAAGCTGAGTCTGAAGTTTCTATAAAGTTGGAGGTTTTTTATTTATTTATTTATTTATTTTTACCCTTATCATTTCACTTACATCGACAAAATACTGGAAAGTTATCTGATATCTGTTGACTTTGCTCTATTTTCCTTTTCTTTCCATTTCTTTTTTCTTTTACTTTTTGATCATTTTCATGTAATCATCTAGGAGAATAACAACAGAATAAATCTTTTACTACATTCTATAGAATAAGTAGAATTCCTTGAATGAGTAAACTTACGTTCTATTATGTTTGGCTTTAGTATTCTGTAGCGGCTAACCGATTATTTTGAAAAATTACACCACCAACAAAAAATCAGTTTAGAGGAATGAAATGATGTAGACAAAGTATTTGTCTGGGCAATATATTTTATCTGATAAATGTTTCAAGGTCACAGGAAATGAGGAAAAAGAATTATTTCAAATGCGAAATGGTGCTGCATTTTTAACTGCTGTAGTCACCATGATGTTAAACACAAGCATCCCATTATGTCATACAGATGCAGTATAATATTTTGTGGAATGGAGTTTCATGTTTTTTGCACTAGGTCAGTCAAATCAGCAATAATCCCTGCTGGTTGCATATGACGCTGAATCTCCCACACATGCTGGGTAAAAGAAATATCGGATGGTCTCTCAAGCCTACATAACATGTCGACACTCTTTACAGTACTTCGTGTAGTAGTAATTCCTGTAGAGTAATTCTACGACTTGTTAATATCTTTGAATTTTTAGTTTAGTTCTTCTTATTTCAGTTACCGTTTGAGTGAGGCGTAGTGTGCTAGCGTCAAGTCGACGCATTTTGAATTTTAAAGAGTTAATAAAGGGTTATTTTTACCCTTCTCCTGTGTAGTCCCTGCACGTAACTCCAGATAAAAGAACACTTAAAAAAACTCCAGATGTAAGCAGCACAATATCGTGGGAGACAAGATAACACAAAAAAGGAAAACAGGAAATAACGTTACTACTAAGGATTGGTCCTTTAAGAAAGGTCAGTTTCGAAAATCGGCTGCGAATCACTTCATTGTCTGGGTATAACGAACAGAGATTTACGTGTTACGTGTTAACTCACCCTTCTTTACGTTTCTACGAGTGGTTGAAAAACAAAGGTTATTTTGAGAATAATGTCAAAATCTATTTTCAATCCGGACTAAATCGAGAATAAAATTCTCAAGGCTCTTTTGGGACAAAGCTATTTTTGCCCATCATCCTTGCAATGGTATGTAGATAATAAACCTATGGCAGCGTAACTTACGTAATGATCCAAGTATTTTGGAAAGATAGATCCCGCTAAGGAATTTCTAACACAAGAATAATAAAAAGAGGTAAATAAATTAAATAAAGATATTCAAGCTTATCCCATAGAGCAAAGAATATTAGAATGACAGACGAGATTCATAACAAATTTATGTCTCTATAACAGATGTATTACCACTAGATACCTTCAAGATTATGTCCAACCCTGTTTAAGTGATTTTCCGATACATGACCTTCTTCTAGATCTTAAGGTAATCGATTCCTTCTTCTCTCCCTCTCAACTGAACTAATGAGGGTGTTTGATCACTTGACCACTATGCGCCCGGGGTGATAATCAGCGAGCTTTCTGAAGAGTCGATGGATTCAGAGCAGGCCCTTGATGAGGCTCGAAAGCCCTCAGTTCGATATAATTGCCTAATTCTTTCATCGTTATCTCGCTGGATTTTAATCCGAGGAAGGATTCTTAAGGACTTCACTGTATTTTATTTTACACATTTCTTAATACTTCACCGGGATTTCCACTGTGTGAATTCCAATTCCACTGTGACTCTGCTGTGTGGGATTATGGAGCTATGTGCAACTGCTCTAGGTCAAAATCAAAATGCGAAATAAGTTTTGAAAGACATATAAGCCGCAAAGGTATATATGCCTTATAAGTAATCAAATATTAAAACATTATTTTTATTTCTGCCTAAATAGAGATATCCCAAAGTATTTTTTAAACTTACAATTAATACGTGTTAACTTTTTGGTGTCAGAAAATTTGATATAATCAAAATGAGCATTATTCGTTCTAGAATATCTTCTTCAACACTGCAGAAGAAATCAGAAAACGTCAATATTATTTCAAAGGGAGAGGATGGGCAAGTAGTATCAGTCGAAAGTTTCACATCATCTCGTGTCCGTGGCTTTGTTCAAACTTGTTGGAAATCTGCAGCACTGTCCCTACATTTCATCCACTGCTGCTCTGTTGTTGCTGCATCATTCTTTCTTCAGATTACTCACATTTCCTTCCTCATCATACTTTTCCCAGTTGTTACATCTTTCTTCCATCATCTTTGAACATATCGTACATTCTCAATTTTCTGATAATAACTTAACCCTTTGAAAGGTACCCGCATATAATATATACCGGTTGTTTGTCAATTTTTTAACCTCGGAGAAAATGCTAATTTCTCTACACCAAAAGCTATAATTGTAAGTTTCTAGTGTTTCCTTTCGATTTTAAATGGCCGAACCACCCTATGAATGCTCAATATTTTGCAGTTATGAAATTAATATACCTCATTCCAAGGTATCAAGCTTGAAAGTCGGTATATAAAATTGAATTTAGTTAATCGCTCCTGTGAGAAGGAACATCGCTTATAATATGCACAAGTTCCGTGTGGGTCTAATAAGATACGAGTTACCTTTTAACCCGCGGGAAAGCGCGTGGGGTGTATCATGCCCCAACCCTACATAAAAGTGGAATTTTCCTAATTTGTGAAACTGAAATTCTGTGCTGCTTTCAGTAGCTGATTTCTAGTTGTGGTTGACGCTCAGAACCGCTTTTTCTTTGTCTGCGTGTTTCGGAAAAAGATTTATTGTTATTGTTGGAACTGGGGAACGACACACCCCACGCGCCTGTCCGCGTAAGTGTTTTTCTGACTGAATATTTAGCTCAAATTTATTTCTAGAGTGTAAGAGTAAATATTTCTACTAGCAAGTGATTTTAAAGTACTTGACATTAAATTCTTAAAATTTTCTAACTGCATTATGGTAAAAAGAATGACTCCCTATGAATTGGAGATGCAACGCTTGTGAGATTTATTAGAAATATTTGAAAGCGATGAAGATTGCATTTCGGAAACTGAAGATGAAGCTAGAAATATTTTCTACGCTGTTTTGGTTTCGAAAAAGATAAAACATTAATTCCTGATGTTCCTAAAAAAGAAAAAACTGTTCTTATGCTTTCAACATTATATAACGATCATATTATAGATGATACTATTGGAGAAAATAAAACGTCAGGAATTATATGTTTTTATAATATAATTTTTATAATTTATAATAAAGGAGCAGTGGATATGGGGGATGAAAAAGCCAATTATTCAATTGCCAGAATAACAAGGAGGTGGCCAATGGTAATTTTCTTTCCTGCACTGAATGCTGCTGTAATAAATGCTTGAATTATATTACATTCAACTGCTAATCCACCAACCAGAAACAGAAGTCTGTTTTTGAAGAACTTAGCATTACAATTAATGAAAAAAAGTCTTGAACAAAGATCAGAGATTAATGCTTTACTAAGAAACTGACGTACTGCATACAAAACAAAAGCAGAATCAATTCTTTCGACGAAGAATTAAAACGAATACATGAAATTCGATACAACTAAGTATGAAAAATGTGATAATTTTTTTGCATTTGCGCCAAGGACAGAAGAACATGAATGCAATGTTTAAAATGTGAAAACATTCTGTGCCAAGAACACATGAATGTATTTCGTTCAAAGTGCGAAGAAATAAAATAAGCATTATGTATTAGAGATGCAATGAAACTTAAAGGCATGATGTTTATTTTTTTATTATTTTCATTTATCTTAATTTTAACTCTAAGATTATTTTGGAAATTAATTTTTTGAAATCCAATTATTATTCGCGTATTTATAATACACGAGAACAAGAAAAACAGCTTTAAAGCGAAATAAAACTATTTTTATCGTATTTTAAATATTGGGGTATGTGACACCCCACGCGCCCGCTCTAGTAACTTTTCTTGGTGCGACTTCCGCCGGGTTAAATAAAAGTTTTCTTTGCGACTTCCGCCGGGTTAAATAAAAGTTTGCTGCTTTTCTAAAAATTCCTTATGAGTGATTAATTTATACAGAAGGAACTAATATATGCAATTATATAGCAGGTAATTACAGTCATTAAATTTACATAACACGATGGTGAACTATAAATTACAAATTACTCGTAAGGAACTTGCTTCGAAATCTTTACAATAAAATTTTTATTAGAATATGATTTTCGTCCATTTTTTACATAAAGTATATGCAATACTGTTATTATTGCACGCTGTGAATTCATAGAGATCTTAAATAACCATAGCTAGCAAACTTTCTTTGACTCTATTCTTATATGCGCCCTAAGATCACCAAATGTGGCGATATGTGTTCTGCGCTGGTTTTTGGCACGATTGCGTGTTGTATGGCAACCCTTTTGACGTTGAAAATTCTTTTGGAGTGGTTTAATTGCTCGTTGGTTCGTGTCGTGCGTGCTTTGAAAGGGCCTATGTTGCAATGATAGACGGGGTGACAAGATTTCAGTCGCGTATTTTAAATTGTGTGGAAAGTAAATTTAGCATTAAAAGGTACGATGTTGGAGTTGCTAACGAGTCTTTTGTTCACGGGAGTAATTATGAGGATCGAAATGTATTTTTGGAATTTGTGTGGGACTTTTAAAACGGAGTCCGAGATGCGGAGCTGCTATGAGAACTCGGACGAAGAAGGGCGTTTCTGATAGTTCTTGTGTGGATTTGCAGTCAAATGCTTGCTGGTAAAGTATGCGGCTGTCAGCAAACTTTTAAGGTTTGGATCGAGGTTTTCGTGTAGTAAGTTAACTTTGGAGGAAGTTTTTATCGTTACTTTCGAAATTTTGAATCGCAGAAAGACATGTGATATAGCTAAATCGTGGCACTTTTGTTCATAGACATTGTGTGACTGGCGAAATTTTATTAACGAATGTATTATGATAAGTGCATTTTATTTTACTGTTTTTATTCTGTAGAATATTATGTTCATTGTATTTTTTACTATGACTGTCTGTTGTTATTGTTGTTTTTTGAATTGTTTGTAATTTTAGTTATTTTAGTTTATTTTATTGATTTGTGCAGAATGCCTAGATTGTGCAATACGTAAATCTTTTTTTTAAGTTTAAACAGGATGCTGTGTACATGGTATTCTTTGAAATTTGTTGTTATGTTAATTTATTAAAGTGAGGTGTGCGTAGTTCGTAGATTCCTTCGCTGGCTAGATTGTGCAATCCATAGATTTTTTTTTTTTTTTTTTTTTTTTTTTTTAAGTTAAAACATATTGCTGTGCACATAGATTCTTGTGAAATATTTTTGGTTAAGTTTTTGCTATCTAAATTTTTTATTTTAGTTTCGGATTTTTAGCTTAAATTGTGTTCAAAACGTGGTTTTTGCGTGTGCGAAAACCGCGTTTTTGGAGACATTTTAGGCTTAAAATTCGAAATGAAGACAAAAAATTTAGATAGTAATATGGCAGCGTGGAGTTTATTGCCAAAAATGTTTTGTGAGAAATTTGGCGACCTGAGGGAGCATTAAAGAGTAGTTCTCTTCCTTTTAATAAAAGAAAGTAAGAACTGATACTTTACTGACATACATAACAGCTCCTACCTGGAAAGTTAAACGGCTATGAATTGCTGAACAAAGATGAAGTCTATTTCTCCCTAAGAAGTCAGGAATATTGCATATTTGCAAAATTCCTTTCAAAGCAAAATGTAAAAGAATAATCACTAATCAGAAGATTGAACAGTGTAAAACAGACATGAGGTCGATCCTACCACTACAACTACTGAGCTCGATAGCTGAATGCCTGCCTTTAACAGCCTACTGTCCAGGTGGAGATTACTAAAGGCGGAGGGTGAGCATTCTTAGAAGTTTCTCAAAAATAACTCCTAGGCTTCAAACACGCTTTACAGAAACTCCAAGAATGTCACCAAATTGGTGAGAAATCGTTAGAGTTCATCCGCTTGGCTACAAATGCCCAGTAGGAGGGTTTCTGTCCATATCTCCTGTTTTAAAGTTATCTTTAAAATTCAAACGTCAATTGAATAAGAATTAAAAGATCTGAAATATAATATTGAAATAAAATCATAAAAGGGGACTTCGTAACCAAAGATTCAAAATTAATGAAAATACATAATAAGTAAACATAAAACTATTATGCAAAATGTACAAATAAAATAAATAAAGAAATTAATAGAAAAATTTCACAGTAAATTCAAAATACTTAAAAAACCAAGTTACAAGAAAATAAATATGAATATTTAGAAGGCATACAATGTACTTTAAATGCTTTGTTGACATTTAATTTTCTGAAGGTGGCAGGGGTTCCACGAAGAGGAATTATGGTTTTATGAACTATCTAAAGCGAAAAATTTTGGAAATTATTAGTATCATATTAGCCCATAGGCAAGTGAAAATGCGGTACGCAGATTTATCCAAAGCATCTAATAGCAGCGTCAGACAATATTTTTTGGTTCCACGATTTCAGTAATGGACGCAAAATGCATAACGATACCAATTTTTACAGCCCCGTTCAAAAAAACAATTCATTTGAAGATTTTAATTTCATTACGGCTGCAGAGACATTAGGGGTTTTGATGCAGGGAAGTGAAGAATTCCACAGTGTATTTCTCTAGGCCTCCCGAATACACGTCGAGTGTGCTTCCAGTTACACCATAAAGGAAGACGGAAAGGAGGGAGAAAATACCTTATATACTCTCCTTTTAAAAGGTAACTGGGGATTAGGGAACCCAAACACCAAATCCCAGTGACGGAGTTTTCGAAGCAAGGAAACTAAAGAAATCACTAAAGCTATCGCTGCGATTTGAAGTCTCGAATATGCGTCGAGCGTGCTTTTAGTTACACAGCGAAGATATACGGAAAAGTTTGGTTTTGTTTATTGAGATAGCGACGAAGAACACTACCGCTATTTGCCTGAAGGAATACCTTCGTGGAGGACTTCGGAAACTGGTCCTATACACGTTACATCGAGAAGAGGTTCGTATACCCGTTACACATTGGGAAAACCACGAAAACAACCATGCCGCCAGCTTATTCGCCTTAAATCGAACCCAAGTAGAAATTAGCAGTGTTCAGCGTCTTTACTGCTCGGCCGCTTGTGAGCCGCATGAGGAAAGCAGGGAAAAAATACCTTATGGAGTGTAATACTTTAAAAAAGTATTATAATACAATTTTTTTAAATTAAAATATTAACAAAAATTAAGGGAACATTTCCTTTCTAGAATATTTTGGTCCAAATAATTTTTCTAGAAGGGTCTGCCTATCAGCAACCGAACGATAACATAGATAATTACTGATCGTTTTACCTACGTTCATATCTTGGCGGACTTGTTGGCTGCCTGAGAGTTCTCATGATTTTCTTTACTTTTAGCATGAATACCACACTGCTTCTATTAAAATACTCTTCAAATATGCCTTCCTTCCTTTAGAAAGAAAGTCATAATAAACCAAAATAAAAGGATTACTTGATATTTCCAGTTAGAAAATACATACAAAGCTAGCCAACGTGTATTTCTGCATTGTGTAATGTATAGTTTCTACAATGTGTAATTTTGCTCTTTATTTAAGCCCGTTGTATCAACAACTATGTCTTAAATAACCAAGTTATGTACCATATAATCAAATTATGCCTTATTATCATCAATTACATATGCAGAATCTATATTTAATTGTCAAGAGCAATGTACAGCATAATAGGGTGAATAGTGTATTAAGTGTAGCAATGAATTTGTAAATGTGCCTTAAGTACGGTGCAATGATCAATGCAATGCATGTTATGATATGTAGAGTGTAACGAATATGTGTACCAATGTGTTAAAATGCTATGAAACCAGGATAAAAATGGGTATAATTGAAATTATACTCACCAGAAGAATGTTTAATTACAAAGTTATTTTGGTATGTTTTCAGAGTGCAGCGAAATTTCCGCTACAATGAGCATTTAGAATAATGTGATTCCATCAGAAGTACTATGAAACGTATTGTGTCTTCAGATCTGTTACCTATACTTTGTACGTTCTACTTTAAGCAACGCAAGAAGAATAATCTGATACTTTGCTCTTTGTTATGAATATAATATCTTGATTTTGGAATGTAGCTTTAGATAGTTGCGGGATCTGGACGATACACGATTAGTGTACGGAAGCTGCCCTGGACCTGCTCTCACCTGTCACGTGATAAAGAAATCTAGCAATTTGAAAGCAATAAATAACTATAAAAAATACTATAAAATATGACTATAACTAAATGAGCATAAAAAATAATATATAAAACAATACATGAAAATGCCTTAGCAATATGGTCCTTAAATTAAGACACAATAACACGCCGAATAAATACTAATTCAGAAGTCAAACAACAAAATCAGCGTTATACTAGTCCTGTGAAAATTTTGTAAATATAACGCTGTTTTGTTGTTTGACTTCTGAATTAATATGGACCTTTTTTCTTTCATTTTAATAATCACTTGATATAATTTTAAATACACTTATTTATTTATGAAAGCTATTTCGAACGTCACACATTATCTGCTTGCGGGGGGGACACAGAAAATTTTTCAATAGTTGTAAATTGATTTTGAAGACTTTAAACTAATTTCATAATGTGGTTAAAGAAGTTTTAAATACTCTATATTTTTATAAAACCTCCCCTTTGTAGTGCTAGTGTACATTTATTTATTTACTATTAGTGCTATAACTTACTTGTGTAAGCTGTGGGACACTAGGAGTTACAATTAGTGTTGAATAAAAGAGAGAGAAAACCACGAAAATGCTAGTTAATTCAGTCGAAATACTAGTGATCAGCGGTTTTATTCGCTCTGCATTTGTCGGGTCTCAGTTATTCCTAAAATATATTAATATGAGTGTCACAAATATTTATTATGAATATGAATGAGTTTGTTTTGAAAATTAGCTACTTGCATTGAAAAACGTCGTCATCTAAGATATTAAGAGGGTTTCTATTTATACTTCTGGCATAATAATGAAAAATCAAATGTTTATTATCGAAATCGGTTTTATTGTTTTCAAAATATTCTCCATGAAGATCAATACCCTTTTGTAGCACCTTTTCCACTCTGCTTGAGGTAAATCCAAAACATGCGTTTTGAATGCATCAACCGCTTCTTCAAGTGTTGCAAATCGCTGGCCATGTAATTTATTTTGGATATGAGGGAATAAAAAAAAAAGTCATTGGGGAATGACCTGTGAATTTGATGTTTGGACATGTCAAAAACGGACATGATGCTCGCATTGTTCTGATGAAAAATGATTAACATCTGCTTTTTTCGAATTTTTCCGATGACTTCTGGCAAACAAATGGTCGTGTACCATTCAGATTTTACTTTCCTGCGTTACTCTAAACCACTGCCGCCACGGGACCGGTAATGCCGAAGAAACAGTCAACCATTTTGCTTCGATGTGTTTCTTCCTCCAACAACTTTTGTTGGATATGATTCGTCTTGAAAGACCCAAACAGTCATCTGCTGTTTTGTTTCGAACTCATATGCATAGATCCATGATTCATCACCTGTGCAGGTGTTATACACAGTCTTTGATGCAACTTGAAAGTATTTTTTCAACATTTCCTTGCACCAATCGACACGAGTCTTGAGTGTTTGTAAGATCATGCGGGATCTAACACGAACAAATCTTTTTACGGCCAAATGTTCATACTAATGCCCAAAGATGCCTCAATCTCACGATATGTCACATGACAATCTTGCTTTAACAGTTCTCGAACTGCATCTATATTTCCTGGCACAACAACCGGTTTTGGACGACCTTCACGGAATTCCTCCTGGAGCGAACGTCAAGCACGATTGAATTCGTTATAACAGTTTCTTACGATGCTGTAGGATGGTGTTTTATCGCTGTATAAAGAATTAAGTTCATCGAAGCACTCTTGTCTTGATATTATACATAAAAAATTATGTTAAATAATCGCACGAAAATGTTCACGAGTTAACTCCATTTTTTCCCGAGATTAATTTTTCAGTTTACTGTAAACATACAAATCACGCTAAAATACCAAAACGTTCTGAAGAATTTATGGTTAAAAATAAACTTTCGACTAGAATAATCTGCGGTCGTATAGCGACAATTACTGTTGCCAAGGCTAAAAATATTAATAGCGACCTTTAACTGCTTATATTTTGAATTCATATAGTTTAAATAATAGCTTCAAAATATCGCCAATCCGGTTTATATAATTTACAGCTATGTTCTAGAATAATTAAGGTTTTTCTCGATTAAGGAAATGAAAATGCGTTCTCTTGGAGTTAATTTCCGATGAAATAATATTAAAAAATTTCTTTTTTTTTCTTTTTTACAGACTCCTTAGTTTTTATACAGTGATGGAAAAAATATCCATACCTCATGCATAAAGTTTTTAAGCCAATCCGCTTTATGCTAATGAGCTTACAAATATATGTGGAAATAATAAAATCAATTACCTAAATTTGATATATTTCCTGTAAATAAATTAATTTAATAATATCTATTTAAACACAAGAAATGTTTAAAATTGTAAAGAAAAGAGTATTCAGATGCTTAAAAAACTTCAACCTCCTAGAATGCGAGGCTTTCTTTTTCATCTTTTTCCTCCGTTATCATAACAACTAATTATAAAATCTGCTTACTTCTGCGGAATCTGCTTCTTCCTGTGTGTGCATTTTTATATTTTCTTGGGAAAATGAACAATAAAACAAGTGAAACGCCAGTTGACATCCAAAATTTGATTGTAAAATTGCTGAGAAATGGAGAATCTCTAGAAGGAAATGTGAAGAATGGTAAATAAAATACATGTTACTGTGCAGTGTGATGTAAAGAAGTTTAAAAAACTGAAAAATGAGAATAGCTCTGAGAGACCATCGATGCTAAAAGGAAAAGAAACGAAAAATTCATTTGGAAGGACATTGAATTGAATACTTTTGCAAGCTCCTCTTCAGTTGCAATAGAGTTTCAGGAAGCTACCAGAAATCAAGTTCACTCTAGGACAATTTGAAATTTTATTAAAAAGATCAGAATATGATACTCGATTAGTTAGATAAAACAATTCCTAAATAAAAGTAATAGAGGGAAGGGACTAGAATTTGCAAAATAATTCATTAAGAAGCTTGAAAACTTTTGGCACCAAGTTATTTTTTTGGATGAAAGAAAGTTTAACGTTCGGCAGTTAGATGCAGAAGAAAGCTACCGAAACCATGAACAAAAATACAGTGGATGGACAAAAATATGGAAACACCTTGTGAAATGCATGTTTGAAAAGAAAAATTGATTTTAATGAAATATGTAGGTGGCGCTGGCGTTTTTGACTACTGACGCCACCTATACAACTTCGTAAATGTGCTAAACAGTTCAGTTTTTGTCGGAGTACTGTTATGTGAGGTTGTCATTGCATTATGTCAGAGTTAAGAGACTTCGAACGTGGGCAAATTGTTGGAGCACGTATGGTAGGTGCTTCCGTAAGCAAGGTAGCCGAGGTGTTTAGTGTTTCAAGAGGTACTGTATCGAAGATTTATTCCGCATATTTGGAAAGCGGAAAAACATCATCTGCTAAATCACAGCGCGGACGAAAGTGTGTCCTGAGTGATCGTGACAGACGATCATTAAGGGCAATTGTGACGAAAAATAAGAAGACCACAGCTGCAAAAGTTACTGCTGAAATGAATGTTGTGTTACCGAACCCTGTGAGTACCAAAACAATTAGAAGGGAGCTTCATAAACAGGGAATTGCTGGTCGTGCTGCAATTGAGAAGCCACTCATCAGTGATGCTAATGCCCGTAACAGGGAAAGGTGGTGTTTAAGTCATAAAGCGTGGACTATAGAGCAGTGGAAGCGAGTAATATGGTCTGACGAGTCTTCTTTCACATTGTTTCCCACTTCTGGCCGAGTTTACGTCTGGAGAACGCCATCTCAAGCCTAGAATACAGACTGCTTGTTGCCAAGAGTGAAACATGGCGGGGGTTCTGTTATGGTTTGGGCAGCCATATCGTCGTTCTCTGCTAGCCCCATGATAACTGTGTCAGGGCACATGACTGCCAAGACTTATGTGAACATTTTGGCCGATCAAGTTCATCCCATGGTACAAACTTTGTTCCCCGATGGTGACGGTGTCTTCCAAGACGACAAAGCCCCTGTTCACACAGCTCACATTGTCCAGGACTGGTTTTCTGAGCACGAGGATGAGTTGTCCCATCTCCCCTGGCCACCACAGTCACCAGACCTGAATATTATCGAACCTTTGTGGTCTACATTGGAACGGAAAGTGCGTTCTCGTTATCCACCGCCAACATCGTTACCTGAACTTGCCACCGTTTTGCAGGAAGAATGGTGTAATATTCCCTTGGCAAACATACAGGAACTGTATTTATCCATTCTGAGAAGACTGCAAGCTGTTTTGGATGCCAACGGGTTTCCTACACCATATTAAGCAAAGAAACATGGTTTTTTAAAGGTGTTTCCATATTTTTGTCCAACCCCTGTATAAATGCAACGGTAAAATACAATAGTGGAAGCTCAAGGTAGTGTAAGGGTGCATGGCTGAAAGAAGGTTTAGAAATTCGTACATAACTGATGATGTTTCCTTTCAATATTGTCACCTGAAATGTTAGAAGAAATACGAGTCCACCTCCACGTCTTTCCACCCTATCTCTTCTAATAGTTGCGTAACTTTTAACGTTAAAACTTGTCTTGTAAGGACTTGTAATTTACTGTGAACCTAAAGCTGCCCTAGAGGCAATACTGCAAGAACATTCAAGACTCACCCAGGATGTACACCAACGCCTGGAAACAATCAACCAGATGGGAAAGACAGGCACTATACAATGGATACCTGCACATGTTGGAATCGATGGAAATGAGGCAGCCGATGAACTGACTAAAAAGGCAAGAAATCTCAGCAATTCAATCCCCGTCACTCTTGAAGATGCTAATTCCATTGCCAGATATAGACTCAAAGAGAAATCTATTATAAAAGACCATCAGATATGTCAGATTGATGTAAAAAGAGAAATCACAAAGACCATTACTAGATTAAGAACCTGCCATTATAGAGGAATGAAAATTAATGAATGAAGAGGGTACCAGATCATATAGAACTTGTAGTAACTGCACAGAAACGGAGCTTTCTTCAAAACACATCTTCACCTCTCCGACAATACATGACAGCTCTGCAAAGCTTGGGGAAATTTCCTTTCCAGGGAGAGTCATATAATGAAAAGACCGTGGAACTGACAAAAGCTATGATTTCCACTCATGGATCCACTTCTCTAAAGAACGACACCAACCAACCAACTTGGGATTATAACATGTAGTTCGAATGAAAGTTCAATAGAATAAATTCTTGCTGGAAATTTTAATTTTAGTAAAGACAATGATCCTAAACATAATACTCAAACTGGGAAGAAATTCTTGTTATACATTATACCACATGTTTTGGGAACTCCCGCACATTCGTTAAGAAATTTATCCGAGCAATCATATTTGGGAAGAAATCAAAAAGAAATTTCAAAAGTGCTCAGTGTCCAAGTGACATGAGCTTAAGCCTCATTTATTCCAAAAAAAAAATAATAATAATAATAATAATAAATAAATAATAAATTATTAAATATATAAAAATAATGATTATTAATTATTATAAAAATAATGATTAATATATTATAAAAATAATGATTAATATTGCTAATTCAATGCCTAAACTTATAATGAAAATTGTACTAAAGATATTAAAATGCTTTCTTTTGCTTAAATACTAAGCATGATATTGTACACTCTACACGAAAGAAGATGGGACAGTTCTATATCACCCATTCGACTGGCCCGATTAATGAAATTTAACTTTGTAACTGCTCCTGGGTGCTCTCTGGTGAATAGTCAGATAAACAGTAAAGGCCAGGTGATAGCCTTTCTGGTTGTATCAGACTGTCGTTCTGTATGATTCTTAAAATTATATGTGATGCCCGTGTATAATTTAAACCTGTTTGTTAATAAATTATTGTTATTATATAAAGGATTCATTTATGAACCCACCCAACACGAACCCCCCTCATAACTTGTGTTTTTCATATATCGAAAGCGCGACTTATAATATATATTAGATCTGTAAGATTCAAGTTATATGCCAAAGTATCAAGTTTTGTAAAAATCGTACTTGTAATTTTTAATAAGTTTGAAGTTAAGGGCTATTGAAATTTTAGTTCCTCACTGTCATTTGAATTCGGTATTTCTTTCACAATTCTAAATTTAGATTGAATCCAAGTTAAATATGATATTTTCTGACTTATTTTTAAAGTTTGTATTTTTTTGTAACTTTTTTAATTTTCCGAAAAAAATATTTTGAATATAACCTATAAAATGTTTACTATAACCTTAAAGTAGATGTATATCTTGACGCGCTGCAAAAAATTAGCTTTTTATTCAAAATTTCCCAAAACATGCGTGAACTTATATATTGGCGCGTTTTGAAAATTGGCATGTTTGTTATAAGCGATAATAATGCCAAATGTGGCTTAGGAAATTTGTTAAAGTTATTTTAAAGAATGACCATTGCACACTTTTTTCCACTTCTGAATAATGATAGATTTGGTTTATGTGATTAAACGGCAAAGCCTCGAGGGCTATCTGCCTAAAGGGAGAGATGCCTTCCTGCAGGACTTTCTAAGGGACTGGCTCCTATACGCGTTACACATGGACAAAACCACGAAAACGCGGATGCAATCAGGGTTTTCGGAACAAACTAGCAATATTCAGCGATCTTACAGCTCAGCCGCTGGTGGGCCTGCGCACAATGAAAGAGAAAGGAAAATAGGTAAAGTTTCATAAATTCAGAATTTCGCTAAATTTAAAAAACAAAACAAAAAAAAAAAAAAAAAAATTATAAAGATAATTTTTTTTAAGTGGCCGAATTGAAATATGGTAAATAATTGGTATGTCATTGCAGAAAAAAATACCTATGTTAGAACAATGCTATATAAAAATCTAATAAATTCAATTCTAAGTCGCGTTTTCGCGACATGAAAAACGCAAGTTAAATTTTGCCAATCGGCCCAATAGAACGGTGTTAGGGCTATCTGCCTAAGGGGAGGGATGCCTTCTTGGAGAACTTTCTAAGTGAAACTGGCTCGTATAAACGTTACACAAGGGAAAAACCACGAAAACAGCTCGTTATCGGGATTTGAACCTCGGACCGAACTACCAGTGTTCAGCGACTTTACCGCTCGGCAGCTGGTGGGCCGCACCAGTAGAACGAGTGTCATAGAAAAGTTCCTTTTTTTGTTCAGAGGAGCTTTGTCCCTGAAGGACTATTGTTTTCGTTTTACGTTGATTCACTATTAAATGTCCGTTTCACTTTTCAAACTGTTGCCACCAGATGTTAGAGTCCTGCATTTTATTTGAAGAAGTTAAATAATGAAATATCTGCATAAATGTATGCATATTTTCCTCATTGCGATAAAACAACGGTGTCATTGAATTTTGAATGACGTAATCCTACTGCGAATACGGGCATGTGGAAGCTCAAATTTGAAATTTGGAATTTGTTTTATTATCGATTTCATATTTTGTAAAGCTTTAACGAATTTTTGATTAACAAACTCAACGATTTCAAAGCCAGCAATGGCAACGTTGTACAAAAAAAAAAAAAAAAAAAAAAAAAAAAAAACTTTTTATCTCCAGCGCGTGAGACTCCGTATCGGAAATTCTAAAGCTATGCTCAATTTAAAACTATTTTGCGATACTGCTCTTGAACTGAATTTTATGGTTTAAGTGCGAAGAACAACAAAGGTATTACACAAAATATTAAATAACTCCCCTTTGGAGGTAATTTAAAATCTGAAATCTCTCAGATTATTTATTTTATTATTATTATTTTTTTTTGGTGTGTGTGTGCAAATGTACTAATGAAATATAATTTTTTCCATTAATTTTGTTTTCACTATATGCAAATATAGTTTTTTTAATTTTATTTTACGTCTATATTTATTGTGCATAATATATCTTAAAGCCTTTTTGAGTGATATTCCCTCTCACTTAAAAATAAATAAACATATCTATGTTATGATTTCATGATAAAATTTTGAATTGCCTTCAAATTCTGCATGTATAAAATCACATTTTTTCCCACCCTATTACTTTTCCCCTAGCGTGTTAAATTGCTTTTTATTTCAGAAAATTTTCTCTCAGGTGAATAATTTTATGATTTGTGCTTTAAACTTTTGGAGCTTCGTTTTTACACTAATAAGCCTATAGTTGCCACTTAACATTGTAACATTTTTCAAAAATTTTTATAACTATATATACTTTTTAATTTTTTGCAACTTCTAATGCCAAGCTGTTCCATGATGCAGAAGCTTGAACAATTTAATTAATTTGTTATTATTCGCATAAGTTTTCTGCGTTTTTTGGCTTTTGGAAAATCTTTTACGACTCGTTCTCTCGGCACATATTCCATTACTAACATATTCCAAAGTAATAATAATTCATGGGGTCTTTCAAAAGAATAACGTACTGCTTTAGTTCTCATTACGTTCAACAAGTCTCCGCATTCATCAGAAATATTCCATTAGCTCCTCTTCGAATTTCAGAGCACCAGAATTTTGTTAAAAGCTTTTGATGTTCTTTTGAAACACGAGAACCTCTTAAGAATTCTCGACGATCGATGTCTCTGAAGCATATTCAGTTGATGTAATGTAAAATGAAGTGTTTCTAAAATTTCTATTAGAATACGATACATTCCATTTTTCGATAGCCTTAAGTATCGAATAGATGACTTTAATTAGCAATGGGTATTCGAATTCTTTAATTCCACGAATCTTAAATATTATTCAAGATTAACAAACACTAACCTTCGGTACATAAACAAAGAAAAATCAAGTAAGTACTTTCTAGTCACTCATAAAGGTGATACCCTACCGGGTCTTACTAAACTAGGGAAAGGATATATGAATCCTCGAAATCTTCAAATCTTATAAGCGTCCTAAATTCGCAAACCCCGACCTTCGGACCTCTTACCTCTTTGAGGGTCAGGAAAAGGCAATTAACTTTTTTAGGAAAACTCTTGTTTTATTTACTATATCAGGTGTTACAATGAAATTATTTGAGACAACTACGCATATTTTCTCCAAGACGCATGAAAAAAAAATTGACCACTTCTGGTGGTTAGTACCAGTGACCACCGTCCACAGAACACATCCCTACAAATCAGTCTCTATGGTACTCGTGGAAACAGTTTTTCGTTTTCAAGCAAAGTGCAACTTCGCCTCAGCTGCATTCCCACACTGTTCTTACAGGCTTTTTCTTGGTGCTGCAGAGTGCACATCGTAGTAATGTTGTCTTCGATGGTTGATGCTTATTTTCTTGAAGACAAATTGCTGCATCAACTACTGGTTTATGTTTCTTGATTGGCTTTTGTTTCTTGATTGCCATCTAGTGTGCTACAAGGGAACTTCAGAAACGGTCAGTCTTGAAAACCACTCACACGAGTGAGTTCAATAGAAAAGGTGGTTAACCACCACCCTTCAAAGAGTTAACCGCTTGGCGCCCGCGACAGAGATTTCTCGGGAATAGACACCGTTTCGATTTTCCTATGAACGAATTAACTCGGATGCTGAAAATTTTACGGATATTTAATGCCATCGTCCGTAACATCGCGTGGCAATCAACCATCGCCATGCACATGTTTTCTTTGCTGTGGGAGGGGTCCAAACGACTTTTGTGATTGATTCCTCCATGACCCCGAGCTGCAGTCGGTGACATGGCCACAAATTCAGTTTGTTTTGCTAGTCGATGGAGATTACCAAACTACTATAATGTGCTGTTATGTGTTACACCCTGCTTCAGACTGAAGCATACTGTCAATGACATCTGTACGTCGTAAAATGTATTTACTTGGTTTTTGCTTTAGCTCTTATTACCAATTGTTAACTAGACTACAGTTTTGTATTACTTTTAGCTAGATTGTGTTTTATTTCTTTAGCTGCTTCATTGAAGCCCGAGTTAACTGGGGTATTGTCATAAACCACAATATTTGTTTTCGCCTTGCAAAGCTATATCTGTAGATAATAAAATATTATAAAAACAGTCAGGGATTTTCGGCATAATTTTCAATATAAATTCGCTCTTAAGCGGTTACGTATTTAAACCGACAACTTTCGAGCAAAAACTTTACAGAGAAAACTTTCATTGACATTCAATAGAAGCTGTTAGAAAACGAAAGGAATTTTTTCCAGTTTCTAGTGATCTGGATCACGAATATTATCACTTGGCGGCCCTAAGTCCTACGATGATAGTTTTCTGGAGAAAGTTTAGAGCCGCATGTTTAGTAATTTTTATGTAACTGTTGAAACAATCATCTCCTCCTTACATTTCTGATTTTTTTAAGTGAAAATAAGTCGATGTGTACATGGATACTGAGTTTGTGCAATTCTTTGACTTGAACTGCACAAACTTGGTATCCATGTATCGCGAAAAATCGCCAATGTTCGCCAAGGGGCATCCGTAAATATATTTTTACCAAATGAAGAATTAATTAAATTAATTGTAATGAGGTAATGGTTGCTCGTGACAATGAGCTTCACAGACTAAACTTTGCTCAAAAAACCATACTACTAATATTAGTAATTCTACTCGGTCTGCTTTTAATACGAATTGTATGTTTTGCCGTCTTTTTTCTTTATAACGCCTTTCCAAACACCATTAACTGAAAGTGGCCGACGTGACAGTTGCATTTTTTTCAACAGACATAACACCCAAAAATCTATTAGAACAGTTTTAAGGCATTAAACAGAGTTATTTAAAGAGAAAATGTATTTTGTAATTTTTTTTCTGTTGTATCCATGTACAGTTTTTCAAAGAACTACGCAAATAGTTTCATTTATTGTTACATGGAATAACTATAGTTAATTGATGGATTAAGAGAATCGGCACATTATTCATTTTTTGCTAATACTGGATTGTAAAGTCAAGTGAAGTCACCACTTCTTCTTCTCTCTTGTTATATTTTTACTATGAAATAATAAAATGAATAGTTTAGTGTGAAAAAATATAAAGAGAGAGTTTAAAATATAGAATTTTGTCATGGAGGAATTATGACAAACCACAGTGACTAATTCTGAAGTAATGGATATTAAGATTCCAAAAGCAGTAATATTTGCCAATATCTGTATGCTGGGAAAAATCCTATTGCCATTACAACGATAATAAACAGAGAGAATTTCAAAGTAAAGTAAAATATATATATATATATATAAATCTGACATTCTTTATATTTTGTATTACGGCATTTTTTGAACGTTTTGTGTGTTACCTTTATTCATTAAATGTCATGTTTTTCGCACTTAAACCATAAAATTTAGTTCAACAGCAATATCGCAAAATAATTTTGAAATGAGCACATCTTTAGAATATCCGGTACACAGGCTTTCGCCGTGGAGATAAACATGTTTTTGATTTTCGTAGTGTTGCCATTTTTCGCTTTGAAATCTTTGAGTTTGTTAATCAAAAACTCGTTAAAGTTTAACAAAATATAAAACAGGTAATAAAACAAATTCCAAATTTGCGCTTCCCTTCTTCGGGTGGGAATGTACGTTATTCAAAATTTGATGTCTCTAGACACCGTTGCTTTATCCCAATGCGAGAAACATACATACATTTATGCAGGTTCTTCATTATTTAATTTCTTTAATCATAACACATGGCTCTGATATTTGGTAGCAACAATTTCAAAAATTAAATGACATTTATAGTGAATCAATGCAAAATACCAAAACGAAATTAATAAGCCCTTCTGGTCTAACGCCCTTTGGGCTAAAAATACTCTTTTTTCATTACTTTTGTTAAAACTCAAACTACGTTAGTTAATTACGTATTATTCCGTCGACTGTGAAATTTGTCTGCCGTCAAACCATGAAAGTTGGTGGAGAACTTATCAAAGTTCTGCCAATCTGAAGATGGAATTCTGAAGGACCGGAATTTAAAATTCACTGAATGCGGTCAGTAATTATTATTCACTGAATGGGTCGAATTTTTGGTCGAACATAATCAGCTGATCATATCGTATCCGTTAATCCATGTTTTGTTTTATTGCAGGATTCTATAATTTAAAATAATCCACTGCTTGTTATTCTTTAGAAGATAAGTCTCACATTTTAAGAACTATTTCAAAATGAAAGATAAAATGTAGCAATAACAGTTAATTTATATCCTTGTTTATAAAACAAGAGGGGGCTTATCGATAATCTTAGCAAATAATATAATCAAGCGCTTATTTGCCAAGTAACCTAATGGATAATTTGATACAAACAAATTACTGTTGGTGGGTCTTTCTTCAATTGTTCACCACGAAATTTCTAGCAGAACGAAACGAACAAAAATCCGCTTGTAAGTAGATTTATAGATTGTTTTTCAGAATAATTAATGATATGCATAATAGTAATGTATAATATGTATATATGCAATAAATATTTTTTCAGAAGTTATTACATAGTAAAAAAACTTCCAAAATGCGCATTCCAAACTCTTTGCATCAGATGAAAAATTAATCAAGCACGGCTCTGGCTTAAGCATGCTAGCAAGCTAATTAAGCATGGCGCTGACTCAATACCATTTACAAATTTAACATTTACAATGTAGTAGTTGTGTTCTTTGTTTCCATCTCATCTATGGTAACATTACAGGAGTTAGTTACGGAAACAAAATCAAACTGTATTAGATCTGTCTACCATTTGCACAAATTATAAATGTTTCAAGTATTGTTCCTTGCTTCTGTTGACACATCTTCTTCCAAATTTTTGATAAATTATTTAAGTAATTTAAAACCTATATTTAATATTTTGTCGACAAAGCGATTTCATTTTGTTCTTTTGCTCTCCATGTTTCGCATTCTCCGTACACTGCAATAAAGTGGAGAATTAATTTTACTGATCGTGTCTTTATTAACCCCATAATTAAAGGGGCCGGACGTTTCGTTTGTGCAGGATAGTCTGCATTCCAATTCAGTGCTGGGCTTAAAGATATGTCCTGGAAAATTTCTCCTGGAAAATTGAAATATTTCCAGATTTTATTAATGCTGTTGACATGAAATTTTTATTGCATTCTTGTATGATCTAGATGTTGTTTTTCAAGAATCAGATTTGTATTCAACATCAATTGTGAATTTTATATGTATGCTTCGCAGAATTCGTCAGATCCATAAAGCGAGTAGTTTGTGAAGGAATTTCGGTAAAAGTATAGTTTAGGGTACCCCTTGGCGATCTTTGGCGGTACATGGATACCGATTTTGTGCAATTCTTTGACTCCTTATTTTGGCTTGCGAAGCGGCGATTTTTCTACACAAAGCCAAAATAACAAGACAAATAATTGCACAAATTCGGTATGCATGTACACATCGACTTATTTTCACTTAAAAAAAATCCCCGAATTGCACAAAAATGGCATTGCGCACTCTTTTAACTTTATCCATGTACACGTTGACCTATTTTCACTCATAAAAATATCCCAGAATTGCACAAACTTGCATTGCGCACTCCCTTTACTTTGTCCATGTACACATCGATATATTTTCACTTAAAACGTCAAAGGAGCACTAAATTCTACAATATAGGCAAACAAAAAATACATGATCTCAATAAAATACATTTTAAACCAAACAACAAAATAACATAAAAAAGGAAAAACATGTTATACATTTAAGCACTACCAAAAGCAAATATTCGCTTACCATGATTTTCGAGTTCGCTTCGTACACCCAGAGTCACGTAAAAATCAAAATATCAATCATACTCAAATGACTTCTTTCAAACCAGGTACTCTTTCTGATCGAACACTTCACATAGTGACCATCTGAACCCTTCTTCCTACAAACCCATTCAAATCCATCTAAGCGGTTTTTACGTTCGACTAGACGCTATCCTTCCTACATACAGGACACTTATAATGGTTACTAAGTAAACCTTCAGTTACACACCAGTCAATTAAAGCTCTTTTCCCCTTTCGCTCCAAATCTTACAGAAACTTCAAATTAATCTTACTACATTCGGCCATTCTACCGTCGGCTAATCTTTGGAATATGGTAACAGGAAGTTTGGCGACATTTTGGTAGGCGATAGAGGTTACTACCTAGGACATTGGGAATAATGTGAGAAGTACTCAGTTCCGATTACGCATTATTTTGTGTGAGGGAAATGAGAGATCATGAGATATATCATGTGACATTAATGGACGAATTACAGTTCTTTAATCGGAAAAGGGGGAAAATCTGGAAAAATCTGAAAATTTTGTATTTAGCTTTACTCTGTGTTGTGTGAAACAGTGTTGGTTAATTTTTGGATCCCATGGCTCTATCTAAAGTGAATTCGAAATGGGTATTTAGTGGGATTGAAAGGGGTATTAATAAGTGTTTTTTTAAGGTTGTGCGAGATAGAAGTAAAGATTGCTTATTAAGTTTTATTAAGTTATTTATTTTACCTGGTACAATAATAATATCTGATTGCTGGAGGTCATATGTCTGTTTGGAGAATGAAGGTTTTCAACATCTTGCTATGAACTATAAGTATGTCTTTGAAGATCCTGAAACAGGCGCACATACGATTGCTTTTTATTCAGCGGAGGAAATAAGAAAAGTTTATCCGCGACGTAATCAAGATTCTGAAGAAGATTAGGTAAGTTAGTATTTTTAATTATTTGAGGATATTATTTTTAGCATTGTTCTAAATGTAAGGAGTAAATAATTTAATATGATATTATTGGAAAATTGTTATTAGCAATGATTTAGTTTAAAGTAATTAGGATTTTAAGCTAATTTTTATTAATTTAATGTATGTGCTTATTTATATTTTAAGTAGTGTTTTTTAATTTAATTATATTTTAATTAAATGATAGTTATTTTGTGAATTATATGTTTGTAGTAATTGGGGTTAATCTTTGGAATATGGTAACAGGTAGTCTGGCGACATTTTGGTAGGCGATAAAGGTTACTACCTAGGACTTTGGGAATAATGTGAGAAGTACTCAGTTCCGATTCCTCATTATTTTGTGTGAGGGAAATGAGAGATCATGAGATATATCATGTGACATTAATGGACGAATTACAGTTCTTTAATCGGAAAACGGGGGGAAATCTGGAAAAAATCTGGAAATTTTGTATTTATCTTCATTCTGTGTTGTGTGAAACAGTGTTGGTTAATTTTTGGATCCCATGGCACTATCTAAAGTGAATTCGAAATAGGTATTTAGTGGGATTAAAAGGGGTAGTAATAAGTGTTTTTTTAAAGGTTGTGCGAGATAGAAGTAAAGATTGCTTATTAAGTTTTATTAAGCAGTATATTCTACCTGGTACAATAATATCTCATTGCTGGAAGTCATATGTCTGTTTGGAGGATGAAGGTTTTCAACATCTTGCTGTGAACCATAAGTATGATTTTAAAGATCCTGAAACAGGCGCACATACGATTGCTTTTTATTTAGCGGAGGAAATACGAAATGTTTACCCGCCACGTAATCAAGATTCTGAAGAAGATTAGGTAAGTTGGTATTTTTAATTATTTGAGGATATTATTTTTATGCATTGTTGTAAATGTAAGGAGTAAATAAATTAATATGGTATTAGTGGAAAAGTGTTATTAGCAAGGATTTAGTTTAAAGTAATTAGGATTGTAAGCTAATTTTATTAATTTAATGTATATGTTTATTTATATTTTAAGTAGTGTTTTTTAATTTCATTATATTTTAATTAAATGATAGTTATTTTGTGAATTATATGTTTGTAGCAATTTGGTATACGTTTCAGTGGAAGTAAACGTGCATGGAAATAATTTAAATATTTGACACTAAGTATTTGCAACCATTTTTAATGTTTGCGTTATAAATTCGTTGGTGACGTTTATAATAGATAATTTAGAGGTAAAAGTTTTTGGATATTTTATTTATTTTATACGTTCAAATGTTCATCCTTGTAAAGGGTATATACTTTTTCGCGATCAGGTAATTTCATATATGTCCTTTTTACCGAATTTAAAGATTCACAAAATTTTCATGCATTTTCGTGAAATTTTTCTAATTTATGAGAAAAAAGCAGTGTAGATGGATAAAGTCAAGAGTGTGCGCAATGCCATTTTTGTGCAATTCTGGGATGTTTTTTTAAGTAAAAATAAGTCGACGTGTACATGGTTACTGTGTGTGTGCGATTCTGCACTTTTTCCCAATTTTGCAGTTAATATTTGGCATGATTAAGCAGTTTTGTTCCATAAAATTTCTAGCATAAGTGTAATTCGGCTAGCAGATTGTTGGAAAAAGTGTTGAGTAAATAAAAAGAAAAGGAACATGTCTTTACTTTGTGAAGACAAAATGGCGGCGAAAAAAAAAAAAAAAAAAAAAAAAAATAGAGGGTTGCTGTAGCAGAGTTTGTCACCAAATTTTCGCCAAAAAATCGCCAAGTTACCATAATCCAAAGTTTAACCCAAATGGGTATACGTTTCAGTGGAAATAACCGTGGATGGAAATAATTTAAATATTTGACACTAAGTATTTGCAACCATTTTTAATGTTTGCGTTATAAATTCGTTGGTGACGTTTATAATGGATAATTTAGAGGTAAAAGTTTTCGGATATTTTATTTATTTTGTACATACAAATGTTCATCCTTGGAAAGGGTATATACTTTTTCGTGATCAGGTAATTTCATATATGTCCTTTTTACCGAATTTAAAGATTCAAAAAATTTTCAGGCATTTTCGTGAAATTTTTCTAATTTATGAGAAAAAAGCAGTCTACATGGATATAGTGAAGATATAGTGAAGAGTGTGTGCAATGCCATTTTTGTGCAATTCTGGGATGTTTTTTTAAGTAATAATATGTCGACGTGTACATGGTTTAATTATATTTTAATTAAATGATAGTTATTTTGTGAATTATATGTTTGTAGCAATTTGGTATACGTTTCAGTGGAAGTAAACGTGCATGGAAATAATTTAAATATTTGACACTAAGTATTTGCAACCATTTTTAATGTTTGCGTTATAAATTCGTTGGTGACGTTTATAATAGATAATTTAGAGGTAAAAGTTTTTGTATATTTTATTTATATTATACGTGGAAATGTTCATTTTTGGAAAGGGTATATACTTTTTCCCGATCAGGTAATTTCATATATGTGCTTTTTACCGAGTTTAAAGATTCACAAAAGTTTCCTGCATTTTCGTGCAAATTTTTGTAATTTATGAGAAAATAGCAGTGAAGATGGATAAAGTCAAGAGTGTGCGCAATGCCATTTTTGTGCAATTCTGGGATTTTTTTTTTTAAGTAAAAATAAGTCGACGTGTACATGGTTACTGTGTATGTGCGATTCTGAAAAACGCGGCAAGGAGTTTGCTATTATGCATTTTTTCCCAATTTTGCAGTTAATATTTGGCATGATTAAGCAGTTTTGTTCCATAAAATTTCTAGCATAAGTGTAATTCGGCTAGCAGATTGTTGGGAAAAGTGTTGAGTAAATAAAAAGAAAAGAAACATGTCTTTACTTCGTGAAGACAAAATGGTGGCGAAAAAAAATAGAGGATTGCTGTAGCAGAGTTTGTCGCCAAAAAATCGCCAAGTTACCATAATCCAAAGATTAAACCTACCGTCTAAAGGATTAAACCAACACACACCACAAAACGCTTACAAAACATCCCATGATTCAAAATTTCGCAGAATCATGCACCCGATTTCGTCACAGTAGGGTTTCCATAACATTCAACTACTCAGGCTACCATAAATGAAACAAGAACTTGGCGATAAATCAAACAACAACTTCGCCATAATACAAGGGGTACCTTAAAGTCTACTCTACCCGGAATTTCTGGATTTTTCTTCCGACTGCATTTGCCAAGTGGGAAATGGATAGTGAAATTAAATGATTGAATTTTTTTAATGGATCATTACTATAGTTTAAACATCACGATAGGAGAAATGCGAGAATCTTAAGTTCGAAAGAAAATAGTTTATCGAAAAATAAATATTTGATAAAGAATTATTACTGAAATACTGTATTTAGAAAGCAGTGAAATATCCTAAAATTTAAGAAATTCTACGATTATAAAACAGAAATTCAGCGAAACAGAACTAATTTTTCTGTAATCAGCTCAGTTTTATTTCATTTAAATCTTAAATCTTGTTCATGCAAATTTATTTCATTAGCACAAGTTTTAAAATGACTCAAAGGGCCTGAACCTGTGCACTGGGGTTTGAGAGCTGAGAAGATATCAGTAAAATTTCGCTTCTTTTCTTGTTAAAGTGGCTTTCAACTATCTTCAGTATTAAAACTCACTAATTTGATCATTGATTAGTTTCACAATTTTCATGAATATGAGTTTTGTAATTCATCCGTTAACTCTACTTTTATAACAAAAAACACAATCATTATTAAGTGTGGTTTCAATTTTTAATAAGGGCATCAACTGTGACAGATTCTACTATTGCTATTGTTTTTGCAGTTTAGTAGAAATTCAAAATGCACTTTCTTAATCTCTGTGTTCGATCGTCTTTTCGGATTAAAAACATAAAATAATAAATAAATATATTCAGGTAGAATCTAAATTCTCATGGAGTCCTAATTAATTAAACTCATTCGTGCAGATTAGCGCATCTATGAGATCTCTTCCTTTTGGTAAAAATAAAATTTAAAAAAAAAAATCTGAAAGGTTTCAGATTTTAAATTACGTCCAAAAGGGCGTTTTCTTAACAATTTGTCTGTTACCTTTATTTATTAAATATCACGTTCTTCGCACGTAAACCATAAAATTCAGTTCAACAGCAATATCGCAAAATAGTTTTAAAATGAGCTTATCTTTAGAATTTCCGATACAAAGACTCGCGCGATGGAGATAAAAATGTATTTTCTGTACAACGTTGCCGTTGCTCGCTTTGAAATCCTTGAGGTTGTTAATCAAAAATTCGTTAAAGTTTTACAAAATCGATCATAAAAGAAATTCCAAATTTCAAATTTGGGCTTTTCGCAGAGAGATTACGTTATTCAAAATTGGATGGCTCTAGGTACCGTTGTTTTATCCCAATGCGAGAAACATACATACATTTATCCAGATTTTTCATTACTTAATTCCTTTAACTATAATACAGGGCGATAATGTTTGGTGGCAACTATTTGAAAAGTGAAAAAACGCTTGTAGCGAATCGAAGCAAAATGCCAAAACGAAATTAATAGTCTTTCTGGGCCAATTGCTCCTTTGGACTAGGAAAATTAAATAAAAAATAAAACCCTCACTGTCCAGGGATTTTATGAGCTTCAATCTGAGTATAGGACTTAATTATTTTTGACTATAACAAAATATTCGAGGGCTATGTCTAAGGAACTGCGTGCTTTCATCGAAAATATTTTAAAAGAAACGTCCCCGATTCCCATTTAGACACTGGGAAGTGGCAAGAAACCCAATGCAGATAGTTTAGTTTAGTGACGGAGGACGTGTGTACACCCCCTTTACCATTATGGTTAATTGGTTTAGCGCCACGTCTACCCTTATCTAGAACTGCCCCGAAGTTGGGGTCACACGAGAGCCTCATAGATATTAAAGACACAGATAAGACATAGATATTAAAAATGGTTACATCTGTGTGAGCATAGTACTTATGAGTTATGAATATAACTTTAGCAAGTTATATATAAAGTTTACAATTCAATACATAAAGAAGACATACCATACATAATGATTATATTATACTATTGCAATTGATAATTGACGACATTGTCAGCATGAATTTATTAATGCAAAATTCAATATTTTGAATTCAATTTTATATTTAACTCAGTATGCAAAAATGAAGAACATACAAATGTTTATATTTCATACATTGGCCAACTTAAATTTATAGTGGAGAAGCATAAAAATGCTCAGATATGGCATAGGTCTCTAATTATTCTGAATGTCATTATTAACTTTTATATTACAGCTTACTAAAGATAGTTATTATATTAAAATGGGATATTAATACAGTTAAATGAATAATTGCACTTCGACTATAAATACACTATAAAAACATTAATTCTATACAATTTCTAAAGCACAATGTGTGTGTGTGAGTATGGCAAAGCCTCGAGGGCTATCTGCCTAAGAGGAGGGATGCCTTCGTGGAGGACTTTCTAAGGGAAACTGGCTCGTATACACGTCACACATGGGGAAAACCGCGAAAACGCCCATGCAGCCAGCCCGTTCGCGGGATTCGAACCTCGGACCGAACTGCCAGTGTTCAGCGACTTTACCGCTCGGCCGCTGGTGGGCCTAAAGTACAATGATTCAAAACAATGATTATATGCGAATCCAATGCAGGTAACCCGAGATTAAAACTGAGGAAACGAATTATCATTGTTTCTCGCTCCACAGCTGGTAGGTACCCGATTTCAGAAAGAAGGGTCTTCGCAATAAATTATGCCCAGAAAAATTCAAACTCACTGTTTATCCGTCCCTCTGAACGCACCCAAAAGGCTATTAATTAGAAACTCAATTCGTGATACTTTATTTCCAGAGCCGAATTCCTTTGTGAAATACGTATTTCAGCAATCTGAATAAACGACCTTAGAGGAAGCGAATCGAATAACATTCTTATTTGCTTATACAGGGTTCGTCAGAAAAATACCAGCACACTTTAACAGATAGTATCTGCCTCTCGGTTTCAAAGCTTAATCGAAGTAAGTATCTTTACAATATGCAGTATAGTATAAGCTCAACACATATCGGTACTTTCATGCTTCTTATATGTGACGTATAAGGTATGATTGTGAATCAAAATAGTCTTGGAAGACTTGAAAGGACTTCGTGTAACGACGGCAATTAGTTATGCTGTAGGTCCGTCGCCAAGAAATTACATCAACATGCGTAGCAATCCACGCATACTCATTCGCCAACCTTATTCAAACAACCATTCATCGTTGTGCTATGTGTCTGGCCACTCGACTCTTGAAAGCAAGTTGAAGATGACATCAAAAATCAAAAAATTTTTGAATCAAATATATCGGACAATTTTTGTCTCGTGGGAATAAAGCATTTTGTGTTTTATTTTTATAATAAGTGTAAAATGTTCCTAAATATAATTATAGAGATCTGACAGCCACATGAATATTTAGATTTCGTATTTTTTACAAAATTGATTTCTTTAAATTTTATGGATAGAAAAGCATGAATATTTGCATCATTTTAAAAAATATTCGTAGTAGGATGTATGCGTCTAGTACCAATGGTTGCCAAAATAAAGACCAGAACGGGGCATGAATCTTACCAGGATTAATAGAGCATGTAGTCGGACGTTGACTCGCTTGTGTTGGGAATGGGACCAACCATTCACCGTGGCCGTTTCGCCGTTGGTCGATTTTGCCATCCGGACGCTTCACCGTCAAGACACATTTTTCTTTACACGATGTATTATATCTTGCTGTATTATATTAAGTTGATTAAAGTTAATAACTCTGTTTAGTTTAATAATTTCATTTAATTTAAAAATCATTTTATGTAAAATAATATATAAAATGTTTTTGTGTACAGTTTTATACAAATACACCGTTACACATGACATATTAATTTTAAGAGAGTAATGTGCTGACAAGATACCGAAGTAATTCCGTTTTCAATTAAGATTTCATAAAAATGTGAATTTCCTGTTTGTATGTGGGATTTCTCTGAACTAGCCCATTAAAATTTCAAGACATTTTGCCGAATTATGTAAATATTGTACCCACATAATTTTAAAATTGCTAACACAACTTCTTATATAACAGAAATTTAGCCCAGTTCTCTTTGATACTGACATAATTTTCTAAATAACTATGCGTAATTTCTTTATTTCATACTCGTAAATAACTATATATATATTATAAGCAACCTTTATTAAGTATACAAATGGTAAACAGAATTATTAAACTAAATAAATTTAATACGAGTATAGTACAACAAGATATAATAGAGTCATGTAAGAAAAAATAAGTCTTGACGGTGAAACATACCGACGGTGAAACATCCCGACGGTGATACGACCACGGCGGAAAAAGTCCTAGACTCCTTGTGTTGATGTATTAGAAAGTACGTACAAAACACAATGCGGACACCATAAGGCCCATATCACACGGCGCTTGTTTCACACGAACAACTGTTTGGGACAATTTTTCTGCCTGGTTTACTATTGAAAGAAAGACGTGCGACTTTTTCCTTCCTTTCGAAAAAAGTTGCAAGTTGTTCGTTTCCAACCAATCAGCTATCAGCGCCGAATGCTGTAGCTTGTTTGTAATGGAGAACCAGTTTCCCCTCTGTTAACCCCAAAGCGAGCTGTGGTGATTGGCTGTTGTGACAAAGCAGAAAAATTGCTCCAAACAGTTGTTCTTTCGAAAAAAAAACGATGTGTGATAGCAGCCTAACAAACACAATGCGGCAAAACACAATGCGGACACCATACAGAATGGGCAGGGTGCTTTAAATGCTTCGATAGCAGCAAGAATAGTATCACAACGATTGGTCGAAAGCCGCTTGTTGTCATGCCGCTGTGTACGAGGACTAACTACTATTTATGGAAAGCCACAGACACTAACAGTTACAGTGGTCAGTACAGAACATCTGTACGCTAAATGGTACAAGGTAGTATATAGCCACGACCCTCGTTTCTATTTCTCCAATGACAGTTGCTGAGTAAAAAGATAAAAATGTCGCCCCAGCTTCATTCCTGTTACGACTATTGAAAGCCACATTGCTCAACAGTGCGACATCTTCGCATCGCTCGTAATCGCCATACGTAGTCAGTGATCTCTGCTTCGTATCAAATGGGCAATTACTTCACAACTACACTGTCTGAAGTGAATAGAGATCTTCAGCTGCTGCAAAATACTGTTTTCTAGCAAGAAAACAACCAGCTATACATGAAATATCATCAGCAGGTTATGGTTCCTTAACCATCTTCGGACTCCATATATCATTTAGACGGAGCATTTATGGGACGTGATCAACCGTTGATATAACCCACCCACAATCGAAAAACGAACCGTGGAGGAAAATTGAATAAATATGGTCAACCATTCTTCAGGACACTATGCCAACAATGATTTCTTTTGTACCTCAGAGTATTGATTTTGTACCACCGCAAGAGTTTGTCCTACTTTCTAATAGAGTATATTCGATTACTGTATTACCTTCCCCCAGAGGGTCGACGTAGAGAACTCTGTGAAGCTACTGGCTAGGATCTGTACTTAGGCAGTCTCGGACACGGTGGTATGCAATTTATGAACTTGGTGGTTCTGAAGGCCCTGGGAAAGGTCACTTATTTGCCGGCCTCGGAGTCTGGTACGTCCCACCGCGGCGTGGTTCCAGTAGCCCGGGGAGTAGCGTCCCCAGGTTCGCTGGGTAATGTCCCGCTGCGACAGGTAGCCCGAGCGACTGTCAGGTAGCCAATCAAACGACCAGTGCAGCCTGACAAAAAGCCAGGTGGTGCACCGCTCTCCTGGAAGGGCAATAGCGGAGGTTGAACCTTTGCGACTTGTTCTAAAGAGAGAGTGGACCTGTAATGTTGTTTAATCTAACGAGGCAAGGAATCCGATAATTATTGTAGTTAATTAGTTAGTTACTGTATTACCTAATCCTTTTGAATTATAATCATCCATATATGTATTCTGGTTCTGTCTGCCAGTTTTCATCACAAACTCTTCGTGCTTTTTCAGCGTCTTAAATTACGTATCTTGGAACAACGTTATTTAATTTTGAATGAAAATGGCATAAGCAAGAAAAATTATAGTATTTAACTGATATTGTAAGCAGCCAATTTTTAATTTCTTGAATTGTAACCTGGGGACGCTACTCCTCGGGCTACTAGAACCACGTCGCGGTAGGACGTACCAGACTCCGAGGCCGGCAAATAAGTGACCTTTCCCAAGGCCTTCAGAACCACCAATTTCATAAATTGCATACCAACGTAGCCGAGACTGCCTAGGTACAGATCCTAGCTCGTAGCTTCGCATAGTTCTCTTAGAACAGGGTATACATTCAAGTATAAGACCTCCATCAGTGGTCTTCAAATAACGTTCTACGGAACTCTGTAACCCCATGCAGTTCGACTAAGGTTTCCGCAAACGAAAATCTAAATTGGGATATAACTTTAATATTTATCGAACCTTAAAATTAAATATATAAATATCCAACTAAATAACATTTTCCTATTTCTGTATTATTCTAACCTAAAATGATATGAAGCAGGCTTGTTTACAAGTAAATTATATTGCAATATTGATTTTCTCTTCATTTTACCCCTGAAGGCATGCTATACTGATACATTTTCAATGCTTTATTAATTTTTCTGAGGATATTATAGGTGTACCTCTAAAAAAATGGTTTTATGGGTTTGTTAAGCTGACAGAGACTAAATTGAGATCCAGCAGGCTATGTTTCTATTTTAGCTGTATGCGATTTCTAAATACGAAAGAAAATCTATGCAATTTTTGTATCTTTTTCTATTTTTATTTTTTTAGCATTATTTTCACGAGGAGAAACCAGAATTTGCGTTGCCACTTTTAATTTTATAAATGTTTATTTACAAGAAATTGTAAAATTGCACCCTTTTTTAATCTAAGTTGTTACGTTTTGCAAATGTGAAAAATCCAGCTTGCTACTAGAATGCTTTGTAAACTAACAAAACAAGTAATTGAAATTCATCTTTTATTATTTTAATATTTTCATTTCTTACGTTTCATTGAATTTCTATTTCCATTTTTCATATGACTTTCCTTTCACAAAATAATATCTTTGTAGCACGAAATAACGCAAACTGTTTCCAAAGTGCGTTTCTAAACGCTTTTATTTGTTTATTTTTTTATTACTTCAAAACATAAAATGAAAAATGAAGGCATCGAATTATAAATGAAAATACAAACGCAAATGCATTAACATTTTCTCTCCAACTTATAATTCTATTAAATTTTCAATAAGCGGCCTGTTAAAAAGAAATTTAAAAAAATAACGCTATATTTGGATTTAAAAAAAGGAGTTATGCTTCGTTTCAAAAGAATTTTTTATGCAAAAAAGGGGCCTTGGCTGGTGACTTTTTCGAAAGGAAAAAAATAATAAATGTTACTGCGAAGGATGAAATTTTTCTTCTCGCAAGCAACCATCTTGTTTTACATATTTAATTAATGGGTTATACCCGTCTGACGAACAATAAAATTTTGTCACTGATCCAAATTTTGCCGCTTTATCTTTATCCTTCTTTCCGATCCAATTATAACTTAAAAAGTGGTAGCTGGATTAAAAAACAAAAGAGAGGAGAGTTAGGATGAGAATAATTCTGATAATAGAAAAGAGGTTGTGAGAGTCTATTTTTTACCTCTTTTCTTCTTAAGGGGACTCATACACCTTAAAACCCATAAGATGTTCGAATAGGTGACTGTTGCAAGAATTGGGATAACTTATTTATTTCAAAAGCAATTACTACCAACCTTTTACAGCTGACTACATAATATAGCTGCTTTCTGAAATAGTAATCAGAAAGTTTGTGTTGCCACAAATATTTTTATAATTTAATCCGCTTTGTGACAATATTTTTCGTCATGTTTCCAACTTGCGAGCACAGTTTAAAACATTTTGTTTCATAATTTAATTCCATATTTAATATATAGCTTTTATAACATTTGGAAACTACTGTGAACCTAAAATTCTAAAAATTTCATGTTAAATTTTTATTTTATTTTCAGTTGAGTTTATAAAATGTATTTTATTAACAAAATTTGTAATGTTTTCGTCCATAAAATTTTTCAATATTAAAATATTCATCAGATTGTTGGTTCAGTTAGAAAATAGTACCCATATAAGAATTCCATCAAATTTCAAGTATGTACCATTAGCCATTTTTAAAATATCATGCGCGCAAGGTGGAAACATGGCGAACTATTTTGTTACAAAGAGGATTAAATTACAAAAATATTTGTGGCAACACAAACTTTCTGGTTACTAGTTTGCAAAGCAGCTATATTATGTAGTCAGTTATAAAAAGTTGGAAATAATTGTTTTTAAAATAAATAAAATATCCCAATTCTTGCAACAGTCGCATATTCGAAGATCATGAGGAGTTTAAGGTGTATGAGTACCCTTAATTCAAGAATGCTATAGATGTGATAAAACAGGGAGAAATTTTTGATGAAAAGTTAAAAAAAAAAAAAAAAAAAAAAAAAAAAAAAAAAAAAAAAAAAAAAAATTTGCTGTTGATTCCATGTTAAAGTTATAAACCATGTGTGTATGTGCCTATCGTTACGTAAATCGTTATGCGAAGTTTTAGTATGAAGTTTAAAAGGTGGGATGAATTTCATTGGTCTTTTAATAATTAATGCTAGACATATTCATAACGGAAATTTTCCAGTTTTTATTCGTACCGTTACGCCATGTCACGCTACACCACCCAGGCATTTATAGCTGATCTAATTTAGCAATTGTTACTGTTGCTATATATGATCTTCAATTTAATTTCGACGCATAATGACAAAAACAGTTCCAGAATGCTGCCACGCAGCCTCACAAACAGCGATGTGGCATAAGATCTTTATCTTTCAGATTATAACAACAATTGCTTAACAGCTAGACGTATTTATAAACTAAAGATGTATTTACAAGCTAAAAATATATGCACGCACGCGTATTTATAGGAGAGAGATTAAAAAGTGTATTTCTAGCTTATAAGTCCCACTCTTTGTTAAGCATTTTTATATATATAAGATATATGTACAAACAGGATTACTTATTTATATATATGTACAAACAGGATTACTTATTTTGTTACCAACTGATTTATTAAAATTCTAAATATTATTTAATTTTTGACACCGAAGATATTAGAAACGTTTTCTGAAACTTTTATGTTACGACGCCATGGGTTCTTTAATAATTCCAAACGTTTCTCCTTTAATGTAACGTGTGGAATATCTGAGACGAAATATGCGTCTTAAACATCAACCAATCCTCCCACTAAAAATTCTGAAGCAGATATCTTGCGGACGCAGAAAAATGCGGCGAGGTCATTTTGTGGGGGATAGAGCCAGTGTTTTTAGCAGAAAGAGCTTGGTTCGCAAAGAAATGATCCAGAAAAATGTAACCGCCTTTCTCGTCCGACTAGAAAGTGTACTGTTCCATGCATACGGGTTCGTAATAGATTGAATGCATACAAAACCGATGATAGCTTAATAAAATGTACTTTACCAAGAGGAACAAATCACGCAGCTCTGGAACTTTCCACAAAATACCGTACAGCTCTTCACAGTACCACAGAGTACAATTAATAGTGCCTGTATATGACTTATAAACTAATGAGAACAATCACATGGTGATATACTGAGATATTCAATACACTGAGCAATCTCAATACTCCGAACTCACGCTGAACTAAAGATTTCAGAAACTGATGCTCTCTCCTATCTTAAATAGATTTTCCTCAACTGACAAGAAATCTCTACTACTTCTCCATAATGAAATCTTGGAAGTGTTCCCTAGCAATTCTCTAAATTTCTGAAAAGCATATGAGGATTGAGTGAGGTTACAGATTAATTGCATTCATTTAATCACAATACGAATTGCAGTTGTTACCAAAATGTCCCCAAATGGTCGTCAAGTTTGACGATTTCTCATCAAATCTGGCAACAAAAATTAGTTCACAAAAAACATAGCCAGCTTAGCAATATCTCACCAAATTCGTGAGATAGCCATATACTCAAAGCTAAATAGATTTACCTCTGTATTCTCACTTTCCCGGCGAAGCTTC
The DNA here is from genome assembly GCF_044657685.1 of Stegodyphus dumicola. Lineage (NCBI taxonomy): Eukaryota > Metazoa > Arthropoda > Arachnida > Araneae > Eresidae > Stegodyphus > Stegodyphus dumicola. Next base: position 137,612,534 of record NC_140769.1, read on the forward strand.
GCCTCTTTAGATTTTCCCGTTACATTACACAAAGAAAATAATGTAATTTCGCTAAAATTATTTACATACTGGAGTATAATGGGCAGATTTTTCTTTACGAAGAAACCTAAAATTGAATGTGCAAAACTTATATACACTGGTTACCATAAATTAAGGAAAAATCACAAAAATAGCGATAACTCACTCAAAAATAAGCCATACCGTGTAAAATTTGAATATGTTGCCAAGTAATAGTAGCTGAGTAAAACTCCAATATGCAAATTAGTGGCGCTGCACTCGGAATACGTCATCTGCGAGGAGCAAGTCAAACAGAAGTGGCCAGATGGCTAAATGTGAGTCCTTCTGTGGTTCATAGACTTTGGAGGCAATTTCAAATCACAGATTCGGTACCTAGGAGGTTCAGCCAAGGATGACCAACTGCTGCGATCGCCGATGACCGATATTTGACATTATGTGCACTCAGGAATAGAACCGCTATTCGCTATTTCGACACTTCTTAGATCATCCCTTGCTGCAGCCACCGGAAGGTTGGTGTCAACGTCAACTGTGCGTAGAAGGCTTCACGAAGGTGGTCTGTATGCGAGGCGAGTAACCATTTGCGTGCCGCTGAAGTCACGCCATAGGAGGGACCGTTTGCAGTGGGCACGACAACATGTCCACTGGACGCCTGAGCAATGGAGGGCTGTTCTCTTTACGGATGAGGCCAGGTTTAGTCTAGACCGCGATAGTAGGCGTTAATTGATATGGAGAGAACATGGAACCCGTTTTCATACATCAAACATCCGTGAAAGAGATGCATACGGAAGAGGCAGTGTCTGTGTTTGGGGTGGCATCTTTTTGGGTGGACGCACAGACCTCCATGTTTTTCCAAGGAGAACCGTGAACACTCAAGTTTATAGAGATGACATCCTTAATGCTTATGTGCGCCCATATGCCGGGGCAATAGGTGATGCTTTCCTGTTACAGAACGACAATGCAAGACCATACAGGGCTCACATCGTAGATGATTATTTTCAACATAAAACAATTATGAGCATGGAGTGGCCAGCTCGATCCCCGGACTTGAATCCTATCGAGCACGTTTGGGATGCTTTAGGGAGACATCTAGCTGCTCTCAATTCGCCCCCTCAGACCCTTGCCGCGCTTGCAACTGCTTTGCAAAAGCAATGGCTCTCGCTTCCTATGGAACTGATAAACCGCATAATTGAAAGCATCACACATCGCTGAATGTGCTGTATTGCTTCTAGAGGCGATCATATTCCATATTGAAGGTACTTTTCCTATAGCAAACTGACACCTTCGATTTGTTCATTTTATACATGGGCTAATTTCTATGCTACCATAATTGTCTGGTAATTTCTTTTCAGGTTATTTGATACCTTACTATGTGTTGTATATTGTGGGTAAGTTTCATAAAATTCTACATGTAACTGTTTTAGTAATCGTGATTTTCGTGATTTTTCCTTAATTTATGATAACCAGTGTATTATAAGTCATTCATTCGAAGACTTTTTTCAGGCTTTCGAGCAACAGTATACTGAAATGTCAAGCGATAAGAGTAACAATATGTGTGTGGAGGAAATGCTTGAGGGAGTAAATAATTCTGCAAAGAAGGTAGGTTATATTTAATGCATGTGCGCTCAAGAATATTATTTTAGAGTTTCGAAAAAAGGGGACATAATTTGGGATAAGAATGCATTTTCGACCTGGATGGATTCGGGTAAATTCGGACCCGGAGAAATTCGACCCAGATATATTTTCTGTAGTCATTTGAAGCTGTGAGTCTGAAGTGAACATCGAAGGCTTTGGTAAATCGCATTTACTTTGTTGGTGAAAGCTCCATACGTGAGTGGAAGAAAAATTAAATCACAATAATTAATATACAAAAGAATAAATGTGCTTCGCATTAAAAAAAACGAAATGGCTGTCCTAGAAGGAAGTTTTGCGAACTGCTTCCTAAAATATCCCCTTAGTAGATTAATTTTTACAAGAAACAGGGTATGTTTATTTGTTTTAAAGTGAGCAAAGAAAAGGACTTAAATGAAAGTGAAAATTTTAAAGCAACTCCTGAAAGGGTGTAATTGATTAATGGCAAGGAATAATTTAGTTCTACGAGAAAAAACAAAAGTTTATCAGTCTTCCGAAAGACTGGGATAAAAAATTATAAATTTTCAGAAGTATATCTTTGACTTACAAAGGTAAAAAAATATTTATTATCACATATTAAAAATATGTATGAAATTCCAGTAATGTTTGATATCATAGCGAAAATGTATTGATGTGAAAGTTAAACGGTTCTCATGAAAAAATTCTCACTTCACCGTAGTGCTTTCCTTCTTGGCCAACGGTGCAAAATTTAAAATCCCTAGTTATTTTAAAGTTTTTTTTTTTAATTTATTATTTTATTTAGTTTTTTTTTATTTATTATTTTTAAAAGAAAGAGGAATCCGAATTGTAATATGCCCAATAGTATTTTCATTTATGTTCACGAGGAAAGATGGATGGACGAAAATGGTGTGAAATTACGGTTAAGAAATGTTTAGCAAATGTGTCCTGTTGCTTTAAAGAATCCAGAAAGTTTGGGATATGTTCAGGCCAGATCTCACAAATAATACAAAAAACTGTTGAAAGAGTGCGTCAATAAACCATTGAAAGGAAATTTAAAACGACAGAGGAATATCTGGATGTTAGAAAGTCGAAACACATTTACAATAGGAGGCCAAATGCGTCATATCAGTCTAGAAATAAATACTATGCGAGTGGATATTGAAAGCATTGAATGCAATTAAATCCGACAAAATTCAAAAGTTATTTAAAATATGTAATATATCTAAATATCTAGATGGAATGGAAGATGGTTATTTATTTATAGATCAGAGTAACAGTGATGGTGAAGATGAAATAGAATTCGATGATGTGTCTTAAGATGTAAGGGAAGAAGAATGTGACGAACTTTTCATATTACCTGATAATTAAAATTTATAAGTTCTAAAGGTATGTCCTTTCTTTTAAACAAACAGAATTTAGGTACATGTTGAAATTTAATTTTTGTATGCTCATCTTTTCTTATTTTTAAATCTATAATTTTTATATCTGCCGTATAACACGCACACGTTAATTTCAATTTTGATTTTTGTATTAAAAGTGCGATTTATACTGAGGAATATACTGTACATACGGTACGTACAAAATTCCAAAATTCGTAACAGTATCCAAAGGTTATGTAAAAACGTATCTCCCATGCAATAAATATCTTAGTCACCAAAGATATAGTATGTCCATCAGCCACAAGTTTATCTTTTCAAGATAAAATAGCTTTGTTCATTTGACTTTCTTCACTCTTTATACCTACTTTCCTTACATCAGAAATATCCTTAGAATCTTCTGAATAATTTTTTAACGTTATGTTATATTACGTTAGAATAACTTTGCATTACACTACATGCATTTAATAATTTAATTACCGGGAAAGCATTTTCTCTGCAGATTGAAAAATTTACAGAATACTTTGCACCTTCCACCGCTGAGATGACTTTCGTCTCTATCGTGAAGCCACGCGAAATCCGTGCGTCATTCCAGCGGCGTCAATCAATACGTATGCAATGCTACAATCTAGGAAGCGGAGGGCTGATCAGGCGGCACTAGACGAAATGCTGAACTTAACGGAATTTTAGTAACTTTTTAAGTAAGACCATTGCATTAACACGTTAGTGCAGAAAAACATGACAAATCTTAGCAATACTGTAAGTGGTGAAGCGTTAAAGCACTAGAAAATGAAGAACAACGTACATAATAAAATTTTTATCAGAAATAATTAAATAAATAACTGTAAAGTATAATTCATAAGTATCAATTTTTAAAAATAAATATAATAATTTTTAGAGTCTTATTGAATTTTTCAGCATTTCAGTCCAAAAGTCTTTTTGTTTGAGAGTTTACATAATCATAATTCTTCAGGGAAGGCTCTTGTTATCACAGAGTACCACAAATAAAACCTTTTACATAATTATTACTTATAACTAATTGTAATGCACATAAATATTTATGATACTAATTTCCATATTCATAAATTATATTTTAACACCATAAATATAATAGAAGTAACATTTTAAAAAATTATGGTTTCAGCGTTATTACCTTTCATTTGCAACTGCTGATTTTACCAAAGTAGAAGGCCTCGCAGTACTTCTAAGAAACTATAGCCATCATTAGGGCTATCCTCTTGAGCTAACCAGTGTCTTCTCTGCACTGGTGGCTCAGGGTGCCTAGGTAGTTACTTGAAAAAGGCCTCCGTTCCTTGCAAAGTAACTGACCTTTGAGAACTGCACTAATACATCCCATAAAAAATTATAATAATAATAATAATATAAAAAATTACACTCAATCATAAAATGCGAGCCTCCAACATTCCTTTCATGAAGAAGGTAATGAAGATTTAATCTGGCTTCGCCTCCAATTTATTATTCATTTTGGATGAAAACTTCTACGCCATCAAAATTCCGGCTGGTCATTACTCCTGAGTTTGATTTTATCACATACATACACTCATGTATATGCATCCATATGCATAAATATACTGCAGACATATTTATAAAAACAGTTAAAATTTGTAGAGTCAAATACATAAAATGAGGGGACTGCACATACATCATAATGTAGACATGAAACATCCAAAATAAAAAAATTAAATTAAATTGGAATCAAGACAAGGCAATTCCCTATTAATATTAATAATTGAAATCGTGGAAAAAGGTCGACATTGCAACTAAACAGATTCAAGTAGAAAGATTAAGTAGAGAAATAACAGCACATCCCATACAGACATTATACATGTGTACACCCACACTCGCTCGCGCGTGATTATATATTTGAATAAATAATGATAAAATTGCAGAAATATCAATACATACTTTGACTACGATACAAATGAAGAGCACGTAGTGAAGCGACCGCATACTATGCACTATAATGCGTTATGGTGGTGATGTAAATATTGTACAATTATTTTACTTATTCTATTTTAATTTGTTTACTCAACTATTCAAGATCTGCGTTATTTTAATTCTACAAAGATAGGGCTTTCGTTGACAAAGATATGGACTTTTATACTGCACCTTTTATTTATTCTCGTTTTTAACCAAGATTTTACATTTATTTAATCAATTTATTTTATTGAAAGCTTACGACTTTGATTTACTAAAATTGTGTTCGTGGTCACTCCCTCCAGTGCTTAAATTTATCTCATTGGCTCCCATGAGTCATATGGTGCCAACTTCACTTCCGAACAAAATGTACTAAGAAGATTTTCTGTGCTTAACAGGAATAAGGACAATTTTATTTCCTGTGTGTAAAAGTTTATCATCAAATATTGGCTTTAATTTCGCCGAAAACTTTGAAAAAGATCGATTTATGCTCACCTACGCTTCGACCAATCACAACGCCTGTTGCTTTTCACGTGATACTCTGCTACTGCCTCGCCCTGATACTAAGACTTTCTCATTTCACCTGATCTGATGTCGCCATTGAGGTAGCAGCTACCTTCTACGCTTTGATATGCCATAATACGCTATTTAATTGCAAAATCTTAATTACTGAGTTTACTCATTTATTGATTTCGCCCTCGGGTGCGGTGTATTTAAATATATACACCTTTCATTTTAAAACCCTTATTGGCCTCTTGTATAATGTTAATTTACTGTTTATAGGTCTTAGTAGCTGATGTTAGAAGTAAAGACACGATCCAAGATCAAGATTGCAGAAATATTATTAGTGTATAATGTTGAAGATGATAATCCATAATAAACAGCAAACTTGGCAACCGAGGCAGAATAGCTTAATACTGTAATGGTGCCTATTTCTAGAATATTTATATTACTTACATTTTTGGTGTTGTTGGGATAGGAAGAGAGCAGAGCGGCACAGCGTCTTAGCGGCAGCAGAGGTAGAAGTAAAGTTCGCAATCATGTAATATGGCAGCTTATTAAGAGAAATGTTTCGGTTCAAGTTCTGAATGAACTATGCCATTATCGTTATGCAAAAGTCGGATGATAAATTGATCCAGAAATGACGCAGTCCAGAAAAATCTATCATTACTTTTGAAACAGAGAAGGGAAACGATTATAGTAGAGTACGAAAGTCACTGCAGAGACTTTTGGTATTTCGAAGCCAGGGAACTACACAAATTAATTGCTCTCTAGGTGAAATTTGAGCCAGAGGTTTTCCAATGCTAACTGGATGTGATAGCCATTTGAACCTCGAGAGCTAGCACAGAGGAATTCAATGAGTCCTTAAAAACATTAAATAGTTTAAACATGTCCAATTGATACTATCTTTGATAACTTGTAACATTACTTTAATTAATAAAGCATAATTCTTATGCCATTTTTCTGGACCTAATGCAAAATAGTTCGAGTTAGGTCTTTGTGTTACTAGTAGTAATAAGTCTTACGCTCTGGGCGTGTATCTAGTAAGATGGATAAAGGCCCTCTTGTTGAAAAGGCGACAGAAACATGCCACCATTTTGACTTTTCTGTCATACAATTTACTACAAGTTACATTCAGACGTTTCATTAATAATGATACAAGTGGCAACTAAAATCCCGAGGATGTTTTCTTATGGACTGCATTCTGTTAAATGAGAAATTAAGACCAGCATGACCTTTTCATCATTTATCATTAATCCCACTAACATAACATCTTCTTCCCTCAAATTGTATAATCTTATGTCAGAGGATGAATCTTTTGCTGACTGTGTTATGTTGTGATCTGCGCATGCTCAGCTGTTGCTTTTCTTTAAATATATAAAAAGATAAAACAAAACAAAACTAAACTACTTTTGAAAATATTATGAAAATATCCAGCTCTGAAATATTGTTCTGATAATCTGGATGATTTAATTTCGCAGAATGACAGATTGTAGCCTTCAGGATTATATTAATTTCCAAATGTTTTTTCATAACCTTCTTTTTGATAAATTATTTATTTATTTATTTTTGGTGAGAAAATGATTAACGTAGCTGTGCTTTTCCTATGGGAAACGCAAAATAAGGAATTATATGGGAAGTTATTATTAAAGAAGGGCCATCTGGACGTCGGAATGAAAAAGGTAGTCCAAAGGGAAAAAGAGCACAGTCACTTTTTTATTGATTAACCTTCAAACTTAAGTCACTTGACATCTCACTCAATAAATCTATCTAAGCTGTCATTCAAAGATTTTACGCAGCGAGGATAGCTGATATAAATAATCCCAATTTTATCGTTAGAGCTAAAATACGAAAGCCGATTTTGAGAAACATGTGTGAATAGATCCTGGTGGTATAGATGGTTAGGTTAGTTATTTGAATATGGAAAAGCAACGAAGGCTACTTGTTAAAGGAAGAACTGTTTTCACGCAGGACTTTCTGAGTGAAATTGACTCGTATTTATGTTACATATATGGAAAATTACAACAGCCAAACGTAAACCGAACCCGTTCGCGTGTGTTCGAACCCAGGTCGAACTACCAGTGCTAAACCACTGGTGGGATCTTGGTGGTATGGAAATTAATCTAATGGACTACAGCTCAGAAGAGTTATTTTTTTCCCCCACCAAGACCTAGGTATCAGAAATATATTTTTAAATACGATCGCATTGAAAATGTACATAAACGTTATCAGTTGGTTATGTTATAAGGTATTTCTCTCGTCTTCTTAGCATGCTTTCATAGTGTAGTGGTCAGCACGGTCGGCGCGTATTTGAGAGGTCCATGATTCGAGTCCCGGCGAGGACATTGCTCATTTCAAATCTCTTCTTCTTTCAAAAAATACCAGGACACAACCAGGATCCTGCTTTAAAAAATACCTAATGTCTCTAAAATGTTATAAATTCAATGTATCTAAAAGTACACAATTTGAATGAATTAGTCAAATACACTATAATTCAAGTCAATGGAAAATGCTAATTCCTAAAATTAGATATGTCGGCAGTCTTTGGAAGCTAGTTCAGGAAAGCAAAATAAAAATAAAATTACGTAAATAAGATAATAAACCATGAATACTTAAATAAATGAAGTATATAGAGATAAAAAAATAAATAAACTAGGTTAAAATAATGACAAACAGTTAAACGAAATAAATAAAAACACCAAAACTCTCCTTATTTAGGGCTTTGGCTTGAATTCCGTTTTTACTCCAAAATTGAGAAGCCGAGGTTCCGGGATGAGGCGGTAAATTCTGATAGATCATTCAAATAAAATTAAATTCAAAGGCAGGGGTGCCCGTCAAGATACTTAATCCCCTTAAATAAATTCGGTTTGACGATCACTGTCATCTTCATTGCGGAGCGGTCCAGTAAATTTATATACATCATGAGCTTATCAGCGACCGAGCAGCATGGGCGTTTTCGTGTTTTTCCCCGTGTGCGTAGCGTGTATACGAGCCAGTTTTCCTTAGAAAGTTCTCTATGAAGGTATCCCTCCTATTGGGCAGATAACCCTCCAGTGCTTTGATATAATCAAATAAACCTAATCAATTTACAAACCTTATTAAAACGAAATTAAGTCAAAGACCGCATTGCTGTCAATGAGTTGGTTACAAGTGATTTACGATATGTTAGTCACTACGACGTTTTGGTTATCTGTCATTGGCGATTAACTCATTTAACAACGTCATAATTGATTAAGATTATTTCGGGAAAGAAAAAAAAAAAAAACTATTGCAATACCCCATGAATGGTATTACGGTGTAAGTAGTTAGTATATCCAGCTTGTAACTGGAAGGTACGTGCCTCGAAACCCGCCAAGGGCGCATTTGAATGTAGGGTTTTCCTTATTTTGCGCAACAAATTTATTTTAAGTTTTCCTGTTCTCAACTTCTCAACTTCCCCTCACATTCTCTCGCCAGGATGTAAATTTAAAGTTAAATGCTATTTAAACGTGTGATTATCTAAGTTTATTCAAAGCGTGTTTCGCTAACCAAGTGCACGTTTCGTTGTTATTTCGCGGTCACGCTAGTAATTCTCTTGGTCTTATCAGTTTAGTATCACACCGGTTAGATTTCTGTGAGTCCACCCCTTAGACGTAATTTTGAAGTGCGTTCTTGCACTCGTTTATTTTTCAGAATTTGATTTGCATTCTAGTCTACGTTTAGTTACCGCCGACAGTGAACGGTGTTTTGTAACGCACGAAGTCCGTTCTTTTCTGTTAAATTAGTTTCATTTAATAAAGGGCTATTTTGCACCCTTCTTCTGTGTGTGTGAGAATTCGCCAGGTTCACTGTAGGATCTAAGTTAGTGTATGTGGAAAAGTAGATATAGGTCTTACATGAACTCTTATATTTCAAACTTCAAAAAACAGCTGTGTATAAAATTTCAATTGCCGGGGATCTTATACAATGTATTACGCATACGCAAAGTTTCTCCATTAAATAGAACATCTTTAATATTTGGCAGAAATATCATTTGATATCGTAACTGCCATCATCAACGGTCAACGACTTGTATTTCCGCGAAATTTCAGTGAACGATTCTTTATTGCATTTCAAAAATCTAGAAAAAATGAAGTTAATACGAGGTTCTAACTCCTGCTTGGAGAATACTATGCACAAAACACCATGTAGTGCATTTTTTCATAAATTCTACCAGTGAGCAATATTAAACGTTTTCAATATAAAACATAAATTATAATTTACAAATAAAACAAATAAAAAATAGTAGATAAAAATTCAAAATTTGTGGAAAAATTTGGTATTCGAGAAACATTCCAGCTACCGAAAATAATTTCAAAAATTCGCTCAGTGATAAAATTGCTTCCTCTTAAAAATTATGCTCTTAATAAGTTAAATTCAGGATTATAGACGATTCTGTAATTAAACCACAGTTTTGTGTATGCGAATGAGCATGATTTTATTTATTAACAGAGCAACAGTTTTGCAATAATCTTGTGAAGTACTGTATCATTCTTGTTATAAGAAACTCGGCAGAAAACAGTGCTTGGTTTAACTCTTTGTTTGAAGGGCTGCGAAGTTTGAAGGGCGTGCGAAGCAATAAAATCAAAGGAGATATAAACAAATAAAGGCTCGTTTGCACTACTGCGTACGAACGCGTTGCGTCAATTGAAGACACGCCTACGGCATCCGTACAAGCGTTTCCACTGCTGCGTATCCGTAAAATATTATTTTCATTTTCCGCCGCTAGGTGTCACTGTAATATTTTGGCGCCAAACAAGCAGTTCGCGAGTTACGACGCTGAACATCTGAATTTTTCCCGCTTAAGCCATTATTGTTTGTTTTGGATTTGATATGGATCCTGACGTAAAACGCAGAAAAGTTTTGTTTACTAAATTCCATGTTATTGGAATTTTTTATTTCTGTTTATCAACTTCGAAAGTAAAGTACGCTAGCAATTTTTACATAAGTAAGGTTATAATGCATATTATGAACATCACTAATTCCATAGAAGCTGAAGTAAATTTAAAAATTTTTTTTTTGTCTTTCTAGAAGCCTTAAGTATTATGAAATAATATATATATTATTAAAACTAAAATGTACTGTTAGTGAAAAAGTAAACAAATAAAAAAATAAAATAAAAAAGTTAAAGGAATTAAAAAATAGTTGGTACTTTAAAAGTACAGAGCAACTGTAAAGAAAGGTTCACGATATTTACACAAAATTTGCTATGCTTGTATACCGCTGACTTCAGGGTCATAGCTGGATAATTTATTAGAAATCTCGTTTGTTTTAAAATGCACTATGGGCAGTTATATTTTATGCATAATCCATAAAATATTATTTTTAATTTTCATTCCAATTAACATGAGACATGATTTAAATAACATGATTTAAACATTTTTAATTTATATCTCTTTTTATAAAAGGAGTTATAAAAATAAGATTTTTCTCTTTATATATACACACATTAGGTAAAGAAAATGGAAATATTTAATTAATTAATTCCTGCTCTTCTGCTGGAGAGGACTGAATTTAAAAGCAATTATTAAAGTAATTTTTTGTTAAAAAATGTTTAGGGCATTAATACTGTCTTACGTTAATTGGAATGAAAATTTAGAGTCGTAAACATCCCAAAGTCTGAGCACATGTATATACATTCACATAAAAGTGAAACGAAAATATATATATATATCTGCAGGGTTTCAAAATAAATTAAATTTAAATAATTCTCTTGCGCCATTGCTGCAAGGAATGAAATTTGAATTTAACAAACATTTTCTATTCGTAAAAAGCAAATTTAAAGTTAATTAAATTTAAATGAAATTTAATGCAAACAAATAATTGATTAAATAAACAAATAAATGAATGAGAGCATATGTAAATCAAGTGCAAGTATCAAAATCCATGAATAAATATATAATTCCAAAAATTTATTTATCTTATTATTCACTTATGCATTTTTATAAATTTTTTAGGATTAATAATCTATCCTATTATTCATTTATGCATTTTTATAAATTTTTTAGGATTAATAATCTATCCTATTATTCATTTATGCATTTTTATAAATTTTTAGGATTAATAATCTATCCTATTATTCACTTATGCATTTTTATAATTTTTTTAGGATTAATAATCTATCCCATTATTCATTTATGCATTTTTATAAATTTTTTAGGATAAGCTATCCTATTCACTTATGCATGTTTATAATTTTTTTAGGATTAATAATCTATCCTATTATTCACTTATGCAGTTTAATAATATTTTTAGGATTAATAATCTATCCCATTATTCACTTATGCATTTTTATAAATTTTTTAGGATTAATAAATTTTTGGAATTATATACTTATTCATGGATTTTGATACTTGCACTTGATTTACATATGCTCTCAGAATTTAAATGATATTGTAGATTATTTCGCAGCAATAATTAATCATTTCTTTGCTTGCATTAAATTTCATTTCACTTTAAATTTGCTTTTTACGAATAGAGAATGTTTGTTAAATTCAAATATATATGTACAGGATATGCTTTAAATTAGTATTCTATAATTTTTAAACTTTTTTGCGGGAAAAATTTAAATAAATAAGAGCATAAATAAAACAATATATTTAATGCATATAATAATAGAAATAAATTATAAAACACGAATATAGATCAAATTGGAATAAAAAGGTAAGAAAGTTGCAGACAGGGTGCAAAAAGCGTATGGGATTCGAACTCACGACTGCAAAAAAATCAACATCCTTACCATCAGCTTTACCACTAAGTACGTGCACGTGAGTCGCATGCATATTTTGGCTTTTATACATCATCAACTAAATCAATTCTTAAAACTTAAGTTTTTTGGTACTATTTCAGTGTGCTATCGTCTGAAAAATTTACCAGAGTTTGTTCTTCAGCTTCTAGTACATTTTTTACAAAAATCATTATCTTTTAAAGTGGCGTTCGTACTGAAGTTAAACGGGCTGCTAAAAATATATTTCATGTGCTTACAAATATATGTTATCCAAAAAGATATATTTATAAAGGGAAATACGAATTTAACATACTCTTCAATGAACTGGAGTATTTAAAAGGCTATCAAATTTAATTTATAATTAACGTTTTTAGTTTTTACCTGTTTCAAAAGAAAAAAATAGCAAATCTTTTAATCATATCTAATTTGCTATAGCAGTTTGATATAGTCAGACATTCATTTTCATTAAAGCTAAATGAGTATGCAGAACTAAAAAATGATTATCAGAACAAATTTTGCTATTTCATGGACTTGGAATTATAATTTTTACCGCTGATTTTCTTGAACGAACAAGTACTGTAGTTGCAGTTATCTTGTTTTTCTTATCATTTTAAACTAAATTCAGCTGATTTTTGTCTTTTTCAGCACGCAGATTTCTCGCTATAATGTTAATTCAGAAATAAGTATTTTTTAGCAAAACATTCTTTCTCTATTGGCGAGCGTTCATCGCTACTTCTGCCGCCATTAATTTTTAGTCACTGCACCTGATTACTCCTTTTTTACCACGTGACCCCAACGCATCCGCAGACATACGGATAGAAGTTGAACATTGTTGAACTCCATCCGTACGTCCTCCGTCACCGCACACCGACCGGATTGCAGATGTCAATCAAAGTGAATTCGCTGGCTGATTGGCGAAACGCATACGCACCGCAACGCATACGCAGCAGTGGAAACGGGCCTTAACAGTTAACGTCAATAATCCCTAATTATCATATTGCTACCATTATTTCTTAGAATGGTTACAAAATTGTCACTTTTGTGTGCGTTAGCTTTATTTCAGAAACTTGAATGAGTTCGAAATATGAATGATATAATTATTAATGTTTAATGAAAAAATAAGCTAATAAAAGGTATGTGAGGAGGAAAAAATACTGAATTCGCATTCAGTATTTTTTCCTATAATAATAATATAACGCAGCCTTTAATTTGTTGTTATTTAGTTGTGTGAAAACGATTAATGATTTGGAATTTAATAGTTTCTGAAAATACTCAATTTTTAATTGAAACTTATTTATGTGTCTTGTTTACTTTACATGTATATTGCACAACTTTTAGAACTATTATCATTAGACTTAAATTACTGCACAACCTCGAATGGAACGTATTTAAACGTATATTAGTTATATAAATTATTAAAATAAAATAAAATTTAACATTCAAAGTACATAGGCAGTTTAAGTTTTAACATTAAGCTCTGAAGTAGAAAATTATTAAGAAATTCAATTATTGTTTGTATGTTAGTCAATTTGTTTATTTACTATAAAATATTAAATTCTAAGAAAATTCAATATTTTCTATTTTGAAAATATAAATTTTTCAAGGAGGGGGGGAAACAAAGAGATAAAGATCTTTTAACAGGAGGAGTCTTTTAAAGATGTTTCTAACATTGAAATACAAGTTGAAAAGAACTACAAGTTGACAGTCACCAATGTGTTCCACACAGTAAAATTAACACAGGTTATTAAAATCAAAAAGGTTATGGATACCCATCAAGGCTGTTGCTAGGCGATTACCAGTAGGTTTACGAGCATCAACAGGTAATGTATAGGTGATCAGTGTGTATCTGCGCAGTAAATTTAAATTATCAGAATAAATAAAGCCGAAGAAAATCGCTTGCCAGATGTTTCTCCCCCTTTCTTAGCACACGCTGTTCTGATGCCATTGAAATCACATCTGACTATCAGATAACTGGTAAAGAAACGGGACAGCACAACTTTCTTGTCATCTTTGATAGTTAGACATGTGTCTCCCACGCTTCCCTCTGTGCAAGAATCCGCTTCTTAATGTGATTTGACAATGGAAGACTAGGAATAATAGTGGACGTAATGTTAAAAAAAATTATGCTTGTATATTGCTATAGGTGTGTACTGTGCAACTGCGCCAACGGATAAATTAAGTAACATCCCAAAGATCCATCCCTTGTGCTACCTGGTTATCTCAAATTGTCTTGATTTTTGTGATGAATGCCTTTGGTTTGATGATATAGCGTTGGTATATAGGATTCTATCATCTGTTTCGTCCGAAAGTCTGGAGTAGCAGCTGGATTTCAGTGGATAGCTCGCCAGGTAATGTTCGGGAGTCCCCGTATTACTGCAAATGCTCTGGTTCGCATTACTTAGGCAACGTTTAAGAAAATAGTCTGGAAGTAGTCCATAATATATACATAATATAGCGTATTAGCTGAGCAGTGAAGGTACATCTTTTTTGCTGACTTTAGAAAAGAATAAGATAGGCTCGACGGTCTTGTGATGCATATTCCCATTTTGTCTTGCCATCTTGCTTTACCAAAACTAGTAATGATCTTTTTGAAGTGAGAGGAAGTAAGGGCAGATATTATGAATCCTCTGCGATGCTGACAGCTGCTTTTTTTCCCAATGAAACATCCGGATAGCAGTCGAACGTTCCGAATTTAGAATTCCGGTGAGGGCATTGCACATTTTTTGACGTTTCCTGCTCCGATAAATCTAATAATTTTAACAATCTAAAAATAAAAGACAAATAATCGCTGGTCTACCGTGGGCTCGTTTTATCTTATGAGGCTTTTGCCAAAGTGCGTTAATGATATATCATTATAGAACAGCCCAACACAAACCTAACATAACGTCAGTCTCGAAAAAATTGGAAAGGTTAAAGACTTAACAAAAGGGAGTAACATCACTTATAGTTTTAATTGTTATTTAATCAGACAAGTTTTTGTAAATGACGTCTTCGAATACGTGGCATAGGGGAAAGTAAGCATTTCTTAGCATAAATTTAGGTATTTTGCATAATGAAACTCGAAAGGCATACGAAACGAACGTGCGCCAAGATATATATTGGCGAGAGAAAGTAAAGTTCGTGAACAATGCAGTATATTCGATTCTCACCTTAGCTTCTTGTACCTGTCCAAATGTCTAATGCTGTTAGTACTTTCTCTTTCAGGTACTATGTCGAAGTATGTCCCTGTTTCTTTTTTCTTATTGCCTAAAATAGGTAAGCCTGATATTTTAGGACTGATGATGATTCTATGTAAGTTATTCTTTTCAATACTTCAGTGTTTTAAAGTCCGTGAAGATTATTACATTTTGTTATGCTTAAGTTTAGCAAAATTATCCTATTTTATTAAATAAAGATTTCGTAGTTAACTTTTTGACTTATGATTCTTTAATGAAAACTGTGCTTGAGGAAACGTACTCATTACGCCTTCAGTGCTAATGAACAATTAACAAAAGATTATGAGACTGATTAGGATAATTGCCTTGTGGAAATGCTTCCAAACGAAATTCTGAAATTGAAATTTTGTAATGTTGTAAGATTCCAGGGGCATAAAGTATTAAAACTCTTTGTTGAAAATACTAGTTACAAAGTTTATAAGAATAATTGTAACAAATAATAATGTCTATTCTAAAAGTATCAATTTGTATAGAAAAATTAACAGATAAAAATTATTCAGTGTGGAAATTTAAAATAGAACAACTTCTAATAAAAGAAGGTTTAGATGATGTTGTATTCGAAGAAAAACCGGAAACTGTTACTGATATTTGGTTAAAGAATGATCGTAAAGCTAAAGCTTTAATAGGCTTAAACATTTCGGATTCGCAAATTATCCATGTTTTTCACAGTAAATCTGCAAAAGAAGTTTGGCAGAAGTTAAAATGTGTCCATGAACATGTAAATTTAACAAACAAGTTATTTATTCTTAGAAAACTATATTCTATTAGATATAATGAAAGTTCTAAAATGCATATCAAAGGAGTACTAGAATTGGCTAAAAAGCTGCGAAGTATAGGTGAAGAAATTAAAGAAAATAACTTAATAGCAATATTACTATGTTCTTTACCAAATTCATACAACTCCTTAATAGCTGCAATAGAAAGTAAATCGGAAGCTGAATTGTCGCTAGAATATGTTAAAAACAAATTAATAGATGAGTATTGTAGACGTGTGGAAACTAAGAAATTTCAAAAATACGATTCAGTTGCTTTAAAAAGTAAAAGCGAAAATAAATCAAAGAATATTACACGATACTGTACTTATTATAAGAGAAATAACCATACGATAAATGACTGTTTTCATTTAAAAGGCAACGCTAGAACTTCCCCGAAAACAGATGTAAATAATAGTAAAGTAAGAAATTATTCTCAGAATTAATAAAAGTAAATGCATGCCAAATAGCAAATACGCAAAATGTAGAAAACGTAACAAAACTTAAAGAAAATAAGTATCTTAAAAGTATTGAAACTGAAAATTCCCAGATTCAGTTTAATCAAGTTCTAAAAGTGAAACATGAAAACACGCATACGCAAGAATGGGTTATCGACTCAGGAGCCTCAACTCATATGACGAGTGATAAGAATTTTTTCTCTCAGTTAAATGACTCTAATAAACAAATAGTAAGTAATTGTAGCCAGTGGTGCTAAATTAAATTCTTATGGTATTGCCGAAGGCTATTTTAAAGTTCAAATCTTAAAGGGTCAGGTTACACAAATAAAATTAAAAAATGTATTGTATGTACCAGGTTTAGATAGTAATTTACTTTCTGTTCAACCTGTTACGAATAAAGGTTGCATTGTTACATTTGATAGCAATAAGTGTTACGTAAAGCTTAACAATATACTCGTAGCCGACGGCAACGCTCAGCAAGGTTTATATAAATTGACCGTAACCTCAAATGGCGAGAAAGCATACTTAGCTAATGATATTTCATGTTCTAATACGAACTGTATACTAAAATGACATCAAAGATTAGGCCACAGAAATATAGATGCCATAAAAACACTTGAGAAAAATGATTTAGCAGAAGGCAATAAACTTGGTAAATGCACTCATAGTGTGGAATGTTCCACTTGTGTAAAAGCAAAACTAACTGAAAAATCTTATCCCAAAACTAGTTTCAGATTTAAAAATCCACTGGATTTAGTGCACACAGATGTGTGTGGGCCAATTGAAGTCAACAGCTTAGGAGGGAAAAGATATTTCGTAACTTTCATTGATGACTATTCGCGTTATACTCAAATTTATTTTATTACTTCAAAAGATGAAGTATTAGACAAACTTAAACAGTATGTTGCATCGACAACAAATAATTTTAGAAAGAAAATAAAGGTTCTCAGATCCGACAACGGTACAGAATACTGTAACGAAAGTACTGAAAATTATTTAAAGAAACTCGGCATTTTTCACCAAACTTCGGTTTCTTATTGTCCGGCACAGAACGGCGTCGCAGAAAGGAAAAATCGCTCTTTAATAGAAATGACAAAAGCTATGGTAATAAACTCTAAATTACCGAAAGGATTCTGGGCTGAAGCAGCAGGTACTGCTGCATATCTTCAAAATAGGTTACCAACTAAAGCCACAGATAGAACACCATATGAATTGTGGAATGGTAGAAAACCAAACTTAAGTCACTTACGAGTATTTGGCTGTAAAGCATTTTATTATGTCAGCAAACAAAAACGGCGTAAATTCGACAACAAAGCCGAAGAAGGAATATTCGTAGGATCCGATTTACGAAGTAAGGGATACAGGATTTATGTAGGTGGAAGAAAAATAATAATAAGTAGAACTGTTAAATTTTCAGAAAACGCGTCTTTATCTGACAAGCATGCAGAAAATAATGCTGAAGATTTAGAATTAATTCACTTCAATAACTCGCAAGAAGATGAAGAAAATAATGAAGAAACATCTCTTGGCGATGATTTTACAGAAGATTCAAAAAGTTCTGAAGAGTTAATTAAATGTGAAGAAAATGTAGAAAGAAGGGTTTCTAGTACATCAACCAAAGGGGTCCCACCGGAAAGATTTTGTTATAAAGCAGAAGACAAAGAATCAATCTTACTTAAAAAATAAAGATCCAGAAAGCTTTGAAGAAATTCTAAACTTACCAAAACGTGAACAAGAAGCTTGGATCAAGGCTATGCAAGACGAAATACATTCTCTATAAGAAAATGAAACCTATACACTTACAGAATTACCACCAGGAAAACATGCAGTAGGCAGCAAATGTGTGTTTAATACAAAATATGATGAAACTGGTAAAAATATAAAATACAAAGCACGCTTAGTAGCCAAAGGATTTACTCAAAAATACGGCAGTGATTATGATGAAACATTTTCACCAGTAGTGAATCACACTACGATAAGAGTTTTCTTAGCATGGGCAGCGTATAATAATGCCAAGGTACATCAACTAGATGTTAAAACAGCTTTTTTGTATGACAACTTAAATGAAGAAATATATATGGAACAACCAGAAGGATTCGTGGTTCCGGAAGAAAGACATAAAGTTTGTAAATTACAGAAGTCGATTTATGGTCTCAAACAAGCAGCTAGGTGCTGGAATGCAGAAATTGAAAATACATTGAAGAATCTTGGGTTCAGTCAAAGCAAAGCAGATCCGTGTCTTTTCACAAAAGTGGTTCGTGATAAAAGTAATTTAATAGTGCATGTTGATGACATCTTAATAAGTTCTACAGAAGAAGGACCAATTCTTCAAACAATTAATGATTTAAAGAAACGTTACCAAATAACGCATCTGGGTGAAGCTAAATATTTCTTAGGCATTTAACAGCATTCCACGTCAAAAGGACTGGAATGCTGTTAAAAGAATCATAGATACTTAAATACGACAAAGAATATATCCTTACAAATTTCGTCGAGTGAAGAACCTAATATTTCAGTTTATTCAGATGCTGGTTGGAGACAAGATATTGAAGATAGAAAATCTACATCAGGAAGTGTTATTTTATTAGGAAAAAACTGTATTTCGTGGTTTTCAAGAAAACAAACTTGTGTTTCTTTATCCTCAGCAGAAGCTGAATATGTTGCACTATCGCAAGCTACGCAAGAACTATTATGGCTATTAAAATTAAAAGAAGATTTCAATCTACCCCAAACTCTACCGATAAAGGTATTTGAAGATAATCAGTCTACTATAAGACTTGTAGAATCTGAAAAATTCAGTTCGCGCACAAAACATATTGATACAAAAGTTCATCATATACGCGACTTGAATAACAAAGGAATAGTAAAACTTCCTTATCTTTCAACAGAGCAAATGGTTGCTGATATTATGACTAAACCAATTCCTAAAGCTAAATTTCAGTTTTGCAGGAATGAATTGTAATTGATATGAGTTTCATTAGCAAAATAGGGGCAATGTTAGCATAAATTTAGGTATTTTGCATACTAAAACTCGAAAGGCATACGAAACGAACGTGCGCCAAGATATATATTGGCGAGAGAAAGTAAAGTTCGTGAACAATGCAGTATATTCGATTCTCACCTTAGCTTCTTGTACCTGTCCAAATGTCTAATGCTGTTAGTACTTTCTCTTTCAGGTACTATGTCGAAGTATGTCCCTGTTTCTTTTTTCTTATTGCCTAAAATAGGTAAGCCTGATATTTAGGACTGATGATGATTCTATGTAAGTTATTCTTTTCAATACTTCAGTGTTTTAAAGTCCGTGAAGATTATTACATTTTGTTATGCTTAAGTTTAGCAAAATTATCCTATTTTATTAAATAAAGATTTCGTAGTTAACTTTTTGACTTATGATTCTTTAATGAAAACTGTGCTTGAGGAAACGTACTCATTACGCCTTCAGTGCTAATGCACAACCAACAGCATTTCACCAGATTTTACATTTTTTCAAAGCATCATTGAAATATAATTACAACGTAAATCTTTTCAATCTGCCAAAATCTAAAGCCTTTCTCGTGCATTAGAAGCAATTTACTAAGCAGACATAATATTTAAATTATTCCTATCGTTTAGCAATAGATGGCAAACTTTGATTGCTAAAAGTTTTTCACAACTTGCATTAAACGTAATCACACTTTTAAATAAAAATTACGTGAAATGATGTCTCATATCGTTTCTGACTGAAAGGACATCACTGAAAGGACTGAAGAAGACTGAGAGTCCTTTTAAATCTCCAATCGTATTTGCATTTTTCACGCAGGAAACTACTTTTTCTTCTCTAATTCCTGCAAGTGATGTTCGATGAAGAATGGATATTTATACACTCAGAAGACAAAGTGCTATTCTTTTCTGATGTTTACATCTCGGTTGTTTTAATCTTTATTTTGGAAACGAATGTTTTTGAAAGGTCGAACATATGTTGACGCCTCTCTGCGGTGAATGGGCTGGTCTCTGAATCATTATTCTACCACTTTGTCTGTTACGGGTCTTAGTTCCACTCGGAGAAGGAGCGATATGAAAAATCATATGATTCTTTAAATGTTCGGATGGCATTGTGTTTCTTCGATTTTAAGGTGTCCTTGATTATAAGATACAACCTTTGATTACAGGACCATCTACAGCAGAACAATCTATAGGAACAAAAAAGGAAACAATTCTGAAAGGTTTTCAAAATTTAACAGTCGGCACAAACTTTTAGTTAATGTTTTTTGTACTGTCTCTGATCTTGCAGTCTAGCAGTCTGCTTTTGCAATCTTACTAACCAATTTTTTTTGGCTTTACTTTTAAGCATCGTTTTCTTCGAACTTACCGCCGTAACAGCAAAATCAAAAAAAAAAAAAAAAAAAAAATCTCCCATTTTGCCGAATGGCAACAAACTCGAGCGAAAAGCGAAAGAACGCATTTATAGTGATTCGACCTAAAATACCATTCTCGAGACAAATATCAGCTTTTGGCGATTCTCGAGATTAATATCAGCCAATGGTCATTTTGGCGATTCTTGGGAATAAAAATTAGTTGCCAAACCATCGCCGGCTGACGATATCTCCACAGTTAGCGAGATAACCATCTACCTCAATGTTTAATTTCTTACATTTCCAGTAAAGCTTCGCATTTTTTGGCTTCATTCATTTTACATTATACAAAATTCGTAACAAAATCTTATAACGCTGCAAACTTTGATTAAAATTACAAACTAGGCTATTAATTTAGAAGTCAAACAGTGCATCCTTGCCAGTGTGGCTTAATTTACATTCGCCAAACTAAGATAGCCTTAAAATTTCGCGTTAAGGAACATGAGGCACATGTTAGAAAAAAGGAAACACGGATGTCTTCTGTTGCGCAATTGTTGGTCCGAAAATCACACTTTCAATTTTTCTGCTTCCAAAAGTATACAAAAAAAATCTTCCATTGGTGAACTGGATTTTCTAGAGGCATTTTGCATTCAAAAAATCTTTCTTTTCTAGTTAACGACCCTAATTCCAATCCATCTTTGCCTTCAGCTTTCAAAGAAATTATGTTTTAGTTCTGGTTTCATCAACAGATGGCGCCACTGGCGTATTTCCTGTCCAGACCTTCTTATCTTATCTAATTATCATATCTTATCTCGTTATCAGCTGAGGATGATGGTTCGGTAAAGCCAAAAGCCATCAAAACTAGTCATGTGAAAATTTGAAAATATAACCCTGATTTTTGTTGTTTGACTGCTAAATTAATATTTGTTCGGCGTGTTATTGCATCTTAATTACAAACTACGCTGTTAATAATTGTTGATAGTTGTAAATATCATAAATTTTGTATATGCCAATTAGGTAAAATATTTTAAAATGTAAAATATATATTTAAATTATCAAGAATTACGGTTATTTCTCTTAAGTATTCACTTTGTTAATTAATAACAAGTTATTAAGTTTGAAAGAGATAAAAGTATTCTTTACCGGAAGGGAGCTGTCTGAGAACCGAGACCGTATCCGAGGACGTCTGGTAGGTAAATGAAAATTTTTTGTTACTCACACTCTCAACATAATGTTTTTGTAGTTGTGACTAATCCTTCTGATTTGAATTTAATCTACATTACTAATTCATCATGGTTAAAAGCCAAAAAACTGCATCTGCCGTTGGTTAATATGTTAGACCCCTTTAGGTGACAGTACGAGTTTATTTATCTCGCCCCAATTTTCGCGGAGAACAACTCGAAGGATGACAGGACTAATCTCTTACCTCTCTAATCCCTACTACTAAGACCTGTACCTTGGCAGTCTAGGCACAGAGGGATAAAAATTTCTATCCTGGTTATTATCCCAACTCTTCATAGGTCTGGTGGTTAATCAGTAGCGGTATAGGGGCTGTTCCGTTAGATCCCCACACTGCGTAAATCCTTAATGTTGACGGCCAGCGTAGTATTGGCACGTAACAAATCTTAAAGAAGAAATCAAATCTTCTGGCGAATATGTTTCCCATCATCGAGGTCCATGCGAATCGGGAGTAGTGATCTCGTGCGCTAAGGATAGCGGTAGCTTGAGAGAAAATTTTAAAGTCTGCTGTCACGGGTTTGGAAAGGCCTGAGGTGGCAGCATGATTGGGAAGATCCTCTTGACGTTAGGCTCCTCCGTTCCTTTAAAGATCAACTGGATAAAAGGACACACCGGGCAGAAAGGCAACGAATGAGCGGATGAACTAGCTAAGACCGCAGCTCTCAAACCAGAAATTGATAAGGAAGTTCCGCTTTCTGCCGAAGTTGCAAAAAGGCTCCTCAAGGCAACATTCCAAAAGACATGTTCATCACGATGACAGGAAGAAGAGACAGGAAGATTTACTTACAACATCTTCCCAGTACCTACTTTCAAGAGGCTCAAATGCTACCGACTCTTCCTCCAGGCCTGTACCAACCACGGGAAATTCCCAGCGTATTACAGACGATTCCTCAGACGGGACGTCAACTGTTCTTACGGTTTTCGCGAGGAAGACGCGGACGCACTTCATTACCTACTCTCTTGCCCTCTGACAGAGCACCTTCCGCAGCAGTTCTTTCCTTCCGACTTCCGACTACATCACATATCCTGTTAATAGACTGTTCACCGACTATTACTGCAACAAGGGCATCTTAGAGATAATGAAACAAGTGAATGAAGATAATTATATCCAAGAAAGTGAAGATTAATGTAAAATGTAGAAAGGCGGCCTAACCGTCAGATTGCTAGCAGTGACTAGGATGACTTCTTAACCCTGTAGTGCCCTAACTTAGTTTGGCGAAACAGGTTAAGTAAAGTAACCATATTCTTCTTCCTCTTGAGGGACTTCCACTGGACGCAGCACCTCCCGCCAAATAAGGATATTTTCCCATTTGGATCCAGTCTGTATTCTGTTTACAAAGCGGAATACGTAATTACAATAACTTCTACTACTAATCTCTCCATATGACTTTCTGCTCATGGTATTTTATGCACCCTGATGTTGCAAACGCATTACGCGTTTACAAGCACCCAGGACTTCTCCGGCATTCAAAGCCAAGAACAATCATATGGCAGCCAAGCTGCTAACCACTATATAGATTAGAATCACACATACGGGAGCTTTTAACTGCTTAAATTGTTAATTAGTAGCAGAGGGATTATATTTGAAATACAAATTAAATATTTTATGCTTTGCTGAATGAGAACACTCTGAGAATCTAATATGTGCCAGCAAGTGCTGAAGACATATTAAGGAACTTGGGTTTCGCACAATATTTTCCGAAGACTGCTTTTGCGGATTTTATTTTACATGTAAATTAAAAAAAAAAAAAAAAAAAAAAAAAAAAAAAAGAAATTTCAGGTATCATAAATAAAAAGCTATAAAAAAGTCGTAGTTCTGTTTTAGCAATCAGATTCTTTTTTAACATTTAAATAGTTGTAGAGTTTCACTTTCTTTGGAAGCATAAACTAAGATGAGACACAAACTGAATGTAAGCGAATTATTAAACTCATTTAACAGAAGGCACTTCATGTGATTACAAATCCAGGCAGCATTTATGGCGTAACGCAAGAGTAATGAATTTAAATTAAAGTATGTAAATTGTAAGTTAACCCAAAGGTTACACAGAGTAAACGCGCGCAAGTTGGTTCAAGTCTAATACAGGAGTGACAAGCCCAACGGCGAAAACAAGGCAGTGGTGCAAATAAACTCGTACCGATGAGATTCAACTAATAACGGGGCCGTCAGCAGACGAAACACACTTTGATTCAACAATCTGAAACCTTCGTTTAAATACTATCTCTTTCTGCCTCATTTCAGTACGAACGAACTAAAATTTGAGTCCTGGTAGAGAAAAGGAAAGCTAGAAAGTCAGATACGCTAATTAACATAAAATAACTGATTAATGAAAGTAAATAAATCCTTATACAGTTCTACGCTAAGGATGTTACGCTAGGGTTACATATATATAAGATGTAAATGAAAAAGTAAAAAGGTAAGTATTTCGCTTCTGTTCTCTCTGTGATTTTTTTGTTTCAGGACAACACTCGCCAAGCAGTTTTCCCTAGAAACGTTGCAATTCACCAACTTGCAAAAGAAAAAACGTGTTAAATACAGCTGTTTGTTAAATAAGCAATTTAGGATGGAGTCACTTTTTATCGATGCTACTCTATTTTCTTTACGTTGTTGCTGCTACTTTTCTCACTTGTCTGATGTAATCAGAACAAGCCCACGCAGTATTATCATGGCAAGCAGTACAAGTACAAGTTTGAGTCTATCGCTGGCACAGCCTTGAACATCCTTCAGGTGATAATATCAGACTTTATACACACTTTTACCCCAGTTTTGAAAAAAGCACCCGAGGGGCGGATCCGAGGGTCTCCTACCTCTCTTTACCTACCACTAACCTCCAGAAAGGACTTTTGGACTACTTATTTTTAGTTCTCCCGTGCCGCACAGACACTATACATCTAGAAACATCCATGCCGTCTCCGTATTCGGAATTTTCGGTGCAGCAGTAAGCTTCTCTAAACGCCTTCCCGTCTGAGTGTTTTCCTTTACATAAATACTAAAGTCCCCTATTACAGACAGGAAGAGATTTGTTTTTTAAAAAAATTCACGGAACTTTTCGGTTATGAAACGACGTACACCAAACAAATTTCTCTAGAAAGATATATGCGCCAACTTGCAGCTACGAAACTTACTTTTGGTGTCAGTTCATTTCAACACAGACAGAAATTTTTATAATCATAAGAAACATAGACTTTTACCTCAGTTACGTCAATAACTAAAGAATGAAAGAGAATTACAAAGTAAAAAAAGAAAGAAACTGGAAAAATGTAACACGCTTAAAGGTGGCCAATAAGCAGCACTGCCGCACGTATGTTTTCGCAGAAAACTGTGCGGCACGTGTTTTCCTATAAATAAACATCAAGTACCTGTTATTGCCAAGTGATAAAAATAAATCTTTAATACTAAATAGCATTAAAATTTGTCTAAAGGGAATTTCAGGTTTAAGAATTCTGGTGTTTACAGAGTATAGTATCAATAAGTAAATTTTAAAGGCATAAGAAGTACCAGTTCTTTTACTCTAAAAATATATGTATATATATATGTATCTAAAAATATATATGTAGAGAGAGAAAACGGAATGAAAATCAAAAACATGTAATTTTTTGCAATTTAAATGTTACTACGAAATCGTTTCATGACTATGCAATTTTATGTTGAATGCAGATGACAGCGGACGCAATAAATGGAACTGGGAATTTTACAAATGACGTATCATTCATTCAATATAAAAAAAAATATTTTTTATAAAAGGATTTTGAAATAAAACATTTTGCAAAACATTATTAGAAAGTATAAAGAAAATGGAGTTTCAAATGCTAAATTTCCTTCAGCTGGTGAACAAAATACAGTACAACTTCAATTATCCGAACTACAACTATCCAAATTGTTGATTATCCGAATCGCTTTCAGAATTAAAAAAAAAAAAAAAAAAAAAAAAAAGATCTGAAAGGTTTCAGACTACATAGATTTAATACAGGTCCTTCTTCTTCGAGAAGAAAAGATTTTCTGCTCCATTTCTATAAATAATTTTATTTGTTAAATAAATAAAATTAAAAGACACAAAAAAAATCTGAGAGCTTTCAGATTTTACATTACGTCCAAACGAGCGTTATTTTAAAGTTTTGTGTGCTACCTTTACTTATTAAAAGTCATGTTCTTTGCACTTAAACCATAAAATTCACATCAATAGCAAAGTCACAAAATAATTTTAAAATGAGCCTATTTTTAGAATTCCCGATACACATTTCCGCCTGCTGGCGATAAAAAGGTCCCCACCAGTAGACTGCTGCCATTGCTCGCTTTCAAATCGTTGAGTTTGTTACTCAGAAATTCGTTAAAAGTTTTACAAAATATGAAATCGATCATAAAGCAAATTCCAAATTTCAAATTTGGGCTTCCACATGCCAATATTCGCAGTAGGATTACGTCATTCAAAATTTGATGGCTCTATGGACCGTTGTTTAATCACAATGCGAGAAATATACATTTGTCCAGATTTTTCATTATTTAATTTCTTCAAACGTAATGCAGGACACTAACATTTGGTGGCAACAGTTTGAAACGTGAACAACATTTATAGTGATTCAACGTAAAATCGCAAAACGAAAACGATAGTCCTTCAGGGACAAAGCCCCCTTAGACTAATACGACAGAATCATAGTGTTGGACAATCGACGATTTCAGATATTGAAAGAATCAAACCTACACTTTAAACTTCGTTTCACTTCTTGAGAACGGAGATGGTAGTTCTTCAAGAAAATCAATGAAGGCAGTGACAAACAAAAATTTAGAAGATTTTGTTTTTAAGTAATTTTTGCAGCAACATTCTATGGGAAACCCAATTTCAGGTCCGATTCATTGTGAAAAAGCTAAGGTCTTAACTCTGAAGCTTGGCTTGTCATTCTTTAAAACATGTAAGGGCTGGCTAAGAAATTTTAAATACAGGCACGGGGTTTGTCAAACAGACTACTTTGACCGAGATGTTCAGCAAGCAATGATTTTCAGCACTTGTAAGTACTGTAATGTACGCTATCTAACATGCACATAAAAGTGCTGCCCTTTCATTTCAATTAATTAAAAAAAACGCTTTTTCTAAAAAATAAATTTCTTCCATTTTCAACATACAGTAATTAACAAAAGGTTCTTTGTCTAGGATGAGTTTTCAGAATGAAATAGTTTCCATATCAGTGATGAAACCCGTGCCTTTGTTAATTCCGGTTGCAGCTTCGAAGGTCGCTCTAGTGGAAAAGAGTTAAAAGAATTCTTTTCATCAGGGTCAGGAAATGGACACCTTGTTAGGTATGAGTGAAAGAATTCCCCCCCCCCGTTGTTCAGCGCAAGGGGTAAACACAGAGAAATATATAAGGTGGTTTGAGAAGAGAGAAAAACATTCCTGTTTGGAGCTATGGGCATGTTGACCTGCTAGAACGATCATTCCTCGTGTATAATGCCATACAACATTTTTCCTGTAACAAAATTCTGAAATTGCGGGACTAAATATATCCAAGTCCCATACTCTCAAGATATGCACGTT
The DNA here is from genome assembly GCF_044657685.1 of Stegodyphus dumicola. Taxonomy (NCBI): domain Eukaryota; kingdom Metazoa; phylum Arthropoda; class Arachnida; order Araneae; family Eresidae; genus Stegodyphus; species Stegodyphus dumicola. The sequence goes on from NC_140769.1 coordinate 137,640,222, forward strand.
TTAAGGTTTTCATCTTATTAAAATTCATGTTACTGTTAAAATTTGAGTTCGAAATCCATTTCAACCCTGTATCATAACCCAGAGTTTTCATAGCGTTTTCGGCCACTACACCACCATGTGTTCGTTTCTTTAACTAAATGCTATTAAATACATGCGGACTAAATCTACGGAAGGTAAGCCTTTGTGGAGGACTTTCTAACCCGATTTAAATTTCAAAGAAGCCATATTAATATTTTCACTGTGCATAAGAAAAATGCATGAAAATACTCACGCAATTAGTCTGTTTGTTACTATTCGAATCTGGTAAAGCTGCCAGTGTTTACTGGTCATATCCACTTGAGCACTGATGTGCTTTATACTATCTAATGCGATATAAAAAGTCTTATATATTGTCATTTGACAACAAAGTGTTCTTGTATTCCAAATGGCATCTCTATAATTTTATCGCTAACCGAAAAAAAAATATGTCTGTTAAATGTACTAGAAAAAATCAAAGAAAAACATCTGAAAGGTTTCAGATTTTAAGTTCAATAGCAATGTCGGAAAATAATTTTAAAATGAGCCTATTGTTGAAACTCTCACCGACAACCACGTGATTTGCTCATGCGCTCAGCAAAAACTAAAACAGAACGTTTTTAACTGAACTTTGAGAACTCGTGATGGACGTTTGAGTGAAACATGTAATCCTTCTCTTCTGTGTTATATATATTTTAGTTTAGTGATGTGATTGTAAATTAAATATCTTATTATCTTAGAAACCTCTCTTTTTCGTGAGTAGTGCCTTTGATGAATGAAAATAAAACATTCCCGGATACGCCTTTGGATTAGAAAGAAGATCGATTAAAAGGTAAACTTTTTTACCTTTTATTTTCTAAGAATGAACACATTATACATTTTTTTGGCGAAGAATAAATTTGTGGATTTGATGTATGAAAAAATCACCTTTAGAAATTCATGTTATTTTAGGTGCAGGTGTGGCAGGAAAGCTTCTACCAGGGAAGGTTAGACAACTAAAATGTGGGTTATCATGCGTATACACTAGATTAGGATGGACAATGATGGGGAAAACTGAAAAGCGTAAGTTCTCTGACAGTACGAAAACTGTATTGTCACTTCATGTTAATGATGCTAAAATTTCGGATTTATGGTGTCTTGACTCGTTAGGAATAACGGATCCTGCTACAACCCACACAAGAAAGGAAATTGATGAAATCGCTAAAATATATTTTCGTCAGTCATTAAAGAGAGATAGTGAGGGTAGATATCAGGTCTCTCTTCCTTGGTTAGAAGGGCATGAGGTTTACCTGACAACAGATTATTAGCAGAGAAAAGGATAAAATCCTGCGTCAAAAATCTTCAGTCAAAATACTGTCTGAAAGAGTATGAAAATATTTTAACGAATGGGCTAAAGAAGGTATTATAAAATCTGTAGAAGATAAGAAAACCGGAAATTGTCATTACCTACTACATAGGGCTGTAATTAAGGAAAGTTCAACCACAAAGATTAGACACGTGTTCGATGCCTCGGCGAAGGAAAGGAATGGTGTGTCCTTAAATGACTGTTTAGAAAAGGGCCCAAATTATTTGGAATTAATACCAAGTATTTTAAACAGATTTAGCCTAGGTAAATACGGGGTTATCTCAGATATACGTAAGTCCTTTTCGTAAATAGGTGTATGTCTTCGAGATAGATACTTTCTTAGATTTCTCTGGTGGGAAGAAGGAGATTCCGAAAAATTGAAAATATATAGACATAAGAGCGTAGTGTTTGGCGTTAATGCCAGTCCTTTTTTCTCGCCACCACACTGAATTATCATCTCGAGAATGTTCCTGAACATCAACAAGACGTAGCTAAGAAATTAAGTGAATCAATGTACATCGACAATTGTGTGGCCAGCGTTGGTACTATTGAAGAACTAAACACTTTCATTAATGTGTCGAAGGAAATTATGTCGACTGCTAAATTTGATTTAAGGGGATGGTCTTACAATGAACACAGCGGTGAAACTTTAAAAGGAAATCCTTGCAATGAAGACTCCGATAAAACCGTATCAGTTCTGGGGTTGAAATGGAATTTATCAAATAACACTTTGTCCTGTGACTTTAAAGATAGTTCTGTGAAACAGGCTGTCAGCAAAAGGAATATATTGTCAATAGTACACAGGATTTTTGACTCGATTGGGCTTACGGCTCCTGTTACTCTGATTCCTCAGCTAATGCTTCAAAAATGCTGGAAACAGAAGATTTCATGGGATAACAATTTACCTAAAAGCATTTCTCGCAAATTCGAAAGTTGGAAAAATAAATTTCACAATTTGGAAAAAATAGCTATACCCGGAAGAATTTTTGCTGACTCCGAAAGAATTTCCGATTTATCTTTATTTATTCGACTAAGTCGCGTGTTTTGTGACGCGAGTAAATCTGCTTATGCCACATGCATATTTATGCGAAGCTGTAATGAAAATTCCGTTACATGTCAGCTCATCTCCGCTCGATCCAGAGTGGCACCTATCAAGCCGATTTCCAAACCCCAACTAGAGCTCTTAGCTTGTACGATTGGTGCTAGACTGGCACATCGTGTTAAGGAAGATTTGAGACTAGAAAGCTTGCCTATTTATTATTGGAGTGATTCTATGGATGCATTATTTTGGATAAAAAAGAATGAAAACTGGGCCGTTTTCGTTCACAATAGAGTGAAAGAAATCCGTTCTCTAAGTAATCCAAACGACTGGAATTATATTCCTGGAACGCTAAATCCAGCGGACCTCCGTTCCCGAGGATGCAGTCCGGAAACCTTAGTCAAATCGAAATGGTGGGAGGGTCCCGATTGGTTGAGAAATGATCCAGAAAAACGGCCTACCTCTGAAATTATACCGAATTTTGACATTATAAATGCTGAAAGAAAGAAGACAATAATTTCTGCAGTTAATTCGAATGCTATGACTGAAGTTAATTTTGATAAGATTTCTTCGTACAATACCATTCTAAATATAATATCTTGGATCTTCCGTTTTGTTAAAAATGTCAGACTAAGTCCTAATGAAAGAACTTTTGGAAAAATTACAGCGGAAGAATTTAAAGGAGCCGAATTAACTCTTTTGTGATTAGTGCAGAGTGAATCATTTTCTGGATTAGATGACAAACGATTACGTGTACTTCAACCAATTATTGATTCTAACGGAATTTTTAGGGTTAAAACCAGAATTCTGAGAAGAGATGACACAGAAAATTTTCGATTTACTATTATTCTTCCTTCAGATCATCCTATTGTAGTAAAATTAATTAGAGCTGAACATGAAATGAACAATCATACAGGAGTACAATTTTTAATATCCGCTTTACGAGAACAATATTGGATTTTGAAAACACGAAAGACCGTCAAGAAAGTCATAAGAAGCTGTGTTGTATGTCAGAAGTACGGTACTAGCTCTTCGAAAACACCCATTGCTCCTCTCCCTGAAGACCGAGTAAGAGAAGCAGCAGTCTTTGAGATTGTAGGTGTTGACTTGACTGGACCGTTGATATTGAAGGGAAATCAAAAATCATGGATAGTGATTTTTACCTGTGCTGTTTTTCGCGCAGTACATTTGGAATTGATTTTCTCGCTATCAACTGAAAGTTTTCTGCAAGCACTGAGACGTTTCATTGCTAGACGTGGAAGACCCCACACCATCTATTCCGACAATGGAACGAATTTCAAAGGAACGGATAGATTATTTAAAAGCTTAAATTGGGATAAAATCTTAGAACAAGCTAGTATCCACAGGATCACATGGAAATTTCTTCCGCCATCAGCTCCCTGGTGTGGAGGATGGTGGGAGCGATTAATAGGAGTCCTGAAAAGAATCTGACGTATATCTCTGAAGATGTTGAAGATTTATCTCCAATCACACCTTCCATGTTTCTCCATGAGATTCGACAAGTTGGAGTTCCTGATCTGGATAATATAGATGCGAAATCTTTAAACAAAAGGCTTATTTATAGACAAAAACTTTTATAAGATCTACGTAAAAGATTTCGAATCGAATATCTCGGACAGTTACGGCAAAATTATGAACATGTAAAAGCTTCTCTGAAAATAGGAGATCTTGATTTAGTATCCGATGATAATAAGAAGCGAACAGACTGGTTATTGGCGAAAGTAACCGAGATTTTCAAATCTCCGGATGGACATGTGCGTTTAGTTAAGGTCAAGACTAAACTTGGAGAAATTTTGCGACCAACCAAGCGTTTGCATCCTTTGGAGATAACATCATCAGATGAACAGTCTAGGTTTAGAAATGTTGCAAGCAGCTCTTCTGATGAACCAGAGACTTACTGCGATCCTGATATTCGTAACGACTTGCCTCAAGATCTTAAGAGCGAAAGATCCCATCGATGACTACAAGAAGTGGGCGAATGGTAAAGCCTGTTCAAAAGTTACAGTTTTAAATTTGATTTTTCAGCAAATTTAAAGGTGGGAGTATATTGAAACTCTCACCAACAACCACGGGATTTGCGCATGCGCGCAGCAAAAACTAAAACAGAACTTTTTAAACTGAACTTTGAGAACTCGTGATGGACGTTTGAGTGAAAAATGTAATCCTTCTCCCCTGTGTTATATATATTTTAGTTTAGTGATGTGATTGTAAATTAAATATCTTATTATATTAAAAGCCTCTCTTTTCCGTGAGTAGTGCCTTTGATGAATGAAAATAAAACATTCTCGGATACGCCTTTGGATTAGAAAGAATATCGATTAAAAGGTAAGCCTTTTTACCTTTTATTTCTAAGAATGCATGCATTATACACCTATCTTTATAATTTCCGATACACAGTTTCTCGCGCTGGAGATCAAAAGGTCCCCTCCCCGTAAAGTGTTGCCATTGTTCGCTTTGAAATCTTGTGTTTGTCAATCAAAAATTCTTTAAGTTTACAAAATATGAAATCAATAATAAAACAAATTTCAAATTTGGTCTTCTACATGCCCATATTCGTAGGAGAATAACGTCATTCAAAATTCGATGGCTATATTTACCGTTGTTTTATCACAATGTGAGAAATAGGCATACATATTTGAAGATTTTTCATTATTTAATTCCTTCAAACATAATGCAGGACTTTAAGATTTGGTTTGAAAAGTGAAACGGACATTTATAGTGATTCAACGCAAAATCGGAAAACGAAAACAATAGTCCTTCAGGGACAAAGCCCCTTTGAACTAATCAAGTTGAATAGTGATACATTTTTTATCAGAATCTATTGAAATGTTTCACAGGCAACGCAATTAAATTGCAGATTTTCCACTGAAAAGATCAGATTACAATAAAAAAGATTGAAAACCGAAATGAAATCATTCATTTTAACAGCGAAATGCAATACTGAATATTTAATTTTTTATTGCAAAATTATTTCTAACGCTTTATTCCCAAAATACCTGGGAATAAGGAAATATGTGGGGATTGTATGTCATTTTTAATTTGTTCACTTAATAACTTATTAAATTAGAACGGAAAAATGTAATTTAAGATGTAAAAAGATTACTTCGCCATGATTTCTAATTTATATTCTGTTACTTTTAAAGAAAAGTGATTTAAAAATTATTCAAATAACTTAATTTATTGAATTAGACGCTAAATTTGGGACAGCACTGTTGTGCTCGGAGATTGTGCAGCTATTTCTCGGAAGAGAAAAGAAAGTTGATATTTTTCTCTTTCATTTCCAAGCAAATATCTGCCTTTTCTTCTTTCGTATTGTAAGATACATACAATATAGCTATTATTCTTATTTATAATACTTGTTTATAAAACATAAATATATTCAAGTAATTGTTTATTGGAAAATGTATGGCTATGAAATTTATCTTTTGCTAAATGTGCTATTTTTAGTTTTTACTTGCATAATATCCGAAAGCGATGTGGTAATATGGAAGTTTTTGCAATTCTATGGAAGTTTTATTTATTTTAACTCTCTCTTCCCATACGTTTATGTAACTAAAAAAGGGCTATTAGTTAATATACTAGAGCTGGTCGAAATGTTGTAAGAAGAATAGAAACTTCATTACATTGAGAATCTGAATGGGAAAAAAAAAAAAAAAAAAAAACCTTTACGAATTTCTAGTCTTTTTTAAGAGGTGAAATCCCTGAACAGTGGTAAATACCTCGTTCAAACTCCGGTGAACGGATTGGCTGCATGGGCCTTTTTTTTTTTTTTTTTGTATGTTTTTTTTTTTTTTTCACATGTAACATGGACATGGATACAGGTCATTTTCCCCTATAAAATATTCCTCATAGACAGAGATCTTTTGCATACTTTGCCACAGTCGAACAAAATAAATATCCAGAAAATTTGGTACTTCCAAATAAGATTATTTGAAGGTTAAGAATCTTTGTCTTATTTATAAGAAATTGTAAGGTTGCTTTATAGGTGTACCTTGTTTACAAAAATTCTAGAATGAAGTCAGCTTCAGCCACAGCCATCTAAGCCGTTCCTGCTCTGGCAACAAACAGATTATGGTAAAGCTTAGAAGAAAAACTTCGACTTCCAAGCAGAACTGCAGGACATTGAAAAGGCTGCCAGCTGAAAGCTATCAGTTTAACCAAGGATGGACGTGACAACAAAATCAGACGCGTTAAAGCCCACACAAGATCAGGAAACGTGAGCAAGTGGAAATGCCAACTAAGCGGTAATTACGCACTGCATTTAAATTCCACATCTAGCATGCCATATGAAGACCGAAACGAGGTTGCAAACGGTAACATAGCAGCAGAAGTCCTGGAAACTTCAGAAACAGGCGGTGTGGGCAAAAGACCTGTAAATTTTCTTTGAAGTCTGAAGCTTTAGAGATTATCTTCTAAATACATGTTTTACAGGCTGCAGTCCAAGTCTGACATTTCTACATAGATTTCGTATTAAAAACTCGGATCTGTGTACATGTGGTACTGGAAGGAGACTTGCCATACTACTTACATAAATGCAAATTAACAAAACGTCTACATCCAGCAAAACTATAAGCTAACAGGGAACAAATCTGGCGTCGAAGGCGTCTGTACGTATCCAAATGATCAGAAGGTTATTGATGCTTGTTCCTTGATCTATTGCACCAAGATATTTTACTGTACATTTATTTACAATTTATTTACAAGTCGTATGCCACCTGGCATATTTACAAGCGTTATGCCTCCTGGCATGTACATGATAGACATATTCTGCCACCTGGCATGTGAATTGATACATCATACTAGTTTTCTGCCACCTGACAGATACGATGCAATTACCTCAATTAGCGGTAATACGCCCGACATTTTGGAGTGTCCGCTTTCCTTACGTTCTAACGCAACTAACTTTTTGTGCGGTGCGCCCTCTGGGCACAAATCACCGCAATCACCGAGGAGGCCAAAACATCCTCCCCCCCCCGATGAATTACATTCATCTTAATACAATCTTCAATATATGCAAACAAGTAAATGAAAAATATAGAAAATGAAAACATACAAGAACCTTCAAAAAGTATAAAATTACATATTACACTTACCAATCTTCTAGCAAAACATCTTATATCTTACTATATTGAAACGTTAACTATGAGGGTTAAACTAGAACAAACAAATAAAATTATTAGTACAATAAGAAATGAAAATAATAATAAAACATATTCAATATAAACCAAACACTTAAGTTAATGTTCTTCAACTGGTAAAAGACACAGTTTGGTAATAGGACGTTTAATGTCCCCGTGCACAGTTTTTAGTCTAACCACTCGGACATTATTGTCTCTTCCAGGAAACATTTCTATTACTCGCCCGAGTTTCCAACGTAATGAAGGCATATTATCTTCTTTAATGAGAACCAAGTCATTTAGGCGAATATTTCTGCTAGGCTGTCTCCATTTGCTACGCTGCTGTAGTTGGCACAGGTACTCTTTAGACCACCGCTTCCAAAACCCTTGGAACATCTGCTGTGTTAGTTGCCGTCTTTGCAATGGAGACACTCGTACTTCGGTTAAATCTTGTTCCGGAACACCTGTTAAAGAAGTGCCTATAATAAAGTGTCCAGGAGTCAAAGCTGTCAAATCATTGGGATCACTGGAGACCGGTGTTATTGGCCTCGAATTTAAGCATGCTTCAATTTGTGCAATTAGAGTTAGAAACTCTTCATAAGTCAAAATTTGAGTTCCAACACATTTCTTTAGATGCAGCTTCATAGATTTAACAGCTGCCTCCCATATACCGCCATGATGTGGAGCAGCTGGCGGGTTGAATATCCACCTTATGTTTTCATTTGCTAACCACCTTTGAAATTCTGAAGCCTTCCGTAACTCATAGGCGGTAAGCATACCAGATTGCTTTTCACGAGCGTATTTACAGTTGTTCACGAAGCGCAGAACATAAGCCATTATTCCCAGTACTTTGGTTAAATTTCCGTACAGTTCAAGATTTAGTAACGGTTCTGTAGACTCCACAAGTGTTTTCAAAGTAACACATTTTCGTTCTTCACTAACGTTTTGCAAGTCAGCTTCGGTATTCATTTCGTTTATGTGATGTCGAATATCTACTTCTGAAAGCCAGGGTGGCCCAGAAAACCAATCACTATCATTAATTAGAGCTTCAGCATCCATGCCCCTTGTAAGTTTATCAGCAGGGTTTGTCTTCCCACTGCAAAAGTACCAGTTGTTTAAAATTGTTTTCTCCTTGATTTCTACCACACGATTTCTAACAGATTGTTTCCACTCGTTGGCAGATCCCTTGATCCAGTGAATGCAAATTTGGGAATCAGTCCAGTAAAATATATTTCCCTTATCCAACTGCGGAAATATCGATTGCAAATACGAACCTAATCTTGCAGAAATCAATGTTCCCAAAAGTTCAAGCCTAGGGAGTGTTACCCTTTTTAATGGAGCCAAACGGGATTTCGACATTATGAAACTTGTTTTACATTTATTTTTCTTCTTAAATCTAAAATATGCTACGGCACCATAACACTTGGGACTGGCATCAGAAAATATGTGCACTTCTATTAACTTCCAACACATATCACTGTCTGGGAATTTCGAAAAACTTTATTTTTTCAACTTCTTTTAACCATTCCTGAAATATGAATTCTGTATCAAGGGGAACACTTTCGTCCCATTGAATACCCTTTTCCCACATAGTTTGCATTAAGAGTTTAATTCGAACAGTAAATGGATTCATAATTCCTAAGGAATCAAACAGCATACCACATGCTGCTAAAATGATGCGTTTAGTTACTTTGAGATTTTGTAACTTCTCAAACTGAGATACATCTATTTTCAAATTATCATTGAAATTGTCCCAGATAAGACCTAAAACTTTCAACGGTACCAAAGAGTCTTCAGATGTTTCACGAGAGTCAATTCCATTAAGTTTCCATAGTTCATTCAGCTCAGGTGAGTTTGAAACCCATCTACGTAAATTCATACTGGCCTCGCTAAGAATGAAAATCATGTCCTTGCTTAAATGTAAGGCCTTTGCTACATTAACTGTCCCAGAAATTAAATCATCTACGTAAAGCTCTTTTAACATACTGCATGCCTCTTCGTAGGCATCTTCATACTTTTTTAAATGCAGTCTTATTGTAGCTGTTAATAAATAAGGTGAGCACTTGACCCCGAAAGGAACTCGATTGTGTTGGAGAACTTGTAAGTTGGGATTACTGTGATCGAGATTTGACCCTTCCTCATTTATCCACAAAAACTTTAAAAAATCCCTATCTTCTTTAGCTAAGCCTACCTCTAAAAATGCACGCTGAATGTCGGCACAAAACGCAATTGAATGTACCCTGAATTTAATGATAATCTTTAGCAAATCAGGATTTAAATTAGGTCCGCTTTCCAAACGATCATTAAGTGATAAATTTCCCTTACTTTTAGAAGAAGCGTCAAAAACTATTAGAACCTTTGTAGAATCCTTCTGCTCGCGCACTACCGCGTGATGAGGCATGTAATACCCCGTTTTCAAACTACTATTTAAATACGTATCTACCCGTTCCACTATACCATCTCTCAAGTGTTCATTAATTATCTCATTATATTTTAAATATAGCTCGCTATTTTTCTGAAACTTATTATTTAAAAATTGTAAACGCTGTTTCGCGATTTCATAATTGTTATTTAAACCTTCAACACCCTCTTTCCACAATAATCGAGTTTCATACCTTTTATTCTTGTAAGTTGTATTTCGTTCAAATGACTCTAAAATTTCTTTATCTGATAGAGATATTTCTTTATCCGAACTTATCCCAATTGCTTCTAATTCCCATAATTTTTTAACTCTTTCATAATCTAAGTCCTCATTTACAACGGTTATATGATTAACTCTTGCGTCCTTACACTTTGATCCTTCGTCCTTGCCTTGAATCACAAAACCGAAAGTGCTTTCTGTTGCGACTAATTTTTTACAAATCTTCACGTTTCGTTCTCCTAAAATTTCCCAAATATAATCCGAACCTATTAATACTTGAATTTCGTCATTTGTACCAGCATCTGCTAATTCTATTCCCTTCTCAAACGCTATCTGTCGTATCCACCGAGAAGGAACCTATACTTGCCCTAGTGTTATAGAATCAATGACTATTGCGTTAATTTTTATCTTTTTATTGGGATGGTTTACATTTTGCAGTACGATTTCTACGATGTCATACAAGCGCTCTTTTGCATCTTTGCATCCAAATGTGAAAATGATAAGCGCTTCTTTATTAATAATTTTCAACCCCAGTGAATCAACCACTTCTCGTAAGATGAATGACTTTCTTGACCCTGAATCTAGCATACAACGTAATACCTTTTCGTTCCCCCTTTACACCTAACTGCTGCCGAAAACGTCTGTAAAAGAACGGAAGTCGGTAGTTTAATTTTGTTATTATTTTCATTACATAAGAGCGAAAGAGAAGCTTCAGGGATTGGCGTTTGTTTTGTCTGATTGGAAGTATCCGTCTCTAAATCTTTCGATGCCGCGTCACATATTAACGAATTATGTAAACCTTGGACATTGCACAGTCTGCATTTTTCATCTTTATGAGCACAGAAACGCCTTGGATGCCCTTTCGAAAAGCAAATAAAACATAAACCTCGATCCATTAATGCCTTTCGGCGAGTCTTTAAATCAAGTGCGCAATCATGATTCATATGACAAGCAGATAAACAAAATATGCAGACATTTTGATTCTCTTTCTTAGGCGGGGTAGAGAACTTTCGATTTGGATTAAAATGTGATTTTTGAAAGTATTTAGAGGGAGTTTCGCTTTGACTAGTTAATACCGAAGCACCTTGCTTATTCGTACTGTAATCATTTCTTTTAGAATGCATGTAAGATTTATTTTGATAACCTTGATGGGAACTTTTGTTTCGTATTGGTGTTTCATTTACATCAAAATTCTTAGAACGCGCTAACATCATTGATGTTTCCCTACATTCCACTTCAGTTTTCAAGAACGTTAGTAGTTCATTAACATCGAAATTTTGTTTATCACTTCTTTTCCTAGTGAATTCTAGAGTTAAATTCTCGGGTATTAACTTTAACAAAATAGGGGATAATAAATGTCCATAAGAACCACTAGTAACATTTAAAGAATTTAAATTCATTATTTGTATTTCTATATCGTCATAAAGCTTCGTCAAAGAAGCCGTATTTCCGGAATATTTTACAGGTTCTAAACTCAACAATTTATTCATATGCGCATTAATTAGCAGGTCATCTCTGCCGAAACGGTTTTTTTAGTATATCAACAGCCACCGTATAGTTTTCACTAGTAAATGTTAATCCACTAATAGCATTTAAAGCTAAACCTCCCAAAAGCGATTTTAAATAACAAAACTTGTCAACCGAACTGAGACTTTCGTTTTGGTGAATGGAATTACTAAACTGATTCCAGAATTCAAGCCAAGAACAAGGATCACCGTAATATTTTGTAATCGTTAATTTTGGCAATTTTAAAGTATTAACTTCACAAGTTTTCAACTTCGTGGATATAGTTTCCTCACTAGAATTTCTAGATTCAACTTTACACGCGTTTTTTCTTAATTTTTCCTGAATTTTACATTTAAAACTTATAATTCTTTCCTGATATTCCTGCGCGGAAATTACTTCTGTTTCTAACTCCTGTTCCGTAATTATAAGTTTTTCAATCTCAGAATCGTATTGTTTCAACAACTGCGATTTTTCAAGTAACATTTCGAGTAATTCTTTTAATTTCTCATCCGCGGTTTCACCCTCTTCTAACAATGCAGAATCTATTTTACTCATCAACTTGGTAGTTAAGTTACGCGTCACCGTACGCAACTTCTTTGCCTTATTCATAGCCTCCATTTTACCATTAGATTCTATCAACTATAATAATCACCAAGATTTTTATTCAACAATTCTATTCAAAACTGGAAAAATGAAAAAGGGCCTACCTCGAATTTCTTCGCGTTAAATCCTGGCTTTTCAGTCATGAACTCACTAATTTTCTTCGTCCATTCTTCATCTGCACAAATCACGTCCGGGTCACCAGAAAAAAATGTACGTATCCAAATGATCAGAAGGTTGTTGATGCTTGTTCCTTGATCTATTGCACCAAGATATTTTACTGTACATTTATTTACAATTTATTTACAAGTCGTATGCCACCTGGCATATTTACAAGCGTTATGCCTCCTGGCATGTACATGATAGACATATTCTGCCACCTGGCATGTGAATTGATACATCATACTAGTTTTCTGCCACCTGACAGATACGATGCAATTACCTCAATTAGCGGTAATACGCCCGACATTTTGGAGTGTCCGCTTCCCTTACGTTCTGTAACGCAACTAACTTTTTGTGCGGTGCGCCCTCTGGGCACAAATCACCGCAATCACCGAGGAGGCCAAAACAGCGTCTCTTACTATTGAAATCTTAACCTTTACAAATCTCTACATATAATAAAAGAAAGAGTCTTTCTCTGTGTGTGTTTTACGTTCACGCTGCGCGTAAGCTAATTGACCCACGGCTACGAAATTTGGTACATAGGTGCATCTCAGTTTATATAGGGTGCAGTTTATTTTTAAAAATGTACAGTTTATTTTTCTTTGTTATTTGGACACGTTACTTTGATTTTTGGATACGTTAAACTACCATCCTTGCGACAGCTTTTACAAAAAGAATTTTGGGAAAATGATATTTTTTGTATTAAAAAAATTAAATGAAGCTTCCGAGTACACTTCTCACATCTCTCATCTTTAAAAATGTGATTTTGGCAACAATTTTCTTTTCTTATTGTTGTTGATAGATTTTTGATGAAATCGCATCATTTTGAATAGTTTCATTCTTTTAGAAATATGGGTTTGGCAACAATTTTTCATAGTATTTTTTATGTCACTGTTTTTAAGAGATTGGCATATTTCATTGTAATTTATATATATGTATATATATATATATATATATATAATATATATTTTTGATAAAGTTGTTCTGCAGAGTAAAAGTCTGCGCAGTTTTTAAATTTAACGTTTGGTGTTCCCTTCAGGCATTTTTACAGTACATTTAAAAGCCAGACGAAAGCTGGCAGCGTAGCTGCTATTAAATAAATATATTCATAAAATTTTAACATTGAGGGAAATTCACGAGCAGCAACAAACTTTTTATGTGCTAAGAGCAAATGTGTGAATAATGACAAAGTTTCACCCCATGTACGAGAAACTACAGCTGCCCTCAACAGTGTAACAATTATACTAAGTTCCAGTTCCAGAAAGATGTAAACGCAGGAGCTGCATCTATACAGTTGCAGTATACGTTCCATGTAAATGCGAATAACCAAAAATGTAAGCCTTTGTACATATGATATTCCACACAAATGCCTGTAAATACACGTCTGATGTCTATAAATGGCTTTCCCGCGGACTGGGCACTAACGGCTTGAAGCGTCATAACATAAGAGTCACCCAGTTGGTAACAAACTGTCACTGAAGCAATTTTACCATTTAATAAGTCTGCGAGTACGAGAAAAATAAGCTAGTAATTAGGAAATACTGGATGCTTGTCTTGCTCCAGTTTAGTTGCGCATATTTCATGATTATTCTGACAGAAAATAAGAAGTCTTCAACCGGCCATGACTTCATCTTTTTTGTAGCCTTCTAGTTCTCATCATCATTATCTGAAACAAACTGAAATTGTCTTCAAATATGTATAGATATTTTTGGAGAAGTTAAATGCAAAAAGAACCAGAGTAATTTGCATGTTCAGTTTCGAAAGTTCTATATTTAATTCTTTGAAAGTAGTCCAGTAAATTTATGAATATTTCGCTGAATCTTATTGGCTTAACTCCTCCAATAATTGTTATTTGGCACGTTATCTTAGCTCAAAGATATAGTATGTAAGATAAAAGGAAAGCGATGCAGAATATTAATTTTAATTTGTAATTAATTTTTAATTTATGTTATTTCCCCTTTCTCTCTTAAAAATACTAAATGTTTATAATGAATATCTCATTTCAATCTACTACTAATACTAGTTATTTACATAATGCCTCGGCCAATCGTAATATTGAAATTTGCAAATCGAAGCCTGAAACTGGCTCGAAAGGAAAAAGTAGAAGTATGTTTTACCAAATGTTCATTTGGAAACTGCACATTCTTCTCTCCCTTCTTTAGCCTGTAGACTTTCTGTACTTTGCTTCACTTTTTTTCTGAAAATATATATATATATATAAAAGAAGTGTCAATATACAAAGACAGGCATTATTCACGCTCACTTAGTAATCATGTTCTCCGCTAATTCAAAGAAATATTAATTATTACTAACGTATGCTATTACAAAACTTCAGGCTAATCGTTAGATCTTATTTATAGGACACACGACACCGTACACAAGAAGTGGATCTGAAAGTTCCACAATAGACGAGACACGTAAATGTAAAATTTAATAGTAGGCAAAAAATATCAGCTCGTATTTTCTCAGTTATTCAAACTCAACAACAATATCTGAACATATATTTATTTATATGCGATTTTACCAGACCTTTAACTAATATTGTCTGTTGGAAGTGTTTATATGAACGTAAGTATTTGTTCTGTATTAGTATTTATAAGTATTTAAGTATTTATTCGGTATTTATATTTATAAGTGTGTAAGTATTTATTCTGTGTGTAATATTAATTCGCATGTTCGAAGCGTTTATAAGTACGTAAGTATCTGCAATATTAAATACCAGGAAATTAAACTTACCATTAAGAAATTGTTGACATCTCCTTAGAGCACAGATAATTTCTCGTGAATATCCAAGATAATTATTATGTCGAAATGATCCCCTAGTTCGTTGTTTCTGTTATTAATAATTCAATGTAGTCTGCTTAATTGTTGAAATCCTTATTAAGCAAAGCAATTATTATATCGGCAGCATATATATTCCAATAAAAGCACGCTCATTTCAAGAAGATCGCTATCTTTATTATCTAGACTTGGTTAGCTATAAAAAGTATAAAATAATTGGAAATCATTGAAAATGCAATAAAGTCATTTCTATTTCATTTCTTAGGTTATGGCCCTCAGCAGTAATATAAGAGCAATATAAGTTATATAGGATTATTAAGCTTCGGTAAGTTTGTTCGCATATGCTTGAATAATCGACCGACCGCTAAATAGGAGTAGTTATCTTTGCTGTCTTTATTTTAAATTCCGAGCTGAGTGACGGAACTTGGAGAACACTGGTAATTCGTCACTGTATCTGATCCTGTTCACGTAATGGGTTGGACTCATAAGTATTGATGTTAGAAATAAACAACATTTTCATTTTTTTGTTGTTGTTGTTGGAAATGTCCTATTTTTTTTACTTATTACATGCTTCGCCCTTAGGTGCTACACGGAAAAGGAGGGATGCACTATAGAGATCTTTTTAAGGAAAACTGTATTGTATCCACGTTACACATGAGAAAACCGCGAAAACGCACATATAACCAGCTCGTTCGTCGGGACTAGAACCCCGAAAATAACTACCAGTGTTCAGCGGCTTGTACCGCTCGGCCTCTGGTAAGCTAGAAATGATCTCGACGAAGACTTTCTAATAATCAGTTCATAATAATTTTGCATATATCATGTGCTGGATATAATTATGGAGAGTTTGGAAGAAATCGTTAAAGCCGATTCATTACTGCAATTACATAAAAAATGTCATGAAAGCAGCTAGAAACCAATTCTATTCATGATATCATGTAATCTGTAGAGGTGGCATATCACAGATGCTTCCTTTTTTTAAATTGTTCTATTAAGAAGAAACCCCCCTCATTCCTCAAATATTGCTTGAAGAAAAGGATCTAATTTACTAGAAATAATCCCCTTCACAGTAAATCCTTCCCGGAGCGGGCAATATTAGAGTACTATCTGACATCCGCGAATGCATTCCTGTAAACAGGACTAAATGATCGAGATTTTTCTCCGGTTCTTAGCGATGAAGGAAAGAAATCCCAATGTTTCCGTCAAATTTATAGACATCTTTATTTTATTTTTAGCATGCTTATTTTGTCAGCAACATTATTTATTCGATTCATAGCAGTTCTTGAATTACTGCGTAGAATCAGAAGAATTAAGTCATGTGGAGGAAATAAGATTTAGACATCGAAGATAAAATAGAAGGCGCATTTACAAGTTATTTGGAATAAATACTGTTATTTATTTGCGAATTTATTCCGTCTCGGATAATCTCTCCAAGAAGTTTTAACGTATGATTTAAAATTTTTTGACGTTAGAAGCGTACTTCTAAGATTTTTGGAGTGCAGTGTTACGCTAGTTTATTGTACCATAGATTTATTATTCACTTTCTCTTGACAATATTTGATACTATATTGAACATTGTGACGTTCGATTGTCAATTCATAAATCCCTTAGTGATTAATGATATTGACGGTCAACAGTTTCCCTCGGTTTATTGAGACGCCTCGGTTGTCAACTCAGAAATCACTTAGGGACACTGATGGTCAACAGTATCCCTCGGTTTATTGTGACGCTAAGATTGTCAATTCAGAAATCACTCAGTGACCTATGACATTGACAGTCAACAATCTCCCTCAATTTATTGTGATGTCCTATTGTCAATTCAGAAATCACTCAGTGACCAATGATATTAATGGTCAACAGTTTCCCTCCGTTTATTAGGACGCCCCGGTTGTCAATTCAGAAATCAGTTAGTGAACAATGATATTGACGGTCAGGAGTTTCCCTCGGTTTATTGTGACTCTCCGACTGTCAATTCAGAAATCACTTAGTGACCAATGACACTAATGGTCAACACTTTGCCTCGGTTTATTGTGACGCCCCGGTTGCCAGTCCTATTCTCTCTCACAATGATGACTGTCAACTGGTACGGTCCCAAGTGACCAACTACCATGAGATCATATTTATCCTTGATGTATGTATGTTCGTACACTGTGTATGTGTATTTTTGGGGAACGTGCCATTGTTTTGCATTCTCTTAACCAATATTTAGGTTCACTTCTTACCCCCCGCAAGTGCAACAAGTTCTCATCAGCCTTTGGATCAAGGGATCATCGCTCTTATGAAGAGGTTTTATCGCAAGCGACTTCTAAGAGCTGCGGTTCCCATCGCTGAAAACGAGACGGAAACATCCACTTGGAGTGCATCGCAGTGAGTTGAACACGGCAAAATGTGCAAAAGATGTACAGTTTCCAAGAAAGAAATGGTCGCAGCGTTGAGGCAACTTTGGAAACAGGTACTGAGCAAAAAATTCTTTCTTTCTATATTTTATTTCAAATTTGAAAAGAATTGAAAAAAAAAGTTTTGTTAATAAATGCTAGTTTTATTGTCATTCAAAATGTGCATATATTTTTAGGCACTTGTAAAGATGAAAAGGCGTAAAATCAAGGTGACAAGAGTACATATGGATAAAGGTCAAGATTCGAATTAAAAAACGGTTATTTTTTAGTTCGATTTTGTTTGCTATTGTAGCACCATGTGCAGAATTTTCTGTTGAAGTTTCATATTCATTCAGTTTACAAACTGCTGGGTAAATTATTCATAAAGAAAATATTGTGATTGCCAACTTTAGATTTTAATTTGTAGTGGAAAGAAGTTTTCTTTATAGTTATATTTGGCAGAATAATGCTGTATTCTCTAAAGCAGTAATTTAGCCAGGCATTCTAAATGTGGATGACAATCTATGATATTTTATTGAAATAAGTTTATTTCATTACGTGATTTTACTTACTTATTTTCTAAAATATCAAATCAGATGTTGTTATGTTCAGAAGGAGATGTTTTGATGTTCAGAAGCAGGAACTTGAAAAATGTGCAGTATCCTCGCCGAAACTCGAACGCTGGACCGTCGAGTATACTTCCAAATACACCGCGAAGACAAGTGGAAAAGAAGGAGAAAATACCTTATACCTTATAGTCAAAAGATATAAATCTTTGAATAATATTAGTGTTAGTTTCAAGTAGCTCTATTTGTTAAGCAACATACTGTTATAATTTGACACACAACTCAATAATCTTATGCATTGATAAACGTTAATAGATGGCGAAGTTGAATTTGCACAACAGAGCAAATGCTGTACGAAAGAGCTTTTCGCCAACACTTCTGAAAACTGGTAAATCCATTGGACTCTTAAATAGTAAATGCCTTCGTAATATAATTCTATATGAAGAGAAAAATGAAAAGAAAAATTCACTAACAAGAGAAAATGAAGATCCTAACTTTTGAAAGACCATACAATTTTCCGTGAAAATACTGGAAATGTTTTAATTTAATTATTTCTATTTATATTATGAAATTCTCTTTCCTCTGGGATATATCTCAATTAAACCGACAAGATACATTCTACCAGAAAGTAAACATCAGCGAAAGCCTCATTTTGGGAAATAATTAAACCCGAGAAAACACCAATGTCCCAAAAGGCAGATACCAAAACTTGTTTAATCAGATTTATTTGTAAATGCAAAGAAACAAAAATTGTATTTAAAGCAGAAATTATTCACTAATGATAAAAGCTCCACTGTTTAGAGATTAATAAACTACAACATTTTTGTTTAATTAAGCTCAGAGCAATTAATTACTTTTAATTTCGATGAAAATTCAGCGCATCGTTTAAGTGAGACCCACGGATTGAAATAGCGAGGGATCTAATGCACCTGTTGGAGATTGCATCGTCTTTAATCATAATTTGCGTTTGGTAACTTCAAACGAAAAATACTTTTTATGGATCCCATGCCTTTTCCTCGAGAGAAGCAGCAGCAAGAACACACTTATTGAAATCAGGATGCAGACTATGCTACTCCTCTCAGCACATTCAGACATTCTAAACATTCGGATAAGTGGGTTGCATTCCTTTTTACGTATATTTTGCAGCTTACATACAAGATTTATTTTACATAACATATTATTGATTTGTTACTTCTGTCTTGTAGCTTCTGTTCCTTCCGTCAGCCGCAGTAGAATGTAAGTTAGATGGATTTTGATTAGGTATTAACCTAATAAAATAAATGCAGCAACGTACCAGGTAAGCAGTTTATTTCGCAAGCCGCCCATCTATCTGGTCACACCTTCCGTCTGAGTTTTGGCCAATGCTTTCTTGAAAGTGCCAAAGCCGACGCTTAAAAGTGAAGAATAGTACGTTTAAACAGATCTATTTACTATATGCTCTATTTAGGAATTTTAAAATTAATTATATTTAACCTTACATAGTTTATGTTCCAAAAAAGAACAAGAACATTTTACTTCTTCGAAATATTGTTCTATTCTTTGATATAAAAGTATGTTCTACATCATCTCTACATATCATAAAATAAAGAGATGGTGTGTGTGTGTTTTTCGTTCGCGCTGCGTGTAAGCTAATAGACCCACGGCTACGAAATTTGGTACATAGGTGCGTCTAGACAAGAGCCAGTGCACCTCGAAGCGATTTTTTTCGAAATTAGAATTTTTTTTTTTATTTTTTATTTTTTTTATTTTATGTTTTGTGACGAAATCGCGCCATTTTGAGACATAATGGGCTATAGGAAAGCGAGATTTTACTCTACACACTCCATTTTCACATCGTCATGAAACGTAGGCACTTAGCTATTTTACGAACTTAAAATAATTTTCGTGTTTCAATAACTCGATTAAATACGAATTTATTTAACAAAAAGAGCTTAATACCTTTTCAACGGGATTTTTTCTAAAAAAGTTTATTTTTAAAAATGTATAATTAATTTTTCTTTGATTTTTTGACACGTTAAACTTTCATCCTTGCGACTGCTTTTACAAAAATAATTTTGGAAAAACGATAATATTTTATACTTTTAAAGAATTTTTAAATCAAGCTTCCGAGTACACTTCTCACATCTCACATCTTTAAAAATGTGATTTTGGCAACAATTTTCCCGTCTTATTGTTCTTGATAGATTTTTGATGAAATCGCATCATTTTGAATTGTTTCATTCTTTTAGAAATATGGGTTTGTCAACAAATTTTCATCGTATTTATTACGTCACTAATTTTAAGAGATTGGCATATTTCATTGTCATTTTTATATATATATAATACATTTTTATTGATTTTTTTGATAAAATTGTTCTTAAACTTCTGCGCGGAATTTTACACAGTCCAGTCACATTAATGTGACCACCACGTACTTTCCATGTCAGAGTTAAATAACCAATCACAGAAGGCAGGTGGCAGCACAGTGCAGTCGAGCGTATATAAAGGGTGTGTGAGGGCTTCGGAAAACATTTCAATCGTTGGCGTAATGCAGAAACGAAGCGATTTATCCGACTTCCAAAAGGGCATGATCATTGGCTTTCGGGCCAAGGGTGGAAGCATTTCCGAAACGGTTCAGTTTGTGAACTGTTCGCGTGCCGCCGTGGTAAAAGTGTACCGTGCATGGCAAAATGGGACTGTCCAAAATCAGCGACGTGGCAAATGTGGTGCACCACGGGCCATAGATGACAGAGGCGAACGACGGTTGCGGAGATGCGTTCGGGCAGATAGACGGGCTACCGTTGAGCAACTGACCACCAAAATGAACCAAGGGGCTGCCAAAAGTGTCTCCCAAAGTACTATTCAGCGAACATTGCTGCGTCTGGGCCTCCGAAGCAGACGCCTGGTTCGTGCACCTATGCTGACTGCTGTTCATCGACGGCGAAGGCTAGAATTTGCACGCCATTCAGTGGACGTCCAGCAGCTGGACGTCCACTGAGTGGCGACAGGTTGCGTTTTCGGATGAATCGCGTTTTATGCTCCATCGGACAGATGGACGTTGGCGTATAAGGCGTGAAACCTCTGAAAGGAACTACCCTGCAACCATTGCCGGAACGGTCCAAGCTGGAGGCGGGAGCATTATGGTCTGGGGAATGTTTTCCTGGCATTCTCTAGGTTCACTGATCATTGTGGAAGGCACAATGGATCAATACAAGTACGCATCTGTCCTTGCGGACCATGTTCACCCCTACATGCGCATTGTTTTTCCTCAGGATGATGACATCTTCCAGCAGGACAATGCGAGGTGCCATACAGCTGCCAGTGTACGTGCGTGGTTCGAAGAGCACCAGGATGAGTTTACCGTCCTCCCCTGGCCAGCAAACTCACCTGACTTAAACCCAATCGAGCATCTGTGGGACCATCTCGATCGAGTTGTTCGCGCCATGGATCCTCAACCGCATAATCTAGCGCAGCTGGCCACGGCATTAGAGTCGGCATGGCTCAACATCCCAGAGAACACCTTCAGGGACCTATGTGACTCTCTTCCTGCACGTCTCGCAGCAGTCCGCTCTGCGAAAGGTGGTTATTCTGGCTTTTGACAGATGGTCACATTAATGTGACTGGACTGTGTATGTTTTTTCAGTTGCTTTCATGTTATTTTTTACTTATTTCACTGTTTGTAAGGTATTGAATAGTTTTGCATGATTTTTTTTTCTTCAACGGAAAGATGGTTAATTTTTTTATTAGGATTATTAATATTTGTACTAAGGGATACAGCTTATTTCATTGTAATTTTTTTCTCTTGAAAATATAAGATAAAATATCATTAATTATACTTTGCTTTTCTGATTTTGTTTTTCCCTTTTCTTTTCTTTTTTTTTTTTTTTTTTAGTTCTTTTATGTTATTTATTGCTCATTTAAGAGTTTTTAAGATGTTGAAAAGTTTTGAGTGATTTTTTAACAAAGTTCTTAACCTCCTTTATACAATTTGAGTTCTTAAGATTTTGCAAAGGGAAGTTGGTTAATTTATTTATTACGATAATTAATATTTGTATTAAGGGATATTGCTTATTTCATTGTAATTTTGTTATACGTAATAAATTGTTTTAGGAATTTGTTCTGCAGAGTAAAATTCTACGCACTTTTTAAATTGAACGTTTGGTGTTCCTTTCAGCCATTTTTCCGGTACATTTAAAAGGCAGACGAAGGTTGGCAGCGAAGCTGCTAGTTATTGTATAAGTTAGGAATTTCGAAGTCTGCTTATAACAGGACGTCTGTAGCCATTTTAGTTATCAGTGTCAGGTAAAAAATAGATTGATGAGTCAAAATTGCCTTATCCCAAAAGAGCCTTAACGGTTATGAGTCTCAGGTAAAAAATTGGGTATAGGACCAAAATAGCCTGAACGATTCTGAGTCTCAGGAAAAAAATGCGGTGGTTGCCAAAGTAGCCTTATCCCAAATGAGCCTTAACGGTTATGAATCTCAGGTAAAAAAATAGGGTGGTTGGCTATAATAGCCTTATCCCAAATGAGCCTTAACGGTTATGAGTCTCAAGTAAAAAATAGGGTGGTGGACCAAAATAGCTTTATCCCAAAACAGCCTTGAACAACTATATTCTCGTTTTAGCCCGTGCCAGAAATAGCTGTTGTCCATCCTTCACATACTAGTCTTAATTTTCAGCCGCCTTGTATTATTGTAAAGCAGAATCAGTTTATGAAAACTTCTTCCTCCATTTGTTATACCAAAACAGCCACATGGTTCGCATTAGCCTATTTTCGAATTTGATTTTCGGACCAATTTCTAGGTGCAGTGAACTTAATATAGATCTCTAACATGAAAGTACTCTTGAAACTCAACATTTTAATTTTGAAAAAGGTGAAAGTAAACTAAATTATTATAAAATATGATTAGTGGTTAAGATTTCTGAGGGAAGATAACAGCTGCCTTGTGGCATATTTTGCAGACGTGTAAAATGAGGTTAAAAGTCTCCACTAAAATAAAACAAAATTAAAAAAAAAAAAGGTTCTATGCCATTTAAAGCACTGATTTTACATTATCTTTCTTATAGAAGGGGAGTAGAAAAATACAGAGTGCATTTCAAATGAAATGAAGGAGTAGTTCCCAGTATGGCTCACTTGAGAGCAAAATTACTGAATCCTTGCCTCAAAGCTGTTAAAAAACGGGAACAAAAGCTGTTAAGGCATTTTTGCGAACGGGCTCAAACGGCACTAAGCCAAAAAGTAGTACTTATAGCAAAAAAACTGTTAAACATTCTAGATAATATGGAATTTATACAATTAACCTTTCTACGCTAATTATTAGCATGCTTTTGCAACTTTAAAGATATATGAAAGAGCTTATGGCCAATGGGAAGAAATATCCTCCACAAAGGCGTCCCTTCCCTTAGGCAGACAACTCTCGAGGCTTTGCCGTAATCAAAGAAACTAAGGAATACTGCTGAGAGGAACATATTTTATTCTTAAAACTGTACATAACATTTCATAAAAATTATTGGTTGGATGCTTTGCAAATTAAGAATACTTTGGATTATATCAAGCAAGAACCATAATAGAAGACTGGAAATATCAAAGCAGGAATTTTGCGGCTTCAAATTATTTAGCTTGTTACAGATCTATAATTTGAGAGATAATGTCACGTCGGATAGCTATACTCCTGAAACTAGCTATCTGCAAGGCGACGTGGAAGGTATGCCAAAATTTGTGCATCGAAAGGGTAACTGTTGCCGAATCACGTGGATAATAAAAGACATGATAATATAATAGAACGTTACATAATGCAACATAATGGTAGGCCTATGAAGAGCTTACCACCTAGGACTGTTGAAAACTGGTAGTTCGACCGTGATTCAAAACAACAGCGCGTTGGCGGGCTGCAGGGATATTTTCATGGTTTCCTTCATGATACGAACACAAGCCACATTTTTTTTTTAAATCCCGAATCATTCCTCTTTTGCCAGACAACCCTCAAGACCCTTGCCTTAATTAAATACACCGACCATAATGTAACTGTCTAAAAAGTAGAGATTTTTCTGCTCAGTTTGCTCCTACTTGTATTATTTCAACGCAGAGTAGTTCTTTAACAAAACTATATCTTTTATATAGGAATGTTTCCTTATTCAGAACAAAATCATCTGTCCGTCAACTTGTTTCTCGCTCTGTCAAGCGAAAAATTGCGCTTTCTCGTCGAAAGACACAAAACACGAATATCCCATTGCGAGAAACACGGTTCGCAAGAGCAAATCTCCTGCAATTAGGAGCAGCCGTGCATTAAAGGCTGCTTATTTAGACGGCAGCAGCGTGCTCAGTGAAAATCTAGTTTTCTGTTATTGCTCTTAAAGGAGTGGGATTTTGTCGAGCAGTTTTTTCATGAGATGTTGGCTGCTAAACACCCTAGAAAAAGAAGGGGTTCAATTGCGCGAATAAGTAAGTACACTAGAAATTAATATTGAAGTGAGGAAGTTTCAATAGCGCTTTTCGAAGTATTTTTAAAGGGTTCGTTTATTCTACGGTATTTTTCAGTTTTCATCCCCAGGGCATTTAAAGTGCTGCCATTGAGCAAATCACTGTTAACTTTAATTTACCCTCAACTATGCTTTGCAAACAACTATTATCAAAGAACTACCATTCACACGTAAAGTTTTAAAAAAATCTGAAAAGTTTCAGATTTTAAATTACATCCAAAGGAGCGTTTTTGAAACGTTTTGTGTGTTACCTTTATTTATTAAATACCATGATCTACTCACTCAAACCATAAAATTCAGTTCAAGAGTTTCGCCATTGCCTGGTTGGAGATGGTTCAGACTGTTGATCAAAATTTCGTTAAAGTTTTACAAAATATGAAATAGATAATAAATTAAATTCAAAATTCTACATTTCGGCTTTCAGATGCCCATATTTGAGTGGAGAACTACGCTATTCAAAATTGGACGTCTCTATGTTACCGTTATTTTTTCAGAGTACGAGAAACATTAATGAATTCCTGCCTATTTTTCTTCATTTAGTTTCGTTAAATATAACACAGGGCTATAATATTTGGTGACAACAATTTGAAAAGTGAATTGAGCAAAATACCATTATGAAGTTAATAGCCCTTCTGGGCTAACGCCCTTTGGGGTAATAAATAAAAAAAATTTAGAAAATTAAAGAGGGAGGAGGAAAAGGTGCATCGTTCGAATTTTCAAAATTTATCTGAATGCTTTCAGATTTTATATTACGCAAAAAGAGCTTTTTTTTTTCCATTTGCACTTACCTACACGCTTCGAGACCATTTGGACTAAAAATACTCAAAAACTACATAGCTTTAGAGTTTCCGATAGACAGTCTCGCGCGTTTCAGTTAAAAATATTTCATTCTGTACAGTGTGTTACCACTTTTCGCTTTGATATCGTTGAGTTCTTTAATAAAAATCTATTTAGTGTAAAAAATATAAAATAGATAATAAAACAAATTCGAAATTCAAAATTACGGCCTCCAGGTTTACATATTCGGATGAAAGTCTACGTTATTAAAAATTTGATGGATTTAGGGATGAGTTTTTCACAATTTGAGAAACATACATATATTGATGCACGATTCTTCATTATTTAATTTCTTTAAATATTATACAAAGCGATAATAGGGGGTAACAATTTGAAAAGGGATACAATCGTTCACAGTGATACGACGCAATGTGCCATTTCAAGACTGATAACTCTTCTGGGCTAACGCCTCTTTGGAATAATAATAATAAAAATCTGAAAGATTTCAGATTTCAATGGTCGCCCAAAGGGGTTTGCTACGGTTTTTTGCGATCTTTCTGAGTTTGCAGTCTAGCAATCTGCTGTTACACTCACTCCTACTAAACATTTTTTTTTTTTTTTTTTTTCGTTTTAACTTTAACCATCATTTTTTCCCACTTACGCCATATACAATTCAATAGCAAAGTCACAAAATTTTAAAAGCGACATGTGTTTAGAATTCCCGAATAAATGTTACGTGTATATATATATATATATATATATATATATTGTTACGGATTTCGTATTTAAATAGCTAATGTTAGTTGAATTATAAATTACATTGTTTTGTTCCCCGTGCAGAGCAGCGCGTGATGAATATTAAAGGAAAGCTAAGCCGGAAAGTTAAAAATACAAGAGCACGTGCATTTTAACATTTAATAAATAAATATCTCTTTTTGCTTTCGAGAAAGTTTCAGAAAGTTCTCGCAGGCAATTTAAAAATCTTATAAAAAGAAGGAAAACCTCTCAATTCAGTTCGTTACTTAGTTTGTTGTTGTTTTAAGAGTTTGTTTAGAAAACTGCTCTTGTTGACTGTAGCGAATTCACGGATTAGCTTTCTCTAGCTGGTTTGAATTAAGTTCTCTTGAACGTTTGAGTAGTTAAAAGATAACTATTGTGAGATATTGTCATACTGCACGAATACTTTAGAAAATTTAAGCGTATTTGTGTGATAATAATAAATTTTTGTTCATTTTCATCGGATTTGTGCATTCATTTCATAACGAACCCGTACGCACGCAAAAATTTTTGGTGTCAGAAGTGGGATTTGAATGACAATAACAAGAGCGATGGAAGTACAATTGAGGCAGTTCATCAGTGCTTTTGCTGCTTTCCAAGAAAAGATGGAAGCTGGCCAAGCATCATTTAAGGAAGAAATGAAAGAAAAGATGGATGCTGGAGAGGAAAAGATGAAAGATTCTGTTAAAGATGAAATCCGTTAAAGAGGAGATGAAGACTAGCCAGGAAAAGATGGAAGCTGGCCAAGCATCATTTAAAGAAGACATGGAAGATTCAGTTAAAGCAGAGATGACATCCATTAAAGAAGACATTAAGGCGAGACAGAAAGCTGTTAAAGCAGAAATGAAAGTGGGCCAAGAAGAAATTAAGAAAGAAATCCCATGCATAATAGAAAGCAAATTTGAAGCTATAGAAGGCAGAATTGACACGGTTGAAAACAGAGTTGGAGAAACTGAAGAAAAGCTTTCTGCCGTCCAAACCCAAATTGATGACAGGGTTTCTGCTGCCGTCGCCAAAGAAGTTGACAGCCTAAAGAAGTGCATAGCGACGGCAGGAAACATTTCTGAAGGTTTTAAATTCTTACCTATGCTTGCTCGTCCATTTCTGAAGCTATCCACATGTGATGGGAAGATATCCTGGCAAGTGTATAAAACCCAATTTACTATAGTGGCGGAAGCGAATGGATGGGATTCCCAAGCAAAGGCCTGTCATCTCGCCGCTTCTCTGAGAACAGACGCAGCGGATATCCTTCAGACTCTTCCCGATAACCAGAGATCAGACTAATGCGAAAGGCGGATGTTAAAGATCTTAAAAGCGCTCTAATGTAAGCCGTAAAAGTCGAGGCAGCTCAACAAGCAGCTCATACAGATCGCTACCCAGTCAGAGCTGTGCGAGTCCACGAGCCAGTGGATCAATTAATGGCTCGTGTAGATGATCTGATAAAACCATTGAATGCCTTGAGACGGAATATTAGTGAGAAGAAACCAACCCTAAAGTGCTGGAACTGCGGTGTTGAAAGCCACATACGAAGGAACTGCAGAACACCCCAGAGCACGGAAAATAAAAGAAGCGGGTTAAACAGAGAATTAAATGCCATGGGACGGAAAAGAAGTGACAAGAAACCAAAGTGCTGGTACTGTGGAGCTGAAAGCCATGTACGAAAGAATTGTAGAACACCCCAGGGTCCGGCAAATAAGATCATTTCCCAGCAACGACGCAGGAAACAAATAAATGGCCATATCGAGGAACGGAGGTTGCCAGATAATGAAAAACCCTGTTTTAAAGCGCTTAAGATTTCTATAGTGAGTGGCAACAGTAACGGACTGTCCATCAATGAGAATATCGATGGAGTTCCTTGCAATATGATCATTGACACAGGAGCTAATGTTACCATCATTAGGAAAGATTTAGCTGAACAGTTTAGAGATAAATTTATTTCGAGGCCATCCTGTGTTACCCTTCAGACTGCGTCTGGTGACAAGTTCGAGATAGCTGGGAAGTTAAACGTGAACATCACGTTTGGAAGTGCCGCCTACCATCACACGGCATACGTGGCGGATATTACAGTTCCATGCATTCTCGGATTGGACCTTTTAAGGAAATACAATTTTTCCTGAGACTTCAAGAACAATAAGCTGTTCTCAACATCTGAGGACATTACGATCCATCTCAAAAGGAATCATCGCCTGGAAATTCCACAGTCTCATGTGAAAGACCCTATTCAGAAAACTGCCGAAATCATACTAGGGTCGGAGAGAAACACCAGACTACCGGGTATTCACCATCACAGATGCTCTTCGGTCGTGACCTTCGTCTGCCTTGTGATCTCTTGTTTCGTCGTCCTCCGGATGCTCCTTCATCGCCTGAGAAATATATTCAAGATCTCCAGGCCCGGTTTCAAGTAATGTACAACTTTGCACGAGAGCGAGTCAACTTGGCGACGGAGAAGATGAAGACCCGATACGACACAAGAGCTACTGAACATCAATTCTACGAAAGAGGCAAGGTGCAGTTGTGGAATCCGACTCGACGGAAAGGACTTTGTCCGAAATTACAGTCAAATTGGGATGGCCCGTACACAGTCCTAAACAGGCTGAATGACGTCGTGATTCGGATTCGTAAGTCTTCGAACTTTAAACCTAAAGTCGTTGATTACGACAGGTTAGCTCATTAATATGGCCATAGTACGTAATGTAAATAATTGTAAATAGTGTAAGACCATAGTCCATTTTGTTTCTAAATGTGTGTTTAGTATTTGATTCGTATTTAGTATTTGATTCGTATTTAGTATTTGATTTGCATTTAATATTTGATTTGTATTCAGTATTTGTTTTGTATTTAGTATTTGATAGCATTTGATTTGTTCAAGTAGGTTATTGCATTTATTGTTTACTTTGTTGGATATTGTAATGTAATGTTTATGCCCCAGTTATAAGTTTGGCTTCCTGTCCAGGGATTGTACTGCCCGGGACGCGCAGTCCTTGGGAAGGGGGCAGTGTTACGGATTTCGTATTTAAATAGCTAATGTTAGTTGAATTATAAATTAAATTGTTTTATTTCCCGTGTAGTGCAGCGCGTGTCTAATATTAAAGGAAAGCTAAGCCGGAAAGTTAAAAATACAAGAGCACGTGCATTTTATGAATGAATATCTCTTTTTGCTTTCGAGAAAGTTCCAAAAAGTTCTCGCACGCGATTTAAAAATCTTATAAAAAGGAGGAAAACCTTTCAATTCAGTTAGTTACTTAGTTTGTTGTTGTTTTAAGAATTTGTTTAGAAAACTGCTCTTGTTTGTTGAATGTAGCGAATTTACGGATTAGCTTTCTCTAGCTGTTTTGAATTAAGTTCTCTTGAACGTTTGAGTAGTTAAAAGATAACTACTGTGAGATATTGTAATACTGCACGAATACTTTAGGAAATTTAAGCATATTTGTTGCGATAATAATAAATTTTTGTTCATTTTTCATCGAATTTGTGCATTCATTTCATAACGAACCCGTACGCACGCAACAATATATATTTACATATATATATATATATGTGTGTGTGTGTGTGATGTACCAGCTTTTGTCCAGAATAAAAGATTGGTGAAGAATCATACATGTAGTCGTAACTTAAATTATCAGACAATAAGTTAAAAAAAAAAAAAAAAAAAAAAAAAAAAAAAATAGGATCCATTTCTTATTATTCAGGAGAAATAGCAGTTACAAAATCAGATATCCGGAGTAAATAAAAAGAATTAATAATAACTTCTTGCATGTAGTTTACTGCATCATGACATTTAAGAATAAGCCCCGATATTCTTTTGCGAGTCCTTTTATAGCCTCTGGAAAGGCGGAGCTTCCAAGAAATGACGTCAGCCTCGTCAGCTAATCCAGTCCGCTTTAAATATTTCCAGAACATTCCATAACTGTACGTGTAGAAAAGGCGGGAAAAACAACTTGACTACAGGGCTGTGGATTTAATTCCACGTACTTTCAAATAAGAGAAAGTCGCCATCCATTAAAAAAAAAGAACACACAATTAGAATTTTAAGTGTATTCTTGACTATGGAATTTTATTATTTTTATATATACAATATTATATATATATTGTTATTTTTAGTTTTTTCAGTTTATCTTATTCAACGGTCAGTTTTCTTAGTAAGATGGATTTACAAATTTTTTTTTGTAGTTTTATTATTAACTCTTATTATTTACTTTATTTCTCAAATATCACGTTCTATGCGTTCAAATTCAAAATAAAATTCACCGAAAACAATTAAAATTTGATTCAACAGCAAGATATCTACGTATTTAAAAACATCATATATTTAGAATTTCCGATAGAGAGTTTTACATGCTACAGATAATTTTTATTCCCTACATTGTTTGCACTGCTCGCTTGAAATTGTTGAGTTCGTTAAATAAAAATAAAAATAAAATAAAATAAAATAAAATAAAGTCTGAAATGTTTCAGATTTTAAATTACGTCGAAAGGGGCGTTTTCTTTTAACATTTTGTGTGTTACCTTTATTTATTAAATATAATTATTTATTAAATATGATTGCACCTAAACCATAAAATTTAGCTTAATAGCAATGTTGCAAAATAATTTTAAAATGAGCCTATCTTTAGAATTTCCGATACACAGTTCGAAGCGCTGGAGATTAAAAAGTTTTCCCCCCTAGAGTGTTGCCATTGCTCTCTTTTAACTCGTTGAGTTTGTTACTCAAAAATTCGTTAAAGTTTTAAAAAATAGGAAAGCAATAATAAAACGAATTTCAAATTTGAGATTTTCAGATGCCCATATTGGCAGTAGAATTACGTCATTCAAAACTGGATGGCTCTATGTACCTTGTTTTCACAACGAGAGAAATATACATACATTTATGCAGATTTTTTATTATTTAATTTCTTCATATGTAATGCAGGACTCTAACATTGGGTGGCAACAGTTAGAAAAGTCAACCGACATTTATAGGAGTCCGACGCAAAATGCTAAAACGAAAGTAATAGACCTTCGGGAATCAAAAACCTTTAGACAAAAAAAAAAAAAAAAAAAAAAAAAAAACACGAAACACATATTAAAACTAATTCCAAATTGAAGATTCAGATTTTCAGGTGCCATATTCGAGTGGGAGGAATATTTTATTAAAACTTTGATGGCTCTAGGAATCGCCGTTTTTTCACAGTGCGAGAAACATACATACTTTCATGAAGATTCTTCATTGATTACTTTCTTTAAATGTAATACAGGGCAATAGTATTTGGTGCAACAATTTGAAAAGGTTTTTTAGGCTCTCGCGGAACTTTAGTAGCCTACTGTTACTTTCAATCCTATTAACCCATTCTTTTTTCCTGATAGATTTATTAAAGAGCGTCATTTTCATCACACTTACGCCATATACAATTCAACATCAAAATTACAACAATTTTAAAGGTAGCATAGCAGGGTGGGTTTAAAATTTCCCAATAGTTACACGCTCGCTGCTTACGTCACATAAAATTCGATTCAACAGCAAAATCACAAAATATTTAAAACGAGCATACATTTAAAATTGTTTTTTCGTACAGTGTTGCCGCTGCTCGCTTTGAAATCGTTGAATTTGTTAATCAGAAACTCATAATTGCTTTACAAAATTGGAAATAGATTGTAAGGATCTTAAGTTTTACTAAAGTTTATTTTATTTTAAATCTTTACTATCACTTCTTATTTTCTACTTCCGGCCAGAATTATAAGCGTTAAGGTTTTTATGCAAAGTTTGTCTGACGAACGCCAAGTATTTAAGTTGTGGCTTTTTGCCAAGCGAGAGAGAGGAAGCAGTGAGTCGAAGCAGGCCGCTTACCTTAGAAGTTACGCAACAAGTATGTTGCCTTCCAGGCCAGAGGTTTTAATCCTCTTGATAAATTTTAAACGTATTGTAGTGTTCACAGTTCTCTGTACTACATGCGCTTCCTGTTAATATAAGGCCAATCTTCCACGTTTATTATTTTAAAGTTAAATTAGAGTCTAGTTCTATTTTTATATTTTTACGTTAGACCCCGAGTAGCGGGTCGGTGTATTCCGAAGTACGGAAGATTTTGTAAATAGAGAAAAATAAAGGGTTTTATATACCCTTCTTGTGTATCCTGTCTACTTCCCACAATTAGTGAACATAGCTTTAGTAAGCTCTCTGTTCCGAGTCAGGTCCTTGCATGTTCCCGAAGAAGATAAGAAGGAACATTGACCCTGATAAGATAATAAAACAAATTCGAAAATCAAAATTTGGGCTTTTAGGTGTCCGTGTTAGGGTGGAGAACAGCGCTATCCAAAATTTGATGCTGTAGATACCATTGTTTTCTCACAGTGCGAGAAGCATACATACATCCATGTAGATTCTTCACTATTTAATTTATTTTAATATAATACAGGACAATAATTTTTGGCGTCAATAATTTAAAAAGTAATGATGCAACGCATTTAGGTATTTCGACGCAAAATGTCGTATTGAAACTAATATGCCATTTAGGAATAATGTACCTTTTGGGCTAAAAGTACAATTATCTTTATGTATGTAAGCGATTTCGAGCAATAGGTGAATTTCTTGACTATTTAAGCGATTTATTGTACTGTTTTTAACAATAATCTAAATTGCATAAAGACATTTAATTTTAATAACTTTCATGAGGATATGCACTTTGCAGTAAATAAAAAAAGATGGTTGTTGCCACTGTGCAAGCGAAAAATCTTCAATCTATCTGTAATTAAAATATTCAATCTATCTGTAATTTGCAAGCGACGAGCTTTTAAATTAAATAAAAGTAGGTTTGCTACTTTTCAATCACTCAGTTTGTTAAAATGTTGTCAACTATTATATGCTCCAGAAAAAATTAAATATCTTACGTTTTTAGGAATGGCAACAATTTAACCGGCGCGCTACCTTTTAAAATCGGAGTTTTGATAAAAAAAAAAAAAAAAGGTAGGCCTAAAGGAGTGCACAAGTAAAAATTTGTCAAGATAGCACTTTCGTTTTAATTCTATGGGTGTGCCCAAAGTGGCACACTGATTGAATAGACCTTCGAAAAGAGTGCTGAAACGAGCATCACTGTTAATGAACTGACCGATGAGTTGCGGAGAAACAAAGAATACAGACTCTCAGTTGTCCTAGATGATCGGTGTGCCCGGTCTGGGCACACCTAGGGTTCGCCGTTTGATTTAAGCAACATTTCAAGTTAAAAATTTAAAAGTAATATAGAATAAAAAGATTATCATACAGCCAAAAAATAACATAGAAATTTCTTTTCAAACAATTCATTTAATACCCTAAAAAAATCTGAAAGTTGTCTTTGAAAAATGAGGGTCTTAAAAATCTAAACATGGCAAAAATATATGGACTGGTTTATGTTGATCTGCCGTCTGCTATAAATAAAGAAGGTTCAGAGTAACCTATAGACACCTAAAAATCCTTTTTCATACAATTTTTCTGTGCGTACAGAAGAAAAATTTTAGGTGTGTCCAGACCGAACACACTGTGCCGCAAAGGGTTAAAAATTGGTCATTATCGAAGAGGTGCAAGGATAAATTATACATCTTATATTTCAAGATATGGCAGCACCAGGTCCTAAAGTAGATAAGTATATAGTAACGTAATTAAAGGTTTAAATTTAAGAAACACTTAGCTAAAGATGTTTCTGAGGTCAATAAATTAGTTTGAAAAACGTTTTCCTAAACATTTCCAAACTGCAACGTGAGTCGTTGATACTTAATTTCCAGTCTGTTAAAGTTATTCCAACAAACAATTAATAAACCAACTACAAGCTTTGATATAAACCTCTAAACTTTAAAACTCAAAACTTCTGCGATTCCCAATAAAGCACGCGTGCCACGATAACGGCCTCGATAACGGCACACCCCACTTTAAACGCTGGGGTACGTGATTAATTAATTTATCTCCAGCGAGTTGCGTGGTAGTTGCTAATAGTTAATACGATGATACGTATATTAACGCGGAGCGTCTGAGAGTGACATAACCTCATTATTTAAAAACGATTAACTGCATTGCCCAACTCAACAATTGCAGTCTGAGGCTTTTAATATGCACTCAAAGCAGTTTGTCGATGTTCATTAACATGCATGTCAGAGTAACGGTTTGTGAGCTATTTGTTAGGAGGATGTTAAAGGTATAGCTGATGCATGATTATGCAACTGTGTAATTACACTAATAAATGTAGTTTGGGATTTGACTTCTAAAAATTTACTTTACATCGTTACAATTGCCAAAAGAAATGTCATATATAAATTTATTAGAACACGTTAACTTTAAATGAGTAATAATATTCATATTCTATAAAATGCTAACGACGATTTTTAATTGTTTAAAGTTACAATTTCTTTTACGTGAGAAACGTGTTAATCGAAACCTTAATAAAATTGTTAGAAAGTTACGTAACGCTACTATACATTGTTATCCACGTATCTTGGAAAATGTTGTAATTACGTAGCATGTAATATCTTATATGGACTATTTCACCAGTATATGATGCCTTCTAGTTTATTATCACATTAACATAAGGCAGTTCAGTTTTCACTTAAAACAACATTCAACAGCAAGAAGCATTTATAATTCTTGAAATAATGGGGCTTTGTTTCCACGCCTCACAAGTTCTTTCAAATAACTGACAATTTCTTCCCTGTCACAAAACAAAAAAAATAACAGAATTAAAACAGGTATTTCTTTTACTTTTTAAACAATATAATGCCATTTTTATTAAATATTACAGTCATATCTAGCACCGTCATATACTATCACTTTTAAAAGTTCTTACAATAAAGATTATCTTTCACAGCACGTCCTAATTCCTAATAAACAGTCATTATTTGTAAGTCTTATCATAGAAATTAAAAAAAAAAAAAAAAAAAACTATCAGTTGATCTCCTTCGAATCATTTTTTGACTGAAGGTCTACGCTATAAAGTGAGAGCGTATACAATGTCTGTATAATATAGCATATGAATCTTACTTTTAAATCAATCCGTGGCCAAACATTTTAAGATGGGAAATACTATCATTTTGCTACACATTTTATTCTAGCAGCTCCAGAAATTTTCTTTATTTTCCTGATGTGTAACACAATTATAGGTAAATTTTCATAGAAAGTTATCGATAAATGTATCCTTTCAGTTAAAAAGTTAATTCTAATTGTGTTTTACCGTGCTAAAAAAATCCAGTCTTCATTATGAACTACAGCATATTGATAGTTACTAATAGTATTACGTTTTCTTTGTAAGGCTCTGAGATGTATTGTTGTCTAAATAGTTAGTACAGCTGGACTATACCCACATTTGGGTGTTCATTGCCTTTCAACCTGGCGGCAGTAGTTGGGCTGCCTCGAGGTTGGTAAGCATCGGATTTCCAGAACCGACCATTTTATAGGAGGAAGCCCGGGGTTCGATCTGGAGCTTCTGAGAGTGGTTATAGTTACGGGACAGTGACGCGCATCCCATATCCCCTCCTGTCCCAATCCGACATAGGCCTCCTCGTGGCCTCGCTGGTCACCAGGTTCGCCTGGACTAACTATGCTCGGATGACCATCCCTGCGGGTCGACTGATATTGGCAATCTCAGTGTACTGGCTAGAGCAATATCTAGATAACCTCGACTTCTGAGGTAAATAAATTGCCTTCATAGGACTACAGCCATCGTTTATTCGGTAGTAAGTTCAGTCTCAGCAAAAACTGTACTGGAACTGTCTTGTCTGTCCCTTAGCTGTGGGGACGTATGTTGTCAGCTAGCGCAGGTTATAATTGGGGGATGGGCTCACATTGGTCAGCTCTGGAGAACGGACGGTGTCTGACTTTGTGGTTTGACTTTGTTTTAAAAGCGTTGTGATTTCTTTCCCAGACTTCAAAAAAAGGCCAGGCCTTCATCCCAGGCGATATTTTAGGTCCCCCTGGGTTAACCGAAGAGAGTGGCGCCTCCTCAGATAACCTCTGGAGGTTGAAGAATTTTTAATCGTGTGTGGCTGCCTAGAGCGGCTCGGTGTGGGAGCTTCTTCCTCTGGATCACTGCCTTTCAGCCTAACTTCATCTCACCTGGAAGGAAAGAAAATTCGTTTAATGCTACTGTTGATAGAGCAACGGATCTGAGCTGCGTAAAAGGGAAACTTGAGAGTAAAAATTGGAAATTCCGAAATAAATTTATATTTATGCAAAGAGCTAATTAACTGGAGCATTTTTATATACTTATCTAGAAGATACCAGGGATCTATAAGAGTGTACTGAATTTCAAAGAGTACAGATTTCCAGATTTTGTAACATCAGCGATGGAGACACGGTGAAAAAATTTGAAAAATTTTTAATTCGGTATTATTTAATGGTCTCTTTACTGCTAAATAATACTTTACATGGAAAAATACTAATATTTTTTACATATTTTAGTATAATTCTTTCATTTTGTGTGGAATACATCTAGTGTTTATGCAGTGTTTTAATATCTTTAGAATTTGTTAAAATTTGAAGTCATATTCGAATTTTTTTATCCACCATTACCTAGTTGTTTAATAGAAACATTTATCTTATGAATTAAATTCCGCAGTAATAAATGTTTAATGTTTCCACAATAGAAAATAAATCAGTCTCTAATAATAAACTGTTTAAACCTTTTAAAATATTTTTAATAATTTTATTACAATAATTTCGCTAGATGTATAAGAGCTACTCGATATCTTTTGCATCAAATTAAAATAACTGCAAGATATCAAATAATACTATTACAGAGTACATCGTTAACATTAAAACATGTAAACAGTAAATACCTTTCAAAAACATTCTTCTGTTATACATTAAATATTAACAATAAGCTTATCATGAATCTGAAATACATATCGTATTTATTTATTTCATGAAAATTTTGAATGCAATGTATTTACATATCGTTGCGTTCTCCGGTTACGTGGATTTGGAGTAACTGATGACAATGATTTTAAAAATTAACAGTAATCTTATTATGAATCTTAAATATATATTATTTTTATTTATTTCATGAAAATGTTGAATGCAATGTATTACATACTGTTGCGTTCTCCGGTTTTGTGGATTTGGAGCAACTGATGACAATGATGTCTTGATGTCTTGATGAAGAAGCAAGATATTTATTCGCCATTAGGCTCTGTTACACAGGACAGTTCCAAAGGAATGTTTACACTCATCGAAAAACTACGACAAAATACTCTGAAACGATAAACAACACAGCCTTCAGGCTGTAACTGTGAAGACAGCTTCATGGCAAAGCACTAAAGTACAGTTTTTTTAAAGTTCTTTGTTCTTTTTAAAAATTTATGATTGCAAAAGCAGTATTATTTCGATGGCACACCAACTGCGCCTTTCATTATGTAGAAAAGCATAGATGCACTAATCGACAAATATTTGACCATAAAACGTAAAACAACAGCTTTCGCCAACCGTGATACTGCGGGAATAACCACACTGAAAGAGAATATTCTGCAAATGATTCTCCCCCGCCCTCACGGCGTTAACTATAAACTCAAAAATATGCAATATAAGGCTATTTTTAGCTATGACTACCTAGCCTAAATAACCAATTTCCCTACTATATAGACGAAGTTGAAAAATCGAATCAAAATCCCAGTATTATGAATAGTCAACAAACAGGACCAACAATCAGTTTCAATAGTCGAATGAATCAGTCTTTCTCATTCATAGATCTTGGAAATATAACAACCAGCATTCGAGCTTTACTTATTAATCTTCAAAATTCAACCATAAATAACCTTGTATGGATTTATTTATTTTTATATAACCAGTTATTTCACGTTTAGTACCTTTACTGTCATTCTCCCTTTCCATTTTCCTACCAGAACGCTAATTTTTAATTTCGTGCATACTCAAATGAGGGAAATAGTATTTTAGATTGTTTAATAACAGCTTAACAACCTGCTGAAGGCCACTTTGCTAACTGAAATTTTTCGATATTAGTCTATCTGGGGCGTTGTTTTATTCTTGCTAAGAGTGCTTGTTACTCCGGTATAGATTTGAGACAACCTGTGCGTTAATTTTTTTTCTGTGTAACCTTTGGCTAACTTAGTCTTAATTTGAAATTCTATCACTTTGAGTTAAAGCCGCAATTGCTGGCTGGTTTGTAAGCACAAGATTTGTCTTCTGTTAAATTACAGCTCTGAATAAAAGGATCTTTTACACATTTCTTAAATTCTCTTTCATCTTAGACATAGCGAAAGTCGCTTACACGTATATTCAAGCTTTTGCCACAAGTTACACTTAGTTGCTGGCACAATCGCTACAGCCTAATGCAATATATCTTTGAAAATTACTATCACCTAATATTCATTCAAAACCATATTGCAAATAAGTCTTCGTAGGAAATATTGGAATACTTTTCATCAACATTATATTGGAATACTTTTCATCAACATTGTTTTGGAATACTTTTCATCAACATTATCTTGGAATACTTTTCGCCAATAAAATCAAGATTCGGCCTAATAACCAAGAGCAGCAAGAGTGGTTAATAACAAATTTTTGTCTCCAAAAATCATGACAACACAAAGAGATATTGTTTCCATAACAATCAACTCTCAGAATTCCAATCCTTATTCACAAGTATATGTGTATCATCAGCAGAAGATGTCAGCATCACTTCAAAAACTTAGCATAAAGGGCCACTACAACTCCCATATAATCAACCGCTGAGTTTAAAATCAACTTTGAGGATCGTCACAAAATACCCCGAGAAGAAGTCTTATGGAGGATCTCATAAAGTCTCATAACACGCTTCGTCATATACTAATGCAAAAGATAGCCAAGGGTTTTCAACAGCATATGGAAAAGGATGACCAGACCTTACTTTGACCACTTATCGCCCGCCAATATACGACGGTAAGTTGAAAAATAAGTTTTGTTGCTGGACTTTTTGGAGGTTGGAACCATCAATGCTACGCGCTACTGTGACACCCTGTCGAAATTGAAAGAGGCGATTCGGAAAAAACGGCCTGGCCTTCTCACATCTGGCGTTCTGCTGATGTGGTGATGAGAATGCCAGACCACATTCGGCGACGGCAACGCAAAACCATGTTGCAACTCTTGGTTGGGAGCGCCTACACCATCCGCCATACAGTCTTGATCTCGCACCAAGCGACTTCCATCTGTTTCCGGCTTTGAAGAAAAATCTCGGGGGAAGGCGCTTTGGAAGCAATACTGAAGTGAAACAAGCCGTTCAACGCTTCTTCCATATGCAAAGCCCTGATATTTTTCCTGGAGGGCTTTTTGAAGCTTATCAAGCGATATGACAAATGTCTCAATGTACTTGGTACCTATGTGGAAAAATAAAGGTATGTCATATCTTTAATGTCTCATTCTATTTTTTGACTTTCATACACAACTCTGACCACAGTCGACAGAGGGAACTTATTTTTTAACTTACCTACGTATTACTGACGAGAACACGAAAGGCCACCTTGGCATAATTATTTTGCATCGGTGATTCACTGATTTTGATCTTGCCTTGGTAAATAACAGAAAATCAGTCTTTTTACCTTTTAATAAAGACATCAACAGG
The DNA here is from genome assembly GCF_044657685.1 of Stegodyphus dumicola. Lineage (NCBI taxonomy): Eukaryota > Metazoa > Arthropoda > Arachnida > Araneae > Eresidae > Stegodyphus > Stegodyphus dumicola. The sequence continues at coordinate 137,679,951 of NC_140769.1, forward strand.
CTAGTCTCACAGCAATATAGCAACTACGCAAAATCTGTTATAAAAAAGAAACATATAGAACATACAATTTTGGCGCAACAGCGCCCTTTTGCAGTGAGAAGTCGCAACACACGCCACCTACAGTCAGTTAAGAGTACAACAAATTTACTAATAAGCAAATTACATATAAAAAAGGAAAATCAGTATAAAAAATACCAATATAAATACAAATCAATACAAATGCAAATCAATATTTTTCATTACAATTAATACTGAATGGTATAAACATATGTTATACACATAAAACAAATACAAAGCCTTTAAATTTTAAAATAATAGATCAATTGAACTGGCCCTCAATAGAGTCCTTGAGCAGTTCGAATCAAACATGAACGCACATACCTATCTCTACCTTTATGAACTTCCACTATAATTCTAAGAAACTATAACAATATTTGATTTTGACGAGCATTCCAGCAATACAACCTCGGCCTTTTTCCAGATTCCTTTCAAGAAATGGATTAAGAAAACTGCGTGCCGAGGGCAATTCGAGGAGATAATTCTCCTTCCATTTTCTCCAAATCTGTTTCCAAAATTTAGACTGATAAAGTTTTCTCTTAGTTAACGTTTTCTTGTTAGATTATTCCTTTCTGATAAATTCGGCGAAATACACAAGATAAGAAATGTTGTCCTTACCCTGAAAATAAGTACTTCATTATAAACATATATAACAGATCTGTGATTAACGCTAAATATTTGAAAAAATAATCATTTTCTTAAAGTCAAAAAGAGCTTTTACAAGAGTTAAGGGCTTTACTTTTAGTGTTTCTGTCATTAAACCTACCCTACCGAAGCGTGTGAAGCGCAGTATATTGACAGTTATGCAATTTACTGAAATGAAATCTTTTAGTTTGGGATCTATTAAGATTTTTGAAAGACTTTCAGAATTTCATAAGTAGCTCTGAAGCTCTTAGCGTTGTGGAGGCGAGTAAAACTAACACTAGTTACAGAAAAAGAAGGGTGTTTAGTAACTATATTTTTTAGCAAATGGCTAGTCTTTGGTTTCAAACTATACATTTGACAAATTAATAATTTGTCTAATAATCTTTTTACAATTTGTCTGCCTCGTGGAATCAAAAATAAATACCTAATTTTGACGATCATAAATGTCACTCCATTATCAAAAATTTCATTATCCTCGCTAATAATAATTAACTTTGCAAGTTTAGTTTCCTTAGTAAGAAGCACAGGGTTCGGGTGACCCACACAACTTGTACCTGACCTGCACAAGAAAAGAGATAGCTTCATGCAGGTCTTTTTGAAGAAAATTAGCTTTTATGTTATATTGAGCACAGAGGTTTTATGTAAAGCCGACTATAATGCTGCTGTATGAACCTTATTCATAAATTTATAAATGTAATAATTCAATACAGGATGAGAAGAAGAGTATATACTTTATGAAGATTAGAAGATAGACTTTAACACATAGATATTATCTGTAATTACTTGCATGGGCTCTAGTGACCAGATTTACAGAATGACATAACAGAGACAGACTTGACAAAACAGCACATTAATTTATTCGTGGACACTCTTGGTAAGCATAAACATGTTCACACATCATTTGGGGTGCTTTTCGCATTCTTTACAATTTTACGTAACGGATTACATTTTTAGAACAATGGGAAAAACAGAGCGATGGGAACGTAAATGTTGCCAGCAGTAAGAGAAGAAGATCAAAAAAGGGCCACGCAAGAGTAACATCGATATATAAAGACTTTTTTTTTGTTTAAATTTTGAGCTGTGCGACTGGATGAGAGCCATCCGCAGTACAGAAGGATAAAATGACATAATTCGGGTAAGGTTGCGAATATCACGCAATTAAGATTTCAGAAAGGGGACGTAGCCAAAGTAAAATCAGGATTTGAAAAGATCATTTTCAATTGAAGTTAGTAATAGTGAGTTATATATTTTATATCTTACACACACACACACACACACACACACACACACATATATATATATATATATACTCAAGAGCCAAAACATTATGACCACCTGTCAATAACGAGTTGGGCCACCTTTGGCGCGCAACACAGCTTCAACCCGACTTGACATGGATGCCACAAGTCCTTGACAGTTGGCCGGAGACAGATTGTACCAGATGTTGTAGCAACGGTCACGCAAATCCGAGATATTGCGAATTGGTGGTATTTGACCTCTGAGCTGCCGTCCCATGACATCCCAAATGTGTTCTATCGGATTGAGATCCGGTGAGTTAGGCGACCAGGACATTAACTGGAAATCAGCATCATGCTCCTGGAACCACTCCAACACAGTTGTAGCCTTGTGACACGGGGCGTTGTCCTGTTGGAACATTCCATTCCCAGCTGGAAAAAGAGAGGCCATGTAAGGGTGCAACTGGTCCGCAATGATGTTCAGATATCCTGTAGCATTCATGGTCTGCTCTACCCCAACCACGGGTCCCATAGACGCCCACGGGAACGTCCCCCAGAGCATAATACCGTCACCACCGGCCTTTGTATGACCTACTGTGCATTGAGGGAGCAACTGTTTGCCTGGAAGACGGCGTATCCTGACACGGCCATCGGCGTGATGAATGACAAACCGTGATTCATCTGACCAGGCAACTCTCTCCCACTGATCCATGGACCAGTCGGGATGCTCCCGGGCCCAGCACAGGCGCAGTTGGCGATGACGTTTGGTCAGCAAAGGCACACTAATGGGACGTTTGCTGCGCAGCCCCATATCCAACAGTGTCCGCTGAACAGTGTGCTCCGATACTTTTCTACTTGGCCCTGCATTGTATTCGACTGTTAGCTGAGCCACTCTTTGGCTCCGGTTTTGCTTCACCATGCGAGACGGTCTCCGACAACCTTTTTCTTTGATAGCGTGTGGACGTCAAACACCATGTCGTCTACTGCTAGTTTCACCGTCATTCATCCACTTTTCATACGCACTAACAATTGTAGATCGCGAACAACCCTCGAGTCGTGCAGTTTCGGAAATACTTGTTCCGAGCCTTCGAGCCATTACAATCTGCCTTTTTCAAAGTCGCTTAGATCCGCAGCCTTTTCCATCACACACAGAAGTAAGTGAAAGAATGATTCTTCAAACTCTCCAGCAGCAGTTAAATACAATTTCCACCTGATCACGCGCCTTCCGCGTCATCCAGGCGCGTTCATCGCAAAATGTAGGGCTGGTCATAATGTTTTGGCTCTTGAATGTATATATACATATATTTAGAATTTAATACTTCAAATAACTATGAAAAATAACCATAAAAATCTTTGGGTCTTTATCAATGCAGCCTTTATCAATTAGAGCAGAAGAAAACAGCTCAAGTTTTCAACAGACGCAAAAGTTGCAAAGAAACAGCATCACAACCTTTAATTTGTTTAAAAATTAAATAAAAAACCAAAAAAAAAAATCAATTTTCTTCCATTAATATAAAAAAATAAAAAAGTTAGAAATCTTTCAGATTTTATTTTACGCTCAATGGAGCGTTTTTTAACGTTTTATGTGTTACCCTTACTTATTAATATCATATTCTTCACACGTAAACCACATAAAATTCAATTCAATAAAATTATCACCAAATATTTAAAAACAGCATTATGTATATAATTTCTGATAAACAATCTCTCGCGATGGACATAAAAATGTGCTTTCCGTACAGTGTTGGCATTGCTCGCTTTGAAATCGTTGAGTTTGTTGATCAAAAAGTTGTGAAAATTTTATAAAATATGAAACACATAACAAAATTCATTCGAAATTTAAAATTCGGGTGTCCAGGTACCCAAGTTCGGGTGGAGGATTACGTTATTCCAAATTGAATGGCTCTGTTTACCTTCGTTTTATTACAATGCGAGAAACATACATACCAGATTCTCTTTATTTAATTTCTTTAAATATAATACAGGGCAATAATATTTGGTGGTAATAATTTGAAAAGTGATTCCGACTCTTATAGTAATTCAACTCAAAATCCCGTTTTAAGAATAATAGCCTTTCTAGGTTATCGCCCCTTTAGGCTAAAACTGTCGAGCAGACTGTGTTTAAATAACAGATTCAACTATAAAACATGAAACACATTATAGAGACATTAGGTTATTTAGAAGCAGGAGAGATGAAAAATCAGTAACGCTCTCGCTGTGAATCGAACCACGAACCTCTGTAATATGCGCCCAGCGTGCAGACCACCACACCACGAAGGCATACCAAGAAGGCGGGAAAAATATCTTATGTTACAAAATCTATGTTACAAAAGAAATGACAACAAAATATAAAACACATAATAACAGCAAAAGAACAAAAAAAAAATATGAAGCACATGACTCAACAAACATAGAAAAAGACGCAGAGTCATTTCTAGAAAGTGCAATAATAAAGCAGCAATTGTTTTGAAAATGAAAATTCTGAAAAATACTAAAGAGCTTTCTAAACAATATAATATTATGTTAAACAAAAATACGATTAAACTTTGTAACCTGAAGCACTCGCTGAAGTTAATCCCAATAAAAATTAATGATTTCAATTAAATAAAAAAACAAGATATCTATGCTAAATGCCTTAACTTAACAAAACTAACAATGATGGCATCGAAGCTCATTATTTAGACCTGAAAATTTACAAACTCAAGAAATTAACTCCATTAAACAAAGCTTTTCAGGCAATTAAAACTTATTGGCAATCCAATACCTCCAGAAAAACTCATTGAAAACACTATTATTATACAAAACATAAGAATTAAAAATATATGTAATAAAGGTAACGATTTTGCAAAAGAGCTCACCTGATTAATTAAAATAATTCCACATAAATTTATCAATTTTAGTATTTCTCAGAATTTTAATTTTTGAAACAATAGCTGCTTAACTATTGCAATTTCGGGAAGGGTTTGTGCTGCTTCTTTTCAGTTTTTGTTTGTTTTGAAAATTGCACTTTTACTTCAGTCTACGCACCTCTGCCTGTAGGGGTTGGAATGTAAAAGGGTTGAGATTTTTTACGGGTAATTAAAGTAGTAGCATTATCAATTCATAAACAGGCTGATTTAATTACTTCTTTTGTTACACCAGTTTTCTGACGCCGTTGTAGCGAAGGATGTAAATACTCTTTTTCAATTTAGTCTCACATAGTACAAAACATATAGTACAAAGCAAATCAAAACTTGAAAGTACCAATATGTGGAAGTCATAATGCAAAATAAATTAAATTAAATAAGACGTCTGAAATTTGTCTCATGGTAAATCTCCTCATATAATAAAAGAAAGAGTCTGTCTCTGTGTGTGTCTTTCGTTCGCGCTGCGCGTAAGCTAATAGACCCACGGCTACAAAATTTGGTACATATGTGCATCTAGACAAGAGCCAGTGCACCTCGAAGCGATTTTTTCGAAATTAGAATTAGAATTTTTTTATTTTATGTTTTGTGACGAAATCGCGTCATTTTGAGACTTAATGGGCTATAGGAAAGCGAGATTTTACTCTACACACTCCATATTCACATCGTCATGAAACGTATGCACTTAGCTATTTTACGAACTTAAAATAAATTTCGTGTTTCAATAAATTGATTGAATGCGAATTTATTTAACAAAGGGAGCTTAACACCTTTTCAACGGGACATTTTCTAAAAAATTCATGAGCAATCAGCAGAGTGACAATTACTTCGATTTCTCCTAGACAATGCAGCATATAGACAGACGGCCACTCTGGTGCGCCAAATGAAATTGCTGGGTGCAGGAATGGCAAAATGTCTTTCCAGACGAGTCTCGGTTCTCCGTGCAGTATTCTTATGAGCGTATACGTGTCTGGAGTGCTCGAGGAGACCGCACGTCGCCTGCTTTCATTGAATATCGGCATAGGGGTCCTGCACCTGGTGTGATGGTTTGAGAAGCCATTGGGTACACGACACGTACATCTCTAGTCCGGATCGACTCTAATTTGAACGCAGATGGGTATATTTCTGACATCTTAAGTTCAGTGGTTGTGCCCTATCTTCGAGGCTCCCCAACGCCATGTTACAACAAGATCATGCAATACCACATGTTGTGCGTCGTGCTCTGACCTTCCTTGATACACAAGGTATTCGATTGCTACCCTGGCCAGCACGGTCTCCAGATCTGTCACCCATTGAGAACATTTAGCCATGGGTTGCTGAGAGATCCGCCCGCCACCCCTTTTCAGCTAATACGGTTGATGAAGTGTGGCATAAACTTGAAGCAGCATGGAATGATTGTTCATTTCTGTCATCCAAGCCCAGTTTGACGCCATGTCTAATGGGGTAATGGCCCTTTTAACTACCAGGGGTGACAGCTATTTCTACTTTATTCGCGCTCTTGTAAACCTGCAAAATGTTTATAAATTTAATCATTTTGTCTTCGTGTCATACTGTTTATGTGCAATAAATATATTTTCGTATTTGCTTTTCTTGCAATTTTAATAGACAGCAGTGCATTTGTAATTTTTGTGATGAAATAATATGTAACTGATTGTCTCGCCTCACAGTTTTAACCTACGGCTGAAAATGCTTTTGGTTGCCAATCCGCAGAACAATATGATTGATGTCTTGAGTATAATTATCGTTATTTGGTTTAATTATGTTTTAATGATCTATCCAAATTCACTGCACCCCAGTGTACTGGTCATTGTCAGTTTGTAGGTCACTAGTATCCAGCACTACTTCTCAATCACCCGAATTTGAATTTTTTTCGAAAAATCTACGATCGACTCCTGATTAATGGACAGTACATTGAGCAACGTCTACGGTAACTCAAAATCTCCGATAATCCAAGGACAGCTAAAAGGAAGGACGAATAATTGTAACAAATATATCGTTATTATAAATAGTTCACGCGTATTTTGAAACAGCTTGGTCTGGAGAATAAATTGCTTTCGTTACGAAAATTAAATCCAGTTCAAAGCAAAAACAGCACACTATCCCTAATGGAAAGCTAAACATTGTTAGAAATGATGAAATTAAATTATGATTGCGATTAAAAGAAAATATCTGCAAGAGAGCCTTAAACAATGTCATTAAGTTCGAATTCGCATGTAGTAATCGGTTAGAACTTTTTTTGGCAGCTACGCATCTGGCAGATGTCAGACAGCATTTGTTTCAGTATTGCTTGGTTTCCTTTTGTTTTTCGTATTTTCGGTAGACTTTTTTGTTACATGGATGGTTTGTGATAATAATTTGCCCATCATTCCACAAAAACAATTTTTTTTTTTGCCCTAGACAGAGCCTGGTTAATCAGTAAACCAGTTAGTTGGCGTCGTCAATCAATAGATAACTGTATATGTGACTGAATAAAAACTATAGGATGTATTGTAATCGCGGAAAATTTCGGATATCATATTTTAGTGATAATATCCATTTTGACAGCTTTCGAATCCATTTAGACAATTTTTTTTGCGTGATATCTGTATGTAAGAATAGAATAAAGGACTATTTTTTCCCGAAAAGTATTCATAAGTAGATTTTAAATGGATTCAAAAGAATGTTTTCATGACATCTGTACGTATGTAATTATGTAACTATGTCGCATAACTTAAAAACGAATAGAAGTAGATATATATATGTATATATTCTCACCCTTTTATTCGGCTAGGTGAGCTTAGTATTTTTATGCTTATATGTTGGCAAATTGTGCATTTTGTTGCTTTAAAAGCGATTGAATTATGTTATTCTTATGTTCCGGTTAAGTTGTTTATGACTTTAGTTTATCTGCATGCAATAGTTATAGAATTATCAACAGTTAAGTTTTAGTGGTAGCTAGACCTAACCCATTTGTTTATGTTTGAAACTATTAGTAGAATAGGGAATTCACTCAGTCAGTGCATCAACTTCAGTGTCTTTTTTGTCCAACGTGATAAAAATTTTACTTTCAGTTTTGTTCACCAAAAATTTGTCTTCGTGCTCGCTTGCCTAATTGCTTTTTTAAATTGTTTTTAACTGTACTTGGTGTTTTAGGTTTTCCTGTATTTTAAGTTTCTTAATTATAGATGTTTTTATATATTTATGCCTTGACACGAATTGAAAAAGGAATGGATTGAATGTGAAATATATCTCTAATAAAATTCGAAGAAATAAGTTTAAATGAACTGCAGCAAAAATATGCAAAATTTTATGGGCTATGCAAGGAAATCATGTGGTGTCCATATCAGATATTTTATGAAAGTTTTCAGTATTATTTTAATCATTTTAGTTTTCCTGGCAATTTTTTTAATATTCATAATTTTGAACAGTAGATGATAAATGGGTAGCTTCAGTATCAAGAAACAGTTAGAAAAGTAATTGCAAAATACTATACAGACTATCTAAACTTTAAATCTCAAAGAACTTATACCCTTAATTAGGAAATCTAACCACGGTCTTCTGCTCTGATAATGGCTCACCCCGATTTACAATGTAAACTCTCTGGAACATGATTAATAGATTCATCTTCAGCGAATCACGTGATTACAGCTAATAGTTAATGCGTTGAGGCTGGTGTTAACGGCGAAGTCTGACGCTGAACCTAACCTCATTATTTAAACTCGATTCGACAGCAATGTGCAGCTAAACAATCGAAATTCAGCGTTTTTAAATATGCTTCAAAATGTGTTAACGTTAGCCCATTACTGCTTGTGTCAAAGTAATTGCCGGAGATCATAATTAAGCAGTTGCTCATAGTTAAGGATCTTAACAAATGTAAGTGACATTTCGAATTTTAAAAGTAACTAACTAATGAAAAAGTTTGGTATGGTATAAGAGATCTCATTCTTTGCTACGATGACTGGATAAAAGTCCACTGGAGGAATTCGCACGGGACACAAGCGCCCTTCCCCAAAATAAAAACACTAAGATAATTGCTCAAACAAGAAATACCAGCATCCCCTAAACACATAAGTGTTACGGCATCGATAAAAGCGCACATAGATAAAACCCCTCAACAACAAATAATAAAATAATAAATTAAAATAACGGAACATAAGTGTTGCGTTCTACGGGTTCGTGGATTCGGGATGATTGATGACAATACTTGATGAAGAATTAAAACTCAGTTTTTTCGGCAGTATTACACAGGACAGTTCAAGAAACGCGTTACAGTAATCGAAAAAATCTGAACCTGAAACAGTCAGCAACACAGTCTTCAGGCGATTAGGCTATAACTGTGAAGACAGCTTCACGGCCTAAAGTATAGCTCCCGACTTGATTCAGTCGCACTCAAGCTAATTTCTGAACTCAAAGCACCACTACTAAACTCAACATACTCTCTGCTACTAACTTCAAGATACTTTTTCGATATACTACTACTTTCCGTAGAGGCAGGGTACACAGGCAGGCCTTCGCCGGGAATCGAACCGCGGACCTCTGGAATACGCGCCCAGCGTTCAGAGCACCACACCACGAAGGCATGCCATGAACGCGGGAGAAATACATTATAGAATGTCAAATATTTTAGAAATTTTCTCCATCTTAAAGTTGAAAATATTACTAAAAGTGATTCTTAACCATCTTAAAAACTTTTTAACTATTTTAAATCAATTTAGTGTTAACGTAATTTTACATTATTCCACCATTTTAAAATAGGCAATCAATTATTTTAGCAATAGATTAAAGACTTATGCACATTCTTGACTGGGTATGTTTTAAATGTGTCTCTAACTAATTAGGAACTGATTGGACATATAAGTTACATTTAAAAGTAAAACTATTGAACTATTTTGAATATATTGGTGAAGTAATTCGAAATTAGTAATCAGTAAATTGGAAATTTGCATATTGGTAAATTGAGAATTTGAACAAATTGGTAAAGAAACAATATTTTACATTTTGGTGTTCGTGTATATGAAAATGTATTTAGTCATTAAAACTATTAAAACTGCGTAGAAATAAATTTCAATTCAATGAGAAATATTATGCTGCTTGATTAATTTAAATGAAAATATAAATGCTTTTTAAAATGCAATTTGTTTTAGATTATAATGCTTATTAATACTCGAAAACCTTTTTAAAATGTATTTAAAGTGTAATTAGAAACCAAATTTCACTAGAAGATATCACCGGATTTTTATGGCCCCAACAAAGCTGTCGTTGGGATAAAAAATTAGACATTTAATGCATTAAGTGCAGTAAAGCACACATAAAAAATTAAAAAAGGAAAACAGTTCTGTTTCGAGTTATTCCAAAGAGAAAAATGTAGCTTGTATTTATAAAAAAATTACTTTTCTTTTTGTTTTTTGTAAGTACACAAGAAAGCACTATTTACGGGAAAAGGAATTATTTTAGATTTCAGAATTTCACAAAGGGGTTAGGGGTATGACCTCCACCGCATGGGGATATTGTCTGATTTTGACCAGAAATGAAAGCAAGGAAAATAATTTTAAGATGATTACAGAAAGGACAAAATTATCGAAAATTTAAGTTCAAGAAATTAGACTTTCAAGAAAGATGAACATTATAGTTTGTAATAAATACTATTTTATAAATGCAACTTCTAAAATGTTCCGTTAATTAATTACTAAGAAAGCTGTCGAGGATTATCACAAACATCTGGAAGATAATTATCCCTATTATTGTCTCTGACCTATGGCCAAATTACTAAAACAGCTAAACCTTTACAACTCGCTAAAGGTTTATTGCCCGCTAAGAGGCTAGTTGTATGTCGCTGTCGCTGCTTTTCCTGCCTACTATGCAAATGCAAGCCAATGCCTGTTTGAAAGTCCTTCTTTTAAAAGCAGATAGCCTTCACGTGCTTTTGGGTTAATGGACTAAGCAATAAGAGCTGAAAAGTTTGAACATAAATGGATGAAATGTTTTAACACATTAATGCATAATATTTTGTTTCATGAAGTTTTTATTTCCGGGAACTAATGAAAAGAAATTCAAAATTCAAAATTAAATTTATTTTATCGAAACCTTCCCACTGCTACAGTTGAATATCTTCATCTTATTTTAAAAAACTCTGTATTTGAAAGAACGTATTTTCATATCCTGGAAAAACAAAATTTATGGCCACTCCATCTGCAGTGAATATTTGTTGTACGCAATCCAAAGAGAAACAGTACTTAACAATGGTGCTCGTTTTGAATAATTTTTCCCTTTATTAAATCAATGCAAAAGTTCCTAATAGCTTATGCTTAGAATAAACATTTTCAACAGTTTTCAAGGTTCGCTCCTAAGAGAAATTCATCAACGGGAACTTGTAAAATAAGGTATAATTTGAATTTGATCTTTTAGATGGCGTTGTCATTGTAATAGTAGGTTACCAAATAAACGCTCTTTAGTTCAGTTAGAAATTTGAGACATATATGTATATTTATATATATATATTAAATTTAGGCTTAACAAGAAACATGCTCGCAATCCGTAGTTTTATGTAGCAGTAGTTTGTAGAAAAGAAGTATGACAAATTAAATAACCTGTACATTCAATCCGTATTAATAATTAAATCATTCTAAACTGAGATAACTTGAATAAACTATAGAATTTCATATTTGTATGTTAGTTTCCTTCTCGGAATCAAAATCAACATTTTATGGAAGTTAAGTCTACCGATTTCGAAGGAGAAAACAATGTTGAGTATGAGTTAAAATAATGATAATAAAACACGAAACTATAAAATGAAAACATCAAATAGTGTATATGTTCGGTATATTAATAAAATTTGTTTACATCCTATTAAGATAATGATGCTAAGCGTTACATTATTGTGCTCTTATTGAAAATTGTGTTTACATTGAAAACGAAGCTCTCTTAAAAGGGCAGGTAATATTGTAACACAGTGAATTAGTTTATGCTTTTATAATGCTTATCGATGTTTTTATATCATTTTGTACTTTACTTCAGAATAAAATATTACTTATTGGCATTCATATTTTTATTGTAGAATTAATTATTCTTAAAACTGGACTTCTTTCAATGGACGGCTGCAGATTTAGAATACAGCGACACCTAATGTTAAGAAAGAAAACCCTTACTTAGCCCCTGGATTTGGTTAAAGCACCAATGTCAGTAGCATATTATTAGTAATTAGCATTAATAGAGTTGTTTATTTTTACTTAGTACTGTGTGTTCGTTTAGGTTAGCATAGCAGATATATTCAATTGTAATACTTCTCTTTTAAATTTAAGTTCCTAAATACTAAACTTTTAAATTTCACAATATTATTAATATCTAAATTTAAATACAAGATATTTTTATTGTATATAAGCATACCAGCATTATATTCCATACTCCGTTGATATTTTGCACTATATGCAGCATAAATGAATGCACCAGAGTCTCATGCTATAACTGTAGGCGAAGCAAAATTAAATAATGTCTAACAGCTGGAAAAATTTTTATTTTCCGATATCAATAAAATACCATATGGTAGAACTAAAGATTGAAATTTGGAGAAAACTTTGTTGCTAATCGACACTGAGATGACACATTCTGGAACGTCTATAAAATTGAGCTAAGCATCATAGCTAAACCATGAATTATTTAGAAAGAAATTTTTATTTGAATTGTTTAATTACATTTTACAACAACTGTTATATCGTAAGTTATAAGGAACTTCTCCTTCCTCTAGCCCGTCCAACTAGCTTTGGGACTTAAAATATGTAAATATGTTTCTAATACTTTATAGTACTCAGATTACAAAATTTCTATCTCGATTTCATATGTGCATCGTTATCTACGTTCAAAAATAAAATTGAATTCTGAGGATAAAATTTTGTATTAGCATCCTCTTTCTATATTTCTTCTGTTGTTATTTTGTCCATGAATTTCATGGAAGCATTGTTGCCAGATCCTCAAGGAAGTTGGACTTCTACATTCACCGCAATTTTGAGGAAGACCACACTGAGGGGGGTGGTCTGAGGGTATCACATTTCTCTCTCTTTCCATCAAACCATACAAGAGGACTTTCGGCTCACCATAAATGCAGAGTGCCCCTATGCCGTAAAGATACTGTACATATAATAAACATCCATGTCTTCTCCAGGATCCGTACCTGGGCTCTTCGGTACATCAGTAGGCTCCCTAACTACTATACCTTCTGCTCAGCGTACATTTTTTCTCAGCATTAATAAAGTTGGAAATATACGTTTTTAATATTTTGATTTTTTTTATCTTGCATCATTTGATGTTCAGTATAAAAAATAAAAAACAAACGCAATACGTCTTAAAATTCGAATTCTTTTTAATGCTATTGAACAGTCAAGTTTTAGTTTTATAAGTTGACAACTGCAGATGATATTTTTATTTTGGAAAATGAACGAAAGATTTTGCATGATTTTTATATACTTGTTTAATTATTAAAAATATTTCTTCTTCGAAGTGTTAGGCCATGATATAATATTTTCAGTTTACAAGTTAATTTTATTTTAAATTTGAATAAAATTTAGTACCTTATAAATTCTCACTTTTGTTGGTAACATAAACTAGATAAGGACTATGGAAGATGTATGCGACTTCTAGCTATGCTTGGGAAATTGCAACACAGATTTGGGAAAGGTTCGTGCTTACATTTGTCGCCTAAATCAAAAATAAAGAATTTAATTTAACTAAGCAAACGGCAATATAAAGATAAATTTGGGCATTCCTCACTCCACGAGGCTTAACTGTGAGCCCCTTCGTCCCTTAAAACCAGGCACAGAGGCTCAACCTCCGCCCTCGCACCTTGGAGAAAAGGACGCATCGCTTTTACGACACCAGTCGTTGTCTATGATTTGGTACTTGCCAGTTGCTCGAGCTGCCCGTCGCAGAGGGACATTACCCAGCGTCCCCGGCGCCCCCCCCCCCGTGTTACTAGAGCCATCTGCTCTAGGATTGCTCTAGGATTGCAATAAGTGACCTCTCCGGAGCCTCCAGAACCATTGGTTCGTGATTTATATATCCCCATGGCCGAGACTGCTTAGGTACAGATCCTAGGCAGTAGCTTCGCAGAGTTCTCTGTGTCGACCCCCGGAAGGGGAGAAGGAAGCAGATCGTAAGTTAGCCCAAAGGCTAAACAGAGAGAATGCGTGCAAGCTGCTAAAGATCTAATATTGCTATGGCAAGCCTAATGGCGAGAATAACGCAATGCCGCAGATAAACTGCTATCAAGAGATTCAAGCAGTAACGTGGTCTTCAGCAATCGGAACACGCTCTGATTCTACAATCTAAAACCTTCCTTTAAATACTATCTCTTTGTACCTCATTTAAATACAGTCTAACTAGGTATTAGCATTCTGGCAGGCAAACGGAAAACGAAAAGTCAGAAAATGTAATTAACATAAAATAATTTATCAGTGAAACTGAAAAACAAGTCCTTATAAGCTTAAATATGTTTATTTTTACTTATTTTGTTTATTTATTTAAATTAGCTTTGCGTACTTAATCGATATTTTATTTGATATATTTTCGAGGAACAGAGCCGACATTCTCTTTCCATGAAGAAGAGCGCCGAATGTCACATTCTATCGAAATACGTGTAGCGCTTCCACAAAATCATATTTCAGTCTAAAGACGAATGATGCTTAAATTTCGAGTTGGAACATGTTTCTTTTTCTTATATTCAATTCCTTGCGCTATTAATATTTCTTTTACCATGCATATATCGGAAGTACTATAATATAGGCAGTTGAGAGTGTTCTCCGAAAATATACACTTGGAGGTCGATTTAACATAAAAGAGCAATAACTCGAAATCGCGTTTCTGAACAATAACAACAGTAAAGAGTCATTTGAAACAATCCAAAATTTGGAACGGGACTGCAACGAAAAATGCGCAGCTGAATTCGAATGCCATCATTTGCATGCAGTATAATTCAGTTGTTTTCAAAACTCGTGCAGGAATTTATTCATATTTGGTTTTGTTACTGCAGTTCTGTATTTAGGCACTGCTATGTAAGAGTGGTACGGTTTTCGTTTCTCTGAAATGCTTTAGGAGAAACAGTAGATATATCTCATCTTATAAAAAACGAGTAAAAATTCGAATAGAATTCAAGATTAGTAAAAGGTGATTCAATCCCATATAGCAGAATATTTCGGTTCGATTGTGTTTGCCGTTAGGAAACATGTTTGGCAAAGTTGTAGAGTGAGTAGGTTTTGTGACGTCTCCAGAGACGTGAAAAATAAGCAGTATCCTCGCCGTGTCTCGAACTTGGACTTCTAGAATACTCACCGAGTGTGCTACCATTACACCACAAAAGCATGCAGAAGAAAGGGAGAAAATACCTTATATACTCCTCGCGTGGCTGTTATGACCATAAGACCAACTTGATTGGTTAAGTGGATCGGGCTGCGCATATCAATCAATATCAATATTGAATTATTGCTGCATTATAGTGCAAAGCGCTATGTTACCAGCTCAGTGGAAAATACTGCCACAAAAACGGCCCTTGATTTTGGCATATCTATGGCGATGGAGATCCGAGAAAGCGGAGGAGTGGTGACGAAGGGAAACGGGGGTAACCATGAGTACACTCCGTGAAGATGTCAGCAGGCAAATAATAGCAGAGGGTTCGTAGTGGCGGGAGTATCCAGAGAGAACGCAGTGGTCACATGAATTCTAGAGTGCAATCCAGTGAGACATAATGAGGCAGGTTCATTGGCTGGAGCTTGATCCTGAGTACTTGAGTTTCAGGGCAGCCAAGAAACTACGAGAGCCAATCCGTGACGAACTCACGTGACAGTGAGGTCGGGCTGCGTCTACTTCTGGTACCTTATATTCTCCCCCTTTTAAAAGGCGACTGGGGATTAGGGGACCCAATCGCCAAATCCTGGTGGTAAAGAATCATCATCCTCCACTTTTTTAGTTCGGCACCAATGTAGAATCATTAGGAATTTTGAAGCAGGAAACACGAAAAATGAGCAATGACTTCCCCGGGACTTGAACCGTACTTCTAGAATACGCGTCGAGTCTGATTCCAGTTACAATACGAATGCATGCGGAAAGGAGGGAGAAAATACCTTATAGAAATTTTACATATTTTCGGAGCGTTAGGTTACGTTACCATACATTTATCATCCATAAATCATAAAGTATTGCTATTACATAAACACTGCAGTCTCTTCAACTGGATACGACTCTTACATCTCCGGTTATGTTTCACTAACGGCCTATCTGCTCATCTGTGTACTTTGGGTTGGTTTTATTTTAATAGACTGATATTTTTTACACTAGTGGCAGATTGGTCGACTGGGGACACACGACTAATCCCCACTGGAAGCAATATTAAGGACCTTTGTGTCTTTGTCCTGTTTCACCTTTGCCATCTGGAGTTTGATTTTGTTTTAGTCATTCATGTAACTAATAAAATACAAAATACATTTCGTTTACAATTTTTCCAAATACATTGGTTGATATAAAAGTTTGAAGACTGCTTCTACGGTAGACACCACTTAATGCAATCTCGATTAATGTTATCGGATATTGTTTTCCGTCTGCTTCTCCACAAATGCATGGCAAAATACATCGCTTATTGTGATCAACAATTCGTTTAATGTTAAAGTATTACAGAATAATATTTTGACTGAAGTAAATTTACTGAATAGGGTCAAAATACATTATAAACATTTCCAAGTGTCATAAAAATGTTGTCAAGTATAGGATTTAGTCGCCAAACAGCTTGTTTTTTATTTTAGTTAGGCATTTAACGTTAGGCATAAAAGCAAACTTAGTTTGACATAGATTTTGAACAGCTGTATCCCTTTTGATTCTGATCAGACATAGATCTCACTGTTAAATATAATAAATTATGATTATATAGCTAGTCAATACATGGCGGTAATGTTTTTGTACAAATAAAAAAAACTGTGATCTCATAGTTGTATCTTTGGTGTTTATGAATAAACGTTGCAGAGAATAACGCTCTCTTTTTATTATCTTAAATTTGATCCAGTCTGATGTAGTATGATTGGATTATGAAAAATATTTGCTCCACATGCTCTAATATATTAATTCGGTTAATGCTATCAAAATAGTCAAATGGAAAAACGCGATTACACTAAACCCCGCCTACTGTTGTTCTCTTTCCCGGTATTAGAACGGACAACTTTGTACTGGGATTTGACATCGGCCTATTTCTACATCGACCTATCTGAACCTACAGTTGAACTGACATAACCATTCAGTATATGATCACTAGTTAATGGAAGCTTTTCGTACATTTTGTTATGACGACTGAACAAAATGTCTCTTTCACTTTTCTGTAAATATGTGATTCATTTTTGGATTAAACTCTAGAATAACCGTTATGGAAACACATGAAATATTTAGCTATAAATGATGGAAGTATCTCAATGTGGTACGACGTGAGCGATCGACAAACCATGTTGTGACAGCTTATTTCCTACAATTATGGATCCCGTCATTACACACATTGCCAGGCACTGAATATTGACGATTATGTAAATATCTGAGTCATTTGGGTAGAGCCATGAGAAAGAAAAATCCTGTATTTTCAAGTGACAGTGCTTGAAAATTTACATTTTCTCCCTTGCGGCTGCACTGAGCAGAAGAATGTAAAGTATATAATACAGTAGAAACCTTCCGAGTGTGGTGAAGACTGTGTCCTTATGAGTAGTGGTGAAGACTGTGTGTCCTGCCGATGGCGCCTTATCGACGTGGCCAAACAGCCATGAATCATTCCAGTATGGTGTGGATATTTCAAGCCATGGGAAACTGCAGCAGGATATAGCTATATAAGAGTAGATTGTAATAGGAATCTAGCACAGTATCCCGGATAATTTATTATGCCTCCAAGTACCTGCCTGACTGAATAAACTGTCAAGTAGACTCATCTCATGTTTGGGCGAATCAAGTACATTCATACTGTTATTCATCACATGGTTTTACTAACGTGTCATAGTCTGACATCGGATGCTCATCTGTTTAGTTAAGCTTAATGGAAGCAACCATTAAATCTTATGTTTTCAACTTACAGCAAGTGTACTTACTCCTTTGGAAGGGATCCACGTTTTATATTACTGCGTATCACTCTCACGAACCTTCAAAAATTCAAAACAGCATACCTAAATTATCATTTTATTTATTTATTTACTTTAATTTTCAGAATCTCCTTTTATTTACTAGCTCAAACTTTCAAACTGGAGATCTGAAGTTTCTAACAAAAATGAAATATTTGAAAAAAATGATGAGACTAAGTTCTGTATTAAAAACTAACCTCAAAAAGGACACTTTGAGGGAAATTCAAAATTTATAAATGAAGAAGTCGTAAAAATGAAATATTAAAAATGTCCACAAAATTTTTAAAAAATAAAGAGATGCATGAAATTAATTTATTAACGACACGATTATTTTTTTAAATGACGAATAAAATTTACATAAAGAATTTTAAATAATAAAAATTAGATTACTACAAGTACAAAATTATAAAACAATTAAAAAATGGATAAAGCTAAAAATATAAATACTTAATAAAAATTAGATTTTTGAACGAACACTTACGCAAAAAAATAAAAAAAGCAATTTTAACGAGACTCTCTAGCGAATATTTTTTTTTTTTTTTCTTTTTTTTTTTTTTTTTTTTTGTGAGAGAGCCACCTGATGTTCGATTTCCTTTACCTTTTGACAAGCTCTTAGCATTAAATCATGCCTCTATAAGCAAATGTTTCAAGGCATGATGCACTAGCATGGCACGAGGCCTCATATTTATTTTACAAATTTTTACAGATATTTTAATATTTTATTTTTAAGACTTAACTTTTTTAATTTTGAAAATTTGAATCTTTCTCAAAGTGTACTCTTTCGGGTATTGATGTTTTCAAATCTGGAATTAGTTCTAAAATATTTTAGCATATTTCATTTTTATTAGAAAATTTGAATCTCCTGAAAGTTTTGAATCTCAACAACAGAATATTCTGAAAATTATAAAACTGCTAAGTTAAATATATCTTTTTTAATTCTTTAATAGTTTTATATGCTTTCTTATTCGAAGTATTACATTTTCATTTTGTTACCTTTAAGTTGTCTAATTTATTAACTACTGCTGCTGCTGCGGCTTTGCTAACATAATCTAAAACCTATCTGTCAACAACATAATAACTGTTTATGGCCTCGACTCAATAACACATAATTTCTTGGCATTGTTCCAAACACTGAAAAGACAATTAGGCAGAGAAAGATTGTTTTCAGATGAGGAAATGGGGAAAAAAAAAAAAAGAAAAAGTGTGAAAAAAAAATCTAAAAGCTTTCAGATATTATATAACCTCTAAAGGGCCTTTTTTTAAACGTTTTGTTTGTTACTTTTATTTTTCAAATATCGGGTTCTTTGCATTTAAACAACAAAATTCAATTCGACAACAATATCACAAAATATTGAAAAAGAGCATAGCTTTAGAATTTCTGATACACAGTCTCGCAAGCTGGAGACAATTTTTTCTCCCCCGCACAGTTTTGCCATTGCTTGCTTTGAAATTGTTGAGTTTCTTAAATTAAATTCACAAATTCTTTTAAGCATATGAAATAGGTAATAAAACAAACTCCAAATTCCAAATTTGGGTTTCCAGATGCTCAAATTCGGGTGGAGACGTTACGTTATTCAAAACTGGAGGGCTCTAGGTACCGTTGTTTTATCACCATGGGAGAAAAATGCATACATTTTGCAAATTGTTCATTATTTAATTTCTTTAAATATAATACAGGGCTCTGATATTTGGTGGCAACAAAAAGTGATTTGCCTTTTATAGCAAATCAACGCAAAATGCCAAAACGAAATTAATAGCCCTTCTAGGTAAATAGCCACTTTGGGCTAAAAAGGGCTATTTCCTGACTGAGGGCATATTAGTAAACTGTCTATTTTATGTTCTGCCGAAAATAAAACGCTGGGGAAAATGTATTTCCTTGTAAAGAACTTACAGAGACCATAGAGCCATTTGATTCTGAAAAAGAGAATAAATCTTAAAACGCCATAGTCAGTCTATGTGTTCCTAATACCATATCTCATACACATGGTCTCGAACTATTTATTTTTATTTATGTGATACGAAAAAAAAACATATTTCAAAGTCTCACTCATTCAAGAAATTTGAGAATCTGTTCTATGATATTTATTTCCAAATTTAAGGGAAACGTATTCAGGTGCGATAACTCGTTAATTAATATCCTTAACCGCAAGAATCAATACCTTCTTTAATTCGCCGGCTGTCTAATAACTGCTCTAAAAAAAGAACGCCTTTGTTCGCTGAGTTCCCGAAAACAGAAGCCCATATTCCCACACAGTCCGGTCTGTCAAAAGAACCACCGCCGGCGGAGGTCAAAAGGGGTCAGGCCCTCGTCTTGGGTCATAATAAAAGTTCTCGCAGTGTGGCGTGAACTATGCGGGCACTTTCTCTTCAAGAAGGAGTGGAAAAAAACACAGAGGAATTCTTTAATGAATGTGCCACAGGCTGATTTTTAGGGAAAATGTGTAATATTTCGTGAGTTTCGCATTAAAATGTTATGCTACAGGATTATGAATCTCTGTCAGTTGGTGGTCCGAAATACCAATGATAAATGATCGCCCGCAGTGAAAATTGTGCTTACTTTTGAACGTGAGGCAGCTATTCCTAAGACAAAAAATTGTATTTCAGGGGTTGTAGAAGTTGAAGGGGGTCAGTAAATTAATAATCTGCAGTCTGATCTTTGAAATTAAATGTAACAAAATAAATTTTCCTATGAATCCCAATTTACAAAAAATAAATAAATGAATAAAATTACGATTTTTTTAATTGTAGCAACATTTAAAACATTTTTGTAACAATGTACTATTATTAAATTTAAAACTTTACTAACCGTTTTCAAATAAATACATTTATTTTTATTTTTGAATTGAATTTAAATAATTCATTTTAAATCGATTTTTTAATAAAATTACTGCTCTAAAGTATAATTATTCCTTAAGATTCTTTAAGTAAATTATTTTAAAACTTAGTTCATTAAATTTCATTTACACAAAACATAATAAAATTATCTGCATTTTTTTATGGATTTTAACGTGTTTCTTTTAAATCTTCTCCTAATTCATACTTTTTTTCATTGCTTAATTTTTGAAAAATAAAAAAATAAAAAAAAGAAACTAATATTTTAGAAAGGGACTTTAAAATTGTAAAAAAAGATTGGAATGTTAGGTGTCTTTCTGATTACGCGATTCCTGTTTTCGCAGTTGCCCAAAAAATCCGTGTTTCCGCGAAATCATCAATCATCATTACACCACTTCTCACAGGGGTATAGAATGGGGGCGATGGAGCTTCGGCCACTCCCGTAATGGGAGGAAAGCAACAAATTTTAGATGCAAAAAAGGACTTTTAAGAGAAATAGCTGAAATCAACGGTGGCTTGGCAAATGCGGTCAAAAGCAGGAGACTGACGTTAATTACGGAAAGGGAAAGTAAACGGCTGTGTCGGGGATCATAAGGGGAGATATATTTAAAAAACAGTTTTTAGGTCTCATTCAGTATCAGTATATCAGTATATCATTAACGTAATTAATGAAAGCCATTTGAAACCAAAATAGGATTTGCATTAGTAAATTATAGTTAAAGAACAATAGCCCCCAATGTTCTGATTATTACTGGAATAATTTAAAGATTAAATCCGATAGTATCTTAAGATGTTTTTGCAGTTGGATAAACAAGAATATAACTCATTTTGATTCACCTTTCATTTCTTTATGAATGACGAATATCTGTTTGCCATACACGTGATCGAATAGGGAATAAGTGTTTAATCCGTAAGATTATAAGTATTGATTAACATTTCCTACAACTACTTCTAATTGAGGCTTTCTAAGAGCAACCCCCTTAATTTTGACTTTCAGCTTTTAATTTTAGGCTAAAATATGAGCATAGAATCTACCTTTAAACAATGGGATTTTTTTTAAATCCTGTGGCATGAGAGTGCCTAGTAATAATAGTTTTAGCGTCGCTAAGAATCATTTTCTGGATTCCCATATTGATTTTTTCCAAAAAATATTAAAAGCTGCAATTGACGAGTATGAGCAAACGTAAGCATACCATAAAGAAAAATGAACCCCCAACAAAAGCTGATCGTCTGCTATTGAACTCTAAAGAGGGGTTTATCAGAGGGAAAATGGCAATTAAAATCAATTAAAATTCCATTTAATTGATTTTAATTATTTATTTACTGTATCGATTTATTACTTATTGTAATGGATTGGAATATTTGAATATGAATTAGCTGAATACTTAAGAAAAATATTATGACTGCGAGAATTGGAAAAAACATTTCTTGAATATTTACTTTCTTATAGAATGCAGATTAATTCATTTTTACTCAACGAAAATCAAAATTTAGTAGCTAATTAATCTGTCTTGTATCGAGCACTTTAGTTCAGTGATCCGTATTAATGTGCGCTTTAAAAAAAATTAAATGCTTTAAGAATAATTAGAAAAGGGCATAATTCTCTCCTTAAATTCTTCAATAAAAAAACTGCATTTTCAGCTATAACCAAGTGAAATAATTTTCTAAATATAATTCAGTGTAGAAAAAAATAAGATACATAAAGGGCTAGGAAATGGAATCAGCGTTGCGATTCTCTTTAAGAAATATGGTGAAGCTTAGCAAAAAGTCTACGAAGTGAAGTAATTCCGTAGAATATTTTCTCTTTATGATTAAATTGCACTCAATTATACTTTATAAACGACATGTAAATACTATTTAATGTATATGTGTGGATGTTTGTGTGTGTGGCTCCCTTGCGGCTGAGCTGTAAAATCGTTGAACTCTCGCAGGTCGATCCGGGGTTCGAATCCGGATCGACGGGGATGGCTGTATTGGCGCTTTCGAGGTTTTTCCCACGTGTAACGTGCATAAGAGTCAGTTTTGCTTAGAAAGTTCTCCACGAGGCACCCTTATCCTTAGGCAAATAACCGTCGAATGCTTTGCGATAATCAAACAAACCAGACCAAACAATAGATATATAAATAAGTAGCTTAAAAAGCTGCTATATTTTACGTATACTTATCAAGTAGTATTTCAATATATGTAATGATTAAAAGGAAGGAAAAGTCGGATCCTAACTGATTGTATATAATGTAATCCCTATGAAGGCCCTAACAATTCTTTCTCACTTAAAGTCGTAACCCAAAAAGAGAAAAAATTAAACTTCAGATACGTATACAATACTGAATCTAAAACAAAAAATACAAAATATAAAAAATAAATTATATATGTACGAAACCTAACTAACTATTTATATTGATATTACGTAAATATACGTATGGTAATGAACTTTGTATAATAAAGATATTTTATACCTTGTTCTATATTTGGTTCCATTTATATATACCTATACATAGATATATATAATTTAAGGATTCCATTTAAGGATTATAGTAGTAGTTAATACTACTACATATAAAACACAAAAATGCATCAATAATGTATTTTTCAGTATTATTTAACTTCATTCTTAAGAATTTTCTGCAGTCTAGTTTGCGTTATTTTATTCATAAGTCTCAAATAAAAACAACTATTGTTTATATGTCATTAGAAAGTTAACCAAAAAGCAGCGACCACAATGTAATTGAGAAACAGTCCTTAGCCGTGAAAAGTTTGTAAGCCATTCGGTTATGACTATTATCTCACATACTCAGCTACTTCGCATACATGGAACATAGCATTCGAAATGAAAAACTCAATATTTACTACAAATTCATTCGTGTAACAAATATATGTCTTTCTACACCTATGGCTTTAAAAAAAGGTGTTATTTATCTTACAGTTTATCATTAAGTAATACATTTTCATTGTACAAAATTGCATTAATTCGAAGAATTCAATTTGTATTTTCCTCTGTATAAAACTGAATGTAGAGAAGTTAGATGTTTAAACGACCCCCAAGACCACGACCAAGATTATTCCCTACTTTTCAGGCCCCCCTGTGAAAAACGGGGTTCTAAATTTACGACCTGACCGCATATAAGGGTATTTCAAATCAACGACTCAGTATTTTCATGTATAAGGCCTATGCTGTAGTTAAAGGGATAGAGAGATTCTGAGACCCTCTGCTTATTTTGACAATATGTTAAAAGGCAAAAGATTGCTTCAAGTATCATAAAGTAGACAATACCTATATAATGCATTCTTGTAAAATTATGCACAATGCGGAATTATAAGAAAAATCGTTCAATATAAATATTCATCACAAAAACAAAGGTGAATTAGGGGGAAATACATTCTCCAATGACATCGCAGCTTCTGACAGCGCTTGCCGCAGCCAAAAGTTTTCTTCTAGTAGCAAACGATTAAAGCCATGTTTGAAATCTCAACATCTGGAATCTTAACTGAATGGACTTGCCTTTTTTGCATTCATCGGAATATCCATATAAATCAAAAGAAATTATTCATACATTTGTTAATTTAATGATTTAATTCAACAAGCTACTGTAGAATAATTTAAAATAGTTTTACTGTTCGAGCAATATAGCGTAGAATTTCCCAAAGTAGAGACGATCCACCAGTGTGCCTTGAGTAATTTTTTATATGCTGTAAAAACTTCATATTTTGGTTATGATATACATACGTAAGAAAAATAAATAATATGTAGAAGACAAAATTTAAATTAGCAATTAGCAACGTCAATTAACTTCCCTTCTATATTAAAAAAATAGTAACCTCTATATGCACTTTCGAGACTAATCTATGTCATATGATTCTTACGTAATT
Organism: Stegodyphus dumicola; assembly: GCF_044657685.1. Classification (NCBI taxonomy): domain Eukaryota; kingdom Metazoa; phylum Arthropoda; class Arachnida; order Araneae; family Eresidae; genus Stegodyphus; species Stegodyphus dumicola. Next base: position 137,704,593 of record NC_140769.1, read on the forward strand.
CTGATGATGTAAATGGAACTAAAACAGCCAACAATAATTTTATGGCAGTGTTAACCATCGAATCAAAATACATTGAAAACCAAAACTAACTCAGTCTAAAAGATTTCACCGTCAACATAACGCACTTGCTTTCTACGCTTTCGCTTAGTTTGAGTGCTGTCTGTCTCCTCCTTCTATCTTATTGCGAATTTATCTAAAATGTAAACTTTTCGGTAGAAGCACAATTAATGTGTCAACGTCATTGTGCCTCTACCTGTGTGCTGAAATAAAAGTTGAGTTAAATATACCTTGACTACCAAATTTCTTAGTCATTGTGGATCGGCGTTTCAGCATTCTACAACACAAAATTCTCGCTGTTCATTACGGATTCAACCACTCGCATTCTACTATAGAATCTATTATATATACACACACACACACACACACACACACAAATATATATATATATACATATATATATAGAGAGAGATAAGTATACACATATATATATATATAAGTAAAACATATAGCTAAAATAAGAATTTTAAAAATTGAAAGACCAAGTGAGCCAAAAATAACGCTGATTTTTTAAATGAATTTAAATTAAAAAGGAATTGTGAAACCTAGAAAAATCGTAAAAAACACCTGCAGTATCCCATCAAAATTCCAGAATCACACATATAGCAAAGTGTTTCTGGAATTTTGATGGAATACTAAATACTGCCAGGTGTTTTTTACGACTTTTTTTAAGGTTTTACAATTTCCTTCTAATTTAAATTTATATATATTCCTTCCGTTCTCCACATTACATGCTTCACAACATCGACGGATGGATTCTCAAACTCGTTCAAAATAGGCAGGTGTGTCATGGACACTTGCCGCCGCTTCCACGATCCTGGTGAGGAGATCCATGTCACTTGCCAGATGCTCGTGTAGTTGCTCGAACGTAAACCATCAGATCCGGCAACAAACTCTTTCCACAAAATGTCTATAAAGAACTGAATAAATTGATTCATCTTTTCTCCTGCAGCATCCTCGCCTGAAATGGTCACACTTCCCGCTCTCCCATTAGCTTGCGAACACTGCCCTCTAGCGGTTGCCATTCGCATTTTCGGACACAAGTTCCCATGTAAATCTTGTTTGTCAAGGTATGACAGATCAGCATGATAAGTTTGGTAACGACCTTTTGAGACACCCTGTACATATAAAAATGAAATTATGAGTTATTATTGTCTTATTTAGCATTGCGTCATTATGCATTGCTTTCTTCTAAGACTTCTGTTATCTTATCTTCATTTCAAAGAAAGAGTATACTTTTTGGAACACTTGCAATCTCACCTGCAATTGATGGCCTCAGTTAATTATAATTTATGCTTGAGGTCGCGATGCTAAAAGAGTGGGGCAATAATAGTGAACCTCTCTAAAGTGACCACCAAGAGATTTCGGTCTTCTGTGATGAATGACTTTTAGAATGGTGAATTCAATAGTAGAGAAAATTTATAATATTCCTGAGCTTGCTATAAAGTCCCTCAAATTTCGTGATAAAGTAATTAAATTTAATAAATTTAATTAATAAATTAACCTAATTACTGTTATCTTATTAATTCAGAAAGTAACTAATCTTCATGCTTTTCCAAGCTTAAGACTGAAGTTAAAAAACATTGGCGTATTTAAATCTTATGTGAAGTCAAACACTTTCCCTTTTTTTAAGTGATTTAAAAATTTTTTCACATGTTTCATTCAAATTTTTGCAGATAAGAGAGAGATAAAAGCTCTTTTTTACATTTTTAAATATACATTGCATTCTTTCATCATTTTTAAGTCCATTTGCTTTCCTTCTAAATCTACATAACATCAAACAGTGAAAACTCGCTTTGTATAGCTGAATCTTTCAAAACTTTTATTAACTCTAGAGATTTAATATGGATTTTTCTGAGAAGGGGCTTTATATGATGCCATCCTTCTACAATATTATTTGCAAAATGTGTATGCTTCCGTAGCAATTCCAAATCAATATCGTTACGACGTCACTTGCAAATCAGTAATTACGAGTGATTATAGAATTCCTCTAAATCTTACATCAAATGTTGAATTTTTATTTGTATAAAACTCCAAACACCATCGACATTTGTAGTATGTATACAAAGCCCACCCACAATATAAAATGAGTTCTAAATTCAGCATTTTACCTATATTCATATGGCCTTTTTCTCTTCTGTCTTGACTGTATTTTTTTTTTTTTTTTTTTTAAATGTGGGAAACTTTTTTTTCATTTCCTCTTGCTAATTTTTTAAAAACTACTCGTGCGGTTTTTACAAAATTGGCATTTGGCTTAATCGGAGAAATATAGAATCGAAATACGGAAGTAAATAGCCATGTCATTTCAGAAAATATCAGAATACTTATGTGTCTTAATATTTATGATAAAACAATGCTATATGTAAATCTAATATATATCCTAAATCGCACTTTCAAGACATGAAATTTGCTTTATTATCGATTTCGTATTTTGTAACACTTTTAATTTTTTATTAACAAAATCAACGATTTCAAGCGAGCAATGGCAACACTGTACGGAAAAAAAGTATTATCTCCAGCTCACGAGAATCTGTATCGGAAATTCTAAAGATATGCTCTTTTTAAATTATTTTGCGATATTGCTGTTGAATTGGATTTCATGGTTTAAGTGAGAATAACATGATATTTAATAAATAAAAATAACACACATAACGTTAAAAAAAGGCCCCTTTGGGCGTAATGGAAGAATCGGAAAACTATCAGATGTTATTTATGCTTTATTTTTTTTTCAAGGTGTACCTGTTTTTTTTGTCTGTGCGGAAATTAGGCCCCCTGTTTATAACATTAAGTACCATTTTTATTTAAAAAGATAAGCAAAATGTTTGTGTGACATATTACATTTTTTAAATATTTAATTAAAATTTTAATGTTAAGTTCTAGAAGTGTTAAACCGCTAACCGAAATTTTTTGATTATCTCATTCCCATATATTTAAGTGAAAAGTTTTAAAGCTCTTTTAGTTTCATTAACTTAAATATTCAAAATAATTCTTAGTGTTGGTAACATTCTCTAAGAAGGAATATTTTAAACTCCACATGAATTAAAAACTAATGAACGCTCTTTGGAGATTTAAAAGACTCATTTTACAGTTCAAGTAGGTATACCATTACTGCATGTAACAATTTCTGGCCAAAATAATATGCAAATATAAATAAATCTTTTGAATCAACTAATTACATTTTTCCACTTCGCCAAACTTTTCCTAACAACAATGACGCTTAACAGAGTTGATCAAGATAGATTCACCAACAGATTTTCCTCACTGAAACGAGACACAATTCCCCGGGAAGGACAGTTAAAGCGTTAGTTTTGAGCAAACAAATTTAATTTAAAATATTCATGTGAAAGATAAAACCGTTCACCTGCGACGAAATGCCCCACACCGTGAAAATGAAATACAGAAGCAATTAGCTGTCTCATGCAACGCTGATTCAGTTTACCATCATGTACGTGATGTTATCCATCTTTCCCAGAGAAATCCTGCAGTTGAAAACCCTGGAGCAACCTGCATTACAATTGATCCTGGATTCTGAAAATCACCATATGCAGAAGGGGGAGCTTTCTATTCCTTTGTTTGTGCCTTAATTAGAAATATTTTCTGAAGCTTTATCGCTTCAAAATTTAGAGATCAAAGCCTGCATATTTGTCCATTCATTTAATACCTAAGATTACATATCACAATCTGAAGTTGGTTTAAGGTATATGAATTCCAATTAAAATATCTATCAACGATATGAAAAATCTATTAAGAAAGCAGTCGATGCATGCCATAGTAAATGCGACGAGCAGTTGAAGTATGTCGTTTCAATTAATGTTCCTGTTTAAATTTATTTAAAATCAGTTATTTATTCGCAAGGTAAATAAATTATTGGATACTAATGACAGGAAAAGATAAATTGTGATGAAGCGAAATTAAAATTTTGTTTTATAAGTGATTTCACGCCGATAATTCTAATTACGAACATTTATAAATAATTACTTAAGTAATTAGTATAATGGCATAAGCTACCGAAAGATAAGACCACCACCCTCACCCCCCAAAAAAATTTATATTGGTTAAATGTTGTATAGAATTCAAATTCTATCGATTATGAGGGCTGTTCATACAGGTTTCTCTTCTGTAGCATAATGTAGGAAATAAGAGAGTCTACATTTATATACTATATATATATACATACTGAGGAAACTTTCCATTTAACATCTCCAAGGAGCACAAATTCAATTTAAAACCATGAATGAAAAAAAAAAAATTTGTTTCGTAGAATTTAATTAGTCTAATCAAATTCTGACTGAATTTTTTTTTTTTTTTCATTCATGGTTTTAAATTGAATTTGTGTTCCTTAGAGATGGCAAATGGAAAGTTTTCTTATAATAAATTATTATGAATTATTGGTTTATTACTTTGCAGCTTTAACGCAAGTCAGTGGCTTTTTATTTAAGTTTAATTACTTTATTTTCAATACATATATATATATATATATATATATATATATATATATATTTAACAGATATTCTCTATTCGTATAAAGCTTATTTAAAGTTAATTTAAATTAAAAATTTAATTAAGAATTTGCAATTGCAAATATAAAACATTAATATTGCTATGAACGAATTTACAATATCATTTAAAGTCTAAGAACATATGTAAATTAAGTGCACGTATTTAAAACCGTGAAAAAATACATAATATTCCATAAAATTATTCCCAAAAAATTTTTAAAGGATTTTTTAGACCAAATTAATTTGCATAAGTGAATAATTAAATCGCTCTATAAAAAGGACAATATATAAGGCATTTCTCCCGCCTTCTTAGCATGTCTTCATGATGTAATGGGCTCAGTGCTTATTCGAGAGATCCGTGGTTCGAGTGCCGGAGAAGGCATTGCTCATTTTTCATCTCTTTTGCTTGGAAATAACCAATAATCTCTACAAAGTTAGATTTTTGTTACTTGTCCAAAACTGACATTTTTTGAAATATGCATCGCTAAAATATTTATATTTTCACCATTTAAAAAACTTTTGTACTTGGACAACAACAACGAACAGCGATTGTGAAAATAAATGCTCTGCAAGGACTTTTAAGTCGAGTAAGAAGGTGTGTATGTGTATGTTTGTGTGTAGAGTATGTGTGTGCGTAGTATGTACACTTTTGGACTGCCGATTGCAAAAGAAAAGGGAGGTTCACAATTAGATGTTACAGCAACCCATATGCAAAATTTCAATGTTCTGCTGTTAATCATTCTTGAGTTTTGTGGGATTCATACGTATGTGCAAATGTTACGAAAAAATTCATTTTTTAATCCATTTTACAATCCGGTTTGTAATAAAGAATACTTCATTCTATCCGTACGTACAAATGTTACGCAAAAAATAGTCAAAAGGGATTCAGGTACGTCAAAATGAATATTTTCGTTTGATATCTGGCAACCTAAGTGTTTCTAGAATACTTTACTTCGTACGTTTCCCAAGTACTTTGTTTCGTACCTTTCCTTTACATCGTACAGGGAAGTAAAAATGAGTATTCGGCATCGAAACTTTTGTGACATTGAATTCGAAAGTGAATATGGAAATTGGAAAACGGTATTTTCTCATATTCCAGAATTGCGGCAAATCCTAGGGTAATTCAAAGTAGTCCAAAATTTTATTTGGATTTTAGAACAGGATGTTTTTATAGTGTATTTTTGTTGAAGTTCTAGCGAAAAAATTATTTAAGCATAAATAACATCTAACAACAGCAATAGAAATAAAAAAAAAAAAAGGTCTAATAGAAAATTTCCAAAATGCTCCTTGTTATTCGCAGAAAAATTTGATGCACGCAAAATATTAGAAAAAATCCCAAAAAATTCACCAAAATAATCAGTAAAATTACCTCCATGATACATTTGCTGCTTCAGTTATTGTGTTTATGATATAATCTTTTATTTCTGGTCAATTAATGCCCTTATATATATATTTAATTCCGTAAAGTGTTGTGTTCGTTGGTAGCATCAAGTGCAGGAGAACTCTTTTAAGACTGAAACGAATCATTGTTGTGTCGTTTAAGTACAACAGAGTCGGGTAAAGGATAGAAAGGACTCTTTTACTTGACTAAGATAAAATTTATCAAATGGCACCAAGGGTGCTTACAGAAGCCAAAAGTTATTGCTCAAATCAAATGTTATGGATAAACAGGTATGTTAGCCCAACGTCTGCACAAATAGAATAACGCGATAGCTGGGTCTGAACAAGTCTAATTTCGAGAATAACTCAATGCCACAGAATACTAGACAGAGAATCAAAGTAGCAGCGTGGTCTTCAGGCAGACAAAGCACGCTCTGATTCTATCCTTACTTTGATACTTTAGGGTTTGCCAGTATTAGCAAAAATTATCTTGCTTTTCCCTGCAACTCAGCTAGGGTACCCACCTAGGGTGAGGTTACCACACATACTAAAGCTCAAGTAATCTTTCCAGCAGGAAAAATTTAATTTAATTGTGAAAATTAGAAAATAAGTGAGCCTGATCTCTGTTAATTATATAAATGTATTCGAAGGATACATTCCAACTATCAAAGACTAAGAGCTAACAAAGATTGCAGTCTCTCGTGACTCGAATGGGAGAATCAGGAGTCATGCATATGATCACGTTATAAGGTATTTCTCCCGCCTTCCTAGCGTGCCTTCGTGGTGTAGTCGTTCTGCAAGCTGGGCCGGTATTCCAGAGGTTCGTGGTTCGATTCTCTGCGAAGGCGGTTGCATATTTTTCATCTTTTCTGTTTCCAATTAACCTAATGACTCTGCAAGTGGCACCCGAACTAAAAGGGTTGTGGATGATGATTCTCCGCAACCAGGATTTGGCGACTAAATGCCCTAAAACCCTAGTCGCCGTTTAAAAGGGGGAGTATGTAAGGTATTTCTCTCACTTCCCTAGCGTGCCTTCGTGGTGTAACGGTAGCACGCTGGGCCGGTATTCCAGAGGTCCGTGGTTCGATTTCCGGCGAAGGCGGTTGCATATTTTTCATCTTTCCTGCTTCCAATTAACCTAATGACTCTACAACGTGATAATCACAGCGAATAGGAATAGAGCATCCAGAGATGCAAGCTGCATTTTGGACCTGGGAGAATTGCTAAAGAATATGTATTGTCAAGAAGGAAAACTTCGCAGCAGCAGGAATGGCTCCCTCCGAACGAAAAGGGAAACGTGTGAAATATCTGTCGCCAAAAAGCACCAAAGCATCGAAGATGATGTCAAAGTTCGACGCTCAAGTTCGACGCTTTTTATCAAGAGTTTAAAGCTGTGTGAATCCATTTTTTTCCCTCCATATTGACGGAATATATATGTCTCATATAAAAATCAGGCATCAAACTGCGATATGGATAATGCAAGTTCAACAGTCAGTGAAAGTGAAATTTTCCTATTCATCTTAACCCGTGTTCCTCAATTTCCTGTACACGTCGCGGAGCAGGAAAAAAACGGCCAGGTCCAGTACATCACAGAACGGAAATTCTCGCCAACAAGTTCCGTCGCCAAATCCCTTGGCGAATTTTCCCTCTTCTTTCTAGCAGCGTAGAAGACTAACTGGTTTACATTACGTCTGTGGAGCCTTTCCTTCTTTACATAGACGTTCTTTGGAATTGCTACGCTACGAAAAGGAAAACCAACAGCCGGATTAGGGTGAACACAGAGGAGCCAAGATTGTGAACTGAAAACTAAATTTAAATTCTAAACAGCGTGTAAGCTGGGGAGGGTTAACTGTTCAGAGTGGAATTTTTGAGTACATGAGTAGTGCATGGTTGTAAGTTAAGATCCATTTCTATGTTGTTCTATCATCTAAAACCTTCCTTTAAATACGGTCTTCTTTCTACCTCATTTCAATATCATGTGCGCTAGAAATTTACATTCTGACAAGGAAAGGAAATAAGGAAATTAATAGAAAATAACTTGTTAAAAACTAAACGTAAACTCTATAATTCCTTTATTTGTTTTGTAGATTTTATACAGTAAATAAAATTTTAAACTTCCAAAAATTCAGGTGATAGACAATTATTAAGTTTCTACATCTTTTTTCTTTTCCATTAAAGATTTTTAATCATTTTAATAGCTTCTTGAGCATTTCATTGACAAAAACTCTGGTTACACTGTTTATTTTAATTATGTGTTGAAAATAGAAATCGATTCAAATATTTCAGGAACTCAAGCTATGTCTACGAATCATCAAATAACACAAAGGTGACAATATTTCCTGTCATAATTTGGCTCTAAATTAGATAATCAATGGCATGTTTTCCTTAAGCCTGTTCTCCTAATACCTCCCTTGTGTTTTCTGTTTGCTAGTCAACACATTTCTTCCGACAAGCAAACGATTATCGATTGCCTGTAAGCTATTGTGCTACTTTAAGAGCCTGTTTATCACACTTACTATCATAATGAAGAACAACGGGCCGTCTTTTTTTGTCAACTGCTTAGACTTTAAATGGCCTTCAACAATGTTATTTATTGCAAGTGCTGAAAACTCTATAGAGAGAAAGCAAAAAGCAAAGTTGTGTAAGTAAACACAATGAAAAAGGGAGGTAAATTATGGATTTCTGCTTTTCTTTTATTTTTGAAGGAAAGGAAAAAATGAGTCCCCTATAAAGTTCAAGAAATTATGCAAATTCCATATTCAAATTGCAAGAACATTACTTAACCTGCATTATTTCTCTCAACCTTTTTCTTTTTAGGCCAAAAATGCGTTAAACCCAAAAAGCCCTATTAGTTTGAAAACGGCATTTTGCGAAGTTTTACTTTCTGCGTTGATTCCCTTTTCAAACTGTTGAAACCAAACATTATTGCCGTGCATTATGTTTAAAGAAACTAAATAATGAAGAATCTGCATGAATGTTTCTCGCACGGTGAATAAAAGAAGTGTACCTAGAGGCATACAATTTTGAATAACGTAGTCCTCCAACCGAATATGAGCACTTGGAAGCCTGAAATTTGAATTTGAACCCCGTTACTATTACTTCTCTTTTACATATACGCGTGTTTCATCTCTATACCGATCCATTACTACTCCTCAATTTAACACTAAATTGCGTCCTTTATTTTATTATGACATGAGCATTAACTGAGACATAATTGGGATATAAAGAGGAAAAGAGAAGATTGGGATCCGAATCCAAATAGCTGTTTGAAGTAGAGTGAGGAAAGATAGAGTAAAACATGAAGTTTGCTGACCAGACAGGTTACTCGATGACAGATGTTTATTACGAAGTCACTTGCTTTCATTGGCCTGTTGGTTGCTTTCTGAGCTCTTTACTATTTTGCTTTAAGCTCAAAATCAAACGGCATTTCAGGTGGCATTTGAAGATTTTTTTTTTTTAAACATAAATCGAAAGTATGCAAAAATGTTAAAAAATCTTCACATTAAACAGAGATATTTACTCAAGATGAAGAACAAGCCCGCCAAGGGCCCAGCGGATAAATCGCTGAACACTAGCATTTCGGTACGGGGTTCGAGTCCTTTCAAACGGGCTGACTGCATGGATATTTTCGTGATTTTCCCCACGTGTAAAGTCTAAACGAACCAGAAAATTCTCCACGAAGGCACCCCTTCCCTTAGCCAAACAACCCTCGCGTGCTTTGTAAAAGCAACCAAACCAAGATGAAGATCTGAAATAAAAGTACTCTAATTTTCATATTAAACATTGCACAGTCTAAAATTTTATATCTTTAAAATCAATACAGTTAAAATTTTCTAATTAAAAAATAATTAATTAGAAATTATTAAGTTAGAATCTCAAGTCATTTTTTAACCAAACTAAACAGGATGATAAGTTAAATTTATACAGAAGCAAAAATTTAATAGTAATATTTTAATAATATATTACTAGCATTTAAATTCTTCAGCAGACGGGTATTCGATAATAAAGACGTTTATGATTCTCTCTCTTTTTTTTTTTTTTTTTTTTTTTTTTTTTTTGAGTGGTCTTTTGAAAGACATGTAACCGATAGTTTATTGTAATACACCTTTGTTTTAAATAATTATTCTAAGCAAACCTCAAATAAAAGAAGCTAAGTAATACCCAAAAAAATTAAAGTAAATTAAAGTAATCTCTATTATCTTCCAACAGGAAATCTCCAATAAAAGAAACAGAAAATACTTCGTTCTTTTTATCGAAAATTCACCTGCAATGTCATGCGTGTGGTCTTATAACGGGAATTTAATTCTGATCCCTCACAAAGGGATAACTAGAGAGCAGTGCATCGCAGATTGAAACTGACTTTCGAATGTAGCTACCGTGCATTCAAATTTGATTCTCGATTGCTGTTATTTATTTTTGAAGGATTACCCAAAATAGCCCATTACAGTTTCCCTGAACTGGGTACACTGAGACTTGTAATCACCATCCAAGCCCTTTGGCTGATGAGTCTAAGCCTACAACTGAAGGAAGGTATACTCGTCTTCCAATCTCATTACATGTACAATTACCATAAAACGCAGCCATCTGAGGTAAACATATTGAAAGAAGAAAGTTCCCTTTTTAGTCCAATGGTCCACTTTAATGAGGAAATTGTTCTGTAGAAGAGAGAAGAAAACTCACCTCAGGGGGCAGAAGACCTCCCCCCGTACCGTACCAACAGTATTCTGTGGTTATGCGAGGAGGAGATCTGCGGAGGTACAAGACCACCGGCGTCCTAAATGAAAGGTTGTCAAGAGGTGCGGAAAACAAAGTGAGTTGTCTGAAAACTACACCCTCTCCTCCTCCAAGAACAAGTTTCGTTCCCACCTGCCTGCCCCCTGGCGGCTGGCTGCCCCGTGTGATTTATGCGGTTCCCATCGGTTGTTATAGCCGGAAGGTGGAAACCTGTCACTGAAGAGATTTCTTAATTTAGGAAACATTTATGGTTCAGTTCATAGACCTGTAATAGGTATTATTACAGGTGCAGGTTTTTTTAGAAGAAGAAATAGGTGATTTTCTGATTTTTTAATGCAATGGACATCACCGAAAAGGAAGGTCATCTTTTGACGATACTGATTTATCCGTTAAAAGCTCAAAGTTACTTAATGTCTGACAGTTATTGTAAGTTCATCTATCACAGTTAAGCTTAACACCGTAGTCCTTTAATTGCATCGTATATATATATTCTAGATATATGAATTATATATATATGGATTCTAGAGGCACGTCATTTAGATTTCGAACTTTTAATTTCCGATGAATTGGGAGCATGGGGCTATCGGAAATTTTGCTTCGCACCAGTAACTATAGCGTCGCCTCGTCACCTGATATATGTATGGCTTGAAAACAGATGAAACAGCAAGCTTAATAGTATGAATTCGATTCGTGCAGCAATAAAAAAATTTACTCATTGGAAAAAAAGTTACTTATTATAGCCCCCTAGAAAAAGGGGGATGTAAACTAAGGGTAAACATACTAAGCCCATCTGAAGTCTTAACTCTATCTATTAACTCACGGCAAATTCATGACTTATATATCTAATTCTTAAATCCATAGCATAAAAGCTGGGGATTTTGGGGGAATATCCGAAACAGCCTTCACAATTTTATTCCTCTTTTAGCCAGAACTAGAAATTATTAATTATTAATAAATGCAAAGGTATTTCGTATTTTACTCAAGAATTATTATGCCAAACTGGTATTAGGTAAGTTGAGCTTAAGCCAAGTAGGTAGATTTTAAGTGTGATGATTTAAGTTAATGTACTATATAGAATCCATTATGAAAGTGGCAGTTCCGTTAAGTTTAGATTTTGTTTTTAATATTATTGTTAGAGTGAGTAGTTATATTAAATTGTTACTTGAGTAAAGTGTCCTTGGACACCCTCGCTTTTCATCATGTCAATTCAAAGTCATATTTATAAACAGAATGTAATCGTTGCAAAATGTTACTAAATATAAAAATTGAAAAAAAAAATACAGAAGATAAGAAGGTATACTAAAATGTATAAAAGGAAGTGTACCTAAGATACAAAAATGGCCAGAATATGAATTAATTAACTTACGTGTGCTTGTGAGTGTTAAAACTGAGACATGTCCGTTACTACTTCATTCAACTAAAATTCTACTACCTTTCTCAAAGGAGATAATATACTTAATAATCCCATTAGTAAATAAATTATTATTTTATTACTTTGCAGCTTTTTCGCAAGTAATAGGCAATTTATTACGGTTAATTAATATATGCATATTGATATTTCCGATTACAATAAAAAAAGGGTGCTACACAGTTAGATGTTATAGCAGTCCATATACAAAATTGCGACGTTTTATGGGTAATCGTTTTTGAGTTATGTGAGATACATATTACATATATATAGACGTTACGAAAAATTCCCTTTTGAATCCATTTTAAATCCATTTTACAATCCGCTTTGGAAAAAGAAGTCCTTTTTTCTACCGGTGTGTACAGACGGCATGCAAAAAAAAAAAAAAAAAAAAAAAAAAAAAAAAAAAAAAAACATCCAACTGTTTCGGAGCCGTCGAAGTAAATATTTTTTGTTAAAATATGATGATACCCGATTTCTTTTAGTATTACAATACTTCCTTTACTTCCTACAAGCAAGTAAAAATATATATAAAAGGGGAAATAGCTTGATCTACAATTACAGTGGAAGTATTCTAATAACTAAATACAAGAAAATCATTGATTAGAAAAGTGATGTGTGTACAAGCGATGAAGCAGAAACTGAAGTATAGAAAAGTAAAATGAGTTGTCTGAATAATTAGAGAGATAAAGAGAGGTCAGTGATTCGAATCCTGGGAAGGGCATTGCTCATTTTTCATGATTTCTGCTTGAAAATAACCTAATGTCTCTACAGTGGCGCCCGAACTAAATATATATATATATGGTGGATGATGATTCTGCGAATGGGTCTCCTAATCCCCAGTCGCCCTCTAAAAAAGGGAGTATATAAGGTCTCTCGCCTTCTTAACATGCCTTCCTGGTGTCACCATAGTCCATGTCACCCCAAGCGGCCACTGGGAATTTATTTATACTTAAAACATAAATGATATGTTTAAAGAGTATAAAAGATAGAAAGATCTTAGCGTATAGAAGATCATAGGCGTAGTGGCCAACTTTAGTATTTCTTTTTATTATCGTCGACAAACATTTTCATAAGCCAACATAGATGTACCCGCGCAGTAAGAGCATGTTCTAGAGCTTTTTACATTATGAAGGCAGCAAGAAGTTAACAGTAAAGAAGCGGAAAAAAAAATGCGATGTGTCTAAAAGAAGTGTTGCTACAAAAGTAATTTGAATTTCTGTTCGCAATGTAGCCATTGGCCGTTTTGGCTTCAGTTTGCAAAATTATCTGAGTCATATGACGTAGATTAGTTTTTGAAATGAAGCGATTTATGGAGATTTCTTATAATCAGATAGTATTTCTAGGATGTAAAAGGAAAGTACCAAATTGAAATGGAGAATTAAGGGACTATCGTATGAGTTAACCTTCCAGCACGCGCGCTTGGCAATTTTACATGAGTACGCGCGCGTCGTATTTTTTTACGACATCATTTACTTACCGTTACTTTACCGTTTATGGAAGGAAAACTGGCAGACATAAGTGAATATTGATAATAAATTTCTTAAGAAATAAAATATTAACCTTATTATTGCAAAATATAAATGATATCACATTCAAATATAAGTAAATTATTTTTAAGTTCTTACGTTAGTGAGATGGAAAGCAATGGCGTATTTCATTATAGAAAATTTTTAATTTATTATTTAATAATTATATTTTAAAATCGAAGCTAATTTTAATATTCATCAAAGGCAATAAGTATAGACAAATAAAAAAGGAAAACACTTCCATCTGGTAGGAAAAAAAGTAAGTTTAGCATTACTTACTTCTGCAATGAAATTTACTTCTATTGGTTACAAAAACGCACTTTAAACTATAACATTTTATTTATTTCTAAAATAATAGAAATAAAAGAAAATAAGGAATGTAAATTTCTATCGTACTCCCATCCAAAAGTTTCCTTGTCTTTCTTTCCTTCATCAGATAATTCTTGAAGAATGCGAGCACAATCAGCTGGTTGTACATATTTTTTTGCCATGAAAACTGATATAAAATTTACAGAACCAAATGCATACAAATTAAAATAATACACGGCAATTAATAATACAAAATTACAAAATATTTGAGAAAAAATATTTTCCGAATCTTCACCCACGACCACGAGCGTGTAGTAACTTTTACGAAAAAGTTGCGACGTAGCACAAAAGCCCAGTTAAAAAATAGCCAACCAGGAAGGCGCATTCCATGATGTGGGGAAGGGTAGAAAGGAGGAATAGAAATAACATTCAGACATCTCAGCTTCAATATGCGAAAAATGTGCATTAAAAACAGAATTTGTCGTAAAATTTGCGCATACGTGCGTGCTGGAAGTTTAAAGTCATAGTTTTTATTTATATATTTTTTATCTTATGAATTTACTCTTAAATGATTTAAAAAATTCAACCTATGCAAATGTTGATCAGACTCATTACTTACATATAACTAAATTATGTAATTTCTTGCAAAAAGAGTTTATAAAAGTAGTATTTTTATCATAAATAGATTTTATTTTGCAATATACATTATTTATAACACTTTTACAAACAAGCGAATGCTTGTTGTAAAAGTGTTATTTTAGAAAACAAACGAAAACTACTTTAGATATCAAATATTTATTGTTATTTTAGTAAACAAACGAAAACTTCTTTAGATAACAAAAGAAAAATATACTTCACATGAACTTGTATCGTATTTAATCATCTTCTAATGCTGAATCTCATACTTATTGTTTGCTATATCCTCACAGTATTTTGAAGTTGATTTATACATCTAACATGATGCAATTCCGTAAAATATATTGTAAAATCTATCCTCAACTTAACGCAGTAGCACTTATATTAGAGTAAATGTGGTGTCTTAAAATGTGATATCTTAACTCATAATTATATCACGTCTAATGGCAACATTCTTGTAACTGGTCGTGCGTGAGGTCAGGTGAAAGTCATTTTTCAGAAAATGGCAATACTTGTCCAGTCGCATGGATAACGCATGATTAGTGGCATGTACAATGCATAACGCACGGTAGCGTAACTTAAAATAATGTAATAGACTAAAAATCCTGTAAAAGCTGCTCTGGAGACATTTCTAACGGGAGTATTCAAATAGAATTCCATATTATTTACCGTTTCGCACCTTCCTCAAAGCTCCGTAAATATATGCGGGAAAGACCACAAAAGGTGATTAGTAATTTGCATTCCAAATGTACAGAGAGAATGTTCGAATGCACTTTTATGTATAACGAATGACGCATAGGGGAAAATGGAACAAGAATGTCATTAGAAAATGAGATTTAAAATAAAATTCGATTGCAGAAATGAAACGTTAGTTATTTTGCTGTCTAAAATAATTTTTTCTTTAACTTTTATAAATATGATTATGCAAATAGCTGAAAGAAAAATAATAAACAAGAGAAACAGTGAAAAGAAAATAATAAGGTATGGAAATGCAAACATTAAATAATGATTGTGCAAATAATCGATTGGCGGGGTTGTCCGAATGAATAAAGAACAATAATAATAAACTTCCACACTGAAAATTCTGTAATACAAATCTACATTTCAGAGCAGATTCCGCGATTAAAAAAAATTTTTGCCAGTCGATAAAACAATCTTTATTGCTGAATAAAAGAAAAACCCATTTCAAATAAAGAATTGCAATTTCGGAAGCACGACTCTTTGTGAATATATCTTTTATGAATATAAATTTATATATACTTTTTATGAAAGTAAAATTACTTAAAGAGGAAAATATCGAAATATAGAAAAGAACATTAGTATATGAAAAAATATCATTTAATTAAAATTATATATATTTATATACATACAGTTTCATAAAATTGTTTTATTAATAAGCATAATTATTCCAAATATTTCCGCCCATTGAGCTGCTGCAAATTGATCAGTATAGACAAAAAATAACAAATTTATCTCCAATTTTACCACATTAAAGAATATTCTTTAATTCTTATTTTGCATATTTATAGGATATTTTGAAATTTATGTTATTGAATTTCACTTCTTTTGGATCTTTATGTAAAACTAGTTCTAAATTTCTTACTTTTTGTCTCTCTCTCTCTCTATATATATACGGTTTAATAGAGTAAGAAAATGAAAAATAATCTCCTATGAAATGTAAAGGGAAATTGGATGGTAAGTTGCAGAAATTAAAAATTCAAATTTGTAAATAATTAAAGTAGATTAATAAAATGCAAAAATAAACACTAAAAACAATTCAGAAACAAGGATTAAAATAAAGACTAAAAACAACAGAATTATTGTTGATTCCAAAATACGAGTAGAAAGATCCTTACTTATCAAGGGGAATCGGAACCTCTGCACACAACCACCAACTCATGAGAAGTGCGTTTCTTCATTTCGCATATCTGAACAAAATCCCTATGTCAGTTTAAAATTTCTATTCAATTTCATAAAATCCGCATTTAAATCTTAAAAAATAATGATAGATATGGGAATCAGATATGTGAAATAAGAGATAAATCAGATATGTGAAGTAATTCACACCCTTGGTAAGCCAGGATCTGTCAATGGAATCAGCAGAAGTTGTATTGTATTTAGACTTTATTTTAGTCCTTATTTTTGCATTGGTTTTATTCTTTATTTTCATGTTTTATAAAGGATTCTTTTTCAATTCGAAAACGATTTCGATTCTTAACGATTCTAAGTTCTTTTTTAATAACGTTTAAAATTCATTAATTTTCTCATCATTGATTTTACAAATTATTTGTGGTGTGGTGTATTTAATTATGGCAAAGCACACTAGGGCTATCTGCCTAAGGGGAGGGATGCCTTCGTGGAGGACTTTCTAAGGGAAACTGGCTTGTATACACGTTACACATGGGGAAAACCACGAAAACACCCATGCAGCCAGTCCGTTTGCAGGATTCGAACCTCGGACCGAACTACCACTGTTCAGCGACTTTACCACTCGGTAAGTATATATATATATATGTGTGTGTGTGTGTACATAATTTATTATTAGAAAAGGTTTTTATATATCATTTCAAATGAACAGAAAGTTAATTAAAGCGATGAATTATTGGAATAAATCTTAGTTAGTATTTTAAGTATGAGTTATTTAGATTTCTATTGTGGTGATTATTTTTAAAAACTGTAAAGAAATAACATTTATACATACATACATACATATATATATATTATGTGGTTGGGAAGTTGAAGATAATATCCTAGGGGAAATAACATTTCCAAAACGTTTTCCACACCACAGACATTTAATGGAAATATAACAGTAAAGGTACAGATTAAATCGAATCACAGTGCCGTTGGATACAAACAAGGTTCTGTATAACTTTTATATATTTTAAATAGCTGCTTGGCGCTCGCTATCATATGCAGTTCAGTTACCACCTACGCATGGAATCATACAGTTCTATCGTTACCACCTTCGCGTGGGATCGACATCTGTCCATATATCATCCTCCTCTTTCACCTCCCTCTCGCTGCAGGCTCATAGGTGTAGGTGGGCATAGTTAGTTGCAGGCGCATAGTTAGTTCTACATAGCTCTTTGGTGGCTGTTTAGAACTAACTGTTAGCACACACATATATAATATATATATATATATATATATATATATATATATATATTTCAATCTTATATATATATATAAGATTGAAATCTATACAGGATGTCCTATAAATGTAGAGCAAACTTTTGGGGTAAGTAAGGCACATCATAAGGATTAAAAATTGCAAAGGACCCATACCAATGCCCGGAAATATCACGTTAAGTGATAGCAGAGGTAGAAGATGGGAAAGGAAACAAGAGAGTAATTAATTTGATACATTTTTGGACATGGCTACAAATGGTGTACGACAGCTTGAATGATACAACAGATGCTCGAAGTTTGCACCATCAGACGCCAAACATGCCTGACACCAACGGACCGTTTATTGCCGGACATGTTCAAATAAACAGGGAGTTTCTTTGACTGTAGCAGCTGCGCAAGCGAGTCTTACCACGAAATCCATTTCGGACACAAGATCGTGATACACGACACTTTTGATGGCGCCCCACAAAAAAAAAAAAAAAAAAAAAAAAAAAAAAAAAAAAAGAAATCAAGGCTCAATAACGCCCAATCCATCGATGCGGGAATGATCCGTTCAAATGGCTACAAACATCCAGTCCAAAAATGAGCAGGCGTTCCATCATGTTGGAACCACATGTTCACAAGTTCTCCGTTCGTATGGCGTTCCATGCTCTTCGTATGCTGCTTAACGCTCGAATGAGGCAATCCTCACTTTCCACTATCTCTCTCCAGTACAACAGCCCCCAGTGACGTTTCTGGGCAGGGGTTCTTATGCAATTCTTAATCCTTATGACGTGCGTTACTACCTTCAGAAGTCTTTCGCAACATTTACGAGACACCCTGTATATTAATAAACAATTTCACTATGAGCTTTAGATTTCAGTTTTGATGCACCCTGTATGGTAAGCAAGAAGTATAATTAGAAATTTTGTCTTAGACATAGTATTCATTTTTGTGAAGTTTTTTTTTATTCGTGAAACTCATAGTATAATTTAATACGTGCTGTAAAATATTACAAAAACGCAGAGAGGAATATGCATTTTTTAAGTGATTCACTCATTTTAAAAATTCGCGAAAACGTTGAAAATTTCACTCGACCAAGAACAAGTATAGACAGAAAATTCAGGAAATTTGCTACCTTTTTCGTGATTTCGGAAAATCACGGCGAAATGAGGTCCTAGACTTAGAACGTAAATTAAGAGGTTGGAAGAACAAAAAATTCTCGAAGATGTCTGAATCAGTTCGAAGTAGAAGGAGAAGTATTTGAACATCTGGAACGAATGTTAGATGCACATTATATATTGAAATAAATCATTCCAGTATGGAATAGCACAAAAAGTGAAACTGCTCTACTAAAACAAAATCTCTTTTACCTGCTAGTTCACTGTCAATTTAAAACTTCACCGGATTTTCTGTACACTGATTTATTTTACGAACTAGGTACAGTTAATGAAATTTACTAATTTGCTGGAATTAAAACAACATATCGATCCAATAAACGCACCGTTTCAATCCACAGTGCGCTGATTCTCCATAAAAATGGAAGATCCAGCTCAATTGGTGCAACACTACAGCAGAAATTAAAGAAATTTCACCGGGCAGCTTTCGATTCTACTCCCTGTTTCCTATACTTTATGATAAAGAAAAATAAATCTTAATACTTTGGAGAAAAGATTGCACATATATTAACGGAAATTACGTATAAAATGACACTGGTATAGGTTTTAAAAGTTGCTCTTCAATGATGAGTTTTCAAAATAGTCCTGTTAATATTTAAACCAATCTCGTAAGCCCCAAGAAACTTATTTATTGCTTTTAAAATTCTTTAACTTGTTAAAAGTTTCTGAAACTTAAATTACAAAGATGTTACAGTCGAAAAGCAACGTCGATTCTCTACTTCAGTGTTCCGAAAACTTCCTTTTTGAAATGCTGAGACTAAGATTAAAGATCATAAGTCCATGCATTGGAAATACCTAAATTAAGATGATACAGATGGCAACGGTAACATGATATAAAGTGATGTCTCTTACCTCTCCAAGCTTATATATGCAACTGTTTGCATAGTGTAAAGAAAGGACGAAAAAAAAAGAAAAAAGTTAGAAAAACTTCTAATGTTTCCGGCATCAAAATTGAAACATGCAAATTGAATCTAAATTTCGAATTGTGAAAGAAGGAAACAATTAAGTTTAATGACCGAAAAGAGATATAAATAAATATATAGTAAATTCAATTAGCATCGAAGAACTAAAATATTGACAGCTAATTTTTTTAAAAACTATAGGTATGATTTTTTATAAAACTTGGCAATTTGGCATAATTTGAGTCGTAGAATAGAAACATGGAAAAAAATCGGTATGCCATTTCAGCAAAATGTCCGATTTTGTGTCAAAATACCTATGTTAATCTAATATATATCTTATCCTTCTGATTTTCTCATAGTTCTGTTTCTTATAGAGAATTCAAAACGAGTCGCATTACCAGTGGCGAAGTGCAGCTTGTAGCTAAATTATCGTTGTTTAAAGCTATTACTGATCGAGTCGAATGGTACGTCATGTCAGGAATCTTAGTCAAAACTCGTTGCATGAAACATAGGTGTCTATAAGTTTCAATTTCAGTTCTAATTCAGTATTCTTCTGATATTTTATTTCAAATAATTAAAATATTCTCAAATCAAAAGACTGCAGCTCACTTACAATTTTTTTTCTAGAATAGTTGTCTGATCATTGTAGATTGATTGTAAATCTTACATTTCCTTGATATGATTCTTGAAAAAGATTGCTGTTAAGAGGAAAGGGCAGCAAATTCAAAAGAGTCTGATTAGGAGCTAGTTTTACTGGGACTGAGCTTTAGGTAAAGTGTTCTTTTAGAATACTTGAATGTACACTTTCCGTGTTTTTACGAATAGAAAAGAAGATCACGAGAAATTACAAGATTTCGTAGCCGTTAAAAATTTGTGCCATAGTCCCGGAGCGATTAAGCTAAGGAAGATATGAATCCAAGTCTCCCCCTCTCGTCCCTACCTACGTACCGTATCTGATTCTGACCACTTGTTCAACAACTGACAGAAATCTCTGAAACTTCACGGATTTCTGAAGTTGAAAACCCATTTGCTGTGGTCCTCAATTATGCTCTCCAGATATCTCGCCCACGTGTCACCTGGTGCACTGCTATTCTCTTTCACCAAACCCACATTGCACCCCCGTAGAGACATCCATCTATATGACAGAGTGACGCAATTTGCAGCGCTCTCACCTGCCAGAGCCGGAAGATGCCCTAAAATATTATTATGTTCTTCACTTTTATTCTGTTGTCAGATACGCACATATACAACTCCTTGCCATGACATCGACGAACCTCCCACCGGATATTATTCCGGACTGCGATGAAGACATATCAAACTGCAGATTGCTCGTCAACCTTTTCGGCAAAAAAACAAAAGCAGACTAGGCAGCTAACTTGAAATCGTTGCAAAACAATGCATCACGCTATTCACTGAAAAGCAGGTTTGCCTCATAGCAAATCATGCGTTGTGCCACGCCAGCATCCACCCAGTAATTTTGTTGTCAATCTACAGTGAATTAAAACTGCACCTACGTCTGTTCAATTTAGCACCCATTAAGGATTTTGGGATGGAAGCAGAGACCCCCAACGAATAATAGACATGTTTTTGCAACGCAATTAAACTAATTTCAAGACCTAGTAATCAAATAGAAAGCCCACGTAGCTTTTTAAATTCTTATTGCAGTTATTAAATTGTTTAATTCGATGCTCGTAGTCAGGGACATTATTCCACATAATAATAAGAATAATAAAAAACTTGTAGTCTGAACAACAAAATCTGAAAACAAATCTCAAAAACAAATTTTTTTAAAAAAAATATTAAAACTTATACAAATATTTCTGTTATTTTGTTAAACAAAATTATCATGTAATGTTAATTCATAAAACTAATAGCAGCTGCTAAAAATTACAACACAACACAGAAACAAATTACATTATAAATAATCTGACTTTTTTCCGGGGGAAGAGAGGATAATGTAAAATGGTGCAAAGAAAGATGAAAAATATACAGTGTTGGTTTGGATTGCTTTAATTACATTTAATCGCTCGAAGGCGGTATGTCTGAAAATCTTTAACAATGACGAGTGGTTAAAGACGCTGAATGCTATAACTTCGTTTCGCTGTAACTCCTGGATTCAATCCCAGGTGAACGGGCAGACTGCATGGTTGGTTTTCCTGGTTTCTTCTAAGTATAGTTAGTTCCCTTAGAATAACCTCCTGCTTAGTACGCCTCTTCTTAGGCTCACAGCTCTAATCTGCTTTGTCGTATTCAGAATAACCTAACCTACTTGCATACGGTAAGAAACGCCTTAGTAGAGGGCCTTCGAAAAAATACAGCTCGTATTCGTGTTCCATTTGGGAAATTAAGCGAAAACATGCAAATAGCCAGGGCTTGAGAGCGGTTTGAGCTACCAGTGTTCAATGTCCTTATCCATCCGGACCGCTAGCGGCCTCTGCTGCAAATATAAATTATTTTACATTTATTATTATTATTATTATATATATACAAAAATTACATTATTATATATATACAAAAATTACATTATTATTATATATATACAAATATATACAAAAATTATTTTCAAATATAAATTAGAAATATAAATTCCTTCCGGATCGCTAGCGAACTCTGCTGCAAATTTAAATTAGAAATTTTGCAATTTTGCAGTGCTAAATCTTATTATATTTATAACACTTACGTGTAAAATACTTTGGAAAAATGTTCGTAAAACGTACAGCTAAAATAAACATTAAAGCATCTTCACATGCACTATGAAGCAAATGCACTTTTAAAACATTGAAGACAAAAGACGGACACTCTCTATCAACAATATTTATCGCGACCATTATTTTAACAAAAGTGGGAATAATAACTCCTCGAACTCGTCTTTGAGATGGGGGATATATTATTAGAGAAATCTTTTTTACTTTTAATTACAAATTTGCTGAAAGAGAAGTTAAAAAAATGAAAAAGTTTGATTTTGAATTGAATGTGTGCACGAGAAGTAATTACTTTTAGTAAATTACTCAAAGCACAAATATTCTTTTTCCTAAACACTGTTGCCACAGTTACTAAGAGATAGCATGCATTACTTGGTAAATATATAATTTTAATTAATATATCAAATACGGTGTTATTTTTTCCATTAATAAGGTTTTGTGATCTGCAAAACAGAAATTGTAACCATTTCGCCAACAAATATCTGCTTCAATTTATTATTTCAATTCAAGTTCACTCCGATCCAGCGAAAAAAAAAATCTTCATAGTTACCTATCTCTCTTTATTTATTTTAATTCAAGCCAGTAGAATTGCCTTTACATAGAATTTATTTTGGTGTAAATTTTGCGATAAGTATTTGGCCCTGAGCCTTGCGTTGCTATGTTGGAACCCAGTTTTAAATTGTATGTGGTTCTATACCGTGTATCTTGCATTTCTACAAATTCATTCTTAAATTAATGAGCATGTGGTAACTCTGCATTTTAAGTATTTTCGTGAGTTAAATAGAGTAAAATAAAATCTATATACGAAGATCACTATGCAATTTTAAAAACTTTTTTTTTCTTTATATTTAATGATTTTTAGAAAAATTTAAAGGCAAACTCTTTTTTCATTCTTTAGTTATAACCCGAAATTTATAGAATAGGAATTAGCTTCAGACTGAGTTAATATTTAAGAAAATTAACTGTTTATACTCCTTTTTCAAGTGACCGAGTCGATAAAACCACTGAATACTCATATTATTATACCAAAACTAATTTAGCTAACAGCAAATATGTAAAAGGTAAAGATAAACATTTTTACAACATGAAAAACTCATGAATTAATTCAGTGATAAATTTTGTGCGAAAGAAA
The DNA here is from genome assembly GCF_044657685.1 of Stegodyphus dumicola. Taxonomy (NCBI): domain Eukaryota; kingdom Metazoa; phylum Arthropoda; class Arachnida; order Araneae; family Eresidae; genus Stegodyphus; species Stegodyphus dumicola. The sequence goes on from NC_140769.1 coordinate 137,728,170, forward strand.
AAACAAAGGAAAACAAATTATTGGCTTTGCTGAAAATCTTGAGAATAATGAAGCAACATCAAATCAGTCTTTCATGATTTCTTATTATTAGATCATAAATATATCATTACATTGGTAGTAATTCTCTTGCTGTAATATTGCAGCCAAATTATAGTTTATTTAAATCATGTCGGCAAATGTAAAGGGAATTTCAGGAAATTTTAATTTTTTTCCGTGACTTTTGATTTCCGGTTTTTTTATTAGATAATAACTAAAACGAATTAGAATATATTTTCATACATTTTAAATATCTGAAGTATTTATGGTTTTAAGGAGCTTGATGTATTAGTAATGTAGTTATTAAAATATTTGTTTATTTTTTGTCAATGAACTATTTATACTTTGGAATATTTTCATACCTCTGCTTCACATCTACGAAATTAAACCTGCAAAATGTGGGATTAATGAATTCAGCAATAAATTTTGTAAAGAGATTTTTTGGAATATTTATCAAAGAATTCTAATTACTTTATATTTAACGGAAAAAAGAAAAATCAAACCATAAAAATTTTATTTTGTTGATAAATGAAAATCTTTTATATATTTTTTTTTATTTCAAAACTTTGCTTATCAGCAAATCCTACAAAAATATTAATTATTATGCATTATTAAAAACAAAGGAATCTAAATATTGAACGAAACTCCCATATTCAAATCTGAAGCAAAGAAAGTCACAGAAGGATCAGATGCCTTTTGTGACGTCACTCTGTAGCTAGCCAAGCCATGTTCAAAGCCGTGTTCAAGGTGGCCGTGATCTTACTTCCCATGTGTAATGTAAATACGATTCCTTGCCTCTTAGAAAATCTCCCACTAGTCCCACTAATAGCCTTTTAGACAGATAGCCCTCATATGTTTTGCTTTGAATTAGTACACTAATTTCACATAAGAATCTTTCTTGAATACCGCACGTAAATCATTGAAGAAAAGTTCCTAGTTCAGATGATCTCACTTTTCAAGACAAATGAAAGGATCTTTCTTGAACGAGTTAACAGATATTTTATATAAATTGGACTATTTAATACGTAGACAGTAAGTAATGGTGGAAACATCTCATGCAGACGCTTCGCAAGATTATTATTCTCCCCTTCTGCGCCTCGAGGCTGGTACTTCACCTATCATTATTGTTTCAGCTAGTATCGGAAATCTTTATTTATTGATGAGTTTACCTTTTAACAGAAACCTCCCATCTTTGCCAATCCATTTATCAAAAGCCCATTTGACCGAGAAAGTCAATGTACCCTGCAGTACCTGAGACTTATTTGTATGGTTAAGATTCTTAATCCAACGAATCACTATATCAAACAATTTTTGCGTAATTTTGCCTTGTGGACATGCATTTAAAATCAATATACGATTGGCTGTAGCACTGGACATGGTGAGAAACACCGAAGCATTAAATTTAAAATAATCCCAATTGATCTCCAATCTGATTTTGCCTCCTTTACTCATTTTTTCGGGGGAAATGTATGCATTTTGACAAGAATCTCACGTCTTACAGAAAAAGTCTCCTATTCATTTTGCTGCAAATACATTAATTAATATGTATACATATATGTATATATGTATAAAACTAATGAAACTTAGTAATTTTGTACTTACAAATCCTAACACTTGCTCTGAAGCTGCTAAGTATTCTTTATTTTTTTATATGAGTAAATTTTTATGAACAATTGTTGCATAATAAGACGAAACACATTCGCTTCTATTAATTATTGTGATTTAATTGAAAATTGACTTATTCCCCTTTGAAAAGTCAATTAATTTCCTTTTAATTACTATATTTGTATAAAAGAGGCTCATATTTTAATTTTTCCTAATTATTTATTTTAATGAATTATTTCCTTTCAATACACAATTCTTGAATTTTAATGAATCTTTTCAAAAAATGGGGATTTATTAATTTCACTTAACTATTTCATAATTACTCACTATTTTATTAATTTTCACAATTTCTTTTCCTTATAGATAATCCAAAAGCTGCTTAATATATACATATATATACATAATGGAAAACAAATAAATAAGAGAAACCAAGCAATTCCGTTTAGTTTACATAATCGTATGATAGTGTAACATATAACATTCTAAACACCTTTTATTGATTAAAATAGATTGCATATATTTATGTGCTTGACATTTTTACCGAAAATTGGCCTAAAAGTTTTCAAAATTTTATCAGTTAGTGAGATAATTTAATTCATTGAAAGCGAATGTGACCGACATGGCTGTTATGACATACTGCTCGCCGAAAGAGCTCGCAGCAGTTATTCATAAAAACCTAAAAATAATTTATTTCTACTTTTAAATGAACAAAATTTTCTGTGATTTTGTTTCAGAGATGTAGCAAAACGCGATTATTTTTACTTCCTTGTAAAAAGTAAAAAGGAAGTATTGTAATCGCGAAAAGTTTCAGGCATCATATTTCAACGAAAATATCCATTTTAACCGCTATCGAATGCAATTTAACGATGTTTATGCGTGACAACTGTACGAAAGGACAGAATAAAGGACTCTTTTCCCTAAACAAATTATAAAACTGCTTTAAAATGATTTCTGAAGAGAATGTTTCGTGGCGTCTGTGCGAACGTACGTACCTATGTGCGTATCTCGCATAACTCAAAAACGAGTAAGCTCAGAATGTTTAAATTATGTATATGTATATATATATATATATATATATATATATATATATAGGACAAATAAAACATATAGATGTGCACCTCGTATTTTGGTTGCAATCGGACGCGCCAAAAGTATACCACTCTGTTACTCGGCTCAGTGATCTCAGTTACATGCCTCCAAAAAAAAAAAAAAAAAAAAACTGACATTTTCTGCCAACTTCATTTGAATATTAACAAGGGTATATAGGAACTATAAAAATAAAGAGGATATTTTCTTCACGCTGAGAGCCGTGCAGAAAGCATATATCATGCTTTTTGTTTTTCACTTTTACTTCCTTGTACGAAGAAAAGGAAGTATTGTAATCAGGAAAATTCCAGGTAACCTCTTTCAACGAAAATATCTATTTTGACCGCTGTCGAATGCAAAATAACGATGTTTTCTCCGGAAATCTCTATGTATGGACAGAATAAAGGACACTTTTTTCCCCAAAAAATTGTAAAACTGATTTAAAATGAATTCAGAAGAGACTTTTTTCGTGGCGTCTGTGCGTACGTAGATACGTGCCTCGCATAACTCAAAAACGACTAGCCTCAGAACGTTGAAATTTTGTATATAGTACAGCTATAAGATGTAGTTGTGTACTTCACGTTTAAAGGCAATCGGCAACACCAAAAGTAAAATATATATATATATATATATATATATGCATACATATACCCACTTTGTTACTCGGCTCCGTCAGTTCACTTATTGTTCTTATATATTTGTAAATTGTCCATTTTTTGCTTTAAAAAATGATCGAATTATGTTGTTCTTATCTTCCGCTTAAGGTTTTCATATCTTTAGTTAATCTACATTCAATAATTGTGGAATTACCAACAATTTAAAAGTTTTTTAAGTGCGGCTAAGCCTAATTTCTGATTAGTATGCCGTCCATGCTCGTTTACATTTAAAACTTACCACAATAGTGCATTTGTTGCCAATCTAGAGAACTAAGCTTCCTAATAACAAAGTAACATCTTCTTTTATTATTGCGAATTAAATTATGCTTAATGCATTATGGAATTAACATTTAAGTTATTAGCTTATTTTTATATAGAAACTGTAACTTTAATTGTATTTTTTTTTATATAGTTTTAACTGTATTCGCTGTTTTATGTTTTGTTATAGCTGTAAAATTGTAATGAAAATATATTGAATTTTATGTATTTTTGCCTTGCCGCGAAGTTAGAATTCAATTAATTAGTATAGTTTAGTTTATATAATTATTGCGAATTTTGATTTAGTATAATGTTTCTTATTTAGTAATTACTTTATAAGTTGATTTAATGTGTTTAAATATTACTTAATTGTTATTTGCTATTTGATGTAGTTTATATAGTATTCAAATGTTGTGTTCGATTTAGAAATACTGGTTTATTTTGTATTCGGTTTGTGTGAACTTAAAGAGTTCACATGTGAGGAGTGTTGTAAAGAGAGAAGTAGAGGGCGCTGCTTGGCAGTAGCGTAATGCATGTAAGTAGAAACGAAATATCGTTTGATTAGGCAACATAATTTCTGTGAAGGTAGTCCGCCTAACAATAGGACAGTTGTAAATATGTAAATAACGGATAATAAATAGCATTAGAAAACTGAACCACCGGATGTTTTGTGCCGCCATGGAAAAATGCAGGTTCGTCACATCTTGTGCTACATTTTTTATTTTCGTGTGGTGAATCTGCCAGGTTTGCGGCGATAAAAATTAATAATGTACATAGTGAACACACTATTGGTGTAAGGACTGCCCAGAAATGGTTTAAAAAATTTAAAGTAGGAAAAAGCAACATGGATAATGAACCCCGTTCAGGACTTTTGAACTGTTAGAACCAAATCAAACGTTTAATTCAGAAGTTTCTAATGAACAATTTTGCCCTCTAAACTCAGAATTGATCCAAAAAAGCCCACGATTGGTGAATATTATGAATGCGTTGTTTAATCATGATAATGCTAGACCGCATACGGCTCGAACAACGCTGCAAAAAATGAGGGAATTTAATTGGGAGTTTTGCCACATCCTGCTTACTCCCCAGATATTGCCCCAAGTGATTTTTCCTGAATTTTAAAAATAACCCCGATGGACGGCATTCGAATCCGCTATCTATTGCATGTAAGAAAAGAGCGTTACCTCTAAGCTACTCCTTCGTCTTATCAAACTTGTTATTTGACACCTTTGTGCATTTCATATTGTCATATTGTGCATTATGATGTCATTAGGAAGGATTGCGCATGCGCAATCCTGCCTTGACATGAATCCGGCGTCACACATTTGTTTTTTCACGACGGCGAACCAATATAATTTTGATGGCCAATCAGAATCTTGCTAATAATATCCTTTTTTATAACCCCAAATGCTTGTTTCTTGAAACGGAATAAAATCTCTTTTGGCTTCTAAATTATTACTTTATTTATTGCTGTTTAAAATGTAAGATTCGCCCACATTTTAAATTTCTCTTTTTTACTTTATTAGGTTATTTTTAATTATTTTCTTTTCTCTTCTCATTCTTACTAAATTTATTAATTTTTCATTTCATTTTTTCAAACATAAATTTAATTTTTAATTTTCGCAAACTGACGTTTATTTTTACAAAAGTGAATTAACATTATCTTTTTACTTTTTATTTTGCAAAAAGTTCTTTTTTCAAATTCAGTCCTTTACCTATTTCTACTTTAATTTTTTTAATATTTTTCTTTTTGGTTTTACGAAAGCAATATCGTTAGCAATATTTATTTTTACATATTTAATTTTTCTTCTTTGCTTTTTATTTTAAAAAAATTTTACTACAATTTCGCCGTTATTTTTTTTACAAAAGTAAAACATAGAATTTACAATTCTACTTAACTTTTGTAAGAGCATAGGTCAGGTGCTCACTTAAAGTTTTAGGAGACTGCTGGCATGTTTCCTTCGCTGGAACCACTTTTAATGGAAAACTGCCTTATTACTAGTTTTGTATAATTACCGGCCAGACTTTGCAGAGTACTTGATCTTCATTATATCTCTTTTTAGTAAATTTACATTTTATATGCTATGTCATTCTAAAAATAAACTTCGAATAGGAAGAATATTTGCACATCGTACTGTATTTCCTAAAGCTCAAGAATTTCGCTTACTTTCAGATTTTTTACTTATGCCTGAAATAACCTGCATTTATTCCATTTGTCTTCCTATAGCTGATAGGAAAAATTACAGTTACGTGAGAGATTTGGAATACTTAAGTTTATATGAATATTGAATAAAGAGAACAAATCCGGCATTCTGTCATAATTGACTACTACTCTGAATAATAAAATTTTAAGAAAACATCAGTTTCGTTCACGTGAATAAAATAAATACATTTTCCAAAAATACCCAAGAAATCTATCACCAGTGTTAATATAAAAGTTCTACAAATATATTTTTAATATTTAAATAGCTCATAAACTAAAGATAAAACAAAAGAAAAAGCATCGAGAATTCATTAGCATATACCAACAACAAAGACAAAATAGTCTCCAATAGCAAAGAGAAAACAGTTTCGAAGTGTCCAAAAGACTACCGGGAGCACACTCTCAAAACGTTGCGAAAAGGCAACGACATCACAAACACATAAATTTTATAGAACATGAAATTGTTTAAAAATTTTTCGTTCGAAATTTTAGTTCTGATATAGGAAAGTATTAATTAAATTACACTGGTTATCATAATATAAGGAAAAATCACAAAAATCACGATTACTGAAACAGTTACATGTAGAATTTAATAAAACTTACCCACAATATACGACACATAATAAGCTATCAAATAACATAAAAAGAAATTACCAGACAAATATGGTAGTATAGAAATTAGCACATGTATAAAATGAACAAATCGAAGGTCTCAGTTTTCTATAGGAAAAGTACCTTCAATATGGAATATGATCGCCTCTAGAAGCGATACAGCACATTCAGCGATGTGCGATGCTTTCAATTATGCGGTCTATCAGTTCCATAGGAAGCGAAAGCCATTGCTCTTGCAAAGCAGTTGCAAGCGCGACAAGGGTCTGCTAGCAGCTAGACGTCTCCCTAAAGCATCCCAAACGTACTCGATAGGATTCAAGTCCGAAGATCGAGCTGGCCACTCTATGCGCATGATTGTTTCCTGTTGAAGATAATCATATATGATGCGAGCCCTGTGTGGTTTTGCATTATCGTCCTGTAACAGGGAAGCATCACCTATTGCCCTGGCATATGGGCGCACATAAGCATCAAGGATGTCATCTCTATAAGCATGAGCATTAATGGTTCCCCTTGGAAAAAAACATGGAGGTCTGTGCGTCCACCCAAAGAGATGCCACCCCAAACACAGACACTGCCTCTTCCGTATTCATCTCTTTCACGGATGTTTGACGAATGATAACGAGTTCCAGGTTATCTCCATATCAAATAACGCTACTATCGCTTTCTAGACTAAACCTGGACTCATCCGTAAAGAGAACCGCCCTCTATTGATCAGGCGTCCAGTGGACATGTTGTCGTGCCCACTGAAAACGGTCCCTCCTATAGCATGACGTGAGCGGCACACAAATGGCTGGTCGCCTCGCATACAGACCACCTCCGTGAAGCCTTCTACGCACAGTTGACGTTGACACGAACCTTCCGGTGGCTGCAGTAAGGGAGGATCTAAGAAGAGTAGGAGTAGCGGTTCCATTCCTGCGTGCACATAATGTCTAATATGGGCCATCGGCGCTCGTCATAGCAGTTGGCCGTCCTTGGCTGAACCTCCTAGATGACGAATCTGTGGTTTGAAACTGCCTACAAAGTCTATGAATCACAGAAGGACTCACATTTAGCCATCTGGCCACTTCTGTTTGACTTTGTCCTGCCTCTAGTCTCCCAATGGCTCTCCATCGGAGTTCTGCAGGCAAATGATGCCTGGAGGTCATTGTTATGAATTGGCTATCTCAGATTTCTGATGTCACTGTCATAGTGAAATATGTGGGCTTGCTCTCAAACATGTACTTCTATGCTCCTCGCAGATGACGTATTCCGAAAGCAGCGCCACTAATTTGCATTTCGCAGTTTTACTCAGCTAGTCTTACTTGGCAACATATTCAAATTTTACACGGTTTAGCTTATTTTTGAGGGAGTTATCGCTATTTCTGTGATTTTTCCTTAATATGCCTTAACCAGTGTATTAAATGTGGGTATTCGTGTACACGTTTGTTAAGAAACAAATATGAAAACTTTGCACGTTTTCTATTCTGGTAATAATACTGTTAAGAAAATCTTCTGTACTGAACATATGTGTTTTCGAAATTCTTTGCTAAAAGCAGAAAGTTATGGGTAAAATAAAAATATAACAAGAAAAATTTTAAAGAAAAGGAAAAAATAAATAAAATTTACTTTTGGAAGCAAAATACATAAGGAAAAAAATAAAAAACAAAAAACTGCATTTATGTAAACATAAAAATGAAAAAAATTTAAACTTATGAAAATAAATATTACTTTTGTAAAAAAATAAAGTTGAAAATATATATATATATATATTTTCATATATATATATATATATATATTTTCATATATATATAGTTTATATATATATTTATATTATATATATATATATATATTTGAAAATATATATATATATGTAATGTTTTCAGTTATTCCAACACATCGTGGGCGAATGGTGAGGCTATTCCATTACACGTTCTGGCAGATGGTTGACGAAGCTGGGCTGATTGAAACACGGAGAAAAATGACGACTCCGGACTTTTCACTTTTAACAGCAAGCATATCTTTCTTTTAATTTATAGCAGATGACTTTTTCCAGATGAAGTTAATCAAATAACTTATTCAGTAATTGAACTATTAGATACGACTGACTTTAATACGTCATAACGTTCTAACAAAGAAAGAGGAGCATAGCGGAAGCGTTAGCAGGACGAAGGCGAGAAGGCATCTGTCTAGGAGAACTTATGACTCAGCATTTATATGAATGGTTATGTAACAGAGCAGCTTCTAGAAAAATGTAGAAAACTTATGACGCAGCATTTATATGAGGAGGTTATGTAATAGGCGTGAATGTTCTAGCAGGTACTGGGTTAGGGGACGATCCTGAATTGCAGAAAATTAATTAAAGGTTGCTGGTTCGCAAAGAGCAAAGCCATCGTATTTTTTTTTTATATTTTACATATATATATATATATATATAAATAAAGTAAAAATACAAAAAGGACTAAATTTGAAAAAAAAAGAAAAAAAAAAAAACTTTTTGCAAAATAAAAAGTAAAAAGAAAATGTTATTCATTTTGTAGATATAAACGTCAGTTTGCGAAAATTAAAATAAAATTTATGTTTAAAAAAAAAGGAATGAAAATTAATAAATTAACTTCAGTAAGAATGAGAAGAGAAATGAAAATAATTAAAAATGTCCTAATAAAGTAAAAAAGTAAAACTTTAAATCTGGGAAAATCTTACATTTTAAACAGCAATAAATAAAGTAATGACAAGCATTGGTGGTTACAAAAAAGGATATTATTGGCAAGAATCTGATTGGCCATCAAGATTGTATTCGTTCGCCGGCGTGAACAAACAAATGTGTGACGCGGTTTTCATGTCAAGGGAGGTTAGCGCATGCGCAATCCTTCCTAGTGACATCATGACGCACAATGTCAAATGCACAAAGAGGGTGTCAAATAACAAATTTGATAAGATGAAGAGGTAGCTTAGAGGTAACGCTCTTTTCTTTCATGCACTAGATGCCTGGTTCGAATATCGTCCTGGAGGTTAATTTTACAATACAGGAAAAACAATATTAAATTCAATAGAAATTAATTAAAGGTAATAATTAAGATAATGGCGTACTAAATAATATAAGTACTTATTAAAAATAGTAAATAGTTACCTTTAATGACGTACTAACTAATTAAAAATAATTAATCACGCGTCAAATAATTAAAAAAATAAATTAAAAGTGATGTCATTCTGAACACGTGGTTCAAGATACCGTAGCCACAAACGTAAACAAATACTGTCGTTGTCACAAAAAATAAAACTTTGGAAACATTATCGTTGCCACTAAAAATAAAACCTTTGAAAACATAAAATCGTTGACACAGAATAAAAACGAAACTTTGGTGATGTCGTTTCGTCTACGTCATCCCATCCATCTACGTCACTTTCGGTTCTCACGTGATCCATGATGGCGGAAACAACACCCCATTTCTGGGACGTCACTTCCACCTACCGAGTACCCCGGGTTTGTGCATCGTCGAGTTTTATCTTATAATATGTTGAGCTCCGGGAACGACTGAACAGAGTCGAGATCTGTACTCTAGTGTTTTATCGAGTGCCTCGCGAGTTGTGGCGTGGAGAGTCTCGAGAGTACCCAGCGTTCCGATATCAACTGAGCAGAGTGGGGAGCTGTATGCCGGTGCTTTGCCGTGAAGCTATCTCCGCCGTTATAGCCTGATAGCATGGAGGCTGTGTCCTACTGACCAATAAAGTGTGTTTCCATTCTTCATCAATTGCTGTTGTCTTTATTCGCTCCAAATCCACGAACCCTTAACGTACGAAGAAAAGAAAAACGCAGCAATACTTTTGGTACTGCCAATTGTAATAAGGAAGATGCATAACCAAATATTATAGCAGGCCTATGTACAAACTTTTAACGTTTTACGGCTGATCGTTTCTGAGTTATGCGGGTACATACATTTGTACGTATGTACAGACGCCAGGAAGAAATTGCATTTTGAATCTATTTCAAATCCATTTTGCAAGCCGTCTTAGGAGGGGGTAAAAGGATCCTTTATTTTGTTCGTGCATACAAGCGTCACGCAGAAAAAAAAAATAAAAATAGCCTCGAAAACTGTTTGTATGGATATTTACTATGAAATATGATCTTCTAACAATGCCAAAGGGACAAAACGGTTGAAAAACTGTGCTCTAAGCCATATATAATATGCCATTATTACCCTATATAACTTTAAGCCCTATATAATATGCAAATTGCAATATTCAGAGTTTGCTTCCACTATTGTCGTCATCTACGTGAATTAAAATGGAATAATTCAGATGAAATTTTATGGCAAGCCTCTCCGTTTATTTATTTTAGGTTGTAAGGTTTATCCTAAGTTTTAAACAGTTAATTTTTAGTTAAAGCCACTTTCCTATCCTTCCTGCCAGAACGTTTTCAGATTCGCGGTTAAATGCAAATGAAGGAAGAGCAAGTATTTAAAGCTGAAGTTCTGTTGACTTCGTTAGAGAGCCAGAGATCCTGACCACCGCGCGTTAACCTTTTGGCTATACTCTCTGTAAAGCTATTTCTACGCTCAGCCGTAATTTAGGCCGTTGATGGCTTCGCCATTTAGTTAGCGTTTAAGAGGCCAACTCCTGTAGATTTGTGATAGCTTCGGCTATATCTTTTTAGTTTAGTTAAGTTTTATTTCTTAGCATTTTTTAGTTCAAACCCAAGTACAGGCTTTTCTGTCCGTGAGAGAGGACCGACCGTGAACTTTATTTGAGCAATAAACGGTAATTAACCCTTCGTGTGTTTACGTTTCTATCTTTCTGAACAAAGCGAATGCCGCATTTCGTTCAAAATGAAACGAGAGCAAACGCTGAAGTTTTTAAAATTTAAATTCTTTTTCAACTGTATTTTAAATGTTATGCAGCAGTCAATACTCAGTTTTGAGTCGGTAGCAGCAGTTTTTAGCTAAAGGGAGAAGCAAACAAACAATTCAATATTTTTCATGTTCTTCTTTCAGGTGGTAGACAGCAATTGCAAATATCATCATGTTTCGGCAATTTCCTTATCGGTAAAATGACATTACAACTATGAATAGAAAAACTTGCCTGATTTTTAAACTTCTTCAGATTTCGGACTAAACTATTTACTATTTGAGACGCCACCACAAAATACGCTGCCAGTGTAACTATATACCCCAAATTCGATACTTAAGTGATAAATTAAATTTACCTTCAAACCAGTGTAAAAGTTATGAATTAGCTTGCTTAACATTCGGTATAAAATCCTCACTCACCAGACGTTAGACTTTGCATTTCGCTATTGGGTACTTTTCTCCTGACAAACAACACATAGGTCCTCTTTTTTTCGATTTAGAGAAGGAGGGGGAAAAAAGACCACCCAGGTCATTTGCGCATTACTTCGCCTCATGGCAGATGCATTTTTCTTTTTATTTTCATTCTTATGGAACGTGCAGATGAAGTGTCACACGTAAGCTTGAAAGCATGACAGATGAACAACTCGGGAACACTTATGGGCTTGTTCCAGTTGCTTTTTCCTTGAGTAATCCCTGAGGAATATCGAATTAATACAAAACACGTACAAGTGCTGTTGGCAGTCACTTTACATGATTCATAATAATTTTATACTGGAAACGAATTATGGGAAAGAGGACATGATTATAGTTTCTTATGTTTAATTTCCTATGCAAGATTAGATTTAAAAATCTGATGTGTACACCGCATGACGTCCTAGTACAGAATATTAAATTATACGCATTTTTTGCTGCATTTCATTTAAACTTATTTCCTCGAATTTCATTAGAGATCGATTTCTTAATTAATTAATTCAGTTCTCACTTCGCGGCAAGGCAAAAATATATAAAAACTCAAAATACTTTTATAAAAAATTGAAAAATATAGAAAAATATAAAACACCAAATACAGTTAAAACAATTAAAAAGCAATTTTTACAATTAAAATTTGGGGATTTACGCCAAAAAGAGCAATTCGACCCGTGGACACAAAGTGAAAATTTACTTTAGTCTCACTCGGAGAAAAACACTTATGTTGGTGCAGAAACTTACTTAATTCACTCTTCTGTTTAGTTTCAAATGTAAACAATGTATGCTATGGTAAAAATATTAGACTTAGCCGCAATTAAACAACTTTTAAATTGTTGATAACTCTACAACTATAGAATGCAGATTAATGAAAGGCATACACACCTTAACCGGAAGATAGGAACAATATAGTTCAATCATTTTTAAAGCAAAAAATGCACAATTTCAAAACATATAAGAATTAAAATTACTGAGATCACGGAGCCGACTAACAGAATATATACCCATTCTGAAGTAAAATAGGATAATATATATATATACAACTTTTGGAGCGCCGATTGCAGCTAAAAAGACCGGTGCAAAACTACATGTTATAGCAGGCCTATAAACAAAATTTACACGTTCTGAGGCTAATCGATTTTGGGTTATATGACATACCTTCATACATACTTACATACGTCACAAAAAACGTCTAATCTGAATCCACTTTTAAGTCCCTTTTGCAACCCGTTTTGAGAAAAAGAGACCTTTATTCTGTCTTTACGTAGAAATGTCATGCAAAAACATCGTTAAGTTGCATTTGATAACCATTAAAACGGATATTTTCGTTGAAATATGATACCCGTTCTTTTTTACTTCGTATAACGAAAAGAAACGAAGTGATTCTACACTAGATATATAATATAAATGCAGTCGACACTCGCTGTTACGAATCATTATTCCATTGAAAGGGCAGCTACAGGAGTCATCAACTGATAAAAGTATATTAAATCAGTTTTCCTTTTCACACACTGATCACTCGTTATAATCTCCATTTTCAATGAGATGCAAAGAACGTTATGTTGAGCGTCAATTATTTTAAACAAAGTAATGCTACAAGTATATAAATAAAAATTATCATTGGAACCTCTTATGAAGCTTTTTTTCACTTTTCTAAAATCCCCTCTTTTTTTCCTTTCCTTCTTTTCTATTATTATTTAAATTTCTAGCAATAGTTGTCAATACACGATTATTCTTCTTCGTGTAGAAACTAATACAGCAAACACCGAAGGAATTAAAACTCTGTGACATTGAATTTAAAAGCACGCAACGTTTAAGATAAAACTGGCAAAACAATTAAAAACACGAATACAAACAAACACCAATAAAACACGATGAAAACGCCTGCTGCGAAAGATAGTCCAATCTTCTAACTTACTAAAATTCCCTAATCCTCTCTGTGCGGTGAGCATGACACACGTAACGATCGTCAATGAGGGGAGGACCTCGATACGATGCTTTAATACAATAGGCTATAATTATTGTTCATTGATGAAGTACAGTCATTGCTAGTCATTGCTAGTTAACATTAAAACGACACTTAAAACGAAAGACATTCTCAGAGCCATTGGTCACAAGTGGAAAGTGGTCTGATCTCCAGTGATGTGGCCTTGTCATCATTGGTTGAGGATTGTGATAACTTTATGCAGGCCACGTGAATAATAAATGATGTTAGGTACGGTCCAAAAACTTTGGAAACTGTCCGTTAAAGACACATTTGAAGTCAGAAATGGGGGGAAAAAAAGATCTGTAACTGAAACACATGTTAATCCTCCACCGGCGAGTATAAAACGTGAGAAGTAAACTTGGTGGATAAAAGAAATAAAAAATTTCTGAAATTTATTCGCTTTTGGACGTTTTCTGTGCCCTGTTTTTATTTACTTCAGACAATTTGCATGTATACAGAAAGCTCAGTCTCCTTCTGCCACGTGATAAGAAAGCCGGCATGTAATATTCATACTCTCGAAAGGTATTAAGAACAAGAACTGCTTCTCAAAAGAATATGTCATTGTTTTCCGAAGAAATATTTTCTTGGCCAGCTGGAGCTATATTCGTAGTAGCCAGAGCTGTTGGGAGAAATGTCTCGTGCTGTACGTGTGGATAAATCATGACATTTTCTTCAATCTTTAAACGTGCATTTCAAAACATGCAGTACGTGTCTTTCTACACAATGAAGTCTAAGTGGTTTGGATATCGATTCTTTTATAAAATTTGGTAAAAAATAATAACTTGCATTTTTTTCCTTTTGTGTTATAGCTTTTAAAGAACAAGATAATTCAGAAATTAACATAAATTTAAAATATTTAAATGTCAGTTATCTGCAAGAAATGGTAAGATGATTAACAGAAAAACGAAGAAAATCATGGGTTATATCTTAAAAGAAATATTAAACGTATATGTCAGACTTCGCCTTCCCGAGAGTTTTAGATGAATATGCATTTCCAAGCCTTAATCTTCGCCATAACATGGCAAGTGTTGCTACTGCAGAAAACACGAGATCTTAGCTTCCACGCGGTCTCGTTTACCGGTAGTTTTCAGCGTGTTTCCGTGTTTATCTTGCAAAGTTACTCAGTGAAAATTCGTATAAGATGCTGAGGAAGTTAAAAGCAGTAATAATGAAAGTTATTTTGTTTTTTTGCATTTTTATTAGCCCAATGGGGGCGTTTCACTTTTCAAATAGCTGCCACCAAATATTATCGCCCTGTATTATATTTAAAGAAATTAAATAATGAAGAATCTACATAAATGTATGTATGTTTCACGCATAAATGTATGTATGTTCTTTTTTCTACACATAATATTTAAACACAAAAAAAAGTAGTATTAGCTGCGTTCAGAGTTTTTTCTTCCCCGTCTAATTCCATCTAACATCTAATGTGGTTTTACGCACTTTGTTAAAATTACTTGAAAGTAGGAACGTTACGACTTTTCTTTCGTCTCATGCATAATGTGAAAGGGAAAGTAAAATATGTTGTCATAAATTAAGAAGTTCTCCAAGTGAATTATTCTTGGAGCAAACTGAGAAAGAAAACGCCAAGATAAATTTTTGAATTTCTTCGTAAATTTCGCAGCAAATTTTACATAATTTGATATTTAGGCATAATTTGAGTCGTAAAATCGAAATATGGAAAACAAAGGGTGTGTTCAAAATCGTAAAAACAAACTTGTATTTAGCGTAAATATATTGAAACAATCGATTTCGAGGTCAGCTAAAGGTCCCTCCTCATCAGGAGAAAGAAATACCTAGAAAGAAGAAAAATAAAGGGAAGGAGTCTCAGAAACACGTGGTCCTTATCAGCACTGCACGTAGTTATAAAATGATTTTTAATCAGAGTTACACTGGCCGCCTACTTTTACTGAGCCAGGCTATCTGATCAAACATCTAACACAAAGGACAAGAAAAAATTAGCGAAGTTAAAAATAGGGAGCGTGGGGCAAATCACCTTCACGCTCAAAATCTGAACTTCGATAAATGGAAAGCAACCACTGAACGGAGTTTTATACCCTCTGGTAGTACCAAACGCGAGGAGGTAACGCCATCTATCGGCAAAAATAACTGAATTACGATAGTAGAATTTTAAAGGCATAAGGAAGCGTGAAGGTGGGCGTTGAGCGTGAAAGTGAATTTGCCCCACACTCCCTATTTTTAACTTCGCTACTTTTTCCTTGTCCTTTTTGTTAGATGTTTGATCAGATAGCCTGGCTCAGTAAAAGTAGGCGGCCAGTGTAACTCTGATTAAAAATCCGTTTATAACCACGTGCAGTGCTAATAAGGACCACGTGTTTCTGAGACTCCTTCCCTTTATTTTTCTTCTTTCTAGGTATTTCTTTCTCCTGATGAGGAAGGACCTTTAGCTGCCCTCGAAATCGATTGTTTCAATATACTTACCTAAATACAAGTTTGTTTTTACGATTTTGATTGTTACATTAGCGTGCTTCTCTTCTAGTCTAAATGGTATGTTATATCAGAAAAGTCCGACTTGTGTCAAAATACTTATATTAGAACAACGCTATATATAAATCTAATATAAATCCTAAGTCGCACTGTCCAAAAAACGTAATTTGAATTCTGTCAATCGACCCAATAGAACAAGAGATATGTAACTGTCCTAATTTGTTTTTTCGCAATGTAGGTATGTTGAGACGTCATGAAAATGTCCATTTTTAATCGATTTTTAATCCGTTCTAGAACCCGTTTTGGAGAAAAGAGTCCTTAATTCTGCCCGCATGTTCAGAACGTCGCGTTAAAATTACGCATAATGGTTATTTCTGTTGAAATATGATACCCGAGCTATTTCGTGCTTACAATACTTCATTTTCTTTGTACAAAGAAAAGAAAAATTTAACCTGAAGTATAATTTAATACGAACTATTAATAATGTTTACTGTCAACGAATTATAATTTGAAAATAAATTAAATTTTTAAGCCAAATCACTTTCTATATAACGCTTTGCTAACTATTTGCCACTTCAATGTGGAAATTAAGGAAATATCTTTGATATGGATTTCGACTAGAAAAATAAAGAGCAGATGAGAATGTTGTTTTTCACTTCTACCAAATAGCAACTAATCAAACAGAAGAAAAATTTACCACGGGCAATTCCCTTCTGAATTAGAAAAGCGTGATATTTTAAATCCTTACTTAAACAACGAATTATGAAAAGGTACTTTTAAAAGATTTATAGAAAATACATATCTGCGTATCTTTCAAAATTTAATCCGAAACACTCTGAGGATTTTTAAGAATCTTAATATCGTACTGATGAGATTAATAAATTTTAAGTGGCACAACTGGAATCATTACGTCTGAAGTGTCATTTCGTGTTTGGTAATAAATCCTTTTCAAGTCGGAAATCGCATAACATCTCAGTGCTCCTTCATTCATTTCCTAGAACTATTTTAAGCAATCATTACCCTAAATCTCTGAATGGATGAAACAGAAAATTCCCCGAATGGGGATGCGTTTTAAAATTAATTTTCCCAAACTAACTTTCTCCAGCTTGTCCAATCCAAATAAACAATGGTTTTTTACCAAGTATGTTAGAAACATCTTTCATTAAAAAAATCCTGCATATGTTTGTAAAAATTATCAGTTGGAATAGCGCACACAAAGATTCGTCAAGATATCCTGATAATATTGCTCACTATCTTAGCGTACATAATCAGTCCACCTCAGAATATTCTCCTAATTTCCCGATAGTGAGAGTGGCCGAGCGGTAAAGACGGATTGGAATCTCGGCGAAGGTGCTGATTGCATGGGCGTTTTCGTGGTTTTCCCATATGTAACGTGTATACGAGCCAGTTTTAAAGTCCTCTACGAAGGCATTCTTTCTCTGACAGATAGCCATCCAGTGTTTTGCCATAATCAAATATACAAAACCAAATCAAGCTCGATAGCTAGTCCTGGAATAGCCCCCCCCAGTTCTCGCCATTTCGCTACCAAAGCGTACTGCATGTTAGGAGAATTTACTTATGATAACCTACAGCTACGACAAAATCCTAAAGTTTCCCCCACTGTTAACAGTCTTACTATTTTTTTAACAGCTTTATCTTTAAATACCTTATTAACACCCGAAGGCATAATATTCGGAAAACCGACATTTTGTCCGAATCACTTTTCAAATTGTTGCTACGAAATCTTATCCCAATGAGTTAAAGGAATTAAATAATGGAAAATGTATTCACCTATGAATGTCCCTCTATTGTGAATAAATGAGCCCACCTGCAGCTACGAGTATCAAATTTTACATACTCGTTATGCTCTATGCCAACATGCGCATGTGGAAATCTGAATTCTGAATTTCGAATTTCATGTTTTTATTTATTTAATAATTTAAGGAATTTTCGATTAACAAAATCAGTGACTTGAAAGCGAGCAGTGACAAAACTGCTCGAAATGTATTTTTTTTAACTTGCTTGTACGAAGAGAATGAAATATTGTAATCACGAAAAATTTCAGGTATCGTATTTCAACGAAAATATCCATTTCAACCGCTTTCGAAACCAATTGAACGATATTTTTGCATTATATCTCTACGTACGGAAAGAGTAAAGGACTGTTTTTGGCAAAAAGGATTCTAAAATGGATTTAGAAGAGATTATTTCTTGATGTCTGTACATACTAAGTACCGTATGTATGAATCTCGCATAGCTCAAGAAAGAGTAGCCTTAGAACGTTGAAATTTTGCACAAGGACTGATATAATATGCAATTGTGCACCTCCGTTTTTCGTTGCCAATCAGATTCATGTATTCCCACCCTTTTACCTAGCTAGGTGAGCGTAGTTTTTATTGTTATATGTTGGTAAAATGTGCATTTTCGGCTTTAAAAGTAATAGAATTATGTAGTTTTTTTATGTTCTGGTTGAGATTTTTGCCTTTAGATAATCTACATGACCATTATATGTTTACATTTGGAACTTAGCAGAACAGTGAATTAAGTAAGTTTCTGCACCTTCAATGTCTTTTTGCCGAATGGGACCAAAGGTAAACTTTAAATTTTGTGCACCGAAACATATACCTTCTTGCCCGGTGACAGAACTGCTTGTTTTTGCGTAGAAACTCTAAATTAAATTGTAACTTTTTTTTTTTTTTTTAAAATCTGATTCAACTGTATTTGGTGTTTTACGTTTTTCTGCAATACGAATTTTTATCTCTAGCTAGCCAGACTGTTGCCACTAGACAAAATGTAAGATACATATCTTTCAATTTTAATAAGCAAGTTTGTCTATTTGAAAGCCGCTGTCAGAAATAAAATAGTTTCTCACTTTCAAAGCGTTGCCATTCAGTAAAAACTAAGATGCCTTTAACTGTGAGATTTCATCTGGGAAATTACTGAGTAACAAACTAAGTAATTTTAAAGCAATAAACACAATTCTTAAAAATATTTTTTTAACTTTTTAATATTATTAATTTAAATAGAAATGAATTAAACTCATGATATTAAATCAGTAATATTATTTTTTTATGAAATTACACTAGTTATACTCATTAAAATCATTCTCGCCACATAGTTTTCTTTTTACAATAACTTTATGCAGCTGACCTATAATAACTATTTTATGCAGGGAGGTTAGTTTTGAAAGAAATAATTTAGTTGTAGAGACATTAGGTATTTTTTGGAAGCAGGCAAAATGAAAAGTTAACAATCGCCTTCGCCGGGAATCGAACCCCGGACCTCTGTAATACCGGCCCAACGTGCAGAACCACTACACCACGATGGCACGCTAAAAAGGCGGGAGAAATACCTTATATACTCCTTCTTTTAAAACGCGACTGGGGGTTTTTAGGGGACCCAATCGCCATATTCTGGTTAAGGAGAATAATCATCCAACACCCTTTTAGTTCGGGGGCCATTGTAGATACATTAGGTATTTTTTAGAAACAGGCAAGATGAAAAATGAGCAATCCTCTTCGCTGGGAATTGAACCAGGGATGTCTGGAATACCGGGCCACACCACTAAACTACGAAGGCACGCTAGGAAGGCGGGAGAAATACCTTATATAGTGAATATAAAAAAAGTATATGGCAACACCTAACACTCTATCCGCACCTCTAAACATGAGCTGTTTTTTAATATTTTGCGTTTCTGTTGTTGAATTTTATGGAGCGGTGAACGTGGTATTTAATGAATGAAGTTAAACACACAGAAAGACATTAATATAAAGAGAAAAGTTTTGTAAGCCATTTTATAAAAGAAACCGAGCACTGATACGATGAACTGAGAAAAGACAGAAAAAAAAAATATAAAAAATGTATGCGCACTTAACATTTTATTGAGAACTCAAAACATATGCTGCTCTGCTATTTAAAAAAAATGTCATTTTCTGTTGAATTTTATGCAGCGTAATTGTGTTACGTTTGGATGTTTTGTGTGTTACCTTTATTTGTTAAAGATCACGTTCATAGCACTTAAACCACATACATTTATTTCAACTGCAGTATCACAAAATATTATAAAACAGCATATCATTGGAATTTCCGATAGGCAGTCTCGTGCTCTGCAGATACATAAATCATTTTCCGTATAGTGTTGCCATTGTTCGCTTTGAAATTTTTGAGTTTGTTAATCAAAAATTCGTTAAAGGTTTACAAAATATGAAATATATAATAAAACAAATTCAAAATTCGAAATTCGGGCTTCCAGGTGCCCAGGTTCGAGTGTAGAATTCTTAGCCATTTATTCAAAATTGGATGTCTCTAGGTACCGTCGTTTTTTCACAATGCGTAAAACATACATTCATTCATGAAGATTCTTCATTATGTAATTTCTTTAAGTATCATACAGAGCTCTAATATTTATGGGCCACAATATGAAAAGTGAAACGGACATTCATAGTGAAACAATGCAAAATTCCATTCCGAAACTAACAGCCCTTGTGTGCTACCACCCCTTTGCGCTGAAAAAATGTATCAACAAGCGTGAGTCCATGGGGAGAGTTCTAACTTGCGATGGTCGGGGGGAGCATAAAACAACATAAAATACCCTCTAGTGCCATTTTAAAACCTAAATAATTTTTTAGAATAAGAATTTTTTATGAAGATGTTAACATATCGGGATTCAAAAGTAGTTAACTATCACACATGCTTTTAAATATTTCTTCGATTCTTAGCCATTTAAATTTTAAACACACTTGCCTTAGCTTACGACCTTCTTAATACACTGACTACCAATAAGTATTTGGACACCTATGCAAATGACGATATCTGCGGTCCTAAGGTACGTCACAGATTCCGCCGGTATATATCGTGCAGGAAACAGCATCGGCTTTTGTCGCATGCAAGTTGCCTCGCAGTTTGGAGCTCTCTGATTTCGAGAAAGGTATAATTATCGGGTATCACAAATGTGGCCGATCCATAAGGAACATATCTAGCGATCTGAAGTACCCAAAATCGACAGTGGCCTATGTGATTATGAAGTGGAAGGTGAGCGGTGACTGTCGGAATATGCCCCGAGTCGTCAGACCAACGAAATTGGGAGATAGAGACCGACGAGTGCTGTCCAGAGAAATTCGGAAGAACCGCACCCAACCGATGGCCTTCATCTGTGAGGAGTTTCAACAGGCATCCGAGAATATTGTTTCAATGAATATCATCCGTAAGGAAGCACATCTGCTTGGTTGGACCGTAGATCAGTGGAAACGGGTTCTTTGGAGTGACGAATCAAGGTTCACCCTTTACCGTTCAGGTGGAAGGGTTTGGATCTGGCGTCTACCTGAAGAACGTCTCCTGCCAGAATGCATTATGCCAACAGTCAAGTTCGGCGGAGGTGGAATTAAGGTCTGGGGGTGTTTCTCGTGGTATGGGCTGGGACCCTTGGTCCCCATTCATGGTAAGCTCAACTCCGATGCCTATTGCACTATTTTGGATGACAATGTGCTTCGTACGTTATGGCAGTTTTACGGGTTGGACCCCTGATATTTTCAGGACGACAATGCCAGTTGTCATGTTTCGGCGTTAACCAAGGCTTGGTATGGTGCCAATGGAGTTCATCGAATGGACTGGCTTACCCAGAGTTCAGACCTGAACCCTATCGAGAACCTCTGGGACGAGTTGCATCGCTGAATCCAGGGGTGCACTACCCGTGCAAAATCGGTGAAGGATTTTCTATGTCTTCTCTAAGCCGAGTGGAAGAAAATACCACTAGCTATCATACAAAGACCTGTGGATAGTATGCCCCAGAGGGTCCACGCTGTAATTACCTCTCGCGGAGGCTCTACCAACTATTGATTTTGAATAAAGTTAGTTTTTTTTTCTATCACAGGTGTCCAAATACTTATTGGTAGTCAGTGTAGGTTCATCCTGAAAAGAAACATTAGTTATTTCAGAAAAGGCGATACAAGAAGGAAACCTCAAAACGAATGTACTAATTTAGTTTAACTGCTGACGGTTAATTTATTCATGAGGTTTAAATATGCAAGGAATAGTTAAGTATATCATGCGCTACTGCTTTTGCTAATCGGAATTTTCAGCAGATGGCTAAATTTAACTACAAAAAATTCTTACTACTGAGATTAGGTAATGATGATAAAGTAAAGCAATATCAATATAATAACAATAATAAAAATTCAGTATTTATTATTATTATAATTAGCTTCTTTATAAAATTTACTTTCTTGGTTGTGTTGAATAATACTTTTGTTCTTCAATCCGAGACATTTCCAAGCATTTCTGCTAACATCTAAACAAATATAATTTTCTACCACTCATGTATAAAATGATTATACATCTCTGCAAGAACATGCCCTTTTATTTTTTTATTTTACAAGGAAAGAGAGGAATACCCCGTAGAACCCGTTTTAAAGGAAACTGGCTTGTTTCCGTTTTATCCATGGCAAAACCACAAAAACGCCCATGCAGCCAGCTCGAACTCAGCTCTGAACTCTCATTCTTCAGCGGATTTTACCGCTCGGCCATTTCTGGGCCATGCCTTTTAATTTCATCTGTGAAAATAAAATCATTTAACGAATTAAAATCATGCAATTGTTAACTAGGGTGGAGTGAAAAATGCAAAACATCGTTTTATTAAAATTGTTTATTTCTTGACCCAACAAATGGTTCTGTTTGATGAAAATACGCAGGAAAAAATTGCAGATGAATCGCTTGTCATCTTAAGTTGCACATCAGTTAAATAAAAGATAATATTGTTACGAAATGTACAGGCGTGGTAAGATAGCTTCTCCGCAAAGCAATTTTAGGGTTGCCATGAAATGGCAAGGGAAGGCAGGGTAGCCACATTTGGCGAGAAATCTCCCATTTGGCGACAAAATTGGCGATATGCCATGGAAGGATGGAGAACCTTCTGGAACGAATTCTTACCGGTTTTGCCCAGAATGTTCTCGGACAGAAGCCGAAAACTATATAAACCCTGCTGGTCCGCAGTTAGTTAGTGTGTGTGTGTGTCTCGTATAGAGTGCGAGTTAGTTAGTATCGAGTTGGTGTCTCGTCGAGTCAATCCCTACGGAGTCGATCGAGTTGACAGCCGGGCAGCGAGTGCCGAGTGGGTCGTCAAGTTCACCGAAGGAGTTTCTTTGTGTATCGCGGCTAGTGCGTCGTCGAGAGAGCGTGTTGAGCTCTGGGAACGACTCAACCAAAGAGTCGGGGGCCGTGCTCTGTGTGTCGACGAGTACATCACGAGTTGTAGCGTGGAGAGACTCGAGAGTACGTGGAGTTCCGAGAACGACCGAGCAGAGTCGGAAGCTGTACTGTGGTGCTTTGCAGTGAAGCTGTCTCCACCGTTCTAGCCTGATAACCTGAAGGCTGTGTCACTGATTGTTCCAGCGAGTTTATAGATCTTCGGCGACTGTAAAAGTGTTTTGGAGCTGTCCTGATTGATATTGGTAAATAAAGTGTGTTTCGATATTTCATCAAGTAGTATTGTCATTATTAACTCCAAATCTACGAACCCGGAAGAAAAAAAAAACAACATTAATGAAAACATCGAACTATTTTTAACAATATTTTTTAATGATTTTTTTACAACAGTTTTGTTTCCTGACCCAACTTATGGTTACTATTGGTAAAAAAATCCCAGTAAAAATGTTCCAGTTTAATCACTCGTTCTCTTAGGTTCCACAAAAGAACCAAAAAAAAAATGCATCTTGATGTCGAACTTCGTAAATACGTAACGGGACTTGATTCGATTGAGTATGAATCTTCGAAGTAGATCCATCTGTTCTCATCTGTTGATCCCTAGCTTCTGCACCCCCCATGTACCAATGACGCTACTTTTACCAGTCTCACATGTGTCTCTACTGCTTGAGAATGGCAAGGGAATAGGAAATATTTCAAACTGAGAACCGCTTCTAATAAATCTTATGTCTTCGTTGCTGAGGTACAAAATAGCCGGTAGTTCCAAGGGATTTTCCCAGGGAATCATCTCAAAATACTTCTCTGCTTTGAAATTTAATTTGGGAAGGACAAATTTCGAATTTTCCCCATCCAGTCAGATTTTCTTGCATTTAGTACTCTTCCCAGGCCAAGTTCATGAATATGTGCTCGTTCATCTTACAGCATCGCTAGTAGAATGTTTTCAGAGTGAGCATAATAACAGTACCTCTGAATAACTTTGTGAACGACTGCCTTGCGATTTTCTGACAAGAATGAACTTTTCTTGATCATTATGTGCTCCGTGTGTAGCTCTCGGGATTTTCTTTATTTCAAACCAGAACGGTGCATAAAATTTTATAACATACTCAACTAGTAGCTTCAAATCGTCTGTTGGTTTGACGATTGATACATAAAGACGAAAAATTCTGTTGACTGTAGTCAGCCATCTTGAGTGGACTAGCTTCCCAGGGATCTTGTTTACCAGGTCTGAAGGGCACTTCTCCGAGGATACTGCCTTGGAAATATGAAGGAGGTATTTTTTGTCAGTGCGGAAGTCGTTTTCGCCAACTTCAGATGGATCAACTGGAATAGGGACATAACCTGTCACGGAAAGGGTTTCACACATTTTCAATGATTTTTCTATTGCTCCAGAAAACTGTTGTGGTCAGATAAATTTCCATCAGTCTTCTGGAAAATATGACGAAGAGGCAATTCATTGCTGTGCTACAAACACGCAAACAATGCAGTTTATGACCAGCAAAGATCTAAAAAAGATGCACTTCCAGTTGACCGCCATATTAGTCCTACATAAACAACAATTCATAAAGCAGGACTGAGAAAACACACCTAAAAACCAACTAATTAACAATAAAAAGTTACTGAAAAATCATGTAAGCCACGTGATTGCTTACCCCAAGCCAGAACCAATAATCAGATTAGAAACCATTCTGCATCTAATAGCATATTATGGCATTAAATTGGTATTTTGGTGTGTGAAGCAATTTATCGCCATAATAACGGCGCGGCGCCTATAACAAAGTAATTCATGAAAAAAAAAAGCATAAAACCGTTAAAAAAGTCAGTTTAGCTATTCATTTGAGGTGTGAAACCTCAAGATGTCAATATTTTGGGCTGAAATTTGAACACAATTTTTTCTAGCTTATTTGGAACCATGTAATGACTCAGGCAATATGAATTTAAAAAAAAAAGTTTTTTCGCTCCACCCTCGCTAAAATAGTCCCTTAACTCAAATACGTATTCACGTCATATGCTATTTGGATTTCTTTGGTGTTGCATAAACATCATCCGAAATTCATATATGTATATAGGAAATGAAGAGTAAACACTATTGTAATTTCGAGACTGATTAAAAGTTAATTCACTAGAAAAATGAGTTAAAAACACTACCAAAATGAAACTTAGTAAAAATGTATTGAATTATAAAAATTAAAAATATAAAAATTAAAAATACAAGGACAAAATAAAATAAAATATTTTTAATTCCAGGAAAAAAAGGCTACCTTTTCAAGCAGAATAAGTCCTTTTCGATAAAGTCGCCAATAATTAGGAAATTAGATCGCGTTTCGTCTCTTCAGTAAATCTGAATAAATCTTGTTCAAAAATGTAATTTAATAGTGCTAAGAGATATTTTAATTCGATTTTAAATCAAGCATACGAAACATTTATTTTCAAACACACAAAAGAAATTCCCCGACGTTATCCGCCATTCAGAAAATCGAGAAAACCGGATTGCTAGACAAAAGAAAATTGATAAAGTTTAATTATTATAAACTAAGTTGGGTAAAGCATGTGAACCCCCAAAAATTGTATATACATGGTTTAGTATAGACAACTTACAAGAATCTATGTATTTTCAAATTAAAATACAATTTTATAATGTCTTACGTAACATACAATGATTACAAGAGCCAAAAATGAAATTTCTTTTTTTGTATTTCTGCAAATGCGTCTTTGATCGGCCATATTTCTTTTCAAAAAGGAATTATAGTTGAAACATCGTGCTGAGGACGCTTAGGTTTCTAGTACTAGATGCATGGTTTGTTTGATCTGCCAACTGGTTCTACGCTCGCCATTAACAGAATCTAAATTGGCGAGAGAATTTTGACAAAGAAGAAGTATGATTTGTTGTTGACGAAGTTAGTCGTATAGTGGTCACACTTATAGTGGTGCTGTAGAGGATGAAATTGGTAAGAATGGTTATTGTCAGGGCATTTCAGGACAGAGAATTTGAAAACAGTGTAAGAGCCGGAGTTTTAAACAAATAATTTAAAACTATATCTGGCTAAATGTCAAGAAAACAGAAAATAGAGGGAGAATTTAAGTCAAAGATCTTCACTTGAGTAGCTTCTTTTGAGACTTTAAAACGGTATTGTCTTGCTGTTGACAGGATAGTTGTCAAATGTATATACAGCAGTATAATTTATATATCGAAGTCGTACAGTAACTTGTATGGTGCTCAAGGCTCATGTCAAAAGACAGGCACGGTCTTTCATCCCTTGCCACGATGTATTTCGTGGGCTTGTTCTAATGTTACTGTCAGACAAGTGAGATAAGTCACAATAACAACAACTGAAAAATTTACACCCTCCTTAATAAACTATGGTAACCCAATGTCCATTAACGGCTACATCTTTGAAATATTTTAGGAATTTAAATACCCGGGAACTATAATTAATGACAAAAATTAGAGTAAAAATTGATAATAGAATTAAAAAGGCGTATAAATGCTTCTTTGGACTGAGAAGGCAGTTAAGATCAAATCTTGTAAATCGCAAAACGAAACTACGAATATATATATATAAGATACTAATACTCTCTGTTTTACTTTATGCAAGTGAAACGCGGGCTTTAAATAGAGACATACAAGGCTCACTGGACACGTTTGAGATAAAACTTCTCAGAGTAGTTTTTGATCTAGTACAGGAAGAGGGACATAACTTTGAACGCTACTGGCTATATAGGCAACCACAAATAAAACAAATCATCAGCAGTAATAGATTAAAATGGCGATCATGTTTGGAGAAGGCCGAAATTTAATCCCTCTTGACATTAAAAAAAACTGAGGGATACTGAGCTAAAGGAAGACCACTGACTAGATGTTCAGAATAGCTTATTCTAAACGAACCCATCTTCATGTTTTGGACTGTTCATAATTATTTTCTTTAATTCATATACCTGTAGCATGACAGCTAACATATTTATTGAGTTCATCAGCGATCTTTGTGTGCTTAGTTTAACCCAAAAATGACGCTTCCGTAGCTGTAATATATATATTCCATGCAAAACTAAAGCTATTCTTTGACGTACTTGTCAAAGAACATCTTTATTTATTTTCTTTAATCAAATCTTTTGAAAACTGATTATATTCTTTCTAATACTATAATAACAGTATCTCCAGCATATAAATAAAAGCGTATTCAAGCAAAAAGTTTCGAAGTTGGCAACAGAAATGGTGTTCTTAGGCTATATCCGAAAAAATCTGATGTGTACAGCACAAGATTTCCTTGTACGGAATATTAAATTATATGCATTTTTTCTTGAATTTCATTTAAACTTATTGGATTGAATTAAATCTACGTCGATAGCGTATAAACCACATTAGAATAAATTCACTTTTTAAAATTCACTATATTTGTTTATCATAGCGACACCCTGTCGCTAGGTTCACTTAGCAGCGTTACATTTCTTTCATATTGTAACTCAGAATGCACAAAATTTATATCAGTTGAAGAAAAAAGTAACAGGTTTTCACATGCGATTCAGTATTTCTCATTCAATTAATTGTTCAAATTTCGCGACAGGGCAAAAGTATATAAAATCTCAAAATGTATATATATTAAAAATTACGAAATAAATCTTAAACACTTATTTCCTGGAATAAATTCCAGAATGGATTAAGGGTGATTTAATTCGCAAGGCGTTATCTTTGTTGTTGCGAAGCTTAGTTTTTCTAGATTGGCAAAAAATCCGCTATACTGAATGTTTCAAATGCAAACAAACATGGCCGCCATGGAAAAATAATTAGGCTTAGCCTCACTTAAATAACTTTTAACCCATTAGCCACTGATGTTGCGTTGACGCAACGGTCAAAATAAATGCGTATATAAATATAACTACCTAAGATATTTTATATCAGCAGATGATTTTGTGTAGAGAATATTATGAAGATTATTTCTGCAAAAAATGTTGCCTTCAACAATCATTTTGTTTATAGTAATTAATCTCATACTTTAAGCAAAATTTAAGCAAAATTTTCGACCGGGTATTTTTGCTGAAAATATTTAACGAAAGAATCGCCGTCTTTATGAGTGATCTATTTTTAGTCAAGGTCACCGTTTATCAGAACATTACATCAGTCAGATGTTTATAGTTGTGTTGGGAAGGGAGGGAAAACAGGTGTTGCGTTGACGCAGCAGAAAACGGGTAGTCAATCTCCTTTTTCACTCATTCTTTTCGATGTTCTGGTTCATGTTCTGGTAGCTTAAAAATGCCCAGAACGAGGTATCTTACATTAGAAAAAGGCCCTTCAAAGATTTTTTGATGAAGAAACAGATGATGATAATGTTAATAATGACCAGAATGAAACTGATATTGTTGTTGTTCCCCCAGAAATTGCAGAGGCTAGTGACGAAGAAAGGAATGGGAATGTTTTAAATAATTGTTAAGGCCGGAGTGATTTGGCAACCACGATGAGAGAAAACGACAACGTGGTTAGCTAGCTGCCATTATTGTTCTTGACTGCGTGCTGGGAGGTGCACCTATGTGATGGCAAGAGTGCCCATCCAAGCAGGAATAAAGCTACAGTCCATTAAATCTTAGTGTTTGTGTTTCATGAGTTCTTTTATTTTCGAACATATTGTGGTCCGTCGAGCCGGAGGAAGATTAGTGCCTGTGGATGAAGTGCTGGTTAAAAAGCTTAAAGGTGAAGTGTTAAATTGATCAAAAAGTGTGATATGTTACTTCGCATTCGACAAGATAATTAAAAACTAGTGTGTGATTGGACTTAGAAATTTCGGTTTCATTTGGATTACCTCAAACGGAGGTAAGTGAATTTGCTCATATATGTTCGGTATTATTAATTAACGTTAATTATTGAAGCAGTTTTAATTAAGAAAAGAATTTTAAAGTCAAGTATAGCGAAAGCAACTTCAGATTTCGAAAAATATACTTGTGATGAATTTCAGTTACAATTCTTTGAAAATAAATGTGCAAAATTTAATAATGAGTGTTCAGAGATTTTTGATAAATTATTTGTAGTAGTAGATGAAAACGAGTTTGACAAATATGTAACTGAACAGCAAACTGTTCAAGAGAATATTGATACTTTGTGGGTTAAGGTTAAACGGCAAAAGTCAAAATTTAGTGCTAAAGATGCAAGTAATGTAAAGATTGAAAATACCAGTGCACAAGGTATGTAATAACCTAAATTAAACTTGCCATCTTTTAGTGGAAATATTCAAGATTGTTTAAGCTTTCGAGATCTTTTCATTTCAAGCATTCATAATAATAATGTATTTTCGGATTCCCAAAAGCTCTCGTATTTTTAGTTATCGCTTCATAGCGAAGCAGCTAGGATTATTCAATCAGTCACAATTTGTGACAGTAACTATAAAATTGCTTGGGATTTTTTAGAAGAGAGATACTCGAATAAACGTGATCAGGTTTTCGCCCAGATAAAGCGTTTCATGTCAATTTCTCCCATACAAAATGAAAGCTCGTCTTCTATTTTAAAATTAGTAGACACAATGAATGAAAGTGTAAGGTCTTTGGAAATATTAGACCAAAAAATAGAGGGAACATTTCTTGAATATATTTTGCTGCAAAAATTGGATGTTTCCCTCGTCTTTGGTGGGAAAGAGATTCAAAAACAAGTGAGTTACCTAAATTATCTGAACATTTCTAAAAAATCATGCTATAAATTTGCAGTCGTCAGAGTCATCTAATGTGTTTAATGCAAAAAAGGGTCAACCTATTCAAAAGGTGACTGCCTTGGTGTCAAATGTTAAAGGTCAAGATTTTAAATGTATTTGTTGTAAAAGTAACAATTTTCACAAGTTGTATAAATGTAATTCTTTCTTGAAAATGACTGTAAGTGAACATCTTGAATTTGTTAAGAAACATAAATTACGCTTTAATTGCTTGGATTTTAATCCGACTTATTCTGCAAAGAACTGTCGTTCAGAATTCAGCTGTTCAAAATGCATGAAAAAAACACCATAGTTTACTGCATTTTCCCAATCAAGACATTTCGCATTCACCTGCTACCATAGCGAGTTGTGTGGGGAGGGAGGAAGCATAGGCTAATAATTCTGACCCCCCCTTTAGTAGACAACTCGGAGCTGAACGATGACGCCAGATGTTTTGAAATCTTATCTAATTGCAACCAAATAAACAATTCGGAATTTATTGGTTCGTCTATAACTGCTTCACAAGTGATTTCGAAGGAGGTATTGTTATCTACTGCTATTACTTATGTTAAAGATTCTTGCGGGAATTTTATTGCTTGTCGAGCTTTACTTGACTGCGGAAGTCAGTGTTCGTGTTTCACCTATGATTTCGCTAATAGGCTTGGAATAAAAGGGAGTAAAATTAACATATCAATTTCATGTTTAAATGGAAAAGCTCTATCGGTAAAATCCAAGCTTACTGCTGTGATATCAAACAAGCGTGATTACCACCGTGATCTTGAATTCTTTGTTGTACCTAAAATTAATGATTTAGTATCAGTGAATTATTTTAAATTTTCATTTTCACAGCTTCCGCAAAAGATCAAACTAGCGGATCCTCATTTTAACAAATCCCAGAAAATAGATGCCTTGTTAGGTGCAGAATGCTTTTGCGAACTACTGAAGGCAAATTCATCCACGAAATTCTAATTTAAGTCTTCAAAATTCCGTATTTGGATACATTGCTACCGGTGTAAATGTTGGTTCAAATTCAGGCAATACGATTCAGTGCGGATTTATGAAAGTCGAAGAAGACTTAAATTCACTAATCAAGTCCTTTTGGGAAAATGAGGCTGTTACAGAATCTCTCAAAATAAAAAATAAAGAAGAAGTAGAATGTGAGGAGCATTTTATGAAAACCCATCAGAGGGATATTGAGGGTAGATATGTAGTGATTCTACCAATAAGGAAAGATGTTAATTTGGGTGATTCTTCGCAATTAGCCACCCAACGGTTAAATAATTTGTGGAAGAGACTAGACAAAACCCCTGACATGTCTAGGATGTATTGAGAGTTCATGAGTGAATATGAAGCGTTAGAGCATATGCAAAAAATGCAGAGTGTGACGGAAACTCCCAAATACATAATGCCTCATCATGGTATTTATAAGGCAGAGAGCAGTACAACTAAGTTACGAGTGGTTTTCGACGCATTGGCTCCTTCATCGTGTGGTTTTTCATTAAACGACTGTTTGATGAATGGAGGTGTAGTTCAAGATGACCTGTTTTCTATCTTGCTACGATTTAAAAAAAAAAAAAAAACAAGGTGGCTTTAACTGCTGATATATGTAAAAATGTATCGGAAGATTCGTATAGATCCTGAGCAACGCAAACTTCAATGCATACTTTGGAAAAATACGTTGAATGATGCATCTAAACTTTATCAATTACTTACGGTAACATATGGAACAAAATCAGTACCTTTTTTAGCAACAAGAGTGTTGAAGCAGTTAGCCTTAGATGAAAAGGATAAGTATCCATTGGCTTCTAAAACGACATTCAACGATTTATGTTGATGACATTTTGTCTGGTGCAGAAGATGTCACCTCTGCTGTAGAATTGCAGCGGCAGTTAATAGACATGCTACAATCTGCGAAAATGGAATTGCACAAGTGGTGCTCAAACGAAAAAACGCTTTTAGAACAAGTTCCATTCGAAAAACAAGAGTATCGTTCTAGAGAATCTTCACGAAGCACCGTAAAGACTCTGGGTTTAAGATGGAATCCAGAAGAAGACTCTTTTAGTTTTACTGTGCCTAGTTCCTCAAAACTCTGTACAAAACGCACGGTTTTGGCAGATATTGCTAAACTGCGGTTTTGGCAGATATTGCTCCCTCGTTACACTCTAATAGAATCAATTAAAGAAATTGAGCTCCACTGTTTTGCTGATGCTTCAAAGTTTGGATATGGTGGAGTAGTTTACTTGCGCCGTGTCTCTAAAACTGGGAAGTGACTTTACTTTGCAGCAAATCTCGAGTATCGCCTATCAAAGTATTAACCATTCCTCGTTTGGAGTTGTGTGCAGCAGAGCTCCTTTCCAAACTTGTGTGTAAGGTAATAACATCTTTGAGGTTATATTTTGACAAAGTTATTCTGTACACAGATTCAACAATTGTGTTAGCCTGGATTGCTACCTCTCTTCAGCTTCTAAAAGTGTTTATGTCAAATAGAGTAGCTCGTATCCAAGAGCTAACTAAGGATTTCTGCTGGCAACATGTCAGAACCGCAGACAGTCCCGCTTTTCCAAACTTGTGTGTAAGGTAATAACATTTTTGAGGTTATATTTTGACAAAGTTATTCTGTACACAGATTCAACAATTGTGTTAGCCTGGATTGCTACCTCTCTTCAGCTTCTAAAAGTGTTTATGTCAAATATAGTAGCTTGTATCCAAGAGCTAACTAAGGATTTCTGCTGGCAACATGTCAGAACCGCAGACAATCCGGCTGACCTAATTTCTCGTGGTCTGAGACCGGAAATTATTGCTGACAACTCCATGTGGTTTCAAGGACCAACTTTTCTGCATCAACAGGTCATTAATTATAATAGTGTTAATAACAACTTTGAAAATTCAAATGAGAACTATGTGCGCGAACTGAAACTTATTTCTAATGTAAATTTGACAGTAACTGTTAAAAATTCTCTTTTGGATTATGTTTTTAGTATTACTAATTGTTATGCTAAATTAATTAATGTTTTTGCTTATGTTTTAAGATTTATAAGAAATTGTAGGTCCAAGGAAAAACAAGTATGTCATCTGACAGTAGATGAGGTTTCGTTAAGCGAAAATAAATTACTTTCCTTAGTCCAACGTCAAAGCTTTCCTGAAGAATTCAAGAGCTTAAGTAACAAAAGGGAAGTATGTAAAAATAGTCAGTTAAAATTTTTATGTCCCTTTTTAGATGAATCTCAAGTTATTAGTGTAGGTGGTAGATTGCAGGAAGCTAACTTGCCCTTTAACACCAAGCACCCTGCTGTTCTGCCAAAAAATCATAAACTGACTCATTTAATTATGTTACACTACCATATTCGAAACTTTCATACTGGAGCACAAGCGCTCTTGCATAGTGTTAGAAAAAAATTTTGGACGATAAGTGGACGTAATCTTGCTAGAAAGATAGTAAGAGAATCTGTTACGTGTGCCAAGGTAAAACCAGTATTGCTGGATCAAAAGATGGGAAATTTACCATTAGAGAGACTGAATCCATCCTTTCCCTTTAACCATACTGGTGTTGACTTTTGTGGCCCTTTTTGTATAAAGTATACAACTCAGAAGAAGAGCGTAGTGCACAAGATTTATGTTGCAATTTTTGTTTGCCTCTTGACTCGTGCAGTCCACCACGAGATTGTTTTAAATTTGTCTACAGAATCATTTATTGCAGCTTTAAAACAATTTATTTCTAGAAGGGGTAAATGCTCGTCCTTATTTAGCGATAACGCTCGAAATTTTGTTGGGGCTAGCAATGAATTGAAGCGACTCTACAATTTGTTGAAATACCCTGATGAATTCTTAACCAAATATCTAACATCGGAAAGAATTCATTGGAAGTTTATCTCTCCCAGGGCTCCTCACTTTGGAGGTATCTGGGAAGCAGGTGTTAAGTCGTGTAAGTTTTATCTTAAGCGGGCATTTGTGAGATTGATTTTTACATTTGAGGAGTTTCTTACAATTTTGAATCAGATTGAAGGAATTTTAAATTCACGTCCAATATCCCCTTTGTCAAATGACACCAATGATTTAGAAGCTCTTACACCGGCACACTTTCTAGTCGGGCGACATTTAACATCAATAACAGAGCCTGATTTAACTGATTTTTCTGATAGTTCTTTAAAGCGCTGGCAGCGCACTACTAAAGTAACGCAATATTTGTGGAAAAGATGGCAAAATGATTACATCGATCATTTACAGCAACGGTTTAAGTGGTATTTATCTAAGGATAACGTTAAAAAGGGCACTATAGTTTTAGTAAAGGAAGACAACATGCCCACTTCGACTTGGTTACTGGGTAAAATAGAAGAGGTAATTTATGGTAAGGATAAAAAGGTTAGAGTTTGTATTGTAAAAACCAAGTCAGGTTTTTTAAAAAAGACCAATAACTAAATTAGCTGTACTACCAGTAGATGTTACATAAATTCATGTATATTTTCTGAGTTCGAAAATTATTATATATGCATTGTATTTTAATTTAGATGTTGTGCATTTCATGTTCTGTGGTTAATTATGTTTATTGCTTTTGCTCATGTGTATCAATTTAAATTAAGTGATATATGATTTGGACTACATGGTGATTTAAAACTGTTTAATTTTGGTCATTGTTGACTATATAACAAAGGCCCAACCTGGGCGGTATGTTAAGGCCGGAGTGATCTGGCAACCACGATGAGAGAAAACGACAACGTGGTTTGCTAGCGGCCATTATTGTTCTTGACTGCGTGCAGGGCGGTGCACCTATGTGATGGCAAGGGTGTCCATCCAAACAGGAATAAAGCTACAGTCCATTAAATCTTAGTGTTTGTGTTTCATGAGTTCTTTTATTTTCGAACAATAATGATAATGATATTTTACCGAATGATACTGCTAGGGAAGTTGAAATTCACGTAAGAAGTAAGTTTCAGCCTTCTAAAAGCAGTTATAATCATCCTAAAATGTTTAAAAAGCAGAAGACTGAAATCTCGAAGTGGATAAAAAAGAAACTGTTAGTTATGTCTCAGGAAGAACAGGAAGAAAGGGATAGAAGATAAATTGTAAATTATAAAAGACAAAATACAAGGTAAAACTAGTGCGCAGATTTTCGATTTTCTTTTTGGTTTAGACATTTACACTATTCTCGTTGAACAGACAAATATATACGTTCATCAGAAACCCAGAATTTATTCCATCTGAAGCCTATATGAGAAGATTTATTGGAATACTATTGCTTACAGGATATCATTCTTTACCTCAAGAAAAAATTTATTGGTCTTTTGATAAGGACATTTCTGTTCCTGTTGTACGAGAATTGATATCACGTTTGCAGTACAGAAATATGAAGCAGAATTTGCATTTGACAATATTCAAATTGACAATACTGATAAATTATATGAGATGAGACCGTATCTAAACTTACTAAATATCACCACTTTTTACTACTGGAAATATAAAGTCTCTTTTAGATTTAAGAAGCGAGAATGCATTATTCCTTTTGCAAACTCCTATTGAGAGTGTAGAATTAGCCAGAAATAGATCAGCAACAGGAAGACCTAGTAAATTCAGCATTCAAAAACCATTGCATGGAGATTGTAGACATTTTATCGTAAAGTCCGTTGATAACAAAAGACTTTGTTCTAAAGAGTACCATAGCCAGACTGTTTATAGATGCAAAGTATGTAATGTAGCTTTACACCATGATTGTAATCAAGCTTTTCATGCTTGAATCTTTCAAATGAAATAATCTGTATTTTTAAAGTAAAAGAAATACAACGTATATTTTAATATTAAATTAAGTATAAGTAAAATGATTTTTAGATTTATGAAACGTTATACAGCTAAAGAGTAATCCTGTGCTCTACTCAAAAGAAATATCACACGAGTACAATCCTACTCACTAAACATCCGTAGTCTTATTCCGCTGACGTTGCGAGAACGCAACACTCGCTTTTTCCACAGGTAAGAGCATTTTTTTTAAAATTTTCAATGTAAATTTATGTTATAAATGCTTAATTTAATATTTGCTATTATTTTCATGAGAAAAGAAACATTCCTGGTAGTTTTGGCTTTAATGGGTTAAGCTGTTGTTAACTCTACAAATATTGCATGCAGATGTACTAAAGTCATAAAAACCTTAACCGGAAGTTAATAACAACATAATTGAATCATTTTTAAAGCAAAATTTACAAACATATAAGAGTAAAGAAACTGAGATCACTAAGGCGGGTAACAGAGTGGGTATACAAGTATATATACATATATTTAATATACTTTTGGTGCTGCCGATTGCAACCAAAATACGAGGTGCACATCTACATGTTATAGCAGTCCTATATACAAAATTTCAATGTTTTGAGGCAACTCGTTTTTGAGTTATGCGAGATATGTACGTACGCACAGACGCTAGTAAAAATTCTCTTCAGAATTCATTTTAAACCAGTGTTATAATTTTTTTGCAGGGAAAAGAATCTTTCATTCTGTCCTTACGTACAGATTTTACGGAAAAATATCGTTAAATTGCATTCGATAGCTGTCAAAATGGATATTTTTGTTGAAATATGATGTCTGAAACTTTTCGCGATGACAATACTTCCTTTTTATTTCGTATAAGGAAGTAAAAATGTTTAGATTATATATTTCTCGCATTTGTTCAAATAAACAAAATGACGCCTTTTCAAATTTCATATTAATATCATGCAAGATATGAAAATATTTAAGATAGCGTAAAAAAGCGTAATAGCGTAAGATAGCTGCCTTCCTTGGATGTGGTAGCCATTTCTCAGGCATCCTGTCCAGAATTGAGCCCTGGCTATGGTAAAAGCGTAATCGCACACAATTTTTTTTTTTTTTTTTTTGCTTTTATCTTAGTAACGATAATGGCGAATTAGCAGCTCTCAGATAAATGATGTATAGGTACAACTTTTATAAAACATAATTTAATAATACATGGGTAATTTCTTGTCTCTCTGCAGCCGCCAAATGAAAAAAAAAAGTACTAATAAAACTCTACCGTTAGGCAATACTATATCAGTCTAGGAGGAAAATAATAATTCTTTCAACAGATACAAAGACACAAAGAATAATCTTCGGAACGAAAATATTTGTCACAAATATCTTTTCTGAAACTCATAACAGAATTACTTTTGAAGTAATTTTTACTTTGTGAAATAATAACAATAATAATAATTACTACATTGCATAATTAGAATCATAAAAATATCAAAACCATACAATATCATTAAGAACTTGTTTTTTATAATTAAAATGTTGTGGTAAATGATTAAGTGAACAGTTGGGGATATAGTAAATTTGATTTATTTCGTGTTACCGTAATTTTATAGATATTAATTAAAAACTGCCATCATGATCGCTGGGCACAAATGTTTTACAGATTGATAATCACTGCTTTGAAATAGAGCAGTAAATTCAGCTAGATCATTAAAGTGAAATTAAACCTAAGCATATCTGTGGCTGTCAAGTTCTTTGTCACCGGTGAATCCCAGACTAAGTGTCACCGACAGATCCCCGATTAGCGGTGCAGCGAATTTACGCACTTAGTTAAAGGTTGTTACTCATTGATGACACATTTTTGAGAATCGGCCGTGATCTACTGTGCGATTGTCACTAATGCTGGAAGGTAAAATATTTCTTATGGTAGCAACACTTGTCAAAGCGCTTAGATGGCAAATACATGATTGTGCATTAAAAGGTAATTAGAACGTATTATAGCAGTCCAAAAGTTTAGAAAGAACTCAGCTAGGCGCGTTTTTAACATCGAAATAAATAAGGCCAAGCTTCAACAACGCTTTCTTTTAAAAGTCAAAAACCTTTTTTCGATAAAGGAGCTAACTATCTTGAAAGGCTAATCTGCAGCAATCAATGCGGTGGATGCGATCATTTATAAAACCTATCGACTTGGGTGGAAGCGATTTATCTCCGGGTCGCTCCTGAAACAATAAAAGAATGTTTAAAGGTTCCTGGCAATCCATCTCGTGGCACTTTAACCACCATCTCGATAGCCAGCATCCATCACGGTCATATGACGAACATTCGCCGCTTGCGATCTTTAGCGTGTTTAAAAAATACATCACAATCTGGGATATTTATGGGATGTGGGACCATTGTTGTCTCAAGCAACGATTTGGTGCTTCTAGCACAGGTCAGAGTTCCTTCCTAAAATGGATTTTCGCTGTGAAATAAACTGCCGCTATATTTCTGTGAGAGAACACAGTCTAGTTAGGTAACTTCGTATAAATCAGTGGCAGAAAAATCATGATAAAAATAATACTGAACAAGAACCAAAATCTATTTGACACAAATCAAAAC
Source organism: Stegodyphus dumicola (assembly GCF_044657685.1). Lineage (NCBI taxonomy): Eukaryota > Metazoa > Arthropoda > Arachnida > Araneae > Eresidae > Stegodyphus > Stegodyphus dumicola. The sequence continues at coordinate 137,766,539 of NC_140769.1, forward strand.
AACAAATATATAGTTTAAGGCTCTTAGAATTTTTTAATAACAGCTTAATAATTGAAATAGTTCTGAAACATTATCAATTAGCAATAAGTTAAACCTATTTAAGCTTATATCATTGGTATCAACGTTTCTCAAACTTTCCTCATGTGGGGACTGCATTTATAAATTTAAATGTTTTGCAAATCATCTTACTGTTCCTTCAAACGAAGTTTGATTAGCATATGCTACTACCAGTATACTTACATTTTAAAAATACAACTGATTTAAATTCATTTGATTTTTGATAAAAGCAAATCTATATTTCTGTTCATTAATGCAAGACCGTTAGAGTTTATATAATGTTTATCTTATTAGCTAAACATTAAATAAATATTGGTACTCACAATTATGACACTATTAAACTTCTAGTTCTTGTAGTTCACAAAAATCACTTTGCAATTATGCATTAGTCCTAAAAGGTGTCAAAAAATCCCTTGTCACGAGTTTTCGTGAAAGGGACGAAGTGCAAGTTATTCAAAGCCGAAATATTGAATGAAAGTAAATCAGCTTTAATGGGTTTGAGGTCTTTACGTAAAATAATATGACAGTCAGCCTGATTTGTGGAAAAAAATTTAACCTCTGTTTAAACGCAAGTAATTTCAATTAATGAAAACCACATTTTCCTAGTACGTTCAAATTTCAGTTACAGCTCATAATCTGGCTAGCTGTTCTACTGGAAAAATTCAACACAGGTAAGCTTTGCAATCATCTGCTCGCCCAAATAGGTAATTCAATTTCCCAGCTCTGTTGTCTTTTTTCGATCACATACTACAGTTTCAATTAAGTCCCTTTTATACACAGAACGTTGTCCCTTAGAATCTGCATAATGTACTAAAAAGAACGAGTTCCGTAACTGAAGTACGAATGAACAGTAAAGATGGAAAAAAATAAATCACGTTTTAGTTTAAACTGAGGTCTCAAACGAGTCCCGCATTGTGATTTTTTGTCACTACCTTCCCGTTCTGGGAGTGGGCAATTTATGCTGCTGCTGCCTTCCTTGGATGTGGTAGCCATTTCTCAGGCATCCTGTCCAGAATTGAGCCCTGGCTATGGTAAAAGCGTAATCTGCCATCGATAGTTGGTCAGGTAGACACTTGAAAGATATGCCACCGGCAGGAGCCCGTGCGAGGAGCCCAAAATTATACAGCCTCACCACATAATACGGAGACGAGGTCCTACTAGATTTGGTCTAATATAAGCGCTCGTCCCCAGAGAGCTGGAGCTCTGCTGCATGTATTAACTCTAGAACCGGCACTGTTATGCAAATAGTAAGTTAAGATCCAAGAAACCGAAGCTTATTTAATGATCCATTTGAGGTTTCGCCTTAACCCGTTCAGGACCAGCGTCCCGTATACGCGACGCAATGATTCTGCTCCTACCAGCCTAGCGTCGTGTATACGTGACATTAAGACGGAGCGATTTATTTGAATTTTTAAAAGCCAGTAGATGGAGCTAAGTGGAGCTACTCATCTTTTATATTATCAATAATTTATCTGATTTTAAATTAAGATACTTCAGTGCTTCTCACACTATATATACATTGCAAACACACAATACACTTTCTAAACAAGATAAAACTTTTCCTGGAAATCTCATCAAGAATTATGTCGAAATTAGAATATGAAAATACTTTAAAATGCAACAAATTATTTGCATTAACTTTTACAGTTTATTACAAAATACTATTTGTGTTTTGTTGCCTTTACTTTGGACTCAATTATATAGCACAAAACTTTACTTAGTTCTCTGTTCGGATCAGCCCGTCCGTCTGCTTTTTTCCAGTCCGACATAAGCGATCATTACTTAATTAGATCAAGGCTTTTAATATGTTTACACTATGGAATACATATTTCCTTGGCTACTGGGTTTTGTGCTTTACAATTTGATCTGAAACGAATTTTTATTATCTGCGGTATTCTTCGCACAGAAGAGAAACATGCAACAACAATACGCACATAATGTTTTTCAATTTTTGCTTTCAAATTACTGTTGACATTCATTCTGATTTTTAGCCAACTAGCGGCGAGCGGTAAAGATGCTGAACACGGGTAGTTCAGTCCGAGTTTCGAATCCCGCGAACGGGCTGGCTACATGGGCGTTTTCGTGGTTTTCCCCATGTGTAATGTGTATACGAGCCAGTTTCCCTTAGAAAGTCCTCCACGAAGGCATCCCTCTCTTTAGGCAGATAGCCCTCGAGGCTTTGCCATAATCACATACACACATTCTAACTTTTAACATATTTTTTTTTCTTATCTGCATATGTCATAAAGTTTAACCTTTTGTAATGCAGTGCTTTATGTGTTTACAGATAATGTCCTTAATACATATTTTGGAAATAATCCATCGTTCCCTTCTTGGTAAGCAATAGTTAAAACATAAAAGGACTTATTTTAATAACAGAGTAGGCAACTGCCTAGGGACCCCGCATCGGCTAGGGGCTCCGCGCGTGCACTGAAGAAATTGAAAATATTGCATATGTTTAGAATGCTCTCAGCTGCAAAGTCTACAAATTTACAACATTCATGGCTTTTCGGATGTTCGAACCCGGGACCCCCTGTATGGCATTAACCTTTCTTTCTCTGGCACATTCGTTAACCTGAAAAACAGATTACTTGCACATTTATTAACCTGAAAGACAGATTACTTGTTCTTTAAAGACAGATTACTTTAAGAGTATGCACAGCTAAGGCTTTGCATGTATCTACTGCGCCCTGTGCATTATTTCAATTAGTTCAATATAGTCTACTTTTATATTCTTATCTATTATTAGTAGTATCAGAGTACGTAATATGTAGTATGAAATACTATATGTGTAATGTGTACTGTATGAAATGTCACATGTAATATATTTTAATAATAAGCTTTTTAGTATTGAGATTTTGTTCAACGCATAATTCTAATGATTTTCTAATACAAACTTTCTTGGGCTAATCTTTGGAATATGGTAATAGGCAATAAAGGTTACTACCTAGGACTTTGGGAATAATGTGAGAAGTACTCAGTTCCGATTACGCATTATTTTGTGTGAGGGAAGTGAGAGATCATGAGATATGTCATGTGATATTAATGGACGAATTACAGTTCTTTAATCGAAAAAGGGGGGAATTCTGGAAAAATATCTGCAGTACTTTATAGCATTTTGTATTTAGCTTCATTATGTGTTGTGTGAAACAGTGTTTGTTAATTTTTGGATCCCATGGCCCTATCTAAAGTGAATTCGAAATGGGTATTTAGTGGGATTGAAAGGGATAGTAATAAGTGTTTTTTTAAGGTTGTGCGAGATAGAAGTAAAGATTGCTTATTAAATTTTATTAATCAGTATATTCTACGCTGGTACAATAATAATATCTGATTGCTGTAAGTCATATGCCTGTTTGGAGGATAAGATTTTCAACATCTTGCTGTGAACCATAAGTATCATTTTAAAGATCCTGAAACAGGCGCACATACGAATACAATACAGGGCACGTGGAGTGCAATAAAAAGCGCCATTTCGAAGCATTATGATAAAGAGAATTTTGCTTTTTATTTAGCAAAGGAAGTATGGCTGAAAAATTTGCAGAAAAAATCAGTCAATAATTTTATTGAATCGATAAGAAACGTTTATCCGCCACGTAATCAAGATTCTGAAGAAGATTAGGTAAGTTAGTATTTTTAATTGTTTGAGGATATTATTTTTATGCATTGTCTTAAATGTAAGGAGTAAATAAATTAATATGGTATTATTGGAAAATTGTTATTAGCAATGATTTGGTTTAAAGTAATTAGGATTGTAAGCTAATTTTATTAATTTAATGTAAGTGCTTATTTATATTTTAAGTAGTGTTTTCTAATTTAATTATATTTTAATTAAATGATAGTTATTTTGTGAATTATATGTTTGTATCAATTTGGTATACGTTTCAGTGGAAGTAAACGTGCATGGAAATAATTTAAATATTTGACACTAAGTATTTGCAACCATTTTTAATGTTTGCGTTATAAATTCGTTGGTGACGTTTATAATAGATAATTTAGAGGTAAAAGTTTTTGGATATTTTATTTATTTTATACATGCAAATGTTCATCCTTGGAAAGGGTATATACATTTTCGCGATCAGGTACTTTCATGTATGTCCTTTTAACCGAATTTAAAGATTCACAAAATTTTCATGCATTTTCGTGAAATTTTTCTAATTTATGAGAAAAAAAGCAGTGAATTAAATAATAGTTATTTTGTGAATTATATGTTTGTAGCCATTTGGTATACGTTTCAGTGGAAGTAAACGTGCATGGAAATAATTTAAATATTTGACACTAAGTATTTGTAACCATTTTTAATGTTTGCGGTTTAGATTCGTTGGTGACGTTTATAATAGATAATTTAGAGGTAAAAGTTTTTGGATATTTTATTTATATTATACGTGGAAATGTTCGTCCTTGGAAAGGGTATATACTATTTCGCGATCAGGCAATTTCATATATGTGCTTTTTACGGAGTTTAAAGATTCACAAAATTTTCCTGCATTTTCGTGCAAATTTTTTAATTTATGATAAAATAGCAGTGTAGATGGATAAAGTTAAGAGTGTGCGCAATGCCCTTTTTGTGCAATTCTGGGATGTTTTTTTTTAAGTAAAAATAAGTCAACGTGTACATGGTTACTGTGTATGTGCAATTCTGAAAAACGTGGCAAGGAGTTTGCGATTCTGCACTTTTTCCTAATTTTGCAGTTAATATTTGTCATGATTAAGCACTTTTGTTCCATAAAATTTCTAGCATAAGTGTAATTCGGTTAGCAGATTGTTGGAAAAAGTGTTGAGTAAATAAAAAGAAAAGAAACATGTCTTTACTTCATGAAGACAAAATGGCGGCGAAAAAAAAACGTAGAGGGTTGCTGTAGCAGAGTTGGTCACCAAATGTTCGCCAGAAAATCACCAAGTTTCCATAATCCAAAGATTAAACCTTTCTTCTTTATGCAATTAAAATTCTGTTTCAAAAGTGTCTACCGTGCAAAATGTAATTTTGTATTTATGCAGAGTTAGGCATACATACTCAAATATTGTTTCTGAAAGCAGTATTGTATATGTAACTGTTATAACTTTCTAAGGAACCTAATCTATTGTTGCTCAATATGTCGATGTCAGTTTGGTTACGTTATATTATTGCTCCTCTTTGTTAGTGTCAGCATGTTTAATTTATTAATTTTCATCTAGTATATAGCCGCGTTAAACCTAATATTAATATACCTCATGTAGGCTTAAATTGTCTTGGTATGGTGCGTGTGTATGTAAATTTTCTTTACTTGCGACATTTATGTATATATGTGTGTATATGTATGAACTGTGGAGTCTACGTGTTCTTTTAGGGAGCATACAACGTTGGCTCTACGAAGTCGAAACAGCGAATTCTCGCTAAGACCTTAAGGTTTTAAATGAACTTTTTATTTCAACTAAATTAAAACAGTTGCACGCATTTCGTGCTCACAAATCACCACCACTTGTGGCTAACGTAAGTTAACAGAAAATACGAATGTAAATGCACGTTAAATTTTGAAATAAATAATGACTTTCTGCTTAGCTTAAACTAACGCTAAATCGACTGCACACAGCAAAACCGAGCCGAGAAATACCAATATGCACTGAAAGGTATCGAATACCGAACTAGAGAGCTAATTAAGACACAATAACACGCCGAATAAATACTAATTCAGAAGTCAAACAACAAAAATCAGCGTTAATTTACAAAATTTTCACAGGACTAGTTTCGATGGTTTTACCGAACCATCATCTTCAGCTGCAAAACTGCAAATGAACAAGATAGGAAATAATGTTTAGATAAGATAAGAAAGCCTGGACAAGAATAAGAAAGTGGCGCCATCTGTTGGCGAAACCAGAACTAAAACATAATTTCTCTAAAAGCCGAAGGCAAATTTGGATTGGAATTAGGATCGTTAACTAGAACAGAAAGATTTTTATGAATGTGAAATGCCTCTAGAAAATCCAGTTCTCCAATGGAAGATGCTTTTTGAATAATTTTGGCAGCAGAAAAATTGAAAGTGTGATTTTCGGACCAACAATGTTGAGCAACAGAAGACTTCTGTGTTTCCTTTTTTTCTAACATATGCCTCATGTTCTTTGATGCGAAATTTTAAGGCTCTCTTAGTTTGGCCAATGTAAATTAAACCGCACTGGCAAGGAATCCTATAAATACCCCAGGAATTCATATCCGGAATGGGGTCCTTGAGTATAGAAGTTGGAATTTTATTGATGGGAGAGTAAACAACGCGAAAGTTAAATTTCTGCAAAATATGTGCAACTTTATAGCTAATTGATGGAAAGAAGGGAATGACGACAGAATTTTTATAATCTCCTAAAATAACAAGCAAACTGAGGGATTAGCCATGGGAAGCCCCCTCAGTCCCTTCCTGGCTGATTTCTACATGCATTATTATGAATCAAAATTATTTGAAACTTTAAACTTCCCGGCATGGTTCCGCTACGTAGACGATACTTTTACCCTGTTTGAAGGTAATAAAGATGATTTAAATAGAGTTCTTTCAACAATGAATTCTATTGATCCTGCTATTCAGTTCACTTTTGAACTTGAGACTTGCAATTCTCTTCCGTTTCTCGACATTCTTATCACACGTAACACATCCAACTTCAGTACTACAGTTTACCGTAAACCTTCATCGGTTTGCCTTCCACCACACTTTAAATCATGTCATCCGACTAAACAAAAGTTAGCTTCATTTTATCCCTATGTTTTCCGTGCTCTTCAAGTTTGCTCCTCCAAACTAGCCCTTGATGAAGAACTAAATTATTTAGAAGCAATAGCTATTGACAGGGGCTTTTCACCCAACATTATTAATCAAGCAGTTAAAAAATTGTCATCTCAACACACTAAAAGCCACACTCTTATTTTAGGAGATTATAAAAATTCTGTTGTCATTCCCTTCTTTCCATCAATTAGCTATAAAGTTGCACATATTTTGCAGAAATTTAACTTTCGGGTTGTTTACTCTCCCATCAATAAAATTCCAACTTCTATACTCAAGGACCCCATTCCGGATATGAATTCCTGGGGTATTTATAGGATTCCTTGCCAGTGCGGTTTAATTTACATTGGCCAAACTAAGAGAGCCTTAAAATTTCGCGTCAAAGAACATGAGGCATATGTTAGAAAAAAGGAAACACAGAAGTCTTCTGTTGCTCAACATTGTTGGTCCGAAAATCACACTTTCAATTTTTCTGCTGCCAAAATTATTCAAAAAACATCTTCCATTGGAGAACTGGATTTTCTAGAGGCATTTCACATTCATAAAAATCTTTCTGTTCTAGTTAACGATCCTAATTCCAATCCAAATTTGCCTTCGGCTTTTAGAGAAATTATGTTTTAGTTCTGGTTTCGCCAACAGATGGCGCCACTTGCTTATTCTTGTCCAGGCTTTCTTATCTTATCTAAACATTATTTCCTATCTTGTTCATTTGCGGTTTTGCAGCTGAAGATGATGGTTCGGTAAAACCATCGAAACTAGTCCTGTGAAAATTTTGTAAATTAACGCTGATTTTTGTTGTTTGACTTCTGAATTAGTAGAGAGCTAATTTCAAACTTGCAGCATAAACATCGAAACTAAGTCCCCTACTACTCTTTTTGTACTTTCACACAGCTTAAATACTGCTTCTGAAACAAGTTTAAATTTGCATCTACGTCATAACAAAATTTACATTCCGGCAAGAAACTGAAATCGAGAGGGAAAGAAATAAAACTAAAAATAATTGGTTATAACAGTTGGTTCCTTACAGCTCTTCTATCTGTGTATTGAGAATATTGTATTTTTATTGTATTATGTAGAATTTTAAAAGTATTGAACACAAGTGAATGACCCTTTTAATAATAGCGGTTTGTTTTAGACGGAATTACAGTGTATTCATCATACATTAATCTTTGCACTTAGGAAGCACATATACTTATACACATAACATGCATATATTTCTTTTTGCATTTAAATAAATGCCATCTGGCAGAAAATGTGGCTAACTTCCGTTCGGTTGGTAACCAATTGTACTTGGATATTTTAAGTATATTCAGGTTGGGAGCCAAATCAGCGGTTTGCTGTCACTAACAACTATACCACTGGGAAAATATATTTTTTTGTTTCAATTTTGATTCAGGTTCTTTCTATTAGCTAGTTAGCCAACAATTTTGATTTAATTATTATATCTTGATTATTTAATTAATTTCGCAGCAAACTGAGTGTCTTTAATAATTAATAGTGTTGATTTTGAAATTTCTAATTTCTTATATTATTTAGAGTTATAATATATAGTACTAGTGAACCCATAAGACACACATAACCAACATTCTTAACGGTCGTAGATGTCATGCGGTTTAATTTTGATATTAGAACGTCCTTAGCAGAGTGATTCTAAAACCTTTCGAATGCTATATCCATGGAGGTAGGAAGTAAGATGGAGTCGCCCTAAACAAGTTTCTCCGTACCCTGCTCTGAAGCACCGGCGATCCCTACGTGGTGACCAAAACATTGGGTCATTTACCATTGAGTTCTATGGGATTTGACGCGTTCGGGTGTAAATATTTTGTAATTACGTCGCAAATATACATATAAATGTATATATTTTCTTTTTCTACAACACTTCAGAGTCCTAAGTATGTGAAAACAACATATTTTTAAACAACATTTCATTCTGAATGGAATTAAATGCTATACTTTTCACAGGACAGTTTTCTCAGAATGGTTTAATTTGAATGAAATATTTTCATAAGTTTTCGTTAATTACATTAGAAAAAAAATTAAGGTAATTCGATTTTATTCGGTTAAGGTACAAAAATTAAGATCAAAGTTTATTGTATTATTAATATTAAAATTATGCATTATTTCTTTTCTATTTATAGAGCTTCTTCCTAAAATACTTACTTAAATATGACATGATTTTTTGGCTTCTGAAGCATCTTTTAAATAGAAAAATGCAAGTCAATTTATAATTAATGCTCTATTCGATTCATTTTAAATTAGAGAATACTTTAAATAAGTATTTCGCTAATTCCTAATAATTAAATAGGTATTAAATAGTACTTGACTTTCTCTGAACATTTCTGAAAGGGAATCAAATAAGTTTTTTTTTTTTTTTTTTTTTTTTTTAAGTATTATTTAAACCTTGTAACTGAGTTATTATAAAATGTAAAGGGAATAATTCTTTTAATTATACTTATCAGATTTTTTTTTACCCTTCATTTCAACAATACATATTCCAAAACTCTTTATTACGTCCTTAAGTTCGCATCTCATAGCATTTGCTTTACAATACCTTTTAACAGATTGCTTTCTAATTCGAACAATTCTTGCTTAAATAGTTTTATAACGTATTTGTCAACAAGATTTCAATTTATGTTTACAATTCAATATTAAGGTTATTATATATTTAGATAACATTTATAATCATTATAAATTAGATACATTTAATCATTAGATTTCTTCACAGTACTTTCACAGTTGTTTATAAGTGAATAAAGTCTTCATTTCAAATACATTTATAAATAATTTAATGAATATTTAAGTATTTTGTCAAAGGCAGATACATGCTTTATCTGCCTTTGACATTTATGCATTGCAAGCACATGCATAAATACCCATACATATTTCCTATTTATCATTTCCGGCATGTGCAAATCTTTAATTTCTGTGCATTCACTATATTTTTCGTGTAAAGTAATTTACACTAATTTAGAATAAACCCGAAAGTTTTACATAAAAAATATATATGAATATAATTTGAATGAAAATTATAAGTATTATTTTTAATACCCACTCAAAGGTCAGTTTTTCTTCAAAATTCCTCCACGATGGCATCTCTCTCTTTAGGCAGATAGCCCTTGCATGCGTTACTCTATTTAATAAAAACTTAATCTGACCTATGTGCCTAATTACAAATATTTTAACATACATAATTTTATATTTACATTTAGCCATCAAGTTTCAAACTTTTCAAATCTTCTAGAAAATAAATTTTAGCAATTTTCTTAAAATCTATATTTTTGTAGTGCAACAGCTTAGAATTTTATAAAACAAATTCATAATCAAAATCGCTGTTGTTAGTTATCGAAAAATAACCAAGATGTGATTTTTGCGTAAATGTCAGTAAACTATACAAATTGCTATTATCCATTACACTATGAATGTTTCTTTCATGCGAGAGTGTCCCTTTTTCGATTTCTATGGAACTGTCGTGTGTCGAAATACTATCAGAATCTTGTCAAGCGAGCTTCTGAATGTAAACAAAGAACACCCCGTCTGGTGACCCAAGCTTCAAAGCAGTGCTTCACTTCTAGCGCGGAATGGTCCCTCCTCCCTTTCCTACCTCCATGGCTATATCATATTACGGTACCAAGCATTCCGCATTCCCTCCATATGGCAAAAGCTGTTATTGCACAAAACAAGATGCACGCTTTTATTCTCCAATGGGGCTTTTGCCATTCGGCAAAGAACACGAGATGTTATTGTTGTTCTCGTGTGTATGGATTAGCAGTGAAAAGATGATAAGATTTAAAACAAAGTTCTAAGATCAGACTACCCCAAAGATTCGGACACTGTGGCCACTAGTTTCGGTGTCTCAGGTTCATACAGGATTTCCTGCAGTGGGTCAATGAGTAGTAAAATTCCGTGTTTTAATATATTTGCGGTTAAAGCAGGGCTCTCAGAAATATGTCTTGGTGTGAGCTGGACCTCGGGGCAGTTCCTGCAGTTAATCAGTTATTGTACGATCTTGATTTGTCCTTATGAATTTTCATTTCCTTATAGATATTTATTCTAGCTATTATGGATACTTTGTTTCTAGGGCAATAAAAGTCTACGACAAAAAGCTTCTTAAAAAATTGAGTCAGAAGTCTATGTCTGGCTTCTGCATTTGCACCAGTGAGTGTGATGGAGATATTGGATTGTTCAAGGCCTCTGGCTTCTCTAGCTAAAGAATCAGCACATTCTATTCAAGCAAATAGGGTTTTCCCCTGCTGTCCAACGAGATCTTTAGTTTATTTTCCAAATTAATTAGACTGTAATTGCTTAGCGAAGTGAAAAATTGAGAAGCAATAAAGAAATCACTTAATATCTTATTGCATCATATTATTATTGCACAGGGATTATTTTTGCCTTACGATGTAGTTATCTAGTACTACTATCTATAGTTGGTAATTAGGACCAATTGCTTTTGAAGCGCTCTTCTGTAGCTGTTATTGATGATGTATTGGCAATGTTTTCCGACAGATGGCACTGATAAGGCCATTCGCAGTGAGGATGTAATTGTACCACATTGGTAAGCATTATCTGGTCAATTCTGAGAAAGCTATAGTCTTGAAATTCATTGAATATATTTTTTTTTTATTTTCACAATCTATCTATCTAATTGGTTTAATTAAGTTAATTTATAATCTGGTCCACTGATATTTTTTTACCACTTGCAGTATTATCTTTGATTGATTGAAAGATGCTTCGAACTCCATGTATCACGTATGTGGCAGAAAATCCTTTCGCTTTTATATTACCTTTAAGATAGCTCACATGAAGTGTTCATATTTGTTTCGTTTGTTGGCAAAATGGTTCAAGGATACACCTAAGTACTTTTACATAAATTTTAGGTGTTAAAAAAACCTACGTTTTTACTTCCTTACATTTTACACTGCAATATTCAAAGAAGGCAATTTTGCAAGAATTTCAAAGAAAAACTGCAGCATTGCTTTCACTTTAAATGACATGACGAAAATTGGAGAGAATCTATGAAACGTTATTGATATTACTCCAAAAAGCGTCGGCGAAATTGAATAAAATGGCGTTCCTTCGAAATATATGAAGCACGCGGGACGAGAAAATGTTTATCGAGAGCTCATCCAATTCCACACATTTTTTTAGTATCTTAAAACTAGGCATTTTATTTTCTCATTTATTTATTTGTTTTTTAAAATCATGAGATAAAAATCTGGTATTTCAATTTGTCAGCAATTATTTTTTCTTGAAATTAAAACAGAGTTTATGTCTAAAATAGCAAAATATAATGGAAACTCGATTATCTGTCTCTTTTTTAACCGCCATTTTCAATGTTATCCGTCAGGCACTGAGACAATCAGATGTGCGAAATGAATCCATTAAATAACAAAGAGTAAAAGAAAGAAAGAAGGGGCTGTAACTCAAAATAGGTTTTATTGTATACTTTTTTGGGCGTGTGTGTGTGTACTAATTTACTGTTTAAAATTATGGTATTATAATATTGCACTAAACCACACAGAAGACATTTTCTATTAAAATCACCATGCATGCTTTGTAATAAGACGACGTCATATTCTTTATAAATAATGTAAAAGGTAACATTTAACTTAAGAATGCGCGAAACTTGAGTCGCACACGAAATGGTATTTCATATTTCATATTTTCTTATATTAAAACAACAAAATCCAAATAAAACATTTTAAAATATAAAATATGAAATAAAATTATTGTATTTGAAATAAGAAATATAGAAATTTGAAATATAGAAAAGTATGGAATTGTAAATTTAACCACTGAAATTGTAACGAAAATTAAACAGTTGTAGCACATGAAGAAACTTTTCTTTTAAAAAATTTTCTTCGTAGACTACAACTGAAAAAATTACATTTGAGTCTTTGGTATTTGTCGTATTATACTTACAGTTGGTTTTGCACTTATTTTAAATATTGCGTTTCTTACCACACACAATTTGAAGTAAGCTAAAGTAGTTGCTATGTGATCAATTTTAAATCTTAGTTTTTATCCTACATATAAAATGCATTATGATAAAAACAGATCTTCGCTATCGACTGCTTGATAGTAACAGGAGTTCCTAGTATTCGTCTAATTTCTTATCTATCCCGACGACGGTTTGAGACTTATCCATATCGGAAGACGGATAATTCAAAGTTTACTGCATTTGAAATATAATGCTTTAGATTTGAGTCTAAAATACGTATGTATGTATATTTAAGTGCCTATGCTTGTTTCACACACCTTATAACAAAACTACTGTTAAATACTTATATAGTTATGTCTGTTAATATATGTGTTGTATTTATATAGTTGTGCATGTATTAATGTACGAAACATTATGTATGTATGTTTCTGTATAGGCATGTATGTATGCATGCATTTAGTGTCTATATGCATGTATGTACGTACGTACGTATGAGCCGTCCAACCGGTATAGTAGCTATTGCTGACTGCCGTGCCGAAGGGTCCGGTTTCGAAACCCGTAGAAGACATGGATGTCTGTAAAGGTATAGTGTTGGTTCGGTATGGCGGGATTCTAAATATGCGACGAGTAGAAAGTCATCTCGAGAGGAAAAGACGAATGGACCTAGCGCCTCTGGCCGCCCTCTCTCAAAATTAGTTGCGGAACTGAGCTAAAGTCGGGCTGTCCTTTATACGGTGCTCAAGGCTCTTGCCAACTATAGGCGCATTTTACTGCTTTCCAGAATGAATGTTGTGGAATTTTGCTGACTTATGTCAAACAAGTAAAATTGGTAACAATAACATAGTCATGATCAAAAACCTCAAATTCTTAATCGAAAACTGATATTCTCATTACATTTTTAAAAAAAGTGAAACACAGTGTTAAACCGAAAAGGGAGAGGAAATAATTTTACTGTAACCTGTACAAAAGAGAATGTTGTAAGTAGACGGTCTGATTAAAAAGATGGTTTGTTTAATTGTGAAATTTTCTTTCATAATAACGTCAGGTGTCTTTTAGTTTATCCCCCTCCAGGCGCCAATCCGATCCGTTTCAGACCCTCTGGGACTCTTTTGCTTAAAATTTATGTAATGTGATTTGTTTGCCGAAAATGCTTATACAATGACACATGGTATCGTCATTGAAAATGCTTATGAAGTCCTATGCTACTGATTTATCAGAATAACATCATTACGTGCAGTCCAACCGGGATAGTGGTTAGCGACGCTGACTGCCGTACCTAACGATCCAGGTTCGAAATCCGGAGAAGGCACAAATGTTTGTAAATGTATAGCTTCTTAGCGGCAGGGGGTCACTCTAAATACGCGGCGAGCCGAATGTCCTCTCGAGAGGTTGTTGAAAGATGAGAGGGGTAGGTGAACCTTGGACTCGTCCCCCAGGGGTGCTGTCCATCAAAATTGGGGGAGGAACTGAGCAAATTCGCACTGTCCCTTGTAAGGTGCTCAAGGCTGTTGCCAATGACAGGCGTAAATAACGTTCCTTACCACGAGGTACTTCGTGGGCTTGGGCTGATGTTGCGGTCAGAAAAGTGAGCATAAGTAACAACAACGTAAGTATAGACTCCCTTTACCCCATTCTGTATTTTAGCATTTTTTTAGTGTTTTAGCATTTTACTTTTGTATTACTATCTTACATATGTTTCTCTCTTCATATTTTTCTTAATATTGTTGTTTGTGCATTAGCACTGAAGGCGTAATGAGTACGTTTACTCAAGCACAGATTAAAGAATCACAAGTCAAAAAGTTAACTACCAAATCTTTATTTAATAAAATAGGATAATTTTGCTTAACTTAAGCATAACAAAAAGTAATAATGTTCACGGACATTAAAACACTGAAGTATTGAAAAGGAGATAACTTACATAAAATCATCATCAGTCCTAAATCACCAGGCTTACCTATTTTAGGCAATAAGAAAAATAAACAGGAATATACTTTGACACCTCACCTGAAAAAGAAGGCACTAACTGCATTAGACCTTTGCCCAGGTACAAGAAGCTTGGGTGAAAATCAAATATACTACATTGCACTCGAACTTCACTTTCTCTCGCCAATATATATATCTTGGCGCACGTTCGTTTCGTATGCCGAGTTTCATTATGCAAAATACCTAAATTTATGCTAACAATGCCCCTGTTTTGCTAATGAAACTCATGCTAATTGCAATTCATTTCTGCAAAACTGAAATTTAGCTTTAGGAACTGGTTTAGTCATAATATCAGCAACCATTTGCTCTGTTGAAAGATAAGCAAGTTTTACTATTCCTTTGTTATTAAGTCGCGTATATGATGAACTTTTGTATCAATATGTTTTGTGCGCGAACTGAATTTTTCAGATTCTACAAGTCTTATAGTAGACTGATTATCTTCAAATACCTTTATCGGTAGAGTTTGGGGTAGATTGAAATCTTCTGTTAATTTTAATAGCCATAATAGTTCTTGCGTAGCTTGCGATAGTGCAACATATTCAGCTTCTGCTGAGGATAAAGAAACACAAGTTTGTTTTCTTGAAAACCAGGAAATACAGTTTCTTCCTAATAAAATAACACTTCCTGATGTAGATTTTCTATCTTCAATATCTTGTCCCCAATCAGCATCTGAATAAACTGTAATATTAGGTTCTTCACTCGACGAAATTTGTAAGGATAGATTCTTTGTCGTATTTAAGTATCTAATGATTCTTTTAACAGCATTTCAGTCCTTTTGACGTGGATTATTACACCTTCTGCTGAGTATGTGAGTTGAAGCTGTGATATCTGGTCTTGTGATAGACGATATATACAAGAGACTTCCAATAGCTTGGCGAAATTTATCATTTGAAGTTAGAAGATTTTCTTCCTTGTTTAGGTTATAACACTAGTTTGTTTCCATTGGTGTGCTAACGGGTTTCGCTTCTTCAAGTTGAAATTGCTTGACAAGTTGATTTATTTTATTTTTCTGTGATAAGAGATAACTTCCATCTTCCTTGCGATTTATTTCCATGCCTAAGAAATATTTAGCTTCACCAAGATGCGTTATTTGGTAACGTTTCTTTAAATCATTAATTGTTTGAAGAATTAGTCCTTCTTCTGTAGAACTTATTAAGATGTGATCAACATATACTATTAAATTAATTCTTTTATCACGAACCACGTTTGTGAAAAGACACGGATCTGCTTTGCTTTGACTGAACGCAAGATTCTTCAATGTATTTTCAATTTCTGCATTCCAGCACCTAGCTGCTTGTTTGAGACCATAGATCGACTTCTCTAATTTACAAACTTTATGTCTTTCTTCCGGAATCACGAATCCTTCTGGTTGTTCCATATATATTTCTTCATTTAAGCAATCGTGGAACGGCAAGTCCACCGTCTTGTTGGGAACTATATATCACGCCATCTATTAAAATTTATCCCTAAAATTCATCGATCACAGGTATATTATCAACAGTATAAGAAAGAGTAGACAATTAAGTTAAAATTAAAAAATAAAATTAAATCGAATAATATCGATGCTTCTCAAAACAGATGAAAAACATCGCGGAAGAAAACATCACGAAAGAAAACGTCGCGGAGAAAACAACGCAAGGCGAAACCGTCGTGATACAAAACATCGTAGTCGAAAATAAAGCAGTTCAAAAACTTCGCAGCTTGAAAACATCGCCTTCGAAAATATCGTGGTAAAAATTAAGTACCTACAAATCTTCGCATGATGATAATATCGCACATATGCGTTCTTCAGGTTTTAAAAGTTGTAACTGCATTTTTCAATAATGATTTGTGAGCGCAAGAAGGAAAAAGGGTTAAAACGTTAATGATACTTCAAGAATAAAAGGAAACAAAACAAGGTATAATTTTCACTAAAACAATAACAGATTAACAAACACGAAAGAAAATAATTTGATAGTTAACTAAGTAATTTTTATAGAGGTAATCTGATGCAGTTATTTGTCTTCCTTTTTTTAAACTGTATTTTTATGAAACATTATCAGTAAAGCTTTATGAGAAAAGATTAATTTATTAATAACCTTTGTTAATTATATACATTTAAAAATTATATTAAATTCTACAAGTTGCATTAACGGTCTACTCATTTTCCATTTTTAAATACTTGAATTTCCTTCTTACATTTTCAGCAAAAATTTATTGTTTCACTCAAAAATATGAAATATAGAAGTAAAAATATCCATCTTTCTTTCTTGCACTCCCAAATCATTATGCGAAAATGTAGTTACAACGTTTAAAATCTGAAGAATGCATATGTGCGATTTTATCGTCATGCGATGACTTGTAGGTACTTTATTTTTACCACGATATTTTCGAAGACGATGTTTATAAACTGCGAAGTTTTTTTAACCGCTTTATTTTCAACCACGATATTTTGTACCATGATGTTTTAGAATTGCGGTGTTTTCTCTTTGCATTCTTTTCTCTTACGATGTTCTATATTACGCCGTTTCCGCCTTGCTTTGTTGTCTCCGCGACGTTTTCGGCGGACAGCCTGATGATCATCAGCAGCTATTGGTTACCAGTGCTGGTCAAAGTTGTTGGTTTAAAACTTACCAGGGAATGGTCGTCAACAGCTCAGCTTTAAGTCACTAGTACTAAGCAGGGCAAAACAGCTACATAGCTATCTGAAATAAATTGCTGCTACTGTACCGCGTAGCTACTAGCTAACGAAAATTCTAAAGATATGCTCATTTTAAAATTATTTTGCGACATTGCTGTTGAATTGAATTTATGGTTTAAGGGAAAATAACATGATAAATGTAACGCACAAAACGTTAAGATAAACGCCCTTTTGGACGCAATTAAAATTTTGAAACTTTCAGTTTTTTTTTTTTTTTTTTTGGAAAGATTTTGCTCTGCAGTGTAAAATTCTGCACAGTTTTTAAATTTAACTTTTGGTGTTCCCTTTAGGCATTTTTCTTGTACATTTAAAAGGCAGACGAAGGCTGGCTGCGTAGCTGCCAGTCTGAAATAAACTGAAGCATACCGGTGCGTGCTGAAGTTCGTCAAAGTTGTTGGTTTAAGACTTTCAAGTGGATGGTCGCTAGCAGTTCAGCAGTTCAGAAGGTGTACAGCCGAGGATTTGAATGTCATTAATTTATATTAGAAAAGATTTTTGTTTCTCCAAGCTTCCAAAATGCTTACTAACTAAGTGCTAATTAATTAATTTAGTATAGCATATAATATGAAAAATAATCTAGAGTTATTTATTAACTAATTATGATTACGTTAATTATAAATTTTAGTAAATATGTTAAGCATTATTTAATTATATTGTATTATAAACTAATTATGGTTAAATTGTTAGTTAACTGTGAATAAATTATGAGTTATTTAATGTAACTAAATATTATATAACACCTCATAGAGTCTAAAATAACACCTGAGCATATATTTCCTCATTTGGGGGAGGAAAATGAGGACAATGTGCTTGCCTCTCGATAAAACCGTTGTTATAGCATGCGAAAGGAAATTAAACTATCTCCATTCCTTAAAATCATAACTTCTGTCTTTATTTCAAATTTAAAATGAAAGAACTTTATTCATTTTAATGTACTAAAGTAAGCGAAATATATTTTCCGTATGTTACGTTATTACGGTTAATAGTTTCCATTTTAATGGTGCTCTTGTTTCCAGATAAACAGAGCTCTAAGTTTAATCGATATTTGTTCAAATAATTAAGTTTTATGGATATTCTTCGAAACCATAGTCTGTTATTCACGAAGAGTAAACAAGGCAACTGTGTTAGATGACTATTAAAATGTGTGCATATTTTATTGTTGCTGCTTGCCAATCTGTGAAGGTAAATATTTTCCTTTGAATTAAAACATAAGATATATACTAAGTTAAAGTGGTTTCTGTCTTTTAAGACACCACTATGCTTCCTGATATAGTTTTTAACTTGCATTAAGCGTAATAAATTATTCGGGTATTAAAGTATTTTCTTGAAAACTCATGAAAGAAGAAGCAAGTATAATTTTCAGAACGGAGTAAGGTTTATAAATATTTATATCGGTTTATAATATAATCGTAGACTGTATGACAGTCTGCGATTTAAAGATTTAAAACTTTTCGGAACTTTTTTATGGATTTTAACTAAATTACCAATACTAATTTATTTCTGTGAATTTATTATGCGTAATACTAAATAACTATGTATACATCTGAAATTTAATCTTACATTCATGCAATGACAATTAAAAGTTAATAGCAGTAACGCTATTAATTAAAATATGATGTTACATTATACTGTGAGAAAATGTATTGAATTATGCGAATTCAAGGACCGTCCTACTTTTTTTTTTTTTTTTTTTTTTTGTATTGATTGAATGCCAGTGACTCACAACCTCCCAGCCGGACACTACACGGCTTAATGGTCACATTCGATTTAATTTTATTTTAATGATTTTAAGTAACCCAGTTTCAAACGTATATAATTTATGACGAGAATTACGTTCAAACATGAACATGAATTTTCGTTTACATTCTTGTGAAGCTTTCAATTATGACTATTTGGGCAAATATAAATATGTTTGAAACTGTTATTGGAAGAGATAGTTTCTCTCTGTATCACCAATATCTGCTGTAATCGATATGTTGCAATAGAAGGTTCACAAGAGTACATCGTCATTGCACAGTAAATCGTTATTATTTTTTTGTTTGTGCATAGTAAATCTTCTTTGTTTTTTTGACTAATGAAGGGTCACTTTGTCTTAAATTTATTCTGGGCTTAAAAATCAGCTTGCAGGTGAGTGTTTTACTCAGTCTAGAGTGCATATAATTAGTCAACTTAAAAGAAATTAATGTCGAATGAACTGCTTACCGACATTGTGCAAGAATGGGTCTACTTACAGTCAAAAAACTTCTATTCTTCTGCAAATAAGAAATTTCCCGAATGCTGAAACTAGTGTACTAAAGTAAAAAGTCACTTCACAGAAAACTCGCACATAAGGTAGTTTCGTTGTATTCAATAAATAAATATTAACTGATAAACCCTTATTTATATTTGGATGTCGGTGGTTATAGAATTGGCAATTCTATCGTTTATAAGATTATTTAAATTAAAAAGAAGTATTTCTGATGAAGTGTTCGTACAGAAACGTCTCGTTTCTAGAAAAGTTTGCAAAATTACTTAAATTTACATAACTCTCCTTAGCACTATACATTTCGCAACTTTCTGTAAGATAATGACACTTTGTAGCCACTTGGTATATTATTCATTACAATTTAGTCCAGTTTTAACTACGAGTGTACAAAACTAGAAAGTCCGGCGGTCATACGAAATGACCTCTGTTCTAGATATTATGAACTGTAATTAAAATGTTTTGCATTCAGTTGTAAATCATTTCAAAAATAGATGATTGCTAATGCAAACAGATGTTCACGTTTACCCTGACACGCTCAATTTGCGTTCAGTTGAAAACCATTTCAAAAACAGATGATTGCTAAAACAAACAAATGTTCACGATCCTCCTGACACGCTCAATTTGTGTTCAGCTGAAAATGAAGCTTAAAATATAATGTCGGAATAAAATCGGGCAAAATTTTAAACTCTTTACGCGAAAGGAAATTTAGCATAGGAGTTTGGGTAAACCTAACTGATGAGATCTACTACGCACAACTCGTTAGTTGGTTTCGTCTCCTTTAATTTCTCAACGTTTGCAAGTTTCTAGGTAATTCATATGTAAATATAGTTAAATGCATAATAATCAACAATTGTATGAATTAAAAATATTTAAATGTTCTTAAATACCATGATAATTTAATTAAAACAATGATAACTGCGTGCAAGGTATCATTGTATATGGACTATTTGAATGCCGTGACAATTTCACCCCATTGGCTAGTACAGTTACGCAAGCAACCAATAAACTATCGGCGACAAACAGACACTTAAGCCGCATATAATAAAGATTACTAATCTATGACTAAAGGAAAATATTAAATAGGTTAGGGAAAAAAGATTTCAGCCAGAGGTTTCTTTATTGCATGTTTGTATGCACTTGCATGTTTTAAACACATGCCAACTTTTCATTGGTCTTCGAGATACCATTCGTAAGAATGAATCTCTTTTTTAATGCAGTTTATTAACTTGCTCGAAAGAAAAATTTCACAGAAGGCTCCTTTGTTAAACATATTCCTGATATCTAATGATAACTTCGTACGCTTCAAGAAGAAAATCTGCTTGAAAATCTTTTGTCTGAAAAGCCAGTTTGACATTTCATATTTCCGAAGCCCTTTCTTTACATTTCTCTCTTCTTTTTTCAGAAAAAGTAAAAATGGGGCAGCTTTTCTTTATTGACTTCCTCTTCAAATACAAACTCAATAAGGCATGTATATGTGCAAGGTACGAACAGATTATTCTGCTTTCGAAGAAAAAGACAAGTCAGCAATGCACAAAATAAAGAAAATAAAATGGAGCTAACACTCCAATTGGCATTTCAAGCGCCTCAAAGTGCATAGGGCTTAGAACTGTATTTCAAATTTTTAAATAACTGTTCTGTACGGAATGAAAAATCGAAAATGGATTACGAGCATAGAATGTTTTGCTTCCATTTAAAGAAAAGAAGAATCACATATGGCATAGATTCGAATTATTTTTATTGCTTTCGGGAAAATATTTGTGAAATTTTAAGAAATGAAAATAGTATATACAAGAATGCAAAAGCATTAGTTATTACTCGACTTATGAGACATGGTGAGGGAAATATGTTTCATTAATGCCACTAATGATGCATGTTTATGTTAAATATGTCTGAAAAGATGTCTTTCTAACATTTTCTGCACCATTGCATACTCGTAAGCAAAATTAGGAAAATTTGGGCAATATTTCTATTTTCTGAAAATTTAAGGTAAAGCAAATTATACCGAATTGATTTGAAGTAAAAGATAGCATTGTGCAAATGTTATTAAAAAATAACCTCTACAGACAACACTGATAAAATTAAATGGAATTTAAGCTTAGGACATCAGGTACAGATGTAAGGATCTTAAGTTTGACTAACGTTTATTTTAGACTAGAAGAGAAACACGCTAATGTGACAATCAAAATCGTAAAAACAACCTTGTATTTAGCGTAGGTATAATGAAACACTCAATCGATTTCGAGGGCAGCTAAAGGTCTCTCCTCATCAGGAGAAAGAAATACCTAGAAAGAAGAAAATAAAGGAGAAGGAGTCACAGAAACACGTGGTCCTTATCAGCACTGCACGTGGTTATAAACGGATTTTTAATCAGAGTTTCACTGGCCGCCTACTTTTACTGAGCCAGGCTATCTGATCAAGCATAAAGGACAAGAAAAATTAGCGAAGTTAAAATAGGGAGCGAGGGGCAAATGCACGTTACGCTCAAAATCTGAACTTCAAATAATGGAAAGCAACCACTGAATGGATTTTTATACCCTCTGGTAGTACCAAACGTGAGGAGGTAACGCCATCTATTGGCAAAAATAACTGAATTAAGATAGTAGAATTTTAAAGGCATTAGGAAGAACTGGATTGGACTTCAAATCATTAACTAAACCTGCTAAATTTTTGTGAATGTGAAAAGCCTCAAGAAAATCCAATTCACCTATGGAAGAAGCTTTTTGGATAATTTTTGCAGACCCAAAATCAAAATTATGGTTAAAAGTCCAACTATGATACGCTATTGAAGACTTGTTAATTTCGCCTTTTCTGACATAAGATTCATGTTCCTTGATACGAAACTTCAACGCTCTTTTTGTTTGGCCAATATATCTTAAACCACACTGACACGATATACTATAAATTCCCCAAGAATTCAAGACATAAACGCAATCTTTTAGAATCGAAGGGTGAATTTCATTAATAGGAGAGAAACCGACTTGAAAATTGAATTTCTGAAGAATCCGTGCAATTTTATAGCTAACATAAGGATAAAATGGAAGCACGACAAGGTCATTAATATTATTTCTAACAGTAGAATGTCTTCTTTGATGGGAATCTGAAAATTTTTTTTAACGGCTTTATCAATAATCACGGGAGAAAATCCACGGTCAATCGCAACTGCTCTCAAATAATTAAGTTCATTGGTAAGCACAGATTCAGAGGAACAAACTTTAAGCGCGCGGAATATATAATAGAAGCCATTTTTTGCTTAACAGGGTGGCATGACTTGGCATGGGGTGGTAAAAAAACTGCAAAGGGTTTACGGTACACAGTGGTGCTAAAATCAGTTTTATTGCGGATTATAAGAATATCGAGGAAGGGGAGGGAATTGTTGGATTCAATTTCAAGAGTGAATTGGATGGCTGGATCAATTGAATTCATAATAGATAGAATCTCGGTTAAATCCTCTTTATAAAAGTCAAAAAGTGCGAAAGTGTCGTCAACATACCGAATCCAAAGACGAAAAGATAGTTTATCAAATAATTTCATCTCAAAATAGTGCATACAAATGTCAGCAAGTACCGGACTGAGAGGATTACCCATAGCCAATCCTTCAACTTGACGAAAATATGCATTTTGGAAAACAAAGTGGGTTTGACTCAGAGAAACTTTAGTAAGCGAAACCAACTCATTAATTTCAGTATGTGTGAAGTGAAATTCCCGAAACCTAGTTTCAAGACAATTTAGTGCTCCTTCGACCGGAACATTAGTAAACAGAGATTTGACATCAAATGAAACCATAATGGAACGAAGTGGAGAAATATTTTAAAGTTTATCAATGACTTCAACAGAATTTTTTACAGTGTGAATATTGTTAGCAAGTAGAGGAGAAAATCTGGAAACTAAATATTTGGCCAAAGGATATGAATCAGTACCTATGTTGGAAACAATTGGTCGAAAAGGAATACCGGTTTTGTGGACTTTTGGAAGAGCATAAAGTCTAGCGCAATTAGTAATAGGTGAAATAAGTTATTTCTTCAACTGAGTTGGCAGAATGTGGGAAGATTTAATAGCACTTTTTACTTTCGTGAGGTCCGAAGTTGAAGGATCTTTAGGGATCGAGCAGTATGGGCCTTCATTTATCAGTTTAGAGACTCCAGTAATATATGTGTGTTTGTCCATAACAACGATATGTCCGCCCTTATCAGCTTTAGAGATAATGATATTAATATCAGAATGAATTTCACGTAAGATCTCATTTTCCTTTTTGCTAAGATTCGAACCCAAAGATTTATTGTTAAAATTAACGTTATGAGTAATTAGGTGGCGTATTGTATCCTTCTGCGTTTCCGAAATTTTGGAGAATTTAAAGGCTTTCTCTATAGGGGCGATGATTTGAGGAATTGAAGGTTTAGATGTCTTTGAAAAGTTGAAATTATATTTTAATACTTTTAACTGATCCTCCGAAAGATTCCTATTGGAGATATTAACGATGGGGTTAACGTTTACAGGGGGAAGATCAGCTAGATAGTTGGGACTATCCGACTGGTGTGTGAGTTTAAGGAATTTAGAAATAAGCACATTTTTATGCCGTTGACAAACGGTATCGGTTCTAGACCAGGATGTATGTTCAAAAGAGGAAACATTTTCAGTGTAATTAGCAATTTTTAAATGGAGGTAATATAATTCAAATTCAATTTTAGATAAACGTTTGCGTGTGTCCCTTATAATGTGACGAAGAAGTGCCAATTTGAATTTATGCAAAATTTTTGAAACGTGAACGGAAGCTTTAAGGCTACATTTCACATGTATAAATTTGGGAATGATATTTTGATTAAAATATGGCACATGACTTTGACGATCTCAACTTCTACCTACCTATGCTCGGACATATCACAAACTAGAAAATCATCAACTTGCTAACGCGGGATAGCGCTTCCGCATTGCTGCCTATTTTGTAGCGAACTGCGTTCGCTTAAGTCGACTTTGACGATTTAGCAGGTGAAACTCCAATAATGTTCAAGAAATTGAGATAAAAGCGAGGAGACCATTGTCTCCTGTACTACATATGTGCCAATCTAATGGAAAGCGACGAAAGACAGAAGTCACACCGCACACGGAAACAAGTAAACGTTGGTAGACAAAACTAAGTTATGAAGTTCTAATCTCTAAGCATGTGAATAGCAAATGGTCTGATCAAATTATCTGCTGGAATGATTTATTTACTAAGAACGTCTGAAAAATTTGCAGCATTACAGCTTAGTTTTGAAGGAATGGTTATTAAGATTAGCAGTGTGGCCTCTCATAGGATCGATTTTCAAGTCGTCATGGATCACTCTGCTTCTAATCAGGTAATGAGCATTTACAGTTCTTCTCAGAATCTTATTCTGTACTGCCTGAAGTTTGTGGAAGTCTGCCTTTGACATTGACGCTTATTCTACAGATACGTAGCATAGAATTTGTCTTATAATGCATAGTCATATTCTTCTCTTTTTGCTGAAAGACACTCCAGAGTAATTTCCTAGGAGTACACAGAAAGTTTGTTGGTCACACCACAGGAAGATAAACAGTAGCTACTAGATGCAGCCTTTTAACAATAGGATTCAATCAATGGCTTGACTTCATGATTCTAAGGTGCGAGCAAGCATATCGCAAAAATACGCGAACACTCTGAAGATCTTCTAATGCATATCTATCTATCTATGTATATATACGTAAAGTATAAAAAATACGATGGCTTTGCTCTACGCGAACAGGCAACCTTTAAATAACTTTCCGCAATTTCGGGATCTTTCCTGTAGGTATGTACCTTCGAGAACATTCTGGCATGTTACGTAACCGCTGCTATAAATGAAGAGTTCGCGCCATTTTCCATGAGATTGATCCCTGCTCTCGCTGCAATAAGACCTTGAGCTGTCGCTTCTTCTTTCCTTTGTTAGAATAGTTATGACGTCAAAAGCTTATCCTTAATTTTGATTTAATTTAGATTATTATTATTTCACATTCTCCAAAATTACATACCCAATAATGCTATGTAGATTAAAATAAAGTTAAACTTTCGAAGTCATAACTATTCTAACAAAGGAAAGAAGAAGCGACAGCGCAAGGTCACTTGCGATGTAGAGATGGCATCAGCGATGGCAGGGAGCAATCTGCAGGGCAGGGAGCGATGACAGGGATGGAATCTGCAGGCAGGGATCTGATTACAGGGATGGAATCTGAAAGGGATGGAATCTGCAGGGCGATGGCAGGCAGCATGGCTGCAGCGATGGCAGGGAGCAATCTCATGAAAAATGATGCGATCTCTTCATTTACTTGTCTAGGGATAAGATCGCGAAATTGCGGAAAGTTTGTAGAGAAATTAGGCATTTTGGAAGTTGGCAAGACAAAAAATGAGCAAACGTCTTCGCCGGGAATCGAACCATGAACATCTAGAATACTGGCCCTGCACACCACTACACCACGAAGGCATGCTAGAAAAGCGGGAGAAATACCTTATATACTCTCCTTTTTAAAGGGCGAGTGGGGTTTTTAGAGGACCCAATTGCCAAATCCTGGGTGTGGAGAATCCTCATCCAACACCTTTTTAGTTCGGTTGCCACTGCAGATAAATTAGGTTATATGGAAGCAGGGAACATGAAAAATGAGCAAATGCCTTTGCTTGAAAGCGAACCAAGGACCTCTGGAGTACAGGCTCAGCATGCAGACCACTACACCACGAAGGCACGCTAGGAAAGCGGGAGAAATATCTTATAATTAAATGCTGCCCGTTCTCGTAGAGCAACCATATTTTTGACATTTTACATCTTGAGGAGTGGAAAAACTCTAACCTATTTTTGCATTGCACTGAAAATCTGGCCCTCATACCAGATTCTCAAAAAGACGAATGTTTTCTATATTTTTTACGACACTAGATTTCACACTCTGCGTATTACTTCTTGCGTCCTCTCTTTAGAGACAAAGTAAGAAGTGATAGCACACGCTCGATGCCCCTTTAGGTAATACTCCTAACACCCCCCCCAAAAAAAATTTGCATATTTTCCATACCAGCCACTATCCTCTGACAATAGTTTAGCACAAAAGTGCTGCCACACAAACATATTTATTTCACGTAATTTTAGAAAACAAAAATTTCACTTTTCCATGGATATTTTGAAGGCAATTGAGGACTTTTATGATTCGAATTTATTATTTAGTATTATTCTTACATATATTATTGTCTTAAAGTTTTAACGTAGATGTTTATTTCTAAATCATAGGTTTCATTGTAAAATTATATATGTAAGCAGTTTCTAATTATATGAGAAAGATCATGAGTTATGAATAGGGCATAGTTGAAGCCCGTAAGCTATGTCCTGGATGTTTCTCTTCATGTATTTCCTCATACTCAAAAATGTTTTCTTGCTTTATTAATGTACTAATGCTTTGCTCTCCCGACCTCTCGTTTTGAGGGAAGGGGGCGAAGATGTAAAATGTAAAAAAATACGATGGGTTTGCTCTACGCGAACAGGCAACCTTTAATTAACTTTCCGCAATTACGGATCTTTTCCTTAGACCAGTACTTTCGAGAACATTCTGGCATGTTACGTAACTGCTGCTATAAATGAAGAGTTCGTGCCATTTTTCATGAGACTGCTACCTGCCATCGAAGCAATAAGACCTTGCGCTGTCGTTTCTTCTTTCTTTTGTTAGAATAGTTATGACGTCGAAGGCCTTAGTTCAATTTAAATCATTATTGGATATGTAGTTTTGGAAAATCTGAAAGAATAATGGTCCGCCATTTGAATTGAATAATGCTATGGAGTTTTAAAAAATGAAATCTTTCGGTGTCATCATTTTTGCTGTCAGCCACTCAGCCATGTCCGGATTTTGATACCAAGCCTCATTGATGTGCCCGATTACCAAAATATCATATATATATGTTTCATAAGAATAAATTGAATTTAATTAAAAAAATTAAATTTAAATACATATTTAATTAAATATTTTTTGCACCATTGCTGCAAGGAATGAAGAAGCCTTTAAAGTTAATATTAAATTGGAATCAAAGCAAGGCAATTCCTCAATTAAATTTTTAAAAAATTAATTTTTCTGAAAAATTAATTTAGAAACCAATGCATTTTAGAAACCCTTGTCTACAGAACCTCCGCGACACGAATATGCATATCAATAAAAAGAAACTAAAAAGAAATAGACATAATTTATATAAACTAATAAGAAACAAAAAGAATTAATTCATAATTTTTAAAAAACAAATATATACTTAAAAATATAATTTCATATCTAGAAAATACTTAAAAACTACATAAAAGATATTTAAATACTTAAAGCCAGTAAATAGTAAGTTTTAATTCTAACTTACCTACTATATTAGCGTTGGGGTCTGCAAAAGTATTTATAAAGTGATGTAAGTGTGTTCTTCAAATTATATAGATGGCGCTTATGTAAGTAAAGTTGAGTGCCAAGCTGCTATCTTTGTTTTATTAAATTTTTTTTGCAAACTTTGTAAAATGCCAGAATGTAAAATATTTAAATATAAATCTAGAAAAAATTCAATATCCTAAAAGTATGTAATTTAAGTTTTAATTTTAACTGAACAACTATTTATGGTAGGGAGTTAAGTAGCTGAGCATATATGCAATAATATTCAAAGCATAATTTAGCAGTGTAACATAATTGCTGTGTAGAATAAAAGCACATCACAGAAAAAATTAGAATACCAAATGAATGAAAATCCCCCAATAAGGCGTTACATTTCTGCCATTTTAATATTTTCAGGAGTTTGGTGTACAACAAGTGTAACTATATATTTGTATTTAAGCTATCAGATGAAAAATTTAGCAAGGGGGAAAAGTAATCTTTACATAAAATGCATAAATTAAAATAAAGTATTGATTAGTTCACCTATCCCCTACAGAGTTTTATGTACAGAAAAGGAGGAATCGTACCGCTTAAAATTCATCCATTAAAAAATAGTGTTCTCTACTGAAGGTTCGATAAGTATAATTGTTTGATGCAAATTAAAATGCTGGAATAATGCAAATTTATTTAACTCTTTCAGAACGAAGTCGCCCGTAACGTCAGTGCATCTTCAGGTTGCCCGTACGAACAAGTCTATTTTCTACCCGTTGCTGTCCCTTATCAAGTTAGTGTATGGCTCATTTGTTTCGCGAGTTGTTAAGTGACATGCTAATAATTCATTTGAAGCAACCACCATCTGCTTTGTTTAGCGTCAACGTTTAGCTACTGATGCGCATACTTGAAATCATGTCGTAATGAGAAGCTGCACACAGTGGGTGAAACCGCACGAAGATCCCCTAGAAAGAAGTAATCACTTAACATAAATTGGTTACTGTTAACGCTGTAACTTTCTACTTGGCAGCAAATCCATTCCAAAGGAAATTCGTATCACGTAGTTTAGATGTTTGAGGTGTAGGGTTTATATTTATTTTAACTAACATTTATTTTAAGTTTAAATTATCTTTCCTGTCAAGCCTTCTTTCCCCTGGAACTGCCAATGCCAGAATATGTAAATTTGAGTAGAACGCGCAAGCATTCAAATTATCAGCGGAAGTAGTATGATTTAAATAGAGAGGAAACAAGTTCGGTGTGTGATATTCTTACTGCACGAGCGCGGAGGTAGTTAGCGAGAATTGAAGAACCCCGCGTTGCGGCCTATGTGCTTGGCGGGAAGTAGTGGTAATCGTTCCAGTGAGCTTCAAGTCTGCTGAATTAGCAGCGGTATTGTAAAACGCGGTGAGTTAGTTATTTTAGAGAGCCTCGTAGTTAGAATCTTGTCTTTACTTTCTTTTCAGGTTATTATTTTTATTTGACTGCCGAGTTGGCACCGTCTGTAAGCGTCAAGAGCACGCAATTGTAATTTATTACGTTGAATAAAAAGGGACTTAAACCCTTCACAAGGCTCTATCTTTTATACAAGTTTTCACAGTCACCTCTTGGTTGCGTGCAAGTTGGAGGGGCGCAACGTTATAGAGGGGACAGATTTTTATTCTCTCTCAATACGAAATAATTAACCAATTTTTAAAAAATCCATTGTGTTTGATATGCCATGGGAAGCAACGTGCTGCTTGTGGTCAAAATTTCTTTGGTACGGGAGAAGATAAAGTCTAAATATACTGAAGAATAATTTGATAAGGTCAATTATTTAATGCCGAAACAAATTAAAGTAGACAAAAAAATTTCTGGAACCTAATATTATGAGAAAAAAATTTAAGATTTCAGTGCATTTAAAAGTAACAACTTAATTCAGGGAAAGCACTCGAGGGCTACCTAGCCTAAAGGGAGGGATGCCTTCGTCGAGGACTTTCTAAGTGAAGGTTGCATGTATGCACGTTACACATGGGACAAACCATAAAAATGCGCATGCAGCCAGCCTCTTTGCGGTTTCCGAGACTTAGGAGGAATTACCAGTGTTCAGCGACTTTACCGCTCTGCCACTGGTGGGCCGTTACAAACGAATATCTATAAACCAGTATGGCAAATAAGTTAATAACCGTGAAAATTAAGTAAATGCGAAAAATTGATCTTGTGTGTGGCTTCTTATACATGCATACATCCTGTATACACATATATACGTATATAAAAGTGAAAATTTTGGGATAGTGGCACACAAGATAAACGAGGTAGACGCATTATGATGTTAACACTTCTGCCTTTTTGTTGCTGAAATATCCTTTTCTAACAGGCTGTTGTAGATATTCGTAGACACTGTTATTAACTTATTTTATTTTTACGTAAAATTATAAATGAAACGCAATAAAGCAATGCAGAATCGCAGTTGACCCACTATTCCACAGTTATAAATTACGTTTCACATAGTTATAGCTAGTGATAGAAAGAGGATAGACAGCAGAAGCCATTAGCAGCAGACAGAAGTTAGAAAAGCAAAACGAAGTGTCTAAAATTAAAGCTCGGCTTAGAATGGTTTAATTTTGGAACATTTTCAGCCCCCCAATGATTGTTAGCAAATTTTAATATTATGATTGGGTGAAGTATTATGTAAGAATCAAGTGAGAAGGAATAATTTTGAAATAATGAATTTTAGAATGATTTACTATAATTAGTTTCTATTTCCATTTAGTTTCTATTAGTTTAGGATGGAAAGGAGAAATAACCAAACTGAAAAAGAAAGGTAAATTATAGTTACAAATTAAAGTTAACATTTTATCTTATTTGTTTTTTATCTTACATACATCTATGCATTTTAAAAATATATATGTAGTAAATTCAGACAAAACCACAAACTGGGTGAAAAAGAACACTTAAGGCGCTAATGTTAATTAAAGCTAGAATTTTGTTTTCTATTTTTTATATTGTAGTTTCTTCTGCCTTCAAAGAGAAAAGAAAATTCTTAAGCATACAAAAGCTTTTTCTTTTTAGAGAAAAACGTTAAAACATCAGAAAAAGAAGAGAAAAATTACTAAATTAAATTAACAAATCACAAAACATTGAAGTAAATTATAAATTCCAAACAATGCAGCTTTTAAAATTTGAGAATTATATTTCTAAAAATGAACGCAGTTGTTAGAGTTCTACTGAAATTTGAGGCCAATTAGTTTCAAAAAACCTTTTTCTTTTCTAAAATCCAAATCATTATAAAGGTTTTTCAAGGGAAAAAAAAAAAAAAAAAAAAAAAGAAATTTTTCAGATTTTAAATTACGTCAAAAGGGGCGTTTTTTTAACGTTTTGAGTGTTACCTTTATTTATTAAATATCATGTTCTTTGCACTTAAACCATAAAATTCAGTTCAAGAGCAATATCGCAAAATAATGTTAAATTAAGCATATCTTTAGAATTTCCGATATACACAGTCTCGCGAGCTGGAGATAAAAGTATTTTTTTTCTATATAACGTTGCCATTTCTCTCTTTTAAAGCATTGAGTTTGTAAATCAAAAATTCGTTAAAGTTTTACAAAATATAAAATCTATAATAAAACAAATTCCAAATTTGGGATTTCAGATGCCCATATTCGCAGTAGGATTTCGTCATTCAAAATTCGATGGCTCTATGTACCATTGTTTTATCACAATGCGAGAAATAGACAGTCATTTATGCAGGTTTTTCATTATTTAATTTCTTCAAATATAATGCAGGACTCTAACATTTTGCGGCAACAGTTTGAAAAGTGAACCGACGTTTATGAGTCCGACGCAAAATGCTAAAACGAGAGCAATAGTCCTTCGGGACTGAAATCCCTTTGGACTAAAAAAAGAAAAATCTGCTTAAGAGTAAAGTATGAAAGAATAGTTTTCTATTGTTCTTATGCTCGAAACGACATTAATCCTTTTTTAACGCCGAAAAGCGTACAAAGCAGTACTTTGTAAATACTTTTGTGCGCTCTGAAGTTAATGATCTGAAATGGTTTCGAGAAAATCCGCCATCCATATAAGCTGACAGCTGCAAATCGTTATTGAATCATGTTGTCCAAGATGTTGATGTCATTGATAATGCTAAAAATGCCATTACTTTGCCATCATATTTTCAAGAGAACCCCAGAATTATTTAAAAGCATTGCAAGATACTATGGTAATAGTACGAAAATTTGGAAAACTCGATTTATTTGTCATCATGACGTGGAAACCTAAATGAAGAGAAATAACTCAAAATTTAAAGTAATGGTAAAAAGTGGAAAATCGACCCGACTTAGTGTCTCGTATTTAAATTAAACTTTCAAATTTTCAATCCTTTTCACTACATCACAAAATAGTGTCTTTTTAGAAATGTCAAAGCAGCTGCACGTGTCATCGATTTTCCCCACGAGCATGTACAATTAATATTAGGCGCTGCTTCAAAGTTAACCACAGAAAAGCAATAGCTAAAACTGTTAAAACTGAAATTGCGCTCATTTCATTCCCTAGATTGTTTGATATAGTTACTAAAAGCATGACTCACATACCCGACGACAAAATTAACCGTAACATTTAATGCTAAAGGCCTGGTACACGGCCTATGCGCGATTTTGTAAATTGTCGCCAACACCAAAATAACGTGTTTTATCCCATCCGATTTATCAGCAAGTGGTGCACGTTCCACTTTCCTCAAAATGGCTATACAATGAAGGACTCAAAAAAAGTAACACACTAAATCTCACTGAAAACGCTGATACATAATTTTTATTTATTTATTTTTAATCCAATGGCAAGCACTTGCCTATTCAGCATTGGCCGCTCCTAAGACTAGAAATGGTGGCCGTTTTATTCCGGAGGCACTTATATTCGGCCACCGTTTCCTCCTGTGAAATGACGGACATACTTTCTCGCGAACTCGGGCGTTCGATATCGCCGTAGGCTTCCCTACCACCATACTTTGTGGGTGGCCTGATACAGAATGTAAACTTCATCGCCCCCTGGATGTTGCCAAACGAAGCCAAATCCTTTGTGTACCGTCTACTAGGATCAGACTTAGTCAATTACTGGATATGGAAAGTGTAGCAAGGGATATTTTACGACTTTGAAGCAACAGCTCTCGGAAACGTCAATATGTATGTTAAATATAGACGAAGGTATATGGGAAAAATCTCAGCGTCAAGCAGTTGGGAAATCGACAATAATTGTGTAGTTCCTTATAACCCGCATTTATACTTGAAATACATCTGTCATATTAATGTCAAAATTTGTGCTCTTTTGAAAAATATTAAGTATTTCTTTAAATATGGGCACAAAGGTCATAGCTGTGCAAAAGCTCCTATAAGCAAAATAAGGGAGAAGGAAAAATACAAACTTTATGCTAATAAAACTGCAAAGAAAAAAAGATGGGGATAACATTCAAAAACCTAAAATGAAATGAGAAATTTACGTCTTTCGCAGCATCGTCAACGGGAGGGTGGGGTGGCAAAGAAAGGAGTCAATAAATCACGATGTTTCTGAACGAATAAAGACATAAATTAAAGCTTAAAATAATCTCAGAAAAACAATCAAAGCAATCTGTGTCTTTATCTGTGCTTTGTTCTGTCTTTATCTGTTGGTTTTTACTTCGTATATTCTGAAAGAGTTTCGAAGTACGAGCTGCCTTTCCATCACGTAGATACGTAAGTACACCAAGTCTACTCTCAGCTGGAAGCACTGTCAACCATTCACATCATCTCGTCATCTCGTAGACTTTTTGTGTGCGTAGGTGTTCTAAAATTATGCTTCAGTCAAAGAATGATTTTCCGGCGACCGCACTGCAAACAGTTAAAATTAATAAATCGGTGAAGCTTTCAATACTGCTAAAGAAATATTGGTTTGATATTAATAAGCAAAGCAAAATTGTGCTTTATAGTTATGAAAGGGATTAAAATAACCTAAAATAAGTCTTGAAGTTGCTAAAAATTCCGTATTTTTCCTTCTTCCGGTTCTAAAATTTCAGTTTTTTTAATTTTCTCGAAAATACGCAGACTGAATTCGAAAGTTTAGCAGTCAGAACTCGGTGAGTTGAATTGATTTAAAATTTCAAGCTCAAAAATGCTTAAGAGAAATAAAAAAGAATGCATTCTTCTACCCCGTAACAATTACCTTAACTTAGCAAGCGATAGAACATAAAGTAATTTAGGTTGTTTTGCTTTTCGAGAAAGTTCTCGGTTCGTTGCCATGACAGTAAATCAAAAGGAAAACTGTCACTTTTTACATTTCAAATAAATGGAATTGATGCAATGATTCGGGAAATGCAAAACACAGAGCTGCATTTAACTGCTGAGCCCAATAATTTAAGAAAAAGGGCCAAGTTTAGAAGGGAAATTTCGCTACTTTTTCCCCTGAAGAGTAGAAAGAGGAAGCAAATTGCAGAGTACCTAGTAATATTTTTCATTACTTTTAAAATATTCTAATACTTAGTAATAAATTAATAATAATAATAAATGTCTGAAAGCTTTCAGATTTTATATAGTGAACAAAGAGGCGTTTTTTTAACCTTTTGTGTGTTAACTTTATTTATCGAACATTATGTTCATCGCACTTAAACAGTAAAATTCAATTCAACAGCAGCAACGCAAAATAATTTTAAAATGAGCTTATCTTTAGAATGCCAGATACACAGTCTCCCGCGCTAGAGACAAATATGTTTTTTTTTTCCTTGCAGTGTTGCCATTGCTCGCTTTGAAATTCTTGAGTTTGTTAATCAAAAATTCGCTAAAGTTTTACGAAATATGAAATCGATTATAAAACAAATTCCAAATTCCAAATTTGGGCTTCCAGATGCCCATATTTGAGTGGGGGACTATGTAATTCAAATTTTGATGTCTCTATGTAGCGTTGTTTTTTCACAGAAATATATACATACATTCATGCAGATTATTCATCATTTAATGTCTTCAAATATCACGCAGGGCTCTAATATTTGGTGGCAACTATTTGAAAAGTGAAACGCCGTTTATAGTGAAGCAACATAAAATGCCAAAACGAAATTAATAGACCTTCTGTTCAAATTGCTCCTTTGGGCTACTAATACTAATTTAATAATTATCTTATTACTGAAATTATAAACATCTGTATCCTCGTATTCCCATTGTTGGCTCACTTATGGACCAGTGAATAACATGACTGGTTAACTTGTTCTATGTTCCGTTCCAGGCAAACGACATTTTCGCATGGGGAGTTTCATGGATTTTTGGAGATGTGAAAAAAAAATAGTTTCTCTTAGAAAATATTCCATATGTGTTCTCTTTCTTTAGGCAAACAGTCTGTCGTGTTCAAATATGTCCGAGCCTCTTGAGTTACATCCCACTTTTGACCAATCTTCTTTGCGTGCTGAAATGTGAAAGTATCGTATTTCCTGTTTTGTTAATATCAGCCTTTCTGAAGAACTTTCGGCATGGCAGATTTTAAGTGCCTCATTGCCCCAAGGACACTAAAATAACAAACTTGTCTTTCTTAGCTGGAATTTGAATCCGTGATTAGTTTTATTTAAGAAAAATAAACCTTTTAAGAAAAGGGGAATGTGTTACGTGGTCGCAAATCACGTTTGCAATCACAAATCACGATCAGTGTTCACGTTTACAGATTTTTAAGTCTTGCCATAATTTTTTTCATATTTAGTGTTTATTATTTAGAACATTTACTGGTGAAAGTGTCCGAATGATTTTCTCCGGATATCTTCACTTGTGGAAACGGTTATTGCTTGGAATTGTAAAAAAGATTCCTAATTTGGGGTTAATTTTTTTTTATTCTTCTGTCATGTTTATTCGCAAAGTTTATACGTACTGTCACTACACCACAATATTATTTTTGTAAACTAACAAAAATATTACTTTTGTGTAGTAGAAGTTCATTACTTGAAAACACTCGAAAATATTAAAATATTTAATTTAACTATTCTTTGAAGCTGTGAAAGGAAACTATTTGTAAAGCAATTTAAAATAAAATCCTAAATTTTAAAACTTTTTTTGGAAAAAGGGTAAGATGTTATTTTCATGTATTTAAAATTTCAATAATATAATCCGCAGATATAATTCTTATAATATTATTATTATAATATACTTTTATGATTTGCATTCTGTGAATTTTTCCATGTTAGTTTTAAGATATTATGAGATGAATGGGTTTTAAAGCATGGATTGATTCCTTGCTACTTTAGTTATTATTCCTAGTGTTAGCAGTGATATCAGCATTTTTGTTAATGTAATTCAGAAAAGCGAGGATAAAAACGTGTGTGTGACGTGGAAGTGAGCTGCAGCTAGCGATACTCCAAAAATAATTATTACGTATTTTCTTATTTAGTTAAAAGAAACACTCTAAAAAATTCAATAATATATTTTATTTTGAATACTTTGCTTCACTTTCTTTTCTTGTTGCCATTTTGAACTATAAAAAAAATTATTGTAAAGTCGACACCAACTGAGATTACAAAAAATGTTACAAACATAGAAAACGGCATATCTATCTATCTATATATATAAGCGAAATAAGACTGACTTATCACAAGATCTCCGAAACTACACACTCGATTGACTTGAAAATTTGCATATTTACTCATTCCACGATGTAGACGCGCACTAAGAACAGATTTTACATAAATCCTGTCCAAAATGTATTTTTGTTATACAATAGAAGTTTCTCATACAGTTGGTTTTCAAATTCAAGTTCAGAATTTTCTTTTATTGTTGCCAAAACCAGATATGAAATACAATGTTGCCAATGAATGCATTTTCCTTTAAAATTATTAAATTGGTAATAACTTGCAGCTACCCAGTGAAACAACATTTAAATGATAAGGTTAAGAATAACATTTATATTTAACTGTTATCATAAGTTTCATGAAAATAAATGTTATTATTAAGAGAAATAAATTATTGTGATGAAAAATAAAAATGTTGTTATTTATAAACATTTCCATACATAAAAAATCAAGTACAAATAACTAAAACTGATTAAAAAATTTTATAACAAAGATAATAGCATCTATTTTCATGAAACTTATGATAATAGTTAAATATATGTAAACCTTATGTTTATGTTGCCAATTTTTCGGGATGTAGGCCTACTGGTGATCCCGCCACCTTAAATAATGAGGACGCATGCGAATACACAGTACCTCATGGGTGATGGGGAAATCTGTGTGTGACAGATAGTATGACTTTCACTATATTTCCTGACTTGAAAAAATTACCACTTAGAAATATAAAAGAATTGAAAATCCTTATATAGTTTAAAATATATTGAATTATGAAATGCAAGTGCATATTTTAAACATTTGATTTTATTTTGGTTGCATAAAATAGTGTACATAAGATGCAGCGATATAAATAATGCAATCGATTAATTATTGGGTAGTATTAGCCTATTTTACTTATGACACATTTTACATAAAACAACAACTTTGAATAACATTAATAACAAATACAGTAATATGGCTATTAAACAGTTATTTTAAAGCTGCATTCAGAAAAGAATTTACATATAGTCGATTATAAATTAAGATCATATTTGTCATCATTTAGAAATAGCTTTTTACTGCGTCGGAAGTAATTTTATCTACATTCAATAAAATAAATCTCTTTCAGTGTGTACAATATCACTTTCTTTGATAGCATAAACTAGTGAGTTCTAGAAAGACTACAGAAGAATAATCCTCTTGTCTTAAACTGTAGCCAGAAAGTCAGAAGAATGGTGTAAATAGCCCTTTTATTTGAACACAAACAACTATCAAGGACCCAACTTGGGTTTACAGAAACACTTCTGACTTAAATACAGATTGTTAAACTAATTCAAATATAATAGTTTAGCCTAACGGCTCTCAGGATAATTCAAACTCACAGGAAAGGCTCTGGTTTGTAGAAAATCGGCGAGACACACCGAATGGCTTGAAGCACTCAACTCCACAGAATCAAATCCCTAAAAGTTACGGTACAACATGGTCTGAAGTTGGCAGGATACTCTCTAAAATTAACTTAAGTAACTTTCGTTTAAATAGCACTTCTTTCTCTTTCAATCTGAAGAAACGCTCGCTCTGTGATTAATATTCTGCATGAAAAGTATGGATGAAAAGAGAAGGATAAGTCTCTGGTTTGTAGAAAATCGGCGAAACACACCGAATGGCTGGAAGCACTCAACGCCACAGAATCAAATCTCTAAAAGTTACGGTACAACGTGGTCTGAAGTTGGCAGAACACTCTCTAAAATTAACTTGAGTAACTTTCGTTTAAATAGCATTTCTTTCTCTCTCAAGCTGAATAAACGCTCGCTATCTGATTAACCTTCTGGCATGAAAAGTATGGATGAAAAGAGAATGACAGAAAAGTAACTGAACTTAAAATCAATTATCAGACTGAAGAAGGATTTTAGGGTGTGGCACAGTTTTAAAAGTAAATCAAAAGGCTTTTAGTGCAGATGCATGACATAATAAATAAATAAAATCATTGCTAATAATGTGTAAATGTGGCAACTTAAAGATTCCAATAATTATAATTCATTTTGAGCATATTGGAAACCCCTCCCCTAAAAAAAATGTTCAAAATAAACTTCCTAAAATTATTCCTCTTTACTACAGGTACGAATTCCTCGCAAATGGGTTTTAGAATACTGGACATAATAATTTACTTTTTCATAAAGCGAAAACGAATAAAATGTAATTGGCTTTTAATAATACTTCATTCTTTATATGTTTCATTATGTATTTTTGTTTTAGACGCATACACACACACATACATATTTGAAAGCTTGAAAGAAGTAAACTCTTAAAGCATTTTACGAAGATAAAATAATATTGCTGAGATATTTTATTATCTTTTTCATAATCCATTTCAAACAGCTAATTGGTCATGAGAAAATGCCGCTTTTATTGGTTAAAATTCTTTTTACTTTCAACTTAGAAGAAAATAAAAGTAATTTTTTTCTTTTGACATTTTCTAAATAGCCATTAGTAGCAGGCATCCAGGTTTATAAGGTTTCTCAATATAAATTACAGAATTTAATGAAAACATATATAATGATGTGGTGTAGAAATTTCTGTAATTATAAGATATTAAATTCTCTATCATCTCCGTTTATTTTTAAATTCAAACAAATCAAGTTTGTTAAAATTACGGAGGTTACATTTTGTACGTTCTTTTGGTCTCTATACTTATGTTTAGAATAAATTTTTATTCAATAAAAAAATAACAAACTGTTCGAAACCTGTAAGACAAAAATTGACTACGATATTTGTTATTCTGTAATTCGATAATTTGAAAAAAAATCCTTTTTGGCATAAATATTAGCGAACGCGATCTCAAAGTAGTGAGCATAGTTAATTTTTATACCACAACTTTGAAATACAATTAGTATTTTATACGTAAAATTCAAAGAACGTGGTATCAAACCAACGAGCCTAGTCGTCTATGTCTTTGCCGCGATGTTTTCGGCTGTGACCAGTTTAGTATCCGCCGAAAACATCGCAACAAAAACATAGCGGGCGAAAACATCGCGGAGAAAATAATGCAAGGCGAAAACGTCGCAGTACAAAACATCGCGGGAGAAAATGAAGAAAAGAGAAAACATCGCAGTTCTAAAACATCGTGGTACAAAGTATCGTCGTCGAAAATAAAGCGGTTCAAAAACTTTGCAATTTAAAAATATCGGGGTAAAAAATAAAGTACCTACAAATCATCGCAGGGCGATAACATCGCAGATATGCGTTTTTAAGACATGTTTTAATAATTGCAAAAGGATACTTTCACAATGATTTGTGAGCACAAGATGGAAAGAAAGATAATTCTTACTTTCATACCTTTTGCTAACTAATAAATATTTGCTGAAAATGTAATATGGAAACGTAAGCATAGAGAATTAATGCAACTTATAGCACTTAATATAATTTTAAACTGACATTAGTTAACTAACAAAGATCATTAATAAATTATTTTTTATTAAGTTATACTGCTAATTTTTCATGAAAAGTATAATCTAAAAAAACAGAAAAAGAAAGATAAGTAACTGCATGATCATATCTATAAAAAAATTGCTAATTATGAGATTATTTTCTTCACTTTTGTTAATCCGATACCCTTATACTGAAAATTATTTCTTGTTTTGTTTAAACTTCTTGTTCTGTTTTTTTTTCTTAAATTCATTAGTTAATAAAAAGTATGAAAGTAAAAATTATCCTTCATTCTTGCGTTTAGAAATCATCATGCGAATATCCATTTATAATTACTTATTAATTATTATACTTAATAAAGCATGTCTGCGATGTTATCGTCATGCGATGATTTGTAAGTACTTTATTTTTACCACGATATTTTCGACGACGATAGTTTTAAACTGCGAAGTTTTCGAACCGCTTTATTTTTTTCCACGATATTTTGTACTACGATTTTTTAGAGCTGCGATGTTTTCTCTTTGCCTTATTTTCTCTCACGATGTTTTGTTCCGCGACGTTTTCGTCTTGCGTTGTTTTCTCCGCGACGTTTTCGTCCGCGATGTTTTTGTCGTGATGTTTTCGGCTGTAACCCTATAATTTGGCATCGACGGAAAAGTGCCTAATTTTGCCCCAAACTCAAAGAATTGTGCCTCGAAATTATGCTCTTTTTTCGCTTTTAGTATGGTAGCTTTAAAAACAAACAAAAAAAAAATACTTTGATTAAAATTTAAAGAATATACTCTTGAAACAACGCATTTATTTACCTATAGAATCAAAACCAAAGAAAAAGAACTAGAAGATGCCGCGGGCTATCCGTCGCAAAGCTAGCAGAAAGGTACGATAGGTGTTTGATAACATTGCTGATTTATTTTATGAAGTCCAAACTTTTTTTTTTTCTTTTTCCGATGGCAGGTTCAAACTGTGCACAGTTGTTGTCCACTACTAACGTCAGAAGAGGTGGTCACTTTATTATGGAGGCACCGTATAAGGTATTTTCTCCCTTCTTCTTACACGCCTTCGTGGTGTAACGGTAGCACACTCGACGCATATTCGAGAGGTCCAGGTTCGAATCCCGACGAGAGCATTCATTTTTCATGTCCACTGCTTCAAAAAATCCTAATTACTTTACAGCGGCTACAGAACTAAAAGGTGGTGGATGATGATTCTTCACCACCAGGTATTTAGCCACTGGGTCCCCTAGTCCCCAGTCGGCTTTTAAAATGGGATGCATGCATATAAGGTATTTTTCCAGCCTTTCTGCATGCTTTCGGGGTGTAGTAGTAGCACATATGCGGCGAGCTGAAAGTCCTCTCAAGAAGTTGGTAATAGGGGAAGAGGGTTGGGAGACCCTTGGACCTTAAAGGTGCTCTCAATCAAAACTGGGCAATCAACTGAGCAGAGTCGTGCTGTGAAGGCTCTTGCAAACGAAAGGAGCAATCTTACGCTCCTTGCCGCGAGGAACTTTGTGGGCTTGTTCTGATGTTACTGACAGACAAGTGAGATAAGTCACAACAACATCGTTACGTAAAAGCTTTGCATTTAACACCATTTGGCGCAAATGTTGAATTTCCTTCTTGAGCTCATTTTTATGATCTTTCTGTAAACCATAGATTGCTGACTTGAGTATTCGTCGAGACACCTTTAAAAAACTGAAAAGCCTCGAATACGGTAAACAGACGAGACTTGAATAACCTCTCTAGTATTTTGTCACTAAAACTCATAGATTTTCTCTAAGATGAGCATAAAATTTAACAAGTCTAGTTTGTTTGTTTTTATAGCTAGTAAACTATGTAAGGAATTCCTTATTATTATGAAACGTTTCATTTTTTTTTTGAGGTTATAATGTTCCTTACTGCTTCGTCTATGCTGAACGTAGAGGAATCTATTGAAATGTGTAGCGACGCATCGCTGAGTTCAAGTATTTAACGACCAAGTCCAGAGAAGGGTTAAAATACTCAAAGAAATTATAACAGACGGTCCCTTCTCTGGAAAGCCTCGACTCGGGCCTTTAAATTAAGATAAGAAAAGAAGAAACTAATGTAATAATAAACTAAACTGACTGAGCCAAAGCTAGACGCAGTTACCTAACGTACTTGTCTCTTAATTAAATTAATCGGCGATTATCAAAAGACACGTGCAATACGGTAGAGCGTAGTTGGCTTAATAAAGAAGTAGCCTGGCGCCAAACACGCACCATTAAAGACTCCTAAGCTCTCTTACTGAAGTAAGCTGAACCTTCCTTAAATACTCTTTCTACCTCATTTACATTCAACCCGATACTAAAAACTCATTGTTGTAGGGAACCGTAAATGGGAAACAAAAATTTAAAGAAAAGGGTTTCAAAATTAAAAATAACTGTTATAACAATTAAAATAAGCCTTACAAGATTATTGTCGATAAACGTTCCGAAAGTGAACGGGAATAGGTTTGCCGCCACTCCAAACCTA
This sequence comes from Stegodyphus dumicola, assembly GCF_044657685.1. NCBI lineage: Eukaryota > Metazoa > Arthropoda > Arachnida > Araneae > Eresidae > Stegodyphus > Stegodyphus dumicola. Next base: position 137,808,940 of record NC_140769.1, read on the forward strand.
TATTATTATACAGCAGAGATTTTACTTTTTGTTGCTGCAGATGGGGGAAATTCAAGTCTTCGCTCGAATCATTCGAACTCCTTCAGGGAGATATATATCTGATTGGAGTACTGGATTGCACGAATGTTAAGATGGATCACACTTCAAGCATTTTCTATAATCCCATTTAAACTTCTCTATCTATAAAAATATCGGCTGAACTTCGAGCGCAGGAAGAAAATTCTTTTGCTGTACTGGCTTTCCTAAACCTTATATCGCGAGGAGAAAGAAGTAATATCCGTTTTCCAGATCTGAAACTCTTAAACTTAAGAGACATTCGAAAGAAATTGTTTTTTTTTTTTTTTTTTTTTTTTTTTTTGTTCCTTCTAGTTCTTTTATCTCAGTTTAACGCAAGTAATGCGTTTATTCGTTTCTTGGTCTACTTCTAAAGAAATGTCTCGATGAGCTGGTAAGTTGTATGGGTTCTTCGTGGTATTCTTTACGTGAAATATACGTTTCTACAAGAAAAGCAAGCTTCCTTTTCAGTTCATACAATATTCTCTTGTAGCTCGTCTATAAGTGCAGATCGGGTATTGTACTAAGAATTGAAACATGCTAGGTTTCAATAAATTAAGCTGAAAACGTTTACGTTTTTCAATATAGGTACGTAATATATTGTTACGGATTTGTCATTAAAATAGCTAATGTTGGTAGAATTATAAATTAAATGGTTTTATTTCCCGCGCAGTGCAGCGCGTGACGAATATTAAAAGAAAGCTAAGCCGGAAAATTGAAAATACAAAAGCGCGTGCATGTAACATTTAATAAATATCTATTTTTGATTTCGAGAAAGTACTAGAAAATTCTCGCGCGCGATTTTGAAATCTTATAAAAGAAGGAAAACCTCTCAGTTCGTAGTAGAAGCAGCCATAACACTGATGAGATTTGCTGAAAGTGAATAGTAATCACCAGCTTGGAAGCATTTGAGGGAATTTCACTATGTTTACGATTTCTTTTCACTTTTTCAACACACAGGTTCCCCTGTTTACAGGAGCAGAGCTCGGGGCACTACTTGGGTGGGTGACCACCCACGTGACTGGCCTCGAAGTATCATCTTTCTTCAACTAGTGAAGATACATCACAGCTTGTACGGCGGCCAGATGCTTGAACCCTCCTTCTCCAAAGTCTTGACCAACTCACGTGCATTAGCACATGTTCCTGCTTCACCTTTGTCGGTGCGGTGTAAATCACCTTAATTTTTAATTCTTCCCAACGCCTTAGGGCATATCTCCAACAGAGACGGTTAAAGTAGCAGAGGCTACTAAATGCCGCCTAACCATTCACTCGATTTCGATTTCGATTTCAGTTCGTAGTAGTTACTTAGTTTATTGTTGTTTTAAGAGTTTGTTTAGAAAACTGCTCTTGTTGATTGTAGCGAATTCGCGGATTAGCCTTCTTTAGCTGTTTTGAATTAACTTCTTTTGAACATTTGAGTAGTTAAAATAACTATTGTGATATATTGTAATACTGCACGAATATTTGAGGAAATTTAAACATTTTTGTTGTGATAATAATAAATTTGTTCATTTTTCATCGGACTTGTGCATTCATTTCGTAGCGAACCCGTAAGCATGCAACAATATAGAGGAAGAAACATTTATTACTAACTAGCGGCTTCGCTGCCAGCCTTCACCTGGCTTTTAAATGTACCGAAAAAATGGCTTAAGGGAACACCAAACGTTAAATTTAAAAACTGCGTCAAATTTTTACTCTGCAGAACAACTTCATAAAAAAAAATATTAGGTATAACAAAATTACAATGAAATAACCAATATCCATCAATACAAATATTAATTATCCTAATAAATAAATTAACCAACTTCTCTTTGCAAAATCTCAAGAACTCAAATGGTAGAAAGGAGGTTAAGAACTTCGTTTCCTAAAAAATTCACTCAAAACTTTTCAATATCTTAAAAACAGTGAAATGAGCAATAAATAATATAAAAGAATACGAAAAACAAAAATTCTAAAAAGCAAAGTATAATTAATGATACTTTATCTTACATTTTCAAGAGAAAAAAATTACAATGAAATAAGCGATATCTCTTAATAAATATATTAATTATCCTAATAAAAAATGAATCAACTTTTCTTTGAAGAAAAAAAATCATGCAAAATTTTCCAATATCTTACAAACAGTGAAATAAGCAAAAAATAACATAAAAGCAACTCAAAAAACATAAAATTCCGCGCATAATTTTACTCTTCAGAACAACTTTATCAAAAAAATCAATAAAAATGTATTATATATATATATATATAAATGACAATGAAATATGCCAATCTCTTAAAACAGTGACATAAGAATTACGATGAAAAATTGTTGCCAAACCCATATTTCTAAAAGAATGAAACTATTCAAAATGATGCTATTTCATCAAAAATCTATCAACAACAATAAGACAGGAAAATTGTTGCCAAAATCACATTTTTAAAGATGTTAGATGTGTACTTGGAAGCTTCATTTACAAAAATTTTTAAAAATACAAAATATTATCATTTTTCCAAAATTCTTTTTGTAAAAGCAGTCGCAAGGATAAAAGTTTAAGGTGTCCAAAAAATCAAAGAAAAATAAACTGTACATTTTTAAAAATAAACTTTTAAGAAAAAATCCCGTTGAAAAGGTATTAAGCTCCCTTTGTTAAATAATTTCGTATTTAATCGATTTATTGAAACACGAAATGTATTTAAGTTCTTATAATAGTTAAGTGCCTACGTTTCATGACGATGTGAAAATGGAGTGTGTAGAGTAAAATCTCGCTTTCTTATAGCCCGTTATGTCTAAAAATGACGCGATTTCGTCACAAAACATAAAATAAAAAAAAATTCGAATTCGAATTTCAAAAAAATCGCTCCGAGGTGCACTGGCTCTTGTCTAGACGCACCTATATACCAAATTTTGTAGGCGTGGGTCTATTAGCTTACGCGCAGCGCGAACTAAAGACAAAGACACACAGACAGACTCTTTCTTTTGTTATATGTAGAGATTAAAATAATGTAACAATTGTTTCTAAATCTTATAAACTGGATATAGCAATAAAGTAAAATATTGTACATCGCTTTTTTAAAGTTGATTAGTAAAATTAAGCCGAAGGTAAACCTCAAGTTCGATGGACGAAGGTGATATTAAGTTTGGTGTTATCCAGATAGGATGATGCAATAATTTTGGATACATTATTAAAATAAAGTGTAAAGTCACTAATGACTTAATTGTTAGCAATAAGTGGCTATCCTCCATAGCGTACAAATGTTAAATGGCGCTATAAATTTAATTAGATTTTCAAATAAAATTGCACTTAAGTGTAAGGCTGCTATTTACTGAGATCTTAGTAGTTAACTATCGTCTCTCTACCTTTAGGTCTATTATTCAATATCTAGGTCAACGGAATGGAGAGTTGACAAATTGCACATTGAATAACACATTATTCAAATGAAATTAACGGTCCACGACGGTCTGCAGTGCATGCTTTATCCGATCACGAATTTCCTCAAGAGGCACGAGCATTGGAAGTACATAAACTCGGTCTTTAACAAGCCCCAAAAGAAAGAAAATGCATGGTGTTAAATCCGGCGAACGGGTTGGCCAGAAGAGAAGGTTGTTGTTTGCTGTTGCAGTAAGTCCAATCCAGCGTTAGTGAAGAAACAATTAAGAAGCTCTCGAGCATTCTTGTGAAAATGGGGCCGTTTCCTTGCAAAATGTAATCATCATAATTGGTGCTCGGCTATGTTTACAACCAGGTTTTCAATAAGTCTAAAGATGAGCCATCTATCACTGTTTCTTCTTCGAAGAAAAATAGGCTTGCATTTTCTCGCGGGACACTGCACAGAAAACGTCCACCAAACTCACGCGGCACTGAAACCGCAGATCTGGACATCTAAAAACGGAACACACAGAAAGCATTTTTCTTGTTGTGGCACCATCTTGGAAAGCAGCTCTGCGGCTGCGCAGTAAGCATGACAAGCAAACAGAAGGTAGCACATGAAAAACTTGGATAGTTTCCAATGCTTAAAGGGTAGGTTTGACCACGGGTAAGGTAATACATCGATTTATTATTAATTTTTACAAACGTACCATTCATTTATAAACAACACTGCAGCGAAATACATATTAAAATCATATAACAGTATATGAAAAATAGGTTCCCGAAACGGAAAACCAGAATTCGGAGCTATTCTCTGAGGCCGCATAAATAATTTTAACAGTATAAATCTGTGTGCTTAGAAAGTACCGTTAACCCAAAATTCTTCAAGCAAATATAAAACTTGTGAACTACGTTTGAAGTACAAGGCTTCAAAAAAGGAAGGCCGTTGTGAATCAAGGTGTTAAAATAAAGCCGCAGAACGAAAGTATCTTTAGAGGCTTACTTACCGCTGATTGCCTAACCTCTTAATCATTGGTGTCCTTTGGGTTAGCAGTTACTGGTGTGGGATAGTCCGATGTTTCACGCCTTGATAATTTTTTAATAGGAGCATGGATGATAAATCACAGCAGCGTAAGCTTAACTAAAGTAATGTAAGCGTAGCTTAATATAAGGCATCAGATTCTTGAAAAGCCTATTCTGTGAAGATTTCTAACTCCAATCAATGCATGTCATAGACTAGAGTTAAGATGAAATAAAACAGCTCTGCTTGCGATACAAATTCCTTTATAGGCTAACTACTTGTACAATGAACAAAATACAGTGACTAATAGGTAGGATTAGACACCTAACCCCACTTATTCCTATGCGAGATTTCAAAGTTAGTGGCAATAATAAGTTCTGATCAATATTACTTTCATGCTGAGCGTTGCAAGCCGAAAGTCACTATATAAGGTATTTCTCTCACCTTCTTAGTGTGCCTTTGTGGTGTGGTGAAGAACTTCGTGGTGGTTCTGTACGCTGGGCCGGTATCCAGAGGTCCGTGGTTCGATTCCTGGCGAGAACGATTGCTCGTTTTTCATCTTGCCTGCTTTCAAAACAAATACCCTAATGTCTCTACAGTGGCGCCAAAACTAAAAGGGTATTGGATGATGATTATCTTTCACCCAGGATTTGGAGACTGGGTCCCCTAAAAACCCCAGTCGCCCTTTAAAAGGGGAAGTATATAAGGTATTTTTACCACCTTCTTAGCGTTCCTTCGTGGTGTAGTGGTTCTGCAGGCTGGATCCGTATCCAGAGGTCCGTGGTTCGATTCCCGGTGAAGGCGATTGCTCCTTTTCCACCTTGCCTGCTTTCAAAAAGAAATAACGAGTCGCCTTTGTTTCAACAATAGTAAGAATTTCACTAAAAAAAAACACAAAATCTAAACACACTTTGACTTAACTCATATGTACCCCCAAATCCTGCTATAAGTAAATTATTGTGCCGGAAAATAAGAAGAAATAGAATACGCAGCTAAGTTTTTAACTACTCGAGAGAAATTAAAATAATTATCACTCTAAGTAAACTCACTGTCAAGGTATGGCTTAAAGCACACTCGGCGCGTATTCGAGATGTCCAGGCGAGAGAATTGCTCATTTTTCCCGTCTTCTGCTTCCAAAATAACCTAATGTCTCTACATAGCTACGGTAAAATTTATTTATTTATGTACTCGACTTCTACTACTTTGTTTTTTTTTATCGATTATGTACTCAAGATTTATATACTTGAACTGTTTTCATAAAAATTCTTTAAAAAATTCGTATTTATTTTACACAGTGAGAAATCTTTATATCTCACGAAAAAAGAGTTCATTGTTTGGCAACGAGTCCTTGTTATGCAATTAAATGTGAAGGAACAGAAATGTATTTTTATGGAAACAGTGAACAGAAATGTACTAATAATGCATTAGTAAGTAATTGTATTATTATTCATGGCAAAGAACTCAAGAATTAATCACGTTCTTAGATCTGCTTTTGTAGAGGACATAGTAAGGCAGACTGTTCAGTATTCACATTATGCGCGGGTAAAATCACGAAACATGTATGAATCGCCCCATTAGACCTTGGGAACTTAACGCGAGAAGAACTAGCAGTGTTCAGTTGTCTTATTTGATCAGTCTTTGTAGAGTTATTAGAAAATTCATACGTCCGTAGACATTAGTTTAAGACAAGCGAAAAACAACCCAAATTATTACCATGATTACTGCTTTCGTGTTTCCTCCAAATAAAGGTTTTAGATATGTGATTACAGCAAAATCTTGAGGAATATCTATCTAAGAGAAACGATGCCTCCGTGGAGGACTTTCTAAGGGAAACTGACACATACACGTTACACATGAGGAAATCTGCGAAAACCCATGCAGCCAGTCCGTTCGCGGAATTAGAACCTCAGACACAACTACTAATGTTCAGTGACTTTACCGCTTGGCCGCAGATGGGCTCTGTTCCAAGTAAAGTGCTGCAAATATTTTAAAACTGTTGTCTTTTGACGTGCGAGTTTAGACTATTTTCATTACCCTTAAAAACGCACATGAATAAATCACCAGAAAAGCCATAAATTGAACTAATTAATTTACAGAGTGATATAAATCTTATTCAAAGATTTGAAGATATAGGTTTAATTAATTTTTATTCGTTCTTTTCAAAAAATAAATACGCTAATTAAGAGATTTGAAGGTATAGATTTAACTAACTTTTATTCGTACTTCTCAAAAATTAAATATGCTAAATTTCTAATTTTTGCGCTAAGATTAATAGCATTGTCTGTGAATATATTTATATATGAATAGCTTTTATTCATAGTTAAAAATTTTATGCATTCGAGTAAAATATCATAAATGAGAGAATGAGATTAAATTGTCATTTTTTATTCTTAGGAAGTTTCCAAAACTTGTTTATTTTTAGTTTAAGTAATTTCTTCATGATTAATTAATGTCAGACTGAAAATTTAATATTTAGCTGCCAACATATTTTAATTACACACCATGAAAAATGTCTTGCAGGTACCAAACTTTAGGCATCGGAGAGAAAATAAATGTGAAATTATTTTGTTCTTTGCATTATTAGTATTCTTATTCACGAATGTTTAAATGATTATTGATTAAGATATAAAAGCAGCTTTTAAATAAACTTTATAGTATTAGTAAGCTATAATATATAGCTTTAAATAAATTAAAAATTTATTTAAAGCAATTTGAGTTTAAGGCCTGTGCTTTAGGTCATAATATAACACATCGCATCGTCGGGGTAGATGCATTCTTCGAGTAGAAAGGCCGATGAGTTCAGCCATGTTGAGCTTTAACTTAGCAATGTGTTGCGAGAAGTCGCTGCAATAGCATCATCAAAGTCGGAAGCGGAACAATACATGAGCCTTCTGGAAAAATCGGTTTTGGGTTCTCGAAGATAGGCTTTGAGTTTTCTGGAATTTTGCCACGTTGGCTAGAAATCATCATTTGTATACGAACGTGGTAAAACGTTTGTACCCAAAACCCAGGAGATTTCTACAGCCTATATCTCTGCAGCCTTTTAAGATATTTACTGAAACACACTATTGATTGAGTCAGAAATACAATTGTAAAACTAATGTAATATCAATCTCTTACGCATAAAAGAAATAATCACAACATGAATATTGTAAAGAATACACTATGATAAACATAAGATTACCGTATAAGTGTAATAAAAAGTAAATCTCATTTTCACTTTTATTCCTTATTTAAACTATAAATACAAAATCCATGTGAAATAACTGTGAAGAAACCACATTAATAAGCTACAATCTTTTGATCAATTACAATATTACAAGAAAACGTAATCGTGATTAACTCCTTTTAGATGTGTCGAATCTACATAAAAAATGGATTTTAGTTCCTAATCGTTTATGTGATTTTATCAACATATTTACGTCAAAGCAGATGGTGAAATATTAAACATCTCATGAAACAAATTCCGTTTTCCAAAAAAAAAATGTGATCAAAAATGTTTTTACTCCTAGAAAACGTTCATTGGATTTATTTCAGCATAAATTCCCTATATTACTTTCGAGGTAAATGTCTTGGACATCTGTCGTGTGTTACCGCTTTGCTGCACAGATTTTTGCAACACTTTTTTTGCATGTTTAATATATATGTATATATACACACACACAAATATATATATATATATCCTAATAAAGTGCTTATTTTTATTCCATGTAATGAAAATTCATTGGTGATTTGAAAAAAAAGCAGCGTGGGAAAGAAACACGTGATAAATGAAGACCCAAAGGAAGAACGCGAGGTATTTTTCCCCTCATTTTTAAAAACGCTAATTTTCCTTTTTTTTAAAGGTTTGTTTTTACTAAAGTAGCAGTGAATGTTTAATTAGCACAACACTGACGTTTAAAAAAAAAACCTTTCATTTTTTTAACTTCTTAAAATAATTTCTTAGGTTTTCTAGAACTCAGGAAAAAGCATGCGAATTTATCCAGCTCATGAAGCAAATTTAACTTTCACACGCTAAAAGAAAGTAATCAAAGAAAAACACGAAGAATAATTTTTCTGTTCTTTTAAGTTTTTCACTTCGCTTGGAAAGCAAAAGGAAATATTTCTAATCATTTGGGAGGCTTGCTAAGCGTGAATTCACATCAATGTTTCACGTACGTTTCCATTTAATAAACTTAAACCAATGGAAAAAGTCAGTATCTTTCTATTCTTACTAACAATTTAATTCCAACCATAATATAAGTATTAACTGCATTTTTAAATGTAAAACAGCAGCTGAGAGTTGACACGGTGGAGGAAGACACCATCTTTCTACCAATGACACTTCTTCCATGGGCGGTCTTAAGCAGACTATATAACTTAAAAATTCAGATAAATTAATTTATAGGCATTGTAGGATTACATCTTAATACGTTGAAGATTATATGACACTGCAGAATGATAAGACTTTTCAGAGCAGGAAACACGAAAAATCAGCTATGAAGTCACCGGAATTTGAACTCTGGGACTCTCGATGATAACCAGATGTGCATCCAGTTATAACACAAAAGCACGTCGGACGGCAGGTGATAGTACCGTACTATATCACCTTGCAAGATAATATTTCCTTTGTGGCTTTGGACATTATTTCCGATCATATAGTTTTAAGTGGCAAATACTGAATATATATTAGAAAATATTGTAGAGTCATTAAATTATTTTGAAACAGGAGACATGAAAAATGTGCCCTGCCCCGCCAGGACTTGAACTCTGGACCTCTCGAATACGCGTCGAGCATTCTTCCGATTATACCACAAAGGTATGCGGAAGGAAGTGAGACATACCTCATAACATATTTTACAAATCTTAGAATAGAAGACTATAAAATATAGGTGACAAATGAAAAAAAGCAAGAGAAGTGATTTCTTTCTAAATTAATATTGGACTGGCTGCTGTTCCTCCCCGACATGTTTTTACGAGAGGAATCTTTGTAAAAGTAAAGTTCCTTTGTAAAAACAAAGGAAACATTTGAGCCATCCAGTTTAGTTCTTAGAATCATTCAGTTTGCCACAATTATATAAAATATTTCCTCAACTGCTGAATTAGATTTCCTCGAGGATTCTCACATCTGAAACAATCTTTCTAAATCACTCAATGACCCAAATTCCAACGGTTTTTTTCATTCATTTAATAAATATATCATTTCTGATTCCATTTCCCTCGCCAGATGGTTCCACTTGCCTTTTATTTCCGTTGTTTCCCTTATTTCTATTCATTGTAAATAGATGTTATATTTGTAGTAGATTTTCGAAAATTCATTATTTTTTCAGTTTCTGGTGCTTGTCTTTTGTTTAGCTGCATATGAAGAAGACGAATTGCTGAATTTCTTATGCTAAAATATTTGATTTATATTATTACGAAATGTCAAGGCGCGGTGAGATGGCTTCTTTTGTTTAGCTGCATATGAAGAAGACGAATTGCTGAATTTCTTATGCTAAAATAGTTGATTTATATTATTACGAAATGTCAAGGCGCGGTAAGATGGCTTCCCCGCAAAGCAGTTTTAGGGTTGCCATAAATTACAAGGAAAGGCAGGGTTGCCACATTTGGTGAGAACTCGTCCATTTGGCTACAAAATTGGCGCTATACCATGGACGGATGGAGAACCTTCTGGAAGAATTCGTACCAGTTTAGCCCAGAATGTTCTCGAACACCAGGCAAAAGCTATATAAACCCTGCTGGTCCGCAGTCAGTTAGTTACCAGTGAGTGTATGTCTCTCATCGAGAGGGCGATTCAGAGTGCTTCGTCTGGAATGCGAGTTAGTAGTATTGAGAGTGTGTCTCAGAGAGTGACCCTCGTCTAGCGAGCTGTGCGGAGTCGATCTTGTTGACAGCCGGACAACAAGTGCCAAGTGGGTCGTCGAGTGCACCGAAGAAGTCTCTTAGTGTATCGCGGTTAGTGCATCGTCGAGAGAGCGTGTTGAGCACCAGGAACGACTGAACCGAAGAGTCGGGAGCTGTGCTCTGTGTGTCGTCGAGTTCATCGCGAGTTGTAGCGTGGAGAGTCTCGAGAGTACGTGGAGTTCCGAGAACGACCAAGGAGAGTCGAAAGCTGTACTCTGGTGATTTGCGGTAAAGCTGTTCCACCATGACAGCCTGATAACCTGAAGGCTGTGTCGCTGATCGTGTCAGCGTGTTTATAGTAGTTCATCGACGACTGTAAAACGTGTTTTGGAGCTGTACTGACAATACTAGCAAATAAAGTGTGTTTCGATACTTCATCATGTGTCGTTGTTATTCACTCCAAATCTACGAGCCCCGTCCGAACGTAAAGGAAGAAAAAAAACGCAACATTATCGGCCAAAGTTATATATCTTAAACTGAGCATGTTTGTGTAACTCTGTTTGGTACTATTCCGTTTTGAGGACCTTAAAAAATTGCAGCAAAAATGTATGCGCAAAAGCGCCAAATCTAGCAAACGCGCCCATTTGACAGCGCGCCAAATCTAGAGTACGCACTGATTTCAGATTGCGTAAGTTTACATAGATCTATATTTCTTAAGACGCCATTGAAATAGTAGTTTAATTTTTAAATACTTTTTTGATATCCTATGGATTTATCAATTTTGGAATTGTGCATGACGAAAAGTCTGCAATAGGATTTTTTTGAAAGAAAAGACATCATTCATTATAGAAAATTATGATTGAACAACCACCGAGATGAAATTATACTTTAGCGATAACTCGGTAGCGAAATAGCGATGCAGGAATCCATTCAGTTATGTTTAGCCTTTTTTTATATAAATTATAATAAAGATCTGAAATAGTTATTTACTCTTATGCTTCCATTCAGTTGTGTTTAGCCTTTTTTATATAAATTATAATAATAAAAATAGCATTATATGAAATTAACCTTTCGTCTAAATTAAAACAATAATCTTTAAATAGTTATTTACTATTATACTTTCTTTCTTGCGCTAGGGGGCTGCCACAATTATTTTTGGCAGCTCTGGCATCAACAGCAGGTTTGCGATTTTTTTTACTGTCCTCAAAACGGTAAACTACTAAGTAGTATTTTATATAGAAGTAGTGTGTCTAATTTACACAAATTAAAATACCTTTTTATGTGAGATGTAATTTAGTTATAATATTTTCAGCATATTTTTTTTATAGAATAAAGGATGTTTATAACTCTTTACAATATTTGATTCAGAAACTTTATCTATATATCTGTCATCTCTCTTAATTTATTCACCGACATAAGAACAGATGTTTTATTTTTTGCGCACATTTAGTAATCTCTAATTAATTGTCTCCCACGCGAACTTTTAGACGTACTGTTTTCTTGGATTTAATATTATCTCTAACGCACCTTTCAGAGTAACATTCTGCATTGTTATCAAGGGAATAAAATAAGCTACTTAAAAACAACATATGTACTTCGATAGATTTGCTTCGTTCCCGGAATTAGAAGCAAAATACTTACCAATGCAAAATACGGGCAATTTATAAACAATACGGTTATTAATTATTTTCGTACTTATCAATAACCAATTTTTCTTATTAAATACTCGGAGTAAAAATTAGCTTGTAGAAATCAGCATTAAGAACTAAACAAATCATAGGTATTAAAATATGCAATGTAACTTGCAAAATATCTTGAACAAACTGAAAATATTTCCTTATTGATACACTGTAATTATATTGACATATATAAGTTTTAGTTTTTACAATTTTACAAAATCTGAATATCGAAACAGCATACAGTAAGCATTCCAAAACTGTCGTTTTCTCCTTCTGGTTTCCTAAAAAAAGAAAAAGGAAATGTGTAAGGTAACGTCATGTGTGTAGTTAAGATAAAATATTCGTGACTTTGAAAGCTATTGTTGAGCTATCACCATATTTTTTAAACTACTACAAAGTCAGGAGGAGGGTAAAAAGAATCTTTTATTAACTCAAATAAAATTTAACAATCGGCATTTGTTCGTGCTTACAAAAAGCCAACACGTTTGGATTACCTCAAAAGGTAATAAGTAATTTAAAAATTTATGAAGTTAAGTATAACCTAGCGGCTTCACAGTTTAACTGTCGCACAAACTGGCTCTGACTCGAAGTCATCATAACAAGCGTAAGAATAAATCAAAACCGCAAAATTCTCATCGATAGAGGATCAAAGTTAGTAACGTGGCTTTCAAGTAGGCAGAACACGCTCTGATTTCACCCTCAAAAACTTCCCTTTAACTCCTTCCTTGATTTTCCCTAATTTGAATATTTCGCCTGCTGGAAATTTGCATTCTGGCCGGGAAATTAAATCAGAATTGAAAGGAAAGGTACCTTAACTTAAAAAGACGGGTTAGAAAATTAAACGTTACTCTGCAAAGAAAAACAAAGTATATTAAGTATATATAAGTATATATAAGGTATAATTATACAAGGTATTATAAGGTGCAAATTATAAGCTTATAATTACTGCACATATATATCCAATACCAAAATGTAATTTTTTTTTAAATGATAAAGAATAAATCAATGATTTTAGAAAATAATATTACGATTTTAACATTGCTGCTATGAGACCAGTAAACATGCACATATATTTTATATTTTAATATTAATTTTTTAGGTTAATGTAAAAAACATCTTTTAAAAATATGAGCATGCACATATATTTCATATTTTAATATTAATTTTTTTCGTTAATGTAAAAAACATCTTTTAAAAATTCACATATTCTAAAAAACAATTACTGTTTAAATGCGCTGGTGAAAAACACAAAATTTTATCACTTCAATAATTTTCGCGTATTAACAGTGTATTATTACTAAGGAGAAATTAACCCGCAAAAGAAATGTGAAATGTTCATATTTATGAAGAATTCAAAAAATTTCTAAAGAATTCAGCGAAAAAAAAAGCAATAGATTTGAAAATGATAGACTTTGAAAGTGAAATATTTATCAATAATTAGAAAAAATGCTAATGAATGAAGCTAAAAAAGTTAGATTCATGAATAGGTTTGGAAAATTATATATTTATATTTATCAATAATTAAAAACACTTATAATGAACTAATATAAAAAAGCTAAAGATTCATAAATAGGTTCTACACGTTATTTATTCATATTTATCAGCAATTAAAAAACTGCTTACAAATTAAAAGTTAGATTCAAGAATATGCTCTGATTTAAAACACTGATCTGCACCCTTAAATTTGTTGTTATTTTGGACTTGTTTTATTTCATTTTGTCTTGTTCATGTATTCAAATATTTTCATATATCGTCATATGAATACAAAATTATGCATTCATATCTACGAATAATTAGAAAAACTGCAGAAGCTAACGCTAGACAATTATTTAACGTAAATAAGTAATCTTCGGAATAAAGCAAAAATATGTTTAAAATAACAAGCGAAACAAGTATTTACAATACTATTGAGCTAAATTCACTCATGATACAAAATCTCGAAGTTAAACTTTTCTTTTCTGTTACTCGTTATACTCGTCAAACACAACGTTGCCAATTCTTAGAATCATATTGATATTTCCAAATATCTTCACAAACTTTATATAAAAAAATATGAGAGATATCAATATTTCTATTTCATTTCAGGTAGGCGATTCAAGCAGAAACGTCTACAAACTATTATCATTCCCCCCGACACGCAGTTTATTTTTCCTTTACTTTTAAATCTGAGATTTATTATCTCTGTAATTTAAAATAAATAGAAACATGTGCTTAGGGGCATAAAGTAGGAATATTTAAAAGCAATGTGTCCTTGAACATTTAATGCTTATTAGTAAAATATATTTAAAAAATTATTTGTAAAAATATTGTTGTAAAATTTACGCAAATATTTGTTTTATTTGTTAATAATGAATTGTTATGTACTTCTTTAGCCGAAAGCGGCAATTTGACTCCAAGGGCTATTAATTTCGTTTTGTCATTTTGCGTCGTTGATTTCAAAGAGAGCAATGGTAACACTGTACGGAAAATGAATAAAACGTCTTTATCTCCAGCGCACGGGACTGTGTATGGGGCATTCTTTTAAAGGTTTGCTCTTTTCAATATTTTATGATATTGCTCTTTAATCGAATTTTACGGTTTAAGTGCAAAGAACATGATATTTAATAAATAAATGTCACACACAAAACGTTAAGAAAACGCCTCTTTGAGCGTAATATAAAATCTGAAACCTTTCACATTTAAAATTTTTATTTATTTATTTATTTAGTGCAATATTTTTATATTTACTGTGCATTTTATTTAATTTAGAGCCTGTGACCACTTTTTATTTATAAAGGTTTATTCTATGAACCTATTGTCGATCTTTTAATTCTGATTTCATTAAATTTTGTTTTGAAATTGCTGAAGTAAACCTGAAGATATCGACAGGAATTTTCATATCGGCAGACGGCGGCAATATGTGTCACCAAATTAGAGACATCTAGTAACCTAGTAACTTTTCTATAAACTGGAGCTATTTTAGAAGATTCCAGAAAATGCTTTTTGAGGCCAATGGAACGATTTTTTGTGGAAAGATACCAGACGTACTTACTCTCCTCTTTAAATAAACCTTTAAAGAAGAAATAGAGAGTGGTTGTCAACAGGTTAGCTAAGTTCAGTAGCAGTCGGTGGGCTGAGATTCTTAGGGTGTTTCAGTGTCTTTAGCTTTTCTATACTGTTTCAGACTGTTCAGAATGATTTTGGTGGTCTGAAATATCTTAACACATTAAAGAGAGTTTAGTCTTACATGTGTTTGCCTTTTGAGTTGCTCATGTTAATATGAGAGCTGTTATTTAGCTCAATAATATTTTAAGTCTCCTTGTTCTCCCAGCCTAGCTATTTAAGAGTTTCGAGAGAGGTACTCCTGGATTCCAAAATTTTGTGGGAAGCTATTGCAACCC
This sequence comes from Stegodyphus dumicola, assembly GCF_044657685.1. Classification (NCBI taxonomy): domain Eukaryota; kingdom Metazoa; phylum Arthropoda; class Arachnida; order Araneae; family Eresidae; genus Stegodyphus; species Stegodyphus dumicola. The sequence goes on from NC_140769.1 coordinate 137,824,244, forward strand.
TTCTCATCTTCTTATGACTTTACTCACCCGAGATATAAGCTCTGAAAACGCTTATTTCCGCACTAATTTTTTTCGAGTGGCAAAAGTCTCACGCGCTGGACATAAAAGTCTGCTTCATTTCGAAAAATGTGGCCACTGCTTGCTTTTAAATCGTAGAGTTCGCTAGTAAAAAAATTATAAGTTTTACAAAATATGAAATACAAATTGCATTACCAAATATTAGGTACATTATTATTGTATAAGATCATATTCTGACGTTGAAAAAAAGCCCGCGATTACATGTGAAGCCGTTGTGTGTCGAAAATGTTTCGCGAATGTCCATATTTTAAATAGCTGCTGTTGGCAGCGTTTTTGTTTTGGGTTAGAATAATTGGCACGATACATATTACATTAAATTTAAATTATGACGCCATACGTATTAACCTGATTTCAAAAGTTCTTGTTTCCTGGTTTGGCAACTTAATTATTTACGAACTGGTTTATGCTTGGAAAGAGAGAGCTGATTTAATTCCTAATGAAATGCTTTTATACATTTTCCTTTCAGATGTACATAGAACTTATAAATTTTGCTTTGGCCGTAGTCCGCTCATCTGGGCGTTCTTGCCCCTTTGTATTTCATAAAATGCTTAAAACCATAATGTTTTATATATTCAAGTCATTAATAAATAAAATTTCTAACGCTATATATTATACCTTTTAGCAAGAATAATTATATTTTAGTTATACGTATATAGCGTATATTATTTGTGTATATTTGTGTATGAATGGTTTATTTTAACTTGCTTTCCAATTTTTGAGAAACAAACTTCGGTTATTTAAGATATTGCTTATTAGAGCCAAAATATTACAGCCGCGACATGCCCCAGGTAATAAGAACTAATTATAGAACCATCATTTAAAGTGTACAAAAAATGAAACACTGAAGAGTACATTTTTAACCAAAGGAAAAAGACCCGTGACCATAAATGGCTGACACCAGGCATTCGTAATCACCAGCATCGTTACTCAAAGCTCGTTTATCATGATGTCTCTGCGTCATTTAAGCTTTAATAAATTACAAAAATATTTGCTCAGTTTTTTTTAATCTTAAGGGTTGGCTGTGGACGGCTTTTTTATTACATTACGCTTAGATGGATCAATAGATTTCCAGAAAAATTTTAAATGATTGCTAAAGGCCATGAATCACCCACGTATAAAATCAATAAAATTCATATCGTGGGCCGTGAGATACGCAAATATTTGATTCTTTGCATTATTGAACACTTCTAATTAATTTTAGGAATATCTATTTTGAACCGATTTAGAAACTGCAAGATGTTTTGAATATTTAGTGCAATCAATGAGACAGAATCTAATAATACGAATTGTTAATTTAAGTGCATACGGACAAAATCCGACATTGAACTTGTTCTGTTTTTTCAGTACAAACCTTTTATTCATTTTTAGACAAACATATACAAGTCTCTCTTCTTCAAAAGACAAGTTCAGCGCTTTATTTCTAAAATAGGACCTTTAAAAATCGGTGTTCTCAATCTCCTAACCCATCCGGAGCTTTTCCAAATAGTAAACCTATCTCAGAGAACGTTGTGGAAATCTTAACTCTTATCCTACTGGAGTAAATGTCGAGGAACCTTGTGAACTGTTAAGCGAATTATTGCTAAGTTCAAATGAAAGAAATCATAAACTCAGGAAGGGTCAACTCCCCTTTATTTCACTCAAAATAAGATAAACAATCGGCCCCTACCTTCGATCTTACAACAAAGCCTCTCCTTGGGCTTAAGCTCAAAAATAAGAAATAAGAACTAACCTATCACTAACATCATTAACTAAGAGACTTAGTCGAAGCTAATACAAATCTTACGTTGTTGGCCCATTAATTTGAAACTAGCCGGCGAATATCAAAAAGGCACGTAATGTACGGCCAAGCGTAAAAGCTTCTAAAGAAAAACACGCGCTACCCAGAATTCCTAGCTCTCTTTTAAAGTTGAAGTTTTCTCTATAAGTTGAACCTTCCATTAATGCTACTTCTAACTCATTTGCATTCGACCCGATTCTAAAACCTCATTCTGGTAGGGAGTTGTAAGTTGAAACGAGGAAAGATAGGAAAGCGCAACTAAATTAAAATAACTGTTATAAAATTAAAATATACCTTACAACATTTATACAGAAATTATTATATATAATTATTAATCTCTATCGCTTTCGTAACGTGAAAAATGCTCTTAGCGAAGGCATTTCAATCATTTTTGAGTAACAATACGTTATGCAATATTACATTTTTCATTCCCATGCGTTGGTAAGTATTGCCACTGCACCACTGCATTTTATTAAACTAGAGTGATGAGTGTCAAACATTACGTCACTGTTCACAAGTGACTTCGATTGTGCGTGCACCGATTGTATATCAACATAATACTATTTAATGGTTCTTTTTATGTTTAATGCACCGTTTTACGATTCTTGTGTAGAAAATATCCTTTGATTTGGCATCAAATACTAACGCTGATACCAGTTTTCTGGTAATACATAAACTACTCTGTTTTCCAATATTATCGCAGGCACCTTTTTGTTACGTGTCAATGCTTAAGTTTAATCTGATTGAAACTTCTTAGTTTAGTGATCGTCAGCTACTTAATTTGTAGTACGTGATACAACAATGTGGAGTAATTTGGAGTAACTAACTATTATACTCCACATTACAATGTGGAGTATAATAGTTAGTTTAGTGTTGTATAATGGTAAGTAAGTGTAGTATTAATAACTATAGTTAAATAACTGTGTAGTATTAATGTAAGTGTAGTATTAATAACTATAATAGTAGTATTGAACCAGACTTTCTTGATTGTAGAACTTTGTAAATATGTATTGAAATGTATTGCTGAATTTAATGTTTTGAATTGACTCAGCATTCTGCTACAATATATTATCTTTCTAATTTTCTTCTTGTCACTGCTTCCAAAGGTTATTGTTTAGTGTTCTTTTGATTAGTTTTAGCGTCATGTACAGAATTGTCTACTTTTCTGATACAAGCAGTGTATATGGTGTGTTTTATTTGTAGTATCAGCTTTACTGTGTCAGTGTGTACTTTTCTGATACGAGCAGTGTATATGGTGGGCTTTATTTGTTGTATCAGCTTTACTATGCCAGTGTGTACGTTTCTGATACAAGAGTGTATATGGTGTGTTTTAGTTGTAGTACCAGCTTTACTATGTCAGTGTGTGGTTCAGTATTCTAGTAATATATTGCATAGTATGTTTTTTTAGTAATGTGCGGAACTATAGTAAGTGTATAGTTGTATAATAGTAAGTCAGTGTGATGTATAACTTCAGGCTTGAAATTCCATTATTAGTCTTGAATTTTACTATTTTTGTTTTACCTTAACCAGTTTTGTATCAATGCAGCTCTGTACTTCTAAGTATTTTTTAATCTATGCAATCAAGAATGTAGTATGTAATCAAGGTAGGTAGGTAGGTAGGTTACGGAGGACTGCAACGTCTGGTGTCTAACAGAGGTAAATAGGCATGTGTTCCACGCCCTCCTCTAACTACAGCAAAAGCTCCCTGGAGCCACACGAGGCTGCACCAGGAGGTTATTGAGGTTGTCAAAGGGAAGTACAAGGCCTTACAAGGGTATTAGTAGGATTGTATTACTGATTGAAGAGGCAAGCTGTGGTGTTACAGATAATAGGTAGTTAAAATAAAAATACAATAAGACGTACAGGTAAAAAGACATAAAAACACATAGGTAAACAATACACAAAACACAATGCGTAAAATGTATAAACAGAGAGCACATAAAACAGGTACATACACATAATTACTTAACCCATCAGCCGCTGGTGTTGCGTTGACGCAACGGTCAAAACAAATGCGTATATAAATATAACTACCTAAGATATCTTATACCAGCAGATGATTTTGTGTAGAGAATATTATGAAGATTATTTCTGTAAAAAATATATGCCTTCAACAATCATTTTGTTTATAATAATTAATCTCATATTTTAAGCAAAATTTAAGCAAAATTTGCGACAGGGTATTTTTGCTGAAAATATTTAACCAAAGAATCGCCGTCTTTATGATTGATATATTTTTAGTCAAGGTCACCGTTTATCAGAATATTAGATCAGTCAGATGTTTATATTTGTGTTGGGAAGGAAGGCAAAACAGGTGTTGCGTTGACGCAACGTCAGCAGGAAACGGGTAGTCAATGTCCTTTTTCACTCATTCCTTTCGATGTTCTGGTTCATGTTCTGGCTGTTTAAAAATGCTTAGAACGAGGTATCGTACATTAGAAAAAGCCCTTCAAAGATTTTTTGATGAAGAAACAGATGATGATAATGTTAATAATGACCAGAATGAAACTGATATTGTTGTTTTTCCCCCAGAAATTACAGAGGCTAAGAAAGGAATGGCAATGTTTTAAATAATGATAATGATATTTTACCAAATGATACTGCTGGGGAAGTTGAAATTCACTTAAGAAGTAAGTTTCAGCCTTCTAAAAGCATTTATAGTCATACTATAAAGTTTAAAAAGCAGAAGACTGAAATCCTGAAGTGGATACAAAAGGAACTGTTAGTTATGTCTCAGAAAGAACATGAAGAAAGAGATAGACGAGAAATTATAAAAGACAAAACACAAGGTAAAACTAGTGCACAGATTTTCGATTTTCTTTTTGGTTTAGACATTTACTCTCTTCTCGTTGAACAGACAAATATATACGCTCAGGAAAAAAAAATCCCAGAATTTATTACATCTGAAGCCTATATGAGAAGATTTATTGGAATATTATTGCTTACAGGTTATCATTCTTTACCTCAAGAAAAAATGTATTGGTCTTTTGATAAGGACATTTCTGTTCCTGTTGTACAAGAATTGATATCCCGTTTGCAGTACAGGAATATGAATCAGAAATTGCATTTGACAATAGTCAAATTGACAATACTGATAAATTATATGAGGTGAGACCGTATCTAAATTTACTAAATATCACCACTTTTTACTACTGGAAATATAAAGTATCTTTTAGATTTCAGACGCGAGAATGCATTATTCCTTTTGCAAACTCCTATTGAGAGTGTAGAATTATCCAGAAATAGATCAGCAACAGAAAGACCTAGTAAATTTAGCATTCAAAAACCATTGCATGGAGATGGTAGACATTTTATCGTAAAGTCCGTTGATAACAAAAGGCTTTGTTGTAAAGAGTACCATAGCCAGACTGTTTATAGATGCAAAGTATGTAATGTAGCTTTACATCATGATTGTAATCAAGCGTTCATGCTTGAATCTTTCAAATAAAATAATCTGCATTTGTAAAAGAAATACAATGTATATTTTAATATTAAATTAATAAAAGTAAAGTGATTTGTAGATTTATAAAACGTTATACAGCTAAAAATAATCCTGCGCTCCACTCAAAAGAAACATCACACGAGTACAATCCTAATCACTAAACATCCATAATCTTATCCCGCTGGCTTTGCGTGAACGCAACACTCGCTATTTCCACAGGTAAGAGCATTTTTTTTTATTTTCAATGTAAATTTATGTTATAAATGCTTAATTTAATATTCGTTATTATTTTCATGAGAAAAGAAACATTCCTTGTAGTTTTGGCGGTTAATGGGTTAAGGCACAAAAAGACAAATGGAGTACATGAAGTCACAGGAAAGCTGGAGCACAAGGTTAGTGTAGGGTAGTTCTGTTGTACATAAATATAGGTACATCTTGAATGATGAATGATGAGTTCATGAATACTCATGTGTGCAGAAGAGTGCAGTTAGATTGCTAAGGCGTTGATTATTGTAGCGTCACTAAGAACATAGATAAAAACACTCATTAAAATAGCACGAGGATGTTTAAAGACTAATTATTGTGCAGTAGCCCAGCAATTAGTGCACCGTGAGGCACACAAGCGTTCACAAACACTGCATAATAAGATGCTTGTTCACATGCTATTGAAAGGTTACATATATATCATTAAGGAGGCATAACACATCTTACTAAGAAGATGTCATGTATTTGCGAATTGTTAGTATTGCCACTTTAGTAGATTGGTGGGCATAGGAGCTTAAACACACAGTTGTCGCGAAGCCTAGATATTGTAAAATCCATTGGACTAGTCTTAGAGCTTATCGTCAGTACACCAGAGCGTCCTTTTAGCACGGTAGGCAAAGGTCTTTGCCCAATGCCACGATGGTATTCATGATGCTGGAGATTGAACAAACCGCTCCTTTATGCGTTATAAGGAACCGCTGATAGGCGTTCTTATTATTTGTAGGTAGCTGGAGATGGTGTGGAGCCGTCAAAAAGACATTCAAATACGTAATGGTTAGGTATTTAAGGTAGTCCTTTGTATCTAGTACCCTATCTAGAGATGTGACTCTGTATTCTTTTTTTTTTTTTTTTTTTTTTTTTTTAATTTAGACTCAATAAATGCCGTTATGGCTTCTGCAGGGCGGATATCATACTGCAAGGGCTTGTTCTCGGTCAGTAGTCCTCCTTAGAAGTGTAAAAGTAAAAAACAAAGTACGTGATACACGTACTACAAATTTTATTTAGAATTTGGACAGTATTTTGAATTATTGGAATTTTAATTGCTGTTAATTAAACTTTGGTTTTCTTTAGCTGGCTCGTTCTAATTAATCATTGTACCTCGCTCTACAAAGAAGTGTGACTTATAAGAAAAATTCTTCGTTTTTTTTTTCCATGATTTGGAGCGAAAGGGAAAGAAACGGATTGATGTATGAACGAAGGATTAATTAGTTCTTGGTAAGAATGTGAAGGCTGTGTAAAAGATACGATCGGATGACTGAGTGCGTACGTCGCGAGGCACAAAATCGGCACTCAATCTAATACCACTGAGGGGTGTGGTGTCACACTAAGTGCTAATTCCTCAAGCGGGGTTTTCGCCAGTTGTGGTTATATTTTGTATTCCCATGCTTATAGCCATTTTGGAAACCATAGCTTCTTGGCACCAGTCTTGCCCTCATTAAAATCACCAAAATTATCAAGAGGCAGCCGATTCTAAACTTCTACCTGCTTAATACCATTGGCTTTTGGTTTGACCAGTGATTGCCACTCAATAGAATACAGATGAATGTCAGACTTAACCATCTATATTGAGTTTCAATTTAAGTTTATTTCAATAGTATATCAGTATCTGTTTCATCGCTACATTGATTGGTGGCCATGCATTCGTAGATTACCTGTGACCAATGATCTTGAATGTCAAGAGTATCTTAAGCTTAATAGTTAATTTGCACCTTTCCATACTGGTATCAACCGAATCATAGGTCACTGTGAACAAAGGCCTTGGTGGTCACTGGCCTCCCTTCTATTTACTTTAATAACATATCAAAATATAATCAATGCCTGATACTAGTGACCATCAGGTTATAGATTTACGATGATCAATGGCCTTGATGGTTACCTGTGTCCTTCAGCTTAGTTTTAATAATACATCTAATTTATTATACATTCTATTTCTTCTGACGTGTGACCGACAATTATGGGTTAGCGGCAAACAGTGCCCTTAAAAGTCACTAGCATCTTTCGAATGTACGTCAGTAATATATCAAAATATTTTATTATCCCACACCAGTGACTATCACTACGTAAGGTAATCAACGGGATTAATGATTACCCCAAACTATTTGGCTCCATATTGTTGATCATCAATCTTTAGGTAACCAATGCTTTAACGGCCTGACAGTCAACTTTGTTGTAATTTTATTTCAATAATGCATTTAACTGTTGTAATTTAAAATATGTCTAGTTCTGTGATATCGAATCTATGCCACGCCTGCCGTAAGTGACAGACGACCCATTTTGGGGTACAAGTATCACGCGTTTATGGACCCGTCTATGGACACAAAAAAGTGCATCATATGAAAGCATTTGTCTTTTGTATTCTTTACAGACGTATGACACAGATAGCAGATGAAAGATTCTGCATTTAACACGACACCAGAAGTATGCTAGGAATATTCCAAATTTTGATACGCCGAGCTCAAAAGGCTCTCTGTTGATGGTCTAGTTGATAACACGTCAACTGATAATTTTTGTGAACATTTGCCATGTTATTGTAGTTAGTAAAAGGTGCATATAACGCCATATATTATTCACTTCTTATAGAATCACTTGATACCTAAACTTAAAATTTCTTTATTATGTTCATTTGGGAAATGTCATAAAATACTTGTGATTGTTAAGTTTTTCAAATGAAAACAAATGAATAATCCGGGAAAAGAAGTGATTTTTAGGTTCATTGGCGAAACAGAAACCTGAAATAAAATAAAAATTTCTGGTATAAATAAACACTGAAATGCTTTTTCAGTAAAAATGTAATTTCATAACTATAAACACACACATGCAGCAGAGACGCTAAATAACTAATATTGAACGTAATGTGCATAAACAGAAAGAAAAGAGGCAACTACTACAAACCCTTAATGATTTTCTTGTAAAGATGAAAAGGCATAGGTTTGTTGAATAAACACAGCTTTTTTATCATAGTATTTGAAAAAAGAATAATTTTTACTTGCACATGGAGGAGATTCATATACGTTTCAAAGGAAATTGCAAAGTGTTTCTTAGGAAACTGCATAAAAACATCTGACATAAATAAATACTCAAAATGTTTTTTCCATAAAATTAATTTCATAACTACAAACTCAGCTACATGCAGCAGAGGAGATAATTAACTAGTATTGTACATAATCCACATATACAGAGGGAAAAGAGGCAGCTAATATAAAACTTAATGTCTTGGTCCTTGGTAAAGCTGAAAAAGCATAACTTTGCTTACGAAAATCATTCTTTGTACCACCATATGAAACAACAATAATTTTTACTTATGGAAGAGATGGAAGAAAGTCATATGTATTTCAGTGGTAAAGGAAAATACTTTTGGGAAAATTGTTTAAAAATATCAGTACTAAAAAGCATAAAACACTTTCGCAGTTTCTTTAATTGAGATAAAATAGTCATTAAATCGGGACGTGTCACTTTATTTTTGCTCTTGATACTCTTAATTTGCGATAACTTTCAAAATGCGCTTACATTAAATCGATACTGGGCAGAAATTAGTCTTTCATTATCCAAATTTTGGCTGAATTCAGTCGTTTCTACACATAACTTGAGAAATTAAAGGAGACGAAACCAACTAAAGAGTTGCGCGTAGTACATCTCATCAGGTAGGTTTACCCAAACTCTTATGCCAAATATCCTTTCGCGTAGAGTTTAAAATTTTCCATAAAAATTAATTCCATAACTACCAACTCAGCTACATGCAGCAGAGGAAATAATCAACTAAAATTGTACGTGATACACATATACAGAAGGAAAAGAGGCAATTAATACAAAACTTAATAATGTCCTGGTAAAGCTGAAAAAGCATACGTTTGCTTACGAAAATAATTCTTTGTACCAAGATATGAAACGAGAATAATTTTTACTTACACATGGAAGAGAGTCATTTGTATATCAAAGGTAAAGGTAAATTACTTTTTGGAAAATTGGTTAAAAATATCAGTACTAAAAAAGCATAAAACTCTTTCGCAGTTCCTTTAATTGAGATAAAATAGTCATTAAATCGGGACTTGTCACTTTATTGTTGCCCCTGATACTCTTAATTTGCGATAGCTTTCAAAATGCGCTTACATTAAATCGAGATTGGGCAGAAATTATTCTTTCCTCATCCGAAATTTGGCTGGTTTCAATAGTTTCTACACATAACTGGGAAAAAAACACAGAAGAGTCTGGGCTTTATATTAAGTAACCCAGTTATTTTATTACTCTGCATTTACTGTCATTTTTAGTTTTGCCCATTGCCACCAAAAGACTAAAATGTAAATAACTCAATAAGCAGTTACTGAATTGCTTTATCAGCTTTAGCTTCTGTAGCTGGATTTGCTTGGAGAAAATAACAAAAGCAAAAATATGATCTTATATATACGCGGGTTAAGTGTCTGTTCGTTGCCGATAGTTTATTGGTTGCTTGGGCAACTGTACTAGCCAATGGGGTGAAGTTGCCACGGCATTCAAATAGTCCATATAAACTGATACCATACATGCAGTTATCATTGTTTTAATTAAATTATTATGGTATTTAAGAACATTTAAATATATTTAATTCATACAATTGCTGCTGGTGGTACTTTGGTAGACGGTTGCACGGATTTTGGGGTTTTTTTGGCGATTTGTTTTTGGCGAGCGATACGACTTATGGTAAACCCATTGCTAGACGAGTTATTTATGGTAACCGATACTTTGTTGTCATTTTATTTTAAAAAATAATGCGTTTTATTATGCATAAATTTCGTGTTTTAAATAGTATTTATGACTACTAAATAATAAAAATGAATTTAATTTTGCATTTTTTTTAAATAAAAATTTTATTGTTTATGATATTTTATGGAATTTTATGTTGTGAATGATCTAATGAATGACGTCACATTGTTTTTAAAGTAATTGGTTTTAATATATGTAAATTTAATGTAATGTTTTAAACATTATTTATGGCTGTTAAATATTAAAATGCAATTTAATTTTGCATTTTTTAAATATGATTTTATTACGAATGATTATTTAAATAATTTTAATTCTATGCGTGATGTAATCAGCTCCCTGACTGGTTACTGAATATTTGTGCATTACCGTGCATTTATTTAAGACAGTTTATATTATATATATATAAGACAGTTAAAGATTTTCACTTCTATTATTTTGTTTCCTTTACTCAATGTTATAAAACCCAATCCAGTTTACCCTGTGTTTAAAAATTCTAATATTGACTTTTCAATATTTCATGATTTATTTTCCTCGAGACCTGGCGCAACGTTTTCTTCTGTTTTATTCCACTCCTTTTCTGTAAATGTTTTGCTTCTGAAGAGGTACCTATGTCTAATCATCATCGAAATCGATGGTTGTTTTTCAGAATTTATGCAATCTGATATTGCCGATTTGCCTAATTAAAATATCTTCGTCTGTCAAGAACTTTGTCACAGAGCCGCCGTTAATTTTAACTAACTATACCTTGAAATCTTGTTTATAGGCCATTGCTTTACCTTCAGTGACAGTATGATATATAGCCGCATTAAGTCGAATTTTACGAATAGTACATGATTAAGACAAAAGCATTTGTACTGATGTAAGTAATATCGACCTGTTTGGCAGATTTTATATGAATAACATTATTGTTTCAAATCTTCTAAAAAAATTTCAGTCGGGTATATTTTAAACTAGATTTGCGGACAGATTATGAGGTATCGAAATAAAGATTTAAATTTTTAAGAAGTGCCATTATCGCTTTTGTGTCTTTTGAAATATTAATTCAAGACTTTTATGATGGTAAATGGCAGTGCTCTATGTTAAGAAAATGTTTCCAAGCAAAATTATTTATGCATTTAATTTTAATGCGGATGGAAAGGAAATATAAATCACTGTTCTTATGTTTCTCCCACTGGTAACATTCTTCTACTATCATGAACAGCAAATTCTTCGTAGCGCAATGTAATATCATGAAAGACTCTATCTAAAATTTGGAGTGACATCACTAAATACGTTTCTGAAGTCAAAACAGCGTGAAAAATACGCCTTTTTGGAATAAGAGACATGTCTAGACTATTCGCTTTTGAGGTTTAAATCTAACAAAGCACATACAGAGGTATTCGGCAGATATTTATCCGATATGTACAGTAATAGTTGACATCGTTGCCGAGCACACTTTTGGAAGACAGCTTTCTGTTACCGCTGGAAAAATGATTCCATGTTTATTCTCAACCCTCCCGAAAAGATTAAAAGGACATCACTCTCTTTCTCTACTTCTCTCCCACATACTCGAGAGGTCTTTCATGATTCACTTTCAAAGGGGGAAAAGTGCTTTATGTTGGGATTATTACATTTTTTTATTATAGGTTTTCACCGGAGTGGAGCGAAAAATATTGCAGTTCCTTTTCATTGACTTTAAAGTTTTCGAGACAATTTCGAAGATTATGAAGATATTAAAAAATATATTCGGTGAGAAGAAAAGGTATACAGAGAGGGGCAATTACTTTTTAATATTTATCGTTGTAAATAATTGAAAAACTCCAGAAAGAATTTATAAAAATACATAGATGAACGGGGTATGAACATATTTTGCTATTCTTTTATATATTTTTATTTAAATTCAATGGTAAAATTTTATTGAAAAATACGTTAAATGCTAAAGCATTTAATAATTCGTCTGAATATTTTACTAATAAGTAATATTTCAAAATTAAATGAAACTCATGCTCTTGTCTTATAGAAAATGCTCTTTACCTTGCGAGAGGAATTGGCGTTGAATTCTCTTCTTTAAGGAGCAAACATTTTGCGCATTTTTTTGCCGGATAAATAATAATTTAATTACTGTAATAAAAATAGTAAAAAAATGCAACTTCTGATTACAGTCTAAGGTCTCTAAGAAAAAATCTCATGTGGACAAGTGCGGCCTATTAAATTACATACACTTTTTGCTGCACTTCATTTAAAATTGTGTCCTCGAATTATACTAACTTAACTAGCCGCTCCTTCAACGAATTAGCTCCTTTAATTAAGACACAATAACACGCCGAACAAATTCTAATTCAGATTTCAAACAAAAAAACTCAGCGCTATATTTTCAAATTTTCATGGTTAACTATCGAAAACCATCGTTCATCGGTAAAACCATCGAAACTAGTCCTGTCAAAATTTGAAAATAAAACGCTAATTTTTGTTTATAAAGTCTGAATTATCTCCTTTAAGTTGAAACTAACATAAAAAATTGTAAATTTTGAAATTAAATACATCGGCGAATTTTTATAGTACAGCAGTCAGTCAAACTTCTTGAATTTTAATTTTTTCATGCGTATAAAACTTTCCCAAATATAAGAACAGGAAATTTAGATTTCGCTTTTGTCCAAAATTAATTGTTCTAAATTTTACCCTGCCCAAACATGAATATTTTCATTTTAAAACACTTCTGTAATTGGATGTATATGACTACGACCCTCGATTGGGAAAATAGAGGCCGAGTAGGAGAGGTATGTATATATATATATATATCAGCCAATTGCAACAAGAGGCGCACAACTAGCTGTCATAGAAATCCCAAATACATAGTTTCAATAATTTACGACTAACTCTGTTTTAGTTATGCGAGATACATATGTGCTAAGCACAGATGTCGAGAAAAAGTGAATTTTGAATCCATATTAAATCAGCGTTACTCTCCGGTTTGGAAAAAAAGAGTCCTTTATTAAGCCCGCACGTACAGATGTCAATCACAAATACACAAATTGGATTCGAGAATGGTCAAAATCATGGTTAAAATGGATATTAGCAGCTAAAATATGGCACCGAAATTTTTTTGCGATTATGATGTTTTTGTTTCGTACAAGGAAGTTAAAAGAACTTAGACTCGGAAATGATAATCTGTCACTAGATCATATAGAGGGAATGGAATGATGAAAGTAAAAAAAAAACAGAGATTTACTATATTTAACTAACTGATGATTTCTATGAATATTTTCGGAGTTAAACTGTAATTAATAAAAGGTACTTCTAAGACTTGTTAAGAATAATAACTACGAAATAACCAAAATGACGATGTTTCCATCCGGCTCTTAATCGAGAACTACAATTCAAATCGTTGCATTATTGAGATTTAAAATACAACCTTTTTCTTCGTGCATTGCATTAGTTCGGAGCAGAGGCCACGACAAACTTCCCATTTGCGAAATTCGTTCAGCTTTCCCATTACGGCCATCTCAAATGCTCCACTAGATAACCACCACAAAACCTCAGTCCAGCGACTATATCAACGTTCTACCATTCAACCAGGAGTAGGAATTCATCGGTGGGAAAATTCCATTGTGGCATCGACAAAAGCTACCATTTCGTCCATTGAAATTCCATTAACCTTAAAGAGCAGAACCCATGGCATTCGAAATCGATATTTCCTCCGACTGCTGACGTAATAAATGATTTCTTGGCTACTCCTTCATTGATTTACGTCCGCGGGAATCCGTGTTTGTTTTCTTAGGAAGACCTTTGTGGGGTTAATTACCCTTCCGCTATTGTAAGCAATGAAGAAAGGGGACATGTTTTTGGAGGCACTGCTAACTTCACTCGGCTCGTTTGCTCATCGATTCGCTGCTTGTCGGTACGCCAAATACAATCGTATGTTTAATTTTACTAGAAATTTTGATGCCAAAAATATGCTACTGGAAATCTTTGCAATTTTGTTCGTGCTGTAGCGTGACCTCAGGCTACCAGAGCATTTATTGCTTTTCAGCGTGACAAATACGAATTTCCTAAATAAACAGGTTGCATTTATTTTAAATTTCACGCGGATTAGCAAATAGTCAGATCTAAAACTGTTCTTTTTTTGATGTAACATAAGAACTTAATTTATCTTTTCAATTAAAATATGATTGATTACTAAACAGAACGGTTTAAAAAGCAATGCATTTCTTTTAAAAAAATCATTCATAAAAAATTCTTTCATAAAAAAATTCTTTCATTCTTCAATTAAAAAATCTATTAAAATGTACTGTTATATGTAAAAAGTGTTGATATAATTCACAATTCTTTTATTTGACTTAATTTATAGCATTAGTTCGTTTGTATTAAAAATCCAATGTAATACTGACATCATTGTCATGTCGAGGACGCTAGTCTCTGACTATAGATGGTGTTAACGATAGATGGTTTTAACATGTTTGTGCCACTCAAAGAAAAAGTGGAAAGAGTTAGGTAAAATAATGGTTTCTTTACTGTAGTGCACCAAGCAAAAGCAGTTAATGTGTTATGAGACTTTTATTAAGCAGAAGTCTACAAACTACAACAAAGTTTCATTGTCATGAGGACAATTCAAATACATTGACAAGTGTACAGAGGTTTATGAATGGACCGAAAACAAAAAGACAGCTTTCACTAGAGGTTTCCTATTGCCACTGTCGAGTAGATACGGATGAAAACATTGCGGCCACGATGAAATTTGTAATGCCCATAACCCGAGAAGGAGAAGGAAAAGCCTAGCCAGCGGAATAATTAGTCCGACGGAGCGGAGTCGCCATTTCTTTCGTTAGGCAGAGATTGTTTTTCTCATCCGGCGGAGACAATGCCGGACTTACCTGTTCATGCTTGTACATATATGTATAATAATCAAGAATTGTTTACTTATTAAAGTTTATTGTTAAACAAACAAAAAATGGGTGTCATCTATGCGCCGATCGACGGTGACATGTGTGAAGCAACTGAACCCCACGCTACGGTATAATACAACGATGCTTATCTGTCTCGGCACAACTACCACAGTCAACTACAAAATTCATACCGGAAAACTGGCTCATCACAGTCAAGAGATTACGACTATATTCATATTTTCTTGATTGTGATGTCAAGATGATTTGACTAGGATGTCAAGCATTTATAATAACGTGTTTATAAAAATTAAATATAAGGAAGCACATGCACCACAGTGCATAACCCATGTAAAATAAGAAGAATTCACAATTAAAATTCTATCTATACGTCTATTCCAACAACTTCTTTATTGGTATTTATTATTCTCCTTATCCCACTTTCCATTGTTATTGTAATAAGCTTATTTAAACTGGAATGCCTAAATTCTGCAGATGTTTAGTTAAAGCAAATTTTTAACTGAAAAGGAGACTATCGCCAATTTTATTAGATTTTTACATTTATTATTATGTTTTTGCAAATAAAACGCATTTAAATATCATGGACATCTTCTGTGACCAGAAATTACTTATTTGATTAATATCTGCACCCGAGATGGCTTTCATATATTTTTTATTTTTATTTGTTGTAAGTAATTTATTCTTTTATAAAAGTTTCTCCAGGCATGATTCCATTGTTTATAAATATTTTTTGTTATTACCACTTCGAAGATGGTGGCCGAAATATAGTTACGATTTCCAAAAAAAGATGGCTTCGACCGAAATATCGGCAAGTAAAATTCTGCCCGGGCAAAAACAGTTTTCAGTGTGCTTCTCATAATTCACTTGCTCTCTAGAATTTTGTATTAATACAGCCATCTGAGAGATGCAAATGGTAAAGTCGCTGAACACTGGTAGTTCGGTCCGAGGTTCGATTCCCGCGAACGGGCTGGCTTCATGGGCGTTTTCGTGGTTATTTCCATGTTTAACGTGTATACGAGCCAGTTTCCCTTAGAAAGTCCTCCACGAAGGCAGCCCTTCCCTTAGACAGATAGCCCTCGTGTGCTTTGCCATAATTAAATACACCACACACCACACCTGAGAGATGCAAAATGCAGTGACATACAACGAAAATATAATCAATGTTTTTTAATTAAATGAGAATATTAGAAGGAATGCATGCGTTAAAAAAGAAAGAAAGTTATTATTACAAAAATGCAAGAAAAAAAATGTACAGTTGTTTAGTTTGAATGATGAAATATTTATAACAATACAAAACAAAAAATTACGTTTATATTTTTATAATTAAATGGGAATACTTAAAACTAGAAAAGAAGCTAATATCTCTAAAATACAAGGGGATTTGTTTAATATATAATTATTAGAACAAAATGTTATTCTTTTTTTAATAACAACAATGACTGAGAATTGATAATTACCGATTTGTGCAAGAAACAAATGGTCAAAACTAATTTTTGTCAATAAATTGAAACTGTTAATCTGTTAATATAATTCTAAACTATATTCAGATTGAAACACACTAAAACTGATTGGACGGCATTGAGCTTAGGCGTACAAGAGAAATATTTGCTATCAAGGACTATTTAAGATAGTGTAATATTCCATCATTAAACACTTACTTCAGCTGCGAAAAGCATCTTCGTGAAATTCCCGAGTTTAAAGATAACAGAAAAGCGTTATTATGATAACAAAGCATATTACTGTAAAATAATAAAAACTTAATATCTGTAACTGTACTAATAATTTCAGAGAGAACAGTATAATAATAGAACAGGTGTTAATTTAACATGGCTGAGCTCGAATTTCAGATCTTCTTAAAAAAACTGCGCCTCTCAGAAATTTTATGGCATTCAATAACTCGAGAAAAGAGAGGAATTCATTACAAACAATAAAAAGAAATCAGAAATTCTTTTGAAATGAAAGTTTTAAATTCGAGAATGAAACTTTGAAAGGAAAAAAAAAAAGAAAGAAAGAAAGAGACTAAAATAGGAAACAATAAAATGGATGCTCCCACCCCCATCTTTTCCTACCCGAATGCTACAGTTGCAAACACCGCAGCTTTCCTGCAGACAAATGGCTACAATTCAATATGTGGGACTGGATATTTTTTGATTTTGCCCAATGACATCTGAAGCAGATGCAACATAAAAGATGAGCAGATAAAAGTTTACTTCAGATTCAGGGTGTCACTCTCTCCTAGAGTATTGCCTTCCGGATAAGAAGGAAGTGGAATGTCATTTTTTAACCACAGCCGAAAAATATTACTATCTGTTTTAAATTGTAGAACTTCTTGCATGCATGGATACGAAAACTCTGTTTGAAATTCCTCGCGAAACTAACTTTAATCATTTCCCTTTTCATTTGCAACAAAAGGATTTTTCATAGAACATTTGGATACTTTTTCGAAATGGAATGGATCCCGGAAAAACGTAAATAATGATTCGTTTGAAAATCATGTTTTATTTAATACAAAAATTATGTATGTATATGCGATAAACTGAGTAATATTTAGTAAAATTTGCTTCAATTCATAGTGTAATCTATCGTCCATATATGCCTTTATACCATTCTCACTTGTTGTTTTTCTTGACTAAAGCTCTCTTGTCTGACCTATAGTCAGCCCAAGCCCATGAAATTCCTTGTGCCAAGGATAAGCCTGTCGTTGGCAACAGCCTTAACCACCTTACAGTTGACACTGCAATTTAGCTCAGTTCCGCCCCCAATTTCCGCATATTTATAGTGCCCCTATGCCGCACGGACTAATGATGCAACCACAGTTAAAACCGCATAATGAGGCCTTCGGCATTTTGTTATAAGTAAAATCTCCTGAAGGAAAACAACTTCGATTTCTTTTGAATACAAGCTACAGATTTTTACTTGACCTGTTAATACTATTTAGTCCAATATCCATAACAGTCATGAAGCGAATTTCTATATGTCCGAAAACAATGATAATGTCCTGAGAAGATTAAAGCAAAAAACACAACTCGTGGTGATGCAATTAAATGGAACAGTCGAAATTAATGCAAACATTGAACAATAGTCAATGACTACATTATTGAATATTGTACTACAAAGTGGGTCCACAACTCTATCGGCGCCTCAGAAGCGCAAATGTCGGCAGCGAAAAACGCCACAGCTGAATAATTACGAATGTTCAGAGCTGGCGCACGCGATTACCAGAAATATTCTATGTTTGAAATTCAGAACCTTAATTTTAAATATTCACTACCACTTTGAATTTTGGAGAGGAATGCGAAAAGGAAAAGTTATAGTAAAAGTTGAAATTTAGAAAACTGGTTAATTAACATAAGATTCCATGCAAAGTATATAGAGACATTAGGTTAATATATAGAAGCAGGCAAGTCGAAAAATTAGCAACGCCTTCGACCGGAATCGAACAGCGGACATCTGGAATACGCGCCCAGCATGCAGACCACTACACCACGAAGGCACGCGAAGAAGGCGGGAGAAATACCTTATATACTTACCGTTTTAAAGGGCGACTGGGATTTCTAGAGAACCCAATCACCAAATCCTAGGTGTGGAGAATCATCATCCAACACCCTCTTAGTTCGGCGCCACTGTAGCGACATTAGGTATTCTGGAAGTAGGAAAGATGAAAAATGAGCAATAGCCTTCCCCGAGAATCGAACCATGGACCTCTGGAATAAGCGTTCAGCATGCAGACCACTACACCACGAAGGCACGCGAAGAAGGCGGGAGAAATACCTCATAAGTATAAAAATGAAAAAGGGAGAACGAGTCGTTTAAAACGAGTCGTTTTTTTTCGAAGAATGCGATACATGACGGAAAGAACATTTTCGAATAATTAAAATAATGTTGCAGATGCTCAAAAAGTAATGAGTGGATATTGTTAGAAATAAAAATGTTATATGTTTTAAATGTGTTACATAAATATGTTATAAAAATTAAGCTGAATCTAATGACACACGAAGCAGTTAGTATTTTATGAAGTACTTGTTTGCGATTATCCGAATGAAGCAAGGCAATGTAATTTGGACTAATTATTTGCGCACAATTAAACCTAAGGGGTTTGGTGACCCTCAAACGTATTGGTCTCAGGTAACAGCCCTACAATACCGGCAATAAACTCATAATTAGTCTGCAGTGGTGCTTCGGTTTTAAGCAGATTATTAAATTAAATTAAATTACTGGATATCTAGACCACAACGTCCTTTATGTTCAATGACCAGTTTTGATAATCACTTGTATAAAGCAATGAAATGTTTTCTCTTAGTGTCAGCGCGTACCAAGGTGTATCGATCATGAATACACGACAGATCAGCATAGCATAAGTTATCAAGAATTCATGACCGGATAGTTTGCTGTTTTTCTTTAGACTTGTGGAAATATTAAATAAGCTAATGTCCTCCAAAAAAGGCACTGACATTTTCTGCCAACTTTATTTGAATATTAACAAGGATATATAAGAACTATAAAGAGGACATTTTCTTAACTCTGACAGCCATGCAGAGAATATATCATGTCTTTTTGTTTTTCACTTTTACTTCCTTGTACGAAGTAAAGGAAGTATTGTAATCACGAAAAATTCCAGGTACACTCTTTCAACGAAAATATCTATTTTGACCGTTATCGAATGCGAATTAACAATGTTTTCTTGGGAAATCTGTATGTATGAACAGAATAAAGGACATCGTTTCCCCAAAAAAATTGTAAAACTGATTTAAAATGGATTCAAAAGAGACTTTTTTCGTGGCATCTGTGCGTACGTGGATACGTGTCTCGCATAGCCTCAGAACGTTGAAATTTTGTATATAGGACAGCTATAAGATGTAGTTGTGCACCTCTCTTTTTGGTGACAATCGGCAGCACCAAAAGTATATATATATATATATATATAACATGATTACATATATATATATATATATATGCATACCTATACCCACTCTATTACTCGGGTCCGTGAGTTCACTTTTTTATTCTTATATGTTGGTAAATTGTAAATTTTTTGCTTTAAAAGTGATTGAATTATGTTGTTCGTATCTTCGGGTTAAGGTTTTTATGCTTTTAGCTAACCTTCATCCAATATTTGTAGAATTGCCAACAATTTAAAAGTTGTTTGGGCGGCTAAGCCTAAATTTTTACCACAGCAGCCATATTTGATTGCATTTGAAACTTAACAGAATAGTGGATTTTGATGCCAATCTAAAGAAACAAAGCTTCGCCACAACAACCGTTTCTTTTTTATTTGTCTAGTTTCTTTTATACATCGTTTTAGATTTATTATAGTATTTGCACAGAACACGGGGCAACAATTAGATGAATGTTCAGGCGATATAATTTTTTGTGCATTCTGATATAAAATGAATGAGATGTATCACTATTAAGTGAACCTAGCGACAGAGTGTCGCTATGGGAAATAAATATAGTGAATTTTAAAGAGTGCATTTATTCTATTGTGGTTTATGCGCTGTCGACGGAGTAGATTTAATTCAATTTCTATAACATTTAAATGGAATTCAGAAAAAAATGCGTATAATTTAATATTCCGTGCATGAAGTCATGTGATGAACACATCAGATTTTTTATTCTGTGGTAATGTCAGAATTACCTTCATCTGAGACTAAATGGTCGCGGTAAATCAGATATCTTTAAGCTAACTGCAATATCGTGTATTTCCATTATATGTATGCATTTGGGCTGTTTTATTTCGTAAGCTAAAAGGTTATTACTCATTAGATAATAATAATGCACATTTTCCATTCATAATCATGTGTCTGCATTCTATAAGTAAGATTAAAACATATTTTATAAATTAATAGATCGTATTAAATTATTATCCTGAGGTAAAACACAGAAGATCTGTAGACAGGGATGTCTTCGTGAAGGTGTTGCTAAGGAAAGTAGCAAACCTCATGCAGCCTACTTGTGGATATAATCAGATTTTGCACTTATGTTTGCACTGAGTTTCCGGCTGCGCCAGATTTTGCACTAAGATTGTTTTTCCAGCTCAAGCTCGGTTATATCATAGGTAAATTTCTCCCGAAAAATTTCGGGTAAGCTTTACAACGTTTCCTTTCATATATTCCTTTCAATATTTCAGAATTTTCCTTTCAGGAGTAGTTCCATCACTTTTCCTCAAGGTCAGCGAATCATTTGGATTTTTAAAAGAAACTTGTTATCGTTTCTAGGCAGGATTTTATTTATTTGGATGGTCAACTGAATCCAATTAAAATTTTCATTTCCTAGTAGCATCAAAATTCGAACTTGGAATGCATCAAATATTTTTGATTGCGTGCATCTAATTGCATTTCTGCATTAAAAACATTTTTCTTCATATATTCAACCATTATCTCATTTATTCAAAGAAAGGGAAGGAACGAACTTTAACGTTAGATGGAATATTCAGTTAATGGAGTCAGATTGAACTGTTTGAAATTTACCGATCGGATTAGAGGTAATGCTCGTTATTAGTTACGTCTGTCGTTCCAGTTCAGCAGCTAGATATAGAATGCAAAACGAATTACTAGTGCTTCATGGCTTTAATTGTTTCGTCACTAAATTAGTATCTAGTTAAATTATGCTAACTGTGCTAAGAGTGGGTTAAACATCATTACTACGTAAACAATAGATTTACTTTAAATTGAAATAACCTTTCCAAGAATCCACAAAAGGAAGTTTTCTGTAATAATTGTAATAATAACTTATAAATTATGCACGAAATCAGAAACATTAATGTACAATTATATTCTTAGTCTTTTGCGAAGCTATTGTGATCTACCGCATGGGAGAAATGTGCTTACTGAAACAGCAAACTATGTGTGGTTAAGTTAAGAAATTTTGGAGTCTTACTATTAAAATTAGAGCACGCAAAAGTAAATCTAATAGCATTATTTTTTTTTAATTTAATTCCCTTTTACGACGTTTCTGAAAAAAAAAGTTTTCGTTCTTTTTAGCTTAAAATTCTCGCTGACGTTTTTAGCCATTTTATCCTCAACGCTTCAAAGATGAGATTTTATTTATTTTTTTGGGGAGATTTTTTTTTCTGCGTATTTTTTTACATGACAGAAGATAGATTTTTTTTTTAAACCAGATATCAAAAAAGGGGAAACTGCTTTAATATAATAATTTATACTTTGAGAAACTGTCATCTTAAAACATTAAACGACAGTATTCAATTTAAGGATTAAGTTGGACTCCATAAGTTTTATCTAAATATTGACCCTCCTGTGAAAAACGTTGATTCAATTTTTGCTTTATAAAAAATCCCTACGCTTAATTTTTGCTCCTCTGAAGATTGATTAAAAACATTCTGCAAATATAAACAAAATGTATTATTTCATCAGAGAGTATGATTTTGAGATTTGAAAAGTATGCTGCTTTGATTTTATGCAAAGAAATAAAAAAATTAATTTTTTGGCATACAGGAAACGTGAAGAATTATTAAAAATGCAATTAATTTATAAGATTGATTAAAAACATTCTGCAAATATAAACAAAATGTATTATTTCATCAGAGAGTATGATTTTGAGATTTGAAAAGTATGCTGCTTTGATTTTATGCAAAGAAATAAAAAAATTAATTTTTTGGCATACAGGAAACGTGAAGAATTATTAAAAATGCAATTAATTTATAAGATTGATTAAAAACATTCTGCAAATATAAACAAAATGTATTATTTCATCAGAGAGTATGATTTTGAGATTTGAAAAGTATGCTGCTTTGATTTTATGCAAAGAAATAAAAAAATTAATTTTTTGGCATACAGGAAACGTGAAGAATTATTAAAAATGCAATTAATTTATAAGATTGATTAAAAACATTCTGCAAATATAAACAAAATGTATTATTTCATCAGAGAGTATGATTTTGAGATTTGAAAAGTATGCTGCTTTGATTTTATGCAAAGAAATAAAAAAATTAATTTTTTGGCATACAGGAAACGTGAAGAATTATTAAAAATGCAATTAATTTATAAGGTTCTTGGACGAAGAGGCTGTATGCCATATTAAAAGTCAAAGCTTTAAATCGTGATCAGCATAACTCATACGTTCAGACAAGAAATAAATTTGGAATATAATTAATCATTAAAAGCGAACATTTATTAATTAATATCACACGAAACTAATTAAATGCAGTGAGCTATATTATTACATAAAATGAATTATTGTTATAATTACACGAAAACTACATATCTAGGTTAAATCCCAGTTTTACATTCTTAAACTAGCTATCCAAATTTAGTGCAAATGATGGACATTGACCAAAAAAGGAAGTTTCTACTAGAACAGAATTACCAGTTAGAATCTTTCAGCAGGATAACTGCATTCATGCTTTGAAGCACGTACGAGTATTTATACATAATAATTATTCTTATATTTCACCAATATCTAAACATTAAGTTGCATACTATGCTGTCTCCTGTTTGCTTACATGCATATTAGCTCAAACCAGATAGCTATCACAGGCTTAATCTTTTAAAAATATTTTTAAGCTTCTGTAACTATCAGCAAGTATTTTAAAGCATGTTGAATTAAGCGGATTGTGGAATGTCAATGAGCTTCATTCAGCACCATCGTACAACAACGCCATATCTTCATCGGCTGGCTGGCGCGCTCACCGAGTCACAGAATCCTTTGGTATCAAGAGGTGCTACTACTATCAATAATTTGGGCATACGCAAAAGACGGACAGCAATAGAACATACTACTCTGGCCAGCATAAGATACACAAATGCAGAGCAAAGCAACCGATGCTTCCTTAGAACAGTTCTGGGAGTTCAACCCCTTTCCCGCACCTTGGAGAACATCGAAACTAATCGCCATATGGTGGCGCTGGTCGTCTGAATGCTACCTGCCAGTCGCTCGGGCTGCCAGTCGCAGACGGACATTACCCAGAGTACCCGGGACGCTACCCCACGGGCTACTAGAGCCATTCCGTTCTAGAACTCGCCAGGCCCATTGGCCGGCCAAAATATGACTTTTTCTGGGCCTCCAGAACCACTAGGTCCCAAATATTTGTATTCCTCCGTGGCTGAGTCTGCCTAGGTACACAGCCTTAGCCAGTAGCTTCGCAGAGTTCTCTACGTCGACCCCCGGGGGGTGTATAATATAAGTTTAAATGAACGCATATATCGAGGTGACTGAACTCTATGTTTGTTAAAAGAAACTTATCGCCGCCAACCGATTTTATTTTGTACGCAGGCAAAAATTATATGAAAGAGTTGTACTTATTTAATAGTTGCTTGCTGTGATTCTTACATAAAAGAGTTTTACTTCTATTTATACGGTTGGTTACTGGAAAGAGATAAAGATTGTACCGCACACAGTAAAATGCTCACTTGTTATAACGCAGCAGATAAGGTTCAATTAAGCCAGCGTTATGTTAAAAATATCCATTTATCCAATGATTTTAATTAAAATTACAGTTGCGAATTTTTGAACATTTTTCTCTTGCGATAAATCGCGTACAACGTTAATATATGGTGATGCTGATTGGCGATCATAATCTCTTTCATTTATCATCAGTTTTACAAGACAAGATTCCCGAATATGCAGTTAATGCTTTAATATGTTATTATATAGATATGCCGAGCTCTAATTCCATTCAACAGATCTAAAACAAAATTTCCCATTTGCGCCCACTGCGACAAATTTTACAATAATACGGAGAAAATAAATTCTTATATGTAGTTTTTCTCAAATTTAATTCAAGTGGTCATACATGATTTTAATATTTTTATATACATTCTTCTTATTTATGCTCAAAAGCAAAATTCAGAAACAAAAGCAGTTTTAAAGCAGAAATTCTTTTTGAGATAATTTAAATATTTTTAAGTAATAATTAGTTCTAATCCACATTAAAAGATATTCCGTTTTATTTAATTAGAAAAGCCAAATATTTGTGTAATGCCTTTATTCTTCTAATTTTCAAAAATTTTAAATCTAAAACATTTTTAACCTAAACAGTTTATATATAGAAAATTTAGAAACTGAAATTTAGACATTATTATTATATTTTAACTTCGATTGGCGACTGAATTTTAGGCAAAAATGAACCTTGTATGTACACGTGGCACAGCAGTCTAAAATAGCCATTAGCCCCTGTAGTATTTGCTTTCTTGCAGAATAATATTATTAGCTGTAAAACGAGCCTTACAATAATTTTGTTCTATTCTCCAATGACATTTCTGATGTCCTATCATTTTCATACTGAAGAATTTGAGATTCAGCAGAAATTTAGACAATTTCTTTTTCAGTGTGCATACATATATACAATAAAAGGGGTGACAGAAAAGATTTATAGCGTAATTTCGGAGAACTCCCAAGAAGTACTAAAGCTGAAAGACATAAAAGAAAAAATCTGTGACGGCTTTCAAATTCCACATCATCTTGCAGGAAAAGTTGCTGAAAAATTATCATATTTTTAGAATATTTTATTGATAATAATCTTCTTGCTATTAACTAATGAATTATTATGAAGATCAGTAGCTGATTTATGAAAATATGTTCATAAAGATAATGATTTCAACAAACGAGAAAAATGAGCAGGAAATACAGCTTTAAGGACTAGTACCAAAAATTCAGTAGATTTCACTGGCGTCTTAATCACGTTTGCACATAATATATTAAAATAAATAGCATTCAATTAAGCGGATATACAATCACAATTAAATAGGAAGTCTTAAATATTTCTTAATATTAATAAAGTAAAAACTAGTTAAAAGTACCTTAACGAAAGATATAGTTTTTCTTAATTTTCTTCAGAACTTAAAAACTTTAAGGATTTTACAAATTAAGCAATTAAATAATACAATAATTCACAATTTAAACTTTTTTTTTTAGTATCATTAGCAAATGATAGCTTTCAAATTGTAAAGGGTAATCTGAACAGCGTTTTGTGTGTTAAAACCCTCTGAGCGGCCAGGGTTTTCCCTAAGAAAGCACAAATTTCCCAAAACTACTATGAGAACAAATTATTTTTTTGATTTTAATGTAAAACCTCTCCTGGTATTTCCTACCTGGATTTGTTTTCTTTTGATATATTGCCTTAATTTCTTTGCCATATTTTAATATGCACGTATATATACGTTCTTACAGATACCACAAAAATATTCTAGGCCGTATATATACGGCCTTGCCATTTAGAGGGTTTAAATCAGAGGCAAGTATAAAAATAATTTATTTAATCAGGTAAATTACATACGCTCAAAATTTAGGAAAATGCTTTTTATTTTTTTTTTTCAGCTGGAGCTCCTGCCGCCCAGACCGGATACTGGTTAGTGACTCTGACTGCCGTACCGAAGAGCTTGGGATCGAATCCCGGAGAAGGCATGGATGTTTGTTAATGTATAGTGTCTGTGTGGCATGGGAGCACTTTAAATATCTGACGAGCCGCAAGTCCTCTCGTGTGGTTTGTGGTAGGTTAGAGGGGTGTGAGTTCCTCGGACTACCTCTCAGTGTGCTTTCTCCCAAATTATACTGGAATTAGAAAACATTCTTGAGGCTCTTGCAACCATTCTTGCTTGAAATATAGACTCAAACAACGATTTTCAGGGAGTTTCTAAAAAGCGTTGCATTGCATTAGCAATCTTGCTGACTCTTTTTACCACTAAAAGTTTTGATAATAGGATCCCCTTTCAGAAATAAGTTTGGGATTGCTGGTGTCTAAATTCTTACTAGAAGACCATCTAAACGGCTAGTGGTATATTGATGAAAATGTACTTCTGATAAATCCCCAAGTACAATCCTTTTAGCAAACCTTTTTTGTACCCAGATTACCGAAATGTATCCCCGAATTATATTGTGATCACTTATATTTATGCATAATTGTATTTATAAAACCACTCTTTTACCAGTATTTGTGTATTTTTGTTTCCTGTTGTGTGTATATTTATCTCTACTTCTTTTTGATTCCTTATATACCTGTTCATATGTCTTTTGTTATTTTGCATTGCCATCTTGTGTGCATGAATTTGTATTATTTGTTATTCCATTGTATTTTGTTCATGCATTAACCCCAGAAACGTTATTAGAAGAATCTTTCCAAATTTTTTTGGCACTTCATATTGCGAAATCAGGTAATTTACGATTCAAGCCCCTTGGCAAGTGTTACCACAGCACAGTAAGTAAGATCTTTCACGCTACCTGACAAATAGCTAACTTCCAGAGAGTTGCATTCGACTTCGTGTGAGACATTGAAATTCCTTCTTAGATTAAAACTGCTTATGAAGTGTCTAATTTAAATCAACAAAGCAACAAACTCTTAATGTTTTTAATCCTTTCTAAATATTTTCTTAATAATATATATAATTTTATGTGTATAACTGCCGTAACTACCTTTTGATTTGATATTAAATACGGATCGAAAATCATCAGTAAACCAAATATTGTTATCTCTCAGCAATCAGTGAGCAAGAAAATACACAGGATCGAAAATGCTCTAATATAATATCCAATCTCAGTTTGTGTAATAATTATAGTCTCTCTGCTTTCCTTGGAATATAGGATAAAAGGGAGAACAACGAAAGCCAGGTGTATTTGCAGCTGGAATAATCTATCATGATAAGTCTTCATTCACATACCAAGTACAGATAATTGAGTTGCGAAAGAGATTAAAGCCAACACAGCAGATTATTGAAAATTCGTTGCTGACTCACTAAGCTCCTGTGCAAATAGAGCACGAGGGGTGGGATGACGAACAAATGAATACAAAAGCAAACAGATCTCCGTTTTCCTTTCACTTGCTCATCTGTGTTTGTTTCGAAAATCTATCAAAAATCAAATTACTGTTAACCTTGAGCAAAACTGGGGCTGGAAAGTGAGGATCCCCTCGCTGTGGGAAATTTGCGTTAACAGCTATGAAGCCACAAAAACGAAATTGCTGCCTGCTTGTCTCCGACAGAAAAACACTGGCATTACTCTTATTGATATTCAACTAATAAGCAGAAAATATAAAAAATACATAAAAGGCTAAATAAGAAAGACAGATAAAAAACGAAAACACAAACAAATAAGCCCATATAGTGAAGTAACTTCAGGGCAGATTCTGTTCAGACATAAAAATACAAGTTAGTACAGAATTTGTTTTTCTACTCAAACGATATTCCCTGTATTCCGGTTGGTTTTGTGGCTAGAGCACGACGTTTGTTAAGCAAATAGCAGCTACAGCCAAATACTTCAAATATTCTCTGTATTCCTCAAAATGCAATCATAAAATTGTTTCAGCTGTTTGCGTCTCTGTATTCTTCAAAATGCAATCATAATTTTGTTCAAATGTTTGCGTTTGTAATTTAGGTTTTGTGTACTTTTGTAATGCTGAGTATAGTTTCATTTATTTGTAGAGACATAAGGTATTTTTTGGAAGCAGGCAAAATGAAAAATTAGCAACCGCCTTTGCCGAGAATCGAACCGCGGACCTCTGGAATACCGGCCTAGGGTGCAGATCACCACACCACGAAGGCACACCAAGAAGATGGTAGCAATACCTTATATACTCCCCCTTTTAAAGGGCGTTTGTGGTTTTAGGGGACCCAATCGCCAAATCCTGGGTGAGGAGAATCATTATCCAATACCCTTTTAGTTCGGGCGCCACTGTAGAGTCATTAGGTATGTTTTTGGAAGCAGGAAAGATGAAAAATTAACAACGCTTCGCCGGGAATCGAACCACGGACCTCTGAAACACCGACCCAGAGTGCAGAAACTCTACACCACGAAGGCACGCTAAGAAGGTGGGAAAAATACCTTATATATTTATTTACTGTATTTTATAGTATTTCTGTAATATTGTGTATTGTGTTTACTTATTTGTTTAGTATATTTTATATGATGCTTTTATTGTACATTTTGCTCAGTTGACCATTTGGACACTTAATCTGTAATATGATTTCAATTTATGAATGAATCGATTAATGAATCGATTGATGTTTGAATTACAAAGATAGCTCCAGAAAAATCAGAGAAAACAAGCAAACAATTTGGTGTCAATTTTTGTCATCACATGTTTGTCATGTTTGTTAAATTTTTGTACATTTAGCGATATTCTTAAAAAGTTATCGAAGCATTCTTAGCTTTTTTTTTCTAAAGCTTCCGGAACAATTTGCTCTCTTTGTTTTTGAAAAACTCTATAAATAGGAAGCTGCAAGCGGCTAGGAATTAGATCTAAAGAACATTTACTATACTATAATACCAAATCAGTCTGGAAAACGATGCTGAAGTTTTAATTAAGGAATTTACTCACTCAGGTACCAATATTCGTAAGAACTGCAGGCATAGATGAAAATTTGTTAAAACTAAGCAGAGTACTAAGACGAAGTAACTTCTCATTGAAAGTAATACTGCCAGGAGACAATTCCAAAGACAAAGCACCCGTACGATAAACAACTAAACAATGCTAACAGATATTTTACTAATGGCCAGGCAAAACCTGTATAGACTAACTATCTAAATTAACTCTGCGTGCATGGTAACGCCATATGGATAGCTGTATTCAGGCTCAAGAAGTATCACAAAACAATTTGGTCCTCCAAGGGTTATCAGAAATCCCTATACCGATAATGCTAAATTGGCCGTTTTTGATGTACCTTTTCTCAAAATCTGCTGTAGATACACGCTTAAATTTTTTGTGTAATTAAAGTATACCTATCTGATTATCCTGAAATGAGCTTTTGAAACATTTTGAATTTTAGAGTAATTTACAGAATATTTTGTTAGGCATAGTAAAATTTAGCACTTTTTCACACAAAAAAAATTAAAAATTTTAGTTTCTTAGTTTATCACAAAAAGCTCATTTCAGTAAATATTACGAAACCTAATAAACAAGACGTAAAAGTTGCCTGTGAGCAGTTGTTCCTAAGAAAAGGTACACAGAGTATAAAAAAATCCCGTTTGGAGAAAAACGCGTTTTTATGTAAAAATCCTCATTTATCAAAGCATTCGATGACAAATTAAAACGAGATTTTTTACAGCTGTAATTTTCAAAGAGAGTAAAGAATAGTATTTTTAGAAAGGTAAAAGTGCAGAGAATTTGAAAATGCAAAAATAATAAATCACCATTTTATTCAGATTTTTGGGTTCCAACACACCTTAAAAGGTGCTCAAAGTTTCCAGTACACCGAAACTGAGAATGCAGAACTTTTAACAAAACATCTCCAATCGCACTTTCGCATAAACAAATTCTATATGAAAAAACAGAATACATAGATTCGAGTTTTTAAATATAAACATAACGCTTACTGCACTTGATTTTTATAGACCAATTAGCTTGTTACCGTCACTCAAAACATCACAGATAGATTATATAATTGCTTGCACAGTAAAATCGGTCTTGTAACGGAGTTTCAATATGCGAGTTTCCTCACGTCCTAAGAAGAATTTATTATTATCTTTACCTTTATCCTTGGACTGTTTGCCTTGTCTGTAAAACTTATTTATTTGCATCAATAAAGTTTCAAGTCTTTCTGTTCATTTTGCCTAGCTATTTAAGGAAACGCCTAGAAACCCGTAGAACACAACAATATCGGTAAGAAGGATTAAAGAGTCTAGTTTATTGCATGTGAAACCTAGGTACAAAACGTTTATAATAAAAAAGAGGAAGATAACTACTTTAAAGACTTTTCAAAAGACACATTAAAAAAATAAACAGAACACACCTGAAAAATAAAAGAACAGAAACCTATTTTATTGACCATATTTCCACATCAGTGCTTTCCTCACATCAAAGAAAAAGCGAAAATTATTTTGAGAAATTGTCGAGTTAGCCTTGGTAAAGTCATGAAAACATCTTCGACGCTGGTACTAAAATAGGAGATCTGATCATCTCGCGAAGAATACTAGGCTTTAAAATAGGCACTCTTAAAGACGCTATTAAGTTTCATTTTTGCTACACAAGAAAGCTAATGGATTCCATGATTGTAGAGAACGAAAAGAGTTGGCGAAAAGTTTCTGAAAGAAAGTTTTTCACAAAACTTCAAAGCCTTATTTTCTTTTCAATCCAGATTGTATTCTCTCTTTTTTTCGCCTTCTGTATTTTTTAATCTTTACAAACTATAAATGCAGTGTTGGGTAGAAAAGGATCTATTTTAGGATATAACCTTGGTACGTGTTGTCAACTCAAATAGCGAAAATAATGAAAACAATTAGAGATAATTTTAAAGCATTTGTACCTATAAAACATTTAATGGTATTTTTATTTTATATTTTACATAAAAAACTGAAATTTATTCCAAGCCTTTCTGTTCGTTTTTGCTTTAGAAATTTCTTTCGCTGAGTCTTTACATAATTTTTGCATTTCTATGCTACGTTACGTTACGTTAGGCTATATAATTTTACTTAATCTGGTAATTAATTAGTCTAAAAGCCCTAATATATGCGAAGCTATTTTTTCACCTGTCTAAAGAAACTATAATGTCGTGAGAAGTTTTAAATAACCTCTTTATTTAACCAGAATTTAAAACATAAATGTAGTCTCTTGTACTACAATATCAGCCACTGCTCGTCGTGATGAACTAAATAGATAGTTAAATTTGAATCATATGTTGAAATATAGTCAATGTCTACGCAATTGACTATTACTGGAAGCTACTGAGTAATTCTTCCGGAGCCTCAAAATCAAAACGTCGGCAGCGACAGAACGCAAACCCGAATAATTGCAACTATCAGAGCTGGCAGGAAATTAACACGCAGCGTGCACGCAATGCAACAAACAGGCTCTGTCTTTCTCCAAAAACCTCAGTTTAAATACTGGCTACTGATTTTCGATCTAGTGAGGAAAACGAAACGGAGAAGTCCTAGTAAATATGGAAATCCTTAAAACCGGTTACTTTAATTATTACCTTACAAGCTCCCACGCATTCATAAATTAAATAACTTGCTCAAGTGAGACCAGACCATTAAGCGATGCATAAGCTTGATCTTCTCAGCCGCCTTGCAAATAGTATCTCTCAGAGATTTGCCGTTTAATAAAATTTAAAATCTTGTTCTTGCTTTTCAGTCTCCAGCTTCTTTAGAAAATAAGCGATTTAAAAGTAACACACTCATGTTTTGCTAATTTTCTGCCTTGCGGTTACTTCGGCTCGTAAACTTGGTAATGGTTTCACTTGATTTGGTAATGCTGGTTTTTCCAACAACACTAACAGATCCGTAGCGAATTATCGCTATGTCTGAAACAACGACAAAGCCGTGAGAAGGTTAAAAATAATCCTTTAATTTAAATAGAAATTACGCATGCTCTTGTGCTGCAATATAACAACAGCTCGTGGCGAAACAACAAATAAAACAAGTAAATTTGTAGAGACATTAGATATATTTTTGGAAGCCAGAGAGATGAAAAATTAGCAACGCCTTCGCCGGAAATTGAACCACGGACCTGGAATACCGGCCCAGCGTGCAGAACCACTAACCACAAAGTCACGCTAGGAAATCGGGAGAAATACCTTAAATACTTCCCCTTTTAAAGGTGACTGGGGTTTTTACGGGACCCAATCGACAAATCATGGGCGTGGAGAGTCATCATATACAACCCTTTTAGTTCGGGCGCCACAGTAGTGACATTAGGTATATTTTTGGTAGCAGCAGAGATGAAACATTAACAACGCTTTTGCCGGAAATCGAACCACGGACCTCTGGAATACCGACCCAGCGTGCAGAACCACTACACCACGAACGTACGCTAGGAAGGCGGGAGAAATACCTTACAAATTTAAATAAGAAGTGACACAGTGTGTAGTCAAAGACTACGTAATCAATTTACTGTACTACAAGTTGGTTCACTACTCTAAAGGAGCGTCAGAATTAAGATGTCAGGAGCGAAAAATAGCAAAGTCGAGTATTTGCAGGTATTTGTAGCTGGCAGAAAATTAACTATCGTAGCACACATGCGATGCGAGAAACATGCTGTGATTTAAAATCCAAAAACATCAGTTTTACATGCTACACATTGGCATTTTGGTGCGGACTGGAAAGGAGAATGTATAGTAAAAGCTGAAATTATAAATAACTGATTAATTAACATAGGCCTTGATAGTTCCAGAAGATCATGGGTGAAATTTTATCTTAATTTCCTACATTGTTTTAGAATAACATCTGTGGAGTGAAATTCAGCTGAATATCCAATCTGCAGAAATCAACGTCTATACAAACCTAACCTAAACGATTAATTCATTGTATTCAGAGTTTTACATGATAAGGCTCCTTGTTGTGATCTCTAAAATTCAAATTATTTGCACCAAAATCCTAAATGGAAAAAAACACTTGGTTTACTACATTGTGTCTGAACTCGTAAAATATTTACCACTTCACAACGATTAACTTACACGCACAGCAAGGAATAATGCTCAGTAAAATATAAACGTCCAAATATACTTCCAATTAAGATCGACTTACTTTTTAAACTATGGTCGCATGCCGTTGTATTTTAATAATTTTTTGGTCTGAACGGATATTGCAAAAAAGTCAGAAAGGATTGCATAGAGTTTGATTGGAATATAGTTTTTTGTAATAGAAGTTAGGCATATTATCACATCACAACGGCCTTGACGTTTATTTTACAGTTCCACACTTACAAATGGCAGTATTTAGCTCAGTAGTGGCCGACAGCATTAATTTTTACATTCAGGTTAATTTTATCTAACTCAACTAATGTAATTTAGAATGTGGAGCAGCGAAATTTTGTATAACTTTTGTAGCATTTTCATTCTAAATAAAAGATGTTTTTAGCGTCGTGTTTTACACATATGGCTCAGAACCATTTGGTTTACTATTATTTCATTTTATAAATGCTTTATAGTTATATATAATACCTGTATACTACACAGCATTCCGTCTTTCATGTACAGTACAATCTCGTTCACAATTACAGAAACAAGTACATTTCTTATATTAAATCATTTCGAAATATTGAAGAATTTGCTACAATGGAAACCTTAAAAATTAATTCTATAGAAATTATTTATGCTATTTACATTTTCATGATAACAGTGAAATGTTTCGTAATAGCCACCTTAATAGACGATCGCCACTGACGTTTCTCAGCATGCAAATGAACGTTCAGCGCTCATTTAGACTTTTTGATGATGAACTCCTCCACAGAAAATCAAAATGGCATGGAACCTTGCGTGGCCGTCTTGCAGAGGTATTGCTGTATATTGTATATTCGGAATTTGTCTCCTATACCGGGAATTTCACAGTTTAAGAGAAGAATTTATTCGGAGAAGAATGTTCAGATTTTGAACATTCGAACTACGTTGGAAGGATGACGGTTATGACACAAGCAATAGCAGCGAGACAAAATAATGAGGACGTGATACCTATAACACCTGAGACAAGTTGAATTTATAACCTAGGATTAATAGGAATGTTTCCTTATTTCTAGTTATCAAATGTGAATAGAATTCATATAATAATAAGAATCTTAATAATATAAATTTGTTAAATGCGATAAACCTCTTTACGCAGTACATTAAAATCATAACATTGTTACGAATTTTCTATATAGGTAAATAATTTTAGTAAAATTGTATGTCAAGTACAGTATCTGTTGTATAACATAGCACGAAAGCCCTCAAGAGTGCAAAGTAGGACGGGTAAACAGGGTGACAGGGTAATGGCCAATTAACATTGAGGTTAATGATTGGCGAGATAATGTCATGCTGGCTATGGTTTGGGCAACTAATTTCGATATCGCCAAAAGTCGCCAAATTTGGCTGACATTTGGCAAGGTTTCAGTCTGATCTCTATGCAACGGTAACTGGAACACTCCTTATGTAATTGTAATAGTATCCGGCCCTGTGTAATTGTAACTATAATGACTTCGAGAAGTTTCGATAAATCGAAGTTACTGGAAATTTCGCGGCGGACTTTGAGAACCATATATGACCGGAGCATCAATTCTCAATTAAATTCAGAGCATAGTTCAGAGTTTAGCTTAGGGTATTGAAAGATCACTGGGCAAATTTTTACGCATTTGAGGCTTTTTGTGTTTAACATTTCAAGTAGTTTCAAGTGGTAACTATTGATTGTGATCTGTCGTACTGAGAAGAGCTTTACGAAAACGTTTGCGTGAAAAGATCCAGTGCATTCAGTCCATCTGTACCTGCGTAAAAATATAAATATTGCCAGTTTTACATTTTTCGCGAATTTGGAAGTGAGTATGTTAAACAAAGCTCCTTGGGAAGAATGATATTCTGATACTTGTTGAGAAAATAGGAATAAGGAAGAGAAAAATAAGAAAGAGTTGCCAGTCATACACGCATTGGTTAAAAATAAACAGAAACCAGTCTGAGCTAAAGTATTGTTGCGTGCGTACGGGTTCGTTATGAAATGAATGCACAAGTCCGATGAAAAATGAACAAAAATTTATTATTATCACAACAAAAATGCTTAAATTTTCTCAAATTATCATGCAGTATTACAATATCTCACAGTAGTTATCTTTTAACTACTCAAATGTCCAATAGAACGTAATTCAAAACAGCTAAAGAACGCTAATCCGCGAATTCGCTACAATCAACAAGAGCAGTTTTCTAAACAACAACAAACTAAGCAACTACTACAAACTGAGATGTTTTCCTCCTTTTATAAGATTTTAAAATCACGCGCTAGAATTTTCCAGCACTTTCTCGAAATCAAAAAGAGATATTTATTTATTTAACGCACGCGCTCTTGCATTTTTAATTTTTCCGGCTTAGCTTTCTTTTAATATTCGTCACGCGCTGCACTGCGCGAGAAATAAAACCATTTAATTTATAATTTAACTAACATTAGCTTTTTAAATACCAAATTCGTAACACTGCCCCCTTCCCAAGGACTGCACGTCCCGGGCAGTACAATCCCTGGACAGGAAGCTAAACTTACAACTGTGGCATAAATGCAACTGAGGCATAAACATTACATTACAATATCAAACAATATAAACAATAAATGCAATAACTAACTTAAACAAATCAAATGCTATCAAATACTAAATACAAAACAAATACTAAATACAAATCAAATACTAAATACAAATCAAATACTAAATGCAAATCAAATACTAAATACAAATCAAATCAAATACACATTTATAAACAAAAAGGACCATGGTCTGATACTATTTACAATTATTTACATTACGTACTATGGCCAAAGTAATGAGCTAACCTGTCGTAATGAACGACTTTAGGTTCAGAGTTCGAAGACTTACGAATCCGAACCACGACGTCATTCAGCCTTTTTAGGACTGTATACGGGCCATCCCAAGGTGACTGTAATTTCGGACAAAGTCCTTTCCGTCGAGTCGGATTCCACAACCACACCTTGTCTCCTTCGTGGAACTGATGTTCAGTAGCTCTTGTGTCGTAGCGGGTCTTCATCTTCTCCGTCGCCAAGTTGACTCGCTCTCCTGCAAAGTTGTGCATCACTTCAAACCGGGCCTGGAGATCTTGAATATATTCCTCAGACGATGAAGGAGCATCCGGAGCCAAACAATAGATCACAAGGCAGACGAAGGTCACGACCGAAGAGCATCTGTGATGGAGAATAGCCGGTAGTCTCGTGGACAGCACTGCGGTAAGCCAATAAAAAGAGTGGTAATTTCTTGTCCCAGTCCTGTTGGTTTCTGGAAACCACTAATGAGAGGTTATTAAGGACGGTTCGATTGAACCTCTCTACCATGCCGTCCGACTGGGGATGCAATGGCGTCGTTTGAGTTTTGTCAATGCCGAGTAGTTTGCATAGTTCTTTGATTACTGCCGAGGCAAAATTCCTTCCCTGATCGGAATGTAACTGAAGAGGCACTCCGAACCTGGAAATCCAGTGCTGTATCATTACCTCAGTTACTGTGACAGTCTCTTGATCAGGAATAGGATAAGCTTCAGGCCACTTGGTGAAGTAATCAATGACAACGAGTATGTATTTGTTGCCATCAGCAGTTCGTGGCAGAGGTCCCAGGATGTCAAAGGCGATACGTTCAAAAGGCGTCCCTACGTTGTAACGTTGCAGCTTGCCTCGGCTGCGTCTCCTCGGTCCTCTCCGACCTGCACAGGCATCGCAAGATCGGCACCACTTTTGCACGTCATCCTTTGCATTATTCCAGTAAAAGCGCTCACGAACTCTCTGCAAGGTCTTCATTATTCCAAAGTGACCTCCAGAAGGGGTGCTATGTAACTCTTTAAGGACATCAGGAATGCGGGATCTTGGAAGTATAAGTTGCCATCGGAATGTCTTCCCATCATCCGATTCGAATTTCCGGTATAAGACGCCGTTTCGAATGTGAAGTGAATCCCAGAGTGCCCAATATTGTTTGGTTGTAGGACTACAGATAGAAATGTCCTGCCAGGTAGGTTTTCTGTTTGATGACTCCATTAAATCAATTATGGGTTTAATGTCGCGGTCCTCCAGCTGGTCTTTCCTGACTTCATCATCACTCCACGGTTCTCGATCAGCCGATGTTGATGTTGTAATTTGTCTTGCGACCGGAGTCAGCAGCTCGTATTTCGCTTCCACCCTGGAACAATATCGGCAGCTTTCTTGGCAAGGTCTTCTAGACAGGGCGTCGGCGTTTCCGAGTGATGATCCCTTACGATGACGGATAGTGATGTCATATTCTTGGAGTCTCTGTATCCACCTGGCTATTTGACCCTCAGGATTCTTGAAATTTAAAAGCCAGGTCAATGATGCATGATCGGTGCGGAGCAGGAATTTTCTGCCGTATAGATAGTGATGGAACTGTTCTACAGCTTTGACTATGGCGAGCAACTCTTTCCTGGTGACACAATAATTCCTCTCCGGTTTAGACAGGCACTTGCTCCAGTATGCCACTACACGTTCTTGGCCGTCTATTTCTTGGGACAAAACAGCACCAACACTTTCATTACTCGCGTCGGTATCGAGAATAAATGGTCGGTCAAGCTGAGGATACGTCAGGATTGGAGCAGATGTTAAAGCCTCCTTTAAGTTGTTAAATGCATCCTCGCATTCTTTTGTCCACAAGAACTTCTGGTTGCTCTCTGTCAGCTTGTGTAGGGGTCTTGCGATGGAAGAAAAGTCCTTCACGAATTTCCTATAGTAGGTGCAAAGCCCTAGGAAGCTTCTCAGCTGATGGACATTTTCGGGACATTTCCAGGATTTAACAGCTGATACCTTTTCAGGATCCGTGCGCACACCTTCTGCAGAGATGACATGTCCCAGGTAAGTCACTTCCTTTCGGAACAATTTGCATTTAGCGGGACTCAGCTTCAGATTGGCTTCTTTCAGTTTCTGAAGCACCTTCCTAAGATTTTCTAAATGTTCTTCAAAACTCTTTCCGACGATGATGATGTCGTCCAGGTATATGAGGCAGGCTTCGTAGGAAAGGCCTTTAAAAACAGTTTCCATAAGACGTTCGAATGTTGCCGGCGCATTACACAGTCCAAACGGCATCACCTTGAATTGCCAAAGCCCTTGTCCCGTAGTAAATGCCGTCTTTTCTAGGTCTTCAGGCTGTATTTCTACCTGCCAATACCCACTCTTTAAATCAAGTGTTGAGAACCACTTGCTTCCAGAAAGAGTGTCTAGAATGTCGTCAATTCTAGGAAGAGGGTAACTGTCTTTCTTCGTAACCTCATTCAACCGGCGATAGTCGACGCAAAATCTTGTTGAGCCGTCTTTCTTTCTGACTAGGGCGATGAGAGATGCCCATGGACTTACTGAAGGCTCGATGACATCGCTTTCTTCCATATCTTTTAACAGTGTTCGCACCTCTTCCTGTTTAGCAAACGGTAGACGTCTTGGATGTTGCTTGATCGGGGATGATCGCCGGTATCTATTCTATGTTGTGTCAAACTAGTTCGACCCACGTCAGAAGACGAGCGGGAGAAAACAACTTGAAGATCTTTAATGACGCGATCGGCAGCATTCCTCTCTTTATCGTTTAATTGCGCATTCTGCAATAACTCCGATGTAATTCTCTCTGAGGACACGGATTCTTGGATGTTCTCTTTCTTTCAACGGTGGTAACTGGAGTACATGTTGCAACCACTTCACCTTTCTTAATAATTCTCCCCTTCTGAGTTACATTGGCGACTCTCACCGGGATAACCGTTTTGGATAGGTTGACGAGTGTTGAGACTACTAGTACTCCTTTTGGGCTATTAAAGTTATTGGGATATTCTATGATGCCGTAGCGGAAATTTCTGTTTTCGGCTATGGATCCAGGAAGTAAAATTTCTGTTCTTGCCGGTATTGTGATATTGTCTTGCGCTATGATTTTATGGACAGATTTAACTTCACCATTGACTCCAAATAACGCTATGTCCTCAGATGTAGAATGCAATTCGTTATTTTTAAAGTCCAAGGAAAAATTGTATTTCCTTAGAAAGTCCAATCCGAGTATGCAAGAATCAGTGATCTCTGCTACATATGCCGTGTGATGGTAAGCGGCACTTCCAAACGTGATGTTAGCATTTACTTTTCCATCGATGTTGATCTTCTCACCGGACACAGTCTGTAGGGTAACGCAGGGCGGCGTCCAGATAAGTTTGCTTCCCAGTTGTTGAGCCAAATCTTTTCGGATGATGGTAACGTTGGCTCCTGTATCTATCGTCCTATTGCAGGGAACTCCATTAATATGTCCTATTATGAAAAGTCCATTACTGCCGCCTCTCACTGCAGAAATCTGAAGCGCTTTAAACTGGGGCTTTTCATGATCTGGCAAACTCCGCCCTGCGAGATGGCCACTAATTAGTTTCCCTGCTGTTTGTTAGGAGCGGTCTTAGCATCCGTGCCCTGGGGTGTTCTGCAGTTTCGTCGTATGTGTCCTTCAGCACCGCAGTTCCAGCACTTTACGGTCGGTTTCTTGTCACCAATATTCTGTCTCAAGGCGTTCAGTTGTCTAGTTAAATCGTCTAGACGAGCAGTGACTTGATCCCTTGGCTCCTGGACTTGAGCAGCTCTGACTGGATGGCGGTCTCGACGGGTGGCTTGCTGGGCTGCCTCAAATTTCATGGCATACACTAAAGCGCTTTTCAGATCTTTAACATCCGCCATTCGCAGTGCTTTCTGTATTTCAGGGTCCCGGATGCCATCGATGAAATATTGCAGGGACAGGATTTCCCTTTTTTCTGTCGGGCACTCCGAAAAGGCGTGATGTGATAGCCTTTCAACATCCGTGGCGAGCTCCTGAAGCGTTTCGGTGAGCTTCTGTTGACGAGATTTTAATTGGAGCCTGCTGTAGTCTTTTA
This sequence comes from Stegodyphus dumicola, assembly GCF_044657685.1. Classification (NCBI taxonomy): domain Eukaryota; kingdom Metazoa; phylum Arthropoda; class Arachnida; order Araneae; family Eresidae; genus Stegodyphus; species Stegodyphus dumicola. The sequence continues at coordinate 137,864,639 of NC_140769.1, forward strand.
AACATTTCTCGCCGAAGCGCAGCTCCAAAGCGCCGGATAGAGCTTCGAAATCTAGCCTTTGATTTTCGGGAAGCGTCTGCAGGATATCCGCTGCGTCTGCTCTCAGAGAAGCGGCGAGATGACAGGCCTTAGCTTGAGAATTCCATCCATTCGCATCCGCAACGATAGAAAATTGTGTCCTATACACCTGCCAGGAGGTCTTCCCATCATATGTAGATAGTTTCAGAACGGAACGAGCAGGCATCGATAAAAATTTGAAACCTTCAGAATTGTTTCCTACCGTCGCGATGCACTTCTTTAGGCTGTCAACTTCTTTGGCGACGGCAGCAGAAACCCTATCATCAATTTGTTGTTCGACGGCAGAAACTCGTTCTTCAATTTGTTGTTGGAAGGCCGAAACTCTTCCTTTGACTCGTTGCTCCACAGCCGACACTCTATCTTCTATTTCATCTTTGACAGAAGAAACCTTTTCTTCAATTTGCCCGACTTTATTTTCGACAGCTTCTATTCTGTCTTCCATAGCCTCAAATTTACTTTCTATTACGCAGGTTATTTCTCTTTTCATTTCGTCTTGACCTGCTTCAATCTTTTCTTGTACAGCTTTTATGTCTTCTTTAAAAGTTACTTGACCAGCTTCCAACTTTTCGTGAACGACTTCCATTTCCTTTTTAACGGATCTTATCTCTGCTTTAACAGAGTCTTTCATATCTTCTTTTGATTGGCATTCAAATCCCACTTCTGACACCAAAAAATTGTTGCGTGCGTACGGGTTCGTTATGAAATGAATGCACAAGTCCGATGAAAAATGAACAAAAATTTATTATTATCACAACAAAAATGCTTAAATTTTCTCAAATTATCATGCAGTATTACAATATCTCACAGTAGTTATCTTTTAACTACTCAAATGTCCAATAGAACGTAATTCAAAACAGCTAAAGAACGCTAATCCGCGAATTCGCTACAATCAACAAGAGCAGTTTTCTAAACAACAACAAACTAAGCAACTACTACAAACTGAGATGTTTTCCTCCTTTTATAAGATTTTAAAATCACGCGCTAGAATTTTCCAGCACTTTCTCGAAATCAAAAAGAGATATTTATTTATTTAACGCACGCGCTCTTGCATTTTTAATTTTTCCGGCTTAGCTTTTTTTTAATATTCGTCACGCGCTTCACTGCGCGAGAAATAAAACCATTTAATTTATAATTGAACTAACATTAGCTTTTTAAATACCAAATTCGTAACAGTATATACTAATATATGATATTAGAAAAATTTTTATTAATTACTATAGTACTTAAAATACTCCAAAATTTATCATTTTCATTATAAGGCATTTCTCCCTGATTCATTTTAAATTACATTAATTTAGCATATTATCAGTAAAATATTAAAATTTATAAAAAATTCTTTCATAACCACTTAGTGTTCTTGGGTTGCAACAGTTCGCATGCCCAACTAATAACTGGAGGATTCCTAATTTGACTCCCTGTAAGGCTATAGCTAACATTTCTAACTGCAAAATTTCTCGGAAAATCAATAAAATGGCGCCTGAACTGAAATGCAGCGAACGGAAATTTATCCCTATCTGAATTTGGTAGACTCGCGCCTCTCGCTACTAGCTATTTAAGTAATAAAAAATAATCTCATTTTTCCGTCTGTGCTTTCATCCTGTAAGTGGGTACTATATACAACTAGCAACTAAAAAATAGGTTGTTCAAGTTCTGATGAGAGAATGATCTGTTTTTCACATCTACTCTCTCCAAAAACCTGATAAGCTTTACAATGGCAAACAAACAAAAGTTTGGTAGATAATGATTCGTCACCACATAGACTTTATCGACTGGATCTCTCTTTAAGTTGCGCAGAATTTAATAAATTTTAAGGAATTTCTGTGCTTGTTTCTTGGATGTAAGTGATAGCACATTCAGCTAGCAGTCGAAAGATTTTCATGTGCTTTTTCATGTCTCCTTTCCTATAAACTTAATAAACTCTGCTGCTGTTATGATGCATGTTTATGACTTTTAAATAGCTCAGTATATTAAGCAGATACAAAATGAATGCATTTCACAAAAAATTAAATTTAGTAGATTTTGCCCAATGAAAAAACTATCATACCGTATTAAGGAAGCCGCAAGAGATCATGTATTTCTCGAAACAGCAGAATTTGTGAAGTGCGATGAATGATAAATGCATGAAAATATAACAAAGGACTGAAATTTAAGGTATACTTAAGGGAAGATATTTCTAATTTTAAAATAATAATTTTAAATTCAGCATTCAAAAGACTGAAATGAACAGCATAATGAAACTGCAAGGTAAGGAAATTATATAATATTTAATTTCCCTGGTTACAAGTTAAAGTTTAATATAAAAGCTTGTAAAATAATTTTAGTTATGTCTTTGCTTCGCCTCCGAGTAAAAGGTCATCCTACAAAATCGATATTAAACCCATTCCTACCGCGAATGCGATTAGACCTATAAACACATGCGATATAATTGAATTTTTGTTGTTTTTGTCAAGAACCTCCCTTCTCTGAGAGTAATATCCGATCAAGTTCAGGGATTTCGTCGCTAAGAAATCAGGGTTAAGCCTCTCCTTTGTTCAGGCTTTCTGTACCTTATAAATAACAGTAAAAATTGGTTCTGCGCCGTTCCGGAATTGAAGGAGAATCCCCCTTTGCTGGCAGTACAGCTTACCAACTGCTTTCTGAACGTGCAGATCACCTACCCTACCAAAAACCAAAATCTCCTAACTTCTATTCCTCGGCTAATATGAGAGCTCAAGCAGACATTAAAGATGCTCAGGATATCAAGAGTTAAGGTTACAGCGCACAAGTCAGGACACAAGTATAATGTTACGATACAAAACACTTAAAAAGAAACAATAAATATTCAGTGCAAAATAAAATAATATAAAATAAAATAAAATATACAATAAAAATTTATGATAAGCAATGTGGTCTGAACTACAAATGTACAAAATAACAGTCAAATATAAAACGCATTGAAGTAAATAATATTAAAAATTCAGAAAATTTCAGATTTTAAATTAAGTCCAAGGGGGCGTTTTAACGCTTTATGGGCTACATTTATTTATTAAACATCAAGTTCTAGGTACTCAAACCATAAAATTCAGTTCAACAGAAATTATCGCAAAATAATTTTAAAATATTTTAATAATCTCTAAAATTTTCGATACAGAGTGTTACGCGCTGTAGATATTCTTTTTTTTCTGTACAGTGTTTGCATTGTTCGCTTTGAAGTCGTATAGTTTGTTAATCAAAAATTCGTTGAAGTATTACAAAATATGAGACCTATAATAAAACAAATTTCAAATTCAAATGAGGGCTTCCACATGCTCATATTCTATGAACGGTTACGTTATTCAAATTTTGATGGCTCTACGCACCGTCTTTTTAACCAATGCGATAAACAAACATACATTCATGCAAGTTCTTTATTATTAAATTTTTTAAATTTAATACAAAGCGATAACATTTGGTGGCAACAATCTGAATTGTGAAATAGCGCTTATCGTGAAATTGGCGTGGATTCTCTTCTTTAAGGAGCAAATATTTTGTACACAATTTTGCCGGATAAATTCAATAATGTAATCTCTGTAATAAAAAGAGTAAAAAAAAAATGCAACATGAAGACTTCAGATAACAATCTAAGATCTTTAAGAAAAATATCATGTGCATGGTACACAATTTCCTTGTAGTAATTAAATAAGTTCTTCATTATTTAATTTCTTTAAATATAATACAAAGCGATAACATTTGGTGGCAACAATCTGAATTGTGATATAGCGCTTATCGTGAAATTGGCGCTGGATTCTCTTCTTTAAGGAGCAAATATTTTGTACACTATTTTGCCGGATAAATTCAATAATGTAATCTCTGTAATAAAAATAGTAAAAAAAAAAATGCAACATGGAGACTTCAGATAACAATCTAAGATCTTTAAGAAAATATCATGTGCATGGTACACAATTTCCTTGTAATAATTAAATATGTTCTTCATTATTTAATTTCTTTAAATATAATACAAAGCGATAACATTTGGTGGCAACAGTCTGAATTGTGAAATAGCGCTTATCGTGAAATTGGCGCTGGAGTCTCTTCTTTAAGGAGCAAATATTTTGTACACTATTTTGCCGGATAAATTCAATAATGTAATCTCTGTAATAAAAATAGTAAAAAAAAAATGCAACATGAAGACTTCAGATAACAATCTAAGATCTTTAAGAAAAATATCATGTGCATGGTACACAGTTTCCTTGTAGTAATTAAATAAGTTCTTCATTATTTAATTTCTTTAAATATAATACGAAGCGATAACATTTGGTGGCAACAATCTGAATTGTGAAATAACGCTTATCGTGAAATTGGCGCTGGATTCTCTTCTTTAAGGAGCAAATATTTTGTACACTATTTTGCCGGATAAATTCAATAAAGTAATGTCTGTAATAAAAATAGTAAAAAAAAATGCAACATGAAGACTTCAGATAACAATCTAAGATCTTTAAGAAAAATATCATGAGCATGGTACACAATTTCTTTGTAATAATTAAATAAGTTCTTCATTATTTAATTTCTTTAAATATAATACAAAGCGATAACATTTGGTGGCAACAGTCTGAATTGTGAAATAGCGCTTATCGTGAAATTGGCGCTGGATTCTCTTCTTTAAGGAGCAAATATTTTGTACACTATTTTGCCGGATAAATTCAATAATGTAATCTCTGTAATAAAAATAGTAAAAAAAAAAATGCAACATGAAGACTTCAGGTAACAATCTAAGATCTTTAAGAAAAATATCATGAGCATGGTACACAATTTCGTTGTAATAATTAAATAAGTTCTTCATTATTTAATTTCTTTAAATATAATACAAAGCGATAACATTTGGTGGCAACAATCTGAATTCTGAAATAGCGCTTATCCTGAAATTGGCGCTGGATTCTCTTCTTTAGGGAGCAAATATTTTGTACACTATTTTGCCGGATAAATTCAATAATGTAATCTCTGTAATAAAAATAGTAAAAAAAAAATGCAAAATGAACACTTCAGATAACAATCTAAGATCTTTAAGAAAAATATCATGTGCATGGTACACAATTTCCTTGTAATAATTAAATATGTTCTTCATAATTTTAATTTCTTTAAATATAATACAAAGCGACAACATTTGGTGGCAACAATCTGAATTGTGAAATAGCGCTTATCGTGAAATTGGCGCTGGATTCTCTTCTTTAAGGAGCAAATATTTTGTACACTATTTTGCCGGATAAATTCAATAATGTAATCTCTGTAATAAAAATAGTAAAAAAAAATGCAACATGAAGACTTCAGATAACAATCTTAGATCTTTAAGAAAAATATCATGTGCATGGTACACAATTTCCTTGTGATAATTAAATAAGTTCTTCATTATTTAATTTCTTTAAATATAATACAAAGCGATAACATTTGGTGGCAACAATCTGAATTGTGAAATAGCGCTTATCGTGAAATTGGCGCTGGATTCTCTTCTTTAAGGAGCAAATATTTTGTACACTATTTTGCCGGATAAATTCAATAATGTAATGTCTGATATAAAAAGAGTAAAAAAAAATGCAACATGAAGACTTCAGATAACAATCTAAGATCTTTAAGAAAAATATCATGTGCATGGTACACAATTTCCTTGTAATAATTAAATAAGTTCTTCATTATTTAATTTCTTTAAATATAATACAAAGCGATAACATTTGGTGGCAACAATCTGAATTCCGAAATAGCGCTTATCGTTAAATTGGCGCTGGATTCTCTTCTTTAACGAGCAAATATTTTGTACACTATTTTGCCGGATAAATTAAAAATAGTAAAAAAAAATGCAACATGGAGACTTCAGATAACAATCTTAGATCTTTAAGAAAAATATCATGTGCATGGTACACAATTTCCTTGTGATAATTAAATAAGTTCTTCATTATTTAATTTCTTTAAATATAATACAAAGCGATAACATTTGGTGGCAACAATCTGAATTGTGAAATAGCGCTTATCGTGAAATTGGCGCTCGATTCTCTTCTTTAAGGAGCAAATATTTTGTACACTATTTTGCCGGATAAATTCAATAATGTAATCTCTGTAATAAAAATAGTAAACAAAAATGCAACAATGCAACATGAAGACTTCAGATAACAATCTAAGATCTTTAAGAAAAATATCATGTGCATGGTACACAATTTCCTTGTAATAATTAAATAAGTTCTTCATTATTTAAATTCTTTAAATATAATACAAAGCGATAACACTTGGTGGCAACAATCTGAATTGTGAAATAGCGCTTATCGTGAAATTGGCGCTGGATTCTCTTCTTTAAGGAGCAAATATTTTGTACGCTATTTTGCCGGATAAATTCAATAATGTAATCTCTGTAATAAAAATTGTAAAAAAAAAAAATGCAACATGAAGACTTCAGATAACAATCTAAGATCTTTAAGAAAATATCATGTGCATGGTACACAATTTCCTTGTAGTAATTAAATAAGTTCTTCATTATTTAATTTCTTTAAATATAAAACAAAGCGATAACATTTGGTGGCAACAGTCTGAATTGTGAAATAGCGCTTATCGTGAAATTGGCGCTGGATTCTCTTCTTTAAGGAGCAGATATTTTGTACATTATTTTGCCGGATAAATTCAATAATGTAATCTCTGTAATAAAAATAGTAAACAAAAATGCAACAATGCAACATGAAGACTTCAGATAACAATCTAAGATCTTTAAGAAAAATATCATGTGCATGGTACACAATTTCCTTGTAATAATTAAATAAGTTCTTCATTATTTAAATTCTTTAAATATAATACAAAGCGATAACATTTGGTGGCAACAATCTGAATTGTGAAATAGCGCTTATCGTGAAATTGGCGCTGGATTCTCTTCTTTAAGGAGCAAATATTTTGTACACTATTTTGCCGGATAAATTCAATAATGTAATCTCTGTAATAAAAATAGTAAAAAAAAATGCAACATGAAGACTTCAGATCACAATCTAACATCTTTAAGAAAAATATCATGTGCATGGTACACAATTTCCTTGTAGTAATTAAATAAGTTCTTCATTATTTAATTTCTTTAAATATAATACAAAGCGATAACATTTGGTGGCAACAATCTGAATTCTGAAATAGCGCTTATCGTGAAATTGGCGCTGGAATGTCTTCTTTAAGGAGCAAATATTTTGTACACTATTTTTCCGGATAAATTCAATAATGTAATCTCTGTAATAAAAATAGTAAAAAAAAAAAAAAAAATGCGACATGAAGACTTCAGATAACAATCTAAGATCTTTGAGAAAAATATCATGTGCATGGTACACAATTTCATTGTAATAATTAAATAAGTTCTTCATTATTTAATTTCTTTAAATATAATACAAAGCGATAACATTTGTTGGCAACAGTCTGAATTGTGAAATAGCGTTTATCGTGAAATTGGCGCTGGATTCACTTCTTTAAGGAGCAGATATTTTGTACACTATTTTGCCGGATAAATTCAATAATGTAATCTCTGTAATAAAAATAGTAAAAAAAAAATGCAACATGAAGACTTCAGATAACAATCTAAGATCTTTAAGAAAAATATCATGTGCATGGTACACAATTTCCTTGTAATAATTAAATATGTTATTCATTATTTAATTTCTTTAAATATAATACAAAGCGATAACATTTGGTGGCAACAATCTGAATTGTGAAATAGCGCTTATCGTGAAATTGGCGCTCGATTCTCTTCTTTAAGGAGCAAATATTTTGTACACTATTTTGCCGGATAAATTCAATAATGTAATCTCTGTAATAAAAATAGTAAACAAAAATGCAACAATGCAACATGAAGACTTCAGATAACAATCTAAGATCTTTAAGAAAAATATCATGTGCATGGTACACAATTTCCTTGTAATAATTAAATAAGTTCTTCATTATTTAAATTCTTTAAATATAATACAAAGCGATAACATTTGGTGGCAACAATCTGAATTGTGAAATAGCGCTTATCGTGAAATTGGCGCTGGATTCACTTCTTTAAGGAGCAGATATTTTGTACACTATTTTGCAGGATAAATTCAATAATGTAATCTCTGTAATAAAAATAGTAAAAAAAAAATGCAACATGAAGACTTCAGATAACAATCTAAGATCTTTAAGAAAAATATCATGTGCATGGTACACAATTTCCTTGTAATAATTAAATATGTTCTTCATTATTTAATTTCTTTAAATATAATACAAAGCGATAACATTTGGTGGCAACAATCTGAATTGTGAAATAGCGCTTATCGTGAAATTGGCGCTCGATTCTCTTCTTTAAGGAGCAAATATTTTGTACACTATTTTGCCGGATAAATTCAATAATGTAATCTCTGTAATAAAAATAGTAAACAAAAATGCAACAATGCAACATGAAGACTTCAGATAACAATCTAAGATCTTTAAGAAAAATATCATGTGCATGGTACACAATTTCCTTGTAATAATTAAATAAGTTCTTCATTATTTAAATTCTTTAAATATAATACAAAGCGATAACATTTGGTGGCAACAATCTGAATTGTGAAATAGCGCTTATCGTGAAATTGGCGCTCGATTCTCTTCTTTAAGGAGCAAATATTTTGTACACTATTTTTCCGGATAAATTCAATAATGTAATCTCTGTAATAAAAATAGTAAAAAAAAAAAAAAAAAAATGCGACATGAAGACTTCAGATAACAATCTAAGATCTTTGAGAAAAATATCATGTGCATGGTACACAATTTCATTGTAATAATTAAATAAGTTCTTCATTATTTAATTTCTTTAAATATAATACAAAGCGATAACATTTGGTGGCAACAGTCTGAATTGTGAAATAGCGCTTATCGTGAAATTGGCGCTGGATTCACTTCTTTAAGGAGCAGATATTTTGTACACTATTTTGCAGGATAAATTCAATAATGTAATCTCTGTAATAAAAATAGTAAAAAAAAAATGCAACATGAAGACTTCAGATAACAATCTAAGATCTTTAAGAAAAATATTATGTGCATGGTACACAATTTCCTTGTAATAATTAAATATGTTCTTCATTATTTAATTTCTTTAAATATAATACAAAGCGATAACATTTGGTGGCAACAATCTGAATTGTGAAATAGCGCTTATCGTGAAATTGGCGCTCGATTCTCTTCTTTAAGGAGCAAATATTTTGTACACTATTTTGCCGGATAAATTCAATAATGTAATCTCTGTAATAAAAATAGTAAACAAAAATGCAACAATGCAACATGAAGACTTCAGATAACAATCTAAGATCTTTAAGAAAAATATCATGTGCATGGTACATAATTTCCTTGTAATAATTAAATAAGTTCTTCATTATTTAAATTCTTTAAATATAATACAAAGCGATAACATTTGGTGGCAACAATCTGAATTGTGAAATAGCGCTTATCGTGAAATTGGCGCTGGATTCTCTTCTTTAGGGAGCAAATATTTTGTACACTATTTTGCCGGATAAATTCAATAATGAAATCTCTGTAATAAAAATAGTAAAAAAAAAAATGCAACATGAAGACTTCAGATAACAATCTAAGATCTTTAAGAAAAATATCATGTGCATGGTACACAATTTCCTTGTAGTAATTAAATAAGTTCTTCATTATTTAATTTATTTAAATATAATACAAAGCGATAACATTTGGTGGCAACAATCTGAATTGTGAAATAACGCTTATCGTGAAATTGGCGCTGGATTCTCTTCTTTAAGGAGCAAATATTTTGTACACTATTTTGCCGGATAAATTCAATAATGTAATGTCTGTAATAAAAATAGTAAAAAAAAATGCAACATGAAGACTTCAGATAACAATCTAAGATCTTTAAGAAAAATATCATGAGCATGGTACACAATTTCTTTGTAATAATTAAATAAGTTCTTCATTATTTAATTTCTTTAAATATAATACAAAGCGATAACATTTGGTGGCAACAGTCTGAATTGTGAAATAGCGCTTATGGTGAAATTGGCGCTGGATTCTCTTCTTTAAGGAGCAAATATTTCGTACACTATTTTGCCGGATAAATTCAATAATGTAATCTCTGTAATAAAAATAGTAAAAAAAAAATGCAACATGAAGACTTCAGATAACAATCTAAGACCTTTAAGAAAAATATCATGTGCGTGGTACACAATTTCCTTGTAAAACTTAAATATGTTCTTCATTATTTAATTTCTTTAAATATAATACAAAGCGATAACATTTGGTGGCAACAATCTGAATTCCGAAATAGCGCTTATCGTGAAATTGGCGCTGGATTCTCTTCTTTAAGGAGCAGATATTTTGTACATTATTTTGCCGGATAAATTCAATAATGTAATCTCTGTAATAAAAATAGTAAACAAAAATGCAACAATGCAACATGAAGACTTCAGATAACAATCTAAGATCTTTAAGAAAAATATCATGTGCATGGTACACAATTTCCTTGTAATAATTAAATAAGTTCTTCATTATTTAAATTCTTTAAATATAATACAAAGCGATAACATTTGGTGGCAACAATCTGAATTGTGAAATAGCGCTTATCGTGAAATTGGCGCTGGATTCTCTTCTTTAAGGAGCAAATATTTTGTACACTATTTTGCCGGATAAATTCAATAATGTAATCTCTGTAATAAAAATAGTAAAAAAAAATGCAACATGAAGACTTCAGATCACAATCTAACATCTTTAAGAAAAATATCATGTGCATGGTACACAATTTCCTTGTAGTAATTAAATAAGTTCTTCATTATTTAATTTCTTTAAATATAATACAAAGCGATAACATTTGGTGGCAACAATCTGAATTCTGAAATAGCGCTTATCGTGAAATTGGCGCTGGAATGTCTTCTTTAAGGAGCAAATATTTTGTACACTATTTTTCCGGATAAATTCAATAATGTAATCTCTGTAATAAAAATAGTAAAAAAAAAAAAAAAAATGCGACATGAAGACTTCAGATAACAATCTAAGATCTTTGAGAAAAATATCATGTGCATGGTACACAATTTCATTGTAATAATTAAATAAGTTCTTCATTATTTAATTTCTTTAAATATAATACAAAGCGATAACATTTGGTGGCAACAGTCTGAATTGTGAAATAGCGTTTATCGTGAAATTGGCGCTGGATTCACTTCTTTAAGGAGCAGATATTTTGTACACTATTTTGCCGGATAAATTCAATAATGTAATCTCTGTAATAAAAATAGTAAAAAAAAAAATGCAACATGGAGACTTCAGATAACAATCTAAGATCTTTAAGAAAAATATCATGTGCATGGTACACAATTTCCTTGTAATAATTAAATAAGTTCTTCATTATTTAAATTCTTTAAATATAATACAAAGCGATAACATTTGGTGGCAACAATCTGAATTCTGAAATAGCGCTTATCGTGAAATTGGCGCTGGATTCTCTTCTTTAAGGAGCAAATATTTTGTACGCTATTTTGCCGGATAAATTCAATAATGTAATCTCTGTAATAAAAATAGTAAAAAAAAAATGCAACATGAAGACTTCAGATAACAATCTAAGATCTTTAAGAAAAATATCATGAGCATGGTACACAATTTCTTTGTAATAATTAAATAAGTTCTTCATTATTTAATTTCTTTAAATATAATACAAAGCGATAACATTTGGTGGCAACAGTCTGAATTGTGAAATAGCGCTTATGGTGAAATTGGCGCTGGATTCTCTTCTTTAAGGAGCAAATATTTCGTACACTATTTTGCCGGATAAATTCAATAATGTAATCTCTGTAATAAAAATAGTAAAAAAAAAAATGCAACATGAAGACTTCAGATAACAATCTAAGACCTTTAAGAAAAATATCATGTGCGTGGTACACAATTTCCTTGTAAAACTTAAATATGTTCTTCATTATTTAATTTCTTTAAATATAATACAAAGCGATAACATTTGGTGGCAACAATCTGAATTCCGAAATAGCGCTTATCGTGAAATTGGCGCTGGATTCTCTTCTTTAAGGAGCAGATATTTTGTACATTATTTTGCCGGATAAATTCAATAATGTAATCTCTGTAATAAAAATAGTAAACAAAAATGCAACAATGCAACATGAAGACTTCAGATAACAATCTAAGATCTTTAAGAAAAATATCATGTGCATGGTACACAATTTCCTTGTAATAATTAAATAAGTTCTTCATTATTTAAATTCTTTAAATATAATACAAAGCGATAACATTTGGTGGCAACAATCTGAATTGTGAAATAGCGCTTATCGTGAAATTGGCGCTGGATTCTCTTCTTTAAGGAGCAAATATTTTGTACACTATTTTGCCGGATAAATTCAATAATGTAATCTCTGTAATAAAAATAGTAAAAAAAAATGCAACATGAAGACTTCAGATCACAATCTAACATCTTTAAGAAAAATATCATGTGCATGGTACACAATTTCCTTGTAGTAATTAAATAAGTTCTTCATTATTTAATTTCTTTAAATATAATACAAAGCGATAACATTTGGTGGCAACAATCTGAATTCTGAAATAGCGCTTATCGTGAAATTGGCGCTGGAATGTCTTCTTTAAGGAGCAAATATTTTGTACACTATTTTTCCGGATAAATTCAATAATGTAATCTCTGTAATAAAAATAGTAAAAAAAAAAAAAAAAAATGCGACATGAAGACTTCAGATAACAATCTAAGATCTTTGAGAAAAATATCATGTGCATGGTACACAATTTCATTGTAATAATTAAATAAGTTCTTCATTATTTAATTTCTTTAAATATAATACAAAGCGATAACATTTGGTGGCAACAGTCTGAATTGTGAAATAGCGTTTATCGTGAAATTGGCGCTGGATTCACTTCTTTAAGGAGCAGATATTTTGTACACTATTTTGCCGGATAAATTCAATAATGTAATCTCTGTAATAAAAATAGTAAAAAAAAAAATGCAACATGGAGACTTCAGATAAGAATCTAAGATCTTTAAGAAAAATATCATGTGCATGGTACACAATTTCCTTGTAATAATTAAATAAGTTCTTCATTATTTAAATTCTTTAAATATAATACAAAGCGATAACATTTGGTGGCAACAATCTGAATTCTGAAATAGCGCTTATCGTGAAATTGGCGCTGGATTCTCTTCTTTAAGGAGCAAATATTTTGTACGCTATTTTGCCGGATAAATTCAATAATGTAATCTCTGTAATAAAAATAGTAAAAAAAAAATGCAACATGAAGACTTCAGATAACAATCTAAGATCTTTAAGAAAAATATCATGTGCATGGTACACAATTTCCTTGTAATAATTAAATATGTTATTCATTATTTAATTTCTTTAAATATAATACAAAGCGATAACATTTGGTGGCAACAATCTGAATTGTGAAATAGCGCTTATCGTGAAATTGGCGCTCGATTCTCTTCTTTAAGGAGCAAATATTTTGTACACTATTTTGCCGGATAAATTCAATAATGTAATCTCTGTAATAAAAATAGTAAACAAAAATGCAACAATGCAACATGAAGACTTCAGATAACAATCTAAGATCTTTAAGAAAAATATCATGTGCATGGTACACAATTTCCTTGTAATAATTAAATAAGTTCTTCATTATTTAAATTCTTTAAATATAATACAAAGCGATAACATTTGGTGGCAACAATCTGAATTGTGAAATAGCGCTTATCGTGAAATTGGCGCTGGATTCACTTCTTTAAGGAGCAGATATTTTGTACACTATTTTGCAGGATAAATTCAATAATGTAATCTCTGTAATAAAAATAGTAAAAAAAAAATGCAACATGAAGACTTCAGATAACAATCTAAGATCTTTAAGAAAAATATCATGTGCATGGTACACAATTTCCTTGTAATAATTAAATATGTTCTTCATTATTTAATTTCTTTAAATATAATACAAAGCGATAACATTTGGTGGCAACAATCTGAATTGTGAAATAGCGCTTATCGTGAAATTGGCGCTCGATTCTCTTCTTTAAGGAGCAAATATTTTGTACACTATTTTGCCGGATAAATTCAATAATGTAATCTCTGTAATAAAAATAGTAAACAAAAATGCAACAATGCAACATGAAGACTTCAGATAACAATCTAAGATCTTTAAGAAAAATATCATGTGCATGGTACACAATTTCCTTGTAATAATTAAATAAGTTCTTCATTATTTAAATTCTTTAAATATAATACAAAGCGATAACATTTGGTGGCAACAATCTGAATTGTGAAATAGCGCTTATCGTGAAATTGGCGCTCGATTCTCTTCTTTAAGGAGCAAATATTTTGTACACTATTTTTCCGGATAAATTCAATAATGTAATCTCTGTAATAAAAATAGTAAAAAAAAAAAAAAAAAAAATGCGACATGAAGACTTCAGATAACAATCTAAGATCTTTGAGAAAAATATCATGTGCATGGTACACAATTTCATTGTAATAATTAAATAAGTTCTTCATTATTTAATTTCTTTAAATATAATACAAAGCGATAACATTTGGTGGCAACAGTCTGAATTGTGAAATAGCGCTTATCGTGAAATTGGCGCTGGATTCACTTCTTTAAGGAGCAGATATTTTGTACACTATTTTGCAGGATAAATTCAATAATGTAATCTCTGTAATAAAAATAGTAAAAAAAAAATGCAACATGAAGACTTCAGATAACAATCTAAGATCTTTAAGAAAAATATTATGTGCATGGTACACAATTTCCTTGTAATAATTAAATATGTTCTTCATTATTTAATTTCTTTAAATATAATACAAAGCGATAACATTTGGTGGCAACAATCTGAATTGTGAAATAGCGCTTATCGTGAAATTGGCGCTCGATTCTCTTCTTTAAGGAGCAAATATTTTGTACACTATTTTGCCGGATAAATTCAATAATGTAATCTCTGTAATAAAAATAGTAAACAAAAATGCAACAATGCAACATGAAGACTTCAGATAACAATCTAAGATCTTTAAGAAAAATATCATGTGCATGGTACATAATTTCCTTGTAATAATTAAATAAGTTCTTCATTATTTAAATTCTTTAAATATAATACAAAGCGATAACATTTGGTGGCAACAATCTGAATTGTGAAATAGCGCTTATCGTGAAATTGGCGCTGGATTCTCTTCTTTAGGGAGCAAATATTTTGTACACTATTTTGCCGGATAAATTCAATAATGAAATCTCTGTAATAAAAATAGTAAAAAAAAAAATGCAACATGAAGACTTCAGATAACAATCTAAGATCTTTAAGAAAAATATCATGTGCATGGTACACAATTTCCTTGTAGTAATTAAATAAGTTCTTCATTATTTAATTTATTTAAATATAATACAAAGCGATAACATTTGGTGGCAACAATCTGAATTGTGAAATAACGCTTATCGTGAAATTGGCGCTGGATTCTCTTCTTTAAGGAGCAAATATTTTGTACACTATTTTGCCGGATAAATTCAATAATGTAATGTCTGTAATAAAAATAGTAAAAAAAAATGCAACATGAAGACTTCAGATAACAATCTAAGATCTTTAAGAAAAATATCATGAGCATGGTACACAATTTCTTTGTAATAATTAAATAAGTTCTTCATTATTTAATTTCTTTAAATATAATACAAAGCGATAACATTTGGTGGCAACAGTCTGAATTGTGAAATAGCGCTTATGGTGAAATTGGCGCTGGATTCTCTTCTTTAAGGAGCAAATATTTCGTACACTATTTTGCCGGATAAATTCAATAATGTAATCTCTGTAATAAAAATAGTAAAAAAAAAAATGCAACATGAAGACTTCAGATAACAATCTAAGACCTTTAAGAAAAATATCATGTGCGTGGTACACAATTTCCTTGTAAAACTTAAATATGTTCTTCATTATTTAATTTCTTTAAATATAATACAAAGCGATAACATTTGGTGGCAACAATCTGAATTGTGAAATAACGCTTATCGTGAAATTGGCGCTGGATTCTCTTCTTTAAGGAGCAAATATTTTGTACACTATTTTGCCGGATAAATTCAATAATGTAATGTCTGTAATAAAAATAGTAAAAAATAATGCAACATGAAGACTTCAGATAACAATCTAAGATCTTTAAGAAAAATATCATGAGCATGGTACACAATTTCTTTGTAATAATTAAATAAGTTCTTCATTATTTAATTTCTTTAAATATAATACAAAGCGATAACATTTGGTGGCAACAGTCTGAATTGTGAAATAGCGCTTATGTTGAAATTGGCGCTGGATTCTCTTCTTTAAGGAGCAAATATTTCGTACACTATTTTGCCGGATAAATTCAATAATGTAATCTCTGTAATAAAAATAGTAAAAAAAAAATGCAACATGAAGACTTCAGATAACAATCTAAGACCTTTAAGAAAAATATCATGTGCGTGGTACACAATTTCCTTGTAATAATTAAATATGTTCTTCATTATTTAATTTCTTTAAATATAATACAAAGCGATAACATTTGGTGGCAACAGTCTGAATTGTGAAATAGCGCTTATCGTGAAATTGGCGCTGGATTCTCTTCTTTAAGGAGCAAATATTTTGTACACTATTTTGCCGGATAAATTCAATAATGTAATCTCTGTAATAAAAATAGTAAAAAAAAAATGCAACATGAAGACTTCAGATAACAATCTAAGATCTTTAAGAAAAATATCATGTGCATGGTACACAATTTCCTTGTAATAATTAAATAAGTTCTTCATTATTTAAATTCTTTAAATATAATACAAAGCGATAACATTTGGTGGCAACAATCTGAATTGTGAAATAGCGCTTATCGTGAAATTGGCGCTGGATTCTCTTATTTAAGGAGCAAATATTTTGTACGCTATTTTGCCGGATAAATTCAATAATGTAATCTCTGTAATAAAAATAGTAAAAAAAAAAAATGCAACATGAAGGCTTCAGATAACAATCTAAGATCTTTAAGAAAATATCATGTGCATGGTACACAATTTCCTTGTAGTAATTAAATAAGTTCTTCATTATTTAATTTCTTTAAATATAAAACAAAGCGATAACATTTGGTGGCAACAATCTGAATTGTAAAATAGCGCTTATCGTGAAATTGGCGCTGGATTCTCTTCTTTAAGGAGCAAATATTTTGTACGCTATTTTGCCGGATAAATTCAATAATGTAATCTCTGTAATAAAAATAGTAAAAAAAAATGCAACATGAAGACTTCAGATAACAATCTAAGATCTTTAAGAAAAATATCATGTGCATGGTACACAATTTCCTTGTAGTAATTAAATAAGTTCTTCATTATTTAATTTCTTTAAATATAATACAAAGCGATAACATTTGGTGGCAACAATCTGAATTGCGAAATAGCGCTTATCGTGAAATTGGCGCTGGATTGTCTTCTTTAAGGAGCAAATATTTTGTACACTATTTTGCCGGATAAATTCAATAATGTAATCTCTGTAATAAAAATAGTAAAAAAAAAATGCAACATGAAGACTTCAGATAACAATCTAAGATCTTTAAGAAAAATATCATGTGCATGGTACACAATTTCCTTGTAGTAATTAAATAAGTTCTTCATTATTTAATTTCTTTAAATATAATACAAAGCGATAACATTTGGTGGCAACAATCTGAATTGTGAAATAGCGCTTATCGTGAAATTGGCGCTGGATTCTCTTCTTTAAGGAGCAAATATTTTGTACACTATTTTTCCGGATAAATTCAATAATGTAATCTCTGTAATAAAAATAGTAAAAAAAAATGCGACATGAAGACTTCAGATAATAATCTAAGATCTTTGAGAAAAATATCATGTGCATGGTACACAATTTCCTTGTAATAATTAAATAAGTTCTTCATTATTTAATTTCTTTAAATATAATACAAAGCGATAACATTTGGTGGCAACAGTCTGAATTGTGAAATAGCGCTTATCGTGAAATTGGCGCTGGATTCTCTTCTGTAAGGAGCAAATATTTTGTACACTATTTTGCCGGGTAAATTCAATAATGTAATGTCTGTAATAAAAATAGCAAAAAAAAATGCAACATGAAGACTTCAGATAACAATCTAAGATCTTTAAGAAAAATATCATGAGCATGGTACACAATTTCCTTGTAATAATTAAATAAGTTCTTCATTATTTAATTTCTTTAAATATAATACAAAGCGATAACATTTGGTGGCAACAGTCTGAATTGTGAAATAGCGCTTATCGTGAAATTGGCGCTGGATTCTCTTCTTTAAGGAGCAGATATTTTGTACACTATTTTGCCGGATAAATTCAATTATGTAATCTGTGTAATAAAATTAGTAAAAAAAAAATGCAACATGAAGACTTCAGATAAAAATCTAAGATCTTTAAGAAAAATATCATGTGCATGGTACACAATTTCCTTGTAATAATTAAATATGTTCTTCATTATTTAATTTCTTTAAATATAATACAAAGCGACAACTTTTGGTGGCAATAATCTGAATTGTGAAATAGCGCTTATCATGAAATTGGCGCTGGATTCTCTTCTTTAAGGTGCAAATATTTTGTACACTATTTTGCCGGATAAATTCAATGATGTAATGTCTGATATAAAAAGAGTAAAAAAAAAATGCAACATGAAGACTTCAGATAACAATCTAAGATCTTTAAGAAAAATATCATGTGCATGGTACACAATTTCCTTGTAATAATTAAATAAGTTCTTCATTATTTAATTTCTTTAAATATAATACAAAGCGATAACATTTGGTGGCAACAATCTGAATTCTGAAATAGCGCTTATCGTTAAATTGGTGCTGGATTCTCTTCTTTAAGGAGCAAATATTTTGTACACTATTTGGCCGGATAAATTAAAAATAGTAAAAAAAAATGCAACATGGAGACTTCAGATAACAATCTTAGATCTTTAAGAAAAATATCATGTGCATGGTACACAATTTCCTTGTGATAATTAAATAAGTTCTTCATTATTTAATTTCTTTAACTATAATACAAAGCGATAACACTTGGTGGCAACAATCTGCATTGTGAAATAGCGCTTATCGTGAAATTGGCGCTCGATTCTCTTCTTTGAGGAGCAAATATTTTGTACACTATTTTGCCGGATAAATTCAATAATGTAATCTCTGTAATAAAAATAGTAAACAAAAATGCAACAATGCAACATGAAGACTTCAGATAACAATCTAAGATCTTTAAGAAAAATATCATGTGCATGGTACACAATTTCCTTGTAATAATTAAATAAGTTCTTCATTATTTAAATTCTTTAAATATAATACAAAGCGATAACATTTGGTGGCAACAATCTGAATTGTAAAATAGCGCTTATCGTGAAATTGACGCTGGATTCTCTTCTTTAAGGAGCAAATATTTTGTACGCTATTTTGCCGGATAAATTCAATAATGTAATCTCTGTAATAAAAATAGTAAAAAAAAAAAATGCAACATGAAGACTTCAGATAACAATCTAAGATCTTTAAGAAAATATCATGTGCATGGTACACAATTTCCTTGTAGTAATTAAATAAGTTCTTCATTATTTAATTTCTTTAAATATAAAACAAAGCGATAACATTTGGTGGCAACAATCTGAATTGTAAAATAGCGCTTATCGTGAAATTGGCGCTGGATTCTCTTCTTTAAGGAGGAAATATTTTGTACGCTATTTTGCCGGATAAATTCAATAATGTAATCTCTGTAATAAAAATAGTAAAAAAAAATGCAACATGAAGACTTCAGATAACAATCTAAGATCTTTAAGAAAAATATCATGTGCAGGGTACACAATTTCCTTGTAGTAATTAAATAAGTTCTTCATTATTTAATTTCTTTAAATATAATACAAAGCGATAGCATTTGGTGGCAACAATCTGAATTGCGAAATAGCGCTTATCGTGAAATTGGCGCTGGATTGTCTTCTTTAAGGAGCAAATATTTTGTACACTATTTTGCCGGATAAATTCAATAATGTAATCTCTGTAATAAAAATAGTAAAAAAAAATGCAACATGAAGACTACAGATAACAATCTAAGATCTTTAAGAAAAATATCATGTGCATGGTACACAATTTCCTTGTAGTAATTAAATAAGTTCTTCATTATTTAATTTCTTTAAATATAATACAAAGCGATAACATTTGGTGGCAACAATCTGAATTGTGAAATAGCGCTTATCGTGAAATTGGCGCTGGATTCTCTTCTTTAAGGAGCAAATATTTTGTACACTATTTTTCCGGATAAATTCAATAATGTAATCTCTGTAATAAAAATAGTAAAAAAAAAATGCGACATGAAGACTTCAGATAATAATCTAAGATCTTTGAGAAAAATATCATGTGCATGGTACACAATTTCCTTGTAATAATTAAATAAGTTCTTCATTATTTAATTTCTTTAAATATAATACAAAGCGATAACATTTGGTGGCAACAGTCTGAATTGTGAAATAGCGCTTATCGTGAAATTGGCGCTGGATTCTCTTTTTTAAGGAGCAAATATTTTGTACACTATTTTGCCGGATAAATTCAATAATGTAATCTCTGTAATAAAAATAGTAAAAAAAAAAAATGCAAAATGAAGACTTCAGATAACAATCTAAGATCTTTAAGAAAAATATCATGTGCATGGTACACAATTTCCTTGTAATAATTAAATATGTTCTTCATTATTTAATTTCTTTAAATATAATACAAAGCGATAACATTTGGTGGCAACAGTGTGAATTGTGAAATAGCGCTTATCGTGAAATTGGCGCTGGATTCTCTTCTGTAAGGAGCAAATATTTTGTACACTATTTTGCCGGGTAAATTCAATAATGTAATGTCTGTAATAAAAATAGCAAAAAAAATGCAACATGAAGACTTCAGATAACAATCTAAGATCTTTAAGAAAAATATCATGAGCATGGTACACAATTTCCTTGTAATAATTAAATAAGTTCTTCATTATTTAATTTCTTTAAATATAATACAAAGCGATAACATTTGGTGGCAACAGTCTGAATTGTGAAATAGCGCTTATCGTGAAATTGGCGCTGGATTCTCTTCTTTAAGGAGCAGATATTTTGTACACTATTTTGCCGGATAAATTCAATAATATAATCTCTGTAATAAAATTAGTAAAAAAAAAAATGCAACATGAAGACTTCAGATAACAATCTAAGATCTTTAAGGAAAATATCATGTGCATGGTACACAATTTCCTTGTAATAATTAAATATGTTCTTCATTATTTAATTTCTTTAAATATAATACAAAGCGACAACTTTTGGTGGCAACAATCTGAATTGTGAAATAGCGCTTATCATGAAATTGGCGCTGGATTCTCTTCTTTAAGGTGCAAATATTTTGTACACTATTTTGCCGGATAAATTCAATGATGTAATGTCTGATATAAAAAGAGTAAAAAAAAAAATGCAACATGAAGACTTCAGATAACAATCTAAGATCTTTAAGAAAAATATCATGTGCATGGTACACAATTTCCTTGTAATAATTAAATAAGTTCTTCATTATTTTATTTCTTTAAATATAATACAAAGCGATAACATTTGGTGGCAACAATCTGAATTGTGAAATAGCGCTTATCGTTAAATTGGCGCTGGATTCTCTTCTTTAAGGAGCAAATATTTTGTACACTATTTTGCCGGATAAATTAAAAATAGTAAAAAAAAATGCAACATGCAGACTTCAGATAACAATCTTAGATCTTTAAGAAAAATATCATGTGCATGGTACACAATTTCCTTGTGATAATTAAATAAGTTCTTCATTATTCAATTTCTTTAAATATAATACAAAGCGATAACATTTGGTGGCAACAATCTGAATTGTGAAATAGCGCTTATCGTGAAATTGGCGCTCGATTCTCTTCTTTAAGGAGCAAATATTTTGTACACTATTTTGCCGGATAAATTCAATAATGTAATCTCTGTAATAAAAATAGTAAACAAAAATGCAACAATGCAACATGAAGACTTCAGACAACAATCTAAGATCTTTAAGAAAAATATCATGTGCATGGTACACAATTTCCTTGTAATAATTAAATAAGTTCTTCATTATTTAAATTCTTTAAATATAATACAAAGCGATAACATTTGGTGGCAACAATCTGAATTGTGAAATAACGCTTATCGTGAAATTGGCGCTGGATTCTCTTCTTTAAGGAGCAAATATTTTGTACACTATTTTGCCGGATAAATTCAATAATGTAATGTCTGTAATAAAAATAGTAAAAAAAAATGCAACATGAAGACTTCAGATAACAATCTAAGATCTTTAAGAAAAATATCATGAGCATGGTACACAATTTCCTTGTAATAATTAAATAAGTTCTTCATTATTTAATTTCTTTAAATATAATACAAAGCGATAACATTTGGTGGCAACAATCTGAATTGTGAAATAGCGCTTATCGTTAAATTGGCGCTGGATTCTCTTCTTTAAGGAGCAAATATTTTGTACACTATTTTGCCGGAAAAATTAAAAATAGTAAAAAAAAATGCAACATGCAGACTTCAGATAACAATCTAAGATCTTTAAGAAAAATATCATGTGCATGGTACACAATTTCCTTGTAGTAATTAAATAAGTTCTTCATTATTTAATTTCTTTAAATATAATACAAAGCGATAACATTTGGTGGCAACAATCTGAATTGTGAAATAACGCTTATCGTGAAATTGGCGCTGGATTCTCTTCTTTAAGGAGCAAATATTTTGTACACTATTTTGCCGGATAAATTCAATAATGTAAAGTCTGTAATAAAAATAGTAAAAAAAAATGCAACATGAAGACTTCAGATAACAATCTAAGATCTTTAAGAAAAATATCATGAGCATGGTACACAATTTCCTTGTAATAATTAAATAAGTTCTTCATTATTTAATTTCTTTAAATATAATACAAAGCGATAACATTTGGTGGCAACAGTCTGAATTGTGAAATAGCGCTTATCGTGAAATTGGCGCTGGATTCTCTTCTTTAAGGAGCAAATATTTTGTACACTATTTTGCCGGATAAATTCAATAATGTAATCTCTGTAATAAAAATAGTAAAAAAAAAATGCAACATGAAGACTTCAGATAACAATCTAAGATCTTTAAGAAAAATATCATGAGCATGGTACACAATTTCGTTGTAATAATTAAATAAGTTCTTCATTATTTAATTTCTTTAAATATAATACAAAGCGATAACATTTGGTGGCAACAATCTGAATTGCGAAATAGCGCTTATCGTGAAATTGGCGCTGGATTGTCTTCTTTAAGGAGCAAATATTTTGTACACTATTTTGCCGGATAAATTCAATAATGTAATCTCTGTAATAAAAATAGTAAAAAAAATGCAACATGAAGACTTCAGATAACAATCTAAGATCTTTAAGAAAAATATCATGTGCATGGTACACAATTTCCTTGTAATAATTAAATATGTTCTTCATTATTTAATTTCTTTAAATATAATACAAAGCGACAACTTTTGGTGGCAACAATCTGAATTGTGAAATAGCGCTTATCGTGAAATTGGCGCTGGATTCTCTTCTTTAAGGAGCAAATATTTTGTACACTATTTTGCCGGATAAATTCAATAATGTAATCTCTGTAATAAAAATAGTAAAAAAAAAATGCAACATGAAGACTTCAGATAACAATCTAAGATCTTTAAGAAAAATATCATGTGCATGGTACACAATTTCCTTGTAATAATTAAATATGTTCTTCATTATTTAATTTCTTTAAATATAATACAAAGCGATAACATTTGGTGGCAACAGTCTGAATTGTGAAATAGCGCTTATCGTAAATTGGCGCTGGATTCTCTTCTTTAAGGAGCAAATATTTTGTACACGATTTTGCCGGATAAATTCAATAATGTAATCTCTGTAATAAAAATAGTAAAAAAAAATGCAACATGAAGACTTCAGATAACAATCTAAGATCTTTAAGAAAAATATCATGAGCATGGTACACAATTTCCTTGTAATAATTAAATAAGTTCTTCATTATTTAATTTCTTTAAATATAATACGAAGCGATAACATTTGGTGGCAACAATCTGAATTGTGAAATAGCGCTTATCGTTAAATTGGCGCTGGATTCTCTTCTTTAAGGAGCAAATATTTTGTACACTATTTTGCCGGAAAAATTAAAAATAGTAAAAATAAATGCAACATGCAGACTTCAGATAACAATCTAAGATCTTTAAGAAAAATATCATGTGCATGGTACACAATTTCCTTGTAGTAATTAAATAAGTTCTTCATTATTTAATTTCTTTAAATATAATACAAAGCGATAACATTTGGTGGCAACAATCTGAATTGTGAAATAGCGCTTATCGTTAAATTGGCGCTGGATTCTCTTCTTTAAGGAGCAAATATTTTGTACACTATTTTGCCGGATAAATTAAAAATAGTAAAAAAAAATGCAACATGAAGACTTCAGATAACAATCTAAGATCTTTAAGAAAAATATCATGTGCATGGTACACAATTTCCTTGTAATAATTAAATATGTTCTTCATTATTTAATTTCTTTAAATATAATACAAAGCGACAACTTTTGGTGGCAACAATCTGAATTGTGAAATAGCGCTTATCGTGAAATTGGCGCTGGATTCTCTTCTTTAAGGAGCAAATATTTTGTACACTATTTTGCCGGATAAATTCAATAATGTAATCTGTGTAATAAAAATAGTAAAAAAAAATGCAACATGAAGACTTCAGATAACAATCTAAGATCTTTAAGAAAAATATCATGAGCATGGTACACAATTTCCTTGTAATAATTAAATAAGTTCTTCATTATTTAATTTCTTTAAATATAATACAAAGCGATAACATTTGGTGGCAACAATCTGAATTGTGAAATAGCGCTTATCGTTAAATTGGCGCTGGATTCTCTTCTTTAAGGAGCAAATATTTTGTACACTATTTTGCCGGATAAATTAAAAATAGTAAAAAAAAATGCAACATGAAGACTTCAGATAACAATCTAAGATCTTTAAGAAAAATATCATGAGCATGGTACACAATTTCCTTAAAATAATTAAATAAGTTCTTCATTATTTAAATTCTTTAAATATAATACAAAGCGATAACATTTGGTGGCAACAATCTAAATTGTGAAATAGCGCTTATCGTGAAATTGGCGCTGGATTCTCTTCTTTAAGGAGCAAATATTTTGTACGCTATTTTGCCGGATAAATTCAATAGTGTAATCTCTGTAATAAAAATAGTAAAAAAAATGCAACATGAAGACTTCAGATAACAATCTAAGATCTTTAAGAAAAATATCATGAGCATGGTACACAATTTCCTTGTAATAATTAAATAAGTTCTTCATTATTTAATTTCTTTAAATATAATACAAAGCGATAACATTTGGTGGCAACAGTCTGAATTGTGAAATAGCGCTTATCGTGAAATTGGCGCTGGATTCTCTTCTTTAAGGAGCAAATATTTTGTACACTATTTTGCCGGATAAATTCAATAATGTAATCTCTGTAATAAAAATAGTAAAAAAAAAAAAATGCAACATGAAGACTTCAGATAACAATCTAAGATCTTTAAGAAAAATATCATGAGCATGGTACACAATTTCGTTGTAATAATTAAATAAGTTCTTCATTAGTTAATTTCTTTAAATATAATACAAAGCGATAACATTTGGTGGCAACAATCTGAATTGCGAAATAGCGCTTATCGTGAAATTGGCGCTGGATTCTCTTCTTTAAGGAGCAAATATTTTGTACACTATTTTGCCGGATAAATTCAATAATGTAATCTCTGTAATAAAAATAGTAAAAAAAAAATGCAACATGAAGACTTCAGATAACAATCTAAGATCTTTAAGAAAAATATCATGTGCATGGTACACAATTTCCTTGTAATAATTAAATATGTTCTTCATTATTTAATTTCTTTAAATATAATACAAAGCGATAACATTTGGTGGCAACAATCTGAATTGCGAAATAGCGCTTATCGTGAAATTGGCGCTGGATTCTCTTCTTTAAGGAGCAAATATTTTGTACACTATTTTGCCGGATAAATTCAATAATGTAATCTCTGTAATAAAAATAGTAAAAAAAAAATGCAACATGAAGACTTCAGATAACAATCTAAGATCTTTAAGAAAAATATCATGTGCATGGTACACAATTTCCTTGTAATAATTAAATATGTTCTTCATTATTTAATTTCTTTAAATATAATACAAAGCGATAACATTTGGTGGCAACAGTCTGAATTGTGAAATAGCGCTTATCGTAAATTGGCGCTGGATTCTCTTCTTTAAGGAGCAAATATTTTGTACACGATTTTGCCGGATAAATTCAATAATGTAATCTCTGTAATAAAAATAGTAAAAAAAAATGCAACATGAAGACTTCAGATAACAATCTAAGATCTTTAAGAAAAATATCATGTGCATGGTACACAATTTCCTTGTAGTAATTAAATAAGTTCTTCATTATTTAATTTCTTTAAATATAATACAAAGCGATAACATTTGGTGGCAACAATCTGAATTGTGAAATAACGCTTATCGTGAAATTGGCGCTGGATTCTCTTCTTTAAGGAGCAAATATTTTGTACACTATTTTGCCGGATAAATTCAATAATGTAAAGTCTGTAATAAAAATAGTAAAAAAAAATGCAACATGAAGACTTCAGATAACAATCTAAGATCTTTAAGAAAAATATCATGAGCATGGTACACAATTTCCTTAAAATAATTAAATAAGTTCTTCATTATTTAAATTCTTTAAATATAATACAAAGCGATAACATTTGGTGGCAACAATCTAAATTGTGAAATAGCGCTTATCGTGAAATTGGCGCTGGATTCTCTTCTTTAAGGAGCAAATATTTTGTACGCTATTTTGCCGGATAAATTCAATAGTGTAATCTCTGTAATAAAAATAGTAAAAAAAATGCAACATGAAGACTTCAGATAACAATCTAAGATCTTTAAGAAAAATATCATGAGCATGGTACACAATTTCCTTGTAATAATTAAATAAGTTCTTCATTATTTAATTTCTTTAAATATAATACAAAGCGATAACATTTGGTGGCAACAGTCTGAATTGTGAAATAGCGCTTATCGTGAAATTGGCGCTGGATTCTCTTCTTTAAGGAGCAAATATTTTGTACACTATTTTGCCGGATAAATTCAATAATGTAATCTCTGTAATAAAAATAGTAAAAAAAAAAATGCAACATGAAGACTTCAGATAACAATCTAAGATCTTTAAGAAAAATATCATGAGCATGGTACACAATTTCGTTGTAATAATTAAATAAGTTCTTCATTATTTAATTTCTTTAAATATAATACAAAGCGATAACATTTGGTGGCAACAATCTGAATTGCGAAATAGCGCTTATCGTGAAATTGGCGCTGGATTGTCTTCTTTAAGGAGCAAATATTTTGTACACTATTTTGCCGGATAAATTCAATAATGTAATCTCTGTAATAAAAATAGTAAAAAAAATGCAACATGAAGACTTCAGATAACAATCTAAGATCTTTAAGAAAAATATCATGTGCATGGTACACAATTTCCTTGTAATAATTAAATATGTTCTTCATTATTTAATTTCTTTAAATATAATACAAAGCGACAACTTTTGGTGGCAACAATCTGAATTGTGAAATAGCGCTTATCGTGAAATTGGCGCTGGATTCTCTTCTTTAAGGAGCAAATATTTTGTACACTATTTTGCCGGATAAATTCAATAATGTAATCTCTGTAATAAAAATAGTAAAAAAAAAATGCAACATGAAGACTTCAGATAACAATCTAAGATCTTTAAGAAAAATATCATGTGCATGGTACACAATTTCCTTGTAATAATTAAATATGTTCTTCATTATTTAATTTCTTTAAATATAATACAAAGCGATAACATTTGGTGGCAACAGTCTGAATTGTGAAATAGCGCTTATCGTAAATTGACGCTGGATTCTCTTCTTTAAGGAGCAAATATTTTGTACACGATTTTGCCGGATAAATTCAATAATGTAATCTCTGTAATAAAAATAGTAAAAAAAAAAATGCAACATGAAGACTTCAGATAACAATCTAAGATCTTTAAGAAAAATATCATGAGCATGGTACACAATTTCCTTGTAATAATTAAATAAGTTCTTCATTATTTAATTTCTTTAAATATAATACAAAGCGATAACATTTGGTGGCAACAATCTGAATTGTGAAATAGCGCTTATCGTTAAATTGGCGCTGGATTCTCTTCTTTAAGGAGCAAATATTTTGTACACTATTTTGCCGGAAAAATTAAAAATAGTAAAAAAAAATGCAACATGCAGACTTCAGATAACAATCTAAGATCTTTAAGAAAAATATCATGTGCATGGTACACAATTTCCTTGTAGTAATTAAATAAGTTCTTCATTATTTAATTTCTTTAAATATAATACAAAGCGATAACATTTGGTGGCAACAATCTGAATTGTGAAATAGCGCTTATCGTTAAATTGGCGCTGGATTCTCTTCTTTAAGGAGCAAATATTTTGTACACTATTTTGCCGGATAAATTAAAAATAGTAAAAAAAAATGCAACATGAAGACTTCAGATAACAATCTAAGATCTTTAAGAAAAATATCATGTGCATGGTACACAATTTCCTTGTAATAATTAAATATGTTCTTCATTATTTAATTTCTTTAAATATAATACAAAGCGACAACTTTTGGTGGCAACAATCTGAATTGTGAAATAGCGCTTATCGTGAAATTGGCGCTGGATTCTCTTCTTTAAGGAGCAAATATTTTGTACACTATTTTGCCGGATAAATTCAATAATGTAATCTCTGTAATAAAAATAGTATAAAAAAATGCAACATGAAGACTTCAGATAACAATCTAAGATCTTTAAGAAAAATATCATGAGCATGGTACACAATTTCCTTGTAATAATTAAATAAGTTCTTCATTATTTAATTTCTTTAAATATAATACAAAGCGATAACATTTGGTGGCAACAATCTGAATTGTGAAATAGCGCTTATCGTTAAATTGGCGCTGGATTCTCTTCTTTAAGGAGCAAATATTTTGTACACTATTTTGCCGGAAAAATTAAAAATAGTAAAAAAAAATGCAACATGCAGACTTCAGATAACAATCTAAGATCTTTAAGAAAAATATCATGTGCATGGTACACAATTTCCTTGTAGTAATTAAATAAGTTCTTCATTATTTAATTTCTTTAAATATAATACAAAGCGATAACATTTGGTGGCAACAATCTGAATTGTGAAATAACGCTTATCGTGAAATTGGCGCTGGATTCTCTTCTTTAAGGAGCAAATATTTTGTACACTATTTTGCCGGATAAATTCAATAATGTAAAGTCTGTAATAAAAATAGTAAAAAAAAATGCAACATGAAGACTTCAGATAACAATCTAAGATCTTTAAGAAAAATATCATGAGCATGGTACACAATTTCCTTAAAATAATTAAATAAGTTCTTCATTATTTAAATTCTTTAAATATAATACAAAGCGATAACATTTGGTGGCAACAATCTAAATTGTGAAATAGCGCTTATCGTGAAATTGGCGCTGGATTCTCTTCTTTAAGGAGCAAATATTTTGTACGCTATTTTGCCGGATAAATTCAATAGTGTAATCTCTGTAATAAAAATAGTAAAAAAAATGCAACATGAAGACTTCAGATAACAATCTAAGATCTTTAAGAAAAATATCATGAGCATGGTACACAATTTCCTTGTAATAATTAAATAAGTTCTTCATTATTTAATTTCTTTAAATATAATACAAAGCGATAACATTTGGTGGCAACAGTCTGAATTGTGAAATAGCGCTTATCGTGAAATTGGCGCTGGATTCTCTTCTTTAAGGAGCAAATATTTTGTACACTATTTTGCCGGATAAATTCAATAATGTAATCTCTGTAATAAAAATAGTAAAAAAAAAAAATGCAACATGAAGACTTCAGATAACAATCTAAGATCTTTAAGAAAAATATCATGAGCATGGTACACAATTTCGTTGTAATAATTAAATAAGTTCTTCATTATTTAATTTCTTTAAATATAATACAAAGCGATAACATTTGGTGGCAACAATCTGAATTGCGAAATAGCGCTTATCGTGAAATTGGCGCTGGATTGTCTTCTTTAAGGAGCAAATATTTTGTACACTATTTTGCCGGATAAATTCAATAATGTAATCTCTGTAATAAAAATAGTAAAAAAAATGCAACATGAAGACTTCAGGTAACAATCTAAGATCTTTAAGAAAAATATCATGTGCATGGTACACAATTTCCTTGTAATAATTAAATATGTTCTTCATTATTTAATTTCTTTAAATATAATACAAAGCGACAACTTTTGGTGGCAACAATCTGAATTGTGAAATAGCGCTTATCGTGAAATTGGCGCTGGATTCTCTTCTTTAAGGAGCAAATATTTTGTACACTATTTTGCCGGATAAATTCAATAATGTAATCTCTGTAATAAAAATAGTAAAAAAAAAATGCAACATGAAGACTTCAGATAACAATCTAAGATCTTTAAGAAAAATATCATGTGCATGGTACACAATTTCCTTGTAATAATTAAATATGTTCTTCATTATTTAATTTCTTTAAATATAATACAAAGCGATAACATTTGGTGGCAACAGTCTGAATTGTGAAATAGCGCTTATCGTAAATTGACGCTGGATTCTCTTCTTTAAGGAGCAAATATTTTGTACACGATTTTGCCGGATAAATTCAATAATGTAATCTCTGTAATAAAAATAGTAAAAAAAAATGCAACATGAAGACTTCAGATAACAATCTAAGATCTTTAAGAAAAATATCATGAGCATGGTACACAATTTCCTTGTAATAATTAAATAAGTTCTTCATTATTTAATTTCTTTAAATATAATACAAAGCGATAACATTTGGTGGCAACAATCTGAATTGTGAAATAGCGCTTATCGTTAAATTGGCGCTGGATTCTCTTCTTTAAGGAGCAAATATTTTGTACACTATTTTGCCGGAAAAATTAAAAATAGTAAAAAAAAATGCAACATGCAGACTTCAGATAACAATCTAAGATCTTTAAGAAAAATATCATGTGCATGGTACACAATTTCCTTGTAGTAATTAAATAAGTTCTTCATTATTTAATTTCTTTAAATATAATACAAAGCGATAACATTTGGTGGCAACAATCTGAATTGTGAAATAGCGCTTATCGTTAAATTGGCGCTGGATTCTCTTCTTTAAGGAGCAAATATTTTGTACACTATTTTGCCGGATAAATTAAAAATAGTAAAAAAAAATGCAACATGAAGACTTCAGATAACAATCTAAGATCTTTAAGAAAAATATCATGTGCATGGTACACAATTTCCTTGTAATAATTAAATATGTTCTTCATTATTTAATTTCTTTAAATATAATACAAAGCGACAACTTTTGGTGGCAACAATCTGAATTGTGAAATAGCGCTTATCGTGAAATTGGCGCTGGATTCTCTTCTTTAAGGAGCAAATATTTTGTACACTATTTTGCCGGATAAATTCAATAATGTAATCTCTGTAATAAAAATAGTAAAAAAAAAATGCAACATGAAGACTTCAGATAACAATCTAAGATCTTTAAGAAAAATATCATGTGCATGGTACACAATTTCCTTGTAATAATTAAATATGTTCTTCATTATTTAATTTCTTTAAATATAATACAAAGCGACAACTTTTGGTGGCAACAATCTGAATTGTGAAATAGCGCTTATCGTGAAATTGGCGCTGGATTCTCTTCTTTAAGGAGCAAATATTTTGTACACTATTTTGCCGGATAAATTCAATAATGTAATCTCTGTAATAAAAATAGTATAAAAAAATGCAACATGAAGACTTCAGATAACAATCTAAGATCTTTAAGAAAAATATCATGAGCATGGTACACAATTTCCTTGTAATAATTAAATAAGTTCTTCATTATTTAATTTCTTTAAATATAATACAAAGCGATAACATTTGGTGGCAACAATCTGAATTGTGAAATAGCGCTTATCGTTAAATTGGCGCTGGATTCTCTTCTTTAAGGAGCAAATATTTTGTACACTATTTTGCCGGAAAAATTAAAAATAGTAAAAAAAAATGCAACATGCAGACTTCAGATAACAATCTAAGATCTTTAAGAAAAATATCATGTGCATGGTACACAATTTCCTTGTAGTAATTAAATAAGTTCTTCATTATTTAATTTCTTTAAATATAATACAAAGCGATAACATTTGGTGGCAACAATCTGAATTGTGAAATAACGCTTATCGTGAAATTGGCGCTGGATTCTCTTCTTTAAGGAGCAAATATTTTGTACACTATTTTGCCGGATAAATTCAATAATGTAAAGTCTGTAATAAAAATAGTAAAAAAAAATGCAACATGAAGACTTCAGATAACAATCTAAGATCTTTAAGAAAAATATCATGAGCATGGTACACAATTTCCTTGTAATAATTAAATAAGTTCTTCATTATTTAATTTCTTTAAATATAATACAAAGCGATAACATTTGGTGGCAACAGTCTGAATTCTGAAATAGCGCTTATCGTGAAATTGGCGCTGGATTCTCTTCTTTAAGGAGCAAATATTTTGTACACTATTTTGCCGGATAAATTCAATAATGTAATCTCTGTAATAAAAATAGTAAAAAAAAAAATGCAACATGAAGACTTCAGATAACAATCTAAGATCTTTAAGAAAAATATCATGAGCATGGTACACAATTTCGTTGTAATAATTAAATAAGTTCTTCATTATTTAATTTCTTTAAATATAATACAAAGCGATAACATTTGGTGGCAACAATCTGAATTGCGAAATAGCGCTTATCGTGAAATTGGCGCTGGATTGTCTTCTTTAAGGAGCAAATATTTTGTACACTATTTTGCCGGATAAATTCAATAATGTAATCTCTGTAATAAAAATAGTAAAAAAAATGCAACATGAAGACTTCAGATAACAATCTAAGATCTTTAAGAAAAATATCATGTGCATGGTACACAATTTCCTTGTAATAATTAAATATGTTCTTCATTATTTAATTTCTTTAAATATAATACAAAGCGACAACTTTTGGTGGCAACAATCTGAATTGTGAAATAGCGCTTATCGTGAAATTGGCGCTGGATTCTCTTCTTTAAGGAGCAAATATTTTGTACACTATTTTGCCGGATAAATTCAATAATGTAATCTCTGTAATAAAAATAGTAAAAAAAAAATGCAACATGAAGGCTTCAGATAACAATCTAAGATCTTTAAGAAAAATATCATGTGCATGGTACACAATTTCCTTGTAATAATTAAATATGTTCTTCATTATTTAATTTCTTTAAATATAATACAAAGCGATAACATTTGGTGGCAACAGTCTGAATTGTGAAATAGCGCTTATCGTAAATTGGCGCTGGATTCTCTTCTTTAAGGAGCAAATATTTTGTACACGATTTTGCCGGATAAATTCAATAATGTAATCTCTGTAATAAAAATAGTAAAAAAAAATGCAACATGAAGACTTCAGATAACAATCTAAGATCTTTAAGAAAAATATCATGTGCATGGTACACAATTTCCTTGTAGTAATTAAATAAGTTCTTCATTATTTAATTTCTTTAAATATAATACAAAGCGATAACATTTGGTGGCAACAATCTGAATTGTGAAATAACGCTTATCGTGAAATTGGCGCTGGATTCTCTTCTTTAAGGAGCAAATATTTTGTACACTATTTTGCCGGATAAATTCAATAATGTAAAGTCTGTAATAAAAATAGTAAAAAAAAATGCAACATGAAGACTTCAGATAACAATCTAAGATCTTTAAGAAAAATATCATGAGCATGGTACACAATTTCCTTAAAATAATTAAATAAGTTCTTCATTATTTAAATTCTTTAAATATAATACAAAGCGATAACATTTGGTGGCAACAATCTAAATTGTGAAATAGCGCTTATCGTGAAATTGGCGCTGGATTCTCTTCTTTAAGGAGCAAATATTTTGTACGCTATTTTGCCGGATAAATTCAATAGTGTAATCTCTGTAATAAAAATAGTAAAAAAAATGCAACATGAAGACTTCAGATAACAATCTAAGATCTTTAAGAAAAATATCATGTGCATGGTACACAATTTCCTTGTAGTAATTAAATAAGTTCTTCATTATTTAATTTCTTTAAATATAATACAAAGCGATAACATTTGGTGGCAACAATCTGAATTGTGAAATAGCGCTTATCGTTAAATTGGCGCTGGATTCTCTTCTTTAAGGAGCAAATATTTTGTACACTATTTTGCCGGAAAAATTAAAAATAGTAAAAAAAAATGCAACATGCAGACTTCAGATAACAATCTTAGATCTTTAAGAAAAATATCATGTGCATGGTACACAATTTCCTTGTGATAATTAAATAAGTTCTTCATTATTTAATTTCTTTAAATATAATACAAAGCGATAACATTTGGTGGCAACAATCTGAATTGTGAAATAGCGTATATCGTGAAATTGGCGCTCGATTCTCTTCTTTAAGGAGCAAATATTTTGTACACTATTTTGCCGGATAAATTCAATAATGTAATCTCTGTAATAAAAATAGTAAACAAAAATGCAACAATGCAACATGAAGACTTCAGATAACAATCTAAGATCTTTAAGAAAAATATCATGTGCATGGTACACAATTTCCTTGCAATAATTAAATATGTTCTTCATTATTTAATTTCTTTAAATATAATACAAAGCGATAACATTTGGTGGCAACAGTCTGAATTGTGAAATAGCGCTTATCGTAAATTGGCGCTGGATTCTCTTCTTTAAGGAGCAAATATTTTGTACACGATTTTGCCGGATAAATTCAATAATGTAATCTCTGTAATAAAAATAGTAAGAAAAAATGCAACATGAAGACTTCAGATAACAATCTAAGATCTTTAAGAAAAATATCATGTGCATGGTACACAATTTCCTTGTAGTAATTAAATAAGTTCTTCATTATTTAATTTCTTTAAATATAATACAAAGCGATAACATTTGGTGGCAACAATCTGAATTGTGAAATAACGCTTATCGTGAAATTGGCGCTGGATTCTCTTCTTTAAGGAGCAAATATTTTGTACACTATTTTGCCGGATAAATTCAATAATGTAAAGTCTGTAATAAAAATAGTAAAAAAAAATGCAACATGAAGACTTCAGATAACAATCTAAGATCTTTAAGAAAAATATCATGAGCATGGTACACAATTTCCTTGTAATAATTAAATAAGTTCTTCATTATTTAATTTCTTTAAATATAATACAAAGTGATAACATTTGGTGGCAACAGTCTGAATTGTGAAATAGCGCTTATCGTGAAATTGGCGCTGGATTCTCTTCTTTAAGGAGCAAATATTTTGTACACTATTTTGCCGGATAAATTCAATAATGTAATCTCTGTAATAAAAATAGTAAAAAAAAAATGCAACATGAAGACTTCAGATAACAATCTAAGATCTTTAAGAAAAATATCATGAGCATGGTACACAATTTCGTTGTAATAATTAAATAAGTTCTTCATTATTTAATTTCTTTAAATATAATACAAAGCGATAACATTTGGTGGCAACAATCTGAATTGCGAAATAGCGCTTATCGTGAAATTGGGGCTGGATTGTCTTCTTTAAGGAGCAAATATTTTGTACACTATTTTGCCGGATAAATTCAATAATGTAATATCTGTAATAAAAATAGTAAAAAAAATGCAACATGAAGACTTCAGATAACAATCTAAGATCTTTAAGAAAAATATCATGTGCATGGTACACAATTTCCTTGTAATAATTAAATATGTTCTTCATTATTTAATTTCTTTAAATATAATACAAAGCGACAACTTTTGGTGGCAACAATCTGAATTGTGAAATAGCGCTTATCGTGAAATTGGCGCTGGATTCTCTTCTTTAAGGAGCAAATATTTTGTACACTATTTTGCCGGATAAATTCAATAATGTAATCTCTGTAATAAAAATAGTAAAAAAAAAATGCAACATGAAGACTTCAGATAACAATCTAAGATCTTTAAGAAAAATATCATGTGCATGGTACACAATTTCCTTGTAATAATTAAATATGTTCTTCATTATTTAATTTCTTTAAATATAATACAAAGCGACAACTTTTGGTGGCAACAATCTGAATTGTGAAATAGCGCTTATCGTGAAATTGGCGCTGGATTCTCTTCTTTAAGGAGCAAATATTTTGTACACTATTTTGCCGGATAAATTCAATAATGTAATCTCTGTAATAAAAATAGTAAAAAAAAAATGCAACATGAAGTCTTCAGATAACAATCTAAGATCTTTAAGAAAAATATCATGTGCATGGTACACAATTTCCTTGTAGTAATTAAATAAGTTCTTCATTATTTAATTTCTTTAAATATAATACAAAGCGATAACATTTGGTGGCAACAATCTGAATTGTGAAATAGCGCTTATCGTTAAATTGGCGCTGGATTCTCTTCTTTAAGGAGCAAATATTTTGTACACTATTTTGCCGGAAAAATTAAAAATAGTAAAAAAAAATGCAACATGCAGACTTCAGATAACAATCTTAGATCTTTAAGAAAAATATCATGTGCATGGTACACAATTTCCTTGTGATAATTAAATAAGTTCTTCATTATTTAATTTCTTTAAATATAATACAAAGCGATAACATTTGGTGGCAACAATCTGAATTGTGAAATAGCGCTTATCGTGAAATTGGCGCTCGATTCTCTTCTTTAAGGAGCAAATATTTTGTACACTATTTTGCCGGATAAATTCAATAATGTAATCTCTGTAATAAAAATAGTAAACAAAAATGCAACAATGCAACATGAAGACTTCAGATAACAATCTAAGATCTTTAAAAAAAATATCATGTGCATGGTACACAATTTCCTTGCAATAATTAAATAAGTTCTTCATTATTTAATTTCTTTAAATATAATACAAAGCGATAACATTTGGTGGCAACAGTCTGAATTGTGAAATAGCGCTTATCGTAAATTGGCGCTGGATTCTCTTCTTTAAGGAGCAAATATTTTGTACACGATTTTGCCGGATAAATTCAATAATGTAATCTCTGTAATAAAAATAGTAAGAAAAAATGCAACATGAAGACTTCAGATAACAATCTAAGATCTTTAAGAAAAATATCATGTGCATGGTACACAATTTCCTTGTAGTAATTAAATAAGTTCTTCATTATTTAATTTCTTTAAATATAATACAAAGCGATAACATTTGGTGGCAACAATCTGAATTGTGAAATAACGCTTATCGTGAAATTGGCGCTGGATTCTCTTCTTTAAGGAGCAAATATTTTGTACAATATTTTGCCGGATAAATTCAATAATGTAAAGTCTGTAATAAAAATAGTAAAAAAAAATGCAACATGAAGACTTCAGATAACAATCTAAGATCTTTAAGAAAAATATCATGAGCATGGTACACAATTTCCTTGTAATAATTAAATAAGTTCTTCATTATTTAATTTCTTTAAATATAATACAAAGTGATAACATTTGGTGGCAACAGTCTGAATTGTGAAATAGCGCTTATCGTGAAATTGGCGCTGGATTCTCTTCTTTAAGGAGCAAATATTTTGTACACTATTTTGCCGGATAAATTCAATAATGTAATCTCTGTAATAAAAATAGTAAAAAAAAAATGCAACATGAAGACTTCAGATAACAATCTAAGATCTTTAAGAAAAATATCATGTGCATGGTACACAATTTCCTTGTAATAATTAAATATGTTCTTCATTATTTAATTTCTTTAAATATAATACAAAGCGACAACTTTTGGTGGCAACAATCTGAATTGTGAAATAGCGCTTATCGTGAAATTGGCGCTGGATTCTCTTCTTTAAGGAGCAAATATTTTGTACACTATTTTGCCGGATAAATTCAATAATGTAATCTCTGTAATAAAAATAGTAAAAAAAAAAAATGCAACATGAAGACTTCAGATAACAATCTAAGATCTTTAAGAAAAATATCATGTGCATGGTACACAATTTCCTTGTAATAATTAAATATGTTCTTCATTATTTAATTTCTTTAAATATAATACAAAGCGACAACTTTTGGTGGCAACAATCTGAATTGTGAAATAGCGCTTATCGTGAAATTGGCGCTGGATTCTCTTCTTTAAGGAGCAAATATTTTGTACACTATTTTGCCGGATAAATTCAATAATGTAATCTCTGTAATAAAAATAGTAAAAAAAAATGCAACATGAAGACTTCAGATAACAATCTAAGATCTTTAAGAAAAATATCATGTGCATGGTACACAATTTCCTTGTAATAATTAAATATGTTCTTCATTATTTAATTTCTTTAAATATAATACAAAGCGATAACATTTGGTGGCAACAGTCTGAATTGTGAAATAGCGCTTATCGTAAATTGGCGCTGGATTCTCTTCTTTAAGGAGCAAATATTTTGTACACTATTTTGCCGGATAAATTCAATAATGTAAAGTCTGTAATAAAAATAGTAAAAAAAAATGCAACATGAAGACTTCAGATAACAATCTAAGATCTTTAAGAAAAATATCATGAGCATGGTACACAATTTCCTTAAAATAATTAAATAAGTTCTTCATTATTTAAATTCTTTAAATATAATACAAAGCGATAACATTTGGTGGCAACAATCTAAATTGTGAAATAGCGCTTATCGTGAAATTGGCGCTGGATTCTCTTCTTTAAGGAGCAAATATTTTGTACGCTATTTTGCCGGATAAATTCAATAGTGTAATCTCTGTAATAAAAATAGTAAAAAAAATGCAACATGAAGACTTCAGATAACAATCTAAGATCTTTAAGAAAAATATCATGTGCATGGTACACAATTTCCTTGTAGTAATTAAATAAGTTCTTCATTATTTAAT
The DNA here is from genome assembly GCF_044657685.1 of Stegodyphus dumicola. Classification (NCBI taxonomy): domain Eukaryota; kingdom Metazoa; phylum Arthropoda; class Arachnida; order Araneae; family Eresidae; genus Stegodyphus; species Stegodyphus dumicola. The sequence goes on from NC_140769.1 coordinate 137,903,698, forward strand.
TTCTTTAAATATAATACAAAGCGATAACATTTGGTGGCAACAATCTGAATTGTGAAATAGCGCTTATCGTTAAATTGGCGCTGGATTCTCTTCTTTAAGGAGCAAATATTTTGTACACTATTTTGCCGGAAAAATTAAAAATAGTAAAAAAAAATGCAACATGCAGACTTCAGATAACAATCTTAGATCTTTAAGAAAAATATCATGTGCATGGTACACAATTTCCTTGTGATAATTAAATAAGTTCTTCATTATTTAATTTCTTTAAATATAATACAAAGCGATAACATTTGGTGGCAACAATCTGAATTGTGAAATAGCGCTTATCGTGAAATTGGCGCTCGATTCTCTTCTTTAAGGAGCAAATATTTTGTACACTATTTTGCCGGATAAATTCAATAATGTAAAGTCTGTAATAAAAATAGTAAAAAAAAATGCAACATGAAGACTTCAGATAACAATCTAAGATCTTTAAGAAAAATATCATGAGCATGGTACACAATTTCCTTGTAATAATTAAATAAGTTCTTCATTATTTAATTTCTTTAAATATAATACAAAGCGATAACATTTGGTGGCAACAGTCTGAATTGTGAAATAGCGCTTATCGTGAAATTGGCGCTGGATTCTCTTCTTTAAGGAGCAAATATTTTGTACACTATTTTGCCGGATAAATTCAATAATGTAATCTCTGTAATAAAAATAGTAAAAAAAAAAAATGCAACATGAAGACTTCAGATAACAATCTGAGATCTTTAAGAAAAATATCATGAGCATGGTACACAATTTCCTTGTGATAATTAAATAAGTTCTTCATTATTTAATTTCTTTAAATATAATACAAAGCGATAACATTTGGTGGCAACAATCTGAATTGTGAAATAGCGCTTATCGTGAAATTGGCGCTGGATTCTCTTCTTTAAGGAGCAAATATTTTGTACACTATTTTGCCGGATAAATTCAATAATGTAAAGTCTGTAATAAAAATAGTAAAAAAAAATGCAACATGAAGACTTCAGATAACAATCTAAGATCTTTAAGAAAAATATCATGAGCATGGTACACAATTTCCTTAAAATAATTAAATAAGTTCTTCATTATTTAAATTCTTTAAATATAATACAAAGCGATAACATTTGGTGGCAACAATCTAAATTGTGAAATAGCGCTTATCGTGAAATTGGCGCTGGATTCTCTTCTTTAAGGAGCAAATATTTTGTACGCTATTTTGCCGGATAAATTCAATAGTGTAATCTCTGTAATAAAAATAGTAAAAAAAATGCAACATGAAGACTTCAGATAACAATCTAAGATCTTTAAGAAAAATATCATGTGCATGGTACACAATTTCCTTGTAGTAATTAAATAAGTTCTTCATTATTTAATTTCTTTAAATATAATACAAAGCGATAACATTTGGTGGCAACAATCTGAATTGTGAAATAGCGCTTATCGTTAAATTGGCGCTGGATTCTCTTCTTTAAGGAGCAAATATTTTGTACACTATTTTGCCGGAAAAATTAAAAATAGTAAAAAAAAATGCAACATGCAGACTTCAGATAACAATCTTAGATCTTTAAGAAAAATATCATGTGCATGGTACACAATTTCCTTGTGATAATTAAATAAGTTCTTCATTATTTAATTTCTTTAAATATAATACAAAGCGATAACATTTGGTGGCAACAATCTGAATTGTGAAATAGCGCTTATCGTGAAATTGGCGCTCGATTCTCTTCTTTAAAGAGCAAATATTTTGTACACTATTTTGCCGGATAAATTCAATAATGTAAAGTCTGTAATAAAAATAGTAAAAAAAAATGCAACATGAAGACTTCAGATAACAATCTAAGATCTTTAAGAAAAATATCATGAGCATGGTACACAATTTCCTTGTAATAATTAAATAAGTTCTTCATTATTTAATTTCTTTAAATATAATACAAAGCGATAACATTTGGTGGCAACAGTCTGAATTGTGAAATAGCGCTTATCGTGAAATTGGCGCTGGATTCTCTTCTTTAAGGAGCAAATATTTTGTACACTATTTTGCCGGATAAATTCAATAATGTAATCTCTGTAATAAAAATAGTAAAAAAAAAAAATGCAACATGAAGACTTCAGATAACAATCTGAGATCTTTAAGAAAAATATCATGAGCATGGTACACAATTTCGTTGTAATAATTAAATAAGTTCTTCATTATTTAATTTCTTTAAATATAATACAAAGCGATAACATTTGGTGGCAACAATCTGAATTGCGAAATAGCGCTTATCGTGAAATTGGCGCTGGATTGTCTTCTTTAAGGAGCAAATATTTTGTACACTATTTTGCCGGATAAATTCAATAATGTAATCTCTGTAATAAAAATAGTAAAAAAAATGCAACATGAAGACTTCAGATAACAATCTAAGATCTTTAAGAAAAATATAATGTGCATGGTACACAATTTCCTTGTAATAATTAAATATGTTCTTCATTATTTAATTTCTTTAAATATAATACAAAGCGACAACTTTTGGTGGCAACAATCTGAATTGTGAAATAGCGCTTATCGTGAAATTGGCGCTGGATTCTCTTCTTTAAGGAGCAAATATTTTGTACACTATTTTGCCGGATAAATTCAATAATGTAATCTCTGTAATAAAAATAGTAAAAAAAAAAATGCAACATGAAGACTTCAGATAACAATCTAAGATCTTTAAGAAAAATATCATGTGCATGGTACACAATTTCCTTGTAATAATTAAATATGTTCTTCATTATTTAATTTCTTTAAATATAATACAAAGCGATAACATTTGGTGGCAACAGTCTGAATTGTGAAATAGCGCTTATCGTAAATTGGCGCTGGATTCTCTTCTTTAAGGAGCAAATATTTTGTACACGATTTTGCCGGATAAATTCAATAATGTAATCTCTGTAATAAAAATAGTAAAAAAAAATGCAACATGAAGACTTCAGATAACAATCTAAGATCTTTAAGAAAAATATCATGTGCATGGTACACAATTTCCTTGTAGTAATTAAATAAGGTCTTCATTATTTAATTTCTTTAAATATAATACAAAGCGATAACATTTGGTGGCAACAATCTGAATTGTGAAATAACGCTTATCGTGAAATTGGCGCTGGATTCTCTTCTTTAAGGAGCAAATATTTTGTACACTATTTTGCCGGATAAATTCAATAATGTAAAGTCTGTAATAAAAATAGTAAAAAAAAATGCAACATGAAGACTTCAGATAACAATCTAAGATCTTTAAGAAAAATATCATGAGCATGGTACACAATTTCCTTAAAATAATTAAATAAGTTCTTCATTATTTAATTTCTTTAAATATAATACAAAGCGATAACATTTGGTGGCAACAGTCTGAATTGTGAAATAGCGCTTATCGTGAAATTGGCGCTGGATTCTCTTCTGTAAGGAGCAAATATTTTGTACACTATTTTGCCGGGTAAATTCAATAATGTAATGTCTGTAATAAAAATAGCAAAAAAAAATGCAACATGAAGACTTCAGATAACAATCTAAGATCTTTAAGAAAAATATCATGAGCATGGTACAGAATTTCCTTGTAATAATTAAATAAGTTCTTCATTATTTAATTTCTTTAAATATAATACAAAGCGATAACATTTGGTGGCAACAGTCTGAATTGTGAAATAGCGCTTATCGTGAAATTGGCGCTGGATTCTCTTCTTTAAGTTGCAGATATTTTGTACACTATTTTGCCGGATAAATTCAATTATGTAATCTGTGTAATAAAATTAGTAAAAAAAAAATGCAACATGAAGACTTCCGATAACAATCTAAGATCTTTAAGAAAAATATCATGTGCATGGTACACAATTTCCTTGTAATAATTAAATATGTTCTTCATTATTTAATTTCTTTAAATATAATACAAAGCGACAACTTTTGGTGGCAACAATCTGAATTGTGAAATAGCGCTTATCATGAAATTGGCGCTGGATTCTCTTCTTTAAGGTGCAAATATTTTGTACACTATTTTGCCGGATAAATTCAATGATGTAATGTCTGATATAAAAAGAGTAAAAAAAAAATGCAACATGAAGACTTCAGATAACAATCTAAGATCTTTAAGAAAAATATCATGTGCATGGTACACAATTTCCTTGTAATAATTAAATAAGTTCTTCATTATTTAATTTCTTTAAATATAATACAAAGCGATAACATTTGGTGGCAACAATCTGAATTGTGAAATAGCGCTTATCGTTAAATTGGCGCTGGATTCTCTTCTTTAAGGAGCAAATATTTTGTACACTATTTTGCCGGATAAATTAAAAATAGTAAAAAAAAATGCAACATGCAGACTTCAGATAACAATCTTAGATCTTTAAGAAAAATATCATGTGCATGGTACACAATTTCCTTGTGATAATTAAATAAGTTCTTCATTATTCAATTTCTTTAAATATAATACAAAGCGATAACATTTGGTGGCAACAATCTGAATTGTGAAATAGCGCTTATCGTGAAATTGGCGCTGGATTCTCTTCTTTAAGGAGCAAATATTTTGTACACTATTTTGCCGGATAAATTCAATAATGTAAAGTCTGTAATAAAAATAGTAAAAAAAAATGCAACATGAAGACTTCAGATAACAATCTAAGATCTTTAAGAAAAATATCATGAGCATGGTACACAATTTCCTTAAAATAATTAAATAAGTTCTTCATTATTTAAATTCTTTAAATATAATACAAAGCGATAACATTTGGTGGCAACAATCTAAATTGTGAAATAGCGCTTATCGTGAAATTGGCGCTGGATTCTCTTCTTTAAGGAGCAAATATTTTGTACGCTATTTTGCCGGATAAATTCAATAGTGTAATCTCTGTAATAAAAATAGTAAAAAAAATGCAACATGAAGACTTCAGATAACAATCTAAGATCTTTAAGAAAAATATCATGTGCATGGTACACAATTTCCTTGTAGTAATTAAATAAGTTCTTCATTATTTAATTTCTTTAAATATAATACAAAGCGATAACATTTGGTGGCAACAATCTGAATTGTGAAATAGCGCTTATCGTTAAATTGGCGCTGGATTCTCTTCTTTAAGGAGCAAATATTTTGTACACTATTTTGCCGGAAAAATTAAAAATAGTAAAAAAAAATGCAACATGCAGACTTCAGATAACAATCTTAGATCTTTAAGAAAAATATCATGTGCATGGTACACAATTTCCTTGTGATAATTAAATAAGTTCTTCATTATTTAATTTCTTTAAATATAATACAAAGCGATAACATTTGGTGGCAACAATCTGAATTGTGAAATAGCGCTTATCGTGAAATTGGCGCTCGATTCTCTTCTTTAAAGAGCAAATATTTTGTACACTATTTTGCCGGATAAATTCAATAATGTAAAGTCTGTAATAAAAATAGTAAAAAAAAATGCAACATGAAGACTTCAGATAACAATCTAAGATCTTTAAGAAAAATATCATGAGCATGGTACACAATTTCCTTGTAATAATTAAATAAGTTCTTCATTATTTAATTTCTTTAAATATAATACAAAGCGATAACATTTGGTGGCAACAGTCTGAATTGTGAAATAGCGCTTATCGTGAAATTGGCGCTGGATTCTCTTCTTTAAGGAGCAAATATTTTGTACACTATTTTGCCGGATAAATTCAATAATGTAATCTCTGTAATAAAAATAGTAAAAAAAAAAAATGCAACATGAAGACTTCAGATAACAATCTGAGATCTTTAAGAAAAATATCATGAGCATGGTACACAATTTCGTTGTAATAATTAAATAAGTTCTTCATTATTTAATTTCTTTAAATATAATACAAAGCGATAACATTTGGTGGCAACAATCTGAATTGCGAAATAGCGCTTATCGTGAAATTGGCGCTGGATTGTCTTCTTTAAGGAGCAAATATTTTGTACACTATTTTGCCGGATAAATTCAATAATGTAATCTCTGTAATAAAAATAGTAAAAAAAATGCAACATGAAGACTTCAGATAACAATCTAAGATCTTTAAGAAAAATATAATGTGCATGGTACACAATTTCCTTGTAATAATTAAATATGTTCTTCATTATTTAATTTCTTTAAATATAATACAAAGCGACAACTTTTGGTGGCAACAATCTGAATTGTGAAATAGCGCTTATCGTGAAATTGGCGCTGGATTCTCTTCTTTAAGGAGCAAATATTTTGTACACTATTTTGCCGGATAAATTCAATAATGTAATCTCTGTAATAAAAATAGTAAAAAAAAAAATGCAACATGAAGACTTCAGATAACAATCTAAGATCTTTAAGAAAAATATCATGTGCATGGTACACAATTTCCTTGTAATAATTAAATATGTTCTTCATTATTTAATTTCTTTAAATATAATACAAAGCGATAACATTTGGTGGCAACAGTCTGAATTGTGAAATAGCGCTTATCGTAAATTGGCGCTGGATTCTCTTCTTTAAGGAGCAAATATTTTGTACACGATTTTGCCGGATAAATTCAATAATGTAATCTCTGTAATAAAAATAGTAAAAAAAAATGCAACATGAAGACTTCAGATAACAATCTAAGATCTTTAAGAAAAATATCATGTGCATGGTACACAATTTCCTTGTAGTAATTAAATAAGGTCTTCATTATTTAATTTCTTTAAATATAATACAAAGCGATAACATTTGGTGGCAACAATCTGAATTGTGAAATAACGCTTATCGTGAAATTGGCGCTGGATTCTCTTCTTTAAGGAGCAAATATTTTGTACACTATTTTGCCGGATAAATTCAATAATGTAAAGTCTGTAATAAAAATAGTAAAAAAAAATGCAACATGAAGACTTCAGATAACAATCTAAGATCTTTAAGAAAAATATCATGAGCATGGTACACAATTTCCTTAAAATAATTAAATAAGTTCTTCATTATTTAATTTCTTTAAATATAATACAAAGCGATAACATTTGGTGGCAACAGTCTGAATTGTGAAATAGCGCTTATCGTGAAATTGGCGCTGGATTCTCTTCTGTAAGGAGCAAATATTTTGTACACTATTTTGCCGGGTAAATTCAATAATGTAATGTCTGTAATAAAAATAGCAAAAAAAAATGCAACATGAAGACTTCAGATAACAATCTAAGATCTTTAAGAAAAATATCATGAGCATGGTACAGAATTTCCTTGTAATAATTAAATAAGTTCTTCATTATTTAATTTCTTTAAATATAATACAAAGCGATAACATTTGGTGGCAACAGTCTGAATTGTGAAATAGCGCTTATCGTGAAATTGGCGCTGGATTCTCTTCTTTAAGTTGCAGATATTTTGTACACTATTTTGCCGGATAAATTCAATTATGTAATCTGTGTAATAAAATTAGTAAAAAAAAAATGCAACATGAAGACTTCCGATAACAATCTAAGATCTTTAAGAAAAATATCATGTGCATGGTACACAATTTCCTTGTAATAATTAAATATGTTCTTCATTATTTAATTTCTTTAAATATAATACAAAGCGACAACTTTTGGTGGCAACAATCTGAATTGTGAAATAGCGCTTATCATGAAATTGGCGCTGGATTCTCTTCTTTAAGGTGCAAATATTTTGTACACTATTTTGCCGGATAAATTCAATGATGTAATGTCTGATATAAAAAGAGTAAAAAAAAAATGCAACATGAAGACTTCAGATAACAATCTAAGATCTTTAAGAAAAATATCATGTGCATGGTACACAATTTCCTTGTAATAATTAAATAAGTTCTTCATTATTTAATTTCTTTAAATATAATACAAAGCGATAACATTTGGTGGCAACAATCTGAATTGTGAAATAGCGCTTATCGTTAAATTGGCGCTGGATTCTCTTCTTTAAGGAGCAAATATTTTGTACACTATTTTGCCGGATAAATTAAAAATAGTAAAAAAAAATGCAACATGCAGACTTCAGATAACAATCTTAGATCTTTAAGAAAAATATCATGTGCATGGTACACAATTTCCTTGTGATAATTAAATAAGTTCTTCATTATTCAATTTCTTTAAATATAATACAAAGCGATAACATTTGGTGGCAACAATCTGAATTGTGAAATAGCGCTTATCGTGAAATTGGCGCTCGATTCTCTTCTTTACGGAGCAAATATTTTGTACACTATTTTGCCGGATAAATTCAATAAGGTAATCTCTGTAATAAAAATAGTAAACAAAAATGCAACAATGCAAAATGAAGACTTCAGACAACAATCTAAGATCTTTAAGAAAAATATCATGTGCATGGTACACAATTTCCTTGTAATAATTAAATAAGTTCTTCATTATTTAAATTCTTTAAATATAATACAAAGCGATAACATTTGGTGGCAACTATCTAAATTGTGAAATAGCGCTTATCGTGAAATTGGCGCTGGATTCTCTTCTTTAAAGAGCAAATATTTTGTACGCTATTTTGCCGGATAAATTCAATAGTGTAATCTCTGTAATAAAAATAGTAAAAAAAATGCAACATGAAGACTTCAGATAACAATCTAAGATCTTTAAGAAAAATATCATGTGCATGGTACACAATTTCCTTGTAGTAATTAAATAAGTTCTTCATTATTTAATTTCTTTAAATATAATACAAAGCGATAACATTTGGTGGCAACAATCTGAATTGTGAAATAACGCTTATCGTGAAATTGGCGCTGGATTCTCTTCTTTAAGGAGCAAATATTTTGTACACTATTTTGCCGGATAAATTCAATAATGTAATGTCTGATATAAAAAGAGTAAAAAAAAATGCAACATGAAGACTTCAGATAACAATCTAAGATCTTTAAGAAAAATATCATGAGCATGGTACACAATTTCCTTGTAATAATTAAATAAGTTCTTCATTATTTAATTTCTTTAAATATAATACAAAGCGATAACATTTGGTGGCAACAATCTGAATTGTGAAATAGCGCTTATCGTTAAATTGGCGCTGGATTCTCTTCTTTAAGGAGCAAATATTTTGTACACTATTTTGCCGGAAAAATTAAAAATAGTAAAAAAAAATGCAACATGCAGACTTCAGATAACAATCTTAGATCTTTAAGAAAAATATCATGTGCATGGTACACAATTTCCTTGTGATAATTAAATAAGTTCTTCATTATTTAATTTCTTTAAATATAATACAAAGCGATAACATTTGGTGGCAACAATCTGAATTGTGAGATAGCGCTTATCGTGAAATTGGCGCTCGATTCTCTTCTTTAAGGAGCAAATATTTTGTACACTATTTTGCCGGATAAATTCAATAATGTAATCTCTGTAATAAAAATAGTAAACAAAAATGCAACAATGCAACATGAAGACTTCAGATAACAATCTAAGATCTTTAAGAAAAATATCATGTGCATGGTACACAATTTCCTTGTAATAATTAAATATGTTCTTCATTATTTAATTTCTTTAAATATAATACAAAGCAATAACATTTGGTGGCAACAGTCTGAATTGTGAAATAGCGCTTATCGTAAATTGGCGCTGGATTCTCTTCTTTAAGGAGCAAATATTTTGTACACGATTTTGCCGGATAAATTCAATAATGTAATCTCTGTAATAAAAATAGTAAAAGAAAATGCAACATGAAGACTTCAGATAACAATCTAAGATCTTTAAGAAAAATATCATGTGCATGGTACACAATTTCCTTGTAGTAATTAAATAAGTTCTTAATTATTTAATTTCTTTAAATATAATACAAAGCGATAACATTTGGTGGCAACAATCTGAATTGTGAAATAACGCTTATCGTGAAATTGGCGCTGGATTCTCTTCTTTAAGGAGCAAATATTTTGTACACTATTTTGCCGGATAAATTCAATAATGTAAAGTCTGTAATAAAAATAGTAAAAAAAAATGCAACATGAAGACTTCAGATAACAATCTAAGATCTTTAAGAAAAATATCATGAGCATGGTACACAATTTCCTTGTAATAATTAAATAAGTTCTTCATTATTTAATTTCTTTAAATATAATACAAAGCGATAACATTTGGTGGCAACAGTCTGAATTGTGAAATAGCGCTTATCGTGAAATTGGCGCTGGATTGTCTTCTTTAAGGAGCAAATATTTTGTACACTATTTTGCCGGATAAATTCAATAATGTAATCTCTGTAATAAAAATAGTAAAAAAAATGCAACATGAAGACTTCAGATAACAATCTAAGATCTTTAAGAAAAATATCATGTGCATGGTACACAATTTCCTTGTAATAATTAAATATGTTCTTCATTATTTAATTTCTTTAAATATAATACAAAGCGACAACTTTTGGTGGCAACAATCTGAATTGTGAAATAGCGCTTATCGTGAATTTGGCGCTGGATTCTCTTCTTTAAGGAGCAAATATTTTGTACACTATTTTGCCGGATAAATTCAATAATGTAATCTCTGTAATAAAAATAGTAAAAAAAAATGCAACATGAAGACTTCAGATAACAATCTAAGATCTTTAAGAAAAATATCATGTGCATGGTACACAATTTCCTTGTAATAATTAAATATGTTCTTCATTATTTAATTTCTTTAAATATAATACAAAGCGATAACATTTGGTGGCAACAGTCTGAATTGTGAAATAGCGCTTATCGTAAATTGGCGCTGGATTCTCTTCTTTAAGGAGCAAATATTTTGTACACGATTTTGCCGGATAAATTCAATAATGTAATCTCTGTAATAAAAATAGTAAAAAAAAATGCAACATGAAGACTTCAGATAACAATCTAAGATCTTTAAGAAAAATATCATGTGCATGGTACACAATTTCCTTGTAGTAATTAAATAAGGTCTTCATTATTTAATTTCTTTAAATATAATACAAAGCGATAACATTTGGTGGCAACAATCTGAATTGTGAAATAACGCTTATCGTGAAATTGGCGCTGGATTCTCTTCTTTAAGGAGCAAATATTTTGTACACTATTTTGCCGGATAAATTCAATAATGTAAAGTCTGTAATAAAAATAGTAAAAAAAAATGCAACATGAAGACTTCAGATAACAATCTAAGATCTTTAAGAAAAATATCATGAGCATGGTACACAATTTCCTTAAAATAATTAAATAAGTTCTTCATTATTTAATTTCTTTAAATATAATACAAAGCGATAACATTTGGTGGCAACAGTCTGAATTGTGAAATAGCGCTTATCGTGAAATTGGCGCTGGATTCTCTTCTGTAAGGAGCAAATATTTTGTACACAATTTTGCCGGGTAAATTCAATAATGTAATGTCTGTAATAAAAATAGCAAAAAAAAATGCAACATGAAGACTTCAGATAACAATCTAAGATCTTTAAGAAAAATATCATGAGCATGGTACAGAATTTCCTTGTAATAATTAAATAAGTTCTTCATTATTTAATTTCTTTAAATATAATACAAAGCGATAACATTTGGTGGCAACAGTCTGAATTGTGAAATAGCGCTTATCGTGAAATTGGCGCTGGATTCTCTTCTTTAAGTTGCAGATATTTTGTACACTATTTTGCCGGATAAATTCAATTATGTAATCTGTGTAATAAAATTAGTAAAAAAAAAATGCAACATGAAGACTTCAGATAACAATCTAAGATCTTTAAGAAAAATATCATGTGCATGGTACACAATTTCCTTGTAATAATTAAATATGTTCTTCATTATTTAATTTCTTTAAATATAATACAAAGCGACAACTTTTGGTGGCAACAATCTGAATTGTGAAATAGCGCTTATCATGAAATTGGCGCTGGATTCTCTTCTTTAAGGTGCAAATATTTTGTACACTATTTTGCCGGATAAATTCAATGATGTAATGTCTGATATAAAAAGAGTAAAAAAAAAATGCAACATGAAGACTTCAGATAACAATCTAAGATCTTTAAGAAAAATATCATGTGCATGGTACACAATTTCCTTGTAATAATTAAATAAGTTCTTCATTATTTAATTTCTTTAAATATAATACAAAGCGATAACATTTGGTGGCAACAATCTGAATTGTGAAATAGCGCTTATCGTTAAATTGGCGCTGGATTCTCTTCTTTAAGGAGCAAATATTTTGTACACTATTTTGCCGGATAAATTAAAAATAGTAAAAAAAAATGCAACATGCAGACTTCAGATAACAATCTTAGATCTTTAAGAAAAATATCATGTGCATGGTACACAATTTCCTTGTGATAATTAAATAAGTTCTTCATTATTCAATTTCTTTAAATATAATACAAAGCGATAACATTTGGTGGCAACAATCTGAATTGTGAAATAGCGCTTATCGTGAAATTGGCGCTCGATTCTCTTCTTTAAGGAGCAAATATTTTGTACACTATTTTGCCGGATAAATTCAATAATGTAATCTCTGTAATAAAAATAGTAAACAAAAATGCAACAATGCAAAATGAAGACTTCAGACAACAATCTAAGATCTTTAAGAAAAATATCATGTGCATGGTACACAATTTCCTTGTAATAATTAAATAAGTTCTTCATTATTTAAATTCTTTAAATATAATACAAAGCGATAACATTTGGTGGCAACTATCTAAATTGTGAAATAGCGCTTATCGTGAAATTGGCGCTGGATTCTCTTCTTTAAAGAGCAAATATTTTGTACGCTATTTTGCCGGATAAATTCAATAGTGTAATCTCTGTAATAAAAATAGTAAAAAAAATGCAACATGAAGACTTCAGATAACAATCTAAGATCTTTAAGAAAAATATCATGTGCATGGTACACAATTTCCTTGTAGTAATTAAATAAGTTCTTCATTATTTAATTTCTTTAAATATAATACAAAGCGATAACATTTGGTGGCAACAATCTGAATTGTGAAATAACGCTTATCGTGAAATTGGCGCTGGATTCTCTTCTTTAAGGAGCAAATATTTTGTACACTATTTTGCCGGATAAATTCAATAATGTAATGTCTGTAATAAAAATAGTAAAAAAAAATGCAACATGAAGACTTAAGATAACAATCTAAGATCTTTAAGAAAAATATCATGAGCATGGTACACAATTTCCTTGTAATAATTAAATAAGTTCTTCATTATTTAATTTCTTTAAATATAATACAAAGCGATAACATTTGGTGGCAACAATCTGAATTGTGAAATAGCGCTTATCGTTAAATTGGCGCTGGATTCTCTTCTTTAAGGAGCAAATATTTTGTACACTATTTTGCCGGAAAAATTAAAAATAGTAAAAAAAAATGCAACATGCAGACTTCAGATAACAATCTTAGATCTTTAAGAAAAATATCATGTGCATGGTACACAATTTCCTTGTGATAATTAAATAAGTTCTTCATTATTTAATTTCTTTAAATATAATACAAAGCGATAACATTTGGTGGCAACAATCTGAATTGTGAGATAGCGCTTATCGTGAAATTGGCGCTCGATTCTCTTCTTTAAGGAGCAAATATTTTGTACACTATTTTGCCGGATAAATTCAATAATGTAATCTCTGTAATAAAAATAGTAAACAAAAATGCAACAATGCAACATGAAGACTTCAGATAACAATCTAAGATCTTTAAGAAAAATATCATGTGCATGGTACACAATTTCCTTGTAATAATTAAATATGTTCTTCATTATTTAATTTCTTTAAATATAATACAAAGCGATAACATTTGGTGGCAACAGTCTGAATTGTGAAATAGCGCTTATCGTAAATTGGCGCTGGATTCTCTTCTTTAAGGAGCAAATATTTTGTACACGATTTTGCCGGATAAATTCAATAATGTAATCTCTGTAATAAAAGTAGTAAAAGAAAATGCAACATGAAGACTTCAGATAACAATCTAAGATCTTTAAGAAAAATATCATGTGCATGGTACACAATTTCCTTGTAGTAATTAAATAAGTTCTTCATTATTTAATTTCTTTAAATATAATACAAAGCGATAACATTTGGTGGCAACAATCTGAATTGTGAAATAACGCTTATCGTGAAATTGGCGCTGGATTCTCTTCTTTAAGGAGCAAATATTTTGTACACTATTTTGCCGGATAAATTCAATAATGTAAAGTCTGTAATAAAAATAGTAAAAAAAAATGCAACATGAAGACTTCAGATAACAATCTAAGATCTTTAAGAAAAATATCATGAGCATGGTACACAATTTCCTTGTAATAATTAAATAAGTTCTTCATTATTTAATTTCTTTAAATATAATACAAAGCGATAACATTTGGTGGCAACAGTCTGAATTGTGAAATAGCGCTTATCGTGAAATTGGCGCTGGATTGTCTTCTTTAAGGAGCAAATATTTTGTACACTATTTTGCCGGATAAATTCAATAATGTAATCTCTGTAATAAAAATAGTAAAAAAATGCAACATGAAGACTTCAGATAACAATCTAAGATCTTTAAGAAAAATATCATGTGCATGGTACACAATTTCCTTGTAATAATTAAATATGTTCTTCATTATTTAATTTCTTTAAATATAATACAAAGCGACAACTTTTGGTGGCAACAATCTGAATTGTGAAATAGCGCTTATCGTGAAATTGGCGCTGGATTCTCTTCTTTAAGGAGCAAATATTTTGTACACTATTTTGCCGGATAAATTCAATAATGTAATCTCTGTAATAAAAATAGTAAAAAAAAAAATGCAACATGAAGACTTCAGATAACAATCTAAGATCTTTAAGAAAAATATCATGTGCATGGTACACAATTTCCTTGTAATAATTAAATATGTTCTTCATTATTTAATTTCTTTAAATATAATACAAAGCGATAACATTTGGTGGCAACAGTCTGAATTGTGAAATAGCGCTTATCGTAAATTGGCGCTGGATTCTCTTCTTTAAGGAGCAAATATTTTGTACACGATTTTGCCGGATAAATTCAATAATGTAATCTCTGTAATAAAAATAGTAAAAAAAAATGCAACATGAAGACTTCAGATAACAATCTAAGATCTTTAAGAAAAATATCATGTGCATGGTACACAATTTCCTTGTAGTAATTAAATAAGTTCTTCATTATTTAATTTCTTTAAATATAATACAAAGCGACAACATTTGGTGGCAACAATCTGAATTGTGAAATAACGCTTATCGTGAAATTGGCGCTGGATTCTCTTCTTTAAGGAGCAAATATTTTGTACACTATTTTGCCGGATAAATTCAATAATGTAAAGTCTGTAATAAAAATAGTAAAAAAAAATGCAACATGAAGACTTCAGATAACAATCTAAGATCTTTAAGAAAAATATCATGAGCATGGTACACAATTTCCTTGTAATAATTAAATAAGTTCTTCATTATTTAATTTCTTTAAATATAATACAAAGCGATAACATTTGGTGGCAACAATCTGAATTGTGAAATAACGCTTATCGTGAAATTGGCGCTGGATTCTCTTCTTTAAGGAGCAAATATTTTGTACACTATTTTGCCGGATAAATTCAATAATGTAAAGTCTGTAATAAAAATAGTAAAAAAAAAATGCAACATGAAGACTTCAGATAACAATCTAAGATCTTTAAGAAAAATATCATGAGCATGGTACACAATTTCCTTGTAATAATTAAATAAGTTCTTCATTATTTAATTTCTTTAAATATAATACAAAGCGATAACATTTGGTGGCAACAGTCTGAATTGTGAAATAGCGCTTATCGTGAAATTGGCGCTGGATTCTCTTCTTTAAGGAGCAAATATTTTGTACACTATTTTGCCGGATAAATTCAATAATGTAATCTCTGTAATAAAAATAGTAAAAAAAATGCAACATGAAGACTTCAGATAACAATCTAAGATCTTTAAGAAAAATATCATGTGCATGGTACACAATTTCCTTGTAATAATTAAATATGTTCTTCATTATTTAATTTCTTTAAATATAATACAAAGCGACAACTTTTGGTGGCAACAATCTGAATTGTGAAATAGCGCTTATCGTGAAATTGGCGCTGGATTCTCTTCTTTAAGGAGCAAATGTTTTGTACACTATTTTGCCGGATAAATTCAATAATGTAATCTCTGTAATAAAAATAGTAAAAAAAAAATGCAACATGAAGTCTTCAGATAACAATCTTAGATCTTTAAGAAAAATATCATGTGCATGGTACACAATTTCCTTGTGATAATTAAATAAGTTCTTCATTCTTTAATTTCTTTAAATATAATACAAAGCGATAACATTTGGTGGCAACAATCTGAATTGTGAAATAGCGCTTATCGTGAAATTGGCGCTGGATTCTCTTCTTTAAGGAGCAAATATTTTGTACACTATTTTGCCGGATAAATTCAATAATGTAATCTCTGTAATAAAAATAGTAAAAAAAAAATGCAACATGAAGACTTCAGATAACAATCTAAGATCTTTAAGAAAAATATCATGTGCATGGTACACAATTTCCTTGTAATAATTAAATATGTTCTTCATTATTTAATTTCTTTAAATATAATACAAAGCGACAACTTTTGGTGGCAACAATCTGAATTGTGAAATAGCGCTTATCGTGAAATTGGCGCTGGATTCTCTTCTTTAAGGAGCAAATATTTTGTACACTATTTTGCCGGATAAATTCAATAATGTAATCTCTGTAATAAAAATAGTAAAAAAAAATGCAAAATGAACACTTCAGATAACAATCTA
This sequence comes from Stegodyphus dumicola, assembly GCF_044657685.1. Taxonomy (NCBI): domain Eukaryota; kingdom Metazoa; phylum Arthropoda; class Arachnida; order Araneae; family Eresidae; genus Stegodyphus; species Stegodyphus dumicola. Next base: position 137,920,354 of record NC_140769.1, read on the forward strand.
AGATCTTTAAGAAAAATATCATGTGCATGGTACACAATTTCCTTGTAATAATTAAATAAGTTCTTCATTATTTAATTTCTTTAAATATAATACAAAGCGATAACATTTGGTGGCAACAATCTGAATTGTGAAATAGCGCTTATCGTTAAATTGGCGCTGGATTCTCTTCTTTAAGGAGCAAATATTTTGTACACTATTTTGCCGGATAAATTAAAAATAGTAAAAAAAAATGCAACATGCAGACTTCAGATAACAATCTTAGATCTTTAAGAAAAATATCATGTGCATGGTACACAATTTCCTTGTGATAATTAAATAAGTTCTTCATTATTCAATTTCTTTAAATATAATACAAAGCGATAACATTTGGTGGCAACAATCTAAATTGTGAAATAGCGCTTATCGTGAAATTGGCGCTGGATTCTCTTCTTTAAGGAGCAAATATTTTGTACGCTATTTTGCCGGATAAATTCAATAGTGTAATCTCTGTAATAAAAATAGTAAAAAAAATGCAACATGAAGACTTCAGATAACAATCTAAGATCTTTAAGAAAAATATCATGTGCATGGTACACAATTTCCTTGTAGTAATTAAATAAGTTCTTCATTATTTAATTTCTTTAAATATAATACAAAGCGATAACATTTGGTGGCAACAGTCTGAATTGTGAAATAACGCTTATCGTGAAATTGGCGCTGGATTCTCTTCTTTAAGGAGCAAATATTTTGTACACTATTTTGCCGGATAAATTCAATAATGTAATGTCTGTAATAAAAATAGTAAAAAAAAATGCAACATGAAGACTTCAGATAACAATCTAAGATCTTTAAGAAAAATATCATGAGCATGGTACACAATTTCCTTGTAATAATTAAATAAGTTCTTCATTATTTAATTTCTTTAAATATAATACAAAGCGATAACATTTGGTGGCAACAATCTGAATTGTGAAATAGCGCTTATCGTTAAATTGGCGCTGGATTCTCTTCTTTAAGGAGCAAATATTTTGTACACTATTTTGCCGGAAAAATTCAATAATGTAATCTCTGTAATAAAAATAGTAAAAAAAAAAATGCAACATGAAGACTTCAGATAACAATCTAAGATCTTTAAGAAAAATATCATGTGCATGGTACACAATTTCCTTGTAATAATTAAATAAGTTCTTCATTATTTAAATTCTTTAAATATAATACAAAGCGATAACATTTGGTGGCAACAATCTAAATTGTGAAATAGCGCTTATCGTGAAATTGGCGCTGGATTCTCTTCTTTAAGGAGCAAATATTTTGTACGCTATTTTGCCGGATAAATTCAATAGTGTAATCTCTGTAATAAAAATAGTAAAAAAAAATGCAACATGCAGACTTCAGATAACAATCTTAGATCTTTAAGAAAAATATCATGTGCATGGTACACAATTTCCTTGTGATAATTAAATAAGTTCTTCATTATTTAATTTCTTTAAATATAATACAAAGCGATAACATTTGGTGGCAACAATCTGAATTGTGAAATAGCGCTTATCGTGAAATTGGCGCTCGATTCTCTTCTTTAAGGAGCAAATATTTTGTACACTATTTTGCCGGATAAATTCAATAATGTAATCTCTGTAATAAAAATAGTAAACAAAAATGCAACAATGCAACATGAAGACTTCAGATAACAATCTAAGATCTTTAAGAAAAATATCATGTGCATGGTACACAATTTCCTTGTAATAATTAAATATGTTCTTCATTATTTAATTTCTTTAAATATAATACAAAGCGATAACATTTGGTGGCAACAGTCTGAATTGTGAAATAGCGCTTATCGTAAATTGGCGCTGGATTGTCTTCTTTAAGGAGCAAATATTTTGTACACTATTTTGCCGGATAAATTCAATAATGTAATCTCTGTAATAAAAATAGTAAAAAAAATGCAACATGAAGACTTCAGATAACAATCTAAGATCTTTAAGAAAAATATCATGTGCATGGTACACAATTTCCTTGTAATAATTAAATATGTTCTTCATTATTTAATTTCTTTAAATATAATACAAAGCGACAACTTTTGGTGGCAACAATCTGAATTGTGAAATAGCGCTTATCGTGAAATTGGCGCTGGATTCTCTTCTTTAAGGAGCAAATATTTTGTACACTATTTTGCCGGATAAATTCAATAATGTAATCTCTGTAATAAAAATAGTAAAAAAAAAATGCAACATGAAGACTTCAGATAACAATCTTAGATCTTTAAGAAAAATATCATGTGCATGGTACACAATTTCCTTGTGATAATTAAATAAGTTCTTCATTATTTAATTTCTTTAAATATAATACAAAGCGATAACATTTGGTGGCAACAATCTGAATTGTGAAATAGCGCTTATCGTGAAATTGGCGCTGGATTCTCTTCTTTAAGGAGCAAATATTTTGTACACTATTTTGCCGGATAAATTCAATAATGTAATCTCTGTAATAAAAATAGTAAAAAAAAAATGCAACATGAAGACTTCAGATAACAATCTAAGATCTTTAAGAAAAATATCATGTGCATGGTACACAATTTCCTTGTAATAATTAAATATGTTCTTCAATATTTAATTTCTTTAAATATAATACAAAGCGACAACATTTGGTGGCAACAATCTGAATTGTGAAATAACGCTTATCGTGAAATTGGCGCTGGATTCTCTTCTTTAAGGAGCAAATATTTTGTACACTATTTTGCCGGATAAATTCAATAATGTAAAGTCTGTAATAAAAATAGTAAAAAAAAATGCAATATGAAGACTTCAGATAACAATCTAAGATCTTTAAGAAAAATATCATGAGCATGGTACACAATTTCCTTGTAATAATTAAATAAGTTCTTCATTATTTAATTTCTTTAAATATAATACAAAGCGATAACATTTGGTGGCAACAATCTGAATTGTGAAATAGCGCTTATCGTGAAATTGGCGCTGGATTCTCTTCTTTAAGGAGCAAATATTTTGTACACTATTTTGCCGGATAAATTCAATAATGTAATATCTGTAATAAAAATAGTAAAAAAAAATGCAACATGAAGACTTCAGATAACAATCTAAGATCTTTAAGAAAAATATCATGTGCATGGTACACAATTTCCTTGTAGTAATTAAATAAGTTCTTCATTATTTAATTTCTTTAAATATAATACAAAGCGATAACATTTGGTGGCAACAATCTGAATTGTGAAATAACGCTTATCGTGAAATTGGCGCTGGATTCTCTTCTTTAAGGAGCAAATATTTTGTACACTATTTTGCCGGATAAATTCAATAATGTAAAGTCTGTAATAAAAATAGTAAAAAAAAATGCAACATGAAGACTTCAGATAACAATCTAAGATCTTTAAGAAAAATATCATGAGCATGGTACACAATTTCCTTGTAATAATTAAATAAGTTCTTCATTATTTAATTTCTTTAAATATAATACAAAGCGATAACATTTGGTGGCAACAGTCTGAATTGTGAAATAGCGCTTATCGTGAAATTGGCGCTGGATTCTCTTCTTTAAGGAGCAAATATTTTGTACACTATTTTGCCGGATAAATTCAATAATGTAATCTCTGTAATAAAAATAGTAAAAAAAAAAAATGCAACATGAAGACTTCAGATAACAATCTAAGATCTTTAAGAAAAATATCATGAGCATGGTACACAATTTCGTTGTAATAATTAAATAAGTTCTTCATTATTTAATTTCTTTAAATATAATACAAAGCGATAACATTTGGTGGCAACAATCTGAATTGCGAAATAGCGCTTATCGTGAAATTGGCGCTGGATTGTCTTCTTTAAGGAGCAAATATTTTGTACACTATTTTGCCGGATAAATTCAATAATGTAATCTCTGTAATAAAAATAGTAAAAAAAATGCAACATGAAGACTTCAGATAACAATCTAAGATCTTTAAGAAAAATATCATGTGCATGGTACACAATTTCCTTGTAATAATTAAATATGTTCTTCATTATTTAATTTCTTTAAATATAATACAAAGCGACAACTTTTGGTGGCAACAATCTGAATTGTGAAATAGCGCTTATCGTGAAATTGGCGCTGGATTCTCTTCTTTAAGGAGCAAATATTTTGTACACTATTTTGCCGGATAAATTCAATAATGTAATCTCTGTAATAAAAATAGTAAAAAAAAAATGCAACATGAAGACTTCAGATAACAATCTTAGATCTTTAAGAAAAATATCATGTGCATGGTACACAATTTCCTTGTGATAATTAAATAAGTTCTTCATTATTTAATTTCTTTAAATATAATGCAAAGCGATAACATTTGGTGGCAACAATCTGAATTGTGAAATAGCGCTTATCGTGAAATTGGCGCTGGATTCTCTTCTTTAAGGAGCAAATATTTTGTACACTATTTTGCCGGATAAATTCAATAATGTAATCTCTGTAATAAAAATAGTAAAAAAAAAATGCAACATGAAGACTTCAGATAACAATCTAAGATCTTTAAGAAAAATATCATGTGCATGGTACACAATTTCCTTGTAATAATTAAATATGTTCTTCATTATTTAATTTCTTTAAATATAATACAAAGCGACAACTTTTGGTGGCAACAATCTGAATTGTGAAATAGCGCTTATCGTGAAATTGGCGCTGGATTCTCTTCTTTAAGGAGCAAATATTTTGTACACTATTTTGCCGGATAAATTCAATACTGTAATCTCTGTAATAAAAATAGTAAAAAAAAATGCAACAATGCAACATGAAGACTTCAGATAACAATCTAAGATCTTTAAGAAAAATATCATGAGCATGGTACACAATTTCGTTGTAATAATTAAATAAGTTCTTCATTATTTAATTTCTTTAAATATAATACAAAGCGATAACATTTGGTGGCAACAATCTGAATTGTGAAATAGCGCTTATCCTGAAATTGGCGCTGGATTCTCTTCTTTAGGGAGCAAATATTTTGTACACTATTTTGCCGGATAAATTCAATAATGTAATCTCTGTAATAAAAATAGTAAAAAAAAATGCAAAATGAAGACTTCAGATAACAATCTAAGATCTTTAAGAAAAATATCATGTGCATGGTACACAATTTCCTTGTAATAATTAAATATGTTCTTCAATATTTAATTTCTTTAAATATAATACAAAGCGACAACATTTGGTGGCAACAATCTGAATTGTGAAATAGCGCTTATCGTGAAATTGGCGCTGGATTCTCTTCTTTAAGGAGCAAATATTTTGTACACTATTTTGCCGGATAAATTCAATAATGTAATCTCTGTAATAAAAATAGTAAAAAAAAAATGCAACATGAAGACTTCAGATAACAATCTAAGATCTTTAAGAAAAATATCATGTGCATGGTACACAATTTCCTTGTAGTAATTAAATAAGTTCTTCATTATTTAATTTCTTTAAATATAATACAAAGCGATAACATTTGGTGGCAACAATCTGAATTGCGAAATAGCGCTTATCGTGAAATTGGCACTGGATTGTCTTCTTTAAGGAGCAAATATTTTGTACACTATTTTGCCGGATAAATTCAATAATGTAAAGTCTGTAATAAAAATAGTAAAAAAAAATGCAACATGAAGACTTCAGATAACAACCTAAGATCTTTAAGAAAAATATCATGAGCATGGTACACAATTTCCTTGTAATAATTAAATAAGTTTTTCATTATTTAATTTCTTTAAATATAATACAAAGCGATAACATTTGGTGGCAACAATCTGAATTGTGAAATAACGCTTATCGTGAAATTGGCGCTGGATTCTCTTCTTTAAGGAGCAAATATTTTGTACACTATTTTGCCGGATAAATTCAATAATGTAAAGTCTGTAATAAAAATAGTAAAAAAAAATGCAACATGAAGACTTCAGATAACAATCTAAGATCTTTAAGAAAAATATCATGAGCATGGTACACAATTTCCTTGTAATAATTAAATAAGTTCTTCATTATTTAATTTCTTTAAATATAACACAAAGCGATAACATTTGGTGGCAACAGTCTGAATTGTGAAATAGCGCTTATCGTGAAATTGGCGCTGGATTCTCTTCTTTAAGGAGCAAATATTTTGTACACTATTTTGCCGGATAAATTCAATAATGTAATCTCTGTAATAAAAATAGTAAAAAAAAAAATGCAACATGAAGACTTCAGATAACAATCTAAGATCTTTAAGAAAAATATCATGAGCATGGTACACAATTTCGTTGTAATAATTAAATAAGTTCTTCATTATTTAATTTCTTTAAATATAATACAAAGCGATAACATTTGGTGGCAACAATCTGAATTGCGAAATAGCGCTTATCGTGAAATTGGCGCTGGATTGTCTTCTTTAAGGAGCAAATATTTTGTACACTATTTTGCCGGATAAATTCAATAATGTAATCTCTGTAATAAAAATAGTAAAAAAAATGCAACATGAAGACTTCAGATAACAATCTAAGATCTTTAAGAAAAATATCATGTGCATGGTACACAATTTCCTTGTAATAATTAAATATGTTCTTCATTATTTAATTTCTTTAAATATAATACAAAGCGACAACTTTTGGTGGCAACAATCTGAATTGTGAAATAGCGCTTATCGTGAAATTGGCGCTGGATTCTCTTCTTTAAGGAGCAAATATTTTGTACACTATTTTGCCGGATAAATTCAATAATGTAATCTCTGTAATAAAAATAGTAAAAAAAAATGCAACATGAAGACTTCAGATAACAATCTTAGATCTTTAAGAAAAATATCATGTGCATGGTACACAATTTCCTTGTGATAATTAAATAAGTTCTTCATTATTTAATTTCTTTAAATATAATACAAAGCGATAACATTTGGTGGCAACAATCTGAATTGTGAAATAGCGCTTATCGTGAAATTGGCGCTGGATTCTCTTCTTTAAGGAGCAAATATTTTGTACACTATTTTGCCGGATAAATTCAATAATGTAATCTCTGTAATAAAAATAGTAAAAAAAAAATGCAACATGAAGACTTCAGATAACAATCTAAGATCTTTAAGAAAAATATCATGTGCATGGTACACAATTTCCTTGTAATAATTAAATATGTTCTTCATTATTTAATTTCTTTAAATATAATACAAAGCGACAACTTTTGGTGGCAACAATCTGAATTGTGAAATAGCGCTTATCGTGAAATTGGCGCTGGATTCTCTTCTTTAAGGAGCAAATATTTTGTACACTATTTTGCCGGATAAATTCAATAATGTAATCTCTGTAATAAAAATAGTAAAAAAAAATGCAACAATGCAACATGAAGACTTCAGATAACAATCTAAGATCTTTAAGAAAAATATCATGAGCATGGTACACAATTTCGTTGTAATAATTAAATAAGTTCTTCATTATTTAATTTCTTTAAATATAATACAAAGCGATAACATTTGGTGGCAACAATCTGAATTGTGAAATAGCGCTTATCCTGAAATTGGCGCTGGATTCTCTTCTTTAGGGAGCAAATATTTTGTACACTATTTTGCCGGATAAATTCAATAATGTAATCTCTGTAATAAAAATAGTAAAAAAAAATGCAAAATGAAGACTTCAGATAACAATCTAAGATCTTTAAGAAAAATATCATGTGCATGGTACACAATTTCCTTGTGATAATTAAATAAGTTCTTCATTATTCAATTTCTTTAAATATAATACAAAGCGATAACATTTGGTGGCAACAATCTGAATTGTGAAATAGCGCTTATCGTGAAATTGGCGCTCGATTCTCTTCTTTAAGGAGCAAATATTTTGTACACTATTTTGCCGGATAAATTCAATAATGTAATCTCTGTAATAAAAATAGTAAACAAAAATGCAAGAATGCAACATGAAGACTTCAGACAACAATCTAAGATCTTTAAGAAAAATATCATGTGCATGGTACACAATTTCCTTGTAATAATTAAATAAGTTCTTCATTATTTAATTTCTTTAAATATAATACAAAGCGATAACATTTGGTGGCAACAATCTGAATTGTGAAATAGCGCTTATCGTGAAATTGGCGCTGGATTCTCTTCTTTAAGGAGCAAATATTTTGTACACTATTTTGCCGGATAAATTCAATAATGTAATCTCTGTAATAAAAATAGTAAAAAAAAAAATGCAACATGAAGACTTCAGATAACAATCTAAGATCTTTAAGAAAAATATCATGTGCATGGTACACAATTTCCTTGTAGTAATTAAATAAGTTCTTCATTATTTAATTTCTTTAAATATAATACAAAGCGATAACATTTGGTGGCAACAATCTGAATTGTGAAATAACGCTTATCGTGAAATTGGCGCTGGATTCTCTTCTTTAAGGAGCAAATATTTTGTACACTATTTTGCCGGATAAATTCAATAATGTAAAGTCTGTAATAAAAATAGTAAAAAAAAATGCAACATGAAGACTTCAGATAACAATCTAAGATCTTTAAGAAAAATATCATGAGCATGGTACACAATTTCCTTGTAATAATTAAATAAGTTCTTCATTATTTAATTTCTTTAAATATAATACAAAGCGATAACATTTGGTGGCAACAGTCTGAATTGTGAAATAGCGCTTATCGTGAAATTGGCGCTGGATTCTCTTCTTTAAGGAGCAAATATTTTGTACACTATTTTGCCGGATAAATTCAATAATGTAATCTCTGTAATAAAAATAGTAAAAAAAAAAATGCAACATGAAGACTTCAGATAACAATCTAAGATCTTTAAGAAAAATATCATGAGCATGGTACACAATTTCGTTGTAATAATTAAATAAGTTCTTCATTATTTAATTTCTTTAAATATAATACAAAGCGATAACATTTGGTGGCAACAATCTGAATTGTGAAATAGCGCTTATCCTGAAATTGGCGCTGGATTCTCTTCTTTAGGGAGCAAATATTTTGTACACTATTTTGCCGGATAAATTCAATAATGTAATCTCTGTAATAAAAATAGTAAACAAAAATGCAAGAATGCAACATGAAGACTTCAGACAACAATCTAAGATCTTTAAGAAAAATATCATGTGCATGGTACACAATTTCCTTGTAATAATTAAATAAGTTCTTCATTATTTAAATTCTTTAAATATAATACAAAGCGATAACATTTGGTGGCAACAATCTAAATTGTGAAATAGCGCTTATCGTGAAATTGGCGCTGGATTCTCTTCTTTAAGGAGCAAATATTTTGTACGCTATTTTGCCGGATAAATTCAATAGTGTAATCTCTGTAATAAAAATAGTAAAAAAAATGCAACATGAAGACTTCAGATAACAATCTAAGATCTTTAAGAAAAATATCATGTGCATGGTACACAATTTCCTTGTAGTAATTAAATAAGTTCTTCATTATTTAATTTCTTTAAATATAATACAAAGCGATAACATTTGGTGGCAACAATCTGAATTGTGAAATAACGCTTATCGTGAAAGTGGCGCTGGATTCTCTTCTTTAAGGAGCAAATATTTTGTACACTATTTTGCCGGATAAATTCAATAATGTAATCTCTGTAATAAAAATAGTAAACAAAAATGCAACAATGCAACATGAAGACTTCAGATAACAATCTAAGATCTTTAAGAAAAATATCATGTGCATGGTACACAATTTCCTTGTAATAATTAAATATGTTCTTCATTATTTAATTTCTTTAAATATAATACAAAGCGATAACATTTGGTGGCAACAGTCTGAATTGTGAAATAGCGCTTATCGTAAATTGGCGCTGGATTGTCTTCTTTAAGGAGCAAATATTTTGTACACTATTTTGCCGGATAAACTCAATAATGTAATCTCTGTAATAAAAATAGTAAAAAAAATGCAACATGAAGACTTCAGATAGCAATCTAAGATCTTTAAGAAAAATATCATGTGCATGGTACACAATTTCCTTGTAATAATTAAATATGTTCTTCATTATTCAATTTCTTTAAATATAATACAAAGCGACAACTTTTGGTGGCAACAATCTGAATTGTGAAATAGCGCTTATCGTGAAATTGGCGCTGGATTCTCTTCTTTAAGGAGCAAATATTTTGTACACTATTTTGCCGGATAAATTCAATAATGTAATCTCTGTAATAAAAATAGTAAAAAAAAAATGCAACATGAAGACTTCAGATAACAATCTTAGATCTTTAAGAAAAATATCATGTGCATGGTACACAATTTCCTTGTGATAATTAAATAAGTTCTTCATTATTTAATTTCTTTAAATATAATGCAAAGCGATAACATTTGGTGGCAACAATCTGAATTGTGAAATAGCGCTTATCGTGAAATTGGCGCTGGATTCTCTTCTTTAAGGAGCAAATATTTGTACACTATTTTGCCGGATAAATTCAATAATGTAATCTCTGTAATAAAAATAGTAAAAAAAAATGCAACAATGCAACATGAAGACTTCAGATAACAATCTAAGATCTTTAAGAAAAATATCATGAGCATGGTACACAATTTCGTTGTAATAATTAAATAAGTTCTTCATTATTTAATTTCTTTAAATATAATACAAAGCGATAACATTTGGTGGCAACAATCTGAATTGTGAAATAGCGCTTATCCTGAAATTGGCGCTGGATTCTCTTCTTTAGGGAGCAAATATTTTGTACACTATTTTGCCGGATAAATTCAATAATGTAATCTCTGTAATAAAAATAGTAAAAAAAAATGCAAAATGAAGACTTCAGATAACAATCTAAGATCTTTAAGAAAAATATCATGTGCATGGTACACAATTTCCTTGTAATAATTAAATATGTTCTTCAATATTTAATTTCTTTAAATATAATACAAAGCGACAACATTTGGTGGCAACAATCTGAATTGTGAAATAGCGCTTATCGTGAAATTGGCGCTGGATTCTCTTCTTTAAGGAGCAAATATTTTGTACACTATTTTGCCGGATAAATTCAATAATGTAATCTCTGTAATAAAAATAGTAAAAAAAAAATGCAACATGAAGACTTCAGATAACAATCTAAGATCTTTAAGAAAAATATCATGTGCATGGTACACAATTTCCTTGTAGTAATTAAATAAGTTCTTCATTATTTAATTTCTTTAAATATAATACAAAGCGATAACATTTGGTGGCAACAATCTGAATTGCGAAATAGCGCTTATCGTGAAATTGGCACTGGATTGTCTTCTTTAAGGAGCAAATATTTTGTACACTATTTTGCCGGATAAATTCAATAATGTAAAGTCTGTAATAAAAATAGTAAAAAAAAATGCAACATGAAGACTTCAGATAACAACCTAAGATCTTTAAGAAAAATATCATGAGCATGGTACACAATTTCCTTGTAATAATTAAATAAGTTTTTCATTATTTAATTTCTTTAAATATAATACAAAGCGATAACATTTGGTGGCAACAATCTGAATTGTGAAATAACGCTTATCGTGAAATTGGCGCTGGATTCTCTTCTTTAAGGAGCAAATATTTTGTACACTATTTTGCCGGATAAATTCAATAATGTAAAGTCTGTAATAAAAATAGTAAAAAAAAATGCAACATGAAGACTTCAGATAACAATCTAAGATCTTTAAGAAAAATATCATGAGCATGGTACACAATTTCCTTGTAATAATTAAATAAGTTCTTCATTATTTAATTTCTTTAAATATAACACAAAGCGATAACATTTGGTGGCAACAGTCTGAATTGTGAAATAGCGCTTATCGTGAAATTGGCGCTGGATTCTCTTCTTTAAGGAGCAAATATTTTGTACACTATTTTGCCGGATAAATTCAATAATGTAATCTCTGTAATAAAAATAGTAAAAAAAAAAAATGCAACATGAAGACTTCAGATAACAATCTAAGATCTTTAAGAAAAATATCATGAGCATGGTACACAATTTCGTTGTAATAATTAAATAAGTTCTTCATTATTTAATTTCTTTAAATATAATACAAAGCGATAACATTTGGTGGCAACAATCTGAATTGCGAAATAGCGCTTATCGTGAAATTGGCGCTGGATTGTCTTCTTTAAGGAGCAAATATTTTGTACACTATTTTGCCGGATAAATTCAATAATGTAATCTCTGTAATAAAAATAGTAAAAAAAATGCAACATGAAGACTTCAGATAACAATCTAAGATCTTTAAGAAAAATATCATGTGCATGGTACACAATTTCCTTGTAATAATTAAATATGTTCTTCATTATTTAATTTCTTTAAATATAATACAAAGCGACAACTTTTGGTGGCAACAATCTGAATTGTGAAATAGCGCTTATCGTGAAATTGGCGCTGGATTCTCTTCTTTAAGGAGCAAATATTTTGTACACTATTTTGCCGGATAAATTCAATAATGTAATCTCTGTAATAAAAATAGTAAAAAAAAATGCAACATGAAGACTTCAGATAACAATCTTAGATCTTTAAGAAAAATATCATGTGCATGGTACACAATTTCCTTGTGATAATTAAATAAGTTCTTCATTATTTAATTTCTTTAAATATAATACAAAGCGATAACATTTGGTGGCAACAATCTGAATTGTGAAATAGCGCTTATCGTGAAATTGGCGCTGGATTCTCTTCTTTAAGGAGCAAATATTTTGTACACTATTTTGCCGGATAAATTCAATAATGTAATCTCTGTAATAAAAATAGTAAAAAAAAAAATGCAACATGAAGACTTCAGATAACAATCTAAGATCTTTAAGAAAAATATCATGTGCATGGTACACAATTTCCTTGTAATAATTAAATATGTTCTTCATTATTTAATTTCTTTAAATATAATACAAAGCGACAACTTTTGGTGGCAACAATCTGAATTGTGAAATAGCGCTTATCGTGAAATTGGCGCTGGATTCTCTTCTTTAAGGAGCAAATATTTTGTACACTATTTTGCCGGATAAATTCAATAATGTAATCTCTGTAATAAAAATAGTAAAAAAAAATGCAACAATGCAACATGAAGACTTCAGATAACAATCTAAGATCTTTAAGAAAAATATCATGAGCATGGTACACAATTTCGTTGTAATAATTAAATAAGTTCTTCATTATTTAATTTCTTTAAATATAATACAAAGCGATAACATTTGGTGGCAACAATCTGAATTGTGAAATAGCGCTTATCCTGAAATTGGCGCTGGATTCTCTTCTTTAGGGAGCAAATATTTTGTACACTATTTTGCCGTATAAATTCAATAATGTAATCTCTGTAATAAAAATAGTAAAAAAAAATGCAAAATGAAGACTTCAGATAACAATCTAAGATCTTTAAGAAAAATATCATGTGCATGGTACACAATTTCCTTGTGATAATTAAATAAGTTCTTCATTATTCAATTTCTTTAAATATAATACAAAGCGATAACATTTGGTGGCAACAATCTGAATTGTGAAATAGCGCTTATCGTGAAATTGGCGCTCGATTCTCTTCTTTAAGGAGCAAATATTTTGTACACTATTTTGCCGGATAAATTCAATAATGTAATCTCTGTAATAAAAATAGTAAACAAAAATGCAAGAATGCAACATGAAGACTTCAGACAACAATCTAAGATCTTTAAGAAAAATATCATGTGCATGGTACACAATTTCCTTGTAATAATTAAATAAGTTCTTCATTATTTAATTTCTTTAAATATAATACAAAGCGATAACATTTGGTGGCAACAATCTGAATTGTGAAATAGCGCTTATCGTGAAATTGGCGCTGGATTCTCTTCTTTAAGGAGCAAATATTTTGTACACTATTTTGCCGGATAAATTCAATAATGTAATCTCTGTAATAAAAATAGTAAAAAAAAAAATGCAACATGAAGACTTCAGATAACAATCTAAGATCTTTAAGAAAAATATCATGTGCATGGTACACAATTTCCTTGTAGTAATTAAATAAGTTCTTCATTATTTAATTTCTTTAAATATAATACAAAGCGATAACATTTGGTGGCAACAATCTGAATTGTGAAATAACGCTTATCGTGAAATTGGCGCTGGATTCTCTTCTTTAAGGAGCAAATATTTTGTACACTATTTTGCCGGATAAATTCAATAATGTAAAGTCTGTAATAAAAATAGTAAAAAAAAATGCAACATGAAGACTTCAGATAACAATCTAAGATCTTTAAGAAAAATATCATGTGCATGGTACACAATTTCCTTGTGATAATTAAATAAGTTCTTCATTATTCAATTTCTTTAAATATAATACAAAGCGATAACATTTGGTGGCAACAATCTGAATTGTGAAATAGCGCTTATCGTAAATTGGCGCTGGATTGTCTTCTTTAAGGAGCAAATATTTTGTACACTATTTTGCCGGATAAACTCAATAATGTAATCTCTGTAATAAAAATAGTAAAAAAAATGCAACATGAAGACTTCAGATAGCAATCTAAGATCTTTAAGAAAAATATCATGTGCATGGTACACAATTTCCTTGTAATAATTAAATATGTTCTTCATTATTCAATTTCTTTAAATATAATACAAAGCGACAACTTTTGGTGGCAACAATCTGAATTGTGAAATAGCGCTTATCGTGAAATTGGCGCTGGATTCTCTTCTTTAAGGAGCAAATATTTTGTACATTATTTTGCCGGATAAATTCAATACTGTAATCTCTGTAATAAAAATAGTAAAAAAAAATGCAACAATGCAACATGAAGACTTCAGATAACAATCTAAGATCTTTAAGAAAAATATCATGAGCATGGTACACAATTTCGTTGTAATAATTAAATAAGTTCTTCATTATTTAATTTCTTTAAATATAATACAAAGCGATAACATTTGGTGGCAACAATCTGAATTGTGAAATAGCGCTTATCGTGAAATTGGCGCTCGATTCTCTTCTTTAAGGAGCAAATATTTTGTACACTATTTTGCCGGATAAATTCAATAATGTAATCTCTGTAATAAAAATAGTAAACAAAAATGCAAGAATGCAACATGAAGACTTCAGACAACAATCTAAGATCTTTAAGAAAAATATCATGTGCATGGTACACAATTTCCTTGTAATAATTAAATATGTTCTTCATTATTTAATTTCTTTAAATATAATACAAAGCGATAACATTTGGTGGCAACAGTCTGAATTGTGAAATAGCGCTTATCGTAAATTGGCGCTGGATTGTCTTCTTTAAGGAGCAAATATTTTGTACACTATTTTGCCGGATAAACTCAATAATGTAATCTCTGTAATAAAAATAGTAAAAAAAATGCAACATGAAGACTTCAGATAGCAATCTAAGATCTTTAAGAAAAATATCATGTGCATGGTACACAATTTCCTTGTAATAATTAAATATGTTCTTCATTATTCAATTTCTTTAAATATAATACAAAGCGACAACTTTTGGTGGCAACAATCTGAATTGTGAAATAGCGCTTATCGTGAAATTGGCGCTGGATTCTCTTCTTTAAGGAGCAAATATTTTGTACACTATTTTGCCGGATAAATTCAATAATGTAATCTCTGTAATAAAAATAGTAAAAAAAAATGCAACATGAAGACTTCAGATAACAATCTTAGATCTTTAAGAAAAATATCATGTGCATGGTACACAATTTCCTTGTGATAATTAAATAAGTTCTTCATTATTTAATTTCTTTAAATATAATGCAAAGCGATAACATTTGGTGGCAACAATCTGAATTGTGAAATAGCGCTTATCGTGAAATTGGCGCTGGATTCTCTTCTTTAAGGAGCAAATATTTTGTACACTATTTTGCCGGATAAATTCAATAATGTAATCTCTGTAATAAAAATAGTAAAAAAAAATGCAACATGAAGACTTCAGATAACAATCTAAGATCTTTAAGAAAAATATCATGTGCATGGTACACAATTTCCTTGTAATAATTAAATATGTTCTTCATTATTTAATTTCTTTAAATATAATACAAAGCGACAACTTTTGGTGGCAACAATCTGAATTGTGAAATAGCGCTTATCGTGAAATTGGCGCTGGATTCTCTTCTTTAAGGAGCAAATATTTTGTACACTATTTTGCCGGATAAATTCAATACTGTAATCTCTGTAATAAAAATAGTAAAAAAAAATGCAACAATGCAACATGAAGACTTCAGATAACAATCTAAGATCTTTAAGAAAAATATCATGAGCATGGTACACAATTTCGTTGTAATAATTAAATAAGTTCTTCATTATTTAATTTCTTTAAATATAATACAAAGCGATAACATTTGGTGGCAACAATCTGAATTGTGAAATAGCGCTTATCCTGAAATTGGCGCTGGATTCTCTTCTTTAGGGAGCAAATATTTTGTACACTATTTTGCCGGATAAATTCAATAATGTAATCTCTGTAATAAAAATAGTAAAAAAAAATGCAAAATGAAGACTTCAGATAACAATCTAAGATCTTTAAGAAAAATATCATGTGCATGGTACACAATTTCCTTGTAATAATTAAATATGTTCTTCAATATTTAATTTCTTTAAATATAATACAAAGCGACAACATTTGGTGGCAACAATCTGAATTGTGAAATAGCGCTTATCGTGAAATTGGCGCTGGATTCTCTTCTTTAAGGAGCAAATATTTTGTACACTATTTTGCCGGATAAATTCAATAATGTAATCTCTGTAATAAAAATAGTAAAAAAAAAATGCAACATGAAGACTTCAGATAACAATCTAAGATCTTTAAGAAAAATATCATGTGCATGGTACACAATTTCCTTGTAGTAATTAAATAAGTTCTTCATTATTTAATTTCTTTAAATATAATACAAAGCGATAACATTTGGTGGCAACAATCTGAATTGCGAAATAGCGCTTATCGTGAAATTGGCACTGGATTGTCTTCTTTAAGGAGCAAATATTTTGTACACTATTTTGCCGGATAAATTCAATAATGTAAAGTCTGTAATAAAAATAGTAAAAAAAAATGCAACATGAAGACTTCAGATAACAACCTAAGATCTTTAAGAAAAATATCATGAGCATGGTACACAATTTCCTTGTAATAATTAAATAAGTTTTTCATTATTTAATTTCTTTAAATATAATACAAAGCGATAACATTTGGTGGCAACAATCTGAATTGTGAAATAACGCTTATCGTGAAATTGGCGCTGGATTCTCTTCTTTAAGGAGCAAATATTTTGTACACTATTTTGCCGGATAAATTCAATAATGTAATCTCTGTAATAAAAATAGTAAAAAAAAAAAAATGCAACATGAAGACTTCAGATAACAATCTAAGATCTTTAAGAAAAATATCATGAGCATGGTACACAATTTCGTTGTAATAATTAAATAAGTTCTTCATTATTTAATTTCTTTAAATATAATACAAAGCGATAACATTTGGTGGCAACAATCTGAATTGCGAAATAGCGCTTATCGTGAAATTGGCGCTGGATTGTCTTCTTTAAGGAGCAAATATTTTGTACACTATTTTGCCGGATAAATTCAATAATGTAATCTCTGTAATAAAAATAGTAAAAAAAATGCAACATGAAGACTTCAGATAACAATCTAAGATCTTTAAGAAAAATATCATGTGCATGGTACACAATTTCCTTGTAATAATTAAATATGTTCTTCATTATTTAATTTCTTTAAATATAATACAAAGCGACAACTTTTGGTGGCAACAATCTGAATTGTGAAATAGCGCTTATCGTGAAATTGGCGCTGGATTCTCTTCTTTAAGGAGCAAATATTTTGTACACTATTTTGCCGGATAAATTCAATAATGTAATCTCTGTAATAAAAATAGTAAAAAAAAATGCAACATGAAGACTTCAGATAACAATCTTAGATCTTTAAGAAAAATATCATGTGCATGGTACACAATTTCCTTGTGATAATTAAATAAGTTCTTCATTATTTAATTTCTTTAAATATAATACAAAGCGATAACATTTGGTGGCAACAATCTGAATTGTGAAATAGCGCTTATCGTGAAATTGGCGCTGGATTCTCTTCTTTAAGGAGCAAATATTTTGTACACTATTTTGCCGGATAAATTCAATAATGTAATCTCTGTAATAAAAATAGTAAAAAAAAAATGCAACATGAAGACTTCAGATAACAATCTAAGATCTTTAAGAAAAATATCATGTGCATGGTACACAATTTCCTTGTAATAATTAAATATGTTCTTCATTATTTAATTTCTTTAAATATAATACAAAGCGACAACTTTTGGTGGCAACAATCTGAATTGTGAAATAGCGCTTATCGTGAAATTGGCGCTGGATTCTCTTCTTTAAGGAGCAAATATTTTGTACACTATTTTGCCGGATAAATTCAATAATGTAATCTCTGTAATAAAAATAGTAAAAAAAAATGCAACAATGCAACATGAAGACTTCAGATAACAATCTAAGATCTTTAAGAAAAATATCATGAGCATGGTACACAATTTCGTTGTAATAATTAAATAAGTTCTTCATTATTTAATTTCTTTAAATATAATACAAAGCGATAACATTTGGTGGCAACAATCTGAATTGTGAAATAGCGCTTATCCTGAAATTGGCGCTGGATTCTCTTCTTTAGGGAGCAAATATTTTGTACACTATTTTGCCGGATAAATTCAATAATGTAATCTCTGTAATAAAAATAGTAAAAAAAAATGCAAAATGAAGACTTCAGATAACAATCTAAGATCTTTAAGAAAAATATCATGTGCATGGTACACAATTTCCTTGTGATAATTAAATAAGTTCTTCATTATTCAATTTCTTTAAATATAATACAAAGCGATAACATTTGGTGGCAACAATCTGAATTGTGAAATAGCGCTTATCGTGAAATTGGCGCTCGATTCTCTTCTTTAAGGAGCAAATATTTTGTACACTATTTTGCCGGATAAATTCAATAATGTAATCTCTGTAATAAAAATAGTAAACAAAAATGCAAGAATGCAACATGAAGACTTCAGACAACAATCTAAGATCTTTAAGAAAAATATCATGTGCATGGTACACAATTTCCTTGTAATAATTAAATAAGTTCTTCATTATTTAATTTCTTTAAATATAATACAAAGCGATAACATTTGGTGGCAACAATCTGAATTGTGAAATAGCGCTTATCGTGAAATTGGCGCTGGATTCTCTTCTTTAAGGAGCAAATATTTTGTACACTATTTTGCCGGATAAATTCAATAATGTAATCTCTGTAATAAAAATAGTAAAAAAAAAAATGCAACATGAAGACTTCAGATAACAATCTAAGATCTTTAAGAAAAATATCATGTGCATGGTACACAATTTCCTTGTAGTAATTAAATAAGTTCTTCATTATTTAATTTCTTTAAATATAATACAAAGCGATAACATTTGGTGGCAACAATCTGAATTGTGAAATAACGCTTATCGTGAAATTGGCGCTGGATTCTCTTCTTTAAGGAGCAAATATTTTGTACACTATTTTGCCGGATAAATTCAATAATGTAAAGTCTGTAATAAAAATAGTAAAAAAAAATGCAACATGAAGACTTCAGATAACAATCTAAGATCTTTAAGAAAAATATCATGAGCATGGTACACAATTTCCTTGTAATAATTAAATAAGTTCTTCATTATTTAATTTCTTTAAATATAATACAAAGCGATAACATTTGGTGGCAACAGTCTGAATTGTGAAATAGCGCTTATCGTGAAATTGGCGCTGGATTCTCTTCTTTAAGGAGCAAATATTTTGTACACTATTTTGCCGGATAAATTCAATAATGTAATCTCTGTAATAAAAATAGTAAAAAAAAAAATGCAACATGAAGACTTCAGATAACAATCTAAGATCTTTAAGAAAAATATCATGAGCATGGTACACAATTTCGTTGTAATAATTAAATAAGTTCTTCATTATTTAATTTCTTTAAATATAATACAAAGCGATAACATTTGGTGGCAACAATCTGAATTGTGAAATAGCGCTTATCCTGAAATTGGCGCTGGATTCTCTTCTTTAGGGAGCAAATATTTTGTACACTATTTTGCCGGATAAATTCAATAATGTAATCTCTGTAATAAAAATAGTAAACAAAAATGCAAGAATGCAACATGAAGACTTCAGACAACAATCTAAGATCTTTAAGAAAAATATCATGTGCATGGTACACAATTTCCTTGTAATAATTAAATAAGTTCTTCATTATTTAAATTCTTTAAATATAATACAAAGCGATAACATCTGGTGGCAACAATCTAAATTGTGAAATAGCGCTTATCGTGAAATTGGCGCTGGATTCTCTTCTTTAAGGAGCAAATATTTTGTACGCTATTTTGCCGGATAAATTCAATAGTGTAATCTCTGTAATAAAAATAGTAAAAAAAATGCAACATGAAGACTTCAGATAACAATCTAAGATCTTTAAGAAAAATATCATGTGCATGGTACACAATTTCCTTGTAGTAATTAAATAAGTTCTTCATTATTTAATTTCTTTAAATATAATACAAAGCGATAACATTTGGTGGCAACAATCTGAATTGTGAAATAACGCTTATCGTGAAAGTGGCGCTGGATTCTCTTCTTTAAGGAGCAAATATTTTGTACACTATTTTGCCGGATAAATTCAATAATGTAATCTCTGTAATAAAAATAGTAAACAAAAATGCAACAATGCAACATGAAGACTTCAGATAACAATCTAAGATCTTTAAGAAAAATATCATGTGCATGGTACACAATTTCCTTGTAATAATTAAATATGTTCTTCATTATTTAATTTCTTTAAATATAATACAAAGCGATAACATTTGGTGGCAACAGTCTGAATTGTGAAATAGCGCTTATCGTAAATTGGCGCTGGATTGTCTTCTTTAAGGAGCAAATATTTTGTACACTATTTTGCCGGATAAACTCAATAATGTAATCTCTGTAATAAAAATAGTAAAAAAAATGCAACATGAAGACTTCAGATAGCAATCTAAGATCTTTAAGAAAAATATCATGTGCATGGTACACAATTTCCTTGTAATAATTAAATATGTTCTTCATTATTCAATTTCTTTAAATATAATACAAAGCGACAACTTTTGGTGGCAACAATCTGAATTGTGAAATAGCGCTTATCGTGAAATTGGCGCTGGATTCTCTTCTTTAAGGAGCAAATATTTTGTACACTATTTTGCCGGATAAATTCAATAATGTAATCTCTGTAATAAAAATAGTAAAAAAAAATGCAACATGAAGACTTCAGATAACAATCTTAGATCTTTAAGAAAAATATCATGTGCATGGTACACAATTTCCTTGTGATAATTAAATAAGTTCTTCATTATTTAATTTCTTTAAATATAATACAAAGCGACAACTTTTGGTGGCAACAATCTGAATTGTGAAATAGCGCTTATCGTGAAATTGGCGCTGGATTCTCTTCTTTAAGGAGCAAATATTTTGTACACTATTTTGCCGGATAAATTCAATAATGTAATCTCTGTAATAAAAATAGTAAAAAAAAAATGCAACATGAAGACTTCAGATAACAATCTTAGATCTTTAAGAAAAATATCATGTGCATGGTACACAATTTCCTTGTGATAATTAAATAAGTTCTTCATTATTTAAATTCTTTAAATATAATACAAAGCGATAACATTTGGTGGCAACAATCTAAATTGTGAAATAGCGCTTATCGTGAAATTGGCGCTGGATTCTCTTCTTTAAGGAGCAAATATTTTGTACGCTATTTTGCCGGATAAATTCAATAGTGTAATCTCTGTAATAAAAATAGTAAAAAAAATGCAACATGAAGACTTCAGATAACAATCTAAGATCTTTAAGAAAAATATCATGAGCATGGTACACAATTTCCTTAAAATAATTAAATAAGTTCTTCATTATTTAATTTCTTTAAATATAATACAAAGCGATAACATTTGGTGGCAACAGTCTGAATTGTGGAATAGCGCTTATCGTGAAATTGGCGCTGGATTCTCTTCTGTAAGGAGCAAATATTTTGTACACTATTTTGCCGGGTAAATTCAATAATGTAATGTCTGTAATAAAAATAGCAAAAAAAAATGCAACATGAAGACTTCAGATAACAATCTAAGATCTTTAAGAAAAATATCATGTGCATGGTACACAATTTCCTTGTAGTAATTAAATAAGTTCTTCATTATTTAATTTCTTTAAATATAATACAAAGCGATAACATTTGGTGGCAACAATCTGAATTGTGAAATAACGCTTATCGTGAAAGTGGCGCTGGATTCTCTTCTTTAAGGAGCAAATATTTTGTACACTATTTTGCCGGATAAATTCAATAATGTAATCTCTGTAATAAAAATAGTAAACAAAAATGCAACAATGCAACATGAAGACTTCAGATAACAATCTAAGATCTTTAAGAAAAATATCATGTGCATGGTACACAATTTCCTTGTAATAATTAAATATGTTCTTCATTATTTAATTTCTTTAAATATAATACAAAGCGATAACATTTGGTGGCAACAGTCTGAATTGTGAAATAGCGCTTATCGTAAATTGGCGCTGGATTGTCTTCTTTAAGGAGCAAATATTTTGTACACTATTTTGCCGGATAAACTCAATAATGTAATCTCTGTAATAAAAATAGTAAAAAAAATGCAACATGAAGACTTCAGATAGCAATCTAAGATCTTTAAGAAAAATATCATGTGCATGGTACACAATTTCCTTGTAATAATTAAATATGTTCTTCATTATTCAATTTCTTTAAATATAATACAAAGCGACAACTTTTGGTGGCAACAATCTGAATTGTGAAATAGCGCTTATCGTGAAATTGGCGCTGGATTCTCTTCTTTAAGGAGCAAATATTTTGTACACTATTTTGCCGGATAAATTCAATAATGTAATCTCTGTAATAAAAATAGTAAAAAAAAAATGCAACATGAAGACTTCAGATAACAATCTTAGATCTTTAAGAAAAATATCATGTGCATGGTACACAATTTCCTTGTAATAATTAAATATGTTCTTCAATATTTAATTTCTTTAAATATAATACAAAGCGACAACATTTGGTGGCAACAATCTGAATTGTGAAATAACGCTTATCATGAAATTGGCGCTGGATTCTCTTCTTTAAGGAGCAAATATTTTGTACACTATTTTGCCGGATAAATTCAATAATGTATAGTCTGTAATAAAAATAGTAAAAAAAAATGCAATATGAAGACTTCAGATAACAATCTAAGATCTTTAAGAAAAATATCATGAGCATGGTACACAATTTCCTTGTAATAATTAAATAAGTTCTTCATTATTTAATTTCTTTAAATATAATACAAAGCGATAACATTTGGTGGCAACAATCTGAATTGTGAAATAGCGCTTATCGTGAAATTGGCGCTGGATTCTCTTCTTTAAGGAGCAAATATTTTGTACACTATTTTGCCGGATAAATTCAATAATGTAATCTCTGTAATAAAAATAGTAAAAAAAAAATGCAACATGAAGACTTCAGATAACAATCTAAGATCTTTAAGAAAAATATCATGTGCATGGTACACAATTTCCTTGTAGTAATTAAATAAGTTCTTCATTATTTAATTTCTTTAAATATAATACAAAGCGATAACATTTGGTGGCAACAATCTGAATTGTGAAATAACGCTTATCGTGAAATTGGCGCTCGATTCTCTTCTTTAAGGAGCAAATATTTTGTACACTATTTTGCCGGATAAATTCAATAATGTAATCTCTGTAATAAAAATAGTAAAAAAAATGCAACATGAAGACTTCAGATAACAATCTAAGATCTTTAAGAAAAATATCATGTGCATGGTACACAATTTCCTTGTAGTAATTAAATAAGTTCTTCATTATTTAATTTCTTTAAATATAATACAAAGCGATAACATTTGGTGGCAACAATCTGAATTGTGAAATAACGCTTATCGTGAAAGTGGCGCTGGATTCTCTTCTTTAAGGAGCAAATATTTTGTACACTATTTTGCCGGATAAATTCAATAATGTAATCTCTGTAATAAAAATAGTAAACAAAAATGCAACAATGCAACATGAAGACTTCAGATAACAATCTAAGATCTTTAAGAAAAATATCATGTGCATGGTACACAATTTCCTTGTAATAATTAAATATGTTCTTCATTATTTAATTTCTTTAAATATAATACAAAGCGATAACATTTGGTGGCAACAGTCTGAATTGTGAAATAGCGCTTATCGTAAATTGGCGCTGGATTGTCTTCTTTAAGGAGCAAATATTTTGTACACTATTTTGCCGGATAAACTCAATAATGTAATCTCTGTAATAAAAATAGTAAAAAAAATGGAACATGAAGACTTCAGATAACAATCTAAGATCTTTAAGAAAAATATCATGTGCATGGTACACAATTTCCTTGTAATAATTAAATATGTTCTTCAATATTTAATTTCTTTAAATATAATACAAAGCGACAACATTTGGTGGCAACAATCTGAATTGTGAAATAACGCTTATCGTGAAATTGGCGCTGGATTCTCTTCTTTAAGGAGCAAATATTTTGTACACTATTTTGCCGGATAAATTCAATAATGTAAAGTCTGTAATAAAAATAGTAAAAAAAAATGCAATATGAAGACTTCAGATAACAATCTAAGATCTTTAAGAAAAATATCATGAGCATGGTACACAATTTCCTTGTAATAATTAAATAAGTTCTTCATTATTTAATTTCTTTAAATATAATACAAAGCGATAACATTTGGTGGCAACAATCTGAATTGTGAAATAGCGCTTATCGTGAAATTGGCGCTGGATTCTCTTCTTTAAGGAGCAAATATTTTGTACACTATTTTGCCGGATAAATTCAATAATGTAATCTCTGTAATAAAAATAGTAAAAAAAAAATGCAACATGAAGACTTCAGATAACAATCTAAGATCTTTAAGAAAAATATCATGTGCATGGTACACAATTTCTTTGTAGTAATTAAATAAGTTCTTCATTATTTAATTTCTTTAAATATAATACAAAGCGAAAACATTTGGTGGCAACAATCTGAATTGTGAAATAACGCTTATCGTGAAATTGGCGCTGGATTCTCTTCTTTAAGGAGCAAATATTTTGTACACTATTTTGCCGGATAAATTCAATAATGTAAAGTCTGTAATAAAAATAGTAAAAAAAATGCAACATGAAGACTTCAGATAACAATCTAAGATCTTTAAGAAAAATATCATGAGCATGGTACACAATTTCCTTGTAATAATTAAATAAGTTCTTCATTATTTAATTTCTTTAAATATAATACAAAGCGATAACATTTGGTGGCAAAAGTCTGAATTGTGAAATAGCGCTTATCGTGAAATTGGCGCTGGATTCTCTTCTTTAAGGAGCAAATATTTTGTACACTATTTTGCCGGATAAATTCAATAATGTAATCTCTGTAATAAAAATAGTAAAAAAAAAAAAATGCAACATGAAGACTTCAGATAACAATCTAAGATCTTTAAGAAAAATATCATGAGCATGGTACACAATTTCGTTGTAATAATTAAATAAGTTCTTCATTATTTAATTTCTTTAAATATAATACAAAGCGATAACATTTGGTGGCAACAATCTGAATTGCGAAATAGCGCTTATCGTGAAATTCGCGCTGGATTGTCTTCTTTAAGGAGCGAATATTTTGTACACTATTTTGCCGGATAAATTCAATAATGTAATCTCTGTAATAAAAATAGTAAAAAAATGCAACATGAAGACTTCAGATAACAATCTAAGATCTTTAAGAAAAATATCATGTGCATGGTACACAATTTCCTTGTAATAATTAAATATGTTCTTCATTATTTAATTTCTTTAAATATAATACAAAGCGACAACTTTTGGTGGCAACAATCTGAATTGTGAAATAGCGCTTATCGTGAAATTGGCGCTGGATTCTCTTCTTTAAGGAGCAAATATTTTGTACACTATTTTGCCGGATAAATTCAATAATGTAATCTCTGTAATAAAAATAGTAAAAAAAAAATGCAACATGAAGACTTCAGATAACAATCTAAGATCTTTAAGAAAAATATCATGTGCATGGTACACAATTTCCTTGTAATAATTAAATAAGTTCTTCATTATTTAATTTCTTTAAATATAATACAAAGCGACAACTTTTGGTGGCAACAATCTGAATTGTGAAATAGCGCTTATCGTGAAATTGGCGCTGGATTCTCTTCTTTAAGGAGCAAATATTTTGTACACTATTTTGCCGGATAAATTCAATAATGTAATCTCTGTAATAAAAATAGTAAAAAAAAATGCAACAATGCAACATGAAGACTTCAGATAACAATCTAAGATCTTTAAGAAAAATATCATGAGCATGGTACACAATTTCGTTGTAATAATTAAATAAGTTCTTCATTATTTAATTTCTTTAAATATAATACAAAGCGATAACATTTGGTGGCAACAATCTGAATTGTGAAATAGCGCTTATCCTGAAATTGGCGCTGGATTCTCTTCTTTAGGGAGCAAATATTTTGTACACTATTTTGCCGGATAAATTCAATAATGTAATCTCTGTAATAAAAATAGTAAAAAAAAATGCAAAATGAAGACTTCAGATAACAATCTAAGATCTTTAAGAAAAATATCATGTGCATGGTACACAATTTCCTTGTGATAATTAAATAAGTTCTTCATTATTCAATTTCTTTAAATATAATACAAAGCGATAACATTTGGTGGCAACAATCTGAATTGTGAAATAGCGCTTATCGTGAAATTGGCGCTCGATTCTCTTCTTTAAGGAGCAAATATTTTGTACACTATTTTGCCGGATAAATTCAATAATGTAATCTCTGTAATAAAAATAGTAAACAAAAATGCAAGAATGCAACATGAAGACTTCAGACAACAATCTAAGATCTTTAAGAAAAATATCATGTGCATGGTACACAATTTCCTTGTAATAATTAAATAAGTTCTTCATTATTTAATTTCTTTAAATATAATACAAAGCGATAACATTTGGTGGCAACAATCTGAATTGTGAAATAGCGCTTATCGTGAAATTGGCGCTCGATTCTCTTCTTTAAGGAGCAAATATTTTGTACACTATTTTGCCGGATAAATTCAATAATGTAATCTCTGTAATAAAAATAGTAAAAAAAATGCAACATGAAGACTTCAGATAACAATCTAAGATCTTTAAGAAAAATATCATGTGCATGGTACACAATTTCCTTGTAGTAATTAAATAAGTTCTTCATTATTTAATTTCTTTAAATATAATACAAAGCGATAACATTTGGTGGCAACAATCTGAATTGTGAAATAACGCTTATCGTGAAAGTGGCGCTGGATTCTCTTCTTTAAGGAGCAAATATTTTGTACACTATTTTGCCGGATAAATTCAATAATGTAATCTCTGTAATAAAAATAGTAAACAAAAATGCAACAATGCAACATGAAGACTTCAGATAACAATCTAAGATCTTTAAGAAAAATATCATGTGCATGGTACACAATTTCCTTGTAATAATTAAATATGTTCTTCATTATTTAATTTCTTTAAATATAATACAAAGCGATAACATTTGGTGGCAACAGTCTGAATTGTGAAATAGCGCTTATCGTAAATTGGCGCTGGATTGTCTTCTTTAAGGAGCAAATATTTTGTACACTATTTTGCCGGATAAACTCAATAATGTAATCTCTGTAATAAAAATAGTAAAAAAAATGGAACATGAAGACTTCAGATAACAATCTAAGATCTTTAAGAAAAATATCATGTGCATGGTACACAATTTCCTTGTAATAATTAAATATGTTCTTCATTATTTAATTTCTTTAAATCTAATACAAACGACAACTTTTGGTGGCAACAATCTGAATTGTGAAATAGCGCTTATCGTGAAATTGGCGCTGGATTCTCTTCTTTAAGGAGCAAATATTTTGTACACTATTTTGCCGGATAAATTCAATAATGTAATCTCTGTAATAAAAATAGTAAAAAAAAAATGCAACATGAAGACTTCAGATAACAATCTTAGATCTTTAAGAAAAATATCATGTGCATGGTACACAATTTCCTTGTGATAATTAAATAAGTTCTTCATTATTTAATTTCTTTAAATATAATACAAAGCGATAACATTTGGTGGCAACAATCTGAATTGTGAAATAGCGCTTATCGTGAAATTGGCGCTGGATTCTCTTCTTTAAGGAGCAAATATTTTGTACACTATTTTGCCGGATAAATTCAATAATGTAATCTCTGTAATAAAAATAGTAAAAAAAAATGCAACATGAAGACTTCAGATAACAATCTAAGATCTTTAAGAAAAATATCATGTGCATGGTACACAATTTCCTTGTAATAATTAAATATGTTCTTCAATATTTAATTTCTTTAAATATAATACAAAGCGACAACATTTGGTGGCAACAATCTGAATTGTGAAATAACGCTTATCGTGAAATTGGCGCTGGATTCTCTTCTTTAAGGAGCAAATATTTTGTACACTATTTTGCCGGATAAATTCAATAATGTAAAGTCTGTAATAAAAATAGTAAAAAAAAATGCAATATGAAGACTTCAGATAACAATCTAAGATCTTTAAGAAAAATATCATGAGCATGGTACACAATTTCCTTGTAATAATTAAATAAGTTCTTCATTATTTAATTTCTTTAAATATAATACAAAGCGATAACATTTGGTGGCAACAATCTGAATTGTGAAATAGCGCTTATCGTGAAATTGGCGCTGGATTCTCTTCTTTAAGGAGCAAATATTTTGTACACTATTTTGCCGGATAAATTCAATAATGTAATCTCTGTAATAAAAATAGTAAAAAAAAAATGCAACATGAAGACTTCAGATAACAATCTAAGATCTTTAAGAAAAATATCATGTGCATGGTACACAATTTCCTTGTAGTAATTAAATAAGTTCTTCATTATTTAATTTCTTTAAATATAATACAAAGCGAAAACATTTGGTGGCAACAATCTGAATTGTGAAATAAGGCTTATCGTGAAATTGGCGCTGGATTCTCTTCTTTAAGGAGCAAATATTTTGTACACTATTTTGCCGGATAAATTCAATAATGTAAAGTCTGTAATAAAAATAGTAAAAAAAATGCAACATGAAGACTTCAGATAACAATCTAAGATCTTTAAGAAAAATATCATGAGCATGGTACACAATTTCCTTGTAATAATTAAATAAGTTCTTCATTATTTAATTTCTTTAAATATAATACAAAGCGATAACATTTGGTGGCAAAAGTCTGAATTGTGAAATAGCGCTTATCGTGAAATTGGCGCTGGATTCTCTTCTTTAAGGAGCAAATATTTTGTACACTATTTTGCCGGATAAATTCAATAATGTAATCTCTGTAATAAAAATAGTAAAAAAAAAAAAATGCAACATGAAGACTTCAGATAACAATCTAAGATCTTTAAGAAAAATATCATGAGCATGGTACACAATTTCGTTGTAATAATTAAATAAGTTCTTCATTATTTAATTTCTTTAAATATAATACAAAGCGATAACATTTGGTGGCAACAATCTGAATTGCGAAATAGCGCTTATCGTGAAATTGGCGCTGGATTGTCTTCTTTAAGGAGCGAATATTTTGTACACTATTTTGCCGGATAAATTCAATAATGTAATCTCTGTAATAAAAATAGTAAAAAAATGCAACATGAAGACTTCAGATAACAATCTAAGATCTTTAACAAAAATATCATGTGCATGGTACACAATTTCCTTGTAATAATTAAATATGTTCTTCATTATTTAATTTCTTTAAATATAATACAAAGCGACAACTTTTGGTGGCAACAATCTGAATTGTGAAATAGCGCTTATCGTGAAATTGGCGCTGGATTCTCTTCTTTAAGGAGCAAATATTTTGTACACTATTTTGCCGGATAAATTCAATAATGTAATCTCTGTAATAAAAATAGTAAAAAAAAATGCAACATGAAGACTTCAGATAACAATCTAAGATCTTTAAGAAAAATATCATGTGCATGGTACACAATTTCCTTGTAATAATTAAATAAGTTCTTCATTATTTAATTTCTTTAAATATAATACAAAGCGACAACTTTTGGTGGCAACAATCTGAATTGTGAAATAGCGCTTATCGTGAAATTGGCGCTGGATTCTCTTCTTTAAGGAGCAAATATTTTGTACACTATTTTGCCGGATAAATTCAATAATGTAATCTCTGTAATAAAAATAGTAAAAAAAAATGCAACAATGCAACATGAAGACTTCAGATAACAATCTAAGATCTTTAAGAAAAATATCATGAGCATGGTACACAATTTCGTTGTAATAATTAAATAAGTTCTTCATTATTTAATTTCTTTAAATATAATACAAAGCGATAACATTTGGTGGCAACAATCTGAATTGTGAAATAGCGCTTATCCTGAAATTGGCGCTGGATTCTCTTCTTTAGGGAGCAAATATTTTGTACACTATTTTGCCGGATAAATTCAATAATGTAATCTCTGTAATAAAAATAGTAAAAAAAAATGCAAAATGAAGACTTCAGATAACAATCTAAGATCTTTAAGAAAAATATCATGTGCATGGTACACAATTTCCTTGTGATAATTAAATAAGTTCTTCATTATTCAATTTCTTTAAATATAATACAAAGCGATAACATTTGGTGGCAACAATCTGAATTGTGAAATAGCGCTTATCGTGAAATTGGCGCTCGATTCTCTTCTTTAAGGAGCAAATATTTTGTACACTATTTTGCCGGATAAATTCAATAATGTAATCTCTGTAATAAAAATAGTAAACAAAAATGCAAGAATGCAACATGAAGACTTCAGACAACAATCTAAGATCTTTAAGAAAAATATCATGTGCATGGTACACAATTTCCTTGTAATAATTAAATAAGTTCTTCATTATTTAATTTCTTTAAATATAATACAAAGCGATAACATTTGGTGGCAACAATCTGAATTGTGAAATAGCGCTTATCGTGAAATTGGCGCTGGATTCTCTTCTTTAAGGAGCAAATATTTTGTACACTATTTTGCCGGATAAATTCAATAATGTAAAGTCTGTAATAAAAATAGTAAAAAAAAATGCAACATGAAGACTTCAGATAACAATCTAAGATCTTTAAGAAAAATATCATGAGCATGGTACACAATTTCCTTGTAATAATTAAATAAGTTCTTCATTATTTAATTTCTTTAAATATAATACAAAGCGATAACATTTGGTGGCAACAGTCTGAATTGTGAAATAGCGCTTATCGTGAAATTGGCGCTGGATTCTCTTCTTTAAGGAGCAAATATTTTGTACACTATTTTGCCGGATAAATTCAATAATGTAATCTCTGTAATAAAAATAGTAAAAAAAAAATGCAACATGAAGACTTCAGATAACAATCTAAGATCTTTAAGAAAAATATCATGAGCATGGTACACAATTTCGTTGTAATAATTAAATAAGTTCTTCATTATTTAATTTCTTTAAATATAATACAAAGCGATAACATTTGGTGGCAACAATCTGAATTGCGAAATAGCGCTTATCGTGAAATTGGCGCTGGATTGTCTTCATTAAGGAGCAAATATTTTGTACACTATTTTGCCGGATAAATTCAATAATGTAATCTCTGTAATAAAAATAGTAAAAAAAATGCAACATGAAGACTTCAGATAACAATCTAAGATCTTTAAGAAAAATATCATGTGCATGGTACACAATTTCCTTGTAATAATTAAATATGTTCTTCATTATTTAATTTCTTTAAATATAATACAAAGCGACAACTTTTGGTGGCAACAATCTGAATTGTGAAATAGCGCTTATCGTGAAATTGGCGCTCGATTCTCTTCTTTAAGGAGCAAATATTTTGTACACTATTTTGCCGGATAAATTCAATAATGTAATCTCTGTAATAAAAATAGTAAACAAAAATGCAAGAATGCAACATGAAGACTTCAGACAACAATCTAAGATCTTTAAGAAAAATATCATGTGCATGGTACACAATTTCCTTGTAATAATTAAATAAGTTCTTCATTATTTAAATTCTTTAAATATAATACAAAGCGATAACATTTGGTGGCAACAATCTAAATTGTGAAATAGCGCTTATCGTGAAATTGGCGCTGGATTCTCTTCTTTAAGGAGCAAATATTTTGTACGCTATTTTGCCGGATAAATTCAATAGTGTAATCTCTGTAATAAAAATAGTAAAAAAAATGCAACATGAAGACTTCAGATAACAATCTAAGATCTTTAAGAAAAATATCATGTGCATGGTACACAATTTCCTTGTAGTAATTAAATAAGTTCTTCATTATTTAATTTCTTTAAATATAATACAAAGCGATAACATTTGGTGGCAACAATCTGAAATGTGAAATAGCGCTTATCGTGAAAGTGGCGCTGGATTCTCTTCTTTAAGGAGCAAATATTTTGTACACTATTTTGCCGGATAAATTCAATAATGTAATGTCTGTAATAAAAATAGTAAAAAAAAATGCAACATGAAGACTTCAGATAACAATCTAAGATCTTTAAGAAAAATATCATGAGCATGGTACACAATTTCCTTGTAATAATTAAATAAGTTCTTCATTATTTAATTTCTTTAAATATAATACAAAGCGATAACATTTGGTGGCAACAATCTGAATTGTGAAATAGCGCTTATCGTTAAATTGGCGCTGGATTCTCTTCTTTAAGGAGCAAATATTTTGTACACTATTTTGCCGGAAAAATTAAAAATAGTAAAAAAAAATGCAACATGCAGACTTCAGATAACAATCTTAGATCTTTAAGAAAAATATCATGTGCATGGTACACAATTTCCTTGTGATAATTAAATAAGTTCTTCATTATTTAATTTCTTTAAATATAATACAAAGCGATAACATTTGGTGGCAACAATCTGAATTGTGAAATAGCGCTTATCGTGAAATTGGCGCTCGATTCTCTTCTTTAAGGAGCAAATATTTTGTACACTATTTTGCCGGATAAATTCAATAATGTAATCTCTGTAATAAAAATAGTAAACAAAAATGCAACAATGCAACATGAAGACTTCAGATAACAATCTAAGATCTTTAAGAAAAATATCATGTGCATGGTACACAATTTCCTTGTAATAATTAAATATGTTCTTCATTATTTAATTTCTTTAAATATAATACAAAGCGATAACATTTGGTGGTAACAATCTGAAATGTGAAATAGCGCTTATCGTGAAAGTGGCGCTGGATTCTCTTCTTTAAGGAGCAAATATTTTGTACACTATTTTGCCGGATAAATTCAATAATGTAATGTCTGTAATAAAAATAGTAAAAAAAAATGCAACATGAAGACTTCAGATAACAATCTAAGATCTTTAAGAAAAATATCATGAGCATGGTACACAATTTCCTTGTAATAATTAAATAAGTTCTTCATTATTTAATTTCTTTAAATATAATACAAAGCGATAACATTTGGTGGCAACAATCTGAATTGTGAAATAGCGCTTATCGTTAAATTGGCGCTGGATTCTCTTCTTTAAGGAGCAAATATTTTGTACACTATTTTGCCGGAAAAATTAAAAATAGTAAAAAAAAATGCAACATGCAGACTTCAGATAACAATCTTAGATCTTTAAGAAAAATATCATGTGCATGGTACACAATTTCCTTGTGATAATTAAATAAGTTCTTCATTATTTAATTTCTTTAAATATAATACAAAGCGATAACATTTGGTGGCAACAATCTGAATTGTGAAATAGCGCTTATCGTGAAATTGGCGCTCGATTCTCTTCTTTAAGGAGCAAATATTTTGTACACTATTTTGCCGGATAAATTCAATAATGTAATCTCTGTAATAAAAATAGTAAACAAAAATGCAACAATGCAACATGAAGACTTCAGATAACAATCTAAGATCTTTAAGAAAAATATCATGTGCATGGTACACAATTTCCTTGTAATAATTAAATATGTTCTTCATTATTTAATTTCTTTAAATATAATACAAAGCGATAACATTTGGTGGCAACAGTCTGAATTGTGAAATAGCGCTTATCGTAAATTGGCACTGGATTCTCTTCTTTAAGGAGCAAATATTTTGTACACTATTTTGCCGGATAAATTCAATAATGTAATCTCTGTAATAAAAATAGTAAACAAAAATGCAACAATGCAACATGAAGACTTCAGATAACAATCTAAGATCTTTAAGAAAAATATCATGTGCATGGTACACAATTTCCTTGTAATAATTAAATATGTTCTTCATTATTTAATTTCTTTAAATATAATACAAAGCGATAACATTTGGTGGCAACAGTCTGAATTGTGAAATAGCGCTTATCGTAAATTGGCGCTGGATTCTCTTCTTTAAGGAGCAAATATTTTGTACACGATTTTGCCGGATAAATTCAATAATGTAATCTCTCTAATAAAAATAGTAAAAAAAAATGCAACATGAAGACTTCAGATAACAATCTAAGATCTTTAAGAAAAATATCATGTGCATGGTACACAATTTCCTTGTAGTAATTAAATAAGTTCTTCATTATTTAATTTCTTTAAATATAATACAAAGCGATAACATTTGGTGGCAACAATCTGAATTGTGAAATAACGCTTATCGTGAAATTGGCGCTGGATTCTCATCTTTAAGGAGCAAATATTTTGTACACTATTTTGCCGGATAAATTCAATAATGTAAAGTCTGTAATAAAAATAGTAAAAAAAAATGCAACATGAAGACTTCAGATAACAACCTAAGATCTTTAAGAAAAATATCATGAGCATGGTACACAATTTCCTTGTAATAATTAAATAAGTTTTTCATTATTTAATTTCTTTAAATATAATACAAAGCGATAACATTTGGTGGCAACAGTCTGAATTGTGAAATAGCGCTTATCGTGAAATTGGCGCTGGATTCTCTTCTTTAAGGAGCAAATATTTTGTACACTATTTTGCCGGATAAATTCAATAATGTAATCTCTGTAATAAAAAAAATAAAAAAAAAAATGCAACATGAAGACTTCAGATAACAATCTAAGATCTTTAAGAAAAATATCATGAGCATGGTACACAATTTCGTTGTAATAATTAAATAAGTTCTTCATTATTTAATTTCTTTAAATATAATACAAAGCGATAACATTTGGTGGCAACAATCTGAATTGCGAAATAGCGCTTATCGTGAAATTGGCGCTGGATTGTCTTCTTTAAGGAGCAAATATTTTGTACACTATTTTGCCGGATAAATTCAATAATGTAATCTCTGTAATAAAAATAGTAAAAAAAATGCAACATGAAGACTTCAGATAACAATCTAAGATCTTTAAGAAAAATATCATGTGCATGGTACACAATTTCCTTGTAATAATTAAATATGTTCTTCATTATTTAATTTCTTTAAATATAATACAAAGCGACAACTTTTGGTGGCAACAATCTGAATTGTGAAATAGCGCTTATCGTGAAATTGGCGCTGGATTCTCTTCTTTAAGGAGCAAATATTTTGTACACTATTTTGCCGGATAAATTCAATAATGTAAAGTCTGTAATAAAAATAGTAAAAAAAATGCAACATGAAGACTTCAGATAACAATCTAAGATCTTTAAGAAAAATATCATGAGCATGGTACACAATTTCCTTGTAATAATTAAATAAGTTCTTCATTATTTAATTTCTTTAAATATAATACAAAGCGATAACATTTGGTGGCAAAAGTCTGAATTGTGAAATAGCGCTTATCGTGAAATTGGCGCTGGATTCTCTTCTTTAAGGAGCAAATATTTTGTACACTATTTTGCCGGATAAATTCAATAATGTAATCTCTGTAATAAAAATAGTAAAAAAAAAAAATGCAACATGAAGACTTCAGATAACAATCTAAGATCTTTAAGAAAAATATCATGAGCATGGTACACAATTTCGTTGTAATAATTAAATAAGTTCTTCATTATTTAATTTCTTTAAATATAATACAAAGCGATAACATTTGGTGGCAACAATCTGAATTGCGAAATAGCGCTTATCGTGAAATTGGCGCTGGATTGTCTTCTTTAAGGAGCGAATATTTTGTACACTATTTTGCCGGATAAATTCAATAATGTAATCTCTGTAATAAAAATAGTAAAAAAATGCAACATGAAGACTTCAGATAACAATCTAAGATCTTTAAGAAAAATATCATGTGCATGGTACACAATTTCCTTGTAATAATTAAATATGTTCTTCATTATTTAATTTCTTTAAATATAATACAAATCGACAACTTTTGGTGGCAACAATCTGAATTGTGAAATAGCGCTTATCGTGAAATTGGCGCTGGATTCTCTTCTTTAAGGAGCAAATATTTTGTACACTATTTTGCCGGATAAATTCAATAATGTAATCTCTGTAATAAAAATAGTAAAAAAAAATGCAACATGAAGACTTCAGATAACAATCTAAGATCTTTAAGAAAAATATCATGTGCATGGTACACAATTTCCTTGTAATAATTAAATAAGTTCTTCATTATTTAATTTCTTTAAATATAATACAAAGCGACAAGTTTTGGTGGCAACAATCTGAATTGTGAAATAGCGCTTATCGTGAAATTGGCGCTGGATTCTCTTCTTTAAGGAGCAAATATTTTGTACACTATTTTGCCGGATAAATTCAATAATGTAATCTCTGTAATAAAAATAGTAAAAAAAAATGCAACAATGCAACATGAAGACTTCAGATAACAATCTAAGATCTTTAAGAAAAATATCATGAGCATGGTACACAATTTCGTTGTAATAATTAAATAAGTTCTTCATTATTTAATTTCTTTAAATATAATACAAAGCGATAACATTTGGTGGCAACAATCTGAATTGTGAAATAGCGCTTATCCTGAAATTGGCGCTGGATTCTCTTCTTTAGGGAGCAAATATTTTGTACACTATTTTGCCGGATAAATTCAATAATGTAATCTCTGTAATAAAAATAGTAAAAAAAAATGCAAAATGAAGACTTCAGATAACAATCTAAGATCTTTAAGAAAAATATCATGTGCATGGTACACAATTTCCTTGTGATAATTAAATAAGTTCTTCATTATTCAATTTCTTTAAATATAATACAAAGCGATAACATTTGGTGGCAACAATCTGAATTGTGAAATAGCGCTTATCGTGAAATTGGCGCTCGATTCTCTTCTTTAAGGAGCAAATATTTTGTACACTATTTTGCCGGATAAATTCAATAATGTAATCTCTGTAATAAAAATAGTAAACAAAAATGCAAGAATGCAACATGAAGACTTCAGACAACAATCTAAGATCTTTAAGAAAAATATCATGTGCATGGTACACAATTTCCTTGTAATAATTAAATAAGTTCTTCATTATTTAATTTCTTTAAATATAATACAAAGCGATAACATTTGGTGGCAACAATCTGAATTGTGAAATAGCGCTTATCGTGAAATTGGCGCTCGATTCTCTTCTTTAAGGAGCAAATATTTTGTACACTATTTTGCCGGATAAATTCAATAATGTAATCTCTGTAATAAAAATAGTAAAAAAAATGCAACATGAAGACTTCAGATAACAATCTAAGATCTTTAAGAAAAATATCATGTGCATGGTACACAATTTCCTTGTAGTAATTAAATAAGTTCTTCATTATTTAATTTCTTTAAATATAATACAAAGCGATAACATTTGGTGGCAACAATCTGAATTGTGAAATAACGCTTATCGTGAAAGTGGCGCTGGATTCTCTTCTTTAAGGAGCAAATATTTTGTACACTATTTTGCCGGATAAATTCAATAATGTAATCTCTGTAATAAAAATAGTAAACAAAAATGCAACAATGCAACATGAAGACTTCAGATAACAATCTAAGATCTTTAAGAAAAATATCATGTGCATGGTACACAATTTCCTTGTAATAATTAAATATGTTCTTCATTATTTAATTTCTTTAAATATAATACAAAGCGATAACATTTGGTGGCAACAGTCTGAATTGTGAAATAGCGCTTATCGTAAATTGGCGCTGGATTGTCTTCTTTAAGGAGCAAATATTTTGTACACTATTTTGCCGGATAAACTCAATAATGTAATCTCTGTAATAAAAATAGTAAAAAAAATGGAACATGAAGACTTCAGATAACAATCTAAGATCTTTAAGAAAAATATCATGTGCATGGTACACAATTTCCTTGTAATAATTAAATATGTTCTTCATTATTTAATTTCTTTAAATCTAATACAAACGACAACTTTTGGTGGCAACAATCTGAATTGTGAAATAGCGCTTATCGTGAAATTGGCGCTGGATTCTCTTCTTTAAGGAGCAAATATTTTGTACACTATTTTGCCGGATAAATTCAATAATGTAATCTCTGTAATAAAAATAGTAAAAAAAAAATGCAACATGAAGACTTCAGATAACAATCTTAGATCTTTAAGAAAAATATCATGTGCATGGTACACAATTTCCTTGTGATAATTAAATAAGTTCTTCATTATTTAATTTCTTTAAATATAATACAAAGCGATAACATTTGGTGGCAACAATCTGAATTGTGAAATAGCGCTTATCGTGAAATTGGCGCTGGATTCTCTTCTTTAAGGAGCAAATATTTTGTACACTATTTTGCCGGATAAATTCAATAATGTAATCTCTGTAATAAAAATAGTAAAAAAAAATGCAACATGAAGACTTCAGATAACAATCTAAGATCTTTAAGAAAAATATCATGTGCATGGTACACAATTTCCTTGTAAAAATTAAATATGTTCTTCAATATTTAATTTCTTTAAATATAATACAAAGCGACAACATTTGGTGGCAACAATCTGAATTGTGAAATAACGCTTATCGTGAAATTGGCGCTGGATTCTCTTCTTTAAGGAGCAAATATTTTGTACACTATTTTGCCGGATAAATTCAATAATGTAAAGTCTGTAATAAAAATAGTAAAAAAAAATGCAATATGAAGACTTCAGATAACAATCTAAGATCTTTAAGAAAAATATCATGAGCATGGTACACAATTTCCTTGTAATAATTAAATAAGTTCTTCATTATTTAATTTCTTTAAATATAATACAAAGCGATAACATTTGGTGGCAACAATCTGAATTGTGAAATAGCGCTTATCGTGAAATTGGCGCTGGATTCTCTTCTTTAAGGAGCAAATATTTTGTACACTATTTTGCCGGATAAATTCAATAATGTAATCTCTGTAATAAAAATAGTAAAAAAAAAATGCAACATGAAGACTTCAGATAACAATCTAAGATCTTTAAGAAAAATATCATGTGCATGGTACACAATTTCCTTGTAGTAATTAAATAAGTTCTTCATTATTTAATTTCTTTAAATATAATACAAAGCGAAAACATTTGGTGGCAACAATCTGAATTGTGAAATAACGCTTATCGTGAAATTGAGGCTGGATTCTCTTCTTTAAGGAGCAAATATTTTGTACACTATTTTGCCGGATAAATTCAATAATGTAAAGTCTGTAATAAAAATAGTAAAAAAAATGCAACATGAAGACTTCAGATAACAATCTAAGATCTTTAAGAAAAATATCATGAGCATGGTACACAATTTCCTTGTAATAATTAAATAAGTTCTTCATTATTTAATTTCTTTAAATATAATACAAAGCGATAACATTTGGTGGCAAAAGTCTGAATTGTGAAATAGCGCTTATCGTGAAATTGGCGCTGGATTCTCTTCTTTAAGGAGCAAATATTTTGTACACTATTTTGCCGGATAAATTCAATAATGTAATCTCTGTAATAAAAATAGTAAAAAAAAAAATGCAACATGAAGACTTCAGATAACAATCTAAGATCTTTAAGAAAAATATCATGAGCATGGTACACAATTTCGTTGTAATAATTAAATAAGTTCTTCATTATTTAATTTCTTTAAATATAATACAAAGCGATAACATTTGGTGGCAACAATCTGAATTGCGAAATAGCGCTTATCGTGAAATTGGCGCTGGATTGTCTTCTTTAAGGAGCGAATATTTTGTACACTAATTTGCCGGATAAATTCAATAATGTAATCTCTGTAATAAAAATAGTAAAAAAATGCAACATGAAGACTTCAGATAACAATCTAAGATCTTTAAGAAAAATATCATGTGCATGGTACACAATTTCCTTGTAATAATTAAATATGTTCTTCATTATTTAATTTCTTTAAATATAATACAAAGCGACAACTTTTGGTGGCAACAATCTGAATTGTGAAATAGCGCTTATCGTGAAATTGGCGCTGGATTCTCTTCTTTAAGGAGCAAATATTTTGTACACTATTTTGCCGGATAAATTCAATAATGTAATCTCTGTAATAAAAATAGTAAAAAAAAAAATGCAACATGAAGACTTCAGATAACAATCTAAGATCTTTAAGAAAAATATCATGTGCATGGTACACAATTTCCTTGTAATAATTAAATAAGTTCTTCATTATTTAATTTCTTTAAATATAATACAAAGCGACAACTTTTG
Source organism: Stegodyphus dumicola (assembly GCF_044657685.1). NCBI lineage: Eukaryota > Metazoa > Arthropoda > Arachnida > Araneae > Eresidae > Stegodyphus > Stegodyphus dumicola. The sequence goes on from NC_140769.1 coordinate 137,960,837, forward strand.
GTGGCAACAATCTGAATTGTGAAATAGCGCTTATCGTGAAATTGGCGCTGGATTCTCTTCTTTAAGGAGCAAATATTTTGTACACTATTTTGCCGGATAAATTCAATAATGTAATCTCTGTAATAAAAATAGTAAAAAAAAATGCAACAATGCAACATGAAGACTTCAGATAACAATCTAAGATCTTTAAGAAAAATATCATGAGCATGGTACACAATTTCGTTGTAATAATTAAATAAGTTCTTCATTATTAAATTTCTTTAAATATAATACAAAGCGATAACATTTGGTGGCAACAATCTGAATTGTGAAATAGCGCTTATCCTGAAATTGGCGCTGGATTCTCTTCTTTAGGGAGCAAATATTTTGTACACTATTTTGCCGGATAAATTCAATAATGTAATCTCTGTAATAAAAATAGTAAAAAAAAATGCAAAATGAAGACTTCAGATAACAATCTAAGATCTTTAAGAAAAATATCATGTGCATGGTACACAATTTCCTTGTGATAATTAAATAAGTTCTTCATTATTCAATTTCTTTAAATATAATACAAAGCGATAACATTTGGTGGCAACAATCTGAATTGTGAAATAGCGCTTATCGTGAAATTGGCGCTCGATTCTCTTCTTTAAGGAGCAAATATTTTGTACACTATTTTGCCGGATAAATTCAATAATGTAATCTCTGTAATAAAAATAGTAAACAAAAATGCAAGAATGCAACATGAAGACTTCAGACAACAATCTAAGATCTTTAAGAAAAATATCATGTGCATGGTACACAATTTCCTTGTAATAATTAAATAAGTTCTTCATTATTTAATTTCTTTAAATATAATACAAAGCGATAACATTTGGTGGCAACAATCTGAATTGTGAAATAGCGCTTATCGTGAAATTGGCGCTGGATTCTCTTCTTTAAGGAGCAAATATTTTGTACACTATTTTGCCGGATAAATTCAATAATGTAAAGTCTGTAATAAAAATAGTAAAAAAAAATGCAACATGAAGACTTCAGATAACAATCTAAGATCTTTAAGAAAAATATCATGAGCATGGTACACAATTTCCTTGTAATAATTAAATAAGTTCTTCATTATTTAATTTCTTTAAATATAATACAAAGCGATAACATTTGGTGGCAACAGTCTGAATTGTGAAATAGCGCTTATCGTGAAATTGGCGCTGGATTCTCTTCTTTAAGGAGCAAATATTTTGTACACTATTTTGCCGGATAAATTCAATAATGTAATCTCTGTAATAAAAATAGTAAAAAAAAAAATGCAACATGAAGACTTCAGATAACAATCTAAGATCTTTAAGAAAAATATCATGAGCATGGTACACAATTTCGTTGTAATAATTAAATAAGTTCTTCATTATTTAATTTCTTTAAATATAATACAAAGCGATAACATTTGGTGGCAACAATCTGAATTGCGAAATAGCGCTTATCGTGAAATTGGCGCTGGATTGTCTTCATTAAGGAGCAAATATTTTGTACACTATTTTGCCGGATAAATTCAATAATGTAATCTCTGTAATAAAAATAGTAAAAAAAATGCAACATGAAGACTTCAGATAACAATCTAAGATCTTTAAGAAAAATATCATGTGCATGGTACACAATTTCCTTGTAATAATTAAATATGTTCTTCATTATTTAATTTCTTTAAATATAATACAAAGCGACAACTTTTGGTGGCAACAATCTGAATTGTGAAATAGCGCTTATCGTGAAATTGGCGCTCGATTCTCTTCTTTAAGGAGCAAATATTTTGTACACTATTTTGCCGGATAAATTCAATAATGTAATCTCTGTAATAAAAATAGTAAACAAAAATGCAAGAATGCAACATGAAGACTTCAGACAACAATCTAAGATCTTTAAGAAAAATATCATGTGCATGGTACACAATTTCCTTGTAATAATTAAATAAGTTCTTCATTATTTAAATTCTTTAAATATAATACAAAGCGATAACATTTGGTGGCAACAATCTAAATTGTGAAATAGCGCTTATCGTGAAATTGGCGCTGGATTCTCTTCTTTAAGGAGCAAATATTTTGTACGCTATTTTGCCGGATAAATTCAATAGTGTAATCTCTGTAATAAAAATAGTAAAAAAAATGCAACATGAAGACTTCAGATAACAATCTAAGATCTTTAAGAAAAATATCATGTGCATGGTACACAATTTCCTTGTAGTAATTAAATAAGTTCTTCATTATTTAATTTCTTTAAATATAATACAAAGCGATAACATTTGGTGGCAACAATCTGAAATGTGAAATAGCGCTTATCGTGAAAGTGGCGCTGGATTCTCTTCTTTAAGGAGCAAATATTTTGTACACTATTTTGCCGGATAAATTCAATAATGTAATGTCTGTAATAAAAATAGTAAAAAAAAATGCAACATGAAGACTTCAGATAACAATCTAAGATCTTTAAGAAAAATATCATGAGCATGGTACACAATTTCCTTGTAATAATTAAATAAGTTCTTCATTATTTAATTTCTTTAAATATAATACAAAGCGATAACATTTGGTGGCAACAATCTGAATTGTGAAATAGCGCTTATCGTTAAATTGGCGCTGGATTCTCTTCTTTAAGGAGCAAATATTTTGTACACTATTTTGCCGGAAAAATTAAAAATAGTAAAAAAAAATGCAACATGCAGACTTCAGATAACAATCTTAGATCTTTAAGAAAAATATCATGTGCATGGTACACAATTTCCTTGTGATAATTAAATAAGTTCTTCATTATTTAATTTCTTTAAATATAATACAAAGCGATAACATTTGGTGGCAACAATCTGAATTGTGAAATAGCGCTTATCGTGAAATTGGCGCTCGATTCTCTTCTTTAAGGAGCAAATATTTTGTACACTATTTTGCCGGATAAATTCAATAATGTAATCTCTGTAATAAAAATAGTAAACAAAAATGCAACAATGCAACATGAAGACTTCAGATAACAATCTAAGATCTTTAAGAAAAATATCATGTGCATGGTACACAATTTCCTTGTAATAATTAAATATGTTCTTCATTATTTAATTTCTTTAAATATAATACAAAGCGATAACATTTGGTGGCAACAGTCTGAATTGTGAAATAGCGCTTATCGTAAATTGGCACTGGATTCTCTTCTTTAAGGAGCAAATATTTTGTACACTATTTTGCCGGATAAATTCAATAATGTAATCTCTGTAATAAAAATAGTAAACAAAAATGCAACAATGCAACATGAAGACTTCAGATAACAATCTAAGATCTTTAAGAAAAATATCATGTGCATGGTACACAATTTCCTTGTAATAATTAAATATGTTCTTCATTATTTAATTTCTTTAAATATAATACAAAGCGATAACATTTGGTGGCAACAGTCTGAATTGTGAAATAGCGCTTATCGTAAATTGGCGCTGGATTCTCTTCTTTAAGGAGCAAATATTTTGTACAGGATTTTGCCGGATAAATTCAATAATGTAATCTCTCTAATAAAAATAGTAAAAAAAAATGCAACATGAAGACTTCAGATAACAATCTAAGATCTTTAAGAAAAATATCATGTGCATGGTACACAATTTCCTTGTAGTAATTAAATAAGTTCTTCATTATTTAATTTCTTTAAATATAATACAAAGCGATAACATTTGGTGGCAACAATCTGAATTGTGAAATAACGCTTATCGTGAAATTGGCGCTGGATTCTCTTCTTTAAGGAGCAAATATTTTGTACACTATTTTGCCGGATAAATTCAATAATGTAAAGTCTGTAATAAAAATAGTAAAAAAAAATGCAACATGAAGACTTCAGATAACAACCTAAGATCTTTAAGAAAAATATCATGAGCATGGTACACAATTTCCTTGTAATAATTAAATAAGTTTTTCATTATTTAATTTCTTTAAATATAATACAAAGCGATAACATTTGGTGGCAACAGTCTGAATTGTGAAATAGCGCTTATCGTGAAATTGGCGCTGGATTCTCTTCTTTAAGGAGCAAATATTTTGTACACTATTTTGCCGGATAAATTCAATAATGTAATCTCTGTAATAAAAATAATAAAAAAAAAATGCAACATGAAGACTTCAGATAACAATCTAAGATCTTTAAGAAAAATATCATGAGCATGGTACACAATTTCGTTGTAATAATTAAATAAGTTCTTCATTATTTAATTTCTTTAAATATAATACAAAGCGATAACATTTGGTGGCAACAATCTGAATTGCGAAATAGCGCTTATCGTGAAATTGGCGCTGGATTGTCTTCTTTAAGGAGCAAATATTTTGTACACTATTTTGCCGGATAAATTCAATAATGTAATCTCTGTAATAAAAATAGTAAAAAAAATGCAACATGAAGACTTCAGATAACAATCTAAGATCTTTAAGAAAAATATCATGTGCATGGTACACAATTTCCTTGTAATAATTAAATATGTTCTTCATTATTTAATTTCTTTAAATATAATACAAAGCGACAACTTTTGGTGGCAACAATCTGAATTGTGAAATAGCGCTTATCGTGAAATTGGCGCTGGATTCTCTTCTTTAAGGAGCAAATATTTTGTACACTATTTTGCCGGATAAATTCAATAATGTAATCACTCTAATAAAAATAGTAAAAAAAAAAATGCAACATGCAGACTTCAGATAACAATCTTAGATCTTTAAGAAAAATATCATGTGCATGGTACACAATTTCCTTGTGATAATTAAATAAGTTCTTCATTATTTAATTTCTTTAAATATAATACAAAGCGATAACATTTGGTGGCAACAATCTGAATTGTGAAATAGCGCTTATCGTGAAATTGGCGCTCGATTCTCTTCTTTAAGGAGCAAATATTTTGTACACTATTTTGCCGGATAAATTCAATAATGTAATCTCTGTAATAAAAATAGTAAACAAAAATGCAACAATGCAACATGAAGACTTCAGATAACAATCTAAGATCTTTAAGAAAAATATCATGTGCATGGTACACAATTTCCTTGTAATAATTAAATATGTTCTTCATTATTTAATTTCTTTAAATATAATACAAAGCGATAACATTTGGTGGCAACAGTCTGAATTGTGAAATAGCGCTTATCGTAAATTGGCGCTGGATTCTCTTCTTTAAGGAGCAAATATTTTGTACACGATTTTGCCGGATAAATTCAATAACGTAATCTCTGTAATAAAAATAGTAAAAAAAAATGCAACATGAAGACTTCAGATAACAATCTAAGATCTTTAAGAAAAATATCATGTGCATGGTACACAATTTCCTTGTAGTAATTAAATAAGTTCTTCATTATTTAATTTCTTTAAATATAATACAAAGCGATAACATTTGGTGGCAACAATCTGAATTGTGAAATAACGCTTATCGTGAAATTGGCGCTGGATTCTCTTCTTTAAGGAGCAAATATTTTGTACACTATTTTGCCGGATAAATTCAATAATGTAAAGTCTGTAATAAAAATAGTAAAAAAAAATGCAACATGAAGACTTCAGATAACAATCTAAGATCTTTAAGAAAAATATCATGAGCATGGTACACAATTTCCTTGTAATAATTAAATAAGTTCTTCATTATTTAATTTCTTTAAATATAATACAAAGCGATAACATTTGGTGGCAACAGTCTGAATTGTGAAATAGCGCTTATCGTGAAATTGGCGCTGGATTCTCTTCTTTAAGGAGCAAATATTTTGTACACTATTTTGCCGGATAAATTCAATAATGTAATCTCTGTAATAAAAATAGTAAAAAAAAAAAATGCAACATGAAGACTTCAGATAACAATCTAAGATCTTTAAGAAAAATATCATGAGCATGGTACACAATTTCGTTGTAATAATTAAATAAGTTCTTCATTATTTAATTTCTTTAAATATAATACAAAGCGATAACATTTGGTGGCAACAATCTGAATTGCGAAATAGCGCTTATCGTGAAATTGGCGCTGGATTGTCTTCTTTAAAGAGCAAATATTTTGTACACTATTTTGACGGATAAATTCAATAATGTAAAGTCAGTAATAAAAATAGTAAAAAAAAATGCAACATGAAGACTTCAGATAACAACCTAAGATCTTTAAGAAAAATATCATGAGCATGGTACACAATTTCCTTGTAATAATTAAATAAGTTTTTCATTATTTAATTTCTTTAAATATAATACAAAGCGATAACATTTGGTGGCAACAATCTGAATTGTGAAATAACGCTTATCGTGAAATTGGCGCTGGATTCTCTTCTTTAAGGAGCAAATATTTTGTACACTATTTTGCCGGATAAATTCAATAATGTAAAGTCTGTAATAAAAATAGTAAAAAAAAAATGCAACATGAAGACTTCAGATAACAATCTAAGATCTTTAAGAAAAATATCATGAGCATGGTACACAATTTCCTTGTAATAATTAAATAAGTTCTTCATTATTTAATTTCTTTAAATATAATACAAAGCGATAACATTTGGTGGCAACAGTCTGAATTGTGAAATAGCGCTTATCGTGAAATTGGCGCTGGATTCTCTTCTTTAAGGAGCAAATATTTTGTACACTATTTTGCCGGATAAATTCAATAATGTAATCTCTGTAATAAAAATAGTAAAAAAAAAAATGCAACATGAAGACTTCAGATAACAATCTAAGATCTTTAAGAAAAATATCATGAGCATGGTACACAATTTCGTTGTAATAATTAAATAAGTTCTTCATTATTTAATTTCTTTAAATATAATACAAAGCGATAACATTTGGTGGCAACAGTCTGAATTGTGAAATAGCGCTTATCGTGAAATTGGCGCTGGATTCTCTTCTTTAAGGAGCAAATATTTTGTACACTATTTTGCCGGATAAATTCAATAATGTAATCTCTGTAATAAAAATAGTAAAAAAAAAAAAATGCAACATGAAGACTTCAGATAACAATCTAAGATCTTTAAGAAAAATATCATGAGCATGGTACACAATTTCGTTGTAATAATTAAATAAGTTCTTCATTATTTAATTTCTTTAAATATAATACAAAGCGATAACATTTGGTGGCAACAATCTGAATTGCGAAATAGCGCTTATCGTGAAATTGGCGCTGGATTGTCTTCTTTAAGGAGCAAATATTTTGTACACTATTTTGCCGGATAAATTCAATAATGTAAAGTCTGTAATAAAAATAGTAAAAAAAAATGCAACATGAAGACTTCAGATAACAACCTAAGATCTTTAAGAAAAATATCATGAGCATGGTACACAATTTCCTTGTAATAATTAAATAAGTTTTTCATTATTTAATTTCTTTAAATATAATACAAAGCGATAACATTTGGTGGCAACAGTCTGAATTGTGAAATAGCGCTTATCGTGAAATTGGCGCTGGATTCTCTTCTTTAAGGAGCAAATATTTTGTACACTATTTTGCCGGATAAATTCAATAATGTAATCTCTGTAATAAAAATAGTAAAAAAAAAAATGCAACATGAAGACTTCAGATAACAATCTAAGATCTTTAAGAAAAATATCATGAGCATGGTACACAATTTCGTTGTAATAATTAAATAAGTTCTTCATTATTTAATTTCTTTAAATATAATACAAAGCGATAACATTTGGTGGCAACAATCTGAATTGCGAAATAGCGCTTATCGTGAAATTGGCGCTGGATTGTCTTCTTTAAGGAGCAAATATTTTGTACACTATTTTGCCGGATAAATTCAATAATGTAATCTCTGTAATAAAAATAGTAAAAAAAATGCAACATGAAGACTTCAGATAACAATCTAAGATCTTTAAGAAAAACATCATGTGCATGGTACACAATTTCCTTGTAATAATTAAATATGTTCTTCATTAATTAATTTCTTTAAATATAATACAAAGCGACAACTTTTGGTGGCAACAATCTGAATTGTGAAATAGCGCTTATCGTGAAATTGGCGCTGGATTCTCTTCTTTAAGGAGCAAATATTTTGTACACTATTTTGCCGGATAAATTCAATAATGTAATCACTCTAATAAAAATAGTAAAAAAAAAAATGCAACATGCAGACTTCAGAAAACAATCTTAGATCTTTAAGAAAAATATCATGTGCATGGTACACAATTTCCTTGTGATAATTAAATAAGTTCTTCATTATTTAATTTCTTTAAATATAATACAAAGCGATAAGATTTGGTGGCAACAATCTGAATTGTGAAATAGCGCTTATCGTGAAATTGGCGCTCGATTCTCTTCTTTAAGGAGCAAATATTTTGTACACTATTTTGCCGGATAAATTCAATAATGTAATCTCTGTAATAAAAATAGTAAACAAAAATGCAACAATGCAACATGAAGACTTCAGATAACAATCTAAGATCTTTAAGAAAAATATCATGTGCATGGTACACAATTTCCTTGTAATAATTAAATATGTTCTTCATTATTTAATTTCTTTAAATATAATACAAAGCGATAACATTTGGTGGCAACAGTCTGAATTGTGAAATAGCGCTTATCGTAAATTGGCGCTGGATTCTCTTCTTTAAGGAGCAAATATTTTGTACACGATTTTGCCGGATAAATTCAATAATGTAATCTCTGTAATAAAATTAGTAAAAAAAAATGCAACATGAAGACTTCAGATAACAATCTAAGATCTTTAAGAAAAATATCATGTGCATGGTACACAATTTCCTTGTAGTAATTAAATAAGTTCTTCATTATTTAATTTCTTTAAATATAATACAAAGCGATAACATTTGGTGGCAACAATCTGAATTGTGAAATAACGCTTATCGTGAAATTGGCGCTGGATTCTCTTCTTTAAGGAGCAAATATTTTGTACACTATTTTGCCGGATAAATTCAATAATGTAATCTCTGTAATAAAAATAGTAAAAAAAAAAAATGCAACATGAAGACTTCAGATAACAATCTAAGATCTTTAAGAAAAATATCATGAGCATGGTACACAATTTCGTTGTAATAATTAAATATGTTCTTCATTATTTAATTTCTTTAAATATAATACAAAGCGATAACATTTGGTGGCAACAATCTGAATTGCGAAATAGCGCTTATCGTGAAATTGGCGCTGGATTGTCTTCTTTAAGGAGCAAATATTTTGTACACTATTTTGCCGGATAAATTCAATAATGTAATCTCTGTAATAAAAATAGTAAAAAAAAATGCAACATGAAGACTTCAGATAACAATCTAAGATCTTTAAGAAAAATATCATGTGCATGGTACACAATTTCCTTGTAATAATTAAATATGTTCTTCATTATTTAATTTCTTTAAATATAATACACAGCGACAACTTTTGGTGGCAACAATCTGAATTGTGAAATAACGCTTATCGTGAAATTGGCGCTGGATTCTCTTCTTTAAGGAGCAAATATTTTGTACACTATTTTGCCGGATAAATTCAATAATGTAAAGTCTGTAATAAAAATAGTAAAAAAAAATGCAACATGAAGACTTCAGATAACAATCTAAGATCTTTAAGAAAAATATCATGTGCATGGTACACAATTTCCTTGTAATAATTAAATATGTTCTTCATTATTTAATTTCTTTAAATATAATACACAGCGACAACTTTTGGTGGCAACAATCTGAATTGTGAAATAACGCTTATCGTGAAATTGGCGCTGGATTCTCTTCTTTAAGGAGCAAATATTTTGTACACTATTTTGCCGGATAAATTCAATAATGTAAAGTCTGTAATAAAAATAGTAAAAAAAAATGCAACATGAAGACTTCAGATAACAATCTAAGATCTTTAAGAAAAATATCATGAGCATGGTACACAATTTCCTTGTAATAATTAAATAAGTTCTTCATTATTTAATTTCTTTAAATATAATACAAAGCGATAACATTTGGTGCCAACAGTCTGAATTGTGAAATAGCGCTTATCGTGAAATTGGCGCTGGATTCTCTTCTTTAAGGAGCAAATATTTTGTACACTATTTTGCCGGATAAATTCAATAATGTAATCTCTGTAATAAAAATAGTAAAAAAAAAAAAATGCAACATGAAGACTTCAGATAACAATCTAAGATCTTTAAGAAAAATATCATGAGCATGGTACACAATTTCGTTGTAATAATTAAATAAGTTCTTCATTATTTAATTTCTTTAAATATAATACAAAGCGATAACATTTGGTGGCAACAATCTGAATTGCGAAATAGCGCTTATCGTGAAATTGGCGCTGGATTGTCTTCTTTAAGGAGCAAATATTTTGTACACTATTTTGCCGGATAAATTCAATAATGTAATCTCTGTAATAAAAATAGTAAAAAAAATGCAACATGAAGACTTCAGATAACAATCTAAGATCTTTAAGAAAAATATCATGTGCATGGTACACAATTTCCTTGTAATAATTAAATATGTTCTTCATTATTTAATTTCTTTAAATATAATACAAAGCGACAACTTTTGGTGGCAACAATCTGAATTGTGAAATAGCGCTTATCGTGAAATTGGCGCTGGATTCTCTTCTTTAAGGAGAAAATATTTTGTACACTATTTTGCCGGATAAATTCAATAATGTAATCTCTGTAATAAAAATAGTAAAAAAAAAATGCAACATGAAGACTTCAGATAACAATCTAAGATCTTTAAGAAAAATATCATGTGCATGGTACACAATTTCCTTGTAATAATTAAATATGTTCTTCATTATTTAATTTCTTTAAATATAATACAAAGCGATAACATTTGGTGGCAACAGTCTGAATTGTGAAATAGCGCTTATCGTGAAATTGGCGCTGGATTCTCTTCTTTAAGGAGCAAATATTTTGTACACTATTTTGCCGGATAAATTCAATAATGTAATCTCTGTAATAAAAATAGTAAAAAAAGAAAAATGCAACATGAAGACTTCAGATAACAATCTAAGATCTTTAAGAAAAATATCATGAGCATGGTACACAATTTCGTTGTAATAATTAAATAAGTTCTTCATTATTTAATTTCTTTAAATATAATACAAAGCGATAACATTTGGTGGCAACAATCTGAATTGCGAAATAGCGCTTATCGTGAAATTGGCGCTGGATTGTCTTCTTTAAGGAGCAAATATTTTGTACACTATTTTGCCGGATAAATTCAATAATGTAATCTCTGTAATAAAAATAGTAAAAAAAATGCAACATGAAGACTTCAGATAACAATCTAAGATCTTTAAGAAAAATATCATGTGCATGGTACACAATTTCCTTGTAATAATTAAATATGTTCTTCATTATTTAATTTCTTTAAATATAATACAAAGCGACAACTTTTGGTGGCAACAATCTGAATTGTGAAATAGCGCTTATCGTGAAATTGGCGCTGGATTCTCTTCTTTAAGGAGCAAATATTTTGTACACTATTTTGCCGGATAAATTCAATAATGTAATCTCTGTAATAAAAATAGTAAAAAAAAAATGCAACATGAAGACTTCAGATAACAATCTTAGATCTTTAAGAAAAATATCATGTGCATGGTACACAATTTCCTTGTGATAATTAAATATGTTCTTCATTATTTAATTTCTTTAAATATAATACAAAGCGACAACATTTGGTGGCAACAATCTGAATTGTGAAATAACGCTTATCGTGAAATTGGCGCTGGATTCTCTTCTTTAAGGAGAAAATATTTTGTACACTATTTTGCCGGATAAATTCAATAATGTAATCTCTGTAATAAAAATAGTAAAAAAAAAATGCAACATGAAGACTTCAGATAACAATCTAAGATCTTTAAGAAAAATATCATGTGCATGGTACACAATTTCCTTGTAATAATTAAATATGTTCTTCATTATTTAATTTCTTTAAATATAATACAAAGCGATAACATTTGGTGGCAACAGTCTGAATTGTGAAATAGCGCTTATCGTGAAATTGGCGCTGGATTCTCTTCTTTAAGGAGCAAATATTTTGTACACTATTTTGCCGGATAAATTCAATAATGTAATCTCTGTAATAAAAATAGTAAAAAAAAAAAAAATGCAACATGAAGACTTCAGATAACAATCTAAGATCTTTAAGAAAAATATCATGAGCATGGTACACAATTTCGTTGTAATAATTAAATAAGTTCTTCATTATTTAATTTCTTTAAATATAATACAAAGCGATAACATTTGGTGGCAACAATCTGAATTGCGAAATAGCGCTTATCGTGAAATTGGCGCTGGATTGTCTTCTTTAAGGAGCAAATATTTTGTACACTATTTTGCCGGATAAATTCAATAATGTAATCTCTGTAATAAAAATAGTAAAAAAAAAATGCAACATGAAGACTTCAGATAACAATCTTAGATCTTTAAGAAAAATATCATGTGCATGGTACACAATTTCCTTGTGATAATTAAATATGTTCTTCATTATTTAATTTCTTTAAATATAATACAAAGCGACAACATTTGGTGGCAACAATCTGAATTGTGAAATAACGCTTATCGTGAAATTGGCGCTGGATTCTCTTCTTTAAGGAGAAAATATTTTGTACACTATTTTGCCGGATAAATTCAATAATGTAATCTCTGTAATAAAAATAGTAAAAAAAAAATGCAACATGAAGACTTCAGATAACAATCTAAGATCTTTAAGAAAAATATCATGTGCATGGTACACAATTTCCTTATAATAATTAAATATGTTCTTCATTATTTAATTTCTTTAAATATAATACAAAGCGACAACATTTGGTGGCAACAATCTGAATTGTGAAATAACGCTTATCGTGAAATTGGCGCTGGATTCTCTTCTTTAAGGAGCAAATATTTTGTACACTATTTTGCCGGATAAATTCAATAATGTAAAGTCTGTAATAAAAATAGTAAAAAAAAATGCAATATGAAGACTTCAGATAACAATCTAAGATCTTTAAGAAAAATATCATGAGCATGGTACACAATTTCCTTGTAATAATTAAATAAGTTCTTCATTATTTAATTTCTTTAAATATAATACAAAGCGATAACATTTGGTGGCAACAATCTGAATTGTGAAATAGCGCTTATCGTGAAATTGGCGCTGGATTCTCTTCTTTAAGGAGCAAATATTTTGTACAATATTTTGCCGGATAAATTCAATAATGTAATCTCTGTAATAAAAATAGTAAAAAAAAATGCAACATGAAGACTTCAGATAACAATCTAAGATCTTTAAGAAAAATATCATGTGCATGGTACACAATTTCCTTGTACTAATTAAATAAGTTCTTCATTATTTAATTTCTTTAAATATAATACAAAGCGATAACATTTGGTGGCAACAATCTGAATTGTGAAATAGCGCTTATCGTGAAATTGGCGCTCGATTCTCTTCTTTAAGGAGCAAATATTTTGTACACTATTTTGCCGGATAAATTCAATAATGTAATCTCTGTAATAAAAATAGTAAAAAAAAATGCAACATGCAGACTTCAGATAACAATCTTAGATCTTTAAGAAAAATATCATGTGCATGGTACACAATTTCCTTGTGATAATTAAATAAGTTCTTCATTATTTAATTTCTTTAAATATAATACAAAGCGATAACATTTGGTGGCAACAATCTGAATTGTGAAATAGCGCTTATCGTGAAATTGGCGCTCGATTCTCTTCTTTAAGGAGCAAATATTTTGTACACTATTTTGCCGGATAAATTCAATAATGTAATCTCTGTAATAAAAATAGTAAACAAAAATGCAACAATGCAACATGAAGACTTCAGATAACAATCTAAGATCTTTAAGAAAAATATCATGTGCATGGTACACAATTTCCTTGTAATAATTAAATATGTTCTTCATTATTTAATTTCTTTAAATATAATACAAAGCGATAACATTTGGTGGCAACAGTCTGAATTGTGAAATAGCGCTTATCGTAAATTGGCGCTGGATTCTCTTCTTTAAGGAGCAAATATTTTGTACACGATTTTGCCGGATAAATTCAATAATGTAATCTCTGTAATAAAAATAGTAAAAAAAAATGCAACATGAAGACTTCAGATAACAATCTAAGATCTTTAAGAAAAATATCATGTGCATGGTACACAATTTCCTTGTAGTAATTAAATAAGTTCTTCATTATTTAATTTCTTTAAATATAATACAAAGCGATAACATTTGGTGGCAACAATCTGAATTGTGAAATAACGCTTATCGTGAAATTGGCGCTGGATTCTCTTCTTTAAGGAGCAAATATTTTGTACACTATTTTGCCGGATAAATTCAATAATGTAATCTCTGTAATAAAAATAGTAAAAAAAAAAAAATGCAACATGAAGACTTCAGATAACAATCTAAGATCTTTAAGAAAAATATCATGAGCATGGTACACAATTTCGTTGTAATAATTAAATATGTTCTTCATTATTTAATTTCTTTAAATATAATACAAAGCGATAACATTTGGTGGCAACAATCTGAATTGCGAAATAGCGCTTATCGTGAAATTGGCGCTGGATTGTCTTCTTTAAGGAGCAAATATTTTGTACACTATTTTGCCGGATAAATTCAATAATGTAATCTCTGTAATAAAAATAGTAAAAAAAAATGCAACATGAAGACTTCAGATAACAATCTAAGATCTTTAAGAAAAATATCATGTGCATGGTACACAATTTCCTTGTAATAATTAAATATGTTCTTCATTATTTAATTTCTTTAAATATAATACAAAGCGACAACTTTTGGTGGCAACAATCTGAATTGTGAAATAACGCTTATCGTGAAATTGGCGCTGGATTCTCTTCTTTAAGGAGCAAATATTTTGTACACTATTTTGCCGGATAAATTCAATAATGTAAAGTCTGTAATAAAAATAGTAAAAAAAAATGCAACATGAAGACTTCAGATAACAATCTAAGATCTTTAAGAAAAATATCATGAGCATGGTACACAATTTCCTTGTAATAATTAAATAAGTTCTTCATTATTTAATTTCTTTAAATATAATACAAAGCGATAACATTTGGTGGCAACAGTCTGAATTGTGAAATAGCGCTTATCGTGAAATTGGCGCTGGATTCTCTTCTTTAAGGAGCAAATATTTTGTACACTATTTTGCCGGATAAATTCAATAATGTAATCTCTGTAATAAAAATAGTAAAAAAAAAAAAAATGCAACATGAAGACTTCAGATAACAATCTAAGATCTTTAAGAAAAATATCATGAGCATGGTACACAATTTCGTTGTAATAATTAAATAAGTTCTTCATTATTTAATTTCTTTAAATATAATACAAAGCGATAACATTTGGTGGCAACAATCTGAATTGCGAAATAGCGCTTATCGTGAAATTGGCGCTGGATTGTCTTCTTTAAGGAGCAAATATTTTGTACACTATTTTGCCGGATAAATTCAATAATGTAATCTCTGTAATAAAAATAGTAAAAAAAAAAAAATGCAACATGAAGACTTCAGATAACAATCTAAGATCTTTAAGAAAAATATCATGTGCATGGTACACAATTTCCTTGTAATAATTAAATATGTTCTTCATTATTTAATTTCTTTAAATATAATACAAAGCGATAACATTTGGTGGCAACAGTCTGAATTGTGAAATAGCGCTTATCGTGAAATTGGCGCTGGATTCTCTTCTTTAAGGAGCAAATATTTTGTACACTATTTTGCCGGATAAATTCAATAATGTAATCTCTGTAATAAAAATAGTAAAAAAAAAAATGCAACATGAAGACTTCAGATAACAATCTAAGATCTTTAAGAAAAATATCATGAGCATGGTACACAATTTCGTTGTAATAATTAAATAAGTTCTTCATTATTTAATTTCTTTAAATATAATACAAAGCGATAACATTTGGTGGCAACAATCTGAATTGCGAAATAGCGCTTATCGTGAAATTGGCGCTGGATTGTCTTCTTTAAGGAGCAAATATTTTGTACACTATTTTGCCGGATAAATTCAATAATGTAATCTCTGTAATAAAAATAGTAAAAAAAATGCAACATGAAGACTTCAGATAACAATCTAAGATCTTTAAGAAAAATATCATGTGCATGGTACACAATTTCCTTGTAATAATTAAATATGTTCTTCATTATTTATTTTCTTTAAATATAATACAAAGCGACAACTTTTGGTGGCAACAATCTGAATTGTGAAATAGCGCTTATCGTGAAATTGGCGCTGGATTCTCTTCTTTAAAGAGCAAATATTTTGTACACTATTTTGCCGGATAAATTCAATAATGTAATCTCTGTAATAAAAATAGTAAAAAAAAAATGCAACATGAAGACTTCAGATAACAATCTTAGATCTTTAAGAAAAATATCATGTGCATGGTACACAATTTCCTTGTGATAATTAAATAAGTTCTTCATTATTTAATTTCTTTAAATATAATACAAAGCGATAACATTTGGTGGCAACAATCTGAATTGTGAAATAGAGCTTATCGTGAAATTGGCGCTGGATTCTCTTCTTTAAGGAGAAAATATTTTGTACACTATTTTGCCGGATAAATTCAATAATGTAATCTCTGTAATAAAAATAGTAAAAAAAAAATGCAACATGAAGACTTCAGATAACAATCTAAGATCTTTAAGAAAAATATCATGTGCATGGTACACAATTTCCTTGTAATAATTAAATATGTTCTTCATTATTTAATTTCTTTAAATATAATACAAAGCGACAACATTTGGTGGCAACAATCTGAATTGTGAAATAACGCTTCTCGTGAAATTGGCGCTGGATTCTCTTCTTTAAGGAGCAAATATTTTGTACACTATTTTGCCGGATAAATTCAATAATGTAAAGTCTGTAATAAAAATAGTAAAAAAAAATGCAATATGAAGACTTCAGATAACAATCTAAGATCTTTAAGAAAAATATCATGAGCATGGTACACAATTTCCTTGTAATAATTAAATAAGTTCTTCATTATTTAATTTCTTTAAATATAATACAAAGCGATAACATTTGGTGGCAACAATCTGAATTGTGAAATAGCGCTTATCGTGAAATTGGCGCTGGATTCTCTTCTTTAAGGAGCAAATATTTTGTACACTATTTTGCCGGATAAATTCAATAATGTAATCTCTGTAATAAAAATAGTAAAAAAAAATGCAACATGAAGACTTCAGATAACAATCTAAGATCTTTAAGAAAAATATCATGTGCATGGTACACAATTTCCTTGTAGTAATTAAATAAGTTCTTCATTATTTAATTTCTTTAAATATAATACAAAGCGATAACATTTGGTGGCAACAATCTGAATTGTGAAATAACGCTTATCGTGAAATTGGCGCTGGATTCTCTTCTTTAAGGAGCAAATATTTTGTACACTATTTTGCCGGATAAATTCAATAATGTAAAGTCTGTAATAAAAATAGTAAAAAAAAAATGCAACATGAAGACTTCAGATAACAATCTAAGATCTTTAAGAAAAATATCATGAGCATGGTACACAATTTCCTTGTAATAATTAAATAAGTTCTTCATTATTTAATTTCTTTAAATATAATACAAAGCGATAACATTTGGTGGCAACAGTCTGAATTGTGATATAGCGCTTATCGTGAAATTGGCGCTGGATTCTCTTCTTTAAGGAGCAAATATTTTGTACACTATTTTGCCGGATAAATTCAATAATGTAATCACTCTAATAAAAATAGTAAAAAAAAAAATGCAACATGCAGACTTCAGATAACAATCTTAGATCTTTAAGAAAAATATCATGTGCATGGTACACAATTTCCTTGTGATAATTAAATAAGTTCTTCATTATTTAATTTCTTTAAATATAATACAAAGCGATAACATTTGGTGGCAACAATCTGAATTGTGAAATAGCGCTTATCGTGAAATTGGCGCTCGATTCTCTTCTTTAAGGAGCAAATATTTTGTACACTATTTTGCCGGATAAATTCAATAATGTAATCTCTGTAATAAAAATAGTAAACAAAAATGCAACAATGCAACATGAAGACTTCAGATAACAATCTAAGATCTTTAAGAAAAATATCATGTGCATGGTACACAATTTCCTTGTAATAATTAAATATGTTCTTCATTATTTAATTTCTTTAAATATAATACAAAGCGATAACATTTGGTGGCAACAGTCTGAATTGTGAAATAGCGCTTATCGTAAATTGGCGCTGGATTCTCTTCTTTAAGGAGCAAATATTTTGTACACGATTTTGCCGGATAAATTCAATAATGTAATCTCTGTAATAAAAATAGTAAAAAAAAATGCAACATGAAGACTTCAGATAACAATCTAAGATCTTTAAGAAAAATATCATGTGCATGGTACACAATTTCCTTGTAGTAATTAAATAAGTTCTTCATTATTTAATTTCTTTAAATATAATACAAAGCGATAACATTTGGTGGCAACAATCTGAATTGTGAAATAACGCTTATCGTGAAATTGGCGCTGGATTCTCTTCTTTAAGGAGCAAATATTTTGTACACTATTTTGCCGGATAAATTCAATAATGTAAAGTCTGTAATAAAAATAGTAAAAAAAAAATGCAACATGAAGACTTCAGATAACAATCTAAGATCTTTAAGAAAAATATCATGAGCATGGTACACAATTTCCTTGTAATAATTAAATAAGTTCTTCATTATTTAATTTCTTTAAATATAATACAAAGCGATAACATTTGGTGGCAACAGTCTGAATTGTGAAATAGCGCTTATCGTGAAATTGGCGCTGGATTGTCTTCTTTAAGGAGCAAATATTTTGTACACTATTTTGCCGGATAAATTCAATAATGTAAAGTCTGTAATAAAAATAGTAAAAAAAAATGCAACATGAAGACTTCAGATAACAACCTAAGATCTTTAAGAAAAATATCATGAGCATGGTACACAATTTCCTTGTAATAATTAAATAAGTTTTTCATTATTTAATTTCTTTAAATATAATACAAAGCGATAACATTTGGTGGCAACAATCTGAATTGTGAAATAACGCTTATCGTGAAATTGGCGCTGGATTCTCTTCTTTAAGGAGCAAATATTTTGTACACTATTTTGCCGGATAAATTCAATAATGTAAAGTCTGTAATAAAAATAGTAAAAAAAAAAATGCAACATGAAGACTTCAGATAACAATCTAAGATCTTTAAGAAAAATATCATGAGCATGGTACACAATTTCCTTGTAATAATTAAATAAGTTCTTCATTATTTAATTTCTTTAAATATAATACAAAGCGATAACATTTGGTGGCAACAGTCTGAATTGTGAAATAGCGCTTATCGTGAAATTGGCGCTGGATTCTCTTCTTTAAGGAGCAAATATTTTGTACACTATTTTGCCGGATAAATTCAATAATGTAATCTCTGTAATAAAAATAGTAAAAAAAAAAAATGCAACATGAAGACTTCAGATAACAATCTAAGATCTTTAAGAAAAATATCATGAGCATGGTACACAATTTCGTTGTAATAATTAAATAAGTTCTTCATTATTTAATTTCTTTAAATATAATACAAAGCGATAACATTTGGTGGCAACAGTCTGAATTGTGAAATAGCGCTTATCGTGAAATTGGCGCTGGATTCTCTTCTTTAAGGAGCAAATATTTTGTACACTATTTTGCCGGATAAATTCAATAATGTAATCTCTGTAATAAAAATAGTAAAAAAAAAAAATGCAACATGAAGACTTCAGATAACAATCTAAGATCTTTAAGAAAAATATCATGAGCATGGTACACAATTTCGTTGTAATAATTAAATAAGTTCTTCATTATTTAATTTCTTTAAATATAATACAAAGCGATAACATTTGGTGGCAACAATCTGAATTGCGAAATAGCGCTTATCGTGAAATTGGCGCTGGATTGTCTTCTTTAAGGAGCAAATATTTTGTACACTATTTTGCCGGATAAATTCAATAATGTAAAGTCTGTAATAAAAATAGTAAAAAAAAATGCAACATGAAGACTTCAGATAACAACCTAAGATCTTTAAGAAAAATATCATGAGCATGGTACACAATTTCCTTGTAATAATTAAATAAGTTTTTCATTATTTAATTTCTTTAAATATAATACAAAGCGATAACATTTGGTGGCAACAATCTGAATTGCGAAATAGCGCTTATCGTGAAATTGGCGCTGGATTGTCTTCTTTAAGGAGCAAATATTTTGTACACTATTTTGCCGGATAAATTCAATAATGTAATCTCTGTAATAAAAATAGTAAAAAAAATGCAACATGAAGACTTCAGATAACAATCTAAGATCTTTAAGAAAAATATCATGAGCATGGTACACAATTTCGTTGTAATAATTAAATAAGTTCTTCATTATTTAATTTCTTTAAATATAATACAAAGCGATAACATTTGGTGGCAACAATCTGAATTGCGAAATAGCGCTTATCGTGAAATTGGCGCTGGATTGTCTTCTTTAAGGAGCAAATATTTTGTACACTATTTTGCCGGATAAATTCAATAATGTAAAGTCTGTAATAAAAATAGTAAAAAAAAATGCAACATGAAGACTTCAGATAACAATCTAAGATCTTTAAGAAAAATATCATGAGCATGGTACACAATTTCGTTGTAATAATTAAATAAGTTCTTCATTATTTAATTTCTTTAAATATAATACAAAGCGATAACATTTGGTGGCAACAATCTGAATTGCGAAATAGCGCTTATCGTGAAATTGGCGCTGGATTGTCTTCTTTAAGGAGCAAATATTTTGTACACTATTTTGCCGGATAAATTCAATAATGTAATCTCTGTAATAAAAATAGTAAAAAAAATGCAACATGAAGACTTCAGATAACAATCTAAGATCTTTAAGAAAAATATCATGTGCATGGTACACAATTTCCTTGTAATAATTAAATATGTTCTTCATTAATTAATTTCTTTAAATATAATACAAAGCGACAACTTTTGGTGGCAACAATCTGAATTGTGAAATAGCGCTTATCGTGAAATTGGCGCTCGATTCTCTTCTTTAAGGAGCAAATATTTTGTACACTATTTTGCCGGATAAATTCAATAATGTAATCACTCTAATAAAAATAGTAAAAAAAAAATGCAACATGCAGACTTCAGATAACAATCTTAGATCTTTAAGAAAAATATCATGTGCATGGTACACAATTTCCTTGTGATAATTAAATAAGTTCTTCATTATTTAATTTCTTTAAATATAATACAAAGCGATAACATTTGGTGGCAACAATCTGAATTGTGAAATAGCGCTTATCGTGAAATTGGCGCTCGATTCTCTTCTTTAAGGAGCAAATATTTTGTACACTATTTTGCCGGATAAATTCAATAATGTAATCTCTGTAATAAAAATAGTAAACAAAAATGCAACAATGCAACATGAAGACTTCAGATAACAATCTAAGATCTTTAAGAAAAATATCATGTGCATGGTACACAATTTCCTTGTAATAATTAAATATGTTCTTCATTATTTAATTTCTTTAAATATAATACAAAGCGATAACATTTGGTGGCAACAGTCTGAATTGTGAAATAGCGCTTATCGTAAATTGGCGCTGGATTCTCTTCTTTAAGGAGCAAATATTTTGTACACGATTTTGCCGGATAAATTCAATAATGTAATCTCTGTAATAAAAATAGTAAAAAAAAATGCAACATGAAGACTTCAGATAACAATCTAAGATCTTTAAGAAAAATATCATGTGCATGGTACACAATTTCCTTGTAGTAATTAAATAAGTTCTTCATTATTTAATTTCTTTAAATATAATACAAAGCGATAACATTTGGTGGCAACAATCTGAATTGTGAAATAACGCTTATCGTGAAATTGGCGCTGGATTCTCTTCTTTAAGGAGCAAATATTTTGTACACTATTTTGCCGGATAAATTCAATAATGTAATCTCTGTAATAAAAATAGTAAAAAAAAAAAAATGCAACATGAAGACTTCAGATAACAATCTAAGATCTTTAAGAAAAATATCATGAGCATGGTACACAATTTCGTTGTAATAATTAAATATGTTCTTCATTATTTAATTTCTTTAAATATAATACAAAGCGATAACATTTGGTGGCAACAATCTGAATTGCGAAATAGCGCTTATCGTGAAATTGGCGCTGGATTGTCTTCTTTAAGGAGCAAATATTTTGTACACTATTTTGCCGGATAAATTCAATAATGTAATCTCTGTAATAAAAATAGTAAAAAAAAATGCAACATGAAGACTTCAGATAACAATCTAAGATCTTTAAGAAAAATATCATGTGCATGGTACACAATTTCCTTGTAATAATTAAATATGTTCTTCATTATTTAATTTCTTTAAATATAATACAAAGCGACAACTTTTGGTGGCAACAATCTGAATTGTGAAATAACGCTTATCGTGAAATTGGCGCTGGATTCTCTTCTTTAAGGAGCAAATATTTTGTACACTATTTTGCCGGATAAATTCAATAATGTAAAGTCTGTAATAAAAATAGTAAAAAAAAATGCAACATGAAGACTTCAGATAACAATCTAAGATCTTTAAGAAAAATATCATGAGCATGGTACACAATTTCCTTGTAATAATTAAATAAGTTCTTCATTATTTAATTTCTTTAAATATAATACAAAGCGATAACATTTGGTGGCAACAGTCTGAATTGTGAAATAGCGCTTATCGTGAAATTGGCGCTGGATTCTCTTCTTTAAGGAGCAAATATTTTGTACACTATTTTGCCGGATAAATTCAATAATGTAATCTCTGTAATAAAAATAGTAAAAAAAAAAAAAATGCAACATGAAGACTTCAGATAACAATCTAAGATCTTTAAGAAAAATATCATGAGCATGGTACACAATTTCGTTGTAATAATTAAATAAGTTCTTCATTATTTAATTTCTTTAAATATAATACAAAGCGATAACATTTGGTGGCAACAATCTGAATTGCGAAATAGCGCTTATCGTGAAATTGGCGCTGGATTGTCTTCTTTAAGGAGCAAATATTTTGTACACTATTTTGCCGGATAAATTCAATAATGTAATCTCTGTAATAAAAATAGTAAAAAAAATGCAACATGAAGACTTCAGATAACAATCTAAGATCTTTAAGAAAAATATCATGTGCATGGTACACAATTTCCTTGTAATAATTAAATATGTTCTTCATTATTTAATTTCTCTAAATATAATACAAAGCGACAACTTTTGGTGGCAACAATCTGAATTGTGAAATAGCGCTTATCGTGAAATTGGCGCTGGATTCTCTTCTTTAAGGAGAAAATATTTTGTACACTATTTTGCCGGATAAATTCAATAATGTAATCTCTGTAATAAAAATAGTAAAAAAAAAATGCAACATGAAGACTTCAGATAACAATCTAAGATCTTTAAGAAAAATATCATGTGCATGGTACACAATTTCCTTGTAATAATTAAATATGTTCTTCATTATTTAATTTCTTTAAATATAATACAAAGCGATAACATTTGGTGGCAACAGTCTGAATTGTGAAATAGCGCTTATCGTGAAATTGGCGCTGGATTCTCTTCTTTAAGGAGCAAATATTTTGTACACTATTTTGCCGGATAAATTCAATAATGTAATCTCTGTAATAAAAATAGTAAAAAAAAAAATGCAACATGAAGACTTCAGATAACAATCTAAGATCTTTAAGAAAAATATCATGAGCATGGTACACAATTTCGTTGTAATAATTAAATAAGTTCTTCATTATTTAATTTCTTTAAATATAATACAAAGCGATAACATTTGGTGGCAACAATCTGAATTGCGAAATAGCGCTTATCGTGAAATTGGCGCTGGATTGTCTTCTTTAAGGAGCAAATATTTTGTACACTATTTTGCCGGATAAATTCAATAATGTAATCTCTGTAATAAAAATAGTAAAAAAAATGCAACATGAAGACTTCAGATAACAATCTAAGATCTTTAAGAAAAATATCATGTGCATGGTACACAATTTCCTTGTGATAATTAAATAAGTTCTTCATTATTTAATTTCTTTAAATATAATACAAAGCGATAACATTTGGTGGCAACAATCTGAATTGTGAAATAGAGCTTATCGTGAAATTGGCGCTGGATTCTCTTCTTTAAGGAGAAAATATTTTGTACACTATTTTGCCGGATAAATTCAATAATGTAATCTCTGTAATAAAAATAGTAAAAAAAAAATGCAACATGAAGACTTCAGATAACAATCTAAGATCTTTAAGAAAAATATCATGTGCATGGTACACAATTTCCTTGTAATAATTAAATATGTTCTTCATTATTTAATTTCTTTAAATATAATACAAAGCGACAACATTTGGTGGCAACAATCTGAATTGTGAAATAACGCTTATCGTGAAATTGGCGCTGGATTCTCTTCTTTAAGGAGCAAATATTTTGTACACTATTTTGCCGGATAAATTCAATAATGTAAAGTCTGTAATAAAAATAGTAAAAAAAAATGCAATATGAAGACTTCAGATAACAATCTAAGATCTTTAAGAAAAATATCATGAGCATGGTACACAATTTCCTTGTAATAATTAAATAAGTTCTTCATTATTTAATTTCTTTAAATATAATACAAAGCGATAACATTTGGTGGCAACAATCTGAATTGTGAAATAGCGCTTATCGTGAAATTGGCGCTGGATTCTCTTCTTTAAGGAGCAAATATTTTGTACACTATTTTGCCGGATAAATTCAATAATGTAATCTCTGTAATAAAAATAGTAAAAAAAAATGCAACATGAAGACTTCAGATAACAATCTAAGATCTTTAAGAAAAATATCATGTGCATGGTACACAATTTCCTTGTAGTAATTAAATAAGTTCTTCATTATTTAATTTCTTTAAATATAATACAAAGCGATAACATTTGGTGGCAACAATGTGAATTGTGAAATAACGCTTATCGTGAAATTGGCGCTGGATTCTCTTCTTTAAGGAGCAAATATTTTGTACACTATTTTGCCGGATAAATTCAATAATGTAAAGTCTGTAATAAAAATAGTAAAAAAAAAATGCAACATGAAGACTTCAGATAACAATCTAAGATCTTTAAGAAAAATATCATGAGCATGGTACACAATTTCCTTGTAATAATTAAATAAGTTCTTCATTATTTAATTTCTTTAAATATAATACAAAGCGATAACATTTGGTGGCAACAGTCTGAATTGTGATATAGCGCTTATCGTGAAATTGGCGCTGGATTCTCTTCTTTAAGGAGCAAATATTTTGTACACTATTTTGCCGGATAAATTCAATAATGTAATCTCTGTAATAAAAATAGTAAAAAAAAAAATGCAACATGAAGACTTGAGATAACAATCTAAGATCTTTAAGAAAAATATCATGAGCATGGTACACAATTTCGTTGTAATAATTAAATAAGTTCTTCATTATTTAATTTCTTTAAATATAATACAAAGCGATAACATTTGGTGGCAACAATCTGAATTGCGAAATAGCGCTTATCGTGAAATTGGCGCTGGATTGTCTTCTTTAAGGAGCAAATATTTTGTACACTATTTTGCCGGATAAATTCAATAATGTAATCTCTGTAATAAAAATAGTAAAAAAAATGTAACATGAAGACTTCAGATAACAATCTAAGATCTTTAAGAAAAATATCATGTGCATGGTACACAATTTCCTTGTAATAATTAAATATGTTCTTCATTATTTAATTTCTTTAAATATAATACAAAGCGACAACTTTTGGTGGCAACAATCTGAATTGTGAAATAGCGCTTATCGTGAAATTGGCGCTGGATTCTCTTCTTTAAGGAGCAAATATTTTGTACACTATTTTGCCGGATAAATTCAATAATGTAATCTCTGTAATAAAAATAGTAAAAAAAAAATGCAACATGAAGACTTCAGATAACAATCTTAGATCTTTAAGAAAAATATCATGTGCATGGTACACAATTTCCTTGTAATAATTAAATATGTTCTTCATTATTTAATTTCTTTAAATATAATACAAAGCGACAACTTTTGGTGGCAACAGTCTGAATTGTGAAATAGCGCTTATCGTGAAATTGGCGCTGGATTCTCTTCTTTAAGGAGCAAATATTTTGTACACTATTTTGCCGGATAAGTTCAATAATGTAATCTCTGTAATAAAAATAGTAAAAAAAAAAAAATGCAACATGAAGACTTCAGATAACAATCTAAGATCTTTAAGAAAAATATCATGAGCATGGTACACAATTTCGTTGTAATAATTAAATAAGTTCTTCATTATTTAATTTCTTTAAATATAATACAAAGCGATAACATTTGGTGGCAACAATCTGAATTGCGAAATAGCGCTTATCGTGAAATTGGCGCTGGATTGTCTTCTTTAAGGAGCAAATATTTTGTACACTATTTTGCCGGATAAATTCAATAATGTAATCTCTCTAATAAAAATAGTAAAAAAAAAATGCAACATGAAGACTTCAGATAACAATCTAAGATCTTTAAGAAAAATATCATGTGCATGGTACACAATTTCCTTGTAATAATTAAATATGTTCTTCATTATTTAATTTCTTTAAATATAATACAAAGCGATAACATTTGGTGGCAACAGTCTGAATTGTGAAATAGCGCTTATCGTGAAATTGGCGCTGGATTCTCTTCTTTAAGGAGCAAATATTTTGTACACTATTTTGCCGGATAAATTCAATAATGTAATCTCTCTAATAAAAATAGTAAAAAAAAAAATGCAACATGAAGACTTCAGATAACAATCTAAGATCTTTAAGAAAAATATCATGTGCATGGTACACAATTTCCTTGTAATAATTAAATATGTTCTTCATTATTTAATTTCTTTAAATATAATACAAAGCGATAACATTTGGTGGCAACAGTCTGAATTGTGAAATAGCGCTTATCGTAAATTGGCGCTGGATTCTCTTCTTTAAGGAGCAAATATTTTGTACACGATTTTGCCGGATAAATTCAATAATGTAATCTCTGTAATAAAAATAGTAAAAAAAAATGCAACATGAAGACTTCAGATAACAATCTAAGATCTTTAAGAAAAATATCATGTGCATGGTACACAATTTCCTTGTAGTAATTAAATAAGTTCTTCATTATTTAATTTCTTTAAATATAATACAAAGCGATAACATTTGGTGGCAACAATCTGAATTGTGAAATAACGCTTATCGTGAAATTGGCGCTGGATTCTCTTCTTTAAGGAGCAAATATTTTGTACACTATTTTGCCGGATAAATTCAATAATGTAAAGTCTGTAATAAAAATAGTAAAAAAAAATGCAACATGAAGACTTCAGATAACAATCTAAGATCTTTAAGAAAAATATCATGAGCATGGTACACAATTTCCTTGTAATAATTAAATAAGTTCTTCATTATTTAATTTCTTTAAATATAATACAAAGCGATAACATTTGGTGGCAACAGTCTGAATTGTGAAATAGCGCTTATCGTGAAATTGGCGCTGGATTCTCTTCTTTAAGGAGCAAATATTTTGTACACTATTTTGCCGGATAAATTCAATAATGTAATCTCTGTAATAAAAATATTAAAAAAAAAAATGCAACATGAAGACTTCAGATAACAATCTAAGATCTTTAAGAAAAATATCATGAGCATGGTACACAATTTCGTTGTAATAATTAAATAAGTTCTTCATTATTTAATTTCTTTAAATATAATACAAAGCGATAACATTTGGTGGCAACAATCTGAATTGCGAAATAGCGCTTATCGTGAAATTGGCGCTGGATTGTCTTCTTTAAGGAGCAAATATTTTGTACACTATTTTGCCGGATAAATTCAATAATGTAAAGTCTGTAATAAAAATAGTAAAAAAAAATGCAACATGAAGACTTCAGATAACAATCTAAGATCTTTAAGAAAAATATCATGTGCATGGTACACAATTTCCTTGTAATAATTAAATATGTTCTTCATTAATTAATTTCTTTAAATATAATACAAAGCGACAACTTTTGGTGGCAACAATCTGAATTGTGAAATAGCGCTTATCGTGAAATTGGCGCTGGATTCTCTTCTTTAAGGAGCAAATATTTTGTACACTATTTTGCCGGATAAATTCAATAATGTAATCACTCTAATAAAAATAGTAAAAAAAAAAATGCAACATGCAGACTTCAGATAACAATCTTAGATCTTTAAGAAAAATATCATGTGCATGGTACACAATTTCCTTGTGATAATTAAATAAGTTCTTCATTATTTAATTTCTTTAAATATAATACAAAGCGATAACATTTGGTGGCAACAATCTGAATTGTGAAATAGCGCTTATCGTGAAATTGGCGCTCGATTCTCTTCTTTAAGGAGCAAATATTTTGTACACTATTTTGCCGGATAAATTCAATAATGTAATCTCTGTAATAAAAATAGTAAACAAAAATGCAACAATGCAACATGAAGACTTCAGATAACAATCTAAGATCTTTAAGAAAAATATCATGTGCATGGTACACAATTTCCTTGTAATAATTAAATATGTTCTTCATTATTTAATTTCTTTAAATATAATACAAAGCGATAACATTTGGTGGCAACAGTCTGAATTGTGAAATAGCGCTTATCGTAAATTGGCGCTGGATTCTCTTCTTTAAGGAGCAAATATTTTGTACACGATTTTGCCGGATAAATTCAATAATGTAATCTCTGTAATAAAAATAGTAAAAAAAAATGCAACATGAAGACTTCAGATAACAATCTAAGATCTTTAAGAAAAATATCATGTGCATGGTACACAATTTCCTTGTAGTAATTAAATAAGTTCTTCATTATTTAATTTCTTTAAATATAATACAAAGCGATAACATTTGGTGGCAACAATCTGAATTGTGAAATAACGCTTATCGTGAAATTGGCGCTGGATTCTCTTCTTTAAGGAGCAAATATTTTGTACACTATTTTGCCGGATAAATTCAATAATGTAAAGTCTGTAATAAAAATAGTAAAAAAAAATGCAACATGAAGACTTCAGATAACAATCTAAGATCTTTAAGAAAAATATCATGAGCATGGTACACAATTTCCTTGTAATAATTAAATAAGTTCTTCATTATTTAATTTCTTTAAATATAATACAAAGCGATAACATTTGGTGGCAACAGTCTGAATTGTGAAATAGCGCTTATCGTGAAATTGGCGCTGGATTCTCTTCTTTAAGGAGCAAATATTTTGTACACTATTTTGCCGGATAAATTCAATAATGTAATCTCTGTAATAAAAATAGTAAAAAAAAAAAAAATGCAACATGAAGACTTCAGATAACAATCTAAGATCTTTAAGAAAAATATCGTGAGCATGGTACACAATTTCGTTGTAATAATTAAATATGTTCTTCATTATTTAATTTCTTTAAATATAATACAAAGCGATAACATTTGGTGGCAACAATCTGAATTGCGAAATAGCGCTTATCGTGAAATTGGCGCTGGATTGTCTTCTTTAAGGAGCAAATATTTTGTACACTATTTTGCCGGATAAATTCAATAATGTAATCTCTGTAATAAAAATAGTAAAAAAAAATGCAACATGAAGACTTCAGATAACAATCTAAGATCTTTAAGAAAAATATCATGTGCATGGTACACAATTTCCTTGTAATAATTAAATATGTTCTTCATTATTTAATTTCTTTAAATATAATACAAAGCGACAACTTTTGGTGGCAACAATCTGAATTGTGAAAATAAAACATTTGGTGGCAACAATCTGAATTGCGAAATAGCGCTTATCGTGAAATTGGCGCTGGATTGTCTTCTTTAAGGAGCAAATATTTTGTACACTATTTTGCCGGATAAATTCAATAATGTAATCTCTGTAATAAAAATAGTAAAAAAAAATGCAACATGAAGACTTCAGATAACAATCTAAGATCTTTAAGAAAAATATCATGTGCATGGTACACAATTTCCTTGTAATAATTAAATATGTTCTTCATTATTTAATTTCTTTAAATATAATACAAAGCGACAACTTTTGGTGGCAACAATCTGAATTGTGAAAATAAAAAATAACAATCTGAATTGTGAAATAACGCTTATCGTGAAATTGGCGCTGGATTCTCTTCTTTAAGGAGCAAATATTTTGTACACTATTTTGCCGGATAAATTCAATAATGTAAAGTCTGTAATAAAAATAGTAAAAAAAAATGCAACATGAAGACTTCAGATAACAATCTAAGATCTTTAAGAAAAATATCATGAGCATGGTACACAATTTCCTTGTAATAATTAAATAAGTTCTTCATTATTTAATTTCTTTAAATATAATACAAAGCGATAACATTTGGTGGCAACAGTCTGAATTGTGAAATAGCGCTTATCGTGAAATTGGCGCTGGATTCTCTTCTTTAAGGAGCAAATATTTTGTACACTATTTTGCCGGATAAATTCAATAATGTAATCTCTGTAATAAAAATAGTAAAAAAAAAAAATGCAACATGAAGACTTCAGATAACAATCTAAGATCTTTAAGAAAAATATCATGAGCATGGTACACAATTTCGTTGTAATAATTAAATAAGTTCTTCATTATTTAATTTCTTTAAATATAATACAAAGCGATAACATTTGGTGGCAACAATCTGAATTGCGAAATAGCGCTTATCGTGAAATTGGCGCTGGATTGTCTTCTTTAAGGAGCAAATATTTTGTACACTATTTTGCCGGATAAATTCAATAATGTAATCTCTGTAATAAAAATAGTAAAAAAAATGCAACATGAAGACTTCAGATAACAATCTAAGATCTTTAAGAAAAATATCATGTGCATGGTACACAATTTCCTTGTAATAATTAAATATGTTCTTCATTATTTAATTTCTTTAAATATAATACAAAGCGACAACTTTTGGTGGCAACAATCTGAATTGTGAAATAGGGCTTATCGTGAAATTGGCGCTGGATTCTCTTCTTTAAGGAGCAAATATTTTGTACACTATTTTGCCGGATAAATTCAATAATGTAATCTCTGTAATAAAAATAGTAAAAAAAAAATGCAACATGAAGACTTCAGATAACAATCTTAGATCTTTAAGAAAAATATCATGTGCATGGTACACAATTTCCTTGTGATAATTAAATAAGTTCTTCATTATTTAATTTCTTTAAATATAATACAAAGCGATAACATTTGGTGGCAACAATCTGAATTGTGAAATAGCGCTTATCGTGAAATTGGCGCTGGATTCTCTTCTTTAAGGAGAAAATATTTTGTACACTATTTTGCCGGATAAATTCAATAATGTAATCTCTGTAATAAAAATAGTAAAAAAAAAATGCAACATGAAGACTTCAGATAACAATCTAAGATCTTTAAGAAAAATATCATGTGCATGGTACACAATTTCCTTGTAATAATTAAATATGTTCTTCATTATTTAATTTCTTTAAATATAATACAAAGCGATAACATTTGGTGGCAACAGTCTGAATTGTGAAATAGCGCTTATCGTGAAATTGGCGCTGGATTCTCTTCTTTAAGGAGCAAATATTTTGTACACTATTTTGCCGGATAAATTCAATAATGTAATCTCTGTAATAAAAATAGTAAAAAAAAAATGCAACATGAAGACTTCAGATAACAATCTAAGATCTTTAAGAAAAATATCATGAGCATGGTACACAATTTCGTTGTAATAATTAAATAAGTTCTTCATTATTTAATTTCTTTAAATATAATACAAAGCGATAACATTTGGTGGCAACAATCTGAATTGCGAAATAGCGCTTATCGTGAAATTGGCGCTGGATTGTCTTCTTTAAGGAGCAAATATTTTGTACACTATTTTGCCGGATAAATTCAATAATGTAATCTCTGTAATAAAAATAGTAAAAAAAATGCAACATGAAGACTTCAGATAACAATCTAAGATCTTTAAGAAAAATATCATGTGCATGGTACACAATTTCCTTGTAATAATTAAATATGTTCTTCATTATTTAATTTCTTTAAATATAATACAAAGCGACAACTTTTGGTGGCAACAATCTGAATTGTGAAATAGCGCTTATCGTGAAATTGGCGCTGGATTCTCTTCTTTAAGGAGCAAATATTTTGTACACTATTTTGCCGGATAAATTCAATAATGTAATCTCTGTAATAAAAATAGTAAAAAAAAAATGCAACATGAAGACTTCAGATAACAATCTTAGATCTTTAAGAAAAATATCATGTGCATGGTACACAATTTCCTTGTAATAATTAAATAAGTTCTTCATTATTTAATTTCTTTAAATATAATACAAAGCGATAACATTTGGTGGCAACAATCTGAATTGTGAAATAGCGCTTATCGTGAAATTGGCGCTGGATTCTCTTCTTTAAGGAGCAAATATTTTGTACACTATTTTGCCGGATAAATTCAATAATGTAATCTCTGTAATAAAAATAGTAAAAAAAAATGCAACATGAAGACTTCAGATAAAAATCTAAGATCTTTAAGAAAAATATCATGTGCATGGTACACAATTTCCTTGTAGTAATTAAATAAGTTCTTCATTATTTAATTTCTTTAAATATAATACAAAGCGATAACATTTGGTGGCAACAATCTGAATTGTGAAATAACGCTTATCGTGAAATTGGCGCTGGATTCTCTTCTTTAAGGAGCAAATATTTTGTACACTATTTTGCCGGATAAATTCAATAATGTAAAGTCTGTAATAAAAATAGTAAAAAAAAAATGCAACATGAAGACTTCAGATAACAATCTAAGATCTTTAAGAAAAATATCATGAGCATGGTACACAATTTCCTTGTAATAATTAAATAAGTTCTTCATTATTCAATTTCTTTAAATATAATACAAAGCGATAACATTTGGTGGCAACAGTGTGAATTGTGATATAGCGCTTATCGTGAAATTGGCGCTGGATTCTCTTCTTTAAGGAGCAAATATTTTGTACACTATTTTGCCGGATAAATTCAATAATGTAATCTCTGTAATAAAAATAGTAAAAAAAAAAATGCAACATGAAGACTTCAGATAACAATCTAAGATCTTTAAGAAAAATATCATGAGCATGGTACACAATTTCGTTGTAATAATTAAATAAGTTCTTCATTATTTAATTTCTTTAAATATAATACAAAGCGATAACATTTGGTGGCAACAATCTGAATTGCGAAATAGCGCTTATCGTGAAATTGGCGCTGGATTGTCTTCTTTAAGGAGCAAATATTTTGTACACTATTTTGCCGGATAAATTCAATAATGTAATCTCTGTAATAAAAATAGTAAAAAAAATGCAACATGAAGACTTCAGATAACAATCTAAGATCTTTAAGAAAAATATCATGTGCATGGTACACAATTTCCTTGTAATAATTAAATATGTTCTTCATTATTTAATTTCTTTAAATTTAATACAAAGCGACAACTTTTGGTGGCAACAATCTGAATTGTGAAATAGCGCTTATCGTGAAATTGGCGCTGGATTCTCTTCTTTAAGGAGCAAATATTTTGTACACTATTTTGCCGGATAAATTCAATAATGTAATCTCTGTAATAAAAATAGTAAAAAAAAAATGCAACATGAAGACTTCAGATAACAATCTTAGATCTTTAAGAAAAATATCATGTGCATGGTACACAATTTCCTTGTAATAATTAAATAAGTTCTTCATTATTTAATTTCTTTAAATATAATACAAAGCGATAACATTTGGTGGCAACAATCTGAATTGTGAAATAGCGCTTATCGTGAAATTGGCGCTGGATTCTCTTCTTTAAGGAGCAAATATTTTGTACACTATTTTGCCGGATAAATTCAATAATGTAATCTCTGTAATAAAAATAGTAAAAAAAAATGCAACATGAAGACTTCAGATAACAATCTAAGATCTTTAAGAAAAATATCATGTGCATGGTACACAATTTCCTTGTAGTAATTAAATAAGTTCTTCATTATTTAATTTCTTTAAATATAATACAAAGCGATAACATTTGGTGGCAACAATCTGAATTGTGAAATAACGCTTATCGTGAAATTGGCGCTGGATTCTCTTCTTTAAGGAGCAAATATTTTGAACACTATTTTGCCGGATAAATTCAATAATGTAAAGTCTGTAATAAAAATAGTAAAAAAAAAATGCAACATGAAGACTTCAGATAACAATCTAAGATCTTTAAGAAAAATATCATGAGCATGGTACACAATTTCCTTGTAATAATTAAATAAGTTCTTCATTATTCAATTTCTTTAAATATAATACAAAGCGATAACATTTGGTGGCAACAGTGTGAATTGTGATATAGCGCTTATCGTGAAATTGGCGCTGGATTCTCTTCTTTAAGGAGCAAATATTTTGTACACTATTTTGCCGGATAAATTCAATAATGTAATCTCTGTAATTAAAATAGTAAAAAAAAAAAAATGCAACATGAAGACTTCAGATAACAATCTAAGATCTTTAAGAAAAATATCATGAGCATGGTACACAATTTCGTTGTAATAATTAAATAAGTTCTTCATTATTTAATTTCTTTAAATATAATACAAAGCGATAACATTTGGTGGCAACAATCTGAATTGCGAAATAGCGCTTATCGTGAAATTGGCGCTGGATTGTCTTCTTTAAGGAGCAAATATTTTGTACACTATTTTGCCGGATAAATTCAATAATGTAATCTCTGTAATAAAAATAGTAAAAAAAATGTAACATGAAGACTTCAGATAACAATCTAAGATCTTTAAGAAAAATATCATGTGCATGGTACACAATTTCCTTGTAATAATTAAATATGTTCTTCATTATTTAATTTCTTTAAATATAATACAAAGCGACAACTTTTGGTGGCAACAATCTGAATTGTGAAATAGCGCTTATCGTGAAATTGGCGCTGGAATCTCTTCTTTAAGGAGCAAATATTTTGTACACTATTTTGCCGGATAAATTCAATAATGTAATCTCTGTAATAAAAATAGTAAAAAAAAATGCAACATGAAGACTTCAGATAACAATCTTAGATCTTTAAGAAAAATATCATGTGCATGGTACACAATTTCCTTGTGATAATTAAATAAGTTCTTCATTATTTAATTTCTTTAAATATAATAAAAAGCGATAACATTTGGTGGCAACAATCTGAATTGTGAAATAGCGCTTATCGTGAAATTGGCGCTGGATTCTCTTCTTTAAGGAGCAAATATTTTGTACACTATTTTGCCGGATAAATTCAATAATGTAATCTCTGTAATAAAAATAGTAAAAAAAAATGCAACATGAAGACTTCAGATAACAATCTAAGATCTTTAAGAAAAATATCATGTGCATGGTACACAATTTCCTTGTAATAATTAAATATGTTCTTCATTATTTAATTTCTTTAAATATAATACAAAGCGACAACTTTTGGTGGCAACAATCTGAATTGTGAAATAGCGCTTATCGTGAAATTGGCGCTGGATTCTCTTCTTTAAGGAGCAAATATTTTGTACACTATTTTGCCGGATAAATTCAATAATGTAATCTCTGTAATAAAAATAGTAAAAAAAAATGCAACAATGCAACATGAAGACTTCAGATAACAATCTAAGATCTTTAAGAAAAATATCATGAGCATGGTACACAATTTCGTTGTAATAATTAAATAAGTTCTTCATTATTTAATTTCTTTAAATATAATACAAAGCGATAAAATTTGGTGGCAACAATCTGAATTGTGAAATAGCGCTTATCCTGAAATTGGCGCTGGATTCTCTTCTTTAGGGAGCAAATATTTTGTACACTATTTTGCCGGATAAATTCAATAATGTAATCTCTGTAATAAAAATAGTAAAAAAAAATGCAAAATGAACACTTCAGATAACAATCTAAGATCTTTAAGAAAAATATCATGTGCATGGTACACAATTTCCTTGTAATAATTAAATATGTTCTTCGTTATTTAATTTCTTTAAATATAATACAAAGCGACAAATTTTGGTGGCAACAATCTGAATTGTGAAATAGCGCTTATCGTGAAATTGGCGCTGGATTCTCTTCTTTAAGGAGCAAATATTTTGTACACTATTTTGCCGGATAAATTCAATAATGTAATCTCTGTAATAAAAATAGTAAAAAAAAATGCAACAATGCAACATGAAGACTTCAGATAACAATCTAAGATCTTTAAGAAAAATATCATGAGCATGGTACACAATTTCGTTGTAATAATTAAATAAGTTCTTCATTATTTAATTTCTTTAAATATAATACAAAGCGATAACATTTGGTGGCAACAATCTGAATTGTGAAATAGCGCTTATCCTGAAATTGGCGCTGGATTCTCTTCTTTAGGGAGCAAATATTTTGTACACTATTTTGCCGGATAAATTCAATAATGTAATCTCTGTAATAAAAATAGTAAAAAAAAATGCAAAATGAACACTTCAGATAACAATCTAAGATCTTTAAGAAAAATATCATGTGCATGGTACACAATTTCCTTGTAATAATTAAATATGTTCTTCATTATTTAATTTCTTTAAATATAATACAAAGCGACAACTTTTGGTGGCAACAATCTGAATTGTGAAATAGCGCTTATCGTGGAATTGGCGCTGGATTCTCTTCTTTAAGGAGCAAATATTTTGTACACTATTTTGCCGGATAAATTCAATAATGTAATCTCTGTAATAAAAATAGTAAAAAAAAATGCAACATGAAGACTTCAGATAACAATCTTAGATCTTTAAGAAAAATATCATGTGCATGGTACACAATTTCCTTGTGATAATTAAATAAGTTCTTCATTATTTAATTTCTTTAAATATAATACAAAGCGAAAACATTTGGTGGCAACAATCTGAATTGTGAAATAGCGCTTATCGTGAAATTGGCGCTGGATTCTCTTCTTTAAGGAGCAAATATTTTGTACACTATTTTGCCGGATAAATTCAATAATGTAATCTCTGTAATAAAAATAGTAAAAAAAAATGCAACATGAAGACTTCAGATAACAATCTAAGATCTTTAAGAAAAATATCATGTGCATGGTACACAATTTCCTTGTAATAATTAAATAAGTTCTTCATTATTTAATTTCTTTAAATATAATACAAAGCGATAACATTTGGTGGCAACAATCTGAATTGTGAAATAGCGCTTATCGTGAAATTGGCGCTCGATTCTCTTCTTTAAGGAGCAAATATTTTGTACACTATTTTGCCGGATAAATTCAATAATGTAATCTCTGTAATAAAAATAGTAAACAAAAATGCAACAATGAAACATGAAGACTTCAGATAACAATCTAAGATCTTTAAGAAAAATATCATGTGCATGGTACACAATTTCCTTGTAATAATTAAATAAGTTCTTTATTATTTAAATTCTTTAAATATAATACAAAGCGATAACATTTGGTGGCAACAATCTGAATTGTGAAATAGCGCTTATCGTGAAATTGGCGCTGGATTCTCTTCTTTAAGGAGCAAATATTTTGTACACTATTTTGCCGGATAAATTCAATAATGTAATCTCTGTAATAAAAATAGTAAAAAAAAATGCAACATGAAGACTTCAGATAACAATCTAAGATCTTTAAGAAAAATATCATGTGCATGGTACACAATTTCCTTGTAGTAATTAAATAAGTTCTTCATTATTTAATTCCTTTAAATATAATACAAAGCGATAACATTTGGTGGCAACAATCTGAATTGTGAAATAGCGCTTATCGTGAAATTGGCGCTGGATTCTCTTCTTTAAGGAGCAAATATTTTGTACACTATTTTGCCGGATAAATTCAATAATGTAATCTCTGTAATAAAAATAGTAAAAAAAAATGCAACATGAAGACTTCAGATAACAATCTAAGATCTTTAAGAAAAATATCATGTGCATGGTACACAATTTCCTTGTAATAATTAAATAAGTTCTTCATTATTTAATTTCTTTAAATATAATACAAAGCGATAACATTTGGTGGCAACAATCTGAATTGTGAAATAGCGCTTATCGTGAAATTGGCGCTCGATTCTCTTCTTTAAGGAGCAAATATTTTGTACACTATTTTGCCGGATAAATTCAATAATGTAATCTCTGTAATAAAAATAGTAAACAAAAATGCAACAATGCAACATGAAGACTTCAGATAACAATCTAAGATCTTTAAGAAAAATATCATGAGCATGGTACACAATTTCGTTGTAATAATTAAATAAGTTCTTCATTATTTAATTTCTTTAAATATAATACAAAGCGATAACATTTGGTGGCAACAATCTGAATTGTGAAATAGCGCTTATCCTGAAATTGGCGCTGGATTCTCTTCTTTAGGGAGCAAATATTTTGTACACTATTTTGCCGGATAAATTCAATAATGTAATCTCTGTAATAAAAATAGTAAAAAAAAATGCAAAATGAACACTTCAGATAACAATCTAAGATCTTTAAGAAAAATATCATGTGCATGGTACACAATTTCCTTGTAATAATTAAATATGTTCTTCATTATTTAATTTCTTTAAATATAATACAAAGCGACAACTTTTGGTGGCAACAATCTGAATTGTGAAATAGCGCTTATCGTGAAATTGGCGCTGGATTCTCTTCTTTAAGGAGCAAATATTTTGTACACTATTTTGCCGGATAAATTCAATAATGTAATCTCTGTAATAAAAATAGTAAAAAAAAATGCAACATGAAGACTTCAGATAACATTCTTAGAGCTTTAAGAAAAATATCATGTGCATGGTACACAATTTCCTTGTGATAATTAAATAGGTTCTTCATTATTTAATTTCTTTAAATATAATACAAAGCGATAACATTTGGTGGCAACAATCTGAATTGTGAAATAGCGCTTATCGTGAAATTGGCGCTGGATTCTCTTCTTTAAGGAGCAAATATTTTGTACACTATTTTGCCGGATAAATTCAATAATGTAATCTCTGTAATAAAAATAGTAAAAAAAAAATGCAACATGAAGACTTCAGATAACAATCTAAGATCTTTAAGAAAAATATCATGTGCATGGTACACAATTTCCTTGTAATAATTAAATAAGTTCTTCATTATTTAATTTCTTTAAATATAATACAAAGAGATAACATTTGGTGGCAACAATCTGAATTGTGAAATAGCGCTTATCGTGAAATTGGCGCTCGATTCTCTTCTTTAAGGAGCAAATATTTTGTACACTATTTTGCCGGATAAATTCAATAATGTAATCTCTGTAATAAAAATAGTAAACAAAAATGCAACAATGCAACATGAAGACTTCAGATAACAATCTAAGATCTTTAAGAAAAATATCATGTGCATGGTACACAATTTCCTTGTAATAATTAAATAAGTTCTTCATTATTTGAATTCTTTAAATATAATACAAAGCGATAACATTTGGTGGCAACAATCTGAATTGTGAAATAGCGCTTATCGTGAAATTGGCGCTGGATTCTCTTCTTTAAGGAGCAAATATTTTGTACACTATTTTGCCGGATAAATTCAATAATGTAATCTCTGTAATAAAAATAGTAAAAAAAAATGCAACATGAAGACTTCAGATAACAATCTAAGATCTTTAAGAAAAATATCATGTGCATGGTACACAATTTCCTTGTAGTAATTAAATAAGTTCTTCATTATTTAATTCCTTTAAATATAATACAAAGCGATAACATTTGGTGGCA
This sequence comes from Stegodyphus dumicola, assembly GCF_044657685.1. NCBI lineage: Eukaryota > Metazoa > Arthropoda > Arachnida > Araneae > Eresidae > Stegodyphus > Stegodyphus dumicola. The sequence goes on from NC_140769.1 coordinate 138,000,449, forward strand.
ACAGTCTGAATTGTGAAATAGCGCTTATCGTGAAATTGGCGCTGGATTCTCTTCTTTAAGGAGCAAATATTTTGTACACTATTTTGCCGGATAAATTCAATAATGTAATCTCTGTAATAAAAATAGTAAAAAAAAATGCAACATGAAGACTTCAGATAACAATCTAAGATCTTTAAGAAAAATATCATGTGCATAGTACACAATTTCCTTGTAGTAATTAAATAAGTTCTTCATTATTTAATTTCTTTAAATATAATACAAAGCGATAACATTTGGTGGCAACAATCTGAATTGTGAAATAGCGCTTATCGTGAAATTGGCGCTGGATTGTCTTCTTTAAGGAGCAAATATTTTGTACACTATTTTGCCGGATAAATTCAATAATATAATCTCTGTAATAAAAATAGTAAAAAAAAATGCAACATGAAGAATTCAGATAACAATCTAAGATCTTTAAGAAAAATATCATGTGCATAGTACACAATTTCCTTGTAGTAATTAAATAAGTTCTTCATTATTTAATTTCTTTAAATATAATACAAAGCGATAACATTTGGTGGCAACAATCTGAATTGTGAAATAGCGCTTATCGTGAAATTGGCGCTGGATTGTCTTCTTTAAGGAGCAAATATTTTGTACACTACTTTGCCGGATAAATTCAATAATGTAATCTCTGTAATAAAAATAGTAAAAAAAATGCAACATGAAGACTTCAGATAACAATCTAAGATCTTTAAGAAAAATATCATGTGCGTAGTACACAATTTCCTTGTAGTAATTAAATAAGTTCTTCATTATTTAATTTCTTTAAATATAATACAAAGCGATAACATTTGGTGGCAACAATCTGAATTGTGAAATAGCGCTTATCGTGAAATTGGCGCTGGATTGTCTTCTTTAAGGAGCAAATATTTTGTACACTATTTTGCCGGATAAATTCAATAATATAATATCTGTAATAAAAATAGTAAAAAAAAATGCAACATGAAGAATTCAGATAACAATCTAAGATCTTTGAGAAAAATATCTTGTGCATGGTATACAATTTCCTTGTAATAATTAAATAAGTTCTTCATTATTTAATTTCTTTAAATATAATACAAAGCGATAACATTTGGTGGCAACAGTCTGAATTGCGAAATAGCGCTTATCGTGAAATTGGCGCTGGATTCTCTTCTTTAAGGAGCAGATATTTTGTACACTATTTTGCCGGATAAATTCAATAATGTAATCTCTGTAATAAAAATAGTAAAAAAAATGCAACATGAAGACTTCAGATAACAATCTAAGATCTTTAAGAAAAATATCATGTGCATGGTACACAATTTCCTTGTAATAATTAAATAAGTTCTTCATTATTTAATTTCTTTAAATATAATACAAAGCGATAACATTTGGTGGCAACAATCTGAATTGTGAAATAGCGCTTATCGTGAAATTGGCGCTCGATTCTCTTCTTTAAGGAGCAAATATTTTGTACACTATTTTGCCGGATAAATTCAATAATGTAATCTCTGTAATAAAAATAGTAAACAAAAATGCAACAATGCAACATGAAGACTTCAGATAACAATCTAAGATCTTTAAGAAAAATATCATGAGCATGGTACACAATTTCGTTGTAATAATTAAATAAGTTCTTCATTATTTAATTTCTTTAAATATAATACAAAGCGATAACATTTGGTGGCAACAATCTGAATTGTGAAATAGCGCTTATCCTGAAATTGGCGCTGGATTCTCTTCTTTAGGGAGCAAATATTTTGTACACTATTTTGCCGGATAAATTCAATAATGTAATCTCTGTAATAAAAATAGTAAAAAAAAATGCAAAATGAACACTTCAGATAACAATCTAAGATCTTTAAGAAAAATATCATGTGCATGGTACACAATTTCCTTGTAATAATTAAATATGTTCTTCATTATTTAATTTCTTTAAATATAATACAAAGCGACAACTTTTGGTGGCAACAATCTGAATTGTGAAATAGCGCTTATCGTGAAATTGGCGCTGGATTCTCTTCTTTAAGGAGCAAATATTTTGTACACTATTTTGCCGGATAAATTCAATAATGTAATCTCTGTAATAAAAATAGTAAAAAAAAATGCAACATGAAGACTTCAGATAACAATCTTAGAGCTTTAAGAAAAATATCATGTGCATGGTACACAATTTCCTTGTGATAATTAAATAGGTTCTTCATTATTTAATTTCTTTAAATATAATACAAAGCGATAACATTTGGTGGCAACAATCTGAATTGTGAAATAGCGCTTATCGTGAAATTGGCGCTGGATTCTCTTCTTTAAGGAGCAAATATTTTGTACACTATTTTGCCGGATAAATTCAATAATGTAATCTCTGTAATAAAAATAGTAAAAAAAAAATGCAACATGAAGACTTCAGATAACAATCTAAGATCTTTAAGAAAAATATCATGTGCATGGTACACAATTTCCTTGTAATAATTAAATAAGTTCTTCATTATTTAATTTCTTTAAATATAATACAAAGAGATAACATTTGGTGGCAACAATCTGAATTGTGAAATAGCGCTTATCGTGAAATTGGCGCTCGATTCTCTTCTTTAAGGAGCAAATATTTTGTACACTATTTTGCCGGATAAATTCAATAATGTAATCTCTGTAATAAAAATAGTAAACAAAAATGCAACAATGCAACATGAAGACTTCAGATAACAATCTAAGATCTTTAAGAAAAATATCATGTGCATGGTACACAATTTCCTTGTAATAATTAAATAAGTTCTTCATTATTTGAATTCTTTAAATATAATACAAAGAGATAACATTTGGTGGCAACAATCTGAATTGTGAAATAGCGCTTATCGTGAAATTGGCGCTGGATTCTCTTCTTTAAGGAGCAAATATTTTGTACACTATTTTGCCGGATAAATTCAATAATGTAATCTCTGTAATAAAAATAGTAAAAAAAAATGCAACATGAAGACTTCAGATAACAATCTAAGATCTTTAAGAAAAATATCATGTGCATGGTACACAATTTCCTTGTAGTAATTAAATAAGTTCTTCATTATTTAATTCCTTTAAATATAATACAAAGCGATAACATTTGGTGGCAACAGTCTGAATTGTGAAATAGCGCTTATCGTGAAATTGGCGCTGGATTCTCTTCTTTAAGGAGCAAATATTTTGTACACTATTTTGCCGGATAAATTCAATAATGTAATCTCTGTAATAAAAATAGTAAAAAAAAATGCAACATGAAGACTTCAGATAACAATCTAAGATCTTTAAGAAAAATATCATGTGCATAGTACACAATTTCCTTGTAGTAATTAAATAAGTTCTTCATTATTTAATTTCTTTAAATATAATACAAAGCGATAACATTTGGTGGCAACAATCTGAATTGTGAAATAGCGCTTATCGTGAAATTGGCGCTGGATTGTCTTCTTTAAGGAGCAAATATTTTGTACACTATTTTGCCGGATAAATTCAATAATATAATCTCTGTAATAAAAATAGTAAAAAAAAATGCAACATGAAGAATTCAGATAACAATCTAAGATCTTTAAGAAAAATATCATGTGCATAGTACACAATTTCCTTGTAGTAATTAAATAAGTTCTTCATTATTTAATTTCTTTAAATATAATACAAAGCGATAACATTTGGTGGCAACAATCTGAATTGTGAAATAGCGCTTATCGTGAAATTGGCGCTGGATTGTCTTCTTTAAGGAGCAAATATTTTGTACACTACTTTGCCGGATAAATTCAATAATGTAATCTCTGTAATAAAAATAGTAAAAAAAATGCAACATGAAGACTTCAGATAACAATCTAAGATCTTTAAGAAAAATATCATGTGCGTAGTACACAATTTCCTTGTAGTAATTAAATAAGTTCTTCATTATTTAATTTCTTTAAATATAATACAAAGCGATAACATTTGGTGGCAACAATCTGAATTGTGAAATAGCGCTTATCGTGAAATTGGCGCTGGATTGTCTTCTTTAAGGAGCAAATATTTTGTACACTATTTTGCCGGATAAATTCAATAATATAATATCTGTAATAAAAATAGTAAAAAAAAATGCAACATGAAGAATTCAGATAACAATCTAAGATCTTTGAGAAAAATATCTTGTGCATGGTATACAATTTCCTTGTAATAATTAAATAAGTTCTTCATTATTTAATTTCTTTAAATATAATACAAAGCGATAACATTTGGTGGCAACAGTCTGAATTGTGAAATAGCGCTTATCGTGAAATTGGCGCTGGATTCTCTTCTTTAAGGAGCAGATATTTTGTACACTATTTTGCCGGATAAATTCAATAATGTAATCTCTGTAATAAAAATAGTAAAAAAAATGCAACATGAAGACTTCAGATAACAATCTAAGATCTTTAAGAAAAATATCATGTGCATGGTACACAATTTCCTTGTAATAATTAAATATGTTCTTCATTATTTAATTTCTTTAAATATAATACAAAGCGATAACATTTGGTGGCAACAATCTGAATTGTGAAATAGCGCTTATCGTGAAATTGGCGCTGGATTCTCTTCTTTAAGGAGCAAATATTTTGTACACTATTTTGCCGGATAAATTCAATAATGTAATCTCTGTAATAAAAATAGTAAAAAAAAAAATGCAACATGAAGACTTCAGATAACAATCTAAGATCTTTAAGAAAAATATCATGTGCATGGTACACAATTTCCTTGTAATAATTAAATATGTTCTTCATTATTTAATTTCTTTAAATATAATACAAAGCGACAACATTTGGTGGCAACAATCTGAATTGTGAAATAACGCTTATCGTGAAATTGGCGCTGGATTCTCTTCTTTAAGGAGCAAATATTTTGTACACTATTTTGCCGGATAAATTCAATAATGTAAAGTCTGTAATAAAAATAGTAAAAAAAAATGCAATATGAAGACTTCAGATAACAATCTAAGATCTTTAAGAAAAATATCATGAGCATGGTACACAATTTCCTTGTAATAATTAAATAAGTTCTTCATTATTTAATTTCTTTAAATATAATACAAAGCGATAACATTTGGTGGCAACAATCTGAATTGTGAAATAGCGCTTATCGTGAAATTGGCGCTGGATTCTCTTCTTTAAGGAGCAAATATTTTGTACACTATTTTGCCGGATAAATTCAATAATGTAATCTCTGTAATAAAAATAGTAAAAAAAAATGCAACATGAAGACTTCAGATAACAATCTAAGATCTTTAAGAAAAATATCATGTGCATGGTACACAATTTCCTTGTAGTAATTAAATAAGTTCTTCATTATTTAATTTCTTTAAATATAATACAAAGCGATAACATTTGGTGGCAACAATCTGAATTGTGAAATAACGCTTATCGTGAAATTGGCGCTGGATTCTCTTCTTTAAGGAGCAAATATTTTGTACACTATTTTGCCGGATAAATTCAATAATGTAAAGTCTGTAATAAAAATAGTAAAAAAAAATGCAACATGAAGACTTCAGATAACAATCTAAGATCTTTAAGAAAAATATCATGAGCATGGTACACAATTTCCTTGTAATAATTAAATAAGTTCTTCATTATTTAATTTCTTTAAATATAATACAAAGCGATAACATTTGGTGGCAACAGTCTGAATTGTGAAATAGCGCTTATCGTGAAATTGGCGCTGGATTCTCTTCTTTAAGGAGCAAATATTTTGTACACTATTTTGCCGGATAAATTCAATAATGTAATCTCTGTAATAAAAATAGTAAAAAAAAAATGCAACATGAAGACTTCAGATAACAATCTAAGATCTTTAAGAAAAATATCATGAGCATGGTACACAATTTCCTTGTAATAATTAAATATGTTCTTCATTATTTAATTTCTTTAAATATAATACAAAGCGACAACTTTTGGTGGCAACAATCTGAATTGTGAAATAGCGCTTATCGTGAAATTGGCGCTGGATTCTCTTCTTTAAGGAGCAAATATTTTGTACACTATTTTGCCGGATAAATTCAATAATGTAATCTCTGTAATAAAAATAGTAAAAAAAAATGCAACATGAAGACTTCAGATAACAATCTAAGATCTTTAAGAAAAATATCATGTGCATGGTACACAATTTCCTTGTAATAATTAAATATGTTCTTCATTATTTAATTTCTTTAAATATAATACAAAGCGACAACTTTTGGTGGCAACAATCTGAATTGTGAAATAGCGCTTATCGTGAAATTGGCGCTGGATTCTCTTCTTTAAGGAGCAAATATTTTGTACACTATTTTGCCGGATAAATTCAATAATGTAATCTCGGTAATAAAAATAGTAAAAAAAAATGCAACAATGCAACATGAAGACTTCAGATAACAATCTAAGATCTTTAAGAAAAATATCATGAGCATAGTACACAATTTCGTTGTAATAATTAAATAAGTTCTTCATTATTTAATTTCTTTAAATATAATACAAAGCGATAACATTTGGTGGCAACAATCTGAATTGCGAAATAGCGCTTATCGTGAAATTGGCGCTGGATTGTCTTCTTTAAGGAGCAAATATTTTGTACACTATTTTGCCGGATAAATTCAATAATGTAATCTCTGTAATAAAAATAGTAAAAAAAAATGCAACATGAAGACTTCAGATAACAATCTAAGATCTTTAAGAAAAATATCATGTGCATGGTACACAATTTCCTTGTAATAATTAAATATGTTCTTCATTATTTAATTTCTTTAAATATAATACAAAGCGACAACTTTTGGTGGCAACAATCTGAATTGTGAAATAGCGCTTATCGTGAAATTGGCGCTGGATTCTCTTCTTTAAGGAGCAAATATTTTGTACACTATTTTGCCGGATAAATTCAATAATGTAATCTCTGTAATAAAAATAGTAAACAAAAATGCAACAATGCAACATGAAGACTTCAGATAACAATCTAAGATCTTTAAGAAAAATATCATGTGCATGGTACACAATTTCCTTGTAATAATTAAATAAGTTCTTCATTATTTGAATTCTTTAAATATAATACAAAGAGATAACATTTGGTGGCAACAATCTGAATTGTGAAATAGCGCTTATCGTGAAATTGGCGCTGGATTCTCTTCTTTAAGGAGCAAATATTTTGTACACTATTTTGCCGGATAAATTCAATAATGTAATCTCTGTAATAAAAATAGTAAAAAAAAATGCAACATGAAGACTTCAGATAACAATCTAAGATCTTTAAGAAAAATATCATGTGCATGGTACACAATTTCCTTGTAGTAATTAAATAAGTTCTTCATTATTTAATTCCTTTAAATATAATACAAAGCGATAACATTTGGTGGCAACAGTCTGAATTGTGAAATAGCGCTTATCGTGAAATTGGCGCTGGATTCTCTTCTTTAAGGAGCAAATATTTTGTACACTATTTTGCCGGATAAATTCAATACTGTAATCTCTGTAATAAAAATAGTAAAAAAAAATGCAACATGAAGACTTCAGATAACAATCTAAGATCTTTAAGAAAAATATCATGTGCATAGTACACAATTTCCTTGTAGTAATTAAATAAGTTCTTCATTATTTAATTTCTTTAAATATAATACAAAGCGATAACATTTGGTGGCAACAATCTGAATTGTGAAATAGCGCTTATCGTGAAATTGGCGCTGGATTGTCTTCTTTAAGGAGCAAATATTTTGTACACTATTTTGCCGGATAAATTCAATAATATAATCTCTGTAATAAAAATAGTAAAAAAAAATGCAACATGAAGAATTCAGATAACAATCTAAGATCTTTAAGAAAAATATCATGTGCATAGTACACAATTTCCTTGTAGTAATTAAATAAGTTCTTCATTATTTAATTTCTTTAAATATAATACAAAGCGATAACATTTGGTGGCAACAATCTGAATTGTGAAATAGCGCTTATCGTGAAATTGGCGCTGGATTGTCTTCTTTAAGGAGCAAATATTTTGTACACTACTTTGCCGGATAAATTCAATAATGTAATCTCTGTAATAAAAATAGTAAAAAAAATGCAACATGAAGACTTCAGATAACAATCTAAGATCTTTAAGAAAAATATCATGTGCGTAGTACACAATTTCCTTGTAGTAATTAAATAAGTTCTTCATTATTTAATTTCTTTAAATATAATACAAAGCGATAACATTTGGTGGCAACAATCTGAATTGTGAAATAGCGCTTATCGTGAAATTGGCGCTGGATTGTCTTCTTTAAGGAGCAAATATTTTGTACACTATTTTGCCGGATAAATTCAATAATATAATATCTGTAATAAAAATAGTAAAAAAAAATGCAACATGAAGAATTCAGATAACAATCTAAGATCTTTGAGAAAAATATCTTGTGCATGGTATACAATTTCCTTGTAATAATTAAATAAGTTCTTCATTATTTAATTTCTTTAAATATAATACAAAGCGATAACATTTGGTGGCAACAGTCTGAATTGTGAAATAGCGCTTATCGTGAAATTGGCGCTGGATTCTCTTCTTTAAGGAGCAGATATTTTGTACACTATTTTGCCGGATAAATTCAATAATGTAATCTCTGTAATAAAAATAGTAAAAAAAATGCAACATGAAGACTTCAGATAACAATCTAAGATCTTTAAGAAAAATATCATGTGCATGGTACACAATTTCCTTGTAATAATTAAATAAGTTCTTCATTATTTAATTTCTTTAAATATAATACAAAGCGATAACATTTGGTGGCAACAATCTGAATTGTGAAATAGCGCTTATCGTGAAATTGGCGCTCGATTCTCTTCTTTAAGGAGCAAATATTTTGTACACTATTTTGCCGGATAAATTCAATAATGTAATCTCTGTAATAAAAATAGTAAACAAAAATGCAACAATGCAACATGAAGACTTCAGATAACAATCTAAGATCTTTAAGAAAAATATCATGAGCATGGTACACAATTTCGTTGTAATAATTAAATAAGTTCTTCATTATTTAATTTCTTTAAATATAATACAAAGCGATAACATTTGGTGGCAACAATCTGAATTGTGAAATAGCGCTTATCCTGAAATTGGCGCTGGATTCTCTTCTTTAGGGAGCAAATATTTTGTACACTATTTTGCCGGATAAATTCAATAATGTAATCTCTGTAATAAAAATAGTAAAAAAAAATGCAAAATGAACACTTCAGATAACAATCTAAGATCTTTAAGAAAAATATCATGTGCATGGTACACAATTTCCTTGTAATAATTAAATATGTTCTTCATTATTTAATTTCTTTAAATATAATACAAAGCGACAACTTTTGGTGGCAACAATCTGAATTGTGAAATAGCGCTTATCGTGAAATTGGCGCTGGATTCTCTTCTTTAAGGAGCAAATATTTTGTACACTATTTTGCCGGATAAATTCAATAATGTAATCTCTGTAATAAAAATAGTAAAAAAAAATGCAACATGAAGACTTCAGATAACAATCTTAGAGCTTTAAGAAAAATATCATGTGCATGGTACACAATTTCCTTGTGATAATTAAATAGGTTCTTCATTATTTAATTTCTTTAAATATAATACAAAGCGATAACATTTGGTGGCAACAATCTGAATTGTGAAATAGCGCTTATCGTGAAATTGGCGCTGGATTCTCTTCTTTAAGGAGCAAATATTTTGTACACTATTTTGCCGGATAAATTCAATAATGTAATCTCTGTAATAAAAATAGTAAAAAAAAAATGCAACATGAAGACTTCAGATAACAATCTAAGATCTTTAAGAAAAATATCATGTGCATGGTACACAATTTCCTTGTAATAATTAAATAAGTTCTTCATTATTTAATTTCTTTAAATATAATACAAAGAGATAACATTTGGTGGCAACAATCTGAATTGTGAAATAGCGCTTATCGTGAAATTGGCGCTCGATTCTCTTCTTTAAGGAGCAAATATTTTGTACACTATTTTGCCCGATAAATTCAATAATGTAATCTCTGTAATAAAAATAGTAAACAAAAATGCAACAATGCAACATGAAGACTTCAGATAACAATCTAAGATCTTTAAGAAAAATATCATGTGCATGGTACACAATTTCCTTGTAATAATTAAATAAGTTCTTCATTATTTGAATTCTTTAAATATAATACAAAGAGATAACATTTGGTGGCAACAATCTGAATTGTGAAATAGCGCTTATCGTGAAATTGGCGCTGGATTCTCTTCTTTAAGGAGCAAATATTTTGTACACTATTTTGCCGGATAAATTCAATAATGTAATCTCTGTAATAAAAATAGTAAAAAAAAATGCAACATGAAGACTTCAGATAACAATCTAAGATCTTTAAGAAAAATATCATGTGCATGGTACACAATTTCCTTGTAGTAATTAAATAAGTTCTTCATTATTTAATTCCTTTAAATATAATACAAAGCGATAACATTTGGTGGCAACAGTCTGAATTGTGAAATAGCGCTTATCGTGAAATTGGCGCTGGATTCTCTTCTTTAAGGAGCAAATATTTTGTACACTATTTTGCCGGATAAATTCAATAATGTAATCTCTGTAATAAAAATAGTAAAAAAAAATGCAACATGAAGACTTCAGATAACAATCTAAGATCTTTAAGAAAAATATCATGTGCATAGTACACAATTTCCTTGTAGTAATTAAATAAGTTCTTCATTATTTAATTTCTTTAAATATAATACAAAGCGATAACATTTGGTGGCAACAATCTGAATTGTGAAATAGCGCTTATCGTGAAATTGGCGCTGGATTGTCTTCTTTAAGGAGCAAATATTTTGTACACTATTTTGCCGGATAAATTCAATAATATAATCTCTGTAATAAAAATAGTAAAAAAAAATGCAACATGAAGAATTCAGATAACAATCTAAGATCTTTAAGAAAAATATCATGTGCATAGTACACAATTTCCTTGTAGTAATTAAATAAGTTCTTCATTATTTAATTTCTTTAAATATAATACAAAGCGATAACATTTGGTGGCAACAATCTGAATTGTGAAATAGCGCTTATCGTGAAATTGGCGCTGGATTGTCTTCTTTAAGGAGCAAATATTTTGTACACTACTTTGCCGGATAAATTCAATAATGTAATCTCTGTAATAAAAATAGTAAAAAAAATGCAACATGAAGACTTCAGATAACAATCTAAGATCTTTAAGAAAAATATCATGTGCGTAGTACACAATTTCCTTGTAGTAATTAAATAAGTTCTTCATTATTTAATTTCTTTAAATATAATACAAAGCGATAACATTTGGTGGCAACAATCTGAATTGTGAAATAGCGCTTATCGTGAAATTGGCGCTGGATTGTCTTCTTTAAGGAGCAAATATTTTGTACACTATTTTGCCGGATAAATTCAATAATATAATATCTGTAATAAAAATAGTAAAAAAAAATGCAACATGAAGAATTCAGATAACAATCTAAGATCTTTGAGAAAAATATCTTGTGCATGGTATACAATTTCCTTGTAATAATTAAATAAGTTCTTCATTATTTAATTTCTTTAAATATAATACAAAGCGATAACATTTGGTGGCAACAGTCTGAATTGTGAAATAGCGCTTATCGTGAAATTGGCGCTGGATTCTCTTCTTTAAGGAGCAGATATTTTGTACACTATTTTGCCGGATAAATTCAATAATGTAATCTCTGTAATAAAAATAGTAAAAAAAATGCAACATGAAGACTTCAGATAACAATCTAAGATCTTTAAGAAAAATATCATGTGCATGGTACACAATTTCCTTGTAATAATTAAATATGTTCTTCATTATTTAATTTCTTTAAATATAATACAAAGCGATAACATTTGGTGGCAACAATCTGAATTGTGAAATAGCGCTTATCGTGAAATTGGCGCTGGATTCTCTTCTTTAAGGAGCAAATATTTTGTACACTATTTTGCGGGATAAATTCAATAATGTAATCTCTGTAATAAAAATAGTAAAAAAAAAATGCAACATGAAGACTTCAGATAACAATCTAAGATCTTTAAGAAAAATATCATGTGCATGGTACACAATTTCCTTGTAATAATTAAATATGTTCTTCATTATTTAATTTCTTTAAATATAATACAAAGCGACAACATTTGGTGGCAACAATCTGAATTGTGAAATAACGCTTATCGTGAAATTGGCGCTGGATTCTCTTCTTTAAGGAGCAAATATTTTGTACACTATTTTGCCGGATAAATTCAATAATGTAAAGTCTGTAATAAAAATAGTAAAAAAAAATGCAATATGAAGACTTCAGATAACAATCTAAGATCTTTAAGAAAAATATCATGAGCATGGTACACAATTTCCTTGTAATAATTAAATAAGTTCTTCATTATTTAATTTCTTTAAATATAATACAAAGCGATAACATTTGGTGGCAACAATCTGAATTGTGAAATAGCGCTTATCGTGAAATTGGCGCTGGATTCTCTTCTTTAAGGAGCAAATATTTTGTACACTATTTTGCCGGATAAATTCAATAATGTAATCTCTGTAATAAAAATAGTAAAAAAAAATGCAACATGAAGACTTCAGATAACAATCTAAGATCTTTAAGAAAAATATCATGTGCATGGTACACAATTTCCTTGTAGTAATTAAATAAGTTCTTCATTATTTAATTTCTTTAAATATAATACAAAGCGATAACATTTGGTGGCAACAATCTGAATTGTGAAATAACGCTTATCGTGAAATTGGCGCTGGATTCTCTTCTTTAAGGAGCAAATATTTTGTACACTATTTTGCCGGATAAATTCAATAATGTAAAGTCTGTAATAAAAATAGTAAAAAAAATGCAACATGAAGACTTCAGATAACAATCTAAGATCTTTAAGAAAAATATCATGAGCATGGTACACAATTTCCTTGTAATAATTAAATAAGTTCTTCATTATTTAATTTCTTTAAATATAATACAAAGCGATAACATTTGGTGGCAACAGTCTGAATTGTGAAATAGCGCTTATCGTGAAATTGGCGCTGGATTCTCTTCTTTAAGGAGCAAATATTTTGTACACTATTTTGCCGGATAAATTCAATAATGTAATCTCTGTAATAAAAATAGTAAAAAAAAAATGCAACATGAAGACTTCAGATAACAATCTAAGATCTTTAAGAAAAATATCATGAGCATGGTACACAATTTCCTTGTAATAATTAAATATGTTCTTCATTATTTAATTTCTTTAAATATAATACAAAGCGACAACTTTTGGTGGCAACAATCTGAATTGTGAAATAGCGCTTATCGTGAAATTGGCGCTGGATTCTCTTCTTTAAGGAGCAAATATTTTGTACACTATTTTGCCGGATAAATTCAATAATGTAATCTCTGTAATAAAAATAGTAAAAAAAAATGCAACATGAAGACTTCAGATAACAATCTAAGATCTTTAAGAAAAATATCATGTGCATGGTACACAATTTCCTTGTAATAATTAAATATGTTCTTCATTATTTAATTTCTTTAAATATAATACAAAGCGACAACTTTTGGTGGCAACAATCTGAATTGTGAAATAGCGCTTATCGTGAAATTGGCGCTGGATTCTCTTCTTTAAGGAGCAAATATTTTGTACACTATTTTGCCGGATAAATTCAATAATGTAATCTCGGTAATAAAAATAGTAAAAAAAAATGCAACAATGCAACATGAAGACTTCAGATAACAATCTAAGATCTTTAAGAAAAATATCATGAGCATAGTACACAATTTCGTTGTAATAATTAAATAAGTTCTTCATTATTTAATTTCTTTAAATATAATACAAAGCGATAACATTTGGTGGCAACAATCTGAATTGCGAAATAGCGCTTATCGTGAAATTGGCGCTGGATTGTCTTCTTTAAGGAGCAAATATTTTGTACACTATTTTGCCGGATAAATTCAATAATGTAATCTCTGTAATAAAAATAGTAAAAAAAAATGCAACATGAAGACTTCAGATAACAATCTAAGATCTTTAAGAAAAATATCATGTGCATGGTACACAATTTCCTTGTAATAATTAAATATGTTCTTCATTATTTAATTTCTTTAAATATAATACAAAGCGACAACTTTTGGTGGCAACAATCTGAATTGTGAAATAGCGCTTATCGTGAAATTGGCGCTGGATTCTCTTCTTTAAGGAGCAAATATTTTGTACACTATTTTGCCGGATAAATTCAATAATGTAATCTCGGTAATAAAAATAGTAAAAAAAATGCAACAATGCAACATGAAGACTTCAGATAACAATCTAAGATCTTTAAGAAAAATATCATGAGCATAGTACACAATTTCCTTGTAATAATTAAATAAGTTCTTCATTATTTAATTTCTTTAAATATAATACAAAGCGATAACATTTGGTGGCAACAATCTGAATTGCGAAATAGCGCTTATCGTGAAATTGGCGCTGGATTGTCTTCTTTAAGGAGCAAATATTTTGTACACTATTTTGCCGGATAAATTCAATAATGTAATCTCTGTAATAAAAATAGTAAAAAAAAATGCAACATGAAGACTTCAGATAACAATCTAAGATCTTTAAGAAAAATATCATGTGCATGGTACACAATTTCCTTGTAATAATTAAATATGTTCTTCATTATTTAATTTCTTTAAATATAATACAAAGCGACAACAATTGGTGGCAACAATCTGAATTGCGAAATAGCGCTTATCGTGAAATTGGCGCTGGATTCTCTTCTTTAAGGAGCAAATATTTTGTACACTATTTTGCCGGATAAATTCAATAATGTAATCTCGGTAATAAAAATAGTAAAAAAAAATGCAACAATGCAACATGAAGACTTCAGATAACAATCTAAGATCTTTAAGAAAAATATCATGAGCATAGTACACAATTTCGTTGTAATAATTAAATAAGTTCTTCATTATTTAATTTCTTTAAATATAATACAAAGCGATAACATTTGGTGGCAACAATCTGAATTGTGAAATAGCGCTTATCCTGAAATTGGCGCTGGATTCTCTTCTTTAGGGAGCAAATATTTTGTACACTATTTTGCCGGATAAATTCAATAATGTAATCTCTGTAATAAAAATAGTAAAAAAAAATGCAACATGAAGACTTCAGATAACAATCTAAGATCTTTAAGAAAAATATCATGAGCATGGTACACAATTTCCTTGTAATAATAAAATAAGTTCTTCATTATTTAATTTCTTTAAATATAATACAAAGCGATAACATTTGGTGGCAACAATCTGAATTGTGAAATAGCGCTTATCGTTAAATTGGCGCTGGATTCTCTTCTTTAAGGAGCAAATATTTTGTACACTATTTTGCCGGAAAAATTAAAAATAGTAAAAAAAAATGCAACATGCAGACTTCAGATAACAATCTTAGATCTTTAAGAAAAATATCATGTGCATGGTACACAATTTCCTTGTGATAATAAAATAAGTTCTTCATTATTTAATTTCTTTAAATATAATACAAAGCGATAACATTTGGTGGCAACAATCTGAATTGTGAAATAGCGCTTATCGTGAAATTGGCGCTCGATTCTCTTCTTTAAGGAGCAAATATTTTGTACACTATTTTGCCGGATAAATTCAATAATGTAATCTCTGTAATAAAAATAGTAAACAAAAATGCAACAATGCAACATGAAGACTTCAGATAACAATCTAAGATCTTTAAGAAAAATATCATGTGCATGGTACACAATTTCCTTGTAATAATTAAATATGTTCTTCATTATTTAATTTCTTTAAATATAATACAAAGCGACAACTTTTGGTGGCAACAATCTGAATTGTGAAATAGCGCTTATCGTGAAATTGGCGCTGGATTCTCTTCTTTAAGGAGCAAATATTTTGTACACTATTTTGCCGGATAAATTCAATAATGTAATCTCTGTAATAAAAATAGTAAAAAAAAATGCAACATGAAGACTTCAGATAACAATCTTAGATCTTTAAGAAAAATATCATGTGCATGGTACACAATTTCCTTGTGATAATTAAATAAGTTCTTCATTATTTAATTTCTTTAAATATAATACAAAGCGATAACATTTGGTGGCAACAATCTGAATTGTGAAATAGCGCTTATCGTGAAATTGGCGCTGGATTCTCTTCTTTAAGGAGCCAATATTTTGTACACTATTTTGCCGGATAAATTCAATAATGTAATCTCTGTAATAAAAATAGTAAAAAAAAAATGCAACATGAAGACTTCAGATAACAATCTAAGATCTTTAAGAAAAATATCATGTGCATGGTACACAATTTCCTTGTAATAATTAAATATGTTCTTCAATATTTAATTTCTTTAAATATAATACAAAGCGACAACATTTGGTGGCAACAATCTGAATTGTGAAATAACGCTTATCGTGAAATTGGCGCTGGATTCTCTTCTTTAAGGAGCAAATATTTTGTACACTATTTTGCCGGATAAATTCAATAATGTAAAGTCTGTAATAAAAATAGTAAAAAAAAATGCAATATGAAGACTTCAGATAACAATCTAAGATCTTTAAGAAAAATATCATGAGCATGGTACACAATTTCCTTGTAATAATTAAATAAGTTCTTCATTATTTAATTTCTTTAAATATAATACAAAGCGATAACATTTGGTGGCAACAATCTGAATTGTGAAATAGCGCTTATCGTGAAATTGGCGCTGGATTCTCTTCTTTAAGGAGCAAATATTTTGTACACTATTTTGCCGGATAAATTCAATAATGTAATCTCTGTAATAAAAATAGTAAAAAAAAAATGCAACATGAAGACTTCAGATAACAATCTAAGATCTTTAAGAAAAATATCATGTGCATGGTACACAATTTCCTTGTAGTAATTAAATAAGTTCTTCATTATTTAATTTCTTTAAATATAATACAAAGCGATAACATTTGGTGGCAACAATCTGAATTGTGAAATAACGCTTATCGTGAAATTGGCGCTGGATTCTCTTCTTTAAGGAGCAAATATTTTGTACACTATTTTGCCGGATAAATTCAATAATGTAAAGTCTGTAATAAAAATAGTAAAAAAAAAAATGCAACATGAAGACTTCAGATAACAATCTAAGATCTTTAAGAAAAATATCATGAGCATGGTACACAATTTCCTTGTAATAATTAAATAAGTTCTTCATTATTTAATTTCTTTAAATATAATACAAAGCGATAACATTTGGTGGCAACAGTCTGAATTGTGAAATAGCGCTTATCGTGAAATTGGCGCTGGATTCTCTTCTTTAAGGAGCAAATATTTTGTACACTATTTTGCCGGATAAATTCAATAATGTAATCTCTGTAATAAAAATAGTAAAAAAAAATGCAACATGAAGACTTCAGATAACAATCTTAGATCTTTAAGAAAAATATCATGTGCATGGTACACAATTTCCTTGTGATAATTAAATAAGTTCTTCATTATTTAATTTCTTTAAATATAATACAAAGCGATAACATTTGGTGGCAACAATCTGAATTGTGAAATAGCGCTTATCGTGAAATTGGCGCTGGATTCTCTTCTTTAAGGAGCCAATATTTTGTACACTATTTTGCCGGATAAATTCAATAATGTAATCTCTGTAATAAAAATAGTAAAAAAAAAATGCAACATGAAGACTTCAGATAACAATCTAAGATCTTTAAGAAAAATATCATGTGCATGGTACACAATTTCCTTGTAATAATTAAATATGTTCTTCAATATTTAATTTCTTTAAATATAATACAAAGCGACAACATTTGGTGGCAACAATCTGAATTGTGAAATAACGCTTATCGTGAAATTGGCGCTGGATTCTCTTCTTTAAGGAGCAAATATTTTGTACACTATTTTGCCGGATAAATTCAATAATGTAAAGTCTGTAATAAAAATAGTAAAAAAAAATGCAATATGAAGACTTCAGATAACAATCTAAGATCTTTAAGAAAAATATCATGAGCATGGTACACAATTTCCTTGTAATAATTAAATAAGTTCTTCATTATTTAATTTCTTTAAATATAATACAAAGCGATAACATTTGGTGGCAACAATCTGAATTGTGAAATAGCGCTTATCGTGAAATTGGCGCTGGATTCTCTTCTTTAAGGAGCAAATATTTTGTACACTATTTTGCCGGATAAATTCAATAATGTAATCTCTGTAATAAAAATAGTAAAAAAAAAATGCAACATGAAGACTTCAGATAACAATCTAAGATCTTTAAGAAAAATATCATGTGCATGGTACACAATTTCCTTGTAGTAATTAAATAAGTTCTTCATTATTTAATTTCTTTAAATATAATACAAAGCGATAACATTTGGTGGCAACAATCTGAATTGTGAAATAACGCTTATCGTGAAATTGGCGCTGGATTCTCTTCTTTAAGGAGCAAATATTTTGTACACTATTTTGCCGGATAAATTCAATAATGTAAAGTCTGTAATAAAAATAGTAAAAAAAAAATGCAACATGAAGACTTCAGATAACAATCTAAGATCTTTAAGAAAAATATCATGAGCATGGTACACAATTTCCTTGTAATAATTAAATAAGTTCTTCATTATTTAATTTCTTTAAATATAATACAAAGCGATAACATTTGGTGGCAACAGTCTGAATTGTGAAATAGCGCTTATCGTGAAATTGGCGCTGGATTCTCTTCTTTAAGGAGCAAATATTTTGTACACTATTTTGCCGGATAAATTCAATAATGTAATCTCTGTAATAAAAATAGTAAAAAAAAATGCAACATGAAGACTTCAGATAACAATCTAAGATCTATAAGAAAAATATCATGTGCGTAGTACACAATTTCCTTGTAGTAATTAAATAAGTTCTTCATTATTTAATTTCTTTAAATATAATACAAAGCGATAACATTTGGTGGCAACAATCTGAATTGTGAAATAGCGCTTATCGTGAAATTGGCGCTGGATTGTCTTCTTTAAGGAGCAAATATTTTGTACACTATTTTGCCGGATAAATTCAATAATATAATCTCTGTAATAAAAATAGTAAAAAAAAATGCAACATGAAGAATTCAGATAACAATCTAAGATCTTTGAGAAAAATATCTTGTGCATGGTACACAATTTCCTTGTAATAATTAAATAAGTTCTTCATTATTTAATTTCTTTAAATATAATACAAAGCGATAACATTTGGTGGCAACAGTCTGAATTGTGAAATAGCGCTTATCGTGAAATTGGCGCTGGATTCTCTTCTTTAAGGAGCAGATATTTTGTACACTATTTTGCCGGATAAATTCAATAATGTAATCTCTGTAATAAAAATAGTAAAAAAAATGCAACATGAAGACTTCAGATAACAATCTAAGTTCTTTAAGAAAAATATCATGTGCATGGTACACAATTTCCTTGTAATAATTAAATATGTTCTTCATTATTTAATTTCTTTAAATATAATACAAAGCGACAACTTTTGGTGGCAACAATCTGAATTGTGAAATAGGGCTTATCGTGAAATTGGCGCTGGATTCTCTTCTTTAAGGAGCAAATATTTTGTACACTATTTTGCCGGATAAATTCAATAATGTAATCTCTGTAATAAAAATAGTAAAAAAAAAATGCAACATGAAGACTTCAGATAACAATCTTAGATCTTTAAGAAAAATATCATGTGCATGGTACACAATTTCCTTGTGATAATTAAATAAGTTCTTCATTATTTAATTTCTTTAAATATAATACAAAGCGATAACATTTGGTGGCAACAATCTGAATTGTGAAATAGCGCTTATCGTGAAATTGGCGCTGGATTCTCTTCTTTAAGGAGAAAATATTTTGTACACTATTTTGCCGGATAAATTCAATAATGTAATCTCTGTAATAAAAATAGTAAAAAAAAAATGCAACATGAAGACTTCAGATAACAATCTAAGATCTTTAAGAAAAATATCATGTGCATGGTACACATTTCCTTGTAATAATTAAATATGTTCTTCATTATTTAATTTCTTTAAATATAATACAAAGCGACAACATTTGGTGGCAACAATCTGAATTGTGAAATAACGCTTATCGTGAAATTGGCGCTGGATTCTCTTCTTTAAGGAGCAAATATTTTGTACACTATTTTGCCGGATAAATTCAATAATGTAAAGTCTGTAATAAAAATAGTAAAAAAAATGCAATATGAAGACTTCAGATAACAATCTAAGATCTTTAAGAAAAATATCATGAGCATGGTACACAACTTCCTTGTAATAATTAAATAAGTTCTTCATTATTTAATTTCTTTAAATATAATACAAAGCGATAACATTTGGTGGCAACAATCTGAATTGTGAAATAGCGCTTATCGTGAAATTGGCGCTGGATTCTCTTCTTTAAGGAGCAAATATTTTGTACACTATTTTGCCGGATAAATTCAATAATGTAATCTCTGTAATAAAAATAGTAAAAAAAAATGCAACATGAAGACTTCAGATAACAATCTAAGATCTTTAAGAAAAATATCATGTGCATGGTACACAATTTCCTTGTAGTAATTAAATAAGTTCTTCATTATTTAATTTCTTTAAATATAATACAAAGCGATAACATTTGGTGGCAACAATCTGAATTGTGAAATAACGCTTATCCTGAAATTGGCGCTGGATTCTCTTCTTTAAGGAGCAAATATTTTGTACACTATTTTGCCGGATAAATTCAATAATGTAAAGTCTGTAATAAAAATAGTAAAAAAAAATGCAACATGAAGACTTCAGATAACAATCTAAGATCTTTAAGAAAAATATCATGAGCATGGTACACAATTTCCTTGTAATAATTAAATAAGTTCTTCATTATTTAATTTCTTTAAATATAATACAAAGCGATAACATTTGGTGGCAACAGTCTGAATTGTGAAATAGCGCTTATCGTGAAATTGGCGCTGGATTCTCTTCTTTAAGGAGCAAATATTTTGTACACTATTTTGCCGGATAAATTCAATAATGTAATCTCTGTAATAAAAATAGTAAAAAAAAAAAATGCAACATGAAGACTTCAGATAACAATCTAAGATCTTTAAGAAAAATATCATGAGCATGGTACACAATTTCGTTGTAATAATTAAATAAGTTCTTCATTATTTAATTTCTTTAAATATAATACAAAGCGATAACATTTGGTGGCAACAATCTGAATTGCGAAATAGCGCTTATCGTGAAATTGGCGCTGGATTGTCTTCTTTAAGGAGCAAATATTTTGTACACTATTTTGCCGGATAAATTCAATAATGTAATCTCTGTAATAAAAATAGTAAAAAAAATGCAACATGAAGACTTCAGATAACAATCTAAGATCTTTAAGAAAAATATCATGTGCATGGTACACAATTTCCTTGTAATAATTAAATATGTTCTTCATTATTTAATTTCTTTAAATATAATACAAAGCGACAACTTTTGGTGGCAACAATCTGAATTGTGAAATAGCGCTTATCGTGAAATTGGCGCTGGATTCTCTTCTTTAAGGAGCAAATATTTTGTACACTATTTTGCCGGATAAATTCAATAATGTAAAGTCTGTAATAAAAATAGTAAAAAAAAATGCAATATGAAGACTTCAGATAACAATCTAAGATCTTTAAGAAAAATATCATGTGCATGGTACACAATTTCCTTGTAATAATTAAATATGTTCTTCCTTATTTAATTTCTTTAAATATAATACAAAGCGACAACTTTTGGTGGCAACAATCTGAATTGTGAAATAGCGCTTATCGTGAAATTGGCGCTGGATTCTCTTCTTTAAGGAGCAAATATTTTGTACACTATTTTGCCGGATAAATTCAATAATGTAAAGTCTGTAATAAAAATAGTAAAAAAAAATGCAATATGAAGACTTCAGATAACAATCTAAGATCTTTAAGAAAAATATCATGAGCATGGTACACAATTTCCTTGTAATAATTAAATAAGTTCTTCATTATTTAATTTCTTTAAATATAATACAAAGCGATAACATTTGGTGGCAACAGTCTGAATTGTGAAATAGCGCTTATCGTGAAATTGGCGCTGGATTCTCTTCTTTAAGGAGCAAATATTTTGTACACTATTTTGCCGGATAAATTCAATAATGTAATCTCTGTAATAAAAATAGTAAAAAAAAAAAAAATGCAACATGAAGACTTCAGATAACAATCTAAGATCTTTCAGAAAAATATCATGAGCATGGTACACAATTTCGTTGTAATAATTAAATAAGTTCTTCATTATTTAATTTCTTTAAATATAATACAAAGCGATAACATTTGGTGGCAACAATCTGAATTGCGAAATAGCGCTTATCGTGAAATTGGCGCTGGATTGTCTTCTTTAAGGAGCAAATATTTTGTACACTATTTTGCCGGATAAATTCAATAATGTAATCTCTGTAATAAAAATAGTAAAAAAAATGCAACATGAAGACTTCAGATAACAATCTAAGATCTTTAAGAAAAATATCATGTGCATGGTACACAATTTCCTTGTAATAATTAAATATGTTCTTCATTATTTAATTTCTTTAAATATAATACAAAGCGACAACTTTTGGTGGCAACAATCTGAATTGTGAAATAGCGCTTATCGTGAAATTGGCGCTGGATTCTCTTCTTTAAGGAGCAAATATTTTGTACACTATTTTGCCGGATAAATTCAATAATGTAATCTCTGTAATAAAAATAGTAAAAAAAAAATGCAACATGAAGACTTCAGATAACAATCTTAGATCTTTAAGAAAAATATCATGTGCATGGTACACAATTTCCTTGTGATAATTAAATAAGTTCTTTATTATTTAATTTCTTTAAATATAATACAAAGCGATAACATTTGGTGGCAACAATCTGAATTGTGAAATAGCGCTTATCGTGAAATTGGCGCTGGATTCTCTTCTTTAAGGAGCAAATATTTTGTACACTATTTTGCCGGATAAATTCAATAATGTAATCTCTGTAATAAAAATAGTAAAAAAAAAATGCAACATGAAGACTTCAGATAACAATCTAAGATCTTTAAGAAAAATATCATGTGCATGGTACACAATTTCCTTGTAATAATTAAATATGTTCTTCCTTATTTAATTTCTTTAAATATAATACAAAGCGACAACTTTTGGTGGCAACAATCTGAATTGTGAAATAGCGCTTATCGTGAAATTGGCGCTGGATTCTCTTCTTTAAGGAGCAAATATTTTGTACACTATTTTGCCGGATAAATTCAATAATGTAAAGTCTGTAATAAAAATAGTAAAAAAAAAATGCAATATGAAGACTTCAGATAACAATCTAAGATCTTTAAGAAAAATATCATGAGCATGGTACACAATTTCCTTGTAGTAATTAAATAAGTTCTTCATTATTTAATTTCTTTAAATATAATACAAAGCGATAACATTTGGTGGCAACAATCTGAATTGTGAAATAACGCTTATCGTGAAATTGGCGCTGGATTCTCTTCTTTAAGGAGCAAATATTTTGTACACTATTTTGCCGGATAAATTCAATAATGTAAAGTCTGTAATAAAAATAGTAAAAAAAAAATGCAACATGAAGACTTCAGATAACAATCTAAGATCTTTAAGAAAAATATCATGAGCATGGTACACAATTTCCTTGTAATAATTAAATAAGTTCTTCATTATTTAATTTCTTTAAATATAATACAAAGCGATAACATTTGGTGGCAACAGTCTGAATTGTGAAATAGCGCTTATCGTGAAATTGGCGCTGGATTCTCTTCTTTAAGGAGCAAATATTTTGTACACTATTTTGCCGGATAAATTCAATAATGTAATCTCTGTAATAAAAATAGTAAAAAAAAATGCAACATGAAGACTTCAGATAACAATCTAAGATCTTTAAGAAAAATATCATGTGCGTAGTACACAATTTCCTTGTAGTAATTAAATAAGTTCTTCATTATTTAATTTCTTTAAATATAATACAAAGCGATAACATTTGGTGGCAACAATCTGAATTGTGAAATAGCGCTTATCGTGAAATTGGCGCTGGATTGTCTTCTTTAAGGAGCAAATATTTTGTACACTATTTTGCCGGATAAATTCAATAATATAATCTCTGTAATAAAAATAGTAAAAAAAAATGCAACATGAAGAATTCAGATAACAATCTAAGATCTTTGAGAAAAATATCTTGTGCATGGTACACAATTTCCTTGTAATAATTAAATAAGTTCTTCATTATTTTATTTCTTTAAATATAATACAAAGCGATAACATTTGGTGGCAACAGTCTGAATTGTGAAATAGCGCTTATCGTGAAATTGGCGCTGGATTCTCTTCTTTAAGGAGCAAATATTTTGTACACTATTTTGCCGGACAAATTCAATAATGTAATCTCTGTAATAAAAATAGTAAAAAAGAAATGCAACATGAAGACTTCAGATAACAATCTTAGATCTTTAAGAAAAATATCATGTGCATGGTACACAATTTCCTTGTGATAATTAAATAAGTTCTTCATTATTTTATTTCTTTAAATATAATACAAAGCGATAACATTTGGTGGCAACAATCTGAATTGTGAAATAGCGCTTATCGTGAAATTGGCGCTGGATTCTCTTCTTTAAGGAGCAAATATTTTGTACACTATTTTGCCGGATAAATTCAATAATGTAATCTCTGTAATAAAAATAGTAAAAAAAAATGCAAAATGAAGACTTCAGATAACAATCTAAGATCTTTAAGAAAAATATCATGTGCATGGTACACAATTTCCTTGTGATAATTAAATAAGTTCTTCATTATTCAATTTCTTTAAATATAATACAAAGCGATAACATTTGGTGGCAACAATCTGAATTGTGAAATAGCGCTTATCGTGAAATTGGCGCTCGATTCTCTTCTTTAAGGAGCAAATATTTTGTACACTATTTTGCCGGATAAATTCAATAATGTAATCTCTGTAATAAAAATAGTAAACAAAAATGCAAGAATGCAACATGAAGACTTCAGACAACAATCTAAGATCTTTAAGAAAAATATCATGTGCATGGTACACAATTTCCTTGTAATAATTAAATAAGTTCTTCATTATTTAAATTCTTTAAATATAATACAAAGCGATAACATTTGGTGGCAACAATCTAAATTGTGAAATAGCGCTTATCGTGAAATTGGCGCTGGATTCTCTTCTTTAAGGAGCAAATATTTTGTACGCTATTTTGCCGGATAAATTCAATAGTGTAATCTCTGTAATAAAAATAGTAAAAAAAATGCAACATGAAGACTTCAGATAACAATCTAAGATCTTTAAGAAAAATATCATGTGCATGGTACACAATTTCCTTGTAGTAATTAAATAAGTTCTTCATTATTTAATTTCTTTAAATATAATACAAAGCGATAACATTTGGTGGCAACAATCTGAATTGTGAAATAACGCTTATCGTGAAATTGGCGCTGGATTCTCTTCTTTAAGGAGCAAATATTTTGTACACTATTTTGCCGGATAAATTCAATAATGTAATCTCTGTAATAAAAATAGTAAAAAAAAATGCAACATGAAGACTTCAGATAACAATCTAAGATCTTTAAGAAAAATATCATGTGCATGGTACACAATTTCCTTGTAGTAATTAAATAAGTTCTTCATTATTTAATTTCTTTAAATATAATACAAAGCGATAACATTTGGTGGCAACAATCTGAATTGTGAAATAGCGCTTATCGTGAAATTGGCGCTGGATTGTCTTCTTTAAGGAGCAAATATTTTGTACACTATTTTGCCGGATAAATTCAATAATATAATCTCTGTAATAAAAATAGTAAAAAAAAATGCAACATGAAGAATTCAGATAACAATCTAAGATCTTTGAGAAAAATATCTTGTGCATGGTACACAATTTCCTTGTAATAATTAAATAAGTTCTTCATTATTTAATTTCTTTAAATATAATACAAAGCGATAACATTTGGTGGCAACAGTCTGAATTGTGAAATAGCGCTTATCGTGAAATTGGCGCTGGATTCTCTTCTTTAAGGAGCAGATATTTTGTACACTATTTTGCCGGATAAATTCAATAATGTAATCTCTGTAATAAAAATAGTAAAAAAAATGCAACATGAAGACTTCAGATAACAATCTAAGATCTTTAAGAAAAATATCATGTGCATGGTACACAATTTCCTTGTAATAATTAAATATGTTCTTCATTATTTAATTTCTTTAAATACAATACAAAGCGATAACATTTGGTGGCAACAATCTGAATTGTGAAATAGCGCTTATCGTGAAATTGGCGCTGGATTCTCTTCTTTAAGGAGCAAATATTTTGTACACTATTTTGCCGGATAAATTCAATAATGTAATCTCTGTAATAAAAATAGTAAAAAAGAAATGCAACATGAAGACTTCAGATAACAATCTTAGATCTTTAAGAAAAATATCTTGTGCATGGTACACAATTTCCTTGTAATAATTAAATAAGTTCTTCATTATTTAATTTCTTTAAATATAATACAAAGCGATAACATTTGGTGGCAACAGTCTGAATTGTGAAATAGCGCTTATCGTGAAATTGGCGCTGGATTCTCTTCTTTAAGGAGCAGATATTTTGTACACTATTTTGCCGGATAAATTCAATAATGTAATCTCTGTAATAAAAATAGTAAAAAAAATGCAACATGAAGACTTCAGATAACAATCTAAGATCTTTAAGAAAAATATCATGTGCATGGTACACAATTTCCTTGTAATAATTAAATATGTTCTTCATTATTTAATTTCTTTAAATATAATACAAAGCGATAACATTTGGTGGCAACAATCTGAATTGTGAAATAGCGCTTATCGTGAAATTGGCGCTGGATTCTCTTCTTTAAGGAGCAAATATTTTGTACACTATTTTGCCGGATAAATTCAATAATGTAATCTCTGTAATAAAAATAGTAAAAAAGAAATGCAACATGAAGACTTCAGATAACAATCTTAGATCTTTAAGAAAAATATCATGTGCATGGTACACAATTTCCTTGTGATAATTAAATAAGTTCTTCATTATTTTATTTCTTTAAATATAATACAAAGCGATAACATTTGGTGGCAACAGTCTGAATTGTGAAATAGCGCTTATCGTGAAATTGGCGCTGGATTCTCTTCTTTAAGGAGCAAATATTTTGTACACTATTTTGCCGGATAAATTCAATAATGTAATCTCTGTAATAAAAATAGTAAAAAAGAAATGCAACATGAAGACTTCAGATAACAATCTTAGATCTTTAAGAAAAATATCATGTGCATGGTACACAATTTCCTTGTGATAATTAAATAAGTTCTTCATTATTTTATTTCTTTAAATATAATACAAAGCGATAACATTTGGTGGCAACAATCTGAATTGTGAAATAGCGCTTATCGTGAAATTGGCGCTGGATTCTCTTCTTTAAGGAGCAAATATTTTGTACACTATTTTGCCGGATAAATTCAATAATGTAATCTCTGTAATAAAAATAGTAAAAAAAAATGCAAAATGAAGACTTCAGATAACAATCTAAGATCTTTAAGAAAAATATCATGTGCATGGTACACAATTTCCTTGTGATAATTAAATATGTTCTTCATTATTTAATTTCTTTAAATATAATACAAAGCGACAACTTTTGGTGGCAACAATCTGAATTGTGAAATAGCGCTTATCGTGAAATTGGCGCTGGATTCTCTTCTTTAAGGAGCAAATATTTTGTACACTATTTTGCCGGATAAATTCAATAATGTAATCTCTGTAATAAAAATAGTAAAAAAAAAAATGCAACATGAAGACTTCAGATAACAATCTTAGATCTTTAAGAAAAATATCATGTGCATGGTACACAATTTCCTTGTGATAATTAAATAAGTTCTTTATTATTTAATTTCTTTAAATATAATACAAAGCGATAACATTTGGTGGCAACAATCTGAATTGTGAAATAGCGCTTATCGTGAAATTGGCGCTGGATTCTCTTCTTTAAGGAGCAAATATTTTGTACACTATTTTGCCGGATAAATTCAATAATGTAATCTCTGTAATAAAAATAGTAAAAAAAAAATGCAACATGAAGACTTCAGATAACAATCTAAGATCTTTAAGAAAAATATCATGTGCATGGTACACAATTTCCTTGTAATAATTAAATATGTTCTTCCTTATTTAATTTCTTTAAATATAATACAAAGCGACAACTTTTGGTGGCAACAATCTGAATTGTGAAATAGCGCTTATCGTGAAATTGGCGCTGGATTCTCTTCTTTAAGGAGCAAATATTTTGTACACTATTTTGCCGGATAAATTCAATAATGTAAAGTCTGTAATAAAAATAGTAAAAAAAAATGCAATATGAAGACTTCAGATAACAATCTAAGATCTTTAAGAAAAATATCATGAGCATGGTACACAATTTTCTTGTAGTAATTAAATAAGTTCTTCATTATTTAATTTCTTTAAATATAATACAAAGCGATAACATTTGGTGGCAACAATCTGAATTGTGAAATAACGCTTATCGTGAAATTGGCGCTGGATTCTCTTCTTTAAGGAGCAAATATTTTGTACACTATTTTGCCGGATAAATTCAATAATGTAAAGTCTGTAATAAAAATAGTAAAAAAAAAATGCAACATGAAGACTTCAGATAACAATCTAAGATCTTTAAGAAAAATATCATGAGCATGGTACACAATTTCCTTGTAATAATTAAATAAGTTCTTCATTATTTAATTTCTTTAAATATAATACAAAGCGATAACATTTGGTGGCAACAGTCTGAATTGTGAAATAGCGCTTATCGTGAAATTGGCGCTGGATTCTCTTCTTTAAGGAGCAAATATTTTGTACACTATTTTGCCGGATAAATTCAATAATGTAATCTCTGTAATAAAAATAGTAAAAAAAAATGCAACATGAAGACTTCAGATAACAATCTAAGATCTTTAAGAAAAATATCATGTGCGTAGTACACAATTTCCTTGTAGTAATTAAATAAGTTCTTCATTATTTAATTTCTTTAAATATAATACAAAGCGATAACATTTGGTGGCAACAATCTGAATTGTGAAATAGCGCTTATCGTGAAATTGGCGCTGGATTGTCTTCTTTAAGGAGCAAATATTTTGTACACTATTTTGCCGGATAAATTCAATAATATAATCTCTGTAATAAAAATAGTAAAAAAAAATGCAACATGAAGAATTCAGATAACAATCTAAGATCTTTGAGAAAAATATCTTGTGCATGGTACACAATTTCCTTGTAATAATTAAATAAGTTCTTCATTATTTTATTTCTTTAAATATAATACAAAGCGATAACATTTGGTGGCAACAGTCTGAATTGTGAAATAGCGCTTATCGTGAAATTGGCGCTGGATTCTCTTCTTTAAGGAGCAAATATTTTGTACACTATTTTGCCGGACAAATTCAATAATGTAATCTCTGTAATAAAAATAGTAAAAAAGAAATGCAACATGAAGACTTCAGATAACAATCTTAGATCTTTAAGAAAAATATCATGTGCATGGTACACAATTTCCTTGTGATAATTAAATAAGTTCTTCATTATTTTATTTCTTTAAATATAATACAAAGCGATAACATTTGGTGGCAACAATCTGAATTGTGAAATAGCGCTTATCGTGAAATTGGCGCTGGATTCTCTTCTTTAAGGAGCAAATATTTTGTACACTATTTTGCCGGATAAATTCAATAATGTAATCTCTGTAATAAAAATAGTAAAAAAAAATGCAAAATGAAGACTTCAGATAACAATCTAAGATCTTTAAGAAAAATATCATGTGCATGGTACACAATTTCCTTGTGATAATTAAATAAGTTCTTCATTATTCAATTTCTTTAAATATAATACAAAGCGATAACATTTGGTGGCAACAATCTGAATTGTGAAATAGCGCTTATCGTGAAATTGGCGCTCGATTCTCTTCTTTAAGGAGCAAATATTTTGTACACTATTTTGCCGGATAAATTCAATAATGTAATCTCTGTAATAAAAATAGTAAACAAAAATGCAAGAATGCAACATGAAGACTTCAGACAACAATCTAAGATCTTTAAGAAAAATATCATGTGCATGGTACACAATTTCCTTGTAATAATTAAATAAGTTCTTCATTATTTAAATTCTTTAAATATAATACAAAGCGATAACATTTGGTGGCAACAATCTAAATTGTGAAATAGCGCTTATCGTGAAATTGGCGCTGGATTCTCTTCTTTAAGGAGCAAATATTTTGTACGCTATTTTGCCGGATAAATTCAATAGTGTAATCTCTGTAATAAAAATAGTAAAAAAAATGCAACATGAAGACTTCAGATAACAATCTAAGATCTTTAAGAAAAATATCATGTGCATGGTACACAATTTCCTTGTAGTAATTAAATAAGTTCTTCATTATTTAATTTCTTTAAATATAATACAAAGCGATAACATTTGGTGGCAACAATCTGAATTGTGAAATAACGCTTATCGTGAAATTGGCGCTGGATTCTCTTCTTTAAGGAGCAAATATTTTGTACACTATTTTGCCGGATAAATTCAATAATGTAATCTCTGTAATAAAAATAGTAAAAAAAAATGCAACATGAAGACTTCAGATAACAATCTAAGATCTTTAAGAAAAATATCATGTGCATGGTACACAATTTCCTTGTAGTAATTAAATAAGTTCTTCATTATTTAATTTCTTTAAATATAATACAAAGCGATAACATTTGGTGGCAACAATCTGAATTGTGAAATAGCGCTTATCGTGAAATTGGCGCTGGATTGTCTTCTTTAAGGAGCAAATATTTTGTACACTATTTTGCCGGATAAATTCAATAATATAATCTCTGTAATAAAAATAGTAAAAAAAAATGCAACATGAAGAATTCAGATAACAATCTAAGATCTTTGAGAAAAATATCTTGTGCATGGTACACAATTTCCTTGTAATAATTAAATAAGTTCTTCATTATTTAATTTCTTTAAATATAATACAAAGCGATAACATTTGGTGGCAACAGTCTGAATTGTGAAATAGCGCTTATCGTGAAATTGGCGCTGGATTCTCTTCTTTAAGGAGCAGATATTTTGTACACTATTTTGCCGGATAAATTCAATAATGTAATCTCTGTAATAAAAATAGTAAAAAAAATGCGACATGAAGACTTCAGATAACAATCTAAGATCTTTAAGAAAAATATCATGTGCATGGTACACAATTTCCTTGTAATAATTAAATATGTTCTTCATTATTTAATTTCTTTAAATATAATACAAAGCGATAACATTTGGTGGCAACAATCTGAATTGTGAAATAGCGCTTATCGTGAAATTGGCGCTGGATTCTCTTCTTTAAGGAGCAAATATTTTGTACACTATTTTGCCGGATAAATTCAATAATGTAATCTCTGTAATAAAAATAGTAAAAAAGAAATGCAACATGAAGACTTCAGATAACAATCTTAGATCTTTAAGAAAAATATCTTGTGCATGGTACACAATTTCCTTGTAATAATTAAATAAGTTCTTCATTATTTAATTTCTTTAAATATAATACAAAGCGATAACATTTGGTGGCAACAGTCTGAATTGTGAAATAGCGCTTATCGTGAAATTGGCGCTGGATTCTCTTCTTTAAGGAGCAGATATTTTGTACACTATTTTGCCGGATAAATTCAATAATGTAATCTCTGTAATAAAAATAGTAAAAAAAATGCAACATGAAGACTTCAGATAACAATCTAAGATCTTTAAGAAAAATATCATGTGCATGGTACACAATTTCCTTGTAATAATTAAATATGTTCTTCATTATTTAATTTCTTTAAATATAATACAAAGCGATAACATTTGGTGGCAACAATCTGAATTGTGAAATAGCGCTTATCGTGAAATTGGCGCTGGATTCTCTTCTTTAAGGAGCAAATATTTTGTACACTATTTTGCCGGATAAATTCAATAATGTAATCTCTGTAATAAAAATAGTAAAAAAGAAATGCAACATGAAGACTTCAGATAACAATCTTAGATCTTTAAGAAAAATATCATGTGCATGGTACACAATTTCCTTGTGATAATTAAATAAGTTCTTCATTATTTTATTTCTTTAAATATAATACAAAGCGATAACATTTGGTGGCAACAGTCTGAATTGTGAAATAGCGCTTATCGTGAAATTGGCGCTGGATTCTCTTCTTTAAGGAGCAAATATTTTGTACACTATTTTGCCGGATAAATTCAATAATGTAATCTCTGTAATAAAAATAGTAAAAAAGAAATGCAACATGAAGACTTCAGATAACAATCTTAGATCTTTAAGAAAAATATCATGTGCATGGTACACAATTTCCTTGTGATAATTAAATAAGTTCTTCATTATTTTATTTCTTTAAATATAATACAAAGCGATAACATTTGGTGGCAACAATCTGAATTGTGAAATAGCGCTTATCGTGAAATTGGCGCTGGATTCTCTTCTTTAAGGAGCAAATATTTTGTACACTATTTTGCCGGATAAATTCAATAATGTAATCTCTGTAATAAAAATAGTAAAAAAAAATGCAAAATGAAGACTTCAGATAACAATCTAAGATCTTTAAGAAAAATATCATGTGCATGGTACACAATTTCCTTGTGATAATTAAATAAGTTCTTCATTATTCAATTTCTTTAAATATAATACAAAGCGATAACATTTGGTGGCAACAATCTGAATTGTGAAATAGCGCTTATCGTGAAATTGGCGCTCGATTCTCTTCTTTAAGGAGCAAATATTTTGTACACTATTTTGCCGGATAAATTCAATAATGTAATCTCTGTAATAAAAATAGTAAACAAAAATGCAAGAATGCAACATGAAGACTTTAGACAACAATCTAAGATCTTTAAGAAAAATATCATGTGCATGGTACACAATTTCCTTGTAATAATTAAATAAGTTCTTCATTATTTAAATTCTTTAAATATAATACAAAGCGATAACATTTGGTGGCAACAATCTAAATTGTGAAATAGCGCTTATCGTGAAATTGGCGCTGGATTCTCTTCTTTAAGGAGCAAATATTTTGTACGCTATTTTGCCGGATAAATTCAATAGTGTAATCTCTGTAATAAAAATAGTAAAAAAAATGCAACATGAAGACTTCAGATAACAATCTAAGATCTTTAAGAAAAATATCATGTGCATGGTACACAATTTCCTTGTAGTAATTAAATAAGTTCTTCATTATTTAATTTCTTTAAATATAATACAAAGCGATAACATTTGGTGGCAACAATCTGAATTGTGAAATAACGCTTATCGTGAAATTGGCGCTGGATTCTCTTCTTTAAGGAGCAAATATTTTGTACACTATTTTGCCGGATAAATTCAATAATGTAATCTCTGTAATAAAAATAGTAAAAAAAAATGCAACATGAAGACTTCAGATAACAATCTAAGATCTTTAAGAAAAATATCATGTGCGTAGTACACAATTTCCTTGTAGTAATTAAATAAGTTCTTCATTATTTAATTTCTTTAAATATAATACAAAGCGATAACATTTGGTGGCAACAATCTGAATTGTGAAATAGCGCTTATCGTGAAATTGGCGCTGGATTGTCTTCTTTAAGGAGCAAATATTTTGTACACTATTTTGCCGGATAAATTCAATAATATAATCTCTGTAATAAAAATAGTAAAAAAAAATGCAACATGAAGAATTCAGATAACAATCTAAGATCTTTGAGAAAAATATCTTGTGCATGGTACACAATTTCCTTGTAATAATTAAATAAGTTCTTCATTATTTAATTTCTTTAAATATAATACAAAGCGATAACATTTGGTGGCAACAGTCTGAATTGTGAAATAGCGCTTATCGTGAAATTGGCGCTGGATTCTCTTCTTTAAGGAGCAGATATTTTGTACACTATTTTGCCGGATAAATTCAATAATGTAATCTCTGTAATAAAAATAGTAAAAAAAATGCAACATGAAGACTTCAGATAACAATCTAAGATCTTTAAGAAAAATATCATGTGCATGGTACACAATTTCCTTGTAATAATTAAATATGTTCTTCATTATTTAATTTCTTTAAATATAATACAAAGCGATAACATTTGGTGGCAACAATCTGAATTGTGAAATAGCGCTTATCGTGAAATTGGCGCTGGATTCTCTTCTTTAAGGAGCAAATATTTTGTACACTATTTTGCCGGATAAATTCAATAATGTAATCTCTGTAATAAAAATAGTAAAAAAGAAATGCAACATGAAGACTTCAGATAACAATCTTAGATCTTTAAGAAAAAATATCATGTGCATGGTACACAATTTCCTTGTGATAATTAAATAAGTTCTTCATTATTTTATTTCTTTAAATATAATACAAAGCGATAACATTTGGTGGCAACAATCTGAATTGTGAAATAGCGCTTATCGTGAAATTGGCGCTGGATTCTCTTCTTTAAGGAGCAAATATTTTGTACACTATTTTGCCGGATAAATTCAATAATGTAATCTCTGTAATAAAAATAGTAAAAAAAAATGCAAAATGAAGACTTCAGATGACAATCTAAGATCTTTAAGAAAAATATCATGTGCATGGTACACAATTTCCTTGTGATAATTAAATAAGTTCTTCATTATTCAATTTCTTTAAATATAATACAAAGCGATAACATTTGGTGGCAACAATCTGAATTGTGAAATAGCGCTTATCGTGAAATTGGCGCTCGATTCTCTTCTTTAAGGAGCAAATATTTTGTACACTATTTTGCCGGATAAATTCAATAATGTAATCTCTGTAATAAAAATAGTAAACAAAAATGCAAGAATGCAACATGAAGACTTCAGACAACAATCTAAGATCTTTAAGAAAAATATCATGTGCATGGTACACAATTTCCTTGTAATAATTAAATAAGTTCTTCATTATTTAAATTCTTTAAATATAATACAAAGCGATAACATTTGGTGGCAACAATCTAAATTGTGAAATAGCGCTTATCGTGAAATTGGCGCTGGATTCTCTTCTTTAAGGAGCAAATATTTTGTACGCTATTTTGCCGGATAAATTCAATAGTGTAATCTCTGTAATAAAAATAGTAAAAAAAAATGCAACATGAAGACTTCAGATAACAATCTAAGATCTTTAAGAAAAATATCATGTGCATGGTACACAATTTCCTTGTAGTAATTAAATAAGTTCTTCATTATTTAATTTCTTTAAATATAATACAAAGCGATAACATTTGGTGGCAACAATCTGAATTGTGAAATAACGCTTATCGTGAAATTGGCGCTGGATTCTCTTCTTTAAGGAGCAAATATTTTGTACACTATTTTGCCGGATAAATTCAATAATGTAATCTCTGTAATAAAAATAGTAAAAAAAAATGCAACATGAAGACTTCAGATAACAATCTAAGATCTTTAAGAAAAATATCATGTGCGTAGTACACAATTTCCTTGTAATAATTAAATAAGTTCTTCATTATTTAATTTCTTTAAATATAATACAAAGCGATAACATTTGGTGGCAACAGTCTGAATTGTGAAATAGCGCTTATCGTGAAATTGGCGCTGGATTCTCTTCTTTAAGGAGCAAATATTTTGTACACTATTTTGCCGGATAAATTCAATAATGTAATCTCTGTAATAAAAATAGTAAAAAAAAAATGCAACATGAAGACTTCAGATAACAATCTAAGATCTTTAAGAAAAATATCATGTGCATGGTACACAATTTCCTTGTAATAATTAAATATGTTCTTCATTATTTAATTTCTTTAAATATAATACAAAGCGATAACATTTGGTGGCAACAATCTGAATTGTGAAATAGCGCTTATCGTGAAATTGGCGCTGGATTCTCTTCTTTAAGGAGCAAATATTTTGTACACTATTTTGCCGGATAAATTCAATAATGTAATCTCTGTAATAAAAATAGTAAAAAAGAAATGCAACATGAAGACTTCAGATAACAATCTTAGATCTTTAAGAAAAATATCTTGTGCATGGTACACAATTTCCTTGTAATAATTAAATAAGTTCTTCATTATTTAATTTCTTTAAATATAATACAAAGCGATAACATTTGGTGGCAACAGTCTGAATTGTGAAATAGCGCTTATCGTGAAATTGGCGCTGGATTCTCTTCTTTAAGGAGCAGATATTTTGTACACTATTTTGCCGGATAAATTCAATAATGTAATCTCTGTAATAAAAATAGTAAAAAAAATGCAACATGAAGACTTCAGATAACAATCTAAGATCTTTAAGAAAAATATCATGTGCATGGTACACAATTTCCTTGTAATAATTAAATATGTTCTTCATTATTTAATTTCTTTAAATATAATACAAAGCGATAACATTTGGTGGCAACAATCTGAATTGTGAAATAGCGCTTATCGTGAAATTGGCGCTGGATTCTCTTCTTTAAGGAGCAAATATTTTGTACACTATTTTGCCGGATAAATTCAATAATGTAATCTCTGTAATAAAAATAGTAAAAAAGAAATGCAACATGAAGACTTCAGATAACAATCTTAGATCTTTAAGAAAAATATCATGTGCATGGTACACAATTTCCTTGTGATAATTAAATAAGTTCTTCATTATTTTATTTCTTTAAATATAATACAAAGCGATAACATTAGGTGGCAACAGTCTGAATTGTGAAATAGCGCTTATCGTGAAATTGGCGCTGGATTCTCTTCTTTAAGGAGCAAATATTTTGTACACTATTTTGCCGGATAAATTCAATAATGTAATCTCTGTAATAAAAATAGTAAAAAAGAAATGCAACATGAAGACTTCAGATAACAATCTTAGATCTTTAAGAAAAATATCATGTGCATGGTACACAATTTCCTTGTGATAATTAAATAATTTTTCATTATTTTATTTCTTTAAATATAATACAAAGCGATAACATTAGGTGGCAACAGTCTGAATTGTGAAATAGCGCTTATCGTGAAATTGGCGCTGGATTCTCTTCTTTAAGGAGCAAATATTTTGTACACTATTTTGCCGGATAAATTCAATAATGTAATCTCTGTAATAAAAATAGTAAAAAAGAAATGCAACATGAAGACTTCAGATAACAATCTTAGATCTTTAAGAAAAATATCATGTGCATGGTACACAATTTCCTTGTGATAATTAAATAAGTTCTTCATTATTCAATTTCTTTAAATATAATACAAAGCGATAACATTTGGTGGCAACAATCTGAATTGTGAAATAGCGCTTATCGTGAAATTGGCGCTCGATTCTCTTCTTTAAGGAGCAAATATTTTGTACACTATTTTGCCGGATAAATTCAATAATGTAATCTCTGTAATAAAAATAGTAAACAAAAATGCAAGAATGCAACATGAAGACTTTAGACAACAATCTAAGATCTTTAAGAAAAATATCATGTGCATGGTACACAATTTCCTTGTAATAATTAAATAAGTTCTTCATTATTTAAATTCTTTAAATATAATACAAAGCGATAACATTTGGTGGCAACAATCTAAATTGTGAAATAGCGCTTATCGTGAAATTGGCGCTGGATTCTCTTCTTTAAGGAGCAAATATTTTGTACGCTATTTTGCCGGATAAATTCAATAGTGTAATCTCTGTAATAAAAATAGTAAAAAAAATGCAACATGAAGACTTCAGATAACAATCTAAGATCTTTAAGAAAAATATCATGTGCATGGTACACAATTTCCTTGTAGTAATTAAATAAGTTCTTCATTATTTAATTTCTTTAAATATAATACAAAGCGATAACATTTGGTGGCAACAATCTGAATTGTGAAATAACGCTTATCGTGAAATTGGCGCTGGATTCTCTTCTTTAAGGAGCAAATATTTTGTACACTATTTTGCCGGATAAATTCAATAATGTAATCTCTGTAATAAAAATAGTAAAAAAAAATGCAACATGAAGACTTCAGATAACAATCTAAGATCTTTAAGAAAAATATCATGTGCGTAGTACACAATTTCCTTGTAGTAATTAAATAAGTTCTTCATTATTTAATTTCTTTAAATATAATACAAAGCGATAACATTTGGTGGCAACAATCTGAATTGTGAAATAGCGCTTATCGTGAAATTGGCGCTGGATTGTCTTCTTTAAGGAGCAAATATTTTGTACACTATTTTGCCGGATAAATTCAATAATATAATCTCTGTAATAAAAATAGTAAAAAAAAATGCAACATGAAGAATTCAGATAACAATCTAAGATCTTTGAGAAAAATATCTTGTGCATGGTACACAATTTCCTTGTAATAATTAAATAAGTTCTTCATTATTTAATTTCTTTAAATATAATACAAAGCGATAACATTTGGTGGCAACAGTCTGAATTGTGAAATAGCGCTTATCGTGAAATTGGCGCTGGATTCTCTTCTTTAAGGAGCAGATATTTTGTACACTATTTTGCCGGATAAATTCAATAATGTAATCTCTGTAATAAAAATAGTAAAAAAAATGCAACATGAAGACTTCAGATAACAATCTAAGATCTTTAAGAAAAATATCATGTGCATGGTACACAATTTCCTTGTAATAATTAAATATGTTCTTCATTATTTAATTTCTTTAAATATAATACAAAGCGATAACATTTGGTGGCAACAATCTGAATTGTGAAATAGCGCTTATCGTGAAATTGGCGCTGGATTCTCTTCTTTAAGGAGCAAATATTTTGTACACTATTTTGCCGGATAAATTCAATAATGTAATCTCTGTAATAAAAATAGTAAAAAAGAAATGCAACATGAAGACTTCAGATAACAATCTTAGATCTTTAAGAAAAATATCATGTGCATGGTACACAATTTCCTTGTGATAATTAAATAAGTTCTTCATTATTTTATTTCTTTAAATATAATACAAAGCGATAACATTTGGTGGCAACAATCTGAATTGTGAAATAGCGCTTATCGTGAAATTGGCGCTGGATTCTCTTCTTTAAGGAGCAAATATTTTGTACACTATTTTGCCGGATAAATTCAATAATGTAATCTCTGTAATAAAAATAGTAAAAAAAAATGCAAAATGAAGACTTCAGATGACAATCTAAGATCTTTAAGAAAAATATCATGTGCATGGTACACAATTTCCTTGTGATAATTAAATAAGTTCTTCATTATTCAATTTCTTTAAATATAATACAAAGCGATAACATTTGGTGGCAACAATCTGAATTGTGAAATAGCGCTTATCGTGAAATTGGCGCTCGATTCTCTTCTTTAAGGAGCAAATATTTTGTACACTATTTTGCCGGATAAATTCAATAATGTAATCTCTGTAATAAAAATAGTAAACAAAAATGCAAGAATGCAACATGAAGACTTCAGACAACAATCTAAGATCTTTAAGAAAAATATCATGTGCATGGTACACAATTTCCTTGTAATAATTAAATAAGTTCTTCATTATTTAAATTCTTTAAATATAATACAAAGCGATAACATTTGGTGGCAACAATCTAAATTGTGAAATAGCGCTTATCGTGAAATTGGCGCTGGATTCTCTTCTTTAAGGAGCAAATATTTTGTACGCTATTTTGCCGGATAAATTCAATAGTGTAATCTCTGTAATAAAAATAGTAAAAAAAATGCAACATGAAGACTTCAGATAACAATCTAAGATCTTTAAGAAAAATATCATGTGCATGGTACACAATTTCCTTGTAGTAATTAAATAAGTTCTTCATTATTTAATTTCTTTAAATATAATACAAAGCGATAACATTTGGTGGCAACAATCTGAATTGTGAAATAACGCTTATCGTGAAATTGGCGCTGGATTCTCTTCTTTAAGGAGCAAATATTTTGTACACTATTTTGCCGGATAAATTCAATAATGTAATCTCTGTAATAAAAATAGTAAAAAAAAATGCAACATGAAGACTTCAGATAACAATCTAAGATCTTTAAGAAAAATATCATGTGCGTAGTACACAATTTCCTTGTAGTAATTAAATAAGTTCTTCATTATTTAATTTCTTTAAATATAATACAAAGCGATAACATTTGGTGGCAACAATCTGAATTGTGAAATAGCGCTTATCGTGAAATTGGCGCTGGATTGTCTTCTTTAAGGAGCAAATATTTTGTACACTATTTTGCCGGATAAATTCAATAATATAATCTCTGTAATAAAAATAGTAAAAAAAAATGCAACATGAAGAATTCAGATAACAATCTTAGATCTTTAAGAAAAATATCATGTGCATGGTACACAATTTCCTTGTGATAATTAAATAAGTTCTTCATTATTTTATTTCTTTAAATATAATACAAAGCGATAACATTTGGTGGCAACAATCTGAATTGTGAAATAGCGCTTATCGTGAAATTGGCGCTGGATTCTCTTCTTTAAGGAGCAAATATTTTGTACACTATTTTGCCGGATAAATTCAATAATGTAATCTCTGTAATAAAAATAGTAAAAAAAAATGCAAAATGAAGACTTCAGATGACAATCTAAGATCTTTAAGAAAAATATCATGTGCATGGTACACAATTTCCTTGTGATAATTAAATAAGTTCTTCATTATTCAATTTCTTTAAATATAATACAAAGCGATAACATTTGGTGGCAACAATCTGAATTGTGAAATAGCGCTTATCGTGAAATTGGCGCTCGATTCTCTTCTTTAAGGAGCAAATATTTTGTACACTATTTTGCCGGATAAATTCAATAATGTAATCTCTGTAATAAAAATAGTAAACAAAAATGCAAGAATGCAACATGAAGACTTCAGACAACAATCTAAGATCTTTAAGAAAAATATCATGTGCATGGTACACAATTTCCTTGTAATAATTAAATAAGTTCTTCATTATTTAAATTCTTTAAATATAATACAAAGCGATAACATTTGGTGGCAACAATCTAAATTGTGAAATAGCGCTTATCGTGAAATTGGCGCTGGATTCTCTTCTTTAAGGAGCAAATATTTTGTACGCTATTTTGCCGGATAAATTCAATAGTGTAATCTCTGTAATAAAAATAGTAAAAAAAATGCAACATGAAGACTTCAGATAACAATCTAAGATCTTTAAGAAAAATATCATGTGCATGGTACACAATTTCCTTGTAGTAATTAAATAAGTTCTTCATTATTTAATTTCTTTAAATATAATACAAAGCGATAACATTTGGTGGCAACAATCTGAATTGTGAAATAACGCTTATCGTGAAATTGGCGCTGGATTCTCTTCTTTAAGGAGCAAATATTTTGTACACTATTTTGCCGGATAAATT
This sequence comes from Stegodyphus dumicola, assembly GCF_044657685.1. NCBI lineage: Eukaryota > Metazoa > Arthropoda > Arachnida > Araneae > Eresidae > Stegodyphus > Stegodyphus dumicola. The sequence goes on from NC_140769.1 coordinate 138,041,706, forward strand.
CAATAATGTAATCTCTGTAATAAAAATAGTAAAAAAAAATGCAACATGAAGACTTCAGATAACAATCTAAGATCTTTAAGAAAAATATCATGTGCGTAGTACACAATTTCCTTGTAGTAATTAAATAAGTTCTTCATTATTTAATTTCTTTAAATATAATACAAAGCGATAACATTTGGTGGCAACAATCTGAATTGTGAAATAGCGCTTATCGTGAAATTGGCGCTGGATTGTCTTCTTTAAGGAGCAAATATTTTGTACACTATTTTGCCGGATAAATTCAATAATATAATCTCTGTAATAAAAATAGTAAAAAAAAATGCAACATGAAGAATTCAGATAACAATCTAAGATCTTTGAGAAAAATATCTTGTGCATGGTACACAATTTCCTTGTAATAATTAAATAAGTTCTTCATTATTTAATTTCTTTAAATATAATACAAAGCGATAACATTTGGTGGCAACAGTCTGAATTGTGAAATAGCGCTTATCGTGAAATTGGCGCTGGATTCTCTTCTTTAAGGAGCAGATATTTTGTACACTATTTTGCCGGATAAATTCAATAATGTAATCTCTGTAATAAAAATAGTAAAAAAAATGCAACATGAAGACTTCAGATAACAATCTAAGATCTTTAAGAAAAATATCATGTGCATGGTACACAATTTCCTTGTAATAATTAAATATGTTCTTCATTATTTAATTTCTTTAAATATAATACAAAGCGATAACATTTGGTGGCAACAATCTGAATTGTGAAATAGCGCTTATCGTGAAATTGGCGCTGGATTCTCTTCTTTAAGGAGCAAATATTTTGTACACTATTTTGCCGGATAAATTCAATAATGTAATCTCTGTAATAAAAATAGTAAAAAAAAAAATGCAACATGAAGACTTCAGATAACAATCTAAGATCTTTAAGAAAAATATCATGTGCATGGTACACATTTCCTTGTAATAATTAAATATGTTCTTCATTATTTAATTTCTTTAAATATAATACAAAGCGACAACATTTGGTGGCAACAATCTGAATTGTGAAATAACGCTTATCGTGAAATTGGCGCTGGATTCTCTTCTTTAAGGAGCAAATATTTTGTACACTATTTTGCCGGATAAATTCAATAATGTAAAGTCTGTAATAAAAATAGTAAAAAAAAATGCAATATGAAGACTTCAGATAACAATCTAAGATCTTTAAGAAAAATATCATGAGCATGGTACACAATTTCCTTGTAATAATTAAATAAGTTCTTCATTATTTAATTTCTTTAAATATAATACAAAGCGATAACATTTGGTGGCAACAATCTGAATTGTGAAATAGCGCTTATCGTGAAATTGGCGCTGGATTCTCTTCTTTAAGGAGCAAATATTTTGTACACTATTTTGCCGGATAAATTCAATAATGTAATCTCTGTAATAAAAATAGTAAAAAAAAAATGCAACATGAAGACTTCAGATAACAATCTAAGATCTTTAAGAAAAATATCATGTGCATGGTACACAATTTCCTTGTAGTAATTAAATAAGTTCTTCATTATTTAATTTCTTTAAATATAATACAAAGCGATAACATTTGGTGGCAACAATCTGAATTGTGAAATAACGCTTATCCTGAAATTGGCGCTGGATTCTCTTCTTTAAGGAGCATATATTTTGTACACTATTTTGCCGGATAAATTCAATAATGTAAAGTCTGTAATAAAAATAGTAAAAAAAAAATGCAACATGAAGACTTCAGATAACAATCTAAGATCTTTAAGAAAAATATCATGAGCATGGTACACAATTTCCTTGTAATAATTAAATAAGTTCTTCATTATTTAATTTCTTTAAATATAATACAAAGCGATAACATTTGGTGGCAACAGTCTGAATTGTGAAATAGCGCTTATCGTGAAATTGGCGCTGGATTCTCTTCTTTAAGGAGCAAATATTTTGTACACTATTTTGCCGGATAAATTCAATAATGTAATCTCTGTAATAAAAATAGTAAAAAAAAAAAAATGCAACATGAAGACTTCAGATAACAATCTAAGATCTTTAAGAAAAATATCATGAGCATGGTACACAATTTCGTTGTAATAATTAAATAAGTTCTTCATTATTTAATTTCTTTAAATATAATACAAAGCGATAACATTTGGTGGCAACAATCTGAATTGCGAAATAGCGCTTATCGTGAAATTGGCGCTGGATTGTCTTCTTTAAGGAGCAAATATTTTGTACACTATTTTGCCGGATAAATTCAATAATGTAATCTCTGTAATAAAAATAGTAAAAAAAATGCAACATGAAGACTTCAGATAACAATCTAAGATCTTTAAGAAAAATATCATGTGCATGGTACACAATTTCCTTGTAATAATTAAATATGTTCTTCATTATTTAATTTCTTTAAATATAATACAAAGCGAAAACTTTTGGTGGCAACAATCTGAATTGTGAAATAGCGCTTATCGTGAAATTGGCGCTGGATTCTCTTCTTTAAGGAGCAAATATTTTGTACACTATTTTGCCGGATAAATTCAATAATGTAAAGTCTGTAATAAAAATAGTAAAAAAAATGCAATATGAAGACTTCAGATAACAATCTAAGATCTTTAAGAAAAATATCATGAGCATGGTACACAATTTCCTTGTGATAATTAAATAAGTTCTTCATTATTTAATTTCTTTAAATATAATACAAAGCGATAACATTTGGTGGCAACAATCTGAATTGTGAAATAGCGCTTATCGTGAAATTGGCGCTGGATTCTCTTCTTTAAAGAGCAAATATTTTGTACACTATTTTGCCGGATAAATTCAATAATGTAATCTCTGTAATAAAAATAGTAAAAAAAATGCAACATGAAGACTTCAGATAACAATCTAAGATCTTTAAGAAAAATATCATGTGCATGGTACACAATTTCCTTGTAATAATTAAATATGTTCTTCCTTATTTAATTTCTTTAAATATAATACAAAGCGACAACTTTTAGTGGCAACAATCTGAATTGTGAAATAGCGCTTATCGTGAAATTGGCGCTGGATTCTCTTCTTTAAGGAGCAAATATTTTGTACACTATTTTGCCGGATAAATTCAATAATGTAAAGTCTGTAATAAAAATAGTAAAAAAAAATGCAATATGAAGACTTCAGATAACAATCTAAGATCTTTAAGAAAAATATCATGAGCATGGTACACAATTTCCTTGTAATAATTAAATAAGTTCTTCATTATTTAATTTCTTTAAATATAATACAAAGCGATAACATTTGGTGGCAACAGTCTGAATTGTGGAATAGCGCTTATCGTGAAATTGGCGCTGGATTCTCTTCTTTAAGGAGCAAATATTTTGTACACTATTTTGCCGGATAAATTCAATAATGTAATCTCTGTAATAAAAATAGTAAAAAAAAAAAAATGCAACATGAAGACTTCAGATAACAATCTAAGATCTTTCAGAAAAATATCATGAGCATGGTACACAATTTCGTTGTAATAATTAAATAAGTTCTTCATTATTTAATTTCTTTAAATATAATACAAAGCGATAACATTTGGTGGCAACAATCTGAATTGCGAAATAGCGCTTATCGTGAAATTGGCGCTGGATTGTCTTCTTTAAGGAGCAAATATTTTGTACACTATTTTGCCGGATAAATTCAATAATGTAATCTCTGTAATAAAAATAGTAAAAAAAATGCAACATGAAGACTTCAGATAACAATCTAAGATCTTTAAGAAAAATATCGTGTGCATGGTACACAATTTCCTTGTAATAATTAAATATGTTCTTCATTATTTAATTTCTTTAAATATAATACAAAGCGACAACTTTTGGTGGCAACAATCTGAATTGTGAAATAGCGCTTATCGTGAAATTGGCGCTGGATTCTCTTCTTTAAGGAGCAAATATTTTGTACACTATTTTGCCGGATAAATTCAATAATGTAATCTCTGTAATAAAAATAGTAAAAAAAAATGCAACATGAAGACTTCAGATAACAATCTTAGATCTTTAAGAAAAATATCATGTGCATGGTACACAATTTCCTTGTGATAATTAAATAAGTTCTTCATTATTTAATTTCTTTAAATATAATACAAAGCGATAACATTTGGTGGCAACAATCTGAATTGTGAAATAGCGCTTATCGTGAAATTGGCGCTGGATTCTCTTCTTTAAGGAGCAAATATTTTGTACACTATTTTGCCGGATAAATTCAATAATGTAATCTCTGTAATAAAAATAGTAAAAAAAAAATGCAACATGAAGACTTCAGATAACAATCTAAGATCTTTAAGAAAAATATCATGTGCATGGTACACAATTTCCTTGTAATAATTAAATATGTTCTTCCTTATTTAATTTCTTTAAATATAATACAAAGCGACAACTTTTGGTGGCAACAATCTGAATTGTGAAATAGCGCTTATCGTGAAATTGGCGCTGGATTCTCTTCTTTAAGGAGCAAATATTTTGTACACTATTTTGCCGGATAAATTCAATAATGTAAAGTCTGTAATAAAAATAGTAAAAAAAAATGCAATATGAAGACTTCAGATAACAATCTAAGATCTTTAAGAAAAATATCATGAGCATGGTACACAATTTCCTTGTAGTAATTAAATAAGTTCTTCATTATTTAATTTCTTTAAATATAATACAAAGCGATAACATTTGGTGGCAACAATCTGAATTGTGAAATAACGCTTATCGTGAAATTGGCGCTGGATTCTCTTCTTTAAGGAGCAAATATTTTGTACACTATTTTGCCGGATAAATTCAATAATGTAAAGTCTGTAATAAAAATAGTAAAAAAAAATGCAACATGAAGACTTCAGATAACAATCTAAGATCTTTAAGAAAAATATCATGAGCATGGTACACAATTTCCTTGTAATAATTAAATAAGTTCTTCATTATTTAATTTCTTTAAATATAATACAAAGCGATAACATTTGGTGGCAACAATCTGAATTGTGAAATAGCGCTTATCGTGAAATTGGCGCTGGATTCTCTTCTTTAAAGAGCAAATATTTTGTACACTATTTTGCCGGATAAATTCAATAATGTAAAGTCTGTAATAAAAATAGTAAAAAAAAATGCAATATGAAGACTTCAGATAACAATCTAAGATCTTTAAGAAAAATATCATGAGCATGGTACACAATTTCCTTGTGATAATTAAATAAGTTCTTCATTATTTAATTTCTTTAAATATAATACAAAGCGATAACATTTGGTGGCAACAATCTGAATTGTGAAATAGCGCTTATCGTGAAATTGGCGCTGGATTCTCTTCTTTAAAGAGCAAATATTTTGTACACTATTTTGCCGGATAAATTCAATAATGTAATCTCTGTAATAAAAATAGTAAAAAAAATGCAACATGAAGACTTCAGATAACAATCTAAGATCTTTAAGAAAAATATCATGTGCATGGTACACAATTTCCTTGTAATAATTAAATATGTTCTTCCTTATTTAATTTCTTTAAATATAATACAAAGCGACAACTTTTGGTGGCAACAATCTGAATTGTGAAATAGCGCTTATCGTGAAATTGGCGCTGGATTCTCTTCTTTAAGTAGCAAATATTTTGTACACTATTTTGCCGGATAAATTCAATAATGTAAAGTCTGTAATAAAAATAGTAAAAAAAAATGCAATATGAAGACTTCAGATAACAATCTAAGATCTTTAAGAAAAATATCATGAGCATGGTACACAATTTCCTTGTAATAATTAAATAAGTTCTTCATTATTTAATTTCTTTAAATATAATACAAAGCGATAACATTTGGTGGCAACAGTCTGAATTGTGAAATAGCGCTTATCGTGAAATTGGCGCTGGATTCTCTTCTTTAAGGAGCAAATATTTTGTACACTATTTTGCCGGATAAATTCAATAATGTAATCTCTGTAATAAAAATAGTAAAAAAAAAATGCAACATGAAGACTTAAGATAACAATCTTAGATCTTTAAGAAAAATATCATGTGCATGGTACACAATTTCCTTGTGATAATTAAATAAGTTCTTCATTATTTAATTTCTTTAAATATAATACAAAGCGATAACATTTGGTGGCAACAATCTGAATTGTGAAATAGCGCTTATCGTGAAATTGGCGCTGGATTCTCTTCTTTAAGGAGCAAATATTTTGTACACTATTTTGCCGGATAAATTCAATAATGTAATCTCTGTAATAAAAATAGTAAAAAAAAAATGCAACATGAAGACTTCAGATAACAATCTAAGATCTTTAAGAAAAATATCATGTGCATGGTACACAATTTCCTTGTAATAATTAAATATGTTCTTCCTTATTTAATTTCTTTAAATATAATACAAAGCGACAACTTTTGGTGGCAACAATCTGAATTGTGAAATAGCGCTTATCGTGAAATTGGCGCTGGATTCTCTTCTTTAAGGAGCAAATATTTTGTACACTATTTTGCCGGATAAATTCAATAATGTAAAGTCTGTAATAAAAATAGTAAAAAAAAATGCAATATGAAGACTTCAGATAACAATCTAAGATCTTTAAGAAAAATATCATGAGCATGGTACACAATTTCCTTGTAATAATTAAATAAGTTCTTCATTATTTAATTTCTTTAAATATAATACAAAGCGATAACATTTGGTGGCAACAGTCTGAATTGTGAAATAGCGCTTATCGTGAAATTGGCGCTGGATTCTCTTCTTTAAGGAGCAAATATTTTGTACACTATTTTGCCGGATAAATTCAATAATGTAATCTCTGTAATAAAAATAGTAAAAAAAAAAATGCAACATGAAGACTTCAGATAACAATCTAAGATCTTTCAGAAAAATATCATGAGCATGGTACACAATTTCGTTGTAATAATTAAATAAGTTCTTCATTATTTAATTTCTTTAAATATAATACAAAGCGATAACATTTGGTGGCAACAATCTGAATTGCGAAATAGCGCTTATCGTGAAATTGGCGCTGGATTGTCTTCTTTAAGGAGCAAATATTTTGTACACTATTTTGCCGGATAAATTCAATAATGTAATCTCTGTAATAAAAATAGTAAAAAAAATGCAACATGAAGACTTCAGATAACAATCTAAGATCTTTAAGAAAAATATCATGTGCATGGTACACAATTTCCTTGTAATAATTAAATATGTTCTTCATTATTTAATTTCTTTAAATATAATACAAAGCGACAACTTTTGGTGGCAACAATCTGAATTGTGAAATAGCGCTTATCGTGAAATTGGCGCTGGATTCTCTTCTTTAAGGAGCAAATATTTTGTACACTATTTTGCCGGATAAATTCAATAATGTAATCTCTGTAATAAAAATAGTAAAAAAAAAAATGCAACATGAAGACTTCAGATAACAATCTTAGATCTTTAAGAAAAATATCATGTGCATGGTACACAATTTCCTTGTGATAATTAAATAAGTTCTTCATTATTTAATTTCTTTAAATATAATACAAAGCGATAACATTTGGTGGCAACAATCTGAATTGTGAAATAGCGCTTATCGTGAAATTGGCGCTGGATTCTCTTCTTTAAGGAGCAAATATTTTGTACACTATTTTGCCGGATAAATTCAATAATGTAATCTCTGTAATAAAAATAGTAAAAAAAAAATGCAACATGAAGACTTCAGATAACAATCTAAGATCTTTAAGAAAAATATCATGTGCATGCTACACAATTTCCTTGTAATAATTAAATATGTTCTTCCTTATTTAATTTCTTTAAATATAATACAAAGCGACAACTTTTGGTGGCAACAATCTGAATTGTGAAATAGCGCTTATCGTGAAATTGGCGCTGGATTCTCTTCTTTAAGGAGCAAATATTTTGTACACTATTTTGCCGGATAAATTCAATAATGTAATCTCTGTAATAAAAATAGTAAAAAAAAAATGCAACATGAAGACTTCAGATAACAATCTAAGATCTTTAAGAAAAATATCATGTGCGTAGTACACAATTTCCTTGTAGTAATTAAATAAGTTCTTCATTATTTAATTTCTTTAACTATAATACAAAGCGATAACATTTGGTGGCAACAATCTGAATTGTGAAATAGCGCTTATCGTGAAATTGGCGCTGGATTGTCTTCTTTAAGGAGCAAATATTTTGTACACTATTTTGCCGGATAAATTCAATAATATAATCTCTGTAATAAAAATAGTAAAAAAAAATGCAACATGAAGAATTCAGATAACAATCTAAGATCTTTGAGAAAAATATCTTGTGCATGGTACACAATTTCCTTGTAATAATTAAATAAGTTCTTCATTATTTAATTTCTTTAAATATAATACAAAGCGATAACATTTGGTGGCAACAGTCTGAATTGTGAAATAGCGCTTATCGTGAAATTGGCGCTGGATTCTCTTCTTTAAGGAGCAAATATTTTGTACACTATTTTGCCGGATAAATTCAATAATGTAATCTCTGTAATAAAAATAGTAAAAAAGAAATGCAACATGAAGACTTCAGATAACAATCTTAGATCTTTAAGAAAAATATCATGTGCATGGTACACAATTTCCTTGTGATAATTAAATAAGTTCTTCATTATTTTATTTCTTTAAATATAATACAAAGCGATAACATTTGGTGGCAACAATCTGAATTGTGAAATAGCGCTTATCGTGAAATTGGCGCTGGATTCTCTTCTTTAAGGAGCAAATATTTTGTACACTATTTTGCCGGATAAATTCAATAATGTAATCTCTGTAATAAAAATGGTAAAAAAAAATGCAAAATGAAGACTTCAGATAACAATCTAAGATCTTTAAGAAAAATATCATGTGCATGGTACACAATTTCCTTGTGATAATTAAATAAGTTCTTCATTATTCAATTTCTTTAAATATAATACAAAGCGATAACATTTGGTGGCAACAATCTGAATTGTGAAATAGCGCTTATCGTGAAATTGGCGCTCGATTCTCTTCTTTAAGGAGCAAATATTTTGTACACTATTTTGCCGGATAAATTCAATAATGTAATCTCTGTAATAAAAATAGTAAACAAAAATGCAAGAATGCAACATGAAGACTTCAGACAACAATCTAAGATCTTTAAGAAAAATATCATGTGCATGGTACACAATTTCCTTGTAATAATTAAATAAGTTCTTCATTATTTAAATTCTTTAAATATAATACAAAGCGATAACATTTGGTGGCAACAATCTAAATTGTGAAATAGCGCTTATCGTGAAATTGGCGCTGGATTCTCTTCTTTAAGGAGCAAATATTTTGTACGCTATTTTGCCGGATAAATTCAATAGTGTAATCTCTGTAATAAAAATAGTAAAAAAAATGCAACATGAAGACTTCAGATAACAATCTAAGATCTTTAAGAAAAATATCATGTGCATGGTACACAATTTCCTTGTAGTAATTAAATAAGTTCTTCATTATTTAATTTCTTTAAATATAATACAAAGCGATAACATTTGGTGGCAACAATCTGAATTGTGAAATAACGCTTATCGTGAAATTGGCGCTGGATTCTCTTCTTTAAGGAGCAAATATTTTGTACACTATTTTGCCGGATAAATTCAATAATGTAATGTCTGTAATAAAAATAGTAAAAAAAAATGCAACATGAAGACTTCAGATAACAATCTAAGATCTTTAAGAAAAATATCATGAGCATGGTACACAATTTCCTTGTAATAATTAAATAAGTTCTTCATTATTTAATTTCTTTAAATATAATACAAAGCGATAACATTTGGTGGCAACAATCTGAATTGTGAAATAGCGCTTATCGTTAAATTGGCGCTGGATTCTCTTCTTTAAAGAGCAAATATTTTGTACACTATTTTGCCGGAAAAATTAAAAATAGTAAAAAAAAATGCAACATGCAGACTTCAGATAAGAATCTTAGATCTTTAAGAAAAATATCATGTGCATGGTACACAATTTCCTTGTGATAATTAAATAAGTTCTTCATTATTTAATTTCTTTAAATATAATACAAAGCGATAACATTTGGTGGCAACAATCTGAATTGTGAAATAGCGCTTATCGTGAAATTGGCGCTCGATTCTCTTCTTTAAGGAGCAAATATTTTGTACACTATTTTGCCGGATAAATTCAATAATGTAATCTCTGTAATAAAAATAGTAAACCAAAATGCAACAATGCAACATGAAGACTTCAGATAACAATCTAAGATCTTTAAGAAAAATATCATGTGCATGGTACACAATTTCCTTGTAATAATTAAATATGTTCTTCATTATTTAATTTCTTTAAATATAATACAAAGCGATAACATTTGGTGGCAACAGTCTGAATTGTGAAATAGCGCTTATCGTAAATTGGCGCTGGATTCTCTTCTTTAAGGAGCAAATATTTTGTACACGATTTTGCCGGATAAATTCAATAATGTAATCTCTGTAATAAAAATAGTAAAAAAAAATGCAACATGAAGACTTCAGATAACAATCTAAGATCTTTAAGAAAAATATCATGTGCATGGTACACAATTTCCTTGTAGTAATTAAATAAGTTCTTCATTATTTAATTTCTTTAAATATAATACAAAGCGATAACATTTGGTGGCAACAATCTGAATTGTGAAATAACGCTTATCGTGAAATTGGCGCTGGATTCTCTTCTTTAAGGAGCAAATATTTTGTACACTATTTTGCCGGATAAATTCAATAATGTAAAGTCTGTAATAAAAATAGTAAAAAAAAATGCAACATGAAGACTTCAGATAACAATCTAAGATCTTTAAGAAAAATATCATGAGCATGGTACACAATTTCCTTGTAATAATTAAATAAGTTCTTCATTATTTAATTTCTTTAAATATAATACAAAGCGATAACATTTGGTGGCAACAGTCTGAATTGTGAAATAGCGCTTATCGTGAAATTGGCGCTGGATTCTCTTCTTTAAGGAGCAAATATTTTGTACACTATTTTGCCGGATAAGTTCAATAATGTAATCTCTGTAATAAAAATAGTAAAAAAAAAAATGCAACATGAAGACTTCAGATAACAATCTAAGATCTTTAAGAAAAATATCATGAGCATGGTACACAATTTCGTTGTAATAATTAAATAAGTTCTTCATTATTTAATTTCTTTAAATATAATACAAAGCGATAACATTTGGTGGCAACAATCTGAATTGCGAAATAGCGCTTATCGTGAAATTGGCGCTGGATTGTCTTCTTTAAGGAGCAAATATTTTGTACACTATTTTGCCGGATAAATTCAATAATGTAATCTCTCTAATAAAAATAGTAAAAAAAAAAATGCAACATGAAGACTTCAGATAACAATCTAAGATCTTTAAGAAAAATATCATGTGCATGGTACACAATTTCCTTGTAATAATTAAATATGTTCTTCATTATTTAATTTCTTTAAATATAATACAAAGCGATAACATTTGGTGGCAACAGTCTGAATTGTGAAATAGCGCTTATCGTGAAATTGGCGCTGTATTCTCTTCTTTAAGGAGCAAATATTTTGTACACTATTTTGCCGGATAAATTCAATAATGTAATCTCTGTAATAAAAATAGTAAAAAAAAATGCAACATGAAGACTTCAGATAACAATCTTAGATCTTTAAGAAAAATATCATGTGCATGGTACACAATTTCCTTGTGATAATTAAATAAGTTCTTCATTATTTAATTTCTTTAAATATAATACAAAGCGATAACATTTGGTGGCAACAATCTGAATTGTGAAATAGCGCTTATCGTGAAATTGGCGCTGGATTCTCTTCTTTAAGGAGCAAATATTTTGTACACTATTTTGCCGGATAAATTCAATAATGTAATCTCTGTAATAAAAATAGTAAAAAAAAAATGCAACATGAAGACTTCAGATAACAATCTAAGATCTTTAAGAAAAATATCATGTGCATGGTACACAATTTCCTTGTAATAATTAAATATGTTCTTCATTATTTAATTTCTTTAAATATAATACAAAGCGACAACTTTTGGTGGCAACAATCTGAATTGTGAAATAGCGCTTATCGTGAAATTGGCGCTGGATTCTCTTCTTTAAGGAGCAAATATTTTGTACACTATTTTGCCGGATAAATTCAATAATGTAATCTCTGTAATAAAAATAGTAAAAAAAATGCAAAATGAAGACTTCAGATAACAATCTAAGATCTTTAAGAAAAATATCATGTGCATGGTACACAATTTCCTTGTGATAATTAAATAAGTTCTTCATTATTTAATTTCTTTAAATATAATACAAAGCGATAACATTTGGTGGCAACAATCTGAATTGTGAAATAGCGCTTATCGTGAAATTGGCGCTGGATTCTCTTCTTTAAGGAGCAAATATTTTGTACACTATTTTGCCGGATAAGTTCAATAATGTAATCTCTGTAATAAAAATAGTAAAAAAAAAAATGCAACATGAAGACTTCAGATAACAATCTAAGATCTTTAAGAAAAATATCATGAGCATGGTACACAATTTCGTTGTAATAATTAAATAAGTTCTTCATTATTTAATTTCTTTAAATATAATACAAAGCGATAACATTTGGTGGCAACAATCTGAATTGCGAAATAGCGCTTATCGTGAAATTGGCGCTGGATTGTCTTCTTTAAGGAGCAAATATTTTGTACACTATTTTGCCGGATAAATTCAATAATGTAATCTCTCTAATAAAAATAGTAAAAAAAAAAAATGCAACATGAAGACTTCAGATAACAATCTAAGATCTTTAAGAAAAATATCATGTGCATGGTACACAATTTCCTTGTAATAATTAAATATGTTCTTCATTATTTAATTTCTTTAAATATAATACAAAGCGATAACATTTGGTGGCAACAGTCTGAATTGTGAAATAGCGCTTATCGTGAAATTGGCGCTGTATTCTCTTCTTTAAGGAGCAAATATTTTGTACACTATTTTGCCGGATAAATTCAATAATGTAATCTCTGTAATAAAAATAGTAAAAAAAAATGCAACATGAAGACTTCAGATAACAATCTTAGATCTTTAAGAAAAATATCATGTGCATGGTACACAATTTCCTTGTGATAATTAAATAAGTTCTTCATTATTTAATTTCTTTAAATATAATACAAAGCGATAACATTTGGTGGCAACAATCTGAATTGTGAAATAGCGCTTATCGTGAAATTGGCGCTGGATTCTCTTCTTTAAGGAGCAAATATTTTGTACACTATTTTGCCGGATAAATTCAATAATGTAATCTCTGTAATAAAAATAGTAAAAAAAAAAATGCAACATGAAGACTTCAGATAACAATCTAAGATCTTTAAGAAAAATATCATGTGCATGGTACACAATTTCCTTGTAATAATTAAATATGTTCTTCATTATTTAATTTCTTTAAATATAATACAAAGCGACAACTTTTGGTGGCAACAATCTGAATTGTGAAATAGCGCTTATCGTGAAATTGGCGCTGGATTCTCTTCTTTAAGGAGCAAATATTTTGTACACTATTTTGCCGGATAAATTCAATAATGTAATCTCTGTAATAAAAATAGTAAAAAAAATGCAAAATGAAGACTTCAGATAACAATCTAAGATCTTTAAGAAAAATATCATGTGCATGGTACACAATTTCCTTGTGATAATTAAATAAGTTCTTCATTATTTAATTTCTTTAAATATAATACAAAGCGATAACATTTGGTGGCAACAATCTGAATTGTGAAATAGCGCTTATCGTGAAATTGGCGCTCGATTCTCTTCTTTAAGGAGCAAATATTTTGTACACTATTTTGCCGGATAAATTCAATAATGTAATCTCTGTAATAAAAATAGTAAACAAAAATGCAACAATGCAACATGAAGACTTCAGATAACAATCTAAGATCTTTAAGAAAAATATCATGTGCATGGTACACAATTTCCTTGTAATAATTAAATATGTTCTTCATTATTTAATTTCTTTAAATATAATACAAAGCGATAACATTTGGTGGCAACAGTCTGAATTGTGAAATAGCGCTTATCGTAAATTGGCGCTGGATTCTCTTCTTTAAGGAGCAAATATTTTGTACACGATTTTGCCGGATAAATTCAATAATGTAATCTCTGTAATAAAAATAGTAAAAAAAAATGCAACATGCAGACTTCAGATAAGAATCTTAGATCTTTAAGAAAAATATCATGTGCATGGTACACAATTTCCTTGTAGTAATTAAATAAGTTCTTCATTATTTAATTTCTTTAAATATAATACAAAGCGATAACATTTGGTGGCAACAATCTGAATTGTGAAATAACGCTTATCGTGAAATTGGCGCTGGATTCTCTTCTTTAAGGAGCAAATATTTTGTACACTATTTTGCCGGATAAATTCAATAATGTAAAGTCTGTAATAAAAATAGTAAAAAAAAATGCAACATGAAGACTTCAGATAACAATCTAAGATCTTTAAGAAAAATATCATGAGCATGGTACACAATTTCCTTGTAATAATTAAATAAGTTCTTCATTATTTAATTTCTTTAAATATAATACAAAGCGATAACATTTGGTGGCAACAGTCTGAATTGTGAAATAGCGCTTATCGTGAAATTGGCGCTGGATTCTCTTCTTTAAGGAGCAAATATTTTGTACACTATTTTGCCGGATAAGTTCAATAATGTAATCTCTGTAATAAAAATAGTAAAAAAAAAAAATGCAACATGAACACTTCAGATAACAATCTAAGATATTTAAGAAAAATATCATGAGCATGGTACACAATTTCGTTGTAATAATTAAATAAGTTCTTCATTATTTAATTTCTTTAAATATAATACAAAGCGATAACATTTGGTGGCAACAATCTGAATTGCGAAATAGCGCTTATCGTGAAATTGGCGCTGGATTGTCTTCTTTAAGGAGCAAATATTTTGTACACTATTTTGCCGGATAAATTCAATAATGTAATCTCTCTAATAAAAATAGTAAAAAAAAAATGCAACATGAAGACTTCAGATAACAATCTAAGATCTTTAAGAAAAATATCATGTGCATGGTACACAATTTCCTTGTAATAATTAAATATGTTCTTCATTATTTAATTTCTTTAAATATAATACAAAGCGATAACATTTGGTGGCAACAGTCTGAATTGTGAAATAGCGCTTATCGTGAAATTGGCGCTGGATTCTCTTCTTTAAGGAGCAAATATTTTGTACACTATTTTGCCGGATAAATTCAATAATGTAATCTCTGTAATAAAAATAGTAAAAAAAAATGCAACATGAAGACTTCAGATAACAATCTTAGATCTTTAAGAAAAATATCATGTGCATGGTACACAATTTCCTTGTGATAATTAAATAAGTTCTTCATTATTTAATTTCTTTAAATATAATACAAAGCGATAACATTTGGTGGCAACAATCTGAATTGTGAAATAGCGCTTATCGTGAAATTGGCGCTGGATTCTCTTCTTTAAGGAGCAAATATTTTGTACACTATTTTGCCGGATAAATTCAATAATGTAATCTCTGTAATAAAAATAGTAAAAAAAAAATGCAACATGAAGACTTCAGATAACAATCTAAGATCTTTAAGAAAAATATCATGTGCATGGTACACAATTTCCTTGTAATAATTAAATATGTTCTTCATTATTTAATTTCTTTAAATATAATACAAAGCGACAACTTTTGGTGGCAACAATCTGAATTGTGAAATAGCGCTTATCGTGAAATTGGCGCTGGATTCTCTTCTTTAAGGAGCAAATATTTTGTACACTATTTTGCCGGATAAATTCAATAATGTAATCTCTGTAATAAAAATAGTAAAAAAAAATGCAAAATGAAGACTTCAGATAACAATCTAAGATCTTTAAGAAAAATATCATGTGCATGGTACACAATTTCCTTGTGATAATTAAATAAGTTCTTCATTATTTAATTTCTTTAAATATAATACAAAGCGATAACATTTGGTGGCAACAATCTGAATTGTGAAATAGCGCTTATCGTGAAATTGGCGCTCGATTCTCTTCTTTAAGGAGCAAATATTTTGTACACTATTTTGCCGGATAAATTCAATAATGTAATCTCTGTAATAAAAATAGTAAACAAAAATGCAAGAATGCAACATGAAGACTTCAGACAACAATCTAAGATCTTTAAGAAAAATATCATGTGCATGGTACACAATTTCCTTGTAATAATTAAATAAGTTCTTCATTATTTAAATTCTTTAAATATAATACAAAGCGATAACATTTGGTGGCAACAATCTAAATTGTGAAATAGCGCTTATCGTGAAATTGGCGCTGGATTCTCTTCTTTAAGGAGCAAATATTTTGTACGCTATTTTGCCGGATAAATTCAATAGTGTAATCTCTGTAATAAAAATAGTAAAAAAAATGCAACATGAAGACTTCAGATAACAATCTAAGATCTTTAAGAAAAATATCATGTGCATGGTACACAATTTCCTTGTAGTAATTAAATAAGTTCTTCATTATTTAATTTCTTTAAATATAATACAAAGCGATAACATTTGGTGGCAACAATCTGAATTGTGAAATAACGCTTATCGTGAAATTGGCGCTGGATTCTCTTCTTTAAGGAGCAAATATTTTGTACACTATTTTGCCGGAAAAATTAAAAATAGTAAAAAAAAATGCAACATGCAGACTTCAGATAAGAATCTTAGAACTTTAAGAAAAATATCATGTGCATGGTACACAATTTCCTTGTGATAATTAAATAAGTTCTTCATTATTTAATTTCTTTAAATATAATACAAAGCGATAACATTTGGTGGCAACAATCTGAATTGTGAAATAGCGCTTATCGTGAAATTGGCGCTCGATTCTCTTCTTTAAGGAGCAAATATTTTGTACACTATTTTGCCGGATAAATTCAATAATGTAATCTCTGTAATAAAAATAGTAAACAAAAATGCAACAATGCAACATGAAGACTTCAGATAACAATCTAAGATCTTTAAGAAAAATATCATGTGCATGGTACACAATTTCCTTGTAATAATTAAATATGTTCTTCATTATTTAATTTCTTTAAATATAATACAAAGCGATAACATTTGGTGGCAACAGTCTGAATTGTGAAATAGCGCTTATCGTAAATTGGCGCTGGATTCTCTTCTTTAAGGAGCAAATATTTTGTACACGATTTTGCCGGATAAATTCAATAATGTAATCTCTGTAATAAAAATAGTAAAAAAAAATGCAAGAATGCAACATGAAGACTTCAGACAACAATCTAAGATCTTTAAGAAAAATATCATGTGCATGGTACACAATTTCCTTGTAATAATTAAATAAGTTCTTCATTATTTAAATTCTTTAAATATAATACAAAGCGATAACATTTGGTGGCAACAATCTAAATTGTGAAATAGCGCTTATCGTGAAATTGGCGCTGGATTCTCTTCTTTAAGGAGCAAATATTTTGTACGCTATTTTGCCGGATAAATTCAATAGTGTAATCTCTGTAATAAAAATAGTAAAAAAAATGCAACATGAAGACTTCAGATAACAATCTAAGATCTTTAAGAAAAATATCATGTGCATGGTACACAATTTCCTTGTAGTAATTAAATAAGTTCTTCATTATTTAATTTCTTTAAATATAATACAAAGCGATAACATTTGGTGGCAACAATCTGAATTGTGAAATAGCGCTTATCGTTAAATTGGCGCTGGATTCTCTTCTTTAAGGAGCAAATATTTTGTACACTATTTTGCCGGAAAATTAAAAATAGTAAAAAAAAATGCAACATGCAGACTTCAGATAAGAATCTTAGATCTTTAAGAAAAATATCATGGGCATGGTACACAATTTCCTTGTGATAATTAAATAAGTTCTTCATTATTTAATTTCTTTAAATATAATACAAACGATAACATTTGGTGGCAACAATCTGAATTGTGAAATAGCGCTTATCGTGAAATTGGCGCTCGATTCTCTTCTTTAAGGAGCAAATATTTTGTACACTATTTTGCCGGATAAATTCAATAATGTAATCTCTGTAATAAAAATAGTAAACAAAAATGCAACAATGCAACATGAAGACTTCAGATAACAATCTAAGATCTTTAAGAAAAATATCATGTGCATGGTACACAATTTCCTTGTAATAATTAAATATGTTCTTCATTATTTAATTTCTTTAAATATAATACAAAGCGATAACATTTGGTGGCAACAGTCTGAATTGTGAAATAGCGCTTATCGTAAATTGGCGCTGGATTCTCTTCTTTAAGGAGCAAATATTTTGTACACGATTTTGCCGGATAAATTCAATAATGTAATCTCTGTAATAAAAATAGTAAAAAAAAATGCAACATGAAGACTTCAGATAACAATCTAAGATCTTTAAGAAAAATATCATGTGCATGGTACACAATTTCCTTGTAGTAATTAAATAAGTTCTTCATTATTTAATTTCTTTAAATATAATACAAAGCGATAACATTTGGTGGCAACAATCTGAATTGTGAAATAACGCTTATCCTGAAATTGGCGCTGGATTCTCTTCTTTAAGGAGCAAATATTTTGTACACTATTTTGCCGGATAAATTCAATAATGTAAAGTCTGTAATAAAAATAGTAAAAAAAAATGCAACATGAAGACTTCAGATAACAATCTAAGATCTTTAAGAAAAATATCATGAGCATGGTACACAATTTCCTTGTAATAATTAAATAAGTTCTTCATTATTTAATTTCTTTAAATATAATACAAAGCGATAACATTTGGTGGCAACAGTCTGAATTGTGAAATAGCGCTTATCGTGAAATTGGCGCTGGATTCTCTTCTTTAAGGAGCAAATATTTTGTACACTATTTTGCCGGATAAGTTCAATAATGTAATCTCTGTAATAAAAATAGTAAAAAAAAAAATGCAACATGAAGACTTCAGATAACAATCTAAGATCTTTAAGAAAAATATCATGAGCATGGTACACAATTTCGTTGTAATAATTAAATAAGTTCTTCATTATTTAATTTCTTTAAATATAATACAAAGCGATAACATTTGGTGGCAACAATCTGAATTGCGAAATAGCGCTTATCGTGAAATTGGCGCTGGATTGTCTTCTTTAAGGAGCAAATATTTTGTACACTATTTTGCCGGATAAATTCAATAATGTAATCTCTCTAATAAAAATAGTAAAAAAAAAATGCAACATGAAGACTTCAGATAACAATCTAAGATCTTTAAGAAAAATATCATGTGCATGGTACACAATTTCCTTGTAATAATTAAATATGTTCTTCATTATTTAATTTCTTTAAATATAATACAAAGCGATAACATTTGGTGGCAACAGTCTGAATTGTGAAATAGCGCTTATCGTAAATTGGCGCTGGATTCTCTTCTTTAAGGAGCAAATATTTTGTACACGATTTTGCCGGATAAATTCAATAATGTAATCTCTGTAATAAAAATAGTAAAAAAAAATGCAACATGAAGACTTCAGATAACAATCTAAGATCTTTAAGAAAAATATCATGTGCATGGTACACAATTTCCTTGTAGTAATTAAATAAGTTCTTCATTATTTAATTTCTTTAAATATAATACAAAGCGATAACATTTGGTGGCAACAATCTGAATTGTGAAATAACGCTTATCGTGAAATTGGCGCTGGATTCTCTTCTCTAAGGAGCAAATATTTTGTACACTATTTTGCCGGATAAATTCAATAATGTAAAGTCTGTAATAAAAATAGTAAAAAAAAATGCAACATGAAGACTTCAGATAACAATCTAAGATCTTTAAGAAAAATATCATGAGCATGGTACACAATTTCGTTGTAATAATTAAATAAGTTCTTCATTATTTAATTTCTTTAAATATAATACAAAGCGATAACATTTGGTGGCAACAGTCTGAATTGTGAAATAGCGCTTATCGTGAAATTGGCGCTGGATTCTCTTCTTTAAGGAGCAAATATTTTGTACACTATTTTGCCGGATAAATTCAATAATGTAATCTCTGTAATAAAAATAGTAAAAAAAAAAAATGCAACATGAAGACTTCAGATAACAATCTAAGATCTTTAAGAAAAATATCATGAGCATGGTACACAATTTCGTTGTAATAATTAAATAAGTTCTTCATTATTTAATTTCTTTAAATATAATACAAAGCGATAACATTTGGTGGCAACAATCTGAATTGCGAAATAGCGCTTATCGTGAAATTGGCGCTGGATTGTCTTCTTTAAGGAGCAAATATTTTGTACACTATTTTTCCGGATAAATTCAATAATGTAATCTCTGTAATAAAAATAGTAAAAAAAATGCAACATGAAGAGTTCAGATAACAATCTAAGATCTTTAAGAAAAATATCATGTGCATGGTACACAATTTCCTTGTAATAATTAAATATGTTCTTCATTATTTAATTTCTTTAAATATAATACAAAGCGACAACTTTTGGTGGCAACAATCTGAATTGTGAAATAGCGCTTATCGTGAAATTGGCGCTGGATTCTCTTCTTTAAGGAGCAAATATTTTGTACACTATTTTGCCGGATAAATTCAATAATGTAATCTCTGTAATAAAAATAGTAAAAAAAAATGCAACATGAAGACTTCAGATAACAATCTTAGATCTTTAAGAAAAATATCATGTGCATGGTACAAAATTTCCTTGTGATAATTAAATAAGTTCTTCATTATTTAATTTCTTTAAATATAATACAAAGCGATAACATTTGGTGGCAACAATCTGAATTGTGAAATAGCGCTTATCGTGAAATTGGCGCTGGATTCTCTTCTTTAAGAAGCAAATATTTTGTACACTATTTTGCCGGATAAATTCAATAATGTAATCTCTGTAATAAAAATAGTAAAATAAAATGCAACATGAAGACTTCAGATAACAATCTAAGATCTTTAAGAAAAATATCATGTGCATGGTACACAATTTCCTTGTAATAATTAAATATGTTCTTCATTATTTAATTTCTTTAAATATAATACAAAGCGACAACATTTGGTGGCAACAATCTGAATTGTGAAATAACGCTTATCGTGAAATTGGCGCTGGATTCTATTCTTTAAGGAGCAAATATTTTGTACACTATTTTGCCGGATAAATTCAATAATGTAAAGTCTGTAATAAAAATAGTAAAAAAAATGCAATATGAAGACTTCAGATAACAATCTAAGATCTTTAAGAAAAATATCATGAGCATGGTACACAATTTCCTTGTAATAATTAAATAAGTTCTTCATTATTTAATTTCTTTAAATATAATACAAAGCGATAACATTTGGTGGCAACAATCTGAATTGTGAAATAGCGCTTATCGTGAAATTGGCGCTGGATTCTCTTCTTTAAGGAGCAAATATTTTGTACACTATTTTGCCGGATAAATTCAATAATGTAATCTCTGTAATAAAAATAGTAAAAAAAAAATGCAACATGAAGACTTCAGATAACAATCTAAGATCTTTAAGAAAAATATCATGTGCATGGTACACAATTTCCTTGTAGTAATTAAATAAGTTCTTCATTATTTAATTTCTTTAAATATAATACAAAGCGATAATATTTGGTGGCAACAATCTGAATTGTGAAATAACGCTTATCGTGAAATTGGCGCTGGATTCTCTTCTTTAAGGAGCAAATATTTTGTACATTTTTTGCCGGATAAATTCAATAATGTAAAGTCTGGAATAAAAATAGTAAAAAAAAATGCAACATGAAGACTTCAGATAACAATCTAAGATCTTTAAGAAAAATATCATGAGCATGGTACACAATTTCCTTGTAATAATTAAATAAGTTCTTCATTATTTAATTTCTTTAAATATAATACAAAGCGATAACATTTGGTGGCAACAGTCTGAATTGTGAAATAGCGCTTATCGTGAAATTGGCGCTGGATTCTCTTCTTTAAGGAGCAAATATTTTGTACACTATTTTGCCGGATAAATTCAATAATGTAATCTCTGTAATAAAAATAGTAAA
The DNA here is from genome assembly GCF_044657685.1 of Stegodyphus dumicola. Classification (NCBI taxonomy): domain Eukaryota; kingdom Metazoa; phylum Arthropoda; class Arachnida; order Araneae; family Eresidae; genus Stegodyphus; species Stegodyphus dumicola. Next base: position 138,063,673 of record NC_140769.1, read on the forward strand.
AAAAAAAAAATGCAACATGAAGACTTCAGATAACAATCTAAGATCTTTAAGAAAAATATCATGAGCATGGTACACAATTTCGTTGTAATAATTAAATAAGTTCTTCATTATATAATTTCTTTAAATATAATACAAAGCGATAACATTTGGTGGCAACAATCTGAATTGCGAAATAGCGCTTATCGTGAAATTGGCGCTGGATTGTCTTCTTTAAGGAGAATATATTTTGTACACTATTTTGCCGGATAAATTCAATAATGTAATCTCTGTAATAAAAATAGTAAAAAAAATGTAACATGAAGACTTCAGATAACAATCTAAGATCTTTAAGAAAAATATCATGTGCATGGTACACAATTTCCTTGTAATAATTAAATATGTTCTTCATTATTTAATTTCTTTAAATATAATACAAAGCGACAACTTTTGGTGGCAACAATCTGAATTGTGAAATAGCGCTTATCGTGAAATTGGCGCTGGATTCTCTTCTTTAAGGAGCAAATATTTTGTACACTATTTTGCCGGATAAATTCAATAATGTAATCTCTGTAATAAAAATAGTAAAAAAAAAATGCAACATGAAGACTTCAGATAACAATCTTAGATCTTTAAGAAAAATATCATGTGCATGGTACACAATTTCCTTGTGATAATTAAATAAGTTCTTCATTATTTAATTTCTTTAAATATAATACAAAGCGATAACATTTGGTGGCAACAATCTGAATTGTGAAATAGCGCTTATCGTGAAATTGGCGCTGGATTCTCTTCTTTAAGGAGCAAATATTTTGTACACTATTTTGCCGGATAAATTCAATAATGTAATCTCTGTAATAAAAATAGTAAAAAAAAATGCAACATGAAGACTTCAGATAACAATCTAAGATCTTTAAGAAAAATATCATGTGCATGGTACACAATTTCCTTGTAATAATTAAATATGTTCTTCATTATTTAATTTCTTTAAATATAATACAAAGCGACAACTTTTGGTGGCAACAATCTGAATTGTGAAATAGCGCTTATCGTGAAATTGGCGCTGGATTCTCTTCTTTAAGGAGCAAATATTTTGTACAATATTTTGCCGGATAAATTCAATAATGTAATCTCTGTAATAAAAATAGTAAAAAAAATGCAACAATGCAACATGAAGACTTCAGATAACAATCTAAGATGTTTAAGAAAAATATCATGAGCATGGTACACAATTTCGTTGTAATAATTAAATAAGTTCTTCATTATTTAATTTCTTTAAATATAATACAAAGCGATAACATTTGGTGGCAACAATCTGAATTGTGAAATAGCGCTTATCCTGAAATTGGCGCTGGATTCTCTTCTTTAGGGAGCAAATATTTTGTACACTATTTTGCCGGATAAATTCAATAATGTAATCTCTGTAATAAAAATAGTAAAAAAAATGCAAAATGAACACTTCAGATAACAATCTAAGATCTTTAAGAAAAATATCATGTGCATGGTACACAATTTCCTTGTAATAATTAAATATGTTCTTCATTATTTAATTTCTTTAAATATAATACAAAGCGACAACTTTTGGTGGCAACAATCTGAATTGTGAAATAGCGCTTATCGTGAAATTGGCGCTGGATTCTCTTCTTTAAGGAGCAAATATTTTGTACACTATTTTGCCGGATAAATTCAATAATGTAATCTCTGTAATAAAAATAGTAAACAAATGCAACATGAAGACTTCAGATAACAATCTTAGATCTTTAAGAAAAATATCATGTGCATGGTACACAATTTCCTTGTGATAATTAAATAAGTTCTTCATTATTTAATTTCTTTAAATATAATACAAAGCGAAAACATTTGGTGGCAACAATCTGAATTGTGAAATAGCGCTTATCGTGAAATTGGCGCTGGATTCTCTTCTTTAAGGAGCAAATATTTTGTACACTATTTTGCCGGATAAATTCAATAATGTAATCTCTGTAATAAAAATAGTAAAAAAAAATGCAACATGAAGACTTCAGATAACAATCTAAGATCTTTAAGAAAAATATCATGTGCATGGTACACAATTTCCTTGTAATAATTAAATAAGTTCTTCATTATTTAATTTCTTTAAATATAATACAAAGCGATAACATTTGGTGGCAACAATCTGAATTGTGAAATAGCGCTTATCGTGAAATTGGCGCTCGATTCTCTTCTTTAAGGAGCAAATATTTTGTACACTATTTTGCAGGATAAATTCAATAATGTAATCTCTGTAATAAAAATAGTAAACAAAAATGCAACAATGCAACATGAAGACTTCAGATAACAATCTAAGATCTTTAAGAAAAATATCATGTGCATGGTACACAATTTCCTTGTAATAATTAAATAAGTTCTTTATTATTTAAATTCTTTAAATATAATACAAAGCGATAACATTTGGTGGCAACAATCTGAATTGTGAAATAGCGCTTATCGTGAAATTGGCGCTGGATTCTCTTCTTTAAGGAGCAAATATTTTGTACACTATTTTGCCGGATAAATTCAATAATGTAATCTCTGTAATAAAAATAGTAAAAAAAAATGCAACATGAAGACTTCAGATAACAATCTAAGATCTTTAAGAAAAATATCATGTGCATGGTACACAATTTCCTTGTAGTAATTAAATAAGTTCTTCATTATTTAATTCCTTTAAATATAATACAAAGCGATAACATTTGGTGGCAACAATCTGAATTGTGAAATAGCGCTTATCGTGAAATTGGCGCTGGATTCTCTTCTTTAAGGAGCAAATATTTTGTACACTATTTTGCCGGATAAATTCAATAATGTAATCTCTGTAATAAAAATAGTAAAAAAAAAATGCAACATGAAGACTTCAGATAACAATCTAAGATCTTTAAGAAAAATATCATGTGCATGGTACACAATTTCCTTGTAATAATTAAATAAGTTCTTCATTATTTAATTTCTTTAAATATAATACAAAGCGATAACATTTGGTGGCAACAATCTGAATTGTGAAATAGCGCTTATCGTGAAATTCGCGCTCGATTCTCTTCTTTAAGGAGCAAATATTTTGTACACTATTTTGCCGGATAAATTCAATAATGTAATCTCTGTAATAAAAATAGTAAACAAAAATGCAACAATGCAACATGATGACTTCAGATAACAATCTAAGATCTTTAAGAAAAATATCATGAGCATGGTACACAATTTCGTTGTAATAATTAAATAAGTTCTTCATTATTTAATTTCTTTAAATATAATACAAAGCGATAACATTTGGTGGCAACAATCTGAATTGTCAAATAGCGCTTATCCTGAAATTGGCGCTGGATTCTCTTCTTTAGGGAGCAAATATTTTGTACACTATTTTGCCGGATAAATTCAATAATGTAATCTCTGTAATAAAAATAGTAAAAAAAAATGCAAAATGAACACTTCAGATAACAATCTAAGATCTTTAAGAAAAATATCATGTGCATGGTACACAATTTCCTTGTAATAATTAAATATGTTCTTCATTATTTAATTTCTTTAAATATAATACAAAGCGACAACTTTTGGTGGCAACAATCTGAATTGTGAAATAGCGCTTATCGTGAAATTGGCGCTTTATTCTCTTCTTTAAGGAGCAAATATTTTGTACACTATTTTGCCGGATAAATTCAATAATGTAATCTCTGTAATAAAAATAGTAAAAAAAAATGCAACATGAAGACTTCAGATAACAATCTTAGAGCTTTAAGAAAAATATCATGTGCATGGTACACAATTTCCTTGTGATAATTAAATAGGTTCTTCATTATTTAATTTCTTTAAATATAATACAAAGCGATAACATTCGGTGGCAACAATCTGAATTGTGAAATAGCGCTTATCGTGAAATTGGCGCTGGATTCTCTTCTTTAAGGAGCAAATATTTTGTACACTATTTTGCCGGATAAATTCAATAATGTAATCTCTGTAATAAAAATAGTAAAAAAAAAATGCAACATGAAGACTTCAGATAACAATCTAAGATCTTTAAGAAAAATATCATGTGCATGGTACACAATTTCCTTGTAATAATTAAATAAGTTCTTCATTATTTAATTTCTTTAAATATAATACAAAGCGATAACATTTGGTGGCAACAATCTGAATTGTGAAATAGCGCTTATCGTGAAATTGGCGCTCGATTCTCTTCTTTAAGGAGCAAATATTTTGTACACTATTTTGCCGGATAAATTCAATAATGTAATCTCTGTAATAAAAATAGTAAACAAAAATGCAACAATGCAACATGAAGACTTCAGATAACAATCTAAGATCTTTAAGAAAAATATCATGTGCATGGTACACAATTTCCTTGTAATAATTAAATAAGTTCTTCATTATTTAAATTCTTTAAATATAATACAAAGCGATAACATTTGGTGGCAACAATCTGAATTGTGAAATAGCGCTTATCGTGAAATTGGCGCTGGATTCTCTTCTTTAAGGAGCAAATATTTTGTACACTATTTTGCCGGATAAATTCAATAATGTAATCTCTGTAATAAAAATAGTAAAAAAAAATGCAACATGAAGACTTCAGTTAACAATCTAAGATCTTTAAGAAAAATATCATGTGCATGGTACACAATTTCCTTGTAGTAATTAAATAAGTTCTTCATTATTTAATTCCTTTAAATATAATACAAAGCGATAACATTTGGTGGCAACAATCTGAATTGTGAAATAGCGCTTATCGTGAAATTGGCGCTGGATTCTCTTCTTTAAGGAGCAAATATTTTGTACACTATTTTGCCGGATAAATTCAATAATGTAATCTCTGTAATAAAAATAGTAAAAAAAAAATGCAACATGAAGACTTCAGATAACAATCTAAGATCTTTAAGAAAAATATCATGTGCATAGTACACAATTTCCTTGTAGTAATTAAATAAGTTCTTCATTATTTAATTTCTTTAAATATAATACAAAGCGATAACATTTGGTGGCAACAATCTGAATTGTGAAATAGCGCTTATCGTGAAATTGGCGCTGAATTGTCTTCTTTAAGGAGCAAATATTTTGTACACTATTTTGCCGGATAAATTCAATAATATAATCTCTGTAATAAAAATAGTAAAAAAAAATGCAACATGAAGAATTCAGATAACAATCTAAGATCTTTAAGAAAAATATCATGTGCATAGTACACAATTTCCTTGTAGTAATTAAATAAGTTCTTCATTATTTAATTTCTTTAAATATAATACAAAGCGATAACATTTGGTGGCAACAATCTGAATTGTGAAATAGCGCTTATCGTGAAATTGGCGCTGGATTGTCTTCTTTAAGGAGCAAATATTTTGTACACTACTTTGCCGGATAAATTCAATAATGTAATCTCTGTAATAAAAATAGTAAAAAAAAATGCAACATGAAGACTTCAGATAACAATCTAAGATCTTTAAGAAAAATATCATGTGCGTAGTACACAATTTCCTTGTAGTAATTAAATAAGTTCTTCATTATTTAATTTCTTTAAATATAATACAAAGCGATAACATTTGGTGGCAACAATCTGAATTGTGAAATAGCGCTTATCGTGAAATTGGCGCTGGATTGTCTTCTTTAAGGAGCAAATATTTTGTACACTATTTTGCCGGATAAATTCAATAATATAATCTCTGTAATAAAAATAGTAAAAAAAAATGCAATATGAAGAATTCAGATAACAATCTAAGATGTTTGAGAAAAATATCTTGTGCATGGTACACAATTTCCTTGTAATAATTAAATAAGTTCTTCATTATTTAATTTCTTTAAATATAATACAAAGCGATAACATTTGGTGGCAACAGTCTGAATTGTGAAATAGCGCTTATCGTGAAATTGGCGCTTGATTCTCTTGTTTAAGGAGCAGATATTTTGTACACTATTTTGCCGGATAAATTCAATAATGTAATCTCTGTAATAAAAATAGTAAAAAAAAAATGCAACATGAAGACTTCAGATAACAATCTAAGATCTTTAAGAAAAATATCATGTGCATGTTACACAATTTCCTTGTAATAATTAAATATGTTCTTCATTATTTAATTTCTTTAAATATAGTACAAAGCGATAACATTTGGTGGCAACAGTCTGAATTGTGAAATAGCGCTTATCGTGAAATTGGCGCTCGATTCTCTTCTTTAAGGAGTAAATATTTTGTACACTATTTTGCCGGATAAATTCAATAATGTAATCTCTGTAATAAAAATAGTAAAAAAAAAATGCAACATGAAGACTTCAGATAACATTCTAAGATCTTTAAGAAAAATATCATGTGCATGGTACACAATTTCCTTGTAATAATTAAATATGTTCTTCATTATTTAATTTCTTTAAATATAATACAAAGCGATAACATTTGGTGGCAACAGTCTGAATTGTGAAATAGCGCTTATCGTGAAATTGGCGCTGGATTCTCTTCTGTAAGGAGCAAATATTTTGTACAATATTTTGCCGGATAAATTCAATAATGTAATCTCTGTAATAAAAATAGTAAAAAAAAATGCAACATGAAGACTTGAGATAACAATCTAAGATCTTTAAAAAAAATATCATGTGCATGGTACACAATTTCCTTGTAGTAATTAAATAAGTTCTTCATTATTTGATTTCTTTAAATATAATACAAAGCGATAACATTTGGTGGCAACAATCTGAATTGTGAAATAACGATTATCGTGAAATTGGCGCTGGAATCTCTTCTTTAAGGAGCAAATATTTTGTACACTATTTTGCCGGGTAAATTCAATAATGTAATATCTGTAATAAAAATAGTAAAAAAAATGCAACATGAGGACTTCAGATAACAATCTAAGATCTTTAAGAAAAATATCATGAGCATGGTACACAATTTCCTTGTAATAATTAAATAAGTTCTTCATTATTTAATTTCTTTAAATATAATACAAAGCGATAAAATTTGGTGGAAACAGTCTGAATTGTGAAATAGCGCTTATCGTGAAATTGGCGCTGGATTCTCTTCTTTAAGGAGCAGATATTTTGTACACTATTTTGCCGGATAAATTCAATAATGTAATCTGTGTAATAAAAATAGTAAAAAAAAAAAAATGCAACATGAAGACTTCAGATAACAATCTAAGATCTTTAAGAAAAATATCATGTGCATGGTACACAATTTCCTTGTAATAATTAAATATGTTCTTCATTATTTAATTTCTTTAAATATAATACAAAGCGATAACATTTGGTGGCAACAATCTGAATTGTGAAATAGCGCTTATCGTGAAATTGGCGCTGGATTGTCTTCTTTAAGGAGCAAATATTTTGTACACTATTTTGCCGGATAAATTCAATAATATAATCTCTGTAATAAAAATAGTAAAAAAAAATGCAACATGAAGAATTCAGATAACAATCTAAGATCTTTGAGAAAAATATCTTGTGCATGGTACACAATTTCCTTGTAATAATTAAATAAGTTCTTCATTATTTAATTTCTTTAAATATAATACAAAGCGATAACATTTGGTGGCAACAGTCTGAATTGTGAAATAGCGCTTATCGTGAAATTGGCGCTGGATTCTCTTCTTTAAGGAGCAGATATTTTTACACAATTTTGCCGGATAAATTCAATAATGTAATCTCTGTAATAAAAATAGTAAAAAAAAAAATGCAACATGAAGACTTCAGATAACAATCTAAGATCTTTAAGAAAAATATCATGTGCATGTTACACAATTTCCTTGTAATAATTAAATATGTTCTTCATTATTTAATTTCTTTAAATATAGTACAAAGCGATAACATTTGGTGGCAACAGTCTGAATTGTGAAATAGCGCTTATCGTGAAATTGGCGCTGGAGTCTCTTCTTTAAGGAGTAAATATTTTGTACAGTATTTTGCCGGATAAATTCAATAATGTAATCTCTGTAATAAAAATAGTAAAAAAAAAATGCAACATGAAGACTTCAGATAACATTCTAAGATCTTTAAGAAAAATATCATGTGCATGGTACACAATTTCCTTGTAATAATTAAATATGTTCTTCATTATTTAATTTCTTTAAATATAATACAAAGCGATAACATTTGGTGGCAACAGTCTGAATTGTGAAATAGCGCTTATCGTGAAATTGGCGCTGGATTCTCTTCTGTAAGGAGCAAATATTTTGTACAATATTTTGCCGGATAAATTCAATAATGTAATCTCTGTAATAAAAATAGTAAAAAAAAAATGCAACATGAAGACTTGAGATAACAATCTAAGATCTTTAAGAAAAATATCATGTGCATGGTACACAATTTCCTTGTAATAATTAAATATGTTCTTCATTATTTAATTTCTTTAAATATAATACAAAGCGATAACATTTGGTGGCAACAATCTGAATTGTGAAATAACGCTTATCGTGAAATTGGCGCTGGAATCTCTTCTTTAAGGAGCAAATATTTTGTACACTATTTTGCCGGATAAATTCAATAATGTAATCTCTGTAATAAAAATAGTAAAAAAAAATGCAACATGAAGACTTCAGATAACAATCTAAGATCTTTAAGAAAAATATCATGTGCGTAGTACACAATTTCCTTGTAGTAATTAAATAAGTTCTTCATTATTTAATTTCTTTAAATATAATACAAAGCGATAACATTTGGTGGCAACAGTCTGAATTGTGAAATAGCGCTTATCGTGAAATTGGCGCTTGATTCTCTTGTTTAAGGAGCAGATATTTTGTACACTATTTTGCCGGATAAATTCAATAATGTAATCTCTGTAATAAAAATAGTAAAAAAAAAATGCAACATGAAGACTTCAGATAACAATCTAAGATCTTTAAGAAAAATATCATGTGCATGTTACACAATTTCCTTGTAATAATTAAATATGTTCTTCATTATTTAATTTCTTTAAATATAGTACAAAGCGATAACATTTGGTGGCAACAGTCTGAATTGTGAAATAGCGCTTATCGTGAAATTGGCGCTCGATTCTCTTCTTTAAGGAGTAAATATTTTGTACACTATTTTGCCGGATAAATTCAATAATGTAATCTCTGTAATAAAAATAGTAAAAAAAAAATGCAACATGAAGACTTCAGATAACATTCTAAGATCTTTAAGAAAAATATCATGTGCATGGTACACAATTTCCTTGTAATAATTAAATATGTTCTTCATTATTTAATTTCTTTAAATATAATACAAAGCGATAACATTTGGTGGCAACAGTCTGAATTGTGAAATAGCGCTTATCGTGAAATTGGCGCTGGATTCTCTTCTGTAAGGAGCAAATATTTTGTACAATATTTTGCCGGATAAATTCAATAATGTAATCTCTGTAATAAAAATAGTAAAAAAAAATGCAACATGAAGACTTGAGATAACAATCTAAGATCTTTAAAAAAAATATCATGTGCATGGTACACAATTTCCTTGTAGTAATTAAATAAGTTCTTCATTATTTGATTTCTTTAAATATAATACAAAGCGATAACATTTGGTGGCAACAATCTGAATTGTGAAATAACGATTATCGTGAAATTGGCGCTGGAATCTCTTCTTTAAGGAGCAAATATTTTGTACACTATTTTGCCGGGTAAATTCAATAATGTAATATCTGTAATAAAAATAGTAAAAAAAATGCAACATGAGGACTTCAGATAACAATCTAAGATCTTTAAGAAAAATATCATGAGCATGGTACACAATTTCCTTGTAATAATTAAATAAGTTCTTCATTATTTAATTTCTTTAAATATAATACAAAGCGATAAAATTTGGTGGAAACAGTCTGAATTGTGAAATAGCGCTTATCGTGAAATTGGCGCTGGATTCTCTTCTTTAAGGAGCAGATATTTTGTACACTATTTTGCCGGATAAATTCAATAATGTAATCTGTGTAATAAAAATAGTAAAAAAAAAAAAATGCAACATGAAGACTTCAGATAACAATCTAAGATCTTTAAGAAAAATATCATGTGCATGGTACACAATTTCCTTGTAATAATTAAATATGTTCTTCATTATTTAATTTCTTTAAATATAATACAAAGCGATAACATTTGGTGGCAACAATCTGAATTGTGAAATAGCGCTTATCGTGAAATTGGCGCTGGATTGTCTTCTTTAAGGAGCAAATATTTTGTACACTATTTTGCCGGATAAATTCAATAATATAATCTCTGTAATAAAAATAGTAAAAAAAAATGCAACATGAAGAATTCAGATAACAATCTAAGATCTTTGAGAAAAATATCTTGTGCATGGTACACAATTTCCTTGTAATAATTAAATAAGTTCTTCATTATTTAATTTCTTTAAATATAATACAAAGCGATAACATTTGGTGGCAACAGTCTGAATTGTGAAATAGCGCTTATCGTGAAATTGGCGCTGGATTCTCTTCTTTAAGGAGCAGATATTTTTACACAATTTTGCCGGATAAATTCAATAATGTAATCTCTGTAATAAAAATAGTAAAAAAAAAAATGCAACATGAAGACTTCAGATAACAATCTAAGATCTTTAAGAAAAATATCATGTGCATGTTACACAATTTCCTTGTAATAATTAAATATGTTCTTCATTATTTAATTTCTTTAAATATAGTACAAAGCGATAACATTTGGTGGCAACAGTCTGAATTGTGAAATAGCGCTTATCGTGAAATTGGCGCTGGAGTCTCTTCTTTAAGGAGTAAATATTTTGTACAGTATTTTGCCGGATAAATTCAATAATGTAATCTCTGTAATAAAAATAGTAAAAAAAAAATGCAACATGAAGACTTCAGATAACATTCTAAGATCTTTAAGAAAAATATCATGTGCATGGTACACAATTTCCTTGTAATAATTAAATATGTTCTTCATTATTTAATTTCTTTAAATATAATACAAAGCGATAACATTTGGTGGCAACAGTCTGAATTGTGAAATAGCGCTTATCGTGAAATTGGCGCTGGATTCTCTTCTGTAAGGAGCAAATATTTTGTACAATATTTTGCCGGATAAATTCAATAATGTAATCTCTGTAATAAAAATAGTAAAAAAAAAATGCAACATGAAGACTTGAGATAACAATCTAAGATCTTTAAGAAAAATATCATGTGCATGGTACACAATTTCCTTGTAATAATTAAATATGTTCTTCATTATTTAATTTCTTTAAATATAATACAAAGCGATAACATTTGGTGGCAACAATCTGAATTGTGAAATAACGCTTATCGTGAAATTGGCGCTGGAATCTCTTCTTTAAGGAGCAAATATTTTGTACACTATTTTGCCGGGTAAATTCAATAATGTAATATCTGTAATAAAAATAGTAAAAAAAATGCAACATGAGGACTTCAGATAACAATCTAAGATCTGTAAGAAAAATATCATGAGCATGGTACACAATTTCCTTGTAATAATTAAATAAGTTCTTCATTATTTAATTTCTTTAAATATAATACAAAGCGATAAAATTTGGTGGCAACAGTCTGAATTGTGAAATAGCGCTTATCGTGAAATTGGCGCTGGATTCTCTTCTTTAAGGAGCAAATATTTTGTACACTATTTTGCCGGATAAATTCAATAATGTAATCTCTGTAATAAAAATAGTAAAAAAAAATGCAACATGAAGACTTCAGATAACAATCTTAGAGCTTTAAGAAAAATATCATGTGCATGGTACACAATTTCCTTGTGATAATTAAATAGGTTCTTCATTATTTAATTTCTTTAAATATAATACAAAGCGATAACATTTGGTGGCAACAATCTGAATTGTGAAATAACGCTTATCGTGAAATTGGCGCTGGATTCTCTTCTTTAAGGAGCAAATATTTTGTACAATATTTTGCCGGATAAATTCAATAATGTAATCTCTGTAATAAAAATAGTAAAAAAAAATGCAACATGAAGACTTCAGATAACAATCTTAGAGCTTTAAGAAAAATATCATGTGCATGGTACACAATTTCCTTGTGATAATTAAATAGGTTCTTCATTATTTAATTTCTTTAAATATAATACAAAGCGATAACATTTGGTGGCAACAATCTGAATTGTGAAATAGCGCTTATCGTGAAATTGGCGCTGGATTCTCTTCTTTAAGGAGCAAATATTTTGTACACTATTTTGCCGGATAAATTCAATAATGTAATCTCTGTAATAAAAATAGTAAAAAAAAAAATGCAACATGAAGACTTCAGATAACAATCTAAGATCTTTAAGAAAAATATCATGTGCATGGTACACAATTTCCTTGTAATAATTAAATAAGTTCTTCATTATTTAATTTCTTTAAATATAATACAAAGCGATAACATTTGGTGGCAACAATCTGAATTGTGAAATAGCGCTTATCGTGAAATTGGCGCTCGATTCTCTTCTTTAAGGAGCAAATATTTTGTACACTATTTTGCCGGATAAATTCAATAATGTAATCTCTGTAATAAAAATAGTAAACAAAAATGCAACAATGCAACATGAAGACTTCAGATAACAATCTAAGATCTTTAAGAAAAATATCATGTGCATGGTACACAATTTCCTTGTAATAATTAAATAAGTTCTTCATTATTTAAATTCTTTAAATATAATACAAAGCGATAACATTTGGTGGCAACAATCTGAATTGTGAAATAGCGCTTATCGTGAAATTGGCGCTGGATTCTCTTCTTTAAGGAGCAAATATTTTGTACACTATTTTGCCGGATAAATTCAATAATGTAATCTCTGTAATAAAAATAGTAAAAAAAAATGCAACATGAAGACTTCAGTTAACAATCTAAGATCTTTAAGAAAAATATCATGTGCATGGTACACTTTCCTTGTAGTAATTAAATAAGTTCTTCATTATTTAATTCCTTTAAATATAATACAAAGCGATAACATATGGTGGCAACAATCTGAATTGTGAAATAGCGCTTATCGTGAAATTGGCGCTGGATTCTCTTCTTTAAGGAGCAAATATTTTGTACACTATTTTGCCGGATAAATTCAATAATGTAATCTCTGTAATAAAAATAGTAAAAAAAAAAATGCAACATGAAGACTTCAGATAACAATCTAAGATCTTTAAGAAAAATATCATGTGCATGGTACACAATTTCCTTGTAATAATTAAATAAGTTCTTCATTATTTAATTTCTTTAAATATAATACAAAGCGATAACATTTGGTGGCAACAATCTGAATTGTGAAATAGCGCTTATCGTGAAATTGGCGCTCGATTCTCTTCTTTAAGGAGCAAATATTTTGTACACTATTTTGCCGGATAAATTCAATAATGTAATCTCTGTAATAAAAATAGTAAACAAAAATGCAACAATGCAACATGAAGACTTCAGATAACAATCTAAGATCTTTAAGAAAAATATCATGTGCATGGTACACAATTTCCTTGTAATAATTAAATAAGTTCTTCATTATTTAAATTCTTTAAATATAATACAAAGCGATAACATTTGGTGGCAACAATCTGAATTGTGAAATAGCGCTTATCGTGAAATTGGCGCTGGATTCTCTTCTTTAAGGAGCAAATATTTTGTACACTATTTTGCCGGATAAATTCAATAATGTAATCTCTGTAATAAAAATAGTAAAAAAAAATGCAACATGAAGACTTCAGTTAACAATCTAAGATCTTTAAGAAAAATATCATGTGCATGGTACACTTTCCTTGTAGTAATTAAATAAGTTCTTCATTATTTAATTCCTTTAAATATAATACAAAGCGATAACATATGGTGGCAACAATCTGAATTGTGAAATAGCGCTTATCGTGAAATTGGCGCTGGATTCTCTTCTTTAAGGAGCAAATATTTTGTACACTATTTTGCCGGATAAATTCAATAATGTAATCTCTGTAATAAAAATAGTAAAAAAAAAAATGCAACATGAAGACTTCAGATAACAATCTAAGATCTTTAAGAAAAATATCATGTGCATGGTACACAATTTCCTTGTAATAATTAAATAAGTTCTTCATTATTTAATTTCTTTAAATATAATACAAAGCGATAACATTTGGTGGCAACAATCTGAATTGTGAAATAGCGCTTATCGTGAAATTGGCGCTCGATTCTCTTCTTTAAGGAGCAAATATTTTGTACACTATTTTGCCGGATAAATTCAATAATGTAATCTCTGTAATAAAAATAGTAAACAAAAATGCAACAATGCAACATGAAGACTTCAGATAACAATCTAAGATCTTTAAGAAAAATATCATGTGCATGGTACACAATTTCCTTGTAATAATTAAATAAGTTCTTCATTATTTAAATTCTTTAAATATAATACAAAGCGATAACATTTGGTGGCAACAATCTGAATTGTGAAATAGCGCTTATCGTGAAATTGGCGCTGGATTCTCTTCTTTAAGGAGCAAATATTTTGTACACTATTTTGCCGGATAAATTCAATAATGTAATCTCTGTAATAAAAATAGTAAAAAAAAATGCAACATGAAGACTTCAGTTAACAATCTAAGATCTTTAAGAAAAATATCATGTGCATGGTACACAATTTCCTTGTAGTAATTAAATAAGTTCTTCATTATTTAATTCCTTTAAATATAATACAAAGCGATAACATATGGTGGCAACAATCTGAATTGTGAAATAGCGCTTATCGTGAAATTGGCGCTGGATTCTCTTCTTTAAGGAGCAAATATTTTGTACACTATTTTGCCGGATAAATTCAATAATGTAATCTCTGTAATAAAAATAGTAAAAAAAAATGCAACATGAAGACTTCAGATAACAATCTAAGATCTTTAAGAAAAATATCATGTGCATAGTACACAATTTCCTTGTAGTAATTAAATAAGTTCTTCATTATTTAATTTCTTTAAATATAATACAAAGCGATAACATTTGGTGGCAACAATCTGAATTGTGAAATAGCGCTTATCGTGAAATTGGCGCTGGATTCTCTTCTTTAAGGAGCAAATATTTTGTACACTATTTTGCCGGATAAATTCAATAATGTAATCTCTGTAATAAAAATAGTAAAAAAAAAAAATGCAACATGAAGACTTGAGATAACAATCTAAGATCTTTAAGAAAAATATCATGTGCATGGTACACAATTTCCTTGTAATAATTAAATATGTTCTTCATTATTTAATTTCTTTAAATATAATACAAAGCGATAACATTTGGTGGCAACAATCTGAATTGTGAAATAACGCTTATCGTGAAATTGGCGCTGGAATCTCTTCTTTAAGGAGCAAATATTTTGTACACTATTTTGCCGGGTAAATTCAATAATGTAATATCTGTAATAAAAATAGTAAAAAAAATGCAACATGAGGACTTCAGATAACAATCTAAGATCTGTAAGAAAAATATCATGAGCATGGTACACAATTTCCTTGTAATAATTAAATAAGTTCTTCATTATTTAATTTCTTTAAATATAATACAAAGCGATAAAATTTGGTGGCAACAGTCTGAATTGTGAAATAGCGCTTATCGTGAAATTGGCGCTGGATTCTCTTCTTTAAGGAGCAAATATTTTGTACACTATTTTGCCGGATAAATTCAATAATGTAATCTCTGTAATAAAAATAGTAAAAAAAAATGCAACATGAAGACTTCAGATAACAATCTTAGAGCTTTAAGAAAAATATCATGTGCATGGTACACAATTTCCTTGTGATAATTAAATAGGTTCTTCATTATTTAATTTCTTTAAATATAATACAAAGCGATAACATTTGGTGGCAACAATCTGAATTGTGAAATAACGCTTATCGTGAAATTGGCGCTGGATTCTCTTCTTTAAGGAGCAAATATTTTGTACAATATTTTGCCGGATAAATTCAATAATGTAATCTCTGTAATAAAAATAGTAAAAAAAAAATGCAACATGAAGACTTCAGATAACAATCTTAGAGCTTTAAGAAAAATATCATGTGCATGGTACACAATTTCCTTGTGATAATTAAATAGGTTCTTCATTATTTAATTTCTTTAAATATAATACAAAGCGATAACATTTGGTGGCAACAATCTGAATTGTGAAATAGCGCTTATCGTGAAATTGGCGCTGGATTCTCTTCTTTAAGGAGCAAATATTTTGTACACTATTTTGCCGGATAAATTCAATAATGTAATCTCTGTAATAAAAATAGTAAAAAAAAAAAATGCAACATGAAGACTTCAGATAACAATCTAAGATCTTTAAGAAAAATATCATGTGCATGGTACACAAATTCCTTGTAATAATTAAATAAGTTCTTCATTATTTAATTTCTTTAAATATAATACAAAGCGATAACATTTGGTGGCAACAATCTGAATTGTGAAATAGCGCTTATCGTGAAATTGGCGCTCGATTCTCTTCTTTAAGGAGCAAATATTTTGTACACTATTTTGCCGGATAAATTCAATAATGTAATCTCTGTAATAAAAATAGTAAACAAAAATGCAACAATGCAACATGAAGACTTCAGATAACAATCTAAGATCTTTAAGAAAAATATCATGTGCATGGTACACAATTTCCTTGTAATAATTAAATAAGTTCTTCATTATTTAAATTCTTTAAATATAATACAAAGCGATAACATTTGGTGGCAACAATCTGAATTGTGAAATAGCGCTTATCGTGAAATTGGCGCTGGATTCTCTTCTTTAAGGAGCAAATATTTTGTACACTATTTTGCCGGATAAATTCAATAATGTAATCTCTGTAATAAAAATAGTAAAAAAAAATGCAACATGAAGACTTCAGTTAACAATCTAAGATCTTTAAGAAAAATATCATGTGCATGGTACACTTTCCTTGTAGTAATTAAATAAGTTCTTCATTATTTAATTCCTTTAAATATAATACAAAGCGATAACATATGGTGGCAACAATCTGAATTGTGAAATAGCGCTTATCGTGAAATTGGCGCTGGATTCTCTTCTTTAAGGAGCAAATATTTTGTACACTATTTTGCCGGATAAATTCAATAATGTAATCTCTGTAATAAAAATAGTAAAAAAAAAAATGCAACATGAAGACTTCAGATAACAATCTAAGATCTTTAAGAAAAATATCATGTGCATGGTACACAATTTCCTTGTAATAATTAAATAAGTTCTTCATTATTTAATTTCTTTAAATATAATACAAAGCGATAACATTTGGTGGCAACAATCTGAATTGTGAAATAGCGCTTATCGTGAAATTGGCGCTCGATTCTCTTCTTTAAGGAGCAAATATTTTGTACACTATTTTGCCGGATAAATTCAATAATGTAATCTTTGTAATAAAAATAGTAAACAAAAATGCAACAATGCAACATGAAGACTTCAGATAACAATCTAAGATCTTTAAGAAAAATATCATGTGCATGGTACACAATTTCCTTGTAATAATTAAATAAGTTCTTCATTATTTAAATTCTTTAAATATAATACAAAGCGATAACATTTGGTGGCAACAATCTGAATTGTGAAATAGCGCTTATCGTGAAATTGGCGCTGGATTCTCTTCTTTAAGGAGCAAATATTTTGTACACTATTTTGCCGGATAAATTCAATAATGTAATCTCTGTAATAAAAATAGTAAAAAAAAATGCAACATGAAGACTTCAGTTAACAATCTAAGATCTTTAAGAAAAATATCATGTGCATGGTACACAATTTCCTTGTAGTAATTAAATAAGTTCTTCATTATTTAATTCCTTTAAATATAATACAAAGCGATAACATATGGTGGCAACAATCTGAATTGTGAAATAGCGCTTATCGTGAAATTGGCGCTGGATTCTCTTCTTTAAGGAGCAAATATTTTGTACACTATTTTGCCGGATAAATTCAATAATGTAATCTCTGTAATAAAAATAGTAAAAAAAAATGCAACATGAAGACTTCAGATAACAATCTAAGATCTTTAAGAAAAATATCATGTGCATAGTACACAATTTCCTTGTAGTAATTAAATAAGTTCTTCATTATTTAATTTCTTTAAATATAATACAAAGCGATAACATTTGGTGGCAACAATCTGAATTGTGAAATAGCGCTTATCGTGAAATTGGCGCTGAACTGTCTTCTTTAAGGAGCAAATATTTTGTACACTATTTTGCCGGATAAATTCAATAATGTAATCTCTGTAATAAAAATAGTAAAAAAAAAAATGCAACATGAAGACTTCAGATAACAATCTAAGATCTTTAAGAAAAATATCATGTGCATGGTACACAATTTCCTTGTAATAATTAAATAAGTTCTTCATTATTTAATTTCTTTAAATATAATACAAAGCGATAACATTTGGTGGCAACAATCTGAATTGTGAAATAGCGCTTATCGTGAAATTGGCGCTCGATTCTCTTCTTTAAGGAGCAAATATTTTGTACACTATTTTGCCGGATAAATTCAATAATGTAATCTCTGTAATAAAAATAGTAAACAAAAATGCAACAATGCAACATGAAGACTTCAGATAACAATCTAAGATCTTTAAGAAAAATATCATGTGCATGGTACACAATTTCCTTGTAATAATTAAATAAGTTCTTCATTATTTAAATTCTTTAAATATAATACAAAGCGATAACATTTGGTGGCAACAATCTGAATTGTGAAATAGCGCTTATCGTGAAATTGGCGCTGGATTCTCTTCTTTAAGGAGCAAATATTTTGTACACTATTTTGCCGGATAAATTCAATAATGTAATCTCTGTAATAAAAATAGTAAAAAAAAATGCAACATGAAGACTTCAGTTAACAATCTAAGATCTTTAAGAAAAATATCATGTGCATGGTACACAATTTCCTTGTAGTAATTAAATAAGTTCTTCATTATTTAATTCCTTTAAATATAATACAAAGCGATAACATATGGTGGCAACAATCTGAATTGTGAAATAGCGCTTATCGTGAAATTGGCGCTGGATTCTCTTCTTTAAGGAGCAAATATTTTGTACACTATTTTGCCGGATAAATTCAATAATGTAATCTCTGTAATAAAAATAGTAAAAAAAAATGCAACATGAAGACTTCAGATAACAATCTAAGATCTTTAAGAAAAATATCATGTGCATAGTACACAATTTCCTTGTAGTAATTAAATAAGTTCTTCATTATTTAATTTCTTTAAATATAATACAAAGCGATAACATTTGGTGGCAACAATCTGAATTGTGAAATAGCGCTTATCGTGAAATTGGCGCTGGATTCTCTTCTTTAAGGAGCAAATATTTTGTACACTATTTTGCCGGATAAATTCAATAATGTAATCTCTGTAATAAAAATAGTAAAAAAAAAAAATGCAACATGAAGACTTGAGATAACAATCTAAGATCTTTAAGAAAAATATCATGTGCATGGTACACAATTTCCTTGTAATAATTAAATATGTTCTTCATTATTTAATTTCTTTAAATATAATACAAAGCGATAACATTTGGTGGCAACAATCTGAATTGTGAAATAACGCTTATCGTGAAATTGGCGCTGGAATCTCTTCTTTAAGGAGCAAATATTTTGTACACTATTTTGCCGGGTAAATTCAATAATGTAATATCTGTAATAAAAATAGTAAAAAAAATGCAACATGAGGACTTCAGATAACAATCTAAGATCTGTAAGAAAAATATCATGAGCATGGTACACAATTTCCTTGTAATAATTAAATAAGTTCTTCATTATTTAATTTCTTTAAATATAATACAAAGCGATAAAATTTGGTGGCAACAGTCTGAATTGTGAAATAGCGCTTATCGTGAAATTGGCGCTGGATTCTCTTCTTTAAGGAGCAAATATTTTGTACACTATTTTGCCGGATAAATTCAATAATGTAATCTCTGTAATAAAAATAGTAAAAAAAAATGCAACATGAAGACTTCAGATAACAATCTTAGAGCTTTAAGAAAAATATCATGTGCATGGTACACAATTTCCTTGTGATAATTAAATAGGTTCTTCATTATTTAATTTCTTTAAATATAATACAAAGCGATAACATTTGGTGGCAACAATCTGAATTGTGAAATAACGCTTATCGTGAAATTGGCGCTGGATTCTCTTCTTTAAGGAGCAAATATTTTGTACAATATTTTGCCGGATAAATTCAATAATGTAATCTCTGTAATAAAAATAGTAAAAAAAAAATGCAACATGAAGACTTCAGATAACAATCTTAGAGCTTTAAGAAAAATATCATGTGCATGGTACACAATTTCCTTGTGATAATTAAATAGGTTCTTCATTATTTAATTTCTTTAAATATAATACAAAGCGATAACATTTGGTGGCAACAATCTGAATTGTGAAATAGCGCTTATCGTGAAATTGGCGCTGGATTCTCTTCTTTAAGGAGCAAATATTTTGTACACTATTTTGCCGGATAAATTCAATAATGTAATCTCTGTAATAAAAATAGTAAAAAAAAAAAATGCAACATGAAGACTTCAGATAACAATCTAAGATCTTTAAGAAAAATATCATGTGCATGGTACACAAATTCCTTGTAATAATTAAATAAGTTCTTCATTATTTAATTTCTTTAAATATAATACAAAGCGATAACATTTGGTGGCAACAATCTGAATTGTGAAATAGCGCTTATCGTGAAATTGGCGCTCGATTCTCTTCTTTAAGGAGCAAATATTTTGTACACTATTTTGCCGGATAAATTCAATAATGTAATCTCTGTAATAAAAATAGTAAACAAAAATGCAACAATGCAACATGAAGACTTCAGATAACAATCTAAGATCTTTAAGAAAAATATCATGTGCATGGTACACAATTTCCTTGTAATAATTAAATAAGTTCTTCATTATTTAAATTCTTTAAATATAATACAAAGCGATAACATTTGGTGGCAACAATCTGAATTGTGAAATAGCGCTTATCGTGAAATTGGCGCTGGATTCTCTTCTTTAAGGAGCAAATATTTTGTACACTATTTTGCCGGATAAATTCAATAATGTAATCTCTGTAATAAAAATAGTAAAAAAAATGCAACATGAAGACTTCAGTTAACAATCTAAGATCTTTAAGAAAAATATCATGTGCATGGTACACTTTCCTTGTAGTAATTAAATAAGTTCTTCATTATTTAATTCCTTTAAATATAATACAAAGCGATAACATATGGTGGCAACAATCTGAATTGTGAAATAGCGCTTATCGTGAAATTGGCGCTGGATTCTCTTCTTTAAGGAGCAAATATTTTGTACACTATTTTGCGGATAAATTCAATAATGTAATCTCTGTAATAAAAATAGTAAAAAAAAAAATGCAACATGAAGACTTCAGATAACAATCTAAGATCTTTAAGAAAAATATCATGTGCATGGTACACAATTTCCTTGTAATAATTAAATAAGTTCTTCATTATTTAATTTCTTTAAATATAATACAAAGCGATAACATTTGGTGGCAACAATCTGAATTGTGAAATAGCGCTTATCGTGAAATTGGCGCTCGATTCTCTTCTTTAAGGAGCAAATATTTTGTACACTATTTTGCCGGATAAATTCAATAATGTAATCTTTGTAATAAAAATAGTAAACAAAAATGCAACAATGCAACATGAAGACTTCAGATAACAATCTAAGATCTTTAAGAAAAATATCATGTGCATGGTACACAATTTCCTTGTAATAATTAAATAAGTTCTTCATTATTTAAATTCTTTAAATATAATACAAAGCGATAACATTTGGTGGCAACAATCTGAATTGTGAAATAGCGCTTATCGTGAAATTGGCGCTGGATTCTCTTCTTTAAGGAGCAAATATTTTGTACACTATTTTGCCGGATAAATTCAATAATGTAATCTCTGTAATAAAAATAGTAAAAAAAAATGCAACATGAAGACTTCAGTTAACAATCTAAGATCTTTAAGAAAAATATCATGTGCATGGTACACAATTTCCTTGTAGTAATTAAATAAGTTCTTCATTATTTAATTCCTTTAAATATAATACAAAGCGATAACATATGGTGGCAACAATCTGAATTGTGAAATAGCGCTTATCGTGAAATTGGCGCTGGATTCTCTTCTTTAAGGAGCAAATATTTTGTACACTATTTTGCCGGATAAATTCAATAATGTAATCTCTGTAATAAAAATAGTAAAAAAAAATGCAACATGAAGACTTCAGATAACAATCTAAGATCTTTAAGAAAAATATCATGTGCATAGTACACAATTTCCTTGTAGTAATTAAATAAGTTCTTCATTATTTAATTTCTTTAAATATAATACAAAGCGATAACATTTGGTGGCAACAATCTGAATTGTGAAATAGCGCTTATCGTGAAATTGGCGCTGAACTGTCTTCTTTAAGGAGCAAATATTTTGTACACTATTTTGCCGGATAAATTCAATAATATAATCTCTGTAATAAAAATAGTAAAAAAAAAGGCAACATGAAGAATTCAGATAACAATCTAAGATCTTTAAGAAAAATATCATGTGCATAGTACACAATTTCCTTGTAGTAATTAAATAAGTTCTTCATTATTTAATTTCTTTAAATATAATACAAAGCGATAACATTTGGTGGCAACAATCTGAATTGTGAAATAGCGCTTATCGTGAAATTGGCGCTGGATTGTCTTCTTTAAGGAGCAAATATTTTGTACACTACTTTGCCGGATAAATTCAATAATGTAATCTCTGTAATAAAAGATCTTTAAAAAAAATATCATGTGCGTAGTACACAATTTCCTTGTAGTAATTAAATAAGTTCTTCATTATTTAATTTCTTTAAATATAATACAAAGCGATAACATTTGGTGGCAACAATCTGAATTGTGAAATAGCGCTTATCGTGAAATTGGCGCTGGATTGTCTTCTTTAAGGAGCAAATATTTTGAACACTATTTTGCCGGATAAATTCAATAATATAATCTCTGTAATAAAAATTGTAAAAAAAAATGCAACATGAAGAATTCAGATAACAATCTAAGATCTTTGAGAAAAATATCTTGTGCATGGTACACAATTTCCTTGTAATAATTAAATAAGTTCTTCATTATTTAATTTCTTTAAATATAATACAAAGCGATAACATTTGGTGGCAACAGTCTGAATTGTGAAATAGCGCTTATCGTGAAATTGGCGCTGGATTCTCTTCTTTAAGGAGCAGATATTTTGTACACTATTTTGCCGGATAAATTCAATAATGTAATCTCTGTAATAAAAATAGTAAAAAAAAAAATGCAACATGAAGACTTCAGATAACAATCTAAGATCTTTAAGAAAAATATCATGTGCATGTTACACAATTTCCTTGTAATAATTAAATATGTTCTTCATTATTTAATTTCTTTAAATATAGTACAAAGCGATAACATTTGGTGGCAACAGTCTGAATTGTGAAATAGCGCTTATCGTGAAATTGGCGCTGGAGTCTCTTCTTTAAGGAGTAAATATATTGTACACTATTTTGCCGGATAAATTCAATAATGTAATCTCTGTAATAAAAATAGTAAAAAAAAATGCAACATGAAGACTTGAGATAACAATCTAAGATCTTTAAGAAAAATATCATGTGCATGGTACACAATTTCCTTGTAGTAATTAAATAAGTTCTTCATTATTTGATTTCTTTAAATATAATACAAAGCGATAACATTTGGTGGCAACAGTCTGAATTGTGAAATAGCGCTTATCGTGAAATTGGCGCTGGATTCTCTTCTTTAAGGAGCAAATATTTTGTACACTATTTTGCCGGATAAATTCAATAATGTAATCTCTGTAATAAAAATAGTAAAAAAAAATGCAACATGAAGACTTCAGATAACAATCTTAGAGCTTTAAGAAAAATATCATGTGCATGGTACACAATTTCCTTGTGATAATTAAATAGGTTCTTCATTATTTAATTTCTTTAAATATAATACAAAGCGATAACATTTGGTGGCAACAATCTGAATTGTGAAATAGCGCTTATCGTGAAATTGGCGCTGGATTCTCTTCTTTAAGGAGCAAATATTTTGTACACTATTTTGCCGGATAAATTCAATAATGTAATCTCTGTAATAAAAATAGTAAAAAAAAATGCAACATGAAGACTTCAGATAACAATCTAAGATCTTTAAGAAAAATATCATGTGCATGGTACACAATTTCCTTGTAATAATTAAATAAGTTCTTCATTATTTAATTTCTTTAAATATAATACAAAGCGATAACATTTGGTGGCAACAATCTGAATTGTGAAATAGCGCTTATCGTGAAATTGGCGCTCGATTCTCTTCTTTAAGGAGCAAATATTTTGTACACTATTTTGCCGGATAAATTCAATAATGTAATCTCTGTAATAAAAATAGTAAACAAAAATGCAACAATGCAGCATGAAGACTTCAGATAACAATCTAAGATCTTTAAGAAAAATATCATGTGCATGGTACACAATTTCCTTGTAATAATTAAATAAGTTCTTCATTATTTAAATTCTTTAAATATAATACAAAGCGATAACATTTGGTGGCAACAATCTGAATTGTGAAATAGCGCTTATCGTGAAATTGGCGCTGGATTCTCTTCTTTAAGGAGCAAATATTTTGTACACTATTTTGCCGGATAAATTCAATAATGTAATCTCTGTAATAAAAATAGTAAAAAAAAATGCAACATGAAGACTTCAGATAACAATCTAAGATCTTTAAGAAAAATATCATGTGCATAGTACACAATTTCCTTGTAGTAATTAAATAAGTTCTTCATTATTTAATTTCTTTAAATATAATACAAAGCGATAACATTTGGTGGCAACAATCTGAATTGTGAAATAGCGCTTATCGTGAAATTGGCGCTGAACTGTCTTCTTTAAGGAGCAAATATTTTGTACACTATTTTGCCGGATAAATTCAATAATATAATCTCTGTAAGAAAAATAGTAAAAAAAAAGGCAACATGAAGAATTCAGATAACAATCTAAGATCTTTAAGAAAAATATCATGTGCATAGTACACAATTTCCTTGTAGTAATTAAATAAGTTCTTCATTATTTAATTTCTTTAAATATAATACAAAGCGATAACATTTGGTGGCAACAATCTGAATTGTGAAATAGCGCTTATCGTGAAATTGGCGCTGGATTGTCTTCTTTAAGGAGCAAATATTTTGTACACTACTTTGCCGGATAAATTCAATAATGTAATCTCTGTAATAAAAGATCTTTAAGAAAAATATCATGTGCGTAGTACACAATTTCCTTGTAGTAATTAAATAAGTTCTTCATTATTTAATTTCTTTAAATATAATACAAAGCGATAACATTTGGTGGCAACAATCTGAATTGTGAAATAGCGCTTATCGTGAAATTGGCGCTGGATTGTCTTCTTTAAGGAGCAAATATTTTGTACACTATTTTGCCGGATAAATTCAATAATATAATCTCTGTAATAAAAATAGTAAAAAAAAATGCAACATGAAGAATTCAGATAACAATCTAAGATCTTTGAGAAAAATATCTTGTGCATGGTACACAATTTCCTTGTAATAATTAAATAAGTTCTTCATTATTTAATTTCTTTAAATATAATACAAAGCGATAACATTTGGTGGCAACAGTCTGAATTGTGAAATAGCGCTTATCGTGAAATTGGCGCTGGATTCTCTTCTTTAAGGAGCAGATATTTTGTACACTATTTTGCCGGATAAATTCAATAATGTAATCTCTGTAATAAAAATAGTAAAAAAAAAAATGCAACATGAAGACTTCAGATAACAATCTAAGATCTTTAAGAAAAATATCATGTGCATGTTACACAATTTCCTTGTAATAATTAAATATGTTCTTCATTATTTAATTTCTTTAAATATAGTACAAAGCGATAACATTTGGTGGCAACAGTCTGAATTGTGAAATAGCGCTTATCGTGAAATTGGCGCTGGAGTCTCTTCTTTAAGGAGTAAATATATTGTACACTATTTTGCCGGATAAATTCAATAATGTAATCTCTGTAATAAAAATAGTAAAAAAAAATGCAACATGAAGACTTGAGATAACAATCTAAGATCTTTAAGAAAAATATCATGTGCATGGTACACAATTTCCTTGTAGTAATTAAATAAGTTCTTCATTATTTGATTTCTTTAAATATAATACAAAGCGATAACATTTGGTGGCAACAGTCTGAATTGTGAAATAGCGCTTATCGTGAAATTGGCGCTGGATTCTCTTCTTTAAGGAGCAAATATTTTGTACACTATTTTGCCGGATAAATTCAATAATGTAATCTCTGTAATAAAAATAGTAAAAAAAAATGCAACATGAAGACTTCAGATAACAATCTTAGAGCTTTAAGAAAAATATCATGTGCATGGTACACAATTTCCTTGTGATAATTAAATAGGTTCTTCATTATTTAATTTCTTTAAATATAATACAAAGCGATAACATTTGGTGGCAACAATCTGAATTGTGAAATAGCGCTTATCGTGAAATTGGCGCTCGATTCTCTTCTTTAAGGAGCAAATATTTTGTACACTATTTTGCCGGATAAATTCAATAATGTAATCTCTGTAATAAAAATAGTAAACAAAAATGCAACAATGCAGCATGAAGACTTCAGATAACAATCTAAGATCTTTAAGAAAAATATCATGTGCATGGTACACAATTTCCTTGTAATAATTAAATAAGTTCTTCATTATTTAAATTCTTTAAATATAATACAAAGCGATAACATTTGGTGGCAACAATCTGAATTGTGAAATAGCGCTTATCGTGAAATTGGCGCTGGATTCTCTTCTTTAAGGAGCAAATATTTTGTACACTATTTTGCCGGATAAATTCAATAATGTAATCTCTGTAATAAAAATAGTAAAAAAAAATGCAACATGAAGACTTCAGTTAACAATCTAAGATCTTTAAGAAAAATATCATGTGCATGGTACACAATGTCCTTGTAGTAATTAAATAAGTTCTTCATTATTTAATTCCTTTAAATATAATACAAAGCGATAACATTTGGTGGGAACAATCTGAATTGTGAAATAGCGCTTATCGTGAAATTGGCGCTGGATTCTCTTCTTTAAGGAGCAAATATTTTGTACACTATTTTGCCGGATAAATTCAATAATGTAATCTCTGTAATAAAAATAGTAAAAAAAAATGCAACATGAAGACTTCAGATAACAATCTAAGATCTTTAAGAAAAATATCATGTGCATAGTACACAATTTCCTTGTAGTAATTAAATAAGTTCTTCATTATTTAATTTCTTTAAATATAATACAAAGCGATAACATTTGGTGGCAACAATCTGAATTGTGAAATAGCGCTTATCGTGAAATTGGCGCTGAACTGTCTTCTTTAAGGAGCAAATATTTTGTACACTATTTTGCCGGATAAATTCAATAATATAATCTCTGTAATAAAAATAGTAAAAAAAAATGCAACATGAAGAATTCAGATAACAATCTAAGATCTTTAAGAAAAATATCATGTGCATAGTACACAATTTCCTTGTAGTAATTAAATAAGTTCTTCATTATTTAATTTCTTTAAATATAATACAAAGCGATAACATTTGGTGGCAACAATCTGAATTGTGAAATAGCGCTTATCGTGAAATTGGCGCTGGATTGTCTTCTTTAAGGAGCAAATATTTTGTACACTACTTTGCCGGATAAATTCAATAATGTAATCTCTGTAATAAAAGATCTTTAAGAAAAATATCATGTGCGTAGTACACAATTTCCTTGTAGTAATTAAATAAGTTCTTCATTATTTAATTTCTTTAAATATAATACAAAGCGATAACATTTGGTGGCAACAATCTGAATTGTGAAATAGCGCTTATCGTGAAATTGGCGCTGGATTGTCTTCTTTAAGGAGCAAATATTTTGTACACTATTTTGCCGGATAAATTCAATAATATAATCTCTGTAATAAAAATAGTAAAAAAAAATGCAACATGAAGAATTCAGATAACAATCTAAGATCTTTGAGAAAAATATCTTGTGCATGGTACACAATTTCCTTGTAATAATTAAATAAGTTCTTCATTATTTAATTTCTTTAAATATAATACAAAGCGATAACATTTGGTGGCAACAGTCTGAATTGTGAAATAGCGCTTATCGTGAAATTGGCGCTGGATTCTCTTCTTTAAGGAGCAGATATTTTGTACACTATTTTGCCGGATAAATTCAATAATGTAATCTCTGTAATAAAAATAGTAAAAAAAAAATGCAACATGAAGACTTCAGATAACAATCTAAGATCTTTAAGAAAAATATCATGTGCATGGTACACAATTTCCTTGTAATAATTAAATATGTTCTTCATTATTTAATTTCTTTAAATATAATACAAAGCGATAACATTTGGTGGCAACAATCTGAATTGTGAAATAGCGCTTATCGTGAAATTGGCGCTGGATTCTCTTCTTTAAGGAGCAAATATTTTGTACACTATTTTGCCGGATAAATTCAATAATATAATCTCTGTAATAAAAATAGTAAAAAAAAAATGCAACATGAAGAATTCAGATAACAATCTAAGATCTTTGAGAAAAATATCTTGTGCATGGTACACAATTTCCTTGTAATAATTAAATAAGTTCTTCATTATTTAATTTCTTTAAATATAATACAAAGCGATAACATTTGGTGGCAACAGTCTGAATTGTGAAATAGCGCTTATCGTGAAATTGGCGCTGGAATGTCTTCTTTAAGGAGCAAATATTTTGTACACTATTTTGCCGGATAAATTCAATAATGTAATCTGTGTAATAAAAATAGTAAAAAAAAAAATGCAACATGAAGACTTCAGATAACAATCTAAGATCTTTAAGAAAAATATCATGTGCATGGTACACAATTTCCTTGTAATAATTAAATATGTTCTTCATTATTTAATTTCTTTAAATATAATACAAAGCGATAACATTTGGTGGCAACAGTCTGAATTGTGAAATAGCGCTTATCGTGAAATTGGCGCTGGATTCTCTTCTTTAAGGAGCAGATATTTTTACACAATTTTGCCGGATAAATTCAATAATGTAATCTCTGTAATAAAAATAGTAAAAAAAAAAATGCAACATGAAGACTTCAGATAACAATCTAAGATCTTTAAGAAAAATATCATGTGCATGTTACACAATTTCCTTGTAATAATTAAATATGTTCTTCATTATTTAATTTCTTTAAATATAGTTCAAAGCGATAACATTTGGTGGCAACAGTCTGAATTGTGAAATAGCGCTTATCGTGAAATTGGCGCTGGAGTCTCTTCTTTAAGGAGTAAATATTTTGTACACTATTTTGCCGGATAAATTCAATAATGTAATCTCTGTAATAAAAATAGTAAAAAAAAAATGCAACATGAAGACTTCAGATAACATTCTAAGATCTTTAAGAAAAATATCATGTGCATGGTACACAATTTCCTTGTAATAATTAAATATGTTCTTCATTATTTAATTTCTTTAAATATAATACAAAGCGATAACATTTGGTGGCAACAGTCTGAATTGTGAAATAGCGCTTATCGTGAAATTGGCGCTGGATTCTCTTCTGTAAGGAGCAAATATTTTGTACAATATTTTGCCGGATAAATTCAATAATGTAATCTCTGTAATAAAAATAGTAAAAAAAAATGCAACATGAAGACTTGAGATAACAATCTATGATCTTTAAGAAAAATATCATGTGCATGGTACACAATTTCCTTGTAGTAATTAAATAAGTTCTTCATTATTTGATTTCTTTAAATATAATACAAAGCGATAACATTTGGTGGCAACAATCTGAATTGTGAAATAACGCTTATCGTGAAATTGGCGCTGGAATCTCTTCTTTAAGGAGCAAATATTTTGTACACTATTTTGCCGGGTAAATTCAATAATGTAATATCTGTAATAAAAATAGTAAAAAAAATGCAACATGAGGACTTCAGATAACAATCTAAGATCTTTAAGAAAAATATCATGAGCATGGTACACAATTTCCTTGTAATAATTAAATAAGTTCTTCATTATTTAATTTCTTTAAATATAATACAAAGCGATAAAATTTGGTGGCAACAGTCTGAATTGTGAAATAGCGCTTATCGTGAAATTGGCGCTGGATTCTCTTCTTTAAGGAGCAGATATTTTGTACACTATTTTGCCGGATAAATTCAATAATGTAATCTGTGTAATAAAAATAGTAAAAAAAAAAAATGCAACATGAAGACTTCAGATAACAATCTAAGATCTTTAAGAAAAATATCATGTGCATGGTACACAATTTCCTTGTAATAATTAAATATGTTCTTCATTATTTAATTTCTTTAAATATAATACAAAGCGATAACATTTGGTGGCAACAATCTGAATTGTGAAATAGCGCTTATCGTGAAATTGGCGCTGGAATGTCTTCTTTAAGGAGCAAATATTTTGTACACTATTTTGCCGGATAAATTCAATAATATAATCTCTGTAATAAAAATAGTAAAAAAAAAATGCAACATGAAGAATTCAGATAACAATCTAAGATCTTTGAGAAAAATATCTTGTGCATGGTACACAATTTCCTTGTAATAATTAAATAAGTTCTTCATTATTTAATTTCTTTAAATATAATACAAAGCGATAACATTTGGTGGCAACAGTCTGAATTGTGAAATAGCGCTTATCGTGAAATTGGCGCTGGATTCTCTTCTTTAAGGAGCAGATATTTTTACACAATTTTGCCGGATAAATTCAATAATGTAATCTCTGTAATAAAAATAGTAAAAAAAAAAATGCAACATGAAGACTTCAGATAACAATCTAAGATCTTTAAGAAAAATATCATGTGCATGTTACACAATTTCCTTGTAATAATTAAATATGTTCTTCATTATTTAATTTCTTTAAATATAGTACAAAGCGATAACATTTGGTGGCAACAGTCTGAATTGTGAAATAGCGCTTATCGTGAAATTGGCGCTGGAGTCTCTTCTTTAAGGAGTAATTATTTTGTACACTATTTTGCCGGATAAATTCAATAATGTAATCTCTGTAATAAAAATAGTAAAAAAAAAATGCAACATGAAGACTTCAGATAACATTCTAAGATCTTTAAGAAAAATATCATGTGCATGGTACACAATTTCCTTGTAATAATTAAATATGTTCTTCATTATTTAATTTCTTTAAATATAATACAAAGCGATAACATTTGGTGGCAACAGTCTGAATTGTGAAATAGCGCTTATCGTGAAATTGGCGCTGGATTCTCTTCTGTAAGGAGCAAATATTTTGTACAATATTTTGCCGGATAAATTCAATAATGTAATCTCTGTAATAAAAATAGTAAAAAAAAATGCAACATGAAGACTTGAGATAACAATCTATGATCTTTAAGAAAAATATCATGTGCATGGTACACAATTTCCTTGTAGTAATTAAATAAGTTCTTCATTATTTGATTTCTTTAAATATAATACAAAGCGATAACATTTGGTGGCAACAATCTGAATTGTGAAATAACGCTTATCGTGAAATTGGCGCTGGAATCTCTTCTTTAAGGAGCAAATATTTTGTACACTATTTTGCCGGGTAAATTCAATAATGTAATATCTGTAATAAAAATAGTAAAAAAAATGCAACATGAGGACTTCAGATAACAATCTAAGATCTTTAAGAAAAATATCATGAGCATGGTACACAATTTCCTTGTAATAATTAAATAAGTTCTTCATTATTTAATTTCTTTAAATATAATACAAAGCGATAAAATTTGGTGGCAACAGTCTGAATTGTGAAATAGCGCTTATCGTGAAATTGGCGCTGGATTCTCTTCTTTAAGGAGCAGATATTTTGTACACTATTTTGCCGGATAAATTCAATAATGTAATCTGTGTAATAAAAATAGTAAAAAAAATGCAACATGAAGACTTCAGTTAACAATCTAAGATCTTTAAGAAAAATATCATGTGCATGGTACACAATTTCCTTGTAGTAATTAAATAAGTTCTTCATTATTTAATTCCTTTAAATATAATACAAAGCGATAACATTTGGTGGCAACAATCTGAATTGTGAAATAGCGCTTATCGTGAAATTGGCGCTGGATTCTCTTCTTTAAGGAGCAAATATTTTGTACACTATTTTGCCGGATAAATTCAATAATGTAATCTCTGTAATAAAAATAGTAAAAAAAAATGCAACATGAAGACTTCAGATAACAATCTAAGATCTTTAAGAAAAATATCATGTGCATAGTACACAATTTCCTTGTAGTAATTAAATAAGTTCTTCATTATTTAATTTCTTTAAATATAATACAAAGCGATAACATTTGGTGGCAACAATCTGAATTGTGAAATAGCGCTTATCGTGAAATTGGCGCTGAACTGTCTTCTTTAAGGAGCAAATATTTTGTACACTATTTTGCCGGATAAATTCAATAATATAATCTCTGTAATAAAAATAGTAAAAAAAAATGCAACATGAAGAATTCAGATAACAATCTAAGATCTTTAAGAAAAATATCATGTGCATAGTACACAATTTCCTTGTAGTAATTAAATAAGTTCTTCATTATTTAATTTCTTTAAATATAATACAAAGCGATAACATTTGGTGGCAACAATCTGAATTGTGAAATAGCGCTTATCGTGAAATTGGCGCTGGATTGTCTTCTTTAAGGAGCAAATATTTTGTACACTACTTTGCCGGATAAATTCAATAATGTAATCTCTGTAATAAAAGATCTTTAAGAAAAATATCATGTGCGTAGTACACAATTTCCTTGTAGTAATTAAATAAGTTCTTCATTATTTAATTTCTTTAAATATAATACAAAGCGATAACATTTGGTGGCAACAATCTGAATTGTGAAATAGCGCTTATCGTGAAATTGGCGCTGGATTGTCTTCTTTAAGGAGCAAATATTTTGTACACTATTTTGCCGGATAAATTCAATAATATAATCTCTGTAATAAAAATAGTAAAAAAAAAATGCAACATGAAGAATTCAGATAACAATCTAAGATCTTTGAGAAAAATATCTTGTGCATGGTACACAATTTCCTTGTAATAATTAAATAAGTTCTTCATTATTTAATTTCTTTAAATATAATACAAAGCGATAACATTTGGTGGCAACAGTCTGAATTGTGAAATAGCGCTTATCGTGAAATTGGCGCTGGATTCTCTTCTTTAAGGAGCAGATATTTTGTACACTATTTTGCCGGATAAATTCAATAATGTAATCTCTGTAATAAAAATAGTAAAAAAAAAAATGCAACATGAAGACTTCAGATAACAATCTAAGATCTTTAAGAAAAATATCATGTGCATGTTACACAATTTCCTTGTAATAATTAAATATGTTCTTCATTATTTAATTTCTTTAAATATAGTACAAAGCGATAACATTTGGTGGCAACAGTCTGAATTGTGAAATAGCGCTTATCGTGAAATTGGCGCTGGAGTCTCTTCTTTAAGGAGTAAATATTTTGTACACTATTTTGCCGGATAAATTCAATAATGTAATCTCTGTAATAAAAATAGTAAAAAAAAATGCAACATGAAGACTTGAGATAACAATCTAAGATCTTTAAGAAAAATATCATGTGCATGGTACACAATTTCCTTGTAGTAATTAAATAAGTTCTTCATTATTTGATTTCTTTAAATATAATACAAAGCGATAACATTTGGTGGCAACAGTCTGAATTGTGAAATAGCGCTTATCGTGAAATTGGCGCTGGATTCTCTTCTTTAAGGAGCAAATATTTTGTACACTATTTTGCCGGATAAATTCAATAATGTAATCTCTGTAATAAAAATAGTAAAAAAAAATGCAACATGAAGACTTCAGATAACAATCTTAGAGCTTTAAGAAAAATATCATGTGCATGGTACACAATTTCCTTGTGATAATTAAATAGGTTCTTCATTATTTAATTTCTTTAAATATAATACAAAGCGATAACATTTGGTGGCAACAATCTGAATTGTGAAATAGCGCTTATCGTGAAATTGGCGCTGGATTCTCTTCTTTAAGGAGCAAATATTTTGTACACTATTTTGCCGGATAAATTCAATAATGTAATCTCTGTAATAAAAATAGTAAAAAAAAATGCAACATGAAGACTTCAGATAACAATCTAAGATCTTTAAGAAAAATATCATGTGCATGGTACACAATTTCCTTGTAATAATTAAATAAGTTCTTCATTATTTAATTTCTTTAAATATAATACAAAGCGATAACATTTGGTGGCAACAATCTGAATTGTGAAATAGCGCTTATCGTGAAATTGGCGCTCGATTCTCTTCTTTAAGGAGCAAATATTTTGTACACTATTTTGCCGGATAAATTCAATAATGTAATCTCTGTAATAAAAATAGTAAACAAAAATGCAACAATGCAGCATGAAGACTTCAGATAACAATCTAAGATCTTTAAGAAAAATATCATGTGCATGGTACACAATTTCCTTGTAATAATTAAATAAGTTCTTCATTATTTAAATTCTTTAAATATAATACAAAGCGATAACATTTGGTGGCAACAATCTGAATTGTGAAATAGCGCTTATCGTGAAATTGGCGCTGGATTCTCTTCTTTAAGGAGCAAATATTTTGTACACTATTTTGCCGGATAAATTCAATAATGTAATCTCTGTAATAAAAATAGTAAAAAAAAATGCAACATGAAGACTTCAGATAACAATCTAAGATCTTTAAGAAAAATATCATGTGCATAGTACACAATTTCCTTGTAGTAATTAAATAAGTTCTTCATTATTTAATTTCTTTAAATATAATACAAAGCGATAACATTTGGTGGCAACAATCTGAATTGTGAAATAGCGCTTATCGTGAAATTGGCGCTGAACTGTCTTCTTTAAGGAGCAAATATTTTGTACACTATTTTGCCGGATAAATTCAATAATATAATCTCTGTAATAAAAATAGTAAAAAAAAATGCAACATGAAGAATTCAGATAACAATCTAAGATCTTTAAGAAAAATATCATGTGCATAGTACACAATTTCCTTGTAGTAATTAAATAAGTTCTTCATTATTTAATTTCTTTAAATATAATACAAAGCGATAACATTTGGTGGCAACAATCTGAATTGTGAAATAGCGCTTATCGTGAAATTGGCGCTGGATTGTCTTCTTTAAGGAGCAAATATTTTGTACACTACTTTGCCGGATAAATTCAATAATGTAATCTCTGTAATAAAAGATCTTTAAGAAAAATATCATGTGCGTAGTACACAATTTCCTTGTAGTAATTAAATAAGTTCTTCATTATTTAATTTCTTTAAATATAATACAAAGCGATAACATTTGGTGGCAACAATCTGAATTGTGAAATAGCGCTTATCGTGAAATTGGCGCTGGATTGTCTTCTTTAAGGAGCAAATATTTTGTACACTATTTTGCCGGATAAATTCAATAATATAATCTCTGTAATAAAAATAGTAAAAAAAAATGCAACATGAAGAATTCAGATAACAATCTAAGATCTTTGAGAAAAATATCTTGTGCATGGTACACAATTTCCTTGTAATAATTAAATAAGTTCTTCATTATTTAATTTCTTTAAATATAATACAAAGCGATAACATTTGGTGGCAACAGTCTGAATTGTGAAATAGCGCTTATCGTGAAATTGGCGCTGGATTCTCTTCTTTAAGGAGCAGATATTTTGTACACTATTTTGCCGGATAAATTCAATAATGTAATCTGTGTAATAAAAATAGTAAAAAAAAAAATGCAACATGAAGACTTCAGATAACAATCTAAGATCTTTAAGAAAAATATCATGTGCATGGTACACAATTTCCTTGTAATAATTAAATATGTTCTTCATTATTTAATTTCTTTAAATATAATACAAAGCGATAACATTTGGTGGCAACAGTCTGAATTGTGAAATAGCGCTTATCGTGAAATTGGCGCTGGATTCTCTTCTTTAAGGAGCAAATATTTTGTACACGATTTTGCCGGATAAATTCAATAATGTAATCTCTGTAATAAAAATAGTAAAAAAAAATGCAACATGAAGACTTCAGTTAACAATCTAAGATCTTTAAGAAAAATATCATGTGCATGGTACACAATTTCCTTGTAGTAATTAAATAAGTTCTTCATTATTTAATTCCTTTAAATATAATACAAAGCGATAACATTTGGTGGCAACAATCTGAATTGTGAAATAGCGCTTATCGTGAAATTGGCGCTGGATTCTCTTCTTTAAGGAGCAAATATTTTGTACACTATTTTGCCGGATAAATTCAATAATGTAATCTCTGTAATAAAAATAGTAAAAAAAAATGCAACATGAAGACTTCAGATAACAATCTAAGATCTTTAAGAAAAATATCATGTGCATAGTACACAATTTCCTTGTAGTAATTAAATAAGTTCTTCATTATTTAATTTCTTTAAATATAATACAAAGCGATAACATTTGGTGGCAACAATCTGAATTGTGAAATAGCGCTTATCGTGAAATTGGCGCTGAACTGTCTTCTTTAAGGAGCAAATATTTTGTACACTATTTTGCCGGATAAATTCAATAATATAATCTCTGTAATAAAAATAGTAAAAAAAAATGCAACATGAAGAATTCAGATAACAATCTAAGATCTTTAAGAAAAATATCATGTGCATAGTACACAATTTCCTTGTAGTAATTAAATAAGTTCTTCATTATTTAATTTCTTTAAATATAATACAAAGCGATAACATTTGGTGGCAACAATCTGAATTGTGAAATAGCGCTTATCGTGAAATTGGCGCTGGATTGTCTTCTTTAAGGAGCAAATATTTTGTACACTACTTTGCCGGATAAATTCAATAATGTAATCTCTGTAATAAAAGATCTTTAAGAAAAATATCATGTGCGTAGTACACAATTTCCTTGTAGTAATTAAATAAGTTCTTCATTATTTAATTTCTTTAAATATAATACAAAGCGATAACATTTGGTGGCAACAATCTGAATTGTGAAATAGCGCTTATCGTGAAATTGGCGCTGGATTGTCTTCTTTAAGGAGCAAATATTTTGTACACTATTTTGCCGGATAAATTCAATAATATAATCTCTGTAATAAAAATAGTAAAAAAAAATGCAACATGAAGAATTCAGATAACAATCTAAGATCTTTGAGAAAAATATCTTGTGCATGGTACACAATTTCCTTGTAATAATTAAATAAGTTCTTCATTATTTAATTTCTTTAAATATAATACAAAGCGATAACATTTGGTGGCAACAGTCTGAATTGTGAAATAGCGCTTATCGTGAAATTGGCGCTGGATTCTCTTCTTTAAGGAGCAGATATTTTGTACACTATTTTGCCGGATAAATTCAATAATGTAATCTCTGTAATAAAAATAGTAAAAAAAAAAAATGCAACATGAAGACTTCAGATAACAATCTAAGATCTTTAAGAAAAATATCATGTGCATGTTACACAATTTCCTTGTAATAATTAAATATGTTCTTCATTATTTAATTTCTTTAAATATAGTACAAAGCGATAACATTTGGTGGCAACAGTCTGAATTGTGAAATAGCGCTTATCGTGAAATTGGCGCTGGAGTCTCTTCTTTAAGGAGTAAATATTTTGTACACTATTTTGCCGGATAAATTCAATAATGTAATCTCTGTAATAAAAATAGTAAAAAAAAATGCAACATGAAGACTTGAGATAACAATCTAAGATCTTTAAGAAAAATATCATGTGCATGGTACACAATTTCCTTGTAGTAATTAAATAAGTTCTTCATTATTTGATTTCTTTAAATATAATACAAAGCGATAACATTTGGTGGCAACAGTCTGAATTGTGAAATAGCGCTTATCGTGAAATTGGCGCTGGATTCTCTTCTTTAAGGAGCAAATATTTTGTACACTATTTTGCCGGATAAATTCAATAATGTAATCTCTGTAATAAAAATAGTAAAAAAAAATGCAACATGAAGACTTCAGATAACAATCTTAGAGCTTTAAGAAAAATATCATGTGCATGGTACACAATTTCCTTGTGATAATTAAATAGGTTCTTCATTATTTAATTTCTTTAAATATAATACAAAGCGATAACATTTGGTGGCAACAATCTGAATTGTGAAATAGCGCTTATCGTGAAATTGGCGCTGGATTCTCTTCTTTAAGGAGCAAATATTTTGTACACTATTTTGCCGGATAAATTCAATAATGTAATCTCTGTAATAAAAATAGTAAAAAAAAATGCAACATGAAGACTTCAGATAACAATCTAAGATCTTTAAGAAAAATATCATGTGCATGGTACACAATTTCCTTGTAATAATTAAATAAGTTCTTCATTATTTAATTTCTTTAAATATAATACAAAGCGATAACATTTGGTGGCAACAATCTGAATTGTGAAATAGCGCTTATCGTGAAATTGGCGCTCGATTCTCTTCTTTAAGGAGCAAATATTTTGTACACTATTTTGCCGGATAAATTCAATAATGTAATCTCTGTAATAAAAATAGTAAACAAAAATGCAACAATGCAGCATGAAGACTTCAGATAACAATCTAAGATCTTTAAGAAAAATATCATGTGCATGGTACACAATTTCCTTGTAATAATTAAATAAGTTCTTCATTATTTAAATTCTTTAAATATAATACAAAGCGATAACATTTGGTGGCAACAATCTGAATTGTGAAATAGCGCTTATCGTGAAATTGGCGCTGGATTCTCTTCTTTAAGGAGCAAATATTTTGTACACTATTTTGCCGGATAAATTCAATAATGTAATCTCTGTAATAAAAATAGTAAAAAAAAATGCAACATGAAGACTTCAGATAACAATCTAAGATCTTTAAGAAAAATATCATGTGCATAGTACACAATTTCCTTGTAGTAAT
This sequence comes from Stegodyphus dumicola, assembly GCF_044657685.1. NCBI lineage: Eukaryota > Metazoa > Arthropoda > Arachnida > Araneae > Eresidae > Stegodyphus > Stegodyphus dumicola. The sequence continues at coordinate 138,102,450 of NC_140769.1, forward strand.
TAAATAAGTTCTTCATTATTTAATTTCTTTAAATATAATACAAAGCGGTAACATTTGGTGGCAACAATCTGAATTGTGAAATAGCGCTTATCGTGAAATTGGCGCTGAACTGTCTTCTTTAAGGAGCAAATATTTTGTACACTATTTTGCCGGATAAATTCAATAATATAATCTCTGTAATAAAAATAGTAAAAAAAAATGCAACATGAAGAATTCAGATAACAATCTAAGATCTTTAAGAAAAATATCATGTGCATAGTACACAATTTCCTTGTAGTAATTAAATAAGTTCTTCATTATTTAATTTCTTTAAATATAATACAAAGCGATAACATTTGGTGGCAACAATCTGAATTGTGAAATAGCGCTTATCGTGAAATTGGCGCTGGATTGTCTTCTTTAAGGAGCAAATATTTTGTACACTACTTTGCCGGATAAATTCAATAATGTAATCTCTGTAATAAAAGATCTTTAAGAAAAATATCATGTGCGTAGTACACAATTTCCTTGTAGTAATTAAATAAGTTCTTCATTATTTAATTTCTTTAAATATAATACAAAGCGATAACATTTGGTGGCAACAATCTGAATTGTGAAATAGCGCTTATCGTGAAATTGGCGCTGGATTGTCTTCTTTAAGGAGCAAATATTTTGTACACTATTTTGCCGGATAAATTCAATAATATAATCTCTGTAATAAAAATAGTAAAAAAAAATGCAACATGAAGAATTCAGATAACAATCTAAGATATTTGAGAAAAATATCTTGTGCATGGTACACAATTTCCTTGTAATAATTAAATAAGTTCTTCATTATTTAATTTCTTTAAATATAATACAAAGCGATAACATTTGGTGGCAACAGTCTGAATTGTGAAATAGCGCTTATCGTGAAATTGGCGCTGGATTCTCTTCTTTAAGGAGCAGATATTTTGTACACTATTTTGCCGGATAAATTCAATAATGTAATCTCTGTAATAAAAATAGTAAAAAAAAAAATGCAACATGAAGACTTCAGATAACAATCTAAGATCTTTAAGAAAAATATCATGTGCATGTTACACAATTTCCTTGTAATAATTAAATATGTTCTTCATTATTTAATTTCTTTAAATATAGTACAAAGCGATAACATTTGGTGGCAACAGTCTGAATTGTGAAATAGCGCTTATCGTGAAATTGGCGCTGGAGTCTCTTCTTTAAGGAGTAAATATTTTGTACACTATTTTGCCGGATAAATTCAATAATGTAATCTCTGTAATAAAAATAGTAAAAAAAAATGCAACATGAAGACTTGAGATAACAATCTAAGATCTTTAAGAAAAATATCATGTGCATGGTACACAATTTCCTTGTAGTAATTAAATAAGTTCTTCATTATTTGATTTCTTTAAATATAATACAAAGCGATAACATTTGGTGGCAACAGTCTGAATTGTGAAATAGCGCTTATCGTGAAATTGGCGCTGGATTCTCTTCTTTAAGGAGCAAATATTTTGTACACTATTTTGCCGGATAAATTCAATAATGTAATCTCTGTAATAAAAATAGTAAAAAAAAATGCAACATGAAGACTTCAGATAACAATCTTAGAGCTTTAAGAAAAATATCATGTGCATGGTACACAATTTCCTTGTGATAATTAAATAGGTTCTTCATTATTTAATTTCTTTAAATATAATACAAAGCGATAACATTTGGTGGCAACAATCTGAATTGTGAAATAGCGCTTATCGTGAAATTGGCGCTGGATTCTCTTCTTTAAGGAGCAAATATTTTGTACACTATTTTGCCGGATAAATTCAATAATGTAATCTCTGTAATAAAAATAGTAAAAAAAAATGCAACAATGCAGCATGAAGACTTCAGATAACAATCTAAGATCTTTAAGAAAAATATCATGTGCATGGTACACAATTTCCTTGTAATAATTAAATAAGTTCTTCATTATTTAAATTCTTTAAATATAATACAAAGCGATAACATTTGGTGGCAACAATCTGAATTGTGAAATAGCGCTTATCGTGAAATTGGCGCTGGATTCTCTTCTTTAAGGAGCAAATATTTTGTACACTATTTTGCCGGATAAATTCAATAATGTAATCTCTGTAATAAAAATAGTAAAAAAAAATGCAACATGAAGACTTCAGTTAACAATCTAAGATCTTTAAGAAAAATATCATGTGCATGGTACACAATTTCCTTGTAGTAATTAAATAAGTTCTTCATTATTTAATTCCTTTAAATATAATACAAAGCGATAACATTTGGTGGCAACAATCTGAATTGTGAAATAGCGCTTATCGTGAAATTGGCGCTGGATTCTCTTCTTTAAGGAGCAAATATTTTGTACACTATTTTGCCGGATAAATTCAATAATGTAATCTCTGTAATAAAAATAGTAAAAAAAAATGCAACATGAAGACTTCAGATAACAATCTAAGATCTTTAAGAAAAATATCATGTGCATAGTACACAATTTCCTTGTAGTAATTAAATAAGTTCTTCATTATTTAATTTCTTTAAATATAATACAAAGCGATAACATTTGGTGGCAACAATCTGAATTGTGAAATAGCGCTTATCGTGAAATTGGCGCTGAACTGTCTTCTTTAAGGAGCAAATATTTTGTACACTATTTTGCCGGATAAATTCAATAATATAATCTCTGTAATAAAAATAGTAAAAAAAAATGCAACATGAAGAATTCAGATAACAATCTAAGATCTTTAAGAAAAATATCATGTGCATAGTACACAATTTCCTTGTAGTAATTAAATAAGTTCTTCATTATTTAATTTCTTTAAATATAATACAAAGCGATAACATTTGGTGGCAACAATCTGAATTGTGAAATAGCGCTTATCGTGAAATTGGCGCTGGATTGTCTTCTTTAAGGAGCAAATATTTTGTACACTACTTTGCCGGATAAATTCAATAATGTAATCTCTGTAATAAAAGATCTTTAAGAAAAATATCATGTGCGTAGTACACAATTTCCTTGTAGTAATTAAATAAGTTCTTCATTATTTAATTTCTTTAAATATAATACAAAGCGATAACATTTGGTGGCAACAATCTGAATTGTGAAATAGCGCTTATCGTGAAATTGGCGCTGGATTGTCTTCTTTAAGGAGCAAATATTTTGTACACTATTTTGCCGGATAAATTCAATAATATAATCTCTGTAATAAAAATAGTAAAAAAAAAATGCAACATGAAGAATTCAGATAACAATCTAAGATCTTTGAGAAAAATATCTTGTGCATGGTACACAATTTCCTTGTAATAATTAAATAAGTTCTTCATTATTTAATTTCTTTAAATATAATACAAAGCGATAACATTTGGTGGCAACAGTCTGAATTGTGAAATAGCGCTTATCGTGAAATTGGCGCTGGATTCTCTTCTTTAAGGAGCAGATATTTTGTACACTATTTTGCCGGATAAATTCAATAATGTAATCTCTGTAATAAAAATAGTAAAAAAAAATGCAACATGAAGACTTCAGATAACAATCTAAGATCTTTAAGAAAAATATCATGTGCATGTTACACAATTTCCTTGTAATAATTAAATATGTTCTTCATTATTTAATTTCTTTAAATATAGTACAAAGCGATAACATTTGGTGGCAACAGTCTGAATTGTGAAATAGCGCTTATCGTGAAATTGGCGCTGGAGTCTCTTCTTTAAGGAGTAAATATTTTGTACACTATTTTGCCGGATAAATTCAATAATGTAATCTCTGTAATAAAAATAGTAAAAAAAAATGCAACATGAAGACTTGAGATAACAATCTAAGATCTTTAAGAAAAATATCATGTGCATGGTACACAATTTCCTTGTAGTAATTAAATAAGTTCTTCATTATTTGATTTCTTTAAATATAATACAAAGCGATAACATTTGGTGGCAACAATCTGAATTGTGAAATAACGCTTATCGTGAAATTGGCGCTGGAATCTCTTCTTTAAGGAGCAAATATTTTGTACACTATTTTGCCGGGTAAATTCAATAATGTAATATCTGTAATAAAAATAGTAAAAAAAATGCAACATGAGGACTTCAGATAACAATCTAAGATCTTTAAGAAAAATATCATGAGCATGGTACACAATTTCCTTGTAATAATTAAATAAGTTCTTCATTATTTAATTTCTTTAAATATAATACAAAGCGATAAAATTTGGTGGCAACAGTCTGAATTGTGAAATAGCGCTTATCGTGAAATTGGCGCTGGATTCTCTTCTTTAAGGAGCAGATATTTTGTACACTATTTTGCCGGATAAATTCAATAATGTAATCTGTGTAATAAAAATAGTAAAAAAAAAAAATGCAACATGAAGACTTCAGATAACAATCTAAGATCTTTAAGAAAAATATCATGTGCATGGTACACAATTTCCTTGTAATAATTAAATATGTTCTTCATTATTTAATTTCTTTAAATATAATACAAAGCGATAACATTTGGTGGCAACAATCTGAATTGTGAAATAGCGCTTATCGTGAAATTGGCGCTGGAATGTCTTCTTTAAGGAGCAAATATTTTGTACACTATTTTGCCGGATAAATTCAATAATATAATCTCTGTAATAAAAATAGTAAAAAAAAATGCAACATGAAGAATTCAGATAACAATCTAAGATCTTTAAGAAAAATATCATGTGCATAGTACACAATTTCCTTGTAGTAATTAAATAAGTTCTTCATTATTTAATTTCTTTAAATATAATACAAAGCGATAACATTTGGTGGCAACAATCTGAATTGTGAAATAGCGCTTATCGTGAAATTGGCGCTGGATTGTCTTCTTTAAGGAGCAAATATTTTGTACACTACTTTGCCGGATAAATTCAATAATGTAATCTCTGTAATAAAAGATCTTTAAGAAAAATATCATGTGCGTAGTACACAATTTCCTTGTAGTAATTAAATAAGTTCTTCATTATTTAATTTCTTTAAATATAATACAAAGCGATAACATTTGGTGGCAACAATCTGAATTGTGAAATAGCGCTTATCGTGAAATTGGCGCTGGATTGTCTTCTTTAAGGAGCAAATATTTTGTACACTATTTTGCCGGATAAATTCAATAATATAATCTCTGTAATAAAAATAGTAAAAAAAAAATGCAACATGAAGAATTCAGATAACAATCTAAGATCTTTGAGAAAAATATCTTGTGCATGGTACACAATTTCCTTGTAATAATTAAATAAGTTCTTCATTATTTAATTTCTTTAAATATAATACAAAGCGATAACATTTGGTGGCAACAGTCTGAATTGTGAAATAGCGCTTATCGTGAAATTGGCGCTGGATTCTCTTCTTTAAGGAGCAGATATTTTGTACACTATTTTGCCGGATAAATTCAATAATGTAATCTCTGTAATAAAAATAGTAAAAAAAAAATGCAACATGAAGACTTCAGATAACAATCTAAGATCTTTAAGAAAAATATCATGTGCATGTTACACAATTTCCTTGTAATAATTAAATATGTTCTTCATTATTTAATTTCTTTAAATATAGTACAAAGCGATAACATTTGGTGGCAACAGTCTGAATTGTGAAATAGCGCTTATCGTGAAATTGGCGCTGGAGTCTCTTCTTTAAGGAGTAAATATTTTGTACACTATTTTGCCGGATAAATTCAATAATGTAATCTCTGTAATAAAAATAGTAAAAAAAAATGCAACATGAAGACTTGAGATAACAATCTAAGATCTTTAAGAAAAATATCATGTGCATGGTACACAATTTCCTTGTAGTAATTAAATAAGTTCTTCATTATTTGATTTCTTTAAATATAATACAAAGCGATAACATTTGGTGGCAACAATCTGAATTGTGAAATAACGCTTATCGTGAAATTGGCGCTGGAATCTCTTCTTTAAGGAGCAAATATTTTGTACACTATTTTGCCGGGTAAATTCAATAATGTAATATCTGTAATAAAAATAGTAAAAAAAATGCAACATGAGGACTTCAGATAACAATCTAAGATCTTTAAGAAAAATATCATGAGCATGGTACACAATTTCCTTGTAATAATTAAATAAGTTCTTCATTATTTAATTTCTTTAAATATAATACAAAGCGATAAAATTTGGTGGCAACAGTCTGAATTGTGAAATAGCGCTTATCGTGAAATTGGCGCTGGATTCTCTTCTTTAAGGAGCAGATATTTTGTACACTATTTTGCCGGATAAATTCAATAATGTAATCTGTGTAATAAAAATAGTAAAAAAAAAAAATGCAACATGAAGACTTCAGATAACAATCTAAGATCTTTAAGAAAAATATCATGTGCATGGTACACAATTTCCTTGTAATAATTAAATATGTTCTTCATTATTTAATTTCTTTAAATATAATACAAAGCGATAACATTTGGTGGCAACAATCTGAATTGTGAAATAGCGCTTATCGTGAAATTGGCGCTGGAATGTCTTCTTTAAGGAGCAAATATTTTGTACACTATTTTGCCGGATAAATTCAATAATATAATCTCTGTAATAAAAATAGTAAAAAAAAAATGCAACATGAAGAATTCAGATAACAATCTAAGATCTTTGAGAAAAATATCTTGTGCATGGTACACAATTTCCTTGTAATAATTAAATAAGTTCTTCATTATTTAATTTCTTTAAATATAATACAAAGCGATAACATTTGGTGGCAACAGTCTGAATTGTGAAATAGCGCTTATCGTGAAATTGGCGCTGGATTCTCTTCTTTAAGGAGCAGATATTTTTACACAATTTTGCCGGATAAATTCAATAATGTAATCTCTGTAATAAAAATAGTAAAAAAAAAAATGCAACATGAAGACTTCAGATAACAATCTAAGATCTTTAAGAAAAATATCATGTGCATGTTACACAATTTCCTTGTAATAATTAAATATGTTCTTCATTATTTAATTTCTTTAAATATAGTACAAAGCGATAACATTTGGTGGCAACAGTCTGAATTGTGAAATAGCGCTTATCGTGAAATTGGCGCTGGAGTCTCTTCTTTAAGGAGTAAATATTTTGTACACTATTTTGCCGGATAAATTCAATAATGTAATCTCTGTAATAAAAATAGTAAAAAAAAAATGCAACATGAAGACTTCAGATAACATTCTAAGATCTTTAAGAAAAATATCATGTGCATGGTACACAATTTCCTTGTAATAATTAAATATGTTCTTCATTATTTAATTTCTTTAAATATAATACAAAGCGATAACATTTGGTGGCAACAGTCTGAATTGTGAAATAGCGCTTATCGTGAAATTGGCGCTGGATTCTCTTCTGTAAGGAGCAAATATTTTGTACAATATTTTGCCGGATAAATTCAATAATGTAATCTCTGTAATAAAAATAGTAAAAAAAAATGCAACATGAAGACTTGAGATAACAATCTATGATCTTTAAGAAAAATATCATGTGCATGGTACACAATTTCCTTGTAGTAATTAAATAAGTTCTTCATTATTTGATTTCTTTAAATATAATACAAAGCGATAACATTTGGTGGCAACAATCTGAATTGTGAAATAACGCTTATCGTGAAATTGGCGCTGGAATCTCTTCTTTAAGGAGCAAATATTTTGTACACTATTTTGCCGGGTAAATTCAATAATGTAATATCTGTAATAAAAATAGTAAAAAAAATGCAACATGAGGACTTCAGATAACAATCTAAGATCTTTAAGAAAAATATCATGAGCATGGTACACAATTTCCTTGTAATAATTAAATAAGTTCTTCATTATTTAATTTCTTTAAATATAATACAAAGCGATAAAATTTGGTGGCAACAGTCTGAATTGTGAAATAGCGCTTATCGTGAAATTGGCGCTGGATTCTCTTCTTTAAGGAGCATATATTTTGTACACTATTTTGCCGGATAAATTCAATAATGTAATCTGTGTAATAAAAATAGTAAAAAAAAAAAAATGCAACATGAAGACTTCAGATAACAATCTAAGATCTTTAAGAAAAATATCATGTGCATGGTACACAATTTCCTTGTAATAATTAAATATGTTCTTCATTATTTAATTTCTTTAAATATAATACAAAGCGATAACATTTGGTGGCAACAATCTGAATTGTGAAATAGCGCTTATCGTGAAATTGGCGCTGGAATGTCTTCTTTAAGGAGCAAATATTTTGTACACTATTTTGCCGGATAAATTCAATAATATAATCTCTGTAATAAAAATAGTAAAAAAAAAATGCAACATGAAGAATTCAGATAACAATCTAAGATCTTTGAGAAAAATATCTTGTGCATGGTACACAATTTCCTTGTAATAATTAAATAAGTTCTTCATTATTTAATTTCTTTAAATATAATACAAAGCGATAACATTTGGTGGCAACAGTCTGAATTGTGAAATAGCGCTTATCGTGAAATTGGCGCTGGATTCTCTTCTTTAAGGAGCAGATATTTTTACACAATTTTGCCGGATAAATTCAATAATGTAATCTCTGTAATAAAAATAGTAAAAAAAAAAATGCAACATGAAGACTTCAGATAACAATCTAAGATCTTTAAGAAAAATATCATGTGCATGTTACACAATTTCCTTGTAATAATTAAATATGTTCTTCATTATTTAATTTCTTTAAATATAGTACAAAGCGATAACATTTGGTGGCAACAGTCTGAATTGTGAAATAGCGCTTATCGTGAAATTGGCGCTGGAGTCTCTTCTTTAAGGAGTAAATATTTTGTACACTATTTTGCCGGATAAATTCAATAATGTAATCTCTGTAATAAAAATAGTAAAAAAAAAATGCAACATGAAGACTTCAGATAACATTCTAAGATCTTTAAGAAAAATATCATGTGCATGGTACACAATTTCCTTGTAATAATTAAATATGTTCTTCATTATTTAATTTCTTTAAATATAATACAAAGCGATAACATTTGGTGGCAACAGTCTGAATTGTGAAATAGCGCTTATCGTGAAATTGGCGCTGGATTCTCTTCTGTAAGGAGCAAATATTTTGTACAATATTTTGCCGGATAAATTCAATAATGTAATCTCTGTAATAAAAATAGTAAAAAAAATGCAACATGAAGACTTGAGATAACAATCTATGATCTTTAAGAAAAATATCATGTGCATGGTACACAATTTCCTTGTAGTAATTAAATAAGTTCTTCATTATTTGATTTCTTTAAATATAATACAAAGCGATAACATTTGGTGGCAACAATCTGAATTGTGAAATAACGCTTATCGTGAAATTGGCGCTGGAATCTCTTCTTTAAGGAGCAAATATTTTGTACACTATTTTGCCGGGTAAATTCAATAATGTAATATCTGTAATAAAAATAGTAAAAAAAATGCAACATGAGGACTTCAGATAACAATCTAAGATCTTTAAGAAAAATATCATGTGCATGGTACACAATTTCCTTGTAATAATTAAATATGTTCTTCATTATTTAATTTCTTTAAATATAATACAAAGCGATAAAATTTGGTGGCAACAGTCTGAATTGTGAAATAGCGCTTATCGTGAAATTGGCGCTGGATTCTCTTCTTTAAGGAGCAGATATTTTGTACACTATTTTGCCGGATAAATTCAATAATGTAATCTGTGTAATAAAAATAGTAAAAAAAAAAATGCAACATGAAGACTTCAGATAACAATCTAAGATCTTTAAGAAAAATATCATGTGCATGGTACACAATTTCCTTGTAATAATTAAATATGTTCTTCATTATTTAATTTCTTTAAATATAATACAAAGCGATAACATTTGGTGGCAACAGTCTGAATTGTGAAATAGCGCTTATCGTGAAATTGGCGCTGGATTCTCTTCTTTAAGGAGCAAATATTTTGTACACGATTTTGCCGGATAAATTCAATAATGTAATCTCTGTAATAAAAATAGTAAAAAAAAATGCAACATGAAGTCTTCAGATAACAATCTAAGATCTTTAAGAAAAATATCATGTGCATGGTACACAATTTCCTTGTAGTAATTAAATAAGTTCTTCATTATTTAATTTCTTTAAATATAATACAAAGCGATAACATTTGGTGGCAACAATCTGAATTGTGAAATAACGCTTATCGTGAAATTGGCGCTGGATTCTCTTATTTAAGGAGCAAATATTTTGTACACTATTTTGCTGGATAAATTCAATAATGTAATGTCTGTAATAAAAATAGTAAAAAAAAATGCAACATGAAGACTTCAGATAACAATTTAAGATCTTTAAGAAAAATATCATGAGCATGGTACACAATTTCCTTGTAATAATTAAATAAGTTCTTCATTATTAATTTCTTTAAATATAATACAAAGCGATAACATTTGGTGGCAACAGTCTGAATTGTGAAATAGCGCTTATCGTGAAATTGGCGCTGGATTCTCTTCTTTAAGGAGCAAATATTTTGTACACTATTTTGCCGGATAAATTCAATAATGTAATCTCTGTAATAAAAATAGTAAAAAAAAATGCAACATGAAGACTTCAGATAACAATCTAAGATCTTTAAGAAAAATATCATGAGCATGGTACACAATTTCGTTGTAATAATTAAATAAGTTCTTCATTATTTAATTTCTTTAAATATAATACAAAGCGATAACATTTGGTGGCAACAATCTGAATTGTGAAATAACGCTTATCGTGAAATTGGCGCTGGATTCTCTTCTTTAAGGAGCAAATATTTTGTACACTATTTTGCCGGGTAAATTCAATAATGTAATGTCTGTAATAAAAATAGTAAAATAAATGCAACATGAGGACTTCAGATAACAATCTAAGAACTTTAAGAAAAATATCATGAGCATGGTACACAATTTCCTTGTAATAATTAAATAAGTTCTTCATTATTTAATTTCTTTAAATATAATACAAAGCGATAACATTTGGTGGCAACAGTCTGAATTGTGAAATAGCGCTTATCGTGAAATTGGCGCTGGATTCTCTTCTTTAAGGAGCAGATATTTTGTACACGATTTTGCCGGATAAATTTAATAATGTAATTTGTGTAATAAAAATAGTAAAAAAAAAATGCAACATGAAGACTTCAGATAACAATCTAAGATCTTTAAGAAAAATATCATGTGCATGGTACACAATTTCCTTGTAGTAATTAAATAAGTTCTTCATTATTTAATTTCTTTAAATATAATACAAAGCGATAACATTTGGTGGCAACAATCTGAATTCTGAAATAGCGCTTATCGTGAAATTGGCGCTGGATTGTCTTCTTTAAGGAGCAAATATTTTGTACACTATTTTGCCGGATAAATTCAATAATATAATCTCTGTAATAAAAATAGTAAAAAAAATGCAACATGAAGAATTCAGATAACAATCTAAGATCTTTGAGAAAAATATCTTGTGCATGGAACACAATTTCCTTGTAATAATTAAATAAGTTCTTCATTATTTAATTTCTTTAAATATAATACAAAGCGATAACATTTGGTGGCAACAGTCTGAATTGTGAAATAGCGCTTATCGTGAAATTGGCGCTGGATTCTCTTCTTTAAGGCGCAGATATTTTGTACACTATTTTGCCGGATAAATTCAATAATGTAATCTCTGTAATAAAAATAGTAAAAAAAAAAATGCAACATGAAGACTTCAGATAACAATCTAAGATCTTTAAGAAAAATATCATGTGCATGGTACACAATTTCCTTGTAATAATTAAATATGTTCTTTATTATTTAATTTCTTTAAATATAATACAAAGCGATAACATTTGGTGGCAACAGTCTGAATTGTGAAATAGCGCTTATCGTGAAATTGGCGCTGGATTCTCTTCTTTAAGGAGCAAATATTTTGTACACTATTTTGCCGGATAAATTCAATAATGTAATCTCTGTAATAAAAATAGTAAAAAAAAATGCAACATGAAGACTTCAGATAACAATCTAAGATCTTTAAGAAAAATATCATGAGCATGGTACACAATTTCCTTGTAATAATTAAATAAGTTCTTCATTATTAATTTCTTTAAATATAATACAAAGCGATAACATTTGGTGGCAACAGTCTGAATTGTGAAATAGCACTTATCGTGAAATTGGCGCTGGATTCTCTTCTTTAAGGAGCAAATATTTTGTACACTATTTTGCCGGATAAATTCAATAATGTAATCTCTGTAATAAAAATAGTAAAAAAAAATGCAACATGAAGACTTCAGATAACAATCTAAGATCTTTAAGAAAAATATCATGAGCATGGTACACAATTTCGTTGTAATAATTAAATAAGTTCTTCATTATTTAATTTCTTTAAATATAATACAAAGCGATAACATTTGGTGGCAACAATCTGAATTGTGAAATAACGCTTATCGTGAAATTGGCGCTGGATTCTCTTCTTTAATTAGCAAATATTTTGTACACTATTTTGCCGGATAAATTCAATAATGTAATGTCTGTAATAAAAATAGTAAAAAAAATGCAACATGAGGACTTCAGATAACAATCTAAGAACTTTAAGAAAAATATCATCAGCATGGTACACAATTTCCTTGTAATAATTAAATAAGTTCTTCATTATTTAATTTCTTTAAATATAATACAAAGCGATAACATTTGGTGGCAACAGTCTGAATTGTGAAATAGCGCTTATCGTGAAATTGGCGCTGGATTCTCTTCTTTAAGGAGCAGATATTTTGTACACTATTTTGCCGGATAAATTCAATAATGTAATCTGTGTAATAAAAATAGTAAAAAAAAAAAAATGCAACATGAAGACTTCAGATAACAATCTAAGATCTTTAAGAAAAATATCATGTGCATGGTACACAATTTCCTTGTAATAATTAAATATGTTCTTCATTATTTAATTTCTTTAAATATAATACAAAGCGATAACATTTGGTGGCAACAGTCTGAATTGTGAAATAGCGCTTATCGTGAAATTGGCGCTGGAGTCTCTTCTTTAAGGAGCAAATATTTTGTACACTATTTTGCCGGATAAATTCAATAATGTAATCTCTGTAATAAAAATAGTAAAAAAAAATGCAACATGAAGACTTCAGATAACAATCTAAGATCTTTAAGAAAAATATCATGAGCATGGTACACAATTTCCTTGTAATAATTAAATAAGTTCTTCATTATTAATTTCTTTAAATATAATACAAAGCGATAACATTTGATGGCAACAGTCTGAATTGTGAAATAGCGCTTATCGTGAAATTGGCGCTGGATTCTCTTCTTTAAGGAGCAAATATTTTGTACACTATTTTGCCGGATAAATTCAATAATGTAATCTCTGTAATAAAAATAGTAAAAAAAAATGCAACATGAAGACTTCAGATAACAATCTAAGATCTTTGAGAAAAATATCTTGTGCATGGTACACAATTTCCTTGTAATAATTAAATAAGTTCTTCATTATTTAATTTCTTTAAATATAATACAAAGCGATAACATTTGGTGGCAACAGTCTGAATTGTGAAATAGCGCTTATCGTGAAATTGGCGCTGGATTCTCTTCTTTAAGGAGCAGATATTTTTACACAATTTTGCCGGATAAATTCAATAATGTAATCTCTGTAATAAAAATAGTAAAAAAAAAAATGCAACATGAAGACTTCAGATAACAATCTAAGATCTTTAAGAAAAATATCATGTGCATGTTACACAATTTCCTTGTAATAATTAAATATGTTCTTCATTATTTAATTTCTTTAAATATAGTACAAAGCGATAACATTTGGTGGCAACAGTCTGAATTGTGAAATAGCGCTTATCGTGAAATTGGCGCTGGAGTCTCTTCTTTAAGGAGTAAATATTTTGTACACTATTTTGCCGGATAAATTCAATAATGTAATCTCTGTAATAAAAATAGTAAAAAAAAAATGCAACATGAAGACTTCAGATAACATTCTAAGATCTTTAAGAAAAATATCATGTGCATGGTACACAATTTCCTTGTAATAATTAAATATGTTCTTCATTATTTAATTTCTTTAAATATAATACAAAGCGATAACATTTGGTGGCAACAGTCTGAATTGTGAAATAGCGCTTATCGTGAAATTGGCGCTGGATTCTCTTCTGTAAGGAGCAAATATTTTGTACAATATTTTGCCGGATAAATTCAATAATGTAATCTCTGTAATAAAAATAGTAAAAAAAATGCAACATGAAGACTTGAGATAACAATCTATGATCTTTAAGAAAAATATCATGTGCATGGTACACAATTTCCTTGTAGTAATTAAATAAGTTCTTCATTATTTGATTTCTTTAAATATAATACAAAGCGATAACATTTGGTGGCAACAATCTGAATTGTGAAATAACGCTTATCGTGAAATTGGCGCTGGAATCTCTTCTTTAAGGAGCAAATATTTTGTACACTATTTTGCCGGGTAAATTCAATAATGTAATATCTGTAATAAAAATAGTAAAAAAAAAAATGCAACATGAAGACTTCAGATAACAATCTAAGATCTTTAAGAAAAATATCATGTGCATGGTACACAATTTCCTTGTAATAATTAAATATGTTCTTCATTATTTAATTTCTTTAAATATAATACAAAGCGATAACATTTGGTGGCAACAGTCTGAATTGTGAAATAGCGCTTATCGTGAAATTGGCGCTGGATTCTCTTCTTTAAGGAGCAAATATTTTGTACACGATTTTGCCGGATAAATTCAATAATGTAATCTCTGTAATAAAAATAGTAAAAAAAAATGCAACATGAAGTCTTCAGATAACAATCTAAGATCTTTAAGAAAAATATCATGTGCATGGTACACAATTTCCTTGTAGTAATTAAATAAGTTCTTCATTATTTAATTTCTTTAAATATAATACAAAGCGATAACATTTGGTGGCAACAATCTGAATTGTGAAATAACGCTTATCGTGAAATTGGCGCTGGATTCTCTTATTTAAGGAGCAAATATTTTGTACACTATTTTGCTGGATAAATTCAATAATGTAATGTCTGTAATAAAAATAGTAAAAAAAAATGCAACATGAAGACTTCAGATAACAATTTAAGATCTTTAAGAAAAATATCATGAGCATGGTACACAATTTCCTTGTAATAATTAAATAAGTTCTTCATTATTAATTTCTTTAAATATAATACAAAGCGATAACATTTGGTGGCAACAGTCTGAATTGTGAAATAGCGCTTATCGTGAAATTGGCGCTGGATTCTCTTCTTTAAGGAGCAAATATTTTGTACACTATTTTGCCGGATAAATTCAATAATGTAATCTCTGTAATAAAAATAGTAAAAAAAAATGCAACATGAAGACTTCAGATAACAATCTAAGATCTTTAAGAAAAATATCATGAGCATGGTACACAATTTCGTTGTAATAATTAAATAAGTTCTTCATTATTTAATTTCTTTAAATATAATACAAAGCGATAACATTTGGTGGCAACAATCTGAATTGTGAAATAACGCTTATCGTGAAATTGGCGCTGGATTCTCTTCTTTAAGGAGCAAATATTTTGTACACTATTTTGCCGGGTAAATTCAATAATGTAATGTCTGTAATAAAAATAGTAAAATAAATGCAACATGAGGACTTCAGATAACAATCTAAGAACTTTAAGAAAAATATCATGAGCATGGTACACAATTTCCTTGTAATAATTAAATAAGTTCTTCATTATTTAATTTCTTTAAATATAATACAAAGCGATAACATTTGGTGGCAACAGTCTGAATTGTGAAATAGCGCTTATCGTGAAATTGGCGCTGGATTCTCTTCTTTAAGGAGCAGATATTTTGTACACGATTTTGCCGGATAAATTTAATAATGTAATCTGTGTAATAAAAATAGTAAAAAAAAAATGCAACATGAAGACTTCAGATAACAATCTAAGATCTTTAAGAAAAATATCATGTGCATGGTACACAATTTCCTTGTAGTAATTAAATAAGTTCTTCATTATTTAATTTCTTTAAATATAATACAAAGCGATAACATTTGGTGGCAACAATCTGAATTCTGAAATAGCGCTTATCGTGAAATTGGCGCTGGATTGTCTTCTTTAAGGAGCAAATATTTTGTACACTATTTTGCCGGATAAATTCAATAATATAATCTCTGTAATAAAAATAGTAAAAAAAATGCAACATGAAGAATTCAGATAACAATCTAAGATCTTTGAGAAAAATATCTTGTGCATGGAACACAATTTCCTTGTAATAATTAAATAAGTTCTTCATTATTTAATTTCTTTAAATATAATACAAAGCGATAACATTTGGTGGCAACAGTCTGAATTGTGAAATAGCGCTTATCGTGAAATTGGCGCTGGATTCTCTTCTTTAAGGCGCAGATATTTTGTACACTATTTTGCCGGATAAATTCAATAATGTAATCTCTGTAATAAAAATAGTAAAAAAAAAAATGCAACATGAAGACTTCAGATAACAATCTAAGATCTTTAAGAAAAATATCATGTGCATGGTACACAATTTCCTTGTAATAATTAAATATGTTCTTTATTATTTAATTTCTTTAAATATAATACAAAGCGATAACATTTGGTGGCAACAGTCTGAATTGTGAAATAGCGCTTATCGTGAAATTGGCGCTGGATTCTCTTCTTTAAGGAGCAAATATTTTGTACACTATTTTGCCGGATAAATTCAATAATGTAATCTCTGTAATAAAAATAGTAAAAAAAAATGCAACATGAAGACTTCAGATAACAATCTAAGATCTTTAAGAAAAATATCATGAGCATGGTACACAATTTCCTTGTAATAATTAAATAAGTTCTTCATTATTAATTTCTTTAAATATAATACAAAGCGATAACATTTGGTGGCAACAGTCTGAATTGTGAAATAGCGCTTATCGTGAAATTGGCGCTGGATTCTCTTCTTTAAGGAGCAAATATTTTGTACACTATTTTGCCGGATAAATTCAATAATGTAATCTCTGTAATAAAAATAGTAAAAAAAAATGCAACATGAAGACTTCAGATAACAATCTAAGAACTTTAAGAAAAATATCATCAGCATGGTACACAATTTCCTTGTAATAATTAAATAAGTTCTTCATTATTTAATTTCTTTAAATATAATACAAAGCGATAACATTTGGTGGCAACAGTCTGAATTGTGAAATAGCGCTTATCGTGAAATTGGCGCTGGATTCTCTTCTTTAAGGAGCAGATATTTTGTACACTATTTTGCCGGATAAATTCAATAATGTAATCTGTGTAATAAAAATAGTAAAAAAAAAAAAATGCAACATGAAGACTTCAGATAACAATCTAAGATCTTTAAGAAAAATATCATGTGCATGGTACACAATTTCCTTGTAATAATTAAATATGTTCTTCATTATTTAATTTCTTTAAATATAATACAAAGCGATAACATTTGGTGGCAACAGTCTGAATTGTGAAATAGCGCTTATCGTGAAATTGGCGCTGGAGTCTCTTCTTTAAGGAGCAAATATTTTGTACACTATTTTGCCGGATAAATTCAATAATGTAATCTCTGTAATAAAAATAGTAAAAAAAAATGCAACATGAAGACTTCAGATAACAATCTAAGATCTTTAAGAAAAATATCATGAGCATGGTACACAATTTCCTTGTAATAATTAAATAAGTTCTTCATTATTAATTTCTTTAAATATAATACAAAGCGATAACATTTGATGGCAACAGTCTGAATTGTGAAATAGCGCTTATCGTGAAATTGGCGCTGGATTCTCTTCTTTAAGGAGCAAATATTTTGTACACTATTTTGCCGGATAAATTCAATAATGTAATCTCTGTAATAAAAATAGTAAAAAAAAATGCAACATGAAGACTTCAGATAACAATCTAAGATCTTTAAGAAAAATATCATGAGCATGGTACACAATTTCCTTGTAATAATTAAATAAGTTCTTCATTATTTAATTTCTTTAAATATAATACAAAGCGATAACATTTGGTGGCAAGGGTCTGAATTGTGAAATAGCGCTTATCGTGAAATTGGCGCTGGATTCTCTTCTTTAAGGAGCAGATATTTTGTACACTATTTTGCCGGATAAATTCAATAATGTAATCTGTGTAATAAAAATAGTAAAAAAAAAAATGCAACATGACTTCAGATAACAATCTAAGATCTTTAAGAAAAATATCATGTGCATGGTACACAATTTCCTTGTAATAATTAAATATGTTCTTCATTATTTAATTTCTTTAAATATAATACAAAGCGATAACATTTGGTGGCAACAGTCTGAATTGTGAAATAGCGCTTATCGTGAAATTGGCGCTGGAGTCTCTTCTTTAAGGAGCAAATATTTTGTACACTATTTTGCCGGATAAATTCAATAATGTAATCTCTGTAATAAAAAGATTAAAAAAAAATGCAACATGAAGACTTCAGATAACAATCTAAGATCTTTAAGAAAAATATCATGAGCATGGTACACAATTTCGTTGTAATAATTAAATAAGTTCTTCATTATTTAATTTCTTTAAATATAATACAAAGCGATAACATTTGGTGGCAAAAATCTGAATTGTGAAATAACGCTTATCGTGAAATTGGCGCTGGATTCTCTTCTTTAATTAGCAAATATTTTGTACACTATTTTGCCGGGTAAATTCAATAATGTAATGTCTGTAATAAAAATAGTAAAAAAAATGCAACATGAGGACTTCAGATAACAATCTAAGAACTTTAAGAAAAATATCATGAGCATGGTACACAATTTCCTTGTAATAATTAAATAAGTTCTTCATTATTTAATTTCTTTAAATATAATACAAAGCGATAACATTTGGTGGCAACAGTCTGAATTGTGAAATAGCGCTTATCGTGAAATTGGCGCTGGATTCTCTTCTTTAAGGAGCAGATATTTTGTACACTATTTTGCCGGATAAATTCAATAATGTAATCTGTGTAATAAAAATAGTAAAAAAAAAAATGCAACATGAAGACTTCAGATAACAATCTAAGATCTTTAAGAAAAATATCATGTGCATGGTACACAATTTCCTTGTAATAATTAAATATGTTCTTCATTATTTAATTTCTTTAAATATAATACAAAGCGATAACATTTGGTGGCAACAATCTGAATTGTGAAATAGCGCTTATCGTGAAATTGGCGCTGGATTCTCTTCTTTAAGGAGCAAATATTTTGTACACGATTTTGCCGGATAAATTCAATAATGTAATCTCTGTAATAAAAATAGTAAAAAAAAAATGCAACATGAAGACTTCAGATAACAATCTAAGATCTTTAAGAAAAATATCATGTGCATGGTACACAATTTCCTTGTAGTAATTAAATAAGTTCTTCATTATTTAATTTCTTTAAATATAATACAAAGCGATAACATTTGGTGGCAACAATCTGAATTGTGAAATAACGCTTATCGTGAAATTGGCTCTGGATTCTCTTCTTTAAGGAGCAAATATTTTGTACACTATTTTGCCGGATAAATTCAATAATGTAATCTCTGTAATAAAAAGATTAAAAAAAAATGCAACATGAACACTTCAGATAACAATCTAAGATCTTTAAGAAAAATATCATGAGCATGGTACACAATTTCGTTGTAGTAATTAAATAAGTTCTTCATTATTTAATTTCTTTAAATATAATACAAAGCGATAACATTTGGTGGCAACAGTCTGAATTGTGAAATAGCGCTTATCGTGAAATTGGCGCTGGATTCTCTTCTTTAAGGAGCAAACATTTTGTACACTATTTTGCCGGATAAATTCAATAATGTAATCTCTGTAATAAAAATAGTAAAAAAACATGCAACATGAAGACTTCAGATAACAATCTAAGATCTTTAAGAAAAATATCATGAGCATGGTACACAATTTCGTTGTAATAATTAAATAAGTTCTTCATTATTTAATTTCTTTAAATATAATACAAAGCGATAACATTTGGTGGCAACAATCTGAATTGTGAAATAACGCTTATCGTGAAATTCGCGCTGGATTCTCTTCTTTAATTAGCAAATATTTTCTACACTATTTTGCCGGGTAAATTTGATAATGTAATGTCTGTAATAAAAATAGTAAAAAAAATGCAACATGAGGACTTCAGATAACAATCTAAGAACTTTAAGAAAAATATCATGAGCATGGTACACAATTTCCTTGTAATAATTAAATAAGTTCTTCATTATTTAATTTCTTTAAATATAATACAAAGCGATAACATTTGGTGGCAACAGTCTGAATTGTGAAATAGCGCTTATCGTGAAATTGGCGCTGGATTCTCTTCTTTAAGGAGCAGATATTTTGTACACTATTTTGCCGGATAAATTCAATAATGTAATCTGTGTAATAAAAATAGTAAAAAAAAAATGCAACATGAAGACTTCAGATAACAATCTAAGATCTTTAAGAAAAATATCATGTGCATGGTACACAATTTCCTTGTAATAATTAAATATGTTCTTCATTATTTAATTTCTTTAAATATAATACAAAGCGATAACATTTGGTGGCAACAGTCTGAATTGTGAAATAGCGCTTATCGTGAAATTGGCGCTGGAGTCTCTTCTTTAAGGAGCAAATATTTTGTACACTATTTTGCCGGATAAATTCAATAATGTAATCTCTGTAATAAAAATAGTAAAAAAAAATGCAACATGAAGACTTCAGTTAACAATCTAAGATCTTTAAGAAAAATATCATGAGCATGGTACACAATTTCCTTGTAATAATTAAATAAGTTCTTCATTATTAATTTCTTTAAATATAATACAAAGCGATAACATTTGGTGGCAACAGTCTGAATTGAGAAATAGCGCTTATCGTGAAATTGGCGCTGGATTCTCTTCTTTAAGGAGCAAATATTTTGTACACTATTTTGCCGGATAAATTCAATAATGTAATCTCTGTAATAAAAATAGTAAAAAAAAATGCAACATGAAGACTTCAGATAACAATCTAAGATCTTTAAGAAAAATATCATGAGCATGGTACACAATTTCGTTGTAATAATTAAATAAGTTCTTCATTATTTAATTTCTTTAAATATAATACAAAGCGATAACATTTGGTGGCAACAATCTGAATTGTGAAATAACGCTTATCGTGAAATTGGCGCTGGATTCTCTTCTTTAAGGAGCAGATATTTTGTACACTATTTTGCCGGATAAATTCAATAATGTAATCTGTGTAATAAAAATAGTAAAAAAAAAAATGCAACATGAAGACTTCAGATAACAATCTAAGATCTTTAAGAAAAATATCATGTGCATGTTACACAATTTCCTTGTAATAATTAAATAAGTTCTTCATTATTTAATTTCTTTAAATATAATACAAAGCGATAACATTTGGTGGCAACAGTCTGAATTGTGAAATAGCGCTTATCGTGAAATTGGCGCTGGATTCTCTTCTTTAAGGAGCAGATATTTTGTACACTATTTTGCCGGATAAATTCAATAATGTAATCTGTGTAATAAAAATAGTAAAAAAAAAAAATGCAACATGAAGACTTCAGATAACAATCTAAGATCTTTAAGAAAAATATCATGTGCATGGTACACAATTTCCTTGTAATAATTAAATATGTTCTTCATTATTTAATTTCTTTAAATATAATACAAAGCGATAACATTTGGTGGCAACAGTCTGAATTGTGAAATAGCGCTTATCGTGAAATTGGCGCTGGATTCTCTTCTTTAAGGAGCAAATATTTTGTACACTATTTTGCCGGATAAATTCAATAATGTAATCTCTGTAATAAAAATAGTAAAAAAAAAATGCAACATGAAGACTTCAGATAACAATCTAAGATCTTTAAGAAAAATATCATGTGCATGGTACACAATTTCCTTGTAGTAATTAAATAAGTTCTTCATTATTTAATTTCTTTAAATATAATACAAAGCGATAACATTTGGTGGCAACAATCTGAATTGTGAAATAACGCTTATCGTGAAATTGGCGCTGGATTCTCTTCTTTAAGGAGCAAATATTTTGTACACTATTTTGCCGGATAAATTCAATAATGTAATCTCTGTAATAAAAAGATTAAAAAAAAATGCAACATGAACACTTCAGATAACAATCTAAGATCTTTAAGAAAAATATCATGAGCATGGTACACAATTTCGTTGTAGTAATTAAATAAGTTCTTCATTATTTAATTTCTTTAAATATAATACAAAGCGATAACATTTGGTGGCAACAGTCTGAATTGTGAAATAGCGCTTATCGTGAAATTGGCGCTGGATTCTCTTCTTTAAGGAGCAAATATTTTGTACACTATTTTGCCGGATAAATTCAATAATGTAATCTCTGTAATAAAAATAGTAAAAAAAAATGCAACATGAAGACTTCAGATAACAATCTAAGATCTTTAAGAAAAATATCATGTGCATGGTACACAATTTCCTTGTAATAATTAAATATGTTCTTCATTATTTAATTTCTTTAAATATAATACAAAGCGATAACATTTGGTGGCAACATTCTGAATTGTGAAATAGCGCTTATCGTGAAATTGGCGCTGGATTCTCTTCTGTAAGGAGCAAATATTTTGTACAATATTTTGCCGGATAAATTCAATAATGTAATCTCTGTAATAAAAATAGTAAAAAAAATGCAACATGAAGACTTCAGATAACAATCTAAGATCTTTAAGAAAAATATCATGTGCATGGTACACAATTTCCTTGTAATAATTAAATATGTTCTTCATTATTTAATTTCTTTAAATATAATACAAAGCGATAACATTTGGTGGCAACATTCTGAATTGTGAAATAGCGCTTATCGTGAAATTGGCGCTGGATTCTCTTCTGTAAGGAGCAAATATTTTGTACAATATTTTGCCGGATAAATTCAATAATGTAATCTCTGTAATAAAAATAGTAAAAAAAATGCAACATGAAGACTTCAGATAACAATCTAAGATCTTTAAGAAAAATATCATGTGCATGGTACACAATTTCCTTGTAGTAATTAAATAAGTTCTTCATTATTTAATTTCTTTAAATATAATACAAAGCGATAACATTTGGTGGCAACAATCTGAATTCTGAAATAGCGCTTATCGTGAAATTGGCGCTGGATTGTCTTCTTTAAGGAGCAAATATTTTGTACACTATTTTGCCGGATAAATTCAATAATATAATCTCTGTAATAAAAATAGTAAAAAAAAAATGCAACATGAAGAATTCAGATAACAATCTAAGATCTTTAAGAAAAATATCATGTGCATGGTACACAATTTCCTTGTGATAATTAAATAAGTTCTTCATTATTTAATTTCTTTAAATATAATACAAAGCGATAACATTTGGTGGCAACAATCTGAATTGTGAAATAGCGCTTATCGTGAAATTGGCGCTGGATTCTCTTCTTTAAGGAGCAAATATTTTGTACACTATTTTGCCGGATAAATTCAATAATGTAATCTCTGTAATAAAAATAGTAAAAAAAAATGCAACATGAAGACTTCAGATAACAATCTAAGATCTTTAAGAAAAATATCATGAGCATGGTACACAATTTCGTTGTAATAATTAAATAAGTTCTTCATTATTTAATTTCTTTAAATATAATACAAAGCGATAACATTTGGTGGCAACAGTCTGAATTGTGAAATAGCGCTTATCGTGAAATTGGTGCTGGATTCACTTCTTTAAGGAGCAGATATTTTGTACACTATTTTGCAGGATAAATTCAATAATGTAATCTCTGTAATAAAAACAGTAAAAAAAAATGCAACATGAAGACTTCAGATAACAATCTAAGATCTTTAAGAAAAATATTATGTGCATGGTACACAATTTCCTTGTAATAATTAAATATGTTCTTCATTATTTAATTTCTTTAAATATAATACAAAGCGATAACATTTGGTGGCAACAGTCTGAATTGTGAAATAGCGCTTATCTTGAAATTGGCGCTGGATTCTCTTCTTTAAGGAGCAAATATTTTGTACACTATTTTGCCGGATAAATTCAATAATGTAATCTCTGTAATAAAAATAGTAAAAAAAAAATGCAACATGAAGACTTCAGATAACAATCTAAGATCTTTAAGAAAAATATCATGTGCATGGTACACAATTTCCTTGTAGTAATTAAATAAGTTCTTCATTATTTAAATTCTTTAAATATAATACAAAGCGATAACATTTGGTGGCAACAATTTGAATTGTGAAATAGCGCTTATCCTGAAATTGGCGCTGGATTCTCTTCTTTAAGGAGCAAATATTTTGTACACTATTTTGCCGGATAAATTCAATAATGTAATGTCTGTAATAAAAATAGTAAAAAAAAAATGCAGCATGAAGACTTCAGATAACAATCTAAGATCTTTAAGAAAAATATCATGAGCATGGTACACAATTTCCTTGTAATAATTAAATAAGTTCTTCATTATTTAATTTCTTTAAATATAATACAAAGCGATAACATTTGGTGGCAACAGTCTGAATTGTGAAATAGCGCTTATCCTGAAATTGGCGCTGGATTCTCTTCTTTAGGGAGCAAATATTTTGTACACTATTTTGCCGGATAAATTCAATAATGTAATCTCTGTAATAAAAATAGTAAAAAAAAATGCAACATGAAGACTTCAGATAACAATCTAAGATCTTTAAGAAAAATATCATGTGCATGGTACACAATTTCCTTGTAGTAATTAAATAAGTTCTTCATTATTTAATTTCTTTAAATATAATACAAAGCGATAACATTTGGTGGCAACAGTCTGAATTGTGAAATAGCGCTTATCGTGAAATTGGTGCTGGATTCTCTTCTTTAAGGAGCAAATATTTTGTACACTATTTTGCCGGGTAAATTCAATAATGTAATGTCTGTAATAAAAATAGTAAAAAAAATGCAACATGAGGACTTCAGATAACAATCTAAGATCTTTAAGAAAAATATCATGTGCATGGTACACAATTTCCTTGTGATAATGAAATAAGTTCTTCATTATTTAATTTCTTTAAATATAATACAAAGCGATAACATTTGGTGGCAACAGTCTGAATTGTGAAATAGCGCTTATCGTGAAATTGGCGCTGGATTCTCTTCTTTAAGGAGCAAATATTTTGTACACTATTTTGCCGGATAAATTCAATAATGTAATCTCTGTAATAAAAATAGTAAAAAAAAAATGCAACATGAAGACTTCAGATAACAATCTAAGATCTTTAAGAAAAATATCATGTGCATGGTACACAATTTCCTTGTAGTAATTAAATAAGTTCTTCATTATTTAAATTCTTTAAATATAATACAAAGCGATAACATTTGGTGGCAACAATTTGAATTGTGAAATAGCGCTTATCCTGAAATTGGCGCTGGATTCTCTTCTTTAAGGAGCAAATATTTTGTACACTATTTTGCCGGATAAATTCAATAATGTAATGTCTGTAATAAAAATAGTAAAAAAAAAATGCAGCATGAAGACTTCAGATAACAATCTAAGATCTTTAAGAAAAATATCATGAGCATGGTACACAATTTCCTTGTAATAATTAAATAAGTTCTTCATTATTTAATTTCTTTAAATATAATACAAAGCGATAACATTTGGTGGCAACAGTCTGAATTGTGAAATAGCGCTTATCCTGAAATTGGCGCTGGATTCTCTTCTTTAGGGAGCAAATATTTTGTACACTATTTTGCCGGATAAATTCAATAATGTAATCTCTGTAATAAAAATAGTAAAAAAAAAATGCAACATGAAGAATTCAGATAACAATCTAAGATCTTTAAGAAAAATATCATGTGCATGGTACACAATTTCCTTGTAATAATTAAATATGTTCTTCATTATTTAATTTCTTTTAATATATTACAAAGCGATAACATTTGGTGGCAACAGTCTGAATTGTGAAATAGCGCTTATCGTGAAATTGGCGCTGGATGCTCTTCTGTAAGGAGCAAATATTTTGTACAATATTTTGCCGGACAAATTCAATAACGTAATCTCTGTAATAAAAATAGTAAAAAAAAAATGCAACATGAAGACTTCAGATAACAATCTAAGATCTTTAAGAAAAATATCATGTGCATGGTACACAATTTCCTTGTAGTAATTAAGTTCTTCATTATTTAATTTCTTTAAATATAATACAAAGCGATAACATTTGGTGGCAACAGTCTGAATTGTGAAATAGCGCTTATCGTGAAATTGGCGCTGGATTCTCTTCTTTAAGGAGCAAATATTTTGTACACTATTTTGCCGGATAAATTCAATAATGTAATCTCTGTAATAAAAATAGTAAAAAAAAATGCAACATGAAGACTTCAGATAACAATCTAAGATCTTTAAGAAAAATATCATGAGCATGGTACACAATTTCGTTGTAATAATTAAATAAGTTCTTCATTATTTAATTTCTTTAAATATAATACAAAGCGATAACATTTGGTGGCAACAGTCTGAATTGTGAAATAGCGCTTATCGTGAAATTGGTGCTGGATTCACTTCTTTAAGGAGCAGATATTTTGTACACTATTTTGCAGGATAAATTCAATAATGTAATCTCTGTAATAAAAACAGTAAAAAAAAAATGCAACATGAAGACTTCAGATAACAATCTAAGATCTTTAAGAAAAATATTATGTGCATGGTACACAATTTCCTTGTAATAATTAAATATGTTCTTCATTATTTAATTTCTTTAAATATAATACAAAGCGATAACATTTGGTGGCAACAGTCTGAATTGTGAAATAGCGCTTATCTTGAAATTGGCGCTGGATTCTCTTCTTTAAGGAGCAAATATTTTGTACACTATTTTGCCGGATAAATTCAATAATGTAATCTCTGTAATAAAAATAGTAAAAAAAAATGCAACATGAAGGCTTCAGATAACAATCTAAGATCTTTAAGAAAAATATCATGTGCATGGTACACAATTTCCTTGTAGTAATTAAATAAGTTCTTCATTATTTAAATTCTTTAAATATAATACAAAGCGATAACATTTGGTGGCAACAATTTGAATTGTGAAATAGCGCTTATCCTGAAATTGGCGCTGGATTCTCTTCTGTAAGGAGCAAATATTTTGTACAATATTTTGCCGGATAAATTCAATAATGTAATCTCTGTAATAAAAATAGTAAAAAAAAAATGCAACATGAAGACTTCAGATAACAATCT
This sequence comes from Stegodyphus dumicola, assembly GCF_044657685.1. Lineage (NCBI taxonomy): Eukaryota > Metazoa > Arthropoda > Arachnida > Araneae > Eresidae > Stegodyphus > Stegodyphus dumicola. The sequence goes on from NC_140769.1 coordinate 138,129,559, forward strand.
AAGATCTTTAAGAAAAATATCATGTGCATGGTACACAATTTCCTTGTAGTAATTAAATAAGTTCTTCATTATTTAAATTCTTTAAATATAATACAAAGCGATAACATTTGGTGGCAACAATTTGAATTGTGAAATAGCGCTTATCCTGAAATTGGCGCTGGATTCTCTTCTTTAAGGAGCAAATATTTTGTACACTATTTTGCCGGATAAATTCAATAATGTAATGTCTGTAATAAAAATAGTAAAAAAAATGCAACATGAGGACTTCAGATAACAATCTAAGAACTTTAAGAAAAATATCATCAGCATGGTACACAATTTCCTTGTAATAATTAAATAAGTTCTTCATTATTTAATTTCTTTAAATATAATACAAAGCGATAACATTTGGTGGCAACAGTCTGAATTGTGAAATAGCGCTTATCGTGAAATTGGCGCTGGATTCTCTTCTTTAAGGAGCAGATATTTTGTACACTATTTTGCCGGATAAATTCAATAATGTAATCTGTGTAATAAAAATAGTAAAAAAAAAAAAAATGCAACATGAAGACTTCAGATAACAATCTAAGATCTTTAAGAAAAATATCATGTGCATGGTACACAATTTCCTTGTAATAATTAAATATGTTCTTCATTATTTAATTTCTTTAAATATAATACAAAGCGATAACATTTGGTGGCAACAGTCTGAATTGTGAAATAGCGCTTATCGTGAAATTGGCGCTGGAGTCTCTTCTTTAAGGAGCAAATATTTTGTACAATATTTTGCCGGATAAATTCAATAATGTAATCTCTGTAATAAAAATAGTAAAAAAAAATGCAACATGAAGACTTCAGATAACAATCTAAGATCTTTAAGAAAAATATCATGAGCATGGTACACAATTTCCTTGTAATAATTAAATAAGTTCTTCATTATTAATTTCTTTAAATATAATACAAAGCGATAACATTTGATGGCAACAGTCTGAATTGTGAAATAGCGCTTATCGTGAAATTGGCGCTGGATTCTCTTCTTTAAGGAGCAAATATTTTGTACACTATTTTGCCGGATAAATTCAATAATGTAATCTCTGTAATAAAAATAGTAAAAAAAAATGCAACATGAAGACTTCAGATAACAATCTAAGATCTTTAAGAAAAATATCATGAGCATGGTACACAATTTCCTTGTAATAATTAAATAAGTTCTTCATTATTTAATTTCTTTAAATATAATACAAAGCGATAACATTTGGTGGCAAGGGTCTGAATTGTGAAATAGCGCTTATCGTGAAATTGGCGCTGGATTCTCTTCTTTAAGGAGCAGATATTTTGTACACTATTTTGCCGGATAAATTCAATAATGTAATCTGTGTAATAAAAATAGTAAAAAAAAAAAATGCAACATGAAGACTTCAGATAACAATCTAAGATCTTTAAGAAAAATATCATGTGCATGGTACACAATTTCCTTGTAATAATTAAATATGTTCTTCATTATTTAATTTCTTTAAATATAATACAAAGCGATAACATTTGGTGGCAACAGTCTGAATTGTGAAATAGCGCTTATCGTGAAATTGGCGCTGGAGTCTCTTCTTTAAGGAGCAAATATTTTGTACACTATTTTGCCGGATAAATTCAATAATGTAATCTCTGTAATAAAAATAGTAAAAAAAAAATGCAACATGAAGACTTCAGATAACAATCTAAGATCTTTAAGAAAAATATCATGAGCATGGTACACAATTTCGTTGTAATAATTAAATAAGTTCTTCATTATTTAATTTCTTTAAATATAATACAAAGCGATAACATTTGGTGGCAAAAATCTGAATTGTGATATAACGCTTATCGTGAAATTGGCGCTGGATTCTCTTCTTTAATTAGCAAATATTTTGTACACTATTTTGCCGGGTAAATTCAATAATGTAATGTCTGTAATAAAAATAGTAAAAAAAATGCAACATGAGGACTTCAGATAACAATCTAAGAACTTTAAGAAAAATATCATGAGCATGGTACACAATTTCCTTGTAATAATTAAATAAGTTCTTCATTATTTAATTTCTTTAAATATAATACAAAGCGATAACATTTGGTGGCAACAGTCTGAATTGTGAAATAGCGCTTATCGTGAAATTGGCGCTGGATTCTCTTCTTTAAGGAGCAGATATTTGTACACTATTTTGCCGGATAAATTCAATAATGTAATCTGTGTAATAAAAATAGTAAAAAAAAAAAATGCAACATGAAGACTTCAGATAACAATCTAAGATCTTTAAGAAAAATATCATGTGCATGGTACACAATTTCCTTGTAATAATTAAATATGTTCTTCATTATTTAATTTCTTTAAATATAATACAAAGCGATAACATTTGGTGGCAACAATCTGAATTGTGAAATAGCGCTTATCGTGAAATTGGCGCTGGATTCTCTTCTTTAAGGAGCAAATATTTTGTACACGATTTTGCCGGATAAATTCAATAATGTAATCTCTGTAATAAAAATAGTAAAAAAAAAATGCAACATGAAGACTTCAGATAACAATCTAAGATCTTTAAGAAAAATATCATGTGCATGGTACACAATTTCCTTGTAGTAATTAAATAAGTTCTTCATTATTTAATTTCTTTAAATATAATACAAAGCGATAACATTTGGTGGCAACAATCTGAATTGTGAAATAACGCTTATCGTGAAATTGGCTCTGGATTCTCTTCTTTAAGGAGCAAATATTTTGTACACTATTTTGCCGGGTAAATTCAATAATGTAATGTCTGTAATAAAAATAGTAAAAAAAATGCAACATGAGGACTTCAGATAACAATCTAAGAACTTTAAGAAAAATATCATGAGCATGGTACACAATTTCCTTGTAATAATTAAATAAGTTCTTCATTATTTAATTTCTTTAAATATAATACAAAGCGATAACATTTGGTGGCAACAGTCTGAATTGTGAAATAGCGCTTATCGTGAAATTGGCGCTGGATTCTCTTCTTTAAGGAGCAGATATTTGTACACTATTTTGCCGGATAAATTCAATAATGTAATCTGTGTAATAAAAATAGTAAAAAAAAAAAATGCAACATGAAGACTTCAGATAACAATCTAAGATCTTTAAGAAAAATATCATGTGCATGGTACACAATTTCCTTGTAATAATTAAATATGTTCTTCATTATTTAATTTCTTTAAATATAATACAAAGCGATAACATTTGGTGGCAACAATCTGAATTGTGAAATAGCGCTTATCGTGAAATTGGCGCTGGATTCTCTTCTTTAAGGAGCAAATATTTTGTACACGATTTTGCCGGATAAATTCAATAATGTAATCTCTGTAATAAAAATAGTAAAAAAAAAATGCAACATGAAGACTTCAGATAACAATCTAAGATCTTTAAGAAAAATATCATGTGCATGGTACACAATTTCCTTGTAGTAATTAAATAAGTTCTTCATTATTTAATTTCTTTAAATATAATACAAAGCGATAACATTTGGTGGCAACAATCTGAATTGTGAAATAACGCTTATCGTGAAATTGGCTCTGGATTCTCTTCTTTAAGGAGCAAATATTTTGTACACTATTTTGCCGGATAAATTCAATAATGTAATCTCTGTAATAAAAAGATTAAAAAAAAATGCAACATGAACACTTCAGATAACAATCTAAGATCTTTAAGAAAAATATCATGAGCATGGTACACAATTTCGTTGTAGTAATTAAATAAGTTCTTCATTATTTAATTTCTTTAAATATAATACAAAGCGATAACATTTGGTGGCAACAGTCTGAATTGTGAAATAGCGCTTATCGTGAAATTGGCGCTGGATTCTCTTCTTTAAGGAGCAAATATTTTGTACACTATTTTGCCGGATAAATTCAATAATGTAATCTCTGTAATAAAAATAGTAAAAAAAAAATGCAACATGAAGACTTCAGATAACAATCTAAGATCTTTAAGAAAAATATCATGTGCATGGTACACAATTTCCTTGTAGTAATTAAATAAGTTCTTCATTATTTAATTTCTTTAAATATAATACAAAGCGATAACATTTGGTGGCAACAGTCTGAATTGTGAAATAGCGCTTATCGTGAAATTGGCGCTGGATTCTCTTCTTTAAGGAGCAAATATTTTGTACACTATTTTGCCGGATAAATTCAATAATGTAATCTCTGTAATAAAAATAGTAAAAAAAAAATGCAACATGAAGACTTCAGATAACAATCTAAGATCTTTAAGAAAAATATCATGTGCATGGTACACAATTTCCTTGTAGTAATTAAATAAGTTCTTCATTATTTAATTTCTTTAAATATAATACAAAGCGATAACATTTGGTGGCAACAATCTGAATTGTGAAATAACGCTTATCGTGAAATTGGCGCTGGATTCTCTTCTTTAAGGAGCAAATATTTTGTACACTATTTTGCCGGATAAATTCAATAATGTAATCTCTGTAATAAAAAGATTAAAAAAAAATGCAACATGAACACTTCAGATAACAATCTAAGATCTTTAAGAAAAATATCATGAGCATGGTACACAATTTCGTTGTAGTAATTAAATAAGTTCTTCATTATTTAATTTCTTTAAATATAATACAAAGCGATAACATTTGGTGGCAACTGTCTGAATTGTGAAATAGCGCTTATCGTGAAATTGGCGCTGGATTCTCTTCTTTAAGGAGCAAATATTTTGTACACTATTTTGCCGGATAAATTCAATAATGTAATCTCTGTAATAAAAATAGTAAAAAAAAATGCAACATGAAGACTTCAGATAACAATCTAAGATCTTTAAGAAAAATATCATGTGCATGGTACACAATTTCCTTGTAATAATTAAATATGTTCTTCATTATTTAATTTCTTTAAATATAATACAAAGCGATAACATTTGGTGGCAACATTCTGAATTGTGAAATAGCGCTTATCGTGAAATTGGCGCTGGATTCTCTTCTGTAAGGAGCAAATATTTTGTACAATATTTTGCCGGATAAATTCAATAATGTAATCTCTGTAATAAAAATAGTAAAAAAAATGCAACATGAAGACTTCAGATAACAATCTAAGATCTTTAAGAAAAATATCATGTGCATGGTACACAATTTCCTTGTAATAATTAAATATGTTCTTCATTATTTAATTTCTTTAAATATAATACAAAGCGATAACATTTGGTGGCAACATTCTGAATTGTGAAATAGCGCTTATCGTGAAATTGGCGCTGGATTCTCTTCTGTAAGGAGCAAATATTTTGTACAATATTTTGCCGGATAAATTCAATAATGTAATCTCTGTAATAAAAATAGTAAAAAAAATGCAACATGAAGACTTCAGATAACAATCTAAGATCTTTAAGAAAAATATCATGTGCATGGTACACAATTTCCTTGTAGTAATTAAATAAGTTCTTCATTATTTAATTTCTTTAAATATAATACAAAGCGATAACATTTGGTGGCAACAATCTGAATTCTGAAATAGCGCTTATCGTGAAATTGGCGCTGGATTGTCTTCTTTAAGGAGCAAATATTTTGTACACTATTTTGCCGGATAAATTCAATAATATAATCTCTGTAATAAAAATAGTAAAAAAAAAATGCAAGATGAAGAATTCAGATAACAATCTAAGATCTTTAAGAAAAATATCATGTGCATGGTACACAATTTCCTTGTGATAATTAAATAAGTTCTTCATTATTTAATTTCTTTAAATATAATACAAAGCGATAACATTTGGTGGCAACAATCTGAATTGTGAAATAGCGCTTATCGTGAAATTGGCGCTGGATTCTCTTCTTTAAGGAGCAAATATTTTGTACACTATTTTGCCGGATAAATTCAATAATGTAATCTCTGTAATAAAAATAGTAAAAAAAAATGCAACATGAAGACTTCAGATAACAATCTAAGATCTTTAAGAAAAATATCATGAGCATGGTACACAATTTCGTTGTAATAATTAAATAAGTTCTTCATTATTTAATTTCTTTAAATATAATACAAAGCGATAACATTTGGTGGCAACAGTCTGAATTGTGAAATAGCGCTTATCGTGAAATTGGTGCTGGATTCACTTCTTTAAGGAGCAGATATTTTGTACACTATTTTGCAGGATAAATTCAATAATGTAATCTCTGTAATAAAAACAGTAAAAAAAAATGCAACATGAAGACTTCAGATAACAATCTAAGATCTTTAAGAAAAATATTATGTGCATGGTACACAATTTCCTTGTAATAATTAAATATGTTCTTCATTATTTAATTTCTTTAAATATAATACAAAGCGATAACATTTGGTGGCAACAGTCTGAATTGTGAAATAGCGCTTATCTTGAAATTGGCGCTGGATTCTCTTCTTTAAGGAGCAAATATTTTGTACACTATTTTGCCGGATAAATTCAATAATGTAATCTCTGTAATAAAAATAGTAAAAAAAAAATGCAACATGAAGACTTCAGATAACAATCTAAGATCTTTAAGAAAAATATCATGTGCATGGTACACAATTTCCTTGTAGTAATTAAATAAGTTCTTCATTATTTAAATTCTTTAAATATAATACAAAGCGATAACATTTGGTGGCAACAATTTGAATTGTGAAATAGCGCTTATCCTGAAATTGGCGCTGGATTCTCTTCTTTAAGGAGCAAATATTTTGTACACTATTTTGCCGGATAAATTCAATAATGTAATGTCTGTAATAAAAATAGTAAAAAAAAAATGCAGCATGAAGACTTCAGATAACAATCTAAGATCTTTAAGAAAAATATCATGAGCATGGTACACAATTTCCTTGTAATAATTAAATAAGTTCTTCATTATTTAATTTCTTTAAATATAATACAAAGCGATAACATTTGGTGGCAACAGTCTGAATTGTGAAATAGCGCTTATCCTGAAATTGGCGCTGGATTCTCTTCTTTAGGGAGCAAATATTTTGTACACTATTTTGCCGGATAAATTCAATAATGTAATCTCTGTAATAAAAATAGTAAAAAAAAATGCAACATGAAGACTTCAGATAACAATCTAAGATCTTTAAGAAAAATATCATGTGCATGGTACACAATTTCCTTGTAGTAATTAAATAAGTTCTTCATTATTTAATTTCTTTAAATATAATACAAAGCGATAACATTTGGTGGCAACAGTCTGAATTGTGAAATAGCGCTTATCGTGAAATTGGTGCTGGATTCTCTTCTTTAAGGAGCAAATATTTTGTACACTATTTTGCCGGGTAAATTCAATAATGTAATGTCTGTAATAAAAATAGTAAAAAAAATGCAACATGAGGACTTCAGATAACAATCTAAGATCTTTAAGAAAAATATCATGTGCATGGTACACAATTTCCTTGTGATAATGAAATAAGTTCTTCATTATTTAATTTCTTTAAATATAATACAAAGCGATAACATTTGGTGGCAACAGTCTGAATTGTGAAATAGCGCTTATCGTGAAATTGGCGCTGGATTCTCTTCTTTAAGGAGCAAATATTTTGTACACTATTTTGCCGGATAAATTCAATAATGTAATCTCTGTAATAAAAATAGTAAAAAAAAAATGCAACATGAAGACTTCAGATAACAATCTAAGATCTTTAAGAAAAATATCATGTGCATGGTACACAATTTCCTTGTAGTAATTAAATAAGTTCTTCATTATTTAAATTCTTTAAATATAATACAAAGCGATAACATTTGGTGGCAACAATTTGAATTGTGAAATAGCGCTTATCCTGAAATTGGCGCTGGATTCTCTTCTTTAAGGAGCAAATATTTTGTACACTATTTTGCCGGATAAATTCAATAATGTAATGTCTGTAATAAAAATAGTAAAAAAAAAATGCAGCATGAAGACTTCAGATAACAATCTAAGATCTTTAAGAAAAATATCATGAGCATGGTACACAATTTCCTTGTAATAATTAAATAAGTTCTTCATTATTTAATTTCTTTAAATATAATACAAAGCGATAACATTTGGTGGCAACAGTCTGAATTGTGAAATAGCGCTTATCCTGAAATTGGCGCTGGATTCTCTTCTTTAGGGAGCAAATATTTTGTACACTATTTTGCCGGATAAATTCAATAATGTAATCTCTGTAATAAAAATAGTAAAAAAAAATGCAACATGAAGAATTCAGATAACAATCTAAGATCTTTAAGAAAAATATCATGTGCATGGTACACAATTTCCTTGTAATAATTAAATATGTTCTTCATTATTTAATTTCTTTTAATATATTACAAAGCGATAACATTTGGTGGCAACAGTCTGAATTGTGAAATAGCGCTTATCGTGAAATTGGCGCTGGATGCTCTTCTGTAAGGAGCAAATATTTTGTACAATATTTTGCCGGACAAATTCAATAACGTAATCTCTGTAATAAAAATAGTAAAAAAAAAATGCAACATGAAGACTTCAGATAACAATCTAAGATCTTTAAGAAAAATATCATGTGCATGGTACACAATTTCCTTGTAGTAATTAAATAAGTTCTTCATTATTTAATTTCTTTAAATATAATACAAAGCGATAACATTTGGTGGCAACAGTCTGAATTGTGAAATAGCGCTTATCGTGAAATTGGCGCTGGATTCTCTTCTTTAAGGAGCAAATATTTTGTACACTATTTTGCCGGATAAATTCAATAATGTAATCTCTGTAATAAAAATAGTAAAAAAAAATGCAACATGAAGACTTCAGATAACAATCTAAGATCTTTAAGAAAAATATCATGAGCATGGTACACAATTTCGTTGTAATAATTAAATAAGTTCTTCATTATTTAATTTCTTTAAATATAATACAAAGCGATAACATTTGGTGGCAACAGTCTGAATTGTGAAATAGCGCTTATCGTGAAATTGGTGCTGGATTCACTTCTTTAAGGAGCAGATATTTTGTACACTATTTTGCAGGATAAATTCAATAATGTAATCTCTGTAATAAAAACAGTAAAAAAAAAATGCAACATGAAGACTTCAGATAACAATCTAAGATCTTTAAGAAAAATATTATGTGCATGGTACACAATTTCCTTGTAATAATTAAATATGTTCTTCATTATTTAATTTCTTTAAATATAATACAAAGCGATAACATTTGGTGGCAACAGTCTGAATTGTGAAATAGCGCTTATCTTGAAATTGGCGCTGGATTCTCTTCTTTAAGGAGCAAATATTTTGTACACTATTTTGCCGGATAAATTCAATAATGTAATCTCTGTAATAAAAATAGTAAAAAAAAAATGCAACATGAAGGCTTCAGATAACAATCTAAGATCTTTAAGAAAAATATCATGTGCATGGTACACAATTTCCTTGTAGTAATTAAATAAGTTCTTCATTATTTAAATTCTTTAAATATAATACAAAGCGATAACATTTGGTGGCAACAATTTGAATTGTGAAATAGCGCTTATCCTGAAATTGGCGCTGGATTCTCTTCTGTAAGGAGCAAATATTTTGTACAATATTTTGCCGGATAAATTCAATAATGTAATCTCTGTAATAAAAATAGTAAAAAAAAAATGCAACATGAAGACTTCAGATAACAATCTAAGATCTTTAAGAAAAATATCATGTGCATGGTACACAATTTCCTTGTAGTAATTAAATAAGTTCTTCATTATTTAAATTCTTTAAATATAATACAAAGCGATAACATTTGGTGGCAACAATTTGAATTGTGAAATAGCGCTTATCCTGAAATTGGCGCTGGATTCTCTTCTTTAAGGAGCAAATATTTTGTACACTATTTTGCCGGATAAATTCAATAATGTAATGTCTGTAATAAAAATAGTAAAAAAAATGCAACATGAGGACTTCAGATAACAATCTAAGAACTTTAAGAAAAATATCATCAGCATGGTACACAATTTCCTTGTAATAATTAAATAAGTTCTTCATTATTTAATTTCTTTAAATATAATACAAAGCGATAACATTTGGTGGCAACAGTCTGAATTGTGAAATAGCGCTTATCGTGAAATTGGCGCTGGATTCTCTTCTTTAAGGAGCAGATATTTTGTACACTATTTTGCCGGATAAATTCAATAATGTAATCTGTGTAATAAAAATAGTAAAAAAAAAAAAAATGCAACATGAAGACTTCAGATAACAATCTAAGATCTTTAAGAAAAATATCATGTGCATGGTACACAATTTCCTTGTAATAATTAAATATGTTCTTCATTATTTAATTTCTTTAAATATAATACAAAGCGATAACATTTGGTGGCAACAGTCTGAATTGTGAAATAGCGCTTATCGTGAAATTGGCGCTGGAGTCTCTTCTTTAAGGAGCAAATATTTTGTACACTATTTTGCCGGATAAATTCAATAATGTAATCTCTGTAATAAAAATAGTAAAAAAAAATGCAACATGAAGACTTCAGATAACAATCTAAGATCTTTAAGAAAAATATCATGAGCATGGTACACAATTTCCTTGTAATAATTAAATAAGTTCTTCATTATTAATTTCTTTAAATATAATACAAAGCGATAACATTTGATGGCAACAGTCTGAATTGTGAAATAGCGCTTATCGTGAAATTGGCGCTGGATTCTCTTCTTTAAGGAGCAAATATTTTGTACACTATTTTGCCGGATAAATTCAATAATGTAATCTCTGTAATAAAAATAGTAAAAAAAAATGCAACATGAAGACTTCAGATAACAATCTAAGATCTTTAAGAAAAATATCATGAGCATGGTACACAATTTCCTTGTAATAATTAAATAAGTTCTTCATTATTTAATTTCTTTAAATATAATACAAAGCGATAACATTTGGTGGCAAGGGTCTGAATTGTGAAATAGCGCTTATCGTGAAATTGGCGCTGGATTCTCTTCTTTAAGGAGCAGATATTTTGTACACTATTTTGCCGGATAAATTCAATAATGTAATCTGTGTAATAAAAATAGTAAAAAAAAAAAAATGCAACATGAAGACTTCAGATAACAATCTAAGATCTTTAAGAAAAATATCATGTGCATGGTACACAATTTCCTTGTAATAATTAAATATGTTCTTCATTATTTAATTTCTTTAAATATAATACAAAGCGATAACATTTGGTGGCAACAGTCTGAATTGTGAAATAGCGCTTATCGTGAAATTGGCGCTGGAGTCTCTTCTTTAAGGAGCAAATATTTTGTACACTATTTTGCCGGATAAATTCAATAATGTAATCTCTGTAATAAAAATAGTAAAAAAAAATGCAACATGAAGACTTCAGATAACAATCTAAGATCTTTAAGAAAAATATCATGAGCATGGTACACAATTTCGTTGTAATAATTAAATAAGTTCTTCATTATTTAATTTCTTTAAATATAATACAAAGCGATAACATTTGGTGGCAAAAATCTGAATTGTGAAATAACGCTTATCGTGAAATTGGCGCTGGATTCTCTTCTTTAATTAGCAAATATTTTGTACACTATTTTGCCGGGTAAATTCAATAATGTAATGTCTGAAATAAAAATAGTAAAAAAAATGCAACATGAGGACTTCAGATAACAATCTAAGAACTTTAAGAAAAATATCATGAGCATGGTACACAATTTCCTTGTAATAATTAAATAAGTTCTTCATTATTTAATTTCTTTAAATATAATACAAAGCGATAACATTTGGTGGCAACAGTCTGAATTGTGAAATAGCGCTTATCGTGAAATTGGCGCTGGATTCTCTTCTTTAAGGAGCAGATATTTGTACACTATTTTGCCGGATAAATTCAATAATGTAATCTCTGTAATAAAAATAGTAAAAAAAAAATGCAACATGAAGACTTCAGATAACAATCTAAGATCTTTAAGAAAAATATCATGTGCATGGTACACAATTTCCTTGTAGTAATTAAATAAGTTCTTCATTATTTAATTTCTTTAAATATAATACAAAGCGATAACATTTGGTGGCAACAATCTGAATTGTGAAATAACGCTTATCGTGAAATTGGCTCTGGATTCTCTTCTTTAAGGAGCAAATATTTTGTACACTATTTTGCCGGATAAATTCAATAATGTAATCTCTGTAATAAAAAGATTAAAAAAAAATGCAACATGAACACTTCAGATAACAATCTAAGATCTTTAAGAAAAATATCATGAGCATGGTACACAATTTCGTTGTAGTAATTAAATAAGTTCTTCATTATTTAATTTCTTTAAATATAATACAAAGCGATAACATTTGGTGGCAACAGTCTGAATTGTGAAATAGCGCTTATCGTGAAATTGGCGCTGGATTCTCTTCTTTAAGGAGCAAACATTTTGTACACTATTTTGCCGGATAAATTCAATAATGTAATCTCTGTAATAAAAATAGTAAAAAAACATGCAACATGAAGACTTCAGATAACAATCTAAGATCTTTAAGAAAAATATCATGAGCATGGTACACAATTTCGTTGTAATAATTAAATAAGTTCTTCATTATTTAATTTCTTTAAATATAATACAAAGCGATAACATTTGGTGGCAACAATCTGAATTGTGAAATAACGCTTATCGTGAAATTCGCGCTGGATTCTCTTCTTTAATTAGCAAATATTTTCTACACTATTTTGCCGGGTAAATTTGATAATGTAATGTCTGTAATAAAAATAGTAAAAAAAATGCAACATGAGGACTTCAGATAACAATCTAAGAACTTTAAGAAAAATATCATGAGCATGGTACACAATTTCCTTGTAATAATTAAATAAGTTCTTCATTATTTAATTTCTTTAAATATCATACAAAGCGATAACATTTGGTGGCAACAGTCTGAATTGTGAAATAGCGCTTATCGTGAAATTGGCGCTGGATTCTCTTCTTTAAGGAGCAGATATTTTGTACACTATTTTGCCGGATAAATTCAATAATGTAATCTGTGTAATAAAAATAGTAAAAAAAAAATGCAACATGAAGACTTCAGATAACAATCTAAGATCTTTAAGAAAAATATCATGTGCATGGTACACAATTTCCTTGTAATAATTAAATATGTTCTTCATTATTTAATTTCTTTAAATATAATACAAAGCGATAACATTTGGTGGCAACAGTCTGAATTGTGAAATAGCGCTTATCGTGAAATTGGCGCTGGAGTCTCTTCTTTAAGGAGCAAATATTTTGTACACTATTTTGCCGGATAAATTCAATAATGTAATCTCTGTAATAAAAATAGTAAAAAAAAATGCAACATGAAGACTTCAGTTAACAATCTAAGATCTTTAAGAAAAATATCATGAGCATGGTACACAATTTCCTTGTAATAATTAAATAAGTTCTTCATTATTAATTTCTTTAAATATAATACAAAGCGATAACATTTGGTGGCAACAGTCTGAATTGAGAAATAGCGCTTATCGTGAAATTGGCGCTGGATTCTCTTCTTTAAGGAGCAAATATTTTGTACACTATTTTGCCGGATAAATTCAATAATGTAATCTCTGTAATAAAAATAGTAAAAAAAAATGCAACATGAAGACTTCAGATAACAATCTAAGATCTTTAAGAAAAATATCATGAGCATGGTACACAATTTCGTTGTAATAATTAAATAAGTTCTTCATTATTTAATTTCTTTAAATATAATACAAAGCGATAACATTTGGTGGCAACAATCTGAATTGTGAAATAACGCTTATCGTGAAATTGGCGCTGGATTCTCTTCTTTAAGGAGCAGATATTTTGTACACTATTTTGCCGGATAAATTCAATAATGTAATCTGTGTAATAAAAATAGTAAAAAAAAAAATGCAACATGAAGACTTCAGATAACAATCTAAGATCTTTAAGAAAAATATCATGTGCATGTTACACAATTTCCTTGTAATAATTAAATAAGTTCTTCATTATTTAATTTCTTTAAATATAATACAAAGCGATAACATTTGGTGGCAACAGTCTGAATTGTGAAATAGCGCTTATCGTGAAATTGGCGCTGGATTCTCTTCTTTAAGGAGCAGATATTTTGTACACTATTTTGCCGGATAAATTCAATAATGTAATCTGTGTAATAAAAATAGTAAAAAAAAAAAAATGCAACATGAAGACTTCAGATAACAATCTAAGATCTTTAAGAAAAATATCATGTGCATGGTACACAATTTCCTTGTAATAATTAAATATGTTCTTCATTATTTAATTTCTTTAAATATAATACAAAGCGATAACATTTGGTGGCAACAGTCTGAATTGTGAAATAGCGCTTATCGTGAAATTGGCGCTGGATTCTCTTCTTTAAGGAGCAAATATTTTGTACACTATTTTGCCGGATAAATTCAATAATGTAATCTCTGTAATAAAAATAGTAAAAAAAAAATGCAACATGAAGACTTCAGATAACAATCTAAGATCTTTAAGAAAAATATCATGTGCATGGTACACAATTTCCTTGTAGTAATTAAATAAGTTCTTCATTATTTAATTTCTTTAAATATAATACAAAGCGATAACATTTGGTGGCAACAATCTGAATTGTGAAATAACGCTTATCGTGAAATTGGCGCTGGATTCTCTTCTTTAAGGAGCAAATATTTTGTACACTATTTTGCCGGATAAATTCAATAATGTAATCTCTGTAATAAAAAGATTAAAAAAAAATGCAACATGAACACTTCAGATAACAATCTAAGATCTTTAAGAAAAATATCATGAGCATGGTACACAATTTCGTTGTAGTAATTAAATAAGTTCTTCATTATTTAATTTCTTTAAATATAATACAAAGCGATAACATTTGGTGGCAACAGTCTGAATTGTGAAATAGCGCTTATCGTGAAATTGGCGCTGGATTCTCTTCTTTAAGGAGCAAATATTTTGTACACTATTTTGCCGGATAAATTCAATAATGTAATCTCTGTAATAAAAATAGTAAAAAAAAATGCAACATGAAGACTTCAGATAACAATCTAAGATCTTTAAGAAAAATATCATGTGCATGGTACACAATTTCCTTGTAATAATTAAATATGTTCTTCATTATTTAATTTCTTTAAATATAATACAAAGCGATAACATTTGGTGGCAACATTCTGAATTGTGAAATAGCGCTTATCGTGAAATTGGCGCTGGATTCTCTTCTGTAAGGAGCAAATATTTTGTACAATATTTTGCCGGATAAATTCAATAATGTAATCTCTGTAATAAAAATAGTAAAAAAAAATGCAACATGAAGACTTCAGATAACAATCTAAGATCTTTAAGAAAAATATCATGTGCATGGTACACAATTTCCTTGTAATAATTAAATATGTTCTTCATTATTTAATTTCTTTAAATATAATACAAAGCGATAACATTTGGTGGCAACATTCTGAATTGTGAAATAGCGCTTATCGTGAAATTGGCGCTGGATTCTCTTCTGTAAGGAGCAAATATTTTGTACAATATTTTGCCGGATAAATTCAATAATGTAATCTCTGTAATAAAAATAGTAAAAAAAATGCAACATGAAGACTTCAGATAACAATCTAAGATCTTTAAGAAAAATATCATGTGCATGGTACACAATTTCCTTGTAATAATTAAATAAGTTCTTCATTATTTAATTTCTTTAAATATAATACAAAGCGATAACATTTGGTGGCAACAGTCTGAATTGTGAAATAGCGCTTATCCTGAAATTGGCGCTGGATTCTCTTCTTTAGGGAGCAAATATTTTGTACACTATTTTGCCGGATAAATTCAATAATGTAATCTCTGTAATAAAAATAGTAAAAAAAAAATGCAACATGAAGAATTCAGATAACAATCTAAGATCTTTAAGAAAAATATCATGTGCATGGTACACAATTTCCTTGTGATAATTAAATAAGTTCTTCATTATTTAATTTCTTTAAATATAATACAAAGCGATAACATTTGGTGGCAACAATCTGAATTGTGAAATAGCGCTTATCGTGAAATTGGCGCTGGATTCTCTTCTTTAAGGAGCAAATATTTTGTACACTATTTTGCCGGATAAATTCAATAATGTAATCTCTGTAATAAAAATAGTAAAAAAAAATGCAACATGAAGACTTCAGATAACAATCTAAGATCTTTAAGAAAAATATCATGAGCATGGTACACAATTTCGTTGTAATAATTAAATAAGTTCTTCATTATTTAATTTCTTTAAATATAATACAAAGCGATAACATTTGGTGGCAACAGTCTGAATTGTGAAATAGCGCTTATCGTGAAATTGGTGCTGGATTCACTTCTTTAAGGAGCAGATATTTTGTACACTATTTTGCAGGATAAATTCAATAATGTAATCTCTGTAATAAAAACAGTAAAAAAAAATGCAACATGAAGACTTCAGATAACAATCTAAGATCTTTAAGAAAAATATTATGTGCATGGTACACAATTTCCTTGTAAAAATTAAATATGTTCTTCATTATTTAATTTCTTTAAATATAATACAAAGCGATAACATTTGGTGGCAACAGTCTGAATTGTGAAATAGCGCTTATCTTGAAATTGGCGCTGGATTCTCTTCTTTAAGGAGCAAATATTTTGTACACTATTTTGCCGGATAAATTCAATAATGTAATCTCTGTAATAAAAATAGTAAAAAAAAAATGCAACATGAAGACTTCAGATAACAATCTAAGATCTTTAAGAAAAATATCATGTGCATGGTACACAATTTCCTTGTAGTAATTAAATAAGTTCTTCATTATTTAAATTCTTTAAATATAATACAAAGCGATAACATTTGGTGGCAACAATTTGAATTGTGAAATAGCGCTTATCCTGAAATTGGCGCTGGATTCTCTTCTTTAAGGAGCAAATATTTTGTACACTATTTTGCCGGATAAATTCAATAATGTAATGTCTGTAATAAAAATAGTAAAAAAAAAATGCAGCATGAAGACTTCAGATAACAATCTAAGATCTTTAAGAAAAATATCATGAGCATGGTACACAATTTCCTTGTAATAATTAAATAAGTTCTTCATTATTTAATTTCTTTAAATATAATACAAAGCGATAACATTTGGTGGCAACAGTCTGAATTGTGAAATAGCGCTTATCCTGAAATTGGCGCTGGATTCTCTTCTTTAGGGAGCAAATATTTTGTACACTATTTTGCCGGATAAATTCAATAATGTAATCTCTGTAATAAAAATAGTAAAAAAAAATGCAACATGAAGACTTCAGATAACAATCTAAGATCTTTAAGAAAAATATCATGTGCATGGTACACAATTTCCTTGTAGTAATTAAATAAGTTCTTCATTATTTAATTTCTTTAAATATAATACAAAGCGATAACATTTGGTGGCAACAGTCTGAATTGTGAAATAGCGCTTATCGTGAAATTGGCGCTGGATTCTCTTCTTTAAGGAGCAAATATTTTGTACACTATTTTGCCGGATAAATTCAATAATGTAATCTCTGTAATAAAAATAGTAAAAAAAAAATGCAACATGAAGACTTCAGATAACAATCTAAGATCTTTAAGAAAAATATCATGTGCATGGTACACAATTTCCTTGTAGTAATTAAATAAGTTCTTCATTATTTAAATTCTTTAAATATAATACAAAGCGATAACATTTGGTGGCAACAATTTGAATTGTGAAATAGCGCTTATCCTGAAATTGGCGCTGGATTCTCTTCTTTAAGGAGCAAATATTTTGTACACTATTTTGCCGGATAAATTCAATAATGTAATGTCTGTAATAAAAATAGTAAAAAAAAAATGCAGCATGAAGACTTCAGATAACAATCTAAGATCTTTAAGAAAAATATCATGAGCATGGTACACAATTTCCTTGTAATAATTAAATAAGTTCTTCATTATTTAATTTCTTTAAATATAATACAAAGCGATAACATTTGGTGGCAACAGTCTGAATTGTGAAATAGCGCTTATCCTGAAATTGGCGCTGGATTCTCTTCTTTAGGGAGCAAATATTTTGTCCACTATTTTGCCGGATAAATTCAATAATGTAATCTCTGTAATAAAAATAGTAAAAAAAAAAATGCAACATGAAGAATTCAGATAACAATCTAAGATCTTTAAGAAAAATATCATGTGCATGGTACACAATTTCCTTGTAATAATTAAATATGTTCTTCATTATTTAATTTCTTTTAATATAATACAAAGCGATAACATTTGGTGGCAACAGTCTGAATTGTGAAATAGCGCTTATCGTGAAATTGGCGCTGGATGCTCTTCTGTAAGGAGCAAATATTTTGTACAATATTTTGCCGGACAAATTCAATAACGTAATCTCTGTAATAAAAATAGTAAAAAAAAAATGCAACATGAAGACTTCAGATAACAATCTAAGATCTTTAAGAAAAATATCATGTGCATGGTACACAATTTCTTTGTAGTAATTAAATAAGTTCTTCATTATTTAATTTCTTTAAATATAATACAAAGCGATAACATTTGGTGGCAACAGTCTGAATTGTGAAATAGCGCTTATCGTGAAATTGGCGCTGGATTCTCTTCTTTAAGGAGCAAATATTTTGTACACTATTTTGCCGGATAAATTCAATAATGTAATCTCTGTAATAAAAATAGTAAAAAAAAATGCAACATGAAGACTTCAGATAACAATCTAAGATCTTTAAGAAAAATATCATGAGCATGGTACACAATTTCGTTGTAATAATTAAATAAGTTCTTCATTATTTAATTTCTTTAAATATAATACAAAGCGATAACATTTGGTGGCAACAGTCTGAATTGTGAAATAGCGCTTATCGTGAAATTGGTGCTGGATTCACTTCTTTAAGGAGCAGATATTTTGTACACTATTTTGCAGGATAAATTCAATAATGTAATCTCTGTAATAAAAACAGTAAAAAAAAATGCAACATGAAGACTTCAGATAACAATCTAAGATCTTTAAGAAAAATATTATGTGCATGGTACACAATTTCCTTGTAATAATTAAATATGTTCTTCATTATTTAATTTCTTTAAATATAATACAAAGCGATAACATTTGGTGGCAACAGTCTGAATTGTGAAATAGCGCTTATCTTGAAATTGGCGCTGGATTCTCTTCTTTAAGGAGCAAATATTTTGTACACTATTTTGCCGGATAAATTCAATAATGTAATCTCTGTAATAAAAATAGTAAAAAAAAAATGCAACATGAAGGCTTCAGATAACAATCTAAGATCTTTAAGAAAAATATCATGTGCATGGTACACAATTTCCTTGTAGTAATTAAATAAGTTCTTCATTATTTAAATTCTTTAAATATAATACAAAGCGATAACATTTGGTGGCAACAATTTGAATTGTGAAATAGCGCTTATCCTGAAATTGGCGCTGGATTCTCTTCTGTAAGGAGCAAATATTTTGTACAATATTTTGCCGGATAAATTCAATAATGTAATCTCTGTAATAAAAATAGTAAAAAAAAAATGCAACATGAAGACTTCAGATAACAATCTAAGATCTTTAAGAAAAATATCATGTGCATGGTACACAATTTCCTTGTAGTAATTAAATAAGTTCTTCATTATTTAAATTCTTTAAATATAATACAAAGCGATAACATTTGGTGGCAACAATTTGAATTGTGAAATAGCGCTTATCCTGAAATTGGCGCTGGATTCTCTTCTTTAAGGAGCAAATATTTTGTACACTATTTTGCCGGATAAATTCAATAATGTAATGTCTGTAATAAAAATAGTAAAAAAAAATGCAGCATGAAGACTTCAGATAACAATCTAAGATCTTTAAGAAAAATATCATGTGCATGGTACACAATTTCCTTGTAATAATTAAATAAGTTCTTCATTATTTAATTTCTTTAAATATAATACAAAGCGATAACATTTGGTGGCAACAGTCTGAATTGTGAAATAGCGCTTATCGTGAAATTGGCGCTGGATTCTCTTCTTTAAGGAGCAGATATTTTGTACACTATTTTGCCGGATAAATTCAATAATGTAATCTGTGTAATAAAAATAGTAAAAAAAAAAATGCAACATGAAGACTTCAGATAACAATCTAAGATCTTTAAGAAAAATATCATGTGCATGGTACACAATTTCCTTGTAATAATTAAATATGTTCTTCATTATTTAATTTCTTTAAATATAATACAAAGCGATAACATTTGGTGGCAACAATCTGAATTGTGAAATAACGCTTATCGTGAAATTGGCGCTGGATTCTCTTCTTTAAGGAGCAAATATTTTGTACACTATTTTGCCGGATAAATTCAATAATGTAATCTCTGTAATAAAAAGATTAAAAAAAAATGCAACATGAATACTTCAGATAACAATCTAAGATCTTTAAGAAAAATATCATGAGCATGGTACACAATTTCGTTGTAGTAATTAAATAAGTTCTTCATTATTTAATATCTTTAAATATAATACAAAGCGATAACATTTGGTGGCAACAGTCTGAATTGTGAAATAGCGCTTATCGTGAAATTGGCGCTGGATTCTCTTCTTTAAGGAGCAAATATTTTGTACACTATTTTGCCGGATAAATTCAATAATGTAATCTCTGTAATAAAAATAGTAAAAAAAAATGCAACATGAAGACTTCAGATAACAATCTAAGATCTTTAAGAAAAATATCATGTGCAAGGTACACAATTTCCTTGTAATAATTAAATATGTTCTTCATTATTTAATTTCTTTAAATATAATACAAAGCGATAACATTTGGTGGCAACAGTCTGAATTGTGAAATAGCGCTTATCGTGAAATTGGCGCTGGATTCTCTTCTGTAAGGAGCAAATATTTTGTACAATATTTTGCCGGATAAATTCAATAATGTAATCTCTGTAATAAAAATAGTAAAAAAAAAATGCAACATGAAGACTTCAGATAACAATCTAAGATCTTTAAGAAAAATATCATGTGCATGGTACACAATTTCCTTGTAGTAATTAAATAAGTTCTTCATTATTTAATTTCTTTAAATATAATACAAAGCGATAACATTTGGTGGCAACAATCTGAATTCTGAAATAGCGCTTATCGTGAAATTGGCGCTGGATTGTCTTCTTTAAGGAGCAAATATTTTGTACACTATTTTGCCGGATAAATTCAATAATGTAATCTCTGTAATAAAAATAGTAAAAAAAAAATGCAACATGAAGACTTCAGATAACAATCTAAGATCTTTAAGAAAAATATCATGTGCATGGTACACAATTTCCTTGTAGTAATTAAATAAGTTCTTCATTATTTAAATTCTTTAAATATAATACAAAGCGATAACATTTGGTGGCAACAATTTGAATTGTGAAATAGCGCTTATCCTGAAATTGGCGCTGGATTCTCTTCTTTAAGGAGCAAATATTTTGTACACTATTTTGCCGGATAAATTCAATAATGTAATGTCTGTAATAAAAATAGTAAAAAAAAAAATGCAACATGAAGACTTCAGATAACAATCTAAGATCTTTAAGAAAAATATCATGTGCATGGTACACAATTTCCTTGTAATAATTAAATATGTTCTTCATTATTTAATTTCTTTAAATATAATACAAAGCGATAACATTTGGTGGCAACAGTCTGAATTGTGAAATAGCGCTTATCGTGAAATTGGCGCTGGATTCTCTTCTTTAAGGAGCAAATATTTTGTACACTATTTTGCCGGATAAATTCAATAATGTAATCTCTGTAATAAAAATAGTAAAAAAAAAATGCAACATGAAGACTTCAGATAACAATCTAAGATCTTTAAGAAAAATATCATGTGCATGGTACACAATTTCCTTGTAGTAATTAAATAAGTTCTTCATTATTTAATTTCTTTAAATATAATACAAAGCGATAACATTTGGTGGCAACAATCTGAATTGTGAAATAACGCTTATCGTGAAATTGGCGCTGGATTCTCTTCTTTAAGGAGCAAATATTTTGTACACTATTTTGCCGGATAAATTCAATAATGTAATCTCTGTAATAAAAAGATTAAAAAAAAATGCAACATGAACACTTCAGATAAAAATCTAAGATCTTTAAGAAAAATATCATGAGCATGGTACACAATTTCGTTGTAGTAATTAAATAAGTTCTTCATTATTTAATTTCTTTAAATATAATACAAAGCGATAACATTTGGTGGCAACAGTCTGAATTGTGAAATAGCGCTTATCGTGAAATTGGCGCTGGATTCTCTTCTTTAAGGAGCAAATATTTTGTACACTATTTTGCCGGATAAATTCAATAATGTAATCTCTGTAATAAAAATAGTAAAAAAAAATGCAACATGAAGACTTCAGATAACAATCTAAGATCTTTAAGAAAAATATCATGTGCATGGTACACAATTTCCTTGTAATAATAAAATATGTTCTTCATTATTTAATTTCTTTAAATATAATACAAAGCGATAACATTTGGTGGCAACAGTCTGAATTGTGAAATAGCGCTTATCGTGAAATTGGCGCTGGATTCTCTTCTGTAAGGAGCAATATTTTGTACAATATTTTGCCGGATAAATTCAATAATGTAATCTCTGTAATAAAAATAGTAAAAAAAAAATGCAACATGAAGACTTCAGATAACAATCTAAGATCTTTAAGAAAAATATCATGTGCATGGTACACAATTTCCTTGTAGTAATGAAATAAGTTCTTCATTATTTAATTTCTTTAAATATAATACAAAGCGATAACATTTGGTGGCAACAATCTGAATTCTGAAATAGCGCTTACCGTGAAATTGGCGCTGGATTGTCTTCTTTAAGGAGCAAATATTTTGTACACTATTTTGCCGGATAAATTCAATAATGTAATCTCTGTAATAAAAATAGTAAAAGAAAAATGCAACATGAAGACTTCAGATAACAATCTAAGATCTTTAAGAAAAATATCATGTGCATGGTACACAATTTCCTTGTAGTAATTAAATAAGTTCTTCATTATTTAAATTCTTTAAATATAATACAAAGCGATAACATTTGGTGGCAACAATTTGAATTGTGAAATAGCGCTTATCCTGAAATTGGTGCTGGATTCTCTTCTTTAAGGAGCAAATATTTTGTACACTATTTTGCCGGATAAATTCAATAATGTAATGTCTGTAATAAAAATAGTAAAAAAAAATGCAGCATGAAGACTTCAGATAACAATCTAAGATCTTTAAGAAAAATATCATGTGCATGGTACACAATTTCCTTGTAATAATTAAATATGTTCTTCATTATTTAATTTCTTTAAATATAATACAAAGCGATAACATTTGGTGGCAACAGTCTGAATTGTGAAATAGCGCTTATCGTGAAATTGGCGCTGGATTCTCTTCTGAAAGGAGCAAATATTTTGTACAATATTTTGCCGGATAAATTCAATAATGTAATCTCTGTAATAAAAATAGTAAAAAAAAAATGCAACATGAAGACTTCAGATAACAATCTAAGGTCTTTAAGAAAAATATCATGTGCATGGTACACAATTTCCTTGTAGTAATTAAATAAGTTCTTCATTATTTAATTTCTTTAAATATAATACAAAGCGATAACATTTGGTGGCAACAATCTGAATTCTGAAATAGCGCTTATCGTGAAATTGGCGCTGGATTCTCTTCTGTAAGGAGCAAATATTTTGTACAATATTTTGCCGGATAAATTCAATAATGTAATCTCTGTAATAAAAATAGTAAAAAAAAATGCAACATGAAGACTTCAGATAACAATCTAAGATCTTTAAGAAAAATATCATGTGCATGGTACACAATTTCCTTGTAGTAATTAAATAAGTTCTTCATTATTTAATTTCTTTAAATATAATACAAAGCGATAACATTTGGTGGCAACAATCTGAATTCTGAAATAGCGCTTATCGTGAAATTGGCGCTGGATTGTCTTCTTTAAGGAGCAAATATTTTGTACACTATTTTGCCGGATAAATTCAATAATGTAATCTCTGTAATAAAAATAGTAAAAAAAAAATGCAACATGAAGACTTCAGATAACAATCTAAGATCTTTAAGAAAAATATCATGTGCATGGTACACAATTTCCTTGTAGTAATTAAATAAGTTCTTCATTATTTAAATTCTTTAAATATAATACAAAGCGATAACATTTGGTGGCAACAATTTGAATTGTGAAATAGCGCTTATCCTGAAATTGGCGCTGGATTCTCTTCTTTAAGGAGCAAATATTTTGTACACTATTTTGCCGGATAAATTCAATAATGTAATGTCTGTAATAAAAATAGTAAAAAAAAATGCAGCATGAAGACTTCAGATAACAATCTAAGATCTTTAAGAAAAATATCATGTGCATGGTACACAATTTCCTTGTAATAATTAAATAAGTTCTTCATTATTTAATTTCTTTAAATATAATACAAAGCGATAACATTTGGTGGCAACAGTCTGAATTGTGAAATAGCGCTTATCGTGAAATTGGCGCTGGATTCTCTTCTTTAAGGAGCAGATATTTTGTACACTATTTTGCCGGATAAATTCAATAATGTAATCTGTGTAATAAAAATAGTAAAAAAAAAATGCAACATGAAGACTTCAGATAACAATCTAAGATCTTTAAGAAAAATATCATGTGCATGGTACACAATTTCCTTGTAATAATTAAATATGTTCTTCATTATTTAATTTCTTTAAATATAATACAAAGCGATAACATTTGGTGGCAACAGTCTGAATTGTGAAATAGCGCTTATCGTGAAATTGGCGCTGGATTCTCTTCTTTAAGGAGCAAATATTTTGTACACTATTTTGCCGGATAAATTCAATAATGTAATCTCTGTAATAAAAATAGTAAAAAAAAAATGCAACATGAAGACTTCAGATAACAATCTAAGATCTTTAAGAAAAATATCATGAGCATGGTACACAATTTCGTTGTAGTAATTAAATAAGTTCTTCATTATTTAATTTCTTTAAATATAATACAAAGCGATAACATTTGGTGGCAACAGTCTGAATTGTGAAATAGCGCTTATCGTGAAATTGGCGCTGGATTCTCTTCTTTAAGGAGCAAATATTTTGTACACTATTTTGCCGGATAAATTCAATAATGTAATCTCTGTAATAAAAATAGTAAAAAAAAATGCAACATGAAGACTTCAGATAACAATCTAAGATCTTTAAGAAAAATATCATGTGCATGGTACACAATTTCCTTGTAATAATTAAATATGTTCTTCATTATTTAATTTCTTTAAATATAATACAAAGCGATAACATTTGGTGGCAACAGTCTGAATTGTGAAATAGCGCTTATCGTGAAATTGGCGCTGGATTCTCTTCTGTAAGGAGCAAATATTTTGTACAATATTTTGCCGGATAAATTCAATAATGTAATCTCTGTAATAAAAATAGTAAAAAAAAAATGCAACATGAAGACTTCAGATAACAATCTAAGATCTTTAAGAAAAATATCATGTGCATGGTACACAATTTCCTTGTAGTAATTAAATAAGTTCTTCATTATTTAATTTCTTTAAATATAATACAAAGCGATAACATTTGGTGGCAACAATCTGAATTCTGAAATAGCGCTTATCGTGAAATTGGCGCTGGATTGTCTTCTTTAAGGAGCAAATATTTTGTACACTATTTTGCCGGATAAATTCAATAATGTAATCTCTGTAATAAAAATAGTAAAAAAAAAATGCAACATGAAGACTTCAGATAACAATCTAAGATCTTTAAGAAAAATATCATGTGCATGGTACACAATTTCCTTGTAGTAATTAAATAAGTTCTTCATTATTTAAATTCTTTAAATATAATACAAAGCGATAACATTTGGTGGCAACAATTTGAATTGTGAAATAGCGCTTATCCTGAAATTGGCGCTGGATTCTCTTCTTTAAGGAGCAAATATTTTGTACACTATTTTGCCGGATAAATTCAATAATGTAATGTCTGTAATAAAAATAGTAAAAAAAAATGCAGCATGAAGACTTCAGATAACAATCTAAGATCTTTAAGAAAAATATCATGTGCATGGTACACAATTTCCTTGTAATAATTAAATAAGTTCTTCATTATTTAATTTCTTTAAATATAATACAAAGCGATAACATTTGGTGGCAACAGTCTGAATTGTGAAATAGCGCTTATCGTGAAATTGGCGCTGGATTCTCTTCTTTAAGGAGCAGATATTTTGTACACTATTTTGCCGGATAAATTCAATAATGTAATCTGTGTAATAAAAATAGTAAAAAAAAAAATGCAACATGAAGACTTCAGATAACAATCTAAGGTCTTTAAGAAAAATATCATGTGCATGGTACACAATTTCCTTGTAATAATTAAATATGTTCTTCATTATTTAATTTCTTTAAATATAATACAAAGCGATAACATTTGGTGGCAACAGTCTGAATTGTGAAATAGCGCTTATCGTGAAATTGGCGCTGGATTCTCTTCTTTAAGGAGCAAATATTTTGTACACTATTTTGCCGGATAAATTCAATAATGTAATCTCTGTAATAAAAATAGTAAAAAAAAAATGCAACATGAAGACTTCAGATAACAATCTAAGATCTTTAAGAAAAATATCATGTGCATGGTACACAATTTCCTTGTAGTAATTAAATAAGTTCTTCATTATTTAATTTCTTTAAATATAATACAAAGCGATAACATTTGGTGGCAACAATCTGAATTGTGAAATAACGCTTATCGTGAAATTGGCGCTGGATTCTCTTCTTTAAGGAGCAAATATTTTGTACACTATTTTGCCGGATAAATTCAATAATGTAATCTCTGTAATAAAAAGATTAAAAAAAAATGCAACATGAACACTTCAGATAACAATCTAAGATCTTTAAGAAAAATATCATGAGCATGGTACACAATTTCGTTGTAGTAATTAAATAAGTTCTTCATTATTTAATTTCTTTAAATATAATACAAAGCGATAACATTTGGTGGCAACAGTCTGAATTGTGAAATAGCGCTTATCGTGAAATTGGCGCTGGATTCTCTTCTTTAAGGAGCAAATATTTTGTACAATATTTTGCCGGATAAATTCAATAATGTAATCTCTGTAATAAAAATAGTAAAAGAAAAATGCAACATGAAGACTTCAGATAACAATCTAAGATCTTTAAGAAAAATATCATGTGCATGGTACACAATTTCCTTGTAGTAATTAAATAAGTTCTTCATTATTTAAATTCTTTAAATATAATACAAAGCGATAACATTTGGTGGCAACAATTTGAATTGTGAAATAGCGCTTATCCTGAAATTGGCGCTGGATTCTCTTCTTTAAGGAGCAAATATTTTGTACACTATTTTGCCGGATAAATTCAATAATGTAATGTCTGTAATAAAAATAGTAAAAAAAAATGCAGCATGAAGACTTCAGATAACAATCTAAGATCTTTAAGAAAAATATCATGTGCATGGTACACAATTTCCTTGTAATAATTAAATATGTTCTTCATTATTTAATTTCTTTAAATATAATACAAAGCGATAACATTTGGTGGCAACAGTCTGAATTGTGAAATAGCGCTTATCGTGAAATTGGCGCTGGATTCTCTTCTGTAAGGAGCAAATATTTTGTACAATATTTTGCCGGATAAATTCAATAATGTAATCTCTGTAATAAAAATAGTAAAAAAAAAATGCAACATGAAGACTTCAGATAACAATCTAAGGTCTTTAAGAAAAATATCATGTGCATGGTACACAATTTCCTTGTAGTAATTAAATAAGTTCTTCATTATTTAATTTCTTTAAATATAATACAAAGCGATAACATTTGGTGGCAACAATCTGAATTCTGAAATAGCGCTTATCGTGAAATTGGCGCTGGATTCTCTTCTGTAAGGAGCAAATATTTTGTACAATATTTTGCCGGATAAATTCAATAATGTAATCTCTGTAATAAAAATAGTAAAAAAAAATGCAACATGAAGACTTCAGATAACAATCTAAGATCTTTAAGAAAAATATCATGTGCATGGTACACAATTTCCTTGTAGTAATTAAATAAGTTCTTCATTATTTAATTTCTTTAAATATAATACAAAGCGATAACATTTGGTGGCAACAATCTGAATTCTGAAATAGCGCTTATCGTGAAATTGGCGCTGGATTGTCTTCTTTAAGGAGCAAATATTTTGTACACTATTTTGCCGGATAAATTCAATAATGTAATCTCTGTAATAAAAATAGTAAAAAAAAAATGCAACATGAAGACTTCAGATAACAATCTAAGATCTTTAAGAAAAATATCATGTGCATGGTACACAATTTCCTTGTAGTAATTAAATAAGTTCTTCATTATTTAAATTCTTTAAATATAATACAAAGCGATAACATTTGGTGGCAACAATTTGAATTGTGAAATAGCGCTTATCCTGAAATTGGCGCTGGATTCTCTTCTTTAAGGAGCAAATATTTTGTACACTATTTTGCCGGATAAATTCAATAATGTAATGTCTGTAATAAAAATAGTAAAAAAAAATGCAGCATGAAGACTTCAGATAACAATCTAAGATCTTTAAGAAAAATATCATGTGCATGGTACACAATTTCCTTGTAATAATTAAATAAGTTCTTCATTATTTAATTTCTTTAAATATAATACAAAGCGATAACATTTGGTGGCAACAGTCTGAATTGTGAAATAGCGCTTATCGTGAAATTGGCGCTGGATTCTCTTCTTTAAGGAGCAGATATTTTGTACACTATTTTGCCGGATAAATTCAATAATGTAATCTGTGTAATAAAAATAGTAAAAAAAAAAAATGCAACATGAAGACTTCAGATAACAATCTAAGATCTTTAAGAAAAATATCATGTGCATGGTACACAATTTCCTTGTAATAATTAAATATGTTCTTCATTATTTAATTTCTTTAAATATAATACAAAGCGATAACATTTGGTGGCAACAGTCTGAATTGTGAAATAGCGCTTATCGTGAAATTGGCGCTGGATTCTCTTCTTTAAGGAGCAAATATTTTGTACACTATTTTGCCGGATAAATTCAATAATGTAATCTCTGTAATAAAAATAGTAAAAAAAAAATGCAACATGAAGACTTCAGATAACAATCTAAGATCTTTAAGAAAAATATCATGAGCATGGTACACAATTTCGTTGTAGTAATTAAATAAGTTCTTCATTATTTAATTTCTTTAAATATAATACAAAGCGATAACATTTGGTGGCAACAGTCTGAATTGTGAAATAGCGCTTATCGTGAAATTGGCGCTGGATTCTCTTCTTTAAGGAGCAAATATTTTGTACACTATTTTGCCGGATAAATTCAATAATGTAATCTCTGTAATAAAAATAGTAAAAAAAAATGCAACATGAAGACTTCAGATAACAATCTAAGATCTTTAAGAAAAATATCATGTGCATGGTACACAATTTCCTTGTAATAATTAAATATGTTCTTCATTATTTAATTTCTTTAAATATAATACAAAGCGATAACATTTGGTGGCAACAGTCTGAATTGTGAAATAGCGCTTATCGTGAAATTGGCGCTGGATTCTCTTCTGTAAGGAGCAAATATTTTGTACAATATTTTGCCGGATAAATTCAATAATGTAATCTCTGTAATAAAAATAGTAAAAAAAAAATGCAACATGAAGACTTCAGATAACAATCTAAGATCTTTAAGAAAAATATCATGTGCATGGTACACAATTTCCTTGTAGTAATTAAATAAGTTCTTCATTATTTAATTTCTTTAAATATAATACAAAGCGATAACATTTGGTGGCAACAATCTGAATTCTGAAATAGCGCTTATCGTGAAATTGGCGCTGGATTGTCTTCTTTAAGGAGCAAATATTTTGTACACTATTTTGCCGGATAAATTCAATAATGTAATCTCTGTAATAAAAATAGTAAAAAAAAAATGCAACATGAAGACTTCAGATAACAATCTAAGATCTTTAAGAAAAATATCATGTGCATGGTACACAATTTCCTTGTAGTAATTAAATAAGTTCTTCATTATTTAAATTCTTTAAATATAATACAAAGCGATAACATTTGGTGGCAACAATTTGAATTGTGAAATAGCGCTTATCCTGAAATTGGCGCTGGATTCTCTTCTTTAAGGAGCAAATATTTTGTACACTATTTTGCCGGATAAATTCAATAATGTAATGTCTGTAATAAAAATAGTAAAAAAAAAATGCAGCATGAAGACTTCAGATAACAATCTAAGATCTTTAAGAAAAATATCATGTGCATGGTACACAATTTCCTTGTAATAATTAAATAAGTTCTTCATTATTTAATTTCTTTAAATATAATACAAAGCGATAACATTTGGTGGCAACAGTCTGAATTGTGAAATAGCGCTTATCGTGAAATTGGCGCTGGATTCTCTTCTTTAAGGAGCAGATATTTTGTACACTATTTTGCCGGATAAATTCAATAATGTAATCTGTGTAATAAAAATAGTAAAAAAAAAAATGCAACATGAAGACTTCAGATAACAATCTAAGGTCTTTAAGAAAAATATCATGTGCATGGTACACAATTTCCTTGTAATAATTAAATATGTTCTTCATTATTTAATTTCTTTAAATATAATACAAAGCGATAACATTTGGTGGCAACAGTCTGAATTGTGAAATAGCGCTTATCGTGAAATTGGCGCTGGATTCTCTTCTTTAAGGAGCAAATATTTTGTACACTATTTTGCCGGATAAATTCAATAATGTAATCTCTGTAATAAAAATAGTAAAAAAAAATGCAACATGAAGACTTCAGATAACAATCTAAGATCTTTAAGAAAAATATCATGTGCATGGTACACAATTTCCTTGTAGTAATTAAATAAGTTCTTCATTATTTAATTTCTTTAAATATAATACAAAGCGATAACATTTGGTGGCAACAATCTGAATTGTGAAATAACGCTTATCGTGAAATTGGCGCTGGATTCTCTTCTTTAAGGAGCAAATATTTTGTACACTATTTTGCCGGATAAATTCAATAATGTAATCTCTGTAATAAAAAGATTAAAAAAAAATGCAACATGAACACTTCAGATAACAATCTAAGATCTTTAAGAAAAATATCATGAGCATGGTACACAATTTCGTTGTAGTAATTAAATAAGTTCTTCATTATTTAATTTCTTTAAATATAATACAAAGCGATAACATTTGGTGGCAACAGTCTGAATTGTGAAATAGCGCTTATCGTGAAATTGGCGCTGGATTCTCTTCTTTAAGGAGCAAATATTTTGTACAATATTTTGCCGGATAAATTCAATAATGTAATCTCTGTAATAAAAATAGTAAAAAAAAAATGCAACATGAAGACTTCAGATAACAATCTAAGATCTTTAAGAAAAATATCATGTGCATGGTACACAATTTCCTTGTAGTAATTAAATAAGTTCTTCATTATTTAATTTCTTTAAATATAATACAAAGCGATAACATTTGGTGGCAACAATCTGAATTGTGAAATAACGCTTATCGTGAAATTGGCGCTGGATTCTCTTCTTTAAGGAGCAAATATTTTGTACACTATTTTGCCGGATAAATTCAATAATGTAATCTCTGTAATAAAAATAGTAAAAAAAAAATGCAACATGAAGACTTCAGATAACAATCTAAGATCTTTAAGAAAAATATCATGAGCATGGTACACAATTTCGTTGTAGTAATTAAATAAGTTCTTCATTATTTAATTTCTTTAAATATAATACAAAGCGATAACATTTGGTGGCAACAGTCTGAATTGTGAAATAGCGCTTATCGTGAAATTGGCGCTGGATTCTCTTCTTTAAGGAGCAAATATTTTGTACAATATTTTGCCGGATAAATTCAATAATGTAATCTCTGTAATAAAAATAGTAAAAAAAAAATGCAACATGAAGACTTCAGATAACAATCTAAGATCTTTAAGAAAAATATCATGTGCATGGTACACAATTTCCTTGTAATAATTAAATATGTTCTTCATTATTTAATTTCTTTAAATATAATACAAAGCGATAACATTTGGTGGCAACAGTCTGAATTGTGAAATAGCGCTTATCGTGAAATTGGCGCTGGATTCTCTTCTGTAAGGAGCAAATATTTTGTACAATATTTTGCCGGATAAATTCAATAATGTAATCTCTGTAATAAAAATAGTAAAAAAAAAATGCAACATGAAGACTTCAGATAACAATCTAAGATCTTTAAGAAAAATATCATGTGCATGGTACACAATTTCCTTGTAGTAATTAAATAAGTTCTTCATTATTTAATTTCTTTAAATATAATACAAAGCGATAACATTTGGTGGCAACAATCTGAATTCTGAAATAGCGCTTATCGTGAAATTGGCGCTGGATTGTCTTCTTTAAGGAGCAAATATTTTGTACACTATTTTGCCGGATAAATTCAATAATGTAATCTCTGTAATAAAAATAGTAAAAAAAAAATGCAACATGAAGACTTCAGATAACAATCTAAGATCTTTAAGAAAAATATCATGTGCATGGTACACAATTTCCTTGTAGTAATTAAATAAGTTCTTCATTATTTAAATTCTTTAAATATAATACAAAGCGATAACATTTGGTGGCAACAATTTGAATTGTGAAATAGCGCTTATCCTGAAATTGGCGCTGGATTCTCTTCTTTAAGGAGCAAATATTTTGTACACTATTTTGCCGGATAAATTCAATAATGTAATGTCTGTAATAAAAATAGTAAAAAAAAATGCAGCATGAAGACTTCAGATAACAATCTAAGATCTTTAAGAAAAATATCATGTGCATGGTACACAATTTCCTTGTAATAATTAAATAAGTTCTTCATTATTTAATTTCTTTAAATATAATACAAAGCGATAACATTTGGTGGCAACAGTCTGAATTGTGAAATAGCGCTTATCGTGAAATTGGCGCTGGATTCTCTTCTTTAAGGAGCAGATATTTTGTACACTATTTTGCCGGATAAATTCAATAATGTAATCTGTGTAATAAAAATAGTAAAAAAAAAAATGCAACATGAAGACTTCAGATAACAATCTAAGGTCTTTAAGAAAAATATCATGTGCATGGTACACAATTTCCTTGTAATAATTAAATATGTTCTTCATTATTTAATTTCTTTAAATATAATACAAAGCGATAACATTTGGTGGCAACAGTCTGAATTGTGAAATAGCGCTTATCGTGAAATTGGCGCTGGATTCTCTTCTTTAAGGAGCAAATATTTTGTACACTATTTTGCCGGATAAATTCAATAATGTAATCTCTGTAATAAAAATAGTAAAAAAAAAATGCAACATGAAGACTTCAGATAACAATCTAAGATCTTTAAGAAAAA
This sequence comes from Stegodyphus dumicola, assembly GCF_044657685.1. NCBI lineage: Eukaryota > Metazoa > Arthropoda > Arachnida > Araneae > Eresidae > Stegodyphus > Stegodyphus dumicola. Next base: position 138,162,811 of record NC_140769.1, read on the forward strand.
TATCATGTGCATGGTACACAATTTCCTTGTAGTAATTAAATAAGTTCTTCATTATTTAATTTCTTTAAATATAATACAAAGCGATAACATTTGGTGGCAACAATCTGAATTGTGAAATAACGCTTATCGTGAAATTGGCGCTGGATTCTCTTCTTTAAGGAGCAAATATTTTGTACACTATTTTGCCGGATAAATTCAATAATGTAATCTCTGTAATAAAAAGATTAAAAAAAAATGCAACATGAACACTTCAGATAACAATCTAAGATCTTTAAGAAAAATATCATGAGCATGGTACACAATTTCGTTGTAGTAATTAAATAAGTTCTTCATTATTTAATTTCTTTAAATATAATACAAAGCGATAACATTTGGTGGCAACAGTCTGAATTGTGAAATAGCGCTTATCGTGAAATTGGCGCTGGATTCTCTTCTTTAAGGAGCAAATATTTTGTACAATATTTTGCCGGATAAATTCAATAATGTAATCTCTGTAATAAAAATAGTAAAAGAAAAATGCAACATGAAGACTTCAGATAACAATCTAAGATCTTTAAGAAAAATATCATGTGCATGGTACACAATTTCCTTGTAGTAATTAAATAAGTTCTTCATTATTTAAATTCTTTAAATATAATACAAAGCGATAACATTTGGTGGCAACAATTTGAATTGTGAAATAGCGCTTATCCTGAAATTGGCGCTGGATTCTCTTCTTTAAGGAGCAAATATTTTGTACACTATTTTGCCGGATAAATTCAATAATGTAATGTCTGTAATAAAAATAGTAAAAAAAAATGCAGCATGAAGACTTCAGATAACAATCTAAGATCTTTAAGAAAAATATCATGTGCATGGTACACAATTTCCTTGTAATAATTAAATATGTTCTTCATTATTTAATTTCTTTAAATATAATACAAAGCGATAACATTTGGTGGCAACAGTCTGAATTGTGAAATAGCGCTTATCGTGAAATTGGCGCTGGATTCTCTTCTGTAAGGAGCAAATATTTTGTACAATATTTTGCCGGATAAATTCAATAATGTAATCTCTGTAATAAAAATAGTAAAAAAAAAATGCAACATGAAGACTTCAGATAACAATCTAAGGTCTTTAAGAAAAATATCATGTGCATGGTACACAATTTCCTTGTAGTAATTAAATAAGTTCTTCATTATTTAATTTCTTTAAATATAATACAAAGCGATAACATTTGGTGGCAACAATCTGAATTCTGAAATAGCGCTTATCGTGAAATTGGCGCTGGATTCTCTTCTGTAAGGAGCAAATATTTTGTACAATATTTTGCCGGATAAATTCAATAATGTAATCTCTGTAATAAAAATAGTAAAAAAAAATGCAACATGAAGACTTCAGATAACAATCTAAGATCTTTAAGAAAAATATCATGTGCATGGTACACAATTTCCTTGTAGTAATTAAATAAGTTCTTCATTATTTAATTTCTTTAAATATAATACAAAGCGATAACATTTGGTGGCAACAATCTGAATTCTGAAATAGCGCTTATCGTGAAATTGGCGCTGGATTGTCTTCTTTAAGGAGCAAATATTTTGTACACTATTTTGCCGGATAAATTCAATAATGTAATCTCTGTAATAAAAATAGTAAAAAAAAAATGCAACATGAAGACTTCAGATAACAATCTAAGATCTTTAAGAAAAATATCATGTGCATGGTACACAATTTCCTTGTAGTAATTAAATAAGTTCTTCATTATTTAAATTCTTTAAATATAATACAAAGCGATAACATTTGGTGGCAACAATTTGAATTGTGAAATAGCGCTTATCCTGAAATTGGCGCTGGATTCTCTTCTTTAAGGAGCAAATATTTTGTACACTATTTTGCCGGATAAATTCAATAATGTAATGTCTGTAATAAAAATAGTAAAAAAAAATGCAGCATGAAGACTTCAGATAACAATCTAAGATCTTTAAGAAAAATATCATGTGCATGGTACACAATTTCCTTGTAATAATTAAATAAGTTCTTCATTATTTAATTTCTTTAAATATAATACAAAGCGATAACATTTGGTGGCAACAGTCTGAATTGTGAAATAGCGCTTATCGTGAAATTGGCGCTGGATTCTCTTCTTTAAGGAGCAGATATTTTGTACACTATTTTGCCGGATAAATTCAATAATGTAATCTGTGTAATAAAAATAGTAAAAAAAAAAAATGCAACATGAAGACTTCAGATAACAATCTAAGATCTTTAAGAAAAATATCATGTGCATGGTACACAATTTCCTTGTAATAATTAAATATGTTCTTCATTATTTAATTTCTTTAAATATAATACAAAGCGATAACATTTGGTGGCAACAGTCTGAATTGTGAAATAGCGCTTATCGTGAAATTGGCGCTGGATTCTCTTCTTTAAGGAGCAAATATTTTGTACACTATTTTGCCGGATAAATTCAATAATGTAATCTCTGTAATAAAAATAGTAAAAAAAAAATGCAACATGAAGACTTCAGATAACAATCTAAGATCTTTAAGAAAAATATCATGAGCATGGTACACAATTTCGTTGTAGTAATTAAATAAGTTCTTCATTATTTAATTTCTTTAAATATAATACAAAGCGATAACATTTGGTGGCAACAGTCTGAATTGTGAAATAGCGCTTATCGTGAAATTGGCGCTGGATTCTCTTCTTTAAGGAGCAAATATTTTGTACACTATTTTGCCGGATAAATTCAATAATGTAATCTCTGTAATAAAAATAGTAAAAAAAAATGCAACATGAAGACTTCAGATAACAATCTAAGATCTTTAAGAAAAATATCATGTGCATGGTACACAATTTCCTTGTAATAATTAAATATGTTCTTCATTATTTAATTTCTTTAAATATAATACAAAGCGATAACATTTGGTGGCAACAGTCTGAATTGTGAAATAGCGCTTATCGTGAAATTGGCGCTGGATTCTCTTCTGTAAGGAGCAAATATTTTGTACAATATTTTGCCGGATAAATTCAATAATGTAATCTCTGTAATAAAAATAGTAAAAAAAAAATGCAACATGAAGACTTCAGATAACAATCTAAGATCTTTAAGAAAAATATCATGTGCATGGTACACAATTTCCTTGTAGTAATTAAATAAGTTCTTCATTATTTAATTTCTTTAAATATAATACAAAGCGATAACATTTGGTGGCAACAATCTGAATTCTGAAATAGCGCTTATCGTGAAATTGGCGCTGGATTGTCTTCTTTAAGGAGCAAATATTTTGTACACTATTTTGCCGGATAAATTCAATAATGTAATCTCTGTAATAAAAATAGTAAAAAAAAAATGCAACATGAAGACTTCAGATAACAATCTAAGATCTTTAAGAAAAATATCATGTGCATGGTACACAATTTCCTTGTAGTAATTAAATAAGTTCTTCATTATTTAAATTCTTTAAATATAATACAAAGCGATAACATTTGGTGGCAACAATTTGAATTGTGAAATAGCGCTTATCCTGAAATTGGCGCTGGATTCTCTTCTTTAAGGAGCAAATATTTTGTACACTATTTTGCCGGATAAATTCAATAATGTAATGTCTGTAATAAAAATAGTAAAAAAAAATGCAGCATGAAGACTTCAGATAACAATCTAAGATCTTTAAGAAAAATATCATGTGCATGGTACACAATTTCCTTGTAATAATTAAATAAGTTCTTCATTATTTAATTTCTTTAAATATAATACAAAGCGATAACATTTGGTGGCAACAGTCTGAATTGTGAAATAGCGCTTATCGTGAAATTGGCGCTGGATTCTCTTCTTTAAGGAGCAGATATTTTGTACACTATTTTGCCGGATAAATTCAATAATGTAATCTGTGTAATAAAAATAGTAAAAAAAAAAATGCAACATGAAGACTTCAGATAACAATCTAAGGTCTTTAAGAAAAATATCATGTGCATGGTACACAATTTCCTTGTAATAATTAAATATGTTCTTCATTATTTAATTTCTTTAAATATAATACAAAGCGATAACATTTGGTGGCAACAGTCTGAATTGTGAAATAGCGCTTATCGTGAAATTGGCGCTGGATTCTCTTCTTTAAGGAGCAAATATTTTGTACACTATTTTGCCGGATAAATTCAATAATGTAATCTCTGTAATAAAAATAGTAAAAAAAAATGCAACATGAAGACTTCAGATAACAATCTAAGATCTTTAAGAAAAATATCATGTGCATGGTACACAATTTCCTTGTAGTAATTAAATAAGTTCTTCATTATTTAATTTCTTTAAATATAATACAAAGCGATAACATTTGGTGGCAACAATCTGAATTGTGAAATAACGCTTATCGTGAAATTGGCGCTGGATTCTCTTCTTTAAGGAGCAAATATTTTGTACACTATTTTGCCGGATAAATTCAATAATGTAATCTCTGTAATAAAAAGATTAAAAAAAAATGCAACATGAACACTTCAGATAACAATCTAAGATCTTTAAGAAAAATATCATGAGCATGGTACACAATTTCGTTGTAGTAATTAAATAAGTTCTTCATTATTTAATTTCTTTAAATATAATACAAAGCGATAACATTTGGTGGCAACAGTCTGAATTGTGAAATAGCGCTTATCGTGAAATTGGCGCTGGATTCTCTTCTTTAAGGAGCAAATATTTTGTACAATATTTTGCCGGATAAATTCAATAATGTAATCTCTGTAATAAAAATAGTAAAAAAAAAATGCAACATGAAGACTTCAGATAACAATCTAAGATCTTTAAGAAAAATATCATGTGCATGGTACACAATTTCCTTGTAGTAATTAAATAAGTTCTTCATTATTTAATTTCTTTAAATATAATACAAAGCGATAACATTTGGTGGCAACAATCTGAATTCTGAAATAGCGCTTATCGTGAAATTGGCGCTGGATTGTCTTCTTTAAGGAGCAAATATTTTGTACACTATTTTGCCGGATAAATTCAATAATGTAATCTCTGTAATAAAAATAGTAAAAAAAAAATGCAACATGAAGACTTCAGATAACAATCTAAGATCTTTAAGAAAAATATCATGTGCATGGTACACAATTTCCTTGTAGTAATTAAATAAGTTCTTCATTATTTAAATTCTTTAAATATAATACAAAGCGATAACATTTGGTGGCAACAGTCTGAATTGTGAAATAGCGCTTATCGTGAAATTGGCGCTGGATTCTCTTCTTTAAGGAGCAGATATTTTGTACACTATTTTGCCGGATAAATTCAATAATGTAATCTGTGTAATAAAAATAGTAAAAAAAAAAATGCAACATGAAGACTTCAGATAACAATCTAAGATCTTTAAGAAAAATATCATGTGCATGGTACACAATTTCCTTGTAATAATTAAATATGTTCTTCATTATTTAATTTCTTTAAATATAATACAAAGCGATAACATTTGGTGGCAACAGTCTGAATTGTGAAATAGCGCTTATCGTGAAATTGGCGCTGGATTCTCTTCTTTAAGGAGCAAATATTTTGTACACTATTTTGCCGGATAAATTCAATAATGTAATCTCTGTAATAAAAATAGTAAAAAAAAAATGCAACATGAAGTCTTCAGATAACAATCTAAGATCTTTAAGAAAAATATCATGAGCATGGTACACAATTTCGTTGTAGTAATTAAATAAGTTCTTCATTATTTAATTTCTTTAAATATAATACAAAGCGATAACATTTGGTGGCAACAGTCTGAATTGTGAAATAGCGCTTATCGTGAAATTGGCGCTGGATTCTCTTCTTTAAGGAGCAAATATTTTGTACACTATTTTGCCGGATAAATTCAATAATGTAATCTCTGTAATAAAAATAGTAAAAAAAAATGCAACATGAAGACTTCAGATAACAATCTAAGATCTTTAAGAAAAATATCATGTGCATGGTACACAATTTCCTTGTAATAATTAAATATGTTCTTCATTATTTAATTTCTTTAAATATAATACAAAGCGATAACATTTGGTGGCAACAGTCTGAATTGTGAAATAGCGCTTATCGTGAAATTGGCGCTGGATTCTCTTCTGTAAGGAGCAAATATTTTGTACAATATTTTGCCGGATAAATTCAATAATGTAATCTCTGTAATAAAAATAGTAAAAAAAAAATGCAACATGAAGACTTCAGATAACAATCTAAGATCTTTAAGAAAAATATCATGTGCATGGTACACAATTTCCTTGTAGTAATTAAATAAGTTCTTCATTATTTAATTTCTTTAAATATAATACAAAGCGATAACATTTGGTGGCAACAATCTGAATTCTGAAATAGCGCTTATCGTGAAATTGGCGCTGGATTGTCTTCTTTAAGGAGCAAATATTTTGTACACTATTTTGCCGGATAAATTCAATAATGTATTCTCTGTAATAAAAATAGTAAAAAAAAAATGCAACATGAAGACTTCAGATAACAATCTAAGATCTTTAAGAAAAATATCATGTGCATGGTACACAATTTCCTTGTAGTAATTAAATAAGTTCTTCATTATTTAAATTCTTTAAATATAATACAAAGCGATAACATTTGGTGGCAACAATTTGAATTGTGAAATAGCGCTTATCCTGAAATTGGCGCTGGATTCTCTTCTTTAAGGAGCAAATATTTTGTACACTATTTTGCCGGATAAATTCAATAATGTAATGTCTGTAATAAAAATAGTAAAAAAAAATGCAGCATGAAGACTTCAGATAACAATCTAAGATCTTTAAGAAAAATATCATGTGCATGGTACACAATTTCCTTGTAATAATTAAATAAGTTCTTCATTATTTAATTTCTTTAAATATAATACAAAGCGATAACATTTGGTGGCAACAGTCTGAATTGTGAAATAGCGCTTATCGTGAAATTGGCGCTGGATTCTCTTCTTTAAGGAGCAGATATTTTGTACACTATTTTGCCGGATAAATTCAATAATGTAATCTGTGTAATAAAAATAGTAAAAAAAAAAATGCAACATGAAGACTTCAGATAACAATCTAAGATCTTTAAGAAAAATATCATGTGCATGGTACACAATTTCCTTGTAATAATTAAATATGTTCTTCATTATTTAATTTCTTTAAATATAATACAAAGCGATAACATTTGGTGGCAACAGTCTGAATTGTGAAATAGCGCTTATCGTGAAATTGGCGCTGGATTCTCTTCTTTAAGGAGCAAATATTTTGTACACTATTTTGCCGGATAAATTCAATAATGTAATCTGTGTAATAAAAATAGTAAAAAAAAAAATGCAACATGAAGACTTCAGATAACAATCTAAGATCTTTAAGAAAAATATCATGTGCATGGTACACAATTTCCTTGTAATAATTAAATATGTTCTTCATTATTTAATTTCTTTAAATATAATACAAAGCGATAACATTTGGTGGCAACAGTCTGAATTGTGAAATAGCGCTTATCGTGAAATTGGCGCTGGATTCTCTTCTTTAAGGAGCAAATATTTTGTACACTATTTTGCCGGATAAATTCAATAATGTAATCTCTGTAATAAAAATAGTAAAAAAAAAATGCAACATGAAGACTTCAGATAACAATCTAAGATCTTTAAGAAAAATATCATGTGCATGGTACACAATTTCCTTGTAGTAATTAAATAAGTTCTTCATTATTTAATTTCTTTAAATATAATACAAAGCGATAACATTTGGTGGCAACAATCTGAATTGTGAAATAACGCTTATCGTGAAATTGGCGCTGGATTCTCTTCTTTAAGGAGCAAATATTTTGTACACTATTTTGCCGGATAAATTCAATAATGTAATCTCTGTAATAAAAAGATTAAAAAAAAATGCAACATGAACACTTCAGATAACAATCTAAGATCTTTAAGAAAAATATCATGAGCATGGTACACAATTTCGTTGTAGTAATTAAATAAGTTCTTCATTATTTAATTTCTTTAAATATAATACAAAGCGATAACATTTGGTGGCAACAGTCTGAATTGTGAAATAGCGCTTATCGTGAAATTGGCGCTGGATTCTCTTCTTTAAGGAGCAAATATTTTGTACACTATTTTGCCGGATAAATTCAATAATGTAATCTCTGTAATAAAAATAGTAAAAAAAAATGCAACATGAAGACTTCAGATAACAATCTAAGATCTTTAAGAAAAATATCATGTGCATGGTACACAATTTCCTTGTAATAATTAAATATGTTCTTCATTATTTAATTTCTTTAAATATAATACAAAGCGATAACATTTGGTGGCAACAGTCTGAATTGTGAAATAGCGCTTATCGTGAAATTGGCGCTGGATTCTCTTCTGTAAGGAGCAAATATTTTGTACAATATTTTGCCGGATAAATTCAATAATGTAATCTCTGTAATAAAAATAGTAAAAAAAATGCAACATGAAGACTTCAGATAACAATCTAAGATCTTTAAGAAAAATATCATGTGCATGGTACACAATTTCCTTGTAGTAATTAAATAAGTTCTTCATTATTTAATTTCTTTAAATATAATACAAAGCGATAACATTTGGTGGCAACAATCTGAATTCTGAAATAGCGCTTATCGTGAAATTGGCGCTGGATTGTCTTCTTTAAGGAGCAAATATTTTGTACACTATTTTGCCGGATAAATTCAATAATATAATCTCTGTAATAAAAATAGTAAAAAAAAAATGCAACATGAAGAATTCAGATAACAATCTAAGATCTTTAAGAAAAATATCATGTGCATGGTACACAATTTCCTTGTGATAATTAAATAAGTTCTTCATTATTTAATTTCTTTAAATATAATACAAAGCGATAACATTTGGTGGCAACAATCTGAATTGTGAAATAGCGCTTATCGTGAAATTGGCGCTGGATTCTCTTCTTTAAGGAGCAAATATTTTGTACACTATTTTGCCGGATAAATTCAATAATGTAATCTCTGTAATAAAAATAGTAAAAAAAAATGCAACATGAAGACTTCAGATAACAATCTAAGATCTTTAAGAAAAATATCATGAGCATGGTACACAATTTCGTTGTAATAATTAAATAAGTTCTTCATTATTTAATTTCTTTAAATATAATACAAAGCGATAACATTTGGTGGCAACAGTCTGAATTGTGAAATAGCGCTTATCGTGAAATTGGTGCTGGATTTACTTCTTTAAGGAGCAGATATTTTGTACACTATTTTGCCGGATAAATTCAATAATGTAATCTCTGTAATAAAAACAGTAAAAAAAAATGCAACATGAAGACTTCAGATAACAATCTAAGATCTTTAAGAAAAATATTATGTGCATGGTACACAATTTCCTTGTAATAATTAAATATGTTCTTCATTATTTAATTTCTTTAAATATAATACAAAGCGATAACATTTGGTGGCAACAGTCTGAATTGTGAAATAGCGCTTATCTTGAAATTGGCGCTGGATTCTCTTCTTTAAGGAGCAAATATTTTGTACACTATTTTGCCGGATAAATTCAATAATGTAATCTCTGTAATAAAAATAGTAAAAAAAAATGCAACATGAAGACTTCAGATAACAATCTAAGATCTTTAAGAAAAATATCATGTGCATGGTACACAATTTCCTTGTAGTAATTAAATAAGTTCTTCATTATTTAAATTCTTTAAATATAATACAAAGCGATAACATTTGGTGGCAACAATTTGAATTGTGAAATAGCGCTTATCCTGAAATTGGCGCTGGATTCTCTTCTTTAAGGAGCAAATATTTTGTACACTATTTTGCCGGATAAATTCAATAATGTAATGTCTGTAATAAAAATAGTAAAAAAAAAATGCAGCATGAAGACTTCAGATAACAATCTAAGATCTTTAAGAAAAATATCATGAGCATGGTACACAATTTCCTTGTAATAATTAAATAAGTTCTTCATTATTTAATTTCTTTAAATATAATACAAAGCGATAACATTTGGTGGCAACAGTCTGAATTGTGAAATAGCGCTTATCCTGAAATTGGCGCTGGATTCTCTTCTTTAGGGAGCAAATATTTTGTACACTATTTTGCCGGATAAATTCAATAATGTAATCTCTGTAATAAAAATAGTAAAAAAAAATGCAACATGAAGACTTCAGATAACAATCTAAGATCTTTAAGAAAAATATCATGTGCATGGTACACAATTTCCTTGTAGTAATTAAATAAGTTCTTCATTATTTAATTTCTTTAAATATAATACAAAGCGATAACATTTGGTGGCAACAATCTGAATTGTGAAATAACGCTTATCGTGAAATTGGCGCTGGATTCTCTTCTTTAAGGAGCAAATATTTTGTACACTATTTTGCCGGGTAAATTCAATAATGTAATGTCTGTAATAAAAATAGTAAAAAAAATGCAACATGAGGACTTCAGATAACAATCTAAGATCTTTAAGAAAAATATCATGTGCATGGTACACAATTTCCTTGTGATAATGAAATAAGTTCTTCATTATTTAATTTCTTTAAATATAATACAAAGCGATAACATTTGGTGGCAACAATCTGGATTGTGAAATAGCGCTTATCGTGAAATTGGCGCTGGATTCTCTTCTTTAAGGAGCAAATATTTTGTACACTATTTTGCCGGATAAATTCAATAATGTAATCTCTGTAATAAAAATAGTAAAAAAAAATGCAACATGAAGACTTCAGATAACAATCTAAGATCTTTAAGAAAAATATCATGAGCATGGTACACAATTTCGTTGTAATAATTAAATAAGTTCTTCATTATTTAATTTCTTTAAATATAATACAAAGCGATAACATTTGGTGGCAACAGTCTGAATTGTGAAATAGCGCTTATCGTGAAATTGGTGCTGGATTCACTTCTTTAAGGAGCAGATATTTTGTACACTATTTTGCAGGATAAATTCAATAATGTAATCTCTGTAATAAAAACAGTAAAAAAAAAATGCAACATGAAGACTTCAGATAACAATCTAAGATCTTTAAGAAAAATATTATGTGCATGGTACACAATTTCCTTGTAATAATTAAATATGTTCTTCATTATTTAATTTCTTTAAATATAATACAAAGCGATAACATTTGGTGGCAACAGTCTGAATTGTGAAATAGCGCTTATCTTGAAATTGGCGCTGGATTCTCTTCTTTAAGGAGCAAATATTTTGTACACTATTTTGCCGGATAAATTCAATAATGTAATCTCTGTAATAAAAATAGTAAAAAAAAAATGCAACATGAAGGCTTCAGATAACAATCTAAGATCTTTAAGAAAAATATCATGTGCATGGTACACAATTTCCTTGTAGTAATTAAATAAGTTCTTCATTATTTAAATTCTTTAAATATAATACAAAGCGATAACATTTGGTGGCAACAATTTGAATTGTGAAATAGCGCTTATCCTGAAATTGGCGCTGGATTCTCTTCTGTAAGGAGCAAATATTTTGTACAATATTTTGCCGGATAAATTCAATAATGTAATCTCTGTAATAAAAATAGTAAAAAAAAAATGCAACATGAAGACTTCAGATAACAATCTAAGATCTTTAAGAAAAATATCATGTGCATGGTACACAATTTCCTTGTAGTAATTAAATAAGTTCTTCATTATTTAAATTCTTTAAATATAATACAAAGCGATAACATTTGGTGGCAACAATTTGAATTGTGAAATAGCGCTTATCCTGAAATTGGCGCTGGATTCTCTTCTTTAAGGAGCAAATATTTTGTACACTATTTTGCCGGATAAATTCAATAATGTAATGTCTGTAATAAAAATAGTAAAAAAAAATGCAGCATGAAGACTTCAGATAACAATCTAAGATCTTTAAGAAAAATATCATGAGCATGGTACACAATTTCCTTGTAATAATTAAATAAGTTCTTCATTATTTAATTTCTTTAAATATAATACAAAGCGATAACATTTGGTGGCAACAGTCTGAATTGTGAAATAGCGCTTATCCTGAAATTGGCGCTGGATTCTCTTCTTTAGGGAGCAAATATTTTGTACACTATTTTGCCGGATAAATTCAATAATGTAATCTCTGTAATAAAAATAGTAAAAAAAATGCAACATGAAGACTTCAGATAACAATCTAAGATCTTTAAGAAAAATATCATGTGCATGGTACACAATTTCCTGGTAGTAATTAAATAAGTTCTTCATTATTTAATTTCTTTAAATATAATACAAAGCGATAACATTTGGTGGCAACAATCTGAATTGTGAAATAGCGCTTATCGTTAAATTGGCGCTGGATTCTCTTCTTTAAGGAGCAAATATTTTGTACACTATTTTGCCGGATAAATTAAAAATAGTAAAAAAAAATGCAACATGAAGACTTCAGATAACAATCTTAGATCTTTAGGAAAAATATCATGTGCATGGTACACAATTTCCTTGTGATAACTAAATAAGTTCTTCATTATTTTATTTCTTTAAATATAATACAAAGCGATAACATTTGGTGGCAACAGTCTGAATTGTGAAATAGCGCTTATCGTGAAATTGGCGCTGGATTCTCTTCTTTAAGGAGCAAATATTTTGTACACGATTTTGCAGGATAAATTCAATAATGTAATCTCTGTAATAAAAATAGTAAAAAAAAAATGCAACATGAAGACTTCAGATAACAATCTAAGATCTTTAAGAAAAATATCATGTGCATGGTACACAATTTTCTTGTAGTAATTAAATAAGTTCTTCATTATTTAATTTCTTTAAATATAATACAAAGCGATAACATTTGGTGGCAACAATCTGAATTGTGAAATAACGCTTGTCGTGAAATTGGCGCTGGATTCTCTTCTTTAAGGAGCAAATATTTTGTACACTATTTTGCCGGATAAATTCAATAATGTAATGTCTGTAATAAAAATAGTAAAAAAAAAATGCAACATGAAGACTTCAGATAACAATCTAAGATCTTTAAGAAAAATATCATGAGCATGGTAGACAATTTCCTTGCAATAATTAAATAAGTTCTTCATTATTAATTTCTTTAAATATAATACAAAGCGATAACATTTGGTGGCAACAGTCTGAATTGTGAAATAGCGCTTATCGTGAAATTGGCGCTGGATTCTCTTCTTTAAGGAGCAAATATTTTGTACACTATTTTGCCGGATAAATTAAAAATAGTAAAAAAAAATGCAACATGAAGACTTCATATAACAATCCTAGATCTTTAGGAAAAATATCATGTGCATGGTACACAATTTCCTTGTGATAACTAAATAAGTTCTTCATTATTTTATTTCTTTAAATATAATACAAAGCGATAACATTTGGTGGCAACAGTCTGAATTGTGAAATAGCGCTTATCGTGAAATTGGCGCTGGATTCTCTTCTTTAAGGAGCAAATATTTTGTACACTATTTTGCCGGATAAATTCAATAATGTAATCTCTGTAATAAAAATAGTAAAAAAAAAATGCAACATGAAGAATTCAGATAACAATCTAAGATCTTTAAGAAAAATATCATGTGCATGGTACACAATTTCCTTGTAATAATTAAATATGTTCTTCATTATTTAATTTCTTTTAATATAATACAAAGCGATAACATTTGGTGGCAACAGTCTGAATTGTGAAATAGCGCTTATCGTGAAATTGGCGCTGGATTCTCTTCTGTAAGGAGCAAATATTTTGTACAATATTTTGCCGGACAAATTCAATAACGTAATCTCTGTAATAAAAATAGTAAAAAAAAAATGCAACATGAAGACTTCAGATAACAATCTAAGATCTTTAAGAAAAATATCATGTGCATGGTACACAATTTCCTTGTAGTAATTAAATAAGTTCTTCATTATTTAATTTCTTTAAATATAATACAAAGCGATAACATTTGGTGGCAACAATCTGAATTCTGAAATAGCGCTTATCGTGAAATTGGCGCTGGATTGTCTTCTTTAAGGAGCAAATATTTTGTACACTATTTTGCCGGATAAATTCAATAATATAATCTCTGTAATAAAAATAGTAAAAAAAAAATGCAACATGAAGAATTCAGATAACAATCTAAGATCTTTAAGAAAAATATCATGTGCATGGTACACAATTTCCTTGTAGTAATTAAATAAGTTCTTCATTATTTAATTTCTTTAAATATAATACAAAGCGATAACATTTGGTGGCAACAGTCTGAATTGTGAAATAGCGCTTATCGTGAAATTGGCGCTGGATTCTCTTCTTTAAGGAGCAAATATTTTGTACACTATTTTGCCGGATAAATTCAATAATGTAATCTCTGTAATAAAAATAGTAAAAAAAAATGCAACATGAAGACTTCAGATAACAATCTAAGATCTTTAAGAAAAATATCATGTGCATGGTACACAATTTCCTTGTAGTAATTAAATAAGTTCTTCATTATTTAATTTCTTTAAATATAATACAAAGCGATAACATTTGGTGGCAACAATCTGAATTCTGAAATAGCGCTTATCGTGAAATTGGCGCTGGATTGTCTTCTTTAAGGAGCAAATATTTTGTACACTATTTTGCCGGATAAATTCAATAATATAATCTCTGTAATAAAAATAGTAAAAAAAAAATGCAACATGAAGAATTCAGATAACAATCTAAGATCTTTAAGAAAAATATCATGTGCATGGTACACAATTTCCTTGTAGTAATTAAATAAGTTCTTCATTATTTAATTTCTTTAAATATAATACAAAGCGATAACATTTGGTGGCAACAGTCTGAATTGTGAAATAGCGCTTATCGTGAAATTGGCGCTGGATTCTCTTCTTTAAGGAGCAAATATTTTGTACACTATTTTGCCGGATAAATTCAATAACGTAATCTCTGTAATAAAAATAGTAAAAAAAAAATGCAACATGAAGACTTCAGATAACAATCTAAGATCTTTAAGAAAAATATCATGTGCATGGTACACAATTTCCTTGTAGTAATTAAATAAGTTCTTCATTATTTAATTTCTTTAAATATAATACAAAGCGATAACATTTGGTGGCAACAATCTGAATTCTGAAATAGCGCTTATCGTGAAATTGGCGCTGGATTGTCTTCTTTAAGGAGCAAATATTTTGTACACTATTTTGCCGGATAAATTCAATAATATAATCTCTGTAATAAAAATAGTAAAAAAAAAATGCAACATGAAGAATTCAGATAACAATCTAAGATCTTTAAGAAAAATATCATGTGCATGGTACACAATTTCCTTGTAGTAATTAAATAAGTTCTTCATTATTTAATTTCTTTAAATATAATACAAAGCGATAACATTTGGTGGCAACAGTCTGAATTGTGAAATAGCGCTTATCGTGAAATTGGCGCTGGATTCTCTTCTTTAAGGAGCAAATATTTTGTACACTATTTTGCCGGATAAATTCAATAATGTAATCTCTGTAATAAAAATAGTAAAAAAAAATGCAACATGAAGACTTCAGATAACAATCTAAGATCTTTAAGAAAAATATCATGTGCATGGTACACAATTTCCTTGTAATAATAAAATATGTTCTTCATTATTTAATTTCTTTAAATATAATACAAAGCGATAACATTTGGTGGCAACAGTCTGAATTGTGAAATAGCGCTTATCGTGAAATTGGCGCTGGATTCTCTTCTGTAAGGAGCAAATATTTTGTACAATATTTTGCCGGATAAATTCAATAATGTAATCTCTGTAATAAAAATAGTAAAAAAAAAATGCAACATGAAGACTTCAGATAACAATCTAAGATCTTTAAGAAAAATATCATGTGCATGGTACACAATTTCCTTGTAGTAATGAAATAAGTTCTTCATTATTTAATTTCTTTAAATATAATACAAAGCGATAACATTTGGTGGCAACAATCTGAATTCTGAAATAGCGCTTACCGTGAAATTGGCGCTGGATTGTCTTCTTTAAGGAGCAAATATTTTGTACACTATTTTGCCGGATAAATTCAATAATGTAATCTCTGTAATAAAAATAGTAAAAGAAAAATGCAACATGAAGACTTCAGATAACAATCTAAGATCTTTAAGAAAAATATCATGTGCATGGTACACAATTTCCTTGTAGTAATTAAATAAGTTCTTCATTATTTAAATTCTTTAAATATAATACAAAGCGATAACATTTGGTGGCAACAATTTGAATTGTGAAATAGCGCTTATCCTGAAATTGGCGCTGGATTCTCTTCTTTAAGGAGCAAATATTTTGTACACTATTTTGCCGGATAAATTCAATAATGTAATGTCTGTAATAAAAATAGTAAAAAAAAATGCAGCATGAAGACTTCAGATAACAATCTAAGATCTTTAAGAAAAATATCATGTGCATGGTACACAATTTCCTTGTAATAATTAAATATGTTCTTCATTATTTAATTTCTTTAAATATAATACAAAGCGATAACATTTGGTGGCAACAGTCTGAATTGTGAAATAGCGCTTATCGTGAAATTGGCGCTGGATTCTCTTCTGAAAGGAGCAAATATTTTGTACAATATTTTGCCGGATAAATTCAATAATGTAATCTCTGTAATAAAAATAGTAAAAAAAAAATGCAACATGAAGACTTCAGATAACAATCTAAGGTCTTTAAGAAAAATATCATGTGCATGGTACACAATTTCCTTGTAGTAATTAAATAAGTTCTTCATTATTTAATTTCTTTAAATATAATACAAAGCGATAACATTTGGTGGCAACAATCTGAATTCTGAAATAGCGCTTATCGTGAAATTGGCGCTGGATTCTCTTCTGTAAGGAGCAAATATTTTGTACAATATTTTGCCGGATAAATTCAATAATGTAATCTCTGTAATAAAAATAGTAAAAAAAAATGCAACATGAAGACTTCAGATAACAATCTAAGATCTTTAAGAAAAATATCATGTGCATGGTACACAATTTCCTTGTAGTAATTAAATAAGTTCTTCATTATTTAATTTCTTTAAATATAATACAAAGCGATAACATTTGGTGGCAACAATCTGAATTCTGAAATAGCGCTTATCGTGAAATTGGCGCTGGATTGTCTTCTTTAAGGAGCAAATATTTTGTACACTATTTTGCCGGATAAATTCAATAATGTAATCTCTGTAATAAAAATAGTAAAAAAAAAATGCAACATGAAGACTTCAGATAACAATCTAAGATCTTTAAGAAAAATATCATGTGCATGGTACACAATTTCCTTGTAGTAATTAAATAAGTTCTTCATTATTTAAATTCTTTAAATATAATACAAAGCGATAACATTTGGTGGCAACAATTTGAATTGTGAAATAGCGCTTATCCTGAAATTGGCGCTGGATTCTCTTCTTTAAGGAGCAAATATTTTGTACACTATTTTGCCGGATAAATTCAATAATGTAATGTCTGTAATAAAAATAGTAAAAAAAAATGCAGCATGAAGACTTCAGATAACAATCTAAGATCTTTAAGAAAAATATCATGTGCATGGTACACAATTTCCTTGTAATAATTAAATAAGTTCTTCATTATTTAATTTCTTTAAATATAATACAAAGCGATAACATTTGGTGGCAACAGTCTGAATTGTGAAATAGCGCTTATCGTGAAATTGGCGCTGGATTCTCTTCTTTAAGGAGCAGATATTTTGTACACTATTTTGCCGGATAAATTCAATAATGTAATCTGTGTAATAAAAATAGTAAAAAAAAAAATGCAACATGAAGACTTCAGATAACAATCTAAGATCTTTAAGAAAAATATCATGTGCATGGTACACAATTTCCTTGTAATAATTAAATATGTTCTTCATTATTTAATTTCTTTAAATATAATACAAAGCGATAACATTTGGTGGCAACAGTCTGAATTGTGAAATAGCGCTTATCGTGAAATTGGCGCTGGATTCTCTTCTTTAAGGAGCAAATATTTTGTACACTATTTTGCCGGATAAATTCAATAATGTAATATCTGTAATAAAAATAGTAAAAAAAAAATGCAACATGAAGACTTCAGATAACAATCTAAGATCTTTAAGAAAAATATCATGAGCATGGTACACAATTTCGTTGTAGTAATTAAATAAGTTCTTCATTATTTAATTTCTTTAAATATAATACAAAGCGATAACATTTGGTGGCAACAGTCTGAATTGTGAAATAGCGCTTATCGTGAAATTGGCGCTGGATTCTCTTCTTTAAGGAGCAAATATTTTGTACACTATTTTGCCGGATAAATTCAATAATGTAATCTCTGTAATAAAAATAGTAAAAAAAAATGCAACATGAAGACTTCAGATAACAATCTAAGATCTTTAAGAAAAATATCATGTGCATGGTACACAATTTCCTTGTAATAATTAAATATGTTCTTCATTATTTAATTTCTTTAAATATAATACAAAGCGATAACATTTGGTGGCAACAGTCTGAATTGTGAAATAGCGCTTATCGTGAAATTGGCGCTGGATTCTCTTCTGTAAGGAGCAAATATTTTGTACAATATTTTGCCGGATAAATTCAATAATGTAATCTCTGTAATAAAAATAGTAAAAAAAAAATGCAACATGAAGACTTCAGATAACAATCTAAGATCTTTAAGAAAAATATCATGTGCATGGTACACAATTTCCTTGTAGTAATTAAATAAGTTCTTCATTATTTAATTTCTTTAAATATAATACAAAGCGATAACATTTGGTGGCAACAATCTGAATTCTGAAATAGCGCTTATCGTGAAATTGGCGCTGGATTGTCTTCTTTAAGGAGCAAATATTTTGTACACTATTTTGCCGGATAAATTCAATAATGTAATCTCTGTAATAAAAATAGTAAAAAAAAAATGCAACATGAAGACTTCAGATAACAATCTAAGATCTTTAAGAAAAATATCATGTGCATGGTACACAATTTCCTTGTAGTAATTAAATAAGTTCTTCATTATTTAAATTCTTTAAATATAATACAAAGCGATAACATTTGGTGGCAACAATTTGAATTGTGAAATAGCGCTTATCCTGAAATTGGCGCTGGATTCTCTTCTTTAAGGAGCAAATATTTTGTACACTATTTTGCCGGATAAATTCAATAATGTAATGTCTGTAATAAAAATAGTAAAAAAAAATGCAGCATGAAGACTTCAGATAACAATCTAAGATCTTTAAGAAAAATATCATGTGCATGGTACACAATTTCCTTGTAATAATTAAATAAGTTCTTCATTATTTAATTTCTTTAAATATAATACAAAGCGATAACATTTGGTGGCAACAGTCTGAATTGTGAAATAGCGCTTATCGTGAAATTGGCGCTGGATTCTCTTCTTTAAGGAGCAGATATTTTGTACACTATTTTGCCGGATAAATTCAATAATGTAATCTGTGTAATAAAAATAGTAAAAAAAAAAATGCAACATGAAGACTTCAGATAACAATCTAAGGTCTTTAAGAAAAATATCATGTGCATGGTACACAATTTCCTTGTAATAATTAAATATGTTCTTCATTATTTAATTTCTTTAAATATAATACAAAGCGATAACATTTGGTGGAAACAGTCTGAATTGTGAAATAGCGCTTATCGTGAAATTGGCGCTGGATTCTCTTCTTTAAGGAGCAAATATTTTGTACACTATTTTGCCGGATAAATTCAATAATGTAATCTCTGTAATAAAAATAGTAAAAAAAAAATGCAACATGAAGACTTCAGATAACAATCTAAGATCTTTAAGAAAAATATCATGTGCATGGTACACAATTTCCTTGTAGTAATTAAATAAGTTCTTCATTATTTAATTTCTTTAAATATAATACAAAGCGATAACATTTGGTGGCAACAATCTGAATTGTGAAATAACGCTTATCGTGAAATTGGCGCTGGATTCTCTTCTTTAAGGAGCAAATATTTTGTACACTATTTTGCCGGATAAATTCAATAATGTAATCTCTGTAATAAAAAGATTAAAAAAAAATGCAACATGAACACTTCAGATAACAATCTAAGATCTTTAAGAAAAATATCATGAGCATGGTACACAATTTCGTTGTAGTAATTAAATAAGTTCTTCATTATTTAATTTCTTTAAATATAATACAAAGCGATAACATTTGGTGGCAACAGTCTGAATTGTGAAATAGCGCTTATCGTGAAATTGGCGCTGGATTCTCTTCTTTAAGGAGCAAATATTTTGTACAATATTTTGCCGGATAAATTCAATAATGTAATCTCTGTAATAAAAATAGTAAAAGAAAAATGCAACATGAAGACTTCAGATAACAATCTAAGATCTTTAAGAAAAATATCATGTGCATGGTACACAATTTCCTTGTAGTAATTAAATAAGTTCTTCATTATTTAAATTCTTTAAATATAATACAAAGCGATAACATTTGGTGGCAACAATTTGAATTGTGAAATAGCGCTTATCCTGAAATTGGCGCTGGATTCTCTTCTTTAAGGAGCAAATATTTTGTACACTATTTTGCCGGATAAATTCAATAATGTAATGTCTGTAATAAAAATAGTAAAAAAAAATGCAGCATGAAGACTTCAGATAACAATCTAAGATCTTTAAGAAAAATATCATGTGCATGGTACACAATTTCCTTGTAATAATTAAATATGTTCTTCATTATTTAATTTCTTTAAATATAATACAAAGCGATAACATTTGGTGGCAACAGTCTGAATTGTGAAATAGCGCTTATCGTGAAATTGGCGCTGGATTCTCTTCTGTAAGGAGCAAATATTTTGTACAATATTTTGCCGGATAAATTCAATAATGTAATCTCTGTAATAAAAATAGTAAAAAAAAAATGCAACATGAAGACTTCAGATAACAATCTAAGGTCTTTAAGAAAAATATCATGTGCATGGTACACAATTTCCTTGTAGTAATTAAATAAGTTCTTCATTATTTAATTTCTTTAAATATAATACAAAGCGATAACATTTGGTGGCAACAATCTGAATTCTGAAATAGCGCTTATCGTGAAATTGGCGCTGGATTCTCTTCTGTAAGGAGCAAATATTTTGTACAATATTTTGCCGGATAAATTCAATAATGTAATCTCTGTAATAAAAATAGTAAAAAAAAATGCAACATGAAGACTTCAGATAACAATCTAAGATCTTTAAGAAAAATATCATGTGCATGGTACACAATTTCCTTGTAGTAATTAAATAAGTTCTTCATTATTTAATTTCTTTAAATATAATACAAAGCGATAACATTTGGTGGCAACAATCTGAATTCTGAAATAGCGCTTATCGTGAAATTGGCGCTGGATTGTCTTCTTTAAGGAGCAAATATTTTGTACACTATTTTGCCGGATAAATTCAATAATGTAATCTCTGTAATAAAAATAGTAAAAAAAAAATGCAACATGAAGACTTCAGATAACAATCTAAGATCTTTAAGAAAAATATCATGTGCATGGTACACAATTTCCTTGTAGTAATTAAATAAGTTCTTCATTATTTAAATTCTTTAAATATAATACAAAGCGATAACATTTGGTGGCAACAATTTGAATTGTGAAATAGCGCTTATCCTGAAATTGGCGCTGGATTCTCTTCTTTAAGGAGCAAATATTTTGTACACTATTTTGCCGGATAAATTCAATAATGTAATGTCTGTAATAAAAATAGTAAAAAAAAATGCAGCATGAAGACTTCAGATAACAATCTAAGATCTTTAAGAAAAATATCATGTGCATGGTACACAATTTCCTTGTAATAATTAAATAAGTTCTTCATTATTTAATTTCTTTAAATATAATACAAAGCGATAACATTTGGTGGCAACAGTCTGAATTGTGAAATAGCGCTTATCGTGAAATTGGCGCTGGATTCTCTTCTTTAAGGAGCAGATATTTTGTACACTATTTTGCCGGATAAATTCAATAATGTAATCTGTGTAATAAAAATAGTAAAAAAAAAAAATGCAACATGAAGACTTCAGATAACAATCTAAGATCTTTAAGAAAAATATCATGTGCATGGTACACAATTTCCTTGTAATAATTAAATATGTTCTTCATTATTTAATTTCTTTAAATATAATACAAAGCGATAACATTTGGTGGCAACAGTCTGAATTGTGAAATAGCGCTTATCGTGAAATTGGCGCTGGATTCTCTTCTTTAAGGAGCAAATATTTTGTACACTATTTTGCCGGATAAATTCAATAATGTAATCTCTGTAATAAAAATAGTAAAAAAAAAATGCAACATGAAGACTTCAGATAACAATCTAAGATCTTTAAGAAAAATATCATGAGCATGGTACACAATTTCGTTGTAGTAATTAAATAAGTTCTTCATTATTTAATTTCTTTAAATATAATACAAAGCGATAACATTTGGTGGCAACAGTCTGAATTGTGAAATAGCGCTTATCGTGAAATTGGCGCTGGATTCTCTTCTTTAAGGAGCAAATATTTTGTACACTATTTTGCCGGATAAATTCAATAATGTAATCTCTGTAATAAAAATAGTAAAAAAAAATGCAACATGAAGACTTCAGATAACAATCTAAGATCTTTAAGAAAAATATCATGTGCATGGTACACAATTTCCTTGTAATAATTAAATATGTTCTTCATTATTTAATTTCTTTAAATATAATACAAAGCGATAACATTTGGTGGCAACAGTCTGAATTGTGAAATAGCGCTTATCGTGAAATTGGCGCTGGATTCTCTTCTGTAAGGAGCAAATATTTTGTACAATATTTTGCCGGATAAATTCAATAATGTAATCTCTGTAATAAAAATAGTAAAAAAAAAATGCAACATGAAGACTTCAGATAACAATCTAAGATCTTTAAGAAAAATATCATGTGCATGGTACACAATTTCCTTGTAGTAATTAAATAAGTTCTTCATTATTTAATTTCTTTAAATATAATACAAAGCGATAACATTTGGTGGCAACAATCTGAATTCTGAAATAGCGCTTATCGTGAAATTGGCGCTGGATTGTCTTCTTTAAGGAGCAAATATTTTGTACACTATTTTGCCGGATAAATTCAATAATGTAATCTCTGTAATAAAAATAGTAAAAAAAAAATGCAACATGAAGACTTCAGATAACAATCTAAGATCTTTAAGAAAAATATCATGTGCATGGTACACAATTTCCTTGTAGTAATTAAATAAGTTCTTCATTATTTAAATTCTTTAAATATAATACAAAGCGATAACATTTGGTGGCAACAATTTGAATTGTGAAATAGCGCTTATCCTGAAATTGGCGCTGGATTCTCTTCTTTAAGGAGCAAATATTTTGTACACTATTTTGCCGGATAAATTCAATAATGTAATGTCTGTAATAAAAATAGTAAAAAAAAATGCAGCATGAAGACTTCAGATAACAATCTAAGATCTTTAAGAAAAATATCATGTGCATGGTACACAATTTCCTTGTAATAATTAAATAAGTTCTTCATTATTTAATTTCTTTAAATATAATACAAAGCGATAACATTTGGTGGCAACAGTCTGAATTGTGAAATAGCGCTTATCGTGAAATTGGCGCTGGATTCTCTTCTTTAAGGAGCAGATATTTTGTACACTATTTTGCCGGATAAATTCAATAATGTAATCTGTGTAATAAAAATAGTAAAAAAAAAAATGCAACATGAAGACTTCAGATAACAATCTAAGGTCTTTAAGAAAAATATCATGTGCATGGTACACAATTTCCTTGTAATAATTAAATATGTTCTTCATTATTTAATTTCTTTAAATATAATACAAAGCGATAACATTTGGTGGCAACAGTCTGAATTGTGAAATAGCGCTTATCGTGAAATTGGCGCTGGATTCTCTTCTTTAAGGAGCAAATATTTTGTACACTATTTTGCCGGATAAATTCAATAATGTAATCTCTGTAATAAAAATAGTAAAAAAAAAATGCAACATGAAGACTTCAGATAACAATCTAAGATCTTTAAGAAAAATATCATGTGCATGGTACACAATTTCCTTGTAGTAATTAAATAAGTTCTTCATTATTTAATTTCTTTAAATATAATACAAAGCGATAACATTTGGTGGCAACAATCTGAATTGTGAAATAACGCTTATCGTGAAATTGGCGCTGGATTCTCTTCTTTAAGGAGCAAATATTTTGTACACTATTTTGCCGGATAAATTCAATAATGTAATCTCTGTAATAAAAAGATTAAAAAAAAATGCAACATGAACACTTCAGATAACAATCTAAGATCTTTAAGAAAAATATCATGAGCATGGTACACAATTTCGTTGTAGTAATTAAATAAGTTCTTCATTATTTAATTTCTTTAAATATAATACAAAGCGATAACATTTGGTGGCAACAGTCTGAATTGTGAAATAGCGCTTATCGTGAAATTGGCGCTGGATTCTCTTCTTTAAGGAGCAAATATTTTGTACAATATTTTGCCGGATAAATTCAATAATGTAATCTCTGTAATAAAAATAGTAAAAAAAAAATGCAACATGAAGACTTCAGATAACAATCTAAGATCTTTAAGAAAAATATCATGTGCATGGTACACAATTTCCTTGTAGTAATTAAATAAGTTCTTCATTATTTAATTTCTTTAAATATAATACAAAGCGATAACATTTGGTGGCAACAATCTGAATTCTGAAATAGCGCTTATCGTGAAATTGGCGCTGGATTGTCTTCTTTAAGGAGCAAATATTTTGTACACTATTTTGCCGGATAAATTCAATAATGTAATCTCTGTAATAAAAATAGTAAAAAAAAAATGCAACATGAAGACTTCAGATAACAATCTAAGATCTTTAAGAAAAATATCATGTGCATGGTACACAATTTCCTTGTAGTAATTAAATAAGTTCTTCATTATTTAAATTCTTTAAATATAATACAAAGCGATAACATTTGGTGGCAACAGTCTGAATTGTGAAATAGCGCTTATCGTGAAATTGGCGCTGGATTCTCTTCTTTAAGGAGCAGATATTTTGTACACTATTTTGCCGGATAAATTCAATAATGTAATCTGTGTAATAAAAATAGTAAAAAAAAAAAATGCAACATGAAGACTTCAGATAACAATCTAAGATCTTTAAGAAAAATATCATGTGCATGGTACACAATTTCCTTGTAATAATTAAATATGTTCTTCATTATTTAATTTCTTTAAATATAATACAAAGCGATAACATTTGGTGGCAACAGTCTGAATTGTGAAATAGCGCTTATCGTGAAATTGGCGCTGGATTCTCTTCTTTAAGGAGCAAATATTTTGTACACTATTTTGCCGGATAAATTCAATAATGTAATCTCTGTAATAAAAATAGTAAAAAAAAAATGCAACATGAAGACTTCAGATAACAATCTAAGATCTTTAAGAAAAATATCATGAGCATGGTACACAATTTCGTTGTAGTAATTAAATAAGTTCTTCATTATTTAATTTCTTTAAATATAATACAAAGCGATAACATTTGGTGGCAACAGTCTGAATTGTGAAATAGCGCTTATCGTGAAATTGGCGCTGGATTCTCTTCTTTAAGGAGCAAATATTTTGTACACTATTTTGCCGGATAAATTCAATAATGTAATCTCTGTAATAAAAATAGTAAAAAAAAATGCAACATGAAGACTTCAGATAACAATCTAAGATCTTTAAGAAAAATATCATGTGCATGGTACACAATTTCCTTGTAATAATTAAATATGTTCTTCATTATTTAATTTCTTTAAATATAATACAAAGCGATAACATTTGGTGGCAACAGTCTGAATTGTGAAATAGCGCTTATCGTGAAATTGGCGCTGGATTCTCTTCTGTAAGGAGCAAATATTTTGTACAATATTTTGCCGGATAAATTCAATAATGTAATCTCTGTAATAAAAATAGTAAAAAAAAAATGCAACATGAAGACTTCAGATAACAATCTAAGATCTTTAAGAAAAATATCATGTGCATGGTACACAATTTCCTTGTAGTAATTAAATAAGTTCTTCATTATTTAATTTCTTTAAATATAATACAAAGCGATAACATTTGGTGGCAACAATCTGAATTCTGAAATAGCGCTTATCGTGAAATTGGCGCTGGATTGTCTTCTTTAAGGAGCAAATATTTTGTACACTATTTTGCCGGATAAATTCAATAATGTATTCTCTGTAATAAAAATAGTAAAAAAAAAATGCAACATGAAGACTTCAGATAACAATCTAAGATCTTTAAGAAAAATATCATGTGCATGGTACACAATTTCCTTGTAGTAATTAAATAAGTTCTTCATTATTTAAATTCTTTAAATATAATACAAAGCGATAACATTTGGTGGCAACAATTTGAATTGTGAAATAGCGCTTATCCTGAAATTGGCGCTGGATTCTCTTCTTTAAGGAGCAAATATTTTGTACACTATTTTGCCGGATAAATTCAATAATGTAATGTCTGTAATAAAAATAGTAAAAAAAAATGCAGCATGAAGACTTCAGATAACAATCTAAGATCTTTAAGAAAAATATCATGTGCATGGTACACAATTTCCTTGTAATAATTAAATAAGTTCTTCATTATTTAATTTCTTTAAATATAATACAAAGCGATAACATTTGGTGGCAACAGTCTGAATTGTGAAATAGCGCTTATCGTGAAATTGGCGCTGGATTCTCTTCTTTAAGGAGCAGATATTTTGTACACTATTTTGCCGGATAAATTCAATAATGTAATCTGTGTAATAAAAATAGTAAAAAAAAAAATGCAACATGAAGACTTCAGATAACAATCTAAGATCTTTAAGAAAAATATCATGTGCATGGTACACAATTTCCTTGTAATAATTAAATATGTTCTTCATTATTTAATTTCTTTAAATATAATACAAAGCGATAACATTTGGTGGCAACAGTCTGAATTGTGAAATAGCGCTTATCGTGAAATTGGCGCTGGATTCTCTTCTTTAAGGAGCAAATATTTTGTACACTATTTTGCCGGATAAATTCAATAATGTAATCTGTGTAATAAAAATAGTAAAAAAAAAAATGCAACATGAAGACTTCAGATAACAATCTAAGATCTTTAAGAAAAATATCATGTGCATGGTACACAATTTCCTTGTAATAATTAAATATGTTCTTCATTATTTAATTTCTTTAAATATAATACAAAGCGATAACATTTGGTGGCAACAGTCTGAATTGTGAAATAGCGCTTATCGTGAAATTGGCGCTGGATTCTCTTCTTTAAGGAGCAAATATTTTGTACACTATTTTGCCGGATAAATTCAATAATGTAATCTCTGTAATAAAAATAGTAAAAAAAAAATGCAACATGAAGACTTCAGATAACAATCTAAGATCTTTAAGAAAAATATCATGTGCATGGTACACAATTTCCTTGTAGTAATTAAATAAGTTCTTCATTATTTAATTTCTTTAAATATAATACAAAGCGATAACATTTGGTGGCAACAATCTGAATTGTGAAATAACGCTTATCGTGAAATTGGCGCTGGATTCTCTTCTTTAAGGAGCAAATATTTTGTACACTATTTTGCCGGATAAATTCAATAATGTAATCTCTGTAATAAAAAGATTAAAAAAAAATGCAACATGAACACTTCAGATAACAATCTAAGATCTTTAAGAAAAATATCATGAGCATGGTACACAATTTCGTTGTAGTAATTAAATAAGTTCTTCATTATTTAATTTCTTTAAATATAATACAAAGCGATAACATTTGGTGGCAACAGTCTGAATTGTGAAATAGCGCTTATCGTGAAATTGGCGCTGGATTCTCTTCTTTAAGGAGCAAATATTTTGTACACTATTTTGCCGGATAAATTCAATAATGTAATCTCTGTAATAAAAATAGTAAAAAAAAATGCAACATGAAGACTTCAGATAACAATCTAAGATCTTTAAGAAAAATATCATGTGCATGGTACACAATTTCCTTGTAATAATTAAATATGTTCTTCATTATTTAATTTCTTTAAATATAATACAAAGCGATAACATTTGGTGGCAACAGTCTGAATTGTGAAATAGCGCTTATCGTGAAATTGGCGCTGGATTCTCTTCTGTAAGGAGCAAATATTTTGTACAATATTTTGCCGGATAAATTCAATAATGTAATCTCTGTAATAAAAATAGTAAAAAAAATGCAACATGAAGACTTCAGATAACAATCTAAGATCTTTAAGAAAAATATCATGTGCATGGTACACAATTTCCTTGTAGTAATTAAATAAGTTCTTCATTATTTAATTTCTTTAAATATAATACAAAGCGATAACATTTGGTGGCAACAATCTGAATTCTGAAATAGCGCTTATCGTGAAATTGGCGCTGGATTGTCTTCTTTAAGGAGCAAATATTTTGTACACTATTTTGCCGGATAAATTCAATAATATAATCTCTGTAATAAAAATAGTAAAAAAAAAATGCAACATGAAGAATTCAGATAACAATCTAAGATCTTTAAGAAAAATATCATGTGCATGGTACACAATTTCCTTGTGATAATTAAATAAGTTCTTCATTATTTAATTTCTTTAAATATAATACAAAGCGATAACATTTGGTGGCAACAATCTGAATTGTGAAATAGCGCTTATCGTGAAATTGGCGCTGGATTCTCTTCTTTAAGGAGCAAATATTTTGTACACTATTTTGCCGGATAAATTCAATAATGTAATCTCTGTAATAAAAATAGTAAAAAAAAATGCAACATGAAGACTTCAGATAACAATCTAAGATCTTTAAGAAAAATATCATGAGCATGGTACACAATTTCGTTGTAATAATTAAATAAGTTCTTCATTATTTAATTTCTTTAAATATAATACAAAGCGATAACATTTGGTGGCAACAGTCTGAATTGTGAAATAGCGCTTATCGTGAAATTGGTGCTGGATTTACTTCTTTAAGGAGCAGATATTTTGTACACTATTTTGCCGGATAAATTCAATAATGTAATCTCTGTAATAAAAACAGTAAAAAAAAATGCAACATGAAGACTTCAGATAACAATCTAAGATCTTTAAGAAAAATATTATGTGCATGGTACACAATTTCCTTGTAATAATTAAATATGTTCTTCATTATTTAATTTCTTTAAATATAATACAAAGCGATAACATTTGGTGGCAACAGTCTGAATTGTGAAATAGCGCTTATCTTGAAATTGGCGCTGGATTCTCTTCTTTAAGGAGCAAATATTTTGTACACTATTTTGCCGGATAAATTCAATAATGTAATCTCTGTAATAAAAATAGTAAAAAAAAATGCAACATGAAGACTTCAGATAACAATCTAAGATCTTTAAGAAAAATATCATGTGCATGGTACACAATTTCCTTGTAGTAATTAAATAAGTTCTTCATTATTTAAATTCTTTAAATATAATACAAAGCGATAACATTTGGTGGCAACAATTTGAATTGTGAAATAGCGCTTATCCTGAAATTGGCGCTGGATTCTCTTCTTTAAGGAGCAAATATTTTGTACACTATTTTGCCGGATAAATTCAATAATGTAATGTCTGTAATAAAAATAGTAAAAAAAAATGCAGCATGAAGACTTCAGATAACAATCTAAGATCTTTAAGAAAAATATCATGAGCATGGTACACAATTTCCTTGTAATAATTAAATAAGTTCTTCATTATTTAATTTCTTTAAATATAATACAAAGCGATAACATTTGGTGGCAACAGTCTGAATTGTGAAATAGCGCTTATCCTGAAATTGGCGCTGGATTCTCTTCTTTAGGGAGCAAATATTTTGTACACTATTTTGCCGGATAAATTCAATAATGTAATCTCTGTAATAAAAATAGTAAAAAAAAATGCAACATGAAGACTTCAGATAACAATCTAAGATCTTTAAGAAAAATATCATGTGCATGGTACACAATTTCCTTGTAGTAATTAAATAAGTTCTTCATTATTTAATTTCTTTAAATATAATACAAAGCGATAACATTTGGTGGCAACAATCTGAATTGTGAAATAACGCTTATCGTGAAATTGGCGCTGGATTCTCTTCTTTAAGGAGCAAATATTTTGTACACTATTTTGCCGGGTAAATTCAATAATGTAATGTCTGTAATAAAAATAGTAAAAAAAATGCAACATGAGGACTTCAGATAACAATCTAAGATCTTTAAGAAAAATATCATGTGCATGGTACACAATTTCCTTGTGATAATGAAATAAGTTCTTCATTATTTAATTTCTTTAAATATAATACAAAGCGATAACATTTGGTGGCAACAATCTGGATTGTGAAATAGCGCTTATCGTGAAATTGGCGCTGGATTCTCTTCTTTAAGGAGCAAATATTTTGTACACTATTTTGCCGGATAAATTCAATAATGTAATCTCTGTAATAAAAATAGTAAAAAAAAATGCAACATGAAGACTTCAGATAACAATCTAAGATCTTTAAGAAAAATATCATGAGCATGGTACACAATTTCGTTGTAATAATTAAATAAGTTCTTCATTATTTAATTTCTTTAAATATAATACAAAGCGATAACATTTGGTGGCAACAGTCTGAATTGTGAAATAGCGCTTATCGTGAAATTGGTGCTGGATTCACTTCTTTAAGGAGCAGATATTTTGTACACTATTTTGCAGGATAAATTCAATAATGTAATCTCTGTAATAAAAACAGTAAAAAAAAAATGCAACATGAAGACTTCAGATAACAATCTAAGATCTTTAAGAAAAATATTATGTGCATGGTACACAATTTCCTTGTAATAATTAAATATGTTCTTCATTATTTAATTTCTTTAAATATAATACAAAGCGATAACATTTGGTGGCAACAGTCTGAATTGTGAAATAGCGCTTATCTTGAAATTGGCGCTGGATTCTCTTCTTTAAGGAGCAAATATTTTGTACACTATTTTGCCGGATAAATTCAATAATGTAATCTCTGTAATAAAAATAGTAAAAAAAAAATGCAACATGAAGGCTTCAGATAACAATCTAAGATCTTTAAGAAAAATATCATGTGCATGGTACACAATTTCCTTGTAGTAATTAAATAAGTTCTTCATTATTTAAATTCTTTAAATATAATACAAAGCGATAACATTTGGTGGCAACAATCTGAATTGTGAAATAGCGCTTATCGTGAAATTGGCGCTGGATTCTCTTCTTTAAGGAGCAAATATTTTGTACACTATTTTGCCGGATAAATTCAATAATGTAATCTCTGTAATAAAAATAGTAAAAAAAAATGCAACATGAAGACTTCAGATAACAATCTAAGATCTTTAAGAAAAATATCATGAGCATGGTACACAATTTCGTTGTAATAATTAAATAAGTTCTTCATTATTTAATTTCTTTAAATATAATACAAAGCGATAACATTTGGTGGCAACAGTCTGAATTGTGAAATAGCGCTTATCGTGAAATTGGTGCTGGATTTACTTCTTTAAGGAGCAGATATTTTGTACACTATTTTGCCGGATAAATTCAATAATGTAATCTCTGTAATAAAAACAGTAAAAAAAAATGCAACATGAAGACTTCAGATAACAATCTAAGATCTTTAAGAAAAATATTATGTGCATGGTACACAATTTCCTTGTAATAATTAAATATGTTCTTCATTATTTAATTTCTTTAAATATAATACAAAGCGATAACATTTGGTGGCAACAGTCTGAATTGTGAAATAGCGCTTATCTTGAAATTGGCGCTGGATTCTCTTCTTTAAGGAGCAAATATTTTGTACACTATTTTGCCGGATAAATTCAATAATGTAATCTCTGTAATAAAAATAGTAAAAAAAAATGCAACATGAAGACTTCAGATAACAATCTAAGATCTTTAAGAAAAATATCATGTGCATGGTACACAATTTCCTTGTAGTAATTAAATAAGTTCTTCATTATTTAAATTCTTTAAATATAATACAAAGCGATAACATTTGGTGGCAACAATTTGAATTGTGAAATAGCGCTTATCCTGAAATTGGCGCTGGATTCTCTTCTTTAAGGAGCAAATATTTTGTACACTATTTTGCCGGATAAATTCAATAATGTAATGTCTGTAATAAAAATAGTAAAAAAAAATGCAGCATGAAGACTTCAGATAACAATCTAAGATCTTTAAGAAAAATATCATGAGCATGGTACACAATTTCCTTGTAATAATTAAATAAGTTCTTCATTATTTAATTTCTTTAAATATAATACAAAGCGATAACATTTGGTGGCAACAGTCTGAATTGTGAAATAGCGCTTATCCTGAAATTGGCGCTGGATTCTCTTCTTTAGGGAGCAAATATTTTGTACACTATTTTGCCGGATAAATTCAATAATGTAATCTCTGTAATAAAAATAGTAAAAAAAAATGCAACATGAAGACTTCAGATAACAATCTAAGATCTTTAAGAAAAATATCATGTGCATGGTACACAATTTCCTTGTAGTAATTAAATAAGTTCTTCATTATTTAATTTCTTTAAATATAATACAAAGCGATAACATTTGGTGGCAACAATCTGAATTGTGAAATAACGCTTATCGTGAAATTGGCGCTGGATTCTCTTCTTTAAGGAGCAAATATTTTGTACACTATTTTGCCGGGTAAATTCAATAATGTAATGTCTGTAATAAAAATAGTAAAAAAAATGCAACATGAGGACTTCAGATAACAATCTAAGATCTTTAAGAAAAATATCATGTGCATGGTACACAATTTCCTTGTGATAATGAAATAAGTTCTTCATTATTTAATTTCTTTAAATATAATACAAAGCGATAACATTTGGTGGCAACAATCTGGATTGTGAAATAGCGCTTATCGTGAAATTGGCGCTGGATTCTCTTCTTTAAGGAGCAAATATTTTGTACACTATTTTGCCGGATAAATTCAATAATGTAATCTCTGTAATAAAAATAGTAAAAAAAAATGCAACATGAAGACTTCAGATAACAATCTAAGATCTTTAAGAAAAATATCATGAGCATGGTACACAATTTCGTTGTAATAATTAAATAAGTTCTTCATTATTTAATTTCTTTAAATATAATACAAAGCGATAACATTTGGTGGCAACAGTCTGAATTGTGAAATAGCGCTTATCGTGAAATTGGTGCTGGATTCACTTCTTTAAGGAGCAGATATTTTGTACACTATTTTGCAGGATAAATTCAATAATGTAATCTCTGTAATAAAAACAGTAAAAAAAAAATGCAACATGAAGACTTCAGATAACAATCTAAGATCTTTAAGAAAAATATTATGTGCATGGTACACAATTTCCTTGTAATAATTAAATATGTTCTTCATTATTTAATTTCTTTAAATATAATACAAAGCGATAACATTTGGTGGCAACAGTCTGAATTGTGAAATAGCGCTTATCTTGAAATTGGCGCTGGATTCTCTTCTTTAAGGAGCAAATATTTTGTACACTATTTTGCCGGATAAATTCAATAATGTAATCTCTGTAATAAAAATAGTAAAAAAAAAATGCAACATGAAGGCTTCAGATAACAATCTAAGATCTTTAAGAAAAATATCATGTGCATGGTACACAATTTCCTTGTAGTAATTAAATAAGTTCTTCATTATTTAAATTCTTTAAATATAATACAAAGCGATAACATTTGGTGGCAACAATTTGAATTGTGAAATAGCGCTTATCCTGAAATTGGCGCTGGATTCTCTTCTGTAAGGAGCAAATATTTTGTACAATATTTTGCCGGATAAATTCAATAATGTAATCTCTGTAATAAAAATAGTAAAAAAAAAATGCAACATGAAGACTTCAGATAACAATCTAAGATCTTTAAGAAAAATATCATGTGCATGGTACACAATTTCCTTGTAGTAATTAAATAAGTTCTTCATTATTTAAATTCTTTAAATATAATACAAAGCGATAACATTTGGTGGCAACAATTTGAATTGTGAAATAGCGCTTATCCTGAAATTGGCGCTGGATTCTCTTCTTTAAGGAGCAAATATTTTGTACACTATTTTGCCGGATAAATTCAATAATGTAATGTCTGTAATAAAAATAGTAAAAAAAAATGCAGCATGAAGACTTCAGATAACAATCTAAGATCTTTAAGAAAAATATCATGAGCATGGTACACAATTTCCTTGTAATAATTAAATAAGTTCTTCATTATTTAATTTCTTTAAATATAATACAAAGCGATAACATTTGGTGGCAACAGTCTGAATTGTGAAATAGCGCTTATCCTGAAATTGGCGCTGGATTCTCTTCTTTAGGGAGCAAATATTTTGTACACTATTTTGCCGGATAAATTCAATAATGTAATCTCTGTAATAAAAATAGTAAAAAAAATGCAACATGAAGACTTCAGATAACAATCTAAGATCTTTAAGAAAAATATCATGTGCATGGTACACAATTTCCTGGTAGTAATTAAATAAGTTCTTCATTATTTAATTTCTTTAAATATAATACAAAGCGATAACATTTGGTGGCAACAATCTGAATTGTGAAATAGCGCTTATCGTTAAATTGGCGCTGGATTCTCTTCTTTAAGGAGCAAATATTTTGTACACTATTTTGCCGGATAAATTAAAAATAGTAAAAAAAAATGCAACATGAAGACTTCAGATAACAATCTTAGATCTTTAGGAAAAATATCATGTGCATGGTACACAATTTCCTTGTGATAACTAAATAAGTTCTTCATTATTTTATTTCTTTAAATATAATACAAAGCGATAACATTTGGTGGCAACAGTCTGAATTGTGAAATAGCGCTTATCGTGAAATTGGCGCTGGATTCTCTTCTTTAAGGAGCAAATATTTTGTACACGATTTTGCAGGATAAATTCAATAATGTAATCTCTGTAATAAAAATAGTAAAAAAAAAATGCAACATGAAGACTTCAGATAACAATCTAAGATCTTTAAGAAAAATATCATGTGCATGGTACACAATTTTCTTGTAGTAATTAAATAAGTTCTTCATTATTTAATTTCTTTAAATATAATACAAAGCGATAACATTTGGTGGCAACAATCTGAATTGTGAAATAACGCTTGTCGTGAAATTGGCGCTGGATTCTCTTCTTTAAGGAGCAAATATTTTGTACACTATTTTGCCGGATAAATTCAATAATGTAATGTCTGTAATAAAAATAGTAAAAAAAAAATGCAACATGAAGACTTCAGATAACAATCTAAGATCTTTAAGAAAAATATCATGAGCATGGTAGACAATTTCCTTGCAATAATTAAATAAGTTCTTCATTATTAATTTCTTTAAATATAATACAAAGCGATAACATTTGGTGGCAACAGTCTGAATTGTGAAATAGCGCTTATCGTGAAATTGGCGCTGGATTCTCTTCTTTAAGGAGCAAATATTTTGTACACTATTTTGCCGGATAAATTAAAAATAGTAAAAAAAAATGCAACATGAAGACTTCATATAACAATCCTAGATCTTTAGGAAAAATATCATGTGCATGGTACACAATTTCCTTGTGATAACTAAATAAGTTCTTCATTATTTTATTTCTTTAAATATAATACAAAGCGATAACATTTGGTGGCAACAGTCTGAATTGTGAAATAGCGCTTATCGTGAAATTGGCGCTGGATTCTCTTCTTTAAGGAGCAAATATTTTGTACACTGTTTTGCCGGATAAATTCAATAATGTAATCTCTGTAATAAAAATAGTAAAAAAAAAATGCAACATGAAGAATTCAGATAACAATCTAAGATCTTTAAGAAAAATATCATGTGCATGGTACACAATTTCCTTGTAATAATTAAATATGTTCTTCATTATTTAATTTCTTTTAATATAATACAAAGCGATAACATTTGGTGGCAACAGTCTGAATTGTGAAATAGCGCTTATCGTGAAATTGGCGCTGGATTCTCTTCTGTAAGGAGCAAATATTTTGTACAATATTTTGCCGGACAAATTCAATAACGTAATCTCTGTAATAAAAATAGTAAAAAAAAAATGCAACATGAAGACTTCAGATAACAATCTAAGATCTTTAAGAAAAATATCATGTGCATGGTACACAATTTCCTTGTAGTAATTAAATAAGTTCTTCATTATTTAATTTCTTTAAATATAATACAAAGCGATAACATTTGGTGGCAACAATCTGAATTCTGAAATAGCGCTTATCGTGAAATTGGCGCTGGATTGTCTTCTTTAAGGAGCAAATATTTTGTACACTATTTTGCCGGATAAATTCAATAATATAATCTCTGTAATAAAAATAGTAAAAAAAAAATGCAACATGAAGAATTCAGATAACAATCTAAGATCTTTAAGAAAAATATCATGTGCATGGTACACAATTTCCTTGTAGTAATTAAATAAGTTCTTCATTATTTAATTTCTTTAAATATAATACAAAGCGATAACATTTGGTGGCAACAATCTGAATTGTGAAATAACGCTTATCGTGAAATTGGCGCTGGATTCTCTTCGTTAAGGAGCAAATATTTTGTACACTTTTTTGCCGGGTAAATTCAATAATGTAATGTCTGTAATAAAAATAGTAAAAAAAATGCAACATGAGGACTTCAGATAACAATCTAAGATCTTTAAGAAAAATATCATGTGCATGGTACACAATTTCCTTGTGATAATTAAATAAGTTCTTCATTATTTAATTTCTTTAAATATAATACAAAGCGATAACATTTGGTGGCAACAATCTGAATTGTGAAATAGCGCTTATCGTGAAATTGGCGCTGGATTCTCTTCTTTAAGGAGCAAATATTTTGTACACTATTTTGCCGGATAAATTCAATAATGTAATCTCTGTAATAAAAATAGTAAAAAAAAATGCAACATGAAGACTTCAGATAACAATCTAAGATCTTTAAGAAAAATATCATGAGCATGGTACACAATTTCGTTGTAATAATTAAATAAGTTCTTCATTATTTAATTTCTTTAAATATAATACAAAGCGATAACATTTGGTGGCAACAGTCTGAATTGTGAAATAGAGCTTATCGTGAAATTGGTGCTGGATTCACTTCTTTAAGGAGCAGATATTTTGTACACTATTTTGCCGGGTAAATTCAATAATGTAATGTCTGTAATAAAAATAGTAAAAAAAATGCAACATGAAGACTTCAGATAACAATCTAAGATCTTTAAGAAAAATATCATGAGCATGGTACACAATTTCGTTGTAATAATTAAATAAGTTCTTCATTATTTAATTTCTTTAAATATAATACAAAGCGATAACATTTGGTGGCAACAGTCTGAATTGTGAAATAGCGCTTATCGTGAAATTGGCGCTGGATTCTCTTCGTTAAGGAGCAAATATTTTGTACACTATTTTGCCGGGTAAATTCAATAATGTAATGTCTGTAATAAAAATAGTAAAAAAAATGCAACATGAGGACTTCAGATAACAATCTAAGATCTTTAAGAAAAATATCATGTGCATGGTACACAATTTCCTTGTGATAATTAAATAAGTTCTTCATTATTTAATTTCTTTAAATATAATACAAAGCGATAACATTTGGTGGCAACAATCTGAATTGTGAAATAGCGCTTATGGTGAAATTGGCGCTGGATTCTCTTCTTTAAGGAGCAAATATTTTGTACACTATTTTGCCGGATAAATTCAATAATGTAATCTCTGTAATAAAAATAGTAAAAAAAAATGCAACATGAAGACTTCAGATAACAATCTAAGATCTTTAAGAAAAATATCATGAGCATGGTACACAATTTCGTTGTAATAATTAAATAAGTTCTTCATTATTTAATTTCTTTAAATATAATACAAAGCGATAACATTTGGTGGCAACAGTCTGAATTGTGAAATAGCGCTTATCGTGAAATTGGTGCTGGATTCACTTCTTTAAGGAGCAGATATTTTGTACACTATTTTGCCGGATAAATTCAATAATGTAATGTCTGTAATAAAAATAGTAAAAAAAAATGCAGCATGAAGACTTCAGATAACAATCTAAGATCTTTAAGAAAAATATCATGAGCATGGTACACAATTTAATTGTAATAATTAAATAAGTTCTTCATTATTTAATTTCTTTAAATATAATACAAAGCGATAACATTTGGTGGCAACAGTCTGAATTGTGAAATAGCGCTTATCCTGAAATTGGCGCTGGATTCTCTTCTTTAGGGAGCAAATATTTTGTACACTATTTTGCCTGATAAATTCAATAATGTAATGTCTGTAATAAAAATAGTAAAAAAAAAATGCAGCATGAAGACTTCAGATAACAATCTAAGATCTTTAAGAAAAATATCATGAGCATGGTACACAATTTCCTTGTAATAATTAAATAAGTTCTTCATTATTTAATTTCTTTAAATATAATACAAAGCGATAACATTTGGTGGCAACAGTCTGAATTGTGAAATAGCGCTTATCCTGAAATTGGCGCTGGATTCTCTTCTTTAGGGAGCAAATATTTTGTACACTATTTTGCCTGATAAATTCAATAATGTAATGTCTGTAATAAAAATAGTAAAAAAAAAATGCAGCATGAAGACTTCAGATAACAATCTAAGATCTTTAAGAAAAATATCATGAGCATGGTACACAATTTCCTTGTAATAATTAAATAAGTTCTTCATTATTTAATTTCTTTAAATATAATACAAAGCGATAACATTTGGTGGCAACAGTCTGAATTGTGAAATAGCGCTTATCCTGAAATTGGCGCTGGATTCTCTTCTTTAGGGAGCAAATATTTTGTACACTATTTTGCCTGATAAATTCAATAATGTAATGTCTGTAATAAAAATAGTAAAAAAAAAATGCAGCATGAAGACTTCAGATAACAATCTAAGATCTTTAAGAAAAATATCATGAGCATGGTACACAATTTCCTGGTAGTAATTAAATAAGTTCTTCATTATTTAATTTCTTTAAATATAATACAAAGCGATAACATTTGGTGGCAACAATCTGAATTGTGAAATAGCGCTTATCGTTAAATTGGCGCTGGATTCTCTTCTTTAAGGAGCAAATATTTTGTACACTATTTTGCCGGATAAATTAAAAATAGTAAAAAAAAATGCAACATGAAGACTTCAGATAACAATCTTAGATCTTTAGGAAAAATATCATGTTCATGGTACACAATTTCCTTGTGATAACTAAATAAGTTCTTCATTATTTTATTTCTTTAAATATAATACAAAGCGATAACATTTGGTGGCAACAGTCTGAATTGTGAAATAGCGCTTATCCTGAAATTGGCGCTGGATTCTCTTCTTTAGGGAGCAAATATTTTGTACACTATTTTGCCGGATAAATTCAATAATGTAATCTCTGTAATAAAAATAGTAAAAAAAAATGCAACATGAAGACTTCAGATAACAATCTAAGATCTTTAAGAAAAATATCATGTGCATGGTACACAATTTCCTTGTAGTAATTAAATAAGTTCTTCATTATTTAATTTCTTTAAATATAATACAAAGCGATAACATTTGGTGGCAACAATCTGAATTGTGAAATAACGCTTATCGTGAAATTGGCGCTGGATTCTCTTCTTTAAGGAGCAAATATTTTGTACACTATTTTGCCGGGTAAATTCAATAATGTAATGTCTGTAATAAAAATAGTAAAAAAAATGCAACATGAGGACTTCAGATAACAATCTAAGATCTTTAAGAAAAATATCATGTGCATGGTACACAATTTCCTTGTGATAATGAAATAAGTTCTTCATTATTTAATTTCTTTAAATATAATACAAAGCGATAACATTTGGTGGCAACAATCTGAATTGTGAAATAGCGCTTATCGTGAAATTGGCGCTGGATTCTCTTCTTTAAGGAGCAAATATTTTGTACACTATTTTGCCGGATAAATTCAATAATGTAATCTCTGTAATAAAAATAGTAAAAAAAAATGCAACATGAAGACTTCAGATAACAATCTAAGATCTTTAAGAAAAATATCATGAGCATGGTACACAATTTCGTTGTAATAATTAAATAAGTTCTTCATTATTTAATTTCTTTAAATATAATACAAAGCGATAACATTTGGCTGCAACAGTCTGAATTGTGAAATAGCGCTTATCGTGAAATTGGTGCTGGATTCACTTCTTTAAGGAGCAGATATTTTGTACATTATTTTGCAGGATAAATTCAATAATGTAATCTCTGTAATAAAAACAGTAAAAAAAATGCAACATGAAGACTTCAGATAACAATCTAAGATCTTTAAGAAAAATATTATGTGCATGGTACACAATTTCCTTGTAATAATTAAATATGTTCTTCATTATTTAATTTCTTTAAATATAATACAAAGCGATAACATTTGGTGGCAACAGTCTGAATTGTGAAATAGCGCTTATCTTGAAATTGGCGCTGGATTCTCTTCTTTAAGGAGCAAATATTTTGTACACTATTTTGCCGGATAAATTCAATAATGTAATCTCTGTAATAAAAATAGTAAAAAAAAAATGCAACATGAAGGCTTCAGATAACAATCTAAGATCTTTAAGAAAAATATCATGTGCATGGTACACAATTTCCTTGTAGTAATTAAATAAGTTCTTCATTATTTAAATTCTTTAAATATAATACAAAGCGATAACATTTGGTGGCAACAATTTGAATTGTGAAATAGCGCTTATCCTGAAATTGGCGCTGGATTCTCTTCTGTAAGGAGCAAATATTTTGTACAATATTTTGCCGGATAAATTCAATAATGTAATCTCTGTAATAAAAATAGTAAAAAAAAAATGCAACATGAAGACTTCAGATAACAATCTAAGATCTTTAAGAAAAATATCATGTGCATGGTACACAATTTCCTTGTAGTAATTAAATAAGTTCTTCATTATTTAAATTCTTTAAATATAATACAAAGCGATAACATTTGGTGGCAACAATTTGAATTGTGAAATAGCGCTTATCCTGAAATTGGCGCTGGATTCTCTTCTTTAAGGAGCAAATATTTTGTACACTATTTTGCCGGATAAATTCAATAATGTAATGTCTGTAATAAAAATAGTAAAAAAAAATGCAGCATGAAGACTTCAGATAACAATCTAAGATCTTTAAGAAAAATATCATGAGCATGGTACACAATTTCCTTGTAATAATTAAATAAGTTCTTAATTATTTAATTTCTTTAAATATAATAGAAAGCGATAACATTTGGTGGCAACAGTCTGAATTGTGAAATAGCGCTTATCCTGAAATTGGCGCTGGATTCTCTTCTTTAGGGAGCAAATATTTTGTACACTATTTTGCCGGATAAATTCAATAATGTAATCTCTGTAATAAAAATAGTAAAAAAAATGCAACATGAAGACTTCAGATAACAATCTAAGATCTTTAAGAAAAATATCATGTGCATGGTACACAATTTCCTGGTAGTAATTAAATAAGTTCTTCATTATTTAATTTCTTTAAATATAATTCAAAGCGATAACATTTGGTGGCAACAATCTGAATTGTGAAATAGCGCTTATCGTTAAATTGGCGCTGGATTCTCTTCTTTAAGGAGCAAATATTTTGTACACTATTTTGCCGGATAAATTAAAAATAGTAAAAAAAAAATGCAACATGAAGACTTCAGATAACAATCTTAGATCTTTAGGAAAAATATCATGTGCATGGTACACAATTTCCTTGTGATAACTAAATAAGTTCTTCATTATTTTATTTCTTTAAATATAATACAAAGCGATAACATTTGGTGGCAACAGTCTGAATTGTGAAATATTGCTTATCGTGAAATTGGCGCTGGATTCTCTTCTTTAAGGAGCAAATATTTTGTACACGATTTTGCAGGATAAATTCAATAATGTAATCTCTGTAATAAAAATAGTAAAAAAAAAATGCAACATGAAGACTTCAGATAACAATCTAAGATCTTTAAGAAAAATATCATGTGCATGGTACACAATTTTCTTGTAGTAATTAAATAAGTTCTTCATTATTTAATTTCTTTAAATATAATACAAAGCGATAACATTTGGTGGCAAGAATCTGAATTGTGAAATAACGCTTGTCGTGAAATTGGCGCTGGATTCTCTTCTTTAAGGAGCAAATATTTTGTACACTATTTTGCCGGATAAATTCAATAATGTAATGTCTGTAATAAAAATAGTAAAAAAAAAATGCAACATGAAGACTTCAGATAACAATCTAAGATCTTTAAGAAAAATATCATGAGCATGGTAGACAATTTCCTTGCAATAATTAAATAAGTTCTTCATTATTAATTTCTTTAAATATAATACAAAGCGATAACATTTGGTGGCAACAGTCTGAATTGTGAAATAGCGCTTATCGTGAAATTGGCGCTGGATTCTCTTCT
Source organism: Stegodyphus dumicola (assembly GCF_044657685.1). Lineage (NCBI taxonomy): Eukaryota > Metazoa > Arthropoda > Arachnida > Araneae > Eresidae > Stegodyphus > Stegodyphus dumicola. The sequence goes on from NC_140769.1 coordinate 138,205,065, forward strand.
TTAAGGAGCAAATATTTTGTACACTATTTTGCCGGATAAATTCAATAATGTAATCTCTGTAATAAAAAGATTAAAAAAAAAATGCAACATGAAGACTTCAGATAACAATCTAAGATCTTTAAGAAAAATATCATGAGCATGGTACACAATTTCGTTGTAATAATTAAATAAGTTCTTCATTATTTAATTTCTTTAAATATAATACAAAGCGATAACATTTGGTGGCAACAGTCTGAATTGTGAAATAGCGCTTATCGTGAAATTGGCGCTGGATTCTCTTCTTTAAGGAGCAAATATTTTGTACACTATTTTGCCGGATAAATTCAATAATGTAATCTCTGTAATAAAAATAGTAAAAAAAAAATGCAACATGAAGAATTCAGATAACAATCTAAGATCTTTAAGAAAAATATCATGTGCATGGTACACAATTTCCTTGTGATAACTAAATAAGTTCTTCATTATTTTATTTCTTTAAATATAATACAAAGCGATAACATTTGGTGGCAACAGTCTGAATTGTGAAATAGCGCTTATCCTGAAATTGGCGCTGGATTCTCTTCTTTAGGGAGCAAATATTTTGTGCACTATTTTGCCGGATAAATTCAATAATGTAATCTCTGTAATAAAAATAGTAAAAAAAAATGCAACATGAAGACTTCAGATAACAATCTAAGATCTTTAAGAAAAATATCATGTGCATGGTACACAATTTCCTTGTAGTAATTAAATAAGTTCTTCATTATTTAATTTCTTTAAATATAATACAAAGCGATAACATTTGGTGGCAACAATCTGAATTGTGAAATAACGCTTATCGTGAAATTGGCGCTGGATTCTCTTCTTTAAGGAGCAAATATTTTGTACACTATTTTGCCGGGTAAATTCAATAATGTAATGTCTGTAATAAAAATAGTAAAAAAAATGCAACATGAGGACTTCAGATAACAATCTAAGATCTTTAAGAAAAATATCATGTGCATGGTACACAATTTCCTTGTGATAATGAAATAAGTTCTTCATTATTTAATTTCTTTAAATATAATACAAAGCGATAACATTTGGTGGCAACAATCTGAATTGTGAAATAGCGCTTATCGTGAAATTGGCGCTGGATTCTCTTCTTTAAGGAGCAAATATTTTGTACACTATTTTGCCGGATAAATTCAATAATGTAATCTCTGTAATAAAAATAGTAAAAAAAAATGCAACATGAAGACTTCAGATAACAATCTAAGATCTTTAAGAAAAATATCATGAGCATGGTACACAATTTCGTTGTAATAATTAAATAAGTTCTTCATTATTTAATTTCTTTAAATATAATACAAAGCGATAACATTTGGCTGCAACAGTCTGAATTGTGAAATATCGCTTATCGTGAAATTGGTGCTGGATTCACTTCTTTAAGGAGCAGATATTTTGTACATTATTTTGCAGGATAAATTCAATAATGTAATCTCTGTAATAAAAACAGTAAAAAAAAATGCAACATGAAGACTTCAGATAACAATCTAAGATCTTTAAGAAAAATATTATGTGCATGGTACACAATTTCCTTGTAATAATTAAATATGTTCTTCATTATTTAATTTCTTTAAATATAATACAAAGCGATAACTTTTGGTGGCAACAGTCTGAATTGTGAAATAGCGCTTATCTTGAAATTGGCGCTGGATTCTCTTCTTTAAGGAGCAAATATTTTGTACACTATTTTGCCGGATAAATTCAATAATGTAATCTCTGTAATAAAAATAGTAAAAAAAAAATGCAACATGAAGGCTTCAGATAACAATCTAAGATCTTTAAGAAAAATATCATGTGCATGGTACACAATTTCCTTGTAGTAATTAAATAAGTTCTTCATTATTTAAATTCTTTAAATATAATACAAAGCGATAACATTTGGTGGCAACAATTTGAATTGTGAAATAGCGCTTATCCTGAAATTGGCGCTGGATTCTCTTCTGTAAGGAGCAAATATTTTGTACAATATTTTGCCGGATAAATTCAATAATGTAATCTCTGTAATAAAAATAGTAAAAAAAAAATGCAACATGAAGACTTCAGATAACAATCTAAGATCTTTAAGAAAAATATCATGTGCATGGTACACAATTTCCTTGTAGTAATTAAATAAGTTCTTCATTATTTAAATTCTTTAAATATAATACAAAGCGATAACATTTGGTGGCAACAATTTGAATTGTGAAATAGCGCTTATCCTGAAATTGGCGCTGGATTCTCTTCTTTAAGGAGCAAATATTTTGTACACTATTTTGCCGGATAAATTCAATAATGTAATGTCTGTAATAAAAATAGTAAAAAAAAATGCAGCATGAAGACTTCAGATAACAATCTAAGATCTTTAAGAAAAATATCATGAGCATGGTACACAATTTCCTTGTAATAATTAAATAAGTTCTTCATTATTTAATTTCTTTAAATATAATACAAAGCGATAACATTTGGTGGCAACAGTCTGAATTGTGAAATAGCGCTTATCCTGAAATTGGCGCTGGATTCTCTTCTTTAGGGAGCAAATATTTTGTACACTATTTTGCCGGATAAATTCAATAATGTAATCTCTGTAATAAAAATAGTAAAAAAAATGCAACATGAAGACTTCAGATAACAATCTAAGATCTTTAAGAAAAATATCATGTGCATGGTACACAATTTCCTGGTAGTAATTAAATAAGTTCTTCATTATTTAATTTCTTTAAATATAATTCAAAGCGATAACATTTGGTGGCAACAATCTGAATTGTGAAATAGCGCTTATCGTTAAATTGGCGCTGGATTCTCTTCTTTAAGGAGCAAATATTTTGTACACTATTTTGCCGGATAAATTAAAAATAGTAAAAAAAAAATGCAACATGAAGACTTCAGATAACAATCTTAGATCTTTAGGAAAAATATCATGTGCATGGTACACAATTTCCTTGTGATAACTAAATAAGTTCTTCATTATTTTATTTCTTTAAATATAATACAAAGCGATAACATTTGGTGGCAACAGTCTGAATTGTGAAATAGCGCTTATCGTGAAATTGGCGCTGGATTCTCTTCTTTAAGGAGCAAATATTTTGTACACGATTTTGCAGGATAAATTCAATAATGTAATCTCTGTAATAAAAATAGTAAAAAAAAAATGCAACATGAAGACTTCAGATAACAATCTAAGATCTTTAAGAAAAATATCATGTGCATGGTACACAATTTTCTTGTAGTAATTAAATAAGTTCTTCATTATTTAATTTCTTTAAATATAATACAAAGCGATAACATTTGGTGGCAACAATCTGAATTGTGAAATAACGCTTGTCGTGAAATTGGCGCTGGATTCTCTTCTTTAAGGAGCAAATATTTTGTACACTATTTTGCCGGATAAATTCAATAATGTAATGTCTGTAATAAAAATAGTAAAAAAAAAATGCAACATGAAGACTTCAGATAACAATCTAAGATCTTTAAGAAAAATATCATGAGCATGGTAGACAATTTCCTTGCAATAATTAAATAAGTTCTTCATTATTAATTTCTTTAAATATAATACAAAGCGATAACATTTGGTGGCAACAGTCTGAATTGTGAAATAGCGCTTATCGTGAAATTGGCGCTGGATTCTCTTCTTTAAGGAGCAAATATTTTGTACACTATTTTGCCGGATAAATTCAATAATGTAATCTCTGTAATAAAAAGATTAAAAAAAAAATGCAACATGAAGACTTCAGATAACAATCTAAGATCTTTAAGAAAAATATCATGAGCATGGTACACAATTTCGTTGTAATAATTAAATAAGTTCTTCATTATTAATTTCTTTAAATATAATACAAAGCGATAACATTTGGCTGCAACAGTCTGAATTGTGAAATAGCGCTTATCGTGAAATTGGTGCTGGATTCACTTCTTTAAGGAGCAGATATTTTGTACATTATTTTGCAGGATAAATTCAATAATGTAATCTCTGTAATAAAAACAGTAAAAAAAAATGCAACATGAAGACTTCAGATAACAATCTAAGATCTTTAAGAAAAATATTATGTGCATGGTACACAATTTCCTTGTAATAATTAAATATGTTCTTCATTATTTAATTTCTTTAAATATAATACAAAGCGATAACTTTTGGTGGCAACAGTCTGAATTGTGAAATAGCGCTTATCTTGAAATTGGCGCTGGATTCTCTTCTTTAAGGAGCAAATATTTTGTACACTATTTTGCCGGATAAATTCAATAATGTAATCTCTGTAATAAAAATAGTAAAAAAAAAATGCAACATGAAGGCTTCAGATAACAATCTAAGATCTTTAAGAAAAATATCATGTGCATGGTACACAATTTCCTTGTAGTAATTAAATAAGTTCTTCATTATTTAAATTCTTTAAATATAATACAAAGCGATAACATTTGGTGGCAACAATTTGAATTGTGAAATAGCGCTTATCCTGAAATTGGCGCTGGATTCTCTTCTGTAAGGAGCAAATATTTTGTACAATATTTTGCCGGATAAATTCAATAATGTAATCTCTGTAATAAAAATAGTAAAAAAAAAAATGCAACATGAAGACTTCAGATAACAATCTAAGATCTTTAAGAAAAATATCATGTGCATGGTACACAATTTCCTTGTAGTAATTAAATAAGTTCTTCATTATTTAAATTCTTTAAATATAATACAAAGCGATAACATTTGGTGGCAACAATTTGAATTGTGAAATAGCGCTTATCCTGAAATTGGCGCTGGATTCTCTTCTTTAAGGAGCAAATATTTTGTACACTATTTTGCCGGATAAATTCAATAATGTAATGTCTGTAATAAAAATAGTAAAAAAAAATGCAGCATGAAGACTTCAGATAACAATCTAAGATCTTTAAGAAAAATATCATGAGCATGGTACACAATTTCCTTGTAATAATTAAATAAGTTCTTCATTATTTAATTTCTTTAAATATAATACAAAGCGATAACATTTGGTGGCAACAGTCTGAATTGTGAAATAGCGCTTATCCTGAAATTGGCGCTGGATTCTCTTCTTTAGGGAGCAAATATTTTGTACACTATTTTGCCGGATAAATTCAATAATGTAATCTCTGTAATAAAAATAGTAAAAAAAATGCAACATGAAGACTTCAGATAACAATCTAAGATCTTTAAGAAAAATATCATGTGCATGGTACACAATTTCCTGGTAGTAATTAAATAAGTTCTTCATTATTTAATTTCTTTAAATATAATTCAAAGCGATAACATTTGGTGGCAACAATCTGAATTGTGAAATAGCGCTTATCGTTAAATTGGCGCTGGATTCTCTTCTTTAAGGAGCAAATATTTTGTACACTATTTTGCCGGATAAATTAAAAATAGTAAAAAAAAAATGCAACATGAAGACTTCAGATAACAATCTTAGATCTTTAGGAAAAATATCATGTGCATGGTACACAATTTCCTTGTGATAACTAAATAAGTTCTTCATTATTTTATTTCTTTAAATATAATACAAAGCGATAACATTTGGTGGCAACAGTCTGAATTGTGAAATAGCGCTTATCGTGAAATTGGCGCTGGATTCTCTTCTTTAAGGAGCAAATATTTTGTACACGATTTTGCAGGATAAATTCAATAATGTAATCTCTGTAATAAAAATAGTAAAAAAAAAATGCAACATGAAGACTTCAGATAACAATCTAAGATCTTTAAGAAAAATATCATGTGCATGGTACACAATTTTCTTGTAGTAATTAAATAAGTTCTTCATTATTTAATTTCTTTAAATATAATACAAAGCGATAACATTTGGTGGCAACAATCTGAATTGTGAAATAACGCTTGTCGTGAAATTGGCGCTGGATTCTCTTCTTTAAGGAGCAAATATTTTGTACACGATTTTGCAGGATAAATTCAATAATGTAATCTCTGTAATAAAAATAGTAAAAAAAAATGCAACATGAAGACTTCAGATAACAATCTAAGATCTTTAAGAAAAATATCATGTGCATGGTACACAATTTTCTTGTAGTAATTAAATAAGTTCTTCATTATTTAATTTCTTTAAATATAATACAAAGCGATAACATTTGGTGGCAACAATCTGAATTGTGAAATAACGCTTGTCGTGAAATTGGCGCTGGATTCTCTTCTTTAAGGAGCAAATATTTTGTACACTATTTTGCCGGATAAATTCAATAATGTAATGTCTGTAATAAAAATAGTAAAAAAAAAATGCAACATGAAGACTTCAGATAACAATCTAAGATCTTTAAGAAAAATATCATGAGCATGGTAGACAATTTCCTTGCAATAATTAAATAAGTTCTTCATTATTAATTTCTTTAAATATAATACAAAGCGATAACATTTGGTGGCAACAGTCTGAATTGTGAAATAGCGCTTATCGTGAAATTGGCGCTGGATTCTCTTCTTTAAGGAGCAAATATTTTGTACACTATTTTGCCGGATAAATTCAATAATGTAATCTCTGTAATAAAAAGATTAAAAAAAAAATGCAACATGAAGACTTCAGATAACAATCTAAGATCTTTAAGAAAAATATCATGAGCATGGTACACAATTTCGTTGTAATAATTAAATAAGTTCTTCATTATTTAATTTCTTTAAATATAATACAAAGCGATAACATTTGGTGGCAACAGTCTGAATTGTGAAATAGCGCTTATCGTGAAATTGGCGCTGGATTCTCTTCTTTAAGGAGCAAATATTTTGTACACTATTTTGCCGGATAAATTCAATAATGTAATCTCTGTAATAAAAATAGTAAAAAAAAAATGCAACATGAAGAATTCAGATAACAATCTAAGATCTTTAAGAAAAATATCATGTGCATGGTACACAATTTCCTTGTAATAATTAAATATGTTCTTCATTATTTAATTTCTTTTAATATAATACAAAGCGATAACATTTGGTGGCAACAGTCTGAATTGTGAAATAGCGCTTATCGTGAAATTGGCGCTGGATTCTCTTCTGTAAGGAGCAAATATTTTGTACAATATTTTGCCGGACAAATTCAATAACGTAATCTCTGTAATAAAAATAGTAAAAAAAAAATGCAACATGAAGACTTCAGATAACAATCTAAGATCTTTAAGAAAAATATCATGTGCATGGTACACAATTTCCTTGTAGTAATTAAATAAGTTCTTCATTATTTAATTTCTTTAAATATAATACAAAGCGATAACATTTGGTGGCAACAATCTGAATTCTGAAATAGTGCTTATCGTGAAATTGGCGCTGGATTGTCTTCTTTAAGGAGCAAATATTTTGTACACTATTTTGCCGGATAAATTCAATAATATAATCTCTGTAATAAAAATAGTAAAAAAAAATGCAACATGAAGAATTCAGATAACAATCTAAGATCTTTGAGAAAAATATCTTGTGCATGGTACACAATTTCCTTGTAATAATTAAATAAGTTCTTCATTATTTAATTTCTTTAAATATAATACAAAGCGATAACATTTGGTGGCAACAGTCTGAATTGTGAAATAGCGCTTATCGTGAAATTGGCGCTGGATTCTCTTCTTTAAGGAGCAGATATTTTGTACACTATTTTGCCGGATAAATTCAATAATGTAATCTCTGTAATAAAAATAGTAAAAAAAATGCAACATGAAGACTTCAGATAACAATCTAAGATCTTTAAGAAAAATATCATGTGCATGGTACACAATTTCCTTGTAGTAATTAAATAAGTTCTTCATTATTTAATTTCTTTAAATATAATACAAAGCGATAACATTTGGTGGCAACAATCTGAATTGTGAAATAACGCTTATCGTGAAATTGGCGCTGGATTCTCTTCGTTAAGGAGCAAATATTTTGTACACTATTTTGCCGGGTAAATTCAATAATGTAATGTCTGTAATAAAAATAGTAAAAAAAATGCAACATGAGGACTTCAGATAACAATCTAAGATCTTTAAGAAAAATATCATGTGCATGGTACACAATTTCCTTGTGATAATTAAATAAGTTCTTCATTATTTAATTTCTTTAAATATAATACAAAGCGATAACATTTGGTGGCAACAATCTGAATTGTGAAATAGCGCTTATCGTGAAATTGGCGCTGGATTCTCTTCTTTAAGGAGCAAATATTTTGTACACTATTTTGCCGGATAAATTCAATAATGTAATCTCTGTAATAAAAATAGTAAAAAAAAATGCAACATGAAGACTTCAGATAACAATCTAAGATCTTTAAGAAAAATATCATGAGCATGGTACACAATTTCGTTGTAATAATTAAATAAGTTCTTCATTATTTAATTTCTTTAAATATAATACAAAGCGATAACATTTGGTGGCAACAGTCTGAATTGTGAAATAGCGCTTATCGTGAAATTGGTGCTGGATTCACTTCTTTAAGGAGCAGATATTTTGTACACTATTTTGCCGGATAAATTCAATAATGTAATGTCTGTAATAAAAATAGTAAAAAAAAATGCAGCATGAAGACTTCAGATAACAATCTAAGATCTTTAAGAAAAATATCATGAGCATGGTACACAATTTCCTTGTAATAATTAAATAAGTTCTTCATTATTTAATTTCTTTAAATATAATACAAAGCGATAACATTTGGTGGCAACAGTCTGAATTGTGAAAAAGCGCTTATCCTGAAATTGGCGCTGGATTCTCTTCTTTAGGGAGCAAATATTTTGTACACTATTTTGCCGGATAAATTCAATAATGTAATGTCTGTAATAAAAATAGTAAAAAAAAATGCAGCATGAAGACTTCAGATAACAATCTAAGATCTTTAAGAAAAATATCATGAGCATGGTACACAATTTCCTTGTAATAATTAAATAAGTTCTTCATTATTTAATTTCTTTAAATATAATACAAAGCGATAACATTTGGTGGCAACAGTCTGAATTGTGAAATAGCGCTTATCCTGAAATTGGCGCTGGATTCTCTTCTTTAGGGAGCAAATATTTTGTACACTATTTTGCCGGATAAATTCAATAATGTAATCTCTGTAATAAAAATAGTAAAAAAAAATGCAACATGAAGACTTCAGATAACAATCTAAGATCTTTAAGAAAAATATCATGTGCATGGTACACAATTTCCTTGTAGTAATTAAATAAGTTCTTCATTATTTAATTTCTTTAAATATAATACAAAGCGATAACATTTGGTGGCAACAATCTGAATTGTGAAATAACGCTTATCGTGACATTGGCGCTGGATTCTCTTCTTTAAGGAGCAAATATTTTGTACACTATTTTGCCGGATAAATTCAATAATGTAATCTCTGTAATAAAAATAGTAAAAAAAAAATGCAACATGAAGGCTTCAGATAACAATCTAAGATCTTTAAGAAAAATATCATGTGCATGGTACACAATTTCCTTGTGATAATGAAATAAGTTCTTCATTATTTAATTTCTTTAAATATAATACAAAGCGATAACATTTGGTGGCAACAATCTGAATTGTGAAATAGCGCTTATCGTGAAATTGGCGCTGGATTCTCTTCTTTAAGGAGCAAATATTTTGTACACTATTTTGCCGGATAAATTCAATAATGTAATCTCTGTAATAAAAATAGTAAAAAAAAATGCAACATGAAGACTTCAGATAACAATCTAAGATCTTTAAGAAAAATATCATGAGCATGGTACACAATTTCGTTGTAATAATTAAATAAGTTCTTCATTATTTAATTTCTTTAAATATAATACAAAGCGATAACATTTGGTGGCAACAGTCTGAATTGTGAAATAGCGCTTATCGTGAAATTGGTGCTGGATTCACTTCTTTAAGGAGCAGATATTTTGTACACTATTTTGCAGGATAAATTCAATAATGTAATCTCTGTAATAAAAACAGTAAAAAAAAAATGCAACATGAAGACTTCAGATAACAATCTAAGATCTTTAAGAAAAATATTATGTGCATGGTACACAATTTCCTTGTAATAATTAAATATGTTCTTCATTATTTAATTTCTTTAAATATAATACAAAGCGATAACATTTGGTGGCAACAGTCTGAATTGTGAAATAGCGCTTATCTTGAAATTGGCGCTGGATTCTCTTCTTTAAGGAGCAAATATTTTGTACACTATTTTGCCGGATAAATTCAATAATGTAATCTCTGTAATAAAAATAGTAAAAAAAAAATGCAACATGAAGGCTTCAGATAACAATCTAAGATCTTTAAGAAAAATATCATGTGCATGGTACACAATTTCCTTGTAGTAATTAAATAAGTTCTTCATTATTTAAATTCTTTAAATATAATACAAAGCGATAACATTTGGTGGCAACAATTTGAATTGTGAAATAGCGCTTATCCTGAAATTGGCGCTGGATTCTCTTCTGTAAGGAGCAAATATTTTGTACAATATTTTGCCGGATAAATTCAATAATGTAATCTCTGTAATAAAAATAGTAAAAAAAAATGCAACATGAAGACTTCAGATAACAATCTAAGATCTTTAAGAAAAATATCATGTGCATGGTACACAATTTCCTGGTAGTAATTAAATAAGTTCTTCATTATTTAATTTCTTTAAATATAATACAAAGCGATAACATTTGGTGGCAACAATCTGAATTGTGAAATAGCGCTTATCGTTAAATTGGCGCTGGATTCTCTTCTTTAAGGAGCAAATATTTTGTACACTATTTTGCCGGATAAATTAAAAATAGTAAAAAAAAATGCAACATGAAGACTTCAGATAACAATCTTAGATCTTTAGGAAAAATATCATGTGCATGGTACACAATTTCCTTGTGATAACTAAATAAGTTCTTCATTATTTTATTTCTTTAAATATAATACAAAGCGATAACATTTGGTGGCAACAGTCTGAATTGTGAAATAGCGCTTATCGTGAAATTGGCGCTGGATTCTCTTCTTTAAGGAGCAAATATTTTGTACACGATTTTGCAGGATAAATTCAATAATGTAATCTCTGTAATAAAAATAGTAAAAAAAAATGCAACATGAAGACTTCAGATAACAATCTAAGATCTTTAAGAAAAATATCATGTGCATGGTACACAATTTCCTTGTAGTAATTAAATAAGTTCTTCATTATTTAATTTCTTTAAATATAATACAAAGCGATAACATTTGGTGGCAACAATCTGAATTGTGAAATAACGCTTGTCGTGAAATTGGCGCTGGATTCTCTTCTTTAAGGAGCAAATATTTTGTACACTATTTTGCCGGATAAATTCAATAATGTAATGTCTGTAATAAAAATAGTAAAAAAAAAATGCAACATGAAGACTTCAGATAACAATCTAAGATCTTTAAGAAAAATATCATGAGCATGGTAGACAATTTCCTTGCAATAATTAAATAAGTTCTTCATTATTAATTTCTTTAAATATAATACAAAGCGATAACATTTGGTGGCAACAGTCTGAATTGTGAAATAGCGCTTATCGTGAAATTGGCGCTGGATTCTCTTCTTTAAGGAGCAAATATTTTGTACACTATTTTGCCGGATAAATTCAATAATGTAATCTCTGTAATAAAAAGATTTAAAAAAAAATGCAACATGAAGACTTCAGATAACAATCTAAGATCTTTAAGAAAAATATCATGAGCATGGTACACAATTTCGTTGTAATAATTAAATAAGTTCTTTATTATTTAATTTCTTTAAATATAATACAAAGCGATAACATTTGGTGGCAACAGTCTGAATTGTGAAATAGCGCTTATCGTGAAATTGGCGCTGGATTCTCTTCTTTAAGGAGCAAATATTTTGTACCCTATTTTGCCGGATAAATTCAATAATGTAATCTCTGTAATAAAAATAGTTAAAAAAAAATGCAACATGAAGAATTCAGATAACAATCTAAGATCTTTAAGAAAAATATCATGTGCATGGTACACAATTTCCTTGTAATAATTCAATATGTTCTTCATTATTTAATTTCTTTAAATATAATACAAAGCGATAACATTTGGTGGCAACAGTCTGAATTGTGAAATAGCGCTTATCGTGAAATTGGCGCTGGATTCTCTTCTGTAAGGAGCAAATATTTTGTACAATATTTTGCCGGACAAATTCAATAACGTAATCTCTGTAATAAAAATAGTAAAAAAAAATGCAACATGAAGACTTCAGATAACAATCTAAGATCTTTAAGAAAAATATCATGTGCATGGTACACAATTTCCTTGTAGTAATTAAATAAGTTCTTCATTATTTAATTTCTTTAAATATAATACAAAGCGATAACATTTGGTGGCAACAATCTGAATTCTGAAATAGCGCTTATCGTGAAATTGGCGCTGGATTGTCTTCTTTAAGGAGCAAATATTTTGTACACTATTTTGCCGGATAAATTCAATAATATAATCTCTGTAATAAAAATAGTAAAAAAAAATGCAACATGAAGAATTCAGATAACAATCTAAGATCTTTGAGAAAAATATCTTGTGCATGGTACACAATTTCCTTGTAATAATTAAATAAGTTCTTCATTATTTAATTTCTTTAAATATAATACAAAGCGATAACATTTGGTGGCAACAGTCTGAATTGTGAAATAGCGCTTATTGTGAAATTGGCGCTGGATTCTCTTCTTTAAGGAGCAGATATTTTGTACACTATTTTGCCGGATAAATTCAATAATGTAATCTCTGTAATAAAAATAGTAAAAAAAAATGCAACATGAAGACTTCAGATAACAATCTAAGATCTTTAAGAAAAATATCATGTGCATGGTACACAATTTCCTTGTAGTAATTAAATAAGTTCTTCATTATTTAATTTCTTTAAATATAATACAAAGCGATAACATTTGGTAGCAACAATCTGAATTGTGAAATAACGCTTATCGTGAAATTGGCGCTGGATTCTCTTCTTTAAGGAGCAAATATTTTGTACACTATTTTGCCGGGTAAATTCAATAATGTAATGTCTGTAATAAAAATAGTAAAAAAAATGCAACATGAGGACTTCAGATAACAATCTAAGATCTTTAAGAAAAATATCATGTGCATGGTACACAATTTCCTTGTGATAATTAAATAAGTTCTTCATTATTTAATTTCTTTAAATATAATACAAAGCGATAACATTTGGTGGCAACAATCTGAATTGTGAAATAGCGCTTATCGTGAAATTGGCGCTGGATTCTCTTCTTTAAGGAGCAAATATTTTGTATACTATTTTGCCGGATAAATTCAATAATGTAATCTCTGTAATAAAAATAGTAAAAAAAAATGCAACATGAAGACTTCAGATAACAATCTAAGATCTTTAAGAAAAATATCATGAGCATGGTACACAATTTCGTTGTAATAATTAAATAAGTTCTTCATTATTTAATTTCTTTAAATATAATACAAAGCGATAACATTTGGTGGCAACAGTCTGAATTGTGAAATAGCGCTTATCGTGAAATTGGTGCTGGATTCACTTCTTTAAGGAGCAGATATTTTGTACACTATTTTGCAGGATAAATTCAATAATGTAATCTCTGTAATAAAAACAGTAAAAAAAAATGCAACATGAAGACTTCAGATAACAATCTAAGATCTTTAAGAAAAATATTATGTGCATGGTACACAATTTCCTTGTAATAATTAAATATGTTCTTCATTATTTAATTTCTTTAAATATAATACAAAGCGATAACATTTGGTGGCAACAGTCTGAATTGTGAAATAGCGCTTATCTTGAAATTGGCGCTGGATTCTCTTCTTTAAGGAGCAAATATTTTGTACACTATTTTGCCGGATAAATTCAATAATGTAATCTCTGTAATAAAAATAGTAAAAAAAAATGCAACATGAAGACTTCAGATAACAATCTAAGATCTTTAAGAAAAATATCATGTGCATGGTACACAATTTCCTTGTAGTAATTAAATAAGTTCTTCATTATTTAAATTCTTTAAATATAATACAAAGCGATAACATTTGGTGGCAACAATTTGAATTGTGAAATAGCGCTTATCCTGAAATTGGCGCTGGATTCTCTTCTTTAAGGAGCAAATATTTTGTACACTATTTTGCCGGATAAATTCAATAATGTAATGTCTGTAATAAAAATAGTAAAAAAAAATGCAGCATGAAGACTTCAGATAACAATCTAAGATCTTTAAGAAAAATATCATGAGCATGGTACACAATTTCCTTGTAATAATTAAATAAGTTCTTCATTATTTAATTTCTTTAAATATAATACAAAGCGATAACATTTGGTGGCAACAGTCTGAATTGTGAAATAGCGCTTATCCTGAAATTGGCGCTGGATTCTCTTCTTTAGGGAGCAAATATTTTGTACACTATTTTGCCGGATAAATTCAATAATGTAATAAAAATAGTAAAAAAAATGCAACATGAGGACTTCAGATAACAATCTAAGATCTTTAAGAAAAATATCATGTGCATGGTACACAATTTCCTTGTGATAATTAAATAAGTTCTTCATTATTTAATTTCTTTAAATATAATACAAAGCGATAACATTTGGTGGCAACAATCTGAATTGTGAAATAGCGCTTATCGTGAAATTGGCGCTGGATTCTCTTCTTTAAGGAGCAAATATTTTGTACACTATTTTGCCGGATAAATTCAATAATGTAATCTCTGTAATAAAAATAGTAAAAAAAAATGCAACATGAAGACTTCAGATAACAATCTAAGATCTTTAAGAAAAATATCATGAGCATGGTACACAATTTCGTTGTAATAATTAAATAAGTTCTTCATTATTTAATTTCTTTAAATATAATACAAAGCGATAACATTTGGTGGCAACAGTCTGAATTGTGAAATAGCGCTTATCGTGAAATTGGCGCTGGATTCTCTTCTTTAAGGAGCAAATATTTTGTACACTATTTTGCCGGATAAATTCAATAATGTAATCTCTGTAATAAAAATAGTAAAAAAAATGCAACATGAAGACTTCAGATAACAATCTAAGATCTTTAAGAAAAATATCATGAGCATGGTACACAATTTCGTTGTAATAATTAAATAAGTTCTTCATTATATAATTTCTTTAAATATAATACAAAGCGATAACATTTGGTGGCAACAGTCTGAATTGTGAAATAGCGCTTATCCTGAAATTGGCGCTGGATTCTCTTCTTTAGGGAGCAAATATTTTGTACACTATTTTGCCGGATAAATTCAATAATGTAATGTCTGTAATAAAAATAGTAAAAAAAAAATGCAGCATGAAGACTTCAGATAACAATCTAAGATCTTTAAGAAAAATATCATGAGCATGGTACACAATTTCCTTGTAATAATTAAATAAGTTCTTCATTATTTAATTTCTTTAAATATAATACAAAGCGATAACATTTGGTGGCAACAGTCTGAATTGTGAAATAGCGCTTATCCTGAAATTGGCGCTGGATTCTCTTCTTTAGGGAGCAAATATTTTGTACACTATTTTGCCGGATAAATTCAATAATGTAATCTCTGTAATAAAAATAGTAAAAAAAAATGCAACATGAAGACTTCAGATAACAATCTAAGATCTTTAAGAAAAATATCATGTGCATGGTACACAATTTCCTTGTAGTAATTAAATAAGTTCTTCATTATTTAATTTCTTTAAATATAATACAAAGCGATAACATTTGGTGGCAACAATCTGAATTGTGAAATAACGCTTATCGTGACATTGGCGCTGGATTCTCTTCTTTAAGGAGCAAATATTTTGTACACTATTTTGCCGGATAAATTCAATAATGTAATGTCTGTAATAAAAATAGTAAAAAAAAAAATGCAACATGAAGACTTCAGATAACAATCTAAGATCTTTAAGAAAAATATCATGAGCATGGTAGACAATTTCCTTGCAATAATTAAATAAGTTCTTCATTATTAATTTCTTTAAATATAATACAAAGCGATAACATTTGGTGGCAACAGTCTGAATTGTGAAATAGCGCTTATCGTGAAATTGGCGCTGGATTCTCTTCTTTAAGGAGCAAATATTTTGTACAATATTTTGCCGGATAAATTCAATAATGTAATCTCTGTAATAAAAATAGCAAAAAAAAAATGCAACATGAAGACTTCAGATAACAATCTAAGATCTTTAAGAAAAATATCATGTGCATGGTACACAATTTCCTTGTAGTAATTAAATAAGTTCTTCATTATTTAAATTCTTTAAATATAATACAAAGCGATAACATTTGGTGGCAACAATTTGAATTGTGAAATAGCGCTTATCCTGAAATTGGCGCTGGATTCTCTTCTTTAGGGAGCAAATATTTTGTACACTATTTTGCCGGATAAATTCAATAATGTAATCTCTGTAATAAAAATAGTAAAAAAAATGCAACATGAAGACTTCAGATAACAATCTAAGATCTTTAAGAAAAATATCATGTGCATGGTACACAATTTCCTGGTAGTAATTAAATAAGTTCTTCATTATTTAATTTCTTTAAATATAATACAAAGCGATAACATTTGGTGGCAACAATCTGAATTGTGAAATAGCGCTTATCGTTAAATTGGCGCTGGATTCTCTTCTTTAAGGAGCAAATATTTTGTACACTATTTTGCCGGATAAATTAAAAATAGTAAAAAAAAATGCAACATGAAGACTTCAGATAACAATCTTAGATCTTTAGGAAAAATATCATGTGCATGGTACACAATTTCCTTGTGATAACTAAATAAGTTCTTCATTATTTTATTTCTTTAAATATAATACAAAGCGATAACATTTGGTGGCGACAGTCTGAATTGTGAAATAGCGCTTATCGTGAAATTGGCGCTGGATTCTCTTCTTTAAGGAGCAAATATTTTGTACACGATTTTGCAGGATAAATTCAATAATGTAATCTCTGTAATAAAAATAGTAAAAAAAAAATGCAACATGAAGACTTCAGATAACAATCTAAGATCTTTAAGAAAAATATCATGTGCATGGTACACAATTTCCTTGTAGTAATTAAATAAGTTCTTCATTATTTAATTTCTTTAAATATAATACAAAGCGATAACATTTGGTGGCAACAATCTGAATTGTGAAATAACGCTTGTCGTGAAATTGGCGCTGGATTCTCTTCTTTAAGGAGCAAATATTTTGTACACTATTTTGCCGGATAAATTCAATAATGTAATCTCTGTAATAAAAAGATTAAAAAAAAAATGCAACATGAAGACTTCAGATAACAATCTAAGATCTTTAAGAAAAATATCATGAGCATGGTACACAATTTCGTTGTAATAATTAAATAAGTTCTTTATTATTTAATTTCTTTAAATATAATACAAAGCGATAACATTTGGTGGCAACAGTCTGAATTGTGAAATAGCGCTTATCTTGAAATTGGCGCTGGATTCTCTTCTTTAAGGAGCAAATATTTTGTACACTATTTTGCCGGATAAATTCAATAATGTAATCTCTGTAATAAAAAGATTAAAAAAAAAATGCAACATGAAGACTTCAGATAACAATCTAAGATCTTTAAGAAAAATATCATGAGCATGGTACACAATTTCGTTGTAATAATTAAATAAGTTCTTTATTATTTAATTTCTTTAAATATAATACAAAGCGATAACATTTGGTGGCAACAGTCTGAATTGTGAAATAGCGCTTATCGTGAAATTGGCGCTGGATTCTCTTCTTTAAGGAGCAAATATTTTGTACACTATTTTGCCGGATAAATTCAATAATGTAATCTCTGTAATAAAAATAGTAAAAAAAAAATGCAACATGAAGAATTCAGATAACAATCTAAGATCTTTAAGAAAAATATCATGTGCATGGTACACAATTTCCTTGTAATAATTAAATATGTTCTTCATTATTTAATTTCTTTAAATATAATACAAAGCGATAACATTTGGTGGCAACAGTCTGAATTGTGAAATAGCGCTTATCGTGAAATTGGCGCTGGATTCTCTTCTGTAAGGAGCAAATATTTTGTACAATATTTTGCCGGACAAATTCAATAACGTAATCTCTGTAATAAAAATAGTAAAAAAAAATGCAACATGAAGACTTCAGATAACAATCTAAGATCTTTAAGAAAAATATCATGTGCATGGTACACAATTTCCTTGTAGTAATTAAATAAGTTCTTCATTATTTAATTTCTTTAAATATAATACAAAGCGATAACATTTGGTGGCAACAATCTGAATTCTGAAATAGCGCTTATCGTGAAATTGGCGCTGGATTGTCTTCTTTAAGGAGCAAATATTTTGTACACTATTTTGCCGGATAAATTCAATAATATAATCTCTGTAATAAAAATAGTAAAAAAAAATGCAACATGAAGAATTCAGATAACAATCTAAGATCTTTGAGAAAAATATCTTGTGCATGGTACACAATTTCCTTGTAATAATTAAATAAGTTCTTCATTATTTAATTTCTTTAAATATAATACAAAGCGATAACATTTGGTGGCAACAGTCTGAATTGTGAAATAGCGCTTATCGTGAAATTGGCGCTGGATTCTCTTCTTTAAGGAGCAGATATTTTGTACACTATTTTGCCGGATAAATTCAATAATGTAATCTCTGTAATAAAAATAGTAAAAAAAAAATGCAACATGAAGACTTCAGATAACAATCTAAGATCTTTAAGAAAAATATCATGTGCATGGTACACAATTTCCTTGTAGTAATTAAATAAGTTCTTCATTATTTAATTTCTTTAAATATAATACAAAGCGATAACATTTGGTAGCAACAATCTGAATTGTGAAATAACGCTTATCGTGAAATTGGCGCTGGATTCTCTTCTTTAAGGAGCAAATATTTTGTACACTATTTTGCCGGGTAAATTCAATAATGTAATGTCTGTAATAAAAATAGTAAAAAAAATGCAACATGAGGACTTCAGATAACAATCTAAGATCTTTAAGAAAAATATCATGTGCATGGTACACAATTTCCTTGTGATAATTAAATAAGTTCTTCATTATTTAATTTCTTTAAATATAATACAAAGCGATAACATTTGGTGGCAACAATCTGAATTGTGAAATAGCGCTTATCGTGAAATTGGCGCTGGATTCTCTTCTTTAAGGAGCAAATATTTTGTACACTATTTTGCCGGATAAATTCAATAATGTAATCTCTGTAATAAAAATAGTAAAAAAAATGCAACATGAAGACTTCAGATAACAATCTAAGATCTTTAAGAAAAATATCATGAGCATGGTACACAATTTCGTTGTAATAATTAAATAAGTTCTTCATTATTTAATTTCTTTAAATATAATACAAAGCGATAACATTTGGTGGCAACAGTCTGAATTGTGAAATAGCGCTTATCGTGAAATTGGTGCTGGATTCACTTCTTTAAGGAGCAGATATTTTGTACACTATTTTGCAGGATAAATTCAATAATGTAATCTCTGTAATAAAAACAGTAAAAAAAAATGCAACATGAAGACTTCAGATAACAATCTAAGATCTTTAAGAAAAATATTATGTGCATGGTACACAATTTCCTTGTAATAATTAAATATGTTCTTCATTATTTAATTTCTTTAAATATAATACAAAGCGATAACATTTGGTGGCAACAGTCTGAATTGTGAAATAGCGCTTATCTTGAAATTGGCGCTGGATTCTCTTCTTTAAGGAGCAAATATTTTGTACACTATTTTGCCGGATAAATTCAATAATGTAATCTCTGTAATAAAAATAGTAAAAAAAAATGCAACATGAAGACTTCAGATAACAATCTAAGATCTTTAAGAAAAATATCATGTGCATGGTACACAATTTCCTTGTAGTAATTAAATAAGTTCTTCATTATTTAAATTCTTTAAATATAATACAAAGCGATAACATTTGGTGGCAACAATTTGAATTGTGAAATAGCGCTTATCCTGAAATTGGCGCTGGATTCTCTTCTTTAAGGAGCAAATATTTTGTACACTATTTTGCCGGATATATTCAATAATGTAATGTCTGTAATAAAAATAGTAAAAAAAAATGCAGCATGAAGACTTCAGATAACAATCTAAGATCTTTAAGAAAAATATCATGAGCATGGTACACAATTTCCTTGTAATAATTAAATAAGTTCTTCATTATTTAATTTCTTTAAATATAATACAAAGCGATAACATTTGGTGGCAACAGTCTGAATTGTGAAATAGCGCTTATCCTGAAATTGGCGCTGGATTCTCTTCTTTAGGGAGCAAATATTTTGTACACTATTTTGCCGGATAAATTCAATAATGTAATCTCTGTAATAAAAATAGTAAAAAAAATGCAACATGAAGACTTCAGATAACAATCTAAGATCTTTAAGAAAAATATCATGTGCATGGTACACAATTTCCTGGTAGTAATTAAATAAGTTCTTCATTATTTAATTTCTTTAAATATAATACAAAGCGATAACATTTGGTGGCAACAATCTGAATTGTGAAATAGCGCTTATCGTTAAATTGGCGCTGGATTCTCTTCTTTAAGGAGCAAATATTTTGTACACTATTTTGCCGGATAAATTAAAAATAGTAAAAAAAAATGCAACATGAAGACTTCAGATAACAATCTTAGATCTTTAGGAAAAATATCATGTGCATGGTACACAATTTCCTTGTGATAACTAAATAAGTTCTTCATTATTTTATTTCTTTAAATATAATACAAAGCGATAACATTTGGTGGCAACAGTCTGAATTGTGAAATAGCGCTTATCGTGAAATTGGCGCTGGATTCTCTTCTTTAAGGAGCAAATATTTTGTACACGATTTTGCAGGATAAATTCAATAATGTAATCTCTGTAATAAAAATAGTAAAAAAAAATGCAACATGAAGACTTCAGATAACAATCTAAGATCTTTAAGAAAAATATCATGTGCATGGTACACAATTTCCTTGTAGTAATTAAATAAGTTCTTCATTATTTAATTTCTTTAAATATAATACAAAGCGATAACATTTGGTGGCAACAATCTGAATTGTGAAATAACGCTTGTCGTGAAATTGGCGCTGGATTCTCTTCTTTAAGGAGCAAATATTTTGTACACTATTTTGCCGGATAAATTCAATAATGTAATGTCTGTAATAAAAATAGTAAAAAAAAATGCAACATGAAAACTTCAGATAACAATCTAAGATCTTTAAGAAAAATATCATGAGCATGGTAGACAATTTCCTTGCAATAATTAAATAAGTTCTTCATTATTAATTTCTTTAAATATAATACAAAGCGATAACATTTGGTGGCAACAGTCTGAATTGTGAAATAGCGCTTATCGTGAAATTGGCGCTGGATTCTCTTCTTTAAGGAGCAAATATTTTGTACACTATTTTGCCGGATAAATTCAATAATGTAATCTCTGTAATAAAAAGATTAAAAAAAAAATGCAACATGAAGACTTCAGATAACAATCTAAGATCTTTAAGAAAAATATCATGTGCATGGTACACAATTTCGTTGTAATAATTAAATAAGTTCTTTATTATTTAATTTCTTTAAATATAATACAAAGCGATAACATTTGGTGGCAACAGTCTGAATTGTGAAATAGCGCTTATCGTGAAATTGGCGCTGGATTCTCTTCTTTAAGGAGCAAATATTTTGTACACTATTTTGCCGGATAAATTTAATAATGTAATCTCTGTAATAAAAATAGTAAAAAAAAATGCAACATGAAGAATTCAGATAACAATCTAAGATCATTAAGAAAAATATCATGTGCATGGTACACAATTTCCTTGTAATAATTAAATATGTTCTTCATTATTTAATTTCTTTAAATATAATACAAAGCGATAACATTTGGTGGCAACAGTCTGAATTGTGAAATAGCGCTTATCGTGAAATTGGCGCTGGATTCTCTTCTGTAAGGAGCAAATATTTTGTACAATATTTTGCCGGAGAAATTCAATAACGTAATCTCTGTAATAAAAATAGTAAAAAAAAATGCAACATGAAGACTTCAGATAACAATCTAAGATCTTTAAGAAAAATATCATGTGCATGGTACACAATTTCCTTGTAGTAATTAAATAAGTTCTTCATTATTTAATTTCTTTAAATATAATAAAAAGCGATAACATTTGGTGGCAACAATCTGAATTCTGAAATAGCGCTTATCGTGAAATTGGCGCTGGATTGTCTTCTTTAAGGAGCAAATATTTTGTACACTATTTTGCCGGATAAATTCAATAATGTAATCTCTGTAATAAAAATAGTAAAAAAAAATGCAACATGAAGACTTCAGATAACAATCTAAGATCTTTAAGAAAAATATCATGTGCATGGTACACAATTTCCTTGTAGTAATTAAATAAGTTCTTCATTATTTAATTTCTTTAAATATAATACAAAGCGATAACATTTGGTGGCAACAATCTGAATTGTGAAATAACGCTTATCGTGAAATTGGCGCTGGATTTTCTTCTTTAAGGAGCAAATATTTTGTACACTATTTTGCCGGGTAAATTCAATAATGTAATGTCTGTAATAAAAATAGTAAAAAAAATGCAACATGAGGACTTCAGATAACAATCTAAGATCTTTAAGAAAAATATCATGTGCATGGTACACAATTTCCTTGTGATAATTAAATAAGTTCTTCATTATTTAATTTCTTTAAATATAATACAAAGCGATAACATTTGGTGGCAACAATCTGAATTGTGAAATAGCGCTTATCGTGAAATTGGCGCTGGATTCTCTTCTTTAAGGAGCAAATATTTTGTACACTATTTTGCCGGATAAATTCAATAATGTAATCTCTGTAATAAAAATAGTAAAAAAAAATGCAACATGAAGACTTCAGATAACAATCTAAGATCTTTAAGAAAAATATCATGAGCATGGTACACAATTTCGTTGTAATAATTAAATAAGTTCTTCATTATTTAATTTCTTTAAATATAATACAAAGCGATAACATTTGGTGGCAACAGTCTGAATTGTGAAATAGGGCTTATCGTGAAATTGGTGCTGGATTCACTTCTTTAAGGAGCAGATATTTTGTACACTATTTTGCAGGATAAATTCAATAATGTAATCTCTGTAATAAAAACAGTAAAAAAAAATGCAACATGAAGACTTCAGATAACAATCTAAGATCTTTAAGAAAAATATTATGTGCATGGTACACAATTTCCTTGTAATAATTAAATATGTTCTTCATTATTTAATTTCTTTAAATATAATACAAAGCGATAACATTTGGTGGCAACAGTCTGAATTGTGAAATAGCGCTTATCTTGAAATTGGCGCTGGATTCTCTTCTTTAAGGAGCAAATATTTTGTACACTATTTTGCCGGATAAATTCAATAATGTAATCTCTGTAATAAAAATAGTAAAAAAAAATGCAACATGAAGACTTCAGATAACAATCTAAGATCTTTAAGAAAAATATCATGTGCATGGTACACAATTTCCTTGTAGTAATTAAATAAGTTCTTCATTATTTAAATTCTTTAAATATAATACAAAGCGATAACATTTGGTGGCAACAATTTGAATTGTGAAATAGCGCTTATCCTGAAATTGGCGCTGGATTCTCTTCTTTAAGGAGCAAATATTTTGTACACTATTTTGCCGGATAAATTCAATAATGTAATGTCTGTAATAAAAATAGTAAAAAAAAATGTAGCATGAAGACTTCAGATAACAATCTAAGATCTTTAAGAAAAATATCATGAGCATGGTACACAATTTCCTTGTAATAATTAAATAAGTTCTTCATTATTTAATTTCTTTAAATATAATACAAAGCGATAACATCTGGTGGCAACAGTCTGAATTGTGAAATAGCGCTTATCCTGAAATTGGCGCTGGATTCTCTTCTTTAGGGAGCAAATATTTTGTACACTATTTTGCCGGATAAATTCAATAATGTAATCTCTGTAATAAAAATAGTAAAAAAAAATGCAACATGAAGACTTCAGATAACAATCTAAGATCTTTAAGAAAAATATCATGTGCATGGTACACAATTTCCTTGTAGTAATTAAATAAGTTCTTCATTATTTAATTTCTTTAAATATAATACAAAGCGATAACATTTGGTGGCAACAGTCTGAATTGTGAAATAGCGCTTATCGTGAAATTGGCGCTGGATTCTCTTCTTTAAGGAGCAGATATTTTGTACACTATTTTGCCGGATAAATTCAATAATGTAATCTCTGTAATAAAAATAGTAAAAAAAAAAAATGCAACATGAAGACTTCAGATAACAATCTAAGATCTTTAAGAAAAATATCATGTGCATGGTACACAATTTCCTTGTAATAATTAAATATGTTCTTCATTATTTAATTTCTTTAAATATAATACAAAGCGATAACATTTGGTGGCAACAGTCTGAATTGTGAAATAGCGCTTATCGTGAAATTGGCGCTGGAGTCTCTTCTTTAAGGAGCAAATATTTTGTACACTATTTTGCCGGATAAATTCAATAATGTAATCTCTGTAATAAAAATAGTAAAAAAAAATGCAACATGAAGACTTCAGATAACAATCTAAGATCTTTAAGAAAAATATCATGTGCATGGTACACAATTTCCTTGTAATAATTAAATAAGTTCTTCATTATTTAATTTCTTTAAATATAATACAAAGCGATAACATTTGGTGGCAACAGTCTGAATTGTGAAATAGCGCTTATCGTGAAATTGGCGCTGGATTCTCTTCTTTAAGGAGCAGATATTTTGTACACTATTTTGCCGGATAAATTCAATAATGTAATCTCTGTAATAAAAATAGTAAAAAAAAAAATGCAACATGAAGACTTCAGATAACAATCTAAGATCTTTAAGAAAAATATCATGTGCATGGTACACAATTTCCTTGTAATAATTAAATATGTTCTTCATTATTTAATTTCTTTAAATATAATACAAAGCGATAACATTTGGTGGCAACAGTCTGAATTGTGAAATAGCGCTTATCGTGAAATTGGCGCTGGAGTCTCTTCTTTAAGGAGCAAATATTTTGTACACTATTTTGCCGGATAAATTCAATAATGTAATCTCTGTAATAAAAATAGTAAAAAAAAATGCAACATGAAGACTTCAGATAACAATCTAAGATCTTTAAGAAAAATATCATGTGCATGGTACACAATTTCCTTGTAATAATTAAATATGTTCTTCATTATTTAATTTCTTTAAATATAATACAAAGCGATAACATTTGGTGGCAACAGTCTGAATTGTGAAATAGCGCTTATGGTGAAATTGGCGCTGGATTCTCTTCTGTAAGGAGCAAATATTTTGTACAATATTTTGCCGGATAAATTCAATAATGTAATCTCTGTAATAAAAATAGTAAAAAAAAATGCAACATGAAGACTTCAGATAACAATCTAAGATCTTTAAGAAAAATATCATGTGCATGGTACACAATTTCCTTGTAGTAATTAAATAAGTTCTTCATTATTTAATTTCTTTAAATATAATACAAAGCGATAACATTTGGTGGCAACAATCTGAATTGTGAAATAACGCTTATCGTGAAATTGGCGCTGGATTCTCTTCTTTAAGGAGCAAATATTTTGTACACTATTTTGCCGGATAAATTCAATAATGTAATCTCTGTAATAAAAATAGTAAAAAAAATGCAACATGAAGACTTCAGATAACAATCTAAGATCTTTAAGAAAAATATCATGAGCATGGTACACAATTTCGTTGTAATAATTAAATAAGTTCTTCATTATTTAATTTCTTTAAATATAATACAAAGCGATAAGATTTGGTGGCAACAGTCTGAATTGTGAAATAGCGCTTATCGTGAAATTGGTGCTGGATTCACTTCTTTAAGGAGCAGATATTTTGTACACTATTTTGCAGGATAAATTCAATAATGTAATCTCTGTAATAAAAACAGTAAAAAAAAATGCAACATGAAGACTTCAGATAACAATATAAGATCTTTAAGAAAAATATTATGTGCATGGTACACAATTTCCTTGTAATAATTAAATATGTTCTTCATTATTTAATTTCTTTAAATATAATACAAAGCGATAACATTTGGTGGCAACAGTCTGAATTGTGAAATAGCGCTTATCGTGAAATTGGCGCTGGATTCTCTTCTTTAAGGAGCAAATATTTTGTACACTATTTTGCCGGATAAATTCAATAATGTAATCTCTGTAATAAAAATAGTAAAAAAAAAATGCAACATGAAGACTTCAGATAACAATCTAAGATCTTTAAGAAAAATATCATGTGCATGGTACACAATTTCCTTGTAATAATGAAATATGTTCTTCATTATTTAATTTCTTTAAATATAATACAAAGCGATAACATTTGGTGGCAACAATCTGAATTGTGAAATAACGCTTGTCGTGAAATTGGCGCTGGATTCTCTTCTTTAAGGAGCAAATATTTTGTACACTATTTTGCCGGATAAATTCAATAATGTAATGTCTGTAATAAAAATAGTAAAAAAAAAATGCAACATGAAGACTTCAGATAACAATCTAAGATCTTTAAGAAAAATATCATGAGCATGGTAGACAATTTCCTTGCAATAATTAAATAAGTTCTTCATTATTAATTTCTTTAAATATAATACAAAGCGATAACATTTGGTGGCAACAGTCTGAATTGTGAAATAGCGCTTATCGTGAAATTGGCGCTGGATTCTCTTCTTTAAGGAGCAAATATTTTGTACACTATTTTGCCGGATAAATTCAATAATGTAATCTCTGTAATAAAAAGATTAAAAAAAAAATGCAACATGAAGACTTCAGATAACAATCTAAGATCTTTAAGAAAAATATCATGAGCATGGTACACAATTTCGTTGTAATAATTAAATAAGTTCTTCATTATTTAATTTCTTTAAATATAATACAAAGCGATAACATTTGGTGGCAACAGTCTGAATTGTGAAATAGCGCTTATCGTGAAATTGGCGCTGGATTCTCTTCTTTAAGGAGCAAATATTTTGTACACTATTTTGCCGGATAAATTCAATAATGTAATCTCTGTAATAAAAATAGTAAAAAAAAATGCAACATGAAGACTTCAGATAACAATCTAAGATCTTTAAGAAAAATATCATGTGCATGGTACACAATTTCCTTGTAATAATTAAATATGTTCTTCATTATTTAATTTCTTTAAATATAATACAAAGCGATAACATTTGGTGGCAACAGTCTGAATTGTGAAATAGCGCTTATCGTGAAATTGGCGCTGGATTCTCTTCTGTAAGGAGCAAATATTTTGTACAATATTTTGCCGGATAAATTCAATAACGTAATCTCTGTAATAAAAATAGTAAAAAAAAATGCAACATGAAGACTTCAGATAACAATCTAAGATCTTTAAGAAAAATATCATGTGCATGGTACACAATTTCCTTGTAGTAATTAAATAAGTTCTTCATTATTTAATTTCTTTAAATATAATACAAAGCGATAACATTTGGTGGCAACAATCTGAATTCTGAAATAGCGCTTATCGTGAAATTGGCGCTAGATTGTCTTCTTTAAGGAGCAAATATTTTGTACACTATTTTGCCGGATAAATTCAATAATATAATCTCTGTAATAAAAATAGTAAAAAAAAATGCAACATGAAGAATTCAGATAACAATCTAAGATCTTTGAGAAAAATATCTTGTGCATGGTACACAATTTCCTTGTAATAATTAAATAAGTTCTTCATTATTTAATTTCTTTAAATATAATACAAAGCGATAACATTTGGTGGCAACAGTCTGAATTGTGAAATAGCGCTTATCGTGAAATTGGCGCTGGATTCTCTTCTTTAAGGAGCAGATATTTTGTACACTATTTTGCCGGATAAATTCAATAATGTAATCTCTGTAATAAAAATAGTAAAAAAAAAATGCAACATGAAGACTTCAGATAACAATCTAAGATCTTTAAGAAAAATATCATGTGCATGGTACACAATTTCCTTGTAATAATTAAATATGTTCTTCATTATTTAATTTCTTTAAATATAATACAAAGCGATAACATTTGGTGGCAACAGTCTGAATTGTGAAATAGCGCTTATCGTGAAATTGGCGCTGGAGTCTCTTCTTTAAGGAGCAAATATTTTGTACACTATTTTGCCGGATAAATTCAATAATGTAATCTCTGTAATAAAAATAGTAAAAAAAAATGCAACATGAAGACTTCAGATAACAATCTAAGATCTTTAAGAAAAATATTATGTGCATGGTACACAATTTCCTTGTAATAATTAAATATGTTCTTCATTATTTAATTTCTTTAAATATAATACAAAGCGATAACATTTGGTGGCAACAGTCTGAATTGTGAAATAGCGCTTATCGTGAAATTGGCGCTGGATTCTCTTCTGTAAGGAGCAAATATTTTGTACAATATTTTGCCGGATAAATTCAATAATGTAATCTCTGTAATAAAAATAGTAAAAAAAATGCAACATGAAGACTTCAGATAACAATCTAAGATCTTTAAGAAAAATATCATGTGCATGGTACACAATTTCCTTGTAGTAATTAAATAAGTTCTTCATTATTTAATTTCTTTAAATATAATACAAAGCGATAACATTTGGTGGCAACAATCTGAATTGTGAAATAACGCTTATCGTGAAATTGGCGCTGGATTCTCTTCTTTAAGGAGCAAATATTTTGTACACTATTTTGCCGGGTAAATTCAATAATGTAATGTCTGTAATAAAAATAGTAAAAAAAATGCAACATGAGGACTTCAGATAACAATCTAAGATCTTTAAGAAAAATATCATGTGCATGGTACACAATTTCCTTGTGATAATTAAATAAGTTCTTCATTATTTAATTTCTTTAAATATAATACAAAGCGATAACATTTGGTGGCAACAATCTGAATTGTGAAATAGCGCTTATCGTGAAATTGGCGCTGGATTCTCTTCTTTAAGGAGCAAATATTTTGTACACTATTTTGCCGGATAAATTCAATAATATAATCTCTGTAATAAAAATAGTAAAAAAAAATGCAACATGAAGACTTCAGATAACAATCTAAGATCTTTAAGAAAAATATCATGAGCATCGTACACAATTTCCTTGTAATAATTAAATAAGTTCTTCATTATTTAATTTCTTTAAATATAATACAAAGCGATAACATTTGGTGGCAACAGTCTGAATTGTGAAATAGCGCTTATCCTGAAATTGGCGCTGGATTCTCTTCTTTAGGGAGCAAATATTTTGTACAATATTTTGCCGGATAAATTAAATAATGTAATCTCTGTAATAAAAATAGTAAAAAAAATGCAACATGAAGACTTCAGATAACAATCTAAGATCTTTAAGAAAAATATCATGTGCATGGTACACAATTTCCTTGTACTAATTAAATAAGTTCTTCATTATTTAATTTCTTTAAATATAATACAAAGCGATAACATTTGGTGGCAACAATCTGAATTGTGAAATAGCGCTTTTCGTTAAATTGGCGCTGGATTCTCTTCTTTAAGGAGCAAATATTTTGTACACTATTTTGCCGGATAAATTAAAAATAGTAAAAAAAAATGCAACATGAAGACTTCAGATAACAATCTTAGATCTTTAAGAAAAATATCATGTGCGTGGTACACAATTTCCTTGTGATAACTAAATAAGTTCTTCATTATTTTATTTCTTTAAATATAATACAAGGCGATAACATTTGGTGGCAACAGTCTGAATTGTGAAATAGCGCTTATCGTGAAATTGGCGCTGGATTCTCTTCTTTAAGGAGCAAATATTTTGTACACGATTTTGCAGGATAAATTCAATAATGTAATCTCTGTAATAAAAATAGTAAAAAAAAATGCAACATGAAGACTTCAGATAACAATCTAAGATCTTAAAGAAAAATATCATGTGCATGGTACACAATTTCCTTGTAGTAATTAAATAAGTTCTTCATTATTTAATTTCTTTAAATATAATACAAAGCGATAACATTTGGTGGCAACAATCTGAATTGTGAAATAACGCTTATCGTGAAATTGGCGCTGGATTCTCTTCTTTAAGGAGCAAATATTTTGTACACTATTTTGCCGGATAAATTCAATAATGTAATGTCTGTAATAAAAATAGTAAAAAAAAATGCAACATGAAGACTTCAGATAACAATCTAAGATCTTTAAGAAAAATATCATGAGCATGGTACACAATTTCCTTGTAATAATTAAATAAGTTCTTCATTATTTAATTTCTTTAAATATAATACAAAGCGATAACATTTGGTGGCAACTGTCTGAATTGTGAAATAGCGCTTATCGTGAAATTGGCGCTGGATTCTCTTCTTTAAGGAGCAAATATTTTGTACACTATTTTGCCGGATAAATTCAATAATGTAATCTCTGTAATAAAAATAGTAAAAAAAAAATGCAACATGAAGACTTCAGATAACAATCTAAGATCTTTAAGAAAAATATCATGTGCATGGTACACAATTTCCTTGTAGTAATTAAATAAGTTCTTCATTATTTAATTTCTTTAAATATAATACAAAGCGATAACATTTGGTGGCAACAATCTGAATTCTGAAATAGCGCTTATCGTGAAATTGGCGCTGGATTGTCTTCTGTAAGGAGCAAATATTTTGTACACTATTTTGCCGGATAAATTCAATAATATAATCTCTGTAATAAAAATAGTAAAAAAAAATGCAACATGAAGAATTCAGATAACAATCTAAGATCTTTGAGAAAAATATCTTGTGCATGGTACACAATTTCCTTGTAATAATTAAATAAGTTCTTCATTATTTAATTTCTTTAAATATAATACAAAGCGATAACATTTGGTGGCAACAGTCTGAATTGTGAAATAGCGCTTATCGTGAAATTGGCGCTGGATTCTCTTCTTTAAGGAGCAGATATTTTGTACACTATTTTGCCGGATAAATTCAATAATGTAATCTCTGTAATAAAAATAGTAAAAAAAAAATGCAACATGAAGACTTCAGATAACAATCTAAGATCTTTAAGAAAAATATCATGAGCATGGTACACAATTTCCTTGTAATAATTAAATATGTTCTTCATTATTTAATTTCTTTAAATATAATACAAAGCGATAACATTTGGTGGCAACAGTCTGAATTGTGAAATAGCGCTTATCGTGAAATTGGCGCTGGAGTCTCTTCTTTAAGGAGCAAATATTTTGTACACTATTTTGCCGGATAAATTCAATAATGTAATCTCTGTAATAAAAATAGTAAAAAAAAATGCAACATGAAGACTTCAGATAACAATCTAAGATCTTTAAGAAAAATATTATGTGCATGGTACACAATTTCCTTGTAATAATTAAATATGTTCTTCATTATTTAATTTCTTTAAATATAATACAAAGCGATAACATTTGGTGGCAACAGTCTGAATTGTGAAATAGCGCTTATCGTGAAATTGGCGCTGGATTCTCTTCTGTAAGGAGCAAATATTTTGTACAATATTTTGCCGGATAAATTCAATAATGTAATCTCTGTAATAAAAATAGTAAAAAAAAATGCAACATGAAGACTTCAGATAACAATCTAAGATCTTTAAGAAAAATATCATGTGCATGGTACACAATTTCCTTGTACTAATTAAATAAGTTCTTCATTATTTAATTTCTTTAAATATAATACAAAGCGATAACATTTGGTGGCAACAATCTGAATTGTGAAATAGCGCTTTTCGTTAAATTGGCGCTGGATTCTCTTCTTTAAGGAGCAAATATTTTGTACACTATTTTGCCGGATAAATTAAAAATAGTAAAAAAAAATGCAACATGAAGACTTCAGATAACAATCTTAGATCTTTAAGAAAAATATCATGTGCGTGGTACACAATTTCCTTGTGATAACTAAATAAGTTCTTCATTATTTTATTTCTTTAAATATAATACAAGGCGATAACATTTGGTGGCAACAGTCTGAATTGTGAAATAGCGCTTATCGTGAAATTGGCGCTGGATTCTCTTCTTTAAGGAGCAAATATTTTGTACACGATTTTGCAGGATAAATTCAATAATGTAATCTCTGTAATAAAAATAGTAAAAAAAAATGCAACATGAAGACTTCAGATAACAATCTAAGATCTTAAAGAAAAATATCATGTGCATGGTACACAATTTCCTTGTAGTAATTAAATAAGTTCTTCATTATTTAATTTCTTTAAATATAATACAAAGCGATAACATTTGGTGGCAACAATCTGAATTGTGAAATAACGCTTATCGTGAAATTGGCGCTGGATTCTCTTCTTTAAGGAGCAAATATTTTGTACACTATTTTGCCGGATAAATTCAATAATGTAATGTCTGTAATAAAAATAGTAAAAAAAAATGCAACATGAAGACTTCAGATAACAATCTAAGATCTTTAAGAAAAATATCATGAGCATGGTACACAATTTCCTTGTAATAATTAAATAAGTTCTTCATTATTTAATTTCTTTAAATATAATACAAAGCGATAACATTTGGTGGCAACTGTCTGAATTGTGAAATAGCGCTTATCGTGAAATTGGCGCTGGATTCTCTTCTTTAAGGAGCAAATATTTTGTACACTATTTTGCCGGATAAATTCAATAATGTAATCTCTGTAATAAAAATAGTAAAAAAAAAATGCAACATGAAGACTTCAGATAACAATCTAAGATCTTTAAGAAAAATATCATGTGCATGGTACACAATTTCCTTGTAGTAATTAAATAAGTTCTTCATTATTTAATTTCTTTAAATATAATACAAAGCGATAACATTTGGTGGCAACAATCTGAATTCTGAAATAGCGCTTATCGTGAAATTGGCGCTGGATTGTCTTCTGTAAGGAGCAAATATTTTGTACACTATTTTGCCGGATAAATTCAATAATATAATCTCTGTAATAAAAATAGTAAAAAAAAATGCAACATGAAGAATTCAGATAACAATCTAAGATCTTTGAGAAAAATATCTTGTGCATGGTACACAATTTCCTTGTAATAATTAAATAAGTTCTTCATTATTTAATTTCTTTAAATATAATACAAAGCGATAACATTTGGTGGCAACAGTCTGAATTGTGAAATAGCGCTTATCGTGAAATTGGCGCTGGATTCTCTTCTTTAAGGAGCAGATATTTTGTACACTATTTTGCCGGATAAATTCAATAATGTAATCTCTGTAATAAAAATAGTAAAAAAAAAATGCAACATGAAGACTTCAGATAACAATCTAAGATCTTTAAGAAAAATATCATGAGCATGGTACACAATTTCCTTGTAATAATTAAATATGTTCTTCATTATTTAATTTCTTTAAATATAATACAAAGCGATAACATTTGGTGGCAACAGTCTGAATTGTGAAATAGCGCTTATCGTGAAATTGGCGCTGGAGTCTCTTCTTTAAGGAGCAAATATTTTGTACACTATTTTGCCGGATAAATTCAATAATGTAATCTCTGTAATAAAAATAGTAAAAAAAAATGCAACATGAAGACTTCAGATAACAATCTAAGATCTTTAAGAAAAATATTATGTGCATGGTACACAATTTCCTTGTAATAATTAAATATGTTCTTCATTATTTAATTTCTTTAAATATAATACAAAGCGATAACATTTGGTGGCAACAGTCTGAATTGTGAAATAGCGCTTATCGTGAAATTGGCGCTGGATTCTCTTCTGTAAGGAGCAAATATTTTGTACAATATTTTGCCGGATAAATTCAATAATGTAATCTCTGTAATAAAAATAGTAAAAAAAAATGCAACATGAAGACTTCAGATAACAATCTAAGATCTTTAAGAAAAATATCATGTGCATGGTACACAATTTCCTTGTAGTAATTAAATAAGTTCTTCATTATTTAATTTCTTTAAATATAATACAAAGCGATAACATTTGGTGGCAACAATCTGAATTGTGAAATAACGCTTATCGTGAAATTGGCGCTGGATTCTCTTCTTTAAGGAGCAAATATTTTGTACACTATTTTGCCGGGTAAATTCAATAATGTAATGTCTGTAATAAAAATAGTAAAAAAAATGCAACATGAGGACTTCAGATAACAATCTAAGATCTTTAAGAAAAATATCATGTGCATGGTACACAATTTCCTTGTGATAATTAAATAAGTTCTTCATTATTTAATTTCTTTAAATATAATACAAAGCGATAACATTTGGTGGCAACAATCTGAATTGTGAAATAGCGCTTATCGTGAAATTGGCGCTGGATTCTCTTCTTTAAGGAGCAAATATTTTGTACACTATTTTGCCGGATAAATTCAATAATGTAATCTCTGTAATAAAAATAGTAAAAAAAAATGCAACATGAAGACTTCAGATAACAATCTAAGATCTTTAAGAAAAATATCATGAGCATGGTACACAATTTCGTTGTAATAATAAAATAAGTTCTTCATTATTTAATTTCTTTAAATATAATACAAAGCGATAACATTTGGTGGCAACAGTCTGAATTGTGAAATAGCGCTTATCGTGAAATTGGTGCTGGATTCACTTCTTTAAGGAGCAGATATTTTGTACACTATTTTGCAGGATAAATTCAATAATGTAATCTCTGTAATAAAAACAGTAAAAAAAAATGCAACATGAAGACTTCAGATAACAATCTAAGATCTTTAAGAAAAATATCATGTGCATGGTAGACAATTTCCTTGTAATAATTAAATATGTTCTTCATTATTTAATTTCTTTAAATATAATACAAAGCGATAACATTTGGTGGCAACAGTCTGAATTGTGAAATAGCGCTTATCTTGAAATTGGCGCTGGATTCTCTTCTTTAAGGAGCAAATATTTTGTACACTATTTTGCCGCATAAATTCAATAATGTAATCTCTGTAATAAAAATAGTAAAAAAAAAAATGCAACATGAAGACTTCAGATAACAATCTAAGATCTTTAAGAAAAATATCATGTGCATGGTACACAATTTCCTTGTAGTAATTAAATAAGTTCTTCATTATTTAAATTCTTTAAATATAATACAAAGCGATAACATTTGGTGGCAACAATTTGAATTGTGAAATAGCGCTTATCCTGAAATTGGCGCTGGATTCTCTTCTTTAAGGAGCAAATATTTTGTACACTATTTTGCCGGATAAATTCAATAATGTAATGTCTGTAATAAAAATAGTAAAAAAAAATGCAGCATGAAGACTTCAGATAACAATCTAAGATCTTTAAGAAAAATATCATGAGCATGGTACACAATTTCCTTGTAATAATTAAATAAGTTCTTCATTATTTAATTTCTTTAAATATAATACAAAGCGATAACATTTGGTGGCAACAGTCTGAATTGTATAATAGCGCTTATCCTGAAATTGGCGCTGGATTCTCTTCTTTAGGGAGCAAATATTTTGTACAATATTTTGCCGGATAAATTCAATAATGTAATCTCTGTAATAAAAATAGTAAAAAAAATGCAACATGAAGACTTCAGATAACAATCTAAGATCTTTAAGAAAAATATCATGTGCATGGTACACAATTTCCTTGTAGTAATTAAATAAGTTCTTCATTATTTAATTTCTTTAAATATAATACAAAGCGATAACATTTGGTGGCAACAATCTGAATTGTGAAATAGCGCTTATCGTTAAATTGGCGCTGGATTCTTTTCTTTAAGGAGCAAATATTTTGTACACTATTTTGCCGGATAAATTAAAAATAGTAAAAAAAAATGCAACATGAAGACTTCAGATAACAATCTTAGATCTTTAAGAAAAATATCATGTGCATGGTACACAATTTCCTTGTGATAACTAAATAAGTTCTTCATTATTTTATTTCTTTAAATATAATACAAGGCGATAACATTTGGTGGCAACAGTCTGAATTGTGAAATAGCGCTTATCGTGAAATTGGCGCTGGATTCTCTTCTTTAAGGAGCAAATATTTTGTACACGATTTTGCAGGATAAATTCAATAATGTAATCTCTGTAATAAAAATAGTAAAAAAAATGCAACATGAAGACTTCAGATAACAATCTAAGATCTTAAAAAAAATATCATGTGCATGGTACACAATTTCCTTGTAGTAATTAAATAAGTTCTTCATTATTTAATTTCTTTAAATATAATACAAAGCGATAACATTTGGTGGCAACAATCTGAATTGTGAAATAACGCTTATCGTGAAATTGGCGCTGGATTCTCTTCTTTAAGGAGCAAATATTTTGTACATTATTTTGCCGGATAAATTCAATAATGTAATGTCTGTAATAAAAATAGTAAAAAAAAAATGCAACATGAAGACTTCAGATAACAATCTAAGATCTTTAAGAAAAATATCATGAGCATGGTACACAATTTCCTTGTAATAATTAAATAAGTTCTTCATTATTTAATTTCTTTAAATATAATACAAAGCGATAACATTTGGTGGCAACTGTCTGAATTGTGAAATAGCGCTTATCGTGAAATTGGCGCTGGATTCTCTTCTTTAAGGAGCAAATATTTTGTACACTATTTTGCCGGATAAATTCAATAATGTAATCTCTGTAATAAAAATAGTAAAAAAAAATGCAACATGAAGACTTCAGATAACAATCTAAGATCTTTAAGAAAAATATCATGAGCATGGTACACAATTTCGTTGTAATAATAAAATAAGTTCTTCATTATTTAATTTCTTTAAATATAATACAAAGCGATAACATTTGGTGGCAACAGTCTGAATTGTGAAATAGCGCTTATCGTGAAATTGGTGCTGGATTCACTTCTTTAAGGAGCAGATATTTTGTACACTATTTTGCAGGATAAATTCAATAATGTAATCTCTGTAATAAAAACAGTAAAAAAAAATGCAACATGAAGACTTCAGATAACAATCTAAGATCTTTAAGAAAAATATCATGTGCATGGTAGACAATTTCCTTGTAATAATTAAATATGTTCTTCATTATTTAATTTCTTTAAATATAATACAAAGCGATAACATTTGGTGGCAACAGTCTGAATTGTGAAATAGCGCTTATCTTG
The DNA here is from genome assembly GCF_044657685.1 of Stegodyphus dumicola. Classification (NCBI taxonomy): domain Eukaryota; kingdom Metazoa; phylum Arthropoda; class Arachnida; order Araneae; family Eresidae; genus Stegodyphus; species Stegodyphus dumicola. Next base: position 138,241,978 of record NC_140769.1, read on the forward strand.
AAATTGGCGCTGGATTCTCTTCTTTAAGGAGCAAATATTTTGTACACTATTTTGCCGCATAAATTCAATAATGTAATCTCTGTAATAAAAATAGTAAAAAAAAAAATGCAACATGAAGACTTCAGATAACAATCTAAGATCTTTAAGAAAAATATCATGTGCATGGTACACAATTTCCTTGTAGTAATTAAATAAGTTCTTCATTATTTAAATTCTTTAAATATAATACAAAGCGATAACATTTGGTGGCAACAATTTGAATTGTGAAATAGCGCTTATCCTGAAATTGGCGCTGGATTCTCTTCTTTAAGGAGCAAATATTTTGTACACTATTTTGCCGGATAAATTCAATAATGTAATGTCTGTAATAAAAATAGTAAAAAAAAATGCAGCATGAAGACTTCAGATAACAATCTAAGATCTTTAAGAAAAATATCATGAGCATGGTACACAATTTCCTTGTAATAATTAAATAAGTTCTTCATTATTTAATTTCTTTAAATATAATACAAAGCGATAACATTTGGTGGCAACAGTCTGAATTGTGAAATAGCGCTTATCCTGAAATTGGCGCTGGATTCTCTTCTTTAGGGAGCAAATATTTTGTACAATATTTTGCCGGATAAATTCAATAATGTAATCTCTGTAATAAAAATAGTAAAAAAAATGCAACATGAAGACTTCAGATAACAATCTAAGATCTTTAAGAAAAATATCATGTGCATGGTACACAATTTCCTTGTAGTAATTAAATAAGTTCTTCATTATTTAATTTCTTTAAATATAATACAAAGCGATAACATTTGGTGGCAACAATCTGAATTGTGAAATAGCGCTTATCGTTAAATTGGCGCTGGATTCTTTTCTTTAAGGAGCAAATATTTTGTACACTATTTTGCCGGATAAATTAAAAATAGTAAAAAAAAATGCAACATGAAGACTTCAGATAACAATCTTAGATCTTTAAGAAAAATATCATGTGCATGGTACACAATTTCCTTGTGATAACTAAATAAGTTCTTCATTATTTTATTTCTTTAAATATAATACAAGGCGATAACATTTGGTGGCAACAGTCTGAATTGTGAAATAGCGCTTATCGTGAAATTGGCGCTGGATTCTCTTCTTTAAGGAGCAAATATTTTGTACACGATTTTGCAGGATAAATTCAATAATGTAATCTCTGTAATAAAAATAGTAAAAAAAATGCAACATGAAGACTTCAGATAACAATCTAAGATCTTAAAAAAAATATCATGTGCATGGTACACAATTTCCTTGTAGTAATTAAATAAGTTCTTCATTATTTAATTTCTTTAAATATAATACAAAGCGATAACATTTGGTGGCAACAATCTGAATTGTGAAATAACGCTTATCGTGAAATTGGCGCTGGATTCTCTTCTTTAAGGAGCAAATATTTTGTACATTATTTTGCCGGATAAATTCAATAATGTAATGTCTGTAATAAAAATAGTAAAAAAAAAATGCAACATGAAGACTTCAGATAACAATCTAAGATCTTTAAGAAAAATATCATGAGCATGGTACACAATTTCCTTGTAATAATTAAATAAGTTCTTCATTATTTAATTTCTTTAAATATAATACAAAGCGATAACATTTGGTGGCAACTGTCTGAATTGTGAAATAGCGCTTATCGTGAAATTGGCGCTGGATTCTCTTCTTTAAGGAGCAAATATTTTGTACACTATTTTGCCGGATAAATTCAATAATGTAATCTCTGTAATAAAAATAGTAAAAAAAAATGCAACATTGAGACTTCAGATAACAATCTAAGATCTTTAAGAAAAATATCATGAGCATGGTACACAATTTCGTTGTAATAATTAAATAAGTTCTTCATTATTTAATTTCTTTAAATATAATACAAAGCGATAACATTTGGTGGCAATAGTCTGATTTGTGAAATAGCGCTTATCGTGAAATTGGGGCTGGATTCACTTCTTTAAGGAGCAGATATTTTGTACACTATTTTGCAGGATAAATTCAATAATGTAATCTCTGTAATAAAAATAGTAAAAAAAAAATGCAACATGAAGACTTCAGATAACAATCGAAGATCTTTAAGGAAAATATCATGAGCATGGTACACAATGTCGTTGTAATAATTAAATAAGTTCTTCATTATTTAATTTCTTTAAATATAATACAAAGCGATAACATTTGGTGGCAACAATCTGAATTGTGAAATAACACTTATCGTGAAATTGGCGCTGGATTCTCTTCTTTAAGGAGCAAATATTTTGTACACTATTTTGCCGGATAAATTCAATAATGTAATGTCTGTAATAAAAATAGTAAAAAAAATGCAGCATGAAGACTTCAGATAACAATCTAAGATCTTTAAGAAAAATATCATGAGCATGGTACACAATTTCCTTGTAATAATTAAATAAGTTCTTCATTATTAATTTCTTTAAATATAATATAAAGCGATAACATTTGGTGGCAACAGTCTGAATTGTGAAATAGCGCTTATCGTGAAATTGGCGCTGGATTCTCTTCTTTAAGGAGCAAATATTTTGTACACTATTTTGCCGGATAAATTCAATAATGTAATCTCTGTAATAAAAATAGTAAAAAAAAAAATGCAACATGAAGACTTCAGATAACAATCTAAGATCTTTAAGAAAAATATCATGTGCATGGTACACAATTTCCTTGTAGTAATTAAATAAGTTCTTCATTATTTAATTTCTTTAAATATAATACAAAGCGATAACATTTGGTGGCAACAATCTGAATTGTGAAATAACACTTATCGTGAAATTGGCGCTGGATTCTCTTCTTTAAGGAGCAAATATTTTGTACACTATTTTGCCGGATAAATTCAATAATGTAATGTCTGTAATAAAAATAGTAAAAAAAATGCAGCATGAAGACTTCAGATAACAATCTAAGATCTTTAAGAAAAATATCATGAGCATGGTACACAATTTCCTTGTAATAATTAAATAAGTTCTTCATTATTTAATTTCTTTAAATATAATACAAAGCGATAACATTTGGTGGCAACAGTCTGAATTGTGAAATAGCGCTTATCGTGAAATTGGCGCTGGATTCTCTTCTTTAAGGAGCAAATATTTTGTACACTATTTTGCCGGATAAATTCAATAATGTAATCTCTGTAATAAAAATAGTAAAAAAAAATGCAACATGAAGACTTCAGATAACAATCGAAGATCTTTAAGGAAAATATCATGAGCATGGTACACAATGTCGTTGTAATAATTAAATAAGTTCTTCATTATTTAATTTCTTTAAATATAATACAAAGCGATAACATTTGGTGGCAACAATCTGAATTGTGAAATAGCGCTTATCCTGAAATTGGCGCTGGATTCTCTTCTTTAGGGAGCAAATATTTTGTACACTATTTTGCCGGATAAATTCAATAATGTAACCTCTGTAATAAAAATAGTAAAAAAAAATGCAAAATGAACACTTCAGATAACAATCTAAGATCTTTAAGAAAAATATCATGTGCATGGTACACAATTTCCTTGTAATAATTAAATATGTTCTTCATTATTTAATTTCTTTAAATATAATACAAAGCGATAACATTTGGTGGCAACAGTCTGAATTGTGAAATAGCGCTTATCGTGAAATTGGGGCTGGATTCTCTTCTGTAAGGAGCAAATATTTTGTACAATATTTTGCCGGATAAATTCAATAATGTAATCTCTGTAATAAAAATAGTAAAAAAAAATGCAAAATGAAGACTTCAGATAACAATCTAAGATCTTTAAGAAAAATATCATGAGCATGGTACACAATTTCGTTGTAATAATTAAATAAGTTCTTCATTATTTAATTTCTTTAAATATAATACAAAGCGATAACATTTGGTGGCAATAGTCTGATTTGTGAAATAGCGCTTATCGCGAAATTGGCGCTGGATTCACTTCTTTAAGGAGCAGATATTTTGTACACTATTTTCCAGTATAAATTCAATAATGTAATCTCTGTAATAAAAATAGTAAAAAAAAATGCAACATGAAGACTTCAGATAACAATCTAAGATCTTTAAGAAAAATATCATGTGCATGGTACACAATTTCCTTGTAGTAATTAAATAAGTTCTTCATTATTTAATTTCTTTAAATATAATACAAAGCGATAACATTTGGTGGCAACAATCTGAATTGTGAAATAACACTTATCGTGAAATTGGCGCTGGATTCTCTTCTTTAAGGAGCAAATATTTTGTACACTATTTTGCCGGATAAATTCAATAATGTAATCTCTGTAATAAAAATAGTAAAAAAAAATGCAGCATGAAGACTTCAGATAACAATCTAAGATCTTTAAGAAAAATATCATGAGCATGGTACACAATTTCCTTGTAATAATTAAATAAGTTCTTCATTATTTAATTTCTTTAAATATAATACAAAGCGATAACATTTGGTGGCAACAGTCTGAATTGTGAAATAGCGCTTATCGTGAAATTGGCGCTGGATTCTCTTCTTTAAGGAGCAAATATTTTGTACACTATTTTGCCGGATAAATTCAATAATGTAATCTCTGTAATAAAAATAGTAAAAAAAAATGCAACATGAAGGCTTCAGATAACAATCAAAGATCTTTAAGGAAAATATCATGAGCATGGTACACAATGTCGTTGTAATAATTAAATAAGTTCTTCATTATTTAATTTCTTTAAATATAATACAAAGCGATAACATTTGGTGGCAACAATCTGAATTGTGAAATAGCGCTTATCCTGAAATTGGCGCTGGATTCTCTTCTTTAGGGAGCAAATATTTTGCACACTATTTTGCCGGATAAATTCAATAATGTAATCTCTGTAATAAAAATAGTAAAAAAAAATGCAAAATGAAGACTTCAGATAACAATCTAAGATCTTTAAGAAAAATATCATGAGCATGGTACACAATTTCCTTGTAATAATTAAATAAGTTCTTCATTATTAATTTCTTTAAATATAATATAAAGCGATAACATTTGGTGGCAACAGTCTGAATTGTGAAATAGCGCTTATCGTGAAATTGGCGCTGGATTCTCTTCTTTAAGGAGCAGATATTTTGTACACTATTTTGCCGGATAAATTCAATAATGTAATCTGTGTAATAAAAATAGTAAAAAAAAATGCAACATGAAGACTTCAGATAACAATCTAAGATCTTTAAGAAAATTATCATGAGCATGGTACACAATTTCGTTGTAATAATTAAATAAGTTCTTCATTATTTAATTTCTTTAAATATAATACAAAGCGATAACATTTGGTGGCAACAATCTGAATTGTGAAATAACGCTTATCGTGAAATTGGCGCTGGATTCTCTTCTTTAAGGAGCAAATATTTTGTACACGATTTTGACGGATAAATTCAATAATGTAATCTCTGTAATAAAAATAGTAAAAAAAAAATGCAACATGAAGACTTCAGATAACAATCTAAGATCTTTAAGAAAAATATCATGTGCATGGTACACAATTTCCTTGTAGTAATTAAATAAGTTCTTCATTTTTTAATTTCTTTAAATATAATACAAAGCGATAACATTTGGTGGCAACAATCTGAATTGTGAAATAACACTTATCGTGAAATTGGCGCTGGATTCTCTTCTTTAAGGAGCAAATATTTTGTACACTATTTTGCCGGATAAATTCAATAATGTAATGTCTGTAATAAAAATAGTAAAAAAAAAATGCAACATGAAGACTTCAGATAACAATCTAAGATCTTTAAGAAAAATATCATGAGCATGGTAGACAATTTCCTTGCAATAATTAAATAAGTTCTTCATTATTTAATTTCTTTAAATATAGTACAAAGCGATAACATTTGGTGGCAACAATCTGAATTGTGAAATAGCGCTTATCCTGAAATTGGCGCTGGATTCTCTTCTTTAGGGAGCAAATATTTTGTACACTATTTTGCCGGATAAATTCAATAATGTAATCTCTGTAATAAAAATAGTAAAAAAAAATGCAAAATGAACACTTCAGATAACAATCTAAGATCTTTAAGAAAAATATCATGTGCATGGTACACAATTTCCTTGTAATAATTAAACATGTTCTTCATTATTTAATTTCTTTAAATATAATACAAAGCGATAACATTTGGTGGCAACAATCTGAATTGTGAAATAGCGCTTATCCTGAAATTGGCGCTGGATTCTCTTCTTTAGGGAGCAAATATTTTGTACACTATTTTGCCGGATAAATTCAATAATATAATCTCTGTAATAAAAATAGTAAAAAAAAATGCAACATGAAGAATTCAGATAACAATCTAAGATCTTTGAGAAAAATATCTTGTGCATGGTACACAATTTCCTTGTAATAATTAAATAAGTTCTTCATTATTTAATTTCTTTAAATGTAATACAAAGCGATAACATTTGGTGGCAACAGTCTGAATTGTGAAATAGCGCTTATCGTGAAATTGGCGCTGGATTCTCTTCTTTAAGGAGCAGATATTTTGTACACTATTTTGCCGGATAAATTCAATAATGTAATCTCTGTAATAAAAATAGTAAAAAAAAAAAATGCAACATGAAGACTTCAGATAACAATCTAAGATCTTTAAGAAAAATATCATGTGCATGGTACACAATTTCCTTGTAATAATTAAATATGTTCTTCATTATTTAATTTCTTTAAATATAATACAAAGCGATAACATTTGGTGGCAACAGTCTGAATTGTGAAATAGCGCTTATCGTGAAATTGGCGCTGGAGTCTCTTCTTTAAGGAGCAAATATTTTGTACACTATTTTGCCGGATAAATTCAATAATGTAATCTCTGTAATAAAAATAGTAAAAAAAAATGCAACATGAAGACTTCAGATAACAATCTAAGATCTTTAAGAAAAATATCATGAGCATGGTACACAATTTCCTTGTAATAATTAAATAAGTTCTTCATTATTAATTTTTTTAAATATAATACAAAGCGATAACATTTGGTGGCAACAGTCTGAATTGTGAAATAGCGCTTATCGTGAAATTGGCGCTGGAGTCTCTTCTTTAAGGAGCAAATATTTTGTACACTATTTTGCCGGATAAATCCAATAATGTAACCTCTGTAATAAAAATAGTAAAAAAAAAATGCAACATGAAGACTTCAGATAACAATCTAAGATCTTTAAGAAAATTATCATGAGCATGGTACACAATTTCGTTGTAATAATTAAATAAGTTCTTCATTATTTAATTTCTTTAAATATAATACAAAGCGATAACATTTGGTGGCAACAATCTGAATTGTGAAATAACGCTTATCGTGAAATTGGCGCTGGATTCTCTTCTTTAGGGAGCAAATATTTTGTACACTATTTTGCCGGATAAATCCAATAATGTAACCTCTGTAATAAAAATAGTAAAAAAAAAATGCAACATGAAGACTTCAGATAACAATCTAAGATCTTTAAGAAAATTATCATGAGCATGGTACACAATTTCGTTGTAATAATTAAATAAGTTCTTCATTATTTAATTTCTTTAAATATAATACAAAGCGATAACATTTGGTGGCAACAATCTGAATTGTGAAATAACGCTTATCGTGAAATTGGCGCTGGATTCTCTTCTTTAGGGAGCAAATATTTTGTACACTATTTTGCCGGATAAATTCAATAATATAATCTCTGTAATAAAAATAGTAAAAAAAAATGCAACATGAAGAATTCAGATAACAATCTAAGATCTTTGAGAAAAATATCTTGTGCATGGTACACAATTTCCTTGTAATAATTAAATAAGTTCTTCATTATTTAATTTCTTTAAATGTAATACAAAGCGATAACATTTGGTGGCAACAGTCTGAATTGTGAAATAGCGCTTATCGTGAAATTGGCGCTGGATTCTCTTCTGTAAGGAGCAAATATTTTGTACAATATTTTGCCGGATAAATTCAATAATGTAATCTCTGTAATAAAAATAGTAAAAAAAAATGCAAAATGAACACTTCAGATAACAATCTAAGATCTTTAAGAAAAATATCATGTGCATGGTACACAATTTCCTTGTAATAATTAAATATGTTCTTCATTATTTAATTTCTTTAAATATAATACAAAGCGATAACATTTGGTGGCAACAGTCTGAATTGTGAAATAGCGCTTATCGTGAAATTGGCGCTGGAGTCTCTTCTTTAAGGAGCAAATATTTTGTACACTATTTTGCCGGAAAAATTCAATAATGTAATCTCTGTAATAAAAATAGTAAAAAAAAATGCAACATGAAGACTTCAGATAACAATCTAAGATCTTTAAGAAAAATATCATGAGCATGGTACACAATTTCCTTGTAATAATTAAATAAGTTCTTCATTATTAATTTCTTTAAATATAATACAAAGCGATAACATTTGGTGGCAACAGTCTGAATTGTGAAATACCGCTTATCGTGAAATTGGCGCTGGAGTCTCTTCTTTAAGGAGCAAATATTTTGTACACTATTTTGCCGGATAAATCCAATAATGTAACCTCTGTAATAAAAATAGTAAAAAAAAAATGCAACATGAAGACTTCAGATAACAATCTAAGATCTTTAAGAAAATTATCATGAGCATGGTACACAATTTCGTTGTAATAATTAAATAAGTTCTTCATTATTTAATTTCTTTAAATATAATACAAAGCGATAACATTTGGTGGCAACAATCTGAATTGTGAAATAACGCTTATCGTGAAATTGGCGCTGGATTCTCTTCTTTAGGGAGCAAATATTTTGTACACTATTTTGCCGGATAAATTCAATAATGTAATTTCTGTAATAAAAATAGTAAAAAAAAAAAAATGCAACATGAAGACTTCAGATAACAATCTAAGATCTTTAAGAAAAATATCATGTGCATGGTACACAATTTCCTTGTAATAATTAAATATGTTCTTCATTATTTAATTTCTTTAAATATAATACAAAGCGATAACATTTGGTGGCAACTGTCTGAATTGTGAAATAGCGCTTATCGTGAAATTGGCGCTGGATTCTCTTCTTTAAGGAGCAAATATTTTGTACACGATTTTGACGGATAAATTCAATAATGTAATCTCTGTAATAAAAATAGTAAAAAAAAAATGCAACATGAAGACTTCAGATAACAATCTAAGATCTTTAAGAAAAATATCATGTGCATGGTACACAATTTCCTTGTAGTAATTAAATAAGTTCTTCATTATTTAATTTCTTTAAATGTAATACAAAGCGATAACATTTGGTGGCAACAGTCTGAATTGTGAAATAGCGCTTATCGTGAAATTGGCGCTGGATTCTCTTCTGTAAGGAGCAAATATTTTGTACAATATTTTGCCGGATAAATTCAATAATGTAATCTCTGTAATAAAAATAGTAAAAAAAAATGCAAAATGAACACTTCAGATAACAATCTAAGATCTTTAAGAAAAATATCATGTGCATGGTACACAATTTCCTTGTAATAATTAAATATGTTCTTCATTATTTAATTTCTTTAAATATAATACAAAGCGATAACATTTGGTGGCAACAATCTGAATTGTGAAATAACGCTTATCGTGAAATTGGCGCTGGATTCTCTTCTTTAAGGAGCAAATATTTTGTACACGATTTTGACGGATAAATTCAATAATGTAATCTCTGTAATAAAAATAGTAAAAAAAAAATGCAACATGAAGACTTCAGATAACAATCTAAGATCTTTAAGAAAAATATCATGTGCATGGTACACAATTTCCTTGTAGTAATTAAATAAGTTCTTCATTTTTTAATTTCTTTAAATATAATACAAAGCGATAACATTTGGTGGCAACAATCTGAATTGTGAAATAACACTTATCGTGAAATTGGCGCTGGATTCTCTTCTTTAAGGAGCAAATATTTTGTACACTATTTTGCCGGATAAATTCAATAATGTAATGTCTGTAATAAAAATAGTAAAAAAAAAATGCAACATGAAGACTTCAGATAACAATCTAAGATCTTTAAGAAAAATATCATGAGCATGGTAGACAATTTCCTTGCAATAATTAAATAAGTTCTTCATTATTTAATTTCTTTAAATATAGTACAAAGCGATAACATTTGGTGGCAACAATCTGAATTGTGAAATAGCGCTTATCCTGAAATTGGCGCTGGATTCTCTTCTTTAGGGAGCAAATATTTTGTACACTATTTTGCCGGATAAATTCAATAATGTAATCTCTGTAATAAAAATAGTAAAAAAAAATGCAAAATGAACACTTCAGATAACAATCTAAGATCTTTAAGAAAAATATCATGTGCATGGTACACAATTTCCTTGTAATAATTAAACATGTTCTTCATTATTTAATTTCTTTAAATATAATACAAAGCGATAACATTTGGTGGCAACAATCTGAATTGTGAAATAGCGCTTATCCTGAAATTGGCGCTGGATTCTCTTCTTTAGGGAGCAAATATTTTGTACACTATTTTGCCGGATAAATTCAATAATATAATCTCTGTAATAAAAATAGTAAAAAAAAATGCAACATGAAGAATTCAGATAACAATCTAAGATCTTTGAGAAAAATATCTTGTGCATGGTACACAATTTCCTTGTAATAATTAAATAAGTTCTTCATTATTTAATTTCTTTAAATGTAATACAAAGCGATAACATTTGGTGGCAACAGTCTGAATTGTGAAATAGCGCTTATCGTGAAATTGGCGCTGGATTCTCTTCTTTAAGGAGCAGATATTTTGTACACTATTTTGCCGGATAAATTCAATAATGTAATCTCTGTAATAAAAATAGTAAAAAAAAAAAATGCAACATGAAGACTTCAGATAACAATCTAAGATCTTTAAGAAAAATATCATGTGCATGGTACACAATTTCCTTGTAATAATTAAATATGTTCTTCATTATTTAATTTCTTTAAATATAATACAAAGCGATAACATTTGGTGGCAACAGTCTGAATTGTGAAATAGCGCTTATCGTGAAATTGGCGCTGGAGTCTCTTCTTTAAGGAGCAAATATTTTGTACACTATTTTGCCGGATAAATTCAATAATGTAATCTCTGTAATAAAAATAGTAAAAAAAAATGCAACATGAAGACTTCAGATAACAATCTAAGATCTTTAAGAAAAATATCATGAGCATGGTACACAATTTCCTTGTAATAATTAAATAAGTTCTTCATTATTAATTTTTTTAAATATAATACAAAGCGATAACATTTGGTGGCAACAGTCTGAATTGTGAAATAGCGCTTATCGTGAAATTGGCGCTGGAGTCTCTTCTTTAAGGAGCAAATATTTTGTACACTATTTTGCCGGATAAATCCAATAATGTAACCTCTGTAATAAAAATAGTAAAAAAAAAATGCAACATGAAGACTTCAGATAACAATCTAAGATCTTTAAGAAAATTATCATGAGCATGGTACACAATTTCGTTGTAATAATTAAATAAGTTCTTCATTATTTAATTTCTTTAAATATAATACAAAGCGATAACATTTGGTGGCAACAATCTGAATTGTGAAATAACGCTTATCGTGAAATTGGCGCTGGATTCTCTTCTTTAGGGAGCAAATATTTTGTACACTATTTTGCCGGATAAATCCAATAATGTAACCTCTGTAATAAAAATAGTAAAAAAAAAATGCAACATGAAGACTTCAGATAACAATCTAAGATCTTTAAGAAAATTATCATGAGCATGGTACACAATTTCGTTGTAATAATTAAATAAGTTCTTCATTATTTAATTTCTTTAAATATAATACAAAGCGATAACATTTGGTGGCAACAATCTGAATTGTGAAATAACGCTTATCGTGAAATTGGCGCTGGATTCTCTTCTTTAGGGAGCAAATATTTTGTACACTATTTTGCCGGATAAATTCAATAATATAATCTCTGTAATAAAAATAGTAAAAAAAAATGCAACATGAAGAATTCAGATAACAATCTAAGATCTTTGAGAAAAATATCTTGTGCATGGTACACAATTTCCTTGTAATAATTAAATAAGTTCTTCATTATTTAATTTCTTTAAATGTAATACAAAGCGATAACATTTGGTGGCAACAGTCTGAATTGTGAAATAGCGCTTATCGTGAAATTGGCGCTGGATTCTCTTCTGTAAGGAGCAAATATTTTGTACAATATTTTGCCGGATAAATTCAATAATGTAATCTCTGTAATAAAAATAGTAAAAAAAAATGCAAAATGAACACTTCAGATAACAATCTAAGATCTTTAAGAAAAATATCATGTGCATGGTACACAATTTCCTTGTAATAATTAAATATGTTCTTCATTATTTAATTTCTTTAAATATAATACAAAGCGATAACATTTGGTGGCAACAGTCTGAATTGTGAAATAGCGCTTATCGTGAAATTGGCGCTGGAGTCTCTTCTTTAAGGAGCAAATATTTTGTACACTATTTTGCCGGAAAAATTCAATAATGTAATCTCTGTAATAAAAATAGTAAAAAAAAATGCAACATGAAGACTTCAGATAACAATCTAAGATCTTTAAGAAAAATATCATGAGCATGGTACACAATTTCCTTGTAATAATTAAATAAGTTCTTCATTATTAATTTCTTTAAATATAATACAAAGCGATAACATTTGGTGGCAACAGTCTGAATTGTGAAATACCGCTTATCGTGAAATTGGCGCTGGAGTCTCTTCTTTAAGGAGCAAATATTTTGTACACTATTTTGCCGGATAAATCCAATAATGTAACCTCTGTAATAAAAATAGTAAAAAAAAAATGCAACATGAAGACTTCAGATAACAATCTAAGATCTTTAAGAAAATTATCATGAGCATGGTACACAATTTCGTTGTAATAATTAAATAAGTTCTTCATTATTTAATTTCTTTAAATATAATACAAAGCGATAACATTTGGTGGCAACAATCTGAATTGTGAAATAACGCTTATCGTGAAATTGGCGCTGGATTCTCTTCTTTAGGGAGCAAATATTTTGTACACTATTTTGCCGGATAAATTCAATAATGTAATTTCTGTAATAAAAATAGTAAAAAAAAAAAATGCAACATGAAGACTTCAGATAACAATCTAAGATCTTTAAGAAAAATATCATGTGCATGGTACACAATTTCCTTGTAATAATTAAATATGTTCTTCATTATTTAATTTCTTTAAATATAATACAAAGCGATAACATTTGGTGGCAACTGTCTGAATTGTGAAATAGCGCTTATCGTGAAATTGGCGCTGGATTCTCTTCTTTAAGGAGCAAATATTTTGTACACGATTTTGACGGATAAATTCAATAATGTAATCTCTGTAATAAAAATAGTAAAAAAAAAATGCAACATGAAGACTTCAGATAACAATCTAAGATCTTTAAGAAAAATATCATGTGCATGGTACACAATTTCCTTGTAGTAATTAAATAAGTTCTTCATTATTTAATTTCTTTAAATGTAATACAAAGCGATAACATTTGGTGGCAACAGTCTGAATTGTGAAATAGCGCTTATCGTGAAATTGGCGCTGGATTCTCTTCTGTAAGGAGCAAATATTTTGTACAATATTTTGCCGGATAAATTCAATAATGTAATCTCTGTAATAAAAATAGTAAAAAAAAATGCAAAATGAACACTTCAGATAACAATCTAAGATCTTTAAGAAAAATATCATGTGCATGGTACACAATTTCCTTGTAATAATTAAATATGTTCTTCATTATTTAATTTCTTTAAATATAATACAAAGCGATAACATTTGGTGGCAACAGTCTGAATTGTGAAATAGCGCTTATCGTGAAATTGGCGCTGGAGTCTCTTCTTTAAGGAGCAAATATTTTGTACACTATTTTGCCGGAAAAATTCAATAATGTAATCTCTGTAATAAAAATAGTAAAAAAAAATGCAACATGAAGACTTCAGATAACAATCTAAGATCTTTAAGAAAAATATCATGAGCATGGTACACAATTTCCTTGTAATAATTAAATAAGTTCTTCATTATTAATTTCTTTAAATATAATACAAAGCGATAACATTTGGTGGCAACAGTCTGAATTGTGAAATACCGCTTATCGTGAAATTGGCGCTGGAGTCTCTTCTTTAAGGAGCAAATATTTTGTACACTATTTTGCCGGATAAATCCAATAATGTAACCTCTGTAATAAAAATAGTAAAAAAAAAATGCAACATGAAGACTTCAGATAACAATCTAAGATCTTTAAGAAAATTATCATGAGCATGGTACACAATTTCGTTGTAATAATTAAATAAGTTCTTCATTATTTAATTTCTTTAAATATAATACAAAGCGATAACATTTGGTGGCAACAATCTGAATTGTGAAATAACGCTTATCGTGAAATTGGCGCTGGATTCTCTTCTTTAGGGAGCAAATATTTTGTACACTATTTTGCCGGATAAATTCAATAATGTAATTTCTGTAATAAAAATAGTAAAAAAAAAAATGCAACATGAAGACTTCAGATAACAATCTAAGATCTTTAAGAAAAATATCATGTGCATGGTACACAATTTCCTTGTAATAATTAAATATGTTCTTCATTATTTAATTTCTTTAAATATAATACAAAGCGATAACATTTGGTGGCAACTGTCTGAATTGTGAAATAGCGCTTATCGTGAAATTGGCGCTGGATTCTCTTCTTTAAGGAGCAAATATTTTGTACACGATTTTGACGGATAAATTCAATAATGTAATCTCTGTAATAAAAATAGTAAAAAAAAAATGCAACATGAAGACTTCAGATAACAATCTAAGATCTTTAAGAAAAATATCATGTGCATGGTACACAATTTCCTTGTAGTAATTAAATAAGTTCTTCATTATTTAATTTCTTTAAATATAATACAAAGCGATAACATTTGGTGGCAACAATCTGAATTGTGAAATAACGCTTATCGTGAAATTGGCGCTGGATTCTCTTCTTTAAGGAGCAAATATTTTGTACACTATTTTGCCGGATAAATTCAATAATGTAATGTCTGTAATAAAAATAGTAAAAAAAAATGCAACATGAAGACTTCAGATAACAATCTAAGATCTTTAAGAAAAATATCATGAGCATGGTACACAATTTCCTTGTAATAATTAAATAAGTTCTTCATTATTTAATTTCTTTAAATATAATACAAAGCGATAACATTTGGTGGCAACTGTCTGAATTGTGAAATAGCGCTTATCGTGAAATTGGCGCTGGATTCTCTTCTTTAAGGAGCAAATATTTTGTACACTATTTTGCCGGATAAATTCAATAATGTAATCTCTGTAATAAAAATAGTAAAAAAAAATGCAAAATGAACACTTCAGATAACAATCTAAGATCTTTAAGAAAAATATCATGTGCATGGTACACAATTTCCTTGTAATAATTAAATATGTTCTTCATTATTTAATTTCTTTAAATATAATACAAAGCGATAACATTTGGTGGCAACAATCTGAATTGTGAAATAGCGCTTATCCTGAAATTGGCGCTGGATTCTCTTCTTTAGGGAGCAAATATTTTGTACACTATTCTGCCGGATAAATTCAATAATGTAATCTCTGTAATAAAAATAGTAAAAAAAAATGCAACATGAAGACTTCAGATAACAATCTAAGATCTTTAAGAAAAATATCATGTGCATGGTACACAATTTCCTTGTAGTAATTAAATAAGTTCTTCATTATATAATTTCTTTAAATATAATACAAAGCGATAACATTTGGTGGCAACAATCTGAATTGTGAAATAACGCTTATCGTGAAATTGGCGCTGGATTCTCTTCTTTAAGGAGCAAATATTTTGTACACTATTTTGCGGGATAAATTCAATAATGTAATGTCTGTAATAAAAATAGTAAAAAAAAAATGCAACATGAAGACTTCAGATAACAATCTAAGATCTTTAAGAAAAATATCATGAGCATGGTACACAATTTCCTTGTAATAATTAAATAAGTTCTTCATTATTTAATTTCTTTAAATATAATACAAAGCGATAACATTTGGTGGCAACTGTCTGAATTGTGAAATAGCGCTTATCGTGAAATTGGCGCTGGATTCTCTTCTTTAAGGAGCAAATATTTTGTACACTATTTTGCCGGATAAATTCAATAATGTAATCTCTGTAATAAAAATAGTAAAAAAAATGCAACATGAAGACTTCAGATAACAATCTAAGATCTTTAAGAAAAATATCATGAGCATGGTACACAATTTCGTTGTAATAATTAAATAAGTTCTTCATTATTTAATTTCTTTAAATATAATACAAAGCGATAACATTTGGTGGCAATAGTCTGATTTGTGAAATAGCGCTTATCGCGAAATTGGCGCTGGATTCACTTCTTTAAGGAGCAGATATTTTGTACACTATTTTGCAGGATAAATTCAATAATGTAATCTCTGTAATAAAAATAGTAAAAAAAAATGCAACATGATCACTTCAGATAACAATCTAAGATCTTTAAGAAAAATATCATGTGCATGGTACACAATTTCCTTGTAATAATTAAATATGTTCTTCATTATTTAATTTCTTTAAATATAATACAAAGCGATAACAGTTGGTGGCAACAGTCTGAATTGTGAAATAGCGCCTATCTTGAAATTGGCGCTGGATTCTCTTCTTTAAGGAGCAAATATTTTGTACACTATTTTGCCGGATAAATTCAATAATGTAATCTCTGTAATAAAAATAGTAAAAAAAAATGCAACATGAATACTTCAGATAACAATCGAAGATCTTTAAGGAAAATATCATGAGCTTGGTACACAATGTCGTTGTAATAATTAAACATGTTCTTCATTATTTAATTTCTTTAAATATAATACAAAGCGATAACATTTGGTGGCAACAGTCTGAATTGTGAATTAGCGCTTATCGTGAAATTGGCGCTGGAGTCTCTTCTTTAAGGAGCAAATATTTTGTACACTATTTTGCCGGATAAATTCAATAATGTAATCTCTGTAATAAAAATAGTAAAAAAAAATGCAACATGAAGACTTCAGATAACAATCTAAGATCTTTAAGAAAAATATCATGAGCATGGTACACAATTTCCTTGTAATAATTAAATAAGTTCTTCATTATTAATTTCTTTAAATATAATACAAAGCGATAACATTTGGTGGCAACAGTATGAATTGTGAAATAGCGCTTATCGTGAAATTGGCGCTGGAGTCTCTTCTTTAAGGAGCAAATATTTTGTACACTATTTTGCCGGATAAATCCAATAATGTAATCTCTGTAATAAAAATAGTAAAAAAAATGCAACATGAAGACTTCAGATAACAATCTAAGATCTTTAAGAAAATTATCATGAGCATGGTACACAATTTCGTTGTAATAATTAAATAAGTTCTTCATTATTTAATTTCTTTAAATATAATACAAAGCGATAACATTTGGTGGCAACAATCTGAATTGTGAAATAACGCTTATCGTGAAATTGGCGCTGGATTCTCTTCTTTAAGGAGCAAATATTTTGTACACTATTTTGCCGGGTAAATTCAATAATGTAATGTCTGTAATAAAAATAGTAAAAAAAATGCAACATGAGGACTTCAGATAACAATCTAAGAACTTTAAGAAAAATATCATGAGCATGGTACACAATTTCCTTGTAATCATTAAATAAGTTCTTCATTATTTAATTTCTTTAAATATAATACAAAGCGATAACATTTGGTGGCAACAGTCTGAATTGTGAAATAGCGCTTATCGTGAAATTGGCGCTGGATTCTCTTCTTTAAGGAGCAGATATTTTGTACACTATTTTGCCGGATAAATTCAATAATGTAATCTGTGTAATAAAAATAGTAAAAAAAAAATGCAACATGAAGACTTCAGATAACAATCTAAAATCTTTAAGAAAAATATCATGTGCATGGTACACAATTTCCTTGTAATAGTTAAATATGTTCTTCATTATTTAATTTCTTTAAATATAATACAAAGCGATAACATTTGGTGGCAACAGTCTGAATTGTGAAATAGCGCTTATCGTGAAATTGGCGCTGGATTCTCTTCTTTAGGGAGCAAATATTTTGTACACGATTTTGACGGATAAATTCAATAATGTAATCTCTGTAATAAAAATAGTAAAAAAAAAATGCAACATAAAGACTTCAGATAACAATCTAAGATCTTTAAGAAAAATGTCATGAGCATGGTACACAATTTCCTTGTAATAATTAAATAAGTTCTTCATTATTTAATTTCTTTAAATATAATACAAAGCGATAACATTTGGTGGCAACTGTCTGAATTGTGAAATAGCGCTTATCGTGAAATTGGCGCTGGATTCTCTTCTTTAAGGAGCAAATATTTTGTACACTATTTTGCCGGATAAATTCAATAATGTAATCTCTGTAATAAAAATAGTAAAAAAAATGCAAAATGAACACTTCAGATAACAATCTAAGATCTTTAAGAAAAATATCATGTGCATGGTACACAATTTCCTTGTAATAATTAAATATGTTCTTCATTATTTAATTTCTTTAAATATAATACAAAGCGATAACATTTGGTGGCAACTGTCTGAATTGTGAAATAGCGCTTATCGTGAAATTGGCGCTGGATTCTCTTCTTTAAGGAGCAAATATTTTGTACACTATTTTGCCGGGTAAATTCAATAATGTAATGTCTGTAATAAAAATAGTAAAAAAAATGCAACATGAGGACTTCAGATAACAATCTAAGAACTTTAAGAAAAATATCATGAGCATGGTACACAATTTCCTTGTAATCATTAAATAAGTTCTTCATTATTTAATTTCTTTAAATATAATACAAAGCGATAACATTTGGTGGCAACAGTCTGAATTGTGAAATAGCGCTTATCGTGAAATTGGCGCTGGATTCTCTTCTTTAAGGAGCAGATATTTTGTACACTATTTTGCCGGATAAATTCAATAATGTAATCTGTGTAATAAAAATAGTAAAAAAAAAAATGCAACATGAAGACTTCAGATAACAATCTAAAATCTTTAAGAAAAATATCATGTGCATGGTACAAAATTTCCTTGTAGTAATTAAATAAGTTCTTCATTATTTAATTTCTTTAAATATAATACAAAGCGATAACATTTGGTGGCAACAATCTGAATTGTGAAATAACGCTTATCGTGAAATTGGCGCTGGATTCTCTTCTTTAAGGAGCAAATATTTTGTACACTATTTTGCCGGATAAATTCAATAATGTAATGTCTGTAATAAAAATAGTAAAAAAAAAATGCAACATGAAGACTTCAGATAACAATCTAAGATCTTTAAGAAAAATATCATGAGCATGGTAGACAATTTCCTTGCAATAATTAAATAAGTTCTTCATTATTAATTTCTTTAAATATAATACAAAGCGATAACATTTGGTGGCAACAGTCTGAATTGTGAAATAGCGCTTATCGTGAAATTGGCGCTGGATTCTCTTCTTTAAGGAGCAAATATTTTGTACACTATTTTGCCGGATAAATTCAATAATGTAATGTCTGTAATAAAAATAGTAAAAAAAAATGCAACATGAAGACTTCAGATAACAATCTAAGATCTTTAAGAAAAATGTCATGAGCATGGTACACAATTTCCTTGTAATAATTAAATAAGTTCTTCATTATTTAATTTCTTTAAATATAATACAAAGCGATAACATTTGGTGGCAACTGTCTGAATTGTGAAATAGCGCTTATCGTGAAATTGGCGCTGGATTCTCTTCTTTAAGGAGCAAATATTTTGTACACTATTTTGCCGGATAAATTCAATAATGTAATCTCTGTAATAGAAATAGTAAAAAAAAATGCAAAATGAACACTTCAGATAACAATCTAAGATCTTTAAGAAAAATATCATGTGCATGGTACACAATTTCCTTGTAATAATTAAATATGTTCTTCATTATTTAATTTCTTTAAATATAATACAAAGCGATAACATTAGGTGGCAACAGTCTGAATTGTGAAATAGCGCTTATCGTGAAATTGGCGCTGGATTCTCTTCTGTAAGGAGCAAATATTTTGTACAATATTTTGCCGGATAAATTCAATAATGTAATCTCTGTAATAAAAATAGTAAAAAAAAATGCAAAATGAACACTTCAGATAACAATCTAAGATCTTTAAGAAAAATATCATGTGCATGATACACAATTTCCTTGTAATAATTAAATATGTTCTTCATTATTTAATTTCTTTAAATATAATACAAAGCGATAACATTTGGTGGCAACAATCTGAATTGTGAAATAGCGCTTATCCTGAAATTGGCGCTGGATTCTCTTCTTTAGGGAGCAAATATTTTGTACACTATTCTGCCGGATAAATTCAATAATGTAATCTCTGTAATAAAAATAGTAAAAAAAAATGCAACATGAAGACTTCAGATAACAATCTAAGATCTTTAAGAAAAATATCATGTGCATGGTACACAATTTCCTTGTAGTAATTAAATAAGTTCTTCATTATTTAATTTCTTTAAATATAATACAAAGCGATAACATTTGGTGGCAACAATCTGAATTGTGAAATAACGCTTATCGTGAAATTGGCGCTGGATTCTCTTCTTTAAGGAGCAAATATTTTGTACACTATTTTGCGGGATAAATTCAATAATGTAATGTCTGTAATAAAAATAGTAAAAAAAAATGCAACATGAAGACTTCAGATAACAATCTAAGATCTTTAAGAAAAATATCATGAGCATGGTACACAATTTCCTTGTAATAATTAAATAAGTTCTTCATTATTTAATTTTTTAAATATAATACAAAGCGATAACATTTGGTGGCAACTGTCTGAATTGTGAAATAGCGCTTATCGTGAAATTGGCGCTGGATTCTCTTCTTTAAGGAGCAAATATTTTGTACACTATTTTGCCGGATAAATTCAATAATGTAATCTCTGTAATAAAAATAGTAAAAAAAAATGCAACATGAAGACTTCAGATAACAATCTAAGATCTTTAAGAAAAATATCATGAGCATGGTACACAATTTCGTTGTAATAATTAAATAAGTTCTTCATTATTTAATTTCTTTAAATATAATACAAAGCGATAACATTTGGTGGCAATAGTCTGATTTGTGAAATAGCGCTTATCGCGAAATTGGCGCTGGATTCACTTCTTTAAGGAGCAGATATTTTGTACACTATTTTGCAGGATAAATTCAATAATGTAATCTCTGTAATAAAAATAGTAAAAAAAAATGCAACATGAGGACTTCAGATAACAATCTAAGATCTTTAAGAAAAATATCATGTGCATGGTACACAATTTCCTTGTAATAATTAAATATGTTCTTCATTATTTAATTTCTTTAAATATAATACAAAGCGATAACAGTTGGTGGCAACAGTCTGAATTGTGAAATAGCGCCTATCTTGAAATTGGCGCTGGATTCTCTTCTTTAAGGAGCAAATATTTTGTACACTATTTTGCCGGATAAATTCAATAATGTAATCTCTGTAATAAAAATAGTAAAAAAAAATGCAACATGAATACTTCAGATAACAATCGAAGATCTTTAAGGAAAATATCATGAGCTTGGTACACAATGTCGTTGTAATAATTAAATAAGTTCTTCATTTTTTAATTTCTTTAAATATAATACAAAGCGATAATATTTGGTGGCAACAATCTGAATTGTGAAATAGCGCTTATCCTGAAATTGGCGCTGGATTCTCTTCTTTAGGGAGCAAATATTTTGTACACTATTTTGCCGGATAAATTCAATAATGTAATCTCTGTAATAAAAATAGTAAAAAAAAATGCAAAATGAACACTTCAGATAACAATCTAAGATCTTTAAGAAAAATATCATGTGCATGGTACACAATTTCCTTGTAATAATTAAACATGTTCTTCATTATTTAATTTCTTTAAATATAATACAAAGCGATAACATTTGGTGGCAACAGTCTGAATTGTGAATTAGCGCTTATCGTGAAATTGGCGCTGGAGTCTCTTCTTTAAGGAGCAAATATTTTGTACACTATTTTGCCGGATAAATTCAATAATGTAATCTCTGTAATAAAAATAGTAAAAAAAAATGCAACATGAAGACTTCAGATAACAATCTAAGATCTTTAAGAAAAATATCATGAGCATGGTACACAATTTCCTTGTAATAATTAAATAAGTTCTTCATTATTAATTTCTTTAAATATAATACAAAGCGATAACATTTGGTGGCAACAGTATGAATTGTGAAATAGCGCTTATCGTGAAATTGGCGCTGGAGTCTCTTCTTTAAGGAGCAAATATTTTGTACACTATTTTGCCGGATAAATCCAATAATGTAATCTCTGTAATAAAAATAGTAAAAAAAAATGCAACATGAAGACTTCAGATAACAATCTAAGATCTTTAAGAAAATTATCATGAGCATGGTACACAATTTCGTTGTAATAATTAAATAAGTTCTTCATTATTTAATTTCTTTAAATATAATACAAAGCGATAACATTTGGTGGCAACAATCTGAATTGTGAAATAACGCTTATCGTGAAATTGGCGCTGGATTCTCTTCTTTAAGGAGCAAATATTTTGTACACTATTTTGCCGGGTAAATTCAATAATGTAATGTCTGTAATAAAAATAGTAAAAAAAATGCAACATGAGGACTTCAGATAACAATCTAAGAACTTTAAGAAAAATATCATGAGCATGGTACACAATTTCCTTGTAATCATTAAATAAGTTCTTCATTATTTAATTTCTTTAAATATAATACAAAGCGATAACATTTGGTGGCAACAGTCTGAATTGTGAAATAGCGCTTATCGTGAAATTGGCGCTGGATTCTCTTCTTTAAGGAGCAGATATTTTGTACACTATTTTGCCGGATAAATTCAATAATGTAATCTGTGTAATAAAAATAGTAAAAAAAAAAATGCAACATGAAGACTTCAGATAACAATCTAAAATCTTTAAGAAAAATATCATGTGCATGGTACACAATTTCCTTGTAATAGTTAAATATGTTCTTCATTATTTAATTTCTTTAAATATAATACAAAGCGATAACATTTGGTGGCAACAGTCTGAATTGTGAAATAGCGCTTATCGTGAAATTGGCGCTGGATTCTCTTCTTTAGGGAGCAAATATTTTGTACACGATTTTGACGGATAAATTCAATAATGTAATCTCTGTAATAAAAATAGTAAAAAAAAAATGCAACATAAAGACTTCAGATAACAATCTAAGATCTTTAAGAAAAATGTCATGAGCATGGTACACAATTTCCTTGTAATAATTAAATAAGTTCTTCATTATTTAATTTCTTTAAATATAATACAAAGCGATAACATTTGGTGGCAACTGTCTGAATTGTGAAATAGCGCTTATCGTGAAATTGGCGCTGGATTCTCTTCTTTAAGGAGCAAATATTTTGTACACTATTTTGCCGGATAAATTCAATAATGTAATCTCTGTAATAAAAATAGTAAAAAAAATGCAAAATGAACACTTCAGATAACAATCTAAGATCTTTAAGAAAAATATCATGTGCATGGTACACAATTTCCTTGTAATAATTAAATATGTTCTTCATTATTTAATTTCTTTAAATATAATACAAAGCGATAACATTTGGTGGCAACTGTCTGAATTGTGAAATAGCGCTTATCGTGAAATTGGCGCTGGATTCTCTTCTTTAAGGAGCAAATATTTTGTACACTATTTTGCCGGGTAAATTCAATAATGTAATGTCTGTAATAAAAATAGTAAAAAAAATGCAACATGAGGACTTCAGATAACAATCTAAGAACTTTAAGAAAAATATCATGAGCATGGTACACAATTTCCTTGTAATCATTAAATAAGTTCTTCATTATTTAATTTCTTTAAATATAATACAAAGCGATAACATTTGGTGGCAACAGTCTGAATTGTGAAATAGCGCTTATCGTGAAATTGGCGCTGGATTCTCTTCTTTAAGGAGCAGATATTTTGTACACTATTTTGCCGGATAAATTCAATAATGTAATCTGTGTAATAAAAATAGTAAAAAAAAAAATGCAACATGAAGACTTCAGATAACAATCTAAAATCTTTAAGAAAAATATCATGTGCATGGTACAAAATTTCCTTGTAGTAATTAAATAAGTTTTTCATTATTTAATTTCTTTAAATATAATACAAAGCGATAACATTTGGTGGCAACAATCTGAATTGTGAAATAACGCTTATCGTGAAATTGGCGCTGGATTCTCTTCTTTAAGGAGCAAATATTTTGTACACTATTTTGCCGGATAAATTCAATAATGTAATGTCTGTAATAAAAATAGTAAAAAAAAAAATGCAACATGAAGACTTCAGATAACAATCTAAGATCTTTAAGAAAAATATCATGAGCATGGTAGACAATTTCCTTGCAATAATTAAAT
This sequence comes from Stegodyphus dumicola, assembly GCF_044657685.1. NCBI lineage: Eukaryota > Metazoa > Arthropoda > Arachnida > Araneae > Eresidae > Stegodyphus > Stegodyphus dumicola. The sequence goes on from NC_140769.1 coordinate 138,266,338, forward strand.
AAGTTCTTCATTATTAATTTCTTTAAATATAATACAAAGCGATAACATTTGGTGGCAACAGTCTGAATTGTGAAATAGCGCTTATCGTGAAATTGGCGCTGGATTCTCTTCTTTAAGGAGCAAATATTTTGTACACTATTTTGCCGGATAAATTCAATAATGTAATGTCTGTAATAAAAATAGTAAAAAAAAATGCAACATGAAGACTTCAGATAACAATCTAAGATCTTTAAGAAAAATGTCATGAGCATGGTACACAATTTCCTTGTAATAATTAAATAAGTTCTTCATTATTTAATTTCTTTAAATATAATACAAAGCGATAACATTTGGTGGCAACTGTCTGAATTGTGAAATAGCGCTTATCGTGAAATTGGCGCTGGATTCTCTTCTTTAAGGAGCAAATATTTTGTACACTATTTTGCCGGATAAATTCAATAATGTAATCTCTGTAATAAAAATAGTAAAAAAAAATGCAAAATGAACACTTCAGATAACAATCTAAGATCTTTAAGAAAAATATCATGTGCATGGTACACAATTTCCTTGTAATAATTAAATATGTTCTTCATTATTTAATTTCTTTAAATATAATACAAAGCGATAACATTAGGTGGCAACAGTCTGAATTGTGAAATAGCGCTTATCGTGAAATTGGCGCTGGATTCTCTTCTTTAAGGAGCAAATATTTTGTACAATATTTTGCCGGATAAATTCAATAATGTAATCTCTGTAATAAAAATAGTAAAAAAAAAATGCAAAATGAACACTTCAGATAACAATCTAAGATCTTTAAGAAAAATATCATGTGCATGATACACAATTTCCTTGTAATAATTAAATATGTTCTTCATTATTTAATTTCTTTAAATATAATACAAAGCGATAACATTTGGTGGCAACAATCTGAATTGTGAAATAGCGCTTATCGTGAAATTGGCGCTGGATTCTCTTCTTTAAGGAGCAGATATTTTGTACACTATTTTGCCGGATAAATTCAATAATGTAATCTGTGTAATAAAAATAGTAAAAAAAAAAATGCAACATGAAGACTTCAGATAACAATCTAAAATCTTTAAGAAAAATATCATGTGCATGGTACAAAATTTCCTTGTAGTAATTAAATAAGTTCTTCATTATTTAATTTCTTTAAATATAATACAAAGCGATAACATTTGGTGGCAACAGTCTGAATTGTGAAATAGCGCTTATCGTGAAATTGGCGCTGGATTCTCTTCTTTAAGGAGCAGATATTTTGTACACTATTTTGCCGGATAAGTTCAATAATGTAATCTGTGTAATAAAAATAGTAAAAAAAAAAATGCAACATGAAGACTTCAGATAACAATCTAAGATCTTTAAGAAAAATATCATGAGCATGGTAGACAATTTCCTTAATTAATTAAATAAGTTCTTCATTATTAATTTCTTTAAATATAATACAAAGCGATAACATTTGGTGGCAACAGTCTGAATTGTGAAATAGCGCTTATCGTGAAATTGGCGCTGGATTCTCTTCTTTAAGGAGCAAATATTTTGTACACTATTTTGCCGGATAAATTCAATAATGTAATGTCTGTAATAAAAATAGTAAAAAAAAATGCAACATGAAGACTTCAGATAACAATCTAAGATCTTTAAGAAAAATGTCATGAGCATGGTACACAATTTCCTTGTAATAATTAAATAAGTTCTTCATTATTTAATTTCTTTAAATATAATACAAAGCGATAACATTTGGTGGCAACTGTCTGAATTGTGAAATAGCGCTTATCGTGAAATTGGCGCTGGATTCTCTTCTTTAAGGAGCAAATATTTTGTACACTATTTTGCCGGATAAATTCAATAATGTAATCTCTGTAATAAAAATAGTAAAAAAAAATGCAAAATGAACACTTCAGATAACAATCTAAGATCTTTAAGAAAAATATCATGTGCATGGTACACAATTTCCTTGTAATAATTAAATATGTTCTTCATTATTTAATTTCTTTAAATATAATACAAAGCGATAACATTAGGTGGCAACAGTCTGAATTGTGAAATAGCGCTTATCGTGAAATTGGCGCTGGATTCTCTTCTGTAAGGAGCAAATATTTTGTACATTATTTTGCCGGATAAATTCAATAATGTAATCTCTGTAATAAAAATAGTAAAAAAAAATGCAACATGAAGACTTCAGATAACAATCTAAGATCTTTAAGAAAAATATCATGTGCATGGTACACAATTTCCTTGTAATAATTAAATATGTTCTTCATTATTTAATTTCTTTAAATATAATACAAAGCGATAACAGTTGGTGGCAACAGTCTGAATTGTGAAATAGCGCTTATCTTGAAATTGGCGCTGGATTCTCTTCTTTAAGGAGCAAATATTTTGTACACTATTTTGCCGGATAAATTCAATAATGTAATCTCTGTAATAAAAATAGTAAAAAAAAATGCAACATGAAGACTTCAGATAACAATCGAAGATCTTTAAGGAAAATATCATGAGCATGGTACACAATGTCGTTGTAATAATTAAATAAGTTCTTCATTTTTTAATTTCTTTAAATATAATACAAAGCGATAACATTTGGTGGCAACAATCTGAATTGTGAAATAGCGCTTATCCTGAAATTGGCGCTGGATTCTCTTCTTTAGGGAGCAAATATTTTGTACACTATTTTGCCGGATAAATTCAATAATGTAATCTCTGTAATAAAAATAGTAAAAAAAAATGCAAAATGAACACTTCAGATAACAATCTAAGATCTTTAAGAAAAATATCATGTGCATGGTACACAATTTCCTTGTAATAATTAAACATGTTCTTCATTATTTAATTTCTTTAAATATAATACAAAGCGATAACATTTGGTGGCAACAGTCTGAATTGTGAAATAGCGCTTATCGTGAAATTGGCGCTGGATTCTCTTCTGTAAGGAGCAAATATTTTGTACAATATTTTGCCGGATAAATTCAATAATGTAATCTCTGTAATAAAAATAGTAAAAAAAAATGCAACATGAAGACTTCAGATAACAATCTAAGATCTTTAAGAAAAATATCATGAGCATGGTACACAATTTCCTTGTAATAATTAAATAAGTTCTTCATTATTAATTTCTTTAAATATAATACAAAGCGATAACATTTCGTGGCAACAGTCTGAATTGTGAAATAGCGCTTATCGTGAAATTGGCGCTGGAGTCTCTTCTTTAAGGAGCAAATATTTTGTACACTATTTTGCCGGATAAATTCAATAATGTAATCTCTGTAATAAAAATAGTAAAAAAAAATGCAACATGAAGACTTCAGATAACAATCTAAGATCTTTAAGAAAAATATCATGTGCATGGTACACAATTTCTTTGTAATAATTAAATATGTTCTTCATTATTTAATTTCTTTAAATATAATACAAAGCGATAACATTTCGTGGCAACAGTCTGAATTGTGAAATAGCGCTTATCGTGAAATTGGCGCTGGAGTCTCTTCTTTAAGGAGCAAATATTTTGTACACTATTTTGCCGGATAAATTCAATAATGTAATCTCTGTAATAAAAATAGTAAAAAAAAATGCAACATGAAGACTTCAGATAACAATCTAAGATCTTTAAGAAAAATATCATGTGCAGGGTACACAATTTCCTTGCAATAATTAAATAAGTTCTTCATTATTAATTTCTTTAAATATAATACAAAGCGATAACATTTGGTGGCAACAGTCTGAATTGTGAAATAGCGCTTATCGTGAAATTGGCGCTGGATTCTCTTCTTTAAGGAGCAAATATTTTGTACACTATTTTGCCGGATAAATTCAATAATGTAATGTCTGTAATAAAAATAGTAAAAAAAAATGCAACATGAAGACTTCAGATAACAATCTAAGATCTTTAAGAAAAATGTCATGAGCATGGTACACAATTTCCTTGTAATAATTAAATAAGTTCTTCATTATTTAATTTCTTTAAATATAATACAAAGCGATAACATTTGGTGGCAACTGTCTGAATTGTGAAATAGCGCTTATCGTGAAATTGGCGCTGGATTCTCTTCTTTAAGGAGCAAATATTTTGTACACTATTTTGCCGGATAAATTCAATAATGTAATCTCTGTAATAAAAATAGTAAAAAAAAATGCAAAATGAACACTTCAGATAACAATCTAAGATCTTTAAGAAAAATATCATGTGCATGGTACACAATTTCCTTGTAATAATTAAATATGTTCTTCATTATTTAATTTCTTTAAATATAATACAAAGCGATAACATTAGGTGGCAACAGTCTGAATTGTGAAATAGCGCTTATCGTGAAATTGGCGCTGGATTCTCTTCTGTAAGGAGCAAATATTTTGTACAATATTTTGCCGGATAAATTCAATAATGTAATCTCTGTAATAAAAATAGTAAAAAAAAATGCAAAATGAACACTTCAGATAACAATCTAAGATCTTTAAGAAAAATATCATGTGCATGGTACACAATTTCTTTGTAATAATTAAATATGTTCTTCATTATTTAATTTCTTTAAATATAATACAAAGCGATAACAGTTGGTGGCAACAGTCTGAATTGTGAAATAGCGCTTATCTTGAAATTGGCGCTGGATTCTCTTCTTTAGGGAGCAAATATTTTGTACACTATTTTGCCGGATAAATTCCATAATATAATCTCTGTAATAAAAATAGTAAAAAAAAATGCAACATGAAGACTTCAGATAACAATCTAAGATCTTTAAGAAAAATATCATGTGCATGGTACACAATTTCCTTGTAGTAATTAAATAAGTTCTTCATTATTTAATTTCTTTAAATATAATACAAAGCGATAACATTTGGTGGCAACAATCTGAATTGTGAAATAACGCTTATCGTGAAATTGGCGCTGGATTCTCTTCTTTAAGGAGCAAATATTTTGTACACTATTTTGCCGGATAAATTCAATAATGTAATGTCTGTAATAAAAATAGTAAAAAAAAAATGCAACATGAAGACTTCAGATAACAATCTAAGATCTTTAAGAAAAATATCATGTGCATGGTACACAATTTCCTTGTAATAATTAAATATGTTCTTCATTATTTAATTTCTTTAAATATAATACAAAGCGATAACAGTTGGTGGCAACAGTCTGAATTGTGAAATAGCGCTTATCTTGAAATTGGCGCTGGATTCTCTTCTTTAAGGAGCAAATATTTTGTACACTATTTTGCCGGATAAATTCAATAATGTAATCTCTGTAATAAAAATAGTAAAAAAAAATGCAACATGAAGACTTCAGATAACAATCTAAGATCTTTAAGAAAAATATCATGTGCATGGTACACAATTTCCTTGTAATAATTAAATATGTTCTTCATTATTTAATTTCTTTAAATATAATACAAAGCGATAACATTAGGTGGCAACAGTCTGAATTGTGAAATAGCGCTTATCGTGAAATTGGCGCTGGATTCTCTTCTGTAAGGAGCAAATATTTTGTACATTATTTTGCCGGATAAATTCAATAATGTAATCTCTGTAATAAAAATAGTAAAAAAAAATGCAACATGAAGACTTCAGATAACAATCTAAGATCTTTAAGAAAAATATCATGTGCATGGTACACAATTTCCTTGTAATAATTAAATATGTTCTTCATTATTTAATTTCTTTAAATATAATACAAAGCGATAACAGTTGGTGGCAACAGTCTGAATTGTGAAATAGCGCTTATCTTGAAATTGGCGCTGGATTCTCTTCTTTAAGGAGCAAATATTTTGTACACTATTTTGCCGGATAAATTCAATAATGTAATCTCTGTAATAAAAATAGTAAAAAAAAATGCAACATGAAGACTTCAGATAACAATCGAAGATCTTTAAGGAAAATATCATGAGCATGGTACACAATGTCGTTGTAATAATTAAATAAGTTCTTCATTTTTTAATTTCTTTAAATATAATACAAAGCGATAACATTTGGTGGCAACAATCTGAATTGTGAAATAGCGCTTATCCTGAAATTGGCGCTGGATTCTCTTCTTTAGGGAGCAAATATTTTGTACACTATTTTGCCGGATAAATTCAATAATGTAATCTCTGTAATAAAAATAGTAAAAAAAAATGCAAAATGAACACTTCAGATAACAATCTAAGATCTTTAAGAAAAATATCATGTGCATGGTACACAATTTCCTTGTAATAATTAAACATGTTCTTCATTATTTAATTTCTTTAAATATAATACAAAGCGATAACATTTGGTGGCAACAGTCTGAATTGTGAAATAGCGCTTATCGTGAAATTGGCGCTGGATTCTCTTCTGTAAGGAGCAAATATTTTGTACAATATTTTGCCGGATAAATTCAATAATGTAATCTCTGTAATAAAAATAGTAAAAAAAAATGCAACATGAAGACTTCAGATAACAATCTAAGATCTTTAAGAAAAATATCATGAGCATGGTACACAATTTCCTTGTAATAATTAAATAAGTTCTTCATTATTAATTTCTTTAAATATAATACAAAGCGATAACATTTCGTGGCAACAGTCTGAATTGTGAAATAGCGCTTATCGTGAAATTGGCGCTGGAGTCTCTTCTTTAAGGAGCAAATATTTTGTACACTATTTTGCCGGATAAATTCAATAATGTAATCTCTGTAATAAAAATAGTAAAAAAAAATGCAACATGAAGACTTCAGATAACAATCTAAGATCTTTAAGAAAAATATCATGTGCATGGTACACAATTTCTTTGTAATAATTAAATATGTTCTTCATTATTTAATTTCTTTAAATATAATACAAAGCGATAACATTTCGTGGCAACAGTCTGAATTGTGAAATAGCGCTTATCGTGAAATTGGCGCTGGAGTCTCTTCTTTAAGGAGCAAATATTTTGTACACTATTTTGCCGGATAAATTCAATAATGTAATCTCTGTAATAAAAATAGTAAAAAAAAATGCAACATGAAGACTTCAGATAACAATCTAAGATCTTTAAGAAAAATATCATGTGCAGGGTACACAATTTCCTTGCAATAATTAAATAAGTTCTTCATTATTAATTTCTTTAAATATAATACAAAGCGATAACATTTGGTGGCAACAGTCTGAATTGTGAAATAGCGCTTATCGTGAAATTGGCGCTGGATTCTCTTCTTTAAGGAGCAAATATTTTGTACACTATTTTGCCGGATAAATTCAATAATGTAATGTCTGTAATAAAAATAGTAAAAAAAAATGCAACATGAAGACTTCAGATAACAATCTAAGATCTTTAAGAAAAATGTCATGAGCATGGTACACAATTTCCTTGTAATAATTAAATAAGTTCTTCATTATTTAATTTCTTTAAATATAATACAAAGCGATAACATTTGGTGGCAACTGTCTGAATTGTGAAATAGCGCTTATCGTGAAATTGGCGCTGGATTCTCTTCTTTAAGGAGCAAATATTTTGTACACTATTTTGCCGGATAAATTCAATAATGTAATCTCTGTAATAAAAATAGTAAAAAAAAATGCAAAATGAACACTTCAGATAACAATCTAAGATCTTTAAGAAAAATATCATGTGCATGGTACACAATTTCCTTGTAATAATTAAATATGTTCTTCATTATTTAATTTCTTTAAATATAATACAAAGCGATAACATTAGGTGGCAACAGTCTGAATTGTGAAATAGCGCTTATCGTGAAATTGGCGCTGGATTCTCTTCTGTAAGGAGCAAATATTTTGTACAATATTTTGCCGGATAAATTCAATAATGTAATCTCTGTAATAAAAATAGTAAAAAAAAATGCAAAATGAACACTTCAGATAACAATCTAAGATCTTTAAGAAAAATATCATGTGCATGGTACACAATTTCTTTGTAATAATTAAATATGTTCTTCATTATTTAATTTCTTTAAATATAATACAAAGCGATAACAGTTGGTGGCAACAGTCTGAATTGTGAAATAGCGCTTATCTTGAAATTGGCGCTGGATTCTCTTCTTTAGGGAGCAAATATTTTGTACACTATTTTGCCGGATAAATTCCATAATATAATCTCTGTAATAAAAATAGTAAAAAAAAATGCAACATGAAGACTTCAGATAACAATCTAAGATCTTTAAGAAAAATATCATGTGCATGGTACACAATTTCCTTGTAGTAATTAAATAAGTTCTTCATTATTTAATTTCTTTAAATATAATACAAAGCGATAACATTTGGTGGCAACAATCTGAATTGTGAAATAACGCTTATCGTGAAATTGGCGCTGGATTCTCTTCTTTAAGGAGCAAATATTTTGTACACTATTTTGCCGGATAAATTCAATAATGTAATGTCTGTAATAAAAATAGTAAAAAAAAAATGCAACATGAAGACTTCAGATAACAATCTAAGATCTTTAAGAAAAATATCATGTGCATGGTACACAATTTCCTTGTAATAATTAAATATGTTCTTCATTATTTAATTTCTTTAAATATAATACAAAGCGATAACAGTTGGTGGCAACAGTCTGAATTGTGAAATAGCGCTTATCTTGAAATTGGCGCTGGATTCTCTTCTTTAAGGAGCAAATATTTTGTACACTATTTTGCCGGATAAATTCAATAATGTAATCTCTGTAATAAAAATAGTAAAAAAAAATGCAACATGAAGACTTCAGATAACAATCTAAGATCTTTAAGAAAAATATCATGTGCATGGTACACAATTTCCTTGTAATAATTAAATATGTTCTTCATTATTTAATTTCTTTAAATATAATACAAAGCGATAACAGTTGGTGGCAACAGTCTGAATTGTGAAATAGCGCTTATCTTGAAATTGGCGCTGGATTCTCTTCTTTAAGGAGCAAATATTTTGTACACTATTTTGCCGGATAAATTCAATAATGTAATCTCTGTAATAAAAATAGTAAAAAAAAAATGCAACATGAAGACTTCAGATAACAATCTAAGATCTTTAAGAAAAATATCATGTGCATGGTACACAATTTCCTTGTAGTAATTAAATATGTTCTTCATTATTTAATTTCTTTAAATATAATACAAAGCGATAACATTTGGTGGCAACAATCTGAATTGTGAAATAACACTTATCGTGAAATTGGCGCTGGATTCTCTTCTTTAAGGAGCAAATATTTTGTACACTATTTTGCCGGATAAATTCAATAATGTAATCTCTGTAATAAAAATAGTAAAAAAAAATGCAACATGAAGACTTCAGATAACAATCGAAGATCTTTAAGAAAAATATCATGAGCATGGTACACAATTTCGTTGTAATAATTAAATAAGTTCTTCATTATTTAATTTCTTTAAATATAATACAAAGCGATAACATTTGGTGGCAACTGTCTGAATTGTGAAATAGCGCTTATCGTGAAATTGGCGCTGGATTCTCTTCTTTAAGGAGCAAATATTTTGTACACTATTTTGCCGGATAAATTCAATAATGTAATCTCTGTAATAAAAATAGTAAAAAAAAATGCAACATGAAGACTTCAGATAACAATCTAAGATCTTTAAGAAAAATATCATGTGCATGGTACACAATTTCCTTGTAATAATTAAATATGTTCTTCATTATTTAATTTCTTTAAATATAATACAAAGCGATAACAGTTGGTGGCAACAGTCTGAATTGTGAAATAGCGCTTATCTTGAAATTGGCGCTGGATTCTCTTCTTTAAGGAGCAAATATTTTGTACACTATTTTGCCGGATAAATTCAATAATGTAATCTCTGTAATAAAAATAGTAAAAAAAAAATGCAACATGAAGACTTCAGATAACAATCTAAGATCTTTAAGAAAAATATCATGTGCATGGTACACAATTTCCTTGTAGTAATTAAATAAGTTCTTCATTATTTAATTTCTTTAAATATAATACAAAGCGATAACATTTGGTGGCAACAATCTGAATTGTGAAATAACACTTATCGTGAAATTGGCGCTGGATTCTCTTCTTTAAGGAGCAAATATTTTGTACACTATTTTGCCGGATAAATTCAATAATGTAATCTCTGTAATAAAAATAGTAAAAAAAAATGCAACATGAAGACTTCAGATAACAATCGAAGATCTTTAAGAAAAATATCATGAGCATGGTACACAATTTCGTTGTAATAATTAAATAAGTTCTTCATTATTTAATTTCTTTAAATATAATACAAAGCGATAACATTTGGTGGCAACTGTCTGAATTGTGAAATAGCGCTTATCGTGAAATTGGCGCTGGATTCTCTTCTTTAAGGAGCAAATATTTTGTACACTATTTTGCCGGATAAATTCAATAATGTAATCTCTGTAATAAAAATAGTAAAAAAAAATGCAACATGAAGACTTCAGATAACAATCTAAGATCTTTAAGAAAAATATCATGAGCATGGTACACAATTTCCTTGTAATAATTAAATAAGTTCTTCATTATTTAATTTTTTTAAATATAATACAAAGCGATAACATTTGGTGGCAACTGTCTGAATTGTGAAATAGCGCTTATCGTGAAATTGGCGCTGGATTCTCTTCTTTAAGGAGCAAATATTTTGTACACTATTTTGCCGGATAAATTCAATAATGTAATCTCTGTAATAAAAATAGTAAAAAAATGCAACATGAAGACTTCTGATAACAATCTAAGATCTTTAAGAAAAATATCATGAGCATGGTACACAATTTCGTTGTAATAATTAAATAAGTTCTTCATTATTTAATTTCTTTAAATATAATACAAAGCGATAACATTTGGTGGCAATAGTCTGATTTGTGAAATAGCGCTTATCGTGAAATTGGCGCTGGATTCACTTCTTTAAGGAGCAGATATTTTGTACACTATTTTGCAGGATAAATTCAATAATGTAATCTCTGTAATAAAAATAGTAAAAAAAAATGCAACATGAAGAATTCAGATAACAATCTAAGATCTTTGAGAAAAATATCTTGTGCATGGTACACAATTTCCTTGTAATAATTAAATAAGTTCTTCATTATTTAATTTCTTTAAATATAATACAAAGCGATAACATTAGGTGGCAACAGTCTGAATTGTGAAATAGCGCTTATCGTGAAATTGGCGCTGGATTCTCTTCTGTAAGGAGCAAATATTTTGTACAATATTTTGCCGGATAAATTCAATAATGTAATCTCTGTAATAAAAATAGTAAAAAAAAAATGCAACATGAAGACTTCAGATAACAATCTAAGATCTTTAAGAAAAATATCATGTGCATGGTACACAATTTCCTTGTAATAATTAAATATGTTCTTCATTATTTAATTTCTTTAAATATAATACAAAGCGATAACAGTTGGTGGCAACAGTCTGAATTGTGAAATAGCGCTTATCTTGAAATTGGCGCTGGATTCTCTTCTTTAAGGAGCAAATATTTTGTACACTATTTTGCCGGATAAATTCAATAATGTAATCTCTGTAATAAAAATAGTAAAAAAAAATGCAACATGAAGACTTCAGATAACAATCTAAGATCTTTAAGAAAAATATCATGTACATGGTACACAATTTCCTTGTAATAATTAAATATGTTCTTCATTATTTAATTTCTTTAAATATAATACAAAGCGATAACAGTTGGTGGCAACAGTCTGAATTGTGAAATAGCGCTTATCTTGAAATTGGCGCTGGATTCTCTTCTTTAAGGAGCAAATATTTTGTACACTATTTTGCCGGATAAATTCAATAATGTAATCTCTGTAATAAAAATAGTAAAAAAAAAATGCAACATGAAGACTTCAGATAACAATCTAAGATCTTTAAGAAAAATATCATGTGCATGGTACACAATTTCCTTGTAGTAATTAAATATGTTCTTCATTATTTAATTTCTTTAAATATAATACAAAGCGATAACATTTGGTGGCAACAATCTGAATTGTGAAATAACACTTATCGTGAAATTGGCGCTGGATTCTCTTCTTTAAGGAGCAAATATTTTGTACACTATTTTGCCGGATAAATTCAATAATGTAATCTCTGTAATAAAAATAGTAAAAAAAAATGCAACATGAAGACTTCAGATAACAATCGAAGATCTTTAAGAAAAATATCATGAGCATGGTACACAATTTCGTTGTAATAATTAAATAAGTTCTTCATTATTTAATTTCTTTAAATATAATACAAAGCGATAACATTTGGTGGCAACTGTCTGAATTGTGAAATAGCGCTTATCGTGAAATTGGCGCTGGATTCTCTTCTTTAAGGAGCAAATATTTTGTACACTATTTTGCCGGATAAATTCAATAATGTAATCTCTGTAATAAAAATAGTAAAAAAAAATGCAACATGAAGACTTCAGATAACAATCTAAGATCTTTAAGAAAAATATCATGTGCATGGTACACAATTTCCTTGTAATAATTAAATATGTTCTTCATTATTTAATTTCTTTAAATATAATACAAAGCGATAACAGTTGGTGGCAACAGTCTGAATTGTGAAATAGCGCTTATCTTGAAATTGGCGCTGGATTCTCTTCTTTAAGGAGCAAATATTTTGTACACTATTTTGCCGGATAAATTCAATAATGTAATCTCTGTAATAAAAATAGTAAAAAAAAAATGCAACATGAAGACTTCAGATAACAATCTAAGATCTTTAAGAAAAATATCATGTGCATGGTACACAATTTCCTTGTAGTAATTAAATAAGTTCTTCATTATTTAATTTCTTTAAATATAATACAAAGCGATAACATTTGGTGGCAACAATCTGAATTGTGAAATAACACTTATCGTGAAATTGGCGCTGGATTCTCTTCTTTAAGGAGCAAATATTTTGTACACTATTTTGCCGGATAAATTCAATAATGTAATCTCTGTAATAAAAATAGTAAAAAAAAATGCAACATGAAGACTTCAGATAACAATCGAAGATCTTTAAGAAAAATATCATGAGCATGGTACACAATTTCGTTGTAATAATTAAATAAGTTCTTCATTATTTAATTTCTTTAAATATAATACAAAGCGATAACATTTGGTGGCAACTGTCTGAATTGTGAAATAGCGCTTATCGTGAAATTGGCGCTGGATTCTCTTCTTTAAGGAGCAAATATTTTGTACACTATTTTGCCGGATAAATTCAATAATGTAATCTCTGTAATAAAAATAGTAAAAAAAAATGCAACATGAAGACTTCAGATAACAATCTAAGATCTTTAAGAAAAATATCATGAGCATGGTACACAATTTCGTTGTAATAATTAAATATGTTCTTCATTATTTAATTTCTTTAAATATAATACAAAGCGATAACAGTTGGTGGCAACAGTCTGAATTGTGAAATAGCGCTTATCTTGAAATTGGCGCTGGATTCTCTTCTTTAAGGAGCAAATATTTTGTACACTATTTTGCCGGATAAATTCAATAATGTAATCTCTGTAATAAAAATAGTAAAAAAAAAATGCAACATGAAGACTTCAGATAACAATCTAAGATCTTTAAGAAAAATATCATGTGCATGGTACACAATTTCCTTGTAATAATTAAATATGTTCTTCATTATTTAATTTCTTTAAATATAATACAAAGCGATAACAGTTGGTGGCAACAGTCTGAATTGTGAAATAGCGCTTATCTTGAAATTGGCGCTGGATTCTCTTCTTTAAGGAGCAAATATTTTGTACACTATTTTGCCGGATAAATTCAATAATGTAATCTCTGTAATAAAAATAGTAAAAAAAAATGCAACATGAAGACTTCAGATAACAATCTAAGATCTTTAAGAAAAATATCATGTACATGGTACACAATTTCCTTGTAATAATTAAATATGTTCTTCATTATTTAATTTCTTTAAATATAATACAAAGCGATAACAGTTGGTGGCAACAGTCTGAATTGTGAAATAGCGCTTATCTTGAAATTGGCGCTGGATTCTCTTCTTTAAGGAGCAAATATTTTGTACACTATTTTGCCGGATAAATTCAATAATGTAATCTCTGTAATAAAAATAGTAAAAAAAAAATGCAACATGAAGACTTCAGATAACAATCTAAGATCTTTAAGAAAAATATCATGTGCATGGTACACAATTTCCTTGTAGTAATTAAATATGTTCTTCATTATTTAATTTCTTTAAATATAATACAAAGCGATAACATTTGGTGGCAACAATCTGAATTGTGAAATAACACTTATCGTGAAATTGGCGCTGGATTCTCTTCTTTAAGGAGCAAATATTTTGTACACTATTTTGCCGGATAAATTCAATAATGTAATCTCTGTAATAAAAATAGTAAAAAAAAATGCAACATGAAGACTTCAGATAACAATCGAAGATCTTTAAGAAAAATATCATGAGCATGGTACACAATTTCGTTGTAATAATTAAATAAGTTCTTCATTATTTAATTTCTTTAAATATAATACAAAGCGATATCATTTGGTGGCAACTGTCTGAATTGTGAAATAGCGCTTATCGTGAAATTGGCGCTGGATTCTCTTCTTTAAGGAGCAAATATTTTGTACACTATTTTGCCGGATAAATTCAATAATGTAATCTCTGTAATAAAAATAGTAAAAAAAAATGCAACATGAAGACTTCAGATAACAATCTAAGATCTTTAAGAAAAATATCATGTGCATGGTACACAATTTCCTTGTAATAATTAAATATGTTCTTCATTATTTAATTTCTTTAAATATAATACAAAGCGATAACAGTTGGTGGCAACAGTCTGAATTGTGAAATAGCGCTTATCTTGAAATTGGCGCTGGATTCTCTTCTTTAAGGAGCAAATATTTTGTACACTATTTTGCCGGATAAATTCAATAATGTAATCTCTGTAATAAAAATAGTAAAAAAAAAATGCAACATGAAGACTTCAGATAACAATCTAAGATCTTTAAGAAAAATATCATGTGCATGGTACACAATTTCCTTGTAGTAATTAAATAAGTTCTTCATTATTTAATTTCTTTAAATATAATACAAAGCGATAACATTTGGTGGCAACAATCTGAATTGTGAAATAACACTTATCGTGAAATTGGCGCTGGATTCTCTTCTTTAAGGAGCAAATATTTTGTACACTATTTTGCCGGATAAATTCAATAATGTAATCTCTGTAATAAAAATAGTAAAAAAAAATGCAACATGAAGACTTCAGATAACAATCGAAGATCTTTAAGAAAAATATCATGAGCATGGTACACAATTTCGTTGTAATAATTAAATAAGTTCTTCATTATTTAATTTCTTTAAATATAATACAAAGCGATAACATTTGGTGGCAACTGTCTGAATTGTGAAATAGCGCTTATCGTGAAATTGGCGCTGGATTCTCTTCTTTAAGGAGCAAATATTTTGTACACTATTTTGCCGGATAAATTCAATAATGTAATCTCTGTAATAAAAATAGTAAAAAAAAATGCAACATGAAGACTTCAGATAACAATCTAAGATCTTTAAGAAAAATATCATGAGCATGGTACACAATTTCGTTGTAATAATTAAATATGTTCTTCATTATTTAATTTCTTTAAATATAATACAAAGCGATAACAGTTGGTGGCAACAGTCTGAATTGTGAAATAGCGCTTATCTTGAAATTGGCGCTGGATTCTCTTCTTTAAGGAGCAAATATTTTGTACACTATTTTGCCGGATAAATTCAATAATGTAATCTCTGTAATAAAAATAGTAAAAAAAAAATGCAACATGAAGACTTCAGATAACAATCTAAGATCTTTAAGAAAAATATCATGTGCATGGTACACAATTTCCTTGTAGTAATTAAATAAGTTCTTCATTATTTAATTTCTTTAAATATAATACAAAGCGATAACATTTGGTGGCAACAATCTGAATTGTGAAATAACACTTATCGTGAAATTGGCGCTGGATTCTCTTCTTTAAGGAGCAAATATTTTGTACACTATTTTGCCGGATAAATTCAATAATGTAATCTCTGTAATAAAAATAGTAAAAAAAAATGCAACATGAAGACTTCAGATAACAATCGAAGATCTTTAAGAAAAATATCATGAGCATGGTACACAATTTCGTTGTAATAATTAAATAAGTTCTTCATTATTTAATTTCTTTAAATATAATACAAAGCGATAACATTTGGTGGCAACTGTCTGAATTGTGAAATAGCGCTTATCGTGAAATTGGCGCTGGATTCTCTTCTTTAAGGAGCAAATATTTTGTACACTATTTTGCCGGATAAATTCAATAATGTAATCTCTGTAATAAAAATAGTAAAAAAAAATGCAACATGAAGACTTCAGATAACAATCTAAGATCTTTAAGAAAAATATCATGAGCATGGTACACAATTTCGTTGTAATAATTAAATATGTTCTTCATTATTTAATTTCTTTAAATATAATACAAAGCGATAACAGTTGGTGGCAACAGTCTGAATTGTGAAATAGCGCTTATCTTGAAATTGGCGCTGGATTCTCTTCTTTAAGGAGCAAATATTTTGTACACTATTTTGCCGGATAAATTCAATAATGTAATCTCTGTAATAAAAATAGTAAAAAAAAAATGCAACATGAAGACTTCAGATAACAATCTAAGATCTTTAAGAAAAATATCATGTGCATGGTACACAATTTCCTTGTAGTAATTAAATAAGTTCTTCATTATTTAATTTCTTTAAATATAATACAAAGCGATAACATTTGGTGGCAACAATCTGAATTGTGAAATAACACTTATCGTGAAATTGGCGCTGGATTCTCTTCTTTAAGGAGCAAATATTTTGTACACTATTTTGCCGGATAAATTCAATAATGTAATCTCTGTAATAAAAATAGTAAAAAAAAATGCAACATGAAGACTTCAGATAACAATCGAAGATCTTTAAGGAAAATATCATGAGCATGGTACACAATGTCGTTGTAATAATTAAATAAGTTCTTCATTTTTTAATTTCTTTAAATATAATACAAAGCGATAACATTTGGTGGCAACAATCTGAATTGTGAAATAGCGCTTATCCTGAAATTGGCGCTGGATTCTCTTCTTTAGGGAGCAAATATTTTGTACACTATTTTGCCGGATAAATTCAATAATGTAATCTCTGTAATAAAAATAGTAAAAAAAAAATGCAAAATGAACACTTCAGATAACAATCTAAGATCTTTAAGAAAAATATCATGTGCATGGTACACAATTTCCTTGTAATAATTAAACATGTTCTTCATTATTTAATTTCTTTAAATATAATACAAAGCGATAACATTTGGTGGCAACAGTCTGAATTGTGAAATAGCGCTTATCTTGAAATTGGCGCTGGATTCTCTTCTTTAAGGAGCAAATATTTTGTACACTATTTTGCCGGATAAATTCAATAATGTAATCTCTGTAATAAAAATAGTAAAAAAAAAATGCAACATGAAGACTTCAGATAACAATCTAAGATCTTTAAGAAAAATATCATGTGCATGGTACACAATTTCCTTGTAATAATTAAATATGTTCTTCATTATTTAATTTCTTTAAATATAATACAAAGCGATAACAGTTGGTGGCAACAGTCTGAATTGTGAAATAGCGCTTATCTTGAAATTGGCGCTGGATTCTCTTCTTTAAGGAGCAAATATTTTGTACACTATTTTGCCGGATAAATTCAATAATGTAATCTCTGTAATAAAAATAGTAAAAAAAAATGCAACATGAAGACTTCAGATAACAATCTAAGATCTTTAAGAAAAATATCATGTACATGGTACACAATTTCCTTGTAATAATTAAATATGTTCTTCATTATTTAATTTCTTTAAATATAATACAAAGCGATAACAGTTGGTGGCAACAGTCTGAATTGTGAAATAGCGCTTATCTTGAAATTGGCGCTGGATTCTCTTCTTTAAGGAGCAAATATTTTGTACACTATTTTGCCGGATAAATTCAATAATGTAATCTCTGTAATAAAAATAGTAAAAAAAAAATGCAACATGAAGACTTCAGATAACAATCTAAGATCTTTAAGAAAAATATCATGTGCATGGTACACAATTTCCTTGTAGTAATTAAATATGTTCTTCATTATTTAATTTCTTTAAATATAATACAAAGCGATAACATTTGGTGGCAACAATCTGAATTGTGAAATAACACTTATCGTGAAATTGGCGCTGGATTCACTTCTTTAAGGAGCAAATATTTTGTACACTATTTTGCCGGATAAATTCAATAATGTAATCTCTGTAATAAAAATAGTAAAAAAAAATGCAACATGAAGACTTCAGATAACAATCGAAGATCTTTAAGAAAAATATCATGAGCATGGTACACAATTTCGTTGTAATAATTAAATAAGTTCTTCATTATTTAATTTCTTTAAATATAATACAAAGCGATAACATTTGGTGGCAACTGTCTGAATTGTGAAATAGCGCTTATCGTGAAATTGGCGCTGGATTCTCTTCTTTAAGGAGCAAATATTTTGTACACTATTTTGCCGGATAAATTCAATAATGTAATCTCTGTAATAAAAATAGTAAAAAAAAATGCAACATGAAGACTTCAGATAACAATCTAAGATCTTTAAGAAAAATATCATGTGCATGGTACACAATTTCCTTGTAATAATTAAATATGTTCTTCATTATTTAATTTCTTTAAATATAATACAAAGCGATAACAGTTGGTGGCAACAGTCTGAATTGTGAAATAGCGCTTATCTTGAAATTGGCGCTGGATTCTCTTCTTTAAGGAGCAAATATTTTGTACACTATTTTGCCGGATAAATTCAATAATGTAATCTCTGTAATAAAAATAGTAAAAAAAAAATGCAACATGAAGACTTCAGATAACAATCTAAGATCTTTAAGAAAAATATCATGTGCATGGTACACAATTTCCTTGTAGTAATTAAATAAGTTCTTCATTATTTAATTTCTTTAAATATAATACAAAGCGATAACATTTGGTGGCAACAATCTGAATTGTGAAATAACACTTATCGTGAAATTGGCGCTGGATTCTCTTC
This sequence comes from Stegodyphus dumicola, assembly GCF_044657685.1. Lineage (NCBI taxonomy): Eukaryota > Metazoa > Arthropoda > Arachnida > Araneae > Eresidae > Stegodyphus > Stegodyphus dumicola. Next base: position 138,285,289 of record NC_140769.1, read on the forward strand.
TTTAAGGAGCAAATATTTTGTACACTATTTTGCCGGATAAATTCAATAATGTAATCTCTGTAATAAAAATAGTAAAAAAAAATGCAACATGAAGACTTCAGATAACAATCGAAGATCTTTAAGAAAAATATCATGAGCATGGTACACAATTTCGTTGTAATAATTAAATAAGTTCTTCATTATTTAATTTCTTTAAATATAATACAAAGCGATAACATTTGGTGGCAACTGTCTGAATTGTGAAATAGCGCTTATCGTGAAATTGGCGCTGGATTCTCTTCTTTAAGGAGCAAATATTTTGTACACTATTTTGCCGGATAAATTCAATAATGTAATCTCTGTAATAAAAATAGTAAAAAAAAATGCAACATGAAGACTTCAGATAACAATCTAAGATCTTTAAGAAAAATATCATGAGCATGGTACACAATTTCGTTGTAATAATTAAATATGTTCTTCATTATTTAATTTCTTTAAATATAATACAAAGCGATAACAGTTGGTGGCAACAGTCTGAATTGTGAAATAGCGCTTATCTTGAAATTGGCGCTGGATTCTCTTCTTTAAGGAGCAAATATTTTGTACACTATTTTGCCGGATAAATTCAATAATGTAATCTCTGTAATAAAAATAGTAAAAAAAAAATGCAACATGAAGACTTCAGATAACAATCTAAGATCTTTAAGAAAAATATCATGTGCATGGTACACAATTTCCTTGTAGTAATTAAATAAGTTCTTCATTATTTAATTTCTTTAAATATAATACAAAGCGATAACATTTGGTGGCAACAATCTGAATTGTGAAATAACACTTATCGTGAAATTGGCGCTGGATTCTCTTCTTTAAGGAGCAAATATTTTGTACACTATTTTGCCGGATAAATTCAATAATGTAATCTCTGTAATAAAAATAGTAAAAAAAAATGCAACATGAAGACTTCAGATAACAATCGAAGATCTTTAAGAAAAATATCATGAGCATGGTACACAATTTCGTTGTAATAATTAAATAAGTTCTTCATTATTTAATTTCTTTAAATATAATACAAAGCGATAACATTTGGTGGCAACTGTCTGAATTGTGAAATAGCGCTTATCGTGAAATTGGCGCTGGATTCTCTTCTTTAAGGAGCAAATATTTTGTACACTATTTTGCCGGATAAATTCAATAATGTAATCTCTGTAATAAAAATAGTAAAAAAAAATGCAACATGAAGACTTCAGATAACAATCTAAGATCTTTAAGAAAAATATCATGAGCATGGTACACAATTTCGTTGTAATAATTAAATATGTTCTTCATTATTTAATTTCTTTAAATATAATACAAAGCGATAACAGTTGGTGGCAACAGTCTGAATTGTGAAATAGCGCTTATCTTGAAATTGGCGCTGGATTCTCTTCTTTAAGGAGCAAATATTTTGTACACTATTTTGCCGGATAAATTCAATAATGTAATCTCTGTAATAAAAATAGTAAAAAAAAAATGCAACATGAAGACTTCAGATAACAATCTAAGATCTTTAAGAAAAATATCATGTGCATGGTACACAATTTCCTTGTAGTAATTAAATAAGTTCTTCATTATTTAATTTCTTTAAATATAATACAAAGCGATAACATTTGGTGGCAACAATCTGAATTGTGAAATAACACTTATCGTGAAATTGGCGCTGGATTCTCTTCTTTAAGGAGCAAATATTTTGTACACTATTTTGCCGGATAAATTCAATAATGTAATCTCTGTAATAAAAATAGTAAAAAAAAATGCAACATGAAGACTTCAGATAACAATCGAAGATCTTTAAGGAAAATATCATGAGCATGGTACACAATGTCGTTGTAATAATTAAATAAGTTCTTCATTTTTTAATTTCTTTAAATATAATACAAAGCGATAACATTTGGTGGCAACAATCTGAATTGTGAAATAGCGCTTATCCTGAAATTGGCGCTGGATTCTCTTCTTTAGGGAGCAAATATTTTGTACACTATTTTGCCGGATAAATTCAATAATGTAATCTCTGTAATAAAAATAGTAAAAAAAAAATGCAAAATGAACACTTCAGATAACAATCTAAGATCTTTAAGAAAAATATCATGTGCATGGTACACAATTTCCTTGTAATAATTAAACATGTTCTTCATTATTTAATTTCTTTAAATATAATACAAAGCGATAACATTTGGTGGCAACAGTCTGAATTGTGAAATAGCGCTTATCGTGAAATTGGCGCTGGATTCTCTTCTGTAAGGAGCAAATATTTTGTACAATATTTTGCCGGATAAATTCAATAATGTAATCTCTGTAATAAAAATAGTAAAAAAAATGCAAAATGAACACTTCAGATAACAATCTAAGATCTTTAAGAAAAATATCATGTGCATGGTACACAATTTCTTTGTAATAATTAAATATGTTCTTCATTATTTAATTTCTTTAAATATAATACAAAGCGATAACATTTGGTGGCAACAATCTGAATTGTGAAATAGCGCTTATCCTGAAATTGGCGCTGGATTCTCTTCTTTAGGGAGCAAATATTTTGTACACTATTTTGCCGGATAAATTCAATAATATAATCTCTGTAATAAAAATAGTAAAAAAAAATGCAACATGAAGAATTCAGATAACAATCTAAGATCTTTGAGAAAAATATCTTGTGCATGGTACACAATTTCCTTGTAATAATTAAATAAGTTCTTCATTATTTAATTTCTTTAAATGTAATACAAAGCGATAACATTTGGTGGCAACAGTCTGAATTGTGAAATAGCGCTTATCGTGAAATTGGCGCTGGATTCTCTTCTTTAAGGAGCAGATATTTTGTACACTATTTTGCCGGATAAATTCAATAATGTAATCTCTGTAATAAAAATAGTAAAAAAAAAAAAATGCAACATGAAGACTTCAGATAACAATCTAAGATCTTTAAGAAAAATATCATGTGCATGGTACACAATTTCCTTGTAATAATTAAATATGTTCTTCATTATTTAATTTCTTTAAATATAATACAAAGCGATAACATTTGGTGGCAACAGTCTGAATTGTGAAATAGCGCTTATCGTGAAATTGGCGCTGGAGTCTCTTCTTTAAGGAGCAAATATTTTGTACACTATTTTGCCGGATAAATTCAATAATGTAATCTCTGTAATAAAAATAGTAAAAAAAAATGCAGCATGAAGACTTCAGATAACAATCTAAGATCTTTAAGAAAAATATCATGAGCATGGTACACAATTTCCTTGTAATAATTAAATAAGTTCTTCATTATTAATTTCTTTAAATATAATACAAAGCGATAACATTTGGTGGCAACAATCTGAATTGTGAAATAGCGCTTATCGTGAAATTGGCGCTGGAGTCTCTTCTTTAAGGAGCAAATATTTTGTACACTATTTTGCCGGATAAATCCAATAATGTAATCTCTGTAATAAAAATAGTAAAAAAAAATGCAACATGAAGACTTCAGATAACAATCTAAGATCTTTAAGAAAATTATCATGAGCATGGTACACAATTTCGTTGTAATAATTAAATAAGTTCTTCATTATTTAATTTCTTTAAATATAATACAAAGCGATAACATTTGGTGGCAACAATCTGAATTGTGAAATAACGCTTATCGTGAAATTGGCGCTGGATTCTCTTCTTTAAGGAGCAAATATTTTGTACACTATTTTGCCGGGTAAATTCAATAATGTAATGTTTGTAATAAAAATAGTAAAAAAAATGCAACATGAGGACTTCAGATAACAATCTAAGAACTTTAAGAAAAATATCATGAGCATGGTACACAATTTCCTTGTAATAATTAAATAAGTTCTTCATTATTTAATTTCTTTAAATATAATACAAAGCGATAACATTTGGTGGCAACAGTCTGAATTGTGAAATAGCGCTTATCGTGAAATTGGCGCTGGATTCTCTTCTTTAAGGAGCAGATATTTTGTACACTATTTTGCCGGATAAATTCAATAATGTAATCTGTGTAATAAAAATAGTAAAAAAAAAAAATGCAACATGAAGACTTCAGATAACAATCTAAAATCTTTAAGAAAAATATCATGTGCATGGTACACAATTTCCTTGTAATAATTAAATATGTTCTTCATTATTTAATTTCTTTAAATATAATACAAAGCGATAACATTTGGTGGCAACAGTCTGAATTGTGAAATAGCGCTTATCGTGAAATTGGCGCTGGATTCTCTTCTTTAAGGAGCAAATATTTTGTACACGATTTTGACGGATAAATTCAATAATGTAATCTCTGTAATAAAAATAGTAAAAAAAAAAATGCAACATGAAGACTTCAGATAACAATCTAAGATCTTTAAGAAAAATATCATGTGCATGGTACACAATTTCGTTGTAATAATTAAATAAGTTCTTCATTATTTAATTTCTTTAAATATAATACAAAGCGATAACATTTGGTGGCAACTGTCTGAATTGTGAAATAGCGCTTATCGTGAAATTGGCGCTGGATTCTCTTCTTTAAGGAGCAAATATTTTGTACACTATTTTGCCGGATAAATTCAATAATGTAATCTCTGTAATAAAAATAGTAAAAAAAAATGCAACATGAAGACTTCAGATAACAATCTAAGATCTTTAAGAAAAATATCATGAGCATGGTACACAATTTCGTTGTAATAATTAAATATGTTCTTCATTATTTAATTTCTTTAAATATAATACAAAGCGATAACAGTTGGTGGCAACAGTCTGAATTGTGAAATAGCGCTTATCTTGAAATTGGCGCTGGATTCTCTTCTTTAAGGAGCAAATATTTTGTACACTATTTTGCCGGATAAATTCAATAATGTAATCTCTGTAATAAAAATAGTAAAAAAAAAATGCAACATGAAGACTTCAGATAACAATCTAAGATCTTTAAGAAAAATATCATGTGCATGGTACACAATTTCCTTGTAGTAATTAAATAAGTTCTTCATTATTTAATTTCTTTAAATATAATACAAAGCGATAACATTTGGTGGCAACAATCTGAATTGTGAAATAACACTTATCGTGAAATTGGCGCTGGATTCTCTTCTTTAAGGAGCAAATATTTTGTACACTATTTTGCCGGATAAATTCAATAATGTAATCTCTGTAATAAAAATAGTAAAAAAAAATGCAACATGAAGACTTCAGATAACAATCGAAGATCTTTAAGAAAAATATCATGAGCATGGTACACAATTTCGTTGTAATAATTAAATAAGTTCTTCATTATTTAATTTCTTTAAATATAATACAAAGCGATAACATTTGGTGGCAACTGTCTGAATTGTGAAATAGCGCTTATCGTGAAATTGGCGCTGGATTCTCTTCTTTAAGGAGCAAATATTTTGTACACTATTTTGCCGGATAAATTCAATAATGTAATCTCTGTAATAAAAATAGTAAAAAAAAATGCAACATGAAGACTTCAGATAACAATCTAAGATCTTTAAGAAAAATATCATGAGCATGGTACACAATTTCGTTGTAATAATTAAATATGTTCTTCATTATTTAATTTCTTTAAATATAATACAAAGCGATAACAGTTGGTGGCAACAGTCTGAATTGTGAAATAGCGCTTATCTTGAAATTGGCGCTGGATTCTCTTCTTTAAGGAGCAAATATTTTGTACACTATTTTGCCGGATAAATTCAATAATGTAATCTCTGTAATAAAAATAGTAAAAAAAAAATGCAACATGAAGACTTCAGATAACAATCTAAGATCTTTAAGAAAATTATCATGAGCATGGTACACAATTTCGTTGTAATAATTAAATAAGTTCTTCATTATTTAATTTCTTTAAATATAATACAAAGCGATAACATTTGGTGGCAACAATCTGAATTGTGAAATAACGCTTATCGTGAAATTGGCGCTGGATTCTCTTCTTTAAGGAGCAAATATTTTGTACACTATTTTGCCGGGTAAATTCAATAATGTAATGTTTGTAATAAAAATAGTAAAAAAAATGCAACATGAGGACTTCAGATAACAATCTAAGAACTTTAAGAAAAATATCATGAGCATGGTACACAATTTCCTTGTAATAATTAAATAAGTTCTTCATTATTTAATTTCTTTAAATATAATACAAAGCGATAACATTTGGTGGCAACAGTCTGAATTGTGAAATAGCGCTTATCGTGAAATTGGCGCTGGATTCTCTTCTTTAAGGAGCAGATATTTTGTACACTATTTTGCCGGATAAATTCAATAATGTAATCTGTGTAATAAAAATAGTAAAAAAAAAAAATGCAACATGAAGACTTCAGATAACAATCTAAAATCTTTAAGAAAAATATCATGTGCATGGTACACAATTTCCTTGTAATAATTAAATATGTTCTTCATTATTTAATTTCTTTAAATATAATACAAAGCGATAACATTTGGTGGCAACAGTCTGAATTGTGAAATAGCGCTTATCGTGAAATTGGCGCTGGATTCTCTTCTTTAAGGAGCAAATATTTTGTACACGATTTTGACGGATAAATTCAATAATGTAATCTCTGTAATAAAAATAGTAAAAAAAAAAATGCAACATGAAGACTTCAGATAACAATCTAAGATCTTTAAGAAAAATATCATGTGCATGGTACACAATTTCGTTGTAATAATTAAATAAGTTCTTCATTATTTAATTTCTTTAAATATAATACAAAGCGATAACATTTGGTGGCAACTGTCTGAATTGTGAAATAGCGCTTATCGTGAAATTGGCGCTGGATTCTCTTCTTTAAGGAGCAAATATTTTGTACACTATTTTGCCGGATAAATTCAATAATGTAATCTCTGTAATAAAAATAGTAAAAAAAAATGCAACATGAAGACTTCAGATAACAATCTAAGATCTTTAAGAAAAATATCATGAGCATGGTACACAATTTCGTTGTAATAATTAAATATGTTCTTCATTATTTAATTTCTTTAAATATAATACAAAGCGATAACAGTTGGTGGCAACAGTCTGAATTGTGAAATAGCGCTTATCTTGAAATTGGCGCTGGATTCTCTTCTTTAAGGAGCAAATATTTTGTACACTATTTTGCCGGATAAATTCAATAATGTAATCTCTGTAATAAAAATAGTAAAAAAAAAATGCAACATGAAGACTTCAGATAACAATCTAAGATCTTTAAGAAAAATATCATGTGCATGGTACACAATTTCCTTGTAGTAATTAAATAAGTTCTTCATTATTTAATTTCTTTAAATATAATACAAAGCGATAACATTTGGTGGCAACAATCTGAATTGTGAAATAACACTTATCGTGAAATTGGCGCTGGATTCTCTTCTTTAAGGAGCAAATATTTTGTACACTATTTTGCCGGATAAATTCAATAATGTAATCTCTGTAATAAAAATAGTAAAAAAAAATGCAACATGAAGACTTCAGATAACAATCGAAGATCTTTAAGAAAAATATCATGAGCATGGTACACAATTTCGTTGTAATAATTAAATAAGTTCTTCATTATTTAATTTCTTTAAATATAATACAAAGCGATAACATTTGGTGGCAACTGTCTGAATTGTGAAATAGCGCTTATCGTGAAATTGGCGCTGGATTCTCTTCTTTAAGGAGCAAATATTTTGTACACTATTTTGCCGGATAAATTCAATAATGTAATCTCTGTAATAAAAATAGTAAAAAAAAATGCAACATGAAGACTTCAGATAACAATCTAAGATCTTTAAGAAAAATATCATGAGCATGGTACACAATTTCGTTGTAATAATTAAATATGTTCTTCATTATTTAATTTCTTTAAATATAATACAAAGCGATAACAGTTGGTGGCAACAGTCTGAATTGTGAAATAGCGCTTATCTTGAAATTGGCGCTGGATTCTCTTCTTTAAGGAGCAAATATTTTGTACACTATTTTGCCGGATAAATTCAATAATGTAATCTCTGTAATAAAAATAGTAAAAAAAAAATGCAACATGAAGACTTCAGATAACAATCTAAGATCTTTAAGAAAAATATCATGTGCATGGTACACAATTTCCTTGTAGTAATTAAATAAGTTCTTCATTATTTAATTTCTTTAAATATAATACAAAGCGATAACATTTGGTGGCAACAATCTGAATTGTGAAATAACACTTATCGTGAAATTGGCGCTGGATTCTCTTCTTTAAGGAGCAAATATTTTGTACACTATTTTGCCGGATAAATTCAATAATGTAATCTCTGTAATAAAAATAGTAAAAAAAAATGCAACATGAAGACTTCAGATAACAATCGAAGATCTTTAAGGAAAATATCATGAGCATGGTACACAATGTCGTTGTAATAATTAAATAAGTTCTTCATTTTTTAATTTCTTTAAATATAATACAAAGCGATAACATTTGGTGGCAACAATCTGAATTGTGAAATAGCGCTTATCCTGAAATTGGCGCTGGATTCTCTTCTTTAGGGAGCAAATATTTTGTACACTATTTTGCCGGATAAATTCAATAATGTAATCTCTGTAATAAAAATAGTAAAAAAAAATGCAAAATGAACACTTCAGATAACAATCTAAGATCTTTAAGAAAAATATCATGTGCATGGTACACAATTTCCTTGTAATAATTAAACATGTTCTTCATTATTTAATTTCTTTAAATATAATACAAAGCGATAACATTTGGTGGCAACAGTCTGAATTGTGAAATAGCGCTTATCGTGAAATTGGCGCTGGATTCTCTTCTGTAAGGAGCAAATATTTTGTACAATATTTTGCCGGATAAATTCAATAATGTAATCTCTGTAATAAAAATAGTAAAAAAAATGCAAAATGAACACTTCAGATAACAATCTAAGATCTTTAAGAAAAATATCATGTGCATGGTACACAATTTCTTTGTAATAATTAAATATGTTCTTCATTATTTAATTTCTTTAAATATAATACAAAGCGATAACATTTGGTGGCAACAATCTGAATTGTGAAATAGCGCTTATCCTGAAATTGGCGCTGGATTCTCTTCTTTAGGGAGCAAATATTTTGTACACTATTTTGCCGGATAAATTCAATAATATAATCTCTGTAATAAAAATAGTAAAAAAAAATGCAACATGAAGAATTCAGATAACAATCTAAGATCTTTGAGAAAAATATCTTGTGCATGGTACACAATTTCCTTGTAATAATTAAATAAGTTCTTCATTATTTAATTTCTTTAAATGTAATACAAAGCGATAACATTTGGTGGCAACAGTCTGAATTGTGAAATAGCGCTTATCGTGAAATTGGCGCTGGATTCTCTTCTTTAAGGAGCAGATATTTTGTACACTATTTTGCCGGATAAATTCAATAATGTAATCTCTGTAATAAAAATAGTAAAAAAAAAAAAATGCAACATGAAGACTTCAGATAACAATCTAAGATCTTTAAGAAAAATATCATGTGCATGGTACACAATTTCCTTGTAATAATTAAATATGTTCTTCATTATTTAATTTCTTTAAATATAATACAAAGCGATAACATTTGGTGGCAACAGTCTGAATTGTGAAATAGCGCTTATCGTGAAATTGGCGCTGGAGTCTCTTCTTTAAGGAGCAAATATTTTGTACAATATTTTGCCGGATAAATTCAATAATGTAATCTCTGTAATAAAAATAGTAAAAAAAAATGCAACATGAAGACTTCAGATAACAATCTAAGATCTTTAAGAAAAATATCATGAGCATGGTACACAATTTCCTTGTAATAATTAAATAAGTTCTTCATTATTAATTTCTTTAAATATAATACAAAGCGATAACATTTGGTGGCAACAATCTGAATTGTGAAATAGCGCTTATCGTGAAATTGGCGCTGGAGTCTCTTCTTTAAGGAGCAAATATTTTGTACACTATTTTGCCGGATAAATCCAATAATGTAATCTCTGTAATAAAAATAGTAAAAAAAAATGCAACATGAAGACTTCAGATAACAATCTAAGATCTTTAAGAAAATTATCATGAGCATGGTACACAATTTCGTTGTAATAATTAAATAAGTTCTTCATTATTTAATTTCTTTAAATATAATACAAAGCGATAACATTTGGTGGCAACAATCTGAATTGTGAAATAACGCTTATCGTGAAATTGGCGCTGGATTCTCTTCTTTAAGGAGCAAATATTTTGTACACTATTTTGCCGGGTAAATTCAATAATGTAATGTTTGTAATAAAAATAGTAAAAAAAATGCAACATGAGGACTTCAGATAACAATCTAAGAACTTTAAGAAAAATATCATGAGCATGGTACACAATTTCCTTGTAATAATTAAATAAGTTCTTCATTATTTAATTTCTTTAAATATAATACAAAGCGATAACATTTGGTGGCAACAGTCTGAATTGTGAAATAGCGCTTATCGTGAAATTGGCGCTGGATTCTCTTCTTTAAGGAGCAGATATTTTGTACACTATTTTGCCGGATAAATTCAATAATGTAATCTGTGTAATAAAAATAGTAAAAAAAAAAAATGCAACATGAAGACTTCAGATAACAATCTAAAATCTTTAAGAAAAATATCATGTGCATGGTACACAATTTCCTTGTAATAATTAAATATGTTCTTCATTATTTAATTTCTTTAAATATAATACAAAGCGATAACATTTGGTGGCAACAGTCTGAATTGTGAAATAGCGCTTATCGTGAAATTGGCGCTGGATTCTCTTCTTTAAGGAGCAAATATTTTGTACACGATTTTGACGGATAAATTCAATAATGTAATCTCTGTAATAAAAATAGTAAAAAAAAAAATGCAACATGAAGACTTCAGATAACAATCTAAGATCTTTAAGAAAAATATCATGTGCATGGTACACAATTTCCTTGTAGTAATTAAATAAGTTCTTCATTATTTAATTTCTTTAAATATAATACAAAGCGATAACATTTGGTGGCAACAATCTGAATTGTGAAATAACGCTTATCGTGAAATTGGCGCTGGATTCTCTTCTTTAAGGAGCAAATATTTTGTACACTATTTTGCCGGATAAATTCAATAATGTAATGTCTGTAATAAAAATAGTAAAAAAAAATGCAACATGAAGACTTCAGATAACAATCTAAGATCTTTAAGAAAAATATCATGAGCATGGTAGACAATTTCCTTGCAATAATTAAATAAGTTCTTCATTATTAATTTCTTTAAATATAATACAAAGCGATAACATTTGGTGGCAACAGTCTGAATTGTGAAATAGCGCTTATCGTGAAATTGGCGCTGGATTCTCTTCTTTAAGGAGCAAATATTTTGTACACTATTTTGCCGGATAAATTCAATAATGTAAACTCTGTAATAAAAATAGTAAAAAAAAAATGCAACATGAAGACTTCAGATAACAATCTAAGATCTTTAAGAAAAATATCATGAGCATGGTACACAATTTCCTTGTAATAATTAAATAAGTTCTTCATTATTTAATTTCTTTAAATATAATACAAAGCGATAACATTTGGTGGCAACTGTCTGAATTGTGAAATAGCGCTTATCGTGAAATTGGCGCTGGATTCTCTTCTTTAAGGAGCAAATATTTTGTACACTATTTTGCCGGATAAATTCAATAATGTAATCTCTGTAATAAAAATAGTAAAAAAAAATGCAAAATGAACACTTCAGATAACAATCTAAGATCTTTAAGAAAAATATCATGTGCATGGTACACAATTTCCTTGTAATAATTAAATATGTTCTTCATTATTTAATTTCTTTAAATATAATACAAAGCGATAACATTTGGTGGCAACAATCTGAATTGTGAAATAGCGCTTATCCTGAAATTGGCGCTGGATTCTCTTCTTTAGGGAGCAAATATTTTGTACACTATTTTGCCGGATAAATTCAATAATGTAATCTCTGTAATAAAAATAGTAAAAAAAAATGCAACATGAAGACTTCAGATAACAATCTAAGATCTTTAAGAAAAATATCATGTGCATGGTACACAATTTCCTTGTAGTAATTAAATAAGTTCTTCATTATTTAATTTATTTAAATATAATACAAAGCGATAACATTTGGTGGCAACAATCTGAATTGTGAAATAACGCTTATCGTGAAATTGGCGCTGGATTCTCTTCTTTAAGGAGCAAATATTTTGTACACTATTTTGCCGGATAAATTCAATAATGTAATCTCTGTAATAAAAATAGTAAAAAAAAATGCAACATGAAGACTTCAGATAACAATCTAAGATCTTTAAGAAAAATATCATGAGCATGGTACACAATTTCGTTGTAATAATTAAATAAGTTCTTCATTATTTAATTTCTTTAAATATAATACAAAGCGATAACATTTGGTGGCAATAGTCTGATTTGTGAAATAGCGCTTATCGCGAAATTGGCGCTGGATTCACTTCTTTAAGGAGCAGATATTTTGTACAATATTTTGCAGGATAAATTCAATAATGTAATCTCTGTAATAAAAATAGTAAAAAAAAAATGCAACATGAAGACTTCAGATAACAATCTAAGATCTTTAAGAAAAATATCATGTGCATGGTACACAATTTCTTTGTAATAATTAAATATGTTCTTCATTATTTAATTTCTTTAAATATAATACAAAGCGATAACAGTTGGTGGCAACAGTCTGAATTGTGAAATAGCCCTTATCTTGAAATTGGCGCTGGATTCTCTTCTTTAAGGAGCAAATATTTTGTACACTATTTTGCCGGATAAATTCAATAATGTAATCTCTGTAATAAAAATAGTAAAAAAAATGCAACATGAATACTTCAGATAACAATCGAAGATCTTTAAGGAAAATATCATGAGCATGGTACACAATGTCGTTGTAATAATTAAATAAGTTCTTCATTTTTTAATTTCTTTAAATATAATACAAAGCGATAATATTTGGTGGCAACAATTTGAATTGTGAAATAGCGCTTATCCTGAAATTGGCGCTGGATTCTCTTCTTTAGGGAGCAAATATTTTGTACACTATTTTGCCGGATAAATTCAATAATGTAATCTCTGTAATAAAAATAGTAAAAAAAAATGCAAAATGAACACTTCAGATAACAATCTAAGATCTTTAAGAAAAATATCATGTGCATGGTACACAATTTCCTTGTAATAATTAAACATGTTCTTCATTATTTAATTTCTTTAAATATAATACAAAGCGATAACATTTGGTGGCAACAGTCTGAATTGTGAAATAGCGCTTATCGTGAAATTGGCGCTGGAGTCTCTTCTTTAAGGAGCAAATATTTTGTACACTATTTTGCCGGATAAATCCAATAATGTAATCTCTGTAATAAAAATAGTAAAAAAAAATGCAACATGAAGACTTCAGATAACAATCTAAGATCTTTAAGAAAAATATCATGAGCATGGTACACAATTTCGTTGTAATAATTAAATAAGTTCTTCATTATTTAATTTCTTTAAATATAATACAAAGCGATAACATTTGGTGGCAATAGTCTGATTTGTGAAATAGCGCTTATCGCGAAATTGGCGCTGGATTCACTTCTTTAAGGAGCAGATATTTTGTACAATATTTTGCAGGATAAATTCAATAATGTAATCTCTGTAATAAAAATAGTAAAAAAAAAATGCAACATGAAGACTTCAGATAACAATCTAAGATCTTTAAGAAAAATATCATGTGCATGGTACACAATTTCTTTGTAATAATTAAATATGTTCTTCATTATTTAATTTCTTTAAATATAATACAAAGCGATAACAGTTGGTGGCAACAGTCTGAATTGTGAAATAGCGCTTATCTTGAAATTGGCGCTGGATTCTCTTCTTTAAGGAGCAAATATTTTGTACACTATTTTGCCGGATAAATTCAATAATGTAATCTCTGTAATAAAAATAGTAAAAAAAAATGCAACATGAATACTTCAGATAACAATCGAAGATCTTTAAGGAAAATATCATGAGCATGGTACACAATGTCGTTGTAATAATTAAATAAGTTCTTCATTTTTTAATTTCTTTAAATATAATACAAAGCGATAATATTTGGTGGCAACAATCTGAATTGTGAAATAGCGCTTATCCTGAAATTGGCGCTGGATTCTCTTCTTTAGGGAGCAAATATTTTGTACACTATTTTGCCGGATAAATTCAATAATGTAATCTCTGTAATAAAAATAGTAAAAAAAAATGCAAAATGAACACTTCAGATAACAATCTAAGATCTTTAAGAAAAATATCATGTGCATGGTACACAATGTCGTTGTAATAATTAAATAAGTTCTTCATTTTTTAATTTCTTTAAATATAATACAAAGCGATAATATTTGGTGGCAACAATCTGAATTGTGAAATAGCGCTTATCCTGAAATTGGCGCTGGATTCTCTTCTTTAGGGAGCAAATATTTTGTACAATATTTTGCAGGATAAATTCAATAATGTAATCTCTGTAATAAAAATAGTAAAAAAAAAATGCAACATGAAGACTTCAGATAACAATCTAAGATCTTTAAGAAAAATATCATGTGCATGGTACACAATTTCTTTGTAATAATTAAATATGTTCTTCATTATTTAATTTCTTTAAATATAATACAAAGCGATAACAGTTGGTGGCAACAGTCTGAATTGTGAAATACCGCTTATCTTGAAATTGGCGCTGGATTCTCTTCTTTAGGGAGCAAATATTTTGTACACTATTTTGCCGGATAAATTCAATAATGTAATCTCTGTAATAAAAATAGTAAAAAAAAATGCAAAATGAACACTTCAGATAACAATCTAAGATCTTTAAGAAAAATATCATGTGCATGGTACACAATTTCCTTGTAATAATTAAATAAGTTCTTCATTATTAATTTCTTTAAATATAATACAAAGCGATAACATTTGGTGGCAACAGTATGAATTGTGAAATAGCGCTTATCGTGAAATTGGCGCTGGAGTCTCTTCTTTAAGGAGCAAATATTTTGTACACTATTTTGCCGGATAAATCCAATAATGTAATCTCTGTAATAAAAATAGTAAAAAAAAATGCAACATGAAGACTTCAGATAACAATCTAAGATCTTTAAGAAAAATATCATGAGCATGGTACACAATTTCGTTGTAATAATTAAATAAGTTCTTCATTATTTAATTTCTTTAAATATAATACAAAGCGATAACATTTGGTGGCAATAGTTTGATTTGTGAAATAGCGCTTATCGCGAAATTGGCGCTGGATTCACTTCTTTAAGGAGCAGATATTTTGTACAATATTTTGCAGGATAAATTCAATAATGTAATCTCTGTAATAAAAATAGTAAAAAAAAAATGCAACATGAAGACTTCAGATAACAATCTAAGATCTTTAAGAAAAATATCATGTGCATGGTACACAATTTCTTTGTAATAATTAAATATGTTCTTCATTATTTAATTTCTTTAAATATAACACAAAGCGATAACAGTTGGTGGCAACAGTCTGAATTGTGAAATAGCGCTTATCTTGAAATTGGCGCTGGATTCTCTTCTTTAAGGAGCAAATATTTTGTACACTATTTTGCCGGATAAATTCAATAATGTAATCTCTGTAATAAAAATAGTAAAAAAAAATGCAACATGAATACTTCAGATAACAATCGAAGATCTTTAAGGAAAATATCATGAGCATGGTACACAATGTCGTTGTAATAATTAAATAAGTTCTTCATTTTTTAATTTCTTTAAATATAATACAAAGCGATAACATTTGGTGGCAACAATCTGAATTGTGAAATAACGCTTATCGTGAAATTGGCGCTGGATTCTCTTCTTTAAGGAGCAAATATTTTGTACACTATTTTGCGGGATAAATTCAATAATGTAATGTCTGTAATAAAAATAGTAAAAAAAAAATGCAACATGAAGACTTCAGATAACAATCTAAGATCTTTAAGAAAAATATCATGAGCATGGTACACAATTTCCTTGTAATAATTAAATAAGTTCTGCATTATTTAATTTCTTTAAATATAATACAAAGCGATAACATTTGGTGGCAATAGTCTGATTTGTGAAATAGCGCTTATCGCGAAATTGGCGCTGGATTCACTTCTTTAAGGAGCAGATATTTTGTACAATATTTTGCAGGATAAATTCAATAATGTAATCTCTGTAATAAAAATAGTAAAAAAAAAATGCAACATGAAGACTTCAGATAACAATCTAAGATCTTTAAGAAAAATATCATGTGCATGGTACACAATTTCTTTGTAATAATTAAATAAGTTCTGCATTATTTAATTTCTTTAAATATAATACAAAGCGATAACATTTGGTGGCAATAGTCTGATTTGTGAAATAGCGCTTATCGCGAAATTGGCGCTGGATTCACTTCTTTAAGGAGCAGATATTTTGTACAATATTTTGCAGGATAAATTCAATAATGTAATCTCTGTAATAAAAATAGTAAAAAAAAATGCAACATGAAGACTTCAGATAACAATCTAAGATCTTTAAGAAAAATATCATGTGCATGGTACACAATTTCTTTGTAATAATTAAATATGTTCTTCATTATTTAATTTCTTTAAATATAATACAAAGCGATAACAGTTGGTGGCAACAGTCTGAATTGTGAAATAGCGCTTATCTTGAAATTGGCGCTGGATTCACTTCTTTAAGGAGCAGATATTTTGTACAATATTTTGCAGGATAAATTCAATAATGTAATCTCTGTAATAAAAATAGTAAAAAAAAAATGCAACATGAAGACTTCAGATAACAATCTAAGATCTTTAAGAAAAATATCATGAGCATGGTACACAATTTCCTTGTAATAATTAAATAAGTTCTTCATTATTTAATTTCTTTAAATATAATACAAAGCGATAACATTTGGTGGCAATAGTCTGATTTGTGAAATAGCGCTTATCGCGAAATTGGCGCTGGATTCACTTCTTTAAGGAGCAGATATTTTGTACAATATTTTGCAGGATAAATTCAATAATGTAATCTCTGTAATAAAAATAGTAAAAAAAAATGCAACATGAAGACTTCAGATAACAATCTAAGATCTTTAAGAAAAATATCATGAGCATGGTACACAATTTCGTTGTAATAATTAAATAAGTTCTTCATTATTTAATTTCTTTAAATATAATACAAAGCGATAACATTTGGTGGCAATAGTCTGATTTGTGAAATAGCGCTTATCGCGAAATTGGCGCTGGATTCACTTCTTTAAGGAGCAGATATTTTGTACAATATTTTGCAGGATAAATTCAATAATGTAATCTCTGTAATAAAAATAGTAAAAAAAAAATGCAACATGAAGACTTCAGATAACAATCTAAGATCTTTAAGAAAAATATCATGTGCATGGTACACAATTTCTTTGTAATAATTAAATATGTTCTTCATTATTTAATTTCTTTAAATATAATACAAAGCGATAACAGTTGGTGGCAACAGTCTGAATTGTGAAATAGCGCTTATCGTGAAATTGGCGCTGGATTCTCTTCTTTAAGGAGCAAATATTTTGTACACTATTTTGCCGGATAAATTCAATAATGTAATCTCTGTAATAAAAATAGTAAAAAAAAAATGCAACATGAAGACTTCAGATAACAATCTAAGATCTTTAAGAAAAATATCATGAGCATGGTACACAATTTCCTTGTAATAATTAAATAAGTTCTTCATTATTTAATTTCTTTAAATATAATACAAAGCGATAACATTTGGTGGCAACTGTCTGAATTGTGAAATAGCGCTTATCGTGAAATTGGCGCTGGATTCTCTTCTTTAAGGAGCAAATATTTTGTACACTATTTTGCCGGATAAATTCAATAATGTAATCTCTGTAATAAAAATAGTAAAAAAAAATGCAAAATGAACACTTCAGATAACAATCTAAGATCTTTAAGAAAAATATCATGTGCATGGTACACAATTTCCTTGTAATAATTAAATATGTTCTTCATTATTTAATTTCTTTAAATATAATACAAAGCGATAACATTTGGTGGCAACAATCTGAATTGTGAAATAGCGCTTATCCTGAAATTGGCGCTGGATTCTCTTCTTTAGGGAGCAAATATTTTGTACACTATTTTGCCGGATAAATTCAATAATGTAATCTCTGTAATAAAAATAGTAAAAAAAAATGCAACATGAAGACTTCAGATAACAATCTAAGATCTTTAAGAAAAATATCATGAGCATGGTACACAATTTCCTTGTAGTAATTAAATAAGTTCTTCATTATTTAATTTATTTAAATATAATACAAAGCGATAACATTTGGTGGCAACAATCTGAATTGTGAAATAACGCTTATCGTGAAATTGGCGCTGGATTCTCTTCTTTAAGGAGCAAATATTTTGTACACTATTTTGCGGGATAAATTCAATAATGTAATGTCTGTAATAAAAATAGTAAAAAAAAAATGCAACATGAAGACTTCAGATAACAATCTAAGATCTTTAAGAAAAATATCATGAGCATGGTACACAATTTCCTTGTAATAATTAAATAAGTTCTTCATTATTTAATTTCTTTAAATATAATACAAAGCGATAACATTTGGTGGCAACTGTCTGAATTGTGAAATAGCGCTTATCGTGAAATTGGCGCTGGATTCTCTTCTTTAAGGAGCAAATATTTTGTACACTATTTTGCCGGATAAATTCAATAATGTAATCTCTGTAATAAAAATAGTAAAAAAAAATGCAACATGAAGACTTCAGATAACAATCTAAGATCTTTAAGAAAAATATCATGAGCATGGTACACAATTTCGTTGTAATAATTAAATAAGTTCTTCATTATTTAATTTCTTTAAATATAATACAAAGCGATAACATTTGGTGGCAATAGTCTGATTTGTGAAATAGCGCTTATCGCGAAATTGGCGCTGGATTCACTTCTTTAAGGAGCAGATATTTTGTACAATATTTTGCAGGATAAATTCAATAATGTAATCTCTGTAATAAAAATAGTAAAAAAAAAATGCAACATGAAGACTTCAGATAACAATCTAAGATCTTTAAGAAAAATATCATGTGCATGGTACACAATTTCTTTGTAATAATTAAATATGTTCTTCATTATTTAATTTCTTTAAATATAATACAAAGCGATAACAGTTGGTGGCAACAGTCTGAATTGTGAAATAGCGCTTATCTTGAAATTGGCGCTGGATTCTCTTCTTTAAGGAGCAAATATTTTGTACACTATTTTGCCGGATAAATTCAATAATGTAATCTCTGTAATAAAAATAGTAAAAAAAAATGCAACATGAATACTTCAGATAACAATCGAAGATCTTTAAGGAAAATATCATGAGCATGGTACACAATGTCGTTGTAATAATTAAATAAGTTCTTCATTTTTTAATTTCTTTAAATATAATACAAAGCGATAATATTTGGTGGCAAAAATCTGAATTGTGAAATAGCGCTTATCCTGAAATTGGCGCTGGATTCTCTTCTTTAGGGAGCAAATATTTTGTACACTATTTTGCCGGATAAATTCAATAATGTAATCTCTGTAATAAAAATAGTAAAAAAAAATGCAAAATGAACACTTCAGATAACAATCTAAGATCTTTAAGAAAAATATCATGAGCATGGTACACAATTTCCTTGTAATAATTAAACATGTTCTTCATTATTTAATTTCTTTAAATATAATACAAAGCGATAACATTTGGTGGCAACAGTCTGAATTGTGAAATAGCGCTTATCGTGAAATTGGCGCTGGAGTCTCTTCTTTAAGGAGCAAATATTTTGTACACTATTTTGCCGGATAAATCCAATAATGTAATCTCTGTAATAAAAATAGTAAAAAAAAATGCAACATGAAGACTTCAGATAACAATCTAAGATCTTTAAGAAAAATATCATGAGCATGGTACACAATTTCGTTGTAATAATTAAATAAGTTCTTCATTATTTAATTTCTTTAAATATAATACAAAGCGATAACATTTGGTGGCAATAGTCTGATTTGTGAAATAGCGCTTATCGCGAAATTGGCGCTGGATTCACTTCTTTAAGGAGCAGATATTTTGTACAATATTTTGCAGGATAAATTCAATAATGTAATCTCTGTAATAAAAATAGTAAAAAAAAAAATGCAACATGAAGACTTCAGATAACAATCTAAGATCTTTAAGAAAAATATCATGTGCATGGTACACAATTTCTTTGTAATAATTAAATATGTTCTTCATTATTTAATTTCTTTAAATATAATACAAAGCGATAACAGTTGGTGGCAACAGTCTGAATTGTGAAATAGCGCTTATCTTGAAATTGGCGCTGGATTCTCTTCTTTAAGGAGCAAATATTTTGTACACTATTTTGCCGGATAAATTCAATAATGTAATCTCTGTAATAAAAATAGTAAAAAAAAATGCAACATGAATACTTCAGATAACAATCGAAGATCTTTAAGGAAAATATCATGAGCATGGTACACAATGTCGTTGTAATAATTAAATAAGTTCTTCATTTTTTAATTTCTTTAAATATAATACAAAGCGATAATATTTGGTGGCAACAATCTGAATTGTGAAATAGCGCTTATCCTGAAATTGGCGCTGGATTCTCTTCTTTAGGGAGCAAATATTTTGTACACTATTTTGCCGGATAAATTCAATAATGTAATCTCTGTAATAAAAATAGTAAAAAAAAATGCAAAATGAACACTTCAGATAACAATCTAAGATCTTTAAGAAAAATATCATGTGCATGGTACACAATGTCGTTGTAATAATTAAATAAGTTCTTCATTTTTTAATTTCTTTAAATATAATACAAAGCGATAATATTTGGTGGCAACAATCTGAATTGTGAAATAGCGCTTATCCTGAAATTGGCGCTGGATTCTCTTCTTTAGGGAGCAAATATTTTGTACAATATTTTGCAGGATAAATTCAATAATGTAATCTCTGTAATAAAAATAGTAAAAAAAAAATGCAACATGAAGACTTCAGATAACAATCTAAGATCTTTAAGAAAAATATCATGTGCATGGTACACAATTTCTTTGTAATAATTAAATATGTTCTTCATTATTTAATTTCTTTAAATATAATACAAAGCGATAACAGTTGGTGGCAACAGTCTGAATTGTGAAATAGCGCTTATCTTGAAATTGGCGCTGGATTCTCTTCTTTAGGGAGCAAATATTTTGTACACTATTTTGCCGGATAAATTCAATAATGTAATCTCTGTAATAAAAATAGTAAAAAAAAATGCAAAATGAACACTTCAGATAACAATCTAAGATCTTTAAGAAAAATATCATGTGCATGGTACACAATTTCCTTGTAATAATTAAATAAGTTCTTCATTATTAATTTCTTTAAATATAATACAAAGCGATAACATTTGGTGGCAACAGTATGAATTGTGAAATAGCGCTTATCGTGAAATTGGCGCTGGAGTCTCTTCTTTAAGGAGCAAATATTTTGTACACTATTTTGCCGGATAAATCCAATAATGTAATCTCTGTAATAAAAATAGTAAAAAAAAATGCAACATGAAGACTTCAGATAACAATCTAAGATCTTTAAGAAAAATATCATGAGCATGGTACACAATTTCGTTGTAATAATTAAATAAGTTCTTCATTATTTAATTTCTTTAAATATAATACAAAGCGATAACATTTGGTGGCAATAGTCTGATTTGTGAAATAGCGCTTATCGCGAAATTGGCGCTGGATTCACTTCTTTAAGGAGCAGATATTTTGTACAATATTTTGCAGGATAAATTCAATAATGTAATCTCTGTAATAAAAAGAGTAAAAAAAAAATGCAACATGAAGACTTCAGATAACAATCTAAGATCTTTAAGAAAAATATCATGTGCATGGTACACAATTTCTTTGTAATAATTAAATATGTTCTTCATTATTTAATTTCTTTAAATATAATACAAAGCGATAACAGTTGGTGGCAACAGTCTGAATTGTGAAATAGCGCTTATCTTGAAATTGGCGCTGGATTCTCTTCTTTAAGGAGCAAATATTTTGTACACTATTTTGCCGGATAAATTCAATAATGTAATCTCTGTAATAAAAATAGTAAAAAAAAATGCAACATGAATACTTCAGATAACAATCGAAGATCTTTAAGGAAAATATCATGAGCATGGTACACAATGTCGTTGTAATAATTAAATAAGTTCTTCATTTTTTAATTTCTTGAAATATAATACAAAGCGATAACATTTGGTGGCAACAATCTGAATTGTGAAATAACGCTTATCGTGAAATTGGCGCTGGATTCTCTTCTTTAAGGAGCAAATATTTTGTACACTATTTTGCGGGATAAATTCAATAATGTAATGTCTGTAATAAAAATAGTAAAAAAAAAATGCAACATGAAGACTTCAGATAACAATCTAAGATCTTTAAGAAAAATATCATGAGCATGGTACACAATTTCCTTGTAATAATTAAATAAGTTCTTCATTATTTAATTTCTTTAAATATAATACAAAGCGATAACATTTGGTGGCAATAGTCTGATTTGTGAAATAGCGCTTATCGCGAAATTGGCGCTGGATTCACTTCTTTAAGGAGCAGATATTTTGTACAATATTTTGCAGGATAAATTCAATAATGTAATCTCTGTAATAAAAATAGTAAAAAAAAAATGCAACATGAAGACTTCAGATAACAATCTAAGATCTTTAAGAAAAATATCATGTGCATGGTACACAATTTCTTTGTAATAATTAAATATGTTCTTCATTATTTAATTTCTTTAAATATAATACAAAGCGATAACAGTTGGTGGCAACAGTCTGAATTGTGAAATAGCGCTTATCTTGAAATTGGCGCTGGATTCACTTCTTTAAGGAGCAGATATTTTGTACAATATTTTGCAGGATAAATTCAATAATGTAATCTCTGTAATAAAAATAGTAAAAAAAAAATGCAACATGAAGACTTCAGATAACAATCTAAGATCTTTAAGAAAAATATCATGAGCATGGTACACAATTTCCTTGTAATAATTAAATAAGTTCTTCATTATTTAATTTCTTTAAATATAATACAAAGCGATAACATTTGGTGGCAATAGTCTGATTTGTGAAATAGCGCTTATCGCGAAATTGGCGCTGGATTCACTTCTTTAAGGAGCAGATATTTTGTACAATATTTTGCAGGATAAATTCAATAATGTAATCTCTGTAATAAAAATAGTAAAAAAAAATGCAACATGAAGACTTCAGATAACAATCTAAGATCTTTAAGAAAAATATCATGAGCATGGTACACAATTTCGTTGTAATAATTAAATAAGTTCTTCATTATTTAATTTCTTTAAATATAATACAAAGCGATAACATTTGGTGGCAATAGTCTGATTTGTGAAATAGCGCTTATCGCGAAATTGGCGCTGGATTCACTTCTTTAAGGAGCAGATATTTTGTACAATATTTTGCAGGATAAATTCAATAATGTAATCTCTGTAATAAAAATAGTAAAAAAAAATGCAACATGAAGACTTCAGATAACAATCTAAGATCTTTAAGAAAAATATCATGTGCATGGTACACAATTTCTTTGTAATAATTAAATATGTTCTTCATTATTTAATTTCTTTAAATATAATACAAAGCGATAACAGTTGGTGGCAACAGTCTGAATTGTGAAGTAGCGCTTATCTTGAAATTGGCGCTGGATTCTCTTCTTTAGGGAGCAAATATTTTGTACACTATTTTGCCGGATAAATTCAATAATGTAATCTCTGTAATAAAAATAGTAAAAAAAAATGCAAAATGAACACTTCAGATAACAATCTAAGATCTTTAAGAAAAATATCATGTGCATGGTACACAATTTCCTTGTAGTAATTAAATAAGTTCTTCATTATTTAATTTATTTAAATATAATACAAAGCGATAACATTTGGTGGCAACAATCTGAATTGTGAAATAACGCTTATCGTGAAATTGGCGCTGGATTCTCTTCTTTAAGGAGCAAATATTTTGTACACTATTTTGCGGGATAAATTCAATAATGTAATGTCTGTAATAAAAATAGTAAAAAAAAAATGCAACATGAAGACTTCAGATAACAATCTAAGATCTTTAAGAAAAATATCATGAGCATGGTACACAATTTCCTTGTAATAATTAAATAAGTTCTTCATTATTTAATTTCTTTAAATATAATACAAAGCGATAACATTTGGTGGCAACTGTCTGAATTGTGAAATAGCGCTTATCGTGAAATTCGCGCTGGATTCTCTTCTTTAAGGAGCAAATATTTTGTACACTATTTTGCCGGATAAATTCAATAATGTAATCTCTGTAATAAAAATAGTAAAAAAAATGCAACATGAAGACTTCAGATAACAATCTAAGATCTTTAAGAAAAATATCATGAGCATGGTACACAATTTCGTTGTAATAATTAAATAAGTTCTTCATTATTTAATTTCTTTAAATATAATACAAAGCGATAACATTTGGTGGCAATACTCTGATTTGTGAAATAGCGCTTATCCTGAAATTGGCGCTGGATTCTCTTCTTTAGGGAGCAAATATTTTGTACACTATTTTGCCGGATAAATTCAATAATGTAATCTCTGTAATAAAAATAGTAAAAAAAAATGCAACATGAAGACTTCAGATAACAATCTAAGATCTTTAAGAAAAATATCATGAGCATGGTACACAATTTCCTTGTAATAATTAAATAAGTTCTTCATTATTTAATTTATTTAAATATAATACAAAGCGATAACATTTGGTGGCAACAATCTGAATTGTGAAATAACGCTTATCGTGAAATTGGCGCTGGATTCTCTTCTTTAAGGAGCAAATATTTTGTACACTATTTTGCCGGATAAATTCAATAATGTAATCTCTGTAATAAAAATAGTAAAAAAAAATGCAAAATGAACACTTCAGATAACAATCTAAGATCTTTAAGAAAAATATCATGTGCATGGTACACAATTTCCTTGTAATAATTAAATATGTTCTTCATTATTTAATTTCTTTAAATATAATACAAAGCGATAACATTTGGTGGCAACAATCTGAATTGTGAAATAGCGCTTATCCTGAAATTGGCGCTGGATTCTCTTCTTTAGGGAGCAAATATTTTGTACACTATTTTGCCGGATAAATTCAATAATGTAATCTCTGTAATAAAAATAGTAAAAAAAAATGCAACATGAAGACTTCAGATAACAATCTAAGATCTTTAAGAAAAATATCATGTGCATGGTACACAATTTCCTTGTAGTAATTAAATAAGTTCTTCATTATTTAATTTATTTAAATATAATACAAAGCGATAACATTTGGTGGCAAGAATCTGAATTGTGAAATAACGCTTATCGTGAAATTGGCGCTGGATTCTCTTCTTTAAGGAGCAAATATTTTGTACACTATTTTGCGGGATAAATTCAATAATGTAATGTCTGTAATAAAAATAGTAAAAAAAAATGCAACATGAAGACTTCAGATAACAATCTAAGATCTTTAAGAAAAATATCATGAGCATGGTACACAATTTCCTTGTAATAATTAAATAAGTTCTTCATTATTTAATTTCTTTAAATATAATACAAAGCGATAACATTTGGTGGCAACTGTCTGAATTGTGAAATAGCGCTTATCGTGAAATTGGCGCTGGATTCTCTTCTTTAAGGAGCAAATATTTTGTACACTATTTTGCCGGATAAATTCAATAATGTAATCTCTGTAATAAAAATAGTAAAAAAAAATGCAACATGAAGACTTCAGATAACAATCTAAGATCATTAAGAAAAATATCATGAGCATGGTACACAATTTCGTTGTAATAATTAAATAAGTTCTTCATTATTTAATTTCTTTAAATATAATACAAAGCGATAACATTTGGTGGCAATAGTCTGATTTGTGAAATAGCGCTTATCGCGAAATTGGCGCTGGATTCACTTCTTTAAGGAGCAGATATTTTGTACAATATTTTGCAGGATAAATTCAATAATGTAATCTCTGTAATAAAAATAGTAAAAAAAAATGCAACATGAAGACTTCAGATAACAATCTAAGATCTTTAAGAAAAATATCATGTGCATGGTACACAATTTCTTTGTAATAATTAAATATGTTCTTCATTATTTAATTTCTTTAAATATAATACAAAGCGATAACAGTTGGTGGCAACAGTCTGAATTGTGAAATAGCGCTTATCTTGAAATTGGCGCTGGATTCTCTTCTTTAAGGAGCAAATATTTTGTACACTATTTTGCCGGATAAATTCAATAATGTAATCTCTGTAATAAAAATAGTAAAAAAAAATGCAACATGAATACTTCAGATAACAATCGAAGATCTTTAAGGAAAATATCATGAGCATGGTACACAATGTCGTTGTAATAATTAAATAAGTTCTTCATTTTTTAATTTCTTTAAATATAATACAAAGCGATAATATTTGGTGGCAACAATCTGAATTGTGAAATAGCGCTTATCCTGAAATTGGCGCTGGATTCTCTTCTTTAGGGAGCAAATATTTTGTACACTATTTTGCCGGATAAATTCAATAATGTAATCTCTGTAATAAAAATAGTAAAAAAAAATGCAAAATGAACACTTCAGATAACAATCTAAGATCTTTAAGAAAAATATCATGTGCATGGTACACAATTTCCTTGTAATAATTAAACATGTTCTTCATTATTTAATTTCTTTAAATATAATACAAAGCGATAACATTTGGTGGCAACAGTCTGAATTGTGAAATAGCGCTTATCGTGAAATTGGCGCTGGAGTCTCTTCTTTAAGGAGCAAATATTTTGTACACTATTTTGCCGGATAAATTCAATAATGTAATCTCTGTAATAAAAATAGTAAAAAAAATGCAACATGAAGACTTCAGATAACAATCTAAGATCTTTAAGAAAAATATCATGAGCATGGTACACAATTTCCTTGTAATAATTAAATAAGTTCTTCATTATTAATTTCTTT
The DNA here is from genome assembly GCF_044657685.1 of Stegodyphus dumicola. Taxonomy (NCBI): domain Eukaryota; kingdom Metazoa; phylum Arthropoda; class Arachnida; order Araneae; family Eresidae; genus Stegodyphus; species Stegodyphus dumicola. Next base: position 138,312,214 of record NC_140769.1, read on the forward strand.
AAATATAATACAAAGCGATAACATTTGGTGGCAACAGTATGAATTGTGAAATAGCGCTTATCGTGAAATTGGCGCTGGAGTCTCTTCTTTAAGGAGCAAATATTTTGTACACTATTTTGCCGGATAAATCCAATAATGTAATCTCTGTAATAAAAATAGTAAAAAAAAATGCAACATGAAGACTTCAGATAACAATCTAAGATCTTTAAGAAAATTATCATGAGCATGGTACACAATTTCGTTGTAATAATTAAATAAGTTCTTCATTATTTAATTTCTTTAAATATAATACAAAGCGATAACATTTGGTGGCAACAATCTGAATTGTGAAATAACGCTTATCGTGAAATTGGCGCTGGATTCTCTTCTTTAAGGAGCAAATATTTTGTACACTATTTTGCCGGGTAAATTCAATAATGTAATGTCTGTAATAAAAATAGTAAAAAAAATGCAACATGAGGACTTCAGATAACAATCTAAGAACTTTAAGAAAAATATCATGAGCATGGTACACAATTTCCTTGTAATCATTAAATATGTTCTTCATTATTTAATTTCTTTAAATATAATACAAAGCGATAACATTTGGTGGCAACAATCTGAATTGTGAAATAACGCTTATCGTGAAATTGGCGCTGGATTCTCTTCTTTAAGGAGCAAATATTTTGTACACTATTTTGCGGGATAAATTCAATAATGTAATGTCTGTAATAAAAATAGTAAAAAAAAAATGCAACATGAAGACTTCAGATAACAATCTAAGATCTTTAAGAAAAATATCATGAGCATGGTACACAATTTCCTTGTAATAATTAAATAAGTTCTTCATTATTTAATTTCTTTAAATATAATACAAAGCGATAACATTTGGTGGCAACTGTCTGAATTGTGAAATAGCGCTTATCGTGAAATTGGCGCTGGATTCTCTTCTTTAAGGAGCAAATATTTTGTACACTATTTTGCCGGATAAATTCAATAATGTAATCTCTGTAATAAAAATAGTAAAAAAAAATGCAACATGAAGACTTCAGATAACAATCTAAGATCTTTAAGAAAAATATCATGAGCATGGTACACAATTTCGTTGTAATAATTAAATAAGTTCTTCATTATTTAATTTCTTTAAATATAATACAAAGCGATAACATTTGGTGGCAATAGTCTGATTTGTGAAATAGCGCTTATCGCGAAATTGGCGCTGGATTCACTTCTTTAAGGAGCAGATATTTTGTACAATATTTTGCAGGATAAATTCAATAATGTAATCTCTGTAATAAAAATAGTAAAAAAAAAATGCAACATGAAGACTTCAGATAACAATCTAAGATCTTTAAGAAAAATATCATGTGCATGGTACACAATTTCCTTGTAATAATTAAATATGTTCTTCATTATTTAATTTCTTTAAATATAATACAAAGCGATAACAGTTGGTGGCAACAGTCTGAATTGTGAAATAGCGCTTATCTTGAAATTGGCGCTGGATTCTCTTCTTTAAGGAGCAAATATTTTGTACACTATTTTGCCGGATAAATTCAATAATGTAATCTCTGTAATAAAAATAGTAAAAAAAAATGCAACATGAATACTTCAGATAACAATCGAAGATCTTTAAGGAAAATATCATGAGCATGGTACACAATGTCGTTGTAATAATTAAATAAGTTCTTCATTTTTTAATTTCTTTAAATATAATACAAAGCGATAATATTTGGTGGCAACAATCTGAATTGTGAAATAGCGCTTATCCTGAAATTGGCGCTGGATTCTCTTCTTTAGGGAGCAAATATTTTGTACACTATTTTGCCGGATAAATTCAATAATGTAATCTCTGTAATAAAAATAGTAAAAAAAAATGCAAAATGAACACTTCAGATAACAATCTAAGATCTTTAAGAAAAATATCATGTGCATGGTACACAATTTCCTTGTAATAATTAAACATGTTCTTCATTATTTAATTTCTTTAAATATAATACAAAGCGATAACATTTGGTGGCAACAGTCTGAATTGTGAAATAGCGCTTATCGTGAAATTGGCGCTGGAGTCTCTTCTTTAAGGAGCAAATATTTTGTACACTATTTTGCCGGATAAATTCAATAATGTAATCTCTGTAATAAAAATAGTAAAAAAAATGCAACATGAAGACTTCAGATAACAATCTAAGATCTTTAAGAAAAATATCATGAGCATGGTACACAATTTCCTTGTAATAATTAAATAAGTTCTTCATTATTAATTTCTTTAAATATAATACAAAGCGATAACATTTGGTGGCAACAGTATGAATTGTGAAATAGCGCTTATCGTGAAATTGGCGCTGGAGTCTCTTCTTTAAGGAGCAAATATTTTGTACACTATTTTGCCGGATAAATCCAATAATGTAATCTCTGTAATAAAAATAGTAAAAAAAAATGCAACATGAAGACTTCAGATAACAATCTAAGATCTTTAAGAAAATTATCATGAGCATGGTACACAATTTCGTTGTAATAATTAAATAAGTTCTTCATTATTTAATTTCTTTAAATATAATACAAAGCGATAACATTTGGTGGCAACAATCTGAATTGTGAAATAACGCTTATCGTGAAATTGGCGCTGGATTCTCTTCTTTAAGGAGCAAATATTTTGTACACTATTTTGCCGGGTAAATTCAATAATGTAATGTCTGTAATAAAAATAGTAAAAAAAATGCAACATGAGGACTTCAGATAACAATCTAAGAACTTTAAGAAAAATATCATGAGCATGGTACACAATTTCCTTGTAATCATTAAATAAGTTCTTCATTATTTAATTTCTTTAAATATAATACAAAGCGATAACATTTGGTGGCAACAGTCTGAATTGTGAAATAGCGCTTATCGTGAAATTGGCGCTGGATTCTCTTCTTTAAGGAGCAGATATTTTGTACACTATTTTGCCGGATAAATTCAATAATGTAATCTGTGTAATAAAAATAGTAAAAAAAAAAAAATGCAACATGAAGACTTCAGATAACAATCTAAAATCTTTAAGAAAAATATCATGTGCATGGTACACAATTTCCTTGTAATAATTAAATATGTTCTTCATTATTTAATTTCTTTAAATATAATACAAAGCGATAACATTTGGTGGCAACAGTCTGAATTGTGAAATAGCGCTTATCGTGAAATTGGCGCTGGATTCTCTTCTTTAGGGAGCAAATATTTTGTACACGATTTTGACGGATAAATTCAATACTGTAATCTCTGTAATAAAAATAGTAAAAAAAAAATGCAACATGAAGACTTTAGATAACAATCTAAGATCTTTAAGAAAAATGTCATGAGCATGGTACACAATTTCCTTGTAATAATTAAATAAGTTCTTCATTATTTAATTTCTTTAAATATAATACAAAGCGATAACATTTGGTGGCAACTGTCTGAATTGTGAAATAGCGCTTATCGTGAAATTGGCGCTGGATTCTCTTCTTTAAGGAGCAAATATTTTGTACACTATTTTGCCGGATAAATTCAATAATGTAATCTCTGTAATAAAAATAGTAAAAAAAAATGCAAAATGAACACTTCAGATAACAATCTAAGATCTTTAAGAAAAATATCATGTGCATGGTACACAATTTCCTTGTAATAATTAAATATGTTCTTCATTATTTAATTTCTTTAAATATAATACAAAGCGATAACATTTGGTGGCAACTGTCTGAATTGTGAAATAGCGCTTATCGTGAAATTGGCGCTGGATTCTCTTCTTTAAGGAGCAAATATTTTGTACACTATTTTGCCGGGTAAATTCAATAATGTAATGTCTGATATAAAAATAGTAAAAAAAAAAATGCAACATGAAGACTTCAGATAACAATCTAAGATCTTTGAGAAAAATATCATGTGCATGGTACAAAATTTCCTTGTAATAATTAAATAAGTTCTTCATTATTTAATTTCTTTAAATATAATACAAAGCGAAAACATTTGGTGGCAACAATCTGAATTGTGAAATAGCGCTTATCGTGAAATTGGCGCTGGATTCTCTTCTTTAAGGAGCAGATATTTTGTACACTATTTTGCCGGATAAATTCAATAATGTAATCTGTGTAATAAAAATAGTAAAAAAAAAAATGCAACATGAAGACTTCAGATAACAATCTAAAATCTTTAAGAAAAATATCATGTGCATGGTACAAAATTTCCTTGTAGTAATTAAATAAGTTCTTCATTATTTAATTTCTTTAAATATAATACAAAGCGATAACATTTGGTGGCAACAATCTGAATTGTGAAATAACGCTTATCGTGAAATTGGCGCTGGATTCTCTTCTTTAAGGAGCAAATATTTTGTACACTATTTTGCCGGATAAATTCAATAATGTAATGTCTGTACTAAAAATAGTAAAAAAAAAATGCAACATGAAGACTTCAGATAACAATCTAAGATCTTTAAGAAAAATATCATGAGCATGGTAGACAATTTCCTTGCAATAATTAAATAAGTTCTTCATTATTAATTTCTTTAAATATAATACAAAGCGATAACATTTGGTGCCAACAGTCTGAATTGTGAAATAGCGCTTATCGTGAAATTGGCGCTGGATTCTCTTCTTTAAGGAGCAAATATTTTGTACACTATTTTGCCGGATAAATTCAATAATGTAATGTCTGTAATAAAAATAGTAAAAAAAAATGCAACATGAAGACTTCAGATAACAATCTAAGATCTTTAAGAAAAATGTCATGAGCATGGTACACAATTTCCTTGTAATAATTAAATAAGTTCTTCATTATTTAATTTCTTTAAATATAATACAAAGCGATAACATTTGGTGGCAACTGTCTGAATTGTGAAATAGCGCTTATCGTGAAATTGGCGCTGGATTCTCTTCTTTAAGGAGCAAATATTTTGTACACTATTTTGCCGGATAAATTCAATAATGTAATCTCTGTAATAAAAATAGTAAAAAAAAATGCAAAATGAACACTTCAGATAACAATCTAAGATCTTTAAGAAAAATATCATGTGCATGGTACACAATTTCCTTGTAATAATTAAATAAGTTCTTCATTATTTAATTTCTTTAAATATAATACAAAGCGATAACATTTGGTGGCAACAGTCTGAATTGTGAAATAGCGCTTATCGTGAAATTGGCGCTGGATTCTCTTCTGTAAGGAGCAAATATTTTGTACAATATTTTGCCGGATAAATTCAATAATGTAATCTCTGTAATAAAAATAGTAAAAAAAAATTCAAAATGAGCACTTCAGATAACAATCTAAGATCTTTAAGAAAAATATCATGTGCATGATACACAATTTCCTTGTAATAATTAAATATGTTCTTCATTATTTAATTTCTTTAAATATAATACAAAGCGATAACATTTGGTGGCAACAATCTGAATTGTGAAATAGCGCCTATCCTGAAATTGGCGCTGGATTCTCTTCTTTAGGGAGCAAATATTTTGTACACTATTTTGCCGGATAAATTCAATAATATAATCTCTGTAATAAAAATAGTAAAAAAAAATGCAACATGAAGACTTCAGATAACAATCTAAGATCTTTAAGAAAAATATCATGTGCATGGTACACAATTTCCTTGTAGTAATTAAATAAGTTCTTCATTATTTAATTTCTTTAAATATAATACAAAGCGATAACATTTGGTGGCAACAATCTGAATTGTGAAATAACGCTTATCGTGAAATTGGCGCTGGATTCTCTTCTTTAAGGAGCAGATATTTTGTACACTATTTTGCCGGATAAATTCAATAATGTAATCTGTGTAATAAAAATAGTAAAAAAAAAAAAATGCAACATGAAGACTTCAGATAACAATCTAAAATCTTTAAGAAAAATATCATGTGCATGGTACAAAATTTCCTTGTAGTAATTAAATAAGTTCTTCATTATTTAATTTCTTTAAATATAATACAAAGCGATAACATTTGGTGGCAACAATCTGAATTGTGAAATAACGCTTATCGTGAAATTGGCGCTGGATTCTCTTCTTTAAGGAGCAAATATTTTGTACACTATTTTGCCGGATAAATTCAATAATGTAATGTCTGTAATAAAAATAGTAAAAAAAAATGCAACATGAAGACTTCAGATAACAATCTAAGATCTTTAAGAAAAATATCATGAGCATGGTAGACAATTTCCTTGCAATAATTAAATAAGTTCTTCATTATTAATTTCTTTAAATATAATACAAAGCGATAACATTTGGTGGCAACAGTCTGAATTGTGAAATAGCGCTTATCGTGAAATTGGCGCTGGATTCTCTTCTTTAAGGAGCAAATATTTTGTACACTATTTTGCCGGATAAATTCAATAATGTAATGTCTGTAATAAAAATAGTAAAAAAAAATGCAACATGAAGACTTCAGATAACAATCTAAGATCTTTAAGAAAAATGTCATGAGCATGGTACACAATTTCCTTGTAATAATTAAATAAGTTCTTCATTATTTAATTTCTTTAAATATAATACAAAGCGATAACATTTGGTGGCAACTGTCTGAATTGTGAAATAGCGCTTATCGTGAAATTGGCGCTGGATTCTCTTCTTTAAGGAGCAAATATTTTGTACACTATTTTGCCGGATAAATTCAATAATGTAATCTCTGTAATAAAAATAGTAAAAAAAAATGCAAAATGAACACTTCAGATAACAATCTAAGATCTTTAAGAAAAATATCATGTGCATGGTACACAATTTCCTTGTAATAATTAAATATGTTCTTCATTATTTAATTTCTTTAAATATAATACAAAGCGATAACATTTGGTGGCAACAGTCTGAATTGTGAAATAGCGCTTATCGTGAAATTGGCGCTGGATTCTCTTCTGTAAGGAGCAAATATTTTGTACAATATTTTGCCGGATAAATTCAATAATGTAATCTCTGTAATAAAAATAGTAAAAAAAAATTCAAAATGAACACTTCAGATAACAATCTAAGATCTTTAAGAAAAATATCATGTGCATGATACACAATTTCCTTGTAATAATTAAATATGTTCTTCATTATTTAATTTCTTTAAATATAATACAAAGCGATAACATTTGGTGGCAACAATCTGAATTGTGAAATAGCGCTTATCCTGAAATTGGCGCTGGATTCTCTTCTTTAGGGAGCAAATATTTTGTACACTATTTTGCCGGATAAATTCAATAATATAATCTCTGTAATAAAAATAGTAAAAAAAAATGCAACCTGAAGACTTCAGATAACAATCTAAGATCTTTAAGAAAAATATCATGTGCATGGTACACAATTTCCTTGTAGTAATTAAATAAGTTCTTCATTATTTAATTTCTTTAAATATAATACAAAGCGATAACATTTGGTGGCAACAATCTGAATTGTGAAATAACGCTTATCGTGAAATTGGCGCTGGATTCTCTTCTTTAAGGAGCAAATATTTTGTAAACTATTTTGCCGGATAAATTCAATAATGTAATGTCTGTAATAAAAATAGTAAAAAAAAAATGCAACATGAAGACTTCAGATAACAATCTAAGATCTTTAAGAAAAATATCATGAGCATGGTACACAATTTACTTGTAATAATTAAATAAGTTCTTCATTATTTAATTTCTTTAAATATAATACAAAGCGATAACATTTGGTGGCAACTGTCTGAATTGTGAAATAGCGCTTATCGTGAAATTGGCGCTGGATTCTCTTCTTTAAGGAGGAAATATTTTGTACACTATTTTGCCGGATAAATTCAATAATGTAATCTCTGTAATAAAAATAGTAAAAAAAAATGCAACATGAAGACTTCAGATAACAATCTAAGATCTTTAAGAAAAATATCATGAGCATGGTACACAATTTCGTTGTAATAATTAAATAAGTTCTTCATTATTTAATTTCTTTAAATATAATACAAAGCGATAACATTTGGTGGCAATAGTCTGATTTGTTAAATAGCGCTTATCGCGAAATTGGCGCTGGATTTACTTCTTTAACGAGCAGATATTTTGTACACTATTTTGCAGGATAAATTCAATAATGTAATCTCTGTAATAAAAATAGTAAAAAAAAAATGCAACATGAAGACTTCAGATAACAATCTAAGATCTTTAAGAAAAATATCATGTGCATGGTACACAATTTCCTTGTAATAATTAAATATGTTCTTCATTATTTAATTTCTTTAAATATAATACAAAGCGATAACAGTTGGTGGCAACAGTCTGAATTGTGAAATAGCGCTTATCTTGAAATTGGCGCTGGATTCTCTTCTTTAAGGAGCAAATATTTTGTACACTATTTTGCCGGATAAATTCAATAATGTAATCTCTGTAATAAAAATAGTAAAAAAAAATGCAACATGAAGACTTCAGATAACAATCTAAGATCTTTAAGAAAAATATCATGTGCATGGTACACAATTTCCTTGTAGTAATTAAATAAGTTCTTCATTATTTAATTTCTTTAAATATAATACAAAGCGATAACATTTGGTGGCAACAGTCTGAATTGTGAAATAGCGCTTATCGTGAAATTGGCGCTGGATTCTCTTCTGTAAGGAGCAAATATTTTGTACAATATTTTGCCGGATAAATTCAATAATGTAATCTCTGTAATAAAAATAGTAAAAAAAAATTCAAAATGAGCACTTCAGATAACAATCTAAGATCTTTAAGAAAAATATCATGTGCATGATACACAATTTCCTTGTAATAATTAAATATGTTCTTCATTATTTAATTTCTTTAAATATAATACAAAGCGATAACATTTGGTGGCAACAATCTGAATTGTGAAATAGCGCCTATCCTGAAATTGGCGCTGGATTCTCTTCTTTAGGGAGCAAATATTTTGTACACTATTTTGCCGGATAAATTCAATAATATAATCTCTGTAATAAAAATAGTAAAAAAAAATGCAACATGAAGACTTCAGATAACAATCTAAGATCTTTAAGAAAAATATCATGTGCATGGTACACAATTTCCTTGTAGTAATTAAATAAGTTCTTCATTATTTAATTTCTTTAAATATAATACAAAGCGATAACATTTGGTGGCAACAATCTGAATTGTGAAATAACGCTTATCGTGAAATTGGCGCTGGATTCTCTTCTTTAAGGAGCAGATATTTTGTACACTATTTTGCCGGATAAATTCAATAATGTAATCTGTGTAATAAAAATAGTAAAAAAAAAAAAATGCAACATGAAGACTTCAGATAACAATCTAAAATCTTTAAGAAAAATATCATGTGCATGGTACAAAATTTCCTTGTAGTAATTAAATAAGTTCTTCATTATTTAATTTCTTTAAATATAATACAAAGCGATAACATTTGGTGGCAACAATCTGAATTGTGAAATAACGCTTATCGTGAAATTGGCGCTGGATTCTCTTCTTTAAGGAGCAAATATTTTGTACACTATTTTGCCGGATAAATTCAATAATGTAATGTCTGTAATAAAAATAGTAAAAAAAAATGCAACATGAAGACTTCAGATAACAATCTAAGATCTTTAAGAAAAATATCATGAGCATGGTAGACAATTTCCTTGCAATAATTAAATAAGTTCTTCATTATTAATTTCTTTAAATATAATACAAAGCGATAACATTTGGTGGCAACAGTCTGAATTGTGAAATAGCGCTTATCGTGAAATTGGCGCTGGATTCTCTTCTTTAAGGAGCAAATATTTTGTACACTATTTTGCCGGATAAATTCAATAATGTAATGTCTGTAATAAAAATAGTAAAAAAAAATGCAACATGAAGACTTCAGATAACAATCTAAGATCTTTAAGAAAAATGTCATGAGCATGGTACACAATTTCCTTGTAATAATTAAATAAGTTCTTCATTATTTAATTTCTTTAAATATAATACAAAGCGATAACATTTGGTGGCAACTGTCTGAATTGTGAAATAGCGCTTATCGTGAAATTGGCGCTGGATTCTCTTCTTTAAGGAGCAAATATTTTGTACACTATTTTGCCGGATAAATTCAATAATGTAATCTCTGTAATAAAAATAGTAAAAAAAAATGCAAAATGAACACTTCAGATAACAATCTAAGATCTTTAAGAAAAATATCATGTGCATGGTACACAATTTCCTTGTAATAATTAAATATGTTCTTCATTATTTAATTTCTTTAAATATAATACAAAGCGATAACATTTGGTGGCAACAGTCTGAATTGTGAAATAGCGCTTATCGTGAAATTGGCGCTGGATTCTCTTCTGTAAGGAGCAAATATTTTGTACAATATTTTGCCGGATAAATTCAATAATGTAATCTCTGTAATAAAAATAGTAAAAAAAAATTCAAAATGAACACTTCAGATAACAATCTAAGATCTTTAAGAAAAATATCATGTGCATGATACACAATTTCCTTGTAATAATTAAATATGTTCTTCATTATTTAATTTCTTTAAATATAATACAAAGCGATAACATTTGGTGGCAACAATCTGAATTGTGAAATAGCGCTTATCCTGAAATTGGCGCTGGATTCTCTTCTTTAGGGAGCAAATATTTTGTACACTATTTTGCCGGATAAATTCAATAATATAATCTCTGTAATAAAAATAGTAAAAAAAAATGCAACCTGAAGACTTCAGATAACAATCTAAGATCTTTAAGAAAAATATCATGTGCATGGTACACAATTTCCTTGTAGTAATTAAATAAGTTCTTCATTATTTAATTTCTTTAAATATAATACAAAGCGATAACATTTGGTGGCAACAATCTGAATTGTGAAATAACGCTTATCGTGAAATTGGCGCTGGATTCTCTTCTTTAAGGAGCAAATATTTTGTAAACTATTTTGCCGGATAAATTCAATAATGTAATGTCTGTAATAAAAATAGTAAAAAAAAAATGCAACATGAAGACTTCAGATAACAATCTAAGATCTTTAAGAAAAATATCATGAGCATGGTACACAATTTACTTGTAATAATTAAATAAGTTCTTCATTATTTAATTTCTTTAAATATAATACAAAGCGATAACATTTGGTGGCAACTGTCTGAATTGTGAAATAGCGCTTATCGTGAAATTGGCGCTGGATTCTCTTCTTTAAGGAGGAAATATTTTGTACACTATTTTGCCGGATAAATTCAATAATGTAATCTCTGTAATAAAAATAGTAAAAAAAAATGCAACATGAAGACTTCAGATAACAATCTAAGATCTTTAAGAAAAATATCATGAGCATGGTACACAATTTCGTTGTAATAATTAAATAAGTTCTTCATTATTTAATTTCTTTAAATATAATACAAAGCGATAACATTTGGTGGCAATAGTCTGATTTGTTAAATAGCGCTTATCGCGAAATTGGCGCTGGATTTACTTCTTTAACGAGCAGATATTTTGTACACTATTTTGCAGGATAAATTCAATAATGTAATCTCTGTAATAAAAATAGTAAAAAAAAAATGCAACATGAAGACTTCAGATAACAATCTAAGATCTTTAAGAAAAATATCATGTGCATGGTACACAATTTCCTTGTAATAATTAAATATGTTCTTCATTATTTAATTTCTTTAAATATAATACAAAGCGATAACAGTTGGTGGCAACAGTCTGAATTGTGAAATAGCGCTTATCTTGAAATTGGCGCTGGATTCTCTTCTTTAAGGAGCAAATATTTTGTACACTATTTTGCCGGATAAATTCAATAATGTAATCTCTGTAATAAAAATAGTAAAAAAAAATGCAACATGAAGACTTCAGATAACAATCTAAGATCTTTAAGAAAAATATCATGTGCATGGTACACAATTTCCTTGTAGTAATTAAATAAGTTCTTCATTATTTAATTTCTTTAAATATAATACAAAGCGATAACATTTGGTGGCAACAATCTGAATTGTGAAATAACACTTATCGTGAAATTGGCGCTGGATTCTCTTCTTTAAGGAGCAAATATTTTGTACAATATTTTGCCGGATAAATTCAATAATGTAATCTCTGTAATAAAAATAGTAAAAAAAAATGCAAAATGAACACTTCAGATAACAATCTAAGATCTTTAAGAAAAATATCATGTGCATGGTACACAATTTCTTTGTAATAATTAAATATGTTCTTCATTATTTAATTTCTTTAAATATAATACAAAGCGATAACATTTGGTGGCAACAATCTGAATTGTGAAATAGCGCTTATCCTGAAATTGGCGCTGGATTCTCTTCTGTAAGGAGCAAATATTTTGTACAATATTTTGCCGGATAAATTCAATAATGTAATCTCTGTAATAAAAATAGTAAAAAAAAATTCAAAATGAGCACTTCAGATAACAATCTAAGATCTTTAAGAAAAATATCATGTGCATGATACACAATTTCCTTGTAATAATTAAATATGTTCTTCATTATTTAATTTCTTTAAATATAATACAAAGCGATAACATTTGGTGGCAACAATCTGAATTGTGAAATAGCGCCTATCCTGAAATTGGCGCTGGATTCTCTTCTTTAGGGAGCAAATATTTTGTACACTATTTTGCCGGATAAATTCAATAATATAATCTCTGTAATAAAAATAGTAAAAAAAAATGCAACATGAAGACTTCAGATAACAATCTAAGATCTTTAAGAAAAATATCATGTGCATGGTACACAATTTCCTTGTAGTAATTAAATAAGTTCTTCATTATTTAATTTCTTTAAATATAATACAAAGCGATAACATTTGGTGGCAACAATCTGAATTGTGAAATAACGCTTATCGTGAAATTGGCGCTGGATTCTCTTCTTTAAGGAGCAAATATTTTGTACACTATTTTGCCGGATAAATTCAATAATGTAATGTCTGTAATAAAAATACTAAAAAAAAATGCAAAATGAACACTTCAGATAACAATCTAAGATCTTTAAGAAAAATATCATGTGCATGGTACACAATTTCCTTGTAATAATTAAATATGTTCTTCATTATTTAATTTCTTTAAATATAATACAAAGCGATAACATTTGGTGGCAACTGTCTGAATTGTGAAATAGCGCTTATCGTGAAATTGGCGCTGGATTCTCTTCTTTAAGGAGCAAATATTTTGTACACTATTTTGCCGGGTAAATTCAATAATGTAATGTCTGTAATAAAAATAGTAAAAAAAATGCAACATGAGGACTTCAGATAACAATCTAAGAACTTTAAGAAAAATATCATGAGCATGGTACACAATTTCCTTGTAATCATTAAATAAGTTCTTCATTATTTAATTTCTTTAAATATAATACAAAGCGATAACATTTGGTGGCAACAGTCTGAATTGTGAAATAGCGCTTATCGTGAAATTGGCGCTGGATTCTCTTCTTTAAGGAGCAGATATTTTGTACACTATTTTGCCGGATAAATTCAATAATGTAATCTGTGTAATAAAAATAGTAAAAAAAAAATGCAACATGAAGACTTCAGATAACAATCTAAAATCTTTAAGAAAAATATCATGTGCATGGTACAAAATTTCCTTGTAGTAATTAAATAAGTTCTTCATTATTTAATTTCTTTAAATATAATACAAAGCGATAACATTTGGTGGCAACAATCTGAATTGTGAAATAACGCTTATCGTGAAATTGGCGCTGGATTCTCTTCTTTAAGGAGCAAATATTTTGTACACTATTTTGCCGGATAAATTCAATAATGTAATGTCTGTAATAAAAATAGTAAAAAAAAATGCAACATGAAGACTTCAGATAACAATCTAAGATCTTTAAGAAAAATATCATGAGCATGGTAGACAATTTCCTTGCAATAATTAAATAAGTTCTTCATTATTAATTTCTTTAAATATAATACAAAGCGATAACATTTGGTGGCAACAGTCTGAATTGTGAAATAGCGCTTATCGTGAAATTGGCGCTGGATTCTCTTCTTTAAGGAGCAAATATTTTGTACACTATTTTGCCGGATAAATTCAATAATGTAATGTCTGTAATAAAAATAGTAAAAAAAAATGCAACATGAAGACTTCAGATAACAATCTAAGATCTTTAAGAAAAATGTCATGAGCATGGTACACAATTTCCTTGTAATAATTAAATAAGTTCTTCATTATTTAATTTCTTTAAATATAATACAAAGCGATAACATTTGGTGGCAACTGTCTGAATTGTGAAATAGCGCTTATCGTGAAATTGGCGCTGGATTCTCTTCTTTAAGGAGCAAATATTTTGTACACTATTTTGCCGGATAAATTCAATAATGTAATCTCTGTAATAAAAATAGTAAAAAAAAATGCAAAATGAACACTTCAGATAACAATCTAAGATCTTTAAGAAAAATATCATGTGCATGGTACACAATTTCCTTGTAATAATTAAATATGTTCTTCATTATTTAATTTCTTTAAATATAATACAAAGCGATAACATTTGGTGGCAACAGTCTGAATTGTGAAATAGCGCTTATCGTGAAATTGGCGCTGGATTCTCTTCTGTAAGGAGCAAATATTTTGTACAATATTTTGCCGGATAAATTCAATAATGTAATCTTTGTAATAAAAATAGTAAAAAAAAATTCAAAATGAACACTTCAGATAACAATCTAAGATCTTTAAGAAAAATATCATGTGCATGATACACAATTTTCTTGTAATAATTAAATATGTTCTTCATTATTTAATTTCTTTAAATATAATACAAAGCGATAACATTTGGTGGCAACAATCTGAATTGTGAAATAGCGCTTATCCTGAAATTGGCGCTGGATTCTCTTCTTTAGGGAGCAAATATTTTGTACACTATTTTGCCGGATAAATTCAATAATATAATCTCTGTAATAAAAATATTAAAAAAAAATGCAACCTGAAGACTTCAGATAACAATCTAAGATCTTTAAGAAAAATATCATGTGCATGGTACACAATTTCCTTGTAGTAATTAAATAAGTTCTTCATTATTTAATTTCTTTAAATATAATACAAAGCGATAACACTTGGTGGCAACAATCTGAATTGTGAAATAACGCTTATCGTGAAATTGGCGCTGGATTCTCTTCTTTAAGGAGCAAATATTTTGTAAACTATTTTGCCGGATAAATTCAATAATGTAATGTCTGTAATAAAAATAGTAAAAAAAAAATGCAACATGAAGACTTCAGATAACAATCTAAGATCTTTAAGAAAAATATCATGAGCATGGTACACAATTTACTTGTAATAATTAAATAAGTTCTTCATTATTTAATTTCTTTAAATATAATACAAAGCGATAACATTTGGTGGCAACTGTCTGAATTGTGAAATAGCGCTTATCGTGAAATTGGCGCTGGATTCTCTTCTTTAAGGAGGAAATATTTTGTACACTATTTTGCCGGATAAATTCAATAATGTAATCTCTGTAATAAAAATAGTAAAAAAAAATGCAACATGAAGACTTCAGATAAACATCTAAGATCTTTAAGAAAAATATCATGAGCATGGTACACAATTTCGTTGTAATAATTAAATAAGTTCTTCATTATTTAATTTCTTTAAATATAATACAAAGCGATAACATTTGGTGGCAATAGTCTGATTTGTTAAATAGCGCTTATCGCGAAATTGGCGCTGGATTCACTTCTTTAACGAGCAGATATTTTGTACACTATTTTGCAGGATAAATTCAATAATGTAATCTCTGTAATAAAAATAGTAAAAAAAAAATGCAACATGAAGACTTCAGATAACAATCTAAGATCTTTAAGAAAAATATCATGTGCATGGTACACAATTTTCTTGTAATAATTAAATATGTTCTTCATTATTTAATTTCTTTAAATATAATACAAAGCGATAACAGTTGGTGGCAACAGTCTGAATTGTGAAATAGCGCTTATCTTGAAATTGGCGCTGGATTCTCTTCTTTAAGGAGCAAATATTTTGTACACTATTTTGCCGGATAAATTCAATAATGTAATCTCTGTAATAAAAATAGTAAAAAAAAATGCAACATGAAGACTTCAGATAACAATCTAAGATCTTTAAGAAAAATATCATGTGCATGGTACACAATTTCCTTGTAGTAATTAAATAAGTTCTTCATTATTTAATTTCTTTAAATATAATACAAAGCGATAACATTTGGTGGCAACAATCTGAATTGTGAAATAACACTTATCGTGAAATTGGCGCTGGATTCTCTTCTTTAAGGAGCAAATATTTTGTACAATATTTTGCCGGATAAATTCAATAATGTAATCTCTGTAATAAAAATAGTAAAAAAAAATGCAAAATGAACACTTCAGATAACAATCTAAGATCTTTAAGAAAAATATCATGTGCATGGTACACAATTTCTTTGTAATAATTAAATATGTTCTTCATTATTTAATTTCTTTAAATATAATACAAAGCGATAACATTTGGTGGCAACAATCTGAATTGTGAAATAGCGCTTATCCTGAAATTGGCGCTGGATTCTCTTCTTTAGGGAGCAAATATTTTGTACACTATTTTGCCGGATAAATTCAATAATATAATCTCTGTAATAAAAATAGTAAAAAAAAATGCAACATGAAGAATTCAGATAACAATCTAAGATCTTTGAGAAAAATATCTTGTGCATGGTACACAATTTCCTTGTAATAATTAAATAAGTTCTTCATTATTTAATTTCTTTAAATGTAATACAAAGCGATAACATTTGGTGGCAACAGTCTGAATTGTGAAATAGCGCTTATCGTGAAATTGGCGCTGGATTCTCTTCTTTAAGGAGCAGATATTTTGTACACTATTTTGCCGGATAAATTCAATAATGTAATCTCTGTAATAAAAATAGTAAAAAAAAAATGCAACATGAAGACTTCAGATAACAATCTAAGATCTTTAAGAAAAATATCATGTGCATGGTACACAATTTCCTTGTAATAATTAAATATGTTCTTCATTATTTAATTTCTTTAAATATAATACAAAGCGATAACATTTGGTGGCAACAGTCTGAATTGTGAAATAGCGCTTATCGTGAAATTGGCGCTGGAGTCTCTTCTTTAAGGAGCAAATATTTTGTACACTATTTTGCCGGATAAATTCAATAATGTAATCTCTGTAATAAAAATAGTAAAAAAAAATGCAACATGAAGACTTCAGATAACAATCTAAGATCTTTAAGAAAAATATCATGAGCATGGTACACAATTTCCTTGTAATAATTAAATAAGTTCTTCATTATTAATTTCTTTAAATATAATACAAAGCGATAACATTTGATGGCAACAGTCTGAATTGTGAAATAGCGCTTATCGTGAAATTGGCGCTGGAGTTTCTTCTTTAAGGAGCAAATATTTTGTACACTATTTTGCCGGATAAATCCAATAATGTAATCTCTGTAATAAAAATAGTAAAAAAAAATGCAACATGAAGACTTCAGATAACAATCTAAGATCTTTAAGAAAATTATCATGAGCATGGTACACAATTTCCTTGTAATAATTAAATAAGTTCTTCATTATTAATTTCTTTAAATATATTACAAAGCGATAACATTTGGTGGCAACAGTCTGAATTGTGAAATAGCGCTTATCGTGAAATTGGCGCTGGAGTCTCTTCTTTAAGGAGCAAATATTTTGTACACTATTTTGCCGGATAAATCCAATAATGTAATCTCTGTAATAAAAATAGTAAAAAAAAATGCAACATGAAGACTTCAGATAACAATCTAAGATCTTTAAGAAAATTATCATGAGCATGGTACACAATTTCGTTGTAATAATTAAATAAGTTCTTCATTATTTAATTTCTTTAAATATAATACAAAGCGATAACATTTGGTGGCAACAATCTGAATTGTGAAATAACGCTTATCGTGAAATTGGCGCTGGATTCTCTTCTTTAAGGAGCAAATATTTTGTACACTATTTTGCCGGGTAAATTCAATAATGTAATGTCTGTAATAAAAATAGTAAAAAAAATGCAACATGAGGACTTCAGATAACAATCTAAGAACTTTAAGAAAAATATCATGAGCATGGTACACAATTTCCTTGTAATAATTAAATAAGTTATTCATTATTTAATTTCTTTAAATATAATACAAAGCGATAACATTTGGTGGCAACAGTCTGAATTGTGAAATAGCGCTTATCGTGAAATTGGCGCTGGATTCTCTTCTTTAAGGAGCAGATATTTTGTACACTATTTTGCCGGATAAATTCAATAATGTAATCTGTGTAATAAAAATAGTAAAAAAAAAATGCAACATGAAGACTTCAGATAACAATCTAAAATCTTTAAGAAAAATATCATGTTCATGGTACACAATTTCCTTGTAATAATTAAATATGTTCTTCATTATTTAATTTCTTTAAATATAACACAAAGCGATAACATTTGGTGGCAACAGTCTGAATTGTGAAATAGCGCTTATCGTGAAATTGGCGCTGGATTCTCTTCTTTAAGGAGCAGATATTTTGTACACTATTTTGCCGGATAAATTCAATAATGTAATCTGTGTAATAAAAATAGTAAAAAAAAAAATGCAACATGAAGACTTCAGATAACAATCTAAAATCTTTAAGAAAAATATCATGTTCATGGTACACAATTTCCTTGTAATAATTAAATATGTTCTTCATTATTTAATTTCTTTAAATATAATACAAAGCGATAACATTTGGTGGCAACTGTCTGAATTGTGAAATAGCGCTTATCGTGAAATTGGCGCTGGATTCTCTTCTTTAAGGAGCAAATATTTTGTACACTATTTTGCCGGATAAATTCAATAATGTAATCTCTGTAATAAAAATAGTAAAAAAAAATGCAAAATGAACACTTCAGATAACAATCTAAGATCTTTAAGAAAAATATCATGTGCATGGTACACAATTTCCTTG
Organism: Stegodyphus dumicola; assembly: GCF_044657685.1. Classification (NCBI taxonomy): domain Eukaryota; kingdom Metazoa; phylum Arthropoda; class Arachnida; order Araneae; family Eresidae; genus Stegodyphus; species Stegodyphus dumicola. Next base: position 138,331,023 of record NC_140769.1, read on the forward strand.
TAATAATTAAATATGTTCTTCATTATTTAATTTCTTTAAATATAATACAAAGCGATAACATTTGGTGGCAACAGTCTGAATTGTGAAATAGCGCTTATCGTGAAATTGGCGCTGGATTCTCTTCTGTAAGGAGCAAATATTTTGTACAATATTTTGCCGGATAAATTCAATAATGTAATCTCTGTAATAAAAATAGTAAAAAAAAATTCAAAATGAACACTTCAGATAACAATCTAAGATCTTTAAGAAAAATATCATGTGCATGATACACAATTTCCTTGTAATAATTAAATATGTTCTTCATTATTTAATTTCTTTAAATATAATACAAAGCGATAACATTTGGTGGCAACAATCTGAATTGTGAAATAGCGCTTATCCTGAAATTGGCGCTGGATTCTCTTCTTTAGGGAGCAAATATTTTGTACACTATTTTGCCGGATAAATTCAATAATATAATCTCTGTAATAAAAATAGTAAAAAAAAATGCAACATGAAGACTTCAGATAACAATCTAAGATCTTTAAGAAAAATATCATGTGCATGGTACACAATTTCCTTGTAGTAATTAAATAAGTTCTTCATTATTTAATTTCTTTAAATATAATACAAAGCGATAACATTTGGTGGCAACAATCTGAATTGTGAAATAACGCTTATCGTGAAATTGGCGCTGGATTCTCTTCTTTAAGGAGCAAATATTTTGTAAACTATTTTGCCGGATAAATTCAATAATGTAATGTCTGTAATAAAAATAGTAAAAAAAAAATGCAACATGAAGACTTCAGATAACAATCTAAGATCTTTAAGAAAAATATCATGAGCATGGTACACAATTTACTTGTAATAATTAAATAAGTTCTTCATTATTTAATTTCTTTAAATATAATACAAAGCGATAACATTTGGTGGCAACTGTCTGAATTGTGAAATAGCGCTTATCGTGAAATTGGCGCTGGATTCTCTTCTTCAAGGAGCAAATATTTTGTACACTATTTTGCCGGATAAATTCAATAATGTAATCTCTGTAATAAAAATAGTAAAAAAAAATGCAACATGAAGACTTCAGATAACAATCTAAGATCTTTAAGAAAAATATCATGAGCATGGTACACAATTTCGTTGTAATAATTAAATAAGTTCTTCATTATTTAATTTCTTTAAATATAATACAAAGCGATAACATTTGGTGGCAATAGTCTGATTTGTTAAATAGCGCTTATCGCGAAATTGGCGCTGGATTCACTTCTTTAAGGAGCAGATATTTTGTACACTATTTTGCAGGATAAATTCAATAATGTAATCTCTGTAATAAAAATAGTAAAAAAAAAATGCAACATGAAGACTTCAGATAACAATCTAAGATCTTTAAGAAAAATATCATGTGCATGGTACACAATTTCCTTGTAATAATTAAATATGTTCTTCATTATTTAATTTCTTTAAATATAATACAAAGCGATAACAGTTGGTGGCAACAGTCTGAATTGTGAAATAGCGCTTATCTTGAAATTGGCGCTGGATTCTCTTCTTTAAGGAGCAAATATTTTGTACACTATTTTGCCGGATAAATTCAATAATGTAATCTCTGTAATAAAAATAGTAAAAAAAAATGCAACATGAAGACTTCAGATAACAATCTAAGATCTTTAAGAAAAATATCATGTGCATGGTACACAATTTCCTTGTAGTAATTAAATAAGTTCTTCATTATTTAATTTCTTTAAATATAATACAAAGCGATAACATTTGGTGGCAACAATCTGAATTGTGAAATAACACTTATCGTGAAATTGGCGCTGGATTCTCTTCTTTAAGGAGCAAATATTTTGTACAATATTTTGCCGGATAAATTCAATAATGTAATCTCTGTAATAAAAATAGTAAAAAAAAATGCAAAATGAACACTTCAGATAACAATCTAAGATCTTTAAGAAAAATATCATGTGCATGGTACACAATTTCTTTGTAATAATTAAATATGTTCTTCATTATTTAATTTCTTTAAATATAATACAAAGCGATAACATTTGGTGGCAACAATCTGAATTGTGAAATAGCGCTTATCCTGAAATTGGCGCTGGATTCTCTTCTTTAGGGAGCAAATATTTTGTACACTATTTTGCCGGATAAATTCAATAATATAATCTCTGTAATAAAAATAGTAAAAAAAAATGCAACATGAAGAATTCAGATAACAATCTAAGATCTTTGAGAAAAATATCTTGTGCATGGTACACAATTTCCTTGTAATAATTAAATAAGTTCTTCATTATTTAATTTCTTTAAATGTAATACAAAGCGATAACATTTGGTGGCAACAGTCTGAATTGTGAAATAGCGCTTATCGTGAAATTGGCGCTGGATTCTCTTCTTTAAGGAGCAGATATTTTGTACACTATTTTGCCGGATAAATTCAATAATGTAATCTCTGTAATAAAAATAGTAAAAAAAAAAATGCAACATGAAGACTTCAGATAACAATCTAAGATCTTTAAGAAAAATATCATGTGCATGGTACACAATTTCCTTGTAATAATTAAATATGTTCTTCATTATTTAATTTCTTTAAATATAATACAAAGCGATAACATTTGGTGGCAACAGTCTGAATTGTGAAATAGCGCTTATCGTGAAATTGGCGCTGGAGTCTCTTCTTTAAGGAGCAAATATTTTGTACACTATTTTGCCGGATAAATTCAATAATGTAATCTCTGTAATAAAAATAGTAAAAAAAAATGCAACATGAAGACTTCAGATAACAATCTAAGATCTTTAAGAAAAATATCATGAGCATGGTACACAATTTCCTTGTAATAATTAAATAAGTTCTTCATTATTAATTTCTTTAAATATAATACAAAGCGATAACATTTGGTGGCAACAGTCTGAATTGTGAAATAGCGCTTATCGTGAAATTGGCGCTGGAGTTTCTTCTTTAAGGAGCAAATATTTTGTACACTATTTTGCCGGATAAATCCAATAATGTAATCTCTGTAATAAAAATAGTAAAAAAAAAATGCAACATGAAGACTTCAGATAACAATCTAAGATCTTTAAGAAAAATATCATGAGCATGGTACACAATTTACTTGTAATAATTAAATAAGTTCTTCATTATTTAATTTCTTTAAATATAATACAAAGCGATAACATTTGGTGGCAACTGTCTGAATTGTGAAATAGCGCTTATCGTGAAATTGGCGCTGGATTCTCTTCTTTAAGGAGGAAATATTTTGTACACTATTTTGCCGGATAAATTCAATAATGTAATCTCTGTAATAAAAATAGTAAAAAAAAATGCAACATGAAGACTTCAGATAACAATCTAAGATCTTTAAGAAAAATATCATGAGCATGGTACACAATTTCGTTGTAATAATTAAATAAGTTCTTCATTATTTAATTTCTTTAAATATAATACAAAGCGATAACATTTGGTGGCAATAGTCTGATTTGTTAAATAGCGCTTATCGCGAAATTGGCGCTGGATTCACTTCTTTAACGAGCAGATATTTTGTACACTATTTTGCAGGATAAATTCAATAATGTAATCTCTGTAATAAAAATAGTAAAAAAAAAATGCAACATGAAGACTTCAGATAACAATCTAAGATCTTTAAGAAAAATATCATGTGCATGGTACACAATTTCCTTGTAATAATTAAATATGTTCTTCATTATTTAATTTCTTTAAATATAATACAAAGCGATAACAGTTGGTGGCAACAGTCTGAATTGTGAAATAGCGCTTATCTTGAAATTGGCGCTGGATTCTCTTCTTTAAGGAGCAAATATTTTGTACACTATTTTGCCGGATAAATTCAATAATGTAATCTCTGTAATAAAAATAGTAAAAAAAAAATGCAACATGAAGACTTCAGATAACAATCTAAGATCTTTAAGAAAAATATCATGTGCATGGTACACAATTTCCTTGTAGTAATTAAATAAGTTCTTCATTATTTAATTTCTTTAAATATAATACAAAGCGATAACATTTGGTGGCAACAATCTGAATTGTGAAATAACACTTATCGTGAAATTGGCGCTGGATTCTCTTCTTTAAGGAGCAAATATTTTGTACAATATTTTGCCGGATAAATTCAATAATGTAATCTCTGTAATAAAAATAGTAAAAAAAAATGCAAAATGAACACTTCAGATAACAATCTAAGATCTTTAAGAAAAATATCATGTGCATGGTACACAATTTCTTTGTAATAATTAAATATGTTCTTCATTATTTAATTTCTTTAAATATAATACAAAGCGATAACATTTGGTGGCAACAATCTGAATTGTGAAATAGCGCTTATCCTGAAATTGGCGCTGGATTCTCTTCTTTAGGGAGCAAATATTTTGTACACTATTTTGCCGGATAAATTCAATAATATAATCTCTGTAATAAAAATAGTAAAAAAAAATGCAACATGAAGAATTCAGATAACAATCTAAGATCTTTGAGAAAAATATCTTGTGCATGGTACACAATTTCCTTGTAATAATTAAATAAGTTCTTCATTATTTAATTTCTTTAAATGTAATACAAAGCGATAACATTTGGTGGCAACAGTCTGAATTGTGAAATAGCGCTTATCGTGAAATTGGCGCTGGATTCTCTTCTTTAAGGAGCAGATATTTTGTACACTATTTTGCCGGATAAATTCAATAATGTAATCTCTGTAATAAAAATAGTAAAAAAAAAATGCAACATGAAGACTTCAGATAACAATCTAAGATCTTTAAGAAAAATATCATGTGCATGGTACACAATTTCCTTGTAATAATTAAATATGTTCTTCATTATTTAATTTCTTTAAATATAATACAAAGCGATAACATTTGGTGGCAACAGTCTGAATTGTGAAATAGCGCTTATCGTGAAATTGGCGCTGGAGTCTCTTCTTTAAGGAGCAAATATTTTGTACACTATTTTGCCGGATAAATTCAATAATGTAATCTCTGTAATAAAAATAGTAAAAAAAAATGCAACATGAAGACTTCAGATAACAATCTAAGATCTTTAAGAAAAATATCATGAGCATGGTACACAATTTCCTTGTAATAATTAAATAAGTTCTTCATTATTAATTTCTTTAAATATAATACAAAGCGATAACATTTGGTGGCAACAGTCTGAATTGTGAAATAGCGCTTATCGTGAAATTGGCGCTGGAGTTTCTTCTTTAAGGAGCAAATATTTTGTACACTATTTTGCCGGATAAATCCAATAATGTAATCTCTGTAATAAAAATAGTAAAAAAAAATGCAACATGAAGACTTCAGATAACAATCTAAGATCTTTAAGAAAATTATCATGAGCATGGTACACAATTTCCTTGTAATAATTAAATAAGTTCTTCATTATTAATTTCTTTAAATATATTACAAAGCGATAACATTTGGTGGCAACAATCTGAATTGTGAAATAGCGCTTATCGTGAAATTGGCGCTGGAGTCTCTTCTTTAAGGAGCAAATATTTTGTACACTATTTTGCCGGATAAATCCAATAATGTAATCTCTGTAATAAAAATAGTAAAAAAAAATGCAACATGAAGACTTCAGATAACAATCTAAGATCTTTAAGAAAATTATCATGAGCATGGTACACAATTTCGTTGTAATAATTAAATAAGTTCTTCATTATTTAATTTCTTTAAATATAATACAAAGCGATAACATTTGGTGGCAACAATCTGAATTGTGAAATAACGCTTATCGTGAAATTGGCGCTGGATTCTCTTCTTTAAGGAGCAAATATTTTGTACACTATTTTGCCGGGTAAATTCAATAATGTAATGTCTGTAATAAAAATAGTAAAAAAAATGCAACATGAGGACTTCAGATAACAATCTAAGAACTTTAAGAAAAATATCATGAGCATGGTACACAATTTCCTTGTAATAATTAAATAAGTTATTCATTATTTAATTTCTTTAAATATAATACAAAGCGATAATATTTGGTGGCAACAGTCTGAATTGTGAAATAGCGCTTATCGTGAAATTGGCGCTGGATTCTCTTCTTTAAGGAGCAGATATTTTGTACACTATTTTGCCGGATAAATTCAATAATGTAATCTGTGTAATAAAAATAGTAAAAAAAAAATGCAACATGAAGACTTCAGATAACAATCTAAAATCTTTAAGAAAAATATCATGTTCATGGTACACAATTTCCTTGTAATAATTAAATATGTTCTTCATTATTTAATTTCTTTAAATATAATACAAAGCGATAACATTTGGTGGCAACAGTCTGAATTGTGAAATAGCGCTTATCTTGAAATTGGCGCTGGATTCTCTTCTTTAAGGAGCAAATATTTTGTACACTATTTTGCCGGATAAATTCAATAATGTAATCTCTGTAATAAAAATAGTAAAAAAAAAATGCAACATGAAGACTTCAGATAACAATCTAAGATCTTTAAGAAAAATATCATGTGCATGGTACACAATTTCCTTGTAGTAATTAAATAAGTTCTTCATTATTTAATTTCTTTAAATATAATACAAAGCGATAACATTTGGTGGCAACAATCTGAATTGTGAAATAACACTTATCGTGAAATTGGCGCTGGATTCTCTTCTTTAAGGAGCAAATATTTTGTACAATATTTTGCCGGATAAATTCAATAATGTAATCTCTGTAATAAAAATAGTAAAAAAAAATGCAAAATGAACACTTCAGATAACAATCTAAGATCTTTAAGAAAAATATCATGTGCATGGTACACAATTTCTTTGTAATAATTAAATATGTTCTTCATTATTTAATTTCTTTAAATATAATACAAAGCGATAACATTTGGTGGCAACAATCTGAATTGTGAAATAGCGCTTATCCTGAAATTGGCGCTGGATTCTCTTCTTTAGGGAGCAAATATTTTGTACACTATTTTGCCGGATAAATTCAATAATATAATCTCTGTAATAAAAATAGTAAAAAAAAATGCAACATGAAGAATTCAGATAACAATCTAAGATCTTTGAGAAAAATATCTTGTGCATGGTACACAATTTCCTTGTAATAATTAAATAAGTTCTTCATTATTTAATTTCTTTAAATGTAATACAAAGCGATAACATTTGGTGGCAACAGTCTGAATTGTGAAATAGCGCTTATCGTGAAATTGGCGCTGGATTCTCTTCTTTAAGGAGCAGATATTTTGTACACTATTTTGCCGGATAAATTCAATAATGTAATCTCTGTAATAAAAATAGTAAAAAAAAAAATGCAACATGAAGACTTCAGATAACAATCTAAGATCTTTAAGAAAAATATCATGTGCATGGTACACAATTTCCTTGTAATAATTAAATATGTTCTTCATTATTTAATTTCTTTAAATATAATACAAAGCGATAACATTTGGTGGCAACAGTCTGAATTGTGAAATAGCGCTTATCGTGAAATTGGCGCTGGAGTCTCTTCTTTAAGGAGCAAATATTTTGTACACTATTTTGCCGGATAAATTCAATAATGTAATCTCTGTAATAAAAATAGTAAAAAAAAATGCAACATGAAGACTTCAGATAACAATCTAAGATCTTTAAGAAAAATATCATGAGCATGGTACACAATTTCCTTGTAATAATTAAATAAGTTCTTCATTATTAATTTCTTTAAATATAATACAAAGCGATAACATTTGTTGGCAACAGTCTGAATTGTGAAATAGCGCTTATCGTGAAATTGGCGCTGGAGTTTCTTCTTTAAGGAGCAAATATTTTGTACACTATTTTGCCGGATAAATCCAATAATGTAATCTCTGTAATAAAAATAGTAAAAAAAAATGCAACATGAAGACTTCAGATAACAATCTAAGATCTTTAAGAAAATTATCATGAGCATGGTACACAATTTCCTTGTAATAATTAAATAAGTTCTTCATTATTAATTTCTTTAAATATATTACAAAGCGATAACATTTGGTGGCAACAGTCTGAATTGTGAAATAGCGCTTATCGTGAAATTGGCGCTGGAGTCTCTTCTTTAAGGAGCAAATATTTTGTACACTATTTTGCCGGATAAATCCAATAATGTAATCTCTGTAATAAAAATAGTAAAAAAAAATGCAACATGAAGACTTCAGATAACAATCTAAGATCTTTAAGAAAATTATCATGAGCATGGTACACAATTTCGTTGTAATAATTAAATAAGTTCTTCATTATTTAATTTCTTTAAATATAATACAAAGCGATAACATTTGGTGGCAACAATCTGAATTGTGAAATAACGCTTATCGTGAAATTGGCGCTGGATTCTCTTCTTTAAGGAGCAAATATTTTGTACACTATTTTGCCGGGTAAATTCAATAATGTAATGTCTGTAATAAAAATAGTAAAAAAAATGCAACATGAGGACTTCAGATAACAATCTAAGAACTTTAAGAAAAATATCATGAGCATGGTACACAATTTCCTTGTAATAATTAAATAAGTTATTCATTATTTAATTTCTTTAAATATAATACAAAGCGATAATATTTGGTGGCAACAGTCTGAATTGTGAAATAGCGCTTATCGTGAAATTGGCGCTGGATTCTCTTCTTTAAGGAGCAGATATTTTGTACACTATTTTGCCGGATAAATTCAATAATGTAATCTGTGTAATAAAAATAGTAAAAAAAAAATGCAACATGAAGACTTCAGATAACAATCTAAAATCTTTAAGAAAAATATCATGTTCATGGTACACAATTTCCTTGTAATAATTAAATATGTTCTTCATTATTTAATTTCTTTAAATATAATACAAAGCGATAACATTTGGTGGCAACAGTCTGAATTGTGAAATAGCGCTTATCGTGAAATTGGCGCTGGATTCTCTTCTTTAAGGAGCAGATATTTTGTACACTGTTTTGCCGGATAAATTCAATAATGTAATCTGTGTAATAAAAATAGTAAAAAAAAAAATGCAACATGAAGACTTCAGATAACAATCTAAAATCTTTAAGAAAAATATCATGTTCATGGTACACAATTTCCTTGTAATAATTAAATATGTTCTTCATTATTTAATTTCTTTAAATATAATACAAAGCGATAACATTTGGTGGCAACTGTCTGAATTGTGAAATAGCGCTTATCGTGAAATTGGCGCTGGATTCTCTTCTTTAAGGAGCAAATATTTTGTACACTATTTTGCCGGATAAATTCAATAATGTAATCTCTGTAATAAAAATAGTAAAAAAAAATGCAAAATGAACACTTCAGATAACAATCTAAGATCTTTAAGAAAAATATCATGTGCATGGTACACAATTTCCTTGTAATAATTAAATATGTTCTTCATTATTTAATTTCTTTAAATATAATACAAAGCGATAACATTTGGTGGCAACAGTCTGAATTGTGAAATAGCGCTTATCGTGAAATTGGCGCTGGATTCTCTTCTGTAAGGAGCAAATATTTTGTACAATATTTTGCCGGATAAATTCAATAATGTAATCTCTGTAATAAAAATAGTAAAAAAAAATTCAAAATGAACACTTCAGATAACAATCTAAGATCTTTAAGAAAAATATCATGTGCATGATACACAATTTCCTTGTAATAATTAAATATGTTCTTCATTATTTAATTTCTTTAAATATAATACAAAGCGATAACATTTGGTGGCAACAATCTGAATTGTGAAATAGCGCTTATCCTGAAATTGGCGCTGGATTCTCTTCTTTAGGGAGCAAATATTTTGTACACTATTTTGCCGGATAAATTCAATAATATAATCTCTGTAATAAAAATAGTAAAAAAAAATGCAACATGAAGACTTCAGATAACAATCTAAGATCTTTAAGAAAAATATCATGTGCATGGTACACAATTTCCTTGTAGTAATTAAATAAGTTCTTCATTATTTAATTTCTTTAAATATAATACAAAGCGATAACATTTGGTGGCAACAATCTGAATTGTGAAATAACGCTTATCGTGAAATTGGCGCTGGATTCTCTTCTTTAAGGAGCAAATATTTTGTAAACTATTTTGCCGGATAAATTCAATAATGTAATGTCTGTAATAAAAATAGTAAAAAAAAAATGCAACATGAAGACTTCAGATAACAATCTAAGATCTTTAAGAAAAATATCATGAGCATGGTACACAATTTACTTGTAATAATTAAATAAGTTCTTCATTATTTAATTTCTTTAAATATAATACAAAGCGATAACATTTGGTGGCAACTGTCTGAATTGTGAAATAGCGCTTATCGTGAAATTGGCGCTGGATTCTCTTCTTTAAGGAGCAAATATTTTGTACACTATTTTGCCGGATAAATTCAATAATGTAATCTCTGTAATAAAAATAGTAAAAAAAAATGCAACATGAAGACTTCAGATAACAATCTAAGATCTTTAAGAAAAATATCATGAGCATGGTACACAATTTCGTTGTAATAATTAAATAAGTTCTTCATTATTTAATTTCTTTAAATATAATACAAAGCGATAACATTTGGTGGCAATAGTCTGATTTGTTAAATAGCGCTTATCGCGAAATTGGCGCTGGATTCACTTCTTTAAGGAGCAGATATTTTGTACACTATTTTGCAGGATAAATTCAATAATGTAATCTCTGTAATAAAAATAGTAAAAAAAAAAATGCAACATGAAGACTTCAGATAACAATCTAAGATCTTTAAGAAAAATATCATGTGCATGGTACACAATTTCCTTGTAATAATTAAATATGTTCTTCATTATTTAATTTCTTTAAATATAATACAAAGCGATAACAGTTGGTGGCAACAGTCTGAATTGTGAAATAGCGCTTATCTTGAAATTGGCGCTGGATTCTCTTCTTTAAGGAGCAAATATTTTGTACACTATTTTGCCGGATAAATTCAATAATGTAATCTCTGTAATAAAAATAGTAAAAAAAAAATGCAACATGAAGACTTCAGATAACAATCTAAGATCTTTAAGAAAAATATCATGTGCATGGTACACAATTTCCTTGTAGTAATTAAATAAGTTCTTCATTATTTAATTTCTTTAAATATAATACAAAGCGATAACATTTGGTGGCAACAATCTGAATTGTGAAATAACACTTATCGTGAAATTGGCGCTGGATTCTCTTCTTTAAGGAGCAAATATTTTGTACAATATTTTGCCGGATAAATTCAATAATGTAATCTCTGTAAAAAAAAAGTAAAAAAAAATGCAAAATGAACACTTCAGATAACAATCTAAGATCTTTAAGAAAAATATCATGTGCATGGTACACAATTTCTTTGTAATAATTAAATATGTTCTTCATTATTTAATTTCTTTAAATATAATACAAAGCGATAACATTTGGTGGCAACAATCTGAATTGTGAAATAGCGCTTATCCTGAAATTGGCGCTGGATTCTCTTCTTTAGGGAGCAAATATTTTGTACACTATTTTGCCGGATAAATTCAATAATATAATCTCTGTAATAAAAATAGTAAAAAAAAATGCAACATGAAGAATTCAGATAACAATCTAAGATCTTTGAGAAAAATATCTTGTGCATGGTACACAATTTCCTTGTAATAATTAAATAAGTTCTTCATTATTTAATTTCTTTAAATGTAATACAAAGCGATAACATTTGGTGGCAACAGTCTGAATTGTGAAATAGCGCTTATCGTGAAATTGGCGCTGGATTCTCTTCTTTAAGGAGCAGATATTTTGTACACTATTTTGCCGGATAAATTCAATAATGTAATCTCTGTAATAAAAATAGTAAAAAAAAAAATGCAACATGAAGACTTCAGATAACAATCTAAGATCTTTAAGAAAAATATCATGTGCATGGTACACAATTTCCTTGTAATAATTAAATATGTTCTTCATTATTTAATTTCTTTAAATATAATACAAAGCGATAATATTTGGTGGCAACAGTCTGAATTGTGAAATAGCGCTTATCGTGAAATTGGCGCTGGAGTCTCTTCTTTAAGGAGCAAATATTTTGTACACTATTTTGCCGGATAAATTCAATAATGTAATCTCTGTAATAAAAATAGTAAAAAAAAATGCAACATGAAGACTTCAGATAACAATCTAAGATCTTTAAGAAAAATATCATGAGCATGGTACACAATTTCCTTGTAATAATTAAATAAGTTCTTCATTATTAATTTCTTTAAATATAATACAAAGCGATAACATTTGGTGGCAACAGTCTGAATTGTGAAATAGCGCTTATCGTGAAATTGGCGCTGGAGTCTCTTCTTTAAGGAGCAAATATTTTGTACACTATTTTGCCGGATAAATCCAATAATGTAATCTCTGTAATAAAAATAGTAAAAAAAAATGCAACATGAAGACTTCAGATAACAATCTAAGATCTTTAAGAAAATTATCATGAGCATGGTACACAATTTCCTTGTAATAATTAAATAAGTTCTTCAATATGAATTTCTTTAAATATATTACAAAGCGATAACATTTGGTGGCAACAGTCCTAATTGTGAAATAGCGCTTATCGTGAAATTGGCGCTGGAGTCTCTTCTTTAAGGAGCAAATATTTTGTACACTATTTTGCCGGATAAATCCAATAATGTAATCTCTGTAATAAAAATAGTAAAAAAAAATGCAACATGAAGACTTCAGATAACAATCTAAGATCTTTAAGAAAATTATCATGAGCATGGTACACAATTTCGTTGTAATAATTAAATAAGTTCTTCATTATTTAATTTCTTTAAATATAATACAAAGCGATAACATTTGGTGGCAACAATCTGAATTGTGAAATAACGCTTATCGTGAAATTGGCGCTGGATTCTCTTCTTTAAGGAGCAAATATTTTGTACACTATTTTGCCGGGTAAATTCAATAATGTAATGTCTGTAATAAAAATAGTAAAAAAAATGCAACATGAGGACTTCAGATAACAATCTAAGAACTTTAAGAAAAATATCATGAGCATGGTACACAATTTCCTTGTAATAATTAAATAAGTTATTCATTATTTAATTTCTTTAAATATAATACAAAGCGATAACATTTGGTGGCAACAGTCTGAATTGTGAAATAGCGCTTATCGTGAAATTGGCGCTGGATTCTCTTCTTTAAGGAGCAAATATTTTGTACACTATTTTGCCGGATAAATTCAATAATGTAATCTCTGTAATAAAAATAGTAAAAAAAAAATGCAACATGAAGACTTCAGATAACAATCTAAGATCTTTAAGAAAAATATCATGTGCATGGTACACAATTTTCTTGTAGTAATTAAATAAGTTCTTCATTATTTAATTTCTTTAAATATAATACAAAGCGATAACATTTGGTGGCAACAATCTGAATTGTGAAATAACACTTATCGTGAAATTGGCGCTGGATTCTCTTCTTTAAGGAGCAAATATTTTGTACACTATTTTGCCGGATAAATTCAATAATGTAATCTCTGTAATAAAAATAGTAAAAAAAAATGCAACATGAAGACTTCAGATAACAATCGAAGATCTTTAAGGAAAATATCATGAGCATGGTACACAATGTCGTTGTAATAATTAAATAAGTTCTTCATTTTTTAATTTCTTTAAATATAATACAAAGCGATAACATTTGGTGGCAACAATCTGAATTGTGAAATAACGCTTATCGTGAAATTGGCGCTGGATTCTCTTCTTTAAGGAGCAAATATTTTGTACACTATTTTGCCGGGTAAATTCAATAATGTAATGTCTGTAATAAAAATAGTAAAAAAAATGCAACATGAGGACTTCAGATAACAATCTAAGAACTTTAAGAAAAATATCATGAGCATGGTACACAATTTCCTTGTAATAATTAAATAAGTTATTCATTATTTAATTTCTTTAAATATAATACAAAGCGATAACATTTGGTGGCAACAGTCTGAATTGCGAAATAGCGCTTATCGTGAAATTGGCCCTGGATTCTCTTCTTTAAGGAGCAAATATTTTGTACACTATTTTGCCGGATAAATTCAATAATGTAATGTCTGTAATAAAAATAGTAAAAAAAAAATGCAACATGAAGACTTCAGATAACAATCTAAGATCTTTAAGAAAAATATCATGAGCATGGTACACAATTTACTTGTAATAATTAAATAAGTTCTTCATTATTTAATTTCTTTAAATATAATACAAAGCGATAACATTTGGTGGCAACTGTCTGAATTGTGAAATAGCGCTTATCGTGAAATTGGCGCTGGATTCTCTTCTTTAAGGAGCAAATATTTTGTACACTATTTTGCCGGATAAATTCAATAATGTAATCTCTGTAATAAAAATAGTAAAAAAAAATGCAAAATGAACACTTCAGATAACAATCTAAGATCTTTAAGAAAAATATCATGTGCATGGTACACAATTTCCTTGTAATAATTAAATATGTTCTTCATTATTTAATTTCTTTAAATATAATACAAAGCGATAACATTTGGTGGCAACAGTCTGAATTGTGAAATAGCGCTTATCGTGAAATTGGCGCTGGATTCTCTTCTGTAAGGAGCAAATATTTTGTACAATATTTTGCCGGATAAATTCAATAATGTAATCTCTGTAATAAAAATAGTAAAAAAAAATTCAAAATGAACACTTCAGATAACAATCTAAGATCTTTAAGAAAAATATCGTGTGCATGATACACAATTTCCTTGTAATAATTAAATATGTTCTTCATTATTTAATTTCTTTAAATATAATACAAAGCGATAACATTTGGTGGCAACAATCTGAATTGTGAAATAGCGCTTATCCTGAAATTGGCGCTGGATTCTCTTCTTTAGGGAGCAAATATTTTGTACACTATTTTGCCGGATAAATTCAATAATATAATCTCTGTAATAAAAATAGTAAAAAAAAATGCAACATGAAGACTTCAGATAACAATCTAAGATCTTTAAGAAAAATATCATGTGCATGGTACACAATTTCCTTGTAGTAATTAAATAAGTTCTTCATTATTTAATTTCTTTAAATATAATACAAAGCGATAACATTTGGTGGCAACAATCTGAATTGTGAAATAACGCTTATCGTGAAATTGGCGCTGGATTCTCTTCTTTAAGGAGCAAATATTTTGTAAACTATTTTGCCGGATAAATTCAATAATGTAATGTCTGTAATAAAAATAGTAAAAAAAAAATGCAACATGAAGACTTCAGATAACAATCTAAGATCTTTAAGAAAAATATCATGAGCATGGTACACAATTTCGTTGTAATAATTAAATAAGTTCTTCATTATTTAATTTCTTTAAATATAATACAAAGCGATAACATTTGGTGGCAATAGTCTGATTTGTTAAATAGCGCTTATCGCGAAATTGGCGCTGGATTCACTTCTTTAAGGAGCAGATATTTTGTACACTATTTTGCAGGATAAATTCAATAATGTAATCTCTGTAATAAAAATAGTAAAAAAAAAATGCAACATGAAGACTTCAGATAACAATCTAAGATCTTTAAGAAAAATATCATGAGCATGGTACACAATTTCGTTGTAATAATTAAATAAGTTCTTCATTATTTAATTTCTTTAAATATAATACAAAGCGATAACATTTGGTGGCAATAGTCTGATTTGTTAAATAGCGCTTATCGCGAAATTGGCGCTGGATTCACTTCTTTAAGGAGCAGATATTTTGTACACTATTTTGCAGGATAAATTCAATAATGTAATCTCTGTAATAAAAATAGTAAAAAAAAAATGCAACATGAAGACTTCAGATAACAATCTAAGATCTTTAAGAAAAATATCATGTGCATGGTACACAATTTCCTTGTAATAATTAAATATGTTCTTCATTATTTAATTTCTTTAAATATAATACAAAGCGATAACAGTTGGTGGCAACAGTCTGAATTGTGAAATAGCGCTTATCTTGAAATTGGCGCTGGATTCTCTTCTTTAAGGAGCAAATATTTTGTACACTATTTTGCCGGATAAATTCAATAATGTAATCTCTGTAATAAAAATAGTAAAAAAAAAATGCAACATGAAGACTTCAGATAACAATCTAAGATCTTTAAGAAAAATATCATGTGCATGGTACACAATTTCCTTGTAGTAATTAAATAAGTTCTTCATTATTTAATTTCTTTAAATATAATACAAAGCGATAACATTTGGTGGCAACAATCTGAATTGTGAAATAACACTTATCGTGAAATTGGCGCTGGATTCTCTTCTTTAAGGAGCAAATATTTTGTACAATATTTTGCCGGATAAATTCAATAATGTAATCTCTGTAAAAAAAAAGTAAAAAAAAATGCAAAATGAACACTTCAGATAACAATCTAAGATCTTTAAGAAAAATATCATGTGCATGGTACACAATTTCTTTGTAATAATTAAATATGTTCTTCATTATTTAATTTCTTTAAATATAATACAAAGCGATAACATTTGGTGGCAACAATCTGAATTGTGAAATAGCGCTTATCCTGAAATTGGCGCTGGATTCTCTTCTTTAGGGAGCAAATATTTTGTACACTATTTTGCCGGATAAATTCAATAATATAATCTCTGTAATAAAAATAGTAAAAAAAAATGCAACATGAAGAATTCAGATAACAATCTAAGATCTTTGAGAAAAATATCTTGTGCATGGTACACAATTTCCTTGTAATAATTAAATAAGTTCTTCATTATTTAATTTCTTTAAATGTAATACAAAGCGATAACATTTGGTGGCAACAGTCTGAATTGTGAAATAGCGCTTATCGTGAAATTGGCGCTGGATTCTCTTCTTTAAGGAGCAGATATTTTGTACACTATTTTGCCGGATAAATTCAATAATGTAATCTCTGTAATAAAAATAGTAAAAAAAAAAATGCAACATGAAGACTTCAGATAACAATCTAAGATCTTTAAGAAAAATATCATGTGCATGGTACACAATTTCCTTGTAATAATTAAATATGTTCTTCATTATTTAATTTCTTTAAATATAATACAAAGCGATAACATTTGGTGGCAACAGTCTGAATTGTGAAATAGCGCTTATCGTGAAATTGGCGCTGGAGTCTCTTCTTTAAGGAGCAAATATTTTGTACACTATTTTGCCGGATAAATTCAATAATGTAATCTCTGTAATAAAAATAGTAAAAAAAAATGCAACATGAAGACTTCAGATAACAATCTAAGATCTTTAAGAAAAATATCATGAGCATGGTACACAATTTCCTTGTAATAATTAAATAAGTTCTTCATTATTAATTTCTTTAAATATAATACAAAGCGATAACATTTGGTGGCAACAGTCTGAATTGTGAAATAGCGCTTATCGTGAAATTGGCGCTGGAGTCTCTTCTTTAAGGAGCAAATATTTTGTACACTATTTTGCCGGATAAATCCAATAATGTAATCTCTGTAATAAAAATAGTAAAAAAAAATGCAACATGAAGACTTCAGATAACAATCTAAGATCTTTAAGAAAATTATCTTGAGCATGGTACACAATTTCCTTGTAATAATTAAATAAGTTCTTCATTATTAATTTCTTTAAATATATTACAAAGCGATAACATTTGGTGGCAACAGTCTGAATTGTGAAATAGCGCTTATCGTGAAATTGGCGCTGGAGTCTCTTCTTTAAGGAGCAAATATTTTGTACACTATTTTGCCGGATAAATCCAATAATGTAATCTCTGTAATAAAAATAGTAAAAAAAAATGCAACATGAAGACTTCAGATAACAATCTAAGATCTTTAAGAAAATTATCATGAGCATGGTACACAATTTCGTTGTAATAATTAAATAAGTTCTTCATTATTTAATTTCTTTAAATATAATACAAAGCGATAACATTTGGTGGCAACAATCTGAATTGTGAAATAACGCTTATCGTGAAATTGGCGCTGGATTCTCTTCTTTAAGGAGCAAATATTTTGTACACTATTTTGCCGGGTAAATTCAATAATGTAATGTCTGTAATAAAAATAGTAAAAAAAATGCAACATGAGGACTTCAGATAACAATCTAAGAACTTTAAGAAAAATATCATGAGCATGGTACACAATTTCCTTGTAATAATTAAATAAGTTATTCATTATTTAATTTCTTTAAATATAATACAAAGCGATAACATTTGGTGGCAACAGTCTGAATTGTGAAATAGCGCTTATCGTGAAATTGGCGCTGGATTCTCTTCTTTAAGGAGCAAATATTTTGTACACTATTTTGCCGGATAAATTCAATAATGTAATCTCTGTAATAAAAATAGTAAAAAAAAAATGCAACATGAAGACTTCAGATAACAATCTAAGATCTTTAAGAAAAATATCATGTGCATGGTACACAATTTTCTTGTAGTAATTAAATAAGTTCTTCATTATTTAATTTCTTTAAATATAATACAAAGCGATAACATTTGGTGGCAACAATCTGAATTGTGAAATAACACTTATCGTGAAATTGGCGCTGGATTCTCTTCTTTAAGGAGCAAATATTTTGTACACTATTTTGCCGGATAAATTCAATAATGTAATCTCTGTAATAAAAATAGTAAAAAAAAATGCAACATGAAGACTTCAGATAACAATCGAAGATCTTTAAGGAAAATATCATGAGCATGGTACACAATGTCGTTGTAATAATTAAATAAGTTCTTCATTTTTTAATTTCTTTAAATACAATACAAAGCGGTAACATTTGGTGGCAACAATCTGAATTGTGAAATAACGCTTATCGTGAAATTGGCGCTGGATTCTCTTCTTTAAGGAGCAAATATTTTGTACACTATTTTGCCGGGTAAATTCAATAATGTAATGTCTGTAATAAAAATAGTAAAAAAAATGCAACATGAGGACTTCAGATAACAATCTAAGAACTTTAAGAAAAATATCATGAGCATGGTACACAATTTCCTTGTAATAATTAAATAAGTTATTCATTATTTAATTTCTTTAAATATAATACAAAGCAATAACATTTGGTGGCAACAGTCTGAATTGTGAAATAGCGCTTATCGTGAAATTGGCGCTGGATTCTCTTCTTTAAGGAGCAAATATTTTGTACACTATTTTGCCGGATAAATTCAATAATATAATCTCTGTAATAAAAATAGTAAAAAAAAATGCAACATGAAGACTTCAGATAACAATCTAAGATCTTTAAGAAAAATATCATGTGCATGGTACACAATTTCCTTGTAGTAATTAAATAAGTTCTTCATTATTTAATTTCTTTAAATATAATACAAAGCGATAACATTTGGTGGCAACAATCTGAATTGTGAAATAACGCTTATCGTGAAATTGGCGCTGGATTCTCTTCTTTAAGGAGCAAATATTTTGTACACTATTTTGCCGGGTAAATTCAATAATGTAATGTCTGTAATAAAAATAGTAAAAAAAATGCAACATGAGGACTTCAGATAACAATCTAAGAACTTTAAGAAAAATATCATGAGCATGGTACACAATTTCCTTGTAATAATTAAATAAGTTATTCATTATTTAATTTCTTTAAATATAATACAAAGCGATAACATTTGGTGGCAACAGTCTGAATTGTGAAATAGCGCTTATCGTGAAATTGGCGCTGGATTCTCTTCTTTAAGGAGCAAATATTTTGTACACTATTTTGCCGGATAAATTCAATAATATAATCTCTGTAATAAAAATAGTAAAAAAAAATGCAACATGAAGACTTCAGATAACAATCTAAGATCTTTAAGAAAAATATCATGTGCATGGTACACAATTTCCTTGTAGTAATTAAATAAGTTCTTCATTATTTAATTTCTTTAAATATAATACAAAGCGATAACATTTGGTGGCAACAATCTGAATTGTGAAATAACGCTTATCGTGAAATTGGCGCTGGATTCTCTTCTTTAAGGAGCAAATATTTTGTAAACTATTTTGCCGGATAAATTCAATAATGTAATGTCTGTAATAAAAATAGTAAAAAAAAAATGCAACATGAAGACTTCAGATAACAATCTAAGATCTTTAAGAAAAATATCATGAGCATGGTACACAATTTACTTGTAATAATTAAATAAGTTCTTCATTATTTAATTTCTTTAAATATAATACAAAGCGATAACATTTGGTGGCAACTGTCTGAATTGTGAAATAGTGCTTATCGTGAAATTGGCGCTGGATTCTCTTCTTTAAGGAGCAAATATTTTGTACAATATTTTGCCGGATAAATTCAATAATGTAATCTCTGTAAAAAAAAAGTAAAAAAAAATGCAAAATGAACACTTCAGATAACAATCTAAGATCTTTAAGAAAAATATCATGTGCATGGTACACAATTTCTTTGTAATAATTAAATATGTTCTTCATTATTTAATTTCTTTAAATATAATACAAAGCGATAACATTTGGTGGCAACAATCTGAATTGTGAAATAGCGCTTATCCTGAAATTGGCGCTGGATTCTCTTCTTTAGGGAGCAAATACTTTGTACACTATTTTGCCGGATAAATTCAATAATATAATCTCTGTAATAAAAATAGTAAAAAAAAATGCAACATGAAGAATTCAGATAACAATCTAAGATCTTTGAGAAAAATATCTTGTGCATGGTACACAATTTCCTTGTAATAATTAAATAAGTTCTTCATTATTTAATTTCTTTAAATGTAATACAAAGCGATAACATTTGGTGGCAACAGTCTGAATTGTGAAATAGCGCTTATCGTGAAATTGGCGCTGGATTCTCTTCTTTAAGGAGCAGATATTTTGTACACTATTTTGCCGGATAAATTCAATAATGTAATCTCTGTAATAAAAATAGTAAAAAAAAAAATGCAACATGAAGACTTCAGATAACAATCTAAGATCTTTAAGAAAAATATCATGTGCATGGTACACAATTTCCTTGTAATAATTAAATATGTTCTTCATTATTTAATTTCTTTAAATATAATACAAAGCGATAACATTTGGTGGCAACAGTCTGAATTGTGAAATAGCGCTTATCGTGAAATTGGCGCTGGAGTCTCTTCTTTAAGGAGCAAATATTTTGTACACTATTTTGCCGGATAAATTCAATAATGTAATCTCTGTAATAAAAATAGTAAAAAAAAATGCAACATGAAGACTTCAGATAACAATCTAAGATCTTTAAGAAAAATATCATGAGCATGGTACACAATTTCCTTGTAATAATTAAATAAGTTCTTCATTATTAATTTCTTTAAATATAATACAAAGCGATAACATTTGGTGGCAACAGTCTGAATTGTGAAATAGCTCTTATCGTGAAATTGGCGCTGGAGTCTCTTCTTTAAGGAGCAAATATTTTGTACACTATTTTGCCGGATAAATCCAATAATGTAATCTCTGTAATAAAAATAGTAAAAAAAAATGCAACATGAAGACTTCAGATAACAATCTAAGATCTTTAAGAAAATTATCATGAGCATGGTACACAATTTCCTTGTAATAATTAAATAAGTTCTTCATTATTAATTTCTTTAAATATATTACAAAGCGATAACATTTGGTGGCAACAGTCTGAATTGTGAAATAGCGCTTATCGTGAAATTGGCGCTGGAGTCTCTTCTTTAAGGAGCAAATATTTTGTACACTATTTTGCCGGGTAAATTCAATAATGTAATGTCTGTAATAAAAATAGTAAAAAAAATGCAACATGAGGACTTCAGATAACAATCTAAGAACTTTAAGAAAAATATCATGAGCATGGTACACAATTTCGTTGTAATAATTAAATAAGTTCTTCATTATTTAATTTCTTTAAATATAATACAAAGCGATAACATTTGGTGGCAACAATCTGAATTGTGAAATAACGCTTATCGTGAAATTGGCGCTGGATTCTCTTCTTTAAGGAGCAAATATTTTGTACACTATTTTGCCGGGTAAATTCAATAATGTAATGTCTGTAATAAAAATAGTAAAAAAAATGCAACATGAGGACTTCAGATAACAATCTAAGAACTTTAAGAAAAATATCATGAGCATGGTACACAATTTCCTTGTAATAATTAAATAAGTTATTCATTATTTAATTTCTTTAAATATAATACAAAGCGATAACATTTGGTGGCAACAGTCTGAATTGTGAAATAGCGCTTATCGTGAAATTGGCGCTGGATTCTCTTCTTTAAGGAGCAAATATTTTGTACACTATTTTGCCGGATAAATTCAATAATGTAATCTCTGTAATAAAAATAGTAAAAAAAAAATGCAACATGAAGACTTCAGATAACAATCTAAGATCTTTAAGAAAAATATCATGTGCATGGTACACAATTTTCTTGTAGTAATTAAATAAGTTCTTCATTATTTAATTTCTTTAAATATAATACAAAGCGATAACATTTGGTGGCAACAATCTGAATTGTGAAATAACACTTATCGTGAAATTGGCGCTGGATTCTCTTCTTTAAGGAGCAAATATTTTGTACACTATTTTGCCGGATAAATTCAATAATGTAATCTCTGTAATAAAAATAGTAAAAAAAAATGCAACATGAAGACTTCAGATAACAATCGAAGATCTTTAAGGAAAATATCATGAGCATGGTACACAATGTCGTTGTAATAATTAAATAAGTTCTTCATTTTTTAATTTCTTTAAATACAATACAAAGCGGTAACATTTGGTGGCAACAATCTGAATTGTGAAATAACGCTTATCGTGAAATTGGCGCTGGATTCTCTTCTTTAAGGAGCAAATATTTTGTACACTATTTTGCCGGGTAAATTCAATAATGTAATGTCTGTAATAAAAATAGTAAAAAAAATGCAACATGAGGACTTCAGATAACAATCTAAGAACTTTAAGAAAAATATCATGAGCATGGTACACAATTTCGTTGTAATAATTAAATAAGTTCTTCATTATTTAATTTCTTTAAATATAATACAAAGCGATAACATTTGGTGGCAACAATCTGAATTGTGAAATAACGCTTATCGTGAAATTGGCGCTGGATTCTCTTCTTTAAGGAGCAAATATTTTGTACACTATTTTGCCGGGTAAATTCAATAATGTAATGTCTGTAATAAAAATAGTAAAAAAAATGCAACATGAGGACTTCAGATAACAATCTAAGAACTTTAAGAAAAATATCATGAGCATGGTACACAATTTCCTTGTAATAATTAAATAAGTTATTCATTATTTAATTTCTTTAAATATAATACAAAGCGATAACATTTGGTGGCAACAGTCTGAATTGTGAAATAGCGCTTATCGTGAAATTGGCGCTGGATTCTCTTCTTTAAGGAGCAAATATTTTGTACACTATTTTGCCGGATAAATTCAATAATGTAATCTCTGTAATAAAAATAGTAAAAAAAAAATGCAACATGAAGACTTCAGATAACAATCTAAGATCTTTAAGAAAAATATCATGTGCATGGTACACAATTTTCTTGTAGTAATTAAATAAGTTCTTCATTATTTAATTTCTTTAAATGTAATACAAAGCGATAACATTTGGTGGCAACAGTCTGAATTGTGAAATAGCGCTTATCGTGAAATTGGCGCTGGATTCTCTTCTTTAAGGAGCAGATATTTTGTACACTATTTTGCCGGATAAATTCAATAATGTAATCTCTGTAATAAAAATAGTAAAAAAAAAAATGCAACATGAAGACTTCAGATAACAATCTAAGATCTTTAAGAAAAATATCATGTGCATGGTACACAATTTCCTTGTAATAATTAAATATGTTCTTCATTATTTAATTTCTTTAAATATAATACAAAGCGATAACATTTGGTGGCAACAGTCTGAATTGTGAAATAGCGCTTATCGTGAAATTGGCGCTGGAGTCTCTTCTTTAAGGAGCAAATATTTTGTACACTATTTTGCCGGATAAATTCAATAATGTAATCTCTGTAATAAAAATAGTAAAAAAAAATGCAACATGAAGACTTCAGATAACAATCTAAGATCTTTAAGAAAAATATCATGAGCATGGTACACAATTTCCTTGTAATAATTAAATAAGTTCTTCATTATTAATTTCTTTAAATATAATACAAAGCGATAACATTTGGTGGCAACAGTCTGAATTGTGAAATAGCTCTTATCGTGAAATTGGCGCTGGAGTCTCTTCTTTAAGGAGCAAATATTTTGTACACTATTTTGCCGGATAAATCCAATAATGTAATCTCTGTAATAAAAATAGTAAAAAAAAATGCAACATGAAGACTTCAGATAACAATCTAAGATCTTTAAGAAAATTATCATGAGCATGGTACACAATTTCCTTGTAATAATTAAATAAGTTCTTCATTATTAATTTCTTTAAATATATTACAAAGCGATAACATTTGGTGGCAACAGTCTGAATTGTGAAATAGCGCTTATCGTGAAATTGGCGCTGGAGTCTCTTCTTTAAGGAGCAAATATTTTGTACACTATTTTGCCGGGTAAATTCAATAATGTAATGTCTGTAATAAAAATAGTAAAAAAAATGCAACATGAGGACTTCAGATAACAATCTAAGAACTTTAAGAAAAATATCATGAGCATGGTACACAATTTCGTTGTAATAATTAAATAAGTTCTTCATTATTTAATTTCTTTAAATATAATACAAAGCGATAACATTTGGTGGCAACAATCTGAATTGTGAAATAACGCTTATCGTGAAATTGGCGCTGGATTCTCTTCTTTAAGGAGCAAATATTTTGTACACTATTTTGCCGGGTAAATTCAATAATGTAATGTCTGTAATAAAAATAGTAAAAAAAATGCAACATGAGGACTTCAGATAACAATCTAAGAACTTTAAGAAAAATATCATGAGCATGGTACACAATTTCCTTGTAATAATTAAATAAGTTATTCATTATTTAATTTCTTTAAATATAATACAAAGCGATAACATTTGGTGGCAACAGTCTGAATTGTGAAATAGCGCTTATCGTGAAATTGGCGCTGGATTCTCTTCTTTAAGGAGCAAATATTTTGTACACTATTTTGCCGGATAAATTCAATAATGTAATCTCTGTAATAAAAATAGTAAAAAAAAAATGCAACATGAAGACTTCAGATAACAATCTAAGATCTTTAAGAAAAATATCATGTGCATGGTACACAATTTTCTTGTAGTAATTAAATAAGTTCTTCATTATTTAATTTCTTTAAATATAATACAAAGCGATAACATTTGGTGGCAACAATCTGAATTGTGAAATAACACTTATCGTGAAATTGGCGCTGGATTCTCTTCTTTAAGGAGCAAATATTTTGTACACTATTTTGCCGGATAAATTCAATAATGTAATCTCTGTAATAAAAATAGTAAAAAAAAATGCAACATGAAGACTTCAGATAACAATCGAAGATCTTTAAGGAAAATATCATGAGCATGGTACACAATGTCGTTGTAATAATTAAATAAGTTCTTCATTTTTTAATTTCTTTAAATACAATACAAAGCGGTAACATTTGGTGGCAACAATCTGAATTGTGAAATAACGCTTATCGTGAAATTGGCGCTGGATTCTCTTCTTTAAGGAGCAAATATTTTGTACACTATTTTGCCGGGTAAATTCAATAATGTAATGTCTGTAATAAAAATAGTAAAAAAAATGCAACATGAGGACTTCAGATAACAATCTAAGAACTTTAAGAAAAATATCATGAGCATGGTACACAATTTCCTTGTAATAATTAAATAAGTTATTCATTATTTAATTTCTTTAAATATAATACAAAGCGATAACATTTGGTGGCAACAGTCTGAATTGTGAAATAGCGCTTATCGTGAAATTGGCGCTGGATTCTCTTCTTTAAGGAGCAAATATTTTGTACACTATTTTGCCGGATAAATTCAATAATATAATCTCTGTAATAAAAATAGTAAAAAAAAATGCAACATGAAGACTTCAGATAACAATCTAAAATCTTTAAGAAAAATATCATGTGCATGGTACACAATTTCCTTGTAGTAATTAAATAAGTTCTTCATTATTTAATTTCTTTAAATATAATACAAAGCGATAACATTTGGTGGCAACAATCTGAATTGTGAAATAACGCTTATCGTGAAATTGGCGCTGGATTCTCTTCTTTAAGGAGCAAATATTTTGTACACTATTTTGCCGGGTAAATTCAATAATGTAATGTCTGTAATAAAAATAGTAAAAAAAATGCAACATGAGGACTTCAGATAACAATCTAAGAACTTTAAGAAAAATATCATGAGCATGGTACACAATTTCCTTGTAATAATTAAATAAGTTATTCATTATTTAATTTCTTTAAATATAATACAAAGCGATAACATTTGGTGGCAACAGTCTGAATTGTGAAATAGCGCTTATCGTGAAATTGGCGCTGGATTCTCTTCTTTAAGGAGCAAATATTTTGTACACTATTTTGCCGGATAAATTCAATAATATAATCTCTGTAATAAAAATAGTAAAAAAAAATGCAACATGAAGACTTCAGATAACAATCTAAGATCTTTAAGAAAAATATCATGTGCATGGTACACAATTTCCTTGTAGTAATTAAATAAGTTCTTCATTATTTAATTTCTTTAAATATAATACAAAGCGATAACATTTGGTGGCAACAATCTGAATTGTGAAATAACGCTTATCGTGAAATTGGCGCTGGATTCTCTTCTTTAAGGAGCAAATATTTTGTAAACTATTTTGCCGGATAAATTCAATAATGTAATGTCTGTAATAAAAATAGTAAAAAAAAAATGCAACATGAAGACTTCAGATAACAATCTAAGATCTTTAAGAAAAATATCATGAGCATGGTACACAATTTACTTGTAATAATTAAATAAGTTCTTCATTATTTAATTTCTTTAAATATAATACAAAGCGATAACATTTGGTGGCAACTGTCTGAATTGTGAAATAGCGCTTATCGTGAAATTGGCGCTGGATTCTCTTCTTTAAGGAGCAAATATTTTGTACAATATTTTGCCGGATAAATTCAATAATGTAATCTCTGTAAAAAAAAAGTAAAAAAAAATGCAAAATGAACACTTCAGATAACAATCTAAGATCTTTAAGAAAAATATCATGTGCATGGTACACAATTTCTTTGTAATAATTAAATATGTTCTTCATTATTTAATTTCTTTAAATATAATACAAAGCGATAACATTTGGTGGCAACAATCTGAATTGTGAAATAGCGCTTATCCTGAAATTGGCGCTGGATTCTCTTCTTTAGGGAGCAAATATTTTGTACACTATTTTGCCGGATAAATTCAATAATATAATCTCTGTAATAAAAATAGTAAAAAAAAATGCAACATGAAGAATTCAGATAACAATCTAAGATCTTTGAGAAAAATATCTTGTGCATGGTACACAATTTCCTTGTAATAATTAAATAAGTTCTTCATTATTTAATTTCTTTAAATGTAATACAAAGCGATAACATTTGGTGGCAACAGTCTGAATTGTGAAATAGCGCTTATCGTGAAATTGGCGCTGGATTCTCTTCTTTAAGGAGCAGATATTTTGTACACTATTTTGCCGGATAAATTCAATAATGTAATCTCTGTAATAAAAATAGTAAAAAAAAAAATGCAACATGAAGACTTCAGATAACAATCTAAGATCTTTAAGAAAAATATCATGTGCATGGTACACAATTTCCTTGTAATAATTAAATATGTTCTTCATTATTTAATTTCTTTAAATATAATACAAAGCGATAACATTTGGTGGCAACAGTCTGAATTGTGAAATAGCGCTTATCGTGAAATTGGCGCTGGAGTCTCTTCTTTAAGGAGCAAATATTTTGTACACTATTTTGCCGGATAAATTCAATAATGTAATCTCTGTAATAAAAATAGTAAAAAAAAATGCAACATGAAGACTTCAGATAACAATCTAAGATCTTTAAGAAAAATATCATGAGCATGGTACACAATTTCCTTGTAATAATTAAATAAGTTCTTCATTATTAATTTCTTTAAATATAATACAAAGCGATAACATTTGGTGGCAACAGTCTGAATTGTGAAATAGCTCTTATCGTGAAATTGGCGCTGGAGTCTCTTCTTTAAGGAGCAAATATTTTGTACACTATTTTGCCGGATAAATCCAATAATGTAATCTCTGTAATAAAAATAGTAAAAAAAAATGCAACATGAAGACTTCAGATAACAATCTAAGATCTTTAAGAAAATTATCATGAGCATGGTACACAATTTCCTTGTAATAATTAAATAAGTTCTTCATTATTAATTTCTTTAAATATATTACAAAGCGATAACATTTGGTGGCAACAGTCTGAATTGTGAAATAGCGCTTATCGTGAAATTGGCGCTGGAGTCTCTTCTTTAAGGAGCAAATATTTTGTACACTATTTTGCCGGGTAAATTCAATAATGTAATGTCTGTAATAAAAATAGTAAAAAAAATGCAACATGAGGACTTCAGATAACAATCTAAGAACTTTAAGAAAAATATCATGAGCATGGTACACAATTTCCTTGTAATAATTAGATAAGTTATTCATTATTTAATTTCTTTAAATATAATACAAAGCGATAACATTTGGTGGCAACAGTCTGAATTGTGAAATAGCGCTTATCGTGAAATTGGCGCTGGATTCTCTTCTTTAAGGAGCAAATATTTTGTACACTATTTTGCCGGATAAATTCAATAATGTAATCTCTGTAATAAAAATAGTAAAAAAAAAATGCAACATGAAGACTTCAGATAACAATCTAAGATCTTTAAGAAAAATATCATGTGCATGGTACACAATTTTCTTGTAGTAATTAAATAAGTTCTTCATTATTTAATTTCTTTAAATATAATACAAAGCGATAACATTTGGTGGCAACAATCTGAATTGTGAAATAACACTTATCGTGAAATTGGCGCTGGATTCTCTTCTTTAAGGAGCAAATATTTTGTACACTATTTTGCCGGATAAATTCAATAATGTAATCTCTGTAATAAAAATAGTAAAAAAAAATGCAACATGAAGACTTCAGATAACAATCGAAGATCTTTAAGGAAAATATCATGAGCATGGTACACAATGCCGTTGTAATAATTAAATAAGTTCTTCATTTTTTAATTTCTTTAAATATAATACAAAGCGATAACATTTGGTGGCAACAATCTGAATTGTGAAATAACGCTTATCGTGAAATTGGCGCTGGATTCTCTTCTTTAAGGAGCAAATATTTTGTACACTATTTTGCCGGGTAAATTCAATAATGTAATGTCTGTAATAAAAATAGTAAAAAAAATGCAACATGAGGACTTCAGATAACAATCTAAGAACTTTAAGAAAAATATCATGAGCATGGTACACAATTTCCTTGTAATAATTAAATAAGTTATTCATTATTTAATTTCTTTAAATATAATACAAAGCGATAACATTTGGTGGCAACAGTCTGAATTGTGAAATAGCGCTTATCGTGAAATTGGCGCTGGATTCTCTTCTTTAAGGAGCAAATATTTTGTACACTATTTTGCCGGATAAATTCAATAATATAATCTCTGTAATAAAAATAGTAAAAAAAAATGCAACATGAAGACTTCAGATAACAATCTAAGATCTTTAAGAAAAATATCATGTGCATGGTACACAATTTCCTTGTAGTAATTAAATAAGTTCTTCATTATTTAATTTCTTTAAATATAATACAAAGCGATAACATTTTGTGGCAACAATCTGAATTGTGAAATAACGCTTATCGTGAAATTGGCGCTGGATTCTCTTCTTTAAGGAGCAAATATTTTGTAAACTATTTTGCCGGATAAATTCAATAATGTAATGTCTGTAATAAAAATAGTAAAAAAAAATGCAACATGAAGACTTCAGATAACAATCTAAGATCTTTAAGAAAAATATCATGAGCATGGTACACAATTTACTTGTAATAATTAAATAAGTTCTTCATTATTTAATTTCTTTAAATATAATACAAAGCGATAACATTTGGTGGCAACTGTCTGAATTGTGAAATAGCGCTTATCGTGAAATTGGCGCTGGATTCTCTTCTTTAAGGAGCAAATATTTTGTACACTATTTTGCCGGATAAATTCAATAATGTAATCTCTGTAATAAAAATAGTAAAAAAAAATGCAACATGAAGACTTCAGATAACAATCTAAGATCTTTAAGAAAAATATCATGAGCATGGTACACAATTTCGTTGTAATAATTAAATAAGTTCTTCATTATTTAATTTCTTTAAATATAATACAAAGCGATAACATTTGGTGGCAATAGTCTGATTTGTTAAATAGCGCTTATCGCGAAATTGGCGCTGGATTCACTTCTTTAAGGAGCAGATATTTTGTACACTATTTTGCAGGATAAATTCAATAATGTAATCTCTGTAATAAAAATAGTAAAAAAAAAATGCAACATGAAGACTTCAGATAACAATCTAAGATCTTTAAGAAAAATATCATGTGCATGGTACACAATTTCCTTGTAATAATTAAATATGTTCTTCATTATTTAATTTCTTTAAATATAATACAAAGCGATAACAGTTGGTGGCAACAGTTTGAATTGTGAAATAGCGCTTATCTTGAAATTGGCGCTGGATTCTCTTCTTTAAGGAGCAAATATTTTGTACACTATTTTGCCGGATAAATTCAATAATGTAATCTCTGTAATAAAAATAGTAAAAAAAAAATGCAACATGAAGACTTCAGATAACAATCTAAGATCTTTAAGAAAAATATCATGTGCATGGTACACAATTTCCTTGTAGTAATTAAATAAGTTCTTCATTATTTAATTTCTTTAAATATAATACAAAGCGATAACATTTGGTGGCAACAATCTGAATTGTGAAATAACACTTATCGTGAAATTGGCGCTGGATTCTCTTCTTTAAGGAGCAAATATTTTGTACAATATTTTGCCGGATAAATTCAATAATGTAATCTCTGTAAAAAAAAAGTAAAAAAAAATGCAAAATGAACACTTCAGATAACAATCTAAGATCTTTAAGAAAATTATCATGAGCATGGTACACAATTTCGTTGTAATAATTAAATAAGTTCTTCATTATTTAATTTCTTTAAATATAATACAAAGCGATAACATTTGGTGGCAACAGTCTGAATTGTGAAATAGCGCTTATCGTGAAATTGGCGCTGGATTCTCTTCTTTAAGGAGCAGATATTTTGTACACTATTTTGCCGGATAAATTCAATAACATAATCTCTGTAATAAAAATAGTAAAAAAAAATGCAACATGAAGAATTCAGATAACAATCTAAGATTTTTGAGAAAATTATCATGAGCATGGTACACAATTTCCTTGTAATAATTAAATAAGTTCTTCATTATTAATTTCTTTAAATATATTACAAAGCGATAACATTTGGTGGCAACAGTCTGAATTGTGAAATAGCGCTTATCGTGAAATTGGCGCTGGAGTCTCTTCTTTAAGGAGCAAATATTTTGTACACTATTTTGCCGGATAAATCCAATAATGTAATCTCTGTAATAAAAATAGTAAAAAAAATGCAACATGAAGACTTCAGATAACAATCTAAGATCTTTAAGAAAATTATCATGAGCATGGTACACAATTTCGTTGTAATAATTAAATAAGTTCTTCATTATTTAATTTCTTTAAATATAATACAAAGCGATAACATTTGGTGGCAACAATCTGAATTGTAAAATAACGCTTATCGTGAAATTGGCGCTGGATTCTCTTCTTTAAGGAGCAAATATTTTGTACACTATTTTGCCGGGTAAATTCAATAATGTAATGTCTGTAATAAAAATAGTAAAAAAAATGCAACATGAGGACTTCAGATAACAATCTAAGAACTTTAAGAAAAATATCATGAGCATGGTACACAATTTCCTTGTAATAATTAAATAAGTTATTCATTATTTAATTTCTTTAAATATAATACAAAGCGATAACATTTGGTGGCAACAGTCTGAATTGTGAAATAGCGCTTATCGTGAAATTGGCGCTGGATTCTCTTCTTTAAGGAGCAAATATTTTGTACACTATTTTGCCGGATAAATTCAATAATGTAATTTCTGTAATAAAAATAGTAAAAAAAAAATGCAACATGAAGACTTCAGATAACAATCTAAGATCTTTAAGAAAAATATCATGTGCATGGTACACAATTTTCTTGTAGTAATTAAATAAGTTCTTCATTATTTAATTTCTTTAAATATAATACAAAGCGATAACATTTGGTGGCAACAATCTGAATTGTGAAATAACACTTATCGTGAAATTGGCGCTGGATTCTCTTCTTTAAGGAGCAAATATTTTGTACACTATTTTGCCGGATAAATTCAATAATGTAATCTCTGTAATAAAAATAGTAAAAAAAAATGCAACATGAAGACTTCAGATAACAATCGAAGATCTTTAAGGAAAATATCATGAGCATGGTACACAATGTCGTTGTAATAATTAAATAAGTTCTTCATTTTTTAATTTCTTTAAATATAATACAAAGCGATAACATTTGGTGGCAACAATCTGAATTGTGAAATAACGCTTATCGTGAAATTGGCGCTGGATTCTCTTCTTTAAGGAGCAAATATTTTGTACACTATTTTGCCGGGTAAATTCAATAATATAATGTCTGTAATAAAAATAGTAAAAAAAATGCAACATGAGGACTTTAGATAACAATCTAAGAACTTTAAGAAAAATATCATGAGCATGGTACACAATTTCCTTGTAATAATTAAATAAGTTATTCATTATTTAATTTCTTTAAATATAATACAAAGCGATAACATTTGGTGGCAACAGTCTGAATTGTGAAATAGCGCTTATCGTGAAATTGGCGCTGGATTCTCTTCTTTAAGGAGCAAATATTTTGTACACTATTTTGCCGGATAAATTCAATATTATAATCTCTGTAATAAAAATAGTAAAAAAAAATGCAACATGAAGACTTCAGATAACAATCTAAGATCTTTAAGAAAAATATCATGTGCATGGTACACAATTTCCTTGTAGTAATTAAATAAGTTCTTCATTATTTAATTTCTTTAAATATAATACAAAGCGATAACATTTGGTGGCAACAATCAGAATTGTGAAATAACGCTTATCGTGAAATTGGCGCTGGATTCTCTTCTTTAAGGAGCAAATATTTTGTAAACTATTTTGCCGGATAAATTCAATAATGTAATGTCTGTAATAAAAATAGTAAAAAAAAAATGCAACATGAAGACTTCAGATAACAATCTAAGATCTTTAAGAAAAATATCATGAGCATGGTACACAATTTACTTGTAATAATTAAATAAGTTCTTCATTATTTAATTTCTTTAAATATAATACAAAGCGATAACATTTGGTGGCAACTGTCTGAATTGTGAAATAGCGCTTATCGTGAAATTGGCGCTGGATTCTCTTCTTTAAGGAGCAAATATTTTGTACACTATTTTGCCGGATAAATTCAATAATGTAATCTCTGTAATAAAAATAGTAAAAAAAAATGCAACATGAAGACTTCAGATAACAATCTAAGATCTTTAAGAAAAATATCATGAGCATGGTACACAATTTCGTTGTAATAATTAAATAAGTTCTTCATTATTTAATTTCTTTAAATATAATACAAAGCGATAACATTTGGTGGCAATAGTCTGATTTGTTAAATAGCGCTTATCGCGAAATTGGCGCTGGATTCACTTCTTTAAGGAGCAGATATTTTGTACACTATTTTGCAGGATAAATTCAATAATGTAATCTCTGTAATAAAAATAGTAAAAAAAAAATGCAACATGAAGACTTCAGATAACAATCTAAGATCTTTAAGAAAAATATCATGTGCATGGTACACAATTTCCTTGTAGTAATTAAATAAGTTCTTCATTATTTAATTTCTTTAAATATAATACAAAGCGATAACATTTGGTGGCAACAATCTGAATTGTGAAATAACGCTTATCGTGAAATTGGCGCTGGATTCTCTTCTTTAAGGAGCAAATATTTTGTAAACTATTTTGCCGGATAAATTCAATAATGTAATGTCTGTAATAAAAATAGTAAAAAAAAAATGCAACATGAAGACTTCAGATAACAATCTAAGATCTTTAAGAAAAATATCATGAGCATGGTACACAATTTACTTGTAATAATTAAATAAGTTCTTCATTATTTAATTTCTTTAAATATAATACAAAGCGATAACATTTGGTGGCAACTGTCTGAATTGTGAAATAGCGCTTATCGTGAAATTGGCGCTGGATTCTCTTCTTTAAGGAGCAAATATTTTGTACACTATTTTGCCGGATAAATTCAATAATGTAATCTCTGTAATAAAAATAGTAAAAAAAAATGCAACATGAAGACTTCAGATAACAATCTAAGATCTTTAAGAAAAATATCATGAGCATGGTACACAATTTCGTTGTAATAATTAAATAAGTTCTTCATTATTTAATTTCTTTAAATATAATACAAAGCGATAACATTTGGTGGCAACAGTCTGAATTGTGAAATAGCGCTTATCGTGAAATTGGCGCTGGATTCTCTTCTTTAAGGAGCAAATATTTTGTACAATATTTTGCCGGATAAATTCAATAATGTAATCTCTGTAAAAAAAAAGTAAAAAAAAATGCAAAATGAACACTTCAGATAACAATCTAAGATCTTTAAGAAAAATATCATGTGCATGGTACACAATTTCTTTGTAATAATTAAATATGTTCTTCATTATTTAATTTCTTTAAATATAATACAAAGCGATAACATTTGGTGGCAACAATCTGAATTGTGAAATAGCGCTTATCCTGAAATTGGCGCTGGATTCTCTTCTTCAGGGAGCAAATATTTTGTACACTATTTTGCCGGATAAATTCAATAATATAATCTCTGTAATAAAAATAGTAAAAAAAAATGCAACATGAAGAATTCAGATAACAATCTAAGATCTTTGAGAAAAATATCTTGTGCATGGTACACAATTTCCTTGTAATAATTAAATAAGTTCTTCATTATTTAATTTCTTTAAATGTAATACAAAGCGATAACATTTGGTGGCAACAGTCTGAATTGTGAAATAGCGCTTATCGTGAAATTGGCGCTGGATTCTCTTCTTTAAGGAGCAGATATTTTGTACACTATTTTGCCGGATAAATTCAATAATGTAATCTCTGTAATAAAAATAGTAAAAAAAAAATGCAACATGAAGACTTCAGATAACAATCTAAGATCTTTAAGAAAAATATCATGTGCATGGTACACAATTTCCTTGTAATAA
Organism: Stegodyphus dumicola; assembly: GCF_044657685.1. Lineage (NCBI taxonomy): Eukaryota > Metazoa > Arthropoda > Arachnida > Araneae > Eresidae > Stegodyphus > Stegodyphus dumicola. The sequence goes on from NC_140769.1 coordinate 138,366,161, forward strand.
TTAAATATGTTCTTCATTATTTAATTTCTTTAAATATAATACAAAGCGATAACATTTGGTGGCAACAGTCTGAATTGTGAAATAGCGCTTATCGTGAAATTGGCGCTGGAGTCTCTTCTTTAAGGAGCAAATATTTTGTACACTATTTTGCCGGATAAATTCAATAATGTAATCTCTGTAATAAAAATAGTAAAAAAAAATGCAACATGAAGACTTCAGATAACAATCTAAGATCTTTAAGAAAAATATCATGAGCATGGTACACAATTTCCTTGTAATAATTAAATAAGTTCTTCATTATTAATTTCTTTAAATATAATACAAAGCGATAACATTTGGTGGCAACAGTCTGAATTGTGAAATAGCTCTTATCGTGAAATTGGCGCTGGAGTCTCTTCTTTAAGGAGCAAATATTTTGTACACTATTTTGCCGGATAAATCCAATAATGTAATCTCTGTAATAAAAATAGTAAAAAAAAATGCAACATGAAGACTTCAGATAACAATCTAAGATCTTTAAGAAAAATATCATGAGCATGGTACACAATTTCCTTGTAATAATTAAATAAGTTCTTCATTATTAATTTCTTTAAATATAATACAAAGCGATAACATTTGGTGGCAACAGTCTGAATTGTGAAATAGCTCTTATCGTGAAATTGGCGCTGGAGTCTCTTCTTTAAGGAGCAAATATTTTGTACACTATTTTGCCGGATAAATTCAATAATATAATCTCTGTAATAAAAATAGTAAAAAAAAATGCAACATGAAGAATTCAGATAACAATCTAAGATCTTTGAGAAAAATATCTTGTGCATGGTACACAATTTCCTTGTAATAATTAAATAAGTTCTTCATTATTTAATTTCTTTAAATGTAATACAAAGCGATAACATTTGGTGGCAACAGTCTGAATTGTGAAATAGCGCTTATCGTGAAATTGGCGCTGGATTCTCTTCTTTAAGGAGCAAATATTTTGTACACTATTTTGCCGGATAAATTCAATAATGTAATCTCTGTAATAAAAATAGTAAAAAAAAATGCAACATGAAGACTTCAGATAACAATCTAAGATCTTTAAGAAAAATATCATGTGCATGGTACACAATTTTCTTGTAGTAATTAAATAAGTTCTTCATTATTTAATTTCTTTAAATATAATACAAAGCGATAACATTTGGTGGCAACAATCTGAATTGTGAAATAACACTTATCGTGAAATTGGCGCTGGATTCTCTTCTTTAAGGAGCAAATATTTTGTACACTATTTTGCCGGATAAATTCAATAATGTAATCTCTGTAATAAAAATAGTAAAAAAAAATGCAACATGAAGACTTCAGATAACAATCGAAGATCTTTAAGGAAAATATCATGAGCATGGTACACAATGTCGTTGTAATAATTAAATAAGTTCTTCATTTTTTAATTTCTTTAAATATAATACAAAGCGATAACATTTGGTGGCAACAATCTGAATTGTGAAATAACGCTTATCGTGAAATTGGCGCTGGATTCTCTTCTTTAAGGAGCAAATATTTTGTACACTATTTTGCCGGGTAAATTCAATAATGTAATGTCTGTAATAAAAATAGTAAAAAAAATGCAACATGAGGACTTCAGATAACAATCTAAGAACTTTAAGAAAAATATCATGAGCATGGTACACAATTTCCTTGTAATAATTAAATAAGTTATTCATTATTTAATTTCTTTAAATATAATACAAAGCGATAACATTTGGTGGCAACAGTCTGAATTGTGAAATAGCGCTTATCGTGAAATTGGCGCTGGATTCTCTTCTTTAAAGAGCAAATATTTTGTACACTATTTTGCCGGATAAATTCAATAATATAATCTCTGTAATAAAAATAGTAAAAAAAAATGCAACATGAAGACTTCAGATAACAATCTAAGATCTTTAAGAAAAATATCATGTGCATGGTACACAATTTCCTTGTAGTAATTAAATAAGTTCTTCATTATTTAATTTCTTTAAATATAATACAAAGCGATAACATTTGGTGGCAACAATCTGAATTGTGAAATAACGCTTATCGTGAAATTGGCGCTGGATTCTCTTCTTTAAGGAGCAAATATTTTGTAAACTATTTTGCCGGATAAATTCAATAATGTAATGTCTGTAATAAAAATAGTAAAAAAAAATGCAACATGAAGACTTCAGATAACAATCTAAGATCTTTAAGAAAAATATCATGAGCATGGTACACAATTTACTTGTAATAATTAAATAAGTTCTTCATTATTTAATTTCTTTAAATATAATACAAAGCGATAACATTTGGTGGCAACTGTCTGAATTGTGAAATAGCGCTTATCGTGAAATTGGCGCTGGATTCTCTTCTTTAAGGAGCAAATATTTTGTACACTATTTTGCCGGATAAATTCAATAATGTAATCTCTGTAATAAAAATAGTAAAAAAAAATGCAACATGAAGACTTCAGATAACAATCTAAGATCTTTAAGAAAAATATCATGAGCATGGTACACAATTTCGTTGTAATAATTAAATAAGTTCTTCATTATTTAATTTCTTTAAATATAATACAAAGCGATAACATTTGGTGGCAATAGTCTGATTTGTTAAATAGCGCTTATCGCGAAATTGGCGCTGGATTCACTTCTTTAAGGAGCAGATATTTTGTACACTATTTTGCAGGATAAATTCAATAATGTAATCTCTGTAATAAAAATAGTAAAAAAAAAATGCAACATGAAGACTTCAGATAACAATCTAAGATCTTTAAGAAAAATATCATGTGCATGGTACACAATTTCCTTGTAATAATTAAATAAGTTCTTCATTATTTAATTTCTTTAAATATAATACAAAGCGATAACATTTGGTGGCAACAGTTTGAATTGTGAAATAGCGCTTATCTTGAAATTGGCGCTGGATTCTCTTCTTTAAGGAGCAAATATTTTGTACACTATTTTGCCGGATAAATTCAATAATGTAATCTCTGTAATAAAAATAGTAAAAAAAAAATGCAACATGAAGACTTCAGATAACAATCTAAGATCTTTAAGAAAAATATCATGTGCATGGTACACAATTTCCTTGTAGTAATTAAATAAGTTCTTCATTATTTAATTTCTTTAAATATAATACAAAGCGATAACATTTGGTGGCAACAATCTGAATTGTGAAATAACACTTATCGTGAAATTGGCGCTGGATTCTCTTCTTTAAGGAGCAAATATTTTGTACAATATTTTGCCGGATAAATTCAATAATGTAATCTCTGTAATAAAAATAGTAAAAAAAAATGCAACATGAAGACTTCAGATAACAATCTAAGATCTTTAAGAAAAATATCATGTGCATGGTACACAATTTCCTTGTAGTAATTAAATAAGTTCTTCATTATTTAATTTCTTTAAATATAATACAAAGCGATAACATTTGGTGGCAACAATCTGAATTGTGAAATAACGCTTATCGTGAAATTGGCGCTGGATTCTCTTCTTTAAGGAGCAAATATTTTGTACACTATTTTGCCGGATAAATTCAATAATGTAATCTCTGTAATAAAAATAGTAAAAAAAAAATGCAACATGAAGACTTCAGATAACAATCTAAGATCTTTAAGAAAAATATCATGTGCATGGTACACAATTTCCTTGTAGTAATTAAATAAGTTCTTCATTATTTAATTTCTTTAAATATAATACAAAGCGATAACATTTGGTGGCAACAATCTGAATTGTGAAATAACACTTATCGTGAAATTGGCGCTGGATTCTCTTCTTTAAGGAGCAAATATTTTGTACAATATTTTGCCGGATAAATTCAATAATGTAATCTCTGTAATAAAAATAGTAAAAAAAAATGCAACATGAAGACTTCAGATAACAATCTAAGATCTTTAAGAAAAATATCATGTGCATGGTACACAATTTCCTTGTAGTAATTAAATAAGTTCTTCATTATTTAATTTCTTTAAATATAATACAAAGCGATAACATTTGGTGGCAACAGTTTGAATTGTGAAATAACGCTTATCGTGAAATTGGCGCTGGATTCTCTTCTTTAAGGAGCAAATATTTTGTACACTATTTTGCCGGATAAATTCAATAATGTAATCTCTGTAATAAAAATAGTAAAAAAAAAATGCAACATGAAGACTTCAGATAACAATCTAAGATCTTTAAGAAAAATATCATGTGCATGGTACACAATTTCCTTGTAGTAATTAAATAAGTTCTTCATTATTTAATTTCTTTAAATATAATACAAAGCGATAACATTTGGTGGCAACAATCTGAATTGTGAAATAACACTTATCGTGAAATTGGCGCTGGATTCTCTTCTTTAAGGAGCAAATATTTTGTACAATATTTTGCCGGATAAATTCAATAATGTAATCTCTGTAATAAAAATAGTAAAAAAAAATGCAACATGAAGACTTCAGATAACAATCTAAGATCTTTAAGAAAAATATCATGTGCATGGTACACAATTTCCTTGTAGTAATTAAATAAGTTCTTCATTATTTAATTTCTTTAAATATAATACAAAGCGATAACATTTGGTGGCAACAATCTGAATTGTGAAATAACGCTTATCGTGAAATTGGCGCTGGATTCTCTTCTTTAAGGAGCAAATATTTTGTAAACTATTTTGCCGGATAAATTCAATAATGTAATGTCTGTAATAAAAATAGTAAAAAAAAAATGCAACATGAAGACTTCAGATAACAATCTAAGATCTTTAAGAAAAATATCATGAGCATGGTACACAATTTACTTGTAATAATTAAATAAGTTCTTCATTATTTAATTTCTTTAAATATAATACAAAGCGATAACATTTGGTGGCAACTGTCTGAATTGTGAAATAGCGCTTATCGTGAAATTGGCGCTGGATTCTCTTCTTTAAGGAGCAAATATTTTGTACACTATTTTGCCGGATAAATTCAATAATGTAATCTCTGTAATAAAAATAGTAAAAAAAAATGCAACATGAAGACTTCAGATAACAATCTAAGATCTTTAAGAAAAATATCATGAGCATGGTACACAATTTCGTTGTAATAATTAAATAAGTTCTTCATTATTTAATTTCTTTAAATATAATACAAAGCGATAACATTTGGTGGCAATAGTCTGATTTGTTAAATAGCGCTTATCGCGAAATTGGCGCTGGATTCACTTCTTTAAGGAGCAGATATTTTGTACACTATTTTGCAGGATAAATTCAATAATGTAATCTCTGTAATAAAAATAGTAAAAAAAAAATGCAACATGAAGACTTCAGATAACAATCTAAGATCTTTAAGAAAAATATCATGTGCATGGTACACAATTTCCTTGTAGTAATTAAATAAGTTCTTCATTATTTAATTTCTTTAAATATAATACAAAGCGATAACATTTGGTGGCAACAATCTGAATTGTGAAATAACGCTTATCGTGAAATTGGCGCTGGATTCTCTTCTTTAAGGAGCAAATATTTTGTAAACTATTTTGCCGGATAAATTCAATAATGTAATGTCTGTAATAAAAATAGTAAAAAAAAAATGCAACATGAAGACTTCAGATAACAATCTAAGATCTTTAAGAAAAATATCATGAGCATGGTACACAATTTACTTGTAATAATTAAATAAGTTCTTCATTATTTAATTTCTTTAAATATAATACAAAGCGATAACATTTGGTGGCAACTGTCTGAATTGTGAAATAGCGCTTATCGTGAAATTGGCGCTGGATTCTCTTCTTTAAGGAGCAAATATTTTGTACACTATTTTGCCGGATAAATTCAATAATGTAATCTCTGTAATAAAAATAGTAAAAAAAAATGCAACATGAAGACTTCAGATAACAATCTAAGATCTTTAAGAAAAATATCATGAGCATGGTACACAATTTCGTTGTAATAATTAAATAAGTTCTTCATTATTTAATTTCTTTAAATATAATACAAAGCGATAACATTTGGTGGCAACAGTCTGAATTGTGAAATAGCGCTTATCGTGAAATTGGCGCTGGATTCTCTTCTTTAAGGAGCAAATATTTTGTACAATATTTTGCCGGATAAATTCAATAATGTAATCTCTGTAAAAAAAAAGTAAAAAAAAATGCAAAATGAACACTTCAGATAACAATCTAAGATCTTTAAGAAAAATATCATGTGCATGGTACACAATTTCTTTGTAATAATTAAATATGTTCTTCATTATTTAATTTCTTTAAATATAATACAAAGCGATAACATTTGGTGGCAACAATCTGAATTGTGAAATAGCGCTTATCCTGAAATTGGCGCTGGATTCTCTTCTTCAGGGAGCAAATATTTTGTACACTATTTTGCCGGATAAATTCAATAATATAATCTCTGTAATAAAAATAGTAAAAAAAAATGCAACATGAAGAATTCAGATAACAATCTAAGATCTTTGAGAAAAATATCTTGTGCATGGTACACAATTTCCTTGTAATAATTAAATAAGTTCTTCATTATTTAATTTCTTTAAATGTAATACAAAGCGATAACATTTGGTGGCAACAGTCTGAATTGTGAAATAGCGCTTATCGTGAAATTGGCGCTGGATTCTCTTCTTTAAGGAGCAGATATTTTGTACACTATTTTGCCGGATAAATTCAATAATGTAATCTCTGTAATAAAAATAGTAAAAAAAAAAATGCAACATGAAGACTTCAGATAACAATCTAAGATCTTTAAGAAAAATATCATGTGCATGGTACACAATTTCCTTGTAATAATTAAATATGTTCTTCATTATTTAATTTCTTTAAATATAATACAAAGCGATAACATTTGGTGGCAACAGTCTGAATTGTGAAATAGCGCTTATCGTGAAATTGGCGCTGGAGTCTCTTCTTTAAGGAGCAAATATTTTGTACACTATTTTGCCGGATAAATTCAATAATGTAATCTCTGTAATAAAAATAGTAAAAAAAAATGCAACATGAAGACTTCAGATAACAATCTAAGATCTTTAAGAAAAATATCATGAGCATGGTACACAATTTCCTTGTAATAATTAAATAAGTTCTTCATTATTAATTTCTTTAAATATAATACAAAGCGATAACATTTGGTGGCAACAGTCTGAATTGTGAAATAGCTCTTATCGTGAAATTGGCGCTGGAGTCTCTTCTTTAAGGAGCAAATATTTTGTACACTATTTTGCCGGATAAATCCAATAATGTAATCTCTGTAATAAAAATAGTAAAAAAAAATGCAACATGAAGACTTCAGATAACAATCTAAGATCTTTAAGAAAATTATCATGAGCATGGTACACAATTTCCTTGTAATAATTAAATAAGTTCTTCATTATTAATTTCTTTAGATATATTACAAAGCGATAACATTTGGTGGCAACAGTCTGAATTGTGAAATAGCGCTTATCGTGAAATTGGCGCTGGAGTCTCTTCTTTAAGGAGCAAATATTTTGTACACTATTTTGCCGGATAAATCCAATAATGTAATCTCTGTAATAAAAATAGTAAAAAAAAATGCAACATGAAGACTTCAGATAACAATCTAAGATCTTTAAGAAAATTATCATGAGCATGGTACACAATTTCGTTGTAATAATTAAATAAGTTCTTCATTATTTAATTTCTTTAAATATAATACAAAGCGATAACATTTGGTGGCAACAATCTGAATTGTGAAATAACGCTTATCGTGAAATTGGCGCTGGATTCTCTTCTTTAAGGAGCAAATATTTTGTACACTATTTTGCCGGGTAAATTCAATAATGTAATGTCTGTAATAAAAATAGTAAAAAAAATGCAACATGAGGACTTCAGATAACAATCTAAGAACTTTAAGAAAAATATCATGAGCATGGTACACAATTTCCTTGTAATAATTAAATAAGTTATTCATTATTTAATTTCTTTAAATATAATACAAAGCGATAACATTTGGTGGCAACAGTCTGAATTGTGAAATAGCGCTTATCGTGAAATTGGCGCTGGATTCTCTTCTTTAAGGAGCAAATATTTTGTACACTATTTTGCCGGATAAATTCAATAATGTAATCTCTGTAATAAAAATAGTAAAAAAAAATGCAACATGAAGACTTCAGATAACAATCTAAGATCTTTAAGAAAAATATCATGTGCATGGTACACAATTTTCTTGTAGTAATTAAATAAGTTCTTCATTATTTAATTTCTTTAAATATAATACAAAGCGATAACATTTGGTGGCAACAATCTGAATTGTGAAATAACACTTATCGTGAAATTGGCGCTGGATTCTCTTCTTTAAGGAGCAAATATTTTGTACACTATTTTGCCGGATAAATTCAATAATGTAATCTCTGTAATAAAAATAGTAAAAAAAAATGCAACATGAAGACTTCAGATAACAATCGAAGATCTTTAAGGAAAATATCATGAGCATGGTACACAATGTCGTTGTAATAATTAAATAAGTTCTTCATTTTTTAATTTCTTTAAATATAATACAAAGCGATAACATTTGGTGGCAACAATCTGAATTGTGAAATAACGCTTATCGTGAAATTGGCGCTGGATTCTCTTCTTTAAGGAGCAAATATTTTGTACACTATTTTGCCGGGTAAATTCAATAATGTAATGTCTGTAATAAAAATAGTAAAAAAAATGCAACATGAGGACTTCAGATAACAATCTAAGAACTTTAAGAAAAATATCATGAGCATGGTACACAATTTCCTTGTAATAATTAAATAAGTTATTCATTATTTAATTTCTTTAAATATAATACAAAGCGATAACATTTGGTGGCAACAGTCTGAATTGTGAAATAGCGCTTATCGTGAAATTGGCGCTGGATTCTCTTCTTTAAAGAGCAAATATTTTGTACACTATTTTGCCGGATAAATTCAATAATATAATCTCTGTAATAAAAATAGTAAAAAAAAATGCAACATGAAGACTTCAGATAACAATCTAAGATCTTTAAGAAAAATATCATGTGCATGGTACACAATTTCCTTGTAGTAATTAAATAAGTTCTTCATTATTTAATTTCTTTAAATATAATACAAAGCGATAACATTTGGTGGCAACAATCTGAATTGTGAAATAACGCTTATCGTGAAATTGGCGCTGGATTCTCTTCTTTAAGGAGCAAATATTTTGTAAACTATTTTGCCGGATAAATTCAATAATGTAATGTCTGTAATAAAAATAGTAAAAAAAAATGCAACATGAAGACTTCAGATAACAATCTAAGATCTTTAAGAAAAATATCATGAGCATGGTACACAATTTACTTGTAATAATTAAATAAGTTCTTCATTATTTAATTTCTTTAAATATAATACAAAGCGATAACATTTGGTGGCAACTGTCTGAATTGTGAAATAGCGCTTATCGTGAAATTGGCGCTGGATTCTCTTCTTTAAGGAGCAAATATTTTGTACACTATTTTGCCGGATAAATTCAATAATGTAATCTCTGTAATAAAAATAGTAAAAAAAAATGCAACATGAAGACTTCAGATAACAATCTAAGATCTTTAAGAAAAATATCATGAGCATGGTACACAATTTCGTTGTAATAATTAAATAAGTTCTTCATTATTTAATTTCTTTAAATATAATACAAAGCGATAACATTTGGTGGCAATAGTCTGATTTGTTAAATATCGCTTATCGCGAAATTGGCGCTGGATTCACTTCTTTAAGGAGCAGATATTTTGTACACTATTTTGCAGGATAAATTCAATAATGTAATCTCTGTAATAAAAATAGTAAAAAAAAAATGCAACATGAAGACTTCAGATAACAATCTAAGATCTTTAAGAAAAATATCATGTGCATGGTACACAATTTCCTTGTAATAATTAAATATGTTCTTCATTATTTAATTTCTTTAAATATAATACAAAGCGATAACAGTTGGTGGCAACAGTTTGAATTGTGAAATAGCGCTTATCTTGAAATTGGCGCTGGATTCTCTTCTTTAAGGAGCAAATATTTTGTACACTATTTTGCCGGATAAATTCAATAATGTAATCTCTGTAATAAAAATAGTAAAAAAAAAATGCAACATGAAGACTTCAGATAACAATCTAAGATCTTTAAGAAAAATATCATGTGCATGGTACACAATTTCCTTGTAGTAATTAAATAAGTTCTTCATTATTTAATTTCTTTAAATATAATACAAAGCGATAACATTTGGTGGCAACAATCTGAATTGTGAAATAACACTTATCGTGAAATTGGCGCTGGATTCTCTTCTTTAAGGAGCAAATATTTTGTACAATATTTTGCCGGATAAATTCAATAATGTAATCTCTGTAAAAAAAAAGTAAAAAAAAATGCAAAATGAACACTTCAGATAACAATCTAAGATCTTTAAGAAAAATATCATGTGCATGGTACACAATTTCTTTGTAATAATTAAATATGTTCTTCATTATTTAATTTCTTTAAATATAATACAAAGCGATAACATTGGGTGGCAACAATCTGAATTGTGAAATAGCGCTTATCCTGAAATTGGCGCTGGATTCTCTTCTTTAGGGAGCAAATATTTTGTACACTATTTTGCCGGATAAATTCAATAATATAATCTCTGTAATAAAAATAGTAAAAAAAAATGCAACATGAAGAATTCAGATAACAATCTAAGATCTTTGAGAAAATTATCATGAGCATGGTACACAATTTCCTTGTAATAATTAAATATGTTCTTCATTATTTAATTTCTTTAAATATAATACAAAGCGATAACAGTTGGTGGCAACAGTCTGAATTGTGAAATAGCGCTTATCTTGAAATTGGCGCTGGAGTCTCTTCTTTAAGGAGCAAATATTTTGTACACTATTTTGCCGGATAAATCCAATAATGTAATCTCTGTAATAAAAATAGTAAAAAAAAATGCAACATGAAGACTTCAGATAACAATCTAAGATCTTTAAGAAAATTATCATGAGCATGGTACACAATTTCGTTGTAATAATTAAATAAGTTCTTCATTATTTAATTTCTTTAAATATAATACAAAGCGATAACATTTGGTGGCAACAGTCTGAATTGTGAAATAGCGCTTATCGTGAAATTGGCGCTGGATTCTCTTCTTTAAGGAGCAGATATTTTGTACACTATTTTGCCGGATAAATTCAATAATATAATCTCTGTAATAAAAATAGTAAAAAAAAATGCAACATGAAGAATTCAGATAACAATCTAAGATTTTTGAGAAAATTATCATGAGCATGGTACACAATTTCCTTGTAATAATTAAATAAGTTCTTCATTATTAATATCTTTAAATATATTACAAAGCGATAACATTTGGTGGCAACAGTCTGAATTGTGAAATAGCGCTTATCGTGAAATTGGCGCTGGAGTCTCTTCTTTAAGGAGCAAATATTTTGTACACTATTTTGCCGGATAAATCCAATAATGTAATCTCTGTAATAAAAATAGTAAAAAAAATGCAACATGAGGACTTCAGATAACAATCGAAGATCTTTAAGGAAAATATCATGAGCATGGTACACAATGTCGTTGTAATAATTAAATAAGTTCTTCATTTTTTAATTTCTTTAAATATAATACAAAGCGATAACATTTGGTGGCAACAATCTGAATTGTGAAATAACGCTTATCGTGAAATTGGCGCTGGATTCTCTTCTTTAAGGAGCAAATATTTTGTAAACTATTTTGCCGGATAAATTCAATAATGTAATGTCTGTAATAAAAATAGTAAAAAAAAAATGCAACATGAAGACTTCAGATAACAATCTAAGATCTTTAAGAAAAATATCATGAGCATGGTACACAATTTACTTGTAATAATTAAATAAGTTCTTCATTATTTAATTTCTTTAAATATAATACAAAGCGATAACATTTGGTGGCAACTGTCTGAATTGTGAAATAGCGCTTATCGTGAAATTGGCGCTGGATTCTCTTCTTTAAGGAGCAAATATTTTGTACACTATTTTGCCGGATAAATTCAATAATGTAATCTCTGTAATAAAAATAGTAAAAAAAAATGCAACATGAAGACTTCAGATAACAATCTAAGATCTTTAAGAAAAATATCATGAGCATGGTACACAATTTCGTTGTAATAATTAAATAAGTTCTTCATTATTTAATTTCTTTAAATATAATACAAAGCGATAACATTTGGTGGCAATAGTCTGATTTGTTAAATAGCGCTTATCGCGAAATTGGCGCTGGATTCACTTCTTTAAGGAGCAGATATTTTGTACACTATTTTGCAGGATAAATTCAATAATGTAATCTCTGTAATAAAAATAGTAAAAAAAAAAATGCAACATGAAGACTTCAGATAACAATCTAAGATCTTTAAGAAAAATATCATGTGCATGGTACACAATTTCCTTGTAATAATTAAATATGTTCTTCATTATTTAATTTCTTTAAATATAATACAAAGCGATAACAGTTGGTGGCAACAGTCTGAATTGTGAAATAGCGCTTATCTTGAAATTGGCGCTGGATTCTCTTCTTTAAGGAGCAAATATTTTGTACACTATTTTGCCGGATAAATTCAATAATGTAATCTCTGTAATAAAAATAGTAAAAAAAAAATGCAACATGAAGACTTCAGATAACAATCTAAGATCTTTAAGAAAAATATCATGTGCATGGTACACAATTTCCTTGTAGTAATTAAATAAGTTCTTCATTATTTAATTTCTTTAAATATAATACAAAGCGATAACATTTGGTGGCAACAATCTGAATTGTGAAATAACACTTATCGTGAAATTGGCGCTGGATTCTCTTCTTTAAGGAGCAAATATTTTGTACACTATTTTGCCGGATAAATTCAATAATATAATCTCTGTAATAAAAATAGTAAAAAAAAATGCAACATGAAGAATTCAGATAACAATCTAAGATCTTTGAGAAAATTATCATGAGCATGGTACACAATTTCCCTGTAATAATTAAATATGTTCTTCATTATTTAATTTCTTTAAATACAATACAAAGCGATAACAGTTGGTGGCAACAGTCTGAATTGTGAAATAGCGCTTATCTTGAAATTGGCGCTGGAGTCTCTTCTTTAAGGAGCAAATATTTTGTACACTATTTTGCCGGATAAATCCAATAATGTAATCTCTGTAATAAAAATAGTAAAAAAAAATGCAACATGAAGACTTCAGATAACAATCTAAGATCTTTAAGAAAATTATCATGAGCATGGTACACAATTTCGTTGTAATAATTAAATAAGTTCTTCATTATTTAATTCCTTTAAATATAATACAAAGCGATAACATTTGGTGGCAACAGTCTGAATTGTGAAATAGCGCTTATCGTGAAATTGGCGCTGGATTCTCTTCTTTAAGGAGCAGATATTTTGTACACTATTTTGCCGGATAAATTCAATAATATAATCTCTGTAATAAAAATAGTAAAAAAAAATGCAACATGAAGAATTCAGATAACAATCTAAGATTTTTGAGAAAATTATCATGAGCATGGTACACAATTTCCTTGTAATAATTAAATAAGTTCTTCATTATTAATTTCTTTAAATATATTACAAAGCGATAACATTTGGTGGCAACAGTCTGAATTGTGAAATAGCGCTTATCGTGAAATTGGCGCTGGAGTCTCTTCTTTAAGGAGCAAATATTTTGTACACTATTTTGCCGGATAAATCCAATAATGTAATCTCTGTAATAAAAATAGTAAAAAAAATGCAACATGAAGACTTCAGATAACAATCTAAGATCTTTAAGAAAATTATCATGAGCATGGTACACAATTTCGTTGTAATAATTAAATAAGTTCTTCATTATTTAATTTCTTTAAATATAATACAAAGCGATAACATTTGGTGGCAACAATCTGAATTGTGAAATAACGCTTATCGTGAAATTGGCGCTGGATTCTCTTCTTTAAGGAGCAAATATTTTGTACACTATTTTGCCGGGTAAATTCAATAATGTAATGTCTGTAATAAAAATAGTAAAAAAAATGCAACATGAGGACTTCAGATAACAATCTAAGAACTTTAAGAAAAATATCATGAGCATGGTACACAATTTCCTTGTAATAATTAAATAAGTTATTCATTATTTAATTTCTTTAAATATAATACAAAGCGATAACATTTGGTGGCAACAGTCTGAATTGTGAAATAGCGCTTATCGTGAAATTGGCGCTGGATTCTCTTCTTTAAGGAGCAAATATTTTGTACACTATTTTGCCGGATAAATTCAATAATGTAATCTCTGTAATAAAAATAGTAAAAAAAAAATGCAACATGAAGACTTCAGATAACAATCTAAGACCTTTAAGAAAAATATCATGTGCATGGTACACAATTTTCTTGTAGTAATTAAATAAGTTCTTCATTATTTAATTTCTTTAAATATAATACAAAGCGATAACATTTGGTGGCAACAATCTGAATTGTGAAATAACACTTATCGTGAAATTGGCGCTGGATTCTCTTCTTTAAGGAGCAAATATTTTGTACACTATTTTGCCGGATAAATTCAATAATGTAATCTCTGTAATAAAAATAGTAAAAAAAAATGCAACATGAAGACTTCAGATAACAATCGAAGATCTTTAAGGAAAATATCATGAGCATGGTACACAATGTCGTTGTAATAATTAAATAAGTTCTTCATTTTTTAATTTCTTTAAATATAATACAAAGCGATAACATTTGGTGGCAACAATCTGAATTGTGAAATAACGCTTATCGTGAAATTGGCGCTGGATTCTCTTCTTTAAGGAGCAAATATTTTGTACACTATTTTGCCGGGTAAATTCAATAATGTAATGTCTGTAATAAAAATAGTAAAAAAAATGCAACATGAGGACTTCAGATAACAATCTAAGAACTTTAAGAAAAATATCATGAGCATGGTACACAATTTCCTTGTAATAATTAAATAAGTTATTCATTATTTAATTTCTTTAAATATAATACAAAGCGATAACATTTGGTGGCAACAGTCTGAATTGTGAAATAGCGCTTATCGTGAAATTGGCGCTGGATTCTCTTCTTTAAGGAGCAAATATTTTGTACACTATTTTGCCGGATAAATTCAATAATATAATCTCTGTAATAAAAATAGTAAAAAAAAATGCAACATGAAGACTTCAGATAACAATCTAAGATCTTTAAGAAAAATATCATGTGCATGGTACACAATTTCCTTGTAGTAATTAAATAAGTTCTTCATTATTTAATTTCTTTAAATATAATACAAAGCGATAACATTTGGTGGCAACAATCTGAATTGTGAAATAACGCTTATCGTGAAATTGGCGCTGGATTCTCTTCTTTAAGGAGCAAATATTTTGTAAACTATTTTGCCGGATAAATTCAATAATGTAATGTCTGTAATAAAAATAGTAAAAAAAAAATGCAACATGAAGACTTCAGATAACAATCTAAGATCTTTAAGAAAAATATCATGAGCATGGTACACAATTTACTTGTAATAATTAAATAAGTTCTTCATTATTTAATTTCTTTAAATATAATACAAAGCGGTAACATTTGGTGGCAACTGTCTGAATTGTGAAATAGCGCTTATCGTGAAATTGGCGCTGGATTCTCTTCTTTAAGGAGCAAATATTTTGTACACTATTTTGCCGGATAAATTCAATAATGTAATCTCTGTAATAAAAATAGTAAAAAAAAATGCAACATGAAGACTTCAGATAACAATCTAAGATCTTTAAGAAAAATATCATGAGCATGGTACACAATTTCGTTGTAATAATTAAATAAGTTCTTCATTATTTAATTTCTTTAAATATAATACAAAGCGATAACATTTGGTGGCAATAGTCTGATTTGTTAAATAGCGCTTATCGCGAAATTGGCGCTGGATTCACTTCTTTAAGGAGCAGATATTTTGTACACTATTTTGCAGGATAAATTCAATAATGTAATCTCTGTAATAAAAATAGTAAAAAAAAAAATGCAACATGAAGACTTCAGATAACAATCTAAGATCTTTAAGAAAAATATCATGTGCATGGTACACAATTTCCTTGTAATAATTAAATATGTTCTTCATTATTTAATTTCTTTAAATATAATACAAAGCGATAACAGTTGGTGGCAACAGTCTGAATTGTGAAATAGCGCTTATCTTGAAATTGGCGCTGGATTCTCTTCTTTAAGGAGCAAATATTTTGTACACTATTTTGCCGGATAAATTCAATAATGTAATCTCTGTAATAAAAATAGTAAAAAAAAAATGCAACATGAAGACTTCAGATAACAATCTAAGATCTTTAAGAAAAATATCATGTGCATGGTACACAATTTCCTTGTAGTAATTAAATAAGTTCTTCATTATTTAATTTCTTTAAATATAATACAAAGCGATAACATTTGGTGGCAACAATCTGAATTGTGAAATAACACTTATCGTGAAATTGGCGCTGGATTCTCTTCTTTAAGGAGCAAATATTTTGTACAATATTTTGCCGGATAAATTCAATAATGTAATCTCTGTAAAAAAAAAGTAAAAAAAAATGCAAAATGAACACTTCAGATAACAATCTAAGATCTTTAAGAAAAATATCATGTGCATGGTACACAATTTCTTTGTAATAATTAAATATGTTCTTCCTTATTTAATTTCTTTAAATATAATACAAAGCGATAACATTTGGTGGCAACAATCTGAATTGTGAAATAGCGCTTATCCTGAAATTGGCGCTGGATTCTCTTCTTTAGGGAGCAAATATTTTGTACACTATTTTGCCGGATAAATTCAATAATATAATCTCTGTAATAAAAATAGTAAAAAAAAATGCAACATGAAGAATTCAGATAACAATCTAAGATCTTTGAGAAAAATATCTTGTGCATGGTACACAATTTCCTTGTAATAATTAAATAAGTTCTTCATTATTTAATTTCTTTAAATGTAATACAAAGCGATAATATTTGGTGGCAACAGTCTGAATTGTGAAATAGCGCTTATCGTGAAATTGGCGCTGGATTCTCTTCTTTAAGGAGCAGATATTTTGTACACTATTTTGCCGGATAAATTCAATAATGTAATCTCTGTAATAAAAATAGTAAAAAAAAAAATGCAACATGAAGACTTCAGATAACAATCTAAGATCTTTAAGAAAAATATCATGAGCATGGTACACAATTTCCTTGTAATAATTAAATAAGTTCTTCATTATTTAATTTCTTTAAATATAATACAAAGCGATAACATTTGGTGGCAACAATCTGAATTGTGAAATAACACTTATCGTGAAATTGGCGCTGGATTCTCTTCTTTAAGGAGCAAATATTTTGTACACTATTTTGCCGGATAAATTCAATAATGTAATCTCTGTAATAAAAATAGTAAAAAAAAATGCAACATGAAGACTTCAGATAACAATCGAAGATCTTTAAGGAAAATATCATGAGCATGGTACACAATGTCGTTGTAATAATTAAATAAGTTCTTCATTTTTTAATTTCTTTAAATATAATACAAAGCGATAATATTTGGTGGCAACAGTCTGAATTGTGAAATAGCGCTTATCGTGAAATTGGCGCTGGATTCTCTTCTTTAGGGAGCAAATATTTTGTACACTATTTTGCCGGATAAATTCAATAATATAATCTCTGTAATAAAAATAGTAAAAAAAAATGCAACATGAAGAATTCAGATAACAATCTAAGATCTTTGAGAAAAATATCTTGTGCATGGTACACAATTTCCTTGTAATAATTAAATAAGTTCTTCATTATTTAATTTCTTTAAATGTAATACAAAGCGATAATATTTGGTGGCAACAGTCTGAATTGTGAAATAGCGCTTATCGTGAAATTGGCGCTGGATTCTCTTCTTTAAGGAGCAGATATTTTGTACACTATTTTGCCGGATAAATTCAATAATGTAATCTCTGTAATAAAAATAGTAAAAAAAAAAATGCAACATGAAGACTTCAGATAACAATCTAAGATCTTTAAGAAAAATATCATGTGCATGGTACACAATTTCCTTGTAATAATTAAATATGTTCTTCATTATTTAATTTCTTTAAATATAATACAAAGCGATAACATTTGGTGGCAACAGTCTGAATTGTGAAATAGCGCTTATCGTGAAATTGGCGCTGGAGTCTCTTCTTTAAGGAGCAAATATTTTGTACACTATTTTGCCGGATAAATTCAATAATGTAATCTCTGTAATAAAAATAGTAAAAAAAAATGCAACATGAAGACTTCAGATAACAATCTAAGACCTTTAAGAAAAATATCATGTGCATGGTACACAATTTTCTTGTAGTAATTAAATAAGTTCTTCATTATTTAATTTCTTTAAATATAATACAAAGCGATAACATTTGGTGGCAACAATCTGAATTGTGAAATAACACTTATCGTGAAATTGGCGCTGGATTCTCTTCTTTAAGGAGCAAATATTTTGTACACTATTTTGCCGGATAAATTCAATAATGTAATCTCTGTAATAAAAATAGTAAAAAAAAATGCAACATGAAGACTTCAGATAACAATCGAAGATCTTTAAGGAAAATATCATGAGCATGGTACACAATGTCGTTGTAATAATTAAATAAGTTCTTCATTTTTTAATTTCTTTAAATATAATACAAAGCGATAACATTTGGTGGCAACAATCTGAATTGTGAAATAACGCTTATCGTGAAATTGGCGCTGGATTCTCTTCTTTAAGGAGCAAATATTTTGTACACTATTTTGCCGGGTAAATTCAATAATGTAATGTCTGTAATAAAAATAGTAAAAAAAATGCAACATGAGGACTTCAGATAACAATCTAAGAACTTTAAGAAAAATATCATGAGCATGGTACACAATTTCCTTGTAATAATTAAATAAGTTATTCATTATTTAATTTCTTTAAATATAATACAAAGCGATAACATTTGGTGGCAACAGTCTGAATTGTGAAATAGC
Organism: Stegodyphus dumicola; assembly: GCF_044657685.1. Taxonomy (NCBI): domain Eukaryota; kingdom Metazoa; phylum Arthropoda; class Arachnida; order Araneae; family Eresidae; genus Stegodyphus; species Stegodyphus dumicola. The sequence continues at coordinate 138,385,081 of NC_140769.1, forward strand.
GCTTATCGTGAAATTGGCGCTGGATTCTCTTCTTTAAGGAGCAAATATTTTGTACACTATTTTGCCGGATAAATTCAATAATATAATCTCTGTAATAAAAATAGTAAAAAAAAATGCAACATGAAGACTTCAGATAACAATCTAAGATCTTTAAGAAAAATATCATGTGCATGGTACACAATTTCCTTGTAGTAATTAAATAAGTTCTTCATTATTTAATTTCTTTAAATATAATACAAAGCGATAACATTTGGTGGCAACAATCTGAATTGTGAAATAACGCTTATCGTGAAATTGGCGCTGGATTCTCTTCTTTAAGGAGCAAATATTTTGTAAACTATTTTGCCGGATAAATTCAATAATGTAATGTCTGTAATAAAAATAGTAAAAAAAAAATGCAACATGAAGACTTCAGATAACAATCTAAGATCTTTAAGAAAAATATCATGAGCATGGTACACAATTTACTTGTAATAATTAAATAAGTTCTTCATTATTTAATTTCTTTAAATATAATACAAAGCGATAACATTTGGTGGCAACTGTCTGAATTGTGAAATAGCGCTTATCGTGAAATTGGCGCTGGATTCTCTTCTTTAAGGAGCAAATATTTTGTACACTATTTTGCCGGATAAATTCAATAATGTAATCTCTGTAATAAAAATAGTAAAAAAAAATGCAACATGAAGACTTCAGATAACAATCTAAGATCTTTAAGAAAAATATCATGAGCATGGTACACAATTTCGTTGTAATAATTAAATAAGTTCTTCATTATTTAATTTCTTTAAATATAATACAAAGCGATAACATTTGGTGGCAATAGTCTGATTTGTTAAATAGCGCTTATCGCGAAATTGGCGCTGGATTCACTTCTTTAAGGAGCAGATATTTTGTACACTATTTTGCAGGATAAATTCAATAATGTAATCTCTGTAATAAAAATAGTAAAAAAAAAATGCAACATGAAGACTTCAGATAACAATCTAAGATCTTTAAGAAAAATATCATGTGCATGGTACACAATTTCCTTGTAATAATTAAATATGTTCTTCATTATTTAATTTCTTTAAATATAATACAAAGCGATAACAGTTGGTGGCAACAGTCTGAATTGTGAAATAGCGCTTATCTTGAAATTGGCGCTGGATTCTCTTCTTTAAGGAGCAAATATTTTGTACACTATTTTGCCGGATAAATTCAATAATGTAATCTCTGTAATAAAAATAGTAAAAAAAAAATGCAACATGAAGACTTCAGATAACAATCTAAGATCTTTAAGAAAAATATCATGTGCATGGTACACAATTTCCTTGTAGTAATTAAATAAGTTCTTCATTATTTAATTTCTTTAAATATAATACAAAGCGATAACATTTGGTGGCAACAATCTGAATTGTGAAATAACACTTATCGTGAAATTGGCGCTGGATTCTCTTCTTTAAGGAGCAAATATTTTGTACAATATTTTGCCGGATAAATTCAATAATGTAATCTCTGTAAAAAAAAAGTAAAAAAAAATGCAAAATGAACACTTCAGATAACAATCTAAGATCTTTAAGAAAAATATCATGTGCATGGTACACAATTTCTTTGTAATAATTAAATATGTTCTTCATTATTTAATTTCTTTAAATATAATACAAAGCGATAACATTTGGTGGCAACAATCTGAATTGTGAAATAGCGCTTATCCTGAAATTGGCGCTGGATTCTCTTCTTTAGGGAGCAAATATTTTGTACACTATTTTGCCGGATAAATTCAATAATATAATCTCTGTAATAAAAATAGTAAAAAAAAATGCAACATGAAGAATTCAGATAACAATCTAAGATCTTTGAGAAAAATATCTTGTGCATGGTACACAATTTCCTTGTAATAATTAAATAAGTTCTTCATTATTTAATTTCTTTAAATGTAATACAAAGCGATAATATTTGGTGGCAACAGTCTGAATTGTGAAATAGCGCTTATCGTGAAATTGGCGCTGGATTCTCTTCTTTAAGGAGCAGATATTTTGTACACTATTTTGCCGGATAAATTCAATAATGTAATCTCTGTAATAAAAATAGTAAAAAAAAAAATGCAACATGAAGACTTCAGATAACAATCTAAGATCTTTAAGAAAAATATCATGTGCATGGTACACAATTTCCTTGTAATAATTAAATATGTTCTTCATTATTTAATTTCTTTAAATATAATACAAAGCGATAACATTTGGTGGCAACAGTCTGAATTGTGAAATAGCGCTTATCGTGAAATTGGCGCTGGAGTCTCTTCTTTAAGGAGCAAATATTTTGTACACTATTTTGCCGGATAAATTCAATAATGTAATCTCTGTAATAAAAATAGTAAAAAAAAATGCAACATGAAGACTTCAGATAACAATCTAAGATCTTTAAGAAAAATATCATGAGCATGGTACACAATTTCCTTGTAATAATTAAATAAGTTCTTCATTATTAATTTCTTTAAATATAATACAAAGCGATAACATTTGGTGGCAACAGTCTGAATTGTGAAATAGCGCTTATCGTGAAATTGGCGCTGGAGTCTCTTCTTTAAGGAGCAAATATTTTGTACACTATTTTGCCGGATAAATCCAATAATGTAATCTCTGTAATAAAAATAGTAAAAAAAAATGCAACATGAAGACTTCAGATAACAATCTAAGATCTTTAAGAAAATTATCATGAGCATGGTACACAATTTCCTTGTAATAATTAAATAAGTTCTTCATTATTAATTTCTTTAAATATATTACAAAGCGATAACATTTGGTGGCAACAGTCTGAATTGTGAAATAGCGCTTATCGTGAAATTGGCGCTGGATTCTCTTCTTTAAGGAGCAGATATTTTGTACACTATTTTGCCGGATAAATTCAATAATGTAATCTGTGTAATAAAAATAGTAAAAAAAAAAAAATGCAACATGAAGACTTCAGATAACAATCTAAAATCTTTAAGAAAAATATCATGTTCATGGTACACAATTTCCTTGTAATAATTAAATATGTTCTTCATTATTTAATTTCTTTAAATTTAATACAAAGCGATAACATTTGGTGGCAACAGTCTGAATTGTGAAATAGCGCTTATCGTGAAATTGGCGCTGGATTCTCTTCTTTAAGGAGCAAATATTTTGTACACGATTTTGACGGATAAATTCAATAATGTAATCTCTGTAATAAAAATAGTAAAAAAAAAAATGCAACATGAAGACTTCAGATAACAATCTAAGATCTTTAAGAAAAATATCATGTGCATGGTACACAATTTCCTTGTAGTAATTAAATAAGTTCTTCATTATTTAATTTCTTTAAATATAATTCAAAGCGATAACATTTGGTGGCAACAATCTGAATTGTGAAATAACGCTTATCGTGAAATTGGCGCTGGATTCTCTTCTTTAAGGAGCAAATATTTTGTACACTATTTTGCCGGATAAATTCAATAATGTAATGTCTGTAATAAAAATAGTAAAAAAAAAAATGCAACATGAAGACTTCAGATAACAATCTAAGATCTTTAAGAAAAATATCATGAGCATGGTAGACAATTTCCTTGCAATAATTAAATAAGTTCTTCATTATTAATTTCTTTAAATATAATACAAAGCGATAACATTTGGTGGCAACAGTCTGAATTGTGAAATAGCGCTTATCGTGAAATTGGCGCTGGATTCTCTTCTTTAAGGAGCAAATATTTTGTACACTATTTTGCCGGATAAATTCAATAATGTAATCTCTGTAATAAAAAGATTAAAAAAAAAATGCAACATGAAGACTTCAGATAACAATCTAAGATCTTTAAGAAAAATATCATGAGCATGGTACACAATTTCGTTGTAATAATTAAATAAGTTTTTCATTATTTAATTTCTTTAAATATAATACAAAGCGATAACATTTGGTGGCAACAGTCTGAATTGTGAAATAGCGCTTATCGTGAAATTGGCGCTGGATTCTTTTCTTTAAGGAGCAAATATTTTGTACACTATTTTGCCGGATAAATTCAATAATGTAATCTCTGTAATAAAAATAGTAAAAAAAAAATGCAACATGAAGACTTCAGATAACAATCTAAGATCTTTAAGAAAAATATCATGTGCATGGTACACAATTTCCTTGTAATAATTAAATATGTTCTTCATTATTTAATTTCTTTAAATATAATACAAAGCGATAACATTTGGTGGCAACAGTCTGAATTGTGAAATAGCGCTTATCGTGAAATTGGCGCTGGATTCTCTTCTGTAAGGAGCAAATATTTTGTACAATATTTTGCCGGATAAATTCAATAATGTAATCTCTGTAATAAAAATAGTAAAAAAAAATGCAAAATGAACACTTCAGATAACAATCTAAGATCTTTAAGAAAAATATCATGTGCATGGTACACAATTTCCTTGTAATAATTAAATATGTTCTTCATTATTTAATTTCTTTAAATATAATACAAAGCGATAACATTTGGTGGCAACAATCTGAATTGTGAAATAGCGCTTATCCTGAAATTGGCGCTGGATTCTCTTCTTTAGGGAGCAAATATTTTGTACACTATTTTGCCGGATAAATTCAATAATATAATCTCTGTAATAAAAATAGTAAAAAAAAATGCAACATGAAGACTTCAGATAACAATCTAAGATCTTTAAGAAAAATATCATGTGCATGGTACACAATTTCCTTGTAGTAATTAAATAAGTTCTTCATTATTTAATTTCTTTAAATATAATACAAAGCGATAACATTTGGTGGCAACAATCTGAATTGTGAAATAACGCTTATCTTGAAATTGGCGCTGGATTCTCTTCTTTAAGGAGCAAATATTTTGTACACTATTTTGCCGGATAAATTCAATAATGTAATGTCTGTAATAAAAATAGTAAAAAAAAAATGCAACATGAAGACTTCAGATAACAATCTAAGATCTTTAAGAAAAATATCATGAGCATGGTACACAATTTCCTTGTAATAATTAAATAAGTTCTTCATTATTTAATTTCTTTAAATATAATACAAAGCGATAACATTTGGTGGCAACTGTCTGAATTGTGAAATAGCGCTTATCGTGAAATTGGCGCTGGATTCTCTTCTTTAAGGAGCAAATATTTTGTACACTATTTTGCCGGATAAATTCAATAATGTAATCTCTGTAATAAAAATAGTAAAAAAATGCAACATGAAGACTTCTGATAACAATCTAAGATCTTTAAGAAAAATATCATGAGCATGGTACACAATTTCGTTGTAATAATTAAATAAGTTCTTCATTATTTAATTTCTTTAAATATAATACAAAGCGATAACATTTGGTGGCAATAGTCTGATTTGTGAAATAGCGCTTATCGTGAAATTGGCGCTGGATTCACTTCTTTAAGGAGCAGATATTTTGTACACTATTTTGCAGGATAAATTCAATAATGTAATCTCTGTAATAAAAATAGTAAAAAAAAATGCAACATGAAGAATTCAGATAACAATCTAAGATCTTTGAGAAAAATATCTTGTGCATGGTACACAATTTCCTTGTAATTATTAAATAAGTTCTTCATTATTTAATTTCTTTAAATATAATACAAAGCGATAAAATTTGGTGGCAACAGTCTGAATTGTGAAATAGCGCTTATCGTGAAATTGGCGCTGGATTCTCTTCTTTAAGGAGCAGATATTTTGTACACTATTTTGCCGGATAAATTCAATAATGTAATCTCTGTAATAAAAATAGTAAAAAAAAAAAAAATGCAACATGAAGACTTCAGATAACAATCTAAGATCTTTAAGAAAAATATCATGTGCATGGTACACAATTTCCTTGTAATAATTAAATATGTTCTTCATTATTTAATTTCTTTAAATATAATACAAAGCGATAACATTTGGTGGCAACAGTCTGAATTGTGAAATAGCGCTTATCGTGAAATTGGCGCTGGAGTCTCTTCTTTAAGGAGCAAATATTTTGTACACTATTTTGCCGGATAAATTCAATAATGTAATCTCTGTAATAAAAATAGTAAAAAAAAATGCAACATGAAGACTTCAGATAACAATCTAAGATCTTTAAGAAAAATATCATGAGCATGGTACACAATTTCCTTGTAATAATTAAATAAGTTCTTCATTATTTAATTTCTTTAAATATAATACAAAGCGATAACATTTGGTGGCAACAATCTGAATTGTGAAATAGCGCTTATCGTGAAATTGGCGCTGGATTCTCTTCTTTAAGGAGCAAATATTTTGTACACTATTTTGCCGGATAAATTCAATAATGTAATCTCTGAAATAAAAATAGTAAAAAAAAAATGCAACATGAAGGCTTCAGATAACAATCTAAGATCTTTGAGAAAAATATCATGTGCGTGGTACACAATTTCCTTGTAATAATTAAATAAGTTCTTCATTATTTAATTTCTTTAAATATAATACAAAGCGATAACATTTGGTGGCAACAATCTGAATTGTGAAATAGCGCTTATCGTGAAATTGGCGCTGGATTCTCTTCTTTAGGGAGCAAATATTTTGTACAATATTTTGCCGGATAAATTCAATAATGTAATCTCTGTAATAAAAATAGTAAAAAAAAATGCAACATGAAGACTTCAGATAACAATCTAAGATCTTTAAGAAAAATATCATGTGCATGGTACACAATTTCCTTGTAGTAATTAAATAAGTTCTTCATTATTTAATTTTTTTAAATATAATACAAACGATAACATTTGGTGGCAACAGTCTGAATTGTGAAATAGCGCTTATCGTGAAATTGGCCCTGGATTCTCTTCTTTAAGGAGCAAATGTTTTGTACACTATTTTGCCGGATAAATTCAATAATGTAATCTCTGTAATAAAAATAGTAAAAAAAAATGCAACATGAAGGCTTCAGATAACAATCTAAGGTTCTTTATGTAAAATATCATGTGCATGGTACACAATTTCCTTGTAGTAATTAAATAAGATCTTCATTATTTAATTTCTTTTAATATAATACAAAGCGATAACATTTGGTGGCAACAATCTGAATTGTGAAATAGCGCTTATCGTGAAATTGGCGCTGGATTCTCTTCTTTAAGGAGCAAATATTTTGTACACTATTTTGCCGGATAAATTCAATAATGTAATGTCTGATATAAAAATAGTAAAAAAAAAATGCAACATGAAGACTTCAGATAACAATCTAAGATCTTTGAGAAAAATATCATGTGCATGGTACACAATTTCCTTGTAATAATTAAATAAGTTCTTCATTATTTAATTTCTTTAAATATAATACAAAGCGATAACATTTGGTGGCAACAGTCTGAATTGTGAAATAGCGCTTATCGTGAAATTGGCGCTGGAGTCTCTTCTTTAAGGAGCAAATATTTTGTACACTATTTTGCCGGATAAATTCAATAATGTAATCTCTGTAATAAAAATAGTAAAAAAAAATGCAACATGAAGACTTCAGATAACAATCTAAGATCTTTAAGAAAAATATCATGAGCATGGTACACAATTTCCTTGTAATAATTAAATAAGTTCTTCATTATTTAATTTCTTTAAATATAATACAAAGCGATAACATTTGGTGGCAAAAATCTGAATTGTGAAATAGCGCTTATCGTGAAATTGGCGCTGGATTCTCTTCTTTAAGGAGCAAATATTTTGTACACTATTTTGCCGGATAAATTCAATAATGTAATCTCTGAAATAAAAATAGTAAAAAAAAAAATGCAACATGAAGGCTTCAGATAACAATCTAAGATCTTTGAGAAAAATATCATGTGCATGGTACACAATTTCCTTGTAATAATTAAATAAGTTCTTCATTATTTAATTTCTTTAAATATAATACAAAGCGATAACATTTGGTGGCAACAATCTGAATTGTGAAATAGCGCTTATCGTGAAATTGGCGCTGGATTCTCTTCTTTAGGGAGCAAATATTTTGTACAATATTTTGCCGGATAAATTCAATAATGTAATCTCTGTAATAAAAATAGTAAAAAAAAATGCAACATGAAGACTTCAGATAACAATCTAAGATCTTTAAGAAAAATATCATGTGCATGGTACACAATTTCCTTGTAGTAATTAAATAAGTTCTTCATTATTTAATTTTTTTAAATATAATACAAACGATAACATTTGGTGGCAACAGTCTGAATTGTGAAATAGCGCTTATCGTGAAATTGGCCCTGGATTCTCTTCTTTAAGGAGCAAATGTTTTGTACACTATTTTGCCGGATAAATTCAATAATGTAATCTCTGTAATAAAAATAGTAAAAAAAAATGCAACATGAAGACTTCAGATAACAATCTAAGATCTTTGAGAAAAATATCTTGTGCATGGTACACAATTTCCTTGTAATAATTAAATAAGTTCTTCATTATTTAATTTCTTTAAATATAATACAAAGCGATAACATTTGGTGGCAACAGTCTGAATTATGAAATAGCGCTTATCGTGAAATTGGCGCTGGATTCTCTTCTTTAAGGAGCAGATATTTTGTACACTATTTTGCCGGATAAATTCAATAATGTAATCTCTGTAATAAAAATAGTAAAAAAAAAATGCAACATGAAGACTTCAGATAACAATCTAAGATCTTTAAGAAAAATATCATGTGCATGGTACACAATTTCCTTGTAATAATTAAATATGTTCTTCATTATTTAATTTCTTTAAATATAATACAAAGCGATAACATTTGGTGGCAACAGTCTGAATTGTGAAATAGCGCTTATCGTGAAATTGGCGCTGGATTCTCTTCTGTAAGGAGCAAATATTTTGTACAATATTTTGCCGGATAAATTCAATAATGTAATCTCTGTAATAAAAATAGTAAAAAAAAATTCAAAATGAACACTTCAGATAACAATCTAAGATCTTTAAGAAAAATATCATGTGCATGATACACAATTTCCTTGTAATAATTAAATATGTTCTTCATTATTTAATTTCTTTAAATATAATACAAAGCGATAACATTTGGTGGCAACAATCTGAATTGTGAAATAGCGCTTATCCTGAAATTGGCGCTGGATTCTCTTCTTTAGGGAGCAAATATTTTGTACACTATTTTGCCGGATAAATTCAATAATATAATCTCTGTAATAAAAATAGTAAAAAAAAATGCAACATGAAGACTTCAGATAACAATCTAAGATCTTTAAGAAAAATATCATGTGCATGGTACACAATTTCCTTGTAGTAATTAAATAAGTTCTTCATTATTTAATTTCTTTAAATATAATACAAAGCGATAACATTTGGTGGCAACAATCTGAATTGTGAAATAACGCTTATCGTGAAATTGGCGCTGGATTCTCTTCTTTAAGGAGCAAATATTTTGTAAACTATTTTGCCGGATAAATTCAATAATGTAATGTCTGTAATAAAAATAGTAAAAAAAAAATGCAACATGAAGACTTCAGATAACAATCTAAGATCTTTAAGAAAAATATCATGAGCATGGTACACAATTTACTTGTAATAATTAAATAAGTTCTTCATTATTTAATTTCTTTAAATATAATACAAAGCGATAACATTTGGTGGCAACTGTCTGAATTGTGAAATAGCGCTTATCGTGAAATTGGCGCTGGATTCTCTTCTTTAAGGAGCAAATATTTTGTACACTATTTTGCCGGATAAATTCAATAATGTAAGCTCTGTAATAAAAATAGTAAAAAAAAATGCAACATGAAGACTTCAGATAACAATCTAAGATCTTTAAGAAAAATATCATGAGCATGGTACACAATTTCGTTGTAATAATTAAATAAGTTCTTCATTATTTAATTTCTTTAAATATAATACAAAGCGATAACATTTGGTGGCAATAGTCTGATTTGTTAAATAGCGCTTATCGCGAAATTGGCGCTGGATTCACTTCTTTAAGGAGCAGATATTTTGTACACTATTTTGCAGGATAAATTCAATAATGTAATCTCTGTAATAAAAATAGTAAAAAAAAAATGCAACATGAAGACTTCAGATAACAATCTAAGATCTTTAAGAAAAATATCATGTGCATGGTACACAATTTCCTTGTAATAATTAAATATGTTCTTCATTATTTAATTTCTTTAAATATAATACAAAGCGATAACAGTTGGTGGCAACAGTCTGAATTGTGAAATAGCGCTTATCTTGAAATTGGCGCTGGATTCTCTTCTTTAAGGAGCAAATATTTTGTACACTATTTTGCCGGATAAATTCAATAATGTAATCTCTGTAATAAAAATAGTAAAAAAAAATGCAACATGAAGACTTCAGATAACAATCTAAGATCTTTAAGAAAAATATCATGTGCATGGTACACAATTTCCTTGTAGTAATTAAATAAGTTCTTCATTATTTAATTTCTTTAAATATAATACAAAGCGATAACATTTGGTGGCAACAATCTGAATTGTGAAATAACACTTATCGTGAAATTGGCGCTGGATTCTCTTCTTTAAGGAGCAAATATTTTGTACAATATTTTGCCGGATAAATTCAATAATGTAATCTCTGTAATAAAAATAGTAAAAAAAAATGCAAAATGAACACTTCAGATAACAATCTAAGATCTTTAAGAAAAATATCATGTGCATGGTACACAATTTCTTTGTAATAATTAAATATGTTCTTCATTATTTAATTTCTTTAAATATAATACAAAGCGATAACATTTGGTGGCAACAATCTGAATTGTGAAATAGCGCTTATCCTGAAATTGGCGCTGGATTCTCTTCTTTAGGGAGCAAATATTTTGTACACTATTTTGCCGGATAAATTCAATAATATAATCTCTGTAATAAAAATAGTAAAAAAAAATGCAACATGAAGAATTCAGATAACAATCTAAGATCTTTGAGAAAAATATCTTGTGCATGGTACACAATTTCCTTGTAATAATTAAATAAGTTCTTCATTATTTAATTTCTTTAAATGTAATACAAAGCGATAACATTTGGTGGCAACAGTCTGAATTGTGAAATAGCGCTTATCGTGAAATTGGCGCTGGATTCTGTTCTTTAAGGAGCAGATATTTTGTACACTATTTTGCCGGATAAATTCAATAATGTAATCTCTGTAATAAAAATAGTAAAAAAAAAAATGCAACATGAAGACTTCAGATAACAATCTAAGATCTTTAAGAAAAATATCATGTGCATGGTACACAATTTCCTTGTAATAATTAAATATGTTCTTCATTATTTAATTTCTTTAAATATAATACAAAGCGATAACATTTGGTGGCAACAGTCTGAATTGTGAAATAGCGCTTATCGTGAAATTGGCGCTGGATTCTCTTCTTTAAGGAGCAAATATTTTGTAAACTATTTTGCCGGATAAATTCAATAATGTAATGTCTGTAATAAAAATAGTAAAAAAAAAATGCAACATGAAGACTTCAGATAACAATCTAAGATCTTTAAGAAAAATATCATGAGCATGGTACACAATTTACTTGTAATAATTAAATAAGTTCTTCATTATTTAATTTCTTTAAATATAATACAAAGCGATAACATTTGGTGGCAACTGTCTGAATTGTGAAATAGCGCTTATCGTGAAATTGGCGCTGGATTCTCTTCTTTAAGGAGCAAATATTTTGTACACTATTTTGCCGGATAAATTCAATAATGTAATCTCTGTAATAAAAATAGTAAAAAAAAAATGCAACATGAAGACTTCAGATAACAATCTAAGATCTTTAAGAAAAATATCATGAGCATGGTACACAATTTCGTTGTAATAATTAAATAAGTTCTTCATTATTTAATTTCTTTAAATATAATACAAAGCGATAACATTTGGTGGCAATAGTCTGATTTGTTAAATAGCGCTTATCGCGAAATTGGCGCTGGATTCACTTCTTTAAGGAGCAGATATTTTGTACACTATTTTGCAGGATAAATTCAATAATGTAATCTCTGTAATAAAAATAGTAAAAAAAAAATGCAACATGAAGACTTCAGATAACAATCTAAGATCTTTAAGAAAAATATCATGTGCATGGTACACAATTTCCTTGTAATAATTAAATATGTTCTTCATTATTTAATTTCTTTAAATATAATACAAAGCGATAACAGTTGGTGGCAACAGTCTGAATTGTGAAATAGCGCTTATCTTGAAATTGGCGCTGGATTCTCTTCTTTAAGGAGCAAATATTTTGTACACTATTTTGCCGGATAAATTCAATAATGTAATCTCTGTAATAAAAATAGTAAAAAAAAATGCAACATGAAGACTTCAGATAACAATCTAAGATCTTTAAGAAAAATATCATGTGCATGGTACACAATTTCCTTGTAGTAATTAAATAAGTTCTTCATTATTTAATTTCTTTAAATATAATACAAAGCGATAACATTTGGTGGCAACAATCTGAATTGTGAAATAACACTTATCGTGAAATTGGCGCTGGATTCTCTTCTTTAAGGAGCAAATATTTTGTACAATATTTTGCCGGATAAATTCAATAATGTAATCTCTGTAATAAAAATAGTAAAAAAAAATGCAAAATGAACACTTCAGATAACAATCTAAGATCTTTAAGAAAAATATCATGTGCATGGTACACAATTTCTTTGTAATAATTAAATATGTTCTTCATTATTTAATTTCTTTAAATATAATACAAAGCGATAACATTTGGTGGCAACAATCTGAATTGTGAAATAGCGCTTATCCTGAAATTGGCGCTGGATTCTCTTCTTTAGGGAGCAAATATTTTGTACACTATTTTGCCGGATAAATTCAATAATATAATCTCTGTAATAAAAATAGTAAAAAAAAATGCAACATGAAGAATTCAGATAACAATCTAAGATCTTTGAGAAAAATATCTTGTGCATGGTACACAATTTCCTTGTAATAATTAAATAAGTTCTTCATTATTTAATTTCTTTAAATGTAATACAAAGCGATAACATTTGGTGGCAACAGTCTGAATTGTGAAATAGCGCTTATCGTGAAATTGGCGCTGGATTCTCTTCTTTAAGGAGCAGATATTTTGTACACTATTTTGCCGGATAAATTCAATAATGTAATCTCTGTAATAAAAATAGTAAAAAAAAAAAAATGCAACATGAAGACTTCAGATAACAATCTAAGATCTTTAAGAAAAATATCATGTGCATGGTACACAATTTCCTTGTAATAATTAAATATGTTCTTCATTATTTAATTTCTTTAAATATAATACAAAGCGATAACATTTGGTGGCAACAGTCTGAATTGTGAAATAGCGCTTATCGTGAAATTGGCGCTGGAGTCTCTTCTTTAAGGAGCAAATATTTTGTACACTATTTTGCCGGATAAATTCAATAATGTAATCTCTGTAATAAAAATAGTAAAAAAAAATGCAACATGAAGACTTCAGATAACAATCTAAGATCTTTAAGAAAAATATCATGAGCATGGTACACAATTTCCTTGTAATAATTAAATAAGTTCTTCATTATTAATTTCTTTAAATATAATACAAAGCGATAACATTTGGTGGCAACAGTCTGAATTGTGAAATAGCGCTTATCGTGAAATTGGCGCTGGAGTCTCTTCTTTAAGGAGCAAATATTTTGTACACTATTTTGCCGGATAAATCCAATAATGTAATCTCTCTAATAAAAATAGTAAAAAAAAATGCAACATGAAGACTTCAGATAACAATCTAAGATCTTTAAGAAAATTATCATGAGCATGGTACACAATTTCGTTGTAATAATTAAATAAGTTCTTCATTATTTAATTTCTTTAAATATAATACAAAGCGATAACATTTGGTGGCAACAATCTGAATTGTGAAATAACGCTTATCGTGAAATTGGCGCTGGATTCTCTTCTTTAAGGAGCAAATATTTTGTACACTATTTTGCCGGGTAAATTCAATAATGTAATGTCTGTAATAAAAATAGTAAAAAAAATGCAACATGAAGACTTCAGATAACAATCTAAGATCTTTAAGAAAAATATCATGTGCATGGTACACAATTTCCTTGTAGTAATTAAATAAGTTCTTCATTATTTAATTTCTTTAAATATAATACAAAGCGATAACATTTGGTGGCAACAATCTGAATTGTGAAATAACACTTATCGTGAAATTGGCGCTGGATTCTCTTCTTTAGGGAGCAAATATTTTGTACACTATTTTGCCGGATAAATTCAATAATATAATCTCTGTAATAAAAATAGTAAAAAAAAATGCAACATGAAGACTTCAGATAACAATCTAAGATCTTTAAGAAAATTATCATGAGCATGGTACACAATTTCGTTGTAATAATTAAATAAGTTCTTCATTATTTAATTTCTTTAAATATAATACAAAGCGATAACATTTGGTGGCAACAATCTGAATTGTGAAATAACGCTTATCGTGAAATTGGCGCTGGATTCTCTTCTTTAAGGAGCAAATATTTTGTACACTATTTTGCCGGGTAAATTCAATAATGTAATGTCTGTAATAAAAATAGTAAAAAAAATGCAACATGAGGACTTCAGATAACAATCTAAGAACTTTAAGAAAAATATCATGAGCATGGTACACAATTTCCTTGTAATAATTAAATAAGTTATTCATTATTTAATTTCTTTAAATATAATACAAAGCGATAACATTTGGTGGCAACAGTCTGAATTGTGAAATAGCGCTTATCGTGAAATTGGCGCTGGATTCTCTTCTTTAAGGAGCAGATATTTTGTACACTATTTTGCCGGATAAATTCAATAATGTAATCTGTGTAATAAAAATAGTAAAAAAAAAAAATGCAACATGAAGACTTCAGATAACAATCTAAAATCTTTAAGAAAAATATCATGTTCATGGTACACAATTTCCTTGTAATAATTAAATATGTTCTTCATTATTTAATTTCTTTAAATATAATACAAAGCGATAACATTTGGTGGCAACAGTCTGAATTGTGAAATAGCGCTTATCGTGAAATTGGCGCTGGATTCTCTTCTTTAAGGAGCAAATATTTTGTACACGATTTTGACGGATAAATTCAATAATGTAATCTCTGTAATAAAAATAGTAAAAAAAAAATGCAACATGAAGACTTCAGATAACAATCTAAGATCTTTAAGAAAAATATCATGTGCATGGTACACAATTTCCTTGTAGTAATTAAATAAGTTCTTCATTATTTAATTTCTTTAAATATAATACAAAGCGATAACATTTGGTGGCAACAATCTGAATTGTGAAATAACGCTTATCGTGAAATTGGCGCTGGATTCTCTTCTTTAAGGAGCAAATATTTTGTACACTATTTTGCCGGATAAATTCAATAATGTAATGTCTGTAATAAAAATAGTAAAAAAAAAATGCAACATGAAGACTTCAGATAACAATCTAAGATCTTTAAGAAAAATATCATGAGCATGGTAGACAATTTCCTTGCAATAATTAAATAAGTTCTTCATTATTAATTTCTTTAAATATAATACAAAGCGATAACATTTGGTGGCAACAGTCTGAATTGTGAAATAGCGCTTATCGTGAAATTGGCGCTGGATTCTCTTCTTTAAGGAGCAAATATTTTGTACACTATTTTGCCGGATAAATTCAATAATGTAATCTCTGTAATAAAAAGATTAAAAAAAAAATGCAACATGAAGACTTCAGATAACAATCTAAGATCTTTAAGAAAAATATCATGAGCATGGTACACAATTTCGTTGTAATAATTAAATAAGTTTTTCATTATTTAATTTCTTTAAATATAATACAAAGCGATAACATTTGGTGGCAACAGTCTGAATTGTGAAATAGCGCTTATCGTGAAATTGGCGCTGGATTCTTTTCTTTAAGGAGCAAATATTTTGTACACTATTTTGCCGGATAAATTCAATAATGTAATCTCTGTAATAAAAATAGTAAAAAAAAATGCAACATGAAGACTTCAGATAACAATCTAAGATCTTTAAGAAAAATATCATGTGCATGGTACACAATTTCCTTGTAATAATTAAATATGTTCTTCATTATTTAATTTCTTTAAATGTAATACAAAGCGATAACATTTGGTGGCAACAATCTGAATTGTGAAATAGCGCTTATCCTGAAATTGGCGCTGGATTCTCTTCTTTAGGGAGCAAATATTTTGTACACTATTTTGCCGGATAAATTCAATAATATAATCTCTGTAATAAAAATAGTAAAAAAAATGCAACATGAAGACTTCAGATAACAATCTAAGATCTTTAAGAAAAATATCATGTGCATGGTACACAATTTCCTTGTAGTAATTAAATAAGTTCTTCATTATTTAATTTCTTTAAATATAATACAAAGCGATAACATTTGGTGGCAACAATCTGAATTGTGAAATAGCGCTTATCTTGAAATTGGCGCTGGATTCTCTTCTTTAAGGAGCAAATATTTTGTACACTATTTTGCCGGATAAATTCAATAATGTAATGTCTGTAATAAAAATAGTAAAAAAAAAATGCAACATGAAGACTTCAGATAACAATCTAAGATCTTTAAGAAAAATATCATGAGCATGGTACACAATTTCCTTGTAATAATTAAATAAGTTCTTCATTATTTAATTTCTTTAAATATAATACAAAGCGATAACATTTGGTGGCAACTGTCTGAATTGTGAAATAGCGCTTATCGTGAAATTGGCGCTGGATTCTCTTCTTTAAGGAGCAAATATTTTGTACACTATTTTGCCGGATAAATTCAATAATGTAATCTCTGTAATAAAAATAGTAAAAAAATGCAACATGAAGACTTCTGATAACAATCTAAGATCTTTAAGAAAAATATCATGAGCATGGTACACAATTTCGTTGTAATAATTAAATAAGTTCTTCATTATTTAATTTCTTTAAATATAATACAAAGCGATAACATTTGGTGGCAATAGTCTGATTTGTGAAATAGCGCTTATCGTGAAATTGGCGCTGGATTCACTTCTTTAAGGAGCAGATATTTTGTACACTATTTTGCAGGATAAATTCAATAATGTAATCTCTGTAATAAAAATAGTAAAAAAAAATGCAACATGAAGACTTCAGATAACAATCTAAGATCTTTAAGAAAAATATCATGTGCATGGTACACAATTTCCTTGTAATAATTAAATATGTTCTTCATTATTTAATTTCTTTAAATACAATACAAAGCGATAACATTTGGTGGCAACAGTCTGAATTGTGAAATAGCGCTTATCGTGAAATTGGCGCTGGAGTCTCTTCTTTAAGGAGCAAATATTTTGTACACTATTTTGCCGGATAAATTCAATAATGTAATCTCTGTAATAAAAATAGTAAAAAAAAATGCAACATGAAGACTTCAGATAACAATCTAAGATCTTTAAGAAAAATATCATGAGCATGGTACACAATTTCCTTGTAATAATTAAATAAGTTCTTCATTATTTAATTTCTTTAAATATAATACAAAGCGATAACATTTGGTGGCAACAATCTGAATTGTGAAATAGCGCTTATCGTGAAATTGGCGCTGGATTCTCTTCTTTAAGGAGCAAATATTTTGTACACTATTTTGCCGGATAAATTCAATAATGTAATCTGTGTAATAAAAATAGTAAAAAAAAAAAATGCAACATGAAGACTTCAGATAACAATCTAAAATCTTTAAGAAAAATATCATGTTCATGGTACACAATTTCCTTGTAATAATTAAATATGTTCTTCATTATTTAATTTCTTTAAATATAATACAAAGCGATAACATTTGGTGGCAACAGTCTGAATTGTGAAATAGCGCTTATCGTGAAATTGGCGCTGGATTCTCTTCTTTAAGGAGCAAATATTTTGTACACGATTTTGACGGATAAATTCAATAATGTAATCTCTGTAATAAAAATAGTAAAAAAAAAATGCAACATGAAGACTTCAGATAACAATCTAAGATCTTTAAGAAAAATATCATGTGCATGGTACACAATTTCCTTGTAGTAATTAAATAAGTTCTTCATTATTTAATTTCTTTAAATATAATACAAAGCGATAACATTTGGTGGCAACAATCTGAATTGTGAAATAACGCTTATCGTGAAATTGGCGCTGGATTCTCTTCTTTAAGGAGCAAATATTTTGTACACTATTTTGCCGGATAAATTCAATAATGTAATGTCTGTAATAAAAATAGTAAAAAAAAAATGCAACATGAAGACTTCAGATAACAATCTAAGATCTTTAAGAAAAATATCATGAGCATGGTAGACAATTTCCTTGCAATAATTAAATAAGTTCTTCATTATTAATTTCTTTAAATATAATACAAAGCGATAACATTTGGTGGCAACAGTCTGAATTGTGAAATAGCGCTTATCGTGAAATTGGCGCTGGATTCTCTTCTTTAAGGAGCAAATATTTTGTACACTATTTTGCCGGATAAATTCAATAATGTAATCTCTGTAATAAAAAGATTAAAAAAAAAATGCAACATGAAGACTTCAGATAACAATCTAAGATCTTTAAGAAAAATATCATGAGCATGGTACACAATTTCGTTGTAATAATTAAATAAGTTTTTCATTATTTAATTTCTTTAAATATAATACAAAGCGATAACATTTGGTGGCAACAGTCTGAATTGTGAAATAGCGCTTATCGTGAAATTGGCGCTGGATTCTTTTCTTTAAGGAGCAAATATTTTGTACACTATTTTGCCGGATAAATTCAATAATGTAATCTCTGTAATAAAAATAGTAAAAAAAAATGCAACATGAAGACTTCAGATAACAATCTAAGATCTTTAAGAAAAATATCATGTGCATGGTACACAATTTCCTTGTAATAATTAAATATGTTCTTCATTATTTAATTTCTTTAAATGTAATACAAAGCGATAACATTTGGTGGCAACAATCTGAATTGTGAAATAGCGCTTATCCTGAAATTGGCGCTGGATTCTCTTCTTTAGGGAGCAAATATTTTGTACACTATTTTGCCGGATAAATTCAATAATATAATCTCTGTAATAAAAATAGTAAAAAAAATGCAACATGAAGACTTCAGATAACAATCTAAGATCTTTAAGAAAAATATCATGTGCATGGTACACAATTTCCTTGTAGTAATTAAATAAGTTCTTCATTATTTAATTTCTTTAAATATAATACAAAGCGATAACATTTGGTGGCAACAATCTGAATTGTGAAATAGCGCTTATCTTGAAATTGGCGCTGGATTCTCTTCTTTAAGGAGCAAATATTTTGTACACTATTTTGCCGGATAAATTCAATAATGTAATGTCTGTAATAAAAATAGTAAAAAAAAAATGCAACATGAAGACTTCAGATAACAATCTAAGATCTTTAAGAAAAATATCATGAGCATGGTACACAATTTCCTTGTAATAATTAAATAAGTTCTTCATTATTTAATTTCTTTAAATATAATACAAAGCGATAACATTTGGTGGCAACTGTCTGAATTGTGAAATAGCGCTTATCGTGAAATTGGCGCTGGATTCTCTTCTTTAAGGAGCAAATATTTTGTACACTATTTTGCCGGATAAATTCAATAATGTAATCTCTGTAATAAAAATAGTAAAAAAATGCAACATGAAGACTTCTGATAACAATCTAAGATCTTTAAGAAAAATATCATGAGCATGGTACACAATTTCGTTGTAATAATTAAATAAGTTCTTCATTATTTAATTTCTTTAAATATAATACAAAGCGATAACATTTGGTGGCAATAGTCTGATTTGTGAAATAGCGCTTATCGTGAAATTGGCGCTGGATTCACTTCTTTAAGGAGCAGATATTTTGTACACTATTTTGCAGGATAAATTCAATAATGTAATCTCTGTAATAAAAATAGTAAAAAAAAATGCAACATGAAGACTTCAGATAACAATCTAAGATCTTTAAGAAAAATATCATGTGCATGGTACACAATTTCCTTGTAATAATTAAATATGTTCTTCATTATTTAATTTCTTTAAATACAATACAAAGCGATAACATTTGGTGGCAACAGTCTGAATTGTGAAATAGCGCTTATCGTGAAATTGGCGCTGGAGTCTCTTCTTTAAGGAGCAAATATTTTGTACACTATTTTGCCGGATAAATTCAATAATGTAATCTCTGTAATAAAAATAGTAAAAAAAAATGCAACATGAAGACTTCAGATAACAATCTAAGATCTTTAAGAAAAATATCATGAGCATGGTACACAATTTCCTTGTAATAATTAAATAAGTTCTTCATTATTTAATTTCTTTAAATATAATACAAAGCGATAACATTTGGTGGCAACAATCTGAATTGTGAAATAGCGCTTATCGTGAAATTGGCGCTGGATTCTCTTCTTTAAGGAGCAAATATTTTGTACACTATTTTGCCGGATAAATTCAATAATGTAATCTCTGAAATAAAAATAGTAAAAAAAAAATGCAACATGAAGGCTTCAGATAACAATCTAAGATCTTTGAGAAAAATATCATGTGCATGGTACACAATTTCCTTGTAATAATTAAATAAGTTCTTCATTATTTAATTTCTTTAAATATAATACAAAGCGATAACATTTGGTGGCAACAATCTGAATTGTGAAATAGCGCTTATCGTGAAATTGGCGCTGGATTCTCTTCTTTAGGGAGCAAATATTTTGTACAATATTTTGCCGGATAAATTCAATAATGTAATCTCTGTAATAAAAATAGTAAAAAAAAATGCAACATGAAGACTTCAGATAACAATCTAAGATCTTTAAGAAAAATATCATGTGCATGGTACACAATTTCCTTGTAGTAATTAAATAAGTTCTTCATTATTTAATTTTTTTAAATATAATACAAACGATAACATTTGGTGGCAACAGTCTGAATTGTGAAATAGCGCTTATCGTGAAATTGGCCCTGGATTCTCTTCTTTAAGGAGCAAATGTTTTGTACACTATTTTGCCGGATAAATTCAATAATGTAATCTCTGTAATAAAAATAGTAAAAAAAAATGCAACATGAAGGCTTCAGATAACAATCTAAGGTTCTTTATGTAAAATATCATGTGCATGGTACACAATTTCCTTGTAGTAATTAAATAAGTTCTTCATTATTTAATTTCTTTTAATATAATACAAAGCGATAACATTTGGTGGCAACAATCTGAATTGTGAAATAGCGCTTATCGTGAAATTGGCGCTGGATTCTTTTCTTTAAGGAGCAAATATTTTGTACACTATTTTGCCGGATAAATTCAATAATGTAATCTCTGTAATAAAAATAGTAAAAAAAAATGCAACATGAAGACTTCAGATAACAATCTAAGATCTTTAAGAAAAATATCATGTGCATGGTACACAATTTCCTTGTAATAATTAAATATGTTCTTCATTATTTAATTTCTTTAAATGTAATACAAAGCGATAACATTTGGTGGCAACAATCTGAATTGTGAAATAGCGCTTATCCTGAAATTGGCGCTGGATTCTCTTCTTTAGGGAGCAAATATTTTGTACACTATTTTGCCGGATAAATTCAATAATATAATCTCTGTAATAAAAATAGTAAAAAAAATGCAACATGAAGACTTCAGATAACAATCTAAGATCTTTAAGAAAAATATCATGTGCATGGTACACAATTTCCTTGTAGTAATTAAATAAGTTCTTCATTATTTAATTTCTTTAAATATAATACAAAGCGATAACATTTGGTGGCAACAATCTGAATTGTGAAATAGCGCTTATCTTGAAATTGGCGCTGGATTCTCTTCTTTAAGGAGCAAATATTTTGTACACTATTTTGCCGGATAAATTCAATAATGTAATGTCTGTAATAAAAATAGTAAAAAAAAATGCAACATGAAGACTTCAGATAACAATCTAAGATCTTTAAGAAAAATATCATGAGCATGGTACACAATTTCCTTGTAATAATTAAATAAGTTCTTCATTATTTAATTTCTTTAAATATAATACAAAGCGATAACATTTGGTGGCAACTGTCTGAATTGTGAAATAGCGCTTATCGTGAAATTGGCGCTGGATTCTCTTCTTTAAGGAGCAAATATTTTGTACACTATTTTGCCGGATAAATTCAATAATGTAATCTCTGTAATAAAAATAGTAAAAAAATGCAACATGAAGACTTCTGATAACAATCTAAGATCTTTAAGAAAAATATCATGAGCATGGTACACAATTTCGTTGTAATAATTAAATAAGTTCTTCATTATTTAATTTCTTTAAATATAATACAAAGCGATAACATTTGGTGGCAATAGTCTGATTTGTGAAATAGCGCTTATCGTGAAATTGGCGCTGGATTCACTTCTTTAAGGAGCAGATATTTTGTACACTATTTTGCAGGATAAATTCAATAATGTAATCTCTGTAATAAAAATAGTAAAAAAAAATGCAACATGAAGAATTCAGATAACAATCTAAGATCTTTGAGAAAAATATCTTGTGCATGGTACACAATTTCCTTGTAATAATTAAATAAGTTCTTCATTATTTAATTTCTTTAAATATAATACAAAGCGATAAAATTTGGTGGCAACAGTCTGAATTGTGAAATAGCGCTTATCGTGAAATTGGCGCTGGATTCTCTTCTTTAAAGAGCAGATATTTTGTACACTATTTTGCCGGATAAATTCAATAATGTAATCTCTGTAATAAAAATAGTAAAAAAAAAAAAAAATGCAACATGAAGACTTCAGATAACAATCTAAGATCTTTAAGAAAAATATCATGTGCATGGTACACAATTTCCTTGTAATAATTAAATATGTTCTTCATTATTTAATTTCTTTAAATACAATACAAAGCGATAACATTTGGTGGCAACAGTCTGAATTGTGAAATAGCGCTTATCGTGAAATTGGCGCTGGAGTCTCTTCTTTAAGGAGCAAATATTTTGTACACTATTTTGCCGGATAAATTCAATAATGTAATCTCTGTAATAAAAATAGTAAAAAAAAAATGCAACATGAAGACTTCAGATAACAATCTAAGATCTTTAAGAAAAATATCATGAGCATGGTACACAATTTCCTTGTAATAATTAAATAAGTTCTTCATTATTTAATTTCTTTAAATATAATACAAAGCGATAACATTTGGTGGCAACAATCTGAATTGTGAAATAGCGCTTATCGTGAAATTGGCGCTGGATTCTCTTCTTTAAGGAGCAAATATTTTGTACACTATTTTGCCGGATAAATTCAATAATGTAATCTCTGAAATAAAAATAGTAAAAAAAAAATGCAACATGAAGGCTTCAGATAACAATCTAAGATCTTTGAGAAAAATATCATGTGCATGGTACACAATTTCCTTGTAATAATTAAATAAGTTCTTCATTATTTAATTTCTTTAAATATAATACAAAGCGATAACATTTGGTGGCAACAATCTGAATTGTGAAATAGCGCTTATCGTGAAATTGGCGCTGGATTCTCTTCTTTAGGGAGCAAATATTTTGTACAATATTTTGCCGGATAAATTCAATAATGTAATCTCTGTAATAAAAATAGTAAAAAAAAATGCAACATGAAGACTTCAGATAACAATCTAAGATCTTTAAGAAAAATATCATGTGCATGGTACACAATTTCCTTGTAGTAATTAAATAAGTTCTTCATTATTTAATTTTTTTAAATATAATACAAACGATAACATTTGGTGGCAACAGTCTGAATTGTGAAATAGCGCTTATCGTGAAATTGGCCCTGGATTCTCTTCTTTAAGGAGCAAATGTTTTGTACACTATTTTGCCGGATAAATTCAATAATGTAATCTCTGTAATAAAAATAGTAAAAAAAAATGCAACATGAAGGCTTCAGATAACAATCTAAGGTTCTTTATGTAAAATATCATGTGCATGGTACACAATTTCCTTGTAGTAATTAAATAAGTTCTTCATTATTTAATTTCTTTTAATATAATACAAAGCGATAACATTTGGTGGCAACAATCTGAATTGTGAAATAGCGCTTATCGTGAAATTGGCGCTGGATTCTCTTCTTTAAGGAGCAAATATTTTGTACACTATTTTGCCGGATAAATTCAATAATGTAATGTCTGATATAAAAATAGTAAAAAAAAAAATGCAACATGAAGACTTCAGATAACAATCTAAGATCTTTGAGAAAAATATCATGTGCATGGTACACAATTTCCTTGTAATAATTAAATAAGTTCTTCATTTTTTAATTTCTTTAAATATAATACAAAGCGATAACATTTGGTGGCAACAATCTGAATTGTGAAATAGCGCTTATCGTGAAATTGGCGCTGGATTCTCTTCTTTAAGGAGCAAATATTTTGTACACTATTTTGCCGGATAAATTCAATAATGTAATCTCTGAAATAAAAATAGTAAAAAAAAAATGCAACATGAAGGCTTCAGATAACAATCTAAGATCTTTGAGAAAAATATCATGTGCATGGTACACAATTTCCTTGTAATAATTAAATAAGTTCTTCATTATTTAATTTCTTTAAATATAATACAAAGCGATAACATTTGGTGGCAACAATCTGAATTGTGAAATAGCGCTTATCGTGAAATTGGCGCTGGATTCTCTTCTTTAGGGAGCAAATATTTTGTACAATATTTTGCCGGATAAATTCAATAATGTAATCTCTGTAATAAAAATAGTAAAAAAAAATGCAACATGAAGACTTCAGATAACAATCTAAGATCTTTAAGAAAAATATCATGTGCATGGTACACAATTTCCTTGTAGTAATTAAATAAGTTCTTCATTATTTAATTTTTTTAAATATAATACAAACGATAACATTTGGTGGCAACAGTCTGAATTGTGAAATAGCGCTTATCGTAAAATTGGCCCTTGATTCTCTTCTTTAAGGAGCAAATGTTCTGTACACTATTTTGCCGGATAAATTCAATAATGTAATCTCTGTAATAAAAATAGTAAAAAAAAATGCAACATGAAGGCTTCAGATAACAATCTAAGATCTTTAAGAAAAATATCATGTGCATGGTACACAGTTTCGTTGTAATAATTAAATAAGTTCTTCATTATTTAAATTCTTTATATATAATACAAAGCGATAACATTTGGTGGCAACAATCTGAATTGTGAAATAGCGCTTATCGTGAAATTGGCGCTGGATTCTCTTCTTTAAGGAACAACTATTTTGTACACTATTTTGCCGGATAAATTCAATAATGTAATCTCTGTAATAAAAAGAGTAAAAAAAAAAATGCAACATGAAGACTTCAGATAACAATCTAAGGTTCTTTATGTAAAATATCATGTGCATGGTACACA
The DNA here is from genome assembly GCF_044657685.1 of Stegodyphus dumicola. Taxonomy (NCBI): domain Eukaryota; kingdom Metazoa; phylum Arthropoda; class Arachnida; order Araneae; family Eresidae; genus Stegodyphus; species Stegodyphus dumicola. Next base: position 138,410,314 of record NC_140769.1, read on the forward strand.
ATTTCCTTGTAGTAATTAAATAAGTTCTTCATTATTTAATTTCTTTTAATATAATACAAAGCGATAACATTTGGTGGCAACAATCTGAATTGTGAAATAGCGCTTATCGTGAAATTGGCGCTGGATTCTCTTCTTTAAGGAGCAAATATTTTGTACACTATTTTGCCGGATAAATTCAATAATGTAATGTCTGATATAAAAATAGTAAAAAAAAAAATGCAACATGAAGACTTCAGATAACAATCTAAGATCTTTGAGAAAAATATCATGTGCATGGTACAAAATTTCCTTGTAATAATTAAATAAGTTCTTCATTATTTAATTTCTTTAAATATAATACAAAGCGAAAACATTTGGTGGCAACAATCTGAATTGTGAAATAGCGCTTATCGTGAAATTGGCGCTGGATTCTCTTCTTTAAGGAGCAAATATTTTGTACACTATTTTGCCGGATAAATTCAATAATGTAATCTCTGTAATAAAATGATTAAAAAAAAATTCAACATGAAGATTTCAGATAACAATCTAAGATCTTTAAGAAAAATATCATGAGCATGGTACACAATTTCGTTGTAATAATTAAATAAGTTCTTCATTATTTAATTTCTTTAAATATAATACAAAGCGATAACATTTGGTGGCAACAATCTGAATTGTGAAATAACGCTTATCGTGAAATTGGCGCTGGATTCTCTTCTTTAAGGAGCAAATATTTTGTACACTATTTTGCCGGGTAAATTCAATAATGTAATGTCTGTAATAAAAATACTTAAAAAAATGCAACATGAGGACTTCAGATAACAATCTAAGAACTTTAAGAAAAATATCATGAGCATGGTAGACAATTTCCTTGCAATAATTAAATAAGTTCTTCATTATTAATTTCTTTAAATATAATACAAAGCGATAACATTTGGTGGCAACAGTCTGAATTGTGAAATAGCGCTTATCGTGAAATTGGCGCTGGATTCTCTTCTTTAAGGAGCAAATATTTTGTACACTATTTTGCCGGATAAATTCAATAATGTAATCTCTGTAATAAAAAGATTAAAAAAAAATGCAACATGAAGACTTCAGATAACAATCTAAGATCTTTAAGAAAAATATCATGAGCATGGTACACAATTTCGTTGTAATAATTAAATAAAATCTTCATTATTTAATTTCTTTAAATATAATACAAAGCGATAACATTTGGTGGCAACAGTCTGAATTGTGAAATAGCGCTTATCGTGAAATTGGCGCTGGATTCTCTTCTTTAAGGAGCAAATATTTTGTACACTATTTTGCCGGATAAATTCAATAATGTAATCTCTGTAATAAAAATAGTAAAAAAAAATGCAACATGAAGACTTCAGATAACGATCTAAGATCTTTAAGAAAAATATCATGTGCATGGTACACAATTTCCTTGTAATAATTAAATATGTTCTTCATTATTTAATTTCTTTAAATATAATACAAAGCGATAACATTTGGTGGCAACAGTCTGAATTGTGAAATAGCGCTTATCGTGAAATTGGCGCTGGATTCTCTTCTGTAAGGAGCAAATATTTTGTACAATATTTTGCCGGATAAATTCAATAATGTAATCTCTGTAATAAAAATAGTAAAAAAAAATGCAACATGAAGACTTCAGATAACAATCTAAGATCTTTAAGAAAAATATCATGTGCATGGTACACAATTTCCTTGTAGTAATTAAATAAGTTCTTCATTATTTAATTTCTTTAAATATAATACAAAGCGATAACATTTGGTGGCAACAATCTGAATTCTGAAATAGCGCTTATCGTGAAATTGGCGCTGGATTGTCTTCTTTAAGGAGCAAATATTTTGTACACTATTTTGCCGGATAAATTCAATAATATAATCTCTGTAATAAAAATAGTAAAAAAAAATGCAACGTGAAGAATTCAGATAACAATCTAAGATCTTTGAGAAAAATATCTTGTGCATGGTACACAATTTCCTTGTAATAATTAAATAAGTTCTTCATTATTTAATTTCTTTAAATATAATACAAAGCGATAACATTTGGTGGCAACAGTCTGAATTATGAAATAGCGCTTATCGTGAAATTGGCGCTGGATTCTCTTCTTTAAGGAGCAGATATTTTGTACACTATTTTGCCGGATAAATTCAATAATGTAATCTCTGTAATAAAAATAGTAAAAAAAAAATGCAACATGAAGACTTCAGATAACAATCTAAGATCTTTAAGAAAAATATCATGTGCATGGTACACAATTTCCTTGTAATAATTAAATATGTTCTTCATTATTTAATTTCTTTAAATATAATACAAAGCGATAACATTTGGTGGCAACAGTCTGAATTGTGAAATAGCGCTTATCGTGAAATTGGCGCTGGAGTCTCTTCTTTAAGGAGCAAATATTTTGAACACTATTTTGCCGGATAAATTCAATAATGTAATCTCTGTAATAAAAATAGTAAAAAAAAATGCAACATGAAGACTTCAGATAACAATCTAAGATCTTTAAGAAAAATATCATGTGCATGGTACACAATTTCCTTGTAATAATTAAATATGTTCTTCATTATTTAATTTCTTTAAATATAATACAAAGCGATAACATTTGGTGGCAACAGTCTGAATTGTGAAATAGCGCTTATCTTGAAATTGGCGCTGGATTCTCTTCTTTAAGGAGCAAATATTTTGTACACTATTTTGCCGGATAAATTCAATAATGTAATCTCTGTAATAAAAATAGTAAAAAAAAATGCAACATGAAGACTTCAGATAACAATCTAAGATCTTTAAGAAAAATATCATGTGCATGGTACACAATTTCCTTGTAGTAATTAAATAAGTTCTTCATTATTTAAATTCTTTAAATATAATACAAAGCGATAACATTTGGTGGCAACAATTTGAATTGTGAAATAGCGCTTATCCTGAAATTGGCGCTGGATTCTCTTCTTTAAGGAGCAAATATTTTGTACACTATTTTGCCGGATAAATTAAAAATAGTAAAAAAAAATGCAACATGAAGACTTCAGATAACAATCTAAGATCTTTAAGAAAAATATCATGTGCATGGTACACAATTTCCTTGTAGTAATTAAATAAGTTCTTCATTATTTAAATTCTTTAAATATAATACAAAGCGATAACATTTGGTGGCAACAATCTGAATTGTGAAATAGCGCTTATCTTGAAATTGGCGCTGGATTCTCTTCTTTAAGGAGCAAATATTTTGTACACTATTTTGCCGGATAAATTCAATAATGTAATGTCTGTAATAAAAATAGTAAAAAAAAAATGCAACATGAAGACTTCAGATAACAATCTAAGATCTTTAAGAAAAATATCATGAGCATGGTACACAATTTCCTTGTAATAATTAAATAAGTTCTTCATTATTTAATTTCTTTAAATATAATACAAAGCGATAACATTTGGTGGCAACTGTCTGAATTGTGAAATAGCGCTTATCGTGAAATTGGCGCTGGATTCTCTTCTTTAAGGAGCAAATATTTTGTACACTATTTTGCCGGATAAATTCAATAATGTAATCTCTGTAATAAAAATAGTAAAAAAATGCAACATGAAGACTTCTGATAACAATCTAAGATCTTTAAGAAAAATATCATGAGCATGGTACACAATTTCGTTGTAATAATTAAATAAGTTCTTCATTATTTAATTTCTTTAAATATAATACAAAGCGATAACATTTGGTGGCAATAGTCTGATTTGTGAAATAGCGCTTATCGTGAAATTGGCGCTGGATTCACTTCTTTAAGGAGCAGATATTTTGTACACTATTTTGCAGGATAAATTCAATAATGTAATCTCTGTAATAAAAATAGTAAAAAAAAATGCAACATGAAGAATTCAGATAACAATCTAAGATCTTTGAGAAAAATATCTTGTGCATGGTACACAATTTCCTTGTAATAATTAAATAAGTTCTTCATTATTTAATTTCTTTAAATATAATACAAAGCGATAAAATTTGGTGGCAACAGTCTGAATTGTGAAATAGCGCTTATCGTGAAATTGGCGCTGGATTCTCTTCTTTAAAGAGCAGATATTTTGTACACTATTTTGCCGGATAAATTCAATAATGTAATCTCTGTAATAAAAATAGTAAAAAAAAAAAAAAAATGCAACATGAAGACTTCAGATAACAATCTAAGATCTTTAAGAAAAATATCATGTGCATGGTACACAATTTCCTTGTAATAATTAAATATGTTCTTCATTATTTAATTTCTTTAAATACAATACAAAGCGATAACATTTGGTGGCAACAGTCTGAATTGTGAAATAGCGCTTATCGTGAAATTGGCGCTGGAGTCTCTTCTTTAAGGAGCAAATATTTTGTACACTATTTTGCCGGATAAATTCAATAATGTAATCTCTGTAATAAAAATAGTAAAAAAAAATGCAACATGAAGACTTCAGATAACAATCTAAGATCTTTAAGAAAAATATCATGAGCATGGTACACAATTTCCTTGTAATAATTAAATAAGTTCTTCATTATTTAATTTCTTTAAATATAATACAAAGCGATAACATTTGGTGGCAACAATCTGAATTGTGAAATAGCGCTTATCGTGAAATTGGCGCTGGATTCTCTTCTTTAAGGAGCAAATATTTTGTACACTATTTTGCCGGATAAATTCAATAATGTAATCTCTGAAATAAAAATAGTAAAAAAAAAATGCAACATGAAGGCTTCAGATAACAATCTAAGATCTTTGAGAAAAATATCATGTGCATGGTACACAATTTCCTTGTAATAATTAAATAAGTTCTTCATTATTTAATTTCTTTAAATATAATACAAAGCGATAACATTTGGTGGCAACAATCTGAATTGTGAAATAGCGCTTATCGTGAAATTGGCGCTGGATTCTCTTCTTTAGGGAGCAAATATTTTGTACAATATTTTGCCGGATAAATTCAATAATGTAATCTCTGTAATAAAAATAGTAAAAAAAAATGCAACATGAAGACTTCAGATAACAATCTAAGATCTTTAAGAAAAATATCATGTGCATGGTACACAATTTCCTTGTAGTAATTAAATAAGTTCTTCATTATTTAATTTTTTTAAATATAATACAAACGATAACATTTGGTGGCAACAGTCTGAATTGTGAAATAGCGCTTATCGTGAAATTGGCCCTGGATTCTCTTCTTTAAGGAGCAAATGTTTTGTACACTATTTTGCCGGATAAATTCAATAATGTAATCTCTGTAATAAAAATAGTAAAAAAAAATGCAACATGAAGGCTTCAGATAACAATCTAAGGTTCTTTATGTAAAATATCATGTGCATGGTACACAATTTCCTTGTAGTAATTAAATAAGTTCTTCATTATTTAATTTCTTTTAATATAATACAAAGCGATAACATTTGGTGGCAACAATCTGAATTGTGAAATAGCGCTTATCGTGAAATTGGCGCTGGATTCTTTTCTTTAAGGAGCAAATATTTTGTACACTATTTTGCCGGATAAATTCAATAATGTAATCTCTGTAATAAAAATAGTAAAAAAAAATGCAACATGAAGACTTCAGATAACAATCTAAGATCTTTAAGAAAAATATCATGTGCATGGTACACAATTTCCTTGTAATAATTAAATATGTTCTTCATTATTTAATTTCTTTAAATGTAATACAAAGCGATAACATTTGGTGGCAACAATCTGAATTGTGAAATAGCGCTTATCCTGAAATTGGCGCTGGATTCTCTTCTTTAGGGAGCAAATATTTTGTACACTATTTTGCCGGATAAATTCAATAATATAATCTCTGTAATAAAAATAGTAAAAAAAATGCAACATGAAGACTTCAGATAACAATCTAAGATCTTTAAGAAAAATATCATGTGCATGGTACACAATTTCCTTGTAGTAATTAAATAAGTTCTTCATTATTTAATTTCTTTAAATATAATACAAAGCGATAACATTTGGTGGCAACAATCTGAATTGTGAAATAGCGCTTATCTTGAAATTGGCGCTGGATTCTCTTCTTTAAGGAGCAAATATTTTGTACACTATTTTGCCGGATAAATTCAATAATGTAATGTCTGTAATAAAAATAGTAAAAAAAAAATGCAACATGAAGACTTCAGATAACAATCTAAGATCTTTAAGAAAAATATCATGAGCATGGTACACAATTTCCTTGTAATAATTAAATAAGTTCTTCATTATTTAATTTCTTTAAATATAATACAAAGCGATAACATTTGGTGGCAACTGTCTGAATTGTGAAATAGCGCTTATCGTGAAATTGGCGCTGGATTCTCTTCTTTAAGGAGCAAATATTTTGTACACTATTTTGCCGGATAAATTCAATAATGTAATCTCTGTAATAAAAATAGTAAAAAAATGCAACATGAAGACTTCTGATAACAATCTAAGATCTTTAAGAAAAATATCATGAGCATGGTACACAATTTCGTTGTAATAATTAAATAAGTTCTTCATTATTTAATTTCTTTAAATATAATACAAAGCGATAACATTTGGTGGCAATAGTCTGATTTGTGAAATAGCGCTTATCGTGAAATTGGCGCTGGATTCACTTCTTTAAGGAGCAGATATTTTGTACACTATTTTGCAGGATAAATTCAATAATGTAATCTCTGTAATAAAAATAGTAAAAAAAAATGCAACATGAAGAATTCAGATAACAATCTAAGATCTTTGAGAAAAATATCTTGTGCATGGTACACAATTTCCTTGTAATAATTAAATAAGTTCTTCATTATTTAATTTCTTTAAATATAATACAAAGCGATAAAATTTGGTGGCAACAGTCTGAATTGTGAAATAGCGCTTATCGTGAAATTGGCGCTGGATTCTCTTCTTTAAAGAGCAGATATTTTGTACACTATTTTGCCGGATAAATTCAATAATGTAATCTCTGTAATAAAAATAGTAAAAAAAAAAAAAAATGCAACATGAAGACTTCAGATAACAATCTAAGATCTTTAAGAAAAATATCATGTGCATGGTACACAATTTCCTTGTAATAATTAAATATGTTCTTCATTATTTAATTTCTTTAAATACAATACAAAGCGATAACATTTGGTGGCAACAGTCTGAATTGTGAAATAGCGCTTATCGTGAAATTGGCGCTGGAGTCTCTTCTTTAAGGAGCAAATATTTTGTACACTATTTTGCCGGATAAATTCAATAATGTAATCTCTGTAATAAAAATAGTAAAAAAAAATGCAACATGAAGACTTCAGATAACAATCTAAGATCTTTAAGAAAAATATCATGAGCATGGTACACAATTTCCTTGTAATAATTAAATAAGTTCTTCATTATTTAATTTCTTTAAATATAATACAAAGCGATAACATTTGGTGGCAACAATCTGAATTGTGAAATAGCGCTTATCGTGAAATTGGCGCTGGATTCTCTTCTTTAAGGAGCAAATATTTTGTACACTATTTTGCCGGATAAATTCAATAATGTAATCTCTGAAATAAAAATAGTAAAAAAAAAATGCAACATGAAGGCTTCAGATAACAATCTAAGATCTTTGAGAAAAATATCATGTGCATGGTACACAATTTCCTTGTAATAATTAAATAAGTTCTTCATTATTTAATTTCTTTAAATATAATACAAAGCGATAACATTTGGTGGCAACAATCTGAATTGTGAAATAGCGCTTATCGTGAAATTGGCGCTGGATTCTCTTCTTTAGGGAGCAAATATTTTGTACAATATTTTGCCGGATAAATTCAATAATGTAATCTCTGTAATAAAAATAGTAAAAAAAAATGCAACATGAAGACTTCAGATAACAATCTAAGATCTTTAAGAAAAATATCATGTGCATGGTACACAATTTCCTTGTAGTAATTAAATAAGTTCTTCATTATTTAATTTTTTTAAATATAATACAAACGATAACATTTGGTGGCAACAGTCTGAATTGTGAAATAGCGCTTATCGTGAAATTGGCCCTGGATTCTCTTCTTTAAGGAGCAAATGTTTTGTACACTATTTTGCCGGATAAATTCAATAATGTAATCTCTGTAATAAAAATAGTAAAAAAAAATGCAACATGAAGGCTTCAGATAACAATCTAAGGTTCTTTATGTAAAATATCATGTGCATGGTACACAATTTCCTTGTAGTAATTAAATAAGTTCTTCATTATTTAATTTCTTTTAATATAATACAAAGCGATAACATTTGGTGGCAACAATCTGAATTGTGAAATAGCGCTTATCGTGAAATTGGCGCTGGATTCTCTTCTTTAAGGAGCAAATATTTTGTACACTATTTTGCCGGATAAATTCAATAATGTAATGTCTGATATAAAAATAGTAAAAAAAAAAATGCAACATGAAGACTTCAGATAACAATCTAAGATCTTTGAGAAAAATATCATGTGCATGGTACACAATTTCCTTGTAATAATTAAATAAGTTCTTCATTTTTTAATTTCTTTAAATATAATACAAAGCGATAACATTTGGTGGCAACAATCTGAATTGTGAAATAGCGCTTATCGTGAAATTGGCGCTGGATTCTCTTCTTTAAGGAGCAAATATTTTGTACACTATTTTGCCGGATAAATTCAATAATGTAATCTCTGAAATAAAAATAGTAAAAAAAAAATGCAACATGAAGGCTTCAGATAACAATCTAAGATCTTTGAGAAAAATATCATGTGCATGGTACACAATTTCCTTGTAATAATTAAATAAGTTCTTCATTATTTAATTTCTTTAAATATAATACAAAGCGATAACATTTGGTGGCAACAATCTGAATTGTGAAATAGCGCTTATCGTGAAATTGGCGCTGGATTCTCTTCTTTAGGGAGCAAATATTTTGTACAATATTTTGCCGGATAAATTCAATAATGTAATCTCTGTAATAAAAATAGTAAAAAAAAATGCAACATGAAGACTTCAGATAACAATCTAAGATCTTTAAGAAAAATATCATGTGCATGGTACACAATTTCCTTGTAGTAATTAAATAAGTTCTTCATTATTTAATTTTTTTAAATATAATACAAACGATAACAGTTGGTGGCAACAGTCTGAATTGTGAAATAGCGCTTATCGTAAAATTGGCCCTTGATTCTCTTCTTTAAGGAGCAAATGTTCTGTACACTATTTTGCCGGATAAATTCAATAATGTAATCTCTGTAATAAAAATAGTAAAAAAAAATGCAACATGAAGGCTTCAGATAACAATCTAAGATCTTTAAGAAAAATATCATGTGCATGGTACACAATTTCCTTGTAATAATTAAATAAGTTCTTCATTATTTAAATTCTTTATATATAATACAAAGCGATAACATTTGGTGGCAACAATCTGAATTGTGAAATAGCGCTTATCGTGAAATTGGCGCTGGATTCTCTTCTTTAAGGAACAACTATTTTGTACACTATTTTGCCGGATAAATTCAATAATGTAATCTCTGTAATAAAAAGAGTAAAAAAAAAATGCAACATGAAGACTTCAGATAACAATCTAAGGTTCTTTATGTAAAATATCATGTGCATGGTACACAATTTCCTTGTAGTAATTAAATAAGTTCTTCATTATTTAATTTCTTTTAATATAATACAAAGCGATAACATTTGGTGGCAACAATCTGAATTGTGAAATAGCGCTTATCGTGAAATTGGCGCTGGATTCTCTTCTTTAAGGAGCAAATATTTTGTACACTATTTTGCCGGATAAATTCAATAATGTAATGTCTGATATAAAAATAGTAAAAAAAAAAATGCAACATGAAGACTTCAGATAACAATCTAAGATCTTTGAGAAAAATATCATGTGCATGGTACAAAATTTCCTTGTAATAATTAAATAAGTTCTTCATTATTTAATTTCTTTAAATATAATACAAAGCGAAAACATTTGGTGGCAACAATCTGAATTGTGAAATAGCGCTTATCGTGAAATTGGCGCTGGATTCTCTTCTTTAAGGAGCAAATATTTTGTACACTATTTTGCCGGATAAATTCAATAATGTAATCTCTGTAATAAAATGATTAAAAAAAAATTCAACATGAAGACTTCAGATAACAATCTAAGATCTTTAAGAAAAATATCATGAGCATGGTACACAATTTCGTTGTAATAATTAAATAAGTTCTTCATTATTTAATTTCTTTAAATATAATACAAAGCGATAACATTTGGTGGCAACAATCTGAATTGTGAAATAACGCTTATCGTGAAATTGGCGCTGGATTCTCTTCTTTAAGGAGCAAATATTTTGTACACTATTTTGCCGGGTAAATTCAATAATGTAATGTCTGTAATAAAAATACTTAAAAAAATGCAACATGAGGACTTCAGATAACAATCTAAGAACTTTAAGAAAAATATCATGAGCATGGTAGACAATTTCCTTGCAATAATTAAATAAGTTCTTCATTATTAATTTCTTTAAATATAATACAAAGCGATAACATTTGGTGGCAACAGTCTGAATTGTGAAATAGCGCTTATCGTGAAATTGGCGCTGGATTCTCTTCTTTAAGGAGCAAATATTTTGTACACTATTTTGCCGGATAAATTCAATAATGTAATCTCTGTAATAAAAAGATTAAAAAAAAATGCAACATGAAGACTTCAGATAACAATCTAAGATCTTTAAGAAAAATATCATGAGCATGGTACACAATTTCGTTGTAATAATTAAATAAAATCTTCATTATTTAATTTCTTTAAATATAATACAAAGCGATAACATTTGGTGGCAACAGTCTGAATTGTGAAATAGCGCTTATCGTGAAATTGGCGCTGGATTCTCTTCTTTAAGGAGCAAATATTTTGTACACTATTTTGCCGGATAAATTCAATAATGTAATCTCTGTAATAAAAATAGTAAAAAAAAAATGCAACATGAAGACTTCAGATAACGATCTAAGATCTTTAAGAAAAATATCATGTGCATGGTACACAATTTCCTTGTAATAATTAAATATGTTCTTCATTATTTAATTTCTTTAAATATAATACAAAGCGATAACATTTGGTGGCAACAGTCTGAATTGTGAAATAGCGCTTATCGTGAAATTGGCGCTGGATTCTCTTCTGTAAGGAGCAAATATTTTGTACAATATTTTGCCGGATAAATTCAATAATGTAATCTCTGTAATAAAAATAGTAAAAAAAAATGCAACATGAAGACTTCAGATAACAATCTAAGATCTTTAAGAAAAATATCATGTGCATGGTACACAATTTCCTTGTAGTAATTAAATAAGTTCTTCATTATTTAATTTCTTTAAATATAATACAAAGCGATAACATTTGGTGGCAACAATCTGAATTCTGAAATAGCGCTTATCGTGAAATTGGCGCTGGATTGTCTTCTTTAAGGAGCAAATATTTTGTACACTATTTTGCCGGATAAATTCAATAATATAATCTCTGTAATAAAAATAGTAAAAAAAAATGCAACGTGAAGAATTCAGATAACAATCTAAGATCTTTGAGAAAAATATCTTGTGCATGGTACACAATTTCCTTGTAATAATTAAATAAGTTCTTCATTATTTAATTTCTTTAAATATAATACAAAGCGATAACATTTGGTGGCAACAGTCTGAATTATGAAATAGCGCTTATCGTGAAATTGGCGCTGGATTCTCTTCTTTAAGGAGCAGATATTTTGTACACTATTTTGCCGGATAAATTCAATAATGTAATCTCTGTAATAAAAATAGTAAAAAAAAAATGCAACATGAAGACTTCAGATAACAATCTAAGATCTTTAAGAAAAATATCATGTGCATGGTACACAATTTCCTTGTAATAATTAAATATGTTCTTCATTATTTAATTTCTTTAAATATAATACAAAGCGATAACATTTGGTGGCAACAGTCTGAATTGTGAAATAGCGCTTATCGTGAAATTGGCGCTGGAGTCTCTTCTTTAAGGAGCAAATATTTTGAACACTATTTTGCCGGATAAATTCAATAATGTAATCTCTGTAATAAAAATAGTAAAAAAAAATGCAACATGAAGACTTCAGATAACAATCTAAGATCTTTAAGAAAAATATCATGTGCATGGTACACAATTTCCTTGTAATAATTAAATATGTTCTTCATTATTTAATTTCTTTAAATATAATACAAAGCGATAACATTTGGTGGCAACAGTCTGAATTGTGAAATAGCGCTTATCTTGAAATTGGCCCTGGATTCTCTTCTTTAAGGAGCAAATATTTTGTACACTATTTTGCCGGATAAATTCAATAATGTAATCTCTGTAATAAAAATAGTAAAAAAAAATGCAACATGAAGACTTCAGATAACAATCTAAGATCTTTAAGAAAAATATCATGTGCATGGTACACAATTTCCTTGTAGTAATTAAATAAGTTCTTCATTATTTAAATTCTTTAAATATAATACAAAGCGATAACATTTGGTGGCAACAATTTGAATTGTGAAATAGCGCTTATCCTGAAATTGGCGCTGGATTCTCTTCTTTAAGGAGCAAATATTTTGTACACTATTTTGCCGGATAAATTAAAAATAGTAAAAAAAAATGCAACATGAAGACTTCAGATAACAATCTAAGATCTTTAAGAAAAATATCATGTGCATGGTACACAATTTCCTTGTAGTAATTAAATAAGTTCTTCATTATTTAAATTCTTTAAATATAATACAAAGCGATAACATTTGGTGGCAACAATTTGAATTGTGAAATAGCGCTTATCCTGAAATTGGCGCTGGATTCTCTTCTTTAAGGAGCAAATATTTTGTACACTATTTTGCCGGATAAATTAAAAATAGTAAAAAAAAATGCAACATGAAGACTTCAGATAACAATCTAAGATCTTTAAGAAAAATATCATGTGCATGGTACACAATTTCCTTGTAGTAATTAAATAAGTTCTTCATTATTTAATTTCTTTAAATATAATACAAAGCGATAACATTTGGTGGCAACAATCTGAATTGTGAAATAACACTTATCGTGAAATTGGCGCTGGATTCTCTTCTTTAAGGAGCAAATATTTTGTACACTATTTTGCCGGATAAATTCAATAATGTAATGTCTGTAATAAAAATAGTAAAAAAAAATGCAGCATGAAGACTTCAGATAACAATCTAAGATCTTTAAGAAAAATATCATGAGCATGGTACACAATTTCCTTGTAATAATTAAATAAGTTCTTCATTATTTAATTTCTTTAAATATAATACAAAGCGATAACATTTGGTGGCAACAGACTGAATTGTGAAATAGCGCTTATCGTGAAATTGGCGCTGGATTCTCTTCTTTAAGGAGCAAATATTTTGTACACTATTTTGCCGGATAAATTCAATAATGTAATCTCTGTAATAAAAATAGTAAAAAAAAATGCAACATGAAGACTTCAGATAACAATCTAAGATCTTTAAGAAAAATATCATGTGCATGGTACACAATTTCCTTGTAGAATTTAATTAAGTTCTTCATTATTTAATTTCTTTAAATATAATACAAAGCGATAACATTTGGTGGCAACAATCTGAATTCTGAAATAGCGCTTATCGTGAAATTGGCGCTGGATTGTCTTCTTTAAGGAGCAAATATTTTGTACACTATTTTGCCGGATAAATTCAATAATATAATCTCTGTAATAAAAATAGTAAAAAAAATGCAACATGAAGAATTCAGATAACAATCTAAGATCTTTGAGAAAAATATCTTGTGCATGGTACACAATTTCCTTGTAATAATTAAATAAGTTCTTCATTATTTAATTTCTTTAAATATAATACAAAGCGATAACATTTGGTGGCAACAGTCTTAATTATGAAATAGCGCTTATCGTGAAATTGGCGCTGGATTCTCTTCTTTAAGGAGCAGATATTTTGTACACTATTTTGCCGGATAAATTCAATAATGTAATCTCTGTAATAAAAATAGTAAAAAAAAATGCAACATGAAGACTTCAGATAACAATCTAAGATCTTTAAGAAAAATATCATGTGCATGGTACACAATTTCCTTGTAATAATTAAATATGTTCTTCATTATTTAATTTCTTTAAATATAATACAAAGCGATAACATTTGGTGGCAACAGTCTGAATTGTGAAACAGCGCTTATCTTGAAATTGGCGCTGGATTCTCTTCTTTAAGGAGCAAATATTTTGTACACTATTTTGCCGGATAAATTCAATAATGTAATCTCTGTAATAAAAATAGTAAAAAAAAAATGCAGCATGAAGACTTCAGATAACAATCTAAGATCTTTAAGAAAAATATCATGAGCATGGTACACAATTTCCTTGTAATAATTAAATAAGTTCTTCATTATTTAATTTCTTTAAATATAATACAAAGCGATAACATTTGGTGGCAACAGACTGAATTGTGAAATAGCGCTTATCGTGAAATTGGCGCTGGATTCTCTTCTTTAAGGAGCAAATATTTTGTACACTATTTTGCCGGATAAATTCAATAATGTAATCTCTGTAATAAAAATAGTAAAAAAAAATGCAACATGAAGACTTCAGATAACAATCTAAGATCTTTAAGAAAAATATCATGTGCATGGTACACAATTTCCTTGTAGTAATTAAATAAGTTCTTCATTATTTAAATTCTTTAAATATAATACAAAGCGATAACATTTGGTGGCAACAATTTGAATTGTGAAATAGCGCTTATCCTGAAATTGGCGCTGGATTCTCTTCTTTAAGGAGCAAATATTTTGTACACTATTTTGCCGGATAAATTAAAAATAGTAAAAAAAAATGCAACATGAAGACTTCAGATAACAATCTAAGATCTTTAAGAAAAATATCATGTGCATGGTACACAATTTCCTTGTAGTAATTAAATAAGTTCTTCATTATTTAAATTCTTTAAATATAATACAAAGCGATAACATTTGGTGGCAACAATTTGAATTGTGAAATAGCGCTTATCCTGAAATTGGCGCTGGATTCTCTTCTTTAAGGAGCAAATATTTTGTACACTATTTTGCCGGATAAATTAAAAATAGTAAAAAAAAAATGCAACATGAAGACTTCAGATAACAATCTAAGATCTTTAAGAAAAATATCATGTGCATGGTACACAATTTCCTTGTAGTAATTAAATAAGTTCTTCATTATTTAATTTCTTTAAATATAATACAAAGCGATAACATTTGGTGGCAACAATCTGAATTGTGAAATAGCGCTTATCGTGAAACTGGCGCTGGATTCTCTTCTTTAAGGAGCAAATATTTTGTACACTATTTTGCCGGATAAATTCAATAATGTAATCTCTGTAATAAAATGATTAAAAAAAAATTCAACATGAAGACTTCAGATAACAATCTAAGATCTTTAAGAAAAATATCATGAGCATGGTACACAATTTCGTTGTAATAATTAAATAAGTTCTTCATTATTTAATTTCTTTAAATATAATACAAAGCGATAACATTTGGTGGCAACAATCTGAATTGTGAAATAACGCTTATCGTGAAATTGGCGCTGGATTCTCTTCTTTAAGGAGCAAATATTTTGTACACTATTTTGCCGGGTAAATTCAATAATGTAATGTCTGTAATAAAAATACTAAAAAAAATGCAACATGAGGACTTCAGATAACAATCTAAGAACTTTAAGAAAAATATCATGAGCATGGTAGACAATTTCCTTGCAATAATTAAATAAGTTCTTCATTATTAATTTCTTTAAATATAATACAAAGCGATAACATTTGGTGGCAACAGTCTGAATTGTGAAATAGCGATTATCGTGAAATTGGCGCTGGATTCTCTTCTTTAAGGAGCAAATATTTTGTACACTATTTTGCCGGATAAATTCAATAATGTAATCTCTGTAATAAAAAGATTAAAAAAAATGCAACATGAAGACTTCAGATAACAATCTAAGATCTTTAAGAAAAATATCATGAGCATGGTACACAATTTCGTTGTAATAATTAAATAAAATCTTCATTATTTAATTTCTTTAAATATAATACAAAGCGATAACATTTGGTGGCAACAGTCTGAATTGTGAAATAGCGCTTATCGTGAAATTGGCGCTGGATTCTCTTCTTTAAGGAGCAAATATTTTGTACACTATTTTGCCGGATAAATTCAATAATGTAATCTCTGTAATAAAAATAGTAAAAAAAAATGCAACATGAAGACTTCAGATAACGATCTAAGATCTTTAAGAAAAATATCATGTGCATGGTACACAATTTCCTTGTAATAATTAAATATGTTCTTCATTATTTAATTTCTTTAAATATAATACAAAGCGATAACATTTGGTGGCAACAGTCTGAATTGTGAAATAGCGCTTATCGTGAAATTGGCGCTGGATTCTCTTCTGTAAGGAGCAAATATTTTGTACAATATTTTGCCGGATAAATTCAATAATGTAATCTCTGTAATAAAAATAGTAAAAAAAATGCAACATGAAGACTTCAGATAACAATCTAAGATCTTTAAGAAAAATATCATGTGCATGGTACACAATTTCCTTGTAGTAATTAAATAAGTTCTTCATTATTTAATTTCTTTAAATATAATACAAAGCGATAACATTTGGTGGCAACAATCTGAATTCTGAAATAGCGCTTATCGTGAAATTGGCGCTGGATTGTCTTCTTTAAGGAGCAAATATTTTGTACACTATTTTGCCGGATAAATTCAATAATATAATCTCTGTAATAAAAATAGTAAAAAAAAATGCAACATGAAGAATTCAGATAACAATCTAAGATCTTTGAGAAAAATATCTTGTGCATGGTACACAATTTCCTTGTAATAATTAAATAAGTTCTTCATTATTTAATTTCTTTAAATATAATACAAAGCGATAACATTTGGTGGCAACAGTCTGAATTATGAAATAGCGCTTATCGTGAAATTGGCGCTGGATTCTCTTCTTTAAGGAGCAGATATTTTGTACACTATTTTGCCGGATAAATTCAATAATGTAATCTCTGTAATAAAAATAGTAAAAAAAAAATGCAACATGAAGACTTCAGATAACAATCTAAGATCTTTAAGAAAAATATCATGTGCATGGTACACAATTTCCTTGTAATAATTAAATATGTTCTTCATTATTTAATTTCTTTAAATATAATACAAAGCGATAACATTTGGTGGCAACAGTCTGAATTGTGAAATAGCGCTTATCGTGAAATTGGCGCTGGAGTCTCTTCTTTAAGGAGCAAATATTTTGTACACTATTTTGCCGGATAAATTCAATAATGTAATCTCTGTAATAAAAATAGTAAAAAAAAATGCAACATGAAGACTTCAGATAACAATCTAAGATCTTTAAGAAAAATATCATGTGCATGGTACACAATTTCCTTGTAATATTTAAATATGTTCTTCATTATTTAATTTCTTTAAATATAATACAAAGCGATAACATTTGGTGGCAACAGTCTGAATTGTGAAATAGCGCTTATCTTGAAATTGGCGCTGGATTCTCTTCTTTAAGGAGCAAATATTTTGTACACTATTTTGCCGGATAAATTCAATAATGTAATCTCTGTAATAAAAATAGTAAAAAAAAATGCAACATGAAGACTTCAGATAACAATCTAAGATCTTTAAGAAAAATATCATGTGCATGGTACACAATTTCCTTGTAGTAATTAAATAAGTTCTTCATTATTTAAATTCTTTAAATATAATACAAAGCGATAACATTTGGTGGCAACAATTTGAATTGTGAAATAGCGCTTATCCTGAAATTGGCGCTGGATTCTCTTCTTTAAGGAGCAAATATTTTGTACACTATTTTGCCGGATAAATTAAAAATAGTAAAAAAAAATGCAACATGAAGACTTCAGATAACAATCTAAGATCTTTAAGAAAAATATCATGTGCATGGTACACAATTTCCTTGTAGTAATTAAATAAGTTCTTCATTATTTAAATTCTTTAAATATAATACAAAGCGATAACATTTGGTGGCAACAATTTGAATTGTGAAATAGCGCTTATCCTGAAATTGGCGCTGGATTCTCTTCTTTAAGGAGCAAATATTTTGTACACTATTTTGCCGGATAAATTAAAAATAGTAAAAAAAAATGCAACATGAAGACTTCAGATAACAATCTAAGATCTTTAAGAAAAATATCATGTGCATGGTACACAATTTCCTTGTAGTAATTAAATAAGTTCTTCATTATTTAATTTCTTTAAATATAATACAAAGCGATAACATTTTGTGGCAACAATCTGAATTGTGAAATAACACTTATCGTGAAATTGGCGCTGGATTCTCTTCTTTAAGGAGCAAATATTTTGTACACTATTTTGCCGGATAAATTCAATAATGTAATGTCTGTAATAAAAATAGTAAAAAAAAATGCAGCATGAAGACTTCAGATAACAATCTAAGATCTTTAAGAAAAATATCATGAGCATGGTACACAATTTCCTTGTAATAATTAAATAAGTTCTTCATTATTTAATTTCTTTAAATATAATACAAAGCGATAACATTTGGTGGCAACAGACTGAATTGTGAAATAGCGCTTATCGTGAAATTGGCGCTGGATTCTCTTCTTTAAGGAGCAAATATTTTGTACACTATTTTGCCGGATAAATTCAATAATGTAATCTCTGTAATAAAAATAGTAAAAAAAAATGCAACATGAAGACTTCAGATAACAATCTAAGATCTTTAAGAAAAATATCATGTGCATGGTACACAATTTCCTTGTAGAATTTAATTAAGTTCTTCATTATTTAATTTCTTTAAATATAATACAAAGCGATAACATTTGGTGGCAACAATCTGAATTCTGAAATAGCGCTTATCGTGAAATTGGCGCTGGATTGTCTTCTTTAAGGAGCAAATATTTTGTACACTATTTTGCCGGATAAATTCAATAATATAATCTCTGTAATAAAAATATTAAAAAAAATGCAACATGAAGAATTCAGATAACAATCTAAGATCTTTGAGAAAAATATCTTGTGCATGGTACACAATTTCCTTGTAATAATTAAATAAGTTCTTCATTATTTAATTTCTTTAAATATAATACAAAGCGATAACATTTGGTGGCAACAGTCTTAATTATGAAATAGCGCTTATCGTGAAATTGGCGCTGGATTCTCTTCTTTAAGGAGCAGATATTTTGTACACTATTTTGCCGGATAAATTCAATAATGTAATCTCTGTAATAAAAATAGTAAAAAAAAATGCAACATGAAGACTTCAGATAACAATCTAAGATCTTTAAGAAAAATATCATGTGCATGGTACACAATTTCCTTGTAATAATTAAATATGTTCTTCATTATTTAATTTCTTTAAATATAATACAAAGCGATAACATTTGGTGGCAACAGTCTGAATTGTGAAACAGCGCTTATCTTGAAATTGGCGCTGGATTCTCTTCTTTAAGGAGCAAATATTTTGTACACTATTTTGCCGGATAAATTCAATAATGTAATCTCTGTAATAAAAATAGTAAAAAAAAATGCAGCATGAAGACTTCAGATAACAATCTAAGATCTTTAAGAAAAATATCATGAGCATGGTACACAATTTCCTTGTAATAATTAAATAAGTTCTTCATTATTTAATTTCTTTAAATATAATACAAAGCGATAACATTTGGTGGCAACAGACTGAATTGTGAAATAGCGCTTATCCTGAAATTGGCGCTGGATTCTCTTCTTTAAGGAGCAAATATTTTGTACACTATTTTGCCGAATAAATTCAATAATGTAATCTCTGTAATAAAAATAGTAAAAAAAAATGCAACATGAAGACTTCAGATAACAATCTAAGATCTTTAAGAAAAATATCATGTGCATGGTACACAATTTCCTTGTAGAATTTAATTAAGTTCTTCATTATTTAATTTCTTTAAATATAATACAAAGCGATAACATTTGGTGGCAACAATCTGAATTCTGAAATAGCGCTTATCGTGAAATTGGCGCTGGATTGTCTTCTTTAAGGAGCAAATATTTTGTACACTATTTTGCCGGATAAATTCAATAATATAATCTCTGTAATAAAAATAGTAAAAAAAAATGCAACATGAAGAATTCAGATAACAATCTAAGATCTTTGAGAAAAATATCTTGTGCATGGTACACAATTTCCTTGTAATAATTAAATAAGTTCTTCATTATTTAATTTCTTTAAATATAATACAAAGCGATAACATTTGGTGGCAACAGTCTTAATTATGAAATAGCGCTTATCGTGAAATTGGCGCTGGATTCTCTTCTTTAAGGAGCAGATATTTTGTACACTATTTTGCCGGATAAATTCAATAATGTAATCTCTGTAATAAAAATAGTAAAAAAAAAATGCAACATGAAGACTTCAGATAACAATCTAAGATCTTTAAGAAAAATATCATGTGCATGGTACACAATTTCCTTGTAATAATTAAATATGTTCTTCATTATTTAATTTCTTTAAATATAATACAAAGCGATAACATTTGGTGGCAACAGTCTGAATTGTGAAATAGCGCTTATCGTGAAATTGGCGCTGGAGTCTCTTCTTTAAGGAGCAAATATTTTGTACACTATTTTGCCGGATAAATTCAATAATGTAATCTCTGTAATAAAAATAGTAAAAAAAAATGCAACATGAAGACTTCAGATAACAATCTAAGATCTTTAAGAAAAATATCATGTGCATGGTACACAATTTCCTTGTAATAATTAAATATGTTCTTCATTATTTAATTTCTTTAAATATAATACAAAGCGATAACATTTGGTGGCAACAGTCTGAATTGTGAAACAGCGCTTATCTTGAAATTGGCGCTGGATTCTCTTCTTTAAGGAGCAAATATTTTGTACACTATTTTGCCGGATAAATTCAATAATGTAATCTCTGTAATAAAAATAGTAAAAAAAAATGCAACATGAAGACTTCAGATAACAATCTAAGATCTTTAAGAAAAATATCATGTGCATGGTACACAATTTCCTTGTAGTAATTAAATAAGTTCTTCATTATTTAAATTCTTTAAATATAATACAAAGCGATAACATTTGGTGGCAACAATTTGAATTGTGAAATAGCGCTTATCCTGAAATTGGCGCTGGATTCTCTTCTTTAAGGAGCAAATATTTTGTACACTATTTTGCCGGATAAATTCAATAATGTAATGTCTGTAATAAAAATAGTAAAAAAAAATGCAGCATGAAGACTTCAGATAACAATCTAAGATCTTTAAGAAAAATATCATGAGCATGGTACACAATTTCCTTGTAATAATTAAATAAGTTCTTCATAATTTAATTTCTTTAAATATAATACAAAGCGATAACATTTGGTGGCAACAGTCTGAATTGTGAAATAGCGCTTATCCTGAAATTGGCGCTGGATTCTCTTCTTTAGGGAGCAAATATTTTGTACACTATTTTGCCGGATAAATTCAATAATGTAATCTCTGTAATGAAAATATTAAAAAAAATGCAACATGAAGACTTCAGATAACAATCTAAGATCTTTAAGAAAAATATCATGTGCATGGTACACAATTTCCTTGTAGTAATTATATAAGTTCTTCATTATTTAATTTCTTTAAATATAATACAAAGCGATAACATTTGGTGGCAACAATCTGAATTGTGAAATAGCGCTTATCGTGAAATTGGCGCTGGATTCTCTTCTTTAAGGAGCAAATATTTTGTACACTATTTTGCCGGATAAATTAAAAATAGTAAAAAAAAATGCAACATGAAGACTTCAGATAACAATCTTAGATCTTTAAGAAAAATATCATGTGCATAGTACACAATTTCCTTGTGATAACTAAATAAGTTCTTCATTATTTTATTTCTTTAAATATAATACAAAGCGATAACATTTGGTGGCAACAGTCTGAATTGTGAAATAGCGCTTATCGTGAAATTGGCGCTGGATTCTCTTCTTTAAGGAGCAAATATTTTGTACACTATTTTGCCGGATAAATTAAAAATAGTAAAAAAAAATGCAACATGAAGACTTCAGATAACAATCTTAGATCTTTAAGAAAAATATCATGTGCATGGTACACAATTTCCTTGTAGTAATTAAATAAGTTCTTCATTATTTAATTTCTTTAAATATAATACAAAGCGATAACATTTGGTGGCAACAATCTGAATTGTGAAATAACACTTATCGTGAAATTGGCGCTGGATTCTCTTCTTTAAGGAGCAAATATTTTGTACACTATTTTGCCGGATAAATTCAATAATGTAATGTCTGTAATAAAAATAGTAAAAAAAAATGCAGCATGAAGACTTCAGATAACAATCTAAGATCTTTAAGAAAAATATCATGAGCATGGTACACAATTTCCTTGTAATAATTAAATAAGTTCTTCATTATTTAATTTTTTTAAATATAATACAAAGCGATAACATTTGGTGGCAACAGTCTGAATTGTGAAATAGCGCTTATCGTGAAATTGGCGCTGGATTCTCTTCTTTAAGGAGCAAATATTTTGTACACTATTTTGCCGGATAAATTCAATAATGTAATCTCTGTAATAAAAATAGTAAAAAAAATGCAACATGAAGACTTCAGATAACAATCTAAGATCTTTAAGAAAAATATCATGTGCATGGTACACAATTTCCTTGTAGTAATTAAATAAGTTCTTCATTATTTAATTTCTTTAAATATAATACAAAGCGATAACATTTGGTGGCAACAATCTGAATTCTGAAATAGCGCTTATCGCGAAATTGGCGCTGGATTGTCTTCTTTAAGGAGCAAATATTTTGTACACTATTTTGCCGGATAAATTCAATAATATAATCTCTGTAATAAAAATAGTAAAAAAAAATGCAACATGAAGAATTCAGATAACAATCTAAGATCTTTGAGAAAAATATCTTGTGCATGGTACACAATTTCCTTGTAATAATTAAATAAGTTCTTCATTATTTAATTTCTTTAAATATAATACAAAGCGATAACATTTGGTGGCAACAGTCTGAATTATGAAATAGCGCTTATCGTGAAATTGGCGCTGGATTCTCTTCTTTAAGGAGCAGATATTTTGTACACTATTTTGCCGGATAAATTCAATAATGTAATCTCTGTAATAAAAATAGTAAAAAAAAATGCAACATGAAGACTTCAGATAACAATCTAAGATCTTTAAGAAAAATATCATGTGCATGGTACACAATTTCCTTGTAATAATTAAATATGTTCTTCATTATTTAATTTCTTTAAATATAATACAAAGCGATAACATTTGGTGGCAACAGTCTGAATTGTGAAACAGCGCTTATCTTGAAATTGGCGCTGGATTCTCTTCTTTAAGGAGCAAATATTTTGTACACTATTTTGCCGGATAAATTCAATAATGTAATCTCTGTAATAAAAATAGTAAAAAAAAATGCAACATGAAGACTTCAGATAACAATCTAAGATCTTTAAGAAAAATATCATGTGCATGGTACACAATTTCCTTGTAGTAATTAAATAAGTTCTTCATTATTTAAATTCTTTAAATATAATACAAAGCGATAACATTTGGTGGCAACAATTTGAATTGTGAAATAGCGCTTATCCTGAAATTGGCGCTGGATTCTTTTCTTTAAGGAGCAAATATTTTGTACACTATTTTGCCGGATAAATTCAATAATGTAATGTCTGTAATAAAAATAGTAAAAAAAAATGCAGCATGAAGACTTCAGATAACAATCTAAGATCTTTAAGAAAAATATCATGAGCATGGTACACAATTTCCTTGTAATAATTAAATAAGTTCTTCATAATTTAATTTCTTTAAATATAATACAAAGCGATAACATTTGGTGGCAACAGTCTGAATTGTGAAATAGCGCTTATCCTGAAATTGGCGCTGGATTCTCTTCTTTAGGGAGCAAATATTTTGTACACTATTTTGCCGGATAAATTCAATAATGTAATCTCTGTAATGAAAATATTAAAAAAAATGCAACATGAAGACTTCAGATAACAATCTAAGATCTTTAAGAAAAATATCATGTGCATGGTACACAATTTCCTTGTAGTAATTATATAAGTTCTTCATTATTTAATTTCTTTAAATATAATACAAAGCGATAACATTTGGTGGCAACAATCTGAATTGTGAAATAGCGCTTATCGTGAAATTGGCGCTGGATTCTCTTCTTTAAGGAGCAAATATTTTGTACACTATTTTGCCGGATAAATTAAAAATAGTAAAAAAAAATGCAACATGAAGACTTCAGATAACAATCTTAGATCTTTAAGAAAAATATCATGTGCATGGTACACAATTTCCTTGTGATAACTAAATAAGTTCTTCATTATTTTATTTCTTTAAATATAATACAAAGCGATAACATTTGGTGGCAACAGTCTGAATTGTGAAATAGCGCTTATCGTGAAATTGGCGCTGGATTCTCTTCTTTAAGGAGCAAATATTTTGTACACTATTTTGCCGGATAAATTCAATAATGTAATCTCTGTAATAAAAATAGTAAAAAAAATGCAACATGAAGACTTCAGATAACAATCTAAGATCTTTAAGAAAAATATCATGTGCATGGTACACAATTTCCTTGTAGTAATTAAATAAGTTCTTCATTATTTAATTTCTTTAAATATAATACAAAGCGATAACATTTGGTGGCAACAATCTGAATTCTGAAATAGCGCTTATCGTGAAATTGGCGCTGGATTGTCTTCTTTAAGGAGCAAATATTTTGTACACTATTTTGCCGGATAAATTCAATAATAAAATCTCTGTAATAAAAATAGTAAAAAAAAATGCAACATGAAGAATTCAGATAACAATCTAAGATCTTTGAGAAAAATATCTTGTGCATGGTACACAATTTCCTTGTAATAATTAAATAAGTTCTTCATTATTTAATTTCTTTAAATATAATACAAAGCGATAACATTTGGTGGCAACAGTCTGAATTATGAAATAGCGCTTATCGTGAAATTGGCGCTGGATTCTCTTCTTTAAGGAGCAGATATTTTGTACACTATTTTGCCGGATAAATTCAATAATGTAATCTCTGTAATAAAAATAGTAAAAAAAAAATGCAACATGAAGACTTCAGATAACAATCTAAGATCTTTAAGAAAAATATCATGTGCATGGTACACAATTTCCTTGTAATAATTAAATATGTTCTTCATTATTTAATTTCTTTAAATATAATACAAAGCGATAACATTTGGTGGCAACAGTCTGAATTGTGAAATAGCGCTTATCGTGAAATTGGCGCTGGAGTCTCTTCTTTAAGGAGCAAATATTTTGTACACTATTTTGCCGGATAAATTCAATAATGTAATGTCTGTAATAAAAATAGTAAAAAAAAATGCAGCATGAAGACTTCAGATAACAATCTAAGATCTTTAAGAAAAATATCATGAGCATGGTACACAATTTCCTTGTAATAATTAAATAAGTTCTTCATAATTTAATTTCTTTAAATATAATACAAAGCGATAACATTTGGTGGCAACAGTCTGAATTGTGAAATAGCGCTTATCCTGAAATTGGCGCTGGATTCTCTTCTTTAGGGAGCAAATATTTTGTACACTATTTTGCCGGATAAATTCAATAATGTAATCTCTGTAATGAAAATATTTAAAAAAATGCAACATGAAGACTTCAGATAACAATCTAAGATCTTTAAGAAAAATATCATGTGCATGGTACACAATTTCCTTGTAGTAATTAAATAAGTTCTTCATTATTTAATTTCTTTAAATATAATACAAAGCGATAACATTTGGTGGCAACAATCTGAATTGTGAAATAACGCTTATCGTGAAATTGGCGCTGGATTCTCTTCTTTAAGGAGCAAATATTTTGTACACTATTTTGCCGGATAAATTCAATAATGTAATGTCTGTAATAAAAATAGTAAAAAAAAAATGCAACATGAAGACTTCAGATAACAATCTAAGATCTTTAAGAAAAATATCATGAGCATGGTACACAATTTCCTTGTAATAATTAAATAAGTTCTTCATTATTTAATTTCTTTAAATATAATACAAAGCGATAACATTTGGTGGCAACTGTCTGAATTGTGAAATAGCGTTTATCGTGAAATTGGCGCTGGATTCTCTTCTTTAAGGAGCAAATATTTTGTACACTATTTTGCCGGATAAATTCAATAATGTAATCTCTGTAATAAAAATAGTAAAAAAAAATGCAACATGAAGACTTCAGATAACAATCTAAGATCTTTAAGAAAAATATCATGTGCATGGTACACAATTTCCTTGTAATAATTAAATATGTTCTTCATTATTTAATTTCTTTAAATATAATACAAAGCGATAACATTTGGTGGCAACAGTCTGAATTGTGAAATAGCGCTTATCTTGAAATTGGCGCTGGATTCTCTTCTTTAAGGAGCAAATATTTTGTACACTATTTTGCCGGATAAATTCAATAATGTAATCTCTGTAATAAAAATAGGAAAAAAAAAATGAAACATTAAGACTTCAGATAACAATCTAAGATCTTTAAGAAAAATATCATGTGCATGGTACACAATTTCCTTGTAGTAATTAAATAAGTTCTTCATTATTTAATTTCTTTAAATATAATACAAAGCGATAACATTTGGTGGCAACAATCTGAATTGTGAAATAACACTTATCGTGAAATTGGCGCTGGATTCTCTTCTTTAAGGAGCAAATATTTTGTACACTTTTTTGCCGGATAAATTCAATAATGTAATGTCTGTAATAAAAATAGTAAAATAAAATGCAGCATGAAGACTTCAGATAACAATCTAAGATCTTTAAGAAAAATATCATGAGCATGGTACACAATTTCCTTGTAATAATTAAATAAGTTCTTCATTATTTAATTTCTTTAAATATAATACAAAGCGATAACATTTGGTGGCAACAGTCTGAATTGTGAAATAGCGCTTATCGTGAAATTGGCGCTGGATTCTCTTCTTTAAGGAGCAAATATTTTGTACACTATTTTGCCGGATAAATTCAATAATGTAATCTCTGTAATAAAAATAGTAAAAAAAAATGCAACATGAAGACTTCAGATAACAATCGAAGATCTTTAAGAAAAATATCATGAGCATGGTACACAATGTCGTTGTAATAATTAAATAAGTTCTTCATTATTTAATTTCTTTAAATATAATACAAAGCGATAACATTTGGTGGCAACAATCTGAATTGTGAAATAGCGCTTATCCTGAAATTGGCGCTGGATTCTCTTCTTTAGGGAGCAAATATTTTGTACACTATTTCGCCGGATAAATTCAATAATGTAATCTCTGTAATAAAAATAGTAAAAAAAAATGGAAAATGAACACTTCAGATAACAATCTAAGATCTTTAAGAAAAATATCATGTGCATGGTACACAATTTCCTTGTAATAATTAAATAAGTTCTTCATTATTTAATTTATTTAAATATAATACAAAGCGACAACATTTGGTGGCAACAATCTGAATTGTGAAATAGCGCTTATCGTGAAATTGGCGCTGGATTCTCTTCTTTAAGGAGCAAATATTTTGTACACTATTTTGCCGGATAAATTCAATAATGTAATCTCTGTAATAAAAATAGTAAACAAAAATGCAACAATGCAACATGGAGACTTCAGATAACAATCTAAGATCTTTAAGAAAAATATCATGTGCATGGTACACAATTTCCTTGTAATAATTAAATAAGTTCTTCATTATTTAATTTCTTTAAATATAATACAAAGCGATAACATTTGGTGGCAACAATCTGAATTGTGAAATAGCGCTTATCGTGAAATTGGCGCTGGATTCTCTTCTTTAAGGAGCAAATATTTTGTACACTATTTTGCCGGATAAATTCAATAATGTAATCTCTGTAATAAAAATAGTAAAAAAAAATGCAACATGAAGACTTCAGATAACAATCGAAGATCTTTAAGGAAAATATCATGAGCATGGTACACAATGTCGTTGTAATAATTAAATAAGTTCTTCATTATTTAATTTCTTTAAATATAATACAAAGCGATAACATTTGGTGGCAACAATCTGAATTGTGAAATAGCGCTTATCCTGAAATTGGCGCTGGATTCTCTTCTTTAGGGAGCAAATATTTTGTACACTATTTTGCCGGATAAATTCAATAATGTAATCTCTGTAATAAAAATAGTAAAAAAGAATGCAAAATGAACACTTCAGATAACAATCTAAGATCTTTAAGAAAAATATCATGTGCATGGTACACAATTTCCTTGTAATAATTAAATATGTTCTTCATTATTTAATTTCTTTAAATATAATACAAAGCGATAACATTTGGTGGCAACAGTCTGAATTGTGAAATAGCGCTTATCGTGAAATTGGCGCTGGATTCTCTTCTGTAAGGAGCAAATATTTTGTACAATATTTTGCCGGATAAATTCAATAATGTAATCTCTGTAATAAAATTAGTAAAAAAAAATGCAAAATGAACACTTCAGATAACAATCTATGATCTTTAAGAAAAATATCATGTGCATGGTACACAATTTCCTTATAATAATTAAATATGTTCTTCATTATTTAATTTCTTTAAATATAATACAAAGCGATAACATTTGGTGGCAACAATCTGAATTGTGAAATAGCGCTTATCCTGAAATTGGCGCTGGATTCTCTTCTTTAGGGAGCAAATATTTTGTACACTATTTTGCCGGATAAATTCAATAATATAATCTCTGTAATAAAAATAGTAAAAAAAAATGCAACATGAAGAATTCAGATAACAATCTAAGATCTTTGAGAAAAATATCTTGTGCATGGTACACAATTTCCTTGTAATAATTAAATAAGTTCTTCATTATTTAATTTCTTTAAATATAATACAAAGCGATAACATTTGGTGGCAACAGTCTGAATTGTGAAATAGCGCTTATCGTGAAATTGGCGCTGGATTCTCTTCTTTAAGGAGCAGATATTTTGTACACTATTTTGCCGGATAAATTCAATAATGTAATCTCTGTAATAAAAATAGGAAAAAAAAATGCAACATTAAGACTTCAGATAACAATCTAAGATCTTTAAGAAAAATATCATGTGCATGGTACACAATTTCCTTGTAGTAATTAAATAA
Organism: Stegodyphus dumicola; assembly: GCF_044657685.1. Classification (NCBI taxonomy): domain Eukaryota; kingdom Metazoa; phylum Arthropoda; class Arachnida; order Araneae; family Eresidae; genus Stegodyphus; species Stegodyphus dumicola. The sequence continues at coordinate 138,439,374 of NC_140769.1, forward strand.
GTTCTTCATTATTTAATTTCTTTAAATATAATACAAAGCGATAACATTTGGTGGCAACAATCTGAATTGTGAAATAACACTTATCGTGAAATTGGCGCTGGATTCTCTTCTTTAAGGAGCAAATATTTTGTACACTATTTTGCCGGATAAATTCAATAATGTAATGTCTGTAATAAAAATAGTAAAATAAAATGCAGCATGAAGACTTCAGATAACAATCTAAGATCTTTAAGAAAAATATCATGAGCATGGTACACAATTTCCTTGTAATAATTAAATAAGTTCTTCATTATTTAATTTCTTTAAATATAATACAAAGCGATAACATTTGGTGGCAACAGTCTGAATTGTGAAATAGCGCTTATCGTGAAATTGGCGCTGGATTCTCTTCTTTAAGGAGCAAATATTTTGTACACTATTTTGCCGGATAAATTCAATAATGTAATCTCTGTAATAAAAATAGTAAAAAAAAATGCAACATGAAGACTTCAGATAACAATCGAAGATCTTTAAGAAAAATATCATGAGCATGGTACACAATGTCGTTGTAATAATTAAATAAGTTCTTCATTATTTAATTTCTTTAAATATAATACAAAGCGATAACATTTGGTGGCAACAATCTGAATTGTGAAATAGCGCTTATCCTGAAATTGGCGCTGGATTCTCTTCTTTAAGGAGCAAATATTTTGTACACTATTTTGCCGGATAAATTCAATAATGTAATCTCTGTAATAAAAATAGTAAAAAAAAATGGAAAATGAACACTTCAGATAACAATCTAAGATCTTTAAGAAAAATATCATGTGCATGGTACACAATTTCCTTGTAATAATTAAATAAGTTCTTCATTATTTAATTTATTTAAATATAATACAAAGCGACAACATTTGGTGGCAACAATCTGAATTGTGAAATAGCGCTTATCGTGAAATTGGCGCTGGATTCTCTTCTTTAAGGAGCAAATATTTTGTACACTATTTTGCCGGATAAATTCAATAATGTAATCTCTGTAATAAAAATAGTAAACAAAAATGCAACAATGCAACATGGAGACTTCAGATAACAATCTAAGATCTTTAAGAAAAATATCATGTGCATGGTACACAATTTTCTTGTAATAATTAAATAAGTTCTTCATTATTTAATTTCTTTAAATATAATACAAAGCGATAACATTTGGTGGCAACAATCTGAATTGTGAAATAGCGCTTATCGTGAAATTGGCGCTGGATTCTCTTCTTTAAGGAGCAAATATTTTGTACACTATTTTGCCGGATAAATTCAATAATGTAATCTCTGTAATAAAAATAGTAAAAAAAAATGCAACATGAAGACTTCAGATAACAATCGAAGATCTTTAAGGAAAATATCATGAGCATGGTACACAATGTCGTTGTAATAATTAAATAAGTTCTTCATTATTTAATTTCTTTAAATATAATACAAAGCGATAACATTTGGTGGCAACAATCTGAATTGTGAAATAGCGCTTATCCTGAAATTGGCGCTGGATTCTCTTCTTTAGGGAGCAAATATTTTGTACACTATTTTGCCGGATAAATTCAATAATGTAATCTCTGTAATAAAAATAGTAAAAAAAAATGCAAAATGAACACTTCAGATAACAATCTAAGATCTTTAAGAAAAATATCATGTGCATGGTACACAATTTCCTTGTAATAATTAAATATGTTCTTCATTATTTAATTTCTTTAAATATAATACAAAGCGATAACATTTGGTGGCAACAGTCTGAATTGTGAAATAGCGCTTATCGTGAAATTGGCGCTGGATTCTCTTCTGTAAGGAGCAAATATTTTGTACAATATTTTGCCGGATAAATTCAATAATGTAATCTCTGTAATAAAATTAGTAAAAAAAAATGCAAAATGAACACTTCAGATAACAATCTATGATCTTTAAGAAAAATATCATGTGCATGGTACACAATTTCCTTGTAATAATTAAATATGTTCTTCATTATTTAATTTCTTTAAATATAATACAAAGCGATAACATTTGGTGGCAACAATCTGAATTGTGAAATAGCGCTTATCCTGAAATTGGCGCTGGATTCTCTTCTTTAGGGAGCAAATATTTTGTACACTATTTTGCCGGATAAATTCAATAATGTAATCTCTGTAATAAAAATAGTAAAAAAAAATGCAAAATGAACACTTCAGATAACAATCTAAGATCTTTAAGAAAAATATCATGTGCATGGTACACAATTTCCTTGTAATAATTAAATATGTTCTTCATTATTTAATTTCTTTAAATATAATACAAAGCGATAACATTTGGTGGCAACAGTCTGAATTGTGAAATAGCGCTTATCGTGAAATTGGCGCTGGATTCTCTTCTGTAAGGAGCAAATATTTTGTACAATATTTTGCCGGATAAATTCAATAATGTAATCTCTGTAATAAAATTAGTAAAAAAAAATGCAAAATGAACACTTCAGATAACAATCTATGATCTTTAAGAAAAATATCATGTGCATGGTACACAATTTCCTTGTAATAATTAAATATGTTCTTCATTATTTAATTTCTTTAAATATAATACAAAGCGATAACATTTGGTGGCAACAGTCTGAATTGTGAAATAGCGCTTATCTTGAAATTGGCGCTGGATTCTCTTCTTTAAGGAGCAAATATTTTGTACACTATTTTGCCGGATAAATTCAATAATGTAATCTCTGTAATAAAAATAGGAAAAAAAAAATGAAACATTAAGACTTCAGATAACAATCTAAGATCTTTAAGAAAAATATCATGTGCATGGTACACAATTTCCTTGTAGTAATTAAATAAGTTCTTCATTATTTAATTTCTTTAAATATAATACAAAGCGATAACATTTGGTGGCAACAATCTGAATTGTGAAATAACACTTATCGTGAAATTGGCGCTGGATTCTCTTCTTTAAGGAGCAAATATTTTGTACACTTTTTTGCCGGATAAATTCAATAATGTAATGTCTGTAATAAAAATAGTAAAATAAAATGCAGCATGAAGACTTCAGATAACAATCTAAGATCTTTAAGAAAAATATCATGAGCATGGTACACAATTTCCTTGTAATAATTAAATAAGTTCTTCATTATTTAATTTCTTTAAATATAATACAAAGCGATAACATTTGGTGGCAACAGTCTGAATTGTGAAATAGCGCTTATCGTGAAATTGGCGCTGGATTCTCTTCTTTAAGGAGCAAATATTTTGTACACTATTTTGCCGGATAAATTCAATAATGTAATCTCTGTAATAAAAATAGTAAAAAAAAATGCAACATGAAGACTTCAGATAACAATCGAAGATCTTTAAGAAAAATATCATGAGCATGGTACACAATGTCGTTGTAATAATTAAATAAGTTCTTCATTATTTAATTTCTTTAAATATAATACAAAGCGATAACATTTGGTGGCAACAATCTGAATTGTGAAATAGCGCTTATCCTGAAATTGGCGCTGGATTCTCTTCTTTAGGGAGCAAATATTTTGTACACTATTTCGCCGGATAAATTCAATAATGTAATCTCTGTAATAAAAATAGTAAAAAAAAATGGAAAATGAACACTTCAGATAACAATCTAAGATCTTTAAGAAAAATATCATGTGCATGGTACACAATTTCCTTGTAATAATTAAATAAGTTCTTCATTATTTAATTTATTTAAATATAATACAAAGCGACAACATTTGGTGGCAACAATCTGAATTGTGAAATAGCGCTTATCGTGAAATTGGCGCTGGATTCTCTTCTTTAAGGAGCAACTATTTTGTACACTATTTTGCCGGATAAATTCAATAATGTAATCTCTGTAATAAAAATAGTAAACAAAAATGCAACAATGCAACATGGAGACTTCAGATAACAATCTAAGATCTTTAAGAAAAATATCATGTGAATATTACACAATTTCCTTGTAATAATTAAATAAGTTCTTCATTATTTAATTTCTTTAAATATAATACAAAGCGATAACATTTGGTGGCAACAATCTGAATTGTGAAATAGCGCTTATCGTGAAATTGGCGCTGGATTCTCTTCTTTAAGGAGCAAATATTTTGTACACTATTTTGCCGGATAAATTCAATAATGTAATCTCTGTAATAAAAATAGTAAAAAAAAATGCAACATGAAGACTTCAGATAACAATCGAAGATCTTTAAGGAAAATATCATGAGCATGGTACACAATGTCGTTGTAATAATTAAATAAGTTCTTCATTATTTAATTTCTTTAAATATAATACAAAGCGATAACATTTGGTGGCAACAATCTGAATTGTGAAATAGCGCTTATCCTGAAATTGGCGCTGGATTCTCTTCTTTAGGGAGCAAATATTTTGTACACTATTTTGCCGGATAAATTCAATAATGTAATCTCTGTAATAAAAATAGTAAAAAAGAATGCAAAATGAACACTTCAGATAACAATCTAAGATCTTTAAGAAAAATATCATGTGCATGGTACACAATTTCCTTGTAATAATTAAATATGTTCTTCATTATTTAATTTCTTTAAATATAATACAAAGCGATAACATTTGGTGGCAACAGTCTGAATTGTGAAATAGCGCTTATCGTGAAATTGGCGCTGGATTCTCTTCTGTAAGGAGCAAATATTTTGTACAATATTTTGCCGGATAAATTCAATAATGTAATCTCTGTAATAAAATTAGTAAAAAAAAATGCAAAATGAACACTTCAGATAACAATCTATGATCTTTAAGAAAAATATCATGTGCATGGTACACAATTTCCTTATAATAATTAAATATGTTCTTCATTATTTAATTTCTTTAAATATAATACAAAGCGATAACATTTGGTGGCAACAATCTGAATTGTGAAATAGCGCTTATCCTGAAATTGGCGCTGGATTCTCTTCTTTAGGGAGCAAATATTTTGTACACTATTTTGCCGGATAAATTCAATAATATAATCTCTGTAATAAAAATAGTAAAAAAAAATGCAACATGAAGAATTCAGATAACAATCTAAGATCTTTGAGAAAAATATCTTGTGCATGGTACACAATTTCCTTGTAATAATTAAATAAGTTCTTCATTATTTAATTTCTTTAAATATAATACAAAGCGATAACATTTGGTGGCAACAGTCTGAATTGTGAAATAGCGCTTATCGTGAAATTGGCGCTGGATTCTCTTCTTTAAGGAGCAGATATTTTGTACACTATTTTGCCGGATAAATTCAATAATGTAATCTCTGTAATAAAAAGAGGAAAAAAAAAATGCAACATTAAGACTTCAGATAACAATCTAAGATCTTTAAGAAAAATATCATGTGCATGGTACACAATTTCCTTGTAGTAATTAAATAAGTTCTTCATTATTTAATTTCTTTAAATATAATACAAAGCGATAACATTTGGTGGCAACAATCTGAATTGTGAAATAACACTTATCGTGAAATTGGCGCTGGATTCTCTTCTTTAAGGAGCAAATATTTTGTACACTATTTTGCCGGATAAATTCAATAATGTAATGTCTGTAATAAAAATAGTAAAATAAAATGCAGCATGAAGACTTCAGATAACAATCTAAGATCTTTAAGAAAAATATCATGAGCATGGTACACAATTTCCTTGTAATAATTAAATAAGTTCTTCATTATTTAATTTCTTTAAATATAATACAAAGCGATAACATTTGGTGGCAACAGTCTGAATTGTGAAATAGCGCTTATCGTGAAATTGGCGCTGGATTCTCTTCTTTAAGGAGCAAATATTTTGTACACTATTTTGCCGGATAAATTCAATAATGTAATCTCTGTAATAAAAATAGTAAAAAAAAATGCAACATGAAGACTTCAGATAACAATCGAAGATCTTTAAGAAAAATATCATGAGCATGGTACACAATGTCGTTGTAATAATTAAATAAGTTCTTCATTATTTAATTTCTTTAAATATAATACAAAGCGATAACATTTGGTGGCAACAATCTGAATTGTGAAATAGCGCTTATCCTGAAATTGGCGCTGGATTCTCTTCTTTAGGGAGCAAATATTTTGTACACTATTTTGCCGGATAATTTCAATAATGTAATCTCTGTAATAAAAATAGTAAAAAAAAATGGAAAATGAACACTTCAGATAACAATCTAAGATCTTTAAGAAAAATATCATGTGCATGGTACACAATTTCCTTGTAATAATTAAATAAGTTCTTCATTATTTAATTTATTTAAATATAATACAAAGCGACAACATTTGGTGGCAACAATCTGAATTGTGAAATAGCGCTTATCGTGAAATTGGCGCTGGATTCTCTTCTTTAAGGAGCAAATATTTTGTACACTATTTTGCCGGATAAATTCAATAATGTAATCTCTGTAATAAAAATAGTAAACAAAAATGCAACAATGCAACATGGAGACTTCAGATAACAATCTAAGATCTTTAAGAAAAATATCATGTGCATGGTACACAATTTTCTTGTAATAATTAAATAAGTTCTTCATTATTTAATTTCTTTAAATATAATACAAAGCGATAACATTTGGTGGCAACAATCTGAATTGTGAAATAGCGCTTATCGTGAAATTGGCGCTGGATTCTCTTCTTTAAGGAGCAAATATTTTGTACACTATTTTGCCGGATAAATTCAATAATGTAATCTCTGTAATAAAAATAGTAAAAAAAAATGCAACATGAAGACTTCAGATAACAATCGAAGATCTTTAAGGAAAATATCATGAGCATGGTACACAATGTCGTTGTAATAATTAAATAAGTTCTTCATTATTTAATTTCTTTAAATATAATACAAAGCGATAACATTTGGTGGCAACAATCTGAATTGTGAAATAGCGCTTATCCTGAAATTGGCGCTGGATTCTCTTCTTTAGGGAGCAAATATTTTGTACACTATTTTGCCGGATAAATTCAATAATGTAATCTCTGTAATAAAAATAGTAAAAAAAAATGCAAAATGAACACTTCAGATAACAATCTAAGATCTTTAAGAAAAATATCATGTGCATGGTACACAATTTCCTTGTAATAATTAAATATGTTCTTCATTATTTAATTTCTTTAAATATAATACAAAGCGATAACATTTGGTGGCAACAGTCTGAATTGTGAAATAGCGCTTATCGTGAAATTGGCGCTGGATTCTCTTCTGTAAGGAGCAAATATTTTGTACAATATTTTGCCGGATAAATTCAATAATGTAATCTCTGTAATAAAATTAGTAAAAAAAAATGCAAAATGAACACTTCAGATAACAATCTATGATCTTTAAGAAAAATATCATGTGCATGGTACACAATTTCCTTGTAATAATTAAATATGTTCTTCATTATTTAATTTCTTTAAATATAATACAAAGCGATAACATTTGGTGGCAACAATCTGAATTGTGAAATAGCGCTTATCCTGAAATTGGCGCTGGATTCTCTTCTTTAGGGAGCAAATATTTTGTACACTATTTTGCCGGATAAATTCAATAATATAATCTCTGTAATAAAAATAGTAAAAAAAAATGCAACATGAAGAATTCAGATAACAATCTAAGATCTTTGAGAAAAATATCTTGTGCATGGTACACAATTTCCTTGTAATAATTAAATAAGTTCTTCATTATTTAATTTCTTTAAATATAATACAAAGCGATAACATTTGGTGGCAACAGTCTGAATTGTGAAATAGCGCTTATCGTGAAATTGGCGCTGGATTCTCTTCTTTAAGGAGCAGATATTTTGTACACTATTTTGCCGGATAAATTCAATAATGTAATCTCTGTAATAAAAATAGTAAAAAAAAAAATGCAACATGAAGACTTCAGATAACAATCTAAGATCTTTAAGAAAAATATCATGTGCATGGTACACAATTTCCTTGTAATAATTAAATATGTTCTTCATTATTTAATTTCTTTAAATATAATACAAAGCGATAACATTTGGTGGCAACAGTCTGAATTGTGAAATAGCGCTTATCGTGAAATTGGCGCTGGAGTCTCTTCTTTAAGGAGCAAATATTTTGTACACTATTTTGCCGGATAAATTCAATAATGTAATCTCTGTAATAAAAATAGTAAAAAAAAATGCAACATGAAGACTTCAGATAACAATCTAAGATCTTTAAGAAAAATATCATGTGCATGGTACACAATTTCCTTGTAGTAATTAAATAAGTTCTTCATTTTTTAATTTCTTTAAATATAATACAAAGCGATAACATTTGGTGGCAACAATCTGAATTCTGAAATAGCGCTTATCGTGAAATTGGCGCTGGATTGTCTTCTTTAAGGAGCAAATATTTTGTACACTATTTTGCCGGATAAATTCAATAATATAATCTCTGTAATAAAAATAGTAAAAAAAAATGCAACATGAAGAATTCAGATAACAATCTAAGATCTTTGAGAAAAATATCTTGTGCATGGTACACAATTTCCTTGTAATAATTAAATAAGTTCTTCATTATTTAATTTCTTTAAATATAATACAAAGCGATAACATTTGGTGGCAACAGTCTGAATTATGAAATAGCGCTTATCGTGAAATTGGCGCTGGATTCTCTTCTTTAAGGAGCAGATATTTTGTACACTATTTTGCCGGATAAATTCAATAATGTAATCTCTGTAATAAAAATAGTAAAAAAAAAAATGCAACATGAAGACTTCAGATAACAATCTAAGATCTTTAAGAAAAATATCATGTGCATGGTACACAATTTCCTTGTAATAATTAAATATGTTCTTCATTATTTAATTTCTTTAAATATAATACAAAGCGATAACATTTGGTGGCAACAGTCTGAATTGTGAAATAGCGCTTATCTTGAAATTGGCGCTGGATTCTCTTCTTTAAGGAGCAAATATTTTGTACACTATTTTGCCGGATAAATTCAATAATGTAATCTCTGTAATAAAAAAAGTAAAAAAAAATGCAACATGAAGACTTCAGATAACAATCTAAGATCTTTAAGAAAAATATCATGTGCATGGTACACAATTTCCTTGTAGTAATTAAATAAGTTCTTCATTATTTAAATTCTTTAAATATAATACAAAGCGATAACATTTGGTGGCAACAGTCTGAATTGTGAAATAGCGCTTATCCTGAAATTGGCGCTGGATTCTCTTCTTTAGGGAGCAAATATTTTGTACACTATTTTGCCGGATAAATTCAATAATGTAATCTCTGTAATAAAAATATTAAAAAAAATGCAACATGAAGACTTCAGATAACAATCTAAGATCTTTAAGAAAAATATCATGTGCATGGTACACAATTTCCTTGTAGTAATTAAATAAGTTCTTCATTATTTAATTTCTTTAAATATAATACAAAGCGATAACATTTGGTGGCAACAATCTGAATTGTGAAATAGCGCTTATCGTTAAATTGGCGCTGGATTCTCTTCTTTAAGGAGCAAATATTTTGTACACTATTTTGCCGGATAAATTAAAAATAGTAAAAAAAAATGCAACATGAAGACTTCAGATAACAATCTAAGATCTTTAAGAAAAATATCATGTGCATGGTACACAATTTCCTTGTAATAATTAAATAAGTTCTTCATTATTTAATTTCTTTAAATATAATACAAAGCGATAACATTTGGTGGCAACAGTCTGAATTGTGAAATAGCGCTTATCGTTAAATTGGCGCTGGATTCTCTTCTTTAAGGAGCAAATATTTTGTACACTATTTTGCCGGATAAATTCAATAATGTAATCTCTGTAATAAAAATAGTAAAAAAAAATGCAACATGAAGACTTCAGATAACAATCTAAGATCTTTAAGAAAAATATCATGAGCATGCTACACAATTTCCTTGTAATAATTAAATAAGTTCTTCATTATTTAATTTCTTTAAATATAATACAAAGCGATAACATTTGGTGGCAACTGTCTGAATTGTGAAATAGCGCTTATCGTGAAATTGGCGCTGGATTCTCTTCTTTAAGGAGCAAATATTTTGTACACTATTTTGCCGGATAAATTAAAAATAGTAAAAAAAAATGCAACATGAAGACTTCAGATAACAATCTTAGATCTTTAAGAAAAATATCATGTGCATGGTACACAATTTCCTTGTGATAACTAAATAAGTTCTTCATTATTTTATTTCTTTAAATATAATACAAAGCGATAACATTTGTTGGCAACAGTCTGAATTGTGAAATAGCGCTTATCGTGAAATTGGAGCTGGATTCTCTTCTTTAAGGAGCAAATATTTTGTACACTATTTTGCCGGATAAATTCAATAATGTAATGTCTGTAATAAAAATAGTAAAAAAAAAATGCAACATGAAGACTTCAGATAACAATCTAAGATCTTTAAGAAAAATATCATGAGCATGGTACACAATTTCCTTGTAATAATTAAATAAGTTCTTCATTATTTAATTTCTTTAAATATAATACAAAGCGATAACATTTGGTGGCAACTGTCTGAATTGTGAAATAGCGCTTATCGTGAAATTGGCGCTGGATTCTCTTCTTTAAGGAGCAAATATTTTGTACACTATTTTGCCGGATAAATTCAATAATGTAATCTCTGTAATAAAAATAGTAAAAAAAAATGCAACATGAAGACTTCAGATAACAATCTAAGATCTTTAAGAAAAATATCATGAGCATGGTACACAATTTCGTTGTAATAATTGAATAAGTTCTTCATTATTTAATTTCTTTAAATATAATACAAAGCGATAACATTTGGTGGCAATAGTCTGATTTCTGAAATAGCGCTTATCGTGAAATTGGCGCTGGATTCACTTCTTTAAGGAGCAGATATTTTGTACAATTATTTTGCAGGATAAATTCAATAATGTAATCTCTGTAATAAAAATAGTAAAAAAAAATGCAACATGAAGACTTCAGATAACAATCTAAGATCTTTAAGAAAAATATCATGAGCATGGTACACAATTTCCTTGTAATAATTAAATAAGTTCTTCATTATTTAATTTCTTTAAATATAATACAAAGCGATAACATTTGGTGGCAACTGTCTGAATTGTGAAATAGCGCTTATCGTGAAATTGGCGCTGGATTCTCTTCTTTAAGGAGCAAATATTTTGTACACTATTTTGCCGGATAAATTAAAAATAGTAAAAAAAAATGCAACATGAAGACTTCAGATAACAATCTTAGATCTTTAAGAAAAATATCATGTGCATGGTACACAATTTCCTTGTGATAACTAAATAAGTTCTTCATTATTTTATTTCTTTAAATATAATACAAAGCGATAACATTTGGTGGCAACAGTCTGAATTGTGAAATAGCGCTTATCGTGAAATTGGCGCTGGATTCTCTTCTTTAAGGAGCAAATATTTTGTACACGATTTTGCAGGATAAATTCAATAATGTAATCTCTGTAATAAAAATAGTAAAAAAAAATGCAACATGAAGACTTCAGATAACAATCTAAGATCTTTAAGAAAAATATCATGTGCATGGTACACAATTTCCTTGTAGTAATTAAATAAGTTCTTCATTATTTAATTTCTTTAAATATAATACAAAGCGATAACATTTGGTGGCAACAATCTGAATTGTGAAATAACGCTTATCCTGAAATTGGCGCTGGATTCACTTCTTTAAGGAGCAGATATTTTGTACAATTATTTTGCAGGAAAAATTCAATAATGTAATCTCTGTAATAAAAATAGTAAAAAAAATGCAACATGAAGACTTCAGATAACAATCTAAGATCTTTAAGAAAAATATCATGAGCATGGTACACAATTTCCTTGTAATAATTAAATAAGTTCTTCATTATTTAATTTCTTTAAATATAATACAAAGCGATAACATTTGGTGGCAACTGTCTGAATTGTGAAATAGCGCTTATCGTGAAATTGGCGCTGGATTCTCTTCTTTAAGGAGCAAATATTTTGTACACTATTTTGCCGGATAAATTAAAAATAGTAAAAAAAAATGCAACATGAAGACTTCAGATAACAATCTTAGATCTTTAAGAAAAATATCATGTGCATGGTACACAATTTCCTTGTGATAACTAAATAAGTTCTTCATTATTTTATTTCTTTAAATATAATACAAAGCGATAACATTTGGTGGCAACAGTCTGAATTGTGAAATAGCGCTTATCGTGAAATTGGCGCTGGATTCTCTTCTTTAAGGAGCAAATATTTTGTACACGATTTTGCAGGATAAATTCAATAATGTAATCTCTGTAATAAAAATAGTAAAAAAAAATGCAACATGAAGACTTCAGATAACAATCTAAGATCTTTAAGAAAAATATCATGTGCATGGTACACAATTTCCTTGTAGTAATTAAATAAGTTCTTCATTATTTAATTTCTTTAAATATAATACAAAGCGATAACATTTGGTGGCAACAATCTGAATTGTGAAATAACGCTTATCGTGAAATTGGAGCTGGATTCTCTTCTTTAAGGAGCAAATATTTTGTACACTATTTTGCCGGATAAATTCAATAATGTAATGTCTGTAATAAAAATAGTAAAAAAAAAATGCAACATGAAGACTTCAGATAACAATCTAAGATCTTTAAGAAAAATATCATGAGCATGGTACACAATTTCCTTGTAATAATTAAATAAGTTCTTCATTATTTAATTTCTTTAAATATAATACAAAGCGATAACATTTGGTGGCAACTGTCTGAATTGTGAAATAGCGCTTATCGTGAAATTGGCGCTGGATTCTCTTCTTTAAGGAGCAAATATTTTGTACACTATTTTGCCGGATAAATTCAATAATGTAATCTCTGTAATAAAAATAGTAAAAAAAAATGCAACATGAAGACTTCAGATAACAATCTAAGATCTTTAAGAAAAATATCATGAGCATGGTACACAATTTCGTTGTAATAATTGAATAAGTTCTTCATTATTTAATTTCTTTAAATATAATACAAAGCGATAACATTTGGTGGCAATAGTCTGATTTGTGAAATAGCGCTTATCGTGAAATTGGCGCTGGATTCACTTCTTTAAGGAGCAGATATTTTGTACAATTATTTTGCAGGATAAATTCAATAATGTAATCTCTGTAATAAAAATAGTAAAAAAAAATGCAACATGAAGACTTCAGATAACAATCTAAGATCTTTAAGAAAAATATCATGAGCATGGTACACAATTTCGTTGTAATAATTGAATAAGTTCTTCATTATTTTATTTCTTTAAATATAATACAAAGCGATAACATTTGGTGGCAACAGTCTGAATTGTGAAATAGCGCTTATCCTGAAATTGGCGCTGGATTCTATTCTTTAGGGAGCAAATATTTTGTACACTATTTTGCCGGATAAATTCAATAATGTAATCTCTGTAATAAAAATATTAAAAAAAATGCAACATGAAGACTTCAGATAACAATCTAAGATCTTTAAGAAAAATATCATGTGCATGGTACACAATTTCCTTGTAGTAATTAAATAAGTTCTTCATTATTTAATTTCTTTAAATATAATACAAAGCGATAACATTTGGTGGCAACAATGTGAATTGTGAAATAGCGCTTATCGTTAAATTGGCGCTGGATTCTCTTCTTTAAGGAGCAAATATTTTGCCGGATAAATTAAAAATAGTAAAAAAAATGCAACATGAAGACTTCAGATAACAATCTTAGATCTTTAAGAAAAATATCATGTGCATGGTACACAATTTCCTTGTGATAACTAAATAAGTTCTTCATTATTTTATTTTTTTAAATATAATACAAAGCGATAACATTTGGTGGCAACAGTCTGAATTGTGAAATAGCGCTTATCGTGAAATTGGCGCTGGATTCTCTTCTTTAAGGAGCAAATATTTTGTACACGATTTTGCAGGATAAATTCAATAATGTAATCTCTGTAATAAAAATAGTAAAAAAAAATGCAACATGAAGACTTCAGATAACAATCTAAGATCTTTAAGAAAAATATCATGTGCATGGTACACAATTTCCTTGTAGTAATTAAATAAGTTCTTCATTATTTAATTTCTTTAAATATAATACAAAGCGATAACATTTGGTGGCAACAATCTGAATTGTGAAATAACACTTATCGTGAAATTGGCGCTGGATTCTCTTCTTTAAGGAGCAAATATTTTGTACACTATTTTGCCGGATAAATTCAATAATGTAATGTCTGTAATAAAAATAGTAAAAAAAATGCAACATGAAGACTTCAGATAACAATCTAAGATCTTTAAGAAAAATATCATGAGCATGGTACACAATTTCCTTGTAATAATTAAATAAGTTCTTCATTATTTAATTTCTTTAAATATAATACAAAGCGATAACATTTGGTGGCAACTGTCTGAATTGTGAAATAGCGCTTATCGTGAAATTGGCGCTGGATTCTCTTCTTTAAGGAGCAAATATTTTGTACACTATTTTGCCGGATAAATTCAATAATGTAATCTCTGTAATAAAAATAGTAAAAAAAAATGCAACATGAAGACTTCAGATAACAATCTAAGACCTTTAAGAAAAATATCATGAGCATGGTACACAATTTCGTTGTAATAATTGAATAAGTTCTTCATTATTTAATTTCTTTAAATATAATACAAAGCGATAACATTTGGTGGCAATAGTCTGATTTGTGAAATAGCGCTTATCGTGAAATTGGCGCTGGATTCACTTCTTTAAGGAGCACATATTTTGTACAATATTTTGCAGGATAAATTCAATAATGTAATCTCTGTAATAAAAATAGTAAAAAAAAAAAATGCAACATGAAGACTTCAGATAACAATCTAAGATCTTTAAGAAAAATATCATGTGCATGGTACACAATTTCCTTGTAGTAATTAAATAAGTTCTTCATTATTTAATTTCTTTAAATATAATACAAAGCGATAACATTTGGTGGCAACAATCTGAATTGTGAAATAACACTTATCGTGAAATTGGCGCTGGATTCTCTTCTTTAAGGAGCAAATATTTTGTACACTATTTTGCCGGATAAATTCAATAATGTAATCTCTGTAATAAAAATAGTAAAAAAAAATGCAACATGAAGACTTCAGATAACAATCGAAGATCTTTAAGAAAAATATCATGAGCATGGTACACAATGTCGTTGTAATAATTAAATAAGTTCTTCATTATTTAATTTCTTTAAATATAATACAAAGCGATAACATTTGGTGGCAACAATCTGAATTGTGAAATAGCGCTTATCCTGAAATTGGCGCTGGATTCTCTTCTTTAGGGAGCAAATATTTTGTACACTATTTTGCCGGATAAATTCAATAATGTAATCTCTGTAATAAAAATAGTAAAAAAAAATGGAAAATGAACACTTCAGATAACAATCTAAGATCTTTAAGAAAAATATCATGTGCATGGTACACAATTTCCTTGTAATAATTAAATAAGTTCTTCATTATTTAATTTATTTAAATATAATACAAAGCGACAACATTTGGTGGCAACAATCTGAATTGTGAAATAGCGCTTATCGTGAAATTGGCGCTGGATTCTCTTCTTTAAGGAGCAAATATTTTGTACACTATTTTGCCGGATAAATTCAATAAAGTAATCTCTGTAATAAAAATAGTAAACAAAAATGCAACAATGCAACATGGAGACTTCAGATAACAATCTAAGATCTTTAAGAAAAATATCATGTGCATGGTACACAATTTCCTTGTAATAATTAAATAAGTTCTTCATTATTTAATTTCTTTAAATATAATACAAAGCGATAACATTTGGTGGCAACAATCTGAATTGTGAAATAGCGCTTATCGTGAAATTGGCGCTGGATTCTCTTCTTTAAGGAGCAAATATTTTGTACACTATTTTGCCGGATAAATTCAATAATGTAATCTCTGTAATAAAAATAGTAAAAAAAAATGCAACATGAAGACTTCAGATAACAATCGAAGATCTTTAAGGAAAATATCATGAGCATGGTACACAATGTCGTTGTAATAATTAAATAAGTTCTTCATTATTTAATTTCTTTAAATATAATACAAAGCGATAACATTTGGTGGCAACAATCTGAATTGTGAAATAGCGCTTATCCTGAAATTGGCGCTGGATTCTCTTCTTTAGGGAGCAAATATTTTGTACACTATTTTGCCGGATAAATTCAATAATATAATCTCTGTAATAAAAATAGTAAAAAAAAATGCAACATGAAGAATTCAGATAACAATCTAAGATCTTTGAGAAAAATATCTTGTGCATGGCACACAATTTCCTTGTAATAATTAAATAAGTTCTTCATTATTTAATTTCTTTAAATATAATACAAAGCGATAACATTTGGTGGCAACAGTCTGAATTGTGAAATAGCGCTTATCGTGAAATTGGCGCTGGATTCTCTTCTTTAAGGAGCAGATATTTTGTACACTATTTTGCCGGATAAATTCAATAATGTAATCTCTGTAATAAAAATAGTAAAAAAAAAAATGCAACATGAAGACTTCAGATAACAATCTAAGATCTTTAAGAAAAATATCATGTGCATGGTACACAATTTCGTTGTAATAATTGAATAAGTTCTTCATTATTTAATTTCTTTAAATATAATACAAAGCGATAACATTTGGTGGCAATAGTCTGATTTGTGAAATAGCGCTTATCGTGAAATTGGCGCTGGATTCACTTCTTTAAGGAGCAGATATTTTGTACAATATTTTGCAGGATAAATTCAATAATGTAATCTCTGTAATAAAAATAGTAAAAAAAAATGCAACATGAAGACTTCAGATAACAATCTAAGATCTTTAAGAAAAATATCATGTGCATGGTACACAATTTCCTTGTAGTAATTAAATAAGTTCTTCATTATTTAATTTCTTTAAATATAATACAAAGCGATAACATTTGGTGGCAATAGTCTGATTTGTGAAATAGCGCTTATCGTGAAATTGGCGCTGGATTCTCTTCTTTAAGGAGCAAATATTTTGTACACTATTTTGCCGGATAAATTCAATAATGTAATCTCTGTAATAAAAATAGTAAAAAAAAAATGCAACATGAAGACTTCAGATAACAATCTAAGATCTTTAAGAAAAATATCATGTGCATGGTACACAATTTCCTTGTAGTAATTAAATAAGTTCTTCATTATTTAATTTCTTTAAATATAATACAAAGCGATAACATTTGGTGGCAACAATCTGAATTGTGAAATAACACTTATCGTGAAATTGGCGCTGGATTCTCTTCTTTAAGGAGCAAATATTTTGTACACTATTTTGCCGGATAAATTCAATAATGTAATGTCTGTAATAAAAATAGTAAAAAAAAATGCAGCATGAAGACTTCAGATAACAATCTAAGATCTTTAAGAAAAATATCATGAGCATGGTACACAATTTCCTTGTAATAATTAAATAAGTTCTTCATTATTTAATTTCTTTAAATATAATACAAAGCGATAACATTTGGTGGCAACAGTCTGAATTGTGAAATAGCGCTTATCGTGAAATTGGCGCTGGATTCTCTTCTTTAAGGAGCAAATATTTTGTACACTATTTTGCCAGATAAATTCAATAATGTAATCTCTGTAATAAAAATAGTAAAAAAAAATGCAACATGAAGACTTCAGATAACAATCGAAGATCTTTAAGAAAAATATCATGAGCATGGTACACAATGTCGTTGTAATAATTAAATAAGTTCTTCATTATTTAATTTCTTTAAATATAATACAAAGCGATAACATTTGGTGGCAACAATCTGAATTGTGAAATAGCGCTTATCCTGAAATTGGCGCTGGATTCTCTTCTTTAGGGAGCAAATATTTTGTACACTATTTTGCCGGATAAATTGAATAATGTAATCTCTGTAATAAAAATAGTAAAAAAAAATGGAAAATGAACACTTCAGATAACAATCTAAGATCTTTAAGAAAAATATCATGTGCATGGTACACAATTTCCTTGTAATAATTAAATAAGTTCTTCATTATTTAATTTATTTAAATATAATACAAAGCGACAACATTTGGTGGCAACAATCTGAATTGTGAAATAGCGCTTATCGTGAAATTGGCGCTGGATTCTCTTCTTTAAGGAGCAAATATTTTGTACACTATTTTGCCGGATAAATTCAATAATGTAATCTCTGTAATAAAAATAGTAAAAAAAAAATGCAACATGAAGACTTCAGATAACAATCTAAGATCTTTAAGAAAAATATCATGTGCATGGTACACAATTTCCTTGTAATAATTAAATAAGTTCTTCATTATTTAATTTCTTTAAATATAATACAAAGCGATAACATTTGGTGGCAACAATCTGAATTGTGAAATAGCGCTTATCGTGAAATTGGCGCTGGATTCTCTTCTTTAAGGAGAAATATTTTGTACACTATTTTGCCGGATAAATTCAATAATATAATCTCTGTAATAAAAATAGTAAAAAAAAATGCAACATGAAGACTTCAGATAACAATCGAAGATCTTTAAGGAAAATATCATGAGCATGGTACACAATGTCGTTGTAATAATTAAATAAGTTCTTCATTATTTAATTTCTTTAAATATTATACAAAGCGATAACATTTGGTGGCAACAATCTGAATTGTGAAATAGCGCTTATCCTGAAATTGGCGCTGGATTCTCTTCTTTAGGGAGCAAATATTTTGTACACTATTTTGCCGGATAAATTCAATAATGTAATCTCTGTAATAAAAATAGTAAAAAAAAATGCAAAATGAACACTTCAGATAACAATCTAAGATATTTAAGAAAAATATCATGTGCATGGTACACAATTTCCTTGTAATAATTAAATATGTTCTTCATTATTTAATTTCTTTAAATATAATACAAAGCGATAACATTTGGTGGCAACAGTCTGAATTGTGAAATAGCGCTTATCGTGAAATTGGCGCTGGATTCTCTTCTGTAAGGAGCAAATATTTTGTACAATATTTTGCCGGATAAATTCAATAATGTAATCTCTGTAATAAAAATAGTAAAAAAAAATGCAAAATGAACACTTCAGATAACAATCTAAGATCTTTAAGAAAAATATCATGTGCATGGTACACAGTTTCCTTGTAATAATTAAATATGTTCTTCATTATTTAATTTCTTTAAATATAATACAAAGCGATAACATTTGGTGGCAACAGTCTGAATTGTGAAATAGCACTTATCGTGAAATTGGCGCTGGAGTCTCTTCTTTAAGGAGCAAATATTTTGTACACTATTTTGCCGGATAAATTCAATAATGTAATCTCTGTAATAAAAATAGTAAAAAAAAATGCAACATGAAGACTTCAGATAACAATCTAAGTTCTTTAAGAAAAATATCATGAGCATGGTACACAATTTCCTTGTAATAATTAAATAAGTTCTTCATTATTAATTTCTTTAAATATAATACAAAGCGATAACATTTGGTGGCAACAGTCTGAATTGTGAAATAGCGCTTATCGTGAAATTGGCGCTGGAGTCTCTTCTTTAAGGAGCAAATATTTTGTACACTATTTTGCCGGATAAATCCAATAATGTAATCTCTGTAATAAAAATAGTAAAAAAAAATGCAACATGAAGACTTCAGATAACAATCTAAGATCTTTAAGAAAAATATCATGAGCATGGTACACAATTTCGTTGTAATAATTAAATAAGTTCTTCATTATTTAATTTCTTTAAATATAATACAAAGCGATAACATTTGGTGGCAACAATCTGAATTGTGAAATAACGCTTATCGTGAAATTGGCGCTGGATTCTCTTCTTTAAGGAGCAAATATTTTGTACATTATTTTGCCGGGTAAATTCAATAATGTAATGTCTGTAATAAAAATAGTAAAATAAATGCAACATGAGGACTTCAGATAACAATCTAAGAACTTTAAGAAAAATATCATGTGCATGGTACACAATTTATTTGTGATAATTAAATAAGTTCTTCATTATTTAATTTCTTTAAATATAATACAAAGCGATAACATTTGGTGGCAACAATCTTAATTGTGAAATAACGCTTATCGTGAAATTGGCGCTGGATTCCCTTCTTTAAGGAGCAAATATTTTGTACACTATTTTGCCGGATAAATTCAATAATGTAATGTCTGTAATAAAAATAGTAAAAAAAAAATGCAACATGAAGACTTCAGATAACAATCTAAGATCTTTAAGAAAAATATCATGAGCATGGTAGACAATTTCCTTGCAATAATTAAATAAGTTCTTCATTATTAATTTCTTTAAATATAATACAAAGCGATAACATTTGGTGGCAACAGCCTGAATTGTGAAATAGCGCTTATCGTGAAATTGGCGCTGGATTCTCTTCTTTAAGGAGCAAATATTTTGTACACTATTTTGCCGGATAAATTCAATAATGTAATCTCTGTAATAAAAAGATTAAAAAAAAATGCAACATGAAGACTTCAGATAACAATCTAAGATCTTTAAGAAAAATATCATGAGCATGGTACACAATTTCGTTGTAATAATTAAATAAGTTCTTCATTATTTAATTTCTTTAAATATAATACAAAGCGATAACATTTGGTGGCAACAATCTGAATTGTGAAATAACGCTTATCGTGAAATTGGCGCTGGATTCTCTTCTTTAAGGAGCAAATATTTTGTACACTATTTTGCCGGGTAAATTCAATAATGTAATGTCTGTAATAAAAATAGTAAAAAAAATGCAACATGAGGACTTCAGATAACAATCTAAGAACTTTAAGAAAAATATCATGAGCATGGTACACAATTTCCTTGTAATAATTAAATAAGTTCTTCATTATTTAATTTCTTTAAATATAATACAAAGCGATAACATTTGGTGGCAACAGTCTGAATTGTGAAATAGCGCTTATCGTGAAATTGGCGCTGGATTCTCTTCTTTAAGGAGCAAATATTTTGTACACGATTTTGCCGGATAAATTCATTAATGTAATCTCTGTAATAAAAATAGTAAAAAAAAATGCAACATGAAGACTTCAGATAACAATCTAAGATCTTTAAGAAAAATATCATGTGCATGGTACACAATTTCCTTGTAGTAATTAAATAAGTTCTTCATTATTTAATTTCTTTAAATATAATACAAAGCGATAACATTTGGTGGCAACAATCTGAATTGTGAAATAACGCTTATCGTGAAATTGGCGCTGGATTCTCTTCTTTAAGGAGCAAATATTTTGTACACTATTTTGCCGGATAAATTCAATAATGTAATGTCTGTAATAAAAATAGTAAAAAAAAAATGCAACATGAAGACTTCAGATAACAATCTAAGATCTTTAAGAAAAATATCATGAGCATGGTAGACAATTTCCTTGCAATAATTAAATAAGTTCTTCATTATTAATTTCTTTAAATATAATACAAAGCGATAACATTTGGTGGCAACAGTCTGAATTGTGAAATAGCGCTTATCGTGAAATTGGCGCTGGATTCTCTTCTTTAAGGAGCAAATATTTTGTACACTATTTTGCCGGATAAATTCAATAATGTAATCTCTGTAATAAAAAGATTAAAAAAAAATGCAACATGAAGACTTCAGATAACAATCTAAGATCTTTAAGAAAAATATCATGAGCATGGTACACAATTTCGTTGTAATAATTAAATAAGATCTTCATTATTTAATTTCTTTAAATATAATACAAAGCGATAACATTTGGTGGCAACAGTCTGAATTGTGAAATAGCGCTTATCGTGAAATTGGCGCTGGATTCTCTTCTTTAAGGAGCAAATATTTTGTACACTATTTTGCCGGATAAATTCAATAATGTAATCTCTGTAATAAAAATAGTAAAAAAAAAATGCAACATGAAGACTTCAGATAACAATCTAAGATCTTTAAGAAAAATATCATGTGCATGGTACACAATTTCCTTGTAATAATTAAATATGTTCTTCATTATTTAATTTCTTTAAATATAATACAAAGCGATAACATTTGGTGGCAACAGTCTGAATTGTGAAATAGCGCTTATCGTGAAATTGGCGCTGGATTCTCTTCTGTAAGGAGCAAATATTTTGTACAATATTTTGCCGGATAAATTCAATAATGTAATCTCTGTAATAAAAATAGTAAAAAAAAATGCAACATGAAGACTTCAGATAACAATCTAAGATCTTTAAGAAAAATATCATGTGCATGGTACACAATTTCCTTGTAATAATTAAATATGTTCTTCATTATTAATTTCTTTAAATATAATACAAAGCGATAACATTTGGTGGCAACAGTCTGAATTGTGAAATAGCGCTTATCGTGAAATTGGCGCTGGAGTCTCTTCTTTAAGGAGCAAATATTTTGTACACTATTTTGCCGGATAAATCCAATAATGTAATCTCTGTAATAAAAATAGTAAAAAAAAATGCAACATGAAGACTTCAGATAACAATCTAAGATCTTTAAGAAAAATATCATGAGCATGGTACACAATTTCGTTGTAATAATTAAATAAGTTCTTCATTATTTAATTTCTTTAAATATAATACAAAGCGATAAAATTTGGTGGCAACAATCTGAATTGTGAAATAACGCTTATCGTGAAATTGGCGCTGGATTCTCTTCTTTAAGGAGCAAATATTTTGTACATTATTTTGCCGGGTAAATTCAATAATGTAATGTCTGTAATAAAAATAGTAAAAAAAATGCAACATGAGGACTTCAGATAACAATCTAAGAACTTTAAGAAAAATATCATGTGCATGGTACACAATTTCCTTGTGATAATTAAATAAGTTCTTCATTATTTAATTTCTTTAAATATAATACAAAGCGATAACATTTGGTGGCAACAATCTTAATTGTGAAATAACGCTTATCGTGAAATTGGCGCTGGATTCCCTTCTTTAAGGAGCAAATATTTTGTACACTATTTTGCCGGATAAATTCAATAATGTAATGTCTGTAATAAAAATAGTAAAAAAAAAATGCAACATGAAGACTTCAGATAACAATCTAAGATCTTTAAGAAAAATATCATGAGCATGGTAGACAATTTCCTTGCAATAATTAAATAAGTTCTTCATTATTAATTTCTTTAAATATAATACAAAGCGATAACATTTGGTGGCAACAGTCTGAATTGTGAAATAGCGCTTATCGTGAAATTGGCGCTGGATTCTCTTCTTTAAGGAGCAAATATTTTGTACACTATTTTGCCGGATAAATTCAATAATGTAATCTCTGTAATAAAAAGATTAAAAAAAAATGCAACATGAAGACTTCAGATAACAATCTAAGATCTTTAAGAAAAATATCATGAGCATGGTACACAATTTCGTTGTAATAATTAAATAAGTTCTTCATTATTTAATTTCTTTAAATATAATACAAAGCGATAACATTTGGTGGCAACAATCTGAATTGTGAAATAACGCTTATCGTGAAATTGGCGCTGGATTCTCTTCTTTAAGGAGCAAATATTTTGTACACTATTTTGCCGGGTAAATTCAATAATGTAATGTCTGTAATAAAAACAGTAAAAAAAATGCAACATGAGGACTTCAGATAACAATCTAAGAACTTTAAGAAAAATATCATGAGCATGGTACACAATTTCCTTGTAATAATTAAATAAGTTCTTCATTATTTAATTTCTTTAAATATAATACAAAGCGATAACATTTGGTGGCAACAGTCTGAATTGTGAAATAGCGCTTATCGTGAAATTGGCGCTGGATTCTCTTCTTTAAGGAGCAAATATTTTGTACACGATTTTGCCGGATAAATTCATTAATGTAATCTCTGTAATAAAAATAGTAAAAAAAAAATGCAACATGAAGACTTCAGATAACAATCTAAGATCTTTAAGAAAAATATCATGTGCATGGTACACAATTTCCTTGTAGTAATTAAATAAGTTCTTCATTATTTAATTTCTTTAAATATAATACAAAGCGATAACATTTGGTGGCAACAATCTGAATTGTGAAATAACGCTTATCGTGAAATTGGCGCTGGATTCTCTTCTTTAAGGAGCAAATATTTTGTACACTATTTTGCCGGATAAATTCAATAATGTAATGTCTGTAATAAAAATAGTAAAAAAAAAATGCAACATGAAGACTTCAGATAACAATCTAAGATCTTTAAGAAAAATATCATGAGCATGGTAGACAATTTCCTTGCAATAATTAAATAAGTTCTTCATTATTAATTTCTTTAAATATAATACAAAGCGATAACATTTGGTGGCAACAGTCTGAATTGTGAAATAGCGCTTATCGTGAAATTGGCGCTGGATTCTCTTCTTTAAGGAGCAAATATTTTGTACACTATTTTGCCGGATAAATTCAATAATGTAATCTCTGTAATAAAAAGATTAAAAAAAAATGCAACATGAAGACTTCAGATAACAATCTAAGATCTTTAAGAAAAATATCATGAGCATGGTACACAATTTCGTTGTAATAATTAAATAAGATCTTCATTATTTAATTTCTTTAAATATAATACAAAGCGATAACATTTGGTGGCAACAGTCTGAATTGTGAAATAGCGCTTATCGTGAAATTGGCGCTGGATTCTCTTCTTTAAGGAGCAAATATTTTGTACACTATTTTGCCGGATAAATTCAATAATGTAATCTCTGTAATAAAAATAGTAAAAAAAAAATGCAACATGAAGACTTCAGATAACAATCTAAGATCTTTAAGAAAAATATCATGTGCATGGTACACAATTTCCTTGTAATAATTAAATATGTTCTTCATTATTTAATTTCTTTAAATATAATACAAAGCGATAACATTTGGTGGCAACAGTCTGAATTGTGAAATAGCGCTTATCGTGAAATTGGCGCTGGATTCTCTTCTGTAAGGAGCAAATATTTTGTACAATATTTTGCCGGATAAATTCAATAATGTAATCTCTGTAATAAAAATAGTAAAAAAAAATGCAACATGAAGACTTCAGATAACAATCTAAGATCTTTAAGAAAAATATCATGTGCATGGTACACAATTTCCTTGTAATAATTAAATATGTTCTTCATTATTAATTTCTTTAAATATAATACAAAGCGATAACATTTGGTGGCAACAGTCTGAATTGTGAAATAGCGCTTATCGTGAAATTGGCGCTGGAGTCTCTTCTTTAAGGAGCAAATATTTTGTACACTATTTTGCCGGATAAATCCAATAATGTAATCTCTGTAATAAAAATAGTAAAAAAAAATGCAACATGAAGACTTCAGATAACAATCTAAGATCTTTAAGAAAAATATCATGAGCATGGTACACAATTTCGTTGTAATAATTAAATAAGTTCTTCATTATTTAATTTCTTTAAATATAATACAAAGCGATAACATTTGGTGGCAACAATCTGAATTGTGAAATAACGCTTATCGTGAAATTGGCGCTGGATTCTCTTCTTTAAGGAGCAAATATTTTGTACATTATTTTGCCGGGTAAATTCAATAATGTAATGTCTGTAATAAAAATAGTAAAAAAAATGCAACATGAGGACTTCAGATAACAATCTAAGAACTTTAAGAAAAATATCATGTGCATGGTACACAATTTCCTTGTGATAATTAAATAAGTTCTTCATTATTTAATTTCTTTAAATATAATACAAAGCGATAACATTTGGTGGCAACAATCTTAATTGTGAAATAACGCTTATCGTGAAATTGGCGCTGGATTCCCTTCTTTAAGGAGCAAATATTTTGTACACTATTTTGCCGGATAAATTCAATAATGTAATGTCTGTAATAAAAATAGTAAAAAAAAAATGCAACATGAAGACTTCAGATAACAATCTAAGATCTTTAAGAAAAATATCATGAGCATGGTAGACAATTTCCTTGCAATAATTAAATAAGTTCTTCATTATTAATTTCTTTAAATATAATACAAAGCGATAACATTTGGTGGCAACAGTCTGAATTGTGAAATAGCGCTTATCGTGAAATTGGCGCTGGATTCTCTTCTTTAAGGAGCAAATATTTTGTACACGATTTTGCCGGATAAATTCATTAATGTAATCTCTGTAATAAAAATAGTAAAAAAAAAATGCAACATGAAGACTTCAGATAACAATCTAAGATCTTTAAGAAAAATATCATGTGCATGGTACACAATTTCCTTGTAGTAATTAAATAAGTTCTTCATTATTTAATTTCTTTAAATATAATACAAAGCGATAACATTTGGTGGCAACAATCTGAATTGTGAAATAACGCTTATCGTGAAATTGGCGCTGGATTCTCTTCTTTAAGGAGCAAATATTTTGTACACTATTTTGCCGGATAAATTCAATAATGTAATGTCTGTAATAAAAATAGTAAAAAAAAAATGCAACATGAAGACTTCAGATAACAATCTAAGATCTTTAAGAAAAATATCATGAGCATGGTAGACAATTTCCTTGCAATAATTAAATAAGTTCTTCATTATTAATTTCTTTAAATATAATACAAAGCGATAACATTTGGTGGCAACAGTCTGAATTGTGAAATAGCGCTTATCGTGAAATTGGCGCTGGATTCTCTTCTGTAAGGAGCAAATATTTTGTACAATATTTTGCCGGATAAATTCAATAATGTAATCTCTGTAATAAAAATAGTAAAAAAAAATGCAACATGAAGACTTCAGATAACAATCTAAGATGTTTAAGAAAAATATCATGTGCATGGTACACAATTTCCTTGTAATAATTAAATATGTTCTTCATTATTAATTTCTTTAAATATAATACAAAGCGATAACATTTGGTGGCAACAGTCTGAATTGTGAAATAGCGCTTATCGTGAAATTGGCGCTGGAGTCTCTTCTTTAAGGAGCAAATATTTTGTACACTATTTTGCCGGATAAATCCAATAATGTAATCTCTGTAATAAAAATAGTAAAAAAAAATGCAACATGAAGACTTCAGATAACAATCTAAGATCTTTAAGAAAAATATCATGAGCATGGTACACAATTTCGTTGTAATAATTAAATAAGTTCTTCATTATTTAATTTCTTTAAATATAATACAAAGCGATAACATTTGGTGGCAACAATCTGAATTGTGAAATAACGCTTATCGTGAAATTGGCGCTGGATTCTCTTCTTTAAGGAGCAAATATTTTGTACATTATTTTGCCGGGTAAATTCAATAATGTAATGTCTGTAATAAAAATAGTAAAAAAAATGCAACATGAGGACTTCAGATAACAATCTAAGAACTTTAAGAAAAATATCATGTGCATGGTACACAATTTCCTTGTGATAATTAAATAAGTTCTTCATTATTTAATTTCTTTAAATATAATACAAAGCGATAACATTTGGTGGCAACAATCTTAATTGTGAAATAACGCTTATCGTGAAATTGGCGCTGGATTCCCTTCTTTAAGGAGCAAATATTTTGTACACTATTTTGCCGGATAAATTCAATAATGTAATGTCTGTAATAAAAATAGTAAAAAAAAAATGCAACATGAAGACTTCAGATAACAATCTAAGATCTTTAAGAAAAATATCATGAGCATGGTAGACAATTTCCTTGCAATAATTAAATAAGTTCTTCATTATTAATTTCTTTAAATATAATACAAAGCGATAACATTTGGTGGCAACAGTCTGAATTGTGAAATAGCGCTTATCGTGAAATTGGCGCTGGATTCTCTTCTTTAAGGAGCAAATATTTTGTACACGATTTTGCCGGATAAATTCATTAATGTAATCTCTGTAATAAAAATAGTAAAAAAAAAATGCAACATGAAGACTTCAGATAACAATCTAAGATCTTTAAGAAAAATATCATGTGCATGGTACACAATTTCCTTGTAGTAATTAAATAAGTTCTTCATTATTTAATTTCTTTAAATATAATACAAAGCGATAACATTTGGTGGCAACAATCTGAATTGTGAAATAACGCTTATCGTGAAATTGGCGCTGGATTCTCTTCTTTAAGGAGCAAATATTTTGTACACTATTTTGCCGGATAAATTCAATAATGTAATGTCTGTAATAAAAATAGTAAAAAAAAAATGCAACATGAAGACTTCAGATAACAATCTAAGATCTTTAAGAAAAATATCATGAGCATGGTAGACAATTTCCTTGCAATAATTAAATAAGTTCTTCATTATTAATTTCTTTAAATATAATACAAAGCGATAACATTTGGTGGCAACAGTCTGAATTGTGAAATAGCGCTTATCGTGAAATTGGCGCTGGATTCTCTTTAAGGAGCAAATATTTTGTACACTATTTTGCCGGATAAATTCAATAATGTAATCTCTGTAATAAAAAGATTAAAAAAAAATGCAACATGAAGACTTCAGATAACAATCTAAGATCTTTAAGAAAAATATCATGAGCATGGTACACAATTTCGTTGTAATAATTAAATAAGATCTTCATTATTTAATTTCTTTAAATATAATACAAAGCGATAACATTTGGTGGCAACAGTCTGAATTGTGAAATAGCGCTTATCGTGAAATTGGCGCTGGATTCTCTTCTTTAAGGAGAAAATATTTTGTACACTATTTTGCCGGATAAATTCAATAATGTAATGTCTGTATTAAAAATAGTAAAAAAAAAATGCAACATGAAGACTTCAGATAACAATCTAAGATCTTTAAGAAAAATATCATGAGCATGGTAGACAATTTCCTTGCAATAATTAAATAAGTTCTTCATTATTAATTTCTTTAAATATAATACAAAGCGATAACATTTGGTGGCAACAGTCTGAATTGTGAAATAGCGCTTATCGTGAAATTGGCGCTGGATTCTCTTCTTTAAGGAGCAAATATTTTGTACACTATTTTGCCGGATAAATTCAATAATGTAATCTCTGTAATAAAAAGATTAAAAAAAAATGCAACATGAAGACTTCAGATAACAATCTAAGATCTTTAAGAAAAATATCATGAGCATGGTACACAATTTCGTTGTAATAATTAAATAAGATCTTCATTATTTAATTTCTTTAAATATAATACAAAGCGATAACATTTGGTGGCAACAGTCTGAATTGTGAAATAGCGCTTATCGTGAAATTGGCGCTGGATTCTCTTCTTTAAGGAGCAAATATTTTGTACACTATTTTGCCGGATAAATTCAATAATGTAATCTCTGTAATAAAAATAGTAAAAAAAAAATGCAACATGAAGACTTCAGATAACAATCTAAGATCTTTAAGAAAAATATCATGTGCATGGTACACAATTTCCTTGTAATAATTAAATATGTTCTTCATTATTTAATTTCTTTAAATATAATACAAAGCGATAACATTTGGTGGCAACAGTCTGAATTGTGAAATAGCGCTTATCGTGAAATTGGCGCTGGATTCTCTTCTGTAAGGAGCAAATATTTTGTACAATATTTTGCCGGATAAATTCAATAATGTAATCTCTGTAATAAAAATAGTAAAAAAAAATGCAACATGAAGACTTCAGATAACAATCTAAGATCTTTAAGAAAAATATCATGTGCATGGTACACAATTTCCTTGTAGTAATTAAATAAGTTCTTCATTATTTAATTTCTTTTAATATAATACAAAGCGATAACATTTGGTGGCAACAATCTGAATTCTGAAATAGCGCTTATCGTGAAATTGGCGCTGGATTGTCTTCTTTAAGGAGCAAATATTTTGTACACTATTTTGCCGGATAAATTCAATAATATAATCTCTGTAATAAAAATAGTAAAAAAAAATGCAACATGAAGAATTCAGATAACAATCTAAGATCTTTGAGAAAAATATGTTGTGCATGGTACACAATTTCCTTGTAATAATTAAATAAGTTCTTCATTATTTAATTTCTTTAAATATAATACAAAGCGATAACATTTGGTGGCAACAGTCTGAATTGTGAAATAGCGCTTATCGTGAAATTGGCGCTGGATTCTCTTCTTTAAGGAGCAGATATTTTGTACATTATTTTGCCGGATAAATTCAATAATGTAATCTCTGTAATAAAAATAGTAAAAAAAAAATGCAACATGAAGACTTCAGATAACAATCTAAGATCTTTAAGAAAAATATCATGAGCATGGTAGACAATTTTCTTGCAATAATTAAATAAGTTCTTCATTATTAATTTCTTTAAATATAATACAAAGCGATAACATTTGGTGGCAACAGTCTGAATTGTGAAATAGCGCTTATCGTGAAATTGGCGCTGGATTCTCTTCTTTAAGGAGCAAATATTTTGTACACTATTTTGCCGGATAAATTCAATAATGTAATCTCTGTAATAAAAAGATTAAAAAAAAATGCAACATGAAGACTTCAGATAACAATCTAAGATCTTTAAGAAAAATATCATGAGCATGGTACACAATTTCGTTGTAATAATTAAATAAGATCTTCATTATTTAATTTCTTTAAATATAATACAAAGCGATAACATTTGGTGGCAACAGTCTGAATTGTGAAATAGCGCTTATCGTGAAATTGGCGCTGGATTCTCTTCTTTAAGGAGCAAATATTTTGTACACTATTTTGCCGGATAAATTCAATAATGTAATTTCTGTAATAAAAATAGTAAAAAAAAATGCAACATGAAGACTTCAGATAACAATCTAAGATCTTTAAGAAAAATATCATGAGCATGGTACACAATTTCGTTGTAATAATTAAATAAGTTCTTCATTATTTAATTTCTTTAAATATAATACAAAGCGATAACATTTGGTGGCAACAATCTGAATTGTGAAATAGCGCTTATCGTGAAATTGGCGCTGGATTCTCTTCTGTAAGGAGCAAATATATTGTACAATATTTTGCCGCATAAATTCAATAATGTAATCTCTGTAATAAAAATAGTAAAAAAAAATGCAACATGAAGACTTCAGATAACAATCTAAGATCTTTAAGAAAAATATCATGAGCATGGTACACAATTTCGTTGTAATAATTAAATAAGTTCTTCATTATTTAATTTCTTTAAATATAATACAAAGCGATAACATTTGGTGGCAACAATCTGAATTGTGAAATAACGCTTATCGTGAAATTGGCGCTGGATTCCCTTCTTTAAGGAGCAAATATTTTGTACACCATTTTGCCGGATAAATTGAATAATGTAATGTCTGTAATAAAAATAGTAAAAAAAAAATGCAACATGAAGACTTCAAATAACAATCTAAGATCTTTAAGAAAAATATCATGAGCATGGTAGACAATTTCCTTGCAATAATTAAATAAGTTCTTCATTATTAATTTCTTTAAATATAATACAAAGCGATAACATTTGGTGGCAACAGTCTGAATTGTGAAATAGCGCTTATCGTGAAATTGGCGCTGGATTCTCTTCTTTAAGGAGCAAATATTTTGTACACTATTTTGCCGGATAAATTCAATAATATAATCTCTGTAATAAAAAGATTAAAAAAAAATGCAACATGAAGACTTCAGATAACAATCTAAGATCTTTAAGAAAAATATCATGAGCATGGTACACAATTTCGTTGTAATAATTAAATAAGTTCTTCATTATTTAATTTCTTTAAATATAATACAAAGCGATAACATTTGGTGGCAACAATCTGAATTGTGAAATAACGCTTATCGTGAAATTGGCGCTGGATTCTCTTCTTTAAGGAGCAAATATTTTGTACACTATTTTGCCGGGTAAATTCAATAATGTAATGTCTGTAATAAAAATAGTAAAAAAAATGCAACATGAGGACTTCAGATAACAATCTAAGAACTTTAAGAAAAATATCATGAGCATGGTACACAATTTCCTTGTAATAATTAAATAAGTTCTTCATTATTTAATTTCTTTAAATATAATACAAAGCGATAACATTTGGTGGCAACAGTCTGAATTGTGAAATAGCGCTTATCGTGAAATTGGCGCTGGATTCTCTTCTTTAAGGAGCAGATATTTTGTACACTATTTTGCCGGATAAATTCAATAATGTAATCTGTGTAATAAAAATAGTAAAAAAAAAAAAATGCAACATGAAGACTTCAGATAACAATCTAAGATCTTTAAGAAAAATATCATGTGCATGGTACACAATTTCCTTGTAATAATTAAATATGTTCTTCATTATTTAATTTCTTTAAATATAATACAAAGCGATAACATCTGGCGGCAACAGTCTGAATTGTGAAATAGCGCTTATCGTGAAATTGGCGCTGGATTCTCTTCTTTAAGGAGCAAATATTTTGTACACGATTTTGCCGGATAAATTCATTAATGTAATCTCTGTAATAAAAATAGTAAAAAAAAATGCAACATGAAGACTTCAGATAACAATCTAAGATCTTTAAGAAAAATATCATGTGCATGGTACACAATTTCCTTGTAGTAATTAAATAAGTTCTTCATTATTTAATTTCTTTAAATATAATACAAAGCGATAACATTTGGTGGCAACAATCTGAATGTGAAATAACGCTTATCGTGAAATTGGCGCTGGATTCTCTTCTTTAAGGAGCAAATATTTTGTACACTATTTTGCCGGATAAATTCAATAATGTAATGTCTGTAATAAAAATAGTAAAAAAAAATGCAACATGAAGACTTCAGATAACAATCTAAGATCTTTAAGAAAAATATCATGAGCATGGTAGACAATTTCCTTGCAATAATTAAATAAGTTCTTCATTATTAATTTCTTTAAATATAATACAAAGCGATAACATTTGGTGGCAACAGTCTGAATTGTGAAATAGCGCTTATCGTGAAATTGGCGCTGGATTCTCTTCTTTAAGGAGCAAATATTTTGTACACTATTTTGCCGGATAAATTCAATAATGTAATCTCTGTAATAAAAAGATTAAAAAAAAATGCAACATGAAGACTTCAGATAACAATCTAAGATCTTTAAGAAAAATATCATGAGCATGGTACACAATTTCGTTGTAATAATTAAATAAGATCTTCATTATTTAATTTCTTTAAATATAATACAAAGCGATAACAATTGGTGGCAACAGTCTGAATTGTGAAATAGCGCTTATCGTGAAATTGGCGCTGGATTCTCTTCTTTAAGGAGCAAATATTTTGTACACTATTTTGCCGGATAAATTCAATAATGTAATGTCTGTAATAAAAATAGTAAAAAAAAAATGCAACATGAAGACTTCAGATAACAATCTAAGATCTTTAAGAAAAATATCATGAGCATGGTAGACAATTTCCTTGCAATAATTAAATAAGTTCTTCATTATTAATTTCTTTAAATATAATACAAAGCGATAACATTTGGTGGCAACAGTCTGAATTGTGAAATAGCGCTTATCGTGAAATTGGCGCTGGATTCTCTTCTTTAAGGAGCAAATATTTTGTACACTATTTTGCCGGATAAATTCAATAATGTAATCTCTGTAATAAAAATAGTAAAAAAAAAATGCAACATGAAGACTTCAGATAACAATCTAAGATCTTTAAGAAAAATATCATGTGCATGGTACACAATTTCCTTGTAATAATTAAATATGTTCTTCATTATTTAATTTCTTTAAATATAATACAAAGCGATAACATTTGGTGGCAACAGTCTGAATTGTGAAATAGCGCTTATCGTGAAATTGGCGCTGGATTCTCTTCTGTAAGGAGCAAATATTTTGTACAATATTTTGCCGGATAAATTCAATAATGTAATCTCTGTAATAAAAATAGTAAAAAAAAATGCAACATGAAGACTTCAGATAACAATCTAAGATCTTTAAGAAAAATATCATGTGCATGGTACACAATTTCATTGTAGTAATTAAATAAGTTCTTCATTATTTAATTTCTTTAAATATAATACAAAGCGATAACATTTGGTGGCAACAATCTGAATTCTGAAATAGCGCTTATCGTGAAATTGGCGCTGGATTGTCTTCTTTAAGGAGCAAATATTTTGTACACTATTTTGCCGGATAAATTCAATAATATAATCTCTGTAATAAAAATAGTAAAAAAAAATGCAACATGAAGAATTCAGATAACAATCTAAGATCTTTGAGAAAAATATCTTGTGCATGGTACACAATTTCCTTGTAATAATTAAATAAGTTCTTCATTATTTAATTTCTTTAAATATAATACAAAGCGATAACATTTGGTGGCAACAGTCTGAATTGTGAAATAGCGCTTATCGTGAAATTGGCGCTGGATTCTCTTCTTTAAGGAGCAGATATTTTGTACACTATTTTGCCGGATAAATTCAATAATGTAATCTCTGTAATAAAAATAGTAAAAAAAAAATGCAACATGAAGACTTCAGATAACAATCTAAGATCTTTAAGAAAAATATCATGAGCATGGTACACAATTTCGTTGTAATAATTAAATAAGATCTTCATTATTTAATTTCTTTAAATATAATACAAAGCGATAACATTTGGTGGCAACAGTCTGAATTGTGAAATAGCGCTTATCGTGAAATTGGCGCTGGATTCTCTTCTTTAAGGAGCAAATATTTTGTACACTATTTTGCCGGATAAATTCAATAATGTAATTTCTGTAATAAAAATAGTAAAAAAAAATGCAACATGAAGACTTCAGATAACAATCTAAGATCTTTAAGAAAAATATCATGAGCATGGTACACAATTTCGTTGTAATAATTAAATAAGTTCTTCATTATTTAATTTCTTTAAATATAATACAAAGCGATAACATTTGGTGGCAACAATCTGAATTGTGAAATAGCGCTTATCGTGAAATTGGCGCTGGATTCTCTTCTGTAAGGAGCAAATATTTTGTACAATATTTTGCCGCATAAATTCAATAATGTAATCTCTGTAATAAAAATAGTAAAAAAAAATGCAACATGAAGACTTCAGATAACAATCTAAGATCTTTAAGAAAAATATCATGAGCATGGTACACAATTTCGTTGTAATAATTAAATAAGTTCTTCATTATTTAATTTCTTTAAATATAATACAAAGCGATAACATTTGGTGGCAACAATCTGAATTGTGAAATAACGCTTATCGTGAAATTGGCGCTGGATTCCCTTCTTTAAGGAGCAAATATTTTGTACACCATTTTGCCGGATAAATTGAATAATGTAATGTCTGTAATAAAAATAGTAAAAAAAAAATGCAACATGAAGACTTCAAATAACAATCTAAGATCTTTAAGAAAAATATCATGAGCATGGTAGACAATTTCCTTGCAATAATTAAATAAGTTCTTCATTATTAATTTCTTTAAATATAATACAAAGCGATAACATTTGGTGGCAACAGTCTGAATTGTGAAATAGCGCTTATCGTGAAATTGGCGCTGGATTCTCTTCTTTAAGGAGCAAATATTTTGTACACTATTTTGCCGGATAAATTCAATAATGTAATCTCTGTAATAAAAAGATTAAAAAAAAATGCAACATGAAGACTTCAGATAACAATCTAAGATCTTTAAGAAAAATATCATGAGCATGGTACACAATTTCGTTGTAATAATTAAATAAGTTCTTCATTATTTAATTTCTTTAAATATAATACAAAGCGATAACATTTGGTGGCAACAATCTGAATTGTGAAATAACGCTTATCGTGAAATTGGCGCTGGATTCTCTTCTTTAAGGAGCAAATATTTTGTACACTATTTTGCCGGGTAAATTCAATAATGTAATGTCTGTAATAAAAATAGTAAAAAAAATGCAACATGAGGACTTCAGATAACAATCTAAGAACTTTAAGAAAAATATCATGAGCATGGTACACAATTTCCTTGTAATAATTAAATAAGTTCTTCATTATTTAATTTCTTTAAATATAATACAAAGCGATAACATTTGGTGGCAAGAGTCTGAATTGTGAAATAGCGCTTATCGTGAAATTGGCGCTGGATTCTCTTCTTTAAGGAGCAGATATTTTGTACACTATTTTGCCGGATAAATTCAATAATGTAATCTGTGTAATAAAAATAGTAAAAAAAAAAAATGCAACATGAAGACTTCAGATAACAATCTAAGATCTTTAAGAAAAATATCATGTGCATGGTACACAATTTCCTTGTAATAATTAAATATGTTCTTCATTATTTAATTTCTTTAAATATAATACAAAGCGATAACATCTGGCGGCAACAGTCTGAATTGTGAAATAGCGCTTATCGTGAAATTGGCGCTGGATTCTCTTCTTTAAGGAGCAAATATTTTGTACACGATTTTGCCGGATAAATTCATTAATGTAATCTCTGTAATAAAAATAGTAAAAAAAAAATGCAACATGAAGACTTCAGATAACAATCTAAGATCTTTAAGAAAAATATCATGTGCATGGTACACAATTTCCTTGTAGTAATTAAATAAGTTCTTCATTATTTAATTTCTTTAAATATAATACAAAGCGATAACATTTGGTGGCAACAATCTGAATTGTGAAATAACGCTTATCGTGAAATTGGCGCTGGATTCTCTTCTTTAAGGAGCAAATATTTTGTACACTATTTTGCCGGATAAATTCAATAATGTAATGTCTGTAATAAAAATAGTAAAAAAAAATGCAACATGAAGACTTCAGATAACAATCTAAGATCTTTAAGAAAAATATCATGAGCATGGTAGACAATTTCCTTGCAATAATTAAATAAGTTCTTCATTATTAATTTCTTTAAATATAATACAAAGCGATAACATTTGGTGGCAACAGTCTGAATTGTGAAATAGCGCTTATCGTAAAATTGGCGCTGGATTCTCTTCTTTAAGGAGCAAATATTTTGTACACTATTTTGCCGGATAAATTCAATAATGTAATCTCTGTAATAAAAAGATTAAAAAAAATGCAACATGAAGACTTCAGATAACAATCTAAGATCTTTAAGAAAAATATCATGAGCATGGTACACAATTTCGTTGTAATAATTAAATAAGATCTTCATTATTTAATTTCTTTAAATATAATACAAAGCGATAACAATTGGTGGCAACAGTCTGAATTGTGAAATAGCGCTTATCGTGAAATTGGCGCTGGATTCTCTTCTTTAAGGAGCAAATATTTTGTACACTATTTTGCCGGATAAATTCAATAATGTAATGTCTGTAATAAAAATAGTAAAAAAAAAATGCAACATGAAGACTTCAGATAACAATCTAAGATCTTTAAGAAAAATATCATGAGCATGGTAGACAATTTCCTTGCAATAATTAAATAAGTTCTTCATTATTAATTTCTTTAAATATAATACAAAGCGATAACATTTGGTGGCAACAGTCTGAATTGTGAAATAGCGCTTATCGTGAAATTGGCGCTGGATTCTCTTCTTTAAGGAGCAAATATTTTGTACACTATTTTGCCGGATAAATTCAATAATGTAATCTCTGTAATAAAAATAGTAAAAAAAAAATGCAACATGAAGACTTCAGATAACAATCTAAGATCTTTAAGAAAA
This sequence comes from Stegodyphus dumicola, assembly GCF_044657685.1. Lineage (NCBI taxonomy): Eukaryota > Metazoa > Arthropoda > Arachnida > Araneae > Eresidae > Stegodyphus > Stegodyphus dumicola. The sequence continues at coordinate 138,476,628 of NC_140769.1, forward strand.
ATATCATGTGCATGGTACACAATTTCCTTGTAATAATTAAATATGTTCTTCATTATTTAATTTCTTTAAATATAATACAAAGCGATAACATTTGGTGGCAACAGTCTGAATTGTGAAATAGCGCTTATCGTGAAATTGGCGCTGGATTCTCTTCTGTAAGGAGCAAATATTTTGTACAATATTTTGCCGGATAAATTCAATAATGTAATCTCTGTAATAAAAATAGTAAAAAAAAATGCAACATGAAGACTTCAGATAACAATCTAAGATCTTTAAGAAAAATATCATGTGCATGGTACACAATTTCATTGTAGTAATTAAATAAGTTCTTCATTATTTAATTTCTTTAAATATAATACAAAGCGATAACATTTGGTGGCAACAATCTGAATTCTGAAATAGCGCTTATCGTGAAATTGGCGCTGGATTGTCTTCTTTAAGGAGCAAATATTTTGTACACTATTTTGCCGGATAAATTCAATAATATAATCTCTGTAATAAAAATAGTAAAAAAAAATGCAACATGAAGAATTCAGATAACAATCTAAGATCTTTGAGAAAAATATCTTGTGCATGGTACACAATTTCCTTGTAATAATTAAATAAGTTCTTCATTATTTAATTTCTTTAAATATAATACAAAGCGATAACATTTGGTGGCAACAGTCTGAATTGTGAAATAGCGCTTATCGTGAAATTGGCGCTGGATTCTCTTCTTTAAGGAGCAGATATTTTGTACACTATTTTGCCGGATAAATTCAATAATGTAATCTCTGTAATAAAAATAGTAAAAAAAAAATGCAACATGAAGACTTCAGATAACAATCTAAGATCTTTAAGAAAAATATCATGAGCATGGTAGACAATTTCCTTGCAATAATTAAATAAGTTCTTCATTATTAATTTCTTTAAATATAATACAAAGCGATAACATTTGGTGGCAACAGTCTGAATTGTGAAATAGCGCTTATCGTGAAATTGGCGCTGGATTCTCTTCTTTAAGGAGCAAATATTTTGTACACTATTTTGCCGGATAAATTCAATAATGTAATCTCTGTAATAAAAAGATTAAAAAAAAATGCAACATGAAGACTTCAGATAACAATCTAAGATCTTTAAGAAAAATATCATGAGCATGGTACACAATTTCGTTGTAATAATTAAATAAGATCTTCATTATTTAATTTCTTTAAATATAATACAAAGCGATAACATTTGGTGGCAACAGTCTGAATTGTGAAATAGCGCTTATCGTGAAATTGGCGCTGGATTCTCTTCTTTAAGGAGCAAATATTTTGTACACTATTTTGCCGGATAAATTCAATAATGTAATTTCTGTAATAAAAATAGTAAAAAAAAATGCAACATGAAGACTTCAGATAACAATCTAAGATCTTTAAGAAAAATATCATGAGCATGGTACACAATTTCGTTGTAATAATTAAATAAGTTCTTCATTATTTAATTTCTTTAAATATAATACAAAGCGATAACATTTGGTGGCAACAATCTGAATTGTGAAATAGCGCTTATCGTGAAATTGGCGCTGGATTCTCTTCTGTAAGGAGCAAATATTTTGTACAATATTTTGCCGCATAAATTCAATAATGTAATCTCTGTAATAAAAATAGTAAAAAAAAATGCAACATGAAGACTTCAGATAACAATCTAAGATCTTTAAGAAAAATATCATGAGCATGGTACACAATTTCGTTGTAATAATTAAATAAGTTCTTCATTATTTAATTTCTTTAAATATAATACAAAGCGATAACATTTGGTGGCAACAATCTGAATTGTGAAATAACGCTTATCGTGAAATTGGCGCTGGATTCCCTTCTTTAAGGAGCAAATATTTTGTACACCATTTTGCCGGATAAATTGAATAATGTAATGTCTGTAATAAAAATAGTAAAAAAAAAATGCAACATGAAGACTTCAAATAACAATCTAAGATCTTTAAGAAAAATATCATGAGCATGGTAGACAATTTCCTTGCAATAATTAAATAAGTTCTTCATTATTAATTTCTTTAAATATAATACAAAGCGATAACATTTGGTGGCAACAGTCTGAATTGTGAAATAGCGCTTATCGTGAAATTGGCGCTGGATTCTCTTCTTTAAGGAGCAAATATTTTGTACACTATTTTGCCGGATAAATTCAATAATGTAATCTCTGTAATAAAAAGATTAAAAAAAAATGCAACATGAAGACTTCAGATAACAATCTAAGATCTTTAAGAAAAATATCATGAGCATGGTACACAATTTCGTTGTAATAATTAAATAAGTTCTTCATTATTTAATTTCTTTAAATATAATACAAAGCGATAACATTTGGTGGCAACAATCTGAATTGTGAAATAACGCTTATCGTGAAATTGGCGCTGGATTCTCTTCTTTAAGGAGCAAATATTTTGTACACTATTTTGCCGGGTAAATTCAATAATGTAATGTCTGTAATAAAAATAGTAAAAAAAATGCAACATGAGGACTTCAGATAACAATCTAAGAACTTTAAGAAAAATATCATGAGCATGGTACACAATTTCCTTGTAATAATTAAATAAGTTCTTCATTATTTAATTTCTTTAAATATAATACAAAGCGATAACATTTGGTGGCAACAGTCTGAATTGTGAAATAGCGCTTATCGTGAAATTGGCGCTGGATTCTCTTCTTTAAGGAGCAGATATTTTGTACACTATTTTGCCGGATAAATTCAATAATGTAATCTGTGTAATAAAAATAGTAAAAAAAAAAAAATGCAACATGAAGACTTCAGATAACAATCTAAGATCTTTAAGAAAAATATCATGTGCATGGTACACAATTTCCTTGTAATAATTAAATATGTTCTTCATTATTTAATTTTTTTAAATATAATACAAAGCGATAACATCTGGCGGCAACAGTCTGAATTGTGAAATAGCGCTTATCGTGAAATTGGCGCTGGATTCTCTTCTTTAAGGAGCAAATATTTTGTACACGATTTTGCCGGATAAATTCATTAATGTAATCTCTGTAATAAAAATAGTAAAAAAAAAATGCAACATGAAGACTTCAGATAACAATCTAAGATCTTTAAGAAAAATATCATGTGCATGGTACACAATTTCCTTGTAGTAATTAAATAAGTTCTTCATTATTTAATTTCTTTAAATATAATACAAAGCGATAACATTTGGTGGCAACAATCTGAATTGTGAAATAACGCTTATCGTGAAATTGGCGCTGGATTCTCTTCTTTAAGGAGCAAATATTTTGTACACTATTTTGCCGGATAAATTCAATAATGTAATGTCTGTAATAAAAATAGTAAAAAAAAATGCAACATGAAGACTTCAGATAACAATCTAAGATCTTTAAGAAAAATATCATGAGCATGGTAGACAATTTCCTTGCAATAATTAAATAAGTTCTTCATTATTAATTTCTTTAAATATAATACAAAGCGATAACATTTGGTGGCAACAGTCTGAATTGTGAAATAGCGCTTATCGTGAAATTGGCGCTGGATTCTCTTCTTTAAGGAGCAAATATTTTGTACACTATTTTGCCGGATAAATTCAATAATGTAATCTCTGTAATAAAAAGATTAAAAAAAAATGCAACATGAAGACTTCAGATAACAATCTAAGATCTTTAAGAAAAATATCATGAGCATGGTACACAATTTCGTTGTAATAATTAAATAAGTTCTTCATTATTTAATTTCTTTAAATATAATACAAAGCGATAACATTTGGTGGCAACAATCTGAATTGTGAAATAACGCTTATCGTGAAATTGGCGCTGGATTCTCTTCTTTAAGGAGCAAATATTTTGTACACTATTTTGCCGGGTAAATTCAATAATGTAATGTCTGTAATAAAAATAGTAAAAAAAATGCAACATGAGGACTTCAGATAACAATCTAAGAACTTTAAGAAAAATATCATGAGCATGGTACACAATTTCCTTGTAATAATTAAATAAGTTCTTCATTATTTAATTTCTTTAAATATAATACAAAGCGATAACATTTGGTGGCAACAGTCTGAATTGTGAAATAGCGCTTATCGTGAAATTGGCGCTGGATTCTCTTCTTTAAGGAGCAGATATTTTGTACACTATTTTGCCGGATAAATTCAATAATGTAATCTGTGTAATAAAAATAGTAAAAAAAAAAATGCAACATGAAGACTTCAGATAACAATCTAAGATCTTTAAGAAAAATATCATGTGCATGGTACACAATTTCCTTGTAATAATTAAATATGTTCTTCATTATTTAATTTCTTTAAATATAATACAAAGCGATAACATCTGGCGGCAACAGTCTGAATTGTGAAATAGCGCTTATCGTGAAATTGGCGCTGGATTCTCTTCTTTAAGGAGCAAATATTTTGTACACGATTTTGCCGGATAAATTCATTAATGTAATCTCTGTAATAAAAATAGTAAAAAAAAAATGCAACATGAAGACTTCAGATAACAATCTAAGATCTTTAAGAAAAATATCATGTGCATGGTACACAATTTCCTTGTAGTAATTAAATAAGTTCTTCATTATTTAATTTCTTTAAATATAATACAAAGCGATAACATTTGGTGGCAACAATCTGAATTGTGAAATAACGCTTATCGTGAAATTGGCGCTGGATTCTCTTCTTTAAGGAGCAAATATTTTGTACACTATTTTGCCGGATAAATTCAATAATGTAATGTCTGTAATAAAAATAGTAAAAAAAAATGCAACATGAAGACTTCAGATAACAAACTAAGATCTTTAAGAAAAATATCATGAGCATGGTAGACAATTTCCTTGCAATAATTAAATAAGTTCTTCATTATTAATTTCTTTAAATATAATACAAAGCGATAACATTTGGTGGCAACAGTCTGAATTGTGAAATAGCGCTTATCGTGAAATTGGCGCTGGATTCTCTTCTTTAAGGAGCAAATATTTTGTACACTATTTTGCCGGATAAATTCAATAATGTAATCTCTGTAATAAAAAGATTAAAAAAAATGCAACATGAAGACTTCAGATAACAATCTAAGATCTTTAAGAAAAATATCATGAGCATGGTACACAATTTCGTTGTAATAATTAAATAAGTTCTTCATTATTTAATTTCTTTAAATATAATACAAAGCGATAACATTTGGTGGCAACAATCTGAATTGTGAAATAACGCTTATCGTGAAATTGGCGCTGGATTCTCTTCTTTAAGGAGCAAATATTTTGTACACTATTTTGCCGGGTAAATTCAATAATGTAATGTCTGTAATAAAAATAGTAAAAAAAATGCAACATGAGGACTTCAGATAACAATCTAAGAACTTTAAGAAAAATATCATGAGCATGGTACACAATTTCCTTGTAATAATTAAATAAGTTCTTCATTATTTAATTTCTTTAAATATAATACAAAGCGATAACATTTGGTGGCAACAATCTGAATTGTGAAATAGCGCTTATCGTGAAATTGGCGCTGGATTCTCTTCTTTAAGGAGCAAATATTTTGTACACGATTTTGCCGGATAAATTCATTAATGTAATCTCTGTAATAAAAATAGTAAAAAAAAAATGCAACATGAAGACTTCAGATAACAATCTAAGATCTTTAAGAAAAATATCATGTGCATGGTACACAATTTCCTTGTAGTAATTAAATAAGTTCTTCATTATTTAATTTCTTTAAATATAATACAAAGCGATAACATTTGGTGGCAACAATCTGAATTGTGAAATAACGCTTATCGTGAAATTGGCGCTGGATTCTCTTCTTTAAGGAGCAAATATTTTGTACACTATTTTGCCGGATAAATTCAATAATGTAATGTCTGTAATAAAAATAGTAAAAAAAAAATGCAACATGAAGACTTCAGATAACAATCTAAGATCTTTAAGAAAAATATCATGAGCATGGTAGACAATTTCCTTGCAATAATTAAATAAGTTCTTCATTATTAATTTCTTTAAATATAATACAAAGCGATAACATTTGGTGGCAACAGTCTGAATTGTGAAATAGCGCTTATCGTGAAATTGGCGCTGGATTCTCTTCTTTAAGGAGCAAATATTTTGTACACTATTTTGCCGGATAAATTCAATAATGTAATCTCTGTAATAAAAATAGTAAAAAAAAATGCAACATGAAGACTTCAGATAACAATCTAAGATCTTTAAGAAAAATATCATGAGCATGGTACACAATTTCGTTGTAATAATTAAATAAGTTCTTCATTATTTAATTTCTTTAAATATAATACAAAGCGATAACATTTGGTGGCAACAATCTGAATTGTGAAATAGCGCTTATCGTGAAATTGGCGCTGGATTCTCTTCTGTAAGGAGCAAATATTTTGTACAATATTTTGCCGCATAAATTCAATAATGTAATCTCTGTAATAAAAATAGTAAAAAAAAATGCAACATGAAGACTTCAGATAACAATCTAAGATCTTTAAGAAAAATATCATGAGCATGGTACACAATTTCGTTGTAATAATTAAATAAGTTCTTCATTATTTAATTTCTTTAAATATAATACAAAGCGATAACATTTGGTGGCAACAATCTGAATTGTGAAATAACGCTTATCGTGAAATTGGCGCTGGATTCCCTTCTTTAAGGAGCAAATATTTTGTACACCATTTTGCCGGATAAATTGAATAATGTAATGTCTGTAATAAAAATAGTAAAAAAAAAATGCAACATGAAGACTTCAAATAACAATCTAAGATCTTTAAGAAAAATATCATGAGCATGGTACACAATTTCGTTGTAATAATTAAATAAGATCTTCATTATTTAATTTCTTTAAATATAATACAAAGCGATAACATTTGGTGGCAACAGTCTGAATTGTGAAATAGCGCTTATCGTGAAATTGGCGCTGGATTCTCTTCTGTAAGGAGCAAATATTTTGTACAATATTTTGCCGCATAAATTCAATAATGTAATCTCTGTAATAAAAATAGTAAAAAAAAATGCAACATGAAGACTTCAGATAACAATCTAAGATCTTTAAGAAAAATATCATGAGCATGGTACACAATTTCGTTGTAATAATTAAATAAGTTCTTCATTATTAATTTCTTTAAATATAATACAAAGCGATAACATTTGGTGGCAACAGTCTGAATTGTGAAATAGCGCTTATCGTGAAATTGGCGCTGGATTCTCTTCTTTAAGGAGCAAATATTTTGTACACTATTTTGCCGGATAAATTCAATAATGTAATCTCTGTAATAAAAAGATTAAAAAAAAATGCAACATGAAGACTTCAGATAACAATCTAAGATCTTTAAGAAAAATATCATGAGCATGGTACACAATTTCGTTGTAATAATTAAATAAGATCTTCATTATTTAATTTCTTTAAATATAATACAAAGCGATAACATTTGGTGGCAACAGTCTGAATTGTGAAATAGCGCTTATCGTGAAATTGGCGCTGGATTCTCTTCTTTAAGGAGCAAATATTTTGTACACTATTTTGCCGGATAAATTCAATAATGTAATTTCTGTAATAAAAATAGTAAAAAAAAATGCAACATGAAGACTTCAGATAACAATCTAAGATCTTTAAGAAAAATATCATGAGCATGGTACACAATTTCGTTGTAATAATTAAATAAGTTCTTCATTATTTAATTTCTTTAAATATAATACAAAGCGATAACATTTGGTGGCAACAATCTGAATTGTGAAATAGCGCTTATCGTGAAATTGGCGCTGGATTCTCTTCTGTAAGGAGCAAATATTTTGTACAATATTTTGCCGCATAAATTCAATAATGTAATCTCTGTAATAAAAATAGTAAAAAAAAATGCAACATGAAGACTTCAGATAACAATCTAAGATCTTTAAGAAAAATATCATGAGCATGGTACACAATTTCGTTGTAATAATTAAATAAGTTCTTCATTATTTAATTTCTTTAAATATAATACAAAGCGATAACATTTGGTGGCAACAATCTGAATTGTGAAATAACGCTTATCGTGAAATTGGCGCTGGATTCCCTTCTTTAAGGAGCAAATATTTTGTACACCATTTTGCCGGATAAATTGAATAATGTAATGTCTGTAATAAAAATAGTAAAAAAAAAATGCAACATGAAGACTTCAAATAACAATCTAAGATCTTTAAGAAAAATATCATGAGCATGGTAGACAATTTCCTTGCAATAATTAAATAAGTTCTTCATTATTAATTTCTTTAAATATAATACAAAGCGATAACATTTGGTGGCAACAGTCTGAATTGTGAAATAGCGCTTATCGTGAAATTGGCGCTGGATTCTCTTCTTTAAGGAGCAAATATTTTGTACACTATTTTGCCGGATAAATTCAATAATGTAATCTCTGTAATAAAAAGATTAAAAAAAAATGCAACATGAAGACTTCAGATAACAATCTAAGATCTTTAAGAAAAATATCATGAGCATGGTACACAATTTCGTTGTAATAATTAAATAAGTTCTTCATTATTTAATTTCTTTAAATATAATACAAAGCGATAACATTTGGTGGCAACAATCTGAATTGTGAAATAACGCTTATCGTGAAATTGGCGCTGGATTCTCTTCTTTAAGGAGCAAATATTTTGTACACTATTTTGCCGGGTAAATTCAATAATGTAATGTCTGTAATAAAAATAGTAAAAAAAATGCAACATGAGGACTTCAGATAACAATCTAAGAACTTTAAGAAAAATATCATGAGCATGGTACACAATTTCCTTGTAATAATTAAATAAGTTCTTCATTATTTAATTTCTTTAAATATAATACAAAGCGATAACATTTGGTGGCAACAGTCTGAATTGTGAAATAGCGCTTATCGTGAAATTGGCGCTGGATTCTCTTCTTTAAGGAGCAGATATTTTGTACACTATTTTGCCGGATAAATTCAATAATGTAATCTGTGTAATAAAAATAGTAAAAAAAAAAAAATGCAACATGAAGACTTCAGATAACAATCTAAGATCTTTAAGAAAAATATCATGTGCATGGTACACAATTTCCTTGTAATAATTAAATATGTTCTTCATTATTTAATTTTTTTAAATATAATACAAAGCGATAACATCTGGCGGCAACAGTCTGAATTGTGAAATAGCGCTTATCGTGAAATTGGCGCTGGATTCTCTTCTTTAAGGAGCAAATATTTTGTACACGATTTTGCCGGATAAATTCATTAATGTAATCTCTGTAATAAAAATAGTAAAAAAAAAATGCAACATGAAGACTTCAGATAACAATCTAAGATCTTTAAGAAAAATATCATGTGCATGGTACACAATTTCCTTGTAGTAATTAAATAAGTTCTTCATTATTTAATTTCTTTAAATATAATACAAAGCGATAACATTTGGTGGCAACAATCTGAATTGTGAAATAACGCTTATCGTGAAATTGGCGCTGGATTCTCTTCTTTAAGGAGCAAATATTTTGTACACTATTTTGCCGGATAAATTCAATAATGTAATGTCTGTAATAAAAATAGTAAAAAAAAATGCAACATGAAGACTTCAGATAACAATCTAAGATCTTTAAGAAAAATATCATGAGCATGGTAGACAATTTCCTTGCAATAATTAAATAAGTTCTTCATTATTAATTTCTTTAAATATAATACAAAGCGATAACATTTGGTGGCAACAGTCTGAATTGTGAAATAGCGCTTATCGTGAAATTGGCGCTGGATTCTCTTCTTTAAGGAGCAAATATTTTGTACACTATTTTGCCGGATAAATTCAATAATGTAATCTCTGTAATAAAAAGATTAAAAAAAAATGCAACATGAAGACTTCAGATAACAATCTAAGATCTTTAAGAAAAATATCATGAGCATGGTACACAATTTCGTTGTAATAATTAAATAAGTTCTTCATTATTTAATTTCTTTAAATATAATACAAAGCGATAACATTTGGTGGCAACAATCTGAATTGTGAAATAACGCTTATCGTGAAATTGGCGCTGGATTCTCTTCTTTAAGGAGCAAATATTTTGTACACTATTTTGCCGGGTAAATTCAATAATGTAATGTCTGTAATAAAAATAGTAAAAAAAATGCAACATGAGGACTTCAGATAACAATCTAAGAACTTTAAGAAAAATATCATGAGCATGGTACACAATTTCCTTGTAATAATTAAATAAGTTCTTCATTATTTAATTTCTTTAAATATAATACAAAGCGATAACATTTGGTGGCAACAGTCTGAATTGTGAAATAGCGCTTATCGTGAAATTGGCGCTGGATTCTCTTCTTTAAGGAGCAGATATTTTGTACACTATTTTGCCGGATAAATTCAATAATGTAATCTGTGTAATAAAAATAGTAAAAAAAAAAATGCAACATGAAGACTTCAGATAACAATCTAAGATCTTTAAGAAAAATATCATGTGCATGGTACACAATTTCCTTGTAATAATTAAATATGTTCTTCATTATTTAATTTCTTTAAATATAATACAAAGCGATAACATCTGGCGGCAACAGTCTGAATTGTGAAATAGCGCTTATCGTGAAATTGGCGCTGGATTCTCTTCTTTAAGGAGCAAATATTTTGTACACGATTTTGCCGGATAAATTCATTAATGTAATCTCTGTAATAAAAATAGTAAAAAAAAAATGCAACATGAAGACTTCAGATAACAATCTAAGATCTTTAAGAAAAATATCATGTGCATGGTACACAATTTCCTTGTAGTAATTAAATAAGTTCTTCATTATTTAATTTCTTTAAATATAATACAAAGCGATAACATTTGGTGGCAACAATCTGAATTGTGAAATAACGCTTATCGTGAAATTGGCGCTGGATTCTCTTCTTTAAGGAGCAAATATTTTGTACACTATTTTGCCGGATAAATTCAATAATGTAATGTCTGTAATAAAAATAGTAAAAAAAAATGCAACATGAAGACTTCAGATAACAAACTAAGATCTTTAAGAAAAATATCATGAGCATGGTAGACAATTTCCTTGCAATAATTAAATAAGTTCTTCATTATTAATTTCTTTAAATATAATACAAAGCGATAACATTTGGTGGCAACAGTCTGAATTGTGAAATAGCGCTTATCGTGAAATTGGCGCTGGATTCTCTTCTTTAAGGAGCAAATATTTTGTACACTATTTTGCCGGATAAATTCAATAATGTAATCTCTGTAATAAAAAGATTAAAAAAAATGCAACATGAAGACTTCAGATAACAATCTAAGATCTTTAAGAAAAATATCATGAGCATGGTACACAATTTCGTTGTAATAATTAAATAAGTTCTTCATTATTTAATTTCTTTAAATATAATACAAAGCGATAACATTTGGTGGCAACAATCTGAATTGTGAAATAACGCTTATCGTGAAATTGGCGCTGGATTCTCTTCTTTAAGGAGCAAATATTTTGTACACTATTTTGCCGGGTAAATTCAATAATGTAATGTCTGTAATAAAAATAGTAAAAAAAATGCAACATGAGGACTTCAGATAACAATCTAAGAACTTTAAGAAAAATATCATGAGCATGGTACACAATTTCCTTGTAATAATTAAATAAGTTCTTCATTATTTAATTTCTTTAAATATAATACAAAGCGATAACATTTGGTGGCAACAATCTGAATTGTGAAATAGCGCTTATCGTGAAATTGGCGCTGGATTCTCTTCTTTAAGGAGCAAATATTTTGTACACGATTTTGCCGGATAAATTCATTAATGTAATCTCTGTAATAAAAATAGTAAAAAAAAAATGCAACATGAAGACTTCAGATAACAATCTAAGATCTTTAAGAAAAATATCATGTGCATGGTACACAATTTCCTTGTAGTAATTAAATAAGTTCTTCATTATTTAATTTCTTTAAATATAATACAAAGCGATAACATTTGGTGGCAACAATCTGAATTGTGAAATAACGCTTATCGTGAAATTGGCGCTGGATTCTCTTCTTTAAGGAGCAAATATTTTGTACACTATTTTGCCGGATAAATTCAATAATGTAATGTCTGTAATAAAAATAGTAAAAAAAAAATGCAACATGAAGACTTCAGATAACAATCTAAGATCTTTAAGAAAAATATCATGAGCATGGTAGACAATTTCCTTGCAATAATTAAATAAGTTCTTCATTATTAATTTCTTTAAATATAATACAAAGCGATAACATTTGGTGGCAACAGTCTGAATTGTGAAATAGCGCTTATCGTGAAATTGGCGCTGGATTCTCTTCTTTAAGGAGCAAATATTTTGTACACTATTTTGCCGGATAAATTCAATAATGTAATCTCTGTAATAAAAAGATTAAAAAAAAATGCAACATGAAGACTTCAGATAACAATCTAAGATCTTTAAGAAAAATATCATGAGCATGGTACACAATTTCGTTGTAATAATTAAATAAGATCTTCATTATTTAATTTCTTTAAATATAATACAAAGCGATAACATTTGGTGGCAACAGTCTGAATTGTGAAATAGCGCTTATCGTGAAATTGGCGCTGGATTCTCTTCTTTAAGGAGCAAATATTTTGTACACTATTTTGCCGGATAAATTCAATAATGTAATCTCTGTAATAAAAATAGTAAAAAAAAAATGCAACATGAAGACTTCAGATAACAATCTAAGAACTTTAAGAAAAATATCATGAGCATGGTACACAATTTCCTTGTAGTAATTAAATAAGTTCTTCATTATTTAATTTCTTTAAATATAATACAAAGCGATAACATTTGGTGGCAACAATCTGAATTGTGAAATAACGCTTATCGTGAAATTGGCGCTGGATTCTCTTCTTTAAGGAGCAAATATTTTGTACACTATTTTGCCGGATAAATTCAATAATGTAATCTCTGTAATAAAAAGATTAAAAAAAAATGCAACATGAAGACTTCAGATAACAATCTAAGATCTTTAAGAAAAATATCATGAGCATGGTACACAATTTCGTTGTAATAATTAAATAAGTTCTTCATTATTTAATTTCTTTAAATATAATACAAAGCGATAACATTTGGTGGCAACAATCTGAATTGTGAAATAACGCTTATCGTGAAATTGGCGCTGGATTCTCTTCTTTAAGGAGCAAATATTTTGTACACTATTTTGCCGGGTAAATTCAATAATGTAATGTCTGTAATAAAAATAGTAAAAAAAATGCAACATGAGGACTTCAGATAACAATCTAAGAACTTTAAGAAAAATATCATGAGCATGGTACACAATTTCCTTGTAATAATTAAATAAGTTCTTCATTATTTAATTTCTTTAAATATAATACAAAGCGATAACATTTGGTGGCAACAATCTGAATTGTGAAATAGCGCTTATCGTGAAATTGGCGCTGGATTCTCTTCTTTAAGGAGCAAATATTTTGTACACGATTTTGCCGGATAAATTCATTAATGTAATCTCTGTAATAAAAATAGTAAAAAAAAAATGCAACATGAAGACTTCAGATAACAATCTAAGATCTTTAAGAAAAATATCATGTGCATGGTACACAATTTCCTTGTAGTAATTAAATAAGTTCTTCATTAATTAATTTCTTTAAATATAATACAAAGCGATAACATTTGGTGGCAACAATCTGAATTGTGAAATAACGCTTATCGTGAAATTGGCGCTGGATTCTCTTCTTTAAGGAGCAAATATTTTGTACACTATTTTGCCGGATAAATTCAATAATGTAATGTCTGTAATAAAAATAGTAAAAAAAAAATGCAACATGAAGACTTCAGATAACAATCTAAGATCTTTAAGAAAAATATCATGAGCATGGTAGACAATTTCCTTGCAATAATTAAATAAGTTCTTCATTATTAATTTCTTTAAATATAATACAAAGCGATAACATTTGGTGGCAACAGTCTGAATTGTGAAATAGCGCTTATCGTGAAATTGGCGCTGGATTCTCTTCTTTAAGGAGCAAATATTTTGTACACTATTTTGCCGGATAAATTCAATAATGTAATCTCTGTAATAAAAAGATTAAAAAAAAATGCAACATGAAGACTTCAGATAACAATCTAAGATCTTTAAGAAAAATATCATGAGCATGGTACACAATTTCGTTGTAATAATTAAATAAGATCTTCATTATTTAATTTCTTTAAATATAATACAAAGCGATAACATTTGGTGGCAACAGTCTGAATTGTGAAATAGCGCTTATCGTGAAATTGGCGCTGGATTCTCTTCTTTAAGGAGCAAATATTTTGTACACTATTTTGCCGGATAAATTCAATAATGTAATCTCTGTAATAAAAATAGTAAAAAAAAAATGCAACATGAAGACTTCAGATAACAATCTAAGATCTTTAAGAAAAATATCATGTGCATGGTACACAATTTCCTTGTAATAATTAAATATGTTCTTCATTATTTAATTTCTTTAAATATAATACAAAGCGATAACATTTGGTGGCAACAGTCTGAATTGTGAAATAGCGCTTATCGTGAAATTGGCGCTGGATTCTCTTCTGTAAGGAGCAAATATTTTGTACAATATTTTGCCGGATAAATTCAATAATGTAATCTCTGTAATAAAAATAGTAAAAAAAAATGCAACATGAAGACTTCAGATAACAATCTAAGATCTTTAAGAAAAATATCATGTGCATGGTACACAATTTCCTTGTAATAATTAAATATGTTCTTCATTATTAATTTCTTTAAATATAATACAAAGCGATAACATTTGGTGGCAACAGTCTGAATTGTGAAATAGCGCTTATCGTGAAATTGGCGCTGGAGTCTCTTCTTTAAGGAGCAAATATTTTGTACACTATTTTGCCGGATAAATCCAATAATGTAATCTCTGTAATAAAAATAGTAAAAAAAAATGCAACATGAAGACTTCAGATAACAATCTAAGATCTTTAAGAAAAATATCATGAGCATGGTACACAATTTCGTTGTAATAATTAAATAAGTTCTTCATTATTTAATTTCTTTAAATATAATACAAAGCGATAACATTTGGTGGCAACAATCTGAATTGTGAAATAACGCTTATCGTGAAATTGGCGCTGGATTCTCTTCTTTAAGGAGCAAATATTTTGTACATTATTTTGCCGGGTAAATTCAATAATGTAATGTCTGTAATAAAAATAGTAAAAAAAATGCAACATGAGGACTTCAGATAACAATCTAAGAACTTTAAGAAAAATATCATGTGCATGGTACACAATTTCCTTGTGATAATTAAATAAGTTCTTCATTATTTAATTTCTTTAAATATAATACAAAGCGATAACATTTGGTGGCAACAATCTTAATTGTGAAATAACGCTTATCGTGAAATTGGCGCTGGATTCCCTTCTTTAAGGAGCAAATATTTTGTACACTATTTTGCCGGATAAATTCAATAATGTAATGTCTGTAATAAAAATAGTAAAAAAAAATGCAACATGAAGACTTCAGATAACAATCTAAGATCTTTAAGAAAAATATCATGAGCATGGTACACAATTTCGTTGTAATAATTAAATAAGTTCTTCATTATTTAATTTCTTTAAATATAATACAAAGCGATAACATTTGGTGGCAACAGTCTGAATTGTGAAATAGCGCTTATCGTGAAATTGGCGCTGGATTCTCTTCTTTAAGGAGCAGATATTTTGTACACTATTTTGCCGGATAAATTCAATAATGTAATCTGTGTAATAAAAATAGTAAAAAAAAAAAATGCAACATGAAGACTTCAGATAACAATCTAAGATCTTTAAGAAAAATATCATGTGCATGGTACACAATTTCCTTGTAATAATTAAATATGTTCTTCATTATTTAATTTCTTTAAATATAATACAAAGCGATAACATCTGGCGGCAACAGTCTGAATTGTGAAATAGCGCTTATCGTGAAATTGGCGCTGGATTCTCTTCTTTAAGGAGCAAATATTTTGTACACGATTTTGCCGGATAAATTCATTAATGTAATCTCTGTAATAAAAATAGTAAAAAAAAAATGCAACATGAAGACTTCAGATAACAATCTAAGATCTTTAAGAAAAATATCATGTGCATGGTACACAATTTCCTTGTAGTAATTAAATAAGTTCTTCATTATTTAATTTCTTTAAATATAATACAAAGCGATAACATTTGGTGGCAACAATCTGAATTGTGAAATAACGCTTATCGTGAAATTGGCGCTGGATTCTCTTCTTTAAGGAGCAAATATTTTGTACACTATTTTGCCGGATAAATTCAATAATGTAATGTCTGTAATAAAAATAGTAAAAAAAAATGCAACATGAAGACTTCAGATAACAAACTAAGATCTTTAAGAAAAATATCATGAGCATGGTAGACAATTTCCTTGCAATAATTAAATAAGTTCTTCATTATTAATTTCTTTAAATATAATACAAAGCGATAACATTTGGTGGCAACAGTCTGAATTGTGAAATAGCGCTTATCGTGAAATTGGCGCTGGATTCTCTTCTTTAAGGAGCAAATATTTTGTACACTATTTTGCCGGATAAATTCAATAATGTAATCTCTGTAATAAAAAGATTAAAAAAAAATGCAACATGAAGACTTCAGATAACAATCTAAGATCTTTAAGAAAAATATCATGAGCATGGTACACAATTTCGTTGTAATAATTAAATAAGTTCTTCATTATTTAATTTCTTTAAATATAATACAAAGCGATAACATTTGGTGGCAACAATCTGAATTGTGAAATAACGCTTATCGTGAAATTGGCGCTGGATTCTCTTCTTTAAGGAGCAAATATTTTGTACACTATTTTGCCGGGTAAATTCAATAATGTAATGTCTGTAATAAAAATAGTAAAAAAAATGCAACATGAGGACTTCAGATAACAATCTAAGAACTTTAAGAAAAATATCATGAGCATGGTACACAATTTCCTTGTAATAATTAAATAAGTTCTTCATTATTTAATTTCTTTAAATATAATACAAAGCGATAACATTTGGTGGCAACAATCTGAATTGTGAAATAGCGCTTATCGTGAAATTGGCGCTGGATTCTCTTCTTTAAGGAGCAAATATTTTGTACACGATTTTGCCGGATAAATTCATTAATGTAATCTCTGTAATAAAAATAGTAAAAAAAAAATGCAACATGAAGACTTCAGATAACAATCTAAGATCTTTAAGAAAAATATCATGTGCATGGTACACAATTTCCTTGTAGTAATTAAATAAGTTCTTCATTATTTAATTTCTTTAAATATAATACAAAGCGATAACATTTGGTGGCAACAATCTGAATTGTGAAATAACGCTTATCGTGAAATTGGCGCTGGATTCTCTTCTTTAAGGAGCAAATATTTTGTACACTATTTTGCCGGATAAATTCAATAATGTAATGTCTGTAATAAAAATAGTAAAAAAAAAATGCAACATGAAGACTTCAGATAACAATCTAAGATCTTTAAGAAAAATATCATGAGCATGGTAGACAATTTCCTTGCAATAATTAAATAAGTTCTTCATTATTAATTTCTTTAAATATAATACAAAGCGATAACATTTGGTGGCAACAGTCTGAATTGTGAAATAGCGCTTATCGTGAAATTGGCGCTGGATTCTCTTCTTTAAGGAGCAAATATTTTGTACACTATTTTGCCGGATAAATTCAATAATGTAATCTCTGTAATAAAAAGATTAAAAAAAAATGCAACATGAAGACTTCAGATAACAATCTAAGATCTTTAAGAAAAATATCATGAGCATGGTACACAATTTCGTTGTAATAATTAAATAAGATCTTCATTATTTAATTTCTTTAAATATAATACAAAGCGATAACATTTGGTGGCAACAGTCTGAATTGTGAAATAGCGCTTATCGTGAAATTGGCGCTGGATTCTCTTCTTTAAGGAGCAAATATTTTGTACACTATTTTGCCGGATAAATTCAATAATGTAATCTCTGTAATAAAAATAGTAAAAAAAAAATGCAACATGAAGACTTCAGATAACAATCTAAGATCTTTAAGAAAAATATCATGTGCATGGTACACAATTTCCTTGTAATAATTAAATATGTTCTTCATTATTTAATTTCTTTAAATATAATACAAAGCGATAACATTTGGTGGCAACAGTCTGAATTGTGAAATAGCGCTTATCGTGAAATTGGCGCTGGATTCTCTTCTGTAAGGAGCAAATATTTTGTACAATATTTTGCCGGATAAATTCAATAATGTAATCTCTGTAATAAAAATAGTAAAAAAAAAATGCAACATGAAGACTTCAGATAACAATCTAAGATCTTTAAGAAAAATATCATGTGCATGGTACACAATTTCCTTGTAATAATTAAATATGTTCTTCATTATTAATTTCTTTAAATATAATACAAAGCGATAACATTTGGTGGCAACAGTCTGAATTGTGAAATAGCGCTTATCGTGAAATGGGCGCTGGAGTCTCTTCTTTAAGGAGCAAATATTTTGTACACTATTTTGCCGGATAAATCCAATAATGTAATCTCTGTAATAAAAATAGTAAAAAAAAATGCAACATGAAGACTTCAGATAACAATCTAAGATCTTTAAGAAAAATATCATGAGCATGGTACACAATTTCGTTGTAATAATTAAATAAGTTCTTCATTATTTAATTTCTTTAAATATAATACAAAGCGATAACATTTGGTGGCAACAATCTGAATTGTGAAATAACGCTTATCGTGAAATTGGCGCTGGATTCTCTTCTTTAAGGAGCAAATATTTTGTACATTATTTTGCCGGGTAAATTCAATAATGTAATGTCTGTAATAAAAATAGTAAAAAAAATGCAACATGAGGACTTCAGATAACAATCTAAGAACTTTAAGAAAAATATCATGTGCATGGTACACAATTTCCTTGTGATAATTAAATAAGTTCTTCATTATTTAATTTCTTTAAATATAATACAAAGCGATAACATTTGGTGGCAACAATCTTAATTGTGAAATAACGCTTATCGTGAAATTGGCGCTGGATTCCCTTCTTTAAGGAGCAAATATTTTGTACACTATTTTGCCGGATAAATTCAATAATGTAATCTCTGTAATAAAAATAGTAAAAAAAAAATGCAACATGAAGACTTCAGATAACAATCTAAGATCTTTAAGAAAAATATCATGTGCATGGTACACAATTTCCTTGTAGTAATTAAATAAGTTCTTCATTATTTAATTTCTTTAAATATAATACAAAGCGATAACATTTGGTGGCAACAATCTGAATTGTGAAATAACGCTTATCGTGAAATTGGCGCTGGATTCTCTTCTTTAAGGAGCAAATATTTTGTACACTATTTTGCCGGATAAATTCAATAATGTAATGTCTGTAATAAAAATAGTAAAAAAAAAATGCAACATGAAGACTTCAGATAACAATCTAAGATCTTTAAGAAAAATATCATGAGCATGGTAGACAATTTCCTTGCAATAATTAAATAAGTTCTTCATTATTAATTTCTTTAAATATAATACAAAGCGATAACATTTGGTGGCAACAGTCTGAATTGTGAAATAGCGCTTATCGTGAAATTGGCGCTGGATTCTCTTCTTTAAGGAGCAAATATTTTGTACACTTTTTTGCCGGATAAATTCAATAATGTAATCTCTGTAATAAAAAGATTAAAAAAAAATGCAACATGAAGACTTCAGATAACAATCTAAGATCTTTAAGAAAAATATCATGAGCATGGTACACAATTTCGTTGTAATAATTAAATAAGATCTTCATTATTTAATTTCTTTAAATATAATACAAAGCGATAACATTTGGTGGCAACAGTCTGAATTGTGAAATAGCGCTTATCGTGAAATTGGCGCTGGATTCTCTTCTTTAAGGAGCAAATATTTTGTACACTATTTTGCCGGATAAATTCAATAATGTAATCTCTGTAATAAAAATAGTAAAAAAAAAATGCAACATGAAGACTTCAGATAACAATCTAAGATCTTTAAGAAAAATATCATGTGCATGGTACACAATTTCCTTGTAATAATTAAATATGTTCTTCATTATTTAATTTCTTTAAATATAATACAAAGCGATAACATTTGGTGGCAACAGTCTGAATTGTGAAATAGCGCTTATCGTGAAATTGGCGCTGGATTCTCTTCTGTAAGGAGCAAATATTTTGTACAATATTTTGCCGGATAAATTCAATAATGTAATCTCTGTAATAAAAATAGTAAAAAAAAATGCAACATGAAGACTTCAGATAACAATCTAAGATCTTTAAGAAAAATATCATGTGCATGGTACACAATTTCCTTGTAGTAATTAAATAAGTTCTTCATTATTTAATTTCTTTAAATATAATACAAAGCGATAACATTTGGTGGCAACAATCTGAATTCTGAAATAGCGCTTATCGTGAAATTGGCGCTGGATTGTCTTCTTTAAGGAGCAAATATTTTGTACACTATTTTGCCGGATAAATTCAATAATATAATCTCTGTAATAAAAATAGTAAAAAAAAATGCAACATGAAGAATTCAGATAACAATCTAAGATCTTTGAGAAAAATATCTTGTGCATGGTACACAATTTCCTTGTAATAATTAAATAAGTTCTTCATTATTTAATTTCTTTAAATATAATACAAAGCGATAACATTTGGTGGCAACAGTCTGAATTGTGAAATAGCGCTTATCGTGAAATTGGCGCTGGATTCTCTTCTTTAAGGAGCAGATATTTTGTACACTATTTTGCCGGATAAATTCAATAATGTAATCTCTGTAATAAAAATAGTAAAAAAAAAATGCAACATGAAGACTTCAGATAACAATCTAAGATCTTTAAGAAAAATATCATGAGCATGGTAGACAATTTCCTTGCAATAATTAAATAAGTTCTTCATTATTAATTTCTTTAAATATAATACAAAGCGATAACATTTGGTGGCAACAGTCTGAATTGTGAAATAGCGCTTATCGTGAAATTGGCGCTGGATTCTCTTCTTTAAGGAGCAAATATTTTGTACACTATTTTGCCGGATAAATTCAATAATGTAATCTCTGTAATAAAAAGATTAAAAAAAAATGCAACATGAAGACTTCAGATAACAATCTAAGATCTTTAAGAAAAATATCATGAGCATGGTACACAATTTCGTTGTAATAATTAAATAAGATCTTCATTATTTAATTTCTTTAAATATAATACAAAGCGATAACATTTGGTGGCAACAGTCTGAATTGTGAAATAGCGCTTATCGTGAAATTGGCGCTGGATTCTCTTCTTTAAGGAGCAAATATTTTGTACACTATTTTGCCGGATAAATTCAATAATGTAATTTCTGTAATAAAAATAGTAAAAAAAAATGCAACATTGAAGACTTCAGATAACAATCTAAGATCTTTAAGAAAAATATCATGAGCATGGTACACAATTTCGTTGTAATAATTAAATAAGTTCTTCATTATTTAATTTCTTTAAATATAATACAAAGCGATAACATTTGGTGGCAACAATCTGAATTGTGAAATAGCGCTTATCGTGAAATTGGCGCTGGATTCTCTTCTGTAAGGAGCAAATATTTTGTACAATATTTTGCCGCATAAATTCAATAATGTAATCTCTGTAATAAAAATAGTAAAAAAAAATGCAACATGAAGACTTCAGATAACAATCTAAGATCTTTAAGAAAAATATCATGAGCATGGTACACAATTTCGTTTTAATAATTAAATAAGTTCTTCATTATTTAATTTCTTTAAATATAATACAAAGCGATAACATTTGGTGGCAACAATCTGAATTGTGAAATAACGCTTATCGTGAAATTGGCGCTGGATTCTCTTCTTTAAGGAGCAAATATTTTGTACACTATTTTGCCGGGTAAATTCAATAATGTAATGTCTGTAATAAAAATAGTAAAAAAAATGCAACATGAGGACTTCAGATAACAATCTAAGAACTTTAAGAAAAATATCATGTGTATGGTACACAATTTCCTTGTGATAATTAAATAAGTTCTTCATTATTTAATTTCTTTAAATATAATACAAAGCGATAACAGTTGGTGGCAACAATCTTAATTGTGAAATAACGCTTATCGTGAAATTGGCGCTGGATTCCCTTCTTTAAGGAGCAAATATTTTGTACACCATTTTGCCGGATAAATTGAATAATGTAATGTCTGTAATAAAAATAGTAAAAAAAAAATGCAACATGAAGACTTCAAATAACAATCTAAGATCTTTAAGAAAAATATCATGAGCATGGTAGACAATTTCCTTGCAATAATTAAATAAGTTCTTCATTATTAATTTCTTTAAATATAATACAAAGCGATAACATTTGGTGGCAACAGTCTGAATTGTGAAATAGCGCTTATCGTGAAATTGGCGCTGGATTCTCTTCTTTAAGGAGCAAATATTTTGTACACTATTTTGCCGGATAAATTCAATAATGTAATCTCTGTAATAAAAAGATTAAAAAAAAATGCAACATGAAGACTTCAGATAACAATCTAAGATCTTTAAGAAAAATATCATGAGCATGGTACACAATTTCGTTGTAATAATTAAAAAAGTTCTTCATTATTTAATTTCTTTAAATATAATACAAAGCGATAACATTTGGTGGCAACAATCTGAATTGTGAAATAACGCTTATCGTGAAATTGGCGCTGGATTCTCTTCTTTAAGGAGCAAATATTTTGTACACTATTTTGCCGGGTAAATTCAATAATGTAATGTCTGCAATAAAAATAGTAAAAAAAATGCAACATGAGGACTTCAGATAACAATCTAAGAACTTTAAGAAAAATATCATGAGCATGGTACACAATTTCCTTGTAATAATTAAATAAGTTCTTCATTATTTAATTTCTTTAAATATAATACAAAGCGATAACATTTGGTGGCAACAGTCTGAATTGTGAAATAGCGCTTATCGTGAAATTGGCGCTGGATTCTCTTCTTTAAGGAGCAGATATTTTGTACACTATTTTGCCGGATAAATTCAATAATGTAATCTGTGTAATAAAAATAGTAAAAAAAAAAAATGCAACATGAAGACTTCAGATAACAATCTAAGATCTTTAAGAAAAATATCATGTGCATGGTACACAATTTCCTTGTAATAATTAAATATGTTCTTCATTATTTAATTTCTTTAAATATAATACAAAGCGATAACATCTGGCGGCAACAGTCTGAATTGTGAAATAGCGCTTATCGTGAAATTGGCGCTGGATTCTCTTCTTTAAGGAGCAAATATTTTGTACACGATTTTGCCGGATAAATTCATTAATGTAATCTCTGTAATAAAAATAGTAAAAAAAAAATGCAACATGAAGACTTCAGATAACAATCTAAGATCTTTAAGAAAAATATCATGTGCATGGTACACAATTTCCTTGTAGTAATTAAATAAGTTCTTCATTATTTAATTTCTTTAAATATAATACAAAGCGATAACATTTGGTGGCAACAATCTGAATTGTGAAATAACGCTTATCGTGAAATTGGCGCTGGATTCTCTTCTTTAAGGAGCAAATATTTTGTACACTATTTTGCCGGATAAATTCAATAATGTAATGTCTGTAATAAAAATAGTAAAAAAAAATGCAACATGAAGACTTCAGATAACAATCTAAGATCTTTAAGAAAAATATCATGAGCATGGTAGACAATTTCCTTGCAATAATTAAATAAGTTCTTCATTATTAATTTCTTTAAATATAATACAAAGCGATAACATTTGGTGGCAACAGTCTGAATTGTGAAATAGCGCTTATCGTGAAATTGGCGCTGGATTCTCTTCTTTAAGGAGCAAATATTTTGTACAATATTTTGCCGGATAAATTCAATAATGTAATCTCTGTAATAAAAAGATTAAAAAAAAATGCAACATGAAGACTTCAGATAACAATCTAAGATCTTTAAGAAAAATATCATGAGCATGGTACACAATTTCGTTGTAATAATTAAATAAGATCTTCATTATTTAATTTCTTTAAATATAATACAAAGCGATAACATTTGGTGGCAACAGTCTGAATTGTGAAATAGCGCTTTTCGTGAAATTGGCGCTGGATTCTCTTCTTTAAGGAGCAAATATTTTGTACACTATTTTCCCGGATAAATTCAATAATGTAATCTCTGTAATAAAAATAGTAAAAAAAAAATGCAACATGAAGACTTCAGATAACAATCTAAGATCTTTAAGAAAAATATCATGTGCATGGTACACAATTTCCTTGTAATAATTAAATATGTTCTTCATTATTTAATTTCTTTAAATATAATACAAAGCGATAACATTTGGTGGCAACAGTCTGAATTGTGAAATAGCGCTTATCGTGAAATTGGCGCTGGATTCTCTTCTGTAAGGAGCAAATATTTTGTACAATATTTTGCCGGATAAATTCAATAATGTAATCTCTGTAATAAAAATAGTAAAAAAAAATGCAACATGAAGACTTCAGATAACAATCTAAGATCTTTAAGAAAAATATCATGTGCATGGTACACAATTTCCTTGTAGTAATTAAATAAGTTCTTCATTATTTAATTTCTTTAAATATAATACAAAGCGATAACATTTGGTGGCAACAATCTGAATTCTGAAATGGCGCTTATCGTGAAATTGGCGCTGGATTGTCTTTTTTAAGGAGCAAATATTTTGTACACTATTTTGCCGGATAAATTCAATAATATAATCTCTGTAATAAAAATAGTAAAAAAAAATGCAACATGAAGAATTCAGATAACAATCTAAGATCTTTGAGAAAAATATCTTGTGCATGGTACACAATTTCCTTGTAATAATTAAATAAGTTCTTCATTATTTAATTTCTTTAAATATAATACAAAGCGATAACATTTGGTGGCAACAGTCTGAATTGTGAAATAGCGCTTATCGTGAAATTGGCGCTGGATTCTCTTCTTTAAGGAGCAGATATTTTGTACACTATTTTGCCGGATAAATTCAATAATGTAATCTCTGTAATAAAAATAGTAAAAAAAAAATGCAACATGAAGACTTCAGATAACAATCTAAGATCTTTAAGAAAAATATCATGTGCATGGTACACAATTTCCTTGTAATAATTAAATATGTTCTTCATTATTTAATTTCTTTAAATATAATACAAAGCGATAACATTTGGTGGCAACAGTCTGAATTGTGAAATAGCGCTTATCGTGAAATTGGCGCTGGAGTCTCTTCTTTAAGGAGCAAATATTTTGTACACTATTTTGCCGGATAAATTCAATAATGTAATCTCTGTAATAAAAATAGTAAAAAAAAAATGCAACATGAAGACTTCAGATAACAATCTAAGATCTTTAAGAAAAATATCATGTGCATGGTACACAATTTCCTTGTAATAATTAAATATGTTCTTCATTATTTAATTTCTTTAAATATAATACAAAGCGATAACATTTGGTGGGAACAGTCTGAATTGTGAAATAGCGCTTATCTTGAAATTGGCGCTGGATTCTCTTCTTTAAGGAGCAAATATTTTGTACACTATTTTGCCGGATAAATTCAATAATGTAATCTCTGTAATAAAAATAGTAAAAAAAAATGCAACATGAAGACTTCAGATAACAATCTAAGATCTTTAAGAAAAATATCATGTGCATGGTACACAATTTCCTTGTAGTAATTAAATAAGTCCTTCATTATTTAATTTCTTTAAATATAATACAAAGCGATAACATTTGGTGGCAACAATTTGAATTGTGAAATAGCGCTTATCCTGAAATTGGCGCTGGATTCTCTCTCTTCTTTAAGGAGCAAATATTTTGTACACTATTTTGCCGGATAAATTCAATAATGTAATGTCTGTAATAAAAATAGTAAAAAAAAATGCAGCATGAAGACTTCAGATAACAATCTAAGATCTTTAAGAAAAATATCATGAGCATGGTACACAATTTCCTTGTAATAATTAAATAAGTTCTTCATTATTTAATTTCTTTAAATATAATACAAAGCAATAACATTTGGTGGCAACAGTCTGAATTGTGAAATAGCGCTTATCCTGAAATTGGCGCTGGATTCTCTTCTTTAGGGAGCAAATATTTTGTACACTATTTTGCCGGATAATTTCAATAATGTAATCTCTGTAATAAAAATAGTAAAAAAAATGCAACATGAAGACTTCAGATAACAATCTAAGATCTTTAAGAAAAATATCATGAGCATGGTACACAATTTCCTTGTAATAATTAAATAAGTTCTTCATTATTTAATTTCTTTAAATATAATACAAAGCGATAACATTTGGTGGCAACAATCTGAATTGTGAAATAACGCTTATCGTGAAATTGGCGCTGGATTCTCTTCTTTAAGGAGCAAATATTTTGTACACTATTTTGCCGGATAAATTCAATAATGTAATGTCTGTAATAAAAATAGTAAAAAAAAAATGCAACATGAAGACTTCAGATAACAATCTAAGATCTTTAAGAAAAATATCATGAGCATGGTACACAATTTCCTTGTAATAATTAAATAAGTTCTTCATTATTTAATTTCTTTAAATATAATACAAAGCGATAACATTTGGTGGCAACTGTCTGAATTGTGAAATAGCGCTTATCGTGAAATTGGCGCTGGATTCTCTTCTTTAAGGAGCAAATATTTTGTACACTATTTTGCCGGATAAATTCAATAATGTAATGTCTGTAATAAAAATAGTAAAAAAAAATGCAACATGAAGACTTCAGATAACAATCTTAGATCTTTAAGAAAAATATCATGTGCATGGTACACAATTTCCTTGTGATAACTAAATAAGTTCTTCATTATTTTATTTCTTTAAATATAATACAAAGCGATAACATTTGGTGGCAACAGTCTGAATTGTGAAATAGCGCTTATCTTGA
Source organism: Stegodyphus dumicola (assembly GCF_044657685.1). Lineage (NCBI taxonomy): Eukaryota > Metazoa > Arthropoda > Arachnida > Araneae > Eresidae > Stegodyphus > Stegodyphus dumicola. The sequence continues at coordinate 138,503,476 of NC_140769.1, forward strand.
AATTGGCGCTGGATTCTCTTCTTTAAGGAGCAAATATTTTGTACACGATTTTGCAGGATAAATTCAATAATGTAATCTCTGTAATAAAAATAGTAAAAAAAAATGCAACATGAAGACTTCAGATAACAATCTAAGATCTTTAAGAAAAATATCATGTGCATGGTACACAATTTCCTTGTAGTAATTAAATAAGTTCTTCATTATTTAATTTCTTTAAATATAATACAAAGCGATAACATTTGGTGGCAACAATCTGAATTGTGAAATAACGCTTATCGTGAAATTGGCGCTGGATTCTCTTCTTTAAGGAGCAAATATTTTGTACACTATTTTGCCGGATAAATTCAATAATGTAATGTCTGTAATAAAAATAGTAAAAAAAAAATGCAACATGAAGACTTCAGATAACAATCTAAGATCTTTAAGAAAAATATCATGAGCATGGTACACAATTTCCTTGTAATAATTAAATAAGTTCTTCATTATTTAATTTCTTTAAATATAATACAAAGCGATAACATTTGGTGGCAACTGTCTGAATTGTGAAATAGCGCTTATCGTGAAATTGGCGCTGGATTCTCTTCTTTAAGGAGCAAATATTTTGTACACTATTTTGCCGGATAAATTCAATAATGTAATCTCTGTAATAAAAATAGTAAAAAAAAATGCAACATGAAGACTTCAGATAACAATCTAAGATCTTTAAGAAAAATATCATGAGCATGGTACACAATTTCGTTGTAATAATTGAATAAGTTCTTCATTATTTAATTTCTTTAAATATAATACAAAGCGATAACATTTGGTGGCAATAGTCTGATTTGTGAAATAGCGCTTATCGTGAAATTGGCGCTGGATTCACTTCTTTAAGGAGCAGATATTTTGTACACTATTTTGCAGGATAAATTCAGTAATGTAATCTCTGTAATAAAAATAGTAAAAAAAATGCAACATGAAGACTTCAGATAACAATCTAAGATCTTTAAGAAAAATATCATGTGCATGGTACACAATTTCCTTGTAATAATTAAATATGTTCTTCATTATTTAATTTCTTTAAATATAATACAAAGCGATAACATTTGGTGGCAACAATCTGAATTGTGAAATAACACTTATCGTGAAATTGGCGCTGGATTCTCTTCTTTAAGGAGCAAATATTTTGTACACGATTTTGCCGGATAAATTCAATAATGTAATGTCTGTAATAAAAATAGTAAAAAAAAATGCAGCATGAAGACTTCAGATAACAATCTAAGATCTTTAAGAAAAATATCATGAGCATGGTACACAATGTCGTTGTAATAATTAAATAAGTTCTTCATTATTTAATTTCTTTAAATATAATACAAAGCGATAACATTTGGTGGCAACAATCTGAATTGTGAAATAGCGCTTATCCTGAAATTGGCGCTGGATTCTCTTCTCTAGGGAGCAAATATTTTGTACACTATTTTCCCGGATAAATTCAATAATGTAATCTCTGTAATAAAAATAGTAAAAAAAAATGCAAAATGAACACTTCAGATAACAATCTAAGATCTTTAAGAAAAATATCATGTGCATGGTACACAATTTCCTTGTAATATTTAAATAAGTTCTTCATTATTTAATTTATTTAAATATAATACAAAGCGACAACATTTGGTGGCAACAATCTGAATTGTGAAATAGCGCTTATCGTGAAATTGGCGCTGGATTCTCTTCTTTAAGGAGCAAATATTTTGTACACTATTTTGCCGGATAAATTCAATAATGTAATCTCTGTAATAAAAATAGTAAACAAAAATGCAACAATGCAACATGGAGACTTCAGATAACAATCTAAGATCTTTAAGAAAAATATCATGTGCATGGTACACAATTTCCTTGTAATAATTAAATAAGTTCTTTATTATTTAAATTCTTTAAATATAATACAAAGCGATAACATTTGGTGGCAACAATCTGAATTCTGAAATAGCGCTTATCGTGAAATTGGCGCTGGATTCTCTTCTTTAAGGAGCAAATATTTTGTACGCTATTTTGCCGGATAAATTCAATACTGTAATCTCTGTAATAAAAATAGTAAAAAAAAATGCAACATGAAGACTTCAGATAACAATCTAAGATCTTTAAGAAAAATATCATGAGCATGGTACACAATTTCCTTGTAATAATTAAATAAGTTCTTCATTATTTAATTTCTTTAAATATCATACAAAGCGATAACATTTGGTGGCAACTGTCTGAATTGTGAAATAGCGCTTATCGTGAAATTGGCGCTGGATTCTCTTCTTTAAGCAGCAAATATTTTGTACACTATTTTGCCGGATAAATTCAATAATGTAATCTCTGTAATAAAAATAGTAAAAAAAATGCAACATGAAGACTTCAGATAACAATCTAAGATCTTTAAGAAAAATATCATGAGCATGGTACACAATTTCGTTGTAATAATTGAATAAGTTCTTCATTATTTAATTTCTTTAAATATAATACAAAGCGATAACATTTGGTGGCAATAGTCTGATTTGTGAAATAGCGCTTATCGTGAAATTGGCGCTGGATTCACTTCTTTAAGGAGCAGATATTTTGTACACTATTTTGCAGGATAAATTCAATAATGTAATCTCTGTAATAAAAATAGTAAAAAAAAATGCAACATGAAGACTTCAGATAGCAATCTAAGATCTTTAAGAAAAATATCATGTGCATGGTACACAATTTCCTTGTAATAATTAAATATGTTCTTCATTATTTAATTTCTTTAAATATAATACAAAGCGATAACATTTGGTGGCAACATTCTGAATTGTGAAATAACACTTATCGTGAAATTGGCGCTGGATTCTCTTCTTTAAGGAGCAAATATTTTGTACACTATTTTGCCGGATAAATTCAATAATGTAATGTCTGTAATAAAAATAGTAAAAAAAAATGCAGCATGAAGACTTCAGATAACAATCTAAGATCTTTAAGAAAAATATCATGCGCATGGTACACAATGTCGTTGTAATAATTAAATAAGTTCTTCATTATTTAATTTCTTTAAATATAATACAAAGCGATAACATTTGGTGGCAACAATCTGAATTGTGAAATAGCGCTTATCCTGAAATTGGCGCTGGATTCTCTTCTTTAGGGAGCAAATATTTTGTACACTATTTTGCCGGATAAATTCAATAATGTAATCTCTGTAATAAAAATAGTAAAAAAAAATGCAAAATGAACACTTCAGATAACAATCTAAGATCTTTAAGAAAAATATCATGTGCATGGTACACAATTTCCTTGTAATAATTAAATAAGTTCTTCATTATTTAATTTATTTAAATATAATACAAAGCGACAACATTTGGTGGCAACAATCTGAATTGTGAAATAGCGCTTATCGTGAAATTGGCGCTGGATTCTCTTCTTTAAGGAGCAAATATTTTGTACACTATTTTGCCGGATAAATTCAATAATGTAATCTCTGTAATAAAAATAGTAAACAAAAATGCAACAATGCAACATGGAGACTTCAGATAACAATCTAAGATCTTTAAGAAAAATATCATGTGCATGGTACACAATTTCCTTGTAATAATTAAATAAGTTCTTTATTATTTAAATTCTTTAAATATAATACAAAGCGATAACATTTGGTGGCAACAATCTGAATTCTGAAATAGCGCTTATCGTGAAATTGGCGCTGGATTCTCTTCTTTAAGGAGCAAATATTTTGTACGCTATTTTGCCGGATAAATTCAATACTGTAATCTCTGTAATAAAAATAGTAAAAAAAAAATGCAACATGAAGACTTCAGATAACAATCTAAGATCTTTAAAAAAATATCATGTGCATGGTACACAATTTCCTTGTAGTAATTAAATAAGTTCTTCATTATTTAATTTCTTTAAATATAATACAAAGCGATAACATTTGGTGGCAACAATCTGAATTGTGAAATAGCGCTTATCGTGAAATTGGCGCTGGATTCTCTTCTTTAAGGAGCAAATATTTTGTACACTATTTTGTCGGATAAATTCAATAATGTAATCTCTGTAATAAAAAGAGTAAAAAAAAAATGCAACATGAAGACTTCAGATAACAATCTTAGATCTTTAAGAAAAATATCATGTGCATGGTACACAATTTCCTTGTGATAATTAAATAAGTTCTTCATTATTTTATTTCTTTAAATATAATACAAAGCGATAACATTTGGTGGCAACAATCTGAATTGTGAAATAGCGCTTATCGTGAAATTGGCGCTGGATTCTCTTCTTTAAGGAGCAAATATTTTGTACAATATTTTGCCGGATAAATTCAATAATGTAATCTCTGTAATAAAAATAGTAAACAAAAATGCAACAATGCAACATGGAGACTTCAGATAACAATCTAAGATCTTTAAGAAAAATATCATGTGCATGGTACACAATTTCCTTGTAGTAATTAAATAAGTTCTTTATTATTTAAATTCTTTAAATATAATACAAAGCGATAACATTTGGTGGCAATAGTCTGATTTGTGAAATAGCGCTTATCGTGAAATTGGCGCTGGATTCACTTCTTTAAGGAGCAGATATTTTGTACACTATTTTGCAGGATAAATTCAATAATGTAATCTCTGTAATAAAAATAGTAAAAAAAAATGCAACATGAAGACTTCAGATAACAATCTAAGATCTTTAAGAAAAATATCATGTGCATGGTACACAATTTCCTTGTAATAATTAAATATGTTCTTCATTATTTAATTTCTTTAAATATAATACAAAGCGATAACATTTGGTGGCAACAATCTGAATTGTGAAATAACACTTATCGTGAAATTGGCGCTGGATTCTCTTCTTTAAGGAGCAAATATTTTGTACACTATTTTGCCGGATAAATTCAATAATGTAATGTCTGAAATAAAAATAGTAAAAAAAAATGCAGCATGAAGACTTCAGATAACAATCTAAGATCTTTAAGAAAAATATCATGAGCATGGTACACAATGTCGTTGTAATAATTAAATAAGTTCTTCATTATTTAATTTCTTTAAATATAATACAAAGCGATAACATTTGGTGGCAACAATCTGAATTGTGAAATAGCGCTTATCCTGAAATTGGCGCTGGATTCTCTTCTTTAGGGAGCAAATATTTTGTACACTATTTTGCCGGATAAATTCAATAATGTAATCTCTGTAATAAAAATAGTAAAAAAAAAATGCAACATGAAGACTTTAGATAACAATCTAAGATCTTTAAGAAAAATATCATGTGCATGGTACACAATTTCCTTGTAATAATTAAATATGTTCTTCATTATTTAATTTCTTTAAATATAATACAAAGCGATAACATTTGGTGGCAACAATCTGAATTGTGAAATAACACTTATCGTGAAATTGGCGCTGGATTCTCTTCTTTAAGGAGCAAATATTTTGTACACTGTTTTGCCGGATAAATTCAATAATGTAATGTCTGTAATAAAAATAGTAAAAAAAAATGCAGCATGAAGACTTCAGATAACAATCTAAGACCTTTAAGAAAAATATCATGAGCATGGTACACAATTTCCTTGTAATAATTAAATAAGTTCTTCATTATTTAATTTATTTAAATATAATACAAAGCGACAACATTTGGTGGCAACAATCTGAATTGTGAAATAGCGCTTATCGTGAAATTGGCGCTGGATTCTCTTCTTTAAGGAGCAAATATTTTGTACACTATTTTGCCGGATAAATTCAATAATGTAATCTCTGTAATAAAAATAGTAAACAAAAATGCAACAATGCAACATGGAGACTTCAGATAACAATCTAAGATCTTTAAGAAAAATATCATGTGCATGGTACACAATTTCCTTGTAATAATTAAATAAGTTCTTTATTATTTAAATTCTTTAAATATAATAAAAAGCGATAACATTTGGTGGCAACAATCTGAATTGTGAAATAGCGCTTATCGTGAAATTGGCGCTGGATTCTCTTCTTTAAGGAGCAAATATTTTGTACACTATTTTGTCGGATAAATTCAATAATGTAATCTCTGTAATAAAAAGAGTAAAAAAAAAATGCAACATGAAGTCTTCAGATAACAATCTTAGATCTTTAAGAAAAATATCATGTGCATGGTACACAATTTCCTTGTGATAATTAAATAAGTTCTTCATTATTTTATTTCTTTAAATATAATACAAAGCGATAACATTTGGTGGCAACAATCTGAATTGTGAAATAGCGCTTATCGTGAAATTGGCGCTGGATTCTCTTCTTTAAGGAGCAAATATTTTGTACAATATTTTGCCGGATAAATTCAATAATGTAATCTCTGTAATAAAAATAGTAAACAAAAATGCAACAATGCAACATGGAGACTTCAGATAACAATCTAAGATCTTTAAGAAAAATATCATGTGCATGGTACACAATTTCCTTGTAGTAATTACATAAGTTCTTTATTATTTAAATTCTTTAAATATAATACAAAGCGATAACATTTGGTGGCAACAATCTGAATTCTGAAATAGCGCTTATCGTGAAATTGGCGCTGGATTCTCTTCTTTAAGGAGCAAATATTTTGTACACTATTTTGCCGGATAAATTCAATAATGTAATCTCTGTAATAAAAATAGTAAAAAAAAATGCAACATGAAGACTTCAGATAACAATCTAAGATCTTTAAGAAAAATATCATGAGCATGGTACACAATTTCGTTGTAATAATTGAATAAGTTCTTCATTATTTAATTTCTTTAAATATAATACAAAGCGATAACATTTGGTGGCAACAGTCTGAATTGTGAAATAGGGCTTATCTTGAAATTGGCGCTGGATTCACTTCTTTAAGGAGCAGATATTTTGTACACTATTTTGCAGGATAAATTCAATAATGTAATCTCTGTAATAAAAATAGTAAAAAAAAATGCAACATGAAGACTTCAGATAACAATCTAAGATCTTTAAGAAAAATATCATGTGCATGGTACACAATTTCCTTGTAATAATTAAATATGTTCTTCATTATTTAATTTCTTTAAATATAATACAAAGCGATAACATTTGGTGGCAACAATCTGAATTGTGAAATAACACTTATCGTGAAATTGGCGCTGGATTCTCTTCTTTTAGGAGCAAATATTTTGTACACTATTTTGCCGGATAAATTCAATAATGTAATGTCTGTAATAAAAATAGTAAAAAAAAATGCAGCATGAAGACTTCAGATAACAATCTAAGATCTTTAAGAAAAATATCATGAGCATGGTACACAATGTCGTTGTAATAATTAAATAAGTTCTTCATTATTTAATTTCTTTAAATATAATACAAAGCGATAACATTTGGTGGCAACAATCTGAATTGTGAAATAGCGCTTATCCTGAAATTGGCGCTGGATTCTCTTCTTTAGGGAGCAAATATTTTGTACACTATTTTGCCGGATAAATTCAATAATGTAATCTCTGTAATAAAAATAGTAAAAAAAAATGCAAAATGAACACTTCAGATAACAATCTAAGATCTTTAAGAAAAATATCATGTGCATGGTACACAATTTCCTTGTGATAATTAAATAAGTTCTTCATTATTTTATTTCTTTAAATATAATACAAAGCGATAACATTTGGTGGCAACAATCTGAATTGTGAAATAGCGCTTATCGTGAAATTGGCGCTGGATTTTCTTCTTTAAGGAGCAAATATTTTGTACAATATTTTGCCGGATAAATTCAATAATGTAATCTCTGTAATAAAAATAGTAAACAAAAATGCAACAATGCAACATGGAGACTTCAGATAACAATCTAAGATCTTTAAGAAAAATATCATGTGCATGGTACACAATTTCCTTGTAGTAATTAAATAAGTTCTTTATTATTTAAATTCTTTAAATATAATACAAAGCGATAACATTTGGTGGCAACAATCTGAATTCTGAAATAGCGCTTATCGTGAAATTGGCGCTGGATTCTCTTCTTTAAGGAGCAAATATTTTGTACACTATTTTGCCGGATAAATTCAATAATGTAATCTCTGTAATAAAAATAGTAAAAAAAAATGCAACATGAAGACTTCAGATAACAATCTAAGATCTTTAAGAAAAATATCATGAGCATGGTACACAATTTCGTTGTAATAATTAAATAAGTTCTTCATTATTTAATTTCTTTAAATATAATACAAAGCGATAACATTTGGTGGCAATAGTCTGATTTGTGAAATAGCGCTTATCGTGAAATTGGCGCTGGATTCACTTCTTTAAGGAGCAGATATTTTGTACACTATTTTGCAGGATAAATTCAATAATGTAATCTCTGTAATAAAAATAGTAAAAAAAAAAATGCAACATGAAGACTTCAGATAACAATCTAAGATCTTTAAGAAAAATATCATGTGCATGGTACACAATTTCCTTGTAGTAATTAAATAAGTTCTTCATTATTTAATTTCTTTAAATATAATACAAAGCGATAACATTTGGTGGCAACAATCTGAATTGTGAAATAACACTTATCGTGAAATTGGCGCTGGATTCTCTTCTTTAAGGAGCAAATATTTTGTACACTATTTTGCCGGATAAATTCAATAATGTAATGTCTGTAATAAAAATAGTAAAAAAAAATGCTACATGAAGACTTCAGATAACAATCTAAGATCTTTAAGAAAAATATCATGAGCATGGTACACAATTTCGTTGTAATAATTGAATAAGTTCTTCATTATTTAATTTCTTTAAATATAATACAAAGCGATAACATTTGGTGGCAACAGTCTGAATTGTGAAATAGGGCTTATCTTGAAATTGGCGCTGGATTCACTTCTTTAAGGAGCAGATATTTTGTACACTATTTTGCAGGATAAATTCAATAATGTAATCTCTGTAATAAAAATAGTAAAAAAAAATGCAACATGAAGACTTCAGATAACAATCTAAGATCTTTAAGAAAAATATCATGTGCATGGTGCACAATTTCCTTGTAATAATTAAATATGTTCTTCATTATTTAATTTCTTTAAATATAATACAAAGCGATAACATTTGGTGGCAACAATCTGAATTGTGAAATAACACTTATCGTGAAATTGGCGCTGGATTCTCTTCTTTAAGGAGCAAATATTTTGTACACTATTTTGCCGGATAAATTTAATAATGTAATGTCTGTAATAAAAATAGTAAAAAAAATGCAGCATGAAGACTTCAGATAACAATCTAAGATCTTTAAGAAAAATATCATGAGCATGGTACACAATGTCGTTGTAATAATTAAATAAGTTCTTCATTATTTAATTTCTTTAAATATAATACAAAGCGATAACATTTGGTGGCAACAATCTGAATTGTGAAATAGCGCTTATCCTGAAATTGGCGCTGGATTCTCTTCTTTAGGGAGCAAATATTTTGTACACTATTTTGCCGGATAAATTCAATAATGTAATCTCTGTAATAAAAATAGTAAAAAAAAAATGCAAAATGAACACTTCAGATAACAATCTAAGATCTTTAAGAAAAATATCATGTGCATGGTACACAATTTCCTTGTAATAATTAAATAAGTTCTTCATTATTTAATTTATTTAAATATAATACAAAGCGACAACATTTGGTGGCAACAATCTGAATTGTGAAATAGCGCTTATCGTGAAATTGGCGCTGGATTCTCTTCTTTAAGGAGCAAATATTTTGTACACTATTTTGCCGGATAAATTCAATAATGTAATCTCTGTAATAAAAATAGTAAACAAAAATGCAACAATGCAACATGGAGACTTCAGATAACAATCTAAGATCTTTAAGAAAAATATCATGTGCATGGTACACAATTTTCTTGTAATAATTAAATAAGTTCTTTATTATTTAAATTCTTTAAATATAATACAAAGCGATAACATTTGGTGGCAACAATCTGAATTCTGAAATAGCGCTTATCGTGAAATTGGCGCTGGATGCTCTTCTTTAAGGAGCAAATATTTTGTACGCTATTTTGCCGGATAAATTCAATACTGTAATCTCTGTAATAAAAATAGTAAAAAAAAATGCAACATGAAGACTTCAGATAACAATCTAAGATCTTTAAAAAAATATCATGTGCATGGTACACAATTTCCTTGTAGTAATTAAATAAGTTCTTCATTATTTAAATTCTTTAAATATAATACAAAGCGATAACATTTGGTGGCAACAATCTGAATTGTGAAATAGCGCTTATCGTGAAATTGGCGCTGGATTCTCTTCTTTAAGGAGCAAATATTTTGTACACTATTTTGTCGGATAAATTCAATAATGTAATCTCTGTAATAAAAAGAGTAAAAAAAAAATGCAACATGAAGACTTCAGATAACAATCTTAGATCTTTAAGAAAAATATCATGTGCATGGTACACAATTTCCTTGTGATAATTAAATAAGTTCTTCATTATTTTATTTCTTTAAATATAATACAAAGCGATAACATTTGGTGGCAACAATCTGAATTGTGAAATAGCGCTTATCGTGAAATTGGCGCTGGATTCTTTTCTTTAAGGAGCAAATATTTTGTACAATATTTTGCCGGATAAATTCAATAATGTAATCTCTGTAATAAAAATAGTAAACAAAAATGCAACAATGCAACATGGAGACTTCAGATAACAATCTAAGATCTTTAAGAAAAATATCATGTGCATGGTACACAATTTCCTTGTAGTAATTAAATAAGTTCTTTATTATTTAAATTCTTTAAATATAATACAAAGCGATAACATTTGGTGGCAACAATCTGAATTCTGAAATAGCGCTTATCGTGAAATTGGCGCTGGATTCTCTTCTTTAAGGAGCAAATATTTTGTACACTATTTTGCCGGATAAATTCAATAATGTAATCTCTGTAATAAAAATAGTAAAAAAAAATGCAACATGAAGACTTCAGATAACAATCTAAGATCTTTAAGAAAAATATCATGAGCATGGTACACAATTTCGTTGTAATAATTAAATAAGTTCTTCATTATTTAATTTCTTTAAATATAATACAAAGCGATAACATTTGGTGGCAATAGTCTGATTTGTGAAATAGCGCTTATCGTGAAATTGGCGCTGGATTCACTTCTTTAAGGAGCAGATATTTTGTACACTATTTTGCAGGATAAATTCAATAATGTAATCTCTGTAATAAAAATAGTAAAAAAAAATGCAACATGAAGACTTCAGATAACAATCTAAGATCTTTAAGAAAAATATCATGTGCATGGTACACAATTTCCTTGTAATAATTAAATATGTTCTTCATTATTTAATTTCTTTAAATATAATAAAAAGCGATAACATTTGGTGGCAACAGTCTGAATTGTGAAATAGGGCTTATCTTGAAATTGGCGCTGGATTCTCTTCTTTAAGGAGCAAATATTTTGTACACTATTTTGCCGGATAAATTCAATAATGTAATCTCTGTAATAAAAATAGTAAAAAAAAAATGCAACATGAAGACTTCAGATAACAATCTAAGATCTTTAAGAAAAATATCATGTGCATGGTACACAATTTCCTTGTAGTAATTAAATAAGTTCTTCATTATTTAATTTCTTTAAATATAATACAAAGCGATAACATTTGGTGGCAACAATCTGAATTGTGAAATAACACTTATCGTGAAATTGGCGCTGGATTCTCTTCTTTAAGGAGCAAATATTTTGTACACTATTTTGCCGGATAAATTCAATAATGTAATGTCTGTAATAAAAATAGTAAAAAAAAATGCAGCATGAAGACTTCAGATAACACTCTAAGATCTTTAAGAAAAATATCATGAGCATGGTACACAATTTCCTTGTAATAATTAAATAAGTTCTTCATTATTTAATTTCTTTAAATATAATACAAAGCGATAACATTTGGTGGCAACAGTCTGAATTGTGAAATAGCGCTTATCGTGAAATTGGCGCTGGATTCTCTTCTTTAAGGAGCAAATATTTTGTACACTATTTTGCCGGATAAATTCAATAATGTAATCTCTGTAATAAAAATAGTAAAAAAAAAATGCAACATGAAGACTTCAGATAACAATCTAAGATCTTTAAGAAAAATATCATGAGCATGGTACACAATGTCGTTGTAATAATTAAATAAGTTCTTCATTATTTAATTTCTTTAAATATAATACAAAGCGATAACATTTGGTGGCAACAATCTGAATTGTGAAATAGCGCTTATCCTGAAATTGGCGCTGGATTCTCTTCTTTAGGGAGCAAATATTTTGTACACTATTTTGCCGGATAAATTCAATAATGTAATCTCTGTAATAAAAATAGTAAAAAAAAATGCAAAATGAACACTTCAGATAACAATCTAAGATCTTTAAGAAAAATATCATGTGCATGGTACACAATTTCCTTGTAATAATTAAATAAGTTCTTCATTATTTAATTTATTTAAATATAATACAAAGCGACAACATTTGGTGGCAACAATCTGAATTGTGAAATAGCGCTTATCGTGAAATTGGCGCTGGATTCTCTTCTTTAAGGAGCAAATATTTTGTACACTATTTTGCCGGATAAATTCAATAATGTAATCTCTGTAATAAAAATAGTAAACAAAAATGCAACAATGCAACATGGAGACTTCAGATAACAATCTAAGATCTTTAAGAAAAATATCATGTCCATGGTACACAATTTCCTTGTAATAATTAAATAAGTTCTTTATTATTTATATTCTTTAAATATAATACAAAGCGATAACATTTGGTGGCAACAATCTGAATTCAAAAATAGCGCTTATCTTGAAATTGGCGCTGGATTCTCTTCTTTAAGGAGCAAATATTTTGTACACTATTTTGCCGGATAAATTCAATAATGTAATGTCTGTAATAAAAATAGTAAAAAAAAATGCAACATGAAGACTTCAGATAACAATCTAAGATCTTTAAGAAAAATATCATGTGCATGGTACACAATTTCCTTGTAATAATTAAATAAGTTTTTCATTATTTAATTTCTTTAAATATAATACAAAGCGATAAAATTTGGTGGCAACAATCTGAATTGTGAAATAGCGCTTATCGTTAAATTGGCGCTGGATTCTCTTCTTTAAGGAGCAAATATTTTGTACACTATTTTGCCGGATAAATTCAATAATGTAATGTCTGATATAAAAAGAGTAAAAAAAAAATGCAACATGAAGACTTCAGATAACAATCTAAGATCTTTAAAAAAATATCATGTGCATGGTACACAATTTCCTTGTAGTAATTAAATAAGTTCTTCATTATTTAATTTCTTTAAATATAATACAAAGCGATAACATTTGGTGGCAACAATCTGAATTGTTAAATAGCGCTTATCGTGAAATTGGCGCTGGATTCTCTTCTTTAAGGAGCAAATATTTTGTACACTATTTTGTCGGATAAATTCAATAATGTAATCTCTGTAATAAAAAGAGTAAAAAAAAAATGCAACATGAAGACTTCAGATAACAATCTTAGATCTTTAAGAAAAATATCATGTGCATGGTACACAATTTCCTTGTGATAATTAAATAAGTTCTTCATTATTTTATTTCTTTAAATATAATACAAAGCGATAACATTTGGTGGCAACAATCTGAATTGTGAAATAGCGCTTATCGTGAAATTGGCGCTGGATTCTCTTCTTTAAGGAGCAAATATTTTGTACAATATTTTGCCGGATAAATTCAATAATGTAATCTCTGTAATAAAAATAGTAAACAAAAATGCAACAATGCAACATGGAGACTTCAGATAACAATCTAAGATCTTTAAGAAAAATATCATGTGCATGGTACACAATTTCCTTGTAGTAATTAAATAAGTTCTTTATTATTTAAATTCTTTAAATATAATACAAAGCGATAACATTTGGTGGCAACAATCTGAATTCTGAAATAGCGCTTATCGTGAAATTGGCGCTGGATTCTCTTCTTTAAGGAGCAAATATTTTGTACACTATTTTGCCGGATAAATTCAATAATGTAATCTCTGTAATAAAAATAGTAAACAAAAATGCAACAATGCAACATGGAGACTTCAGATAACAATCTAAGATCTTTAAGAAAAATATCATGTCCATGGTACACAATTTCCTTGTAATAATTAAATAAGTTCTTTATTATTTATATTCTTTAAATATAATACAAAGCGATAACATTTGGTGGCAACAATCTGAATTCAAAAATAGCGCTTATCTTGAAATTGGCGCTGGATTCTCTTCTTTAAGGAGCAAATATTTTGTACACTATTTTGCCGGATAAATTCAATAATGTAATGTCTGTAATAAAAATAGTAAAAAAAAATGCAGCATGAAGACTTCAGATAACACTCTAAGATCTTTAAGAAAAATATCATGAGCATGGTACACAATTTCCTTGTAATAATTAAATAAGTTCTTCATTATTTAATTTCTTTAAATATAATACAAAGCGATAACATTTGGTGGCAACAATCTGAATTGTGAAATAGCGCTTATCCTGAAATTGGCGCTGGATTCTCTTCTTTAGGGAGCAAATATTTTGTACACTATTTTGCCGGATAAATTCAATAATGTAATCTCTGTAATAAAAATAGTAAAAAAAAATGCAAAATGAACACTTCAGATAACAATCTAAGATCTTTAAGAAAAATATCATGTGCATGGTACACAATTTCCTTGTAATAATTAAATAAGTTCTTCATTATTTAATTTATTTAAATATAATACAAAGCGACAACATTTGGTGGCAACAATCTGAATTGTGAAATAGCGCTTATCGTGAAATTGGCGCTGGATTCTCTTCTTTAAGGAGCAAATATTTTGTACACTATTTTGCCGGATAAATTCAATAATGTAATCTCTGTAATAAAAATAGTAAACAAAAATGCAACAATGCAACATGGAGACTTCAGATAACAATCTAAGATCTTTAAGAAAAATATCATGTCCATGGTACACAATTTCCTTGTAATAATTAAATAAGTTCTTTATTATTTATATTCTTTAAATATAATACAAAGCGATAACATTTGGTGGCAACAATCTGAATTCAAAAATAGCGCTTATCTTGAAATTGGCGCTGGATTCTCTTCTTTAAGGAGCAAATATTTTGTACACTATTTTGCCGGATAAATTCAATAATGTAATGTCTGTAATAAAAATAGTAAAAAAAAATGCAACATGAAGACTTCAGATAACAATCTAAGATCTTTAAGAAAAATATCATGTGCATGGTACACAATTTCCTTGTAATAATTAAATAAGTTTTTCATTATTTAATTTCTTTAAATATAATACAAAGCGATAAAATTTGGTGGCAACAATCTGAATTGTGAAATAGCGCTTATCGTTAAATTGGCGCTGGATTCTCTTCTTTAAGGAGCAAATATTTTGTACACTATTTTGCCGGATAAATTCAATAATGTAATGTCTGATATAAAAAGAGTAAAAAAAAAATGCAACATGAAGACTTCAGATAACAATCTAAGATCTTTAAAAAAATATCATGTGCATGGTACACAATTTCCTTGTAGTAATTAAATAAGTTCTTCATTATTTAATTTCTTTAAATATAATACAAAGCGATAACATTTGGTGGCAACAATCTGAATTGTGAAATAGCGCTTATCGTGAAATTGGCGCTGGATTCTCTTCTTTAAGGAGCAAATATTTTGTACACTATTTTGTCGGATAAATTCAATAATGTAATCTCTGTAATAAAAAGAGTAAAAAAAAAATGCAACATGAAGACTTCAGATAACAATCTTAGATCTTTAAGAAAAATATCATGTGCATGGTACACAATTTCCTTGTGATAATTAAATAAGTTCTTCATTATTTTATTTCTTTAAATATAATACAAAGCGATAACATTTGGTGGCAACAATCTGAATTGTGAAATAGCGCTTATCGTGAAATTGGCGCTGGATTCTCTTCTTTAAGGAGCAAATATTTTGTACACTATTTTGCAGGATAAATTCAATAATGTAATCTCTGTAATAAAAATAGTAAAAAAAAATGCAACATGAAGACTTCAGATAACAATCTAAGATCTTTAAGAAAAATATCATGAGCATGGTACACAATTTCGTTGTAATAATTAAATAAGTTCTTCATTATTTAATTTCTTTAAATATAATACAAAGCGATAACATTTGGTGGCAATAGTCTGATTTGTGAAATAGCGCTTATCGTGAAATTGGCGCTGGATTCACTTCTTTAAGGAGCAGATATTTTGTACACTATTTTGCAGGATAAATTCAATAATGTAATCTCTGTAATAAAAATAGTAAAAAAAAAATGCAACATGAAGACTTCAGATAACAATCTAAGATCTTTAAGAAAAATATCATGTGCATGGTACACAATTTCCTTGTAATAATTAAAGAAGTTCTTTATTATTTAAATTCTTTAAATATAATACAAAGCGATAACATTTGGTGGCAACAATCTGAATTCTGAAATAGCGCTTATCGTGAAATTGGCGCTGGATTCTCTTCTTTAAGGAGCAAATATTTTGTACGCTATTTTGCCGGATAAATTCAATACTGTAATCTCTGTAATAAAAATAGTAAAAAAAAATGCAACATGAAGACTTCAGATAACAATCTAAGATCTTTAAAAAAATATCATGTGCATGGTACACAATTTCCTTGTAGTAATTAAATAAGTTCTTCATTATTTAATTTCTTTAAATATAATACAAAGCGATAACATTTGGTGGCAACAATCTGAATTGTGAAATAGCGCTTATCGTGAAATTGGCGCTGGATTCTCTTCTTTAAGGAGCAAATATTTTGTACACTATTTTGTCGGATAAATTCAATAATGTAATCTCTGTAATAAAAAGAGTAAAAAAAAAATGCAACATGAAGTCTTCAGATAACAATCTTAGATCTTTAAGAAAAATATCATGTGCATGGTACACAATTTCCTTGTGATAATTAAATAAGTTCTTCATTATTTTATTTCTTTAAATATAATACAAAGCGATAACATTTGGTGGCAACAATCTGAATTGTGAAATAGCGCTTATCGTGAAATTGGCGCTGGATTCTCTTCTTTAAGGAGCAAATATTTTGTACAATATTTTGCCGGATAAATTCAATAATGTAATCTCTGTAATAAAAATAGTAAACAAAAATGCAACAATGCAACATGGAGACTTCAGATAACAATCTAAGATCTTTAAGAAAAATATCATGTGCATGGTACACAATTTCCTTGTAGTAATTAAATAAGTTCTTTATTATTTAAATTCTTTAAATATAATACAAAGCGATAACATTTGGTGGCAACAATCTGAATTCTGAAATAGCGCTTATCGTGAAATTGGCGCTGGATTCTCTTCTTTAAGGAGCAAATATTTTGTACACTATTTTGCCGGATAAATTCAATAATGTAATCTCTGTAATAAAAATAGTAAAAAAAAATGCAACATGAAGACTTCAGATAACAATCTAAGATCTTTAAGAAAAATATCATGAGCATGGTACACAATTTCGTTGTAATAATTGAATAAGTTCTTCATTATTTAATTTCTTTAATTTAATACAAAGCGATAACATTTGGTGGCAACAGTCTGAATTGTGAAATAGGGCTTATCTTGAAATTGGCGCTGGATTCACTTCTTTAAGGAGCAGATATTTTGTACACTATTTTGCAGGATAAATTCAATAATGTAATCTCTGTAATAAAAATAGTAAAAAAAAATGCAACATGAAGACTTCAGATAACAATCTAAGATCTTTAAGAAAAATATCATGTGCATGGTACACAATTTCTTTGTAATAATTAAATATGTTCTTCATTATTTAATTTCTTTAAATATAATACAAAGCGATAACATTTGGTGGCAACAATCTGAATTGTGAAATAACACTTATCGTGAAATTGGCGCTGGATTCTCTTCTTTAAGGAGCAAATATTTTGTACACTATTTTGCCGGATAAATTCAATAATGTAATGTCTGTAATAAAAATAGTAAAAAAAAATGCAGCATGAAGACTTCAGATAACAATCTAAGATCTTTAAGAAAAATATCATGAGCATGGTACACAATGTCGTTGTAATAATTAAATAAGTTCTTCATTATTTAATTTCTTTAAATATAATACAAAGCGATAACATTTGGTGGCAACAATCTGAATTGTGAAATAGCGCTTATCCTGAAATTGGCGCTGGATTCTCTTCTTTAGGGAGCAAATATTTTGTACACTATTTTGCCGGATAAATTCAATAATGTAATCTCTGTAATAAAAATAGTAAAAAAAAAATGCAAAATGAACACTTCAGATAACAATCTAAGATCTTTAAGAAAAATATCATGTGCATGGTACACAATTTCCTTGTAATAATTAAATAAGTTCTTCATTATTTAATTTATTTAAATATAATACAAAGCGACAACATTTGGTGGCAACAATCTGAATTGTGAAATAGCGCTTATCGTGAAATTGGCGCTGGATTCTCTTCTTTAAGGAGCAAATATTTTGTACACTATTTTGCCGGATAAATTCAATAATGTAATCTCTGTAATAAAAATAGTAAACAAAAATGCAACAATGCAACATGGAGACTTCAGATAACAATCTAAGATCTTTAAGAAAAATATCATGTGCATGGTACACAATTTCCTTGTAATAATTAAATAAGTTCTTTATTATTTAAATTCTTTAAATATAATACAAAGCGATAACATTTGGTGGCAACAATCTGAATTCTGAAATAGCGCTTATCGTGAAATTGGCGCTGGATTCTCTTCTTTAAGGAGCAAATATTTTGTACACTATTTTGCCGGATAAATTCAATAATGTAATCTCTGTAATAAAAATAGTAAAAAAAAATGCAACATGAAGACTTCAGATAACAATCTAAGATCTTTAAGAAAAATATCATGAGCATGGTACACAATTTCGTTGTAATAATTAAATAACTTCTTTATTATTTATTTTCTTTAAATATAATACAAAGCGATAACATTTGGTGGCAATAGTCTGATTTGTGAAATAGCGCTTATCGTGAAATTGGCGCTGGATTCACTTCTTTAAGGAGCAGATATTTTGTACACTATTTTGCAGGATAAATTCAATAATGTAATCTCTGTAATAAAAATAGTAAAAAAAAATGCAACATGAAGACTTCAGATAACAATCTAAGATCTTTAAGAAAAATATCATGAGCATGGTACACAATTTCGTTGTAATAATTAAATAAGTTCTTCATTATTTAATTTCTTTAAATATAATACAAAGCGATAACATTTGGTGGCAATAGTCTGATTTGTGAAATAGCGCTTATCGTGAAATTGGCGCTGGATTCACTTCTTTAAGGAGCAGATATTTTGTACACTATTTTGCAGGATAAATTCAATAATGTAATCTCTGTAATAAAAATAGTAAAAAAAAAATGCAACATGAAGACTTCAGATAACAATCTAAGATCTTTAAGAAAAATATCATGTGCATGGTACACAATTTCCTTGTAATAATTAAAGAAGTTCTTTATTATTTAAATTCTTTAAATATAATACAAAGCGATAACATTTGGTGGCAACAATCTGAATTCTGAAATAGCGCTTATCGTGAAATTGGCGCTGGATTCTCTTCTTTAAGGAGCAAATATTTTGTACACTATTTTGCCGGATAAATTCAATAATGTAATGTCTGTAATAAAAATAGTAAAAAAAAATGCAACATGAAGACTTCAGATAACAATCTAAGATCTTTAAGAAAAATATCATGTGCATGGTACACAATTTCCTTGTAATAATTAAATAAGTTTTTCATTATTTAATTTCTTTAAATATAATACAAAGCGATAAAATTTGGTGGCAACAATCTGAATTGTGAAATAGCGCTTATCGTTAAATTGGCGCTGGATTCTCTTCTTTAAGGAGCAAATATTTTGTACACTATTTTGCCGGATAAATTCAATAATGTAATGTCTGATATAAAAAGAGTAAAAAAAAATGCAACATGAAGACTTCAGATAACAATCTAAGATCTTTAAAAAAATATCATGTGCATGGTACACAATTTCCTTGTAGTAATTAAATAAGTTCTTCATTATTTAATTTCTTTAAATATAATACAAAGCGATAACATTTGGTGGCAACAATCTGAATTGTGAAATAGCGCTTATCGTGAAATTGGCGCTGGATTCTCTTCTTTAAGGAGTAAATATTTTGTACACTATTTTGTCGGATAAATTCAATAATGTAATCTCTGTAATAAAAAGAGTAAAAAAAAAATGCAACATGAAGACTTCAGATAACAATCTTAGATCTTTAAGAAAAATATCATGTGCATGGTACACAATTTCCTTGTGATAATTAAATAAGTTCTTCATTATTTTATTTCTTTAAATATAATACAAAGCGATAACATTTGGTGGCAACAATCTGAATTGTGAAATAGCGCTTATCGTGAAATTGGCGCTGGATTCTCTTCTTTAAGGAGCAAATATTTTGTACACTATTTTGCAGGATAAATTCAATAATGTAATCTCTGTAATAAAAATAGTAAAAAAAAATGCAACATGAAGACTTCAGATAACAATCTAAGATCTTTAAGAAAAATATCATGAGCATGGTACACAATTTCGTTGTAATAATTAAATAAGTTCTTCATTATTTAATTTCTTTAAATATAATACAAAGCGATAACATTTGGTGGCAATAGTCTGATTTGTGAAATAGCGCTTATCGTGAAATTGGCGCTGGATTCACTTCTTTAAGGAGCAGATATTTTGTACACTATTTTGCAGGATAAATTCAATAATGTAATCTCTGTAATAAAAATAGTAAAAAAAAAATGCAACATGAAGACTTCAGATAACAATCTAAGATCTTTAAGAAAAATATCATGTGCATGGTACACAATTTCCTTGTAATAATTAAAGAAGTTCTTTATTATTTAAATTCTTTAAATATAATACAAAGCGATAACATTTGGTGGCAACAATCTGAATTCTGAAATAGCGCTTATCGTGAAATTGGCGCTGGATTCTCTTCTTTAAGGAGCAAATATTTTGTACGCTATTTTGCCGGATAAATTCAATACTGTAATCTCTGTAATAAAAATAGTAAAAAAAAATGCAACATGAAGACTTCAGATAACAATCTAAGATCTTTAAAAAAATATCATGTGCATGGTACACAATTTCCTTGTAGTAATTAAATAAGTTCTTCATTATTTAATTTCTTTAAATATAATACAAAGCGATAACATTTGGTGGCAACAATCTGAATTGTGAAATAGCGCTTATCGTGAAATTGGCGCTGGATTCTCTTCTTTAAGGAGCAAATATTTTGTACACTATTTTGTCGGATAAATTCAATAATGTAATCTCTGTAATAAAAAGAGTAAAAAAAAAATGCAACATGAAGTCTTCAGATAACAATCTTAGATCTTTAAGAAAAATATCATGTGCATGGTACACAATTTCCTTGTGATAATTAAATAAGTTCTTCATTATTTTATTTCTTTAAATATAATACAAAGCGATAACATTTGGTGGCAACAATCTGAATTGTGAAATAGCGCTTATCGTGAAATTGGCGCTGGATTCTCTTCTTTAAGGAGCAAATATTTTGTACAATATTTTGCCGGATAAATTCAATAATGTAATCTCTGTAATAAAAATAGTAAACAAAAATGCAACAATGCAACATGGAGACTTCAGATAACAATCTAAGATCTTTAAGAAAAATATCATGTGCATGGTACACAATTTCCTTGTAGTAATTAAATAAGTTCTTTATTATTTAAATTCTTTAAATATAATACAAAGCGATAACATTTGGTGGCAACAATCTGAATTCTGAAATAGCGCTTATCGTGAAATTGGCGCTGGATTCTCTTCTTTAAGGAGCAAATATTTTGTACACTATTTTGCCGGATAAATTCAATAATGTAATCTCTGTAATAAAAATAGTAAAAAAAAATGCAACATGAAGACTTCAGATAACAATCTAAGATCTTTAAGAAAAATATCATGAGCATGGTACACAATTTCGTTGTAATAATTGAATAAGTTCTTCATTATTTAATTTCTTTAATTTAATACAAAGCGATAACATTTGGTGGCAACAGTCTGAATTGTGAAATAGGGCTTATCTTGAAATTGGCGCTGGATTCACTTCTTTAAGGAGCAGATATTTTGTACACTATTTTGCAGGATAAATTCAATAATGTAATCTCTGTAATAAAAATAGTAAAAAAAAATGCAACATGAAGACT
This sequence comes from Stegodyphus dumicola, assembly GCF_044657685.1. Classification (NCBI taxonomy): domain Eukaryota; kingdom Metazoa; phylum Arthropoda; class Arachnida; order Araneae; family Eresidae; genus Stegodyphus; species Stegodyphus dumicola. Next base: position 138,525,642 of record NC_140769.1, read on the forward strand.
TCAGATAACAATCTAAGATCTTTAAGAAAAATATCATGTGCATGGTACACAATTTCCTTGTAATAATTAAATATGTTCTTCATTATTTAATTTCTTTAAATATAATACAAAGCGATAACATTTGGTGGCAACAATCTGAATTGTGAAATAACACTTATCGTGAAATTGGCGCTGGATTCTCTTCTTTAAGGAGCAAATATTTTGTACACTATTTTGCCGGATAAATTCAATAATGTAATGTCTGTAATAAAAATAGTAAAAAAAAATGCAGCATGAAGACTTCAGATAACAATCTAAGATCTTTAAGAAAAATATCATGAGCATGGTACACAATGTCGTTGTAATAATTAAATAAGTTCTTCATTATTTAATTTCTTTAAATATAATACAAAGCGATAACATTTGGTGGCAACAATCTGAATTGTGAAATAGCGCTTATCCTGAAATTGGCGCTGGATTCTCTTCTTTAGGGAGCAAATATTTTGTACACTATTTTGCCGGATAAATTCAATAATGTAATCTCTGTAATAAAAATAGTAAAAAAAAAATGCAAAATGAACACTTCAGATAACAATCTAAGATCTTTAAGAAAAATATCATGTGCATGGTACACAATTTCCTTGTAATAATTAAATAAGTTCTTCATTATTTAATTTATTTAAATATAATACAAAGCGACAACATTTGGTGGCAACAATCTGAATTGTGAAATAGCGCTTATCGTGAAATTGGCGCTGGATTCTCTTCTTTAAGGAGCAAATATTTTGTACACTATTTTGCCGGATAAATTCAATAATGTAATCTCTGTAATAAAAATAGTAAACAAAAATGCAACAATGCAACATGGAGACTTCAGATAACAATCTAAGATCTTTAAGAAAAATATCATGTGCATGGTACACAATTTCCTTGTAATAATTAAATAAGTTCTTTATTATTTAAATTCTTTAAATATAATACAAAGCGATAACATTTGGTGGCAACAATCTGAATTCTGAAATAGCGCTTATCGTGAAATTGGCGCTGGATTCTCTTCTTTAAGGAGCAAATATTTTGTACACTATTTTGCCGGATAAATTCAATAATGTAATCTCTGTAATAAAAATAGTAAAAAAAAATGCAACATGAAGACTTCAGATAACAATCTAAGATCTTTAAGAAAAATATCATGAGCATGGTACACAATTTCGTTGTAATAATTAAATAACTTCTTTATTATTTATTTTCTTTAAATATAATACAAAGCGATAACATTTGGTGGCAATAGTCTGATTTGTGAAATAGCGCTTATCGTGAAATTGGCGCTGGATTCACTTCTTTAAGGAGCAGATATTTTGTACACTATTTTGCAGGATAAATTCAATAATGTAATCTCTGTAATAAAAATAGTAAAAAAAAATGCAACATGAAGACTTCAGATAACAATCTAAGATCTTTAAGAAAAATATCATGAGCATGGTACACAATTTCGTTGTAATAATTAAATAAGTTCTTCATTATTTAATTTCTTTAAATATAATACAAAGCGATAACATTTGGTGGCAATAGTCTGATTTGTGAAATAGCGCTTATCGTGAAATTGGCGCTGGATTCACTTCTTTAAGGAGCAGATATTTTGTACACTATTTTGCAGGATAAATTCAATAATGTAATCTCTGTAATAAAAATAGTAAAAAAAAAATGCAACATGAAGACTTCAGATAACAATCTAAGATCTTTAAGAAAAATATCATGTGCATGGTACACAATTTCCTTGTAATAATTAAAGAAGTTCTTTATTATTTAAATTCTTTAAATATAATACAAAGCGATAACATTTGGTGGCAACAATCTGAATTCTGAAATAGCCCTTATCGTGAAATTGGCGCTGGATTCTCTTCTTTAAGGAGCAAATATTTTGTACGCTATTTTGCCGGATAAATTCAATACTGTAATCTCTGTAATAAAAATAGTAAAAAAAAATGCAACATGAAGACTTCAGATAACAATCTAAGATCTTTAAAAAAATATCATGTGCATGGTACACAATTTCCTTGTAGTAATTAAATAAGTTCTTCATTATTTAATTTCTTTAAATATAATACAAAGCGATAACATTTGGTGGCAACAATCTGAATTGTGAAATAGCGTTTATCGTGAAATTGGCGCTGGATTCTCTTCTTTAAGGAGCAAATATTTTGTACAATATTTTGCCGGATAAATTCAATAATGTAATCTCTGTAATAAAAATAGTAAACAAAAATGCAACAATGCAACATGGAGACTTCAGATAACAATCTAAGATCTTTAAGAAAAATATCATGTGCATGGTACACAATTTCCTTGTAGTAATTAAATAAGTTCTTTATTATTTAAATTCTTTAAATATAATACAAAGCGATAACATTTGGTGGCAACAATCTGAATTCTGAAATAGCGCTTATCGTGAAATTGGCGCTGGATTCTCTTCTTTAAGGAGCAAATATTTTGTACACTATTTTGCCGGATAAATTCAATAATGTAATCTCTGTAATAAAAATAGTAAAAAAAAATGCAACATGAAGACTTCAGATAACAATCTAAGATCTTTAAGAAAAATATCATGAGCATGGTACACAATTTCGTTGTAATAATTGAATAAGTTCTTCATTATTTAATTTCTTTAAATATAATACAAAGCGATAACATTTGGTGGCAACAGTCTGAATTGTGAAATAGGGCTTATCGTGAAATTGGCGCTGGATTCACTTCTTTAAGGAGCAGATATTTTGTACACTATTTTGCAGGATAAATTCAATAATGTAATCTCTGTAATAAAAATAGTAAAAAAAAATGCAACATGAAGACTTCAGATAACAATCTAAGATCTTTAAGAAAAATATCATGTGCATGGTACACAATTTCCTTGTAATAATTAAATATGTTCTTCATTATTTAATTTCTTTAAATATAATACAAAGCGATAACATTTGGTGGCAACAATCTGAATTGTGAAATAACACTTATCGTGAAATTGGCGCTGGATTCTCTTCTTTAAGGAGCAAATATTTTGTACACTATTTTGCCGGATAAATTCAATAATGTAATGTCTGTAATAAAAATAGTAAAAAAAAATGCAGCATGAAGACTTCAGATAACAATCTATGATCTTTAAGAAAAATATCATGAGCATGGTACACAATGTCGTTGTAATAATTAAATAAGTTCTTCATTATTTAATTTCTTTAAATATAATACAAAGCGATAACATTTGGTGGCAACAATCTGAATTGTGAAATAGCGCTTATCCTGAAATTGGCGCTGGATTCTCTTCTTTAGGGAGCAAATATTTTGTACACTATTTTGCCGGATAAATTCAATAATGTAATCTCTGTAATAAAAATAGTAAAAAAAAAATGCAAAATGAACACTTCAGATAACAATCTAAGATCTTTAAGAAAAATATCATGTGCATGGTACACAATTTCCTTGTAATAATTAAATAAGTTCTTCATTATTTAATTTATTTAAATATAATACAAAGCGACAACATTTGGTGGCAACAATCTGAATTGTGAAATAGCGCTTATCGTGAAATTGGCGCTGGATTCTCTTCTTTAAGGAGCAAATATTTTGTACACTATTTTGCCGGATAAATTCAATAATGTAATCTCTGTAATAAAAATAGTAAACAAAAATGCAACAATGCAACATGGAGACTTCAGATAACAATCTAAGATCTTTAAGAAAAATATCATGTGCATGGTACACAATTTCCTTGTAATAATTAAATAAGTTCTTTATTATTTAAATTCTTTAAATATAATACAAAGCGATAACATTTGGTGGCAACAATCTGAATTCTGAAATAGCGCTTATCGTGAAATTGGCGCTGGATTCTCTTCTTTAAGGAGCAAATATTTTGTACGCTATTTTGCCGGATAAATTCAATACTGTAATCTCTGTAATAAAAATAGTAAAAAAAAATGCAACATGAAGACTTCAGATAACAATCTAAGATCTTTAAAAAAATATCATGTGCATGGTACACAATTTCCTTGTAGTAATTAAATAAGTTCTTCATTATTTAATTTCTTTAAATATAATACAAAGCGATAACATTTGGTGGCAACAATCTGAATTGTGAAATAGCGCTTATCGTGAAATTGGCGCTGGATTCTCTTCTTTAAGGAGCAAATATTTTGTACACTATTTTGTCGGATAAATTCAATAATGTAATCTCTGTAATAAAAAGAGTAAAAAAAAAATGCAACATGAAGACTTCAGATAACAATCTTAGATCTTTAAGAAAAATATCATGTGCATGGTACACAATTTCCTTGTGATAATTAAATAAGTTCTTCATTATTTTATTTCTTTAAATATAATACAAAGCGATAACATTTGGTGGCAACAATCTGAATTGTGAAATAGCGCTTATCGTGAAATTGGCGCTGGATTCTCTTCTTTAAGGAGCAAATATTTTGTACAATATTTTGCCGGATAAATTCAATAATGTAATCTCTGTAATAAAAATAGTAAACAAAAATGCAACAATGCAACATGGAGACTTCAGATAACAATCTAAGATCTTTAAGAAAAATATCATGTGCATGGTACACAATTTCCTTGTAGTAATTAAATAAGTTCTTTATTATTTAAATTCTTTAAATATAATACAAAGCGATAACATTTGGTGGCAACAATCTGAATTCTGAAATAGCGCTTATCGTGAAATTGGCGCTGGATTCTCTTCTTTAAGGAGCAAATATTTTGTACACTATTTTGCCGGATAAATTCAATAATGTAATCTCTGTAATAAAAATAGTAAAAAAAAATGCAACATGAAGACTTCAGATAACAATCTAAGATCTTTAAGAAAAATATCATGAGCATGGTACACAATTTCGTTGTAATAATTAAATAAGTTCTTCATTATTTAATTTCTTTAAATATAATACAAAGCGATAACATTTGGTGGCAATAGTCTGATTTGTGAAATAGCGCTTATCGTGAAATTGGCGCTGGATTCACTTCTTTAAGGAGCAGATATTTTGTACACTATTTTGCAGGATAAATTCAATAATGTAATCTCTGTAATAAAAATAGTAAAAAAAAATGCAACATGAAGACTTCAGATAACAATCTAAGATCTTTAAGAAAAATATCATGTGCATGGTACACAATTTCCTTGTAATAATTAAATATGTTCTTCATTATTTAATTTCTTTAAATATAATACAAAGCGATAACATTTGGTGGCAACAGTCTGAATTGTGAAATAGGGCTTATCTTGAAATTGGCGCTGGATTCTCTTCTTTAAGGAGCAAATATTTTGTACACTATTTTGCCGGATAAATTCAATAATGTAATCTCTGTAATAAAAATAGTAAAAAAAAAAATACAACATGAAGACTTCAGATAACAATCTAAGATCTTTAAGAAAAATATCATGTGCATGGTACACAATTTCCTTGTAGTAATTAAATAAGTTCTTCATTATTTAATTTCTTTAAATATAATACAAAGCGATAACATTTGGTGGCAACAATCTGAATTGTGAAATAACACTTATCGTGAAATTGGCGCTGGATTCTCTTCTTTAAGGAGCAAATATTTTGTACACTATTTTGCCGGATAAATTCAATAATGTAATGTCTGTAATAAAAATAGTAAAAAAAAATGCAGCATGAAGACTTCAGATAACAATCTAAGATCTTTAAGAAAAATATCATGAGCATGGTACTCAATTTCGTTGTAATAATTAAATAAGTTCTTTATTATTTAAATTCTTTAAATATAATACAAAGCGATAACATTTGGTGGCAACAATCTGAATTCTGAAATAGCGCTTATCGTGAAATTGGCGCTGGATTCTCTTCTTTAAGGAGCAAATATTTTGTACACTATTTTGCCGGATAAATTCAATAATGTAATCTCTGTAATAAAAATAGTAAAAAAAAATGCAACATGAAGACTTCAGATAACAATCTAAGATCTTTAAGAAAAATATCATGAGCATGGTACACAATTTCGTTGTAATAATTGAATAAGTTCTTCATTATTTAATTTCTTTAAATATAATACAAAGCGATAACATTTGGTGGCAACAGTCTGAATTGTGAAATAGGGCTTATCTTGAAATTGGCGCTGGATTCACTTCTTTAAGGAGCAGATATTTTGTACACTATTTTGCAGGATAAATTCAATAATGTAATCTCTGTAATAAAAATAGTAAAAAAAAATGCAACATGAAGACATCAGATAACAATCTAAGATCTTTAAGAAAAATATCATGTGCATGGTACACAATTTCCTTGTAATAATTAAATATGTTCTTCATTATTTAATTTCTTTAAATATAATACAAAGCGATAACATTTGGTGGCAACAATCTGTATTGTGAAATAACACTTATCGTGCAATTGGCGCTGGATTCTCTTCTTTAAGGAGCAAATATTTTGTACACTATTTTGCCGGATAAATTCAATAATGTAATGTCTGTAATAAAAATAGTAAAAAAAAATGCAGCATGAAGACTTCAGATAACAATCTAAGATCTTTAAGAAAAATATCATGAGCATGGTACACAATGTCGTTGTAATAATTAAATAAGTTCTTCATTATTTAATTTCTTTAAATATAATACAAAGCGATAACATTTGGTGGCAACAATCTGAATTGTGAAATAGCGCTTATCCTGAAATTGGCGCTGGATTCTCTTCTTTAGGGAGCAAATATTTTGTACACTATTTTGCCGGATAAATTCAATAATGTAATCTCTGTAATAAAAATAGTAAAAAAAAAATGCAAAATGAACACTTCAGATAACAATCTAAGATCTTTAAGAAAAATATCATGTGCATGGTACACAATTTCCTTGTAATAATTAAATAAGTTCTTCATTATTTAATTTATTTAAATATAATACAAAGCGACAACATTTGGTTGCAACAATCTGAATTGTGAAATAGCGCTTATCGTGAAATTGGCGCTGGATTCTCTTCTTTAAGGAGCAAATATTTTGTACACTATTTTGCCGGATAAATTCAATAATGTAATCTCTGTAATAAAAATAGTAAACAAAAATGCAACAATGCAACATGGAGACTTCAGATAACAATCTAAGATCTTTAAGAAAAATATCATGTGCATGGTACACAATTTCCTTGTAATAATTAAATAAGTTCTTTATTATTTAAATTCTTTAAATATAATACAAAGCGATAACATTTGGTGGCAACAATCTGAATTCTGAAATAGCGCTTATCGTGAAATTGGCGCTGGATTCTCTTCTTTAAGGAGCAAATATTTTGTACGCTATTTTGCCGGATAAATTCAATACTGTAATCTCTGTAATAAAAATAGTAAAAAAAAATGCAACATGAAGACTTCAGATAACAATCTAAGATCTTTAAAAAAATATCATGTGCATGGTACACAATTTCCTTGTAGTAATTAAATAAGTTGTTCATTATTTAATTTCTTTAAATATAATACAAAGCGATAACATTTGGTGGCAACAATCTGAATTGTGAAATAGCGCTTATCGTGAAATTGGCGCTGGATTCTCTTCTTTAAGGAGCAAATATTTTGTACACTATTTTGTCGGATAAATTCAATAATGTAATCTCTGTAATAAAAAGAGTAAAAAAAAAATGCAACATGAAGACTTCAGATAACAATCTTAGATCTTTAAGAAAAATATCATGTGCATGGTACACAATTTCCTTGTGATAATTAAATAAGTTCTTCATTATTTTATTTCTTTAAATATAATACAAAGCGATAACATTTGGTGGCAACAATCTGAATTGTGAAATAGCGCTTATCGTGAAATTGGCGCTGGATTCTCTTCTTTAAGGAGCAAATATTTTGTACAATATTTTGCCGGATAAATTCAATAATGTAATCTCTGTAATAAAAATAGTAAACAAAAATGCAACAATGCAACATGGAGACTTCAGATAACAATCTAAGATCTTTAAGAAAAATATCATGTGCATGGTACACAATTTCCTTGTAATAATTAAATATGTTCTTCATTATTTAATTTCTTTAAATATAATACAAAGCGATAACATTTGGTGGCAACAGTCTGAATTGTGAAATAGGGCTTATCTTGAAATTGGCGCTGGATTCTCTTCTTTAAGGAGCAAATATTTTGTACACTATTTTGCCGGATAAATTCAATAATGTAATCTCTGTAATAAAAATAGTAAAAAAAAATGCAACATGAAGACTTCAGATAACACTCTAAGATCTTTAAGAAAAATATCATGAGCATGGTACACAATTTCCTTGTAATAATTAAATAAGTTCTTTATTATTTATATTCTTTAAATATAATACAAAGCGATAACATTTGGTGGCAACAATCTGAATTCAAAAATAGCGCTTATCTTGAAATTGGCGCTGGATTCTCTTCTTTAAGGAGCAAATATTTTGTACACTATTTTGCCGGATAAATTCAATAATGTAATGTCTGTAATAAAAATAGTAAAAAAAAATGCAACATGAAGACTTCAGATAACAATCTAAGATCTTTAAGAAAAATATCATGAGCATGGTACACAATTTCGTTGTAATAATTAAATAAGTTCTTCATTATTTAATTTCTTTAAATATAATACAAAGCGATAACATTTGGTGGCAATAGTCTGATTTGTGAAATAGCGCTTATCGTGAAATTGGCGCTGGATTCACTTCTTTAAGGAGCAGATATTTTGTACACTATTTTGCAGGATAAATTCAATAATGTAATCTCTGTAATAAAAATAGTAAAAAAAAATGCAACATGAAGACTTCAGATAACAATCTAAGATCTTTAAGAAAAATATCATGTGCATGGTACACAATTTCCTTGTAATAATTAAATATGTTCTTCATTATTTAATTTCTTTAAATATAATACAAAGCGATAACATTTGGTGGCAACAGTCTGAATTGTGAAATAGGGCTTATCTTGAAATTGGCGCTGGATTCTCTTCTTTAAGGAGCAAATATTTTGTACACTATTTTGCCGGATAAATTCAATAATGTAATCTCTGTAATAAAAATAGTAAAAAAAAAAATACAACATGAAGACTTCAGATAACAATCTAAGATCTTTAAGAAAAATATCATGTGCATGGTACACAATTTCCTTGTAGTAATTAAATAAGTTCTTCATTATTTAATTTCTTTAAATATAATACAAAGCGATAACATTTGGTGGCAACAATCTGAATTGTGAAATAACACTTATCGTGAAATTGGCGCTGGATTCTCTTCTTTAAGGAGCAAATATTTTGTACACTATTTTGCCGGATAAATTCAATAATGTAATGTCTGTAATAAAAATAGTAAAAAAAAATGCAGCATGAAGACTTCAGATAACAATCTAAGATCTTTAAGAAAAATATCATGAGCATGGTACTCAATTTCGTTGTAATAATTAAATAAGTTCTTTATTATTTAAATTCTTTAAATATAATACAAAGCGATAACATTTGGTGGCAACAATCTGAATTCTGAAATAGCGCTTATCGTGAAATTGGCGCTGGATTCTCTTCTTTAAGGAGCAAATATTTTGTACACTATTTTGCCGGATAAATTCAATAATGTAATCTCTGTAATAAAAATAGTAAAAAAAAATGCAACATGAAGACTTCAGATAACAATCTAAGATCTTTAAGAAAAATATCATGAGCATGGTACACAATTTCGTTGTAATAATTGAATAAGTTCTTCATTATTTAATTTCTTTAAATATAATACAAAGCGATAACATTTGGTGGCAACAGTCTGAATTGTGAAATAGGGCTTATCTTGAAATTGGCGCTGGATTCACTTCTTTAAGGAGCAGATATTTTGTACACTATTTTGCAGGATAAATTCAATAATGTAATCTCTGTAATAAAAATAGTAAAAAAAAATGCAACATGAAGACATCAGATAACAATCTAAGATCTTTAAGAAAAATATCATGTGCATGGTACACAATTTCCTTGTAATAATTAAATATGTTCTTCATTATTTAATTTCTTTAAATATAATACAAAGCGATAACATTTGGTGGCAACAATCTGTATTGTGAAATAACACTTATCGTGCAATTGGCGCTGGATTCTCTTCTTTAAGGAGCAAATATTTTGTACACTATTTTGCCGGATAAATTCAATAATGTAATGTCTGTAATAAAAATAGTAAAAAAAAATGCAGCATGAAGACTTCAGATAACAATCTAAGATCTTTAAGAAAAATATCATGAGCATGGTACACAATGTCGTTGTAATAATTAAATAAGTTCTTCATTATTTAATTTCTTTAAATATAATACAAAGCGATAACATTTGGTGGCAACAATCTGAATTGTGAAATAGCGCTTATCCTGAAATTGGCGCTGGATTCTCTTCTTTAGGGAGCAAATATTTTGTACACTATTTTGCCGGATAAATTCAATAATGTAATCTCTGTAATAAAAATAGTAAAAAAAAAATGCAAAATGAACACTTCAGATAACAATCTAAGATCTTTAAGAAAAATATCATGTGCATGGTACACAATTTCCTTGTAATAATTAAATAAGTTCTTCATTATTTAATTTATTTAAATATAATACAAAGCGACAACATTTGGTTGCAACAATCTGAATTGTGAAATAGCGCTTATCGTGAAATTGGCGCTGGATTCTCTTCTTTAAGGAGCAAATATTTTGTACACTATTTTGCCGGATAAATTCAATAATGTAATCTCTGTAATAAAAATAGTAAACAAAAATGCAACAATGCAACATGGAGACTTCAGATAACAATCTAAGATCTTTAAGAAAAATATCATGTGCATGGTACACAATTTCCTTGTAATAATTAAATAAGTTCTTTATTATTTAAATTCTTTAAATATAATACAAAGCGATAACATTTGGTGGCAACAATCTGAATTCTGAAATAGCGCTTATCGTGAAATTGGCGCTGGATTCTCTTCTTTAAGGAGCAAATATTTTGTACGCTATTTTGCCGGATAAATTCAATACTGTAATCTCTGTAATAAAAATAGTAAAAAAAAATGCAACATGAAGACTTCAGATAACAATCTAAGATCTTTAAAAAAATATCATGTGCATGGTACACAATTTCCTTGTAGTAATTAAATAAGTTGTTCATTATTTAATTTCTTTAAATATAATACAAAGCGATAACATTTGGTGGCAACAATCTGAATTGTGAAATAGCGCTTATCGTGAAATTGGCGCTGGATTCTCTTCTTTAAGGAGCAAATATTTTGTACACTATTTTGTCGGATAAATTCAATAATGTAATCTCTGTAATAAAAAGAGTAAAAAAAAAATGCAACATGAAGACTTCAGATAACAATCTTAGATCTTTAAGAAAAATATCATGTGCATGGTACACAATTTCCTTGTGATAATTAAATAAGTTCTTCATTATTTTATTTCTTTAAATATAATACAAAGCGATAACATTTGGTGGCAACAATCTGAATTGTGAAATAGCGCTTATCGTGAAATTGGCGCTGGATTCTCTTCTTTAAGGAGCAAATATTTTGTACAATATTTTGCCGGATAAATTCAATAATGTAATCTCTGTAATAAAAATAGTAAACAAAAATGCAACAATGCAACATGGAGACTTCAGATAACAATCTAAGATCTTTAAGAAAAATATCATGTGCATGGTACACAATTTCCTTGTAATAATTAAATATGTTCTTCATTATTTAATTTCTTTAAATATAATACAAAGCGATAACATTTGGTGGCAACAGTCTGAATTGTGAAATAGGGCTTATCTTGAAATTGGCGCTGGATTCTCTTCTTTAAGGAGCAAATATTTTGTACACTATTTTGCCGGATAAATTCAATAATGTAATCTCTGTAATAAAAATAGTAAAAAAAAATGCAACATGAAGACTTCAGATAACACTCTAAGATCTTTAAGAAAAATATCATGAGCATGGTACACAATTTCCTTGTAATAATTAAATAAGTTCTTTATTATTTATATTCTTTAAATATAATACAAAGCGATAACATTTGGTGGCAACAATCTGAATTCAAAAATAGCGCTTATCTTGAAATTGGCGCTGGATTCTCTTCTTTAAGGAGCAAATATTTTGTACACTATTTTGCCGGATAAATTCAATAATGTAATGTCTGTAATAAAAATAGTAAAAAAAAATGCAACATGAAGACTTCAGATAACAATCTAAGATCTTTAAGAAAAATATCATGTGCATGGTACACAATTTCCTTGTAATAATTAAATAAGTTTTTCATTATTTAATTTCTTTAAATATAATACAAAGCGATAAAATTTGGTGGCAACAATCTGAATTGTGAAATAGCGCTTATCGTTAAATTGGCGCTGGATTCTCTTCTTTAAGGAGCAAATATTTTGTACACTACTTTGCCGGATAAATTCAATAATGTAATGTCTGATATAAAAAGAGTAAAAAAAAAATGCAACATGAAGACTTCAGATAACAATCTAAGATCTTTAAAAAAATATCATGTGCATGGTACACAATTTCCTTGTAGTAATTAAATAAGTTCTTCATTATTTAATTTCTTTAAATATAATACAAAGCGATAACATTTGGTGGCAACAATCTGAATTGTGAAATAGCGCTTATCGTGAAATTGGCGCTGGATTCTCTTCTTTAAGGAGCAAATATTTTGTACACTATTTTGTCGGATAAATTCAATAATGTAATCTCTGTAATAAAAAGAGTAAAAAAAAAATGCAACATGAAGACTTCAGATAACAATCTTAGATCTTTAAGAAAAATATCATGTGCATGGTACACAATTTCCTTGTGATAATTAAATAAGTTCTTCATTATTTTATTTCTTTAAATATAATACAAAGCGATAACATTTGGTGGCAACAATCTGAATTGTGAAATAGCGCTTATCGTGAAATTGGCGCTGGATTCTCTTCTTTAAGGAGCAAATATTTTGTACAATATTTTGCCGGATAAATTCAATAATGTAATCTCTGTAATAAAAATAGTAAACAAAAATGCAAGAATGCAACATGGAGACTTCAGATAACAATCTAAGATCTTTAAGAAAAATATCATGTGCATGGTACACAATTTCCTTGTAGTAATTAAATAAGTTCTTTATTATTTAAATTCTTTAAATATAATACAAAGCGATAACATTTGGTGGCAACAATCTGAATTCTGAAATAGCGCTTATCGTGAAATTGGCGCTGGATTCTCTTCTTTAAGGAGCAAATATTTTGTACACTATTTTGCCGGATAAATTCAATAATGTAATCTCTGTAATAAAAATAGTAAAAAAAAATGCAACATGAAGACTTCAGATAACAATCTAAGATCTTTAAGAAAAATATCATGAGCATGGTACACAATTTCGTTGTAATAATTAAATAAGTTCTTCATTATTTAATTTCTTTAAATATAATACAAAGCGATAACATTTGGTGGCAATAGTCTGATTTGTGAAATAGCGCTTATCGTGAAATTGGCGCTGGATTCACTTCTTTAAGGAGCAGATATTTTGTACACTATTTTGCAGGATAAATTCAATAATGTAATCTCTGTAATAAAAATAGTAAAAAAAAATGCAACATGAAGACTTCAGATAACAATCTTAGATCTTTAAGAAAAATATCATGTGCATGGTACACAATTTCCTTGTGATAATTAAATAAGTTCTTCATTATTTTATTTCTTTAAATATAATACAAAGCGATAACATTTGGTTGCAACAATCTGAATTGTGAAATAGCGCTTATCGTGAAATTGGCGCTGGATTCTCTTCTTTAAGGAGCAAATATTTTGTACACTATTTTGCCGGATAAATTCAATAATGTAATCTCTGTAATAAAAATAGTAAACAAAAATGCAACAATGCAACATGGAGACTTCAGATAACAATCTAAGATCTTTAAGAAAAATATCATGTGCATGGTACACAATTTCCTTGTAATAATTAAATAAGTTCTTTATTATTTAAATTCTTTAAATATAATACAAAGCGATAACATTTGGTGGCAACAATCTGAATTCTGAAATAGCGCTTATCGTGAAATTGGCGCTGGATTCTCTTCTTTAAGGAGCAAATATTTTGTACGCTATTTTGCCGGATAAATTCAATACTGTAATCTCTGTAATAAAAATAGTAAAAAAAAATGCAACATGAAGACTTCAGATAACAATCTAAGATCTTTAAAAAAATATCATGTGCATGGTACACAATTTCCTTGTAGTAATTAAATAAGTTGTTCATTATTTAATTTCTTTAAATATAATACAAAGCGATAACATTTGGTGGCAACAATCTGAATTGTGAAATAGCGCTTATCGTGAAATTGGCGCTGGATTCTCTTCTTTAAGGAGCAAATATTTTGTACACTATTTTGTCGGATAAATTCAATAATGTAATCTCTGTAATAAAAAGAGTAAAAAAAAAATGCAACATGAAGACTTCAGATAACAATCTTAGATCTTTAAGAAAAATATCATGTGCATGGTACACAATTTCCTTGTGATAATTAAATAAGTTCTTCATTATTTTATTTCTTTAAATATAATACAAAGCGATAACATTTGGTGGCAACAATCTGAATTGTGAAATAGCGCTTATCGTGAAATTGGCGCTGGATTCTCTTCTTTAAGGAGCAAATATTTTGTACAATATTTTGCCGGATAAATTCAATAATGTAATCTCTGTAATAAAAATAGTAAACAAAAATGCAACAATGCAACATGGAGACTTCAGATAACAATCTAAGATCTTTAAGAAAAATATCATGTGCATGGTACACAATTTCCTTGTAATAATTAAATATGTTCTTCAATATTTAATTTCTTTAAATATAATACAAAGCGATAACATTTGGTGGCAACAGTCTGAATTGTGAAATAGGGCTTATCTTGAAATTGGCGCTGGATTCTCTTCTTTAAGGAGCAAATATTTTGTACACTATTTTGCCGGATAAATTCAATAATGTAATCTCTGTAATAAAAATAGTAAAAAAAAATGCAACATGAAGACTTCAGATAACACTCTAAGATCTTTAAGAAAAATATCATGAGCATGGTACACAATTTCCTTGTAATAATTAAATAAGTTCTTTATTATTTATATTCTTTAAATATAATACAAAGCGATAACATTTGGTGGCAACAATCTGAATTCAAAAATAGCGCTTATCTTGAAATTGGCGCTGGATTCTCTTCTTTAAGGAGCAAATATTTTGTACACTATTTTGCCGGATAAATTCAATAATGTAATGTCTGTAATAAAAATAGTAAAAAAAAATGCAACATGAAGACTTCAGATAACAATCTAAGATCTTTAAGAAAAATATCATGTGCATGGTACACAATTTCCTTGTAATAATTAAATAAGTTTTTCATTATTTAATTTCTTTAAATATAATACAAAGCGATAAAATTTGGTGGCAACAATCTGAATTGTGAAATAGCGCTTATCGTTAAATTGGCGCTGGATTCTCTTCTTTAAGGAGCAAATATTTTGTACACTACTTTGCCGGATAAATTCAATAATGTAATGTCTGATATAAAAAGAGTAAAAAAAAAATGCAACATGAAGACTTCAGATAACAATCTAAGATCTTTAAAAAAATATCATGTGCATGGTACACAATTTCCTTGTAGTAATTAAATAAGTTCTTCATTATTTAATTTCTTTAAATATAATACAAAGCGATAACATTTGGTGGCAACAATCTGAATTGTGAAATAGCGCTTATCGTGAAATTGGCGCTGGATTCTCTTCTTTAAGGAGCAAATATTTTGTACACTATTTTGTCGGATAAATTCAATAATGTAATCTCTGTAATAAAAAGAGTAAAAAAAAATGCAACATGAAGACTTCAGATAACAATCTTAGATCTTTAAGAAAAATATCATGTGCATGGTACACAATTTCCTTGTGATAATTAAATAAGTTCTTCATTATTTTATTTCTTTAAATATAATACAAAGCGATAACATTTGGTGGCAACAATCTGAATTGTGAAATAGCGCTTATCGTGAAATTGGCGCTGGATTCTCTTCTTTAAGGAGCAAATATTTTGTACAATATTTTGCCGGATAAATTCAATAATGTAATCTCTGTAATAAAAATAGTAAACAAAAATGCAAGAATGCAACATGGAGACTTCAGATAACAATCTAAGATCTTTAAGAAAAATATCATGTGCATGGTACACAATTTCCTTGTAGTAATTAAATAAGTTCTTTATTATTTAAATTCTTTAAATATAATACAAAGCGATAACATTTGGTGGCAACAATCTGAATTCTGAAATAGCGCTTATCGTGAAATTGGCGCTGGATTCTCTTCTTTAAGGAGCAAATATTTTGTACACTATTTTGCCGGATAAATTCAATAATGTAATCTCTGTAATAAAAATAGTAAAAAAAAATGCAACATGAAGACTTCAGATAACAATCTAAGATCTTTAAGAAAAATATCATGAGCATGGTACACAATTTCGTTGTAATAATTAAATAAGTTCTTCATTATTTAATTTCTTTAAATATAATACAAAGCGATAACATTTGGTGGCAATAGTCTGATTTGTGAAATAGCGCTTATCGTGAAATTGGCGCTGGATTCACTTCTTTAAGGAGCAGATATTTTGTACACTATTTTGCAGGATAAATTCAATAATGTAATCTCTGTAATAAAAATAGTAAAAAAAAATGCAACATGAAGACTTCAGATAACAATCTAAGATCTTTAAGAAAAATATCATGTGCATGGTACACAATTTCCTTGTAATAATTAAATATGTTCTTCATTATTTAATTTCTTTAAATATAATACAAAGCGATAACATTTGGTGGCAACAGTCTGAATTGTGAAATAGGGCTTATCTTGAAATTGGCGCTGGATTCTCTTCTTTAAGGAGCAAATATTTTGTACACTATTTTGCCGGATAAATTCAATAATGTAATCTCTGTAATAAAAATAGTAAAAAAAAAATGCAACATGAAGACTTCA
Source organism: Stegodyphus dumicola (assembly GCF_044657685.1). NCBI lineage: Eukaryota > Metazoa > Arthropoda > Arachnida > Araneae > Eresidae > Stegodyphus > Stegodyphus dumicola. The sequence goes on from NC_140769.1 coordinate 138,542,611, forward strand.
GATAACAATCTAAGATCTTTAAGAAAAATATCATGTGCATGGTACACAATTTCCTTGTAGTAATTAAATAAGTTCTTCATTATTTAATTTCTTTAAATATAATACAAAGCGATAACATTTGGTGGCAACAATCTGAATTGTGAAATAACACTTATCGTGAAATTGGCGCTGGATTCTCTTCTTTAAGGAGCAAATATTTTGTACACTATTTTGCCGGATAAATTCAATAATGTAATGTCTGTAATAAAAATAGTAAAAAAAAATGCAGCATGAAGACTTCAGATAACACTCTAAGATCTTTAAGAAAAATATCATGAGCATGGTACACAATTTCCTTGTAATAATTAAATAAGTTCTTCATTATTTAATTTCTTTAAATATAATACAAAGCGATAACATTTGGTGGCAACAGTCTGAATTGTGAAATAGCGCTTATCGTGAAATTGGCGCTGGATTCTCTTCTTTAAGGAGCAAATATTTTGTACACTATTTTGCCGGATAAATTCAATAATGTAATCTCTGTAATAAAAATAGTAAAAAAAAAATGCAACATGAAGACTTCAGATAACAATCTAAGATCTTTAAGAAAAATATCATGAGCATGGTACACAATGTCGTTGTAATAATTAAATAAGTTCTTCATTATTTAATTTCTTTAAATATAATACAAAGAGATAACATTTGGTGGCAACAATCTGAATTCTGAAATAGCGCTTATCGTGAAATTGGCGCTGGATTCTCTTCTTTAAGGAGCAAATATTTTGTACGCTATTTTGCCGGATAAATTCAATAATGTAATCTCTGTAATAAAAATAGTAAAAAAAAAATGCAACATGAAGACTTCAGATAACAATCTTAGATCTTTAAGAAAAATATCATGTGCATGGTACACAATTTCCTTGTGATAATTAAATAAGTTCTTCATTATTTTATTTCTTTAAATATAATACAAAGCGATAACATTTTTTGGCAACAATCTGAATTGTGAAATAGCGCTTATCGTGAAATTGGCGCTGGATTCTCTTCTTTAAGGAGCAAATATTTTGTACAATATTTTGCCGGATAAATTCAATAATGCAATCTCTGTAATAAAAATAGTAAACAAACATGCAACAATGCAACATGGAGACTTCAGATAACAATCTAAGATCTTTAAGAAAAATATCATGTGCATGGTACACAATTTCCTTGTAATAATTAAATAAGTTCTTTATTATTTAAATTCTTTAAATATAATACAAAGCGATAACATTTGGTGGCAACAATCTGAATTCTGAAATAGCGCTTATCGTGAAATTGGCGCTGGATTCTCTTCTTTAAGGAGCAAATATTTTGTACGCTATTTTGCCGGATAAATTCAATAATGTAATCTCTGTAATAAAAATAGTAAAAAAAAAAAGCAAAATGAACACTTCAGATAACAATCTAATATCTTTAAGAAAAATATCATGTGCATGGTACACAATTTCCTTGTAATAATTAAATAAGTTCTTCATTATTTAATTTATTTAAATATAATACAAAGCGACAACATTTGGTGGCAACAATCTGAATTGTGAAATAGCGCTTATCGTGAAATTGGCGCTGGATTCTCTTCTTTAAGGAGCAAATATTTTGTACACTATTTTGCCGGATAAATTCAATAATGTAATCTCTTTAATAAAAATAGTAAAAAAAAATGCAAAATGAACACTTCAGATAACAATCTATTATCTTTAAGAAAAATATCATGTGCATGGTACACAATTTCCTTGTAATAATTAAATAAGTTCTTCATTATTTAATTTATTTAAATATAATACAAAGCGACAACATTTGGTGGCAACAATCTGAATTGTGAAATAGCGCTTATCGTGAAATTGGCGCTGGATTCTCTTCTTTAAGGAGCAAATATTTTGTACAATATTTTGCCGGATAAATTCAATAATGTAATCTCTGTAATAAAAATAGTAAACAAAAATGCAACAATGCAACATGGAGACCTCAGATAACAATCTAAGATCTTTAAGAAAAATATCATGTGCATGGTACACAATTTCCTTGTAGTAATTAAATAAGTTCTTTATTATTTAAATTCTTTAAATATAATACAAAGCGATAACATTTGGTGGCAACAATCTGAATTCTGAAATAGCGCTTATCGTGAAATTGGCGCTGGATTCTCTTCTCTAAGGAGCAAATATTTTGTACACTATTTTGCCGGATAAATTCAATAATGTAATCTCTGTAATAAAAATAGTAAAAAAAAATGCAACATGAAGACTTCAGATAACAATCTAAGATCTTTAAGAAAAATATCATGAGCATGGTACACAATTTCGTTGTAATAATTAAATAAGTTCTTCATTATTTAATTTCTTTAAATATAATACAAAGCGATAACATTTGGTGGCAATAGTCTGATTTGTGAAATAGCGCTTATCGTGAAATTGGCGCTGGATTCACTTCTTTAAGGAGCAGATATTTTGTACACTATTTTGCAGGATAAATTCAATAATGTAATCTCTGTAATAAAAATAGTAAAAAAAAAATGCAACATGAAGACTTCAGATAACAATCTAAGATCTTTAAGAAAAATATCATGTGCATGGTACACAATTTCCTTGTAATAATTAAATATGTTCTTCATTATTTAATTTCTTTAAATATAATACAAAGCGATAACATTTGGTGGCAACAGTCTGAATTGTGAAATAGGGCTTATCTTGAAAATGGCGCTGGATTCTCTTCTTTAAGGAGCAAATATTTTGTACACTATTTTGCCTGATAAATTCAATAATGTAATCTCTGTAATAAAAATAGTAAAAAAAAAATGCAACATGAAGACTTCAGATAACAATCTAAGATCTTTAAGAAAAATATCATGTGCATGGTACACAATTTCCTTGTAGTAATTAAATAAGTTCTTCATTATTTAATTTCTTTAAATATAATACAAAGCGATAACATTTGGTGGCAACAATCTGAATTGTGAAATAACACTTATCGTGAAATTGGCGCTGGATTCTCTTCTTTAAGGAGCAAATATTTTGTACACTATTTTGCCGGATAAATTCAATAATGTAATGTCTGTAATAAAAATAGTAAAAAAAAATGCAGCATGAAGACTTCAGATAACAATCTAAGATCTTTAAGAAAAATATCATGAGCATGGTACACAATTTCCTTGTAATAATTAAATAAGTTCTTCATTATTTAATTTCTTTAAATATAATACAAAGCGATAACATTTGGTGGCAACAGTCTGAATTGTGAAATAGCGCTTATCGTGAAATTGGCGCTGGATTCTCTTCTTTAAGGAGCAAATATTTTGTACACTATTTTGCCGGATAAATTCAATAATGTAATCTCTGTAATAAAAATAGTAAAAAAAAAATGCAACATGAAGACTTCAGATAACAATCTAAGATCTTTAAGAAAAATATCATGAGCATGGTACACAATGTCGTTGTAATAATTAAATAAGTTCTTCATTATTTAATTTCTTTAAATATAATACAAAGCGATAACATTTGGTGGCAACAATCTGAATTGTGAAATAGCGCTTATCCTGAAATTGGCGCTGGATTCTCTTCTTTAGGGAGTAAATATTTTGTACACTATTTTGCCGGATAAATTCAATAATGTAATCTCTGTAATAAAAATAGTAAAAAAAAATGCAAAATGAACACTTCAGATAACAATCTAAGATCTTTAAGAAAAATATCATGTGCATGGTACACAATTTCCTTGTAATAATTAAATAAGTTCTTCATTATTTAATTTATTTAAATATAATACAAAGCGACAACATTTGGTGGCAACAATCTGAATTGTGAAATAGCGCTTATCGTGAAATTGGCGCTGGAATCTCTTCTTTAAGGAGCAAATACTTTGTACACTATTTTGCCGGATAAATTCAATAATGTAATCTCTGTAATAAAAATAGTAAACAAAAATGCAACAATGCAACATGGAGACTTCAGATAACAATCTAAGATCTTTAAGAAAAATATCATGTGCATGGTACACAATTTCCTTGTAATAATTAAATAAGTTCTTTATTATTTATATTCTTTAAATATAATACAAAGCGATAACATTTGGTGGCAACAATCTGAATTCAAAAATACCGCTTATCTTGAAATTGGCGCTGGATTCTCTTCTTTAAGGAGCAAATATTTTGTACGCTATTTTGCCGGATAAATTCAATAATGTAATCTCTGTAATAAAAATAGTAAAAAAAAATGCAACATGAAGACTTCAGATAACAATCTAAGATCTTTAAAAAAATATCATGTGCATGGTACACAATTTCCTTGTAGTAATTAAATAAGTTCTTCATTATTTAATTTCTTTAAATATAATACAAAGCGATAACATTTGGTGGCAACAATCTGAATTGTGAAATAGCGCTTATCGTGAAATTGGCGCTGGATTCTCTTCTTTAAGGAGCAAATATTTTGTACACTATTTTGCCGGATAAATTCAATAATGTAATGTCTGATATAAAAAGAGTAAAAAAAAAATGCAACATGAAGACTTCAGATAACAATCTAAGATCTTTAAGAAAAATATCATGTGCATGGTACACAATTTCCTTGTAATAATTAAATAAGTTCTTCATTATTTAATTTCTTTAAATATAATAAAAAGCGATAAAATTTGGTGGCAACAATCTGAATTGTGAAATAGCGCTTATCGTTAAATATGCGCTGGATTCTCTTCTTTAAGGAGCAAATATTTTGTACACTATTTTGCCGGATAAATTCAATAATGTAATGTCTGATATAAAAAGAGTAAAAAAAAAAAATGCAACATGAAGACTTCAGATAACAATCTAAGATCTTTAAGAAAAATATCATGTGCATGTTACACAATTTCCTTGTAATAATTAAATAAGTTCTTCATTATTTAATTTCTTTAAATATAATACAAAGCGACAACTTTTGGTGGCAACAATCTGAATTGTGAAATAGCGCTTATCGTGAAATTGGCGCTGGATTCTCTTCTTTAAGGAGCAAATATTTTGTACACTATTTTGCCGGATAAATTCAATAATGTAATCTCTGTAATAAAAATAGTAAAAAAAAAAATGCAACATGAAGACTTCAGATAACAATCTTAGATCTTTAAGAAAAATATCATGTGCATCGTACACAATTTCCTTGTGATAATTAAATAAGTTCTTCATTATTTTATTTCTTTAAATATAATACAAAGCGATAACATTTGGTGGCAACAATCTGAATTGTGAAATAGCGCTTATCGTGAAATTGGCGCTGGATTCTCTTCTTTAAGGAGCAAATATTTTGTACAATATTTTGCCGGATAAATTCAATAATGTAATCTCTGTAATAAAAATAGTAAACAAAAATGCAACAATGCAAAATGAACACTTCAGATAACAATCTAATATCTTTAAGAAAAATATCATGTGCATGGTACACAATTTCCTTGTAATAATTAAATAAGTTCTTCATTATTTAATTTATTTAAATATAATACAAAGCGACAACATTTGGTGGCAACAATCTGAATTGTGAAATAGCGCTTATCGTGAAATTGGCGCTGGATTCTCTTCTTTAAGGAGCAAATATTTTGTACACTATTTTGCCGGATAAATTCAATAATGTAATCTCTGTAATAAAAATAGTAAAAAAAAATGCAAAATGAACACTTCAGATAACAATCTAATATCTTTAAGAAAAATATCATGTGCATGGTACACAATTTCCTTGTAATACTTAAATAAGTTCTTCATTATTTAATTTATTTAAATATAATACCAAGCGACAACATTTGGTGGCAACAATCTGAATTTTGAAATAGCGCTTATCGTGAAATTGGCGCTGGATTCTCTTCTTTAAGGAGCAAATATTTTGTACACTATTTTGCCGGATAAATTCAATAATGTAATCTCTGTAATAAAAATAGTAAAAAAAAATGCAACATGAAGACTTCAGATAACAATCTAAGATCTTTAAGAAAAATATCATGAGCATGGTACACAATTTCCTTGTAATAATTAAATAAGTTCTTCATTATTTAATTTCTTTAAATATAATAAAAAGCGATAAAATTTGGTGGCAACAATCTGAATTGTGAAATAGCGCTTATCGTTAAATTGGCGCTGGATTCTCTTCTTTAAGGAGCAAATATTTTGTACACTATTTTGCCGGATAAATTCAATAATGTAATGTCTGATATAAAAAGAGTAAAAAAAAAAATGCAACATGAAGACTTCAGATAACAATCTAAGATCTTTAAGAAAAATATCATGTGCATGGTACACAATTTCCTTGTAATAATTAAATAAGTTCTTCATTATTTAATTTCTTTAAATATAATACAAAGCGACAACTTTTGGTGGCAACTATCTGAATTGTGAAATAGCGCTTATCGTGAAATTGGCGCTGGATTCTCTTCTTTAAGGAGCAAATATTTTGTACACTATTTTGCCGGATAAATTCAATAATGTAATCACTGTAATAAAAATAGTAAAAAAAAAAAATGCAACATGAAGACTTCAGATAACAATCTTAGATCTTTAAGAAAAATATCATGTGCATGGTACACAATTTCCTTGTGATAATTAAATAAGTTCTTCATTATTTTATTTCTTTAAATATAATACAAAGCGATAACATTTGGTGGCAACAATCTGAATTGTGAAATAGCGCTTATCGTGAAATTGGCGCTGGATTCTCTTCTTTAAGGAGCAAATATTTTGTACAATATTTTGCCGGATAAATTCAATAATGTAATCTCTGTAATAAAAATAGTAAACAAAAATGCAACAATGCAACATGGAGACTTCAGATAACAATCTAAGATCTTTAAGAAAAATATCATGTGCATGGTACACAATTTCCTTGTAATAATTAAATAAGTTCTTTATTATTTAAATTCTTTAAATATAATACAAAGCGATAACATTTGGTGGCAACAATCTGAATTCTGAAATAGCGCTTATCGTGAAATTGGCGCTGGATTCTCTTCTTTAAGGAGCAAATATTTTGTACGCTATTTTGCCGGATAAATTCAATAATGTAATCTCTGTAATAAAAATAGTAAAAAAAAATGCAAAATGAACACTTCAGATAACAATCTAATATCTTTAAGAAAAATATCATGTGCATGGTACACAATTTCCTTGTAATAATTAAATAAGTTCTTCATTATTTAATTTATTTAAATATAATACAAAGCGACAACATTTGGTGGCAACAATCTGAATTGTGAAATAGCGCTTATCGTGAAATTGGCGCTGGATTCTCTTCTTTAAGGAGCAAATATTTTGTACACTATTTTGCCGGATAAATTCAATAATGTAATCTCTGTAATAAAAATAGTAAAAAAAAATGCAAAATGAACACTTCAGATAACAATCTAATATCTTTAAGAAAAATATCATGTGCATGGTACACAATTTCCTTGTAATACTTAAATAAGTTCTTCATTATTTAATTTATTTAAATATAATACAAAGCGACAACATTTGGTGGCAACAATCTGAATTTTGAAATAGCGCTTATCGTGAAATTGGCGCTGGATTCTCTTCTTTAAGGAGCAAATATTTTGTACACTATTTTGCCGGATAAATTCAATAATGTAATCTCTGTAATAAAAATAGTAAAAAAAAATGCAACATGAAGACTTCAGATAATAATCTAAGATCTTTAAGGAAAATATCATGAGCATGGTACACAATTTCCTTGTAATAATTAAATAAGTTCTTCATTATTTAATTTCTTTAAATATAATACAAAGCGATAACATTTGGTGGCAACAATCTGAATTGTGAAATAGCGCTTATCCTGAAATTGGCGGTGGATTCACTTCTTTAAGGAGCAGATATTTTGTACACTATTTTGCAGGATAAATTCAATAATGTAATCTCTGTAATAAAAATAGTAAAAAAAAATGCAACATGAAGACTTCAGATAACAATCTAAGATCTTTAAGAAAAATATCATGTGCATGGTACACAATTTCCTTGTAATAATTAAATATGTTCTTCATTATTTAATTTCTTTAAATATAATACAAAGCGATAACATTTGGTGGCAACAGTCTGAATTGTGAAATAGGGCTTATCTTGAAATTGGCGCTGGATTCTCTTCTTTAAGGAGCAAATATTTTGTACACTATTTTGCCGGATAAATTCAATAATGTAATCTCTGTAATAAAAATAGTAAAAAAAAAAATGAAACATGAAGTCTTCAGATAACAATCTAAGATCTTTAAGAAAAATATCATGTGCATGGTACACAATTTCCTTGTAGTAATTAAATAAGTTCTTCATTATTTAATTTCTTTAAATATAATACAAAGCGATAACATTTGGTGGCAACAATCTGAATTGTGTAATAACACTTATCGTGAAATTGGCGCTGGATTCTCTTCTTTAAGGAGCAAATATTTTGTACACTATTTTGCCGGATAAATTCAATAATGTAATGTCTGTAATAAAAATAGTAAAAAAAAATGCAGCATGAAGACTTCAGATAACAATCTAAGATCTTTACGAAAAATATCATGAGCATGGTACACAATTTCCTTGTAATAATTAAATAAGTTCTTCATTATTTAATTTCTTTAAATATAATACAAAGCGATAACATTTGGTGGCAACAGTCTGAATTGTGAAATAGCGCTTATCGTGAAATTGGCGCTGGATTCTCTTCTTTAAGGAGCAAATATTTTGTACACTATTTTGCCGGATAAATTCAATAATGTAATCTCTGTAATAAAAATAGTAAAAAAAATGCAACATGAAGACTTCAGATAACAATCTAAGATCTTTAAGAAAAATATAATGAGCATGGTACACAATGTCGTTGTAATAATTAAATAAGTTCTTCATTATTTAATTTCTTTAAATATAATACAAAGCGATAACATTTGGTGGCAACAATCTGAATTGTGAAATAGCGCTTATCCTGAAATTGGCGCTGGATTCTCTTCTTTAGGGAGCAAATATTTTGTACACTATTTTGCCGGATAAATTCAATAATGTAATCTCTGTAATAAAAATAGTAAAAAAAAATGCAAAATGAACACTTCAGATAACAATCTAAGATCTTTAAGAAAAATATCATGTGCATGGTACACAATTTCCTTGTAATAATTAAATAAGTTCTTCATTATTTAATTTATTTAAATATAATACAAAGCGACAACATTTGGTGGCAACAATCTGAATTGTGAAATAGCGCTTATCGTGAAATTGGCGCTGGATTCTCTTCTTTAAGGAGCAAATACTTTGTACACTATTTTGCCGGATAAATTCAATAATGTAATCTCTGTAATAAAAATAGTAAACAAAAATGCAACAATGCAACATGGAGACTTCAGATAACAATCTAAGATCTTTAAGAAAAATATCATGTGCATGGTACACAATTTCCTTGTAATAATTAAATAAGTTCTTTATTATTTATATTCTTTAAATATAATACAAAGCGATAACATTTGGTGGCAACAATCTGAATTCAAAAATAGCGCTTATCTTGAAATTGGCGCTGGATTCTCTTCTTTAAGGAGCAAATATTTTGTACGCTATTTTGCCGGATAAATTCAATAATGTAATCTCTGTAATAAAAATAGTAAAAAAAATGCAACATGAAGACTTCAGATAACAATCTAAGATCTTTAAGAAAAATATCATGTGCATGGTACACAATTTCCTTGTAATAATTAAATAAGTTCTTCATTATTTAATTTCTTTAAATATAATAAAAAGCGATAAAATTTGGTGGCAACAATCTGAATTGTGAAATAGCGCTTATCGTTAAATATGCGCTGGATTCTCTTCTTTAAGGAGCAAATATTTTGTACACTATTTTGCCGGATAAATTCAATAATGTAATGTCTGATATAAAAAGAGTAAAAAAAAAAAAATGCAACATGAAGACTTCAGATAACAATCTAAGATCTTTAAGAAAAATATCATGTGCATGGTACACAATTTCCTTGTAATAATTAAATAAGTTCTTCATTATTTAATTTCTTTAAATATAATACAAAGCGACAACTTTTGGTGGCAACAATCTGAATTGTGAAATAGCGCTTATCGTGAAATTGGCGCTGGATTCTCTTCTTTAAGGAGCAAATATTTTGTACACTATTTTGCCGGATAAATTCAATAATGTAATCTCTGTAATAAAAATAGTAAAAAAAAAATGCAACATGAAGACTTCAGATAACAATCTTAGATCTTTAAGAAAAATATCATGTGCATCGTACACAATTTCCTTGTGATAATTAAATAAGTTCTTCATTATTTTATTTCTTTAAATATAATACAAAGCGATAACATTTGGTGGCAACAATCTGAATTGTGAAATAGCGCTTATCGTGAAATTGGCGCTGGATTCTCTTCTTTAAGGAGCAAATATTTTGTACAATATTTTGCCGGATAAATTCAATAATGTAATCTCTGTAATAAAAATAGTAAACAAAAATGCAACAATGCAACATGGAGACTTCAGATAACAATCTAAGATCTTTAAGAAAAATATCATGTGCATGGTACACAATTTCCTTGTAATAATTAAATAAGTTCTTTATTATTTAAATTCTTTAAATATAATACAAAGCGATAACATTTGGTGGCAACAATCTGAATTCTGAAATAGCACTTATCGTGAAATTGGCGCTGGATTCTCTTCTTTAAGGAGCAAATATTTTGTACGCTATTTTGCCGGATAAATTCAATAATGTAATCTCTGTAATAAAAATAGTAAAAAAAAAATGCAAAATGAACACTTCAGATAACAATCTAATATCTTTAAGAAAAATAATCATGTGCATGGTACACAATTTCCTTGTAATAATTAAATAAGTTCTTCATTATTTAATTTATTTAAATATAATACAAAGCGACAACATTTGGTGGCAACAATCTGAATTGTGAAATAGCGCTTATCGTGAAATTGGCGCTGGATTCTCTTCTTTAAGGAGCAAATATTTTGTACACTATTTTGCCGGATAAATTCAATAATGTAATCTCTGTAATAAAAATAGTAAAAAAAAATGCAAAATGAACACTTCAGATAACAATCTAATATCTTTAAGAAAAATATCATGTGCATGGTACACAATTTCCTTGTAATACTTAAATAAGTTCTTCATTATTTAATTTATTTAAATATAATACAAAGCGACAACATTTGGTGGCAACAATCTGAATTTTGAAATAGCGCTTATCGTGAAATTGGCGCTGGATTCTCTTCTTTAAGGAGCAAATATTTTGTACACTATTTTGCCGGATAAATTCAATAATGTAATCTCTGTAATAAAAATAGTAAAAAAAATGCAACATGAAGACTTCAGATAACAATCTAAGATCTTTAAGAAAAATATCATGAGCATGGTACACAATTTCCTTGTAATAATTAAATATGTTCTTCATTATTTAATTTCTTTAAATATAATACAAAGCGATAACATTTGGTGGCAACAATCTGAATTGTGAAATAGCGCTTATCGTGAAATTGGCGCTGGATTCTCTTCTTTAAGGAGCAAATACTTTGTACACTATTTTGCCGGATAAATTCAATAATGTAATCTCTGTAATAAAAATAGTAAACAAAAATGCAACAATGCAACATGGAGACTTCAGATAACAATCTAAGATCTTTAAGAAAAATATCATGTGCATGGTACACAATTTCCTTGTAGTAATTAAATAAGTTCTTCATTATTTAATTTCTTTAAATATAATACAAAGCGATAACATTTGGTGGCAACAATCTGAATTGTGTAATAACACTTATCGTGAAATTGGCGCTGGATTCTCTTCTTTAAGGAGCAAATATTTTGTACACTATTTTGCCGGATAAATTCAATAATGTAATGTCTGTAATAAAAATAGTAAAAAAAAATGCAGCATGAAGACTTCAGATAACAATCTAAGATCTTTAAGAAAAATATCATGAGCATGGTACACAATTTCCTTGTAATAATTAAGTAAGTTCTTCATTATTTAATTTCTTTAAATATAATACAAAGCGATAACATTTGGTGGCAACAGTCTGAATTGTGAAATAGCGCTTATCGTGAAATTGGCGCTGGATTCTCTTCTTTAAGGAGCAAATATTTTGTACACTATTTTGCCGGATAAATTCAATAATGTAATCTCTGTAATAAAAATAGTAAAAAAAAATGCAACATGAAGACTTCAGATAACAATCTAAGATCTTTAAGAAAAATATAATGAGCATGGTACACAATGTCGTTGTAATAATTAAATAAGTTCTTCATTATTTAATTTCTTTAAATATAATACAAAGCGATAACATTTGGTGGCAACAATCTGAATTGTGAAATAGCGCTTATCATTAAATTGGCGCTGGATTCTCTTCTTTAGGGAGCAAATATTTTGTACACTATTTTGCCGGATAAATTCAATAATGTAATCTCTGTAATAAAAATAGTAAAAAAAAATGCAAAATGAACACTTCAGATAACAATCTAAGATCTTTAAGAAAAATATCATGTGCATGGTACACAATTTCCTTGTAATAATTAAATAAGTTCTTCATTATTTAATTTATTTAAATATAATACAAAGCGACAACATTTGGTGGCAACAATCTGAATTGTGAAATAGCGCTTATCGTGAAATTGGCGCTGGATTCTCTTCTTTAAGGAGCAAATACTTTGTACACTATTTTGCCGGATAAATTCAATAATGTAATCTCTGTAATAAAAATAGTAAACAAAAATGCAACAATGCAACATGGAGACTTCAGATAACAATCTAAGATCTTTAAGAAAAATATCATGTGCATGGTACACAATTTCCTTGTAATAATTAAATAAGTTCTTTATTATTTATATTCTTTAAATATAATACAAAGCGATAACATTTGGTGGCAACAATCTGAATTCAAAAATAGCGCTTATCTTGAAATTGGCGCTGGATTCTCTTCTTTAAGGAGCAAATATTTTGTACGCTATTTTGCCGGATAAATTCAATAATGTAATCTCTGTAATAAAAATAGTAAAAAAAAATGCAACATGAAGACTTCAGATAACAATCTAAGATCTTTAAAAAAATATCATGTGCATGGTACACAATTTCCTTGTAGTAATTAAATAAGTTCTTCATTATTTAATTTCTTTAAATATAATACAAAGCGATAACATTTGGTGGCAACAATCTGAATTGTGAAATAGCGCTTATCGTGAAATTGGCGCTGGATTCTCTTCTTTAAGGAGCAAATATTTTGTACACTATTTTGCCGGATAAATTCAATAATGTAATGTCTGATATAAAAAGAGTAAAAAAAAAATGCAACATGAAGACTTCAGATAACAATCTAAGATCTTTAAGAAAAATATCATGTGCATGGTACACAATTTCCTTGTAATAATTAAATAAGTTCTTCATTATTTAATTTCTTTAAATATAATAAAAAGCGATAAAATTTGGTGGCAACAATCTGAATTGTGAAATAGCGCTTATCGTTAAATTGGCGCTGGATTCTCTTCTTTAAGGAGCAAATATTTTGTACACAATATTACCGGATAAATTCAATAATGTAATGTCTGATATAAAAAGAGTAAAAAAAAAAAAAATGCAACATGAAGACTTCAGATAACAATCTAAGATCTTTAAGAAAAATATCATGTGCATGGTACACAATTTCCTTGTAATAATTAAATAAGTTCTTCATTATTTAATTTCTTTAAATATAATACAAAGCGACAACTTTTGGTGGCAACAATCTGAATTGTGAAATAGCGCTTATCGTGAAATTGGCGCTGGATTCTCTTCTTTAAGGAGCAAATATTTTGTACACTATTTTGCCGGATAAATTCAATAATGTAATCTCTGTAATAAAAATAGTAAAAAAAAAATGCAACATGAAGACTTCAGATAACAATCTTAGATCTTTAAGAAAAATATCATGTGCATGGTACACAATTTCCTTGTGATAATTAAATAAGTTCTTCATTATTTTATTTCTTTAAATATAATACAAAGCGATAACATTTGGTGGCAACAATCTGAATTGTGAAATAGCGCTTATCGTGAAATTGGCGCTGGATTCTCTTCTTTAAGGAGCAAATATTTTGTACACTATTTTGCCGGATAAATTCAATAATGTAATCTCTGTAATAAAAATAGTAAAAAAAAATGCAAAATGAACACTTCAGATAACAATCTAATATCTTTAAGAAAAATATCATGTGCATGGTACACAATTTCCTTGTAATACTTAAATAAGTTCTTCATTATTTAATTTATTTAAATATAATACAAAGCGACAACATTTGGTGGCAACAATCTGAATTTTGAAATAGCGCTTATCGTGAAATTGGCGCTGGATTCTCTTCTTTAAGGAGCAAATATTTTGTACACTATTTTGCCGGATAAATTCAATAATGTAATCTCTGTAATAAAAATAGTAAAAAAAATGCAACATGAAGACTTCAGATAACAATCTAAGATCTTTAAGAAAAATATCATGAGCATGGTACACAATTTCCTTGTAATAATTAAATAAGTTCTTCATTATTTAATTTCTTTAAATATAATAAAAAGCGATAAAATTTGGTGGCAACAATCTGAATTGTGAAATAGCGCTTATCGTTAAATTGGCGCTGGATTCTCTTCTTTAAGGAGCAAATATTTTGTACACTATTTTGCCGGATAAATTCAATAATGTAATGTCTGATATAAAAAGAGTAAAAAAAAAAAAAAATGCAACATGAAGACTTCAGATAACAATCTAAGATCTTTAAGAAAAATATCATGTGCATGGTACACAATTTCCTTGTAATAATTAAATAAGTTCTTCATTATTTAATTTCTTTAAATATAATACAAAGCGACAACTTTTGGTGGCAACAATCTGAATTGTGAAATAGCGCTTATCGTGAAATTGGCGCTGGATTCTCTTCTTTAAGGAGCAAATATTTTGTACACTATTTTGCCGGATAAATTCAATAATGTAATCTCTGTAATAAAAATAGTAAAAAAAAAATGCAACATGAAGACTTCAGATAACAATCTTAGATCTTTAAGAAAAATATCATGTGCATGGTACACAATTTCCTTGTGATAATTAAATAAGTTCTTCATTATTTTATTTCTTTAAATATAATACAAAGCGATAACATTTGGTGGCAACAATCTGAATTGTGAAATAGCGCTTATCGTGAAATTGGCGCTGGATTCTCTTCTTTAAGGAGCAAATATTTTGTACAATATTTTGCCGGATAAATTCAATAATGTAATCTCTGTAATAAAAATAGTAAACAAAAATGCAACAATGCAACATGGAGACTTCAGATAACAATCTAAGATCTTTAAGAAAAATATCATGTGCATGGTACACAATTTCCTTGTAATAATTAAATAAGTTCTTTATTATTTAAATTCTTTAAATATAATACAAAGCGATAACATTTGGTGGCAACAATCTGAATTCTGAAATAGCGCTTATCATGAAATTGGCGCTGGATTCTCTTCTTTAAGGAGCAAATATTTTGTACGCTATTTTGCCGGATAAATTCAATAATGTAATCTCTGTAATAAAAATAGTAAAAAAAAAATGCAAAATGAACACTTCAGATAACAATCTAATATCTTTAAGAAAAATATCATGTGCATGGTACACAATTTCCTTGTAATAATTAAATAAGTTCTTCATTATTTAATTTATTTAAATATAATACAAAGCGACAACATTTGGTGGCAACAATCTGAATTGTGAAATAGCGCTTATCGTGAAATTGGCGCTGGATTCTCTTCTTTAAGGAGCAAATATTTTGTACACTATTTTGCCGGATAAATTCAATAATGTAATCTCTGTAATAAAAATAGTAAAAAAAATGCAAAATGAACACTTCAGATAACAATCTAATATCTTTAAGAAAAATATCATGTGCATGGTACACAATTTCCTTGTAATACTTAAATAAGTTCTTCATTATTTAATTTATTTAAATATAATACAAAGCGACAACATTTGGTGGCAACAATCTGAATTTTGAAATAGCGCTTATCGTGAAATTGGCGCTGGATTCTCTTCTTTAAGGAGCAAATATTTTGTACACTATTTTGCCGGATAAATTCAATAATGTAATCTCTGTAATAAAAATAGTAAAAAAAAATGCAACATGAAGACTTCAGATAACAATCTAAGATCTTTAAGAAAAATATCATGAGCATGGTACACAATTTCCTTGTAATAATTAAATAAGTTCCTCATTATTTAATTTCTTTAAATATAATACAAAGCGATAACATTTGGTGGCAACAGTCTGAATTGTGAAATCGCGCTTATCGTGAAATTGGCGCTGGATTCTCTTCTTTAAGGAGCAAATATTTTGTACACTATTTTGCCGGATAAATTCAATAATGTAATCTCTGTAATAAAAATAGTAAAAAAAAAATGCAAAATGAACACTTCAGATAACAATCTAATATCTTTAAGAAAAATATCATGTGCATGGTACACAATTTCCTTGTAATAATTAAATAAGATCTTCATTATTTAATTTATTTAAATATAATACAAAGCGACAACATTTGGTGGCAACAATCTGAATTGTGAAATAGCGCGTATCGTGAAATTGGCGCTGGATTCTCTTCTTTAAGGAGCAAATATTTTGTACATTATTTTGCCGGATAAATTCAATAATGTAATCTCTGTAATAAAAATAGTAAAAAAAAATGCAACATGAAGACTTCAGATAACAATCTAAGATCTTTAAAAAAATATCATGTGCATAGTACACAATTTCATTGTAATAATTAAATAAGTTCTTCATTATTTAATATCTTTAAATATAATACAAAGCGATAACATTTGGTGGCAACAATCTGAATTGTGAAATCGCGCTTATCGTGAAATTGGCGCTGGATTCTCTTCTTTAAGGAGCAAATATTTTGTACACTATTTTGCCGGATAAATTCAATAATGTAATCTCTGTAATAAAAATAGTAAAAAAAAATGCAACAATGCAACATGGAGACTTCAGATAACAATCTAAGATCTTTAAGAAAAATATCATGTGCATGGTACACAATTTCCTTGTAATAATTAAATAAGTTCTTTATTATTTATATTCTTTAAATATAATACAAAGCGATAACATTTGGTGGCAACAATCTGAATTCAAAAATAGCGCTTATCTTGAAATTGGCGCTGGATTCTCTTCTTTAAGGAGCAAATATTTTGTACGCTATTTTGCCGGATAAATTCAATAATGTAATCTCTGTAATAAAAATAGTAAAAAAAAATGCAACATGAAGACTTCAGATAACAATCTAAGATCTTTAAAAAAATATCATGTGCATGGTACACAATTTCCTTGTAGTAATTAAATAAGTTCTTCATTATTTAATTTCTTTAAATATAATACAAAGCGATAACATTTGGTGGCAACAATCTGAATTGTGAAATAGCGCTTATCGTGAAATTGGCGCTGGATTCTCTTCTTTAAGGAGCAAATATTTTGTACACTATTTTGCCGGATAAATTCAATAATGTAATGTCTGATATAAAAAGAGTAAAAAAAAATGCAACATGAAGAATTCAGATAACAATCTAAGATCTTTAAGAAAAATATCATGTGCATGGTACACAATTTCCTTGTAATAATTAAATAAGTTCTTCATTATTTAATTTCTTTAAATATAATAAAAAGCGATAAAATTTGGTGGCAACTATCTGAATTGTGAAATAGCGCTTATCGTTAAATTGGCGCTGGATTCTCTTCTTTAAGGAGCAAATATTTTGTACACTATTTTGCCGGATAAATTCAATAATGTAATGTCTGATATAAAAAGAGTAAAAAAAAAAAATGCAACATGAAGACTTCAGATAACAATCTAAGATCTTTAAGAAAAATATCATGTGCATGGTACACAATTTCCTTGTAATAATTAAATAAGTTCTTCATTATTTAATTTCTTTAAATATAATACAAAGCGACAACTTTTGGTGGCAACAATCTGAATTGTGAAATAGCGCTTATCGTGAAATTGGCGCTGGATTCTCTTCTTTAAGGAGCAAATATTTTGTACACTATTTTGCCGGATAAATTCAATAATGTAATCTCTGTAATAAAAATAGTACAAAAATTGCAACATGAAGACTTCAGATAACAATCTTAGATCTTTAAGAAAAATATCATGTGCATGGTACACAATTTCCTTGTGATAATTAAATAAGTTCTTCATTATTTTATTTCTTTAAATATAATACAAAGCGATAACATTTGGTGGCAACAATCTGAATTGTGAAATAGCGCTTATCGTGAAATTGGCGCTGGATTCTCTTCTTTAAGGAGCAAATATTTTGTACAATATTTTGCCGGATAAATTCAATAATGTAATCTCTGTAATAAAAATAGTAAACAAAAATGCAACAATGCAACATGGAGACTTCAGATAACAATCTAAGATCTTTAAGAAAAATATCATGTGCATGGTACACAATTTCCTTGTAATAATTAAATAAGTTCTTTATTATTTAAATTCTTTAAATATAATACAAAGCGATAACATTTGGTGGCAACAATCTGAATTCTGAAATAGCACTTATCGTGAAATTGGCGCTGGATTCTCTTCTTTAAGGAGCAAATATTTTGTACGCTATTTTGCCGGATAAATTCAATAATGTAATCTCTGTAATAAAAATAGTAAAAAAAAAATGCAAAATGAACACTTCAGATAACAATCTAATATCTTTAAGAAAAATATCATGTGCATGGTACACAATTTCCTTGTAATAATTAAATAAGTTCTTCATTATTTAATTTATTTAAATATAATACAAAGCGACAACATTTGGTGGCAACAATCTGAATTGTGAAATAGCGCTTATCGTGAAATTGGCGCTGGATTCTCTTCTTTAAGGAGCAAATATTTTGTACACTATTTTGCCGGATAAATTCAATAATGTAATCTCTGTAATAAAAATAGTAAAAAAAAATGCAAAATGAACACTTCAGATAACAATCTAATATCTTTAAGAAAAATATCATGTGCATGGTACACAATTTCCTTGTAATACTTAAATAAGTTCTTCATTATTTAATTTATTTAAATATAATACAAAGCGACAACATTTGGTGGCAACAATCTGAATTTTGAAATAGCGCTTATCGTGAAATTGGCGCTGGATTCTCTTCTTTAAGGAGCAAATATTTTGTACACCATTTTGCCGGATAAATTCAATAATGTAATCTCTGTAATAAAAATAGTAAAAAAAATGCAACATGAAGACTTCAGATAACAATCTAAGATCTTTAAGAAAAATATCATGAGCATGGTACACAATTTCCTTGTAATAATTAAATAAGTTCTTCATTATTTAATTTCTTTAAATATAATAAAAAGCGATAAAATTTGGTGGCAACAATCTGAATTGTGAAATAGCGCTTATCGTTAAATTGGCGCTGGATTCTCTTCTTTAAGGAGCAAATATTTTGTACACTATTTTGCCGGATAAATTCAATAATGTAATGTCTGATATAAAAAGAGTAAAAAAAAAAAATGCAACATGAAGACTTCAGATAACAATCTAAGATCTTTAAGAAAAATATCATGTGCATGGTACACAATTTCCTTGTAATAATTAAATAAGTTCTTCATTATTTAATTTCTTTAAATATAATACAAAGCGACAACTTTTGGTGGCAACAATCTGAATTGTGAAATAGCGCTTATCGTGAAATTGGCGCTGGATTCTCTTCTTTAAGGAGCAAATATTTTGTACACTATTTTGCCGGATAAATTCAATAATGTAATCTCTGTAATAAAAATAGTAAAAAAAAAATGCAACATGAAGACTTCAGATAACAATCTAAGATCTTTAAGAAAAATATCATGTGCATGGTACACAATTTCCTTGTGATAATTAAATAAGTTCTTCATTATTTTATTTCTTTAAATATAATACAAAGCGATAACATTTGGTGGCAACAATCTGAATTGTGAAATAGCGCTTATCGTGAAATTGGCGCTGGATTCTCTTCTTTAAGGAGCAAATATTTTGTACAATATTTTGCCGGATAAATTCAATAATGTAATCTCTGTAATAAAAATAGTAAACAAAAATGCAACAATGCAACATGGAGACTTCAGATAACAATCTAAGATCTTTAAGAAAAATATCATGTGCATGGTACACAATTTCCTTGTAATAATTAAATAAGTTCTTTATTATTTAAATTCTTTAAATATAATACAAAGCGATAACATTTGGTGGCAACAATCTGAATTCTGAAATAGCGCTTATCGTGAAATTGGCGCTGGATTCTCTTCTTTAAGGAGCAAATATTTTGTACGCTATTTTGCCGGATAAATTCAATAATGTAATCTCTGTAATAAAAATAGTAAAAAAAAAATGCAAAATGAACACTTCAGATAACAATCTAATATCTTTAAGAAAAATATCATGTGCATGGTACACAATTTCCTTGTAATAATTAAATAAGTTCTTCATTATTTAATTTATTTAAATATAATACAAAGCGACAACATTTGGTGGCAACAATCTGAATTGTGAAATAGCGCTTATCGTGAAATTGGCGCTGGATTCTCTTCTTTAAGGAGCAAATATTTTGTACACTATTTTGCCGGATAAATTCAATAATGTAATCTCTGTAATAAAAATAGTAAAAAAAAATGCAAAATGAACACTTCAGATAACAATCTAATATCTTTAAGAAAAATATCATGTGCATGGTACACAATTTCCTTGTAATACTTAAATAAGTTCTTCATTATTTAATTTATTTAAATATAATACAAAGCGACAACATTTGGTGGCAACAATCTGAATTTTGAAATAGCGCTTATCGTGAAATTGGCGCTGGATTCTCTTCTTTAAGGAGCAAATATTTTGTACACTATTTTGCCGGATAAATTCAATAATGTAATCTCTGTAATAAAAATAGTAAAAAAAAAATGCAACATGAAGACTTCAGATAACAATCTAAGATCTTTAAGAAAAATATCATGAGCATGGTACACAATTTCCTTGTAATAATTAAATAAGTTCCTCATTATTTAATTTCTTTAAATATAATACAAAGCGACAACATTTGGTGGCAACAATCTGAATTTTGAAATAGCGCTTATCGTGAAATTGGCGCTGGATTCTCTTCTTTAAGGAGCAAATATTTTGTACACTATTTTGCCGGATAAATTCAATAATGTAATCTCTGTAATAAAAATAGTAAAAAAAAATGCAACATGAAGACTTCAGATAACAATCTAAGATCTTTAAGAAAAATATCATGAGCATGGTACACAATTTCCTTGTAATAATTAAATAAGTTCTTCATTATTTAATTTATTTAAATATAATACAAAGCGACAACATTTGGTGGCAACAATCTGAATTGTGAAATAGCGCTTATCGTGAAATTGGCGCTGGATTCTCTTCTTTAAGGAGCAAATATTTTGTACAATATTTTGCCGGATAAATTCAATAATGTAATCTCTGTAATAAAAATAGTAAACAAAAATGCAACAATGCAACATGGAGACTTCAGATAACAATCTAAGATCTTTAAGAAAAATATCATGTGCATGGTACACAATTTCCTTGTAATAATTAAATAAGTTCTTTATTATTTAAATTCTTTAAATATAATACAAAGCGATAACATTTGGTGGCAACAATCTGAATTCTGAAATAGCGCTTATCGTGAAATTGGCGCTGGATTCTCTTCTTTAAGGAGCAAATATTTTGTACGCTATTTTGCCGGATAAATTCAATAATGTAATCTCTGTAATAAAAATAGTAAAAAAAAAATGCAAAATGAACACTTCAGATAACAATCTAATATCTTTAAGAAAAATATCATGTGCATGGTACACAATTTCCTTGTAATAATTAAATAAGTTCTTCATTATTTAATTTATTTAAATATAATACAAAGCGACAACATTTGGTGGCAACAATCTGAATTGTGAAATAGCGCTTATCGTGAAATTGGCGCTGGATTCTCTTCTTTAAGGAGCAAATATTTTGTACACTATTTTGCCGGATAAATTCAATAATGTAATCTCTGTAATAAAAATAGTAAAAAAAAATGCAAAATGAACACTTCAGATAACAATCTAATATCTTTAAGAAAAATATCATGTGCATGGTACACAATTTCCTTGTAATACTTAAATAAGTTCTTCATTATTTAATTTATTTAAATATAATACAAAGCGACAACATTTGGTGGCAACAATCTGAATTTTGAAATAGCGCTTATCGTGAAATTGGCGCTGGATTCTCTTCTTTAAGGAGCAAATATTTTGTACACTATTTTGCCGGATAAATTCAATAATGTAATCTCTGTAATAAAAATAGTAAAAAAAAATGCAACATGAAGACTTCAGATAACAATCTAAGATCTTTAAGAAAAATATCATGAGCATGGTACACAATTTCCTTGTAATAATTAAATAAGTTCCTCATTATTTAATTTCTTTAAATATAATACAAAGCGATAACATTTGGTGGCAACAGTCTGAATTGTGAAATCGCGCTTATCGTGAAATTGGCGCTGGATTCTCTTCTTTAAGGAGCAAATATTTTGTACACTATTTTGCCGGATAAATTCAATAATGTAATCTCTGTAATAAAAATAGTAAAAAAAAAATGCAAAATGAACACTTCAGATAACAATCTAATATCTTTAAGAAAAATATCATGTGCATGGTACACAATTTCCTTGTAATAATTAAATAAGATCTTCATTATTTAATTTATTTAAATATAATACAAAGCGACAACATTTGGTGGCAACAATCTGAATTGTGAAATAGCGCTTATCGTGAAATTGGCGCTGGATTCTCTTCTTTAAGGAGCAAATATTTTGTACACTATTTTGCCGGATAAATTCAATAATGTAATCTCTGTAATAAAAATAGTAAAAAAAAAAATGCAACATGAAGACTTCAGATAACAATCTAAGATCTTTAAAAAAATATCATGTGCATAGTACACAATTTCATTGTAATAATTAAATAAGTTCTTCATTATTTAATATATTTAAATATAATACAAAGCGATAACATTTGGTGGCAACAATCTGAATTGTGAAATAGCGCTTATCGTGAAATTGGCGCTGGATTCTCTTCTTTAAGGAGCAAATATTTTGTACACTATTTTGCCGGAAAAATTCAATAATGTAATCTCTGTAATAAAAATAGTAAAAAAAAAAATGCAACATGAAGACTTCAGATAACAATCTAAGATCTTTAAGAAAAATATCATGTGCATGGTACACAATTTCCTTGTAGTAATTAAATAAGTTCTTCATTAATTAATTTCTTTAAATATAATACAAAGCGATAACATTTGGTGGCAACAATCTGAATTGTGAAATAGCGCTTATCCTAAAATTGGCGCTGGATTCTCTTCTTTAGGGAGCAAATATTTTGTACACTATTTTGCCGGATAAATTCAATAATGTAATCTCTGTAATAAAAATAGTAAAAAAAAATGCAAAATGAACACTTCAGATAACAATCTAATATCTTTAAGAAAAATATCATGTGCATGGTACACAATTTCCTTGTAATAATTAAATAAGTTCTTCATTATTTAATTTATTTAAATATAATACAAAGCGACAACATTTGGTGGCAACAATCTGAATTGTGAAATAGCGCTTATCGTGAAATTGGCGCTGGATTCTCTTCTTTAAGGATCAAATATTTTGTACACTATTTTGCCGGATAAATTCAATAATGTAATCTCTGTAATAAAAATAGTAAAAAAAATGCAAAATGAACACTTCAGATAACAATCTAATATCTTTAAGAAAAATATCATGTGCATGGTGCACAATTTCCTTGTAATAATTAAATAAGTTCTTCATTATTTAATTTATTTAAATATAATACAAAGCGACAACATTTGGTGGCAACAGTCTGAATTGTGAAATAGCGCTTATCGTGAAATTGGCGCTGGATTCTCTTCTTTAAGGAGCAAATATTTTGTACACTATTTTGCCGGATAAATTCAATAATGTAATCTCTGTAATAAAAATAGTAAAAAAAAAATGCAACATGAAGACTT
Source organism: Stegodyphus dumicola (assembly GCF_044657685.1). NCBI lineage: Eukaryota > Metazoa > Arthropoda > Arachnida > Araneae > Eresidae > Stegodyphus > Stegodyphus dumicola. The sequence continues at coordinate 138,566,652 of NC_140769.1, forward strand.
CAGATAACAATCTAAGATCTTTAAGAAAAATATCATGAGCATGGTACACAATTTCCTTGTAATAATTAAATAAGTTCTTCATTATTTAATTTCTTTAAATATAATACAAAGCGATAACATTTGGTGGCAACAGTCTGAATTGTGAAATAGCGCTTATCGTGAAATTGGCGCTGGATTCTCTTCTTTAAGGAGCAAATATTTTGTACACTATTTTGCCGGATAAATTCAATAATGTAATCTCTGTAATAAAAATAGTAAAAAAAAATGCAACATGAAGACTTCAGATAACAATCTAAGATCTTTAAGAAAAATATCATGTGCATGGTACACAATTTCCTTGTAATAATTAAATAAGTTCTTCATTATTTAATTTCTTTAAATATAATACAAAGCGATAACATTTGGTGGCAACAGTCTGAATTGTGAAATAGCGCTTATCGTGAAATTGGCGCTGGATTCTCTTCTTTAGGGAGCAAATATTTTGTACACTATTTTGCCGGATAAATTCAATAATGTAATCTCTGTAATAAAAATAGTAAAAAAAATGCAACATGAAGACTTCAGATAACAATCTAAGATCTTTAAGAAAAATATCATGTGCATGGTACACAATTTCCTTGTAGTAATTAAATAAGTTCTTCATTATTTAATTTCTTTAAATATAATACAAAGCGATAACATTTGGTGGCAACAATCTGAATTGTGAAATAGCGCTTATCGTTAAATTGGCGCTGGATTCTCTTCTTTAAGGAGCAAATATTTTGTACACTATTTTGCCGGATAAATTAAAAATAGTAAAAAAAAATGCAACATGAAGACTTCAGATAACAATCTTAGATCTTTAAGAAAAATATCATGTGCATGGTACACAATTTCCTTGTGATAACTAAATAAGTTCTTCATTATTTTTTTTCTTTAAATATAATACAAAGCGATAACATTTGGTGGCAACAGTCTGAATTGTGAAATAGCGCTTATCGTGAAATTGGCGCTGGATTCTCTTCTTTAAGGAGCAAATATTTTGTACACGATTTTGCAGGATAAATTCAATAATGTAATCTCTGTAATAAAAATAGTAAAAAAAAATGCAACATGAAGACTTCAGATAACAATCTAAGATCTTTAAGAAAAATATCATGTGCATGGTACACAATTTCCTTGTAGTAATTAAATAAGTTCTTCATTATTTAATTTCTTTAAATATAATACAAAGCGATAACATTTGGTGGCAACAATCTGAATTGTGAAATAACGCTTATCGTGAAATTGGCGCTGGATTCTCTTCTTTAAGGAGGAAATATTTTGTACACTATTTTGCCGGATAAATTCAATAATGTAATGTCTGATATAAAAAGAGTAAAAAAAAAATGCAACATGAAGACTTCAGATAACAATCTAAGATCTTTAAGAAAAATATCATGTGCATGGTACATAATTTCCTTGTAATAATTAAATAAGTTCTTCATTATTTAATTTCTTTAAATATAATACAAAGCGATAACATTTGGTGGCAACAGTCTGAATTGTGAAATAGCGCTTATCGTGAAATTGGCGCTGGATTCTCTTCTTTAAGGAGCAAATATTTTGTACACTATTTTGCCGGATAAATTCAATAATGTAATCTCTGTAATAAAAATAGTAAAAAAAATGCAACATGAAGACTTCAGATAACAATCTAAGATCTTTAAGAAAAATATCATGAGCATGGTACACAATTTCCTTGTAATAATTAAATAAGTTCTTCATTATTTAATTTCTTTAAATATAATACAAAGCGATAACATTTGGTGGCAACTGTCTGAATTGTGAAATAGCGCTTATCGTGAAATTGGCGCTGGATTCTCTTCTTTAAGGAGCAAATATTTTGTACACTATTTTGCCGGATAAATTCAATAATGTAATCTCTGTAATAAAAATAGTAAAAAAAAATGCAACATGAAGACTTCAGATAACAATCTAAGATCTTTAAGAAAAATATCATGAGCATGGTACACAATTTCGTTGTAATAATTGAATAAGTTCTTCATTATTTAATTTCTTTAAATATAATACAAAGCGATAACATTTGGTGGCAATAGTCTGATTTGTGAAATAGCGCTTATCGTGAAATTGGCGCTGGATTCTCTTCTTTAAGGAGCAAATATTTTGTACACTATTTTGCCGGATAAATTCAATAATGTAATCTCTGTAATAAAAATAGTAAAAAAAAAAATGCAACATGAAGACTTCAGATAACAATCTAAGATCTTTAAGAAAAATATCATGAGCATGGTACACAATGTCGTTGTAATAATTAAATAAGTTCTTCATTATTTAATTTCTTTAAATATAATACAAAGCGATAACATTTGGTGGCAACAATCTGAATTGTGAAATAGCGCTTATCCTGAAATTGGCGCTGGATTCTCTTCTTTAGGGAGCAAATATTTTGTACACTATTTTGCCGGATAAATTCAATAATGTAATCTCTGTAATAAAAATAGTAAAAAAAAATGCAAAATGAACACTTCAGATAACAATCTAAGATCTTTAAGAAAAATATCATGTGCATGGTACACAATTTCCTTGTAATAATTAAATAAGTTCTTCATTATTTAATTTATTTAAATATAATACAAAGCGACAACATTTGGTGGCAACAATCTGAATTGTGAAATAGCGCTTATCGTGAAATTGGCGCTGGATTCTCTTCTTTAAGGAGCAAATATTTTGTACACTATTTTGCCGGATAAATTCAATAATGTAATCTCTGTAATAAAAATAGTAAACAAAAATGCAACAATGCAACATGGAGACTTCAGATAACAATCTAAGATCTTTAAGAAAAATATCATGTGCATGGTACACAATTTCCTTGTAATAATTAAATAAGTTCTTTATTATTTAAATTCTTTAAATATAATACAAAGCGATAACATTTGGTGGCAACAATCTGAATTCTGAAATAGCGCTTATCGTGAAATTGGCGCTGGATTCTCTTCTTTAAGGAGCAAATATTTTGTACGCTATTTTGCCGGATAAATTCAATAATGTAATCTCTGTAATAAAAATAGTAAAAAAAAATGCAACATGAAGACTTCAGATAACAATCTAAGATCTTTTAAAAAATATCATGTGCATGGTACACAATTTCCTTGTAGTAATTAAATAAGTTCTTCATTATTTAATTTCTTTAAATATAATACAAAGCGATAACATTTGGTGGCAACAATCTGAATTGTGAAATAGCGCTTATCGTGAAATTGGCGCTGGATTCTCTTCTTTAAGGAGCAAATATTTTGTACACTATTTTGCCGGATAAATTCAATAATGTAATCTCTGTAATAAAAATAGTAAAAAAAAATGCAACATGAAGACTTCAGATAACAATCTAAGATCTTTAAGAAAAATATCATGTGCATGGTACACAATTTCCTTGTAATAATTAAATAAGTTCTTCATTATTTAATTTATTTAAATATAATACAAAGCGACAACATTTGGTGGCAACAGTCTGAATTGTGAAATAGCGCTTATCGTGAAATTGGCGCTGGATTCTCTTCTTTAAGGAGCAAATATTTTGTACACTATTTTGCCGGATAAATTCAATAATGTAATCTCTGTAATAAAAATAGTAAAAAAAAATGCAAAATGAACACTTCAGATAACAATCTAATATCTTTAAGAAAAATATCATGTGCATGGTACACAATTTCCTTGTAATAATTAAATAAGTTCTTCATTATTTAATTTATTTAAATATAATACAAAGCGACAACATTTGGTGGCAACAGTCTGAATTGTGAAATAGCGCTTATCGTGAAATTGGCGCTGGATTCTCTTCTTTAAGGAGCAAATATTTTGTACACTATTTTGCCGGATAAATTCAATAATGTAATCTCTGTAATAAAAATAGTAAAAAAAAATGCAACATGAAGACTTCAGATAACAATCTAAGATCTTTAAGAAAAATATCATGAGCATGGTACACAATTTCCTTGTAATAATTAAATAAGTTCTTCATTATTTAATTTCTTTAAATATAATACAAAGCGATAACATTTGGTGGCAACAGTCTGAATTGTGAAATAGCGCTTATCGTGAAATTGGCGCTGGATTCTCTTCTTTAAGGAGCAAATATTTTGTACACTATTTTGCCGGATAAATTCAATAATGTAATGTCTGTAATAAAAATAGTAAAAAAAAATGCAGCATGAAGACTTCAGATAACAATCTAAGATCTTTAAGAAAAATATCATGAGCATGGTACACAATTTCCTTGTAATAATTAAATAAGTTCTTCATTATTTAATTTCTTTAAATATAATACAAAGCGATAACATTTGGTGGCAACAGTCTGAATTGTGAAATAGCGCTTATCGTGAAATTGGCGCTGGATTCTCTTCTTTAGGGAGCAAATATTTTGTACACTATTTTGCCGGATAAATTCAATAATGTAATCTCTGTAATAAAAATAGTAAAAAAAATGCAACATGAAGACTTCAGATAACAATCTAAGATCTTTAAGAAAAATATCATGTGCATGGTACACAATTTCCTTGTAGTAATTAAATAAGTTCTTCATTATTTAATTTCTTTAAATATAATACAAAGCGATAACATTTGGTGGCAACAATCTGAATTGTGAAATAGCGCTTATCGTTAAATTGGCGCTGGATTCTCTTCTTTAAGGAGCAAATATTTTGTACACTATTTTGCCGGATAAATTCAATAATGTAATCTCTGTAATAAAAATAGTAAAAAAAAATGCAACATGAAGACTTCAGATAACAATCTAAGATCTTTAAGAAAAATATCATGTGCATGGTACACAATATCGTTGTAATAATTGAATAAGTTCTTCATTATTTAATTACTTTAAATATAATACAAAGCGATAACATTTGGTGGCAATAGTCTGATTTGTGAAATAGCGCTTATCGTGAAATTGGCGCTGGATTCACTTCTTTAAGGAGCAGATATTTTGTACACTATTTTGCAGGATAAATTCAATAATGTAATCTCTGTAATAAAAATAGTAAAAAAAAATGCAACATGAAGACTTCAGATAACAATCTAAGATCTTTAAGAAAAATATCATGTGCATGGTACACAATTTCCTTGTAATAATTAAATATGTTCTTCATTATTTAATTTCTTTAAATATAATACAAAGCGATAACATTTGGTGGCAACAATCTGAATTGTGAAATAACACTTATCGTGAAATTGGCGCTGGATTATCTTCTTTAAGGAGCAAATATTTTGTACACTATTTTGCCGGATAAATTCAATAATGTAATGTCTGTAATAAAAATAGTAAAAAAAAATGCAGCATGAAGACTTCAGATAACAATCTAAGATCTTTAAGAAAAATATCATGAGCATGGTACACAATGCGTTGTAATAATTAAATAAGTTCTTCATTATTTAATTTCTTTAAATATAATACAAAGCGATAACATTTGGTGGCAACAATCTGAATTGTGGAATAGCGCTTATCCTGAAATTGGCGCTGGATTCTCTTCTTTAAGGAGCAAATATTTTGTACACTATTTTGCCGGATAAATTCAATAATGTAATCTCTGTAATAAAAATAGTAAACAAAAATGCAACAATGCAACATGGAGACTTCAGATAACAATCTAAGATCTTTAAGAAAAATATCATGTGCATGGTACACAATTTCCTTGTAATAATTAAATAAGTTCTTTATTATTTAAATTCTTTAAATATAATACAAAGCGATAACATTTGGTGGCAACAATCTGAATTCTGAAATAGCGCTTATCGTGAAATTGGCGCTGGATTCTCTTCTTTAAGGAGCAAATATTTTGTACGCTATTTTGCCGGATAAATTCAATAATGTAATCTCTGTAATAAAAATAGTAAAAAAAAATGCAACATGAAGACTTCAGATAATAATCTAAGATCTTTAAAAAAATATCATGTGCATGGTACACAATTTCCTTGTAGTAATTAAATAAGTTCTTCATTATTTAATTTCTTTAAATATAATACCAAGCGATAACATTTGGTAGCAACAATCTGAATTGTGAAATAGCGCTTATCGTGAAATTGGCGCTGGATTCTCTTCTTTAAGGAGCAAATATTTTGTACAATATTTTGCCGGATAAATTCAATAATGTAATCTCTGTAATAAAAATAGTAAACAAAAATGCAACAATGCAACATGGAGACTTCAGATAACAATCTAAGATCTTTAAGAAAAATATCATGTGCATGGTACACAATTTCCTTGTAGTAATTAAATAAGTTCTTTATTATTTAAATTCTTTAAATATAATACAAAGCGATAACATTTGGTGGCAACAATCTGAATTCTGAAATAGCGCTTATCGTGAAATTGGCGCTGGATTCTCTTCTTTAAGGAGCAAATATTTTGTACACTATTTTGCCGGATAAATTCAATAATGTAATCTCTGTAATAAAAATAGTAAAAAAAAATGCAACATGAAGACTTCAGATAACAGTCTAAGATCTTTAAGAAAAATATCATGAGCATGGTACACAATTTCGTTGTAATAATTAAATAAGTTCTTCATTATTTAATTTCTTTAAATATAATACAAAGCGATAACATTTGGTGGCAATAGTCTGATTTGTGAAATAGCGCTTATCGTGAAATTGGCGCTGGATTCACTTCTTTAAGGAGCAGATATTTTGTACACTATTTTGCAGGATAAATTCAATAATGTAATCTCTGTAATAAAAATAGTAAAAAAAAAATGCAACATGAAGACTTCAGATAACAATCTAAGATCTTTAAGAAAAATATCATGTGCATGGTACACAATTTCCTTGTAATAATTAAATATGTTCTTCATTATTTAATTTCTTTAAATATAATACAAAGCGATAACATTTGGTGGCAACAGTCTGAATTGTGAAATAGGACTTATCTTGAAATTGGCGCTGGATTCTCTTCTTTAAGGAGCAAATATTTTGTACACTATTTTGCCGGATAAATTCAATAATGTAATCTCTGTAATAAAAATAGTAAAAAAAAATGCAACATGAAGACTTCAGATAACAATCTAAGATCTTTAAGAAAAATATCATGTGCATAGTACACAATTTCCTTGTAGTAATTAAATAAGTTCTTCATTATTTAATTTCTTTAAATATAATACAAAGCGATAACATTTCGTGGCAACAATCTGAATTGTGAAATTGCGCTTATCGTGAAATTGGCGCTGGATTCTCTTCTTTAAGGAGCAAATATTTTGTACACTATTTTGCCGGATAAATTCAATAATGTAATCTCTGTAGTAAAAATAGTAAAAAAAAAATGCAACATGAACACTTCAGATAACAATCTAAGATCTTTAAGAAAAATATCATGAGCATTGTACTCAATTTCGTTGTAATAATTAAATAAGTTCTTCATTATTTAATTTCTTTAAATATAATACAAAGCGATAACATTTGGTGGCAACAATCTGAATTGTGAAATAGCGCTTATCGTGAAATTGGCGCTGGACTCTCTTCTTTAAGGAGCAAATATTTTGTACGCTATTTTGCCGGATAAATTCAATAATGTAATCTCTGTAATAAAAATAGTAAAAAAAAAATGCAACATGAAGACTTCAGATAACAATCTAAGATCTTTAAAAAAATATCATGTGCATGGTACACAATTTCCTTGTAGTAATTAAATAAGTTCTTCATTATTTAATTTCTTTAAATATAATACAAAGCGATAACATTTGGTGGCAACAATCTGAATTGTGAAATAGCGCTTATCGTGAAATTGGCGCTGGATTCTCTTCTTTAAGGAGCAAATATTTTGTACACTATTTTGTCGGATAAATTCAATAATGTAATCTCTGTAATAAAAAGAGTAAAAAAAAAATGCAACATGAAGACTTCAGATAACAATCTTAGATCTTTAAGAAAAATATCATGTGCATGGTACACAATTTCCTTGTGATAATTAAATAAGTTCTTCATTATTTTATTTCTTTAAATATAATACAAAGCGATAACATTTGGTGGCAACAATCTGAATTGTGAAATAGCGCTTATCGTGAAATTGGCGCTGGATTCTCTTCTTTAAGGAGCAAATATTTTGTACAATATTTTGCCGGATAAATTCAATAATGTAATCTCTGTAATAAAAATAGTAAACAAAAATGCAACAATGCAACATGGAGACTTCAGATAACAATCTAAGATCTTTAAGAAAAATATCATGTGCATGGTACACAATTTCCTTGTAGTAATTAAATAAGTTCTTTATTATTTAAATTCTTTAAATATAATACAAAGCGATAACATTTGGTGGCAACAATCTGAATTCTGAAATAGCGCTTATCGTGAAATTGGCGCTGGATTCTCTTCTTTAAGGAGCAAATATTTTGTACACTATTTTGCCGGATAAATTCAATAATGTAATCTCTGTAATAAAAATAGTAAAAAAAAATGCAACATGAAGACTTCAGATAACAATCTAAGATCTTTAAGAAAAATATCATGAGCATGGTACACAATTTAGTTGTAATAATTAAATAAGTTCTTCATTATTTAATTTCTTTAAATATAATACAAAGCGATAACATTTGGTGGCAATAGTCTGATTTGTGAAATAGCGCTTATCGTGAAATTGGCGCTGGATTCACTTCTTTAAGGAGCAGATATTTTGTACACTATTTTGCAGGATAAATTCAATAATGTAATCTCTGTAATAAAAATAGTAAAAAAAAATGCAACATGAAGACTTCAGATAACAATCTAAGATCTTTAAGAAAAATATCATGTGCATGGTACACAATTTCCTTGTAATAATTAATTATGTTCTTCATTATTTAATTTCTTTAAATATAATACAAAGCGATAACATTTGGTGGCAACAGTCTGAATTGTGAAATAGGGCTTATCTTGAAATTGGCGCTGGATTCTCTTCTTTAAGGAGCAAATATTTTGTACACTATTTTGCCGGATAAATTCAATAATGTAATCTCTGTAATAAAAATAGTAAAAAAAAAAATGCAACATGAAGACTTCAGATAACAATCTAAGATCTTTAAGAAAAATATCATGTGCATGGTACACAATTTCCTTGTAGTAATTAAATAAGTTCTTCATTATTTAATTTCTTTAAATATAATACAAAGCGATAACATTTGGTGGCAACAATCTGAATTGCGATATAACACTTATCGTGAAATTGGCGCTGGATTCTCTTCTTTAAGGAGCAAATATTTTGTACACTATTTTGCCGGATAAATTCAATAATGTAATGTCTGTAATAAAAATAGTAAAAAAAAATGCAGCATGAAGACTTCAGATAACAATCTAAGATCTTTAAGAAAAATATCATGAGCATGGTACACAATTTCCTTGTAATAATTAAATAAGGTCTTCATTATTTAATTTCTTTAAATATAATACAAAGCGATAACATTTGGTGGCAACAGTCTGAATTGTGAAATAGCGCTTATCGTGAAATTGGCGCTGGATTCTCTTCTTTAAGGAGCAAATATTTTGTACACTATTTTGCCGGATAAATTCAATAATGTAATCTCTGTAATAAAAATAGTAAAAAAAAAAAAATGCAACATGAAGACTTCAGATAACAATCACTGGTAGTTCGGTCTGAGGTTCGAATCCCGCGAACGGGCTGGCTGCATGGGCGTTTTCGTGGTTTTCCCCATGTGTAACGTGTATACGAGCCAGTTTCCCTTAGAAAGTCCTCCACGAAAGGCATCCCTCCCTTTAGGCAGATAGCCCTCGTGTGCTTTGCCATAATTAAATACACACCATCAGATAACAATCTAAGATCTTTAAGAAAAATATCATGAGCATGGTACACAATGTCGTTGTAATAATTAAATAAGTTCTTCATTATTTAATTTCTTTAAATATAATACAAAGCGATAACATTTGGTGGCAACAATCTGAATTGTGAAATAGCGCTTATCCTGAAATTGGCGCTGGATTCTCTTCTTTAGGGAGCAAATATTTTGTACACTATTTTGCCGGATAAATTCAATAATGTAATCTCTGTACTAAAAATAGTAAAAAAAAATGCAGCATGAAGACTTCAGATAACAATCTAAGATCTTTAAGAAAAATATCATGAGCATGGTACACAATGCGTTGTAATAATTAAATAAGTTCTTCATTATTTAATTTCTTTAAATATAATACAAAGCGATAACATTTGGTGGCAACAATCTGAATTGTGGAATAGCGCTTATCCTGAAATTGGCGCTGGATTCTCTTCTTTAAGGAGCAAATATTTTGTACATTATTTGGCCGGATAAATTCAATAATGTAATCTCTGTAATAAAAATAGTAAACAAAAATGCAACAATGCAACATGGAGACTTCAGATAACAATCTAAGATCTTTAAGAAAAATATCATGTGCATGGTACACAATTTCCTTGTAATAATTAAATAAGTTCTTTATTATTTAAATTCTTTAAATATAATACAAAGCGATAACATTTGGTGGCAACAATCTGAATTCTGAAATAGCGCTTATCGTGAAATTGGCGCTGGATTCTCTTCTTTAAGGAGCAAATATTTTGTACGCTATTTTGCCGGATAAATTCAATAATGTAATCTCTGTAATAAAAATAGTAAAAAAAAATGCAACATGAAGACTTCAGATAACAATCTAAGATCTTTAAAAAAATATCATGTGCATGGTACACAATTTCCTTGTAGTAATTAAATAAGTTCTTCATTATTTAATTTCTTTAAATATAATACCAAGCGATAACATTTGGTAGCAACAATCTGAATTGTGAAATAGCGCTTATCGTGAAATTGGCGCTGGATTCTCTTCTTTAAGGAGCAAATATTTTGTACAATATTTTGCCGGATAAATTCAATAATGTAATCTCTGTAATAAAAATAGTAAACAAAAATGCAACAATGCAACATGGAGACTTCAGATAACAATCTAAGATCTTTAAGAAAAATATCATGTGCATGGTACACAATTTCCTTGTAGTAATTAAATAAGTTCTTTATTATTTAAATTCTTTAAATATAATACAAAGCGATAACATTTGGTGGCAACAATCTGAATTCTGAAATAGCGCTTATCGTGAAATTGGCGCTGGATTCTCTTCTTTAAGGAGCAAATATTTTGTACACTATTTTGCCGGATAAATTCAATAATGTAATCTCTGTAATAAAAATAGTAAAAAAAAATGCAACATGAAGACTTCAGATAACAGTCTAAGATCTTTAAGAAAAATATCATGAGCATGGTACACAATTTCGTTGTAATAATTAAATAAGTTCTTCATTATTTAATTTCTTTAAATATAATACAAAGCGATAACATTTGGTGGCAATAGTCTGATTTGTGAAATAGCGCTTATCGTGAAATTGGCGCTGGATTCACTTCTTTAAGGAGCAGATATTTTGTACACTATTTTGCAGGATAAATTCAATAATGTAATCTCTGTAATAAAAATAGTAAAAAAAAAATGCAACATGAAGACTTCAGATAACAATCTAAGATCTTTAAGAAAAATATCATGTGCATGGTACACAATTTCCTTGTAATAATTAAATATGTTCTTCATTATTTAATTTCTTTAAATATAATACAAAGCGATAACATTTGGTGGCAACAGTCTGAATTGTGAAATAGGGCTTATCTTGAAATTGGCGCTGGATTCTCTTCTTTAAGGAGCAAATATTTTGTACACTATTTTGCCGGATAAATTCAATAATGTAATCTCTGTAATAAAAATAGTAAAAAAAAATGCAACATGAAGACTTCAGATAACAATCTAAGATCTTTAAGAAAAATATCATGTGCATAGTACACAATTTCCTTGTAGTAATTAAATAAGTTCTTCATTATTTAATTTCTTTAAATATAATACAAAGCGATAACATTTCGTGGCAACAATCTGAATTGTGAAATTGCGCTTATCGTGAAATTGGCGCTGGATTCTCTTCTTTAAGGAGCAAATATTTTGTACACTATTTTGCCGGATAAATTCAATAATGTAATCTCTGTAGTAAAAATAGTAAAAAAAAAATGCAACATGAACACTTCAGATAACAATCTAAGATCTTTAAGAAAAATATCATGAGCATTGTACTCAATTTCGTTGTAATAATTAAATAAGTTCTTCATTATTTAATTTCTTTAAATATAATACAAAGCGATAACATTTGGTGGCAACAATCTGAATTGTGAAATAGCGCTTATCGTGAAATTGGCGCTGGACTCTCTTCTTTAAGGAGCAAATATTTTGTACGCTATTTTGCCGGATAAATTCAATAATGTAATCTCTGTAATAAAAATAGTAAAAAAAAAATGCAACATGAAGACTTCAGATAACAATCTAAGATCTTTAAAAAAATATCATGTGCATGGTACACAATTTCCTTGTAGTAATTAAATAAGTTCTTCATTATTTAATTTCTTTAAATATAATACAAAGCGATAACATTTGGTGGCAACAATCTGAATTGTGAAATAGCGCTTATCGTGAAATTGGCGCTGGATTCTCTTCTTTAAGGAGCAAATATTTTGTACACTATTTTGTCGGATAAATTCAATAATGTAATCTCTGTAATAAAAAGAGTAAAAAAAAAATGCAACATGAAGACTTCAGATAACAATCTTAGATCTTTAAGAAAAATATCATGTGCATGGTACACAATTTCCTTGTGATAATTAAATAAGTTCTTCATTATTTTATTTCTTTAAATATAATACAAAGCGATAACATTTGGTGGCAACAATCTGAATTGTGAAATAGCGCTTATCGTGAAATTGGCGCTGGATTCTCTTCTTTAAGGAGCAAATATTTTGTACAATATTTTGCCGGATAAATTCAATAATGTAATCTCTGTAATAAAAATAGTAAACAAAAATGCAACAATGCAACATGGAGACTTCAGATAACAATCTAAGATCTTTAAGAAAAATATCATGTGCATGGTACACAATTTCCTTGTAGTAATTAAATAAGTTCTTTATTATTTAAATTCTTTAAATATAATACAAAGCGATAACATTTGGTGGCAACAATCTGAATTCTGAAATAGCGCTTATCGTGAAATTGGCGCTGGATTCTCTTCTTTAAGGAGCAAATATTTTGTACACTATTTTGCCGGATAAATTCAATAATGTAATCTCTGTAATAAAAATAGTAAAAAAAAATGCAACATGAAGACTTCAGATAACAATCTAAGATCTTTAAGAAAAATATCATGAGCATGGTACACAATTTAGTTGTAATAATTAAATAAGTTCTTCATTATTTAATTTCTTTAAATATAATACAAAGCGATAACATTTGGTGGCAATAGTCTGATTTGTGAAATAGCGCTTATCGTGAAATTGGCGCTGGATTCACTTCTTTAAGGAGCAGATATTTTGTACACTATTTTGCAGGATAAATTCAATAATGTAATCTCTGTAATAAAAATAGTAAAAAAAAATGCAACATGAAGACTTCAGATAACAATCTAAGATCTTTAAGAAAAATATCATGTGCATGGTACACAATTTCCTTGTAATAATTAAATATGTTCTTCATTATTTAATTTCTTTAAATATAATACAAAGCGATAACATTTGGTGGCAACAGTCTGAATTGTGAAATAGGGCTTATCTTGAAATTGGCGCTGGATTCTCTTCTTTAAGGAGCAAATATTTTGTACACTATTTTGCCGGATAAATTCAATAATGTAATCTCTGTAATAAAAATAGTAAAAAAAAAAATGCAACATGAAGACTTCAGATAACAATCTAAGATCTTTAAGAAAAATATCATGTGCATGGTACACAATTTCCTTGTAGTAATTAAATAAGTTCTTCATTATTTAATTTCTTTAAATATAATACAAAGCGATAACATTTGGTGGCAACAATCTGAATTGCGATATAACACTTATCGTGAAATTGGCGCTGGATTCTCTTCTTTAAGGAGCAAATATTTTGTACACTATTTTGCCGGATAAATTCAATAATGTAATGTCTGTAATAAAAATAGTAAAAAAAAATGCAGCATGAAGACTTCAGATAACAATCTAAGATCTTTAAGAAAAATATCATGAGCATGGTACACAATTTCCTTGTAATAATTAAATAAGGTCTTCATTATTTAATTTCTTTAAATATAATACAAAGCGATAACATTTGGTGGCAACAGTCTGAATTGTGAAATAGCGCTTATCGTGAAATTGGCGCTGGATTCTCTTCTTTAAGGAGCAAATATTTTGTACACTATTTTGCCGGATAAATTCAATAATGTAATCTCTGTAATAAAAATAGTAAAAAAAAAAAAATGCAACATGAAGACTTCAGATAACAATCACTGGTAGTTCGGTCTGAGGTTCGAATCCCGCGAACGGGCTGGCTGCATGGGCGTTTTCGTGGTTTTCCCCATGTGTAACGTGTATACGAGCCAGTTTCCCTTAGAAAGTCCTCCACGAAAGGCATCCCTCCCTTTAGGCAGATAGCCCTCGTGTGCTTTGCCATAATTAAATACACACCATCAGATAACAATCTAAGATCTTTAAGAAAAATATCATGAGCATGGTACACAATGTCGTTGTAATAATTAAATAAGTTCTTCATTATTTAATTTCTTTAAATATAATACAAAGCGATAACATTTGGTGGCAACAATCTGAATTGTGAAATAGCGCTTATCCTGAAATTGGCGCTGGATTCTCTTCTTTAGGGAGCAAATATTTTGTACACTATTTTGCCGGATAAATTCAATAATGTAATCTCTGTACTAAAAATAGTAAAAAAAAATGCAAAATGAACACTTCAGATAACAATCTAAGATCTTTAAGAAAAATATCATGTGCATGGTACACAATTTCCTTGTAATAATTAAATAAGTTCTTCATTATTTAATTTATTTAAATATAATACAAAGCGACAACATTTGGTGGCAACAATCTGAATTGTGAAATAGCGCTTATCGTGAAATTGGCGCTGGATTCTCTTCTTTAAGGAGCAAATATTTTGTACACTATTTTGCCGGATAAATTCAATAATGTAATCTCTGTAATAAAAATAGTAAACAAAAATGCAACAATGCAACATGGAGACTTCAGATAACAATCTAAGATCTTTAAGAAAAATATCATGTGCATGGTACACAATTTCCTTGTAATAATTAAATAAGTTCTTTATTATTTATATTCTTTAAATATAATACAAAGCGATAACATTTGGTGGCAACAATCTGAATTCAAAAATAGCGCTTATCTTGAAATTGGCGCTGGATTCTCTTCTTTAAGGAGCAAATATTTTGTACGCTATTTTGCCGGATAAATTCAATAATGTAATCTCTGTAATAAAAATAGTAAAAAAAAATGCAACATGAAGACTTCAGATAACAATCTAAGATCTTTAAAAAAATATCATGTGCATGGTACACAATTTCCTTGTAGTAATTAAATAAGTTCTTCATTATTTAATTTCTTTAAATATAATACAAAGCGATAACATTTGGTGGCAACAATCTGAATTGTGAAATAGCGCTTATCGTGAAATTGGCGCTGGATTCTCTTCTTTAAGGAGCAAATATTTTGTACACTATTTTGCCGGATAAATTCAATAATGTAATGTCTGATATAAAAAGAGTAAAGAAAAATGAAACATGAAGACTTCAGATAACAATCTGAGATCTTTAAGAAAAATATCATGTGCATGGTACACAATTTCCTTGTAATAATTAAATAAGTTCTTCATTATTTAATTTCTTTAAATATAATACAAAGCGATAAAATTTGGTGGCAACAATCTGAATTGTGAAATAGCGCTTATCGTTAAATTGGCGCTGGATTCTCTTCTTTAAGGAGCAAATATTTTGTACACTATTTTGCCGGATAAATTCAATAATGTAATGTCTGATATAAAAAGAGTAAAAAAAAAAAATGCAACATGAAGACTTCAGATAACAATCTAAGATCTTTAAGAAAAATATCATGTGCATGGTACACAATTTCCTTGTAATAATTAAATAAGTTCTTCATTATTTAATTTCTTTAAATATAATACAAAGCGACAACTTTTGGTGGCAACAATCTGAATTGTGAAATAGCGCTTATCGTGAAATTGGCGCTGGATTCTCTTCTTTAAGGAGCAAATATTTTGTACACTATTTTGCCGGATAAATTCAATAATGTAATCTCTGTAATAAAAATAGTAAAAAAAAAATGCGACATGAAGACTTCAGATAACAATCTTAGATCTTTAAGAAAAATATCATGTGCATGGTACACAATTTCCTTGTGATAATTAAATAAGTTCTTCATTATTTAATTTCTTTAAATATAATACAAAGCGATAACATTTGGTGGCAACAATCTGAATTGTGAAATAGCGCTTATCGTGAAATTGGCGCTGGATTCTCTTCTTTAAGGAGCAAATATTTTGTACAATATTTTGCCGGATAAATTCAATAATGTAATCTCTGTAATAAAAATAGTAAGCAAAAATGCAACAATGCAACATGGAGACTTCAGATAACAATCTAAGATCTTTAAGAAAAATATCATGTGCATTGTACACAATTTCCTTGTAATAATTAAATAAGTTCTTTATTATTTAAATTCTTTAAATATAATACAAAGCGATAACATTTGGTGGCAACAATCTGAATTCTGAAATAGCGCTTATCGTGAAATTGGCGCTGGATTCTCTTCTTTAAGGAGCAAATATTTTGTACGCTATTTTGCCGGATAAATTCAATAATGTAATCTCTGTAATAAAAATAGTAAAAAAAAAATGCAAAATGAACACTTCAGATAACAATCTAAGATCTTTAAGAAAAATATCATGAGCACGGTACACAATTTCCTTGTAATAATTAAATAAGTTCTTCATTATTTAATTTCTTTAAATATAATACAAAGCGATAAAATTTGGTGGCAACAATCTGAATTGTGAAATAGCGCTTATCGTTAAATTGGCGCTGGATTCTCTTCTTTAAGGAGCAAATATTTTGTACACTATTTTGCCGGATAAATTCAATAATGTAATGTCTGATATAAAAAGAGTAAAAAAAAAAAAATGCAACATGAAGACTTCAGATAACAATCTAAGATCTTTAAGAAAAATATCATGTGCATGGTACAGAATTTCCTTGTAGTAATTAAATAAGTTCTTCATTATTTAATTTCTTTAAATATAATACAAAGCGATAACATTTGGTGGCAACAGTCTGAATTGTGAAATAGGGCTTATTTTGAAATTGGCGCTGGATTCTCTTCTTTAAGGAGCAAATATTTTGTACACTATTTTCCCGGATAAATTCAATAATGTAATCTCTGTAATAAAAATAGTAAAAAAAAAATGCAACATGAAGACTTCAGATAACAATCTAAGATCTTTAAGAAAAATATCATGTGCATGGTACACAATTTCCTTGTAGTAATTAAATAAGTTCTTTATTATTTAAATTCTTTAAATATAATACAAAGCGATAACATTTGGTGGCAACAATCTGAATTCTGAAATAGCGCTTATCGTGAAATTGGCGCTGGATTCTCTTCTTTAAGGAGCAAATATTTTGTACACTATTTTGCCGGATAAATTCAATAATGTAATCTCTGTAATAAAAATAGTAAAAAAAATGCAACATGAAGACTTCAGATAACAATCTAAGATCTTTAAGAAAAATATCATGAGCATGGTACACAATTTCGTTGTAATAATTAAATAAGTTCTTCATTATTTAATTTCTTTAAATATAATACAAAGCGATAACATTTGGTGGCAATAGTCTGATTTGTGAAATAGCGCTTATCGTGAAATTGGCGCTGGATTCACTTCTTTAAGGAGCAGATATTTTGTACACTATTTTGCAGGATAAATTCAATAATGTAATCTCTGTAATAAAAATAGTAAAAAAAAAATGCAACAAGAAGTCTTCAGATAACAATCTAAGATCTTTAAGAAAAATATCATGTGCATGGTACACAATTTCCTTGTAATAATTAAATATGTTCTTCATTATTTAATTTCTTTAAATATAATACAAAGCGATAACATTTGGTGGCAACAGTCTGAATTGTGAAATAGGGCTTATCTTGAAATTGGCGCTGGATTCTCTTCTTTAAGGAGCAAATATTTTGTACACTATTTTGCCGGATAAATTCAATAATGTAATCTCTGTAATAAAAATAGTAAAAAAAAATGCAACATGAAGACTTCAGATAACAATCTAAGATCTTTAAGAAAAATATCATGTGCATGGTACACAATTTCCTTGTAGTAATTAAATAAGGTCTTCATTATTTAATTTCTTTAAATATAATACAAAGCGATAACATTTGGTGGCAACAGTCTGAATTGTGAAATAGCGCTTATCGTGAAATTGGCGCTGGATTCTCTTCTTTAAGGAGCAAATATTTTGTACACTATTTTGCCGGATAAATTCAATAATGTAATCTCTGTAATAAAAATAGAAAAAAAAATGCAACATGAAGACTTCAGATAACAATCACTGGTAGTTCGGTCTGAGGTTCGAATCCCGCGAACGGGCTGGCTGCATGGGCGTTTTCGTGGTTTTCCCCATGTGTAACGTGTATACGAGCCAGTTTCCCTTAGAAAGTCCTCCACGAAAGGCATCCCTCCCTTTAGGCAGATAGCCCTCGTGTGCTTTGCCATAATTAAATACACACCATCAGATAACAATCTAAGATCTTTAAGAAAAATATCATGAGCATCGTACACAATGTCGTTGTAATAATTAAATAAGTTCTTCATTATTTAATTTCTTTAAATATAATACAAAGCGATAACATTTGGTGGCAACAATCTGAATTGTGAAATAGCGCTTATCCTGAAATTGGCGCTGGATTCTCTTCTTTAGGGAGCAAATATTTTGTACACTATTTTGCCGGATAAATTCAATAATGTAATCTCTGTAATAAAAATAGTAAAAAAAAATGCAAAATGAACACTTCAGATAACAATCTAAGATCTTTAAGAAAAATATCATGTGCATGGTACACAATTTCCTTGTAATAATTAAATAAGTTCTTCATTATTTAATTTATTTAAATATAATACAAAGCGACAACATTTGGTGGCAACAATCTGAATTGTGAAATAGCGCTTATCGTGAAATTGGCGCTGGATTCTCTTCTTTAAGGAGCAAATATTTTGTACACTATTTTGCCGGATAAATTCAATAATGTAATCTCTGTAATAAAAATAGTAAACAAAAATGCAACAATGCAACATGGAGACTTCAGATAACAATCTAAGATCTTTAAAAAAATATCATGTGCATGGTACACAATTTCCTTGTAGTAATTAAATAAGTTCTTCATTATTTAATTTCTTTAAATATAATACAAAGCGATAACATTTGGTGGCAACAATCTGAATTGTGAAATAGCGCTTATCGTGAAATTGGCGCTGGATTCTCTTCTTTAAGGAGCAAATATTTTGTACACTATTTTGCCGGATAAATTCAATAATGTAATGTCTGATATAAAAAGAGTAAAGAAAAATGAAACATGAAGACTTCAGATAACAATCTAAGATCTTTAAGAAAAATATCATGTGCATGGTACACAATTTCCTTGTAATAATTAAATAAGTTCTTCATTATTTAATTTCTTTAAATATAATACAAAGCGATAAAATTTGGTGGCAACAATCTGAATTGTGAAATAGCGCTTATCGTTAAATTGGCGCTGGATTCTCTTCTTTAAGGAGCAAATAGTTTGTACACTATTTTGCCGGATAAATTCAATAATGTAATGTCTGATATAAAAAGAGTAAAAAAAAAAATGCAACATGAAGACTTCAGATAACAATCTAAGATCTTTAAGAAAAATATCATGTGCATGGTACACAATTTCCTTGTAATAATTAAATAAGTTCTTCATTATTTAATTTCTTTAAATATAATACAAAGCGACAACTTTTGGTGGCAACAATCTGAATTGTGAAATAGCGCTTATCGTGAAATTGGCGCTGGATTCTCTTCTTTAAGGAGCAAATATTTTGTACACTATTTTGCCGGATAAATTCAATAATGTAATCTCTGTAATAAAAAAAGTAAACAAAAAATGCAACATGAAGACTTCAGATAACAATCTTAGATCTTTAAGAAAAATATCATGTGCATGGTACACAATTTCCTTGTGATAATTAAATAAGTTCTTCATTATTTAATTTCTTTAAATATAATACAAAGCGATAACATTTGGTGGCAACAATCTGAATTGTGAAATAGCGCTTATCGTGAAATTGGCGCTGGATTCTCTTCTTTAAGGAGCAAATATTTTGTACAATATTTTGCCGGATAAATTCAATAATGTAATCTCTGTAATAAAAATAGTAAGCAAAAATGCAACAATGCAACATGGAGACTTCAGATAACAATCTAAGATCTTTAAGAAAAATATCATGTGCATGGTACACAATTTCCTTGTAATAATTAAATAAGTTCTTTATTATTTAAATTCTTTAAATATAATACAAAGCGATAACATTTGGTGGCAACAATCTGAATTCTGAAATAGCGCTTATCGTGAAATTGGCGCTGGATTCTCTTCTTTAAGGAGCAAATATTTTGTAAGCTATTTTGCCGGATAAATTCAATAATGTAATCTCTGTAATAAAAATAGTAAAAAAAAAATGCAAAATGAACACTTCAGATAACAATCTAAGATCTTTAAGAAAAATATCATGAGCACGGTACACAATTTCCTTGTAATAATTAAATAAGTTCTTCATTATTTAATTTCTTTAAATATAATACAAAGCGATAAAATTTGGTGGCAACAATCTGAATTGTGAAATAGCGCTTATCGTTAAATTGGCGCTGGATTCTCTTCTTTAAGGAGCAAATATTTTGTACACTATTTTGCCGGATAAATTCAATAATGTAATGTCTGATATAAAAAGAGTAAAAAAAAAAAAAATGCAACATGAAGACTTCAGATAACAATCTAAGATCTTTAAGAAAAATATCATGTGCATGGTACACAATTTCCTTGTAGTAATTAAATAAGTTCTTCATTATTTAATTTCTTTAAATATAATACAAAGCGATAACATTTGGTGGCAACAGTCTGAATTGTGAAATAGGGCTTATTTTGAAATTGGCGCTGGATTCTCTTCTTTAAGGAGCAAATATTTTGTACACTATTTTGCCGGATAAATTCAATAATGTAATCTCCGTAATAAAAATAGTAAAAAAAAAATGCAACATGAAGACTTCAGATAACAATCTAAGATCTTTAAGAAAAATATCATGTGCATGGTACACAATTTCCTTGTAGTAATTAAATAAGTTCCTTATTATTTAAATTCTTTAAATATAATACAAAGCGATAACATTTGGTGGCAACAATCTGAATTCTGAAATAGCGCTTATCGTGAAATTGGCGCTGGATTCTCTTCTTTAAGGAGCAAATATTTTGTACACTATTTTGCCGGATAAATTCAATAATGTAATCTCTGTAATAAAAATAGTAAAAAAAAATGCAACATGAAGACTTCAGATAACAATCTAAGATCTTTAAGAAAAATATCATGAGCATGGTACACAATGTCGTTGTAATAATTAAATAAGTTCTTCATTATTTAATTTCTTTAAATATAATACAAAGCGATAACATTTGGTGGCAACAATCTGAATTGTGAAATAACACTTATCGTGAAATTGGCGCTGGATTCTCTTCTTTAAGGAGCAAATATTTTGTACACTATTTTGCCGGATAAATTCAATAATGTAATGTCTGTAATAAAAATAGTAAAAAAAAATGCAGCATGAAGACTTCAGATAACAATCTAAGATCTTTAAGAAAAATATCATGAGCATGGTACACAATTTCCTTGTAATAATTAAATAAGGTCTTCATTATTTAATTTCTTTAAATATAATACAAAGCGATAACATTTGGTGGCAACAGTCTGAATTGTGAAATAGCGCTTATCGTGAAATTGGCGCTGGATTCTCTTCTTTAAGGAGCAAATATTTTGTACACTATTTTGCCGGATAAATTCAATAATGTAATCTCTGTAATAAAAATAGTAAAAAAAAAAAAATGCAACATGAAGACTTCAGATAACAATCACTGGTAGTTCGGTCTGAGGTTCGAATCCCGCGAACGGGCTGGCTGCATGGGCGTTTTCGTGGTTTTCCCCATGTGTAACGTGTATACGAGCCAGTTTCCCTTAGAAAGTCCTCCACGAAAGGCATCCCTCCCTTTAGGCAGATAGCCCTCGTGTGCTTTGCCATAATTAAATACACACCATCAGATAACAATCTAAGATCTTTAAGAAAAATATCATGTGCATGGTACACAATTTCCTTGTAATAATTAAATAAGGTCTTCATTATTTAATTTATTTAAATATAATACAAAGCGACAACATTTGGTGGCAACAATCTGAATTGTGAAATAGCGCTTATCGTGAAATTGGCGCTGGATTCTCTTCTTTAAGGAGCAAATATTTTGTACACTATTTTGCCGGATAAATTCAATAATGTAATCTCTGTAATAAAAATAGTAAACAAAAATGCAAGAATGCAACATGGAGACTTCAGATAACAATCTAAGATCTTTAAGAAAAATATCATGTGCATGGTACACAATTTCCTTGTAATAATTAAATAAGTTCTTTATTATTTAAATTCTTTAAATATAATACAAAGCGATAACATTTGGTGGCAACAATCTGAATTCTGAAATAGCGCTTATCGTGAAATTGGCGCTGGATTCTCTTCTTTAAGGAGCAAATATTTTGTACGCTATTTTGCCGGATAAATTCAATAATGTAATCTCTGTAATAAAAATAGTAAAAAAAAATGCAACATGAAGACTTCAGATAACAATCTAAGATCTTTAAAAAAATATCATGTGCATGGTACACAATTTCCTTGTAGTAATTAAATAAGTTCTTCATTATTTAATTTCTTTAAATATAATACCAAGCGATAACATTTGGTGGCAACAATCTGAATTGTGAAATAGCGCTTATCGTGAAATTGGCGCTGGATTCTCTTCTTTAAGGAGCAAATATTTTGTACAATATTTTGCCGGATAAATTCAATAATGTAATCTCTGTAATAAAAATAGTAAACAAAAATGCAACAATGCAACATGGAGACTTCAGATAACAATCTAAGATCTTTAAGAAAAATATCATGTGCATGGTACACAATTTCCTTGTAGTAATTAAATAAGTTCTTTATTATTTAAATTCTTTAAATATAATACAAAGCGATAACATTTGGTGGCAACAATCTGAATTCTGAAATAGCGCTTATCGTGAAATTGGCGCTGGATTCTCTTCTTTAAGGAGCAAATATTTTGTACACTATTTTGCCGGATAAATTCAATAATGTAATCTCTGTAATAAAAATAGTAAAAAAAAATGCAACATGAAGACTTCAGATAACAATCTAAGATCTTTAAGAAAAATATCATGAGCATGGTACACAATTTCGTTGTAATAATTAAATAAGTTCTTCATTATTTAATTTCTATAAATATAATACAAAGCGATAACATTTGGTGGCAAT
This sequence comes from Stegodyphus dumicola, assembly GCF_044657685.1. Taxonomy (NCBI): domain Eukaryota; kingdom Metazoa; phylum Arthropoda; class Arachnida; order Araneae; family Eresidae; genus Stegodyphus; species Stegodyphus dumicola. The sequence goes on from NC_140769.1 coordinate 138,590,155, forward strand.
AGTCTGATTTGTGAAATAGCGCTTATCGTGAAATTGGCGCTGGATTCACTTCTTTAAGGAGCAGATATTTTGTACACTATTTTGCAGGATAAATTCAATAATGTAATCTCTGTAATAAAAATAGTAAAAAAAAATGCAACATGAAGACTTCAGATAACAATCTAAGATCTTTAAGAAAAATATCATGTGCATGGTACACAATTTCCTTGTAATAATTAAATATGTTCTTCATTATTTAATTTCTTTAAATATAATACAAAGCGATAACATTTGGTGGCAACAGTCTGAATTGTGAAATAGGGCTTATCCTGAAATTGGCGCTGGATTCTCTTCTTTAAGGAGCAAATATTTTGTACACTATTTTGCCGGATAAATTCAATAATGTAATCTCTGTAATAAAAATAGTAAAAAAAAATGCAACATGAAGACTTCAGATAACAATCTAAGATCTTTAAGAAAAATATCATGTGCATAGTACACAATTTCCTTGTAGTAATTAAATAAGTTCTTCATTATTTAATTTCTTTAAATATAATACAAAGCGATAACATTTCGTGGCAACAATCTGAATTGTGAAATTGCGCTTATCGTGAAATTGGCGCTGGATTCTCTTCTTTAAGGAGCAAATATTTTGTACACTATTTTGCCGGATAAATTCAATAATGTAATCTCTGTAGTAAAAATAGTAAAAAAAAAATGCAACATGAAGACTTCAGATAACAATCTAAGATCTTTAAGAAAAATATCATGAGCATTGTACTCAATTTCGTTGTAATAATTAAATAAGTTCTTCATTATTTAATTTCTTTAAATATAATACAAAGCGATAACATTTGGTGGCAACAATCTGAATTGTGAAATAGCGCTTATCGTGAAATTGGCGCTGGACTCTCTTCTTTAAGGAGCAAATATTTTGTACGCTATTTTGCCGGATAAATTCAATAATGTAATCTCTGTAATAAAAATAGTAAAAAAAAAATGCAACATGAAGACTTCAGATAACAATCTAAGATCTTTAAAAAAATATCATGTGCATGGTACACAATTTCCTTGTAGTAATTAAATAAGTTCTTCATTATTTAATTTCTTTAAATATAATACAAAGCGATAACATTTGGTGGCAACAATCTGAATTGTGAAATAGCGCTTATCGTGAAATTGGCGCTGGACTCTCTTCTTTAAGGAGCAAATATTTTGTACGCTATTTTGCCGGATAAATTCAATAATGTAATCTCTGTAATAAAAATAGTAAAAAAAAATGCAACATGAAGACTTCAGATAACAATCTAAGATCTTTAAAAAAATATCATGTGCATGGTACACAATTTCCTTGTAGTAATTAAATAAGTTCTTCATTATTTAATTTCTTTAAATATAATACAAAGCGATAACATTTGGTGGCAACAATCTGAATTGTGAAATAGCGCTTATCGTGAAATTGGCGCTGGATTCTCTTCTTTAAGGAGCAAATATTTTGTACACTATTTTGTCGGATAAATTCAATAATGTAATCTCTGTAATAAAAAGAGTAAAAAAAAAATGCAACATGAAGACTTCAGATAACAATCTTAGATCTTTAAGAAAAATATCATGTGCATGGTACACAATTTCCTTGTGATAATTAAATAAGTTCTTCATTATTTTATTTCTTTAAATATAATACAAAGCGATAACATTTGGTGGCAACAATCTGAATTGTGAAATAGCGCTTATCGTGAAATTGGCGCTGGATTCTCTTCTTTAAGGAGCAAATATTTTGTACAATATTTTGCCGGATAAATTCAATAATGTAATCTCTGTAATAAAAATAGTAAACAAAAATGCAACAATGCAACATGGAGACTTCAGATAACAATCTAAGATCTTTAAGAAAAATATCATGTGCATGGTACACAATTTCCTTGTAGTAATTAAATAAGTTCTTTATTATTTAAATTCTTTAAATATAATACAAAGCGATAACATTTGGTGGCAACAATCTGAATTCTGAAATAGCGCTTATCGTGAAATTGGCGCTGGATTCTCTTCTGTAAGGAGCAAATATTTTGTACACTATTTTGCCGGATAAATTCAATAATGTAATCTCTGTAATAAAAATAGTAAAAAAAAATGCAACATGAAGACTTCAGATAACAATCTAAGATCTTTAAGAAAAATATCATGAGCATGGTACACAATTTAGTTGTAATGATTAAATAAGTTCTTCATTATTTAATTTCTTTAAATATAATACAAAGCGATAACATTTGGTGGCAATAGTCTGATTTGTGAAATAGCGCTTATCGTGAAATTGGCGCTGGATTCACTTCTTTAAGGAGCAGATATTTTGTACACTATTTTGCAGGATAAATTCAATAATGTAATCTCTGTAATAAAAATAGTAAAAGAAAATGCAACATGAAGACTTCAGATAACAATCTAAGATCTTTAAGAAAAATATCATGTGCATGGTACACAATTTCCTTGTAATAATTAAATATGTTCTTCATTATTTAATTTCTTTAAATATAATACAAAGCGATAACATTTGGTGGCAACAGTCTGAATTGTGAAATAGGGCTTATCTTGAAATTGGCGCTGGATTCTCTTCTTTAAGGAGCAAATATTTTGTACACTATTTTGCCGGATAAATTCAATAATGTAATCTCTGTAATAAAAATAGTAAAAAAAAAAATGCAACATGAAGACTTCAGATAACAATCTAAGATCTTTAAGAAAAATATCATGTGCATGGTACACAATTTCCTTGTAGTAATTAAATAAGTTCTTCATTATTTAATTTCTTTAAATATAATACAAAGCGATAACATTTGGTGGCAACAATCTGAATTGTGAAATAACACTTATCGTGAAATTGGCGCTGGATTCTCTTCTTTAAGGAGCAAATATTTTGTACACTATTTTGCCGGATAAATTCAATAATGTAATGTCTGTAATAAAAATAGTAAAAAAAAATGCAGCATGAAGACTTCAGATAACAATCTAAGATCTTTAAGAAAAATATCATGAGCATGGTACACAATTTCCTTGTAATAATTAAATAAGGTCTTCATTATTTAATTTCTTTAAATATAATACAAAGCGATAACATTTGGTGGCAACAGTCTGAATTGTGAAATAGCGCTTATCGTGAAATTGGCGCTGGATTCTCTTCTTTAAGGAGCAAATATTTTGTACACTATTTTGCCGGATAAATTCAATAATGTAATCTCTGTAATAAAAATAGTAAAAAAAAAAAAATGCAACATGAAGACTTCAGATAACAATCACTGGTAGTTCGGTCTGAGGTTCGAATCCCGCGAACGGGCTGGCTGCATGGGCGTTTTCGTGGTTTTCCCCATGTGTAACGTGTATACGAGCCAGTTTCCCTTAGAAAGTCCTCCACGAAAGGCATCCCTCCCTTTAGGCAGATAGCCCTCGTGTGCTTTGCCATAATTAAATACACACCATCAGATAACAATCTAAGATCTTTAAGAAAAATATCATGTGCATGGTACACAATTTCCTTGTAATAATTAAATATGTTCTTCATTATTTAATTTCTTTAAATATAATACAAAGCGATAACATTTGGTGGCAACAGTCTGAATTGTGAAATAGGGCTTATCCTGAAATTGGCGCTGGATTCTCTTCTTTAAGGAGCAAATATTTTGTACACTATTTTGCCGGATAAATTCAATAATGTAATCTCTGTAATAAAAATAGTAAAAAAAAATGCAACATGAAGACTTCAGATAACAATCTAAGATCTTTAAGAAAAATATCATGTGCATAGTACACAATTTCCTTGTAGTAATTAAATAAGTTCTTCATTATTTAATTTCTTTAAATATAATACAAAGCGATAACATTTCGTGGCAACAATCTGAATTGTGAAATTGCGCTTATCGTGAAATTGGCGCTGGATTCTCTTCTTTAAGGAGCAAATATTTTGTACACTATTTTGCCGGATAAATTCAATAATGTAATCTCTGTAGTAAAAATAGTAAAAAAAAAATGCAACATGAAGACTTCAGATAACAATCTAAGATCTTTAAGAAAAATATCATGAGCATTGTACTCAATTTCGTTGTAATAATTAAATAAGTTCTTCATTATTTAATTTCTTTAAATATAATACAAAGCGATAACATTTGGTGGCAACAATCTGAATTGTGAAATAGCGCTTATCGTGAAATTGGCGCTGGACTCTCTTCTTTAAGGAGCAAATATTTTGTACGCTATTTTGCCGGATAAATTCAATAATGTAATCTCTGTAATAAAAATAGTAAAAAAAAAATGCAACATGAAGACTTCAGATAACAATCTAAGATCTTTAAAAAAATATCATGTGCATGGTACACAATTTCCTTGTAGTAATTAAATAAGTTCTTCATTATTTAATTTCTTTAAATATAATACAAAGCGATAACATTTGGTGGCAACAATCTGAATTGTGAAATAGCGCTTATCGTGAAATTGGCGCTGGACTCTCTTCTTTAAGGAGCAAATATTTTGTACGCTATTTTGCCGGATAAATTCAATAATGTAATCTCTGTAATAAAAATAGTAAAAAAAAATGCAACATGAAGACTTCAGATAACAATCTAAGATCTTTAAAAAAATATCATGTGCATGGTACACAATTTCCTTGTAGTAATTAAATAAGTTCTTCATTATTTAATTTCTTTAAATATAATACAAAGCGATAACATTTGGTGGCAACAATCTGAATTGTGAAATAGCGCTTATCGTGAAATTGGCGCTGGATTCTCTTCTTTAAGGAGCAAATATTTTGTACACTATTTTGTCGGATAAATTCAATAATGTAATCTCTGTAATAAAAAGAGTAAAAAAAAAATGCAACATGAAGACTTCAGATAACAATCTTAGATCTTTAAGAAAAATATCATGTGCATGGTACACAATTTCCTTGTGATAATTAAATAAGTTCTTCATTATTTTATTTCTTTAAATATAATACAAAGCGATAACATTTGGTGGCAACAATCTGAATTGTGAAATAGCGCTTATCGTGAAATTGGCGCTGGATTCTCTTCTTTAAGGAGCAAATATTTTGTACAATATTTTGCCGGATAAATTCAATAATGTAATCTCTGTAATAAAAATAGTAAACAAAAATGCAACAATGCAACATGGAGACTTCAGATAACAATCTAAGATCTTTAAGAAAAATATCATGTGCATGGTACACAATTTCCTTGTAGTAATTAAATAAGTTCTTTATTATTTAAATTCTTTAAATATAATACAAAGCGATAACATTTGGTGGCAACAATCTGAATTCTGAAATAGCGCTTATCGTGAAATTGGCGCTGGATTCTCTTCTTTAAGGAGCAAATATTTTGTACACTATTTTGCCGGATAAATTCAATAATGTAATCTCTGTAATAAAAATAGTAAAAAAAAATGCAACATGAAGACTTCAGATAACAATCTAAGATCTTTAAGAAAAATATCATGAGCATGGTACACAATTTAGTTGTAATGATTAAATAAGTTCTTCATTATTTAATTTCTTTAAATATAATACAAAGCGATAACATTTGGTGGCAATAGTCTGATTTGTGAAATAGCGCTTATCGTGAAATTGGCGCTGGATTCACTTCTTTAAGGAGCAGATATTTTGTACACTATTTTGCAGGATAAATTCAATAATGTAATCTCTGTAATAAAAATAGTAAAAGAAAATGCAACATGAAGACTTCAGATAACAATCTAAGATCTTTAAGAAAAATATCATGTGCATGGTACACAATTTCCTTGTAATAATTAAATATGTTCTTCATTATTTAATTTCTTTAAATATAATACAAAGCGATAACATTTGGTGGCAACAGTCTGAATTGTGAAATAGGGCTTATCTTGAAATTGGCGCTGGATTCTCTTCTTTAAGGAGCAAATATTTTGTACACTATTTTGCCGGATAAATTCAATAATGTAATCTCTGTAATAAAAATAGTAAAAAAAAAAATGCAACATGAAGACTTCAGATAACAATCTAAGATCTTTAAGAAAAATATCATGTGCATGGTACACAATTTCCTTGTAGTAATTAAATAAGTTCTTCATTATTTAATTTCTTTAAATATAATACAAAGCGATAACATTTGGTGGCAACAATCTGAATTGTGAAATAACACTTATCGTGAAATTGGCGCTGGATTCTCTTCTTTAAGGAGCAAATATTTTGTACACTATTTTGCCGGATAAATTCAATAATGTAATGTCTGTAATAAAAATAGTAAAAAAAAATGCAGCATGAAGACTTCAGATAACAATCTAAGATCTTTAAGAAAAATATCATGAGCATGGTACACAATTTCCTTGTAATAATTAAATAAGGTCTTCATTATTTAATTTCTTTAAATATAATACAAAGCGATAACATTTGGTGGCAACAGTCTGAATTGTGAAATAGCGCTTATCGTGAAATTGGCGCTGGATTCTCTTCTTTAAGGAGCAAATATTTTGTACACTATTTTGCCGGATAAATTCAATAATGTAATCTCTGTAATAAAAATAGTAAAAAAAAAAAAATGCAACATGAAGACTTCAGATAACAATCACTGGTAGTTCGGTCTGAGGTTCGAATCCCGCGAACGGGCTGGCTGCATGGGCGTTTTCGTGGTTTTCCCCATGTGTAACGTGTATACGAGCCAGTTTCCCTTAGAAAGTCCTCCACGAAAGGCATCCCTCCCTTTAGGCAGATAGCCCTCGTGTGCTTTGCCATAATTAAATACACACCATCAGATAACAATCTAAGATCTTTAAGAAAAATATCATGAGCATGGTACACAATGTCGTTGTAATAATTAAATAAGTTCTTCATTATTTAATTTCTTTAAATATAATACAAAGCGATAACATTTGGTGGCAACAATCTGAATTGTGAAATAGCGCTTATCCTGAAATTGGCGCTGGATTCTCTTCTTTAGGGAGCAAATATTTTGTACACTATTTTGCCGGATAAATTCAATAATGTAATCTCTGTAATAAAAATAGTAAAAAAAAATGCAAAATGAACACTTCAGATAACAATCTAAGATCTTTAAGAAAAATATCATGTGCATGGTACACAATTTCCTTGTAATAATTAAATAAGTTCTTCATTATTTAATTTATTTAAATATAATACAAAGCGACAACATTTGGTGGCAACAATCTGAATTGTGAAATAGCGCTTATCGTGAAATTGGCGCTGGATTCTCTTCTTTAAGGAGCAAATATTTTGTACACTATTTTGCCGGATAAATTCAATAATGTAATCTCTGTAATAAAAATAGTAAACAAAAATGCAACAATGCAACATGGAGACTTCAGATAACAATCTAAGATCTTTAAGAAAAATATCATGTGCATGGTACACAATTTCCTTGTAATAATTAAATAAGTTCTTTATTATTTATATTCTTTAAATATAATACAAAGCGATAACATTTGGTGGCAACAATCTGAATTCAAAAATAGCGCTTATCTTGAAATTGGCGCTGGATTCTCTTCTTTAAGGAGCAAATATTTTGTACGCTATTTTGCCGGATAAATTCAATAATGTAATCTCTGTAATAAAAATAGTAAAAAAAAATGCAACATGAAGACTTCAGATAACAATCTAAGATCTTTAAAAAAATATCATGTGCATGGTACACAATTTCCTTGTAGTAATTAAATAAGTTCTTCATTATTTAATTTCTTTAAATATAATACAAAGCGATAACATTTGGTGGCAACAATCTGAATTGTGAAATAGCGCTTATCGTGAAATTGGCGCTGGATTCTCTTCTTTAAGGAGCAAATATTTTGTACACTATTTTGCCGGATAAATTCAATAATGTAATGTCTGATATAAAAAGAGTAAAGAAAAATGAAACATGAAGACTTCAGATAACAATCTAAGATCTTTAAGAAAAATATCATGTGCATGGTACACAATTTCCTTGTAATAATTAAATAAGTTCTTCATTATTTAAATTCTTTAAATATAATACAAAGCGATAACATTTGGTGGCAACAATCTGAATTCTGAAATAGCGCTTATCGTGAAATTGGCGCTGGATTCTCTTCTTTAAGGAGCAAATATTTTGTACGCTATTTTGCCGGATAAATTCAATAATGTAATCTCTGTAATAAAAATAGTAAAAAAAAAATGCAAAATGAACACTTCAGATAACAATCTAAGATCTTTAAGAAAAATATCATGAGCACGGTACACAATTTCCTTGTAATAATTAAATAAGTTCTTCATTATTTAATTTCTTTAAATATAATACAAAGCGATAACATTTGGTGGCAATAGTCTGATTTGTGAAATAGCGCTTATCGTGAAATTGGCGCTGGATTCACTTCTTTAAGGAGCAGATATTTTGTACACTATTTTGCAGGATAAATTCAATAATGTAATCTCTGTAATAAAAATAGTAAAAGAAAATGCAACATGAAGACTTCAGATAACAATCTAAGATCTTTAAGAAAAATATCATGTGCATGGTACACAATTTCCTTGTAATAATTAAATATGTTCTTCATTATTTAATTTCTTTAAATATAATACAAAGCGATAACATTTGGTGGCAACAGTCTGAATTGTGAAATAGGGCTTATCTTGAAATTGGCGCTGGATTCTCTTCTTTAAGGAGCAAATATTTTGTACACTATTTTGCCGGATAAATTCAATAATGTAATCTCTGTAATAAAAATAGTAAAAAAAAAAATGCAACATGAAGACTTCAGATAACAATCTAAGATCTTTAAGAAAAATATCATGTGCATGGTACACAATTTCCTTGTAGTAATTAAATAAGTTCTTCATTATTTAATTTCTTTAAATATAATACAAAGCGATAACATTTGGTGGCAACAATCTGAATTGTGAAATAACACTTATCGTGAAATTGGCGCTGGATTCTCTTCTTTAAGGAGCAAATATTTTGTACACTATTTTGCCGGATAAATTCAATAATGTAATGTCTGTAATAAAAATAGTAAAAAAAATGCAGCATGAAGACTTCAGATAACAATCTAAGATCTTTAAGAAAAATATCATGAGCATGGTACACAATTTCCTTGTAATAATTAAATAAGGTCTTCATTATTTAATTTCTTTAAATATAATACAAAGCGATAACATTTGGTGGCAACAGTCTGAATTGTGAAATAGCGCTTATCGTGAAATTGGCGCTGGATTCTCTTCTTTAAGGAGCAAATATTTTGTACACTATTTTGCCGGATAAATTCAATAATGTAATCTCTGTAATAAAAATAGTAAAAAAAAAAAAAATGCAACATGAAGACTTCAGATAACAATCACTGGTAGTTCGGTCTGAGGTTCGAATCCCGCGAACGGGCTGGCTGCATGGGCGTTTTCGTGGTTTTCCCCATGTGTAACGTGTATACGAGCCAGTTTCCCTTAGAAAGTCCTCCACGAAAGGCATCCCTCCCTTTAGGCAGATAGCCCTCGTGTGCTTTGCCATAATTAAATACACACCATCAGATAACAATCTAAGATCTTTAAGAAAAATATCATGAGCATGGTACACAATGTCGTTGTAATAATTAAATAAGTTCTTCATTATTTAATTTCTTTAAATATAATACAAAGCGATAACATTTGGTGGCAACAATCTGAATTGTGAAATAGCGCTTATCCTGAAATTGGCGCTGGATTCTCTTCTTTAGGGAGCAAATATTTTGTACACTATTTTGCCGGATAAATTCAATAATGTAATCTCTGTAATAAAAATAGTAAAAAAAAATGCAAAATGAACACTTCAGATAACAATCTAAGATCTTTAAGAAAAATATCATGTGCATGGTACACAATTTCCTTGTAATAATTAAATAAGTTCTTCATTATTTAATTTATTTAAATATAATACAAAGCGACAACATTTGGTGGCAACAATCTGAATTGTGAAATAGCGCTTATCGTGAAATTGGCGCTGGATTCTCTTCTTTAAGGAGCAAATATTTTGTACACTATTTTGCCGGATAAATTCAATAATGTAATCTCTGTAATAAAAATAGTAAACAAAAATGCAACAATGCAACATGGAGACTTCAGATAACAATCTAAGATCTTTAAGAAAAATATCATGTGCATGGTACACAATTTCCTTGTAATAATTAAATAAGTTCTTTATTATTTATATTCTTTAAATATAATACAAAGCGATAACATTTGGTGGCAACAATCTGAATTCAAAAATAGCGCTTATCTTGAAATTGGCGCTGGATTCTCTTCTTTAAGGAGCAAATATTTTGTACGCTATTTTGCCGGATAAATTCAATAATGTAATCTCTGTAATAAAAATAGTAAAAAAAAATGCAACATGAAGACTTCAGATAACAATCTAAGATCTTTAAAAAAATATCATGTGCATGGTACACAATTTCCTTGTAGTAATTAAATAAGTTCTTCATTATTTAATTTCTTTAAATATAATACAAAGCGATAACATTTGGTGGCAACAATCTGAATTGTGAAATAGCGCTTATCGTGAAATTGGCGCTGGATTCTCTTCTTTAAGGAGCAAATATTTTGTACACTATTTTGCCGGATAAATTCAATAATGTAATGTCTGATATAAAAAGAGTAAAGAAAAATGAAACATGAAGACTTCAGATAACAATCTAAGATCTTTAAGAAAAATATCATGTGCATGGTACACAATTTCCTTGTAATAATTAAATAAGTTCTTCATTATTTAATTTCTTTAAATATAATACAAAGCGATAAAATTTGGTGGCAACAATCTGAATTGTGAAATAGCGCTTATCGTTAAATTGGCGCTGGATTCTCTTCTTTAAGGAGCAAATATTTTGTACACTATTTTGCCGGATAAATTCAATAATGTAATGTCTGATATAAAAAGAGTAAAAAAAAAAAATGCAACATGAAGACTTCAGATAACAATCTAAGATCTTTAAGAAAAATATCATGTGCATGGTACACAATTTCCTTGTAATAATTAAATAAGTTCTTCATTATTTAATTTCTTTAAATATAATACAAAGCGACAACTTTTGGTGGCAACAATCTGAATTGTGAAATAGCGCTTATCGTGAAATTGGCGCTGGATTCTCTTCTTTAAGGAGCAAATATTTTGTACACTATTTTGCCGGATAAATTCAATAATGTAATCTCTGTAATAAAAATAGTAAAAAAAAATGCAACATGAAGACTTCAGATAACAATCTTAGATCTTTAAGAAAAATATCATGTGCATGGTACACAATTTCCTTGTGATAATTAAATAAGTTCTTCATTATTTAATTTCTTTAAATATAATACAAAGCGATAACATTTGGTGGCAACAATCTGAATTGTGAAATAGCGCTTATCGTGAAATTGGCGCTGGATTCTCTTCTTTAAGGAGCAAATATTTTGTACAATATTTTGCCGGATAAATTCAATAATGTAATCTCTGTAATAAAAATAGTAAGCAAAAATGCAACAATGCAACATGGAGACTTCAGATAACAATCTAAGATCTTTAAGAAAAATATCATGTGCATGGTACACAATTTCCTTGTAATAATTAAATAAGTTCTTTATTATTTAAATTCTTTAAATATAATACAAAGCGATAACATTTGGTGGCAACAATCTGAATTCTGAAATAGCGCTTATCGTGAAATTGGCGCTGGATTCTCTTCTTTAAGGAGCAAATATTTTGTACGCTATTTTGCCGGATAAATTCAATAATGTAATCTCTGTAATAAAAATAGTAAAAAAAAAATGCAAAATGAACACTTCAGATAACAATCTAAGATCTTTAAGAAAAATATCATGAGCACGGTACACAATTTCCTTGTAATAATTAAATAAGTTCTTCATTATTTAATTTCTTTAAATATAATACAAAGCGATAAAATTTGGTGGCAACAATCTGAATTGTGAAATAGCGCTTATCGTTAAATTGGCGCTGGATTCTCTTCTTTAAGGAGCAAATATTTTGTACACTATTTTGCCGGATAAATTCAATAATGTAATGTCTGATATAAAAAGAGTAAAAAAAAAAAAATCCAACATGAAGACTTCAGATAACAATCTAAGATCTTTAAGAAAAATATCATGTGCATGGTACACAATTTCCTTGTAGTAATTAAATAAGTTCTTCATTATTTAATTTCTTTAAATATAATACAAAGCGATAACATTTGGTGGCAACAGTCTGAATTGTGAAATAGGGCTTATTTTGAAATTGGCGCTGGATTCTCTTCTTTAAGGAGCAAATATTTTGTACACTATTTTGCCGGATAAATTCAATAATGTAATCTCTGTAATAAAAATAGTAAAAAAAAAATGCAACATGAAGACTTCAGATAACAATCTAAGATCTTTAAGAAAAATATCATGTGCATGGTACACAATTTCCTTGTAGTAATTAAATAAGTTCTTTATTATTTAAATTCTTTAAATATAATACAAAGCGATAACATTTGGTGGCAACAATCTGAATTCTGAAATAGCGCTTATCGTGAAATTGGCGCTGGATTCACTTCTTTAAGGAGCAGATATTTTGTACACTATTTTGCAGGATAAATTCAATAATGTAATCTCTGTAATAAAAATAGTAAAAAAAAATGCAACATGAAGACTTCAGATAACAATCTAAGATCTTTAAGAAAAATATCATGTGCATGGTACACAATTTCCTTGTAATAATTAAATATGTTCTTCATTATTTAATTTCTTTAAATATAATACAAAGCGATAACATTTGGTGGCAACAGTCTGAATTGTGAAATAGGGCTTATCTTGAAATTGGCGCTGGATTCTCTTCTTTAAGGAGCAAATATTTTGTACACTATTTTGCCGGATAAATTCAATAATGTAATCTCTGTAATAAAAATAGTAAAAAAAAAATGCAACATGAAGACTTCAGATAACAATCTAAGATCTTTAAGAAAAATATCATGTGCATGGTACACAATTTCCTTGTAGTAATTAAATAAGTTCTTCATTATTTAATTTCTTTAAATATAATACAAAGCGATAACATTTGGTGGCAACAATCTGAATTGTGAAATAACACTTATCGTGAAATTGGCGCTGGATTCTCTTCTTTAAGGAGCAAATATTTTGTACACTATTTTGCCGGATAAATTCAATAATGTAATGTCTGTAATAAAAATAGTAAAAAAAAATGCAGCATGAAGACTTCAGATAACAATCTAAGATCTTTAAGAAAAATATCATGAGCATGGTACACAATTTCCTTGTAATAATTAAATAAGTTCTTCATTATTTAATTTCTTTAAATATAATACAAAGCGATAACATTTGGTGGCAACAGTCTGAATTGTGAAATAGCGCTTATCGTGAAATTGGCGCTGGATTCTCTTCTTTAAGGAGCAAATATTTTGTACACTATTTTGCCGGATAAATTCAATAATGTAATCTCTGTAATAAAAATAGTAAAAAAAAAATGCAACATGAAGACTTCAGATAACAATCTAAGATCTTTAAGAAAAATGTCATGAGCATGGTACACAATGTCGTTGTAATAATTAAATAAGTTCTTCATTATTTAATTTCTTTAAATATAATACAAAGCGATAACATTTGGTGGCAACAATCTGAATTGTGAAATAGCGCTTATCCTGAAATTGGCGCTGGATTCTCTTCTTTAGGGAGCAAATATTTTGTACACTATTTTGCCGGATAAATTCAATAATGTAATCTCTGTAATAAAAATAGTAAAAAAAAAATGCAAAATGAACACTTCAGATAACAATCTAAGATCTTTAAGAAAAATATCATGTGCATGGTACACAATTTCCTTGTAATAATTAAATAAGTTCTTCATTATTTAATTTATTTAAATATAATACAAAGCGACAACATTTGGTGGCAACAATCTGAATTGTGAAATAGCGCTTATCGTGAAATTGGCGCTGGATTCTCTTCTTTAAGGAGCAAATATTTTGTACGCTATTTTGCCGGATAAATTCAATAATGTAATCTCTGTAATAAAAATAGTAAAAAAAAATGCAACATGAAGACTTCAGATAACAATCTAAGATCTTTAAAAAAATATCATGTGCATGGTACACAATTTCCTTGTAGTAATTAAATAAGTTCTTCATTATTTAATTTCTTTAAATATAATACAAAGCGATAACATTTGGTGGCAACAATCTGAATTGTGAAATAGCGCTTATCGTGAAATTGGCGCTGGATTCTCTTCTTTAAGGAGCAAATATTTTGTACACTATTTTGCCGGATAAATTCAATAATGTAATGTCTGATATAAAAAGAGTAAAGAAAAATGCAACATGAAGACTTCAGATAACAATCTAAGATCTTTAAGAAAAATATCATGTGCATGGTACACAATTTCCTTGTAATAATTAAATAAGTTCTTCATTATTTAATTTCTTTAAATATAATACAAAGCGACAACTTTTGGTGGCAACAATCTGAATTGTGAAATAGCGCTTATCGTGAAATTGGCGCTGGATTCTCTTCTTTAAGGAGCAAATATTTTGTACACTATTTTGCCGGATAAATTCAATAATGTAATCTCTGTAATAGAAATAGTAAAAAAAAAATGCAACATGAAGACTTCAGATAACAATCTTAGATCTTTAAGAAAAATATCATGTGCATGGTACACAATTTCCTTGTGATAATTAAATAAGTTCTTCATTATTTAATTTCTTTAAATATAATACAAAGCGATAACATTTGGTGGCAACAATCTGAATTGTGAAATAGCGCTTATCGTGAAATTGGCGCTGGATTCTCTTCTTTAAGGAGCAAATATTTTGTACAATATTTTGCCGGATAAATTCAATAATGTAATCTCTGTAATAAAAATAGTAAGCAAAAATGCAAAAATGCAACATGAAGACTTCAGATAACAATCTAAGATCTTTAAGAAAAATATCATGTGCATGGTACACAATTTCCTTGTAATAATTAAATAAGTTCTTTATTATTTAAATTCTTTAAATATAATACAAAGCGATAACATTTGGTGGCAACAATCTGAATTCTGAAATAGCGCTTATCGTGAAATTGGCGCTGGATTCTCTTCTTTGAGGAGCAAATATTTTGTACGCTATTTTGCCGGATAAATTCAATAATGTAATCTCTGTAATAAAAATAGTAAAAAAAAATGCAAAATGAACACTTCAGATAACAATCTAAGATCTTTAAGAAAAATATCATGAGCATGGTACACAATTTCCTTGTAATAATTAAATAAGTTCTTCATTATTTAATTTCTTTAAATATAATACAAAGCGATAAAATTTGGTGGCAACAATCTGAATTGTGAAATAGCGCTTATCGTTAAATTGGCGCTGGATTCTCTTCTTTAAGGAGCAAATATTTTGTACACTATTTTGCCGGATAAATTCAATAATGTAATGTCTGATATAAAAAGAGTAAAAAAAAAAATGCAACATGAAGACTTCAGATAACAATCTAAGATCTTTAAGAAAAATATCATGTGCATGGTACACAATTTCCTTGTAGTAATTAAATAAGTTCTTCATTATTTAATTTCTTTAAATATAATACAAAGCGATAACATTTGGTGGCAACAGTCTGAATTGTGAAATAGGGCTTATTTTGAAATTGGCGCTGGATTCTCTTCTTTAAGGAGCAAATATTTTGTACACTATTTTGCCGGATAAATTCAATAATGTAATCTCTGTAATAAAAATAGTAAAAAAAAAATGCAACAAGAAGACTTCAGATAACAATCTAAGATCTTTAAGAAAAATATCATGTGCATGGTACACAATTTCCTTGTAGTAATTAAATAAGTTCTTTATTATTTAAATTCTTTAAATATAATACAAAGCGATAACATTTGGTGGCAACAATCTGAATTCTGAAATAGCGCTTATCGTGAAATTGGCGCTGGATTCTCTTCTTTAAGGAGCAAATATTTTGTACACTATTTTGCCGGATAAATTCAATAATGTAATCTCTGTAATAAAAATAGTAAAAAAACATGCAACATGAAGACTTCAGATAACAATCTAAGATCTTTAAGAAAAATATCATGAGCATGGTACACAATTTCGTTGTAATAATTAAATAAGTTCTTCATTATTTAATTTCTTTAAATATAATACAAAGCGATAACATTTGGTGGCAATAGTCTGATTTGTGAAATAGCGCTTATCGTGAAATTGGCGCTGGATTCACTTCTTTAAGGAGCAGATATTTTGTACACTATTTTGCAGGATAAATTCAATAATGTAATCTCTGTAATAAAAATAGTAAAAAAAAATGCAACATGAAGACTTCAGATAACAATCTAAGATCTTTAAGAAAAATATCATGTGCATGGTACACAATTTCCTTGTAATAATTAAATATGTTCTTCATTATTTAATTTCTTTAAATATAATACAAAGCGATAACATTTGGTGGCAACAGTCTGAATTGTGAAATAGGGCTTATCTTGAAATTGGCGCTGGATTCTCTTCTTTAAGGAGCAAATATTTTGTACACTATTTTGCCGGATAAATTCAATAATGTAATCTCTGTAATAAAAATAGTAAAAAAAAAATGCAACATGAAGACTTCAGATAACAATCTAAGATCTTTAAGAAAAATATCATGTGCATGGTACACAATTTCCTTGTAGTAATTAAATAAGTTCTTCATTATTTAATTTCTTTAAATATAATACAAAGCGATAACATTTCGTGGCAACAATCTGAATTGTGAAATAGCGCTTATCGTGAAATTGGCGCTGGATTCTCTTCTTTAAGGAGCAAATATTTTGTACACTATTTTGCCGGATAAATTCAATAATGTAATCTCTGTAGTAAAAATAGTAAAAAAAAAAATGCAACATGAAGACTTCAGATAACAATCTAAGATCTTTAAGAAAAATATCATGAGCATGGTACTCAATTTCGTTGTAATAATTAAATAAGTTCTTCATTATTTAATTTCTTTAAATATAATACAAAGCGATAACATTTGGTGGCAACAATCTGAATTGTGAAATAGCGCTTATCGTGAAATTGGCGCTGGACTCTCTTCTTTAAGGAGCAAATATTTTGTACACTATTTTGCCGGATAAATTCAATAATGTAATCTCTGTAATAAAAATAGTAAACAAAAATGCAACAATACAACATGGAGACTTCAGATAACAATCTAAGATCTTTAAGAAAAATATCATGTGCATGGTACACAATTTCCTTGTAATAATTAAATAAGTTCTTTATTATTTATATTCTTTAAATATAATACAAAGCGATAACATTTGGTGGCAACAATCTGAATTCAAAAATAGCGCTTATCTTGAAATTGGCGCTGGATTCTCTTCTTTAAGGAGCAAATATTTTGTATGCTATTTTGCCGGATAAATTCAATAATGTAATCTCTGTAATAAAAATAGTAAAAAAAAATGCAACATGAAGACTTCAGATAACAATCTAAGATCTTTAAAAAAATATCATGTGCATGGTACACAATTTCCTTGTAGTAATTAAATAAGTTCTTCATTATTTAATTTCTTTAAATATAATACAAAGCGATAACATTTGGTGGCAACAATCTGAATTGTGAAATAGCGCTTATCGTGAAATTGGCGCTGGATTCTCTTCTTTAATGAGCAAATATTTTGTACACTATTTTGCCGGATAAATTCAATAATGTAATGTCTGATATAAAAAGAGTAAAAAAAAAATGCAACATGAAGACTTCAGATAACAATCTAAGATCTTTAAGAAAAATATCATGTGCATGGTACACAATTTCCTTGTAATAATTAAATAAGTTCTTCATTATTTAATTTCTTTAAATATAATACAAAGCGATAAAATTTGGTGGCAACAATCTGAATTGTGAAATAGCGCTTATCGTTAAATTGGCGCTGGATTCTCTTCTTTAAGGAGCAAATATTTTGTACACTATTTTGCCGGATAAATTCAATAATGTAATGTCTGATATAAAAAGAGTAAAAAAAAAATGCAACATGAAGACTTCAGATAACAATCTAAGATCTTTAAGAAAAATATCATGTGCATGGTACACAATTTCCTTGTAATAATTAAATAAGTTCTTCATTATTTAATTTCTTTAAATATAATACAAAGCGACAACTTTTGGTGGCAACAATCTGAATTGTGAAATAGCGCTTATCGTGAAATTGGCGCTGGATTCTCTTCTTTAAGGAGGAAATATTTTGTACACTATTTTGCCGGATAAATTCAATAATGTAATGTCTGATATAAAAAGAGTAAAAAAAAATGCAACATGAAGACTTCAGATAACAATCTAAGATCTTTAAGAAAAATATCATGTGCATGGTACATAATTTCCTTGTAATAATTAAATAAGTTCTTCATTATTTAATTTCTTTAAATATAATACAAAGCGATAACATTTCGTGGCAACAATCTGAATTGTGAAATAGCGCTTATCGTGAAATTGGCGCTGGATTCTCTTCTTTAAGGAGCAAATATTTTGTACACTATTTTGCCGGATAAATTCAATAATGTAATCTCTGTAGTAAAAATAGTAAAAAAAAAATGCAACATGAAGACTTCAGATAACAATCTAAGATCTTTAAGAAAAATATCATGAGCATGGTACTCAATTTCGTTGTAATAATTAAATAAGTTCTTCATTATTTAATTTCTTTAAATATAATACAAACGATAACATTTGGTGGCAACAATCTGAATTGTGAAATAGCGCTTATCGTGAAATTGGCGCTGGACTCTCTTCTTTAAGGGGCAAATATTTTGTACGCTATTTTGCCGGATAAATTCAACAATGTAATCTCTGTAATAAAAATAGTAAAAAAAAATGCAACATGAAGACTTCAGATAACAATCTAAGATCTTTAAAAAAATATCATGTGCATGGTACACAATTTCCTTGTAGTAATTAAATAAGTTCTTCATTATTTAATTTCTTTAAATATAATACAAAGCGATAACATTTGGTGGCAACAATCTGAATTGTGAAATAGCGCTTATCGTGAAATTGGCGCTGGATTCTCTTCTTTAAGGAGCAAATATTTTGTACACTATTTTGTCGGATAAATTCAATAATGTAATCTCTGTAATAAAAGGAGTAAAAAAAAAATGCAACATGAAGACTTCAGATAACAATCTTAGATCTTTAAGAAAAATATCATGTGCATGGTACACAATTTCCTTGTGATAATTAAATAAGTTCTTCATTATTTTATTTCTTTAAATATAATACAAAGCGATAACATTTGGTGGCAACAATCTGAATTGTGAAATAGCGCTTATCGTGAAATTGGCGCTGGATTCTCTTCTTTAAGGAGCAAATATTTTGTACAATATTTTGCCGGATAAATTCAATAATGTAATCTCTGTAATAAAAATAGTAAACAAAAATGCAACAATGCAACATGGAGACTTCAGATAACAATCTAAGATCTTTAAGAAAAATATCATGTGCATGGTACACAATTTCCTTGTAGTAATTAAATAGGTTCTTTATTATTTAAATTCTTTAAATATAATACAAAGCGATAACATTTGGTGGCAACAATCTGAATTCTGAAATAGCGCTTATCGTGAAATTGGCGCTGGATTCTCTTCTTTAGGGAGCAAATATTTTGTACACTATTTTGCCGGATAAATTCAATAATGTAATCTCTGTAATAAAAATAGTAAAAAAAAATGCAACATGAAGACTTCAGATAACAATCTAAGATCTTTAAGAAAAATATCATGAGCATGGTACACAATTTCGTTGTAATAATTAAATAAGTTCTTCATTATTTAATTTCTTTAAATATAATACAAAGCGATAACATTTGGTGGCAATAGTCTGATTTGTGAAATAGCGCTTATCGTGAAATTGGCGCTGGATTCACTTCTTTAAGGAGCAGATATTTTGTACACTATTTTGCAGGATAAATTCAATAATGTAATCTCTGTAATAAAAATAGTAAAAAAAAAATGCAACATGAAGACTTCAGATAACAATCTAAGATCTTTAAGAAAAATATCATGTGCATGGTACTCAATTTCCTTGTAATAATTAAATATGTTCTTCATTATTTAATTTCTTTAAATATAATACAAAGCGATAACATTTGGTGGCAACAGTCTGAATTGTGAAATAGGGCTTATCTTGAAATTGGCGCTGGATTCTCTTCTTTAAGGAGCAAATATTTTGTACACTATTTTGCCGGATAAATTCAATAATGTAATCTCTGTAATAAAAATAGTAAAAAAAAAAATGCAACATGAAGACTTCAGATAACAATCTAAGATCTTTAAGAAAAATATCATGTACATGGTACACAATTTCCTTGTAGTAATTAAATAAGTTCTTCATTATTTAATTTCTTTAAATATAATACAAAGCGATAACATTTGGTGGCAACAATCTGAATTGTGAAATAACACTTATCGTGAAATTGGCGCTGGATTCTCTTCTTTAAGGAGCAAATATTTTGTACACTATTTTGCCGGATAAATTCAATAATGTAATGTCTGTAATAAAAATAGTAAAAAAAAATGCAGCATGTAGACTTCAGATAACAATCTAAGATCTTTAAGAAAAATATCATGAGCATGGTACACAATTTCCTTGTAATAATTAAATAAGTTCTTCATTATTTAATTTCTTTAAATATAATACAAAGCGATAACATTTGGTGGCAACAGTCTGAATTGTGAAATAGCGCTTATCGTGAAATTGGCGCTGGATTCTCTTCTTTAAGGAGCAAATATTTTGTACACTATTTTGCCGGATAAATTCAATAATGTAATCTCTGTAATAAAAATATTAAACAAAAATGCAACAATACAACATGGAGACTTCAGGTAACAATCTAAGATCTTTAAGAAAAATATCATGTGCATGGTACACAATTTCCTTGTAATAATTAAATAAGTTCTTTATTATTTATATTCTTTAAATATAATACAAAGCGATAACATTTGGTGGCAACAATCTGAATTCAAAAATAGCGCTTATCTTGAAATTGGCGCTGGATTCTCTTCTTTAAGGAGCAAATATTTTGTACGCTATTTTGCCGGATAAATTCAATAATGTAATCTCTGTAATAAAAATAGTAAAAAAAAATGCAACATGAAGACTTCAGATAACAATCTAAGATCTTTAAAAAAATATCATGTGCATGGTACACAATTTCCTTGTAGTAATTAAATAAGTTCTTCATTATTTAATTTCTTTAAATATAATACAAAGCGATAACATTTGGTGGCAACAATCTGAATTGTGAAATAGCGCTTATCGTGAAATTGGCGCTGGATTCTCTTCTTTAAGGAGCAAATATTTTGTACACTATTTTGCCGGATAAATTCAATAATGTAATGTCTGATATAAAAAGAGTAAAAAAAAAAATGCAACATGAAGACTTCAGATAACAATCTAAGATCTTTAAGAAAAATATCATGTGCATGGTACACAATTTCCTTGTAATAATTAAATAAGTTCTTCATTATTTAATTTCTTTAAATATAATACAAAGCGCTAAAATTTGGTGGCAACAATCTGAATTGTGAAATAGCGCTTATCGTTAAATTGGCGCTGGATTCTCTTCTTTAAGGAGCAAATATTTTGTACACTATTTTGCCGGATAAATTCAATAATATAATGTCTGATATAAAAAGAGTAAAAAAAAATGCAACATGAAGACTTCAGATAACAATCTAAGATCTTTAAGAAAAATATCATGTGCATGGTACACAATTTCCTTGTAATAATTAAATAAGTTCTTTATTATTTAAATTCTTTAAATATAATACAAAGCGATAACATTTGGTGGCAATAGTCTGATTTGTGAAATAGCGCTTATCGTGAAATTGGCGCTGGATTCACTTCTTTAAGGAGCAGATATTTTGTACACTATTTTGCAGGATAAATTCAATAATGTAATCTCTGTAATAAAAATAGTAAAAAAAAAATGCAACATGAAGACTTCAGATAACAATCTAAGATCTTTAAGAAAAATATCATGTGCATGGTACTCAATTTCCTTGTAATAATTAAATATGTTCTTCATTATTTAATTTCTTTAAATATAATACAAAGCGATAACATTTGGTGGCAACAGTCTGAATTGTGAAATAGGGCTTATCTTGAAATTGGCGCTGGATTCTCTTCTTTAAGGAGCAAATATTTTGTACACTATTTTGCCGGATAAATTCAATAATGTAATCTCTGTAATAAAAATAGTTAAAAAAAAAATGCAACATGAAGACTTCAGATAACAATCTAAGATCTTTAAGAAAAATATCATGTACATGGTACACAATTTCCTTGTAGTAATTAAATAAGTTCTTCATTATTTAATTTCTTTAAATATAATACAAAGCGATAACATTTGGTGGCAACAATCTGAATTGTGAAATAACACTTATCGTGAAATTGGCGCTGGATTCTCTTCTTTAAGGAGCAAATATTTTGTACACTATTTTGCCGGATAAATTCAATAATGTAATGTCTGTAATAAAAATAGTAAAAAAAAATGCAGCATGTAGACTTCAGATAACAATCTAAGATCTTTAAGAAAAATATCATGAGCATGGTACACAATTTCCTTGTAATAATTAAATAAGTTCTTCATTATTTAATTTCTTTAAATATAATACAAAGCGATAACATTTGGTGGCAACAGTCTGAATTGTGAAATAGCGCTTATCGTGAAATTGGCGCTGGATTCTCTTCTTTAAGGAGCAGATATTTTGTACACTATTTTGCAGGATAAATTCAATAATGTAATCTCTGTAATAAAAATAGTAAAAAAAAAATGCAACATGAAGACTTCAGATAACAATCTAAGATCTTTAAGAAAAATATCATGTGCATGGTACTCAATTTCCTTGTAATAATTAAATATGTTCTTCATTATTTAATTTCTTTAAATATAATACAAAGCGATAACATTTGGTGGCAACAGTCTGAATTGTGAAATAGGGCTTATCTTGAAATTGGCGCTGGATTCTCTTCTTTAAGGAGCAAATATTTTGTACACTATTTTGCCGGATAAATTCAATAATGTAATCTCTGTAATAAAAATAGTAAAAAAAAAAATGCAACATGAAGACTTCAGATAACAATCTAAGATCTTTAAGAAAAATATCATGTACATGGTACACAATTTCCTTGTAGTAATTAAATAAGTTCTTCATTATTTAATTTCTTTAAATATAATACAAAGCGATAACATTTGGTGGCAACAATCTGAATTGTGAAATAACACTTATCGTGAAATTGGCGCTGGATTCTCTTCTTTAAGGAGCAAATATTTTGTACACTATTTTGCCGGATAAATTCAATAATGTAATGTCTGTAATAAAAATAGTAAAAAAAAATGCAGCATGTAGACTTCAGATAACAATCTAAGATCTTTAAGAAAAATATCATGAGCATGGTACACAATTTTCTTGTAATAATTAAATAAGTTCTTCATTATTTAATTTCTTTAAATATAATACAAAGCGATAACATTTGGTGGCAACAGTCTGAATTGTGAAATAGCGCTTATCGTGAAATTGGCGCTGGATTCTCTTCTTTAAGGAGCAAATATTTTGTACACTATTTTGCCGGATAAATTCAATAATGTAATCTCTGTAATAAAAATATTAAACAAAAATGCAACAATACAACATGGAGACTTCAGATAACAATCTAAGATCTTTAAGAAAAATATCATGTGCATGGTACACAATTTCCTTGTAATAATTAAATAAGTTCTTTATTATTTATATTCTTTAAATATAATACAAAGCGATAACATTTGGTGGCAACAATCTGAATTCAAAAATAGCGCTTATCTTGAAATTGGCGCTGGATTCTCTTCTTTAAGGAGCAAATATTTTGTACGCTATTTTGCCGGATAAATTCAATAATGTAATCTCTGTAATAAAAATAGTAAAAAAAAATGCAACATGAAGACTTCAGATAACAATCTAAGATCTTTAAAAAAATATCATGTGCATGGTACACAATTTCCTTGTAGTAATTAAATAAGTTCTTCATTATTTAATTTCTTTAAATATAATACAAAGCGATAACATTTGGTGGCAACAATCTGAATTGTGAAATAGCGCTTATCGTGAAATTGGCGCTGGATTCTCTTCTTTAAGGAGCAAATATTTTGTACACTATTTTGCCGGATAAATTCAATAATGTAATGTCTGATATAAAAAGAGTAAAAAAAAAATGCAACATGAAGACTTCAGATAACAATCTAAGATCTTTAAGAAAAATATCATGTGCATGGTACACAATTTCCTTGTAATAATTAAATAAGTTCTTCATTATTTAATTTCTTTAAATATAATACAAAGCGCTAAAATTTGGTGGCAACAATCTGAATTGTGAAATAGCGCTTATCGTTAAATTGGCGCTGGATTCTCTTCTTTAAGGAGCAAATATTTTGTACACTATTTTGCCGGATAAATTCAATAATATAATGTCTGATATAAAAAGAGTAAAAAAAAAATGCAACATGAAGACTTCAGATAACAATCTAAGATCTTTAAGAAAAATATCATGTGCATGGTACACAATTTCCTTGTAATAATTAAATAAGTTCTTTATTATTTAAATTCTTTAAATATAATACAAAGCGATAACATTTGGTGGCAACAATCTGATTTCTGAAATAGCGCTTATCGTGAAATTGGCGCTGGATTCTCTTCTTTAAGGAGCAAATATTTTGTACGCTATTTTGCCGGATAAATTCAATAATGTAATCTCTGTAATAAAAATAGTAAAAGAAAAATGCAAAATGAACACTTCAGATAACAATCTAAGATCTTTAAGAAAAATATGATGAGTATGGTACACAATTTCCTTGTAATAATTAAATAAGTTCTTCATTATTTAATTTCTTTAAATATAATACAAAGCGATAACATTTGGTGGCAACAGTCTGAATTGTGAAATAGCGCTTATCGTTAAATTGGCGCTGGATTCTCTTCTTTAAGGAGCAAATATTTTGTACACTATTTTGCCGGATAAATTCAATAATGTAATGTCTGATATAAAAAGAGTAAAAAAAAAATGCAACATGAAGACTTCAGATAACAATCTAAGATCTTTAAGAAAAATATCATGAGCATGGTACACAATTTCCTTGTAGTAATTAAATAAGTTCTTCATTATTTAATTTCTTTAAATATAATACAAAGCGATAACATTTGGTGGCAACAATCTGAATTGTGAAATAACGCTTATCGTGAAATTGGCGCTGGATTCTCTCCTTTAAGGAGCAAATATTTTGTACACTATTTTGCCGGATAAATTCAATAATGTAATGTCTGTAATAAAAATAGTAAAAAAAAAATGCAACATGAAGACTTCAGATAACAATCTAAGATCTTTAAGAAAAATATCATGAGCATGGTACACAATTTCCTTGTAATAATTAAATAAGTTCTTCATTATTTAATTTCTTTAAATATAATACAAAGCGATAACATTTGGTGGCAACTGTCTGAATTGTGAAATAGCGCTTATCGTGAAATTGGCGCTGGATTCTCTTCTTTAAGGAGCAAATATTTTGTACAATATTTTGCCGGATAAATTCAATAATGTAATCTCTGTAATAAAAATAGTAAAAAAAAATGCAACATGAAGACTTCAGATAACAATCTAAGATCTTTAAGAAAAATATCATGAGCATGGTACACAATTTCCTTGTAATAATTAAATAAGTTCTTCATTATTTAATTTCTTTAAATATAATACAAAGCGATAACATTTGGTGGCAACTGTCTGAATTGTGAAATAGCGCTTATCGTGAAATTGGCGCTGGATTCTCTTCTTTAAGGAGCAAATATTTTGTACACTATTTTGCCGGATAAATTCAATAATGTAATCTCTGTAATAAAAATAGTAAAAAAAAATGCAACATGAAGACTTCAGATAACAATCTAAGATCTTTAAGAAAAATATCATGAGCATGGTACACAATTTCGTTGTAATAATTGAATAAGTTCTTCATTATTTAATTTCTTTAAATATAATACAAAGCGATAACATTTGGTGGCAATAGTCTGATTTGTGAAATAGCGCTTATCGTGAAATTGGCGCTGGATTCACTTCTTTAAATAGCAGATATTTTGTACACTATTTTGCAGGATAAATTCAATAATGTAATCTCTGTAATAAAAATAGTAAAAAAAAATGCAACATGAAGACTTCAGATAACAATCTAAGATCTTTAAGAAAAATATCATGTGCATGGTACACAATTTCCTTGTAATAATTAAATATGTTCTTCATTATTTAATTTCTTTAAATATAATACAAAGCGATAACATTTGGTGGCAACAGTCTGAATTGTGAAATAACACTTATCGTGAAATTGGCGCTGGATTCTCTTCTTTAAGGAGCAAATATTTTGTACACTATTTTGCCGGATAAATTCAATAATGTAATGTCTGTAATAAAAATAGTAAAAAAAAATGCAGCATGAAGACTTCAGATAACAATCTAAGATCTTTAAGAAAAATATCATGAGCATGGTACACAATGTCGTTGTAATAATTAAATAAGTTCTTCATTATTTAATTTCTTTAAATATAATACAAAGCGATAACATTTGGTGGCAACAATCTGAATTGTGAAATAGCGCTTATCCTGAAATTGGCGCTGGATTCTCTTCTTTAGGGAGCAAATATTTTGTACACTATTTTGCCGGATAAATTCAATAATGTAATCTCTGTAATAAAAATAGTAAAAAAAAATGCAAAATGAACACTTCAGATAACAATCTAAGATCTTTAAGAAAAATATCATGTGCATGGTACACAATTTCCTTGTGATAATTAAATAAGTTCTTCATTATTTAATTTCTTTAAATATAATACAAAGCGATAACATTTGGTGGCAACAATCTGAATTGTGAAATAGCGCTTATCGTGAAATTGGCGCTGGATTCTCTTCTTTAAGGAGCAAATATTTTGTACACTATTTTGCCGGATAAATTCAATAATGTAATCTCTGTAATAAAAATAGTAAAAAAAAATGCAACATGAAGACTTCAGATAACAATCTAAGATCTTTAAGAAAAATATCATGAGCATGGTACACAATGTCGTTGTAATAATTAAATAAGTTCTTCATTATTTAATTTCTTTAAATATAATACAAAGCGATAACATTTGGTGGCAACAATCTGAATTGTGAAATAGCGCTTATCCTGAAATTGGCGCTGGATTCTCTTCTTTAGGGAGCAAATATTTTGTACGCTATTTTGCCGGATAAATTCAATAATGTAATCTCTGTAATAAAAATAGTAAAAAAAAATGCAAAATGAACACTTCAGATAACAATCTAAGATCTTTAAGAAAAATATCATGAGCATGGTACACAATTTCCTTGTAATAATTAAATAAGTTCTTCATTATTTAATTTCTTTAAATATAATACAAAGCGATAAAATTTGGTGGCAACAATCTGAATTGTGAAATAGCGCTTATCGTTAAATTGGCGCTGGATTCTCTTCTTTAAGGAGCAAATATTTTGTACACTATTTTGCCGGATAAATTCAATAATGTAATGTCTGATATAAAAAGAGTAAAAAAAAAAATGCAACATGAAGACTTCAGATAACAATCTAAGATCTTTAAGAAAAATATCATGTGCATGGTACACAATTTCCTTGTAGTAATTAAATAAGTTCTTCATTATTTAATTTCTTTAAATATAATACAAAGCGATAACATTTGGTGGCAACAATCTGAATTGTGAAATAACGCTTATCGTGAAATTGGCGCTGGATTCTCTCCTTTAAGGAGCAAATATTTTGTACACTCTTTTGCCGGATAAATTCAATAATGTAATGTCTGTAATAAAAATAGTAAAAAAAAATGCAACATGAAGACTTCAGATAACAATCTAAGATCTTTAAGAAAAATATCATGAGAATGGTACACAATTTCCTTGTAATAATTAAATAAGTTCTTCATTATTTAATTTCTTTAAATATAATACAAAGCGATAACATTTGGTGGCAACTGTCTGAATTGTGAAATAGCGCTTATCGTGAAATTGGCGCTGGATTCTCTTCTTTAAGGAGCAAATATTTTGTACACTATTTTGTCGGATAAATTCAATAATGTAATCTCTGTAATAAAAATAGTAAAAAAAAATGCAACATGAAGACTTCAGATAACAATCTAAGATCTTTAAGAAAAATATCATGAGCATGGTACACAATTTCCTTGTAATAATTAAATAAGTTCTTCATTATTTAATTTCTTTAAATATAATACAAAGCGATAACATTTGGTGGCAACTGTCTGAATTGTGAAATAGCGCTTATCGTGAAATTGGCGCTGGATTCTCTTCTTTAAGGAGCAAATATTTTGTACACTATTTTGCCGGATAAATTCAATAATGTAATCTCTGTAATAAAAATAGTAAAAAAAAATGCAACATGAAGACTTCAGATAACAATCTAAGATCTTTAAGAAAAATATCATGAGCATGGTACACAATTTCGTTGTAATAATTGAATAAGTTCTTCATTATTTAATTTCTTTAAATATAATACAAAGCGATAACATTTGGTGGCAATAGTCTGATTTGTGAAATAGCGCTTATCGTGAAATTGGCGCTGGATTCACTTCTTTAAGGAGCAGATATTTTGTACACTATTTTGCAGGATAAATTCAATAATGTAATCTCTGTAATAAAAATAGTAAAAAAAAAATGCAACATGAAGACTTAAAAATATCATGTGCATGGTACACAATTTCCTTGTAATAATTAAATATGTTCTTCATTATTTAATTTCTTTAAATATAATACAAAGCGATAACATTTGGTGGCAACAATCTGAATTGTGAAATAACACTTATCGTGAAATTGGCGCTGGATTCTCTTCTTTAAGGAGCAAATATTTTGTACACTATTTTGCCGGATAAATTCAATAATGTAATGTCTGTAATAAAAATAGTAAAAAAAAATGCAGCATGAAGACTTCAGATAACAATCTAAGATCTTTAAGAAAAATATCATGAGCATGGTACACAATGTCGTTGTAATAATTAAATAACTTCTTCATTATTTAATTTCTTTAAATATAATACAAAGCGATAACATTTGGTGGCAACAATCTGAATTGTGAAATAGCGCTTATCGTGAAATTGGCGCTGGATTCTCTTCTTTAAGGAGCAAATATTTTGTACACTATTTTGCCGGATAAATTCAATAATGTAATCTCTGTAATAAAAATAGTAAACAAAAATGCAACAGTGCAACATGGAGACTTCAGATAACAATCTAAGATCTTTAAGAAAAATATCATGTGCATGGTACACAATTTCCTTCTAATAATTAAATAAGTTCTTTATTATTTAAATTCTTTAAATATAATACAAAGCGATAACATTTGGTGGCAACAATCTGAATTCTGAAATAGCGCTTATCGTGAAATTGGCGCTGGATTCTCTTCTTCAAGGAGCGAATATTTTGTACGTTATTTTGCCGGATAAATTCAATAATGTAATCTCTGTAATAAAAATAGTAAAAAAAAATGCAGCATGAAGACTTCAGATAACAATCTAAGATCTTTAAGAAAAATATCATGTGCATGGTACACAATTTCCTTGTAATAATTAAATAAGTTCTTTATTATTTAAATTCTTTAAATATAATACAAAGCGATAACATTTGGTGGCAACAATCTGAATTCTGAAATAGCGCTTATCGTGAAATTGGCGCTGGATTCTCTTCTTTAAGGAGCAAATATTTTGTACACTATTTTGTCGGATAAATTCAATAATGTAATCTCTGTAATAAAAATAGTAAAAAAAAATGCAACATGAAGACTTCAGATAACAATCTAAGATCTTTAAAAAAATATCATGTGCATGGTACACAATTTCCTTGTAGTAATTAAATAAGTTCTTCATTATTTAATTTCTTTAAATATAATACAAAGCGATAACATTTGGTGGCAACAATCTGAATTGTGAAATAGCGCTTATCGTGAAATTGGCGCTGGATTCTCTTCTTTAAGGAGCAAATATTTTGTACACTATTTTGCCGGATAAATTCAATAATGTAATCTCTGTAATAAAAATAGTAAAAAAAAATGCAACATGAAGACTTCAGATAACAATCTAAGATCTTTAAGAAAAATATCATGAGCATGGTACACAATTTCGTTGTAATAATTGAATAAGTTCTTCATTATTTAATTTCTTTAAATATAATACAAAGCGATAACATTTGGTGGCAATAGTCTGATTTGTGAAATAGCGCTTATCGTGAAATTGGCGCTGGATTCACTTCTTTAAGGAGCAGATATTTTGTACACTATTTTGCAGGATAAATTCAATAATGTAATCTCTGTAATAAAAATAGTAAAAAAAAAAATGCAACATGAAGACTTCAGATAACAATCTAAGATCTTTAAGAAAAATATCATGTGCATGGTACACAATTTCCTTGTAATAATTAAATATGTTCTTCATTATTTAATTTCTTTAAATATAATACAAAGCGATAACATTTGGTGGCAACAATCTGAATTGTGAAATAACACTTATCGTGAAATTGGCGCTGGATTCTCTTCTTTAAGGAGCAAATATTTTGTACACTATTTTGCCGGATAAATTCAATAATGTAATGTCTGTAATAAAAATAGTAAAAAAAAATGCAGCATGAAGACTTCAGATAACAATCTAAGATCTTTAAGAAAAATATCATGAGCATGGTACACAATGTCGTTGTAATAATTAAATAACTTCTTCATTATTTAATTTCTTTAAATATAATACAAAGCGATAACATTTGGTGGCAACAATCTGAATTGTGAAATAGCGCTTATCGTGAAATTGGCGCTGGATTCTCTTCTTTAAGGAGCAAATATTTTGTACACTATTTTGCCGGATAAATTCAATAATGTAATCTCTGTAATAAAAATAGTAAACAAAAATGCAACAATGCAACATGGAGACTTCAGATAACAATCTAAGATCTTTAAGAAAAATATCATGTGCATGGTACACAATTTCCTTGTAATAATTAAATAAGTTCTTTATTATTTAAATTCTTTAAATATAATACAAAGCGATAACATTTGGTGGCAACAATCTGAATTCTGAAATAGCGCTTATCGTGAAATTGGCGCTGGATTCTCTTCTTTAAGGAGCGAATATTTTGTACGCTATTTTGCCGGATAAATTCAATAATGTAATCTCTGTAATAAAAATAGTAAAAAAAAATGCAACATGAAGACTTCAGATAACAATCTAAGATCTTTAAGAAAAATATCATGTGCATGGTACACAATTTCCTTGTAATAATTAAATAAGTTCTTTATTATTTAAATTCTTTAAATATAATACAAAGCGATAACATTTGGTGGCAACAATCTGAATTCTGAAATAGCGCTTATCGTGAAATTGGCGCTGGATTCTCTTCTTTAAGGAGCAAATATTTTGTACACTATTTTGTCGGATAAATTCAATAATGTAATCTCTGTAATAAAAATAGTAAAAAAAATGCAACATGAAGACTTCAGATAACAATCTAAGATCTTTAAAAAAATATCATGTGCATGGTACACAATTTCCTTGTAGTAATTAAATAAGTTCTTCATTATTTAATTTCTTTAAATATAATACAAAGCGATAACATTTGGTGGCAACAATCTGAATTGTGAAATAGCGCTTATCGTGAAATTGGCGCTGGATTCTCTTCTTTAAGGAGCAAATATTTTGTACACTATTTTGCCGGATAAATTCAATAATGTAATCTCTGTAATAAAAATAGTAAAAAAAATGCGACATGAAGACTTCAGATAACAATCTAAGATCTTTAAGAAAAATATCATGAGCATGGTACACAATTTCGTTGTAATAATTGAATAAGTTCTTCATTATTTAATTTCTTTAAATATAATACAAAGCGATAACATTTGGTGGCAATAGTCTGATTTGTGAAATAGCGCTTATCGTGAAATTGGCGCTGGATTCACTTCTTTAAGGAGCAGATATTTTGTACACTATTTTGCAGGATAAATTCAATAATGTAATCTCTGTAATAAAAATAGTAAAAAAAAAATGCAACATGAAGACTTCAGATAACAATCTAAGATCTTTAAGAAAAATATCATGTGCATGGTACACAATTTCCTTGTAATAATTAAATATGTTCTTCATTATTTAATTTCTTTAAATATAATACAAAGCGATAACATTTGGTGGCAACAATCTGAATTGTGAAATAACACTTATCGTGAAATTGGCGCTGGATTCTCTTCTTTAAGGAGCAAATATTTTGTACACTATTTTGCCGGATAAATTCAATAATGTAATGTCTGTAATAAAAATAGTAAAAAAAAATGCAGCATGAAGACTTCAGATAACAATCTAAGATCTTTAAGAAAAATATCATGAGCATGGTACACAATGTCGTTGTAATAATTAAATAACTTCTTCATTATTTAATTTCTTTAAATATAATACAAAGCGATAACATTTGGTGGCAACAATCTGAATTGTGAAATAGCGCTTATCGTGAAATTGGCGCTGGATTCTCTTCTTTAAGGAGCAAATATTTTGTACACTATTTTGCCGGATAAATTCAATAATGTAATCTCTGTAATAAAAATAGTAAACAAAAATGCAACAATGCAACATGGAGACTTCAGATAACAATCTAAGATCTTTAAGAAAAATATCATGTGCATGGTACACAATTTCCTTGTAATAATTAAATAAGTTCTTTATTATTTAAATTCTTTAAATATAATACAAAGCGATAACATTTGGTGGCAACAATCTGAATTCTGAAATAGCGCTTATCGTGAAATTGGCGCTGGATTCTCTTCTTTAAGGAGCGAATATTTTGTACGCTATTTTGCCGGATAAATTCAATAATGTAATCTCTGTAATAAAAATAGTAAAAAAAATGCAACATGAAGACTTCAGATAACAATCTAAGATCTTTAAGAAAAATATCATGTGCATGGTACACAATTTCCTTGTAATAATTAAATAAGTTCTTTATTATTTAAATTCTTTAAATATAATACAAAGCGATAACATTTGGTGGCAACAATCTGAATTCTGAAATAGCGCTTATCGTGAAATTGGCGCTGGATTCTCTTCTTTAAGGAGCAAATATTTTGTACACTATTTTGTCGGATAAATTCAATAATGTAATCTCTGTAATAAAAATAGTAAAAAAAAATGCAACATGAAGACTTCAGATAACAATCTAAGATCTTTAAAAAAATATCATGTGCATGGTACACAATTTCCTTGTAGTAATTAAATAAGTTCTTCATTATTTAATTTCTTTAAATATAATACAAAGCGATAACATTTGGTGGCAACAATCTGAATTGTGAAATAGCGCTTATCGTGAAATTGGCGCTGGATTCTCTTCTTTAAGGAGCAAATATTTTGTACACTATTTTGCCGGATAAATTCAATAATGTAATCTCTGTAATAAAAATAGTAAAAAAAATGCAACATGAAGACTTCAGATAACAATCTAAGATCTTTAAGAAAAATATCATGAGCATGGTACACGATTTCGTTGTAATAATTGAATAAGTTCTTCATTATTTAATTTCTTTAAATATAATACAAAGCGATAACATTTGGTGGCAATAGTCTGATTTGTGAAATAGCGCTTATCGTGAAATTGGCGCTGGATTCACTTCTTTAAGGAGCAGATATTTTGTACACTATTTTGCAGGATAAATTCAATAATGTAATCTCTGTAATAAAAATAGTAAAAAAAAAATGCAGCATGAAGACTTCAGATAACAATCTAAGATCTTTAAGAAAAATATCATGAGCATGGTACACAATGTCGTTGTAATAATTAAATAACTTCTTCATTATTTAATTTCTTTAAATATAATACAAAGCGATAACATTTGGTGGCAACAATCTGAATTGTGAAATAGCGCTTATCGTGAAATTGGCGCTGGATTCTCTTCTTTAAGGAGCAAATATTTTGTACACTATTTTGCCGGATAAATTCAATAATGTAATCTCTGTAATAAAAATAGTAAACAAAAATGCAACAATGCAACATGGAGACTTCAGATAACAATCTAAGATCTTTAAGAAAAATATCATGTGCATGGTACACAATTTCCTTGTAATAATTAAATAAGTTCTTTATTATTTAAATTCTTTAAATATAATACAAAGCGATAACATTTGGTGGCAACAATCTGAATTCTGAAATAGCGCTTATCGTGAAATTGGCGCTGGATTCTCTTCTTTAAGGAGCGAATATTTTGTACGCTATTTTGCCGGGTAAATTCAATAATGTAATCTCTGTAATAAAAATAGTAAAAAAAAATGCAACATGAAGACTTCAGATAACAATCTAAGATCTTTAAGAAAAATATCATGTGCATGGTACACAATTTCCTTGTAATAATTAAATAAGTTCTTTATTATTTAAATTCTTTAAATATAATACAAAGCGATAACATTTGGTGGCAACAATCTGAATTCTGAAATAGCGCTTATCGTGAAATTGGCGCTGGATTCTCTTCTTTAAGGAGCAAATATTTTGTACACTATTTTGTCGGATAAATTCAATAATGTAATCTCTGTAATAAAAAGAGTAAAAAAAAATGCAACATGAAGACTTCAGATAACAATCTTAGATCTTTAAGAAAAATATCATGTGCATGGTACACAATTTCCTTGTGATAATTAAATAAGTTCTTCATTATTTAATTTCTTTAAATATAATACAAAGCGATAACATTTGGTGGCAACAATCTGAATTGTGAAATAACACTTATCGTGAAATTGGCGCTGGATTCTCTTCTTTAAGGAGCAAATATTTTGTACACTATTTTGCCGGATAAATTCAATAATGTAATGTCTGTAATAAAACTAGTAAAAAAAAATGCAGCATGAAGACTTCAGATAACAATCTAAGATCTTTAAGAAAAATATCATGAGCATGGTACACAATGTCGTTGTAATAATTAAATAACTTCTTCATTATTTAATTTCTTTAAATATAATACAAAGCGATAACATTTGGTGGCAACAATCTGAATTGTGAAATAGCGCTTATCGTGAAATTGGCGCTGGATTCTCTTCTTTAAGGAGCAAATATTTTGTACACTATTTTGCCGGATAAATTCAATAATGTAATCTCTGTAATAAAAATAGTAAACAAAAATGCAACAATGCAACATGGAGACTTCAGATAACAATCTAAGATCTTTAAGAAAAATATCATGTGCATGGTACACAATTTCCTTGTAATAATTAAATAAGTTCTTTATTATTTAAATTCTTTAAATATAATAAAAAGCGATAACATTTGGTGGCAACAATCTGAATTCTGAAATAGCGCTTATCGTGATATTGGCGCTGGATTCTCTTCTTTAAGGAGCGAATATTTTGTACGCTATTTTGCCGGATAAATTCAATAATGTAATCTCTGTAATAAAAATAGTAAAAAAAAATGCAACATGAAGACTTCAGATAACAATCTAAGATCTTTAAGAAAAATATCATGTGCATGGTACACAATTTCCTTGTAATAATTAAATAAGTTCTTTATTATTTAAATTCTTTAAATATAATACAAAGCGATAACATTTGGTGGCAACAATCTGAATTATGAAATAGCGCTTATCGTGAAATTGGCGCTGGATTCTCTTCTTTAAGGAGCAAATATTTTGTACACTATTTTGTCGGATAAATTCAATAATGTAATCTCTGTAATAAAAATAGTAAAAAAAAATGCAACATGAAGACTTCAGATAACAATCTAAGATCTTTAAAAAAATATCATGTGCATGGTACACAATTTCCTTGTAGTAATTAAATAAGTTCTTCATTATTTAATTTCTTTAAATATAATACAAAGCGATAACATTTGGTGGCAACAATCTGAATTGTGAAATAGCGCTTATCGTGAAATTGGCGCTGGATTCTCTTCTTTAAGGAGCAAATATTTTGTACACTATTTTGCCGGATAAATTCAATAATGTAATCTCTGTAATAAAAATAGTAAACAAAAATGCAACAATGCAACATGGAGACGTCAGATAACAATCTAAGATCTTTAAGAAAAATATCATGTGCATGGTACACAATTTCCTTGTAATAATTAAATAAGTTCTTTATTATTTAAATTCTTTAAATATAATACAAAGCGATAACATTTGGTGGCAACAATCTGAATTCTGAAATAGCGCTTATCGTGAAATTGGCGCTGGATTCTCTTCTTTAAGGAGCGAATATTTTGTACGCTATTTTGCCGGATAAATTCAATAATGTAATCTCTGTAATAAAAATAGTAAAAAAAAATGCAACATGAAGACTTCAGATAACAATCTAAGATCTTTAAAAAAATATCATGTGCATGGTACACAATTTCCTTGTAGTAATTAAATAAGTTCTTCTTTATTTAATTTCTTTAAATATAATACAAAGCGATAACATTTGGTGGCAACAATCTGAATTGTGAAATAGCGCTTATCGTGAAATTGGCGCTGGATTCTTTTCTTTAAGGGGCAAATATTTTGTACACTATTTTGTCGGATAAATTCAATAATGTAATCTCTGTAATAAAAAGAGTAAAAAAAAAATGCAACATGAAGACTTCAGATAACAATCTTAGATCTTTAAGAAAAATATCATGTGCATGGTACACAATTTCCTTGTGATAATTAAATAAGTTCTTCATTATTTTATTTCTTTAAATATAATACAAAGCGATAACATTTGGTGGCAACAATCTGAATTGTGAAATAGCGCTTATCGTGAAATTGGCGCTGGATTCTCTTCTTTAAGGAGCAAATATTTTGTACAATATTTTGCCGGATAAATTCAATAATGTAATCTCTGTAATAAAAATAGTAAACAAAAATGCAACAATGCAACATGGAGACTTCAGATAACAATCTAAGATCTTTAAGAAAAATATCATGTGCATGGTACACAATTTCCTTGTAGTAATTAAATAAGTTCTTTATTATTTAAATTCTTTAAATATAATACAAAGCGATAACATTTGGTGGCAACAATCTGAATTCTGAAATAGCGCTTATCGTGAAATTGGCGCTGGATTCTCTTCTTTAAGGAGCAAATATTTTGTACACTATTTTGCCGGATAAATTCAATAATGTAATCTCTGTAATAAAAATAGTAAAAAAAAATGCAACATGAAGACTTCAGATAACAATCTAAGATCTTTAAGAAAAATATCATGAGCATGGTACACAATTTCGTTGTAATAATTAAATAAGTTCTTCATTATTTAATTTCTTTAAATATAATACAAAGCGATAACATTTGGTGGCAATAGTCTGATTTGTGAAATAGCGCTTATCGTGAAATTGGCGCTGGATTCACTTCTTTAAGGAGCAGATATTTTGTACACTATTTTGCAGGATAAATTCAATAATGTAATCTCTGTAATAAAAATAGTAAAAAAAAAATGCAACATGAAGACTTCAGATAACAATCTAAGATCTTTAAGAAAAATATCATGTGCATGGTACACAATTTCCTTGTAATAATTAAATATGTTCTTCATTATTTAATTTCTTTAAATATAATACAAAGCGATAACATTTGGTGGCAACAGTCTGAATTGTGAAATAGGGCTTATCTTGAAATTGGCGCTGGATTCTCTTCTTTAAGGAGCAAATATTTTGTACACTATTTTGCCGGATAAATTCAATAATGTAATCTCTGTAATAAAAATAGTAAAAAAAAATGCAACATGAAGACTTCAGATAACAATCTAAGATCTTTAAGAAAAATATCATGTGCATGGTACACAATTTTCTTGTAGTAATTAAATAAGTTCTTCATTATTTAATTTCTTTAAATATAATACAAAGCGATAACATTTCGTGGCAACAATCTGAATTGTGAAATAGCGCTTATCGTGAAATTGGCGCTGGATTCTCTTCTTTAAGGAGCAAATATTTTGTACACTATTTTGCCGGATAAATTCAATAATGTAATCTCTGTAGTAAAAATAGTAAAAAAAAATGCAACATGAAGACTTCAGATAACAATCTAAGATCTTTAAGAAAAATATCATGAGCATGGTACTCAATTTCGTTGTAATAATTAAATAAGTTCTTCATTATTTAATTTCTTTAAATATAATACAAAGCGATAACATTTGGTGGCAACAATCTGAATTGTGAAATAGCGCTTATCGTGAAATTGGCGCTGGACTCTCTTCTTTAAGGAGCAAATATTTTGTACGCTATTTTGCCGGATAAATTCAATAATGTAATCTCTGTAATAAAAATAATTAAAAAAAAATGCAACATGAAGACTTCAGATAACAATCTAAGATCTTTAAAAAAATATCATGTGCATGGTACACAATTTCCTTGTAGTAATTAAATAAGTTCTTCATTATTTAATTTCTTTAAATATAATACAAAGCGATAACATTTGGTGGCAACAATCTGAATTGTGAAATAGCGCTTATCGTGAAATTGGCGCTGGATTCTCTTCTTTAAGGAGCAAATATTTTGTACACTATTTTGTCGGATAAATTCAATAATGTAATCTCTGTAATAAAAAGAGTAAAAAAAAAAATGCAACATGAAGACTTCAGATAACAATCTTAGATCTTTAAGAAAAATATCATGTGCATGGTACACAATTTCCTTGTGATAATTAAATAAGTTCTTCATTATTTTATTTCTTTAAATATAATACAAAGCGATAACATTTGGTGGCAACAATCTGAATTGTGAAATAGCGCTTATCGTGAAATTGGCGCTGGATTCTCTTCTTTAAGGAGCAAATATTTTGTACAATATTTTGCCGGATAAATTCAATAATGTAATCTCTGTAATAAAAATAGTAAACAAAAAATGCAACAATGCAACATGGAGACTTCAGATAACAATCTAAGATCTTTAAGAAAAATATCATGTGCATGGTACACAATTTCCTTGTAGTAATTAAATAAGTTCTTTATTATTTAAATTCTTTAAATATAATACAAAGCGATAACATTTGGTGGCAACAATCTGAATTCTGAAATAGCGCTTATCGTGAAATTGGCGCTGGATTCTCTTCTTTAAGGAGCAAATATTTTGTACACTATTTTGCCGGATAAATTCAATAATGTAATCTCTGTAATAAAAATAGTAAAAAAAAAATGCAACATGAAGACTTCAGATAACAATCTAAGATCTTTAAGAAAAATATCATGTGCATGGTACACAATTTCCTTGTTATAATTAAATATGTTCTTCATTATTTAATTTCTTTAAATATAATACAAAGCGATAACATTTGGTGGCAACAGTCTGAATTGTGAAATAGGGCTTATCTTGAAATTGGCGCTGGATTCTCTTCTTTAAGGAGCAAATATTTTGTACACTATTTTGCCGGATAAATTCAATAATGTAATCTCTGTAATAAAAATAGTAAAAAAAATGCAACATGAAGACTTCAGATAACAATCTAAGATCTTTAAGAAAAATATCATGTGCATGGTACACAATTTCCTTGTAATAATTAAATAAGTTCTTCATTATTTAATTTATTTAAATATAATACAAAGCGACAACATTTGGTGGCAACAATCTGAATTGTGAAATAGCGCTTATCGTGAAATTGGCGCTGGAATCTCTTCTTTAAGGAGCAAATACTTTGTACACTATTTTGCCGGATAAATTCAATAATGTAATCTCTGTAATAAAAATAGTAAACAAAAATGCAACAATGCAACATGGAGACTTCAGATAACAATCTAAGATCTTTAAAAAAATATCATGTGCATGGTACACAATTTCCTTGTAGTAATTAAATAAGTTCTTCATTATTTAATTTCTTTAAATATAATACAAAGCGATAACATTTGGTGGCAACAATCTGAATTGTGAAATAGCGCTTATCGTGAAATTGGCGCTGGATTCTCTTCTTTAAGGAGCAAATATTTAGTACACTATTTTGTCGGATAAATTCAATAATGTAATCTCTGTAATAAAAAGAGTAAAAAAAAAATGCAACATGAAGACTTCAGATAACAATCTTAGATCTTTAAGAAAAATATCATGTGCATGGTACACAATTTCCTTGTGATAATTAAATAAGTTCTTCATTATTTTATTTCTTTAAATATAATACAAAGCGATAACATTTGGTGGCAACAATCTGAATTGTGAAATAGCGCTTATCGTGAAATTGGCGCTGGATTCTCTTCTTTAAGGAGCAAATATTTTGTACAATATTTTGCCGGATAAATTCAATAATGTAATCTCTGTAATAAAAATAGTAAACAAAAAATGCAACAATGCAACATGGAGACTTCAGATAACAATCTAAGATCTTTAAGAAAAATATCATGTGCATGGTACACAATTTCCTTGTAGTAATTAAATAAGTTCTTTATTATTTAAATTCTTTAAATATAATACAAAGCGATAACATTTGGTGGCAACAATCTGAATTCTGAAATAGCGCTTATCGTGAAATTGGCGCTGGATTCTCTTCTTTAAGGAGCAAATATTTTGTACACTATTTTGCCGGATAAATTCAATAATGTAATCTCTGTAATAAAAATAGTAAAAAAAAAAATGCAACATGAAGACTTCAGATAACAATCTAAGATCTTTAAGAAAAATATCATGTGCATGGTACACAATTTCCTTGTAATAATTAAATATGTTCTTCATTATTTAATTTCTTTAAATATAATACAAAGCGATAACATTTGGTGGCAACAGTCTGAATTGTGAAATAGGGCTTATCTTGAAATTGGCGCTGGATTCTCTTCTTTAAGGAGCAAATATTTTGTACACTATTTTGCCGGATAAATTCAATAATGTAATCTCTGTAATAAAAATAGTAAAAAAAAATGCAACATGAAGACTTCAGATAACAATCTAAGATCTTTAAGAAAAATATCATGTGCATGGTACACAATTTTCTTGTAGTAATTAAATAAGTTCTTCATTATTTAATTTCTTTAAATATAATACAAAGCGATAACATTTCGTGGCAACAATCTGAATTGTGAAATAGCGCTTATCGTGAAATTGGCGCTGGATTCTCTTCTTTAAGGAGCAAATATTTTGTACACTATTTTGCCGGATAAATTCAATAATGTAATCTCTGTAGTAAAAATAGTAAAAAAAATGCAGCATGACGACTTCAGATAACAATCTAAGATCTTTAAGAAAAATATCATGTGCATGGTACACAATTTCCTTGTAATAATTAAATATGTTCTTCATTATTTAATTTCTTTAAATATAATACAAAGCGATAACATTTGGTGGCAACAGTCTGAATTGTGAAATAGGGCTTATCTTGAAATTGGCGCTGGATTCTCTTCTTTAAGGAGCAAATATTTTGTACACTATTTTGCCGGATAAATTCAATAATGTAATCTCTGTAATAAAAATAGTAAAAAAAAATGCAACATGAAGACTTCAGATAACAATCTAAGATCTTTAAGAAAAATATCATGTGCATGGTACACAATTTTCTTGTAGTAATTAAATAAGTTCTTCATTATTTAATTTCTTTAAATATAATACAAAGCGATAACATTTCGTGGCAACAATCTGAATTGTGAAATAGCGCTTATCGTGAAATTGGCGCTGGATTCTCTTCTTTAAGGAGCAAATATTTTGTACACTATTTTGCCGGATAAATTCAATAATGTAATCTCTGTAATAAAAATAGTAAAAAAAAATGCAACATGAAGACTTCAGATAACAATCTAAGATCTTTAAAAAAATATCATGTGCATGGTACACAATTTCCTTGTAGTAATTAAATAAGTTCTTCATTATTTAATTTCTTTAAATATAATACAAAGCGATAACATTTGGTGGCAACAATCTGAATTGTGAAATAGCGCTTATCGTGAAATTGGCGCTGGATTCTCTTCTTTAAGGAGCAAATATTTTGTACACTATTTTGTCGGATAAATTCAATAATGTAATCTCTGTAATAAAAAGAGTAAAAAAAAAATGCAACATGAAGACTTCAGATAACAATCTTAGATCTTTAAGAAAAATATCATGTGCATGGTACACAATTTCCTTGTGATAATTAAATAAGTTCTTCATTATTTTATTTCTTTAAATATAATACAAAGCGATAACATTTGGTGGCAACAATCTGAATTGTGAAATAGCGCTTATCGTGAAATTGGCGCTGGATTCTCTTCTTTAAGGAGCAAATATTTTGTACAATATTTTGCCGGATAAATTCAATAATGTAATCTCTGTAATAAAAATAGTAAACAAAAAATGCAACAATGCAACATGGAGACTTCAGATAACAATCTAAGATCTTTAAGAAAAATATCATGTGCATGGTACACAATTTCCTTGTAGTAATTAAATAAGTTCTTTATTATTTAAATTCTTTTAATATAATACAAAGCGATAACATTTGGTGGCAACATTCTGAATTCTGAAATAGCGCTTATCGTGAAATTGGCGCTGGATTCTCTTCTTTAAGGAGCAAATATTTTGTACACTATTTTGCCGGATAAATTCAATAATGTAATCTCTGTAATAAAAATAGTAAAAAAAAAATGCAACATGAAGACTTCAGATAACAATCTAAGATCTTTAAGAAAAATATCATGTGCATGGTACACAATTTCCTTGTAGTAATTAAATAAGTTCTTCATTATTTAATTTCTTTAAATATAATACAAAGCGATAACATTTGGTGGCAACAATCTGAATTGTGAAATAACACTTATCGTGAAATTGGCGCTGGATTCTCTTCTTTAAGGAGCAAATATTTTGTACACTCTTTTCCCGGATAAATTCAATAATGTAATGTCTGTAATAAAAATAGTAAAAAAAAATGCAGCATGAAGACTTCAGATAACAATCTAAGATCTTTAAGAAAAATATCATGAGCATGGTACACAATTTCCTTGTAATAATTAAATAAGTTCTTCATTATTTAATTTCTTTAAATATAATACAAAGCGATAACATTTGGTGGCAACAATCTGAATTGTGAAATAACACTTATCGTGAAATTGGCGCTGGATTCTCTTCTTTAAGGAGCAAATATTTTGTACACTCTTTTCCCGGATAAATTCAATAATGTAATGTCTGTAATAAAAATAGTAAAAAAAAATGCAGCATGAAGACTTCAGATAACAATCTAAGATCTTTAAGAAAAATATCATGTGCATGGTACACAATTTCCTTGTAATAATTAAATATGTTCTTCATTATTTAATTTCTTTAAATATAATACAAAGCGATAACATTTGGTGGCAACAGTCTGAATTGTGAAATAGGGCTTATCTTGAAATTGGCGCTGGATTCTCTTCTTTAAGGAGCAAATATTTTGTACACTATTTTGCCGGATAAATTCAATAATGTAATCTCTGTAATAAAAATAGTAAAAAAAAATGCAAAATGAACACTTCAGATAACAATCTAAGATCTTTAAGAAAAATATCATGTGCATGGTACACAATTTCCTTGTAATAATTAAATAAGTTCTTCATTATTTAATTTATTTAAATATAATACAAAGCGACAACATTTGGTGGCAACAATCTGAATTGTGAAATAGCGCTTATCGTGAAATTGGCGCTGGAATCTCTTCTTTAAGGAGCAAATACTTTGTACACTATTTTGCCGGATAAATTCAATAATGTAATCTCTGTAATAAAAATAGTAAACAAAAATGCAACAATGCAACATGGAGACTTCAGATAACAATCTAAGATCTTTAAAAAAATATCATGTGCATGGTACACAATTTCCTTGTAGTAATTAAATAAGTTCTTCATTATTTAATTTCTTTAAATATAATACAAAGCGATAACATTTGGTGGCAACAATCTGAATTGTGAAATAGCGCTTATCGTGAAATTGGCGCTGGATTCTCTTCTTTAAGGAGCAAATATTTTGTACACTATTTTGTCGGATAAATTCAATAATGTAATCTCTGTAATAAAAAGAGTAAAAAAAAAATGCAACATGAAGACTTCAGATAACAATCTTAGATCTTTAAGAAAAATATCATGTGCATGGTACACAATTTCCTTGTGATAATTAAATAAGTTCTTCATTATTTTATTTCTTTAAATATAATACAAAGCGATAACATTTGGTGGC
Source organism: Stegodyphus dumicola (assembly GCF_044657685.1). NCBI lineage: Eukaryota > Metazoa > Arthropoda > Arachnida > Araneae > Eresidae > Stegodyphus > Stegodyphus dumicola. The sequence goes on from NC_140769.1 coordinate 138,634,218, forward strand.
AACAATCTGAATTGTGAAATAGCGCTTATCGTGAAATTGGCGCTGGATTCTCTTCTTTAAGGAGCAAATATTTTGTACAATATTTTGCCGGATAAATTCAATAATGTAATCTCTGTAATAAAAATAGTAAACAAAAAATGCAACAATGCAACATGGAGACTTCAGATAACAATCTAAGATCTTTAAGAAAAATATCATGTGCATGGTACACAATTTCCTTGTAGTAATTAAATAAGTTCTTTATTATTTAAATTCTTTAAATATAATACAAAGCGATAACATTTGGTGGCAACAATCTGAATTCTGAAATAGCGCTTATCGTGAAATTGGCGCTGGATTCTCTTCTTTAAGGAGCAAATATTTTGTACACTATTTTGCCGGATAAATTCAATAATGTAATCTCTGTAATAAAAATAGTAAAAAAAAATGCAACATGAAGACTTCAGATAACAATCTAAGATCTTTAAGAAAAATATCATGTGCATGGTACACAATTTCCTTGTAATAATTAAATATGTTCTTCATTATTTAATTTCTTTAAATATAATACAAAGCGATAACATTTGGTGGCAACAGTCTGAATTGTGAAATAGGGCTTATCTTGAAATTGGCGCTGGATTCTCTTCTTTAAGGAGCAAATATTTTGTACACTATTTTGCCGGATAAATTCAATAATGTAATCTCTGTAATAAAAATAGTAAAAAAAAATGCAACATGAAGACTTCAGATAACAATCTAAGATCTTTAAGAAAAATATCATGTGCATGGTACACAATTTTCTTGTAGTAATTAAATAAGTTCTTCATTATTTAATTTCTTTAAATATAATACAAAGCGATAACATTTCGTGGCAACAATCTGAATTGTGAAATAGCGCTTATCGTGAAATTGGCGCTGGATTCTCTTCTTTAAGGAGCAAATATTTTGTACACTATTTTGCCGGATAAATTCAATAATGTAATCTCTGTAGTAAAAATAGTAAAAAAAATGCAGCATGACGACTTCAGATAACAATCTAAGATCTTTAAGAAAAATATCATGTGCATGGTACACAATTTCCTTGTAATAATTAAATATGTTCTTCATTATTTAATTTCTTTAAATATAATACAAAGCGATAACATTTGGTGGCAACAGTCTGAATTGTGAAATAGGGCTTATCTTGAAATTGGCGCTGGATTCTCTTCTTTAAGGAGCAAATATTTTGTACACTATTTTGCCGGATAAATTCAATAATGTAATCTCTGTAATAAAAATAGTAAAAAAAAATGCAACATGAAGACTTCAGATAACAATCTAAGATCTTTAAGAAAAATATCATGTGCATGGTACACAATTTTCTTGTAGTAATTAAATAAGTTCTTCATTATTTAATTTCTTTAAATATAATACAAAGCGATAACATTTCGTGGCAACAATCTGAATTGTGAAATAGCGCTTATCGTGAAATTGGCGCTGGATTCTCTTCTTTAAGGAGCAAATATTTTGTACACTATTTTGCCGGATAAATTCAATAATGTAATCTCTCTAATAAAAATAGTAAAAAAAAATGCAACATGAAGACTTCAGATAACAATCTAAGATCTTTAAAAAAATATCATGTGCATGGTACACAATTTCCTTGTAGTAATTAAATAAGTTCTTCATTATTTAATTTCTTTAAATATAATACAAAGCGATAACATTTGGTGGCAACAATCTGAATTGTGAAATAGCGCTTATCGTGAAATTGGCGCTGGATTCTCTTCTTTAAGGAGCAAATATTTTGTACACTATTTTGTCGGATAAATTCAATAATGTAATCTCTGTAATAAAAAGAGTAAAAAAAAAATGCAACATGAAGACTTCAGATAACAATCTTAGATCTTTAAGAAAAATATCATGTGCATGGTACACAATTTCCTTGTGATAATTAAATAAGTTCTTCATTATTTTATTTCTTTAAATATAATACAAAGCGATAACATTTGGTGGCAACAATCTGAATTGTGAAATAGCGCTTATCGTGAAATTGGCGCTGGATTCTCTTCTTTAAGGAGCAAATATTTTGTACAATATTTTGCCGGATAAATTCAATAATGTAATCTCTGTAATAAAAATAGTAAACAAAAAATGCAACAATGCAACATGGAGACTTCAGATAACAATCTAAGATCTTTAAGAAAAATATCATGTGCATGGTACACAATTTCCTTGTAGTAATTAAATAAGTTCTTTATTATTTAAATTCTTTTAATATAATACAAAGCCATAACATTTGGTGGCAACATTCTGAATTCTGAAATAGCGCTTATCGTGAAATTGGCGCTGGATTCTCTTCTTTAAGGAGCAAATATTTTGTACACTATTTTGCCGGATAAATTCAATAATGTAATCTCTGTAATAAAAATAGTAAAAAAAAAATGCAACATGAAGACTTCAGATAACAATCTAAGATCTTTAAGAAAAATATCATGTGCATGGTACACAATTTCCTTGTAGTAATTAAATAAGTTCTTCATTATTTAATTTCTTTAAATATAATACAAAGCGATAACATTTGGTGGCAACAATCTGAATTGTGAAATAACACTTATCGTGAAATTGGCGCTGGATTCTCTTCTTTAAGGAGCAAATATTTTGTACACTCTTTTCCCGGATAAATTCAATAATGTAATGTCTGTAATAAAAATAGTAAAAAAAAATGCAGCATGAAGACTTCAGATAACAATCTAAGATCTTTAAGAAAAATATCATGAGCATGGTACACAATTTCCTTGTAATAATTAAATAAGTTCTTCATTATTTAATTTCTTTAAATATAATACAAAGCGATAACATTTGGTGGCAACAGTCTGAATTGTGAAATAGCGCTTATCGTGAAATTGGCGCTGGATTCTCTTCTTTAAGGAGCAAATATTTTGTACACTATTTTGCCGGATAAATTCAATAATGTAATCTCTGTAATAAAAATAGTAAAAAAAAATGCAACATGAAGACTTCAGATAACAATCTAAGATCTTTAAGAAAAATATCATGAGCATGGTACACAATGTCGTTGTAATAATTAAATAAGTTCTTCATTATTTAATTTCTTTAAATATAATACAAAGCGATAACATTTGGTGGCAACAATCTGAATTGTGAAATAGCGCTTATCCTGAAATTGGCGCTGGATTCTCTTCTTTAGGGAGCAAATATTTTGTACACTATTTTGCCGGATAAATTCAATAATGTAATCTCTGTAATAAAAATAGTAAAAAAAAATGCAAAATGAACACTTCAGATAACAATCTAAGATCTTTAAGAAAAATATCATGTGCATGGTACACAATTTCCTTGTAATAATTAAATAAGTTCTTCATTATTTAATTTATTTAAATATAATACAAAGCGACAACATTTGGTGGCAATAATCTGAATTGTGAAATAGCGCTTATCGTGAAATTGGCGCTGGATTCTCTTCTTTAAGGAGCAAATATTTTGTACACTATTTTGCCGGATAAATTCAATAATGTAATCTCTGTAATAAAAATAGTAAAGAAAAATGCAACAATGCAACATGGAGACTTCAGATAACAATCTAAGATCTTTAAGAAAAATATCATGTGCATGGTACACAATTTCCTTGTAATAATTAAATAAGTTCTTTATTATTTAAATTCTTTAAATATAATACAAAGCGATAACATTTGGTGGCAACAATCTGAATTCTGAAATAGCGCTTATCGTGAAATTGGCGCTGGATTCTCTTCTTTAAGGAGCAAATATTTTGTACACTATTTTGCCGGATAAATTCAATAATGTAATCTCTGTAATAAAAATAGTAAAAAAAAAATGCAACATGAAGACTTCAGATAACAATCTAAGATCTTTAAGAAAAATATCATGTGCATGGTACACAATTTCCTTGTAGTAATTAAATAAGTTCTTCATTATTTAATTTCTTTAAATATAATACAAAGCGATAACATTTGGTAGCAACAATCTGAATTGTGAAATAACACTTATCGTGAAATTGGCGCTGGATTCTCTTCTTTAAGGAGCAAATATTTTGTACACTCTTTTGCCGGATAAATTCAATAATGTAATGTCTGTAATAAAAATAGTAAAAAAAAATGCAGCATGAAGACTTCAGATAACAATCTAAGATCTTTAAGAAAAATATCATGAGCATGGTACACAATTTCCTTGTAATAATTAAATAAGTTCTTCATTATTTAATTTCTTTAAATATAATACAAAGCGATAACATTTGGTGGCAACTGTCTGAATTGTGAAATAGCGCTTATCGTGAAATTGGCGCTGGATTCTCTTCTTTAAGGAGCAAATATTTTGTACACTATTTTGCCGGATAAATTCAATAATGTAATCTCTGTAATAAAAATAGTAAAAAAAAATGCAACATGAAGACTTCAGATAACAATCTAAGATCTTTAAGAAAAATATCATGAGCATGGTACACAATGTCTTTGTAATAATTAAATAAGTTCTTCATTATTTAATTTCTTTAAATATAATACAAAGCGATAACATTTGGTGGCAACAATCTGAATTGTGAAATAGCGCTTATCCTGAAATTGGCGCTGGATTCTCTTCTTTAGGGAGCAAATATTTTGTACACTATTTTGCCGGATAAATTCAATAATGTAATCTCTGTAATAAAAATAGTAAAAAAAATGCAAAATGAACACTTCAGATAACAATCTAAGATCTTTAAGAAAAATATCATGTGCATGGTACACAATTTCCTTGTAATAATTAAATAAGTTCTTCATTATTTAATTTATTTAAATATAATACAAAGCGACAACATTTGGTGGCAACAATCTGAATTGTGAAATAGCGCTTATCGTGAAATTGGCGCTGGATTCTCTTCTTTAAGGAGCAAATATTTTGTACACTATTTTGCCGGATAAATTCAATAATGTAATCTCTGTAATAAAAATAGTAAAGAAAAATGCAACAATGCAACATGGAGACTTCAGATAACAATCTAAGATCTTTAAGAAAAATATCATGTGCATGGTACACAATTTCCTTGTAATAATTAAATAAGTTCTTTATTATTTATATTCTTTAAATATAATACAAAGCGATAACATTTGGTGGCAACAATCTGAATTCAAAAATAGCGCTTATCTTGAAATTGGCGCTGGATTCTCTTCTTTAAGGAGCAAATATTTTGTACGCTATTTTGCCGGATAAATTCAATAATGTAATCTCTGTAATAAAAATAGTAAAAAAAAATGCAACATGAAGACTTCAGATAACAATCTAAGATCTTTAAAAAAATATCATGTGCATGGTACACAATTTCCTTGTAGTAATTAAATAAGTTCTTCATTATTTAATTTCTTTAAATATAATACAAAGCGATAACATTTGGTGGCAACAATCTAAATTGTGAAATAGCGCTTATCGTGAAATTGGCGCTGGATTCTCTTCTTTAAGGAGCAAATATTTTGTACACTATTTTGCCGGATAAATTCAATAATGTAATCTCTGTAATAAAAATAGTAAAGAAAAATGCAACAATGCAACATGGAGACTTCAGATAACAATCTAAGATCTTTAAGAAAAATATCATGTGCATGGTACACAATTTCCTTGTAATAATTAAATAAGTTCTTTATTATTTATATTCTTTAAATATAATACAAAGCGATAACATTTGGTGGCAACAATCTGAATTCAAAAATAGCGCTTATCTTGAAATTGGCGCTGGATTCTCTTCTTTAAGGAGCAAATATTTTGTACGCTATTTTGCCGGATAAATTCAATAATGTAATCTCTGTAATAAAAATAGTAAAAAAAAATGCAACATGAAGACTTCAGATAAATATCTAAGATCTTTAAAAAAATATCATGTGCATGGTACACAATTTCCTTGTAGTAATTAAATAAGTTCTTCATTATTTAATTTCTTTAAATATAATACAAAGCGATAATATTTGGTGGCAACAATCTGAATTGTGAAATAGCGCTTATCGTGAAATTGGCGCTGGATTCTCTTCCTTAAGGAGCAAATATTTTGTACACTATTTTGCCGGATAAATTCAATAATGTAATGTCTGATATAAAAAGAGTAAAAAAAAAATGCAACATGAAGACTTCAGATAACAATCTAAGATCTTTAAGAAAAATATCATGTGCATGGTACACAATTTCCTTGTAATAATTAAATAAGTTCTTCATTATTTAATTTCTTTAAATATAATACAAAGCGATAAAATTTGGTGGCAACAATCTGAATTGTGAAATAGCGCTTATCGTTAAATTGGCGCTGGATTCTCTTCTTTAAGGAGCAAATATTTTGTACACTATTTTGCCGGATAAATTCAATAATGTAATGTCTGATATAAAAAGAGTAAAAAAAAAAATGCAACATGAAGACTTCAGATAACAATCTAAGATCTTTAAGAAAAATATCATGTGCATGGTACACAATTTCCTTGTAGTAATTAAATAAGTTCTTCATTATTTAATTTCTTTAAATATAATACAAAGCGATAACATTTGGTGGCAACAATCTGAATTGTGAAATAGCGCTTATCGTGAAATTGGCGCTGGATTCTCTTCTTTAAGGAGCAAATATTTTGTACACTATTTTGCCGGATAAATTCAATAATGTAATCTCTGTAATAAAAATAGTAAACAAAAATGCAACAATGCAACATGGAGACTTCAGATAACAATCTAAGATCTTTAAGAAAAATATCATGTGCATGGTACACAATTTCCTTGTAATAATTAAATAAGTTCTTTATTATTTAAATTCTTTAAATATAATACAAAGCGATAACATTTGGTGGCAACAATCTGAATTCTGAAATAGCGCTTATCGTGAAATTGGCGCTGGATTCTCTTCTTTAAGGAGCAAATATTTTGTACACTATTTTGCCGGATAAATTCAATAATGTAATCTCTGTAATAAAAATAGTAAAAAAAAATGCAACATGAAGACTTCAGATAACAATCTAAGATCTTTAAAAAAATATCATGTGCATGGTACACAATTTCCTTGTAGTAATTAAATAAGTTCTTCATTATTTAATTTCTTTAAATATAATACAAAGCGATAACATTTGGTGGCAACAATCTAAATTGTGAAATAGCGCTTATCGTGAAATTGGCGCTGGATTCTCTTCTTTAAGGAGCAAATATTTTGTACACTATTTTGCCGGATAAATTCAATAATGTAATCTCTGTAATAAAAATAGTAAAGAAAAATGCAACAATGCAACATGGAGACTTCAGATAACAATCTAAGATCTTTAAGAAAAATATCATGTGCATGGTACACAATTTCCTTGTAATAATTAAATAAGTTCTTTATTATTTATATTCTTTAAATATAATACAAAGCGATAACATTTGGTGGCAACAATCTGAATTCAAAAATAGCGCTTATCTTGAAATTGGCGCTGGATTCTCTTCTTTAAGGAGCAAATATTTTGTACGCTATTTTGCCGGATAAATTCAATAATGTAATCTCTGTAATAAAAATAGTAAAAAAAAATGCAACATGAAGACTTCAGATAAATATCTAAGATCTTTAAAAAAATATCATGTGCATGGTACACAATTTCCTTGTAGTAATTAAATAAGTTCTTCATTATTTAATTTCTTTAAATATAATACAAAGCGATAATATTTGGTGGCAACAATCTGAATTGTGAAATAGCGCTTATCGTGAAATTGGCGCTGGATTCTCTTCCTTAAGGAGCAAATATTTTGTACACTATTTTGCCGGATAAATTCAATAATGTAATGTCTGATATAAAAAGAGTAAAAAAAAAATGCAACATGAAGACTTCAGATAACAATCTAAGATCTTTAAGAAAAATATCATGTGCATGGTACACAATTTCCTTGTAATAATTAAATAAGTTCTTCATTATTTAATTTCTTTAAATATAATACAAAGCGATAAAATTTGGTGGCAACAATCTGAATTGTGAAATAGCGCTTATCGTTAAATTGGCGCTGGATTCTCTTCTTTAAGGAGCAAATATTTTGTACACTATTTTGCCGGATAAATTCAATAATGTAATGTCTGATATAAAAAGAGTAAAAAAAAAAAATGCAACATGAAGACTTCAGATAACAATCTAAGATCTTTAAGAAAAATATCATGTGCATGGTACACAATTTCCTTGTAGTAATTAAATAAGTTCTTCATTATTTAATTTCTTTAAATATAATACAAAGCGATAACATTTGGTGGCAACAATCTGAATTGTGAAATAGCGCTTATCGTGAAATTGGCGCTGGATTCTCTTCTTTAAGGAGCAAATATTTTGTACACTATTTTGCCGGATAAATTCAATAATGTAATCTCTGTAATAAAAATAGTAAAAAAAAAATGCAACATGAAGACTTCAGATAACAATCTTAGATCTTTAAGAAAAATATCATGTGCATGGTACACAATTTCCTTGTGATAATTAAATAAGTTCTTCATTATTTAATTTCTTTAAATATAATACAAAGCGATAACATTTGGTGGCAACAATCTGAATTGTGAAATAGCGCTTATCGTGAAATTGGCGCTGGATTCTCTTCTTTAAGGAGCAAATATTTTGTACAATATTTTGCCGGATAAATTCAATAATGTAATCTCTGTAATAAAAATAGTAAACAAAAATGCAACAATGCAACATGGAGACTTCAGATAACAATCTAAGATCTTTAAGAAAAATATCATGTGCATGGTACACAATTTCCTTGTAATAATTAAATAAGTTCTTTATTATTTAAATTCTTTAAATATAATACAAAGCGATAACATTTGGTGGCAACAATCTGAATTCTGAAATAGCGCTTATCGTGAAATTGGCGCTGGATTCTCTTCTTTAAGGAGCAAATATTTTGTACACTATTTTGCCGGATAAATTCAATAATGTAATCTCTGTAATAAAAATAGTAAAAAAAATGCAAAATGAACACTTCAGATAACAATCTAATATCTTTAAGAAAAATATCATGTGCATGGTACACAATTTCCTTGTAATAATTAAATAAGTTCTTCATTATTTAATTTATTTAAATATAATACAAAGCGACAACATTTGGTGGCAACAATCTGAATTGTGAAATAGCGCTTATCGTGAAATTGGCGCTGGATTCTCTTCTTTAAGGAGCAAATATTTTGTACACTATTTTGCCGGATAAATTCAATAATGTAATCTCTGTAATAAAAATAGTAAAAAAAAATGCAACATGAAGACTTCAGATAACAATCTAAGATCTTTAAGAAAAATATCATGAGCATGGTACACAATTTCCTTGTAATAATTAAATAAGTTCTTCATTATTTAATTTCTTTAAATATAATACAAAGCGATAACATTTGGTGGCAACAGTCTGAATTGTGAAATCGCGCTTATCGTGAAATTGGCGCTGGATTCTCTTCTTTAAGGAGCAAATATTTTGTACACTATTTTGCCGGATAAATTCAATAATGTAATCTCTGTAATAAAAATAGTAAAAAAAAAATGCAAAATGAACACTTCAGATAACAATCTAATATCTTTAAGAAAAATATCATGTGCATGGTACACAATTTCCTTGTAATAATTAAATAAGTTCTTCATTATTTAATTTATTTAAATATAATACAAAGCGACAACATTTGGTGGCAACAATCTGAATTGTGAAATAGCGCTTATCGTGAAATTGGCGCTGGATTCTCTTCTTTAAGGAGCAAATATTTTGTACACTATTTTGCCGGATAAATTCAATAATGTAATCTCTGTAATAAAAATAGTAAAAAAAATGCAACATGAAGACTTCAGATAACAATCTAAGATCTTTAAGAAAAATATCATGTGCATGGTACACAATTTCCTTGTAATAATTAAATATGTTCTTCATTATTTAATTTCTTTAAATATAATACAAAGCGATAACATTTGGTGGCAACAATCTGAGTTGTGAAATAGCGCTTATCGTGAAATTGGCGCTGGATTCTCTTCTTTAAGGAGGAAATATTTTGTACACTATTTTGCCGGATAAATTCAATAATGTAATGTCTGATATAAAAAGAGTAAAAAAAAAATGCAACATGAAGACTTCAGATAACAATCTAAGATCTTTAAGAAAAATATCATGTGCATGGTACATAATTTCCTTGTAATAATTAAATAAGTTCTTCATTATTTAATTTCTTTAAATATAATACAAAGCGATAACATTTGGTGGCAACAGTCTGAATTGTGATATAGGGCTTATCGTGAAATTGGCGCTGGATTCACTTCTTTAAGGAGCAGATATTTTGTACACTATTTTGCAGGATAAATTCAATAATGTAATCTCTGTAATAAAAATAGTAAAAAAAAAAATGCAACATGAAGACTTCAGATAACAATCTAGGATCTTTAAGAAAAATATCATGTGCATGGTACACAATTTCCTTGTAATAATTAAATATGTTCTTCATTATTTAATTTCTTTAAATATAATACAAAGCGATAACATTTGGTGGCAACAATCTGAATTGTGAAATAACGCTTATCGTGAAATTGGCGCTGGATTCTCTTCTTTAAGGAGCAAATATTTTGTACACTATTTTGCCGGATAAATTCAATAAAGTAATGTCTGTAATAAAAATAGTAAAAAAAAATTCAACATGAAGACTTCAGATAACAATCTAAGATCTTTAAGAATAATATCATGAGCATGGTACACAATTTCTTTGTAATAATTAAATAAGTTCTTCATTATTTAATTTCTTTAAATATAATACAAAGCGATAACATTTGGTGGCAACAATCTGAATTGTGAAATAGCGCTTATCCTGAAATTGGCGCTGGATTCTCTTCTTTAAGGAGCAAATATTTTGTACACTATTTTGCCGGATAAATTCAATAATGTAATGTCTGATATAAAAAGAGTAAAAAAAAATGCAACATGAAGACTTCAGATAACAATCTAAGATCTTTAAGAAAAATATCATGTGCATGGTACACAATTTCCTTGTAATAATTAAATAAGTTCTTCATTATTTAATTTATTTAAATATAATACAAAGCGACAACATTTGGTGGCAACAATCTGAATTGTGAAATAGCGCTTATCGTGAAATTGGCGCTGGATTCTCTTCTTTAAGGAGCAAATATTTTGTACACTATTTTGCCGGATAAATTCAATAATGTAATCTCTGTAATAAAAATAGTAAAAAAAAATGCAAAATGAACACTTCAGATAACAATCTAATATCTTTAAGAAAAATATCATATGCATGGTACACAATTTCCTTGTAATAATTAAATAAGTTCTTCATTATTTAATTTATTTAAATATAATACAAAGCGACAACATTTGGTGGCAACAATCTGAATTGTGAAATAGCGCTTATCGTGAAATTGGCGCTGGATTCTCTTCTTTAAGGAGCAAATATTTTGTACACTATTTTGCCGGATAAATTCAATAATGTAATCTCTGTAATAAAAATAGTAAAAAAAAATGCAACATGAAGACTTCAGATAACAATCTAAGATCTTTAAGAAAAATATCATGAGCATGGTACACAATTTCCTTGTAATAATTAAATAAGTTCTTCATTATTTAATTTCTTTAAATATAATACAAAGCGATAACATTTGGTGGCAACAGTCTGAATTGTGAAATCGCGCTTATCGTGAAATTGGCGCTGGATTCTCTTCTTTAAGGAGCAAATATTTTGTACACTATTTTGCCGGAAAAATTCAATAATGTAATCTCTGTAATAAAAATAGTAAAAAAAAAATGCAACATGAAGACTTCAGATAACAATCTAAGATCTTTAAGAAAAATATCATGTGCATGGTACACAATTTCCTTGTAATAATTAAATAAGTTCTTCATTATTTAATTTATTTAAATATAATACAAAGCGACAACATTTGGTGGCAACAATCTGAATTGTGAAATAGCGCTTATCGTGAAATTGACGCTGGATTCTCTTCTTTAAGGAGCAAATATTTTGTACACTATTTTGCCGGATAAATTCAATAAAGTAATGTCTGTAATAAAAATAGTAAAAAAAAATGCAACATGAAGACTTCAGATAACAATCTAAGATCTTTAAGAATAATATCATGAGCATGGTACACAATTTCCTTGTAATAATTAAATAAGTTCTTCATTATTTAATTTCTTTAAATATAATACAAAGCGATAACATTTGGTGGCAACAATCTGAATTGTGAAATAGCGCTTATCCTGAAATTGGCGCTGGATTCTCTTCTTTAAGGAGCAAATATTTTGTACACTATTTTGCCGGATAAATTCAATAATGTAATGTCTGATATAAAAAGAGTAAAAAAAAAAATGCAACATGAAGACTTCAGATAACAATCTAAGATCTTTAAGAAAAATATCATGTGCATGGTACACAATTTCCTTGTAATAATTAAATAAGTTCTTCATTATTTAATTTATTTAAATATAATACAAAGCGACAACATTTGGTGGCAACAATCTGAATTGTGAAATAGCGCTTATCGTGAAATTGGCGCTGGATTCTCTTCTTTAAGGAGCAAATATTTTGTACACTATTTTGCCGGATAAATTCAATAATGTAATCTCTGTAATAAAAATAGTAAAAAAAAATGCAAAATGAACACTTCAGATAACAATCTAATATCTTTAAGAAAAATATCATGTGCATGGTACACAATTTCCTTGTAATAATTAAATAAGTTCTTCATTATTTAATTTATTTAAATATAATACAAAGCGACAACATTTGGTGGCAACAATCTGAATTGTGAAATAGCGCTTATCGTGAAATTGGCGCTGGATTCTCTTCTTTAAAGAGCAAATATTTTGTACACTATTTTGCCGGATAAATTCAATAATGTAATCTCTGTAATAAAAATAGTAAAAAAAAATGCAACATGAAGACTTCAGATAACAATCTAAGATCTTTAAGAAAAATATCATGAGCATGGTACACAATTTCCTTGTAATAATTAAATAAGTTCTTCATTATTTAATTTCTTTAAATATAATACAAAGCGATAACATTTGGTGGCAACAGTCTGAATTGTGAAATCGCGCTTATCGTGAAATTGGCGCTGGATTCTCTTCTTTAAGGAGGAAATATTTTGTACACTATTTTGCCGGATAAATTCAATAATGTAATGTCTGATATAAAAAGAGTAAAAAAAAAATGCAACATGAAGACTTCAGATAACAATCTAAGATCTTTAAGAAAAATATCATGTGCATGGTACACAATTTCCTTGTAATAATTAAATAAGTTCTTCATTATTTAATTTATTTAAATATAATACAAAGCGATAACATTTGGTGGCAACAGTCTGAATTGTGATATAGGGCTTATCGTGAAATTGGCGCTGGATTCTCTTCTTTAAGGAGCAAATATTTTGTACACTATTTTGCAGGATAAATTCAATAATGTAATCTCTGTTATAAAAATAGTAAAAAAAAAATGCAACATGAAGACTTCAGATAACAATCTAGGATCTTTAAGAAAAATATCATGTGCATGGTACACAATTTCCTTGTAATAATTAAATATGTTCTTCATTATTTAATTTCTTTAAATATAATACAAAGCGATAACATTTGGTGGCAACAATCTGAATTGTGAAATAACGCTTATCGTGAAATTGGCGCTGGATTCTCTTCTTTAAGGAGCAAATATTTTGTACACTATTTTGCCGGATAAATTCAATAAAGTAATGTCTGTAATAAAAATAGTAAAAAAAAATGCAACATGAAGACTTCAGGTAACAATCTAAGATCTTTAAGAATAATATCATGAGCATGGTACACAATTTCTTTGTAATAATTAAATAAGTTCTTCATTATTTAATTTCTTTAAATATAATACAAAGCGATAACATTTGGTGGCAACTGTCTGAATTGTGAAATAGCGCTTATCGTGAAATTGGCGCTGGATTCTCTTCTTTAAGGAGCAAATATTTTGTACACTATTTTGCCGGATAAATTCAATAATGTAATCTCTGTAATAAAAATAGTAAAAAAAAAAAATGCAACATGAAGACTTCAGATAACAATCTAAGATCTTTAAGAAAAATATCATGAGCATGGTACACAATTTCGTTGTAATAATTAAATAAGTTCTTCATTATTTAATTTCTTTAAATATAATACAAAGCGATAACATTTGGTGGCAACAATCTGAATTGTGAAATAGCGCTTATCCTGAAATTGGCGCTGGATTCTCTTCTTTAAGGAGCAAATATTTTGTACACTATTTTGCCGGATAAATTCAATAATGTAATGTCTGATATAAAAAGAGTAAAAAAAAAAAATGCAACATGAAGACTTCAGATAACAATCTAAGATCTTTAAGAAAAATATCATGTGCATGGTACACAATTTCTTTGTAATAATTAAATAAGTTCTTCATTATTTAATTTCTTTATATATAATACAAAGCGATAACATTTGGTGGCAACAATCTGAATTGTGAAATAGCGCTTATCGTTAAATTGGCGCTGGATTCTCTTCTTTAAGGAGCAAATATTTTGTACACTATTTTGCCGGATAAGTTAAAAATAGTAAAAAAAAATGCAACATGGAGACTTCAGATAACAATCTTAGAACTTTAAGAAAAATATCATGTGCATGGTACACAATTTCCTTGTGATAATTAAATAAGTTCTTCATTATTTAATTTCTTTAAATATAATACAAAGCGATAACATTTGGTGGCAACAATCTGAATTGTGAAATAGCGCTTATCGTGAAATTGGCGCTCGATTCTCTTCTTTAAGGAGCAAATATTTTGTACACTATTTTGCCGGATAAATTCAATAATGTAATCTCTGTAATAAAAATAGTAAACAAAAATGCAACAATGCAACATGAAGACTTCAGATAACAATCTAAGATCTTTAAGAAAAATATCATGTGCATGGTACACAATTTCCTTGTAATAATTAAATAAGTTCTTCATTATTTAAATTCTTACAATATAATACAAAGCGATAACATTTGGTGGCAACAATCTGAATTGTGAAATAGCGCTTATCGTGAAATTGGCGCTGGATTCTCTTCTTTAAGGAGCAAATATTTTGTACACTATTTTGCCGGATAAATTCAATAATGTAATATCTGATATAAAAAGAGTAAAAAAAATGCAACATGAAGACTTCAGATAACAATCTAAGATCTTTAAGAAAAATATCATGTGCATGGTACACAATTTCCTTGTAATAATTAAATAAGTTCTTCATTATTTAATTTCTTTAAATATAATACAAAACGATAACATTTGGTGGCAACAATCTGAATTGTGAAATAGCGCTTATCGTGAAATTGGCGCTCGATTCTCTTCTTTAAGGAGCAAATATTTTGTACACTATTTTGCCGGATAAATTCAATAATGTAATCTCTGTAATAAAAATAGTAAACAAAAAAGCAACAATGCAACATGAAGACTTCAGATAACAATCTAAGATCTTTAAGAAAAATATCATGTGCATGGTACACAATTTCCTTGTAATAATTAAATAATTTCTTCATTATTTAAATTCTTTAAATATAATACAAAGCGATAACATTTGGTGGCAACAATCTGAATTGTGAAATAGCGCTTATCGTGAAATTGGCGCTGGATTCTCTTCTTGAGGGAGCAAATATTTTGTACGCTATTTTGCCGGATAAATTCAATAATGTAATCTCTGTAATAAAAATAGTAAAAAAAAAATGCAACATGAAGACTTCAGATAACAATCTAAGATCTTTAAGAAAAATATCATGTGCATGGTACACAATTTCCTTGTAGTAATTAAATAAGTTCTTCATTATTTAATTTCTTTAAATATAAAACAAAGCGATAACATTTGGTGGCAACAATCTGAATTGTGAAATAGCGTTTATCGTGAAATTGGCGCTGGATTCTCTTCTTTAAGGAGCAAATATTTTGTACGCTATTTTGCCGGATAAATTCAATAATGTAATCTCTGTAATAAAAATAGTAAAAAAAAATGCAACATGAAGACTTCAGATAACAATCTAAGATCTTTAAGAAAAATATCATGTGCATGGTACACAATTTCCTTGTAGTAATTAAATAAGTTCTTCATTATTTAATTTCTTTAAATATAAAACAAAGCGATAACATTTGGTGGCAACAATCTGAATTGTGAAATAGCGCTTATCGTGAAATTGGCGCTGGATTCTCTTCTTTAAGGAGCAAATATTTTGTACGCTATTTTGCCGGATAAATTCAATAATGTAATCTCTGTAATAAAAATAGTAAAAAAAAATGTAACATGAATACTTCAGATAAAAATCTAAGATCTTTAAGAAAATATCATGTGCATGGTACACAATTTCCTTGTAGTAATTAAATAAGTTCTTCATTATTTAATTTCTTTAAATATAAAACAAAGCGATAACATTTGGTGGCAACAATCTGAATTGTGAAATAGCGCTTATCGTGAAATTGGCGCTGGATTCTCTTCTTTAAGGAGCAAATATTTTGTACGCTATTTTGCCGGATAAATTCAATAATGTAATCTCTGTAATAAAAATAGTAAAAAAAAATGCAACATGAAGACTTCGGATAACAATCTAAGATCTTTAAGAAAAATATCATGTGCATGGTACACAATTTCCTTGTAGTAATTAAATAAGTTCTTCATTATTTAATTTCTTTAAATATAAAACAAAGCGATAACATTTGGTGGCAACAATCTGAATTGTGAAATAGCGCTTATCGTGAAATTGGCGCTGGATTCTCTTCTTTAAGGAGCAAATATTTTGTACGCTATTTTGCCGGATAAATTCAATAATGTAATCTCTGTAATAAAAATAGTAAAAAAAAATGTAACATGAATACTTCAGATAAAAATCTAAGATCTTTAAGAAAATATCATGTGCATGGTACACAATTTCCTTGTAGTAATTAAATAAGTTCTTCATTATTTAATTTCTTTAAATATAAAACAAAGCGATAACATTTGGTGGCAACAATCTGAATTGTGAAATAGCGCTTATCGTGAAATTGGCGCTGGATTCTCTTCTTTAAGGAGCAAATATTTTGTACAATATTTTGCCGGATAAATTCAATAATGTAATCTCTGTAATAAAAATAGTAAACAAAAATGCAACAATGCAACATGGAGACTTCAGATAACAATCTAAGATCTTTAAGAAAAATATCATGTGCATGGTACACAATTTCCTTGTAATAATTAAATAAGTTCTTCATTATTTAATTTCTTTAAATATAATACAAAGCGATAACATTTGGTGGCAACAGTCTGAATTGTGATATAGGGCTTATCGTGAAATTGGCGCTGGATTCACTTCTTTAAGGAGCAGATATTTTGTACACTATTTTGCAGGATAAATTCAATAATGTAATCTCTGTAATAAAAATAGTAAAAAAAAAATGCAACATGAAGACTTCAGATAACAATCTAGGATCTTTAAGAAAAATATCATGTGCATGGTACACAATTTCCTTGTAATAATTAAATATGTTCTTCATTATTTAATTTCTTTAAATATAATACAAAGCGATAACATTTGGTGGCAACAATCTGAATTGTGAAATAACGCTTATCGTGAAATTGGCGCTGGATTCTCTTCTTTAAGGAGCAAATATTTTGTACACTATTTTGCCGGATAAATTCAATAAAGTAATGTCTGTAATAAAAATAGTAAAAAAAAATGCAACATGAAGACTTCAGATAACAATCTAAGATCTTTAAGAATAATATCATGAGCATGGTACACAATTTCTTTGTAATAATTAAATAAGTTCTTCATTATTTAATTTTTTTAAATATAATACAATGCGATAACATTTGGTGGCAACTGTCTGAATTGTGAAATAGCGCTTATCGTGAAATTGGCGCTGGATTCTCTTCTTTAAGGAGCAAATATTTTGTACACTATTTTGCCGGATAAATTCAATAATGTAATCTCTGTAATAAAAATAGTAAAAAAAAAAATGCAAGATGAAGACTTCAGATAACAATCTAAGATCTTTAAGAAAAATATCATGAGCATGGTACACAATTTCGTTGTAATAATTAAATAAGTTCTTCATTATTTAATTTCTTTAAATATAATACAAAGCGATAACATTTGGTGGCAACAATCTGAATTGTGAAATAGCGCTTATCCTGAAATTGGCGCTGGATTCTCTTCTTTAAGGAGCAAATATTTTGTACACTATTTTGCCGGATAAATTCAATAATGTAATGTCTGATATAAAAAGAGTAAAAAAAAAATGCAACATGAAGACTTCAGATAACAATCTAGGATCTTTAAGAAAAATATCATGTGCATGGTACACAATTTCCTTGTAATAATTAAATATGTTCTTCATTATTTAATTTCTTTAAATATAATACAAAGCGATAACATTTGGTGGCAACAATCTGAATTGTGAAATAACGCTTATCGTGAAATTGGCGCTGGATTCTCTTCTTTAAGGAGCAAATATTTTGTACACTATTTTGCCGGATAAATTCAATAATGTAATCTCTGTAATAAAAATAGTAAAAAAAAAAAATGCAACATGAAGACTTCAGATAACAATCTAAGATCTTTAAGAAAAATATCATGAGCATGGTACACAATTTCGTTGTAATAATTAAATAAGTTCTTCATTATTTAATTTCTTTAAATATAATACAAAGCGATAACATTTGGTGGCAACAATCTGAATTGTGAAATAGCGCTTATCCTGAAATTGGCGCTGGATTCTCTTCTTTAAGGAGCAAATATTTTGTACACTATTTTGCCGGATAAATTCAATAATGTAATCTCTGTAATAAAAATAGTAAAAAAAAAATGCAACATGAAGACTTCAGATAACAATCTAAGATCTTTAAGAAAAATATCATGAGCATGGTACACAATTTCGTTGTAATAATTAAATAAGTTCTTCATTATTTAATTTCTTTAAATATAATACAAAGCGATAACATTTGGTGGCAACAATCTGAATTGTGAAATAGCGCTTATCCTGAAATTGGCGCTGGATTCTCTTCTTTAAGGAGCAAATATTTTGTACACTATTTTGCCGGATAAATTCAATAATGTAATGTCTGATATAAAAAGAGTAAAAAAAAAAATGCAACATGAAGACTTCAGATAACAATCTAAGATCTTTAAGAAAAATATCATGTGCATGGTACACAATTTCCTTGTAATAATTAAATATGTTCTTCATTATTTAATTTCTTTAAATATAATACAAAGCGATAACATTTGGTGGCAACAATCTGAATTGTGAAATAACGCTTATCGTGAAATTGGCGCTGGATTCTCTTCTTTAAGGAGCAAATATTTTGTACACTATTTTGCCGGATAAATTCAATAAAGTAATGTCTGTAATAAAAATAGTAAAAAAAAATGCAACATGAAGACTTCAGATAACAATCTAAGATCTTTAAGAATAATATCATGAGCATGGTACACAATTTCTTTGTAATAATTAAATAATTTCTTCATTATTTAATTTCTTTAAATATAATACAAAGCGACAACATTTGGTGGCAACAATCTGAATTGTGAAATAGCGCTTATCGTGAAATTGGCGCTGGATTCTCTTCTTTAAGGAGCAAATATTTTGTACACTATTTTGCCGGATAAATTCAATAATGTAATCTCTGTAATAAAAATAGTAAAAAAAAATGCAACATGAAGACTTCAGATAACAATCTTTGATCTTTAAGAAAAATATCATGTGCATGGTACACAATTTCCTTGTGATAATTAAATAAGTTCTTCATTATTTAATTTCTTTAAATATAATACAAAGCGATAACATTTGGTGGCAACTATCTGAATTGTGAAATAGCGCTTATCGTTAAATTGGCGCTGGATTCTCTTCTTTAAGGAGCAAATATTTTGTACACTATTTTGCCGGATAAGTTAAAAATAGTAAAAAAAAATGCAACATGGAGACTTCAGATAACAATCTTAGAACTTTAAGAAAAATATCATGTGCATGGTACACAATTTCCTTGTGATAATTAAATAAGTTCTTCATTATTTAATTTCTTTAAATATAATACAAAGCGATAACATTTGGTGGCAACAATCTGAATTGTGAAATAGCGCTTATCGTGAAATTGGCGCTCGATTCTCTTCTTTAAGGAGCAAATATTTTGTACACTATTTTGCCGGAAAAATTCAATAATGTAATCTCTGTAATAAAAAGAGTAAACAAAAATGCAACAATGCAACATGAAGACTTCAGATAACAATCTAAGATCTTTAAGAAAAATATCATGTGCATGGTACACAATTTCCTTGTAATAATTAAATAAGTTCTTCATTATTTAAATTCTTACAATATAATACAAAGCGATAACATTTGGTGGCAACAATCTGAATTGTGAAATAGCGCTTATCGTGAAATTGGCGCTGGATTCTCTTCTTTAAGGAGCAAATATTTTGTACACTATTTTGCCGGATAAATTCAATAATGTAATATCTGATATAGGTTAGGTTATAGGTTAGGTTATTTAATTACGGCAAAGCCTTGAGAGCTATCTGCCTAAGGGGAGGGATGCCTTCGTGGAGGACTTTCTAAGGGAAACTGGCTCGTATACACGTTACACATGGGGAAAACCACGAAAACACCCATGCAGCCAGCCCGTTCGCGGGATTCGAACCTCGGACCGAACTACCAGTGTTCAGCGACTTTACCGCTCGGCCGCTGGTGGGCCAATATCTGATATAAAAAGAGTAAAAAAAAAAAATGCAACATGAAGACTTCAGATAACAATCTAAGATCTTTAAGAAAAAATATCATGTGCATGGTACACAATTTCCTTGTAATAATTAAATAAGTTCTTCATTATTTAATTTCTTTAAATATAATACAAAGCGATAACATTTGGTGGCAACAATCTGAATTGTGAAATAACGCTTATCGTGAAATTGGCGCTGGATTCTCTTCTTTAAGGAGCAAATATTTTGTACACTATTTTGCAGGATAAATTCAATAAAGTAATGTCTGTAATAAAAATAGTAAAAAAAAATGCAACATGAAGACTTCAGATAACAATCTAAGATCTTTAAGAATAATATCATGAGCATGGTACACAATTTCTTTGTAATAATTAAATAAGTTCTTCATTATTTAATTTCTTTAAATATAATACAAAGCGATAACATTTGGTGGCAACTGTCTGAATTGTGAAATAGCGCTTATCGTGAAATTGGCGCTGGATTCTCTTCTTTAAGGAGCAAATATTTTGTACACTATTTTGCCGGATAAATTCAATAATGTAATCTCTGTAATAAAAAAAGTAAAAAAAAAAAATGCAACATGAAGACTTCAGATAACAATCTAAGATCTTTAAGAAAAATATCATGAGCATGGTACACAATTTCGTTGTAATAATTAAATAAGTTCTTCATTATTTAATTTCTTTAAATATAATACAAAGCGATAACATTTGGTGGCAACAATCTGAATTGTGAAATAGCGCTTATCCTGAAATTGGCGCTGGATTCTCTTCTTTAAGGAGCAAATATTTTGTACACTATTTTGCCGGATAAATTCAATAATGTAATCTCTGTAATAAAAATAGTAAAAAAAAAATGCAACATGAAGACTTCAGATAACAATCTAAGATCTTTAAGAAAAATATCATGAGCATGGTACACAATTTCGTTGTAATAATTAAATAAGTTCTTCATTATTTAATTTCTTTAAATATAATACAAAGCGATAACATTTGGTGGCAACAATCTGAATTGTGAAATAGCGCTTATCCTGAAGTTGGCGCTGGATTCTCTTCTTTAAGGAGCAAATATTTTGTACACTATTTTGCCGGATAAATTCAATAATGTAATGTCTGATATAAAAAGAGTAAAAAAAAAAATGCAACATGAAGACTTCAGATAACAATCTAAGATCTTTAAGAAAAATATCATGTGCATGGTACACAATTTCCTTGTAATAATTAAATATGTTCTTCATTATTTAATTTCTTTAAATATAATACAAAGCGATAACATTTGGTGGCAACAATCTGAATTGTGAAATAACGCTTATCGTGAAATTGGCGCTGGATTCTCTTCTTTAAGGAGCAAATATTTTGTACACTATTTTGCCGGATAAATTCAATAAAGTAATGTCTGTAATAAAAATAGTAAAAAAAAATGCAACATGAAGACTTCAGATAACAATCTTTGATCTTTAAGAAAAATATCATGTGCATGGTACACAATTTCCTTGTGATAATTAAATAAGTTCTTCATTATTTAATTTCTTTAAATATAATACAAAGCGATAACATTTGGTGGCAACTATCTGAATTGTGAAATAGCGCTTATCGTTAAATTGGCGCTGGATTCTCTTCTTTAAGGAGCAAATATTTTGTACACTATTTTGCCGGATAAGTTAAAAATAGTAAAAAAAAATGCAACATGGAGACTTCAGATAACAATCTTAGAACTTTAAGAAAAATATCATGTGCATGGTACACAATTTCCTTGTGATAATTAAATAAGTTCTTCATTATTTAATTTCTTTAAATATAATACAAAGCGATAACATTTGGTGGCAACAATCTGAATTGTGAAATAGCGCTTATCGTGAAATTGGCGCTCGATTCTCTTCTTTAAGGAGCAAATATTTTGTACACTATTTTGCCGGAAAAATTCAATAATGTAATCTCTGTAATAAAAAGAATAAACAAAAATGCAACAATGCAACATGAAGACTTCAGATAACAATCTAAGATCTTTAAGAAAAATATCATGTGCATGGTACACAATTTCCTTGTAATAATTAAATAAGTTCTTCATTATTTAAATTCTTACAATATAATACAAAGCGATAACATTTGGTGGCAACAATCTGAATTGTGAAATAGCGCTTATCGTGAAATTGGCGCTGGATTCTCTTCTTTAAGGAGCAAATATTTTGTACACTATTTTGCCGGATAAATTCAATAATGTAATATCTGATATAGGTTAGGTTATAGGTTAGGTTATTTAATTACGGCAAAGCCTTGAGAGCTATCTGCCTAAGGGGAGGGATGCCTTCGTGGAGGACTTTCTAAGGGAAACTGGCTCGTATACACGTTACACATGGGGAAAACCACGAAAACACCCATGCAGCCAGCCCGTTCGCGGGATTCGAACCTCGGACCGAACTACCAGTGTTCAGCGACTTTACCGCTCGGCCGCTGGTGGGCCAATATCTGATATAAAAAGAGTAAAAAAAAAAATGCAACATGAAGACTTCAGATAACAATCTTTGATCTTTAAGAAAAATATCATGTGCATGGTACACAATTTCCTTGTGATAATTAAATAAGTTCTTCATTATTTAATTTCTTTAAATATAATACAAAGCGATAACATTTGGTGGCAACTATCTGAATTGTGAAATAGCGCTTATCGTTAAATTGGCGCTGGATTCTCTTCTTTAAGGAGCAAATATTTTGTACACTATTTTGCCGGATAAGTTAAAAATAGTAAAAAAAAATGCAACATGGAGACTTCAGATAACAATCTTAGAACTTTAAGAAAAATATCATGTGCATGGTACACAATTTCCTTGTGATAATTAAATAAGTTCTTCATTATTTAATTTCTTTAAATATAATACAAAGCGATAACATTTGGTGGCAACAATCTGAATTGTGAAATAGCGCTTATCGTGAAATTGGCGCTCGATTCTCTTCTTTAAGGAGCAAATATTTTGTACACTATTTTGCCGGAAAAATTCAATAATGTAATCTCTGTAATAAAAAGAGTAAACAAAAATGCAACAATGCAACATGAAGACTTCAGATAACAATCTAAGATCTTTAAGAAAAATATCATGTGCATGGTACACAATTTCCTTGTAATAATTAAATAAGTTCTTCATTATTTAAATTCTTACAATATAATACAAAGCGATAACATTTGGTGGCAACAATCTGAATTGTGAAATAGCGCTTATCGTGAAATTGGCGCTGGATTCTCTTCTTTAAGGAGCAAATATTTTGTACACTATTTTGCCGGATAAATTCAATAATGTAATATCTGATATAGGTTAGGTTATAGGTTAGGTTATTTAATTACGGCAAAGCCTTGAGAGCTATCTGCCTAAGGGGAGGGATGCCTTCGTGGAGGACTTTCTAAGGGAAACTGGCTCGTATACACGTTACACATGGGGAAAACCACGAAAACACCCATGCAGCCAGCCCGTTCGCGGGATTCGAACCTCGGACCGAACTACCAGTGTTCAGCGACTTTACCGCTCGGCCGCTGGTGGGCCAATATCTGATATAAAAAGAGTAAAAAAAAAATGCAACATGAAGACTTCAGATAACAATCTAAGATCTTTAAGAAAAAATATCATGTGCATGGTACACAATTTCCTTGTAATAATTAAATAAGTTCTTCATTATTTAATTTCTTTAAATATAATACAAAGCGATAACATTTGGTGGCAACAATCTGAATTGTGAAATAACGCTTATCGTGAAATTGGCGCTGGATTCTCTTCTTTAAGGAGCAAATATTTTGTACACTATTTTGCAGGATAAATTCAATAAAGTAATGTCTGTAATAAAAATAGTAAAAAAAAATGCAACATGAAGACTTCAGATAACAATCTAAGATCTTTAAGAATAATATCATGAGCATGGTACACAATTTCTTTGTAATAATTAAATAAGTTCTTCATTATTTAATTTCTTTAAATATAATACAAAGCGATAACATTTGGTGTCAACTGTCTGAATTGTGAAATAGCGCTTATCGTGAAATTGGCGCTGGATTCTCTTCTTTAAGGAGCAAATATTTTGTACACTATTTTGCCGGATAAATTCAATAATGTAATCTCTGTAATAAAAAAAGTAAAAAAAAAAAATGCAACATGAAGACTTCAGATAACAATCTAAGATCTTTAAGAAAAATATCATGAGCATGGTACACAATTTCGTTGTAATAATTAAATAAGTTCTTCATTATTTAATTTCTTTAAATATAATACAAAGCGATAACATTTGGTGGCAACAATCTGAATTGTGAAATAGCGCTTATCCTGAAATTGGCGCTGGATTCTCTTCTTTAAGGAGCAAATATTTTGTACACTATTTTGCCGGATAAATTCAATAATGTAATTTCTGTAATAAAAATAGTAAAAAAAAAATGCAACATGAAGACTTCAGATAACAATCTAAGATCTTTAAGAAAAATATCATGAGCATGGTACACAATTTCGTTGTAATAATTAAATAAGTTCTTCATTATTTAATTTCTTTAAATATAATACAAAGCGATAACATTTGGTGGCAACAATCTGAATTGTGAAATAGCGCTTATCCTGAAATTGGCGCTGGATTCTCTTCTTTAAGGAGCAAATATTTTGTACACTATTTTGCCGGATAAATTCAATAATGTAATGTCTGATATAAAAAGAGTAAAAAAAAAAATGCAACATGAAGACTTCAGATAACAATCTAAGATCTTTAAGAAAAATATCATGTGCATGGTACACAATTTCCTTGTAATAATTAAATATGTTCTTCATTATTTAATTTCTTTAAATATAATACAAAGCGATAACATTTGGTGGCAACAATCTGAATTGTGAAATAACGCTTATCGTGAAATTGGCGCTGGATTCTCTTCTTTAAGGAGCAAATATTTTGTACACTATTTTGCCGGATAAATTCAATAAAGTAATGTCTGTAATAAAAATAGTAAAAAAAAATGCAACATGAAGACTTCAGATAACAATCTAAGATCTTTAAGAATAATATCATGAGCATGGTACACAATTTCTTTGTAATAATTAAATAATTTCTTCATTATTTAATTTCTTTAAATATAATACAAAGCGACAACATTTGGTGGCAACAATCTGAATTGTGAAATAGCGCTTATCGTGAAATTGGCGCTGGATTCTCTTCTTTAAGGAGCAAATATTTTGTACACTATTTTGCCGGATAAATTCAATAATGTAATCTCTGTAATAAAAATAGTAAAAAAAAATGCAACATGAAGACTTCAGATAACAATCTTTGATCTTTAAGAAAAATATCATGTGCATGGTACACAATTTCCTTGTGATAATTAAATAAGTTCTTCATTATTTAATTTCTTTAAATATAATACAAAGCGATAACATTTGGTGGCAACTATCTGAATTGTGAAATAGCGCTTATCGTTAAATTGGCGCTGGATTCTCTTCTTTAAGGAGCAAATATTTTGTACACTATTTTGCCGGATAAGTTAAAAATAGTAAAAAAAAATGCAACATGGAGACTTCAGATAACAATCTTAGAACTTTAAGAAAAATATCATGTGCATGGTACACAATTTCCTTGTGATAATTAAATAAGTTCTTCATTATTTAATTTCTTTAAATATAATACAAAGCGATAACATTTGGTGGCAACAATCTGAATTGTGAAATAGCGCTTATCGTGAAATTGGCGCTCGATTCTCTTCTTTAAGGAGCAAATATTTTGTACACTATTTTGCCGGAAAAATTCAATAATGTAATCTCTGTAATAAAAAGAGTAAACAAAAATGCAACAATGCAACATGAAGACTTCAGATAACAATCTAAGATCTTTAAGAAAAATATCATGTGCATGGTACACAATTTCCTTGTAATAATTAAATAAGTTCTTCATTATTTAAATTCTTACAATATAATACAAAGCGATAACATTTGGTGGCAACAATCTGAATTGTGAAATAGCGCTTATCGTGAAATTGGCGCTGGATTCTCTTCTTTAAGGAGCAAATATTTTGTACACTATTTTGCCGGATAAATTCAATAATGTAATATCTGATATAGGTTAGGTTATAGGTTAGGTTATTTAATTACGGCAAAGCCTTGAGAGCTATCTGCCTAAGGGGAGGGATGCCTTCGTGGAGGACTTTCTAAGGGAAACTGGCTCGTATACACGTTACACATGGGGAAAACCACGAAAACACCCATGCAGCCAGCCCGTTCGCGGGATTCGAACCTCGGACCGAACTACCAGTGTTCAGCGACTTTACCGCTCGGCCGCTGGTGGGCCAATATCTGATATAAAAAGAGTAAAAAAAAAATGCAACATGAAGACTTCAGATAACAATCTAAGATCTTTAAGAAAAAATATCATGTGCATGGTACACAATTTCCTTGTAATAATTGAATAAGTTCTTCATTATTTAATTTCTTTAAATATAATACAAAACGATAACATTTGGTGGCAACTATCTGAATTGTGAAATAGCGCTTATCGTGAAATTGGCGCTGGATTCTCTTCTTTAAGGAGCAAATATTTTGTACACTATTTTGCCGGATAAATTCAATAAAGTAATGTCTGTAATAAAAATAGTAAAAAAAAATGCAACATGAAGACTTCAGATAACAATCTAAGATCTTTAAGAATAATATCATGAGCATGGTACACAATTTCTTTGTAATAATTAAATAATTTCTTCATTATTTAATTTCTTTAAATATAATACAAAGCGACAACATTTGGTGGCAACAATCTGAATTGTGAAATAGCGCTTATCGTGAAATTGGCGCTGGATTCTCTTCTTTAAGGAGCAAATATTTTGTACACTATTTTGCCGGATAAATTCAATAATGTAATCTCTGTAATAAAAATAGTAAAAAAAAATGCAACATGAAGACTTCAGATAACAATCTTTGATCTTTAAGAAAAATATCATGTGCATGGTACACAATTTCCTTGTGATAATTAAATAAGTTCTTCATTATTTAATTTCTTTAAATATAATACAAAGCGATAACATTTGGTGGCAACTATCTGAATTGTGAAATAGCGCTTA
This sequence comes from Stegodyphus dumicola, assembly GCF_044657685.1. NCBI lineage: Eukaryota > Metazoa > Arthropoda > Arachnida > Araneae > Eresidae > Stegodyphus > Stegodyphus dumicola. Next base: position 138,661,965 of record NC_140769.1, read on the forward strand.
TCGTTAAATTGGCGCTGGATTCTCTTCTTTAAGGAGCAAATATTTTGTACACTATTTTGCCGGATAAGTTAAAAATAGTAAAAAAAAATGCAACATGGAGACTTCAGATAACAATCTTAGAACTTTAAGAAAAATATCATGTGCATGGTACACAATTTCCTTGTGATAATTAAATAAGTTCTTCATTATTTAATTTCTTTAAATATAATACAAAGCGATAACATTTGGTGGCAACAATCTGAATTGTGAAATAGCGCTTATCGTGAAATTGGCGCTCGATTCTCTTCTTTAAGGAGCAAATATTTTGTACACTATTTTGCCGGAAAAATTCAATAATGTAATCTCTGTAATAAAAAGAGTAAACAAAAATGCAACAATGCAACATGAAGACTTCAGATAACAATCTAAGATCTTTAAGAAAAATATCATGTGCATGGTACACAATTTCCTTGTAATAATTAAATAAGTTCTTCATTATTTAAATTCTTACAATATAATACAAAGCGATAACATTTGGTGGCAACAATCTGAATTTTGAAATAGCGCTTATCGTGAAATTGGCGCTGGATTCTCTTCTTTAAGGAGCAAATATTTTGTACACTATTTTGCCGGATAAATTCAATAATGTAATATCTGATATAGGTTAGGTTATAGGTTAGGTTATTTAATTACGGCAAAGCCTTGAGAGCTATCTGCCTAAGGGGAGGGATGCCTTCGTGGAGGACTTTCTAAGGGAAACTGGCTCGTATACACGTTACACATGGGGAAAACCACGAAAACACCCATGCAGCCAGCCCGTTCGCGGGATTCGAACCTCGGACCGAACTACCAGTGTTCAGCGACTTTACCGCTCGGCCGCTGGTGGGCCAATATCTGATATAAAAAGAGTAAAAAAAAAAATGCAACATGAAGACTTCAGATAACAATCTAAGATCTTTAAGAAAAAATATCATGTGCATGGTACACAATTTCCTTGTAATAATTGAATAAGTTCTTCATTATTTAATTTCTTTAAATATAATACAAAACGATAACATTTGGTGGCAACTATCTGAATTGTGAAATAGCGCTTATCGTGAAATTGGCGCTCGATTCTCTTCTTTAAGGAGCAAATATTTTGTACACTATTTTGCCGGATAAATTCAATAATATAATCTCTGTAATAAAAATAGTAAACAAAAATGCAACAATGCAACATGAAGACTTCAGATAACAATCTAAGATCTTTAAGAAAAATATCATGTGCATGGTACACAATTTCCTTGTAATAATTAAATAATTTCTTCATTATTTAAATTCTTTAAATATAATACAAAGCGATAACATTTGGTGGCAACAATCTGAATTGTGAAATAGCGCTTATCGTGAAATTGGCGCTGGATTCTCTTCTTGAGGGAGCAAATATTTTGTACGCTATTTTGCCGGATAAATTCAATAATGTAATCTCTGTAATAAAAATAGTAAAAAAAAATGCAACATGAAGACTTCAGATAACAATCTAAGATCTTTAAGAAAAATATCATGTGCATGGTACACAATTTCCTTGTAGTAATTAAATAAGTTCTTCATTATTTAATTTCTTTAAATATAAAACAAAGCGATAACATTTGGTGGCAACAATCTGAATTGTGAAATAGCGCTTATCGTGAAATTGGCGCTCGATTCTCTTCTTTAAGGAGCAAATATTTTGTACACTATTTTGCCGGATAAATTCAATAATGTAATCTCTGTAATAAAAATAGTAAACAAAAAAGCAACAATGCAACATGAAGACTTCAGATAACAATCTAAGATCTTTAAGAAAAATATCATGTGCATGGTACACAATTTCCTTGTAATAATTAAATAATTTCTTCATTATTTAAATTCTTTAAATATAATACAAAGCGATAACATTTGGTGGCAACAATCTGAATTGTGAAATAGCGCTTATCGTGAAATTGGCGCTGGATTCTCTTCTTGAGGGAGCAAATATTTTGTACGCTATTTTGCCGGATAAATTCAATAATGTAATCTCTGTAATAAAAATAGTAAAAAAAAAATGCAACATGAAGACTTCAGATAACAATCTAAGATCTTTAAGAAAAATATCATGTGCATGGTACACAATTTCCTTGTAGTAATTAAATAAGTTCTTCATTATTTAATTTCTTTAAATATAAAACAAAGCGATAACATTTGGTGGCAACAATCTGAATTGTGAAATAGCGTTTATCGTGAAATTGGCGCTGGATTCTCTTCTTTAAGGAGCAAATATTTTGTACGCTATTTTGCCGGATAAATTCAATAATGTAATCTCTGTAATAAAAATAGTAAAAAAAAATGCAACATGAAGACTTCAGATAACAATCTAAGATCTTTAAGAAAATATCATGTGCATGGTACACAATTTCCTTGTAGTAATTAAATAAGTTCTTCATTATTTAATTTCTTTAAATATAATACAAAGCGACAACATTTGGTGGCAACAATCTGAATTGTGAAATAGCGCTTATCGTGAAATTGGCGCTGGATTCTCTTCTTTAAGGAGCAAATATTTTGTACACTATTTTGCCGGATAAATTCAATAATGTAATCTCTGTAATAAAAATAGTAAAAAAAAATGCAACATGAAGACTTCAGATAACAATCTTTGATCTTTAAGAAAAATATCATGTGCATGGTACACAATTTCCTTGTGATAATTAAATAAGTTCTTCATTATTTAATTTCTTTAAATATAATACAAAGCGATAACATTTGGTGGCAACTATCTGAATTGTGAAATAGCGCTTATCGTTAAATTGGCGCTGGATTCTCTTCTTTAAGGAGCAAATATTTTGTACACTATTTTGCCGGATAAGTTAAAAATAGTAAAAAAAAATGCAACATGGAGACTTCAGATAACAATCTTAGAACTTTAAGAAAAATATCATGTGCATGGTACACAATTTCCTTGTGATAATTAAATAAGTTCTTCATTATTTAATTTCTTTAAATATAATACAAAGCGATAACATTTGGTGGCAACAATCTGAATTGTGAAATAGCGCTTATCGTGAAATTGGCGCTCGATTCTCTTCTTTAAGGAGCAAATATTTTGTACACTATTTTGCCGGAAAAATTCAATAATGTAATCTCTGTAATAAAAAGAGTAAACAAAAATGCAACAATGCAACATGAAGACTTCAGATAACAATCTAAGATCTTTAAGAAAAATATCATGTGCATGGTACACAATTTCCTTGTAATAATTAAATAAGTTCTTCATTATTTAAATTCTTACAATATAATACAAAGCGATAACATTTGGTGGCAACAATCTGAATTTTGAAATAGCGCTTATCGTGAAATTGGCGCTGGATTCTCTTCTTTAAGGAGCAAATATTTTGTACACTATTTTGCCGGATAAATTCAATAATGTAATATCTGATATAGGTTAGGTTATAGGTTAGGTTATTTAATTACGGCAAAGCCTTGAGAGCTATCTGCCTAAGGGGAGGGATGCCTTCGTGGAGGACTTTCTAAGGGAAACTGGCTCGTATACACGTTACACATGGGGAAAACCACGAAAACACCCATGCAGCCAGCCCGTTCGCGGGATTCGAACCTCGGACCGAACTACCAGTGTTCAGCGACTTTACCGCTCGGCCGCTGGTGGGCCAATATCTGATATAAAAAGAGTAAAAAAAAAAATGCAACATGAAGACTTCAGATAACAATCTAAGATCTTTAAGAAAAAATATCATGTGCATGGTACACAATTTCCTTGTAATAATTGAATAAGTTCTTCATTATTTAATTTCTTTAAATATAATACAAAACGATAACATTTGGTGGCAACTATCTGAATTGTGAAATAGCGCTTATCGTGAAATTGGCGCTCGATTCTCTTCTTTAAGGAGCAAATATTTTGTACACTATTTTGCCGGATAAATTCAATAATATAATCTCTGTAATAAAAATAGTAAACAAAAATGCAACAATGCAACATGAAGACTTCAGATAACAATCTAAGATCTTTAAGAAAAATATCATGTGCATGGTACACAATTTCCTTGTAATAATTAAATAATTTCTTCATTATTTAAATTCTTTAAATATAATACAAAGCGATAACATTTGGTGGCAACAATCTGAATTGTGAAATAGCGCTTATCGTGAAATTGGCGCTGGATTCTCTTCTTGAGGGAGCAAATATTTTGTACGCTATTTTGCCGGATAAATTCAATAATGTAATCTCTGTAATAAAAATAGTAAAAAAAAATGCAACATGAAGACTTCAGATAACAATCTAAGATCTTTAAGAAAAATATCATGTGCATGGTACACAATTTCCTTGTAGTAATTAAATAAGTTCTTCATTATTTAATTTCTTTAAATATAAAACAAAGCGATAACATTTGGTGGCAACAATCTGAATTGTGAAATAGCGCTTATCGTGAAATTGGCGCTCGATTCTCTTCTTTAAGGAGCAAATATTTTGTACACTATTTTGCCGGATAAATTCAATAATGTAATCTCTGTAATAAAAATAGTAAACAAAAAAGCAACAATGCAACATGAAGACTTCAGATAACAATCTAAGATCTTTAAGAAAAATATCATGTGCATGGTACACAATTTCCTTGTAATAATTAAATAATTTCTTCATTATTTAAATTCTTTAAATATAATACAAAGCGATAACATTTGGTGGCAACAATCTGAATTGTGAAATAGCGCTTATCGTGAAATTGGCGCTGGATTCTCTTCTTGAGGGAGCAAATATTTTGTACGCTATTTTGCCGGATAAATTCAATAATGTAATCTCTGTAATAAAAATAGTAAAAAAAAAATGCAACATGAAGACTTCAGATAACAATCTAAGATCTTTAAGAAAAATATCATGTGCATGGTACACAATTTCCTTGTAGTAATTAAATAAGTTCTTCATTATTTAATTTCTTTAAATATAAAACAAAGCGATAACATTTGGTGGCAACAATCTGAATTGTGAAATAGCGTTTATCGTGAAATTGGCGCTGGATTCTCTTCTTTAAGGAGCAAATATTTTGTACGCTATTTTGCCGGATAAATTCAATAATGTAATCTCTGTAATAAAAATAGTAAAAAAAAATGCAACATGAAGACTTCAGATAACAATCTAAGATCTTTAAGAAAATATCATGTGCATGGTACACAATTTCCTTGTAGTAATTAAATAAGTTCTTCATTATTTAATTTCTTTAAATATAAAACAAAGCGATAACATTTGGTGGCAACAATCTGAATTGTGAAATAGCGCTTATCGTGAAATTGGCGCTCGATTCTCTTCTTTAAGGAGCAAATATTTTGTACACTATTTTGCCGGATAAATTCAATAATGTAATCTCTGTAATAAAAATAGTAAACAAAAAAGCAACAATGCAACATGAAGACTTCAGATAACAATCTAAGATCTTTAAGAAAAATATCATGTGCATGGTACACAATTTCCTTGTAATAATTAAATAATTTCTTCATTATTTAAATTCTTTAAATATAATACAAAGCGATAACATTTGGTGGCAACAATCTGAATTGTGAAATAGCGCTTATCGTGAAATTGGCGCTGGATTCTCTTCTTGAGGGAGCAAATATTTTGTACGCTATTTTGCCGGATAAATTCAATAATGTAATCTCTGTAATAAAAATAGTAAAAAAAAAATGCAACATGAAGACTTCAGATAACAATCTAAGATCTTTAAGAAAAATATCATGTGCATGGTACACAATTTCCTTGTAGTAATTAAATAAGTTCTTCATTATTTAATTTCTTTAAATATAAAACAAAGCGATAACATTTGGTGGCAACAATCTGAATTGTGAAATAGCGTTTATCGTGAAATTGGCGCTGGATTCTCTTCTTTAAGGAGCAATTATTTTGTACGCTATTTTGCCGGATAAATTCAATAATGTAATCTCTGTAATAAAAATAGTAAAAAAAAATGCAACATGAAGACTTCAGATAACAATCTAAGATCTTTAAGAAAATATCATGTGCATGGTACACAATTTCCTTGTAGTAATTAAATAAGTTCTTCATTATTTAATTTCTTTAAATATAAAACAAAGCGATAACATTTGGTGGCAACAATCTGAATTGTGAAATAGCGCTTATCGTGAAATTGGCGCTGGATTCTCTTCTTTAAGGAGCAAATATTTTGTACGCTATTTTGCCGGATAAATTCAATAATGTAATCTCTGTAATAAAAATAGTAAAAAAAAATGCAACATGAAGACTTCGGATAACAATCTAAGATCTTTAAGAAAAATATCATGTGCATGGTACACAATTTCCTTGTAGTAATTAAATAAGTTCTTCATTATTTAATTTCTTTAAATATAAAACAAAGCGATAACATTTGGTGGCAACAATCTGAATTGTGAAATAGCGCTTATCGTGAAATTGGCGCTGGATTCTCTTCTTTAAGGAGCAAATATTTTGTACGCTATTTTGCCGGATAAATTCAATAATGTAATCTCTGTAATAAAAATAGTAAAAAAAAATGTAACATGAATACTTCAGATAACAATCTAAGATCTTTAAGAAAATATCATGTGCATGGTACACAATTTCCTTGTAGTAATTAAATAAGTTCTTCATTATTTAATTTCTTTAAATATAAAACAAAGCGATAACATTTGGTGGCAACAATCTGAATTGTGAAATAGCGCTTATCGTGAAATTGGCGCTGGATTCTCTTCTTTAAGGAGCAAATATTTTGTACAATATTTTGCCGGATAAATTCAATAATGTAATCTCTGTAATAAAAATAGTAAACAAAAATGCAACAATGCAACATGGAGACTTCAGATAACAATCTAAGATCTTTAAGAAAAATATCATGTGCATGGTACACAATTTCCTTGTAATAATTAAATAAGTTCTTCATTATTTAATTTCTTTAAATATAATACAAAGCGATAACATTTGGTGGCAACAGTCTGAATTGTGATATAGGGCTTATCGTGAAATTGGCGCTGGATTCACTTCTTTAAGGAGCAGATATTTTGTACACTATTTTGCAGGATAAATTCAATAATGTAATCTCTGTAATAAAAATAGTAAAAAAAAAATGCAACATGAAGACTTCAGATAACAATCTAGGATCTTTAAGAAAAATATCATGTGCATGGTACACAATTTCCTTGTAATAATTAAATATGTTCTTCATTATTTAATTTCTTTAAATATAATACAAAGCGATAACATTTGGTGGCAACAATCTGAATTGTGAAATAACGCTTATCGTGAAATTGGCGCTGGATTCTCTTCTTTAAGGAGCAAATATTTTGTACACTATTTTGCCGGATAAATTCAATAAAGTAATGTCTGTAATAAAAATAGTAAAAAAAAATGCAACATGAAGACTTCAGATAACAATCTAAGATCTTTAAGAATAATATCATGAGCATGGTACACAATTTCTTTGTAATAATTAAATAAGTTCTTCATTATTTAATTTCTTTAAATATAATACAAAGCGATAACATTTGGTGGCAACTGTCTGAATTGTGAAATAGCGCTTATCGTGAAATTGGCGCTGGATTCTCTTCTTTAAGGAGCAAATATTTTTTACACTATTTTGCCGGATAAATTCAATAATGTAATCTCTGTAATAAAAATAGTAAAAAAAAAATGCAACATGAAGACTTCAGATAACAATCTAAGATCTTTAAGAAAAATATCATGAGCATGGTACACAATTTCGTTGTAATAATTAAATAAGTTCTTCATTATTTAATTTCTTTAAATATAATACAAAGCGATAACATTTGGTGGCAACAATCTGAATTGTGAAATAGCGCTTATCCTGAAATTGGCGCTGGATTCTCTTCTTTAAGGAGCAAATATTTTGTACACTATTTTGCCGGATAAATTCAATAATGTAATGTCTGATATAAAAAGAGTAAAAAAAAAAATGCAACATGAAGACTTCAGATAACAATCTAGGATCTTTAAGAAAAATATCATGTGCATGGTACACAATTTCCTTGTAATAATTAAATATGTTCTTCATTATTTAATTTCTTTAAATATAATACAAAGCGATAACATTTGGTGGCAACAATCTGAATTGTGAAATAACGCTTATCGTGAAATTGGCGCTGGATTCTCTTCTTTAAGGAGCAAATATTTTGTACACTATTTTGCCGGATAAATTCAATAAAGTAATGTCTGTAATAAAAATAGTAAAAAAAAATGCAACATGAAGACTTCAGATAACAATCTAAGATCTTTAAGAATAATATCATGAGCATGGTACACAATTTCTTTGTAATAATTAAATAAGTTCTTCATTATTTAATTTCTTTAAATATAATACAAAGCGATAACATTTGGTGGCAACTGTCTGAATTGTGAAATAGCGCTTATCGTGAAATTGGCGCTGGATTCTCTTCTTTAAGGAGCAAATATTTTGTACACTATTTTGCCGGATAAATTCAATAATGTAATCTCTGTAATAAAAATAGTAAAAAAAAAAATGCAACATGAAGACTTCAGATAACAATCTAAGATCTTTAAGAAAAATATCATGAGCATGGTACACAATTTCGTTGTAATAATTAAATAAGTTCTTCATTATTTAATTTCTTTAAATATAATACAAAGCGATAACATTTGGTGGCAACAATCTGAATTGTGAAATAGCGCTTATCCTGAAATTGGCGCTGGATTCTCTTCTTTAAGGAGCAAATATTTTGTACACTATTTTGCCGGATAAATTCAATAATGTAATCTCTGTAATAAAAATAGTAAAAAAAAAATGCAACATGAAGACTTCAGATAACAATCTAAGATCTTTAAGAAAAATATCATGAGCATGGTACACAATTTCGTTGTAATAATTAAATAAGTTCTTCATTATTTAATTTCTTTAAATATAATACAAAGCGATAACATTTGGTGGCAACAATCTGAATTGTGAAATAGCGCTTATCCTGAAATTGGCGCTGGATTCTCTTCTTTAAGGAGCAAATATTTTGTACACTATTTTGCCGGATAAATTCAATAATGTAATGTCTGATATAAAAAGAGTAAAAAAAAAAAATGGAACATGAAGACTTCAGATAACAATCTAAGATCTTTAAGAAAAATATCATGTGCATGGTACACAATTTCCTTGTAATAATTAAATATGTTCTTCATTATTTAATTTCTTTAAATATAATACAAAGCGATAACATTTGGTGGCAACAATCTGAATTGTGAAATAACGCTTATCGTGAAATTGGCGCTGGATTCTCTTCTTTAAGGAGCAAATATTTTGTACACTATTTTGCCGGATAAATTCAATAAAGTAATGTCTGTAATAAAAATAGTAAAAAAAAATGCAACATGAAGACTTCAGATAACAATCTAAGATCTTTAAGAATAATATCATGAGCATGGTACACAATTTCTTTGTAATAATTAAATAATTTCTTCATTATTTAATTTCTTTAAATATAATACAAAGCGACAACATTTGGTGGCAACAATCTGAATTGTGAAATAGCGCTTATCGTGAAATTGGCGCTGGATTCTCTTCTTTAAGGAGCAAATATTTTGTACACTATTTTGCCGGATAAATTCAATAATGTAATCTCTGTAATAAAAATAGTAAAAAAAAATGCAACATGAAGACTTCAGATAACAATCTTTGATCTTTAAGAAAAATATCATGTGCATGGTACACAATTTCCTTGTGATAATTAAATAAGTTCTTCATTATTTAATTTCTTTAAATATAATACAAAGCGATAACATTTGGTGGCAACTATCTGAATTGTGAAATAGCGCTTATCGTTAAATTGGCGCTGGATTCTCTTCTTTAAGGAGCAAATATTTTGTACACTATTTTGCCGGATAAGTTAAAAATAGTAAAAAAAATGCAACATGGAGACTTCAGATAAAAATCTTAGAACTTTAAGAAAAATATCATGTGCATGGTACACAATTTCCTTGTGATAATTAAATAAGTTCTTCATTATTTAATTTCTTTAAATATAATACAAAGCGATAACATTTGGTGGCAACAATCTGAATTGTGAAATAGCGCTTATCGTGAAATTGGCGCTCGATTCTCTTCTTTAAGGAGCAAATATTTTGTACACTATTTTGCCGGAAAAATTCAATAATGTAATCTCTGTAATAAAAATAGTAAACAAAAATGCAACAATGCAACATGAAGACTTCAGATAACAATCTAAGATCTTTAAGAAAAATATCATGTGCATGGTACACAATTTCCTTGTAATAATTAAATAAGTTCTTCATTATTTAAATACTTACAATATAATACAAAGCGATAACATTTGGTGGCAACAATCTGAATTGTGAAATAGCGCTTATCGTGAAATTGGCGCTGGATTCTCTTCTTTAAGGAGCAAATATTTTGTACACTATTTTGCCGGATAAATTCAATAATGTAATATCTGATATAGGTTAGGTTATAGGTTAGGTTATTTAATTACGGCAAAGCCTTGAGAGCTATCTGCCTAAGGGGAGGGATGCCTTCGTGGAGGACTTTCTAAGGGAAACTGGCTCGTATACACGTTACACATGGGGAAAACCACGAAAACACCCATGCAGCCAGCCCGTTCGCGGGATTCGAACCTCGGACCGAACTACCAGTGTTCAGCGACTTTACCGCTCGGCCGCTGGTGGGCCAATATCTGATATAAAAAGAGTAAAAAAAAAAAATGCAACATGAAGACTTCAGATAACAATCTAAGATCTTTAAGAAAAAATATCATGTGCATGGTACACAATTTCCTTGTAATAATTAAATAAGTTCTTCATTATTTAATTTCTTTAAATATAATACAAAACGATAAAATTTGGTGGCAACAATCTGAATTGTGAAATAGCGCTTATCGTGAAATTGGCGCTCGATTCTCTTCTTTAAGGAGCAAATATTTTGTACACTATTTTGCCGGAAAAATTCAATAATGTAATCTCTGTAATAAAAATAGTAAACAAAAATGCAACAATGCAACATGAAGACTTCAGATAACAATCTAAGATCTTTAAGAAAAATATCATGTGCATGGTACACAATTTCCTTGTAATAATTAAATAATTTCTTCATTATTTAAATTCTTTAAATATAATACAAAGCGATAACATTTGGTGGCAACAATCTGAATTGTGAAATAGCGCTTATCGTGAAATTGGCGCTGGATTCTCTTCTTGAGGGAGCAAATATTTTGTACGCTATTTTGCCGGATAAATTCAATAATGTAATCTCTGTAATAAAAATAGTAAAAAAAAATGCAACATGAAGACTTCAGATAACAATCTAAGATCTTTAAGAAAAATATCATGTGCATGGTACACAATTTCCTTGTAGTAATTAAATAAGTTCTTCATTATTTAATTTCTTTAAATATAAAACAAAGCGATAACATTTGGTGGCAACAATCTGAATTGTGAAATAGCGTTTATCGTGAAATTGGCGCTGGATTCTCTTCTTTAAGGAGCAAATATTTTGTACGCTATTTTGCCGGATAAATTCAATAATGTAATCTCTGTAATAAAAATAGTAAAAAAAAATGCAACATGAAGACTTCAGATAACAATCTAAGATCTTTAAGAAAATATCATGTGCATGGTACACAATTTCCTTGTAGTAATTAAATAAGTTCTTCATTATTTAATTTCTTTAAATATAAAACAAAGCGATAACATTTGGTGGCAACAATCTGAATTGTGAAATAGCGCTTATCGTGAAATTGGCGCTGGATTCTCTTCTTTAAGGAGCAAATATTTTGTACGCTATTTTGCCGGATAAATTCAATAATGTAATCTCTGTAATAAAAATAGTACAAAAAAATGCAACATGAAGACTTCGGATAACAATCTAAGATCTTTAAGAAAAATATCATGTGCATGGTACACAATTTCCTTGTAGTAATTAAATAAGTTCTTCATTATTTAATTTCTTTAAATATAAAACAAAGCGATAACATTTGGTGGCAACAATCTGAATTGTGAAATAGCGCTTATCGTGAAATTGGCGCTGGATTCTCTTCTTTAAGGAGCAAATATTTTGTACGCTATTTTGCCGGATAAATTCAATAATGTAATCTCTGTAATAAAAATAGTAAAAAAAAATGTAACATGAATACTTCAGATAACAATCTAAGATCTTTAAGAAAATATCATGTGCATGGTACACAATTTCCTTGTAGTAATTAAATAAGTTCTTCATTATTTAATTTCTTTAAATATAAAACAAAGCGATAACATTTGGTGGCAACAATCTGAATTGTGAAATAGCGCTTATCGTGAAATTGGCGCTGGATTCTCTTCTTTAAGGAGCAAATATTTTGTACACTATTTTGCCGGATAAATTCAATAATGTAATCTCTGTAATAAAAATAGTAAAAAAAAATGCAACATGAAGACTTCAGATAACAATCTAAGATCTTTAAGAAAAATATCATGAGCATGGTACACAATTTCCTTGTAATAATTAAATAAGTTCTTCATTATTTAATTTCTTTAAATATAATACAAAGCGATAACATTCGGTGGCAACAGTCTGAATTGTGAAATCGCGCTTATCGTGAAATTGGCGCTGGATTCTCTTCTTTAAGGAGCAAATATTTTGTACACTATTTTGCCTGATAAATTCAATAATGTAATCTCTGTAATAAAAATAGTAAAAAAAAAATGCAAAATGAACACTTCAGATAACAATCTAATATCTTTAAGAAAAATATCATGTGCATGGTACACAATTTCCTTGTAATAATTAAATACGATCTTCATTATTTAATTTATTTAAATATAATACAAAGCGACAACACTTGGTGGCAACAATCTGAATTGTGAAATAGCGCTTATCGTGAAATTGGCGCTGGATTCTCTTCTTTAAGGAGCAAATATTTTGTACACTATTTTGCCGGAAAAATTCAATAATGTAATCTCTGTAATAAAAATAGTAAAAAAAAAAATGCAACATGAAGACTTCAGATAACAATCTAAGATCTTTAAGAAAAATATCATGTGCATGGTACACAATTTCCTTTTAGTAATTAAATAAGTTCTTCATTATTTAATTTCTTTAAATATAATACAAAGCGATAACATTTGGTGGCAACAATCTGAATTGTGAAATAGCGCTTATCCTAAAATTGGCGCTGGATTCTCTTCTTTAGGGAGCAAATATTTTGTACACTATTTTGCCGGATAAATTCAATAATGTAATCTCTGTAATAAAAATAGTAAAAAAAAATGCAAAATGAACACTTCAGATAACAATCTAATATCTTTAAGAAAAATATCATGTGCATGGTACACAATTTCCTTGTAATAATTAAATAAGTTCTTCATTATTTAATTTATTTAAATATAATACAAAGCGACAACATTTGGTGGCAACAATCTGAATTGTGAAATAGCGCTTATCGTGATATTGGCGCTGGATTCTCTTCTTTAAGGAGCAAATATTTTGTACACTATTTTGCCGGATAAATTCAATAATGTAATCTCTGTAATAAAAATAGTAAAAAAAAATGCAAAATGAACACTTCAGATAACAATCTAATATCTTTAAGAAAAATATCATGTGCATGGTACACAATTTCCTTGTAATAATTAAATAAGTTCTTCATTATTTAATTTATTTAAATATAATACAAAGCGACAACATTTGGTGGCAACAATCTGAATTGTGAAATAGCGCTTATCGTGAAATTGGCGCTGGATTCTCTTCTTTAAGGAGCAAATATTTTGTACACTATTTTGCCGGATAAATTCAATAATGTAATCTCTGTAATAAAAATAGTAAAAAAAAATGCAACATGAACACTTCAGATAACAATCTAAGATCTTTAAGAAAAATATCATGAGTATGGTACACAATTTCCTTGTAATAATTAAATAAGTTCTTCATTATTTAATTTCTTTAAATATAATACAAAGCGATAACATTTGGTGGCAACAGTCTGAATTGTGAAATCGCGCTTATCGTGAAATTGGCGCTGGATTCTCTTCTTTAAGGAGCAAATATTTTGTACACTATTTTGCCGGATAAATTCAATAATGTAATCTCTGTAATAAAAATAGTAAAAAAAAATGCAAAATGAACACTTCAGATAACAATCTAATATCTTTAAGAAAAATATCATGTGCATGGTACACAATTTCCTTGTAATAATTAAATAAGTTCTTCATTATTTAATATCTTTAAATATAATACAAAGCGATAACATTTGGTGGCAACAATCTGAATTGTGAAATAGCGCTTATCGTGAAATTGGCGCTGGATTCTCTTCTTTAAGAAGCAAATATTTTGTACACTATTTTGCCGGATAAATTCAATAATGTAATCTCTGTAATAAAAATAGTAAAAAAAATGCAACATGAAGACTTCAGATAACAATCTAAGATCTTTAAGAAAAATATCATGTGCATGGTACACAATTTCCTTGTAATAATTAAATATGTTCTTCATTATTTAATTTCTTTAAATATAATACAAAGCGATAACATTTGGTGGCAACAATCTGAGTTGTGAAATAGCGCTTATCGTGAAATTGGCGCTGGATTCTCTTCTTTAAGGAGGAAATATTTTGTACACTATTTTGCCGGATAAATTCAATAATGTAATGTCTGATATAAAAAGAGTAAAAAAAAAATGCAACATGAAGACTTCAGATAACAATCTAAGATCTTTAAGAAAAATATCATGTGCATGGTACATAATTTCCTTGTAATAATTAAATAAGTTCTTCATTATTTAATTTCTTTAAATATAATACAAAGCGATAACATTTGGTGGCAACAGTCTGAATTGTGATATAGGGCTTATCGTGAAATTGGCGCTGGATTCACTTCTTTAAGGAGCAGATATTTTGTACACTATTTTGCAGGATAAATTCAATAATGTAATCTCTGTAATAAAAATAGTAAAAAAAAAATGCAACATGAAGACTTCAGATAACAATCTAGGATCTTTAAGAAAAATATCATGTGCATGGTACACAATTTCCTTGTAATAATTAAATATGTTCTTCATTATTTAATTTCTTTAAATATAATACAAAGCGATAACATTTGGTGGCAACAATCTGAATTGTGAAATAACGCTTATCGTGAAATTGGCGCTGGATTCTCTTCTTTAAGGAGCAAATATTTTGTACACTATTTTGCCGGATAAATTCAATAAAGTAATGTCTGTAATAAAAATAGTAAAAAAAAATGCAACATGAAGACTTCAGATAACAATCTAAGATCTTTAAGAATAATATAATGAGCATGGTACACAATTTCTTTGTAATAATTAAATAAGTTCTTCATTATTTAATTTCTTTAAATATAATACAAAGCGATAACATTTGGTGGCAACAGTCTGAATTGTGAAATAGCGCTTATCGTGAAATTGGCGCTGGATTCTCTTCTTTAAGGAGCAAATATTTTGTACACTATTTTGCCGGATAAATTCAATAATGTAATCTCTGTAATAAAAATAGTAAAAAAAAAAAATGCAACATGAAGACTTCAGATAACAATCTAAGATCTTTAAGAAAAATATCATGAGCATGGTACACAATTTCGTTGTAATTATTAAATAAGTTCTTCATTATTTAATTTCTTTAAATATAATACAAAGCGATAACATTTGGTGGCAACAATCTGAATTGTGAAATAGCGCTTAACCTGAAATTGGCGCTGGATTCTCTTCTTTAAGGAGCAAATATTTTGTACACTATTTTGCCGGATAAATTCAATAATGTAATGTCTGATATAAAAAGAGTAAAAAAAAAAATGCAACATGAAGACTTCAGATAACAATCTAAGATCTTTAAGAAAAATATCATGTGCATGGTACACAATTTCCTTGTAATAATTAAATAAGTTCTTCATTATTTAATTTCTTTATATATAATACAAAGCGATAACATTTGGTGGCAACAATCTGAATTGTGAAATAGCGCTTATCGTTAAATTGGCGCTGGATTCTCTTCTTTAAGGAGCAAATATTTTGTACACTATTTTGCCGGATAAATTCAATAATGTAATCTCTGTAATAAAAATAGTAAAAAAAAATGCAACATGAAAACTTCAGATAACAATCTTTGATCTTTAAGAAAAATATCATGTGCATGGTACACAATTTCTTTGTAATAATTAAATAAGTTCTTCATTATTTAATTTCTTTAAATATAATACAAAGCGACAACATTCGGTGGCAACAATCTGAATTGTGAAATAGCGCTTATCGTGAAATTGGCGCTGGATTCTCTTCTTTAAGGAGCAAATATTTTGTACACTATTTTGCCGGATAAATTCAATAATGTAATCTCTGTAATAAAAATAGTAAAAAAAAATGCAACATGAAGACTTCAGATAACAATCTTTGATCTTTAAGAAAAATATCATGTGCATGGTACACAATTTCCTTGTGATAATTAACTAAGTTCTTCATTATTTAATTTCTTTAAATATAATACAAAGCGATAACATTTGGTGGCAACTATCTGAATTGTGAAATAGCGCTTATCGTTAAATTGGCGCTGGATTCTCTTCTTTAAGGAGCAAATATTTTGTACACTATTTTGCCGGATAAGTTAAAAATAGTAAAAAAAAATGCAACATGGAGACTTCAGATAACAATCTTAGATCTTTAAGAAAAATATCATGTGCATGGTACACAATTTCCTTGTGATAATTAAATAAGTTCTTCATTATTTAATTTCTTTATATATAATACAAAGCGATAACATTTGGTGGCAACAATCTGAATTGTGAAATAGCGCTTATCGTTAAATTGGCGCTGGATTCTCTTCTTTAAGGAGCAAATATTTTGTACACTATTTTGCCGGATAAATTCAATAATGTAATCTCTGTAATAAAAATAGTAAAAAAAAATGCAACATGAAAACTTCAGATAACAATCTTTGATCTTTAAGAAAAATATCATGTGCATGGTACACAATTTCTTTGTAATAATTAAATAAGTTCTTCATTATTTAATTTCTTTAAATATAATACAAAGCGACAACATTCGGTGGCAACAATCTGAATTGTGAAATAGCGCTTATCGTGAAATTGGCGCTGGATTCTCTTCTTTAAGGAGCAAATATTTTGTACACTATTTTGCCGGATAAATTCAATAATGTAATCTCTGTAATAAAAATAGTAAAAAAAAATGCAACATGAAGACTTCAGATAACAATCTTTGATCTTTAAGAAAAATATCATGTGCATGGTACACAATTTCCTTGTGATAATTAACTAAGTTCTTCATTATTTAATTTCTTTAAATATAATACAAAGCGATAACATTTGGTGGCAACTATCTGAATTGTGAAATAGCGCTTATCGTTAAATTGGCGCTGGATTCTCTTCTTTAAGGAGCAAATATTTTGTACACTATTTTGCCGGATAAGTTAAAAATAGTAAAAAAAAATGCAACATGGAGACTTCAGATAACAATCTTAGATCTTTAAGAAAAATATCATGTGCATGGTACACAATTTCCTTGTGATAATTAAATAAGTTCTTCATTATTTAATTTCTTTAAATATAATACGAAGCGATAACATTTGGTGGCAACAATCTGAATTGTGAAATAGCGCTTATCGTGAAATTGGCGCTCGATTCTCTTCTTTAAGGAGCAAATATTTTGTACACTATTTTGCCGGATAAATTCAATAATGTAATCTCTGTAATAAAAATAGTAAACAAAAATGCAACAATGCAACATGAAGACTTCAGATAACAATCTAAGATCTTTAAGAAAAATATCATGTGCATGGTACACAATTTCCTTGTAATAATTAAAGAAGTTCTTCATTATTTAAATTCTTACAATATAATACAAAGCGATAACATTTGGTGGCAACAATCTGAATTGTGAAATAGCGCTTATCGTGAAATTGGCGCTGGATTCTCTTCTTTAAGGAGCAAATATTTTGTACACTATTTTGCCGGATAAATTCAATAATGTAATGTCTGATATAAAAAGAGTAAAAAAAATGCAACATGAAGACTTCAGATAACAATCTAAGATCTTTAAGAAAAATATCATGTGCATGGTACACAATTTCCTTGTAATAATTAAATAAGTCCTTCATTATTTAATTTCTTTAAATATAATACAAAACGATAACATTTGGTGGCAACAATCTGAATTGTGAAATAGCGCTTATCGTGAAATTGGCGCTCGATTCTCTTCTTTAAGGAGCAAATATTTTGTACACTATTTTGCCGGATAAATTCAATAATGTAATCTCTGTAATAAAAATAGTAAACAAAAATGCAACAATGCAACATGAAGACTTCAGATAACAATCTAAGATCTTTAAGAAAAATATCATGTGCATGGTACACAATTTCCTTGTAATAATTAAATAATTTCTTCATTATTTAAATTCTTTAAATATAATACAAAGCGATAACATTTGGTGGCAACAATCTGAATTGTGAAATAGCGCTTATCGTGAAATTGGCGCTGGATTCTCTTCTTGAGGGAGCAAATATTTTGTACGCTATTTTGCCGGATAAATTCAATAACGTAATCTCTGTAATAAAAATAGTAAAAAAAAATGCAACATGAAGACTTCAGATAACAATCTAAGATCTTTAAGAAAAATATCATGTGCATGGTACACAATTTCCTTGTAGTAATTAAATAAGTTCTTCATTATTTAATTTCTTTAAATATAAAACAAAGCGATAACATTTGGTGGCAACAATCTGAATTGTGAAATAGCGCTTATCGTGAAATTGGCGCTGGATTCTCTTCTTTAAGGAGCAAATATTTTGTACGCTATTTTGCCGGATAAATTCAATAATGTAATCTCTGTAATAAAAATAGTAAAAAAAAATGTAACATGAATACTTCAGATAACAATCTAAGATCTTTAAGAAAATATCATGTGCATGGTACACAATTTCCTTGTAGTAATTAAATAAGTTCTTCATTATTTAATTTCTTTAAATATAAAACAAAGCGATAACATTTGGTGGCAACAATCTGAATTGTGAAATAGCGCTTATCGTGAAATTGGCGCTGGATTCTCTTCTTTAAGGAGCAAATATTTTGTACGCTATTTTGCCGGATAAATTCAATAATGTAATCTCTGTAATAAAAATAGTAAAAAAAAATGCAACATGAAGACTTCAGATAACAATCTAAGATCTTTAAGAAAAATATCATGTGCATGGTACACAATTTCCTTGTAGTAATTAAATAAGTTCTTCATTATTTAATTTCTTTAAATATAATACAAAGCGATAACATTTGGTGGCAACTATCTGAATTGCGAAATAGCGCTTATCGTGAAATTGGCGCTGGATTGTCTTCTTTAAGGAGCAAATATTTTGTACACTATTTTGCCGGATAAATTCAATAATGTAATCTCTGTAATAAAAATAGTAAAAAAAAAAATGCAACATGAAGACTTCAGATAACAATCTAAGATCTTTAAGAAAAATATCATGTGCATGGTACACAATTTCCTTGTAGTAATTAAATAAGTTCTTCATTATTTAATTTCTTTAAATATAATACAAAGCGATAACATTTGGTGGCAACAATCTGAATTGTGAAATAGCGCTTATCGTGAAATTGGCGCTGGATTCTCTTCTTTAAGGAGCAAATATTTTGTACACTATTTTTCCGGATAAATTCAACAATGTAATCTCTGTAATAAAAATAGTAAAAAAAAAATGCGACATGAAGACTTCAGATAACAATCTAAGATCTTTGAGAAAAATATCATGTGCATGGTACACAATTTCCTTGTAATAATTAAATAAGTTCTTCATTATTTAATTTCTTTAAATATAATACAAAGCGATAACATTTGGTGGCAACAGTCTGAATTGTGAAATAGCGCTTATCGTGAAATTGGCGCTGGATGCCCTTCTTTAA
Source organism: Stegodyphus dumicola (assembly GCF_044657685.1). Lineage (NCBI taxonomy): Eukaryota > Metazoa > Arthropoda > Arachnida > Araneae > Eresidae > Stegodyphus > Stegodyphus dumicola. The sequence goes on from NC_140769.1 coordinate 138,681,842, forward strand.
GGAGCAAATATTTTGTACACTATTTTGCCGGAGAAATTCAATAATGTAATCTCTGTAATAAAAATAGTAAAAAAAAAATGCAACATGAAGACTTCAGATAAATATCTAAGATCTTTAAGAAAAATATCATGTACATGGTACACAATTTCCTTGTAATAATTAAATAAGTTCTTCATTATTTAATTTCTTTAAATATAATACAAAGCGATAACATTTGGTGGCAACAGTCTGAATTGTGAAATAACACTTATCGTGAAATTGGCGCTGGATTCTCTTCTTTAAGGAGCAAATATTTTGTACACTATTTTGCCGGATAAATTCAATAATGTAATGTCTGTAATAAAAATAGTAAAAAAAAAATGCAGCATGAAGACTTCAGATAACAATCTAAGATCTTTAAGAAAAATATCATGAGCATGGTACACAATTTCCTTGTAATAATTAAATAAGTTCTTCATTATTTAATTTCTTTAAATATAATACAAAGCGATAACATTTGGTGGCAACAGTCTGAATTGTGAAATAGCGCTTATCGTGAAATTGGCGCTGGATTCTCTTCTTTAAGGAGCAAATATTTTGTACACTATTTTGCCGGAAAAATTCAATAATGTAATCTCTGTAATAAAAATAGTAAAAAAAAATGCAACATGAAGACTTCAGATAACAATCTAAGATCTTTAAGAAAAATATCATGAGCATGGTACACAATTTCGTTGTAATAATTAAATAAGTTCTTCATTATTTAATTTCTTTAAATATAATACAAAGCGATAACATTTGGTGGCAACAATCTGAATTGCGAAATAGCGCTTATCGTGAAATTGGCGCTGGATTGTCTTCTTTAAGGAGCAAATATTTTGTACACTATTTTGCCGGATAAATTCAATAATGTAATCACTGTAATAAAAATAGTAAAAAAAAATGCAACATGAAGACTTCAGATAACAATCTAAGATCTTTAAGAAAAATATCATGTGCATGGTACACAATTTCCTTGTAGTAATTAAATAAGTTCTTCATTATTTAATTTCTTTAAATATAATACAAAGCGATAACATTTGGTGGCAACAATCTGAATTGTGAAATAGCGCTTATCGTGAAATTGGCGCTGGATTCTCTTCTTTAAGGAGCAAATATTTTGTACACTATTTTTCCGGATAAATTCAACAATGTAATCTCTGTAATAAAAATAGTAAAAAAAAAAATGCGACATGAAGACTTCAGATAACAATCTAAGATCTTTGAGAAAAATATCATGTGCATGGTACACAATTTCCTTGTAATAATTAAATAAGTTCTTCATTATTTAATATCTTTAAATATAATACAAAGCGATAACATTTGGTGGCAACAGTCTGAATTGTGAAATAGCGCTCATCGTGAAATTGGCGCTGGATTCCCTTCTTTAAGGAGCAAATATTTTGTACACTATTTTGCCGGAGAAATTCAATAATGTAATCTCTGTAATAAAAATAGTAAAAAAAAAATGCAACATGAAGACTTCAGATAACAATCTAAGATCTTTAAGAAAAATATCATGTACATGGTACACAATTTCCTTGTAATAATTAAATAAGTTCTTCATTATTTAATTTCTTTAAATATAATACAAAGCGATAACATTTGGTGGCAACAGTCTGAATTGTGAAATAACACTTATCGTGAAATTGGCGCTGGATTCTCTTCTTTAAGGAGCAAATATTTTGTACACTATTTTGCCGGATAAATTCAATAATGTAATGTCTGTAATAAAAATAGTAAAAAAAAAATGCAGCATGAAGACTTCAGATAACAATCTAAGATCTTTAAGAAAAATATCATGAGCATGGTACACAATTTCCTTGTAATAATTAAATAAGTTCTTCATTATTTAATTTCTTTAAATATAATACAAAGCGATAACATTTGGTGGCAACAGTCTGAATTGTGAAATAGCGCTTATCGTGAAATTGGTGCTGGATTCTCTTCTTTAAGGAGCAAATATTTTGTACACTATTTTGCCGGAAAAATTCAATAATGTAATCTCTGTAATAAAAATAGTAAAAAAAAATGCAACATGAAGACTTCAGATAACAATCTAAGATCTTTAAGAAAAATATCATGAGCATGGTACACAATTTCGTTGTAATAATTAAATAAGTTCTTCATTATTTAATTTCTTTAAATATAATACAAAGCGATAACATTTGGTGGAACAATCTGAATTGTAAAATAGCGCTTATCATGAAATTGGCGCTGGATTCTCTTCTTTAAGGAGCAAATATTTTGTACACTATTTTGCCGGATAAATTCAATAATGTAGTCTCTGTAATAAAAATAGTAAAAAAAAAAATGCAACATGAAGACTTCAGATAACAATCTAAGATCTTTAAGAAAAATATCATGAGCATGGTACACAATTTCGTTGTAATAATTAAATAAGTTCTTCATTATTTAATTTCTTTAAATATAATACAAAGCGATAACATTTGGTGGCAACAATCTGAATTGTGAAATAACGCTTATCGTGAAATTGGCGCTGGATTCTCTTCTTTAAGGAGCAAATATTTTGTACACTATTTTGCCGAATAAATTCAATAAAGTAATGTCTGTAATAAAAATAGTAAAAAAAAATGCAACATGAAGACTTCAGATAACAATCTAAGATCTTTAAGAATAATATCATGAGCATGGTACACAATTTCTTTGTAATAATTAAATAAGTTCTTCATTATTTAATTTCTTTAAATATAATACAAAGCGATAACATTTGGTGGCAACAGTCTGAATTGTGAAATAGCGCTTATCGTGAAATTGGCGCTGGATTCTCTTCTTTAAGGAGCATATATTTTGTACACTATTTTGCCGGATAAATTCAATAATGTAATCTCTGTAATAAAAATAGTACAAAAAAAAATGCAACATGAAGACTTCAGATAACAATCTAAGATCTTTAAGAAAAATATCATGAGCATGGTACACAATTTCGTTGTAATAATTAAATAAGTTCTTCATTATTTAATTTCTTTATATATAATACAAAGCGATAACATTTGGTGGCAACAATCTGAATTGTGAAATAGCGCTTATCGTTAAATTGGCGCTGGATTCTCTTCTTTAAGGAGCAAATATTTTGTACACTATTTTGCCGGATAAATTCAATAAAGTAATGTCTGTAATAAAAATAGTAGAAAAAATGCAACATGAAAACTTCAGATAACAATCTAAGATCTTTAAGAATAATATCATGAGCATGGTACACAATTTCTTTGTAATAATTAAATAAGTTCTTCATTATTTAATTTCTTTAAATATAATACAAAGCGATAACATTTGGTGGCAACAGTCTGAATTGTGAAATAGCGCTTATCGTGAAATTGGCGCTGGATTCTCTTCTTTAAGGAGCAAATATTTTGTACACTATTTTGCCGGATAAATTCAATAATGTAATCTCTGTAATAAAAATAGTACAAAAAAAATGCAACATGAAGACTTCAGATAACAATCTAAGATCTTTAAGAAAAATATCATGAGCATGGTACACAATTTCGTTGTAATAATTAAATAAGTTCTTCATTATTTAATTTCTTTATATATAATACAAAGCGATAACATTTGGTGGCAACAATCTGAATTGTGAAATAGCGCTTATCGTTAAATTGGCGCTGGATTCTCTTCTTTAAGGAGCAAATATTTTGTACACTATTTTGCCGGATAAATTCAATAAAGTAATGTCTGTAATAAAAATAGTAGAAAAAATGCAACATGAAGACTTCAGATAACAATCTAAGATCTTTAAGAATAATATCATGAGCATGGTACACAATTTCTTTGTAATAATTAAATAAGTTCTTCATTATTTAATTTCTTTAAATATAATACAAAGCGAAACCATTTGGTGGCAACAATCTGAATTGTGAAATAGCGCTTATCGTGAAATTGGCGCTGGATTCTCTTCTTTAAGGAGCAAATATTTTGTACACTATTTTGCCGGATAAATTCAATAATGTAATGTCTGATATAAAAAGAGTAAAAAAAAATGCAACATGAAGACTTCAGATAACAATCTAAGATCTTTAAGAAAAATATCATGTGCATGGTACAAAATTTCCTTGTAATAATTAAATAAGTTCTTCATTATTTAATTTCTTTAAATATAATACAAAGCGATAACATTTGGTGGCAACTATCTGAATTGTGAAATAGCGCTTATCGTTAAATTGGCGCTGGATTCTCTTCTTTAAGGAGCAAATATTTTGTACACTATTTTGCCGGATAAGTTAAAAATAGTAAAAAAAAATGCAACATGGAGACTTCAGATAACAATCTTAGATCTTTAAGAAAAATATCATGTGCATGGTACACAATTTCCTTGTGATAATTAAATAAGTTCTTCATTATTTAATTTCTTTAAATATAATACAAAGCGATAACATTTGGTGGCAACAATCTGAATTGTGAAATAGCGCTTATCGTGAAATTGGCGCTCGATTCTCTTCTTTAAGGAGCAAATATTTTGTACACTATTTTGCCGGATAAATTCAATAATGTAATCTCTGTAATAAGAATAGTAAACAAAAATGCAACAATGCAACATGAAGACTTCAGATAACAATCTAAGATCTTTAAGAAAAATATCATGTGCATGGTACACAATTTCCTTGTAATAATTAAATAAGTTCTTCATTATTTAAATTCTTACAATATAATACAAAGCGATAACATTTGGTGTCAACAATCTGAATTGTGAAATAGCGCTTATCGTGAAATTGGCGCTCGATTCTCTTCTTTAAGGAGCAAATATTTTGTACACTATTTTGCCGGATAAATTCAATAATGTAATCTCTGTAATAAAAATAGTAAACAAAAATGCAACAATGCAACATGAAGACTTCAGATAACAATCTAAGATCTTTAAGAAAAATATCATGTGCATGGTACACAATTTCCTTGTTATAATTAAATAATTTCTTCATTATTTAAATTCTTTAAATATAATACAAAGCGATAACATTTGGTGGCAACAATCTGAATTGTGAAATAGCGCTTTTCGTGAAATTGGCGCTGGATTCTCTTCTTTAAGGAGCAAATATTTTGTACGCTATTTTGCCGGATAAATTCAATAATGTAATCTCTGTAATAAAAATAGTAAAAAAAAATGCAACATGAAGACTTCAGATAAAAATCTAAGATGTTTAAGAAAAATATCATGTGCATGGTACACAATTTCCTTGTAGTAATTAAATAAGTTCTTCATTATTTAATTTCTTTAAATATAATACAAAGCGATAACATTTGGTGGCAACAATCTGAATTGTGAAATAACGCTTATCGTGAAATTGGCGCTGGATTCTCTTCTTTAAGGAGGAAATATTTTGTACACTATTTTGCCGGATAAATTCAATAATGTAATTTCTGATATAAAAAGAGTAAAAAAAAAATGCAACATGAAGACTTCAGATAACAATCTAAGATCTTTAAGAAAAATATCATGTGCATGGTACATAATTTCCTTGTAATAATTAAATAAGTTCTTCATTATTTAATTTCTTTAAATATAATACAAAGCGATAACATTTGGTGGCAACAGTCTGAATTGTGATATAGGGCTTATCGTGAAATTGGCGCTGGATTCACTTCTTTAAGGAGCAGATATTTTGTACACTATTTTGCAGGATAAATTCAATAATGTAATCTCTGTAATAAAAATAGTAAAAAAAAAATGCAACATGAAGACTTCAGATAACAATCTAGGATCTTTAAGAAAAATATCATGTGCATGGTACACAATTTCCTTGTAATAATTAAATATGTTCTTCATTATTTAATTTCTTTAAATATAATACAAAGCGATAACATTTGGTGGCAACAATCTGAATTGTGAAATAACGCTTATCGTGAAATTGGCGCTGGATTCTCTTCTTTAAGGAGCAAATATTTTGTACACTATTTTGCCGGATAAATTCAATAAAGTAATGTCTGTAATAAAAATAGTAAAAAAAAATGCAACATGAAGACTTCAGATAACAATCTAAGATCTTTAAGAATAATATCATGAGCATGGTACACAATTTCTTTGTAATAATTAAATAAGTTCTTCATTATTTAATTTCTTTAAATATAATACAAAGCGATAACATTTGGTGGCAACAGTCTGAATTGTGAAATAGCGCTTATCGTGAAATTGGCGCTGGATTCTCTTCTTTAAGGAGCAAATATTTTGTACACTATTTTGCCGGATAAATTCAATAATGTAATCTCTGTAATAAAAATAGTAAAAAAAAAAAAAAAATGCAACATGAAGACTTCAGATAACAATCTAAGATCTTTAAGAAAAATATCATGAGCATGGTACACAATTTCGTTGTAATAATTAAATAAGTTCTTCATTATTTAATTTCTTTAAATATAATACAAAGCGATAACATTTGGTGGCAACAATCTGAATTGTGAAATAGCGCTTATCCTGAAATTGGCGCTGGATTCTCTTCTTTAAGGAGCAAATATTTTGTACACTATTTTGCCGGATAAATTCAATAATGTAATGTCTGATATAAAAAGAGTAAAAAAAAAATGCAACATGAAGACTTCAGATAACAATCTAAGATCTTTAAGAAAAATATCATGTGCATGGTACACAATTTTTTTGTAATAATTAAATAAGTTCTTCATTATTTAATTTCTTTATATATAATACAAAGCGATAACATTTGGTGGCAACAATCTGAATTGTGAAATAGCGCTTATCGTTAAATTGGCGCTGGGTTCTCTTCTTTAAGGAGCAAATATTTTGTACACTATTTTGCCGGATAAATTCAATAAAGTAATGTCTGTAATAAAAATAGTAGAAAAAATGCAACATGAAGACTTCAGATAACAATCTAAGATCTTTAAGAATAATATCATGAGCATGGTACACAATTTCTTTGTAATAATTAAATAAGTTCTTCATTATTTAATTTCTTTAAATATAATACAAAGCGACAGCATTTGGTGGCAACAATCTGAATTGTGAAATAGCGCTTATCGTGAAATTGGCGCTGGATTCTCTTCTTTAAGGAGCAAATATTTTGTACACTATTTTGCCGGATAAATTCAATAATGTAATCTCTGTAATAAAAATAGTAAAAAAAAATGCAACATGAAGACTTCAGATAACAATCTTTGATCTTTAAGAAAAATATCATGTGCATGGTACACAATTTCCTTGTGATAATTAAATAAGTTCTTCATTATTTAATTTCTTTAAATATAATACAAAGCGATAACATTTGGTGGCAACAATCTGAATTGTGAAATAGCGCTTATCGTGAAATTGGCGCTCGATTCTCTTCTTTAAGGAGCAAATATTTTGTACACTATTTTGCCGGATAAATTCAATAATGTAATCTCTGTAATAAAAATAGTAAACAAAAATGCAACAATGCAACATGAAGACTTCAGATAACAATCTAAGATCTTTAAGAAAAATATCATGTGCATGGTACACAATTTCCTTGTAATAATTAAATAAGTTCTTCATTATTTAAATTCTTACAATATAATACAAAGCGATAACATTTGGTGTCAACAATCTGAATTGTGAAATAGCGCTTATCGTGAAATTGGCGCTGGATTCTCTTCTTTAAGGAGCAAATATTTTGTACACTATTTTGCCGGATAAATTCAATAATGTAATGTCTGATATAAAAAGAGTAAAAAAAAATGCAACATGAAGACTTCAGATAACAATCTAAGATCTATAAGAAAAATATCATGTGCATGGTACACAATTTCCTTGTAATAATTAAATAAGTTCTTCATTATTTAATTTCTTTAAATATAATACAAAGCGATAACATTTGGTGGCAACAATCTGAATTGTGAAATAGCGCTTATCGTGAAATTGGCGCTCGATTCTCTTCTTTAAGGAGCAAATATTTTGTACACTATTTTGCCGGATAAATTCAATAATGTAATCTCTGTAATAAAAATAGTAAACAAAAATGCAACAATGCAACATGAAGACTTCAGATAACAATCTAAGATCTTTAAGAAAAATATCATGTGCATGGTACACAATTTCCTTGTAATAATTAAATAATTTCTTCATTATTTAAATTCTTTAAATATAATACAAAGCGATAACATTTGGTGGCAACAATCTGAATTGTGAAATAGCGCTTTTCGTGAAATTGGCGCTGGATTCTCTTCTTTAAGGAGCAAATATTTTGTACGCTATTTTGCCGGATAAATTCAATAATGTAATCTCTGTAATAAAAATAGTAAAAAAAAATGCAACATGAAGACTTCAGATAACAATCTAAGATGTTTAAGAAAAATATCATGTGCATGGTACACAATTTCCTTGTAGTAATTAAATAAGTTCTTCATTATTTAATTTCTTTAAATATAATACAAAGCGATAACATTTGGTGGCAACAATCTGAATTGTGAAATAACGCTTATCGTGAAATTGGCGCTGGATTCTCTTCTTTAAGGAGGAAATATTTTGTACACTATTTTGCCGGATAAATTCAATAATGTAATGTCTGATATAAAAAGAGTAAAAAAAAAATGCAACATGAAGACTTCAGATAACAATCTAAGATCTTTAAGAAAAATATCATGTGCATGGTACATAATTTCCTTGTAATAATTAAATAAGTTCTTCATTATTTAATTTCTTTAAATATAATACAAAGCGATAACATTTGGTGGCAACAGTCTGAATTGTGATATAGGGCTTATCGTGAAATTGGCGCTGGATTCACTTCTTTAAGGAGGAGATATTTTGTACACTATTTTGCAGGATAAATTCAATAATGTAATCTCTGTAATAAAAATAGTAAAAAAAAAATGCAACATGAAGACTTCAGATAACAATCTAGGATCTTTAAGAAAAATATCATGTGCATGGTACACAATTTCCTTGTAATAATTAAATAAGTTCTTCATTATTTAATTTCTTTAAATATAATACAAAGCGATAACATTTGGTGGCAACAGTCTGAATTGTGAAATAGCGCTTATCGTGAAATTGGCGCTGGATTCTCTTCTTTAAGGAGCAAATATTTTGTACACTATTTTGCCGGATAAATTCAATAATGTAATCTCTGTAATAAAAATAGTAAAAAAAAAAAAAATGCAACATGAAGACTTCAGATAACAATCTAAGATCTTTAAGAAAAATATCATGAGCATGGTACACAATTTCGTTGTAATAATTAAATAAGTTCTTCATTATTTAATTTCTTTAAATATAATACAAAGCGATAACATTTGGTGGCAACAATCTGAATTGTGAAATAGCGCTTATCCTGAAATTGGCGCTGGATTCTCTTCTTTAAGGAGCAAATATTTTGTACACTATTTTGCCGGATAAATTCAATAATGTAATGTCTGATATAAAAAGAGTAAAAAAAAAATGCAACATGAAGACTTCAGATAACAATCTAAGATCTTTAAGAAAAATATCATGTGCATGGTACACAATTTTTTTGTAATAATTAAATAAGTTCTTCATTATTTAATTTCTTTATATATAATACAAAGCGATAACATTTGGTGGCAACAATCTGAATTGTGAAATAGCGCTTATCGTTAAATTGGCGCTGGGTTCTCTTCTTTAAGGAGCAAATATTTTGTACACTATTTTGCCGGATAAATTCAATAAAGTAATGTCTGTAATAAAAATAGTAGAAAAAATGCAACATGAAGACTTCAGATAACAATCTAAGATCTTTAAGAATAATATCATGAGCATGGTACACAATTTCTTTGTAATAATTAAATAAGTTCTTCATTATTTAATTTCTTTAAATATAATACAAAGCGACAGCATTTGGTGGCAACAATCTGAATTGTGAAATAGCGCTTATCGTGAAATTGGCGCTGGATTCTCTTCTTTAAGGAGCAAATATTTTGTACACTATTTTGCCGGATAAATTCAATAATGTAATCTCTGTAATAAAAATAGTAAAAAAAAATGCAACATGAAGACTTCAGATAACAATCTTTGATCTTTAAGAAAAATATCATGTGCATGGTACACAATTTCCTTGTGATAATTAAATAAGTTCTTCATTATTTAATTTCTTTAAATATAATACAAAGCGATAACATTTGGTGGCAACAATCTGAATTGTGAAATAGCGCTTATCGTGAAATTGGCGCTCGATTCTCTTCTTTAAGGAGCAAATATTTTGTACACTATTTTGCCGGATAAATTCTATAATGTAATCTCTGTAATAAAAATAGTAAACAAAAATGCAACAATGCAACATGAAGACTTCAGATAACAATCTAAGATCTTTAAGAAAAATATCATGTGCATGGTACACAATTTCCTTGTAATAATTAAATATGTTCTTCATTATTTAAATTCTTACAATATAATACAAAGCGATAACATTTGGTGGCAACAATCTGAATTGTGAAATAGCGCTTATCGTGAAATTGGCGCTGGATTCTCTTCTTTAAGGAGCAAATATTTTGTACACTATTTTGCCGGATAAATTCAATAATGTAATGTCTGATATAAAAAGAGTAAAAAAAATGCAACATGAAGACTTCAGATAACAATCTAAGATCTTTAAGAAAAATATCATGTGCATGGTACACAATTTCCTTGTAATAATTAAATAAGTTCTTCATTATTTAATTTCTTTAAATATAATACAAAACGATAACATTTGGTGGCAACAATCTGAATTGTGAAATAGCGCTTATCGTGAAATTGGCGCTCGATTCTCTTCTTTAAGGAGCAAATATTTTGTACACTATTTTGCCGGATAAATTCAATAATGTAATCTCTGTAATAAAAATAGTAAACAAAAATGCAACAATGCAACATGAAGACTTCAGATAACAATCTAAGATCTTTAAGAAAAATATCATGTGCATGGTACACAATTTCCTTGTAATAATTAAATAATTTCTTCATTATTTAAATTCTTTAAATATAATACAAAGCGATAACATTTGGTGGCAACAATCTGAATTGTGAAATAGCGCTTATCGTGAAATTGGCGCTGGATTCTCTTCTTGAGGGAGCAAATATTTTGTACGCTATTTTGCCGGATAAATTCAATAATGTAATCTCTGTAATAAAAATAGTAAAAAAAAATGCAACATGAAGACTTCAGATAACAATCTAAGATCTTTAAGAAAAATATCATGTGCATGGTACACAATTTCCTTGTAGTAATTAAATAAGTTCATTATTTAATTTCTTTAAATATAAAACAAAGCGATAACATTTGGTGGCAACAATCTGAATTGTGAAATAGCGTTTATCGTGAAATTGGCGCTGGATTCTCTTCTTTAAGGAGCAAATATTTTGTACGCTATTTTGCCGGATAAATTCAATAATGTAATCTCTGTAATAAAAATAGTAAAAAAAAATGCAACATGAAGACTTCAGATAACAATCTAAGATCTTTAAGAAAATATCATGTGCATGGTACACAATTTCCTTGTAGTAATTAAATAAGTTCTTCATTATTTAATTTCTTTAAATATAAAACAAAGCGATAACATTTGGTGGCAACAATCTGAATTGTGAAATAGCGCTTATCGTGAAATTGGCGCTGGATTCTCTTCTTTAAGGAGCAAATATTTTGTACGCTATTTTGCCGGATAAATTCAATAATGTAATCTCTGTAATAAAAATAGTAAAAAAAAATGCAACATGAAGACTTCGGATAACAATCTAAGATCTTTAAGAAATATATCATGTGCATGGTACACAATTTCCTTGTAGTAATTAAATAAGTTCTTCATTATTTAATTTCTTTAAATATAAAACAAAGCGATAACATTTGGTGGCAACAATCTGAATTGTGAAATAGCGCTTATCGTGAAATTGGCGCTGGATTCTCTTCTTTAAGGAGCAAATATTTTGTACGCTATTTTGCCGGATAAATTCAATAATGTAATCTCTGTAATAAAAATAGTAAAAAAAAATGTAACATGAATACTTCAGATAACAATCTAAGATCTTTAAGAAAATATCATGTGCATGGTACACAATTTCCTTGTAGTAATTAAATAAGTTCTTCGTTATTTAATTTCTTTAAATATAAAACAAAGCGATAACATTTGGTGGCAACAATCTGAATTGTGAAATAGCGCTTATCGTGAAATTGGCGCTGGATTCTCTTCTTTAAGGAGCAAATATTTTGTACGCTATTTTGCCGGATAAATTCAATAATGTAATCTCTGTAATAAAAATAGTAAAAAAAAATGCAACATGAAGACTTCAGATAACAATCTAAGATCTTTAAGAAAAATATCATGTGCATGGTACACAATTTCCTTGTAGTAATTAAATAAGTTCTTCATTATTTAATTTCTTTAAATATAATACAAAGCGATAACATTTGGTGGCAACAATCTGAATTGCGAAATAGCGCTTATCGTGAAATTGGCGCTGGATTGTCTTCTTTAAGGAGCAAATATTTTGTACACTATTTTGCCGGATAAATTCAATAATGTAATCTCTGTAATAAAAATAGTAAAAAAAAATGCAACATGAAGACTTCAGATAACAATCTAAGATCTTTAAGAAAAATATCATGTGCATGGTACACAATTTCCTTGTAGTAATTAAATAAGTTCTTCATTATTTAATTTCTTTAAATATAATACAAAGCGATAACATTTGGTGGCAACAATCTGAATTGTGAAATAGCGCTTATCGTGAAATTGGCGCTGGATTCTCTTCTTTAAGGAGCAAATATTTTGTACACTATTTTTCCGGATAAATTCAACAATGTAATCTCTGTAATAAAAATAGTAAAAAAAAAAATGCGACATGAAGACTTCAGATAACAATCTAAGATCTTTGAGAAAAATATCATGTGCATGGTACACAATTTCCTTGTAATAATTAAATAAGTTCTTCATTATTTAATTTCTTTAAATATAATACAAAGCGATAACATTTGGTGGCAACAGTCTGAATTGTGAAATAGCGCTTATCGTGAAATTGGGGCTGGATTCCCTTCTTTAAGGAGCAAATATTTTGTACACTATTTTGCCGGAGAAATTCAATAATGTAATCTCTGTAATAAAAATAGTAAAAAAAAAATGCAACATGAAGACTTCAGATAACAATCTAAGATCTTTAAGAAAAATATCATGTACATGGTACACAATTTCCTTGTAATAATTAAATAAGTTCTTCATTATTTAATTTCTTTAAATATAATACAAAGCGATAACATTTGGTGGCAACAGTCTGAATTGTGAAATAACACTTATCGTGAAATTGGCGCTGGATTCTCTTCTTTAAGGAGCAAATATTTTGTACACTATTTTGCCGGATAAATTCAATAATGTAATGTCTGTAATAAAAATAGTAAAAAAAAATGCAGCATGAAGACTTCAGATAACAATCTAAGATCTTTAAGAAAAATATCATGAGCATGGTACACAATTTCCTTGTAATAATTAAAAAAGTTCTTCATTATTTAATTTCTTTAAATATAATACAAAGCGATAACATTTGGTGGCAACAGTCTGAATTGTGAAATAGCGCTTATCGTGAAATTGGCGCTGGATTCTCTTCTTTAAGGAGCAAATATTTTGTACACTATTTTGCCGGAAAAATTCAATAATGTAATCTCTGTAATAAAAATAGTAAAAAAAAATGCAACATGAAGACTTCAGATAACAATCTAAGATCTTTAAGAAAAATATCATGAGCATGGTACACAATTTCGTTGTAATAATTAAATAAGTTCTTCATTATTTAATTTCTTTAAATATAATACAAAGCGATAACATTTGGTGGAACAATCTGAATTGTAAAATAGCGCTTATCATGAAATTGGCGCTGGATTCTCTTCTTTAAGGAGCAAATATTTTGTACACTATTTTGCCGGATAAATTCAATAATGTAGTCTCTGTAATAAAAATAGTAAAAAAAAAAATGCAACATGAAGACTTCAGATAACAATCTAAGATCTTTAAGAAAAATATCATGAGCATGGTACACAATTTCGTTGTAATAATTAAATAAGTTCTTCATTATTTAATTTCTTTAAATATAATACAAAGCGATAACATTTGGTGGCAACAATCTGAATTGTGAAATAACGCTTATCGTGAAATTGGCGCTGGATTCTCTTCTTTAAGGAGCAAATATTTTGTACACTATTTTGCCGAATAAATTCAATAAAGTAATGTCTGTAATAAAAATAGTAAAAAAAAATGCAACATGAAGACTTCAGATAACAATCTAAGATCTTTAAGAATAATATCATGAGCATGGTACACAATTTCTTTGTAATAATTAAATAAGTTCTTCATTATTTAATTTCTTTAAATATAATACAAAGCGATAACATTTGGTGGCAACAGTCTGAATTGTGAAATAGCGCTTATCGTGAAATTGGCGCTGGATTCTCTTCTTTAAGGAGCAAATATTTTGTACACTATTTTGCCGGATAAATTCAATAATGTAATCTCTGTAATAAAAATAGTAAAAAAAAAAAATGCAACATGACGACTTCAGATAACAATCTAAGATCTTTAAGAAAAATATCATGAGCATGGTACACAATTTCGTTGTAATAATTAAATAAGTTCTTCATTATTTAATTTCTTTAAATATAATACAAAGCGATAACATTTGGTGGCAACAGTCTGAATTGTGAAATAGCGCTTATCGTGAAATTGGCGCTGGATTCTCTTCTTTAAGGAGCAAATATTTTGTACACTATTTTGCCGGAACAATTCAATAATGTAATCTCTGTAATAAAAATAGTAAAAAAAAATGCAACATGAAGACTTCAGATAACAATCTAAGATCTTTAAGAAAAATATCATGAGCATGGTACACAATTTCGTTGTAATAATTAAATAAGTTCTTCATTATTTAATTTCTTTAAATATAATACAAAGCGATAACATTTGGTGGAACAATCTGAATTGTAAAATAGCGCTTATCATGAAATTGGCGCTGGATTCTCTTCTTTAAGGAGCAAATATTTTGTACACTATTTTGCCGGATAAATTCAATAATGTAGTCTCTGTAATAAAAATAGTAAAAAAAAAAATGCAACATGAAGACTTCAGATAACAATCTAAGATCTTTAAGAATAATATCATGAGCATGGTACACAATTTCTTTGTAATAATTAAATAAGTTCTTCATTATTTAATTTCTTTAAATATAATACAAAGCGACAACATTTGGTGGCAACAATCTGAATTGTGAAATAGCGCTTATCGTGAAATTGGCGCTGGATTCTCTTCTTTAAGGAGCAAATATTTTGTACACTATTTTGCCGGATAAATTCAATAATGTAATGTCTGATATAAAAAGAGTAAAAAAAAATGCAACATGAAGACTTCAGATAACAATCTAAGATCTTTAAGAAAAATATCATGTGCATGGTACACAATTTCCTTGTAATAATTAAATAAGTTCTTCATTATTTAATTTCTTTAAATATAATACAAAGCGATAACATTTGGTGGCAACTATCTGAATTGTGAAATAGCGCTTATCGTTAAATTGGCGCTGGATTCTCTTCTTTAAGGAGCAAATATTTTGTACACTATTTTGCCGGATAAGTTAAAAATAGTAAAAAAAATGCAACATGGAGACTTCAGATAACAATCTTAGATCTTTAAGAAAAATATCATGTGCATGGTACACAATTTCCTTGTGATAATTAAATAAGTTCTTCATTATTTAATTTCTTTAAATATAATACAAAGCGATAACATTTGGTGGCAACAATCTGAATTGTGAAATAGCGCTTATCGTGAAATTGGCGCTCGATTCTCTTCTTTAAGGAGCAAATATTTTGTACACTATTTTGCCGGATAAATTCAATAATGTAATCTCTGTAATAAAAATAGTAAACAAAAATGCAACAATGCAACATGAAGACTTCAGATAACAATCTAAGATCTTTAAGAAAAATATCATGTGCATGGTACACAATTTCCTTGTAATAATTAAATAAGTTCTTCATTATTTAAATTCTTACAATATAATACAAAGCGAGAACATTTGGTGGCAACAATCTGAATTGTGAAATAGCGCTTATCGTGAAATTGGCGCTGGATTCTCTTCTTTAAGGAGCAAATATTTTGTACACTATTTTGCCGGATAAATTCAATAATGTAGTCTCTGTAATAAAAATAGTAAAAAAAAAATGCAACATGAAGACTTCAGATAACAATCTAAGATCTTTAAGAAAAATATCATGAGCATGGTACACAATTTCGTTGTAATAATTAAATAAGTTCTTCATTATTTAATTTCTTTAAATATAATACAAAGCGATAACATTTGGTGGCAACAATCTGAATTGTGAAATAACGCTTATCGTGAAATTGGCGCTGGATTCTCTTCTTTAAGGAGCAAATATTTTGTACACTATTTTGCCGAATAAATTCAATAAATTAATGTCTGTAATAAAAATAGTAAAAAAAAATGCAACATGAAGACTTCAGATAACAATCTAAGATCTTTAAGAATAATATCATGAGCATGGTACACAATTTCTTTGTAATAATTAAATAAGTTCTTCATTATTTAATTTCTTTAAATATAATACAAAGCGATAACATTTGGTGGCAACAGTCTGAATTGTGAAATAGCGCTTATCGTGAAATTGGCGCTGGATTCTCTTCTTTAAGGAGCAAATATTTTGTACACTATTTTGCCGGATAAATTCAATAATGTAATCTCTGTAATAAAAATAGTAAAAAAAAAAATGCAACATGAAGACTTCAGATAACAATCTAAGATCTTTAAGAAAAATATCATGAGCATGGTACACAATTTCGTTGTAATAATTAAATAAGTTCTTCATTATTTAATTTCTTTAAATATAATACAAAGCGATAACATTTGGTGGCAACAGTCTGAATTGTGAAATAGCGCTTATCGTGAAATTGGCGCTGGATTCTCTTCTTTAAGGAGCAAATATTTTGTACACTATTTTGCCGGAAAAATTCAATATTGTAATCTCTGTAATAAAAATAGTAAAAAAAAATGCAACATGAAGACTTCAGATAACAATCTAAGATCTTTAAGAAAAATATCATGAGCATGGTACACAATTTCGTTGTAATAATTAAATAAGTTCTTCATTATTTAATTTCTTTAAATATAATACAAAGCGATAACATTTGGTGGAACAATCTGAATTGTAAAATAGCGCTTATCATGAAATTGGCGCTGGATTCTCTTCTTTAAGGAGCAAATATTTTGTACACTATTTTGCCGGATAAATTCAATAATGTAGTCTCTGTAATAAAAATAGTAAAAAAAAAAATGCAACATGAAGACTTCAGATAACAATCTAAGATCTTTAAGAATAATATCATGAGCATGGTACACAATTTCTTTGTAATAATTAAATAAGTTCTTCATTATTTAATTTCTTTAAATATAATACAAAGCGACAACATTTGGTGGCAACAATCTGAATTGTGAAATAGCGCTTATCGTGAAATTGGCGCTGGATTCTCTTCTTTAAGGAGCAAATATTTTGTACACTATTTTGCCGGATAAATTCAATAATGTAATGTCTGATATAAAAAGAGTAAAAAAAAATGCAACATGAAGACTTCAGATAACAATCTAAGATCTTTAAGAAAAATATCATGTGCATGGTACACAATTTCCTTGTAATAATTAAATAAGTTCTTCATTATTTAATTTCTTTAAATATAATACAAAGCGATAACATTTGGTGGCAACTATCTGAATTGTGAAATAGCGCTTATCGTGAAATTGGCGCTGGATTCTCTTCTTTAAGGAGCAAATATTTTGTACGCTATTTTGCCGGATAAATTCAATAATGTAATCTCTGTAATAAAAATAGTAAAAAAAATGCAACATGAAGACTTCAGATAAAAATCTAAGATGTTTAAGAAAAATATCATGTGCATGGTACACAATTTCCTTGTAATAATTAAATAAGTTCTTCATTATTTAATTTCTTTAAATATAATACAAAGCGATAACATTTGGTGGCAACTATCTGAATTGTGAAATAGCGCTTATCGTTAAATTGGCGCTGGATTCTCTTCTTTAAGGAGCAAATATTTTGTACACTATTTTGCCGGATAAGTTAAAAATAGTAAAAAAAATGCAACATGGAGACTTCAGATAACAATCTTAGATCTTTAAGAAAAATATCATGTGCATGGTACACAATTTCCTTGTGATAATTAAATAAGTTCTTCATTATTTAATTTCTTTAAATATAATACAAAGCGATAACATTTGGTGGCAACAATCTGAATTGTGAAATAGCGCTTATCGTGAAATTGGCGCTCGATTCTCTTCTTTAAGGAGCAAATATTTTGTACACTATTTTGCCGGATAAATTCAATAATGTAATCTCTGTAATAAAAATAGTAAACAAAAATGCAACAATGCAACATGAAGACTTCAGATAACAATCTAAGATCTTTAAGAAAAATATCATGTGCATGGTACACAATTTCCTTGTAGTAATTAAATAAGTTCTTCATTATTTAATTTCTTTAAATATAATACAAAGCGATAACATTTGGTGGCAACAATCTGAATTGTGAAATAACGCTTATCGTGAAATTGGCGCTGGATTCTCTTCTTTAAGGAGCAAATATTTTGTACACTATTTTGCCGAATAAATTCAATAAAGTAATGTCTGTAATAAAAATAGTAAAAAAAATGCAACATGAAGACTTCAGATAACAATCTAAGATCTTTAAGAATAATATCATGAGCATGGTACACAATTTCTTTGTAATAATTAAATAAGTTCTTCATTATTTAATTTCTTTAAATATAATACAAACCGATAACATTTGGTGGCAACAGTCTGAATTGTGAAATAGCGCTTATCGTGAAATTGGCGCTGGATTCTCTTCTTTAAGGAGCAAATATTTTGTACACTATTTTGCCGGATAAATTCAATAATGTAATCTCTGTAATAAAAATAGTAAAAAAAAAAATGCAACATGAAGACTTCAGATAACAATCTAAGATCTTTAAGAAAAATATCATGAGCATGGTACACAATTTCGTTGTAATAATTAAATAAGTTCTTCATTATTTAATTCCTTTAAATATAATACAAAGCGATAACATTTGGTGGCAACAATCTGAATTGTGAAATAGCGCTTATCCTGAAATTGGCGCTGGATTCTCTTCTTTAAGGAGCAAATATTTTGTACACTATTTTGCCGGATAAATTCAATAATGTAATGTCTGATATAAAAAGAGTAAAAAAAAAATGCAACATGAAGACTTCAGATAACAATCTAAGATCTTTAAGAAAAATATCATGTGCATGGTACACAATTTCCTTGTAATAATTAAATAAGTTCTTCATTATTTAATTTCTTTATATATAATACAAAGCGATAACATTTGGTGGCAACAATCTGAATTGTGAAATAGCGCTTATCGTGAAATTGGCGCTCGATTCTCTTCTTTAAGGAGCAAATATTTTGTACACTATTTTGCCGGATAAATTCAATAATGTAATCTCTGTAATAAAAATAGTAAACAAAAATGCAACAATGCAACATGAAGACTTCAGATAACAATCTAAGATCTTTAAGAAAAATATCATGTGCATGGTACACAATTTCCTTGTAATAATTAAATAAGTTCTTCATTATTTAAATTCTTACAATATAATACAAAGCGATAACATTTGGTGGCAACAATCTGAATTGTGAAATAGCGCTTATCGTGAAATTGGCGCTGGATTCTCTTCTTTAAGGAGCAAATATTTTGTACGCTATTTTGCCGGATAAATTCAATAATGTAATCTCTGTAATAAAAATAGTAAAAAAAAATGCAACATGAAGACTTCAGATAACAATCTAAGATGTTTAAGAAAAATATCATGTGCATGGTACACAATTTCCTTGTAGTAATTAAATAAGTTCTTCATTATTTAATTTCTTTAAATATAATACAAAGCGATAACATTTGGTGGCAACAATCTGAATTGTGAAATAACGCTTATCGTGAAATTGGCGCTATATTCTCTTCTTTAAGGAGCAAATATTTTGTACACTATTTTGCCGAATAAATTCAATAAAGTAATGTCTGTAATAAAAATAGTAAAAAAAAATGCAACATGAAGACTTCAGATAACAATCTAAGATCTTTAAGAAAAATATCATGTGCATGGTACACAATTTCCTTGTAATAATTAAATAAGTTCTTCATTATTTAATTTCTTTATATATAATACAAAGCGATAACATTTGGTGGCAACAATCTGAATTGTGAAATAGCGCTTATCGTTAAATTGGCGCTGGATTCTCTTCTTTAAGGAGCAAATATTTTGTACACTATTTTGCCGGATAAATTCAATAAAGTAATGTCTGTAATAAAAATAGTAGAAAAAATGCAACATGAAGACTTCAGATAACAATCTAAGATCTTTAAGAATAATATCATGAGCATGGTACACAATTTCTTTGTAATAATTAAATAAGTTCTTCATTATTTAATTTCTTTAAATATAATACAAAGCGATAACATTTGGTGGCAACAATCTGAATTGTGAAATAGCGCTTATCGTGAAATTGGCGCTCGATTCTCTTCTTTAAGGAGCAAATATTTTGTACACTATTTTGCCGGATAAATTCAATAATGTAATCTCTGTAATAAAAATAGTAAACAAAAATGCAACAATGCAACATGAAGACTTCAGATAACAATCTAAGATCTTTAAGAAAAATATCATGTGCATGGTACACAATTTCCTTGTAATAATTAAATAATTTCTTCATTATTTAAATTCTTTAAATATAATACAAAGCGATAACATTTGGTGGCAACAATCTGAATTGTGAAATAGCGCTTATCGTGAAATTGGCGCTGGATTCTCTTCTTTAAGGAGCAAATATTTTGTACGCTATTTTGCCGGATAAATTCAATAATGTAATCTCTGTAATAAAAATAGTAAAAAAAAATGCAACATGAAGACTTCAGATAACAATCTAAGATGTTTAAGAAAAATATCATGTGCATGGTACACAATTTCCTTGTAGTAATTAAATAAGTTCTTCATTATTTAATTTCTTTAAATATAATACAAAGCGATAACATTTGGTGGCAACAATCTGAATTGTGAAATAACGCTTATCGTGAAATTGGCGCTATATTCTCTTCTTTAAGGAGCAAATATTTTGTACACTATTTTGCCGAATAAATTCAATAAAGTAATGTCTGTAATAAAAATAGTAAAAAAAAATGCAACATGAAGACTTCAGATAACAATCTAAGATCTTTAAGAAAAATATCATGTGCATGGTACACAATTTCCTTGTAATAATTAAATAAGTTCTTCATTATTTAATTTCTTTATATATAATACAAAGCGATAACATTTGGTGGCAACAATCTGAATTGTGAAATAGCGCTTATCGTTAAATTGGCGCTGGATTCTCTTCTTTAAGGAGCAAATATTTTGTACACTATTTTGCCGGATAAATTCAATAAAGTAATGTCTGTAATAAAAATAGTAGAAAAAATGCAACATGAAGACTTCAGATAACAATCTAAGATCTTTAAGAATAATATCATGAGCATGGTACACAATTTCTTTGTAATAATTAAATAAGTTCTTCATTATTTAATTTCTTTAAATATAATACAAAGCGATAACATTTGGTGGCAACAATCTGAATTGTGAAATAACGCTTATCGTGAAATTGGCGCTGGATTCTCTTCTTTAAGGAGCAAATATTTTGTACACTATTTTGCCGAATAAATTCAATAAATTAATGTCTGTAATAAAAATAGTAAAAAAAAATGCAACATGAAGACTTCAGATAACAATCTAAGATCTTTAAGAATAATATCATGAGCATGGTACACAATTTCTTTGTAATAATTAAATAAGTTCTTCATTATTTACTTTCTTTAAATATAATACAAAGCGATAACATTTGGTGGCAACAGTCTGAATTGTGAAATAGCGCTTATCGTGAAATTGGCGCTGGATTCTCTTCTTTAAGGAGCAAATATTTTGTACACTATTTTGGCGGATAAATTCAATAATGTAATCTCTGTAATAAAAATAGTAAAAAAAAAAATGCAACATGAAGACTTCAGATAACAATCTAAGATCTTTAAGAAAAATATCATGAGCATGGTACACAATTTCGTTGTAATAATTAAATAAGTTCTTCATTATTTAATTTCTTTAAATATAATACAAAGCGATAACATTTGGTGGCAACAGTCTGAATTGTGAAATAGCGCTTATCGTGAAATTGGCGCTGGATTCTCTTCTTTAAGGAGCAAATATTTTGTACACTATTTTGCCGGAAAAATTCAATAATGTAATCTCTGTAATAAAAATAGTAAAAAAAAATGCAACATGAAGACTTCAGATAACAATCTAAGATCTTTAAGAAAAATATCATGAGCATGGTACACAATTTCGTTGTAATAATTAAATAAGTTCTTCATTATTTAATTTCTTTAAATATAATACAAAGCGATAACATTTGGTGGAACAATCTGAATTGTAAAATAGCGCTTATCATGAAATTGGCGCTGGATTCTCTTCTTTAAGGAGCAAATATTTTGTACACTATTTTGCCGGATAAATTCAATAATGTAGTCTCTGTAATAAAAATAGTAAAAAAAAAAATGCAACATGAAGACTTCAGATAACAATCTAAGATCTTTAAGAATAATATCATGAGCATGGTACACAATTTCTTTGTAATAATTAAATAAGTTCTTCATTATTTAATTTCTTTAAATATAATACAAAGCGACAACATTTGGTGGCAACAATCTGAATTGTGAAATAGCGCTTATCGTGAAATTGGCGCTGGATTCTCTTCTTTAAGGAGCAAATATTTTGTACACTATTTTGCCGGATAAATTCAATAATGTAATGTCTGATATAAAAAGAGTAAAAAAAAATGCAACATGAAGACTTCAGATAACAATCTAAGATCTTTAAGAAAAATATCATGTGCATGGTACACAATTTCCTTGTAATAATTAAATAAGTTCTTCATTATTTAATTTCTTTAAATATAATACAAAGCGATAACATTTGGTGGCAACTATCTGAATTGTGAAATAGCGCTTATCGTTAAATTGGCGCTGGATTCTCTTCTTTAAGGAGCAAATATTTTGTACACTATTTTGCCGGATAAGTTAAAAATAGTAAAAAAAATGCAACATGGAGACTTCAGATAACAATCTTAGATCTTTAAGAAAAATATCATGTGCATGGTACACAATTTCCTTGTGATAATTAAATAAGTTCTTCATTATTTAATTTCTTTAAATATAATACAAAGCGATAACATTTGGTGGCAACAATCTGAATTGTGAAATAGCGCTTATCGTGAAATTGGCGCTCGATTCTCTTCTTTAAGGAGCAAATATTTTGTACGCTATTTTGCCGGATAAATTCAATAATGTAATCTCTGTAATAAAAATAGTAAACAAAAATGCAACAATGCAACATGAAGACTTCAGATAACAATCTAAGATCTTTAAGAAAAATATCATGTGCATGGTACACAATTTCCTTGTAATAATTAAATAAGTTCTTCATTATTTAATTTCTTTCAATATAATACAAAGCGATAACATTTGGTGGCAACTATCTGAATTGTGAAATAGCGCTTATCGTTAAATTGGCGCTGGATTCTCTTCTTTAAGGAGCAAATATTTTGTACACTATTTTGCCGAATAAATTCAATAAAGTAATGTCTGTAATAAAAATAGTAAAAAAAATGCAACATGAAGACTTCAGATAACAATCTAAGATCTTTAAGAATAATATCATGAGCATGGTACACAATTTCTTTGTAATAATTAAATAAGTTCTTCATTATTTAATTTCTTTAAATATAATACAAACCGATAACATTTGGTGGCAACAGTCTGAATTGTGAAATAGCGCTTATCGTGAAATTGGCGCTGGATTCTCTTCTTTAAGGAGCAAATATTTTGTACACTATTTTGCCGGATAAATTCAATAATGTAATCTCTGTAATAAAAATAGTAAAAAAAAAAAATGCAACATGAAGACTTCAGATAACAATCTAAGATCTTTAAGAAAAATATCATGAGCATGGTACACAATTTCGTTGTAATAATTAAATAAGTTCTTCATTATTTAATTCCTTTAAATATAATACAAAGCGATAACATTTGGTGGCAACAATCTGAATTGTGAAATAGCGCTTATCCTGAAATTGGCGCTGGATTCTCTTCTTTAAGGAGCAAATATTTTGTACACTATTTTGCCGGATAAATTCAATAATGTAATGTCTGATATAAAAAGAGTAAAAAAAAAATGCAACATGAAGACTTCAGATAACAATCTAAGATCTTTAAGAAAAATATCATGTGCATGGTACACAATTTCCTTGTAATAATTAAATAAGTTCTTCATTATTTAATTTCTTTATATATAATACAAAGCGATAACATTTGGTGGCAACAATCTGAATTGTGAAATAGCGCTTATCGTGAAATTGGCGCTCGATTCTCTTCTTTAAGGAGCAAATATTTTGTACACTATTTTGCCGGATAAATTCAATAATGTAATCTCTGTAATAAAAATAGTAAACAAAAATGCAACAATGCAACATGAAGACTTCAGATAACAATCTAAGATCTTTAAGAAAAATATCATGTGCATGGTACACAATTTCCTTGTAATAATTAAATAAGTTCTTCATTATTTAAATTCTTACAATATAATACAAAGCGATAACATTTGGTGGCAACAATCTGAATTGTGAAATAGCGCTTATCGTGAAATTGGCGCTGGATTCTCTTCTTTAAGGAGCAAATATTTTGTACACTATTTTGCCGGATAAATTCAATAATGTAATGTCTGATATAAAAAGAGTAAAAAAAAATGCGACATGAAGACTTCAGATAACAATCTAAGATCTATAAGAAAAATATCATGTGCATGGTACACAATTTCCTTGTAATAATTAAATAAGTTCTTCATTATTTAATTTCTTTAAATATAATACAAAGCGATAACATTTGGTGGCAACAATCTGAATTGTGAAATAGCGCTTATCGTGAAATTGGCGCTCGATTCTCTTCTTTAAGGAGCAAATATTTTGTACACTATTTTGCCGGATAAATTCAATAATGTAATCTCTGTAATAAAAATAGTAAACAAAAATGCAACAATGCAACATGAAGACTTCAGATAACAATCTAAGATCTTTAAGAAAAATATCATGTGCATGGTACACAATTTCCTTGTAATAATTAAATAATTTCTTCATTATTTAAATTCTTTAAATATAATACAAAGCGATAACATTTGGTGGCAACAATCTGAATTGTGAAATAGCGCTTATCGTGAAATTGGCGCTGGATTCTCTTCTTTAAGGAGCAAATATTTTGTACGCTATTTTGCCGGATAAATTCAATAATGTAATCTCTGTAATAAAAATAGTAAAAAAAATGCAACATGAAGACTTCAGATAATAATCTAAGATGTTTAAGAAAAATATCATGTGCATGGTACACAATTTCCTTGTAGTAATTAAATAAGTTCTTCATTATTTAATTTCTTTAAATATAATACAAAGCGATAACATTTGGTGGCAACAATCTGAATTGTGAAATAACGCTTATCGTGAAATTGGCGCTATATTCTCTTCTTTAAGGAGCAAATATTTTGTACACTATTTTGCCGAATAAATTCAATAAAGTAATGTCTGTAATAAAAATAGTAAAAAAAAATGCAACATGAAGACTTCAGATAACAATCTAAGATCTTTAAGAAAAATATCATGTGCATGGTACACAATTTCCTTGTAATAATTAAATAAGTTCTTCATTATTTAATTTCTTTATATATAATACAAAGCGATAACATTTGGTGGCAACAATCTGAATTGTGAAATAGCGCTTATCGTTAAATTGGCGCTGGATTCTCTTCTTTAAGGAGCAAATATTTTGTACACTATTTTGCCGGATAAATTCAATAAAGTAATGTCTGTAATAAAAATAGTAGAAAAAATGCAACATGAAGACTTCAGATAACAATCTAAGATCTTTAAGAATAATATCATGAGCATGGTACACAATTTCTTTGTAATAATTAAATAAGTTCTTCATTATTTAATTTCTTTAAATATAATACAAAGCGATAACATTTGGTGGCAACAATCTGAATTGTGAAATAGCGCTTATCGTGAAATTGGCGCTCGATTCTCTTCTTTAAGGAGCAAATATTTTGTACACTATTTTGCCGGATAAATTCAATAATGTAATCTCTGTAATAAAAATAGTAAACAAAAATGCAACAATGCAACATGAAGACTTCAGATAACAATCTAAGATCTTTAAGAAAAATATCATGTGCATGGTACACAATTTCCTAGTAATAATTAAATAATTTCTTCATTATTTAAATTCTTTAAATATAATACAAAGCGATAACATTTGGTGGCAACAATCTGAATTGTGAAATAGCGCTTATCGTGAAATTGGCGCTGGATTCTCTTCTTTAAGGAGCAAATATTTTGTACGCTATTTTGCCGGATAAATTCAATAATGTAATCTCTGTAATAAAAATAGTAAAAAAAAATGCAACATGAAGACTTCAGATAACAATCTAAGATGTTTAAGAAAAATATCATGTGCATGGTACACAATTTCCTTGTAGTAATTAAATAAGTTCTTCATTATTTAATTTCTTTAAATATAATACAAAGCGATAACATTTGGTGGCAACAATCTGAATTGTGAAATAACGCTTATCGTGAAATTGGCGCTATATTCTCTTCTTTAAGGAGCAAATATTTTGTACACTATTTTGCCGAATAAATTCAATAAAGTAATGTCTGTAATAAAAATAGTAAAAAAAAATGCAACATGAAGACTTCAGATAACAATCTAAGATCTTTAAGAAAAATATCATGTGCATGGTACACAATTTCCTTGTAATAATTAAATAAGTTCTTCATTATTTAATTTCTTTATATATAATACAAAGCGATAACATTTGGTGGCAACAATCTGAATTGTGAAATAGCGCTTATCGTTAAATTGGCGCTGGATTCTCTTCTTTAAGGAGCAAATATTTTGTACACTATTTTGCCGGATAAATTCAATAAAGTAATGTCTGTAATAAAAATAGTAGAAAAAATGCAACATGAAGACTTCAGATAACAATCTAAGATCTTTAAGAATAATATCATGAGCATGGTACACAATTTCTTTGTAATAATTAAATAAGTTCTTCATTATTTAATTTCTTTAAATATAATACAAAGCGACAACATTTGGTGGCAACAATCTGAATTGTGAAATAGCGCTTATCGTGAAATTGGCGCTGGATTCTCTTCTTTAAGGAGCAAATATTTTGTACACTATTTTGCCGGATAAATTCAATAATGTAATGTCTGATATAAAAAGAGTAAAAAAAAATGCAACATGAAGACTTCAGATAACAATCTAAGATCTTTAAGAAAAATATCATGTGCATGGTACACAATTTCCTTGTAATAATTAAATAAGTTCTTCATTATTTAATTTCTTTAAATATAATACAAAGCGATAACATTTGGTGGCAACTATCTGAATTGTGAAATAGCGCTTATCGTTAAATTGGCGCTGGATTCTCTTCTTTAAGGAGCAAATATTTTGTACACTATTTTGCCGGATAAGTTAAAAATAGTAAAAAAAAATGCAACATGGAGACTTCAGATAACAATCTTAGAGCTTTAAGAAAAATATCATGTGCATGGTACACAATTTCCTTGTGATAATTAAAAAAGTTCTTCATTATTTAATTTCTTTAAATATAATACAAAGCGATAACATTTGGTGGCAACAATCTGAATTGTGAAATAGCGCTTATCGTGAAATTGGCGCTCGATTCTCTTCTTTAAGGAGCAAATATTTTGTACACTATTTTGCCGGATAAATTCAATAATGTAATCTCTGTAATAAAAATAGTAAACAAAAATGCAACAATGCAACATGAAGACTTCAGATAACAATCTAAGATCTTTAAGAAAAATATCATGTGCATGGTACACAATTTCCTTGTAATAATTAAATAAGTTCTTCATTATTTAAATTCTTACAATATAATACAAAGCGATAACATTTGGTGGCAACAATCTGAATTGTGAAATAGCGCTTATCGTGAAATTGGCGCTGGATTCTCTTCTTTAAGGAGCAAATATTTTGTACACTATTTTGCCGGATAAATTCAATAATGTAATGTCTGATATAAAAAGAGTAAAAAAAAATGCAACATGAAGACTTCAGATAACAATCTAAGATCTATAAGAAAAATATCATGTGCATGGTACACAATTTCCTTGTAATAATTAAATAAGTTATTCATTATTTAATTTCTTTAAATATAATACAAAGCGATAACATTTGGTAACAACAATCTGAATTGTGAAATAGCGCTTATCGTGAAATTGGCGCTCGATTCTCTTCTTTAAGGAGCAAATATTTTGTACACTATTTTGCCGGATAAATTCAATAATGTAATCTCTGTAATAAAAATAGTAAACAAAAATGCAACAATGCAACATGAAGACTTCAGATAACAATCTAAGATCTTTAAGAAAAATATCATGTGCATGGTACACAATTTCCTTGTAATAATTAAATAATTTCTTCATTATTTAAATTCTTTAAATATAATACAAAGCGATAACATTTGGTGGCAACAATCTGAATTGTGAAATAGCGCTTATCGTGAAATTGGCGCTGGATTCTCTTCTTTAAGGAGCAAATATTTTGTACGCTATTTTGCCGGATAAATTCAATAATGTAATCTCTGTAATAAAAATAGTAAAAAAAAATGCAACATGAAGACTTCAGATAACAATCTAAGATGTTTAAGAAAAATATCATGTGCATGGTACACAATTTCCTTGTAGTAATTAAATAAGTTCTTCATTATTTAATTTCTTTAAATATAATACAAAGCGATAACATTTGGTGGCAACAATCTGAATTGTGAAATAACGCTTATCGTGAAATTGGCGCTGGATTCTCTTCTTTAAGGAGCAAATATTTTGTACACTATTTTGCCGAATAAATTCAATAAAGTAATGTCTGTAATAAAAATAGTAAAAAAAAATGCAACATGAAGACTTCAGATAACAATCTAAGATCTTTAAGAATAATATCATGAGCATGGTACACAATTTCTTTGTAATAATTAAATAAGTTCTTCATTATTTAATTTCTTTAAATATAATACAAAGCGATAACATTTGGTGGCAACAGTCTGAATTGTGAAGTAGCGCTTATCGTGAAATTGGCGCTGGATTCTCTTCTTTAAGGAGCAAATATTTTGTACACTATTTTGCCGGATAAATTCAATAATGTAATCTCTGTAATAAAAATAGTAAAAAAAAAAAATGCAACATGAAGACTTCAGATACAATCTAAGATCTTTAAGAAAAATATCATGAGCATGGTACACAATTTCGTTGTAATAATTAAATAAGTTCTTCATTATTTAATTTCTTTAAATATAATACAAAGCGATAACATTTGGTGGCAACAATCTGAATTGTGAAATAGCGCTTATCCTGAAATTGGCGCTGGATTCTCTTCTTTAAGGAGCAAATATTTTGTACACTATTTTGCCGGATAAATTCAATAATGTAATGTCTGATATAAAAAGAGTAAAAAAAAAATGCAACATGAAGACTTCAGATAACAATCTAAGATCTATAAGAATAATATCATGAGCATGGTACACAATTTCTTTGTAATAATTAAATAAGTTCTTCATTATTTAATTTCTTTAAATATAATACAAAGCGACAACATTTGGTGGCAACAATCTGAATTGTGAAGTAGCGCTTATCGTGAAATTGGCGCTGCATTTTCTTCTTTAAGGAGCAAATATTTTGTACAGTATTTTGCCGGATAAATTCAATAATGTAATGTCTGATATAAAAAGAGTAAAAAAAAATGCAACATGAAGACTTCAGATAACAATCTAAGATCTTTAAGAAAAATATCATGTGCATGGTACACAATTTCCTTGTAATAATTAAATAAGTTCTTCATTATTTAATTTCTTTAAATATAATACAAAGCGATAACATTTGGTGGCAACTATCTGAATTGTGAAATAGCGCTTATCGTTAAATTGGCGCTGGATTCTCTTCTTTAAGGAGCAAATATTTTGTACACTATTTTGCCGGATAAGTTAAAAATAGTAAAAAAAAATGCAACATGGAGACTTCAGATAACAATCTTAGATCTTTAAGAAAAATATCATGTGCATGGTACACAATTTCCTTGTGATAATTAAATAAGTTCTTCATTATTTAATTTCTTTAAATATAATACAAAGCGATAACATTTGGTGGCAACAATCTGAATTGTGAAATAGCGCTTATCGTGAAATTGGCGCTCGATTCTCTTCTTTAAGGAGCAAATATTTTGTACACTATTTTGCCGGATAAATTCAATAATGTAATCTCTGTAATAAAAATAGTAAACAAAAATGCAACAATGCAACATGAAGACTTCAGATAACAATCTAAGATCTTTAAGAAAAATATCATGTGCATGGTACACAATTTCCTTGTAATAATTAAATAAGTTCTTCATTATTTAAATTCTTACAATATAATTCAAAGCGATAACATTTGGTGGCAACAATCTGAATTGTGAAATAGCGCTTATCGTGAAATTGGCGCTGGATTCTCTTCTTTAAGGAGCAAATATTTTGTACACTATTTTGCCGGATAAATTCAATAATGTAATGTCTGATATAAAAAGAGTAAAAAAAAATGCAACATGAAGACTTCAGATAACAATCTAAGATCTATAAGAAAAATATCATGTGCATGGTACACAATTTCCTTGTAATAATTAAATAAGTTCTTCATTATTTAATTTCTTTAAATATAATACAAAGCGATAACATTTGGTGGCAACAATCTGAATTGTGAAATAGCGCTTATCGTGAAATTGGCGCTCGATTCTCTTCTTTAAGGAGCAAATATTTTGTACACTATTTTGCCGGATAAATTCAATAATGTAATCTCTGTAATAAAAATAGTAAACAAAAATGCAACAATGCAACATGAAGACTTCAGATAACAATCTAAGATCTTTAAGAAAAATATCATGTGCATGGTACACAATTTCCTTGTAATAATTAAATAATTTCTTCATTATTTAAATTCTTTAAATATAATACAAAGCGATAACATTTGGTGGCAACAATCTGAATTGTGAAATAGCGCTTATCGTGAAATTGGCGCTGGATTCTCTTCTTTAAGGAGCAAATATTTTGTACGCTATTTTGCCGGATAAATTCAATAATGTAATCTCTGTAATAAAAATAGTAAAAAAAAATGCAACATGAAGACTTCAGATAACAATCTAAGATGTTTAAGAAAAATACCATGTGCATGGTACACAATTTCCTTGTAGTAATTAAATAAGTTCTTCATTATTTACTTTCTTTAAATATAAAACAAAGCGATAACATTTGGTGGCAACAATCTGAATTGTGAAATAGCGCTTATCGTGAAATTGGCGCTGGATTCTCTTCTTTAAGGAGCAAATATTTTGTACGCTATTTTGCCGGATAAATTTAATAATGTAATCTCTGTAATAAAAATATTAAAAAAAATGCAACATGAAGACTTCAGATAACAATCTAAGATCTTTAAGAAAATATCATGTGCATGGTACACAATTTCCTTGTAGTAATTAAATAAGTTCTTCATTATTTAATTTCTTTAAATATAAAACAAAGCGATAACATTTGGTGGCAACAATCTGAATTGTGAAATAGCGCTTATCGTGAAATTGGCGCTGGATTCTCTTCTTTAAGGAGCAAATATTTTGTACACTATTTTGCCGGATAAATTCAATAATGTAATCTCTGTAATAAAAATAGTAAAAAAAAAATGCAACATGAAGACTTCAGATAACAATCTAAGATCTTTAAGAAAATATCATGTGCATTCTACACAATTTCCTTGTAGTAATTAAATAATTCTTCATTATTTAATTTATTTAAATATAAAACAAAGCGATAATATTTGGTGGCAACAATCTGAATTGTGAAATAGCGCTTATCGTGAAATTGGCGCTGGATTCTCTTCTTTAAGGAGCAAATATTTTGTACACTATTTTGCCGGATAAATTCAATAATGTAATCTCTGTAATAAAAATAGTAAAAAAAAATGCAACATGAAGACTTCAGATAACAATCTAAGATCTTTAAGAAAAATATCATGTGCATGGTACACAATTTCCTTGTAATAATTAAATAAGTTCTTCATTATTTAATTTCTTTATATATAATACAAAGCGATAACATTTGGTGGCAACAATCTGAATTGTGAAATAGCGCTTATCGTTAAATTGGCGCTGGATTCTCTTCTTTAAGGAGCAAATATTTTGTACACTATTTTGCCGGATAAATTCAATAAAGTAATGTCTGTAATAAAAATAGTAGAAAAAATGCAACATGAAGACTTCAGATAACAATCTAAGATCTATAAGAATAATATCATGAGCATGGTACACAATTTCTTTGTAATAATTAAATAAGTTCTTCATTATTTAATTCCTTTAAATATAATACAAAGCGACAACATTTGGTGGCAACAATCTGAATTGTGAAGTAGCGCTTATCGTGAAATTGGCGCTGGATTTTCTTCTTTAAGGAGCAAATATTTTGTACACTATTTTGCCGGATAAATTCAATAATGTAATGTCTGATATAAATAGAGTAAAAAAAAATGCAACATGAAGACTTCAGATAACAATCTAAGATCTTTAAGAAAAATATCATGTGCATGGTACACAATTTCCTTGTAATAATTAAATAAGTTCTTCATTATTTAATTTCTTTAAATATAATACAAAGCGATAACATTTGGTGGCAACTATCTGAATTGTGAAATAGCGCTTATCGTTAAATTGGCGCTGGATTCTCTTCTTTAAGGAGCAAATATTTTGTACACTATTTTGCCGGATAAGTTAAAAATAGTAAAAAAAAATGCAACATGGAGACTTCAGATAACAATCTTAGATCTTTAAGAAAAATATCATGTGCATGGTACACAATTTCCTTGTGATAATTAAATAAGTTCTTCATTATTTAATTTCTTTAAATATAATACAAAGCGATAACATTTGGTGGCAACAATCTGAATTGTGAAATAGCGCTTATCGTGAAATTGGCGCTCGATTCTCTTCTTTAAGGAGCAAATATTTTGTACACTATTTTGCCGGATAAATTCAATAATGTAATCTCTGTAATAAAAATAGTAAACAAAAATGCAACAATGCAACATGAAGACTTCAGATAACAATCTAAGATCTTTAAGAAAAATATCATGTGCATGGTACACAATTTCCTTGTAATAATTAAATAAGTTCTTCATTATTTAAATTCTTACAATATAATACAAAGCGATAACATTTGGTGGCAACAATCTGAATTGTGAAATAGCGCTTATCGTGAAATTGGCGCTGGATTCTCTTCTTTAAGGAGCAAATATTTTGTACACTATTTTGCCGGATAAATTCAATAATGTAATGTCTGATATAAAAAGAGTAAAAAAAAATGCAACATGAAGACTTCAGATAACAATCTAAGATCTATAAGAAAAATATCATGTGCATGGTACACAATTTCCTTGTAATAATTAAATAAGTTCTTCATTATTTAATTTCTTTAAATATAATACAAAGCGATAACATTTGGTGGCAACAATCTGAATTGTGAAATAGCGCTTATCGTGAAATTGGCGCTCGATTCTCTTCTTTAAGGAGCAAATATTTTGTACACTATTTTGCCGGATAAATTCAATAATGTAATCTCTGTAATAAAAATAGTAAACAAAAATGCAACAATGCAACATGAAGACTTCAGATAACAATCTAAGATCTTTAAGAAAAATATCATGTGCATGGTACACAATTTCCTTGTAATAATTAAATAATTTCTTCATTATTTAAATTCTTTAAATATAATACAAAGCGATAACATTTGGTGGCAACAATCTGAATTGTGAAATAGCGCTTATCGTGAAATTGGCGCTGGATTCTCTTCTTTAAGGAGCAAATATTTTGTACGCTATTTTGCCGGATAAATTCAATAATGTAATCTCTGTAATAAAAATAGTAAAAAAAAATGCAACATGAAGACTTCAGATAACAATCTAAGATGTTTAAGAAAAATACCATGTGCATGGTACACAATTTCCTTGTAGTAATTAAATAAGTTCTTCATTATTTACTTTCTTTAAATATAAAACAAAGCGATAACATTTGGTGGCAACAATCTGAATTGTGAAATAGCGCTTATCGTGAAATTGGCGCTGGATTCTCTTCTTTAAGGAGCAAATATTTTGTACGCTATTTTGCCGGATAAATTCAATAATGTAATCTCTGTAATAAAAATAGTAAAAAAAAATGCAACATGAAGACTTCAGATAACAATCTAAGATCTTTAAGAAAATATCATGTGCATGGTACACAATTTCCTTGTAGTAATTAAATAAGTTCTTCATTATTTAATTTCTTTAAATATAAAACAAAGCGATAACATTTGGTGGCAACAATCTGAATTGTGAAATAGCGCTTATCGTGAAATTGGCGCTGGATTCTCTTCTTTAAGGAGCAAATATTTTGTACACTATTTTGCCGGATAAGTTCAATAATGTAATCTCTGTAATAAAAATAGTAAAAAAAAAATGCAACATGAAGACTTCAGATAACAATCTAAGATCTTTAAGAAAATATCATGTGCATTCTACACAATTTCCTTGTAGTAATTAAATAAGTTCTTCATTATTTAATTTATTTAAATATAAAACAAAGCGATAATATTTGGTGGCAACAATCTGAATTGTGAAATAGCGCTTATCGT
This sequence comes from Stegodyphus dumicola, assembly GCF_044657685.1. Lineage (NCBI taxonomy): Eukaryota > Metazoa > Arthropoda > Arachnida > Araneae > Eresidae > Stegodyphus > Stegodyphus dumicola. Next base: position 138,716,698 of record NC_140769.1, read on the forward strand.
GAAATTGGCGCTGGATTCTCTTCTTTAAGGAGCAAATATTTTGTACGCTATTTTGCCGGATAAATTCAATAATGTAATCTCTGTAATAAAAATAGTAAAAAAAAATGCAACATGAAGACTTCAGATAACAATCTAAGATCTTTAAGAAAAATATCATGTGCATGGTACACAATTTCCTTGTAGTAATTAAATAAGTTCTTCATTATTTAATTTCTTTAAATATAATACAAAGCGATAACATTTGGTGGCAACAATCTGAATTGTGAAATAGCGCTTATCGTGAAATTGGCGCTGGATTCCCTTCTTTAAGGAGCAAATATTTTGTACACTATTTTGCCGGAGAAATTCAATAATGTAATCTCTGTAATAAAAATAGTAAAAAAAAAATGCAACATGAAGACTTCAGATAACAATCTAAGATCTTTAAGAAAAATATCATGTACATGGTACACAATTTCCTTGTAATAATTAAATAAGTTCTTCATTATTTAAATTCTTTAAATATAATACAAAGCGATAACATTTGGTGGCAACAGTCTGAATTGTGAAATAACACTTATCGTGAAATTGGCGCTGGATTCTCTTCTTTAAGGAGCAAATATTTTGTACACTATTTTGCCGGATAAATTCAATAATGTAATCTCTGTAATAAAAATAGTAAAAAAAAATGCAACATGAAGACTTCAGATAACAATCTAAGATCTTTAAGAAAAATATCATGAGCATGGTACACAATTTCGTTGTAATAATTAAATAAGTTCTTCATTATTTAATTTCTTTAAATATAATACAAAGCGATAACATTTGGTGGCAAGAATCTGAATTGTGAAATAGCGCTTATCCTGAAATTGGCGCTGGATTCTCTTCTTTAGGGAGCAAATATTTTGTACACTATTTTGCCGGATAAATTCAATAATGTAATCTCTGTAATAAAAATAGTAAAAAAAAATGCAAAATGAACACTTCAGATAACAATCTAAGATCTTTAAGAAAAATATTATGTGCATGGTACACAATTTCCTTGTAATAATTAAATAAGTTCTTCATTATTTAATTTATTTAAATATAATACAAAGCGACAACATTTGGTGGCAACAATCTGAATTGTGAAATAGCGCTTATTGTGAAATTGGCGCTGGATTCTCTTCTTTAAGGAACAAATATTTTGTACACTATTTTGCCGGATAAATTCAATAATGTAATCTCTGTAATAAAAATAGTAAAAAAAAAAATGCAACATGAAGATTTCAGATAACAATCTAAGATCTTTAAGAAAAATATCATGTGCATGGTACACAATTTCCTTGTAATAATTAAATAAGTACTTCATTATTTAATATCTTTAAATATAATACAAAGCGATAACATTTGGTGGCAACATTCTGAATTGTGAAATAGCGCTTATCGTGAAATTGGCGCTGGATTCTCTTCTTTAAGGAGCAAATATTTTGTACACTATTTTGCCGGATAAATTCAATAATGTAATCTCTGTAATAAAAATAGTAAAAAAATGCAACATGAAGACTTCAGATAACAATCTAAGATCTTTAAGAAAAATATCATGTGCATGGTACACAATTTCCTTGTAGTAATTAAATAAGTTCTTTATTATTTAATCTCTTTAAATATAATACAAAGCGATAACATTTGGTGGCAACAATCTGAATTGTGAAATAGCGCTTATCGTGAAATTGGCGCTGGATTCTCTTCTTTAAGGAGCAAATATTTTGTACACTATTTTGCCGGATAAATTCAATAATGTAATGTCTGATATAAAAAGAGTAAAAAAAAATGCAACATGAAGACTTCAGATAACAATCTAAGATCTATAAGAAAAATATCATGTGCATGGTACACAATTTCCTTGTAATAATTAAATAAGTTCTTCATTATTTACTTTCTTTAAATATAAAACAAAGCGATAACATTTGGTGGCAACAATCTGAATTGTGAAATAGCGCTTATCGTGAAATTGGCGCTGGATTCTCTTCTTTAAGGAGCAAATATTTTGTACGCTATTTTGCCGGATAAATTCAATAATGTAATCTCTGTAATAAAAATAGTAAAAAAAAATGCAACATGAAGACTTCAGATAACAATCTAAGATCTTTAAGAAAATATCATGTGCATGGTACACAATTTCCTTGTAGTAATTAAATAAGTTCTTTATTATTTAATCTCTTTAAATATAATACAAAGCGATAACATTTGGTGGCAACAATCTGAATTGTGAAATAGCGCTTATCGTGAAATTGGCGCTGGATTCTCTTCTTTAAGGAGCAAATATTTTGTACACTATTTTGCCGGATAAATTCAATAATGTAATGTCTGATATAAAAAGAGTAAAAAAAAATGCAACATGAAGACTTCAGATAACAATCTAAGATCTATAAGAAAAATATCATGTGCATGGTACACAATTTCCTTGTAATAATTAAATAAGTTCTTCATTATTTAATTTCTTTAAATATAATACAAAGCGATAACATTTGGTGGCAACAATCTGAATTGTGAAATAGCGCTTATCGTGAAATTGGCGCTCGATTCTCTTCTTTAAGGAGCAAATATATTGTACACTATTTTGCCGGATAAATTCAATAATGTAATCTCTGTAATAAAAATAGTAAACAAAAATGCAACAATGCAACATGAAGACTTCAGATAACAATCTAAGATCTTTAAGAAAAATATCATGTGCATGGTACACAATTTCCTTGTAGTAATTAAATAAGTTCTTTATTATTTAATCTCTTTAAATATAATACAAAGCGATAACATTTGGTGGCAACAATCTGAATTGTGAAATAGCGCTTATCGTGAAATTGGCGCTGGATTCTCTTCTTTAAGGAACAAATATTTTGTACACTATTTTGCCGGATAAATTCAATAATGTAATCTCTGTAATAAAAATAGTAAAAAAAAAAATGCAACATGAAGATTTCAGATAACAATCTAAGATCTTTAAGAAAAATATCATGTGCATGGTACACAATTTCCTTGTAATAATTAAATAAGTACTTCATTATTTAATATCTTTAAATATAATACAAAGCGATAACATTTGGTGGCAACATTCTGAATTGTGAAATAGCGCTTATCGTGAAATTGGCGCTGGATTCTCTTCTTTAAGGAGCAAATATTTTGTACACTATTTTGCCGGATAAATTCAATAATGTAATCTCTGTAATAAAAATAGTAAAAAAATGCAACATGAAGACTTCAGATAACAATCTAAGATCTTTAAGAAAAATATCATGTGCATGGTACACAATTTCCTTGTAGTAATTAAATAAGTTCTTTATTATTTAATCTCTTTAAATATAATACAAAGCGATAACATTTGGTGGCAACAATCTGAATTGTGAAATAGCGCTTATCGTGAAATTGGCGCTGGATTCTCTTCTTTAAGGAGCAAATATTTTGTACACTATTTTGCCGGATAAATTCAATAATGTAATGTCTGATATAAAAAGAGTAAAAAAAAATGCAACATGAAGACTTCAGATAACAATCTAAGATCTATAAGAAAAATATCATGTGCATGGTACACAATTTCCTTGTAATAATTAAATAATTTCTTCATTATTTAAATTCTTTAAATATAATACAAAGCGATAACATTTGGTGGCAACAATCTGAATTGTGAAATAGCGCTTATCGTGAAATTGGCGCTGGATTCTCTTCTTTAAGGAGCAAATATTTTGTACGCTATTTTGCCGGATAAATTCAATAATGTAATCTCTGTAATAAAAATAGTAAAAAAAAATGCAACATGAAGACTTCAGATAACAATCTAAGATGTTTAAGAAAAATACCATGTGCATGGTACACAATTTCCTTGTAGTAATTAAATAAGTTCTTCATTATTTACTTTCTTTAAATATAAAACAAAGCGATAACATTTGGTGGCAACAATCTGAATTGTGAAATAGCGCTTATCGTGAAATTGGCGCTGGATTCTCTTCTTTAAGGAGCAAATATTTTGTACGCTATTTTGCCGGATAAATTTAATAATGTAATCTCTGTAATAAAAATATTAAAAAAAATGCAACATGAAGACTTCAGATAACAATCTAAGATCTTTAAGAAAATATCATGTGCATGGTACACAATTTCCTTGTAGTAATTAAATAAGTTCTTCATTATTTAATTTCTTTAAATATAAAACAAAGCGATAACATTTGGTGGCAACAATCTGAATTGTGAAATAGCGCTTATCGTGAAATTGGCGCTGGATTCTCTTCTTTAAGGAGCAAATATTTTGTACACTATTTTGCCGGATAAATTCAATAATGTAATCTCTGTAATAAAAATAGTAAAAAAAAATGCAACATGAAGACTTCAGATAACAATCTAAGATCTTTAAGAAAATATCATGTGCATTCTACACAATTTCCTTGTAGTAATTAAATAAGTTCTTCATTATTTAATTTATTTAAATATAAAACAAAGCGATAATATTTGGTGGCAACAATCTGAATTGTGAAATAGCGCTTATCGTGAAATTGGCGCTGGATTCTCTTCTTTAAGGAGCAAATATTTTGTACGCTATTTTGCCGGATAAATTCAATAATGTAATCTCTGTAATAAAAATAGTAAAAAAAAATGCAACATGAAGACTTCAGATAACAATCTAAGATCTTTAAGAAAAATATCATGTGCATGGTACACAATTTCCTTGTAGTAATTAAATAAGTTCTTCATTATTTAATTTCTTTAAATATAATACAAAGCGATAACATTTGGTGGCAACAATCTGAATTGTGAAATAGCGCTTATCGTGAAATTGGCGCTGGATTCCCTTCTTTAAGGAGCAAATATTTTGTACACTATTTTGCCGGAGAAATTCAATAATGTAATCTCTGTAATAAAAATAGTAAAAAAAAAATGCAACATGAAGACTTCAGATAACAATCTAAGATCTTTAAGAAAAATATCATGTACATGGTACACAATTTCCTTGTAATAATTAAATAAGTTCTTCATTATTTAAATTCTTTAAATATAATACAAAGCGATAACATTTGGTGGCAACAGTCTGAATTGTGAAATAACACTTATCGTGAAATTGGCGCTGGATTCTCTTCTTTAAGGAGCAAATATTTTGTACACTATTTTGCCGGATAAATTCAATAATGTAATCTCTGTAATAAAAATAGTAAAAAAAAATGCAACATGAAGACTTCAGATAACAATCTAAGATCTTTAAGAAAAATATCATGAGCATGGTACACAATTTCGTTGTAATAATTAAATAAGTTCTTCATTATTTAATTTCTTTAAATATAATACAAAGCGATAACATTTGGTGGCAAGAATCTGAATTGTGAAATAGCGCTTATCCTGAAATTGGCGCTGGATTCTCTTCTTTAGGGAGCAAATATTTTGTACACTATTTTGCCGGATAAATTCAATAATGTAATCTCTGTAATAAAAATAGTAAAAAAAAATGCAAAATGAACACTTCAGATAACAATCTAAGATCTTTAAGAAAAATATTATGTGCATGGTACACAATTTCCTTGTAATAATTAAATAAGTTCTTCATTATTTAATTTATTTAAATATAATACAAAGCGACAACATTTGGTGGCAACAATCTGAATTGTGAAATAGCGCTTATTGTGAAATTGGCGCTGGATTCTCTTCTTTAAGGAACAAATATTTTGTACACTATTTTGCCGGATAAATTCAATAATGTAATCTCTGTAATAAAAATAGTAAAAAAAAAAATGCAACATGAAGATTTCAGATAACAATCTAAGATCTTTAAGAAAAATATCATGTGCATGGTACACAATTTCCTTGTAATAATTAAATAAGTACTTCATTATTTAATATCTTTAAATATAATACAAAGCGATAACATTTGGTGGCAACATTCTGAATTGTGAAATAGCGCTTATCGTGAAATTGGCGCTGGATTCTCTTCTTTAAGGAGCAAATATTTTGTACACTATTTTGCCGGATAAATTCAATAATGTAATCTCTGTAATAAAAATAGTAAAAAAATGCAACATGAAGACTTCAGATAACAATCTAAGATCTTTAAGAAAAATATCATGTGCATGGTACACAATTTCCTTGTAGTAATTAAATAAGTTCTTTATTATTTAATCTCTTTAAATATAATACAAAGCGATAACATTTGGTGGCAACAATCTGAATTGTGAAATAGCGCTTATCGTGAAATTGGCGCTGGATTCTCTTCTTTAAGGAGCAAATATTTTGTACACTATTTTGCCGGATAAATTCAATAATGTAATGTCTGATATAAAAAGAGTAAAAAAAAATGCAACATGAAGACTTCAGATAACAATCTAAGATCTATAAGAAAAATATCATGTGCATGGTACACAATTTCCTTGTAATAATTAAATAAGTTCTTCATTATTTACTTTCTTTAAATATAAAACAAAGCGATAACATTTGGTGGCAACAATCTGAATTGTGAAATAGCGCTTATCGTGAAATTGGCGCTGGATTCTCTTCTTTAAGGAGCAAATATTTTGTACGCTATTTTGCCGGATAAATTCAATAATGTAATCTCTGTAATAAAAATAGTAAAAAAAAATGCAACATGAAGACTTCAGATAACAATCTAAGATCTTTAAGAAAATATCATGTGCATGGTACACAATTTCCTTGTAGTAATTAAATAAGTTCTTTATTATTTAATCTCTTTAAATATAATACAAAGCGATAACATTTGGTGGCAACAATCTGAATTGTGAAATAGCGCTTATCGTGAAATTGGCGCTGGATTCTCTTCTTTAAGGAGCAAATATTTTGTACACTATTTTGCCGGATAAATTCAATAATGTAATGTCTGATATAAAAAGAGTAAAAAAAAATGCAACATGAAGACTTCAGATAACAATCTAAGATCTATAAGAAAAATATCATGTGCATGGTACACAATTTCCTTGTAATAATTAAATAAGTTCTTCATTATTTAATTTCTTTAAATATAATACAAAGCGATAACATTTGGTGGCAACAATCTGAATTGTGAAATAGCGCTTATCGTGAAATTGGCGCTCGATTCTCTTCTTTAAGGAGCAAATATATTGTACACTATTTTGCCGGATAAATTCAATAATGTAATCTCTGTAATAAAAATAGTAAACAAAAATGCAACAATGCAACATGAAGACTTCAGATAACAATCTAAGATCTTTAAGAAAAATATCATGTGCATGGTACACAATTTCCTTGTAGTAATTAAATAAGTTCTTTATTATTTAATCTCTTTAAATATAATACAAAGCGATAACATTTGGTGGCAACAATCTGAATTGTGAAATAGCGCTTATCGTGAAATTGGCGCTGGATTCTCTTCTTTAAGGAACAAATATTTTGTACACTATTTTGCCGGATAAATTCAATAATGTAATCTCTGTAATAAAAATAGTAAAAAAAAAAATGCAACATGAAGATTTCAGATAACAATCTAAGATCTTTAAGAAAAATATCATGTGCATGGTACACAATTTCCTTGTAATAATTAAATAAGTACTTCATTATTTAATATCTTTAAATATAATACAAAGCGATAACATTTGGTGGCAACATTCTGAATTGTGAAATAGCGCTTATCGTGAAATTGGCGCTGGATTCTCTTCTTTAAGGAGCAAATATTTTGTACACTATTTTGCCGGATAAATTCAATAATGTAATCTCTGTAATAAAAATAGTAAAAAAATGCAACATGAAGACTTCAGATAACAATCTAAGATCTTTAAGAAAAATATCATGTGCATGGTACACAATTTCCTTGTAGTAATTAAATAAGTTCTTTATTATTTAATCTCTTTAAATATAATACAAAGCGATAACATTTGGTGGCAACAATCTGAATTGTGAAATAGCGCTTATCGTGAAATTGGCGCTGGATTCTCTTCTTTAAGGAGCAAATATTTTGTACACTATTTTGCCGGATAAATTCAATAATGTAATGTCTGATATAAAAAGAGTAAAAAAAAATGCAACATGAAGACTTCAGATAACAATCTAAGATCTATAAGAAAAATATCATGTGCATGGTACACAATTTCCTTGTAATAATTAAATAATTTCTTCATTATTTAAATTCTTTAAATATAATACAAAGCGATAACATTTGGTGGCAACAATCTGAATTGTGAAATAGCGCTTATCGTGAAATTGGCGCTGGATTCTCTTCTTTAAGGAGCAAATATTTTGTACGCTATTTTGCCGGATAAATTCAATAATGTAATCTCTGTAATAAAAATAGTAAAAAAAAATGCAACATGAAGACTTCAGATAACAATCTAAGATGTTTAAGAAAAATACCATGTGCATGGTACACAATTTCCTTGTAGTAATTAAATAAGTTCTTCATTATTTACTTTCTTTAAATATAAAACAAAGCGATAACATTTGGTGGCAACAATCTGAATTGTGAAATAGCGCTTATCGTGAAATTGGCGCTGGATTCTCTTCTTTAAGGAGCAAATATTTTGTACGCTATTTTGCCGGATAAATTTAATAATATAATCTCTGTAATAAAAATATTAAAAAAAATGCAACATGAAGACTTCAGATAACAATCTAAGATCTTTAAGAAAATATCATGTGCATGGTACACAATTTCCTTGTAGTAATTAAATAAGTTCTTCATTATTTAATTTCTTTAAATATAAAACAAAGCGATAACATTTGGTGGCAACAATCTGAATTGTGAAATAGCGCTTATCGTGAAATTGGCGCTGGATTCTCTTCTTTAAGGAGCAAATATTTTGTACACTATTTTGCCGGATAAATTCAATAATGTAATCTCTGTAATAAAAATAGTAAAAAAAAAATGCAACATGAAGACTTCAGATAACAATCTAAGATCTTTAAGAAAATATCATGTGCATTCTACACAATTTCCTTGTAGTAATTAAATAAGTTCTTCATTATTTAATTTATTTAAATATAAAACAAAGCGATAATATTTGGTGGCAACAATCTGAATTGTGAAATAGCGCTTATCGTGAAATTGGCGCTGGATTCTCTTCTTTAAGGAGCAAATATTTTGTACGCTATTTTGCCGGATAAATTCAATAATGTAATCTCTGTAATAAAAATAGTAAAAAAAAATGCAACATGAAGACTTCAGATAACAATCTAAGATCTTTAAGAAAAATATCATGTGCATGGTACACAATTTCCTTGTAGTAATTAAATAAGTTCTTCATTATTTAATTTCTTTAAATATAATACAAAGCGATAACATTTGGTGGCAACAATCTGAATTGTGAAATAGCGCTTATCGTTAAATTGGCGCTGGATTCTCTTCTTTAAGGAGCAAATATTTTGTACACTATTTTGCCGGATAAATTCAATAATGTAATGTCTGATATAAAAAGAGTAAAAAAAAAATGCAACATGAAGACTTCAGATAACAATCTAAGATCTTTAAGAAAAATATCATGTGCATGGTACACAATTTCCTTGTAATAATTAAATAAGTTCTTCATTATTTAATTTCTTTATATATAATACAAAGCGATAACATTTGGTGGCAACAATCTGAATTGTGAAATAGCGCTTATCGTTAAATTGGCGCTGGATTCTCTTCTTTAAGGAGCAAATATTTTGTACACTATTTTGCCGGATAAATTCAATAAAGTAATGTCTGTAATAAAAATAGTAGAAAAAATGCAACATGAAGACTTCAGATAACAATCTAAGATCTATAAGAATAATATCATGAGCATGGTACACAATTTCTTTGTAATAATTAAATAAGTTCTTCATTATTTAATTCCTTTAAATATAATACAAAGCGACAACATTTGGTGGCAACAATCTGAATTGTGAAGTAGCGCTTATCGTGAAATTGGCGCTGGATTTTCTTCTTTAAGGAGCAAATATTTTGTACACTATTTTGCCGGATAAATTCAATAATGTAATGTCTGATATAAAAAGAGTAAAAAAAAATGCAACATGAAGACTTCAGATAACAATCTAAGATCTTTAAGAAAAATATCATGTGCATGGTACACAATTTCCTTGTAATAATTAAATAAGTTCTTCATTATTTAATTTCTTTAAATATAATACAAAGCGATAACATTTGGTGGCAACTATCTGAATTGTGAAATAGCGCTTATCGTTAAATTGGCGCTGGATTCTCTTCTTTAAGGAGCAAATATTTTGTACACTATTTTGCCGGATAAGTTAAAAATAGTAAAAAAAAATGCAACATGGAGACTTCAGATAACAATCTTAGATCTTTAAGAAAAATATCATGTGCATGGTACACAATTTCCTTGTGATAATTAAATAAGTTCTTCATTATTTAATTTCTTTAAATATAATACAAAGCGATAACATTTGGTGGCAACAATCTGAATTGTGAAATAGCGCTTATCGTTAAATTGGCGCTCGATTCTCTTCTTTAAGGAGCAAATATTTTGTACACTATTTTGCCGGATAAATTCAATAATGTAATCTCTGTAATAAAAATAGTAAACAAAAATGCAACAATGCAACATGAAGACTTCAGATAACAATCTAAGATCTTTAAGAAAAATATCATGTGCATGGTACAAAATTTCCTTGTAATAATTAAATAAGTTCTTCATTATTTAAATTCTTACAATATAATACAAAGCGATAACATTTGGTGGCAACAATCTGAATTGTGAAATAGCGCTTATCGTGAAATTGGCGCTGGATTCTCTTCTTTAAGGAGCAAATATTTTGTACACTATTTTGCCGGATAAATTCAATAATGTAATGTCTGATATAAAAAGAGTAAAAAAAAATGCAACATGAAGACTTCAGATAACAATCTAAGATCTATAAGAAAAATATCATGTGCATGGTACACAATTTCCTTGTAATAATTAAATAAGTTCTTCATTATTTAATTTCTTTAAATATAATACAAAGCGATAACATTTGGTGGCAACAATCTGAATTGTGAAATAGCGCTTATCGTGAAATTGGCGCTCGATTCTCTTCTTTAAGGAGCAAATATTTTGTACACTATTTTGCCGGATAAATTCAATAATGTAATCTCTGTAATAAAAATAGTAAACAAAAATGCAACAATGCAACATGAAGACTTCAGATAACAATCTAAGATCTTTAAGAAAAATATCATGTGCATGGTACACAATTTCCTTGTAATAATTAAATAATTTCTTCATTATTTAAATTCTTTAAATATAATACAAAGCGATAACATTTGGTGGCAACAATCTGAATTGTGAAATAGCGCTTATCGTGAAATTGGCGCTGGATTCTCTTCTTTAAGGAGCAAATATTTTGTACGCTATTTTGCCGGATAAATTCAATAATGTAATCTCTGTAATAAAAATAGTAAAAAAAAATGCAACATGAAGACTTCAGATAACAATCTAAGATGTTTAAGAAAAATACCATGTGCATGGTACACAATTTCCTTGTAGTAATTAAATAAGTTCTTCATTATTTACTTTCTTTAAATATAAAACAAAGCGATAACATTTGGTGGCAACAATCTGAATTGTGAAATAGCGCTTATCGTGCAATTGGCGCTGGATTCTCTTCTTTAAGGAGCAAATATTTTGTACGCTATTTTGCCGGATAAATTCAATAATGTAATCTCTGTAATAAAAATAGTAAAAAAAAATGCAACATGAAGACTTCAGATAACAATCTAAGATCTTTAAGAAAATATCATGTGCATGGTACACAATTTCCTTGTAGTAATTAAATAAGTTCTTCATTATTTAATTTCTTTAAATATAAAACAAAGCGATAACATTTGGTGGCAACAATCTGAATTGTGAAATAGCGCTTATCGTGAAATTGGCGCTGGATTCTCTTCTTTAAGGAGCAAATATTTTGTACACTATTTTGCCGGATAAATTCAATAATGTAATCTCTGTAATAAAAATAGTAAAAAAAAATGCAACATGAAGACTTCAGATAACAATCTAAGATCTTTAAGAAAATATCATGTGCATTCTACACAATTTCCTTGTAGTAATTAAATAAGTTCTTCATTATTTAATTTATTTAAATATAAAACAAAGCGATAATATTTGGTGGCAACAATCTGAATTGTGAAATAGCGCTTATCGTGAAATTGGCGCTGGATTCTCTTCTTTAAGGAGCAAATATTTTGTACGCTATTTTGCCGGATAAATTCAATAATGTAATCTCTGTAATAAAAATAGTAAAAAAAAATGCAACATGAAGACTTCAGATAACAATCTAAGATCTTTAAGAAAAATATCATGTGCATGGTACACAATTTCCTTGTAATAATTAAATAAGTTCTTCATTATTTAAATTCTTACAATATAATACAAAGCGATAACATTTGGTGGCAACAATCTGAATTGTGAAATAGCGCTTATCGTGAAATTGGCGCTGGATTCTCTTCTTTAAGGAGCAAATATTTTGTACACTATTTTGCCGGATAAATTCAATAATGTAATGTCTGATATAAAAAGAGTAAAAAAAAATGCAACATGAAGACTTCAGATAACAATCTAAGATCTATAAGAAAAATATCATGTGCATGGTACACAATTTCCTTGTAATAATTAAATAAGTTCTTCATTATTTAATTTCTTTAAATATAATACAAAGCGATAACATTTGGTGGCAACAATCTGAATTGTGAAATAGCGCTTATCGTGAAATTGGCGCTCGATTCTCTTCTTTAAGGAGCAAATATTTTGTACACTATTTTGCCGGATAAATTCAATAATGTAATCTCTGTAATAAAAATAGTAAACAAAAATGCAACAATGCAACATGAAGACTTCAGATAACAATCTAAGATCTTTAAGAAAAATATCATGTGCATGGTACACAATTTCCTTGTAATAATTAAATAATTTCTTCATTATTTAAATTCTTTAAATATAATACAAAGCGATAACATTTGGTGGCAACAATCTGAATTGTGAAATAGCGCTTATCGTGAAATTGGCGCTGGATTCTCTTCTTTAAGGAGCAAATATTTTGTACGCTATTTTGCCGGATAAATTCAATAATGTAATCTCTGTAATAAAAATAGTAAAAAAAAATGCAACATGAAGACTTCAGATAACAATCTAAGATGTTTAAGAAAAATACCATGTGCATGGTACACAATTTCCTTGTAGTAATTAAATAAGTTCTTCATTATTTACTTTCTTTAAATATAAAACAAAGCGATAACATTTGGTGGCAACAATCTGAATTGTGAAATAGCGCTTATCGTGAAATTGGCGCTGGATTCTCTTCTTTAAGGAGCAAATATTTTGTACGCTATTTTGCCGGATAAATTCAATAATGTAATCTCTGTAATAAAAATAGTAAAAAAAAATGCAACATGAAGACTTCAGATAACAATCTAAGATCTTTAAGAAAATATCATGTGCATGGTACACAATTTCCTTGTAGTAATTAAATAAGTTCTTCATTATTTAATTTCTTTAAATATAAAACAAAGCGATAACATTTGGTGGCAACAATCTGAATTGTGAAATAGCGCTTATCGTGAAATTGGCGCTGGATTCTCTTCTTTAAGGAGCAAATATTTTGTACACTATTTTGCCGGATAAATTCAATAATGTAATCTCTGTAATAAAAATAGTAAAAAAAAATGCAACATGAAGACTTCAGATAACAATCTAAGATCTTTAAGAAAATATCATGTGCATTCTACACAATTTCCTTGTAGTAATTAAATAAGTTCTTCATTATTTAATTTATTTAAATATAAAACAAAGCGATAATATTTGGTGGCAACAATCTGAATTGTGAAATAGCGCTTATCGTGAAATTGGCGCTGGATTCTCTTCTTTAAGGAGCAAATATTTTGTACGCTATTTTGCCGGATAAATTCAATAATGTAATCTCTGTAATAAAAATAGTAAAAAAAAATGCAACATGAAGACTTCAGATAACAATCTAAGATCTTTAAGAAAAATATCATGTGCATGGTACACAATTTCCTTGTAGTAATTAAATAAGTTCTTCATTATTTAATTTCTTTAAATATAATACAAAGCGATAACATTTGGTGGCAACAATCTGAATTGTGAAATAGCGCTTATCGTGAAATTGGCGCTGGATTCCCTTCTTTAAGGAGCAAATATTTTGTACACTATTTTGCCGGAGAAATTCAATAATGTAATCTCTGTAATAAAAATAGTAAAAAAAAAATGCAACATGAAGACTTCAGATAACAATCTAAGATCTTTAAGAAAAATATCATGTACATGGTACACAATTTCCTTGTAATAATTAAATAAGTTCTTCATTATTTAAATTCTTTAAATATAATACAAAGCGATAACATTTGGTGGCAACAGTCTGAATTGTGAAATAACACTTATCGTGAAATTGGCGCTGGATTCTCTTCTTTAAGGAGCAAATATTTTGTACACTATTTTGCCGGATAAATTCAATAATGTAATCTCTGTAATAAAAATAGTAAAAAAAAATGCAACATGAAGACTTCAGATAACAATCTAAGATCTTTAAGAAAAATATCATGAGCATGGTACACAATTTCGTTGTAATAATTAAATAAGTTCTTCATTATTTAATTTCTTTAAATATAATACAAAGCGATAACATTTGGTGGCAACAGTCTGAATTGTGAAATAGCGCTTATCGTGAAATTGGCGCTGGATTCTCTTCTTTAAGGAGCAAATATTTTGTACACTATTTTGCCGGATAAATTCAATAATGTAATCTCTGTAATAAAAATAGTAAAAAAAAATGCAACATGAAGACTTCAGATAACAATCTAAGATCTTTAAGAAAAATATCATGAGCATGGTACACAATTTCGTTGTAATAATTAAATAAGTTCTTCATTATTTAATTTCTTTAAATATAATACAAAGCGATAACATTTGGTGGCAAGAATCTGAATTGTGAAATAGCGCTTATCCTGAAATTGGCGCTGGATTCTCTTCTTTAGGGAGCAAATATTTTGTACACTATTTTGCCGGATAAATTCAATAATGTAATCTCTGTAATAAAAATAGTAAAAAAAAATGCAAAATGAACACTTCAGATAACAATCTAAGATCTTTAAGAAAAATATTATGTGCATGGTACACAATTTCCTTGTAATAATTAAATAAGTTCTTCATTATTTAATTTATTTAAATATAATACAAAGCGACAACATTTGGTGGCAACAATCTGAATTGTGAAATAGCGCTTATTGTGAAATTGGCGCTGGATTCTCTTCTTTAAGGAGCAAATATTTTGTACACTATTTTGCCGGATAAATTCAATAATGTAATCTCTGTAATAAAAATAGTAAAAAAATGCAACATGAAGACTTCAGATAACAATCTAAGATCTTTAAGAAAAATATCATGTGCATGGTACACAATTTCCTTGTAGTAATTAAATAAGTTCTTTATTATTTAATCTCTTTAAATATAATACAAAGCGATAACATTTGGTGGCAACAATCTGAATTGTGAAATAGCGCTTATCGTGAAATTGGCGCTGGATTCTCTTCTTTAAGGAGCAAATATTTTGTACACTATTTTGCCGGATAAATTCAATAATGTAATCTCTGTAATAAAAATAGTAAAAAAATGCAACATGAAGACTTCAGATAACAATCTAAGATCTTTAAGAAAAATATCATGTGCATGGTACACAATTTCCTTGTAGTAATTAAATAAGTTCTTTATTATTTAATCTCTTTAAATATAATACAAAGCGATAACATTTGGTGGCAACAATCTGAATTGTGAAATAGCGCTTATCGTGAAATTGGCGCTGGATTCTCTTCTTTAAGGAGCAAATATTTTGTACACTATTTTGCCGGATAAATTCAATAATGTAATGTCTGATATAAAAAGAGTAAAAAAAATGCAACATGAAGACTTCAGATAACAATCTAAGATCTTTAAGAAAAATATCATGTGCATGGTACACAATTTCCTTGTAATAATTAAATAAGTTCTTCATTATTTAATTTCTTTAAATATAATACAAAGCGATAAAATTTGGTGGCAAAAATCTGAATTGTGAAATAGCGCTTATCGTTAAATTGGCGCTGGATTCTATTCTTTAAGGAGCAAATATTTTGTACACTATTTTGCCGGATAAATTAAGAATAGTAAAAAAAAATGCAACATGAAGACTTCAGATAACAATCTTAGATCTTTAAGAAAAATATCATGTGCATGGTACACACTTTCCTTGTAATAATTAAATAAGTTCTTCATTATTTAATATCTTTAAATATAATACAAAGCGATAACATTTGGTGGCAACATTCTGAATTGTGAAATAGCGCTTATCGTGAAATTGGCGCTGGATTCTCTTCTTTAAGGAGCAAATATTTTGTACACTATTTTGCCGGATAAATTCAATAATGTAATCTCTGTAATAAAAATAGTAAAAAAATGCAACATGAAGACTTCAGATAACAATCTAAGATCTTTAAGAAAAATATCATGTGCATGGTACACAATTTCCTTGTAGTAATTAAATAAGTACTTCATTATTTAATATCTTTAAATATAATACAAAGCGATAACATTTGGTGGCAACATTCTGAATTGTGAAATAGCGCTTATCGTGAAATTGGCGCTGGATTCTCTTCTTTAAGGAGCAAATATTTTGTACACTATTTTGCCGGATAAATTCAATAATGTAATCTCTGTAATAAAAATAGTAAAAAAATGCAACATGAAGACTTCAGATAACAATCTAAGATCTTTAAGAAAAATATCATGTGCATGGTACACAATTTCCTTGTAGTAATTAAATAAGTTCTTTATTATTTAATCTCTTTAAATATAATACAAAGCGATAACATTTGGTGGCAACAATCTGAATTGTGAAATAGCGCTTATCGTGAAATTGGCGCTGGATTCTCTTCTTTAAGGAGCAAATATTTTGTACACTATTTTGCCGGATAAATTCAATAATGTAATGTCTGATATAAAAAGAGTAAAAAAAAATGCAACATGAAGACTTCAGATAACAATCTAAGATCTTTAAGAAAAATATCATGTGCATGGTACACAATTTCCTTGTAATAATTAAATAAGTTCTTCATTATTTAATTTCTTTAAATATAATACAAAGCGATAAAATTTGGTGGCAAAAATCTGAATTGTGAAATAGCGCTTATCGTTAAATTGGCGCTGGATTCTATTCTTTAAGGAGCAAATATTTTGTACACTATTTTGCCGGATAAATTAAGAATAGTAAAAAAAAATGCAACATGAAGACTTCAGATAACAATCTTAGATCTTTAAGAAAAATATCATGTGCATGGTACACACTTTCCTTGTAATAATTAAATAAGTTCTTCATTATTTAATATCTTTAAATATAATACAAAGCGATAACATTTGGTGGCAACATTCTGAATTGTGAAATAGCGCTTATCGTGAAATTGGCGCTGGATTCTCTTCTTTAAGGAGCAAATATTTTGTACACTATTTTGCCGGATAAATTCATTAATGTAATCTCTGTAATAAAAATAGTAAAAAAATGCAACATGAAGACTTCAGATAACAATCTAAGATCTTTAAGAAAAATATCATGTGCATGGTACACAATTTCCTTGTAGTAATTAAATAAGTTCTTCATTATTTAATCTCTTTAAATATAATACAAAGCGATAACATTTGGTGGCAACAATCTGAATTGTGAAATAGCGCTTATCGTGAAATTGGCGCTGGAATCTCTTCTTTAAGGAGCAAATATTTTGTACACTATTTTGCCGGATAAATTCAATAATGTAATGTCTGATATAAAAAGAGTAAAAAAAAATGCAACATGAAGACTTCAGATAACAATCTAAGATCTTTAAGAAAGATATCATGTGCATGGTACACAATTTCCTTGTAATAATTAAATAAGTTCTTCATTATTTAATTTATTTAAATATAATACAAAGCGATAAAATTTGGTGGCAATAATCTGAATTGTGAAATAGCGCTTATCGTTAAATTGGCGCTGGATTCTATTCTTTAAGGAGCAAATATTTTGTACACTATTTTGCCGGATAAATTAAGAATAGTAAAAAAAATGCAACATGAAGACTTCAGATAACAATCTTAGATCTTTAAGAAAAATATCATGTGCATGGTACACAATTTCCTTCTGATAATTAAATAAGTTCTTCATTATTTAATTTCTTTAAATATAATACAAAGCGATAACATTTGGTGGCAACAATCTGAATTGTGAAATAGCGCTTATCGTGAAATTGGCGCTGGATTCTCTTCTTTAAGGAGCAAATATTTTGTACACGATTTTGCCGGATAAATTCAATAATGTAATCTCTGTAATAAAAATAGTAAAAAAAAATGCAACATGAAGACTTCAGATAACAATCTAAGATCTTTAAGAAAAATATCATGTGCATGGTACACAATTTCCTTATTGTAATTAAATAAGTTCTTCATTATTTAATTTCTTTAAATATAATACAATGCGATAACATTTGGTGGCAAGAATCTGAATTGTGAAATAGCGCTTATCCTGAAATTGGCGCTGGATTCTCTTCTTTAGGGAGCAAATATTTTGTACACTATTTTGCCGGATAAAATCAATAATGTAATCTCTGTAATAAAAATAGTAAAAAAAAATGCAAAATGAACACTTCAGATAACAATCTAAGATCTTTAAGAAAAATATTATGTGCATGGTACACAATTTCCTTGTAATAATTAAATAAGTTCTTCATTATTTAATTTATTTAAATATAATACAAAGCGACAACATTTGGTGGCAACAATCTAAATTGTGAAATAGCGCTTATTGTGAAATTGGCGCTGGATTCTCTTCTTTAAGGAACAAATATTTTGTACACTATTTTGCCGGATAAATTCAATAATGTAATCTCTGTAATAAAAATAGTAAAAAAAAAAATGCAACATGAAGATTTCAGATAACAATCTAAGATCTTTAAGAAAAATATCATGTGCATGGTACACAATTTCCTTGTAATAATTAAATAAGTTCTTCATTATTTAATATCTTTAAATATAATACAAAGCGATAACATTTGGTGGCAACAGTCTGAATTGTGAAATAACACTTATCGTGAAATTGGCGCTGGATTCTCTTCTTTAAGGAGCAAATATTTTGTACACTATTTTGCCGGATAAATTCAATAATGTAATCTCTGTAATAAAAATAGTAAAAAAAAATGCAACATGAAGACTTCAGATAACAATCTAAGATCTTTAAGAAAAATATCATGAGCATGGTACACAATTTCGTTGTAATAATTAAATAAGTTCTTCATTATTTAATTTCTTTAAATATAATACAAAGCGATAACATTTGGTGGCAACAGTCTGAATTGTGAAATAGCGCTTATCGTGAAATTGGCGCTGGATTCTCTTCTTTAAGGAGCAAATATTTTGTACACTATTTTGCCGGATAAATTCAATAATGTAATCTCTGTAATAAAAATAGTAAAAAAAAATGCAACATGAAGACTTCAGATAACAATCTAAGATCTTTAAGAAAAATATCATGAGCATGGTACACAATTTCGTTGTAATAATTAAATAAGTTCTTCATTATTTAATTTCTTTAAATATAATACAAAGCGATAACATTTGGTGGCAAGAATCTGAATTGTGAAATAGCGCTTATCCTGAAATTGGCGCTGGATTCTCTTCTTTAGGGAGCAAATATTTTGTACACTATTTTCCCGGATAAATTCAATAATGTAATCTCTGTAATAAAAATAGTAAAAAAAAATGCAAAATGAACACTTCAGATAACAATCTAAGATCTTTAAGAAAAATATTATGTGCATGGTACACAATTTCCTTGTAATAATTAAATAAGTTCTTCATTATTTAATTTATTTAAATATAATACAAAGCGACAACATTTGGTGGCAACAATCTGAATTGTGAAATAGCGCTTATTGTGAAATTGGCGCTGGATTCTCTTCTTTAAGGAACAAATATTTTGTACACTATTTTGCCGGATAAATTCAATAATGTAATCTCTGTAATAAAAATAGTAAAAAAAAAAATGCAACATGAAGATTTCAGATAACAATCTAAGATCTTTAAGAAAAATATCATGTGCATGGTACACAATTTCCTTGTAATAATTAAATAAGTACTTCATTATTTAATATCTTTAAATATAATACAAAGCGATAACATTTGGTGGCAACATTCTGAATTGTGAAATAGCGCTTATCGTGAAATTGGCGCTGGATTCTCTTCTTTAAGGAGCAAATATTTTGTACACTATTTTGCCGGATAAATTCAATAATGTAATCTCTGTAATAAAAATAGTAAAAAAATGCAACATGAAGACTTCAGATAACAATCTAAGATCTTTAAGAAAAATATCATGTGCATGGTACACAATTTCCTTGTAGTAATTAAATAAGTTCTTTATTATTTAATCTCTTTAAATATAATACAAAGCGATAACATTTGGTGGCAACAATCTGAATTGTGAAATAGCGCTTATCGTGAATTTGGCGCTGGATTCTCTTCTTTAAGGAGCAAATATTTTGTACACTATTTTGCCGGATAAATTCAATAATGTAATGTCTGATATAAAAAGAGTAAAAAAAAATGCAACATGAAGACTTCAGATAACAATCTAAGATCTTTAAGAAAAATATCATGTGCATGGTACACAATTTCCTTGTAATAATTAAATAAGTTCTTCATTATTTAATTTCTTTAAATATAATACAAAGCGATAAAATTTGGTGGCAAAAATCTGAATTGTGAAATAGCGCTTATCGTTAAATTGGCGCTGGATTCTATTCTTTAAGGAGCAAATATTTTGTACACTATTTTGCCGGATAAATTAAGAATAGTAAAAAAAAATGCAACATGAAGACTTCAGATAACAATCTTAGATCTTTAAGAAAAATATCATGTGCATGGTACACACTTTCCTTGTAATAATTAAATAAGTTCTTCATTATTTAATATCTTTAAATATAATACAAAGCGATAACATTTGGTGGCAACATTCTGAATTGTGAAATAGCGCTTATCGTGAAATTGGCGCTGGATTCTCTTCTTTAAGGAGCAAATATTTTGTACACTATTTTGCCGGATAAATTCATTAATGTAATCTCTGTAATAAAAATAGTAAAAAAATGCAACATGAAGACTTCAGATAACAATCTAAGATCTTTAAGAAAAATATCATGTGCATGGTACACAATTTCCTTGTAGTAATTAAATAAGTTCTTCATTATTTAATCTCTTTAAATATAATACAAAGCGATAACATTTGGTGGCAACAATCTGAATTGTGAAATAGCGCTTATCGTGAAATTGGCGCTGGATTCTCTTCTTTAAGGAGCAAATATTTTGTACACTATTTTGCCGGATAAATTCAATAATGTAATGTCTGATATAAAAAGAGTAAAAAAAAATGCAACATGAAGACTTCAGATAACAATCTAAGATCTTTAAGAAAGATATCATGTGCATGGTACACAATTTCCTTGTAATAATTAAATAAGTTCTTCATTATTTAATTTATTTAAATATAATACAAAGCGATAAAATTTGGTGGCAATAATCTGAATTGTGAAATAGCGCTTATCGTTAAATTGGCGCTGGATTCTATTCTTTAAGGAGCAAATATTTTGTACACTATTTTGCCGGATAAATTAAGAATAGTAAAAAAAATGCAACATGAAGACTTCAGATAACAATCTTAGATCTTTAAGAAAAATATCATGTGCATGGTACACAATTTCCTTCTGATAATTAAATAAGTTCTTCATTATTTAATTTCTTTAAATATAATACAAAGCGATAACATTTGGTGGCAACAATCTGAATTGTGAAATAGCGCTTATCGTGAAATTGGCGCTGGATTCTCTTCTTTAAGGAGCAAATATTTTGTACACGATTTTGCCGGATAAATTCAATAATGTAATCTCTGTAATAAAAATAGTAAAAAAAAATGCAACATGAAGACTTCAGATAACAATCTAAGATCTTTAAGAAAAATATCATGTGCATGGTACACAATTTCCTTATTGTAATTAAATAAGTTCTTCATTATTTAATTTCTTTAAATATAATACAATGCGATAACATTTGGTGGCAACAATCTGAATTGTGAAATAACGCTTATCGTGAAATTGGCGCTGGATTCTCTTCTTTAAGGAGCAAATATTTTGTACACGATTTTGCCGGATAAATTCAATAATGTAATCTCTGTAATAAAAATAGTAAAAAAAAACGCAACATGAAGACTTCAGATAACAATCTAAGATCTTTAAGAAAAATATCATGTGCATGGTACACAATTTCCTTATTGTAATTAAATAAGTTCTTCATTATTTAATTTCTTTAAATATAATACAATGCGATAACATTTGGTGGCAAGAATCTGAATTGTGAAATAGCGCTTATCCTGAAATTGGCGCTGGATTCTCTTCTTTAGGGAGCAAATATTTTGTACACTATTTTGCCGGATAAAATCAATAATGTAATCTCTGTAATAAAAATAGTAAAAAAAAATGCAAAATGAACACTTCAGATAACAATCTAAGATCTTTAAGAAAAATATTATGTGCATGGTACACAATTTCCTTGTAATAATTAAATAAGTTCTTCATTATTTAATTTATTTAAATATAATACAAAGCGACAACATTTGGTGGCAACAATCTGAATTGTGAAATAGCGCTTATTGTGAAATTGGCGCTGGATTCTCTTCTTTAAGGAACAAATATTTTGTACACTATTTTGCCGGATAAATTCAATAATGTAATCTCTGTAATAAAAATAGTAAAAAAAAAAATGCAACATGAAGATTTCAGATAACAATCTAAGATCTTTAAGAAAAATATCATGTGCATGGTACACAATTTCCTTGTAATAATTAAATAAGTTCTTCATTATTTAATATCTTTAAATATAATACAAAGCGATAACATTTGGTGGCAACATTCTGAATTGTGAAATAGCGCTTATCGTGAAATTGGCGCTGGATTCTCTTCTTTAAGGAGCAAATATTTTGTACACTATTTTGCCGGATAAATTCAATAATGTAATCTCTGTAATAAAAATAGTCAAAAAATGCAACATGAAGACTTCAGATAACAATCTAAGATCTTTAAGAAAAATATCATGTGCATGGTACACAATTTCCTTGTAGTAATTAAATAAGTTCTTTATTATTTAATCTCTTTAAATATAATACAAAGCGATAACATTTGGTGGCAACAATCTGAATTGTGAAATAGCGCTTATCGTGAAATTGGCGCTGGATTCTCTTCTTTAAGGAGCAAATATTTTGTACGCTATTTTGCCGGATAAATTCAATAATGTAATCTCTGTAATAAAAATAGTAAAAAAAAATGCAACATGAAGACTTCAGATAACAATCTAAGATCTTTAAGAAAAATATCATGTGCATGGTACACAATTTCCTTGTAGTAATTAAATAAGTTCTTCATTATTTAATTTCTTTAAATATAATACAAAGCGATAACATTTGGTGGCAACAATCTGAATTGTGAAATAGCGCTTATCGTGAAATTGGCGCTGGATTCCCTTCTTTAAGGAGCAAATATTTTGTACACTATTTTGCCGGAGAAATTCAATAATGTAATATCTGTAATAAAAATAGTAAAAAAAAAATGCAACATGAAGACTTCAGATAACAATCTAAGATCTTTAAGAAAAATATCATGTACATGGTACACAATTTCCTTGTAATAATTAAATAAGTTCTTCATTATTTAAATTCTTTAAATATAATACAAAACGATAACATTTGGTGGCAACAGTCTGAATTGTGAAATAACACTTATCGTGAAATTGGCGCTGGATTCTCTTCTTTAAGGAGCAAATATTTTGTACACTATTTTGCCGGATAAATTCAATAATGTAATCTCTGTAATAAAAATAGTAAAAAAAAATGCAACATGAAGACTTCAGATAACAATCTAAGATCTTTAAGAAAAATATCATGAGCATGGTACACAATTTCGTTGTAATAATTAAATAAGTTCTTCATTATTTAATTTCTTTAAATATAATACAAAGCGATAACATTTGGTGGCAACAGTCTGAATTGTGAAATAGCGCTTATCGTGAAATTGGCGCTGGATTCTCTTCTTTAAGGAGCAAATATTTTGTACACTATTTTGCCGGATAAATTCAATAATGTAATCTCTGTAATAAAAATAGTAAAAAAAAATGCAACATGAAGACTTCAGATAACAATCTAAGATCTTTAAGAAAAATATCATGAGCATGGTACACAATTTCGTTGTAATAATTAAATAAGTTCTTCATTATTTAATTTCTTTAAATATAATACAAAGCGATAACATTTGGTGGCAAGAATCTGAATTGTGAAATAGCGCTTATCCTGAAATTGGCGCTGGATTCTCTTCTTTAGGGAGCAAATATTTTGTACACTATTTTGCCGGATAAATTCAATAATGTAATCTCTGCAATAAAAATAGTAAAAAAAAATGCAAAATGAACACTTCAGATAACAATCTAAGATCTTTAAGAAAAATATTATGTGCATGGTACACAATTTCCTTGTAATAATTAAATAAGTTCTTCATTATTTAATTTATTTAAATATAATACAAAGCGACAACATTTGGTGGCAACAATCTGAATTGTGAAATAGCGCTTATTGTGAAATTGGCGCTGGATTCTCTTCTTTAAGGAACAAATATTTTGTACACTATTTTGCCGGATAAATTCAATAATGTAATCTCTGTAATAAAAATAGTAAAAAAAAAAATGCAACATGAAGATTTCAGATAACAATCTAAGATCTTTAAGAAAAATATCATGTGCATGGTACACAATTTCCTTGTAATAATTAAATAAGTACTTCATTATTTAATATCTTTAAATATAATACAAAGCGATAACATTTGGTGGCAACATTCTGAATTGTGAAATAGCGCTTATCGTGAAATTGGCGCTGGATTCTCTTCTTTAAGGAGCAAATATTTTGTACACTATTTTGCCGGATAAATTCAATAATGTAATCTCTGTAATAAAAATAGTAAAAAAATGCAACATGAAGACTTCAGATAACAATCTAAGATCTTTAAGAAAAATATCATGTGCATGGTACACAATTTCCTTGTAGTAATTAAATAAGTTCTTTATTATTTAATCTCTTTAAATATAATACAAAGCGATAACATTTGGTGGCAACAATCTGAATTGTGAAATAGCGCTTATCGTGAAATTGGCGCTGGATTCTCTTCTTTAAGGAGCAAATATTTTGTACACTATTTTGCCGGATAAATTCAATAATGTAATGTCTGATATAAAAAGAGTAAAAAAAAATGCAACATGAAGACTTCAGATAACAATCTAAGATCTTTAAGAAAAATATCATGTGCATGGTACACAATTTCCTTGTAATAATTAAATAAGTTCTTCATTATTTAATTTCTTTAAATATAATACAAAGCGATAAAATTTGGTGGCAAAAATCTGAATTGTGAAATAGCGCTTATCGTTAAATTGGCGCTGGATTCTATTCTTTAAGGAGCAAATATTTTGTACACTATTTTGCCGGATAAATTAAGAATAGTAAAAAAAAATGCAACATGAAGACTTCAGATAACAATCTTAGATCTTTAAGAAAAATATCATGTGCATGGTACACACTTTCCTTGTAATAATTAAATAAGTTCTTCATTATTTAATATCTTTAAATATAATACAAAGCGATAACATTTGGTGGCAACATTCTGAATTGTGAAATAGCGCTTATCGTGAAATTGGCGCTGGATTCTCTTCTTTAAGGAGCAAATATTTTGTACACTATTTTGCCGGATAAATTCATTAATGTAATCTCTGTAATAAAAATAGTAAAAAAATGCAACATGAAGACTTCAGATAACAATCTAAGATCTTTAAGAAAAATATCATGTGCATGGTACACAATTTCCTTGTAGTAATTAAATAAGTTCTTCATTATTTAATCTCTTTAAATATAATACAAAGCGATAACATTTGGTGGCAACAATCTGAATTGTGAAATAGCGCTTATCGTGAAATTGGCGCTGGATTCTCTTCTTTAAGGAGCAAATATTTTGTACACTATTTTGCCGGATAAATTCAATAATGTAATGTCTGATATAAAAAGAGTAAAAAAAAATGCAACATGAAGACTTCAGATAACAATCTAAGATCTTTAAGAAAGATATCATGTGCATGGTACACAATTTCCTTGTAATAATTAAATAAGTTCTTCATTATTTAATTTATTTAAATATAATACAAAGCGATAAAATTTGGTGGCAACAATCTGAATTGTGAAATAGCGCTTATCGTTAAATTGGCGCTGGATTCTATTCTTTAAGGAGCAAATATTTTGTACACTATTTTGCCGGATAAATTAAGAATAGTAAAAAAAATGCAACATGAAGACTTCAGATAACAATCTTAGATCTTTAAGAAAAATATCATGTGCATGGTACACAATTTCCTTCTGATAATTAAATAAGTTCTTCATTATTTAATTTCTTTAAATATAATACAAAGCGATAACATTTGGTGGCAACAATCTGAATTGTGAAATAGCGCTTATCGTGAAATTGGCGCTGGATTCTCTTCTTTAAGGAGCAAATATTTTGTACACGATTTTGCCGGATAAATTCAATAATGTAATCTCTGTAATAAAAATAGTAAAAAAAAATGCAACATGAAGACTTCAGATAACAATCTAAGATCTTTAAGAAAAATATCATGTGCATGGTACACAATTTCCTTATTGTAATTAAATAAGTTCTTCATTATTTAATTTCTTTAAATATAATACAATGCGATAACATTTGGTGGCAACAATCTGAATTGTGAAATAACGCTTATCGTGAAATTGGCGCTGGATTCTCTTCTTTAAGGAGCAAATATTTTGTACACGATTTTGCCGGATAAATTCAATAATGTAATCTCTGTAATAAAAATAGTAAAAAAAAACGCAACATGAAGACTTCAGATAACAATCTAAGATCTTTAAGAAAAATATCATGTGCATGGTACACAATTTCCTTATTGTAATTAAATAAGTTCTTCATTATTTAATTTCTTTAAATATAATACAATGCGATAACATTTGGTGGCAAGAATCTGAATTGTGAAATAGCGCTTATCCTGAAATTGGCGCTGGATTCTCTTCTTTAGGGAGCAAATATTTTGTACACTATTTTGCCGGATAAAATCAATAATGTAATCTCTGTAATAAAAATAGTAAAAAAAAATGCAAAATGAACACTTCAGATAACAATCTAAGATCTTTAAGAAAAATATTATGTGCATGGTACACAATTTCCTTGTAATAATTAAATAAGTTCTTCATTATTTAATTTATTTAAATATAATACAAAGCGACAACATTTGGTGGCAACAATCTGAATTGTGAAATAGCGCTTATTGTGAAATTGGCGCTGGATTCTCTTCTTTAAGGAACAAATATTTTGTACACTATTTTGCCGGATAAATTCAATAATGTAATCTCTGTAATAAAAATAGTAAAAAAAAAAATGCAACATGAAGATTTCAGATAACAATCTAAGATCTTTAAGAAAAATATCATGTGCATGGTACACAATTTCCTTGTAATAATTAAATAAGTTCTTCATTATTTAATATCTTTAAATATAATACAAAGCGATAACATTTGGTGGCAACATTCTGAATTGTGAAATAGCGCTTATCGTGAAATTGGCGCTGGATTCTCTTCTTTAAGGAGCAAATATTTTGTACACTATTTTGCCGGATAAATTCAATAATGTAATCTCTGTAATAAAAATAGTCAAAAAATGCAACATGAAGACTTCAGATAACAATCTAAGATCTTTAAGAAAAATATCATGTGCATGGTACACAATTTCCTTGTAGTAATTAAATAAGTTCTTTATTATTTAATCTCTTTAAATATAATACAAAGCGATAACATTTGGTGGCAACAATCTGAATTGTGAAATAGCGCTTATCGTGAAATTGGCGCTGGATTCTCTTCTTTAAGGAGCAAATATTTTGTACACTATTTTGCCGGATAAATTCAATAATGTAATGTCTGATATAAAAAGAGTAAAAAAAAATGCAACATGAAGACTTCAGATAACAATCTAAGATCTTTAAGAAAAATATCATGTGCATGGTACACAATTTCCTTGTAATAATTAAATAAGTTCTTCATTATTTAATTTCTTTAAATATAATACAAAGCGATAAAATTTGGTGGCAAAAATCTGAATTGTGAAATAGCGCTTATCGTTAAATTGGCGCTGGATTTATTCTTTAAGGAGCAAATATTTTGTACACTATTTTGCCGGATAAATTAAGAATAGTAAAAAAAAATGCAACATGAAGACTTCAGATAACAATCTTAGATCTTTAAGAAAAATATCATGTGCATGGTACACAATTTCCTTGTAATAATTAAATAAGTTCTTCATTATTTAATATCTTTAAATATAATACAAAGCGATAACATTTGGTGGCAACATTCTGAATTGTGAAATAGCGCTTATCGTGAAATTGGCGCTGGATTCTCTTCTTTAAGGTGCAAATATTTTGTACACTATTTTGCCGGATAAATTCAATAATGTAATCTCTGTAATAAAAATAGTAAAAAAATGCAACATGAAGACTTCAGATAACAATCTAAGATCTTTAAGAAAAATATCATGTGCATGGTACACAATTTCCTTGTAATAATTAAATAAGTTCTTCATTATTTAATTTCTTTAAATATAATACAAAGCGATAAAATTTGGTGGCAACAATCTGAATTGTGAAATACGCTTATCGTTAAATTGGCGCTGGATTCTATTCTTTAAGGAGCAAATATTTTGTACACTATTTTGCCGGATAAATTAAGAATAGTAAAAAAAATGCAACATGAAGACTTCAGATAACAATCTTAGATCTTTAAGAAAAATATCATGTGCATGGTACACAATTTCCTTGTGATAATTAAATAAGTTCTTCATTATTTAATTTCTTTAAATATAATACAAAGCGATAACATTTGGTGGCAACAATCTGAATTGTGAAATAGCGCTTATCGTGAAATTGGCGCTGGATTCTCTTCTTTAAGGAGCAAATATTTTGTACAATATTTTGCCGGATAAATTCAATAATGTAATCTCTGTAATAAAAATAGTAAACAAAAATGCAACAATGCAACATGGAGACTTCAGATAACAATCTAAGATCTTTAAGAAAAATATCATGTGCATGGTACACAATTTCCTTGTAATAATTAAATATGTTCTTCATTATTTAATTTCTTTAAATATAATACAAAGCGATAACATTTGGTGGCAACTGTCTGAATTGTGAAATAGCGCTTATCGTGAAATTGGCGCTGGATTCTCTTCTTTAAGGAGCAAATATTTTGTACACGATTTTGCCGGATAAATTCAATAATGTAATCTCTGTAATAAAAATAGTAAAAAAAAATGCAACATGAAGACTTCAGATAACAATCTAAGATCTTTAAGAAAAATATCATGTGCATGGTACACAATTTCCTTATTGTAATTAAATAAGTTCTTCATTATTTAATTTCTTTAAATATAATACAATGCGATAACATTTGGTGGCAACAATCTGAATTGTGAAATAACGCTTATCGTGAAATTGGCGCTGGATTCTCTTCTTTAAGGAGCAAATATTTTGTACACTATTTTGCCGGATAAATTCAATAATGTAATGTCTGTAATAAAAATAGTAAAAAAAAATGCAACATGAAGACTTCAGATAACAATCTAAGATCTTTAAGAAAAATATCATGAGCATGGTACATAATTTCCTTGTAATAATTAAATACGTTCTTCATTATTTAATTTCTTTAAATATAATACAAAGCGATAACATTTGGTGGCAACAGTCTGAATTGTGAAATAGCGCTTATCGTGAAATTGGCGCTGGATTCTCTTCTTTAAGGAGCAAATATTTTGTACACTATTTTGCCGGATAAATTCAATAATGTAATCTCTGTAATAAAAATAGTAAAAAAAAATGCAACATGAAGATTTCAGATAACAATCTAAGATCTTTAAGAAAAATATCATGTGCATGGTACACAATTTCCTTGTAATAATTAAATAAGTACTTCATTATTTAATATCTTTAAATATAATACAAAGCGATAACATTTGGTGGCAACATTCTGAATTGTGAAATAGCGCTTATCGTGAAATTGGCGCTGGATTCTCTTCTTTAAGGAGCAAATATTTTGTACACTATTTTGCCGGATAAATTCAATAATGTAATCTCTGTAATAAAAATAGTAAAAAAAAATGCAACATGAAGACTTCAGATAACAATCTAAGATCTTTAAGAAAAATATCATGAGCATGGTACACAATTTCGTTGTAATAATTAAATAAGTTCTTCATTATTTAATTTCTTTAAATATAATACAAAGCGATAACATTTGGTGGCAAGAATCTGAATTGTGAAATAGCGCTTATCCTGAAATTGGCGCTGGATTCTCTTCTTTAGGGAGCAAATATTTTGTACACTATTTTGCCGGATAAATTCAATAATGTAATCTCTGTAATAAAAATAGTAAAAAAAAATGCAACATGAAGACTTCAGATAACAATCTAAGATCTTTAAGAAAAATATCATGAGCATGGTACACAATTTCGTTGTAATAATTAAATAAGTTCTTCATTATTTAATTTCTTTAAATATAATACAAAGCGATAACATTTGGTGGCAAGAATCTGAATTGTGAAATAGCGCTTATCCTGAAATTGGCGCTGGATTCTCTTCTTTAGGGAGCAAATATTTTGTACACTATTTTGCCGGATAAATTCAATAATGTAATCTCTGTAATAAAAATAGTAAAAAAAAAATGCAACATGAAGATTTCAGATAACAATCTAAGATCTTTAAGAAAAATATCATGTGCATGGTACACAATTTCCTTGTAATAATTAAATAAGTACTTCATTATTTAATATCTTTAAATATAATACAAAGCGATAACATTTGGTGGCAACATTCTGAATTGTGAAATAGCGCTTATCGTGAAATTGGCGCTGGATTCTCTTCTTTAAGGAGCAAATATTTTGTACACTATTTTGCCGGATAAATTCAATAATGTAATCTCTGTAATAAAAATAGTAAAAAAATGCAACATGAAGACTTCAGATAACAATCTAAGATCTTTAAGAAAAATATCATGTGCATGGTACACAATTTCCTTGTAGTAATTAAATAAGTTCTTTATTATTTAATCTCTTTAAATATAATACAAAGCGATAACATTTGGTGGCAACAATCTGAATTGTGAAATAGCGCTTATCGTGAAATTGGCGCTGGATTCTCTTCTTTAAGGAGCAAATATTTTGTACACTATTTTGCCGGATAAATTCAATAATGTAATGTCTGATATAAAAAGAGTAAAAAAAAATGCAACATGAAGACTTCAGATAACAATCTAAGATCTTTAAGAAAAATATCATGTGCATGGTACACTATTTCCTTGTAATAATTAAATAAGTTCTTCATTATTTAATTTCTTTAAATATAATACAAAGCGATAACATTTGGTGGCAACAATCTGAATTGTGAAATAGCGCTTATCGTGAAATTGGCGCTGGATTCTCTTCTTTAAGGAGCAAATATTTTGTACACTATTTTGCCGGATAAATTCAATAATGTAATCTCTGTAATAAAAATAGTAAAAAAAATGCAACATGAAGACTTCAGATAACAATCTAAGATCTTTAAGAAAAATATCATGTGCATGGTACACAATTTCGTTGTAATAATTAAATAAGTTCTTCATTATTTAATTTCTTTAAATATAGTACAAAGCGATAACATTTGGTGGCAACAATCTGAATTGTGAAATAGCGCTTATCGTGAAATTGGCGCTGAATTCTCTTCTTTAAGGAGCAAATATTTTGTACACTATTTTGCCGGATAATTTCATTAATGTAATCTCTGTAATAAAAATAGTAAAAAAAAATGCAACATGAAGACTTCAGATAACAATCTAAGATCTTTAAGAAAAATATCGTGCATGGTACACAATTTCCTTGTAATAATTAACTAAGTTCTTCATTATTTAATTTCTTTAAATATAATACAAAGCGATAACATTTGGTGGCAACAATCTGAATTGTGAAATAGCGCTTATCGTGAAATTGGCGCTGGATTCTCTTCTTTAAGAAGCAAATATTTTGTACACTATTTTGCCGGATAAATTAAAAATAGTAAAAAAAAATGCAACATGAAGACTTCTGATAACAATCTAAGATCTTTAAGAAAAATATCATGTGCATGGTACACAATTTCCTTGTAATAATTAAATAAGTTCTTCATTATTTAATTTCTTTAAATATAATACAAAGCGATAACATTTGGTGGCAACAATCTGAATTGTGAAATAGCGCTTATCATGAAATTGGCGCTGGATTCTCTTCTTTAAGGAGCAAATATTTTGTACACTATTTTGCCGGATAAATTCAATAATGTAATCTCTGTAATAAAAATAGTAAAAAAAAATGCAACATGAAGACTTCAGATAACAATCTAAGATCTTTAAGAAAAATATCATGTGCATGGTACACAATTTCCTTGTAATAATTAAATAAGTTCTTCATTATTTAATTTCTTTAAATATAATACAAAGCGATAACATTTGGTGGCAACAATCTGAATTGTTAAATAGCGCTTATCGTGAAATTGGCGCTGGATTCTCTTCTTTAAGGAGCAAATATTTTGTACACTATTTTGCCGGATAAATTCAATAATGTAATCTCTGTAATAAAAATAGTAAAAAAAATGCAACATGAAGACTTCAGATAACAATCTAAGATCTTTAAGAAAAATATCATGTGCATGGTACACAATTTCGTTGTAATAATTAAATAAGTTCTTCATTATTTAATTTCTTTAAATATAGTACAAAGCGATAACATTTGGTGGGAACAATCTGAATTGTGAAATAGCGCTTATCGTGAAATTGGCGCTGGATTCTCTTCTTTAAGGAGCAAATATTTTGTACACTATTTTGCCGGATAATTTCAATAATGTAATCTCTGTAATAAAAATAGTAAAAAAAAATGCAACATGAAGACTTCAGATAACAATCTAAGATCTTTAAGAAAAATATCATGTGCATGGTACACTATTTCCTTGTAATAATTAAATAAGTTCTTCATTATTTAATTTCTTTAAATATAATACAAAGCGATAACATTTGGTGGCAACAATCTGAATTGTGAAATAGCGCTTAACGTGAAATTGGCGCTGGATTCTCTTCTTTAAGGAGCAAATATTTTGTACACTATTTTGCCGGATAAATTCAATAATGTAATCTCTGTAATAAAAATAGTAAAAAAAAATGCAACATGAAGACTTCAGATAACAATCTAAGATCTTTAAGAAAAATATCATGTGCATGGTACACAATTTCGTTGTAATAATTAAATAAGTTCTTCATTATTTAATTTCTTTAAATATAATACAAAGCGATAACATTTGGTGGCAACAATCTGAATTGTGAAATAGCGCTTATCGTGAAATTGGCGCTGGATTCTCTTCTTTAAGGAGCAAATATTTTGTACACTATTTTGCCGGATAATTTCAATAATGTAATCTCTGTAATAAAAATAGTAAAAAAAAAATGCAACATGAAGACTTCAGATAACAATCTAAGATCTTTAAGAAAAATATCATGTGCATGGTACACAATTTCCTTGTAATAATTAAATAAGTTCTTCATTATTTAATTTCTTTAAATATAATACAAAGCGATAACATTTGGTGACAACAATCTGAATTGTGAAATAGCGCTTATCGTGAAATTGGCGCTGGATTCTCTTCTTTAAGGAGCAAATATTTTGTACACTATTTTGCCGGATAAATTCAATAATGTAATCTCTGTAATAAAAATAGTAAAAAAAATGCAACATGAAGACTTCAGATAACAATCTAAGATCTTTAAGAAAAATATCATGTGCATGGTACACAATTTCCTTGTAATAATTAAATAAGTTCTTCATTATTTAATTTCTTTAAATATAATACAAAGCGATAACATTTGGTGGCAACTATCTGAATTGTGAAATAGCGCTTATCGTGAAATTAGCGCTGGATTCTCTTCTTTAAGGAGCAAATATTTTGTACACTATTTTGCCGGATAAATTAAAAATAGTAAAAAAAAAATGCAACATGAAGACTTCAGATAACAATCTAAGATCTTTAAGAAAAATATCGTGTGCATGGTACACAATTTCGTTGTAATAATTAAATAAGTTCTTCATTATTTAATTTCTTTAAATATAGTACAAAGCGATAACATTTGGTGGCAACAATCTGAATTGTGAAATAGCGCTTATCGTGAAATTGGCGCTGGATTCTCTTCTTTAAGGAGCAAATATTTTGTACACTATTTTGCCGGATAATTTCAATAATGTAATCTCTGTAATAAAAATAGTAAAAAAAAATGCAACATGAAGACTTCAGATAACAATCTAAGATCTTTAAGAAAAATATCATGTGCATGGTACACAATTTCCTTGTAATAATTAAATAAGTTCTTCATTATTTAATTTCTTTAAATATAATACAAAGCGATAACATTTGGTGGCAACAATCTGAATTGTGAAATAGCGCTTATCGTGAAATTGGCGCTGGATTCTCTTCTTTAAGGAGCAAATATTTTGTACACTATTTTGCCGGATAAATTCAATAATGTAATCTCTGTAATAAAAATAGTAAAAAAAAATGCAACATGAAGACTTCAGATAACAATCTAAGATCTTTAAGAAAAATATCATGTGCATGGTACACAATTTCGTTGTAATAATTAAATAAGTTCTTCATTATTTAATTTCTTTAAATATAATACAAAGCGATAACATTTGGTGGCAACAATCTGAATTGTGAAATAGCGCTTATCGTGAAATTGGCGCTGGATTCTCTTCTTTAAGGAGCAAATATTTTGTACACTATTTTGCCGGATAATTTCAATAATGTAATCTCTGTAATAAAAATAGTAAAAAAAAAATGCAACATGAAGACTTCAGATAACAATCTAAGATCTTTAAGAAAAATATCATGTGCATGGTACACTATTTCCTTGTAATAATTAAATAAGTTCTTCATTATTTAATTTCTTTAAATATAATACAAAGCGATAACATTTGGTGGCAACAATCTGAATTGTGAAATAGCGCTTATCGTGAAATTGGCGCTGGATTCTCTTCTTTAAGGAGCAAATATTTTGTACACTATTTTGCCGGATAAATTCAATAATGTAATCTCTGTAATAAAAATAGTAAAAAAAATGCAACATGAAGACTTCAGATAACAATCTAAGATCTTTAAGAAAAATATCATGTGCATGGTACACAATTTCGTTGTAATAATTAAATAAGTTCTTCATTATTTAATTTCTTTAAATATAGTACAAAGCGATAACATTTGGTGGCAACAATCTGAATTGTGAAATAGCGCTTATCGTGAAATTGGCGCTGAATTCTCTTCTTTAAGGAGCAAATATTTTGTACACTATTTTGCCGGATAATTTCATTAATGTAATCTCTGTAATAAAAATAGTAAAAAAAAATGCAACATGAAGACTTCAGATAACAATCTAAGATCTTTAAGAAAAATATCGTGCATGGTACACAATTTCCTTGTAATAATTAACTAAGTTCTTCATTATTTAATTTCTTTAAATATAATACAAAGCGATAACATTTGGTGGCAACAATCTGAATTGTGAAATAGCGCTTATCGTGAAATTGGCGCTGGATTCTCTTCTTTAAGGAGCAAATATTTTGTACACTATTTTGCCGGATAATTTCAATAATGTAATCTCTGTAATAAAAATAGTAAAAAAAAAATGCAACATGAAGACTTCAGATAACAATCTAAGATCTTTAAGAAAAATATCATGTGCATGGTACACTATTTCCTTGTAACTATTAAATAAGTTCTTCATTATTTAATTTCTTTAAATATAATACAAAGCGATAACATTTGGTGGCAACAATCTGAATTGTGAAATAGCGCTTATCGTGAAATTGGCGCTGGATTCTCTTCTTTAAGGAGCAAATATTTTGTACACTATTTTGCCGGATAAATTCAATAATGTAATCTCTGTAATAAAAATAGTAAAAAAAATGCAACATGAAGACTTCAGATAACAATCTAAGATCTTTAAGAAAAATATCATGTGCATGGTACACAATTTCGTTGTAATAATTAAATAAGTTCTTCATTATTTAATTTCTTTAAATATAGTACAAAGCGATAACATTTGGTGGCAACAATCTGAATTGTGAAATAGCGCTTATCTTGAAATTGGCGCTGGATTCTCTTCTTTAAGGAGCAAATATTTTGTACACTATTTTGCCGGATAATTTCATTAATGTAATCTCTGTAATAAAAATAGTAAAAAAAAATGCAACATGAAGACTTCAGATAACAATCTAAGATCTTTAAGAAAAATATCATGTGCATGGTACACAATTTCCTTGTAATAATTAACTAAGTTCTTCATTATTTAATTTCTTTAAATATAATACAAAGCGATAACATTTGGTGGCAACAATCTGAATTGTGAAATAGCGCTTATCGTGAAATTGGCGCTGGATTCTCTTCTTTAAGAAGCAAATATTTTGTACACTATTTTGCCGGATAAAATAAAAATAGTAAAAAAAAATGCAACATGAAGACTTCTGATAACAATCTAAGATCTTTAAGAAAAATATCATGTGCATGGTACACAATTTCCTTGTAATAATTAAATAAGTTCTTCATTATTTAATTTCTTTAAATATAATACAAAGCGATAACATTTGGTGGCAACAATCTGAATTGTGAAATAGCGCTTATCATGAATTTGGCGCTGGATTCTCTTCTTTAAGGAGCAAATATTTTGTACACTATTTTGCCGGATAAATTCAATAATGTAATCTCTGTAAGAAAAATAGTAAAAAAAAATGCAACATGAAGACTTCAGTTAACAATCTAAGATCTTTAAGAAAAATATCATGTGCATGGTACACAATTTCCTTGTAATAATTAAATAAGTTCTTCATTATTTAATTTCTTTAAATATAATACAAAGCGATAACATTTGGTGGCAACAATCTGAATTGTGAAATAGCGCTTATCGTGAAATTGGCGCTGGATTCTCTTCTTTAAGAAGCAAATATTTTGTACACTATTTTGCCGGATAAATTAAAAATAGTAAAAAAAAATGCAACATGAAAACTTCTGATAACAATCTAAGATCTTTAAGAAAAATATCATGTGCATGGTACACAATTTCCTTGTAATAATTAAATAAGTTCTTCATTATTTAATTTCTTTACATATAATACAAAGCGATAACATTTGGTGGCAACAATCTGAATTGTGAAATAGCGCTTATCATGAAATTGGCGCTGGATTCTCTTCTTTAAGGAGCAAATATTTTGTACACTATTTTGCCGGATAAATTCAATAATGTAATCTCTGTAATAAAAATAGTAAAAAAAATGCAACATGAAGACTTCAGATAACAATCTAAGATCTTTAAGAAAAATATCATGTGCATGGTACACATTTTCCTTGTAATAATTAAATAAGTTCTTCATTATTTAATTTCTTTAAATATAATACAAAGCGATAACATTTGGTGGCAACAATCTGAATTGTGAAATAGCGCTTATCGTGAAATTGGCGCTGGATTCTCTTCTTTAAGGAGCAAATATTTTGTACACTATTTTGCCGGATAAATTCAATAATGTAATCTCTGTAATAAAAATAGTAAAAAAAAAAATGCAACATGAAGACTTCAGATAACAATCTAAGATCTTTAAGAAAAATATCATGTGCATGGTACACTATTTCCTTGTAATAATTAAATAAGTTCTTCATTATTTAATTTCTTTAAATATAATACAAAGCGATAACATTTGGTGGCAACTATGTGAATTGTGAAATAGCGCTTATCGTGAAATTGGCCCTGGATTCTCTTCTTTAAGGAGCAAATATTTTGTACACTATTTTGCCGGATAAATTCAATAATGTAATCTCTGTAATAAAAATAGTAAAAAAAAATGCAACATGAAGACTTCAGATAACAATCTAAGATCTTTAAGAAAAATATCATGTGCATGGTACACAATTTCGTTGTAATAATTAAATAAGTTCTTCATTATTTAATTTCTTTAAATATAGTACAAAGCGATAACATTTGGTGGCAACAATCTGAATTGTGAAATAGCGCTTATCGTGAAATTGGCGCTGGATTCTCTTCTTTAAGGAGCAAATATTTTGTACACTATTTTGCCGGATAATTTCAATAATGTAATCTCTGTAATAAAAATAGTAAAAAAAAAATGCAACATGAAGACTTCAGATAACAATCTAAGATCTTTAAGAAAAATATCATGTGCATGGTACACTATTTCCTTGTAATAATTAAATAAGTTCTTCATTATTTAATTTCTTTAAATATAATACAAAGCGATAACATTTGGTGGCAACTATGTGAATTGTGAAATAGCGCTTATCGTGAAATTGGCCCTGGATTCTCTTCTTTAAGGAGCAAATATTTTGTACACTATTTTGCCGGATAAATTCAATAATGTAATCTCTGTAATAAAAATAGTAAAAAAAAATGCAACATGAAGACTTCAGATAACAATCTAAGATCTTTAAGAAAAATATCATGTGCATGGTACACAATTTCGTTGTAATAATTAAATAAGTTCTTCATTATTTAATTTCTTTAAATATAATACAAAGCGATAACATTTGGTGGCAACAATCTGAATTGTGAAATAGCGCTTATCGTGAAATTGGCGCTGGATTCTCTTCTTTAAGGAGCAAATATTTTGTACACTATTTTGCCGGATAATTTCAATAATGTAATCTCTGTAATAAAAATAGTAAAAAAAAATGCAACATGAAGACTTCAGATAACAATCTAAGATCTTTAAGAAAAATATCATGTGCATGGTACACAATTTCCTTGTAATAATTAAATAAGTTCTTCATTATTTAATTTCTTTAAATATAATACAAAGCGATAACATTTGGTGACAACAATCTGAATTGTGAAATAGCGCTTATCGTGAAATTGGCGCTGGATTCTCTTCTTTAAGGAGCAAATATTTTGTACACTATTTTGCCGGATAAATTCAATAATGTAATCTCTGTAATAAAAATAGTAAAAAAAAATGCAACATGAAGACTTCAGATAACAATCTAAGATCTTTAAGAAAAATATCATGTGCATGGTACACTATTTCGTTGTAATAATTAAATAAGTTCTTCATTATTTAATTTCTTTAAATATAATACAAAGCGATAACATTTGGTGGCAACTATCTGAATTGTGAAATAGCGCTTATCGTGAAATTAGCGCTGGATTCTCTTCTTTAAGGAGCAAATATTTTGTACACTATTTTGCCGGATAAATTAAAAATAGTAAAAAAAAATGCAACATGAAGACTTCAGATAACAATCTAAGATCTTTAAGAAAAATATCATGTGCATGGTACACAATTTCGTTGTAATAATTAAATAAGTTCTTCATTATTTAATTTCTTTAAATATAGTACAAAGCGATAACATTTGGTGGCAACAATCTGAATTGTGAAATAGCGCTTATCGTGAAATTGGCGCTGGATTCTCTTCTTTAAGGAGCAAATATTTTGCACACTATTTTGCCGGATAATTTCAATAATGTAATCTCTGTAATAAAAATAGTAAAAAAAAATGCAACATGAAGACTTCAGATAACAATCTAAGATCTTTAAGAAAAATATCATGTGCATGGTACACAATTTCCTTGTAATAATTAAATAAGTTCTTCATTATTTAATTTCTTTAAATATAATACAAAGCGATAACATTTGGTGGCAACTATCTGAATTGTGAAATAGCGCTTATCGTGAAATTGGCGCTGGATTCTCTTCTTTAAGGAGCAAATATTTTGTACACTATTTTGCCGGATAAATTCAATAATGTAATCTCTGTAATAAAAATAGTAAAAAAAATGCAACATGAAGACTTCAGATAACAATCTAAGATCTTTAAGAAAAATATCATGTGCATGGTACACAATTTCGTTGTAATAATTAAATAAGTTCTTCATTATTTAATTTCTTTAAATATAATACAAAGCGATAACATTTGGTGGCAACAATCTGAATTGTGAAATAGCGCTTATCGTGAAATTGGCGCTGGATTCTCTTCTTTAAGGAGCAAATATTTTGTACACTATTTTGCCGGATAAATTAAAAATAGTAAAAAAAATGCAACATGAAGACTTCTGATAACAATCTAAGATCTTTAAGAAAAATATCATGTGCATGGTACACAATTTCCTTGTAATAATTAAATAAGTTCTTCATTATTTAATTTCTTTAAATATAATACAAAGCGATAACATTTGGTGGCAACAATCTGAATTGTGAAATAGCGCTTATCATGAAATTGGCGCTGGATTCTCTTCTTTAAGGAACAAATATTTTGTACACTATTTTGCCGGATAAATTCAATAATGTAAACTCTGTAATAAAAATAGTAAAAAAAAATGCAACATGAAGACTTCAGATAACAATCTAAGATCTTTAAGAAAAATATCATGTGCATGGTACACAATTTCCTTGTAATAATTAAATAAGTTGTTCATTATTTAATTTCTTTAAATATAATACAAAGCGATAACATTTGGTGGCAACAATCTGAATTGTGAAATAGCGCTTATCGTGAAATTGGCGCTGGATTCTCTTCTTTAAGGAGCAAATATTTTGTACACTATTTTGCCGGATAAATTCAATAATGTAATCTCTGTAATAAAAATAGTAAAAAAAAATGCAACATGAAGAATTCAGATAACAATCTAAGATCTTTAAGAAAAATATCATGTGCATGGTACACAATTTCGTTGTAATAATTAAATAAGTTCTTCATTATTTAATTTCTTTAAATATAATACAAAGCGATAACATTTGGTGGCAACAATCTGAATTGTGAAATAGCGCTTATCGTGAAATTGGCGCTGGATTCTCTTCTTTAAGGAGCAAATATTTTGTACACTATTTTGCCGGATAATTTCAATAATGTAATCTCTGTAATAAAAATAGTAAAAAAAAAATGCAACATGAAGACTTCAGATAACAATCTAAGATCTTTAAGAAAAATATCATGTGCATGGTACACAATTTCCTTGTAATAATTAAATAAGTTCTTCATTATTTAATTTCTTTAAATATAATACAAAGCGATAACATTTGGTGACAACAATCTGAATTGTGAAATAGCGCTTATCGTGAAATTGGCGCTGGATTCTCTTCTTTAAGGAGCAAATATTTTGTACACTATTTTGCCGGATAAATTCAATAATGTAATCTCTGTAATAAAAATAGTAAAAAAAAATGCAACATGAAGACTTCAGATAACAATCTAAGATCTTTAAGAAAAATATCATGTGCATGGTACACAATTTCGTTGTAATAATTAAATAAGTTCTTCATTATTTAATTTCTTTAAATATAATACAAAGCGATAACATTTGGTGGCAACTATCTGAATTGTGAAATAGCGCTTATCGTGAAATTAGCGCTGGATTCTCTTCTTTAAGGAGCAAATATTTTGTACACTATTTTGCCGGATAAATTAAAAATAGTAAAAAAAAATGCAACATGAAGACTTCAGATAACAATCTAAGATCTTTAAGAAAAATATCATGTGCATGGTACACAATTTCGTTGTAATAATTAAATAAGTTCTTCATTTTTTAATTTCTTTAAATATAGTACAAAGCGATAACATTTGGTGGCAACAATCTGAATTGTGAAATAGCGCTTATCGTGAAATTGGCGCTGGATTCTCTTCTTTAAGGAGCAAATATTTTGTACACTATTTTGCCGGATAATTTCAATAATGTAATCTCTGTAATAAAAATAGTAAAAAAAAAAGCAACATGAAGACTTCAGATAACAATCTAAGATCTTTAAGAAAAATATCATGTGCATGGTACACAATTTCCTTGTAATAATTAAATAAGTTCTTCATTATTTAATTTCTTTAAATATAATACAAAGCGATAACATTTGGTGGCAACAATCTGAATTGTGAAATAGCGCTTATCGTGAAATTGGCGCTGGATTCTCTTCTTTAAGGAGCAAATATTTTGTACACTATTTTGCCGGATAAATTCAATAATGTAATCTCTGTAATAAAAATAGTAAAAAAAAATGCAACATGAAGACTTCAGATAACAATCTAAGATCTTTAAGAAAAATATCATGTGCATGGTACACAATTTCGTTGTAATAATTAAATAAGTTCTTCATTATTTAATTTCTTTAAATATAATACAAAGCGATAACATTTGGTGGCAACAATCTGAATTGTGAAATAGCGCTTATCGTGAAATTGGCGCTGGATTCTCTTCTTTAAGGAGCAAATATTTTGTACACTATTTTGCCGGATAATTTCAATAATGTAATCTCTGTAATAAAAATAGTAAAAAAAAATGCAACATGAAGACTTCAGATAACAATCTAAGATCTTTAAGAAAAATATCATGTGCATGGTACACAATTTCCTTGTAATAATTAAATAAGTTCTTCATTATTTAATTTCTTTAAATATAATACAAAGCGATAACATTTGGTGACAACAATCTGAATTGTGAAATAGCGCTTATCGTGAAATTGGCGCTGGATTCTCTTCTTTAAGGAGCAAATATTTTGTACACTATTTTGCCGGATAAATTCAATAATGTAATCTCTGTAATAAAAATAGTAAAAAAAAAAATGCAACATGACGACTTCAGATAACAATCTAAGATCTTTAAGAAAAATATCATGTGCATGGTACACAATTTCCTTGTAATAATTAAATAAGTTCTTCATTATTTAGTTTATTACAATATAATACAAAGCGACAACAGTTGGTGGCAACAATCTGAATTGTGAAATTGCGCTTATCGTGAAATTGGCGCTGGATTCTCTTCTTTAAGGAGCAAATATTTTGTACACTATTTTGCCGGATAAATTCAATAATGTAATCTCTGTAATAAAAATAGTAAAAAAAATGCAACATGAAGACTTCAGATAACAATCTAAGATCTTTAAGAAAAATATCATGTGCATGGTACACAATTTCCTTGTAATAATTAAATAAGTTGTTCATTATTTAATTTCTTTAAATATAATATAAAGCGATAACATTTGGTGGCAACAATCTGAATTGTGAAATAGCGCTTATCGTGAAATTGGCGCTGGATTCTCTTCTTTAAATAGCAAATATTTTGTACACTATTTTGCCGGATAAATTAAAAATAGTAAAAAAAAATGCAACATGAAGACTTCAGATAAC
Organism: Stegodyphus dumicola; assembly: GCF_044657685.1. Classification (NCBI taxonomy): domain Eukaryota; kingdom Metazoa; phylum Arthropoda; class Arachnida; order Araneae; family Eresidae; genus Stegodyphus; species Stegodyphus dumicola. The sequence continues at coordinate 138,760,020 of NC_140769.1, forward strand.
AATCTAAGATCTTTAAGAAAAATATCATGTGCATGGTACACAATTTCCTTGTAATAATTAAATAAGTTCTTCATTATTTAATTTCTTTAAATATAATACAAAGCGATAACATATGGTGGCAACAATCTGAATTGTAAAATAGCGCTTATCATGAAATTGGCGGTGGATTCTCTTCTTTAAGGAGAAATATTTTGTACACTATTTTGCCGGATAAATTCAATAATGTAATCTCTGTAATAAAAATAGTAAAAAAAAATGCAACATGAAGGCATCGGATAACAATCTAAGATCTTTAAGAAAAATATCATGTGCATGGTACACAATTTCCTTGTAATAATTAAATAAGTTGTTCATTATTTAATTTCTTTAAATATAATACAAAGCGATAACATTTGGTGGCAACAATCTGAATTGTGAAATAGCGCTTATCGTGAAATTGGCGCTGGATTCTCTTCTTTAAGGAGCAAATATTTTGTACACTATTTTGCCGGATAAATTCAATAATGTAATCTCTGTAATAAAAATAGTAAAAAAAATGCAACATGAAGACTTCAGATAACAATCTAAGATCTTTAAGAAAAATATCATGTGCATGGTACACAATTTCGTTGTAATAATTAAATAATTTCTTCATTATTTAATTTCTTTAAATATAGTACAAAGCGATAACATTTGGTGGCAACAATCTGAATTGTGAAATAGCGCTTATCGTGAAATTGGCGCTGGATTCTCTTCTTTAAGGAGCAAATATTTTGTACACTATTTTGCCGGATAATTTCAATAATGTAATCTCTGTAATAAAAATAGTAAAAAAAAAATGCAACATGAAGACTTCAGATAACAATCTAAGATCTTTAAGAAAAATATCATGTGCATGGTACACTATTTCCTTGTAATAATTAAATAAGTTCTTCATTATTTAATTTCTTTAAATATAATACAAAGCGATAACATTTGGTGGCAACAATCTGAATTGTGAAATAGCGCTTATCGTGAAATTGGCGCTGGATTCTCTTCTTTAAGGAGCAAATATTTTGTACACTATTTTGCCGGATAAATTCAATAATGTAATCTCTGTAATAAAAATAGTAAAAAAAAATGCAACATGAAGACTTCAGATAACAATCTAAGATCTTTAAGAAAATTATCATGTGCATGGTACACAATTTCGTTGTAATAATTAAATAAGTTCTTCATTATTTAATTTCTTTAAATATAATACAAAGCGATAACATTTGGTGGCAACAATCTGAATTGTGAAATAGCGCTTATCGTGAAATTGGCGCTGGATTCTCTTCTTTAAGGAGCAAATATTTTGTACACTATTTTGCCGGATAATTTCAATAATGTAATCTCTGTAATAAAAATAGTAAAAAAAAAATGCAACATGAAGACTTCAGATAACAATCTAAGATCTTTAAGAAAAATATCATGTGCATGGTACACTATTTCCTTGTAATAATTAAATAAGTTCTTCATTATTTAATTTCTTTAAATATAGTACAAAGCGATAACATTTGGTGGCAACAATCTGAATTGTGAAATAGCGCTTATCGTGAAATTGGCGCTGGATTCTCTTCTTTAAGGAGCAAATATTTTGTACACTATTTTGCCGGATAATTTCAATAATGTAATCTCTGTAATAAAAATAGTAAAAAAAAAATGCAACATGAAGACTTCAGATAACAATCTAAGATCTTTAAGAAAAATATCATGTGCATGGTACACTATTTCCTTGTAATAATTAAATAAGTTCTTCATTATTTAATTTCTTTAAATATAATACAAAGCGATAACATTTGGAGGCAACAATCTGAATTGTGAAATAGCGCTTATCGTGAAATTGGCGCTGGATTCTCTTCTTTAAGGAGCAAATATTTTGTACACTATTTTGCCGGATAAATTCAATAATGTAATCTCTGTAATAAAAATAGTAAAAAAAAATGCAACATGAAGACTTCAGATAACAATCTAAGATCTTTAAGAAAATTATCATGTGCATGGTACACAATTTCGTTGTAATAATTAAATAAGTTCTTCATTATTTAATTTCTTTAAATATAATACAAAGCGATAACATTTGGTGGCAACAATCTGAATTGTGAAATAGCGCTTATCGTGAAATTGGCGCTGGATTCTCTTCTTCAAGGAGCAAATATTTTGTACACTATTTTGCCGGATAATTTCAATAATGTAATCTCTGTAATAAAAATAGTAAAAAAAAAATGCAACATGAAGACTTCAGATAACAATCTAAGATCTTTAAGAAAAATATCATGTGCATGGTACACAATTTCCTTGTAATAATTAAATAAGTTCTTCATTATTTAATTTCTTTAAATATAATACAAAGCGATAACATTTGGTGACAACAATCTGAATTGTGAAATAGCGCTTATCGTGAAATTAGCGCTGGATTCTCTTCTTTAAGGAGCAAATATTTTGTACACTATTTTGCCGGATAAATTAAAAATAGTAAAAAAAAAATGCAACATGAAGACTTCAGATCTAAGATCTTTAAGAAAAATATCATGTGCATGGTACACAATTTCCTTGTAATAATTAAATCAGTTCTTCATTATTTAGTTTATTACAATATAATACAAAGCGACAACAGTTGGTGGCAACAATCTGAATTGTGAAATTGCGCTTATCGTGAAATTGGCGCTGGATTCTCTTCTTTAAGGAGCAAATATTTTGTACACTATTTTGCCGGATAAATTCAATAATGTAATCTCTGTAATAAAAATAGTAAAAAAAATGCAACATGAAGACTTCAGATAACAATCTAAGATCTTTAAGAAAAATATCATGCGCATGGTACACAATTTCCTTGTAATAATTAAATAAGTTCTTCATTATTTAATTTCTTTAAATATAGTACAAAGCGATAACATTTGGTGGCAACAATCTGAATTGTGAAATAGCGCTTATCGTGAAATTGGCGCTGGATTCTCTTCTTTAAAGAGCAAATATTTTGTACACTATTTTGCCGGATAATTTCAATAATGTAATCTCAGTAATAAAAATAGTAAAAAAAAAATGCAACATGAAGACTTCAGATAACAATCTAAGATCTTTAAGAAAAATATCATGTGCATGGTACACAATTTCCTTGTAATAATTAAATAAGTTCTTCATTATTTAATTTCTTTAAATATAATACAAAGCGATAACATTTGGTGGCAACAATCTGAATTGTGAAATAGCGCTTATCGTGAAATTGGCGCTGGATTCTCTTCTTTAAGGAGCAAATATTTTGTACACTATTTTGCCGGATAAATTAAAAATAGTAAAAAAAATGCAACATGAAGACTTCTGATAACAATCTAAGATCTTTAAGAAAAATATCATGTGCATGGTACACAATTTCCTTGTAATAATTAAATAAGTTCTTCATTATTTAATTTCTTTAAATATAATACAAAGCGATAACATTTGGTGGCAACAATCTGAATTGTGAAATAGCGCTTATCATGAAATTGGCGCTGGATTCTCTTCTTTAAGGAGCAAATATTTTGTACACTATTTTGCCGGATAAATTCAATAATGTAAACTCTGTAATAAAAATAGTAAAAAAAAATGCAACATGAAGACTTCAGATAACAATCTAAGATCTTTAAAAAAAATATCATGTGCATGGTACACAATTTCCTTGTAATAATTAAATAAGTTGTTCATTATTTAATTTCCTTAAATATAATACAAAGCGATAACATTTGGTGGCAACAATCTGAATTGTGAAATAGCGCTTATCGTGAAATTGGCGCTGGATTCTCTTCTTTAAGGAGCAAATATTTTGTACACTATTTTGCCGGATAATTTCAATAATGTAATCTCTGTAATAAAAATAGTAAAAAAAAATGCAACATGAAGACTTCAGATAACAATCTAAGATCTTTAAGAAAAATATCATGTGCATGGTACACTATTTCCTTGTAATAATTAAATAAGTTCTTCATTATTTAATTTCTTTAAATATAATACAAAGCGATAACATTTGGTGGCAACAATCTGAATTGTGAAATAGCGCTTATCGTGAAATTGGCGCTGGATTCTCTTCTTTAAGGAGCAAATATTTTGTACACTATTTTGCCGGATAAATTCAATAATGTAATCTCTGTAATAAAAATAGTAAAAAAAAATGCAACATGAAGACTTCAGATAACAATCTAAGATCTTTAAGAAAAATATCATGTGCATGGTACACAATTTCGTTGTAATAATTAAATAAGTTCTTCATTATTTAATTTCTTTAAATATAATACAAAGCGATAACATTTGGTGGCAACAATCTGAATTGTGAAATAGCGCTTATCGTGAAATTGGCGCTGGATTCTCTTCTTTAAGGAGCAAATATTTTGTACACTATTTTGCCGGATAATTTCAATAATGTAATCTCTGTAATAAAAATAGTAAAAAAAAAATGCAACATGAAGACTTCAGATAACAATCTAAGATCTTTAAGAAAAATATCATGTGCATGGTACACAATTTCCTTGTAATAATTAAATAAGTTCTTCATTATTTAATTTCTTTAAATATAATACAAAGCGATAACATTTGGTGACAACAATCTGAATTGTGAAATTGGCGCTGGATTCTCTTCTTTAAGGAGCAAATATTTTGTACACTATTTTGCCGGATAAATTCAATAATGTAATCTCTGTAATAAAAATAGTAAAAAAAAATGCAACATGAAGACTTCAGATAACAATCTAAGATCTTTAAGAAAAATATCATGTGCATGGTACACAATTTCGTTGTAATAATTAAATAAGTTCTTCATTATTTAATTTCTTTAAATATAATACAAAGCGATAACATTTGGTGACAACAATCTGAATTGTGAAATAGCGCTTATCGTGAAATTGGCGCTGGATTCTCTTCTTTAAGGAGCAAATATTTTGTACACTATTTTGCCGGATAAATTCAATAATGTAATCTCTGTAATAAAAATAGTAAAAAAAAATGCAACATGAAGACTTCAGATAACAATCTAAGATCTTTAAGAAAAATATCATGTGCATGGTACACAATTTCCTTGTAATAATTAAATAAGTTCTTCATTATTTAATTTCTTTAAATGTAATACAAAGCGATAACATTTGGTGGCAACAATCTGAATTGTGAAATAGCGCTTATCGTGAAATTGGCGCTGGATTCTCTTCTTTAAGGAGCAAATATTTTGTACACTATTTTGCCGGATAAATTAAAAATAGTAAAAAAAAATGCAACATGAAGACTTCAGATAACAATCTAAGATCTTTAAGAAAAATATCATGTGCATGGTACACAATTTCGTTGTAATAATTAAATAAGTTCTTCATTATTTAATTTCTTTAAATATAGTACAAAGCGATAACATTTGGTGGCAACAATCTGAATTGTGAAATAGCGCTTACCGTGAAATTGGCGCTGGATTCTCTTCTTTAAGGAGCAAATATTTTGTACACTATTTTGCCGGATAATTTCAATAATGTAATCTCTGTAATAAAAATAGTAAAAAAAAATGCAACATGAAGACTTCAGATAACAATCTAAGATCTTTAAGAAAAATATCATGTGCATGGTACACAATTTCCTTGTAATAATTAAATAAGTTCTTCATTATTTAATTTCTTTAAATATAATACAAAGCGATAACATTTGGTGGCAACAATCTGAATTGTGAAATAGCGCTTATCGTGAAATTGGCGCTGGATTCTCTTCTTTAAGGAGCAAATATTTTGTACACTATTTTGCCGGATAAATTCAATAATGTAATCTCTGTAATAAAAATAGTAAAAAAAAATGCAACATGAACACTTCAGATAACAATCTAAGATCTTTAAGAAAAATATCATGTGCATGGTACACAATTTCGTTGTAATAATTAAATAAGTTCTTCATTATTTAATTTCTTTAAATATAATACAAAGCGATAACATTTGGTGGCAACAATCTGAATTGTGAAATAGCGCTTATCGTGAAATTGGCGCTGGATTCTCTTCTTTAAGGAGCAAATATTTTGTACACTATTTTGCCGGATAATTTCAATAATGTAATCTCTGTAATAAAAATAGTAAAAAAAAATGCAACATGAAGACTTCAGATAACAATCTAAGATCTTTAAGAAAAATATCATGTGCATGGTACACAATTTCCTTGTAATAATTAAATAAGTTCTTCATTATTTAATTTCTTTAAATATAATACAAAGCGATAACATTTGGTGACAACAATCTGAATTGTGAAATAGCGCTTATCGTGAAATTGGCGCTGGATTCTCTTCTTTAAATAGCAAATATTTTGTACACTATTTTGCCGGATAAATTAAAAATAGTAAAAAAAAATGCAACATGAAGACTTCAGATAACAATCTAAGATCTTTAAGAAAAATATCATGTGCATGGTACACAATTTCCTTGTAATAATTAAATAAGTTCTTCATTATTTAGTTTATTACAATATAATACAAAGCGACAACAGTTGGTGGCAACAATCTGAATTGTGAAATTGAGCTTATCGTGAAATTGGCGCTGGATTCTCTTCTTTAAGGAGCAAATATTTTGTACACTATTTTGCCGGATAAATTCAATAATGTAATCTCTGTAATAAAAATAGTAAAAAAAATGCAACATGAAGACTTCAAATAACAATCTAAGATCTTTAAGAAAAATATCATGTGCATGGTACACAATTTCCTTGTAATAATTAAATAAGTTGTTCATTATTTAATTTCTTTAAATATAATATAAAGCGATAACATTTGGTGGCAACAATCTGAATTGTGAAATAGCGCTTATCGTGAAATTGGCGCTGGATTCTCTTCTTTAAATAGCAAATATTTTGTACACTATTTTGCCGGATAAATTAAAAATAGTAAAAAAAAATGCAACATGAAGACTTCAGATAACAATCTAAGATCTTTAAGAAAAATATCATGTGCATGGTACACAATTTCCTTGTAATAATTAAATAAGTTCTTCATTATTTAATTTCTTTAAATATAATACAAAGCGATAACATATGGTGGCAACAATCTGAATTGTAAAATAGCGCTTATCATGAAATTGGCGGTGGATTCTCTTCTTTAAGGAGAAATATTTTGTACACTATTTTGCCGGATAAATTCAATAATGTAATCTCTGTAATAAAAATAGTAAAAAAAAAATGCAACATGAAGGCATCGGATAACAATCTAAGATCTTTAAGAAAAATATCATGTGCATGGTACACAATTTCCTTGTAATAATTAAATAAGTTGTTCATTATTTAATTTCTTTAAATATAATACAAAGCGATAACATTTGGTGGCAACAATCTGAATTGTGAAATAGCGCTTATCGTGAAATTGGCGCTGGATTCTCTTCTTTAAGGAGCAAATATTTTGTACACTATTTTGCCGGATAAATTCAATAATGTAATCTCTGTAATAAAAATAGTAAAAAAAATGCAACATGAAGACTTCAGATAACAATCTAAGATCTTTAAGAAAAATATCATGTGCATGGTACACAATTTCGTTGTAATAATTAAATAATTTCTTCATTATTTAATTTCTTTAAATATAGTACAAAGCGATAACATTTGGTGGCAACAATCTGAATTGTGAAATAGCGCTTATCGTGAAATTGGCGCTGGATTCTCTTCTTTAAGGAGCAAATATTTTGTACACTATTTTGCCGGATAATTTCAATAATGTAATCTCTGTAATAAAAATAGTAAAAAAAAAATGCAACATGAAGACTTCAGATAACAATCTAAGATCTTTAAGAAAAATATCATGTGCATGGTACACTATTTCCTTGTAATAATTAAATAAGTTCTTCATTATTTAATTTCTTTAAATATAATACAAAGCGATAACATTTGGTGGCAACAATCTGAATTGTGAAATAGCGCTTATCGTGAAATTGGCGCTGGATTCTCTTCTTCAAGGAGCAAATATTTTGTACACTATTTTGCCGGATAATTTCAATAATGTAATCTCTGTAATAAAAATAGTAAAAAAAAAATGCAACATGAAGACTTCAGATAACAATCTAAGATCTTTAAGAAAAATATCATGTGCATGGTACACAATTTCCTTGTAATAATTAAATAAGTTCTTCATTATTTAATTTCTTTAAATATAATACAAAGCGATAACATTTGGTGACAACAATCTGAATTGTGAAATAGCGCTTATCGTGAAATTAGCGCTGGATTCTCTTCTTTAAGGAGCAAATATTTTGTACACTATTTTGCCGGATAAATTAAAAATAGTAAAAAAAAAATGCAACATGAAGACTTCAGATAACAATCTAAGATCTTTAAGAAAAATATCATGTGCATGGTACACAATTTCGTTGTAATAATTAAATAAGTTCTTCATTATTTAATTTCTTTAAATATAATACAAAGCGATAACATTTGGTGGCAACTATCTGAATTGTGAAATAGCGCTTATCGTGAAATTAGCGCTGGATTCTCTTCTTTAAGGAGCACATATTTTGTACACTATTTTGCCGGATAAATTAAAAATAGTAAAAAAAAAATGCAACATGAAGACTTCAGATAACAATCTAAGATCTTTAAGAAAAATATCATGTGCATGGTACACAATTTCGTTGTAATAATTAAATAAGTTCTTCATTATTTAATTTCTTTAAATATAGTACAAAGCGATAACATTTGGTGGCAACAATCTGAATTGTGAAATAGCGCTTATCGTGAAATTGGCGCTGGATTCTCTTCTTTAAGGAGCAAATATTTTGTACACTATTTTGCCGGATAATTTCAATAATGTAATCTCTGTAATAAAAATAGTAAAAAAAAAATGCAACATGAAGACTTCAGATAACAATCTAAGATCTTTAAGAAAAATATCATGTGCATGGTACACAATTTCCTTGTAATAATTAAATAAGTTCTTCATTATTTAATTTCTTTAAATATAATACAAAGCGATAACATTTGGTGGCAACAATCTGAATTGTGAAATAGCGCTTATCGTGAAATTGGCGCTGGATTCTCTTATTTAAGGAGCAAATATTTTGTACACTATTTTGCCGGATAAATTCAATAATGTAATCTCTGTAATAAAAATAGTAAAAAAAAATGCAACATGAAGACTTCAGATAACAATCTAAGATCTTTAAGAAAAATATCATGTGCATGGTACACAATTTCCTTGTAATAATTAAATCAGTTCTTCATTATTTAGTTTATTACAATATAATACAAAGCGACAACAGTTGGTGGCAACAATCTGAATTGTGAAATTGCGCTTATCGTGAAATTGGCGCTGGATTCTCTTCTTTAAGGAGCAAATATTTTGTACACTATTTTGCCGGATAAATTCAATAATGTAATCCCTGTAATAAAAATAGTAAAAAAAATGCAACATGAAGACTTCAGATAACAATCTAAGATCTTTAAGAAAAATATCATGCGCATGGTACACAATTTCCTTGTAATAATTAAATAAGTTCTTCATTATTTAATTTCTTTAAATATAGTACAAAGCGATAACATTTGGTGGCAACAATCTGAATTGTGAAATAGCGCTTATCGTGAAATTGGCGCTGGATTCTCTTCTTTAAAGAGCAAATATTTTGTACACTATTTTGCCGGATAATTTCAATAATGTAATCTCTGTAATAAAAATAGTAAAAAAAAATGCAACATGAAGACTTCAGATAACAATCTAAGATCTTTAAGAAAAATATCATGTGCATGGTACACAATTTCCTTGTAATAATTAAATAAGTTCTTCATTATTTAATTTCTTTAAATATAATACAAAGCGATAACATTTGGTGGCAACAATCTGAATTGTGAAATAGCGCTTATCGTGAAATTGGCGCTGGATTCTCTTCTTTAAGGAGCAAATATTTTGTACACTATTTTGCCGGATAAATTAAAAATAGTAAAAAAAATGCAACATGAAGACTTCTGATAACAATCTAAGATCTTTAAGAAAAATATCATGTGCATGGTACACAATTTCCTTGTAATAATTAAATAAGTTCTTCATTATTTAATTTCTTTAAATATAATATAAAGCGATAACATTTGGTGGCAACAATCTGAATTGTGAAATAGCGCTTATCATGAAATTGGCGCTGGATTCTCTTCTTTAAGGAGCAAATATTTTGTACACTATTTTGCCGGATAAATTCAATAATGTAAACTCTGTAATAAAAATAGTAAAAAAAAATGCAACATGAAGACTTCAGATAACAATCTAAGATCTTTAAAAAAAATATCATGTGCATGGTACACAATTTCCTTGTAATAATTAAATAAGTTGTTCATTATTTAATTTCTTTAAATATAATACAAAGCGATAACATTTGGTGGCAACAATCTGAATTGTGAAATAGCGCTTATCGTGAAATTGGCGCTGGATTCTCTTCTTTAAGGAGCAAATATTTTGTACACTATTTTGCCGGATAATTTCAATAATGTAATCTCTGTAATAAAAATAGTAAAAAAAAATGCAACATGAAGACTTCAGATAACAATCTAAGATCTTTAAGAAAAATATCATGTGCATGGTACACAATTTCGTTGTAATAATTAAATAAGTTCTTCATTATTTAATTTCTTTAAATATAATACAAAGCGATAACATTTGGTGGCAACAATCTGAATTGTGAAATAGCGCTTATCGTGAAATTGGCGCTGGATTCATTTCTTTAAGGAGCAAATATTTTGTACACTATTTTGCCGGATAATTTCAATAATGTAATCTCTGTAATAAAAATAGTAAAAAAAAATGCAACATGAAGACTTCAGATAACAATCTAAGATCTTTAAGAAAAATATCATGTGCATGGTACACAATTTCCTTGTAATAATTAAATAAGTTCTTCATTATTTAATTTCTTTAAATATAATACAAAGCGATAACATTTGGTGACAACAATCTGAATTGTGAAATTGGCGCTGGATTCTCTTCTTTAAGGAGCAAATATTTTGTACACTATTTTGCCGGATAAATTCAATAATGTAATCTCTGTAATAAAAATAGTAAAAAAAAATGCAACATGAAGACTTCAGATAACAATCTAAGATCTTTAAGAAAAATATCATGTGCATGGTACACAATTTCGTTGTAATAATTAAATAAGTTCTTCATTATTTAATTTCTTTAAATATAATACAAAGCGATAACATTTGGTGACAACAATCTGAATTGTGAAATAGCGCTTATCGTGAAATTGGCGCTGGATTCTCTTCTTTAAGGAGCAAATATTTTGTACACTATTTTGCCGGATAAATTCAATAATGTAATCTCTGTAATAAAAATAGTAAAAAAAAATGCAACATGAAGACTTCAGATAACAATCTAAGATCTTTAAGAAAAATATCATGTGCATGGTACACAATTTCCTTGTAATAATTAAATAAGTTCTTCATTATTTAATTTCTTTAAATATAATACAAAGCGATAACATTTGGTGGCAACAATCTGAATTGTGAAATAGCGCTTATCGTGAAATTGGCGCTGGATTCTCTTCTTTAAGGAGCAAATATTTTGTACACTATTTTGCCGGATAAATTAAAAATAGTAAAAAAAAATGCAACATGAAGACTTCAGATAACAATCTAAGATCTTTAAGAAAAATATCATGTGCATGGTACACAATTTCGTTGTAATAATTAAATAAGTTCTTCATTATTTAATTTCTTTAAATATAGTACAAAGCGATAACATTTGGTGGCAACAATCTGAATTGTGAAATAGCGCTTACCGTGAAATTGGCGCTGGATTCTCTTCTTTAAGGAGCAAATATTTTGTACACTATTTTGCCGGATAATTTCAATAATGTAATCTCTGTAATAAAAATAGTAAAAAAAAATGCAACATGAAGACTTCAGATAACAATCTAAGATCTTTAAGAAAAATATCATGTGCATGGTACACAATTTCCTTGTAATAATTAAATAAGTTCTTCATTATTTAATTTCTTTAAATATAATACAAAGCGATAACATTTGGTGGCAACAATCTGAATTGTGAAATAGCGCTTATCGTGAAATTGGCGCTGGATTCTCTTCTTTAAGGAGCAAATATTTTGTACACTATTTTGCCGGATAAATTCAATAATGTAATCTCTGTAATAAAAATAGTAAAAAAAAATGCAACATGAACACTTCAGATAACAATCTAAGATCTTTAAGAAAAATATCATGTGCATGGTACACAATTTCGTTGTAATAATTAAATAAGTTCTTCATTATTTAATTTCTTTAAATATAATACAAAGCGATAACATTTGGTGGCAACAATCTGAATTGTGAAATAGCGCTTATCGTGAAATTGGCGCTGGATTCTCTTCTTTAAGGAGCAAATATTTTGTACACTATTTTGCCGGATAATTTCAATAATGTAATCTCTGTAATAAAAATAGTAAAAAAAAAAATGCAACATGAAGACTTCAGATAACAATCTAAGATCTTTAAGAAAAATATCATGTGCATGGTACACAATTTCCTTGTAATAATTAAATAAGTTCTTCATTATTTAATTTCTTTAAATATAATACAAAGCGATAACATTTGGTGACAACAATCTGAATTGTGAAATAGCGCTTATCGTGAAATTGGCGCTGGATTCTCTTCTTTAAATAGCAAATATTTTGTACACTATTTTGCCGGATAAATTAAAAATAGTAAAAAAAAATGCAACATGAAGACTTCAGATAACAATCTAAGATCTTTAAGAAAAATATCATGTGCATGGTACACAATTTCCTTGTAATAATTAAATAAGTTCTTCATTATTTAGTTTATTACAATATAATACAAAGCGACAACAGTTGGTGGCAACAATCTGAATTGTGAAATTGAGCTTATCGTGAAATTGGCGCTGGATTCTCTTCTTTAAGGAGCAAATATTTTGTACACTATTTTGCCGGATAAATTCAATAATGTAATCTCTGTAATAAAAATAGTAAAAAAAATGCAACATGAAGACTTCAGATAACAATCTAAGATCTTTAAGAAAAATATCATGTGCATGGTACACAATTTCCTTGTAATAATTAAATAAGTTGTTCATTATTTAATTTCTTTAAATATAATATAAAGCGATAACATTTGGTGGCAACAATCTGAATTGTGAAATAGCGCTTATCGTGAAATTGGCGCTGGATTCTCTTCTTTAAATAGCAAATATTTTGTACACTATTTTGCCGGATAAATTAAAAATAGTAAAAAAAAATGCAACATGAAGACTTCAGATAACAATCTAAGATCTTTAAGAAAAATATCATGTGCATGGTACACTATTTCCTTGTAATAATTAAATAAGTTCTTCATTATTTAATTTCTTTAAATATAATACAAAGCGATAACATTTGGTGGCAACAATCTGAATTGTGAAATAGCGCTTATCGTGAAATTGGCGCTGGATTCTCTTCTTTAAGGAGCAAATATTTTGTACACTATTTTGCCGGATAAATTCAATAATGTAATCTCTGTAATAAAAATAGTAAAAAAAAATGCAACATGAAGACTTCAGATAACAATCTAAGATCTTTAAGAAAAATATCATGTGCATGGTACACAATTTCGTTGTAATAATTAAATAAGTTCTTCATTATTTAATTTCTTTAAATATAATACAAAGCGATAACATTTGGTGGCAACAATCTGAATTGTGAAATAGCGCTTATCGTGAAATTGGCGCTGGATTCTCTTCTTTAAGGAGCAAATATTTTGTACACTATTTTGCCGGATAATTTCAATAATGTAATCTCTGTAATAAAAATAGTAAAAAAAAAATGCAACATGAAGACTTCAGATAACAATCTAAGATCTTTAAGAAAAATATCATGTGCATGGTACACAATTTCCTTGTAATAATTAAATAAGTTCTTCATTATTTAATTTCTTTAAATATAATACAAAGCGATAACATTTGGTGACAACAATCTGAATTGTGAAATTGGCGCTGGATTCTCTTCTTTAAGGAGCAAATATTTTGTACACTATTTTGCCGGATAAATTCAATAATGTAATCTCTGTAATAAAAATAGTAAAAAAAAATGCAACATGAAGACTTCAGATAACAATCTAAGATCTTTAAGAAAAATATCATGTGCATGGTACACAATTTCGTTGTAATAATTAAATAAGTTCTTCATTATTTAATTTCTTTAAATATAATACAAAGCGGTAACATTTGGTGACAACAATCTGAATTGTGAAATAGCGCTTATCGTGAAATTGGCGCTGGATTCTCTTCTTTAAGGAGCAAATATTTTGTACACTATTTTGCCGGATAAATTAAAAATAGTAAAAAAAATGCAACATGAAGACTTCTGATAACAATCTAAGATCTTTAAGAAAAATATCATGTGCATGGTACACAATTTCCTTGTAATAATTAAATAAGTTCTTCATTATTTAATTTCTTTAAATATAATACAAAGCGATAACATTTGGTGGCAACAATCTGAATTGTGAAATAGCGCTTATCATGAAATTGGCGCTGGATTCTCTTCTTTAAGGAGCAAATATTTTGTACACTATTTTGCCGGATAAATTCAATAATGTAAACTCTGTAATAAAAATAGTAAAAGAAAATGCAACATGAAGACTTCAGATAACAATCTAAGATCTTTAAAAAAAATATCATGTGCATGGTACACAATTTCCTTGTAATAATTAAATAAGTTGTTCATTATTTAATTTCTTTAAATATAATACAAAGCGATAACATTTGGTGGCAACAATCTGAATTGTGAAATAGCGCTTATCGTGAAATTGGCGCTGGATTCTCTTCTTTAAGGAGCAAATATTTTGTACACTATTTTGCCGGATAATTTCAATAATGTAATCTCTGTAATAAAAATAGTAAAAAAAATGCAACATGAAGACTTCAGATAACAATCTAAGATCTTTAAGAAAAATATCATGTGCATGGTACACTATTTCCTTGTAATAATTAAATAAGTTCTTCATTATTTAATTTCTTTAAATATAATACAAAGCGATAACATTTGGTGGCAACAATCTGAATTGTGAAATAGCGCTTATCGTGAAATTGGCGCTGGATTCTCTTCTTTAAGGAGCAAATATTTTGTACACTATTTTGCCGGTAAAATTCAATAATGTAATCTCTGTAATAAAAATAGTAAAAAAAAATGCAACATGAAGACTTCAGATAACAATCTAAGATCTTTAAGAAAAATATCATGTGCATGGTACACAATTTCGTTGTAATAATTAAATAAGTTCTTCATTATTTAATTTCTTTAAATATAATACAAAGCAATAACATTTGGTGGCAACAATCTGAATTGTGAAATAGCGCTTATCGTGAAATTGGCGCTGGATTCTCTTCTTTAAGGAGCAAATATTTTGTACACTATTTTGCCGGATAATTTCAATAATGTAATCTCTGTAATAAAAATAGTAAAAAAAAAATGCAACATGAAGACTTCAGATAACAATCTAAGATCTTTAAGAAAAATATCATGTGCATGGTACACAATTTCCTTGTAATAATTAAATAAGTTCTTCATTATTTAATTTCTTTAAATATAATACAAAGCGATAACATTTGGTGACAACAATCTGAATTGTGAAATAGCGCTTATCGTGAAATTGGCGCTGGATTCTCTTCTTTAAGGAGCAAATATTTTGTACACTATTTTGCCGGATAAATTCAATAATGTAATCTCTGTAATAAAAATAGTAAAAAAAAATGCAACATGAAGACTTCAGATAACAATCTAAGATCTTTAAGAAAAATATCATGTGCATGGTACACAATTTCCTTGTAATAATTAAATAAGTTCTTCATTATTTAATTTCTTTAAATATAATACAAAGCGATAACATTTGGTGGCAACAATCTGAATTGTGAAATAGCGCTTATCGTGAAATTGGCGCTGGATTCTCTTCTTTAAGGAGCAAATATTTTGTACACTATTTTGCCGGATAAATTAAAAATAGTAAAAAAAAATGCAACATGAAGACTTCAGATAACAATCTAAGATCTTTAAGAAAAATATCATGTGCATGGTACAGAATTTCGTTGTAATAATTAAATAAGTTCTTCATTATTTAATTTCTTTAAATATAGTACAAAGCGATAACATTTGGTGGCAACAATCTGAATTGTGAAATAGCGCTTACCGTGAAATTGGCGCTGGATTCTCTTCTTTAAGGAGCAAATATTTTGTACACTATTTTGCCGGATAATTTCAATAATGTAATCTCTGTAATAAAAATAGTAAAAAAAAATGCAACATGAAGACTTCAGATAACAATCTAAGATCTTTAAGAAAAATATCATGTGCATGGTACACAATTTCCTTGTAATAATTAAATAAGTTCTTCATTATTTAATTTCTTTAAATATAATACAAAGCGATAACATTTGGTGGCAACAATCTGAATTGTGAAATAGCGCTTATCGTGAAATTGGCGCTGGATTCTCTTCTTTAAGGAGCAAATATTTTGTACACTATTTTGCCGGATAAATTCAATAATGTAATCTCTGTAATAAAAATAATAAAAAAAAATGCAACATGAACACTTCAGATAACAATCTAAGATCTTTAAGAAAAATATCATGTGCATGGTACACAATTTCGTTGTAATAATTAAATAAGTTCTTCATTATTTAATTTCTTTAAATATAATACAAAGCGATAACATTTGGTGGCAACAATCTGAATTGTGAAATAGCGCTTATCGTGAAATTGGCGCTGGATTCTCTTCTTTAAGGAGCAAATATTTTGTACACTATTTTGCCGGATAATTTCAATAATGTAATCTCTGTAATAAAAATAGTAAAAAAAAATGCAACATGAAGACTTCAGATAACAATCTAAGATCTTTAAGAAAAATATCATGTGCATGGTACACAATTTCCTTGTAATAATTAAATAAGTTCTTCATTATTTAATTTCTTTAAATATAATACAAAGCGATAACATTTGGTGACAACAATCTGAATTGTGAAATAGCGCTTATCGTGAAATTGGCGCTGGATTCTCTTCTTTAAATAGCAAATATTTTGTACACTATTTTGCCGGATAAATTAAAAATAGTAAAAAAAAATGCAACATGAAGACCTCAGATAACAATCTAAGATCTTTAAGAAAAATATCATGTGCATGGTACACAATTTCCTTGTAATAATTAAATAAGTTCTTCATTATTTAGTTTATTACAATATAATACAAAGCGACAACAGTTGGTGGCAACAATCTGAATTGTGAAATTGAGCTTATCGTGAAATTGGCGCTGGATTCTCTTCTTTAAGGAGCAAATATTTTGTACACTATTTTGCCGGATAAATTCAATAATGTAATCTCTGTAATAAAAATAGTAAAAAAAATGCAACATGAAGACTTCAGATAACAATCTAAGATCTTTAAGAAAAATATCATGTGCATGGTACACAATTTCCTTGTAATAATTAAATAAGTTGTTCATTATTTAATTTCTTTAAATATAATATAAAGCGATAACATTTGGTGGCAACAATCTGAATTGTGAAATAGCGCTTATCGTGAAATTGGCGCTGGATTCTCTTCTTTAAATAGCAAATATTTTGTACACTATTTTGCCGGATAAATTAAAAATAGTAAAAAAAAATGCAACAAGAAGACTTCAGATAACAATCTAAGATCTTTAAGAAAAATATCATGTGCATGGTACACAATTTCCTTGTAATAATTAAATAAGTTCTTCATTATTTAATTTCTTTAAATATAATACAAAGCGATAACATTTGGTGGCAACAATCTGAATTGTGAATAGCGCTTATCGTGAAATTGGCGCTGGATTCTCTTCTTTAAGGAGCAAATATTTTGTACACTATTTTGCCGGATAAATTCGATAATGTAATCTCTGTAATAAAAATAGTAAAAAAAATGCAACATGAAGACTTCAGATAACAATCTAAGATCTTTAAGAAAAATATCATGTGCATGGTACACAATTTCGTTGTAATAACTAAATAAGTTCTTCATTATTTAATTTCTTTAAATATAGTACAAAGCGATAACATTTGGTGGCAACAATCTGAATTGTGAAATAGCGCTTATCGTGAAATTGGCGCTGGATTCTCTTCTTTAAGGAGCAAATATTTTGTACACTATTTTGCCGGATAATTTCAATAATGTAATCTCTGTAATAAAAATAGTAAAAAAAAAATGCAACATGAAGACTTCAGATAACAATCTAAGATCTTTAAGAAAAATATCATGTGCATGGTACACTATTTCCTTGTAATAATTAAATAAGTTCTTCATTATTTAATTTCTTTAAATATAATACAAAGCGATAACATTTGGTGGCAACAATCTGAATTGTGAAATAGCGCTTATCGTGAAATTGGCGCTGGATTCTCTTCTTTAAGGAGCAAATATTTTGTACACTATTTTGCCGGATAAATTCAATAATGTAATCTCTGTAATAAAAATAGTAATAAAAAATGCAACATGAAGACTTCAGATAACAATCTAAGATCTTTAAGAAAAATATCATGTGCATGGTACACAATTTCGTTGTAATAATTAAATAAGTTCTTCATTATTTAATTTCTTTAAATATAATACAAAGCGATAACATTTGGTGGCAACAATCTGAATTGTGAAATAGCGCTTATCGTGAAATTGGCGCTGGATTCTCTTCTTTAAGGAGCAAATATTTTGTACACTATTTTGCCGGATAAATTCAATAATGTAATCTCTGTAATAAAAATAATAAAAAAAAATGCAACATGAACACTTCAGATAACAATCTAAGATCTTTAAGAAAAATATCATGTGCATGGTACACAATTTCGTTGTAATAATTAAATAAGTTCTTCATTATTTAATTTCTTTAAATATAATACAAAGCGATAACATTTGGTGGCAACAATCTGAATTGTGAAATAGCGCTTATCGTGAAATTGGCGCTGGATTCTCTTCTTTAAGGAGCAAATATTTTGTACACTATTTTGCCGGATAATTTCAATAATGTAATCTCTGTAATAAAAATAGTAAAAAAAAATGCAACATGAAGACTTCAGATAACAATCTAAGATCTTTAAGAAAAATATCATGTGCATGGTACACAATTTCCTTGTAATAATTAAATAAGTTCTTCATTATTTAATTTCTTTAAATATAATATAAAGCGATAACATTTGGTGGCAACAATCTGAATTGTGAAATAGCGCTTATCGTGAAATTGGCGCTGGATTCTCTTCTTTAAATAGCAAATATTTTGTACACTATTTTGCCGGATAAATTAAAAATAGTAAAAAAAAATGCAACAAGAAGACTTCAGATAACAATCTAAGATCTTTAAGAAAAATATCATGTGCATGGTACACAATTTCCTTGTAATAATTAAATAAGTTCTTCATTATTTAATTTCTTTAAATATAATACAAAGCGATAACATTTGGTGGCAACAATCTGAATTGTGAATAGCGCTTATCGTGAAATTGGCGCTGGATTCTCTTCTTTAAGGAGCAAATATTTTGTACACTATTTTGCCGGATAAATTCAATAATGTAATCTCTGTAATAAAAATAGTAAAAAAAATGCAACATGAAGACTTCAGATAACAATCTAAGATCTTTAAGAAAAATATCATGTGCATGGTACACAATTTCGTTGTAATAACTAAATAAGTTCTTCATTATTTAATTTCTTTAAATATAGTACAAAGCGATAACATTTGGTGGCAACAATCTGAATTGTGAAATAGCGCTTATCGTGAAATTGGCGCTGGATTCTCTTCTTTAAGGAGCAAATATTTTGTACACTATTTTGCCGGATAATTTCAATAATGTAATCTCTGTAATAAAAATAGTAAAAAAAAAATGCAACATGAAGACTTCAGATAACAATCTAAGATCTTTAAGAAAAATATCATGTGCATGGTACACTATTTCCTTGTAATAATTAAATAAGTTCTTCATTATTTAATTTCTTTAAATATAATACAAAGCGATAACATTTGGTGGCAACAATCTGAATTGTGAAATAGCGCTTATCGTGAAATTGGCGCTGGATTCTCTTCTTTAAGGAGCAAATATTTTGTACACTATTTTGCCGGATAAATTCAATAATGTAATCTCTGTAATAAAAATAGTAATAAAAAATGCAACATGAAGACTTCAGATAACAATCTAAGATCTTTAAGAAAAATATCATGTGCATGGTACACAATTTCGTTGTAATAATTAAATAAGTTCTTCATTATTTAATTTCTTTAAATATAATACAAAGCGATAACATTTGGTGGCAACAATCTGAATTGTGAAATAGCGCTTATCGTGAAATTGGCGCTGGATTCTCTTCTTTAAGGTGCATATATTTTGTACACTATTTTGCCGGATAATTTCAATAATGTAATCTCTGTAATAAAAATAGTAAAAAAAAAATGCAACATGAAGACTTCAGATAACAATCTAAGATCTTTAAGAAAAATATCATGTGCATGGTACACAATTTCCTTGTAATAATTAAATAAGTTCTTCATTATTTAATTTCTTTAAATATAATACAAAGCGATAACATTTGGTGACAACAATCTGAATTGTGAATAGCGCTTATCGTGAAATTGGCGCTGGATTCTCTTCTTTAAGGAGCAAATATTTTGTACACTATTTTGCCAGATAAATTCAATAATGTAATCTCTGTAATAAAAATAGTAAAAAAAATGCAACATGAAGACTTCAGATAACAATCTAAGATCTTTAAGAAAAATATCATGTGCATGGTACACAATTTCGTTGTATTAATTAAATAAGTTCTTCATTATTTAATTTCTTTAAATATAATACAAAGCGATAACATTTGGTGGCAACTATCTGAATTGTGAAATAGCGCTTATCGTGAAATTAGCGCTGGATTCTCTTCTTTAAGGAGCAAATATTTTGTACACTATTTTGCCGGATAAATTAAAAATAGTAAAAAAAAAATGCAACATGAAGACTTCAGATAACAATCTAAGATCTTTAAGAAAAATATCATGTGCATGGTACACAATTTCCTTGTAATAATTAAATAAGTTCTTCATTATTTAATTTCTTTAAATATAATACAAAGCGATAACATTTGGTGACAACAATCTGAATTGTGAAATAGCGCTTATCGTGAAATTGGCGCTGGATTCTCTTCTTTAAGGAGCAAATATTTTGTACACTATTTTGCCGGATAAATTCAATAATGTAATCACTGTAATAAAAATAGTAAAAAAAAAATGCAACATGACGACTTCAGATAACAATCTAAGATCTTTAAGAAAAATATCATGTGTATGGTACACAATT
Source organism: Stegodyphus dumicola (assembly GCF_044657685.1). Lineage (NCBI taxonomy): Eukaryota > Metazoa > Arthropoda > Arachnida > Araneae > Eresidae > Stegodyphus > Stegodyphus dumicola. The sequence continues at coordinate 138,781,291 of NC_140769.1, forward strand.
TCCTTGTAATAATTAAATAAGTTCTTCATTATTTAGTTTATTACAATATAATACAAAGCGACAACAGTTGGTGGCAACAATCTGAATTGTGAAATTGCGCTTATCGTGAAATTGGCGCTGGATTCTCTTCTTTGAGGAGCAAATATTTTGTACACTATTTTGCCGGATAAATTAAAAATAGTAAAAAAAAATGCAACAAGAAGACTTCAGATAACAATCTAAGATCTTTAAGAAAAATATCATGTGCATGGTACACAATTCCCTTGTAATAATTAAATAAGTTCTTCATTATTTAATTTCTTTAAATATAATACAAAGCGATAACATTTGGTGGCAACAATCTGAATTGTGAATAGCGCTTATCGTGAAATTGGCGCTGGATTCTCTTCTTTAAGGAGCAAATATTTTGTACACTATTTTGCCGGATAAATTCAATAATGTAATCTCTGTAATAAAAATAGTAAAAAAAATGCAACATGAAGACTTCAGATAACAATCTAAGATCTTTAAGAAAAATATCATGTGCATGGTACACAATTTCGTTGTAATAACTAAATAAGTTCTTCATTATTTAATTTCTTTAAATATAGTACAAAGCGATAACATTTGGTGGCAACAATCTGAATTGTGAAATAGCGCTTATCGTGAAATTGGCGCTGGATTCTCTTCTTTAAGGAGCAAATATTTTGTACACTATTTTGCCGGATAATTTCAATAATGTAATCTCTGTAATAAAAATAGTAAAAAAAAAATGCAACATGAAGACTTCAGATAACAATCTAAGATCTTTAAGAAAAATATCATGTGCATGGTACACTATTTCCTTGTAATAATTAAATAAGTTCTTCATTATTTAATTTCTTTAAATATAATACAAAGCGATAACATTTGGTGGCAACAATCTGAATTGTGAAATAGCGCTTATCGTGAAATTGGCGCTGGATTCTCTTCTTTAAGGAGCAAATATTTTGTACACTATTTTGCCGGATAAATTCAATAATGTAATCTCTGTAATAAAAATAGTAATAAAAAATGCAACATGAAGACTTCAGATAACAATCTAAGATCTTTAAGAAAAATATCATGTGCATGGTACACAATTTCGTTGTAATAATTAAATAAGTTCTTCATTATTTAATTTCTTTAAATATAATACAAAGCGATAACATTTGGTGGCAACAATCTGAATTGTGAAATAGCGCTTATCGTGAAATTGGCGCTGGATTCTCTTCTTTAAGGTGCATATATTTTGTACACTATTTTGCCAGATAATTTCAATAATGTAATCTCTGTAATAAAAATAGTAAAAAAAAATGCAACATGAAGACTTCAGATAACAATCTAAGATCTTTAAGAAAAATATCATGTGCATGGTACACAATTTCCTTGTAATAATTAAATAAGTTCTTCATTATTTAATTTCTTTAAATATAATACAAAGCGATAACATTTGGTGACAACAATCTGAATTGTGAATAGCGCTTATCGTGAAATTGGCGCTGGATTCTCTTCTTTAAGGAGCAAATATTTTGTACACTATTTTGCCAGATAAATTCAATAATGTAATCTCTGTAATAAAAATAGTAAAAAAAATGCAACATGAAGACTTCAGATAACAATCTAAGATCTTTAAGAAAAATATCATGTGCATGGTACACAATTTCGTTGTATTAATTAAATAAGTTCTTCATTATTTAATTTCTTTAAATATAATACAAAGCGATAACATTTGGTGGCAACTATCTGAATTGTGAAATAGCGCTTATCGTGAAATTAGCGCTGGATTCTCTTCTTTAAGGAGCAAATATTTTGTACACTATTTTGCCGGATAAATTAAAAATAGTAAAAAAAAAATGCAACATGAAGACTTCAGATAACAATCTAAGATCTTTAAGAAAAATATCATGTGCATGGTACACAATTTCCTTGTAATAATTAAATAAGTTCTTCATTATTTAATTTCTTTAAATATAATACAAAGCGATAACATTTGGTGACAACAATCTGAATTGTGAAATAGCGCTTATCGTGAAATTGGCGCTGGATTCTCTTCTTTAAGGAGCAAATATTTTGTACACTATTTTGCCGGATAAATTCAATAATGTAATCACTGTAATAAAAATAGTAAAAAAAAAATGCAACATGACGACTTCAGATAACAATCTAAGATCTTTAAGAAAAATATCATGTGTATGGTACACAATTTCCTTGTAATAATTAAATAAGTTCTTCATTATTTAGTTTATTACAATATAATACAAAGCGACAACAGTTGGTGGCAACAATCTGAATTGTGAAATTGCGCTTATCGTGAAATTGGCGCTGGATTCTCTTCTTTGAGGAGCAAATATTTTGTACACTATTTTGCCGGATAAATTAAAAATAGTAAAAAAAAATGCAACATGAAGACTTCAGATAACAATCTAAGATCTTTAAGAAAAATATCATGTGCATGGTACACAATTTCCTTGTAATAATTAAATAAGTTCTTCATTATTTAATTTCTTTAAATATAATACAAAGCGATAACATTTGGTGGCAACAATCTGAATTGTAAAATAGCGCTTATCATGAAATTGGCGCTGGATTCTCTTCTTTAAGGAGAAATATTTTGTACACTATTTTGCCGGATAAATTCAATAATGTAATCTCTGTAATAAAAATAGTAAAAAAAAATGCAACATGAAGGCATCGGATAACAATCTAAGATCTTTAAGAAAAATATCATGTGCATGGTACACAATTTCCTTGTAATAATTAAATAAGTTCTTCATTATTTAATTTCTTTAAATATAATACAAAGCGATAACATTTGGTGACAACAATCTGAATTGTGAATAGCGCTTATCGTGAAATTGGCGCTGGATTCTCTTCTTTAAGGAGCAAATATTTTGTACACTATTTTGCCAGATAAATTCAATAATGTAATCTCTGTAATAAAAATAGTAAAAAAAATGCAACATGAAGACTTCAGATAACAATCTAAGATCTTTAAGAAAAATATCATGTGCATGGTACACAATTTCGTTGTATTAATTAAATAAGTTCTTCATTATTTAATTTCTTTAAATATAATACAAAGCGATAACATTTGGTGGCAACTATCTGAATTGTGAAATAGCGCTTATCGTGAAATTAGCGCTGGATTCTCTTCTTTAAGGAGCAAATATTTTGTACACTATTTTGCCGGATAAATTAAAAATAGTAAAAAAAAAATGCAACATGAAGACTTCAGATAACAATCTAAGATCTTTAAGAAAAATATCATGTGCATGGTACACAATTTCCTTGTAATAATTAAATAAGTTCTTCATTATTTAATTTCTTTAAATATAATACAAAGCGATAACATTTGGTGACAACAATCTGAATTGTGAAATAGCGCTTATCGTGAAATTGGCGCTGGATTCTCTTCTTTAAGGAGCAAATATTTTGTACACTATTTTGCCGGATAAATTCAATAATGTAATCACTGTAATAAAAATAGTAAAAAAAAAAATGCAACATGACGACTTCAGATAACAATCTAAGATCTTTAAGAAAAATATCATGTGTATGGTACACAATTTCCTTGTAATAATTAAATAAGTTCTTCATTATTTAGTTTATTACAATATAATACAAAGCGACAACAGTTGGTGGCAACAATCTGAATTGTGAAATTGCGCTTATCGTGAAATTGGCGCTGGATTCTCTTCTTTGAGGAGCAAATATTTTGTACACTATTTTGCCGGATAAATTAAAAATAGTAAAAAAAAATGCAACAAGAAGACTTCAGATAACAATCTAAGATCTTTAAGAAAAATATCATGTGCATGGTACACAATTCCCTTGTAATAATTAAATAAGTTCTTCATTATTTAATTTCTTTAAATATAATACAAAGCGATAACATTTGGTGGCAACAATCTGAATTGTGAATAGCGCTTATCGTGAAATTGGCGCTGGATTCTCTTCTTTAAGGAGCAAATATTTTGTACACTATTTTGCCGGATAAATTCAATAATGTAATCTCTGTAATAAAAATAGTAAAAAAAATGCAACATGAAGACTTCAGATAACAATCTAAGATCTTTAAGAAAAATATCATGTGCATGGTACACAATTTCGTTGTAATAACTAAATAAGTTCTTAATTATTTAATTTCTTTAAATATAGTACAAAGCGATAACATTTGGTGGCAACAATCTGAATTGTGAAATAGCGCTTATCGTGAAATTGGCGCTGGATTCTCTTCTTTAAGGAGCAAATATTTTGTACACTATTTTGCCGGATAATTTCAATAATGTAATCTCTGTAATAAAAATAGTAAAAAAAAAATGCAACATGAAGACTTCAGATAACAATCTAAGATCTTTAAGAAAAATATCATGTGCATGGTACACTATTTCCTTGTAATAATTAAATAAGTTCTTCATTATTTAATTTCTTTAAATATAATACAAAGCGATAACATTTGGTGGCAACAATCTGAATTGTGAAATAGCGCTTATCGTGAAATTGGCGCTGGATTCTCTTCTTTAAGGAGCAAATATTTTGTACACTATTTTGCCGGATAAATTCAATAATGTAATCTCTGTAATAAAAATAGTAATAAAAAATGCAACATGAAGACTTCAGATAACAATCTAAGATCTTTAAGAAAAATATCATGTGCATGGTACACAATTTCGTTGTAATAATTAAATAAGTTCTTCATTATTTAATTTCTTTAAATATAATACAAAGCGATAACATTTGGTGGCAACAATCTGAATTGTGAAATAGCGCTTATCGTGAAATTGGCGCTGGATTCTCTTCTTTAAGGTGCATATATTTTGTACACTATTTTGCCAGATAATTTCAATAATGTAATCTCTGTAATAAAAATAGTAAAAAAAAATGCAACATGAAGACTTCAGATAACAATCTAAGATCTTTAAGAAAAATATCATGTGCATGGTACACAATTTCCTTGTAATAATTAAATAAGTTCTTCATTATTTAATTTCTTTAAATATAATACAAAGCGATAACATTTGGTGACAACAATCTGAATTGTGAATAGCGCTTATCGTGAAATTGGCGCTGGATTCTCTTCTTTAAGGAGCAAATATTTTGTACACTATTTTGCCAGATAAATTCAATAATGTAATCTCTGTAATAAAAATAGTAAAAAAAATGCAACATGAAGACTTCAGATAACAATCTAAGATCTTTAAGAAAAATATCATGTGCATGGTACACAATTTCGTTGTATTAATTAAATAAGTTCTTCATTATTTAATTTCTTTAAATATAATACAAAGCGATAACATTTGGTGGCAACTATCTGAATTGTGAAATAGCGCTTATCGTGAAATTAGCGCTGGATTCTCTTCTTTAAGGAGCAAATATTTTGTACACTATTTTGCCGGATAAATTAAAAATAGTAAAAAAAAAATGCAACATGAAGACTTCAGATAACAATCTAAGATCTTTAAGAAAAATATCATGTGCATGGTACACAATTTCCTTGTAATAATTAAATAAGTTCTTCATTATTTAATTTCTTTAAATATAATACAAAGCGATAACATTTGGTGACAACAATCTGAATTGTGAAATAGCGCTTATCGTGAAATTGGCGCTGGATTCTCTTCTTTAAGGAGCAAATATTTTGTACACTATTTTGCCGGATAAATTCAATAATGTAATCACTGTAATAAAAATAGTAAAAAAAAAATGCAACATGACGACTTCAGATAACAATCTAAGATCTTTAAGAAAAATATCATGTGTATGGTACACAATTTCCTTGTAATAATTAAATAAGTTCTTCATTATTTAGTTTATTACAATATAATACAAAGCGACAACAGTTGGTGGCAACAATCTGAATTGTGAAATTGCGCTTATCGTGAAATTGGCGCTGGATTCTCTTCTTTGAGGAGCAAATATTTTGTACACTATTTTGCCGGATAAATTAAAAATAGTAAAAAAAAATGCAACATGAAGACTTCAGATAACAATCTAAGATCTTTAAGAAAAATATCATGTGCATGGTACACAATTTCCTTGTAATAATTAAATAAGTTCTTCATTATTTAATTTCTTTAAATATAATACAAAGCGATAACATTTGGTGGCAACAATCTGAATTGTAAAATAGCGCTTATCATGAAATTGGCGCTGGATTCTCTTCTTTAAGGAGAAATATTTTGTACACTATTTTGCCGGATAAATTCAATAATGTAATCTCTGTAATAAAAATAGTAAAAAAAAATGCAACATGAAGGCATCGGATAACAATCTAAGATCTTTAAGAAAAATATCATGTGCATGGTACACAATTTCCTTGTAATAATTAAATAAGTTCTTCATTATTTAATTTCTTTAAATATAACACAAAGCGATAACATTTGGTGGCAACAATCTGAATTGTGAAATAGCGCTTATCGTGAAATTGGCGCTGGATTCTCTTCTTTAAGGAGCAAATATTTCGTACACTATTTTGCCTGATAAATTCAATAATGTAATCTCTGTAATAAAAATAGTAAAAAAAAAATGCAACATGAAGACTTCAGATAACAATCTAAGATCTTTAAGAAAAATATCATGTGCATGGTACACAATTTCATTGTAATAATTAAATAAGTTCTTCATTATTTAATTTCTTTAAATATAATACAAAGCGATAACATTTGGTGGCAACAATCTGAATTGTGAAATAGCGCTTATCGTGAAATTGGCGCTGGATTCTCTTCTTTAAGGAGCAAATATTTTGTACACTATTTTGCCCGATAATTTCAATAATGTAATCTCTGTAATAAAAATAGTAAAAAAAAATGCAACATGAAGACTTCAGATAACAATCTAAGATCTTTAAGAAAAATATCATGTGCATGGTACACAATTTCCTTGTAATAATTAAATAAGTTCTTCATTATTTAATTTCTTTAAATATAATACAAAGCGATAACATTTGGTGGCAACAATCTGAATTGTGAAATAGCGCTTATCGTGAAATTGGCGCTGGATTCTCTTCTTTAAGGAGCAAATATTTTGTACACTATTTTGCCGGATAAATTAAAAATAGTAAAAAAAACGCAACATGAAGACTTCTGATAACAATCTAAGATCTTTAAGAAAAATATCATGTGCATGGTACACAATTTCCTTGTAATAATTAAATCAGTTCTTCATTATTTAGTTTATTACAATATAATACAAAGCGACAACAGTTGGTGGCAACAATCTGAATTGTGAAATTGCGCTTATCGTGAAATTGGCGCTGGATACTCTTCTTTAAGGAGCAAATATTTTGTACACTATTTTGCCGGATAAATTCAATATTGTAATCTCTGTAATAAAAATAGTAAAAAAAATGCAACATGAAGACTTCAGATAACAATCTAAGATCTTTAAGAAAAATATCATGTGCATGGTACACAATTTCCTTGTAATAATTAAATAAGTTCTTCATTATTTAATTTCTTTAAATATAGTACAAAGCGATAACATTTGGTGGCAACAATCTGAATTGTGAAATAGCGCTTATCGTGAAATTGGCGCTGGATTCTCTTCTTTAAGGAGCAAATATTTTGTACACTATTTTGCCGGATAAATTCAATAATGTAATCTCTGTAATAAAAATAGTAAAAAAAAAATGCAACATGAAGACTTCAGATAACAATCTAAGATCTTTAAGAAAAATATCATGTGCATGGTACACAATTTCGTTGTAATAATTAAATAAGTTCTTCATTATTTAATTTCTTTAAATATAATACAAAGCGATAACATTTGGTGGCAACAATCTGAATTGTGAAATAGCGCTTATCGTGAAATTGGCGCTGGATTCTCTTCTTTAAGGAGCAAATATTTTGTACACTATTTTGCCGGATAAATTAAAAATAGTAAAAAAAACGCAACATGAAGACTTCTGATAACAATCTAAGATCTTTAAGAAAAATATCATGTGCATGGTACACAATTTCCTTGTAATAATTAAATCAGTTCTTCATTATTTAGTTTATTACAATATAATACAAAGCGACAACAGTTGGTGGCAACAATCTGAATTGTGAAATTGCGCTTATCGTGAAATTGGCGCTGGATACTCTTCTTTAAGGAGCAAATATTTTGTACACTATTTTGCCGGATAAATTCAATATTGTAATCTCTGTAATAAAAATAGTAAAAAAAATGCAACATGAAGACTTCAGATAACAATCTAAGATCTTTAAGAAAAATATCATGTGCATGGTACACAATTTCGTTGTAATAATTAAATAAGTTCTTCAATATTTAATTTCTTTAAATATAATACAAAGCGATAACATTTGGTGGCAACAATCTGAATTGTGAAATAGCGCTTATCGTGAAATTGGCGCTGGATTCTCTTCTTTAAGGAGCAAATATTTTGTACACTATTTTGCCGGATAATTTCAATAATGTAATCTCTGTAATAAAAATAGTAAAAAAAAATGCAACATGAAGACTTCAGATAACAATCTAAGATCTTTAAGAAAAATATCATGTGCATGGTACACAATTTCCTTGTAATAATTAAATAAGTTCTTCATTATTTAATTTCTTTAAATATAATACAAAGCGATAACATTTGGTGGCAACAATCTGAATTGTGAAATAGCGCTTATCGTGAAATTGGCGCTGGATTCTCTTCTTTAAGGAGCAAATATTTTGTACACTATTTTGCCGGATAAATTAAAAATAGTAAAAAAAATGCAACATGAAGACTTCTGATAACAATCTAAGATCTTTAAGAAAAATATCATGTGCATGGTACACAATTTCCTTGTAATAATTAAATAAGTTCTTCATTATTTAATTTCTTTAAATATAATACAAAGCGATAACATTTGGTGGCAACAATCTGAATTGTGAAATAGCGCTTATCATGAAATTGGCGCTGGATTCTCTTCTTTAAGGAGCAAATATTTTGTACACTATTTTGCCGGATAAATTCAATAATGTAAACTCTGTAATAAAAATAGTAAAAAAAAATGCAACATGAAGACTTCAGATAACAATCTAAGATCTTTAAGAAAAATATCATGTGCATGGTACACAATTTCGTTGTAATAACTAAATAAGTTCTTCATTATTTAATTTCTTTAAATATAGTACAAAGCGATAACATTTGGTGGCAACAATCTGAATTTTGAAATAGCGCTTATCGTGAAATTGGCGCTGGATTCTCTTCTTTAAGGAGCAAATATTTTGTACACTATTTTGCCGGATAATTTCAATAATGTAATCTCTGTAATAAAAATAGTAAAAAAAAAATGCAACATGAAGACTTCAGATAACAATCTAAGATCTTTAAGAAAAATATCATGTGCATGGTACACTATTTCCTTGTAATAATTAAATAAGTTCTTCATTATTTAATTTCTTTAAATATAATACAAAGCGATAACATTTGGTGGCAACAATCTGAATTGTGAAATAGCGCTTATCGTGAAATTGGCGCTGGATTCTCTTCTTTAAGGAGCAAATATTTTGTACACTATTTTGCCGGATAAATTCAATAATGTAATCTCTGTAATAAAAATAGTAATAAAAAATGCAACATGAAGACTTCAGATAACAATCTAAGATCTTTAAGAAAAATATCATGTGCATGGTACACAATTTCGTTGTAATAATTAAATAAGTTCTTCATTATTTAATTTCTTTAAATATAATACAAAGCGATAACATTTGGTGGCAACAATCTGAATTGTGAAATAGCGCTTATCGTGAAATTGGCGCTGGATTCTCTTCTTTAAGGTGCATATATTTTGTACACTATTTTGCCGGATAATTTCAATAATGTAATCTCTGTAATAAAAATAGTAAAAAAAAAATGCAACATGAAGACTTCAGATAACAATCTAAGATCTTTAAGAAAAATATCATGTGCATGGTACACAATTTCCTTGTAATAATTAAATAAGTTCTTCATTATTTAATTTCTTTAAATATAATACAAAGCGATAACATTTGGTGACAACAATCTGAATTGTGAATAGCGCTTATCGTGAAATTGGCGCTGGATTCTCTTCTTTAAGGAGCAAATATTTTGTACACTATTTTGCCAGATAAATTCAATAATGTAATCTCTGTAATAAAAATAGTAAAAAAAATGCAACATGAAGACTTCAGATAACAATCTAAGATCTTTAAGAAAAATATCATGTGCATGGTACACAATTTCGTTGTATTAATTAAATAAGTTCTTCATTATTTAATTTCTTTAAATATAATACAAAGCGATAACATTTGGTGGCAACTATCTGAATTGTGAAATAGCGCTTATCGTGAAATTAGCGCTGGATTCTCTTCTTTAAGGAGCAAATATTTTGTACACTATTTTGCCGGATAAATTAAAAATAGTAAAAAAAAAATGCAACATGAAGACTTCAGATAACAATCTAAGATCTTTAAGAAAAATATCATGTGCATGGTACACAATTTCCTTGTAATAATTAAATAAGTTCTTCATTATTTAATTTCTTTAAATATAATACAAAGCGATAACATTTGGTGACAACAATCTGAATTGTGAAATAGCGCTTATCGTGAAATTGGCGCTGGATTCTCTTCTTTAAGGAGCAAATATTTTGTACACTATTTTGCCGGATAAATTCAATAATGTAATCACTGTAATAAAAATAGTAAAAAAAAAATGCAACATGACGACTTCAGATAACAATCTAAGATCTTTAAGAAAAATATCATGTGTATGGTACACAATTTCCTTGTAATAATTAAATAAGTTCTTCATTATTTAGTTTATTACAATATAATACAAAGCGACAACAGTTGGTGGCAACAATCTGAATTGTGAAATTGCGCTTATCGTGAAATTGGCGCTGGATTCTCTTCTTTGAGGAGCAAATATTTTGTACACTATTTTGCCGGATAAATTAAAAATAGTAAAAAAAAATGCAACAAGAAGACTTCAGATAACAATCTAAGATCTTTAAGAAAAATATCATGTGCATGGTACACAATTCCCTTGTAATAATTAAATAAGTTCTTCATTATTTAATTTCTTTAAATATAATACAAAGCGATAACATTTGGTGGCAACAATCTGAATTGTGAATAGCGCTTATCGTGAAATTGGCGCTGGATTCTCTTCTTTAAGGAGCAAATATTTTGTACACTATTTTGCCGGATAAATTCAATAATGTAATCTCTGTAATAAAAATAGTAAAAAAAATGCAACATGAAGACTTCAGATAACAATCTAAGATCTTTAAGAAAAATATCATGTGCATGGTACACAATTTCGTTGTAATAACTAAATAAGTTCTTCATTATTTAATTTCTTTAAATATAGTACAAAGCGATAACATTTGGTGGCAACAATCTGAATTGTGAAATAGCGCTTATCGTGAAATTGGCGCTGGATTCTCTTCTTTAAGGAGCAAATATTTTGTACACTATTTTGCCGGATAATTTCAATAATGTAATCTCTGTAATAAAAATAGTAAAAAAAAAATGCAACATGAAGACTTCAGATAACAATCTAAGATCTTTAAGAAAAATATCATGTGCATGGTACACTATTTCCTTGTAATAATTAAATAAGTTCTTCATTATTTAATTTCTTTAAATATAATACAAAGCGATAACATTTGGTGGCAACAATCTGAATTGTGAAATAGCGCTTATCGTGAAATTGGCGCTGGATTCTCTTCTTTAAGGAGCAAATATTTTGTACACTATTTTGCCGGATAAATTCAATAATGTAATCTCTGTAATAAAAATAGTAATAAAAAATGCAACATGAAGACTTCAGATAACAATCTAAGATCTTTAAGAAAAATATCATGTGCATGGTACACAATTTCGTTGTAATAATTAAATAAGTTCTTCATTATTTAATTTCTTTAAATATAATACAAAGCGATAACATTTGGTGGCAACAATCTGAATTGTGAAATAGCGCTTATCGTGAAATTGGCGCTGGATTCTCTTCTTTAAGGTGCATATATTTTGTACACTATTTTGCCAGATAATTTCAATAATGTAATCTCTGTAATAAAAATAGTAAAAAAAAATGCAACATGAAGACTTCAGATAACAATCTAAGATCTTTAAGAAAAATATCATGTGCATGGTACACAATTTCCTTGTAATAATTAAATAAGTTCTTCATTATTTAATTTCTTTAAATATAATACAAAGCGATAACATTTGGTGACAACAATCTGAATTGTGAATAGCGCTTATCGTGAAATTGGCGCTGGATTCTCTTCTTTAAGGAGCAAATATTTTGTACACTATTTTGCCAGATAAATTCAATAATGTAATCTCTGTAATAAAAATAGTAAAAAAAATGCAACATGAAGACTTCAGATAACAATCTAAGATCTTTAAGAAAAATATCATGTGCATGGTACACAATTTCGTTGTATTAATTAAATAAGTTCTTCATTATTTAATTTCTTTAAATATAATACAAAGCGATAACATTTGGTGGCAACTATCTGAATTGTGAAATAGCGCTTATCGTGAAATTAGCGCTGGATTCTCTTCTTTAAGGAGCAAATATTTTGTACACTATTTTGCCGGATAAATTAAAAATAGTAAAAAAAAAATGCAACATGAAGACTTCAGATAACAATCTAAGATCTTTAAGAAAAATATCATGTGCATGGTACACAATTTCCTTGTAATAATTAAATAAGTTCTTCATTATTTAATTTCTTTAAATATAATACAAAGCGATAACATTTGGTGACAACAATCTGAATTGTGAAATAGCGCTTATCGTGAAATTGGCGCTGGATTCTCTTCTTTAAGGAGCAAATATTTTGTACACTATTTTGCCGGATAAATTCAATAATGTAATCACTGTAATAAAAATAGTAAAAAAAAAATGCAACATGACGACTTCAGATAACAATCTAAGATCTTTAAGAAAAATATCATGTGTATGGTACACAATTTCCTTGTAATAATTAAATAAGTTCTTCATTATTTAGTTTATTACAATATAATACAAAGCGACAACAGTTGGTGGCAACAATCTGAATTGTGAAATTGCGCTTATCGTGAAATTGGCGCTGGATTCTCTTCTTTGAGGAGCAAATATTTTGTACACTATTTTGCCGGATAAATTAAAAATAGTAAAAAAAAATGCAACATGAAGACTTCAGATAACAATCTAAGATCTTTAAGAAAAATATCATGTGCATGGTACACAATTTCCTTGTAATAATTAAATAAGTTCTTCATTATTTAATTTCTTTAAATATAATACAAAGCGATAACATTTGGTGGCAACAATCTGAATTGTAAAATAGCGCTTATCATGAAATTGGCGCTGGATTCTCTTCTTTAAGGAGAAATATTTTGTACACTATTTTGCCGGATAAATTCAATAATGTAATCTCTGTAATAAAAATAGTAAAAAAAAATGCAACATGAAGGCATCGGATAACAATCTAAGATCTTTAAGAAAAATATCATGTGCATGGTACACAATTTCCTTGTAATAATTAAATAAGTTCTTCATTATTTAATTTCTTTAAATATAACACAAAGCGATAACATTTGGTGGCAACAATCTGAATTGTGAAATAGCGCTTATCGTGAAATTGGCGCTGGATTCTCTTCTTTAAGGAGCAAATATTTCGTACACTATTTTGCCTGATAAATTCAATAATGTAATCTCTGTAATAAAAATAGTAAAAAAAAAATGCAACATGAAGACTTCAGATAACAATCTAAGATCTTTAAGAAAAATATCATGTGCATGGTACACAATTTCATTGTAATAATTAAATAAGTTCTTCATTATTTAATTTCTTTAAATATAATACAAAGCGATAACATTTGGTGGCAACAATCTGAATTGTGAAATAGCGCTTATCGTGAAATTGGCGCTGGATTCTCTTCTTTAAGGAGCAAATATTTTGTACACTATTTTGCCGGATAATTTCAATAATGTAATCTCTGTAATAAAAATAGTAAAAAAAAATGCAACATGAAGACTTCAGATAACAATCTAAGATCTTTAAGAAAAATATCATGTGCATGGTACACAATTTCCTTGTAATAATTAAATAAGTTCTTCATTATTTAATTTCTTTAAATATAATACAAAGCGATAACATTTGGTGGCAACAATCTGAATTGTGAAATAGCGCTTATCGTGAAATTGGCGCTGGATTCTCTTCTTTAAGGAGCAAATATTTTGTACACTATTTTGCCGGATAAATTAAAAATAGTAAAAAAAACGCAACATGAAGACTTCTGATAACAATCTAAGATCTTTAAGAAAAATATCATGTGCATGGTACACAATTTCCTTGTAATAATTAAATCAGTTCTTCATTATTTAGTTTATTACAATATAATACAAAGCGACAACAGTTGGTGGCAACAATCTGAATTGTGAAATTGCGCTTATCGTGAAATTGGCGCTGGATACTCTTCTTTAAGGAGCAAATATTTTGTACACTATTTTGCCGGATAAATTCAATATTGTAATCTCTGTAATAAAAATAGTAAAAAAAATGCAACATGAAGACTTCAGATAACAATCTAAGATCTTTAAGAAAAATATCATGTGCATGGTACACAATTTCCTTGTAATAATTAAATAAGTTCTTCATTATTTAATTTCTTTAAATATAGTACAAAGCGATAACATTTGGTGGCAACAATCTGAATTGTGAAATAGCGCTTATCGTGAAATTGGCGCTGGATTCTCTTCTTTAAGGAGCAAATATTTTGTACACTATTTTGCCGGATAAATTCAATAATGTAATCTCTGTAATAAAAATAGTAAAAAAAAAATGCAACATGAAGACTTCAGATAACAATCTAAGATCTTTAAGAAAAATATCATGTGCATGGTACACAATTTCGTTGTAATAATTAAATAAGTTCTTCAATATTTAATTTCTTTAAATATAATACAAAGCGATAACATTTGGTGGCAACAATCTGAATTGTGAAATAGCGCTTATCGTGAAATTGGCGCTGGATTCTCTTCTTTAAGGAGCAAATATTTTGTACACTATTTTGCCGGATAATTTCAATAATGTAATCTCTGTAATAAAAATAGTAAAAAAAAATGCAACATGAAGACTTCAGATAACAATCTAAGATCTTTAAGAAAAATATCATGTGCATGGTACACAATTTCCTTGTAATAATTAAATAAGTTCTTCATTATTTAATTTCTTTAAATATAATACAAAGCGATAACATTTGGTGGCAACAATCTGAATTGTGAAATAGCGCTTATCGTGAAATTGGCGCTGGATTCTCTTCTTTAAGGAGCAAATATTTTGTACACTATTTTGCCGGATAAATTAAAAATAGTAAAAAAAATGCAACATGAAGACTTCTGATAACAATCTAAGATCTTTAAGAAAAATATCATGTGCATGGTACACAATTTCCTTGTAATAATTAAATAAGTTCTTCATTATTTAATTTCTTTAAATATAATACAAAGCGATAACATTTGGTGGCAACAATCTGAATTGTGAAATAGCGCTTATCATGAAATTGGCGCTGGATTCTCTTCTTTAAGGAGCAAATATTTTGTACACTATTTTGCCGGATAAATTCAATAATGTAAACTCTGTAATAAAAATAGTAAAAAAAAATGCAACATGAAGACTTCAGATAACAATCTAAGATCTTTAAAAAAAATATCATGTGCATGGTACACAATTTCCTTGTAATAATTAAATAAGTTGTTCATTATTTAATTTCTTTAAATATAATACAAAGCGATAACATTTGGTGGCAACAATCTGAATTGTGAAATAGCGCTTATCGTGAAATTGGCGCTGGATTCTCTTCTTTAAGGAGCAAATATTTTGTACACTATTTTGCCGGATAAATTCAATAATGTAATCTCTGTAATAAAAATTGTAAAAAAAAATGCAACATGACGACTTCAGATAACAATCTAAGATCTTTAAGAAAAATATCATGTGTATGGTACACAATTTCCTTGTAATAATTAAATAAGTTCTTCATTATTTAGTTTATTACAATATAATACAAAGCGACAACAGTTGGTGGCAACAATCTGAATTGTGAAATTGCGCTTATCGTGAAATTGGCGCTGGATTCTCTTCTTTGAGGAGCAAATATTTTGTACACTATTTTGCCGGATAAATTAAAAATAGTAAAAAAAAATGCAACATGAAGACTTCAGATAACAATCTAAGATCTTTAAGAAAAATATCATGTGCATGGTACACAATTTCCTTGTAATAATTAAATAAGTTCTTCATTATTTAATTTCTTTAAATATAATACAAAGCGATAACATTTGGTGGCAACAATCTGAATTGTAAAATAGCGCTTATCATGAAATTGGCGCTGGATTCTCTTCTTTAAGGAGAAATATTTTGTACACTATTTTGCCGGATAAATTCAATAATGTAATCTCTGTAATAAAAATAGTAAAAAAAAATGCAACATGAAGGCATCGGATAACAATCTAAGATCTTTAAGAAAAATATCATGTGCATGGTACACAATTTCCTTGTAATAATTAAATAAGTTCTTCATTATTTAATTTCTTTAAATATAACACAAAGCGATAACATTTGGTGGCAACAATCTGAATTGTGAAATAGCGCTTATCGTGAAATTGGCGCTGGATTCTCTTCTTTAAGGAGCAAATATTTCGTACACTATTTTGCCTGATAAATTCAATAATGTAATCTCTGTAATAAAAATAGTAAAAAAAAAATGCAACATGAAGACTTCAGATAACAATCTAAGATCTTTAAGAAAAATATCATGTGCATGGTACACAATTTCGTTGTAATAATTAAATAAGTTCTTCATTATTTAATTTCTTTAAATATAATACAAAGCGATAACATTTGGTGGCAACAATCTGAATTGTGAAATAGCGCTTATCGTGAAATTGGCGCTGGATTCTCTTCTTTAAGGAGCAAATATTTTGTACACTATTTTGCCGGATAATTTCAATAATGTAATCTCTGTAATAAAAATAGTAAAAAAAAATGCAACATGAAGACTTCAGATAACAATCTAAGATCTTTAAGAAAAATATCATGTGCATGGTACACAATTTCCTTGTAATAATTAAATAAGTTCTTCATTATTTAATTTCTTTAAATATAATACAAAGCGATAACATTTGGTGGCAACAATCTGAATTGTGAAATAGCGCTTATCGTGAAATTGGCGCTGGATTCTCTTCTTTAAGGAGCAAATATTTTGTACACTATTTTGCCGGATAAATTAAAAATAGTAAAAAAAACGCAACATGAAGACTTCTGATAACAATCTAAGATCTTTAAGAAAAATATCATGTGCATGGTACACAATTTCCTTGTAATAATTAAATCAGTTCTTCATTATTTAGTTTATTACAATGTAATACAAAGCGACAACAGTTGGTGGCAACAATCTGAATTGTGAAATTGCGCTTATCGTGAAATTGGCGCTGGATACTCTTCTTTAAGGAGCAAATATTTTGTACACTATTTTGCCGGATAAATTCAATAATGTAATCTCTGTAATAAAAATAGTAAAAAAAATGCAACATGAAGACTTCAGATAACAATCTAAGATCTTTAAGAAAAATATCATGTGCATGGTACACAATTTCCTTGTAATAATTAAATAAGTTCTTCATTATTTAATTTCTTTAAATATAGTACAAAGCGATAACATTTGGTGGCAACAATCTGAATTGTGAAATAGCGCTTATCGTGAAATTGGCGCTGGATTCTCTTCTTTAAGGAGCAAATATTTTGTACACTATTTTGCCGGATAAATTCAATAATGTAATCTCTGTAATAAAAATAGTAAAAAAAAAATGCAACATGAAGACTTCAGATAACAATCTAAGATCTTTAAGAAAAATATCATGTGCATGGTACACAATTTCGTTGTAATAATTAAATAAGTTCTTCATTATTTAATTTCTTTAAATATAATACAAAGCGATAACATTTGGTGGCAACAATCTGAATTGTGAAATAGCGCTTATCG
This sequence comes from Stegodyphus dumicola, assembly GCF_044657685.1. Classification (NCBI taxonomy): domain Eukaryota; kingdom Metazoa; phylum Arthropoda; class Arachnida; order Araneae; family Eresidae; genus Stegodyphus; species Stegodyphus dumicola. The sequence continues at coordinate 138,799,276 of NC_140769.1, forward strand.
TGAAATTGGCGCTGGATTCTCTTCTTTAAGGAGCAAATATTTTGTACACTATTTTGCCGGATAATTTCAATAATGTAATCTCTGTAATAAAAATAGTAAAAAAAAATGCAACATGAAGACTTCAGATAACAATCTGAGATCTTTAAGAAAAATATCATGTGCATGGTACACAATTTCCTTGTAATAATTAAATAAGTTCTTCATTATTTAATTTCTTTAAATATAATACAAAGCGATAACATTTGGTGGCAACAATCTGAATTGTGAAATAGCGCTTATCGTGAAATTGGCGCTGGATTCTCTTCTTTAAGGAGCAAATATTTTGTACACTATTTTGCCGGATAAATAAAAAATAGTAAAAAAAATGCAACATGAAGACTTCTGATAACAATCTAAGATCTTTAAGAAAAATATCATGTGCATGGTACACAATTTCCTTGTAATAATTAAATAAGTTCTTCATTATTTAATTTCTTTAAATATAATACAAAGCGATAACATTTGGTGGCAACAATCTGAATTGTGAAATAGCGCTTATCATGAAATTGGCGCTGGATTCTCTTCTTTAAGAACAAATATTTTGTACACTATTTTGCCGGATAAATTCAATAATGTAAACTCTGTAATAAAAATAGTAAAAAAAAATGCAACATGAAGACTTCAGATAACAATCTAAGATCTTTAAAAAAAATATCATGTGCATGGTACACAATTTCCTTGTAATAATTAAATAAGTTGTTCATTATTTAATTTCTTTAAATATAATACAAAGCGATAACATTTGGTGGCAACAATCTGAATTGTGAAATAGCGCTTATCGTGAAATTGGCGCTGGATTCTCTTCTTTAAGGAGCAAATATTTTGTACACTATTTTGCCGGATAAATTCAATAATGTAATCTCTGTAATAAAAATTGTAAAAAAAAATGCAACATGAAGACTTCAGATAACAATCTAAGATCTTTAAGAAAAATATCATGTGCATGGTACAAAATTTCGTTGTAATAATTAAATAAGTTCTTCATTATTTAATTTCTTTAAATATAATACAAAGCGATAACATTTGGTGGCAACAATCTGAATTGTGAATAGCGCTTATCGTGAAATTGGCGCTGGATTCTCTTCTTTAAGGAGCAAATATTTTGTACACTATTTTGCCGGATAAATTCAATAATGTAATCTCTGTAATAAAAATAGTAAAAAAAATGCAACATGAAGACTTCAGATAACAATCTAAGATCTTTAAGAAAAATATCATGTGCATGGTACACAATTTCGTTGTAATAACTAAATAAGTTCTTCATTATTTAATTTCTTTAAATATAGTACAAAGCGATAACATTTGGTGGCAACAATCTGAATTGTGAAATAGCGCTTATCGTGAAATTGGCGCTGGATTCTCTTCTTTAAGGAGCAAATATTTTGTACACTATTTTGCCGGATAATTTCAATAATGTAATCTCTGTAATAAAAATAGTAAAAAAAAAATGCAACATGAAGACTTCAGATAACAATCTAAGATCTTTAAGAAAAATATCATGTGCATGGTACACTATTTCCTTGTAATAATTAAATAAGTTCTTCATTATTTAATTTCTTTAAATATAATACAAAGCGATAACATTTGGTGGCAACAATCTGAATTGTGAAATAGCGCTTATCGTGAAATTGGCGCTGGATTCTCTTCTTTAAGGAGCAAATATTTTGTACACTATTTTGCCGGATAAATTCAATAATGTAATCTCTGTAATAAAAATAGTAATAAAAAATGCAACATGAAGACTTCAGATAACAATCTAAGATCTTTAAGAAAAATATCATGTGCATGGTACACAATTTCGTTGTAATAATTAAATAAGTTCTTCATTATTTAATTTCTTTAAATATAATACAAAGCGATAACATTTGGTGGCAACAATCTGAATTGTGAAATAGCGCTTATCGTGAAATTGGCGCTGGATTCTCTTCTTTAAGGTGCATATATTTTGTACACTATTTTGCCAGATAATTTCAATAATGTAATCTCTGTAATAAAAATAGTAAAAAAAAATGCAACATGAAGACTTCAGATAACAATCTAAGATCTTTAAGAAAAATATCATGTGCATGGTACACAATTTCCTTGTAATAATTAAATAAGTTCTTCATTATTTAATTTCTTTAAATATAATACAAAGCGATAACATTTGGTGACAACAATCTGAATTGTGAATAGCGCTTATCGTGAAATTGGCGCTGGATTCTCTTCTTTAAGGAGCAAATATTTTGTACACTATTTTGCCAGATAAATTCAATAATGTAATCTCTGTAATAAAAATAGTAAAAAAAATGCAACATGAAGACTTCAGATAACAATCTAAGATCTTTAAGAAAAATATCATGTGCATGGTACACAATTTCGTTGTATTAATTAAATAAGTTCTTCATTATTTAATTTCTTTAAATATAATACAAAGCGATAACATTTGGTGGCAACTATCTGAATTGTGAAATAGCGCTTATCGTGAAATTAGCGCTGGATTCTCTTCTTTAAGGAGCAAATATTTTGTACACTATTTTGCCGGATAAATTAAAAATAGTAAAAAAAAAATGCAACATGAAGACTTCAGATAACAATCTAAGATCTTTAAGAAAAATATCATGTGCATGGTACACAATTTCCTTGTAATAATTAAATAAGTTCTTCATTATTTAATTTCTTTAAATATAATACAAAGCGATAACATTTGGTGACAACAATCTGAATTGTGAAATAGCGCTTATCGTGAAATTGGCGCTGGATTCTCTTCTTTAAGGAGCAAATATTTTGTACACTATTTTGCCGGATAAATTCAATAATGTAATCACTGTAATAAAAATAGTAAAAAAAAAATGCAACATGACGACTTCAGATAACAATCTAAGATCTTTAAGAAAAATATCATGTGTATGGTACACAATTTCCTTGTAATAATTAAATAAGTTCTTCATTATTTAGTTTATTACAATATAATACAAAGCGACAACAGTTGGTGGCAACAATCTGAATTGTGAAATTGCGCTTATCGTGAAATTGGCGCTGGATTCTCTTCTTTGAGGAGCAAATATTTTGTACACTATTTTGCCGGATAAATTAAAAATAGTAAAAAAAAATGCAACATGAAGACTTCAGATAACAATCTAAGATCTTTAAGAAAAATATCATGTGCATGGTACACAATTTCCTTGTAATAATTAAATAAGTTCTTCATTATTTAATTTCTTTAAATATAATACAAAGCGATAACATTTGGTGGCAACAATCTGAATTGTAAAATAGCGCTTATCATGAAATTGGCGCTGGATTCTCTTCTTTAAGGAGAAATATTTTGTACACTATTTTGCCGGATAAATTCAATAATGTAATCTCTGTAATAAAAATAGTAAAAAAAAATGCAACATGAAGGCATCGGATAACAATCTAAGATCTTTAAGAAAAATATCATGTGCATGGTACACAATTTCCTTGTAATAATTAAATAAGTTCTTCATTATTTAATTTCTTTAAATATAACACAAAGCGATAACATTTGGTGGCAACAATCTGAATTGTGAAATAGCGCTTATCGTGAAATTGGCGCTGGATTCTCTTCTTTAAGGAGCAAATATTTCGTACACTATTTTGCCTGATAAATTCAATAATGTAATCTCTGTAATAAAAATAGTAAAAAAAAAATGCAACATGAAGACTTCAGATAACAATCTAAGATCTTTAAGAAAAATATCATGTGCATGGTACACAATTTCATTGTAATAATTAAATAAGTTCTTCATTATTTAATTTCTTTAAATATAATACAAAGCGATAACATTTGGTGGCAACAATCTGAATTGTGAAATAGCGCTTATCGTGAAATTGGCGCTGGATTCTCTTCTTTAAGGAGCAAATATTTTGTACACTATTTTGCCGGATAATTTCAATAATGTAATCTCTGTAATAAAAATAGTAAAAAAAAATGCAACATGAAGACTTCAGATAACAATCTAAGATCTTTAAGAAAAATATCATGTGCATGGTACACAATTTCCTTGTAATAATTAAATAAGTTCTTCATTATTTAATTTCTTTAAATATAATACAAAGCGATAACATTTGGTGGCAACAATCTGAATTGTGAAATAGCGCTTATCGTGAAATTGGCGCTGGATTCTCTTCTTTAAGGAGCAAATATTTTGTACACTATTTTGCCGGATAAATTAAAAATAGTAAAAAAAACGCAACATGAAGACTTCTGATAACAATCTAAGATCTTTAAGAAAAATATCATGTGCATGGTACACAATTTCCTTGTAATAATTAAATCAGTTCTTCATTATTTAGTTTATTACAATATAATACAAAGCGACAACAGTTGGTGGCAACAATCTGAATTGTGAAATTGCGCTTATCGTGAAATTGGCGCTGGATACTCTTCTTTAAGGAGCAAATATTTTGTACACTATTTTGCCGGATAAATTCAATATTGTAATCTCTGTAATAAAAATAGTAAAAAAAATGCAACATGAAGACTTCAGATAACAATCTAAGATCTTTAAGAAAAATATCATGTGCATGGTACACAATTTCCTTGTAATAATTAAATAAGTTCTTCATTATTTAATTTCTTTAAATATAGTACAAAGCGATAACATTTGGTGGCAACAATCTGAATTGTGAAATAGCGCTTATCGTGAAATTGGCGCTGGATTCTCTTCTTTAAGGAGCAAATATTTTGTACACTATTTTGCCGGATAAATTCAATAATGTAATCTCTGTAATAAAAATAGTAAAAAAAAAATGCAACATGAAGACTTCAGATAACAATCTAAGATCTTTAAGAAAAATATCATGTGCATGGTACACAATTTCGTTGTAATAATTAAATAAGTTCTTCAATATTTAATTTCTTTAAATATAATACAAAGCGATAACATTTGGTGGCAACAATCTGAATTGTGAAATAGCGCTTATCGTGAAATTGGCGCTGGATTCTCTTCTTTAAGGAGCAAATATTTTGTACACTATTTTGCCGGATAATTTCAATAATGTAATCTCTGTAATAAAAATAGTAAAAAAAAATGCAACATGAAGACTTCAGATAACAATCTAAGATCTTTAAGAAAAATATCATGTGCATGGTACACAATTTCCTTGTAATAATTAAATAAGTTCTTCATTATTTAATTTCTTTAAATATAATACAAAGCGATAACATTTGGTGGCAACAATCTGAATTGTGAAATAGCGCTTATCGTGAAATTGGCGCTGGATTCTCTTCTTTAAGGAGCAAATATTTTGTACACTATTTTGCCGGATAAATTAAAAATAGTAAAAAAAATGCAACATGAAGACTTCTGATAACAATCTAAGATCTTTAAGAAAAATATCATGTGCATGGTACACAATTTCCTTGTAATAATTAAATAAGTTCTTCATTATTTAATTTCTTTAAATATAATACAAAGCGATAACATTTGGTGGCAACAATCTGAATTGTGAAATAGCGCTTATCATGAAATTGGCGCTGGATTCTCTTCTTTAAGGAGCAAATATTTTGTACACTATTTTGCCGGATAAATTCAATAATGTAAACTCTGTAATAAAAATAGTAAAAAAAAATGCAACATGAAGACTTCAGATAACAATCTAAGATCTTTAAAAAAAATATCATGTGCATGGTACACAATTTCCTTGTAATAATTAAATAAGTTGTTCATTATTTAATTTCTTTAAATATAATACAAAGCGATAACATTTGGTGGCAACAATCTGAATTGTGAAATAGCGCTTATCGTGAAATTGGCGCTGGATTCTCTTCTTTAAGGAGCAAATATTTTGTACACTATTTTGCCGGATAAATTCAATAATGTAATCTCTGTAATAAAAATTGTAAAAAAAAATGCAACATGACGACTTCAGATAACAATCTAAGATCTTTAAGAAAAATATCATGTGTATGGTACACAATTTCCTTGTAATAATTAAATAAGTTCTTCATTATTTAGTTTATTACAATATAATACAAAGCGACAACAGTTGGTGGCAACAATCTGAATTGTGAAATTGCGCTTATCGTGAAATTGGCGCTGGATTCTCTTCTTTGAGGAGCAAATATTTTGTACACTATTTTGCCGGATAAATTAAAAATAGTAAAAAAAAATGCAACATGAAGACTTCAGATAACAATCTAAGATCTTTAAGAAAAATATCATGTGCATGGTACACAATTTCCTTGTAATAATTAAATAAGTTCTTCATTATTTAATTTCTTTAAATATAATACAAAGCGATAACATTTGGTGGCAACAATCTGAATTGTAAAATAGCGCTTATCATGAAATTGGCGCTGGATTCTCTTCTTTAAGGAGAAATATTTTGTACACTATTTTGCCGGATAAATTCAATAATGTAATCTCTGTAATAAAAATAGTAAAAAAAAATGCAACATGAAGGCATCGGATAACAATCTAAGATCTTTAAGAAAAATATCATGTGCATGGTACACAATTTCCTTGTAATAATTAAATAAGTTCTTCATTATTTAATTTCTTTAAATATAACACAATGCGATAACATTTGGTGGCAACAATCTGAATTGTGAAATAGCGCTTATCGTGAAATTGGCGCTGGATTCTCTTCTTTAAGGAGCAAATATTTCGTACACTATTTTGCCTGATAAATTCAATAATGTAATCTCTGTAATAAAAATAGTAAAAAAAAAATGCAACATGAAGACTTCAGATAACAATCTAAGATCTTTAAGAAAAATATCATGTGCATGGTACACAATTTCGTTGTAATAATTAAATAAGTTCTTCATTATTTAATTTCTTTAAATATAATACAAAGCGATAACATTTGGTGGCAACAATCTGAATTGTGAAATAGCGCTTATCGTGAAATTGGCGCTGGATTCTCTTCTTTAAGGAGCAAATATTTTGTACACTATTTTGCCGGATAATTTCAATAATGTAATCTCTGTAATAAAAATAGTAAAAAAAAATGCAACATGAAGACTTCAGATAACAATCTAAGATCTTTAAGAAAAATATCATGTGCATGGTACACAATTTCCTTGTAATAATTAAATAAGTTCTTCATTATTTAATTTCTTTAAATATAATACAAAGCGATAACATTTGGTGGCAACAATCTGAATTGTGAAATAGCGCTTATCGTGAAATTGGCGCTGGATTCTCTTCTTTAAGGAGCAAATATTTTGTACACTATTTTGCCGGATAAATTAAAAATAGTAAAAAAAACGCAACATGAAGACTTCTGATAACAATCTAAGATCTTTAAGAAAAATATCATGTGCATGGTACACAATTTCCTTGTAATAATTAAATCAGTTCTTCATTATTTAGTTTATTACAATGTAATACAAAGCGACAACAGTTGGTGGCAACAATCTGAATTGTGAAATTGCGCTTATCGTGAAATTGCGCTGGATACTCTTCTTTAAGGAGCAAATATTTTGTACACTATTTTGCCGGATAAATTCAATAATGTAATCTCTGTAATAAAAATAGTAAAAAAAATGCAACATGAAGACTTCAGATAACAATCTAAGATCTTTAAGAAAAATATCATGTGCATGGTACACAATTTCCTTGTAATAATTAAATAAGTTCTTCATTATTTAATTTCTTTAAATATAGTACAAAGCGATAACATTTGGTGGCAACAATCTGAATTGTGAAATAGCGCTTATCGTGAAATTGGCGCTGGATTCTCTTCTTTAAGGAGCAAATATTTTGTACACTATTTTGCCGGATAAATTCAATAATGTAATCTCTGTAATAAAAATAGTAAAAAAAAAATGCAACATGAAGACTTCAGATAACAATCTAAGATCTTTAAGAAAAATATCATGTGCATGGTACACAATTTCGTTGTAATAATTAAATAAGTTCTTCATTATTTAATTTCTTTAAATATAATACAAAGCGATAACATTTGGTGGCAACAATCTGAATTGTGAAATAGCGCTTATCGTGAAATTGGCGCTGGATTCTCTTCTTTAAGGAGCAAATATTTTGTACACTATTTTGCCGGATAATTTCAATAATGTAATCTTGTAATAAAAATAGTAAAAAAAAATGCAACATGAAGACTTCAGATAACAATCTGAGATCTTTAAGAAAAATATCATGTGCATGGTACACAATTTCCTTGTAATAATTAAATAAGTTCTTCATTATTTAATTTCTTTAAATATAATACAAAGCGATAACATTTGGTGGCAACAATCTGAATTGTGAAATAGCGCTTATCGTGAAATTGGCGCTGGATTCTCTTCTTTAAGGAGCAAATATTTTGTACACTATTTTGCCGGATAAATAAAAAATAGTAAAAAAATGCAACATGAAGACTTCTGATAACAATCTAAGATCTTTAAGAAAAATATCATGTGCATGGTACACAATTTCCTTGTAATAATTAAATAAGTTCTTCATTATTTAATTTCTTTAATATAATACAAAGCGATAACATTTGGTGGCAACAATCTGAATTGTGAAATAGCGCTTATCATGAAATTGGCGCTGGATTCTCTTCTTTAAGAACAAATATTTTGTACACTATTTTGCCGGATAAATTCAATAATGTAAACTCTGTAATAAAAATAGTAAAAAAAAATGCAACATGAAGACTTCAGATAACAATCTAAGATCTTTAAAAAAAATATCATGTGCATGGTACACAATTTCCTTGTAATAATTAAATAAGTTGTTCATTATTTAATTTCTTTAAATATAATACAAAGCGATAACATTTGGTGCAACAATCTGAATTGTGAAATAGCGCTTATCGTGAAATTGGCGCTGGATTCTCTTCTTTAAGGAGCAAATATTTTGTACACTATTTTGCCGGATAAATTCAATAATGTAATCTCTGTAATAAAAATTGTAAAAAAAAATGCAACATGAAGACTTCAGATAACAATCTAAGATCTTTAAGAAAAATATCATGTGCATGGTACAAAATTTCGTTGTAATAATTAAATAAGTTCTTCATTATTTAATTTCTTTAAATATAATACAAAGCGATAACATTTGGTGGCAACAATCTGAATTGTGAAATAGCGCTTATCGTGAAATTGGCGCTGGATTCTCTTCTTTAAGGAGCAAATATTTTGTACACTATTTTGCCGGATAATTTCAATAATGTAATCTCTGTAATAAAAATAGTAAAAAAAAAATGCAACATGAAGACTTCAGATAACAATCTAAGATCTTTAAGAAAAATATCATGTGCATGGTACACAATTTCCTTGTAATAATTAAATAAGTTGTTCATTATTTAATTTCTTTAAATATAATACAAAGCGATAACATTTGGTGGCAACAATCTGAATTGTGAAATAGCGCTTATCGTGAAATTGGCGCTGGATTCTCTTCTTTAAGGAGCAAATATTTTGTACACTATTTTGCCGGATAAATTCAATAATGTAAACTCTGTAATAAAAATAGTAAAAAAAAATGCAACATGAAGACTTCAGATAACAATCTAAGATCTTTAAAAAAAATATCATGTGCATGGTACACAATTTCCTTGTAATAATTAAATAAGTTGTTCATTATTTAATTTCTTTAAATATAATACAAAGCGATAACATTTGGTGGCAACAATCTGAATTGTGAAATAGCGCTTATCGTGAAATTGGCGCTGGATTCTCTTCTTTAAGGAGCAAATATTTTGTACACTATTTTGCCGGATAAATTCAATAATGTAATCTCTGTAATAAAAATAGTAAAAAAAAATGCAACATGAAGACTTCAGATAACAATCTAAGATCTTTAAGAAAAATATCATGTGCATGGTACACAATTTCGTTGTAATAATTAAATAAGTTCTTCATTATTTAATTTCTTTAAATATAATACAAAGCGATAACATTTGGTGGCAACAATCTGAATTGTGAAATAGCGCTTATCGTGAAATTGACGCTGGATTCTCTTCTTTAAGGAGCAAATATTTTGTACACTATTTTGCCGGATAAATTCAATAATGTAATCTCTGTAATAAAAATAGTAAAAAAAAATGCAACATGGAGACTTCAGATAACAATCTAAGATCTTTAAGAAAAATATCATGTGCATGGTACACAATTTCCTTGTAATAATTAAATAAGTTCTTCATTATTTAATTTCTTTAAATATAATACAAAGCGATAACATTTGGTGACAACAATCTGAATTGTGAAATAGCGCTTATCGTGAAATTGGCGCTGGATTCTCTTCTTTAAAGAGCAAATATTTTGTACACTATTTTGCCGGATAAATTCAATAATGTAATCTCTGTAATAAAAATAGTAAAAAAAAATGCAACATGAAGACTTCAGATAACAATCTAAGATCTTTAAGAAAAATATCATGTGCATGGTACACAATTTCCTTGTAATAATTAAATAAGTTCTTCATTATTTAATTTCTTTAAATATAATACAAAGCGATAACATTTGGTGGCAACCATCTGAATTGTAAAATAGCGCTTATCATGAAATTGGCGGTGGATTCTCTTCTTTAAGGAGAAATATTTTGTACACTATTTTACCGGATAAATTCAATAATGTAATCTCTGTAATAAAAATAGTAAAAAAAAAAATGCAACATGAAGGCATCGGATAACAATCTAAGATCTTTAAGAAAAATATCATGTGCATGGTACACAATTTCCTTGTAATAATTAAATAAGTTCTTCATTATTTAATTTCTTTAAATATAACACAAAGCGATAACATTTGGTGGCAACAATCTGAATTGTGAAATAGCGCTTATCGTGAAATTGGCGCTGGATTAAAGGAGGAGCAAATATTTCGTACACTATTTTGCCTGATAAATTCAATAATGTAATCTCTGTAATAAAAATAGTAAAAAAAAAATGCAACATAAAGACTTCAGATAACAATCTAAGATCTTTAAGAAAAATATCATGTGCATGGTACACAATTTCGTTGTAATAATTAAATAAGTTCTTCATTATTTAATTTCTTTAAATATAATACAAAGCGATAACATTTGGTGGCAACAATCTGAATTGTGAAATAGCGCTTATCGTGAAATTGGCGCTGGATTCTCTTCTTTAAGGAGCAAATACTTTGTACACTATTTTGCCGGATAAATTCAATAATGTAATCTCTGTAATAAAAATAGTAAAAAAAATGCAACATGAAGACTTCAGATAACAATCTAAGATCTTTAAGAAAAATATCATGTGCATGGTACACAATTTCCTTGTAATAATTAAATAAGTTCTTCATTATTTAATTTCTTTAAATATAGTACAAAGCGATAACATTTGGTGGCAACAATCTGAATTGTAAAATAGCGCTTATCGTGAAATTGGCGCTGGATTCTCTTCTTTAAGGAGCAAATATTTTGTACACTATTTTGCCGGATAATTTCAATAATGTAATCTCTGTAATAAAAATAGTAAAAAAAAATGCAACATGAAGACTTCAGATAACAATCTAAGATCTTTAAGAAAAATATCATGTGCATGGTACACAATTTCCTTGTAATAATTAAATAAGTTCTTCATTATTTAATTTCTTTAAATATAATACAAAGCGATAACATTTGGTGGCAACAATCTGAATTGTGAAATAGCGCTTATCGTGAAATTGGCGCTGGATTCTCTTCTTTAAGGAGCAAATATTTTGTACACTATTTTGCCGGATAAATTAAAAATAGTAAAAAAAATGCAACATGAAGACTTCTGATAACAATCTAAGATCTTTAAGAAAAATATCATGTGCATGGTACACAATTTCCTTGTAATAATTAAATAAGTTCTTCATTATTTAATTTCTTTAAATATAATACAAAGCGATAACATTTGGTGGCAACAATCTGAATTGTGAAATAGCGCTTATCATGAAATTGGCGCTGGATTCTCTTCTTTAAGGAGCAAATATTTTGTACACTATTTTGCCGGATAAATTCAATAATGTAAACTCTGTAATAAAAATAGTAAAAAAAAATGCAACATGAAGACTTCAGATAACAATCTAAGATCTTTAAGAAAAATATCATGTGCATGGTACACAATTTCCTTGTAATAATTAAATAAGTTCTTCATTATTTAATTTCTTTAAATATAATACAAAGCGATAACATTTGGTGGCAACAATCTGAATTGTGAAATAGCTTTTATCGTGAAATTGGCGCTGGATTCTCTTCTTTAAGGAGCAAATATTTTGTACACTATTTTGCCGGATAAATTAAAAATAGTAAAAAAAACGCAACATGAAGACTTCTGATAACAATCTAAGATCTTTAAGAAAAATGTCATGTGCATGGTACACAATTTCCTTGTAATAATTAAATCAGTTCTTCATTATTTAGTTTATTACAATATAATACAAAGCGACAACATTTGGTGGCAACAATCTGAATTGTGAAATTGCGCTTATCGTGAAATTGGCGCTGGATTCTCTTCTTTAAGGAGCAAATACTTTGTACACTATTTTGCCGGATAAATTCAATAATGTAATCTCTGTAATAAAAATAGTAAAAAAAATGCAACATGAAGACTTCAGATAACAATCTAAGATCTTTAAGAAAAATATCATGTGCATGGTACACAATTTCCTTGTAATAATTAAATAAGTTCTTCATTATTTAATTTCTTTAAATATAGTACAAAGCGATAACATTTGGTGGCAACAATCTGAATTGTGAAATAGCGCTTATCGTGAAATTGGCGCTGGATTCTCTTCTTTAAGGAGCAAATATTTTGTACACTATTTTGCCGGATAATTTCAATAATGTAATCTCTGTAATAAAAATAGTAAAAAAAAATGCAACATGAAGACTTCAGATAACAATCTAAGATCTTTAAGAAAAATATCATGTGCATGGTACACAATTTCCTTGTAATAATTAAATAAGTTCTTCATTATTTAATTTCTTTAAATATAATACAAAGCGATAACATTTGGTGGCAACAATCTGAATTGTGAAATAGCGCTTATCGTGAAATTGGCGCTGGATTCTCTTCTTTAAGGAGCAAATATTTTGTACACTATTTTGCCGGATAAATTAAAAATAGTAAAAAAAATGCAACATGAAGACTTCTGATAACAATCTAAGATCTTTAAGAAAAATATCATGTGCATGGTACACAATTTCCTTGTAATAATTAAATAAGTTCTTCATTATTTAATTTCTTTAAATATAATACAAAGCGATAACATTTGGTGGCAACAATCTGAATTGTGAAATAGCGCTTATCATGAAATTGGCGCTGGATTCTCTTCTTTAAGGAGCAAATATTTTGTACACTATTTTGCCGGATAAATTCAATAATGTAAACTCTGTAATAAAAATAGTAAAAAAAAATGCAACATGAAGACTTCAGATAACAATCTAAGATCTTTAAAAAAAATATCATGTGCATGGTACACAATTTCCTTGTAATAATTAAATAAGTTGTTCATTATTTAATTTCTTTAAATATAATACAAAGCGATAACATTTGGTGGCAACAATCTGAATTGTGAAATAGCGCTTATCGTGAAATTGGCGCTGGATTCTCTTCTTTAAGGAGCAAATATTTTGTACACTATTTTGCCGGATAAATTCAATAATGTAATCTCTGTAATAAAAATAGTAAAAAAAATGCAACATGAAGACTTCAGATAACAATCTAAGATCTTTAAGAAAAATATCATGTGCATGGTACACAATTTCCTTGTAATAATTAAATAAGTTCTTCATTATTTAATTTCTTTAAATATAGTACAAAGCGATAACATTTGGTGGCAACAATCTGAATTGTGAAATAGCGCTTATCGTGAAATTGGCGCTGGATTCTCTTCTTTAAGGAGCAAATATTTTGTACACTATTTTGCCGGATAAATTAAAAATAGTAAAAAAAATGCAACATGAAGACTTCTGATAACAATCTAAGATCTTTAAGAAAAATATCATGTGCATGGTACACAATTTCCTTGTAATAATTAAATAAGTTCTTCATTATTTAATTTCTTTAAATATAATACAAAGCGATAACATTTGGTGGCAACAATCTGAATTGTGAAATAGCGCTTATCATGAAATTGGCGCTGGATTCTCTTCTTTAAGGAGCAAATATTTTGTACACTATTTTGCCGGATAAATTCAATAATGTAAACTCTGTAATAAAAATAGTAAAAAAAAATGCAACATGAAGACTTCAGATAACAATCTAAGATCTTTAAAAAAAATATCATGTGCATGGTACACAATTTCCTTGTAATAATTAAATAAGTTGTTCATTATTTAATTTCTTTAAATATAATACAAAGCGATAACATTTGGTGGCAACAATCTGAATTGTGAAATAGCGCTTATCGTGAAATTGGCGCTGGATTCTCTTCTTTAAGGAGCAAATATTTTGTACACTATTTTGCCGGATAATTTCAATAATGTAATCTCTGTAAGAAAAATAGTAAAAAAAAAATGCAACATGAAGACTTCAGATAACAATCTAAGATCTTTAAGAAAAATATCATGTGCATGGTACACTATTTCCTTGTAATAATTAAATAAGTTCTTCATTATTTAATTTCTTTAAATATAATACAAAGCGATAACATTTGGTGGCAACAATCTGAATTGTGAAATAGCGCTTATCGTGAAATTGGCGCTGGATTCTCTTCTTTAAGGAGCAAATATTTTGTACACTATTTTGCCGGATAAATTCAATAATGTAATCTCTGTAATAAAAATAGTAAAAAAAAATGCAACATGAAGACTTCAGATAACAATCTAAGATCTTTAAGAAAAATATCATGTGCATGGTACACAATTTCGTTGTAATAATTAAATAAGTTCTTCATTATTTAATTTCTTTAAATATAATACAAAGCGATAACATTTGGTGGCAACAATCTGAATTGTGAAATAGCGCTTATCGTGAAATTGGCGCTGGATTCTCTTCTTTAAGGAGCAAATATTTTGTACACTATTTTGCCGGATAATTTCAATAATGTAATCTCTGTAATAAAATTAGTAAAAAAAAATGCAACATGAAGACTTCAGATAACAATCTAAGATCTTTAAGAAAAATATCATGTGCATGGTACACAATTTCCTTGTAATAATTAAATAAGTTCTTCATTATTTAATTTCTTTAAATATAATACAAAGCGATAACATTTGGTGGCAACAATCTGAATTGTGAAATAGCGCTTATCATGAAATTGGCGCTGGATTCTCTTCTTTAAGGAGCAAATATTTTGTACACTATTTTGCCGGATAAATTCAATAATGTAAACTCTGTAATAAAAATAGTAAAAAAAAATGCAACATGAAGACTTCAGATAACAATCTAAGATCTTTAAAAAAAATATCATGTGCATGGTACACAATTTCCTTGTAATAATTAAATAAGTTGTTCATTATTTAATTTCTTTAAATATAATACAAAGCGATAACATTTGGTGGCAACAATCTGAATTGTGAAATAGCGCTTATCGTGAAATTGGCGCTGGATTCTCTTCTTTAAGGAGCAAATATTTTGTACACTATTTTGCCGGATAAATTCAATAATGTAATCTCTGTAATAAAAATAGTAAAAAAAATGCAACATGAAGACTTCAGATAACAATCTAAGATCTTTAAGAAAAATATCATGTGCATGGTACACAATTTCCTTGTAATAATTAAATAAGTTCTTCATTATTTAATTTCTTTAAATATAGTACAAAGCGATAACATTTGGTGGCAACAATCTGAATTGTGAAATAGCGCTTATCGTGAAATTGGCGCTGGATTCTCTTCTTTAAGGAGCAAATATTTTGTACACTATTTTGCCGGATAAATTAAAAATAGTAAAAAAAATGCAACATGAAGACTTCTGATAACAATCTAAGATCTTTAAGAAAAATATCATGTGCATGGTACACAATTTCCTTGTAATAATTAAATAAGTTCTTCATTATTTAATTTCTTTAAATATAATACAAAGCGATAACATTTGGTGGCAACAATCTGAATTGTGAAATAGCGCTTATCATGAAATTGGCGCTGGATTCTCTTCTTTAAGGAGCAAATATTTTGTACACTATTTTGCCGGATAAATTCAATAATGTAAACTCTGTAATAAAAATAGTAAAAAAAAATGCAACATGAAGACTTCAGATAACAATCTAAGATCTTTAAAAAAAATATCATGTGCATGGTACACAATTTCCTTGTAATAATTAAATAAGTTGTTCATTATTTAATTTCTTTAAATATAATACAAAGCGATAACATTTGGTGGCAACAATCTGAATTGTGAAATAGCGCTTATCGTGAAATTGGCGCTGGATTCTCTTCTTTAAGGAGCAAATATTTTGTACACTATTTTGCCGGATAATTTCAATAATGTAATCTCTGTAAGAAAAATAGTAAAAAAAAAATGCAACATGAAGACTTCAGATAACAATCTAAGATCTTTAAGAAAAATATCATGTGCATGGTACACTATTTCCTTGTAATAATTAAATAAGTTCTTCATTATTTAATTTCTTTAAATATAATACAAAGCGATAACATTTGGTGGCAACAATCTGAATTGTGAAATAGCGCTTATCGTGAAATTGGCGCTGGATTCTCTTCTTTAAGGAGCAAATATTTTGTACACTATTTTGCCGGATAAATTCAATAATGTAATCTCTGTAATAAAAATAGTAAAAAAAAATGCAACATGAAGACTTCAGATAACAATCTAAGATCTTTAAGAAAAATATCATGTGCATGGTACACAATTTCGTTGTAATAATTAAATAAGTTCTTCATTATTTAATTTCTTTAAATATAATACAAAGCGATAACATTTGGTGGCAACAATCTGAATTGTGAAATAGCGCTTATCGTGAAATTGGCGCTGGATTCTCTTCTTTAAGGAGCAAATATTTTGTACACTATTTTGCCGGATAATTTCAATAATGTAATCTCTGTAATAAAAATAGTAAAAAAAAATGCAACATGAAGACTTCAGATAACAATCTAAGATCTTTAAGAAAAATATCATGTGCATGGTACACAATTTCCTTGTAATAATTAAATAAGTTCTTCATTATTTAATTTCTTTAAATATAATACAAAGCGATAACATTTGGTGACAACAATCTGAATTGTGAAATAGCGCTTATCGTGAAATTGGCGCTGGATTCTCTTCTTTAAGGAGCAAATATTTTGTACACTATTTTGCCGGATAAATTCAATAATGTAATCTCTGTAATAAAAATAGTAAAAAAAAATGCAACATGAAGACTTCAGATAACAATCTAAGATCTTTAAGAAAAATATCATGTGCATGGTACACAATTTCCTTGTAATAATTAAATCAGTTCTTCATTATTTAATTTCTTTAAATATAATACAAAGCGATAACATTTGGTGACAACAATCTGAATTGTGAAATAGCGCTTATCGTGAAATTGGCGCTGGATTCTCTTCTTTAAGGAGCAAATATTTTGTACACTATTTTGCCGGATAAATTCAATAATGTAATCTCTGTAATAAAAATAGTAAAAAAAATGCAACATGAAGACTTCAGATAACAATCTAAGATCTTTAAGAAAAATATCATGTGCATGGTACACAATTTCCTTGTAATAATTAAATAAGTTCTTCATTATTTAATTTCTTTAAATATAATACAAAGCGATAACATTTGGTGGCAACAATCTGAATTGTGAAATAGCGCTTATCGTGAAATTGGCGCTGGATTCTCTTCTTTAAGGAGCAAATATTTTGTACACTATTTTGCCGGATAAATTAAAAATAGTAAAAAAAAATGCAACATGAAGACTTCAGATAACAATCTAAGATCTTTAAGAAAAATATCATGTGCATGGTACACAATTTCGTTGTAATAATTAAATAAGTTCTTCATTATTTAATTTCTTTAAATATAATACAAAGCGATAACATTTGGTGGCAACAATCTGAATTGTGAAATAGCGCTTATCGTGAAATTGGCGCTGGATTCTCTTCTTTAAGGAGCAAATATTTTGTACACTATTTTGCCGGATAATTTCAATAATGTAATCTCTGTAATAAAAATAGTAAAAAAAAATGCAACATGAAGACTTCAGATAACAATCTAAGATCTTTAAGAAAAATATCATGTGCATGGTACACAATTTCCTTGTAATAATTAAATAAGTTCTTCATTATTTAATTTCTTTAAATATAATACAAAGCGATAACATTTGGTGACAACAATCTGAATTGTGAAATAGCGCTTATCGTGAAATTGGCGCTGGATTCTCTTCTTTAAGGAGCAAATATTTTGTACACTATTTTGACAGATAAATTCAATAATGTAATCTCTGTAATAAAAATAGTAAAAAAAAATGCAACATGAAGACTTCAGATAACAATCTAAGATCTTTAAGAAAAATATCATGTGCATGGTACACAATTTCGTTGTAATAATTAAATAAGTTCTTCATTATTTAATTTCTTTAAATATAATACAAAGCGATAACATTTGGTGGCAACTATCTGAATTGTGAAATAGCGCTTATCGTGAAATTAGCGCTGGATTCTCTTCTTTAAGGAGCAAATATTTTGTACACTATTTTGCCGGATAAATTAAAAATAGTAAAAAAAAAAATGCAACATGAAGACTTCAGATAACAATCTAAGATCTTTAAGAAAAATATCATGTGCATGGTACACAATTTCCTTGTAATAATTAAATAAGTTCTTCATTATTTAATTTCTTTAAATATAATACAAAGCGATAACATTTGGTGACAACAATCTGAATTGTGAAATAGCGCTTATCGTGAAATTGGCGCTGGATTCTCTTCTTTAAGGAGCAAATATTTTGTACACTATTTTGCCGGATAAATTCAATAATGTAATCTCTGTAATAAAAATAGTAAAAAAAAATGCAACATGAAGACTTCAGATAACAATCTAAGATCTTTAAGAAAAATATCATGTGCATGGTACACAATTTCCTTGTAATAATTAAATCAGTTCTTCATTATTTAATTTCTTTAAATATAATACAAAGCGATAACATTTGGTGACAACAATCTGAATTGTGAAATAGCGCTTATCGTGAAATTGGCGCTGGATTCTCTTCTTTAAGGAGCAAATATTTTGTACACTATTTTGCCGGATAAATTCAATAATGTAATCTCTGTAATAAAAATAGTAAAAAAAAATGCAACATGAAGACTTCAGATAACAATCTAAGATCTTTAAGAAAAATATCATGTGCATGGTACACAATTTCCTTGTAATAATTAAATAAGTTCTTCATTATTTAATTTCTTTAAATATAATACAAAGCGATAACATTTGGTGGCAACAATCTGAATTGTGAAATAGCGCTTATCGTGAAATTGGCGCTGGATTCTCTTCTTTAAGGAGCAAATATTTTGTACACTATTTTGCCGGATAAATTAAAAATAGTAAAAAAAAATGCAACATGAAGACTTCAGATAACAATCTAAGATCTTTAAGAAAAATATCATGTGCATGGTACACAATTTCGTTGTAATAATTAAATAAGTTCTTCATTATTTAATTTCTTTAAATATAATACAAAGCGATAACATTTGGTGGCAACAATCTGAATTGTGAAATAGCGCTTATCGTGAAATTGGCGCTGGATTCTCTTCTTTAAGGAGCAAATATTTTGTACACTATTTTGCCGGATAATTTCAATAATGTAATCTCTGTAATAAAAATAGTAAAAAAAAATGCAACATGAAGACTTCAGATAACAATCTAAGATCTTTAAGAAAAATATCATGTGCATGGTACACAATTTCCTTGTAATAATTAAATAAGTTCTTCATTATTTCATTTCTTTAAATATAATACAAAGCGATAACATTTGGTGACAACAATCTGAATTGTGAAATAGCGCTTATCGTGAAATTGGCGCTGGATTCTCTTCTTTAAGGAGCAAATATTTTGTACACTATTTTGCCAGATAAATTCAATAATGTAATCTCTGTAATAAAAATAGTAAAAAAAAATGCAACATGAAGACTTCAGATAACAATCTAAGATCTTTAAGAAAAATATCATGTGCATGGTACACAATTTCGTTGTAATAATTAAATAAGTTCTTCATTATTTAATTTCTTTAAATATAATACAAAGCGATAACATTTGGTGGCAACTATCTGAATTGTGAAATAGCGCTTATCGTGAAATTAGCGCTGGATTCTCTTCTTTAAGGAGCAAATATTTTGTACACTATTTTGCCGGATAAATTAAAAATAGTAAAAAAAAAAATGCAACATGAAGACTTCAGATAACAATCTAAGATCTTTAAGAAAAATATCATGTGCATGGTACACAATTTCGTTGTAATAATTAAATAAGTTCTTCATTATTTAATTTCTTTAAATATAGTACAAAGCGATAACATTTGGTGGCAACAATCTGAATTGTGAAATAGCGTTTATCGTGAAATTGGCGCTGGATTCTCTTCTTTAAGGAGCAAATATTTTGTACACTATTTTGCCGGATAATTTCAATAATGTAATCTCTGTAATAAAAATAGTAAAAAAAAAATGCAACATGAAGACTTCAGATAACAATCTAAGATCTTTAAGAAAAATATCATGTGCATGGTACACAATTTCCTTGTAATAATTAAATAAGTTCTTCATTATTTAATTTCTTTAAATATAATACAAAGCGATAACATTTGGTGGCAACAATCTGAATTGTGAAATAGCGCTTATCGTGAAATTGGCGCTGGATTCTCTTCTTTAAGGAGCAAATATTTTGTACACTATTTTGCCGGATAAATTCAATAATGTAATCTCTGTAATAAAAATAGTAAAAAAAAATGCAACATGAAGACTTCACATAACAATCTAAGATCTTTAAGAAAAATATCATGTGCATGGTACACAATTTCGTTGTAATAATTAAATAAGTTCTTCATTATTTAATTTCTTTAAATATAATACAAAGCGATAACATTTGGTGGCAACAATCTGAATTGTGAAATAGCGCTTATCGTGAAATTGGCGCTGGATTCTCTTCTTTAAGGAGCAAATATTTTGTACACTATTTTGCCGGATAATTTCAATAATGTAATCTCTGTAATAAAAATAGTAAAAAAAAAATGCAACATGAAGACTTCAGATAACAATCTAAGATCTTTAAGAAAAATATCATGTGCATGGTACACAATTTCCTTGTAATAATTAAATAAGTTCTTCATTATTTAATTTCTTTAAATATAATACAAAGCGATAACATTTGGTGACAACAATCTGAATTGTGAAATAGCGCTTATCGTGAAATTGGCGCTGGATTCTCTTCTTTAAGGAGCAAATATTTTGTACACTATTTTGCCGGATAAATTCAATAATGTAATCACTGTAATAAAAATAGTAAAAAAAAAAATGCAACATGACGACTTCAGATAACAATCTAAGATCTTTAAGAAAAATATCATGTGCATGGTACACAATTTCCTTGTAATAATTAAATAAGTTCTTCATTATTTAGTTTATTACAATATAATACAAAGCGACAACAGTTGGTGGCAACAATCTGAATTGTGAAATTGCGCTTATCGTGAAATTGGCGCTGGATTCTCTTCTTTAAGGAGCAAATATTTTGTACACTATTTTGCCGGATAAATTCAATAATGTAATCTCTGTAATAAAAATAGTAAAAAAAATGCAACATGAAGACTTCAGATAACAATCTAAGATCTTTAAGAAAAATATCATGTGCATGGTACACAATTTCCTTGTAATAATTAAATAAGTTGTTCATTATTTAATTTCTTTAAATATAATATAAAGCGATAACATTTGGTGGCAACAATCTGAATTGTGAAATAGCGCTTATCGTGAAATTGGCGCTGGATTCTCTTCTTTAAATAGCAAATATTTTGTACACTATTTTGCCGGATAAATTAAAAATAGTAAAAAAAAATGCAACATGAAGACTTCAGATAACAATCTAAGATCTTTAAGAAAAATATCATGTGCATGGTACACAATTTCCTTGTAATAATTAAATAAGTTCTTCATTATTTAATTTCTTTAAATATAATACAAAGCGATAACATTTGGTGGCAACAATCTGAATTGTAAAATAGCGCTTATCATGAAATTGGCGGTGGATTCTCTTCTTTAAGGAGAAATATTTTGTACACTATTTTGCCGGATAAATTCAATAATGTAATCTCTGTAATAAAAATAGTAAAAAAAAAATGCAACATGAAGGCATCGGATAACAATCTAAGATCTTTAAGAAAAATATCATGTGCATGGTACACAATTTCCTTGTAATAATTAAATAAGTTCTTCATTATTTAATTTCTTTAAATATAACACAAAGCGATAACATTTGGTGGCAACAATCTGAATTGTGAAATAGCGCTTATCGTGAAATTGGCGCTGGATTCTCTTCTTTAAGGAGCAAATATTTCGTACACTATTTTGCCTGATAAATTCAATAATGTAATCTCTGTAATAAAAATAGTAAAAAAAAAATGCAACATGAAGACTTCAGATAACAATCTAAGATCTTTAAAAAAAATATCATGTGCATGGTACACAATTTCCTTGTAATAATTAAATAAGTTGTTCATTATTTAATTTCTTTAAATATAATACAAAGCGATAACATTTGGTGGCAACAATCTGAATTGTGAAATAGCGCTTATCGTGAAATTGGCGCTGGATTCTCTTCTTTAAGGAGCAAATATTTTGTACACTATTTTGCCGGATAAATTCAATAATGTAATCTCTGTAATAAAAATAGTAAAAAAAAATGCAACATGAAGACTTCAGATAACAATCTAAGATCTTTAAGAAAAATATCATGTGCATGGTACACAATTTCGTTGTAATAATTAAATAAGTTCTTCATTATTTAATTTCTTTAAATATAATACAAAGCGATAACATTTGGTGGCAACAATCTGAATTGTGAAATAGCGCTTATCGTGAAATTGGCGCTGGATTCTCTTCTTTAAGGAGCAAATATTTTGTACACTATTTTGCCGGATAATTTCAATAATGTAATCTCTGTAATAAAAATAGTAAAAAAAAAATGCAACATGAAGACTTCAGATAACAATCTAAGATCTTTAAGAAAAATATCATGTGCATGGTACACAATTTCCTTGTAATAATAAAATAAGTTGTTCATTATTTAATTTCTTTAAATATAATACAAAGCGATAACATTTGGTGGCAACAATCTGAATTGTGAAATAGCGCTTATCGTGAAATTGGCGCTGGATTCTCTTCTTTAAGGAGCAAATATTTTGTACACTATTTTGCCGGATAAATTCAATAATGTAAACTCTGTAATAAAAATAGTAAAAAAAAATGCAACATGAAGACTTCAGATAACAATCTAAGATCTTTAAAAAAAATATCATGTGCATGGTACACAATTTCCTTGTAATAATTAAATAAGTTGTTCATTAATTAATTTCTTTAAATATAATACAAAGCGATAACATTTGGTGGCAACAATCTGAATTGTGAAATAGCGCTTATCGTGAAATTGGCGCTGGATTCTCTTCTTTAAGGAGCAAATATTTTGTACACTATTTTGCCGGATAATTTCAATAATGTAATCTCTGTAATAAAAATAGTAAAAAAAAAATGCAACATGAAGACTTCAGATAACAATCTAAGATCTTTAAGAAAAATATCATGTGCATGGTACACAATTTCCTTGTAATAATTAAATAAGTTCTTCATTATTTAATTTCTTTAAATATAGTACAAAGCGATAACATTTGGTGGCAACAATCTGAATTGTGAAATAGCGTTTATCGTGAAATTGGCGCTGGATTCTCTTCTTTAAGGAGCAAATATTTTGTACACTATTTTGCCGGATAATTTCAATAATGTAATCTCTGTAATAAAAATAGTAAAAAAAAAATGCAACATGAAGACTTCAGATAACAATCTAAGATCTTTAAGAAAAATATCATGTGCATGGTACACAATTTCCTTGTAATAATTAAATAAGTTCTTCATTATTTAATTTCTTTAAATATAATACAAAGCGATAACATTTGGTGGCAACAATCTGAATTGTGAAATAGCGCTTATCGTGAAATTGGCGCTGGATTCTCTTCTTTAAGGAGCAAATATTTTGTACACTATTTTGCCGGATAAATTCAATAATGTAATCTCTGTAATAAAAATAGTAAAAAAAAATGCAACATGAAGACTTCACATAACAATCTAAGATCTTTAAGAAAAATATCATGTGCATGGTACACAATTTCGTTGTAATAATTAAATAAGTTCTTCATTATTTAATTTCTTTAAATATAATACAAAGCGATAACATTTGGTGGCAACAATCTGAATTGTGAAATAGCGCTTATCGTGAAATTGGCGCTGGATTCTCTTCTTTAAGGAGCAAATATTTTGTACACTATTTTGCCGGATAATTTCAATAATGTAATCTCTGTAATAAAAATAGTAAAAAAAAAATGCAACATGAAGACTTCAGATAACAATCTAAGATCTTTAAGAAAAATATCATGTGCATGGTACACAATTTCCTTGTAATAATTAAATAAGTTCTTCATTATTTAATTTCTTTAAATATAATACAAAGCGATAACATTTGGTGACAACAATCTGAATTGTGAAATAGCGCTTATCGTGAAATTGGCGCTGGATTCTCTTCTTTAAGGAGCAAATATTTTGTACACTATTTTGCCGGATAAATTCAATAATGTAATCACTGTAATAAAAATAGTAAAAAAAAAAATGCAACATGACGACTTCAGATAACAATCTAAGATCTTTAAGAAAAATATCATGTGCATGGTACACAATTTCCTTGTAATAATTAAATAAGTTCTTCATTATTTAGTTTATTACAATATAATACAAAGCGACAACAGTTGGTGGCAACAATCTGAATTGTGAAATTGCGCTTATCGTGAAATTGGCGCTGGATTCTCTTCTTTAAGGAGCAAATATTTTGTACACTATTTTGCCGGTTAAATTCAATAATGTAATCTCTGTAATAAAAATAGTAAAAAAAATGCAACATGAAGACTTCAGATAACAATCTAAGATCTTTAAGAAAAATATCATGTGCATGGTACACAATTTCCTTGTAATAATTAAATAAGTTGTTCATTATTTAATTTCTTTAAATATAATATAAAGCGATAACATTTGGTGGCAACAATCTGAATTGTGAAATAGCGCTTATCGTGAAATTGGCGCTGGATTCTCTTCTTTAAATAGCAAATATTTTGTACACTATTTTGCCGGATAAATTAAAAATAGTAAAAAAAAATGCAACATGAAGACTTCAGATAACAATCTAAGATCTTTAAGAAAAATATCATGTGCATGGTACACAATTTCCTTGTAATAATTAAATAAGTTCTTCATTATTTAATTTCTTTAAATATAATACAAAGCGATAACATTTGGTGGCAACAATCTGAATTGTAAAATAGCGCTTATCATGAAATTGGCGGTGGATTCTCTTCTTTAAGGAGAAATATTTTGTACACTATTTTGCCGGATAAATTCAATAATGTAATCTCTGTAATAAAAATAGTAAAAAAAAAATGCAACATGAAGGCATCGGATAACAATCTAAGATCTTTAAGAAAAATATCATGTGCATGGTACACAATTTCCTTGTAATAATTAAATAAGTTCTTCATTATTTAATTTCTTTAAATATAACACAAAGCGATAACATTTGGTGGCAACAATCTGAATTGTGAAATAGCGCTTATCGTGAAATTGGCGCTGGATTCTCTTCTTTAAGGAGCAAATATTTTGTACACTATTTTGCCGGATAAATTCAATAATGTAATCTCTGTAATAAAAATAGTAAAAAAAAATGCAACATGAAGACTTCAGATAACAATCTAAGATCTTTAAGAAAAATATCATGTGCATGGTACACAATTTCGTTGTAATAATTAAATAAGTTCTTCATTATTTAATTTCTTTAAATATAATACAAAGCGATAACATTTGGTGGCAACAATCTGAATTGTGAAATAGCGCTTATCGTGAAATTGGCGCTGGATTCTCTTCTTTAAGGAGCAAATATTTTGTACACTATTTTGCCGGATAATTTCAATAATGTAATCTCTGTAATAAAAATAGTAAAAAAAAAATGCAACATGAAGACTTCAGATAACAATCTAAGATCTTTAAGAAAAATATCATGTGCATGGTACACAATTTCCTTGTAATAATAAAATAAGTTGTTCATTATTTAATTTCTTTAAATATAATACAAAGCGATAACATTTGGTGGCAACAATCTGAATTGTGAAATAGCGCTTATCGTGAAATTGGCGCTGGATTCTCTTCTTTAAGGAGCAAATATTTTGTACACTATTTTGCCGGATAAATTCAATAATGTAAACTCTGTAATAAAAATAGTAAAAAAAAATGCAACATGAAGACTTCAGATAACAATCTAAGATCTTTAAAAAAAATATCATGTGCATGGTACACAATTTCCTTGTAATAATTAAATAAGTTGTTCATTATTTAATTTCTTTAAATATAATACAAAGCGATAACATTTGGGGGCAACAATCTGAATTGTGAAATAGCGCTTATCGTGAAATTGGCGCTGGATTCTCTTCTTTAAGGAGCAAATATTTTGTACACTATTTTGCCGGATAAATTCAATAATGTAATCTCTGTAATAAAAATAGTAAAAAAAAATGCAACATGAAGACTTCAGATAACAATCTAAGATCTTTAAGAAAAATATCATGTGCATGGTACACAATTTCGTTGTAATAATTAAATAAGTTCTTCATTATTTAATTTCTTTAAATATAATACAAAGCGATAACATTTGGTGGCAACAATCTGAATTGTGAAATAGCGCTTATCGTGAAATTGGCGCTGGATTCTCTTCTTTAAGGAGCAAATATTTTGTACACTATTTTGCCGGATAATTTCAATAATGTAATCTCTGTAATAAAAAGAGTAAAAAAAAAATGCAACATGAAGACTTCAGATAACAATCTAAGATCTTTAAGAAAAATGTCATGTGCATGGTACACAATTTCCTTGTAATAATTAAATAAGTTCTTCATTATTTAATTTCTTTAAATATAATACAAAGCGATAACATTTGGTGACAACAATCTGAATTGTGAAATAGCGCTTATCGTGAAATTGGCGCTGGATTCTCTTCTTTAAGGAGCAAATATTTTGTACACTATTTTGCCGGATAAATTCAATAATGTAATCTCTGTAATAAAAATAGTAAAAAAAAATGCAACATGGAGACTTCAGATAACAATCTAAGATCTTTAAGAAAAATATCATGTGCATGGTACACAATTTCCTTGTAATAATTAAATAAGTTCTTCATTATTTAATTTCTTTAAATATAATACAAAGCGATAACATTTGGTGACAACAATCTGAATTGTGAAATAGCGCTTATCGTGAAATTGGCGCTGGATTCTCTTCTTTAAGGAGCAAATATTTTGTACACTATTTTGCCGGATAAATTCAATAATGTAATCTCTGTAATAAAAATAGTAAAAAAAATGCAACATGAAGACTTCAGATAACAATCTAAGATCTTTAAGAAAAATATCATGTGCATGGTACACAATTTCCTTGTAATAATTAAATAAGTTCTTCATTATTTAATTTCTTTAAATATAATACAAAGCGATAACATTTGGTGGCAACAATCTGAATTGTAAAATAGCGCTTATCATGAAATTGGCGGTGGATTCTCTTCTTTAAGGAAAAATATTTTGTACACTATTTTGCCGGATAAATTCAATAATGTAATCTCTGTAATAAAAATAGTAAAAAAAAAATGCAACATGAAGGCATCGGATAACAATCTAAGATCTTTAAGAAAAATATCATGTGCATGGTACACAATTTCCTTGTAATAATTAAATAAGTTCTTCATTATTTAATTTCTTTAAATATAACACAAAGCGATAACATTTGGTGGCAACAATCTGAATTGTGAAATAGCGCTTATCGTGAAATTGGCGCTGGATTAAAGGAGGAGCAAATATTTCGTACACTATTTTGCCTGATAAATTCAATAATGTAATCTCTGTAATAAAAATATTAAAAAAAAAATGCAACATAAAGACTTCAGATAACAATCTAAGATCTTTAAGAAAAATATCATGTGCATGGTACACAATTTCGTTGTAATAATTAAATAAGTTCTTCATTATTTAATTTCTTTAAATATAATACAAAGCGATAACATTTGGTGGCAACAATCTGAATTGTGAAATAGCGCTTATCGTGAAATTGGCGCTGGATTCTCTTCTTTAAGCAGCAAATATTTTGTACACTATTTTGCCGGATAATTTCAATAATGTAATCTCTGTAATAAAAATAGTAAAAAAAAATGCAACATGAAGACTTCAGATAACAATCTAAGATCTTCAAGAAAAATATCATGTGCATGGTACACAATTTCCTTGTAATAATTAAATAACTTCTTCATTATTTAATTTCTTTAAATATAATACAAAGCGATAACATTTGGTGGCAACAATCTGAATTGTGAAATAGCTTTTCTCGTGAAATTGGCGCTGGATTCTCTTCTTTAAGGAGCAAATATTTTGTACACTATTTTGCCGGATAAATTAAAAATAGTAAAAAAAACGCAACATGAAGACTTCTGATAACAATCTAAGATCTTTAAGAAAAATATCATGTGCATGGTACACAATTTCCTTGTAATAATTAAATAAGTTCTTCATTATTTAATTTCTTTAAATATAGTACAAAGCGATAACATTTGGTGGCAACAATCTGAATTGTGAAATAGCGCTTATCGTGAAATTGGCGCTGGATTCTCTTCTTTAAGGAGCAAATATTTTGTACACTATTTTGCCGGATAAATTCAATAATGTAAACTCTGTAATAAAAATAGTAAAAAAAAATGCAACATGAAGACTTCAGATAACAATCTAAGATCTTTAAAAAAAATATCATGTGCATGGTACACAATTTCCTTGTAATAATTAAATAAGTTGTTCATTATTTAATTTCTTTAAATATAATACAAAGCGATAACATTTGGTGGCAACAATCTGAATTGTGAAATAGCGCTTATCGTGAAATTGGCGCTGGATTCTCTTCTTTAAGGAGCAAATATTTTGTACACTATTTTGCCGGATAATTTCAATAATGTAATCTCTGTAAGAAAAATAGTAAAAAAAAAATGCAACATGAAGACTTCAGATAACAATCTAAGATCTTTAAGAAAAATATCATGTGCATGGTACACAATTTCCTTGTAATAATTAAATAACTTCTTCATTATTTAATTTCTTTAAATATAATACAAAGCGATAACATTTGGTGGCAACAATCTGAATTGTGAAATAGCTTTTATCGTGAAATTGGCGCTGGATTCTCTTCTTTAAGGAGCAAATATTTTGTACACTATTTTGCCGGATAAATTAAAAATAGTAAAAAAAACGCAACATGAAGACTTCTGATAACAATCTAAGATCTTTAAGAAAAATATCATGTGCATGGTACACAATTTCCTTGTAATAATTAAATCAGTTCTTCATTATTTAGTTTATTACAATATAATACAAAGCGACAACAGTTGGTGGCAACAATCTGAATTGTGAAATTGCGCTTATCGTGAAATTGGCGCTGGATTCTCTTCTTTAAGGAGCAAATACTTTGTACACTATTTTGCCGGATAAATTCAATAATGTAATCTCTGTAATAAAAATAGTAAAAAAAATGCAACATGAAGACTTCAGATAACAATCTAAGATCTTTAAGAAAAAAATCATGTGCATGGTACACAATTTCCTTGTAATAATTAAATAAGTTCTTCATTATTTAATTTCTTTAAATATAGTACAAAGCGATAACATTTGGTGGCAACAATCTGAATTGTGAAATAGCGCTTATCGTGAAATTGGCGCTGGATTCTCTTCTTTAAGGAGCAAATATTTTGTACACTATTTTGCCGGATAATTTCAATAATGTAATCTCTGTAATAAAAATAGTAAAAAAAAATGCAACATGAAGACTTCAGATAACAATCTAAGATCTTTAAGAAAAATATCATGTGCATGGTACACAATTTCCTTGTAATAATTAAATAAGTTCTTCATTATTTAATTTCTTTAAATATAATACAAAGCGATAACATTTGGTGGCAACAATCTGAATTGTGAAATAGCGCTTATCGTGAAATTGGCGCTGGATTCTCTTCTTTAAGGAGCAAATATTTTGTACACTATTTTGCCGGATAAATTAAAAATAGTAAAAAAAATGCAACATGAAGACTTCTGATAACAATCTAAGATCTTTAAGAAAAATATCATGTGCATGGTACACAATTTCCTTGTAATAATTAAATAAGTTCTTCATTATTTAATTTCTTTAAATATAATACAAAGCGATAACATTTGGTGGCAACAATCTGAATTGTGAAATAGCGCTTATCATGAAATTGGCGCTGGATTCTCTTCTTTAAGGAGCAAATATTTTGTACACTATTTTGCCGGATAAATTCAATAATGTAAACTCTGTAATAAAAATAGTAAAAAAAAATGCAACATGAAGACTTCAGATAACAATCTAAGATCTTTAAAAAAAATATCATGTGCATGGTACACAATTTCCTTGTAATAATTAAATAAGTTGTTCATTATTTAATTTCTTTAAATATAATACAAAGCGATAACATTTGGTGGCAACAATCTGAATTGTGAAATAGCGCTTATCGTGAAATTGGCGCTGGATTCTCTTCTTTAAGGAGCAAATATTTTGTACACTATTTTGCCGGATAATTTCAATAATGTAATCTCTGTAAGAAAAATAGTAAAAAAAAAATGCAACATGAAGACTTCAGATAACAATCTAAGATCTTTAAGAAAAATATCATGTGCATGGTACACTATTTCCTTGTAATAATTAAATAAGTTCTTCATTATTTAATTTCTTTAAATATAATACAAAGCGATAACATTTGGTGGCAACAATCTGAATTGTGAAATAGCGCTTATCGTGAAATTGGCGCTGGATTCTCTTCTTTAAGGAGCAAATATTTTGTACACTATTTTGCCGGATAATTTCAATAATGTAATCTCTGTAATAAAAATAGTAAAAAAAAATGCAACATGAAGACTTCAGATAACAATCTAAGATCTTTAAGAAAAATATCATGTGCATGGTACACAATTTCCTTGTAATAATTAAATAAGTTCTTCATTATTTAATTTCTTTAAATATAATACAAAGCGATAACATTTGGTGACAACAATCTGAATTGTGAAATAGCGCTTATCGTGAAATTGGCGCTGGATTCTCTTCTTTAAGGAGCAAATATTTTGTACACTATTTTGCCGGATAAATTCAATAATGTAATCTCTGTAATAAAAATAGTAAAAAAAAATGCAACATGAAGACTTCAGATAACAATCTAAGATCTTTAAGAAAAATATCATGTGCATGGTACACAATTTCCTTGTAATAATTAAATAAGTTCTTCATTATTTAATTTCTTTAAATATAATACAAAGCGATAACATTTGGTGACAACAATCTGAATTGTGAAATAGCGCTTATCGTGAAATTGGCGCTGGATTCTCTTCTTTAAGGAGCAAATATTTTGTACACTATTTTGCCGGATAAATTCAATAATGTAATCTCTGTAATAAAAATAGTAAAAAAAAATGCAACATGGAGACTTCAGATAACAATCTAAGATCTTTAAGAAAAATATCATGTGCATGGTACACAATTTCCTTGTAATAATTAAATAAGTTCTTCATTATTTAATTTCTTTAAATATAATACAAAGCGATAACATTTGGTGGCAACAATCTGAATTGTGAAATAGCGCTTATCGTGAAATTGGCGCTGGATTCTCTTCTTTAAGGAGCAAATATTTTGTACACTATTTTGCCGGATAAATTAAAAATAGTAAAAAAAAATGCAACATGAAGACTTCAGATAACAATCTAAGATCTTTAAGAAAAATATCATGTGCATGGTACACAATTTCGTTGTAATAATTAAATAAGTTCTTCATTATTTAATTTCTTTAAATATAATACAAAGCGATAACATTTGGTGGCAACAATCTGAATTGTGAAATAGCGCTTATCGTGAAATTGGCGCTGGATTCTCTTCTTTAAGGAGCAAATATTTTGTACACTATTTTGCCGGATAATTTCAATAATGTAATCTCTGTAATAAAAATAGTAAAAAAAAATGCAACATGAAGACTTCAGATAACAATCTAAGATCTTTAAGAAAAATATCATGTGCATGGTACACAATTTCCTTGTAATAATTAAATAAGTTCTTCATTATTTAATTTCTTTAAATATAATACAAAGCGATAACATTTGGTGACAACAATCTGAATTGTGAAATAGCGCTTATCGTGAAATTTGCGCTGGATTCTCTTCTTTAAGGAGCAAATATTTTGTACACTATTTTGCCAGATAAATTCAATAATGTAATCTCTGTAATAAAAATAGTAAAAAAAAATGCAACATGAAGACTTCAGATAACAATCTAAGATCTTTAAGAAAAATATCATGTGCATGGTACACAATTTCGTTGTAATAATTAAATAAGTTCTTCATTATTTAATTTCTTTAAATATAATACAAAGCGATAACATTTGGTGGCAACTATCTGAATTGTGAAATAGCGCTTATCGTGAAATTAGCGCTGGATTCTCTTCTTTAAGGAGCAAATATTTTGTACACTATTTTGCCGGATAAATTAAAAGTAGTAAAAAAAAAAAATGCAACATGAAGACTTCAGATAACAATCTAAGATCTTTAAGAAAAATATCATGTGCATGGTACACAATTTCGTTGTAATAATTAAATAAGTTCTTCATTATTTAATTTCTTTAAATATAGTACAAAGCGATAACATTTGGTGGCAACAATCTGAATTGTGAAATAGCGCTTATCGTGAAATTGGCGCTGGATTCTCTTCTTTAAGGAGCAAATATTTTGTACACTATTTTGCCGGATAATTTCAATAATGTAATCTCTGTAATAAAAATAGTAAAAAAAAAATGCAACATGAAGACTTCAGATAACAATCTAAGATCTTTAAGAAAAATATCATGTGCATGGTACACAATTTCCTTGTAATAATTAAATAAGTTCTTCATTATTTAATTTCTTTAAATATAATACAAAGCGATAACATTTGGTGGCAACAATCTGAATTGTGAAATAGCGCTTATCGTGAAATTGGCGCTGGATTCTCTTCTTTAAGGAGCAAATATTTTGTACACTATTTTGCCGGATAAATTCAATAATGTAATCTCTGTAATAAAAATAGTAAAAAAAAATGCAACATGAAGACTTCACATAACAATCTAAGATCTTTAAGAAAAATATCATGTGCATGGTACACAATTTCGTTGTAATAATTAAATAAGTTCTTCATTATTTAATTTCTTTAAATATAATACAAAGCGATAACATTTGGTGGCAACAATCTGAATTGTGAAATAGCGCTTATCGTGAAATTGGCGCTGGATTCTCTTCTTTAAGGAGCAAATATTTTGTACACTATTTTGCCGGATAATTTCAATAATGTAATCTCTGTAATAAAAATAGTAAAAAAAAAATGCAACATGAAGACTTCAGATAACAATCTAAGATCTTTAAGAAAAATATCATGTGCATGGTACACAATTTCCTTGTAATAATTAAATAAGTTCTTCATTATTTAATTTCTTTAAATATAATACAAAGCGATAACATTTGGTGACAACAATCTGAATTGTGAAATAGCGCTTATCGTGAAATTGGCGCTGGATTCTCTTCTTTAAGGAGCAAATATTTTGTACACTATTTTGCCGGATAAATTCAATAATGTAATCACTGTAATAAAAATAGTAAAAAAAAAATGCAACATGACGACTTCAGATAACAATCTAAGATCTTTAAGAAAAATATCATGTGCATGGTACACAATTTTCTTGTAATAATTAAATAAGTTCTTCATTATTTAGTTTATTACAATATAATACAAAGCGACAACAGTTGGTGGCAACAATCTGAATTGTGAAATTGCGCTTATCGTGAAATTGGCGCTGGATTCTCTTCTTTAAGGAGCAAATATTTTGTACACTATTTTGCCGGATAAATTCAATAATGTAATCTCTGTAATAAAAATAGTAAAAAAAATGCAACATGGAGACTTCAGATAACAATCTAAGATCTTTAAGAAAAATATCATGTGCATGGTACACAATTTCCTTGTAATAATTAAATAAGTTGTTCATTATTTAATTTCTTTAAATATAATATAAAGCGATAACATTTGGTGGCAACAATCTGAATTGTGAAATAGCGCTTATCGTGAAATTGGCGCTGGATTCTCTTCTTTAAATAGCAAATATTTTGTACACTGTTTTGCCGGATAAATTAAAAATAGTAAAAAAAAATGCAACATGAAGACTTCAGATAACAATCTAAGATCTTTAAGAAAAATATCATGTGCATGGTACACAATTTCCTTGTAATAATTAAATAAGTTCTTCATTATTTAATTTCTTTAAATATAATACAAAGCGATAACATTTGGTGGCAACAATCTGAAATGTAAAATAGCGCTTATCATGAAATTGGCGGTGGATTCTCTTCTTTAAGGAGAAATATTTTGTACACTATTTTGCCGGATAAATTCAATAATGTAATCTCTGTAATAAAAATAGTAAAAAAAAAATGCAACATGAAGGCATCGGATAACAATCTAAGATCTTTAAGAAAAATATCATGTGCATGGTACACAATTTCCTTGTAATAATTAAATAAGTTCTTCATTATTTAATTTCTTTAAATATAACACAAAGCGATAACATTTGGTGGCAACAATCTGAATTGTGAAATAGCGCTTATCGTGAAATTGGCGCTGGATTCTCTTCTTTAAGGAGCAAATATTTCGTACACTATTTTGCCTGATAAATTCAATAATGTAATCTCTGTAATAAAAATAGTAAAAAAAAAATGCAACATGAAGACTTCAGATAACAATCTAAGATCTTTAAGAAAAATATCATGTGCATGGTACACAATTTCGTTGTAATAATTAAATAAGTTCTTCATTATTTAATTTCTTTAAATATAATACAAAGCGATAACATTTGGTGGCAACAATCTGAATTGTGAAATAGCGCTTATCGTGAAATTGGCGCTGGATTCTCTTCTTTAAGGAGCAAATATTTTGTACACTATTTTGCCGGATAATTTCAATAATGTAATCTCTGTAATAAAAATAGTAAAAAAAAATGCAACATGAAGACTTCAGATAACAATCTAAGATCTTTAAGAAAAATATCATGTGCATGGTACACAATTTCCTTGTAATAATTAAATAAGTTCTTCATTATTTAATTTCTTTAAATATAATACAAAGCGATAACATTTGGTGGCAACAATCTGAATTGTGAAATAGCGCTTATCGTGAAATTGGCGCTGGATTCTCTTCTTTAAGGAGCAAATATTTTGTACACTATTTTGCCGGATAAATTAAAAATAGTAAAAAAAAATGCAACATGAAGACTTCAGATAACAATCTAAGATCTTTAAGAAAAATATCATGTGCATGGTACACAATTTCCTTGTAATAATTAAATCAGTTCTTCATTATTTAGTTTATTACAATATAATACAAAGCGACAACAGTTGGTGGCAACAATCTGAATTGTGAAATTGCGCTTATCGTGAAATTGGCGCTGGATTCTCTTCTTTAAGGAGCAAATATTTTGTACACTATTTTGCCGGATAAATTAAAAATAGTAAAAAAATGCAACATGAAGACTTCTGATAACAATCTAAGATCTTTAAGAAAAATATCATGTGCATGGTACACAATTTCCTTGTAATAATTAAATCAGTTCTTCATTATTTAGTTTATTACAATATAATACAAAGCGATAACATTTGGTGGCAACAATCTGAATTGTGAAATAGCGCTTATCGTGAAATTGGCGCTGGATTCTCTTCTTTAAGGAGCAAATATTTTGTACACTATTTTGCCGGATAAATTAAAAATAGTAAAAAAATGCAACATGAAGACTTCTGATAACAATCTAAGATCTTTAAGAAAAATATCATGTGCATGGTACACAATTTCCTTGTAATAATTAAATCAGTTCTTCATTATTTAGTTTATTACAATATAATACAAAGCGACAACAGTTGGTGGCAACAATCTGAATTGTGAAATTGCGCTTATCGTGAAATTGGCGCTGGATTCTCTTCTTTAAGGAGCAAATATTTTGTACACTATTTTGCCGGATAAATTCAATAATGTAATCTCTGTAATAAAAATAGTAAAAAAAATGCAACATGAAGACTTCAGATAACAATCTAAGATCTTTAAGAAAAATATCATGTGCATGGTATACAATTTCCTTGTAATAATTAAATAAGTTCTTCATTATTTAATTTCTTTAAATATAGTACAAAGCGATAACATTTGGTGGCAACAATCTGAATTGTGAAATAGCGCTTATCGTGAAATTGGCGCTGGATTCTCTTCTTTAAGGAGCAAATATTTTGTACACTATTTTGCCGGATAAATTAAAAATAGTAAAAAAAAATGCAACATGAAGACTTCAGATAACAATCTAAGATCTTTAAGAAAAATATCATGTGCATGGTACACAATTTCCTTGTAATAATTAAATAAGTTCTTCATTATTTAATTTCTTTAAATATAATACAAAGCGATAACATTTGGTGGCAACAATCTGAATTGTGAAATAGCGCTTATCGTGAAATTGGCGCTGGATTCTCTTCTTTAAGGAGCAAATATTTTGTACACTATTTTGCCGGATAAATTCAATAATGTAATCTCTGTAATAAAAATAGTAAAAAAAATGCAACATGAAGACTTCAGATAACAATCTAAGATCTTTAAGAAAAATATCATGTGCATGGTACACAATTTCGTTGTAATAATTAAATAAGTTCTTCATTATTTAATTTCTTTAAATATAATACAAAGCGATAACATTTGGTGGCAACAATCTGAATTGTCAAATAGCGCTTATCGTGCAATTGGCGCTGGATTCTCTTCTTTAAGGAGCAAATATTTTGTGCACTATTTTGCCGGATAATTTCAATAATGTACTCTCTGTAATAAAAATAGTAAAAAAAAAATGCAACATGAAGACTTCAGATAACAATCTAAGATCTTTAAGAAAAATATCATGTGCATGGTACACAATTTCCTTGTAATAATTAAATAAGTTCTTCATTATTTAATTTCTTTAAATATAATACAAAGCGATAACATTTGGTGGCAACAATCTGAATTGTGAAATAGCGCTTATCGTGAAATTGGCGCTGGATTCTCTTCTTTAAGGAGCAAATATTTTGTACACTATTTTGCCGGATAAATTCAATAATGTAATCTCTGTAATAAAAATAGTAAAAAAAAATGCAACATGAAGACTTCAGATAACAATCTAAGATCTTTAAGAAAAATATCATGTGCATGGTACACAATTTCCTTGTAATAATTAAATAAGTTCTTCATTATTTAATTTCTTTAAATATAATACAAAGCGATAACATTTGGTGGCAACAATCTGAATTGTGAAATAGCGCTTATCGTGAAATTGGCGCTGGATTCTCTTCTTTAAGGAGCAAATATTTTGTACACTATTTTGCCGGATAAATTAAAAATAGTAAAAAAATGCAACATGAAGACTTCTGATAACAATCTAAGATCTTTAAGAAAAATATCATGTGCATGGTACACAATTTCCTTGTAATAATTAAATCAGTTCTTCATTATTTAGTTTATTACAATATAATACAAAGCGACAACAGTTGGTGGCAACAATCTGAATTGTGAAATTGCGCTTATCGTCAAATTGGCGCTGGATTCTCTTCTTTAAGGAGCAAATATTTTGTACACTATTTTGCCGGATAAATTCAATAATGTAATCTCTGTAATAAAAATAGTAAAAAAAATGCAACATGAAGACTTCAGATAACAATCTAAGATCTTTAAGAAAAATATCATGTGCATGGTACACAATTTCCTTGTAATAATTAAATAAGTTCTTCATTATTTAATTTCTTTAAATATAGTACAAAGCGATAACATTTGGTGGCAACAATCTGAATTGTGAAATAGCGCTTATCGTGAAATTGGCGCTGGATTCTCTTCTTTAAGGAGCAAATATTTTGTACACTATTTTGCCGGATAAATTAAAAATAGTAAAAAAAAATGCAACATGAAGACTTCAGATAACAATCTAAGATCTTTAAGAAAAATATCATGTGCATGGTACACAATTTCCTTGTAATAATTAAATAAGTTCTTCATTATTTAATTTCTTTAAATATAATACAAAGCGATAACATTTGGTGGCAACAATCTGAATTGTGAAATAGCGCTTATCGTGAAATTGGCGCTGGATTCTCTTCTTTAAGGAGCAAATATTTTGTACACTATTTTGCCGGATAAATTCAATAATGTAATCTCTGTAATAAAAATAGTAAAAAAAATGCAACATGAAGACTTCAGATAACAATCTAAGATCTTTAAGAAAAATATCATGTGCATGGTACACAATTTCGTTGTAATAATTAAATAAGTTCTTCATTATTTAATTTCTTTAAATATAATACAAAGCGATAACATTTGGTGGCAACAATCTGAATTGTGAAATAGCGCTTATCGTGAAATTGGCGCTGGATTCTCTTCTTTAAGGAGCAAATATTTTGTGCACTATTTTGCCGGATAATTTCAATAATGTAATCTCTGTAATAAAAATAGTAAAAAAAAAATGCAACATGAAGACTTCAGATAACAATCTAAGATCTTTAAGAAAAATATCATGTGCATGGTACACAATTTCCTTGTAATAATTAAATAAGTTCTTCATTATTTAATTTCTTTAAATATAATACAAAGCGATAACATTTGGTGGCAACAATCTGAATTGTGAAATAGCGCTTATCGTGAAATTGGCGCTGGATTCTCTTCTTTAAGGAGCAAATATTTTGTACACTATTTTGCCGGATAAATTCAATAATGTAATCTCTGTAATAAAAATAGTAAAAAAAATGCAACATGAAGACTTCAGATAACAATCTAAGATCTTTAAGAAAAATATCATGTGCATGGTACACAATTTCGTTGTAATAATTAAATAAGTTGTTCATTATTTAATTTCTTTAAATATAATACAAAGCGATAACATTTGGTGGCAACAATCTGAATTGTGAAATAGCGCTTATCGTGAAATTGGCGCTGGATTCTCTTCTTTAAGGAGCAAATATTTTGTACACTATTTTGCCGGATAAATTAAAAATAGTAAAAAAAAATGCAACATGAAGACTTCAGATAACAATCTAAGATCTTTAAGAAAAATATCATGTGCATGGTACACAATTTCCTTGTAATAATTAAATAAGTTCTTCATTATTTAATTTCTTTAAATATAATACAAAGCGATAACATTTGGTGGCAACAATCTGAATTGTGAAATAGCGCTTATCGTGAAATTGGCGCTGGATTCTCTTCTTTAAGGAGCAAATATTTTGTACACTATTTTGCCGGATAAATTCAATAATGTAATCTCTGTAATAAAAATAGTAAAAAAAATGCAACATGAAGACTTCAGATAACAATCTAAGATCTTTAAGAAAAATATCATGTGCATGGTACACAATTTCCTTGTAATAATTAAATAAGTTCTTCATTATTTAATTTCTTTAAATATAGTACAAAGCGATAACATTTGGTGGCAACAATCTGAATTGTGAAATAGCGCTTATCGTGAAATTGGCGCTGGATTCTCTTCTTTAAGGAGCAAATATTTTGTACACTATTTTGCCGGATAAATTAAAAATAGTAAAAAAAAATGCAACATGAAGACTTCAGATAACAATCTAAGATCTTTAAGAAAAATATCATGTGCATGGTACACAATTTCCTTGTAATAATTAAATAAGTTGTTCATTATTTAATTTCTTTAAATATAATACAAAGCGATAACATTTGGTGGCAACAATCTGAATTGTGAAATAGCGCTTATCGTGAAATTGGCGCTGGATTCTCTTCTTTAAGGAGCAAATATTTTGTACACTATTTTGCCGGATAAATTAAAAATAGTAAAAAAAAATGCAACATGAAGACTTCAGATAACAATCTAAGATCTTTAAGAAAAATATCATGTGCATGGTACACAATTTCCTTGTAATAATTAAATAAGTTCTTCATTATTTAATTTCTTTAAATATAATACAAAGCGATAACATTTGGTGGCAACAATCTGAATTGTGAAATAGCGCTTATCGTGAAATTGGCGCTGGATTCTCTTCTTTAAGGAGCAAATATTTTGTACACTATTTTGCCGGATAAATTCAATAATGTAATCTCTGTAATAAAAATAGTAAAAAAAATGCAACATGAAGACTTCAGATAACAATCTAAGATCTTTAAGAAAAATATCATGTGCATGGTACACAATTTCCTTGTAATAATTAAATAAGTTCTTCATTATTTAATTTCTTTAAATATAATACAAAGCGATAACATTTGGTGGCAACAATCTGAATTGTGAAATAGCGCTTATCGTGAAATTGGCGCTGGATTCTCTTCTTTAAGGAGCAAATATTTTGTACACTATTTTGCCGGATAAATTCAATAATGTAATCTCTGTAATAAAAATAGTAAAAAAAATGCAACATGAAGACTTCAGATAACAATCTAAGATCTTTAAGAAAAATATCATGTGCATGGTACACAATTTCGTTGTAATAATTAAATAAGTTCTTCATTATTTAATTTCTTTAAATATAATACAAAGCGATAACATTTGGTGGCAACAATCTGAATTGTGAAATAGCGCTTATCGTGAAATTGGCGCTGGATTCTCTTCTTTAAGGAGCAAATATTTTGTGCACTATTTTGCCGGATAATTTCAATAATGTAATCTCTGTAATAAAAATAGTAAAAAAAAAATGCAACATGAAGACTTCAGATAACAATCTAAGATCTTTAAGAAAAATATCATGTGCATGGTACACAATTTCCTTGTAATAATTAAATAAGTTCTTCATTATTTAATTTCTTTAAATATAATACAAAGCGATAACATTTGGTGGCAACAATCTGAATTGTGAAATAGCGCTTATCGTGAAATTGGCGCTGGATTCTCTTCTTTAAGGAGCAAATATTTTGTACACTATTTTGCCGGATAAATTCAATAATGTAATCTCTGTAATAAAAATAGTAAAAAAAATGCAACATGAAGACTTCAGATAACAATCTAAGATCTTTAAGAAAAATATCATGTGCATGGTACACAATTTCGTTGTAATAATTAAATAAGTTGTTCATTATTTAATTTCTTTAAATATAATACAAAGCGATAACATTTGGTGGCAACAATCTGAATTGTGAAATAGCGCTTATCGTGAAATTGGCGCTGGATTCTCTTCTTTAAGGAGCAAATATTTTGTACACTATTTTGCCGGATAATTTCAATAATGTAATCTCTGTAATAAAAATAGTAAAAAAAAAATGCAACATGAAGACTTCAGATAACAATCTAAGATCTTTAAGAAAAATATCATGTGCATGGTACACAATTTCCTTGTAATAATTAAATAAGTTCTTCATTATTTAATTTCTTTAAATATAATACAAAGCGATAACATTTGGTGGCAACAATCTGAATTGTGAAATAACGCTTATCGTGAAATTGGCGCTGGATTCTCTTCTTTAAGGAGCAAATATTTTGTACACTATTTTGCCGGATAAATTCAAAAATGTAATCTCTGTAATAAAAATAGTAAAAAAAAATGCAACATGAAGACTTCAGATAACAATCTAAGATCTTTAAGAAAAATATAATGTGCATGGTACACAATTTCCTTGTAATAATTAAATAAGTTCTTCATTATTTAATTTCTTTAAATATAATACAAAGCGATAACATTTGGTGGCAACTATCTGAATTGTGAAATAGCGCTTATCGTGAAATTGGCGCTGGATTCTCTTCTTTAAGGAGCAAATATTTTGTACACTATTTTGCCGGATAAATTAAAAATAGTAAAAAAAAATGCAACATGAAGACTTCAGATAACAATCTAAGATCTTTAAGAAAAATATCATGTGCATGGTACACAATTTCGTTGTAATAATTAAATAAGTTCTTCGTTATTTAATTTCTTTAAATATAATACAAAACGATAACATTTGGTGGCAACCATCTGAATTGTGAAATAGCGCTTATCCTGAAATTGGCGCTGGATTCTCTTCTTTAAGGAGCAAATATTTTGTACACTATTTTGCCTGATAAATTCAATAATGTAATCTCTGTAATAAAAATAGTAAAAAAAAAATGCAACATGACGGCTTCAGATAACAATCTAAGATCTTTAAGAAAAATATCATGTGCATGGTACACAATTTCCTTGTAATAATTAAATAAGTTCTTCATTATTTAGTTTATTACAATATAATACAAAGCGACAACAGTTGGTGGCAACAATCTGAATTGTGAAATTGCGCTTATCGTGAAATTGGCGCTGGATTCTCTTCTTTAAGGAGCAAATATTTTGTACACTATTTTGCCGGATAAATTCAATAATGTAATCTCTGTAATAAAAATAGTAAAAAAAATGCAACATGAAGACTTCAGATAACAATCTAAGATCTTTAAGAAAAATATCATGTGCATGGTACACAATTTCCTTGTAATAATTAAATAAGTTGTTCATTATTTAATTTCTTTAAATATAATATAAAGCGATAACATTTGGTGGCAACAATCTGAATTGTGAAATAGCGCTTATCGTGAAATTGGCGCTGGATTCTCTTCTTTAAATAGCAAATATTTTGTACACTATTTTGCCAGATAAATTAAAAATAGTAAAAAAAAATGCAACATGAAGACTTCAGATAACAATCTAAGATCTTTAAGAAAAATATCATGTGCATGGTACACAATTTCCTTGTAATAATTAAATAAGTTCTTCATTATTTAATTTCATTAAATATAACACAAAGCGATAACATTTGGTGGCAACAATCTGAATTGTGAAATAGCGCTTATCGTGAAATTGGCGCTGGATTCTCTTCTTTAAGGAGCAAATATTTTGTACACTATTTTGCCTGATAAATTCAATAATGTAATCTCTGTAATAAAAATAGTAAAAAAAATGCAACATGAAGACTTCAGATAACAATCTAAGATCTTTAAGAAAAATATCATGTGCATGGTACACAATTTCGTTGTAATAATTAAATAAGTTCTTCGTTATTTAATTTCTTTAAATATAATACAAAGCGATAACATTTGGTGGCAACAATCTGAATTGTGAAATAGCGCTTATCCTGAAATTGGCGCTGGATTCTCTTCTTTAAGGAGCAAATATTTTGTACACTATTTTGCCGGATAAATTAAAAATAGTAAAAAAAAATGCAACATGAAGACTTCAGATAACAATCTAAGATCTTTAAGAAAAATATCATGTGCATGGTACACAATTTCCTTGTAATAATTAAATAAGTTCTTCATTATTTAATTTCTTTAAATATAATACAAAGCGATAACATTTGGTGGCAACAATCTGAATTGTGAAATAGCGCTTATCATGAAATTGGCGCTGGATTCTCTTCTTTAAGGAGCAAATATTTTGTACACTATTTTGCCGGATAAATTCAATAATGTAAACTCTGTAATAAAAATAGTAAAAAAAAATGCAACATGAAGACTTCAGATAACAATCTAAGATCTTTAAGAAAAATATCATGTGCATGGTACACAATTTCCTTGTAATAATTAAATAAGTTCTTCATTATTTAATTTCTTTAAATATAATACAAAGCGATAACATTTGGTGGCAACAATCTGAATTGTGAAATAGCGCTTATCATGAAATTGGCGCTGGATTCTCTTCTTTAAGGAGCAAATATTTTGTACACTATTTTGCCGGATAAATTCAATAATGTAAACTCTGTAATAAAAATAGTAAAAAAAATGCAACATGAAGACTTCAGATAACAATCTAAGATCTTTAAGAAAAATATCATGTGCATGGTACACAATTTCCTTGTAATAATTAAATAAGTTGTTCATTATTTAATTTCTTTAAATATAATACAAAGCGATAACATTTGGTGGCAACAATCTGAATTGTGAAATAGCGCTTATCGTGAAATTGGCGCTGGATTCTCTTCTTTAAGGAGCAAATATTTTGTACACTATTTTGCCGGATAAATTCAATAATGTAATCTCTGTAATAAAAATAGTAAAAAAAATGCAACATGAAGACTTCAGATAACAATCTAAGATCTTTAAGAAAAATATCATGTGCATGGTACACAATTTCGTTGTAATAATTAAATAAGTTCTTCATTATTTAATTTCTTTAAATATAATACAAAGCGATAACATTTGGTGGCAACAATCTGAATTGTGAAATAGCGCTTATCGTGAAATTGGCGCTGGATTCTCTTCTTTAAGGAGCAAATATTTTGTACAGTATTTTGCCGGATAATTTCAATAATGTAATCTCTGTAATAAAAATAGTAAAAAAAATGCAACATGAAGACTTCATATAACAATCTAAGATCTTTAAGAAAAATATCATGTGCATGGTACACAATTTCCTTGTAATAATTAAATAAGTTCTTCATTATTTAATTTCTTTAAATATAATACAAAGCGATAACATTTGGTGGCAACAATCTGAATTGTGAAATAGCGCTTATCGTGAAATTGGCGCTGGATTCTCTTCTTTAAGGAGCAAATATTTTGTACACTATTTTGCCGGATAAATTCAATAATGTAATCTCTGTAATAAAAATAGTAAAAAAAAATGCAACATGAAGACTTCAGATAACAATCTAAGATCTTTAAGAAAAATATCATGTGCATGGTACACAATTTCGTTGTAATAAT
Organism: Stegodyphus dumicola; assembly: GCF_044657685.1. Classification (NCBI taxonomy): domain Eukaryota; kingdom Metazoa; phylum Arthropoda; class Arachnida; order Araneae; family Eresidae; genus Stegodyphus; species Stegodyphus dumicola. Next base: position 138,844,185 of record NC_140769.1, read on the forward strand.
TAAATAAGTTCTTCATTATTTAATTTCTTTAAATATAATACAAAGCGATAACATTTGGTGGCAACAATCTGAATTGTGAAATAGCGCTTATCGTGAAATTGGCGCTGGATTCTCTTCTTTAAGGAGCAAATATTTTGTACACTATTTTGCCGGATAATTTCAATAATGAAATCTCTGTAATAAAAATAGTAAAAAAAAAATGCAACATGAAGACTTCAGATAACAATCTAAGATCTTTAAGAAAAATATCATGTGCATGGTACACAATTTCCTTGTAATAATTAAATAAGTTCTTCATTATTTAATTTCTTTAAATATAATACAAAGCGATAACATTTGGTGACAACAATCTGAATTGTGAAATAGCGCTTATCGTGAAATTGGCGCTGAATTCTCTTCTTTAAGGAGCAAATATTTTGTACACTATTTTGCCGGATAAATTCAATAATGTAATCTCTGTAATAAAAATAGTAAAAAAAAATGCAACATGAAGACTTCAGATAACAATCTAAGATCTTTAAGAAAAATATCATGTGCATGGTACACAATTTCCTTGTAATAATTAAATAAGTTCTTCATTATTTAATTTCTTTAAATATAATACAAAGCGATAACGTTTGGTGGCAACAATCTGAATTGTGAAATAACGCTTATCGTGAAATTGGCGCTGGATTCTCTTCTTTAAGGAGCAAATATTTTGTACACTATTTTGCCGGATAAATTCAAAAATGTAATCTCTGTAATAAAAATAGTAAAAAAAAATGCAACATGAAGACTTCAGATAACAATCTAAGATCTTTAAGAAAAATATCATGTGCATGGTACACAATTTCGTTGTAATAATTAAATAAGTTCTTCATTATTTAATTTCTTTAAATATAATACAAAGCGATAACATTTGGTGGCAACAATCTGAATTGTGAAATAGCGCTTATCATGAAATTGGCGCTGGATTCTCTTCTTTAAGGAGCAAATATTTTGTACACTATTTTGCCGGATAAATTCAATAATGTAAACTCTGTAATAAAAATAGTAAAAAAAAATGCAACATGAAGACTTCAGATAACAATCTAAGATCTTTAAGAAAAATATCATGTGCATGGTACACAATTTCCTTGTAATAATTAAATAAGTTGTTCATTATTTAATTTCTTTAAATATAATAGAAAGCGATAACATTTGGTGGCAACAATCTGAATTGTGAAATAGCGCTTATCGTGAAATTGGCGCTGGATTCTCTTCTTTAAGGAGCAAATATTTTGTACACTATTTTGCCGGATAAATTCAATAATGTAATCTCTGTAATAAAAATAGTAAAAAAAATGCAACATGAAGACTTCAGATAACAATCTAAGATCTTTAAGAAAAATATCATGTGCATGGTACACAATTTCGTTGTAATAATTAAATAAGTTCTTCATTATTTAATTTCTTTAAATATAATACAAAGCGATAACATTTGGTGGCAACAATCTGAATTGTGAAATAGCGCTTATCGTGAAATTCGCGCTGGATTCTCTTCTTTAAGGAGCAAATATTTTGTACACTATTTTGCCGGATAAATTCAATAATGTAATCTCTGTAATAAAAATAGTAAAAAAAATGCAACATGAAGACTTCAGATAACAATCTAAGATCTTTAAGAAAAATATCATGTGCATGGTACACAATTTCGTTGTAATAATTAAATAAGTTCTTCATTATTTAATTTCTTTAAATATAATACAAAGCGATAACATTTGGTGGCAACAATCTGAATTGTGAAATAGCGCTTATCGTGAAATTGGCGCTGGATTCTCTTCTTTAAGGAGCAAATATTTTGTACACTATTTTGCCGGATAATTTCAATAATGTAATCTCTGTAATAAAAATAGTAAAAAAAATGCAACATGAAGACTTCATATAACAATCTAAGATCTTTAAGAAAAATATCATGTGCATGGTACACAATTTCCTTGTAATAATTAAATAAGTTCTTCATTATTTAATTTCTTTAAATATAATACAAAGCGATAACATTTGGTGGCAACAATCTGAATTGTGAAATAGCGCTTATCGTGAAATTGGCGCTGGATTCTCTTCTTTAAGGAGCAAATATTTTGTACACTATTTTGCCGGATAAATTCAATAATGTAATCTCTGTAATAAAAATAGTAAAAAAAAATGCAACATGAAGACTTCAGATAACAATCTAAGATCTTTAAGAAAAATATCATGTGCATGGTACACAATTTCGTTGTAATAATTAAATAAGTTCTTCATTATTTAATTTCTTTAAATATAATACAAAGCGATAACATTTGGTGGCAACAATCTGAATTGTGAAATAGCGCTTATCGTGAAATTGGCGCTGGATTCTCTTCTTTAAGGAGCAAATATTTTGTACACTATTTTGCAGGATAATTTCAATAATGAAATCTCTGTAATAAAAATAGTAAAAAAAAATGCAACATGAAGACTTCAGATAACAATCTAAGATCTTTAAGAAAAATATCATGTGCATGGTACACAATTTCCTTGTAATAATTAAATAAGTTCTTCATTATTTAATTTCTTTAAATATAATACAAAGCGATAACATTTGGTGACAACAATCTGAATTGTGAAATAGCGCTTATCGTGAAATTGGCGCTGAATTCTCTTCTTTAAGGAGCAAATATTTTGTACACTATTTTGCCGGATAAATTCAATAATGTAATCTCTGTAATAAAAATAGTAAAAAAAAATGCAACATGAAGACTTCAGATAACAATCTAAGATCTTTAAGAAAAATATCATGTGCATGGTACACAATTTCCTTGTAATAATTAAATAAGTTCTTCATTATTTAATTTCTTTAAATATAATACAAAGCGATAACGTTTGGTGGCAACAATCTGAATTGTGAAATAACGCTTATCGTGAAATTGGCGCTGGATTCTCTTCTTTAAGGAGCAAATATTTTGTACACTATTTTGCCGGATAAATTCAAAAATGTAATCTCTGTAATAAAAATAGTAAAAAAAAATGCAACATGAAGACTTCAGATAACAATCTAAGATCTTTAAGAAAAATATCATGTGCATGGTACACAATTTCGTTGTAATAATTAAATAAGTTCTTCATTATTTAATTTCTTTAAATATAATACAAAGCGATAACATTTGGTGGCAACAATCTGAATTGTGAAATAGCGCTTATCATGAAATTGGCGCTGGATTCTCTTCTTTAAGGAGCAAATATTTTGTACACTATTTTGCCGGATAAATTCAATAATGTAAACTCTGTAATAAAAATAGTAAAAAAAATGCAACATGAAGACTTCAGATAACAATCTAAGATCTTTAAGAAAAATATCATGTGCATGGTACACAATTTCCTTGTAATAATTAAATAAGTTGTTCATTATTTAATTTCTTTAAATATAATAGAAAGCGATAACATTTGGTGGCAACAATCTGAATTGTGAAATAGCGCTTATCGTGAAATTGGCGCTGGATTCTCTTCTTTAAGGAGCAAATATTTTGTACACTATTTTGCCGGATAAATTCAATAATGTAATCTCTGTAATAAAAATAGTAAAAAAAATGCAACATGAAGACTTCAGATAACAATCTAAGATCTTTAAGAAAAATATCATGTGCATGGTACACAATTTCGTTGTAATAATTAAATAAGTTCTTCATTATTTAATTTCTTTAAATATAATACAAAGCGATAACATTTGGTGGCAACAATCTGAATTGTGAAATAGCGCTTATCGTGAAATTGGCGCTGGATTCTCTTCTTTAAGGAGCAAATATTTTGTACACTATTTTGCCGGATAAATTCAATAATGTAATCTCTGTAATAAAAATAGTAAAAAAAATGCAACATGAAGACTTCAGATAACAATCTAAGATTTTTAAGAAAAATATCATGTGCATGGTACACAATTTCGTTGTAATAATTAAATAAGTTCTTCATTATTTAATTTCTTTAAATATAATACAAAGCGATAACATTTGGTGGCAACAATCTGAATTGTGAAATAGCGCTTATCATGAAATTGGCGCTGGATTCTCTTCTTTAAGGAGCAAATATTTTGTACACTATTTTGCCGGATAAATTCAATAATGTAAACTCTGTAATAAAAATAGTAAAAAAAATGCAACATGAAGACTTCAGATAACAATCTAAGATCTTTAAGAAAAATATCATGTGCATGGTACACAATTTCCTTGTAATAATTAAATAAGTTCTTCATTATTTAATTTCTTTAAATATAATACAAAGCGATAACATTTGGTGGCAACAATCTGAATTGTGAAATAGCGCTTATCATGAAATTGGCGCTGGATTCTCTTCTTTAAGGAGCAAATATTTTGTACACTATTTTGCCGGATAAATTCAATAATGTAAACTCTGTAATAAAAATAGTAAAAAAAATGCAACATGAAGACTTCAGATAACAATCTAAGATCTTTAAGAAAAATATCATGTGCATGGTACACAATTTCCTTGTAATAATTAAATAAGTTGTTCATTATTTAATTTCTTTAAATATAATACAAAGCGATAACATTTGGTGGCAACAATCTGAATTGTGAAATAGCGCTTATCGTGAAATTGGCGCTGGATTCTCTTCTTTAAGGAGCAAATATTTTGTACACTATTTTGCCGGATAAATTCAATAATGTAATCTCTGTAATAAAAATAGTAAAAAAAATGCAACATGAAGACTTCAGATAACAATCTAAGATCTTTAAGAAAAATATCATGTGCATGGTACACAATTTCGTTGTAATAATTAAATAAGTTCTTCATTATTTAATTTCTTTAAATATAATACAAAGCGATAACATTTGGTGGCAACAATCTGAATTGTGAAATAGCGCTTATCGTGAAATTGGCGCTGGATTCTCTTCTTTAAGGAGCAAATATTTTGTACACTATTTTGCCGGATAATTTCAATAATGTAATCTCTGTAATAAAAATAGTAAAAAAAATGCAACATGAAGACTTCATATAACAATCTAAGATCTTTAAGAAAAATATCATGTGCATGGTACACAATTTCCTTGTAATAATTAAATAAGTTCTTCATTATTTAATTTCTTTAAATATAATACAAAGCGATAACATTTGGTGGCAACAATCTGAATTGTGAAATAGCGCTTATCGTGAAATTGGCGCTGGATTCTCTTCTTTAAGGAGCAAATATTTTGTACACTATTTTGCCGGATAAATTCAATAATGTAATCTCTGTAATAAAAATAGTAAAAAAAAATGCAACATGAAGACTTCAGATAACAATCTAAGATCTTTAAGAAAAATATCATGTGCATGGTACACAATTTCGTTGTAATAATTAAATAAGTTCTTCATTATTTAATTTCTTTAAATATAATACAAAGCGATAACATTTGGTGGCAACAATCTGAATTGTGAAATAGCGCTTATCGTGAAATTGGCGCTGGATTCTCTTCTTTAAGGAGCAAATATTTTGTACACTATTTTGCCGGATAATTTCAATAATGTAATCTCTGTAATAAAAATAGTAAAAAAAAAATGCAACATGAAGACTTCAGATAACAATCTAAGATCTTTAAGAAAAATATCATGTGCATGGTACACAATTTCCTTGTAATAATTAAATAAGTTCTTCATTATTTAATTTCTTTAAATATAATACAAAGCGATAACATTTGGTGACAACAATCTGAATTGTGAAATAGCGCTTATCGTGAAATTGGCGCTGAATTCTCTTCTTTAAGGAGCAAATATTTTGTACACTATTTTGCCGGATAAATTCAATAATGTAATCTCTGTAATAAAAATAGTAAAAAAAAATGCAACATGAAGACTTCAGATAACAATCTAAGATCTTTAAGAAAAATATCATGTGCATGGTACACAATTTCCTTGTAATAATTAAATAAGTTCTTCATTATTTAATTTCTTTAAATATAATACAAAGCGATAACGTTTGGTGGCAACAATCTGAATTGTGAAATAACGCTTATCGTGAAATTGGCGCTGGATTCTCTTCTTTAAGGAGCAAATATTTTGTACACTATTTTGCCGGATAAATTCAAAAATGTAATCTCTGTAATAAAAATAGTAAAAAAAAATGCAACATGAAGACTTCAGATAACAATCTAAGATCTTTAAGAAAAATATCATGTGCATGGTACACAATTTCGTTGTAATAATTAAATAAGTTCTTCATTATTTAATTTCTTTAAATATAATACAAAGCGATAACATTTGGTGGCAACAATCTGAATTGTGAAATAGCGCTTATCATGAAATTGGCGCTGGATTCTCTTCTTTAAGGAGCAAATATTTTGTACACTATTTTGCCGGATAAATTCAATAATGTAATCTCTGTAATAAAAATAGTAAAAAAAAATGCAACATGAAGACTTCAGATAACAATCTAAGATCTTTAAGAAAAATATAATGTGCATGGTACACAATTTCCTTGTAATAATTAAATAAGTTCTTCATTATTTAATTTCTTTAAATATAATACAAAGCGATAACATTTGGTGGCAACTATCTGAATTGTGAAATAGCGCTTATCGTGAAATTGGCGCTGGATTCTCTTCTTTAAGGAGCAAATATTTTGTACACTATTTTGCCGGATAATTTCAATAATGTAATCTCTGTAATAAAAATAGTAAAAAAAAAATGCAACATGAAGACTTCAGATAACAATCTAAGATCTTTAAGAAAAATATCATGTGCATGGTACACAATTTCCTTGTAATAATTAAATAAGTTCTTCATTATTTAATTTCTTTAAATATAATACAAAGCGATAACATTTGGTGGCAACAATCTGAATTGTGAAATAACGCTTATCGTGAAATTGGCGCTGGATTCTCTTCTTTAAGGAGCAAATATTTTGTACACTATTTTGCCGGATAAATTCAAAAATGTAATCTCTGTAATAAAAATAGTAAAAAAAAATGCAACATGAAGACTTCAGATAACAATCTAAGATCTTTAAGAAAAATATAATGTGCATGGTACACAATTTCCTTGTAATAATTAAATAAGTTCTTCATTATTTAATTTCTTTAAATATAATACAAAGCGATAACATTTGGTGGCAACTATCTGAATTGTGAAATAGCGCTTATCGTGAAATTGGCGCTGGATTCTCTTCTTTAAGGAGCAAATATTTTGTACACTATTTTGCCGGATAAATTAAAAATAGTAAAAAAAAATGCAACATGAAGACTTCAGATAACAATCTAAGATCTTTAAGAAAAATATCATGTGCATGGTACACAATTTCGTTGTAATAATTAAATAAGTTCTTCGTTATTTAATTTCTTTAAATATAATACAAAACGATAACATTTGGTGGCAACCATCTGAATTGTGAAATAGCGCTTATCCTGAAATTGGCGCTGGATTCTCTTCTTTAAGGAGCAAATATTTTGTACACTATTTTGCCTGATAAATTCAATAATGTAATCTCTGTAATAAAAATAGTAAAAAAAAAATGCAACATGACGGCTTCAGATAACAATCTAAGATCTTTAAGAAAAATATCATGTGCATGGTACACAATTTCCTTGTAATAATTAAATAAGTTCTTCATTATTTAGTTTATTACAATATAATACAAAGCGACAACAGTTGGTGGCAACAATCTGAATTGTGAAATTGCGCTTATCGTGAAATTGGCGCTGGATTCTCTTCTTTAAGGAGCAAATATTTTGTACACTATTTTGCCGGATAAATTCAATAATGTAATCTCTGTAATAAAAATAGTAAAAAAAATGCAACATGAAGACTTCAGATAACAATCTAAGATCTTTAAGAAAAATATCATGTGCATGGTACACAATTTCCTTGTAATAATTAAATAAGTTGTTCATTATTTAATTTCTTTAAATATAATATAAAGCGATAACATTTGGTGGCAACAATCTGAATTGTGAAATAGCGCTTATCGTGAAATTGGCGCTGGATTCTCTTCTTTAAATAGCAAATATTTTGTACACTATTTTGCCAGATAAATTAAAAATAGTAAAAAAAAATGCAACATGAAGACTTCAGATAACAATCTAAGATCTTTAAGAAAAATATCATGTGCATGGTACACAATTTCCTTGTAATAATTAAATAAGTTCTTCATTATTTAATTTCTTTAAATATAACACAAAGCGATAACATTTGGTGGCAACAATCTGAATTGTGAAATAGCGCTTATCGTGAAATTGGCGCTGGATTCTCTTCTTTAAGGAGCAAATATTTTGTACACTATTTTGCCTGATAAATTCAATAATGTAATCTCTGTAATAAAAATAGTAAAAAAAATGCAACATGAAGACTTCAGATAACAATCTAAGATCTTTAAGAAAAATATCATGTGCATGGTACACAATTTCGTTGTAATAATTAAATAAGTTCTTCGTTATTTAATTTCTTTAAATATAATACAAAGCGATAACATTTGGTGGCAACAATCTGAATTGTGAAATAGCGCTTATCCTGAAATTGGCGCTGGATTCTCTTCTTTAAGGAGCAAATATTTTGTACACTATTTTGCCGGATAAATTAAAAATAGTAAAAAAAAATGCAACATGAAGACTTCAGATAACAATCTAAGATCTTTAAGAAAAATATCATGTGCATGGTACACAATTTCCTTGTAATAATTAAATAAGTTCTTCATTATTTAATTTCTTTAAATATAATACAAAGCGATAACATTTGGTGGCAACAATCTGAATTGTGAAATAGCGCTTATCATGAAATTGGCGCTGGATTCTCTTCTTTAAGGAGCAAATATTTTGTACACTATTTTGCCGGATAAATTCAATAATGTAAACTCTGTAATAAAAATAGTAAAAAAAAATGCAACATGAAGACTTCAGATAACAATCTAAGATCTTTAAGAAAAATATCATGTGCATGGTACACAATTTCCTTGTAATAATTAAATAAGTTCTTCATTATTTAATTTCTTTAAATATAATACAAAGCGATAACATTTGGTGGCAACAATCTGAATTGTGAAATAGCGCTTATCATGAAATTGGCGCTGGATTCTCTTCTTTAAGGAGCAAATATTTTGTACACTATTTTGCCGGATAAATTCAATAATGTAAACTCTGTAATAAAAATAGTAAAAAAAATGCAACATGAAGACTTCAGATAACAATCTAAGATCTTTAAGAAAAATATCATGTGCATGGTACACAATTTCCTTGTAATAATTAAATAAGTTGTTCATTATTTAATTTCTTTAAATATAATACAAAGCGATAACATTTGGTGGCAACAATCTGAATTGTGAAATAGCGCTTATCGTGAAATTGGCGCTGGATTCTCTTCTTTAAGGAGCAAATATTTTGTACACTATTTTGCCGGATAAATTCAATAATGTAATCTCTGTAATAAAAATAGTAAAAAAAATGCAACATGAAGACTTCAGATAACAATCTAAGATCTTTAAGAAAAATATCATGTGCATGGTACACAATTTCGTTGTAATAATTAAATAAGTTCTTCATTATTTAATTTCTTTAAATATAATACAAAGCGATAACATTTGGTGGCAACAATCTGAATTGTGAAATAGCGCTTATCGTGAAATTGGCGCTGGATTCTCTTCTTTAAGGAGCAAATATTTTGTACACTATTTTGCCGGATAATTTCAATAATGTAATCTCTGTAATAAAAATAGTAAAAAAAATGCAACATGAAGACTTCATATAACAATCTAAGATCTTTAAGAAAAATATCATGTGCATGGTACACAATTTCCTTGTAATAATTAAATAAGTTCTTCATTATTTAATTTCTTTAAATATAATACAAAGCGATAACATTTGGTGGCAACAATCTGAATTGTGAAATAGCGCTTATCGTGAAATTGGCGCTGGATTCTCTTCTTTAAGGAGCAAATATTTTGTACACTATTTTGCCGGATAAATTCAATAATGTAATCTCTGTAATAAAAATAGTAAAAAAAAATGCAACATGAAGACTTCAGATAACAATCTAAGATCTTTAAGAAAAATATCATGTGCATGGTACACAATTTCGTTGTAATAATTAAATAAGTTCTTCATTATTTAATTTCTTTAAATATAATACAAAGCGATAACATTTGGTGGCAACAATCTGAATTGTGAAATAGCGCTTATCGTGAAATTGGCGCTGGATTCTCTTCTTTAAGGAGCAAATATTTTGTACACTATTTTGCCGGATAATTTCAATAATGAAATCTCTGTAATAAAAATAGTAAAAAAAAAATGCAACATGAAGACTTCAGATAACAATCTAAGATCTTTAAGAAAAATATCATGTGCATGGTACACAATTTCCTTGTAATAATTAAATAAGTTCTTCATTATTTAATTTCTTTAAATATAATACAAAGCGATAACATTTGGTGACAACAATCTGAATTGTGAAATAGCGCTTATCGTGAAATTGGCGCTGAATTCTCTTCTTTAAGGAGCAAATATTTTGTACACTATTTTGCCGGATAAATTCAATAATGTAATCTCTGTAATAAAAATAGTAAAAAAAAATGCAACATGAAGACTTCAGATAACAATCTAAGATCTTTAAGAAAAATATCATGTGCATGGTACACAATTTCCTTGTAATAATTAAATAAGTTCTTCATTATTTAATTTCTTTAAATATAATACAAAGCGATAACGTTTGGTGGCAACAATCTGAATTGTGAAATAACGCTTATCGTGAAATTGGCGCTGGATTCTCTTCTTTAAGGAGCAAATATTTTGTACACTATTTTGCCGGATAAATTCAAAAATGTAATCTCTGTAATAAAAATAGTAAAAAAAAATGCAACATGAAGACTTCAGATAACAATCTAAGATCTTTAAGAAAAATATCATGTGCATGGTACACAATTTCGTTGTAATAATTAAATAAGTTCTTCATTATTTAATTTCTTTAAATATAATACAAAGCGATAACATTTGGTGGCAACAATCTGAATTGTGAAATAGCGCTTATCATGAAATTGGCGCTGGATTCTCTTCTTTAAGGAGCAAATATTTTGTACACTATTTTGCCGGATAAATTCAATAATGTAAACTCTGTAATAAAAATAGTAAAAAAAATGCAACATGAAGACTTCAGATAACAATCTAAGATCTTTAAGAAAAATATCATGTGCATGGTACACAATTTCCTTGTAATAATTAAATAAGTTGTTCATTATTTAATTTCTTTAAATATAATAGAAAGCGATAACATTTGGTGGCAACAATCTGAATTGTGAAATAGCGCTTATCGTGAAATTGGCGCTGGATTCTCTTCTTTAAGGAGCAAATATTTTGTACACTATTTTGCCGGATAAATTCAATAATGTAATCTCTGTAATAAAAATAGTAAAAAAAATGCAACATGAAGACTTCAGATAACAATCTAAGATCTTTAAGAAAAATATCATGTGCATGGTACACAATTTCGTTGTAATAATTAAATAAGTTCTTCATTATTTAATTTCTTTAAATATAATACAAAGCGATAACATTTGGTGGCAACAATCTGAATTGTGAAATAGCGCTTATCGTGAAATTGGCGCTGGATTCTCTTCTTTAAGGAGCAAATATTTTGTACACTATTTTGCCGGATAAATTCAATAATGTAATCTCTGTAATAAAAATAGTAAAAAAAATGCAACATGAAGACTTCAGATAACAATCTAAGATCTTTAAGAAAAATATCATGTGCATGGTACACAATTTCGTTGTAATAATTAAATAAGTTCTTCATTATTTAATTTCTTTAAATATAATACAAAGCGATAACATTTGGTGGCAACAATCTGAATTGTGAAATAGCGCTTATCATGAAATTGGCGCTGGATTCTCTTCTTTAAGGAGCAAATATTTTGTACACTATTTTGCCGGATAAATTCAATAATGTAAACTCTGTAATAAAAATAGTAAAAAAAATGCAACATGAAGACTTCAGATAACAATCTAAGATCTTTAAGAAAAATATCATGTGCATGGTACACAATTTCCTTGTAATAATTAAATAAGTTCTTCATTATTTAATTTCTTTAAATATAATACAAAGCGATAACATTTGGTGGCAACAATCTGAATTGTGAAATAGCGCTTATCATGAAATTGGCGCTGGATTCTCTTCTTTAAGGAGCAAATATTTTGTACACTATTTTGCCGGATAAATTCAATAATGTAAACTCTGTAATAAAAATAGTAAAAAAATGCAACATGAAGACTTCAGATAACAATCTAAGATCTTTAAGAAAAATATCATGTGCATGGTACACAATTTCCTTGTAATAATTAAATAAGTTGTTCATTATTTAATTTCTTTAAATATAATACAAAGCGATAACATTTGGTGGCAACAATCTGAATTGTGAAATAGCGCTTATCGTGAAATTGGCGCTGGATTCTCTTCTTTAAGGAGCAAATATTTTGTACACTATTTTGCCGGATAAATTCAATAATGTAATCTCTGTAATAAAAATAGTAAAAAAAATGCAACATGAAGACTTCAGATAACAATCTAAGATCTTTAAGAAAAATATCATGTGCATGGTACACAATTTCGTTGTAATAATTAAATAAGTTCTTCATTATTTAATTTCTTTAAATATAATACAAAGCGATAACATTTGGTGGCAACAATCTGAATTGTGAAATAGCGCTTATCGTGAAATTGGCGCTGGATTCTCTTCTTTAAGGAGCAAATATTTTGTACACTATTTTGCCGGATAATTTCAATAATGTAATCTCTGTAATAAAAATAGTAAAAAAAATGCAACATGAAGACTTCATATAACAATCTAAGATCTTTAAGAAAAATATCATGTGCATGGTACACAATTTCCTTGTAATAATTAAATAAGTTCTTCATTATTTAATTTCTTTAAATATAATACAAAGCGATAACATTTGGTGGCAACAATCTGAATTGTGAAATAGCGCTTATCGTGAAATTGGCGCTGGATTCTCTTCTTTAAGGAGCAAATATTTTGTACACTATTTTGCCGGATAAATTCAATAATGTAATCTCTGTAATAAAAATAGTAAAAAAAAATGCAACATGAAGACTTCAGATAACAATCTAAGATCTTTAAGAAAAATATCATGTGCATGGTACACAATTTCGTTGTAATAATTAAATAAGTTCTTCATTATTTAATTTCTTTAAATATAATACAAAGCGATAACATTTGGTGGCAACAATCTGAATTGTGAAATAGCGCTTATCGTGAAATTGGCGCTGGATTCTCTTCTTTAAGGAGCAAATATTTTGTACACTATTTTGCCGGATAATTTCAATAATGTAATCTCTGTAATAAAAATAGTAAAAAAAAAATGCAACATGAAGACTTCAGATAACAATCTAAGATCTTTAAGAAAAATATCATGTGCATGGTACACAATTTCCTTGTAATAATTAAATAAGTTCTTCATTATTTAATTTCTTTAAATATAATACAAAGCGATAACATTTGGTGACAACAATCTGAATTGTGAAATAGCGCTTATCGTGAAATTGGCGCTGAATTCTCTTCTTTAAGGAGCAAATATTTTGTACACTATTTTGCCGGATAAATTCAATAATGTAATCTCTGTAATAAAAATAGTAAAAAAAAATGCAACATGAAGACTTCAGATAACAATCTAAGATCTTTAAGAAAAATATCATGTGCATGGTACACAATTTCCTTGTAATAATTAAATAAGTTCTTCATTATTTAATTTCTTTAAATATAATACAAAGCGATAACGTTTGGTGGCAACAATCTGAATTGTGAAATAACGCTTATCGTGAAATTGGCGCTGGATTCTCTTCTTTAAGGAGCAAATATTTTGTACACTATTTTGCCGGATAAATTCAAAAATGTAATCTCTGTAATAAAAATAGTAAAAAAAAATGCAACATGAAGACTTCAGATAACAATCTAAGATCTTTAAGAAAAATATCATGTGCATGGTACACAATTTCGTTGTAATAATTAAATAAGTTCTTCATTATTTAATTTCTTTAAATATAATACAAAGCGATAACATTTGGTGGCAACAATCTGAATTGTGAAATAGCGCTTATCATGAAATTGGCGCTGGATTCTCTTCTTTAAGGAGCAAATATTTTGTACACTATTTTGCCGGATAAATTCAATAATGTAAACTCTGTAATAAAAATAGTAAAAAAAATGCAACATGAAGACTTCAGATAACAATCTAAGATCTTTAAGAAAAATATCATGTGCATGGTACACAATTTCCTTGTAATAATTAAATAAGTTGTTCATTATTTAATTTCTTTAAATATAATACAAAGCGATAACATTTGGTGGCAACAATCTGAATTGTGAAATAGCGCTTATCGTGAAATTGGCGCTGGATTCTCTTCTTTAAGGAGCAAATATTTTGTACACTATTTTGCCGGATAAATTCAATAATGTAATCTCTGTAATAAAAATAGTAAAAAAAATGCAACATGAAGACTTCAGATAACAATCTAAGATCTTTAAGAAAAATATCATGTGCATGGTACACAATTTCGTTGTAATAATTAAATAAGTTCTTCATTATTTAATTTCTTTAAATATAATACAAAGCGATAACATTTGGTGGCAACAATCTGAATTGTGAAATAGCGCTTATCGTGAAATTGGCGCTGGATTCTCTTCTTTAAGGAGCAAATATTTTGTACACTATTTTGCCGGATAATTTCAATAATGTAATCTCTGTAATAAAAATAGTAAAAAAAATGCAACATGAAGACTTCATATAACAATCTAAGATCTTTAAGAAAAATATCATGTGCATGGTACACAATTTCCTTGTAATAATTAAATAAGTTCTTCATTATTTAATTTCTTTAAATATAATACAAAGCGATAACATTTGGTGGCAACAATCTGAATTGTGAAATAGCGCTTATCGTGAAATTGGCGCTGGATTCTCTTCTTTAAGGAGCAAATATTTTGTACACTATTTTGCCGGATAAATTCAATAATGTAATCTCTGTAATAAAAATAGTAAAAAAAAATGCAACATGAAGACTTCAGATAACAATCTAAGATCTTTAAGAAAAATATCATGTGCATGGTACACAATTTCGTTGTAATAATTAAATAAGTTCTTCATTATTTAATTTCTTTAAATATAATACAAAGCGATAACATTTGGTGGCAACAATCTGAATTGTGAAATAGCGCTTATCGTGAAATTGGCGCTGGATTCTCTTCTTTAAGGAGCAAATATTTTGTACACTATTTTGCCGGATAATTTCAATAATGTAATCTCTGTAATAAAAATAGTAAAAAAAAAATGCAACATGAAGACTTCAGATAACAATCTAAGATCTTTAAGAAAAATATCATGTGCATGGTACACAATTTCCTTGTAATAATTAAATAAGTTCTTCATTATTTAATTTCTTTAAATATAATACAAAGCGATAACATTTGGTGACAACAATCTGAATTGTGAAATAGCGCTTATCGTGAAATTGGCGCTGAATTCTCTTCTTTAAGGAGCAAATATTTTGTACACTATTTTGCCGGATAAATTCAATAATGTAATCTCTGTAATAAAAATAGTAAAAAAAAATGCAACATGAAGACTTCAGATAACAATCTAAGATCTTTAAGAAAAATATCATGTGCATGGTACACAATTTCCTTGTAATAATTAAATAAGTTCTTCATTATTTAATTTCTTTAAATATAATACAAAGCGATAACGTTTGGTGGCAACAATCTGAATTGTGAAATAACGCTTATCGTGAAATTGGCGCTGGATTCTCTTCTTTAAGGAGCAAATATTTTGTACACTATTTTGCGGATAAATTCAAAAATGTAATCTCTGTAATAAAAATAGTAAAAAAAAATGCAACATGAAGACTTCAGATAACAATCTAAGATCTTTAAGAAAAATATCATGTGCATGGTACACAATTTCGTTGTAATAATTAAATAAGTTCTTCATTATTTAATTTCTTTAAATATAATACAAAGCGATAACATTTGGTGGCAACTATCTGAATTGTGAAATAGCGCTTATCGTGAAATTAGCGCTGGATTCTCTTCTTTAAGGAGCAAATATTTTGTACACTATTTTGCCGGATAAATTAAAAATAGTAAAAAAAAAAATGCAACATGAAGACTTCAGATAACAATCTAAGATCTTTAAGAAAAATATCATGTGCATGGTACACAATTTCGTTGTAATAATTAAATAAGTTCTTCATTATTTAATTTCTTTAAATATAGTACAAAGCGATAACATTTGGTGGCAACAATCTGAATTGTGAAATAGCGCTTATCGTGAAATTGGCGCTGGATTCTCTTCTTTAAGGAGCAAATATTTTGTACACTATTTTGCCGGATAATTTCAATAATGTAATCTCTGTAATAAAAATAGTAAAAAAAAAATGCAACATGAAGACTTCAGATAACAATCTAAGATCTTTAAGAAAAATATCATGTGCATGGTACACAATTTCCTTGTAATAATTAAATAAGTTCTTCATTATTTAATTTCTTTAAATATAATACAAAGCGATATCATTTGGTGGCAACAATCTGAATTGTGAAATAGCGCTTATCGTGAAATTGGCGCTGGATTCTCTTCTTTAAGGAGCAAATATTTTGTACACTATTTTGCCGGATAAATTCAATAATGTAATCTCTGTAATAAAAATAGTAAAAAAAAATGCAACATGAAGACTTCAGATAACAATCTAAGATCTTTAAGAAAAATATCATGTGCATGGTACACAATTTCGTTGTAATAATTAAATAAGTTCTTCATTATTTAATTTCTTTAAATATAATACAAAGCGATAACATTTGGTGGCAACAATCTGAATTGTGAAATAGCGCTTATCGTGAAATTGGCGCTGGATTCTCTTCTTTAAGGAGCAAATATTTTGTACACTATTTTGCCGGATAATTTCAATAATGTAATCTCTGTAATAAAAATAGTAAAAAAAATGCAACATGAAGACTTCATATAACAATCTAAGATCTTTAAGAAAAATATCATGTGCATGGTACACAATTTCCTTGTAATAATTAAATAAGTTCTTCATTATTTAATTTCTTTAAATATAATACAAAGCGATAACATTTGGTGGCAACAATCTGAATTGTGAAATAGCGCTTATCGTGAAATTGGCGCTGGATTCTCTTCTTTAAGGAGCAAATATTTTGTACACTATTTTGCCGGATAAATTCAATAATGTAATCTCTGTAATAAAAATAGTAAAAAAAAATGCAACATGAAGACTTCAGATAACAATCTAAGATCTTTAAGAAAAATATCATGTGCATGGTACACAATTTCGTTGTAATAATTAAATAAGTTCTTCATTATTTAATTTCTTTAAATATAATACAAAGCGATAACATTTGGTGGCAACAATCTGAATTGTGAAATAGCGCTTATCGTGAAATTGGCGCTGGATTCTCTTCTTTAAGGAGCAAATATTTTGTACACTATTTTGCCGGATAATTTCAATAATGTAATCTCTGTAATAAAAATAGTAAAAAAAAAATGCAACATGAAGACTTCAGATAACAATCTAAGATCTTTAAGAAAAATATCATGTGCATGGTACACAATTTCCTTGTAATAATTAAATAAGTTCTTCATTATTTAATTTCTTTAAATATAATACAAAGCGATAACATTTGGTGACAACAATCTGAATTGTGAAATAGCGCTTATCGTGAAATTGGCGCTGAATTCTCTTCTTTAAGGAGCAAATATTTTGTACACTATTTTGCCGGATAAATTCAATAATGTAATCTCTGTAATAAAAATAGTAAAAAAAAATGCAACATGAAGACTTCAGATAACAATCTAAGATCTTTAAGAAAAATATCATGTGCATGGTACACAATTTCCTTGTAATAATTAAATAAGTTCTTCATTATTTAATTTCTTTAAATATAATACAAAGCGATAACGTTTGGTGGCAACAATCTGAATTGTGAAATAACGCTTATCGTGAAATTGGCGCTGGATTCTCTTCTTTAAGGAGCAAATATTTTGTACACTATTTTGCCGGATAAATTCAAAAATGTAATCTCTGTAATAAAAATAGTAAAAAAAAATGCAACATGAAGACTTCAGATAACAATCTAAGATCTTTAAGAAAAATATCATGTGCATGGTACACAATTTCGTTGTAATAATTAAATAAGTTCTTCATTATTTAATTTCTTTAAATATAATACAAAGCGATAACATTTGGTGGCAACAATCTGAATTGTGAAATAGCGCTTATCATGAAATTGGCGCTGGATTCTCTTCTTTAAGGAGCAAATATTTTGTACACTATTTTGCCGGATAAATTCAATAATGTAAACTCTGTAATAAAAATAGTAAAAAAAATGCAACATGAAGACTTCAGATAACAATCTAAGATCTTTAAGAAAAATATCATGTGCATGGTACACAATTTCCTTGTAATAATTAAATAAGTTGTTCATTATTTAATTTCTTTAAATATAATACAAAGCGATAACATTTGGTGGCAACAATCTGAATTGTGAAATAGCGCTTATCGTGAAATTGGCGCTGGATTCTCTTCTTTAAGGAGCAAATATTTTGTACACTATTTTGCCGGATAAATTCAATAATGTAATCTCTGTAATAAAAATAGTAAAAAAAATGCAACATGAAGACTTCAGATAACAATCTAAGATCTTTAAGAAAAATATCATGTGCATGGTACACAATTTCGTTGTAATAATTAAATAAGTTCTTCATTATTTAATTTCTTTAAATATAATACAAAGCGATAACATTTGGTGGCAACAATCTGAATTGTGAAATAGCGCTTATCGTGAAATTGGCGCTGGATTCTCTTCTTTAAGGAGCAAATATTTTGTACACTATTTTGCCGGATAATTTCAATAATGTAATCTCTGTAATAAAAATAGTAAAAAAAATGCAACATGAAGACTTCATATAACAATCTAAGATCTTTAAGAAAAATATCATGTGCATGGTACACAATTTCCTTGTAATAATTAAATAAGTTCTTCATTATTTAATTTCTTTAAATATAATACAAAGCGATAACATTTGGTGGCAACAATCTGAATTGTGAAATAGCGCTTATCGTGAAATTGGCGCTGGATTCTCTTCTTTAAGGAGCAAATATTTTGTACACTATTTTGCCGGATAAATTCAATAATGTAATCTCTGTAATAAAAATAGTAAAAAAAAATGCAACATGAAGACTTCAGATAACAATCTAAGATCTTTAAGAAAAATATCATGTGCATGGTACACAATTTCGTTGTAATAATTAAATAAGTTCTTCATTATTTAATTTCTTTAAATATAATACAAAGCGATAACATTTGGTGGCAACAATCTGAATTGTGAAATAGCGCTTATCGTGAAATTGGCGCTGGATTCTCTTCTTTAAGGAGCAAATATTTTGTACACTATTTTGCCGGATAATTTCAATAATGTAATCTCTGTAATAAAAATAGTAAAAAAAAAATGCAACATGAAGACTTCAGATAACAATCTAAGATCTTTAAGAAAAATATCATGTGCATGGTACACAATTTCCTTGTAATAATTAAATAAGTTCTTCATTATTTAATTTCTTTAAATATAATACAAAGCGATAACATTTGGTGACAACAATCTGAATTGTGAAATAGCGCTTATCGTGAAATTGGCGCTGAATTCTCTTCTTTAAGGAGCAAATATTTTGTACACTATTTTGCCGGATAAATTCAATAATGTAATCTCTGTAATAAAAATAGTAAAAAAAAATGCAACATGAAGACTTCAGATAACAATCTAAGATCTTTAAGAAAAATATCATGTGCATGGTACACAATTTCCTTGTAATAATTAAATAAGTTCTTCATTATTTAATTTCTTTAAATATAATACAAAGCGATAACGTTTGGTGGCAACAATCTGAATTGTGAAATAACGCTTATCGTGAAATTGGCGCTGGATTCTCTTCTTTAAGGAGCAAATATTTTGTACACTATTTTGCGGATAAATTCAAAAATGTAATCTCTGTAATAAAAATAGTAAAAAAAAATGCAACATGAAGACTTCAGATAACAATCTAAGATCTTTAAGAAAAATATCATGTGCATGGTACACAATTTCGTTGTAATAATTAAATAAGTTCTTCATTATTTAATTTCTTTAAATATAATACAAAGCGATAACATTTGGTGGCAACTATCTGAATTGTGAAATAGCGCTTATCGTGAAATTAGCGCTGGATTCTCTTCTTTAAGGAGCAAATATTTTGTACACTATTTTGCCGGATAAATTAAAAATAGTAAAAAAAAAAATGCAACATGAAGACTTCAGATAACAATCTAAGATCTTTAAGAAAAATATCATGTGCATGGTACACAATTTCGTTGTAATAATTAAATAAGTTCTTCATTATTTAATTTCTTTAAATATAGTACAAAGCGATAACATTTGGTGGCAACAATCTGAATTGTGAAATAGCGCTTATCGTGAAATTGGCGCTGGATTCTCTTCTTTAAGGAGCAAATATTTTGTACACTATTTTGCCGGATAATTTCAATAATGTAATCTCTGTAATAAAAATAGTAAAAAAAAAATGCAACATGAAGACTTCAGATAACAATCTAAGATCTTTAAGAAAAATATCATGTGCATGGTACACAATTTCCTTGTAATAATTAAATAAGTTCTTCATTATTTAATTTCTTTAAATATAATACAAAGCGATATCATTTGGTGGCAACAATCTGAATTGTGAAATAGCGCTTATCGTGAAATTGGCGCTGGATTCTCTTCTTTAAGGAGCAAATATTTTGTACACTATTTTGCCGGATAAATTCAATAATGTAATCTCTGTAATAAAAATAGTAAAAAAAAATGCAACATGAAGACTTCACATAACAATCTAAGATCTTTAAGAAAAATATCATGTGCATGGTACACAATTTCGTTGTAATAATTAAATAAGTTCTTCATTATTTAATTTCTTTAAATATAATACAAAGCGATAACATTTGGTGGCAACAATCTGAATTGTGAAATAGCGCTTATCGTGAAATTGGCGCTGGATTCTCTTCTTTAAGGAGCAAATATTTTGTACACTATTTTGCCGGATAATTTCAATAATGTAATCTCTGTAATAAAAATAGTAAAAAAAAATGCAACATGAAGACTTCAGATAACAATCTAAGATCTTTAAGAAAAATATCATGTGCATGGTACACAATTTCCTTGTAATAATTAAATAAGTTCTTCATTATTTAATTTCTTTAAATATAATACAAAGCGATAACATTTGGTGACAACAATCTGAATTGTGAAATAGCGCTTATCGTGAAATTGGCGCTGGATTCTCTTCTTTAAGGAGCAAATATTTTGTACACTATTTTCCCGGATAAATTCAATAATGTAATCACTGTAATAAAAATTGTAAAAAAAAAATGCAACATGACGACTTCAGATAACAATCTAAGATCTTTAAGAAAAATATCATGTGCATGGTACACAATTTCCTTGTAATAATTAAATCAGTTCTTCATTATTTAGTTTATTACAATATAATACAAAGCGACAACAGTTGGTGGCAACAATCTGAATTGTGAAATTGCGCTTATCGTGAAATTGGCGCTGGATTCTCTTCTTTAAGGAGCAAATATTTTGTACACTATTTTGCCGGATAAATTCAATAATGTAATCTCTGTAATAAAAATAGTAAAAAAAATGCAACATGAAGACTTCAGATAACAATCTAAGATCTTTAAGAAAAATATCATGTGCATGGTACACAATTTCCTTGTAATAATTAAATAAGTTGTTCATTATTTAATTTCTTTAAATATAATATAAAGCGATAACATTTGGTGGCAACAATCTGAATTGTGAAATAGCGCTTATCGTGAAATTGGCGCTGGATTCTCTTCTTTAAATAGCAAATATTTTGTACACTATTTTGCCGGATAAATTAAAAATAGTAAAAAAAAAATGCAACATGAAGACTTCAGATAACAATCTAAGATCTTTAAGAAAAATATCATGTGCATGGTACACAATTTCCTTGTAATAATTAAATAAGTTCTTCATTATTTAATTTCTTTAAATATAATACAAAGCGATAACATTTGGTGGCAACAATCTGAATTGTAAAATAGCGCTTATCATGAAATTGGCGGTGGATTCTCTTCTTTAAGGAGAAATATTTTGTACACTATTTTGCCGGATAAATTCAATAATGTAATCTCTGTAATAAAAATAGTAAAAAAAAATGCAACATGAAGGCATCGGATAACAATCTAAGATCTTTAAGAAAAATATCATGTGCATGGTACACAATTTCCTTGTAATAATTAAATAAGTTCTTCATTATTTAATTTCTTTAAATATAACACAAAGCGATAACATTTGGTGGCAACAATCTGAATTGTGAAATAGCGCTTATCGTGAAATTGGCGCTGGATTCTTATCTTTAAGGAGCAAATATTTCGTACACTATTTTGCCTGATAAATTCAATAATGTAATCTCTGTAATAAAAATAGTAAAAAAAAAATGCAACATGAAGACTTCAGATAACAATCTAAGATCTTTAAGAAAAATATCATGTGCATGGTACACAATTTCGTTGTAATAATTAAATAAGTTCTTCATTATTTAATTTCTTTAAATATAATACAAAGCGATAACATTTGGTGGCAACAATCTGAATTGTGAAATAGCGCTTATCGTGAGATTGGCGCTGGATTCTCTTCTTTAAGGAGCAAATATTTTGTACACTATTTTGCCGGATAATTTCAATAATGTAATCTCTGTAATAAAAATAGTAAAAAAAAAATGCAACATGAAGACTTCAGATAACAATCTAAGATCTTTAAGAAAAATATCATGTGCATGGTACACAATTTCCTTGTAATAATTAAATAAGTTCTTCATTATTTAATTTCTTTAAATATAATACAAAGCGATAACATTTGGTGGCAACAATCTGAATTGTGAAATAGCGCTTATCGTGAAATTGGCGCTGGATTCTCTTCTTTAAGGAGCAAATATTTTGTACACTATTTTGCCGGATAAATTAAAAATAGTAAAAAAAATGCAACATGAAGACTTCTGATAACAATCTAAGATCTTTAAGAAAAATATCATGTGCATGGTACACAATTTCCTTGTAATAATTAAATCAGTTCTTCATTATTTAGTTTATTACAATATAATACAAAGCGACAACAGTTGGTGGCAACAATCTGAATTGTGAAATTGCGCTTATCGTGAAATTGGCGCTGGATTCTCTTCTTTAAGGAGCAAATATTTTGTACACTATTTTGCCGGATAAATTCAATAATGTAATCTCTGTAATAAAAATAGTAAAAAAAATGCAACATGAAGACTTCAGATAACAATCTAAGATCTTTAAGAAAAATATCATGTGCATGGTACACAATTTCCTTGTAATAATTAAATAAGTTCTTCATTATTTAATTTCTTTAAATATAGTACAAAGCGATAACATTTGGTGGCAACAATCTGAATTGTGAAATAGCGCTTATCGTGAAATTGGCGCTGGATTCTCTTCTTTAAGGAGCAAATATTTTGTACACTATTTTGCCGGATAATTTCAATAATGTAATCTCTGTAATAAAAATAGTAAAAAAAAAATGCAACATGAAGACTTCAGATAACAATCTAAGATCTTTAAGAAAAATATCATGTGCATGGTACACAATTTCCTTGTAATAATTAAATAAGTTCTTCATTATTTAATTTCTTTAAATATAATACAAAGCGATATCATTTGGTGGCAACAATCTGAATTGTGAAATAGCGCTTATCGTGAAATTGGCGCTGGATTCTCTTCTTTAAGGAGCAAATATTTTGTACACTATTTTGCCGGATAAATTCAATAATGTAATCTCTGTAATAAAAATAGTAAAAAAAAATGCAACATGAAGACTTCACATAACAATCTAAGATCTTTAAGAAAAATATCATGTGCATGGTACACAATTTCGTTGTAATAATTAAATAAGTTCTTCATTATTTAATTTCTTTAAATATAATACAAAGCGATAACATTTGGTGGCAACAATCTGAATTGTGAAATAGCGCTTATCGTGAAATTGGCGCTGGATTCTCTTCTTTAAGGAGCAAATATTTTGTACACTATTTTGCCGGATAATTTCAATAATGTAATCTCTGTAATAAAAATAGTAAAAAAAAATGCAACATGAAGACTTCAGATAACAATCTAAGATCTTTAAGAAAAATATCATGTGCATGGTACACAATTTCCTTGTAATAATTAAATAAGTTCTTCATTATTTAATTTCTTTAAATATAATACAAAGCGATAACATTTGGTGACAACAATCTGAATTGTGAAATAGCGCTTATCGTGAAATTGGCGCTGGATTCTCTTCTTTAAGGAGCAAATATTTTGTACACTATTTTCCCGGATAAATTCAATAATGTAATCACTGTAATAAAAATTGTAAAAAAAAAATGCAACATGACGACTTCAGATAACAATCTAAGATCTTTAAGAAAAATATCATGTGCATGGTACACAATTTCCTTGTAATAATTAAATCAGTTCTTCATTATTTAGTTTATTACAATATAATACAAAGCGACAACAGTTGGTGGCAACAATCTGAATTGTGAAATTGCGCTTATCGTGAAATTGGCGCTGGATTCTCTTCTTTAAGGAGCAAATATTTTGTACACTATTTTGCCGGATAAATTCAATAATGTAATCTCTGTAATAAAAATAGTAAAAAAAATGCAACATGAAGACTTCAGATAACAATCTAAGATCTTTAAGAAAAATATCATGTGCATGGTACACAATTTCCTTGTAATAATTAAATAAGTTGTTCATTATTTAATTTCTTTAAATATAATATAAAGCGATAACATTTGGTGGCAACAATCTGAATTGTGAAATAGCGCTTATCGTGAAATTGGCGCTGGATTCTCTTCTTTAAATAGCAAATATTTTGTACACTATTTTGCCGGATAAATTAAAAATAGTAAAAAAAAATGCAACATGAAGACTTCAGATAACAATCTAAGATCTTTAAGAAAAATATCATGTGCATGGTACACAATTTCCTTGTAATAATTAAATAAGTTCTTCATTATTTAATTTCTTTAAATATAATACAAAGCGATAACATTTGGTGGCAACAATCTGAATTGTAAAATAGCGCTTATCATGAAATTGGCGGTGGATTCTCTTCTTTAAGGAGAAATATTTTGTACACTATTTTGCCGGATAAATTCAATAATGTAATCTCTGTAATAAAAATAGTAAAAAAAAATGCAACATGAAGGCATCGGATAACAATCTAAGATCTTTAAGAAAAATATCATGTGCATGGTACACAATTTCCTTGTAATAATTAAATAAGTTCTTCATTATTTAATTTCTTTAAATATAACACAAAGCGATAACATTTGGTGGCAACAATCTGAATTGTGAAATAGCGCTTATCGTGAAATTGGCGCTGGATTCTTATCTTTAAGGAGCAAATATTTCGTACACTATTTTGCCTGATAAATTCAATAATGTAATCTCTGTAATAAAAATAGTAAAAAAAAAATGCAACATGAAGACTTCAGATAACAATCTAAGATCTTTAAGAAAAATATCATGTGCATGGTACACAATTTCGTTGTAATAATTAAATAAGTTCTTCATTATTTAATTTCTTTAAATATAATACAAAGCGATAACATTTGGTGGCAACAATCTGAATTGTGAAATAGCGCTTATCGTGAGATTGGCGCTGGATTCTCTTCTTTAAGGAGCAAATATTTTGTACACTATTTTGCCGGATAATTTCAATAATGTAATCTCTGTAATAAAAATAGTAAAAAAAAAATGCAACATGAAGACTTCAGATAACAATCTAAGATCTTTAAGAAAAATATCATGTGCATGGTACACAATTTCCTTGTAATAATTAAATAAGTTCTTCATTATTTAATTTCTTTAAATATAATACAAAGCGATAACATTTGGTGGCAACAATCTGAATTGTGAAATAGCGCTTATCGTGAAATTGGCGCTGGATTCTCTTCTTTAAGGAGCAAATATTTTGTACACTATTTTGCCGGATAAATTAAAAATAGTAAAAAAAATGCAACATGAAGACTTCTGATAACAATCTAAGATCTTTAAGAAAAATATCATGTGCATGGTACACAATTTCCTTGTAATAATTAAATCAGTTCTTCATTATTTAGTTTATTACAATATAATACAAAGCGACAACAGTTGGTGGCAACAATCTGAATTGTGAAATTGCGCTTATCGTGAAATTGGCGCTGGATTCTCTTCTTTAAGGAGCAAATATTTTGTACACTATTTTGCCGGATAAATTCAATAATGTAATCTCTGTAATAAAAATAGTAAAAAAAATGCAACATGAAGACTTCAGATAACAATCTAAGATCTTTAAGAAAAATATCATGTGCATGGTACACAATTTCCTTGTAATAATTAAATAAGTTCTTCATTATTTAATTTCTTTAAATATAGTACAAAGCGATAACATTTGGTGGCAACAATCTGAATTGTGAAATAGCGCTTATCGTGAAATTGGCGCTGGATTCTCTTCTTTAAGGAGCAAATATTTTGTACACTATTTTGCCGGATAAATTCAATAATGTAATCTCTGTAATAAAAATAGTAAAAAAAATGCAACATGAAGACTTCAGATAACAATCTAAGATCTTTAAGAAAAATATCATGTGCATGGTACACAATTTCCTTGTAATAATTAAATAAGTTCTTCATTATTTAATTTCTTTAAATATAGTACAAAGCGATAACATTTGGTGGCAACAATCTGAATTGTGAAATAGCGCTTATCGTGAAATTGGCGCTGGATTCTCTTCTTTAAGGAGCAAATATTTTGTACACTATTTTGCCGGATAAATTCAATAATGTAATCTCTGTAATAAAAATAGTAAAAAAAAAATGCAACATGAAGACTTCAGATAACAATCTAAGATCTTTAAGAAAAATATCATGTGCATGGTACACAATTTCGTTGTAATAATTAAATAAGTTCTTCATTATTTAATTTCTTTAAATATAATACAAAGCGATAACATTTGGTGGCAACAATCTGAATTGTGAAATAGCGCTTATCGTGAAATTGGCGCTGGATTCTCTTCTTTAAGGAGCAAATATTTTGTACACTATTTTGCCGGATAATTTCAATAATGCAATCTCTGTAATAAAAATAGTAAAAAAAAAATGCAACATGAAGACTTCAGATAACAATCTAAGATCTTTAAGAAAAATATCATGTGCATGGTACACAATTTCCTTGTAATAATTAAATAAGTTCTTCATTATTTAATTTCTTTAAATATAATACAAAGCGATAACATTTGGTGGCAACAATCTGAATTGTGAAATAGCGCTTATCGTGAAATTGGCGCTGGATTCTCTTCTTTAAGGAGCAAATATTTTGTACACTATTTTGCCGGATAAATTAAAAATAGTAAAAAAAATGCAACATGAAGACTTCTGATAACAATCTAAGATCTTTAAGAAAAATATCATGTGCATGGTACACAATTTCCTTGTAATAATTAAATAAGTTTTTCATTATTTAATTTCTTTAAATATAATACAAAGCGATAACATTTGGAGGCAACAATCTGAATTGTGAAATAGCGCTTATCATGAAATTGGCGCTGGATTCTCTTCTTTAAGGAGCAAATATTTTGTACACTATTTTGCCGGATAAATTCAATAATGTAAACTCTGTAATAAAAATAGTAAAAAAAAATGCAACATGAAGACTTCAGATAACAATCTAAGATCTTAAAGAAAAATATCATGTGCATGGTACACAATTTCGTTGTAATAATTAAATAAGTTCTTCATTATTTAATTTCTTTAAATATAATACAAAGCGATAACATTTGGTGGCAACAATCTGAATTGTGAAATAGCGCTTATCGTGAAATTGGCGCTGGATTCTCTTCTTTAAGGAGCAAATATTTTGTACACTATTTTGCCGGATAATTTCAATAATGTAATCTCTGTAATAAAAATAGTAAAAAAAAAATGCAACATGAAGACTTCAGATAACAATCTAAGATCTTAAAGAAAAATATCATGTGCATGGTACACAATTTCGTTGTAATAATTAAATAAGTTCTTCATTATTTAATTTCTTTAAATATAATACAAAGCGATAACATTTGGTGGCAACTATCTGAATTGTGAAATAGCGCTTATCGTGAAATTAGCGCTGGATTCTCTTCTTTAAGGAGCAAATATTTTGTACACTATTTTGCCGGATAAATTAAAAATAGTAAAAAAAAAAATGCAACATGAAGACTTCAGATAACAATCTAAGATCTTTAAGAAAAATATCATGTGCATGGTACACAATTTCGTTGTAATAATTAAATAAGTTCTTCATTATTTAATTTCTTTAAATATAGTACAAAGCGATAACATTTGGTGGCAACAATCTGAATTGTGAAATAGCGCTTATCGTGAAATTGGCGCTGGATTCTCTTCTTTAAGGAGCAAATATTTTGTACACTATTTTGCCGGATAATTTCAATAATGTAATCTCTGTAATAAAAATAGTAAAAAAAAAATGCAACATGAAGACTTCAGATAACAATCTAAGATCTTTAAGAAAAATATCATGTGCATGGTACACAATTTCCTTGTAATAATTAAATAAGTTCTTCATTATTTAATTTCTTTAAATATAATACAAAGCGATATCATTTGGTGGCAACAATCTGAATTGTGAAATAGCGCTTATCGTGAAATTGGCGCTGGATTCTCTTCTTTAAGGAGCAAATATTTTGTACACTATTTTGCCGGATAAATTCAATAATGTAATCTCTGTAATAAAAATAGTAAAAAAAAATGCAACATGAAGACTTCACATAACAATCTAAGATCTTTAAGAAAAATATCATGTGCATGGTACACAATTTCGTTGTAATAATTAAATAAGTTCTTCATTATTTAATTTCTTTAAATATAATACAAAGCGATAACATTTGGTGGCAACAATCTGAATTGTGAAATAGCGCTTATCGTGAAATTGGCGCTGGATTCTCTTCTTTAAGGAGCAAATATTTTGTACACTATTTTGCCGGATAATTTCAATAATGTAATCTCTGTAATAAAAATAGTAAAAAAAAATGCAACATGAAGACTTCAGATAACAATCTAAGATCTTTAAGAAAAATATCATGTGCATGGTACACAATTTCCTTGTAATAATTAAATAAGTTCTTCATTATTTAATTTCTTTAAATATAATACAAAGCGATAACATTTGGTGACAACAATCTGAATTGTGAAATAGCGCTTATCGTGAAATTGGCGCTGGATTCTCTTCTTTAAGGAGCAAATATTTTGTACACTATTTTCCCGGATAAATTCAATAATGTAATCACTGTAATAAAAATTGTAAAAAAAAAATGCAACATGACGACTTCAGATAACAATCTAAGATCTTTAAGAAAAATATCATGTGCATGGTACACAATTTCCTTGTAATAATTAAATCAGTTCTTCATTATTTAGTTTATTACAATATAATACAAAGCGACAACAGTTGGTGGCAACAATCTGAATTGTGAAATTGCGCTTATCGTGAAATTGGCGCTGGATTCTCTTCTTTAAGGAGCAAATATTTTGTACACTATTTTGCCGGATAAATTCAATAATGTAATCTCTGTAATAAAAATAGTAAAAAAAATGCAACATGAAGACTTCAGATAACAATCTAAGATCTTTAAGAAAAATATCATGTGCATGGTACACAATTTCCTTGTAATAATTAAATAAGTTGTTCATTATTTAATTTCTTTAAATATAATATAAAGCGATAACATTTGGTGGCAACAATCTGAATTGTGAAATAGCGCTTATCGTGAAATTGGCGCTGGATTCTCTTCTTTAAATAGCAAATATTTTGTACACTATTTTGCCGGATAAATTAAAAATAGTAAAAAAAAATGCAACATGAAGACTTCAGATAACAATCTAAGATCTTTAAGAAAAATATCATGTGCATGGTACACAATTTCCTTGTAATAATTAAATAAGTTCTTCATTATTTAATTTCTTTAAATATAATACAAAGCGATAACATTTGGTGGCAACAATCTGAATTGTAAAATAGCGCTTATCATGAAATTGGCGGTGGATTCTCTTCTTTAAGGAGAAATATTTTGTACACTATTTTGCCGGATAAATTCAATAATGTAATCTCTGTAATAAAAATAGTAAAAAAAAATGCAACATGAAGGCATCGGATAACAATCTAAGATCTTTAAGAAAAATATCATGTGCATGGTACACAATTTCCTTGTAATAATTAAATAAGTTCTTCATTATTTAATTTCTTTAAATATAACACAAAGCGATAACATTTGGTGGCAACAATCTGAATTGTGAAATAGCGCTTATCGTGAAATTGGCGCTGGATTCTTATCTTTAAGGAGCAAATATTTCGTACACTATTTTGCCTGATAAATTCAATAATGTAATCTCTGTAATAAAAATAGTAAAAAAAAAATGCAACATGAAGACTTCAGATAACAATCTAAGATCTTTAAGAAAAATATCATGTGCATGGTACACAATTTCGTTGTAATAATTAAATAAGTTCTTCATTATTTAATTTCTTTAAATATAATACAAAGCGATAACATTTGGTGGCAACAATCTGAATTGTGAAATAGCGCTTATCGTGAGATTGGCGCTGGATTCTCTTCTTTAAGGAGCAAATATTTTGTACACTATTT
The DNA here is from genome assembly GCF_044657685.1 of Stegodyphus dumicola. NCBI lineage: Eukaryota > Metazoa > Arthropoda > Arachnida > Araneae > Eresidae > Stegodyphus > Stegodyphus dumicola. Next base: position 138,874,977 of record NC_140769.1, read on the forward strand.
TGCCGGATAATTTCAATAATGTAATCTCTGTAATAAAAATAGTAAAAAAAAAATGCAACATGAAGACTTCAGATAACAATCTAAGATCTTTAAGAAAAATATCATGTGCATGGTACACAATTTCCTTGTAATAATTAAATAAGTTCTTCATTATTTAATTTCTTTAAATATAATACAAAGCGATAACATTTGGTGGCAACAATCTGAATTGTGAAATAGCGCTTATCGTGAAATTGGCGCTGGATTCTCTTCTTTAAGGAGCAAATATTTTGTACACTATTTTGCCGGATAAATTAAAAATAGTAAAAAAAATGCAACATGAAGACTTCTGATAACAATCTAAGATCTTTAAGAAAAATATCATGTGCATGGTACACAATTTCCTTGTAATAATTAAATCAGTTCTTCATTATTTAGTTTATTACAATATAATACAAAGCGACAACAGTTGGTGGCAACAATCTGAATTGTGAAATTGCGCTTATCGTGAAATTGGCGCTGGATTCTCTTCTTTAAGGAGCAAATATTTTGTACACTATTTTGCCGGATAAATTCAATAATGTAATCTCTGTAATAAAAATAGTAAAAAAAATGCAACATGAAGACTTCAGATAACAATCTAAGATCTTTAAGAAAAATATCATGTGCATGGTACACAATTTCCTTGTAATAATTAAATAAGTTCTTCATTATTTAATTTCTTTAAATATAGTACAAAGCGATAACATTTGGTGGCAACAATCTGAATTGTGAAATAGCGCTTATCGTGAAATTGGCGCTGGATTCTCTTCTTTAAGGAGCAAATATTTTGTACACTATTTTGCCGGATAAATTCAATAATGTAATCTCTGTAATAAAAATAGTAAAAAAAATGCAACATGAAGACTTCAGATAACAATCTAAGATCTTTAAGAAAAATATCATGTGCATGGTACACAATTTCCTTGTAATAATTAAATAAGTTCTTCATTATTTAATTTCTTTAAATATAGTACAAAGCGATAACATTTGGTGGCAACAATCTGAATTGTGAAATAGCGCTTATCGTGAAATTGGCGCTGGATTCTCTTCTTTAAGGAGCAAATATTTTGTACACTATTTTGCCGGATAAATTCAATAATGTAATCTCTGTAATAAAAATAGTAAAAAAAAAATGCAACATGAAGACTTCAGATAACAATCTAAGATCTTTAAGAAAAATATCATGTGCATGGTACACAATTTCGTTGTAATAATTAAATAAGTTCTTCATTATTTAATTTCTTTAAATATAATACAAAGCGATAACATTTGGTGGCAACAATCTGAATTGTGAAATAGCGCTTATCGTGAAATTGGCGCTGGATTCTCTTCTTTAAGGAGCAAATATTTTGTACACTATTTTGCCGGATAATTTCAATAATGCAATCTCTGTAATAAAAATAGTAAAAAAAAAATGCAACATGAAGACTTCAGATAACAATCTAAGATCTTTAAGAAAAATATCATGTGCATGGTACACAATTTCCTTGTAATAATTAAATAAGTTCTTCATTATTTAATTTCTTTAAATATAATACAAAGCGATAACATTTGGTGGCAACAATCTGAATTGTGAAATAGCGCTTATCGTGAAATTGGCGCTGGATTCTCTTCTTTAAGGAGCAAATATTTTGTACACTATTTTGCCGGATAAATTAAAAATAGTAAAAAAAATGCAACATGAAGACTTCTGATAACAATCTAAGATCTTTAAGAAAAATATCATGTGCATGGTACACAATTTCCTTGTAATAATTAAATAAGTTTTTCATTATTTAATTTCTTTAAATATAATACAAAGCGATAACATTTGGAGGCAACAATCTGAATTGTGAAATAGCGCTTATCATGAAATTGGCGCTGGATTCTCTTCTTTAAGGAGCAAATATTTTGTACACTATTTTGCCGGATAAATTCAATAATGTAAACTCTGTAATAAAAATAGTAAAAAAAAATGCAACATGAAGACTTCAGATAACAATCTAAGATCTTAAAGAAAAATATCATGTGCATGGTACACAATTTCGTTGTAATAATTAAATAAGTTCTTCATTATTTAATTTCTTTAAATATAATACAAAGCGATAACATTTGGTGGCAACAATCTGAATTGTGAAATAGCGCTTATCGTGAAATTGGCGCTGGATTCTCTTCTTTAAGGAGCAAATATTTTGTACACTATTTTGCCGGATAATTTCAATAATGTAATCTCTGTAATAAAAATAGTAAAAAAAAAATGCAACATGAAGACTTCAGATAACAATCTAAGATCTTTAAGAAAAATATCATGTGCATGGTACACAATTTCCTTGTAATAATTAAATAAGTTCTTCATTATTTAATTTCTTTAAATATAATACAAAGCGATAACATTTGGTGACAACAATCTGAATTGTGAAATAGCGCTTATCGTGAAATTGGCGCTGGATTCTCTTCTTTAAGGAGCAAATATTTTGTACACTATTTTGCCGGATAAATTCAATAATGTAATCTCTGTAATAAAAATAGTAAAAAAAAATGCAACATGAAGACTTCAGATAACAATCTAAGATCTTTAAGAAAAATATCATGTGCATGGTACACAATTTCCTTGTAATAATTAAATAAGTTGTTCATTATTTAATTTCTTTAAATATAATATAAAGCGATAACATTTGGTGGCAACAATCTGAATTGTGAAATAGCGCTTATCGTGAAATTGGCGCTGGATTCTCTTCTTTAAATAGCAAATATTTTGTACACTATTTTGCCGGATAAATTAAAAATAGTAAAAAAAAATGCAACATGAAGACTTCAGATAACAATCTAAGATCTTTAAGAAAAATATCATGTGCATGGTACACAATTTCCTTGTAATAATTAAATAAGTTCTTCATTATTTAATTTCTTTAAATATAATACAAAGCGATAACATTTGGTGGCAACAATCTGAATTGTAAAATAGCGCTTATCATGAAATTGGCGGTGGATTCTCTTCTTTAAGGAGAAATATTTTGTACACTATTTTGCCGGATAAATTCAATAATGTAATCTCTGTAATAAAAATAGTAAAAAAAAAATGCAACATGAAGACTTCAGATAACAATCTAAGATCTTTAAGAAAAATATCATGTGCATGGTACACAATTTCCTTGTAATAATTAAATAATTTCTTCATTATTTAATTTCTTTAAATATAATACAAAGCGATAACATTTGGTGGCAACAATCTGAATTGTGAAATAGCGCTTATCGTGAAATTGGCGCTGGATTCTCTTCTTTAAGGAGCAAATATTTTGTACACTATTTTGCCGGATAAATTCAATAATGTAATCTCTGTAATAAAAATAGTAAAAAAAAATGCAACATGATGACTTCAGATAACAATCTAAGATCTTTAAGAAAAATATCATGTGCATGGTACACAATTTCGTTGTAATAATTAAATAAGTTCTTCATTATTTAATTTCTTTAAATATAATACAAAGCGATAACATTTGGTGGCAACAATCTGAATTGTGAAATAGCGCTTATCGTGAAATTGGCGCTGGATTCTCTTCTTTAAGGAGCAAATATTTTGTACACTATTTTGCCGGATAATTTCAATAATGTAATCTCTGTAATAAAAATAGTAAAAAAAAATGCAACATGAAGACTTCAGATAACAATCTAAGATCTTTAAGAAAAATATCATGTGCATGGTACACAATTTCCTTGTAATAATTAAATAAGTTCTTCATTATTTAATTTCTTTAAATATAATACAAAGCGATAACATTTGGTGACAACAATCTGAATTGTGAAATAGCGCTTATCGTGAAATTGGCGCTGGATATTCTTCTTTAAGGAGCAAATATTTTGTACACTATTTTGCCGGATAAATTCAATAATGTAATCTCTGTAATAAAAATAGTAAAAAAAATGCAACATGACGACTTCAGATAACAATCTAAGATCTTTAAGAAAAATATCATGTGCATGGTACACAATTTCCTTGTAATAATTAAATAAGTTGTTCATTATTTAATTTCTTTAAATATAATATAAAGCGATAACATTTGGTGGCAACAATCTGAATTGTGAAATAGCGCTTATCGTGAAATTGGCGCTGGATTCTCTTCTTTAAATAGCAAATATTTTGTACACTATTTTGCCGGATAAATTAAAAATAGTAAAAAAAAATGCAACATGAAGACTTCAGATAACAATCTAAGATCTTTAAGAAAAATATCATGTGCATGGTACACAATTTCCTTGTAATAATTAAATAAGTTCTTCATTATTTAATTTCTTTAAATATAATACAAAGCGATAACATTTGGTGGCAACAATCTGAATTGTAAAATAGCGCTTATCATGAAATTGGCGGTGGATTCTCTTCTTTAAGGAGAAATATTTTGTACACTATTTTGCCGGATAAATTCAATAATGTAATCTCTGTAATAAAAATAGTAAAAAAAAAATGCAACATGAAGGCATCGGATAACAATCTAAGATCTTTAAGAAAAATATCATGTGCATGGTACACAATTTCCTTGTAATAATTAAATAAGTTGTTCATTATTTAATTTCTTTAAATATAATACAAAGCGATAACATTTGGTGGCAACAATCTGAATTGTGAATAGCGCTTATCGTGAAATTGGCGCTGGATTCTCTTCTTTAAGGAGCAAATATTTTGTACACTATTTTGCCGGATAAATTCAATAATGTAATCTCTGTAATAAAAATAGTAAAAAAAATGCAACATGAAGACTTCAGATAACAATCTAAGATCTTTAAGAAAAATATCATGTGCATGGTACACAATTTCGTTGTAATAATTAAATAAGTTCTTCATTATTTAATTTCTTTAAATATAGTACAAAGCGATAACATTTGGTGGCAACAATCTGAATTGTGAAATAGCGCTTATCGTGAAATTGGCGCTGGATTCTCTTCTTTAAGGAGCAAATATTTTGTACACTATTTTGCCGGATAATTTCAATAATGTAATCTCTGTAATAAAAATAGTAAAAAAAAAATGCAACATGAAGACTTCAGATAACAATCTAAGATCTTTAAGAAAAATATCATGTGCATGGTACACTATTTCCTTGTAATAATTAAATAAGTTCTTCATTATTTAATTTCTTTAAATATAATACAAAGCGATAACATTTGGTGGCAACAATCTGAATTGTGAAATAGCGCTTATCGTGAAATTGGCGATGGATTCTCTTCTTTAAGGAGCAAATATTTTGTACACTATTTTGCCGGATAAATTCAATAATGTAATCTCTGTAATAAAAATAGTAATAAAAAATGCAACATGAATACTTCAGATAACAATCTAAGATCTTTAAGAAAAATATCATGTGCATGGTACACAATTTCGTTGTAATAATTAAATAAGTTCTTCATTATTTAATTTCTTTAAATATAATACAAAGCGATAACATTTGGTGGCAACAATCTGAATTGTGAAATAGCGCTTATCGTAAAATTGGCGCTGGATTCTCTTCTTTAAGGAGCATATATTTTGTACACTATTTTGCCGGATAATTTCAATAATGTAATCTCTGTAATAAAAATAGTAAAAAAAAAATGCAACATGAAGACTTCAGATAACAATCTAAGATCTTTAAGAAAAATATCATGTGCATGGTACACAATTTCCTTGTAATAATTAAATAAGTTCTTCATTATTTAATTTCTTTAAATATAATACAAAGCGATAACATTTGGTGACAACAATCTGAATTGTGAAATAGCGCTTATCGTGAAATTGGCGCTGGATTCTCTTCTTTAAGGAGCAAATATTTTGTACACTATTTTGCCAGATAAATTCAATAATGTAATCTCTGTAATAAAAATAGTAAAAAAAAATGCAACATGAAGACTTCAGATAACAATCTAAGATCTTTAAGAAAAATATCATGTGCATGGTACACAATTTCGTTGTAATAATTAAATAAGTTCTTCATCATTTAATTTCTTTAAATATAATACAAAGCGATAACATTTGGTGGCAACTATCTGAATTGTGAAATAGCGCTTATCGTGAAATTAGCGCTGGATTCTCTTCTTTAAGGAGCAAATATTTTGTACACTATTTTGCCGGATAAATTAAAAATAGTAAAAAAAAAATGCAACATGAAGACTTCAGATAACAATCTAAGATCTTTAAGAAAAATATCATGTGCATGGTACACAATTTCGTTGTAATAATTAAATAAGTTCTTCATTATTTAATTTCTTTAAATATAGTACAAAGCGATAACATTTGGTGGCAACAATCTGAATTGTGAAATAGCGCTTATCGTGAAATTGGCGCTGGATTCTCTTCTTTAAGGAGCAAATATTTTGTACACTATTTTGCCGGATAATTTCAATAATGTAATCTCTGTAATAAAAATAGTAAAAAAAAATGCAACATGAAGACTTCAGATAACAATCTAAGATCTTTAAGAAAAATATCATGTGCATGGTACACAATTTCCTTGTAATAATTAAATAAGTTCTTCATTATTTAATTTCTTTAAATATAATACAAAGCGATAACATTTGGTGGCAACAATCTGAATTGTGAAATAACGCTTATCGTGAAATTGGCGCTGGATTCTCTTCTTTAAGGAGCAAATATTTTATACACTATTTTGCCGGATAAATTCAATAATGTAATCTCTGTAATAAAAATAGTAAAAAAAAATGCAACATGAAGACTTCACATAACAATCTAAGATCTTTAAGAAAAATATCATGTGCATGGTACACAATTTCGTTGTAATAATTAAATAAGTTCTTCATAATTTAATTTCTTTAAATATAATACAAAGCGATAACATTTGGTGACAACAATCTGAATTGTGAAATAGCGCTTATCGTGAAATTGGCGCTGGATTCTCTTCTTTAACGAGCAAATATTTTGTACACTATTTTGCCGGATAAATTCAATAATGTAATCACTGTAATAAAAATAGTAAAAAAAAAAATGCAACACGACGACTTCAGATAACAATCTAAGATCTTTAAGAAAAATATCATGTGCATGGTACACAATTTTCTTGTAATAATTAAATAAGTTCTTCATTATTTAGTTTATTACAATATAATACAAAGCGACAACAGTTGGTGGCAACAATCTGAATTGTGAAATTGCGCTTATCGTGAAATTGGCGCTGGATTCTCTTCTTTAAGGAGCAAATATTTTGTACACTATTTTGCCAGATAAATTCAATAATGTAATCTCTGTAATAAAAATAGTAAAAAAAATGCAACATGAAGACTTCAGATAACAATCTAAGATCTTTAAGAAAAATATCATGTGCATGGTACACAATTTCCTTGTAATAATTAAATAAGTTGTTCATTATTTAATTTCTTTAAATATAATATAAAGCGATAACATTTGGTGGCAACAATCTGAATTGTGAAATAGCGCTTATCGTGAAATTGGCGCTGGATTCTCTTCTTTAAATAGCAAATATTTTGTACACTATTTTGCCGGATAAATTAAAAATAGTAAAAAAAAATGCAACATGAAGACTTCAGATAACAATCTATGATCTTTAAGAAAAATATCATGTGCATGGTACACAATTTCCTTGTAATAATTAAATAAGTTCTTCATTATTTAATTTCTTTAAATATAATATAAAGCGATAACATTTGGTGGCAACAATCTGAATTGTGAAATAGCGCTTATCGTGAAATTGGCGCTGGATTCTCTTCTTTAAAAAGCAAATATTTTGTACACTATTTTGCCGGATAAATTAAAAATAGTAAAAAAAAATGCAACATGAAGACTTCAGATAACAATCTAAGATCTTTAAGAAAAATATCATGTGCATGGTACACAATTTCCTTGTAATAATTAAATAAGTTCTTCATTATTTAATTTCTTTAAATATAATACAAAGCGATAACATTTGGTGACAACAATCTGAATTGTGAAATAGCGCTTATCGTGAAATTGGCGCTGGATTCTCTTCTTTAAGGAGCAAATATTTTGTACACTATTTTGCCAGATAAATTCAATAATGTAATCTCTGTAATAAAAATAGTAAAATAAAATGCAACATGAAGACTTCAGATAACAATCTAAGATCTTTAAGAAAAATATCATGTGCATGGTACACAATTTCGTTGTAATAATTAAATAAGTTCTTCATTATTTAATTTCTTTAAATATAATACAAAGCGATAACATTTGGTGGCAACTATCTGAATTGTGAAATAGCGCTTATCGTGAAATTAGCGCTGGATTCTCTTCTTTAAGGAGCAAATATTTTGTACACTATTTTGCCGGATAAATTAAAAATAGTAAAAAAAAATGCAACATGAAGACTTCAGATAACAATCTAAGATCTTTAAGAAAAATATCATGTGCATGGTACACAATTTCGTTGTAATAATTAAATAAGTTCTTCATTATTTAATTTCTTTAAATATAGTACAAAGCGATAACATTTGGTGGCAACAATCTGAATTGTGAAATAGCGCTTATCGTGAAATTGGCGCTGGATTCTCTTCTTTAAGGAGCAAATATTTTGTACACTATTTTGCCGGATAATTTCAATAATGTAATCTCTGTAATAAAAATAGTAAAAAAAAAATGCAACATGAAGACTTCAGATAACAATGTAAGATCTTTAAGAAAAATATCATGTGCATGGTACACAATTTCCTTGTAATAATTAAATAAGTTCTTCATTATTTAATTTCTTTAAATATAATACAAAGCGATAACATTTGGTGGCAACAATCTGAATTGTGAAATAGCGCTTATCGTGAAATTGGCGCTGGATTCTCTTCTTTAAGGAGCAAATATTTTGTACACTATTTTGCCGGATAAATTCAATAATGTAATCTCTGTAATAAAAATAGTAAAAAAAAATGCAACATGAAGACTTCACATAACAATCTAAGATCTTTAAGAAAAATATCATGTGCATGGTACACAATTTCGTTGTAATAATTAAATAAGTTCTTCATTATTTAATTTCTTTAAATATAATACAAAGCGATAACATTTGGTGGCAACAATCTGAATTGTGAAATAGCGCTTATCGTGAAATTGGCGCTGGATTCTCTTCTTTAAGGAGCAAATATTTTGTACACTATTTTGCCGGATAATTTCAATAATGTAATCTCTGTAATAAAAATAGTAAAAAAAAAATGCAACATGAAGACTTCAGATAACAATCTAAGATCTTTAAGAAAAATATCATGTGCATGGTACACAATTTCCTTGTAATAATTAAATAAGTTCTTCATTATTTAATTTCTTTAAATATAATACAAAGCGATAACATTTGGTGACAACAATCTGAATTGTGAAATAGCGCTTATCGTGAAATTGGCGCTGGATTCTCTTCTTTAAGGAGCAAATATTTTGTACACTATTTTGCCGGATAAATTCAATAAGGTAATCACTGTAATAAAAATAGTAAAAAAAAAAAAATGCAACACGACGACTTCAGATAACAATCTAAGATCTTTAAGAAAAATATCATGTGCATGGTACACAATTTTCTTGTAATAATTAAATAAGTTCTTCATTATTTAGTTTATTACAATATAATACAAAGCGACAACAGTTGGTGGCAACAATCTGAATTGTGAAATTGCGCTTATCGTGAAATTGGCGCTGGATTCTCTTCTTTAAGGAGCAAATATTTTGTACACTATTTTGCCGGATAAATTCAATAATGTAATCTCTGTAATAAAAATAGTAAAAAAATGCAACATGAAGACTTCAGATAACAATCTAAGATCTTTAAGAAAAATATCATGTGCATGGTACACAATTTCCTTGTAATAATTAAATAAGTTGTTCATTATTTAATTTCTTTAAATATAATATAAAGCGATAACATTTGGTGGCAACAATCTGAATTGTGAAATAGCGCTTATCGTGAAATTGGCGCTGGATTCTCTTCTTTAAATAGCAAATATTTTGTACACTATTTTGCCGGATAAATTAAAAATAGTAAAAAAAAATGCAACATGAAGACTTCAGATAACAATCTAAGATCTTTAAGAAAAATATCATGTGCATGGTACACAATTTCCTTGTAATAATTAAATAAGTTCTTCATTATTTAATTTCTTTAAATATAATACAAAGCGATAACATTTGGTGGCAACAATCTGAATTGTGAAATAGCGCTTATCGTGAAATTGGCGCTGGATTCTCTTCTTTAAGGAGCAAATATTTTGTACACTATTTTGCCGGATAAATTCAATAATGTAATCTCTGTAATAAAAATAGTAAAAAAAAATGCAACATGAAGACTTCACATAACAATCTAAGATCTTTAAGAAAAATATCATGTGCATGGTACACAATTTCGTTGTAATAATTAAATAAGTTCTTCATTATTTAATTTCTTTAAATATAATACAAAGCGATAACATTTGGTGGCAACAATCTGAATTGTGAAATAGCGCTTATCGTGAAATTGGCGCTGGATTCTCTTCTTTAAGGAGCAAATATTTTGTACACTATTTTGCCGGATAATTTCAATAATGTAATCTCTGTAATAAAAATAGTAAAAAAAAAATGCAACATGAAGACTTCAGATAACAATCTAAGATCTTTAAGAAAAATATCATGTGCATGGTACACAATTTCCTTGTAATAATTAAATAAGTTCTTCATTATTTAATTTCTTTAAATATAATACAAAGCGATAACATTTGGTGACAACAATCTGAATTGTGAAATAGCGCTTATCGTGAAATTGGCGCTGGATTCTCTTCTTTAAGGAGCAAATATTTTGTACACTATTTTGCCGGATAAATTCAATAAGGTAATCACTGTAATAAAAATAGTAAAAAAAAAAAAATGCAACACGACGACTTCAGATAACAATCTAAGATCTTTAAGAAAAATATCATGTGCATGGTACACAATTTTCTTGTAATAATTAAATAAGTTCTTCATTATTTAGTTTATTACAATATAATACAAAGCGACAACAGTTGGTGGCAACAATCTGAATTGTGAAATTGCGCTTATCGTGAAATTGGCGCTGGATTCTCTTCTTTAAGGAGCAAATATTTTGTACACTATTTTGCCGGATAAATTCAATAATGTAATCTCTGTAATAAAAATAGTAAAAAAATGCAACATGAAGACTTCAGATAACAATCTAAGATCTTTAAGAAAAATATCATGTGCATGGTACACAATTTCCTTGTAATAATTAAATAAGTTGTTCATTATTTAATTTCTTTAAATATAATATAAAGCGATAACATTTGGTGGCAACAATCTGAATTGTGAAATAGCGCTTATCGTGAAATTGGCGCTGGATTCTCTTCTTTAAATAGCAAATATTTTGTACACTATTTTGCCGGATAAATTAAAAATAGTAAAAAAAAATGCAACATGAAGACTTCAGATAACAATCTAAGATCTTTAAGAAAAATATCATGTGCATGGTACACAATTTCCTTGTAATAATTAAATAAGTTCTTCATTATTTAATTTCTTTAAATATAATACAAAGCGATAACATTTGGTGGCAACAATCTGAATTGTAAAATAGCGCTTATCATGAAATTGGCGGTGGATTCTCTTCTTTAAGGAGAAATATTTTGTACACTATTTTGCCGGATAAATTCAATAATGTAATCTCTGTAATAAAAATAGTAAAAAAAAAATGCAACATGAAGGCATCGGATAACAATCTAAGATCTTTAAGAAAAATATCATGTGCATGGTACACTATTTCCTTGTAATAATTAAATAAGTTCTTCATTATTTAATTTCTTTAAATATAATACAAAGCGATAACATTTGGTGGCAACAATCTGAATTGTGAAATAGCGCTTATCGTGAAATTGGCGATGGATTCTCTTCTTTAAGGAGCAAATATTTTGTACACTATTTTGCCGGATAAATTCAATAATGTAATCTCTGTAATAAAAATAGTAATAAAAAATGCAACATGAATACTTCAGATAACAATCTAAGATCTTTAAGAAAAATATCATGTGCATGGTACACAATTTCGTTGTAATAATTAAATAAGTTCTTCATTATTTAATTTCTTTAAATATAATACAAAGCGATAACATTTGGTGGCAACAATCTGAATTGTGAAATAGCGCTTATCGTAAAATTGGCGCTGGATTCTCTTCTTTAAGGAGCATATATTTTGTACACTATTTTGCCGGATAATTTCAATAATGTAATCTCTGTAATAAAAATAGTAAAAAAAAAATGCAACATGAAGACTTCAGATAACAATCTAAGATCTTTAAGAAAAATATCATGTGCATGGTACACAATTTCCTTGTAATAATTAAATAAGTTCTTCATTATTTAATTTCTTTAAATATAATACAAAGCGATAACATTTGGTGACAACAATCTGAATTGTGAAATAGCGCTTATCGTGAAATTGGCGCTGGATTCTCTTCTTTAAGGAGCAAATATTTTGTACACTATTTTGCCAGATAAATTCAATAATGTAATCTCTGTAATAAAAATAGTAAAAAAAAATGCAACATGAAGACTTCAGATAACAATCTAAGATCTTTAAGAAAAATATCATGTGCATGGTACACAATTTCGTTGTAATAATTAAATAAGTTCTTCATTATTTAATTTCTTTAAATATAATACAAAGCGATAACATTTGGTGGCAACTATCTGAATTGTGAAATAGCGCTTATCGTGAAATTAGCGCTGGATTCTCTTCTTTAAGGAGCAAATATTTTGTACACTATTTTGCCGGATAAATTAAAAATAGTAAAAAAAAATGCAACATGAAGACTTCAGATAACAATCTAAGATCTTTAAGAAAAATATCATGTGCATGGTACACAATTTCGTTGTAATAATTAAATAAGTTCTTCATTATTTAATTTCTTTAAATATAATACAAAGCGATAACATTTGGTGGCAACAATCTGAATTGTGAAATAACGCTTATCGTGAAATTGGCGCTGGATTCTCTTCTTTAAGGAGCAAATATTTTATACACTATTTTGCCGGATAAATTCAATAATGTAATCTCTGTAATAAAAATAGTAAAAAAAAATGCAACATGAAGACTTCACATAACAATCTAAGATCTTTAAGAAAAATATCATGTGCATGGTACACAATTTCGTTGTAATAATTAAATAAGTTCTTCATAATTTAATTTCTTTAAATATAATACAAAGCGATAACATTTGGTGACAACAATCTGAATTGTGAAATAGCGCTTATCGTGAAATTGGCGCTGGATTCTCTTCTTTAACGAGCAAATATTTTGTACACTATTTTGCCGGATAAATTCAATAATGTAATCACTGTAATAAAAATAGTAAAAAAAAAAATGCAACACGACGACTTCAGATAACAATCTAAGATCTTTAAGAAAAATATCATGTGCATGGTACACAATTTTCTTGTAATAATTAAATAAGTTCTTCATTATTTAGTTTATTACAATATAATACAAAGCGACAACAGTTGGTGGCAACAATCTGAATTGTGAAATTGCGCTTATCGTGAAATTGGCGCTGGATTCTCTTCTTTAAGGAGCAAATATTTTGTACACTATTTTGCCAGATAAATTCAATAATGTAATCTCTGTAATAAAAATAGTAAAAAAAATGCAACATGAAGACTTCAGATAACAATCTAAGATCTTTAAGAAAAATATCATGTGCATGGTACACAATTTCCTTGTAATAATTAAATAAGTTGTTCATTATTTAATTTCTTTAAATATAATATAAAGCGATAACATTTGGTGGCAACAATCTGAATTGTGAAATAGCGCTTATCGTGAAATTGGCGCTGGATTCTCTTCTTTAAAAAGCAAATATTTTGTACACTATTTTGCCGGATAAATTAAAAATAGTAAAAAAAAATGCAACATGAAGACTTCAGATAACAATCTAAGATCTTTAAGAAAAATATCATGTGCATGGTACACAATTTCCTTGTAATAATTAAATAAGTTCTTCATTATTTAATTTCTTTAAATATAATACAAAGCGATAACATTTGGTGACAACAATCTGAATTGTGAAATAGCGCTTATCGTGAAATTGGCGCTGGATTCTCTTCTTTAAGGAGCAAATATTTTGTACACTATTTTGCCAGATAAATTCAATAATGTAATCTCTGTAATAAAAATAGTAAAATAAAATGCAACATGAAGACTTCAGATAACAATCTAAGATCTTTAAGAAAAATATCATGTGCATGGTACACAATTTCGTTGTAATAATTAAATAAGTTCTTCATTATTTAATTTCTTTAAATATAATACAAAGCGATAACATTTGGTGGCAACTATCTGAATTGTGAAATAGCGCTTATCGTGAAATTAGCGCTGGATTCTCTTCTTTAAGGAGCAAATATTTTGTACACTATTTTGCCGGATAAATTAAAAATAGTAAAAAAAAATGCAACATGAAGACTTCAGATAACAATCTAAGATCTTTAAGAAAAATATCATGTGCATGGTACACAATTTCGTTGTAATAATTAAATAAGTTCTTCATTATTTAATTTCTTTAAATATAGTACAAAGCGATAACATTTGGTGGCAACAATCTGAATTGTGAAATAGCGCTTATCGTGAAATTGGCGCTGGATTCTCTTCTTTAAGGAGCAAATATTTTGTACACTATTTTGCCGGATAATTTCAATAATGTAATCTCTGTAATAAAAATAGTAAAAAAAAAATGCAACATGAAGACTTCAGATAACAATCTAAGATCTTTAAGAAAAATATCATGTGCATGGTACACAATTTCCTTGTAATAATTAAATAAGTTCTTCATTATTTAATTTCTTTAAATATAATACAAAGCGATAACATTTGGTGGCAACAATCTGAATTGTGAAATAGCGCTTATCGTGAAATTGGCGCTGGATTCTCTTCTTTAAGGAGCAAATATTTTGTACACTATTTTGCCGGATAAATTCAATAATGTAATCTCTGTAATAAAAATAGTAAAAAAAAATGCAACATGAAGACTTCACATAACAATCTAAGATCTTTAAGAAAAATATCATGTGCATGGTACACAATTTCGTTGTAATAATTAAATAAGTTCTTCATTATTTAATTTCTTTAAATATAATACAAAGCGATAACATTTGGTGGCAACAATCTGAATTGTGAAATAGCGCTTATCGTGAAATTGGCGCTGGATTCTCTTCTTTAAGGAGCAAATATTTTGTACACTATTTTGCCGGATAATTTCAATAATGTAATCTCTGTAATAAAAATAGTAAAAAAAAAATGCAACATGAAGACTTCAGATAACAATCTAAGATCTTTAAGAAAAATATCATGTGCATGGTACACAATTTCCTTGTAATAATTAAATAAGTTCTTCATTATTTAATTTCTTTAAATATAATACAAAGCGATAACATTTGGTGACAACAATCTGAATTGTGAAATAGCGCTTATCGTGAAATTGGCGCTGGATTCTCTTCTTTAAGGAGCAAATATTTTGTACACTATTTTGCCGGATAAATTCAATAAGGTAATCACTGTAATAAAAATAGTAAAAAAAAAAAAATGCAACACGACGACTTCAGATAACAATCTAAGATCTTTAAGAAAAATATCATGTGCATGGTACACAATTTTCTTGTAATAATTAAATAAGTTCTTCATTATTTAGTTTATTACAATATAATACAAAGCGACAACAGTTGGTGGCAACAATCTGAATTGTGAAATTGCGCTTATCGTGAAATTGGCGCTGGATTCTCTTCTTTAAGGAGCAAATATTTTGTACACTATTTTGCCGGATAAATTCAATAATGTAATCTCTGTAATAAAAATAGTAAAAAAATGCAACATGAAGACTTCAGATAACAATCTAAGATCTTTAAGAAAAATATCATGTGCATGGTACACAATTTCCTTGTAATAATTAAATAAGTTGTTCATTATTTAATTTCTTTAAATATAATATAAAGCGATAACATTTGGTGGCAACAATCTGAATTGTGAAATAGCGCTTATCGTGAAATTGGCGCTGGATTCTCTTCTTTAAATAGCAAATATTTTGTACACTATTTTGCCGGATAAATTAAAAATAGTAAAAAAAAATGCAACATGAAGACTTCAGATAACAATCTAAGATCTTTAAGAAAAATATCATGTGCATGGTACACAATTTCCTTGTAATAATTAAATAAGTTCTTCATTATTTAATTTCTTTAAATATAATACAAAGCGATAACATTTGGTGGCAACAATCTGAATTGTAAAATAGCGCTTATCATGAAATTGGCGGTGGATTCTCTTCTTTAAGGAGAAATATTTTGTACACTATTTTGCCGGATAAATTCAATAATGTAATCTCTGTAATAAAAATAGTAAAAAAAAAATGCAACATGAAGGCATCGGATAACAATCTAAGATCTTTAAGAAAAATATCATGTGCATGGTACACAATTTCCTTGTAATAATTAAATAAGTTCTTCATTATTTAATTTCTTTAAATATAACACAAAGCGATAACATTTGGTGGCAACAATCTGAATTGTGAAATAGCGCTTATCGTGAAATTGGCGCTGGATTCTCTTCTTTAAGGAGCAAATATTTCGTACACTATTTTGCCTGATAAATTCAATAATGTAATCTCTGTAATAAAAATAGTAAAAAAAAAATGCAACATGAAGACTTCAGATAACAATCTAAGATCTTTAAGAAAAATATCATGTGCATGGTACACAATTTCGTTGTAATAATTAAATAAGTTCTTCGTTATTTAATTTCTTTAAATATAATACAAAGCGATAACATTTGGTGGCAACAATCTGAATTGTGAAATAGCGCTTATCCTGAAATTGGCGCTGGATTCTCTTCTTTAAGGAGCAAATATTTTGTACACTATTTTGCCGGATAAATTAAAAATAGTAAAAAAAAAATGCAACATGAAGACTTCAGATAACAATCTAAGATCTTTAAGAAAAATATCATGTGCATGGTACACAATTTCCTTGTAATAATTAAATAAGTTCTTCATTATTTAATTTCTTTAAATATAATACAAAGCGATAACATTTGGTGGCAACAATCTGAATTGTGAAATAGCGCTTATCGTGAAATTGGCGCTGGATTCTCTTCTTTAAGGAGCAAATATTTTGTACACTATTTTGCCGGATAAATTAAAAATAGTAAAAAAAAAATGCAACATGAAGACTTCAGATAACAATCTAAGATCTTTAAGAAAAATATCATGTGCATGGTACACAATTTCCTTGTAATAATTAAATAAGTTCTTCATTATTTAATTTCTTTAAATATAATACAAAGCGATAACATTTGGTGGCAACAATCTGAATTGTGAAATAGCGCTTATCGTGAAATTGGCGCTGGATTCTCTTCTTTAAGAGCAAATATTTTGTACACTATTTTGCCAGATAAATTCAATAATGTAATCTCTGTAATAAAAATAGTAAAAAAAATGCAACATGAAGACTTCAGATAACAATCTAAGATCTTTAAGAAAAATATCATGTGCATGGTACACAATTTCCTTGTAATAATTAAATAAGTTGTTCATTATTTAATTTCTTTAAATATAATATAAAGCGATAACATTTGGTGGCAACAATCTGAATTGTGAAATAGCGCTTATCGTGAAATTGGCGCTGGATTCTCTTCTTTAAATAGCAAATATTTTGTACACTATTTTGCCGGATAAATTAAAAATAGTAAAAAAAAATGCAACATGAAGACTTCAGATAACAATCTATGATCTTTAAGAAAAATATCATGTGCATGGTACACAATTTCCTTGTAATAATTAAATAAGTTCTTCATTATTTAATTTCTTTAAATATAATATAAAGCGATAACATTTGGTGGCAACAATCTGAATTGTGAAATAGCGCTTATCGTGAAATTGGCGCTGGATTCTCTTCTTTAAATAGCAAATATTTTGTACACTATTTTGCCGGATAAATTAAAAATAGTAAAAAAAAATGCAACATGAAGACTTCAGATAACAATCTAAGATCTTTAAGAAAAATATCATGTGCATGGTACACAATTTCCTTGTAATAATTAAATAAGTTCTTCATTATTTAATTTCTTTAAATATAATACAAAGCGATAACATTTGGTGACAACAATCTGAATTGTGAAATAGCGCTTATCGTGAAATTGGCGCTGGATTCTCTTCTTTAAGGAGCAAATATTTTGTACACTATTTTGCCAGATAAATTCAATAATGTAATCTCTGTAATAAAAATAGTAAAATAAAATGCAACATGAAGACTTCAGATAACAATCTAAGATCTTTAAGAAAAATATCATGTGCATGGTACACAATTTCGTTGTAATAATTAAATAAGTTCTTCATTATTTAATTTCTTTAAATATAATACAAAGCGATAACATTTGGTGGCAACTATCTGAATTGTGAAATAGCGCTTATCGTGAAATTAGCGCTGGATTCTCTTCTTTAAGGAGCAAATATTTTGTACACTATTTTGCCGGATAAATTAAAAATAGTAAAAAAAAATGCAACATGAAGACTTCAGATAACAATCTAAGATCTTTAAGAAAAATATCATGTGCATGGTACACAATTTCGTTGTAATAATTAAATAAGTTCTTCATTATTTAATTTCTTTAAATATAGTACAAATCGATAACATTTGGTGGCAACAATCTGAATTGTGAAATAGCGCTTATCGTGAAATTGGCGCTGGATTCTCTTCTTTAAGGAGCAAATATTTTGTACACTATTTTGCCGGATAATTTCAATAATGTAATCTCTGTAATAAAAATAGTAAAAAAAAAATGCAACATGAAGACTTCAGATAACAATCTAAGATCTTTAAGAAAAATATCATGTGCATGGTACACAATTTCCTTGTAATAATTAAATAAGTTCTTCATTATTTAATTTCTTTAAATATAATACAAAGCGATAACATTTGGTGGCAACAATCTGAATTGTGAAATAGCGCTTATCGTGAAATTGGCGCTGGATTCTCTTCTTTAAGGAGCAAATATTTTGTACACTATTTTGCCGGATAAATTCAATAATGTAATCTCTGTAATAAAAATAGTAAAAAAAAATGCAACATGAAGACTTCACATAACAATCTAAGATCTTTAAGAAAAATATCATGTGCATGGTACACAATTTCGTTGTAATAATTAAATAAGTTCTTCATTATTTAATTTCTTTAAATATAATACAAAGCGATAACATTTGGTGGCAACAATCTGAATTGTGAAATAGCGCTTATCGTGAAATTGGCGCTGGATTCTCTTCTTTAAGGAGCAAATATTTTGTACACTATTTTGCCGGATAATTTCAATAATGTAATCTCTGTAATAAAAATAGTAAAAAAAAAATGCAACATGAAGACTTCAGATAACAATCTAAGATCTTTAAGAAAAATATCATGTGCATGGTACACAATTTCCTTGTAATAATTAAATAAGTTCTTCATTATTTAATTTCTTTAAATATAATACAAAGCGATAACATTTGGTGACAACAATCTGAATTGTGAAATAGCGCTTATCGTGAAATTGGCGCTGGATTCTCTTCTTCAAGGAGCAAATATTTTGTACACTATTTTGCCGGATAAATTCAATAATGTAATCACTGTAATAAAAATAGTAAAAAAAAAAAATGCAACACGACGACTTCAGATAACAATCTAAGATCTTTAAGAAAAATATCATGTGCATGGTACACAATTTTCTTGTAATAATTAAATAAGTTCTTCATTATTTAGTTTATTACAATATAATACAAAGCGACAACAGTTGGTGGCAACAATCTGAATTGTGAAATTGCGCTTATCGTGAAATTGGCGCTGGATTCTCTTCTTTAAGGAGCAAATATTTTGTACACTATTTTGCCGGATAAATTCAATAATGTAATCTCTGTAATAAAAATAGTAAAAAAAATGCAACATGAAGACTTCAGATAACAATCTAAGATCTTTAAGAAAAATATCATGTGCATGGTACACAATTTCCTTGTAATAATTAAATAAGTTGTTCATTATTTAATTTCTTTAAATATAATATAAAGCGATAACATTTGGTGGCAACAATCTGAATTGTGAAATAGCGCTTATCGTGAAATTGGCGCTGGATTCTCTTCTTTAAATAGCAAATATTTTGTACACTATTTTGCCGGATAAATTAAAAATAGTAAAAAAAAATGCAACATGAAGACTTCAGATAACAATCTAAGATCTTTAAGAAAAATATCATGTGCATGGTACACAATTTCCTTGTAATAATTAAATAAGTTCTTCATTATTTAATTTCTTTAAATATAATACAAAGCGATAACATTTGGTGGCAACAATCTGAATTGTAAAATAGCGCTTATCATGAAATTGGCGGTGGATTCTCTTCTTTAAGGAGAAATATTTTGTACACTATTTTGCCGGATAAATTCAATAATGTAATCTCTGTAATAAAAATAGTAAAAAAAAAATTCAACATGAAGGCATCGGATAACAATCTAAGATCTTTAAGAAAAATATCATGTGCATGGTACACAATTTCCTTGTAATAATTAAATAAGTTCTTCATTATTTAATTTCTTTAAATATAACACAAAGCGATAACATTTGGTGGCAACAATCTGAATTGTGAAATAGCGCTTATCGTGAAATTGGCGCTGGATTCTCTTCTTTAAGGAGCAAATATTTCGTACACTATTTTGCCTGATAAATTCAATAATGTAATCTCTGTAATAAAAATAGTAAAAAAAAAATGCAACATGAAGACTTCAGATAACAATCTAAGATCTTTAAGAAAAATATCATGTGCATGGTACACAATTTCGTTGTAATAATTAAATAAGTTCTTCGTTATTTAATTTCTTTAAATATAATACAAAGCGATAACATTTGGTGGCAACAATCTGAATTGTGAAATAGCGCTTATCCTGAAATTGGCGCTGGATTCTCTTCTTTAAAGAGCAAATATTTTGTACACTATTTTGCCGGATAAATTAAAAATAGTAAAAAAAAAATGCAACATGAAGACTTCAGATAACAATCTAAGATCTTTAAGAAAAATATCATGTGCATGGTACACAATTTCCTTGTAATAATTAAATAAGTTCTTCATTATTTAATTTCTTTAAATATAATACAAAGCGA
The DNA here is from genome assembly GCF_044657685.1 of Stegodyphus dumicola. Lineage (NCBI taxonomy): Eukaryota > Metazoa > Arthropoda > Arachnida > Araneae > Eresidae > Stegodyphus > Stegodyphus dumicola. The sequence continues at coordinate 138,896,095 of NC_140769.1, forward strand.
TAACATTTGGTGGCAACAATCTGAATTGTGAAATAGCGCTTATCGTGAAATTGGCGCTGGATTCTCTTCTTTAAGGAGCAAATATTTTGTACACTATTTTGCCGGATAAATTAAAAATAGTAAAAAAAAAATGCAACATGAAGACTTCAGATAACAATCTAAGATCTTTAAGAAAAATATCATGTGCATGGTACACAATTTCCTTGTAATAATTAAATAAGTTCTTCATTATTTAATTTCTTTAAATATAATACAAAGCGATAACATTTGGTGGCAACAATCTGAATTGTGAAATAGCGCTTATCGTGAAATTGGCGCTGGATTCTCTTCTTTAAGAGCAAATATTTTGTACACTATTTTGCCGGATAAATTAAAAATAGTAAAAAAAAAATGCAACATGAAGACTTCAGATAACAATCTAAGATCTTTAAGAAAAATATCATGTGCATGGTACACAATTTCGTTGTAATAATTAAATAAGTTCTTCATTATTTAATTTCTTTAAATATAGTACAAAGCGATAACATTTGGTGGCAACAATCTGAATTGTGAAATAGCGCTTATCGTGAAATTGGCGCTGGATTCTCTTCTTTAAGGAGCAAATATTTTGTACACTATTTTGCCGGATAATTTCAATAATGTAATCTCTGTAATAAAAATAGTAAAAAAAAAATGCAACATGAAGACTTCAGATAACAATCTAAGATCTTTAAGAAAAATATCATGTGCATGGTACACAATTTCGTTGTAATAATTAAATAAGTTCTTCATTATTTAATTTCTTTAAATATAATACAAAGCGATAACATTTGGTGGCAACAATCTGAATTGTGAAATAGCGCTTATCGTGAAATTGGCGCTGGATTCTCTTCTTTAAGGAGCAAATATTTTGTACACTATTTCGCCGGATAAATTCAATAATGTAATCTCTGTAATAAAAATAGTAAAAAAAAATGCAACATGAAGACTTCAGATAACAATCTAAGATCTTTAAGAAAAATATCATGTGCATGGTACACAATTTCGTTGTAATAATTAAATAAGTTCTTCATTATTTAATTTCTTTAAATATAATACAAAGCGATAACATTTGGTGGCAATTATCTGAATTGTGAAATAGCGCTTATCGTGAAATTGGCGCTGGATTCTCTTCTTTAAGGAGCAAATATCTTGTACACTATTTTGCCGGATAATTTCAATAATGTAATCTCTGTAATAAAAATAGTAAAAAAAAAATGCAACATGAAGACTTCAGATAACAATCTAAGATCTTTAAGAAAAATATCATGTGCATGGTACACAATTTCCTTGTAATAATTAAATAAGTTGTTCATTATTTAATTTCTTTAAATATAATACAAAGCGTTAACATTTGGTGGCAACTATCTGAATTGTGAAATAGCGCTTATCGTGAAATTAGCGCTGGATTCTCTTCTTTAAGGAGCAAATATTTTGTACACTATTTCGCCGGATAAATTCAATAATGTAATCTCTGTAATAAAAATAGTAAAAAAAAAAATGCAACATGAAGACTTCAGATAACAATCTAAGATCTTTAAGAAAAATATCATGTGCATGGTACACAATTTCGTTGTAATAATTAAATAAGTTCTTCATTATTTAATTTCTTTAAATATAATACAAAGCGATAACATTTGGTGGCAACAATCTGAATTGTGAAATAGCGCTTATCGTGAAATTGGCGCTGGATTCTCTTCTTTAAGGAGCAAATATTTTGTACACTATTTCGCCGGATAAATTCAATAATGTAATCTCTGTAATAAAAATAGTAAAAAAAAATGCAACATGAAGACTTCAGATAACAATCTAAGATCTTTAAGAAAAATATCATGTGCATGGTACACAATTTCGTTGTAATAATTAAATAAGTTCTTCATTATTTAATTTCTTTAAATATAATACAAAGCGATAACATTTGGTGGCAATTATCTGAATTGTGAAATAGCGCTTATCGTGAAATTGGCGCTGGATTCTCTTCTTTAAGGAGCAAATATCTTGTACACTATTTTGCCGGATAATTTCAATAATGTAATCTCTGTAATAAAAATAGTAAAAAAAAAATGCAACATGAAGACTTCAGATAACAATCTAAGATCTTTAAGAAAAATATCATGTGCATGGTACACAATTTCGTTGTAATAATTAAATAAGTTCTTCATTATTTAATTTCTTTAAATATAATACAAAGCGTTAACATTTGGTGGCAACTATCTGAATTGTGAAATAGCGCTTATCGTGAAATTAGCGCTGGATTCTCTTCTTTAAGGAGCAAATATTTTGTACACTATTTTGCCGGATAAATTAAAAATAGTAAAAAAAAAATGCAACATGAAGACTTCAGATAACAATCTAAGATCTTTAAGAAAAATATCATGTGCATGGTACACAATTTCTTTGTAATAATTAAATAAGTTCTTCATTATTTAATTTCTTTAAATATAATACAAAGCGATAACATTTGGTGGCAACAATCTGAATTGTGAAATAACGCTTATCGTGAAATTGGCGCTGGATTCTCTTCTTTAAGGAGCAAATATTTTGTACACTATTTTGCCGGATAATTTCAATAATGTAATCTCTGTAATAAAAATAGTAAAAAAAAAATGCAACATGAAGACTTCAGATAACAATCTAAGATCTTTAAGAAAAATATCATGTGCATGGTACACAATTTCCTTGTAATAATTAAATAAGTTGTTCATTATTTAATTTCTTTAAATATAATATAAAGCGATAACATTTGGTGGCAACAATCTGAATTGTGAAATAGCGCTTATCGTGAAATTGGCGCTGGATTCTCTTCTTTAAATAGCAAATATTTTGTACACTATTTTGCCGGATAAATTAAAAATAGTAAAAAAAAATGCAACATGAAGACTTCAGATAACAATCTAAGATCTTTAAGAAAAATATCATGTGCATGGTACACAATTTCCTTGTAATAATTAAATAAGTTCTTCATTATTTAATTTCTTTAAATATAATACAAAGCGATAACATTTGGTGGCAACAATCTGAATTGTAAAATAGCGCTTATCATGAAATTGGCGGTGGATTCTCTTCTTTAAGGAGAAATATTTTGTACACTATTTTGCCGGATAAATTCAATAATGTAATCTCTGTAATAAAAATAGTAAAAAAAAAATGCAACATGAAGGCATCGGATAACAATCTAAGATCTTTAAGAAAAATATCATGTGCATGGTACACAATTTCCTTGTAATAATTAAATAAGTTCTTCATTATTTAATTTCTTTAAATATAACACAAAGCGATAACATTTGGTGGCAACAATCTGAATTGTGAAATAGCGCTTATCGTGAAATTGGCGCTGGATTCTCTTCTTTAAGGAGCAAATATTTCGTACACTATTTTGCCTGATAAATTCAATAATGTAATCTCTGTAATAAAAATAGTAAAAAAAAAATGCAACATGAAGACTTCAGATAACAATCTAAGATCTTTAAGAAAATTATCATGTGCATGGTACACAATTTCGTTGTAATAATTAAATAAGTTCTTCGTTATTTAATTTCTTTAAATATAATACAAAGCGATAACATTTGGTGGCAACAATCTGAATTGTGAAATAGCGCTTATCCTGAAATTGGCGCTGGATTCTCTTCTTTAAGGAGCAAATATTTTGTACACTATTTTGCCGGATAAATTAAAAATAGTAAAAAAAAAATGCAACATGAAGACTTCAGATAACAATCTAAGATCTTTAAGAAAAATATCATGTGCATGGTACACAATTTCCTTGTAATAATTAAATAAGTTCTTCATTATTTAATTTCTTTAAATATAATACAAAGCGATAACATTTGGTGGCAACAATCTGAATTGTGAAATAGCGCTTATCGTGAAATTGGCGCTGGATTCTCTTCTTTAAGGAGCAAATATTTTGTACAATATTTTGCCGGATAAATTAAAAATAGTAAAAAAAAAATGCAACATGAAGGCTTCTGATAACAATCTAAGATCTTTAAGAAAAATATCATGTGCATGGTACACAATTTCCTTGTAATAATTAAATAAGTTCTTCATTATTTAATTTCTTTAAATATAATACAAAGCGATAACATTTGGTGGCAACAATCTGAATTGTGAAATAGCGCTTATCGTGAAATTGGCGCTGGATTCTCTTCTTTAAGGAGCAAATATTTTGTACACTATTTTGCCGGATAAATTCAATAATGTAATCTCTGTAATAAAAATAGTAAAAAAAAATGCAACATGAAGACTTCAGATAACAATCTAAGATCTTTAAGAAAAATATCATGTGCATGGTACACAATTTCGTTGTAATAATTAAATAAGTTCTTCATTATTTAATTTCTTTAAATATAACACAAAGCGATAACATTTGGTGGCAACAATCTGAATTGTGAAATAGCGCTTATCGTGAAATTGGCGCTGGATTCTCTTCTTTAAGGAGCAAATATTTCGTACACTATTTTGCCTGATAAATTCAATAATGTAATCTCTGTAATAAAAATAGTAAAAAAAAAATTCAACATGAAGACTTCAGATAACAATCTAAGATCTTTAAGAAAAATATCATGTGCATGGTACACAATTTCGTTGTAATAATTAAATAAGTTCTTCGTTATTTAATTTCTTTAAATATAATACAAAGCGATAACATTTGGTGGCAACAATCTGAATTGTAAAATAGCGCTTATCATGAAATTGGCGGTGGATTCTCTTCTTTAAGGAGAAATATTTTGTACACTATTTTGCCGGATAAATTCAATAATGTAATCTCTGTAATAAAAATAGTAAAAAAAAAATGCAACATGAAGGCATCGGATAACAATCTAAGATCTTTAAGAAAAATATCATGTGCATGGTACACAATTTCCTTGTAATAATTAAATAAGTTGTTCATTATTTAATTTCTTTAAATATAATATAAACGATAACATTTGGTGGCAACAATCTGAATTGTGAAATAGCGCTTATCATGAAATTGGCGCTGGATTCTCTTCTTTAAGGAGCAAATATTTTGTACACTATTTTGCCGGATAAATTAAAAATAGTAAAAAAAAAATGCAACATGAAGACTTCAGATAACAATCTAAGATCTTTAAGAAAAATATCATGTGCATGGTACACAATTTCGTTGTAATAATTAAATAAGTTCTTCATTATTTAATTTCTTTAAATATAACACAAAGCGATAACATTTGGTGGCAACAATCTGAATTGTGAAATAGCGCTTATCGTGAAATTGGCGCTGGATTCTCTTCTTTAAGGAGCAAATATTTCGTACACTATTTTGCCTGATAAATTCAATAATGTAATCTCTGTAATAAAAATAGTAAAAAAAAAATGCAACATGAAGACTTCTGATAACAATCTAAGATCTTTAAGAAAAATATCATGTGCATGGTACACAATTTCCTTGTAATAATTAAATAAGTTCTTCATTATTTAATTTCTTTAAATATAATACAAAGCGATAACATTTGGTGGCAACAATCTGAATTGTAAAATAGCGCTTATCATGAAATTGGCGGTGGATTCTCTTCTTTAAGGAGAAATATTTTGTACACTATTTTGCCGGATAAATTCAATAATGTAATCTCTGTAATAAAAATAGTAAAAAAAAATGCAACATGAAGGCATCGGATAACAATCTAAGATCTTTAAGAAAAATATCATGTGCATGGTACACAATTTCCTTGTAATAATTAAATAAGTTCTTCATTATTTAATTTCTTTAAATATAACACAAAGCGATAACATTTGGTGGCAACAATCTGAATTGTGAAATAGCCCTTATCGTGAAATTGGCGCTGGATTCTCTTCTTTAAGGAGCAAATATTTCGTACACTATTTTGCCTGATAAATTCAATAATGTAATCTCTGTAATAAAAATAGTAAAAAAAAATGCAACATGAAGACTTCAGATAACAATCTAAGATCTTTAAGAAAAATATCATGTGCATGGTACACAATTTCGTTGTAATAATTAAATAAGTTCTTCGTTATTTAATTTCTTTAAATATAATACAAAGCGATAACATTTGGTGGCAACAATCTGAATTGTGAAATAGCGCTTATCCTGAAATTGGCGCTGGATTCTCTTCTTTAAGGAGCAAATATTTTGTACACTATTTTGCCGGATAAATTAAAAATAGTAAAAAAAAAATGCAACATGAAGACTTCAGATAACAATCTAAGATCTTTAAGAAAAATATCATGTGCATGGTACACAATTTCCTTGTAATAATTAAATAAGTTCTTCATTATTTAATTTCTTTAAATATAATACAAAGCGATAACATTTGGTGGCAACAATCTGAATTGTGAAATAGCGCTTATCGTGAAATTGGCGCTGGATTCTCTTCTTTAAGGAGCAAATATTTTGTACACTATTTTGCCGGATAAATTAAAAATAGTAAAAAAAAAATGCAACATGAAGACTTCTGATAACAATCTAAGATCTTTAAGAAAAATATCATGTGCATGGTACACAATTTCCTTGTAATAATTAAATAAGTTCTTCATTATTTAATTTCTTTAAATATAATACAAAGCGATAACATTTGGTGGCAACAATCTGAATTGTGAAATAGCGCTTATCGTGAAATTGGCGCTGGATTCTCTTCTTTAAGGAGCAAATATTTTGTACACTATTTTGCCGGATAAATTCAATAATGTAATCTCTGTAATAAAAATAGTAAAAAAAATGCAACATGAAGACTTCAGATAACAATCTAAGATCTTTAAGAAAAATATCATGTGCATGGTACACAATTTCGTTGTAATAATTAAATAAGTTCTTCATTATTTAATTTCTTTAAATATAGTACAAAGCGATAACATTTGGTGGCAACAATCTGAATTGTGAAATAGCGCTTATCGTGAAATTGGCGCTGGATTCTCTTCTTTAAGGAGCAAATATTTTGTACACTATTTTGCCGGATAATTTCAATAATGTAATCTCTGTAATAAAAATAGTAAAAAAAAAATGCAACATGAAGACTTCAGATAACAATCTAAGATCTTTAAGAAAAATATCATGTGCATGGTACACAATTTCGTTGTAATAATTAAATAAGTTCTTCATTATTTAATTTCTTTAAATATAATACAAAGCGATAACATTTGGTGGCAACAATCTGAATTGTGAAATAGCGCTTATCGTGAAATTGGCGCTGGATTCTCTTCTTTAAGGAGCAAATATTTTGTACACTATTTCGCCGGATAAATTCAATAATGTAATCTCTGTAATAAAAATAGTAAAAAAAAATGCAACATGAAGACTTCAGATAACAATCTAAGATCTTTAAGAAAAATATCATGTGCATGGTACACAATTTCGTTGTAATAATTAAATAAGTTCTTCATTATTTAATTTCTTTAAATATAATACAAAGCGATAACATTTGGTGGCAACAATCTGAATTGTGAAATAGCGCTTATCGTGAAATTGGCGCTGGATTCTCTTCTTTAAGGAGCAAATATCTTGTACACTATTTTGCCGGATAATTTCAATAATGTAATCTCTGTAATAAAAATAGTAAAAAAAAAATGCAACATGAAGACTTCAGATAACAATCTAAGATCTTTAAGAAAAATATCATGTGCATGGTACACAATTTCTTTGTAATAATTAAATAAGTTCTTCATTATTTAATTTCTTTAAATATAATACAAAGCGATAACATTTGGTGGCAACAATCTGAATTATGAAATAACGCTTATCGTGAAATTGCAGCTGGATTCTCTTCTTTAAGGAGCAAATATTTTGTACACTATTTTGCCGGATAATTTCAATAATGTAATCTCTGTAATAAAAATAGTAAAAAAAAAATGCAACATGAAGGCTTCAGATAACAATCTAAGATCTTTAAGAAAAATATCATGTGCATGGTACACAATTTCCTTGTAATAATTAAATAAGTTCTTCATTATATAATTTCTTTAAATATAATACAAAGCGATAACATTTGGTGGCAACAATCTGAATTGTGAAATAGCGCTTATCGTGAAATTGGCGCTGGATTCTCTTCTTTAAGGAGCAAATATTTTGTACACTATTTTGCCGGATAAATTCAATAATGTAATCTCTGTAATAAAAATAGTAAAAAAAAATGCAACATGAAGACTTCAGATAACAATCTAAGATCTTTAAGAAAAATATCATGTGCATGGTACACAATTTCGTTGTAATAATTAAATAAGTTCTTCATTATTTAATTTCTTTAAATATAATACAAAGCGATAACATTTGGTGGCAACAATCTGAATTGTGAAATAGCGCTTTTCGTGAAATTGGCGCTGGATTCTCTTCTTTAAGGAGCAAATATTTTGTACACTATTTTGCTGGATAATTTCAATAATGTAATCTCTGTAATAAAAATAGTAAAAAAAAATGCAACATGAAGACTTCAGATAACAATCTAAGATCTTTAAGAAAAATATCATGTGCATGGTACACAATTTCCTTGTAATAATTAAATAAGTTCTTCATTATTTAATTTATTACAATATAATACAAAGCGACAACAGTTGGTGGCAACAATCTGAATTGTGAAATTGCGCTTATCGTGAAATTGGCGCTGGATTCTCTTCTTTAAGGAGCAAATATTTTTTACACTATTTTGCCGGATAAATTCAATAATGTAATCTCTGTAATAAAAATAGTAAAAAAAATGCAACATGAAGACTTCAGATAACAATCTAAGATCTTTAAGAAAAATATCATGTGCATGGTACACAATTTCCTTGTAATAATTAAATAAGTTGTTCATTATTTAATTTCTTTAAATATAATATAAAGCGATAACATTTGGTGGCAACAATCTGAATTGTGAAATAGCGCTTATCGTGAAATTGGCGCTGGATTCTCTTCTTTAAATAGCAAATATTTTGTACACTATTTTGCCGGATAAATTAAAAATAGTAAAAAAAAATGCAACATGAAGACTTCAGATAACAATCTAAGATCTTTAAGAAAAATATCATGTGCATGGTACACAATTTCCTTGTAATAATTAAATAAGTTCTTCATTATTTAATTTCTTTAAATATAATACAAAGCGATAACATTTGGTGGCAACAATCTGAATTGTAAAATAGCGCTTATCATGAAATTGGCGGTGGATTCTCTTCTTTAAGGAGAAATATTTTGTACACTATTTTGCCGGATAAATTCAATAATGTAATCTCTGTAATAAAAATAGTAAAAAAAAAATGCAACATGAAGGCATCGGATAACAATCTAAGATCTTTAAGAAAAATATCATGTGCATGGTACACAATTTCCTTGTAATAATTAAATAAGTTCTTCATTATTTAATTTCTTTAAATATAACACAAAGCGATAACATTTCGTGGCAACAATCTGAATTGTGAAATAGCGCTTATCGTGAAATTGGCGCTGGATTCTCTTCTTTAAGGAGCAAATATTTTGTACACTATTTTGCCGGATAATTTCAATAATGTAATCTCTGTAATAAAAATAGTAAAAAAAAATGCAACATGAAGACTTCAGATAACAATCTAAGATCTTTAAGAAAAATATCATGTGCATGGTACACAATTTCCTTGTAATAATTAAATAAGTTCTTCATTATTTAATTTCTTTAAATATAATACAAAGCGATAACATTTGGTGGCAACAATCTGAATTGTGAAATAGCGCTTATCGTGAAATTGGCGCTGGATTCTCTTCTTTAAGGAGCAAATATTTTGTACACTATTTTGCCGGATAAATTCAATAATGTAATCTCTGTAATAAAAATAGTAAAAAAAAATGCAACATGAAGACTTCAGATAACAATCTAAGATCTTTAAGAAAAATATCATGTGCATGGTACACAATTTCGTTGTAATAATTAAATAAGTTCTTCATTATTTAATTTCTTTAAATATAATACAAAGCGATAACATTTGGTGGCAACAATCTGAATTGTGAAATAGCGCTTTTCGTGAAATTGGCGCTGGATTCTCTTCTTTAAGGAGCAAATATTTTGTACACTATTTTGCTGGATAATTTCAATAATGTAATCTCTGTAATAAAAATAGTAAAAAAAAATGCAACATGAAGACTTCAGATAACAATCTAAGATCTTTAAGAAAAATATCATGTGCATGGTACACAATTTCCTTGTAATAATTAAATAAGTTGTTCATTATTTAATTTCTTTAAATATAATATAAAGCGATAACATTTGGTGGCAACAATCTGAATTGTGAAATAGCGCTTATCGTGAAATTGGCGCTGGATTCTCTTCTTTAAATAGCAAATATTTTGTACACTATTTTGCCGGATAAATTAAAAATAGTAAAAAAAAATGCAACATGAAGACTTCAGATAACAATCTAAGATCTTTAAGAAAAATATCATGTGCATGGTACACAATTTCCTTGTAATAATTAAATAAGTTCTTCATTATTTAATTTCTTTAAATATAATACAAAGCGATAACATTTGGTGGCAACAATCTGAATTGTAAAATAGCGCTTATCATGAAATTGGCGGTGGATTCTCTTCTTTAAGGAGAAATATTTTGTACACTATTTTGCCGGATAAATTCAATAATGTAATCTCTGTAATAAAAATAGTAAAAAAAAAATGCAACATGAAGGCATCGGATAACAATCTAAGATCTTTAAGAAAAATATCATGTGCATGGTACACAATTTCCTTGTAATAATTAAATAAGTTCTTCATTATTTAATTTCTTTAAATATAACACAAAGCGATAACATTTGGTGGCAACAATCTGAATTGTGAAATAGCGCTTATCGTGAAATTGGCGCTGGATTCTCTTCTTTAAGGAGCAAATATTTCGTACACTATTTTGCCTGATAAATTCAATAATGTAATCTCTGTAATAAAAATAGTAAAAAAAAAATGCAACATGAAGACTTCAGATAACAATCTAAGATCTTTAAGAAAAATATCATGTGCATGGTACACAATTTCGTTGTAATAATTAAATAAGTTCTTCGTTATTTAATTTCTTTAAATATAATACAAAGCGATAACATTTTGTGGCAACAATCTGAATTGTGAAATAGCGCTTATCCTGAAATTGGCGCTGGATTCTCTTCTTTAAGGAGCAAATATTTTGTACACTATTTTGCCGGATAAATTAAAAATAGTAAAAAAAAAATGCAACATGAAGACTTCAGATAACAATCTAAGATCTTTAAGAAAAATATCATGTGCATGGTACACAATTTCCTTGTAATAATTAAATAAGTTCTTCATTATTTAATTTCTTTAAATATAATACAAAGCGATAACATTTGGTGGCAACAATCTGAATTGTGAAATAGCGCTTATCGTGAAATTGGCGCTGGATTCTCTTCTTTAAGGAGCAAATATTTTGTACACTATTTTGCCGGATAAATTCAATAATGTAATCTCTGTAATAAAAATAGTAAAAAAAAATGCAACATGAAGACTTCAGATAACAATCTAAGATCTTTAAGAAAAATATCATGTGCATGGTACACAATTTCCTTGTAATAATTAAATAAGTACTTCATTATTTAATTTCTTTAAATATAATACAAAGCGATAACATTTGGTGGCAACAATCTGAATTGTGAAATAGCGCTTATCGTGAAATTGGCGCTGGATTCTCTTCTTTAAGGAGCAAATATTTTGTACACTATTTTGCCGGATAAATTCAATAATGTAATCTCTGTAATAAAAATAGTAAAAAAAAATGCAACATGAAGACTTCAGATAACAATCTAAGATCTTTAAGAAAAATATCATGTGCATGGTACACAATTTCGTTGTAATAATTAAATAAGTTCTTCATTATTTAATTTCTTTAAATATAATACAAAGCGATAACATTTGGTGGCAACAATCTGAATTGTGAAATAGCGCTTTTCGTGAAATTGGCGCTGGATTCTCTTCTTTAAGGAGCAAATATTTTGTACACTATTTTGCTGGATAATTTCAATAATGTAATCTCTGTAATAAAAATAGTAAAAAAAAATGCAACATGAAGACTTCAGATAACAATCTAAGATCTTTAAGAAAAATATCATGTGCATGGTACACAATTTCCTTGTAATAATTAAATAAGTTCTTCATTATTTAATTTATTACAATATAATACAAAGCGACAACAGTTGGTGGCAACAATCTGAATTGTGAAATTGCGCTTATCGTGAAATTGGCGCTGGATTCTCTTCTTTAAGGAGCAAATATTTTGTACACTATTTTGCCGGATAATTTCAATAATGTAATCTCTGTAATAAAAATAGTAAAAAAAAAATGCAACATGAAGACTTCAGATAACAATCTAAGATCTTTAAGAAAAATATCATGTGCATGGTACACAATTTCCTTGTAATAATTAAATAAGTACTTCATTATTTAATTTCTTTAAATATAATACAAAGCGATAACATTTGGTGGCAACAATCTGAATTGTGAAATAGCGCTTATCGTGAAATTGGCGCTGGATTCTCTTCTTTAAGGAGCAAATATTTTGTACACTATTTTGCCGGATAAATTCAATAATGTAATCTCTGTAATAAAAATAGTAAAAAAAAATGCAACATGAAGACTTCAGATAACAATCTAAGATCTTTAAGAAAAATATCATGTGCATGGTACACAATTTCGTTGTAATAATTAAATAAGTTCTTCATTATTTAATTTCTTTAAATATAATACAAAGCGATAACATTTGGTGGCAACAATCTGAATTGTGAAATAGCGCTTTTCGTGAAATTGGCGCTGGATTCTCTTCTTTAAGGAGCAAATATTTTGTACACTATTTTGCTGGATAATTTCAATAATGTAATCTCTGTAATAAAAATAGTAAAAAAAAATGCAACATGAAGACTTCAGATAACAATCTAAGATCTTTAAGAAAAATATCATGTGCATGGTACACAATTTCCTTGTAATAATTAAATAAGTTCTTCATTATTTAATTTCTTTAAATATAACACAAAGCGATAACATTTGGTGGCAACAATCTGAATTGTGAAATAGCGCTTATCGTGAAATTGGCGCTGGATTCTCTTCTTTAAGGAGCAAATATTTCGTACACTATTTTGCCTGATAAATTCAATAATGTAATCTCTGTAATAAAAATAGTAAAAAAAAATGCAACATGAAGACTTCAGATAACAATCTAAGATCTTTAAGAAAAATATCATGTGCATGGTACACAATTTCCTTGTAATAATTAAATAAGTACTTCATTATTTAATTTCTTTAAATATAATACAAAGCGATAACATTTGGTGGCAACAATCTGAATTGTGAAATAGCGCTTATCGTGAAATTGGCGCTGGATTCTCTTCTTTAAGGAGCAAATATTTTGTACACTATTTTGCCGGATAAATTAAAAATAGTAAAAAAAAATGCAACATGAAGACTTCAGATAACAATCTAAGATCTTTAAGAAAAATATCATGTGCATGGTACACAATTTCCTTGTAATAATTAAATAAGTTCTTCATTATTTAATTTCTTTAAATATAATACAAAGCGATAACATTTGGTGGCAACAATCTGAATTGTGAAATAGCGCTTATCGTGAAATTGGCGCTGGATTCTCTTCTTTAAGGAGCAAATATTTTGTACACTATTTTGCCGGATAAATTCAATAATGTAATCTCTGTAATAAAAATAGTAAAAAAAAATGCAACATGAAGACTTCAGATAACAATCTAAGATCTTTAAGAAAAATATCATGTGCATGGTACACAATTTCCTTGTAATAATTAAATAAGTACTTCATTATTTAATTTCTTTAAATATAATACAAAGCGATAACATTTGGTGGCAACAATCTGAATTGTGAAATAGCGCTTATCGTGAAATTGGCGCTGGATTCTCTTCTTTAAGGAGCAAATATTTTGTACACTATTTTGCCGGATAAATTCAATAATGTAATCTCTGTAATAAAAATAGTAAAAAAAAATGCAACATGAAGACTTCAGATAACAATCTAAGATCTTTAAGAAAAATATCATGTGCATGGTACACAATTTCGTTGTAATAATTAAATAAGTTCTTCATTATTTAATTTCTTTAAATATAATACAAAGCGATAACATTTGGTGGCAACAATCTGAATTGTGAAATAGCGCTTTTCGTGAAATTGGCGCTGGATTCTCTTCTTTAAGGAGCAAATATTTTGTACACTATTTTGCTGGATAATTTCAATAATGTAATCTCTGTAATAAAAATAGTAAAAAAAAATGCAACATGAAGACTTCAGATAACAATCTAAGATCTTTAAGAAAAATATCATGTGCATGGTACACAATTTCCTTGTAATAATTAAATAAGTTCTTCATTATTTAATTTATTACAATATAATACAAAGCGACAACAGTTGGTGGCAACAATCTGAATTGTGAAATTGCGCTTATCGTGAAATTGGCGCTGGATTCTCTTCTTTAAGGAGCAAATATTTTGTACACTATTTTGCCGGATAAATTCAATAATGTAATCTCTGTAATAAAAATAGTAAAAAAAATGCAACATGAAGACTTCAGATAACAATCTAAGATCTTTAAGAAAAATATCATGTGCATGGTACACAATTTCCTTGTAATAATTAAATAAGTTGTTCATTATTTAATTTCTTTAAATATAATATAAAGCGATAACATTTGGTGGCAACAATCTGAATTGTGAAATAGCGCTTATCGTGAAATTGGCGCTGGATTCTCTTCTTTAAATAGCAAATATTTTGTACACTATTTTGCCGGATAAATTAAAAATAGTAAAAAAAAATGCAACATGAAGACTTCAGATAACAATCTAAGATCTTTAAGAAAAATATCATGTGCATGGTACACAATTTCCTTGTAATAATTAAATAAGTTCTTCATTATTTAATTTCTTTAAATATAATACAAAGCGATAACATTTGGTGGCAACAATCTGAATTGTAAAATAGCGCTTATCATGAAATTGGCGGTGGATTCTCTTCTTTAAGGAGAAATATTTTGTACACTATTTTGCCGGATAAATTCAATAATGTAATCTCTGTAATAAAAATAGTAAAAAAAAAATGCAACATGAAGGCATCGGATAACAATCTAAGATCTTTAAGAAAAATATCATGTGCATGGTACACAATTTCCTTGTAATAATTAAATAAGTTCTTCATTATTTAATTTCTTTAAATATAACACAAAGCGATAACATTTGGTGGCAACAATCTGAATTGTGAAATAGCGCTTATCGTGAAATTGGCGCTGGATTCTCTTCTTTAAGGAGCAAATATTTCGTACACTATTTTGCCTGATAAATTCAATAATGTAATCTCTGTAATAAAAATAGTAAAAAAAAAATGCAACATGAAGACTTCAGATAACAATCTAAGATCTTTAAGAAAAATATCATGTGCATGGTACACAATTTCGTTGTAATAATTAAATAAGTTCTTCGTTATTTAATTTCTTTAAATATAATACAAAGCGATAACATTTTGTGGCAACAATCTGAATTGTGAAATAGCGCTTATCCTGAAATTGGCGCTGGATTCTCTTCTTTAAGGAGCAAATATTTTGTACACTATTTTGCCGGATAAATTAAAAATAGTAAAAAAAAAATGCAACATGAAGACTTCAGATAACAATCTAAGATCTTTAAGAAAAATATCATGTGCATGGTACACAATTTCCTTGTAATAATTAAATAAGTTCTTCATTATTTAATTTCTTTAAATATAATACAAAGCGATAACATTTGGTGGCAACAATCTGAATTGTGAAATAGCGCTTATCGTGAAATTGGCGCTGGATTCTCTTCTTTAAGGAGCAAATATTTTGTACACTATTTTGCCGGATAAATTCAATAATGTAATCTCTGTAATAAAAATAGTAAAAAAAAATGCAACATGAAGACTTCAGATAACAATCTAAGATCTTTAAGAAAAATATCATGTGCATGGTACACAATTTCGTTGTAATAATTAAATAAGTTCTTCATTATTTAATTTCTTTAAATATAATACAAAGCGATAACATTTGGTGGCAACAATCTGAATTGTGAAATAGCGCTTATCGTGAAATTGGCGCTGGATTCTCTTCTTTAAGGAGCAAATATTTTGTACACTATTTTGCTGGATAATTTCAATAATGTAATCTCTGTAATAAAAATAGTAAAAAAAAAATGCAACATGAAGACTTCAGATAACAATCTAAGATCTTTAAGAAAAATATCATGTGCATGGTACACAATTTCCTTGGAATAATTAAATAAGTTCTTCATTATTTAATTTATTACAATATAATACAAAGCGACAACAGTTGGTGGCAACAATCTGAATTGTGAAATTGCGCTTATCGTGAAATTGGCGCTGGATTCTCTTCTTTAAGGAGCAAATATTTTGTACACTATTTTGCCGGATAAATTCAATAATGTAATCTCTGTAATAAAAATAGTAAAAAAAATGCAACATGAAGACTTCAGATAACAATCTAAGATCTTTAAGAAAAATATCATGTGCATGGTACACAATTTCGTTGTAATAATTAAATAAGTTCTTCATTATTTAATTTCTTTAAATATAATACAAAGCGATAACATTTGGTGGCAACAATCTGAATTGTGAAATAGCGCTTTTCGTGAAATTGGCGCTGGATTCTCTTCTTTAAGGAGCAAATATTTTGTACACTATTTTGCTGGATAATTTCAATAATGTAATCTCTGTAATAAAAATAGTAAAAAAAAATGCAACATGAAGACTTCAGATAACAATCTAAGATCTTTAAGAAAAATATCATGTGCATGGTACACAATTTCCTTGTAATAATTAAATAAGTTCTTCATTATTTAATTTCTTTAAATATAACACAAAGCGATAACATTTGGTGGCAACAATCTGAATTGTGAAATAGCGCTTATCGTGAAATTGGCGCTGGATTCTCTTCTTTAAGGAGCAAATATTTCGTACACTATTTTGCCTGATAAATTCAATAATGTAATCTCTGTAATAAAAATAGTAAAAAAAAATGCAACATGAAGACTTCAGATAACAATCTAAGATCTTTAAGAAAAATATCATGTGCATGGTACACAATTTCCTTGTAATAATTAAATAAGTACTTCATTATTTAATTTCTTTAAATATAATACAAAGCGATAACATTTGGTGGCAACAATCTGAATTGTGAAATAGCGCTTATCGTGAAATTGGCGCTGGATTCTCTTCTTTAAGGAGCAAATATTTTGTACACTATTTTGCCGGATAAATTAAAAATAGTAAAAAAAAATGCAACATGAAGACTTCAGATAACAATCTAAGATCTTTAAGAAAAATATCATGTGCATGGTACACAATTTCCTTGTAATAATTAAATAAGTTCTTCATTATTTAATTTCTTTAAATATAATACAAAGCGATAACATTTGGTGGCAACAATCTGAATTGTGAAATAGCGCTTATCGTGAAATTGGCGCTGGATTCTCTTCTTTAAGGAGCAAATATTTTGTACACTATTTTGCCGGATAAATTCAATAATGTAATCTCTGTAATAAAAATAGTAAAAAAAAATGCAACATGAAGACTTCAGATAACAATCTAAGATCTTTAAGAAAAATATCATGTGCATGGTACACAATTTCCTTGTAATAATTAAATAAGTACTTCATTATTTAATTTCTTTAAATATAATACAAAGCGATAACATTTGGTGGCAACAATCTGAATTGTGAAATAGCGCTTATCGTGAAATTGGCGCTGGATTCTCTTCTTTAAGGAGCAAATATTTTGTACACTATTTTGCCGGATAAATTCAATAATGTAATCTCTGTAATAAAAATAGTAAAAAAAAATGCAACATGAAGACTTCAGATAACAATCTAAGATCTTTAAGAAAAATATCATGTGCATGGTACACAATTTCGTTGTAATAATTAAATAAGTTCTTCATTATTTAATTTCTTTAAATATAATACAAAGCGATAACATTTGGTGGCAACAATCTGAATTGTGAAATAGCGCTTTTCGTGAAATTGGCGCTGGATTCTCTTCTTTAAGGAGCAAATATTTTGTACACTATTTTGCTGGATAATTTCAATAATGTAATCTCTGTAATAAAAATAGTAAAAAAAAATGCAACATGAAGACTTCAGATAACAATCTAAGATCTTTAAGAAAAATATCATGTGCATGGTACACAATTTCCTTGTAATAATTAAATAAGTTCTTCATTATTTAATTTATTACAATATAATACAAAGCGACAACAGTTGGTGGCAACAATCTGAATTGTGAAATTGCGCTTATCGTGAAATTGGCGCTGGATTCTCTTCTTTAAGGAGCAAATATTTTGTACACTATTTTGCCGGATAAATTCAATAATGTAATCTCTGTAATAAAAATAGTAAAAAAAATGCAACATGAAGACTTCAGATAACAATCTAAGATCTTTAAGAAAAATATCATGTGCATGGTACACAATTTCCTTGTAATAATTAAATAAGTTGTTCATTATTTAATTTCTTTAAATATAATATAAAGCGATAACATTTGGTGGCAACAATCTGAATTGTGAAATAGCGCTTATCGTGAAATTGGCGCTGGATTCTCTTCTTTAAATAGCAAATATTTTGTACACTATTTTGCCGGATAAATTAAAAATAGTAAAAAAAAATGCAACATGAAGACTTCAGATAACAATCTAAGATCTTTAAGAAAAATATCATGTGCATGGTACACAATTTCCTTGTAATAATTAAATAAGTTCTTCATTATTTAATTTCTTTAAATATAATACAAAGCGATAACATTTGGTGGCAACAATCTGAATTGTAAAATAGCGCTTATCATGAAATTGGCGGTGGATTCTCTTCTTTAAGGAGAAATATTTTGTACACTATTTTGCCGGATAAATTCAATAATGTAATCTCTGTAATAAAAATAGTAAAAAAAAAATGCAACATGAAGGCATCGGATAACAATCTAAGATCTTTAAGAAAAATATCATGTGCATGGTACACAATTTCCTTGTAATAATTAAATAAGTTCTTCATTATTTAATTTCTTTAAATATAACACAAAGCGATAACATTTGGTGGCAACAATCTGAATTGTGAAATAGCGCTTATCGTGAAATTGGCGCTGGATTCTCTTCTTTAAGGAGCAAATATTTCGTACACTATTTTGCCTGATAAATTCAATAATGTAATCTCTGTAATAAAAATAGTAAAAAAAAAATGCAACATGAAGACTTCAGATAACAATCTAAGATCTTTAAGAAAAATATCATGTGCATGGTACACAATTTCGTTGTAATAATTAAATAAGTTCTTCGTTATTTAATTTCTTTAAATATAATACAAAGCGATAACATTTTGTGGCAACAATCTGAATTGTGAAATAGCGCTTATCCTGAAATTGGCGCTGGATTCTCTTCTTTAAGGAGCAAATATTTTGTACACTATTTTGCCGGATAAATTAAAAATAGTAAAAAAAAAATGCAACATGAAGACTTCAGATAACAATCTAAGATCTTTAAGAAAAATATCATGTGCATGGTACACAATTTCCTTGTAATAATTAAATAAGTTCTTCATTATTTAATTTCTTTAAATATAATACAAAGCGATAACATTTGGTGGCAACAATCTGAATTGTGAAATAGCGCTTATCGTGAAATTGGCGCTGGATTCTCTTCTTTAAGGAGCAAATATTTTGTACACTATTTTGCCGGATAAATTCAATAATGTAATCTCTGTAATAAAAATAGTAAAAAAAAATGCAACATGAAGACTTCAGATAACAATCTAAGATCTTTAAGAAAAATATCATGTGCATGGTACACAATTTCGTTGTAATAATTAAATAAGTTCTTCATTATTTAATTTCTTTAAATATAATACAAAGCGATAACATTTGGTGGCAACAATCTGAATTGTGAAATAGCGCTTATCGTGAAATTGGCGCTGGATTCTCTTCTTTAAGGAGCAAATATTTTGTACACTATTTTGCTGGATAATTTCAATAATGTAATCTCTGTAATAAAAATAGTAAAAAAAAAATGCAACATGAAGACTTCAGATAACAATCTAAGATCTTTAAGAAAAATATCATGTGCATGGTACACAATTTCCTTGGAATAATTAAATAAGTTCTTCATTATTTAATTTATTACAATATAATACAAAGCGACAACAGTTGGTGGCAACAATCTGAATTGTGAAATTGCGCTTATCGTGAAATTGGCGCTGGATTCTCTTCTTTAAGGAGCAAATATTTTGTACACTATTTTGCCGGATAAATTCAATAATGTAATCTCTGTAATAAAAATAGTAAAAAAAATGCAACATGAAGACTTCAGATAACAATCTAAGATCTTTAAGAAAAATATCATGTGCATGGTACACAATTTCCTTGTAATAATTAAATAAGTTCTTCATTATTTAATTTCTTTAAATATAATACAAAGCGATAACATTTGGTGGCAACAATCTGAATTGTAAAATAGCGCTTATCATGAAATTGGCGGTGGATTCTCTTCTTTAAGGAGAAATATTTTGTACACTATTTTGCCGGATAAATTCAATAATGTAATCTCTGTAATAAAAATAGTAAAAAAAAAATGCAACATGAAGGCATCGGATAACAATCTAAGATCTTTAAGAAAAATATCATGTGCATGGTACACAATTTCCTTGTAATAATTAAATAAGTTCTTCATTATTTAATTTCTTTAAATATAACACAAAGCGATAACATTTGGTGGCAACAATCTGAATTGTGAAATAGCGCTTATCGTGAAATTGGCGCTGGATTCTCTTCTTTAAGGAGCAAATATTTTGTACACTATTTTGCCTGATAAATTCAATAATGTAATCTGTGTAATAAAAATAGTAAAAAAAAAAATGCAACATGAAGACTTCAGATAACAATCTAAGATCTTTAAGAAAAATATCATGTGCATGGTACACAATTTCCTTGTAATAATTAAATAAGTTCTTCATTATTTAATTTCTTTAAATATAATACAAAGCGATAACATTTGGTGGCAACAATCTGAATTGTGAAATAGCGCTTATCGTGAAATTGGCGCTGGATTCTCTTCTTTAAGGAGCAAATATTTTGTACACTATTTTGCCGGATAAATTATAAATAGTAAAAAAAAAATGCAACATGAAGACTTCAGATAACAATCTAAGATCTTTAAGAAAAATATCATGTGCATGGTACACAATTTCGTTGTAATAATTAAATAAGTTCTTCATTATTTAATTTCTTTAAATATAATACAAAGCGATAACATTTGGTGGCAACAATCTGAATTGTGAAATAGCGCTTATCGTGAAATTGGCGCTGGATTCTCTTCTTTAAGGAGCAAATATCTTGTACACTATTTTGCCGGATAATTTCAATAATGTAATCTCTGTAATAAAAATAGTAAAAAAAAAATGCAACATGAAGACTTCAGATAACAATCTAAGATCTTTAAGAAAAATATCATGTGCATGGTACACAATTTCGTTGTAATAATTAAATAAGTTCTTCATTATTTAATTTCTTTAAATATAATACAAAGCGATAACATTTGGTGGCAACTATCTGAATTGTGAAATAGCGCTTATCGTGAAATTAGCGCTGGATTCTCTTCTTTAAGGAGCAAATATTTTGTACACTATTTTGCCGGATAAATTAAAAATAGTAAAAAAAAAATGCAACATGAAGACTTCAGATAACAATCTAAGATCTTTAAGAAAAATATCATGTGCATGGTACACAATTTCTTTGTAATAATTAAATAAGTTCTTCATTATTTAATTTCTTTAAATATAATACAAAGCGATAACATTTGGTGGCAACAATCTGAATTGTGAAATAACGCTTATCGTGAAATTGGCGCTGGATTCTCTTGTTTAAGGAGCAAATATTTTGTACACTATTTTGCCGGATAATTTCAATAATGTAATCTCTGTAATAAAAAATATAAAAAAAAAATGCAACATGAAGACTTCAGATAACAATCTAAGATCTTTAAGAAAAATATCATGTGCATGGTACACAATTTCCTTGTAATAATTAAATAAGTTGTTCATTATTTAATTTCTTTAAATATAATATAAAGCGATAACATTTGGTGGCAACAATCTGAATTGTGAAATAGCGCTTATCGTGAAATTGGCGCTGGATTCTCTTCTTTAAATAGCAAATATTTTGTACACTATTTTGCCGGATAAATTCAATAATGTAATCTCTGTAATAAAAATAGTAAAAAAAAAATGCAACATGAAGGCATCGGATAGCAATCTAAGATCTTTAAGAAAAATATCATGTGCATGGTACACAATTTCCTTGTAATAATTAAATAAGTTCTTCATTATTTAATTTCTTTAAATATAACACAAAGCGATAACATTTGGTGGCAACAATCTGAATTGTGAAATAGCGCTTATCGTGAAATTGGCGCTGGATTCTCTTCTTTAAGGAGCAAATATTTTGTACACTATTTTGCCTGATAAATTCAATAATGTAATCTCTGTAATAAAAATAGTAAAAAAAAAAATGCAACATGAAGACTTCAGATAACAATCTAAGATCTTTAAGAAAAATATCATGTGCATGGTACACAATTTCCTTGTAATAATTAAATAAGTTCTTCATTATTTAATTTCTTTAAATATAATACAAAGCGATAACATTTGGTGGCAACAATCTGAATTGTGAAATAGCGCTTATCGTGAAATTGGCGCTGGATTCTCTTCTTTAAGGAGCAAATATTTTGTACACTATTTTGCCGGATAAATTTAATAATGTAATCTCTGTAATAAAAATAGTAAAAAAAAATGCACCATGAAGACTTCAGATAACAATCTAAGATCTTTAAGAAAAATATCATGTGCATGGTACACAATTTCGTTGTAATAATTAAATAAGTTCTTCATTATTTAATTTCTTTAAATATAATACAAAGCGATAACATTTGGTGGCAACAATCTGAATTGTGAAATAGCGCTTATCGTGAAATTGGCGCTGGATTCTCTTCTTTAAGGAGCAAATATCTTGTACACTATTTTGCCGGATAATTTCAATAATGTAATCTCTGTAATAAAAATAGTAAAAAAAAAATGCAACATGAAGACTTCAGATAACAATCTAAGATCTTTAAGAAAAATATCATGTGCATGGTACACAATTTCTTTGTAATAATTAAATAAGTTCTTCATTATTTAATTTCTTTAAATATAATACAAAGCGATAACATTTGGTGGCAACAATCTGAATTGTGAAATAACGCTTATCGTGAAATTGGCGCTGGATTCTCTTCTTTAAGGAGCAAATATTTTGTACACTATTTTGCCGGATAATTTCAATAATGTAATCTCTGTAATAAAAAATATAAAAAAAAATGCAACATGAAGACTTCAGATAACAATCTAAGATCTTTAAGAAAAATATCATGTGCATGGTACACAATTTCCTTGTAATAATTAAATAAGTTGTTCATTATTTAATTTCTTTAAATATAATATAAAGCGATAACATTTGGTGGCAACAATCTGAATTGTGAAATAGCGCTTATCGTGAAATTGGCGCTGGATTCTCTTCTTTAAATAGCAAATATTTTGTACACTATTTTGCCGGATAAATTAAAAATAGTAAAAAAAAATGCAACATGAAGACTTCAGATAACAATCTAAGACCTTTAAGAAAAATATCATGTGCATGGTACACAATTTCCTTGTAATAATTAAATAAGTTCTTCATTATTTAATTTCTTTAAATATAATACAAAGCGATAACATTTGGTGGCAACAATCTGAATTGTAAAATAGCGCTTATCATGAAATTGGCGGTGGATTCTCTTCTTTAAGGAGAAATATTTTGTACACTATTTTGCCGGATAAATTCAATAATGTAATCTCTGTAATAAAAATAGTAAAAAAAAAATGCAACATGAAGGCATCGGATAACAATCTAAGATCTTTAAGAAAAATATCATGTGCATGGTACACAATTTCCTTGTAATAATTAAATAAGTTCTTCATTATTTAATTTCTTTAAATATAACACAAAGCGATAACATTTGGTGGCAACAATCTGAATTGTGAAATAGCGCTTATCGTGAAATTGGCGCTGGATTCTCTTCTTTAAGGAGCAAATATTTTGTACACTATTTTGCCTGATAAATTCAATAATGTAATCTCTGTAATAAAAATAGTAAAAAAAAAAATGCAACATGAAGACTTCAGATAACAATCTAAGATCTTTAAGAAAAATATCATGTGCATGGTACACAATTTCCTTGTAATAATTAAATAAGTTCTTCATTATTTAATTTCTTTAAATATAATACAAAGCGATAACATTTGGTGGCAACAATCTGAATTGTGAAATAGCGCTTGTCGTGAAATTAGCGCTGGATTCTCTTCTTTAAGGAGCAAATATTTTGTACACTATTTTGCCGGATAAATTAAAAATAGTAAAAAAAAAATGCAACATGAAGACTTCAGATAACAATCTAAGATCTTTAAGAAAAATATCATGTGCATGGTACACAATTTCTTTGTAATAATTAAATAAGTTCTTCATTATTTAATTTCTTTAAATATAATACAAAGCGATAACATTTGGTGGCAACAATCTGAATTGTGAAATAGCGCTTATCGTGAAATTGGCGCTGGATTCTCTTCTTTAAGGAGCAAATATCTTGTACACTATTTTGCCGGATAATTTCAATAATGTAATCTCTGTAATAAAAATAGTAAAAAAAAAATGCAACATGAAGACTTCAGATAACAATCTAAGATCTTTAAGAAAAATATCATGTGCATGGTACACAATTTCGTTGTAATAATTAAATAAGTTCTTCATTATTTAATTTCTTTAAATATAATACAAAGCGATAACATTTGGTGGCAACTATCTGAATTGTGAAATAGCGCTTGTCGTGAAATTAGCGCTGGATTCTCTTCTTTAAGGAGCAAATATTTTGTACACTATTTTGCCGGATAAATTAAAAATAGTAAAAAAAAAATGCAACATGAAGACTTCAGATAACAATCTAAGATCTTTAAGAAAAATATCATGTGCATGGTACACAATTTCTTTGTAATAATTAAATAAGTTCTTCATTATTTAATTTCTTTAAATATAATACAAAGCGATAACATTTGGTGGCAACAATCTGAATTGTGAAATAACGCTTATCGTGAAATTGGCGCTGGATTCTCTTCTTTAAGGAGCAAATATTTTGTACACTATTTTGCCGGATAATTTCAATAATGTAATCTCTGTAATAAAAAATATAAAAAAAAAATGCAACATGAAGACTTCAGATAACAATCTAAGATCTTTAAGAAAAATATCATGTGCATGGTACACAATTTCCTTGTAATAATTAAATAAGTTCTTCATTATTTAATTTCTTTAAATATAATACAAAGCGATAACATTTGGTGGCAACAATCTGAATTGTGAAATAGCGCTTATCGTGAAATTGGCGCTGGATTCTCTTCTTTAAGGAGCAAATATTTTGTACACTATTTTGCCGGATAAATTCAATAATGTAATCTCTGTAATAAAAATAGTAAAAAAAAATGCAACATGAAGACTTCAGATAACAATCTAAGATCTTTAAGAAAAATATCATGTGCATGGTACACAATTTCGTTGTAATAACTAAATAAGTTCTTCATTATTTAATTTCTTTAAATATAATACAAAGCGATAACATTTGGTGGCAACAATCTGAATTGTGAAATAGCGCTTATCGTGAAATTGGCGCTGGATTCTCTTCTTTAAGGAGCAAATATTTTGTACACTATTTTGCTGGATAATTTCAATAATGTAATCTCTGTAATAAAAATAGTAAAAAAAATGCAACATGAAGACTTCAGATAACAATCTAAGATCTTTAAGAAAAATATCATGTGCATGGTACACAATTTCCTTGTAATAATTAAATAAGTTCTTCATTATTTAATTTATTACAATATAATACAAAGCGACAACAGTTGGTGGCAACAATCTGAATTGTGAAATTGCGCTTATCGTGAAATTGGCGCTGGATTCTCTTCTTTAAGGAGCAAATATTTTGTACACTATTCTGCCGGATAAATTCAATAATGTAATCTCTGTAATAAAAATAGTAAAAAAAATGCAACATGAAGACTTCAGATAACAATCTAAGATCTTTAAGAAAAATATCATGTGCATGGTACACAATTTCCTTGTAATAATTAAATAAGTTGTTCATTATTTAATTTCTTTAAAAATAATATAAAGCGATAACATTTGGTGGCAACAATCTGAATTGTGAAATAGCGCTTATCGTGAAATTGGCGCTGGATTCTCTTCTTTAAATAGCAAATATTTTGTACACTATTTTGCCGGATAAATTAAAAATAGTAAAAAAAAATGCAACATGAAGACTTCAGATAACAATCTAAGATCTTTAAGAAAAATATCATGTGCATGGTACACAATTTCCTTGTAATAATTAAATAAGTTCTTCATTATTTAATTTCTTTAAATATAATACAAAGCGACAACATTTGGTGGCAACAATCTGAATTGTAAAATAGCGCTTATCATGAAATTGGCGGTGGATTCTCTTCTTTAAGGAGAAATATTTTGTACACTATTTTGCCGGATAAATTCAATAATGTAATCTCTGTAATAAAAATAGTAAAAAAAAAATGCAACATGAAGGCATCGGATAACAATCTAAGATCTTTAAGAAAAATATCATGTGCATGGTACACAATTTCCTTGTAATAATTAAATAAGTTCTTCATTATTTAATTTCTTTAAATATAACACAAAGCGATAACATTTGGTGGCAACAATCTGAATTGTGAAATAGCGCTTATCGTGAAATTGGCGCTGGATTCTCTTCTTTAAGGAGCAAATATTTTGTACACTATTTTGCCTGATAAATTCAATAATGTAATCTCTGTAATAAAAATAGTAAAAAAAAAAATGCAACATGAAGACTTCAGATAACAATCTAAGATCTTTAAGAAAAATATCATGTGCATGGTACACAATTTCGTTGTAATAATTAAATAAGTTCTTCGTTATTTAATTTCTTTAAATATAATACAAAGCGATAACATTTGGTGGCAACAATCTGAATTGTGAAATAGCGCTTATCCTGAAATTGGCGCTGGATTCTCTTCTTTAAGGAGCAAATATTTTGTACACTATTTTGCCGGATAAATTAAAAATAGTAAAAAAAAATGCAACATGAAGACTTCAGATAACAATCTAAGATCTTTAAGAAAAATATCATGTGCATGGTACACAATTTCCTTGTAATAATTAAATAAGTTCTTCATTATTTAATTTCTTTAAATATAATACAAAGCGATAACATTTGGTGGCAACAATCTGAATTGTGAAATAGCGCTTATCATGAAATTGGCGCTGGATTCTCTTCTTTAAGGAGCAAATATTTTGTACTTTATTTTGCCGGATAAATTCAATAATGTAAACTCTGTAATAAAAATAGTAAAAAAAAATGCAACATGAAGACTTCAGATAACAATCTAAGATCTTTAAGAAAAATATCATGTGCATGGTACACAATTTCCTTGTAATAATTAAATAAGTTGTTCATTATTTAATTTCTTTAAATATAATACAAAGCGATAACATTTGGTGGCAACAATCTGAATTGTGAAATAGCGCTTATCGTGAAATTGGCGCTGGATTCTCTTCTTTAAGGAGCAAATATTTTGTACACTATTTTGCCGGATAAATTCAATAATGTAATCTCTGTAATAAAAATAGTAAAAAAAATGCAACATGAAGACTTCAGATAACAATCTAAGATCTTTAAGAAAAATATCATGTGCATGGTACACAATTTCGTTGTAATAATTAAATAAGTTCTTCATTATTTAATTTCTTTAAATATAGTACAAAGCGATAACATTTGGTGGCAACAATCTGAATTGTGAAATAGCGCTTATCGTGAAATTGGCGCTCGATTCTCTTCTTTAAGGAGCAAATATTTTGTACACTATTTTGCCGGATAATTTCAATAATGTAATCTCTGTAATAAAAATAGTAAAAAAAAATGCAACATGAAGACTTCAAATAACAATCTAAGATCTTTAAGAAAAATATCATGTGCATGGTACACAATTTCGTTGTAATAATTAAATAAGTTCTTCATTATTTAATTTCTTTAAATATAATACAAAGCGATAACATTTGGTGGCAACTATCTGAATTGTGAAATAGCGCTTATCGTGAAATTAGCGCTGGATTCTCTTCTTTAAGGAGCAAATATTTTGTACACTATTTTGCCGGATAAATTAAAAATAGTAAAAAAAAAATGCAACATGAAGACTTCAGATAACAATCTACGATCTTTAAGAAAAATATCATGTGCATGGTACACAATTTCTTTGTAATAATTAAATAAGTTCTTCATTATTTAATTTCTTTAAATATAATACAAAGCGATAACATTTGGTGGCAACAATCTGAATTGTGAAATAACGCTTATCGTGAAATTGGCGCTGGATTCTCTTCTTTAAGGAGCAAATATTTTGTACACTATTTTGCTGGATAATTTCAATAATGTAATCTCTGTAATAAAAATAGTAAAAAAAAAATGCAACATGAAGACTTCAGATAACAATCTAAGATCTTTAAGAAAAATATCATGTGCATGGTACACAATTTCCTTGTAATAATTAAATAAGTTCTTCATTATTTAATTTCTTTAAATATAATACAAAGCGATAACATTTGGTGGCAACAATCTGAATTGTGAAATAGCGCTTATCGTGAAATTGGCGCTGGATTCTCTTCTTTAAGGAGCAAATATTTTGTACACTATTTTGCCGGATAAATTCAATAATGTAATCTCTGTAATAAAAATAGTAAAAAAAATGCAACATGAAGACTTCAGATAACAATCTAAGATCTTTAAGAAAAATATCATGTGCATGGTACACAATTTCGTTGTAATAATTAAATAAGTTCTTCATTATTTAATTTCTTTAAATATAGTACAAAGCGATAACATTTGGTGGCAACAATCTGAATTGTGAAATAGCGCTTATCGTGAAATTGGCGCTCGATTCTCTTCTTTAAGGAGCAAATATTTTGTACACTATTTTGCCGGATAATTTCAATAATGTAATCTCTGTAATAAAAATAGTAAAAAAAAATGCAACATGAAGACTTCAGATAACAATCTAACTTCTTTAAGAAAAATATCATGTGCATGGTACACAATTTCCTTGTAATAATTAAATAAGTTCTTCATTATTTAATTTCTTTAAATATAATACAAAGCGATAACATTTGGTGGCAACAATCTGAATTGTGAAATAGCGCTTATCGTGAAATTGGCGCTGGATTCTCTTCTTTAAGGAGCAAATATTTTGTACACTATTTTGCCGGATAAATACAATAATGTAATCTCTGTAATAAAAATAGTAAAAAAAAATGCAACATGAAGACTTCAGATAACAATCTAAGATCTTTAAGAAAAATATCATGTGCATGGTACACAATTTCGTTGTAATAATTAAATAAGTTCTTCATTATTTAATTTCTTTAAATATAATACAAAGCGATAACATTTGGTGGCAACAATCTGAATTGTGAAATAGCGCTTATCGTGAAATTGGCGCTGGATTCTCTTCTTTAAGGAGCAAATATTTTGTACACTATTTTGCCGGATAATTTCAATAATGTAATCTCTGTAATAAAAATAGTAAAAAAAAAATGCAACATGAAGACTTCAAATAACAATCTAAGATCTTTAAGAAAAATATCATGTGCATGGTACACAATTTCGTTGTAATAATTAAATAAGTTCTTCATTATTTAATTTCTTTAAATATAATACAAAGCGATAACATTTGGTGGCAACTATCTGAATTGTGAAATAGCGCTTATCGTGAAATTTGCGCTGGATTCTCTTCTTTAAGGAGCAAATATTTTGTACACTATTTTGCCGGATAATTTCAATAATGTAATCTCTGTAATAAAAATAGTAAAAAAAAATGCAACATGAAGACTTCAAATAACAATCTAAGATCTTTAAGAAAAATATCATGTGCATGGTACACAATTTCGTTGTAATAATTAAATAAGTTCTTCATTATTTAATTTCTTTAAATATAATACAAAGCGATAACATTTGGTGGCAACTATCTGAATTGTGAAATAGCGCTTATCGTGAAATTAGCGCTGGATTCTCTTCTTTAAGGAGCAAATATTTTGTACACTATTTTGCCGGATAAATTAAAAATAGTAAAAAAAAAATGCAACATGAAGACTTCAGATAACAATCTACGATCTTTAAGAAAAATATCATGTGCATGGTACACAATTTCTTTGTAATAATTAAATAAGTTCTTCATTATTTAATTTCTTTAAATATAATACAAAGCGATAACATTTGGTGGCAACAATCTGAATTGTGAAATAACGCTTATCGTGAAATTGGCGCTGGATTCTCTTCTTTAAGGAGCAAATATTTTGTACACTATTTTGCCGGATAATTTCAATAATGTAATCTCTGTAATAAAAATAGTAAAAAAAAAATGCAACATGAAGACTTCAGATAACAATCTAAGATCTTTAAGAAAAATATCATGTGCATGGTACACAATTTCCTTGTAATAATTAAATAAGTTCTTCATTATTTAATTTCTTTAAATATAATACAAAGCGATAACATTTGGTGGCAACAGTCTGAATTGTGAAATAGCGCTTATCGTGAAATTGGCGCTGGATTCTCTTCTTTAAGGAGCAAATATTTTGTACACTATTTTGCCGGATAAATTCAATAATGTAATCTCTGTAATAAAAATAGTAAAAAAAAATGCAACATGAAGACTTCAGATAAAAATCTAAGATCTTTAAGAAAAATATCATGTGCATGGTACACAATTTCGTTGTAATAATTAAATAAGTTCTTCATTATTTAATTTCTTTAAATATAATACAAAGCGATAACATTTGGTGGCAACAATCTGAATTGTGAAATAGCGCTTATCGTGAAATTGGCGCTGGATTCTCTTCTTTAAGGAGCAAATATTTTGTACACTATTTTGCTGGATAATTTCAATAATGTAATCTCTGTAATAAAAATAGTAAAAAAAAATGCAACATGAAGACTTCAGATAACAATCTAAGATCTTTAAGGAAAATATCATGTGCATGGTACACAATTTCCTTGTAATAATTAAATAAGTTCTTCATTATTTAATTTATTACAATATAATACAAAGCGACAACAGT
Organism: Stegodyphus dumicola; assembly: GCF_044657685.1. Lineage (NCBI taxonomy): Eukaryota > Metazoa > Arthropoda > Arachnida > Araneae > Eresidae > Stegodyphus > Stegodyphus dumicola. Next base: position 138,927,327 of record NC_140769.1, read on the forward strand.
TGGTGGCAACAATATGAATTGTGAAATTGGGCTTATCGTGAAATTGGCGCTGGATTCTCTTCTTTAAGGAGCAAATATTTTGTACACTATTTTGCCGGATAAATTCAATAATGTAATCTCTGTAATAAAAATAGTAAAAAAAATGCAACATGAAGACTTCAGATAACAATCTAAGATCTTTAAGAAAAATATCATGTGCATGGTACACAATTTCTTTGTAATAATTAAATAAGTTGTTCATTATTTAATTTCTTTAAATATAATATAAAGCGATAACATTTGGTGGCAACAATCTGAATTGTGAAATAGCGCTTATCGTGAAATTGGCGCTGGATTCTCTTCTTTAAATAGCAAATATTTTGTACACTATTTTGCCGGATAAATTAAAAATAGTAAAAAAAAATGCAACATGAAGACTTCAGATAACAATCTAAGATCTTTAAGAAAAATATCATGTGCATGGTACACAATTTCCTTGTAATAATTAAATAAGTTCTTCATTATTTAATTTCTTTAAATATAATACAAAGCGATAACATTTGGTGGCAACAATCTGAATTGTAAAATAGCGCTTATCCTGAAATTGGCGCTGGATTCTCTTCTTTAAGGAGCAAATATTTTGTACACTATTTTGCCGGATAAATTAAAAATAGTAAAAAAAAAATGCAACATGAAGACTTCAGATAACAATCTAAGATCTTTAAGAAAAATATCATGTGCATGGTACACAATTTCCTTGTAATAATTAAATAAGTTCTTCATTATTTAATTTCTTTAAATATAATACAAAGCGATAACATTTGGTGGCAACAATCTGAATTGTGAAATAGCGCTTATCGTGAAATTGGCGCTGGATTCTCTTCTTTAAGGAGCAAATATTTTGTACACTATTTTGCCGGATAAATTCAATAATGTAATCTCTGTAATAAAAATAGTAAAAAAAAATGCAACATGAAGACTTCAGATAACAATCTAAGATCTTTAAGAAAAATATCATGTGCATGGTACACAATTTCGTTGTAATAATTAAATAAGTTCTTCGTTATTTAATTTCTTTAAATATAATACAAAGCGATAACATTTGGTGGCAACAATCTGAATTGTGAAATAGCGCTTATCGTGAAATTGGCGCTGGATTCTCTTCTTTAAGGAGCAAATATTTTGTACACTATTTTGCCGGATAAATACAATAATGTAATCTCTGTAATAAAAATAGTAAAAAAAAATGCAACATGAAGACTTCAGATAACAATCTAAGATCTTTAAGAAAAATATCATGTGCATGGTACACAATTTCGTTGTAATAATTAAATAAGTTCTTCATTATTTAATTTCTTTAAATATAATACAAAGCGATAACATTTGGTGGCAACAATCTGAATTGTGAAATAGCGCTTATCGTGAAATTGGCGCTGGATTCTCTTCTTTAAGGAGCAAATATTTTGTACACTATTTTGCCGGATAATTTCAATAATGTAATCTCTGTAATAAAAATAGTAAAAAAAAAATGCAACATGAAGACTTCAAATAACAATCTAAGATCTTTAAGAAAAATATCATGTGCATGGTACACAATTTCGTTGTAATAATTAAATAAGTTCTTCATTATTTAATTTCTTTAAATATAATACAAAGCGATAACATTTGGTGGCAACTATCTGAATTGTGAAATAGCGCTTATCGTGAAATTAGCGCTGGATTCTCTTCTTTAAGGAGCAAATATTTTGTACACTATTTTGCCGGATAAATTAAAAATAGTAAAAAAAAAATGCAACATGAAGACTTCAGATAACAATCTACGATCTTTAAGAAAAATATCATGTGCATGGTACACAATTTCTTTGTAATAATTAAATAAGTTCTTCATTATTTAATTTCTTTAAATATAATACAAAGCGATAACATTTGGTGGCAACAATCTGAATTGTGAAATAACGCTTATCGTGAAATTGGCGCTGGATTCTCTTCTTTAAGGAGCAAATATTTTGTACACTATTTTGCCGGATAATTTCAATAATGTAATCTCTGTAATAAAAATAGTAAAAAAAAAATGCAACATGAAGACTTCAGATAACAATCTAAGATCTTTAAGAAAAATATCATGTGCATGGTACACAATTTCCTTGTAATAATTAAATAAGTTCTTCATTATTTAATTTCTTTAAATATAATACAAAGCGATAACATTTGGTGGCAACAATCTGAATTGTGAATAGCGCTTATCGTGAAATTGGCGCTGGATTCTCTTCTTTAAGGAGCAAATATTTTGTACACTATTTTGCTGGATAATTTCAATAATGTAATCTCTGTAATAAAAATAGTAAAAAAAAATGCAACATGAAGACTTCAGATAACAATCTAAGATCTTTAAGGAAAATATCATGTGCATGGTACACAATTTCCTTGTAATAATTAAATAAGTTCTTCATTATTTAATTTATTACAATATAATACAAAGCGACAACAGTTGGTGGCAACAATATGAATTGTGAAATTGGGCTTATCGTGAAATTGGCGCTGGATTCTCTTCTTTAAGGAGCAAATATTTTGTACACTATTTTGCCGGATAAATTCAATAATGTAATCTCTGTAATAAAAATAGTAAAAAAAATGCAACATGAAGACTTCAGATAACAATCTAAGATCTTTAAGAAAAATATCATGTGCATGGTACACAATTTCTTTGTAATAATTAAATAAGTTGTTCATTATTTAATTTCTTTAAATATAATATAAAGCGATAACATTTGGTGGCAACAATCTGAATTGTGAAATAGCGCTTATCGTGAAATTGGCGCTGGATTCTCTTCTTTAAATAGCAAATATTTTGTACACTATTTTGCCGGATAAATTAAAAATAGTAAAAAAAAATGCAACATGAAGACTTCAGATAACAATCTAAGATCTTTAAGAAAAATATCATGTGCATGGTACACAATTTCCTTGTAATAATTAAATAAGTTCTTCATTATTTAATTTCTTTAAATATAATACAAAGCGATAACATTTGGTGGCAACAATCTGAATTGTAAAATAGCGCTTATCCTGAAATTGGCGCTGGATTCTCTTCTTTAAGGAGCAAATATTTTGTACACTATTTTGCCGGATAAATTAAAAATAGTAAAAAAAAAATGCAACATGAAGACTTCAGATAACAATCTAAGATCTTTAAGAAAAATATCATGTGCATGGTACACAATTTCCTTGTAATAATTAAATAAGTTCTTCATTATTTAATTTCTTTAAATATAATACAAAGCGATAACATTTGGTGGCAACAATCTGAATTGTGAAATAGCGCTTATCGTGAAATTGGCGCTGGATTCTCTTCTTTAAGGAGCAAATATTTTGTACACTATTTTGCCGGATAAATTCAATAATGTAATCTCTGTAATAAAAATAGTAAAAAAAAATGCAACATGAAGACTTCAGATAACAATCTAAGATCTTTAAGAAAAATATCATGTGCATGGTACACAATTTCGTTGTAATAATTAAATAAGTTCTTCGTTATTTAATTTCTTTAAATATAATACAAAGCGATAACATTTGGTGGCAACAATCTGAATTGTGAAATAGCGCTTATCGTGAAATTGGCGCTGGATTCTCTTCTTTAAGGAGCAAATATTTTGTACACTATTTGGCCGGATAAATACAATAATGTAATCTCTGTAATAAAAATAGTAAAAAAAAATGCAACATGAAGACTTCAGATAACAATCTAAGATCTTTAAGAAAAATATCATGTGCATGGTACACAATTTCGTTGTAATAATTAAATAAGTTCTTCATTATTTAATTTCTTTAAATATAATACAAAGCGATAACATTTGGTGGCAACAATCTGAATTGTGAAATAGCGCTTATCGTGAAATTGGCGCTGGATTCTCTTCTTTAAGGAGCAAATATTTTGTACACTATTTTGCCGGATAATTTCAATAATGTAATCTCTGTAATAAAAATAGTAAAAAAAAAATGCAACATGAAGACTTCAAATAACAATCTAAGATCTTTAAGAAAAATATCATGTGCATGGTACACAATTTCGTTGTAATAATTAAATAAGTTCTTCATTATTTAATTTCTTTAAATATAATACAAAGCGATAACATTTGGTGGCAACTATCTGAATTGTTAAATAGCGCTTATCGTGAAATTAGCGCTGGATTCTCTTCTTTAAGGAGCAAATATTTTGTACACTATTTTGCCGGATAAATTAAAAATAGTAAAAAAAAAATGCAACATGAAGACTTCAGATAACAATCTACGATCTTTAAGAAAAATATCATGTGCATGGTACACAATTTCTTTGTAATAATTAAATAAGTTCTTCATTATTTAATTTCTTTAAATATAATACAAAGCGATAACATTTGGTGGCAACAATCTGAATTGTGAAATAACGCTTATCGTGAAATTGGCGCTGGATTCTCTTCTTTAAGGAGCAAATATTTTGTACACTATTTTGCCGGATAATTTCAATAATGTAATCTCTGTAATAAAAATAGTAAAAAAAAAATGCAACATGAAGACTTCAGATAACAATCTAAGATCTTTAAGAAAAATATCATGTGCATGGTACACAATTTCCTTGTAATAATTAAATAAGTTCTTCATTATTTAATTTCTTTAAATATAATACAAAGCGATAACATTTGGTGGCAACAATCTGAATTGTGAAATAGCGCTTATCGTGAAATTGGCGCTGGATTCTCTTCTTTAAGGAGCAAATATTTTGTACACTATTTTGCCGGATAAATTCAATAATGTAATCTCTGTAATAAAAATAGTAAAAAAAAATGCAACATGAAGACTTCAGATAAAAATCTAAGATCTTTAAGAAAAATATCATGTGCATGGTACACAATTTCGTTGTAATAATTAAATAAGTTCTTCATTATTTAATTTCTTTAAATATAATACAAAGCGATAACATTTGGTGGCAACAATCTGAATTGTGAAATAGCGCTTATCGTGAAATTGGCGCTGGATTCTCTTCTTTAAGGAGCAAATATTTTGTACACTATTTTGCTGGATAATTTCAATAATGTAATCTCTGTAATAAAAATAGTAAAAAAAAATGCAACATGAAGACTTCAGATAACAATCTAAGATCTTTAAGGAAAATATCATGTGCATGGTACACAATTTCCTTGTAATAATTAAATAAGTTCTTCATTATTTAATTTATTACAATATAATACAAAGCGACAACAGTTGGTGGCAACAATCTGAATTGTGAAATTGGGCTTATCGTGAAATTGGCGCTGGATTCTCTTCTTTAAGGAGCAAATATTTTGTACACTATTTTGCCGGATAAATTCAATAATGTAATCTCTGTAATAAAAATAGTAAAAAAAATGCAACATGAAGACTTCAGATAACAATCTAAGATCTTTAAGAAAAATATCATGTGCATGGTACACAATTTCTTTGTAATAATTAAATAAGTTGTTCATTATTTAATTTCTTTAAATATAATATAAAGCGATAACATTTGGTGGCAACAATCTGAATTGTGAAATAGCGCTTATCGTGAAATTGGCGCTGGATTCTCTTCTTTAAATAGCAAATATTTTGTACACTATTTTGCCGGATAAATTAAAAATAGTAAAAAAAAATGCAACATGAAGACTTCAGATAACAATCTAAGATCTTTAAGAAAAATATCATGTGCATGGTACACAATTTCCTTGTAATAATTAAATAAGTTCTTCATTATTTAATTTCTTTAAATATAATACAAAGCGATAACATTTGGTGGCAACAATCTGAATTGTAAAATAGCGCTTATCCTGAAATTGGCGCTGGATTCTCTTCTTTAAGGAGCAAATATTTTGTACACTATTTTGCCGGATAAATTCAATAATGTAATCTCTGTAATAAAAATAGTAAAAGAAATGCAACATGAAGACTTCAGATAACAATCTAAGATCTTTAAGAAAAATATCATGTGCATGGTACACAATTTCTTTGTAATAATTAAATAAGTTGTTCATTATTTAATTTCTTTAAATATAATATAAAGCGATAACATTTGGTGGCAACAATCTGAATTGTGAAATAGCGCTTATCGTGAAATTGGCGCTGGATTCTCTTCTTTAAATAGCAAATATTTTGTACACTATTTTGCCGGATAAATTAAAAATAGTAAAAAAAAATGCAACATGAAGACTTCAGATAACAATCTAAGATCTTTAAGAAAAATATCATGTGCATGGTACACAATTTCCTTGTAATAATTAAATAAGTTCTTCATTATTTAATTTCTTTAAATATAATACAAAGCGATAACATTTGGTGGCAACAATCTGAATTGTAAAATAGCGCTTATCCTGATATTGGCGCTGGATTCTCTTCTTTAAGGAGCAAATATTTTGTACACTATTTTGCCGGATAAATTAAAAATAGTAAAAAAAAAATGCAACATGAAGACTTCAGATAACAATCTAAGATCTTTAAGAAAAATATCATGTGCATGGTACACAATTTCCTTGTAATAATTAAATAAGTTCTTCATTATTTAATTTCTTTAAATATAATACAAAGCGATAACATTTGGTGGCAACAATCTGAATTGTGAAATAGCGCTTATCGTGAAATTGGCGCTGGATTCTCTTCTTTAAGGAGCAAATATTTTGTACACTATTTTGCCGGATAATTTCAATAATGTAATCTCTGTAATAAAAATAGTAAAAAAAAATGCAACATGAAGACTTCAGATAACAATCTAAGATCTTTAAGAAAAATATCATGTGCATGGTACACAATTTCGTTGTAATAATTAAATAAGTTCTTCGTTATTTAATTTCTTTAAATATAATACAAAGCGATAACATTTGGTGGCAACAATCTGAATTGTGAAATAGCGCTTATCCTGAAATTGGCGCTGGATTCTCTTCTTTAAGGAGCAAATATTTTGTACACTATTTTGCCGGATAAATTAAAAATAGTAAAAAAAAATGCAACATGAAGACTTCAGATAACAATCTAAGATCTTTAAGAAAAATATCATGTGCATGGTACACAATTTCCTTGTAATAATTAAATAAGTTCTTCATTATTTAATTTCTTTAAATATAATACAAAGCGATAACATTTGGTGGCAACAATCTGAATTGTGAAATAGCGCTTATCGTGAAATTGGCGCTGGATTCTCTTCTTTAAGGAGCAAATATTTTGTACACTATTTTGCCGGATAAATTAAAAATAGTAAAAAAAAAATGCAACATGAAGACTTCTGATAACAATCTAAGATCTTTAAGAAAAATATCATGTGCATGGTACACAATTTCCTTGTAATAATTAAATAAGTTCTTCATTATTTAATTTCTTTAAATATAATACAAAGCGATAACATTTGGTGGCAACAATCTGAATTGTGAAATAGCGCTTATTGTGAAATTGGCGCTGGATTCTCTTCTTCAAGGAGCAAATATTTTGTACACTATTTTGCCGGATAAATTCAATAATGTAATCTCTGTAATAAAAATAGTAAAAAAAAAAATGCAACATGAAGACTTCAGATAACAATCTAAGATCTTTAAGAAAAATATCATGTGCATGGTACACAATTTCGTTGTAATAATTAAATAAGTTCTTCATTATTTAATTTCTTTAAATATAATACAAAGCGATAACATTTGGTGGCAACAATCTGAATTGTGAAATAGCGCTTATCGTGAAATTGGCGCTGGATTCTCTTCTTTAAGGAGCAAATATTTTGTACACTATTTTGCCGGATAATTTCAATAATGTAATCTCTGTAATAAAAATAGTAAAAAAAAATGCAACATGAAGACTTCAGGTAACAATCTAAGATCTTTAAGAAAAATATCATGTGCATGGTACACAATTTCCTTGTAATAATTAAATAAGTTCTTCATTATTTAATTTCTTTAAATATAATACAAAGCGATAACATTTGGTGGCAACAATCTGAATTGTGAAATAGCGATTATCGTGAAATTGGCGCTGGATTCTCTTCTTTAAGGAGCAAATATTTTGTACACTATTTTGCCGGATAAATTCAATAATGTAATCTCTGTAATAAAAATAGTAAAAAAAATGCAACATGAAGACTTCAGATAACAATCTAAGATCTTTAAGAAAAATATCATGTGCATGGTACACAATTTCGTTGTAATAATTAAATAAGTTCTTCATTATTTAATTTCTTTAAATATAATACAAAGCGATAACATTTGGTGGCAACAATCTGAATTGTGAAATAGCGCTTATCGTGAAATTGGCGCTGGATTCTCTTCTTTAAGGAGCAAATATTTTGTACACTATTTTGCCGGATAATTTCAATAATGTAATCTCTGTAATAAAAATAGTAAAAAAAAATGCAACATGAAGACATCAGGTAACAATCTAAGATCTTTAAGAAAAATATCATGTGCATGGTACACAATTTCCTTGTAATAATTAAATAAGTTCTTCATTATTTAATTTCTTTAAATATAATACAAAGCGATAACATTTGGTGACAACAATCTGAATTGTGAAATAGCGCTTATCGTGAAATTGGCGCTGGATTCTCTTCTTTAAGGAGCAAATATTTTGTACACTATTTTGCCGGATAAATTCAATAATGTAATCTCTGTAATAAAAATAGTAAAAAAAATGCAACATGAAGACTTCAGATAACAATCTAAGATCTTTAAGAAAAATATCATGTGCATGGTACACAATTTCGTTGTAATAATTAAATAAGTTCTTCATTATTTAATTTCTTTAAATATAATACAAAGCGATAACATTTGGTGGCAACAATCTGAATTGTGAAATAACGCTTATCGTGAAATTGGCGCTGGATTCTCTTCTTTAAGGAGCAAATATTTTGTACACTATTTTGCCGGATAAATTCAAAAATGTAATCTCTGTAATAAAAATAGTAAAAAAAAATGCAACATGAAGACTTCAGATAACAATCTAAGATTTTTAAGAAAAATATAATGTGCATGGTACACAATTTCCTTGTAATAATTAAATAAGTTCTTCATTATTTAATTTCTTTAAATATAATACAAAGCGATAACATTTGGTGGCAACAATCTGAATTGTAAAATAGCGCTTATCCTGAAATTGGCGCTGGATTCTCTTCTTTAAGGAGCAAATATTTTGTACACTATTTTGCCGGATAAATTAAAAATAGTAAAAAAAAAATGCAACATGAAGACTTCAGATAACAATCTAAGATCTTTAAGAAAAATATCATGTGCATGGTACACAATTTCCTTGTAATAATTAAATAAGTTCTTCATTATTTAATTTCTTTAAATATAATACAAAGCGATAACATTTGGTGGCAACAATCTGAATTGTGAAATAGCGCTTATCGTGAAATTGGCGCTGGATTCTCTTCTTTAAGGAGCAAATATTTTGTACACTATTTTGCCGGATAAATTCAATAATGTAATCTCTGTAATAAAAATAGTAAAAAAAAATGCAACATGAAGACTTCAGATAACAATCTAAGATCTTTAAGAAAAATATCATGTGCATGGTACACAATTTCGTTGTAATAATTAAATAAGTTCTTCGTTATTTAATTTCTTTAAATATAATACAAAGCGATAACATTTGGTGGCAACAATCTGAATTGTGAAATAGCGCTTATCCTGAAATTGGCGCTGGATTCTCTTCTTTAAGGAGCAAATATTTTGTACACTATTTTGCCGGATAAATTAAAAATAGTAAAAAAAAATGCAACATGAAGACTTCAGATAACAATCTAAGATCTTTAAGAAAAATATCATGTGCATGGTACACAATTTCCTTGTAATAATTAAATAAGTTCTTCATTATTTAATTTCTTTAAATATAATACAAAGCGATAACATTTGGTGGCAACAATCTGAATTGTGAAATAGCGCTTATCGTGAAATTGGCGCTGGATTCTCTTCTTTAAGGAGCAAATATTTTGTACACTATTTTGCCGGATAAATTAAAAATAGTAAAAAAAAAATGCAACATGAAGACTTCTGATAACAATCTAAGATCTTTAAGAAAAATATCATGTGCATGGTACACAATTTCCTTGTAATAATTAAATAAGTTCTTCATTATTTAATTTCTTTAAATATAATACAAAGCGATAACATTTGGTGGCAACAATCTGAATTGTGAAATAGCGCTTATTGTGAAATTGGCGCTGGATTCTCTTCTTCAAGGAGCAAATATTTTGTACACTATTTTGCCGGATAAATTCAATAATGTAATCTCTGTAATAAAAATAGTAAAAAAAAAAATGCAACATGAAGACTTCAGATAACAATCTAAGATCTTTAAGAAAAATATCATGTGCATGGTACACAATTTCGTTGTAATAATTAAATAAGTTCTTCATTATTTAATTTCTTTAAATATAATACAAAGCGATAACATTTGGTGGCAACAATCTGAATTGTGAAATAGCGCTTATCGTGAAATTGGCGCTGGATTCTCTTCTTTAAGGAGCAAATATTTTGTACACTATTTTGCCGGATAATTTCAATAATGTAATCTCTGTAATAAAAATAGTAAAAAAAAATGCAACATGAAGACTTCAGGTAACAATCTAAGATCTTTAAGAAAAATATCATGTGCATGGTACACAATTTCCTTGTAATAATTAAATAAGTTCTTCATTATTTAATTTCTTTAAATATAATACAAAGCGATAACATTTGGTGGCAACAATCTGAATTGTGAAATAGCGATTATCGTGAAATTGGCGCTGGATTCTCTTCTTTAAGGAGCAAATATTTTGTACACTATTTTGCCGGATAAATTCAATAATGTAATCTCTGTAATAAAAATAGTAAAAAAAATGCAACATGAAGACTTCAGATAACAATCTAAGATCTTTAAGAAAAATATCATGTGCATGGTACACAATTTCGTTGTAATAATTAAATAAGTTCTTCATTATTTAATTTCTTTAAATATAATACAAAGCGATAACATTTGGTGGCAACAATCTGAATTGTGAAATAGCGCTTATCGTGAAATTGGCGCTGGATTCTCTTCTTTAAGGAGCAAATATTTTGTACACTATTTTGCCGGATAATTTCAATAATGTAATCTCTGTAATAAAAATAGTAAAAAAAAATGCAACATGAAGACATCAGGTAACAATCTAAGATCTTTAAGAAAAATATCATGTGCATGGTACACAATTTCCTTGTAATAATTAAATAAGTTCTTCATTATTTAATTTCTTTAAATATAATACAAAGCGATAACATTTGGTGACAACAATCTGAATTGTGAAATAGCGCTTATCGTGAAATTGGCGCTGGATTCTCTTCTTTAAGGAGCAAATATTTTGTACACTATTTTGCCGGATAAATTCAATAATGTAATCTCTGTAATAAAAATAGTAAAAAAAATGCAACATGAAGACTTCAGATAACAATCTAAGATCTTTAAGAAAAATATCATGTGCATGGTACACAATTTCGTTGTAATAATTAAATAAGTTCTTCATTATTTAATTTCTTTAAATATAATACAAAGCGATAACATTTGGTGGCAACAATCTGAATTGTGAAATAACGCTTATCGTGAAATTGGCGCTGGATTCTCTTCTTTAAGGAGCAAATATTTTGTACACTATTTTGCCGGATAAATTCAAAAATGTAATCTCTGTAATAAAAATAGTAAAAAAAAATGCAACATGAAGACTTCAGATAACAATCTAAGATTTTTAAGAAAAATATAATGTGCATGGTACACAATTTCCTTGTAATAATTAAATAAGTTCTTCATTATTTAATTTCTTTAAATATAATACAAAGCGATAACATTTGGTGGCAACAATCTGAATTGTAAAATAGCGCTTATCCTGAAATTGGCGCTGGATTCTCTTCTTTAAGGAGCAAATATTTTGTACACTATTTTGCCGGATAAATTAAAAATAGTAAAAAAAAAATGCAACATGAAGACTTCAGATAACAATCTAAGATCTTTAAGAAAAATATCATGTGCATGGTACACAATTTCCTTGTAATAATTAAATAAGTTCTTCATTATTTAATTTCTTTAAATATAATACAAAGCGATAACATTTGGTGGCAACAATCTGAATTGTGAAATAGCGCTTATCGTGAAATTGGCGCTGGATTCTCTTCTTTAAGGAGCAAATATTTTGTACACTATTTTGCCGGATAAATTAAAAATAGTAAAAAAAAATGCAACATGAAGACTTCAGATAACAATCTAAGATCTTTAAGAAAAATATCATGTGCATGGTACACAATTTCCTTGTAATAATTAAATAAGTTCTTCATTATTTAATTTCTTTAAATATAATACAAAGCGATAACATTTGGTGGCAACAATCTGAATTGTGAAATAGCGCTTATCGTGAAATTGGCGCTGGATTCTCTTCTTTAAGGAGCAAATATTTTGTACACTATTTTGCCGGATAAATTAAAAATAGTAAAAAAAAAATGCAACATGAAGACTTCTGATAACAATCTAAGATCTTTAAGAAAAATATCATGTGCATGGTACACAATTTCCTTGTAATAATTAAATAAGTTCTTCATTATTTAATTTCTTTAAATATAATACAAAGCGATAACATTTGGTGGCAACAATCTGAATTGTGAAATAGCGCTTATTGTGAAATTGGCGCTGGATTCTCTTCTTCAAGGAGCAAATATTTTGTACACTATTTTGCCGGATAAATTCAATAATGTAATCTCTGTAATAAAAATAGTAAAAAAAAAAATGCAACATGAAGACTTCAGATAACAATCTAAGATCTTTAAGAAAAATATCATGTGCATGGTACACAATTTCGTTGTAATAATTAAATAAGTTCTTCATTATTTAATTTCTTTAAATATAATACAAAGCGATAACATTTGGTGGCAACAATCTGAATTGTGAAATAGCGCTTATCGTGAAATTGGCGCTGGATTCTCTTCTTTAAGGAGCAAATATTTTGTACACTATTTTGCCGGATAATTTCAATAATGTAATCTCTGTAATAAAAATAGTAAAAAAAAATGCAACATGAAGACTTCAGGTAACAATCTAAGATCTTTAAGAAAAATATCATGTGCATGGTACACAATTTCCTTGTAATAATTAAATAAGTTCTTCATTATTTAATTTCTTTAAATATAATACAAAGCGATAACATTTGGTGGCAACAATCTGAATTGTGAAATAGCGATTATCGTGAAATTGGCGCTGGATTCTCTTCTTTAAGGAGCAAATATTTTGTACACTATTTTGCCGGATAAATTCAATAATGTAATCTCTGTAATAAAAATAGTAAAAAAAATGCAACATGAAGACTTCAGATAACAATCTAAGATCTTTAAGAAAAATATCATGTGCATGGTACACAATTTCGTTGTAATAATTAAATAAGTTCTTCATTATTTAATTTCTTTAAATATAATACAAAGCGATAACATTTGGTGGCAACAATCTGAATTGTGAAATAGCGCTTATCGTGAAATTGGCGCTGGATTCTCTTCTTTAAGGAGCAAATATTTTGTACACTATTTTGCCGGATAATTTCAATAATGTAATCTCTGTAATAAAAATAGTAAAAAAAAATGCAACATGAAGACTTCAGGTAACAATCTAAGATCTTTAAGAAAAATATCATGTGCATGGTACACAATTTCCTTGTAATAATTAAATAAGTTCTTCATTATTTAATTTCTTTAAATATAATACAAAGCGATAACATTTGGTGACAACAATCTGAATTGTGAAATAGCGCTTATCGTGAAATTGGCGCTGGATTCTCTTCTTTAAGGAGCAAATATTTTGTACACTATTTTGCCGGATAAATTCAATAATGTAATCTCTGTAATAAAAATAGTAAAAAAAATGCAACATGAAGACTTCAGATAACAATCTAAGATCTTTAAGAAAAATATCATGTGCATGGTACACAATTTCGTTGTAATAATTAAATAAGTTCTTCATTATTTAATTTCTTTAAATATAATACAAAGCGATAACATTTGGTGGCAACAATCTGAATTGTGAAATAACGCTTATCGTGAAATTGGCGCTGGATTCTCTTCTTTAAGGAGCAAATATTTTGTACACTATTTTGCCGGATAAATTCAAAAATGTAATCTCTGTAATAAAAATAGTAAAAAAAAATGCAACATGAAGACTTCAGATAACAATCTAAGATTTTTAAGAAAAATATAATGTGCATGGTACACAATTTCCTTGTAATAATTAAATAAGTTCTTCATTATTTAATTTCTTTAAATATAATACAAAGCGATAACATTTGGTGGCAACTATCTGAATTGTGAAATAGCGCTTATCGTGAAATTGGCGCTGGATTCTCTTCTTTAAGGAGCAAATATTTTGTACACTATTTTGCCGGATAAATTAAAAATAGTAAAAAAAAATGCAACATGAAGACTTCTGATAACAATCTAAGATCTTTAAGAAAAATATCATGTGCATGGTACACAATTTCCTTGTAATAATTAAATAAGTTCTTCATTATTTAATTTATTACAATATAATACAAAGCGACAACAGTTGGTGGCAACAATCTGAATTGTGAAATTGCGCTTATTGTGAAATTGGCGCTGGATTCTCTTCTTTAAGGAGCAAATATTTTGTACACTATTTTGCCGGATAAATTCAATAATGTAATCTCTGTAATAAAAATAGTAAAAAAAATGCAACATGAAGACTTCAGATAACAATCTAAGATCTTTAAGAAAAATATCATGTGCATGGTACACAATTTCCTTGTAATAATTAAATAAGTTGTTCATTATTTAATTTCTTTAAATATAATATAAAGCGATAACATTTGGTGGCAACAATCTGAATTGTGAAATAGCGCTTATCGTGAAATTGGCGCTGGATTCTCTTCTTTAAATAGCAAATATTTTGTACACTATTTTGCCGGATAAATTAAAAATAGTAAAAAAAAAATGCAACATGAAGACTTCAGATAACAATCTAAGATCTTTAAGAAAAATATCATGTACATGGTACACAATTTCCTTGTAATAATTAAATAAGTTCTTCATTATTTAATTTCTTTAAATATAATACAAAGCGATAACATTTGGTGGCAACAATCTGAATTGTAAAATAGCGCTTATCCTGAAATTGGCGCTGGATTCTCTTCTTTAAGGAGAAATATTTTGTACACTATTTTGCCGGATAAATTCAATAATGTAATCTCTGTAATAAAAATAGTAAAAAAAAAATGCAACATGAAGGCATCGGAAAACAATCTAAGATCTTTAAGAAAAATATCATGTGCATGGTACACAATTTCCTTGTAATAATTAAATAAGTTCTTCATTATTTAATTTCTTTAAATATAACACAAAGCGATAACATTTGGTGGGAACAATCTGAATTGTGAAATAGCGCTTATCGTGAAATTGGCGCTGGATTCTCTTCTTTAAGGAGCAAATATTTTGTACACTACTTTGCCTGATAAATTCAATAATGTAATCTCTGTAATAAAAATAGTAAAAAAAAAATGCAACATGAAGACTTCAGATAACAATCTAAGATCTTTAAGAAAAATATCATGTGCATGGTACACAATTTCCTTGTAATAATTAAATAAGTTCTTCATTATTTAATTTCTTTAAATATAATACAAAGCGATAACATTTGGTGGCAACAATCTGAATTGTAAAATAGCGCTTATCCTGAAATTGGCGCTGGATTCTCTTCTTTAAGGAGCAAATATTTTGTACACTATTTTGCCGGATAAATTAAAAATAGTAAAAAAAAATGCAACATGAAGACTTCAGATAACAATCTAAGATCTTTAAGAAAAATATCATGTGCATGGTACACAATTTCCTTGTAATAATTAAATAAGTTCTTCATTATTTAATTTCTTTAAATATAATACAAAGCGATAACATTTGGTGGCAACAATCTGAATTGTGAAATAGCGCTTATCGTGAAATTGGCGCTGGATTCTCTTCTTTAAGGAGCAAATATTTTGTACACTATTTTGCCGGATAAATTCAATAATGTAATCTCTGTAATAAAAATAGTAAAAAAAAATGCAACATGAAGACTTCAGATAACAATCTAAGATCTTTAAGAAAAATATCATGTGCATGGTACACAATTTCGTTGTAATAATTAAATAAGTTCTTCGTTATTTAATTTCTTTAAATATAATACAAAGCGATAACATTTGGTGGCAACAATCTGAATTGTGAAATAGCGCTTATCCTGAAATTGGCGCTGGATTCTCTTCTTTAAGGAGCAAATATTTTGTACACTATTTTGCCGGATAAATTAAAAATAGTAAAAAAAAATGCAACATGAAGACTTCAGATAACAATCTAAGATCTTTAAGAAAAATATCATGTGCATGGTACACAATTTCCTTGTAATAATTAAATAAGTTCTTCATTATTTAATTTCTTTAAATATAATACAAAGCGATAACATTTGGTGGCAACAATCTGAATTGTGAAATAGCGCTTATCGTGAAATTGGCGCTGGATTCTCTTCTTTAAGGAGCAAATATTTTGTACACTATTTTGCCGGATAAATTAAAAATAGTAAAAAAAAAATGCAACATGAAGACTTCTGATAACAATCTAAGATCTTTAAGAAAAATATCATGTGCATGGTACACAATTTCCTTGTAATAATTAAATAAGTTCTTCATTATTTAATTTCTTTAAATATAATACAAAGCGATAACATTTGGTGGCAACAATCTGAATTGTGAAATAGCGCTTATTGTGAAATTGGCGCTGGATTCTCTTCTTCAAGGAGCAAATATTTTGTACACTATTTTGCCGGATAAATTCAATAATGTAATCTCTGTAATAAAAATAGTAAAAAAAAAAATGCAACATGAAGACTTCAGATAACAATCTAAGATCTTTAAGAAAAATATCAAGTGCATGGTACACAATTTCGTTGTAATAATTAAATAAGTTCTTCATTATTTAATTTCTTTAAATATAATACAAAGCGATAACATTTGGTGGCAACAATCTGAATTGTGAAATAGCGCTTATCGTGAAATTGGCGCTGGATTCTCTTCTTTAAGGAGCAAATATTTTGTACACTATTTTGCCGGATAATTTCAATAATGTAATCTCTGTAATAAAAATAGTAAAAAAAAATGCAACATGAAGACTTCAGGTAACAATCTAAGATCTTTAAGAAAAATATCATGTGCATGGTACACAATTTCCTTGTAATAATTAAATAAGTTCTTCATTATTTAATTTCTTTAAATATAATACAAAGCGATAACATTTGGTGGCAACAATCTGAATTGTGAAATAGCGATTATCGTGAAATTGGCGCTGGATTCTCTTCTTTAAGGAGCAAATATTTTGTACACTATTTTGCCGGATAAATTCAATAATGTAATCTCTGTAATAAAAATAGTAAAAAAAATGCAACATGAAGACTTCAGATAACAATCTAAGATCTTTAAGAAAAATATCATGTGCATGGTACACAATTTCGTTGTAATAATTAAATAAGTTCTTCATTATTTAATTTCTTTAAATATAATACAAAGCGATAACATTTGGTGGCAACAATCTGAATTGTGAAATAGCGCTTATCGTGAAATTGGCGCTGGATTCTCTTCTTTAAGGAGCAAATATTTTGTACACTATTTTGCCGGATAATTTCAATAATGTAATCTCTGTAATAAAAATAGTAAAAAAAAATGCAACATGAAGACTTCAGGTAACAATCTAAGATCTTTAAGAAAAATATCATGTGCATGGTACACAATTTCCTTGTAATAATTAAATAAGTTCTTCATTATTTAATTTCTTTAAATATAATACAAAGCGATAACATTTGGTGACAACAATCTGAATTGTGAAATAGCGCTTATCGTGAAATTGGCGCTGGATTCTCTTCTTTAAGGAGCAAATATTTTGTACACTATTTTGCCGGATAAATTCAATAATGTAATCTCTGTAATAAAAATAGTAAAAAAAATGCAACATGAAGACTTCAGATAACAATCTAAGATCTTTAAGAAAAATATCATGTGCATGGTACACAATTTCGTTGTAATAATTAAATAAGTTCTTCATTATTTAATTTCTTTAAATATAATACAAAGCGATAACATTTGGTGGCAACAATCTGAATTGTGAAATAACGCTTATCGTGAAATTGGCGCTGGATTCTCTTCTTTAAGGAGCAAATATTTTGTACACTATTTTGCCGGATAAATTCAAAAATGTAATCTCTGTAATAAAAATAGTAAAAAAAAATGCAACATGAAGACTTCAGATAACAATCTAAGATTTTTAAGAAAAATATAATGTGCATGGTACACAATTTCCTTGTAATAATTAAATAAGTTCTTCATTATTTAATTTCTTTAAATATAATACAAAGCGATAACATTTGGTGGCAACTATCTGAATTGTGAAATAGCGCTTATCGTGAAATTGGCGCTGGATTCTCTTCTTTAAGGAGCAAATATTTTGTACACTATTTTGCCGGATAAATTAAAAATAGTAAAAAAAAATGCAACATGAAGACTTCTGATAACAATCTAAGATCTTTAAGAAAAATATCATGTGCATGGTACACAATTTCCTTGTAATAATTAAATAAGTTCTTCATTATTTAATTTATTACAATATAATACAAAGCGACAACAGTTGGTGGCAACAATCTGAATTGTGAAATTGCGCTTATCGTGAAATTGGCGCTGGATTCTCTTCTTTAAGGAGCAAATATTTTGTACACTATTTTGCCGGATAAATTCAATAATGTAATCTCTGTAATAAAAATAGTAAAAAAAATGCAACATGAAGACTTCAGATAACAATCTAAGATCTTTAAGAAAAATATCATGTGCATGGTACACAATTTCCTTGTAATAATTAAATAAGTTGTTCATTATTTAATTTCTTTAAATATAATATAAAGCGATAACATTTGGTGGCAACAATCTGAATTGTGAAATAGCGCTTATCGTGAAATTGGCGCTGGATTCTCTTCTTTAAATAGCAAATATTTTGTACACTATTTTGCCGGATAAATTAAAAATAGTAAAAAAAAAATGCAACATGAAGACTTCAGATAACAATCTAAGATCTTTAAGAAAAATATCATGTGCATGGTACACAATTTCCTTGTAATAATTAAATAAGTTCTTCATTATTTAATTTCTTTAAATATAATACAAAGCGATAACATTTGGTGGCAACAATCTGAATTGTAAAATAGCGCTTATCCTGAAATTGGCGCTGGATTCTCTTCTTTAAGGAGAAATATTTTGTACACTATTTTGCCGGATAAATTCAATAATGTAATCTCTGTAATAAAAATAGTAAAAAAAAAATGCAACATGAAGGCATCGGAAAACAATCTAAGATCTTTAAGAAAAATATCATGTGCATGGTACACAATTTCCTTGTAATAATTAAATAAGTTCTTCATTATTTAATTTCTTTAAATATAACACAAAGCGATAACATTTGGTGGGAACAATCTGAATTGTGAAATAGCGCTTATCGTGAAATTGGCGCTGGATTCTCTTCTTTAAGGAGCAAATATTTTGTACACTACTTTGCCTGATAAATTCAATAATGTAATCTCTGTAATAAAAATAGTAAAAAAAAAATGCAACATGAAGACTTCAGATAACAATCTAAGATCTTTAAGAAAAATATCATGTGCATGGTACACAATTTCGTTGTAATAATTAAATAAGTTCTTCGTTATTTAATTTCTTTAAATATAATACAAAGCGATAACATTTGGTGGCAACAATCTGAATTGTGAAATAGCGCTTATCGTGAAATTGGCGCTGGATTCTCTTCTTTAAGGAGCAAATATTTTGTACACTATTTTGCCGGATAAATTAAAAATAGTAAAAAAAAAATGCAACATGAAGACTTCAGATAACAATCTAAGATCTTTAAGAAAAATATCATGTGCATGGTACACAATTTCCTTGTAATAATTAAATAAGTTCTTCATTATTTAATTTCTTTAAATATAATACAAAGCGATAACATTTGGTGGCAACAATCTGAATTGTAAAATAGCGCTTATCATGAAATTGGCGCTGGATTCTCTTCTTTAAGGAGAAACATTTTGTACACTATTTTGCCGGATAAATTCAATAATGTAATCTCTGTAATAAAAATAGTAAAAAAAAAAATGCAACATGAAGGCATCGGAAAACAATCTAAGATCTTTAAGAAAAATATCATGTGCATGGTACACAATTTCCTTGTAATAATTAAATAAGTTCTTCATTATTTAATTTCTTTAAATATAACACAAAGCGATAACATTTAGTGGGAACAATCTGAATTGTGAAATAGCGCTTATCGTGAAATTGGCGCTGGATTCTCTTCTTTAAGGAGCAAATATTTTGTACACTACTTTGCCTGATAAATTCAATAATGTAATCTCTGTAATAAAAATAGTAAAAAAAAATGCAACATGAAGACTTCAGATAACAATCTAAGATCTTTAAGAAAAATATCATGTGCATGGTACACAATTTCCTTGTAATAATTAAATAAGTTCTTCATTATTTAATTTATTACAATATAATACAAAGCGACAACAGTTGGTGGCAACAATCTGAATTGTGAAATTGCGCTTATCGTGAAATTGGCGCTGGATTCTCTTCTTTAATGAGCAAATATTTTGTACACTATTTTGCCGGATAAATTCAATAATGTAATCTCTGTAATAAAAATAGTAAAAAAAATGCAACATGAAGACTTCAGATAACAA
The DNA here is from genome assembly GCF_044657685.1 of Stegodyphus dumicola. Lineage (NCBI taxonomy): Eukaryota > Metazoa > Arthropoda > Arachnida > Araneae > Eresidae > Stegodyphus > Stegodyphus dumicola. The sequence goes on from NC_140769.1 coordinate 138,948,060, forward strand.
TCTAAGATCTTTAAGAAAAATATCATGTGCATGGTACACAATTTCCTTGTAATAATTAAATAAGTTCTTCGTTATTTAATTTCTTTAAATATAATACAAAGCGATAACATTTGGTGGCAACAATCTGAATTGTGGAATAGCGCTTATCGTGAAATTGGCGCTGGATTCTCTTCTTTAAGGAGCAAATATTTTGTACACTATTTTGCCGGATAAATTAAAAATAGTAAAAAAAAAATGCAACATGAAGACTTCAGATAACAATCTAAGATCTTTAAGAAAAATATCATGTGCATGGTACACAATTTCCTTGTAATAATTAAATAAGTTCTTCATTATTTAATTTCTTTAAATATAATACAAAGCGATAACATTTGGTGGCAACAATCTGAATTGTGAAATAGCGCTTATCGTGAAATTGGCGCTGGATTCTCTTCTTTAAGGAGCAAATATTTTGTACACTATTTTGCCGGATAAATTCAATAATGTAATCTCTGTAATAAAAATAGTAAAAAAAAAAATGCAACATGAAGGCATCGGAAAACAATCTAAGATCTTTAAGAAAAATATCATGTGCATGGTACACAATTTCCTTGTAATAATTAAATAAGTTCTTCATTATTTAATTTCTTTAAATATAACACAAAGCGATAACATTTAGTGGGAACAATCTGAATTGTGAAATAGCGCTTATCGTGAAATTGGCGCTGGATTCTCTTCTTTAAGGAGCAAATATTTTGTACACTACTTTGCCTGATAAATTCAATAATGTAATCTCTGTAATAAAAATAGTAAAAAAAAATGCAACATGAAGACTTCAGATAACAATCTAAGATCTTTAAGAAAAATATCATGTGCATGGTACACAATTTCCTTGTAATAATTAAATAAGTTCTTCATTATTTAATTTATTACAATATAATACAAAGCGACAACAGTTGGTGGCAACAATCTGAATTGTGAAATTGCGCTTATCGTGAAATTGGCGCTGGATTCTCTTCTTTAATGAGCAAATATTTTGTACACTATTTTGCCGGATAAATTCAATAATGTAATCTCTGTAATAAAAATAGTAAAAAAAATGCAACATGAAGACTTCAGATAACAATCTAAGATCTTTAAGAAAAATATCATGTGCATGGTACACAATTTCCTTGTAATAATTAAATAAGTTCTTCGTTATTTAATTTCTTTAAATATAATACAAAGCGATAACATTTGGTGGCAACAATCTGAATTGTGGAATAGCGCTTATCGTGAAATTGGCGCTGGATTCTCTTCTTTAAGGAGCAAATATTTTGTACACTATTTTGCCGGATAAATTAAAAATAGTAAAAAAAAAATGCAACATGAAGACTTCAGATAACAATCTAAGATCTTTAAGAAAAATATCATGTGCATGGTACACAATTTCCTTGTAATAATTAAATAAGTTCTTCATTATTTAATTTCTTTAAATATAATACAAAGCGATAACATTTGGTGGCAACAATCTGAATTGTGAAATAGCGCTTATCGTGAAATTGGCGCTGGATTCTCTTCTTTAAGGAGCAAATATTTTGTACACTATTTTGCCGGATAAATTAAAAATAGTAAAAAAAAAATGCAACATGAAGACTTCTGATAACAATCTAAGATCTTTAAGAAAAATATCATGTGCATGGTACACAATTTCCTTGTAATAATTAAATAAGTTCTTCATTATTTAATTTCTTTAAATATAATACAAAGCGATAACATTTGGTGGCAACAATCTGAATTGTGAAATAGCGCTTATCATGAAATTGGCGCTGGATTCTCTTCTTTAAGGAGCAAATATTTTGTACACTATTTTGCCGGATAAATTCAATAATGTAATCTCTGTAATAAAAATTGTAAAAAAAATGCAACATGAAGACTTCAGATAACAATCTAAGATCTTTAAGAAAAATATCATGTGCATGGTACACAATTTCGTTGTAATAATTAAATAAGTTCTTCATTATTTAATTTCTTTAAATATAATACAAAGCGATAACATTTGGTGGCAACAATCTGAATTGTGAAATAACGCTTATCGTGAAATTGGCGCTGGATTCTCTTCTTTAAGGAGCAAATATTTTGTACACTATTTTGCCGGATAAATTCAAAAATGTAATCTCTGTAATAAAAATAGTAAAAAAAAATGCAACATGAAGACTTCAGATAACAATCTAAGATTTTTAAGAAAAATATAATGTGCATGGTACACAATTTCCTTGTAATAATTAAATAAGTTCTTCATTATTTAATTTCTTTAAATATAATACAAAGCGATAACATTTGGTGGCAACTATCTGAATTGTGAAATAGCGCTTATCGTGAAATTGGCGCTGGATTCTCTTCTTTAAGGAGCAAATATTTTGTACACTATTTTGCCGGATAAATTAAAAATAGTAAAAAAAAATGCAACATGAAGACTTCTGATAACAATATAAGATCTTTAAGAAAAATATCATGTGCATGGTACACAATTTCCTTGTAATAATTAAATAAGTTCTTCATTATTTAATTTATTACAATATAATACAAAGCGACAACAGTTGGTGGCAACAATCTGAATTGTGAAATTGCGCTTATCGTGAAATTGGCGCTGGATTCTCTTCTTTAAGGAGCAAATATTTTGTACACTATTTTGCCGGATAAATTCAATAATGTAATCTCTGTAATAAAAATAGTAAAAAAAAATGCAACATGAAGACTTCAGATAACAATCTAAGATCTTTAAGAAAAATATCATGTGCATGGTACACAATTTCGTTGTAATAATTAAATAAGTTCTTCATTATTTAATTTCTTTAAATATAATACAAAGCGATAACATTTGGTGGCAACTATCTGAATTGTAAAATAGCGCTTATCCTGAAATTGGCGCTGGATTCTCTTCTTTAAGGAGCAAATATTTTGTACACTATTTTCCCGGATAAATTAAAAATAGTAAAAAAAAAATGCAACATGAAGACTTCAGATAACAATCTAAGATCTTTAAGAAAAATATCATGTGCATGGTACACAATTTCCTTGTAATAATTAAATAAGTTCTTCATTATTTAATTTCTTTCAATATAATACAAAGCGATAACATTTGGTGACAACAATCTGAATTGTGAAATAGCGCTTATCGTGAAATTGGCGCTGGATTCTCTTCTTTAAGGAGCAAATATTTTGTACACTATTTTGCCGGATAAATTCAATAATGTAATCTCTGTAATAAAAATAGTAAAAAAAAAATGCAACATGAAGACTTCAGATAACAATCTAAGATCTTTAAGAAAAATATCATGTGCATGGTACACAATTTCGTTGTAATAATTAAATAAGTTCTTCGTTATTTAATTTCTTTAAATATAATACAAAGCGATAACATTTGGTGGCAACAATCTGAATTGTGAAATAGCGCTTATCCTGAAATTGGCGCTGGATTCTCTTCTTTAAGGAGCAAATATTTTGTACACTATTTTGCCGGATAAATTAAAAATAGTAAAAAAAAATGCAACATGAAGACTTCAGATAACAATCTAAGATCTTTAAGAAAAATATCATGTGCATGGTACACAATTTCCTTGTAATAATTAAATAAGTTCTTCATTATTTAATTTCTTTAAATATAATACAAAGCGATAACATTTGGTGGCAACAATCTGAATTGTGAAATAGCGCTTATCGTGAAATTGGCGCTGGATTCTCTTCTTTAAGGAGCAAATATTTTGTACACTATTTTGCCGGATAAATTAAAAATAGTAAAAAAAAAATGCAACATGAAGACTTCAGATAACAATCTAAGATCTTTAAGAAAAATATCATGTGCATGGTACACAATTTCCTTGTAATAATTAAATAAGTTCTTCATTATTTAATTTCTTTAAATATAATACAAAGCGATAACATTTGGTGGCAACAATCTGAATTGTGAAATAGCGCTTATCATGAAATTGGCGCTGGATTCTCTTCTTTAAGGAGCAAATATTTTGTACACTATTTTGCCGGATAAATTCAATAATGTAATCTCTGTAATAAAAATAGTAAAAAAAATGCAACATGAAGACTTCAGATAACAATCTAAGATCTTTAAGAAAAATATCATGTGCATGGTACACAATTTCCTTGTAATAATTAAATAAGTTCTTCATTATTTAATTTCTTTAAATATAATACAAAGCGATAACATTTGGTGGCAACAATCTGAATTGTGAAATAGCGCTTATTGTGAAATTGGCGCTGGATTCTCTTCTTCAAGGAGCAAATATTTTGTACACTATTTTGCCGGATAAATTCAATAATGTAATCTCTGTAATAAAAATAGTAAAAAAAAAAATGCAACATGAAGACTTCAGATAACAATCTAAGATCTTTAAGAAAAATATCATGTGCATGGTACAAAATTTCCTTGTAATAATTAAATAAGTTGTTCATTATTTAATTTCTTTAAATATAATACAAAGCGATAACATTTGGTGGCAACAATCTGAATTGTGAAATAGCGATTATCGTGAAATTGGCGCTGGATTCTCTTCTTTAAGGAGCAAATATTTTGTACACTATTTTCCCGGATAAATTCAATAATGTAATCTCTGTAACAAAAATAGTAAAAAAAATGCAACATGAAGACTTCAGATAACAATCTAAGATCTTTAAGAAAAATATCATGTGCATGGTACACAATTTCGTTGTAATAATTAAATAAGTTCTTCATTATTTAATTTCTTTAAATATAATACAAAGCGATAACATTTGGTGGCAACAATCTGAATTGTGAAATAGCGCTTATCGTGAAATTGGCGCTGGATTCTCTTCTTTAAGGAGCAAATATTTTGTACACTATTTTGCCGGATAATTTCAATAATGTAATCTCTGTAATAAAAATAGTAAAAAAAAAATGCAACATGAAGACTTCAGGTAACAATTTAAGATCTTTAAGAAAAATATCATGTGCATGGTACACAATTTCCTTGTAATAATTAAATAAGTTCTTCATTATTTAATTTCTTTAAATATAATACAAAGCGATAACATTTGGTGACAACAATCTGAATTGTGAAATAGCGCTTATCGTGAAATTGGCGCTGGATTCTCTTCTTTAAGGAGCAAATATTTTGTACACTATTTTGCCGGATAAATTCAATAATGTAATCTCTGTAATAAAAATAGTAAAAAAAATGCAACATGAAGACTTCAGATAACAATCTAAGATCTTTAAGAAAAATATCATGTGCATGGTACACAATTTCGTTGTAATAATTAAATAAGTTCTTCATTATTTAATTTCTTTAAATATAATACAAAGCGATAACATTTGGTGGCAACAATCTGAATTGTGAAATAACGCTTATCGTGAAATTGGCGCTGGATTCTCTTCTTTAAGGAGCAAATATTTTGTACACTATTTTGCCGGATAAATTCAAAAATGTAATCTCTGTAATAAAAATAGTAAAAAAAAATGCAACATGAAGACTTCAGATAACAATCTAAGATTTTTAAGAAAAATATAATGTGCATGGTACACAATTTCCTTGTAATAATTAAATAAGTTCTTCATTATTTAATTTCTTTAAATATAATACAAAGCGATAACATTTGGTGGCAACTATCTGAATTGTGAAATAGCGCTTATCGTGAAATTGGCGCTGGATTCTCTTCTTTAAAGAGCAAATATTTTGTACACTATTTTGCCGGATAAATTAAAAATAGTAAAAAAAAATGCAACATGAAGACTTCTGATAACAATCTAAGATTTTTAAGAAAAATATAATGTGCATGGTACACAATTTCCCTGTAATAATTAAATAAGTTCTTCATTATTTAATTTCTTTAAATATAATACAAAGCGATAACATTTGGTGGCAACTATCTGAATTGTGAAATAACGCTTATCGTGAAATTGGCGCTGGATTCTCTTCTTTAAGGAGCAAATATTTTGTACACTATTTTGCCGGATAAATTCAAAAATGTAATCTCTGTAATAAAAATAGTAAAAAAAAATGCAACATGAAGACTTCAGATAACAATCTAAGATTTTTAAGAAAAATATAATGTGCATGGTACACAATTTCCTTGTAATAATTAAATAAGTTCTTCATTATTTAATTGATTACAATATAATACAAAGCGACAACAGTTGGTGGCAACAATCTGAATTGTGAAATTGCGCTTATCGTGAAATTGGCGCTGGATTCTCTTCTTTAAGGAGCAAATATTTTGTACACTATTTTGCCGGATAAATTCAATAATGTAATCTCTGTAATAAAAATAGTAAAAAAAATGCAACATGAAGACTTCAGATAACAATCTAAGATCTTTAAGAAAAATATCATGTGCATGGTACACAATTTCCTTGTAATAATTAAATAAGTTGTTCATTATTTAATTTCTTTAAATATAATATAAAGCGATAACATTTGGTGGCAACAATCTGAATTGTGAAATAGCGCTTATCGTGAAATTGGCGCTGGATTCTCTTCTTTAAATAGCAAATATCTTGTACACTATTTTGCCGGATAAATTAAAAATAGTAAAAAAAAAATGCAACATGAAGACTTCAGATAACAATCTAAGATCTTTAAGAAAAGTATCATGTGCATGGTACACAATTTCCTTGTAATAATTAAATAAGTTCTTCATTATTTAATTTCTTTAAATATAATACAAAGCGATAACATTTGGTGGCAACAATCTGAATTGTAAAATAGCGCTTATCATGAAATTGGCGCTGGGTTCTCTACTTTAAGGAGAAATATTTTGTACACTATTTTGCCGGATAAATTCAATAATGTAATCTCTGTAATAAAAATAGTAAAAAAAAATGCAACATGAAGGCATCGGATAACAATCTAAGATCTTTAAGAAAAATATCATGTGCATGGTACACAATTTCCTTGTAATAATTAAATAAGTTCTTCATTATTTAATTTCTTTAAATATAACACAAAGCGATAACATTTGGTGGGAACAATCTGAATTGTGAAATAGCGCTTATCGTGAAATTGGCGCTGGATTCTCTTCTTTAAGGAGCAAATATTTTGTACACTACTTTGCCTGATAAATTCAATAATGTAATCTCTGTAATAAAAATAGTAAAAAAAAAATGCAACATGAAGACTTCAGATAACAATGTAAGATCTTTAAGAAAAATATCATGTGCATGGTACACAATTTCGTTGTAATAATTAAATAAGTTCTTCGTTATTTAATTTCTTTAAATATAATACAAAGCGATAACATTTGGTGGCAACAATCTGAATTGTGAAATAGCGCTTATCCTGAAATTGGCGCTGGATTCTCTTCTTTAAGGAGCAAATATTTTGTACACTATTTTGCCGGATAAATTAAAAATAGTAAAAAAAAAATGCAACATGAAGACTTCAGATAACAATCTAAGATCTTTAAGAAAAATATCATGTGCATGGTACACAATTTCCTTGTAATAATTAAATAAGTTCTTCATTATTTAATTTCTTTAAATATAATACAAAGCGATAACATTTGGTGGCAACAATCTGAATTGTGAAATAGCGCTTATCGTGAAATTGGCGCTGGATTCTCTTCTTTAAGGAGCAAATATTTTGTACACTATTTTGCCGGATAAATTATAAATAGTAAAAAAAAAATGCAACATGAAGACTTCTGATAACAATCTAAGATCTTTAAGAAAAATATCATGTGCATGGTACACAATTTCCTTGTAATAATTAAATAAGTTCTTCATTATTTAATTTCTTTAAATATAATACAAAGCGATAACATTTGGTGGCAACAATCTGAATTGTGAAATAGCGCTTATCATGAAATTGGCGCTGGATTCTCTTCTTTAAGGAGCAAATATTTTGTACACTATTTTGCCGGATAAATTCAATAATGTAAACTCTGTAATAAAAATAGTAAAAAAAATGCAACATGAAGACTTCAGATAACAATCTAAGATCTTTAAGAAAAATATCATGTGCATGGTACACAATTTCGTTGTAATAATTAAATAAGTTCTTCGTTATTTAATTTCTTTAAATATAATACAAAGCGATAACATTTGGTGGCAACAATCTGAATTGTGAAATAGCGCTTATCCTGAAATTGGCGCTGGATTCTCTTCTTTAAGGAGCAAATATTTTGTACACTATTTTGCCGGATAAATTAAAAATAGTAAAAAAAAAATGCAACATGAAGACTTCAGATAACAATCTAAGATCTTTAAGAAAAATATCATGTGCATGGTACACAATTTCCTTGTAATAATTAAATAAGTTCTTCATTATTTAATTTCTTTAAATATAATACAAAGCGATAACATTTGGTGGCAACAATCTGAATTGTGAAATAGCGCTTATCGTGAAATTGGCGCTGGATTCTCTTCTTTAAGGAGCAAATATTTTGTACACTATTTTGCCGGATAAATTAAAAATAGTAAAAAAAAAATGCAACATGAAGACTTCAGATAACAATCTAAGATCTTTAAGAAAAATATAATGTGCATGGTACACAATTTCCTTGTAATAATTAAATAAGTTCTTCATTATTTAATTTCTTTAAATATAATACAAAGCGATAACATTTGGTGGCAACAATCTGAATTGTGAAATAGCGCTTATCGTGAAATTGGCGCTGGATTCTCTTCTTTAAGGAGCAAATATTTTGTACACTATTTTGCCGGATAAATTAAAAATAGTAAAAAAAAATGCAACATGAAGACTTCTGATAACAATCTAAGATCTTTAAGAAAAATATCATGTGCATGGTACACAATTTCCTTGTAATAATTAAATAAGTTCTTCATTATTTAATTTATTACAATATAATACAAAGCGACAACAGTTGGTGGCAACAATCTGAATTGTGAAATTGCGCTTATCGTGAAATTGGCGCTGGATTCTCTTCTTTAAGGAGCAAATATTTTGTACACTATTTTGCCGGATAAATTCAATAATGTAATCTCTGTAATAAAAATAGTAAAAAAAATGCAACATGAAGACTTCAGATAACAATCTAAGATCTTTAAGAAAAATATCATGTGCATGGTACACAATTTCCTTGTAATAATTAAATAAGTTCTTCATTATTTAATTTCTTTAAATATAATACAAAGCGATAACATTTGGTGGCAACAATCTGAATTGTAAAATAGCGCTTATCATGAAATTGGCGCTGGATTCTCTTCTTTAAGGAGAAATATTTTGTACACTATTTTGCCGGATAAATTCAATAATGTAATCTCTGTAATAAAAATAGTAAAAAAAAATGCAACATGAAGGCATCGGATAACAATCTAAGATCTTTAAGAAAAATATCATGTGCATGGTACACAATTTCCTTGTAATAATTAAATAAGTTCTTCATTATTTAATTTCTTTAAATATAACACAAAGCGATAACATTTGGTGGGAACAATCTGAATTGTGAAATAGCGCTTATCGTGAAATTGGCGCTGGATTCTCTTCTTTAAGGAGCAAATATTTTGTACACTACTTTGCCTGATAAATTCAATAATGTAATCTCTGTAATAAAAATAGTAAAAAAAAAATGCAACATGAAGACTTCAGATAACAATCTAAGATCTTTAAGAAAAATATCATGTGCATGGTACACAATTTCCTTGTAATAATTAAATAAGTTCTTCGTTATTTAATTTCTTTAAATATAATACAAAGCGATAACATTTGGTGGCAACAATCTGAATTGTGAAATAGCGCTTATCCTGAAATTGGCGCTGGATTCTCTTCTTTAAGGAGCAAATATTTTGTACCCTATTTTGCCGGATAAATTATAAATAGTAAAAAAAAAATGCAACATGAAGACTTCTGATAACAATCTAAGATCTTTAAGAAAAATATCATGTGCATGGTACACAATTTCCTTGTAATAATTAAATAAGTTCTTCATTATTTAATTTCTTTAAATATAATACAAAGCGATAACATTTGGTGGCAACAATCTGAATTGTGAAATAGCGCTTATCATGAAATTGGCGCTGGATTCTCTTCTTTAAGGAGCAAATATTTTGTACACTATTTTGCCGGATAAATTCAATAATGTAAACTCTGTAATAAAAATAGTAAAAAAAATGCAACATGAAGACTTCAGATAACAATCTAAGATCTTTAAGAAAAATATCATGTGCATGGTACACAATTTCGTTGTAATAATTAAATAAGTTCTTCGTTATTTAATTTCTTTAAATATAATACAAAGCGATAACATTTGGTGGCAACAATCTGAATTGTGAAATAGCGCTTATCCTGAAATTGGCGCTGGATTCTCTTCTTTAAGGAGCAAATATTTTGTACACTATTTTGCCGGATAAATTAAAAATAGTAAAAAAAAAATGCAACATGAAGACTTCAGATAACAATCTAAGGTCTTTAAGAAAAATATCATGTGCATGGTACACAATTTCCTTGTAATAATTAAATAAGTTCTTCATTATTTAATTTCTTTAAATATAATACAAAGCGATAACATTTGGTGGCAACAATCTGAATTGTGAAATAGCGCTTATCGTGAAATTGGCGCTGGATTCTCTTCTTTAAGGAGCAAATATTTTGTAAACTATTTTGCCGGATAAATTAAAAATAGTAAAAAAAAAATGCAACATGAAGACTTCAGATAACAATCTAAGATCTTTAAGAAAAATATAATGTGCATGGTACACAATTTCCTTGTAATAATTAAATAAGTTCTTCATTATTTAATTTCTTTAAATATAATACAAAGCGATAACATTTGGTGGCAACAATCTGAATTGTGAAATAGCGCTTATCGTGAAATTGGCGCTGGATTCTCTTCTTTAAGGAGCAAATATTTTGTACACTATTTTGCCGGATAAATTAAAAATAGTAAAAAAAAATGCAACATGAAGACTTCTGATAACAATCTAAGATCTTTAAGAAAAATATCATGTGCATGGTACACAATTTCCTTGTAATAATTAAATAAGTTCTTCATTATTTAATTTATTACAATATAATACAAAGCGACAACAGTTGGTGGCAACAATCTGAATTGTGAAATTGCGCTTATCGTGAAATTGGCGCTGGATTCTCTTCTTTAAGGAGCAAATATTTTGTACACTATTTTGCCGGATAAATTCAATAATGTAATCTCTGTAATAAAAATAGTAAAAAAAATGCAACATGAAGACTTCAGATAACAATCTAAGATCTTTAAGAAAAATATCATGTGCATGGTACACATTTTCCTTGTAATAATTAAATAAGTTCTTCATTATTTAATTTCTTTAAATATAATACAAAGCGATAACATTTGGTGGCAACAATCTGAATTGTAAAATAGCGCTTATCATGAAATTGGCGCTGGATTCTCTTCTTTAAGGAGAAATATTTTGTACACTATTTTGCCGGATAAATTCAATAATGTAATCTCTGTAATAAAAATAGTAAAAAAAAATGCAACATGAAGGCATCGGATAACAATCTAAGATCTTTAAGAAAAATATCATGTGCATGGTACACAATTTCCTTGTAATAATTAAATAAGTTCTTCATTATTTAATTTCTTTAAATATAACACAAAGCGATAACATTTGGTGGGAACAATCTGAATTGTGAAATAGCGCTTATCGTGAAATTGGCGCTGGATTCTCTTCTTTAAGGAGCAAATATTTTGTACACTACTTTGCCTGATAAATTCAATAATGTAATCTCTGTAATAAAAATAGTAAAAAAAAAATGCAACATGAAGACTTCAGATAACAATCTAAGATCTTTAAGAAAAATATCATGTGCATGGTACACAATTTCGTTGTAATAATTAAATAAGTTCTTCGTTATTTAATTTCTTTAAATGTAATACAAAGCGATAACATTTGGTGGCAACAATCTGAATTGTGAAATAGCGCTTATCCTGAAATTGGCGCTGGATTCTCTTCTTTAAGGAGCAAATATTTTGTACACTATTTTGCCGGATAAATTAAAAATAGTAAAAAAAAAATGCAACATGAAGACTTCAGATAACAATCTAAGATCTTTAAGAAAAATATCATGTGCATGGTACACAATTTCCTTGTAATAATTAAATAAGTTCCTTATTATTTAATTTCTTTAAATATAATACAAAGCGATAACATTTGGTGGCAACAATCTGAATTGTGAAATAGCGCTTATCGTGAAATTGGCGCTGGATTCTCTTCTTTAAGGAGCAAATATTTTGTACACTATTTTGCCGGATAAATTAAAAATAGTAAAAAAAAAATGCAACATGGAGACTTCTGATAACAATCTAAGATCTTTAAGAAAAATATCATGTGCATGGTACACAATTTCCTTGTAATAATTAAATAAGTTCTTCATTATTTAATTTCTTTAAATATAATACAAAGCGATAACATTTGGTGGCAACAATCTGAATTGTGAAATAGCGCTTATCATGAAATTGGCGCTGGATTCTCTTCTTTAAGGAGCAAATATTTTGTACACTATTTTGCCGGATAAATTCAATAATGTAATCTCTGTAATAAAAATAGTAAAAAAAATGCAACATGAAGACTTCAGATAACAATCTAAGATCTTTAAGAAAAATATCATGTGCATGGTACACAATTTCGTTGTAATAATTAAATAAGTTCTTCATTATTTAATTTCTTTAAATATAATACAAAGCGATAACATTTGGTGGCAACAATCTGAATTGTGAAATAGCGCTTATCGTGAAATTGGCGCTGGATTCTCTTCTTTGAGGAGCAAATATTTTGTACACTATTTTGCCGGATAATTTCAATAATGTAATCTCTGTAATAAAAATAGTAAAAAAAAAATGCAACATGAAGACTTCAGATAACAATCTAAGATCTTTAAGAAAAATATCATGTGCATGGTACACAATTTCCTTGTAATAATTAAATAAGTTCTTCGTTATTTAATTTCTTTAAATATAATACAAAGCGATAACATTTGGTGGCAACAATCTGAATTGTGAAATAGCGCTTATCCTGAAATTGGCGCTGGATTCTCTTCTTTAAGGAGCAAATATTTTGTACACTATTTTGCCGGATAAATTAAAAATAGTAAAAAAAAAATGCAACATGAAGACTTCAGATAACAATCTAAGATCTTTAAGAAAAATATCATGTGCATGGTACACAATTTCCTTGTAATAATTAAATAAGTTCCTTATTATTTAATTTCTTTAAATATAATACAAAGCGATAACATTTGGTGGCAACAATCTGAATTGTGAAATAGCGCTTATCGTGAAATTGGCGCTGGATTCTCTTCTTTAAGGAGCAAATATTTTGTACACTATTTTGCCGGATAAATTAAAAATAGTAAAAAAAAAATGCAACATGAAGACTTCTGATAACAATCTAAGATCTTTAAGAAAAATATCATGTGCATGGTACACAATTTCCTTGTAATAATTAAATAAGTTCTTCATTATTTAATTTCTTTAAATATAATACAAAGCGATAACATTTGGTGGCAACAATCTGAATTGTGAAATAGCGCTTATCATGAAATTGGCGCTGGATTCTCTTCTTTAAGGAGCAAATATTTTGTACACTATTTTGCCGGATAAATTCAATAATGTAAACTCTGTAATAAAAATAGTAAAAAAAAATGCATCATGAAGACTTCAGATAACAATCTAAGATCTTTAAGAAAAATATCATGTGCATGGTACACAATTTCCTTGTAATAATTAAATAAGTTGTTCATTATTTAATTTCTTTAAATATAATACAAAGCGATAACATTTGGTGGCAACAATCTGAATTGTGAAATAGCGCTTATCGTGAAATTGGCGCTGGATTCTCTTCTTTAAGGAGCAAATATTTTGTACACTATTTTGCCGGATAATTTAAATAATGTAATCTCTGTAATAAAAATAGTAAAAAAAAATGCAACATGAAGACTTCAGATAACAATCTAAGATCTTTAAGAAAAATATCATGTGCATGGTACACAATTTCGTTGTAATAATTAAATAAGTTCTTCATTATTTAATTTCTTTAAATATAATACAAAGCGATAACATTTGGTGGCAACAATCTGAATTGTGAAATAGCGCTTATCGTGAAATTGGCGCTGGATTCTCTTCTTTAAGGAGCAAATATTTTGTACACTATTTTGCCGGATAATTTTAATAATGTAATCTCTGTAATAAAAATAGTAAAAAAAAAATGCAACATGAAGACTTCAGATAACAATCTAAGATCTTTAAGAAAAATATCATGTGCATGGTACACAATTTCCTTGTAATAATTAAATAAGTTCTTCATTATTTAATTTCTTTAAATATAATACAAAGCGATAACATTTGGTGACAACAATCTGAATTGTGAAATAGCGCTTATCGTGAAATTGGCGCTGGATTCTCTTCTTTAAGGAGCAAATATTTTGTACACTATTTTGCCGGATAAATTCAATAATGTAATCTCTGTAATAAAAATAGTAAAAAAAAATGCAACATGAAGACTTCAGATAACAATCTAAGATCTTTAAGAAAAATATCATGTGCATGGTACACAATTTCGTTGTAATAATTAAATAAGTTCTTCATTATTTAATTTCTTTAAATATAATACAAAGCGATAATATTTGGTGGGAACTCTCTGAATTGTGAAATAGCGCTTATCGTGAAATTGGCGCTGGATTCTCTTCTTTAAGGAGCAAATATTTTGTACACTATTTTGCCGGATAAATTAACAATAGTAAAAAAAAAATGCAACATGAAGACTTCAGATAACAATCTAAGATCTTTAAGAAAAATATCATGTGCATGGTACACAATTTCTTTGTAATAATTAAATAAGTTCTTCATTATTTAATTTCTTTAAATATAATACAAAGCGATAACATTTGGTGGCAACAATCTGAATTGTAAAATAACGCTTATCGTGAAATTGGCGCTGGATTCTCTTCTTTAAGGAGCAAATATTTTGTACACTATTTTGCCGGATAATTTCAATAATGTAATCTCTGTAATAAAAATAGTAAAAAAAAATGCAACATGAAGACTTCAGATAACAATCTAAGATCTTTAAGAAAAATATCATGTGCATGGTACACAATTTCCTTGTAATAATTAAATAAGTTGTTCATTATTTAATTTCTTTAAATATAATACAAAGCGATAACATTTGGTGGCAACAATCTGAATTGTGAAATAGCGCTTATCGTGAAATTGGCGCTGGATTCTCTTCTTTAAGGAGCAAATATTTTGTACACTATTTTGCCGGATAATTTAAATAATGTAATCTCTGTAATAAAAATAGTAAAAAAAAAATGCAACATGAAGACTTCAGATAACAATCTAAGATCTTTAAGAAAAATATCATGTGCATGGTACACAATTTCGTTGTAATAATTAAATAAGTTCTTCATTATTTAATTTCTTTAAATATAATACAAAGCGATAACATTTGGTGGCAACAATCTGAATTGTGAAATAGCGCTTATCGTGAAATTGGCGCTGGATTCTCTTCTTTAAGGAGCAAATATTTTGTACACTATTTTGCCGGATAATTTTAATAATGTAATCTCTGTAATAAAAATAGTAAAAAAAAATGCAACATGAAGACTTCAGATAACAATCTAAGATCTTTAAGAAAAATATCATGTGCATGGTACACAATTTCCTTGTAATAATTAAATAAGTTCTTCATTATTTAATTTCTTTAAATATAATACAAAGCGATAACATTTGGTGACAACAATCTGAATTGTGAAATAGCGCTTATCGTGAAATTGGCGCTGGATTCTCTTCTTTAAGGAGCAAATATTTTGTACACTATTTTGCCGGATAAATTCAATAATGTAATCTCTGTAATAAAAATAGTAAAAAAAAATGCAACATGAAGACTTCAGATAACAATCTAAGATCTTTAAGAAAAATATCATGTGCATGGTACACAATTTCGTTGTAATAATTAAATAAGTTCTTCATTATTTAATTTCTTTAAATATAATACAAAGCGATAATATTTGGTGGCAACTATCTGAATTGTGAAATAGCGCTTATCGTGAAATTGGCGCTGGATTCTCTTCTTTAAGGAGCAAATATTTTGTACACTATTTTGCCGGATAAATTAACAATAGTAAAAAAAAAATGCAACATGAAGACTTCAGATAACAATCTAAGATCTTTAAGAAAAATATCATGTGCATGGTACACAATTTCTTTGTAATAATTAAATAAGTTCTTCATTATTTAATTTATTACAATATAATACAAAGCGACAACAGTTGGTGGCAACAATCTGAATTGTGAAATTGCGCTTATCGTGAAATTGGCGCTGGATTCTCTTCTTTAAGGAGCAAATATTTTGTACACTATTTTGCCGGATAAATTCAATAATGTAATCTCTGTAATAAAAATAGTAAAAAAAATGCAACATGAAGACTTCAGATAACAATCTAAGATCTTTAAGAAAAATATCATGTGCATGGTACACAATTTCCTTGTAATAATTAAATAAGTTGTTCATTATTTAATTTCTTTAAATATAATATAAAGCGATAACATTTGGTGGCAACAATCTGAATTGTGAAATAGCGCTTATCGTGAAATTGGCGCTGGATTCTCTTCTTTAAATAGCAAATATCTTGTACACTATTTTGCCGGATAAATTAAAAATAGTAAAAAAAAAATGCAACATGAAGACTTCAGATAACAATCTAAGATCTTTAAGAAAAATATCATGTGCATGGTACACAATTTCCTTGTAATAATTAAATAAGTTCTTCATTATTTAATTTCTTTAAATATAATACAAAGCGATAACATTTGGTGGCAACAATCTGAATTGTAAAATAGCGCTTATCATGAAATTGGCGCTGGGTTCTCTTCTTTAAGGAGAAATATTTTGTAAACTATTTTGCCGGATAAATTCAATAATGTAATCTCTGTAATAAAAATAGTAAAAAAAAAAATGCAACATGAAGGCATCGGATAACAATCTAAGATCTTTAAGAAAAATATCATGTGCATGGTACACAATTTCCTTGTAATAATTAAATAAGTTCTTCATTATTTAATTTCTTTAAATATAACACAAAGCGATAACATTTGGTGGGAACAATCTGAATTGTGAAATAGCGCTTATCGTGAAATTGGCGCTGGATTCTCTTCTTTAAGGAGCAAATATTTTGTACACTACTTTGCCTGATAAATTCAATAATGTAATCTCTGTAATAAAAATAGTAAAAAAAAAATGCAACATGAAGACTTCAGATAACAATCTAAGATCTTTAAGAAAAATATCATGTGCATGGTACACAATTTCGTTGTAATAATTAAATAAGTTCTTCGTTATTTAATTTCTTTAAATATAATACAAAGCGATAACATTTGGTGGCAACAATCTGAATTGTGAAATAGCGCTTATCCTGAAATTGGCGCTGGATTCTCTTCTTTAAGGAGCAAATATTTTGTACACTATTTTGCCGGATAAATTAAAAATAGTAAAAAAAAAATGCAACATGAAGACTTCAGATAACAATCTAAGATCTTTAAGAAAAATATCATGTGCATGGTACACAATTTCCTTGTAATAATTAAATAAGTTCTTCATTATTAAATTTCTTTAAATATAATACAAAGCGATAACATTTGGTGGCAACAATCTGAATTGTGAAATAGCGCTTATCGTGAAATTGGCGCTGGATTCTCTTCTTTAAGGAGCAAATATTTTGTACACTATTTTGCCGGATAAATTATAAATAGTAAAAAAAAATGCAACATGAAGACTTCTGATAACAATCTAAGATCTTTAAGAAAAATATCATGTGCATGGTACACAATTTCCTTGTAATAATTAAATAAGTTCTTCATTATTTAATTTCTTTAAATATAATACAAAGCGATAACATTTGGTGGCAACAATCTGAATTGTGAAATAGCGCTTATCATGAAATTGGCGCTGGATTCTCTTCTTTAAGGAGCAAATATTTTGTACACTATTTTGCCGGATAAATTCAATAATGTAAACTCTGTAATAAAAATAGTAAAAAAAATGCAACATGAAGACTTCAGATAACAATCTAAGATCTTTAAGAAAAATATCATGTGCATGGTACACAATTTCGTTGTAATAATTAAATAAGTTCTTCGTTATTTAATTTATTTAAATATAATACAAAGCGATAACATTTGGTGGCAACAATCTGAATTGTGAAATAGCGCTTATCCTGAAATTGGCGCTGGATTCTCTTCTTTAAGGAGCAAATATTTTGTACACTATTTTGCCGGATAAATTAAAAATAGTAAAAAAAAAATGCAACATGAAGACTTCAGATAACAATCTAAGATCTTTAAGAAAAATATCATGTGCATGGTACACAATTTCCTTGTAATAATTAAATAAGTTCTTCATTATTTAATTTCTTTAAATATAATACAAAGCGATAACATTTGGTGGCAACAATCTGAATTGTGAAATAGCGCTTATCGTGAAATTGGCGCTGGATTCTCTTCTTTAAGGAGCAAATATTTTGTACACTATTTTGCCGGATAAATTAAAAATAGTAAAAAAAAAATGCAACATGAAGACTTCAGATAACAATCTAAGATCTTTAAGAAAAATATCATGTGCATGGTACACAATTTCCTTGTAATAATTAAATAAGTTCTTCATTATTTAATTTCTTTAAATATAATACAAAGCGATAACATTTGGTGGCAACAATCTGAATTGTGAAATAGCGCTTATCGTGAAATTGGCGCTGGATTCTCTTCTTTAAGGAGCAAATATTTTGTACACTATTTTGCCGGATAAATTAAAAATAGTAAAAAAAAATGCAACATGAAGACTTCTGATAACAATCTAAGATCTTTAAGAAAAATATCATGTGCATGGTACACAATTTCCTTGTAATAATTAAATAAGTTCTTCATTATTTAATTTCTTTAAATATAATACAAAGCGATAACATTTGGTGGCAACAATCTGAATTGTGAAATAGCGCTTATCATGAAATTGGCGCTGGATTCTCTTCTTTAAGGAGCAAATATTTTGTACACTATTTTGCCGGATAAATTCAATAATGTAAACTCTGTAATAAAAATAGTAAAAAAAATGCAACATGAAGACTTCAGATAACAATCTAAGATCTTTAAGAAAAATATCATGTGCATGGTACACAATTTCGTTGTAATAATTAAATAAGTTCTTCGTTATTTAATTTATTTAAATATAATACAAAGCGATAACATTTGGTGGCAACAATCTGAATTGTGAAATAGCGCTTATCCTGAAATTGGCGCTGGATTCTCTTCTTTAAGGAGCAAATATTTTGTACACTATTTTGCCGGATAAATTAAAAATAGTAAAAAAAAAATGCAACATGAAGACTTCAGATAACAATCTAAGATCTTTAAGAAAAATATCATGTGCATGGTACACAATTTCCTTGTAATAATTAAATAAGTTCTTCATTATTTAATTTCTTTAAATATAATACAAAGCGATAACATTTGGTGGCAACAATCTGAATTGTGAAATAGCGCTTATCGTGAAATTGGCGCTGGATTCTCTTCTTTAAGGAGCAAATATTTTGTACACTATTTTGCCGGATAAATTAAAAATAGTAAAAAAAATGCAACATGAAGACTTCAGATAACAATCTAAGATCTTTAAGAAAAATATCATGTGCATGGTACACAATTTCCTTGTAATAATTAAATAAGTTCTTCATTATTTAATTTCTTTAAATATAATACAAAGCGATAACATTTGGTGGCAACAATCTGAATTGTAAAATAGCGCTTATCATGAAATTGGCGCTGGATTCTCTTCTTTAAGGAGAAATATTTTGTACACTATTTTGCCGGATAAATTCAATAATGTAATCTCTGTAATAAAAATAGTAAAAAAAAATGCAACATGAAGGCATCGGATAACAATCTAAGATCTTTAAGAAAAATATCATGTGCATGGTACACAATTTCCTTGTAATAATTAAATAAGTTCTTCATTATTTAATTTCTTTAAATATAACACAAAGCGATAACATTTGGTGGGAACAATCTGAATTGTGAAATAGCGCTTATCGTGAAATTGGCGCTGGATTCTCTTCTTTAAGGAGCAAATATTTTGTACACTACTTTGCCTGATAAATTCAATAATGTAATCTCTGTAATAAAAATAGTAAAAAAAAAATGCAACATGAAGACTTCAGATAACAATCTAAGATCTTTAAGAAAAATATCATGTGCATGGTACACAATTTCGTTGTAATAATTAAATAAGTTCTTCGTTATTTAATTTCTTTAAATATAATACAAAGCGATAACATTTGGTGGCAACAATCTGAATTGTGAAATAGCGCTTATCCTGAAATTGGCGCTGGATTCTCTTCTTTAAGGAGCAAATATTTTCTACACTATTTTGCCGGATAAATTAAAAATAGTAAAAAAAAAATGCAACATGAAGACTTCAGATAACAATCTAAGATCTTTAAGAAAAATATCATGTGCATGGTACACAATTTCCTTGTAATAATTAAATAAGTTCCTTATTATTTAATTTCTTTAAATATAATACAAAGCGATAACATTTGGTGGCAACAATCTGAATTGTGAAATAGCGCTTATCGTGAAATTGGCGCTGGATTCTCTTCTTTAAGGAGCAAATATTTTGTACACTATTTTGCCGGATAAATTCAATAATGTAATCTCTGTAATAAAAATAGTAAAAAAAATGCAACATGAAGACTTCAGATAACAATCTAAGATCTTTAAGAAAAATATCATGTGCATGGTACACAATTTCGTTGTAATAATTAAATAAGTTCTTCATTATTTAATTTCTTTAAATATAATACAAAGCGATAACATTTGGTGGCAACAATCTGAATTGTGAAATAGCGCTTATCGTGAAATTGGCGCTGGATTCTCTTCTTTAAGGAGCAAATATTTTGTACACTATTTTGCCGGATAATTTCAATAATGTAATCTCTGTAATAAAAATAGTAAAAAAAAAAATGCAACATAAAGACTTCAGATAACAATCTAAGATCTTTAAGAAAAATATCATGTGCATGGTACACAATTTCCTTGTAATAATTAAATAAGTTCTTCGTTATTTAATTTCTTTAAATATAATACAAAGCGATAACATTTGGTGGCAACAATCTGAATTGTGAAATAGCGCTTATCCTGAAATTGGCGCTGGATTCTCTTCTTTAAGGAGCAAATATTTTGTACACTATTTTGCCGGATAAATTAAAAATAGTAAAAAAAAATGCAACATGAAGACTTCAGATAACAATCTAAGATCTTTAAGAAAAGTATCATGTGCATGGTACACAATTTCCTTGTAATAATTAAATAAGTTCCTTATTATTTAATTTCTTTAAATATAATACAAAGCGATAACATTTGGTGGCAACAATCTGAATTGTGAAATAGCGCTTATCGTGAAATTGGCGCTGGATTCTCTTCTTTAAGGAGCAAATATTTTGTACACTATTTTGCCGGATAAATTAAAAATAGTAAAAAAAAAGTGCAACATGAAGACTTCTGATAACAATCTAAGATCTTTAAGAAAAATATCATGTGCATGGTACACAATTTCCTTGTAATAATTAAATAAGTTCTTCATTATTTAATTTCTTTAAATATAATACAAAGCGATAACATTTGGTGGCAACAATCTGAATTGTGAAATAGCGCTTATCATGAAATTGGCGCTGGATTCTCTTCTTTAAGGAGCAAATATTTTGTACACTATTTTGCCGGATAAATTCAATAATGTAAACTCTGTAATAAAAATAGTAAAAAAAAATGCAACATGAAGACTTCAGATAACAATCTAAGATCTTTAAGAAAAATATCATGTGCATGGTACACAATTTCCTTGTAATAATTAAATAAGTTGTTCATTATTTAATTTCTTTAAATATAATACAAAGCGATAACATTTGGTGGCAACAATCTGAATTGTGAAATAGCGCTTATCGTGAAATTGGCGCTGGATTCTCTTCTTTAAGGAGCAAATATTTTGTACACTATTTTGCCGGATAATTTAAATAATGTAATCTCTGTAATAAAAATAGTAAAAAAAAATGCAACATGAAGACTTCAGGTAACAATCTAAGATCTTTAAGAAAAATATCATGTGCATGGTACACAATTTCGTTGTAATAATTAAATAAGTTCTTCATTATTTAATTTCTTTAAATATAATACAAAGCGATAACATTTGGTGGCAACAATCTGAATTGTGAAATAGCGCTTATCGTGAAATTGGCGCTGGATTCTCTTCTTTAAGGAGCAAATATTTTGTACACTATTTTGCCGGATAATTTTAATAATGTAATCTCTGTAATAAAAATAGTAAAAAAAAAATGCAACATGAAGACTTCAGATAACAATCTAAGATCTTTAAGAAAAATATCATGTGCATGGTACACAATTTCCTTGTAATAATTAAATAAGTTCTTCATTATTTAATTTCTTTAAATATAATACAAAGCGATAACATTTGGTGACAACAATCTGAATTGTGAAATAGCGCTTATCGTGAAATTGGCGCTGGATTCTCTTCTTTAAGGAGCAAATATTTTGTACACTATTTTGCCGGATAAATTCAATAATGTAATCTCTGTAATAAAAATAGTAAAAAAAATGCAACATGAAGACTTCAGATAACAATCTAAGATCTTTAAGAAAAATATCATGTGCATGGTACACAATTTCGTTGTAATAATTAAATAAGTTCTTCATTATTTAATTTCTTTAAATATAATACAAAGCGATAATATTTGGTGGCAACTATCTGAATTGTGAAATAGCGCTTATCGTGAAATTGGCGCTGGATTCTCTTCTTTAAGGAGCAAATATTTTGTACACTATTTTGCCGGATAAATTAACAATAGTAAAAAAAAAATGCAACATGAAGACTTCAGATAACAATCTAAGATCTTTAAGAAAAATATCATGTGCATGGTACACAATTTCCTTGTAATAATTAAATAAGTTCTTCATTATTTAATTTCTTTAAATATAATACAAAGCGATAACATTTGGTGGCAACAATCTGAATTGTGAAATAGCGCTTATCGTGAAATTGGCGCTGGATTCTCTTCTTTAAGGAGCAAATATTTTGTACACTATTTTGCCGGATAATTTAAATAATGTAATCTCTGTAATAAAAATAGTAAAAAAAAAATGCAACATGAAGACTTCAGATAACAATCTAAGATCTTTAAGAAAAATATCATGTGCATGGTACACAATTTCGTTGTAATAATTAAATAAGTTCTTCATTATTTAATTTCTTTAAATATAATACAAAGCGATAACATTTGGTGGCAACAATCTGAATTGTGAAATAGCGCTTATCGTGAAATTGGCGCTGGATTCTCTTCTTTAAGGAGCAAATATTTTGTACACTATTTTGCCGGATAATTTTAATAATGTAATCTCTGTAATAAAAATAGTAAAAAAAAATGCAACATGAAGACTTCAGATAACAATCTAAGATCTTTAAGAAAAATATCATGTGCATGGTACACAATTTCCTTGTAATAATTAAATAAGTTCTTCATTATTTAATTTCTTTAAATATAATAGAAAGCGATAACATTTGGTGACAACAATCTGAATTGTGAAATAGCGCTTATCGTGAAATTGGCGCTGGATTCTCTTCTTTAAGGAGCAAATATTTTGTACACTATTTTGCCGGATAAATTCAATAATGTAATCTCTGTAATAAAAATAGTAAAAAAAAATGCAACATGAAGACTTCAGATAACAATCTAAGATCTTTAAGAAAAATATCATGTGCATGGTACACAATTTCTTTGTAATAATTAAATAAGTTCTTCATTATTTAATTTCTTTAAATATAATACAAAGCGATAACATTTGGTGGCAACAATCTGAATTGTAAAATAACGCTTATCGTGAAATTGGCGCTGGATTCTCTTCTTTAAGGAGCAAATATTTTGTACACTATTTTGCCGGATAATTTCAATAATGTAATCTCTGTAATAAAAATAGTAAAAAAAAATGCAACATGAAGACTTCAGATAACAATCTAAGATTTTTAAGAAAAATATAATGTGCATGGTACACAATTTCCTTGTAATAATTAAATAAGTTCTTCATTATTTAATTTATTACAATATAATACAAAGCGACAACAGTTGGTGGCAACAATCTGAATTCTGAAATTGCGCTTATCGTGAAATTGGCGCTGGATTCTCTTCTTTAAGGAGCAAATATTTTGTACACTATTTTGCCGGATAAATTCAATAATGTAATCTCTGTAATAAAAATAGTAAAAAAAATGCAACATGAAGACTTCAGATAACAATCTAAGATCTTTAAGAAAAATATCATGTGCATGGTACACAATTTCCTTGTAATAATTAAATAAGTTGTTCATTATTTAATTTCTTTAAATATAATATAAAGCGATAACATTTGGTGGCAACAATCTGAATTGTGAAATAGCGCTTATCGTGAAATTGGCGCTGGATTCTCTTCTTTAAATAGCAAATATCTTGTACACTATTTTGCCGGATAAATTAAAAATAGTAAAAAAAAAATGCAACATGAAGACTTCAGATAACAATCTAAGATCTTTAAGAAAAATATCATGTGCATGGTACACAATTTCCTTGTAATAATTAAATAAGTTCTTCATTATTTAATTTCTTTAAATATAATACAAAGCGATAACATTTGGTGGCAACAATCTGAATTGTAAAATAGCGCTTATCATGAAATTGGCGCTGGGTTCTCTTCTTTAAGGAGAAATATTTTGTAAACTATTTTGCCGGATAAATTCAATAATGTAATCTCTGTAATAAAAATAGTAAAAAAAAAATGCAACATGAAGGCATCGGATAACAATCTAAGATCTTTAAGAAAAATATCATGTGCATGGTACACAATTTCCTTGTAATAATTAAATAAGTTCTTCATTATTTAATTTCTTTAAATATAACACAAAGCGATAACATTTGGTGGGAACAATCTGAATTGTGAAATAGCGCTTATCGTGAAATTGGCGCTGGATTCTCTTCTTTAAGGAGCAAATATTTTGTACACTACTTTGCCTGATAAATTCAATAATGTAATCTCTGTAATAAAAATAGTAAAAAAAAAATGCAACATGAAGACTTCAGATAACAATCTAAGATCTTTAAGAAAAATATCATGTGCATGGTACACAATTTCGTTGTAATAATTAAATAAGTTCTTCGTTATTTAATTTCTTTAAATATAATACAAAGCGATAACATTTGGTGGCAACAATCTGAATTGTGAAATAGCGCTTATCCTGAAATTGGCGCTGGATTCTCTTCTTTAAGGAGCAAATATTTTGTACACTATTTTGCCGGATAAATTAAAAATAGTAAAAAAAAAATGCAACATGAAGACTTCAGATAACAATCTAAGATCTTTAAGAAAAATATCATGTGCATGGTACACAATTTCCTTGTAATAATTAAATAAGTTCTTCATTATTTAATTTCTTTAAATATAATACAAAGCGATAACATTTGGTGGCAACAATCTGAATTGTGAAATAGCGCTTATCGTGAAATTGGCGCTGGATTCTCTTCTTTAAGGAGCAAATATTTTGTACACTATTTTGCCGGATAAATTATAAATAGTAAAAAAAAATGCAACATGAAGACTTCTGATAACAATCTAAGATCTTTAAGAAAAATATCATGTGCATGGTACACAATTTCCTTGTAATAATTAAATAAGTTCTTCATTATTTAATTTCTTTAAATATAATACAAAGCGATAACATTTGGTGGCAACAATCTGAATTGTGAAATAGCGCTTATCATGAAATTGGCGCTAGATTCTCTTCTTTAAGGAGCAAATATTTTGTACACTATTTTGCCGGATAAATTCAATAATGTAAACTCTGTAATAAAAATAGTAAAAAAAATGCAACATGAAGACTTCAGATAACAATCTAAGATCTTTAAGAAAAATATCATGTGCATGGTACACAATTTCGTTGTAATAATTAAATAAGTTCTTCGTTATTTAATTTATTTAAATATAATACAAAGCGATAACATTTGGTGGCAACAATCTGAATTGTGAAATAGCGCTTATCCTGAAATTGGCGCTGGATTCTCTTCTTTAAGGAGCAAATATTTTGTACACTATTTTGCCGGATAAATTAAAAATAGTAAAAAAAAAATGCAACATGAAGACTTCAGATAACAATCTAAGATCTTTAAGAAAAATATCATGTGCATGGTACACAATTTCCTTGTAATAATTAAATAAGTTCTTCATTATTTAATTTCTTTAAATATAATACAAAGCGATAACATTTGGTGCCAACAATCTGAATTGTGAAATAGCGCTTATCGTGAAATTGGCGCTGGATTCTCTTCTTTAAGGAGCAAATATTTTGTACACTATTTTGCCGGATAAATTAAAAATAGTAAAAAAAAAATGCAACATGAAGACTTCAGATAACAATCTAAGATCTTTAAGAAAAATATAATGTGCATGGTACACAATTTCCTTGTAATAATTAAATAAGTTCTTCATTATTTAATTTCTTTAAATATAATACAAAGCGATAACATTTGGTGGCAACAATCTGAATTGTGAAATAGCGCTTATCGTGAAATTGGCGCTGGATTCTCTTCTTTAAGGAGCAAATATTTTGTACACTATTTTGCCGGATAAATTAAAAATAGTAAAAAAAATGCAACATGAAGACTTCTGATAACAATCTAAGATCTTTAAGAAAAATATCATGTGCATGGTACACAATTTCCTTGTAATAATTAAATAAGTTCTTCATTATTTAATTTATTACAATATAATACAAAGCGACAACAGTTGGTGGCAACAATCTGAATTGTGAAATTGCGCTTATCGTGAAATTGGCGCTGGATTCTCTTCTTTAAGGAGCAAATATTTTGTACACTATTTTGCCGGATAAATTCAATAATGTAATCTCTGTAATAAAAATAGTAAAAAAAATGCAACATGAAGACTTCAGATAACAATCTAAGATCTTTAAGAAAAATATCATGTGCATGGTACACAATTTCCTTGTAATAATTAAATAAGTTCTTCATTATTTAATTTCTTTAAATATAATACAAAGCGATGACATTTGGTGGCAACAATCTGAATTGTAAAATAGCGCTTATCATGAAATTGGCGCTGGATTCTCTTCTTTAAGGAGAAATATTTTGTACACTATTTTGCCGGATAAATTCAATAATGTAATCTCTGTAATAAAAATAGTAAAAAAAAATGCAACATGAAGGCATCGGATAACAATCTAAGATCTTTAAGAAAAATATCATGTGCATGGTACACAATTTCCTTGTAATAATTAAATAAGTTCTTCATTATTTAATTTCTTTAAATATAACACAAAGCGATAACATTTGGTGGGAACAATCTGAATTGTGAAATAGCGCTTATCGTGAAATTGGCGCTGGATTCTCTTCTTTAAGGAGCAAATATTTTGTACACTACTTTGCCTGATAAATTCAATAATGTAATCTCTGTAATAAAAATAGTAAAAAAAAAATGCAACATGAAGACTTCAGATAACAATCTAAGATCTTTAAGAAAAATATCATGTGCATGGTACACAATTTCGTTGTAATAATTAAATAAGTTCTTCGTTATTTAATTTCTTTAAATATAATACAAAGCGATAACATTTGGTGGCAACAATCTGAATTGTGAAATAGCGCTTATCCTGAAATTGGCGCTGGATTCTCTTCTTTAAGGAGCAAATATTTTGTACACTATTTTGCCGGATAAATTAAAAATAGTAAAAAAAAAATGCAACATGAAGACTTCAGATAACAATCTAAGATCTTTAAGAAAAATATCATGTGCATGGTACACAATTTCCTTGTAATAATTAAATAAGTTCCTTATTATTTAATTTCTTTAAATATAATACAAAGCGATAACATTTGGTGGCAACAATCTGAATTGTGAAATAGCGCTTATCGTGAAATTGGCGCTGGATTCTCTTCTTTAAGGAGCAAATATTTTGTACACTATTTTGCCGGATAAATTCAATAATGTAATCTCTGTAATAAAAATAGTAAAAAAAATGCAACATGAAGACTTCAGATAACAATCTAAGATCTTTAAGAAAAATATCATGTGCATGGTACACAATTTCGTTGTAATAATTAAATAAGTTCTTCATTATTTAATTTCTTTAAATATAATACAAAGCGATAACATTTGGTGGCAACAATCTGAATTGTGAAATAGCGCTTATCGTGAAATTGGCGCTGGATTCTCTTCTTTAAGGAGCAAATATTTTGTACACTATTTTGCCGGATAATTTCAATAATGTAATCTCTGTAATAAAAATAGTAAAAAAAAAATGCAACATGAAGACTTCAGATAACAATCTATGATCTTTAAGAAAAATATCATGTGCATGGTACACAATTTCCTTGTAATAATTAAATAAGTTCTTCGTTATTTAATTTCTTTAAATATAATACAAAGCGATAACATTTGGTGGCAACAATCTGAATTGTGAAATAGCGCTTATCCTGAAATTGGCGCTGGATTCTCTTCTTTAAGGAGCAAATATTTTGTACACTATTTTGCCGGATAAATTCAATAATGTAATCTCTGTAATAAAAATAGTAAAAA
Source organism: Stegodyphus dumicola (assembly GCF_044657685.1). Classification (NCBI taxonomy): domain Eukaryota; kingdom Metazoa; phylum Arthropoda; class Arachnida; order Araneae; family Eresidae; genus Stegodyphus; species Stegodyphus dumicola. The sequence goes on from NC_140769.1 coordinate 138,976,659, forward strand.
AAATGCAACATGAAGACTTCAGATAACAATCTAAGATCTTTAAGAAAAATATCATGTGCATGGTACACAATTTCCTTGTAATAATTAAATAAGTTCTTCATTATTTAATTTCTTTAAATATAATACAAAGCGATGACATTTGGTGGCAACAATCTGAATTGTAAAATAGCGCTTATCATGAAATTGGCGCTGGATTCTCTTCTTTAAGGAGAAATATTTTGTACACTATTTTGCCGGATAAATTCAATAATGTAATCTCTGTAATAAAAATAGTAAAAAAAAATGCAACATGAAGGCATCGGATAACAATCTAAGATCTTTAAGAAAAATATCATGTGCATGGTACACAATTTCCTTGTAATAATTAAATAAGTTCTTCATTATTTAATTTCTTTAAATATAACACAAAGCGATAACATTTGGTGGGAACAATCTGAATTGTGAAATAGCGCTTATCGTGAAATTGGCGCTGGATTCTCTTCTTTAAGGAGCAAATATTTTGTACACTACTTTGCCTGATAAATTCAATAATGTAATCTCTGTAATAAAAATAGTAAAAAAAAAATGCAACATGAAGACTTCAGATAACAATCTAAGATCTTTAAGAAAAATATCATGTGCATGGTACACAATTTCGTTGTAATAATTAAATAAGTTCTTCGTTATTTAATTTCTTTAAATATAATACAAAGCGATAACATTTGGTGGCAACAATCTGAATTGTGAAATAGCGCTTATCCTGAAATTGGCGCTGGATTCTCTTCTTTAAGGAGCAAATATTTTGTACACTATTTTGCCGGATAAATTAAAAATAGTAAAAAAAAAATGCAACATGAAGACTTCAGATAACAATCTAAGATCTTTAAGAAAAATATCATGTGCATGGTACACAATTTCCTTGTAATAATTAAATAAGTTCCTTATTATTTAATTTCTTTAAATATAATACAAAGCGATAACATTTGGTGGCAACAATCTGAATTGTGAAATAGCGCTTATCGTGAAATTGGCGCTGGATTCTCTTCTTTAAGGAGCAAATATTTTGTACACTATTTTGCCGGATAAATTCAATAATGTAATCTCTGTAATAAAAATAGTAAAAAAAATGCAACATGAAGACTTCAGATAACAATCTAAGATCTTTAAGAAAAATATCATGTGCATGGTACACAATTTCGTTGTAATAATTAAATAAGTTCTTCATTATTTAATTTCTTTAAATATAATACAAAGCGATAACATTTGGTGGCAACAATCTGAATTGTGAAATAGCGCTTATCGTGAAATTGGCGCTGGATTCTCTTCTTTAAGGAGCAAATATTTTGTACACTATTTTGCCGGATAATTTCAATAATGTAATCTCTGTAATAAAAATAGTAAAAAAAAAATGCAACATGAAGACTTCAGATAACAATCTATGATCTTTAAGAAAAATATCATGTGCATGGTACACAATTTCCTTGTAATAATTAAATAAGTTCTTCGTTATTTAATTTCTTTAAATATAATACAAAGCGATAACATTTGGTGGCAACAATCTGAATTGTGAAATAGCGCTTATCCTGAAATTGGCGCTGGATTCTCTTCTTTAAGGAGCAAATATTTTGTACACTATTTTGCCGGATAAATTAAAAATAGTAAAAAAAAAATGCAACATGAAGACTTCAGATAACAATCTAAGATCTTTAAGAAAAATATCATGTGCATGGTACACAATTTCCTTGTAATAATTAAATAAGTTCCTTATTATTTAATTTCTTTAAATATAATACAAAGCGATAACATTTGGTGGCAACAATCTGAATTGTGAAATAGCGCTTATCGTGAAATTGGCGCTGGATTCTCTTCTTTAAGGAGCAAATATTTTGTACACTATTTTGCCGGATAAATTAAAAATAGTAAAAAAAAAATGCAACATGAAGACTTCTGATAACAATCTAAGATCTTTAAGAAAAATATCATGTGCATGGTACACAATTTCCTTGTAATAATTAAATAAGTTCTTCATTATTTAATTTCTTTAAATATAATACAAAGCGATAACATTTGGTGGCAACAATCTGAATTGTGAAATAGCGCTTATCATGAAATTGGCGCTGGATTCTCTTCTTTAAGGAGCAAATATTTTGTACACTATTTTGCCGGATAAATTCAATAATGTAAACTCTGTAATAAAAATAGTAAAAAAAAATGCAACATGAAGACTTCAGATAACAATCTAAGATCTTTAAGAGAAATATCATGTGCATGGTACACAATTTCCTTGTAATAATTAAATAAGTTGTTCATTATTTAATTTCTTTAAATATAATACAAAGCGATAACATTTGGTGGCAACAATCTGAATTGTGAAATAGCGCTTATCGTGAAATTGGCGCTGGATTCTCTTCTTTAAGGAGCAAATATTTTGTACACTATTTTGCCGGATAAATTAAAAATAGTAAAAAAAAATGCAACATGAAGACTTCTGATAACAATCTAAGATCTTTAAGAAAAATATCATGTGCATGGTACACAATTTCCTTGTAATAATTAAATAAGTTCTTCATTATTTAATTTATTACAATATAATACAAAGCGACAACAGTTGGTGGCAACAATCTGAATTGTGAAATTGCGCTTATCGTGAAATTGGCGCTGGATTCTCTTCTTTAAGGAGCAAATATTTTGTACACTATTTTGCCGGATAAATTCAATAATGTAATCTCTGTAATAAAAATAGTAAAAAAAATGCAACATGAAGACTTCAGATAACAATCTAAGATCTTTAAGAAAAATATCATGTGCATGGTACACAATTTCCTTGTAATAATTAAATAAGTTCTTCATTATTTAATTTCTTTAAATATAATACAAAGCGATAACATTTGGTGGCAACAATCTGAATTGTAAAATAGCGCTTATCATGAAATTGGCGCTGGATTCTCTTCTTTAAGGAGAAATATTTTGTACACTATTTTGCCGGATAAATTCAATAATGTAATCTCTGTAATAAAAATAGTAAAAAAAAATGCAACATGAAGGCATCGGATAACAATCTAAGATCTTTAAGAAAAATATCATGTGCATGGTACACAATTTCCTTGTAATAATTAAATAAGTTCTTCATTATTTAATTTCTTTAAATATAACACAAAGCGATAACATTTGGTGGGAACAATCTGAATTGTGAAATAGCGCTTATCGTGAAATTGGCGCTGGATTCTCTTCTTTAAGGAGCAAATATTTTGTACACTACTTTGCCTGATAAATTCAATAATGTAATCTCTGTAATAAAAATAGTAAAAAAAAAATGCAACATGAAGACTTCAGATAACAATCTAAGATCTTTAAGAAAAATATCATGTGCATGGTACACAATTTCGTTGTAATAATTAAATAAGTTCTTCGTTATTTAATTTCTTTAAATATAATACAAAGCGATAACATTTGGTGGCAACAATCTGAATTGTGAAATAGCGCTTATCCTGAAATTGGCGCTGGATTCTCTTCTTTAAGGAGCAAATATTTTGTACACTATTTTGCCGGATAAATTAAAAATAGTAAAAAAAAAATGCAACATGAAGACTTCAGATAACAATCTAAGATCTTTAAGAAAAATATCATGTGCATGGTACACAATTTCCTTGTAATAATTAAATAAGTTCCTTATTATTTAATTTCTTTAAATATAATACAAAGCGATAACATTTGGTGGCAACAATCTGAATTGTGAAATAGCGCTTATCGTGAAATTGGCGCTGGATTCTCTTCTTTAAGGAGCAAATATTTTGTACACTATTTTGCCGGATAAATTCAATAATGTAATCTCTGTAATAAAAATAGTAAAAAAAATGCAACATGAAGACTTCAGATAACAATCTAAGATCTTTAAGAAAAATATCATGTGCATGGTACACAATTTCGTTGTAATAATTAAATAAGTTCTTCATTATTTAATTTCTTTAAATATAATACAAAGCGATAACATTTGGTGGCAACAATCTGAATTGTGAAATAGCGCTTATCGTGAAATTGGCGCTGGATTCTCTTCTTTAAGGAGCAAATATTTTGTACACTATTTTGCCGGATAATTTCAATAATGTAATCTCTGTAATAAAAATAGTAAAAAAAAAATGCAACATGAAGACTTCAGATAACAATCTAAGATCTTTAAGAAAAATATCATGTGCATGGTACACAATTTCCTTGTAATAATTAAATAAGTTCTTCGTTTTTTAATTTCTTTAAATATAATACAAAGCGATAACATTTGGTGGCAACAATCTGAATTGTGAAATAGCGCTTATCCTGAAATTGGCGCTGGATTCTCTTCTTTAAGGAGCAAATATTTTGTACACTATTTTGCCGGATAAATTAAAAATAGTAAAAAAAAAATGCAACATGAAGACTTCAGATAACAATCTAAGATCTTTAAGAAAAATATCATGTGCATGGTACACAATTTCCTTGTAATAATTAAATAAGTTCCTTATTATTTAATTTCTTTAAATATAATACAAAGCGATAACATTTGGTGGCAACAATCTGAATTGTGAAATAGCGCTTATCGTGAAATTGGCGCTGGATTCTCTTCTTTAAGGAGCAAATATTTTGTACACTATTTTGCCGGATAAATTAAAAATAGTAAAAAAAAAATGCAACATGAAGACTTCTGATAACAATCTAAGATCTTTAAGAAAAATATCATGTGCATGGTACACAATTTCCTTGTAATAATTAAATAAGTTCTTCATTATTTAATTTCTTTAAATATAATACAAAGCGATAACATTTGGTGGCAACAATCTGAATTGTGAAATAGCGCTTATCATGAAATTGGCGCTGGATTCTCTTCTTTAAGGAGCAAATATTTTGTACACTATTTTGCCGGATAAATTCAATAATGTAAACTCTGTAATAAAAATAGTAAAAAAAAATGCAACATGAAGACTTCAGATAACAATCTAAGATCTTTAAGAAAAATATCATGTGCATGGTACACAATTTCCTTGTAATAATTAAATAAGTTGTTCATTATTTAATTTCTTTAAATATAATACAAAGCGATAACATTTGGTGGCAACAATCTGAATTGTGAAATAGCGCTTATCGTGAAATTGGCGCTGGATTCTCTTCTTTAAGGAGCAAATATTTTGTACACTATTTTGCCGGATAATTTAAATAATGTAATCTCTGTAATAAAAATAGTAAAAAAAAATGCAACATGAAGACTTCAGATAACAATCTAAGATCTTTAAGAAAAATATCATGTGCATGGTACACAATTTCGTTGTAATAATTAAATAAGTTCTTCATTATTTAATTTCTTTAAATATAATACAAAGCGATAACATTTGGTGGCAACAATCTGAATTGTGAAATAGCGCTTATCGTGAAATTGGCGCTGGATTCTCTTCTTTAAGGAGCAAATATTTTGTACACTATTTTGCCGGATAATTTCAATAATGTAATCTCTGTAATAAAAATAGTAAAAAAAATGCAACATGAAGACTTCAGATAACAATCTAAGATCTTTAAGAAAAATATCATGTGCATGGTACACAATTTCCTTGTAATAATTAAATAAGTTCTTCATTATTTAATTTCTTTAAATATAATACAAAGCGATAACATTTGGTGGCAACAATCTGAATTGTAAAATAGCGCTTATCATGAAATTGGCGCTGGATTCTCTTCTTTAAGGAGAAATATTTTGTACACTATTTTGCCGGATAAATTCAATAATGTAATCTCTGTAATAAAAATAGTAAAAAAAAATGCAACATGAAGGCATCGGATAACAATCTAAGATCTTTAAGAAAAATATCATGTGCATGGTACACAATTTCCTTGTAATAATTAAATAAGTTCTTCATTATTTAATTTCTTTAAATATAACACAAAGCGATAACATTTGGTGGGAACAATCTGAATTGTGAAATAGCGCTTATCGTGAAATTGGCGCTGGATTCTCTTCTTTAAGGAGCAAATATTTTGTACACTACTTTGCCTGATAAATTCAATAATTTAATCTCTGTAATAAAAATAGTAAAAAAAAAATGCAACATGTAGACTTCAGATAACAATCTAAGATCTTTAAGAAAAATATCATGTGCATGGTACACAATTTCGTTGTAATAATTAAATAAGTTCTTCGTTATTTAATTTCTTTAAATATAATACAAAGCGATAACATTTGGTGGCAACAATCTGAATTGTGAAATAGCGCTTATCCTGAAATTGGCGCTGGATTCTCTTCTTTAAGGAGCAAATATTTTGTACACTATTTTGCCGGATAAATTAAAAATAGTAAAAAAAAAATGCAACATGAAGACTTCAGATAACAATCTAAGATCTTTAAGAAAAATATCATGTGCATGGTACACAATTTCCTTGTAATAATTAAATAAGTTCCTTATTATTTAATTTCTTTAAATATAATACAAAGCGATAACATTTGGTGGCAACAATCTGAATTGTGAAATAGCGCTTATCGTGAAATTGGCGCTGGATTCTCTTCTTTAAGGAGCAAATATTTTGTACACTATTTTGCCGGATAAATTCAATAATGTAATCTCTGTAATAAAAATAGTAAAAAAAATGCAACATGAAGACTTCAGATAACAATCTAAGATCTTTAAGAAAAATATCATGTGCATGGTACACAATTTCGTTGTAATAATTAAATAAGTTCTTCATTATTTAATTTCTTTAAATATAATACAAAGCGATAACATTTGGTGGCAACAATCTGAATTGTGAAATAGCGCTTATCGTGAAATTGGCGCTGGATTCTCTTCTTTAAGGAGCAAATATTTTGTACACTATTTTGCCGGATAATTTCAATAATGTAATCTCTGTAATAAAAATAGTAAAAAAAAAATGCAACATGAAGACTTCAGATAACAATCTAAGATCTTTAAGAAAAATATCATGTGCATGGTACACAATTTCCTTGTAATAATTAAATAAGTTCTTCGTTATTTAATTTCTTTAAATATAATACAAAGCGATAACATTTGGTGGCAACAATCTGAATTGTGAAATAGCGCTTATCCTGAAATTGGCGCTGGATTCTCTTCTTTAAGGAGCAAATATTTTGTACACTATTTTGCCGGATAAATTAAAAATAGTAAAAAAAAAATGCAACATGAAGACTTCAGATAACAATCTAAGATCTTTAAGAAAAATATCATGTGCATGGTACACAATTTCCTTGTAATAATTAAATAAGTTCCTTATTATTTAATTTCTTTAAATATAATACAAAGCGATAACATTTGGTGGCAACAATCTGAATTGTGAAATAGCGCTTATCGTGAAATTGGCGCTGGATTCTCTTCTTTAAGGAGCAAATATTTTGTACACTATTTTGCCGGATAAATTAAAAATAGTAAAAAAAAATGCAACATGAAGACTTCTGATAACAATCTAAGATCTTTAAGAAAAATATCATGTGCATGGTACACAATTTCCTTGTAATAATTAAATAAGTTCTTCATTATTTAATTTCTTTAAATATAATACAAAGCGATAACATTTGGTGGCAACAATCTGAATTGTGAAATAGCGCTTATCATGAAATTGGCGCTGGATTCTCTTCTTTAAGGAGCAAATATTTTGTACACTATTTTGCCGGATAAATTCAATAATGTAAACTCTGTAATAAAAATAGTAAAAAAAAATGCAACATGAAGACTTCAGATAACAATCTAAGATCTTTAAGAAAAATATCATGTGCATGGTACACAATTTCCTTGTAATAATTAAATAAGTTGTTCATTATTTAATTTCTTTAAATATAATACAAAGCGATAACATTTGGTGGCAACAATCTGAATTGTGAAATAGCGCTTATCGTGAAATTGGCGCTGGATTCTCTTCTTTAAGGAGCAAATATTTTGTACACTATTTTGCCGGATAATTTAAATAATGTAATCTCTGTAATAAAAATAGTAAAAAAAAATGCAACATGAAGACTTCAGATAACAATCTAAGATCTTTAAGAAAAATATCATGTGCATGGTACACAATTTCGTTGTAATAATTAAATAAGTTCTTCATTATTTAATTTCTTTAAATATAATACAAAGCGATAACATTTGGTGGCAACAATCTGAATTGTGAAATAGCGCTTATCGTGAAATTGGCGCTGGATTCTCTTCTTTAAGGAGCAAATATTTTGTACACTATTTTGCCGGATAATTTCAATAATGTAATCTCTGTAATAAAAATAGTAAAAAAAAAATGCAACATGAAGACTTCAGATAACAATCTAAGATCTTTAAGAAAAATATCATGTGCATGGTACACAATTTCCTTGTAATAATTAAATAAGTTCTTCGTTATTTAATTTCTTTAAATATAATACAAAGCGATAACATTTGGTGGCAACAATCTGAATTGTGAAATAGCGCTTATCCTGAAATTGGCGCTGGATTCTCTTCTTTAAGGAGCAAATATTTTGTACACTATTTTGCCGGATAAATTAAAAATAGTAAAAAAAAAATGCAACATGAAGACTTCAGATAACAATCTAAGATCTTTAAGAAAAATATCATGTGCATGGTACACAATTTCCTTGTAATAATTAAATAAGTTCCTTATTATTTAATTTCTTTAAATATAATACAAAGCGATAACATTTGGTGGCAACAATCTGAATTGTGAAATAGCGCTTATCGTGAAATTGGCGCTGGATTCTCTTCTTTAAGGAGCAAATATTTTGTACACTATTTTGCCGGATAAATTAAAAATAGTCAAAAAAAAATGCAACATGAAGACTTCTGATAACAATCTAAGATCTTTAAGAAAAATATCATGTGCATGGTACACAATTTCCTTGTAATAATTAAATAAGTTCTTCATTATTTAATTTCTTTAAATATAATACAAAGCGATAACATTTGGTGGCAACAATCTGAATTGTGAAATAGCGCTTATCATGAAATTGGCGCTGGATTCTCTTCTTTAAGGAGCAAATATTTTGTACACTATTTTGCCGGATAAATTCAATAATGTAAACTCTGTAATAAAAATAGTAAAAAAAAATGCAACATGAAGACTTCAGATAACAATCTAAGATCTTTAAGAGAAATATCATGTGCATGGTACACAATTTCCTTGTAATAATTAAATAAGTTGTTCATTATTTAATTTCTTTAAATATAATACAAAGCGATAACATTTGGTGGCAACAATCTGAATTGTGAAATAGCGCTTATCGTGAAATTGGCGCTGGATTCTCTTCTTTAAGGAGCAAATATTTTGTACACTATTTTGCCGGATAAATTAAAAATAGTAAAAAAAAATGCAACATGAAGACTTCTGATAACAATCTAAGATCTTTAAGAAAAATATCATGTGCATGGTACACAATTTCCTTGTAATAATTAAATAAGTTCTTCATTATTTAATTTATTACAATATAATACAAAGCGACAACAGTTGGTGGCAACAATCTGAATTGTGAAATTGCGCTTATCGTGAAATTGGCGCTGGATTCTCTTCTTTAAGGAGCAAATATTTTGTACACTATTTTGCCGGATAAATTCAATAATGTAATCTCTGTAATAAAAATAGTAAAAAAAATGCAACATGAAGACTTCAGATAACAATCTAAGATCTTTAAGAAAAATATCATGTGCATGGTACACAATTTCCTTGTAATAATTAAATAAGTTCTTCATTATTTAATTTCTTTAAATATAATACAAAGCGATAACATTTGGTGGCAACAATCTGAATTGTAAAATAGCGCTTATCATGAAATTGGCGCTGGATTCTCTTCTTTAAGGAGAAATATTTTGTACACTATTTTGCCGGATAAATTCAATAATGTAATCTCTGTAATAAAAATAGTAAAAAAAAATGCAACATGAAGGCATCGGATAACAATCTAAGATCTTTAAGAAAAATATCATGTGCATGGTACACAATTTCCTTGTAATAATTAAATAAGTTCTTCATTATTTAATTTCTTTAAATATAACACAAAGCGATAACATTTGGTGGGAACAATCTGAATTGTGAAATAGCGCTTATCGTGAAATTGGCGCTGGATTCTCTTCTTTAAGGAGCAAATATTTTGTACACTACTTTGCCTGATAAATTCAATAAAGTAATCTCTGTAATAAAAATAGTAAAAAAAAAATGCAACATGAAGACTTCAGATAACAATCTAAGATCTTTAAGAAAAATATCATGTGCATGGTACACAATTTCGTTGTAATAATTAAATAAGTTCTTCGTTATTTAATTTCTTTAAATATAATACAAAGCGATAACATTTGGTGGCAACAATCTGAATTGTGAAATAGCGCTTATCCTGAAATTGGCGCTGGATTCTCTTCTTTAAGGAGCAAATATTTTGTACACTATTTTGCCGGATAAATTAAAAATAGTAAAAAAAAAATGCAACATGAAGACTTCAGATAACAATCTAAGATCTTTAAGAAAAATATCATGTGCATGGTACACAATTTCCTTGTAATAATTAAATAAGTTCCTTATTATTTAATTTCTTTAAATATAATACAAAGCGATAACATTTGGTGGCAACAATCTGAATTGTGAAATAGCGCTTATCGTGAAATTGGCGCTGGATTCTCTTCTTTAAGGAGCAAATATTTTGTACACTATTTTGCCGGATAAATTCAATAATGTAATCTCTGTAATAAAAATAGTAAAAAAAATGCAACATGAAGACTTCAGATAACAATCTAAGATCTTTAAGAAAAATATCATGTGCATGGTACACAATTTCGTTGTAATAATTAAATAAGTTCTTCATTATTTAATTTCTTTAAATATAATACAAAGCGATAACATTTGGTGGCAACAATCTGAATTGTGAAATAGCGCTTATCGTGAAATTGGCGCTGGATTCTCTTCTTTAAGGAGCAAATATTTTGTACACTATTTTGCCGGATAATTTCAATAATGTAATCTCTGTAATAAAAATAGTAAAAAAAAAATGCAACATGAAGACTTCAGATAACAATCTAAGATCTTTAAGAAAAATATCATGTGCATGGTACACAATTTCCTTGTAATAATTAAATAAGTTCTTCGTTATTTAATTTCTTTAAATATAATACAAAGCGATAACATTTGGTGGCAACAATCTGAATTGTGAAATAGCGCTTATCCTGAAATTGGCGCTGGATTCTCTTCTTTAAGGAGCAAATATTTTGTACACTATTTTGCCGGATAAATTAAAAATAGTAAAAAAAAAATGCAACATGAAGACTTCAGATAACAATCTAAGATCTTTAAGAAAAATATCATGTGCATGGTACACAATTTCCTTGTAATAATTAAATAAGTTCCTTATTATTTAATTTCTTTAAATATAATACAAAGCGATAACATTTGGTGGCAACAATCTGAATTGTGAAATAGCGCTTATCGTGAAATTGGCGCTGGATTCTCTTCTTTAAGGAGCAAATATTTTGTACACTATTTTGCCGGATAAATTAAAAATAGTAAAAAAAAAATGCAACATGAAGACTTCTGATAACAATCTAAGATCTTTAAGAAAAATATCATGTGCATGGTACACAATTTCCTTGTAATAATTAAATAAGTTCTTCATTATTTAATTTCTTTAAATATAATACAAAGCGATAACATTTGGTGGCAACAATCTGAATTGTGAAATAGCGCTTATCATGAAATTGGCGCTGGATTCTCTTCTTTAAGGAGCAAATATTTTGTACACTATTTTGCCGGATAAATTCAATAATGTAAACTCTGTAATAAAAATAGTAAAAAAAAATGCAACATGAAGACTTCAGATAACAATCTAAGATCTTTAAGAAAAATATCATGTGCATGGTACACAATTTCCTTGTAATAATTAAATAAGTTGTTCATTATTTAATTTCTTTAAATATAATACAAAGCGATAACATTTGGTGGCAACAATCTGAATTGTGAAATAGCGCTTATCGTGAAATTGGCGCTGGATTCTCTTCTTTAAGGAGCAAATATTTTGTACACTATTTTGCCGGATAATTTAAATAATGTAATCTCTGTAATAAAAATAGTAAAAAAAAATGCAACATGAAGACTTCAGATAACAATCTAAGATCTTTAAGAAAAATATCATGTGCATGGTACACAATTTCGTTGTAATAATTAAATAAGTTCTTCATTATTTAATTTCTTTAAATATAATACAAAGCGATAACATTTGGTGGCAACAATCTGAATTGTGAAATAGCGCTTATCGTGAAATTGGCGCTGGATTCTCTTCTTTAAGGAGCAAATATTTTGTACACTATTTTGCCGGATAATTTTAATAATGTAATCTCTGTAATAAAAATAGTAAAAAAAAAATGCAACATGAAGACTTCAGATAACAATCTAAGATCTTTAAGAAAAATATCATGTGCATGGTACACAATTTCCTTGTAATAATTAAATAAGTTCTTCATTATTTAATTTCTTTAAATATAATACAAAGCGATAACATTTGGTGACAACAATCTGAATTGTGAAATAGCGCTTATCGTGAAATTGGCGCTGGATTCTCTTCTTTAAGGAGCAAATATTTTGTACACTATTTTGCCGGATAAATTCAATAATGTAATCTCTGTAATAAAAATAGTAAAAAAAAATGCAACATGAAGACTTCAGATAACAATCTAAGATCTTTAAGAAAAATATCATGTGCATGGTACACAATTTCCTTGTAATAATTAAATAAGTTCTTCGTTATTTAATTTCTTTAAATATAATACAAAGCGATAACATTTGGTGGCAACAATCTGAATTGTGAAATAGCGCTTATCCTGAAATTGGCGCTGGATTCTCTTCTTTAAGGAGCAAATATTTTGTACACTATTTTGCCGGATAAATTAAAAATAGTAAAAAAAAAATGCAACATGAAGACTTCAGATAACAATCTAAGATCTTTAAGAAAAATATCATGTGCATGGTACACAATTTCCTTGTAATAATTAAATAAGTTCCTTATTATTTAATTTCTTTAAATATAATACAAAGCGATAACATTTGGTGGCAACAATCTGAATTGTGAAATAGCGCTTATCGTGAAATTGGCGCTGGATTCTCTTCTTTAAGGAGCAAATATTTTGTACACTATTTTGCCGGATAAATTAAAAATAGTAAAAAAAAAATGCAACATGAAGACTTCTGATAACAATCTAAGATCTTTAAGAAAAATATCATGTGCATGGTACACAATTTCCTTGTAATAATTAAATAAGTTCTTCATTATTTAATTTCTTTAAATATAATACAAAGCGATAACATTTGGTGGCAACAATCTGAATTGTGAAATAGCGCTTATCGTGAAATTGGCGCTGGATTCTCTTCTTTAAGGAGCAAATATTTTGTACACTATTTTGCCGGATAATTTAAATAATATAATCTCTGTAATAAAAATAGTAAAAAAAAATGCAACATGAAGACTTCAGATAACAATCTAAGATCTTTAAGAAAAATATCATGTGCATGGTACACAATTTCGTTGTAATAATTAAATAAGTTCTTCATTATTTAATTTCTTTAAATATAATACAAAGCGATAACATTTGGTGGCAACAATCTGAATTGTGAAATAGCGCTTATCATGAAATTGGCGCTGGATTCTCTTCTTTAAGGAGCAAATATTTTGTACACTATTTTGCCGGATAAATTCAATAATGTAAACTCTGTAATAAAAATAGTAAAAAAAAATGCAACATGAAGACTTCAGATAACAATCTAAGATCTTTAAGAAAAATATCATGTGCATGGTACACAATTTCCTTGTAATAATTAAATAAGTTGTTCATTATTTAATTTCTTTAAATATAATACAAAGCGATAACATTTGGTGGCAACAATCTGAATTGTGAAATAGCGCTTATCGTGAAATTGGCGCTGGATTCTCTTCTTTAAGGAGCAAATATTTTGTACACTATTTTGCCGGATAATTTAAATAATGTAATCTCTGTAATAAAAATAGTAAAAAAAAATGCAACATGAAGACTTCAGATAACAATCTAAGATCTTTAAGAAAAATATCATGTGCATGGTACACAATTTCGTTGTAATAATTAAATAAGTTCTTCATTATTTAATTTCTTTAAATATAATACAAAGCGATAACATTTGGTGGCAACAATCTGAATTGTGAAATAGCGCTTATCGTGAAATTGGCGCTGGATTCTCTTCTTTAAGGAGCAAATATTTTGTACACTATTTAGCCGGATAATTTTAATAATGTAATCTCTGTAATAAAAATAGTAAAAAAAAAATGCAACATGAAGACTTCAGATAACAATCTAAGATCTTTAAGAAAAATATCATGTGCATGGTACACAATTTCCTTGTAATAATTAAATAAGTTCTTCATTATTTAATTTCTTTAAATATAATACAAAGCGATAACATTTGGTGACAACAATCTGAATTGTGAAATAGCGCTTATCGTGAAATTGGCGCTGGATTCTCTTCTTTAAGGAGCAAATATTTTGTACACTATTTTGCCGGATAAATTCAATAATGTAATCTCTGTAATAAAAATAGTAAAAAAAAATGCAACATGAAGACTTCAGATAACAATCTAAGATCTTTAAGAAAAATATCATGTGCATGGTACACAATTTCCTTGTAATAATTAAATAAGTTCTTCGTTATTTAATTTCTTTAAATATAATACAAAGCGATAACATTTGGTGGCAACAATCTGAATTGTGAAATAGCGCTTATCCTGAAATTGGCGCTGGATTCTCTTCTTTAAGGAGCAAATATTTTGTACACTATTTTGCCGGATAAATTAAAAATAGTAAAAAAAAAATGCAACATGAAGACTTCAGATAACAATCTAAGATCTTTAAGAAAAATATCATGTGCATGGTACACAATTTCCTTGTAATAATTAAATAAGTTCCTTATTATTTAATTTCTTTAAATATAATACAAAGCGATAACATTTGGTGGCAACAATCTGAATTGTGAAATAGCGCTTATCGTGAAATTGGCGCTGGATTCTCTTCTTTAAGGAGCAAATATTTTGTACACTATTTTGCCGGATAAATTAAAAATAGTAAAAAAAAAATGCAACATGAAGACTTCTGATAACAATCTAAGATCTTTAAGAAAAATATCATGTGCATGGTACACAATTTCCTTGTAATAATTAAATAAGTTCTTCATTATTTAATTTCTTTAAATATAATACAAAGCGATAACATTTGGTGGCAACAATCTGAATTGTGAAATAGCGCTTATCATGAAATTGGCGCTGGATTCTCTTCTTTAAGGAGCAAATATTTTGTACACTATTTTGCCGGATAAATTCAATAATGTAAACTCTGTAATAAAAATAGTAAAAAAAAATGCAACATGAAGACTTCAGATAACAATCTAAGATCTTTAAGAAAAATATCATGTGCATGGTACACAATTTCCTTGTAATAATTAAATAAGTTGTTCATTATTTAATTTCTTTAAATATAATACAAAGCGATAACATTTGGTGGCAACAATCTGAATTGTGAAATAGCGCTTATCGTGAAATTGGCGCTGGATTCTCTTCTTTAAGGAGCAAATATTTTGTACACTATTTTGCCGGATAATTTAAATAATGTAATCTCTGTAATAAAAATAGTAAAAAAAAATGCAACATGAAGACTTCAGATAACAATCTAAGATCTTTAAGAAAAATATCATGTGCATGGTACACAATTTCGTTGTAATAATTAAATAAGTTCTTCATTATTTAATTTCTTTAAATATAATACAAAGCGATAACATTTGGTGGCAACAATCTGAATTGTGAAATAGCGCTTATCGTGAAATTGGCGCTGGATTCTCTTCTTTAAGGAGCAAATATTTTGTACACTATTTTGCCGGATAATTTTAATAATGTAATCTCTGTAATAAAAATAGTAAAAAAAAAATGCAACATGAAGACTTCAGATAACAATCTAAGATCTTTAAGAAAAATATCATGTGCATGGTACACAATTTCCTTGTAATAATTAAATAAGTTCTTCATTATTTAATTTCTTTAAATATAATACAAAGCGATAACATTTGGTGACAACAATCTGAATTGTGAAATAGCGCTTATCGTGAAATTGGCGCTGGATTCTCTTCTTTAAGGAGCAAATATTTTGTACACTATTTTGCCGGATAAATTCAATAATGTAATCTCTGTAATAAAAATAGTAAAAAAAAATGCAACATGAAGACTTCAGATAACAATCTAAGATCTTTAAGAAAAATATCATGTGCATGGTACACAATTTCCTTGTAATAATTAAATAAGTTCTTCGTTATTTAATTTCTTTAAATATAATACAAAGCGATAACATTTGGTGGCAACAATCTGAATTGTGAAATAGCGCTTATCCTGAAATTGGCGCTGGATTCTCTTCTTTAAGGAGCAAATATTTTGTACACTATTTTGCCGGATAAATTAAAAATAGTAAAAAAAAATGCAACATGAAGACTTCAGATAACAATCTAAGATCTTTAAGAAAAATATCATGTGCATGGTACACAATTTCCTTGTAATAATTAAATAAGTTCCTTATTATTTAATTTCTTTAAATATAATACAAAGCGATAACATTTGGTGGCAACAATCTGAATTGTGAAATAGCGCTTATCGTGAAATTGGCGCTGGATTCTCTTCTTTAAGGAGCAAATATTTTGTACAGTATTTTGCCGGATAAATTAAAAATAGTAAAAAAAAATGCAACATGAAGACTTCTGATAACAATCTAAGATCTTTAAGAAAAATATCATGTGCATGGTACACAATTTCCTTGTAATAATTAAATAAGTTCTTCATTATTTAATTTCTTTAAATATAATACAAAGCGATAACATTTGGTGGCAACAATCTGAATTGTGAAATAGCGCTTATCATGAAATTGGCGCTGGATTCTCTTCTTTAAGGAGCAAATATTTTGTACACTATTTTGCCGGATAAATTCAATAATGTAAACTCTGTAATAAAAAAAGTAAAAAAAAATGCAACATGAAGACTTCAGATAACAATCTAAGATCTTTAAGAAAAATATCATGTGCATGGTACACAATTTCCTTGTAATAATTAAATAAGTTGTTCATTATTTAATTTCTTTAAATATAATACAAAGCGATAACATTTGGTGGCAACAATCTGAATTGTGAAATAGCGCTTATCGTGAAATTGGCGCTGGATTCTCTTCTTTAAGGAGCAAATATTTTGTACACAATTTTGCCGGATAATTTAAATAATGTAATCTCTGTAATAAAAATAGTAAAAAAAAATGCAACATGAAGACTTCAGATAACAATCTAAGATCTTTAAGAAAAATATCATGTGCATGGTACACAATTTCGTTGTAATAATTAAATAAGTTCTTCATTATTTAATTTCTTTAAATATAATACAAAGCGATAACATTTGGTGGCAACAATCTGAATTGTGAAATAGCGCTTATCGTGAAATTGGCGCTGGATTCTCTTCTTTAAGGAGCAAATATTTTGTACACTATTTTGCCGGATAATTTTAATAATGTAATCTCTGTAATAAAAATAGTAAAAAAAAAATGCAACATGAAGACTTCAGATAACAATCTAAGATCTTTAAGAAAAATATCATGTGCATGGTACACAATTTCCTTGTAATAATTAAATAAGTTCTTCATTATTTAATTTCTTTAAATATAATACAAAGCGATAACATTTGGTGACAACAATCTGAATTGTGAAATAGCGCTTATCGTGAAATTGGCGCTGGATTCTCTTCTTTAAGGAGCAAATATTTTGTACACTATTTTGCCGGATAAATTCAATAATGTAATCTCTGTAATAAAAATAGTAAAAAAAAATGCAACATGAAGACTTCAGATAACAATCTAAGATCTTTAAGAAAAATATCATGTGCATGGTACACAATTTCGTTGTAATAATTAAATAAGTTCTTCATTATTTAATTTCTTTAAATATAATACAAAGCGATAATATTTGGTGGCAACTATCTGAATTGTGAAATAGCGCTTATCGTGAAATTGGCGCTGGATTCTCTTCTTTAAGGAGCAAATATTTTGTACACTATTTTGCCGGATAAATTAACAATAGTAAAAAAAAAATGCAACATGAAGACTTCAGATAACAATCTAAGATCTTTAAGAAAAATATCATGTGCATGGTACACAATTTCCTTGTAATAATTAAATAAGTTCTTCATTATTTAATTTCTTTAAATATAATACAAAGCGATAACATTTGGTGACAACAATCTGAATTGTGAAATAGCGCTTATCGTGAAATTGGCGCTGGATTCTCTTCTTTAAGGAGCAAATATTTTGTACACTATTTTGCCGGATAAATTCAATAATGTAATCTCTGTAATAAAAATAGTAAAAAAAAATGCAACATGAAGACTTCAGATAACAATCTAAGATCTTTAAGAAAAATATCATGTGCATGGTACACAATTTCGTTGTAATAATTAAATAAGTTCTTCATTATTTAATTTCTTTAAATATAATACAAAGCGATAATATTTGGTGGCAACTATCTGAATTGTGAAATAGCGCTTATCGTGAAATTGGCGCTGGATTCTCTTCTTTAAGGAGCAAATATTTTGTACACTATTTTGCCGGATAAATTAACAATAGTAAAAAAAAAATGCAACATGAAGACTTCAGATAACAATCTAAGATCTTTAAGAAAAATATCATGTGCATGGTACACAATTTCCTTGTAATAATTAAATAAGTTGTTCATTATTCAATTTCTTTAAATATAATACAAAGCGATAACATTTGGTGGCAACAATCTGAATTGTGAAATAGCGCTTATCGTGAAATTGGCGCTGGATTCTCTTCTTTAAGGAGCAAATATTTTGTACACTATTTTGCCGGATAATTTAAATAATGTAATCTCTGTAATAAAAATAGTAAAAAAAAATGCAACATGAAGACTTCAGATAACAATCTAAGATCTTTAAGAAAAATATCATGTGCATGGTACACAATTTCGTTGTAATAATTAAATAAGTTCTTCATTATTTAATTTCTTTAAATATAATACAAAGCGATAACATTTGGTGGCAACAATCTGAATTGTGAAATAGCGCTTATCGTGAAATTGGCGCTGGATTCTCTTCTTTAAGGAGCAAATATTTTGTACACTATTTTGCCGGATAAATTCAATAATGTAATCTCTGTAATAAAAATAGTAAAAAAAAATGCAACATGAAGACTTCAGATAACAATCTAAGATCTTTAAGAAAAATATCATGTGCATGGTACACAATTTCGTTGTAATAATTAAATAAGTTCTTCATTATTTAATTTCTTTAAATATAATACAAAGCGATAATATTTGGTGGCAACTATCTGAATTGTGAAATAGCGCTTATCGTGAAATTGGCGCTGATTCTCTTCTTTAAGGAGCAAATATTTTGTACACTATTTTGCCGGATAAATTAACAATAGTAAAAAAAAAATGCAACATGAAGACTTCAGATAACAATCTAAGATCTTTAAGAAAAATATCATGTGCATGGTACACAATTTCCTTGTAATAATTAAATAAGTTGTTCATTATTCAATTTCTTTAAATATAATACAAAGCGATAACATTGGTGGCAACAATCTGAATTGTGAAATAGCGCTTATCGTGAAATTGGCGCTGGATTCTCTTCTTTAAGGAGCAAATATTTTGTACACTATTTTGCCGGATAATTTAAATAATGTAATCTCTGTAATAAAAATAGTAAAAAAAATGCAACATGAAGACTTCAGATAACAATCTAAGATCTTTAAGAAAAATATCATGTGCATGGTACACAATTTCGTTGTAATAATTAAATAAGTTCTTCATTATTTAATTTCTTTAAATATAATACAAAGCGATAACATTTGGTGGCAACAATCTGAATTGTGAAATAGCGCTTATCGTGAAATTGGCGCTGGATTCTCTTCTTTAAGGAGCAAATATTTTGTACACTATTTTGCCGGATAATTTTAATAATGTAATCTCTGTAATAAAAATAGTAAAAAAAAAATGCAACATGAAGACTTCAGATAACAATCTAAGATCTTTAAGAAAAATATCATGTGCATGGTACACAATTTCCTTGTAATAATTAAATAAGTTCTTCATTATTTAATTTCTTTAAATATAATACAAAGCGATAACATTTGGTGACAACAATCTGAATTGTGAAATAGCGCTTATCGTGAAATTGGCGCTGGATTCTCTTCTTTAAGGAGCAAATATTTTGTACACTATTTTGCCGGATAAATTCAATAATGTAATCTCTGTAATAAAAATAGTAAAAAAAAATGCAACATGAAGACTTCAGATAACAATCTAAGATCTTTAAGAAAAATATCATGTGCATGGTACACAATTTCGTTGTAATAATTAAATAAGTTCTTCATTATTTAATTTCTTTAAATATAATACAAAGCGATAATATTTGGTGGCAACTATCTGAATTGTGAAATAGCGCTTATCGTGAAATTGGCGCTGGATTCTCTTCTTTAAGGAGCAAATATTTTGTACACTATTTTGCCGGATAAATTAACAATAGTAAAAAAAAAATGCAACATGAAGACTTCAGATAACAATCTAAGATCTTTAAGAAAAATATCATGTGCATGGTACACAATTTCTTTGTAATAATTAAATAAGTTCTTCATTATTTAATTTCTTTAAATATAATACAAAGCGATAACATTTGGTGGCAACAATCTGAATTGTAAAATAACGCTTATCGTGAAATTGGCGCTGGATTCTCTTCTTTAAGGAGCAAATATTTTGTACACTATTTTGCCGGATAATTTCAATAATGTAATCTCTGTAATAAAAATAGTAAAAAAAAATGCAACATGAAGACTTCAGATAACAATCTAAGATCTTTAAGAAAAATATCATGTGCATGGTACACAATTTCCTTGTAATAATTAAATAAGTTCTTCATTATTTAATTTCTTTAAATATAATACAAAGCGATAACATTTGGTGGCAACAATCTGAATTGTGAAATAGCGCTTATCATGAAATTGGCGCTGGATTCTCTTCTTTAAGGAGCAAATATTTTGTACACTATTTTGCCGGATAAATTCAATAATGTAAACTCTGTAATAAAAATAGAAAAAAAAATGCAACATGAAGACTTCAGATAACAATCTAAGATCTTTAAGAAAAATATCATGTGCATGGTACACAATTTCCTTGTAATAATTAAATAAGTTGTTCATTATTTAATTTCTTTAAATATAATACAAAGCGATAACATTTGGTGGCAACAATCTGAATTGTCAAATAGCGCTTATCGTGAAATTGGCGCTGGATTCTCTTCTTTAAGGAGCAAATATTTTGTACACTATTTTGCCGGATAAATTCAATAATGTAATCTCTGTAATAAAAATAGTAAAAAAAATGCAACATGAAGACTTCAGATAACAATCTAAGATCTTTAAGAAAAATATCATGTGCATGGTACACAATTTCGTTGTAATAATTAAATAAGTTCTTCATTATTTAATTTCTTTAAATATAGTACAAAGCGATAACATTTGGTGGCAACAATCTGAATTGTGAAATAGCGCTTATCGTGAAATTCGCGCTGGATTCTCTTCTTTAAGGAGCAAATATTTTGTACACTATTTTGCCGGATAATTTCAATAATGTAATCTCTGTAATAAAAATAGTAAAAAAAAATGCAACATGAAGACTTCAGATAACAATCTAAGATCTTTAAGAAAAATATCATGTGCATGGTACACAATTTCCTTGTAATAATTAAATAAGTTGTTCATTATTTAATTTCTTTAAATATAATACAAAGCGATAACATTTGGTGGCAACAATCTGAATTGTGAAATAGCGCTTATCGTGAAATGGGCGCTGGATTCTCTTCTTTAAGGAGCAAATATTTTGTACACTATTTTGCCGGATAAATTCAATAATGTAATCTCTGTAATAAAAATAGTAAAAAAAATGCAACATGAAGACTTCAGATAACAATCTAAGATCTTTAAGAAAAATATCATGTGCATGGTACACAATTTCGTTGTAATAATTAAATAAGTTCTTCATTATTTAATTTCTTTAAATATAATACAAAGCGATAACATTTGGTGGCAACAATCTGAATTGTGAAATAGCGCTTATCGTGAAATTGGCGCTGGATTCTCTTCTTTAAGGAGCAAATATTTTGTACACTATTTTGCCGGATAATTTCAATAATGTAATCTCTGTAATAAAAATAGTAAAAAAAAAATGCAAC
Organism: Stegodyphus dumicola; assembly: GCF_044657685.1. Classification (NCBI taxonomy): domain Eukaryota; kingdom Metazoa; phylum Arthropoda; class Arachnida; order Araneae; family Eresidae; genus Stegodyphus; species Stegodyphus dumicola. The sequence continues at coordinate 138,998,902 of NC_140769.1, forward strand.
ATGAAGACTTCAGATAACAATCTAAGATCTTTAAGAAAAATATCATGTGCATGGTACACAATTTCCTTGTAATAATTAAATAAGTTCTTCGTTATTTAATTTCTTTAAATATAATACAAAGCGATAACATTTGGTGGCAACAATCTGAATTGTGAAATAGCGCTTATCCTGAAATTGGCGCTGGATTCTCTTCTTTAAGGAGCAAATATTTTGTACACTATTTTGCCGGATAAATTCAATAATGTAATCTCTGTAATAAAAATAGTAAAAAAAAATGCAACATGAAGACTTCAGATAACAATCTAAGATCTTTAAGAAAAATATCATGTGCATGGTACACAATTTCGTTGTAATAATTAAATAAGTTCTTCATTATTTAATTTCTTTAAATATAATACAAAGCGATAACATTTGGTGGCAACAATCTGAATTGTGAAATAGCGCTTATCGTGAAATTGGCGCTGGATTCTCTTCTTTAAGGAGCAAATATTTTGTACACTATTTTGCCGGATAATTTCAATAATGTAATCTCTGTAATAAAAATAGTAAAAAAAAAAATGCAACATGAAGACTTCAGATAACAATCTAAGATCTTTAAGAAAAATATCATGTGCATGGTACACAATTTCCTTGTAATAATTAAATAAGTTCTTCATTATTTAATTTCTTTAAATATAATACAAAGCGATAACATTTGGTGACAACAATCTGAATTGTGAAATAGCGCTTATCGTGAAATTGGCGCTGGATTCTCTTCTTTAAGGAGCAAATATTTTGTACACTATTTTGCCGGATAAATTCAATAATGTAATCTCTGTAATAAAAATAGTAAAAAAAAATGCAACATGAAGACTTCAGATAACAATCTAAGATCTTTAAGAAAAATATCATGTGCATGGTACACAATTTCGTTGTAATAATTAAATAAGTTCTTCATTATTTAATTTCTTTAAATATAATACAAAGCGATAACATTTGGTGGCAACAATCTGAATTGTGAAATAGCGCTTATCGTGAAATTGGCGCTGGATTCTCTTCTTTAAGGAGCAAATATTTTGTACACTATTTTGCCGGATAATTTCAATAATGTAATCTCTGTAATAAAAATAGTAAAAAAAAAATGCAACATGAAGACTTCAGATAACAATCTAAGATCTTTAAGAAAAATATCATGTGCATGGTACACAATTTCCTTGTAATAATTAAATAAGTTCTTCATTATTTAATTTCTTTAAATATAATACAAAGCGATAACATTTGGTGACAACAATCTGAATTGTGAAATAGCGCTTATCGTGAAATTGGCGCTGGATTCTCTTCTTTAAGGAGCAAATATTTTGTACACTATTTTGCCGGATAAATTCAATAATGTAATCTCTGTAATAAAAATAGTAAAAAAAAATGCAACATGAAGACTTCAGATAACAATCTAAGATCTTTAAGAAAAATATCATGTGCATGGTACACAATTTCTTTGTAATAATTAAATAAGTTCTTCATTATTTAATTTCTTTAAATATAATACAAAGCGATAACATTTGGTGGCAACAATCTGAATTGTAAAATAACGCTTATCGTGAAATTGGCGCTGGATTCTCTTCTTTAAAGAGCAAATATTTTGTACACTATTTTGCCGGATAATTTCAATAATGTAATCTCTGTAATAAAAATAGTAAAAAAAAAATGCAACATGAAGACTTCAGATAACAATCTAAGATCTTTAAGAAAAATATCATGTGCATGGTACACAATTTCCTTGTAATAATTAAATAAGTTCTTCATTATTTAATTTCTTTAAATATAATACAAAGCGATAACATTTGGTGGCAACAATCTGAATTGTGAAATAGCGCTTATCATGAAATTGGCGCTGGATTCTCTTCTTTAAGGAGCAAATATTTTGTACACTATTTTGCCGGATAAATTCAATAATGTAAACTCTGTAATAAAAATAGAAAAAAAAATGCAACATGAAGACTTCAGATAACAATCTAAGATCTTTAAGAAAAATATCATGTGCATGGTACACAATTTCCTTGTAATAATTAAATAAGTTGTTCATTATTTAATTTCTTTAAATATAATACAAAGCGATAACATTTGGTGGCAACAATCTGAATTGTGAAATAGCGCTTATCGTGAAATTGGCGCTGGATTCTCTTCTTTAAGGAGCAAATATTTTGTACACTATTTTGCCGGATAAATTCAATAATGTAATCTCTGTAATAAAAATAGTAAAAAAAATGCAACATGAAGACTTCAGATAACAATCTAAGATCTTTAAGAAAAATATCATGTGCATGGTACACAATTTCGTTGTAATAATTAAATAAGTTCTTCATTATTTAATTTCTTTAAATATAGTACAAAGCGATAACATTTGGTGGCAACAATCTGAATTGTGAAATAGCGCTTATCGTGAAATTCGCGCTGGATTCTCTTCTTTAAGGAGCAAATATTTTGTACACTATTTTGCCGGATAATTTCAATAATGTAATCTCTGTAATAAAAATAGTAAAAAAAAATGCAACATGAAGACTTCAGATAACAATCTAAGATCTTTAAGAAAAATATCATGTGCATGGTACACAATTTCCTTGTAATAATTAAATAAGTTGTTCATTATTTAATTTCTTTAAATATAATACAAAGCGATAACATTTGGTGGCAACAATCTGAATTGTGAAATAGCGCTTATCGTGAAATTGGCGCTGGATTCTCTTCTTTAAGGAGCAAATATTTTGTACACTATTTTGCCGGATAATTTCAATAATGTAATCTCTGTAATAAAAATAGTAAAAAAAAATGCAACATGAAGACTTCAGATAACAATCTAAGATCTTTAAGAAAAATATCATGTGCATGGTACACAATTTCCTTGTAATAATTAAATAAGTTCTTCATTATTTAATTTCTTTAAATATAATACAAAGCGATAACATTTGGTGGCAACAATCTGAATTGTGAAATAGCGCTTATCGTGAAATTGGCGCTGGATTCTCTTCTTTAAGGAGCAAATATTTTGTACACTATTTTGCCGGATAAATTCAATAATGTAATCTCTGTAATAAAAATAGTAAAAAAAAATGCAACATGAAGACTTCAGATAACAATCTAAGATCTTTAAGAAAAATATCATGTGCATGGTACACAATTTCGTTGTAATAATTAAATAAGTTCTTCATTATTTAATTTCTTTAAATATAATACAAAGCGATAACATTTGGTGGCAACAATCTGAATTGTGAAATAGCGCTTATCGTGAAATTGGCGCTGGATTCTCTTCTTTAAGGAGCAAATATTTTGTACACTATTTTGCCGGATAATTTCAATAATGTAATCTCTGTAATAAAAATAGTAAAAAAAAAATGCAACATGAAGACTTCAGATAACAATCTAAGATCTTTAAGAAAAATATCATGTGCATGGTACACAATTTCCTTGTAATAATTAAATAAGTTCTTCATTATTTAATTTCTTTAAATATAATACAAAGCGATAACATTTGGTGACAACAATCTGAATTGTGAAATAGCGCTTATCGTGAAATTGGCGCTGGATTCTCTTCTTTAAGGAGCAAATATTTTGTACACTATTTTACCGGATAATTTCAATAATGTAATCTCTGTAATAAAAATAGTAAAAAAAAAAATGGAACATGAAGACTTCAGATAACAATCTAAGATCTTATAATTCAGATAACAATCTAAGAAAAATATCATGTGCATGGTACACAATTTCCTTGTAATAATTAAATAAGTTCTTCATTATTTAATTTCTTTAAATATAATACAAAGCGATAACATTTGGTGACAACAATCTGAATTGTGAAATAGCGCTTATCGTGAAATTGGCGCTGGATTCTCTTCTTTAAGGAGCAAATATTTTGTACACTATTTTGCCGGATAAATTCAATAATGTAATCTCTGTAATAAAAATAGTAAAAAAAAATGCAACATGAAGACTTCAGATAACAATCTAAGATCTTTAAGAAAAATATCATGTGCATGGTACACAATTTCGTTGTAATAATTAAATAAGTTCTTCATTATTTAATTTCTTTAAATATAATACAAAGCGATAATATTTGGTGGCAACTATCTGAATTGTGAAATAGCGCTTATCGTGAAATTGGCGCTGGATTCTCTTCTTTAAGGAGCAAATATTTTGTACACTATTTTGCCGGATAAATTAAAAATAGTAAAAAAAAATGCAACATGAAGACTTCAGATAACAATCTAAGATCTTTAAGAAAAATATCATGTGCATGGTACACAATTTCCTTGTAATAATTAAATAAGTTCTTCATTATTTAATTTCTTTAAATATAATACAAAGCGATAACATTTGGTGGCAACAATCTGAATTGTAAAATAACGCTTATCGTGAAATTGGCGCTGGATTCTCTTCTTTAAGGAGCAAATATTTTGTACACTATTTTGCCGGATAATTTCAATAATGTAATCTCTGTAATAAAAATAGTAAAAAAAAATGCAACATGAAGACTTCAGATAACAATCTAAGATCTTTAAGAAAAATATCATGTGCATGGTACACAATTTCTTTGTAATAATTAAATAAGTTCTTCATTATTTAATTTCTTTAAATATAATACAAAGCGATAACATTTGGTGGCAACAATCTGAATTGTAAAATAACGCTTATCGTGAAATTGGCGCTGGATTCTCTTCTTTAAGGAGCAAATATTTTGTACACTATTTTGCCGGATAATTTCAATAATGTAATCTCTGTAATAAAAATAGTAAAAAAAAATGCAACATGAAGACTTCAGATAACAATCTAAGATCTTTAAGAAAAATATCATGTGCATGGTACACAATTTCCTTGTAATAATTAAATAAGTTCTTCATTATTTAATTTCTTTAAATATAATACAAAGCGATAACATTTGGTGGCAACAATCTGAATTGTGAAATAGCGCTTATCATGAAATTGGCGCTGGATTCTCTTCTTTAAGGAGCAAATATTTTGTACACTATTTTGCCGGATAAATTCAATAATGTAAACTCTGTAATAAAAATAGAAAAAAAAATGCAACATGAAGACTTCAGATAACAATCTAAGATCTTTAAGAAAAATATCATGTGCATGGTACACAATTTCCTTGTAATAATTAAATAAGTTGTTCATTATTTAATTTCTTTAAATATAATACAAAGCGATAACATTTGGTGGCAACAATCTGAATTGTCAAATAGCGCTTATCGTGAAATTGGCGCTGGATTCTCTTCTTTAAGGAGCAAATATTTTGTACACTATTTTGCCGGATAAATTCAATAATGTAATCTCTGTAATAAAAATAGTAAAAAAAATGCAACATGAAGACTTCAGATAACAATCTAAGATCTTTAAGAAAAATATCATGTGCATGGTACACAATTTCGTTGTAATAATTAAATAAGTTCTTCATTATTTAATTTCTTTAAATATAGTACAAAGCGATAACATTTGGTGGCAACAATCTGAATTGTGAAATAGCGCTTATCGTGAAATTCGCGCTGGATTCTCTTCTTTAAGGAGCAAATATTTTGTACACTATTTTGCCGGATAATTTCAATAATGTAATCTCTGTAATAAAAATAGTAAAAAAAAAATGCAACATGAAGACTTCAGATAACAATCTAAGATCTTTAAGAAAAATATCATGTGCATGGTACACAATTTCGTTGTAATAATTAAATAAGTTCTTCATTATTTAATTTCTTTAAATATAATACAAAGCGATAACATTTGGTGGCAACAATCTGAATTGTGAAATAGCGCTTATCGTGAAATTGGCGCTGGATTCTCTTCTTTAAGGAGCAAATATTTTGTACACTATTTTGCCGGATAAATTCAATAATGTAATCTCTGTAATAAAAATAGTAAAAAAAATGCAACATGAAGACTTCAGATAACAATCTAAGATCTTTAAGAAAAATATCATGTGCATGGTACACAATTTCGTTGTAATAATTAAATAAGTTCTTCATTATTTAATTTCTTTAAATATAATACAAAGCGATAACATTTGGTGACAACAATCTGAATTGTGAAATAGCGCTTATCGTGAAATTGGCGCTGGATTCTCTTCTTTAAGGAGCAAATATTTTGTACACTATTTTGCCGGATAAATTCAATAATGTAATCTCTGTAATAAAAATAGTAAAAAAAAATGCAACATGAAGACTTCAGCTAACAATCTAAGATCTTTAAGAAAAATATCATGTGCATGGTACACAATTTCGTTGTAATAATTAAATAAGTTCTTCATTATTTAATTTCTTTAAATATAATACAAAGCGATAACATTTGGTGGCAACTATCTGAATTGTGAAATAGCGCTTATCGTGAAATTGGCGCTGGATTCTCTTCTTTAAGGAGCAAATATTTTGTACACTATTTTGCCGGATAATTTCAATAATGTAATCTCTGTAATAAAAATAGTAAAAAAAAATGCAACATGAAGACTTCAGATAACAATCTAAGATCTTTAAGAAAAATATCATGTGCATGGTACACAATTTCCTTGTAATAATTAAATAAGTTCTTCATTATTTAATTTCTTTAAATATAATACAAAGCGATAACATTTGGTGGCAACAATCTGAATTGTGAAATAGCGCTTATCGTGAAATTGGCGCTGGATTCTCTTCTTTAAGGAGCAAATATTTTGTACACTATTTTGCCGGATAAATTCAATAATGTAATCTCTGTAATAAAAATAGTAAAAAAAAATGCAACATGAAGACTTCAGATAACAATCTAAGATCTTTAAGAAAAATATCATGTGCATGGTACACAATTTCGTTGTAATAATTAAATAAGTTCTTCATTATTTAATTTCTTTAAATATAATACAAAGCGATAACATTTGGTGGCAACAATCTGAATTGTGAAATAGCGCTTATCGTGAAATTGGCGCTGGATTCTCTTCTTTAAGGAGCAAATATTTTGTACACTATTTTGCCGGATAAATTCAATAATGTAATCTCTGTAATAAAAATAGTAAAAAAAAATGCAACATGAAGACTTCAGATAACAATCTAAGATCTTTAAGAAAAATATCATGTGCATGGTACACAATTTCCTTGTAATAATTAAATAAGTTCTTCATTATTTAATTTCTTTAAATATAGTACAAAGCGATAACATTTGGTGGCAACAATCTGAATTGTGAAATAGCGCTTATCGTGAAATTCGCGCTGGATTCTCTTCTTTAAGGAGCAAATATTTTGTACACTATTTTGCCGGATAATTTCAATAATGTAATCTCTGTAATAAAAATAGTAAAAAAAAATGCAACATGAAGACTTCAGATAACAATCTAAGATCTTTAAGAAAAATATCATGTGCATGGTACACAATTTCCTTGTAATAATGAAATAAGTTCTTCATTATTTAATTTCTTTAAATATAATACAAAGCGATAACATTTGGTGGCAACAATCTGAATTGTGAAATAGCGCTTATCGTGAAATTGGCGCTGGATTCTCTTCTTTAAGGAGCAAATATTTTGTACACTATTTTGCCGGATAAATTCAATAATGTAATCTCTGTAATAAAAATAGTAAAAAAAAATGCAACATGAAGACTTCAGATAACAATCTAAGATCTTTAAGAAAAATATCATGTGCATGGTACACAATTTCGTTGTAATAATTAAATAAGTTCTTCATTATTTAATTTCTTTAAATATAATACAAAGCGATAACATTTGGTGGCAACAATCTGAATTGTGAAATAGCGCTTATCGTGAAATTGGCGCTGGATTCTCTTCTTTAAGGAGCAAATATTTTGTACACTATTTTGCCGGATAATTTCAATAATGTAATCTCTGTAATAAAAATAGTAAAAAAAAAATGCAACATGAAGACTTCAGATAACAATCTAAGATCTTTAAGAAAAATATCATGTGCATGGTACACAATTTCCTTGTAATAATGAAATAAGTTCTTCATTATTTAATTTCTTTAAATATAATACAAAGCGATAACATTTGGTGACAACAATCTGAATTGTGAAATAGCGCTTATCGTGAAATTGGCGCTGGATTCTCTTCTTTAAGGAGCAAATATTTTGTACACTATTTTGCCGGATAAATTCAATAATGTAATCTCTGTAATAAAAATAGTAAAAAAAAATGCAACATGAAGACTTCAGATAACAATCTAAGAGCTTTAAGAAAAATATCATGTGCATGGTACACAATTTCGTTGTAATAATTAAATAAGTTCTTCATTATTTAATTTCTTTAAATATAATACAAAGCGATAACATTTGGTGGCAACTATCTGAATTGTGAAATAGCGCTTATCGTGAAATTGGCGCTGGATTCTCTTCTTTAAGGAGCAAATATTTTGTACACTATTTTGCCGGATAAATTCAATAATGTAATCTCTGTAATAAAAATAGTAAAAAAAATGCAACATGAAGACTTCAGATAACAATCTAAGATCTTTAAGAAAAATATCATGTGCATGGTACACAATTTCGTTGTAATAATTAAATAAGTTCTTCATTATTTAATTTCTTTAAATATAGTACAAAGCGATAACATTTGGTGGCAACAATCTGAATTGTGAAATAGCGCTTATCGTGAAATTCGCGCTGGATTCTCTTCTTTAAGGAGCAAATATTTTGTACACTATTTTGCCGGATAATTTCAATAATGTAATCTCTGTAATAAAAATAGTAAAAAAAAAATGCAACATGAAGGCTTCAGATAACAATCTAAGATCTTTAAGAAAAATATCATGTGCATGGTACACAATTTCTTTGTAATAATTAAATAAGTTCTTCATTATTTAATTTCTTTAAATATAATACAAAGCGATAACATTTGGTGACAACAATCTGAATTGTGAAATAGCGCTTATCGTGAAATTTGCGCTGGATTCTCTTCTTTAAGGAGCAAATATTTTGTACACTATTTTGCCGGATAAATTCAATAATGTAATCTCTGTAATAAAAATAGTAAAAAAAAATGCAACATGAAGACTTCAGATAACAATCTAAGATCTTTAAGAAAAATATCATGTGCATGGTACACAATTTCGTTGTAATAATTAAATAAGTTCTTCATTATTTAATTTCTTTAAATATAATACAAAGCGATAACATTTGGTGGCAACTATCTGAATTGTGAAATAGCGCTTATCGTGAAATTGGCGCTGGATTCTCTTCTTTAAGGAGCAAATATTTTGTACACTATTTTGCCGGATAAATTAAAAATAGTAAAAAAAAATGCAACATGAAGACTTCAGATAACAATCTAAGATCTTTAAGAAAAATATCATGTGCATGGTACACAATTTCTTTGTAATAATTAAATAAGTTCTTCATTATTTAATTTCTTTAAATATAATACAAAGCGATAACATTTGGTGGCAACAATCTGAATTGTAAAATAACGCTTATCGTGAAATTGGCGCTGGATTCTCTTCTTTAAGGAGCAAATATTTTGTACACTATTTTGCCGGATAATTTCAATAATGTAATCTCTGTAATAAAAATAGTAAAAAAAAAATGCAACATGAAGATTTCAGATAACAATCTAAGATCTTTAAGAAAAATATCATGTGCATGGTACACAATTTCCTTGTAATAATTAAATAAGTTCTTCATTATTTAATTTCTTTAAATATAATACAAAGCGATAACATTTTGTGGCAACAATCTGAATTGTGAAATAGCGCTTATCATGAAATTGGCGCTGGATTCTCTTCTTTAAGGAGCAAATATTTTGTACACTATTTTGCCGGATAAATTCAATAATGTAAACTCTGTAATAAAAATAGAAAAAAAAATACAACATGAAGACTTCAGATAACAATCTAAGATCTTTAAGAAAAATATCATGTGCATGGTACACAATTTCCTTGTAATAATTAAATAAGTTGTTCATTATTTAATTTCTTTAAATATAATACAAAGCGATAACATTTGGTGGCAACAATCTGAATTGTGAAATAGCGCTTATCGTGAAATTGGCGCTGGATTCTCTTCTTTAAGGAGCAAATATTTTGTACACTATTTTGCCGGATAAATTCAATAATGTAATCTCTGTAATAAAAATAGTAAAAAAAATGCAACATGAAGACTTCAGATAACAATCTAAGATATTTAAGAAAAATATCATGTGCATGGTACACAATTTCGTTGTAATAATTAAATAAGTTCTTCATTATTTAATTTCTTTAAATATAGTACAAAGCGATAACATTTGGTGGCAACAATCTGAATTGTGAAATAGCGCTTATCGTGAAATTCGCGCTGGATTCTCTTCTTTAAGGAGCAAATATTTTGTACACTATTTTGCCGGATAATTTCAATAATGTAATCTCTGTAATAAAAATAGTAAAAAAAAAATGCAACATGAAGACTTCAGATAACAATCTAAGATCTTTAAGAAAAATATCATGTGCATGGTACACAATTTCCTTGTAATAATTAAATAAGTTGTTCATTATTTAATTTCTTTAAATATAATACAAAGCGATAACATTTGGTGGCAACAATCTGAATTGTGAAATAGCGCTTATCGTGAAATTGGCGCTGGATTCTCTTCTTTAAGGAGCAAATATTTTGTACACTATTTTGCCGGATAAATTCAATAATGTAATCTCTGTAATAAAAATAGTAAAAAAAAATGCAACATGAAGACTTCAGATAACAATCTAAGATCTTTAAGAAAAATATCATGTGCATGGTACACAATTTTGTTGTAATAATTAAATAAGTTCTTCATTATTTAATTTCTTTAAATATAATACAAAGCGATAACATTTGGTGGCAACAATCTGAATTGTGAAATAGCGCTTATCGTGAAATTGGCGCTGGATTCCCTTCTTTAAGGAGCAAATATTTTGTACACTATTTTGCCGGATAATTTCAATAATGTAATCTCTGTAATAAAAATAGTAAAAAACAAATGCAACATGAAGACTTCAGATAACAATCTAAGATCTTTAAGAAAAATATCATGTGCATGGTACACAATTTCCTTGTAATAATTAAACAAGTTCTTCATTATTTAATTTCTTTAAATATAATACAAAGCGATAACATTTGGTGACAACAATCTGAATTGTGAAATAGCGCTTATCGTGAAATTGGCGCTGGATTCTCTTCTTTAAGGAGCAAATATTTTGTACACTATTTTGCCGGATAAATTCAATAATGTAATCTCTGTAATAAAAATAGTAAAAAAAAATGCAACATGAAGACTTCAGATAACAATCTAAGATCTTTAAGAAAAATATCATGTGCATGGTACACAATTTCGTTGTAATAATTAAATAAGTTCTTCATTATTTAATTTCTTTAAATATAATACAAAGCGATAACATTTGGTGGCAACTATCTGAATTGTGAAATAGCGCTTATCGTGAAATTGGCGCTGGATTCTCTTCTTTAAGGAGCAAATATTTTGTACACTATTTTGCCGGATAAATTAAAAATAGTAAAAAAAAATGCAACATGAAGACTTCAGATAACAATCTAAGATCTTTAAGAAAAATATCATGTGCATGGTACACAATTTCTTTGTAATAATTAAATAAGTTCTTCATTATTTAATTTCTTTAAATATAATACAAAGCGATAACATTTGGTGGCAACAATCTGAATTGTAAAATAACGCTTATCGTGAAATTGGCGCTGGATTCTCTTCTTTAAGGAGCAAATATTTTGTACACTATTTTGCCGGATAATTTCAATAATGTAATCTCTGTAATAAAAATAGTAAAAAAAAATGCAACATGAAGACTTCAGATAACAATCTAAGATCTTTAAGAAAAATATCATGTGCATGGTACACAATTTCCTTGTAATAATTAAATAAGTTCTTCATTATTTAATTTCTTTAAATATAATACAAAGCGATAACATTTGGTGACAACAATCTGAATTGTGAAATAGCGCTTATCGTGAAATTGGCGCTGGATTCTCTTCTTTAAGGAGCAAATATTTTGTACACTATTTTGCCGGATAAATTCAACAATGTAATCTCTGTAATAAAAATAGTAAAAAAAAATGCAACATGAAGACTTCAGATAACAATCTAAGAGCTTTAAGAAAAATATCATGTGCATGGTACACAATTTCGTTGTAATATTTAAATAAGTTCTTCATTATTTAATTTCTTTAAATATAATACAAAGCGATAACATTTGGTGGCAACTATCTGAATTGTGAAATAGCGCTTATCGTGAAATTGGCGCTGGATTCTCTTCTTTAAGGAGCAAATATTTTGTACACTATTTTGCCGGATAAATTCAATAATGTAATCTCTGTAATAAAAATAGTAAAAAAAATGCAACATGAAGACTTCAGATAACAATCTAAGATCTTTAAGAAAAATATCATGTGCATGGTACACAATTTCGTTGTAATAATTAAATAAGTTCTTCATTATTTAATTTCTTTAAATATAGTACAAAGCGATAACATTTGGTGGCAACAATCTGAATTGTGAAATAGCGCTTATCGTGAAATTCGCGCTGGATTCTCTTCTTTAAGGAGCAAATATTTTGTACACTATTTTGCCGGATAATTTCAATAATGTAATCTCTGTAATAAAAATAGTAAAAAAAAATGCAACATGAAGACTTCAGATAACAATCTAAGATCTTTAAGAAAAATATCATGTGCATGGTACACAATTTCCTTGTAATAATTAAATAAGTTCTTCATTATTTAATTTCTTTAAATATAATACAAAGCGATAACATTTGGTGGCAACAATCTGAATTGTGAAATAGCGCTTATCGTGAAATTGGCGCTGGATTCTCTTCTTTAAGGAGCAAATATTTTGTACACTATTTTGCCGGATAAATTCAATAATGTAATCTCTGTAATAAAAATAGTAAAAAAAAATGCAACATGAAGACTTCAGATAACAATCTAAGATCTTTAAGAAAAATATCATGTGCATGGTACACAATTTCGTTGTAATAATTAAATAAGTTCTTCATTATTTAATTTCTTTAAATATAATACAAAGCGATAACATTTGGTGGCAACAATCTGAATTGTGAAATAGCGCTTATCGTGAAATTGGCGCTGGATTCCCTTCTTTAAGGAGCAAATATTTTGTACACTATTTTGCCGGATAATTTCAATAATGTAATCTCTGTAATAAAAATAGTAAAAAAAAAATGCAACATGAAGACTTCAGATAACAATCTAAGATCTTTAAGAAAAATATCATGTGCATGGTACACAATTTCCTTGTAATAATTAAATAAGTTCTTCATTATTTAATTTCTTTAAATATAATACAAAGCGATAACATTTGGTGACAACAATCTGAATTGTGAAATAGCGCTTATCGTGAAATTGGCGCTGGATTCTCTTCTTTAAGGAGCAAATATTTTGTACACTATTTTGCCGGATAAATTCAATAATGTAATCTCTGTAATAAAAATAGTAAAAAAAATGCAACATGAAGACTTCAGATAACAATCTAAGATCTTTAAGAAAAATATCATGTGCATGGTACACAATTTCGTTGTAATAATTAAATAAGTTCTTCATTATTTAATTTCTTTAAATATAATACAAAGCGATAACATTTGGTGGCAACTATCTGAATTGTGAAATAGCGCTTATCGTGAAATTGGCGCTGGATTCTCTTCTTTAAGGAGCAAATATTTTGTACACTATTTTGCCGGATAAATTAAAAATAGTAAAAAAAAAATGCAACATGAAGACTTCAGATAACAATCTAAGATCTTTAAGAAAAATATCATGTGCATGGTACACAATTTCTTTGTAATAATTAAATAAGTTCTTCATTATTTAATTTCTTTAAATATAATACAAAGCGATAACATTTGGTGGCAACAATCTGAATTGTAAAATAACGCTTATCGTGAAATTGGCGCTGGATTCTCTTCTTTAAGGAGCAAATATTTTGTACACTATTTTGCCGGATAATTTCAATAATGTAATCTCTGTAATAAAAATAGTAAAAAAAAAATGCAACATGAAGACTTCAGATAACAATCTACGATCTTTAAGAAAAATATCATGTGCATGGTACACAATTTCCTTGTAATAATTAAATAAGTTCTTCATTATTTAATTTCTTTAAATATAATACAAAGCGATAACATTTGGTGGCAACAATCTGAATTGTGAAATAGCGCTTATCATGAAATTGGCGCTGGATTCTCTTCTTTAAGGAGCAAATATTTTGTACACTATTTTGCCGGATAAATTCAATAATGTAAACTCTGTAATAAAAATAGAAAAAAAAATACAACATGAAGACTTCAGATAACAATCTAAGATCTTTAAGAAAAATATCATGTGCATGGTACACAATTTCCTTGTAATAATTAAATAAGTTGTTCATTATTTAATTTCTTTAAATATAATACAAAGCGATAACATTTGGTGGCAACAATCTGAATTGTGAAATAGCGCTTATCGTGAAATTGGCGCTGGATTCTCTTCTTTAAGGAGCAAATATTTTGTACACTATTTTGCCGGATAAATTCAATAATGTAATCTCTGTAATAAAAATATTAAAAAAAATGCAACATGAAGACTTCAGATAACAATCTAAGATCTTTAAGAAAAATATCATGTGCATGGTACACAATTTCGTTGTAATAATTAAATAAGTTCTGCATTATTTAATTTCTTTAAATATAGTACAAAGCGATAACATTTGGTGGCAACAATCTGAATTGTGAAATAGCGCTTATCGTGAAATTCGCGCTGGATTCTCTTCTTTAAGGAGCAAATATTTTGTACACTATTTTGCCGGATAATTTCAATAATGTAATCTCTGTAATAAAAATAGTAAAAAAAAAATGCAACATGAAGACTTCAGATAACAATCTAAGATCTTTAAGAAAAATATCATGTGCATGGTACACAATTTCCTTGTAATAATTAAATAAGTTGTTCATTATTTAATTTCTTTAAATATAATACAAAGCGATAACATTTGGTGGCAACAATCTGAATTGTGAAATAGCGCTTATCGTGAAATTGGCGCTGGATTCTCTTCTTTAAGGAGCAAATATTTTGTACACTATTTTGCCGGATAAATTCAATAATGTAATCTCTGTAATAAAAATAGTAAAAAAAAATGCAACATGAAGACTTCAGATAACAATCTAAGATCTTTAAGAAAAATATCATGTGCATGGTACACAATTTCGTTGTAATAATTAAATAAGTTCTTCATTATTTAATTTCTTTAAATATAATACAAAGCGATAACATTTGGTGGCAACAATCTGAATTGTGAAATAGCGCTTATCGTGAAATTGGCGCTGGATTCCCTTCTTTAAGGAGCAAATATTTTGTACACTATTTTGCCGGATAATTTCAATAATGTAATCTCTGTAATAAAAATAGTAAAAAAAAAATGCAACATGAAGACTTCAGATAACAATCTAAGATCTTTAAGAAAAATATCATGTGCATGGTACACAATTTCCTTGTAATAATTAAATAAGTTCTTCATTATTTAATTTCCTTAAATATAATAAAAAGCGATAACATTTGGTGACAACAATCTGAATTGTGAAATAGCGCTTATCGTGAAATTGGCGCTGGATTCTCTTCTTTAAGGAGCAAATATTTTGTACACTATTTTGCCGGATAAATTCAATAATGTAATCTCTGTAATAAAAATAGTAAAAAAAAAATACAACATGAAGACTTCAGATAACAATCTAAGATCTTTAAGAAAAATATCATGTGCATGGTACACAATTTCCTTGTAATAATTAAATAAGTTGTTCATTATTTAATTTCTTTAAATATAATACAAAGCGATAACATTTGGTGGCAACAATCTGAATTGTGAAATAGCGCTTATCGTGAAATTGGCGCTGGATTCTCTTCTTTAAGGAGCAAATATTTTGTACAGCCGGATAAATTCAATAATGTAATCTCTGTAATAAAAATAGTAAAAAAAATGCAACATGAAGACTTCAGATAACAATCTAAGATCTTTAAGAAAAATATCATGTGCATGGTACACAATTTCGTTGTAATAATTAAATAAGTTCTTCATTATTTAATTTCTTTAAATATAATACAAAGTGATAACATTTGGTGGCAACAATCTGAATTGTGAAATAGCGCTTATCGTGAAATTGGCGCTGGATTCTCTTCTTTAAGGAGCAAATATTTTGTACACTATTTTGCCGGATAATTTCAATAATGTAATCTCTGTAATAAAAATAGTAAAAAAAAAATGCAACATGAAGACTTCAGATAACAATCTAAGATCTTTAAGAAAAATATCATGTGCATGGTACACAATTTCCTTGTAATAATTAAATAAGTTCTTCATTATTTAATTTCTTTAAATATAATACAAAGCGATAACATTTGGTGACAACAATCTGAATTGTGAAATAGCGCTTATCGTGAAATTGGCGCTGGATTCTCTTCTTTAAGGAGCAAATATTTTGTACACTATTTTGCCGGATAAATTCAATAATGTAATCTCTGTAATAAAAATAGTAAAAAAAAATGCAACATGAAGACTTCAGATAACAATCTAAGATCTTTAAGAAAAATATCATGTGCATGGTACACAATTTCGTTGTAATAATTAAATAAGTTCTTCATTATTTAATTTCTTTAAATATAATACAAAGCGATAACATTTGGTGGCAACTATCTGAATTGTGAAATAGCGCTTATCGTGAAATTGGCGCTGGATTCTCTTCTTTAAGGAGCAAATATTTTGTACACTATTTTGCCGGATAAATTAAAAATAGTAAAAAAAATGCAACATGAAGACTTCAGATAACAATCTAAGATCTTTAAGAAAAATATCATGTGCATGGTACACAATTTCTTTGTAATAATTAAATAAGTTCTTCATTATTTAATTTCTTTAAATATAATACAAAGCGATAACATTTGGTGGCAACAATCTGAATTGTAAAATAACGCTTATCGTGAAATTGGCGCTGGATTCTCTTCTTTAAGGAGCAAATATTTTGTACACTATTTTGCCGGATAATTTCAATAATGTAATCTCTGTAATAAAAATAGTAAAAAAAAATGCAACATGAAGACTTCAGATAACAATCTAAGATCTTTAAGAAAAATATCATGTGCATGGTACACAATTTCGTTGTAATAATTAAATAAGTTCTTCATTATTTAATTTCTTTAAATATAATACAAAGTGATAACATTTGGTGGCAACAATCTGAATTGTGAAATAGCGCTTATCGTGAAATTGGCGCTGGATTCTCTTCTTTAAGGAGCAAATATTTTGTACACTATTTTGCCGGATAATTTCAATAATGTAATCTCTGTAATAAAAATAGTAAAAAAAAATGCAACATGAAGACTTCAGATAACAATCTAAGATCTTTAAGAAAAATATCATGTGCATGGTACACAATTTCCTTGTAATAATTAAATAAGTTCTTCATTATTTAATTTCTTTAAATATAATACAAAGCGATAACATTTGGTGACAACAATCTGAATTGTGAAATAGCGCTTATCGTGAAATTGGCGCTGGATTCTCTTCTTTAAGGAGCAAATATTTTGTACACTATTTTGCCGGATAAATTCAATAATGTAATCTCTGTAATAAAAATAGTAAAAAAAAATGCAACATGAAGACTTCAGATAACAATCTAAGATCTTTAAGAAAAATATCATGTGCATGGTACACAATTTCGTTGTAATAATTAAATAAGTTCTTCATTATTTAATTTCTTTAAATATAATACAAAGCGATAACATTTGGTGGCAACTATCTGAATTGTGAAATAGCGCTTATCGTGAAATTGGCGCTGGATTCTCTTCTTTAAGGAGCAAATATTTTGTACACTATTTTGCCGGATAAATTAAAAATAGTAAAAAAAAATGCAACATGAAGACTTCAGATAACAATCTAAGATCTTTAAGAAAAATATCATGTGCATGGTACACAATTTCTTTGTAATAATTAAATAAGTTCTTCATTATTTAATTTCTTTAAATATAATACAAAGCGATAACATTTGGTGGCAACAATCTGAATTGTGAAATAGCGCTTATTGTGAAATTGGCGCTGGATTTTCTTCTTTAAGGAGCAAATATTTTGTACACTATTTTGCCGGATAAATTAAAAATAGTAAAAAAAAAATGCAACATGAAGACTTCTGATAACAATCTAAGATCTTTAAGAAAAATATCATGTGCATGGTACACAATTTCCTTGTAATAATTAAATAAGTTCTTCATTATTTAATTTCTTTAAATATAATACAAAGCGATAACATTTGGTGGCAACAATCTGAATTGTGAAATAGCGCTTATCATGAAATTGGCGCTGGATTCTCTTCTTTAAGGAGCAAATACTTTGTACACTATTTTGCCGGATAAATTCAATAATGTAAACTCTGTAATAAAAATAGTAAAAAAATGCAACATGAAGACTTCAGATAACAATCTAAGATCTTTAAGAAAAATATCATGTGCATGGTACACAATTTCCTTGTAATAATTAAATAAGTTGTTCATTATTTAATTTCTTTAAATATAATACAAAGCGATAACATTTGGTGGCAACAATCTGAATTGTGAAATAGCGCTTATCGTGAAATTGGCGCTGGATTCTCTTCTTTAAGGAGCAAATATTTTGTACACTATTTTGCCGGATAAATTAAAAATAGTAAAAAAAAAATGCAACATGAAGACTTCTGATAACAATCTAAGATCTTTAAGAAAAATATTATGTGCATGGTACACAATTTCCTTGTAATAATTAAATAAGTTCTTCATTATTTAATTTCTTTAAATATAATACAAAGCGATAACATTTGGTGGCAACAATCTGAATTGTGAAATAGCGCTTATCATGAAATTGGCGCTGGATTCTCTTCTTTAAGGAGCAAATATTTTGTACACTATTTTGCCGGATAAATTCAATAATGTAAACTCTGTAATAAAAATAGAAAAAAAAAATACAACATGAAGACTTCAGATAACAATCTAAGATCTTTAAGAAAAATATCATGTGCATGGTACACAATTTCCTTGTAATAATTAAATAAGTTGTTCATTATTTAATTTCTTTAAATATAATACAAAGCGATAACATTTGGTGGCAACAATCTGAATTGTGAAATAGCGCTTATCGTGAAATTGGCGCTGGATTCTCTTCTTTAAGGAGCAAATATTTTGTACACTATTTTGCCGGATAAATTCAATAATGTAATCTCTGTAATAAAAATATTAAAAAAAATGCAACATGAAGACTTCAGATAACAATCTAAGATCTTTAAGAAAAATATCATGTGCATGGTACACAATTTCGTTGTAATAATTAAATAAGTTCTTCATTATTTAATTTCTTTAAATATAGTACAAAGCGATAACATTTGGTGGCAACAATCTGAATTGTGAAATAGCGCTTATCGTGAAATTCGCGCTGGATTCTCTTCTTTAAGGAGCAAATATTTTGTACACTATTTTGCCGGATAATTTCAATAATGTAATCTCTGTAATAAAAATAGTAAAAAAAAATGCAACATGAAGACTTCAGATAACAATCTAAGATCTTTAAGAAAAATATCATGTGCATGGTACACAATTTCCTTGTAATAATTAAATAAGTTGTTCATTATTTAATTTCTTTAAATATAATACAAAGCGATAACATTTGGTGGCAACAATCTGAATTGTGAAATAGCGCTTATCGTGAAATTGGCGCTGGATTCTCTTCTTTAAGGAGCAAATATTTTGTACACTATTTTGCCGGATAAATTCAATAATGTAATCTCTGTAATAAAAATAGTAAAAAAAAATGCAACATGAAGACTTCAGATAACAATCTAAGATCTTTAAGAAAAATATCATGTGCATGGTACACAATTTCGTTGTAATAATTAAATAAGTTCTTCATTATTTAATTTCTTTAAATATAATACAAAGCGATAACATTTGGTGGCAACAATCTGAATTGTGAAATAGCGCTTATCGTGAAATTGGCGCTGGATTCCCTTCTTTAAGGAGCAAATATTTTGTACACTATTTTGCCGGATAATTTCAATAATGTAATCTCTGTAATAAAAATAGTAAAAAAAAAATGCAACATGAAGACTTCAGATAACAATCTAAGATCTTTAAGAAAAATATCATGTGCATGGTACACAATTTCCTTGTAATAATTAAATAAGTTCTTCATTATTTAATTTCTTTAAATATAATAAAAAGCGATAACATTTGGTGACAACAATCTGAATTGTGAAATAGCGCTTATCGTGAAATTGGCGCTGGATTCTCTTCTTTAAGGAGCAAATATTTTGTACACTATTTTGCCGGATAAATTCAATAATGTAATCTCTGTAATAAAAATAGTAAAAAAAAAATACAACATGAAGACTTCAGATAACAATCTAAGATCTTTAAGAAAAATATCATGTGCATGGTACACAATTTCCTTGTAATAATTAAATAAGTTGTTCATTATTTAATTTCTTTAAATATAATACAAAGCGATAACATTTGGTGGCAACAATCTGAATTGTGAAATAGCGCTTATCGTGAAATTGGCGCTGGATTCTCTTCTTTAAGGAGCAAATATTTTGTACAGCCGGATAAAATCAATAATGTAATCTCTGTAATAAAAATAGTAAAAAAAATGCAACATGAAGACTTCAGATAACAATCTAAGATCTTTAAGAAAAATATCATGTGCATGGTACACAATTTCGTTGTAATAATTAAATAAGTTCTTCATTATTTAATTTCTTTAAATATAATACAAAGTGATAACATTTGGTGGCAACAATCTGAATTGTGAAATAGCGCTTATCGTGAAATTGGCGCTGGATTCTCTTCTTTAAGGAGCAAATATTTTGTACACTATTTTGCCGGATAATTTCAATAATGTAATCTCTGTAATAAAAATAGTAAAAAAAAAATGCAACATGAAGACTTCAGATAACAATCTAAGATCTTTAAGAAAAATATCATGTGCATGGTACACAATTTCCTTGTAATAATTAAATAAGTTCTTCATTATTTAATTTCTTTAAATATAATACAAAGCGATAACATTTGGTGACAACAATCTGAATTGTGAAATAGCGCTTATCGTGAAATTGGCGCTGGATTCTCTTCTTTAAGGAGCAAATATTTTGTACACTATTTTGCCGGATAAATTCAATAATGTAATCTCTGTAATAAAAATAGTAAAAAAAAATGCAACATGAAGACTTCAGATAACAATCTAAGATCTTTAAGAAAAATATCATGTGCATGGTACACAATTTCGTTGTAATAATTAAATAAGTTCTTCATTATTTAATTTCTTTAAATATAATACAAAGCGATAACATTTGGTGGCAACTATCTGAATTGTGAAATAGCGCTTATCGTGAAATTGGCGCTGGATTCTCTTCTTTAAGGAGCAAATATTTTGTACACTATTTTGCCGGATAAATTAAAAATAGTAAAAAAAATGCAACATGAAGACTTCAGATAACAATCTAAGATCTTTAAGAAAAATATCATGTGCATGGTACACAATTTCTTTGTAATAATTAAATAAGTTCTTCATTATTTAATTTCTTTAAATATAATACAAAGCGATAACATTTGGTGGCAACAATCTGAATTGTAAAATAACGCTTATCGTGAAATTGGCGCTGGATTCTCTTCTTTAAAGAGCAAATATTTTGTACACTATTTTGCCGGATAAATTCAATAATGTAATCTCTGTAATAAAAATATTAAAAAAAATGCAACATGAAGACTTCAGATAACAATCTAAGATCTTTAAGAAAAATATCATGTGCATGGTACACAATTTCGTTGTAATAATTAAATAAGTTCTTCATTATTTAATTTCTTTAAATATAGTACAAAGCGATAACATTTGGTGGCAACAATCTGAATTGTGAAATAGCGCTTATCGTGAAATTCGCGCTGGATTCTCTTCTTTAAGGAGCAAATATTTTGTACACTATTTTGCCGGATAATTTCAATAATGTAATCTCTGTAATAAAAATAGTAAAAAAAAAATGCAACATGAAGACTTCAGATAACAATCTAAGATCTTTAAGAAAAATATCATGTGCATGGTACACAATTTCCTTGTAATAATTAAATAAGTTGTTCATTATTTAATTTCTTTAAATATAATACAAAGCGATAACATTTGGTGGCAACAATCTGAATTGTGAAATAGCGCTTATCGTGAAATTGGCGCTGGATTCTCTTCTTTAAGGAGCAAATATTTTGTACACTATTTTGCCGGATAAATTCAATAATGTAATCTCTGTAATAAAAATAGTAAAAAAAAATGCAACATGAAGACTTCAGATAACAATCTAAGATCTTTAAGAAAAATATCATGTGCATGGTACACAATTTCGTTGTAATAATTAAATAAGTTCTTCATTATTTAATTTCTTTAAATATAATACAAAGCGATAACATTTGGTGGCAACAATCTGAATTGTGAAATAGCGCTTATCGTGAAATTGGCGCTGGATTCCCTTCTTTAAGGAGCAAATATTTTGTACACTATTTTGCCGGATAATTTCAATAATGTAATCTCTGTAATAAAAATAGTAAAAAAAAAATGCAACATGAAGACTTCAGATAACAATCTAAGATCTTTAAGAAAAATATCATGTGCATGGTACACAATTTCCTTGTAATAATTAAATAAGTTCTTCATTATTTAATTTCTTTAAATATAATAAAAAGCGATAACATTTGGTGACAACAATCTGAATTGTGAAATAGCGCTTATCGTGAAATTGGCGCTGGATTCTCTTCTTTAAGGAGCAAATATTTTGTACACTATTTTGCCGGATAAATTCAATAATGTAATCTCTGTAATAAAAATAGTAAAAAAAAAATACAACATGAAGACTTCAGATAACAATCTAAGATCTTTAAGAAAAATATCATGTGCATGGTACACAATTTCCTTGTAATAATTAAATAAGTTGTTCATTATTTAATTTCTTTAAATATAATACAAAGCGATAACATTTGGTGGCAACAATCTGAATTGTGAAATAGCGCTTATCGTGAAATTGGCGCTGGATTCTCTTCTTTAAGGAGCAAATATTTTGTACAGCCGGATAAAATCAATAATGTAATCTCTGTAATAAAAATAGTAAAAAAAATGCAACATGAAGACTTCAGATAACAATCTAAGATCTTTAAGAAAAATATCATGTGCATGGTACACAATTTCGTTGTAATAATTAAATAAGTTCTTCATTATTTAATTTCTTTAAATATAATACAAAGTGATAACATTTGGTGGCAACAATCTGAATTGTGAAATAGCGCTTATCGTGAAATTGGCGCTGGATTCTCTTCTTTAAGGAGCAAATATTTTGTACACTATTTTGCCGGATAATTTCAATAATGTAATCTCTGTAATAAAAATAGTAAAAAAAAAATGCAACATGAAGACTTCAGATAACAATCTAAGATCTTTAAGAAAAATATCATGTGCATGGTACACAATTTCCTTGTAATAATTAAATAAGTTCTTCATTATTTAATTTCTTTAAATATAATACAAAGCGATAACATTTGGTGACAACAATCTGAATTGTGAAATAGCGCTTATCGTGAAATTGGCGCTGGATTCTCTTCTTTAAGGAGCAAATATTTTGTACACTATTTTGCCGGATAAATTCAATAATGTAATCTCTGTAATAAAAATAGTAAAAAAAAATGCAACATGAAGACTTCAGATAACAATCTAAGATCTTTAAGAAAAATATCATGTGCATGGTACACAATTTCGTTGTAATAATTAAATAAGTTCTTCATTATTTAATTTCTTTAAATATAATACAAAGCGATAACATTTGGTGGCAACTATCTGAATTGTGAAATAGCGCCTATCGTGAAATTGGCGCTGGATTCTCTTCTTTAAGGAGCAAATATTTTGTACACTATTTTGCCGGATAAATTAAAAATAGTAAAAAAAATGCAACATGAAGACTTCAGATAACAATCTAAGATCTTTAAGAAAAATATCATGTGCATGGTACACAATTTCTTTGTAATAATTAAATAAGTTCTTCATTATTTAATTTCTTTAAATATAATACAAAGCGATAACATTTGGTGGCAACAATCTGAATTGTAAAATAACGCTTATCGTGAAATTGGCGCTGGATTCTCTTCTTTAAAGAGCAAATATTTTGTACACTATTTTGCCGGATAATTTCAATAATGTAATCTCTGTAATAAAAATAGTAAAAAAAAATGCAACATGAAGACTTCAGATAACAATCTAAGATCTTTAAGAAAAATATCATGTGCATGGTACACAATTTCGTTGTAATAATTAAATAAGTTCTTCATTATTTAATTTCTTTAAATATAATACAAAGTGATAACATTTGGTGGCAACAATCTGAATTGTGAAATAGCGCTTATCGTGAAATTGGCGCTGGATTCTCTTCTTTAAGGAGCAAATATTTTGTACACTATTTTGCCGGATAATTTCAATAATGTAATCTCTGTAATAAAAATAGTAAAAAAAAAATGCAACATGAAGACTTCAGATAACAATCTAAGATCTTTAAGAAAAATATCATGTGCATGGTACACAATTTCCTTGTAATAATTAAATAAGTTCTTCATTATTTAATTTCTTTAAATATAATACAAAGCGATAACATTTGGTGACAACAATCTGAATTGTGAAATAGCGCTTATCGTGAAATTGGCACTGGATTCTCTTCTTTAAGGAGCAAATATTTTGTACACTATTTTGCCGGATAAATTCAATAATGTAATCTCTGTAATAAAAATAGTAAAAAAAAATGCAACATGAAGACTTCAGATAACAATCTAAGATCTTTAAGAAAAATATCATGTGCATGGTACACAATTTCGTTGTAATAATTAAATAAGTTCTTCATTATTTAATTTCTTTAAATATAATACAAAGCGATAACATTTGGTGGCAACTATCTGAATTGTGAAATAGCGCTTATCGTGAAATTGGCGCTGGATTCTCTTCTTTAAGGAGCAAATATTTTGTACACTATTTTGCCGGATAAATTAAAAATAGTAAAAAAAAATGCAACATGAAGACTTCAGATAACAATCTAAGATCTTTAAGAAAAATATCATGTGCATGGTACACAATTTCTTTGTAATAATTAAATAAGTTCTTCATTATTTAATTTCTTTAAATATAATACAAAGCGATAACATTTGGTGGCAACAATCTGAATTGTAAAATAACGCTTATCGTGAAATTGGCGCTGGATTCTCTTCTTTAAGGAGCAAATATTTTGTACACTATTTTGCCGGATAATTTCAATAATGTAATCTCTGTAATAAAAATAGTAAAAAAAAATGCAACATGAAGACTTCAGATAACAATCTAAGATCTTTAAGAAAAATATCATGTGCATGGTACACAATTTCCTTGTAATAATTAAATAAGTTCTTCATTATTTAATTTCTTTAAATATAATACAAAGCGATAACATTTGGTGGCAACAATCTGAATTGTGAAATAGCGCTTATTGTGAAATTGGCGCTGGATTTTCTTCTTTAAGGAGCAAATATTTTGTACACTATTTTGCCGGATAAATTAAAAATAGTAAAAAAAAAATGCAACATGAAGACTTCTGATAACAATCTAAGATCTTTAAGAAAAATATCATGTGCATGGTACACAATTTCCTTGTAATAATTAAATAAGTTCTTCATTATTTAATTTCTTTAAATATAATACAAAGCGATAACATTTGGTGGCAACAATCTGAATTGTGAAATAGCGCTTATCATGAAATTGGCGCTGGATTCTCTTCTTTAAGGAGCAAATACTTTGTACACTATTTTGCCGGATAAATTCAATAATGTAAACTCTGTAATAAAAATAGTAAAAAAATGCAACATGAAGACTTCAGATAACAATCTAAGATCTTTAAGAAAAATATCATGTGCATGGTACACAATTTCCTTGTAATAATTAAATAAGTTGTTCATTATTTAATTTCTTTAAATATAATACAAAGCGATAACATTTGGTGGCAACA
Source organism: Stegodyphus dumicola (assembly GCF_044657685.1). Taxonomy (NCBI): domain Eukaryota; kingdom Metazoa; phylum Arthropoda; class Arachnida; order Araneae; family Eresidae; genus Stegodyphus; species Stegodyphus dumicola. The sequence continues at coordinate 139,024,929 of NC_140769.1, forward strand.
ATCTGAATTGTGAAATAGCGCTTATCGTGAAATTGGCGCTGGATTCTCTTCTTTAAGGAGCAAATATTTTGTACACTATTTTGCCGGATAAATTCAATAATGTAATCTCTGTAATAAAAATAGTAAAAAAAATGCAACATGAAGACTTCAGATAACAATCTAAGATCTTTAAGAAAAATATCATGTGCATGGTACACAATTTCGTTGTAATAATTAAATAAGTTCTTCATTATTTAATTTCTTTAAATATAGTACAAAGCGATAACATTTGGTGGCAACAATCTGAATTGTGAAATAGCGCTTATCGTGAAATTCGCGCTGGATTCTCTTCTTTAAGGAGCAAATATTTTGTACACTATTTTGCCGGATAATTTCAATAATGTAATCTCTGTAATAAAAATAGTAAAGAAAAATGCAACATGAAGATTTCAGATAACAATCTAAGATCTTTAAGAAAAATATCATGTGCATGGTACACAATTTCCTTGTAATAATTAAATAAGTTGTTCATTATTTAATTTCTTTAAATATAATACAAAGCGATAACATTTGGTGGCAACAATCTGAAATGTGAAATAGCGCTTATCGTGAAATTGGCGCTGGATTCTCTTCTTTAAGGAGCAAATATTTTGTACAGCCGGATAAATTCAATAATGTAATCTCTGTAATAAAAATAGTAAAAAAAATGCAACATGAAGACTTCAGATAACAATCTAAGATCTTTAAGAAAAATATCATGTGCATGGTACACAATTTCGTTGTAATAATTAAATAAGTTCTTCATTATTTAATTTCTTTAAATATAATACAAAGTGATAACATTTGGTGGCAACAATCTGAATTGTGAAATAGCGCTTATCGTGAAATTGGCGCTGGATTCTCTTCTTTAAGGAGCAAATATTTTGTACACTATTTTGCCGGATAATTTCAATAATGTAATCTCTGTGATAAAAATAGTAAAAAAAAAATGCAACATGAAGACTTCAGATAACAATCTAAGATCTTTAAGAAAAATATCATGTGCATGGTACACAATTTCCTTGTAATAATTAAATAAGTTCTTCATTATTTAATTTCTTTAAATATAATACAAAGCGATAACATTTGGTGACAACAATCTGAATTGTGAAATAGCGCTTATCGTGAAATTGGCGCTGGATTCTCTTCTTTAAGGAGCAAATATTTTGTACACTATTTTGCCGGATAAATTCAATAATGTAATCTCTGTAATAAAAATAGTAAAAAAAATGCAACATGAAGACTTCAGATAACAATCTAAGATCTTTAAGAAAAATATCATGTGCATGGTACACAATTTCGTTGTAATAATTAAATAAGTTCTTCATTATTTAATTTCTTTAAATATAATACAAAGCGATAACATTTGGTGGCAACTATCTGAATTGTGAAATAGCGCTTATCGTGAAATTGGCGCTGGATTCTCTTCTTTAAGGAGCAAATATTTTGTACACTATTTTGCCGGATAAATTAAAAATAGTAAAAAAAATGCAACATGAAGACTTCAGATAACAATCTAAGATCTTTAAGAAAAATATCATGTGCATGGTACACAATTTCTTTGTAATAATTAAATAAGTTCTTCATTATTTAATTTCTTTAAATATAATACAAAGCGATAACATTTGGTGGCAACAATCTGAATTGTAAAATAACGCTTATCGTGAAATTGGCGCTGGATTCTCTTCTTTAAGGAGCAAATATTTTGTACACTATTTTGCCGGATAATTTCAATAATGTAATCTCTGTAATAAAAATAGTAAAAAAAAATGCAACATGAAGACTTCAGATAACAATCTAAGATCTTTAAGAAAAATATCATGTGCATGGTACACAATTTCGTTGTAATAATTAAATAAGTTCTTCATTATTTAATTTCTTTAAATATAATACAAAGTGATAACATTTGGTGGCAACAATCTGAATTGTGAAATAGCGCTTATCGTGAAATTGGCGCTGGATTCTCTTCTTTAAGGAGCAAATATTTTGTACACTATTTTGCCGGATAATTTCAATAATGTAATCTCTGTAATAAAAATAGTAAAAAAAAAATGCAACATGAAGACTTCAGTTAACAATCTAAGATCTTTAAGAAAAATATCATGTGCATGGTACACAATTTCCTTGTAATAATTAAATAAGTTCTTCATTATTTAATTTCTTTAAATATAATACAAAGCGATAACATTTGGTGACAACAATCTGAATTGTGAAATAGCGCTTATCGTGAAATTGGCGCTGGATTCTCTTCTTTAAGGAGCAAATATTTTGTACACTATTTTGCCGGATAAATTCAATAATGTAAACTCTGTAATAAAAATAGTAAAAAAATGCAACATGAAGACTTCAGATAACAATCTAAGATCTTTAAGAAAAATATCATGTGCATGGTACACAATTTCCTTGTAATAATTAAATAAGTTGTTCATTATTTAATTTCTTTAAATATAATACAAAGCGATAACATTTGGTGGCAACAATCTGAATTGTGAAATAGCGCTTATCGTGAAATTGGCGCTGGATTCTCTTCTTTAAGGAGCAAATATTTTGTACACTATTTTGCCGGATAAATTCAATAATGTAATCTCTGTAATAAAAATAGTAAAAAAAATGCAACATGAAGACTTCAGATAACAATCTAAGATCTTTAAGAAAAATATCATGTGCATGGTACACAATTTCGTTGTAATAATTAAATAAGTTCTTCATTATTTGATTTCTTTAAATATAGTACAAAGCGATAACATTTGGTGGCAACAATCTGAATTGTGAAATAGCGCTTATCGTGAAATTCGCGCTGGATTCTCTTCTTTAAGGAGCAAATATTTTGTACACTATTTTGCCGGATAATTTCAATAATGTAATCTCTGTAATAAAAATAGTAAAAAAAAATGCAACATGAAGACTTCAGATAACAATCTAAGATCTTTAAGAAAAATATCATGTGCATGGTACACAATTTCCTTGTAATAATTAAATAAGTTCTTCATTATTTAATTTCTTTAAATATAATACAAAGCGATAACATTTGGTGGCAACAATCTGAATTGTGAAATAGCGCTTATTGTGAAATTGGCGCTGGATTTTCTTCTTTAAGGAGCAAATATTTTGTACACTATTTTGCCGGATAAATTAAAAATAGTAAAAAAAAAATGCAACATGAAGACTTCTGATAACAATCTAAGATCTTTAAGAAAAATATCATGTGCATGGTACACAATTTCCTTGTAATAATTAAATAAGTTCTTCATTATTTAATTTCTTTAAATATAATACAAAGCGATAACATTTGGTGGCAACAATCTGAATTGTGAAATAGCGCTTATCATGAAATTGGCGCTGGATTCTCTTCTTTAAGGACCAAATACTTTGTACACTATTTTGCCGGATAAATTCAATAATGTAAACTCTGTAATAAAAATAGTAAAAAAATGCAACATGAAGACTTCAGATAACAATCTAAGATCTTTAAGAAAAATATCATGTGCATGGTACACAATTTCCTTGTAGTAATTAAATAAGTTGTTCATTATTTAATTTCTTTAAATATAATACAAAGCGATAACATTTGGTGGCAACAATCTGAATTGTGAAATAGCGCTTATCGTGAAATTGGCGCTGGATTCTCTTCTTTAAGGAGCAAATATTTTGTACAATATTTTGCCGGATAAATTCAATAATGTAATCTCTGTAATAAAAATAGTAAAAAAAATGCAACATGAAGACTTCAGATAACAATCTAAGATCTTTAAGAAAAATATCATGTGCATGGTACACAATTTCGTTGTAATAATTAAATAAGTTCATCATTATTTAATTTCTTTAAATATAGTACAAAGCGATAACATTTGGTGGCAACAATCTGAATTGTGAAATAGCGCTTATCGTGAAATTCGCGCTGGATTCTCTTCTTTAAGGAGCAAATATTTTGTACACTATTTTGCCGGATAATTTCAATAATGTAATCTCTGTAATAAAAATAGTAAAAAAAAAATGCAACATGAAGACTTCAGATAACAATCTAAGATCTTTAAGAAAAATATCATGTGCATGGTACACAATTTCCTTGTAATAATAAAATAAGTTCTTCATTATTTAATTTCTTTAAATATAATACAAAGCGATAACATTTGGTGGCAACAATCTGAATTGTGAAATAGCGCTTATCGTGAAATTGGCGCTGGATTCTCTTCTTTAAGGAGCAAATATTTTGTACACTATTTTGCCGGATAAATTCAATAATGTAATCTCTGTAATAAAAATAGTAAAAAAAAATGCAACATGAAGACTTCAGATAACAATCTAAGATCTTTAAGAAAAATATCATGTGCATGGTACACAATTTCGTTGTAATAATTAAATAAGTTCTTCATTATTTAATTTCTTTAAATATAATACAAAGCGATAACATTTGGTGGCAACAAACTGAATTGTGAAATAGCGCTTATCGTGAAATTGGCGCTGGATTCTCTTCTTTAAGGAGCAAATATTTTGTACACTATTTTGCCGGATAAATTCAATAATGTAATCTCTGTAATAAAAATAGTAAAAAAAAATGCAACATGAAGACTTCAGATAACAATCTAAGATCTTTAAGAAAAATATCATGTGCATGGTACACAATTTCGTTGTAATAATTAAATAAGTTCTTCATTATTTAATTTCTTTAAATATAATACAAAGCGATAACATTTGGTGGCAACAATCTGAATTGTGAAATAGCGCTTATCGTGAAATTGGCGCTGGATTCTCTTCTTTAAGGAGCAAATATTTTGTACACTATTTTGCCGGATAATTTCAATAATGTAATCTCTGTAATAAAAATAGTAAAAAAAAATGCAACATGAAGACTTCTGATAACAATCTAAGATCTTTAAGAAAAATATCATGTGCATGGTACACAATTTCCTTGTAATAATTAAATAAGTTCTTCATTATTTAATTTCTTTAAATATAATACAAAGCGATAACATTTGGTGGCAACAATCTGAATTGTGAAATAGCGCTTATCATGAAATTGGCGCTGGATTCTCTTCTTTAAGGAGCAAATACTTTGTACACTATTTTGCCGGATAAATTCAATAATGTAAACTCTGTAATAAAAATAGTAAAAAAATGCAACATGAAGACTTCAGATAACAATCTAAGATCTTTAAGAAAAATATCATGTGCATGGTACACAATTTCCTTGTAGTAATTAAATAAGTTGTTCATTATTTAATTTCTTTAAATATAATACAAAGCGATAACATTTGGTGGCAACAATCTGAATTGTGAAATAGCGCTTATCGTGAAATTGGCGCTGGATTCTCTTCTTTAAGGAGCAAATATTTTGTACAATATTTTGCCGGATAAATTCAATACTGTAATCTCTGTAATAAAAATAGTAAAAAAAATGCAACATGAAGACTTCAGATAACAATCTAAGATCTTTAAGAAAAATATCATGTGCATGGTACACAATTTCGTTGTAATAATTAAATAAGTTCATCATTATTTAATTTCTTTAAATATAGTACAAAGCGATAACATTTGGTGGCAACAATCTGAATTGTGAAATAGCGCTTATCGTGAAATTCGCGCTGGATTCTCTTCTTTAAGGAGCAAATATTTTGTACACTATTTTGCCGGATAATTTCAATAATGTAATCTCTGTAATAAAAATAGTAAAAAAAAAATGCAACATGAAGACTTCAGATAACAATCTAAGATCTTTAAGAAAAATATCATGTGCATGGTACACAATTTCCTTGTAATAATAAAATAAGTTCTTCATTATTTAATTTCTTTAAATATAATACAAAGCGATAACATTTGGTGGCAACAATCTGAATTGTGAAATAGCGCTTATCGTGAAATTGGCGCTGGATTCTCTTCTTTAAGGAGCAAATATTTTGTACACTATTTTGCCGGATAAATTCAATAATGTAATCTCTGTAATAAAAATAGTAAAAAAAAATGCAACATGAAGACTTCAGATAACAATCTAAGATCTTTAAGAAAAATATCATGTGCATGGTACACAATTTCGTTGTAATAATTAAATAAGTTCTTCATTATTTAATTTCTTTAAATATAATACAAAGCGATAACATTTGGTGGCAACAAACTGAATTGTGAAATAGCGCTTATCGTGAAATTGGCGCTGGATTCTCTTCTTTAAGGAGCAAATATTTTGTACACTATTTTGCCGGATAAATTCAATAATGTAATCTCTGTAATAAAAATAGTAAAAAAAAATGCAACATGAAGACTTCAGATAACAATCTAAGATCTTTAAGAAAAATATCATGTGCATGGTACACAATTTCGTTGTAATAATTAAATAAGTTCTTCATTATTTAATTTCTTTAAATATAATACAAAGCGATAACATTTGGTGGCAACAATCTGAATTGTGAAATAGCGCTTATCGTGAAATTGGCGCTGGATTCTCTTCTTTAAGGAGCAAATATTTTGTACACTATTTTGCCGGATAATTTCAATAATGTAATCTCTGTAATAAAAATAGTAAAAAAAAATGCAACATGAAGACTTCTGATAACAATCTAAGATCTTTAAGAAAAATATCATGTGCATGGTACACAATTTCCTTGTAATAATTAAATAAGTTCTTCATTATTTAATTTCTTTAAATATAATACAAAGCGATAACATTTGGTGGCAACAATCTGAATTGTGAAATAGCGCTTATCATGAAATTGGCGCTGGATTCTCTTCTTTAAGGAGCAAATACTTTGTACACTATTTTGCCGGATAAATTCAATAATGTAAACTCTGTAATAAAAATAGTAAAAAAATGCAACATGAAGACTTCAGATAACAATCTAAGATCTTTAAGAAAAATATCATGTGCATGGTACACAATTTCCTTGTAATAATTAAATAAGTTGTTCATTATTTAATTTCTTTAAATATAATACAAAGCGATAACATTTGGTGGCAACAATCTGAATTGTGAAATAGCGCTTATCGTGATATATGCGCTGGATTCTCTTCTTTAAGGAGCAAATATTTTGTACAATATTTTGCCGGATAAATTCAATAATGTAATCTCTGTAATAAAAATAGTAAAAAAAATGCAACATGAAGACTTCAGATAACAATCTAAGATCTTTAAGAAAAATATCATGTGCATGGTACACAATTTCGTTGTAATAATTAAATAAGTTCTTCATTATTTAATTTCTTTAAATATAGTACAAAGCGATAACATTTGGTGGCAACAATCTGAATTGTGAAATAGCGCTTATCGTGAAATTCGCGCTGGATTCTCTTCTTTAAGGAGCAAATATTTTGTACACTATTTTGCCGGATAATTTCAATAATGTAATCTCTGTAATAAAAATAGTAAAAAAAAAATGCAACATGAAGACTTCAGATAACAATCTAAGATCTTTAAGAAAAATATCATGTGCATGGTACACAATTTCCTTGTAATAATAAAATAAGTTCTTCATTATTTAATTTCTTTAAATATAATACAAAGCGATAACATTTGGTGGCAACAATCTGAATTGTGAAATAGCGCTTATCGTGAAATTGGCGCTGGATTCTCTTCTTTAAGGAGCAAATATTTTGTACACTATTTTGCCGGATAAATTCAATAATGTAATCTCTGTAATAAAAATAGTAAAAAAAATGCAACATGAAGACTTCAGATAACAATCTAAGATCTTTAAGAAAAATATCATGTGCATGGTACACAATTTCGTTGTAATAATTAAATAAGTTCTTCATTATTTAATTTCTTTAAATATAATACAAAGCGATAACATTTGGTGGCAACAATCTGAATTGTGAAATAGCGCTTATCGTGAAATTGGCGCTGGATTCTCTTCTTTAAGGAGCAAATATTTTGTACACTATTTTGCCGGATAATTTCAATAATGTAATCTCTGTAATAAAAATAGTAAAAAAAAATGCAACATGAAGACTTCAGATAACAATCTAAGATCTTTAAGAAAAATATCATGTGCATGGTACACAATTTCCTTGTAATAATTAAATAAGTTCTTCATTATTTAATTTCTTTAAATATAATACAAAGCGATAACATTTGGTGACAACAATCTGAATTGTGAAATAGCGCTTATCGTGAAATTGGCGCTGGATTCTCTTCTTTAAGGAGCAAATATTTTGTACACTATTTTGCCGGATAAATGCAATAATGTAATCTCTGTAATAAAAATAGTAAAAAAAAATGCAACATGAAGACTTCAGATAACAATCTAAGGTCTTTAAGAAAAATATCATGTGCATGGTACACAATTTCGTTGTAATAATTAAATAAGTTCTTCATTATTTAATTTCTTTAAATATAATACAAAGCGATAACATTTGGTGGCAACTATCTGAATTGTGAAATAGCGCTTATCGTGAAATTGGCGCTGGATTCTCTTCTTTAAGGAGCAAATATTTTGTACACTATTTTGCCGGATAAATTAAAAATAGTAAAAAAAAATGCAACATGAAGACTTCAGATAACAATCTAAGATCTTTAAGAAAAATATCATGTGCATGGTACACAATTTCTTTGTAATAATTAAATAAGTTCTTCATTATTTAATTTCTTTAAATATAATACAAAGCGATAACATTTGGTGGCAACAATCTGAATTGTAAAATAACGCTTATCGTGAAATTGGCGCTGGATTCTCTTCTTTAAGGAGCAAATATTTTGTACACTATTTTGCCGGATAATTTCAATAATGTAATCTCTGTAATAAAAATAGTAAAAAAAAAATGCAACATGAAGACTTCAGATAACAATCTAAGATCTTTAAGAAAAATATCATATGCATGGTACACAATTTCCTTGTAATAATTAAATAAGTTCTTCATTATTTAATTTCTTTAAATATAATACAAAGCGATAACATTTGGTGGCAACAATCTGAATTGTGAAATAGCGCTTATCGTGAAATTGGCGCTGGATTCTCTTCTTTAAGGAGCAAATATTTTGTACACTATTTTGCCGGATAAATTCAATAATGTAATCTCTGTAATAAAAATAGTAAAAAAAATGCAACATGAAGACTTCAGATAACAATCTAAGATCTTTAAGAAAAATATCATGTGCATGGTACACAATTTCGTTGTAATAATTAAATAAGTTCTTCATTATTTAATTTCTTTAAATATAATACAAAGCGATAACATTTGGTGGCAACAATCTGAATTGTGAAATAGCGCTTATCGTGAAATTGGCGCTGGATTCTCTTCTTTAAGGAGCAAATATTTTGTACACTATTTTGCCGGATAATTTCAATAATGTAATCTCTGTAATAAAAATAGTAAAAAAAAAATGCAACATGAAGACTTCAGATAACAATCTAAGATCTTTAAGAAAAATATCATGTGCATGGTACACAATTTCCTTGTAATAATTAAATAAGTTCTTCATTATTTAATTTCTTTAAATATAATACAAAGCGATAACATTTGGTGACAACAATCTGAATTGTGAAATAGCGCTTATCGTGAAATTGGCGCTGGATTCTCTTCTTTAAGGAGCAAATATTTTGTACACTATTTTGCCGGATAAATTCAATAATGTAATCTCTGTAATAAAAATAGTAAAAAAAATGCAACATGAAGACTTCAGATAACAATCTAAGATCTTTAAGAAAAATATCATGTGCATGGTACACAATTTCGTTGTAATAATTAAATAAGTTCTTCATTATTTAATTTCTTTAAATATAATACAAAGCGATAACATTTGGTGGCAACTATCTGAATTGTGAAATAGCGCTTATCGTGAAATTGGCGCTGGATTCTCTTCTTTAAGGAGCAAATATTTTGTACACTATTTTGCCGGATAAATTAAAAATAGTAAAAAAAAAAATGCAACATGAAGACTTCAGATAACAATCTAAGATCTTTAAGAAAAATATCATGTGCATGGTACACAATTTCTTTGTAATAATTAAATAAGTTCTTCATTATTTAATTTCTTTAAATATAATACAAAGCGATAACATTTGGTGGCAACAATCTGAATTGTAAAATAACGCTTATCGTGAAATTGGCGCTGGATTCTCTTCTTTAAGGAGCAAATATTTTGTACACTATTTTGCCGGATAATTTCAATAATGTAATCTCTGTAATAAAAATAGTAAAAAAAAATGCAACATGAAGACTTCAGATAACAATCTAAGATCTTTAAGAAAAATATCATATGCATGGTACACAATTTCCTTGTAATAATTAAATAAGTTCTTCATTATTTAATTTCTTTAAATATAATACAAAGCGATAACATTTGGTGGCAACAATCTGAATTGTGAAATAGCGCTTATCGTGAAATTGGCGCTGGATTCTCTTCTTTAAGGAGCAAATATTTTGTACACTATTTTGCCGGATAAATTCAATAATGTAATCTCTGTAATAAAAATAGTAAAAAAAAATGCAACATGAAGACTTCAGATAACAATCTAAGATCTTTAAGAAAAATATCATGTGCATGGTACACAATTTCCTTGTAATAATTAAATAAGTTCTTCATTATTTAATTTCTTTAAATATAATACAAAGCGATAACATTTGGTGGCAACAATCTGAATTGTGAAATAGCGCTTATTGTGAAATTGGCGCTGGATTCTCTTCTTCAAGGAGCAAATATTTTGTACACTATTTTGCCGGATAAATTCAATAATGTAATCTCTGTAATAAAAATAGTAAAAAAAAAAAATGCAACATGAAGACTTCAGATAACAATCTAAGATCTTTAAGAAAAATATCATGTGCATGGTACACAATTTCCTTGTAATAATTAAATAAGTTCTTCATTATTTAATTTCTTTAAATATAATACAAAGCGATAACATTTGGTGGCAACAATCTGAATTGTGAAATAGCGCTTATCATGAAATTGGCGCTGGATTCTCTTCTTTAAGGTGCAAATATTTTATACACTATTTTGCCGGATAAATTCAATAATGTAATCTCTGTAATAAAAATAGTAAAAAAAAAATGCAACATGAAGACTTCAGATAACAATCTAAGATCTTTAAGAAAAATATCATGTGCATGGTACACAATTTCCTTGTAATAATTAAATAAGTTGTTCATTATTTAATTTCTTTAAATATAATACAAAGCGATAACATTTGGTGGCAACAATCTGAATTGTGAAATAGCGCTTATCGTGAAATTGGCGCTGGATTCTCTTCTTTAAGGAGCAAATATTTTGTACACTATTTTGCCGGATAAATTCAATAATGTAATCTCTGTAATAAAAATAGTAAAAAAAATGCAACATGAAGACTTCAGATAACAATCTAAGATCTTTAAGAAAAATATCATGTGCATGGTACACAATTTCCTTGTAATAATTAAATAAGTTCTTCATTATTTAATTTCTTTAAATATAGTACAAAGCGATAACATTTGGTGGCAACAATCTGAATTGTGAAATAGCGCTTATCGTGAAATTCGCGCTGGATTCTCTTCTTTAAGGAGCAAATATTTTGTACACTATTTTGCCGGATAATTTCAATAATGTAATCTCTGTAATAAAAATAGTAAAAAAAAAAATGCAACATGAAGACTTCAGATAACAATCTAAGATCTTTAAGAAAAATATCATGTGCATGGTACACAATTTCGTTGTAATAATTAAATAAGTTCTTCATTATTTAATTTCTTTAAATATAATACAAAGTGATAACATTTGGTGGGAACAATCTGAATTGTGAAATAGCGCTTATCGTGAAATTGGCGCTGGATTCTCTTCTTTAAGGAGCAAATATTTTGTACACTATTTTGCCGGATAATTTCAATAATGTAATCTCTGTAATAAAAATAGTAAAAAAAAAATGCAACATGAAGACTTCAGATAACAATCTAAGATCTTTAAGAAAAATATCATGTGCATGGTACACAATTTCCTTGTAATAATTAAATAAATTCTTCATTATTTAATTTCTTTAAATATAATACAAAGCGATAACATTTGGTGACAACAATCTGAATTGTGAAATAGCGCTTATCGTGAAATTGGCGCTGGATTCTCTTCTTTAAGGAGCAAATATTTTGTACACTATTTTGCCGGATAAATTCAATAATGTAATCTCTGTAATAAAAATAGTAAAAAAAAATGCAACATGAAGACTTCAGATAACAATCTAAGATCTTTAAGAAAAATATCATGTGCATGGTACACAATTTCGTTGTAATAATTAAATAAGTTCTTCATTATTTAATTTCTTTAAATATAATACAAAGCGATAACATTTGGTGGCAACTATCTGAATTGTGAAATAGCGCTTATCGTGAAATTGGCGCTGGATTCTCTTCTTTAAGGAGCAAATATTTTGTACACTATTTTGCCGGATAAATTAAAAATAGTAAAAAAAAATGCAACATGAAGACTTCAGATAACAATCTAAGATCTTTAAGAAAAATATCATGTGCATGGTACACAATTTCTTTGTAATAATTAAATAAGTTCTTCATTATTTAATTTCTTTAAATATAATACAAAGCGATAACATTTGGTGGCAACAATCTGAATTGTAAAATAACGCTTATCGTGAAATTGGCGCTGGATTCTCTTCTTTAAGGAGCAAATATTTTGTACACTATTTTGCCGGATAATTTCAATAATGTAATCTCTGTAATAAAAATAGTAAAAAAAAAATGCAACATGAAGACTTCAGATAACAATCTAAGATCTTTAAGAAAAATATCATGTGCATGGTACACAATTTCCTTGTAATAATTAAATAAGTTCTTCATTATTTAATTTCTTTAAATATAATACAAAGCGATAACATTTGGTGGCAACAATCTGAATTGTGAAATAGCGCTTATCGTGAAATTGGCGCTGGATTTTCTTCTTTAAGGAGCAAATATTTTGTACACTATTTTGCCGGATAAATTAAAAATAGTAAAAAAAAAATGCAACATGAAGACTTCTGATAACAATCTAAGATCTTTAAGAAAAATATCATGTGCATGGTACACAATTTCCTTGTAATAATTAAATAAGTTCTTCATTATTTAATTTCTTTAAATATAATACAAAGCGATAACATTTGGTGGCAACAATCTGAATTGTGAAATAGCGCTTATCATGAAATTGGCGCTGGATTCTCTTCTTTAAGGAGCAAATACTTTGTACACTATTTTGCCGGATAAATTCAATAATGTAAACTCTGTAATAAAAATAGTAAAAAAAATGCAACATGAAGACTTCAGATAACAATCTAAGATCTTTAAGAAAAATATCATGTGCATGGTACACAATTTCCTTGTAATAATTAAATAAGTTGTTCATTATTTAATTTCTTTAAATATAATACAAAGCGATAACATTTGGTGGCAACAATCTGAATTGTGAAATAGCGCTTATCGTGAAATTGGCGCTGGATTCTCTTCTTTAAGGAGCAAATATTTTGTACACTATTTTGCCGGATAAATTCAATAATGTAATCTCTGTAATAAAAATAGTAGAAAAAATGCAACATGAAGACTTCAGATAACAATCTAAGATCTTTAAGAAAAATATCATGTGCATGGTACACAATTTCGTTGTAATAATTAAATAAGTTCTTCATTATTTAATTTCTTTAAATATAGTACAAAGCGATAACATTTGGTGGCAACAATCTGAATTGTGAAATAGCGCTTATCGTGAAATTCGCGCTGGATTCTCTTCTTTAAGGAGCAAATATTTTGTACACTATTTTGCCGGATAATTTCAATAATGTAATCTCTGTAATAAAAATAGTAAAAAAAAAATGCAACATGAAGACTTCAGATAACAATCTAAGATCTTTAAGAAAAATAACATGTGCATGGTACACAATTTCCTTGTAATAATAAAATAAGTTCTTCATTATTTAATTTCTTTAAATATAATACAAAGCGATAACATTTGGTGGCAACAATCTGAATTGTGAAATAGCGCTTATCGTGAAATTGGCGCTGGATTCTCTTCTTTAAGGAGCAAATATTTTGTACACTATTTTGCCGGATAAATTCAATAATGTAATCTCTGTAATAAAAATAGTAAAAAAAATGCAACATGAAGACTTCAGATAACAATCTAAGATCTTTAAGAAAAATATCATGTGCATGGTACACAATTTCGTTGTAATAATTAAATAAGTTCTTCATTATTTAATTTCTTTAAATATAATACAAAGCGATAACATTTGGTGGCAACAATCTGAATTGTGAAATAGCGCTTATCGTGAAATTGGCGCTGGATTCTCTTCTTTAAGGAGCAAATATTTTGTACACTATTTTGCCGGATAATTTCAATAATGTAATCTCTGTAATAAAAATAGTAAAAAAAAATGCAACATGAAGACTTCAGATAACAATCTAAGATCTTTAAGAAAAATATCATGTGCATGGTACACAATTTCCTTGTAATAATTAAATAAGTTCTTCATTATTTAATTTCTTTAAATATAATACAAAGCGATAACATTTGGTGACAACAATCTGAATTGTGAAATAGCGCTTATCGTGAAATTGGCGCTGGATTCTCTTCTTTAAGGAGCAAATATTTTGTACACTATTTTGCCGGATAAATTCAATAATGTAATCTCTGTAATAAAAATAGTAAAAAAAAATGCAACATGAAGACTTCAGATAACAATCTAAGATCTTTAAGAAAAATATCATGTGCATGGTACACAATTTCCTTGTAATAATTAAATAAGTTCTTCATTATTTAATTTCTTTAAATATAATACAAAGCGATAACATTTGGTGGCAACAATCTGAATTGTGAAATAGCGCTTATCGTGAAATTGGCGCTGGATTCTCTTCTTTAAGGAGCAAATATTTTGTACACTATTTTGCCGGATAAATTCAATAATGTAATCTCTGTAATAAAAATAGTAAAAAAAATGCAACATGAAGACTTCAGATAACAATCTAAGATCTTTAAGAAAAATATCATGTGCATGGTACACAATTTCGTTGTAATAATTAAATAAGTTCTTCATTATTTAATTTCTTTAAATATAGTACAAAGCGATAACATTTGGTGGCAACAATCTGAATTGTGAAATAGCGCTTATCGTGAAATTCGCGCTGGATTCTCTTCTTTAAGGAGCAAATATTTTGTACACTATTTTGCCGGATAATTTCAATAATGTAATCTCTGTAATAAAAATAGTAAAAAAAAAAATGCAACATGAAGACTTCAGATAACAATCTAAGATCTTTAAGAAAAATATCATGTGCATGGTACACAATTTCGTTGTAATAATTAAATAAGTTCTTCATTATTTAATTTCTTTAAATATAATACAAAGTGATAACATTTGGTGGCAACAATCTGAATTGTGAAATAGCGCTTATCGTGAAATTGGCGCTGGATTCTCTTCTTTAAGGAGCAAATATTTTGTACACTATTTTGCCGGATAATTTCAATAATGTAATCTCTGTAATAAAAATAGTAAAAAAAAAATGCAACATGAAGACTTCAGATAACAATCTAAGATCTTTAAGAAAAATATCATGTGCATGGTACACAATTTCCTTGTAATAATTAAATAAGTTCTTCATTATTTAATTTCTTTAAATATAATACAAAGCGATAACATTTGGTGACAACAATCTGAATTGTGAAATAGCGCTTATCGTGAAATTGGCGCTGGATTCTCTTCTTTAAGGAGCAAATATTTTGTACACTATTTTGCCGGATAAATTCAATAATGTAATCTCTGTAATAAAAATAGTAAAAAAAAATGCAACATGAAGACTTCAGATAACAATCTAAGATCTTTAAGAAAAATATCATGTGCATGGTACACAATTTCGTTGTAATAATTAAATAAGTTCTTCATTATTTAATTTCTTTAAATATAATACAAAGCGATAACATTTGGTGGCAACTATCTGAATTGTGAAATAGCGCTTATCGTGAAATTGGCGCTGGATTCTCTTCTTTAATGAGCAAATATTTTGTACACTATTTTGCCGGATAAATTAAAAATAGTAAAAAAAAATGCAACATGAAGACTTCAGATAACAATCTAAGATCTTTAAGAAAAATATCATGTGCATGGTACACAATTTCTTTGTAATAATTAAATAAGTTCTTCATTATTTAATTTCTTTAAATATAATACAAAGCGATAACATTTGGTGGCAACAATCTGAATTGTAAAATAACGCTTATCGTGAAATTGGCGCTGGATTCTCTTCTTTAAGGAGCAAATATTTTGTACACTATTTTGCCGGATAATTTCAATAATGTAATCTCTGTAATAAAAATAGTAAAAAAAAAATGCAACATGAAGACTTCAGATAACAATCTAAGATCTTTAAGAAAAATATCATGTGCATGGTACACAATTTCCTTGTAATAATTAAATAAGTTCTTCATTATTTAATTTCTTTAAATATAATACAAAGCGATAACATTTGGTGGCAACAATCTGAATTGTGAAATAGCGCTTATCGTGAAATTGGCGCTGGATTTTCTTCTTTAAGGAGCAAATATTTTGTACACTATTTTGCCGGATAAATTAAAAAGAGTAAAAAAAAATGCAACATGAAGACTTCTGATAACAATCTAAGATCTTTAAGAAAAATATCATGTGCATGGTACACAATTTCCTTGTAATAATTAAATAAGTTCTTCATTATTTAATTTCTTTAAATATAATACAAAGCGATAACATTTGGTGGCAACAATCTGAATTGTGAAATAGCGCTTATCATGAAATTGGCGCTGGATTCTCTTCTTTAAGGAGCAAATACTTTGTACACTATTTTGCCGGATAAATTCAATAATGTAAACTCTGTAATAAAAATAGTAAAAAAAATGCAACATGAAGACTTCAGATAACAATCTAAGATCTTTAAGAAAAATATCATGTGCATGGTACACAATTTCCTTGTAATAATTAAATAAGTTGTTCATTATTTAATTTCTTTAAATATAATACAAAGCGATAACATTTGGTGGCAACAATCTGAATTGTGAAATAGCGCTTATCGTGAAATTGGCGCTGGATTCTCTTCTTTAAGGAGCAAATATTTTGTACACTATTTTGCCGGATAAATTCAATAATGTAATCTCTGTAATAAAAATAGTAGAAAAAATGCAACATGAAGACTTCAGATAACAATCTAAGATCTTTAAGAAAAATATCATGTGCATGGTACACAATTTCGTTGTAATAATTAAATAAGTTCTTCATTATTTAATTTCTTTAAATATAGTACAAAGCGATAACATTTGGTGGCAACAATCTGAATTGTGAAATAGCGCTTATCGTGAAATTCGCGCTGGATTCTCTTCTTTAAGGAGCAAATATTTTCTACACTATTTTGCCGGATAATTTCAATAATGTAATCTCTGTAATAAAAATAGTAAAAAAAAAATGCAACATGAAGACTTCAGATAACAATCTAAGATCTTTAAGAAAAATATCATGTGCATGGTACACAATTTCCTTGTAATAATAAAATAAGTTCTTCATTATTTAATTTCTTTAAATATAATACAAAGCGATAACATTTGGTGGCAACAATCTGAATTGTGAAATAGCGCTTATCGTGAAATTGGCGCTGGATTCTCTTCTTTAAGGAGCAAATATTTTGTACACTATTTTGCCGGATAAATTCAATAATGTAATCTCTGTAATAAAAATAGTAAAAAAAATGCAACATGAAGACTTCAGATAACAATCTAAGATCTTTAAGAAAAATATCATGTGCATGGTACACAATTTCGTTGTAATAATTAAATAAGTTCTTCATTATTTAATTTCTTTAAATATAATACAAAGCGATAACATTTGGTGGCAACAATCTGAATTGTGAAATAGCGCTTATCGTGAAATTGGCGCTGGATTCTCTTCTTTAAGGAGCAAATATTTTGTACACTATTTTGCCGGATAATTTCAATAATGTAATCTCTGTAATAAAAATAGTAAAAAAAAATGCAACATGAAGACTTCAGATAACAATCTAAGATCTTTAAGAAAAATATCATGTGCATGGTACACAATTTCCTTGTAATAATTAAATAAGTTCTTCATTATTTAATTTCTTTAAATATAATACAAAGCGATAACATTTGGTGACAACAATCTGAATTGTGAAATAGCGCTTATCGTGAAATTGGCGCTGGATTCTCTTCTTTAAGGAGCAAATATTTTGTACACTATTTTGCCGGATAAATTCAATAATGTAATCTCTGTAATAAAAATAGTAAAAAAAAATGCAACATGAAGACTTCAGATAACAATCTAAGATCTTTAAGAAAAATATCATGTGCATGGTACACAATTTCGTTGTAATAATTAAATAAGTTCTTCATTATTTAATTTCTTTAAATATAATACAAAGCGATAACATTTGGTGGCAACTATCTGAATTGTGAAATAGCGCTTATCGTGAAATTGGCGCTGGATTCTCTTCTTTAAGGAGCAAATATTTTGTACACTATTTTGCCGGATAAATTAAAAATAGTAAAAAAAAAATGCAACATGAAGACTTCAGATAACAATCTAAGATCTTTAAGAAAAATATCATGTGCATGGTACACAATTTCTTTGTAATAATTAAATAAGTTCTTCATTATTTAATTTCTTTAAATATAATACAAAGCGATAACATTTGGTGGCAACAATCTGAATTGTAAAATAACGCTTATCGTGAAATTGGCGCTGGATTCTCTTCTTTAAGGAGCAAATATTTTGTACACTATTTTGCCGGATAATTTCAATAATGTAATCTCTGTAATAAAAATAGTAAAAAAAAATTCAACATGAGGACTTCAGATAACAATCTAAGATCTTTAAGAAAAATATCATATGCATGGTACACAATTTCCTTGTAATAATTAAATAAGATCTTCATTATTTAATTTCTTTAAATATAATACAAAGCGATAACATTTGGTGGCAACAATCTGTATTGTGAAATAGCGCTTATCGTGAAATTGGCGCTGGATTCTCTTCTTTAAGGAGCAAATATTTTGTACACTATTTTGCCGGATAAATTCAATAATGTAATCTCTGTAATAAAAATAGTAAAAAAAAAATGCAACATGAAGACTTCAGATAACAATCTAAGATCTTTAAGAAAAATATCATGTGCATGGTACACAATTTCCTTGTAATAATTAAATAAGTTCTTCATTATTTAATTTCTTTAAATATAATACAAAGCGATAACATTTGGTGGCAACAATCTGAATTGTGAAATAGCGCTTATCGTGAAATTGGCGCTGGATTCTCTTCTTTAAGGAGCAAATATTTTGTACACTATTTTGCCGGATAAATTCAATAATGTAATCTCTGTAATAAAAATAGTAAAAAAAAAATGCAACATGAAGACTTCAGATAACAATCTAAGATCTTTAAGAAAAATATCATGTGCATGGTACACAATTTCGCTGTAATAATTAAATAAGTTCTTCGTTATTTAATTTCTTTAAATATAATACAAAGCGATAACATTTGGTGGCAACAATCTGAATTGTGAAATAGCGCTTATCCTGAAATTGGCGCTGGATTCTCTTCTTTAAGGAGCAAATATTTTGTACACTATTTTGCCGGATAAATTAAAAATAGTAAAAAAAAAATGCAACATGAAGACTTCAGATAACAATATAAGATCTTTAAGAAAAATATCATGTGCATGGTACACAATTTCCTTGTAATAATTAAATAAGTTCTTCATTATTTAATTTCTTTAAATATAGTACAAAGCGATAACATTTGGTGGCAACAATCTGAATTGTGAAATAGCGCTTATCGTGAAATTCGCGCTGGATTCTCTTCTTTAAGGAGCAAATATTTTGTACACTATTCTGCCGGATAATTTCAATAATGTAATCTCTGTAATAAAAATAGTAAAAAAAAATGCAACATGAAGACTTCAGATAACAATCTAAGATCTTTAAGAAAAATATCATGTGCATGGTACACAATTTCCTTGTAATAATAAAATAAGTTCTTCATTATTTAATTTCTTTAAATATAATACAAAGCGATAACATTTGGTGGCAACAATCTGAATTGTGAAATAGCGCTTATCGTGAAATTGGCGCTGGATTCTCTTCTTTAAGGAGCAAATATTTTGTACACTATTTTGCCGGATAAATTCAATAATGTAATCTCTGTAATAAAAATAGTAAAAAAAAATGCAACATGAAGACTTCAGATAACAGTCTAAGATCTTTAAGAAAAATATCATGTGCATGGTACACAATTTCGTTGTAATAATTAAATAAGTTCTTCATTATTTAATTTCTTTAAATATAATACAAAGCGATAACATTTGGTGGCAACAATCTGAATTGTGAAATAGCGCTTATCGTGAAATTGGCGCTGGATTCTCTTCTTTAAGGAGCAAATATTTTGTACACTATTTTGCCGGATAATTTCAATAATGTAATCTCTGTAATAAAAATAGTAAAAAAAAATGCAACATGAAGACTTCAGATAACAATCTAAGATCTTTAAGAAAAATATCATGTGCATGGTACACAATTTCCTTGTAATAATTAAATAAGTTCTTCATTATTTAATTTCTTTAAATATAATACAAAGCGATAACATTTGGTGACAACAATCTGAATTGTGAAATAGCGCTTATCGTGAAATTGGCGCTGGATTCTCTTCTTTAAGGAGCAAATATTTTGTACACTATTTTGCCGGATAAATTCAATAATGTAATCTCTGTAATAAAAATAGTAAAAAAAAATGCAACATGAAGACTTCAGATAACAATCTAAGATCTTTAAGAAAAATATCATGTGCATGGTACACAATTTCGTTGTAATAATTAAATAAGTTCTTCATTATTTAATTTCTTTAAATATAATACAAAGCGATAACATTTGGTGGCAACTATCTGAATTGTGAAATAGCGCTTATCGTGAAATTGGCGCTGGATTCTCTTCTTTAAGGAGCAAATATTTTGTACACTATTTTGCCGGATAAATTAAAAATAGTAAAAAAAAAATGCAACATGAAGACTTCAGATAACAATCTAAGATCTTTAAGAAAAATATCATGTGCATGGTACACAATTTCTTTGTAATAATTAAATAAGTTCTTCATTATTTAATTTCTTTAAATATAATACAAAGCGATAACATTTGGTGGCAACAATCTGAATTGTAAAATAACGCTTATCGTGAAATTGCCGCTGGATTCTCTTCTTTAAGGAGCAAATATTTTGTACACTATTTTGCCGGATAATTTCAATAATGTAATCTCTGTAATAAAAATAGTAAAAAAAAAATGCAACATGAAGACTTCAGATAACAATCTAAGATCTTTAAGAAAAATATCATATGCATGGTACACAATTTCCTTGTAATAATTAAATAAGATCTTCATTATTTAATTTCTTTAAATATAATACAAAGCGATAACATTTGGTGGCAACAATCTGTATTGTGAAATAGCGCTTATCGTGAAATTGGCGCTGGATTCTCTTCTTTAAGGAGCAAATATTTTGTACACTATTTTGCCGGATAAATTCAATAATGTAATCTCTGTAATAAAAATAGTAAAAAAAAAATGCAACATGAAGACTTCAGATAACAATCTAAGATCTTTAAGAAAAATATCATGTGCATGGTACACAATTTCCTTGTAATAATTAAATAAGTTCTTCATTATTTAATTTCTTTAAATATAATACAAAGCGATAACATTTGGTGGCAACAATCTGAATTGTGAAATAGCGCTTATCGTGAAATTGGCGCTGGATTCTCTTCTTTAAGGAGCAAATATTTTGTACACTATTTTGCCGGATAAATTCAATAATGTAATCTCTGTAATAAAAATAGTAAAAAAAAATGCAACATGAAGACTTCAGATAACAATCTAAGATCTTTAAGAAAAATATCATGTGCATGGTACACAATTTCGCTGTAATAATTAAATAAGTTCTTCGTTATTTAATTTCTTTAAATATAATACAAAGCGATAACATTTGGTGGCAACAATCTGAATTGTGAAATAGCGCTTATCGTGAAATTGGCGCTGGATTCTCTTCTTTAAGGAGCAAATATTTTGTACACTATTTTGCCGGATAAATTAAAAATAGTAAAAAAAAAATGCAACATGAAGACTTCAGATAACAATCTAAGATCTTTAAGAAAAATATCATGTGCATGGTACACAATTTCTTTGTAATAATTAAATAAGTTCTTCATTATTTAATTTCTTTAAATATAATACAAAGCGATAACATTTGGTGGCAACAATCTGAATTGTAAAATAACGCTTATCGTGAAATTGCCGCTGGATTCTCTTCTTTAAGGAGCAAATATTTTGTACACTATTTTGCCGGATAATTTCAATAATGTAATCTCTGTAATAAAAATAGTAAAAAAAAAATGCAACATGAAGACTTCAGATAACAATCTAAGATCTTTAAGAAAAATATCATATGCATGGTACACAATTTCCTTGTAATAATTAAATAAGATCTTCATTATTTAATTTCTTTAAATATAATACAAAGCGATAACATTTGGTGGCAACAATCTGTATTGTGAAATAGCGCTTATCGTGAAATTGGCGCTGGATTCTCTTCTTTAAGGAGCAAATATTTTGTACACTATTTTGCCGGATAAATTCAATAATGTAATCTCTGTAATAAAAATAGTAAAAAAAAAATGCAACATGAAGACTTCAGATAACAATCTAAGATCTTTAAGAAAAATATCATGTGCATGGTACACAATTTCCTTGTAATAATTAAATAAGTTCTTCATTATTTAATTTCTTTAAATATAATACAAAGCGATAACATTTGGTGGCAACAATCTGAATTGTGAAATAGCGCTTATCGTGAAATTGGCGCTGGATTCTCTTCTTTAAGGAGCAAATATTTTGTACACTATTTTGCCGGATAAATTCAATAATGTAATCTCTGTAATAAAAATAGTAAAAAAAAATGCAACATGAAGACTTCAGATAACAATCTAAGATCTTTAAGAAAAATATCATGTGCATGGTACACAATTTCGCTGTAATAATTAAATAAGTTCTTCGTTATTTAATTTCTTTAAATATAATACAAAGCGATAACATTTGGTGGCAACAATCTGAATTGTGAAATAGCGCTTATCCTGAAATTGGCGCTGGATTCTCTTCTTTAAGGAGCAAATATTTTGTACACTATTTTGCCGGATAAATTAAAAATAGTAAAAAAAAATGCAACATGAAGACTTCAGATAACAATATAAGATCTTTAAGAAAAATATCATGTGCATGGTACACAATTTCCTTGTAATAATTAAATAAGTTCTTCATTATTTAATTTCTTTAAATATAATACAAAGCGATAACATTTGGTGGCAACAATCTGAATTGTGAAATAGCGCTTATTGTGAAATTGGCGCTGGATTCTCTTCTTCAAGGAGCAAATATTTTGTACACTATTTTGCCGGATAAATTCAATAATGTAATCTCTGTAATAAAAATAGTAAAAAAAAAAAATGCAACATGAAGACTTCAGATAACAATCTAAGATCTTTAAGAAAAATATCATGTGCATGGTACACAATTTCCTTGTAATAATTAAATAAGTTCTTCATTATTTAATTTCTTTAAATATAATACAAAGCGATAACATTTGGTGGCAACAATCTGAATTGTGAAACAGCGCTTATCATGAAATTGGCGCTGGATTCTCTTCTTTAAGGAGCAAATATTTTATACACTATTTTGCCGGATAAATTCAATAATGTAATCTCTGTAATAAAAATAGTAAAAAAAAATGCAACATGAAGACTTCAGATAACAATCTAAGATCTTTAAGAAAAATATCATGTGCATGGTACACAATTTCCTTGTAATAATTAAATAAGTTGTTCATTATTTAATTTCTCTAAATATAATACAAAGCGATAACATTTGGTGGCAACAATCTGAATTGTGAAATAGCGATTATCGTGAAATTGGCGCTGGATTCTCTTCTTTAAGGAGCAAATATTTTGTACACTATTTTGCCGGATAAATTCAATAATGTAATCTCTGTAATAAAAATAGTAAAAAAAATGCAACATGAAGACTTCAGATAACAATCTAAGATCTTTAAGAAAAATATCATGTGCATGGTACACAATTTCCTTGTAATAATTAAATAAGTTGTTCATTATTTAATTTCTCTAAATATAATACAAAGCGATAACATTTGGTGGCAACAATCTGAATTGTGAAATAACGATTATCGTGAAATTGGCGCTGGATTCTCTTCTATAAGGAGCAAATATTTTGTACACTATTTTGCCGGATAAATTAAAAATAGTAAAAAAAAAAATGCAACATGAAGACTTCAGATAACAATCTAAGATCTTTAAGAAAAATATCATGTGCATGGTACACAATTTCTTTGTAATAATTAAATAAGTTCTTCATTATTTAATTTCTTTAAATATAATACAAAGCGATAACATTTGGTGGCAACAATCTGTATTGTGAAATAGCGCTTATCGTGAAATTGGCGCTGGATTCTCTTCTTTAAGGAGCAAATATTTTGTACACTATTTTGCCGGATAAATTCAATAATGTAATCTCTGTAATAAAAATAGTAAAAAAAAAATGCAACATGAAGACTTCAGATAACAATCTAAGATCTTTAAGAAAAATATCATGTGCATGGTACACAATTTCCTTGTAATAATTAAATAAGATCTTCATTATTTAATTTCTTTAAATATAATACAAAGCGATAACATTTGGTGGCAACAATCTGAATTGTGAAATAGTGCTTATCGTGAAATTGGCGCTGGATTCTCTTCTTTAAGGAGCAAATATTTTGTACACTATTTTGCCGGATAAATTCAATAATGTAATCTCTGTAATAAAAATAGTAAAAAAAAAATGCAACATGAAGACTTCAGATAACAATCTAAGATCTTTAAGAAAAATATCATGTGCATGGTACAAATTTCGCTGTAATAATTAAATAAGTTCTTCGTTATTTAATTTCTTTAAATATAATACAAAGCGATAACATTTGGTGGCAACAATCTGAATTGTGAAATAGCGCTTATCCTGAAATTGGCGCTGGATTCTCTTCTTTAAGGAGCAAATATTTTGTACACTATTTTGCCGGATAAATTAAAAATAGTAAAAAAAAATGCAACATGAAGACTTCAGATAACAATATAAGATCTTTAAGAAAAATATCATGTGCATGGTACACAATTTCCTTGTAATAATTAAATAAGTTCTTCATTATTTAATTTCTTTAAATATAGTACAAAGCGATAACATTTGGTGGCAACAATCTGAATTGTGAAATAGCGATTATCGTGAAATTCGCGCTGGATTCTCTTCTTTAAGGAGCAAATATTTTGTACACTATTCTGCCGGATAATTTCAATAATGTAATCTCTGTAATAAAAATAGTAAAAAAAAATGCAACATGAAGACTTCAGATAACAATCTAAGATCTTTAAGAAAAATATCATGTGCATGGTACACAATTTCCTTGTAATAATAAAATAAGTTCTTCATTATTTAATTTCTTTAAATATAATACAAAGCGATAACATTTGGTGGCAACAATCTGAATTGTGAAATAGCGCTTATCGTGAAATTGGCGCTGGATTCTCTTCTTTAAGGAGCAAATATTTTGTACACTATTTTGCCGGATAAATTCAATAATGTAATCTCTGTAATAAAAATAGTAAAAAAAAATGCAACATGAAGACTTCAGATAACAGTCTAAGATCTTTAAGAAAAATATCATGTGCATGGTACACAATTTCGTTGTAATAATTAAATAAGTTCTTCATTATTTAATTTCTTTAAATATAATACAAAGCGATAACATTTGGTGGCAACAATCTGAATTGTGAAATAGCGCTTATCGTGAAATTGGCGCTGGATTCTCTTCTTTAAGGAGCAACTATTTTGTACACTATTTTGCCGGATAATTTCAATAATGTAATCTCTGTAATAAAAATAGTAAAAAAAAATGCAACATGAAGACTTCAGATAACAATCTAAGATCTTTAAGAAAAATATCATATGCATGGTACACAATTTCCTTGTAATAATTAAATAAGATCTTCATTATTTAATTTCTTTAAATATAATACAAAGCGATAACATTTGGTGGCAACAATCTGTATTGTGAAATAGCGCTTATCGTGAAATTGGCGCTGGATTCTCTTCTTTAAGGAGCAAATATTTTGTACACTATTTTGCCGGATAAATTCAATAATGTAATCTCTGTAATAAAAATAGTAAAAAAAAAATGCAACATGAAGACTTCAGATAACAATCTAAGATCTTTAAGAAAAATATCATGTGCATGGTACACAATTTCCTTGTAATAATTAAATAAGTTCTTCATTATTTAATTTCTTTAAATATAATACAAAGCGATAACATTTGGTGGCAACAATCTGAATTGTGAAATAGTGCTTATCGTGAAATTGGCGCTGGATTCTCTTCTTTAAGGAGCAAATATTTTGTACACTATTTTGCCGGATAAATTCAATAATGTAATCTCTGTAATAAAAATAGTAAAAAAAAAATGCAACATGAAGACTTCAGATAACAATCTAAGATCTTTAAGAAAAATATCATGTGCATGGTACAAATTTCGCTGTAATAATTAAATAAGTTCTTCGTTATTTAATTTCTTTAAATATAATACAAAGCGATAACATTTGGTGGCAACAATCTGAATTGTGAAATAGCGCTTATCCTGAAATTGGCGCTGGATTCTCTTCTTTAAGGAGCAAATATTTTGTACACTATTTTGCCGGATAAATTAAAAATAGTAAAAAAAAATGCAACATGAAGACTTCAGATAACAATATAAGATCTTTAAGAAAAATATCATGTGCATGGTACACAATTTCCTTGTAATAATTAAATAAGTTCTTCATTATTTAATTTCTTTAAATATAGTACAAAGCGATAACATTTGGTGGCAACAATCTGAATTGTGAAATAGCGCTTATCGTGAAATTCGCGCTGGATTCTCTTCTTTAAGGAGCAAATATTTTGTACACTATTCTGCCGGATAATTTCAATAATGTAATCTCTGTAATAAAAATAGTAAAAAAAAATGCAACATGAAGACTTCAGATAACAATCTAAGATCTTTAAGAAAAATATCATGTGCATGGTACACAATTTCCTTGTAATAATAAAATAAGTTCTTCATTATTTAATTTCTTTAAATATAATACAAAGCGATAACATTTGGTGGCAACAATCTGAATTGTGAAATAGCGCTTATCGTGAAATTGGCGCTGGATTCTCTTCTTTAATTAGCAAATATTTTGTACACTATTTTGCCGGATAAATTCAATAATGTAATCTCTGTAATAAAAATAGTAAAAAAAAATGCAACATGAAGACTTCAGATAACAGTCTAAGATCTTTAAGAAAAATATCATGTGCATGGTACACAATTTCGTTGTAATAATTAAATAAGTTCTTCATTATTTAATTTCTTTAAATATAATACAAAGCGATAACATTTGGTGGCAACAATCTGAATTGTGAAATAGCGCTTATCGTGAAATTGGCGCTGGATTCTCTTCTTTAAGGAGCAAATATTTTGTACACTATTTTGCCGGATAATTTCAATAATGTAATCTCTGTAATAAAAATAGTAAAAAAAAAATGCAACATGAAGACTTCAGATAACAATCTAAGATCTTTAAGAAAAATATCATGTGCATGGTACACAATTTCCTTGTAATAATTAAATAAGTTCTTCATTATTTAATTTCTTTAAATATAATACAAAGCGATAACATTTGGTGACAACAATCTGAATTGTGAAATAGCGCTTATCGTGAAATTGGCGCTGGATTCTCTTCTTTAAGGAGCAAATATTTTGTACACTATTTTGCCGGATAAATTCAATAATGTAATCTCTGTAATAAAAATAGTAAAAAAAAATGCAACATGAAGACTTCAGATAACAATCTAAGATCTTTAAGAAAAATATCATGTGCATGGTACACAATTTCGTTGTAATAATTAAATAAGTTCTTCATTATTTAATTTCTTTAAATATAATACAAAGCGATAACATTTGGTGGCAACTATCTGAATTGTGAAATAGCGCTTATCGTGAAATTGGCGCTGGATTCTCTTCTTTAAGGAGCAAATATTTTGTACACTATTTTGCCGGATAAATTAAAAATAGTAAAAAAAAATGCAACATGAAGACTTCAGATAACAATCTAAGATCTTTAAGAAAAATATCATGTGCATGGTACACAATTTCTTTGTAATAATTAAATAAGTTCTTCATTATTTAATTTCTTTAAATATAATACAAAGCGATAACATTTGGTGGCAACAATCTGAATTGTAAAATAACGCTTATCGTGAAATTGGCGCTGGATTCTCTTCTTTAAGGAGCAAATATTTTGTACACTATTTTGCCGGATAATTTCAATAATGTAATCTCTGTAATAAAAATAGTAAAAAAAAAATGCAACATGAAGACTTCAGATAACAATCTAAGATCTTTAAGAAAAATATCATATGCATGGTACACAATTTCCTTGTAATAATTAAATAAGATCTTCATTATTTAATTTCTTTAAATATAATACAAAGCGATAACATTTGGTGGCAACAATCTGTATTGTGAAATAGCGCTTATCGTGAAATTGGCGCTGGATTCTCTTCTTTAAGGAGCAAATATTTTGTACACTATTTTGCCGGATAAATTCAATAATGTAATCTCTGTAATAAAAATAGTAAAAAAAAAATGCAACATGAAGACTTCAGATAACAATCTAAGATCTTTAAGAAAAATATCATGTGCATGGTACACAATTTCCTTGTAATAATTAAATAAGTTCTTCATTATTTAATTTCTTTAAATATAATACAAAGCGATAACATTTGGTGGCAACAATCTGAAATGTGAAATAGCGCTTATCGTGAAATTGGCGCTGGATTCTCTTCTTTAAGGAGCAAATATTTTGTACACTATTTTGCCGGATAAATTCAATAATGTAATCTCTGTAATAAAAATAGTAAAAAAAAATGCAACATGAAGACTTCAGATAACAATCTAAGATCTTTAAGAAAAATATCATGTGCATGGTACACAATTTCGCTGTAATAATTAAATAAGTTCTGCGTTATTTAATTTCTTTAAATATAATACAAAGCGATAACATTTGGTGGCAACAATCTGAATTGTGAAATAGCGCTTATCCTGAAATTGGCGCTGGATTCTCTTCTTTAAGGAGCAAATATTTTGTACACTATTTTGCCGGATAAATTAAAAATAGTAAAAAAAAATGCAACATGAAGACTTCAGATAACAATATAAGATCTTTAAGAAAAATATCATGTGCATGGTACACAATTTCCTTGTAATAATTAAATAAGTTCTTCATTATTTAATTTCTTTAAATATAATACAAAGCGATAACATTTGGTGGCAACAATCTGAATTGTGAAATAGCGCTTATTGTGAAATTGGCGCTGGATTCTCTTCTTCAAGGAGCAAATATTTTGTACACTATTTTGCCGGATAAATTCAATAATGTAATCTCTGTAATAAAAATAGTAAAAAAAAAATGCAACATGAAGACTTCAGATAACAATCTAAGATCTTTAAGAAAAATATCATGTGCATGGTACACAAATTCCTTGTAATAATTAAATAAGTTCTTCATTATTTAATTTCTTTAAATGTAATACAAAGCGATAACATTTGGTGGCAACAATCTGAATTGTGAAACAGCGCTTATCATGAAATTGGCGCTGGATTCTCTTCTTTAAGGAGCAAATATTTTATACACTATTTTGCCGGATAAATTCAATAATGTAATCTCTGTAATAAAAATAGTAAAAAAAAATGCAACATGAAGACTTCAGATAACAATCTAAGATCTTTAAGAAAAATATCATGTGCATGGTACACAATTTCCTTGTAATAATTAAATAAGTTGTTCATTATTTAATTTCTCTAAATATAATACAAAGCGATAACATTTGGTGACAACAATCTGAATTGTGAAATAGCGATTATCGTGAAATTGGCGCTGGATTCTCTTCTTTAAGGAGCAAATATTTTGTACACTATTTTGCCGGATAAATTCAATAATGTAATCTCTGTAATAAAAATAGTAAAAAAAATGCAACATGAAGACTTCAGATAACAATCTAAGATCTTTAAGAAAAATATCATGTGCATGGTACACAATTTCCTTGTAATAATTAAATAAGTTGTTCATTATTTAATTTCTCTAAATATAATACAAAGCGATAACATTTGGTGGCAACAATCTGAATTGTGAAATAACGATTATCGTGAAATTGGCGCTGGATTCTCTTCTTTAAGGAGCAAATATTTTGTACACTATTTTGCCGGATAAATTCAATAATGTAATCTCTGTAATAAAAATAGTAAAAAAAAAATGCAACATGAAGACTTCAGATAACAATCTAAGATCTTTAAGAAAAATATCATGTGCATGGTACACAATTTCGCTGTAATAATTAAATAAGTTCTTCGTTATTTAATTTCTTTAAATATAATACAAAGCGATAACATTTGGTGGCAACAATCTGAATTGTGAAATAGCGCTTATCCTGAAATTGGCGCTGGATTCTCTTCTTTAAGGAGCAAATATTTTGTACACTATTTTGCCGGATAAATTAAAAATAGTAAAAAAAAATGCAACATGAAGACTTCAGATAACAATATAAGATCTTTAAGAAAAATATCATGTGCATGGTACACAATTTCCTTGTAATAATTAAATAAGTTCTTCATTATTTAATTTCTTTAAATATAATACAAAGCGATAACATTTGGTGGCAACAATCTGAATTGTGAAATAGCGCTTATCATGAAATTGGCGCTGGATTCTCTTCTTTAAGGAGCAAATATTTTATATACTATTTTGCCGGATAAATTCAATAATGTAATCTCTGTAATAAAAATAGTAAAAAAAAATGCAACATGAAGACTTCAGATAACAATCTAAGATCTTTAAGAAAAATATCATGTGCATGGTACACAATTTCCTTGTAATAATTAAATAAGTTGTTCATTATTTAATTTCTCTAAATATAATACAAAGCGATAACATTTGGTGGCAACAATCTGAATTGTGAAATAGCGATTATCGTGAAATTGGCGCTGGATTCTCTTCTTTAAGGAGCAAATATTTTGTACACTATTTTGCCGATTAAATTCAATAATGTAATCTCTGTAATAAAAATAGTAAAAAAAATGCAACATGAAGACTTCAGATAACAATCTAAGATCTTTAAGAAAAATATCATGTGCATGGTACACAATTTCGTTGTAATAATTAAATAAGTTGTTCATTATTTAATTTCTCTAAATATAATACAAAGCGATAACATTTGGTGGCAACAATCTGAATTGTGAAATAGCGATTATCGTGAAATTGGCGCTGGATTCTCTTCTTTAAGGAGCAAATATTTTGTACACTATTTTGCCGGATAAATTCAATAATGTAATCTCTGTAATAAAAATAGTAAAAAAAATGCAACATGAAGACTTCAGATAACAATCTAAGATCTTTAAGAAAAATACCATGTGCATGGTACACAATTTCGTTGTAATAATTAAATAAGTTCTTCATTATTTAATTTCTTTAAATATAATACAAAGCGATAACATTTGGTGGCAACAATCTGAATTGTGAAATAGCGCTTATCGTGAAATTGGCGCTGGATTCTCTTCTTTAAGGAGCAAATATTTTGTACACTATTTTGCCGGATAATTTCAATAATGTAATCTCTGTAATAAAAATAGTAAAAAAAAAAATGCAACATGAAGACTTCAGATAACAATCTAAGATCTTTAAGAAAAATATCATGTGCATGGTACACAATTTCCTTGTAATAATTAAATAAGTTCTTCATTATTTAATTTCTTTAAATATAATACAAAGCGATAACATTTGGTGGCAACAATCTGAATTGTGAAATAGCGCTTATCGTGAAATTGGCGCTGGATTCTCTTCTTTAAGGAGCAAATATTTTGTACACTATTTTGCCGGATAAATTCAATAATGTAATCTCTGTAATAAAAATAGTAAAAAAAAATGCAACATGAACACTTCAGATAACAATCTAAGATCTTTAAGAAAAATATCATGTGCATGGTACACAATTTCCTTGTAATAATTAAATAAGTTCTTCATTATTTAATTTCTTTAAATATAATACAAAGCGATAACATTTGGTGGCAACAATCTAAATTGTTAAATAGCGCTTATCCTGAAATTGGCGCTGGATTCTCTTCTTTAAGGAGCAAATATTTTGTACACTATTTTGCCGGATAAATTAAAAATAGTAAAAAAAAAATGCAACATGAAGACTTCAGATAACAATATAAGATCTTTAAGAAAAATATCATGTGCATGGTACACAATTTCCTTGTAATAATTAAATAAGTTGTTCATTATTTAATTTCTCTAAATATAATACAAAGCGATAACATTTGGTGGCAACAATCTGAATTGTGAAATAGCGATTATCGTGAAATTGGCGCTGGATTCTCTTCTTCAATTAGCAAATATTTTGTACACTATTTTGCCGATTAAATTCAATAATGTAATCTCTGTAATAAAAATAGTAAAAAAAATGCAACATGAAGACTTCAGATAACAATCTAAGATCTTTAAGAAAAATATCATGTGCATGGTACACAATTTCGTTGTAATAATTAAATAAGTTGTTCATTATTTAATTTCTCTAAATATAATACAAAGCGATAACATTTGGTGGCAACAATCTGAATTGTGAAATAGCGATTATCGTGAAATTGGCGCTGGATTCTCTTCTTTAAGGAGCAAATATTTTGTACACTATTTTGCCGGATAAATTCAATAATGTAATCTCTGTAATAAAAATAGTAAAAAAAAAAAATGCAACATGAAGACTTCAGATAACAATCTAAGATCTTTAAGAAAAATATCATGTGCATGGTACACAATTTCCTTGTAATAATTAAATAAGTTCTTCATTATTTAATTTCTTTAAATATAATACAAAGCGATAACATTTGGTGGCAACAATCTGAATTGTGAAATAGCGCTTATCGTGAAATTGGCGCTGGATTCTCTTCTTTAAGGAGCAAATATTTTATACACTATTTTGCCGGATAAATTCAATAATGTAATCTCTGTAATAAAAATAGTAAAAAAAAATGCAACATGAAGACTTCAGATAACAATCTAAGATCTTTAAGAAAAATATCATGTGCATGGTACACAATTTCCTTGTAATAATTAAATAAGTTGTTCATTATTTAATTTCTTTAAATATAATACAAAGCGATAACATTTGGTGGCAACAATCTGAATTGTGAAATAGCGATTATCGTGAAATTGGCGCTGGATTCTGTTCTTTAAGGAGCAAATATTTTGTACACTATTTTGCCGGATAAATTCAATAATGTAATCTCTGTAATAAAAATAGTAAAAAAAATGCAACATGAAGACTTCAGATAACAATCTAAGATCTTTAAGAAAAATATCATGTGCATGGTACACAATTTCGTTGTAATAATTAAATAAGTTCTTCATTATTTAATTTCTTTAAATATAATACAAAGCGATAACATTTGGTGGCAACAATCTGAATTGTGAAATAGCGCTTATCGTGAAATTGGCGCTGGATTCTCTTCTTTAAGGAGCAAATATTTTGTACACTATTTTGCCGGATAATTTCAATAATGTAATCTCTGTAATAAAAATAGTAAAAAAAAAAATGCAACATGAAGACTTCAGATAACAATCTAAGATCTTTAAGAAAAATATCATGTGCATGGTACACAATTTCCTTGTAATAATTAAATAAGTTCTTCATTATTTAATTTCTTTAAATATAATACAAAGCGATAACATTTGGTGGCAACAATCTGAATTGTGAAATAGCGCTTATCGTGAAATTGGCGCTGGATTCTCTTCTTTAAGGAGCAGATATTTTGTACACTATTTTGCCGGATAAATT
This sequence comes from Stegodyphus dumicola, assembly GCF_044657685.1. NCBI lineage: Eukaryota > Metazoa > Arthropoda > Arachnida > Araneae > Eresidae > Stegodyphus > Stegodyphus dumicola. The sequence goes on from NC_140769.1 coordinate 139,058,900, forward strand.
CAATAATGTAATCTCTGTAATAAAAATAGTAAAAAAAAATGCAACATGAAGACTTCAGATAACAATCTAAGATCTTTATTTAAAATATCATGTGCATGGTACACAATTTCCTTGTAATAATTAATTAAGTTCTTCATTATTTAATTTCTTTAAATATAATACAAAGCGATAACATTTGGTGGCAACAATCTGAGTTGTGAAATAGCGCTTATCGTGAAATTGGCGCTGGATTCTCTTCTTTAAGGAGCAAATATTTTGTACACTATTTTGCCGGATAAATTAAAAATAGTAAAAAAAAATGCAACATGAAGACTTCTGATAACAATCTAAGATCTTTAAGAAAAATATCATGTGCATGGTACACAATTTCCTTGTAATAATTAAATAAGTTCTTCATTATTTAATTTCTTTAAATATAATACAAAGCGATAACATTTGGTGGCAACAATCTGAATTGTGAAATAGCGCTTATTGTGAAATTGGCGCTGGATTCTCTTCTTCAAGGAGCAAATATTTTGTACACTATTTTGCCGGATAAATTCAATAATGTAATCTCTGTAATAAAAATAGTAAAAAAAAAAATGCAACATGAAGACTTCAGATAACAATCTAAGATCTTTAAGAAAAATATCATGTGCATGGTACACAATTTCCTTGTACTAATTAAATAAGTTCTTCATTATTTAATTTCTTTAAATATAATACAAAGCGATAACATTTGGTGGCAACAATCTGAATTGTGAAATAGCGCTTATCATGAAATTGGCGCTGGATTCTCTTCTTTAATGAGCAAATATTTTGTACACTATTTTGCCGGATAAATTCAATAATGTAATCTCTGTAATAAAAATAGTAAAAAAAAATGCAACATGAAGACTTCAGATAACAATCTAAGATCTTTAAAATAAATATCATGTGCATGGTACACAATTTCCTTGTAATAATTAAATAAGTTGTTCATTATTTAATTTCTCTAAATATAATACAAAGCGATAACATTTGGTGGCAACAATCTGAATTGTGAAATAGCGATTATCGTGAAATTGGCGCTGGATTCTCTTCTTTAAGGAGCAAATATTTTGTACACTATTTTGCCGGATAAATTCAATAATGTAATCTCTGTAATAAAAATAGTAAAAAAAATGCAACATGAAGACTTCAGATAACAATCTAAGATCTTTAAGAAAAATATCATGTGCATGGTACACAATTTCCTTGTAATAATTAAATAAGTTGTTCATTATTTAATTTCTCTAAATATAATACAAAGCGATAACATTTGGTGGCAACAATCTGAATTGTGAAATAGCGATTATCGTGAAATTGGCGCTGGATTCTCTTCTTTAAGGAGCAAATATTTTGTACACTATTTTGCCGGATAAATTCAATAATGTAATCTCTGTAATAAAAATAGTAAAAAAAATGCAACATGAAGACTTCAGATAACAATCTAAGATCTTTAAGAAAAATATCATGTGCATGGTACACAATTTCGTTGTAATAATTAAATAAGTTCTTCATTATTTAATTTCTTTAAATATAATACAAAGCGATAACATTTGGTGGCAACAATCTGAATTGTGAAATAGCGCTTATCATGAAATTGGCGCTGGATTCTCTTCTTTAAGGAGCAAATATTTTATACACTATTTTGCCGGATAAATTCAATAATGTAATCTCTGTAATAAAAATAGTAAAAAAAAATGCAACATGAAGACTTCAGATAACAATCTAAGATCTTTAAGAAAAATATCATGTGCATGGTACACAATTTCCTTGTAATAATTAAATAAGTTGTTCATTATTTAATTTCTTTAAATATAATACAAAGCGATAACATTTGGTGGCAACAATCTGAATTGTGAAATAGCGATTATCGTGAAATTGGCGCTGGATTCTCTTCTTTAAGGAGCAAATATTTTGTACACTATTTTGCCGGATAAATTCAATAATGTAATCTCTGTAATAAAAATAGTAAAAAAAATGCAACATGAAGACTTCAGATAACAATCTAAGATCTTTAAGAAAAATATCATGTGCATGGTACACAATTTCGTTGTAATAATTAAATAAGTTCTTCATTATTTAATTTCTTTAAATATAATACAAAGCGATAACATTTGGTGGCAACAATCTGAATTGTGAAATAGCGCTTATCGTGAAATTGGCGCTGGATTCTCTTCTTTAAGGAGCAAATATTTTGTACACTATTTTGCCGGATAATTTCAATAATGTAATCTCTGTAATAAAAATAGTAAAAAAAAAAATGCAACATGAAGACTTCAGATAACAATCTAAGATCTTTAAGAAAAATATCATGTGCATGGTACACAATTTCCTTGTAATAATTAAATAAGTTCTTCATTATTTAATTTCTTTAAATATAATACAAAGCGATAACATTTGGTGGCAACAATCTGAATTGTGAAATAGCGCTTATCGTGAAATTGGCGCTGGATTCTCTTCTTTAAGGAGCAGATATTTTGTACACTATTTTGCCGGATAAATTCAATAATGTAATCTCTGTAATAAAAATAGTAAAAAAAAATGCAACATGAAGACTTCAGATAACAATCTAAGATCTTTATGAAAAATATCATGTGCATGGTACACAATTTCCTTGTAATAATTAATTAAGTTCTTCATTATTTAATTTCTTTAAATATAATACAAAGCGATAACATTTGGTGGCAACAATCTGAGTTGTGAAATAGCGCTTATCGTGAAATTGGCGCTGGATTCTCTTCTTTAAGGAGCAAATATTTTGTACACTATTTTGCCGGATAAATTAAAAATAGTAAAAAAAAAATGCAACATGAAGACTTCTGATAACAATCTAAGATCTTTAAGAAAAATATCATGTGCATGGTACACAATTTCCTTGTAATAATTAAATAAGTTCTTCATTATTTAATTTCTTTAAATATAATACAAAGCGATAACATTTGGTGGCAACAATCTGAATTGTGAAATAGCGCTTATTGTGAAATTGGCGCTGGATTCTCTTCTTCAAGGAGCAAATATTTTGTACACTATTTTGCCGGATAAATTCAATAATGTAATCTCTGTAATAAAAATAGTAAAAAAAAAAATGCAACATGAAGACTTCAGATAACAATCTAAGATCTTTAAGAAAAATATCATGTGCATGGTACACAATTTCCTTGTACTAATTAAATAAGTTCTTCATTATTTAATTTCTTTAAATATAATACAAAGCGATAACATTTGGTGGCAACAATCTGAATTGTGAAATAGCGCTTATCATGAAATTGGCGCTGGATTCTCTTCTTTAATGAGCAAATATTTTGTACACTATTTTGCCGGATAAATTCAATAATGTAATCTCTGTAATAAAAATAGTAAAAAAAAATGCAACATGAAGACTTCAGATAACAATCTAAGATCTTTAAAATAAATATCATGTGCATGGTACACAATTTCCTTGTAATAATTAAATAAGTTGTTCATTATTTAATTTCTCTAAATATAATACAAAGCGATAACATTTGGTGGCAACAATCTGAATTGTGAAATAGCGATTATCGTGAAATTGGCGCTGGATTCTCTTCTTTAAGGAGCAAATATTTTGTACACTATTTTGCCGGATAAATTCAATAATGTAATCTCTGTAATAAAAATAGTAAAAAAAATGCAACATGAAGACTTCAGATAACAATCTAAGATCTTTAAGAAAAATATCATGTGCATGGTACACAATTTCCTTGTAATAATTAAATAAGTTGTTCATTATTTAATTTCTCTAAATATAATACAAAGCGATAACATTTGGTGGCAACAATCTGAATTGTGAAATAGCGATTATCGTGAAATTGGCGCTGGATTCTCTTCTTTAAGGAGCAAATATTTTGTACACTATTTTGCCGGATAAATTCAATAATGTAATCTCTGTAATAAAAATAGTAAAAAAAATGCAACATGAAGACTTCAGATAACAATCTAAGATCTTTAAGAAAAATATCATGTGCATGGTACACAATTTCGTTGTAATAATTAAATAAGTTCTTCATTATTTAATTTCTTTAAATATAATACAAAGCGATAACATTTGGTGGCAACAATCTGAATTGTGAAATAGCGCTTATCGTGAAATTGGCGCTGGATTCTCTTCTTTAAGGAGCAAATATTTTGTACACTATTTTGCCGGATAATTTCAATAATGTAATCTCTGTAATAAAAATAGTAAAAAAAAAAATGCAACATGAAGACTTCAGATAACAATCTAAGATCTTTAAGAAAAATATCATGTGCATGGTACACAATTTCCTTGTAATAATTAAATAAGTTCTTCATTATTTAATTTCTTTAAATATAATACAAAGCGATAACATTTGGTGGCAACAATCTGAATTGTGAAATAGCGCTTATCGTGAAATTGGCGCTGGATTCTCTTCTTTAAGGAGCAAATATTTTGTACACTATTTTGCCGGATAAATTCAATAATGTAATCTCTGTAATAAAAATAGTAAAAAAAAATGCAACATGAAGACTTCAGATAACAATCTAAGATCTTTAAGAAAAATATCATGTGCATGGTACACAATTTCCTTGTAATAATTAAATAAGTTCTTCATTATTTAATTTCTTTAAATATAATACAAAGCGATAACATTTGGTGGCAACAATCTAAATTGTGAAATAGCGCTTATCCTGAAATTGGCGCTGGATTCTCTTCTTTAAAGAGCAAATATTTTGTACACTATTTTGCCGGATAAATTAAAAATAGTAAAAAAAAAATGCAACATGAAGACTTCAGATAACAATATAAGATCTTTAAGAAAAATATCATGTGCATGGTACACAATTTCCTTGTAATAATTAAATAAGTTCTTCATTATTTAATTTCTTTAAATATAATACAAAGCGATAACATTTGGTGGCAACAATCTGAATTGTGAAATAGCGCTTATTGTGAAATTGGCGCTGGATTCTCTTCTTCAAGGAGCAAATATTTTGTACACTATTTTGCCGGATAAATTCAATAATGTAATCTCTGTAATAAAACTAGTAAAAAAAATGCAACATGAAGACTTCAGATAACAATCTAAGATCTTTAAGAAAAATATCATGTGCATGGTACACAATTTCCTTGTAATAATTAAATAAGTTCTTCATTATTTAATTTCTTTAAATATAATACAAAGCGATAACATTTGGTGGCAACAATCTGAATTGTGAAATAGCGCTTATCATGTAATTGGCGCTGGATTCTCTTCTTTAAGGAGCAAATATTTTATACACTATTTTGCCGGATAAATTCAATAATGTAATCTCTGTAATAAAAATAGTAAAAAAAAATGCAACATGAAGACTTCAGATAACAATCTAAGATCTTTATGAAAAATATCATGTGCATGGTACACAATTTCCTTGTAATAATTAATTAAGTTCTTCATTATTTAATTTCTTTAAATATAATACAAAGCGATAACATTTGGTGGCAACAATCTGAATTGTGAAATAGCGCTTATTGTGAAATTGGCGCTGGATTCTCTTCTTCAAGGAGCAAATATTTTGTACACTATTTTGCCGGATAAATTCAATAATGTAATCTCTGTAATAAAAATAGTAAAAAAAAAAAAATGCAACATGAAGACTTCAGATAACAATCTAAGATCTTTAAGAAAAATATCATGTGCATGGTACACAATTTCCTTGTACTAATTAAATAAGTTCTTCATTATTTAATTTCTTTAAATATAATACAAAGCGATAACATTTGGTGGCAACAATCTGAATTGTGAAATAGCGCTTATCATGAAATTGGCGCTGGATTCTCTTCTTTAATGAGCAAATATTTTGTACACTATTTTGCCGGATAAATTCAATAATGTAATCTCTGTAATAAAAATAGTAAAAAAAAATGCAACATGAAGACTTCAGATAACAATCTAAGATCTTTAAGAAAAATATCATGTGCATGGTACACAATTTCCTTGTAATAATTAAATAAGTTGTTCATTATTTAATTTCTTTAAATATAATACAAAGCGATAACATTTGGTGGCAACAATCTGAATTGTGAAATAGCGCTTATCGTGAAATTGGCGCTGGATTCTCTTCTTTAAGGAGCAAATATTTTGTACACTATTTTGCCGGATAAATTCAATAATGTAATCTCTGTAATAAAAATAGTAAAAAAAAATGCAACATGAAGACTTCAGATAACAATCTAAGATCTTTAAGAAAAATGTCATGTGCATGGTACACAATTTCCTTGTAATAATTAAATAAGTTCTTCATTATTTAATTTCTTTAAATATAATACAAAGCGATAACATTTGGTGGCAACAATCTGAATTGTGAAATAGCGCTTATCGTGAAATTGGCGCTGGATTCTCTTCTTTAAGGCGCAAATATTTTGTACACTATTTTGCCGGATAAATTCAATAATGTAATCTCTGTAATAAAAATAGTAAAAAAAAATGCAACATGAAGACTTCAGATAACAATCTAAGATCTTTAAGAAAAATATCATGTGCATGGTACACAATTTCCTTGTAATAATTAAATAAGTTCTTCATTATTTAATTTCTTTAAATATAATACAAAGCGATAACATTTGGTGGCAACAATCTGAATTGTGAAATAACGCTTATCGTGAAATTGGCGCTGGATTCTCTTCTTTAAGGAGCAAATATTTTGTACACTATTTTGCCGGATAAATTCAAAAATGTAATCTCTGTAATAAAAATAGTAAAAAAAAATGCAACATGAAGACTTCAGATAACAATCTAAGATATTTAAGAAAAATATAATGTGCATGGTACACAATTTCCTTGTAATAATTAAATAAGTTCTTCATTATTTAATTTCTTTAAATATAATACAAAGCGATAACATTTGGTGGCAACTATCTGAATTGTGAAATAGCGCTTATCGTGAAATTGGCGCTGGATTCTCTTCTTTAAGGAGCAAATATTTTGTACACTATTTTGCCGGATAAATTAAAAATAGTAAAAAAAAATGCAACATGAAGACTTCAGATAACAATCTAAGATCTTTAAGAAAAATATCATGTGCATGGTACACAATTTCCTTCTAATAATTAAATAAGTTCTTCATTATTTAACTTCTTTAAATATAATACAAAGCGATAACATTTGGTGGCAACAATCTGAATTGTGAAATAGCGCTTATTGTGAAATTGGCGCTGGATTCTCTTCTTCAAGGAGCAAATATTTTGTACACTATTTTGCCGGATAAATTCAATAATGTAATCTCTGTAATAAAAATAGTAAAAAAAAAAATGCAACATGAAGACTTCAGATAACAATCTAAGATCTTTAAGAAAAATAGCATGTGCATGGTACACAATTTCCTTGTAATAATTAAATAAGTTCTTCATTATTTAATTTCTTTAAATATAATACAAAGCGATAACATTTGGTGGCAACAATCTGAATTGTGAAATAGCGCTTATTGTGAAATTGGCGCTGGATTCTCTTCTTCAACGAGCAAATATTTTGTACACTATTTTGCCGGATAAATTCAATAATGTAATCTCTGTAATAAAAATAGTAAAAAAAAAATGCAACATGAAGACTTCAGATAACAATCTAAGATCTTTAAGAAAAATATCATGTGCATGGTGCACAATTTCGTTGTAATAATTAAATAAGTTCTTCATTATTTAATTTCTTTAAATATAATACAAAGCGATAACATTTGGTGGCAACAATCTGAATTGTGAAATAGCGATTATCGTGAAATTGGCGCTGGATTCTCTTCTTTAAGGAGCAAATATTTTGTACACTATTTTGCCGGATAAATTCAATAATGTAATCTCTGTAATAAAAATAGTAAAAAAAATGCAACATGAAGACTTCAGATAACAATCTAAGATCTTTAAGAAAAATATCATGTGCATGGTGCACAATTTCGTTGTAATAATTAAATAAGTTCTTCATTATTTAATTTCTTTAAATATAATACAAAGCGATAACATTTGGTGGCAACAATCTGAATTGTGAAATAGCGCTTATCGTGAAATTGGCGCTGGATTCTCTTCTTTAAGGAGCAAATATTTTGTACACTATTTTGCCGAATAATTTCAATAATGTAATCTCTGTAATAAAAATAGTAAAAAAAAAAATGCAACATGAAGACTTCAGATAACAATCTAAGATCTTTAAGAAAAATATCATGTGCATGGTACACAATTTCCTTGTAATAATTAAATAAGTTCTTCATTATTTAATTTCTTTAAATATAATACAAAGCGATAACATTTGGTGGCAACAATCTGAATTGTGAAATAGCGCTTATCGTGAAATTGGCGCTGGATTCTCTTCTTTAAGGAGCAAATATTTTGTACACTATTTTGCCGGATAAATTCAATAATGTAATCTCTGTAATAAAAATAGTAAAAAAAAATGCAACATGAAGACTTCAGATAACAATCTAAGATCTTTATGAAAAATATCATGTGCATGGTACACAATTTCCTTGTAATAATTAATTAAGTTCTTCATTATTTAATTTCTTTAAATATAATACAAAGCGATAACATTTGGTGGCAACAATCTGAATTGTGAAATAGCGCTTATTGTGAAATTGGCGCTGGATTCTCTTCTTCAAGGAGCAAATATTTTGTACACTATTTTGCCGGATAAATTCAATAATGTAATCTCTGTAATAAAAATAGTAAAAAAAAAAAAAATGCAACATGAAGACTTCAGATAACAATCTAAGATCTTTAAGAAAAATATCATGTGCATGGTACACAATTTCCTTGTACTAATTAAATAAGTTCTTCATTATTTAATTTCTTTAAATATAATACAAAGCGATAACATTTGGTGGCAACAATCTGAATTGTGAAATAGCGCTTATCATGAAATTGGCGCTGGATTCTCTTCTTTAATGAGCAAATATTTTGTACACTATTTTGCCGGATATATTCAATAATGTAATCTCTGTAATAAAAATAGTAAAAAAAATGCAACATGAAGACTTCAGATAACAATCTAAGATCTTTAAGAAAAATATCATGTGCATGGTACACAATTTCCTTGTAATAATTAAATAAGTTGTTCATTATTTAATTTCTTTAAATATAATACAAAGCGATAACATTTGGTGGCAACAATCTGAATTGTGAAATAGCGCTTATCGTGAAATTGGCGCTGGATTCTCTTCTTTAAGGAGCAAATATTTTGTACACTATTTTGCCGGATAAATTCAATAATGTAATCTCTGTAATAAAAATAGTAAAAAAAAATGCAACATGAAGACTTCAGATAACAATCTAAGATCTTTAAGAAAAATGTCATGTGCATGGTACACAATTTCCTTGTAATAATTAAATAAGTTCTTCATTATTTAATTTCTTTAAATATAATACAAAGCGATAACATTTGGTGGCAACAATCTGAATTGTGAAATAGCGCTTATCGTGAAATTGGCGCTGGATTCTCTTCTTTAAGGCGCAAATATTTTGTACACTATTTTGCCGGATAAATTCAATAATGTAATCTCTGTAATAAAAATAGTAAAAAAAAATGCAACATGAAGACTTCAGATAACAATCTAAGATCTTAAAGAAAAATATCATGTGCATGGTACACAATTTCCTTGTAATAATTAAATAAGTTCTTCATTATTTAATTTCTTTAAATATAATACAAAGCGATAACATTTGGTGGCAACAATCTGAATTGTGAAATAACGCTTATCGTGAAATTGGCGCTGGATTCTCTTCTTTAAGGAGCAAATATTTTGTACACTATTTTGCCGGATAAATTCAAAAATGTAATCTCTGTAATAAAAATAGTAAAAAAAAATGCAACATGAAGACTTCAGATAACAATCTAAGATATTTAAGAAAAATATAATGTGCATGGTACACAATTTCCTTGTAATAATTAAATAAGTTCTTCATTATTTAATTTCTTTAAATATAATACAAAGCGATAACATTTGGTGGCAACTATCTGAATTGTGAAATAGCGCTTATCGTGAAATTGGCGCTGGATTCTCTTCTTTAAGGAGCAAATATTTTGTACACTATTTTGCCGGATAAATTAAAAATAGTAAAAAAAAATGCAACATGAAGACTTCAGATAACAATCTAAGATCTTTAAGAAAAATATCATGTGCATGGTACACAATTTCCTTCTAATAATTAAATAAGTTCTTCATTATTTAACTTCTTTAAATATAATACAAAGCGATAACATTTGGTGGCAACAATCTGAATTGTGAAATAGCGCTTATTGTGAAATTGGCGCTGGATTCTCTTCTTCAAGGAGCAAATATTTTGTACACTATTTTGCCGGATAAATTCAATAATGTAATCTCTGTAATAAAAATAGTAAAAAAAAAAATGCAACATGAAGACTTCAGATAACAATCTAAGATCTTTAAGAAAAATAGCATGTGCATGGTACACAATTTCCTTGTAATAATTAAATAAGTTCTTCATTATTTAATTTCTTTAAATATAATACAAAGCGATAACATTTGGTGGCAACAATCTGAATTGTGAAATAGCGCTTATTGTGAAATTGGCGCTGGATTCTCTTCTTCAACGAGCAAATATTTTGTACACTATTTTGCCGGATAAATTCAATAATGTAATCTCTGTAATAAAAATAGTAAAAAAAAATGCAACATGAAGACTTCAGATAACAATCTAAGATCTTTAAGAAAAATATCATGTGTATGGTACACAATTTCGTTGTAATAATTAAATAAGTTCTTCATTATTTAATTTCTTTAAATATAATACAAAGCGATAACATTTGGTGGCAACAATCTGAATTGTGAAATAGCGCTTATCATGAAATTGGCGCTGGATTCTCTTCTTTAAGGAGCAAATATTTTGTACACTATTTTGCCGGATAAATTCAATAATGTAATCTCTGTAATAAAAATAGTAAAAAAAAATGCAACATGAAGACTTCAGATAACAATCTAAGATCTTAAGGAAAAATATCATGTGCATGGTACACAATTTCCTTGTAATAATTAAATAAGTTGTTCATTATTTAATTTCTTTAAATATAATACAAAGCGATAACATTTGGTGGCAACAATCTGAATTGTGAAATAGCGCTTATCGTGAAATTGGCGCTGGATTCTCTTCTTTAAGGAGCAAATATTTTGTACACTATTTTGCCGGATAAATTCAATAATGTAATCTCTGTAATAAAAATAGTAAAAGAAATGCCCCATGAAGACTTCAGATAACAATCTAAGATCTTTAAGAAAAATATCATGTGCATGGTACACAATTTCCTTGTACTAATTAAATAAGTTCTTCATTATTTAATTTCTTTAAATATAATACAAAGCGATAACATTTGGTGGCAACAATCTGAATTGTGAAATAGCGCTTATCATGAAATTGGCGCTGGATTCTCTTCTTTAATGAGCAAATATTTTGTACACTATTTTGCCGGATAAATTCAATAATGTAATCTCTGTAATAAAAATAGTAAAAAAAAATGCAACATGAAGACTTCAGATAACAATCTAAGATCTTTAAGAAAAATATCATGTGCATGGTACACAATTTCCTTGTAATAATTAAATAAGTTGTTCATTATTTAATTTCTTTAAATATAATACAAAGCGATAACATTTGGTGGCAACAATCTGAATTGTGAAATAGCGCTTATCGTGAAATTGGCGCTGGATTCTCTTCTTTAAGGAGCAAATATTTTGTACACTATTTTGCCGGATAAATTCAATAATGTAATCTCTGTAATAAAAATAGTAAAAAAAAATGCAACATGAAGACTTCAGATAACAATCTAAGATCTTTAAGAAAAATGTCATGTGCATGGTACACAATTTCCTTGTAATAATTAAATAAGTTCTTCATTATTTAATTTCTTTAAATATAATACAAAGCGATAACATTTGGTGGCAACAATCTGAATTGTGAAATAGCGCTTATCGTGAAATTGGCGCTGGATTCTCTTCTTTAAGGCGCAAATATTTTGTACACTATTTTGCCGGATAAATTCAATAATGTAATCTCTGTAATAAAAATAGTAAAAAAAAATGCAACATGAAGACTTCAGATAACAATCTAAGATCTTTAAGAAAAATATCATGTGCATGGTACACAATTTCCTTGTAATAATTAAATAAGTTCTTCATTATTTAATTTCTTTAAATATAATACAAAGCGATAACATTTGGTGGCAACAATCTGAATTGTGAAATAACGCTTATCGTGAAATTTGCGCTGGATTCTCTTCTTTAAGGAGCAAATATTTTGTACACTATTTTGCCGGATAAATTCAAAAATGTAATCTCTGTAATAAAAATAGTAAAAAAAAATGCAACATGAAGACTTCAGATAACAATCTAAGATATTTAAGAAAAATATAATGTGCATGGTACACAATTTCCTTGTAATAATTAAATAAGTTCTTCATTATTTAATTTCTTTAAATATAATACAAAGCGATAACATTTGGTGGCAACTATCTGAATTGTGAAATAGCGCTTATCGTGAAATTGGCGCTGGATTCTCTTCTTTAAGGAGCAAATATTTTGTACACTATTTTGCCGGATAAATTAAAAATAGTAAAAAAAAATGCAACATGAAGACTTCAGATAACAATCTAAGATCTTTAAGAAAAATATCATGTGCATGGTACACAATTTCCTTCTAATAATTAAATAAGTTCTTCATTATTTAACTTCTTTAAATATAATACAAAGCGATAACATTTGGTGGCAACAATCTGAATTGTGAAATAGCGCTTATTGTGAAATTGGCGCTGGATTCTCTTCTTCAAGGAGCAAATATTTTGTACACTATTTTGCCGGATAAATTCAATAATGTAATCTCTGTAATAAAAATAGTAAAAAAAAAAATGCAACATGAAGACTTCAGATAACAATCTAAGATCTTTAAGAAAAATAGCATGTGCATGGTACACAATTTCCTTGTAATAATTAAATAAGTTCTTCATTATTTAATTTCTTTAAATATAATACAAAGCGATAACATTTGGTGGCAACAATCTGAATTGTGAAATAGCGCTTATTGTGAAATTGGCGCTGGATTCTCTTCTTCAAGGAGCAAATATTTTGTACACTATTTTGCCGGATAAATTCAATAATGTAATCTCTGTAATAAAAATAGTAAAAAAAAAATGCAACATGAAGACTTCAGATAACAATCTAAGATCTTTAAGAAAAATATCATGTGCATGGTACACAATTTCGTTGTAATAATTAAATAAGTTCTTCATTATTTAATTTCTTTAAATATAATACAAAGCGATAACATTTGGTGGCAACAATCTGAATTGTGAAATAGCGCTTATCATGAAATTGGCGCTGGATTCTCTTCTTTAAGGAGCAAATATTTTGTACACTATTTTGCCGGATAAATTCAATAATGTAATCTCTGTAATAAAAATAGTAAAAAAAAATGCAACATGAAGACTTCAGATAACAATCTAAGATCTTAAGGAAAAATATCATGTGCATGGTACACAATTTCCTTGTAATAATTAAATAAGTTGTTCATTATTTAATTTCTTTAAATATAATACAAAGCGATAACATTTGGTGGCAACAATCTGAATTGTGAAATAGCGCTTATCGTGAAATTGGCGCTGGATTCTCTTCTTTAAGGAGCAAATATTTTGTACACTATTTTGCCGGATAAATTCAATAATGTAATCTCTGTAATAAAAATAGTAAAAGAAATGCCCCATGAAGACTTCAGATAACAATCTAAGATCTTTAAGAAAAATATCATGTACATGGTACACAATTTCCTTGTAATAATTAAATAAGTTCTTCATTATTTAATTTCTTTAAATATAATACAAAGCGATAACATTTGGTGGCAACAATCTGAATTGTGATATAGCGCTTATCGTGAAATTGGCGCTGGATTCTCTTCTTTAAGGAGCAAATATTTTGTACACTATTTTGCCGGATAAATTCAATAATGTAATCTCAGTAATAAAAATAGTAAAAAAAAAATGCAACATGAAGACTTCAGATAACAATCTAAGATCTTTAAGAAAAATATCATGTGCATGGTACACAATTTCCTTGTAATAATTAAATAAGTTCTTCATTATTTAATTTCTTTAAATATAATACAAAGCGATAACATTTGGTGGCAACAATCTGAATTGTGAAATAGCGCTTATCGTGAAATTGGCGCTGGATTCTCTTCTTTAAGGAGCAAATATTTTGTACACTATTTTGCCGGATAAATTCAATAATGTAATCTCTGTAATAAAAATAGTAAAAAAAAATGCAACATGAAGACTTCAGATAACAATCTAAGATCTTTAAGAAAAATATCATGTGCATGGTACACAATTTCGTTGTAATAATTAAATAAGTTCTTCATTATTTAATTTCTTTAAATATAATACAAAGCGATAACATTTGGTGGCAACAATCTGAATTGTGAAATAACGCTTATCGTGAAATTGGCGCTGGATTCTCTTCTTTAAGGAGCAAATATTTTGTACACTATTTTGCCGGATAAATTCAAAAATGTAATCTCTGTAATAAAAATAGTAAAAAAAAAATGCAACATGAAGACTTCAGATAACAATCTAAGATCTTTAAGAAAAATATAATGTGCATGGTACAAAATTTCCTTGTAATAATTAAATAAGTTCTTCATTATTTAATTTCTTTAAATATAATACAAAGCGATAACATTTGGTGGCAACTATCTGAATTGTGAAATAGCGCTTATCGTGAAATTGGCGCTGGATTCTCTTCTTTAAGGAGCAAATATTTTGTACACTATTTTGCCGGATAAATTAAAAATAGTAAAAAAAAATGCAACATGAAGACTTCAGATAACAATCTAAGATCTTTAAGAAAAATATCATGAGCATGGTACACAATTTCGTTGTAATAATTAAATAAGTTCTTCGTTATATAATTTCTTTAAATATAATACAAAGCGATAACATTTGTTGGCAACCATCTGAATTGTGAAATAGCGCTTATCCTGAATTTGGCGCTGTATTCTCTTCTTTAAGGAGCAAATATTTTGTACACTATTTTGCCGGATAAATTCAATAATGTAATCTCTGTAATAAAAATAGTAACAAAAAATGCAACATGAAGACTTCAGATAACAATCTAAGATCTTTAAGAAAAATATCATGTGCATGGTACACAATTTCCTTCTAATAATTAAATAAGTTCTTCATTATTTAATTTCTTTAAATATAATACAAAGCGATAACATTTGGTGGCAACAATCTGAATTGTGAAATAACGCTTATCGTGAAATTGGCGCTGGATTCTCTTCTTTAAGGAGCAAATATTTTGTACACTATTTTGCCGGATAAATTCAAAAATGTAATCTCTGTAATAAAAATAGTAAAAAAAAAATGCAACATGAAGACTTCAGATAACAATCTAAGATCTTTAAGAAAAATATAATGTGCATGGTACAAAATTTCCTTGTAATAATTAAATAAGTTCTTCATTATTTAATTTCTTTAAATATAATACAAAGCGATAACATTTGGTGGCAACTATCTGAATTGTGAAATAGCGCTTATCGTGAAATTGGCGCTGGATTCTCTTCTTTAAGGAGCAAATATTTTGTACACTATTTTGCCGGATAAATTAAAAATAGTAAAAAAAAATGCAACATGAAGACTTCAGATAACAATCTAAGATCTTTAAGAAAAATATCATGAGCATGGTACACAATTTCGTTGTAATAATTAAATAAGTTCTTCGTTATATAATTTCTTTAAATATAATACAAAGCGATAACATTTGGTGGCAACCATCTGAATTGTGAAATAGCGCTTATCCTGAAATTGGCGCTGTATTCTCTTCTTTAAGGAGCAAATATTTTGTACACTTTTTTGCCGGATAAATTCAATAATGTAATCTCTGTAATAAAAATAGTAAAAAAAAATGCAACATGAAGACTTCAGATAACAATCTAAGATCTTTAAGAAAAATATCATGTGCATGGTACACAATTTCCTTGTAATAATGAAATAAGTTCTTCATTATTTAATTTCTTTAAATATAATACAAAGCGATAACATTTGGTGGCAACAATCTAAATTGTGAAATAGCGCTTATTGTGAAATTGGCGCTGGATTCTCTTCTTCAAGGAGCAAATATTTTGTACACTATTTTGCCGGATAAATTCAATAATGTAATCTCTGTAATAAAAATACTAAAAAAAAAATGCAACATGAAGACTTCAGACAACAATCTAAGATCTTTAAGAAAAATATCATGTGCATGGTACACAATTTCCTTGTAATAATGAAATAAGTTCTTCATTATTTAATTTCTTTAAATATAATACAAAGCGATAACATTTGGTGGCAACAATCTAAATTGTGAAATAGCGCTTATTGTGAAATTGGCGCTGGATTCTCTTCTTCAAGGAGCAAATATTTTGTACACTATTTTGCCGGATAAATTCAATAATGTAATCTCTGTAATAAAAATACTAAAAAAAAAATGCAACATGAAGACTTCAGACAACAATCTAAGATCTTTAAGAAAAATATCATGTGCATGGTGCACAATTTCCTTGTAATAATGAAATAAGTTCTTCATTATTTAATTTCTTTAAATATAATACAAAGCGATAACATTTGGTGGCAACAATCTGAATTGTGAAATAACGCTTATCGTGAAATTGGCGCTGGATTCTCTTCTTTAAGGAGCAAATATTTTGTACACTATTTTGCCGGATAAATTCAAAAATGTAATCTCTGTAATAAAAATAGTAAAAAAAAATGCAACATGAAGACTTCAGATAACAATCTAAGATATTTAAGAAAAATATAATGTGCATGGTACACAATTTCCTTGTAATAATTAAATAAGTTCTTCATTATTTAATTTCTTTAAATATAATACAAAGCGATAACATTTGGTGGCAACTATCTGAATTGTGAAATAGCGCTTATCGTGAAATTGGCGCTGGATTCTCTTCTTTAAGGAGCAAATATTTTGTACACTATTTTGCCGGATAAATTAAAAATAGTAAAAAAAAATGCAACATGAAGACTTCAGATAACAATCTAAGATTTTTAAGAAAAATATCATGTGCATGGTACACAATTTCCTTCTAATAATTAAATAAGTTCTTCATTATTTAACTTCTTTAAATATAATACAAAGCGATAACATTTGGTGGCAACAATCTGAATTGTGAAATAGCGCTTATTGTGAAATTGGCGCTGGATTCTCTTCTTCAAGGAGCAAATATTTTGTACACTATTTTGCCGGATAAATTCAATAATGTAATCTCTGTAATAAAAATAGTAAAAAAAAAAATGCAACATGAAGACTTCAGATAACAATCTAAGATCTTTAAGAAAAATAGCATGTGCATGGTACACAATTTCCTTGTAATAATTAAATAAGTTCTTCATTATTTAATTTCTTTAAATATAATACAAAGCGATAACATTTGGTGGCAACAATCTGAATTGTGAAATAGCGCTTATTGTGAAATTGGCGCTGGATTCTCTTCTTCAAGGAGCAAATATTTTGTACACTATTTTGCCGGATAAATTCAATAATGTAATCTCTGTAATAAAAATAGTAAAAAAAAAATGCAACATGAAGACTTCAGATAACAATCTAAGATCTTTAAGAAAAATATCATGTGCATGGTACACAATTTCGTTGTAAAAATTAAATAAGTTCTTCATTATTTAATTTCTTTAAATATAATACAAAGCGATAACATTTGGTGGCAACAATCTGAATTGTGAAATAGCGCTTATCATGAAATTGGCGCTGGATTCTCTTCTTTAAGGAGCAAATATTTTGTACACTATTTTGCCGGATAAATTCAATAATGTAATCTCTGTAATAAAAATAGTAAAAAAAAATGCAACATGAAGACTTCAGATAACAATCTAAGATCTTAAGGAAAAATATCATGTGCATGGTACACAATTTCCTTGTAATAATTAAATAAGTTGTTCATTATTTAATTTCTTTAAATATAATACAAAGCGATAACATTTGGTGGCAACAATCTGAATTGTGAAATAGCGCTTATCGTGAAATTGGCGCTGGATTCTCTTCTTTAAGGAGCAAATATTTTGTACACTATTTTGCCGGATAAATTCAATAATGTAATCTCTGTAATAAAAATAGTAAAAGAAATGCCCCATGAAGACTTCAGATAACAATCTAAGATCTTTAAGAAAAATATCATGTACATGGTACACAATTTCCTTGTAATAATTAAATAAGTTCTTCATTATTTAATTTCTTTAAATATAATACAAAGCGATAACATTTGGTGGCAACAATCTGAATTGTGATATAGCGCTTATCGTGAAATTGGCGCTGGATTCTCTTCTTTAAGGAGCAAATATTTTGTACACTATTTTGCCGGATAAATTCAATAATGTAATCTCAGTAATAAAAATAGTAAAAAAAAATGCAACATGAAGACTTCAGATAACAATCTAAGATCTTTAAGAAAAATATCATGTGCATGGTACACAATTTCCTTGTAATAATTAAATAAGTTCTTCATTATTTAATTTCTTTAAATATAATACAAAGCGATAACATTTGGTGGCAACAATCTGAATTGTGAAATAGCGCTTATCGTGAAATTGGCGCTGGATTCTCTTCTTTAAGGAGCAAATATTTTGTACACTATTTTGCCGGATAAATTCAATAATGTAATCTCTGTAATAAAAATAGTAAAAAAAAATGCAACATGAAGACTTCAGATAACAATCTAAGATCTTTAAGAAAAATATCATGTGCATGGTACACAATTTCGTTGTAATAATTAAATAAGTTCTTCATTATTTAATTTCTTTAAATATAATACAAAGCGATAACATATGGTGGCAACAATCTGAATTGTGAAATAACGCTTATCGTGAAATTGGCGCTGGATTCTCTTCTTTAAGGAGCAAATATTTTGTACACTATTTTGCCGGATAAATTCAAAAATGTAATCTCTGTAATAAAAATAGTAAAAAAAAAATGCAACATGAAGACTTCAGATAACAATCTAAGATCTTTAAGAAAAATATAATGTGCATGGTACAAAATTTCCTTGTAATAATTAAATAAGTTCTTCATTATTTAATTTCTTTAAATATAATACAAAGCGATAACATTTGGTGGCAACTATCTGAATTGTGAAATAGCGCTTATCGTGAAATTGGCGCTGGATTCTCTTCTTTAAGGAGCAAATATTTTGTACACTATTTTGCCGGATAAATTAAAAATAGTAAAAAAAAATGCAACATGAAGACTTCAGATAACAATCTAAGATCTTTAAGAAAAATATCATGAGCATGGTACACAATTTCGTTGTAATAATTAAATAAGTTCTTCGTTATATAATTTCTTTAAATATAATACAAAGCGATAACATTTGGTGGCAACCATCTGAATTGTGAAATAACGCTTATCGTGAAATTGGCGCTGGATTCTCTTCTTTAAGGAGCAAATATTTTGTACACTATTTTGCCGGATAAATTCAATAATGTAATCTCTGTAATAAAAATACTAAAAAAAAAAATGCAACATGAAGACTTCAGACAACAATCTAAGATCTTTAAGAAAAATATCATGTGCATGGTGCACAATTTCCTTGTAATAATTAAATAAGTTGTTCATTATTTAATTTCTTTAAATATAATACAAAGCGATAACATTTGGTGGCAACAATCTGAATTGTGAAATAGCGCTTATCGTGAAATTGGCGCTGGATTCTCTTCTTTAAGGAGCAAATATTTTGTACACTATTTTGCCGGATAAATTCAATAATGTAATCTCTGTAATAAAAATAGTAAAAAAAATGAAACATGAAGACTTCAGATAACAATCTAAGATCTTTAAGAAAAATATCATGTGCATGGTACACAATTTCGTTGTAATAATTAAATAAGTTCTTCATTATTTAATTTCTTTAAATATAATACAAAGCGATAACATTTGGTGGCAACAATCTGAATTGTGAAATAGCGCTTACCGTGAAATTGGCGCTGGATTCTCTTCTTTAAGGAGCAAATATTTTGTACACTATTTTGCCGGATAATTTCAATAATGTAATCTCTGTAATAAAAATAGTAAAAAAAATGCAACATGAAGACTTCAGATAACAATTTAAGGTCTTTAAGAAAAATATCATGTGCATGGTACACAATTTCCTTGTAATAATGAAATAAGTTCTTCATTATTTAATTTCTTTAAATATAATACAAAGCGATAACATTTGGTGGCAACAATCTAAATTGTGAAATAGCGCTTATTGTGAAATTGGCGCTGGATTCTCTTCTTCAAGGAGCAAATATTTTGTACACTATTTTGCCGGATAAATTCAATAATGTAATCTCTGTAATAAAAATACTAAAAAAAAAAAATGCAACATGAAGACTTCAGATAACAATCTAAGATCTTTAAGAAAAATATCATGTGCATGGTGCACAATTTCCTTGTAATAATTAAATAAGTTGTTCATTATTTAATTTCTTTAAATATAATACAAAGCGATAACATTTGGTGGCAACAATCTGAATTGTGAAATAGCGCTTATCGTGAAATTGGCGCTGGATTCTCTTCTTTAAGGAGCAAATATTTTGTACACTATTTTGCCGGATAAATTCAATAATGTAATCTCTGTAATAAAAATAGTAAAAAAAATGAAACATGAAGACTTCAGATAACAATCTAAGATCTTTAAGAAAAATATCATGTGCATGGTACACAATTTCGTTGTAATAATTAAATAAGTTCTTCATTATTTAATTTCTTTAAATATAATACAAAGCGATAACATTTGGTGGCAACAATCTGAATTGTGAAATAGCGCTTACCGTGAAATTGGCGCTGGATTCTCTTCTTTAAGGAGCAAATATTTTGTACACTATTTTGCCGGATAATTTCAATAATGTAATCTCTGTAATAAAAATAGTAAAAAAAAAATGCAACATGAAGACTTCAGATAACAATTTAAGGTCTTAAAGAAAAATATCATGTGCATGGTACACAATTTCCTTGTAATAATGAAATAAGTTCTTCATTATTTAATTTCTATAAATATAATACAAAGCGATAACATTTGGTGGCAACAATCTAAATTGTGAAATAGCGCTTATTGTGAAATTGGCGCTGGATTCTCTTCTTCAAGGAGCAAATATTTTGTACACTATTTTGCCGGATAAATTCAATAATGTAATCTCTGTAATAAAAATACTAAAAAAAAAAATGCAACATGAAGACTTCAGATAACAATCTAAGATCTTTAAGAAAAATATCATGTGCATGGTGCACAATTTCCTTGTAATAATTAAATAAGTTGTTCATTATTTAATTTCTTTAAATATAATACAAAGCGATAACATTTGGTGGCAACAATCTGAATTGTGAAATAGCGCTTATCGTGAAATTGGCGCTGGATTCTCTTCTTTAAGGAGCAAATATTTTGTACACTATTTTGCCGGATAAATTCAATAATGTAATCTCTGTAATAAAAATAGTAAAAAAAATGAAACATGAAGACTTCAGATAACAATCTAAGATCTTTAAGAAAAATATCATGTGCATGGTACACAATTTCGTTGTAATAATTAAATAAGTTCTTCATTATTTAATTTCTTTAAATATAATACAAAGCGATAACATTTGGTGGCAACAATCTGAATTGTGAAATAGCGCTTACCGTGAAATTGGCGCTGGATTCTCTTCTTTAAGGAGCAAATATTTTGTACACTATTTTGCCGGATAATTTCAATAATGTAATCTCTGTAATAAAAATAGTAAAAAAAAATGCAACATGAAGACTTCAGATAACAATCTAAGGTCTTTAAGAAAAATATCATGTGCATGGTACACAATTTCCTTGTAATAATTAAATAAGTTCTTCATTATTTAATTTCTTTAAATATAATACAAAGCGATAACATTTGGTGGCAACAATCTGAATTGTGAAATAGCGCTTATCGTGAAATTGGCGCTGGATTCTCTTCTTTAAGGTGCAAATATTTTGTACACTATTTTGCCGAATAAATTCAATAATGTAATCTCTGTAATAAAAATAGTAAAAAAAAATGCAACATGAAGACTTCAGATAACAATCTAAGATCTTTAAGAAAAATATCATGTGCATGGTACACAATTTCCTTGTAATAATTAAATAAGTTCTTCATTATTTAATTTCTTTAAATATAATACAAAGCGATAACATTTGGTGGCAACAATCTGAATTGTGAAATAGCGCTTATCGTGAAATTGGCGCTGGATTCTCTTCTTTAAGGAGCAAATATTTTGTACACTATTTTGCCGGATAAATTAAAAATAGTAACAAAAAATGCAACATGAAGACTTCTGATAACAATCTAAGATCTTTAAGAAAAATATCATGTGCATGGTACACAATTTCCTTGTAATAATTAAATAAGTTCTTCATTATTTAATTTCTTTAAATATAATACAAAGCGATAACATTTGGTGGCAACAATCTGAATTGTGAAATAGCGCTTATCATGAAATTGGCGCTGGATTCTCTTCTTTAAGGAGCAAATATTCTGTACACTATTTTGCCGGATAAATTCAATAATAAAATCTCTGTAATAAAAATAGTAAAAAAAAATGCAACATGAAAACTTCAGATAACAATCTAAGATCTTTAAGAAAAATATCATGTGCATGGTACACAATTTCCTTGTAATAATTAAATAAGTTCTTCATTATTTAATTTCTTTAAATATAATACAAAGCGATAACATTTGGTGGCAACAATCTAAATTGTGAAATAGCGCTTATTGTGAAATTGGCGCTGGATTCTCTTCTTCAAGGAGCAAATATTTTGTACACTATTTTGCCGGATAAATTCAATAATGTAATCTCTGTAATAAAAATACTAAAAAAAAAAAATGCAACATGAAGACTTCAGATAACAATCTAAGATCTTTAAGAAAAATATCATGTGCATGGTGCACAATTTCCTTGTAATAATTAAATAAGTTGTTCATTATTTAATTTCTTTAAATATAATACAAAGCGATAACATTTGGTGGCAACAATCTGAATTGTGAAATAGCGCTTATCGTGAAATTGGCGCTGGATTCTCTTCTTTAAGGAGCAAATATTTTGTACACTATTTTGCCGGATAAATTCAATAATGTAATCTCTGTAATAAAAATAGTAAAAAAAATGAAACATGAAGACTTCAGATAACAATCTAAGATCTTTAAGAAAAATATCATGTGCATGGTACACAATTTCGTTGTAATAATTAAATGAGTTCTTCATTATTTAATTTCTTTAAATATAATACAAAGCGATAACATTTGGTGGCAACAATCTGAATTGTGAAATAGCGCTTACCGTGAAATTGGCGCTGGATTCTCTTCTTTAAGGAGCAAATATTTTGTACACTATTTTGCCGGATAATTTCAATAATGTAATCTCTGTAATAAAAATAGTAAAAAAAAAATGCAACATGAAGACTTCAGATAACAATCTAAGGTCTTTAAGAAAAATATCATGTGCATGGTACACAATTTCCTTGTAATAATTAAATAAGTTCTTCATTATTTAATTTCTTTAAATATAATACAAAGCGATAACATTTGGTGGCAACAATCTGAATTGTGAAATAGCGCTTATCGTGAAATTGGCGCTGGATTCTCTTCTTTAAGGTGCAAATATTTTGTACACTATTTTGCCGAATAAATTCAATAATGTAATCTCTGTAATAAAAATAGTAAAAAAAAATGCAACATGAAGACTTCAGATAACAATCTAAGATCTTTAAGAAAAATATCATGTGCATGGTACACAATTTCCTTGTAATAATTAAATAAGTTCTTCATTATTTAATTTCTTTAAATATAATACAAAGCGATAACATTTGGTGGCAACAATCTGAATTGTGAAATAGCGCTTATCGTGAAATTGGCGCTGGATTCTCTTCTTTAAGGAGCAAATATTTTGTACACTATTTTGCCGGATAAATTAAAAATAGTAACAAAAAATGCAACATGAAGACTTCTGATAACAATCTAAGATCTTTAAGAAAAATATTATGTGCATGGTACACAATTTCCTTGTAATAATTAAATAAGTTCTTCATTATTTAATTTCTTTAAATATAATACAAAGCGATAACATTTGGTGGCAACAATCTGAATTGTGAAATAGCGCTTATCATGAAATTGGCGCTGGATTCTCTTCTTTAAGGAGCAAATATTCTGTACACTATTTTGCCGGATAAATTCAATAATAAAATCTCTGTAATAAAAATAGTAAAAAAAAATGCAACATGAAAACTTCAGATAACAATCTAAGATCTTTAAGAAAAATATCATGTGCATGGTACACAATTTCCTTGTAATAATTAAATAAGTTCTTCATTATTTAATTTCTTTAAATATAATACAAAGCGATAACATTTGGTGGCAACAATCTGAATTGTGAAATAGCGCTTGTTGTGAAATTGGCGCTGGATTCTCTTCTTTAAGGAGCAAATATTTTGTACACTATTTTGCCGGATAAATTCAATAATGTAATCTCTGTAATAAAAATAGTAAAAAAAAAATGCAACATGAAGACTTCAGATAACAATCTAAGATCTTTAAGAAAAATATCATGTGCATGGTACACAATTTCCTTGTAATAATTAAATAAGTTCTTCATTATTTAATTTCTTTAAATATAATACAAAGCGATAACATTTGGTGGCAACAATCTGAATTGTGAAATAGCGCTTATCGTGAAATTGGCGCTGGATTCTCTTCTTTAAGGAGCAAATATTTTGTACACTATTTTGCCGGATAATTTCAATAATGTAATCTCTGTAATAAAAATAGTAAAAAAAAAATGCAACATGAAGACTTCAGATAACAATCTAAGATCTTTAAGAAAAATATCATGTGCATGGTACACAACTTCCTTGTAATAATTAAATAAGTTCTTCATTATTTAATTTCTTTAAATATAATACAAAGCGATAACATTTGGTGGCAACAATCTGAATTGTGAAATAGCGCTTATCGTGAAATTGGCGCTGGATTCTCTTCTTTAAGGTGCAAATATTTTGTACACTATTTTGCCGGATAAATTCAATAATGTAATCTCTGTAATAAAAATAGTAAAAGAAAATGCAACATGAAGACTTCAGATAACAATCTAAGATCTTTAAGAAAAATATCATGTGCATGGTACACAATTTCCTTGTAATAATTAAATAAGTTCTTCATTATTTAATTTCTTTAAATATAATACAAAGCGATAACATTTGGTGGCAACAATCTGAATTGTGAAATAGCGCTTATCGTGAAATTGGCGCTGGATTCTCTTCTTTAAGGAGCAAATATTTTGTACACTATTTTGCCGGATAAATTCAATAATGTAATCTCTGTAATAAAAATAGTAAAAAAAAAATGCAACATGAAGACTTCAGATAACAATCTAAGATCTTTAAGAAAAATATCATGTGCATGGTACACAATTTCCTTGTAATAATTAAATAAGTTCTTCATTATTTAATTTCTTTAAATATAATACAAAGCGATAACATTTGGTGGCAACAATCTGAATTGTGAAATAGCGCTTATCGTGAAATTGGCGCTGGATTCTCTTCTTTAAGGAGCAAATATTTTGTACACTATTTTGCCGGATAATTTCAATAATGTAATCTCTGTAATAAAAATAGTAAAAAAAAATGCAACATGAAGACTTCAGATAACCATCTAAGATCTTTAAGAAAAATATCATGTGCATGGTACACAACTTCCTTGTAATAATTAAATAAGTTCTTCATTATTTAATTTCTTTAAATATAATACAAAGCGATAACATTTGGTGGCAACAATCTGAATTGTGAAATAGCGCTTATCGTGAAATTGGCGCTGGATTCTCTTCTTTAAGGTGCAAATATTTTGTACACTATTTTGCCGGATAAATTCAATAATGTAATCTCTGTAATAAAAATAGTAAAAAAAAATGCAACATGAAGACTTCAGATAACAATCTAAGATCTTTAAGAAAAATATCATGTGCATGGTACACAATTTCCTTGTAATAATTAAATAAGTTCTTCATTATTTAATTTCTTTAAATATAATACAAAGCGATAACATTTGGTGGCAACAATCTGAATTGTGAAATAGCGCTTATCGTGAAATTGGCGCTGGATTCTCTTCTTTAAGGAGCAAATATTTTGTACACTATTTTGCCGGATAAATTAAAAATAGTAACAAAAAAATGCAACATGAAGACTTCTGATAACAATCTAAGATCTTTAAGAAAAATATCATGTGCATGGTACACAATTTCCTTGTAATAATTAAATAAGTTCTTCATTATTTAATTTCTTTAAATATAATACAAAGCGATAACATTTGGTGGCAACAATCTGAATTGTGAAATAGCGCTTATCATGAAATTGGCGCTGGATTCTCTTCTTTAAGGAGCAAATATTCTGTACACTATTTTGCCGGATAAATTCAATAATGTAATCTCTGTAATAAAAATAGTAAAAAAAAATGCAACATGAAAACTTCAGATAACAATCTAAGATCTTTAAGAAAAATATCATGTGCATGGTACACAATTTCCTTGTAATAATTAAATAAGTTCTTCATTATTTAATTTCTTTAAATATAGTACAAAACGATAACATTTGGTGGCAACAATCTGAATTGTGAAATAGCGCTTATTGTGAAATTGGCGCTGGATTCTCTTCTTTAAGGAGCAAATATTTTGTACACTATTTTGCCGGATAAATTCAATAATGTAATCTCTGTAATAAAAATAGTAAAAAAAAAAAATGCAACATGAAGACTTCAGATAACAATCTAAGATCTTTAAGAAAAATATCATGTGCATGGTACACAATTTCCTTGTAATAATTAAATAAGTTCTTCATTATTTAATTTCTTTAAATATAATACAAAGCGATAACATTTGGTGGCAACAATCTGAATTGTGAAATAGCGCTTATCATGAAATTGGCGCTGGATTCTCTTCTTTAAGGAGCAAATATTTTGTACACTATTTTGATGGATAAATTCAATAATGTAATCTCTGTAATAAAAATAGTAAAAAAAAATGCAACATGAAGACTTCAGATAACAATCTAAGATCTTTAAGAAAAATATCATGTGCATGGTACACAATTTCCTTGTAATAATTAAATAAGTTGTTCATTATTTAATTTCTTTAAATATAATACAAAGCGATAACATTTGGTGGCAACAATCTGAATTGTGAAATAGCGCTTATCGTGAAATTGGCGCTGGATTCTCTTCTTTAAGGAGCAAATATTTTGTACACTATTTTGCCGGATAAATTCAATAATGTAATCTCTGTAATAAAAATAGTAAAAAAAATGCAACATGAAGACTTCAGATAACAATCTAAGATCTTTAAGAAAAATATCATGTGCATGGTACACAATTTCGTTGTAATAATTAAATAAGTTCTTCATTATTTAATTTCTTTAAATATAATACAAAGCGATAACATTTGGTGGCAACAATCTGAATTGTGAAATAGCGCTTATCGTGAAATTGGCGCTGGATTCTCTTCTTTAAGGAGCAAATATTTTGTACACTATTTTGCCGGATAATTTCAATAATGTAATCTCTGTAATAAAAATAGTAAAAAAAAATGCAACATAAAGACTTCAGATAACAATCTAAGATCTTTAAGAAAAATATCATGTGCATGGTACACAATTTCCTTGTAATAATTAAATAAGTTCTTCATTATTTAATTTCTTTAAATATAATACAAAGCGATAACATTTGGTGGCAACAATCTGAATTGTGATATAGCGCTTATCGTGAAATTGGCGCTGGATTCTCTTCTTTAAGGAGCAAATATTTTGTACACTATTTTGCCGGATAAATTCAATTATGTAATCTCTGTAATAAAAATAGTAAAAAAAAATGCAACAACGCAACATGAAGGCTTCAGATAACAATCTAAGATCTTTAAGAAAAATATCATGTGCATGGTACACAATTTCCTTGTAAAAATTAAATAAGTTCTTCATTATTTAAATTCTTTATATATAATACAAAGCGATAACATTTGGTGGCAACAATCTGAATTGTGAAATAGCGCTTGTTGTGAAATTGGCGCTGGATTCTCTTCTTTAAGGAGCAAATATTTTGTACACTATTTTGCCGGATAAATTCAATAATGTAATCTCTGTAATAAAAATAGTAAAAAAAATGCAACATGAAGACTTCAGATAACAATCTAAGATCTTTAAGAAAAATATCATGTGCATGGTACACAATTTCCTTGTAACAATTAAATAAGTTGTTCATTATTTAATTTCTTTAAATATAATACAAAGCGATAACATTTGGTGGCAACAATCTGTATTGTGAAATAGCGCTTATCGTGAAATTGGCGCTGGATTCTCTTCTTTAAATAGCAAATATTTTGTACACTATTTTGCCGGATAAATTAAAAATAGTAAAAAAAAATGCAACATGAAGACTTCAGATAACAATCTAAGATCTTTAAGAAAAATATCATGTGCATGGTACACAATTTCCTTGTAATAATTAAATAAGTTCTTCATTATTTAATTTCTTTAAATATAATACAAAGCGATAACATTTGGTGGCAACAATCTGAATTGTGAAATAGCGCTTATCGTGAAATTGGCGCTGGATTCTCTTCTTTAAGGAGCAAATATTTTGTACACTATTTTGCCGGATAATTTCAATAATGTAATCTCTGTAATAAAAATAGTAAAAAAAAAATGCAACATGAAGACTTCAGATAACAATCTAAGATCTTTAAGAAAAATATCATGTGCATGGTACACAATTTCCTTGTAATAATTAAATATGTTCTTCATTATTTAATTTCTTTAAATATAATACAAAGCGATAACATTTGGTGGCAACAATCTGAATTGTGAAATAGCGCTTATCGTGAAATTGGCGCTGGATTCTCTTCTTTAAGGAGCAAATATTTTGTACACTATTTTGCCGGATAATTTTAATAATGAAATCTCTGTAATAAAAATAGTAAAAAAAAAAATGCAACATGAAGACTTCAGATAACAATCTAAGATCTTTAAGAAAAATATCATGTGCATGGTACACAATTTCCTTGTAATAATTAAATAAGTTCTTCATTATTTAATTTCTTTAAATATAATACAAAGCGATAACATTTGGTGACAACAATCTGAATTGTGAAATAGCGCTTATCGTGAAATTGGCGCTGGATTCTCTTCTTTAAGGAGCAAATATTTTGTACACTATTTTGCCGGATAAATTCAATAATGTAATCTCTGTAATAAAAATAGTAAAAAAAAATGCAACATGAAGACTTCAGATAACAATCTAAGATCTTTAAGAAAAATATCATGTGCATGGTACACAATTTCGTTGTAATAATTAAATAAGTTCTTCATTATTTAATTTCTTTAAATATAATACAAAGCGATAATATTTGGTGGCAACTATCTGAATTGTGAAATAGCGCTTATCGTGAAATTGGCGCTGGATTCTCTTCTTTAAGGAGCAAATATTTTGTACACTATTTTGCCGGATAATTTTAATAATGTAATCTCTGTAATAAAAATAGTAAAAAAAAAATGCAACATGAAGACTTCAGATAACAATCTAAGATCTTTAAGAAAAATATCATGTGCATGGTACACAATTTCCTTGTAATAATTAAATAAGTTGTTCATTATTTAATTTCTTTAAATATAATACAAAGCGATAACATTTGGTGACAACAATCTGAATTGTGAAATAGCGCTTATCGTGAAATTGGCGCTGGATTCTCTTCTTTAAGGAGCAAATATTTTGTACACTATTTTGCCGGATAAATTCAATAATGTAATCTCTGTAATAAAAATAGTAAAAAAAAATGCAACAACGCAACATGAAGGCTTCAGATAACAATCTAAGATCTTTAAGAAAAATATCATGTGCATGGTACACAATTTCCTTGTAAAAATTAAATAAGTTCTTCATTATTTAAATTCTTTATATATAATACAAAGCGATAACATTTGGTGGCAACAATCTGAATTGTGAAATAGCGCTTGTTGTGAAATTGGCGCTGGATTCTCTTCTTTAAGGAGCAAATATTTTGTACACTATTTTGCCGGATAAATTCAATAATGTAATCTCTGTAATAAAAATAGTAAAAAAAATGCAACATGAAGACTTCAGATAACAATCTAAGATCTTTAAGAAAAATATCATGTGCATGGTACACAATTTCCTTGTAACAATTAAATAAGTTGTTCATTATTTAATTTCTTTAAATATAATACAAAGCGATAACATTTGGTGGCAACAATCTGTATTGTGAAATAGCGCTTATCGTGAAATTGGCGCTGGATTCTCTTCTTTAAATAGCAAATATTTTGTACACTATTTTGCCGGATAAATTAAAAATAGTAAAAAAAAATGCAACATGAAGACTTCAGATAACAATCTAAGATCTTTAAGAAAAATATCATGTGCATGGTACACAATTTCCTTGTAATAATTAAATAAGTTCTTCATTATTTAATTTCTTTAAATATAATACAAAGCGATAACATTTGGTGGCAACAATCTGAATTGTGAAATAGCGCTTATCGTGAAATTGGCGCTGGATTCTCTTCTTTAAGGAGCAAATATTTTGTACACTATTTTGCCGGATAATTTCAATAATGTAATCTCTGTAATAAAAATAGTAAAAAAAAAATGCAACATGAAGACTTCAGATAACAATCTAAGATCTTTAAGAAAAATATCATGTGCATGGTACACAATTTCCTTGTAATAATTAAATATGTTCTTCATTATTTAATTTCTTTAAATATAATACAAAGCGATAACATTTGGTGGCAACAATCTGAATTGTGAAATAGCGCTTATCGTGAAATTGGCGCTGGATTCTCTTCTTTAAGGAGCAAATATTTTGTACACTATTTTGCCGGATAATTTTAATAATGTAATCTCTGTAATAAAAATAGTAAAAAAAAAAATGCAACATGAAGACTTCAGATAACAATCTAAGAACTTTAAGAAAAATATCATGTGCATGGTACACAATTTCCTTGTAATAATTAAATAAGTTCTTCATTATTTAATTTCTTTAAATATAATACAAAGCGATAACATTTGGTGACAACAATCTGAATTGTGAAATAGCGCTTATCGTGAAATTGGCGCTGGATTCTCTTCTTTAAGGAGCAAATATTTTGTACACTATTTTGCCGGATAAATTCAATAATGTAATCTCTGTAATAAAAATAGTAAAAAAAAATGCAACATGAAGACTTCAGATAACAATCTAAGATCTTTAAGAAAAATATCATGTGCATGGTACACAATTTCGTTGTAATAATTAAATAAGTTCTTCATTATTTAATTTCTTTAAATATAATACAAAGCGATAATATTTGGTGGCAACTATCTGAATTGTGAAATAGCGCTTATCGTGAAATTGGCGCTGGATTCTCTTCTTTAAGGAGCAAATATTTTGTACACTATTTTGCCGGATAATTTTAATAATGTAATCTCTGTAATAAAAATAGTAAAAAAAAAATGCAACATGAAGACTTCAGATAACAATCTAAGATCTTTAAGAAAAATATCATGTGCATGGTACACAATTTCCTTGTAATAATTAAATAAGTTGTTCATTATTTAATTTCTTTAAATATAATACAAAGCGATAACATTTGGTGACAACAATCTGAATTGTGAAATAGCGCTTATCGTGAAATTGGCGCTGGATTCTCTTCTTTAAGGAGCAAATATTTTGTACACTATTTTGCCGGATAAATTCAATAATGTAATCTCTGTAATAAAAATAGTAAAAAAAAATGCAACATGAAGACTTCAGATAACAATCTAAGATCTTTAAGAAAAATATCATGTGCATGGTACACAATTTCGTTGTAATAATTAAATAAGTTCTTCATTATTTAATTTCTTTAAATATAATACAAAGCGATAATATTTGGTGGCAACTATCTGAATTGTGAAATAGCGCTTATCGTGAAATTGGCGCTGGATTCTCTTCTTTAAGGAGCAAATATTTTGTACACTATTTTGCCGGATAAATTAACAATAGTAAAAAAAAAATGCAACATGAAGACTTCAGATAACAATCTAAGATCTTTAAGAAAAATATCATGTGCATGGTACACAATTTCTTTGTAATAATTAAATAAGTTCTTCATTATTTAATTTCTTTAAATATAATACAAAGCGATAACATTTGGTGGCAACAATCTGAATTGTAAAATAACGCTTATCGTGAAATTGGCGCTGGATTCTCTTCTTTAAGGAGCAAATATTTTGTACACTATTTTGCCGGATAATTTCAATAATGTAATCTCTGTAATAAAAATAGTAAAAAAAAATGCAACATGAAGACTTCAGATAACAATCTAAGATCTTTAAGAAAAATATCATGTGCATGGTACACAATTTCCTTGTAATAATTAAATAAGTTCTTCATTATTTAATTTCTTTAAATATAATACAAAGCGATAACATTTGGTGGCAACAATCTGTATTGTGAAATAGCGCTTATCGTGAAATTGGCGCTGGATTCTCTTCTTTAAATAGCAAATATTTTGTACACTATTTTGCCGGATAAATTAAAAATAGTAAAAAAAAATGCAACATGAAGACTTCAGATAACAATCTAAGATCTTTAAGAAAAATATCATGTGCATGGTACACAATTTCCTTGTAATAATTAAATAAGTTCTTCATTATTTAATTTCTTTAAATATAATACAAAGCGATAACATTTGGTGGCAACAATCTGAATTGTGAAATAGCGCTTATCGTGAAATTGGCGCTGGATTCTCTTCTTTAAGGAGCAAATATTTTGTACACTATTTTGCCGGATAATTTCAATAATGTAATCTCTGTAATAAAAATAGTAAAAAAAAAATGCAACATGAAGACTTCAGATAACAATCTAAGATCTTTAAGAAAAATATCATGTGCATGGTACACAATTTCCTTGTAATAATTAAATATGTTCTTCATTATTTAATTTCTTTAAATATAATACAAAGCGATAACATTTGGTGGCAACAATCTGAATTGTGAAATAGCGCTTATCGTGAAATTGGCGCTGGATTCTCTTCTTTAAGGAGCAAATATTTTGTACACTATTTTGCCGGATAATTTTAATAATGTAATCTCTGTAATAAAAATAGTAAAAAAAAAAATGCAACATGAAGACTTCAGATAACAATCTAAGATCTTTAAGAAAAATATCATGTGCATGGTACACAATTTCCTTGTAATAATTAAATAAGTTCTTCATTATTTAATTTCTTTAAATATAATACAAAGCGATAACATTTGGTGACAACAATCTGAATTGTGAAATAGCGCTTATCGTGAAATTGGCGCTGGATTCTCTTCTTTAAGGAGCAAATATTTTGTACACTATTTTGCCGGATAAATTCAATAATGTAATCTCTGTAATAAAAATAGTAAAAAAAAATGCAACATGAAGACTTCAGATAACAATCTAAGATCTTTAAGAAAAATATCATGTGCATGGTACACAATTTCGTTGTAATAATTAAATAAGTTCTTCATTATTTAATTTCTTTAAATATAATACAAAGCGATAATATTTGGTGGCAACTATCTGAATTGTGAAATAGCGCTTATCGTGAAATTGGCGCTGGATTCTCTTCTTTAAGGAGCAAATATTTTGTACACTATTTTGCCGGATAATTTTAATAATGTAATCTCTGTAATAAAAATAGTAAAAAAAAAATGCAACATGAAGACTTCAGATAACAATCTAAGATCTTTAAGAAAAATATCATGTGCATGGTACACAATTTCCTTGTAATAATTAAATAAGTTGTTCATTATTTAATTTCTTTAAATATAATACAAAGCGATAACATTTGGTGACAACAATCTGAATTGTGAAATAGCGCTTATCGTGAAATTGGCGCTGGATTCTCTTCTTTAAGGAGCAAATATTTTGTACACTATTTTGCCGGATAAATTCAATAATGTAATCTCTGTAATAAAAATAGTAAAAAAAAATGCAACATGAAGACTTCAGATAACAATCTAAGATCTTTAAGAAAAATATCATGTGCATGGTACACAATTTCGTTGTAATAATTAAATAAGTTCTTCATTATTTAATTTCTTTAAATATAATACAAAGCGATAATATTTGGTGGCAACTATCTGAATTGTGAAATAGCGCTTATCGTGAAATTGGCGCTGGATTCTCTTCTTTAAGGAGCAAATATTTTGTACACTATTTTGCCGGATAAATTAACAATAGTAAAAAAAAAATGCAACATGAAGACTTCAGATAACAATCTAAGATCTTTAAGAAAAATATCATGTGCATGGTACACAATTTCTTTGTAATAATTAAATAAGTTCTTCATTATTTAATTTCTTTAAATATAATACAAAGCGATAACATTTGGTGGCAACAATCTGAATTGTAAAATAACGCTTATCGTGAAATTGGCGCTGGATTCTCTTCTTTAAGGAGCAAATATTTTGTACACTATTTTGCCGGATAATTTCAATAATGTAATCTCTGTAATAAAAATAGTAAAAAAAAATGCAACATGAAGACTTCAGATAACAATCTAAGATCTTTAAGAAAAATATCATGTGCATGGTACACAATTTCCTTGTAATAATTAAATAAGTTCTTCATTATTTAATTTCTTTAAATATAATACAAAGCGATAACATTTGGTGGCAACAATCTGAATTGTGAAATAGCGCTTATCATGAAATTGGCGCTGGATTCTCTTCTTTAAGGAGCAAATATTTTGTACACTATTTTGCCGGATAAATTCAATAATGTAAACTCTGTAATAAAAATAGAAAAAAAAATGCAACATGAAGACTTCAGATAACAATCTAAGATCTTTAAGAAAAATATCATGTGCATGGTACACAATTTCCTTGTAATAATTAAATAAGTTGTTCATTATTTAATTTCTTTAAATATAATACAAAGCGATAACATTTGGTGGCAACAATCTGAATTGTCAAATAGCGCTTATCGTGAAATTGGCGCTGGATTCTCTTCTTTAAGGAGCAAATATTTTGTACACTATTTTGCCGGATAAATTCAATAATGTAATCTCTGTAATAAAAATAGTAAAAAAAATGCAACATGAAGACTTCAGATAACAATCTAAGATCTTTAAGAAAAATATCATGTGCATGGTACACAATTTCGTTGTAATAATTAAATAAGTTCTTCATTATTTAATTTCTTTAAATATAATACAAAGCGATAACATTTGGTGGCAACAATCTGAATTGTGATATAGCGCTTATCGTGAAATTGGCGCTGGATTCTCTTCTTTAAGGAGCAAATATTTTGTACACTATTTTGCCGGATAAATTCAATAATGTAATCTCTGTAATAAAAATAGTAAAAAAAAATGCAACATGAAGACTTCAGATAACAATCTAAGATCTTTAAGAAAAATATCATGTGCATGGTACACAATTTCGTTGTAATAATTAAATAAGTTCTTCATTATTTAATTTCTTTAAATATAATACAAAGCGATAACATTTGGTGGCAACAATCTGAATTGTGAAATAACGCTTATCGTGAAATTGGGGCTTGATTCTCTTCTTTAAGGAGCAAATATTTTGTACACTATTTTGCCGGATAAATTCAAAAATGTAATCTCTGTAATAAAAATAGTAAAAAAAAAATGCAACATGAAGACTTCAGATAACAATCTAAGATCTTTAAGAAAAATATAATGTGCATGGTACACAATTTCCTTGTAATGATTAAATAAGTTCTTCATTATTTAATTTCTTTAAATATAATACAAAGCGATAACATTTGGTGGCAACTATCTGAATTGTGAAATAGCGCTTATCGTGAAATTGGCGCTGGATTCCCTTCTTTAAGGAGCAAATATTTTGAACACTATTTTGCCGGATAAATTAAAAATAGTAAAAAAAAATGCAACATGAAGACTTCAGATAACAATCTAAGATCTTTAAGAAAAATATCATGTGCATGGTACACAATTTCGTTCTAATAATTAAATAAGTTCTTCGTTATTTAATTTCTTTAAATATAATACAAAGCGATAACATTTGGTGGCAACAATCTGAATTGTGAAATAGCGCTTATCCTGAAATTGGCGCTGGATTCTCTTCTTTAAGGAGCAAATATTTTGCCCACTATTTTGCCGGATAAATTCAATAAAGTAATCTCTGTAATAAAAATAGTAAAAAAAAAAATGCAACATGACGACTTCAGATAACAATCTAAGATCTTTAAGAAAAATATCATGTGCATGGTACACAATTTCCTTGTAATAATTAAATAAGTTCTTCATTATTTAATTTATTATAATATAATACAAAGCGACAACAGTTGGTGGCAACAATCTGAATTGTGAAATTGCGCTTATCGTGAAATTGGCGCTGGATTCTCTTCTTTAAAGAGCAAATATTTTGTACACTATTTTGCCGGATAAATTCAATAATGTAATCTCTGTAATAAAAATAGTAAAAAAAATGCAACATGAAGACTTCAGATAACAATCTAAGATCTTTAAGAAAAATATCATGTGCATGGTACACAATTTCCTTGTAACAATTAAATAAGTTGTTCATTATTTAATTTCTTTAAATATAATACAAAGCGATAACATTTGGTGGCAACAATCTGAATTGTGAAATAGCGCTTATCGTGAAATTGGCGCTGGATTCTCTTCTTTAAATAGCAAATATTTTGTACACTATTTTGCCGGATAAATTAAAAATAGTAAAAAAAAATGCAACATGAAGACTTCAGATAACAATCTAAGATCTTTAAGAAAAATATCATGTGCATGGTACACAATTTCCTTGTAATAATTAAATAAGTTCTTCATTATTTAATTTCTTTAAATATAATACAAAGCGATAACATTTGGTGGCAACAATCTGAATTGTGAAATAGCGCTTATCGTGAAATAGGCGCTGGATTCTCTTCTTTAAGGAGCAAATATTTTGTACACTATTTTGCCGGATAATTTCAATAATGTAATCTCTGTAATAAAAATAGTAAAAAAAAAATGCAACATGAAGACTTCAGATAACAATCTAAGATCTTTAAGAAAAATATCATGTGCATGGTACACAATTTCCTTGTAATAATTAAATAAGTTCTTCATTATTTAATTTCTTTAAATATAATACAAAGCGATAACATTTGGTGGCAACAATCTGAATTGTGAAATAGCGCTTATCGTGAAATTGGCGCTGGATTCTCTTCTTTAAGGAGCAAATATTTTGTACACTATTTTGCCGGATAAATTCAATAATGTAAACTCTGTAATAAAAATAGTAAAAAAAAATGCAACATGAAGACTTCAGATAACAATCTAAGATCTTTAAGAAAAATATCATGTGCATGGTACACAATTTCCTTGTAATAATTAAATAAGTTGTTCATTATTTAATTTCTTTAAATATAATACAAAGCGATAACATTTGGTGGCAACAATCTGAATTGTGAAATAGCGCTTATCGTGAAATTCGCGCTGGATTCTCTTCTTTAAGGAGCAAATATTTTGTACACTATTTTGCCGGATAAATTCAATAATGTAAACTCTGTAATAAAAATAGTAAAAAAAATGCAACATGAAGACTTCAGATAACAATCTAAGATCTTTAAGAAAAATATCATGTGCATGGTACACAATTTCGTTGTAATAATTAAATAAGTTCTTCATTATTTAATTTCTTTAAATATAATACAAAGCGATAACATTTGGTGGCAACAATCTGAATTGTGATATAGCGCTTATCGTGAAATTGGCGCTGGATTCTCTTCTTTAAGGAGCAAATATTTTGTACACTATTTTGCCGGATAAATTCAATAATGTAATCTCTGTAATAAAAATAGTAAAAAAAAATGCAACATGAAGACTTCAGATAACAATCTAAGATCTTTAAGAAAAATATCATGTGCATGGTACACAATTTCGTTGTAATAATTAAATAAGTTCTTCATTATTTAATTTCTTTAAATATAATACAAAGCGATAACATTTGGTGGCAACAATCTGAATTGTGAAATAACGCTTATCGTGAAATTGGCGCTTGATTCTCTTCTTTAAGGAGCAAATATTTTGTACACTATTTTGCCGGATAAATTCAAAAATGTAATCTCTGTAATAAAAATAGTAAAAAAAAAATGCAACATGAAGACTTCAGATAACAATCTAAGATCTTTAAGAAAAATATAATGTGCATGGTACACAATTTCCTTGTAATGATTAAATAAGTTCTTCATTATTTAATTTCTTTAAATATAATACAAAGCGATAACATTTGGTGGCAACTATCTGAATTGTGAAATAGCGCTTATCGTGAAATTGGCGCTGGATTCCCTTCTTTAAGGAGCAAATATTTTGAACACTATTTTGCCGGATAAATTAAAAATAGTAAAAAAAAATGCAACATGAAGACTTCAGATAACAATCTAAGATCTTTAAGAAAAATATCATGTGCATGGTACACAATTTCGTTCTAATAATTAAATAAGTTCTTCATTATTTAATTTCTTTAAATATAATACAAAGCGATAATATTTGGTGGCAACTATCTGAATTGTGAAATAGCGCTTATCGTGAAATTGGCGCTGGATTCTCTTCTTTAAGGAGCAAATATTTTGTACACTATTTTGCCGGATAATTTTAATAATGTAATCTCTGTAATAAAAATAGTAAAAAAAAAATGCAACATGAAGACTTCAGATAACAATCTAAGATCTTTAAGAAAAATATCATGTGCATGGTACACAATTTCCTTGTAATAATTAAATAAGTTGTTCATTATTTAATTTCTTTAAATATAATACAAAGCGATAACATTTGGTGACAACAATCTGAATTGTGAAATAGCGCTTATCGTGAAATTGGCGCTGGATTCTCTTCTTTAAGGAGCAAATATTTTGTACACTATTTTGCCGGATAAATTCAATAATGTAATCTCTGTAATAAAAATAGTAAAAAAAAATGCAACATGAAGACTTCAGATAACAATCTAAGATCTTTAAGAAAAATATCATGTGCATGGTACACAATTTCGTTGTAATAATTAAATAAGTTCTTCATTATTTAATTTCTTTAAATATAATACAAAGCGATAATATTTGGTGGCAACTATCTGAATTGTGAAATAGCGCTTATCGTGAAATTGGCGCTGGATTCTCTTCTTTAAGGAGCAAATATTTTGTACACTATTTTGCCGGATAAATTAACAATAGTAAAAAAAAAATGCAACATGAAGACTTCAGATAACAATCTAAGATCTTTAAGAAAAATATCATGTGCATGGTACACAATTTCTTTGTAATAATTAAATAAGTTCTTCATTATTTAATTTCTTTAAATATAATACAAAGCGATAACATTTGGTGGCAACAATCTGAATTGTAAAATAACGCTTATCGTGAAATTGGCGCTGGATTCTCTTCTTTAAGGAGCAAATATTTTGTACACTATTTTGCCGGATAATTTCAATAATGTAATCTCTGTAATAAAAATAGTAAAAAAAAATGCAACATGAAGACTTCAGATAACAATCTAAGATCTTTAAGAAAAATATCATGTGCATGGTACACAATTTCCTTGTAATAATTAAATAAGTTCTTCATTATTTAATTTCTTTAAATATAATACAAAGCGATAACATTTGGTGGCAACAATCTGAATTGTGAAATAGCGCTTATCATGAAATTGGCGCTGGATTCTCTTCTTTAAGGAGCAAATATTTTGTACACTATTTTGCCGGATAAATTCAATAATGTAAACTCTGTAATAAAAATAGAAAAAAAAATGCAACATGAAGACTTCAGATAACAATCTAAGATCTTTAAGAAAAATATCATGTGCATGGTACACAATTTCCTTGTAATAATTAAATAAGTTGTTCATTATTTAATTTCTTTAAATATAATACAAAGCGATAACATTTGGTGGCAACAATCTGAATTGTCAAATAGCGCTTATCGTGAAATTGGCGCTGGATTCTCTTCTTTAAGGAGCAAATATTTTGTACACTATTTTGCCGGATAAATTCAATAATGTAATCTCTGTAATAAAAATAGTAAAAAAAATGCAACATGAAGACTTCAGATAACAATCTAAGATCTTTAAGAAAAATATCATGTGCATGGTACACAATTTCGTTGTAATAATTAAATAAGTTCTTCATTATTTAATTTCTTTAAATATAATACAAAGCGATAACATTTGGTGGCAACAATCTGAATTGTGATATAGCGCTTATCGTGAAATTGGCGCTGGATTCTCTTCTTTAAGGAGCAAATATTTTGTACACTATTTTGCCGGATAAATTCAATAATGTAATCTCTGTAATAAAAATAGTAAAAAAAAATGCAACATGAAGACTTCAGATAACAATCTAAGATCTTTAAGAAAAATATCATGTGCATGGTACACAATTTCGTTGTAATAATTAAATAAGTTCTTCATTATTTAATTTCTTTAAATATAATACAAAGCGATAACATTTGGTGGCAACAATCTGAATTGTGAAATAACGCTTATCGTGAAATTGGCGCTTGATTCTCTTCTTTAAGGAGCAAATATTTTGTACACTATTTTGCCGGATAAATTCAAAAATGTAATCTCTGTAATAAAAATAGTAAAAAAAAAATGCAACATGAAGACTTCAGATAACAATCTAAGATCTTTAAGAAAAATATAATGTGCATGGTACACAATTTCCTTGTAATGATTAAATAAGTTCTTCATTATTTAATTTCTTTAAATATAATACAAAGCGATAACATTTGGTGGCAACTATCTGAATTGTGAAATAGCGCTTATCGTGAAATTGGCGCTGGATTCCCTTCTTTAAGGAGCAAATATTTTGAACACTATTTTGCCGGATAAATTAAAAATAGTAAAAAAAAATGCAACATGAAGACTTCAGATAACAATCTAAGATCTTTAAGAAAAATATCATGTGCATGGTACACAATTTCGTTCTAATAATTAAATAAGTTCTTCGTTATTTAATTTCTTTAAATATAATACAAAGCGATAACATTTGGTGGCAACAATCTGAATTGTGAAATAGCGCTTATCCTGAAATTGGCGCTGGATTCTCTTCTTTAAGGAGCAAATATTTTGCCCACTATTTTGCCGGATAAATTCAATAAAGTAATCTCTGTAATAAAAATAGTAAAAAAAAAAAATGCAACATGACGACTTCAGATAACAATCTAAGATCTTTAAGAAAAATATCATGTGCATGGTACACAATTTCCTTGTAATAATTAAATAAGTTCTTCATTATTTAATTTATTATAATATAATACAAAGCGACAACAGTTGGTGGCAACAATCTGAATTGTGAAATTGCGCTTATCGTGAAATTGGCGCTGGATTCTCTTCTTTAAAGAGCAAATATTTTGTACACTATTTTGCCGGATAAATTCAATAATGTAATCTCTGTAATAAAAATAGTAAAAAAAATGCAACATGAAGACTTCAGATAACAATCTAAGATCTTTAAGAAAAATATCATGTGCATGGTACACAATTTCCTTGTAACAATTAAATAAGTTGTTCATTATTTAATTTCTTTAAATATAATACAAAGCGATAACATTTGGTGGCAACAATCTGAATTGTGAAATAGCGCTTATCGTGAAATTGGCGCTGGATTCTCTTCTTTAAATAGCAAATATTTTGTACACTATTTTGCCGGATAAATTAAAAATAGTAAAAAAAAATGCAACATGAAGACTTCAGATAACAATCTAAGATCTTTAAGAAAAATATCATGTGCATGGTACACAATTTCCTTGTAATAATTAAATAAGTTCTTCATTATTTAATTTCTTTAAATATAATACAAAGCGATAACATTTGGTGGCAACAATCTGAATTGTGAAATAGCGCTTATCGTGAAATAGGCGCTGGATTCTCTTCTTTAAGGAGCAAATATTTTGTACACTATTTTGCCGGATAATTTCAATAATGTAATCTCTGTAATAAAAATAGTAAAAAAAAAATGCAACATGAAGACTTCAGATAACAATCTAAGATCTTTAAGAAAAATATCATGTGCATGGTACACAATTTCCTTGTAATAATTAAATAAGTTCTTCATTATTTAATTTCTTTAAATATAATACAAAGCGATAACATTTGGTGGCAACAATCTGAATTGTGAAATAGCGCTTATCGTGAAATTGGCGCTGGATTCTCTTCTTTAAGGAGCAAATATTTTGTACACTATTTTGCCGGATAAATTCAATAATGTAAACTCTGTAATAAAAATAGTAAAAAAAAATGCAACATGAAGACTTCAGATAACAATCTAAGATCTTTAAGAAAAATATCATGTGCATGGTACACAATTTCCTTGTAATAATTAAATAAGTTGTTCATTATTTAATTTCTTTAAATATAATACAAAGCGATAACATTTGGTGGCAACAATCTGAATTGTGAAATAGCGCTTATCGTGAAATTCGCGCTGGATTCTCTTCTTTAAGGAGCAAATATTTTGTACACTATTTTGCCGGATAAATTCAATAATGTAAACTCTGTAATAAAAATAGTAAAAAAAATGCAACATGAAGACTTCAGATAACAATCTAAGATCTTTAAGAAAAATATCATGTGCATGGTACACAATTTCGTTGTAATAATTAAATAAGTTCTTCATTATTTAATTTCTTTAAATATAATACAAAGCGATAACATTTGGTGGCAACAATCTGAATTGTGATATAGCGCTTATCGTGAAATTGGCGCTGGATTCTCTTCTTTAAGGAGCAAATATTTTGTACACTATTTTGCCGGATAAATTCAATAATGTAATCTCTGTAATAAAAATAGTAAAAAAAAATGCAACATGAAGACTTCAGATAACAATCTAAGATCTTTAAGAAAAATATCATGTGCATGGTACACAATTTCGTTGTAATAATTAAATAAGTTCTTCATTATTTAATTTCTTTAAATATAATACAAAGCGATAACATTTGGTGGCAACAATCTGAATTGTGAAATAACGCTTATCGTGAAATTGGCGCTTGATTCTCTTCTTTAAGGAGCAAATATTTTGTACACTATTTTGCCGGATAAATTCAAAAATGTAATCTCTGTAATAAAAATAGTAAAAAAAAATGCAACATGAAGACTTCAGATAACAATCTAAGATCTTTAAGAAAAATATAATGTGCATGGTACACAATTTCCTTGTAATGATTAAATAAGTTCTTCATTATTTAATTTCTTTAAATATAATACAAAGCGATAACATTTGGTGGCAACTATCTGAATTGTGAAATAGCGCTTATCGTGAAATTGGCGCTGGATTCCCTTCTTTAAGGAGCAAATATTTTGAACACTATTTTGCCGGATAAATTAAAAATAGTAAAAAAAAATGCAACATGAAGACTTCAGATAACAATCTAAGATCTTTAAGAAAAATATCATGTGCATGGTACACAATTTCGTTCTAATAATTAAATAAGTTCTTCGTTATTTAATTTCTTTAAATATAATACAAAGCGATAACATTTGGTGGCAACAATCTGAATTGTGAAATAGCGCTTATCCTGAAATTGGCGCTGGATTCTCTTCTTTAAGGAGCAAATATTTTGCCCACTATTTTGCCGGATAAATTCAATAAAGTAATCTCTGTAATAAAAATAGTAAAAAAAAAAATGCAACATGACGACTTCAGATAACAATCTAAGATCTTTAAGAAAAATATCATGTGCATGGTACACAATTTCCTTGTAATAATTAAATAAGTTCTTCATTATTTAATTTATTATAATATAATACAAAGCGACAACAGTTGGTGGCAACAATCTGAATTGTGAAATTGCGCTTATCGTGAAATTGGCGCTGGATTCTCTTCTTTAAAGAGCAAATATTTTGTACACTATTTTGCCGGATAAATTCAATAATGTAATCTCTGTAATAAAAATAGTAAAAAAAATGCAACATGAAGACTTCAGATAACAATCTAAGATCTTTAAGAAAAATATCATGTGCATGGTACACAATTTCCTTGTAACAATTAAATAAGTTGTTCATTATTTAATTTCTTTAAATATAATACAAAGCGATAACATTTGGTGGCAACAATCTGAATTGT
The DNA here is from genome assembly GCF_044657685.1 of Stegodyphus dumicola. Classification (NCBI taxonomy): domain Eukaryota; kingdom Metazoa; phylum Arthropoda; class Arachnida; order Araneae; family Eresidae; genus Stegodyphus; species Stegodyphus dumicola. Next base: position 139,103,044 of record NC_140769.1, read on the forward strand.
GAAATAGCGCTTATCGTGAAATTGGCGCTGGATTCTCTTCTTTAAATAGCAAATATTTTGTACACTATTTTGCCGGATAAATTAAAAATAGTAAAAAAAAATGCAACATGAAGACTTCAGATAACAATCTAAGATCTTTAAGAAAAATATCATGTGCATGGTACACAATTTCCTTGTAATAATTAAATAAGTTCTTCATTATTTAATTTCTTTAAATATAATACAAAGCGATAACATTTGGTGGCAACAATCTGAATTGTGAAATAGCGCTTATCGTGAAATAGGCGCTGGATTCTCTTCTTTAAGGAGCAAATATTTTGTACACTATTTTGCCGGATAATTTCAATAATGTAATCTCTGTAATAAAAATAGTAAAAAAAAAATGCAACATGAAGACTTCAGATAACAATCTAAGATCTTTAAGAAAAATATCATGTGCATGGTACACAATTTCCTTGTAATAATTAAATAAGTTCTTCATTATTTAATTTCTTTAAATATAATACAAAGCGATAACATTTGGTGGCAACAATCTGAATTGTGAAATAGCGCTTATCGTGAAATTGGCGCTGGATTCTCTTCTTTAAGGAGCAAATATTTTGTACACTATTTTGCCGGATAAATTCAATAATGTAAACTCTGTAATAAAAATAGTAAAAAAAAATGCAACATGAAGACTTCAGATAACAATCTAAGATCTTTAAGAAAAATATCATGTGCATGGTACACAATTTCCTTGTAATAATTAAATAAGTTGTTCATTATTTAATTTCTTTAAATATAATACAAAGCGATAACATTTGGTGGCAACAATCTGAATTGTGAAATAGCGCTTATCGTGAAATTCGCGCTGGATTCTCTTCTTTAAGGAGCAAATATTTTGTACACTATTTTGCCGGATAAATTCAATAATGTAAACTCTGTAATAAAAATAGTAAAAAAAATGCAACATGAAGACTTCAGATAACAATCTAAGATCTTTAAGAAAAATATCATGTGCATGGTACACAATTTCGTTGTAATAATTAAATAAGTTCTTCATTATTTAATTTCTTTAAATATAATACAAAGCGATAACATTTGGTGGCAACAATCTGAATTGTGAAATAGCGCTTATCGTGAAATTGGCGCTGGATTCTCTTCTTTAAGGAGCAAATATTTTGTACACTATTTTGCCGGATAATTTAAATAATGTAATCTCTGTAATAAAAATAGTAAAAAAAAATGCAACATGAAGACTTCAGATAACAATCTAAGATCTTTAAGAAAAATATCATGTGCATGGTACACAATTTCCTTGTAATAATTAAATAAGTTCTTCATTATTTAATTTCTTTAAATATAATACAAAGCGATAACATTTGGTGGCAACAATCTGAATTGTGAAATAGCGCTTATCGTGAAATTGGCGCTGGATTCTCTTCTTTAAGGAGCAAATATTTTGTACACTATTTTGCCGGATAAATTCAATAATGTAATCTCTGTAATAAAAATAGTAAAAAAAAATGCAACATGAAGACTTCAGATAACAATCTAAGATCTTTAAGAAAAATATCATGTGCATGGTACACAATTTCGTTGTAATAATTAAATAAGTTCTTCATTATTTAATTTCTTTAAATATAATACAAAGCGACAACATTTGGTGGCAACAATCTGAATTGTGAAATAGCGCTTATCGTGAAATTGGCGCTGGATTCTCTTCTTTAAGGAGCAAATATTTTGTACACTATTTTGCCGGATAATTTCAATAATGTAATCTCTGTAATAAAAATAGTAAAAGAAAAATGCAACATGAAGACTTCAGATAACAATCTAAGATCTTTAAGAAAAATATCATGTGCATGGTACACAATTTCCTTGTAATAATTAAATAAATTCTTCATTATTTAATTTCTTTAAATATAATACAAAGCGATAACATTTGGTGGCAACAATCTGAATTGTGAAATAGCGCTTATTGTGAAATTGGCGCTGGATTCTCTTCTTCAAGGAGCAAATATTTTGTACACTATTTTGCCGGATAAATTCAATAATGTAATCTCTGTAATAAAAATAGTAAAAAAAAAATGCAACATGAAGACTTCAGATAACAATCTAAGATCTTTAAGAAAAATATCATGTGCATGGTACACAATTTCGTTGTAATAATTAAATAAGTTCTTCATTATTTAATTTCTTTAAATATAATACAAAGCGATAACATTTGGTGGCAACAATCTGAATTGTGAAATAGCGCTTATCGTGAAATTGGCGCTGGATTCTCTTCTTTAAGGAGCAAATATTTTGTACACTATTTTGCCGGATAATTTCAATAATGTAATCTCTGTAATAAAAATAGTAAAAAAAAAATGCAACATGAAGACTTCAGATAACAATCTAAGATCTTTAAGAAAAATATCATGTGCATGGTACACAATTTCCTTGTAATAATTAAATAAGTTCTTCATTATTTAATTTCTTTAAATATAATACAAAGCGATAACATTTGGTGGCAACAATCTGAATTGTGATATAGCGCTTATCGTGAAATTGGCGCTGGATTCTCTTCTTTAAGGAGCAAATATTTTGTACACTATTTTGCCGGATAAATTCAATAATGTAATCTCTGTAATAAAAATAGTAAAAAAAAATGCAACATGAAGACTTCAGATAACAATCTAAGATCTTTAAGAAAAATATCATGTGCATGGTACACAATTTCCTTGTAATAATTAAATAAGTTGTTCATTATTTAATTTCTTTAAATATAATACAAAGCGATAACATTTGGTGGCAACAATCTGAATTGTGAAATAGCGCTTATCGTGAAATTGGCGCTGGATTCTCTTCTTTAAGGAGCAAATATTTTGTACACTATTTTGCCGGATAAATTCAATAATGTAATCTCTGTAATAAAAATAGTAAAAAAAATGCAACATGAAGACTTCAGATAACAATCTAAGATCTTTAAGAAAAATATCATGTGCATGGTACACAATTTCGTTGTAATAATTAAATAAGTTCTTCATTATTTAATTTCTTTAAATATAATACAAAGCGATAACATTTGGTGGCAACAATCTGAATTGTGAAATAGCGCTTATCGTGAAATTGGCGCTGGATTCTCTTCTTTAAGGAGCAAATATTTTGTACACTATTTTGCCGGATAATTTCAATAATGTAATCTCTGTAATAAAAATAGTAAAAAAAAAATGCAACATGAAGACTTCAGATAACAATCTAAGATCTTTAAGAAAAATATCATGTGCATGGTACACAATTTCCTTGTAATAATTAAATAAGTTCTTCATTATTTAATTTCTTTAAATATAATACAAAGCGATAACATTTGGTGGCAACAATCTGAATTGTGATATAGCGCTTATCGTGAAATTGGCGCTGGATTCTCTTCTTTAAGGAGCAAATATTTTGTACACTATTTTGCCGGATAAATTCAATAATGTAATCTCTGTAATAAAAATACTAAAAAAAAAAAATGCAACATGAAGACTTCAGATAACAATCTAAGATCTTTAAGAAAAATATCATGTGCATGGTGCACAATTTCCTTGTAATAATTAAATAAGTTGTTCATTATTTAATTTCTTTAAATATAATACAAAGCGATAACATTTGGTGGCAACAATCTGAATTGTGAAATAGCGCTTATCGTGAAATTGGCGCTGGATTCTCTTCTTTAAGGAGCAAATATTTTGTACACTATTTTGCCGGATAATTTCAATAATGTAATCTCTGTAATAAAAATAGTAAAAAAAAAATGCAACATGAAGACTTCAGATAACAATCTAAGATCTTTAAGAAAAATATCATGTGCATGGTACACAATTTCCTTGTAATAATTAAATAAGTTCTTCATTATTTAATTTCTTTAAATATAATACAAAGCGATAACATTTGGTGGCAACAATCTGAATTGTGAAATAGCGCTTATCGTGAAATTGGCGCTGGATTCTCTTCTTTAAGGTGCAAATATTTTGTACACTATTTTGCCGGATAAATTCAATAATGTAATCTCTGTAATAAAAATAGTAAAAAAAAATGCAACATGAAGACTTCAGATAACAATCTAAGATCTTTAAGAAAAATATCATGTGCATAGTACACAATTTCCTTGTAATAATTAAATAAGTTCTTCATTATTTAATTTCTTTAAATATAATACAAAGCGATAACATTTGGTGGCAACAATCTGAATTGTGAAATAGCGCTTATCGTGAAATTGGCGCTGGATACTCTTCTTTAAGGAGCAAATATTTTGTACACTATTTTGCCGGATAAATTAAAAATAGTAAAAAAAAAATGCAACATGAAGACTTCTGATAACAATCTAAGATCTTTAAGATTAATATCATGTGCATGGTACACAATTTCCTTGTAATAATTAAATAAGTTCTTCATTATTTAATTTCTTTAAATATAATACAAAGCGATAACATTTGGTGGCAACAATCTGAATTGTGAAATAGCGCTTATCATGAAATTGGCGCTGGATTCTCTTCTTTAAGGAGCAAATATTTTGTACACTATTTTGCCGGATAAATTCAATAATGTAATCTCTGTAATAAAAATAGTAAAAAAAAATGCAACATGAAGACTTCAGATAACAATCTAAGATCTTTAAGAAAAATATCATGTGCATGGTACACAATTTCCTTGTAATAATTAAATAAGTTGTTCATTATTTAATTTCTTTAAATATAATACAAAGCGATAACATTTGGTGGCAACAATCTGAATTGTGAAATAGCGCTTATCGTGAAATTGGCGCTGGATTCTCTTCTTTAAGGAGCAAATATTTTGTACACTATTTTGCCGGATAAATTCAATAATGTAATCTCTGTAATAAAAATAGTAAAAAAAAAAAAATGCAACATGAAGACTTCAGATAACAATCTAAGATCTTTAAGAAAAATATCATGTGCATGGTACACAATTTCCTTCTAATAATTAAATAAGTTCTTCATTATTTAATTTCTTTAAATATAATACAAAGCGATAACATTTGGTGGCAACAATCTGAATTGTGAAATAGCGCTTATCATGAAATTGGCGCTGGATTCTCTTCTTTAAGGAGCAAATATTTTGTACACTATTTTGCCGGATAAATTCAATAATGTAATCTCTGTAATAAAAATAGTAAAAAAAAATGCAACATGAAGACTTCAGATAACAATCTAAGATCTTTAAGAAAAATATCATGTGCATGGTACACAATTTCCTTGTAATAATTAAATAAGTTGTTCATTATTTAATTTCTTTAAATATAATACAAAGCGATAACATTTGGTGGCAACAATCTGAATTGTGAAATAGCGCTAATCGTGAAATTGGCGCTGGATTCTCTTCTTTAAGGAGCAAATATTTTGTACACTATTTTGCCGGATAAATTCAATAATGTAATCTCTGTAATAAAAATAGTAAAAAAAATGCAACATGAAGACTTCAGATAACAATCTAAGATCTTTAAGAAAAATATCATGTGCATGGTACACAATTTCGTTGTAATAATTAAATAAGTTCTTCATTATTTAATTTCTTTAAATATAATACAAAGCGATAACATTTGGTGGCAAAAATCTGAATTGTGAAATAGCGCTTATCGTGAAATTGGCGCTGGATTCTCTTCTTTAAGGAGCAAATATTTTGTACACTATTTTGCCGGATAATTTCAATAATGTAATCTCTGTAATAAAAATAGTAAAAAAAAAATGCAACATGAAGACTTCAGATAACAATCTAAGATCTTTAAGAAAAATATCATGTGCATGGTACACAATTTCCTTGTAATAATTAAATAAGTTCTTCATTATTTAATTTCTTTAAATATAATACAGAGCGATAACATTTGGTGGCAACAATCTGAATTGTGATATAGCGCTTATCGTGAAATTGGCCCTGGATTCTCTTCTTTAAGGAGCAAATATTTTGTACACTATTTTGCCTACAATAATGTAATCTCTGTAATAAAAATAGTAAAAAAAATGCAACATGAAGACTTCAGATAACAATCTAAGATCTTTAAGAAAAATATCATGTGCATGGTACACAATTTCGTTGTAATAATTAAATAAGTTCTTCATTATTTAATTTCTTTAAATATAATACAAAGCGATAACATTTGGTGGCAACAATCTGAATTGTGAAATAACGCTTATCGTGAAATTGGCGCTTGATTCTCTTCTTTAAGGAGCAAATATTTTGTACACTATTTTGCCGGATAAATTCAATAATGTAATCTCTGTAATAAAAATAGTAAAAAAAAATGCAACATGAAGACTTCAGATAACAATCTTAGATCTTTAAGAAAAATATCATGTGCATGGTACACAATTTCGTTGTAATAATTAAATAAGTTCTTCATTATTTAATTTCTTTAAATATAATACAAAGCGATAACATTTGGTGGCAACAATCTGAATTGTGAAATAACGCTTATCGTGAAATTGGCGCTTGATTCTCTTCTTTAAGGAGCAAATATTTTGTACACTATTTTGCCGGATAAATTCAAAAATGTAATCTCTGTAATAAAAATAGTAAAAAAAAATGCAACATGACGACTTCAGATAACAATCTAAGATCTTTAAGAAAAATATCATGTGCATGGTACACAATTTCCTTGTAATAATTAAATAAGTTCTTCATTATTTAATTTATTATAATATAATACAAAGCGACAACATTTGGTGGCAACAATCTGAATTGTGAAATTGCGCTTATCGTGAAATTGGCGCTGGATTCTCTTCTTTAAGGAGCAAATATTTTGTACACTATTTTGCCGGATAAATTCAATAATGTAATCTCTGTAATAAAAATAGTAAAAAAAATGCAACATGAAGACTTCAGATAACAATCTAAGATCTTTAAGAAAAATATCATGTGCATGGTACACAATTTCCTTGTAACAATTAAATAAGTTGTTCATTATTTAATTTCTTTAAATATAATATAAACGATAACATTTGGTGGCAACAATCTGAATTGTGAAATAGCGCTTATCGTGAAATTGGCGCTGGATTCTCTTCTTTAAATAGCAAATATTTTGTACACTATTTTGCCGGATAAATTAAAAATAGTAAAAAAAAATGCAACATGAAGACTTCAGATAACAATCTAAGATCTTTAAGAAAAATATCATGTGCATGGTACACAATTTCCTTGTAATAATTAAATAAGTTCTTCATTATTTAATTTCTTTAAATATAATACAAAGCGATAACATTTGGTGGCAACAATCTGAATTGTAAAATAGCGCTTATCATGAAATTCGCGCTGGATTCTCTTCTTTAAGGAGAAATATTTTGTACACTATTTTGCCGGATAAATTCAATAATGTAATCTCTGTAATAAAAATAGTAAAAAAAAATTGCAACATGAAGGCATCGGATAACAATCTAAGATCTTTAAGAAAAATATCATGTGCATGGTACACAATTTCGTTGTAATAATTAAATAAGTTCTTCATTATTTAATTTCTTTAAATATAATACAAAGCGATAACATTTGGTGGCAACAATCTGAATTGTGAAATAGCGCTTATCGTGAAATTGGCGCTGGATTCTCTTCTTTAAGGAGCAAATATTTTGTACACTATTTTGCCGGATAATTTCAATAATGTAATCTCTGTAATAAAAATAGTAAAAAAAAAATGCAACATGAAGACTTCAGATAACAATCTAAGATCTTTAAGAAAAATATCATGTGCATGGTACACAATTTCCTTGTAATAATTAAGTAAGTTCTTCATTATTTAATTTCTTTAAATATAATACAAAGCGATAACATTTGGTGGCAACAATCTGAATTGTGAAATAGCGCTTATCGTGAAATTGGCGCTGGATTCTCTTCTTTAAGGAGCAAATATTTTGTACACTATTTTGCCGGATAAATTCAATAATGTAATCTCTGTAATAAAAATAGCAAAAAAAAATGCAACATGAAGACTTCAGATAACAATCTAAGATCTTTAAGAAAAATATCATGTGCATGGTACACAATTTCGTTGTAATAATTAAATAAGTTCTTCATTATTTAATTTCTTTAAATATAATACAAAGCGATAACATTTGGTGGCAACAATCTGAATTGTGAAATAGCGCTTATCGTGAAATTGGCGCTGGATTCTCTTCTTTAAGGAGCAAATATTTTGTACACTATTTTGCCGGATAATTTCAAAAATGTAATCTCTGTAATAAAAATAGTAAAAAAAAAATGCAACATGAAGACTTCAGATAACAATCTAAGATCTTTAAGAAAAATATCATGTGCATGGTACACAATTTCCTTGTAATATTTAAATAAGTTCTTCATTATTTAATTTCTTTAAATATAATACAAAGCGATAACATTTGGTGGCAACAATCTGAATTGTGAAATAGCGCTTATCGTGAAATTGGCGCTGGATTCTCTTCTTTAAGGAGCAAATATTTTGTACACTATTTTGCCGGATAATTTCAATAATGTAATCTCTGTAATAAAAATAGTAAAAAAAAAATGCAACATGAAGACTTCAGATAACAATCTAAGATCTTTAAGAAAAATATCATGTGCATGGTACACAATTTCCTTGTAATAATTAAATAAGTTCTTCATTATTTAATTTCTTTAAATATAATACAAAGCGATAACATTTGGTGGCAACAATCTGAATTGTGAAATAGCGCTTATCGTGAAATTGGCGCTGGATTCTCTTCTTTAAGGAGCAAATATTTTGTACACTATTTTGCCGGATAAATTCAATAATGTAATCTCTGTAATAAAAATAGTAAAAAAAAATGCAACATGAAGACTTCAGATAACAATCTAAGATCTTTAAGAAAAATATCATGTGCATGGTACACAATTTCGTTGTAATAATTAAATAAGTTCTTCATTATTTAATTTCTTTAAATATAATACAAAGCGATAACATTTGGTGGCAACAATCTGAATTGTGAAATAGCGCTTATCGTGAAATTGGCGCTGCATTCTCTTCTTTAAGGAGCAAATATTTTGTACACTATTTTGCCGGATAAATTCAATAATGTAAACTCTGTAATAAAAATAGTAAAAAAAAATGCAACATGAAGACTTCAGATAACAATCTAAGATCTTTAAGAAAAATATCATGTGCATGGTACACAATTTCGTTGTAATAATTAAATAAGTTCTTCATTATTTAATTTCTTTAAATATAATACAAAGCGATAACATTTGGTGGCAACTATCTGAATTGTGAAATAGCGCTTATCGTGAAATTGGCGCTGGATTCTCTTCTTTAAGGAGCAAATATTTTGTACACTATTTTGCCGGATAAATTAAAAATAGTAAAAAAAAAATGCAACATGAAGACTTCAGATAACAATCTAAGATCTTTAAGAAAAATATCATGTGCATGGTACACAATTTCCTTGTAATAATTAAATAAGTTCTTCATTATTTAATTTCTTTAAATATAATACAAAGCGATAACATTTGGTGGCAACAATCTGAATTGTGAAATAGCGCTTATCGTGAAATTGGCGCTGCATTCTCTTCTTTAAGGAGCAAATATTTTGTACACTATTTTGCCGGATAAATTCAATAATGTAATCTCTGTAATAAAAATAGTAAAAAAAAATGCAACATGAAGACTTCAGATAACAATCTAAGATCTTTAAGAAAAATATCATGTGCATGGTACACAATTTCGTTGTAATAATTAAATAAGTTCTTCATTATTTAATTTCTTTAAATATAATACAAAGCGATAACATTTGGTGGCAACTATCTGAATTGTGAAATAGCGCTTATCGTGAAATTGGCGCTGGATTCTCTTCTTTAAGGAGCAAATATTTTGTACACTATTTTGCCGGATAAATTAAAAATAGTAAAAAAAAAATGCAACATGAAGACTTCAGATAACAATCTAAGATCTTTAAGAAAAATATCATGTGCATGGTACACAATTTCCTTGTAATAATTAAATAAGTTCTTCATTATTTAATTTCTTTAAATATAATACAAAGCGATAACATTTGGTGGCAACAATCTGAATTGTGAAATAGCGCTTATCGTGAAATTGGCGCTGGATTCTCTTCTTTAAGGAGCAAATATTTTCTACACTATTTTGCCGGATAATTTCAATAATGTAATCTCTGTAATAAAAATAGTAAAAAAAAAATGCAACATGAAGACTTCAGATAACAATCTAAGATCTTTAAGGAAAATATCATGTGCATGGTACACAATTTCCTTGTAATAATTAAATAAGTTCTTCATTATTTAATTTCTTTAAATATAATACAAAGCGATAACATTTGGTGGCAACAATCTGAATTGTGAAATAGCGCTTATCGTGAAATTGGCGCTGGATTCTCTTCTTTAAGGAGCAAATATTTTGTACACTATTTTGCCGGATAAATTCAATAATGTAATCTCTGTAATAAAAATAGTAAAAAAAAATGCAACATGAAGACTTCAGATAACAATCTAAGATCTTTAAGAAAAATATCATGTGCATGGTACACAATTTCGTTGTAATAAGTAAATAAGTTCTTCATTATTTTATTTCTTTAAATATAATACAAAGCGATAACATTTGGTGGCAACAATCTGAATTGTGAATAGCGCTTATCGTGAAATTGGCGCTGGATTCTCTTCTTTAAGGAGCAAATATTTTGTACACTATTTTGCCGGATAATTTCAATAATGTAATCTCTGTAATAAAAATAGTAAAAAAAATGCAACATGAAGACTTCAGATAACAATCTAAGATCTTTAAGAAAAATATCATGTGCATGGTACACAATTTCCTTGTAATAATTAAATAAGTTCTTCATTATTTAATTTCTTTAAATATAATACAAAGCGATAACATTTGGTGGCAACTAACTGAATTCTGAAATAGCGCTTATCGTGAAATTGGCGCTGGATTCTCTTCTTTAAGGAGCAAATATTTTGTACACTATTTTGCCGGATAAATTCAATAATGTAATCTCTGTAATAAAAATAGTAAAAAAAAATGCAACATGAAGACTTCAGATAACAATCTAAGATCTTTAAGAAAAATATCATGTGCATGGTACACAATTTCCTTGTAATAATTAAATAAGTTCTTCATTATTTAATTTCTTTAAATATAATACAAAGCGATAACATTTGGTGGCAACAATCTGAATTGTGAAATAGCGCTTATCGTGAAATTGGCGCTGGATTCTCTTCTTTAAGGAGCAAATATTTTGTACACTATTTTGCCGGATAAATTCAATAATGTAAACTCTGTAAAAAAATAGTAAAAAAAATGCAACATGAAGACTTCAGATAACAATCTAAGATCTTTAAGAAAAATATCATGTGCATGGTACACAATTTCCTTGTAATAATTAAATAAGTTGTTCATTATTTAATTTCTTTAAATATAATACAAAGCGATAACATTTGGTGGCAAGAATCTGAATTGTGAAATAGCGCTTATCGTGAAATTGGCGCTGGATTCTCTTCTTTAAGGAGCAAATATTTTGTACACTATTTTGCCGGATAAATTCAATAATGTAATCTCTGTAATAAAAATAGTAAAAAAAAATGCAACATGAAGACTTCAGATAACAATCTAAGATCTTTAAGAAAAATATCATGTGCATGGTACACAATTTCCTTGTAATAATTAAATAAGTTCTTCATTATTTAATTTCTTTAAATATAATACAAAGCGATAACATTTGGTGGCAAGAATCTGAATTGTGAAATAGCGCTTATCGTGAAATTGGCGCTGGATTCTCTTCTTTAAGGAGCAAATATTTTGTACACTATTTTGCCGGATAAATTCAATAATGTAATCTCTGTAATAAAAATAGTAAAAAAAAATGCAACATGAAGACTTCAGATAACAATCTAAGATCTTTAAGAAAAATATCATGTGCATGGTACACAATTTCCTTGTAATAATTAAATAAGTTCTTCATTATTTAATTTCTTTAAATATAATACAAAGCGATAACATTTGGTGGCAACTAACTGAATTGTGAAATAGCGCTTATCGTGAAATTGGCGCTGGATTCTCTTCTTTAAGGAGCAAATATTTTGTACACTATTTTGCCGGATAAATTAAAAATAGTAAAAAAAAATTAAACATGAAGACTTCAGATAACAATCTAAGATCTTTAAGAAAAATATTATGTGCATGGCACACAATTTCCTTGTAATAATTAAATAAGTTCTTCATTATTTAATTTCTTTAAATATAATACAAAGCGACAACATTTGGTGGCAACTATCTGAATTGTGAAATAGCGCTTATCGTGAAATTGGCGCTGGATTCTCTTCTTTAAGGAGCAAATATTTTGTACACTATTTTGCCGGATAAATTCAATAATGTAATCTCTGTAATAAAAATAGTAAAAAAAAATGCAACATGAAGACTTCAGATAACAATCTAAGATCTTTAAGAAAAATATCATGTGCATGGTACACAATTTCCTTGTAATAATTAAATAAGTTCTTCATTATTTAATTTCTTTAAATATAATACAAAGCGATAACATTTGGTGGCAACAATCTGAATTGTGAAATAGCGCTTATCGTGAAATTGGCGCTGCATTCTCTTCTTTAAGGAGCAAATATTTTGTACACTATTTTGCCGGATAAATTCAATAATGTAAACTCTGTAATAAAAATAGTAAAAAAAAATGCAACATGAAGACTTCAGATAACAATCTAAGATCTTTAAGAAAAATATCATGTGCATGGTACACAATTTCCTTGTAATAATTAAATAAGTTGTTCATTATTTAATTTCTTTAAATATAATACAAAGCGATAACATTTGGTGGCAACAATCTGAATTGTGAAATAGCGCTTATCGTGAAATTGGCGCTGGATTCTCTTCTTTAAGGAGCAAATATTTTGTACACTATTTTGCCGGATAAATTCAATAATGTAATCTCTGTAATAAAAATAGTAAAAAAAAATGCAACATGAAGACTTCAGATAACAATCTAAGATCTTTAAGAAAAATATCATGTGCATGGTACACAATTTCGTTGTAATAATTAAATAAGTTCTTCATTATTTAATTTCTTTAAATATAATACAAAGCGATAACATTTGGTGGCAACTATCTGAATTGTGAAATAGCGCTTATCGTGAAATTGGCGCTGGATTCTCTTCTTTAAGGAGCAAATATTTTGTACACTATTTTGCCGGATAAATTAAAAATAGTAAAAAAAAAAATGCAACATGAAGACTTCAGATAACAATCTAAGATCTTTAAGAAAAATATCATGTGCATGGTACACAATTTCGTTGTAATAATTAAATAAGTTCTTCATTATTTAATTTCTTTAAATATAATACAAAGCGATAACATTTGGTGGCAACAATCTGAATTGTGAAATAGCGCTTATCGTGAAATTGGCGCTGTATTCTCTTCTTTAAGGAGCAAATATTTTGTACACTATTTTGCCGGATAATTTCAATAATGTAATCTCTGTAATAAAAATAGTAAAAAAAAAATGCAACATGAAGACTTCAGATAACAATCTAAGATCTTTAAGGAAAATATCATGTGCATGGTACACAATTTCCTTGTAATAATTAAATAAGTTCTTCATTATTTAATTTCTTTAAATATAATACAAAGCGATAACATTTGGTGGCAACTAACTGAATTGTGAAATAGCGCTTATCGTGAAATTGGCGCTGGATTCTCTTCTTTAAGGAGCAAATATTTTGTACACTATTTTGCCGGATAAATTAAAAATAGTAAAAAAAAATGCAACATGAAGACTTCAGATAACAATCTAAGATCTTTAAGAAAAATATTATGTGCATGGCACACAATTTCCTTGTAATAATTAAATAAGTTCTTCATTATTTAATTTCTTTAAATATAATACAAAGCGACAACATTTGGTGGCAACTATCTGAATTGTGAAATAGCGCTTATCGTGAAATTGGCGCTGGATTCTCTTCTTTAAGGAGCAAATATTTTGTACACTATTTTGCCGGATAAATTCAATAATGTAATCTCTCTAATAAAAATAGTAAAAAAAAATGCAACGTGAAGACTTCAGATAACAATCTAAGATCTTTAAGAAAAATATCATGTGCATGGTACACAATTTCGTTGTAATAATTAAATAAGTTCTTCATTATTTAATTTCTTTAAATATAATACAAAGCGATAACATTTGGTGGCAACAATCTGAATTGTGAAATAGCGCTTATCGTGAAATTGGCGCTGGATTCTCTTCTTTAAGGAGCAAATATTTTGTACACTATTTTGCCGGATAAATTCAATAATGTAAACTCTGTAATAAAAATAGTAAAAAAAAATGCAACATGAAGACTTCAGATAACAATCTAAGATCTTTAAGAAAAATATCATGTGCATGGTACACAATTTCCTTGTAATAATTAAATAAGTTGTTCATTATTTAATTTCTTTAAATATAATACAAAGCGATAACATTTGGTGGCAACAATCTGAATTGTGAAATAGCGCTTATCGTGAAATTGGCGCTGGATTCTCTTCTTTAAGGAGCAAATATTTTGTACACTATTTTGCCGGATAAATTCAATAATGTAATCTCTGTAATAAAAATAGTAAAAAAAAAAATGCAACATGAAGACTTCAGATAACAATCTAAGATCTTTAAGAAAAATATCATGTGCATGGTACACAATTTCCTTCTAATAATTAAATAAGTTCTTCATTATTTAATTTCTTTAAATATAATACAAAGCGATAACATTTGGTGGCAACAATCTGAATTGTGAAATAGCGCTTATCGTGAAATTGGCGCTGGATTCTCTTCTTTAAGGAGCAAATATTTTGTACACTATTTTGCCGGATAAATTCAATAATGTAATCTCTGTAATAAAAATAGTAAAAAAAAATGCAACATGAAGACTTCAGATAACAATCTAAGATCTTTAAGAAAAATATCATGTGCATGGTACACAATTTCGTTGTAATAATTAAATAAGTTCTTCATTATTTAATTTCTTTAAATATAATACAAAGCGATAACATTTGGTGGCAACTATCTGAATTGTGAAATAGCGCTTATCGTGAAATTGGCGCTGGATTCTCTTCTTTAAGGAGCAAATATTTTGTACACTATTTTGCCGGATAAATTAAAAATAGTAAAAAAAAATGCAACATGAAGACTTCAGATAACAATCTAAGATCTTTAAGAAAAATATCATGTGCATGGTACACAATTTCGTTGTAATAATTAAATAAGTTCTTCATTATTTAATTTCTTTAAATATAATACAAAGCGATAACATTTGGTGGCAACAATCTGAATTGTGAAATAGCGCTTATCGTGAAATTGGCGCTGCATTCTCTTCTTTAAGGAGCAAATATTTTGTACACTATTTTGCCGGATAAATTCAATAATGTAAACTCTGTAATAAAAATAGTAAAAAAAAATGCAACATGAAGACTTCAGATAACAATCTAAGATCTTTAAGAAAAATATCATGTGCATGGTACACAATTTCCTTGTAATAATTAAATAAGTTGTTCATTATTTAATTTCTTTAAATATAATACAAAGCGATAACATTTGGTGGCAACAATCTGAATTGTGAAATAGCGCTTATCGTGAAATTGGCGCTGGATTCTCTTCTTTAAGGAGCAAATATTTTGTACACTATTTTGCCGGATAAATTCAATAATGTAATCTCTGTAATAAAAATAGTAAAAAAAAATGCAACATGAAGACTTCAGATAACAATCTAAGATCTTTAAGAAAAATATCATGTGCATGGTACACAATTTCGTTGTAATAATTAAATAAGTTCTTCATTATTTAATTTCTTTAAATATAATACAAAGCGATAACATTTGGTGGCAACTATCTGAATTGTGAAATAGCGCTTATCGTGAAATTGGCGCTGGATTCTCTTCTTTAAGGAGCAAATATTTTGTACACTATTTTGCCGGATAAATTAAAAATAGTAAAAAAAAAAATGCAACATGAAGACTTCAGATAACAATCTAAGATCTTTAAGAAAAATATCATGTGCATGGTACACAATTTCGTTGTAATAATTAAATAAGTTCTTCATTATTTAATTTCTTTAAATATAATACAAAGCGATAACATTTGGTGGCAACAATCTGAATTGTGAAATAGCGCTTATCGTGAAATTGGCGCTGGATTCTCTTCTTTAAGGAGCAAATATTTTGTACACTATTTTGCCGGATAAATTAAAAATAGTAAAAAAAAATGCAACATGAAGACTTCAGATAACAATCTAAGATCTTTAAGAAAAATATCATGTGCATGGTACACAATTTCGTTGTAATAATTAAATAAGTTCTTCATTATTTAATTTCTTTAAATATAATACAAAGCGATAACATTTGGTGGCAACAATCTGAATTGTGAAATAGCGCTTATCGTGAAATTGGCGCTGGATTCTCTTCTTTAAGGAGCAAATATTTTGTACACTATTTTGCCGGATAATTTCAATAATGTAATCTCTGTAATAAAAATAGTAAAAAAAAAATGCAACATGAAGACTTCAGATAACAATCTAAGATCTTTAAGGAAAATATCATGTGCATGGTACACAATTTCCTTGTAATAATTAAATAAGTTCTTCATTATTTAATTTCTTTAAATATAATACAAAGCGATAACATTTGGTGGCAACAATCTGAATTGTGAAATAGCGCTTATCGTGAAATTGGCGCTGGATTCTCTTCTTTAAGGAGCAAATATTTTGTACACTATTTTGCCGGATAAATTCAATAATGTAATCTCTGTAATAAAAATAGTAAAAAAAATGCAACATGAAGACTTCAGATAACAATCTAAGATCTTTAAGAAAAATATCATGTGCATGGTACACAATTTCGTTGTAATAAGTAAATAAGTTCTTCATTATTTAATTTCTTTAAATATAATACAAAGCGATAACATTTGGTGTCAACAATCTGAATTATGAAATAGCGCTTATCGTGAAATTGGCGCTGGATTCTCTTCTTTAAGGAGCAAATATTTTGTACACTATTTTGCCGGATAATTTCAATAATGTAATCTCTGTAATAAAAATAGTAAAAAAAAAATGCAACATGAAGACTTCAGATAACAATCTAAGATCTTTAAGAAAAATATCATGTGCATGGTACACAATTTCCTTGTAATAATTAAATAAGTTCTTCATTATTTAATTTCTTTAAATATAATACAAAGCGATAACATTTGGTGGCAACTAACTGAATTGTGAAATAGCGCTTATCGTGAAATTGGCGCTGGATTCTCTTCTTTAAGGAGCAAATATTTTGTACACTATTTTGCCGGATAAATTAAAAATAGTAAAAAAAAAATGCAACATGAAGACTTCAGATAACAATCTAAGATCTTTAAGAAAAATATTATGTGCATGGCACACAATTTCCTTGTAATAATTAAATAAGTTCTTCATTATTTAATTTCTTTAAATATAATACAAAGCGACAACATTTGGTGGCAACTATCTGAATTGTGAAATAGCGCTTATCGTGAAATTGGCGCTGGATTCTCTTCTTTAAGGAGCAAATATTTTGTACACTATTTTGCCGGATAAATTCAATAATGTAATCTCTGTAATAAAAATAGTAAAAAAAATGCAACATGAAGACTTCTGATAACAATCTAAGATCTTTAAGAAAAATACACATGCATGGTACACAATTTCCTTGTAATAATTAAATAAGTTCTTCATTATTTAATTTCTTTAAATATAATACAAAGCGATAACATTTGGTGGCAACAATCTGAATTGTGAAATAGCGCTTATCGTGAAATTGGCGCTGGATTCTCTTCTTTAAGGAGCAAATATTTTGTACACTATTTTGCCGGATAAATTCAATAATGTAATCTCTGTAATAAAAATAGTAAAAAAAAATGCAACATGAAGACTTCAGATAACAATCTAAGATCTTTAAGAAAAATATCATGTGCATGGTACACAATTTCGTTGTAATAATTAAATAAGTTCTTCATTATTTAATTTCTTTAAATATAATACAAAGCGATAACATTTGGTGGCAACTAACTGAATTGTGAAATAGCGCTTATCGTGAAATTGGCGCTGGATTCTCTTCTTTAAGGAGCAAATATTTTGTACACTATTTTGCCGGATAAATTAAAAATAGTAAAAAAAAAATGCAACATGAAGACTTCAGATAACAATCTAAGATCTTTAAGAAAAATACACATGCATGGTACACAATTTCCTTGTAATAATTAAATAAGTTCTTCATTATTTAATTTCTTTAAATATAATACAAAGCGATAACATTTGGTGGCAACAATCTGAATTGTGAAATAGCGCTTATCGTGAAATTGGCGCTGGATTCTCTTCTTTAAGGAGCAAATATTTTGTACACTATTTTGCCGGATAAATTCAATAATGTAATCTCTGTAATAAAAATAGTAAAAAAAAATGCAACATGAAGACTTCAGATAACAATCTAAGATCTTTAAGAAAAATATCATGTGCATGGTACACAATTTCGTTGTAATAATTAAATAAGTTCTTCATTATTTAATTTCTTTAAATATAATACAAAGCGATAACATTTGGTGGCAACTAACTGAATTGTGAAATAGCGCTTATCGTGAAATTGGCGCTGGATTCTCTTCTTTAAGGAGCAAATATTTTGTACACTATTTTGCCGGATAAATTAAAAATAGTAAAAAAAAAATGCAACATGAAGACTTCAGATAACAATCTAAGATCTTTAAGAAAAATATTATGTGCATGGCACACAATTTCCTTGTAATAATTAAATAAGTTCTTCATTATTTAATTTCTTTAAATATAATACAAAGCGACAACATTTGGTGGCAACTATCTGAATTGTGAAATAGCGCTTATCGTGAAATTGGCGCTGGATTCTCTTCTTTAAGGAGCAAATATTTTGTACACTATTTTGCCGGATAAATTCAATAATGTAATCTCTGTAATAAAAATAGTAAAAGAAAAATGCAACATGAAGACTTCAGATAACAATCTAAGATCTTTAAGAAAAATATCATGTGCATGGTACACAATTTCCTTGTAATAATTAAATAAGTTCTTCATTATTTAATTTCTTTAAATATAATACAAAGCGATAACATTTGGTGGCAACTAACTGAATTGTGAAATAGCGCTTATCGTGAAATTGGCGCTGGATTTTCTTCTTTAAGGAGCAAATATTTTGTACACTATTTTGCCGGATAATTTCAATAATGTAATCTCTGTAATAAAAATAGTAAAAAAAAAATGCAACATGAAGACTTCAGATAACAATCTAAGATCTTTAAGAAAAATATCATGTGCATGGTACACAATTTCCTTGTAATAATTAAATAAGTTCTTCATTATTTAATTTCTTTAAATATAATACAAAGCGATAACATTTGGTGGCAACTATCTGAATTGTGATATATCGCTTATCGTGAAATTGGCGCTGGATTCTCTTCTTTAAGGAGCAAATATTTTGTACACTATTTTGCCGGATAAATTCAATAATGTAATCTCTGTAATAAAAATAGTAAAAAAAAATGCAACATGAAGACTTCAGATAACAATCTAAGATCTTTAAGAAAAATATCATGTGCATGGTACACAATTTCGTTGTAATAATTAAATAAGTTGTTCATTATTTAATTTCTTTAAATATAATACAAAGCGATAACATTTGGTGGCAACAATCTGAATTGTGAAATAGCGCTTATCGTGAAATTGGCGCTGGATTCTCTTCTTTAAGGAGCAAATATTTTGTACACTATTTTGCCGGATAAATTCAATAATGTAATCTCTGTAATAAAAATAGTAAAAAAAATGCAACATGAAGACTTCAGATAACAATCTAAGATCTTTAAGAAAAATATCATGTGCATGGTACACAATTTCGTTGTAATAATTAAATAAGTTCTTTTTATTTAATTTCTTTAAATATAATACAAAGCGATAACATTTGGTGGGAACAATCTGAATTGTGAAATAGCGCTTATCGTGAAATTGGCGCTGGATTCTCTTCTTTAAGGAGCAAATATTTTGTATACTATTTTGCCGGATAATTTCAATAATGTAATCTCTGTAATAAAAATAGTAAAAAAAAAATGCAACATGAAGACTTCAGATAACAATCTAAGATCTTTAAGAAAAATATCATGTGCATGGTACACAATTTCCTTGTAATAATTAAATAAGTTCTTCATTATTTAATTTCTTTAAATATAATACAAAGCGATAACATTTGGTGGCAACAATCTGAATTGTGATATAGCGCTTATCGTGAAATTGGCGCTGGATTCTCTTCTTTAAGGAGCAAATATTTTGTACACTATTTTGCCGGATAAATTCAATAATGTAATCTCTGTAATAAAAATAGTAAAAAAAAATGCAACATGAAGACTTCAGATAACAATCTAAGATCTTTAAGAAAAATATCATGTGCATGGTACACAATTTCGTTGTAATAATTAAATAAGTTCTTCATTATTTAATTTCTTTAAATATAATACAAAGCGATAACATTTGGTGGCAACAATCTGAATTGTGAAATAACGCTTATCGTGAAATTGGCGCTTGATTCTCTTCTTTAAGGAGCAAATATTTTGTACACTATTTTGCCGGATAAATTCAAAAATGTAATCTCTGTAATAAAAATAGTAAAAAAAAAATGCAACATGAAGACTTCAGATAACAATCTAAGATCTTTAAGAAAAATATAATGTGCATGGTACACAATTTCCTTGTAATAATTAAATAAGTTCTTCATTATTTAATTTCTTTAAATATAATACAAAGCGATAACATTTGGTGGCAACAATCTGAATTGTGAAATAGCGCTTATTGTGAAATTGGCGCTGGATTCTCTTCTTCAAGGAGCAAATATTTTGTACACTATTTTGCCGGATAAATTCAATAATGTAATCTTTGTAATAAAAATAGTAAAAAAAAAAATGCAACATGAAGACTTCAGATAACAATCTAAGATCTTTAAGAAAAATATCATGTGCATGGTACACAATTTCCTTGTAATAATTAAATAAGTTCTTCATTATTTAATTTCTTTAAATATAATACAAAGCGATAACATTTGGTGGCAACAATCTAAATTGTGAAATAGCGCTTATTGTGAAATTGGCGCTGGATTCTCTTCTTCAAGGAGCAAATATTTTGTACACTATTTTGCCGGATAAATTCAATAATGTAATCTCTGTAATAAAAATACTAAAAAAAAAAATGCAACATGAAGACTTCAGATAACAATCTAAGATCTTTAAGAAAAATATCATGTGCATGGTGCACAATTTCCTTGTAATAATTAAATAAGTTGTTCATTATTTAATTTCTTTAAATATAATACAAAGCGATAACATTTGGTGGCAACAATCTGAATTGTGAAATAGCGCTTATCGTGAAATTGGCGCTGGATTCTCTTCTTTAAGGAGCAAATATTTTGTACACTATTTTGCCGGATAAATTCAATAATGTAATCTCTGTAATAAAAATAGTAAAAAAAATGCAACATGAAGACTTCAGATAACAATCTAAGATCTTTAAGAAAAATATCATGTGCATGGTACACAATTTCGTTGTAATAATTAAATAAGTTCTTCATTATTTAATTTCTTTAAATATAATACAAAGCGATAACATTTGGTGGCAACAATCTGAATTGTGAAATAGCGCTTATCGTGAAATTGGCGCTGGATTCTCTTCTTTAAGGAGCAAATATTTTGTACACTATTTTGCCGGATAATTTCAATAATGTAATCTCTGTAATAAAAATAGTAAAAAAAAAATGCAACATGAAGACTTCAGATAACAATCTAAGATCTTTAAGAAAAATATCATGTGCATGGTACACAATTTCCTTGTAATAATTAAATAAGTTCTTCATTATTTAATTTCTTTAAATATAATACAAAGCGATAACATTTGGTGGCAACTATCTGAATTGTGATATAGCGCTTATCGTGAAATTGGCGCTGGATTCTCTTCTTTAAGGAGCAAATATTTTGTACACTATTTTGCCGGATAAATTCAATAATGTAATCTCTGTAATAAAAATAGTAAAAAAAAATGCAACATGAAGACTTCAGATAACAATCTAAGATCTTTAAGAAAAATATCATGTGCATGGTACACAATTTCGTTGTAATAATTAAATAAGTTGTTCATTATTTAATTTCTTTAAATATAATACAAAGCGATAACATTTGGTGGCAACAATCTGAATTGTGAAATAGCGCTTATCGTGAAATTGGCGCTGGATTCTCTTCTTTAAGGAGCAAATATTTTGTACACTATATTGCCGGATAAATTCAATAATGTAATCTCTCTAATAAAAATAGTAAAAAAAATGCAACATGAAGACTTCAGATAACAATCTAAGATCTTTAAGAAAAATATCATGAGCATGGTACACAATTTCGTTGTAATAATTAAATAAGTTCTTCATTATTTAATTTCTTTAAATATAGTACAAAGCGATAACATTTGGTGGCAACAATCTGAATTGTGAAATAACGCTTATTGTGAAATTGGCGCTGGATTCTCTTCTTCAAGGAGCAAATATTTTGTACACTATTTTGCCGGATAAATTCAATAATGTAATCTCTGTAATAAAAATAGTAAAAAAAAAATGCAACATGAAGACTTCAGATAACAATCTAAGATCTTTAAGAAAAATATAATGTGCATGGTACACAATTTCCTTGTAATAATTAAATAAATTCTTCATTATTTAATTTCTTTAAATATAATACAAAGCGATAACATTTGGTGGCAACAATCTGAATTGTGAAATAGCGCTTATTGTGAAATTGGCGCTGGATTCTCTTCTTCAAGGAGCAAATATTTTGTACACTATTTTGCCGGATAAATTCAATAATGTAATCTCTGTAATAAAAATAGTAAAAAAAAAATGCAACATGAAGACTTCAGATAACAATCTAAGATCTTTAAGAAAAATATCATGTGCATGGTACACAATTTCCTTGTAATAATTAAATAAGTTCTTCATTATTTAATTTCTTTAAATATAATACAAAGCGATAACATTTGGTGGCAACAATCTAAATTGTGAAATAGCGCTTATTGTGAAATTGGCGCTGGATTCTCTTCTTCAAGGAGCAAATATTTTGTACACTATTTTGCCGGATAAATTCAATAATGTAATCTCTGTAATAAAAATACTAAAAAAAAAAATGCAACATGAAGACTTCAGATAACAATCTAAGATCTTTAAGAAAAATATCATGTGCATGGTGCACAATTTCCTTGTAATAATTAAATAAGTTGTTCATTATTTAATTTCTTTAAATATAATACAAAGCGATAACATTTGGTGGCAACAATCTGAATTGTGAAATAGCGCTTATCGTGAAATTGGCGCTGGATTCTCTTCTTTAAGGAGCAAATATTTTGTACACTATTTTGCCGGATAAATTCAATAATGTAATCTCTGTAATAAAAATAGTAAAAAAAATGCAACATGAAGACTTCAGATAACAATCTAAGATCTTTAAGAAAAATATCATGTGCATGGTACACAATTTCGTTGTAATAATTAAATAAGTTCTTCATTATTTAATTTCTTTAAATATAATACAAAGCGATAACATTTGGTGGCAACAATCTGAATTGTGAAATAGCGCTTATCGTGAAATTGGCGCTGGATTCTCTTCTTTAAGGAGCAAATATTTTGTACACTATTTTGCCGGATAATTTCAATAATGTAATCTCTGTAATAAAAATAGTAAAAAAAAAAAATGCAACATGAAGACTTCAGATAACAATCTAAGATCTTTAAGAAAAATATCATGTGCATGGTGCACAATTTCGTTGTAATAATTAAATAAGTTCTTCATTATTTAATTTCTTTAAATATAATACAAAGCGATAACATTTGATGGCAACAATCTGAATTGTGAAATAGCGCTTATCGTGAAATTGGCGCTGGATTCTCTTCTTTAAGGAGCAAATATTTTGTACACTATTTTGCCGGATAATTTCAATAATGTAATCTCTGTAATAAAAATAGTAAAAAAAAAATGCAACATGAAGACTTCAGATAACAATCTAAGATCTTTAAGAAAAATATCATGTGCATGGTACACAATTTCCTTGTAATAATTAAATAAGTTCTTCATTATTTAATTTCTTTAAATATAATACAAAGCGATAACATTTGGTGGAAACTATCTGAATTGTGATATAGCGCTTATCGTGAAATTGGCGCTGGATTCTCTTCTTTAAGGAGCAAATATTTTGTACACTATTTTGCCGGATAAATTAAAAATAGTAAAAAAAAAATGCAACATGAAGACTTCAGATAACAATCTAAGATCTTTAAGAAAAATATCATGTGCATGGTACACAATTTCGTTGTAATAATTAAATAAGTTCTTCATTATTTAATTTCTTTAAATATAATACAAAGCGATAACATTTGGTGGCAACTATCTGAATTGTGAAATAGCGCTTATCGTGAAATTGGCGCTGGATTCTCTTCTTTAAGGAGCAAATATTTTGTACACTATTTTGCCGGATAAATTAAAAATAGTAAAAAAAAAAAATGCAACATGAAGACTTCAGATAACAATCTAAGATCTTTAAGAAAAATATCATGTGCATGGTACACAATTTCGTTGTAATAATTAAATAAGTTCTTCATTATTTAATTTCTTTAAATATAATACAAAGCGATAACATTTGGTGGCAACAATCTGAATTGTGAAATAGCGCTTATCGTGAAATTGGCGCTGGATTCTCTTCTTTAAGGAGCAAATATTTTCTACACTATTTTGCCGGATAATTTCAATAATGTAATCTCTGTAATAAAAATAGTAAAAAAAAATGCAACATGAAGACTTCAGATAACAATCTAAGATCCTTAAGGAAAATATCATGTGCATGGTACACAATTTCCTTGTAATAATTAAATAAGTTCTTCATTATTTAATTTCTTTAAATATAATACAAAGCGATAACATTTGGTGGCAACAATCTGAATTGTGAAATAGCGCTTATCGTGAAATTGGCGCTGGATTCTCTTCTTTAAGGAGCAAATATTTTGTACACTATTTTGCCGGATAATTTCAATAATGTAATCTCTGTAATAAAAATAGTAAAAAAAAATGCAACATGAAGACTTCAGATAACAATCTAAGATCCTTAAGGAAAATATCATGTGCATGGTACACAATTTCCTTGTAATAATTAAATAAGTTCTTCATTATTTAATTTCTTTAAATATAATACAAAGCGATAACATTTGGTGGCAACAATCTGAATTGTGAAATAGCGCTTATCGTGAAATTGGCGCTGGATTCTCTTCTTTAAGGAGCAAATATTTTGTACACTATTTTGCCGGATAAATTCAATAATGTAATCTCTGTAATAAAAATAGTAAAAAAAATGCAACATGAAGACTTCAGATAACAATCTAAGATCTTTAAGAAAAATATCATGTGCATGGTACACAATTTCGTTGTAATAAGTAAATAAGTTCTTCATTATTTAATTTCTTTAAATATAATACAAAGCGATAACATTTGGTGGCAACAATCTGAATTGTGAAATAGCGCTTATCGTGAAATTGGCGCTGGATTCTCTTCTTTAAGGAGCAAATATTTTGTACACTATTTTGCCGGATAATTTCAATAATGTAATCTCTGTAATAAAAATAGTAAAAAAAAAATGCAACATGAAGACTTCAGATAACAATCTAAGATCTTTAAGAAAAATATCATGTGCATGGTACACAATTTCCTTGTAATAATTAAATAAGTTCTTCATTATTTAATTTCTTTAAATATAATACAAAGCGATAACATTTGGTGGCAACTAACTGAATTGTGAAATAGCGCTTATCGTGAAATTGGCGCTGGATTCTCTTCTTTAAGGAGCAAATATTTTGTACACTATTTTGCCGGATAAATTAAAAATAGTAAAAAAAAAATGCAACATGAAGACTTCAGATAACAATCTAAGATCTTTAAGAAAAATATTATGTGCATGGCACACAATTTCCTTGTAATAATTAAATAAGTTCTTCATTATTTAATTTCTTTAAATATAATACAAAGCGACAACATTTGGTGGCAACTATCTGAATTCTGAAATAGCGCTTATCGTGAAATTGGCGCTGGATTCTCTTCTTTAAGGAGCAAATATTTTGTACACTATTTTGCCGGATAAATTCAATAATGTAATCTCTGTAATAAAAATAGTAAAAAAAATGCAACATGAAGACTTCTGATAACAATCTAAGATCTTTAAGAAAAATACACATGCATGGTACACAATTTCGTTGTAATAATTAAATAAGTTGTTCATTATTTAATTTCTTTAAATATAATACAAAGCGATAACATTTGGTGGCAACAATCTGAATTGTGAAATAGCGCTTATCGTGAAATTGGCGCTGGATTCTCTTCTTTAAGGAGCAAATATTTTGTACACTATTTTGCCGGATAAATTCAATAATGTAATCTCTGTAATAAAAATAGTAAAAAAAATGCAACATGAAGACTTCTGATAACAATCTAAGATCTTTAAGAAAAATATCATGTGCATGGTACACAATTTCCTTGTAATAATTAAATAAGTTCTTCATTATTTAATTTCTTTAAATATAATACATAGCGATAACATTTGGTGGCAACAATCTGAATAGTGAAATAGCGCTTATCATGAAATTGGCGCTGGATTCTCTTCTTTAAGGAGCAAATATTTTGTACACTATTTTGCCGGATAAATTCAATAATGTAATCTCTGTAATAAAAGTAGTAAAAAAAAATGCAACGTGAAGACTTCAGATAACAATCTAAGATCTTTAAGAAAAATATCATGTGCATGGTACACAATTTCGTTGTAATAATTAAATAAGTTCTTCATTATTTAATTTCTTTAAATATAATACACAGCGATAACATTTGGTGGCAACAATCTGAATTGTGAAATAGCGCTTATCGTGAAATTGGCGCTGGATTCTCTTCTTTAAGGAGCAAATATTTTGTACACTATTTTGCCGGATAATTTTAATAATGTAATCTCTGTAATAAAAATAGTAAAAAAAAAATGCAACATGAAGACTTCAGATAACAATCTAAGATCTTTAAGAAAAATATCATGTGCATGGTACACAATTTCGTTGTAATAAGTAAATAAGTTCTTCATTATTTAATTTCTTTAAATATAATACAAAGCGATAAAATTTGGTGGCAACAATCTGAATTGTGAAATAGCGCTTATCGTGAAATTGGCGCTGGATTCACTTCTTTAAGGAGCAAATATTTTGTACACTATTTTGCCGGATAAATTCAATAATGTAATCTCTGTAATAAAAATAGTAAAAAAAAAATGCAACATGAAGACTTCAGATAACAATCTAAGATCTTTAAGAAAAATATCATGTGCATGGTACACAATTTCCTTGTAATAATTAAATAAGTTCTTCATTATTTAATTTCTTTAAATATAATACAAAGCGATAACATTTGGTGGGAACTAACTGAATTGTGAAATAGCGCTTATCGTGAAATTGGCGCTGGATTTTCTTCTTTAAGGAGCAAATATTTTGTACACTATTTTGCCGGATAATTTCAATAATGTAATCTCTGTAATAAAAATAGTAAAAAAAAAATGCAACATGAAGACTTCAGATAACAATCTAAGATCTTTAAGAAAAATATCATGTGCATGGTACACAATTTCGTTGTAATAATTAAATAAGTTGTTCATTATTTAATTTCTTTAAATATAATACAAAGCGATAACATTTGGTGGCAACAATCTGAATTGTGAAATAGCGCTTATCGTGAAATTGGCGCTGGATTCTCTTCTTTAAGGAGCAAATATTTTGTACACTATTTTGCCGGATAAATTCAATAATGTAATCTCTGTAATAAAAATAGTAAAAAAAATGCAACATGAAGACTTCAGATAACAATCTAAGATATTTAAGAAAAATATCATGTGCATGGTACACAATTTCGTTGTAATAATTAAATAAGTTCTTCATTATTTAATTTCTTTAAATATAATACAAAGCGATAACATTTGGTGGCAACAATCTGAATTGTGAAATAGCGCTTATCGTGAAATTGGCGCTGGATTCTCTTCTTTAAGGAGCAAATATTTTGTACACTATTTTGCCGGATAATTTCAATAATGTAATCTCTGTAATAAAAATAGTAAAAAAAAAATGCAACATGAAGACTTCAGATAACAATCTAAGATCTTTAAGAAAAATATCATGTGCATGGTACACAATTTCCTTGTAATAATTAAATAAGTTCTTCATTATTTAATTTCTTTAAATATAATACAAAGCGATAACATTTGGTGGCAACAATCTGAATTGTGATATAGCGCTTATCGTGAAATTGGCGCTGGATTCTCTTCTTTAAGGAGCAAATATTTTGTACACTATTTTGCCGGATAAATTCAATAATGTAATCTCTGTAATAAAAATAGTAAAAAAAAATGCAACATGAAGACTTCAGATAACAATCTAAGATCTTTAAGAAAAATATCATGTGCATGGTACACAATTTCGTTGTAATAATAAAATAAGTTCTTCATTATTTAATTTCTTTAAATATAATACAAAGCGATAACATTTGGTGGCAACAATCTGAATTGTGAAATAACGCTTATCGTGAAATTGGCGCTTGATTCTCTTCTTTAAGGAGCAAATATTTTGTACACTATTTTGCCGGATAAATTCAAAAATGTAATCTCTGTAAAAAAATAGTAAAAAAAAAATGCAACATGAAGACTTCAGATAACAATCTAAGATCTTTAAGAAAAATATAATGTGCATGGTACACAATTTCCTTGTAATAATTAAATAAGTTCTTCATTATTTAATTTCTTTAAATATAATACAAAGCGATAACATTTGGTGGCAACAATCTGAATTGTGAAATAGCGCTTATTGTGAAATTGGCGCTGGATTCTCTTCTTCAAGGAGCAAATATTTTGTACACTATTTTGCCGGATAAATTCAATAATGTAATCTCTGTAATAAAAATAGTAAAAAAAAATGCAACATGAAGACTTCAGATAACAATCTAAGATCTTTAAGAAAAATATCATGTGCATGGTACACAATTTCCTTCTAATAATTAAATAAGTTCTTCATTATTTAATTTCTTTAAATATAATACAAAGCGATAACATTTGGTGGCAACAATCTAAATTGTGAAATAGCGCTTATTGTGAAATTGGCGCTGGATTCTCTTCTTCAAGGAGCAAATATTTTGTACACTATTTTGCCGGATAAATTCAATAATGTAATCTCTGTAATAAAAATACTAAAAAAAAAAATGCAACATGAAGACTTCAGATAACAATCTAAGATCTTTAAGAAAAATATCATGTGCATGGTGCACAATTTCCTTGTAATAATTAAATAAGTTGTTCATTATTTAATTTCTTTAAATATAATACAAAGCGATAACATTTGGTGGCAACAATCTGAATTGTGAAATAGCGCTTATCGTGAAATTGGCGCTGGATTCTCTTCTTTAAGGAGCAAATATTTTGTACACTATTTTGCCGGATAAATTCAATAATGTAATCTCTGTAATAAAAATAGTAAAAAAAATGCAACATGAAGACTTCAGATAACAATCTAAGATATTTAAGAAAAATATCATGTGCATGGTACACAATTTCGTTGTAATAATTAAATAAGTTCTTCATTATTTAATTTCTTTAAATATAATACAAAGCGATAACATTTGGTGGCAACAATCTGAATTGTGAAATAGCGCTTATCGTGAAATTGGCGCTGGATTCTCTTCTTTAAGGAGCAAATATTTTGTACACTATTTTGCCGGATAATTTCAATAATGTAATCTCTGTAATAAAAATAGTAAAAAAAAAATGCAACATGAAGACTTCAGATAACAATCTAAGATCTTTAAGAAAAATATCATGTGCATGGTACACAATTTCCTTGTAATAATTAAATAAGTTCTTCATTATTTAATTTCTTTAAATATAATACAAAGCGATAACATTTGGTGGCAACAATCTGAATTGTGATATAGCGCTTATCGTGAAATTGGCGCTGGATTCTCTTCTTTAAGGAGCAAATATTTTGTACACTATTTTGCCGGATAAATTCAATAATGTAATCTCTGTAATAAAAATAGTAAAAAAAAATGCAACATGAAGACTTCAGATAACAATCTAAGATCTTTAAGAAAAATATCATGTGCATGGTACACAATTTCGTTGTAATAATAAAATAAGTTCTTCATTATTTAATTTCTTTAAATATAATACAAAGCGATAACATTTGGTGGCAACAATCTGAATTGTGAAATAACGCTTATCGTGAAATTGGCGCTTGATTCTCTTCTTTAAGGAGCAAATATTTTGTACACTATTTTGCCGGATAAATTCAAAAATGTAATCTCTGTAAAAAAATAGTAAAAAAAAAATGCAACATGAAGACTTCAGATAACAATCTAAGATCTTTAAGAAAAATATAATGTGCATGGTACACAATTTCCTTGTAATAATTAAATAAGTTCTTCATTATTTAATTTCTTTAAATATAATACAAAGCGATAACATTTGGTGGCAACAATCTGAATTGTGAAATAGCGCTTATTGTGAAATTGGCGCTGGATTCTCTTCTTCAAGGAGCAAATATTTTGTACACTATTTTGCCGGATAAATTCAATAATGTAATCTCTGTAATAAAAATACTAAAAAAAAATGCAACATGAAGACTTCAGATAACAATCTAAGATCTTTAAGAAAAATATCATGTGCATGGTACACAATTTCCTTGTAATAATTAAATAAGTTCTTCATTATTTAATTTCTTTAAATATAATACAAAGCGATAACATTTGGTGGCAACAATCTAAATTGTGAAATAGCGCTTATTGTGAAATTGGCGCTGGATTCACTTCTTCAAGGAGCAAATATTTTGTACACTATTTTGCCGGATAAATTCAATAATGTAATCTCTGTAATAAAAATACTAAAAAAAAAATGCAACATGAAGACTTCAGATAACAATCTAAGATCTTTAAGAAAAATATCATGTGCATGGTGCACAATTTCCTTGTAATAATTAAATAAGTTGTTCATTATTTAATTTCTTTAAATATAATACAAAGCGATAACATTTGGTGGCAACAATCTGAATTGTGAAATAGCGCTTATCGTGAAATTGGCGCTGGATTCTCTTCTTTAAGGAGCAAATATTTTGTACACTATTTTGCCGGATAAATTCAATAATGTAATCTCTGTAATAAAAATAGTAAAAAAAATGCAACATGAAGACTTCAGATAACAATCTAAGATCTTTAAGAAAAATATCATGTGCATGGTACACAATTTCGTTGTAATAATTAAATAAGTTCTTCATTATTTAATTTCTTTAAATATAATACAAAGCGATAACATTTGGTGGCAACAATCTGAATTGTGAAATAGCGCTTATCGTGAAATTGGCGCTGGATTCTCTTCTTTAAGGAGCAAATATTTTGTACACTATTTTGCCGGATAATTTCAATAATGTAATCTCTGTAATAAAAATAGTAAAAAAAAAAAATGCAACATGAAGACTTCAGATAACAATCTAAGATCTTTAAGAAAAATATCATGTGCATGGTACACAATTTCGTTGTAATAATTAAATAAGTTCTTCATTATTTAATTTCTTTAAATATAATACAAAGCGATAACATTTGGTGGCAACAATCTGAATTGTGAAATAGCGCTTATCGTGAAATTGGCGCTGGATTCTCTTCTTTAAGGAGCAAATATTTTGTACACTATTTTGCCGGATAATTTCAATAATGTAATCTCTGTAATAAAAATAGTAAAAAAAAAATGCAACATGAAGACTTCAGATAACAATCTAAGATCTTTAAGAAAAATATCATGTGCATGGTACACAATTTCCTTGTAATAATTAAATAAGTTCTTCATTATTTAATTTCTTTAAATATAATACAAAGCGATAACATTTGGTGGCAACAATCTGAATTGTGATATAGCGCTTATCGTGAAATTGGCGCTGGATTCTCTTCTTTAAGGAGCAAATATTTTGTACACTATTTTGCCGGATAAATTCAATAATGTAATCTCTGTAATAAAAATAGTAAAAAAAAATGCAACATGAAGACTTCAGATAACAATCTAAGATCTTTAAGAAAAATATCATGTGCATGGTACACAATTTCGTTGTAATAATTAAATAAGTTCTTCATTATTTAATTTCTTTAAATATAATACAAAGCGATAACATTTGGTGGCAACAATCTGAATTGTGAAATAACGCTTATCGTGAAATTGGCGCTTGATTCTCTTCTTTAAGGAGCAAATATTTTGTACACTATTTTGCCGGATAAATTCAAAAATGTAATCTCTGTAATAAAAATAGTAAAAAAAAAATGCAACATGAAGACTTCAGATAACAATCTAAGATCTTTAAGAAAAATATAATGTGCATGGTACACAATTTCCTTGTAATAATTAAATAAGTTCTTCATTATTTAATTTCTTTAAATATAATACAAAGCGATAAAATTTGGTGGCAACAATCTGAATTGTGAAATAGCGCTTATTGTGAAATTGGCGCTGGATTCTCTTCTTCAAGGAGCAAATATTTTGTACACTATTTTGCCGGATAAATTCAATAATGTAATCTCTGTAATAAAAATAGTAAAAAAAAATGCAACATGAAGACTTCAGATAACAATCTAAGATCTTTAAGAAAAATATCATGTGCATGGTACACAATTTCCTTGTAATAATTAAATAAGTTCTTCATTATTTAATTTCTTTAAATATAATACAAAGCGATAACATTTGGTGGCAACAATCTAAATTGTGAAATAGCGCTTATTGTGAAATTGGCGCTGGATTCTCTTCTTCAAGGAGCAAATATTTTGTACACTATTTTGCCGGATAAATTCAATAATGTAATCTCTGTAATAAAAATACTAAAAAAAAAAATGCAACATGAAGACTTCAGATAACAATCTAAGATCTTTTAGAAAAATATCATGTGCATGGTGCACAATTTCCTTGTAATAATTAAATAAGTTGTTCATTATTTAATTTCTTTAAATATAATACAAAGCGATAACATTTGGTGGCAACAATCTGAATTGTGAAATAGCGCTTATCGTGAAATTGGCGCTGGATTCTCTTCTTTAAGGAGCAAATATTTTGTACACTATTTTGCCGGATAAATTCAATAATGTAATCTCTGTAATAAAAATAGTAAAAAAAATGCAACATGAAGACTTCAGATAACAATCTAAGATCTTTAAGAAAAATATCATGTGCATGGTACACAATTTCCTTGTAATAATTAAATAAGTTATTCATTATTTAATTTCTTTAAATATAATACAAAGCGATAAAATTTGGTGGCAACAATCTGAATTGTGAAATAGCGCTTATTGTGAAATTGGCGCTGGATTCTCTTCTTCAAGGAGCAAATATTTTGTACACTATTTTGCCGGATAAATTCAATAATGTAATCTCTGTAATAAAAATAGTAAAAAAAAAATGCAACATGAAGACTTCAGATAACAATCTAAGATCTTTAAGAAAAATATCATGTGCATGGTACACAATTTCCTTGTAATAATTAAATAAGTTCTTCATTATTTAATTTCTTTAAATATAATACAAAGCGATAACATTTGGTGGCAACAATCTAAATTGTGAAATAGCGCTTATTGTGAAATTGGCGCTGGATTCTCTTCTTCAAGGAGCAAATATTTTGTACACTATTTTGCCGGATAAATTCAATAATGTAATCTCTGTAATAAAAATACTAAAAAAAAAAATGCAACATGAAGACTTCAGATAACAATCTAAGATCTTTTAGAAAAATATCATGTGCATGGTGCACAATTTCCTTGTAATAATTAAATAAGTTGTTCATTATTTAATTTCTTTAAATATAATACAAAGCGATAACATTTGGTGGCAACAATCTGAATTGTGAAATAGCGCTTATCGTGAAATTGGCGCTGGATTCTCTTCTTTAAGGAGCAAATATTTTGTACACTATTTTGCCGGATAAATTCAATAATGTAATCTCTGTAATAAAAATAGTAAAAAAAATGCAACATGAAGACTTCAGATAACAATCTAAGATCTTTAAGAAAAATATCATGTGCATGGTACACAATTTCGTTGTAATAATTAAATAAGTTCTTCATTATTTAATTTCTTTAAATATAATACAAAGCGATAACATTTGGTGGCAACAATCTGAATTGTGAAATAGCGCTTATCGTGAAATTGGCGCTGGATTCTCTTCTTTAAGGAGCAAATATTTTGTACACTATTTTGCCGGATAATTTCAATAATGTAATCTCTGTAATAAAAATAGTAAAAAAAAATGCAACATGAAGACTTCAGATAACAATCTAAGATCTTTAAGAAAAATATCATGTGCATGGTACACAATTTCCTTGTAATAATTAAATAAGTTCTTCATTATTTAATTTCTTTAAATATAATACAAAGCGATAACATTTGGTGGCAACAATCTGAATTGTGAAATAGCGCTTATCGTGAAATTGGCGCTGGATTCTCTTCTTTAAGGTGCAAATATTTTGTACATTATTTTGCCGGATAAATTCAATAATGTAATCTCTGTAATAAAAATAGTAAAAAAAAATGCAACATGAAGACTTCAGATAACAATCTAAGATCTTTAAGAAAAATATCATGTGCATGGTACACAATTTCCTTGTAATAATTAAATAAGTTCTTCATTATTTAATTTCTTTAAATATAATACAAAGCGATAACATTTGGTGGCAACAGTCTGAATTGTGAAATAGCGCTTATCGTGAAATTGGCGCTGGATTCTCTTCTTTAAGGAGCAAATATTTTGTACACTATTTTGCCGGATAAATTAAAAATAGTAAAAAAAAAATGCAACATGAAGACTTCTGATAACAATCTAAGATCTTTAAGAAAAATATCATGTGCATGGTACACAATTTCCTTGTAATAATTAAATAAGTTCTTCATTATTTAATTTCTTTAAATATAATACAAAGCGATAACATTTGGTGGCAACAATCTGAATTGTGAAATAGCGCTTATCGTGAAATTGGCGCTGGATTCTCTTCTTTAAGGAGCAAATATTTTGTACACTATTTTGCCGGATAATTTCAATAATGTAATCTCTGTAATAAAAATAGTAAAAAAAAATGCAACATGAAGACTTCAGATAACAATCTAAGATCTTTAAGAAAAATATCATGTGCATGGTACACAATTTCCTTGTAATAATTAAATAAGTTCTTCATTATTTAATTTCTTTAAATATAATACAAAGCGATAACATTTGGTGGCAACAATCTGAATTGTGAAATAGCGCTTATCGTGAAATTGGCGCTGGATTCTCTTCTTTAAGGTGCAAATATTTTGTACATTATTTTGCCGGATAAATTCAATAATGTAATCTCTGTAATAAAAATAGTAAAAAAAAATGCAACATGAAGGCATCGGATAACAATCTAAGATCTTTAAGAAAAATATCATGTGCATGGTACACAATTTCGTTGTAATAATTAAATAAGTTCTTCATTATTTAATTTCTTTAAATATAATACAAAGCGATAACATTTGGTGGCAACAATCTGAATTGTGAAATAACGCTTATCGTGAAATTGGCGCTTGATTCTCTTCTTTAAGGAGCAAATATTTTGTACACTATTTTGCCGGATAAATTCAAAAATGTAATCTCTGTAATAAAAATAGTAAAAAAAAAATGCAACATGAAGACTTCAGATAACAATCTAAGATGTTTAAGAAAAATATAATGTGCATGGTACACAATTTCCTTGTAATAATTAAATAAGTTCTTCATTATTTAATTTCTTTAAATATAATACAAAGCGATAAAATTTGGTGGCAACAATCTGAATTGTGAAATAGCGCTTATTGTGAAATTGGCGCTGGATTCTCTTCTTCAAGGAGCAAATATTTTGTACACTATTTTGCCGGATAAATTCAATAATGTAATCTCTGTAATAAAAATAGTAAAAAAAAATGCAACATGAAGACTTCAGATAACAATCTAAGATCTTTAAGAAAAATATCATGTGCATGGTACACAATTTCCTTGTAATAATTAAATAAGTTCTTCATTATTTAATTTCTTTAAATATAATACAAAGCGATAACATTTGGTGGCAACAATCTAAATTGTGAAATAGCGCTTATTGTGAAATTGGCGCTGGATTCTCTTCTTCAAGGAGCAAATATTTTGTACACTATTTTGCCGGATAAATTCAATAATGTAATCTCTGTAATAAAAATACTAAAAAAAAAAATGCAACATGAAGACTTCAGATAACAATCTAAGATCTTTTAGAAAAATATCATGTGCATGGTGCACAATTTCCTTGTAATAATTAAATAAGTTGTTCATTATTTAATTTCTTTAAATATAATACAAAGCGATAACATTTGGTGGCAACAATCTGAATTGTGAAATAGCGCTTATCGTGAAATTGGCGCTGGATTCTCTTCTTTAAGGAGCAAATATTTTGTACACTATTTTGCCGGATAAATTCAATAATGTAATCTCTGTAATAAAAATAGTAAAAAAAATGCAACATGAAGACTTCAGATAACAATCTAAGATCTTTAAGAAAAATATCATGTGCATGGTACACAATTTCCTTGTAATAATTAAATAAGTTATTCATTATTTAATTTCTTTAAATATAATACAAAGCGATAAAATTTGGTGGCAACAATCTGAATTGTGAAATAGCGCTTATTGTGAAATTGGCGCTGGATTCTCTTCTTCAAGGAGCAAATATTTTGTACACTATTTTGCCGGATAAATTCAATAATGTAATCTCTGTAATAAAAATAGTAAAAAAAAAATGCAACATGAAGACTTCAGATAACAATCTAAGATCTTTAAGAAAAATATCATGTGCATGGTACACAATTTCCTTGTAATAATTAAATAAGTTCTTCATTATTTAATTTCTTTAAATATAATACAAAGCGATAACATTTGGTGGCAACAATCTAAATTGTGAAATAGCGCTTATTGTGAAATTGGCGCTGGATTCTCTTCTTCAAGGAGCAAATATTTTGTACACTATTTTGCCGGATAAATTCAATAATGTAATCTCTGTAATAAAAATACTAAAAAAAGAAATGCAACATGAAGACTTCAGATAACAATCTAAGATCTTTTAGAAAAATATCATGTGCATGGTGCACAATTTCCTTGTAATAATTAAATAAGTTGTTCATTATTTAATTTCTTTAAATATAATACAAAGCGATAACATTTGGTGGCAACAATCTGAATTGTGAAATAGCGCTTATCGTGAAATTGGCGCTGGATTCTCTTCTTTAAGGAGCAAATATTTTGTACACTATTTTGCCGGATAAATTCAATAATGTAATCTCTGTAATAAAAATAGTAAAAAAAATGCAACATGAAGACTTCAGATAACAATCTAAGATCTTTAAGAAAAATATCATGTGCATGGTACACAATTTCGTTGTAATAATTAAATAAGTTCTTCATTATTTAATTTCTTTAAATATAATACAAAGCGATAACATTTGGTGGCAACAATCTGAATTGTGAAATAGCGCTTATCGTGAAATTGGCGCTGGATTCTCTTCTTTAAGGAGCAAATATTTTGTACACTATTTTGCCGGATAATTTCAATAATGTAATCTCTGTAATAAAAATAGTAAAAAAAAATGCAACATGAAGACTTCAGATAACAATCTAAGATCTTTAAGAAAAATATCATGTGCATGGTACACAATTTCCTTGTAATAATTAAATAAGTTCTTCATTATTTAATTTCTTTAAATATAATACAAAGCGATAACATTTGGTGGCAACAATCTGAATTGTGAAATAGCGCTTATCGTGAAATTGGCGCTGGATTCTCTTCTTTAAGGTGCAAATATTTTGTACATTATTTTGCCGGATAAATTCAATAATGTAATCTCTGTAATAAAAATAGTAAAAAAAAATGCAACATGAAGACTTCAGATAACAATCTAAGATCTTTAAG
Organism: Stegodyphus dumicola; assembly: GCF_044657685.1. Lineage (NCBI taxonomy): Eukaryota > Metazoa > Arthropoda > Arachnida > Araneae > Eresidae > Stegodyphus > Stegodyphus dumicola. The sequence continues at coordinate 139,141,089 of NC_140769.1, forward strand.
AAAAATATCATGTGCATGGTACACAATTTCCTTGTAATAATTAAATAAGTTCTTCATTATTTAATTTCTTTAAATATAATACAAAGCGATAACATTTGGTGGCAACAGTCTGAATTGTGAAATAGCGCTTATCGTGAAATTGGCGCTGGATTCTCTTCTTTAAGGAGCAAATATTTTGTACACTATTTTGCCGGATAAATTAAAAATAGTAAAAAAAAAATGCAACATGAAGACTTCTGATAACAATCTAAGATCTTTAAGAAAAATATCATGTGCATGGTACACAATTTCCTTGTAATAATTAAATAAGTTCTTCATTATTTAATTTCTTTAAATATAATACAAAGCGATAACATTTGGTGGCAACAATCTGAATTGTGAAATAGCGCTTATCGTGAAATTGGCGCTGGATTCTCTTCTTTAAGGAGCAAATATTTTGTACACTATTTTGCCGGATAATTTCAATAATGTAATCTCTGTAATAAAAATAGTAAAAAAAAATGCAACATGAAGACTTCAGATAACAATCTAAGATCTTTAAGAAAAATATCATGTGCATGGTACACAATTTCCTTGTAATAATTAAATAAGTTCTTCATTATTTAATTTCTTTAAATATAATACAAAGCGATAACATTTGGTGGCAACAATCTGAATTGTGAAATAGCGCTTATCGTGAAATTGGCGCTGGATTCTCTTCTTTAAGGTGCAAATATTTTGTACACTATTTTGCCGGATAAATTCAATAATGTAATCTCTGTAATAAAAATAGTAAAAAAAAATGCAACATGAAGACTTCAGATAACAATCTAAGATCTTTAAGAAAAATATCATGTGCATGGTACACAATTTCCTTGTAATAATTAAATAAGTTCTTCATTATTTAATTTCTTTAAATATAATACAAAGCGATAACATTTGGTGGCAACAGTCTGAATTGTGAAATAGCGCTTATCGTGAAATTGGCGCTGGATTCTCTTCTTTAAGGAGCAAATATTTTGTACACTATTTTGCCGGATAAATTAAAAATAGTAAAAAAAAATGCAACATGAAGACTTCTGATAACAATCTAAGATCTTTAAGAAAAATATCATGTGCATGGTACACAATTTCCTTGTAATAATTAAATAAGTTCTTCATTATTTAATTTCTTTAAATATAATACAAAGCGATAACATTTGGTGGCAACAATCTGAATTGTGAAATAGCGCTTATCATGAAATGGGCGCTGGATTCTCTTCTTTAAGGAGCAAATATTCTGTACACTATTTTGCCGGATAAATTCAATAATGTAATCTCTGTAACAAAAATAGTAAAAAAAAATGCAACATGAAAACTTCAGATAACAATCTAAGATCTTTAAGAAAAATATCATGTGCATGGTACACAATTTCCTTGTAATAATTAAATAAGTTCTTCATTATTTAATTTCTTTAAATATAATACAAAGCGATAACATTTGGTGGCAACAATCTGAATTGTGAAATAGCGCTTATTGTGAAATTGGCGCTGGATTCTCTTCTTTAAGGAGCAAATATTTTGTACACTATTTTGCCGGATAAATTCAATAATGTAATCTCTGTAATAAAAATAGTAAAAAAAAAAAATGCAACATGAAGACTTCAGATAACAATCTAAGATCTTTAAGAAAAATATCATGTGCATGGTACACAATTTCCTTGTAATAATTAAATATGTTCTTCATTATTTAATTTCTTTAAATATAATACAAAGCGATAACATTTGGTGGCAACAATCTGAATTGTGAAATAGCGCTTATCATGAAATTGTCGCTGGATTCTCTTCTTTAAGGAGCAAATATTTTGTACACTATTTTGCCGGATAAATTCAATAATGTAATCTCTGTAATAAAAATAGTAAAAAAAAATGCAACATGAAGACTTCAGATAACAATCTAAGATCTTTAAGAAAAATATCATGTGCATGGTACACAATTTCCTTGTAATAATTAAATAAGTTGTTCATTATTTAATTTCTTTAAATATAATACAAAGCGATAACATTTGGTGGCAACAATCTGAATTGTGAAATAGCGCTTATCGTGAAATTGGCGCTGGATTCTCTTCTTTAAGGAGCAAATATTTTGTACACTATTTTGCCGGATAAATTCAATAATGTAATCTCTGTAATAAAAATAGTAAAAAAAATGCAACATGAAGACTTCAGATAACAATCTAAGATCTTTAAAAAAATATCATGTGCATGAAACACAATTTCGTTGTAATAATTAAATAAGTTCTTCATTATTTAATTTCTTTAAATATAATACAAAGCGATAACATTTGGTGGCAAAAATCTGAATTGTGAAATAGCGCTTATCGTGAAATTGGCGCTGGATTCTCTTCTTTAAGGAGCAAATATTTTGTACACTATTTTGCCGGATAAATTCAATAATGTAATCTCTGTAATAAAAATAGTAAAAGAAAATGCAACATGAAGACTTCAGATAACAATCTAAGATCTTTAAGAAAAATATCATGTGCATGGTACACAATTTCCTTGTAATAATTAAATAAGTTCTTCATTATTTAATTTCTTTAAATATAATACAAAGCGATAACATTTGGTGGCAACAATCTGAAGTGTGAAATAACGCTTATCGTGAAATTGGCGCTTGATTCTCTTCTTTAAGGAGCAAATATTTTGTACACTATTTTGCCGGATAAATTCAAAAATGTAATCTCTGTAATAAAAATAGTAAAAAAAAATGCAACATGAAGACTTCAGATAACAATCTAAGATCTTTAAGAAAAATATAATGTGCATGGTACACAATTTCCTTGTAATAATTAAATAAGTTCTTCATTATTTAATTTCTTTAAATATAATACAAAGCGATAACATTTGGTGGCAACTATCTGAATTGTGAAATAGCGCTTATCGTGAAATTGGCGCTGGATTCCCTTCTTTAAGGAGCAAATATTTTGTACACTATTTTGCCGAATAAATTAAAAATAGTAAAAAAAAATGCAACATGAAGACTTCAGATAACAATCTAAGATCTTTAAGAAAAATATCATGTGCATGGTACACAATTTCGTTCTAATAATTAAATAAGTTCTTCGTTATTTAATTTCTTTAAATATAATACAAAGCGATAACATTTGGTGGCAACAATCTGAATTGTGAAATAGCGCTTATCCTGAAATTTGCGCTGGATTCTCTTCTTTAAGGAGCAAATATTTTGCCCACTATTTTGCCGGATAAATTCAATAAAGTAATCTCTGTAATAAAAATAGTAAAAAAAAAAATGCAACATGACGACTTCAGATAACAATCTAAGATCTTTAAGAAAAATATCATGTGCATGGTACACAATTTCCTTGTAATAATTAAATAAGTTCTTCATTATTTAATTTATTATAATATAATACAAAGCGACAACAGTTGGTGGCAACAATCTGAATTGTGAAATTGCGCTTATCGTGAAATTGGCGCTGGATTCTCTTCTTTAAGGAGCAAATATTTTGTACACTATTTTGCCGGATAAATTCAATAATGTAATCTCTGTAATAAAAATAGTAAAAAAAATGCAACATGAAGACTTCAGATAACAATCTAAGATCTTTAAGAAAAATATCATGTGCATGGTACACAATTTCCTTGTAACAATTAAATAAGTTGTTCATTATTTAATTTCTTTAAATATAATATAAACGATAACATTTGGTGGCAACAATCGGAATTGTGAAATAGCGCTTATCGTGAAATTGGCGCTGGATTCTCTTCTTTAAATAGCAAATATTTTGTACACTATTTTGCCGGATAAATTAAAAATAATAAAAAAAAATGCAACATGAAGACTTCAGATAACAATCTAAGATCTTTAAGAAAAATATCATGTGCATGGTACACAATTTCGTTGTAATAATTAAATAAGTTCTTCATTATTTAATTTCTTTAAATATAATACAAAGCGATAACATTTGGTGGCAACAATCTGAATTGTGAAATAGCGCTTATCGTGAAATTGGCGCTGGATTCTCTTCTTTAAGGAGCAAATATTTTGTACACTATTTTGCCGGATAAATTCAATAATGTAATCTCTGTAATAAAAATAGTAAAAAAAAAAATGCAACATGAAGACTTCAGATAACAATCTAAGATCTTTAAGAAAAATATCATGTGCATTATACACAATTTCGCTGTAATAATTAAATAAGTTCTTCGTTATTTAATTTCTTTAAATATAATACAAAGCGATAACATTTGGTGGCAACAATCTGAATTGTGAAATAGCGCTTATCCTGAAATTGGCGCTGGATTCTCTTCTTCAAGGAGCAAATATTTTGTACACTATTTTGCCGGATAAATTCAATAATGTAATCTCTGTAATAAAAATAGTAAAAAAATGCAACATGAAGAGATCAGATAACAATCTAAGATCTTTAAGAAAAATATCATGTGCATGGTACACAATTTCGTTGTAATAATTAAATAAGTTCTTCATTATTTAATTTCTTTAAATATAATACAAAGCGATAACATTTGGTGGCAACAATCTGAATTGTGAAATAACGCTTATCGTGAAATTGGCGCTGGATTCTCTTCTTTAAGGAGCAAATATTTTGTACACTATTTTGCCGTATAAATTCAATAATGTAATCTCTGTAATAAAAATAGTAAAAAAAATGCAACATGAAGACTTCAGATAACAATCTAAGATCTTTAAGAAAAATATCATGTGCATGGTACACAATTTCGTTGTAATAATTAAATAAGTTCTTCATTATTTAATTTCTTTAAATATAATACAAAGCGATAACATTTGGTGGCAACAATCTGAATTGTGAAATAGCGCTTATCGTGAAATTGGCGCTGGATTCTCTTCTTTAAGGAGCAAATATTTTGTACACTATTTTGCCGGATAATTTCAATAATGTAATCTCTGTAATAAAAATAGTAAAAAAAAATGCAACATGAAGACTTCAGATAACAATCTAAGATCTTTAAGAAAAATATCATGTGCATGGTACACAATTTCCTTGTAATAATTAAATAAGTTCTTCATTATTTAATTTCTTTAAATATAATACAAAGCGATAACATTTGGTGGCAACAATCTGAATTGTGAAATAGCGCTTATCGTGAAATTGGCGCTGGATTCTCTTCTTTAAGGTGCAAATATTTTGTACACTATTTTGCCGGATAAATTCAATAATGTAATCTCTGTAATAAAAATAGTAAATAAAATGCAACATGAAGACTTCAGATAACAATCTAAGATCTTAAAGAAAAATATCATGTGCATGGTACACAATTTCCTTGTAATAATTAAATAAGTTCTTAATTATTTAATTTCTTTAAATATAATACAAAGCGATAACATTTGGTGGCAACAATCTGAATTGTGAAATAGCGCTTATCGTGAAATTGGCGCTGGATTCTCTTCTTTAAGGAGCAAATATTTTGTACACTATTTTGCCGGATAAATTAAAAATAGTAAAAAAAAAATGCAACATGAAGACTTCTGATAACAATCTAAGATCTTTAAGAAAAATATCATGTGCATGGTACACAATTTCCTTGTAATAATTAAATAAGTTCTTCATTATTTAATTTCTTTAAATATAATACAAAGCGATAACATTTGGTGGCAACAATCTGAATTGTGAAATAGCGCTTATTGTGAAATTGGCGCTGGATTCTCTTCTTTAAGGAGCAAATATTTTGTACACTATTTTGCCGGATAAATTCAATAATGTAATCTCTGTAATAAAAATAGTAAAAAAATGCAACATGAAGACTTCAGATAACAATCTAAGATCTTTAAGAAAAATATCATGTGCATGGTACACAATTTCGTTGTAATAATTAAATAAGTTCTTCATTATTTAATTTCTTTAAATATAATACAAAGCGATAACATTTGGTGGCAACAATCTGAATTGTGAAATAACGCTTATCGTGAAATTGGCGCTTGATTCTCTTCTTTAAGGAGCAAATATTTTGTACACTATTTTGCCGGATAAATTCAAAAATGTAATCTCTGTAATAAAAATAGTAAAAAAAAAATGCAACATGAAGACTTCAGGTAACAATCTAAGATCTTTAGGAAAAATATAATGTGCATGGTACACAATTTCCTTGTAATAATTAAATAAGTTCTTCATTATTTAATTTCTTTAAATATAATACAAAGCGATAACATTTGGTGGCAACTATCTGAATTGTGAAATAGCGCTTATCGTGAAATTGGCGCTGGATTCCCTTCTTTAAGGAGCAAATATTTTGTACACTATTTTGCCGGATAAATTAAAAATAGTAAAAAAAAATGCAACATGAAGACTTCAGAAAACAATCTAAGATCTTTAAGAAAAATATCATGTGCATGGTACACAATTTCGTTCTAATAATTAAATAAGTTCTTCGTTATTTAATTTCTTTAAATATAATACAAAGCGATAACATTTGGTGGCAACAATCTGAATTGTGAAATAGCGCTTATCCTGATATTGGCGCTGGATTCTCTTCTTTAAGGAGCAAATATTTTGCCCACTATTTTGCCGGATAAATTCAATAAAGTAATCTCTGTAATAAAAATAGTAAAAAAAAAAATGCAACATGACGACTTCAGATAACAATCTAAGATCTTTAAGAAAAATATCATGTGCATGGTACACAATTTCCTTGTAATAATTAAATAAGTTCTTCATTATTTAATTTATTATAATATAATACAAAGCGACAACAGTTGGTGGCAACAATCTGAATTGTGAAATTGCGCTTATCGTGAAATTGGCGCTGGATTCTCTTCTTTAAATAGCAAATATTTTGTACACTATTTTGCCGGATAAATTAAAAATAGTAAAAAAAAATGCAACATGAAGACTTCAGATAACAATCTAAGATCTTTAAGAAAAATATCATGTGCATGGTACACAATTTCCTTGTAATAATTAAATAAGTTCTTCATTATTTAATTTCTTTAAATATAATACAAAGCGATAACATTTGGTGGCAACAATCTGAATTCTGAAATAGCGCTTATCGTGAAATTGGCGCTGGATTCTCTTCTTTAAGGAGCAAATATTTTGTACACTATTTTGCCGGATAAATTCAATAATGTAATCTCTGTAATAAAAATAGTAAAAAAAAAAATGCAACATGAAGACTTCAGATAACAATCTAAGATCTTTAAGAAAAATATCATGTGCATGGTACACAATTTCGCTGTAATAATTAAATAAGTTCTTCCTTATTTAATTTCTTTAAATATAATACAAAGCGATAACATTTGGTGGCAACAATCTGAATTGTGAAATACCGCTTATCGTGAAATTGGCGCTGGATTCTCTTCTTTAAGGAGCAAATATTTTGTACACTATTTTGCCGGATAAATTAAAAATAGTAAAAAAAAAATGCAACATGAAGACTTCAGATAACAATATAAGATCTTTAAGAAAAATATCATGTGCATGGTACACAATTTCCTTGTAATAATTAAATAAGTTCTTCATTATTTAATTTCTTTAAATATAATACAAAGCGATAACATTTGGTGGCAACAATCTGAATTGTGAAATAGCGCTTATTGTGAAATTGGCGCTGGATTCTCTTCTTCAAGGAGCAAATATTTTGTACACTATTTTGCCGGATAAATTCAATAATGTAATCTCTGTAATAAAAATAGTAAAAAAAAAAAATGCAACATGAAGACTTCAGATAACAATCTAAGATCTTTAAGAAAAATATGATGTGCATGGTACACAATTTCCTTGTAATAATTAAATAAGTTCTTCATTATTTAATTTCTTTAAATATAATACAAAGCGATAACATTTGGTGGCAACAATCTGAATTGTGAAATAGCGCTTATTGTGAAATTGGCGCTGGATTCTCTTCTTTAAGGAGCAAATATTTTGTACACTATTTTGCCGGATAAATTCAATAATGTAATCTCTGTAATAAAAATAGTAAAAAAAAATGCAACATGAAGACTTCAGATAACAATCTAAGATCTTTAAGAAAAATATCATGTGCATGGTACACAATTTCTTTGTAATAATTAAATAAGTTGTTCATTATTTAATTTCTTTAAATATAATACAAAGCGATAACATTTGGTGGCAACAATCTGAATTGTGAAATAGCGCTTATCGTGAAATTGGCGCTGGATTCTCTTCTTTAAGGAGCAAATATTTTGTACACTATTTTGCCGGATAAATTCAATAATGTAATCTCTGTAATAAAAATAGTAAAAAAAATGCAACATGAAGACTTCAGATAACAATCTAAGATCTTTAAGAAAAATATCATGTGCATGGTACACAATTTCGTTGTAATAATTAAATAAGTTCTTCATTATTTAATTTCTTTAAATATAATACAAAGCGATAACATTTGGTGGCAAAAATCTGAATTGTGAAATAGCGCTTATCGTGAAATTGGCGCTGGATTCTCTTCTTTAAGGAGCAAATATTTTGTACACTATTTTGCGGGATAAATTCAATAATGTAATCTCTGTAATAAAAATAGTAAAAGAAAATGCAACATGAAGACTTCAGATAACAATCTAAGATCTTTAAGAAAAATATCATGTGCATGGTACACAATTTCGTTGTAATAATTAAATAAGTTCTTCATTATTTAATTTCTTTAAATATAATACAAAGCGATAACATTTGGTGGCAACAATCTGAATTGTGAAATAACGCTTATCGTGAAATTGGCGCTTGATTCTCTTCTTTAAGGAGCAAATATTTTGTACACTATTTTGCCGGATAAATTCAAAAATGTAATCTCTGTAATAAAAATAGTAAAAAAAAATGCAACATGAAGACTTCAGATAACAATCTAAGATCTTTAAGAAAAATATAATGTGCATGGTACACAATTTCCTTGTAATAATTAAATAAGTTCTTCATTATTTAATTTCTTTAAATATAATACAAAGCGATAACATTTGGTGGCAACTATCTGAATTGTGAAATAGCGCTTATCGTGAAATTGGCGCTGGATTCCCTTCTTTAAGGAGCAAATATTTTGTACACTATTTTGCCGGATAAATTAAAAATAGTAAAAAAAAATGCAACATGAAGACTTCAGATAACAATCTAAGATCTTTAAGAAAAATATCATGTGCATGGTACACAATTTCGTTCTAATAATTAAATAAGTTCTTCGTTATTTAATTTCTTTAAATATAATACAAAGCGATAACATTTGGTGGCAACAATCTGAATTGTGAAATAGCGCTTATCCTGAAATTGGCGCTGGATTCTCTTCTTAAAGGAGCAAATATTTTGCCCACTATTTTGCCGGATAAATTCAATAAAGTAATCTCTGTAATAAAAATAGTAAAAAAAAAATGCAACATGACGACTTCAGATAACAATCTAAGATCTTTAAGAAAAATATCATGTGCATGGTACACAATTTCCTTGTAATAATTAAATAAGTTCTTCATTATTTAATTTATTATAATATAATACAAAGCGACAACAGTTGGTGGCAACAATCTGAATTGTGAAATTGCGCTTATCGTGAAATTGGCGCTGGATTCTCTTCTTTAAGGAGCAAATATTTTGTACACTATTTTGCCGTATAAATTCAATAATGTAATCTCTGTAATAAAAATAGTAAAAAAAATGCAACATGAAGACTTCAGATAACAATCTAAGATCTTTAAGAAAAATATCATGTGCATGGTACACAATTTCGTTCTAATAATTAAATAAGTTCTTCGTTATTTAATTTCTTTAAATATAATACAAAGCGATAACATTTGGTGGCAACAATCTGAATTGTGAAATAGCGCTTATCCTGAAATTGGCGCTGGATTCTCTTCTTTAAGGAGCAAATATTTTGTACACTATTTTGCCGGATAAATTCAATAATGTAATCTCTGTAATAAAAATAGTAAAAAAAAATGCAACATGAAGACTTCAGATAACAATCTAAGATCTTTAAGAAAAATATCATGTGCATGGTACACAATTTCTTTGTAATAATTAAATAAGTTGTTCATTATTTAATTTCTTTAAATATAATACAAAGCGATAATATTTGGTGGCAACAATCTGAATTGTGAAATAGCGCTTATCGTGAAATTGGCGCTGGATTCTCTTCTTTAAGGAGCAAATATTTTGTACACTATTTTGCCGGATAAATTCAATAATGTAATCTCTGTAATAAAAATAGTAAAAAAATGCAACATGAAGACTTCAGATAACAATCTAAGATCTTTAAGAAAAATATCATGTGCATGGTACACAATTTCGTTGTAATAATTAAATAAGTTCTTCATTATTTAATTTCTTTAAATATAATACAAAGCGATAACATTTGGTGGCAACAATCTGAATTGTGAAATAACGCTTATCGTGAAATTGGCGCTTGATTCTCTTCTTTAAGGAGCAAATATTTTGTACACTATTTTGCCGGATAAATTCAAAAATGTAATCTCTGTAATAAAAATAGTAAAAAAAAATGCAACATGAAGACTTCAGGTAACAATCTAAGATCTTTAAGAAAAATATAATGTGCATGGTACACAATTTCCTTGTAATAATTAAATAAGTTCTTCATTATTTAATTTCTTTAAATATAATACAAAGCGAAAACATTTGGTGGCAACTATCTGAATTGTGAAATAGCGCTTATCGTGAAATTGGCTCTGGATTCCCTTCTTTAAGGAGCAAATATTTTGTACACTATTTTGCCGGATAAATTAAAAATAGTAAAAAAAAATGCAACATGAAGACTTCAGAAAACAATCTAAGATCTTTAAGAAAAATATCATGTGCATGGTACACAATTTCCTTGTAATAATTAAATAAGTTCTTCATTATTTAATTTATTATAATATAATACAAAGCGACAACAGTTGGTGGCAACAATCTGAATTGTGAAATTGCGCTTATCGTGAAATTGGCGCTGGATTCTCTTCTTTAAATAGCAAATATTTTGTACACTATTTTGCCGGATCAATTAAAAATAGTAAAAAAAAATGCAACATGAAGACTTCAGATAACAATCTAAGATCTTTAAGAAAAATATGATGTGCATGGTACACAATTTCCTTGTAATAATTAAATAAGTTCTTCATTATTTAATTTCTTTAAATATAATACAAAGCGATAACATTTGGTGGCAACAATCTGAATTCAGAAATAGCGCTTATTGTGAAATTGGCGCTGGATTCTCTTCTTTAAGGAGCAAATACTTTGTACACTATTTTGCCGGATAAATTCAATAATGTAATCTCTGTAATAAAAATAGTAAAAAAAATGCAACATGAAGACTTCAGATAACAATCTAAGATCTTTAAGAAAAATATCATGTGCATGGTACACAATTTCTTTGTAATAATTAAATAAGTTGTTCATTATTTAATTTCTTTAAATATAATACAAAGCGATAACATTTGGTGGCAACAATCTGAATTGTGAAATAGCGCTTATCGTGAAATTGGCGCTGGATTCTCTTCTTTAAGGAGCAAATATTTTGTACACTATTTTGCCGGATAAATTCAATAATGTAATCTCTGTAATAAAAATAGTAAAAAAAATGCAACATGAAGACTTCAGATAACAATCTAAGATCTTTAAGAAAAATATCATGTGCATGGTACACAATTTCGTTGTAATAATTAAATAAGTTCTTCATTATTTAATTTCTTTAAATATAATACAAAGCGATAACATTTGGTGGCAAAAATCTGAATTGTGAAATAGCGCTTATCGTGAAATTGGCGCTGGATTCTCTTCTTTAAGGAGCAAATATTTTGTACACTATTTTGCGGTATAAATTCAATAATGTAATCTCTGTAATAAAAATAGTAAAAGAAAATGCAACATGAAGACTTCAGATAACAATCTAAGATCTTTAAGAAAAATATCATGTGCATGGTACACAATTTCGTTGTAATAATTAAATAAGTTCTTCATTATTTAATTTCTTTAAATATAATACAAAGCGATAACATTTGGTGGCAACAATCTGAATTGTGAAATAACGCTTATCGTGAAATTGGCGCTTGATTCTCTTCTTTAAGGAGCAAATATTTTGTACACTATTTTGCCGGATAAATTAAAAATAGTAAAAAAAAATGCAACATGAAGACTTCAGATAACAATCTAAGATCTTTAAGAAAAATATCATGTGCATGGTACACAATTTCGTTCTAATAATTAAATAAGTTCTTCGTTATTTAATTTCTTTAAATATAATACAAAGCGATAACATTTGGTGGCAACAATCTGAATTGTGAAATAGCGCTTATCCTGAAATTGGCGCTGGATTCTCTTCTTTAAGGAGCAAATATTTTGCCCACTATTTTGCCGGATAAATTCAATAAAGTAATCTCTGTAATAAAAATAGTAAAAAAAAAATGCAACATGACGACTTCAGATAACAATCTAAGATCTTTAAGAAAAATATCATGTGCATGGTACACAATTTCCTTGTAATAATTAAATAAGTTCTTCATTATTTAATTTATTATAATATAATACAAAGCGACAACAGTTGGTGGCAACAATCTGAATTGTGAAATTGCGCTTATCGTGAAATTGGCGCTGGATTCTCTTCTTTAAGGAGCAAATATTTTGTACACTATTTTGCCGGATAAATTCAATAATGTAATCTCTGTAATAAAAATAGTAAAAAAAATGCAACATGAAGACTTCAGATAACAATCTAAGATCTTTAAGAAAAATATCATGTGCATGGTACACAATTTCGTTCTAATAATTAAATAAGTTCTTCGTTATTTAATTTCTTTAAATATAATACAAAGCGATAACATTTGGTGGCAACAATCTGAATTGTGAAATAGCGCTTATCCTGAAATTGGCGCTGGATTCTCTTCTTTAAGGAGCAAATATTTTGTACACTATTTTGCCGGATAAATTCAATAATGTAATCTCTGTAATAAAAATAGTAAAAAAAAATGCAACATGAAGACTTCAGATAACAATCTAAGATCTTTAAGAAAAATATCATGTGCATGGTACACAATTTCGTTGTAATAAGTAAATAAGTTCTTCATTATATAATTTCTTTAAATATAATACAAAGCGATAACATTTGGTGGCAACAATCTGAATTGTGAAATAACGCTTATCGTGAAATTGGCGCTGGATTCTCTTCTTTAAGGAGCAAATATTTTGTACACTATTTTGCCGGATAATTTCAATAATGTAATCTCTGTAATAAAAATAGTAAAAAAAAAATGCAACATGAAGACTTCAGATAACAATCTAAGATCTTTAAGAAAAATATCATGTGCATGGTACACAATTTCGTTGTAATAATTAAATAAGTTCTTCATTATTTAATTTCTTTAAATATAATACAAAGCGATAACATTTCGTGGCAACAATCTGAATTGTGAAATAGCGCTTATCGTGAAATTGGCGCTGGATTCTCTTCTTTAAGGAGAAATATTTTGTACACTATTTTGCCGGATAAATTCAATAATGTAATCTCTGTAATAAAAATAGTAAAAAAAATGCAACATGAAGACTTCAGATAACAATCTAAGATCTTTAAGAAAAATATCATGTGCATGGTACACAATTTCGTTGTAATAATTAAATAAGTTCTTCATTATTTAATTTCTTTAAATATAATACAAAGCGATAACATTTGGTGGCAAAAATCTGAATTGTGAAATAGCGCTTATCGTGAAATTGGCGCTGGATTCTCTTCTTTAAGGAGCAAATATTTTGTACACTATTTTGCCGATTAAATTCAATAATGTAATCTCTGTAATAAAAATAGTAAAAGAAAATGCAACATGAAGACTTCAGATAACAATCTAAGATCTTTAAGAAAAATATCATGTGCATGGTACACAATTTCGTTGTAATAATTAAATAAGTTCTTCATTATTTAATTTATTATAATATAATACAAAGCGACAACAGTTGGTGGCAACAATCTGAATTGTGAAATTGCGCTTATCGTGAAATTGGCGCTGGATTCTCTTCTTTAAGGAGCAAATATTTTGTACACTATTTTGCCGGATAAATTCAATAATGTAATCTCTGTAATAAAAATAGTAAAAAAAATGCAACATGAAGACTTCAGATAACAATCTAAGATCTTTAAGAAAAATATCATGTGCATGGTACACAATTTCCTTGTAACAATTAAATAAGTTGTTCATTATTTAATTTCTTTAAATATAATATAAACGATAACATTTGGTGGCAACAATCTGAATTGTGAAATAGCGCTTATCGTGAAATTGGCGCTGGATTCTCTTCTTTAAATAGCAAATATTTTGTACACTATTTTGCTGGATAAATTAAAAATAGTAAAAAAAAATGCAACATGAAGACTTCAGATAACAATCTAAGATCTTTAAGAAAAATATCATGTGCATGGTACACAATTTCCTTGTAATAATTAAATAAGTTCTTCATTATTTAATTTCTTTAAATATAATACAAAGCGATAACATTTGGTGGCAACAATCTGAATTGTGAAATAGCACTTATCGTGAAATTGGCGCTGGATTCTCTTCTTTAAGGAGCAAATATTTTGTACACTATTTTGCCGGATAAATTCAATAATGTAATCTCTGTAATAAAAATAGTAAAAAAAAATGCAACATGAAGACTTCAGATAACAATCTAAGATCTTAAAGAAAAATATCATGTTCATGGTACACAATTTCCTTGTAATAATTAAATAAGTTCTTCATTATTTAATTTCTTTAAATATAATACAAAGCGATAAGATTTGGTGGCAACAATCTGAATTGTGAAATAGCGCTTATCGTGAAATTGGCGCTGGATTCTCTTCTTTAAGGAGCAAATATTTTGTACACTATTTTGCCGGATAAATTCAATAATGTAATCTCTGTAATAAAAATAGTAAAAGAAAATGCAACATGAAGACTTCAGATAACAATCTAAGATCTTTAAGAAAAATATCATGTGCATGGTACACAATTTCGTTGTAATAATTAAATAAGTTCTTCATTATTTAATTTCTTTAAATATAATACAAAGCGATAACATTTGGTGGCAACAATCTGAATTGTGAAATAACGCTTATCGTGAAATTGACGCTTGATTCTCTTCTTTAAGGAGCAAATATTTTGTACACTATTTTGCCGGATAAATTCAAAAATGTAATCTCTGTAATAAAAATAGTAAAAAAAAAATGCAACATGAAGACTTCAGATAACAATCTAAGATCTTTAAGAAAAATATAATGTGCATGGTACACAATTTCCTTGTAATAATTAAATAAGTTCTTCATTATTTAATTTCTTTAAATATAATACAAAGCGATAACATTTGGTGGCAACTATCTGAATTGTGAAATAGCGCTTATCGTGAAATTGGCGCTGGATTCCCTTCTTTAAGGAGCAAATATTTTGTACACTATTTTGCCAGATAAATTAAAAATAGTAAAAAAAAAAATGCAACATGAAGACTTCAGATAACAATCTAAGATCTTTAAGAAAAATATCATGTGCATGGTACACAATTTCGTTCTAATAATTAAATAAGTTCTTCGTTATTTAATTTCTTTAAATATAATATAAACGATAACATTTGGTGGCAACAATCTGAATTGTGAAATAGCGCTTATCCTGAAATTGGCGCTGTATTCTCTTCTTTAAGGAGCAAATATTTTGCCCACTATTTTGCCGGATAAATTCAATAAAGTAATCTCTGTAATAAAAATAGTAAAAAAAAAAATGCAACATGACGACTTCAGATAACAATCTAAGATCTTTAAGAAAAATATCATGTGCATGGTACACAATTTCCTTGTAATAATTAAATAAGTTCTTCATTATTTAATTTATTATAATATAATACAAAGCGACAACAATTGGTGGCAACAATCTGAATTGTGAAATTGCGCTTATCGTGAAATTGGCGCTGGATTCTCTTCTTTAAGGAACAAATATTTTGTACACTATTTTGCCGGATAAATTCAATAATGTAATCTCTGTAATAAAAATAGTAAAAAAAATGCAACATGAAGACTTCAGATAACAATCTAAGATCTTTAAGAAAAATATCATGTGCATGGTACACAATTTCCTTGTAACAATTAAATAAGTTGTTCATTATTTAATTTCTTTAAATATAATATAAACGATAACATTTGGTGGCAACAATCTGAATTGTGAAATAGCGCTTATCGTGAAATTGGCGCTGGATTCTCTTCTTTAAATAGCAAATATTTTGTACACTATTTTGCCGGATAAATTAAAAATAGTAAAAAAAAAATGCAACATGAAGACTTCAGATAACAATATAAGATCTTTAAGAAAAATATCATGTGCATGGTACACAATTTCCTTGTAATAATTAAATAAGTTCTTCATTATTTAATTTCTTTAAATATAATACAAAGCGATAACATTTGGTGGCAACAATCTGAATTGTGAAATAACGCTTATCGTGAAATTGGCGCTTGATTCTCTTCTTTAAGGAGCAAATATTTTGTACACTATTTTGCCGGATAAATTCAAAAATGTAATCTCTGTAATAAAAATAGTAAAAAAAAATGCAACATGAAGACTTCAGATAACAATCTAAGATCTTTAAGAAAAATATAATGTGCATGGTACACAATTTCCTTGTAATAATTAAATAAGTTCTTCATTATTTAATTTCTTTAAATATAATACAAAGCGATAACATTTGGTGGCAACTATCTGAATTGTGAAATAGCGCTTATCGTGAAATTGGCGCTGGATTCCCTTCTTTAAGGAGCAAATATTTTGTACACTATTTTGCCGGATAAATTAAAAATAGTAAAAAAAAATGCAACATGAAGACTTCAGATAACAATCTAAGATCTTTAAGAAAAATATCATGTGCATGGTACACAATTTCGTTCTAATAATTAAATAAGTTCTTCGTTATTTAATTTCTTTAAATATAATACAAAGCGATAACATTTGGTGGCAACAATCTGAATTGTGAAATAGCGCTTATCCTGAAATTGGCGCTGGATTCTCTTCTTTAAGGAGCAAATATTTTGCCCACTATTTTGCCGGATAAATTCAATAAAGTAATCTCTGTAATAAAAATAGTAAAAAAAAATGCAACATGACGACTTCAGATAACAATCTAAGATCTTTAAGAAAAATATCATGTGCATGGTACACAATTTCCTTGTAATAATTAAATAAGTTCTTCATTATTTAATTTATTATAATATAATACAAAGCGACAACAGTTGGTGGCAACAATCTGAATTGTGAAATTGCGCTTATCGTGAAATTGGCGCTGGATTCTCTTCTTTAAGGAGCAAATATTTTGTACACTATTTTGCCGGATAAATTCAAAAATGTAATCTCTGTAATAAAAATAGTAAAAAAAAAATGCAACATGAAGACTTCAGATAACAATCTAAGATCTTTAAGAAAAATATAATGTGCATGGTACACAATTTCCTTGTAATAATTAAATAAGTTCTTCATTATTTAATTTCTTTAAATATAATACAAAGCGATAACATTTGGTGGCAACTATCTGAATTGTGAAATAGCGCTTATCGTGAAATTGGCGCTGGATTCCCTTCTTTAAGGAGCAAATATTTTGTACACTATTTTGCCGGATAAATTAAAAATAGTAAAAAAAAAAATGCAACATGAAGACTTCAGATAACAATCTAAGATCTTTAAGAAAAATATCATGTGCATGGTACACAATTTCGTTCTAATAATTAAATAAGTTCTTCGTTATTTAATTTCTTTAAATATAATATAAACGATAACATTTGGTGGCAACAATCTGAATTGTGAAATAGCGCTTATCCTGAAATTGGCGCTGTATTCTCTTCTTTAAGGAGCAAATATTTTGCCCACTATTTTGCCGGATAAATTCAATAAAGTAATCTCTGTAATAAAAATAGTAAAAAAAAAAATGCAACATGACGACTTCAGATAACAATCTAAGATCTTTAAGAAAAATATCATGTGCATGGTACACAATTTCCTTGTAATAATTAAATAAGTTCTTCATTATTTAATTTATTATAATATAATACAAAGCGACAACAATTGGTGGCAACAATCTGAATTGTGAAATTGCGCTTATCGTGAAATTGGCGCTGGATTCTCTTCTTTAAGGAGCAAATATTTTGTACACTATTTTGCCGGATAAATTCAATAATGTAATCTCTGTAATAAAAATAGTAAAAAAAATGCAACATGAAGACTTCAGATAACAATCTAAGATCTTTAAGAAAAATATCATGTGCATGGTACACAATTTCCTTGTAACAATTAAATAAGTTGTTCATTATTTAATTTCTTTAAATATAATATAAACGATAACATTTGGTGGCAACAATCTGAATTGTGAAATAGCGCTTATCGTGAAATTGGCGCTGGATTCTCTTCTTTAAATAGCAAATATTTTGTACACTATTTTGCCGGATAAATTAAAAATAGTAAAAAAAAAATGCAACATGAAGACTTCAGATAACAATATAAGATCTTTAAGAAAAATATCATGTGCATGGTACACAATTTCCTTGTAATAATTAAATAAGTTCTTCATTATTTAATTTCTTTAAATATAATACAAAGCGATAACATTTGGTGGCAACAATCTGAATTGTGAAATAACGCTTATCGTGAAATTGGCGCTTGATTCTCTTCTTTAAGGAGCAAATATTTTGTACACTATTTTGCCGGATAAATTCAAAAATGTAATCTCTGTAATAAAAATAGTAAAAAAAAATGCAACATGAAGACTTCAGATAACAATCTAAGATCTTTAAGAAAAATATAATGTGCATGGTACACAATTTCCTTGTAATAATTAAATAAGTTCTTCATTATTTAATTTCTTTAAATATAATACAAAGCGATAACATTTGGTGGCAACTATCTGAATTGTGAAATAGCGCTTATCGTGAAATTGGCGCTGGATTCCCTTCTTTAAGGAGCAAATATTTTGTACACTATTTTGCCGGATAAATTAAAAATAGTAAAAAAAAATGCAACATGAAGACTTCAGATAACAATCTAAGATCTTTAAGAAAAATATCATGTGCATGGTACACAATTTCCTTGTAATAATTAAATAAGTTCTTCATTATTTAATTTATTATAATATAATACAAAGCGACAACAGTTGGTGGCAACAATCTGAATTGTGAAATTGCGCTTATCGTGAAATTGGCGCTGGATTCTCTTCTTTAAGGAGCAAATATTTTGTACACTATTTTGCCGGATAAATTCAATAATGTAATCTCTGTAATAAAAATAGTAAAAAAAATGCAACATGAAGACTTCAGATAACAATCTAAGATCTTTAAGAAAAATATCATGTGCATGGTACACAATTTCGTTCTAATAATTAAATAAGTTCTTCGTTATTTAATTTCTTTAAATATAATACAAAGCGATAACATTTGGTGGCAACAATCTGAATTGTGAAATAGCGCTTATCCTGAAATTGGCGCTGGATTCTCTTCTTTAAGGAGCAAATATTTTGTACACTATTTTGCCGGATAAATTCAATAATGTAATCTCTGTAATAAAAATAGTAAAAAAAAATGCAACATGAAGACTTCAGATAACAATCTAAGATCTTTAAGAAAAATATCATGTGCATGGTACACAATTTCGTTGTAATAAGTAAATAAGTTCTTCATTATATAATTTCTTTAAATATAATACAAAGCGATAACATTTGGTGGCAACAATCTGAATTGTGAAATAACGCTTATCGTGAAATTGGCGCTGGATTCTCTTCTTTAAGGAGCAAATATTTTGTACACTATTTTGCCGGATAATTTCAATAATGTAATCTCTGTAATAAAAATAGTAAAAAAAAAATGCAACATGAAGACTTCAGATAACAATCTAAGATCTTTAAGAAAAATATCATGTGCATGGTACACAATTTCGTTGTAATAATTAAATAAGTTCTTCATTATTTAATTTCTTTAAATATAATACAAAGCGATAACATTTCGTGGCAACAATCTGAATTGTGAAATAGCGCTTATCGTGAAATTGGCGCTGGATTCTCTTCTTTAAGGAGAAATATTTTGTACACTATTTTGCCGGATAAATTCAATAATGTAATCTCTGTAATAAAAATAGTAAAAAAAATGCAACATGAAGACTTCAGATAACAATCTAAGATCTTTAAGAAAAATATCATGTGCATGGTACACAATTTCGTTGTAATAATTAAATAAGTTCTTCATTATTTAATTTCTTTAAATATAATACAAAGCGATAACATTTGGTGGCAAAAATCTGAATTGTGAAATAGCGCTTATCGTGAAATTGGCGCTGGATTCTCTTCTTTAAGGAGCAAATATTTTGTACACTATTTTGCCGATTAAATTCAATAATGTAATCTCTGTAATAAAAATAGTAAAAGAAAATGCAACATGAAGACTTCAGATAACAATCTAAGATCTTTAAGAAAAATATCATGTGCATGGTACACAATTTCATTGTAATAATTAAATAAGTTCTTCATTATTTAATTTATTATAATATAATACAAAGCGACAACAGTTGGTGGCAACAATCTGAATTGTGAAATTGCGCTTATCGTGAAATTGGCGCTGGATTCTCTTCTTTAAGGAGCAAATATTTTGTACACTATTTTGCCGGATAAATTCAATAATGTAATCTCTGTAATAAAAATAGTAAAAAAAATGCAACATGAAGACTTCAGATAACAATCTAAGATCTTTAAGAAAAATATCATGTGCATGGTACACAATTTCCTTGTAACAATTAAATAAGTTGTTCATTATTTAATTTCTTTAAATATAATATAAACGATAACATTTGGTGGCAACAATCTGAATTGTGAAATAGCGCTTATCGTGAAATTGGCGCTGGATTCTCTTCTTTAAATAGCAAATATTTTGTACACTATTTTGCCGGATAAATTAAAAATAGTAAAAAAAAATGCAACATGAAGACTTCAGATAACAATCTAAGATCTTTAAGAAAAATATCATGTGCATGGTACACAATTTCCTTGTAATAATTAAATAAGTTCTTCATTATTTAATTTCTTTAAATATAATACAAAGCGATAACATTTGGTGGCAACAATCTGAATTGTGAAATAGCGCTTATCGTGAAATTGGCGCTGGATTCTCTTCTTTAAGGAGCAAATATTTTGTACACTATTTTGCCGGATAAATTCAATAATGTAATCTCTGTAATAAAAATAGTAAAAAAAAATGCAACATGAAGACTTCAGATAACAATCTAAGATCTTAAAGAAAAATATCATGTTCATGGTACACAATTTCCTTGTAATAATTAAATAAGTTCTTCATTATTTAATTTCTTTAAATATAATACAAAGCGATAAGATTTGGTGGCAACAATCTGAATTGTGAAATAGCGCTTATCGTGAAATTGGCGCTGGATTCTCTTCTTTAAGGAGCAAATATTTTGTACACTATTTTGCCGGATAAATTCAATAATGTAATCTCTGTAATAAAAATAGTAAAAGAAAATGCAACATGAAGACTTCAGATAACAATCTAAGATCTTTAAGAAAAATATCATGTGCATGGTACACAATTTCGTTGTAATAATTAAATAAGTTCTTCATTATTTAATTTCTTTAAATATAATACAAAGCGATAACATTTGGTGGCAACAATCTGAATTGTGAAATAACGCTTATCGTGAAATTGACGCTTGATTCTCTTCTTTAAGGAGCAAATATTTTGTACACTATTTTGCCGGATAAATTCAAAAATGTAATCTCTGTAATAAAAATAGTAAAAAAAAAATGCAACATGAAGACTTCAGATAACAATCTAAGATCTTTAAGAAAAATATAATGTGCATGGTACACAATTTCCTTGTAATAATTAAATAAGTTCTTCATTATTTAATTTCTTTAAATATAATACGAAGCGATAACATTTGGTGGCAACAATCTGAATTGTGAAATAGCGCTTATTGTGAAATTGGCGCTGGATTCTCTTCTTCAAGGAGCAAATATTTTGTACACTATTTTGCCGGATAAATTCAATAATGTAATCTCTGTAATAAAAATAGTAAAAAAAAAATGCAACATGAAGACTTCAGATAACAATCTAAGATCTTTAAGAAAAATATCATGTGCATGGTACACAATTTCGTTCTAATAATTAAATAAGTTCTTCGTTATTTAATTTCTTTAAATATAATATAAACGATAACATTTGGTGGCAACAATCTGAATTGTGAAATAGCG
This sequence comes from Stegodyphus dumicola, assembly GCF_044657685.1. NCBI lineage: Eukaryota > Metazoa > Arthropoda > Arachnida > Araneae > Eresidae > Stegodyphus > Stegodyphus dumicola. The sequence goes on from NC_140769.1 coordinate 139,163,279, forward strand.
CTTATCCTGAAATTGGCGCTGTATTCTCTTCTTTAAGGAGCAAATATTTTGCCCACTATTTTGCCGGATAAATTCAATAAAGTAATCTCTGTAATAAAAATAGTAAAAAAAAAAATGCAACATGACGACTTCAGATAACAATCTAAGATCTTTAAGAAAAATATCATGTGCATGGTACACAATTTCCTTGTAATAATTAAATAAGTTCTTCATTATTTAATTTATTATAATATAATACAAAGCGACAACAATTGGTGGCAACAATCTGAATTGTGAAATTGCGCTTATCGTGAAATTGGCGCTGGATTCTCTTCTTTAAGGAGCAAATATTTTGTACACTATTTTGCCGGATAAATTCAATAATGTAATCTCTGTAATAAAAATAGTAAAAAAAATGCAACATGAAGACTTCAGATAACAATCTAAGATCTTTAAGAAAAATATCATGTGCATGGTACACAATTTCCTTGTAACAATTAAATAAGTTGTTCATTATTTAATTTCTTTAAATATAATATAAACGATAACATTTGGTGGCAACAATCTGAATTGTGAAATAGCGCTTATCGTGAAATTGGCGCTGGATTCTCTTCTTTAAATAGCAAATATTTTGTACACTATTTTGCCGGATAAATTAAAAATAGTAAAAAAAAATGCAACATGAAGACTTCAGATAACAATCTAAGATCTTTAAGAAAAATATCATGTGCATGGTACACAATTTCCTTGTAATAATTAAATAAGTTCTTCATTATTTAATTTCTTTAAATATAATACAAAGCGATAACATTTGTTGGCAACAATCTGAATTGTGAAATAGCGCTTATCGTGAAATTGGCGCTGGATTCTCTTCTTTAAGGAGCAAATATTTTGTACACTATTTTGCCGGATAAATTCAATAATGTAATCTCTGTAATAAAAATAGTAAAAAAAAAAATGCAACATGAAGACTTCAGATAACAATCTAAGATCTTTAAGAAAAATATGATGTGCATGGTACACAATTTCCTTGTAATAATTAAATAAGTTCTTCATTATTTAATTTCTTTAAATATAATACAAAGCGATAACATTTGGTGGCAACAATCTGAATTGTGAAATAGCGCTTATTGTGAAATTGGCGCTGGATTCTCTTCTTTAAGGAGCAAATATTTTGTACACGATTTTGCCGGATAAATTCAATAATGTAATCTCTGTAATAAAAATAGTAAAAAAAAATGCAACATGAAGACTTCAGATAACAATCTAAGATCTTTAAGAAAAATATCATGTGCATGGTACACAATTTCTTTGTAATAATTAAATAAGTTGTTCATTATTTAATTTCTTTAAATATAATACAAAGCGATAACATTTGGTCGCAACAATCTGAATTGTGAAATAGCGCTTATCGTGAAATTGGCGCTGGATTCTCTTCTTTAAGGAGCAAATATTTTGTACACTATTTTGCCGGATAAATTCAATAATGTAATCTCTGTAATAAAAATAGTAAAAAAAATGCAACATGAAGACTTCAGATAACAATCTAAGATCTTTAAGAAAAATATCATGTCCATGGTACACAATTTCGTTGTAATAATTAAATAAGTTCTTCATTATTTAATTTCTTTAAATATAATACAAAGCGATAACATTTGGTGGCAAAAATCTGAATTGTGAAATAGCGCTTATCGTGAAATTGGCGCTGGATTCTCTTCTTTAAGGAGCAAATATTTTGTACACTATTTTGCGGGATAAATTCAATAATGTAATCTCTGTAATAAAAATAGTAAAAGAAAATGCAACATGAAGACTTCAGATAACAATCTAAGATCTTTAAGAAAAATATCATGTGCATGGTACACAATTTCGTTGTAATAATTAAATAAGTTCTTCATTATTTAATTTCTTTAAATATAATACAAAGCGATAACATTTGGTGGCAACTATCTGAATTGTGAAATAGCGCTTATCGTGAAATTGGCGCTGGATTCTCTTCTTTAAGGAGCAAATATTTTGTACACTATTTTGCCGGATAAATTAAAAATAGTAAAAAAAAATGCAACATGAAGACTTCAGATAACAATATAAGATCTTTAAGAAAAATATCATGTGCATGGTACACAATTTCCTTGTAATAATTAAATAAGTTCTTCATTATTTAATTTCTTTAAATATAATACAAAGCGATAACATTTGGTGGCAACAATCTGAATTGTGAAATAGTGCTTATTGTGAAATTGGCGCTGGATTCTCTTCTTCAAGGAGCAAATATTTTGTACACTATTTTGCCGGATAAATTCAATAATGTAATCTCTGTAATAAAAATAGTAAAAAAAAAATGCAACATGAAGACTTCAGATAACAATCTAAGATCTTTAAGAAAAATATGATGTGCATGGTACACAATTTCCTTGTAATAATTAAATAAGTTCTTCATTATTTAATTTCTTTAAATATAATACAAAGCGATAACATTTGGTGGCAACTATCTGAATTGTGAAATAGCGCTTATCGTGAAATTGGCGCTGGATTCTCTTCTTTAAGGAGCAAATATTTTGTACACTATTTTGCCGGATAAATTAAAAATAGTAAAAAAAAATGCAACATGAAGACTTCAGATAACAATATAAGATCTTTAAGAAAAATATCATGTGCATGGTACACAATTTCCTTGTAATAATTAAATAAGTTCTTCATTATTTAATTTCTTTAAATATAATACAAAGCGATAACATTTGGTGGCAACAATCTGAATTGTGAAATAGTGCTTATTGTGAAATTGGCGCTGGATTCTCTTCTTCAAGGAGCAAATATTTTGTACACTATTTTGCCGGATAAATTCAATAATGTAATCTCTGTAATAAAAATAGTAAAAAAAAAATGCAACATGAAGACTTCAGATAACAATCTAAGATCTTTAAGAAAAATATGATGTGCATGGTACACAATTTCCTTGTAATAATTAAATAAGTTCTTCATTATTTAATTTCTTTAAATATAATACAAAGCGATAACATTTGGTGGCAACAATCTGAATTGTGAAAAAACGCTTATCGTGAAATTGGCGCTGGATTCTCTTCTTTAAGGAGCAAATATTTTGTACACTATTTTGCCGGATAATTTCAATAATGTAATCTCTGTAATAAAAATAGTAAAAAAAAAATGCAACATGAAGACTTCAGATAACAATCTAAGATCTTTAAGAAAAATATCATGTGCATGGTACACAATTTCCTTGTAATAATTAAATAAGTTCTTCATTATTTAATTTCTTTAAATATAATACAAAGCGATAACATTTGGTGGCAACAATCTGAATTGTGAAAAAACGCTTATCGTGAAATTGGCGCTGGATTCTCTTCTTTAAGGAGCAAATATTTTGTACACTATTTTGCCGGATAATTTCAATAATGTAATCTCTGTAATAAAAATAGTAAAAAAAAAATGCAACATGAAGACTTCAGATAACAATCTAAGATCTTTAAGAAAAATATCATGTGCATGGTACACAATTTCGTTGTAATAATTAAATAAGTTCTTCATTATTTAATTTCTTTAAATATAATACAAAGCGATAACATTTGGTGGCAACAATCTGAATTGTGAAATAACTCTTATCGTGAAATTGGCGCTTGATTCTCTTCTTTAAGGAGCAAATATTTTGTACACTATTTTGCCGGATAAATTCAAAAATGTAATCTCTGTAATAAAAATAGTAAAAAAAAATGCAACATGAAGACTTCAGATAACAATCTAAGATCTTTAAGAAAAATATAATGTGCATGGTACACAATTTCCTTGTAATAATTAAATAAGTTCTTCATTATTTAATTTCTTTAAATATAATACAAAGCGATAACATTTGGTGGCAACTATCTGAATTGTGAAATAGCGCTTATCGTGAAATTGGCGCTGGATTCTCTTCTTTAAGGAGCAAATATTTTGTACACTATTTTGCCGGATAAATTAAAAATAGTAAAAAAAAATGCAACATGAAGACTTCAGATAACAATATAAGATCTTTAAGAAAAATATCATGTGCATGGTACACAATTTCCTTGTAATAATTAAATAAGTTCTTCATTATTTAATTTCTTTAAATATAATACAAAGCGATAACATTTGGTGGCAACAATCTGAATTGTGAAATAGTGCTTATTGTGAAATTGGCGCTGGATTCTCTTCTTCAAGGAGCAAATATTTTGTACACTATTTTGCCGGATAAATTCAATAATGTAATCTCTGTAATAAAAATAGTAAAAAAAAAATGCAACATGAAGACTTCAGATAACAATCTAAGATCTTTAAGAAAAATATGATGTGCATGGTACACAATTTCCTTGTAATAATTAAATAAGTTCTTCATTATTTAATTTCTTTAAATATAATACAAAGCGATAACATTTGGTGGCAACAATCTGAATTGTGAAAAAACGCTTATCGTGAAATTGGCGCTGGATTCTCTTCTTTAAGGAGCAAATATTTTGTACACTATTTTGCCGGATAATTTCAATAATGTAATCTCTGTAATAAAAATAGTAAAAAAAAAATGCAACATGAAGACTTCAGATAACAATCTAAGATCTTTAAGAAAAATATCATGTGCATGGTACACAATTTCGTTGTAATAATTAAATAAGTTCTTCATTATTTAATTTCTTTAAATATAATACAAAGCGATAACATTTGGTTGCAACAATCTGAATTGTGAAATAGCGCTTATCGTGAAATTGGCGCTGGATTCCCTTCTTTAAGGAGCAAATATTTTGTACACTATTTTGCCGGATAAATTAAAAAAAGTAAAAGAAAATGCAACATGAAGACTTCAGATAACAATCTAAGATCTTTAAGAAAAATATAATGTGCATGGTACACAATTTCCTTGTAATAATTAAATAAGTTCTTCATTATTTAATTTCTTTAAATATAATACAAAGCGATAACATTTGGTGGCAACTATCTGAATTGTGAAATAGCGCTTATCGTGAAATTGGCGCTGGATTCCCTTCTTTAAGGAGCAAATATTTTGTACACTATTTTGCCGGATAAATTAAAAATAGTAAAAGAAAATGCAACATGAAGACTTCAGATAACAATCTAAGATCTTTAAGAAAAATATAATGTGCATGGTACACAAATTCCTTGTAATAATTAAATAAGTTCTTCATTATTTAATTTCTTTAAATATAATACAAAGCGATAACATTTGGTGGCAACTATCTGAATTGTGAAATAGCGCTTATCGTGAAATTGGCGCTGGATTCCCTTCTTTAAGGAGCAAATATTTTGTACACTATTTTGCCGGATAAATTAAAAATAGTAAAAAAAAATGCAACATGAAGACTTCAGATAACAATCTAAGATCTTTAAGAAAAATATCATGTGCATGGTACACAATTTCGTTCTAATAATTAAATAAGTTCTTCGTTATTTAATTTCTTTAAATATAATACAAAGCGATAACATTTGGTGGCAACAATCTGAATTGTGAAATAGCGCTTATCCTGAAATTGGCGCTGGATTCTCTTCTTTAAGGAGCAAATATTTTGCCCACTATTTTGCCGGATAAATTCAATAAAGTAATCTCTGTAATAAAAATAGTAAAAAAAATGCAACATGACGACTTCAGATAACAATCTAAGATCTTTAAGAAAAATATCATGTGCATGGTACACAATTTCGTTGTAATAATTAAATAAGTTCTTCATTATTTAATTTCTTTAAATATAATACAAAGCGATAACATTTGGTGGCAACAATCTGAATTGTGAAATAACGCTTATCGTGAAATTGACGCTTGATTCTCTTCTTTAAGGAGCAAATATTTTGTACACTATTTTGCCGGATAAATTCAAAAATGTAATCTCTGTAATAAAAATAGTAAAAAAAAAATGCAACATGAAGACTTCAGATAACAATCTAAGATCTTTAAGAAAAATATAATGTGCATGGTACACAATTTCCTTGTAATAATTAAATAAGTTCTTCATTATTTAATTTCTTTAAATATAATACAAAGCGATAACATTTGGTGGCAACTATCTGAATTGTGAAATAGCGCTTATCGTGAAATTGGCGCTGGATTCCCTTCTTTAAGGAGCAAATATTTTGTACACTATTTTGCCGGATAAATTAAAAATAGTAAAAAAAAATGCAACATGAAGACTTCAGATAACAATCTAAGATCTTTAAGAAAAATATCATGTGCATGGTACACAATTTCGTTCTAATAATTAAATAAGTTCTTCGTTATTTAATTTCTTTAAATATAATATAAACGATAACATTTGGTGGCAACAATCTGAATTGTGAAATAGCGCTTATCCTGAAATTGGCGCTGTATTCTCTTCTTTAAGGAGCAAATATTTTGCCCACTATTTTGCCGGATAAATTCAATAAAGTAATCTCTGTAATAAAAATAGTAAAAAAAAAATGCAACATGACGACTTCAGATAACAATCTAAGATCTTTAAGAAAAATATCATGTGCATGGTACACAATTTCCTTGTAATAATTAAATAAGTTCTTCATTATTTAATTTATTATAATATAATACAAAGCGACAACAATTGGTGGCAACAATCTGAATTGTGAAATTGCGCTTATCGTGAAATTGGCGCTGGATTCTCTTCTTTAAGGAGCAAATATTTTGTACACTATTTTGCCGGATAAATTCAATAATGTAATCTCTGTAATAAAAATAGTAAAAAAAATGCAACATGAAGACTTCAGATAACAATCTAAGATCTTTAAGAAAAATATCATGTGCATGGTACACAATTTCCTTGTAACAATTAAATAAGTTGTTCATTATTTAATTTCTTTAAATATAATATAAACGATAACATTTGGTGGCAACAATCTGAATTGTGAAATAGCGCTTATCGTGAAATTGGCGCTGGATTCTCTTCTTTAAATAGCAAATATTTTGTACACTATTTTGCCGGATAAATTAAAAATAGTAAAAAAAAATGCAACATGAAGACTTCAGATAACAATCTAAGATCTTTAAGAAAAATATCATGTGCATGGTACACAATTTCCTTGTAATAATTAAATAAGTTCTTCATTATTTAATTTCTTTAAATATAATACAAAGCGATAACATTTGTTGGCAACAATCTGAATTGTGAAATAGCGCTTATCGTGAAATTGGCGCTGGATTCTCTTCTTTAAGGAGCAAATATTTTGTACACTATTTTGCCGGATAAATTCAATAATGTAATCTCTGTAATAAAAATAGTAAAAAAAAAATGCAACATGAAGACTTCAGATAACAATCTAAGATCTTTAAGAAAAATATCATGTGCATGGTACACAATTTCGCTGTAATAATTAAATAAGTTCTTCGTTATTTAATTTCTTTAAATATAATACAAAGCGATAACATTTGGTGGCAACAATCTGAATTGTGAAATAGCGCTTATCCTGAAATTGGCGCTGGATTCTCTACTTTAAGGAGCAAATATTTTGTACACTATTTTGCCGGATAAATTAAAAATAGTAAAAAAAAAATGCAACATGAAGACTTCAGATAACAATATAAGATCTTTAAGAAAAATATCATGTGCATGGTACACAATTTCCTTGTAATAATTAAATAAGTTCTTCATTATTTAATTTCTTTAAATATAATACAAAGCGATAACATTTGGTGGCAACAATCTGAATTGTGAAATAGCGCTTATTGTGAAATTGGCGCTGGATTCTCTTCTTCAAGGAGCAAATATTTTGTACACTATTTTGCCGGATAAATTCAATAATGTAATCTCTGTAATAAAAATAGTAAAAAAAAAAATGCAACATGAAGACTTCAGATAACAATCTAAGATCTTTAAGAAAAATATGATGTGCATGGTACACAATTTCCTTGTAATAATTAAATAAGTTCTTCATTATTTAATTTCTTTAAATATAATACAAAGCGATAACATTTGGTGGCAACAATCTGAATTGTGAAATAGCGCTTATTGTGAAATTGGCGCTGGATTCTCTTCTTTAAGGAGCAAATATTTTGTACACGATTTTGCCGGATAAATTCAATAATGTAATCTCTGTAATAAAAATAGTAAAAAAAAATGCAACATGAAGACTTCAGATAACAATCTAAGATCTTTAAGAAAAATATCATGTGCATGGTACACAATTTCTTTGTAATAATTAAATAAGTTGTTCATTATTTAATTTCTTTAAATATAATACAAAGCGATAACATTTGGTGGCAACAATCTGAATTGTGAAATAGCGCTTATCGTGAAATTGGCGCTGGATTCTCTTCTTTAAGGAGCAAATATTTTGTACACTATTTTGCCGGATAAATTCAATAATGTAATCTCTGTAATAAAAATAGTAAAAAAAATGCAACATGAAGACTTCAGATAACAATCTAAGATCTTTAAGAAAAATATCATGTCCATGGTACACAATTTCGTTGTAATAATTAAATAAGTTCTTCATTATTTAATTTCTTTAAATATAATACAAAGCGATAACATTTGGTGGCAAAAATCTGAATTGTGAAATAGCGCTTATCGTGAAATTGGCGCTGGATTCTCTTCTTTAAGGAGCAAATATTTTGTACACTATTTTGCGGGATAAATTCAATAATGTAATCTCTGTAATAAAAATAGTAAAAGAAAATGCAACATGAAGACTTCAGATAACAATCTAAGATCTTTAAGAAAAATATCATGTGCATGGTACACAATTTCCTTGTAATAATTAAATAAGTTCTTCATTATTTAATTTCTTTAAATATAATACAAAGCGATAACATTTGGTGGCAACAATCTGAATTGTGAAATAACGCTTATCGTGAAATTGGCGCTTGATTCTCTTCTTTAAGGAGCAAATATTTTGTACACTATTTTGCCGGATAAATTCAAAAATGTAATCTCTGTAATAAAAATAGTAAAAAAAAATGCAACATGAAGACTTCAGATAACAATCTAAGATCTTTAAGAAAAATATAATGTGCATGGTACACAATTTCCTTGTAATAATTAAATAAGTTCTTCATTATTTAATTTCTTTAAATATAATACAAAGCGATAACATTTGGTGGCAACAATCTGAATTGTGAAATAACGCTTATCGTGAAATTGGCGCTTGATTCTCTTCTTTAAGGAGCAAATATTTTGTACACTATTTTGCCGGATAAATTCAAAAATGTAATCTCTGTAATAAAAATAGTAAAAAAAAATGCAACATGAAGACTTCAGATAACAATCTAAGATCTTTAAGAAAAATATAATGTGCATGGTACACAATTTCCTTGTAATAATTAAATAAGTTCTTCATTATTTAATTTCTTTAAACATAATACAAAGCGATAACATTTGGTGGCAACTATCTGAATTGTGAAATAGCGCTTATCGTGAAATTGGCGCTGGATTCTCTTCTTTAAGGAGCAAATATTTTGTACACTATTTTGCCGGATAAATTAAAAATAGTAAAAAAAAAATGCAACATGAAGACTTCAGATAACAATATAAGATCTTTAAGAAAAATATCATGTGCATGGTACACAATTTCCTTGTAATAATTAAATAAGTTCTTCATTATTTAATTTCTTTAAATATAATACAAAGCGATAACATTTGGTGGCAACAATCTGAATTGTGAAATAGCGCTTATTGTGAAATTGGCGCTGGATTCTCTTCTTCAAGGAGCAAATATTTTGTACACTATTTTGCCGGATAAATTCAATAATGTAATCTCTGTAATAAAAATAGTAAAAAAAAAAATGCAACATGAAGACTTCAGATAACAATCTAAGATCTTTAAGAAAAATATGATGTGCATGGTACACAATTTCCTTGTAATAATTAAATAAGTTCTTCATTATTTAATTTCTTTAAATATAATACAAAGCGATAACATTTGGTGGCAACAATCTGAATTGTGAAATAGCGCTTATTGTGAAATTGGCGCTGGATTCTCTTCTTTAAGGAGCAAATATTTTGTACACTATTTTGCCGGATAAATTCAATAATGTAATCTCTGTAATAAAAATAGTAAAAAAAAATGCAACATGAAGACTTCAGATAACAATCTAAGATCTTTAAGAAAAATATCATGTGCATGGTACACAATTTCTTTGTAATAATTAAATAAGTTGTTCATTATTTAATTTCTTTAAATATAATACAAAGCGATAACATTTGGTGGCAACAATCTGAATTGTGAAATAGCGCTTATCGTGAAATTGGCGCTGGATTCTCTTCTTTAAGGAGCAAATATTTTGTACACTATTTTGCCGGATAAATTCAATAATGTAATCTCTGTAATAAAAATAGTAAAAAAAATGCAACATGAAGACTTCAGATAACAATCTAAGATCTTTAAGAAAAATATCATGTGCATGGTACACAATTTCGTTGTAATAATTAAATAAGTTGTTCATTATTTAATTTCTTTAAATATAATACAAAGCGATAACATTTGGTGGCAAAAATCTGAATTGTGAAATAGCGCTTATCGTGAAATTGGCGCTGGATTCTCTTCTTTAAGGAGCAAATATTTTGTACACTATTTTGCGGGATAAATTCAATAATGTAATCTCTGTAATAAAAATAGTAAAAGAAAATGCAACATGAAGACTTCAGATAACAATCTAAGATCTTTAAGAAAAATATCATTTGCATGGTACACAATTTCGTTGTAATAATTAAATAAGTTCTTCATTATTTAATTTCTTTAAATATAATACAAAGCGATAACATTTGGTGGCAACAATCTGAATTGTGAAATAGCGCTTATCGTGAAATTGGCGCTGGATTCCCTTCTTTAAGGAGCAAATATTTTGTACACTATTTTGCCGGATAAATTAAAAATAGTAAAAGAAAATGCAACATGAAGACTTCAGATAACAATCTAAGATCTTTAAGAAAAATATAATGTGCATGGTACACAATTTCCTTGTAATAATTAAATAAGTTCTTCATTATTTAATTTCTTTAAATATAATACAAAGCGATAACATTTGGTGGCAACTATCTGAATTGTGAAATAGCGCTTATCGTGAAATTGGCGCTGGATTCCCTTCTTTAAGGAGCAAATATTTTGTACACTATTTTGCCGGATAAATTAAAAATAGTAAAAAAAAATGCAACATGAAGACTTCAGATAACAATCTAAGATCTTTAAGAAAAATATCATGTGCATGGTACACAATTTCGTTCTAATAATTAAATAAGTTCTTCGTTATTTAATTTCTTTAAATATAATACAAAGCGATAACATTTGGTGGCAACAATCTGAATTGTGAAATAGCGCTTATCCTGAAATTGGCGCTGGATTCTCTTCTTTAAGGAGCAAATATTTTGCCCACTATTTTGCCGGATAAATTCAATAAAGTAATCTCTGTAATAAAAATAGTAAAAAAAATGCAACATGACGACTTCAGATAACAATCTAAGATCTTTAAGAAAAATATCATGTGCATGGTACACAATTTCCTTGTAATAATTAAATAAGTTCTTCATTATTTAATTTATTATAATATAATACAAAGCGACAACAGTTGGTGGCAACAATCTGAATTGTGAAATTGCGCTTATCGTGAAATTGGCGCTGGATTCTCTTCTTTAAGGAGCAAATATTTTGTACACTATTTTGCCGGATAAATTCAATAATGTAATCTCTGTAATAAAAATAGTAAAAAAAATGCAACATGAAGACTTCAGATAACAATCTAAGATCTTTAAGAAAAATATCATGTGCATGGTACACAATTTCGTTCTAATAATTAAATAAGTTCTTCGTTATTTAATTTCTTTAAATATAATACAAAGCGATAACATTTGGTGGCAACAATCTGAATTGTGAAATAGCGCTTATCCTGAAATTGGCGCTGGATTCTCTTCTTTAAGGAGCAAATATTTTGTACACTATTTTGCCGGATAAATTCAATAATGTAATCTCTGTAATAAAAATAGTAAAAAAAAATGCAACATGAAGACTTCAGATAACAATCTAAGATCTTTAAGAAAAATATCATGTGCATGGTACACAATTTCGTTGTAATAATTAAATAAGTTGTTCATTATTTAATTTCTTTAAATATAATACAAAGCGATAACATTTGGTGGCAACAATCTGAATTGTGAAATAGCGCTTATCGTGAAATTGGCGCTGGATTCTCTTCTTTAAGGAGCAAATATTTTGTACACTATTTTGCCGGATAAATTCAATAATGTAATCTCTGTAATAAAAATAGTAAAAAAAATGCAACATGAAGACTTCAGATAACAATCTAAGATCTTTAAGAAAAATATCATGTGCATGGTACACAATTTCGTTGTAATAATTAAATAAGTTGTTCATTATTTAATTTCTTTAAATATAATACAAAGCGATAACATTTGGTGGCAAAAATCTGAATTGTGAAATAGCGCTTATCGTGAAATTGGCGCTGGATTCTCTTCTTTAAGGAGCAAATATTTTGTACACTATTTTGCCGGATAAATTCAATAATGTAATCTCTGTAATAAAAATAGTAAAAGAAAATGCAACATGAAGACTTCAGATAACAATCTAAGATCTTTAAGAAAAATATCATGTGCATGGTACACAATTTCGTTGTAATAATTAAATAAGTTCTTCATTATTTAATTTCTTTAAATATAATACAAAGCGATAACATTTGGTGGCAACAATCTGAATTGTGAAATAGCGCTTATCGTGAAATTGGCGCTGGATTCCCTTCTTTAAGGAGCAAATATTTTGTACACTATTTTGCCGGATAAATTAAAAATAGTAAAAGAAAATGCAACATGAAGACTTCAGATAACAATCTAAGATCTTTAAGAAAAATATCATGTGCATGGTACACAATTTCGTTCTAATAATTAAATAAGTTCTTCGTTATTTAATTTCTTTAAATATAATACAAAGCCATAACATTTGGTGGCAACAATCTGAATTGTGAAATAGCGCTTATCCTGAAATTGGCGCTGGATTCTCTTCTTTAAGGAGCAAATATTTTGCCCACTATTTTGCCGGATAAATTCAATAAAGTAATCTCTGTAATAAAAATAGTAAAAAAAATGCAACATGACGACTTCAGATAACAATCTAAGATCTTTAAGAAAAATATCATGTGCATGGTACACAATTTCCTTGTAATAATTAAATAAGTTCTTCATTATTTAATTTATTATAATATAATACAAAGCGACAACAGTTGGTGGCAACAATCTGAATTGTGAAATTGCGCTTATCGTGAAATTGGCGCTGGATTCTCTTCTTTAAGGAGAAAATATTTTGTACACTATTTTGCCGGATAAATTCAATAATGTAATCTCTGTAATAAAAATAGTAAAAAAAATGCAACATGAAGACTTCAGATAACAATCTAAGATCTTTAAGAAAAATATCATGTGCATGGTACACAATTTCGTTCTAATAATTAAATAAGTTCTTCGTTATTTAATTTCTTTAAATATAATACAAAGCGATAACATTTGGTGGCAACAATCTGAATTGTGAAATAGCGCTTATCCTGAAATTGGCGCTGGATTCTCTTCTTTAAGGAGCAAATATTTTGTACACTATTTTGCCGGATAAATTCAATAATGTAATCTCTGTAATAAAAATAGTAAAAAAAAATGCAACATGAAGACTTCAGATAACAATCTAAGATCTTTAAGAAAAATATCATGTGCATGGTACACAATTTCGTTGTAATAAGTAAATAAGTTCTTCATTATATAATTTCTTTAAATATAATACAAAGCGATAACATTTGGTGGCAACAATCTGAATTGTGAAATAACGCTTATCGTGAAATTGGCGCTGGATTCTCTTCTTTAAGGAGCAAATATTTTGTACACTATTTTGCGGGATAAATTCAATAATGTAATCTCTGTAATAAAAATAGTAAAAGAAAATGCAACATGAAGACTTCAGATAACAATCTAAGATCTTTAAGAAAAATATCATTTGCATGGTACACAATTTCGTTGTAATAATTAAATAAGTTCTTCATTATTTAATTTCTTTAAATATAATACAAAGCGATAACATTTGGTGGCAACAATCTGAATTGTGAAATAGCGCTTATCGTGAAATTGGCGCTGGATTCCCTTCTTTAAGGAGCAAATATTTTGTACACTATTTTGCCGGATAAATTAAAAATAGTAAAAGAAAATGCAACATGAAGACTTCAGATAACAATCTAAGATCTTTAAGAAAAATATAATGTGCATGGTACACAATTTCCTTGTAATAATTAAATAAGTTCTTCATTATTTAATTTCTTTAAATATAATACAAAGCGATAACATTTGGTGGCAACTATCTGAATTGTGAAATAGCGCTTATCGTGAAATTGGCGCTGGATTCCCTTCTTTAAGGAGCAAATATTTTGTACACTATTTTGCCGGATAAATTAAAAATAGTAAAAAAAAATGCAACATGAAGACTTCAGATAACAATCTAAGATCTTTAAGAAAAATATCATGTGCATGGTACACAATTTCGTTCTAATAATTAAATAAGTTCTTCGTTATTTAATTTCTTTAAATATAATACAAAGCGATAACATTTGGTGGCAACAATCTGAATTGTGAAATAGCGCTTATCCTGAAATTGGCGCTGGATTCTCTTCTTTAAGGAGCAAATATTTTGCCCACTATTTTGCCGGATAAATTCAATAAAGTAATCTCTGTAATAAAAATAGTAAAAAAAATGCAACATGACGACTTCAGATAACAATCTAAGATCTTTAAGAAAAATATCATGTGCATGGTACACAATTTCCTTGTAATAATTAAATAAGTTCTTCATTATTTAATTTATTATAATATAATACAAAGCGACAACAGTTGGTGGCAACAATCTGAATTGTGAAATTGCGCTTATCGTGAAATTGGCGCTGGATTCTCTTCTTTAAGGAGCAAATATTTTGTACACTATTTTGCCGGATAAATTCAATAATGTAATCTCTGTAATAAAAATAGTAAAAAAAATGCAACATGAAGACTTCAGATAACAATCTAAGATCTTTAAGAAAAATATCATGTGCATGGTACACAATTTCGTTCTAATAATTAAATAAGTTCTTCGTTATTTAATTTCTTTAAATATAATACAAAGCGATAACATTTGGTGGCAACAATCTGAATTGTGAAATAGCGCTTATCCTGAAATTGGCGCTGGATTCTCTTCTTTAAGGAGCAAATATTTTGTACACTATTTTGCCGGATAAATTCAATAATGTAATCTCTGTAATAAAAATAGTAAAAAAAAATGCAACATGAAGACTTCAGATAACAATCTAAGATCTTTAAGAAAAATATCATGTGCATGGTACACAATTTCGTTGTAATAATTAAATAAGTTGTTCATTATTTAATTTCTTTAAATATAATACAAAGCGATAACATTTGGTGGCAACAATCTGAATTGTGAAATAGCGCTTATCGTGAAATTGGCGCTGGATTCTCTTCTTTAAGGAGCAAATATTTTGTACACTATTTTGCCGGATAAATTCAATAATGTAATCTCTGTAATAAAAATAGTAAAAAAAATGCAACATGAAGACTTCAGATAACAATCTAAGATCTTTAAGAAAAATATCATGTGCATGGTACACAATTTCGTTGTAATAATTAAATAAGTTGTTCATTATTTAATTTCTTTAAATATAATACAAAGCGATAACATTTGGTGGCAAAAATCTGAATTGTGAAATAGCGCTTATCGTGAAATTGGCGCTGGATTCTCTTCTTTAAGGAGCAAATATTTTGTACACTATTTTGCCGGATAAATTCAATAATGTAATCTCTGTAATAAAAATAGTAAAAGAAAATGCAACATGAAGACTTCAGATAACAATCTAAGATCTTTAAGAAAAATATCATGTGCATGGTACACAATTTCGTTGTAATAATTAAATAAGTTCTTCATTATTTAATTTCTTTAAATATAATACAAAGCGATAACATTTGGTGGCAACAATCTGAATTGTGAAATAGCGCTTATCGTGAAATTGGCGCTGGATTCCCTTCTTTAAGGAGCAAATATTTTGTACACTATTTTGCCGGATAAATTAAAAATAGTAAAAGAAAATGCAACATGAAGACTTCAGATAACAATCTAAGATCTTTAAGAAAAATATCATGTGCATGGTACACAATTTCGTTCTAATAATTAAATAAGTTCTTCGTTATTTAATTTCTTTAAATATAATACAAAGCGATAACATTTGGTGGCAACAATCTGAATTGTGAAATAGCGCTTATCCTGAAATTGGCGCTGGATTCTCTTCTTTAAGGAGCAAATATTTTGCCCACTATTTTGCCGGATAAATTCAATAAAGTAATCTCTGTAATAAAAATAGTAAAAAAAATGCAACATGACGACTTCAGATAACAATCTAAGATCTTTAAGAAAAATATCATGTGCATGGTACACAATTTCCTTGTAATAATTAAATAAGTTCTTCATTATTTAATTTATTATAATATAATACAAAGCGACAACAGTTGGTGGCAACAATCTGAATTGTGAAATTGCGCTTATCGTGAAATTGGCGCTGGATTCTCTTCTTTAAGGAGCAAATATTTTGTACACTATTTTGCCGGATAAATTCAATAATGTAATCTCTGTAATAAAAATAGTAAAAAAAATGCAACATGAAGACTTCAGATAACAATCTAAGATCTTTAAGAAAAATATCATGTGCATGGTACACAATTTCGTTCTAATAATTAAATAAGTTCTTCGTTATTTAATTTCTTTAAATATAATACAAAGCGATAACATTTGGTGGCAACAATCTGAATTGTGAAATAGCGCTTATCCTGAAATTGGCGCTGGATTCTCTTCTTTAAGGAGCAAATATTTTGTACACTATTTTGCCGGATAAATTCAATAATGTAATCTCTGTAATAAAAATAGTAAAAAAAAATGCAACATGAAGACTTCAGATAACAATCTAAGATCTTTAAGAAAAATATGATGTGCATGGTACACAATTTCCTTGTAATAATTAAATAAGTTCTTCATTATTTAATTTCTTTAAATATAATACAAAGCGATAACATTTGGTGGCAACTATCTGAATTGTGAAATAGCGCTTATCGTGAAATTGGCGCTGGATTCTCTTCTTTAAGGAGCAAATATTTTGTACACTATTTTGCCGGATAAATTAAAAATAGTAAAAAAAAATGCAACATGAAGACTTCAGATAACAATATAAGATCTTTAAGAAAAATATCATGTGCATGGTACACAATTTCCTTGTAATAATTAAATAAGTTCTTCATTATTTAATTTCTTTAAATATAATACAAAGCGATAACATTTGGTGGCAACAATCTGAATTGTGAAATAGTGCTTATTGTGAAATTGGCGCTGGATTCTCTTCTTCAAGGAGCAAATATTTTGTACACTATTTTGCCGGATAAATTCAATAATGTAATCTCTGTAATAAAAATAGTAAAAAAAAAATGCAACATGAAGACTTCAGATAACAATCTAAGATCTTTAAGAAAAATATGATGTGCATGGTACACAATTTCCTTGTAATAATTAAATAAGTTCTTCATTATTTAATTTCTTTAAATATAATACAAAGCGATAACATTTGGTGGCAACAATCTGAATTGTGAAAAAACGCTTATCGTGAAATTGGCGCTGGATTCTCTTCTTTAAGGAGCAAATATTTTGTACACTATTTTGCCGGATAATTTCAATAATGTAATCTCTGTAATAAAAATAGTAAAAAAAAATGCAACATGAAGACTTCAGATAACAATCTAAGATCTTTAAGAAAAATATCATGTGCATGGTACACAATTTCCTTGTAATAATTAAATAAGTTCTTCATTATTTAATTTCTTTAAATATAATACAAAGCGATAACATTTGGTGGCAACAATCTGAATTGTGAAAAAACGCTTATCGTGAAATTGGCGCTGGATTCTCTTCTTTAAGGAGCAAATATTTTGTACACTATTTTGCCGGATAATTTCAATAATGTAATCTCTGTAATAAAAATAGTAAAAAAAAAATGCAACATGAAGACTTCAGATAACAATCTAAGATCTTTAAGAAAAATATCATGTGCATGGTACACAATTTCGTTGTAATAATTAAATAAGTTCTTCATTATTTAATTTCTTTAAATATAATACAAAGCGATAACATTTGGTGGCAACAATCTGAATTGTGAAATAACGCTTATCGTGAAATTGGCGCTTGATTCTCTTCTTTAAGGAGCAAATATTTTGTACACTATTTTGCCGGATAAATTCAAAAATGTAATCTCTGTAATAAAAATAGTAAAAAAAAATGCAACATGAAGACTTCAGATAACAATCTAAGATCTTTAAGAAAAATATAATGTGCATGGTACACAATTTCCTTGTAATAATTAAATAAGTTCTTCATTATTTAATTTCTTTAAATATAATACAAAGCGATAACATTTGGTGGCAACTATCTGAATTGTGAAATAGCGCTTATCGTGAAATTGGCGCTGGATTCTCTTCTTTAAGGAGCAAATATTTTGTACACTATTTTGCCGGATAAATTAAAAATAGTAAAAAAAAATGCAACATGAAGACTTCAGATAACAATATAAGATCTTTAAGAAAAATATAGTGTGCATGGTACACAATTTCCTTGTAATAATTAAATAAGTTCTTCATTATTTAATTTCTTTAAATATAATACAAAGCGATAACATTTGGTGGCAACAATCTGAATTGTGAAAAAACGCTTATCGTGAAATTGGCGCTGGATTCTCTTCTTTAAGGAGCAAATATTTTGTACACTATTTTGCCGGATAATTTCAATAATGTAATCTCTGTAATAAAAATAGTAAAAAAAAAATGCAACATGAAGACTTCAGATAACAATCTAAGATCTTTAAGAAAAATATCATGTGCATGGTACACAATTTCCTTGTAATAATTAAATAAGTTCTTCATTATTTAATTTCTTTAAATATAATACAAAGCGATAACATTTGGTGGCAACAATCTGAATTGTGAAAAAACGCTTATCGTGAAATTGGCGCTGGATTCTCTTCTTTAAGGAGCAAATATTTTGTACACTATTTTGCCGGATAATTTCAATAATGTAATCTCTGTAATAAAAATAGTAAAAAAAAAATGCAACATGAAGACTTCAGATAACAATCTAAGATCTTTAAGAAAAATATCATGTGCATGGTACACAATTTCGTTGTAATAATTAAATAAGTTCTTCATTATTTAATTTCTTTAAATATAATACAAAGCGATAACATTTGGTTGCAACAATCTGAATTGTGAAATAGCGCTTATCGTGAAATTGGCGCTGGATTCCCTTCTTTAAGGAGCAAATATTTTGTACACTATTTTGCCGGATAAATTAAAAAAAGTAAAAGAAAATGCAACATGAAGACTTCAGATAACAATCTAAGATCTTTAAGAAAAATATAATGTGCATGGTACACAATTTCCTTGTAATAATTAAATAAGTTCTTCATTATTTAATTTCTTTAAATATAATACAAAGCGATAACATTTGGTGGCAACTATCTGAATTGTGAAATAGCGCTTATCGTGAAATTGGCGCTGGATTCCCTTCTTTAAGGAGCAAATATTTTGTACACTATTTTGCCGGATAAATTAAAAATAGTAAAAGAAAATGCAACATGAAGACTTCAGATAACAATCTAAGATCTTTAAGAAAAATATAATGTGCATGGTACACAATTTCCTTGTAATAATTAAATAAGTTCTTCATTATTTAATTTCTTTAAATATAATACAAAGCGATAACATTTGGTGGCAACTATCTGAATTGTGAAATAGCGCTTATCGTGAAATTGGCGCTGGATTCCCTTCTTTAAGGAGCAAATATTTTGTACACTATTTTGCCGGATAAATTAAAAATAGTAAAAAAAAATGCAACATGAAGACTTCAGATAACAATCTAAGATCTTTAAGAAAAATATCATGTGCATGGTACACAATTTCGTTCTAATAATTAAATAAGTTCTTCGTTATTTAATTTCTTTAAATATAATACAAAGCGATAACATTTGGTGGCAACAATCTGAATTGTGAAATAGCGCTTATCCTGAAATTGGCGCTGGATTCTCTTCTTTAAGGAGCAAATATTTTGCCCACTATTTTGCCGGATAAATTCAATAAAGTAATCTCTGTAATAAAAATAGTAAAAAAAATGCAACATGACGACTTCAGATAACAATCTAAGATCTTTAAGAAAAATATCATGTGCATGGTACACAATTTCGTTGTAATAATTAAATAAGTTCTTCATTATTTAATTTCTTTAAATATAATACAAAGCGATAACATTTGGTGGCAACAATCTGAATTGTGAAATAACGCTTATCGTGAAATTGACGCTTGATTCTCTTCTTTAAGGAGCAAATATTTTGTACACTATTTTGCCGGATAAATTCAAAAATGTAATCTCTGTAATAAAAATAGTAAAAAAAAAATGCAACATGAAGACTTCAGATAACAATCTAAGATCTTTAAGAAAAATATAATGTGCATGGTACACAATTTCCTTGTAATAATTAAATAAGTTCTTCATTATTTAATTTCTTTAAATATAATACAAAGCGATAACATTTGGTGGCAACTATCTGAATTGTGAAATAGCGCTTATCGTGAAATTGGCGCTGGATTCCCTTCTTTAAGGAGCAAATATTTTGTACACTATTTTGCCGGATAAATTAAAAATAGTAAAAAAAAAATGCAACATGAAGACTTCAGATAACAATCTAAGATCTTTAAGAAAAATATCATGTGCATGGTACACAATTTCGTTCTAATAATTAAATAAGTTCTTCGTTATTTAATTTCTTTAAATATAATATAAACGATAACATTTGGTGGCAACAATCTGAATTGTGAAATAGCGCTTATCCTGAAATTGGCGCTGTATTCTCTTCTTTAAGGAGCAAATATTTTGCCCACTATTTTGCCGGATAAATTCAATAAAGTAATCTCTGTAATAAAAATAGTAAAAAAAAAATGCAACATGACGACTTCAGATAACAATCTAAGATCTTTAAGAAAAATATCATGTGCATGGTACACAATTTCCTTGTAATAATTAAATAAGTTCTTCATTATTTAATTTATTATAATATAATACAAAGCGACAACAATTGGTGGCAACAATCTGAATTGTGAAATTGCGCTTATCGTGAAATTGGCGCTGGATTCTCTTCTTTAAGGAGCAAATATTTTGTACACTATTTTGCCGGATAAATTCAATAATGTAATCTCTGTAATAAAAATAGTAAAAAAAATGCAACATGAAGACTTCAGATAACAATCTAAGATCTTTAAGAAAAATATCATGTGCATGGTACACAATTTCCTTGTAACAATTAAATAAGTTGTTCATTATTTAATTTCTTTAAATATAATATAAACGATAACATTTGGTGGCAACAATCTGAATTGTGAAATAGCGCTTATCGTGAAATTGGCGCTGGATTCTCTTCTTTAAATAGCAAATATTTTGTACACTATTTTGCCGGATAAATTAAAAATAGTAAAAAAAAATGCAACATGAAGACTTCAGATAACAATCTAAGATCTTTAAGAAAAATATCATGTGCATGGTACACAATTTCCTTGTAATAATTAAATAAGTTCTTCATTATTTAATTTCTTTAAATATAATACAAAGCGATAACATTTGTTGGCAACAATCTGAATTGTGAAATAGCGCTTATCGTGAAATTGGCGCTGGATTCTCTTCTTTAAGGAGCAAATATTTTGTACACTATTTTGCCGGATAAATTCAATAATGTAATCTCTGTAATAAAAATAGTAAAAAAAAAATGCAACATGAAGACTTCAGATAACAATCTAAGATCTTTAAGAAAAATATCATGTGCATGGTACACAATTTCGCTGTAATAATTAAATAAGTTCTTCGTTATTTAATTTCTTTAAATATAATACAAAGCGATAACATTTGGTGGCAACAATCTGAATTGTGAAATAGCGCTTATCCTGAAATTGGCGCTGGATTCTCTACTTTAAGGAGCAAATATTTTGTACACTATTTTGCCGGATAAATTAAAAATAGTAAAAAAAAAATGCAACATGAAGACTTCAGATAACAATATAAGATCTTTAAGAAAAATATCATGTGCATGGTACACAATTTCCTTGTAATAATTAAATAAGTTCTTCATTATTTAATTTCTTTAAATATAATACAAAGCGATAACATTTGGTGGCAACAATCTGAATTGTGAAATAGCGCTTATTGTGAAATTGGCGCTGGATTCTCTTCTTCAAGGAGCAAATATTTTGTACACTATTTTGCCGGATAAATTCAATAATGTAATCTCTGTAATAAAAATAGTAAAAAAAAAAATGCAACATGAAGACTTCAGATAACAATCTAAGATCTTTAAGAAAAATATGATGTGCATGGTACACAATTTCCTTGTAATAATTAAATAAGTTCTTCATTATTTAATTTCTTTAAATATAATACAAAGCGATAACATTTGGTGGCAACAATCTGAATTGTGAAATAGCGCTTATTGTGAAATTGGCGCTGGATTCTCTTCTTTAAGGAGCAAATATTTTGTACACGATTTTGCCGGATAAATTCAATAATGTAATCTCTGTAATAAAAATAGTAAAAAAAAATGCAACATGAAGACTTCAGATAACAATCTAAGATCTTTAAGAAAAATATCATGTGCATGGTACACAATTTCTTTGTAATAATTAAATAAGTTGTTCATTATTTAATTTCTTTAAATATAATACAAAGCGATAACATTTGGTGGCAACAATCTGAATTGTGAAATAGCGCTTATCGTGAAATTGGCGCTGGATTCTCTTCTTTAAGGAGCAAATATTTTGTACACTATTTTGCCGGATAAATTCAATAATGTAATCTCTGTAATAAAAATAGTAAAAAAAATGCAACATGAAGACTTCAGATAACAATCTAAGATCTTTAAGAAAAATATCATGTCCATGGTACACAATTTCGTTGTAATAATTAAATAAGTTCTTCATTATTTAATTTCTTTAAATATAATACAAAGCGATAACATTTGGTGGCAAAAATCTGAATTGTGAAATAGCGCTTATCGTGAAATTGGCGCTGGATTCTCTTCTTTAAGGAGCAAATATTTTGTACACTATTTTGCGGGATAAATTCAATAATGTAATCTCTGTAATAAAAATAGTAAAAGAAAATGCAACATGAAGACTTCAGATAACAATCTAAGATCTTTAAGAAAAATATCATGTGCATGGTACACAATTTCGTTGTAATAATTAAATAAGTTCTTCATTATTTAATTTCTTTAAATATAATACAAAGCGATAACATTTGGTGGCAACAATCTGAATTGTGAAATAACGCTTATCGTGAAATTGGCGCTTGATTCTCTTCTTTAAGGAGCAAATATTTTGTACACTATTTTGCCGGATAAATTCAAAAATGTAATCTCTGTAATAAAAATAGTAAAAAAAAATGCAACATGAAGACTTCAGATAACAATCTAAGATCTTTAAGAAAAATATAATGTGCATGGTACACAATTTCCTTGTAATAATTAAATAAGTTCTTCATTATTTAATTTCTTTAAATATAATACAAAGCGATAACATTTGGTGGCAACAATCTGAATTGTGAAATAACGCTTATCGTGAAATTGGCGCTTGATTCTCTTCTTTAAGGAGCAAATATTTTGTACACTATTTTGCCGGATAAATTCAAAAATGTAATCTCTGTAATAAAAATAGTAAAAAAAAATGCAACATGAAGACTTCAGATAACAATCTAAGATCTTTAAGAAAAATATAATGTGCATGGTACACAATTTCCTTGTAATAATTAAATAAGTTCTTCATTATTTAATTTATTATAATATAATACAAAGCGACAACAATTGGTGGCAACAATCTGAATTGTGAAATTGCGCTTATCGTGAAATTGGCGCTGGATTCTCTTCTTTAAGGAGCAAATATTTTGTACACTATTTTGCCGGATAAATTCAATAATGTAATCTCTGTAATAAAAATAGTAAAAAAAATGCAACATGAAGACTTCAGATAACAATCTAAGATCTTTAAGAAAAATATCATGTGCATGGTACACAATTTCCTTGTAACAATTAAATAAGTTGTTCATTATTTAATTTCTTTAAATATAATATAAACGATAACATTTGGTGGCAACAATCTGAATTGTGAAATAGCGCTTATCGTGAAATTGGCGCTGGATTCTCTTCTTTAAATAGCAAATATTTTGTACACTATTTTGCCGGATAAATTAAAAATAGTAAAAAAAAATGCAACATGAAGACTTCAGATAACAATCTAAGATCTTTAAGAAAAATATCATGTGCATGGTACACAATTTCCTTGTAATAATTAAATAAGTTCTTCATTATTTAATTTCTTTAAATATAATACAAAGCGATAACATTTGTTGGCAACAATCTGAATTGTGAAATAGCGCTTATCGTGAAATTGGCGCTGGATTCTCTTCTTTAAGGAGCAAATATTTTGTACACTATTTTGCCGGATAAATTCAATAATGTAATCTCTGTAATAAAAATAGTAAAAAAAAAATGCAACATGAAGACTTCAGATAACAATCTAAGATCTTTAAGAAAAATATCATGTGCATGGTACACTATTTCGCTGTAATAATTAAATAAGTTCTTCGTTATTTAATTTCTTTAAATATAATACAAAGCGATAACATTTGGTGGCAACAATCTGAATTGTGAAATAGCGCTTATCCTGAAATTGGCGCTGGATTCTCTACTTTAAGGAGCAAATATTTTGTACACTATTTTGCCGGATAAATTAAAAATAGTGAAAAAAAAATGCAACATGAAGACTTCAGATAACAATATAAGATCTTTAAGAAAAATATCATGTGCATGGTACACAATTTCCTTGTAATAATTAAATAAGTTCTTCATTATTTAATTTCTTTAAATATAATACAAAGCGATAACATTTGGTGGCAACAATCTGAATTGTGAAATAGCGCTTATTGTGAAATTGGCGCTGGATTCTCTTCTTCAAGGAGCAAATATTTTGTACACTATTTTGCCGGATAAATTCAATAATGTAATCTCTGTAATAAAAATAGTAAAAAAAAAAATGCAACATGAAGACTTCAGATAACAATCTAAGATCTTTAAGAAAAATATGATGTGCATGGTACACAATTTCCTTGTAATAATTAAATAAGTTCTTCATTATTTAATTTCTTTAAATATAATACAAAGCGATAACATTTGGTGGCAACAATCTGAATTGTGAAATAGCGCTTATTGTGAAATTGGCGCTGGATTCTCTTCTTTAAGGAGCAAATATTTTGTACACGATTTTGCCGGATAAATTCAATAATGTAATCTCTGTAATAAAAATAGTAAAAAAAAATGCAACATGAAGACTTCAGATAACAATCTAAGATCTTTAAGAAAAATATCATGTGCATGGTACACAATTTCTTTGTAATAATTAAATAAGTTGTTCATTATTTAATTTCTTTAAATATAATACAAAGCGATAACATTTGGTGGCAACAATCTGAATTGTGAAATAGCGCTTATCGTGAAATTGGCGCTGGATTCTCTTCTTTAAGGAGCAAATATTTTGTACACTATTTTGCCGGATAAATTCAATAATGTAATCTCTGTAATAAAAATAGTAAAAAAAATGCAACATGAAGACTTCAGATAACAATCTAAGATCTTTAAGAAAAATATCATGTCCATGGTACACAATTTCGTTGTAATAATTAAATAAGTTCTTCATTATTTAATTTCTTTAAATATAATACAAAGCGATAACATTTGGTGGCAAAAATCTGAATTGTGAAATAGCGCTTATCGTGAAATTGGCGCTGGATTCTCTTCTTTAAGGAGCAAATATTTTGTACACTATTTTGCGGGATAAATTCAATAATGTAATCTCTGTAATAAAAATAGTAAAAGAAAATGCAACATGAAGACTTCAGATAACAATCTAAGATCTTTAAGAAAAATATCATGTGCATGGTACACAATTTCGTTGTAATAATTAAATAAGTTCTTCATTATTTAATTTCTTTAAATATAATACAAAGCGATAACATTTGGTGGCAACAATCTGAATTGTGAAATAACGCTTATCGTGAAATTGGCGCTTGATTCTCTTCTTTAAGGAGCAAATATTTTGTACACTATTTTGCCGGATAAATTCAAAAATGTAATCTCTGTAATAAAAATAGTAAAAAAAAATGCAACATGAAGACTTCAGATAACAATCTAAGATCTTTAAGAAAAATATAATGTGCATGGTACACAATTTCCTTGTAATAATTAAATAAGTTCTTCATTATTTAATTTCTTTAAATATAATACAAAGCGATAACATTTGGTGGCAACAATCTGAATTGTGAAATAACGCTTATCGTGAAATTGGCGCTTGATTCTCTTCTTTAAGGAGCAAATATTTTGTACACTATTTTGCCGGATAAATTCAAAAATGTAATCTCTGTAATAAAAATAGTAAAAAAAAATGCAACATGAAGACTTCAGATAACAATCTAAGATCTTTAAGAAAAATATAATGTGCATGGTACACAATTTCCTTGTAATAATTAAATAAGTTCTTCATTATTTAATTTCTTTAAACATAATACAAAGCGATAACATTTGGTGGCAACTATCTGAATTGTGAAATAGCGCTTATCGTGAAATTGGCGCTGGATTCTCTTCTTTAAGGAGCAAATATTTTGTACACTATTTTGCCGGATAAATTAAAAATAGTAAAAAAAAAATGCAACATGAAGACTTCAGATAACAATATAAGATCTTTAAGAAAAATATCATGTGCATGGTACACAATTTCCTTGTAATAATTAAATAAGTTCTTCATTATTTAATTTCTTTAAATATAATACAAAGCGATAACATTTGGTGGCAACAATCTGAATTGTGAAATAGCGCTTATTGTGAAATTGGCGCTGGATTCTCTTCTTCAAGGAGCAAATATTTTGTACACTATTTTGCCGGATAAATTCAATAATGTAATCTCTGTAATAAAAATAGTAAAAAAAAAAATGCAACATGAAGACTTCAGATAACAATCTAAGATCTTTAAGAAAAATATGATGTGCATGGTACACAATTTCCTTGTAATAATTAAATAAGTTCTTCATTATTTAATTTCTTTAAATATAATACAAAGCGATAACATTTGGTGGCAACAATCTGAATTGTGAAATAGCGCTTATTGTGAAATTGGCGCTGGATTCTCTTCTTTAAGGAGCAAATATTTTGTACACTATTTTGCCGGATAAATTCAATAATGTAATCTCTGTAATAAAAATAGTAAAAAAAAATGCAACATGAAGACTTCAGATAACAATCTAAGATCTTTAAGAAAAATATCATGTGCATGGTACACAATTTCTTTGTAATAATTAAATAAGTTGTTCATTATTTAATTTCTTTAAATATAATACAAAGCGATAACATTTGGTGGCAACAATCTGAATTGTGAAATAGCGCTTATCGTGAAATTGGCGCTGGATTCTCTTCTTTAAGGAGCAAATATTTTGTACACTATTTTGCCGGATAAATTCAATAATGTAATCTCTGTAATAAAAATAGTAAAAAAAATGCAACATGAAGACTTCAGATAACAATCTAAGATCTTTAAGAAAAATATCATGTGCATGGTACACAATTTCGTTGTAATAATTAAATAAGTTGTTCATTATTTAATTTCTTTAAATATAATACAAAGCGATAACATTTGGTGGCAAAAATCTGAATTGTGAAATAGCGCTTATCGTGAAATTGGCGCTGGATTCTCTTCTTTAAGGAGCAAATATTTTGTACACTATTTTGCGGGATAAATTCAATAATGTAATCTCTGTAATAAAAATAGTAAAAGAAAATGCAACATGAAGACTTCAGATAACAATCTAAGATCTTTAAGAAAAATATCATTTGCATGGTACACAATTTCGTTGTAATAATTAAATAAGTTCTTCATTATTTAATTTCTTTAAATATAATACAAAGCGATAACATTTGGTGGCAACAATCTGAATTGTGAAATAGCGCTTATCGTGAAATTGGCGCTGGATTCCCTTCTTTAAGGAGCAAATATTTTGTACACTATTTTGCCGGATAAATTAAAAATAGTAAAAGAAAATGCAACATGAAGACTTCAGATAACAATCTAAGATCTTTAAGAAAAATATAATGTGCATGGTACACAATTTCCTTGTAATAATTAAATAAGTTCTTCATTATTTAATTTCTTTAAATATAATACAAAGCGATAACATTTGGTGGCAACTATCTGAATTGTGAAATAGCGCTTATCGTGAAATTGGCGCTGGATTCCCTTCTTTAAGGAGCAAATATTTTGTACACTATTTTGCCGGATAAATTAAAAATAGTAAAAAAAAATGCAACATGAAGACTTCAGATAACAATCTAAGATCTTTAAGAAAAATATCATGTGCATGGTACACAATTTCGTTCTAATAATTAAATAAGTTCTTCGTTATTTAATTTCTTTAAATATAATACAAAGCGATAACATTTGGTGGCAACAATCTGAATTGTGAAATAGCGCTTATCCTGAAATTGGCGCTGGATTCTCTTCTTTAAGGAGCAAATATTTTGCCCACTATTTTGCCGGATAAATTCAATAAAGTAATCTCTGTAATAAAAATAGTAAATAAAATGCAACATGACGACTTCAGATAACAATCTAAGATCTTTAAGAAAAATATCATGTGCATGGTACACAATTTCCTTGTAATAATTAAATAAGTTCTTCATTATTTAATTTATTATAATATAATACAAAGCGACAACAGTTGGTGGCAACAATCTGAATTGTGAAATTGCGCTTATCGTGAAATTGGCGCTGGATTCTCTTCTTTAAGGAGCAAATATTTTGTACACTATTTTGCCGGATAAATTCAATAATGTAATCTCTGTAATAAAAATAGTAAAAAAAATGCAACATGAAGACTTCAGATAACAATCTAAGATCTTTAAGAAAAATATCATGTGCATGGTACACAATTTCGTTCTAATAATTAAATAAGTTCTTCGTTATTTAATTTCTTTAAATATAATACAAAGCGATAACATTTGGTGGCAACAATCTGAATTGTGAAATAGCGCTTATCCTGAAATTGGCGCTGGATTCTCTTCTTTAAGGAGCAAATATTTTGTACACTATTTTGCCGGATAAATTCAATAATGTAATCTCTGTAATAAAAATAGTAAAAAAAAATGCAACATGAAGACTTCAGATAACAATCTAAGATCTTTAAGAAAAATATCATGTGCATGGTACACAATTTCGTTGTAATAATTAAATAAGTTGTTCATTATTTAATTTCTTTAAATATAATACAAAGCGATAACATTTGGTGGCAACAATCTGAATTGTGAAATAGCGCTTATCGTGAAATTGGCGCTGGATTCTCTTCTTTAAGGAGCAAATATTTTGTACACTATTTTGCCGGATAAATTCAATAATGTAATCTCTGTAATAAAAATAGTAAAAAAAATGCAACATGAAGACTTCAGATAACAATCTAAGATCTTTAAGAAAAATATCATGTGCATGGTACACAATTTCGTTGTAATAATTAAATAAGTTGTTCATTATTTAATTTCTTTAAATATAATACAAAGCGATAACATTTGGTGGCAAAAATCTGAATTGTGAAATAGCGCTTATCGTGAAATTGGCGCTGGATTCTCTTCTTTAAGGAGCAAATATTTTGTACACTATTTTGCCGGATAAATTCAATAATGTAATCTCTGTAATAAAAATAGTAAAAGAAAATGCAACATGAAGACTTCAGATAACAATCTAAGATCTTTAAGAAAAATATCATGTGCATGGTACACAATTTCGTTGTAATAATTAAATAAGTTCTTCATTATTTAATTTCTTTAAATATAATACAAAGCGATAACATTTGGTGGCAACAATCTGAATTGTGAAATAGCGCTTATCGTGAAATTGGCGCTGGATTCCCTTCTTTAAGGAGCAAATATTTTGTACACTATTTTGCCGGATAAATTAAAAATAGTAAAAGAAAATGCAACATGAAGACTTCAGATAACAATCTAAGATCTTTAAGAAAAATATCATGTGCATGGTACACAATTTCGTTCTAATAATTAAATAAGTTCTTCGTTATTTAATTTCTTTAAATATAATACAAAGCGATAACATTTGGTGGCAACAATCTGAATTGTGAAATAGCGCTTATCCTGAAATTGGCGCTGGATTCTCTTCTTTAAGGAGCAAATATTTTGCCCACTATTTTGCCGGATAAATTCAATAAAGTAATCTCTGTAATAAAAATAGTAAAAAAAATGCAACATGACGACTTCAGATAACAATCTAAGATCTTTAAGAAAAATATCATGTGCATGGTACACAATTTCCTTGTAATAATTAAATAAGTTCTTCATTATTTAATTTATTATAATATAATACAAAGCGACAACAGTTGGTGGCAACAATCTGAATTGTGAAATTGCGCTTATCGTGAAATTGGCGCTGGATTCTCTTCTTTAAGGAGCAAATATTTTGTACACTATTTTGCCGGATAAATTCAATAATGTAATCTCTGTAATAAAAATAGTAAAAAAAATGCAACATGAAGACTTCAGATAACAATCTAAGATCTTTAAGAAAAATATCATGTGCATGGTACACAATTTCGTTCTAATAATTAAATAAGTTCTTCGTTATTTAATTTCTTTAAATATAATACAAAGCGATAACATTTGGTGGCAACAATCTGAATTGTGAAATAGCGCTTATCCTGAAATTGGCGCTGGATTCTCTTCTTTAAGGAGCAAATATTTTGTACACTATTTTGCCGGATAAATTCAATAATGTAATCTCTGTAATAAAAATAGTAAAAAAAAATGCAACATGAAGACTTCAGATAACAATCTAAGATCTTTAAGAAAAATATCATGTGCATGGTACACAATTTCGTTGTAATAAGTAAATAAGTTCTTCATTATATAATTTCTTTAAATATAATACAAAGCGATAACATTTGGTGGCAACAATCTGAATTGTGAAATAACGCTTATCGTGAAATTGGCGCTGGATTCTCTTCTTTAAGGAGCAAATATTTTGTACACTATTTTGCGGGATAAATTCAATAATGTAATCTCTGTAATAAAAATAGTAAAAGAAAATGCAACATGAAGACTTCAGATAACAATCTAAGATCTTTAAGAAAAATATCATTTGCATGGTACACAATTTCGTTGTAATAATTAAATAAGTTCTTCATTATTTAATTTCTTTAAATATAATACAAAGCGATAACATTTGGTGGCAACAATCTGAATTGTGAAATAGCGCTTATCGTGAAATTGGCGCTGGATTCCCTTCTTTAAGGAGCAAATATTTTGTACACTATTTTGCCGGATAAATTAAAAATAGTAAAAGAAAATGCAACATGAAGACTTCAGATAACAATCTAAGATCTTTAAGAAAAATATAATGTGCATGGTACACAATTTCCTTGTAATAATTAAATAAGTTCTTCATTATTTAATTTCTTTAAATATAATACAAAGCGATAACATTTGGTGGCAACTATCTGAATTGTGAAATAGCGCTTATCGTGAAATTGGCGCTGGATTCCCTTCTTTAAGGAGCAAATATTTTGTACACTATTTTGCCGGATAAATTAAAAATAGTAAAAAAAAATGCAACATGAAGACTTCAGATAACAATCTAAGATCTTTAAGAAAAATATCATGTGCATGGTACACAATTTCGTTCTAATAATTAAATAAGTTCTTCGTTATTTAATTTCTTTAAATATAATACAAAGCGATAACATTTGGTGGCAACAATCTGAATTGTGAAATAGCGCTTATCCTGAAATTGGCGCTGGATTCTCTTCTTTAAGGAGCAAATATTTTGCCCACTATTTTGCCGGATAAATTCAATAAAGTAATCTCTGTAATAAAAATAGTAAAAAAAATGCAACATGACGACTTCAGATAACAATCTAAGATCTTTAAGAAAAATATCATGTGCATGGTACACAATTTCCTTGTAATAATTAAATAAGTTCTTCATTATTTAATTTATTATAATATAATACAAAGCGACAACAGTTGGTGGCAACAATCTGAATTGTGAAATTGCGCTTATCGTGAAATTGGCGCTGGATTCTCTTCTTTAAGGAGCAAATATTTTGTACACTATTTTGCCGGATAAATTCAATAATGTAATCTCTGTAATAAAAATAGTAAAAAAAATGCAACATGAAGACTTCAGATAACAATCTAAGATCTTTAAGAAAAATATCATGTGCATGGTACACAATTTCGTTCTAATAATTAAATAAGTTCTTCGTTATTTAATTTCTTTAAATATAATACAAAGCGATAACATTTGGTGGCAACAATCTGAATTGTGAAATAGCGCTTATCCTGAAATTGGCGCTGGATTCTCTTCTTTAAGGAGCAAATATTTTGTACACTATTTTGCCGGATAAATTCAATAATGTAATCTCTGTAATAAAAATAGTAAAAAAAAATGCAACATGAAGACTTCAGATAACAATCTAAGATCTTTAAGAAAAATATCATGTGCATGGTACACAATTTCGTTGTAATAATTAAATAAGTTGTTCATTATTTAATTTCTTTAAATATAATACAAAGCGATAACATTTGGTGGCAACAATCTGAATTGTGAAATAGCGCTTATCGTGAAATTGGCGCTGGATTCTCTTCTTTAAGGAGCAAATATTTTGTACACTATTTTGCCGGATAAATTCAATAATGTAATCTCTGTAATAAAAATAGTAAAAAAAATGCAACATGAAGACTTCAGATAACAATCTAAGATCTTTAAGAAAAATATCATGTGCATGGTACACAATTTCGTTGTAATAATTAAATAAGTTGTTCATTATTTAATTTCTTTAAATATAATACAAAGCGATAACATTTGGTGGCAAAAATCTGAATTGTGAAATAGCGCTTATCGTGAAATTGGCGCTGGATTCTCTTCTTTAAGGAGCAAATATTTTGTACACTATTTTGCCGGATAAATTCAATAATGTAATCTCTGTAATAAAAATAGTAAAAGAAAATGCAACATGAAGACTTCAGATAACAATCTAAGATCTTTAAGAAAAATATCATGTGCATGGTACACAATTTCGTTGTAATAATTAAATAAGTTCTTCATTATTTAATTTCTTTAAATATAATACAAAGCGATAACATTTGGTGGCAACAATCTGAATTGTGAAATAGCGCTTATCGTGAAATTGGCGCTGGATTCCCTTCTTTAAGGAGCAAATATTTTGTACACTATTTTGCCGGATAAATTAAAAATAGTAAAAGAAAATGCAACATGAAGACTTCAGATAACAATCTAAGATCTTTAAGAAAAATATCATGTGCATGGTACACAATTTCGTTCTAATAATTAAATAAGTTCTTCGTTATTTAATTTCTTTAAATATAATACAAAGCGATAACATTTGGTGGCAACAATCTGAATTGTGAAATAGCGCTTATCCTGAAATTGGCGCTGGATTCTCTTCTTTAAGGAGCAAATATTTTGCCCACTATTTTGCCGGATAAATTCAATAAAGTAATCTCTGTAATAAAAATAGTAAAAAAAATGCAACATGACGACTTCAGATAACAATCTAAGATCTTTAAGAAAAATATCATGTGCATGGTACACAATTTCCTTGTAATAATTAAATAAGTTCTTCATTATTTAATTTATTATAATATAATACAAAGCGACAACAGTTGGTGGCAACAATCTGAATTGTGAAATTGCGCTTATCGTGAAATTGGCGCTGGATTCTCTTCTTTAAGGAGCAAATATTTTGTACACTATTTTGCCGGATAAATTCAATAATGTAATCTCTGTAATAAAAATAGTAAAAAAAATGCAACATGAAGACTTCAGATAACAATCTAAGATCTTTAAGAAAAATATCATGTGCATGGTACACAATTTCGTTCTAATAATTAAATAAGTTCTTCGTTATTTAATTTCTTTAAATATAATACAAAGCGATAACATTTGGTGGCAACAATCTGAATTGTGAAATAGCGCTTATCCTGAAATTGGCGCTGGATTCTCTTCTTTAAGGAGCAAATATTTTGTACACTATTTTGCCGGATAAATTCAATAATGTAATCTCTGTAATAAAAATAGTAAAAAAAAATGCAACATGAAGACTTCAGATAACAATCTAAGATCTTTAAGAAAAATATCATGTGCATGGTACACAATTTCGTTGTAATAAGTAAATAAGTTCTTCATTATATAATTTCTTTAAATATAATACAAAGCGATAACATTTGGTGGCAACAATCTGAATTGTGAAATAACGCTTATCGTGAAATTGGCGCTGGATTCTCTTCTTTAAGGAGCAAATATTTTGTACACTATTTTGCCGGATAATTTCAATAATGTAATCTCTGTAATAAAAATAGTAAAAAAAAAATGCAACATGAAGACTTCAGATAACAATCTAAGATCTTTAAGAAAAATATCATGTGCATGGTACACAATTTCGTTGTAATAATTAAATAAGTTCTTCATTATTTAATTTCTTTAAATATAATACAAAGCGATAACATTTCGTGGCAACAATCTGAATTGTGAAATAGCGCTTATCGTGAAATTGGCGCTGGATTCTCTTCTTTAAGGAGAAATATTTTGTACACTATTTTGCCGGATAAATTCAATAATGTAATCTCTGTAATAAAAATAGTAAAAAAAATGCAACATGAAGACTTCAGATAACAATCTAAGATCTTTAAGAAAAATATCATGTGCATGGTACACAATTTCGTTGTAATAATTAAATAAGTTCTTCATTATTTAATTTCTTTAAATATAATACAAAGCGATAACATTTGGTGGCAAAAATCTGAATTGTGAAATAGCGCTTATCGTGAAATTGGCGCTGGATTCTCTTCTTTAAGGAGTAAATATTTTGTACACTATTTTGCCGATTAAATTCAATAATGTAATCTCTGTAATAAAAATAGTAAAAGAAAATGCAACATGAAGACTTCAGATAACAATCTAAGATCATTAAGAAAAATATCATGTGCATGGTACACAATTTCGTTGTAATAATTAAATAAGTTCTTCATTATTTAATTTATTATAATATAATACAACGCGACAACAGTTGGTGGCAACAATCTGAATTGTGAAATTGCGCTTATCGTGAAATTGGCGCTGGATTCTCTTCTTTAAGGAGCAAATATTTTGTACACTATTTTGCCGGATAAATTCAATAATGTAATCTCTGTAATAAAAATAGTAAAAAAAATGCAACATGAAGACTTCAGATAACAATCTAAGATCTTTAAGAAAAATATCATGTGCATGGTACACAATTTCCTTGTAACAATTAAATAAGTTGTTCATTATTTAATTTCTTTAAATATAATATAAACGATAACATTTGGTGGCAACAATCTGAATTGTGAAATAGCGCTTATCGTGAAATTGGCGCTGGATTCTCTTCTTTAAATAGCAAATATTTTGTACACTATTTTGCCGGATAAATTAAAAATAGTAAAAAAAAATGCAACATGAAGACTTCAGATAACAATCTAAGATCTTTAAGAAAAATATCATGTGCATGGTACACAATTTCCTTGTAATAATTAAATAAGTTCTTCATTATTTAATTTCTTTAAATATAATACAAAGCGATAACATTTGGTGGCAACAATCTGAATTGTGAAATAGCGCTTATCGTGAAATTTGCGCTGGATTCTCTTCTTTAAGGAGCAAATATTTTGTACACTATTTTGCCGGATAAATTCAATAATGTAATCTCTGTAATAAAAATAGTAAAAAAAAATGCAACATGAAGACTTCAGATAACAATCTAAGATCTTTAAGAAAAATATCATGTGCATGGTACACAATTTCCTTGTAATAATTAAATAAGTTCTTCATTATTTAATTTCTTTAAATATAATACAAAGCGATAACATTTGGTGGCAACAATCTGAATTGTGAAATAACGCTTATCGTGAAATTGGCGCTTGATTCTCTTCTTTAAGGAGCAAATATTTTGTACACTATTTTGCCGGATAAATTCAAAAATGTAATCTCTGTAATAAAAATAGTAAAAAAAAAAATGCAACATGAAGACTTCAGATAACAATCTAAGATCTTTAAGAAAAATATAATGTGCATGGTACACAATTTCCTTGTAATAATTAAATAAGTTCTTCATTATTTAATTTCTTTAAATATAATACAAAGCGATAACATTTGGTGGCAACTATCTGAATTGTGAAATAGCGCTTATCGTGAAATTGGCGCTGGATTCCCTTCTTTAAGGAGCAAATATTTTGTACACTATTTTGCCGGATAAATTAAAAATAGTAAAAAAAAATGCAACATGAAGACTTCAGATAACAATCTAAGATCTTTAAGAAAAATATCATGTGCATGGTACACAATTTCGTTCTAATAATTAAATAAGTTCTTCGTTATTTAATTTCTTTAAATATAATACAAAGCGATAACATTTGGTGGCAACAATCTGAATTGTGAAATAGCGCTTATCCTGAAATTGGCGCTGTATTCTCTTCTTTAAGGAGCAAATATTTTGCCCACTATTTTGCCGGATAAATTCAATAAAGTAATCTCTGTAATAAAAATAGTAAAAAAAAAATGCAACATGACGACTTCAGATAACAATCTAAGATCTTTAAGAAAAATATCATGTGCATGGTACACAATTTCCTTGTAATAATTAAATAAGTTCTTCATTATTTAATTTATTATAATATAATACAAAGCGACAACAGTTGGTGGCAACAATCTGAATTGTGAAATTGCGCTTATCGTGAAATTGGCGCTGGATTCTCTTCTTTAAGGAGCAAATATTTTGTACACTATTTTGCCGGATAAATTCAATAATGTAATCTCTGTAATAAAAATAGTAAAAAAAATGCAACATGAAGACTTCAGATAACAATCTAAGATCTTTAAGAAAAATATCATGTGCATGGTATACAATTTCCTTGTAACAATTAAATAAGTTGTTCATTATTTAATTTCTTTAAGTATAATATAAACGATAACATTTGGTGGCAACAATCTGAATTGTGAAATAGCGCTTATCGTGAAATTGGCGCTGGATTCTCTTCTTTAAATAGCAAATATTTTGTACACTATTTTGCCGGATAAATTAAAAATAGTAAAAAAAAATGCAACATGAAGACTTCAGATAACAATCTAAGATCTTTAAGAAAAATATCATGTGCATGGTACACAATTTCCTTGTAATAATTAAATAAGTTCTTCATTATTTAATTTCTTTAAATATAATACAAAGCGATAACATTTGTTGGCAACAATCTGAATTGTGAAATAGCGCTTATCGTGAAATTGGCGCTGGATTCTCTTCTTTAAGGAGCAAATATTTTGTACACTATTTTGCCGGATAAATTCAATAATGTAATCTCTGTAATAAAAATAGTAAAAAAAAAAATGCAACATGAAGACTTCAGATAACAATCTAAGATCTTTAAGAAAAATATCATGTGCATGGTACACAATTTCGCTGTAATAATTAAATAAGTTCTTCGTTATTTAATTTCTTTAAATATAATACAAAGCGATAACATTTGGTGGCAACAATCTGAATTGTGAAATAGCGCTTATCCTGAAATTGGCGCTGGATTCTCTTCTTTAAGGAGCAAATATTTTGTACACTATTTTGCCGGATAAATTAAAAATAGTAAAAAAAAAATGCAACATGAAGACTTCAGATAACAATATAAGATCTTTAAGAAAAATATCATGTGCATGGTACACAATTTCCTTGTAATAATTAAATAAGTTCTTCATTATTTAATTTCTTTAAATATAATACAAAGCGATAACATTTGGTGGCAACAATCTGAATTGTGAAATAGCGCTTATTGTGAAATTGGCGCTGGATTCTCTTCTTCAAGGAGCAAATATTTTGTACACTATTTTGCCGGATAAATTCAATAATGTAATCTCTGTAATAAAAATAGTAAAAAAAAAAAATGCAACATGAAGACTTCAGATAACAATCTAAGATCTTTAAGAAAAATATGATGTGCATGGTACACAATTTCCTTGTAATAATTAAATAAGTTCTTCATTATTTAATTTCTTTAAATATAATACAAAGCGATAACATTTGGTGGCAACAATCTGAATTGTGAAATAGCGCTTATTGTGAAATTGGCGCTGGATTCTCTTCTTTAAGGAGCAAATATTTTGTACACTATTTTGCCGGATAAATTCAATAATGTAATCTCTGTAATAAAAATAGTAAAAAAAATGCAACATGAAGACTTCAGATAACAATCTAAGATCTTTAAGAAAAATATCATGTGCATGGTACACAATTTCTTTGTAATAATTAAATAAGTTGTTCATTATTTAATTTCTTTAAATATAATACAAAGCGATAACATTTGGTGGCAACAATCTGAATTGTGAAATAGCGCTTATCGTGAAATTGGCGCTGGATTCTCTTCTTTAAGGAGCAAATATTTTGTACACTATTTTGCCGGATAAATTCAATAATGTAATCTCTGTAATAAAAAAAGTAAAAAAAATGCAACATGAAGACTTCAGATAACAATCTAAGATCTTTAAGAAAAATATCATGTGCATGGTACACAATTTCGTTGTAATAATTAAATAAGTTCTTCATTATTTAATTTCTTTAAATATAATACAAAGCGATAACATTTGGTGGCAAAAATCTGAATTGTGAAATAGCGCTTATCGTGAAATTGGCGCTGGATTCTCTTCTTTAAGGAGCAAATATTTTGTACACTATTTTGCGGGATAAATTCAATAATGTAATCTCTGTAATAAAAATAGTAGAAGAAAATGCAACATGAAGACTTCAGATAACAATCTAAGATCTTTAAGAAAAATATCATGTGCATGGTACACAATTTCGTTGTAATAATTAAATAAGTTCTTCATTATTTAATTTCTTTAAATATAATACAAAGCGATAACATTTGGTGGCAACAATCTGAATTGTGAAATAACGCTTATCGTGAAATTGGCGCTTGATTCTCTTCTTTAAGGAGCAAATATTTTGTACACTATTTTGCCGGATAAATTCAAAAATGTAATCTCTGTAATAAAAATAGTAAAAAAAAATGCAACATGAAGACTTCAGATAACAATCTAAGATCTTTAAGAAAAATATAATGTGCATGGTACACAATTTCCTTGTAATAATTAAATAAGTTCTTCGTTATTTAATTTCTTTAAATATAATACAAAGCGATAACATTTGGTGGCAACAATCTGAATTGTGAAATAGCGCTTATCCTGAAATTGGCGCTGGATTCTCTTCTTTAAGGAGCAAATATTTTGCCCACTATTTTGCCGGATAAATTCAATAAAGTAATCTCTGTAATAAAAATAGTAAAAAAAAAAAATGCAACATGACGACTTCAGATAACAATCTAAGATCTTTAAGAAAAATGTCATGTGCATGGTACACAATTTCCTTGTAATAATTAAATACGTTCTTCATTATTTAATTTATTATAATATAATACAAAGCGACAACAGTTGGTGGCAACAATCTGAATTGTGAAATAGCGCTTATCGTGAAATTGGCGCTGGATTCTCTTCTTTAAGGAGCAAATATTTTGTACACTATTTTGCCGGATAAATTCAATAATGTAATCTCTGTAATAAAAATAGTAAAAAAAATGCAACATGAAGACTTCAGATAACAATCTAAGATCTTTAAGAAAAATATCATGTGCATGGTACACAATTTCGTTCTAATAATTAAATAAGTTCTTCGTTATTTAATTTCTTTAAATATAATACAAAGCGATAACATTTGGTGGCAACAATCTGAATTGTGAAATAGCGCTTATCCTGAAATTGGCGCTGGATTCTCTTCTTTAAGGAGCAAATATTTTGTACACTATTTTGCCGGATAAATTCAATAATGTAATCTCTGTAATAAAAATAGTAAAAAAAAATGCAACATGAAGACTTCAGATAACAATCTAAGATCTTTAAGAAAAATATCATGTGCATGGTACACAATTTCGTTGTAATAAGTAAATAAGTTCTTCATTATTTAATTTCTTTAAATATAATACAAAGCGATAACATTTGGTGGCAACAATCTGAATTGTGAAATAGCGCTTATCGTGAAATTGGCGCTGGATTCTCTTCTTTAAATAGCAAATATTTTGTACACTATTTTGCCGGATAAATTAAAAATAGTAAAAAAAAATGCAACATGAAGACTTCAGATAACAATCTAAGATCTTTAAGAAAAATATCATGTGCATGGTACACAATTTCCTTGTAATAATTAAATAAGTTCTTCATTATTTAATTTCTTTAAATATAATACAAAGCGATAACATTTGTTGGCAACAATCTGAATTGTGAAATAGCGCTTATCGTGAAATTGGCGCTGGATTCTCTTCTTTAAGGAGCAAATATTTTGTACACTATTTTGCCGGATAAATTCAATAATGTAATCTCTGTAATAAAAATAGTAAAAAAAAAAATGCAACATGAAGACTTCAGATAACAATCTAAGATCTTTAAGAAAAATATCATGTGCATGGTACACAATTTCGCTGTAATAATTAAATAAGTTCTTCGTTATTTAATTTCTTTAAATATAATACAAAGCGATAACATTTGGTGGCAACAATCTGAATTGTGAAATAGCGCTTATCCTGAAATTGGCGCTGGATTCTCTTCTTTAAGGAGCAAATATTTTGTACACTATTTTGCCGGATAAATTAAAAATAGTAAAAAAAAAATGCAACATGAAGACTTCAGATAACAATATAAGATCTTTAAGAAAAATATCATGTGCATGGTACACAATTTCCTTGTAATAATTAAATAAGTTCTTCATTATTTAATTTCTTTAAATATAATACAAAGCGATAACATTTGGTGGCAACAATCTGAATTGTGAAATAGCGCTTATTGTGAAATTGGCGCTGGATTCTCTTCTTCAAGGAGCAAATATTTTGTACACTATTTTGCCGGATAAATTCAATAATGTAATCTCTGTAATAAAAATAGTAAAAAAAAAAAATGCAACATGAAGACTTCAGATAACAATCTAAGATCTTTAAGAAAAATATGATGTGCATGGTACACAATTTCCTTGTAATAATTAAATAAGTTCTTCATTATTTAATTTCTTTAAATATAATACAAAGCGATAACATTTGGTGGCAACAATCTGAATTGTGAAATAGCGCTTATTGTGAAATTGGCGCTGGATTCTCTTCTTTAAGGAGCAAATATTTTGTACACTATTTTGCCGGATAAATTCAATAATGTAATCTCTGTAATAAAAATAGTAAAAAAAATGCAACATGAAGACTTCAGATAACAATCTAAGATCTTTAAGAAAAATATCATGTGCATGGTACACAATTTCTTTGTAATAATTAAATAAGTTGTTCATTATTTAATTTCTTTAAATATAATACAAAGCGATAACATTTGGTGGCAACAATCTGAATTGTGAAATAGCGCTTATCGTGAAATTGGCGCTGGATTCTCTTCTTTAAGGAGCAAATATTTTGTACACTATTTTGCCGGATAAATTCAATAATGTAATCTCTGTAATAAAAAAAGTAAAAAAAATGCAACATGAAGACTTCAGATAACAATCTAAGATCTTTAAGAAAAATATCATGTGCATGGTACACAATTTCGTTGTAATAATTAAATAAGTTCTTCATTATTTAATTTCTTTAAATATAATACAAAGCGATAACATTTGGTGGCAAAAATCTGAATTGTGAAATAGCGCTTATCGTGAAATTGGCGCTGGATTCTCTTCTTTAAGGAGCAAATATTTTGTACACTATTTTGCGGGATAAATTCAATAATGTAATCTCTGTAATAAAAATAGTAGAAGAAAATGCAACATGAAGACTTCAGATA
Organism: Stegodyphus dumicola; assembly: GCF_044657685.1. Lineage (NCBI taxonomy): Eukaryota > Metazoa > Arthropoda > Arachnida > Araneae > Eresidae > Stegodyphus > Stegodyphus dumicola. Next base: position 139,205,293 of record NC_140769.1, read on the forward strand.
ACAATCTAAGATCTTTAAGAAAAATATCATGTGCATGGTACACAATTTCGTTGTAATAATTAAATAAGTTCTTCATTATTTAATTTCTTTAAATATAATACAAAGCGATAACATTTGGTGGCAACAATCTGAATTGTGAAATAACGCTTATCGTGAAATTGGCGCTTGATTCTCTTCTTTAAGGAGCAAATATTTTGTACACTATTTTGCCGGATAAATTCAAAAATGTAATCTCTGTAATAAAAATAGTAAAAAAAAATGCAACATGAAGACTTCAGATAACAATCTAAGATCTTTAAGAAAAATATAATGTGCATGGTACACAATTTCCTTGTAATAATTAAATAAGTTCTTCGTTATTTAATTTCTTTAAATATAATACAAAGCGATAACATTTGGTGGCAACAATCTGAATTGTGAAATAGCGCTTATCCTGAAATTGGCGCTGGATTCTCTTCTTTAAGGAGCAAATATTTTGCCCACTATTTTGCCGGATAAATTCAATAAAGTAATCTCTGTAATAAAAATAGTAAAAAAAAAAAATGCAACATGACGACTTCAGATAACAATCTAAGATCTTTAAGAAAAATGTCATGTGCATGGTACACAATTTCCTTGTAATAATTAAATACGTTCTTCATTATTTAATTTATTATAATATAATACAAAGCGACAACAGTTGGTGGCAACAATCTGAATTGTGAAATAGCGCTTATCGTGAAATTGGCGCTGGATTCTCTTCTTTAAGGAGCAAATATTTTGTACACTATTTTGCCGGATAAATTCAATAATGTAATCTCTGTAATAAAAATAGTAAAAAAAATGCAACATGAAGACTTCAGATAACAATCTAAGATCTTTAAGAAAAATATCATGTGCATGGTACACAATTTCGTTCTAATAATTAAATAAGTTCTTCGTTATTTAATTTCTTTAAATATAATACAAAGCGATAACATTTGGTGGCAACAATCTGAATTGTGAAATAGCGCTTATCCTGAAATTGGCGCTGGATTCTCTTCTTTAAGGAGCAAATATTTTGTACACTATTTTGCCGGATAAATTCAATAATGTAATCTCTGTAATAAAAATAGTAAAAAAAAATGCAACATGAAGACTTCAGATAACAATCTAAGATCTTTAAGAAAAATATCATGTGCATGGTACACAATTTCGTTGTAATAAGTAAATAAGTTCTTCATTATTTAATTTCTTTAAATATAATACAAAGCGATAACATTTGGTGGCAACAATCTGAATTGTGAAATAGCGCTTATCGTGAAATTGGCGCTGGATTCTCTTCTTTAAGGAGCAAATATTTTGTACACTATTTTGCCGGATAATTTCAATAATGTAATCTCTGTAATAAAAATAGTAAAAAAAAAATGCAACATGAAGACTTCAGATAACAATCTAAGATCTTTAAGAAAAATATCATGTGCATGGTACACAATTTCGTTGTAATAATTAAATAAGTTCTTCATTATTTAATTTCTTTAAATATAATACAAAGCGATAACATTTGGTGGCAACAATCTGAATTGTGAAATAGCGCTTATCGTGAAATTGGCGCTGGATTCTCTTCTTTAAGGAGAAATATTTTGTACACTATTTTGCCGGATAAATTCAATAATGTAATCTCTGTAATAAAAATAGTAAAAAAATGCAACATGAAGACTTCAGATAACAATCTAAGATCTTTAAGAAAAATATCATGTGCATGGTACACAATTTCGTTGTAATAATTAAATAAGTTCTTCATTATTTAATTTCTTTAAATATAATACAAAGCGATAACATTTGGTGGCAAAAATCTGAATTGTGAAATAGCGCTTATCGTGAAATTGGCGCTGGATTCTCTTCTTTAAGGAGCAAATATTTTGTACACTATTTTGCCGATTAAATTCAATAATGTAATCTCTGTAATAAAAATAGTAAAAGAAAATGCAACATGAAGACTTCAGATAACAATCTAAGATCTTTAAGAATAATATCATGTGCATGGTACACAATTTCGTTGTAATAATTAAATAAGTTCTTCATTATTTAATTTATTATAATATAATACAAAGCGACAACAGTTGGTGGCAACAATCTGAATTGTGAAATTGCGCTTATCGTGAAATTGGCGCTGGATTCTCTTCTTTAAGGAGCAAATATTTTGTACATTATTTTGCCGGATGAATTCAATAATGTAATCTCTGTAATAAAAATAGTAAAAAAAATGCAACATGAAGACTTCAGAAAACAATCTAAGATCTTTAAGAAAAATATCATGTGCATGGTACACAATTTCCTTGTAACAATTAAATAAGTTGTTCATTATTTAATTTCTTTAAATATAATATAAACGATAACATTTGGTGGCAACAATCTGAATTGTGAAATAGCGCTTATCGTGAAATTGGCGCTGGATTCTCTTCTTTAAATAGCAAATATTTTGTACACTATTTTGCCGGATAAATTAAAAATAGTAAAAAAAAATGCAACATGAAGACTTCAGATAACAATCTAAGATCTTTAAGAAAAATATCATGTGCATGGTACACAATTTCCTTGTAATAATTAAATAAGTTCTTCATTATTTAATTTCTTTAAATATAATACAAAGCGATAACATTTGGTGGCAACAATCTGAATTGTGAAATAGCGCTTATCGTGAAATTGGCGCTGGATTCTCTTCTTTAAGGAGCAAATATTTTGTACACTATTTTGCCGGATAAATTCAATAATGTAATCTCTGTAATAAAAATAGTAAAAAAAAAATGCAACATGAAGACTTCAGATAACAATCTAAGATCTTTAAGAAAAATATCATGTGCATGGTACACAATTTCGCTGTAATAATTAAATAAGTTCTTCGTTATTTAATTTCTTTAAATATAATACAAAGCGATAACATTTGGTGGCAACAATCTGAATTGTGAAATAGCGCTTATCCTGAAATTGGCGCTGGATTCTCTTCTTTAAGGAGCAAATATTTTGTACACTATTTTGCCGGATAAATTAAAAATAGTAAAAAAAAATGCAACATGAAGACTTCAGATAACAATATAAGATCTTTAAGAAAAATATCATGTGCATGGTACACAATTTCCTTGTAATAATTAAATAAGTTCTTCATTATTTAATTTCTTTAAATATAATACAAAGCGATAACATTTTGTGGCAACAATCTGAATTGTGAAATAGCGCTTATTGTGAAATTGGCGCTGGATTCTCTTCTTCAAGGAGCAAATATTTTGTACACTATTTTGCCGGATAAATTCAATAATGTAATCTCTGTAATAAAAATAGTAAAAAAAAAAATGCAACATGAAGACTTCAGATAACAATCTAAGATCTTTAAGAAAAATATCATGTGCATGGTACACAATTTCCTTGTAATAATTAAATAAGTTCTTCATTATTTAATTTCTTTAAATATAATACAAAGCGATAACATTTGGTGGCAACAATCTGAATTGTGAAATAGCGCTTATTGTGAAATTGGCGCTGGATTCTCTTCTTTAAGGAGCAAATATTTTGTACACTATTTTGCCGGATAAATTCAATAACGTAATCTCTGTAATAAAAATAGTAAAAAAAAATGCAACATGAAGACTTCAGATAACAATCTAAGATCTTTAAGAAAAATATCATGTGCATGGTACACAATTTCCTTGTAATAATTAAATAAGTTGTTCATTATTTAATTTCTTTAAATATAATACAAAGCGATAACATTTGGTGGCAACAATCTGAATTGTGAAATAGCGCTTATCGTGAAATTGGCGCTGGATTCTCTTCTTTAAGGAGCAAATATTTTGTACACTATTTTGCCGGATAAATTCAATAATGTAATCTCTGTAATAAAAATAGTAAAAGAAAATGCAACATGAAGACTTCAGATAACAATCTAAGATCTTTAAGAAAAATATCATGTGCATGGTACACAATTTCGTTGTAATAATTAAATAAGTTCTTCATTATTTAATTTCTTTAAATATAATACAAAGCGATAACATTTGGTGGCAACAATCTGAATTGTGAAATAACGCTTATCGTGAAATTGGCGCTTGATTCTCTTCTTTAAGGAGCAAATATTTTGTACAGTATTTTGCCGGATAAATTCAAAAATGTAATCTCTGTAATAAAAATAGTAAAAAAAAAATGCAACATGAAGACTTCAGATAACAATCTAAGATCTTTAAGAAAAATATAATGTGCATGGTACACAATTTCCTTGTAATAATTAAATAAGTTCTTCATTATTTAATTTCTTTAAATATAATACAAAGCGATAACATTTGGTGGCAACTATCTGAATTGTGAAATAGCGCTTATCGTGAAATTGGCGCTGGATTCCCTTCTTTAAGGAGCAAATATTTTGTACACTATTTTGCCGGATAAATTAAAAATAATAAAAAAAATTGCAACATGAAGACTTCAGATAACAATCTAAGATCTTTAAGAAAAATATCATGTGCATGGTACACAATTTCGTTCTAATAATTAAATAAGTTCTTCGTTATTTAATTCTTTAAATATAATACAAAGCGATAACATTTGGTGGCAACAATCTGAATTGTGAAATAGCGCTTATCCTGAAATTGGCGCTGGATTCTCTTCTTTAAGGAGCAAATATTTTGCCCACTATTTTGCCGGATAAATTCAATAAAGTAATCTCTGTAATAAAAATAGTAAAAAAAAAATGCAACATGACGACTTCAGATAACAATCTAAGATCTTTAAGAAAAATATCATGTGCATGGTACACAATTTCCTTGTAATAATTAAATAAGTTCTTCATTATTTAATTTATTATAATATAATACAAAGCGACAACAGTTGGTGGCAACAATCTGAATTGTGAAATTGCGCTTATCGTGAAATTGGCGCTGGATTCTCTTCTTTAAGGAGCAAATATTTTGTACACTATTTTGCCGGATAAATTCAATAATGTAATCTCTGTAATAAAAATAGTAAAAAAAATGCAACATGAAGACTTCAGATAACAATCTAGGATCTTTAAGAAAAATATCATGTGCATGGTACACAATTTCCTTGTAACAATTAAATAAGTTGTTCATTATTTAATTTCTTTAAATATAATACAAAGCGATAACATTTGGTGGCAACAATCTGAATTGTGAAATAGCGCTTATCATGAAATTGGCGCTGGATTATCTTCTTTAAGGAGCAAATATTTTGTACACTATTTTGCCGGATAAATTCAATAATGTAATCTCTGTAATAAAAATAGTAAAAAAAAATGCAACATGAAGGCATCGGATAACAATCTAAGATCTTTAAGAAAAATATAATGTGCATGGTACACAATTTCCTTGTAATAATTAAATAAGTTCTTCATTATTTAATTTCTTTAAATATAATACAAAGCGATAACATTTGGTGGCAACTATCTGAATTGTGAAATAGCGCTTATCGTGAAATTGGCGCTGGATTCCCTTCTTTAAGGAGCAAATATTTTGTACACTATTTTGCCGGATAAATTAAAAAAAGTAAAAGAAAATGCAACATGAAGACTTCAGATAACAATCTAAGATCTTTAAGAAAAATATAATGTGCATGGTACACAATTTCCTTGTAATAATTAAATAAGTTCTTCATTATTTAATTTCTTTAAATATAATACAAAGCGATAACATTTGGTGGCAACTATCTGAATTGTGAAATAGCGCTTATCGTGAAATTGGCGCTGGATTCCCTTCTTTAAGGAGCAAATATTTTGTACACTATTTTGCCGGATAAATTAAAAATAGTAAAAAAAAATGCAACATGAAGACTTCAGATAACAATCTAAGATCTTTAAGAAAAATATCATGTGCATGGTACACAATTTCGTTCTAATAATTAAATAAGTTCTTCGTTATTTAATTTCTTTAAATATAATACAAAGCGATAACATTTGGTGGCAACAATCTGAATTGTGAAATAGCGCTTATCCTGAAATTGGCGCTGGATTCTCTTCTTTAAGGTGCAAATATTTTGTACACTATTTTGCCGGATAAATTCAATAATGTAATCTCTGTAATAAAAATAGTAAAAAAAAATGCAACATGAAGACTTCAGATAACAATCTAAGATCTTTAAGAAAAATATCATGTGCATGGTACACAATTTCGTTGTAATAAGTAAATAAGTTCTTCATTATATAATTTCTTTAAATATAATACAAAGCGATAACATTTGGTGGCAACAATCTGAATTGTGAAATAACGCTTATCGTGAAATTGGCGCTGGATTCTCTTCTTTAAGGAGCAAATATTTTGTACACTATTTTGCCGGATAATTTCAATAATGTAATCTCTGTAATAAAAATAGTAAAAAAAAAATGCAACATGAAGACTTCAGATAACAATCTAAGATCTTTAAGAAAAATATCATGTGCATGGTACACAATTTCGTTGTAATAATTAAATAAGTTCTTCATTATTTAATTTCTTTAAATATAATACAAAGCGATAACATTTCGTGGCAACAATCTGAATTGTGAAATAGCGCTTATCGTGAAATTGGCGCTGGATTCTCTTCTTTAAGGAGAAATATTTTGTACACTATTTTGCCGGATAAATTCAATAATGTAATCTCTGTAATAAAAATAGTAAAAAAAATGCAACATGAAGACTTCAGATAACAATCTAAGATCTTTAAGAAAAATATCATGTGCATGGTACACAATTTCGTTGTAATAATTAAATAAGTTCTTCATTATTTAATTTCTTTAAATATAATACAAAGCGATAACATTTGGTGGCAAAAATCTGAATTGTGAAATAGCGCTTATCGTGAAATTGGCGCTGGATTCTCTTCTTTAAGGAGTAAATATTTTGTACACTATTTTGCCGATTAAATTCAATAATGTAATCTCTGTAATAAAAATAGTAAAAGAAAATGCAACATGAAGACTTCAGATAACAATCTAAGATCTTTAAGAAAAATATCATGTGCATGGTACACAATTTCGTTGTAATAATTAAATAAGTTCTTCATTATTTAATTTATTATAATATAATACAACGCGACAACAGTTGGTGGCAACAATCTGAATTGTGAAATTGCGCTTATCGTGAAATTGGCGCTGGATTCTCTTCTTTAAGGAGCAAATATTTTGTACACTATTTTGCCGGATAAATTCAATAATGTAATCTCTGTAATAAAAATAGTAAAAAAAATGCAACATGAAGACTTCAGATAACAATCTAAGATCTTTAAGAAAAATATCATGTGCATGGTACACAATTTCCTTGTAACAATTAAATAAGTTGTTCATTATTTAATTTCTTTAAATATAATATAAACGATAACATTTGGTGGCAACAATCTGAATTGTGAAATAGCGCTTATCGTGAAATTGGCGCTGGATTCTCTTCTTTAAATAGCAAATATTTTGTACACTATTTTGCCGGATAAATTAAAAATAGTAAAAAAAAATGCAACATGAAGACTTCAGATAACAATCTAAGATCTTTAAGAAAAATATCATGTGCATGGTACACAATTTCCTTGTAATAATTAAATAAGTTCTTCATTATTTAATTTCTTTAAATATAATACAAAGCGATAACATTTGGTGGCAACAATCTGAATTGTGAAATAGCGCTTATCGTGAAATTTGCGCTGGATTCTCTTCTTTAAGGAGCAAATATTTTGTACACTATTTTGCCGGATAAATTCAATAATGTAATCTCTGTAATAAAAATAGTAAAATAAAATGCAACATGAAGACTTCAGATAACAATCTAAGATCTTTAAGAAAAATATCATGTGCATGGTACACAATTTCCTTGTAATAATTAAATAAGTTCTTCATTATTTAATTTCTTTAAATATAATACAAAGCGATAACATTTGGTGGCAACAATCTGAATTGTGAAATAACGCTTATCGTGAAATTGGCGCTTGATTCTCTTCTTTAAGGAGCAAATATTTTGTACACTATTTTGCCGGATAAATTCAAAAATGTAATCTCTGTAATAAAAATAGTAAAAAAAAAATGCAACATGAAGACTTCAGATAACAATCTAAGATCTTTAAGAAAAATATAATGTGCATGGTACACAATTTCCTTGTAATAATTAAATAAGTTCTTCATTATTTAATTTCTTTAAATATAATACAAAGCGATAACATTTGGTGGCAACTATCTGAATTGTGAAATAGCGCTTATCGTGAAATTGGCGCTGGATTCCCTTCTTTAAGGAGCAAATATTTTGTACACTATTTTGCCGGATAAATTAAAAATAGTAAAAAAAAATGCAACATGAAGACTTCAGATAACAATCTAAGATCTTTAAGAAAAATATCATGTGCATGGTACACAATTTCGTTCTAATAATTAAATAAGTTCTTCGTTATTTAATTTCTTTAAATATAATACAAAGCGATAACATTTGGTGGCAACAATCTGAATTGTGAAATAGCGCTTATCCTGAAATTGGCGCTGTATTCTCTTCTTTAAGGAGCAAATATTTTGCCCACTATTTTGCCGGATAAATTCAATAAAGTAATCTCTGTAATAAAAATAGTAAAAAAAAAATGCAACATGACGACTTCAGATAACAATCTAAGATCTTTAAGAAAAATATCATGTGCATGGTACACAATTTCCTTGTAATAATTAAATAAGTTCTTCATTATTTAATTTATTATAATATAATACAAAGCGACAACAGTTGGTGGCAACAATCTGAATTGTGAAATTGCGCTTATCGTGAAATTGGCGCTGGATTCTCTTCTTTAAGGAGCAAATATTTTGTACACTATTTTGCCGGATAAATTCAATAATGTAATCTCTGTAATAAAAATAGTAAAAAAAATGCAACATGAAGACTTCAGATAACAATCTAAGATCTTTAAGAAAAATATCATGTGCATGGTACACAATTTCCTTGTAACAATTAAATAAGTTGTTCATTATTTAATTTCTTTAAGTATAATATAAACGATAACATTTGGTGGCAACAATCTGAATTGTGAAATAGCGCTTATCGTGAAATTGGCGCTGGATTCTCTTCTTTAAATAGCAAATATTTTGTACACTATTTTGCCGGATAAATTAAAAATAGTAAAAAAAAATGCAACATGAAGACTTCAGATAACAATCTAAGATCTTTAAGAAAAATATCATGTGCATGGTACACAATTTCCTTGTAATAATTAAATAAGTTCTTCATTATTTAATTTCTTTAAATATAATACAAAGCGATAACATTTGGTGGCAAAAATCTGAATTGTGAAATAGCGCTTATCGTGAAATTGGCGCTGGATTCTCTTCTTTAAGGAGCAAATATTTTGTACACTATTTTGCGGGATAAATTCAATAATGTAATCTCTGTAATAAAAATAGTAAAAGAAAATGCAACATGAAGACTTCAGATAACAATCTAAGATCTTTAAGAAAAATATCATGTGCATGGTACACAATTTCGTTGTAATAATTAAATAAGTTCTTCATTATTTAATTTCTTTAAATATAATACAAAGCGATAACATTTGGTGGCAACAATCTGAATTGTGAAATAACGCTTATCGTGAAATTGGCGCTTGATTCTCTTCTTTAAGGAGCAAATATTTTGTACACTATTTTGCCGGATAAATTCAAAAATGTAATCTCTGTAATAAAAATAGTAAAAAAAAATGCAACATGAAGACTTCAGATAACAATCTAAGATCTTTAAGAAAAATATAATGTGCATGGTACACAATTTCCTTGTAATAATTAAATAAGTTCTTCGTTATTTAATTTCTTTAAATATAATACAAAGCGATAACATTTGGTGGCAACAATCTGAATTGTGAAATAGCGCTTATCCTGAAATTGGCGCTGGATTCTCTTCTTTAAGGAGCAAATATTTTGCCCACTATTTTGCCGGATAAATTCAATAAAGTAATCTCTGTAATAAAAATAGTAAAAAAAAAAAATGCAACATGACGACTTCAGATAACAATCTAAGATCTTTAAGAAAAATGTCATGTGCATGGTACACAATTTCCTTGTAATAATTAAATAAGTTCTTCATTATTTAATTTATTATAATATAATACAAAGCGACAACAGTTGGTGGCAACAATCTGAATTGTGAAATAGCGCTTATCGTGAAATTGGCGCTGGATTCTCTTCTTTAAGGAGCAAATATTTTGTACACTATTTTGCCGGATAAATTCAATAATGTAATCTCTGTAATAAAAATAGTAAAAAAAATGCAACATGAAGACTTCAGATAACAATCTAAGATCTTTAAGAAAAATATCATGTGCATGGTACACAATTTCGTTCTAATAATTAAATAAGTTCTTCGTTATTTAATTTCTTTAAATATAATACAAAGCGATAACATTTGGTGGCAACAATCTGAATTGTGAAATAGCGCTTATCCTGAAATTGGCGCTGGATTCTCTTCTTTAAGGAGCAAATATTTTGTACACTATTTTGCCGGATAAATTCAATAATGTAATCTCTGTAATAAAAATAGTAAAAAAAAATGCAACATGAAGACTTCAGATAACAATCTAAGATCTTTAAGAAAAATATCATGTGCATGGTACACAATTTCGTTGTAATAAGTAAATAAGTTCTTCATTATTTAATTTCTTTAAATATAATACAAAGCGATAACATTTGGTGGCAACAATCTGAATTGTGAAATAGCGCTTATCGTGAAATTGGCGCTGGATTCTCTTCTTTAAGGAGCAAATATTTTGTACACTATTTTGCCGGATAATTTCAATAATGTAATCTCTGTAATAAAAATAGTAAAAAAAAAATGCAACATGAAGACTTCAGATAACAATCTAAGATCTTTAAGAAAAATATCATGTGCATGGTACACAATTTCGTTGTAATAATTAAATAAGTTCTTCATTATTTAATTTCTTTAAATATAATACAAAGCGATAACATTTCGTGGCAACAATCTGAATTGTGAAATAGCGCTTATCGTGAAATTGGCGCTGGATTCTCTTCTTTAAGGAGAAATATTTTGTACACTATTTTGCCGGATAAATTCAATAATGTAATCTCTGTAATAAAAATAGTAAAAAAAATGCAACATGAAGACTTCAGATAACAATCTAAGATCTTTAAGAAAAATATCATGTGCATGGTACACAATTTCGTTGTAATAATTAAATAAGTTCTTCATTATTTAATTTCTTTAAATATAATACAAAGCGATAACATTTGGTGGCAAAAATCTGAATTGTGAAATAGCGCTTATCGTGAAATTGGCGCTGGATTCTCTTCTTTAAGGAGCAAATATTTTGTACACTATTTTGCCGATTAAATTCAATAATGTAATCTCTGTAATAAAAATAGTAAAAGAAAATGCAACATGAAGACTTCAGATAACAATCTAAGATCTTTAAGAATAATATCATGTGCATGGTACACAATTTCGTTGTAATAATTAAATAAGTTCTTCATTATTTAATTTATTATAATATAATACAAAGCGACAACAGTTGGTGGCAACAATCTGAATTGTGAAATTGCGCTTATCGTGAAATTGGCGCTGGATTCTCTTCTTTAAGGAGCAAATATTTTGTACACTATTTTGCCGGATGAATTCAATAATGTAATCTCTGTAATAAAAATAGTAAAAAAAATGCAACATGAAGACTTCAGAAAACAATCTAAGATCTTTAAGAAAAATATCATGTGCATGGTACACAATTTCCTTGTAACAATTAAATAAGTTGTTCATTATTTAATTTCTTTAAATATAATATAAACGATAACATTTGGTGGCAACAATCTGAATTGTGAAATAGCGCTTATCGTGAAATTGGCGCTGGATTCTCTTCTTTAAATAGCAAATATTTTGTACACTATTTTGCCGGATAAATTAAAAATAGTAAAAAAAAATGCAACATGAAGACTTCAGATAACAATCTAAGATCTTTAAGAAAAATATCATGTGCATGGTACACAATTTCCTTGTAATAATTAAATAAGTTCTTCATTATTTAATTTCTTTAAATATAATACAAAGCGATAACATTTGGTGGCAACAATCTGAATTGTGAAATAGCGCTTATCGTGAAATTGGCGCTGGATTCTCTTCTTTAAGGAGCAAATATTTTGTACACTATTTTGCCGGATAAATTCAATAATGTAATCTCTGTAATAAAAATAGTAAAAAAAAATGCAACATGAAGACTTCAGATAACAATCTAAGATCTTTAAGAAAAATATCATGTGCATGGTACACAATTTCCTTGTAATAATTAAATAAGTTCTTCATTATTTAATTTCTTTAAATATAATACAAAGCGATAACATTTGGTGGCAACAATCTGAATTGTGAAATAGCGCTTATCGTGAAATTGGCGCTGGATTCTCTTCTTTAAGGAGCAAATATTTTGTACACTATTTTGCCGGATAAATTCAATAATGTAATCTCTGTAATAAAAATAGTAAAAAAAAATGCAACATGAAGACTTCAGATAACAATCTAAGATCTTTAAGAAAAATATCATGTGCATGGTACACAATTTCGCTGTAATAATTAAATAAGTTCTTCGTTATTTAATTTCTTTAAATATAATACAAAGCGATAACATTTGGTGGCAACAATCTGAATTGTGAAATAGCGCTTATCCTGAAATTGGCGCAGGATTCTCTTCTTTAAGGAGCAAATATTTTGTACACTATTTTGCCGGATAAATTAAAAATAGTAAAAAAAAATGCAACATGAAGACTTCAGATAACAATATAAGATCTTTAAGAAAAATATCATGTGCATGGTACACAATTTCCTTGTAATAATTAAATAAGTTCTTCATTATTTAATTTCTTTAAATATAATACAAAGCGATAACTTTTGGTGGCAACAATCCGAATTGTGAAATAGCGCTTATTGTGAAATTGGCGCTGGATTCTCTTCTTCAAGGAGCAAATATTTTGTACACTATTTTGCCGGATAAATTCAATAATGTAATCTCTGTAATAAAAATAGTAAAAAAAAAAATGCAACATGAAGACTTCAGATAACAATCTAAGATCTTTAAGAAAAATATCATGTGCATGGTACACAATTTCCTTGTAATAATTAAATAAGTTCTTCATTATTTAATTTCTTTAAATATAATACAAAGCGATAACATTTGGTGGCAACAATCTGAATTGTGAAATAGCGCTTATTGTGAAATTGGCGCTGGATTCTCTTCTTTAAGGAGCAAATATTTTGTACACTATTTTGCCGGATAAATTCAATAACGTAATCTCTGTAATAAAAATAGTAAAAAAAAATGCAACATGAAGACTTCAGATAACAATCTAAGATCTTTAAGAAAAATATCATGTGCATGGTACACAATTTCCTTGTAATAATTAAATAAGTTGTTCATTATTTAATTTCTTTAAATATAATACAAAGCGATAACATTTGGTGGCAACAATCTGAATTGTGAAATAGCGCTTATCGTGAAATTGGCGCTGGATTCTCTTCTTTAAGGAGCAAATATTTTGTACACTATTTTGCCGGATAAATTCAATAATGTAATCTCTGTAATAAAAATAGTAAAAAAAAATGCAACATGAAGACTTCAGATAACAATCTAAGATCTTTAAGAAAAATATCATGTGCATGGTACACAACTTCGTTGTAATAATTAAATAAGTTCTTCATTATTTAATTTCTTTAAATATAATACAAAGCGATAACATTTGGTGGCAAAAATCTGAATTGTGAAATAGCGCTTATCGTGAAATTGGCGCTGGATTCTCTTCTTTAAGGAGCAAATATTTTGTACACTATTTTGCCGGATAAATTCAATAATGTAATCTCTGTAATAAAAATAGTAAAAGAAAATGCAACATGAAGACTTCAGATAACAATCTAAGATCTTTAAGAAAAATATCATGTGCATGGTACACAATTTCGTTGTAATAATTAAATAAGTTCTTCATTATTTAATTTCTTTAAATATAATACAAAGCGATAACATTTGGTGGCAACAATCTGAATTGTGAAATAACGCTTATCGTGAAATTGGCGCTTGATTCTCTTCTTTAAGGAGCAAATATTTTGTACAGTATTTTGCCGGATAAATTCAAAAATGTAATCTCTGTAATAAAAATAGTAAAAAAAAAATGCAACATGAAGACTTCAGATAACAATCTAAGATCTTTAAGAAAAATATAATGTGCATGGTACACAATTTCCTTGTAATAATTAAATAAGTTCTTCATTATTTAATTTCTTTAAATATAATACAAAGCGATAACATTTGGTGGCAACTATCTGAATTGTGAAATAGCGCTTATCGTGAAATTGGCGCTGGATTCCCTTCTTTAAGGAGCAAATATTTTGTACACTATTTTGAGGATAAATTAAAAATAATAAAAAAAATTGCAACATGAAGACTTCAGATAACAATCTAAGATCTTTAAGAAAAATATCATGTGCATGGTACACAATTTCGTTCTAATAATTAAATAAGTTCTTCGTTATTTAATTCTTTAAATATAATACAAAGCGATAACATTTGGTGGCAACAATCTGAATTGTGAAATAGCGCTTATCCTGAAATTGGCGCTGGATTCTCTTCTTTAAGGAGCAAATATTTTGCCCACTATTTTGCCGGATAAATTCAATAAAGTAATCTCTGTAATAAAAATAGTAAAAAAAAAATGCAACATGACGACTTCAGATAACAATCTAAGATCTTTAAGAAAAATATCATGTGCATGGTACACAATTTCCTTGTAATAATTAAATAAGTTCTTCATTATTTAATTTATTATAATATAATACAAAGCGACAACAGTTGGTGGCAACAATCTGAATTGTGAAATTGCGCTTATCGTGAAATTGGCGCTGGATTCTCTTCTTTAAGGAGCAAATATTTTGTACACTATTTTGCCGGATAAATTCAATAATGTAATCTCTGTAATAAAAATAGTAAAAAAAATGCAACATGAAGACTTCAGATAACAATCTAGGATCTTTAAGAAAAATATCATGTGCATGGTACACAATTTCCTTGTAACAATTAAATAAGTTGTTCATTATTTAATTTCTTTAAATATAATACAAAGCGATAACATTTGGTGGCAACAATCTGAATTGTGAAATAGCGCTTATCATGAAATTGGCGCTGGATTATCTTCTTTAAGGAGCAAATATTTTGTACACTATTTTGCCGGATAAATTCAATAATGTAATCTCTGTAATAAAAATAGTAAAAAAAAATGCAACATGAAGGCATCGGATAACAATCTAAGATCTTTTAGAAAAATATAATGTGCATGGTACACAATTTCGTTGTAATAAGTAAATAAGTTCTTCGTTATTTAATTCTTTAAATATAATACAAAGCGATAACATTTGGTGGCAACAATCTGAATTGTGAAATAGCGCTTATCCTGAAATTGGCGCTGGATTCTCTTCTTTAAGGAGCAAATATTTTGCCGACTATTTTGCCGGATAAATTCAATAAAGTAATCTCTGTAATAAAAATAGTAAAAAAAAAAATGCAACATGACGACTTCAGATAACAATCTAAGATCTTTAAGAAAAATATCATGTGCATGGTACACAATTTCCTTGTAATAATTAAATAAGTTCTTCATTATTTAATTTATTATAATATAATACAAAGCGACAACAGTTGGTGGCAACAATCTGAATTGTGAAATTGCGCTTATCGTGAAATTGGCGCTGGATTCTCTTCTTTAAGGAGCAAATATTTTGTACACTATTTTGCCGGATAAATTCAATAATGTAATCTCTGTAATAAAAATAGTAAAAAAAATGCAACATGAAGACTTCAGATAACAATCTAAGATCTTTAAGAAAAATATCATGTGCATGGTACACAATTTCGTTCTAATAATTAAATAAGTTCTTCGTTATTTAATTTCTTTAAATATAATACAAAGCGATAACATTTGGTGGCAACAATCTGAATTGTGAAATAGCGCTTATCCTGAAATTGGCGCTGGATTCTCTTCTTTAAGGAGCAAATATTTTGTACACTATTTTGCCGGATAAATTCAATAATGTAATCTCTGTAATAAAAATAGTAAAAAAAATGCAACATGAAGACTTCAGATAACAATCTAAGATCTTTAAGAAAAATATCATGTGCATGGTACACAATTTCGTTGTAATAAGTAAATAAGTTCTTCATTATTTAATTTCTTTAAATATAATACAAAGCGATAACATTTGGTGGCAACAATCTGAATTGTGAAATAGCGCTTATCGTGAAATTGGCGCTGGATTCTCTTCTTTAAGGAGAAATATTTTGTACACTATTTTGCCGGATAAATTCAATAATGTAATCTCTGTAATAAAAATAGTAAAAAAAAAAAATGCAACATGAAGACTTCAGATAACAATCTAAGATCTTTAAGAAAAATATCATGTGCATGGTACACAATTTCCTTGTAATAATTAAATAAGTTCTTCATTATTTAATTTCTTTAAATATAATACAAAGCGATAACATTTGGTGGCAACAATCTGAATTGTGAAATAGCGCTTATTGTGAAATTGGCGCTGGATTCTCTTCTTCAAGGAGCAAATATTTTGTACACTATTTTGCCGGATAAATTCAATAATGTAATCTCTGTAATAAAAATAGTAAAAAAAAAAATGCAACATGAAGACTTCAGATAACAATCTAAGATCTTTAAGAAAAATATCATGTGCATGGTACACAATTTCCTTGTAATAATTAAATAAGTTCTTCATTATTTAATTTCTTTAAATATAATACAAAGCGATAACATTTGGTGGCAACAATCTGAATTGTGAAATAGCGCTTATTGTGAAATTGGCGCTGGATTCTCTTCTTTAAGGAGCAAATATTTTGTACACTATTTTGCCGGATAAATTCAATAACGTAATCTCTGTAATAAAAATAGTAAAAAAAAATGCAACATGAAGACTTCAGATAACAATCTAAGATCTTTAAGAAAAATATCATGTGCATGGTACACAATTTCCTTGTAATAATTAAATAAGTTGTTCATTATTTAATTTCTTTAAATATAATACAAAGCGATAACATTTGGTGGCAACAATCTGAATTGTGAAATAGCGCTTATCGTGAAATTGGCGCTGGATTCTCTTCTTTAAGGAGCAAATATTTTGTACACTATTTTGCCGGATAAATTCAATAATGTAATCTCTGTAATAAAAATAGTAAAAAAAAATGCAACATGAAGACTTCAGATAACAATCTAAGATCTTTAAGAAAAATATCATGTGCATGGTACACAACTTCGTTGTAATAATTAAATAAGTTCTTCATTATTTAATTTCTTTAAATATAATACAAAGCGATAACATTTGGTGGCAAAAATCTGAATTGTGAAATAGCGCTTATCGTGAAATTGGCGCTGGATTCTCTTCTTTAAGGAGCAAATATTTTGTACACTATTTTGCCGGATAAATTCAATAATGTAATCTCTGTAATAAAAATAGTAAAAGAAAATGCAACATGAAGACTTCAGATAACAATCTAAGATCTTTAAGAAAAATATCATGTGCATGGTACACAATTTCGTTGTAATAATTAAATAAGTTCTTCATTATTTAATTTCTTTAAATATAATACAAAGCGATAACATTTGGTGGCAACAATCTGAATTGTGAAATAACGCTTATCGTGAAATTGGCGCTTGATTCTCTTCTTTAAGGAGCAAATATTTTGTACAGTATTTTGCCGGATAAATTCAAAAATGTAATCTCTGTAATAAAAATAGTAAAAAAAAAATGCAACATGAAGACTTCAGATAACAATCTAAGATCTTTAAGAAAAATATAATGTGCATGGTACACAATTTCCTTGTAATAATTAAATAAGTTCTTCATTATTTAATTTCTTTAAATATAATACAAAGCGATAACATTTGGTGGCAACTATCTGAATTGTGAAATAGCGCTTATCGTGAAATTGGCGCTGGATTCCCTTCTTTAAGGAGCAAATATTTTGTACACTATTTTGAGGATAAATTAAAAATAATAAAAAAAATTGCAACATGAAGACTTCAGATAACAATCTAAGATCTTTAAGAAAAATATCATGTGCATGGTACACAATTTCGTTCTAATAATTAAATAAGTTCTTCGTTATTTAATTCTTTAAATATAATACAAAGCGATAACATTTGGTGGCAACAATCTGAATTGTGAAATAGCGCTTATCCTGAAATTGGCGCTGGATTCTCTTCTTTAAGGAGCAAATATTTTGCCCACTATTTTGCCGGATAAATTCAATAAAGTAATCTCTGTAATAAAAATAGTAAAAAAAAAATGCAACATGACGACTTCAGATAACAATCTAAGATCTTTAAGAAAAATATCATGTGCATGGTACACAATTTCCTTGTAATAATTAAATAAGTTCTTCATTATTTAATTTATTATAATATAATACAAAGCGACAACAGTTGGTGGCAACAATCTGAATTGTGAAATTGCGCTTATCGTGAAATTGGCGCTGGATTCTCTTCTTTAAGGAGCAAATATTTTGTACACTATTTTGCCGGATAAATTCAATAATGTAATCTCTGTAATAAAAATAGTAAAAAAAATGCAACATGAAGACTTCAGATAACAATCTAGGATCTTTAAGAAAAATATCATGTGCATGGTACACAATTTCCTTGTAACAATTAAATAAGTTGTTCATTATTTAATTTCTTTAAATATAATACAAAGCGATAACATTTGGTGGCAACAATCTGAATTGTGAAATAGCGCTTATCATGAAATTGGCGCTGGATTATCTTCTTTAAGGAGCAAATATTTTGTACACTATTTTGCCGGATAAATTCAATAATGTAATCTCTGTAATAAAAATAGTAAAAAAAAATGCAACATGAAGGCATCGGATAACAATCTAAGATCTTTTAGAAAAATATAATGTGCATGGTACACAATTTCGTTGTAATAAGTAAATAAGTTCTTCGTTATTTAATTCTTTAAATATAATACAAAGCGATAACATTTGGTGGCAACAATCTGAATTGTGAAATAGCGCTTATCCTGAAATTGGCGCTGGATTCTCTTCTTTAAGGAGCAAATATTTTGCCCACTATTTTGCCGGATAAATTCAATAAAGTAATCTCTGTAATAAAAATAGTAAAAAAAAAAATGCAACATGACGACTTCAGATAACAATCTAAGATCTTTAAGAAAAATATCATGTGCATGGTACACAATTTCCTTGTAATAATTAAATAAGTTCTTCATTATTTAATTTATTATAATATAATACAAAGCGACAACAGTTGGTGGCAACAATCTGAATTGTGAAATTGCGCTTATCGTGAAATTGGCGCTGGATTCTCTTCTTTAAGGAGCAAATATTTTGTACACTATTTTGCCGGATAAATTCAATAATGTAATCTCTGTAATAAAAATAGTAAAAAAAATGCAACATGAAGACTTCAGATAACAATCTAAGATCTTTAAGAAAAATATCATGTGCATGGTACACAATTTCGTTCTAATAATTAAATAAGTTCTTCGTTATTTAATTTCTTTAAATATAATACAAAGCGATAACATTTGGTGGCAACAATCTGAATTGTGAAATAGCGCTTATCCTGAAATTGGCGCTGGATTCTCTTCTTTAAGGAGCAAATATTTTGTACACTATTTTGCCGGATAAATTCAATAATGTAATCTCTGTAATAAAAATAGTAAAAAAAATGCAACATGAAGACTTCAGATAACAATCTAAGATCTTTAAGAAAAATATCATGTGCATGGTACACAATTTCGTTGTAATAAGTAAATAAGTTCTTCATTATTTAATTTCTTTAAATATAATACAAAGCGATAACATTTGGTGGCAACAATCTGAATTGTGAAATAGCGCTTATCGTGAAATTGGCGCTGGATTCTCTTCTTTAAGGAGAAATATTTTGTACACTATTTTGCCGGATAAATTCAATAATGTAATCTCTGTAATAAAAATAGTAAAAAAAATGCAACATGAAGACTTCAGATAACAATCCAAGATCTTTAAGAAAAATATCATGTGCATGGTACACAATTTCGTTGTAATAATTAAATAAGTTCTTCATTATTTAATTTCTTTAAATATAATACAAAGCGATAAAATTTGGTGGCAAAAATCTGAATTGTGAAATAGCGCTTATCGTGAAATTGGCGCTGGATTCTCTTCTTTAAGGAGCAAATATTTTGTACACTATTTTGCCGATTAAATTCAATAATGTAATCTCTGTAATAAAAATAGTAAAAGAAAATGCAACATGAAGACTTCAGATAACAATCTAAGATCTTTAAGAAAAATATCATGTGCATGGTACACAATTTCGTTGTAATAATTAAATAAGTTCTTCATTATTTAATTTCTTTAAATATAATATAAACGATAACATTTGGTGGCAACAATCTGAATTGTGAAATAGCGCTTATCGTGAAATTGGCGCTGGATTCTCTTCTTTAAATAGCAAATATTTTGTACACTATTTTGCCGGATAAATTAAAAATAGTAAAAAAAAATGCAACATGAAGACTTCAGATAACAATCTAAGATCTTTAAGAAAAATATCATGTGCATGGTACACAATTTCCTTGTAATAATTAAATAAGTTCTTCATTATTTAATTTCTTTAAATATAACACAAAGCGATAACATTTGGTGGCAACAATCTGAATTGTGAAATAGCGCTTATCGTGAAATTGGCGCTGGATTCTCTTCTTTAAGGAGCAAATATTTTGTACACTATTTTGCCGGATAAATTCAATAATGTAATCTCTGTAATAAAAATAGTAAAAAAAAATGCAACATGAAGACTTCAGATAACAATCTAAGATCTTTAAGAAAAATATCATGTGCATGGTACACAATTTCCTTGTAATAATTAAATAAGTTCTTCATTATTTAATTTCTTTAAATATAATACAAAGCGATAACATTTGGTGGCAACAATCTGAATTGTGAAATAGCGCTTATCGTGAAATTGGCGCTGGATTCTCTTCTTTAAGGAGCAAATATTTTGTACACTATTTTGCCGGATAAATTCAAAAATGTAATCTCTGTAATAAAAATAGTAAAAAAAAAAATGCAACATGAAGACTTCAGATAACAATCTAAGATCTTTAAGAAAAATATCATGTGCATGGTACACAATTTCGCTGTAATAATTAAATAAGTTCTTCGTTATTTAATTTCTTTAAATATAATACAAAGCGATAACATTTGGTGGCAACAATCTGAATTGTGAAATAGCGCTTATCCTGAAATTGGCGCTGGATTCTCTTCTTTAAGGAGCAAATATTTTGTACACTATTTTGCCGGATAAATTAAAAATAGTAAAAAAAAAATGCAACATGAAGACTTCAGATAACAATATAAGATCTTTAAGAAAAATATCATGTGCAAGGTACACAATTTCCTTGTAATAATTAAATAAGTTCTTCATTATTTAATTTCTTTAAATATAATACAAAGCGATAACATTTGGTGGCAACAATCTGAATTGTGAAATAGCGCTTATTGTGAAATTGGCGCTGGATTCTCTTCTTCAAGGAGCAAATATTTTGTACACTATTTTGCCGGATAAATTCAATAATGTAATCTCTGTAATAAAAACAGTAAAAAAAAAAATGCAACATGAAGACTTCAGATAACAATCTAAGATCTTTAAGAAAAATATCATGTGCATGGTACACAATTTCCTTGTAATAATTAAATAAGTTCTTCATTATTTAATTTCTTTAAATATAATACAAAGCGATAACATTTGGTGGCAACAATCTGAATTGTGAAATAGCGCTTATTGTGAAATTGGCGCTGGATTCTCTTCTTTAAGGAGCAAATATTTTGTACACTATTTTGCCGGATAAATTCAATAATGTAATCTCTGTAATAAAAATAGTAAAAAAAATGCAACATGAAGACTTCAGATAACAATCTAAGATCTTTAAGAAAAATATCATGTGCATGGTACACAATTTCCTTGTAATAATTAAATAAGTTGTTCATTATTTAATTTCTTTAAATATAATACAAAGCGATAACATTTGGTGGCAACAATCTGAATTGTGAAATAACGCTTATCGTGAAATTGGCGCTTGATTCTCTTCTTTAAGGAGCAAATATTTTGTACACTATTTTGCCGGATAAATTAAAAATAATAAAAAAAAATGCAACATGAAGACTTCAGATAACAATCTAAGATCTTTAAGAAAAATATCATGTGCATGGTACACAATTTCGTTCTAATAATTAAATAAGTTCTTCGTTATTTAATTCTTTAAATATAATACAAAGCGATAACATTTGGTGGCAACAATCTCAATTGTGAAATAGCGCTTATCCTGAAATTGGCGCTGGATTCTCTTCTTTAAGGAGCAAATATTTTGCCCACTATTTTGCCGGATAAATTCAATAAAGTAATCTCTGTAATAAAAATAGTAAAAAAAAAATGCAACATGACGACTTCAGATAACAATCTAAGATCTTTAAGAAAAATATCATGTGCATGGTACACAATTTCCTTGTAATAATTAAATAAGTTCTTCATTATTTAATTTATTATAATATAATACAAAGCGACAACAGTTGGTGGCAACAATCTGAATTGTGAAGTTGCGCTTATCGTGAAATTGGCGCTGGATTCTCTTCTTTAAGGAGCAAATATTTTGTACACTATTTTGCCGGATAAATTCAATAATGTAATCTCTGTAATAAAAATAGTAAAAAAAATGCAACATGAAGACTTCAGATAACAATCTAAGATCTTTAAGAAAAATATCATGTGCATGGTACACAATTTCCTTGTAACAATTAAATAAGTTGTTCATTATTTAATTTCTTTAAATATAATATAAACGATAACATTTGGTGGCAACAATCTGAATTGTGAAATAGCGCTTATCGTGAAATTGGCCCTGGATTCTCTTCTTTAAATAGCAAATATTTTGTACACTATTTTGCCGGATAAATTAAAAATAGTAAAAAAAAATGCAACATGAAGACTTCAGATAACAATCTAAGATCTTTAAGAAAAATATCATGTGCATGGTACACAATTTCCTTGTAATAATTAAATAAGTTCTTCATTATTTAATTTCTTTAAATATAATACAAAGCGATAACATTTCGTGGCAACAATCTGAATTGTGAAATAGCGCTTATCGTGAAATTGGCGCTGGATTCTCTTCTTTAAGGAGAAATATTTTGTACACTATTTTGCCGGATAAATTCAATAATGTAATCTCTGTAATAAAAATAGTAAAAAAAATGCAACATGAAGACTTCAGATAACAATCTAAGATCTTTAAGAAAAATATCATGTGCATGGTACACAATTTCGTTGTAATAATTAAATAAGTTCTTCATTATTTAATTTCTTTAAATATAATACAAAGCGATAACATTTGGTGGCAAAAATCTGAATTGTGAAATAGCGCTTATCGTGAAATTGGCGCTGGATTCTCTTCTTTAAATAGCAAATATTTTGTACACTATTTTGCCGGATAAATTAAAAATAGTAAAAAAAAATGCAACATGAAGACTTCAGATAACAATCTAAGATCTTTAAGAAAAATATCATGTGCATGGTACACAATTTCCTTGTAATAATTAAATAAGTTCTTCATTATTTAATTTCTTTAAATATAATACAAAGCGATAACATTTGGTGGCAACAATCTGAATTGTAAAATAGCGCTTATCATGAAATTCGCGCTGGATTCTCTTCTTTAAGGAGAAATATTTTGTACACTATTTTGCCGGATAAATTCAATAATGTAATCTCTGTAATAAAAATAGTAAAAAAAAATGCAACATGAAGGCATCGGATAACAATCTAAGATCTTTAAGAAAAATATCATGTGCATGGTACACAATTTCCTTGTAATAATTAAATAAGTTCTTCATTATTTAATTTATTATAATATAATACAAAGCGACAACAGTTGGTGGCAACAATCTGAATTGTGAAATTGCGCTTATCGTGAAATTGGCGCTGGATTCTCTTCTTTAAGGAGCAAATATTTTGTACACTATTTTGCCGGATAAATTCAATAATGTAATCTCTGTAATAAAAATAGTAAAAAAAATGCAACATGAAGACTTCAGATAACAATCTAAGATCTTTAAGAAAAATATCATGTGCATGGTACACAATTTCGTTCTAATAATTAAATAAGTTCTTCGTTATTTAATTTCTTTAAATATAATACAAAGCGATAACATTTGGTGGCAACAATCTGAATTGTGAAATAGCGCCTATCCTGAAATTGGCGCTGGATTCTCTTCTTTAAGGAGCAAATATTTTGTACACTATTTTGCCGGATAAATTCAATAATGTAATCTCTGTAATAAAAATAGTAAAAAAAAAATGCAACAAGAAGACTTCAGATAACAATCTAAGATCTTTAAGAAAAATATCATGTGCATGGTACACAATTTCGTTGTAATAAGTAAATAAGTTCTTCATTATTTAATTTCTTTAAATATAATACAAAGCGATAACATTTGGTGGCAACAATCTGAATTGTGAAATAGCGCTTATCGTGAAATTGGCGCTGGATTCTCTTCTTTAAGGAGCAAATATTTTGTACACTATTTTGCCGGATAATTTCAATAATGTAATCTCTGTAATAAAAATAGTAAAATAAAAATGCAACATGAAGACTTCAGATAACAATCTAAGATCTTTAAGAAAAATATCATGTGCATGGTACACAATTTCGTTGTAATAATTAAATAAGTTCTTCATTATTTAATTTTTTTAAATATAATACAAAGCGATAACATTTCGTGGCAACAATCTGAATTGTGAAATAGCGCTTATCGTGAAATTGGCGCTGGATTCTCTTCTTTAAGGAGAAATATTTTGTACACTATTTTGCCGGATAAATTCAATAATGTAATCTCTGTAATAAAAATAGTAAAAAAAATGCAACATGAAGACTTCAGATAACAATCTAAGATCTTTAAGAAAAATATCATGTGCATGGTACACAATTTCGTTGTAATAATTAAATAAGTTCTTCATTATTTAATTTCTTTAAATATAATACAAAGCGATAAAATTTGGTGGCAAAAATCTGAATTGTGAAATAGCGCTTATCGTGAAATTGGCGCTGGATTCTCTTCTTTAAGGAGCAAATATTTTGTACACTATTTTGCCGATTAAATTCAATAATGTAATCTCTGTAATAAAAATAGTAAAAGAAAATGCAACATGAAGACTTCAGATAACAATCTAAGATCTTTAAGAAAAATATCATGTGCATGGTACACAATTTCGTTGTAATAATTAAATAAGTTCTTCATTATTTAATTTATTATAATATAATACAAAGCGACAACAGTTGGTGGCAACAATCTGAATTGTGAAATTGCGCTTATCGTGAAATTGGCGCTGGATTCTCTTCTTTAAGGAGCAAATATTTTGTACACTATTTTGCCGGATAAATTCAATAATGTAATCTCTGTAATAAAAATAGTAAAAAAAATGCAACATGAAGACTTCAGATAACAATCTAAGATCTTTAAGAAAAATATCACGTGCATGGTACACAATTTCCTTGTAACAATTAAATAAGTTGTTCATTATTTAATTTCTTTAAATATAATATAAACGATAACATTTGCTGGCAACAATCTGAATTGTGAAATAGCGCTTATCGTGAAATTGGCGCTGGATTCTCTTCTTTAAATAGCAAATATTTTGTACACTATTTTGCCGGATAAATTAAAAATAGTAAAAAAAAATGCAACATGAAGACTTCAGATAACAATCTAAGATCTTTAAGAAAAATATCATGTGCATGGTACACAATTTCCTTGTAATAATTAAATAAGTTCTTCATTATTTAATTTCTTTAAATATAATACAAAGCGATAACATTTGGTGGCAACAATCTGAATTGTGAAATAGCGCTTATCGTGAAATTGGCGCTGGATTCTCTTCTTTAAAAAGCAAATATTTTGTACACTATTTTGCCGGATAAATTCAATAATGTAATCTCTGTAATAAAAATAGTAAAAAAAATGCAACATGAAGACTTCAGATAACAATCTAAGATCTTTAAGAAAAATATCATGTGCATGGTACACAATTTCCTTGTAATAATTAAATAAGTTCTTCATTATTTAATTTCTTTAAATATAATACAAAGCGATAACATTTGGTGGCAACAATCTGAATTGTGAAATAGCGCTTATCGTGAAATTGGCGCTGGATTCTCTTCTTTAAGGAGCAAATATTTTGTACACTATTTTGCCGGATAAATTCAATAATGTAATCTCTGTAATAAAAATAGTAAAAAAAAAATGCAATATGAAGACTTCAGATAACAATCTAAGATCTTTAAGAAAAATATCATGTGCATGGTACACAATTTCGCTGTAATAATTAAATAAGTTCTTCGTTATTTAATTTCTTTAAATATAATACAAAGCGATAACATTTGGTGGCAACAATCTGAATTGTGAAATAGCGCTTATCCTGAAATTGGCGCTGGATTCTCTTCTTTAAGGAGCAAATATTTTGTACACTATTTTGCCGGATAAATTAAAAATAGTAAAAAAAAATGCAACATGAAGACTTCAGATAACAATCTAAGATCTTTAAGAAAAATATCATGTGCATGGTACACAATTTCCTTGTAATAATTAAATAAGTTCTTCATTATTTAATTTCTTTAAATATAATACAAAGCGATAACATTTGGTGGCAACAATCTGAATTGTGAAATAGCGCTTATCGTGAAATTGGCGCTGGATTCTCTTCTTTAAGGAGCAAATATTTTGTACACTATTTTGCCGGATAAATTCAATAATGTAATCTCTGTAATAAAAATAGTAAAAGAAAATGCAACATGAAGACTTCAGATAACAATCTAAGATCTTTAAGAAAAATATCATGTGCATGGTACACAATTTCGTTGTAATAATTAAATAAGTTCTTCATTATTTAATTTCTTTAAATATAATACAAAGCGATAACATTTGGTGGCAACAATCTGAATTGTGAAATAACGCTTATCGTGAAATTGGCGCTTGATTCTCTTCTTTAAGGAGCAAATATTTTGTACACTATTTTGCCGGATAAATTCAAAAATGTAATCTCTGTAATAAAAATAGTAAAAAAAAAATGCAACATGAAGACTTCAGATAACAATCTAAGATCTTTAAGAAAAATATAATGTGCATGGTACACAATTTCCTTGTAATAATTAAATAAGTTCTTCATTATTTAATTTCTTTAAATATAATACAAAGCGATAACATTTGGTGGCAACTATCTGAATTGTGAAATAGCGCTTATCGTGAAATTGGCTCTGGATTCCCTTCTTTAAGGAGCAAATATTTTGTACACTGTTTTGCCGGATAAATTAAAAATAATAAAAAAAATGCAACATGAAGACTTCAGATAACAATCTAAGATCTTTAAGAAAAATATCATGTGCATGGTACACAATTTCGTTCTAATAATTAAATAAGTTCTTCGTTATTTAATTCTTTAAATATAATACAAAGCGATAACATTTGGTGGCAACAATCTGAATTGTGAAATAGCGCTTATCCTGAAATTGGCGCTGGATTCTCTTCTTTAAGGAGCAAATATTTTGTACACTATTTTGCCGGATAAATTCAATAATGTAATCTCTGTAATAAAAATAGTAAAAAAAAATGCAACATAAAGACTTCAGATAACAATCTAAGATCTTTAAGAAAAATATCATGTGCATGGTACACAATTTCCTTGTAACAATTAAATAAGTTGTTCATTATTTAATTTCTTTAAATATAATATAAACGATAACATTTGGTGGCAACAATCTGAATTGTGAAATAGCGCTTATCGTGAAATTGGCGCTGGATTCTCTTCTTTAAATAGCAAATATTTTGTACACTATTTTGCCGGATAAATTAAAAATAGTAAAAAATATGCAACATGAAGACTTCAGATAACAATCTAAGATCTTTAAGAAAAATATCATGTGCATGGTACACAATTTCCTTGTAATAATTAAATAAGTTCTTCATTATTTAATTTCTTTAAATATAATACAAAGCGATAACATTTGGTGGCAACAATCTGAATTGTAAAATAGCGCTTATCATGAAATTCGCGCTGGATTCTCTTCTTTAAGGAGAAATATTTTGTACACTATTTTGCCGGATAAATTCAATAATGTAATCTCTGTAATAAAAATAGTAAAAAAAAATGCAACATGAAGGCATCGGATAACAATCTAAGATCTTTAAGAAAAATATCATGTGCATGGTACACAATTTCCTTGTAATAATTAAATAAGTTCTTCATTATTTAATTTCTTTAAATATAATACAAAGCGATAACATTTGGTGGCAACAATCTGAATTGTGAAATAGCGCTTATCGTGAAATTGGCGCTGGATTCTCTTCTTTAAGGAGCAAATATTTTGTACACTATTTTGCCGGATAAATTCAATATTGTAATCTCTGTAATAAAAATAGTAAAAGAAAATGCAACATGAAGACTTCAGATAACAATCTAAGATCTTTAAGAAAAATATCATGTGCATGGTACACAATTTCGTTGTAATAAGTAAATAAGTTCTTCATTATTTAATTTCTTTAAATATAATACAAAGCGATAACATTTCGTGGCAACAATCTGAATTGTGAAATAGCGCTTATCGTGAAATTGGCGCTGGATTCTCTTCTTTAAGGAGAAATATTTTGTACACTATTTTGCCGGATAAATTCAATAATGTAATCTCTGTAATAAAAATAGTAAAAAAAATGCAACATGAAGACTTCAGATAACAATCTAAGATCTTTAAGAAAAATATCATGTGCATGGTACACAATTTCGTTGTAATAATTAAATAAGTTCTTCATTATTTAATTTCTTTAAATATAATACAAAGCGATAACATTTGGTGGCAAAAATCTGAATTGTGAAATAGCGCTTATCGTGAAATTGGCGCTGGATTCTCTTCTTTAAATAGCAAATATTTTGTACACTATTTTGCCGGATAAATTAAAAATAGTAAAAAAAAATGCAACATGAAGACTTCAGATAACAATCTAAGATATTTAAGAAAAATATCATGTGCATGGTACACAATTTCCTTGTAATAATTAAATAAGTTCTTCATTATTTAATTTCTTTAAATATAATACAAAGCGATAACATTTGGTGGCAACAATCTGAATTGTAAAATAGCGCTTATCATGAAATTCGCGCTGGATTCTCTTCTTTAAGGAGAAATATTTTGTACACTATTTTGCCGGATAAATTCAATAATGTAATCTCTGTAATAAAAATAGTAAAAAAAAATGCAACATGAAGGCAACGGATAACAATCTAAGATCTTTAAGAAAAATATCATGTGCATGGTACACAATTTCCTTGTAATAATTAAATAAGTTCTTCATTATTTAATTTCTTTAAATATAATACAAAGCGATAACATTTGGTGGCAACAATCTGAATTGTGAAATAGCGCTTATCGTGAAATTGGCGCTGGATTCTCTTCTTTAAGGAGCAAATATTTTGTACACTATTTTGCCGGATAATTTCAATAATGTAATCTCTGTAATAAAAATAGTAAAAAAAAAATGCAACATGAAGACTTCAGATAACAATCTAAGATCTTTAAGAAAAATATCATGTGCATGGTACACAATTTCGTTGTAATAATTAAATAAGTTCTTCATTATTTAATTTCTTTAAATATAATACAAAGCGATAACATTTCGTGGCAACAATCTGAATTGTGAAATAGCGCTTATCGTGAAATTGGCGCTGGATTCTCTTCTTTAAGGAGAAATATTTTGTACACTATTTTGCCGGATAAATTCAATAATGTAATCTCTGTAATAAAAATAGTAAAAAAAATGCAACATGAAGACTTCAGATAACAATCTAAGATCTTTAAGAAAAATATCATGTGCATGGTACACAATTTCGTTGTAATAATTAAATAAGTTCTTCATTATTTAATTTCTTTAAATATAATACAAAGCGATAACATTTGGTGGCAAAAATCTGAATTGTGAAATAGCGCTTATCGTGAAATTGGCGCTGGATTCTCTTCTTTAAGGAGCAAATATTTTGTACACTATTTTGCCGATTAAATTCAATAATGTAATCTCTGTAATAAAAATAGTAAAAGAAAATGCAACATGAAGACTTCAGATAACAATCTAAGATCTTTAAGAATAATATCATGTGCATGGTACACAATTTCGTTGTAATAATTAAATAAGTTCTTCATTATTTAATTTATTATAATATAATACAAAGCGACAACAGTTGGTGGCAACAATCTGAATTGTGAAATTGCGCTTATCGTGAAATTGGCGCTGGATTCTCTTCTTTAAGGAGCAAATATTTTGTACACTATTTTGCCGGATAAATTCAATAATGTAATCTCTGTAATAAAAATAGTAAAAAAAATGCAACATGAAGACTTCAGATAACAATCTAAGATCTTTAAGAAAAATATCATGTGCATGGTACACAATTTCCTTGTAACAATTAAATAAGTTGTTCATTATTTAATTTCTTTAAATATAATATAAACGATAACATTTGGTGGCAACAATCTGAATTGTGAAATAGCGCTTATCGTGAAATTGGCGCTGGATTCTCTTCTTTAAATAGCAAATATTTTGTACACTATTTTGCTGGATAAATTAAAAATAGTAAAAAAAAATGCAACATGAAGACTTCAGATAACAATCTAAGATCTTTAAGAAAAATATCATGTGCATGGTACACAATTTCCTTGTAATAATTAAATAAGTTCTTCATTATTTAATTTCTTTAAATATAATACAAAGCGATAACATTTGGTGGCAACAATCTGAATTGTGAAATAGCGCTTATCGTGAAATTGGCGCTGGATTCTCTTCTTTAAGGAGCAAATATTTTGTACACTATTTTGCCGGATAAATTCAATAATGTAATCTCTGTAATAAAAATAGTAAAAAAAAATGCAACATGAAGACTTCAGATAACAATCTAAGATCTTTAAGAAAAATATCATGTGCATGGTACACAATTTCCTTGTAATAATTAAATAAGTTCTTCATTATTTAATTTCTTTAAATATAATACAAAGCGATAACATTTGGTGGCAACAATCTGAATTGTGAAATAGCGCTTATCGTGAAATTGGCGCTGGATTCTCTTCTTTAAGGAGCAAATATTTTGTACACTATTTTGCCGGATAAATTCAATAATGTAATCTCTGTAATAAAAATAGTAAAAGAAAATGCAACATGAAGACTTCAGATAACAATCTAAGATCTTTAAGAAAAATATCATGTGCATGGTACACAATTTCGTTGTAATAATTAAATAAGTTCTTCATTATTTAATTTCTTTAAATATAATACAAAGCGATAACATTTGGTGGCAACAATCTGAATTGTGAAATAACGCTTATCGTGAAATTGGCGCTTGATTCTCTTCTTTAAGGAGCAAATATTTTGTACACTATTTTGCCGGATAAATTCAAAAATGTAATCTCTGTAATAAAAATAGTAAAAAAAAATGCAACATGAAGACTTCAGATAACAATCTAAGATCTTTAAGAAAAATATAATGTGCATGGTACACAATTTCCTTGTAATAATTAAATAAGTTCTTCATTATTTAATTTCTTTAAATATAATACAAAGCGATAACATTTGGTGGCAACTATCTGAATTGTGAAATAGCGCTTATCGTGAAATTGGCTCTGGATTCCCTTCTTTAAGGAGCAAATATTTTGTACACTGTTTTGCCGGATAAATTAAAAATAATAAAAAAAATGCAACATGAAGACTTCAGATAACAATCTAAGATCTTTAAGAAAAATATCATGTGCATGGTACACAATTTCGTTCTAATAATTAAATAAGTTCTTCGTTATTTAATTCTTTAAATATAATACAAAGCGATAACATTTGGTGGCAACAATCTGAATTGTGAAATAGCGCTTATCCTGAAATTGGCGCTGGATTCTCTTCTTTAAGGAGCAAATATTTTGCCCACTATTTTGCCGGATGAATTCAATAAAGTAATCTCTGTAATAAAAATAGTAAAAAAAAAATGCAACATGAAGACTTCAGATAACAATCTAAGATCTTTAAGAAAAATATCATGTGCATGGTACACAATTTCCTTGTAACAATTAAATAAGTTCTTCATTATTTAATTTCTTTAAATATAATACAAAGCGATAAAATTTGGTGGCAACAATCTGAATTGTGAAATAGCGCTTATCGTGAAATTGGCGCTGGATTCTCTTCTTTAAGGAGCAAATATTTTGTACACTATTTTGCCGGATAAATTCAATAATGTAATCTCTGTAATAAAAATAGTAAAAAAAATGCAACATGAAGACTTCAGATAACAATCTAAGATCTTTAAGAAAAATATCATGTGCATGGTACACAATTTCGTTCTAATAATTAAATAAGTTCTTCGTTATTTAATTTCTTTAAATATAATACAAAGCGATAACATTTGGTGGCAACAATCTGAATTGTGAAATAGCGCTTATCCTGAAATTGGCGCTGGATTCTCTTCTTTAAGGAGCAAATATTTTGTACACTATTTTGCCGGATAAATTCAATAATGTAATCTCTGTAATAAAAATAGTAAAAAAAAATGCAACATGAAGACTTCAGATAACAATCTAAGATCTTTAAGAAAAATATCATGTGCATGGTACACAATTTCGTTGTAATAAGTAAATAAGTTCTTCATTATTTAATTTCTTTAAATATAATACAAAGCGATAACATTTGGTGGCAACAATCTGAATTGTGAAATAGCGCTTATCGTGAAATTGGCGCTGGATTCTCTTCTTTAAGGAGCAAATATTTTGTACACTATTTTGCCGGATAATTTCAATAATGTAATCTCTGTAATAAAAATAGTAAAAAAAAATGCAACATGAAGACTTCAGATAATAATCTAAGATCTTTAAGAAAAATATCATGTGCATGGTACACAATTTCGTTGTAATAATTAAATAAGTTCTTCATTATTTAATTTCTTTGAATATAATACAAAGCGATAACATTTGGTGGCAAAAATCTGAATTGTGAAATAGCGCTTATCGTGAAATTGGCGCTGGATTCTCTTCTTTAAGGAGCAAATATTTTGTACACTATTTTGCCGGATAAATTCAATAATGTAATCTCTGTAATAAAAATAGTAAAAAAAATGCAACATGAAGACTTCAGATAACAATCTAAGATCTTTAAGAAAAATATCATGTGCATGGTACACAATTTCCTTGTAACAATTAAATAAGTTGTTCATTATTTAATTTCTTTAAATATAATATAAACGATAACATTTGGTGGCAACAATCTGAATTGTGAAATAGCGCTTATCGTGAAATTGGCGCTGGATTCTCTTCTTTAAATAGCAAATATTTTGTACACTATTTTGCCGGATAAATTAAAAATAGTAAAAAAAAATGCAACATGAAGACTTCAGATAACAATCTAAGATCTTTAAGAAAAATATCATGTGCATGGTACACAATTTCTTTGTAATAATTAAATAAGTTCTTCATTATTTAATTTCTTTAAATATAATACAAAGCGATAACATTTGGTGGCAACAATCTGAATTGTAAAATAGCGCTTATCATGAAATTCGCGCTGGATTCTCTTCTTTAAGGAGAAATATTTTGTACACTATTTTGCCGGATAAATTCAATAATGTAATCTCTGTAATAAAAATAGTAAAAAAAAATGCAACATGAAGGCATCGGATAACAATCTAAGATATTTAAGAAAAATATCATGTGCATGGTACACAATTTCCTTGTAATAATTAAATAAGTTCTTCATTATTTAATTTCTTTAAATATAATACAAAGCGATAACATTTGGTGGCAACAATCTGAATTGTGAAATAGCGCTTATCGTGAAATTGGCGCTGGATTCTCTTCTTTAAGGAGCAAATATTTTGTACACTATTTTGCCGGATAAATTCAATAATGTAATCTCTGTAATAAAAATAGTAAAAAAAAATGCAACATAAAGACTTCAGATAACAATCTAAGATCTTTAAGAAAAATATCATGTGCATGGTACACAATTTCGTTGTAATAAGTAAATAAGTTCTTCATTATTTAATTTCTTTAAATATAATACAAAGCGATAACATTTCGTGGCAACAATCTGAATTGTGAAATAGCGCTTATCGTGAAATTGGCGCTGGATTCTCTTCTTTAAGGAGAAATATTTTGTACACTATTTTGCCGGATAAATTCAATAATGTAATCTCTGTAATAAAAATAGTAAAAAAAATGCAACATGAAGACTTCAGATAACAATCTAAGATCTTTAAGAAAAATATCATGTGCATGGTACACAATTTCGTTGTAATAATTAAATAAGTTCTTCATTATTTAATTTCTTTAAATATAATACAAAGCGATAACATTTGGTGGCAAAAATCTGAATTGTGAAATAGCGCTTATCGTGAAATTGGCGCTGGATTCTCTTCTTTAAATAGCAAATATTTTGTACACTATTTTGCCGGATAAATTAAAAATAGTAAAAAAAAATGCAACATGAAGACTTCAGATAACAATCTAAGATATTTAAGAAAAATATCATGTGCATGGTACACAATTTCCTTGTAATAATTAAATAAGTTCTTCATTATTTAATTTCTTTAAATATAATACAAAGCGATAACATTTGGTGGCAACAATCTGAATTGTAAAATAGCGCTTATCATGAAATTCGCGCTGGATTCTCTTCTTTAAGGAGAAATATTTTGTACACTATTTTGCCGGATAAATTCAATAATGTAATCTCTGTAATAAAAATAGTAAAAAAAAATGCAACATGAAGGCATCGGATAACAATCTAAGATCTTTAAGAAAAATATCATGTGCATGGTACACAATTTCCTTGTAATAATTAAATAAGTTCTTCATTATTTAATTTCTTTAAATATAATACAAAGCGATAACATTTGGTGGCAACAATCTGAATTGTGAAATAGCGCTTATCGTGAAATTGGCGCTGGATTCTCTTCTTTAAGGAGCAAATATTTTGTACACTATTGTGCCGGATAATTTCAATAATGTAATCTCTGTAATAAAAATAGTAAAAAAAAAATGCAACATGAAGACTTCAGATAACAATCTAAGATCTTTAAGAAAAATATCATGTGCATGGTACACAATTTCGTTGTAATAATTAAATAAGTTCTTCATTATTTAATTTCTTTAAATATAATACAAAGCGATAACATTTCGTGGCAACAATCTGAATTGTGAAATAGCGCTTATCGTGAAATTGGCGCTGGATTCTCTTCTTTAAGGAGAAATATTTTGTACACTATTTTGCCGGATAAATTCAATAATGTAATCTCTGTAATAAAAATAGTAAAAAAAATGCAACTTGAAGACTTCAGATAACAATCTAAGATCTTTAAGAAAAATATCATGTGCATGGTACACAATTTCGTTGTAATAATTAAATAAGTTCTTCATTATTTAATTTCTTTAAATATAATACAAAGCGATAACATTTGGTGGCAAAAATCTGAATTGTGAAATAGCGCTTATCGTGAAATTGGCGCTGGATTCTCTTCTTTAAGGAGCAAATATTTTGTACACTATTTTGCCGATTAAATTCAATAATGTAATCTCTGTAATAAAAATAGTAAAAGAAAATGCAACATGAAGACTTCAGATAACAATCTAAGATCTTTAAGAATAATATCATGTGCATGGTACACAATTTCGTTGTAATAATTAAATAAGTTCTTCATTATTTAATTTATTATAATATAATACAAAGCGACAACAGTTGGTGGCAACAATCTGAATTGTGAAATTGCGCTTATCGTGAAATTGGCGCTGGATTCTCTTCTTTAAGGAGCAAATATTTTGTACACTATTTTGCCGGATAAATTCAATAATGTAATCTCTGTAATAAAAATAGTAAAAAAAATGCAACATGAAGACTTCAGACAACAATCTAAGATCTTTAAGAAAAATATCATGTGCATGGTACACAATTTCCTTGTAACAATTAAATAAGTTGTTCATTATTTAATTTCTTTAAATATAATATAAACGATAACATTTGGTGGCAACAATCTGAATTGTGAAATAGCGCTTATCGTGAAATTGGCGCTGGATTCTCTTCTTTAAATAGCAAATATTTTGTACACTATTTTGCCGGATAAATTAAAAATAGTAAAAAAAAATGCAACATGAAGACTTCAGATAACAATCTAAGATCTTTAAGAAAAATATCATGTGCATGGTACACAATTTCCTTGTAATAATTAAATAAGTTCTTCATTATTTAATTTCTTTAAATATAATACAAAGCGATAACATTTGGTGGCAACAATCTGAATTGTGAAATAGCGCTTATCGTGAAATTGGCGCTGGATTCTCTTCTTTAAGGAGCAAATATTTTGTACACTATTTTGCCGGATAAATTCAATAATGTAATCTCTGTAATAAAAATAGTAAAAAAAAATGCAACATGAAGACTTCAGATAACAATCTAAGATCTTTAAGAAAAATATCATGTGCATGGTACACAATTTCCTTGTAATAATTAAATAAGTTCTTCATTATTTAATTTCTTTAAATATAATACAAAGCGATAACATTTGGTGGCAACAATCTGAATTGTGAAATAGCGCTTATCGTGAAATTGGCGCTGGATTCTCTTCTTTAAGGAGCAAATATTTTGTACACTATTTTGCCGGATAAATTCAATAATGTAATCTCTGTAATAAAAATAGTAAAAAAAAAATGCAACATGAAGACTTCAGATAACAATCTAAGATCTTTAAGAAAAATATCATGTGCATGGTACACAATTTCGCTGTAATAATTAAATAAGTTCTTCGTTATTTAATTTCTTTAAATATAATACAAAGCAATAACATTTGGTCGCAACAATCTGAATTGTGAAATAGCGCTTATCCTGAAATTGGCGCTGGATTCTCTTCTTTAAGGAGCAAATATTTTGTACACTATTTTGCCGGATAAATTAAAAATAGTAAAAAAAAAATGCAACATGAAGACTTCAGATAACAATATAAGATCTTTAAGAAAAATATCATGTGCATGGTACACAATTTCCTTGTAATAATTAAATAAGTTCTTCATTATTTAATTTCTTTAAATATAATACAAAGCGATAAAATTTGGTGGCAACAATCTGAATTGTGAAATAGCGCTTATCGTGAAATTGGCGCTGGATTCTCTTCTTTAAGGAGCAAATATTTTGTACACTATTTTGCCGGATAAATTCAATAATGTAATCTCTGTAATAAAAATAGTAAAAAAAATGCAACATGAAGACTTCAGATAACAATCTAAGATCTTTAAGAAAAATATCATGTGCATGGTACACAATTTCGTTCTAATAATTAAATAAGTTCTTCGTTATTTAATTTCTTTAAATATAATACAAAGCGATAACATTTGGTGGCAACAATCTGAATTGTGAAATAGCGCTTATCCTGAAATTGGCGCTGGATTCTCTTCTTTAAGGAGCAAATATTTTGTACACTATTTTGCCGGATAAATTCAATAATGTAATCTCTGTAATAAAAATAGTAAAAAAAAATGCAACATGAAGACTTCAGATAACAATCTAAGATCTTTAAGAAAAATATCATGTGCATGGTACACAATTTCGTTGTAATAAGTAAATAAGTTCTTCATTATTTAATTTCTTTAAATATAATACAAAGCGATAACATTTGGTGGCAACAATCTGAATTGTGAAATAGCGCTTATCGTGAAATTGGCGCTGGATTCTCTTCTTTAAGGAGCAAATATTTTGTACACTATTTTGCCGGATAATTTCAATAATGTAATCTCTGTAATAAAAATAGTAAAAAAAAATGCAACATGAAGACTTCAGATAACAATCTAAGATCTTTAAGAATAATATCATGTGCATGGTACACAATTTCGTTGTAATAATTAAATAAGTTCTTCATTATTTAATTTATTATAATATAATACAAAGCGACAACAGTTGGTGGCAACAATCTGAATTGTGAAATTGCGCTTATCGTGAAATTGGCGCTGGATTCTCTTCTTTAAGGAGCAAATATTTTGTACACTATTTTGCCGGATAAATTCAATAATGTAATCTCTGTAATAAAAATAGTAAAAAAAATGCAACATGAAGACTTCAGATAACAATCTAAGATCTTTAAGAAAAATATCATGTGCATGGTACACAATTTCCTTGTAACAATTAAATAAGTTGTTCATTATTTAATTTCTTTAAATATAATATAAACGATAACATTTGGTGGCAACAATCTGAATTGTGAAATAGCGCTTATCGTGAAATTGGCGCTGGATTCTCTTCTTTAAATAGCAAATATTTTGTACACTATTTTGCCGGATAAATTAAAAATAGTAAAAAAAAATGCAACATGAAGACTTCAGATAACAATCTAAGATCTTTAAGAAAAATATCATGTGCATGGTACACAATTTCCTTGTAATAATTAAATAAGTTCTTCATTATTTAATTTCTTTAAATATAATACAAAGCGATAAAATTTGGTGGCAACAATCTGAATTGTGAAATAGCGCTTATCGTGAAATTGGCGCTGGATTCTCTTCTTTAAGGAGCAAATATTTTGTACACTATTTTGCCGGATAAATTCAATAATGTAATCTCTGTAATAAAAATAGTAAAAAAAATGCAACATGAAGACTTCAGATAACAATCTAAGATCTTTAAGAAAAATATCATGTGCATGGTACACAATTTCGTTCTAATAATTAAATAAGTTCTTCATTATTTAATTTCTTTAAATATAATACAAAGCGATAACATTTGGTGGCAACAATCTGAATTGTGAAATAGCGCTTATCGTGAAATTGGCGCTGGATTCTCTTCTTTAAGGAGCAAATATTTTGTACACTATTTTGCCGGATAAATTCAATAATGTAATCTCTGTAATAAAAATAGTAAAAAAAAATGCAACATGAAGACTTCAGATAACAATCTAAGATCTTTAAGAAAAATATCATGTGCATGGTACACAATTTCCTTGTAATAATTAAATAAGTTCTTCATTATTTAATTTCTTTAAATATAATATAAAGCGATAACATTTGGTGGCAACAATCTGAATTGTGAAATAGCGCTTATCGTGAAATTGGCGCTGGATTCTCTTCTTTAAGGAGCAAATATTTTGTACACTATTTTGCCGGATAAATTCAATAATGTAATCTCTGTAATAAAAATAGTAAAAAAAAATGCAACATGAAGACTTCAGATAACAATCTAAGATCTTTAAGAAAAATATCATGTGCATGGTACACAATTTCGTTGTAATAATTAAATAAGTTCTTCATTATTTAATTTCTTTAAATATAATACAAAGCGATAACATTTGGTGGCAAAAATCTGAATTGTGAAATAGCGCTTATCGTGAAATTGGCGCTGGATTCTCTTCTTTAAATAGCAAATATTTTGTACACTATTTTGCCGGATAAATTAAAAATAGTAAAAAAAAATGCAACATGAAGACTTCAGATAACAATCTAAGATATTTAAGAAAAATATCATGTGCATGGTACACAATTTCCTTGTAATAATTAAATAAGTTCTTCATTATTTAATTTCTTTAAATATAATACAAAGCGATAACATTTGGTGGCAACAATCTGAATTGTAAAATAGCGCTTATCATGAAATTCGCGCTGGATTCTCTTCTTTAAGGAGAAATATTTTGTACACTATTTTGCCGGATAAATTCAATAATGTAATCTCTGTAATAAAAATAGTAAAAAAAAATGCAACATGGAGGCATCGGATAACAATCTAAGATCTTTAAGAAAAATATCATGTGCATGGTACACAATTTCCTTGTAATAATTAAATAAGTTCTTCATTATTTAATTTCTTTAAATATAATACAAAGCGATAACATTTGGTGGCAACAATCTGAATTGTGAAATAGCGCTTATCGTGAAATTGGCGCTGGATTCTCTTCTTTAAGGAGCAAATATTTTGTACACTATTTTGCCGGATAATTTCAATAATGTAATCTCTGTAATAAAAATAGTAAAAAAAAATGCAACATGAAGACTTCAGATAACAATCTAAGATCTTTAAGAAAAATATCATGTGCATGGTACACAATTTCGTTGTAATAATTAAATAAGTTCTTCATTATTTAATTTCTTTAAATATAATACAAAGCGATAACATTTCGTGGCAACAATCTGAATTGTGAAATAGCGCTTATCGTGAAATTGGCGCTGGATTCTCTTCTTTAAGGAGAAATATTTTGTACACTATTTTGCCGGATAAATTCAATAATGTAATCTCTGTAATAAAAATAGTAAAAAAAATGCAACATGAAGACTTCAGATAACAATCTAAGATCTTTAAGAAAAATATCATGTGCATGGTACACAATTTCGTTGTAATAATTAAATAAGTTCTTCATTATTTAATTTCTTTAAATATAATACAAAGCGATAACATTTGGTGGCAAAAATCTGAATTGTGAAATAGCGCTTATCGTGAAATTGGCGCTGGATTCTCTTCTTTAAGGAGCAAATATTTTGTACACTATTTTGCCGATTAAATTCAATAATGTAATCTCTGTAATAAAAATAGTAAAAGAAAATGCAACATGAAGACTTCAGATAACAATCTAAGATCTTTAAGAATAATATCATGTGCATGGTACACAATTTCGTTGTAATAATTAAATAAGTTCTTCATTATTTAATTTATTATAATATAATACAAAGCGACAACAGTTGGTGGCAACAATCTGAATTGTGAAATTGCGCTTATCGTGAAATTGGCGCTGGATTCTCTTCTTTAAGGAGCAAATATTTTGTACACTATTTTGCCGGATAAATTCAATAATGTAATCTCTGTAGTAAAAATAGTAAAAAAAATGCAACATGAAGACTTCAGATAACAATCTAAGATCTTTAAGAAAAATATCATGTGCATGGTACACAATTTCCTTGTAACAATTAAATAAGTTGTTCATTATTTAATTTCTTTAAATATAATATAAACGATAAC
This sequence comes from Stegodyphus dumicola, assembly GCF_044657685.1. Taxonomy (NCBI): domain Eukaryota; kingdom Metazoa; phylum Arthropoda; class Arachnida; order Araneae; family Eresidae; genus Stegodyphus; species Stegodyphus dumicola. Next base: position 139,246,327 of record NC_140769.1, read on the forward strand.
ATTTGGTGGCAACAATCTGAATTGTGAAATAGCGCTTATCGTGAAATTGGCGCTGGATTCTCTTCTTTAAATAGCAAATATTTTGTACACTATTTTGCCGGATAAATTAAAAATAGTAAAAAAAAATGCAACATGAAGACTTCAGATAACAATCTAAGATCTTTAAGAATAATATCATGTGCATGGTACACAATTTCGTTGTAATAATTAAATAAGTTCTTCATTATTTAATTTCTTTAAATATAATACAAAGCGATAACATTTGGTGGCAACAATCTGAATTGTGAAATAGCGCTTATCGTGAAATTGGCGCTGGATTCTCTTCTTTAAGGAGCAAATATTTTGTACACTATTTTGCCGGATAAATTCAATAATGTAATCTCTAATAAAAATAGTAAAAAAAAATGCAACATGAAGACTTCAGATAACAATCTAAGATCTTTAAGAAAAATATCATGTGCATGGTACACAATTTCCTTGTAATAATTAAATAAGTTCTTCATTATTTAATTTCTTTAAATATAATACAAAGCGATAACATTTGGTGGCAACAATCTGAATTGTGAAATAGCGCTTATCGTGAAATTGGCGCTGGATTCTCTTCTTTAAGGAGCAAATATTTTGTACACTATTTTGCCGGATAAATTCAATAATGTAATCTCTGTAATAAAAATAGTAAAAAAAAAATGCAACATGAAGACTTCAGATAACAATCTAAGATCTTTAAGAAAAATATCATGTGCATGGTACACAATTTCGCTGTAATAATTAAATAAGTTCTTCGTTATTTAATTTCTTTAAATATAATACAAAGCAATAACATTTGGTCGCAACAATCTGAATTGTGAAATAGCGCTTATCCTGAAATTGGCGCTGGATTCTCTTCTTTAAGGAGCAAATATTTTGTACACTATTTTGCCGGATAAATTAAAAATAGTAAAAAAAAATGCAACATGAAGACTTCAGATAACAATATAAGATCTTTAAGAAAAATATCATGTGCATGGTACACAATTTCCTTGTAATAATTAAATAAGTTCTTCATTATTTAATTTCTTTAAATATAATACAAAGCGATAAAATTTGGTGGCAACAATCTGAATTGTGAAATAGCGCTTATCGTGAAATTGGCGCTGGATTCTCTTCTTTAAGGAGCAAATATTTTGTACACTATTTTGCCGGATAAATTCAATAATGTAATCTCTGTAATAAAAATAGTAAAAAAAATGCAACATGGAGACTTCAGATAACAATCTAAGATCTTTAAGAAAAATATCATGTGCATGGTACACAATTTCGTTCTAATAATTAAATAAGTTCTTCGTTATTTAATTTCTTTAAATATAATACAAAGCGATAACATTTGGTGGCAACAATCTGAATTGTGAAATAGCGCTTATCCTGAAATTGGCGCTGGATTCTCTTCTTTAAGGAGCAAATATTTTGTACACTATTTTGCCGGATAAATTCAATAATGTAATCTCTGTCATAAAAATAGTAAAAAAAAATGCAACATGAAGACTTCAGATAACAATCTAAGATCTTTAAGAAAAATATCATGTGCATGGTACACAATTTCGTTGTAATAAGTAAATAAGTTCTTCATTATTTAATTTCTTTAAATATAATACAAAGCGATAACATTTGGTGGCAACAATCTGAATTGTGAAATAGCGCTTATCGTGAAATTGGCGCTGGATTCTCTTCTTTAAGGAGCAAATATTTTGTACACTATTTTGCCGGATAATTTCAATAATGTAATCTCTGTAATAAAAATAGTAAAAAAAATGCAACATGAAGACTTCAGATAATAATCTAAGATCTTTAAGAAAAATATCATGTGCATGGTACACAATTTCGTTGTAATAATTAAATAAGTTCTTCATTATTTAATTTCTTTAAATATAATACAAAGCGATAACATTTCGTGGCAACAATCTGAATTGTGAAATAGCGCTTATCGTGAAATTGGCGCTGGATTCTCTTCTTTAAGGAGAAATATTTTGTACACTATTTTGCCGGATAAATTCAATAATGTAATCTCTGTAATAAAAATAGTAAAAAAAATGCAACATGAAGACTTCAGATAACAATCTAAGATCTTTAAGAAAAATATCATGTGCATGGTACACAATTTCGTTGTAATAATTAAATAAGTTCTTCATTATTTAATTTCTTTAAATATAATACAAAGCGATAACATTTGGTGGCAAAAATCTGAATTGTGAAATAGCGCTTATCGTGAAATTGGCGCTGGATTCTCTTCTTTAAGGAGCAAATATTTTGTACACTATTTTGCCGATTAAATTCAATAATGTAATCTCTGTAATAAAAATAGTAAAAGAAAATGCAACATGAAGACTTCAGATAACAATCTAAGATCTTTAAGAATAATATCATGTGCATGGTACACAATTTCGTTGTAATAATTAAATAAGTTCTTCATTATTTAATTTATTATAATATAATACAAAGCGACAACAGTTGGTGGCAACAATCTGAATTGTGAAATTGCGCTTATCGTGAAATTGGCGCTGGATTCTCTTCTTTAAGGAGCAAATATTTTGTACACTATTTTGCCGGATAAATTCAATAATGTAATCTCTGTAATAAAAATAGTAAAAAAAATGCAACATGAAGACTTCAGATAACAATCTAAGATCTTTAAGAAAAATATCATGTGCATGGTACACAATTTCCTTGTAACAATTAAATAAGTTGTTCATTATTTAATTTCTTTAAATATAATATAAACGATAACATTTGGTGGCAACAATCTGAATTGTGAAATAGCGCTTATCGTGAAATTGGCGCTGGATTCTCTTCTTTAAATAGCAAATATTTTGTAGACTATTTTGCCGGATAAATTAAAAATAGTAAAAAAAAATGCAACATGAAGACTTCAGATAACAATCTAAGATCTTTAAGAAAAATATCATGTGCATGGTACACAATTTCCTTGTAATAATTAAATAAGTTCTTCATTATTTAATTTCTTTAAATATAATACAAAGCGATAACATTTGGTGGCAACAATCTGAATTGTGAAATAGCGCTTATCGTGAAATTGGCGCTGGATTCTCTTCTTTAAGGAGCAAATATTTTGTACACTATTTTGCCGGATAAATTCAATAATGTAATCTCTGTAATAAAAATAGTAAAAAAAAATGCAACATGAAGACTTCAGATAATAATCTAAGATCTTTAAGAAAAATATCATGTGCATGGTACACAATTTCGTTGTAATAATTAAATAAGTTCTTCATTATTTAATTTCTTTAAATATAATACAAAGCGATAACATTTCGTGGCAACAATCTGAATTGTGAAATAGCGCTTATCGTGAAATTGGCGCTGGATTCTCTTCTTTAAGGAGAAATATTTTGTACACTATTTTGCCGGATAAATTCAATAACGTAATCTCTGTAATAAAAATAGTAAAAAAAATGCAACATGAAGACTTCAGATAACAATCTAAGATCTTTAAGAAAAATATCATGTGCATGGTACACAATTTCGTTGTAATAATTAAATAAGTTCTTCATTATTTAATTTCTTTAAATATAATACAAAGCGATAACATTTGGTGGCAAAAATCTGAATTGTGAAATAGCGCTTATCGTGAAATTGGCGCTGGATTCTCTTCTTTAAGGAGCAAATATTTTGTACACTATTTTGCCGATTAAATTCAATAATGTAATCTCTGTAATAAAAATAGTAAAAGAAAATGCAACATGAAGACTTCAGATAACAATCTAAGATCTTTAAGAATAATATCATGTGCATGGTACACAATTTCGTTGTAATAATTAAATAAGTTCTTCATTATTTAATTTATTATAATATAATACAAAGCGACAACAGTTGGTGGCAACAATCTGAATTGTGAAATTGCGCTTATCGTGAAATTGGCGCTGGATTCTCTTCTTTAAGGAGAAATATTTTGTACACTATTTTGCCGGATAAATTCAATAATGTAATCTCTGTAATAAAAATAGTAAAAAAAATGCAACATGAAGACTTCAGATAACAATCTAAGATCTTTAAGAAAAATATCATGTGCATGGTACACAATTTCGTTGTAATAATTAAATAAGTTCTTCATTATTTAATTTCTTTAAATATAATACAAAGCGATAACATTTGGTGGCAAAAATCTGAATTGTGAAATAGCGCTTATCGTGAAATTGGCGCTGGATTCTCTTCTTTAAGGAGCAAATATTTTGTACACTATTTTGCCGATTAAATTCAATAATGTAATCTCTGTAATAAAAATAGTAAAAGAAAATGCAACATGAAGACTTCAGATAACAATCTAAGATCTTTAAGAATAATATCATGTGCATGGTACACAATTTCGTTGTAATAATTAAATAAGTTCTTCATTATTTAATTTATTATAATATAATACAAAGCGACAACAGTTGGTGGCAACAATCTGAATTGTGAAATTGCGCTTATCGTGAAATTGGCGCTGGATTCTCTTCTTTAAGGAGCAAATATTTTGTACACTATTTTGCCGGATAAATTCAATAATGTAATCTCTGTAATAAAAATAGTAAAAAAAATGCAACATGAAGACTTCAGATAACAATCTAAGATCTTTAAGAAAAATATCATGTGCATGGTACACAATTTCCTTGTAACAATTAAATAAGTTGTTCATTATTTAATTTCTTTAAATATAATATAAACGATAACATTTGGTGGCAACAATCTGAATTGTGAAATAGCGCTTATCGTGAAATTGGCGCTGGATTCTCTTCTTTAAATAGCAAATATTTTGTAGACTATTTTGCCGGATAAATTAAAAATAGTAAAAAAAAATGCAACATGAAGACTTCAGATAACAATCTAAGATCTTTAAGAAAAATATCATGTGCATGGTACACAATTTCCTTGTAATAATTAAATAAGTTCTTCATTATTTAATTTCTTTAAATATAATACAAAGCGATAACATTTGGTGGCAACAATCCGAATTGTGAAATAGCGCTTATCGTGAAATTGGCGCTGGATTCTCTTCTTTAAGGAGCAAATATTTTGTACACTATTTTGCCGGATAAATTCAATAATGTAATCTCTGTAATAAAAATAGTAAAAAAAAATGCAACATGAAGACTTCAGATAACAATCTAAGATCTTTAAGAAAAATATCATGTGCATGGTACACAATTTCCTTGTAATAATTAAATAAGTTCTTCATTATTTAATTTCTTTAAATATAATACAAAGCGATAACATTTGGTGGCAACAATCTGAATTGTGAAATAGCGCTTATCGTGAAATTGGCGCTGGATTCTCTTCTTTAAGGAGCAAATATTTTGTACACTATTTTGCCGGATAAATTCAATAATGTAATCTCTGTAATAAAAATAGTAAAAAAAAATGCAACATGAAGACTTCAGATAACAATCTTAGATCTTTAAGAAAAATATCATGTGCATGGTACACAATTTCGTTGTAATAATTAAATAAGTTCTTCATTATTTAATTTCTTTAAATATAATACAAAGCGATAACATTTGGTGGCAAAAATCTGAATTGTGAAATAGCGCTTATCGTGAAATTGGCGCTGGATTCTCTTCTTTAAATAGCAAATATTTTGTACACTATTTTGCCGGATAAATTAAAAATAGTAAAAAAAAATGCAACATGAAGACTTCAGATAACAATCTAAGATATTTAAGAAAAATATCATGTGCATGGTACACAATTTCCTTGTAATAATTAAATAAGTTCTTCATTATTTAATTTCTTTAAATATAATACAAAGCGATAACATTTGGTGGCAACAATCTGAATTGTAAAATAGCGCTTATCATGAAATTCGCGCTGGATTCTCTTCTTTAAGGAGAAATATTTTGTACACTATTTTGCCGGATAAATTCAATAATGTAATCTCTGTAATAAAAATAGTAAAAAAAAATGCAACATGAAGGCATCGGATAACAATCTAAGATCTTTAAGAAAAATATCATGTGCATGGTACACAATTTCCTTGTAATAATTAAATAAGTTCTTCATTATTTAATTTCTTTAAATATAATACAAAGCGATAACATTTGGTGGCAACAATCTGAATTGTGAAATAGCGCTTATCGTGAAATTGGCGCTGGATTCTCTTCTTTAAGGAGCAAATATTTTGTACACTATTTTGCCGGATAATTTCAATAATGTAATCTCTGTAATAAAAATAGTAAAAAAAAAATGCAACATGAAGACTTCAGATAACAATCTAAGATCTTTAAGAAAAATATCATGTGCATGGTACACAATTTCGTTGTAATAATTAAATGAGTTCTTCATTATTTAATTTCTTTAAATATAATACAAAGCGATAACATTTCGTGGCAACAATCTGAATTGTGAAATAGCGCTTATCGTGAAATTGGCGCTGGATTCTCTTCTTTAAGGAGAAATATTTTGTACACTATTTTGCCGGATAAATTCAATAATGTAATCTCTGTAATAAAAATAGTAAAAAAAATGCAACATGAAGACTTCAGATAACAATCTAAGATCTTTAAGAAAAATATCATGTGCATGGTACACAATTTCGTTGTAATAATTAAATAAGTTCTTCATTATTTAATTTCTTTAAATATAATACAAAGCGATAACATTTGGTGGCAAAAATCTGAATTGTGAAATAGCGCTTATCGTGAAATTGGCGCTGGATTCTCTTCTTTAAGGAGCAAATATTTTGTACACTATTTTGCCGATTAAATTCAATAATGTAATCTCTGTAATAAAAATAGTAAAAGAAAATGCAACATGAAGACTTCAGATAACAATCTAAGATCTTTAAGAATAATATCATGTGCATGGTACACAATTTCGTTGTAATAATTAAATAAGTTCTTCATTATTTAATTTATTATAATATAATACAAAGCGACAACAGTTGGTGGCAACAATCTGAATTGTGAAATTGCGCTTATCGTGAAATTGGCGCTGGATTCTCTTCTTTAAGGAGCAAATATTTTGTACACTATTTTGCCGGATAAATTCAATAATGTAATCTCTGTAGTAAAAATAGTAAAAAAAATGCAACATGAAGACTTCAGATAACAATCTAAGATCTTTAAGAAAAATATCATGTGCATGGTACACAATTTCCTTGTAACAATTAAATAAGTTGTTCATTATTTAATTTCTTTAAATATAATATAAACGATAACATTTGGTGGCAACAATCTGAATTGTGAAATAGCGCTTATCGTGAAATTGGCGCTGGATTCTCTTCTTTAAGGAGCAAATATTTTGTACACTATTTTGCCGGATAAATTCAATAATGTAATCTCTGTAATAAAAATAGTAAAAAAAAATGCAACATGAAGACTTCAGATAACAATCTAAGATCTTTAAGAAAAATATCATGTGCATGGTACACAATTTCCTTGTAATAATTAAATAAGTTCTTCATTATTTAATTTCTTTAAATATAATACAAAGCGATAACATTTGGTGGCAACAATCTGAATTGTGAAATAGCGCTTATCGTGAAATTGGCGCTGGATTCTCTTCTTTAAGGAGCAAATATTTTGTACACTATTTTGCCGGATAAATTCAATAATGTAATCTCTGTAATAAAAATAGTAAAAAAAAAATGCAACATGAAGACTTCAGATAACAATCTAAGATCTTTAAGAAAAATATCATGTGCATGGTACACAATTTCGCTGTAATAATTAAATAAGTTCTTCGTTATTTAATTTCTTTAAATATAATACAAAGCAATAACATTTGGTCGCAACAATCTGAATTGTGAAATAGCGCTTATCCTGAAATTGGCGCTGGATTCTCTTCTTTAAGGAGCAAATATTTTGTACACTATTTTGCCGGATAAATTAAAAATAGTAAAAAAAAATGCAACATGAAGACTTCAGATAACAATATAAGATCTTTAAGAAAAATATCATGTGCATGGTACACAATTTCCTTGTAATAATTAAATAAGTTCTTCATTATTTAATTTCTTTAAATATAATACAAAGCGATAAAATTTGGTGGCAACAATCTGAATTGTGAAATAGCGCTTATCGTGAAATTGGCGCTGGATTCTCTTCTTTAAGGAGCAAATATTTTGTACACTATTTTGCCGGATAAATTCAATAATGTAATCTCTGTAATAAAAATAGTAAAAAAAATGCAACATGAAGACTTCAGATAACAATCTAAGATCTTTAAGAAAAATATCATGTGCATGGTACACAATTTCGTTCTAATAATTAAATAAGTTCTTCGTTATTTAATTTCTTTAAATATAATACAAAGCGATAACATTTGGTGGCAACAATCTGAATTGTGAAATAGCGCTTATCCTGAAATTGGCGCTGGATTCTCTTCTTTAAGGAGCAAATATTTTGTACACTATTTTGCCGGATAAATTCAATAATGTAATCTCTGTCATAAAAATAGTAAAAAAAAATGCAACATGAAGACTTCAGATAACAATCTAAGATCTTTAAGAAAAATATCATGTGCATGGTACACAATTTCGTTGTAATAAGTAAATAAGTTCTTCATTATTTAATTTCTTTAAATATAATACAAAGCGATAACATTTCGTGGCAACAATCTGAATTGTGAAATAGCGCTTATCGTGAAATTGGCGCTGGATTCTCTTCTTTAAGGAGCAAATATTTTGTACACTATTTTGCCGGATAATTTCAATAATGTAATCTCTGTAATAAAAATAGTAAAAAAAAATGCAACATGAAGACTTCAGATAATAATCTAAGATCTTTAAGAAAAATATCATGTGCATGGTACACAATTTCGTTGTAATAATTAAATAAGTTCTTCATTATTTAATTTCTTTAAATATAATACAAAGCGATAACATTTCGTGGCAACAATCTGAATTGTGAAATAGCGCTTATCGTGAAATTGGCGCTGGATTCTCTTCTTTAAGGAGAAATATTTTGTACACTATTTTGCCGGATAAATTCAATAATGTAATCTCTGTAATAAAAATAGTAAAAAAAATGCAACATGAAGACTTCAGATAACAATCTAAGATCTTTAAGAAAAATATCATGTGCATGGTACACAATTTCGTTCTAATAATTAAATAAGTTCTTCGTTATTTAATTTCTTTAAATATAATACAAAGCGATAACATTTGGTGGCAACAATCTGAATTGTGAAATAGCGCTTATCCTGAAATTGGCGCTGGATTCTCTTCTTTAAGGAGCAAATATTTTGTACACTATTTTGCCGGATAAATTCAATAATGTAATCTCTGTCATAAAAATAGTAAAAAAAAATGCAACATGAAGACTTCAGATAACAATCTAAGATCTTTAAGAAAAATATCATGTGCATGGTACACAATTTCGTTGTAATAAGTAAATAAGTTCTTCATTATTTAATTTCTTTAAATATAATACAAAGCGATAACATTTGGTGGCAACAATCTGAATTGTGAAATAGCGCTTATCGTGAAATTGGCGCTGGATTCTCTTCTTTAAGGAGCAAATATTTTGTACACTATTTTGCCGGATAATTTCAATAATGTAATCTCTGTAATAAAAATAGTAAAAAAAAATGCAACATGAAGACTTCAGATAATAATCTAAGATCTTTAAGAAAAATATCATGTGCATGGTACACAATTTCGTTGTAATAATTAAATAAGTTCTTCATTATTTAATTTCTTTAAATATAATACAAAGCGATAACATTTCGTGGCAACAATCTGAATTGTGAAATAGCGCTTATCGTGAAATTGGCGCTGGATTCTCTTCTTTAAGGAGAAATATTTTGTACACTATTTTGCCGGATAAATTCAATAATGTAATCTCTGTAATAAAAATAGTAAAAAAAATGCAACATGAAGACTTCAGATAACAATCTAAGATCTTTAAGAAAAATATCATGTGCATGGTACACAATTTCGTTGTAATAATTAAATAAGTTCTTCATTATTTAATTTCTTTAAATATAATACAAAGCGATAACATTTGGTGGCAAAAATCTGAATTGTGAAATAGCGCTTTTCGTGAAATTGGCGCTGGATTCTCTTCTTTAAGGAGCAAATATTTTGTACACTATTTTGCCGATTAAATTCAATAATGTAATCTCTGTAATAAAAATAGTAAAAGAAAATGCAACATGAAGACTTCAGATAACAATCTAAGATCTTTAAGAATAATATCATGTGCATGGTACACAATTTCGTTGTAATAATTAAATAAGTTCTTCATTATTTAATTTATTATAATATAATACAAAGCGACAACAGTTGGTGGCAACAATCTGAATTGTGAAATTGCGCTTATCGTGAAATTGGCGCTGGATTCTCTTCTTTAAGGAGCAAATATTTTGTACACTATTTTGCCGGATAAATTCAATAATGTAATCTCTGTAATAAAAATAGTAAAAAAAATGCAACATGAAGACTTCAGATAACAATCTAAGATCTTTAAGAAAAATATCATGTGCATGGTACACAATTTCCTTGTAACAATTAAATAAGTTGTTCATTATTTAATTTCTTTAAATATAATATAAACGATAACATTTGGTGGCAACAATCTGAATTGTGAAATAGCGCTTATCGTGAAATTGGCGCTGGATTCTCTTCTTTAAATAGCAAATATTTTGTACACTATTTTGCCGGATAAATTAAAAATAGTAAAAAAAAATGCAACATGAAGACTTCAGATAACAATCTAAGATCTTTAAGAAAAATATCATGTGCATGGTACACAATTTCCTTGTAATAATTAAATAAGTTCTTCATTATTTAATTTCTTTAAATATAATACAAAGCGATAACATTTGGTGGCAACAATCTGAATTGTGAAATAGCGCTTATCGTGAAATTGGCGCTGGATTCTCTTCTTTAAGGAGCAAATATTTTGTACACTATTTTGCCGGATAAATTCAATAATGTAATCTCTGTAATAAAAATAGTAAAAAAAAATGCAACATGAAGACTTCAGATAACAATCTAAGATCTTTAAGAAAAATATCATGTGCATGGTACACAATTTCCTTGTAATAATTAAATAAGTTCTTCATTATTTAATTTCTTTAAATATAATACAAAGCGATAACATTTGGTGGCAACAATCTGAATTGTGAAATAGCGCTTATCGTGAAATTGGCGCTGGATTCTCTTCTTTAAGGAGCAAATATTTTGTACACTATTTTGCCGGATAAATTCAATAATGTAATCTCTGTAATAAAAATAGTAAAAAAAAATGCAACATGAAGACTTCAGATAACAATCTAAGATCTTTAAGAAAAATATCATGTGCATGGTACACAATTTCGCTGTAATAATTAAATAAGTTCTTCGTTATTTAATTTCTTTAAATATAATACAAAGCGATAACATTTGGTGGCAACAATCTGAATTGTGAAATAGCGCTTATCCTGAAATTGGCGCTGGATTCTCTTCTTTAAGGAGCAAATATTTTGTACACTATTTTGCCGGATAACTTAAAAATAGTAAAAAAAAAATGCAACATGAAGACTTCAGATAACAATATAAGATCTTTAAGAAAAATATCATGTGCATGGTACACAATTTCCTTTTAATAATTAAATAAGTTCTTCATTATTTAATTTCTTTAAATATAATACAAAGCGATAACATTTGGTGGCAACAATCTGAATTGTGAAATAGCGCTTATTGTGAAATTGGCGCTGGATTCTCTTCTTCAAGGAGCAAATATTTTGTACACTATTTTGCCGGATAAATTCAATAATGTAATCTCTGTAATAAAAATAGTAAAAAAAAAAAAAAAATGCAACATGAAGACTTCAGATAACAATCTAAGATCTTTAAGAAAAATATCATGTGCATGGTACACAATTTCCTTGTAATAATTAAATAAGTTCTTCATTATTTAATTTCTTTAAATATAATACAAAGCGATAACATTTGGTGGCAACAATCTGAATTGTGAAATAGCGCTTATTGTGAAATTGGCGCTGGATTCTCTTCTTTAAGGAGCAAATATTTTGTACACTATTTTGCCGGATAAATTCAATAATGTAATCTCTGTAATAAAAATAGCAAAAAAAAAATGCAACATGAAGACTTCAGATAACAATCTAAGATCTTTAAGAAAAATTTCATGTGAATGGTACACAATTTCCTTGTAATAATTAAATAAGTTGTTCATTATTTAATTTCTTTAAATATAATACAAAGCGATAACATTTGGTGGCAACAATCTGAATTGTGAAATAGCGCTTATCGTGAAATTGGCGCTGGATTCTCTTCTTTAAGGAGCAAATATTTTGTACACTATTTTGCCGGATAAATTCAATAATGTAATCTCTGTAATAAAAATAGTAAAAAAAAATGCAACATGAAGACTTCAGATAACAATCTAAGATCTTTAAGAAAAATATCATGTGCATGGTACACAATTTCGTTGTAATAATTAAATAAGTTCTTCATTATTTAATTTCTTTAAATATAATACAAAGCGATAACATTTGGTGGCAAAAATCTGAATTGTGAAATAGCGCTTATCGTGAAATTGGCGCTGGATTCTCTTCTTTAAGGAGCAAATATTTTGTACACTATTTTGCCGGATAAATTCAATAAAGTAATCTCTGTAATAAAAATAGTAAAAGAAAATGCAACATGAAGACTTCAGATAACAATCTAAGATCTTTAAGAAAAATATCATGTGCATGGTACACAATTTCCTTGTAATAATTAAATAAGTTCTTCATTATTTAATTTCTTTAAATATAATACAAAGCGATAACATTTGGTGGCAACAATCTGAATTGTGAAATAACGCTTATCGTGAAATTGGCGCTTGATTCTCTTCTTTAAGGAGCAAATATTTTGTACACTATTTTGCCGGATAAATTCAAAAATGTAATCTCTGTAATAAAAATAGTAAAAAAAAAATGCAACATGAAGACTTCAGATAACAATCTAAGATCTTTAAGAAAAATATAATGTGCATGGTACACAATTTCCTTGTAATAATTAAATAAGTTCTTCATTATTTAATTTCTTTAAATATAATACAAAGCGATAACATTTGGTGGCAACTATCTGAATTGTGAAATAGCGCTTATCGTGAAATTGGCGCTGGATTCCCTTCTTTAAGGAGCAAATATTTTGTACACTATTTTGCCGGATAAATTAAAAATAATAAAAAAAAATGCAACATGAAGACTTCAGATAACAATCTAAGATCTTTAAGAAAAATATCATGTGCATGGTACACAATTTCGTTCTAATAATTAAATAAGTTCTTCGTTATTTAATTCTTTAAATATAATACAAAGCGATAACATTTGGTGGCAACAATCTGAATTGTGAAATAGCGCTTATCGTGAAATTGGCGCTGGATTCTCTTCTTTAAGGAGCAAATATTTTGCCCACTATTTTGCCGGATAAATTCAATAAAGTAATCTCTGTAATAAAAATAGTAAAAAAAAAAATGCAACATGACGACTTCAGATAACAATCTAAGATCTTTAAGAAAAATATCATGTGCATGGTACACAATTTCCTTGTAATAATTAAATAAGTTCTTCATTATTTAATTTATTATAATATAATACAAAGCGACAACAGTTGGTGGCAACAATCTGAATTGTGAAATTGCGCTTATCGTGAAATTGGCGCTGGATTCTCTTCTTTAAGGAGCAAATATTTTGTACACTATTTTGCCGGATAAATTCAATAATGTAATCTCTGTAATAAAAATAGTAAAAAAAATGCAACATGAAGACTTCAGATAACAATCTAAGATCTTTAAGAAAAATATCATGTGCATGGTACACAATTTCCTTGTAACAATTAAATAAGTTGTTCATTATTTAATTTCTTTAAATATAATATAAACGATAACATTTGGTGGCAACAATCTGAATTGTGAAATAGCGCTTATCGTGAAATTGGCGCTGGATTCTCTTCTTTAAATAGCAAATATTTTGTACACTATTTTGCCGGATAAATTAAAAATAGTAAAAAAAAATGCAACATGAAGACTTCAGATAACAATCTAAGATCTTTAAGAAAAATATCATGTGCATGGTACACAATTTCCTTGTAATAATTAAATAAGTTCTTCATTATTTAATTTCTTTAAATATAATACAAAGCGATAACATTTGGTGGCAACAATCTGAATTGTGAAATAGCGCTTATCGTGAAATTGGCGCTGGATTCTCTTCTTTAAGGAGCAAATATTTTGTACACTATTTTGCCGGATAAATTCAATAATGTAATCTCTGTAATAAAAATAGTAAAAAAAAATGCAACATGAAGACTTCAGATAACAATCTAAGATCTTTAAGAAAAATATCATGTGCATGGTACACAATTTCCTTGTAATAATTAAATAAGTTCTTCATTATTTAATTTCTTTAAATATAATACAAAGCGATAACATTTGGTGGCAACAATCTGAATTGTGAAATAGCGCTTATCGTGAAATTGGCGCTGGATTCTCTTCTTTAAGGAGCAAATATTTTGTACACTATTTTGCCGGATAAATTCAATAATGTAATCTCTGTAATAAAAATAGTAAAAAAAAATGCAACATGAAGACTTCAGATAACAATCTAAGATCTTTAAGAAAAATATCATGTGCATGGTACACAATTTCGCTGTAATAATTAAATAAGTTCTTCGTTATTTAATTTCTTTAAATATAATACAAAGCGATAACATTTGGTGGCAACAATCTGAATTGTGAAATAGCGCTTATCCTGAAATTGGCGCTGGATTCTCTTCTTTAAGGAGGAAATATTTTGTACACTATTTTGCCGGATAAATTAAAAATAGTAAAAAAAAAATGCAACATGAAGACTTCAGATAACAATATAAGATCTTTAAGAAAAATATCATGTGCATGGTACACAATTTCCTTTTAATAATTAAATAAGTTCTTCATTATTTAATTTCTTTAAATATAATACAAAGCGATAACATTTGGTGGCAACAATCTGAATTGTGAAATAGTGCTTATTGTGAAATTGGCGCTGGATTCTCTTCTTCAAGGAGCAAATATTTTGTACACTATTTTGCCGGATAAATTCAATAATGTAATCTCTGTAATAAAAATAGTAAAAAAAAAAAAAATGCAACATGAAGACTTCAGATAACAATCTAAGATCTTTAAGAAAAATATCATGTGCATGGTACACAATTTCCTTGTAATAATTAAATAAGTTCTTCATTATTTAATTTCTTTAAATATAATACAAAGCGATAACATTTGGTGGCAACAATCTGAATTGTGAAATAGCGCTTATTGTGAAATTGGCGCTGGATTCTCTTCTTTAAGGAGCAAATATTTTGTACACTATTTTGCCGGATAAATTCAATAATGTAATCTCTGTAATAAAAATAGCAAAAAAAAATGCAACATGAAGACTTCAGATAACAATCTAAGATCTTTGAGAAAAATATCATGTGAATGGTACACAATTTCCTTGTAATAATTAAATAAGTTGTTCATTATTTAATTTCTTTAAATATAATACAAAGCGATAACATTTGGTGGCAACAATCTGAATTGTGAAATAGCGCTTATCGTGAAATTGGCGCTGCATTCTCTTCTTTAAGGAGCAAATATTTTGTACACTATTTTGCCGGATAAATTCAATAATGTAATCTCTGTAATAAAAATAGTAAAAAAAAATGCAACATGAAGACTTCAGATAACAATCTAAGATCTTTAAGAAAAATATCATGTGCATGGTACACAATTTCGTTGTAATAATTAAATAAGTTCTTCATTATTTAATTTCTTTAAATATAATACAAAGCGATAACATTTGGTGGCAAAAATCTGAATTGTGAAATAGCGCTTATCGTGAAATTGGCGCTGGATTCTCTTCTTTAAGGAGCAAATATTTTGTACACTATTTTGCCGGATAAATTCAATAAAGTAATCTCTGTAATAAAAATAGTAAAAGAAAATGCAACATGAAGACTTCAGATAACAATCTAAGATCTTTAAGAAAAATATCATGTGCATGGTACACAATTTCCTTGTAATAATTAAATAAGTTCTTCATTATTTAATTTCTTTAAATATAATACAAAGCGATAACATTTGGTGGCAACAATCTGAATTGTGAAATAACGCTTATCGTGAAATTGGCGCTTGATTCTCTTCTTTAAGGAGCAAATATTTTGTACACTATTTTGCCGGATAAATTCAAAAATGTAATCTCTGTAATAAAAATAGTAAAAAAAAAATGCAACATGAAGACTTCAGATAACAATCTAAGATCTTTAAGAAAAATATAATGTGCATGGTACACAATTTCCTTGTAATAATTAAATAAGTTCTTCATTATTTAATTTCTTTAAATATAATACAAAGCGATAACATTTGGTGGCAACTATCTGAATTGTGAAATAGCGCTTATCGTGAAATTGGCGCTGGATTCCCTTCTTTAAGGAGCAAATATTTTGTACACTATTTTGCCGGATAAATTAAAAATAATAAAAAAAAATGCAACATGAAGACTTCAGATAACAATCTAAGATCTTTAAGAAAAATATCATGTGCATGGTAGACAATTTCGTTCTAATAATTAAATAAGTTCTTCGTTATTTAATTCTTTAAATATAATACAAAGCGATAACATTTGGTGGCAACAATCTGAATTGTGAAATAGCGCTTATCGTGAAATTGGCGCTGGATTCTCTTCTTTAAGGAGCAAATATTTTGTACACTATTTTGCCGGATAAATTCAATAATGTAATCTCTGTAATAAAAATAGTAAAAAAAATGCAACATGAAGACTTCAGATAACAATCTAAGATCTTTAAGAAAAATATCATGTGCATGGTACACAATTTCCTTGTAACAATTAAATAAGTTGTTCATTATTTAATTTCTTTAAATATAATATAAACGATAACATTTGGTGGCAACAATCTGAATTGTGAAATAGCGCTTATCGTGAAATTGGCGCTGGATTCTCTTCTTTAAATAGCAAATATTTTGTACACTATTTTGCCGGATAAATTAAAAATAGTAAAAAAAAATGCAACATGAAGACTTCAGATAACAATCTAAGATCTTTAAGAAAAATATAATGTGCATGGTACACAATTTCCTTGTAATAATTAAATAAGTTCTTCATTATTTAATTTCTTTAAATATAATACAAAGCGATAACATTTGGTGGCAACTATCTGAATTGTGAAATAGCGCTTATCGTGAAATTGGCGCTGGATTCTCTTCTTTAAGGAGCAAATATTTTGTACACTATTTTGCCGGATAAATTCAATAATGTAATCTCTGTAATAAAAATAGTAAAAAAAATGCAACATGAAGACTTCAGATAACAATCTAAGATCTTTAAGAAAAATATCATGTGCATGGTACACAATTTCCTTGTAACAATTAAATAAGTTGTTCATTATTTAATTTCTTTAAATATAATACAAAGCGATAACATTTGGTGGCAACAATCTGAATTGTGAAATAGCGCTTATCATGAAATTGGCGCTGGATTATCTTCTTTAAGGAGCAAATATTTTGTACACTATTTTGCCGGATAAATTCAATAATGTAATCTCTGTAATAAAAATAGTAAAAAAAAATGCAACATGAAGGCATCGGATAACAATCTAAGATCTTTAAGAAAAATATAATGTGCATGGTACACAATTTCCTTGTAATAATTAAATAAGTTCTTCATTATTTAATTTCTTTAAATATAATACAAAGCGATAACATTTGGTGGCAAAAATCTGAATTGTGAAATAGCGCTTATCGTGAAATTGGCGCTGGATTCTCTTCTTTAAGTAGCAAATATTTTGTACACTATTTTGCCGGATAAATTCAATAATGTATTCTCTGTAATAAAAATAGTAAAAGAAAATGCAACATGAAGACTTCAGATAACAATCTAAGATCTTTAAGAAAAATATGATGTGCATGGTACACAATTTCGTTGTAATAATTAAATAAGTTCTTCATTATTTAATTTCTTTAAATATAATACAAAGCGATAACATTTGGTGGCAACAATCTGAATTGTGAAATAACGCTTATCGTGAAATTGTCGCTTGATTCTCTTCTTTAAGGAGCAAATATTTTGTACACTATTTTGCCGGATAAATTCAAAAATGTAATCTCTGTAATAAAAATAGTAAAAAAAATGCAACATGAAGACTTCAGATAACAATCTAAGATCTTTAAGAAAAATATCATGTGCATGGTACACAATTTCCTTGTAATAATTAAATAAGTTCTTCATTATTTAATTTCTTTAAATATAATACAAAGCGATAACATTTGGTGGCAACAATCTGAATTGTGAAATAGCGCTTATTGTGAAATTGGCGCTGGATTCTCTTCTTTAAGGAGCAAATATTTTGTACACTATTTTGCCGGATAAATTCAATAATGTAATCTCTGTAATAAAAATAGTAAAAAAAAATGCAACATGAAGACTTCAGATAACAATCTAAGATCTTTAAGAAAAATATCCTGTGCATGGTACACAATTTCCTTGTAATAATTAAATAAGTTGTTCATTATTTAATTTCTTTAAATATAATACAAAGCGATAACATTTGGTGGCAACAATCTGAATTGTGAAATAGCGCTTATCGTGAAATTGGCGCTGGATTCTCTTCTTTAAGGAGCAAATATTTTGTACACTATTTTGCCGGATAAATTCAATAATGTAATCTCTGTAATAAAAATAGTAAAAAAAAATGCAACATGAAGACGTCAGATAACAATCTAAGATCTTTAAGAAAAATATCATGTGCATGGTACACAATTTCCTTGTAATAATTAAATAAGTTCTTCATTATTTAATTTCTTTAAATATAATACAAAGCGATAACATTTGGTGGCAACAATCTGAATTGTGAAATAGCGCTTATTGTGAAATTGGCGCTGGATTCTCTTCTTTAAGGAGCAAATATTTTGTACACTATTTTGCTGGATAAATTAAAAATAATAAAAAAAAATGCAACATGAAGACTTCAGATAACAATCTAAGATCTTTAAGAAAAATATCATGTGCATGGTACACAATTTCGTTCTAATAATTAAATAAGTTCTTCGTTATTTAATTTCTTTAAATATAATACAAAGCGATAACATTTGGTGGCAACAATCTGAATTGTGAAATAGCGCTTATCCTGAAATTGGCGCTGGATTCTCTTCTTTAAGGAGCAAATATTTTGCCCACTATTTTGCCGGATAAATTCAATAAAGTAATCTCTGTAATAAAAATAGTAAAAAAAAAAATGCAACATGACGACTTCAGATAACAATCTAAGATCTTTAAGAAAAATATCATGTGCATGGTACACAATTTCCTTGTAATAATTAAATAAGTTCTTCATTATTTAATTTATTATAATATAATACAAAGCGACAACAGTTGGTGGCAACAATCTGAATTGTGAAATTGCGCTTATCGTGAAATTGGCGCTGGATTCTCTTCTTTAAGGAGCAAATATTTTGTACACTATTTTGCCGGATAAATTCAATAATGTAATCTCTGTAATAAAAATAGTAAAAAAAATGCAACATGAAGACTTCAGATAACAATCTAAGATCTTTAAGAAAAATATCATGTGCATGGTACACAATTTCGTTCTAATAATTAAATAAGTTCTTCGTTATTTAATTTCTTTAAATATAATACAAAGCGATAACATTTGGTGGCAACAATCTGAATTGTGAAATAGCGCTTAACCTGAAATTGGCGCTGGATTCTCTTCTTTAAGGAGCAAATATTTTGTACACTATTTTGCCGGATAAATTCAATAATGTAATCTCTGTAATAAAAATAGTAAAAAAAAATGCAACATGAAGACTTCAGATAACAATCTAAGATCTTTAAGAAAAATATCATGTGCATGGTACACAATTTCGTTGTAATAAGTAAATAAGTTCTTCATTATTTAATTTCTTTAAATATAATACAAAGCGATAACATTTGGTGGCAACAATCTGAATTGTGAAATAGCGCTTATCGTGAAATTGGCGCTGGATTCTCTTCTTTAAGGAGCAAATATTTTGTACACTATTTTGCCGGATAATTTCAATAATGTAATCTCTGTAATAAAAATAGTAAAAAAAAAATGCAACATGAAGACTTCAGATAACAATCTAAGATCTTTAAGAAAAATATCATGTGCATGGTACACAATTTCGTTGTAATAATTAAATAAGTTCTTCATTATTTAATTTCTTTAAATATAATACAAAGCGATAACATTTCGTGGCAACAATCTGAATTGTGAAATAGCGCTTATCGTGAAATTGGCGCTGGATTCTCTTCTTTAAGGAGAAATATTTTGTACACTATTTTGCCGGATAAATTCAATAATGTAATCTCTGTAATAAAAATAGTAAAAAAAATGCAACATGAAGACTTCAGATAACAATCTAAGATCTTTAAGAAAAATATCATGTGCATGGTACACAATTTCGTTGTAATAATTAAATAAGTTCTTCATTATTTAATTTCTTTAAATATAATACAAAGCGATAACATTTGGTGGCAAAAATCTGAATTGTGAAATAGCGCTTATCGTGAAATTGGCGCTGGATTCTCTTCTTTAAGGAGCAAATATTTTGTACACTATTTTGCCGATTAAATTCAATAATGTAATCTCTGTAATAAAAATAGTAAAAGAAAATGCAACATGAAGACTTCAGATAACAATCTAAGATCTTTAAGAAAAATATCATGTGCATGGTACACAATTTCGTTGTAATAATTAAATAAGTTCTTCATTATTTAATTTATTATAATATAATACAAAGCGACAACAGTTGGTGGCAACAATCTGAATTGTGAAATTGCGCTTATCGTGAAATTGGCGCTGGATTCTCTTCTTTAAGGAGCAAATATTTTGTACACTATTTTGCCCGATAAATTCAATAATGTAATCTCTGTAATAAAAATAGTAAAAAAAATGCAACATGAAGACTTCAGATAACAATCTAAGATCTTTAAGAAAAATATCATGTGCATGGTACACAATTTCCTTGTAACAATTAAATAAGTTGTTCATTATTTAATTTCTTTAAATATAATATAAACGATAACATTTGGTGGCAACAATCTGAATTGTGAAATAGCGCTTATCGTGAAATTGGCGCTGGATTCTCTTCTTTAAATAGCAAATATTTTGTACTTTATTTTGCCGGATAAATTAAAAATAGTAAAAAAAAATGCAACATGAAGACTTCAGATAACAATCTAAGATCTTTAAGAAAAATATCATGTGCATGGTACACAATTTCCTTGTAATAATTAAATAAGTTCTTCATTATTTAATTTCTTTAAATATAATACAAAGCGATAACATTTGGTGGCAACAATCTGAATTGTGAAATAGCGCTTATCGTGAAATTGGCGCTGGATTCTCTTCTTTAAGGAGCAAATATTTTGTACACTATTTTGCCGGATAAATTCAATAATGTAATCTCTGTAATAAAAATATTAAAAAAAAATGCAACATGAAGACTTCAGATAACAATCTAAGATCTTTAAGAAAAATATCATGTGCATGGTACACAATTTCCTTGTAATAATTAAATAAGTTCTTCATTATTTAATTTCTTTAAATATAATACAAAGCGATAACATTTGGTGGCAACAATCTGAATTGTGAAATAGCGCTTATCGTGAAATTGGCGCTGGATCCTCTTCTTTAAGGAGCAAATATTTTGTACACTATTTTGCCGGATAAATTCAATAATGTAATCTCTGTAATAAAAATAGTAAAAAAAAAATGCAACATGAAGACTTCAGATAACAATCTAAGATCTTTAAGAAAAATATCATGTGCATGGTACACAATTTCGCTGTAATAATTAAATAAGTTCTTCGTTATTTAATTTCTTTAAATATAATACAAAGCGATAACATTTGGTGGCAACAATCTGAATTGTGAAATAGCGCTTATCCTGAAATTGGCGCTGGATTCTCTTCTTTAAGGAGCAAATATTTTGTACACTATTTTGCCGGATAAATTAAAAATAGTAAAAAAAAATGCAACATGAAGAATTCAGATAACAATATAAGATCTTTAAGAAAAATATCATGTGCATGGTACACAATTTCCTTGTAATAATTAAATAAGTTCTTCATTATTTAATTTCTTTAAATATAATACAAAGCGATAACATTTGGTGGCAACAATCTGAATTGTGAAATAGCGCTTATTGTGAAATTGGCGCTGGATTCTCTTCTTCAAGGAGCAAATATTTTGTACACTATTTTGCCGGATAAATTCAATAATGTAATCTCTGTAATAAAAATAGTAAAAAAAAAATGCAACATGAAGACTTCAGATAACAATCTAAGATCTTTAAGAAAAATATCCTGTGCATGGTACACAATTTCCTTGTAATAATTAAATAAGTTGTTCATTATTTAATTTCTTTAAATATAATACAAAGCGATAACATTTGGTGGCAACAATCTGAATTGTGAAATAGCGCTTATCGTGAAATTGGCGCTGGATTCTCTTCTTTAAGGAGCAAATATTTTGTACACTATTTTGCCGGATAAATTCAATAATGTAATCTCTGTAATAAAAATAGTAAAAAAAAATGCAACATGAAGGCATCGGATAACAATCTAAGATCTTTAAGAAAAATATAATGTGCATGGTACACAATTTCCTTGTAATAATTAAATAAGTTCTTCATTATTTAATTTCTTTAAATATAATACAAAGCGATAACATTTGGTGGCAAAAATCTGAATTGTGAAATAGCGCTTATCGTGAAATTGGCGCTGGATTCTCTTCTTTAAGTAGCAAATATTTTGTACACTATTTTGCCGGATAAATTCAATAATGTATTCTCTGTAATAAAAATAGTAAAAGAAAATGCAACATGAAGACTTCAGATAACAATCTAAGATCTTTAAGAAAAATATCATGTGCATGGTACACAATTTCGTTGTAATAATTAAATAAGTTCTTCATTATTTAATTTCTTTAAATATAATACAAAGCGATAACATTTGGTGGCAACAATCTGAATTGTGAAATAACGCTTATCGTGAAATTGTCGCTTGATTCTCTTCTTTAAGGAGCAAATATTTTGTACACTATTTTGCCGGATAAATTCAAAAATGTAATCTCTGTAATAAAAATAGTAAAAAAAATGCAACATGAAGACTTCAGATAACAATCTAAGATCTTTAAGAAAAATATCCTGTGCATGGTACACAATTTCCTTGTAATAATTAAATAAGTTGTTCATTATTTAATTTCTTTAAATATAATACAAAGCGATAACATTTGGTGGCAACAATCTGAATTGTGAAATAGCGCTTATCGTGAAATTGGCGCTGGATTCTCTTCTTTAAGGAGCAAATATTTTGTACACTATTTTGCCGGATAAATTCAATAATGTAATCTCTGTAATAAAAATAGTAAAAAAAAATGCAACATGAAGACGTCAGATAACAATCTAAGATCTTTAAGAAAAATATCATGTGCATGGTACACAATTTCCTTGTAATAATTAAATAAGTTCTTCATTATTTAATTTCTTTAAATATAATACAAAGCGATAACATTTGGTGGCAACAATCTGAATTGTGAAATAGCGCTTATTGTGAAATTGGCGCTGGATTCTCTTCTTTAAGGAGCAAATATTTTGTACACTATTTTGCTGGATAAATTAAAAATAATAAAAAAAATGCAACATGAAGACTTCAGATAACAATCTAAGATCTTTAAGAAAAATATCATGTGCATGGTACACAATTTCGTTCTAATAATTAAATAAGTTCTTCGTTATTTAATTTCTTTAAATATAATACAAAGCTATAACATTTGGTGGCAACAATCTGAATTGTGAAATAGCGCTTATCCTGAAATTGGCGCTGGATTCTCTTCTTTAAGGAGCAAATATTTTGCCCACTATTTTGCCGGATAAATTCAATAAAGTAATCTCTGTAATAAAAATAGTAAAAAAAAAAATGCAACATGACGACTTCAGATAACAATCTAAGATCTTTAAGAAAAATATCATGTGCATGGTACACAATTTCCTTGTAATAATTAAATAAGTTCTTCATTATTTAATTTATTATAATATAATACAAAGCGACAACAGTTGGTGGCAACAATCTGAATTGTGAAATTGCGCTTATCGTGAAATTGGCGCTGGATTCTCTTCTTTAAGGAGCAAATATTTTGTACACTATTTTGCCGGATAAATTCAATAATGTAATCTCTGTAATAAAAATAGTAAAAAAAATGCAACATGAAGACTTCAGATAACAATCTAAGATCTTTAAGAAAAATATCATGTGCATGGTACACAATTTCGTTCTAATAATTAAATAAGTTCTTCGTTATTTAATTTCTTTAAATATAATACAAAGCGATAACATTTGGTGGCAACAATCTGAATTGTGAAATAGCGCTTAACCTGAAATTGGCGCTGGATTCTCTTCTTTAAGGAGCAAATATTTTGTACACTATTTTGCCGGATAAATTCAATAATGTAATCTCTGTAATAAAAATAGTAAAAAAAAATGCAACATGAAGACTTCAGATAACAATCTAAGATCTTTAAGAAAAATATCATGTGCATGGTACACAATTTCGTTGTAATAAGTAAATAAGTTCTTCATTATTTAATTTCTTTAAATATAATACAAAGCGATAACATTTGGTGGCAACAATCTGAATTGTGAAATAGCGCTTATCGTGAAATTGGCGCTGGATTCTCTTCTTTAAGGAGCAAATATTTTGTACACTATTTTGCCGGATAATTTCAATAATGTAATCTCTGTAATAAAAATAGTAAAAAAAAAATGCAACATGAAGACTTCAGATAACAATCTAAGATCTTTAAGAAAAATATCATGTGCATGGTACACAATTTCGTTGTAATAATTAAATAAGTTCTTCATTATTTAATTTCTTTAAATATAATACAAAGCGATAACATTTCGTGGCAACAATCTGAATTGTGAAATAGCGCTTATCGTGAAATTGGCGCTGGATTCTCTTCTTTAAGGAGAAATATTTTGTACACTATTTTGCCGGATAAATTCAATAATGTAATCTCTGTAATAAAAATAGTAAAAAAAATGCAACATGAAGACTTCAGATAACAATCTAAGATCTTTAAGAAAAATATCATGTGCATGGTACACAATTTCGTTGTAATAATTAAATAAGTTCTTCATTATTTAATTTCTTTAAATATAATACAAAGCGATAACATTTGGTGGCAAAAATCTGAATTGTGAAATAGCGCTTATCGTGAAATTGGCGCTGGATTCTCTTCTTTAAGGAGCAAATATTTTGTACACTATTTTGCCGATTAAATTCAATAATGTAATCTCTGTAATAAAAATAGTAAAAGAAAATGCAACATGAAGACTTCAGATAACAATCTAAGATCTTTAAGAAAAATATCATGTGCATGGTACACAATTTCGTTGTAATAATTAAATAAGTTCTTCATTATTTAATTTATTATAATATAATACAAAGCGACAACAGTTGGTGGCAACAATCTGAATTGTGAAATTGCGCTTATCGTGAAATTGGCGCTGGATTCTCTTCTTTAAGGAGCAAATATTTTGTACACTATTTTGCCCGATAAATTCAATAATGTAATCTCTGTAATAAAAATAGTAAAAAAAATGCAACATGAAGACTTCAGATAACAATCTAAGATCTTTAAGAAAAATATCATGTGCATGGTACACAATTTCCTTGTAACAATTAAATAAGTTGTTCATTATTTAATTTCTTTAAATATAATATAAACGATAACATTTGGTGGCAACAATCTGAATTGTGAAATAGCGCTTATCGTGAAATTGGCGCTGGATTCTCTTCTTTAAATAGCAAATATTTTGTACTTTATTTTGCCGGATAAATTAAAAATAGTAAAAAAAAATGCAACATGAAGACTTCAGATAACAATCTAAGATCTTTAAGAAAAATATCATGTGCATGGTACACAATTTCCTTGTAATAATTAAATAAGTTCTTCATTATTTAATTTCTTTAAATATAATACAAAGCGATAACATTTGGTGGCAACAATCTGAATTGTGAAATAGCGCTTATCGTGAAATTGGCGCTGGATTCTCTTCTTTAAGGAGCAAATATTTTGTACACTATTTTGCCGGATAAATTCAATAATGTAATCTCTGTAATAAAAATATTAAAAAAAAATGCAACATGAAGACTTCAGATAACAATCTAAGATCTTTAAGAAAAATATCATGTGCATGGTACACAATTTCCTTGTAATAATTAAATAAGTTCTTCATTATTTAATTTCTTTAAATATAATACAAAGCGATAACATTTGGTGGCAACAATCTGAATTGTGAAATAGCGCTTATCGTGAAATTGGCGCTGGATCCTCTTCTTTAAGGAGCAAATATTTTGTACACTATTTTGCCGGATAAATTCAATAATGTAATCTCTGTAATAAAAATAGTAAAAAAAAAATGCAACATGAAGACTTCAGATAACAATCTAAGATCTTTAAGAAAAATATCATGTGCATGGTACACAATTTCGCTGTAATAATTAAATAAGTTCTTCGTTATTTAATTTCTTTAAATATAATACAAAGCGATAACATTTGGTGGCAACAATCTGAATTGTGAAATAGCGCTTATCCTGAAATTGGCGCTGGATTCTCTTCTTTAAGGAGCAAATATTTTGTACACTATTTTGCCGGATAAATTAAAAATAGTAAAAAAAAAATGCAACATGAAGAATTCAGATAACAATATAAGATCTTTAAGAAAAATATCATGTGCATGGTACACAATTTCCTTGTAATAATTAAATAAGTTCTTCATTATTTAATTTCTTTAAATATAATACAAAGCGATAACATTTGGTGGCAACAATCTGAATTGTGAAATAGCGCTTATTGTGAAATTGGCGCTGGATTCTCTTCTTCAAGGAGCAAATATTTTGTACACTATTTTGCCGGATAAATTCAATAATGTAATCTCTGTAATAAAAATAGTAAAAAAAAAATGCAACATGAAGACTTCAGATAACAATCTAAGATCTTTAAGAAAAATATCCTGTGCATGGTACACAATTTCCTTGTAATAATTAAATAAGTTGTTCATTATTTAATTTCTTTAAATATAATACAAAGCGATAACATTTGGTGGCAACAATCTGAATTGTGAAATAGCGCTTATCGTGAAATTGGCGCTGGATTCTCTTCTTTAAGGAGCAAATATTTTGTACACTATTTTGCCGGATAAATTCAATAATGTAATCTCTGTAATAAAAATAGTAAAAAAAAATGCAACATGAAGACTTCAGATAACAATCTAAGATCTTTAAGAAAAATATCATGTGCATGGTACACAATTTCCTTGTAATCGTTAAATAAGTTGTTCATTATTTAATTTCTTTAAATATAATACAAAGCGATAACATTTGGTGGCAACAATCTGAATTGTGAAATAGCGCTTATTGTGAAATTGGCGCTGGATTCTCTTCTTTAAGGAGCAAATATTTTGTACACTATTTTGCTGGATAAATTAAAAATAATAAAAAAAAATGCAACATGAAGACTTCAGATAACAATCTAAGATCTTTAAGAAAAATATCATGTGCATGGTACACAATTTCGTTCTAATAATTAAATAAGTTCTTCGTTATTTAATTTCTTTAAATATAATACAAAGCGATAACATTTGGTGGCAACAATCTGAATTGTGAAATAGCGCTTATCCTGAAATTGGCGCTGGATTCTCTTCTTTAAGGAGCAAATATTTTGCCCACTATTTTGCCGGATAAATTCAATAAAGTAATCTCTGTAATAAAAATAGTAAAAAAAAAAATGCAACATGACGACTTCAGATAACAATCTAAGATCTTTAAGAAAAATATCATGTGCATGGTACACAATTTCCTTGTAATAATTAAATAAGTTCTTCATTATTTAATTTATTATAATATAATACAAAGCGACAACAGTTGGTGGCAACAATCTGAATTGTGAAATTGCGCTTATCGTGAAATTGGCGCTGGATTCTCTTCTTTAAGGAGCAAATATTTTGTACACTATTTTGCCGGATAAATTCAATAATGTAATCTCTGTAATAAAAATAGTAAAAAAAATGCAACATGAAGACTTCAGATAACAATCTAAGATCTTTAAGAAAAATATCATGTGCATGGTACACAATTTCGTTCTAATAATTAAATAAGTTCTTCGTTATTTAATTTCTTTAAATATAATACAAAGCGATAACATTTGGTGGCAACAATCTGAATTGTGAAATAGCGCTTAACCTGAAATTGGCGCTGGATTCTCTTCTTTAAGGAGCAAATATTTTGTACACTATTTTGCCGGATAAATTCAATAATGTAATCTCTGTAATAAAAATAGTAAAAAAAAATGCAACATGAAGACTTCAGATAACAATCTAAGATCTTTAAGAAAAATATCATGTGCATGGTACACAATTTCGTTGTAATAATTAAATAAGTTCTTCATTATTTAATTTCTTTAAATATAATACAAAGCGATAACATTTCGTGGCAACAATCTGAATTGTGAAATAGCGCTTATCGTGAAATTGGCGCTGGATTCTCTTCTTTAAGGAGAAATATTTTGTACACTATTTTGCCGGATAAATTCAATAATGTAATCTCTGTAATAAAAATAGTAAAAAAAATGCAACATGAAGACTTCAGATAACAATCTAAGATCTTTAAGAAAAATATCATGTGCATGGTACACAATTTCGTTGTAATAATTAAATAAGTTCTTCATTATTTAATTTCTTTAAATATAATACAAAGCGATAACATTTCGTGGCAACAATCTGAATTGTGAAATAGCGCTTATCGTGAAATTGGCGCTGGATTCTCTTCTTTAAGGAGAAATATTTTGTACACTATTTTGCCGGATAAATTCAATAATGTAATCTCTGTAATAAAAATAGTAAAAAAAATGCAACATGAAGACTTCAGATAACAATCTAAGATCTTTAAGAAAAATATCATGTGCATGGTACACAATTTCGTTGTAATAATTAAATAAGTTCTTCATTATTTAATTTCTTTAAATATAATACAAAGCGATAACATTTGGTGGCAAAAATCTGAATTGTGAAATAGCGCTTATCGTGAAATTGGCGCTGGATTCTCTTCTTTAAGGAGCAAATATTTTGTACACTATTTTGCCGATTAAATTCAATAATGTAATCTCTGTAATAAAAATAGTAAAAGAAAATGCAACATGAAGACTTCAGATAACAATCTAAGATCTTTAAGAAAAATATCATGTGCATGGTACACAATTTCGTTGTAATAATTAAATAAGTTCTTCATTATTTAATTTATTATAATATAATACAAAGCGACAACAGTTGGTGGCAACAATCTGAATTGTGAAATTGCGCTTATCGTGAAATTGGCGCTGGATTCTCTTCTTTAAGGAGCAAATATTTTGTACACTATTTTGCCCGATAAATTCAATAATGTAATCTCTGTAATAAAAATAGTAAAAAAAATGCAACATGAAGACTTCAGATAACAATCTAAGATCTTTAAGAAAAATATCATGTGCATGGTACACAATTTCCTTGTAACAATTAAATAAGTTGTTCATTATTTAATTTCTTTAAATATAATATAAACGATAACATTTGGTGGCAACAATCTGAATTGTGAAATAGCGCTTATCGTGAAATTGGCGCTGGATTCTCTTCTTTAAATAGCAAATATTTTGTACTTTATTTTGCCGGATAAATTAAAAATAGTAAAAAAAAATGCAACATGAAGACTTCAGATAACAATCTAAGATCTTTAAGAAAAATATCATGTGCATGGTACACAATTTCCTTGTAATAATTAAATAAGTTCTTCATTATTTAATTTCTTTAAATATAATACAAAGCGATAACATTTGGTGGCAACAATCTGAATTGTGAAATAGCGCTTATCGTGAAATTGGCGCTGGATTCTCTTCTTTAAGGAGCAAATATTTTGTACACTATTTTGCCGGATAAATTCAATAATGTAATCTCTGTAATAAAAATATTAAAAAAAAATGCAACATGAAGACTTCAGATAACAATCTAAGATCTTTAAGAAAAATATCATGTGCATGGTACACAATTTCCTTGTAATAATTAAATAAGTTCTTCATTATTTAATTTCTTTAAATATAATACAAAGCGATAACATTTGGTGGCAACAATCTGAATTGTGAAATAGCGCTTATCGTGAAATTGGCGCTGGATCCTCTTCTTTAAGGAGCAAATATTTTGTACACTATTTTGCCGGATAAATTCAATAATGTAATCTCTGTAATAAAAATAGTAAAAAAAAAATGCAACATGAAGACTTCAGATAACAATCTAAAATCTTTAAGAAAAATATCATGTGCATGGTACACAATTTCGCTGTAATAATTAAATAAGTTCTTCGTTATTTAATTTCTTTAAATATAATACAAAGCGATAACATTTGGTGGCAACAATCTGAATTGTGAAATAGCGCTTATCCTGAAATTGGCGCTGGATTCTCTTCTTTAAGGAGCAAATATTTTGTACACTATTTTGCCGGATAAATTAAAAATAGTAAAAAAAAAATGCAACATGAAGAATTCAGATAACAATATAAGATCTTTAAGAAAAATATCATGTGCATGGTACACAATTTCCTTGTAATAATTAAATAAGTTCTTCATTATTTAATTTCTTTAAATATAATACAAAGCGATAACATTTGGTGGCAACAATCTGAATTGTGAAATAGCGCTTATTGTGAAATTGGCGCTGGATTCTCTTCTTCAAGGAGCAAATATTTTGTACACTATTTTGCCGGATAAATTCAATAATGTAATCTCTGTAATAAAAATAGTAAAAAAAAAATGCAACATGAAGACTTCAGATAACAATCTAAGATCTTTAAGAAAAATATCATGTGCATGGTACACAATTTCCTTGTAATAATTAAATAAGTTCTTCATTATTTAATTTCTTTAAATATAATACAAAGCGATAACATTTGGTGGCAACAATCTGAATTGTGAAATAGCGCTTATTGTGAAATTGGCGCTGGATTCTCTTCTTTAAGGAGCAAATATTTTGTACACTATTTTGCCGGATAAATTCAATAATGTAATCTCTGTAATAAAAATAGTAAAAAAAAATGCAACATGAAGACTTCAGATAACAATCTAAGATCTTTAAGAAAAATATCATGTGCATGGTACACAATTTCCTTGTAATCGTTAAATAAGTTGTTCATTATTTAATTTCTTTAAATATAATACAAAGCGATAACATTTGGTGGCAACAATCTGAATTGTGAAATAGCGCTTATCGTGAAATTGGCGCTGGATTCTCTTCTTTAAGGAGGAAATATTTTGTACACTATTTTGCCGGATAAATTCAATAATGTAATCTCTGTAATAAAAATAGTAAAAAAAAATGCAACATGAAGACTTCAGATAACAATCTAAGATCTTTAAGAAAAATATCATGTGCATGGTACACAATTTCGTTGTAATAATTAAATAAGTTCTTCATTATTTAATTTCTTTAAATATAATACAAAGCGATAACATTTGGTGGCAAAAATCTGAATTGTGAAATAGCGCTTATCGTGAAATTGGCGCTGGATTCTCTTCTTTAAGGAGCAAATATTTTGTACACTATTTTGCCGGATAAATTCAATAATGTAATCTCTGTAATAAAAATAGTAAAAGAAAATGCAACATGAAGACTTCAGATAACAATCTAAGATCTTTAAGAAAAATATCATGTGCATGGTACACAATTTCGTTGTAATAATTAAATAAGTTCTTCATTATTTAATTTCTTTAAATATAATACAAAGCGATAACATTTGGTGGCAACAATCTGAATTGTGAAATAACGCTTATCGTGAAATTGGCGCTTGATTCTCTTCTTTAAGGAGCAAATATTTTGTACACTATTTTGCCGGATAAATTCAAAAATGTAATCTCTGTAATAAAAATAGTAAAAAAAAAATGCAACATGAAGACTTCAGATAACAATCTAAGATCTTTAAGAAAAATATAGTGTGCATGGTACACAATTTCCTTGTAATAATTAAATAAGTTCTTCATTATTTAATTTCTTTAAATATAATACAAAGCGATAACATTTGGTGGCAACTATCTGAATTGTGAAATAGCGCTTATCGTGAAATTGGCGCTGGATTCCCTTCTTTAAGGAGCAAATATTTTGTACACTATTTTGCCGGATAAATTAAAAATAATAAAAAAAAATGCAACATGAAGACTTCAGATAACAATCTAAGATCTTTAAGAAAAATATCATGTGCATGGTACACAATTTCGTTCTAATAATTAAATAAGTTCTTCGTTATTTAATTCTTTAAATATAATACAAAGCGATAACATTTGGTGGCAACAATCTGAATTGTGAAATAGCGCTTATCCTGAAATTGGCGCTGGATTCTCTTCTTTAAGGAGCAAATATTTTGTACACTATTTTGCCGGATAAATTCAATAATGTAATCTCTGTAATAAAAATAGTAAAAAAAAATGCAACATGAAGACTTCAGATAACAATCTAAGATCTTTAAGAAAAATATCATGTGCATGGTACACAATTTCCTTGTAATAATTAAATAAGTTCTTCATTATTTAATTTATTATAATATAATACAAAGCGACAACAGTTGGTGGCAACAATCTGAATTGTGAAATTGCGCTTATCGTGAAATTGGCGCTGGATTCTCTTCTTTAAGGAGCAAATATTTTGTACACTATTTTGCCGGATAAATTCAATAATGTAATCTCTGTAATAAAAATAGTAAAAAAAATGCAACATGAAGACTTCAGATAACAATCTAAGATCTTTAAGAAAAATATCATGTGCATGGTACACAATTTCGTTCTAATAATTAAATAAGTTCTTCGTTATTTAATTTCTTTAAATATAATACAAAGCGATAACATTTGGTGGCAACAATCTGAATTGTGAAATAGCGCTTAACCTGAAATTGGCGCTGGATTCTCTTCTTTAAGGAGCAAATATTTTGTACACTATTTTGCCGGATAAATTCAATAATGTAATCTCTGTAATAAAAATAGTAAAAAAAAATGCAACATGAAGACTTCAGATAACAATCTAAGATCTTTAAGAAAAATATCATGTGCATGGTACACAATTTCGTTGTAATAAGTAAATAAGTTCTTCATTATTTAATTTCTTTAAATATAATACAAAGCGATAACATTTGGTGGCAACAATCTGAATTGTGAAATAGCGCTTATCGTGAAATTGGCGCTGGATTCTCTTCTTTAAGGAGCAAATATTTTGTACACTATTTTGCCGGATAATTTCAATAATGTAATCTCTGTAATAAAAATAGTAAAAAAAAATGCAACATGAAGACTTCAGATAACAATCTAAGATCTTTAAGAAAAATATCATGTGCATGGTACACAATTTCGTTGTAATAATTAAATAAGTTCTTCATTATTTAATTTCTTTAAATATAATACAAAGCGATAACATTTCGTGGCAACAATCTGAATTGTGAAATAGCGCTTATCGTGAAATTGGCGCTGGATTCTCTTCTTTAAGGAGAAATATTTTGTACACTATTTTGCCGGATAAATTCAATAATGTAATCTCTGTAATAAAAATAGTAAAAAAAATGCAACATGAAGACTTCAGATAACAATCTAAGATCTTTAAGAAAAATATCATGTGCATGGTACACAATTTCGTTGTAATAATTAAATAAGTTCTTCATTATTTAATTTCTTTAAATATAATACAAAGCGATAACATTTGGTGGCAAAATTCTGAATTGTGAAATAGCGCTTATCGTGAAATTGGCGCTGGATTCTCTTCTTTAAGGAGCAAATATTTTGTACACTATTTTGCCGATTAAATTCAATAATGTAATCTCTGTAATAAAAATAGTAAAAGAAAATGCAACATGAAGACTTCAGATAACAATCTAAGATCTTTAAGAAAAATATCATGTGCATGGTACACAATTTCGTTGTAATAATTAAATAAGTTCTTCATTATTTAATTTATTATAATATAATACAAAGCGACAACAGTTGGTGGCAACAATCTGAATTGTGAAATTGCGCTTATCGTGAAATTGGCGCTGGATTCTCTTCTTTAAGGAGCAAATATTTTGTACACTATTTTGCCCGATAAATTCAATAATGTAATCTCTGTAATAAAAATAGTAAAAAAAATGCAACATGAAGACTTCAGATAACAATCTAAGATCTTTAAGAAAAATATCATGTGCATGGTACACAATTTCGTTGTAATAATTAAATAAGTTCTTCATTATTTAATTTCTTTAAATATAATACAAAGCGATAACATTTGGTGGCAACAATCTGAATTGTGAAATAGCGCTTATCGTGAAATTGGCGCTGGATTCTCTTCTTTAAGGAGCAAATATTTTGTACACTATTTTGCCGGATAAATTCAATAATGTAATCTCTGTAATAAAAATATTAAAAAAAAATGCAACATGAAGACTTCAGATAACAATCTAAGATCTTTAAGAAAAATATCATGTGCATGGTACACAATTTCCTTGTAATAATTAAATAAGTTCTTCATTATTTAATTTCTTTAAATATAATACAAAGCGATAACATTTGGTGGCAACAATCTGAATTGTGAAATAGCGCTTATCGTGAAATTGGCGCTGGATCCTCTTCTTTAAGGAGCAAATATTTTGTACACTATTTTGCCGGATAAATTCAATAATGTAATCTCTGTAATAAAAATAGTAAAAAAAAAATGCTACATGAAGACTTCAGATAACAATCTAAGATCTTTAAGAAAAATATCATGTGCATGGTACACAATTTCGCTGTAATAATTAAATAAGTTCTTCGTTATTTAATTTCTTTAAATATAATACAAAGCGATAACATTTGGTGGCAACAATCTGAATTGTGAAATAGCGCTTATCCTGAAATTGGCGCTGGATTCTCTTCTTTAAGGAGCAAATATTTTGTACACTATTTTGCCGGATAAATTAAAAATAGTAAAAAAAAAATGCAACATGAAGAATTCAGATAACAATATAAGATCTTTAAGAAAAATATCATGTGCATGGTACACAATTTCCTTGTAATAATTAAATAAGTTCTTCATTATTTAATTTCTTTAAATATAATACAAAGCGATAACATTTGGTGGCAACAATCTGAATTGTGAAATAGCGCTTATTGTGAAATTCGCGCTGGATTCTCTTCTTTAAGGAGAAATATTTTGTACACTATTTTGCCGGATAAATTCAATAATGTAATCTCTGTAATAAAAATAGTAAAAAAAAATGCAACATGAAGGCATCGGATAACAATCTAAGATCTTTAAGAAAAATATCATGTGCATGGTACACAATTTCGTTGTAATAAGTAAATAAGTTCTTCATTATTTAATTTCTTTAAATATAATACAAAGCGATAACATTTGGTGGCAACAATCTGAATTGTGAAATAGCGCTTATCGTGAAATTGGCGCTGGATTCTCTTCTTTAAGGAGCAAATATTTTGTACACTATTTTGCCGGATAATTTCGATAATGTAATCTCTGTAATAAAAATAGTAAAAAAAAATGCAACATGAAGACTTCAGATAACAATCTAAGATCTTTAAGAAAAATATCATGTGCATGGTACACAATTTCGTTGTAATAATTAAATAAGTTCTTCATTATTTAATTTCTTTAAATATAATACAAAGCGATAACATTTCGTGGCAACAATCTGAATTGTGAAATAGCGCTTATCGTGAAATTGGCGCTGGATTCTCTTCTTTAAGGAGAAATATTTTGTACACTATTTTGCCGGATAAATTCAATAATGTAATCTCTGTAATAAAAATAGTAAAAAAAATGCAACATGAAGACTTCAGATAACAATCTAAGATCTTTAAGAAAAATATCATGTGCATGGTACACAATTTCGTTGTAATAATTAAATAAGTTCTTCATTATTTAATTTCTTTAAATATAATACAAAGCGATAACATTTGGTGGCAAAAATCTGAATTGTGAAATAGCGCTTATCGTGAAATTGGCGCTGGATTCTCTTCTTTAAGGAGCAAATATTTTGTACACTATTTTGCCGATTAAATTCAATAATGTAATCTCTGTAATAAAAATAGTAAAAGAAAATGCAACATGAAGACTTCAGATAACAATCTAAGATCTTTAAGAAAAATATCATGTGCATGGTACACAATTTCGTTGTAATAATTAAATAAGTTCTTCATTATTTAATTTATTATAATATAATACAAAGCGACAACAGTTGGTGGCAACAATCTGAATTGTGAAATTGCGCTTATCGTGAAATTGGCGCTGGATTCTCTTCTTTAAGGAGCAAATATTTTGTACACTATTTTGCCCGATAAATTCAATAATGTAATCTCTGTAATAAAAATAGTAAAAAAAATGCAACATGGAGACTTCAGATAACAATCTAAGATCTTTAAGAAAAATATCATGTGCATGGTACACAATTTCCTTGTAACAATTAAATAAGTTGTTCATTATTTAATTTCTTTAAATATAATATAAACGATAACATTTGGTGGCAACAATCTGAATTGTGAAATAGCGCTTATCGTGAAATTGGCGCTGGATTCTCTTCTTTAAATAGCAAATATTTTGTACTTTATTTTGCCGGATAAATTAAAAATATTAAAAAAAAATGCAACATGAAGACTTCAGATAACAATCTAAGATCTTTAAGAAAAATATCATGTGCATGGTACACAATTTCCTTGTAATAATTAAATAAGTTCTTCATTATTTAATTTCTTTAAATATAATACAAAGCGATAACATTTGGTGGCAACAATCTGAATTGTGAAATAGCGCTTATCGTGAAATTGGCGCTGGATCCTCTTCTTTAAGGAGCAAATATTTTGTACACTATTTTGCCGGATAAATTCAATAATGTAATCTCTGTAATAAAAATAGTAAAAAAAAAATGCAACATGAAGACTTCAGATAACAATCTAAGATCTTTAAGAAAAATATCATGTGCATGGTACACAATTTCGCTGTAATAATTAAATAAGTTCTTCGTTATTTAATTTCTTTAAATATAATACAAAGCGATAACATTTGGTGGCAACAATCTGAATTGTGAAATAGCGCTTATCCTGAAATTGGCGCTGGATTCTCTTCTTTAAGGAGTAAATATTTTGTACACTATTTTGCCGGATAAATTAAAAATAGTAAAAAAAAAATGCAACATGAAGAATTCAGATAACAATATAAGATCTTTAAGAAAAATATCATGTGCATGGTACACAATTTCCTTGTAATAATTAAATAAGTTCTTCATTATTTAATTTCTTTAAATATAATACAAAGCGATAACATTTGGTGGCAACAATCTGAATTGTAAAATAGCGCTTATTGTGAAATTGGCGCTGGATTCTCTTCTTCAAGGAGCAAATATTTTGTACACTATTTTGCCGGATAAATTCAATAATGTAATCTCTGTAATAAAAATAGTAAAAAAAAAATGCAACATGAAGACTTCAGATAACAATCTAAGATCTTTAAGAAAAATATCATGTGCATGGTACACAATTTCCTTGTAATAATTAAATAAGTTCTTCATTATTTAATTTCTTTAAATATAATACAAAGCGATAACATTTGGTGGCAACAATCTGAATTGTGAAATAGCGCTTATTGTGAAATTGGCGCTGGATTCTCTTCTTTAAGGAGCAAATATTTTGTACACTATTTTGCCGGATAAATTCAATAATGTAATCTCTGTAATAAAAATAGTAAAAAAAAATGCAACATGAAGACTTCAGATAACAATCTAAGATCTTTAAGAAAAATATCATGTGCATGGTACACAATTTCCTTGTAATAATTAAATAAGTTGTTCATTATTTAATTTCTTTAAATATAATACAAAGCGATAACATTTGGTGGCAACAATCTGAATTGTGAAATAGCGCTTATCGTGAAATTGGCGCTGGATTCTCTTCTTTAAGGAGGAAATATTTTGTACACTATTTTGCCGGATAAATTCAATAATGTAATCTCTGTAATAAAAATAGTAAAAAAAAATGCAACATGAAGACTTCAGATAACAATCTAAGATCTTTAAGAAAAATATCATGTGCATGGTACACAATTTCGTTGTAATAATTAAATAAGTTCTTCATTATTTAATTTCTTTAAATATAATACAAAGCGATAACATTTGGTGGCAAAAATCTGAATTGTGAAATAGCGCTTATCGTGAAATTGGCGCTGGATTCTCTTCTTTAAGGAGCAAATATTTTGTACACTATTTTGCCGGATAAATTCAATAATGTAATCTCTGTAATAAAAATAGTAAAAGAAAATGCAACATGAAGACTTCAGATAACAATCTAAGATCTTTAAGAAAAATATCATGTGCATGGTACACAATTTCGTTGTAATAATTAAATAAGTTCTTCATTATTTAATTTCTTTAAATATAATACAAAGCGATAACATTTGGTGGCAACAATCTGAATTGTGAAATAACGCTTATCGTGAAATTGGCGCTTGATTCTCTTCTTTAAGGAGCAAATATTTTGTACACTATTTTGCCGGATAAATTCAAAAATGTAATCTCTGTAATAAAAATAGTAAAAAAAAAATGCAACATGAAGACTTCAGATAACAATCTAAGATCTTTAAGAAAAATATAATGTGCATGGTACACAATTTCCTTGTAATAATTAAATAAGTTCTTCATTATTTAATTTCTTTAAATATAATACAAAGCGAAAACATTTGGTGGCAACTATCTGAATTGTGAAATAGCGCTTATCGTGAAATTGGCGCTGGATTCCCTTCTTTAAGGAGCAAATATTTTGTACACTATTTTGCCGGATAAATTAAAAATAATAAAAAAAAATGCAACATGAAGACTTCAGATAACAATCTAAGATCTTTAAGAAAAATATCATGTGCATGGTACACAATTTCGTTCTAATAATTAAATAAGTTCTTCGTTATTTAATTCTTTAAATATAATACAAAGCGATAACATTTGGTGGCAACAATCTGAATTGTGAAATAGCGCTTATCCTGAAATTGGCGCTGGATTCTCTTCTTTAAGGAGCAAATATTTTGCCCACTATTTTGCCGGACAAATTCAATAAAGTAATCTCTGTAATAAAAATAGTAAAAAAAAAATGCAACATGACGACTTCAGATAACAATCTAAGATCTTTAAGAAAAATATCATGTGCATGGTACACAATTTCCTTGTAATAATTAAATAAGTTCTTCATTATTTAATTTATTATAATATAATACAAAGCGACAACAGTTGGTGGCAACAATCTGAATTGTGAAATTGCGCTTATCGTGAAATTGGCGCTGGATTCTCTTCTTTAAGGAGCAAATATTTTGTACACTATTTTGCCGGATAAATTCAATAATGTAATCTCTGTAATAAAAATAGTAAAAAAAATGCAACATGAAGACTTCAGATAACAATCTAAGATCTTTAAGAAAAATATCATGTGCATGGTACACAATTTCCTTGTAACAATTAAATAAGTTGTTCATTATTTAATTTCTTTAAATATAATATAAACGATAACATTTGGTGGCAACAATCTGAATTGTGAAATAGCGCTTATCGTGAAATTGGCGCTGGATTCTCTTCTTTAAATAGCAAATATTTTGTACACTATTTTGCCGGATAAATTAAAAATAGTAAAAAAAAATGCAACATGAAGACTTCAGATAACAATCTAAGATCTTTAAGAAAAATATCATGTGCATGGTACACAATTTCCTTGTAATAATTAAATAAGTTCTTCATTATTTAATTTCTTTAAATATAATACAAAGCGATAACATTTGGTGGCAACAATCTGAATTGTAAAATAGCGCTTATCATGAAATTCGCGCTGGATTCTCTTCTTTAAGGAGAAATATTTTGTACACTATTTTGCCGGATAAATTCAATAATGTAATCTCTGTAATAAAAATAGTAAAAAAAAATGCAACATGAAGGCATCGGATAACAATCTAAGATCTTTAAGAAAAATATCATGTGCATGGTACACAATTTCCTTGTAATAATTAAATAAGTTCTTCATTATTTAATTTCTTTAAATATAATACAAAGCGATAACATTTGGTGGCAACAATCTGAATTGTGAAATAGCGCTTATCGTGAAATTGGCGCTGGATTCTCTTCTTTAAGGAGCAAATATTTTGTACACTATTTTGCGGGATAAATTCAATAATGTAATCTCTGTAATAAAAATAGTAAAAAAAAATGCAACATGAAGACTTCAGATAACAATCTAAGATCTTTAAGAAAAATATCATGTGCATGGTACACAATTTCGTTGTAATAAGTAAATAAGTTCTTCATTATTTAATTTCTTTAAATATAATACAAAGCGATAACATTTGGTGGCAACAATCTGAATTGTGAAATAGCGCTTATCGTGAAATTGGCGCTGGATTCTCTTCTTTAAGGAGCAAATATTTTGTACACTATTTTGCCGGATAATTTCAATAATGTAATCTCTGTAATAAAAATAGTAAAAAAAAAATGCAACATGAAGACTTCAGATAACAATCTAAGATCTTTAAGAAAAATATCATGTGCATGGTACACAATTTCGTTGTAATAATTAAATAAGTTCTTCATTATTTAATTTCTTTAAATATAATACAAAGCGATAACATTTCGTGGCAACAATCTGAATTGTGAAATAGCGCTTATCGTGAAATTGGCGCTGGATTCTCTTCTTTAAGGAGAAATATTTTGTACACTATTTTGCCGGATAAATTCAATAATGTAATCTCTGTAATAAAAATAGTAAAAAAAATGCAACATTAAGACTTCAGATAACAATCTAAGATCTTTAAGAAAAATATCATGTGCATGGTACACAATTTCGTTGTAATAATTAAATAAGTTCTTCATTATTTAATTTCTTTAAATATAATACAAAGCGATAACATTTCGTGGCAACAATCTGAATTGTGAAATAGCGCTTATCGTGAAATTGGCGCTGGATTCTCTTCTTTAAGGAGCAAATATTTTGTACACTATTTTGCCGGATAATTTCAATAATGTAATCTCTGTAATAAAAATAGTAAAAAAAAAATGCAACATGAAGACTTCAGATAACAATCTAAGATCTTTAAGAAAAATATCATGTGCATGGTACACAATTTCGTTGTAATAATTAAATAAGTTCTTCATTATTTAATTTCTTTAAATATAAGACAAAGCGATAACATTTGGTGGCAAAAATCTGAATTGTGAAATAGCGCTTATCGTGAAATTGGCGCTGGATTCTCTTCTTTAAGGAGCAAATATTTTGTACACTATTTTGCCGGATAAATTAAAAATAGTAAAAAAAAATGCAACATGAAGACTTCAGATAACAATCTAAGATCTTTAAGAAAAATATCATGTGCATGGTACACAATTTCCTTGTAATAATTAAATAAGTTCTTCATTATTTAATTTCTTTAAATATAATACAAAGCGATAACATTTGGTGGCAACAATCTGAATTGTAAAATAGCGCTTATCATGAAATTCGCGCTGGTTTCTCTTCTTTTAGGAGAAATATTTTGTACACTATTTTGCCGGATAAATTCAATAATGTAATCTCTGTAATAAAAATAGTAAAAAAAAATTCAACATGAAGGCATCGGATAACAATCTAAGATCTTTAAGAAAAATATCATGTGCATGGTACACAATTTCCTTGTAATAATTAAATAAGATCTTCATTATTTAATTTCTTTAAATATAATACAAAGCGATAACATTTGGTGGCAACAATCTGAATTGTGAAATAGCGCTTATCATGAAATTGGCGCTGGATTATCTTCTTTAAGGAGCAAATATTTTGTACACTATTTTGCCGGATAAATTCAATAATGTAATCTCTGTAATAAAAATAGTAAAAAAAAATGCAACATGAAGGCATCGGATAACAATCTAAGATCTTTAAGAAAAATATAATGTGCATGGTACACAATTTCCTTGTAATAATTAAATAAGTTCTTCATTATTTAATTTCTTTAAATATAATACAAAGCGATAACATTTGGTGGCAACTATCTGAATTGTGAAATAGCGCTTATCGTGAAATTGGCGCTGGATTCCCTTCTTTAAGGAGCAAATATTTTGTACACTATTTTGCCGGATAAATTAAAAATAGTAAAAAAAAATGCAACATGAAGACTTCAGATAACAATCTAAGATCTTTAAGAAAAATATCATGTGCATGGTACACAATTTCGTTCTAATAATTAAATAAGTTCTTCGTTATTTAATTTCTTTAAATATAATACAAAGCGATAACATTTGGTGGCAACAATCTGAATTGTGAAATAGCGCTTATCCTGAAATTGGCGCTGGATTCTCTTCTTTAAGGAGCAAATATTTTGCCCACTATTTTGCCGGATAAATTCAATAAAGTAATCTCTGTAATAAAAATAGTAAAAAAAAAATGCAACATGACGACTTCAGATAACAATCTAAGATCTTTAAGAAAAATATCATGTGCATGGTACACAATTTCCTTGTAATAATTAAATAAGTTCTTCATTATTTAATTTATTATAATATAATACAAAGCGACAACAGTTGGTGGCAACAATCTGAATTGTGAAATTGCGCTTATCGTGAAATTGGCGCTGGATTCTCTTCTTTAAGGAGCAAATATTTTGTACACTATTTTGCCGGATAAATTCAATAATGTAATCTCTGTAATAAAAATAGTAAAAAAAATGCAACATGAAGACTTCAGATAACAATCTAAGATCTTTAAGAAAAATATCATGTGCATGGTACACAATTTCGTTCTAATAATTAAATAAGTTCTTCGTTATTTAATTTCTTTAAATATAATACAAAGCGATAACATTTGGTGGCAACAATCTGAATTGTGAAATAGCGCTTATCCTGAAATTGGCGCTGGATTCTCTTCTTTAAGGAGCAAATATTTTGTACACTATTTTGCCGGATAAATTCAATAATGTAATCTCTGTAATAAAAATAGTAAAAAAAAAATGCAACATGAAGACTTCAGATAACAATCTAAGATCTTTAAGAAAAATATCATGTGCATGGTACACAATTTCGTTGTAATAAGTAAATAAGTTCTTCATTATTTAATTTCTTTAAAAATAATACAAAGCGATAACATTTGGTGGCAACAATCTGAATTGTGAAATAGCGCTTATCGTGAAATTGGCGCTGGATTCTCTTCTTTAAGGAGCAAATATTTTGTACACTATTTTGCCGGATAATTTCAATAATGTAATCTCTGTAATAAAAATAGTAAAAAAAAAATGCAACATGAAGACTTCAGATAACAATCTAAGATCTTTAAGAAAAATATCATGTGCATGGTACACAATTTCGTTGTAATAATTAAATAAGTTCTTCATTATTTAATTTCTTTAAATATAATACAAAGCGATAACATTTCGTGGCAACAATCTGAATTGTGAAATAGCGCTTATCGTGAAATTGGCGCTGGATTCTCTTCTTTAAGGAGAAATATTTTGTACACTATTTTGCCGGATAAATTCAATAATGTAATCTCTGTAATAAAAATAGTAAAAAAAATGCAACATGAAGACTTCAGATAACAATCTAAGATCTTTAAGAAAAATATCATGTGCATGGTACACAATTTCGTTGTAATAAATAAATAAGTTCTTCATTATTTAATTTCTTTAAATATAATACAAAGCGATAACATTTGGTGGCAAAAATCTGAATTGTGAAATAGCGCTTATCGTGAAATTGGCGCTGGATTCTCTTCTTTAAGGAGCAAATATTTTGTACACTATTTTGCCGATTAAATTCAATAATGTAATCTCTGTAATAAAAATAGTAAAAAAAAATGCAACATGAAGACTTCAGATAACAATCTAAGATCTTTAAGAAAAATATCATGTGCATGGTACACAATTTCGTTGTAATAAGTAAATAAGTTCTTCATTATTTAATTTCTTTAAATATAATACAAAGCGATAACATTTGGTGGCAACAATCTGAATTGTGAAATAGCGCTTATCGTGAAATTGGCGCTGGATTCTCTTCTTTAAGGAGCAAATATTTTGTACACTATTTTGCCGGATAATTTCAATAATGTAATCTCGGTAATAAAAATAGTAAAAAAAAAATGCAACATGAAGACTTCAGATAACAATCTAAGATCTTTAAGAAAAATATCATGTGCATGGTACACAATTTCGCTGTAATAATTAAATAAGTTCTTCATTATTTAATTTCTTTAAATATAATACAAAGCGATAACATTTCGTGGCAACAATCTGAATTGTGAAATAGCGCTTATCGTGAAATTGGCGCTGGATTCTCTTCTTTAAGGAGAAATATTTTGTACACTATTTTGCCGGATAAATTCAATAATGTAATCTCTGTAATAAAAATAGTAAAAAAAATGCAACATGAAGACTTCAGATAACAATCTAAGATCTTTAAGAAAAATATCATGTGCATGGTACACAATTTCGTTGTAATAATTAAATAAGTTCTTCATTATTTAATTTCTTTAAATATAATACAAAGCGATAACATTTGGTGGCAACTATCTGAATTGTGAAATAGCGCTTATCGTGAAATTGGCGCTGGATTCCCTTCTTTAAGGAGCAAATATTTTGTACACTATTTTGCCGGATAAATTAAAAATAGTAAAAAAAAATGCAACATGAAGACTTCAGATAACAATCTAAGATCTTTAAGAAAAATATCATGTGCATGGTACACAATTTCGTTCTAATAATTAAATAAGTTCTTCGTTATTTAATTTCTTTAAATATAATACAAAGCGATAACA
Organism: Stegodyphus dumicola; assembly: GCF_044657685.1. Taxonomy (NCBI): domain Eukaryota; kingdom Metazoa; phylum Arthropoda; class Arachnida; order Araneae; family Eresidae; genus Stegodyphus; species Stegodyphus dumicola. The sequence continues at coordinate 139,291,176 of NC_140769.1, forward strand.
TTTGGTGGCAACAATCTGAATTGTGAAATAGCGCTTATCCTGAAATTGGCGCTGGATTCTCTTCTTTAAGGAGCAAATATTTTGCCCACTATTTTGCCGGATAAATTCAATAAAGTAATCTCTGTAATAAAAATAGTAAAAAAAAAATGCAACATGACGACTTCAGATAACAATCTAAGATCTTTAAGAAAAATATCATGTGCATGGTACACAATTTCCTTGTAATAATTAAATAAGTTCTTCATTATTTAATTTATTATAATATAATACAAAGCGACAACAGTTGGTGGCAACAATCTGAATTGTGAAATTGCGCTTATCGTGAAATTGGCGCTGGATTCTCTTCTTTAAGGAGCAAATATTTTGTACACTATTTTGCCGGATAAATTCAATAATGTAATCTCTGTAATAAAAATAGTAAAAAAAATGCAACATGAAGACTTCAGATAACAATCTAAGATCTTTAAGAAAAATATCATGTGCATGGTACACAATTTCGTTCTAATAATTAAATAAGTTCTTCGTTATTTAATTTCTTTAAATATAATACAAAGCGATAACATTTGGTGGCAACAATCTGAATTGTGAAATAGCGCTTATCCTGAAATTGGCGCTGGATTCTCTTCTTTAAGGAGCAAATATTTTGTACACTATTTTGCCGGATAAATTCAATAATGTAATCTCTGTAATAAAAATAGTAAAAAAAAATGCAACATGAAGACTTCAGATAACAATCTAAGATCTTTAAGAAAAATATCATGTGCATGGTACACAATTTCGTTGTAATAAGTAAATAAGTTCTTCATTATTTAATTTCTTTAAATATAATACAAAGCGATAACATTTGGTGGCAACAATCTGAATTGTGAAATAGCGCTTATCGTGAAATTGGCGCTGGATTCTCTTCTTTAAGGAGCAAATATTTTGTACACTATTTTGCCGGATAATTTCAATAATGTAATCTCTGTAATAAAAATAGTAAAAAAAAAATGCAACATGAAGACTTCAGATAACAATCTAAGATCTTTAAGAAAAATATCATGTGCATGGTACACAATTTCGTTGTAATAATTAAATAAGTTCTTCATTATTTAATTTCTTTAAATATAATACAAAGCGATAACATTTCGTGGCAACAATCTGAATTGTGAAATAGCGCTTATCGTGAAATTGGCGCTGGATTCTCTTCTTTAAGGAGAAATATTTTGTACACTATTTTGCCGGATAAATTCAATAATGTAATCTCTGTAATAAAAATAGTAAAAAAAATGCAACATGAAGACTTCAGATAACAATCTAAGATCTTTAAGAAAAATATCATGTGCATGGTACACAATTTCGTTGTAATAATTAAATAAGTTCTTCATTATTTAATTTCTTTAAATATAATACAAAGCGATAACATTTGGTGGCAAAAATCTGAATTGTTAAATAGCGCTTATCGTGAAATTGGCGCTGGATTCTCTTCTTTAAGGAGCAAATATTTTGTACACTATTTTGCCGATTAAATTCAATAATGTAATCTCTGTAATAAAAATAGTAAAAGAAAATGCAACATGAAGACTTCAGATAACAATCTAAGATCTTTAAGAAAAATATCATGTGCATGGTACACAATTTCGTTGTAACAATTAAATAAGTTGTTCATTATTTAATTTCTTTAAATATAATATAAACGATAACATTTGGTGGCAACAATCTGAATTGTGAAATAGCGCTTATCGTGAAATTGGCGCTGGATTCTCTTCTTTAAATAGCAAATATTTTGTACACTATTTTGCCGGATAAATTAAAAATAGTAAAAAAAAATGCAACATGAAGACTTCAGATAACAATCTAAGATCTTTAAGAAAAATATCATGTGCATGGTACACAATTTCCTTGTAATAATTAAATAAGTTCTTCATTATTTAATTTCTTTAAATATAATACAAAGCGATAACATTTGGTGGCAACAATCTGAATTGTGAAATAGCGCTTATCGTGAAATTGGCGCTGGATTCTCTTCTTTAAGGAGCAAATATTTTGTACACTATTTTGCCGGATAAATTCAATAATGTAATCTCTGTAATAAAAATAGTAAAAAAAAATGCAACATGAAGACTTCAGATAACAATCTAAGATCTTTAAGAAAAATATCATGTGCATGGTACACAATTTCCTTGTAATAATTAAATAAGTTCTTCATTATTTAATTTCTTTAAATATAATACAAAGCGATAACATTTGGTGGCAACAATCTGAATTGTGAAATAGCGCTTATCGTGAAATTGGCGCTGGATTCTCTTCTTTAAGGAGCAAATATTTTGTACACTATTTTGCCGGATAAATTCAATAACGTAATCTCTGTAATAAAAATAGTAAAAGAAAAATGCAACATGAAGACTTCAGATAACAATCTAAGATCTTTAAGAAAAATATCATGTGCATGGTACACAATTTCGCTGTAATAATTAAATAATTTCTTCGTTATTTAATTTCTTTAAATATAATACAAAGCGATAACATTTGGTGGCAACAATCTGAATTGTGAAATAGCGCTTATCCTGAAATTGGCGCTGGATTCTCTTCTTTAAGGAGCAAATATTTTGTACACTATTTTGCCGGATAAATTAAAAATAGTAAAAAAAAATGCAACATGAAGACTTCAGATAACAATATAAGATCTTTAAGAAAAATATCATGTGCATGGTACACAATTTCCTTGTAATAATTAAATAAGTTCTTCATTATTTAATTTCTTTAAATATAATACAAAGCGATAACATTTGGTGGCAACAATCTGAATTGTGAAATAGCGCTTATTGTGAAATTGGCGCTGGATTCTCTTCTTCAAGGAGCAAATATTTTGTACACTATTTTGCCGGATAAATTCAATAATGTAATCTCTGTAATAAAAATAGTAAAAAAAAAAATGCAACATGAAGACTTCAGATAACAATCTAAGATCTTTAAGAAAAATATCATGTGCATGGTACACAATTTCCTTGTAATAATTAAATAAGTTCTTCATTATTTAATTTCTTTAAATATAATACAAAGCGATAACATTTGGTGGCAACAATCTGAATTGTGAAATAGCGCTTATTGTGAAATTGGCGCTGGATTCTCTTCTTTAAGGAGCAAATATTTTGTACACTATTTTGCCGGATAAATTCAATAATGTAATCTCTGTAATAAAAATAGTAAAAAAAAATGCAACATGAAGACTTCAGATAACAATCTAAGATCTTTAAGAAAAATATCATGTGCATGGTACACAATTTCCTTGTAATAATTAAATAAGTTGTTCATTATTTAATTTCTTTAAATATAATACAAAGCGATAACATTTGGTGACAACAATCTGAATTGTGAAATAGCGCTTATCGTGAAATTGGCGCTGGATTCTCTTCTTTAAGGAGCAAATATTTTGTACACTATTTTGCCGGATAAATTCAATAATGTAATCTCTGTAATAAAAATAGTAAAAAAAAATGCAGCATGAAGACTTCAGATAACAATCTAAGATCTTTAAGAAAAATATCATGTGCATGGTACACAATTTCGTTGTAATAATTAAATAAGTTCTTCATTATTTAATTTCTTTAAATATAATACAAAGCGATAACATTTGGTGGCAAAAATCTGAATTGTGAAATAGCGCTTATCGTGAAATTGGCGCTGGATTCTCTTCTTTAAGGAGCAAATATTTTGTACACTATTTTGCCGGATAAATTAAAAATAGTAAAAAAAAATGCAACATGAAGACTTCAGATAACAATCTAAGATCTTTAAGAAAAATATCATGTGCATGGTACACAATTTCCTTGTAATAATTAAATAAGTTCTTCATTATTTAATTTCTTTAAATATAATACAAAGCGATAACATTTGGTGGCAACAATCTGAATTGTAAAATAGCGCTTATCATGAAATTCGCGCTGGTTTCTCTTCTTTTAGGAGAAATATTTTGTACACTATTTTGCCGGATAAATTCAATAATGTAATCTCTGTAATAAAAATAGTAAAAAAAAATGCAACATGAAGGCATCGGATAACAATCTAAGATCTTTAAGAAAAATATCATGTGCATGGTACACAATTTCCTTGTAATAATTAAATAAGATCTTCATTATTTAATTTCTTTTAATATAATACAAAGCGATAACATTTGGTGGCAACAATCTGAATTGTGAAATAGCGCTTATCATGAAATTGGCGCTGGATTATCTTCTTTAAGGAGCAAATATTTTGTACACTATTTTGCCGGATAAATTCAATAATGTAATCTCTGTAATAAAAATAGTAAAAAAAAATGCAACATGAAGGCATCGGATAACAATCTAAGATCTTTAAGAAAAATATAATGTGCATGGTACACAATTTCCTTGTAATAATTAAATAAGTTCTTCATTATTTAATTTCTTTAAATATAATACAAAGCGATAACATTTGGTGGCAACTATCTGAATTGTGAAATAGCGCTTATCGTGAAATTGGCGCTGGATTCCCTTCTTTAAGGAGCAAATATTTTGTACACTATTTTGCCGGATAAATTAAAAATAGTAAAAAAAAATGCAACATGAAGACTTCAGATAACAATCTAAGATCTTTAAGAAAAATATCATGTGCATGGTACACAATTTCGTTCTAATAATTAAATAAGTTCTTCGTTATTTAATTTCTTTAAATATAATACAAAGCGATAACATTTGGTGGCAAAAATCTGAATTGTGAAATAGCGCTTATCGTGAAATTGGCGCTGGATTCTCTTCTTTAAGGAGCAAATATTTTGTACACTATTTTGCCGATTAAATTCAGTAATGTAATCTCTGTAATAAAAATAGTAAAAGAAAATGCAACATGAAGACTTCAGATAACAATCTAAGATCTTTAAGAAAAATATCATGTGCATGGTACACAATTTCGTTGTAATAATTAAATAAGTTCTTCATTATTTAATTTATTATAATATAATACAAAGCGACAACAGCTGGTGGCAACAATCTGAATTGTGAAATTGCGCTTATCGTGAAATTGGCGCTGGATTCTCTTCTTTAAGGAGCAAATATTTTGTACACTATTTTGCCGGATAAATTCAATAATGTAATCTCTGTAATAAAAATAGTAAAAAAAATGCAACATGAAGACTTCAGATAACAATCTAAGATCTTTAAGAAAAATATCATGTGCATGGTACACAATTTCCTTGTAACAATTAAATAAGTTGTTCATTATTTAATTTCTTTAAATATAATATAAACGATAACATTTGGTGGCAACAATCTGAATTGTGAAATAGCGCTTATCGTGAAATTGGCGCTGGATTCTCTTCTTTAAATAGCAAATATTTTGTACACTATTTTGCCGGATAAATTAAAAATAGTAAAAAAAAATGCAACATGAAGACTTCAGATAACAATCTAAGATCTTTAAGAAAAATATCATGTGCATGGTACACAATTTCCTTGTAATAATTAAATAAGTTCTTCATTATTTAATTTCTTTAAATATAATACAAAGCGATAACATTTGGTGGCAACAATCTGAATTGTGAAATAGCGCTTATCGTGAAATTGGCGCTGGATTCTCTTCTTTAACGAGCAAATATTTTGTACACTATTTTGCCGGATAAATTCAATAATGTAATCTCTGTAATAAAAATAGTAAAAAAAAATGCAACATGAAGACTTCAGATAACAATCTAAGATCTTTAAGAAAAATATCATGTGCATGGTACACAATTTCCTTGTAATAATTAAATAAGTTCTTCATTATTTAATTTCTTTAAATATAATACAAAGCGATAACATTTGGTGGCAACAATCTGAATTGTGAAATAGCGCTTATCGTGAAATTGGCGCTGGATTCTCTTCTTTAAGGAGCAAATATTTTGTACACTATTTTGCCGGATAAATTCAATAATGTAATCTCTGTAATAAAAATAGTAAAAAAAATGCAACATGAAGACTTCAGATAACAATCTAAGATCTTTAAGAAAAATATCATGTGCATGGTACACAATTTCCTTGTAACAATTAAATAAGTTGTTCATTATTTAATTTCTTTAAATATAATATAAACGATAACATTTGGTGGCAACAATCTGAATTGTGAAATAGCGCTTATCGTGAAATTGGCGCTGGATTCTCTTCTTTAAATAGCAAATATTTTGTACACTATTTTGCCGGATAAATTAAAAATAGTAAAAAAAAATGCAACATGAAGACTTCAGATAACAATCTAAGATCTTTAAGAAAAATATCATGTGCATGGTACACAATTTCCTTGTAATAATTAAATAAGTTCTTCATTATTTAATTTCTTTAAATATAATACAAAGCGATAACATTTGGTGGCAACAATCTGAATTGTAAAATAGCGCTTATCATGAAATTCGCGCTGGATTCTCTTCTTTAAGGAGAAATATTTTGTACACTATTTTGCCGGATAAATTCAATAATGTAATCTCTGTAATAAAAATAGTAAAAAAAAATGCAACATGAAGGCATCGGATAACAATCTAAGATCTTTAAGAAAAATATCATGTGCATGGTACACAATTTCCTTGTAATAATTAAATAAGTTCTTCATTATTTAATTTCTTTAAATATAATACAAAGCGATAACATTTGGTGGCAACAATCTGAATTGTGAAATAGCGCTTATCGTGAAATTGGCGCTGGATTCTCTTCTTTAAGGAGCAAATATTTTGTACACTATTTTGCGGGATAAATTCAATAATGTAATCTCTGTAATAAAAATAGTAAAAAAAAATGCAACATGAAGACTTCAGATAACAATCTAAGATCTTTAAGAAAAATATCATGTGCATGGTACACAATTTCGTTGTAATAAGTAAATAAGTTCTTCATTATTTAATTTCTTTAAATATAATACAAAGCGATAACATTTGGTGGCAACAATCTGAATTGTGAAATAGCGCTTATCGTGAAATTGGCGCTGGATTCTCTTCTTTAAGGAGCAAATATTTTGTACACTATTTTGCCGGATAATTTCAATAATGTAATCTCTGTAATAAAAATAGTAAAAAAAAAATGCAACATGAAGACTTCAGATAACAATCTAAGATCTTTAAGAAAAATATCATGTGCATGGTACACAATTTCGTTGTAATAATTAAATAAGTTCTTCATTATTTAATTTCTTTAAATATAATACAAAGCGATAACATTTCGTGGCAACAATCTGAATTGTGAAATAGCGCTTATCGTGAAATTGGCGCTGGATTCTCTTCTTTAAGGAGAAATATTTTGTACACTATTTTGCCGGATAAATTCAATAATGTAATCTCTGTAATAAAAATAGTAAAAAAAATGCAACATTAAGACTTCAGATAACAATCTAAGATCTTTAAGAAAAATATCATGTGCATGGTACACAATTTCGTTGTAATAATTAAATAAGTTCTTCATTATTTAATTTCTTTAAATATAAGACAAAGCGATAACATTTGGTGGCAAAAATCTGAATTGTGAAATAGCGCTTATCGTGAAATTGGCGCTGGATTCTCTTCTTTAAGGAGCAAATATTTTGTACACTATTTTGCCGGATAAATTAAAAATAGTAAAAAAAAATGCAACATGAAGACTTCAGATAACAATCTAAGATCTTTAAGAAAAATATCATGTGCATGGTACACAATTTCCTTGTAATAATTAAATAAGTTCTTCATTATTTAATTTCTTTAAATATAATACAAAGCGATAACATTTGGTGGCAACAATCTGAATTGTAAAATAGCGCTTATCATGAAATTCGCGCTGGTTTCTCTTCTTTTAGGAGAAATATTTTGTACACTATTTTGCCGGATAAATTCAATAATGTAATCTCTGTAATAAAAATAGTAAAAAAAAATTCAACATGAAGGCATCGGATAACAATCTAAGATCTTTAAGAAAAATATCATGTGCATGGTACACAATTTCCTTGTAATAATTAAATAAGATCTTCATTATTTAATTTCTTTAAATATAATACAAAGCGATAACATTTGGTGGCAACAATCTGAATTGTGAAATAGCGCTTATCATGAAATTGGCGCTGGATTATCTTCTTTAAGGAGCAAATATTTTGTACACTATTTTGCCGGATAAATTCAATAATGTAATCTCTGTAATAAAAATAGTAAAAAAAAATGCAACATGAAGGCATCGGATAACAATCTAAGATCTTTAAGAAAAATATAATGTGCATGGTACACAATTTCCTTGTAATAATTAAATAAGTTCTTCATTATTTAATTTCTTTAAATATAATACAAAGCGATAACATTTGGTGGCAACTATCTGAATTGTGAAATAGCGCTTATCGTGAAATTGGCGCTGGATTCCCTTCTTTAAGGAGCAAATATTTTGTACACTATTTTGCCGGATAAATTAAAAATAGTAAAAAAAAATGCAACATGAAGACTTCAGATAACAATCTAAGATCTTTAAGAAAAATATCATGTGCATGGTACACAATTTCGTTCTAATAATTAAATAAGTTCTTCGTTATTTAATTTCTTTAAATATAATACAAAGCGATAACATTTGGTGGCAACAATCTGAATTGTGAAATAGCGCTTATCCTGAAATTGGCGCTGGATTCTCTTCTTTAAGGAGCAAATATTTTGCCCACTATTTTGCCGGATAAATTCAATAAAGTAATCTCTGTAATAAAATTAGTAAAAAAAAAATGCAACATGACGACTTCAGATAACAATCTAAGATCTTTAAGAAAAATATCATGTGCATGGTACACAATTTCCTTGTAATAATTAAATAAGTTCTTCATTATTTAATTTATTATAATATAATACAAAGCGACAACAGTTGGTGGCAACAATCTGAATTGTGAAATTGCGCTTATCGTGAAATTGGCGCTGGATTCTCTTCTTTAAGGAGCAAATATTTTGTACACTATTTTGCCGGATAAATTCAATAATGTAATCTCTGTAATAAAAATAGTAAAAAAAATGCAACATGAAGACTTCAGATAACAATCTAAGATCTTTAAGAAAAATATCATGTGCATGGTACACAATTTCGTTCTAATAATTAAATAAGTTCTTCGTTATTTAATTTCTTTAAATATAATACAAAGCGATAACATTTGGTGGCAACAATCTGAATTGTGAAATAGCGCTTATCCTGAAATTGGCGCTGGATTCTCTTCTTTAAGGAGCAAATATTTTGTACACTATTTTGCCGGATAAATTCAATAATGTAATCTCTGTAATAAAAATAGTAAAAAAAAATGCAACATGAAGACTTCAGATAACAATCTAAGATCTTTAAGAAAAATATCATGTGCATGGTACACAATTTCGTTGTAATAAGTAAATAAGTTCTTCATTATTTAATTTCTTTAAAAATAATACAAAGCGATAACATTTGGTGGCAACAATCTGAATTGTGAAATAGCGCTTATCGTGAAATTGGCGCTGGATTCTCTTCTTTAAGGAGCAAATATTTTGTACACTATTTTGCCGGATAATTTCAATAATGTAATCTCTGTAATAAAAATAGTAAAAAAAAAATGCAACATGAAGACTTCAGATAACAATCTAAGATCTTTAAGAAAAATATCATGTGCATGGTACACAATTTCGTTGTAATAATTAAATAAGTTCTTCATTATTTAATTTCTTTAAATATAATACAAAGCGATAACATTTCGTGGCAACAATCTGAATTGTGAAATAGCGCTTATCGTGAAATTGGCGCTGGATTCTCTTCTTTAAGGAGAAATATTTTGTACACTATTTTGCCGGATAAATTCAATAATGTAATCTCTGTAATAAAAATAGTAAAAAAAATGCAACATGAAGACTTCAGATAACAATCTAAGATCTTTAAGAAAAATATCATGTGCATGGTACACAATTTCGTTGTAATAAATAAATAAGTTCTTCATTATTTAATTTCTTTAAATATAATACAAAGCGATAACATTTGGTGGCAAAAATCTGAATTGTGAAATAGCGCTTATCGTGAAATTGGCGCTGGATTCTCTTCTTTAAGGAGCAAATATTTTGTACACTATTTTGCCGATTAAATTCAATAATGTAATCTCTGTAATAAAAATAGTAAAAAAAAATGCAACATGAAGACTTCAGATAACAATCTAAGATCTTTAAGAAAAATATCATGTGCATGGTACACAATTTCGTTGTAATAAGTAAATAAGTTCTTCATTATTTAATTTCTTTAAATATAATACAAAGCGATAACATTTGGTGGCAACAATCTGAATTGTGAAATAGCGCTTATCGTGAAATTGGCGCTGGATTCTCTTCTTTAAGGAGCAAATATTTTGTACACTATTTTGCCGGATAATTTCAATAATGTAATCTCTGTAATAAAAATAGTAAAAAAAAAATGCAACATGAAGACTTCAGATAACAATCTAAGATCTTTAAGAAAAATATCATGTGCATGGTACACAATTTCGTTGTAATAATTAAATAAGTTCTTCATTATTTAATTTCTTTAAATATAATACAAAGCGATAACATTTCGTGGCAACAATCTGAATTGTGAAATAGCGCTTATCGTGAAATTGGCGCTGGATTCTCTTCTTTAAGGAGAAATATTTTGTACACTATTTTGCCGGATAAATTCAATAATGTAATCTCTGTAATAAAAATAGTAAAAAAAATGCAACATTAAGACTTCAGATAACAATCTAAGATCTTTAAGAAAAATATCATGTGCATGGTACACAATTTCGTTGTAATAATTAAATAAGTTCTTCATTATTTAATTTCTTTAAATATAAGACAAAGCGATAACATTTGGTGGCAAAAATCTGAATTGTGAAATAGCGCTTATCGTGAAATTGGCGCTGGATTCTCTTCTTTAAGGAGCAAATATTTTGTACACTATTTTGCCGGATAAATTAAAAATAGTAAAAAAAAATGCAACATGAAGACTTCAGATAACAATCTAAGATCTTTAAGAAAAATATCATGTGCATGGTACACAATTTCCTTGTAATAATTAAATAAGTTCTTCATTATTTAATTTCTTTAAATATAATACAAAGCGATAACATTTGGTGGCAACAATCTGAATTGTAAAATAGCGCTTATCATGAAATTCGCGCTGGTTTCTCTTCTTTTAGGAGAAATATTTTGTACACTATTTTGCCGGATAAATTCAATAATGTAATCTCTGTAATAAAAATAGTAAAAAAAAATTCAACATGAAGGCATCGGATAACAATCTAAGATCTTTAAGAAAAATATCATGTGCATGGTACACAATTTCCTTGTAATAATTAAATAAGATCTTCATTATTTAATTTCTTTAAATATAATACAAAGCGATAACATTTGGTGGCAACAATCTGAATTGTGAAATAGCGCTTATCATGAAATTGGCGCTGGATTATCTTCTTTAAGGAGCAAATATTTTGTACACTATTTTGCCGGATAAATTCAATAATGTAATCTCTGTAATAAAAATAGTAAAAAAAAATGCAACATGAAGGCATCGGATAACAATCTAAGATCTTTAAGAAAAATATAATGTGCATGGTACACAATTTCCTTGTAATAATTAAATAAGTTCTTCATTATTTAATTTCTTTAAATATAATACAAAGCGATAACATTTGGTGGCAACTATCTGAATTGTGAAATAGCGCTTATCGTGAAATTGGCGCTGGATTCCCTTCTTTAAGGAGCAAATATTTTGTACACTATTTTGCCGGATAAATTAAAAATAGTAAAAAAAAATGCAACATGAAGACTTCAGATAACAATCTAAGATCTTTAAGAAAAATATCATGTGCATGGTACACAATTTCGTTCTAATAATTAAATAAGTTCTTCGTTATTTAATTTCTTTAAATATAATACAAAGCGATAACATTTGGTGGCAACAATCTGAATTGTGAAATAGCGCTTATCCTGAAATTGGCGCTGGATTCTCTTCTTTAAGGAGCAAATATTTTGCCCACTATTTTGCCGGATAAATTCAATAAAGTAATCTCTGTAATAAAAATAGTAAAAAAAAAATGCAACATGACGACTTCAGATAACAATCTAAGATCTTTAAGAAAAATATCATGTGCATGGTACACAATTTCCTTGTAATAATTAAATAAGTTCTTCATTATTTAATTTATTATAATATAATACAAAGCGACAACAGTTGGTGGCAACAATCTGAATTGTGAAATTGCGCTTATCGTGAAATTGGCGCTGGATTCTCTTCTTTAAGGAGCAAATATTTTGTACACTATTTTGCCGGATAAATTCAATAATGTAATCTCTGTAATAAAAATAGTAAAAAAAATGCAACATGAAGACTTCAGATAACAATCTAAGATCTTTAAGAAAAATATCATGTGCATGGTACACAATTTCGTTCTAATAATTAAATAAGTTCTTCGTTATTTAATTTCTTTAAATATAATACAAAGCGATAACATTTGGTGGCAACAATCTGAATTGTGAAATAGCGCTTATCCTGAAATTGGCGCTGGATTCTCTTCTTTAAGGAGCAAATATTTTGTACACTATTTTGCCGGATAAATTCAATAATGTAATCTCTGTAATAAAAATAGTAAAAAAAAATGCAACATGAAGACTTCAGATAACAATCTAAGATCTTTAAGAAAAATATCATGTGCATGGTACACAATTTCGTTGTAATAAGTAAATAAGTTCTTCATTATTTAATTTCTTTAAAAATAATACAAAGCGATAACATTTGGTGGCAACAATCTGAATTGTGAAATAGCGCTTATCGTGAAATTGGCGCTGGATTCTCTTCTTTAAGGAGCAAATATTTTGTACACTATTTTGCCGGATAATTTCAATAATGTAATCTCTGTAATAAAAATAGTAAAAAAAAAATGCAACATGAAGACTTCAGATAACAATCTAAGATCTTTAAGAAAAATATCATGTGCATGGTACACAATTTCGTTGTAATAATTAAATAAGTTCTTCATTATTTAATTTCTTTAAATATAATACAAAGCGATAACATTTCGTGGCAACAATCTGAATTGTGAAATAGCGCTTATCGTGAAATTGGCGCTGGATTCTCTTCTTTAAGGAGAAATATTTTGTACACTATTTTGCCGGATAAATTCAATAATGTAATCTCTGTAATAAAAATAGTAAAAAAAATGCAACATGAAGACTTCAGATAACAATCTAAGATCTTTAAGAAAAATATCATGTGCATGGTACACAATTTCGTTGTAATAAATAAATAAGTTCTTCATTATTTAATTTCTTTAAATATAATACAAAGCGATAACATTTGGTGGCAAAAATCTGAATTGTGAAATAGCGCTTATCGTGAAATTGGCGCTGGATTCTCTTCTTTAAGGAGCAAATATTTTGTACACTATTTTGCCGATTAAATTCAATAATGTAATCTCTGTAATAAAAATAGTAAAAAAAAATGCAACATGAAGACTTCAGATAACAATCTAAGATCTTTAAGAAAAATATCATGTGCATGGTACACAATTTCGTTGTAATAAGTAAATAAGTTCTTCATTATTTAATTTCTTTAAATATAATACAAAGCGATAACATTTGGTGGCAACAATCTGAATTGTGAAATAGCGCTTATCGTGAAATTGGCGCTGGATTCTCTTCTTTAAGGAGCAAATATTTTGTACACTATTTTGCCGGATAATTTCAATAATGTAATCTCTGTAATAAAAATAGTAAAAAAAAAATGCAACATGAAGACTTCAGATAACAATCTAAGATCTTTAAGAAAAATATCATGTGCATGGTACACAATTTCGCTGTAATAATTAAATAAGTTCTTCATTATTTAATTTCTTTAAATATAATACAAAGCGATAACATTTCGTGGCAACAATCTGAATTGTGAAATAGCGCTTATCGTGAAATTGGCGCTGGATTCTCTTCTTTAAGGAGAAATATTTTGTACACTATTTTGCCGGATAAATTCAATAATGTAATCTCTGTAATAAAAATAGTAAAAAAAATGCAACATGAAGACTTCAGATAACAATCTAAGATCTTTAAGAAAAATATCATGTGCATGGTACACAATTTCGTTGTAATAATTAAATAAGTTCTTCATTATTTAATTTCTTTAAATATAATACAAAGCGATAACATTTGGTGGCAACAATCTGAATTGTAAAATAGCGCTTATCATGAAATTCGCGCTGGATTCTCTTCTTTAAGGAGAAATATTTTGTACACTATTTTGCCGGATAAATTCAATAATGTAATCTCTGTAATAAAAATAGTAAAAAAAAATGCAACATGAAGGCATCGGATAACAATCTAAGATCTTTAAGAAAAATATCATGTGCATGGTACACAATTTCCTTGTAATAATTAAATAAGTTCTTCATTATTTAATTTCTTTAAATATAATACAAAGCGATAACATTTGGTGGCAACAATCTGAATTGTGAAATAGCGCTTATCGTGAAATTGGCGCTGGATTCTCTTCTTTAAGGAGCAAATATTTTGTACACTATTTTGCGGGATAAATTCAATAATGTAATCTCTGTAATAAAAATAGTAAAAAAAAATGCAACATGAAGACTTCAGATAACAATCTAAGATCTTTAAGAAAAATATCATGTGCATGGTACACAATTTCGTTGTAATAAGTAAATAAGTTCTTCATTATTTAATTTCTTTAAATATAATACAAAGCGATAACATTTGGTGGCAACAATCTGAATTGTGAAATAGCGCTTATCGTGAAATTGGCGCTGGATTCTCTTCTTTAAGGAGCAAATATTTTGTACACTATTTTGCCGGATAATTTCAATAATGTAATCTCTGTAATAAAAATAGTAAAAAAAAAATGCAACATGAAGACTTCAGATAACAATCTAAGATCTTTAAGAAAAATATCATGTGCATGGTACACAATTTCGTTGTAATAATTAAATAAGTTCTTCATTATTTAATTTCTTTAAATATAATACAAAGCGATAACATTTCGTGGCAACAATCTGAATTGTGAAATAGCGCTTATCGTGAAATTGGCGCTGGATTCTCTTCTTTAAGGAGAAATATTTTGTACACTATTTTGCCGGATAAATTCAATAATGTAATCTCTGTAATAAAAATAGTAAAAAAAATGCAACATTAAGACTTCAGATAACAATCTAAGATCTTTAAGAAAAATATCATGTGCATGGTACACAATTTCGTTGTAATAATTAAATAAGTTCTTCATTATTTAATTTCTTTAAATATAAGACAAAGCGATAACATTTGGTGGCAAAAATCTGAATTGTGAAATAGCGCTTATCGTGAAATTGGCGCTGGATTCTCTTCTTTAAGGAGCAAATATTTTGTACACTATTTTGCCGGATAAATTAAAAATAGTAAAAAAAAATGCAACATGAAGACTTCAGATAACAATCTAAGATCTTTAAGAAAAATATCATGTGCATGGTACACAATTTCCTTGTAATAATTAAATAAGTTCTTCATTATTTAATTTCTTTAAATATAATACAAAGCGATAACATTTGGTGGCAACAATCTGAATTGTAAAATAGCGCTTATCATGAAATTCGCGCTGGTTTCTCTTCTTTTAGGAGAAATATTTTGTACACTATTTTGCCGGATAAATTCAATAATGTAATCTCTGTAATAAAAATAGTAAAAAAAAATTCAACATGAAGGCATCGGATAACAATCTAAGATCTTTAAGAAAAATATCATGTGCATGGTACACAATTTCCTTGTAATAATTAAATAAGATCTTCATTATTTAATTTCTTTAAATATAATACAAAGCGATAACATTTGGTGGCAACAATCTGAATTGTGAAATAGCGCTTATCATGAAATTGGCGCTGGATTATCTTCTTTAAGGAGCAAATATTTTGTACACTATTTTGCCGGATAAATTCAATAATGTAATCTCTGTAATAAAAATAGTAAAAAAAAATGCAACATGAAGGCATCGGATAACAATCTAAGATCTTTAAGAAAAATATAATGTGCATGGTACACAATTTCCTTGTAATAATTAAATAAGTTCTTCATTATTTAATTTCTTTAAATATAATACAAAGCGATAACATTTGGTGGCAACTATCTGAATTGTGAAATAGCGCTTATCGTGAAATTGGCGCTGGATTCCCTTCTTTAAGGAGCAAATATTTTGTACACTATTTTGCCGGATAAATTAAAAATAGTAAAAAAAAATGCAACATGAAGACTTCAGATAACAATCTAAGATCTTTAAGAAAAATATCATGTGCATGGTACACAATTTCGTTCTAATAATTAAATAAGTTCTTCGTTATTTAATTTCTTTAAATATAATACAAAGCGATAACATTTGGTGGCAACAATCTGAATTGTGAAATAGCGCTTATCCTGAAATTGGCGCTGGATTCTCTTCTTTAAGGAGCAAATATTTTGCCCACTATTTTGCCGGATAAATTCAATAAAGTAATCTCTGTAATAAAAATAGTAAAAAAAAAATGCAACATGACGACTTCAGATAACAATCTAAGATCTTTAAGAAAAATATCATGTGCATGGTACACAATTTCCTTGTAATAATTAAATAAGTTCTTCATTATTTAATTTATTATAATATAATACAAAGCGACAACAGTTGGTGGCAACAATCTGAATTGTGAAATTGCGCTTATCGTGAAATTGGCGCTGGATTCTCTTCTTTAAGGAGCAAATATTTTGTACACTATTTTGCCGGATAAATTCAATAATGTAATCTCTGTAATAAAAATAGTAAAAAAAATGCAACATGAAGACTTCAGATAACAATCTAAGATCTTTAAGAAAAATATCATGTGCATGGTACACAATTTCGTTCTAATAATTAAATAAGTTCTTCGTTATTTAATTTCTTTAAATATAATACAAAGCGATAACATTTGGTGGCAACAATCTGAATTGTGAAATAGCGCTTATCCTGAAATTGGCGCTGGATTCTCTTCTTTAAGGAGCAAATATTTTGTACACTATTTTGCCGGATAAATTCAATAATGTAATCTCTGTAATAAAAATAGTAAAAAAAAATGCAACATGAAGACTTCAGATAACAATCTAAGATCTTTAAGAAAAATATCATGTGCATGGTACACAATTTCGCTGTAATAATTAAATAAGTTCTTCATTATTTAATTTCTTTAAATATAATACAAAGCGATAACATTTCGTGGCAACAATCTGAATTGTGAAATAGCGCTTATCGTGAAATTGGCGCTGGATTCTCTTCTTTAAGGAGAAATATTTTGTACACTATTTTGCCGGATAAATTCAATAATGTAATCTCTGTAATAAAAATAGTAAAAAAAATGCAACATGAAGACTTCAGATAACAATCTAAGATCTTTAAGAAAAATATCATGTGCATGGTACACAATTTCGTTGTAATAATTAAATAAGTTCTTCATTATTTAATTTCTTTAAATATAATACAAAGCGATAACATTTGGTGGCAACAATCTGAATTGTAAAATAGCGCTTATCATGAAATTCGCGCTGGATTCTCTTCTTTAAGGAGAAATATTTTGTACACTATTTTGCCGGATAAATTCAATAATGTAATCTCTGTAATAAAAATAGTAAAAAAAAATGCAACATGAAGGCATCGGATAACAATCTAAGATCTTTAAGAAAAATATCATGTGCATGGTACACAATTTCGTTGTAATAAGTAAATAAGTTCTTCATTATTTAATTTCTTTAAATATAATACAAAGCGATAACATTTGGTGGCAACAATCTGAATTGTGAAATAGCGCTTATCGTGAAATTGGCGCTGGATTCTCTTCTTTAAGGAGCAAATATTTTGTACACTATTTTGCCGGATAATTTCAATAATGTAATCTCTGTAATAAAAATAGTAAAAAAAAAATGCAACATGAAGACTTCAGATAACAATCTAAGATCTTTAAGAAAAATATCATGTGCATGGTACACAATTTCGCTGTAATAATTAAATAAGTTCTTCATTATTTAATTTCTTTAAATATAATACAAAGCGATAACATTTCGTGGCAACAATCTGAATTGTGAAATAGCGCTTATCGTGAAATTGGCGCTGGATTCTCTTCTTTAAGGAGAAATATTTTGTACACTATTTTGCCGGATAAATTCAATAATGTAATCTCTGTAATAAAAATAGTAAAAAAAATGCAACATGAAGACTTCAGATAACAATCTAAGATCTTTAAGAAAAATATCATGTGCATGGTACACAATTTCGTTGTAATAATTAAATAAGTTCTTCATTATTTAATTTCTTTAAATATAATACAAAGCGATAACATTTGGTGGCAACAATCTGAATTGTAAAATAGCGCTTATCATGAAATTCGCGCTGGATTCTCTTCTTTAAGGAGAAATATTTTGTACACTATTTTGCCGGATAAATTCAATAATGTAATCTCTGTAATAAAAATAGTAAAAAAAAATGCAACATGAAGGCATCGGATAACAATCTAAGATCTTTAAGAAAAATATCATGTGCATGGTACACAATTTCCTTGTAATAATTAAATAAGTTCTTCATTATTTAATTTCTTTAAATATAATACAAAGCGATAACATTTGGTGGCAACAATCTGAATTGTGAAATAGCGCTTATCGTGAAATTGGCGCTGGATTCTCTTCTTTAAGGAGCAAATATTTTGTACACTATTTTGCGGGATAAATTCAATAATGTAATCTCTGTAATAAAAATAGTAAAAAAAAATGCAACATGAAGACTTCAGATAACAATCTAAGATCTTTAAGAAAAATATCATGTGCATGGTACACAATTTCGTTGTAATAAGTAAATAAGTTCTTCATTATTTAATTTCTTTAAATATAATACAAAGCGATAACATTTGGTGGCAACAATCTGAATTGTGAAATAGCGCTTATCGTGAAATTGGCGCTGGATTCTCTTCTTTAAGGAGCAAATATTTTGTACACTATTTTGCCGGATAATTTCAATAATGTAATCTCTGTAATAAAAATAGTAAAAAAAAAATGCAACATGAAGACTTCAGATAACAATCTAAGATCTTTAAGAAAAATATCATGTGCATGGTACACAATTTCGTTGTAATAATTAAATAAGTTCTTCATTATTTAATTTCTTTAAATATAATACAAAGCGATAACATTTCGTGGCAACAATCTGAATTGTGAAATAGCGCTTATCGTGAAATTGGCGCTGGATTCTCTTCTTTAAGGAGAAATATTTTGTACACTATTTTGCCGGATAAATTCAATAATGTAATCTCTGTAATAAAAATAGTAAAAAAAATGCAACATTAAGACTTCAGATAACAATCTAAGATCTTTAAGAAAAATATCATGTGCATGGTACACAATTTCGTTGTAATAATTAAATAAGTTCTTCATTATTTAATTTCTTTAAATATAAGACAAAGCGATAACATTTGGTGGCAAAAATCTGAATTGTGAAATAGCGCTTATCGTGAAATTGGCGCTGGATTCTCTTCTTTAAGGAGCAAATATTTTGTACACTATTTTGCCGGATAAATTAAAAATAGTAAAAAAAAATGCAACATGAAGACTTCAGATAACAATCTAAGATCTTTAAGAAAAATATCATGTGCATGGTACACAATTTCCTTGTAATAATTAAATAAGTTCTTCATTATTTAATTTCTTTAAATATAATACAAAGCGATAACATTTGGTGGCAACAATCTGAATTGTAAAATAGCGCTTATCATGAAATTCGCGCTGGTTTCTCTTCTTTTAGGAGAAATATTTTGTACACTATTTTGCCGGATAAATTCAATAATGTAATCTCTGTAATAAAAATAGTAAAAAAAAATTCAACATGAAGGCATCGGATAACAATCTAAGATCTTTAAGAAAAATATCATGTGCATGGTACACAATTTCCTTGTAATAATTAAATAAGATCTTCATTATTTAATTTCTTTAAATATAATACAAAGCGATAACATTTGGTGGCAACAATCTGAATTGTGAAATAGCGCTTATCATGAAATTGGCGCTGGATTATCTTCTTTAAGGAGCAAATATTTTGTACACTATTTTGCCGGATAAATTCAATAATGTAATCTCTGTAATAAAAATAGTAAAAAAAAATGCAACATGAAGGCATCGGATAACAATCTAAGATCTTTAAGAAAAATATAATGTGCATGGTACACAATTTCCTTGTAATAATTAAATAAGTTCTTCATTATTTAATTTCTTTAAATATAATACAAAGCGATAACATTTGGTGGCAACTATCTGAATTGTGAAATAGCGCTTATCGTGAAATTGGCGCTGGATTCCCTTCTTTAAGGAGCAAATATTTTGTACACTATTTTGCCGGATAAATTAAAAATAGTAAAAAAAAATGCAACATGAAGACTTCAGATAACAATCTAAGATCTTTAAGAAAAATATCATGTGCATGGTACACAATTTCGTTCTAATAATTAAATAAGTTCTTCGTTATTTAATTTCTTTAAATATAATACAAAGCGATAACATTTGGTGGCAACAATCTGAATTGTGAAATAGCGCTTATCCTGAAATTGGCGCTGGATTCTCTTCTTTAAGGAGCAAATATTTTGCCCACTATTTTGCCGGATAAATTCAATAAAGTAATCTCTGTAATAAAAATAGTAAAAAAAAAATGCAACATGACGACTTCAGATAACAATCTAAGATCTTTAAGAAAAATATCATGTGCATGGTACACAATTTCCTTGTAATAATTAAATAAGTTCTTCATTATTTAATTTATTATAATATAATACAAAGCGACAACAGTTGGTGGCAACAATCTGAATTGTGAAATTGCGCTTATCGTGAAATTGGCGCTGGATTCTCTTCTTTAAGGAGCAAATATTTTGTACACTATTTTGCCGGATAAATTCAATAATGTAATCTCTGTAATAAAAATAGTAAAAAAAATGCAACATGAAGACTTCAGATAACAATCTAAGATCTTTAAGAAAAATATCATGTGCATGGTACACAATTTCGTTCTAATAATTAAATAAGTTCTTCGTTATTTAATTTCTTTAAATATAATACAAAGCGATAACATTTGGTGGCAACAATCTGAATTGTGAAATAGCGCTTATCCTGAAATTGGCGCTGG
Organism: Stegodyphus dumicola; assembly: GCF_044657685.1. Classification (NCBI taxonomy): domain Eukaryota; kingdom Metazoa; phylum Arthropoda; class Arachnida; order Araneae; family Eresidae; genus Stegodyphus; species Stegodyphus dumicola. Next base: position 139,312,271 of record NC_140769.1, read on the forward strand.
ATTCTCTTCTTTAAGGAGCAAATATTTTGTACACTATTTTGCCGGATAAATTCAATAATGTAATCTCTGTAATAAAAATAGTAAAAAAAAATGCAACATGAAGACTTCAGATAACAATCTAAGATCTTTAAGAAAAATATCATGTGCATGGTACACAATTTCGTTGTAATAAGTAAATAAGTTCTTCATTATTTAATTTCTTTAAAAATAATACAAAGCGATAACATTTCTTGGCAACAATCTGAATTGTGAAATAGCGCTTATCGTGAAATTGGCGCTGGATTCTCTTCTTTAAGGAGCAAATATTTTGTACACTATTTTGCCGGATAATTTCAATAATGTAATCTCTGTAATAAAAATAGTAAAAAAAAAATGCAACATGAAGACTTCAGATAACAATCTAAGATCTTTAAGAAAAATATCATGTGCATGGTACACAATTTCGTTGTAATAATTAAATAAGTTCTTCATTATTTAATTTCTTTAAATATAATACAAAGCGATAACATTTCGTGGCAACAATCTGAATTGTGAAATAGCGCTTATCGTGAAATTGGCGCTGGATTCTCTTCTTTAAGGAGAAATATTTTGTACACTATTTTGCCGGATAAATTCAATAATGTAATCTCTGTAATAAAAATAGTAAAAAAAATGCAACATGAAGACTTCAGATAACAATCTAAGATCTTTAAGAAAAATATCATGTGCATGGTACACAATTTCGTTGTAATAAATAAATAAGTTCTTCATTATTTAATTTCTTTAAATATAATACAAAGCGATAACATTTGGTGGCAAAAATCTGAATTGTGAAATAGCGCTTATCGTGAAATTGGCGCTGGATTCTCTTCTTTAAGGAGCAAATATTTTGTACACTATTTTGCCGATTAAATTCAATAATGTAATCTCTGTAATAAAAATAGTAAAAAAAAATGCAACATGAAGACTTCAGATAACAATCTAAGATCTTTAAGAAAAATATCATGTGCATGGTACACAATTTCGTTGTAATAAGTAAATAAGTTCTTCATTATTTAATTTCTTTAAATATAATACAAAGCGATAACATTTGGTGGCAACAATCTGAATTGTGAAATAGCGCTTATCGTGAAATTGGCGCTGGATTCTCTTCTTTAAGGAGCAAATATTTTGTACACTATTTTGCCGGATAATTTCAATAATGTAATCTCTGTAATAAAAATAGTAAAAAAAAAATGCAACATGAAGACTTCAGATAACAATCTAAGATCTTTAAGAAAAATATCATGTGCATGGTACACAATTTCGCTGTAATAATTAAATAAGTTCTTCATTATTTAATTTCTTTAAATATAATACAAAGCGATAACATTTCGTGGCAACAATCTGAATTGTGAAATAGCGCTTATCGTGAAATTGGCGCTGGATTCTCTTCTTTAAGGAGAAATATTTTGTACACTATTTTGCCGGATAAATTCAATAATGTAATCTCTGTAATAAAAATAGTAAAAAAAATGCAACATGAAGACTTCAGATAACAATCTAAGATCTTTAAGAAAAATATCATGTGCATGGTACACAATTTCGTTGTAATAATTAAATAAGTTCTTCATTATTTAATTTCTTTAAATATAATACAAAGCGATAACATTTGGTGGCAACTATCTGAATTGTGAAATAGCGCTTATCGTGAAATTGGCGCTGGATTCCCTTCTTTAAGGAGCAAATATTTTGTACACTATTTTGCCGGATAAATTAAAAATAGTAAAAAAAAATGCAACATGAAGACTTCAGATAACAATCTAAGATCTTTAAGAAAAATATCATGTGCATGGTACACAATTTCGTTCTAATAATTAAATAAGTTCTTCGTTATTTAATTTCTTTAAATATAATACAAAGCGATAACATTTGGTGGCAACAATCTGAATTGTGAAATAGCGCTTATCCTGAAATTGGCGCTGGATTCTCTTCTTTAAGGAGCAAATATTTTGCCCACTATTTTGCCGGATAAATTCAATAAAGTAATCTCTGTAATAAAAATAGTAAAAAAAAAATGCAACATGACGACTTCAGATAACAATCTAAGATCTTTAAGAAAAATATCATGTGCATGGTACACAATTTCCTTGTAATAATTAAATAAGTTCTTCATTATTTAATTTATTATAATATAATACAAAGCGACAACAGTTGGTGGCAACAATCTGAATTGTGAAATAGCGCTTATCGTGAAATTGGCGCTGGATTCTCTTCTTTAAGGAGCAAATATTTTGTACACTATTTTGCCGATTAAATTCAATAATGTAATCTCTGTAATAAAAATAGTAAAAAAAAATGCAACATGAAGACTTCAGATAACAATCTAAGATCTTTAAGAAAAATATCATGTGCATGGTACACAATTTCGTTGTAATAAGTAAATAAGTTCTTCATTATTTAATTTCTTTAAATATAATACAAAGCGATAACATTTGGTGGCAACAATCTGAATTGTGAAATAGCGCTTATCGTGAAATTGGCGCTGGATTCTCTTCTTTAAGGAGCAAATATTTTGTACACTATTTTGCCGGATAATTTCAATAATGTAATCTCTGTAATAAAAATAGTAAAAAAAAAATGCAACATGAAGACTTCAGATAACAATCTAAGATCTTTAAGAAAAATATCATGTGCATGGTACACAATTTCGCTGTAATAATTAAATAAGTTCTTCATTATTTAATTTCTTTAAATATAATACAAAGCGATAACATTTCGTGGCAACAATCTGAATTGTGAAATAGCGCTTATCGTGAAATTGGCGCTGGATTCTCTTCTTTAAGGAGAAATATTTTGTACACTATTTTGCCGGATAAATTCAATAATGTAATCTCTGTAATAAAAATAGTAAAAAAAATGCAACATGAAGACTTCAGATAACAATCTAAGATCTTTAAGAAAAATATCATGTGCATGGTACACAATTTCGTTGTAATAATTAAATAAGTTCTTCATTATTTAATTTCTTTAAATATAATACAAAGCGATAACATTTGGTGGCAACTATCTGAATTGTGAAATAGCGCTTATCGTGAAATTGGCGCTGGATTCCCTTCTTTAAGGAGCAAATATTTTGTACACTATTTTGCCGGATAAATTAAAAATAGTAAAAAAAAATGCAACATGAAGACTTCAGATAACAATCTAAGATCTTTAAGAAAAATATCATGTGCATGGTACACAATTTCGTTCTAATAATTAAATAAGTTCTTCGTTATTTAATTTCTTTAAATATAATACAAAGCGATAACATTTGGTGGCAACAATCTGAATTGTGAAATAGCGCTTATCCTGAAATTGGCGCTGGATTCTCTTCTTTAAGGAGCAAATATTTTGCCCACTATTTTGCCGGATAAATTCAATAAAGTAATCTCTGTAATAAAAATAGTAAAAAAAAAATGCAACATGACGACTTCAGATAACAATCTAAGATCTTTAAGAAAAATATCATGTGCATGGTACACAATTTCCTTGTAATAATTAAATAAGTTCTTCATTATTTAATTTATTATAATATAATACAAAGCGACAACAGTTGGTGGCAACAATCTGAATTGTGAAATTGCGCTTATCGTGAAATTGGCGCTGGATTCTCTTCTTTAAGGAGCAAATATTTTGTACACTATTTTGCCGGATAAATTCAATAATGTAATCTCTGTAATAAAAATAGTAAAAAAAATGCAACATGAAGACTTCAGATAACAATCTAAGATCTTTAAGAAAAATATCATGTGCATGGTACACAATTTCGTTCTAATAATTAAATAAGTTCTTCGTTATTTAATTTCTTTAAATATAATACAAAGCGATAACATTTGGTGGCAACAATCTGAATTGTGAAATAGCGCTTATCGTGAAATTGGCGCTGGATTCTCTTCTTTAAGGAGCAAATATTTTGTACACTATTTTGCCGGATAATTTCAATAATGTAATCTCTGTAATAAAAATAGTAAAAAAAAAATGCAACATGAAGACTTCAGATAACAATCTAAGATCTTTAAGAAAAATATCATGTGCATGGTACACAATTTCGTTGTAATAATTAAATAAGTTCTTCATTATTTAATTTCTTTAAATATAATACAAAGCGATAACATTTCGTGGCAACAATCTGAATTGTGAAATAGCGCTTATCGTGAAATTGGCGCTGGATTCTCTTCTTTAAGGAGAAATATTTTGTACACTATTTTGCCGGATAAATTCAATAATGTAATCTCTGTAATAAAAATAGTAAAAAAAATGCAACATGAAGACTTCAGATAACAATCTAAGATCTTTAAGAAAAATATCATGTGCATGGTACACAATTTCGTTGTAATAATTAAATAAGTTCTTCATTATTTAATTTCTTTAAATATAATACAAAGCGATAACATTTGGTGGCAAAAATCTGAATTGTTAAATAGCGCTTATCGTGAAATTGGCGCTGGATTCTCTTCTTTAAGGAGCAAATATTTTGTACACTATTTTGCCGATTAAATTCAATAATGTAATCTCTGTAATAAAAATAGTAAAAGAAAATGCAACATGAAGACTTCAGATAACAATCTAAGATCTTTAAGAAAAATATCATGTGCATGGTACACAATTTCGTTGTAACAATTAAATAAGTTGTTCATTATTTAATTTCTTTAAATATAATATAAACGATAACATTTGGTGGCAACAATCTGAATTGTGAAATAGCGCTTATCGTGAAATTGGCGCTGGATTCTCTTCTTTAAATAGCAAATATTTTGTACACTATTTTGCCGGATAAATTAAAAATAGTAAAAAAAAATGCAACATGAAGACTTCAGATAACAATCTAAGATCTTTAAGAAAAATATCATGTGCATGGTACACAATTTCCTTGTAATAATTAAATAAGTTCTTCATTATTTAATTTCTTTAAATATAATACAAAGCGATAACATTTGGTGGCAACAATCTGAATTGTGAAATAGCGCTTATCGTGAAATTGGCGCTGGATTCTCTTCTTTAAGGAGCAAATATTTTGTACACTATTTTGCCGGATAAATTCAATAATGTAATCTCTGTAATAAAAATAGTAAAAAAAAATGCAACATGAAGACTTCAGATAACAATCTAAGATCTTTAAGAAAAATATCATGTGCATGGTACACAATTTCCTTGTAATAATTAAATAAGTTCTTCATTATTTAATTTCTTTAAATATAATACAAAGCGATAACATTTGGTGGCAACAATCTGAATTGTGAAATAGCGCTTATCGTGAAATTGGCGCTGGATTCTCTTCTTTAAGGAGCAAATATTTTGTACACTATTTTGCCGGATAAATTCAATAACGTAATCTCTGTAATAAAAATAGTAAAAAAAAAATGCAACATGAAGACTTCAGATAACAATCTAAGATCTTTAAGAAAAATATCATGTGCATGGTACACAATTTCGCTGTAATAATTAAATAATTTCTTCGTTATTTAATTTCTTTAAATATAATACAAAGCGATAACATTTGGTGGCAACAATCTGAATTGTGAAATAGCGCTTATCCTGAAATTGGCGCTGGATTCTCTTCTTTAAGGAGCAAATATTTTGTACACTATTTTGCCGGATAAATTAAAAATAGTAAAAAAAAATGCAACATGAAGACTTCAGATAACAATATAAGATCTTTAAGAAAAATATCATGTGCATGGTACACAATTTCCTTGTAATAATTAAATAAGTTCTTCATTATTTAATTTCTTTAAATATAATACAAAGCGATAACATTTGGTGGCAACAATCTGAATTGTGAAATAGCGCTTATTGTGAAATTGGCGCTGGATTCTCTTCTTCAAGGAGCAAATATTTTGTACACTATTTTGCCGGATAAATTCAATAATGTAATCTCTGTAATAAAAATAGTAAAAAAAAAAATGCAACATGAAGACTTCAGATAACAATCTAAGATCTTTAAGAAAAATATCATGTGCATGGTACACAATTTCCTTGTAATAATTAAATAAGTTCTTCATTATTTAATTTCTTTAAATATAATACAAAGCGATAACATTTGGTGGCAACAATCTGAATTGTGAAATAGCGCTTATTGTGAAATTGGCGCTGGATTCTCTTCTTTAAGGAGCAAATATTTTGTACACTATTTTGCCGGATAAATTCAATAATGTAATCTCTGTAATAAAAATAGTAAAAAAAAATGCAACATGAAGACTTCAGATAACAATCTAAGATCTTTAAGAAAAATATCATGTGCATGGTACACAATTTCCTTGTAATAATTAAATAAGTTGTTCATTATTTAATTTCTTTAAATATAATACAAAGCGATAACATTTGGTGACAACAATCTGAATTGTGAAATAGCGCTTATCGTGAAATTGGCGCTGGATTCTCTTCTTTAAGGAGCAAATATTTTGTACACTATTTTGCCGGATAAATTCAATAATGTAATCTCTGTAATAAAAATAGTAAAAAAAAATGCAACATGAAGACTTCAGATAACAATCTAAGATCTTTAAGAAAAATATCATGTGCATGGTACACAATTTCGTTGTAATAATTAAATAAGTTCTTCATTATTTAATTTCTTTAAATATAATACAAAGCGATAACATTTGGTGGCAAAAATCTGAATTGTGAAATAGCGCTTATCGTGAAATTGGCGCTGGATTCTCTTCTTTAAGGAGCAAATATTTTGTACACTATTTTGCCGGATAAATTAAAAATAGTAAAAAAAAATGCAACATGAAGACTTCAGATAACAATCTAAGATCTTTAAGAAAAATATCATGTGCATGGTACACAATTTCCTTGTAATAATTAAATAAGTTCTTCATTATTTAATTTCTTTAAATATAATACAAAGCGATAACATTTGGTGGCAACAATCTGAATTGTAAAATAGCGCTTATCATGAAATTCGCGCTGGTTTCTCTTCTTTTAGGAGAAATATTTTGTACACTATTTTGCCGGATAAATTCAATAATGTAATCTCTGTAATAAAAATAGTAAAAAAAAATGCAACATGAAGGCATCGGATAACAATCTAAGATCTTTAAGAAAAATATCATGTGCATGGTACACAATTTCCTTGTAATAATTAAATAAGATCTTCATTATTTAATTTCTTTTAATATAATACAAAGCGATAACATTTGTTGGCAACAATCTGAATTGTGAAATAGCGCTTATCATGAAATTGGCGCTGGATTATCTTCTTTAAGGAGCAAATATTTTGTACACTATTTTGCCGGATAAATTCAATAATGTAATCTCTGTAATAAAAATAGTAAAAAAAAATGCAACATGAAGGCATCGGATAACAATCTAAGATCTTTAAGAAAAATATAATGTGCATGGTACACAATTTCCTTGTAATAATTAAATAAGTTCTTCATTATTTAATTTCTTTAAATATAATACAAAGCGATAACATTTGGTGGCAACTATCTGAATTGTGAAATAGCGCTTATCGTGAAATTGGCGCTGGATTCCCTTCTTTAAGGAGCAAATATTTTGTACACTATTTTGCCGGATAAATTAAAAATAGTAAAAAAAAATGCAACATGAAGACTTCAGATAACAATCTAAGATCTTTAAGAAAAATATCATGTGCATGGTACACAATTTCGTTCTAATAATTAAATAAGTTCTTCGTTATTTAATTTCTTTAAATATAATACAAAGCGATAACATTTGGTGGCAAAAATCTGAATTGTGAAATAGCGCTTATCGTGAAATTGGCGCTGGATTCTCTTCTTTAAGGAGCAAATATTTTGTACACTATTTTGCCGATTAAATTCAATAATGTAATCTCTGTAATAAAAATAGTAAAAGAAAATGCAACATGAAGACTTCAGATAACAATCTAAGATCTTTAAGAAAAATATCATGTGCATGGTACACAATTTCGTTGTAATAATTAAATAAGTTCTTCATTATTTAATTTATTATAATATAATACAAAGCGACAACAGCTGGTGGCAACAATCTGAATTGTGAAATTGCGCTTATCGTGAAATTGGCGCTGGATTCTCTTCTTTAAGGAGCAAATATTTTGTACACTATTTTGCCGGATAAATTCAATAATGTAATCTCTGTAATAAAAATAGTAAAAAAAATGCAACATGAAGACTTCAGATAACAATCTAAGATCTTTAAGAAAAATATCATGTGCATGGTACACAATTTCCTTGTAACAATTAAATAAGTTGTTCATTATTTAATTTCTTTAAATATAATATAAACGATAACATTTGGTGGCAACAATCTGAATTGTGAAATAGCGCTTATCGTGAAATTGGCGCTGGATTCTCTTCTTTAAATAGCAAATATTTTGTACACTATTTTGCCGGATAAATTAAAAATAGTAAAAAAAAATGCAACATGAAGACTTCAGATAACAATCTAAGATCTTTAAGAAAAATATCATGTGCATGGTACACAATTTCCTTGTAATAATTAAATAAGTTCTTCATTATTTAATTTCTTTAAATATAATACAAAGCGATAACATTTGGTGGCAACAATCTGAATTGTGAAATAGCGCTTATCGTGAAATTGGCGCTGGATTCTCTTCTTTAACGAGCAAATATTTTGTACACTATTTTGCCGGATAAATTCAATAATGTAATCTCTGTAATAAAAATAGTAAAAAAAAATGCAACATGAAGACTTCAGATAACAATCTAAGATCTTTAAGAAAAATATCATGTGCATGGTACACAATTTCCTTGTAATAATTAAATAAGTTCTTCATTATTTAATTTCTTTAAATATAATACAAAGCGATAACATTTGGTGGCAACAATCTGAATTGTGAAATAGCGCTTATCGTGAAATTGGCGCTGGATTCTCTTCTTTAAGGAGCAAATATTTTGTACACTATTTTGCCGGATAAATTCAATAACGTAATCTCTGTAATAAAAATAGTAAAAATAAAAATGCAACATGAAGACTTCAGATAACAATCTAAGATCTTTAAGAAAAATATCATGTGCATGGTACACAATTTCCTTGTAACAATTAAATAAGTTGTTCATTATTTAATTTCTTTAAATATAATACAAAGCGATAACATTTGGTGGCAACAATCTGAATTGTGAAATAGCGCTTATCCTGAAATTGGCGCTGGATTCTCTTCTTTAAGGAGCAAATATTTTGTACACTATTTTGCCGGATAAATTAAAAATAGTAAAAAAAAATGCAACATGAAGACTTCAGATAACAATATAAGATCTTTAAGAAAAATATCATGTGCATGGTACACAATTTCCTTGTAATAATTAAATAAGTTCTTCATTATTTAATTTCTTTAAATATAATACAAAGCGATAACATTTGGTGGCAACAATCTGAATTGTGAAATAGCGCTTATTGTGAAATTGGCGCTGGATTCTCTTCTTCAAGGAGCAAATATTTTGTACACTATTTTGCCGGATAAATTCAATAATGTAATCTCTGTAATAAAAATAGTAAAAAAAAAAATGCAACATGAAGACTTCAGATAACAATCTAAGATCTTTAAGAAAAATATCATGTGCATGGTACACAATTTCCTTGTAATAATTAAATAAGTTCTTCATTATTTAATTTCTTTAAATATAATACAAAGCGATAACATTTGGTGGCAACAATCTGAATTGTGAAATAGCGCTTATTGTGAAATTGGCGCTGGATTCTCTTCTTTAAGGAGCAAATATTTTGTACACTATTTTGCCGGATAAATTCAATAATGTAATCTCTGTAATAAAAATAGTAAAAAAAAATGCAACATGAAGACTTCAGATAACAATCTAAGATCTTTAAGAAAAATATCATGTGCATGGTACACAATTTCCTTGTAATAATTAAATAAGTTCTTCATTATTTAATTTCTTTAAATATAATACAAAGCGATAACATTTGGTGGCAACAATCTGAATTGTGAAATAGCGCTTATCGTGAAATTGGCGCTGGATTCTCTTCTTTAAGGAGCAAATATTTTGTACACTATTTTGCCGGATAAATTCAATAATGTAATCTCTGTAATAAAAATAGTAAAAAAAAATGCAACATGAAGACTTCAGATAACAATCTAAGATCTTTAAGAAAAATATCATGTGCATGGTACACAATTTCGTTGTAATAATTAAATAAGTTCTTCATTATTTAATTTCTTTAAATATAATACAAAGCGATAACATTTGGTGGCAAAAATCTGAATTGTGAAATAGCGCTTATCGTGAAATTGGCGCTATATTCTCTTCTTTAAGGAGCAAATATTTTGTACACTATTTTGCCGGATAAATTAAAAATAGTAAAAAAAAATGCAACATGAAGACTTCAGATAACAATCTAAGATCTTTAAGAAAAATATCATGTGCATGGTACACAATTTCCTTGTAATAATTAAATAAGTTCTTCATTATTTAATTTCTTTAAATATAATACAAAGCGATAACATTTGGTGGCAACAATCTGAATTGTAAAATAGCGCTTATCATGAAATTCGCGCTGGTTTCTCTTCTTTTAGGAGAAATATTTTGTACACTATTTTGCCGGATAAATTCAATAATGTAATCTCTGTAATAAAAATAGTAAAAAAAAATGCAACATGAAGGCATCGGATAACAATCTAAGATCTTTAAGAAAAATATCATGTGCATGGTACACAATTTCCTTGTAATAATTAAATAAGATCTTCATTATTTAATTTCTTTAAATATAATAGAAAGCGATAACATTTGGTGGCAACAATCTGAATTGTGAAATAGCGCTTATCATGAAATTGGCGCTGGATTATCTTCTTTAAGGAGCAAATATTTTGTACACTATTTTGCCGGATAAATTCAATAATGTAATCTCTGTAATAAAAATAGTAAAAAAAAATGCAACATGAAGGCATCAGATAACAATCTAAGATCTTTAAGAAAAATATAATGTGCATGGTACACAATTTCCTTGTAATAATTAAATAAGTTCTTCATTATTTAATTTCTTTAAATATAATACAAAGCGATAACATTTGGTGGCAACTATCTGAATTGTGAAATAGCGCTTATCGTGAAATTGGCGCTGGATTCCCTTCTTTAAGGAGCAAATATTTTGTACACTATTTTGCCGGATAAATTAAAAATAGTAAAAAAAAATGCAACATGAAGACTTCAGATAACAATCTAAGATCTTTAAGAAAAATATCATGTGCATGGTACACAATTTCGTTCTAATAATTAAATAAGTTCTTCGTTATTTAATTTCTTTAAATATAATACAAAGCGATAACATTTGGTGGCAACAATCTGAATTGTGAAATAGCGCTTATCCTGAAATTGGCGCTGGATTCTCTTCTTTAAGGAGCAAATATTTTGCCCACTATTTTGCCGGATAAATTCAATAAAGTAATCTCTGTAATAAAAATAGTAAAAAAAAAAAATGCAACATGACGACTTCAGATAACAATCTAAGATCTTTAAGAAAAATATCATGTGCATGGTACACAATTTCCTTGTAATAATTAAATAAGTTCTTCATTATTTAATTTATTATAATATAATACAAAGCGACAACAGTTGGTGGCAACAATCTGAATTGTGAAATTGCGCTTATCGTGAAATTGGCGCTGGATTCTCTTCTTTAAGGAGCAAATATTTTGTACACTATTTTGCCGGATAAATTCAATAATGTAATCTCTGTAATAAAAATAGTAAAAAAAATGCAACATGAAGACTTCAGATAACAATCTAAGATCTTTAAGAAAAATATCATGTGCATGGTACACAATTTCGTTCTAATAATTAAATAAGTTCTTCGTTATTTAATTTCTTTAAATATAATACAAAGCGATAACATTTGGTGGCAACAATCTGAATTGTGAAATAGCGCTTATCGTGAAATTGGCGCTGGATTCTCTTCTTTAAGGAGAAATATTTTGTACACTATTTTGCCGGATAAATTCAATAATGTAATCTCTGTAATAAAAATAGTAAAAAAAATGCAACATGAAGACTTCAGATAACAATCTAAGATCTTTAAGAAAAATATCATGTGCATGGTACACAATTTCCTTGTAACAATTAAATAAGTTCTTCATTATTTAATTTCTTTAAATATAATACAAAGCGATAACATTTCGTGGCAACAATCTGAATTGTGAAATAGCGCTTATCGTGAAATTGGCGCTGGATTCTCTTCTTTAAGGAGAAATATTTTGTACACTATTTTGCCGGATAAATTCAATAATGTAATCTCTGTAATAAAAATAGTAAAAAAAAATGCAACATGAAGACTTCAGATAACAATCTAAGATCTTTAAGAAAAATATCATGTGCATGGTACACAATTTCCTTGTAATAATTAAATAAGTTGTTCATTATTTAATTTCTTTAAATATAATACAAAGCGATAACATTTGGTGGCAACAATCTGAATTGTGAAATAGCGCTTATCGTGAAATTGGCGCTGGATTCTCTTCTTTAAGGAGCAAATATTTTGTACACTATTTTGCCGGATAAATTCAATAATGTAATCTCTGTAATAAAAATAGTAAAAAAAAATGCAACATGAAGACTTCAGATAACAATCTAAGATCTTTAAGAAAAATATCATGTGCATGGTACACAATTTCGTTGTAATAATTAAATAAGTTCTTCATTATTTAATTTCTTTAAATATAATACAAAGCGATAACATTTGGTGGCAAAAATCTGAATTGTGAAATAGCGCTTATCGTGAAATTGGCGCTGGATTCTCTTCTTTAAGGAGCAAATATTTTGTACACTATTTTGCCGGATAAATTAAAAATAGTAAAAAAAAATGCAACATGAAGACTTCAGATAACAATCTAAGATCTTTAAGAAAAATATCATGTGCATGGTACACAATTTCCTTGTAATAATTAAATAAGTTCTTCATTATTTAATTTCTTTAAATATAATACAAAGCGATAACATTTGGTGGCAACAATCTGAATTGTAAAATAGCGCTTATCATGAAATTCGCGCTGGTTTCTCTTCTTTTAGGAGAAATATTTTGTACACTATTTTGCCGGATAAATTCAATAATGTAATCTCTGTAATAAAAATAGTAAAAAAAAATGCAACATGAAGGCATCGGATAACAATCTAAGATCTTTAAGAAAAATATCATGTGCATGGTACACAATTTCCTTGTAATAATTAAATAAGATCTTCATTATTTAATTTCTTTAAATATAATAGAAAGCGATAACATTTGGTGGCAACAATCTGAATTGTGAAATAGCGCTTATCATGAAATTGGCGCTGGATTATCTTCTTTAAGGAGCAAATATTTTGTACACTATTTTGCCGGATAAATTCAATAATGTAATCTCTGTAATAAAAATAGTAAAAAAAAATGCAACATGAAGGCATCAGATAACAATCTAAGATCTTTAAGAAAAATATAATGTGCATGGTACACAATTTCCTTGTAATAATTAAATAAGTTCTTCATTATTTAATTTCTTTAAATATAATACAAAGCGATAACATTTGGTGGCAACTATCTGAATTGTGAAATAGCGCTTATCGTGAAATTGGCGCTGGATTCCCTTCTTTAAGGAGCAAATATTTTGTACACTATTTTGCCGGATAAATTAAAAATAGTAAAAAAAAATGCAACATGAAGACTTCAGATAACAATCTAAGATCTTTAAGAAAAATATCATGTGCATGGTACACAATTTCGTTCTAATAATTAAATAAGTTCTTCGTTATTTAATTTCTTTAAATATAATACAAAGCGATAACATTTGGTGGCAACAATCTGAATTGTGAAATAGCGCTTATCCTGAAATTGGCGCTGGATTCTCTTCTTTAAGGAGCAAATATTTTGCCCACTATTTTGCCGGATAAATTCAATAAAGTAATCTCTGTAATAAAAATAGTAAAAAAAAAAATGCAACATGACGACTTCAGATAACAATCTAAGATCTTTAAGAAAAATATCATGTGCATGGTACACAATTTCCTTGTAATAATTAAATAAGTTCTTCATTATTTAATTTATTATAATATAATACAAAGCGACAACAGTTGGTGGCAACAATCTGAATTGTGAAATTGCGCTTATCGTGAAATTGGCGCTGGATTCTCTTCTTTAAGGAGCAAATATTTTGTACACTATTTTGCCGGATAAATTCAATAATGTAATCTCTGTAATAAAAATAGTAAAAAAAATGCAACATGAAGACTTCAGATAACAATCTAAGATCTTTAAGAAAAATATCATGTGCATGGTACACAATTTCGTTCTAATAATTAAATAAGTTCTTCGTTATTTAATTTCTTTAAATATAATACAAAGCGATAACATTTGGTGGCAACAATCTGAATTGTGAAATAGCGCTTATCGTGAAATTGGCGCTGGATTCTCTTCTTTAAGGAGAAATATTTTGTACACTATTTTGCCGGATAAATTCAATAATGTAATCTCTGTAATAAAAATAGTAAAAAAAATGCAACATGAAGACTTCAGATAACAATCTAAGATCTTTAAGAAAAATATCATGTGCATGGTACACAATTTCCTTGTAACAATTAAATAAGTTCTTCATTATTTAATTTCTTTAAATATAATACAAAGCGATAACATTTCGTGGCAACAATCTGAATTGTGAAATAGCGCTTATCGTGAAATTGGCGCTGGATTCTCTTCTTTAAGGAGAAATATTTTGTACACTATTTTGCCGGATAAATTCAATAATGTAATCTCTGTAATAAAAATAGTAAAAAAAATGCAACATGAAGACTTCAGATAACAATCTAAGATCTTTAAGAAAAATATCATGTGCATGGTACACAATTTCGTTGTAATAATTAAATAAGTTCTTCATTATTTAATTTCTTTAAATATAATACAAAGCGATAACATTTGGTGGCAACTATCTGAATTGTGAAATAGCGCTTATCGTGAAATTGGCGCTGGATTCCCTTCTTTAAGGAGCAAATATTTTGTACACTATTTTGCCGGATAAATTAAAAATAGTAAAAAAAAATGCAACATGAAGACTTCAGATAACAATCTAAGATCTTTAAGAAAAATATCATGTGCATGGTACACAATTTCGTTCTAATAATTAAATAAGTTCTTCATTATTTAATTTCTTTAAATATAATACAAAGCGATAACATTTCGTGGCAACAATCTGAATTGTGAAATAGCGCTTATCGTGAAATTGGCGCTGGATTCTCTTCTTTAAGGAGAAATATTTTGTACACTATTTTGCCGGATAAATTCAATAATGTAATCTCTGTAATAAAAATAGTAAAAAAAATGCAACATGAAGACTTCAGATAACAATCTAAGATCTTTAAGAAAAATATCATGTGCATGGTACACAATTTCGTTGTAATAATTAAATAAGTTCTTCATTATTTAATTTCTTTAAATATAATACAAAGCGATAACATTTGGTGGCAACTATCTGAATTGTGAAATAGCGCTTATCGTGAAATTGGCGCTGGATTCCCTTCTTTAAGGAGCAAATATTTTGTACACTATTTTGCCGGATAAATTAAAAATAGTAAAAAAAAATGCAACATGAAGACTTCAGATAACAATCTAAGATCTTTAAGAAAAATATCATGTGCATGGTACACAATTTCGTTCTAATAATTAAATAAGTTCTTCGTTATTTAATTTCTTTAAATATAATACAAAGCGATAACATTTGGTGGCAACAATCTGAATTGTGAAATAGCGCTTATCCTGAAATTGGCGCTGGATTCTCTTCTTTAAGGAGCAAATATTTTGCCCACTATTTTGCCGGATAAATTCAATAAAGTAATCTCTGTAATAAAAATAGTAAAAAAAAAATGCAACATGACGACTTCAGATAACAATCTAAGATCTTTAAGAAAAATATCATGTGCATGGTACACAATTTCCTTGTAATAATTAAATAAGTTCTTCATTATTTAATTTATTATAATATAATACAAAGCGACAACAGTTGGTGGCAACAATCTGAATTGTGAAATTGCGCTTATCGTGAAATTGGCGCTGGATTCTCTTCTTTAAGGAGCAAATATTTTGTACACTATTTTGCCGGATAAATTCAATAATGTAATCTCTGTAATAAAAATAGTAAAAAAAATGCAACATGAAGACTTCAGATAACAATCTAAGATCTTTAAGAAAAATATCATGTGCATGGTACACAATTTCGTTCTAATAATTAAATAAGTTCTTCGTTATTTAATTTCTTTAAATATAATACAAAGCGATAACATTTGGTGGCAACAATCTGAATTGTGAAATAGCGCTTATCCTGAAATTGGCGCTGGATTCTCTTCTTTAAGGAGCAAATATTTTGTACACTATTTTGCCGGATAAATTCAATAATGTAATCTCTGTAATAAAAATAGTAAAAAAAAATGCAACATGAAGACTTCAGATAACAATCTAAGATCTTTAAGAAAAATATCATGTGCATGGTACACAATTTCGTTGTAATAAGTAAATAAGTTCTTCATTATTTAATTTCTTTAAATATAATACAAAGCGATAACATTTCGTGGCAACAATCTGAATTGTGAAATAGCGCTTATCGTGAAATTGGCGCTGGATTCTCTTCTTTAAGGAGAAATATTTTGTACACTATTTTGCCGGATAAATTCAATAATGTAATCTCTGTAATAAAAATAGTAAAAAAAATGCAACATGAAGACTTCAGATAACAATCTAAGATCTTTAAGAAAAATATCATGTGCATGGTACACAATTTCGTTGTAATAATTAAATAAGTTCTTCATTATTTAATTTCTTTAAATATAATACAAAGCGATAACATTTGGTGGCAAAAATCTGAATTGTTAAATAGCGCTTATCGTGAAATTGGCGCTGGATTCTCTTCTTTAAGGAGCAAATATTTTGTACACTATTTTGCCGATTAAATTCAATAATGTAATCTCTGTAATAAAAATAGTAAAAGAAAATGCAACATGAAGACTTCAGATAACAATCTAAGATCTTTAAGAAAAATATCATGTGCATGGTACACAATTTCGTTGTAACAATTAAATAAGTTGTTCATTATTTAATTTCTTTAAATATAATATAAACGATAACATTTGGTGGCAACAATCTGAATTGTGAAATAGCGCTTATCGTGAAATTGGCGCTGGATTCTCTTCTTTAAATAGCAAATATTTTGTACACTATTTTGCCGGATAAATTAAAAATAGTAAAAAAAAATGCAACATGAAGACTTCAGATAACAATCTAAGATCTTTAAGAAAAATATCATGTGCATGGTACACAATTTCCTTGTAATAATTAAATAAGTTCTTCATTATTTAATTTCTTTAAATATAATACAAAGCGATAACATTTGGTGGCAACAATCTGAATTGTGAAATAGCGCTTATCGTGAAATTGGCGCTGGATTCTCTTCTTTAAGGAGCAAATATTTTGTACACTATTTTGCCGGATAAATTCAATAATGTAATCTCTGTAATAAAAATAGTAAAAAAAAATGCAACATGAAGACTTCAGATAACAATCTAAGATCTTTAAGAAAAATATCATGTGCATGGTACACAATTTCCTTGTAATAATTAAATAAGTTCTTCATTATTTAATTTCTTTAAATATAATACAAAGCGATAACATTTGGTGGCAACAATCTGAATTGTGAAATAGCGCTTATCGTGAAATTGGCGCTGGATTCTCTTCTTTAAGGAGCAAATATTTTGTACACTATTTTGCCGGATAAATTCAATAACGTAATCTCTGTAATAAAAATAGTAAAAAAAAAAATGCAACATGAAGACTTCAGATAACAATCTAAGATCTTTAAGAAAAATATCATGTGCATGGTACACAATTTCGCTGTAATAATTAAATAATTTCTTCGTTATTTAATTTCTTTAAATATAATACAAAGCGATAACATTTGGTGGCAACAATCTGAATTGTGAAATAGCGCTTATCCTGAAATTGGCGCTGGATTCTCTTCTTTAAGGAGCAAATATTTTGTACACTATTTTGCCGGATAAATTAAAAATAGTAAAAAAAAATGCAACATGAAGACTTCAGATAACAATATAAGATCTTTAAGAAAAATATCATGTGCATGGTACACAATTTCCTTGTAATAATTAAATAAGTTCTTCATTATTTAATTTCTTTAAATATAATACAAAGCGATAACATTTGGTGGCAACAATCTGAATTGTGAAATAGCGCTTATTGTGAAATTGGCGCTGGATTCTCTTCTTCAAGGAGCAAATATTTTGTACACTATTTTGCCGGATAAATTCAATAATGTAATCTCTGTAATAAAAATAGTAAAAAAAAAAATGCAACATGAAGACTTCAGATAACAATCTAAGATCTTTAAGAAAAATATCATGTGCATGGTACACAATTTCCTTGTAATAATTAAATAAGTTCTTCATTATTTAATTTCTTTAAATATAATACAAAGCGATAACATTTGGTGGCAACAATCTGAATTGTGAAATAGCGCTTATTGTGAAATTGGCGCTGGATTCTCTTCTTTAAGGAGCAAATATTTTGTACACTATTTTGCCGGATAAATTCAATAATGTAATCTCTGTAATAAAAATAGTAAAAAAAAATGCAACATGAAGACTTCAGATAACAATCTAAGATCTTTAAGAAAAATATCATGTGCATGGTACACAATTTCCTTGTAATAATTAAATAAGTTGTTCATTATTTAATTTCTTTAAATATAATACAAAGCGATAACATTTGGTGACAACAATCTGAATTGTGAAATAGCGCTTATCGTGAAATTGGCGCTGGATTCTCTTCTTTAAGGAGCAAATATTTTGTACACTATTTTGCCGGATAAATTCAATAATGTAATCTCTGTAATAAAAATAGTAAAAAAAAATGCAACATGAAGACTTCAGATAACAATCTAAGATCTTTAAGAAAAATATCATGTGCATGGTACACAATTTCGTTGTAATAATTAAATAAGTTCTTCATTATTTAATTTCTTTAAATATAATACAAAGCGATAACATTTGGTGGCAAAAATCTGAATTGTGAAATAGCGCTTATCGTGAAATTGGCGCTGGATTCTCTTCTTTAAGGAGCAAATATTTTGTACACTATTTTGCCGGATAAATTAAAAATAGTAAAAAAAAATGCAACATGAAGACTTCAGATAACAATCTAAGATCTTTAAGAAAAATATCATGTGCATGGTACACAATTTCCTTGTAATAATTAAATAAGTTCTTCATTATTTAATTTCTTTAAATATAATACAAAGCGATAACATTTGGTGGCAACAATCTGAATTGTAAAATAGCGCTTATCATGAAATTCGCGCTGGTTTCTCTTCTTTTAGGAGAAATATTTTGTACACTATTTTGCCGGATAAATTCAATAATGTAATCTCTGTAATAAAAATAGTAAAAAAAAATGCAACATGAAGGCATCGGATAACAATCTAAGATCTTTAAGAAAAATATCATGTGCATGGTACACAATTTCCTTGTAATAATTAAATAAGATCTTCATTATTTAATTTCTTTTAATATAATACAAAGCGATAACATTTGGTGGCAACAATCTGAATTGTGAAATAGCGCTTATCATGAAATTGGCGCTGGATTATCTTCTTTAAGGAGCAAATATTTTGTACACTATTTTGCCGGATAAATTCAATAATGTAATCTCTGTAATAAAAATAGTAAAAAAAAATGCAACATGAAGGCATCGGATAACAATCTAAGATCTTTAAGAAAAATATAATGTGCATGGTACACAATTTCCTTGTAATAATTAAATAAGTTCTTCATTATTTAATTTCTTTAAATATAATACAAAGCGATAACATTTGGTGGCAACTATCTGAATTGTGAAATAGCGCTTATCGTGAAATTGGCGCTGGATTCCCTTCTTTAAGGAGCAAATATTTTGTACACTATTTTGCCGGATAAATTAAAAATAGTAAAAAAAAATGCAACATGAAGACTTCAGATAACAATCTAAGATCTTTAAGAAAAATATCATGTGCATGGTACACAATTTCGTTCTAATAATTAAATAAGTTCTTCGTTATTTAATTTCTTTAAATATAATACAAAGCGATAACATTTGGTGGCAAAAATCTGAATTGTGAAATAGCGCTTATCGTGAAATTGGCGCTGGATTCTCTTCTTTAAGGAGCAAATATTTTGTACACTATTTTGCCGATTAAATTCAATAATGTAATCTCTGTAATAAAAATAGTAAAAGAAAATGCAACATGAAGACTTCAGATAACAATCTAAGATCTTTAAGAAAAATATCATGTGCATGGTACACAATTTCGTTGTAATAATTAAATAAGTTCTTCATTATTTAATTTATTATAATATAATACAAAGCGACAACAGCTGGTGGCAACAATCTGAATTGTGAAATTGCGCTTATCGTGAAATTGGCGCTGGATTCTCTTCTTTAAGGAGCAAATATTTTGTACACTATTTTGCCGGATAAATTCAATAATGTAATCTCTGTAATAAAAATAGTAAAAAAAATGCAACATGAAGACTTCAGATAACAATCTAAGATCTTTAAGAAAAATATCATGTGCATGGTACACAATTTCCTTGTAACAATTAAATAAGTTGTTCATTATTTAATTTCTTTAAATATAATATAAACGATAACATTTGGTGGCAACAATCTGAATTGTGAAATAGCGCTTATCGTGAAATTGGCGCTGGATTCTCTTCTTTAAATAGCAAATATTTTGTACACTATTTTGCCGGATAAATTAAAAATAGTAAAAAAAAATGCAACATGAAGACTTCAGATAACAATCGAAGATCTTTAAGAAAAATATCATGTGCATGGTACACAATTTCCTTGTAATAATTAAATAAGTTCTTCATTATTTAATTTCTTTAAATATAATACAAAGCGATAACATTTGGTGGCAACAATCTGAATTGTGAAATAGCGCTTATCGTGAAATTGGCGCTGGATTCTCTTCTTTAACGAGCAAATATTTTGTACACTATTTTGCCGGATAAATTCAATAATGTAATCTCTGTAATAAAAATAGTAAAAAAAAATGCAACATGAAGACTTCAGATAACAATCTAAGATCTTTAAGAAAAATATCATGTGCATGGTACACAATTTCCTTGTAATAATTAAATAAGTTCTTCATTATTTAATTTCTTTAAATATAATACAAAGCGATAACATTTGGTGGCAACAATCTGAATTGTGAAATAGCGCTTATCGTGAAATTGGCGCTGGATTCTCTTCTTTAAGGAGCAAATATTTTGTACACTATTTTGCCGGATAAATTCAATAACGTAATCTCTGTAATAAAAATAGTAAAAATAAAAATGCAACATGAAGACTTCAGATAACAATCTAAGATCTTTAAGAAAAATATCATGTGCATGGTACACAATTTCGCTGTAATAATTAAATAAGTTCTTCGTTATTTAATTTCTTTAAATATAATACAAAGCGATAACATTTGGTGGCAACAATCTGAATTGTGAAATAGCGCTTATCCTGAAATTGGCGCTGGATTCTCTTCTTTAAGGAGCAAATATTTTGTACACTATTTTGCCGGATAAATTAAAAATAGTAAAAAAAAATGCAACATGAAGACTTCAGATAACAATATAAGATCTTTAAGAAAAATATCATGTGCATGGTACACAATTTCCTTGTAATAATTAAATAAGTTCTTCATTATTTAATTTCTTTAAATATAATACAAAGCGATAACATTTGGTGGCAACAATCTGAATTGTGAAATAGCGCTTATTGTGAAATTGGCGCTGGATTCTCTTCTTCAAGGAGCAAATATTTTGTACACTATTTTGCCGGATAAATTCAATAATGTAATCTCTGTAATAAAAATAGTAAAAAAAAAAATGCAACATGAAGACTTCAGATAACAATCTAAGATCTTTAAGAAAAATATCATGTGCATGGTACACAATTTCCTTGTAATAATTAAATAAGTTCTTCATTATTTAATTTCTTTAAATATAATACAAAGCGATAACATTTGGTGGCAACAATCTGAATTGTGAAATAGCGCTTATTGTGAAATTGGCGCTGGATTCTCTTCTTTAAGGAGCAAATATTTTGTACACTATTTTGCCGGATAAATTCAATAATGTAATCTCTGTAATAAAAATAGTAAAAAAAAATGCAACATGAAGACTTCAGATAACAATCTAAGATCTTTAAGAAAAATATCATGTGCATGGTACACAATTTCCTTGTAATAATTAAATAAGTTGTTCATTATTTAATTTCTTTAAATATAATACAAAGCGATAACATTTGGTGGCAACAATCTGAATTGTGAAATAGCGCTTATCGTGAAATTGGCGCTGGATTCTCTTCTTTAAGGAGCAAATATTTTGTACACTATTTTGCCGGATAAATTCAATAATGTAATCTCTGTAATAAAAATAGTAAAAAAAAATGCAACATGAAGACTTCAGATAACAATCTAAGATCTTTAAGAAAAATATCATGTGCATGGTACACAATTTCGTTGTAATAATTAAATAAGTTCTTCATTATTTAATTTCTTTAAATATAATACAAAGCGATAACATTTGGTGGCAAAAATCTGAATTGTGAAATAGCGCTTATCGTGAAATTGGCGCTGGATTCTCTTCTTTAAGGAGCAAATATTTTGTACACTATTTTGCCGGATAAATTAAAAATAGTAAAAAAAAATGCAACATGAAGACTTCAGATAACAATCTAAGATCTTTAAGAAAAATATCATGTGCATGGTACACAATTTCCTTGTAATAATTAAATAAGTTCTTTTTTATTTAATTTCTTTAAATATAATACAAAGCGATAACATTTGGTGGCAACAATCTGAATTGTAAAATAGCGCTTATCATGAAATTCGCGCTGGTTTCTCTTCTTTTAGGAGAAATATTTTGTACACTATTTTGCCGGATAAATTCAATAATGTAATCTCTGTAATAAAAATAGTAAAAAAAAATGCAACATGAAGGCATCGGATAACAATCTAAGATCTTTAAGAAAAATATCATGTGCATGGTACACAATTTCCTTGTAATAATTAAATAAGATCTTCATTATTTAATTTCTTTAAATATAATAGAAAGCGATAACATTTGGTGGCAACAATCTGAATTGTGAAATAGCGCTTATCATGAAATTGGCGCTGGATTATCTTCTTTAAGGAGCAAATATTTTGTACACTATTTTGCCGGATAAATTCAATAATGTAATCTCTGTAATAAAAATAGTAAAAAAAAATGCAACATGAAGGCATCAGATAACAATCTAAGATCTTTAAGAAAAATATAATGTGCATGGTACACAATTTCCTTGTAATAATTAAATAAGTTCTTCATTATTTAATTTCTTTAAATATAATACAAAGCGATAACATTTGGTGGCAACTATCTGAATTGTGAAATAGCGCTTATCGTGAAATTGGCGCTGGATTCCCTTCTTTAAGGAGCAAATATTTTGTACACTATTTTGCCGGATAAATTAAAAATAGTAAAAAAAAATGCAACATGAAGACTTCACATAACAATCTAAGATCTTTAAGAAAAATATCATGTGCATGGTACACAATTTCGTTCTAATAATTAAATAAGTTCTTCGTTATTTAATTTCTTTAAATATAATACAAAGCGATAACATTTGGTGGCAACAATCTGAATTGTGAAATAGCGCTTATCCTGAAATTGGCGCTGGATTCTCTTCTTTAAGGAGCAAATATTTTGCCCACTATTTTGCCGGATAAATTCAATAAAGTAATCTCTGTAATAAAAATAGTAAAAAAAAAAATGCAACATGACGACTTCAGATAACAATCTAAGATCTTTAAGAAAAATATCATGTGCATGGTACACAATTTCCTTGTAATAATTAAATAAGTTCTTCATTATTTAATTTATTATAATATAATACAAAGCGACAACAGTTGGTGGCAACAATCTGAATTGTGAAATTGCGCTTATCGTGAAATTGGCGCTGGATTCTCTTCTTTAAGGAGCAAATATTTTGTACACTATTTTGCCGGATAAATTCAATAATGTAATCTCTGTAATAAAAATAGTAAAAAAAATGCAACATGAAGACTTCAGATAACAATCTAAGATCTTTAAGAAAAATATCATGTGCATGGTACACAATTTCGTTCTAATAATTAAATAAGTTCTTCGTTATTTAATTTCTTTAAATATAATACAAAGCGATAACATTTGGTGGCAACAATCTGAATTGTGAAATAGCGCTTATCCTGAAATTGGCGCTGGATTCTCTTCTTTAAGGAGCAAATATTTTGTACACTATTTTGCCGGATAAATTCAATAATGTAATCTCTGTAATAAAAATAGTAAAAAAAAATGCAACATGAAGACTTCAGATAACAATCTAAGATCTTTAAGAAAAATATCATGTGCATGGTACACAATTTCGTTGTAATAAGTAAATAAGTTCTTCATTATTTAATTTCTTTAAATATAATACAAAGCGATAACATTTGGTGGCAACAATCTGAATTGTGAAATAGCGCTTATCGTGAAATTGGCGCTGGATTCTCTTCTTTAAGGAGCAAATATTTTGTACACTATTTTGCCGGATAATTTCAATAATGTAATCTCTGTAATAAAAATAGTAAAAAAAAAATGCAACATGAAGACTTCAGATAACAATCTAAGATCTTTAAGAAAAATATCATGTGCATGGTACACAATTTCGTTGTAATAATTAAACAAGTTCTTCATTATTTAATTTCTTTAAATATAATACAAAGCGATAACATTTCGTGGCAACAATCTGAATTGTGAAATAGCGCTTATCGTGAAATTGGCGCTGGATTCTCTTCTTTAAGGAGAAATATTTTGTACACTATTTTGCCGGATAAATTCAATAATGTAATCTCTGTAATAAAAATAGTAAAAAAAATGCAACATGAAGACTTCAGATAACAATCTAAGATCTTTAAGAAAAATATCATGTGCATGGTACACAATTTCCTTGTAACAATTAAATAAGTTGTTCATTATTTAATTTCTTTAAATATAATATAAACGATAACATTTTTTGGCAACAATCTGAATTGTGAAATAGCGCTTATCGTGAAATTGGCGCTGGATTCTCTTCTTTAAATAGCAAATATTTTGTACACTATTTTGCCGGATAAATTAAAAATAGTAAAAAAAAATGCAACATGAAGACTTCAGATAACAATCTAAGATCTTTAAGAAAAATATCATGTGCATGGTACACAATTTCCTTGTAATAATTAAATAAGTTCTTCATTATTTAATTTCTTTAAATATAATACAAAGCGATAACATTTGGTGGCAACAATCTGAATTGTGAAATAGCGTTTATCGTGAAATTGGCGCTGGATTCTCTTCTTTAATGAGCAAATATTTTGTACACTATTTTGCCGGATAAATTCAATAATGTAATCTCTGTAATAAAAATAGTAAAAAAAAATGCAACATGAAGACTTCAGATAACAATCTAAGATCTTTAAGAAAAATATCATGTGCATGGTACACAATTTCCTTGTAATAATTAAATAAGTTCTTCATTATTTAATTTCTTTAAATATAATACAAAGCGATAACATTTGGTGGCAACAATCTGAATTGTGAAATAGCGCTTATCGTGAAATTGGCGCTGGATTCTCTTCTTTAAGGAGCAAATATTTTGTACACTATTTTGCCGGATAAATTCAATAACGTAATCTCTGTAATAAAAATAGTAAAAAAAAAAATGCAACATGAAGACTTCAGATAACAATCTAAGATCTTTAAGAAAAATATCATGTGCATGGTACACAATTTCGCTGTAATAATTAAATAAGTTCTTCGTTATTTAATTTCTTTAAATATAATACAAAGCGATAACATTTGGTGGCAACAATCTGAATTGTGAAATAGCGCTTATCCTGAAATTGGCGCTGGATTCTCTTCTTTAAGGAGCAAATATTTTGTACACTATTTTGCCGGATAAATTAAAAATAGTAAAAAAAAATGCAACATGAAGACTTCAGATAACAATATAAGATCTTTAAGAAAAATATCATGTGCATGGTACACAATTTCCTTGTAATAATTAAATAAGTTCTTCATTATTTAATTTCTTTAAATATAATACAAAGCGATAACATTTGGTGGCAACAATCTGAATTGTGAAATAGCGCTTATCCTGAAATTGGCGCTGGATTCTCTTCTTTAAGGAGCAAATATTTTGTACACTATTTTGCCGGATAAATTCAATAATGTAATCTCTGTAATAAAAATAGTAAAAAAAAATGCAACATGAAGACTTCAGATAACAATCTAAGATCTTTAAGAAAAATATCATGTGCATGGTACACAATTTCGTTGTAATAAGTAAATAAGTTCTTCATTATTTAATTTCTTTAAATATAATACAAAGCGATAACATTTGGTGGCAACAATCTGAATTGTGAAATAGCGCTTATCGTGAAATTGGCGCTGGATTCTCTTCTTTAAGGAGCAAATATTTTGTACACTATTTTGCCGGATAATTTCAATAATGTAATCTCTGTAATAAAAATAGTAAAAAAAAAATGCAACATGAAGACTTCAGATAACAATCTAAGATCTTTAAGAAAAATATCATGTGCATGGTACACAATTTCGTTGTAATAATTAAATAAGTTCTTCATTATTTAATTTCTTTAAATATAATACAAAGCGATAACATTTCGTGGCAACAATCTGAATTGTGAAATAGCGCTTATCGTGAAATTGGCGCTGGATTCTCTTCTTTAAGGAGAAATATTTTGTACACTATTTTGCCGGATAAATTCAATAATGTAATCTCTGTAATAAAAATAGTAAAAAAAATGCAACATGAAGACTTCAGATAACAATCTAAGATCTTTAAGAAAAATATCATGTGCATGGTACACAATTTCCTTGTAACAATTAAATAAGTTGTTCATTATTTAATTTCTTTAAATATAATATAAACGATAACATTTGGTGGCAACAATCTGAATTGTGAAATAGCGCTTATCGTGAAATTGGCGCTGGATTCTCTTCTTTAAATAGCAAATATTTTGTACACTATTTTGCCGGATAAATTAAAAATAGTAAAAAAAAATGCAACATGAAGACTTCAGATAACAATCTAAGATCTTTAAGAAAAATATCATGTGCATGGTACACAATTTCCTTGTAATAATTAAATAAGTTCTTCATTATTTAATTTCTTTAAATATAATACAAAGCGATAACATTTGGTGGCAACAATCTGAATTGTGAAATAGCGTTTATCGTGAAATTGGCGCTGGATTCTCTTCTTTAATGAGCAAATATTTTGTACACTATTTTGCCGGATAAATTCAATAATGTAATCTCTGTAATAAAAATAGTAAAAAAAAATGCAACATGAAGACTTCAGATAACAATCTAAGATCTTTAAGAAAAATATCATGTGCATGGTACACAATTTCCTTGTAATAATTAAATAAGTTCTTCATTATTTAATTTCTTTAAATATAATACAAAGCGATAACATTTGGTGGCAACAATCTGAATTGTGAAATAGCGCTTATCGTGAAATTGGCGCTGGATTCTCTTCTTTAAGGAGCAAATATTTTGTACACTATTTTGCCGGATAAATTCAATAACGTAATCTCTGTAATAAAAATAGTAAAAAAAAAAATGCAACATGAAGACTTCAGATAACAATCTAAGATCTTTAAGAAAAATATCATGTGCATGGTACACAATTTCGCTGTAATAATTAAATAAGTTCTTCGTTATTTAATTTCTTTAAATATAATACAAAGCGATAACATTTGGTGGCAACAATCTGAATTGTGAAATAGCGCTTATCCTGAAATTGGCGCTGGATTCTCTTCTTTAAGGAGCAAATATTTTGTACACTATTTTGCCGGATAAATTAAAAATAGTAAAAAAAAATGCAACATGAAGACTTCAGATAACAATATAAGATCTTTAAGAAAAATATCATGTGCATGGTACACAATTTCCTTGTAATAATTAAATAAGTTCTTCATTATTTAATTTCTTTAAATATAATACAAAGCGATAACATTTGGTGGCAACAATCTGAATTGTGAAATAGCGCTTATTGTGAAATTGGCGCTGGATTCTCTTCTTCAAGGAGCAAATATTTTGTACACTATTTTGCCGGATAAATTCAATAATGTAATCTCTGTAATTAAAATAGTAAAAAAAAAAATGCAACATGAAGACTTCAGATAACAATCTAAGATCTTTAAGAAAAATATCATGTGCATGGTACACAATTTCCTTGTAATAATTAAATAAGTTCTTCATTATTTAATTTCTTTAAATATAATACAAAGCGATAACATTTGGTGGCAACAATCTGAATTGTGAAATAGCGCTTATTGTGAAATTGGCGCTGGATTCTCTTCTTTAAGGAGCAAATATTTTGTACACTATTTTGCCGGATAAATTCAATAATGTAATCTCTGTAATAAAAATAGTAAAAAAAAATGCAACATGAAGACTTCAGATAACAATCTAAGATCTTTAAGAAAAATATCATGTGCATGGTACACAATTTCCTTGTAATAATTAAATAAGTTGTTCATTATTTAATTTCTTTAAATATAATACAAAGCGATAACATTTGGTGGCAACAATCTGAATTGTGAAATAGCGCTTATCGTGAAATTGGCGCTGGATTCTCTTCTTTAAGGAGCAAATATTTTGTACACTATTTTGCCGGATAAATTCAATAATGTAATCTCTGTAATAAAAATAGTAAAAAAAAATGCAACATGAAGACTTCAGATAACAATCTAAGATCTTTAAGAAAAATATCATGTGCAGGGTACACAATTTCGTTGTAATAATTAAATAAGTTCTTCATTATTTAATTTCTTTAAATATAATACAAAGCGATAACATTTGGTGGCAACAATCTGAATTGTGAAATAGCGCTTATCGTGAAATTGGCGCTGGATTCTCTTCTTTAAATAGCAAATATTTTGTACACTATTTTGCCGGATAAATTAAAAATAGTAAAAAAAAATGCAACATGAAGACTTCAGATAACAATCTAAGATCTTTAAGAAAAATATCATGTGCATGGTACACAATTTCCTTGTAATAATTAAATAAGTTCTTCATTATTTAATTTCTTTAAATATAATACAAAGCGATAACATTTGGTGGCAACAATCTGAATTGTGAAATAGCGCTTATCGTGAAATTGGCGCTGGATTCTCTTCTTTAAGGAGCAAATATTTTGTACACTATTTTGCCGGATAAATTCAATAATGTAATCTCTGTAATAAAAATAGTAAAAAAAAAATGCAACATGAAGACTTCAGATAACAATCTAAGATCTTTAAGAAAAATATCATGTGCATGGTACACAATTTCCTTGTAATAATTAAATAAGTTCTTCATTATTTAATTTCTTTAAATATAATACAAAGCGATAACATTTGGTGGCAACAATCTGAATTGTGAAATAGCGCTTATTGTGAAATTGGCGCTGGATTCTCTTCTTCAAATAGCAAATATTTTGTACACTATTTTGCCGGATAAATTCAATAATGTAATCTCTGTAATAAAAATAGTAAAAAAAAAAATGCAACATGAAGACTTCAGATAACAATCTAAGATCTTTAAGAAAAATATCATTTGCATGGTACACAATTTCCTTGTAATAATTAAATAAGTTCTTCATTATTTAATTTCTTTAAATATAATACAAAGCGATAACATTTGGTGGCAACAATCTGAATTGTGAAATAGCGCTTATTGTGAAATTGGCGCTGGATTCTCTTCTTTAAGGAGCAAATATTTTGTACACTATTTTGCCGGATAAATTCAATAATGTAATCTCTGTAATAAAAATAGTAAAAAAAAATGCAACATGAAGACTTCAGATAACAATCTAAGATCTTTAAGAAAAATATCATGTGCATGGTACACAATTTCCTTGTAATAATTAAATAAGTTGTTCATTATTTAATTTCTTTAAATATAATACAAAGCGATAACATTTGGTGGCAACAATCTGAATTGTGAAATAGCGCTTATCGTGAAATTGGCGCTGGATTCTCTTCTTTAAGGAGCAAATATTTTGTACACTATTTTGCCGGATAAATTCAATAATGTAATCTCTG
Source organism: Stegodyphus dumicola (assembly GCF_044657685.1). Taxonomy (NCBI): domain Eukaryota; kingdom Metazoa; phylum Arthropoda; class Arachnida; order Araneae; family Eresidae; genus Stegodyphus; species Stegodyphus dumicola. Next base: position 139,342,401 of record NC_140769.1, read on the forward strand.
TAATAAAAATAGTAAAAAAAAATGCAACATGAAGACTTCAGATAACAATCTAAGATCTTTAAGAAAAATAACATGTGCATGGTACACAATTTCGTTGTAATAATTAAATAAGTTCTTCATTATTTAATTTCTTTAAATATAATACAAAGCGATAACATTTGGTGGCAAAAATCTGAATTGTGAAATAGCGCTTATCGTGAAATTGGCGCTGGATTCTCTTCTTTAAGGAGCAAATATTTTGTACACTATTTTGCCGGATAAATTCAATAATGTAATCTCTGTAATAAAAATAGTAAAAAAAAATGCAACATGAAGACTTCAGATAACAATCTAAGATCTTTAAGAAAAATATAATGTGCATGGTACACAATTTCCTTGTAATAATTAAATAAGTTCTTCATTATTTAATTTCTTTAAATATAATACAAAGCGATAACATTTGGTGGCAACTATCTGAATTGTGAAATAGCGCTTATCGTGAAATTGGCGCTGGATTCCCTTCTTTAAGGAACAAATATTTTGTACACTATTTTGCCGGATAAATTAAAAATAATAAAAAAAAATGCAACATGAAGATTTCAGATAACAATCTAAGATCTTTAAGAAAAATATCATGTGCATGGTACACAATTTCGTTCTAATAATTAAATAAGTTCTTCGTTATTTAATTCTTTAAATATAATACAAAGCGATAACATTTGGTGGCAACAATCTGAATTGTGAAATAGCGCTTATCCTGAAATTGGCGCTGGATTCTCTTCTTTAAGGAGCAAATATTTTGCCCACTATTTTGCCGGATAAATTCAATAAAGTAATCTCTGTAATAAAAATAGTAAAAAAAAAATGCAACATGACGACTTCAGATAACAATCTAAGATCTTTAAGAAAAATATCATGTGCATGGTACACAATTTCCTTGTAATAATTAAATAAGTTCTTCATTATTTAATTTATTATAATATAATACAAAGCGACAACAGTTGGTGGCAACAATCTGAATTGTGAAATTGCGCTTATCGTGAAATTGGCGCTGGATTCTCTTCTTTAAGGAGCAAATATTTTGTACACTATTTTGCCGGATAAATTCAATAATGTAATCTCTGTAATAAAAATAGTAAAAAAAATGCAACATGAAGACTTCAGATAACAATCTAAGATCTTTAAGAAAAATATCATGTGCATGGTACACAATTTCCTTGTAACAATTAAATAAGTTGTTCATTATTTAATTTCTTTAAATATAATACAAAGCGATAACATTTGGTGGCAACAATCTGAATTGTGAAATAGCGCTTATCATGAAATTCGCGCTGGATTCTCTTCTTTAAGGAGAAATATTTTGTACACTATTTTGCCGGATAATTTCAATAATGTAATCTCTGTAATAAAAATAGTAAAAAAAAATGCAACATGAAGACTTCAGATAACAATCTAAGATCTTTAAGAAAAATATCATGTGCATGGTACACAATTTCCTTGTAATAATTAAATAAGTTGCTCATTATTTAATTTCTTTAAATATAATACAAAGCGATAACATTTGGTGGCAACAATCTGAATTGTGAAATAGCGCTTATCGTGAAATTGGCGCTGGATTCTCTTCTTTAAGAAGCAAATATTTTGTACACTATTTTGCCGGATAATTTCAATAATGTAATATCTGTAATAAAAATAGTAAAAAAAAAATGCAACATGAAGACTTCAGATAACAATCTAAGATCTTTAAGAAAAATATCATGTGCATGGTACACAATTTCCTTGTAATAATTAAATAAGTTCTTCATTATTTAATTTCTTTAAATATAATACAAAGCGATAACATTTGGTGGCAACAATCTGAATTGTGAAATAGCGCTTATCGTGAAATTGGCGCTGGATTCTCTTCTTTAAGGAGCAAATATTTTGTACACTATTTTGCCGGATAAATTCAATAATGTAATCTCTGTAATAAAAATAGTAAAAAAAAATGCAACATGAAGACTTCAGATAACAATCTAAGATCTTTAAGAAAAATATCATGTGCAGGGTACACAATTTCGTTGTAATAATTAAATAAGTTCTTCATTATTTAATTTCTTTAAATATAATACAAAGCGATAACATTTGGTGGCAACAATCTGAATTGTGAAATAGCGCTTATCGTGAAATTGGCGCTGGATTCTCTTCTTTAAGGAGCAAATATTTTGTACACTATTTTGCCGGATAATTTCAATAATGTAATCTCTGTAATAAAAATAGTAAAAAAAAAAATGCAACATGAAGACTTCAGATAACAATCTAAGATCTTTAAGAAAAATATCATGTGCATGGTACACAATTTCCTTGTATTAATTAAATAAGTTGTTCATTATTTAATTTCTTTAAATATAATACAAAGCGATAACATTTGGTGGCAACTATCTGAATTGTGAAATAGCGCTTATCGTGAAATTGGCGCTGGATTCTCTTCTTTAAGGAGCAAATATTTTGTACACTATTTTGCCGGATAAATTCAATAATGTAATCTCTGTAATAAAAATAGTAAAAAAAATGCAACATGAAGACTTCAGATAACAATCTAAGATCTTCAAGAAAAATATCATGTGCATGGTACACAATTTCGTTGTAATAATTAAATAAGTTCTTCATTATTTAATTTCTTTAAATATAATACAAAGCGATAACATTTGGTGGCAACAATCTGAATTGTGAAATAGCGCTTATCGTGAAATTGGCGCTGGATTCTCTTCTTTAAGGAGCAAATATTTTGTACACTATTTTGCCGGATAATTTCAATAATGTAATATCTGTAATAAAAATAGTAAAAAAAAAATGCAACATGAAGACTTCAGATAACAATCTAAGATCTTTAAGAAAAATATCATGTGCATGGTACACAATTTCCTTGTAATAATTAAATAAGTTCTTCATTATTTAATTTCTTTAAATATAATACAAAGCGATAACATTTGGTGGCAACAATCTGAATTGTGAAATAGCGCTTATCGTGAAATTGGCGCTGGATTCTCTTCTTTAAGGAGCAAATATTTTGTACACTATTTTGCCGGATAAATTCAATAATGTAATCTCTGTAATAAAAATAGTAAAAAAAAATGCAACATGAAGACTTCAGATAACAATCTAAGATCTTTAAGAAAAATATCATGTGCAGGGTACACAATTTCTTTGTAATAATTAAATAAGTTCTTCATTATTTAATTTCTTTAAATATAATACAAAGCGATAACATTTGGTGGCAACAATCTGAATTGTGAAATAGCGCTTATCGTGAAATTGGCGCTGGATTCTCTTCTTTAAGGAGCAAATATTTTGTACACTATTTTGCCGGATAATTTCAATAATGTAATCTCTGTAATAAAAATAGTAAAAAAAAAAATGCAACATGAAGACTTCAGATAACAATCTAAGATCTTTAAGAAAAATATCATGTGCATGGTACACAATTTCCTTGTAATAATTAAATAAGTTCTTCATTATTTAATTTCTTTAAATATAATACAAAGCGATAACATTTGGTGGCAACAATCTGAATTGTGAAATAGCGCTTATCGTGAAATTGGCGCTGGATTCTCTTCTTTAAGGAGCAAATATTTTGTACACTATTTTGCCGGATAAATTCAATAATGTAATCTCTGTAATAAAAATAGTAAAAAAAATGCAACATGAAGACTTCAGATAACAATCTAAGATCTTTAAGAAAAATATCATGTGCATGGTACACAATTTCGTTGTAATAAGTAAATAAGTTCTTCATTATTTAATTTCTTTAAATATAATACAAAGCGATAACATTTGGTGGCAACAATCTGAATTGTGAAATAGCGCTTATCGTGAAATTGGCGCTGGATTCTCTTCTTTAAGGAGCAAATATTTTGTACACTATTTTGCCGGATAATTTCAATAATGTAATCTCTGTAATAAAAATAGTAAAAAAAAAATGCAACATGAAGACTTCAGATAACAATCTAAGATCTTTAAGAAAAATATCATGTGCATGGTACACAATTTCCTTGTAATAATTAAATAAGTTCTTCATTATTTAATTTCTTTAAATATAATACAAAGCGATAACATTTGTTGGCAACTAACTGAATTGTGAAATAGCGCTTATCGTGAAATTGGCGCTGGATTCTCTTCTTTAAGGAGCAAATATTTTGTACACTATTTTGCCGGATAAATTAAAAATAGTAAAAAAAAAATGCAACATGAAGACTTCAGATAACAATCTAAGATCTTTAAGAAAAATATTATGTGCATGGCACACAATTTCCTTGTAATAATTAAATAAGTTCTTCATTATTTAATTTCTTTAAATATAATACAAAGCGACAACATTTGGTGGCAACTATCTGAATTGTGGAATAGCGCTTATCCTGAAATTGGCGCTGGATTCTCTTCTTTAAGGAGCAAATATTTTGTACACTATTTTGCCGGATAAATTCAATAATGTAATCTCTGTAATAAAAATAGTAAAAAAAATGCAACATGAAGACTTCTGATAACAATCTAAGATTTTTAAGAAAAATACACATGCATGGTACACAATTTCCTTGTAATAATTAAATAAGTTCTTCATTATTTAATTTCTTTAAATATAATACAAAGCGATAACATTTGGTGGCAACAATCTGAATTGTGAAATAGCGCTTATCGTGAAATTGGCGCTGGATTCTCTTCTTTAAGGAGCAAATATTTTGTACACTATTTTGCCGGATAAATTCAATAATGTAATCTCTGTAATAAAAATAGTAAAAAAAAATGCAACATGAAGACTTCAGATAACAATCTAAGATCTTTAAGAAAAATATCATGTGCAGGGTACACAATTTCTTTGTAATAATTAAATAAGTTCTTCATTATTTAATTTCTTTAAATATAATACAAAGCGATAACATTTGGTGGCAACAATCTGAATTGTGAAATAGCGCTTATCGTGAAATTGGCGCTGGATTCTCTTCTTTAAGGAGCAAATATTTTGTACACTATTTTGCCGGATAATTTCAATAATGTAATCTCTGTAATAAAAATAGTAAAAAAAAAAATGCAACATGAAGACTTCAGATAACAATCTAAGATCTTTAAGAAAAATATCATGTGCATGGTACACAATTTCCTTGTAATAATTAAATAAGTTCTTCATTATTTAATTTCTTTAAATATAATACAAAGCGATAACATTTGGTGGCAACAATCTGAATTGTGAAATAGCGCTTATCGTGAAATTGGCGCTGGATTCTCTTCTTTAAGGAGCAAATATTTTGTACACTATTTTGCCGGATAAATTCAATAATGTAATCTCTGTAATAAAAATAGTAAAAAAAATGCAACATGAAGACTTCAGATAACAATCTAAGATCTTTAAGAAAAATATCATGTGCATGGTACACAATTTCGTTGTAATAAGTAAATAAGTTCTTCATTATTTAATTTCTTTAAATATAATACAAAGCGATAACATTTGGTGGCAACAATCTGAATTGTGAAATAGCGCTTATCGTGAAATTGGCGCTGGATTCTCTTCTTTAAGGAGCAAATATTTTGTACACTATTTTGCCGGATAATTTCAATAATGTAATCTCTGTAATAAAAATAGTAAAAAAAAAATGCAACATGAAGACTTCAGATAACAATCTAAGATCTTTAAGAAAAATATCATGTGCATGGTACACAATTTCCTTGTAATAATTAAATAAGTTCTTCATTATTTAATTTCTTTAAATATAATACAAAGCGATAACATTTGTTGGCAACTAACTGAATTGTGAAATAGCGCTTATCGTGAAATTGGCGCTGGATTCTCTTCTTTAAGGAGCAAATATTTTGTACACTATTTTGCCGGATAAATTAAAAATAGTAAAAAAAAAATGCAACATGAAGACTTCAGATAACAATCTAAGATCTTTAAGAAAAATATTATGTGCATGGCACACAATTTCCTTGTAATAATTAAATAAGTTCTTCATTATTTAATTTCTTTAAATATAATACAAAGCGACAACATTTGGTGGCAACTATCTGAATTGTGGAATAGCGCTTATCCTGAAATTGGCGCTGGATTCTCTTCTTTAAGGAGCAAATATTTTGTACACTATTTTGCCGGATAAATTCAATAATGTAATCTCTGTAATAAAAATAGTAAAAAAAATGCAACATGAAGACTTCTGATAACAATCTAAGATTTTTAAGAAAAATACACATGCATGGTACACAATTTCCTTGTAATAATTAAATAAGTTCTTCATTATTTAATTTCTTTAAATATAATACAAAGCGATAACATTTGGTGGCAACAATCTGAATTGTGAAATAGCGCTTATCGTGAAATTGGCGCTGGATTCTCTTCTTTAAGGAGCAAATATTTTGTACACTATTTTGCCGGATAAATTCAATAATGTAATCTCTGCAATAAAAATAGTAAAAAAAAATGCAACATGAAGACTTCAGATAACAATCTAAGATCTTTAAGAAAAATATCATGTGCATGGTACACAATTTCGTTGTAATAAGTAAATAAGTTCTTCATTATTTAATTTCTTTAAATATAATACAAAGCGATAACATTTGGTGGCAACAATCTGAATTGTGAAATAGCGCTTATCGTGAAATTGGCGCTGGATTCTCTTCTTTAAGGAGCAAATATTTTGTACACTATTTTGCCGGATAACTTCAATAATGTAATGTCTGTAATAAAAATAGTAAAAAAAAAATGCAACATGAAGACTTCAGATAACAATCTAAGATCTTTAAGAAAAATATCATGTGCATGGTACACAATTTCCTTGTAATAATTAAATAAGTTCTTCATTATTTAATTTCTTTAAATATAATACAAAGCGATAACATTTGGTGGCAACTAACTGAATTGTGAAATAGCGCTTATCGTGAAATTGGCGCTGGATTCTCTTCTTTAAGGAGCAAATATTTTGTACACTATTTTGCCGGATAAATTAAAAATAGTAAAAAAAAAAATGCAACATGAAGACTTCAGATAACAATCTAAGATCTTTAAGAAAAATATTATGTGCATGGCACACAATTTCCTTGTAATAATTAAATAAGTTCTTCATTATTTAATTTCTTTAAATATAATACAAAGCGACAACATTTGGTGGCAACAATCTGAATTGTGAAATAGCGCTTATCGTGAAATTGGCGCTGGATTCTCTTCTTTAAGGAGCAAAAATTTGTACACTATTTTGCCGGATAAATTCAATAATGTAAACTCTGTAATAAAAATAGTAAAAAAAAATGCAACATGAAGACTTCAGATAACAATCTAAGATCTTTAAGAAAAATATCATGTGCATGGTACACAATTTCCTTGTAATAATTAAATAAGTTGTTCATTATTTAATTTCTTTAAATATAATACAAAGCAATAACATTTGGTGGCAACAATCTGAATTGTGAAATAGCGCTTATCGTGAAATTGGCGCTGGATTCTCTTCTTTAAGGAGCAAATATTTTGTACACTATTTTGCCGGATAAATTCAATAATGTAATCTCTGTAATAAAAATAGTAAAAAAAAATGCAACATGAAGACTTCAGATAACAATCTAAGATCTTTAAGAAAAATATCATGTGCATGGTACACAATTTCGTTGTAATAATTAAATAAGTTCTTCATTATTTAATTTCTTTAAATATAATACAAAGCGATAACATTTGGTGGCAACTATCTGAATTGTGAAATAGCGCTTATCGTGAAATTGGCGCTGGATTCTCTTCTTTAAGGAGCAAATATTTTGTACACTATTTTGCCGGATAAATTAAAAATAGTAAAAAAAAAATGCAACATGAAGACTTCAGATAACAATCTAAGATCTTTAAGAAAAATATCATGTGCATGGTACACAATTTCGTTGTAATAATTAAATAAGTTCTTCATTATTTAATTTCTTTAAATATAATACAAAGCGATAACATTTGGTGGCAACAATCTGAATTGTGAAATAGCGCTTATCGTGAAATTGGCGCTGGATTCTCTTCTTTAAGGAGCAAATATTTTGTACACTATTTTGCCGGATAATTTCAATAATGTAATTTCTGTAATAAAAATAGTAAAAAAAAAAATGCAACATGAAGACTTCAGATAACAATCTAAGATCTTTAAGAAAAATATCATGTGCATGGTACACAATTTCCTTGTAATAATTAAATAAGTTCTTCATTATTTAATTTCTTTAAATATAATACAAAGCGATAACATTTGGTGGCAACAATCTGAATTGTGAAATAGCGCTTATCGTGAAATTCGCGCAGGATTCTCTTCTTTAAGGAGCAAATATTTTGTACACTATTTTGCCGGATAAATTCAATAATGTAATCTCTGTAATAAAAATAGTAAAAAAAAATGCAACATGAAGACTTCAGATAACAATCTAAGATCTTTAAGAAAAATATCATGTGCATGGTACACAATTTCGTTGTAATAAGTAAATAAGTTCTTCATTATTTAATTTCTTTAAATATAATACAAAGCGATAACATTTGGTGGCAACAATCTGAATTGTGAAATAGCGCTTATCGTGAAATTGGCGCTGGATTCTCTTCTTTAAGGAGCAAATATTTTGTACACTATTTTGCCGGATAATTTCAATAATGTAATCTCTGTAATAAAAATAGTAAAAAAAAATGCAACATGAAGACTTCAGATAACAATCTAAGATCTTTAAGAAAAATATCATGTGCATGGTACACAATTTCGTTGTAATAATTAAATAAGTTCTTCATTATTTAATTTCTTTAAATATAATACAAAGCGATAATGTTTCGTGGCAACAATCTGAATTGTGAAATAGCGCTTATCGTGAAATTCGCGCTGGATTCTCTTCTTTAAGGAGCAAATATTTTGTACACTATTTTGCCGGATAAATTCAATAATGTAATCTCTGTAATAAAAATAGTAAAAAAAATGCAACATGAAGACTTCAGATAACAATCTAAGATCTTTAAGAAAAATATCATGTGCATGGTACACAATTTCGTTGTAATAATTAAATAAGTTCTTCATTATTTAATTTCTTTAAATATAATACAAAGCGATAACATTTGGTGGCAACAATCTGAATTGTGAAATAGCGCTTATCGTGAAATTGGCGCTGGATTCTCTTCTTTAAGGAGCAAATATTTTGTACACTATTTTGCCGGATAATTTCAATAATGTAATCTCTGTAATAAAAATAGTAAAAAAAAAAATGCAACATGAAGACTTCAGATAACAATCTAAGATCTTTAAGAAAAATATCATGTGCATGGTACACAATTTCCTTGTAATAATTAAATAAGTTCTTCATTATTTAATTTCTTTAAATATAATACAAAGCGATAACATTTGGTGGCAACAATCTGAAGTGTGAAATAGCGCTTATCGTGAAATTGGCGCTGGATTCTCTTCTTTAAGGAGCAAATATTTTGTACACTATTTTGCCGGATAAATTCAATAATGTAATCTCTGTAATAAAAATAGTAAAAAAAAATGCAACATGAAGACTTCAGATAACAATCTAAGATCTTTAAGAAAAATATCATGTGCATGGTACACAATTTCGTTGTAATAATTAAATAAGTTCTTCATTATTTAATTACTTTAAATATAATACAAAGCGATAACATTTGGTGGCAACAATCTGAATTGTGAAATAGCGCTTATCGTGAAATTGGCGCTGGATTCTCTTCTTTAAGGAGCAAATATTTTGTACACTATTTTGCCGGATAATTTCAATAATGTAATCTCTGTAATAAAAATAGTAAAAAAAAATGCAACATGAAGACTTCAGATAACAATCTAAGATCTTTAAGAAAAATATCATGTGCATGGTACACAATTTCGTTGTAATAATTAAATAAGTTCTTCATTATTTAATTTCTTTAAATATAATACAAAGCGATAACATTTGGTGGCAACTATCTGAATTGTGAAATAGCGCTTATCGTGAAATTGGCGCTGGATTCTCTTCTTTAAGGAGCAAATATTTTGTACACTATTTTGCCGGATAAATTAAAAATAGTAAAAAAAAAATGCAACATGAAGACTTCAGATAACAATCTAAGATCTTTAAGAAAAATATCATGTGCATGGTACACAATTTCGTTGTAATAATTAAATAAGTTCTTCATTATTTAATTTCTTTAAATATAATACAAAGCGATAACATTTGGTGGCAACAATCTGAATTGTGAAATAGCGCTTATCGTGAAATTGGCGCTGGATTCTCTTCTTTAAGGAGCAAATATTTTGTACACTATTTTGCCGGATAATTTCAATAATGTAATTTCTGTAATAAAAATAGTAAAAAAAAAATGCAACATGAAGACTTCAGATAACAATCTAAGATCTTTAAGAAAAATATCATGTGCATGGTACACAATTTCCTTGTAATAATTAAATAAGTTCTTCATTATTTAATTTCTTTAAATATAATACAAAGCGATAACATTTGGTGGCAACAATCTGAATTGTGAAATAGCGCTTATCGTGAAATTCGCGCAGGATTCTCTTCTTTAAGGAGCAAATATTTTGTACACTATTTTGCCGGATAAATTCAATAATGTAATCTCTGTAATAAAAATAGTAAAAAAAAATGCAACATGAAGACTTCAGATAACAATCTAAGATCTTTAAGAAAAATATCATGTGCATGGTACACAATTTCGTTGTAATAAGTAAATAAGTTCTTCATTATTTAATTTCTTTAAATATAATACAAAGCGATAACATTTGGTGGCAACAATCTGAATTGTGAAATAGCGCTTATCGTGAAATTGGCGCTGGATTCTCTTCTTTAAGGAGCAAATATTTTGTACACTATTTTGCCGGATAATTCCAATAATGTAATCTCTGTAATAAAAATAGTAAAAAAAAATGCAACATGAAGACTTCAGATAACAATCTAAGATCTTTAAGAAAAATATCATGTGCATGGTACACAATTTCGTTGTAATAATTAAATAAGTTCTTCATTATTTAATTTCTTTAAATATAATACAAAGCGATAATGTTTCGTGGCAACAATCTGAATTGTGAAATAGCGCTTATCGTGAAATTCGCGCTGGATTCTCTTCTTTAAGGAGCAAATATTTTGTACACTATTTTGCCGGATAAATTCAATAATGTAATCTCTGTAATAAAAATAGTAAAAAAAATGCAACATGAAGACTTCAGATAACAATCTAAGATCTTTAAGAAAAATATCATGTGCATGGTACACAATTTCGTTGTAATAATTAAATAAGTTCTTCATTATTTAATTTCTTTAAATATAATACAAAGCGATAACATTTGGTGGCAACAATCTGAATTGTGAAATAGCGCTTATCGTGAAATTGGCGCTGGATTCTCTTCTTTAAGGAGCAAATATTTTGTACACTATTTTGCCGGATAATTTCAATAATGTAATCTCTGTAATAAAAATAGTAAAAAAAAAAATGCAACATGAAGACTTCAGATAACAATCTAAGATCTTTAAGAAAAATATCATGTGCATGGTACACAATTTCCTTGTAATAATTAAATAAGTTCTTCATTATTTAATTTCTTTAAATATAATACAAAGCGATAACATTTGGTGGCAACAATCTGAATTGTGAAATAGCGCTTATCGTGAAATTGGCGCTGGATTCTCTTCTTTAAGGAGCAAATATTTTGTACACTATTTTGCCGGATAAATTCAATAATGTAATCTCTGTAATAAAAATAGTAAAAAAAAATGCAACATGAAGACTTCAGATAACAATCTAAGATCTTTAAGAAAAATATCATGTGCATGGTACACAATTTCGTTGTAATAATTAAATAAGTTCTTCATTATTTAATTACTTTAAATATAATACAAAGCGATAACATTTGGTGGCAACAATCTGAATTGTGAAATAGCGCTTATCGTGAAATTGGCGCTGGATTCTCTTCTTTAAGGAGCAAATATTTTGTACACTATTTTGCCGGATAATTTCAATAATGTAATCTCTGTAATAAAAATAGTAAAAAAAAATGCAACATGAAGACTTCAGATAACAATCTAAGATCTTTAAGAAAAATATCATGTGCATGGTACACAATTTCGTTGTAATAATTAAATAAGTTCTTCATTATTTAATTTCTTTAAATATAATACAAAGCGATAACATTTGGTGGCAACTATCTGAATTGTGAAATAGCGCTTATCGTGAAATTGGCGCTGGATTCTCTTCTTTAAGGAGCAAATATTTTGTACACTATTTTGCCGGATAAATTAAAAATAGTAAAAAAAAAATGCAACATGAAGGCTTCAGATAACAATCTAAGATCTTTAAGAAAAATATCATGTGCATGGTACACAATTTCGTTGTAATAATTAAATAAGTTCTTCATTATTTAATTTCTTTAAATATAATACAAAGCGATAACATTTGGTGGCAACAATCTGAATTGTGAAATAGCGCTTATCGTGAAATTGGCGCTGGATTCTCTTCTTTAAGGAGCAAATATTTTGTACACTATTTTGCCGGATAATTTCAATAATGTAATTTCTGTAATAAAAATAGTAAAAAAAAAATGCAACATGAAGACTTCAGATAACAATCTAAGATCTTTAAGAAAAATATCATGTGCATGGTACACAATTTCCTTGTAATAATTAAATAAGTTCTTCATTATTTAATTTCTTTAAATATAATACAAAGCGATAACATTTGGTGGCAACAATCTGAATTGTGAAATAGCGCTTATCGTGAAATTCGCGCAGGATTCTCTTCTTTAAGGAGCAAATATTTTGTACACTATTTTGCCGGATAAATTCAATAATGTAATCTCTGTAATAAAAATAGTAAAAAAAAATGCAACATGAAGACTTCAGATAACAATCTAAGATCTTTAAGAAAAATATCATGTGCATGGTACACAATTTCGTTGTAATAAGTAAATAAGTTCTTCATTATTTAATTTCTTTAAATATAATACAAAGCGATAACATTTGGTGGCAACAATCTGAATTGTGAAATAGCGCTTATCGTGAAATTGGCGCTGGATTCTCTTCTTTAAGGAGCAAATATTTTGTACACTATTTTGCCGGATAATTTCAATAATGTAATCTCTGTAATAAAAATAGTAAAAAAAAATGCAACATGAAGACTTCAGATAACAATCTAAGATCTTTAAGAAAAATATCATGTGCATGGTACACAATTTCGTGGTAATAATTAAATAAGTTCTTCATTATTTAATTTCTTTAAATATAATACAAAGCGATAATGTTTCGTGGCAACAATCTGAATTATGAAATAGCGCTTATCGTGAAATTCGCGCTGGATTCTCTTCTTTAAGGAGCAAATATTTTGTACACTATTTTGCCGGATAAATTCAATAATGTAATCTCTGTAATAAAAATAGTAAAAAAAATGCAACATGAAGACTTCAGATAACAATCTAAGATCTTTAAGAAAAATATCATGTGCATGGTACACAATTTCGTTGTAATAATTAAATAAGTTCTTCATTATTTAATTTCTTTAAATATAATACAAAGCGATAACATTTGGTGGCAACAATCTGAATTGTGAAATAGCGCTTATCGTGAAATTGGCGCTGGATTCTCTTCTTTAAGGAGCAAATATTTTGTACACTATTTTGCCGGATAATTTCAATAATGTAATCTCTGTAATAAAAATAGTAAAAAAAAAAATGCAACATGAAGACTTCAGATAACAATCTAAGATCTTTAAGAAAAATATCATGTGCATGGTACACAATTTCCTTGTAATAATTAAATAAGTTCTTCATTATTTAATTTCTTTAAATATAATACAAAGCGATAACATTTGGTGGCAACAATCTGAATTGTGAAATAGCGCTTATCGTGAAATTGGCGCTGGATTCTCTTCTTTAAGGAGCAAATATTTTGTACACTATTTTGCCGGATAAATTCAATAATGTAATCTCTGTAATAAAAATAGTAAAAAAAAATGCAACATGAAGACTTCAGATAACAATCTAAGATCTTTAAGAAAAATATCATGTGCATGGTACACAATTTCGTTGTAATAATTAAATAAGTTCTTCATTATTTAATTACTTTAAATATAATACAAAGCGATAACATTTGGTGGCAACAATCTGAATTGTGAAATAGCGCTTATCGTGAAATTGGCGCTGGATTCTCTTCTTTAAGGAGCAAATATTTTGTACACTATTTTGCCGGATAATTTCAATAATGTAATCTCTGTAATAAAAATAGTAAAAAAAAATGCAACATGAAGACTTCAGATAACAATCTAAGATCTTTAAGAAAAATATCATGTGCATGGTACACAATTTCCTTGTAATAATTAAATAAGTTCTTCATTATTTAATTTCTTTAAATATAATACAAAGCGATAACATTTGGTGGCAACAATCTGAATTGTGAAATAGCGCTTATCGTGAAATTGGCGCTGGATTCTCTTCTTTAAGGAGCAAATATTTTGTACACTATTTTGCCGGATAAATTCAATAATGTAAACTCTGTAATAAAAATAGTAAAAAAAAATGCAACATGAAGACTTCAGATAACAATCTAAGATCTTTAAGAAAAATATCATGTGCATGGTACACAATTTCCTTGTAATAATTAAATGAGTTGTTCATTATTTAATTTCTTTAAATATAATACAAAGCGATAACATTTGGTGGCAACAATCTGAATTGTGAAATAGCGCTTATCGTGAAATTGGCGCTGGATTCTCTTCTTTAAGGAGCAAATATTTTGTACACTATTTTGCCGGATAAATTCAATAATGTAATCTCTGTAATAAAAATAGTAAAAAAAAATGCAACATGAAGACTTCAGATAACAATCTAAGATCTTTAAGAAAAATATCATGTGCATGGTACACAATTTCGTTGTAATAATTAAATAAGTTCTTCATTATTTAATTTCTTTAAATATAATACAAAGCGATAACATTTGGTGGCAACAATCTGAATTGTGAAATAGCGCTTATCGTGAAATTGGCGCTGGATTCTCTTCTTTAAGGAGCAAATATTTTGTACACTATTTTGCCGGATAAATTCAATAATGTAATCTCTGTAATAAAAATAGTAAAAAAAAATGCAACATGAAGACTTCAGATAACAATCTAAGATCTTTAAGAAAAATATCATGTGCATGGTACACAATTTCGTTGTAATAATTAAATATGTTCTTCATTATTTAATTTCTTTAAATATAATACAAAGCGATAACATTTGGTGGCAACTATCTGAATTGTGAAATAGCGCTTATCGTTAAATTGGCGCTGGATTCTCTTCTTTAAGGAGCAAATATTTTGTACACTATTTTGCCGGATAAATTAAAAATAGTAAAAAAAAAATGCAACATGAAGACTTCAGATAACAATCTAAGATCTTTAAGAAAAATATCATGTGCATGGTACACAATTTCGTTGTAATAATTAAATAAGTTCTTCATTATTTAATTTCTTTAAATATAATACAAAGCGATAACATTTGGTGGCAACAATCTGAATTGTGAAATAGCGCTTATCGTGAAATTGGCGCTGGATTCTCTTCTTTAAGGAGCAAATATTTTGTACACTATTTTGCCGGATAATTTCAATAATGTAATCTCTGTAATAAAAATAGTAAAAAAAAAATGCAACATGAAGACTTCAGATAACAATCTAAGATCTTTAAGAAAAATATCATGTGCATGGTACACAATTTCCTTGTAATAATTAAATAAGTTCTTCATTATTTAATTTCTTTAAATATAATACAAAGCGATAACATTTAGTGGCAACAATCTGAATTGTGAAATAGCGCTTATCGTGAAATTGGCGCTGGATTCTCTTCTTTAAGGAGCAAATATTTTGTACACTATTTTGCCGGATAATTTCAATAATGTAATCTCTGTAATAAAAATAGTAAAAAAAAAATGCAACATGAAGACTTCAGATAACAATCTAAGATCTTTAAGAAAAATATCATGTGCATGGTACACAATTTCCTTGTAATAATTAAATAAGTTCTTCATTATTTAATTTCTTTAAATATAATACAAAGCGATAACATTTGGTGGCAACTAACTGAATTGTGAAATAGCGCTTATCGTGAAATTGGCGCTGGATTCTCTTCTTTAAGGAGCAAATATTTTGTACACTATTTTGCCGGATAAATTAAAAATAGTAAAAAAAAAATGCAACATGAAGACTTCAGATAACAATCTAAGATCTTTAAGAAAAATATTATGTGCATGGCACACAATTTCCTTGTAATAATTAAATAAGTTCTTCATTATTTAATTTCTTTAAATATAATACAAAGCGACAACATTTGGTGGCAACTATCTGAATTGTGAAATAGCGCTTATCGTGAAATTGGCGCTGGATTCTCTTCTTTAAGGAGCAAAAATTTGTACACTATTTTGCCGGATAAATTCAATAATGTAATCTCTGTATTAAAAATAGTAAAAAAAATGCAACATGAAGACTTCTGATAACAATCTAAGATCTTTAAGAAAAATACACATGCATGGTACACAATTTCCTTGTAATAATTAAATAAGTTCTTCATTATTTAATTTCTTTAAATATAATACAAAGCGATAACATTTGGTGGCAACAATCTGAATTGTGAAATAGCGCTTATCGTGAAATTGGCGCTGGATTCTCTTCTTTAAGGAGCAAATATTTTGTACACTATTTTGCCGGATAAATTCAATAATGTAATCTCTGCAATAAAAATAGTAAAAAAAAATGCAACATGAAGACTTCAGATAACAATCTAAGATCTTTAAGAAAAATATCATGTGCATGGTACACAATTTCGTTGTAATAAGTAAATAAGTTCTTCATTATTTAATTTCTTTAAATATAATACAAAGCGATAACATTTGGTGGCAACAATCTGAATTGTGAAATAGCGCTTATCGTGAAATTGGCGCTGGATTCTCTTCTTTAAGGAGCAAATATTTTGTACACTATTTTGCCGGATAATTTCAATAATGTAATGTCTGTAATAAAAATAGTAAAAAAAAAATGCAACATGAAGACTTCAGATAACAATCTAAGATCTTTAAGAAAAATATCATGTGCATGGTACACAATTTCCTTGTAATAATTAAATAAGTTCTTCATTATTTAATTTCTTTAAATATAATACAAAGCGATAACATTTGGTGGCAACTAACTGAATTGTGAAATAGCGCTTATCGTGAAATTGGCGCTGGATTCTCTTCTTTAAGGAGCAAATATTTTGTACACTATTTTGCCGGATAAATTAAAAATAGTAAAAAAAAAATGCAACATGAAGACTTCAGATAACAATCTAAGATCTTTAAGAAAAATATTATGTGCATGGCACAAAATTTCTTTGTAATAATTAAATATGTTCTTCATTATTTAATTTCTTTAAATATAATACAAAGCGACAACATTTGGTGGCAACAATCTGAATTGTGAAATAGCGCTTATCGTGAAATTCGCGCAGGATTCTCTTCTTTAAGGAGCAAATATTTTGTACACTATTTTGCCGGATAAATTCAATAATGTAATCTCTGTAATAAAAATAGTAAAAAAAAATGCAACATGAAGACTTCAGATAACAATCTAAGATCTTTAAGAAAAATATCATGTGCATGGTACACAATTTCGTTGTAATAAGTAAATAAGTTCTTCATTATTTAATTTCTTTAAATATAATACAAAGCGATAACATTTGGTGGCAACAATCTGAATTGTGAAATAGCGCTTATCGTGAAATTGGCGCTGGATTCTCTTCTTTAAGGAGCAAATATTTTGTACACTATTTTGCCGGATAATTTCAATAATGTAATCTCTGTAATAAAAATAGTAAAAAAAAATGCAACATGAAGACTTCAGATAACAATCTAAGATCTTTAAGAAAAATATCATGTGCATGGTGCACAATTTCGTTGTAATAATTAAATAAAATCTTCATTATTTAATTTCTTTAAATATAATACAAAGCGATAACATTTCGTGGCAACAATCTGAATTGTGAAATAGCGCTTATCGTGAAATTGGCGCTGGATTCTCTTCTTTAAGGAGCAAATATTTTGTACACTATTTTGCCGGATAAATTCAATAATGTAATCTCTGTAATAAAAATAGTAAAAAAAATGCAACATGAAGACTTCAGATAACAATCTAAGATCTTTAAGAAAAATATCATGTGCATGGTACACAATTTCGTTGTAATAATTAAATAAGTTCTTCATTATTTAATTTCTTTAAATATAATACAAAGCGATAACATTTGGTGGCAACTATCTGAATTGTGAAATAGCGCTTGTCGTGAAATTGGCGCTGGATTCTCTTCTTTAAGGAGCAAATATTTTGTACACTATTTTGCCGGATAAATTAAAAATAGTAAAAAAAAAATGCAACATGAAGACTTCAGATAACAATCTAAGATCTTTAAGAAAAATATCATGTGCATGGTACACAATTTCTTTGTAATAATTAAATAAGTTCTTCATTATTTAATTTCTTTAAATATAATACAAAGCGATAACATTTGGTGGCAACAATCTGAATTGTGAAATAACGCTTATCGTGAAATTGGCGCTGGATTCTCTTCTTTAAGGAGCAAATATTTTGTACACTATTTTGCCGGATAAATTCAAAAATGTAATCTCTGTAATAAAAATAGTAAAAAAAAAAAATGCAACATGAAGACTTCAGATAACAATCTAAGATCTTTAAGAAAAATATTATGTGCATGGTACACAATTTCCTTGTAATAATTAAATAAGTTCTTCATTATTTAATTTCTTTAAATATAATACAAAGCGATAACATTTGGTGGCAACTATCTGAATTGTGAAATAGCGCTTATCGTGAAATTGGCGCTGGATTCTCTTCTTTAAGGAGCAAATGTTTTGTACACTATTTTGCCGGATAAATTCAATAATGTAATCTCTTTAATAAAATTAGTAAAAAAAATGCAACATGAAGACTTCTGATAACAATCTAAGATCTTTAAGAAAAATTTCATGTGCATGGTACACAATTTCCTTGTAATAATTAAATAAGTTCTTCATTATTTAATTTCTTTAAATATAATACAAAGCGATAACATTTGGTGGCAACAATCTGAATTGTGAAATAGCGCTTATCATGAAATTGGCGCTGGATTCTCTTCTCTAAGGAGCAAATATTTTGTACACTATTTTGCCGGATAAATTCAATAATGTAATCTCTGCAATAAAAATAGTAAAAAAAAATGCAACATGAAGACTTCAGATAACAATCTAAGATCTTTAAGAAAAATATCATGTGCATGGTACACAATTTCGTTGTAATAAGTAAATAAGTTCTTCATTATTTAATTTCTTTAAATATAATACAAAGCGATAACATTTGGTGGCAACAATCTGAA
The DNA here is from genome assembly GCF_044657685.1 of Stegodyphus dumicola. NCBI lineage: Eukaryota > Metazoa > Arthropoda > Arachnida > Araneae > Eresidae > Stegodyphus > Stegodyphus dumicola. The sequence continues at coordinate 139,361,756 of NC_140769.1, forward strand.
TTGTGAAATAGCGCTTATCGTGAAATTGGCGCTGGATTCTCTTCTTTAAGGAGCAAATATTTTGTACACTATTTTGCCGGATAAATTCAATAATGTAATCTCTGCAATAAAAATAGTAAAAAAAAATGCAACATGAAGACTTCAGATAACAATCTAAGATCTTTAAGAAAAATATCATGTGCATGGTACACAATTTCGTTGTAATAAGTAAATAAGTTCTTCATTATTTAATTTCTTTAAATATAATACAAAGCGATAACATTTGGTGGCAACAATCTGAATTGTGAAATAGCGCTTATCGTGAAATTGGCGCTGGATTCTCTTCTTTAAGGAGCAAATATTTTGTACACTATTTTGCCGGATAATTTCAATAATGTAATGTCTGTAATAAAAATAGTAAAAAAAAAATGCAACATGAAGACTTCAGATAACAATCTAAGATCTTTAAGAAAAATATCATGTGCATGGTACACAATTTCCTTGTAATAATTAAATAAGTTCTTCATTATTTAATTTCTTTAAATATAATACAAAGCGATAACATTTGGTGGCAACTAACTGAATTGTGAAATAGCGCTTATCGTGAAATTGGCGCTGGATTCTCTTCTTTAAGGAGCAAATATTTTGTACACTATTTTGCCGGATAAATTAAAAATAGTAAAAAAAAAAATGCAACATGAAGACTTCAGATAACAATCTAAGATCTTTAAGAAAAATATTATGTGCATGGCACAAAATTTCTTTGTAATAATTAAATATGTTCTTCATTATTTAATTTCTTTAAATATAATACAAAGCGACAACATTTGGTGGCAACAATCTGAATTGTGAAATAGCGCTTATCGTGAAATTCGCGCAGGATTCTCTTCTTTAAGGAGCAAATATTTTGTACACTATTTTGCCGGATAAATTCAATAATGTAATCTCTGTAATAAAAATAGTAAAAAAAAATGCAACATGAAGACTTCAGATAACAATCTAAGATCTTTAAGAAAAATATCATGTGCATGGTACACAATTTCGTTGTAATAAGTAAATAAGTTCTTCATTATTTAATTTCTTTAAATATAATACAAAGCGATAACATTTGGTGGCAACAATCTGAATTGTGAAATAGCGCTTATCGTGAAATTGGCGCTGGATTCTCTTCTTTAAGGAGCAAATATTTTGTACACTATTTTGCCGGATAATTTCAATAATGTAATCTCTGTAATAAAAATAGTAAAAAAAAAATGCAACATGAAGACTTCAGATAACAATCTAAGATCTTTAAGAAAAATATCATGTGCATGGTACACAATTTCGTTGTAATAATTAAATAAAATCTTCATTATTTAATTTCTTTAAATATAATACAAAGCGATAACATTTGGTGGCAACTATCTGAATTGTGAAATAGCGCTTATCGTGAAATTGGCGCTGGATTCTCTTCTTTAAGGAGCAAATATTTTGTACACTATTTTGCCGGATAAATTAAAAATAGTAAAAAAAAAATGCAACATGAAGACTTCAGATAACAATCTAAGATCTTTAAGAAAAATATCATGTGCATGGTACACAATTTCTTTGTAATAATTAAATAAGTTCTTCATTATTTAATTTCTTTAAATATAATACAAAGCGATAACATTTGGTGGCAACAATCTGAATTGTGAAATAACGCTTATCGTGAAATTGGCGCTGGATTCTCTTCTTTAAGGAGCAAATATTTTGTACACTATTTTGCCGGATAAATTCAAAAATGTAATCTCTGTAATAAAAATAGTAAAAAAAAAAATGCAACATGAAGACTTCAGATAACAATCTAAGATCTTTAAGAAAAATATTATGTGCATGGTACACAATTTCCTTGTAATAATTAAATAAGTTCTTCATTATTTAATTTCTTTAAATATAATACAAAGCGATAACATTTGGTGGCAACTATCTGAATTGTGAAATAGCGCTTATCGTGAAATTGGCGCTGGATTCTCTTCTTTAAGGAGCAAATGTTTTGTACACTATTTTGCCGGATAAATTCAATAATGTAATCTCTTTAATAAAATTAGTAAAAAAAATGCAACATGAAGACTTCTGATAACAATCTAAGATCTTTAAGAAAAATTTCATGTGCATGGTACACAATTTCCTTGTAATAATTAAATAAGTTCTTCATTATTTAATTTCTTTAAATATAATACAAAGCGATAACATTTGGTGGCAACAATCTGAATTGTGAAATAGCGCTTATCATGAAATTGGCGCTGGATTCTCTTCTCTAAGGAGCAAATATTTTGTACACTACTTTGCCGGATAAATTCAATAATGTAATCTCTGCAATAAAAATAGTAAAAAAAAATGCAACATGAAGACTTCAGATAACAATCTAAGATCTTTAAGAAAAATATCATGTGCATGGTACACAATTTCGTTGTAATAAGTAAATAAGTTCTTCATTATTTAATTTCTTTAAATATAATACAAAGCGATAACATTTGGTGGCAACAATCTGAATTGTGAAATAGCGCTTATCGTGAAATTGGCGCTGGATTCTCTTCTTTAAGGAGCAAATATTTTGTACACTATTTTGCCGGATAATTTCAATAATGTAATGTCTGTAATAAAAATAGTAAAAAAAAATGCAACATGAAGACTTCAGATAACAATCTAAGATCTTTAAGAAAAATATCATGTGCATGGTACACAATTTCCTTGTAATAATTAAATAAGTTCTTCATTATTTAATTTCTTTAAATATAATACAAAGCGATAACATTTGGTGGCAACTAACTGAATTGTGAAATAGCGCTTATCGTGAAATTGGCGCTGGATTCTCTTCTTTAAGGAGCAAATATTTTGTACACTATTTTGCCGGATAAATTAAAAATAGTAAAAAAAAAAATGCAACATGAAGACTTCAGATAACAATCTAAGATCTTTAAGAAAAATATTATGTGCATGGCACACAATTTCCTTGTAATAATTGATAACATTTGGTGGCAACAATCTGAATTGTGAAATAGCGCTTATCGTGAAATTCGCGCAGGATTCTCTTCTTTAAGGAGCAAATATTTTGTACACTATTTTGCCGGATAAATTCAATAATGTAATCTCTGTAATAAAAATAGTAAAAAAAAAATGCAACATGAAGACTTCAGATAACAATCTAAGATCTTTAAGAAAAATATCATGTGCATGGTACACAATTTCGTTGTAATAATTAAATAAGTTCTTCATTATTTAATTTCTTCAGATAACAATCTAAGATCTTTAAGAAAAATATCATGTGCATGGTACACAATTTCCTTGTAATAATTAAATAAGTTCTTCATTATTTAATTTCTTTAAATATAATACAAAGCGATAACATTTGGTGGCAACAATCTGAATTGTGAAATAGCGCTTATCATGAAATTGGCGCTGGATTCTCTTCTCTAAGGAGCAAATATTTTGTACACTATTTTGCCGGATAAATTCAATAATGTAATCTCTGCAATAAAAATAGTAAAAAAAAATGCAACATGAAGACTTCAGATAACAATCTAAGATCTTTAAGAAAAATATCATGTGCATGGTACACAATTTCGTTGTAATAAGTAAATAAGTTCTTCATTATTTAATTTCTTTAAATATAATACAAAGCGATAACATTTGGTGGCAACAATCTGAATTGTGAAATAGCGCTTATCGTGAAATTGGCGCTGGATTCTCTTCTTTAAGGAGCAAATATTTTGTACACTATTTTGCCGGATAAATTCAATAATGTAATCTCTGCAATAAAAATAGTAAAAAAAAATGCAACATGAAGACTTCAGATAACAATCTCAGATCTTTAAGAAAAATATCATGTGCATGGTACACAATTTCGTTGTAATAAGTAAATAAGTTCTTCATTATTTAATTTCTTTAAATATAATACAAAGCGATAACATTTCGTGGCAACAATCTGAATTGTGAAATAGCGCTTATCGTGAAATTGGCGCTGGATTCTCTTCTTTAAGGAGCAAATATTTTGTACACTATTTTGCCGGATAATTTCAATAATGTAATGTCTGTAATAAAAATAGTAAAAAAAAATGCAACATGAAGACTTCAGATAACAATCTAAGATCTTTAAGAAAAATATCATGTGCATGGTACACAATTTCCTTGTAATAATTAAATAAGTTCTTCATTATTTAATTTCTTTAAATATAATACAAAGCGATAACATTTGGTGGCAACTAACTGAATTGTGAAATAGCGCTTATCGTGAAATTGGCGCTGGATTCTCTTCTTTAAGGAGCAAATATTTTGTACACTATTTTGCCGGATAAATTAAAAATAGTAAAAAAAAAATGCAACATGAAGACTTCAGATAACAATCTAAGATCTTTAAGAAAAATATTATGTGCATGGCACAAAATTTCTTTGTAATAATTAAATATGTTCTTCATTATTTAATTTCTTTAAATATAATACAAAGCGACAACATTTGCTGGCAACAATCTGAATTGTGAAATAGCGCTTATCGTGAAATTCGCGCAGGATTCTCTTCTTTAAGGAGCAAATATTTTGTACACTATTTTGCCGGATAAATTCAATAATGTAATCTCTGTAATAAAAATAGTAAAAAAAAATGCAACATGAAGACTTCAGATAACAATCTAAGATCTTTAAGAAAAATATCATGTGCATGGTACACAATTTCGTTGTAATAAGTAAATAAGTTCTTCATTATTTAATTTCTTTAAATATAATACAAAGCGATAACATTTGGTGGCAACAATCTGAATTGTGAAATAACGCTTATCGTGAAATTGGCGCTGGATTCTCTTCTTTAAGGAGCAAATATTTTGTACACTATTTTGCCGGATAAATTCAAAAATGTAATCTCTGTAATAAAAATAGTAAAAAAAAAAATGCAACATGAAGACTTCAGATAACAATCTAAGATCTTTAAGAAAAATATTATGTGCATGGTACACAATTTCCTTGTAATAATTAAATAAGTTCTTCATTATTTAATTTCTTTAAATATAATACAAAGCGATAACATTTGGTGGCAACTATCTGAATTGTGAAATAGCGCTTATCGTGAAATTGGCGCTGGATTCTCTTCTTTAAGGAGCAAATGTTTTGTACACTATTTTGCCGGATAAATTCAATAATGTAATCTCTTTAATAAAATTAGTAAAAAAAATGCAACATGAAGACTTCTGATAACAATCTAAGATCTTTAAGAAAAATTTCATGTGCATGGTACACAATTTCCTTGTAATAATTAAATAAGTTCTTCATTATTTAATTTCTTTAAATATAATACAAAGCGATAACATTTGGTGGCAACAATCTGAATTGTGAAATAGCGCTTATCATGAAATTGGCGCTGGATTCTCTTCTCTAAGGAGCAAATATTTTGTACACTATTTTGCCGGATAAATTCAATAATGTAATCTCTGCAATAAAAATAGTAAAAAAAAATGCAACATGAAGACTTCAGATAACAATCTAAGATCTTTAAGAAAAATATCATGTGCATGGTACACAATTTCGTTGTAATAAGTAAATAAGTTCTTCATTATTTAATTTCTTTAAATATAATACAAAGCGATAACATTTGGTGGCAACAATCTGAATTGTGAAATAGCGCTTATCGTGAAATTGGCGCTGGATTCTCTTCTTTAAGGAGCAAATATTTTGTACACTATTTTGCCGGATAATTTCAATAATGTAATGTCTGTAATAAAAATAGTAAAAAAAAATGCAACATGAAGACTTCAGATAACAATCTAAGATCTTTAAGAAAAATATCATGTGCATGGTACACAATTTCCTTGTAATAATTAAATAAGTTCTTCATTATTTAATTTCTTTAAATATAATACAAAGCGATAACATTTGGTGGCAACTAACTGAATTGTGAAATAGCGCTTATCGTGAAATTGGCGCTGGATTCTCTTCTTTAAGGAGCAAATATTTTGTACACTATTTTGCCGGATAAATTAAAAATAGTAAAAAAAAAAATGCAACATGAAGACTTCAGATAACAATCTAAGATCTTTAAGAAAAATATTATGTGCATGGCACACAATTTCCTTGTAATAATTGATAACATTTGGTGGCAACAATCTGAATTGTGAAATAGCGCTTATCGTGAAATTCGCGCAGGATTCTCTTCTTTAAGGAGCAAATATTTTGTACACTATTTTGCCGGATAAATTCAATAATGTAATCTCTGTAATAAAAATAGTAAAAAAAAAATGCAACATGAAGACTTCAGATAACAATCTAAGATCTTTAAGAAAAATATCATGTGCATGGTACACAATTTCGTTGTAATAATTAAATAAGTTCTTCATTATTTAATTTCTTCAGATAACAATCTAAGATCTTTAAGAAAAATATCATGTGCATGGTACACAATTTCCTTGTAATAATTAAATAAGTTCTTCATTATTTAATTTCTTTAAATATAATACAAAGCGATAACATTTGGTGGCAACAATCTGAATTGTGAAATAGCGCTTATCATGAAATTGGCGCTGGATTCTCTTCTCTAAGGAGCAAATATTTTGTACACTATTTTGCCGGATAAATTCAATAATGTAATCTCTGCAATAAAAATAGTAAAAAAAAATGCAACATGAAGACTTCAGATAACAATCTAAGATCTTTAAGAAAAATATCATGTGCATGGTACACAATTTCGTTGTAATAAGTAAATAAGTTCTTCATTATTTAATTTCTTTAAATATAATACAAAGCGATAACATTTGGTGGCAACAATCTGAATTGTGAAATAGCGCTTATCGTGAAATTGGCGCTGGATTCTCTTCTTTAAGGAGCAAATATTTTGTACACTATTTTGCCGGATAAATTCAATAATGTAATCTCTGCAATAAAAATAGTAAAAAAAAATGCAACATGAAGACTTCAGATAACAATCTCAGATCTTTAAGAAAAATATCATGTGCATGGTACACAATTTCGTTGTAATAAGTAAATAAGTTCTTCATTATTTAATTTCTTTAAATATAATACAAAGCGATAACATTTCGTGGCAACAATCTGAATTGTGAAATAGCGCTTATCGTGAAATTGGCGCTGGATTCTCTTCTTTAAGGAGCAAATATTTTGTACACTATTTTGCCGGATAATTTCAATAATGTAATGTCTGTAATAAAAATAGTAAAAAAAAATGCAACATGAAGACTTCAGATAACAATCTAAGATCTTTAAGAAAAATATCATGTGCATGGTACACAATTTCCTTGTAATAATTAAATAAGTTCTTCATTATTTAATTTCTTTAAATATAATACAAAGCGATAACATTTGGTGGCAACTAACTGAATTGTGAAATAGCGCTTATCGTGAAATTGGCGCTGGATTCTCTTCTTTAAGGAGCAAATATTTTGTACACTATTTTGCCGGATAAATTAAAAATAGTAAAAAAAAAATGCAACATGAAGACTTCAGATAACAATCTAAGATCTTTAAGAAAAATATTATGTGCATGGCACAAAATTTCTTTGTAATAATTAAATATGTTCTTCATTATTTAATTTCTTTAAATATAATACAAAGCGACAACATTTGCTGGCAACAATCTGAATTGTGAAATAGCGCTTATCGTGAAATTCGCGCAGGATTCTCTTCTTTAAGGAGCAAATATTTTGTACACTATTTTGCCGGATAAATTCAATAATGTAATCTCTGTAATAAAAATAGTAAAAAAAAATGCAACATGAAGACTTCAGATAACAATCTAAGATCTTTAAGAAAAATATCATGTGCATGGTACACAATTTCGTTGTAATAAGTAAATAAGTTCTTCATTATTTAATTTCTTTAAATATAATACAAAGCGATAACATTTGGTGGCAACAATCTGAATTGTGAAATAGCGCTTATCGTGAAATTGGCGCTGGATTCTCTTCTTTAAGGAGCAAATATTTTGTACACTATTTTGCCGGATAATTTCAATAATGTAATTTCTGTAATAAAAATAGTAAAAAAAAAATGCAACATGAAGACTTCAGATAACAATCTAAGATCTTTAAGAAAAATATCATGTGCATGGTACACAATTTCGTTGTAATAATTAAATAAAATCTTCATTATTTAATTTCTTTAAATATAATACAAAGCGATAACATTTCGTGGCAACAATCTGAATTGTGAAATAGCGCTTATCGTGAAATTGGCGCTGGATTCTCTTCTTTAAGGAGCAAATATTTTGTACACTATTTTGCCGGATAAATTCAATAATGTAATCTCTGTAATAAAAATAGTAAAAAAAATGCAACATGAAGACTTCAGATAACAATCTAAGATCTTTAAGAAAAATATCATGTGCATGGTACACAATTTCGTTGTAATAATTAAATAAGTTCTTCATTATTTAATTTCTTTAAATATAATACAAAGCGATAACATTTGGTGGCAACTATCTGAATTGTGAAATAGCGCTTATCGTGAAATTGGCGCTGGATTCTCTTCTTTAAGGAGCAAATATTTTGTACACTATTTTGCCGGATAAATTAAAAATAGTAAAAAAAAAAATGCAACATGAAGACTTCAGATAACAATCTAAGATCTTTAAGAAAAATATCATGTGCATGGTACACAATTTCTTTGTAATAATTAAATAAGTTCTTCATTATTTAATTTCTTTAAATATAATACAAAGCGATAACATTTGGTGGCAACAATCTGAATTGTGAAATAACGCTTATCGTGAAATTGGCGCTGGATTCTCTTCTTTAAGGAGCAAATATTTTGTACACTATTTTGCCGGATAAATTCAAAAATGTAATCTCTGTAATAAAAATAGTAAAAAAAAAAATGCAACATGAAGACTTCAGATAACAATCTAAGATCTTTAAGAAAAATATTATGTGCATGGTACACAATTTCCTTGTAATAATTAAATAAGTTCTTCATTATTTAATTTCTTTAAATATAATACAAAGCGATAACATTTGGTGGCAACTATCTGAATTGTGAAATAGCGCTTATCGTGAAATTGGCGCTGGATTCTCTTCTTTAAGGAGCAAATGTTTTGTACACTATTTTGCCGGATAAATTCAATAATGTAATCTCTTTAATAAAATTAGTAAAAAAAATGCAACATGAAGACTTCTGATAACAATCTAAGATCTTTAAGAAAAATTTCATGTGCATGGTACACAATTTCCTTGTAATAATTAAATAAGTTCTTCATTATTTAATTTCTTTAAATATAATACAAAGCGATAACATTTGGTGGCAACAATCTGAATTGTGAAATAGCGCTTATCATGAAATTGGCGCTGGATTCTCTTCTCTAAGGAGCAAATATTTTGTACACTATTTTGCCGGATAAATTCAATAATGTAATCTCTGCAATAAAAATAGTAAAAAAAAATGCAACATGAAGACTTCAGATAACAATCTAAGATCTTTAAGAAAAATATCATGTGCATGGTACACAATTTCGTTGTAATAAGTAAATAAGTTCTTCATTATTTAATTTCTTTAAATATAATACAAAGCGATAACATTTGGTGGCAACAATCTGAATTGTGAAATAGCGCTTATCGTGAAATTGGCGCTGGATTCTCTTCTTTAAGGAGCAAATATTTTGTACACTATTTTGCCGGATAATTTCAATAATGTAATTTCTGTAATAAAAATAGTAAAAAAAAAATGCAACATGAAGACTTCAGATAACAATCTAAGATCTTTAAGAAAAATATCATGTGCATGGTACACAATTTCGTTGTAATAATTAAATAAAATCTTCATTATTTAATTTCTTTAAATATAATACAAAGCGATAACATTTCGTGGCAACAATCTGAATTGTGAAATAGCGCTTATCGTGAAATTGGCGCTGGATTCTCTTCTTTAAGGAGCAAATATTTTGTACACTATTTTGCCGGATAAATTCAATAATGTAATCTCTGTAATAAAAATAGTAAAAAAAATGCAACATGAAGACTTCAGATAACAATCTAAGATCTTTAAGAAAAATATCATGTGCATGGTACACAATTTCGTTGTAATAATTAAATAAGTTCTTCATTATTTAATTTCTTTAAATATAATACAAAGCGATAACATTTGGTGGCAACTATCTGAATTGTGAAATAGCGCTTATCGTGAAATTGGCGCTGGATTCTCTTCTTTAAGGAGCAAATATTTTGTACACTATTTTGCCGGATAAATTAAAAATAGTAAAAAAAAAATGCAACATGAAGACTTCAGATAACAATCTAAGATCTTTAAGAAAAATATCATGTGCATGGTACACAATTTCTTTGTAATAATTAAATAAGTTCTTCATTATTTAATTTCTTTAAATATAATACAAAGCGATAACATTTGGTGGCAACAATCTGAATTGTGAAATAACGCTTATCGTGAAATTGGCGCTGGATTCTCTTCTTTAAGGAGCAAATATTTTGTACACTATTTTGCCGGATAAATTCAAAAATGTAATCTCTGTAATAAAAATAGTAAAAAAAAAAATGCAACATGAAGACTTCAGATAACAATCTAAGATCTTTAAGAAAAATATTATGTGCATGGTACACAATTTCCTTGTAATAATTAAATAAGTTCTTCATTATTTAATTTCTTTAAATATAATACAAAGCGATAACATTTGGTGGCAACTATCTGAATTGTGAAATAGCGCTTATCGTGAAATTGGCGCTGGATTCTCTTCTTTAAGGAGCAAATGTTTTGTACACTATTTTGCCGGATAAATTCAATAATGTAATCTCTTTAATAAAATTAGTAAAAAAAATGCAACATGAAGACTTCTGATAACAATCTAAGATCTTTAAGAAAAATTTCATGTGCATGGTACACAATTTCCTTGTAATAATTAAATAAGTTCTTCATTATTTAATTTCTTTAAATATAATACAAAGCGATAACATTTGGTGGCAACAATCTGAATTGTGAAATAGCGCTTATCATGAAATTGGCGCTGGATTCTCTTCTCTAAGGAGCAAATATTTTGTACACTATTTTGCCGGATAAATTCAATAATGTAATCTCTGCAATAAAAATAGTAAAAAAAAATGCAACATGAAGACTTCAGATAACAATCTAAGATCTTTAAGAAAAATATCATGTGCATGGTACACAATTTCGTTGTAATAAGTAAATAAGTTCTTCATTATTTAATTTCTTTAAATATAATACAAAGCGATAACATTTGGTGGCAACAATCTGAATTGTGAAATAGCGCTTATCGTGAAATTGGCGCTGGATTCTCTTCTTTAAGGAGCAAATATTTTGTACACTATTTTGCCGGATAATTTCAATAATGTAATGTCTGTAATAAAAATAGTAAAAAAAAAATGCAACATGAAGACTTCAGATAACAATCTAAGATCTTTAAGAAAAATATCATGTGCATGGTACACAATTTCCTTGTAATAATTAAATAAGTTCTTCATTATTTAATTTCTTTAAATATAATACAAAGCGATAACATTTGGTGGCAACTAACTGAATTGTGAAATAGCGCTTATCGTGAAATTGGCGCTGGATTCTCTTCTTTAAGGAGCAAATATTTTGTACACTATTTTGCCGGATAAATTAAAAATAGTAAAAAAAAAAATGCAACATGAAGACTTCAGATAACAATCTAAGATCTTTAAGAAAAATATTATGTGCATGGCACACAATTTCCTTGTAATAATTGATAACATTTGGTGGCAACAATCTGAATTGTGAAATAGCGCTTATCGTGAAATTCGCGCAGGATTCTCTTCTTTAAGGAGCAAATATTTTGTACACTATTTTGCCGGATAAATTCAATAATGTAATCTCTGTAATAAAAATAGTAAAAAAAAAATGCAACATGAAGACTTCAGATAACAATCTAAGATCTTTAAGAAAAATATCATGTGCATGGTACACAATTTCGTTGTAATAATTAAATAAGTTCTTCATTATTTAATTTCTTCAGATAACAATCTAAGATCTTTAAGAAAAATATCATGTGCATGGTACACAATTTCCTTGTAATAATTAAATAAGTTCTTCATTATTTAATTTCTTTAAATATAATACAAAGCGATAACATTTGGTGGCAACAATCTGAATTGTGAAATAGCGCTTATCATGAAATTGGCGCTGGATTCTCTTCTCTAAGGAGCAAATATTTTGTACACTATTTTGCCGGATAAATTCAATAATGTAATCTCTGCAATAAAAATAGTAAAAAAAAATGCAACATGAAGACTTCAGATAACAATCTAAGATCTTTAAGAAAAATATCATGTGCATGGTACACAATTTCGTTGTAATAAGTAAAAAAGTTCTTCATTATTTAATTTCTTTAAATATAATACAAAGCGATAACATTTGGTGGCAACAATCTGAATTGTGAAATAGCGCTTATCGTGAAATTGGCGCTGGATTCTCTTCTTTAAGGAGCAAATATTTTGTACACTATTTTGCCGGATAAATTCAATAATGTAATCTCTGCAATAAAAATAGTAAAAAAAAATGCAACATGAAGACTTCAGATAACAATCTAAGATCTTTAAGAAAAATATCATGTGCATGGTACACAATTTCGTTGTAATAAGTAAATAAGTTCTTCATTATTTAATTTCTTTAAATATAATACAAAGCGATAACATTTGGTGGCAACAATCTGAATTGTGAAATAGCGCTTATCGTGAAATTGGCGCTGGATTCTCTTCTTTAAGGAGCAAATATTTTGTACACTATTTTGCCGGATAATTTCAATAATGTAATGTCTGTAATAAAAATAGTAAAAAAAAATGCAACATGAAGACTTCAGATAACAATCTAAGATCTTTAAGAAAAATATCATGTGCATGGTACACAATTTCCTTGTAATAATTAAATAAGTTCTTCATTATTTAATTTCTTTAAATATAATACAAAGCGATAACATTTGGTGGCAACTAACTGAATTGTGAAATAGCGCTTATCGTGAAATTGGCGCTGGATTCTCTTCTTTAAGGAGCAAATATTTTGTACACTATTTTGCCGGATAAATTAAAAATAGTAAAAAAAAAAATGCAACATGAAGACTTCAGATAACAATCTAAGATCTTTAAGAAAAATATTATGTGCATGGCACAAAATTTCTTTGTAATAATTAAATATGTTCTTCATTATTTAATTTCTTTAAATATAATACAAAGCGACAACATTTGGTGGCAACAATCTGAATTGTGAAATAGCGCTTATCGTGAAATTGGCGCTGGATTCTCTTCTTTAAGGAGCAAATATTTTGTACACTATTTTGCCGGATAAATTCAATAATGTAATCTCTGTAATAAAAATAGTAAAAAAAATGCAACATGAAGACTTCAGATAACAATCTAAGATCTTTAAGAAAAATATCATGTGCATGGTACACAATTTCGTTGTAATAATTAAATAAGTTCTTCATTATTTAATTTCTTTAAATATAATACAAAGCGATAACATTTGGTGGCAACTATCTGAATTGTGAAATAGCGCTTATCGTGAAATTGGCGCTGGATTCTCTTCTTTAAGGAGCAAATATTTTGTACACTATTTTGCCGGATAAATTAAAAATAGTAAAAAAAAAATGCAACATGAAGACTTCAGATAACAATCTAAGATCTTTAAGAAAAATATCATGTGCATGGTACACAATTTCTTTGTAATAATTAAATAAGTTCTTCATTATTTAATTTCTTTAAATATAATACAAAGCGATAACATTTGGTGGCAACAATCTGAATTGTGAAATAACGCTTATCGTGAAATTGGCGCTGGATTCTCTTCTTTAAGGAGCAAATATTTTGTACACTATTTTGCCGGATAAATTCAAAAATGTAATCTCTGTAATAAAAATAGTAAAAAAAAAAATGCAACATGAAGACTTCAGATAACAATCTAAGATCTTTAAGAAAAATATTATGTGCATGGTACACAATTTCCTTGTAATAATTAATTAAGTTCTTCATTATTTAATTTCTTTAAATATAATACAAAGCGATAACATTTGGTGGCAACTATCTGAATTGTGAAATAGCGCTTATCGTGAAATTGGCGCTGGATTCTCTTCTTTAAGGAGCAAATGTTTTGTACACTATTTTGCCGGATAAATTCAATAATGTAATCTCTTTAATAAAATTAGTAAAAAAAATGCAACATGAAGACTTCTGATAACAATCTAAGATCTTTAAGAAAAATTTCATGTGCATGGTACACAATTTCCTTGTAATAATTAAATAAGTTCTTCATTATTTAATTTCTTTAAATATAATACAAAGCGATAACATTTGGTGGCAACAATCTGAATTGTGAAATAGCGCTTATCGTGAAATTGGCGCTGGATTCTCTTCTTTAAGGAGCAAATATTTTGTACACTATTTTGCCGGATAATTTCAATAATGTAATGTCTGTAATAAAAATAGTAAAAAAAAAATGCAACATGAAGACTTCAGATAACAATCTAAGATCTTTAAGAAAAATATCATGTGCATGGTACACAATTTCCTTGTAATAATTAAATAAGTTCTTCATTATTTAATTTCTCTAAATATAATACAAAGCGATAACATTTGGTGGCAACTAACTGAATTGTGAAATAGCGCTTATCGTGAAATTGGCGCTGGATTCTCTTCTTTAAGGAGCAAATATTTTGTACACTATTTTGCCGGATAAATTCAATAATGTAATCTCTGCAATAAAAATAGTAAAAAAAAATGCAACATGAAGACTTCAGATAACAATCTAAGATCTTTAAGAAAAATATCATGTGCATGGTACACAATTTCGTTGTAATAAGTAAATAAGTTCTTCATTATTTAATTTCTTTAAATATAATACAAAGCGATAACATTTGGTGGCAACAATCTGAATTGTGAAATAGCGCTTATCGTGAAATTGGCGCTGGATTCTCTTCTTTAAGGAGCAAATATTTTGTACACTATTTTGCCGGATAAATTAAAAATAGTAAAAAAAAAAATGCAACATGAAGACTTCAGATAACAATCTAAGATCTTTAAGAAAAATATTATGTGCATGGCACACAATTTCCTTGTAATAATTGATAACATTTGGTGGCAACAATCTGAATTGTGAAATAGCGCTTATCGTGAAATTCGCGCAGGATTCTCTTCTTTAAGGAGCAAATATTTTGTACACTATTTTGCCGGATAAATTCAATAATGTAATCTCTGTAATAAAAATAGTAAAAAAAAAATGCAACATGAAGACTTCAGATAACAATCTAAGATCTTTAAGAAAAATATCATGTGCATGGTACACAATTTCGTTGTAATAATTAAATAAGTTCTTCATTATTTAATTTCTTCAGATAACAATCTAAGATCTTTAAGAAAAATATCATGTGCATGGTACACAATTTCCTTGTAATAATTAAATAAGTTCTTCATTATTTAATTTCTTTAAATATAATACAAAGCGATAACATTTGGTGGCAACAATCTGAATTGTGAAATAGCGCTTATCATGAAATTGGCGCTGGATTCTCTTCTCTAAGGAGCAAATATTTTGTACACTATTTTGCCGGATAAATTCAATAATGTAATCTCTGCAATAAAAATAGTAAAAAAAAATGCAACATGAAGACTTCAGATAACAATCTAAGATCTTTAAGAAAAATATCATGTGCATGGTACACAATTTCGTTGTAATAAGTAAATAAGTTCTTCATTATTTAATTTCTTTAAATATAATACAAAGCGATAACATTTGGTGGCAACAATCTGAATTGTGAAATAGCGCTTATCGTGAAATTGGCGCTGGATTCTCTTCTTTAAGGAGCAAATATTTTGTACACTATTTTGCCGGATAAATTCAATAATGTAATCTCTGCAATAAAAATAGTAAAAAAAAATGCAACATGAAGACTTCAGATAACAATCTAAGATCTTTAAGAAAAATATCATGTGCATGGTACACAATTTCGTTGTAATAAGTAAATAAGTTCTTCATTATTTAATTTCTTTAAATATAATACAAAGCGATAACATTTGGTGGCAACAATCTGAATTGTGAAATAGCGCTTATCGTGAAATTGGCGCTGGATTCTCTTCTTTAAGGAGCAAATATTTTGTACACTATTTTGCCGGATAATTTCAATAATGTAATGTCTGTAATAAAAATAGTAAAAAAAAATGCAACATGAAGACTTCAGATAACAATCTAAGATCTTTAAGAAAAATATCATGTGCATGGTACACAATTTCCTTGTAATAATTAAATAAGTTCTTCATTATTTAATTTCTTTAAATATAATACAAAGCGATAACATTTGGTGGCAACTAACTGAATTGTGAAATAGCGCTTATCGTGAAATTGGCGCTGGATTCTCTTCTTTAAGGAGCAAATATTTTGTACACTATTTTGCCGGATAAATTAAAAATAGTAAAAAAAAAAATGCAACATGAAGACTTCAGATAACAATCTAAGATCTTTAAGAAAAATATTATGTGCATGGCACAAAATTTCTTTGTAATAATTAAATATGTTCTTCATTATTTAATTTCTTTAAATATAATACAAAGCGACAACATTTGGTGGCAACAATCTGAATTGTGAAATAGCGCTTATCGTGAAATTGGCGCTGGATTCTCTTCTTTAAGGAGCAAATATTTTGTACACTATTTTGCCGGATAAATTCAATAATGTAATCTCTGTAATAAAAATAGTAAAAAAAATGCAACATGAAGACTTCAGATAACAATCTAAGATCTTTAAGAAAAATATCATGTGCATGGTACACAATTTCGTTGTAATAATTAAATAAGTTCTTCATTATTTAATTTCTTTAAATATAATACAAAGCGATAACATTTGGTGGCAACTATCTGAATTGTGAAATAGCGCTTATCGTGAAATTGGCGCTGGATTCTCTTCTTTAAGGAGCAAATATTTTGTACACTATTTTGCCGGATAAATTAAAAATAGTAAAAAAAAAATGCAACATGAAGACTTCAGATAACAATCTAAGATCTTTAAGAAAAATATCATGTGCATGGTACACAATTTCTTTGTAATAATTAAATAAGTTCTTCATTATTTAATTTCTTTAAATATAATACAAAGCGATAACATTTGGTGGCAACAATCTGAATTGTGAAATAACGCTTATCGTGAAATTGGCGCTGGATTCTCTTCTTTAAGGAGCAAATATTTTGTACACTATTTTGCCGGATAAATTCAAAAATGTAATCTCTGTAATAAAAATAGTAAAAAAAAAAATGCAACATGAAGACTTCAGATAACAATCTAAGATCTTTAAGAAAAATATTATGTGCATGGTACACAATTTCCTTGTAATAATTAAATAAGTTCTTCATTATTTAATTTCTTTAAATATAATACAAAGCGATAACATTTGGTGGCAACTATCTGAATTGTGAAATAGCGCTTATCGTGAAATTGGCGCTGGATTCTCTTCTTTAAGGAGCAAATGTTTTGTACACTATTTTGCCGGATAAATTCAATAATGTAATCTCTTTAATAAAATTAGTAAAAAAAATGCAACATGAAGACTTCTGATAACAATCTAAGATCTTTAAGAAAAATTTCATGTGCATGGTACACAATTTCCTTGTAATAATTAAATAAGTTCTTCATTATTTAATTTCTTTAAATATAATACAAAGCGATAACATTTGGTGGCAACAATCTGAATTGTGAAATAGCGCTTATCATGAAATTGGCGCTGGATTCTCTTCTCTAAGGAGCAAATATTTTGTACACTATTTTGCCGGATAAATTCAATAATGTAATCTCTGCAATAAAAATAGTAAAAAAAAATGCAACATGAAGACTTCAGATAACAATCTAAGATCTTTAAGAAAAATATCATGTGCATGGTACACAATTTCGTTGTAATAAGTAAATAAGTTCTTCATTATTTAATTTCTTTAAATATAATACAAAGCGATAACATTTGGTGGCAACAATCTGAATTGTGAAATAGCGCTTATCGTGAAATTGGCGCTGGATTCTCTTCTTTAAGGAGCAAATATTTTGTACACTATTTTGCCGGATAAATTAAAAATAGTAAAAAAAAAAATGCAACATGAAGACTTCAGATAACAATCTAAGATCTTTAAGAAAAATATTATGTGCATGGCACACAATTTCCTTGTAATAATTGATAACATTTGGTGGCAACAATCTGAATTGTGAAATAGCGCTTATCGTGAAATTCGCGCAGGATTCTCTTCTTTAAGGAGCAAATATTTTGTACACTATTTTGCCGGATAAATTCAATAATGTAATCTCTGTAATAAAAATAGTAAAAAAAAAATGCAACATGAAGACTTCAGATAACAATCTAAGATCTTTAAGAAAAATATCATGTGCATGGTACACAATTTCGTTGTAATAATTAAATAAGTTCTTCATTATTTAATTTCTTCAGATAACAATCTAAGATCTTTAAGAAAAATATCATGTGCATGGTACACAATTTCCTTGTAATAATTAAATAAGTTCTTCATTATTTAATTTCTTTAAATATAATACAAAGCGATAACATTTGGTGGCAACAATCTGAATTGTGAAATAGCGCTTATCATGAAATTGGCGCTGGATTCTCTTCTCTAAGGAGCAAATATTTTGTACACTATTTTGCCGGATAAATTCAATAATGTAATCTCTGCAATAAAAATAGTAAAAAAAAATGCAACATGAAGACTTCAGATAACAATCTAAGATCTTTAAGAAAAATATCATGTGCATGGTACACAATTTCGTTGTAATAAGTAAATAAGTTCTTCATTATTTAATTTCTTTAAATATAATACAAAGCGATAACATTTGGTGGCAACAATCTGAATTGTGAAATAGCGCTTATCGTGAAATTGGCGCTGGATTCTCTTCTTTAAGGAGCAAATATTTTGTACACTATTTTGCCGGATAAATTCAATAATGTAATCTCTGCAATAAAAATAGTAAAAAAAAATGCAACATGAAGACTTCAGATAACAATCTAAGATCTTTAAGAAAAATATCATGTGCATGGTACACAATTTCGTTGTAATAAGTAAATAAGTTCTTCATTATTTAATTTCTTTAAATATAATACAAAGCGATAACATTTGGTGGCAACAATCTGAATTGTGAAATAGCGCTTATCGTGAAATTGGCGCTGGATTCTCTTCTTTAAGGAGCAAATATTTTGTACACTATTTTGCCGGATAATTTCAATAATGTAATGTCTGTAATAAAAATAGTAAAAAAAAATGCAACATGAAGACTTCAGATAACAATCTAAGATCTTTAAGAAAAATATCATGTGCATGGTACACAATTTCCTTGTAATAATTAAATAAGTTCTTCATTATTTAATTTCTTTAAATATAATACAAAGCGATAACATTTGGTGGCAACTAACTGAATTGTGAAATAGCGCTTATCGTGAAATTGGCGCTGGATTCTCTTCTTTAAGGAGCAAATATTTTGTACACTATTTTGCCGGATAAATTAAAAATAGTAAAAAAAAAAATGCAACATGAAGACTTCAGATAACAATCTAAGATCTTTAAGAAAAATATTATGTGCATGGCACAAAATTTCTTTGTAATAATTAAATATGTTCTTCATTATTTAATTTCTTTAAATATAATACAAAGCGACAACATTTGGTGGCAACAATCTGAATTGTGAAATAGCGCTTATCGTGAAATTGGCGCTGGATTCTCTTCTTTAAGGAGCAAATATTTTGTACACTATTTTGCCGGATAAATTCAATAATGTAATCTCTGTAATAAAAATAGTAAAAAAAATGCAACATGAAGACTTCAGATAACAATCTAAGATCTTTAAGAAAAATATCATGTGCATGGTACACAATTTCGTTGTAATAATTAAATAAGTTCTTCATTATTTAATTTCTTTAAATATAATACAAAGCGATAACATTTGGTGGCAACTATCTGAATTGTGAAATAGCGCTTATCGTGAAATTGGCGCTGGATTCTCTTCTTTAAGGAGCAAATATTTTGTACACTATTTTGCCGGATAAATTAAAAATAGTAAAAAAAAAATGCAACATGAAGACTTCAGATAACAATCTAAGATCTTTAAGAAAAATATCATGTGCATGGTACACAATTTCTTTGTAATAATTAAATAAGTTCTTCATTATTTAATTTCTTTAAATATAATACAAAGCGATAACATTTGGTGGCAACAATCTGAATTGTGAAATAACGCTTATCGTGAAATTGGCGCTGGATTCTCTTCTTTAAGGAGCAAATATTTTGTACACTATTTTGCCGGATAAATTCAAAAATGTAATCTCTGTAATAAAAATAGTAAAAAAAAAAATGCAACATGAAGACTTCAGATAACAATCTAAGATCTTTAAGAAAAATATTATGTGCATGGTACACAATTTCCTTGTAATAATTAAATAAGTTCTTCATTATTTAATTTCTTTAAATATAATACAAAGCGATAACATTTGGTGGCAACTATCTGAATTGTGAAATAGCGCTTATCGTGAAATTGGCGCTGGATTCTCTTCTTTAAGGAGCAAATGTTTTGTACACTATTTTGCCGGATAAATTCAATAATGTAATCTCTTTAATAAAATTAGTAAAAAAAATGCAACATGAAGACTTCTGATAACAATCTAAGATCTTTAAGAAAAATTTCATGTGCATGGTACACAATTTCCTTGTAATAATTAAATAAGTTCTTCATTATTTAATTTCTTTAAATATAATACAAAGCGATAACATTTGGTGGCAACAATCTGAATTGTGAAATAGCGCTTATCATGAAATTGGCGCTGGATTCTCTTCTCTAAGGAGCAAATATTTTGTACACTATTTTGCCGGATAAATTCAATAATGTAATCTCTGCAATAAAAATAGTAAAAAAAAATGCAACATGAAGACTTCAGATAACAATCTAAGATCTTTAAGAAAAATATCATGTGCATGGTACACAATTTCGTTGTAATAAGTAAATAAGTTCTTCATTATTTAATTTCTTTAAATATAATACAAAGCGATAACATTTGGTGGCAACAATCTGAATTGTGAAATAGCGCTTA
Source organism: Stegodyphus dumicola (assembly GCF_044657685.1). NCBI lineage: Eukaryota > Metazoa > Arthropoda > Arachnida > Araneae > Eresidae > Stegodyphus > Stegodyphus dumicola. Next base: position 139,382,781 of record NC_140769.1, read on the forward strand.
TCGTGAAATTGGCGCTGGATTCTCTTCTTTAAGGAGCAAATATTTTGTACACTATTTTGCCGGATAAATTAAAAATAGTAAAAAAAAAAATGCAACATGAAGACTTCAGATAACAATCTAAGATCTTTAAGAAAAATATTATGTGCATGGCACACAATTTCCTTGTAATAATTGATAACATTTGGTGGCAACAATCTGAATTGTGAAATAGCGCTTATCGTGAAATTCGCGCAGGATTCTCTTCTTTAAGGAGCAAATATTTTGTACACTATTTTGCCGGATAAATTCAATAATGTAATCTCTGTAATAAAAATAGTAAAAAAAAAATGCAACATGAAGACTTCAGATAACAATCTAAGATCTTTAAGAAAAATATCATGTGCATGGTACACAATTTCGTTGTAATAATTAAATAAGTTCTTCATTATTTAATTTCTTCAGATAACAATCTAAGATCTTTAAGAAAAATATCATGTGCATGGTACACAATTTCCTTGTAATAATTAAATAAGTTCTTCATTATTTAATTTCTTTAAATATAATACAAAGCGATAACATTTGGTGGCAACAATCTGAATTGTGAAATAGCGCTTATCATGAAATTGGCGCTGGATTCTCTTCTCTAAGGAGCAAATATTTTGTACACTATTTTGCCGGATAAATTCAATAATGTAATCTCTGCAATAAAAATAGTAAAAAAAAATGCAACATGAAGACTTCAGATAACAATCTAAGATCTTTAAGAAAAATATCATGTGCATGGTACACAATTTCGTTGTAATAAGTAAATAAGTTCTTCATTATTTAATTTCTTTAAATATAATACAAAGCGATAACATTTGGTGGCAACAATCTGAATTGTGAAATAGCGCTTATCGTGAAATTGGCGCTGGATTCTCTTCTTTAAGGAGCAAATATTTTGTACACTATTTTGCCGGATAAATTCAATAATGTAATCTCTGCAATAAAAATAGTAAAAAAAAATGCAACATGAAGACTTCAGATAACAATCTAAGATCTTTAAGAAAAATATCATGTGCATGGTACACAATTTCGTTGTAATAAGTAAATAAGTTCTTCATTATTTAATTTCTTTAAATATAATACAAAGCGATAACATTTGGTGGCAACAATCTGAATTGTGAAATAGCGCTTATCGTGAAATTGGCGCTGGATTCTCTTCTTTAAGGAGCAAATATTTTGTACACTATTTTGCCGGATAATTTCAATAATGTAATGTCTGTAATAAAAATAGTAAAAAAAAATGCAACATGAAGACTTCAGATAACAATCTAAGATCTTTAAGAAAAATATCATGTGCATGGTACACAATTTCCTTGTAATAATTAAATAAGTTCTTCATTATTTAATTTCTTTAAATATAATACAAAGCGATAACATTTGGTGGCAACTAACTGAATTGTGAAATAGCGCTTATCGTGAAATTGGCGCTGGATTCTCTTCTTTAAGGAGCAAATATTTTGTACACTATTTTGCCGGATAAATTAAAAATAGTAAAAAAAAAAATGCAACATGAAGACTTCAGATAACAATCTAAGATCTTTAAGAAAAATATTATGTGCATGGCACAAAATTTCTTTGTAATAATTAAATATGTTCTTCATTATTTAATTTCTTTAAATATAATACAAAGCGACAACATTTGGTGGCAACAATCTGAATTGTGAAATAGCGCTTATCGTGAAATTGGCGCTGGATTCTCTTCTTTAAGGAGCAAATATTTTGTACACTATTTTGCCGGATAAATTCAATAATGTAATCTCTGTAATAAAAATAGTAAAAAAAATGCAACATGAAGACTTCAGATAACAATCTAAGATCTTTAAGAAAAATATCATGTGCATGGTACACAATTTCGTTGTAATAATTAAATAAGTTCTTCATTATTTAATTTCTTTAAATATAATACAAAGCGATAACATTTGGTGGCAACTATCTGAATTGTGAAATAGCGCTTATCGTGAAATTGGCGCTGGATTCTCTTCTTTAAGGAGCAAATATTTTGTACACTATTTTGCCGGATAAATTAAAAATAGTAAAAAAAAAATGCAACATGAAGACTTCAGATAACAATCTAAGATCTTTAAGAAAAATATCATGTGCATGGTACACAATTTCTTTGTAATAATTAAATAAGTTCTTCATTATTTAATTTCTTTAAATATAATACAAAGCGATAACATTTGGTGGCAACAATCTGAATTGTGAAATAACGCTTATCGTGAAATTGGCGCTGGATTCTCTTCTTTAAGGAGCAAATATTTTGTACACTATTTTGCCGGATAAATTCAAAAATGTAATCTCTGTAATAAAAATAGTAAAAAAAAAAATGCAACATGAAGACTTCAGATAACAATCTAAGATCTTTAAGAAAAATATTATGTGCATGGTACACAATTTCCTTGTAATAATTAAATAAGTTCTTCATTATTTAATTTCTTTAAATATAATACAAAGCGATAACATTTGGTGGCAACTATCTGAATTGTGAAATAGCGCTTATCGTGAAATTGGCGCTGGATTCTCTTCTTTAAGGAGCAAATGTTTTGTACACTATTTTGCCGGATAAATTCAATAATGTAATCTCTTTAATAAAATTAGTAAAAAAAATGCAACATGAAGACTTCTGATAACAATCTAAGATCTTTAAGAAAAATTTCATGTGCATGGTACACAATTTCCTTGTAATAATTAAATAAGTTCTTCATTATTTAATTTCTTTAAATATAATACAAAGCGATAACATTTGGTGGCAACAATCTGAATTGTGAAATAGCGCTTATCATGAAATTGGCGCTGGATTCTCTTCTCTAAGGAGCAAATATTTTGTACACTATTTTGCCGGATAAATTCAATAATGTAATCTCTGCAATAAAAATAGTAAAAAAAAATGCAACATGAAGACTTCAGATAACAATCTAAGATCTTTAAGAAAAATATCATGTGCATGGTACACAATTTCGTTGTAATAAGTAAATAAGTTCTTCATTATTTAATTTCTTTAAATATAATACAAAGCGATAACATTTGGTGGCAACAATCTGAATTGTGAAATAGCGCTTATCGTGAAATTGGCGCTGGATTCTCTTCTTTAAGGAGCAAATATTTTGTACACTATTTTGCCGGATAATTTCAATAATGTAATGTCTGTAATAAAAATAGTAAAAAAAAAATGCAACATGAAGACTTCAGATAACAATCTAAGATCTTTAAGAAAAATATCATGTGCATGGTACACAATTTCCTTGTAATAATTAAATAAGTTCTTCATTATTTAATTTCTCTAAATATAATACAAAGCGATAACATTTGGTGGCAACTAACTGAATTGTGAAATAGCGCTTATCGTGAAATTGGCGCTGGATTCTCTTCTTTAAGGAGCAAATATTTTGTACACTATTTTGCCGGATAAATTAAAAATAGTAAAAAAAAAAATGCAACATGAAGACTTCAGATAACAATCTAAGATCTTTAAGAAAAATATTATGTGCATGGCACACAATTTCCTTGTAATAATTGATAACATTTGGTGGCAACAATCTGAATTGTGAAATAGCGCTTATCGTGAAATTCGCGCAGGATTCTCTTCTTTAAGGAGCAAATATTTTGTACACTATTTTGCCGGATAAATTCAATAATGTAATCTCTGTAATAAAAATAGTAAAAAAAAAATGCAACATGAAGACTTCAGATAACAATCTAAGATCTTTAAGAAAAATATCATGTGCATGGTACACAATTTCGTTGTAATAATTAAATAAGTTCTTCATTATTTAATTTCTTCAGATAACAATCTAAGATCTTTAAGAAAAATATCATGTGCATGGTACACAATTTCCTTGTAATAATTAAATAAGTTCTTCATTATTTAATTTCTTTAAATATAATACAAAGCGATAACATTTGGTGGCAACAATCTGAATTGTGAAATAGCGCTTATCATGAAATTGGCGCTGGATTCTCTTCTCTAAGGAGCAAATATTTTGTACACTATTTTGCCGGATAAATTCAATAATGTAATCTCTGCAATAAAAATAGTAAAAAAAAATGCAACATGAAGACTTCAGATAACAATCTAAGATCTTTAAGAAAAATATCATGTGCATGGTACACAATTTCGTTGTAATAAGTAAATAAGTTCTTCATTATTTAATTTCTTTAAATATAATACAAAGCGATAACATTTGGTGGCAACAATCTGAATTGTGAAATAGCGCTTATCGTGAAATTGGCGCTGGATTCTCTTCTTTAAGGAGCAAATATTTTGTACACTATTTTGCCGGATAATTTCAATAATGTAATGTCTGTAATAAAAATAGTAAAAAAAAAATGCAACATGAAGACTTCAGATAACAATCTAAGATCTTTAAGAAAAATATCATGTGCATGGTACACAATTTCCTTGTAATAATTAAATAAGTTCTTCATTATTTAATTTCTTTAAATATAATACAAAGCGATAACATTTGGTGGCAACTAACTGAATTGTGAAATAGCGCTTATCGTGAAATTGGCGCTGGATTCTCTTCTTTAAGGAGCAAATATTTTGTACACTATTTTGCCGGATAAATTAAAAATAGTAAAAAAAAAAATGCAACATGAAGACTTCAGATAACAATCTAAGATCTTTAAGAAAAATATTATGTGCATGGCACACAATTTCCTTGTAATAATTGATAACATTTGGTGGCAACAATCTGAATTGTGAAATAGCGCTTATCGTAAAATTCGCGCAGGATTCTCTTCTTTAAGGAGCAAATATTTTGTACACTATTTTGCCGGATAAATTCAATAATGTAATCTCTGTAATAAAAATAGTAAAAAAAAAATGCAACATGAAGACTTCAGATAACAATCTAAGATCTTTAAGAAAAATATCATGTGCATGGTACACAATTTCGTTGTAATAATTAAATAAGTTCTTCATTATTTAATTTCTTCAGATAACAATCTAAGATCTTTAAGAAAAATATCATGTGCATGGTACACAATTTCCTTGTAATAATTAAATAAGTTCTTCATTATTTAATTTCTTTAAATATAATACAAAACGATAACATTTGGTGGCAACAATCTGAATTGTGAAATAGCGCTTATCATGAAATTGGCGCTGGATTCTCTTCTCTAAGGAGCAAATATTTTGTACACTATTTTGCCGGATAAATTCAATAATGTAATCTCTGCAATAAAAATAGTAAAAAAAAATGCAACATGATGACTTCAGATAACAATCTAAGATCTTTAAGAAAAATATCATGTGCATGGTACACAATTTCGTTGTAATAAGTAAATAAGTTCTTCATTATTTAATTTCTTTAAATATAATACAAAGCGATAACATTTGGTGGCAACAATCTGAATTGTGAAATAGCGCTTATCGTGAAATTGGCGCTGGATTCTCTTCTTTAAGGAGCAAATATTTTGTACACTATTTTGCCGGATAAATTCAATAATGTAATCTCTGCAATAAAAATAGTAAAAAAAAATGCAACATGAAGACTTCAGATAACAATCTAAGATCTTTAAGAAAAATATCATGTGCATGGTACACAATTTCGTTGTAATAAGTAAATAAGTTCTTCATTATTTAATTTCTTTAAATATAATACAAAGCGATAACATTTGGTGGCAACAATCTGAATTGTGAAATAGCGCTTATCGTGAAATTGGCGCTGGATTCTCTTCTTTAAGGAGCAAATATTTTGTACACTATTTTGCCGGATAATTTCAATAATGTAATGTCTGTAATAAAAATAGTAAAAAAAAAATGCAACATGAAGACTTCAGATAACAATCTAAGATCTTTAAGAAAAATATCATGTGCATGGTACACAATTTCCTTGTAATAATTAAATAAGTTCTTCATTATTTAATTTCTTTAAATATAATACAAAGCGATAACATTTGGTGGCAACTAACTGAATTGTGAAATAGCGCTTATCGTGAAATTGGCGCTGGATTCTCTTCTTTAAGGAGCAAATATTTTGTACACTATTTTCCCGGATAAATTAAAAATAGTAAAAAAAAAAATGCAACATGAAGACTTCAGATAACAATCTAAGATCTTTAAGAAAAATATTATGTGCATGGCACAAAATTTCTTTGTAATAATTAAATATGTTCTTCATTATTTAATTTCTTTAAATATAATACAAAGCGACAACATTTGGTGGCAACAATCTGAATTGTGAAATAGCGCTTATCGTGAAATTCGCGCAGGATTCTCTTCTTTAAGGAGCAAATATTTTGTACACTATTTTGCCGGATAAATTCAATAATGTAATCTCTGTAATAAAAATAGTAAAAAAAAATGCAACATGAAGACTTCAGATAACAATCTAAGATCTTTAAGAAAAATATCATGTGCATGGTACACAATTTCGTTGTAATAAGTAAATAAGTTCTTCATTATTTAATTTCTTTAAATATAATACAAAGCGATAACATTTGGTGGCAACAATCTGAATTGTGAAATAGCGCTTATCGTGAAATTGGCGCTGGATTCTCTTCTTTAAGGAGCAAATATTTTGTACACTATTTTGCCGGATAATTTCAATAATGTAATCTCTGTAATAAAAATAGTAAAAAAAAAATGCAACATGAAGACTTCAGATAACAATCTAAGATCTTTAAGAAAAATATCATGTGCATGGTACACAATTTCGTTGTAATAATTAAATAAGTTCTTCATTATTTAATTTCTTCAGATAACAATCTAAGATCTTTAAGAAAAATATCATGTGCATGGTACACAATTTCCTTGTAATAATTAAATAAGTTCTTCATTATTTAATTTCTTTAAATATAATACAAAGCGATAACATTTGGTGGCAACAATCTGAATTGTGAAATAGCGCTTATCATGAAATTGGCGCTGGATTCTCTTCTCTAAGGAGCAAATATTTTGTACACTATTTTGCCGGATAAATTCAATAATGTAATCTCTGCAATAAAAATAGTAAAAAAAAATGCAACATGAAGACTTCAGATAACAATCTAAGATCTTTAAGAAAAATATCATGTGCATGGTACACAATTTCGTTGTAATAAGTAAATAAGTTCTTCATTATTTAATTTCTTTAAATATAATACAAAGCGATAACATTTGGTGGCAACAATCTGAATTGTGAAATAGCGCTTATCGTGAAATTGGCGCTGGATTCTCTTCTTTAAGGAGCAAATATTTTGTACACTATTTTGCCGGATAAATTCAATAATGTAATCTCTGTAATAAAAATAGTAAAAAAAATGCAACATGAAGACTTCAGATAACAATCTAAGATCTTTAAGAAAAATATCATGTGCATGGTACACAATTTCGTTGTAATAATTAAATAAGTTCTTCATTATTTAATTTCTTTAAATATAATACAAAGCGATAACATTTGGTGGCAACTATCTGAATTGTGAAATAGCGCTTATCGTGAAATTGGCGCTGGATTCTCTTCTTTAAGGAGCAAATATTTTGTACACTATTTTGCCGGATAAATTAAAAATAGTAAAAAAAAAATGCAACATGAAGACTTCAGATAACAATCTAAGATCTTTAAGAAAAATATCATGTGCATGGTACACAATTTCTTTGTAATAATTAAATAAGTTCTTCATTATTTAATTTCTTTAAATATAATACAAAGCGATAACATTTGGTGGCAACAATCTGAATTGTGAAATAACGCTTATCGTGAAATTGGCGCTGGATTCTCTTCTTTAAGGAGCAAATATTTTGTACACTATTTTGCCGGATAAATTCAAAAATGTAATCTCTGTAATAAAAATAGTAAAAAAAAAATGCAACATGAAGACTTCAGATAACAATCTAAGATCTTTAAGAAAAATATTATGTGCATGGTACACAATTTCCTTGTAATAATTAAATAAGTTCTTCATTATTTAATTTCTTTAAATATAATACAAAGCGATAACATTTGGTGGCAACTATCTGAATTGTGAAATAGCGCTTATCGTGAAATTGGCGCTGGATTCTCTTCTTTAAGGAGCAAATGTTTTGTACACTATTTTGCCGGATAAATTCAATAATGTAATCTCTTTAATAAAATTAGTAAAAAAAATGCAACATGAAGACTTCTGATAACAATCTAAGATCTTTAAGAAAAATTTCATGTGCATGGTACACAATTTCCTTGTAATAATTAAATAAGTTCTTCATTATTTAATTTCTTTAAATATAATACAAAGCGATAACATTTGGTGGCAACAATCTGAATTGTGAAATAGCGCTTATCATGAAATTGGCGCTGGATTCTCTTCTCTAAGGAGCAAATATTTTGTACACTATTTTGCCGGATAAATTCAATAATGTAATCTCTGCAATAAAAATAGTAAAAAAAAATGCAACATGAAGACTTCAGATAACAATCTAAGATCTTTAAGAAAAATATCATGTGCATGGTACACAATTTCGTTGTAATAAGTAAATAAGTTCTTCATTATTTAATTTCTTTAAATATAATACAAAGCGATAACATTTGGTGGCAACAATCTGAATTGTGAAATAGCGCTTATCGTGAAATTGGCGCTGGATTCTCTTCTTTAAGGAGCAAATATTTTGTACACTATTTTGCCGGATAATTTCAATAATGTAATGTCTGTAATAAAAATAGTAAAAAAAAAATGCAACATGAAGACTTCAGATAACAATCTAAGATCTTTAAGAAAAATATCATGTGCATGGTACACAATTTCCTTGTAATAATTAAATAAGTTCTTCATTATTTAATTTCTCTAAATATAATACAAAGCGATAACATTTGGTGGCAACTAACTGAATTGTGAAATAGCGCTTATCGTGAAATTGGCGCTGGATTCTCTTCTTTAAGGAGCAAATATTTTGTACACTATTTTGCCGGATAAATTAAAAATAGTAAAAAAAAAAATGCAACATGAAGACTTCAGATAACAATCTAAGATCTTTAAGAAAAATATTATGTGCATGGCACACAATTTCCTTGTAATAATTGATAACATTTGGTGGCAACAATCTGAATTGTGAAATAGCGCTTATCGTGAAATTCGCGCAGGATTCTCTTCTTTAAGGAGCAAATATTTTGTACACTATTTTGCCGGATAAATTCAATAATGTAATCTCTGTAATAAAAATAGTAAAAAAAAAATGCAACATGAAGACTTCAGATAACAATCTAAGATCTTTAAGAAAAATATCATGTGCATGGTACACAATTTCGTTGTAATAATTAAATAAGTTCTTCATTATTTAATTTCTTCAGATAACAATCTAAGATCTTTAAGAAAAATATCATGTGCATGGTACACAATTTCCTTGTAATAATTAAATAAGTTCTTCATTATTTAATTTCTTTAAATATAATACAAAGCGATAACATTTGGTGGCAACAATCTGAATTGTGAAATAGCGCTTATCATGAAATTGGCGCTGGATTCTCTTCTCTAAGGAGCAAATATTTTGTACACTATTTTGCCGGATAAATTCAATAATGTAATCTCTGCAATAAAAATAGTAAAAAAAAATGCAACATGAAGACTTCAGATAACAATCTAAGATCTTTAAGAAAAATATCATGTGCATGGTACACAATTTCGTTGTAATAAGTAAATAAGTTCTTCATTATTTAATTTCTTTAAATATAATACAAAGCGATAACATTTGGTGGCAACAATCTGAATTGTGAAATAGCGCTTATCGTGAAATTGGCGCTGGATTCTCTTCTTTAAGGAGCAAATATTTTGTACACTATTTTGCCGGATAATTTCAATAATGTAATGTCTGTAATAAAAATAGTAAAAAAAAAATGCAACATGAAGACTTCAGATAACAATCTAAGATCTTTAAGAAAAATATCATGTGCATGGTACACAATTTCCTTGTAATAATTAAATAAGTTCTTCATTATTTAATTTCTTTAAATATAATACAAAGCGATAACATTTGGTGGCAACTAACTGAATTGTGAAATAGCGCTTATCGTGAAATTGGCGCTGGATTCTCTTCTTTAAGGAGCAAATATTTTGTACACTATTTTGCCGGATAAATTAAAAATAGTAAAAAAAAAATGCAACATGAAGACTTCAGATAACAATCTAAGATCTTTAAGAAAAATATTATGTGCATGGCACACAATTTCCTTGTAATAATTGATAACATTTGGTGGCAACAATCTGAATTGTGAAATAGCGCTTATCGTGAAATTCGCGCAGGATTCTCTTCTTTAAGGAGCAAATATTTTGTACACTATTTTGCCGGATAAATTCAATAATGTAATCTCTGTAATAAAAATAGTAAAAAAAAAATGCAACATGAAGACTTCAGATAACAATCTAAGATCTTTAAGAAAAATATCATGTGCATGGTACACAATTTCGTTGTAATAATTAAATAAGTTCTTCATTATTTAATTTCTTCAGATAACAATCTAAGATCTTTAAGAAAAATATCATGTGCATGGTACACAATTTCCTTGTAATAATTAAATAAGTTCTTCATTATTTAATTTCTTTAAATATAATACAAAGCGATAACATTTGGTGGCAACAATCTGAATTGTGAAATAGCGCTTATCATGAAATTGGCGCTGGATTCTCTTCTCTAAGGAGCAAATATTTTGTACACTATTTTGCCGGATAAATTCAATAATGTAATCTCTGCAATAAAAATAGTAAAAAAAAATGCAACATGAAGACTTCAGATAACAATCTAAGATCTTTAAGAAAAATATCATGAGCATGGTACACAATTTCGTTGTAATAAGTAAATAAGTTCTTCATTATTTAATTTCTTTAAATATAATACAAAGCGATAACATTTGGTGGCAACAATCTGAATTGTGAAATAGCGCTTATCGTGAAATTGGCGCTGGATTCTCTTCTTTAAGGAGCAAATATTTTGTACACTATTTTGCCGGATAAATTCAATAATGTAATCTCTGCAATAAAAATAGTAAAAAAAAATGCAACATGAAGACTTCAGATAACAATCTAAGATCTTTAAGAAAAATATCATGTGCATGGTACACAATTTCGTTGTAATAAGTAAATAAGTTCTTCATTATTTAATTTCTTTAAATATAATACAAAGCGATAACATTTGGTGGCAACAATCTGAATTGTGAAATAGCGCTTATCGTGAAATTGGCGCTGGATTCTCTTCTTTAAGGAGCAAATATTTTGTACACTATTTTGCCGGATAATTTCAATAATGTAATGTCTGTAATAAAAATAGTAAAAAAAAAATGCAACATGAAGACTTCAGATAACAATCTAAGATCTTTAAGAAAAATATCATGTGCATGGTACACAATTTCCTTGTAATAATTAAATAAGTTCTTCATTATTTAATTTCTTTAAATATAATACAAAGCGATAACATTTGGTGGCAACTAACTGAATTGTGAAATAGCGCTTATCGTGAAATTGGCGCTGGATTCTCTTCTTTAAGGAGCAAATATTTTGTACACTATTTTCCCGGATAAATTAAAAATAGTAAAAAAAAAAATGCAACATGAAGACTTCAGATAACAATCTAAGATCTTTAAGAAAAATATTATGTGCATGGCACAAAATTTCTTTGTAATAATTAAATATGTTCTTCATTATTTAATTTCTTTAAATATAATACAAAGCGACAACATTTGGTGGCAACAATCTGAATTGTGAAATAGCGCTTATCGTGAAATTCGCGCAGGATTCTCTTCTTTAAGGAGCAAATATTTTGTACACTATTTTGCCGGATAAATTCAATAATGTAATCTCTGTAATAAAAATAGTAAAAAAAAATGCAACATGAAGACTTCAGATAACAATCTAAGATCTTTAAGAAAAATATCATGTGCATGGTACACAATTTCGTTGTAATAAGTAAATAAGTTCTTCATTATTTAATTTCTTTAAATATAATACAAAGCGATAACATTTGGTGGCAACAATCTGAATTGTGAAATAGCGCTTATCGTGAAATTGGCGCTGGATTCTCTTCTTTAAGGAGCAAATATTTTGTACACTATTTTGCCGGATAATTTCAATAATGTAATCTCTGTAATAAAAATAGTAAAAAAAAAATGCAACATGAAGACTTCAGATAACAATCTAAGATCTTTAAGAAAAATATCATGTGCATGGTACACAATTTCGTTGTAATAATTAAATAAGTTCTTCATTATTTAATTTCTTCAGATAACAATCTAAGATCTTTAAGAAAAATATCATGTGCATGGTACACAATTTCCTTGTAATAATTAAATAAGTTCTTCATTATTTAATTTCTTTAAATATAATACAAAGCGATAACATTTGGTGGCAACAATCTGAATTGTGAAATAGCGCTTATCATGAAATTGGCGCTGGATTCTCTTCTCTAAGGAGCAAATATTTTGTACACTATTTTGCCGGATAAATTCAATAATGTAATCTCTGCAATAAAAATAGTAAAAAAAAATGCAACATGAAGACTTCAGATAACAATCTAAGATCTTTAAGAAAAATATCATGTGCATGGTACACAATTTCGTTGTAATAAGTAAATAAGTTCTTCATTATTTAATTTCTTTAAATATAATACAAAGCGATAACATTTGGTGGCAACAATCTGAATTGTGAAATAGCGCTTATCGTGAAATTGGCGCTGGATTCTCTTCTTTAAGGAGCAAATATTTTGTACACTATTTTGCCGGATAAATTCAATAATGTAATCTCTGCAATAAAAATAGTAAAAAAAAATGCAACATGAAGACTTCAGATAACAATCTAAGATCTTTAAGAAAAATATCATGTGCATGGTACACAATTTCGTTGTAATAAGTAAATAAGTTCTTCATTATTTAATTTCTTTAAATATAATACAAAGCGATAACATTTGGTGGCAACAATCTGAATTGTGAAATAGCGCTTATCGTGAAATTGGCGCTGGATTCTCTTCTTTAAGGAGCAAATATTTTGTACACTATTTTGCCGGATAATTTCAATAATGTAATGTCTGTAATAAAAATAGTAAAAAAAAAATGCAACATGAAGACTTCAGATAACAATCTAAGATCTTTAAGAAAAATATCATGTGCATGGTACACAATTTCCTTGTAATAATTAAATAAGTTCTTCATTATTTAATTTCTTTAAATATAATACAAAGCGATAACATTTGGTGGCAACTAACTGAATTGTGAAATAGCGCTTATCGTGAAATTGGCGCTGGATTCTCTTCTTTAAGGAGCAAATATTTTGTACACTATTTTCCCGGATAAATTAAAAATAGTAAAAAAAAAAATGCAACATGAAGACTTCAGATAACAATCTAAGATCTTTAAGAAAAATATTATGTGCATGGCACAAAATTTCTTTGTAATAATTAAATATGTTCTTCATTATTTAATTTCTTTAAATATAATACAAAGCGACAACATTTGGTGGCAACAATCTGAATTGTGAAATAGCGCTTATCGTGAAATTCGCGCAGGATTCTCTTCTTTAAGGAGCAAATATTTTGTACACTATTTTGCCGGATAAATTCAATAATGTAATCTCTGTAATAAAAATAGTAAAAAAAAATGCAACATGAAGACTTCAGATAACAATCTAAGATCTTTAAGAAAAATATCATGTGCATGGTACACAATTTCGTTGTAATAAGTAAATAAGTTCTTCATTATTTAATTTCTTTAAATATAATACAAAGCGATAACATTTGGTGGCAACAATCTGAATTGTGAAATAGCGCTTATCGTGAAATTGGCGCTGGATTCTCTTCTTTAAGGAGCAAATATTTTGTACACTATTTTGCCGGATAATTTCAATAATGTAATCTCTGTAATAAAAATAGTAAAAAAAAAATGCAACATGAAGACTTCAGATAACAATCTAAGATCTTTAAGAAAAATATCATGTGCATGGTACACAATTTCGTTGTAATAATTAAATAAAATCTTCATTATTTAATTTCTTTAAATATAATACAAAGCGATAACATTTCGTGGCAACAATCTGAATTGTGAAATAGCGCTTATCGTGAAATTGGCGCTGGATTCTCTTCTTTAAGGAGCAAATATTTTGTACACTATTTTGCCGGATAAATTCAATTATGTAATATCTGTAATAAAAATAGTAAAAAAAATGCAACATGAAGACTTCAGATAACAATCTAAGATCTTTAAGAAAAATATCATGTGCATGGTACACAATTTCGTTGTAATAATTAAATAAGTTCTTCATTATTTAATTTCTTTAAATATAATACAAAGCGATAACATTTGGTGGCAACTATCTGAATTGTGAAATAGCGCTTATCGTGAAATTGGCGCTGGATTCTCTTCTTTAAGGAGCAAATATTTTGTACACTATTTTGCCGGATAAATTAAAAATAGTAAAAAAAAAATGCAACATGAAGACTTCAGATAACAATCTAAGATCTTTAAGAAAAATATCATGTGCATGGTACACAATTTCTTTGTAATAATTAAATAAGTTCTTCATTATTTAATTTCTTTAAATATAATACAAAGCGATAACATTTGGTGGCAACAATCTGAATTGTGAAATAACGCTTATCGTGAAATTGGCGCTGGATTCTCTTCTTTAAGGAGCAAATATTTTGTACACTATTTTGCCGGATAAATTCAAAAATGTAATCTCTGTAATAAAAAAAGTAAAAAAAAAATGCAACATGAAGACTTCAGATAACAATCTAAGATCTTTAAGAAAAATATTATGTGCATGGTACACAATTTCCTTGTAATAATTAAATAAGTTCTTCATTATTTAATTTCTTTAAATATAATACAAAGCGATAACATTTGGTGGCAACTATCTGAATTGTGAAATAGCGCTTATCGTGAAATTGGCGCTGGATTCTCTTCTTTAAGGAGCAAATGTTTTGTACACTATTTTGCCGGATAAATTCAATAATGTAATCTCTTTAATAAAATTAGTAAAAAAAATGCAACATGAAGACTTCTGATAACAATCTAAGATCTTTAAGAAAAATTTCATGTGCATGGTACACAATTTCCTTGTAATAATTAAATAAGTTCTTCATTATTTAATTTCTTTAAATATAATACAAAGCGATAACATTTGGTGGCAACAATCTGAATTGTGAAATAGCGCTTATCATGAAATTGGCGCTGGATTCTCTTCTCTAAGGAGCAAATATTTTGTACACTATTTTGCCGGATAAATTCAATAATGTAATCTCTGCAATAAAAATAGTAAAAAAAAATGCAACATGAAGACTTCAGATAACAATCTAAGATCTTTAAGAAAAATATCATGTGCATGGTACACAATTTCGTTGTAATAAGTAAATAAGTTCTTCATTATTTAATTTCTTTAAATATAATACAAAGCGATAACATTTGGTGGCAACAATCTGAATTGTGAAATAGCGCTTATCGTGAAATTGGCGCTGGATTCTCTTCTTTAAGGAGCAAATATTTTGTACACTATTTTGCCGGATAATTTCAATAATGTAATGTCTGTAATAAAAATAGTAAAAAAAAAATGCAACATGAAGACTTCAGATAACAATCTAAGATCTTTAAGAAAAATATCATGTGCATGGTACACAATTTCCTTGTAATAATTAAATAAGTTCTTCATTATTTAATTTCTTTAAATATAATACAAAGCGATAACATTTGGTGGCAACTAACTGAATTGTGAAATAGCGCTTATCGTGAAATTGGCGCTGGATTCTCTTCTTTAAGGAGCAAATATTTTGTACACTATTTTGCCGGATAAATTAAAAATAGTAAAAAAAAAAAATGCAACATGAAGACTTCAGATAACAATCTAAGATCTTTAAGAAAAATATTATGTGCATGGCACACAATTTCCTTGTAATAATTGATAACATTTGGTGGCAACAATCTGAATTGTGAAATAGCGCTTATCGTGAAATTCGCGCAGGATTCTCTTCTTTAAGGAGCAAATATTTTGTACACTATTTTGCCGGATAAATTCAATAATGTAATCTCTGTAATAAAAATAGTAAAAAAAAAATGCAACATGAAGACTTCAGATAACAATCTAAGATCTTTAAGAAAAATATCATGTGCATGGTACACAATTTCGTTGTAATAATTAAATAAGTTCTTCATTATTTAATTTCTTCAGATAACAATCTAAGATCTTTAAGAAAAATATCATGTGCATGGTACACAATTTCGTTGTAATAATTAAATAAGTTCTTCATTATTTAATTTCTTTAAATATAATACAAAGCGATAACATTTGGTGGCAACAATCTGAATTGTGAAATAGCGCTTATCGTGAAATTGGCGCTGGATTCTCTTCTTTAAGGAGCAAATATTTTGTACACTATTTTGCCGGATAATTTTAATAATGTAATCTCTGTAATAAAAATAGTAAAAAAAAATGCAACATGAAGACTTCAGATAACAATCTAAGATCTTTAAGAGAAATATCATGTGCATGGTACACAATTTCCTTGTAATAATTAAATAAGTTCTTCATTATTTAATTTCTTTAAATATAATACAAAGCGATAACATTTGGTGGCAACAATCTGAATTGTGAAATAGCGCTTATCGTGAAATTGGCGCTGGATTCTCTTCTTTAAGAAGCAAAAATTTGTACACTATTTTGCCGGATAAATTCAATAATGTAAACTCTGTAATAAAAATAGTAAAAAAAAATGCAACATGAAGACTTCAGATAACAATCTAAGATCTTTAAGAAAAATATCATGTGCATGGTACACAATTTCCTTGTAATAATTAAATAAGTTGTTCATTATTTAATTTCTTTAAATATAATACAAAGCAATAACATTTGGTGCCAACAATCTGAATTGTGAAATAGCGCTTATCGTGAAATTGGCGCTGGATTCTCTTCTTTAAGGAGCAAATATTTTGTACACTATTTTGCCGGATAAATTCAATAATGTAATCTCTGTAATAAAAATAGTAAAAAAAAATGCAACATGAAGACTTCAGATAACAATCTAAGATCTTTAAGAAAAATATCATGTGCATGGTACACAATTTCGTTGTAATAATTAAATAAGTTCTTCATTATTTAATTTCTTTAAATATAATACAAAGCGATAACATTTGGTGGCAACTATCTGAATTGTGAAATAGCGCTTATCGTGAAATTGGCGCTGGATTTTCTTCTTTAAGGAGCAAATATTTTGTACACTATTTTGCCGGATAAATTAAAAATA
The DNA here is from genome assembly GCF_044657685.1 of Stegodyphus dumicola. Taxonomy (NCBI): domain Eukaryota; kingdom Metazoa; phylum Arthropoda; class Arachnida; order Araneae; family Eresidae; genus Stegodyphus; species Stegodyphus dumicola. Next base: position 139,399,972 of record NC_140769.1, read on the forward strand.
GTAAAAAAAAATGCAACATGAAGACTTCAGATAACAATCTAAGATCTTTAAGAAAAATATCATGTGCATGGTACACAATTTCGTTGTAATAATTAAATAAGTTCTTCATTATTTAATTTCTTTAAATATAATACAAAGCGATAACATTTGGTGGCAACAATCTGAATTGTGAAATAGCGCTTATCGTGAAATTGGCGCTGGATTCTCTTCTTTAAGGAGCAAATATTTTGTACACTATTTTGCCGGATAATTTCAATAATGTAATTTCTGTAATAAAAATAGTAAAAAAAAAATGCAACATGAAGTCTTCAGATAACAATCTAAGATCTTTAAGAAAAATATCATGTGCATGGTACACAATTTCCTTGTAATAATTAAATAAGTTCTTCATTATTTAATTTCTTTAAATATAATACAAAGCGATAACATTTGGTGGCAACAATCTGAATTGTGAAATAGCGCTTATCGTGAAATTCGCGCAGGATTCTCTTCTTTAAGGAGCAAATATTTTGTACACTATTTTGCCGGATAAATTCAATAATGTAATCTCTGTAATAAAAATAGTAAAAAAAAATGCAACATGAAGACTTCAGATAACAATCTAGGATCTTTAAGAAAAATATCATGTGCATGGTACACAATTTCGTTGTAATAAGTAAATAAGTTCTTCATTATTTAATTTCTTTAAATATAATACAAAGCGATAACATTTGGTGGCAACAATCTGAATTGTGAAATAGCGCTTATCGTGAAATTGGCGCTGGATTCTCTTCTTTAAGGAGCAAATATTTTGTACACTATTTTGCCGGATAATTTCAATAATGTCATCTCTGTAATAAAAATAGTAAAAAAAAAATGCAACATGAAGACTTCAGATAACAATCTAAGATCTTTAAGAAAAATATCATGTGCATGGTACACAATTTCGTTGTAATAATTAAATAAAATCTTCATTATTTAATTTCTTTAAATATAATACAAAGCGATAACATTTCGTGGCAACAATCTGAATTGTGAAATAGCGCTTATCGTGAAATTGGCGCTGGATTCTCTTCTTTAAGGAGCAAATATTTTGTACACTATTTTGCCGGATAAATTCAATAATGTAATATCTGTAATAAAAATAGTAAAAAAAAATGCAACATGAAGACTTCAGATAACAATCTAAGATCTTTAAGAAAAATATCATGTGCATGGTACACAATTTCGTTGTAATAATTAAATAAGTTCTTCATTATTTAATTTCTTTAAATATAATACAAAGCGATAACATTTGGTGGCAACAATCTGAATTGTGAAATAGCGCTTATCGTGAAATTCGCGCAGGATTCTCTTCTTTAAGGAGCAAATATTTTGTACACTATTTTGCCGGATAAATTCAATAATGTAATCTCTGTAATAAAAATAGTAAAAAAAAATGCAACATGAAGACTTCAGATAACAATCTAAGATCTTTAAGAAAAATATCATGTGCATGGTACACAATTTCGTTGTAATAAGTAAATAAGTTCTTCATTATTTAATTTCTTTAAATATAATACAAAGCGATAACATTTGGTGGCAACAATCTGAATTGTGAAATAGCGCTAATCGTGAAATTCGCGCAGGATTCTCTTCTTTAAGGAGCAAATATTTTGTACACTATTTTGCCGGATAAATTCAATAATGTAATCTCTGTAATAAAAATAGTAAAAAAAAATGCAACATGAAGACTTCAGATAACAATCTAAGATCTTTAAGAAAAATATCATGTGCATGGTACACAATTTCGTTGTAATAAGTAAATAAGTTCTTCATTATTTAATTTCTTTAAATATAATACAAAGCGATAACATTTGGTGGCAACAATCTGAATTGTGAAATAGCGCTTATCGTGAAATTGGCGCTGGATTCTCTTCTTTAAGGAGCAAATATTTTGTACACTATTTTGCCGGATAATTTCAATAATGTAATCTCTGTAATAAAAATATTAAAAAAAAATGCAACATGAAGACTTCAGATAACAATCTAAGATCTTTAAGAAAAATATCATGTGCATGGTACACAATTTCGTTGTAATAATTAAACAAAATCGTCATTATTTAATTTCTTTAAATATAATACAAAGCGATAACATTTCGTGGCAACAATCTGAATTGTGAAATAGCGCTTATCGTGAAATTGGCGCTGGATTCTCTTCTTTAAGGAGCAAATATTTTGTACACTATTTTGCCGGATAAATTCAATATTGTAATCTCTGTAATAAAAATAGTAAAAAAAAATGCAACATGAAGACTTCAGATAACAATCTAAGATCTTTAAGAAAAATATCATGTGCATGGTACACAATTTCCTTGTAATAATTAAATAAGTTCTTCATTATTTAATTTCTTTAAATATAATACAAAGCGATAACATTTGGTGGCAACAATCTGAATTGTGAAATAGCGCTTATCGTGAAATTGGCGCTGGATTCTCTTCTTTAAGAAGCAAAAATTTGTACACTATTTTGCCGGATAAATTCAATAATGTAAACTCTGTAATAAAAATAGTAAAAAAAAATGCAACATGAAGATTTCAGATATTAATCTAAGATCTTTAAGAAAAATATCATGTGCATGGTACACAATTTCCTTGTAATAATTAAATAAGTTGTTCATTATTTAATTTCTTTAAATATAATACAAAGCAATAACATTTGGTGCCAACAATCTGAATTGTGAAATAGCGCTTATCGTGAAATTGGCGCTGGATTCTCTTCTTTAAGGAGCAAATATTTTGTACACTATTTTGCCGGATAAATTCAATAATGTAATCTCTGTAATAAAAATAGTAAAAAAAAATGCAACATGAAGACTTCAGATAACAATCTAAGATCTTTAAGAAAAATATCATGTGCATGGTACACAATTTCGTTGTAATAATTAAATAAGTTCTTTATTATTTAATTTCTTTAAATATAATACAAAGCGATAACATTTGGTGGCAACTATCTGAATTGTGAAATAGCGCTTATCGTGAAATTGGCGCTGGATTCTCTTCTTTAAGGAGCAAATATTTTGTACACTATTTTGCCGGATAAATTCAATAATGTAATATCTGTAATAAAAATAGTAAAAAAAAATGCAACATGAAGACTTCAGATAACAATCTAAGATCTTTAAGAAAAATATCATGTGCATGGTACACAATTTCGTTGTAATAATTAAATAAGTTCTTCATTATTTAATTTCTTTAAATATAATACAAAGCGATAACATTTGGTGGCAACAATCTGAATTGTGAAATAGCGCTTATCGTGAAATTCGCGCAGGATTCTCTTCTTTAAGGAGCAAATATTTTGTACACTATTTTGCCGGATAAATTCAATAATGTAATCTCTGTAATAAAAATAGTAAAAAAAAATGCAACATGAAGACTTCAGATAACAATCTAAGATCTTTAAGAAAAATATCATGTGCATGGTACACAATTTCGTTGTAATAAGTAAATAAGTTCTTCATTATTTAATTTCTTTAAATATAATACAAAGCGATAACATTTGGTGGCAACAATCTGAATTGTGAAATAGCGCTAATCGTGAAATTCGCGCAGGATTCTCTTCTTTAAGGAGCAAATATTTTGTACACTATTTTGCCGGATAAATTCAATAATGTAATCTCTGTAATAAAAATAGTAAAAAAAAATGCAACATGAAGACTTCAGATAACAATCTAAGATCTTTAAGAAAAATATCATGTGCATGGTACACAATTTCGTTGTAATAAGTAAATAAGTTCTTCATTATTTAATTTCTTTAAATATAATACAAAGCGATAACATTTGGTGGCAACAATCTGAATTGTGAAATAGCGCTTATCGTGAAATTGGCGCTGGATTCTCTTCTTTAAGGAGCAAATATTTTGTACACTATTTTGCCGGATAATTTCAATAATGTAATCTCTGTAATAAAAATATTAAAAAAAAATGCAACATGAAGACTTCAGATAACAATCTAAGATCTTTAAGAAAAATATCATGTGCATGGTACACAATTTCGTTGTAATAATTAAACAAAATCGTCATTATTTAATTTCTTTAAATATAATACAAAGCGATAACATTTCGTGGCAACAATCTGAATTGTGAAATAGCGCTTATCGTGAAATTGGCGCTGGATTCTCTTCTTTAAGGAGCAAATATTTTGTACACTATTTTGCCGGATAAATTCAATATTGTAATCTCTGTAATAAAAATAGTAAAAAAAAATGCAACATGAAGACTTCAGATAACAATCTAAGATCTTTAAGAAAAATATCATGTGCATGGTACACAATTTCCTTGTAATAATTAAATAAGTTCTTCATTATTTAATTTCTTTAAATATAATACAAAGCGATAACATTTGGTGGCAACAATCTGAATTGTGAAATAGCGCTTATCGTGAAATTGGCGCTGGATTCTCTTCTTTAAGAAGCAAAAATTTGTACACTATTTTGCCGGATAAATTCAATAATGTAAACTCTGTAATAAAAATAGTAAAAAAAAATGCAACATGAAGATTTCAGATATTAATCTAAGATCTTTAAGAAAAATATCATGTGCATGGTACACAATTTCCTTGTAATAATTAAATAAGTTGTTCATTATTTAATTTCTTTAAATATAATACAAAGCAATAACATTTGGTGCCAACAATCTGAATTGTGAAATAGCGCTTATCGTGAAATTGGCGCTGGATTCTCTTCTTTAAGGAGCAAATATTTTGTACACTATTTTGCCGGATAAATTCAATAATGTAATCTCTGTAATAAAAATAGTAAAAAAAAATGCAACATGAAGACTTCAGATAACAATCTAAGATCTTTAAGAAAAATATCATGTGCATGGTACACAATTTCGTTGTAATAATTAAATAAGTTCTTTATTATTTAATTTCTTTAAATATAATACAAAGCGATAACATTTGGTGGCAACTATCTGAATTGTGAAATAGCGCTTATCGTGAAATTGGCGCTGGATTCTCTTCTTTAAGGAGCAAATATTTTGTACACTATTTTGCCGGATAAATTAAAAATAGTAAAAAAAAATGCAACATGAAGACTTCAGATAACAATCTAAGATCTTTAAGAAAAATATCATGTGCATGGTACACAATTTCGTTGTAATAATTAAATAAGTTCTTCATTATTTAATTTCTTTAAATATAATACAAAGCGATAACATTTGGTGGCAACAATCTGAATTGTGAAATAGCGCTTATCGTGAAATTGGCGCTGGATTCTCTTCTTTAAGGAGCAAATGTTTTGTACACTATTTTGCCGGATAAATTCAATAATGTAATCTCTTTAATAAAAATAGTAAAAAAAATGCAACATGAAGACTTCTGATAACAATCTAAGATCTTTAAGAAAAATATCATGTGCATGGTACACAATTTCCTTGTAATAATTAAATAAGTTCTTCATTATTTAATTTCTTTAAATATAATACAAAGCGATAACATTTGGTGGCAACAATCTGAATTGTGAAATAGCGCTTATCATGAAATTGGCGCTGGATTCTCTTCTCTAAGGAGCAAATATTTTGTACACTATTTTGCCGGATAAATTCAATAATGTAATCTCTGCAATAAAAATAGTAAAAAAAAATGCAACATGAAGACTTCAGATAACAATCTAAGATCTTTAAGAAAAATATCATGTGCATGGTACACAATTTCGTTGTAATAAGTAAATAAGTTCTTCATTATTTAATTTCTTTAAATATAATACAAAGCGATAACATTTGGTGGCAACAATCTGAATTGTGAAATAGCGCTTATCGTGAAATTGGCGCTGGATTCTCTTCTTTAAGGAGCAAATATTTTGTACACTATTTTGCCGGATAATTTCAATAATGTAATCTCTGTAATAAAAATAGTAAAAAAAAATGCAACATGAAGACTTCAGATAACAATCTAAGATCTTTAAGAAAAATATCATGTGCATGGTACACAATTTCCTTGTAATAATTAAATAAGTTCTTCATTATTTAATTTCTTTAAATAAAATACAAAGCGATAACATTTGGTGGCAACAATCTGAATTGTGAAATAGCGCTTATCGTGAAATTGGCGCTGGATTCTCTTCTTTAAGGAGCAAATATTTTGTACACTATTTTGCCGGATAATTTTAATAATGTAATCTCTGTAATAAAAATAGTAAAAAAAAATGCAACATGAAGACTTCAGATAACAATCTAAGATCTTTAAGAGAAATATCATGTGCATGGTACACAATTTCCTTGTAATAATTAAATAAGTTCTTCATTATTTAATTTCTTTAAATATAATACAAAGCGATAACATTTGGTGGCAACAATCTGAATTGTGAAATAGCGCTTATCGTGAAATTGGCGCTGGATTCTCTTCTTTAAGAAGCAAAAATTTGTACACTATTTTGCCGGATAAATTCAATAATGTAAACTCTGTAATAAAAATAGTAAAAAAAAATGCAACATGAAGACTTCAGATAACAATCTAAGATCTTTAAGAAAAATATCATGTGCATGGTACACAATTTCGTTGTAATAATTAAATAAGTTCTTCATTATTTAATTTCTTTAAATATAATACAAAGCGATAACATTTGGTGGCAACAATCTGAATTGTGAAATAGCGCTTATCGTGAAATTGGCGCTGGATTCTCTTCTTTAAGGAGCAAATGTTTTGTACACTATTTTGCCGGATAAATTCAATAATGTAATCTCTTTAATAAAAATAGTAAAAAAAATGCAACATGAAGACTTCTGATAACAATCTAAGATCTTTAAGAAAAATATCATGTGCATGGTACACAATTTCCTTGTAATAATTAAATAAGTTCTTCATTATTTAATTTCTTTAAATATAATACAAAGCGATAACATTTGGTGGCAACAATCTGAATTGTGAAATAGCGCTTATCATGAAATTGGCGCTGGATTCTCTTCTCTAAGGAGCAAATATTTTGTACACTATTTTGCCGGATAAATTCAATAATGTAATCTCTGCAATAAAAATAGTAAAAAAAAATGCAACATGAAGACTTCAGATAACAATCTAAGATCTTTAAGAAAAATATCATGTGCATGGTACACAATTTCGTTGTAATAATTAAATAAGTTGTTCATTATTTAATTTCTTTAAATATAATACAAAGCAATAACATTTGGTGCCAACAATCTGAATTGTGAAATAGCGCTTATCGTGAAATTGGCGCTGGATTCTCTTCTTTAAGGAGCAAATATTTTGTACACTATTTTGCCGGATAAATTCAATAATGTAATCTCTGTAATAAAAATAGTAAAAAAAAATGCAACATGAAGACTTCAGATAACAATCTAAGATCTTTAAGAAAAATATCATGTGCATGGTACACAATTTCGTTGTAATAATTAAATAAGTTCTTCATTATTTAATTTCTTTAAATATAATACAAAGCGATAACATTTGGTGGCAACTATCTGAATTGTGAAATAGCGCTTATCGTGAAATTGGCGCTGGATTCTCTTCTTTAAGGAGCAAATATTTTGTACACTATTTTGCCGGATAAATTAAAAATAGTAAAAAAAAATGCAACATGAAGACTTCAGATAACAATCTAAGATCTTTAAGAAAAATATCATGTGCATGGTACACAATTTCGTTGTAATAATTAAATAAGTTCTTCATTATTTAATTTCTTTAAATATAATACAAAGCGATAACATTTGGTGGCAACAATCTGAATTGTGAAATAGCGCTTATCGTGAAATTGGCGCTGGATTCTCTTCTTTAAGGAGCAAATATTTTGTACACTATTTTGCCGGATAATTTCAATAATGTAATTTCTGTAATAAAAATAGTAAAAAAAAATGCAACATGAAGACTTCAGATAACAATCTAAGATCTTTAAGAAAAATATCATGTGCATGGTACACAATTTCCTTGTAATAATTAAATAAGTTCTTCATTATTTAATTTCTTTAAATATAATACAAAGCGATAACATTTGGTGGCAACAATCTGAATTGTGAAATAGCGCTTATCGTGAAATTCGCGCAGGATTCTCTTCTTTAAGGAGCAAATATTTTGTACACTATTTTGCCGGATAAATTCAATAATGTAATCTCTGTAATAAAAATAGTAAAAAAAAATGCAACATGAAGACTTCAGATAACAATCTAAGATCTTTAAGAAAAATATCATGTGCATGGTACACAATTTCGTTGTAATAAGTAAATAAGTTCTTCATTATTTAATTTCTTTAAATATAATACAAAGCGATAACATTTGGTGGCAACAATCTGAATTGTGAAATAGCGCTTATCGTGAAATTGGCGCTGGATTCTCTTCTTTAAGGAGCAAATATTTTGTACACTATTTTGCCGGATAAATTCAATAATGTAATCTCTGTAATAAAAATAGTAAAAAAAAATGCAACATGAAGACTTCAGATAACAATCTAAGATCTTTAAGAAAAATATCATGTGCATGGTACACAATTTCGTTGTAATAATTAAATAAGTTCTTCATTATTTAATTTCTTTAAATATAATACAAAGCGATAACATTTGGTGGCAACTATCTGAATTGTGAAATAGCGCTTATCGTGAAATTGGCGCTGGATTCTCTTCTTTAAGGAGCAAATATTTTGTACACTATTTTGCCGGATAAATTAAAAATAGTAAAAATAAAATGCAACATGAAGACTTCAGATAACAATCTAAGATCTTTAAGAAAAATATCATGTGCATGGTACACATTTTCTTTGTAATAATTAAATAAGTTCTTCATTATTTAATTTCTTTAAATATAATACAAAGCGATAACATTTGGTGGCAACTATCTGAATTGTGAAATAGCGCTTATCGTGAAATTGGCGCTGGATTCTCTTCTTTAAGGAGCAAATGTTTTGTACACTATTTTGCCGGATAAATTCAATAATGTAATCTCTTTAATAAAAATAGTAAAAAAAATGCAACATGAAGACTTCTGATAACAATCTAAGATCTTTAAGAAAAATATCATGTGCATGGTACACAATTTCCTTGTAATAATTAAATAAGTTCTTCATTATTTAATTTCTTTAAATATAATACAAAGCGATAACATTTGGTGGCAACAATCTGAATTGTGAAATAGCGCTTATCATGAAATTGGCGCTGGATTCTCTTCTCTAAGGAGCAAATATTTTGTACACTATTTTGCCGGATAAATTCAATAATGTAATCTCTGTAATAAAAATAGTAAAAAAAAATGCAACATGAAGACTTCAGATAACAATCTAAGATCTTTAAGAAAAATATCATGTGCATGGTACACAATTTCCTTGTAATAATTAAATAAGTTCTTCATTATTTAATTTCTTTAAATATAATACAAAGCGATAAAATTTGGTGGCAACAATCTGAATTGTGAAATAGCGCTTATCGTGAAATCGGCGCTGGATTCTCTTCTTTAAGGAGCAAATATTTTGTACACTATTTTGCCGGATAAATTCAATAATGTAATCTCTGTAATAAAAATAGTAAAAAAAAAAAGCAACATGAAGACTTCAGATAACAATCTAAGATCTTTAAGAAAAATATCATGTGCATGGTACACAATTCCCTTGTAATAATTAAATAAGTTCTTCATTATTTAATTTTTGTAAATATAATAAAAAGCGATAACATTTGGTGGCAACAATCTGAATTGTGAAATAGCGCTTATCGTGAAATTGGCGCTGGATTCTCTTCTTTAAGGAGCAAATATTTTGTACACTATTTTGCCGGAAAAATTCAATAATGTAATCTCTGTAATAAAAATAATAAAAAAAAAATGCAACATGAAGACTTCAGATAACAATCTAAGATCTTTAAGAAAAATATCATGTGCATGGTACACAATTTCGTTGTAATAATTAAATAAGTTCTTCATTATTTTATTTCTTTAAATATAATACAAAGCGATAACATTTGGTGGCAACAATCTGAATTATGAAATAACGCTTATCGTGAAATTGGCGCTGGATTCTCTTCTTTAAGGAGCAAATATTTTGTACACTATTTTGCCGGATAAATTCAAAAATGTAATCTCTGTAATAAAAATAGTAAAAAAAAATGCAACATGAAGACTTCAGATAACAATCTAAGATCTTTAAGAAAAATATTATGTGCATGGTACACAATTTCCTTGTAATAATTAAATAAGTTCTTCATTATTTAATTTCTTTAAATATAATACAAAGCGATAACATTTGGTGGCAACTATCTGAGTTGTGAAATAGCGCTTATCGTGAAATTGGCGCTGGATTCTCCTCTTTAAGGAGCAAATATTTTGTACATTATTTTGCCGGATAAATTAAAAATAGTAAAAAAAAATGCAACATGAAGACTTCAGATAACAATCTAAGATCTTTAAGAAAAATATCATGTGCATGGTACACAATTTCGTTGTAATAATTAAATAAGTTCTTCGTTATTTAATTTCTTTAAATATAATAGAAAGCGATAACATTTGGTGGCGACAATCTGAATTGTGAAATAGCGCTTATCCTGAAATTGGCGCTGGATTCTCTTCTTTAAGAAGCAAATATTTTGCCCACTATTTTGCCGGATAAATTCAATAAAGTAATCTCTGTAATAAAAATAGTAAAAAAAAAATGCAACATGACGACTTCAGATAACAATCTAAGATCTTTAAGAAAAATATCATGTGCATGGTACACAATTTCCTTGTAATAATTAAATAAGTTCTTCATTATTTAATTTCTTTAAATATAATACAAAGCGATAACATTTGGTGGCAACAATCTGAATCGTGAAATAACGCTTATCGTGAAATTGGCGCTGGATTCTCTTCTTTAAGGAGCAAATATTTTGTACACTATTTTGCCGGATAAATTCAAAAATGTAATCTCTGTAATAAAAATAGTAAAAAAAAAAATGCAACATGAAGACTTCAGATAACAATCTAAGATCTTTAAGAAAAATATTATGTGCATGGAACACAATTTCCTTGTAATAATTAAATAAGTTCTTCATGATTTAATTTCTTTAAATATAATACAAAGCGATAACATTTGGTGGCAACTATCTGAATTGAGAAATAGCGCTTATCGTGAAATTGGCGCTGGATTCTCTTCTTTAAGGAGCAAATATTTTGTACACTATTTTGCCCAATAAATTAAAAATAGTAAAAAAAATTCAACATGAAGACTTCAGATAACAATCTAAGATCTTTAAGAAAAATATCATGTGCATGGTACACAATTTCCTTGTAATAATTAAATAAGTTCTTCGTTATTTAATTTCTTTAAATATAATACAAAGCGATAAAATTTGGTGGCAACAATCTGAATTGTGAAATAGCGCTTATCGTGAAATCGGCGCTGGATTCTCTTCTTTAAGGAGCAAATATTTTGTACACTATTTTGCCGGATAAATTCAATAATGTAATCTCTGTAATAAAAATAGTAAAAAAAAAAAGCAACATGAAGACTTCAGATAACAATCTAAGATCTTTAAGAAAAATATCATGTGCATGGTACACAATTCCCTTGTAATAATTAAATAAGTTCTTCATTATTTAATTTTTTTAAATATAATAAAAAGCGATAACATTTGGTGGCAACAATCTGAATTGTGAAATAGCGCTTATCGTGAAATTGGCGCTGGATTCTCTTCTTTAAGGAGCAAATATTTTGTACACTATTTTGCCGGAAAAATTCAATAATGTAATCTCTGTAATAAAAATAATAAAAAAAAAATGCAACATGAAGACTTCAGATAACAATCTAAGATCTTTAAGAAAAATATCATGTGCATGGTACACAATTTCGTTGTAATAATTAAATAAGTTCTTCATTATTTTATTTCTTTAAATATAATACAAAGCGATAACATTTGGTGGCAACAATCTGAATTATGAAATAACGCTTATCGTGAAATTGGCGCTGGATTCTCTTCTTTAAGGAGCAAATATTTTGTACACTATTTTGCCGGATAAATTCAAAAATGTAATCTCTGTAATAAAAATAGTAAAAAAAAATGCAACATGAAGACTTCAGATAACAATCTAAGATCTTTAAGAAAAATATTATGTGCATGGTACACAATTTCCTTGTAATAATTAAATAAGTTCTTCATTATTTAATTTCTTTAAATATAATACAAAGCGATAACATTTGGTGGCAACTATCTGAGTTGTGAAATAGCGCTTATCGTGAAATTGGCGCTGGATTCTCCTCTTAAAGGAGCAAATATTTTGTACACTATTTTGCCGGATAAATTAAAAATAGTAAAAAAAAATGCAACATGAAGACTTCAGATAACAATCTAAGATCTTTAAGAAAAATATCATGTGCATGGTACACAATTTCGTTGTAATAATTAAATAAGTTCTTCGTTATTTAATTTCTTTAAATATAATAGAAAGCGATAACATTTGGTGGCGACAATCTGAATTGTGAAATAGCGCTTATCCTGAAATTGGCGCTGGATTCTCTTCTTTAAGAAGCAAATATTTTGCCCACTATTTTGCCGGATAAATTCAATAAAGTAATCTCTGTAATAAAAATAGTAAAAAAAAAAATGCAACATGACGACTTCAGATAACAATCTAAGATCTTTAAGAAAAATATCATGTGCATGGTACACAATTTCCTTGTAATAATTAAATAAGTTCTTCATTATTTAATTTCTTTAAATATAATACAAAGCGATAACATTTGGTGGCAACAATCTGAATCGTGAAATAACGCTTATCGTGAAATTGGCGCTGGATTCTCTTCTTTAAGGAGCAAATATTTTGTACACTATTTTGCCGGATAAATTCAAAAATGTAATCTCTGTAATAAAAATAGTAAAAAAAAATGCAACATGAAGACTTCAGATAACAATCTAAGATCTTTAAGAAAAATATTATGTGCATGGAACACAATTTCCTTGTAATAATTAAATAAGTTCTTCATGATTTAATTTCTTTAAATATAATACAAAGCGATAACATTTGGTGGCAACTATCTGAATTGAGAAATAGCGCTTATCGTGAAATTGGCGCTGGATTCTCTTCTTTAAGGAGCAAATATTTTGTACACTATTTTGCCCAATAAATTAAAAATAGTAAAAAAAATTCAACATGAAGACTTCAGATAACAATCTAAGATCTTTAAGAAAAATATCATGTGCATGGTACACAATTTCGTTGTAATAATTAAATAAGTTCTTCATTATTTAATTTCTTTAAATATAATACAAAGCGATAACATTTGGTGGCAACAATCTGAATTATGAAATAACGCTTATCGTGAAATTGGCGCTGGATTCTCTTCTTTAAGGAGCAAATATTTTGTACACTATTTTGCCGGATAAATTCAAAAATGTAATCTCTGTAATAAAAATAGTAAAAAAAAAAATGCAACATGAAGACTTCAGATAACAATCTAAGATGTTTAAGAAAAATATTATGTGCATGGTACACAATTTCCTTGTAATAATTAAATAAGTTCTTCATGATTTAATTTCTTTAAATATAATACAAAGCGATAACATTTGGTGGCAACTATCTGAATTGTGAAATAGCGCTTATCGTGAAATTGGCGCTGGATTCTCTTCTTTAAGGAGCAAATATTTTGTACACTATTTTGCCCAATAAATTAAAAATAGTAAAAAAAATTCAACATGAAGACTTCAGATAACAATCTAAGATCTTTAAGAAAAATATCATGTGCATGGTACACAATTTCGTTGTAATAATTAAATAAGTTCTTCATTATTTTATTTCTTTAAATATAATACAAAGCGATAACATTTGGTGGCAACAATCTGAATTATGAAATAACGCTTATCGTGAAATTGGCGCTGGATTCTCTTCTTTAAGGAGCAAATATTTTGTACACTATTTTGCCGGATAAATTCAAAAATGTAATCTCTGTAATAAAAATAGTAAAAAAAAATGCAACATGAAGACTTCAGATAACAATCTAAGATCTTTAAGAAAAATATTATGTGCATGGTACACAATTTCCTTGTAATAATTAAATAAGTTCTTCATTATTTAATTTCTTTAAATATAATACAAAGCGATAACATTTGGTGGCAACTATCTGAGTTGTGAAATAGCGCTTATCGTGAAATTGGCGCTGGATTCTCCTCTTTAAGGAGCAAATATTTTGTACATTATTTTGCCGGATAAATTAAAAATAGTAAAAAAAAATGCAACATGAAGACTTCAGATAACAATCTAAGATCTTTAAGAAAAATATCATGTGCATGGTACACAATTTCGTTGTAATAATTAAATAAGTTCTTCGTTATTTAATTTCTTTAAATATAATAGAAAGCGATAACATTTGGTGGCGACAATCTGAATTGTGAAATAGCGCTTATCCTGAAATTGGCGCTGGATTCTCTTCTTTAAGAAGCAAATATTTTGCCCACTATTTTGCCGGATAAATTCAATAAAGTAATCTCTGTAATAAAAATAGTAAAAAAAAAATGCAACATGACGACTTCAGATAACAATCTAAGATCTTTAAGAAAAATATCATGTGCATGGTACACAATTTCCTTGTAATAATTAAATAAGTTCTTCATTATTTAATTTCTTTAAATATAATACAAAGCGATAACATTTGGTGGCAACAATCTGAATCGTGAAATAACGCTTATCGTGAAATTGGCGCTGGATTCTCTTCTTTAAGGAGCAAATATTTTGTACACTATTTTGCCGGATAAATTCAAAAATGTAATCTCTGTAATAAAAATAGTAAAAAAAAAAATGCAACATGAAGACTTCAGATAACAATCTAAGATCTTTAAGAAAAATATTATGTGCATGGAACACAATTTCCTTGTAATAATTAAATAAGTTCTTCATGATTTAATTTCTTTAAATATAATACAAAGCGATAACATTTGGTGGCAACTATCTGAATTGAGAAATAGCGCTTATCGTGAAATTGGCGCTGGATTCTCTTCTTTAAGGAGCAAATATTTTGTACACTATTTTGCCCAATAAATTAAAAATAGTAAAAAAAATTCAACATGAAGACTTCAGATAACAATCTAAGATCTTTAAGAAAAATATCATGTGCATGGTACACAATTTCCTTGTAATAATTAAATAAGTTCTTCGTTATTTAATTTCTTTAAATATAATACAAAGCGATAAAATTTGGTGGCAACAATCTGAATTGTGAAATAGCGCTTATCGTGAAATCGGCGCTGGATTCTCTTCTTTAAGGAGCAAATATTTTGTACACTATTTTGCCGGATAAATTCAATAATGTAATCTCTGTAATAAAAATAGTAAAAAAAAAAAGCAACATGAAGACTTCAGATAACAATCTAAGATCTTTAAGAAAAATATCATGTGCATGGTACACAATTCCCTTGTAATAATTAAATAAGTTCTTCATTATTTAATTTTTTTAAATATAATAAAAAGCGATAACATTTGGTGGCAACAATCTGAATTGTGAAATAGCGCTTATCGTGAAATTGGCGCTGGATTCTCTTCTTTAAGGAGCAAATATTTTGTACACTATTTTGCCGGAAAAATTCAATAATGTAATCTCTGTAATAAAAATAATAAAAAAAAAATGCAACATGAAGACTTCAGATAACAATCTAAGATCTTTAAGAAAAATATCATGTGCATGGTACACAATTTCGTTGTAATAATTAAATAAGTTCTTCATTATTTTATTTCTTTAAATATAATACAAAGCGATAACATTTGGTGGCAACAATCTGAATTATGAAATAACGCTTATCGTGAAATTGGCGCTGGATTCTCTTCTTTAAGGAGCAAATATTTTGTACACTATTTTGCCGGATAAATTCAAAAATGTAATCTCTGTAATAAAAATAGTAAAAAAAAATGCAACATGAAGACTTCAGATAACAATCTAAGATCTTTAAGAAAAATATTATGTGCATGGTACACAATTTCCTTGTAATAATTAAATAAGTTCTTCATTATTTAATTTCTTTAAATATAATACAAAGCGATAACATTTGGTGGCAACTATCTGAGTTGTGAAATAGCGCTTATCGTGAAATTGGCGCTGGATTCTCCTCTTAAAGGAGCAAATATTTTGTACACTATTTTGCCGGATAAATTAAAAATAGTAAAAAAAAATGCAACATGAAGACTTCAGATAACAATCTAAGATCTTTAAGAAAAATATCATGTGCATGGTACACAATTTCGTTGTAATAATTAAATAAGTTCTTCGTTATTTAATTTCTTTAAATATAATAGAAAGCGATAACATTTGGTGGCGACAATCTGAATTGTGAAATAGCGCTTATCCTGAAATTGGCGCTGGATTCTCTTCTTTAAGAAGCAAATATTTTGCCCACTATTTTGCCGGATAAATTCAATAAAGTAATCTCTGTAATAAAAATAGTAAAAAAAAAAATGCAACATGACGACTTCAGATAACAATCTAAGATCTTTAAGAAAAATATCATGTGCATGGTACACAATTTCCTTGTAATAATTAAATAAGTTCTTCATTATTTAATTTCTTTAAATATAATACAAAGCGATAACATTTGGTGGCAACAATCTGAATCGTGAAATAACGCTTATCGTGAAATTGGCGCTGGATTCTCTTCTTTAAGGAGCAAATATTTTGTACACTATTTTGCCGGATAAATTCAAAAATGTAATCTCTGTAATAAAAATAGTAAAAAAAAATGCAACATGAAGACTTCAGATAACAATCTAAGATCTTTAAGAAAAATATTATGTGCATGGAACACAATTTCCTTGTAATAATTAAATAAGTTCTTCATGATTTAATTTCTTTAAATATAATACAAAGCGATAACATTTGGTGGCAACTATCTGAATTGAGAAATAGCGCTTATCGTGAAATTGGCGCTGGATTCTCTTCTTTAAGGAGCAAATATTTTGTACACTATTTTGCCCAATAAATTAAAAATAGTAAAAAAAATTCAACATGAAGACTTCAGATAACAATCTAAGATCTTTAAGAAAAATATCATGTGCATGGTACACAATTTCGTTGTAATAATTAAATAAGTTCTTCATTATTTAATTTCTTTAAATATAATACAAAGCGATAACATTTGGTGGCAACAATCTGAATTATGAAATAACGCTTATCGTGAAATTGGCGCTGGATTCTCTTCTTTAAGGAGCAAATATTTTGTACACTATTTTGCCGGATAAATTCAAAAATGTAATCTCTGTAATAAAAATAGTAAAAAAAAAAATGCAACATGAAGACTTCAGATAACAATCTAAGATGTTTAAGAAAAATATTATGTGCATGGTACACAATTTCCTTGTAATAATTAAATAAGTTCTTCATGATTTAATTTCTTTAAATATAATACAAAGCGATAACATTTGGTGGCAACTATCTGAATTGTGAAATAGCGCTTATCGTGAAATTGGCGCTGGATTCTCTTCTTTAAGGAGCAAATATTTTGTACACTATTTTGCCCAATAAATTAAAAATAGTAAAAAAAATTCAACATGAAGACTTCAGATAACAATCTAAGATCTTTAAGAAAAATATCATGTGCATGGTACACAATTTCGTTGTAATAATTAAATAAGTTCTTCATTATTTAATTTCTTTAAATATAATACAAAGCGATAACATTTGGTGGCAACAATCTGAATTATGAAATAACGCTTATCTTGAAATTGGCGCTGGATTCTCTTCTTTAAGGAGCAAATATTTTGTACACTATTTTGCCGGATAAATTCAAAAATGTAATCTCTGTAATAAAAATAGTAAAAAAAAATGCAACATGAAGACTTCAGATAACAATCTAAGATCTTTAAGAAAAATATTATGTGCATGGTACACAATTTCCTTGTAATAATTAAATAAGTTCTTCATTATTTAATTTCTTTAAATATAATACAAAGCGATAACATTTGGTGGCAACTATCTGAGTTGTGAAATAGCGCTTATCGTGAAATTGGCGCTGGATTCTCCTCTTTAAGGAGCAAATATTTTGTACACTATTTTGCCGGATAAATTAAAAATAGTAAAAAAAAATGCAACATGAAGACTTCAGATAACAATCTAAGATCTTTAAGAAAAATATCATGTGCATGGTACACAATTTCGTTGTAATAATTAAATAAGTTCTTCGTTATTTAATTTCTTTAAATATAATAGAAAGCGATAACATTTGGTGGCAACAATCTGAATTGTGAAATAGCGCTTATCCTGAAATTGGCGCTGGATTCTTTTCTTTAAGAAGCAAATATTTTGCCCACTATTTTGCCGGATAAATTCAATAAAGTAATCTCTGTAATAAAAATAGTAAAAAAAAAATGCAACATGACGACTTCAGATAACAATCTAAGATCTTTAAGAAAAATATCATGTGCATGGTAAACAATTTCCTTGTAATAATTAAATAAGTTCTTCATTATTTAATTTCTTTAAATATAATACAAAGCGATAACATTTGGTGGCAACAATCTGAATCGTGAAATAACGCTTATCGTGAAATTGGCGCTGGATTCTCTTCTTTAAGGAGCAAATATTTTGTACACTATTTTGCCGGATAAATTCAATAATGTAATCTCTGTAATAAAAATAGTAAAAAAATGCAACATGAAGACTTCTGATAACAATCTAAGATCTTTAAGAAAAATACACATGCATGGTACACAATTTCCTTGTAATAATTAAATAAGTTCTTCATTATTTAATTTCTTTAAATATAATACAAAGCGATAACATTTGGTGGCAACAATCTGAATTGTGAAATAGCGCTTATCGTGAAATTGGCGCTGGATTCTCTTCTTTAAGGAGCAAATATTTTGTACACTATTTTGCCGGATAAATTCAATAATGTAATCTCTGCAATAAAAATAGTAAAAAAAAATGCAACATGAAGACTTCAGATAACAATCTAAGATCTTTAAGAAAAATATCATGTGCATGGTACACAATTTCGTTGTAATAAGTAAATAAGTTCTTCATTATTTAATTTCTTTAAATATAATACAAAGCGATAACATTTGGTGGCAACAATCTGAATTGTGAAATAGCGCTTATCGTGAAATTGGCGCTGGATTCCCTTCTTTAAGGAGCAAATATTTTGTACACTATTTTGCCGGATAATTTCAATAATGTAATGTCTGTAATAAAAATAGTAAAAAAAAAATGCAACATGAAGACTTCAGATAACAATCTAAGATCTTTAAGAAAAATATCATGTGCATGGTACACAATTTCCTTGTAATAATTAAATAAGTTCTTCATTATTTAATTTCTTTAAATATAATACAAAGCGATAACATTTGGTGGCAACTAACTGAATTGTGAAATAGCGCTTATCGTGAAATTGGCGCTGGATTCTCTTCTTTAAGGAGCAAATATTTTGTACACTATTTTGCCGGATAAATTAAAAATAGTAAAAAAAAAATGCAACATGAAGACTTCAGATAACAATCTAAGATCTTTAAGAAAAATATTATGTGCATGGCACACAATTTCCTTGTAATAATTAAATAAGTTCTTCATTATTTAATTTCTTTAAATATAATACAAAGCGACAACATTTGGTGGCAACTATCTGAATTGTGAAATAGCGCTTATCGTGAAATTGGCGCTGGATTCTCTTCTTTAAGGAGCAAATATTTTGTACACTATTTTGCCGGATAAATTCAATAATGTAATCTCTCTAATAAAAATAGTAAAAAAAAATGCAACGTGAAGACTTCAGATAACAATCTAAGATCTTTAAGAAAAATATCATGTGCATGGTACACAATTTCGTTGTAATAATTAAATAAGTTCTTCATTATTTAATTTCTTTAAATATAATACAAAGCGATAACATTTGGTGGCAACAATCTGAATTGTGAAATAGCGCTTATCGTGAAATTGGCGCTGGATTCTCTTCTTTAAGGAGCAAATATTTTGTACACTATTTTGCCGGATAAATTCAATAATGTAATCTCTGTAAATAAAATAGTAAAAAAAATGCAACATGAAGACTTCAGATAACAATCTAAGATCTTTAAGAAAAATATCATGTGCATGGTACACAATTTCGTTGTAATAATTAAATAAGTTCTTCATTATTTAATTTCTTTAAATATAATACAAAGCGATAACATTTGGTGGCAACAATCTGAATTGTGAAATAGCGCTTATCGTGAAATTGGCGCTGGATTCTCTTCTTTAAGGAGCAAATATTTTGTACACTATTTTGCCGGATAATTTTAATAATGTAATCTCTGTAATAAAAATAGTAAAAAAAAAATGCAACATGAAGACTTCAGATAATAATCTAAGATGTTTAAGAAAAATATTATGTGCATGGTACACAATTTCCTTGTAATAATTAAATAAGTTCTTCATGATTTAATTTCTTTAAATATAATACAAAGCGATAACATTTGGTGGCAACTATCTGAATTGTGAAATAGCGCTTATCGTGAAATTGGCGCTGGATTCTCTTCTTTAAGCAGCAAATATTTTGTACACTATTTTGCCCAATAAATTAAAAATAGTAAAAAAAATTCAACATGAAGACTTCAGATAACAATCTAAGATCTTTAAGAAAAATATCATGTGCATGGTACACAATTTCGTTGTAATAATTAAATAAGTTCTTCATTATTTAATTTCTTTAAATATAATACAAAGCGATAACATTTGGTGGCAACAATCTGAATTATGAAATAACGCTTATCTTGAAATTGGCGCTGGATTCTCTTCTTTAAGGAGCAAATATTTTGTACACTATTTTGCCGGATAAATTCAAAAATGTAATCTCTGTAATAAAAATAGTAAAAAAAAATGCAACATGAAGACTTCAGATAACAATCTAAGATCTTTAAGAAAAATATTATGTGCATGGTACACAATTTCCTTGTAATAATTAAATAAGTTCTTCATTATTTAATTTCTTTAAATATAATACAAAGCGATAACATTTGGTGGCAACTATCTGAGTTGTGAAATAGCGCTTATCGTGAAATTGGCGCTGGATTCTCCTCTTTAAGGAGCAAATATTTTGTACACTATTTTGCCGGATAAATTAAAAATAGTAAAAAAAAATGCAACATGAAGACTTCAGATAACAATCTAAGATCTTTAAGAAAAATATCATGTGCATGGTACACAATTTCGTTGTAATAATTAAATAAGTTCTTCGTTATTTAATTTCTTTAAATATAATAGAAAGCGATAACATTTGGTGGCAACAATCTGAATTGTGAAATAGCGCTTATCCTGAAATTGGCGCTGGATTCTTTTCTTTAAGAAGCAAATATTTTGCCCACTATTTTGCCGGATAAATTCAATAAAGTAATCTCTGTAATAACAATAGTAAAAAAAAATGCAACATGACGACTTCAGATAACAATCTAAGATCTTTAAGAAAAATATCATGTGCATGGTAAACAATTTCCTTGTAATAATTAAATAAGTTCTTCATTATTTAATTTCTTTAAATATAATACAAAGCGATAACATTTGGTGGCAACAATCTGAATCGTGAAATAACGCTTATCGTGAAATTGGCGCTGGATTCTCTTCTTTAAGGAGCAAATATTTTGTACACTATTTTGCCGGATAAATTCAATAATGTAATCTCTGTAATAAAAATAGTAAAAAAATGCAACATGAAGACTTCTGATAACAATCTAAGATCTTTAAGAAAAATACACATGCATGGTACACAATTTCCTTGTAATAATTAAATAAGTTCTTCATTATTTAATTTCTTTAAATATAATACAAAGCGATAACATTTGGTGGCAACAATCTGAATTGTGAAATAGCGCTTATCGTGAAATTGGCGCTGGATTCTCTTCTTTAAGGAGCAAATATTTTGTACACTATTTTGCCGGATAAATTCAATAATGTAATCTCTGCAATAAAAATAGTAAAAAAAAATGCAACATGAAGACTTCAGATAACAATCTAAGATCTTTAAGAAAAATATCATGTGCATGGTACACAATTTCGTTGTAATAAGTAAATAAGTTCTTCATTATTTAATTTCTTTAAATATAATACAAAGCGATAACATTTGGTGGCAACAATCTGAATTGTGAAATAGCGCTTATCGTGAAATTGGCGCTGGATTCCCTTCTTTAAGGAGCAAATATTTTGTACACTATTTTGCCGGATAATTTCAATAATGTAATGTCTGTAATAAAAATAGTAAAAAAAAAAATGCAACATGAAGACTTCAGATAACAATCTAAGATCTTTAAGAAAAATATCATGTGCATGGTACACAATTTCCTTGTAATAATTAAATAAGTTCTTCATTATTTAATTTCTTTAAATATAATACAAAGCGATAACATTTGGTGGCAACTAACTGAATTGTGAAATAGCGCTTATCGTGAAATTGGCGCTGGATTCTCTTCTTTAAGGAGCAAATATTTTGTACACTATTTTGCCGGATAAATTAAAAATAGTAAAAAAAAAATGCAACATGAAGACTTCAGATAACAATCTAAGATCTTTAAGAAAAATATTATGTGCATGGCACACAATTTCCTTGTAATAATTAAATAAGTTCTTCATTATTTAATTTCTTTAAATATAATACAAAGCGACAACATTTGGTGGCAACTATCTGAATTGTGAAATAGCGCTTATCGTGAAATTGGCGCTGGATTCTCTTCTTTAAGGAGCAAATATTTTGTACACTATTTTGCCGGATAAATTCAATAATGTAATCTCTCTAATAAAAATAGTAAAAAAAAATGCAACGTGAAGACTTCAGATAACAATCTAAGATCTTTAAGAAAAATATCATGTGCATGGTACACAATTTCGTTGTAATAATTAAATAAGTTCTTCATTATTTAATTTCTTTAAATATAATACAAAGCGATAACATTTGGTGGCAACAATCTGAATTGTGAAATAGCGCTTATCGTGAAATTGGCGCTGGATTCTCTTCTTTAAGGAGCAAATATTTTGTACACTATTTTGCCGGATAAATTCAATAATGTAATCTCTGTAAATAAAATAGTAAAAAAAATGCAACATGAAGACTTCAGATAACAATCTAAGATCTTTAAGAAAAATATCATGTGCATGGTACACAATTTCGTTGTAATAATTAAATAAGTTCTTCATTATTTAATTTCTTTAAATATAATACAAAGCGATAACATTTGGTGGCAACAATCTGAATTGTGAAATAGCGCTTATCGTGAAATTGGCGCTGGATTCTCTTCTTTAAGGAGCAAATATTTTGTACACTATTTTGCCGGATAATTTTAATAATGTAATCTCTGTAATAAAAATAGTAAAAAAAAAATGCAACATGAAGACTTCAGATAACAATCTAAGATCTTTAAGAAAAATATCATGTGCATGGTACACAATTTCGTTGTAATAATTAAATAAGTTCTTCATTATTTAATTTCTTTAAATATAATACAAAGCGATAACATTTGGTGGCAACTATCTGAATTGTGAAATAGCGCTTATCGTGAAATTAGCGCTGGATTCTCTTCTTTAAGGAGCAAATATTTTGTACACTATTTTGCCCAATAAATTAAAAATAGTAAAAAAAATTCAACATGAAGACTTCAGATAAAAATCTAAGATCTTTAAGAAAAATATCATGTGCATGGTACACAATTTCGTTGTAATAATTAAATAAGTTCTTCATTATTTAATTTCTTTAAATATAATACAAAGCGATAACATTTGGTGGCAACAATCTGAATTATGAAATAACGCTTATCGTGAAATTGGCGCTGGGTTCTCCTCTTTAAGGAGCAAATATTTTGTACACTATTTTGCCGGATAAATTAAAAATAGTAAAAAAAAATGCAACATGAAGACTTCAGATAACAATCTAAGATCTTTAAGAAAAATATCATGTGCATGGTACACAATTTCGTTGTAATAATTAAATAAGTTCTTCGTTATTTAATTTCTTTAAATATAATAGAAAGCGATAACATTTGGTGGCAACAATCTGAATTAAGAAATAGCGCTTATCCTGAAATTGGCGCTGGATTCTTTTCTTTAAGAAGCAAATATTTTGCCCACTATTTTGCCGGATAAATTCAATAAAGTAATCTCTGTAATAAAAATAGTAAAAAAAAATGCAACATGACGACTTCAGATAACAATCTAAGATCTTTAAGAAAAATATCATGTGCATGGTACACAATTTCCTTGTAATAATTAAATAAGTTCTTCATTATTTAATTTCTTTAAATATAATACAAAGCGATAACATTTGGTGGCAACAATCTGAATCGTGAAATAACGCTTATCGTGAAATTGGCGCTGGATTCTCTTCTTTAAGGAGCAAATATTTTGTACACTATTTTGCCGGATAAATTCAATAATGTAATCTCTGTAATAAAA
Source organism: Stegodyphus dumicola (assembly GCF_044657685.1). Taxonomy (NCBI): domain Eukaryota; kingdom Metazoa; phylum Arthropoda; class Arachnida; order Araneae; family Eresidae; genus Stegodyphus; species Stegodyphus dumicola. The sequence continues at coordinate 139,424,286 of NC_140769.1, forward strand.
ATAGTAAAAAAATGCAACATGAAGACTTCTGATAACAATCTAAGATCTTTAAGAAAAATACACATGCATGGTACACAATTTCCTTGTAATAATTAAATAAGTTCTTCATTATTTAAATTCTTTAAATATAATAAAAAGCGATAACATTTGGTGGCAACAATCTGAATTGTGAAATAGCGCTTATCGTGAAATTGGCGCTGGATTCTCTTCTTTAAGGAGCAAATATTTTGTACACTATTTTGCCGGATAAATTCAATAATGTAATCTCTCTAATAAAAATAGTAAAAAAAATGCAACGTGAAGACTTCAGATAACAATCTAAGATCTTTAAGAAAAATATCATGTGCATGGTACACAAATTCGTTGTAATAATTAAATAAGTTCTTCATTATTTAATTTCTTTAAATATAATACAAAGCGATAACATTTGGTGGCAACTAACTGAATTGTGAAATAGCGCTTATCGTGAAATTGGCGCTGGATTCTCTTCTTTAAGGAGCAAATATTTTGTACACTATTTTGCCGGATAAATTAAAAATAGTAAAAAAAAAATGCAACATGAAGACTTCAGATAACAATCTAAGATCTTTAAGAAAAATATTATGTGCATGGCACACAATTTCCTTGTAATAATTAAATAAGTTCTTCATTATTTAATTTCTTTAAATATAATACAAAGCGACAACATTTGGTGGCAACTATCTGAATTGTGAAATAGCGCTTATCGTGAAATTGGCGCTGGATTCTCTTCTTTAAGGAGCAAATATTTTGTACACTATTTTGCCGGATAAATTCAATAATGTAATCTCTCTAATAAAAATAGTAAAAAAAATGCAACGTGAAGACTTCAGATAACAATCTAAGATCTTTAAGAAAAATATCATGTGCATGGTACACAAATTCGTTGTAATAATTAAATAAGTTCTTCATTATTTAATTTCTTTAAATATAATACAAAGCGATAACATTTGGTGGCAACAATCTGAATTGTGAAATAGCGCTTATCGTGAAATTGGCGCTGGATTCTCTTCTTTAAGGAGCAAATATTTTGTACACTATTTTGCCGGATAAATTCAATAATTTAATCTCTGTAATAAAAATAGTAAAAAAAATGCAACATGAAGACTTCTGATAACAATCTAAGATCTTTAAGAAAAATATCATGTGCATGGTACACAATTTCCTTGTAATAATTAAATAAGTTCTTCATTATTTAATTTCTTTAAATATAATACAAAGCGATAACATTTGGTGGCAACAATCTGAATTGTGAAATAGCGCTTATCATGAAATTGGCGCTGGATTCTCTTCTTTAAGGAGCAAATATTTTGTACACTATTTTGCCGGATAAATTCAATAATGTAATCTTTGTAATAAAAATAGTAAAAAAAAATGCAACATGAAGACTTCAGATAACAATCTAAGATCTTTAAGAAAAATATCATGTGCATGGTACACAATTTCGTTGTAATAATTAAATAAGTTCTTCATTATTTAATTTCTTTAAATATAATACAAAGCGATAACATTTGGTGGCAACAATCTGAATTGTGAAATAGCGCTTATCGTGAAATTGGCGCTGGATTCTCTTCTTTAAGGAGCAAATATTTTGTACACTATTTTGCCGGATAATTTTAATAATGTAATCTCTGTAATAAAAATAGTAAAAAAAAATGCAACATGAAGACTTCAGATAACAATCTAAGATCTTTAAGAAAAATATCATGTGCATGGTACACAATTTCCTTGTAATAATTAAATAAGTTCTTCATTATTTAATTTCTTTAAATATAATACAAAGCGATAACATTTGGTGGCAACAATCTGAATTGTGAAATAGCGCTTATCGTGAAATTGGCGCTGGATTCTCTTCTTTAAGGAGCAAAAATTTGTACACTATTTTGCCGGATAAATTCAATAATGTAAACTCTGTAATAAAAATAGTAAAAAAAAATGCAACATGAAGACTTCAGATAACAATCTAAGATCTTTAAGAAAAATATCATGTGCATGGTACACAATTTCCTTGTAATAATTAAATAAGTTCTTCATTATTTAATTTCTTTAAATATAATAAAAAGCGATAACATTTGGTGGCAACAATCTGGATTGTGAAATAGCGCTTATCGTGAAATTGGCGCTGGATTCTCTTCTTTAAGGAGCAAATATTTTGTACACTATTTTGCCGGAAAAATTCAATAATGTAATCTCTGTAATAAAAATAATAAAAAAAAAAATGCAACATGAAGACTTCAGATAACAATCTAAGATCTTTAAGAAAAATATCATGTGCATGGTACACAATTTCGTTGTAATAATTAAATAAGTTCTTCATTATTTTTTTCTTTAAATATAATACAAAGCGATAACATTTGGTGGCAACAATCTGAATTATGAAATAACGCTTATCGTGAAATTGGCGCTGGATTCTCTTCTTTAAGGAGCAAATATTTTGTACACTATTTTGCCGGATAAATTAAAAATAGTAAAAAAAAAATGCAACATGAAGACTTCAGAGAACAATATAAGATCTTTAAGAAAAATATCATTTGCATGGTACACAATTCCCTTGTAATAATTAAATAAGTTCTTCATTATTTAATTTCTTTAAATATAATAAAAAGCGATAACATTTGGTGGCAACAATCTGAATTGTGAAATAGCGCTTATCGTGAAATTGGCGCTGGATTCTCTTCTTTAAGGAGCAAATATTTTGTACACTATTTTGCCGGAAAAATTCAATAATGTAATCTCTGTAATAAAAATAATAAAAAAAAATGCAACATGAAGACTTCAGATAACAATCTAAGATCTTTAAGAAAAATATCATGTGCATGGTACACAATTTCGTTGTAATAATTAAATAAGTTCTTCATTATTTTATTTCTTTAAATATAATACAAAGCGATAACATTTGGTGGCAACAATCTGAATTATGAAATAACGCTTATCGTGAAATTGGCGCTGGATTCTCTTCTTTAAGGAGCAAATATTTTGTACACTATTTTGCCGGAAAAATTCAATAATGTAATCTCTGTAATAAAAATAATAAAAAAAAAATGCAACATGAAGACTTCAGATAACAATCTAAGATCTTTAAGAAAAATATCATATGCATGGTACACAATTTCGCTGTAATAATTAAATAAGTTCTTCGTTATTTAATTTCTTTAAATATAATACAAAGCGATAACATTTGGTGGCAACAATCTGAATTGTGAAATAGCGCTTATCCTGAAATTGGCGCTGGATTCTCTTCTTTAAGGAGCAAATATTTTGTACACTTTTTTGCCGGATTAAAAATAGTAAAAAAAAAATGCAACATGAAGACTTCAGATAACAATATAAGATCTTTAAGAAAAATATCATGTGCATGGTACACAATTTCCTTGTAATAATTAAATAAGTTCTTCATTATTTAATTTCTTTAAATATAATACAAAGCGATAACATTTGGTGGCAACAATCTGAATTGTGAAATAGCGCTTATCGTGAAATCGGCGCTGGATTCTCTTCTTTAAGGAGCAAATATTTTGTACACTATTTTGCCGGATAAATTCAATAATGTAATCTCTGTAATAAAAATAGTAAAAAAAAAAAAAGCAACATGAAGACTTCAGATAACAATCTAAGATCTTTAAGAAAAATATCATGTGCATGGTACACAATTTCGTTGTAATAATTAAATAAGTTCTTCATTATTTTATTTCTTTAAATATAATACAAAGCGATAACATTTGGTGGCAACAATCTGAATTATGAAATAACGCTTATCGTGAAATTGGCGCTGGATTCTCTTCTTTAAGGAGCAAATATTTTGTACACTATTTTGCCGAATAAATTCAAAAATGTAATCTCTGTAATAAAAATAGTAAAAAAAAATGCAACATGAAGACTTCAGATAACAATCTAAGATCTTTAAGAAAAATATTATGTGCATGGTACACAATTTCCTTGTAATAATTAAATAAGTTCTTCATTATTTAATTTCTTTAAATATAATACAAAGCGATAACATTTGGTGGCAACTATCTGAGTTGTGAAATAGCGCTTATCGTGAAATTGGCGCTGGATTCTCCTCTTTAAGGAGCAAATATTTTGTACACTATTTTGCCGGATAAATTAAAAATAGTAAAAAAAAAACGCAACATGAAGACTTCAGATAACAATCTAAGATCTTTAAGAAAAATATCATGTGCATGGTACACAATTTCGTTGTAATAATTAAATAAGTTCTTCGTTATTTAATTTCTTTAAATATAATAAAAAGCGATAACATTTGGTGGCAACAAGCTGGATTGTGAAATAGCGCTTATCCTGAAATTGGCGCTGGATTCTCTTCTTTAAGGAGCAAATATTTTGTACACTATTTTGCCGGAAAAATTCAATAATGTAATCTCTGTAATAAAAATAATAAAAAAAAAAATGCAACATGAAGACTTCAGATAACAATCTAAGATCTTTAAGAAAAATATCATGTGCATGGTACACAATTTCGTTGTAATAATTAAATAAGTTCTTCATTATTTTTTTCTTTAAATATAATACAAAGCGATAACATTTGGTGGCAACAATCTGAATTATGAAATAACGCTTATCGTGAAATTGGCGCTGGATTCTCTTCTTTAAGGAGCAAATATTTTGTACACTATTTTGCCGGATAAATTAAAAATAGTAAAAAAAAAAATGCAACATGAAGACTTCAGAGAACAATATAAGATCTTTAAGAAAAATATCATGTGCATGGTACACAATTCCCTTGTAATAATTAAATAAGTTCTTCATTATTTAATTTCTTTAAATATAATACAAAGCGATAACATTTGGTGGCAACAATCTGAATTATGAAATAACGCTTATCGTGAAATTGGCGCTGGATTCTCTTCTTTAAGGAGCAAATATTTTGTACACTATTTTGCCGGAAAAATTCAATAATGTAATCTCTGTAATAAAAATAATAAAACAAAAATGCAACATGAAGACTTCAGATAACAATCTAAGATCTTTAAGAAAAATATCATATGCATGGTACACAATTTCGCTGTAATAATTAAATAAGTTCTTTGTTATTTAATTTCTTTAAATATAATACAAAGCGATAACATTTGGTGGCAACAATCTGAATTGTGAAATAGCGCTTATCCTGAAATTGGCGCTGGATTCTCTTCTTTAAGGAGCAAATATTTTGTACACTATTTTGCCGGATTAAAAATAGTAAAAAAAAATGCAACATGAAGACTTCAGATAACAATATAAGATCTTTAAGAAAAATATCATGTGCATGGTACACAATTTCCTTGTAATAATTAAATAAGTTCTTCATTATTTAATTTCTTTAAATATAATACAAAGCGATAACATTTGGTGGCAACAATCTGAATTGTGAAATAGCGCTTATCGTGAAATCGGCGCTGGATTCTCTTCTTTAAGGAGCAAATATTTTGTACACTATTTTGCCGGATAAATTCAATAATGTAATCTCTGTAATAAAAATAATAAAAAAAAAATGCAACATGAAGACTTCAGATAACAATCTAAGATCTTTAAGAAAAATATCATGTGCATGGTACACAATTTCGTTGTAATAATTAAATAAGTTCTTCATTATTTTATTTCTTTAAATATAATAGAAAGCGATAACATTTGGTGGCAACAATCTGAATTGTGAAATAGCGCTTATCCTGAAATTGGCGCTGGATTCTCTTCTTTAAGAAGCAAATATTTTGCCCACTATTTTGCCGGATAAATTCAATAAAGTAATCTCTGTAATAAAAATAGTAAAAAAAAATGCAACATGAAATCTTCAGATAACAATCTAAGATCTTTAAGAAAAATATCATGTGCATGGTACACAATTTCCTTGTAATAATTAAATAAGTTCTTCATTATTTAATTTCTTTAAATATAATACAAAGCGATAACATTTGGTGGCAACTATCTGAGTTGTAAAATAGCGCTTATCGTGAAATTGGCGCTGGATTCTCCTCTTTAAGGAGCAAATATTTTGTACACTATTTTGCCGGATAAATTAAAAATAGTAAAAAAAAATGCAACATGAAGACTTCAGATAACAATCTAAGATCTTTAAGAAAAATATCATGTGCATGGTACAAAATTTCGTTGTAATAATTAAATAAGTTCTTCGTTATTTAATTTCTTTAAATATAATTGAAAGCGATAACATTTGGTGGCAACAATCTGAATTGTGAAATAGCGCTTATCCTGAAATTGGCGCTGGATTCTTTTCTTTAAGAAGCAAATATTTTGCCCACTATTTTGCCGGATAAATTCAATAAAGTAATCTCTGTAATAAAAATAGTAAAAAAAAAATGCAACATGACGACTTCAGATAACAATGTAAGATCTTTAAGAAAAATATCATGTGCATGGTTAACAATTTCCTTGTAATAATTAAATAAGTTCTTCATTATTTAATTTCTTTAAATATAATACAAAGCGATAACATTTGGTGGCAACAATCTGAATCGTGAAATAACGCTTATCGTGAAATTGGCGCTGGATTCTCTTCTTTAAGGAGCAAATATTTTGTACACTATTTTGCCGGATAAATTCAATAATGTAATCTCTGTAATAAAAATAGTAAAAAAAATGCAACATGAAGACTTCTGATAACAATCTAAGATCTTTAAGAAAAATACACATGCATGGTACACAATTTCCTTGTAATAATTAAATAAGTTCTTCATTATTTAATGTCTTTAAATATAATACAAAGCGATAACATTTGGTGGCAACAATCTGAATTGTGAAATAGCGCTTATCGTGAAATTGGCGCTGGATTCTCTTCTTTAAGGAGCAAATATTTTGTACACTATTTTGCCGGATAATTTCAATAATGTAATGTCTGTAATAAAAATAGTAAAAAAAAAATGCAACATGAAGACTTCAGATAACAATCTAAGATCTTTAAGAAAAATATCATGTGCATGGTACACAATTTCGTTGTAATAAGTAAATAAGTTCTTCATTATTTAATTTCTTTAAATATAATACAAAGCGATAACATTTGGTGGCAACAATCTGAATTGTGAAATAGCGCTTATCGTGAAATTGGCGCTGGATTCCCTTCTTTAAGGAGCAAATATTTTGTACACTATTTTGCCGGATAATTTCAATAATGTAATGTCTGTAATAAAAATAGTAAAAAAAAAATGCAACATGAAGACTTCAGATAACAATCTAAGATCTTTAAGAAAAATATCATGTGCATGGTACACAATTTCCTTGTAATAATTAAATAAGTTCTTCATTATTTAATTTCTTTAAATATAATACAAAGCGATAACATTTGGTGGCAACTAACAGAATTGTGAAATAGCGCTTATCGTGAAATTGGCGCTGGATTCTCTTCTTTAAGGAGCAAATATTTTGTACACTATTTTGCCGGATAAATTAAAAATAGTAAAAAAAAATGCAACATGAAGACTTCAGATAACAATCTAAGATCTTTAAGAAAAATATTATGTGCATGGCACACAATTTCCTTGTAATAATTAAATAAGTTCTTCATTATTTAATTTCTTTAAATATAATACAAAGCGACAACATTTGGTGGCAACTATCTGAATTGTGAAATAGCGCTTATCGTGAAATTGGCGCTGGATTCTCTTCTTTAAGGAGCAAATATTTTGTACACTATTTTGCCGGATAAATTCAATAATGTAATCTCTCTAATAAAAATAGTAAAAAAAAATGCAACGTGAAGACTTCAGATAACAATCTAAGATCTTTAAGAAAAATATCATGTGCATGGTACACAATTTCGTTGTAATAATTAAATAAGTTCTTCATTATTTAATTTCTTTAAATATAATACAAAGCGATAACATTTGGTGGCAACAATCTGAATTGTGAAATAGCGCTTATCGTGAAATTGGCGCTGGATTCTCTTCTTTAAGGAACAAATATTTTGTACACTATTTTGCCGGATAAATTCAATAATGTAATCTCTGTAAATAAAATAGTAAAAAAAATGCAACATGAAGACTTCTGATAACAATCTAAGATCTTTAAGAAAAATATCATGTGCATGGTACACAATTTCCTTGTAATAATTAAATAAGTTCTTCATTATTTAATTTCTTTAAATATAATACAAAGCGATAACATTTGGTGGCAACAATCTGAATTGTGAAATAGCGCTTATCATGAAATTGGCGCTGGATTCCCTTCTTTAAGGAGCAAATATTTTGTACACTATTTTGCCGGATAAATTCAATAATGTAATCTCTGTAATAAAAATAGTAAAAAAAATGCAACATGAAGACTTCAGATAACAATCTAAGATCTTTAAGAAAAATATCATGTGCATGGTACACAATTTCGTTGTAATAATTAAATAAGTTCTTCATTATTTAATTTCTTTAAATATAATACAAAGCGATAACATTTGGTGGCAACAATCTGAATTGTGAAATAGCGCTTATCGTGAAATTGGCGCTGGATTCTCTTCTTTAAGGAGCAAATATTTTGTACACTATTTTGCCGGATAATTTTAATAATGTAATCTCTGTAATAAAAATAGTAAAAAAAAAATGCAACATGAAGACTTCAGATAACAATCTAAGATCTTTAAGAAAAATATCATGTGCATGGTACACAATTTCCTTGTAATAATTAAATAAGTTCTTCATTATTTAATTTCTTTAAATATAATACAAAGCGATAACATTTGGTGGCAACAATCTGAATTGTGAAATAGCGCTTATCGTGAAATTGGCGCTGGATTCTCTTCTTTAAGGAGCAAAAATTTGTACACTATTTTGCCGGATAAATTCAATAATGTAAACTCTGTAATAAAAATAGTAAAAAAAATGCAACATGAAGACTTCAGATAACAATCTAAGATCTTTAAGAAAAATATCATGTGCATGGTACACAATTTCCTTGTAATAATTAAATAAGTTGTTCATTATTTAATTTCTTTAAATATAATACAAAGCGATAACATTTGGTGGCAACTATCTGAATTGTGAAATAGCGCTTATCGTGAAATTGGCGCTGGATTCTCTTCTATAAGGAGCAAATATTTTGTACACTATTTTGCCGGATAAATTCAATAATGTAATCTCTGTAATAAAAATAGTAAAAAAAAATGCAACATGAAGACTTCAGATAACAATCTAAGATCTTTAAGAAAAATATCATGTGCATGGTACACAATTTCGTTGTAATAATTAAATAAGTTCTTCATTATTTAATTTCTTTAAATATAATACAAAGCGATAACATTTGGTGGCAACTATCTGAATTGTGAAATAGCGCTTATCGTGAAATTGGCGCTGGATTCTCTTCTTTAAGGAGCAAATATTTTGTACACTATTTTGCCGGATAAATTAAAAATAGTAAAAAAAAATGCAACATGAAGACTTCAGATAACAATCTAAGATCTTTAAGAAAAATATCATGTGCATGGTACACAATTTCGTTGTAATAATTAAATAAGTTCTTCATTATTTAATTTCTTTAAATATAATACAAAGCGATAACATTTGGTGGCAACAATCTGAATTGTGAAATAGCGCTTATCGTGAAATTGGCGCTGGATTCTCTTCTTTAAGGAGCAAATATTTTGTACACTATTTTGCCGGATAATTTCAATAATGTAATTTCTGTAATAAAAATAGTAAAAAAAAAATGCAACATGAAGACTTCAGATAACAATCTAAGATCTTTAAGAAAAATATCATGTGCATGGTACACAATTTCCTTGTAATAATTATATAAGTTCTTCATTATTTAATTTCTTTAAATATAATACAAAGCGATAACATTTGGTGGCAACAATCTGAATTGTGAAATAGCGCTTATCGTGAAATTCGCGCAGGATTCTCTTCTTTAAGGAGCAAATATTTTGTACACTATTTTGCCGGATAAATTCAATAATGTAATCTCTGTAATAAAAATAGTAAAAAAAAATGCAACATGAAGACTTCAGATAACAATCTAAGATCTTTAAGAAAAATATCATGTGCATGGTACACAATTTCGTTGTAATAAGTAAATAAGTTCTTCATTATTTAATTTCTTTAAATATAATACAAAGCGATAACATTTGGTGGCAACTATCTGAGTTGTGAAATAGCGCTTATCGTGAAATTGGCGCTGGATTCTCCTCTTTAAGGAGCAAATAATTTGTACACTATTTTGCCGGATAAATTAAAAATAGTAAAAAAAAATGCAACATGAAGACTTCAGATAACAATCTAAGATCTTTAAGAAAAATATCATGTGCATGGTACACAATTTCGTTGTAATAATTAAATAAGTTCTTCGTTATTTAATTTCTTTAAATATAATAGAAAGCGATAACATTTGGTGGCAACAATCTGAATTGTGAAATAGCGCTTATCCTGAAATTGGCGCTGGATTCTCTTCTTTAAGAAGCAAATATTTTGCCCACTATTTTGCCGGATAAATTAAAAATAGTAAAAAAAATTCAACATGAAGACTTCAGATAACAATCTAAGATCTTTAAGAAAAATATCATGTGCATGGTACACAATTTCGTTGTAATAATTAAATAAGTTCTTCATTATTTAATTTCTTTAAATATAATACAAAGCGATAACATTTGGTGGCAACAATCTGAATTATGAAATAACGCTTATCGTGAAATTGGCGCTGGGTTCTCCTCTTTAAGGAGCAAATATTTTGTACACTATTTTGCCGGATAAATTAAAAATAGTAAAAAAAATGCAACATGAAGACTTCAGATAACAATCTAAGATCTTTAAGAAAAATATCATGTGCATGGTACACAATTTCGTTGTAATAATTAAATAAGTTCTTCGTTATTTAATTTCTTTAAATATAATAGAAAGCGATAACATTTGGTGGCAACAATCTGAATTGTGAAATAGCGCTTATCCTGAAATTGGCGCTGGATTCTTTTCTTTAAGAAGCAAATATTTTGCCCACTATTTTGCCGGATAAATTCAATAAAGTAATCTCTGTAATAAAAATAGTAAAAAAAAAATGCAACATGACGACTTCAGATAACAATCTAAGATCTTTAAGAAAAATATCATGTGCATGGTACACAATTTCCTTGTAATAATTAAATAAGTTCTTCATTATTTAATTTCTTTAAATATAATACAAAGCGACAACATTTGGTGGAACTATCTGAATTGTGAAATAGCGCTTATCGTGAAATTGGCGCTGGATTCTCTTCTTTAAGGAGCAAATATTTTGTACACTATTTTGCCGGATAAATTCAATAATGTAATCTCTCTAATAAAAATAGTAAAAAAAAATGCAACGTGAAGACTTCAGATAACAATCTAAGATCTTTAAGAAAAATATCATGTGCATGGTACACAATTTCGTTGTAATAATTAAATAAGTTCTTCATTATTTAATTTCTTTAAATATAATACAAAGCGATAACATTTGGTGGCAACAATCTGAATTGTGAAATAGCGCTTATCGTGAAATTGGCGCTGGATTCTCTTCTTTAAGGAACAAATATTTTGTACACTATTTTGCCGGATAAATTCAATAATGTAATCTCTGTAAATAAAATAGTAAAAAAAATGCAACATGAAGACTTCTGATAACAATCTAAGATCTTTAAGAAAAATATCATGTGCATGGTACACAATTTCCTTGTAATAATTAAATAAGTTCTTCATTATTTACTTTCTTTAAATATAATACAAACCGATAACATTTGGTGGCAACAATCTGAATTGTGAAATAGCGCTTATCATGAAATTGGTGCTGGATTCTCTTCTTTAAGGAGCAAATATTTTGTACACTATTTTGCCGGATAAATTCAATAATGTAATCTCTCTAATAAAAATAGTAAAAAAAAATGCAACGTGAAGACTTCAGATAACAATCTAAGATCTTTAAGAAAAATATCATGTGCATGGTACACAATTTCGTTGTAATAATTAAATAAGTTCTTCATTATTTAATTTCTTTAAATATAATACAAAGCGATAACATTTGGTGGCAACAATCTGAATTGTGAAATAGCGCTTATCGTGAAATTGGCGCTGGATTCTCTTCTTTAAGGAGCAAATATTTTGTACACTATTTTGCCGGATAAATTCAATAATGTAATCTCTGTAATAAAAATAGTAAAAAAAAATGCAACATGAAGACTTCAGATAACAATCTAAGATCTTTAAGAAAAATATCATGTGCATGGTACACAATTTCGTTGTAATAAGTAAATAAGTTCTTCATTATTTAATTTCTTTAAATATAATACAAAGCGATAACATTTGGTGGCAACTATCTGAGTTGTGAAATAGCGCTTATCGTGAAATTGGCGCTGGATTCTCCTCTTTAAGGAGCAAATAATTTGTACACTATTTTGCCGGATAAATTAAAAATAGTAAAAAAAAATGCAACATGAAGACTTCAGATAACAATCTAAGATCTTTAAGAAAAATATCATGTGCATGGTACACAATTTCGTTGTAATAATTAAATAAGTTCTTCGTTATTTAATTTCTTTAAATATAATAGAAAGCGATAACATTTGGTGGCAACAATCTGAATTGTGAAATAGCGCTTATCCTGAAATTGGCGCTGGATTCTCTTCTTTAAGAAGCAAATATTTTGCCCACTATTTTGCCGGATAAATTAAAAATAGTAAAAAAAATTCAACATGAAGACTTCAGATAACAATCTAAGATCTTTAAGAAAAATATCATGTGCATGGTACACAATTTCGTTGTAATAATTAAATAAGTTCTTCATTATTTAATTTCTTTAAATATAATACAAAGCGATAACATTTGGTGGCAACAATCTGAATTATGAAATAACGCTTATCGTGAAATTGGCGCTGGGTTCTCCTCTTTAAGGAGCAAATATTTTGTACACTATTTTGCCGGATAAATTAAAAATAGTAAAAAAAATGCAACATGAAGACTTCAGATAACAATCTAAGATCTTTAAGAAAAATATCATGTGCATGGTACACAATTTCGTTGTAATAATTAAATAAGTTCTTCGTTATTTAATTTCTTTAAATATAATAGAAAGCGATAACATTTGGTGGCAACAATCTGAATTGTGAAATAGCGCTTATCCTGAAATTGGCGCTGGATTCTTTTCTTTAAGAAGCAAATATTTTGCCCACTATTTTGCCGGATAAATTCAATAAAGTAATCTCTGTAATAAAAATAGTAAAAAAAAAATGCAACATAACGACTTCAGATAACAATCTAAGATCTTTAAGAAAAATATCATGTGCATGGTACACAATTTCCTTGTAATAATTAAATAAGTTCTTCATTATTTAATTTCTTTAAATATAATACAAAGCGACAACATTTGGTGGAACTATCTGAATTGTGAAATAGCGCTTATCGTGAAATTGGCGCTGGATTCTCTTCTTTAAGGAGCAAATATTTTGTACACTATTTTGCCGGATAAATTCAATAATGTAATCTCTCTAATAAAAATAGTAAAAAAAAATGCAACGTGAAGACTTCAGATAACAATCTAAGATCTTTAAGAAAAATATCATGTGCATGGTACACAATTTCGTTGTAATAATTAAATAAGTTCTTCATTATTTAATTTCTTTAAATATAATACAAAGCGATAACATTTGGTGGCAACAATCTGAATTGTGAAATAGCGCTTATCGTGAAATTGGCGCTGGATTCTCTTCTTTAAGGAACAAATATTTTGTACACTATTTTGCCGGATAAATTCAATAATGTAATCTCTGTAAATAAAATAGTAAAAAAAATGCAACATGAAGACTTCTGATAACAATCTAAGATCTTAAAGAAAAATATCATGTGCATGGTACACAATTTCCTTGTAATAATTAAATAAGTTCTTCATTATTTACTTTCTTTAAATATAATACAAAGCGATAACATTTGGTGGCAACAATCTGAATTGTGAAATAGCGCTTATCATGAAATTGGCGCTGGATTCCCTTCTTTAAGGAGCAAATATTTTGTACACTATTTTGCCGGATAAATTCAATAATGTAATCTCTGTAATAAAAATAGTAAAAAAAATGCAACATGAAGACTTCAGATAACAATCTAAGATCTTTAAGAAAAATATCATGTGCATGGTACACAATTTCGTTGTAATAATTAAATAAGTTCTTCATTATTTAATTTCTTTAAATATAATACAAAGCGATAACATTTGGTGGCAACAATCTGAATTGTGAAATAGCGCTTATCGTGAAATTGGCGCTGGATTCTCTTCTTTAAGGAGCAAATATTTTGTACACTATTTTGCCGGATAATTTTAATAATGTAATCTCTGTAATAAAAATAGTAAAAAAAAATGCAACATGAAGACTTCAGATAACAATCTAAGATCTTTAAGAAAAATATCATGTGCATGGTACACAATTTCCTTGTAATAATTAAATAAGTTCTTCATTATTTAATTTCTTTAAATATAATACAAAGCGATAACATTTGGTGGCAACAATCTGAATTGTGAAATAGCGCTTATCGTGAAATTGGCGCTGGATTCTCTTCTTTAAGGAGCAAAAATTTGTACACTATTTTGCCGGATAAATTCAATAATGTAAACTCTGTAATAAAAATAGTAAAAAAAAATGCAACATGAAGACTTCAGATAACAATCTAAGATCTTTAAGAAAAATATCATGTGCATGGTACACAATTTCCTTGTAATAATTAAATAAGTTGTTCATTATTTAATTTCTTTAAATATAATACAAAGCGATAACATTTGGTGGCAACTATCTGAATTGTGAAATAGCGCTTATCGTGAAATTGGCGCTGGATTCTCTTCTATAAGGAGCAAATATTTTGTACACTATTTTGCCGGATAAATTCAATAATGTAATCTCTGTAATAAAAATAGTAAAAAAAAATGCAACATGAAGACTTCAGATAACAATCTAAGATCTTTAAGAAAAATATCATGTGCATGGTACACAATTTCGTTGTAATAATTAAATAAGTTCTTCATTATTTAATTTCTTTAAATATAATACAAAGCGATAACATTTGGTGGCAACTATCTGAATTGTGAAATAGCGCTTATCGTGAAATTGGCGCTGGATTCTCTTCTTTAAGGAGCAAATATTTTGTACACTATTTTGCCGGATAATTTCAATAATGTAATTTCTGTAATAAAAATAGTAAAAAAAAATGCAACATGAAGACTTCAGATAACAATCTAAGATCTTTAAGAAAAATATCATGTGCATGGTACACAATTTCCTTGTAATAATTATATAAGTTCTTCATTATTTAATTTCTTTAAATATAATACAAAGCGATAACATTTGGTGGCAACAATCTGAATTGTGAAATAGCGCTTATCGTGAAATTCGCGCAGGATTCTCTTCTTTAAGGAGCAAATATTTTGTACACTATTTTGCCGGATAAATTCAATAATGTAATCTCTGTAATAAAAATAGTAAAAAAAAATGCAACATGAAGACTTCAGATAACAATCTAAGATCTTTAAGAAAAATATCATGTGCATGGTACACAATTTCGTTGTAATAAGTAAATAAGTTCTTCATTATTTAATTTCTTTAAATATAATACAAAGCGATAACATTTGGTGGCAACTATCTGAGTTGTGAAATAGCGCTTATCGTGAAATTGGCGCTGGATTCTCCTCTTTAAGGAGCAAATAATTTGTACACTATTTTGCCGGATAAATTAAAAATAGTAAAAAAAAATGCAACATGAAGACTTCAGATAACAATCTAAGATCTTTAAGAAAAATATCATGTGCATGGTACACAATTTCGTTGTAATAATTAAATAAGTTCTTCGTTATTTAATTTCTTTAAATATAATAGAAAGCGATAACATTTGGTGGCAACAATCTGAATTGTGAAATAGCGCTTATCCTGAAATTGGCGCTGGATTCTCTTCTTTAAGAAGCAAATATTTTGCCCACTATTTTGCCGGATAAATTAAAAATAGTAAAAAAAATTCAACATGAAGACTTCAGATAACAATCTAAGATCTTTAAGAAAAATATCATGTGCATGGTACACAATTTCATTGTAATAATTAAATAAGTTCTTCATTATTTAATTTCTTTAAATATAATACAAAGCGATAACATTTGGTGGCAACAATCTGAATTATGAAATAACGCTTATCGTGAAATTGGCGCTGGGTTCTCCTCTTTAAGGAGCAAATATTTTGTACACTATTTTGCCGGATAAATTAAAAATAGTAAAAAAAATGCAACATGAAGACTTCAGATAACAATCTAAGATCTTTAAGAAAAATATCATGTGCATGGTACACAATTTCGTTGTAATAATTAAATAAGTTCTTCGTTATTTAATTTCTTTAAATATAATAGAAAGCGATAACATTTGGTGGCAACAATCTGAATTGTGAAATAGCGCTTATCCTGAAATTGGCGCTGGATTCTTTTCTTTAAGAAGCAAATATTTTGCCCACTATTTTGCCGGATAAATTCAATAAAGTAATCTCTGTAATAAAAATAGTAAAAAAAAAATGCAACATGACGACTTCAGATAACAATCTAAGATCTTTAAGAAAAATATCATGTGCATGGTACACAATTTCCTTGTAATAATTAAATAAGTTCTTCATTATTTAATTTCTTTAAATATAATACAAAGCGATAACATTTGGTGGCAACAATCTGAATCGTGAAATAACGCTTATCGTGAAATTGGCGCTGGATTCCCTTCTTTAAGGAGCAAATATTTTGTACACTATTTTGCCGGATAATTTCAATAATGTAATGTCTGTAATAAAAATAGTAAAAAAAAAATGCAACATGAAGACTTCAGATAACAATCTAAGATCTTTAAGAAAAATATCATGTGCATGGTACACAATTTCCTTGTAATAATTAAATAAGTTCTTCATTATTTAATTTCTTTAAATATAATACAAAGCGATAACATTTGGTGGCAACTAACAGAATTGTGAAATAGCGCTTATCGTGAAATTGGCGCTGGATTCTCTTCTTTAAGGAGCAAATATTTTGTACACTATTTTGCCGGATAAATTAAAAATAGTAAAAAAAAAATGCAACATGAAGACTTCAGATAACAATCTAAGATCTTTAAGAAAAATATTATGTGCATGGCACACAATTTCCTTGTAATAATTAAATAAGTTCTTCATTATTTAATTTCTTTAAATATAATACAAAGCGACAACATTTGGTGGCAACTATCTGAATTGTGAAATAGCGCTTATCGTGAAATTGGCGCTGGATTCTCTTCTTTAAGGAGCAAATATTTTGTACACTATTTTGCCGGATAAATTCAATAATGTAATCTCTCTAATAAAAATAGTAAAAAAAAATGCAACGTGAAGACTTCAGATAACAATCTAAGATCTTTAAGAAAAATATCATGTGCATGGTACACAATTTCGTTGTAATAATTAAATAAGTTCTTCATTATTTAATTTATTTAAATATAATACAAAGCGATAACATTTGGTGGCAACAATCTGAATTGTGAAATAGCGCTTATCGTGAAATTGGCGCTGGATTCTCTTCTTTAAGGAACAAATATTTTGTACACTATTTTGCCGGATAAATTCAATAATGTAATCTCTGTAAATAAAATAGTAAAAAAAATGCAACATGAAGACTTCTGATAACAATCTAAGATCTTTAAGAAAAATATCATGTGCATGGTACACAATTTCCTTGTAATAATTAAATAAGTTCTTCATTATTTAATTTCTTTAAATATAATACAAAGCGATAACATTTGGTGGCAACAATCTGAATTGTGAAATAGCGCTTATCATGAAATTGGCGCTGGATTCCCTTCTTTAAGGAGCAAATATTTTGTACACTATTTTGCCGGATAAATTCAATAATGTAATCTCTGTAATAAAAATAGTAAAAAAAATGCAACATGAAGACTTCAGATAACAATCTAAGATCTTTAAGAAAAATATCATGTGCATGGTACACAATTTCGTTGTAATAATTAAATAAGTTCTTCATTATTTAAATTCTTTAAATATAATACAAAGCGATAACATTTGGTGGCAACAATCTGAATTGTGAAATAGCGCTTATCGTGAAATTGGCGCTGGATTCTCTTCTTTAAGGAGCAAATATTTTGTACACTATTTTGCCGGATAATTTTAATAATGTAATCTCTGTAATAAAAATAGTAAAAAAAAAATGCAACATGAAGACTTCAGATAACAATCTAAGATCTTTAAGAAAAATATCATGTGCATGGTACACAATTTCCTTGTAATAATTAAATAAGTTCTTCATTATTTAATTTCTTTAAATATAATACAAAGCGATAACATTTGGTGGCAACAATCTGAATTGTGAAATAGCGCTTATCGTGAAATTGGCGCTGGATTCTCTTCTTTAAGGAGCAAAAATTTGTACACTATTTTGCCGGATAAATTCAATAATGTAAACTCTGTAATAAAAATAGTAAAAAAAAATGCAACATGAAGACTTCAGATAACAATCTAAGATCTTTAAGAAAAATATCATGTGCATGGTACACAATTTCCTTGTAATAATTAAATAAGTTGTTCATTATTTAATTTCTTTAAATATAATACAAAGCGATAACATTTGGTGGCAACTATCTGAATTGTGAAATAGCGCTTATCGTGAAATTGGCGCTGGATTCTCTTCTATAAGGAGCAAATATTTTGTACACTATTTTGCCGGATAAATTCAATAATGTAATCTCTGTAATAAAAATAGTAAAAAAAAATGCAACATGAAGACTTCAGATAACAATCTAAGATCTTTAAGAAAAATATCATGTGCATGGTACACAATTTCGTTGTAATAATTAAATAAGTTCTTCATTATTTAATTTCTTTAAATATAATACAAAGCGATAACATTTGGTGGCAACTATCTGAATTGTGAAATAGCGCTTATCGTGAAATTGGCGCTGGATTCTCTTCTTTAAGGAGCAAATATTTTGTACACTATTTTGCCGGATAAATTAAAAATAGTAAAAAAAAATGCAACATGAAGACTTCAGATAACAATCTAAGATCTTTAAGAAAAATATCATGTGCATGGTACACAATTTCGTTGTAATAATTAAATAAGTTCTTCATTATTTAATTTCTTTAAATATAATACAAAGCGATAACATTTGGTGGCAACAATCTGAATTGTGAAATAGCGCTTATCGTGAAATTGGCGCTGGATTCTCTTCTTTAAGGAGCAAATATTTTGTACACTATTTTGCCGGATAATTTCAATAATGTAATTTCTGTAATAAAAATAGGAAAAAAAAATGCAACATGAAGACTTCAGATAACAATCTAAGATCTTTAAGAAAAATATCATGTGCATGGTACACAATTTCCTTGTAATAATTATATAAGTTCTTCATTATTTAATTTCTTTAAATATAATACAAAGCGATAACATTTGGTGGCAACAATCTGAATTGTGAAATAGCGCTTATCGTGAAATTCGCGCAGGATTCTCTTCTTTAAGGAGCAAATATTTTGTACACTATTTTGCCGGATAAATTCAATAATGTAATCTCTGTAATAAAAATAGTAAAAAAAATGCAACATGAAGACTTCAGATAACAATCTAAGATCTTTAAGAAAAATATCATGTGCATGGTACACAATTTCGTTGTAATAAGTAAATAAGTTCTTCATTATTTAATTTCTTTAAATATAATACAAAGCGATAACATTTGGTGGCAACTATCTGAGTTGTGAAATAGCGCTTATCGTGAAATTGGCGCTGGATTCTCCTCTTTAAGGAGCAAATAATTTGTACACTATTTTGCCGGATAAATTAAAAATAGTAAAAAAAAATGCAACATGAAGACTTCAGATAACAATCTAAGATCTTTAAGAAAAATATCATGTGCATGGTACACAATTTCGTTGTAATAATTAAATAAGTTCTTCGTTATTTAATTTCTTTAAATATAATAGAAAGCGATAACATTTGGTGGCAACAATCTGAATTGTGAAATAGCGCTTATCCTGAAATTGGCGCTGGATTCTCTTCTTTAAGAAGCAAATATTTTGCCCACTATTTTGCCGGATAAATTAAAAATAGTAAAAAAAATTCAACATGAAGACTTCAGATAACAATCTAAGATCTTTAAGAAAAATATCATGTGCATGGTACACAATTTCGTTGTAATAATTAAATAAGTTCTTCATTATTTAATTTCTTTAAATATAATACAAAGCGATAACATTTGGTGGCAACAATCTGAATTATGAAATAACGCTTATCGTGAAATTGGCGCTGGGTTCTCCTCTTTAAGGAGCAAATATTTTGTACACTATTTTGCCGGATAAATTAAAAATAGTAAAAAAAATGCAACATGAAGACTTCAGATAACAATCTAAGATCTTTAAGAAAAATATCATGTGCATGGTACACAATTTCGTTGTAATAATTAAATAAGTTCTTCGTTATTTAATTTCTTTAAATATAATAGAAAGCGATAACATTTGGTGGCAACAATCTGAATTGTGAAATAGCGCTTATCCTGAAATTGGCGCTGGATTCTTTTCTTTAAGAAGCAAATATTTTGCCCACTATTTTGCCGGATAAATTCAATAAAGTAATCTCTGTAATAAAAATAGTAAAAAAAAAATGCAACATGACGACTTCAGATAACAATCTAAGATCTTTAAGAAAAATATCATGTGCATGGTACACAATTTCCTTGTAATAATTAAATAAGTTCTTCATTATTTAATTTCTTTAAATATAATACAAAGCGATAACATTTGGTGGCAACAATCTGAATCGTGAAATAACGCTTATCGTGAAATTGGCGCTGGATTCCCTTCTTTAAGGAGCAAATATTTTGTACACTATTTTGCCGGATAATTTCACTAATGTAATGTCTGTAATAAAAATAGTAAAAAAAAAATGCAACATGAAGACTTCAGATAACAATCTAAGATCTTGAAGAAAAATATCATGTGCATGGTACACAATTTCCTTGTAATAATTAAATAAGTTCTTCATTATTTAATTTCTTTAAATATAATACAAAGCGATAACATTTGGTGGCAACTAACAGAATTGTGAAATAGCGCTTATCGTGAAATTGGCGCTGGATTCTCTTCTTTAAGGAGCAAATATTTTGTACACTATTTTGCCGGATAAATTAAAAATAGTAAAAAAAAAATGCAACATGAAGACTTCAGATAACAATCTAAGATCTTTAAGAAAAATATTATGTGCATGGCACACAATTTCCTTGTAATAATTAAATAAGTTCTTCATTATTTAATTTCTTTAAATATAATACAAAGCGACAACATTTGGTGGCAACTATCTGAATTGTGAAATAGCGCTTATCGTGAAATTGGCGCTGGATTCTCTTCTTTAAGGAGCAAATATTTTGTACACTATTTTGCCGGATAAATTCAATAATGTAATCTCTCTAATAAAAATAGTAAAAAAAAATGCAACGTGAAGACTTCAGATAACAATCTAAGATCTTTAAGAAAAATATCATGTGCATGGTACACAATTTCGTTGTAATAATTAAATAAGTTCTTCATTATTTAATTTCTTTAAATATAATACAAAGCGATAACATTTGGTGGCAACAATCTGAATTGTGAAATAGCGCTTATCGTGAAATTGGCGCTGGATTCTCTTCTTTAAGGAACAAATATTTTGTACACTATTTTGCCGGATAAATTCAATAATGTAATCTCTGTAAATAAAATAGTAAAAAAAATGCAACATGAAGACTTCTGATAACAATCTAAGATCTTTAAGAAAAATATCATGTGCATGGTACACAATTTCCTTGTAATAATTAAATAAGTTCTTCATTATTTAATTTCTTTAAATATAATACAAAGCGATAACATTTGGTGGCAACTATCTGAATTGTGAAATAGCGCTTATCGTGAAATTGGCGCTGGATTCTCTTCTTTAAGGAGCAAATATTTTGTACACTATTTTGCCGGATAAATTAAAAATAGTAAAAAAAAATGCAACATGAAGACTTCAGATAACAATCTAAGATCTTTAAGAAAAATATCATGTGCATGGTACACAATTTCGTTGTAATAATTAAATAAGTTCTTCATTATTTAATTTCTTTAAATATAATACAAAGCGATAACATTTGGTGGCAACAATCTGAATTGTGAAATAGCGCTTATCGTGAAATTGGCGCTGGATTCTCTTCTTTAAGGAGCAAATATTTTGTACACTATTTTGCCGGATAATTTCAATAATGTAATTTCTGTAATAAAAATAGGAAAAAAAAATGCAACATGAAGACTTCAGATAACAATCTAAGATCTTTAAGAAAAATATCATGTGCATGGTACACAATTTCCTTGTAATAATTATATAAGTTCTTCATTATTTAATTTCTTTAAATATAATACAAAGCGATAACATTTGGTGGCAACAATCTGAATTGTGAAATAGCGCTTATCGTGAAATTCGCGCAGGATTCTCTTCTTTAAGGAGCAAATATTTTGTACACTATTTTGCCGGATAAATTCAATAATGTAATCTCTGTAATAAAAATAGTAAAAAAAATGCAACATGAAGACTTCAGATAACAATCTAAGATCTTTAAGAAAAATATCATGTGCATGGTACACAATTTCGTTGTAATAAGTAAATAAGTTCTTCATTATTTAATTTCTTTAAATATAATACAAAGCGATAACATTTGGTGGCAACTATCTGAGTTGTGAAATAGCGCTTATCGTGAAATTGGCGCTGGATTCTCCTCTTTAAGGAGCAAATAATTTGTACACTATTTTGCCGGATAAATTAAAAATAGTAAAAAAAAATGCAACATGAAGACTTCAGATAACAATCTAAGATCTTTAAGAAAAATATCATGTGCATGGTACACAATTTCGTTGTAATAATTAAATAAGTTCTTCGTTATTTAATTTCTTTAAATATAATAGAAAGCGATAACATTTGGTGGCAACAATCTGAATTGTGAAATAGCGCTTATCCTGAAATTGGCGCTGGATTCTCTTCTTTAAGAAGCAAATATTTTGCCCACTATTTTGCCGGATAAATTAAAAATAGTAAAAAAAATTCAACATGAAGACTTCAGATAACAATCTAAGATCTTTAAGAAAAATATCATGTGCATGGTACACAATTTCGTTGTAATAATTAAATAAGTTCTTCATTATTTAATTTCTTTAAATATAATACAAAGCGATAACATTTGGTGGCAACAATCTGAATTATGAAATAACGCTTATCGTGAAATTGGCGCTGGGTTCTCCTCTTTAAGGAGCAAATATTTTGTACACTATTTTGCCGGATAAATTAAAAATAGTAAAAAAAATGCAACATGAAGACTTCAGATAACAATCTAAGATCTTTAAGAAAAATATCATGTGCATGGTACACAATTTCGTTGTAATAATTAAATAAGTTCTTCGTTATTTAATTTCTTTAAATATAATAGAAAGCGATAACATTTGGTGGCAACAATCTGAATTGTGAAATAGCGCTTATCCTGAAATTGGCGCTGGATTCTTTTCTTTAAGAAGCAAATATTTTGCCCACTATTTTGCCGGATAAATTCAATAAAGTAATCTCTGTAATAAAAATAGTAAAAAAAAAATGCAACATGACGACTTCAGATAACAATCTAAGATCTTTAAGAAAAATATCATGTGCATGGTACACAATTTCCTTGTAATAATTAAATAAGTTCTTCATTATTTAATTTCTTTAAATATAATACAAAGCGATAACATTTGGTGGCAACAATCTGAATCGTGAAATAACGCTTATCGTGAAATTGGCGCTGGATTCCCTTCTTTAAGGAGCAAATATTTTGTACACTATTTTGCCGGATAATTTCAATAATGTAATGTCTGTAATAAAAATAGTAAAAAAAAAATGCAACATGAAGACTTCAGATAACAATCTAAGATCTTGAAGAAAAATATCATGTGCATGGTACACAATTTCCTTGTAATAATTAAATAAGTTCTTCATTATTTAATTTCTTTAAATATAATACAAAGCGATAACATTTGGTGGCAACTAACAGAATTGTGAAATAGCGCTTATCGTGAAATTGGCGCTGGATTCTCTTCTTTAAGGAGCAAATATTTTGTACACTATTTTGCCGGATAAATTAAAAATAGTAAAAAAAAAATGCAACATGAAGACTTCAGATAACAATCTAAGATCTTTAAGAAAAATATTATGTGCATGGCACACAATTTCCTTGTAATAATTAAATAAGTTCTTCATTATTTAATTTCTTTAAATATAATACAAAGCGACAACATTTGGTGGCAACTATCTGAATTGTGAAATAGCGCTTATCGTGAAATTGGCGCTGGATTCTCTTCTTTAAGGAGCAAATATTTTGTACACTATTTTGCCGGATAAATTCAATAATGTAATCTCTCTAATAAAAATAGTAAAAAAAAATGCAACGTGAAGACTTCAGATAACAATCTAAGATCTTTAAGAAAAATATCATGTGCATGGTACACAATTTCGTTGTAATAATTAAATAAGTTCTTCATTATTTAATTTCTTTAAATATAATACAAAGCGATAACATTTGGTGGCAACAATCTGAATTGTGAAATAGCGCTTATCGTGAAATTGGCGCTGGATTCTCTTCTTTAAGGAACAAATATTTTGTACACTATTTTGCCGGATAAATTCAATAATGTAATCTCTGTAAATAAAATAGTAAAAAAAATGCAACATGAAGACTTCTGATAACAATCTAAGATCTTTAAGAAAAATATCATGTGCATGGTACACAATTTCCTTGTAATAATTAAATAAGTTCTTCATTATTTAATTTCTTTAAATATAATACAAAGCGATAACATTTGGTGGCAACAATCTGAATTGTGAAATAGCGCTTATCATGAAATTGGCGCTGGATTCCCTTCTTTAAGGAGCAAATATTTTGTACACTATTTTGCCGGATAAATTCAATAATGTAATCTCTGTAATAAAAATAGTAAAAAAAATGCAACATGAAGACTTCAGATAACAATCTAAGATCTTTAAGAAAAATATCATGTGCATGGTACACAATTTCGTTGTAATAATTAAATAAGTTCTTCATTATTTAATTTCTTTAAATATAATACAAAGCGATAACATTTGGTGGCAATAATCTGAATTGTGAAATAGCGCTTATCGTGAAATTGGCGCTGGATTCTCTTCTTTAAGGAGCAAATATTTTGTACACTATTTTGCCGGATAATTTTAATAATGTAATCTCTGTAATAAAAATAGTAAAAAAAAAATGCAACATGAAGACTTCAGATAACAATCTAAGATCTTTAAGAAAAATATCATGTGCATGGTACACAATTTCCTTGTAATAATTAAATAAGTTCTTCATTATTTAATTTCTTTAAATATAATACAAAGCGATAACATTTGGTGGCAACAATCTGAATTGTGAAATAGCGCTTATCGTGAAATTGGCGCTGGATTCTCTTCTTTAAGGAGCAAAAATTTGTACACTATTTTGCCGGATAAATTCAATAATGTAAACTCTGTAATA
Source organism: Stegodyphus dumicola (assembly GCF_044657685.1). Taxonomy (NCBI): domain Eukaryota; kingdom Metazoa; phylum Arthropoda; class Arachnida; order Araneae; family Eresidae; genus Stegodyphus; species Stegodyphus dumicola. Next base: position 139,449,793 of record NC_140769.1, read on the forward strand.
AAAATAGTAAAAAAAAATGCAACATGAAGACTTCAGATAACAATCTAAGATCTTTAAGAAAAATATCATGTGCATGGTACACAATTTCCTTGTAATAATTAAATAAGTTGTTCATTATTTAATTTCTTTAAATATAATACAAAGCGATAACATTTGGTGGCAACTATCTGAATTGTGAAATAGCGCTTATCGTGAAATTGGCGCTGGATTCTCTTCTATAAGGAGCGAATATTTTGTACACTATTTTGCCGGATAAATTCAATAATGTAATCTCTGTAATAAAAATAGTAAAAAAAAATGCAACATGAAGACTTCAGATAACAATCTAAGATCTTTAAGAAAAATATCATGTGCATGGTACACAATTTCGTTGTAATAATTAAATAAGTTCTTCATTATTTAATTTCTTTAAATATAATACAAAGCGATAACATTTGGTGGCAACTATCTGAATTGTGAAATAGCGCTTATCGTGAAATTGGCGCTGGATTCTCTTCTTTAAGGAGCAAATATTTTGTACACTATTTTGCCGGATAAATTAAAAATAGTAAAAAAAAATGCAACATGAAGACTTCAGATAACAATCTAAGATCTTTAAGAAAAATATCATGTGCATGGTACACAATTTCGTTGTAATAATTAAATAAGTTCTTCATTATTTAATTTCTTTAAATATAATACAAAGCGATAACATTTGGTGGCAACAATCTGAATTGTGAAATAGCGCTTATCGTGAAATTGGCGCTGGATTCTCTTCTTTAAGGAGCAAATATTTTGTACACTATTTTGCCGGATAATTTCAATAATGTAATTTCTGTAATAAAAATAGTAAAAAAAAAATGCAACATGAAGACTTCAGATAACAATCTAAGATCTTTAAGAAAAATATCATGTGCATGGTACACAATTTCCTTGTAATAATTATATAAGTTCTTCATTATTTAATTTCTTTAAATATAATACAAAGCGATAACATTTGGTGGCAACAATCTGAATTGTGAAATAGCGCTTATCGTGAAATTCGCGCAGGATTCTCTTCTTTAAGGAGCAAATATTTTGTACACTATTTTGCCGGATAAATTCAATAATGTAATCTCTGTAATAAAAATAGTAAAAAAAAATGCAACATGAAGACTTCAGATAACAATCTAAGATCTTTAAGAAAAATATCATGTGCATGGTACACAATTTCGTTGTAATAAGTAAATAAGTTCTTCATTATTTAATTTCTTTAAATATAATACAAAGCGATAACATTTGGTGGCAACTATCTGAGTTGTGAAATAGCGCTTATCGTGAAATTGGCGCTGGATTCTCCTCTTTAAGGAGCAAATAATTTGTACACTATTTTGCCGGATAAATTAAAAATAGTAAAAAAAAATGCAACATGAAGACTTCAGATAACAATCTAAGATCTTTAAGAAAAATATCATGTGCATGGTACACAATTTCGTTGTAATAATTAAATAAGTTCTTCGTTATTTAATTTCTTTAAATATAATAGAAAGCGATAACATTTGGTGGCAACAATCTGAATTGTGAAATAGCGCTTATCCTGAAATTGGCGCTGGATTCTCTTCTTTAAGAAGCAAATATTTTGCCCACTATTTTGCCGGATAAATTCAATAAAGTAATCTCTGTAATAAAAATAGTAAAAAAAAAATGCAACATGACGACTTCAGATAACAATCTAAGATCTTTAAGAAAAATATCATGTGCATGGTACACAATTTCCTTGTAATAATTAAATAAGTTCTTCATTATTTAATTTCTTTAAATATAATACAAAGCGATAACATTTGGTGGCAACAATCTGAATTGTGAAATAGCGCTTATCGTGAAATTCGCGCAGGATTCTCTTCTTTAAGGAGCAAATATTTTGTACACTATTTTGCCGGATAAATTAAAAATAGTAAAAAAAAATGCAACATGAAGACTTCAGATAACAATCTAAGATCTTTAAGAAAAATATCATGTGCATGGTACACAATTTCGTTGTAATAATTAAATAAGTTCTTCGTTATTTAATTTCTTTAAATATAATAGAAAGCGATAACATTTGGTGGCAACAATCTGAATTGTGAAATAGCGCTTATCCTGAAATTGGCGCTGGATTCTCTTCTTTAAGAAGCAAATATTTTGCCCACTATTTTGCCGGATAAATTCAATAAAGTAATCTCTGTAATAAAAATAGTAAAAAAAAAATGCAACATGACGACTTCAGATAACAATCTAAGATCTTTAAGAAAAATATCATGTGCATGGTACACAATTTCCTTGTAATAATTATATAAGTTCTTCATTATTTAATTTCTTTAAATATAATACAAAGCGATAACATTTGGTGGCAACAATCTGAATTGTGAAATAGCGCTTATCGTGAAATTCGCGCAGGATTCTCTTCTTTAAGGAGCAAATATTTTGTACACTATTTTGCCGGATAAATTCAATAATGTAATCTCTGTAATAAAAATAGTAAAAAAAAATTCAACATGAAGACTTCAGATAACAATCTAAGATCTTTAAGAAAAATATCATGTGCATGGTACACAATTTCGTTGTAATAAGTAAATAAGTTCTTCATTATTTAATTTCTTTAAATATAATACAAAGCGATAACATTTGGTGGCAACTATCTGAGTTGTGAAATAGCGCTTATCGTGAAATTGGCGCTGGATTCTCCTCTTTAAGGAGCAAATAATTTGTACACTATTTTGCCGGATAAATTAAAAATAGTAAAAAAAAATGCAACATGAAGACTTCAGATAACAATCTAAGATCTTTAAGAAAAATATCATGTGCATGGTACACAATTTCGTTGTAATAATTAAATAAGTTCTTCGTTATTTAATTTCTTTAAATATAATAGAAAGCGATAACATTTGGTGGCAACAATCTGAATTGTGAAATAGCGCTTATCCTGAAATTGGCGCTGGATTCTCTTCTTTAAGAAGCAAATATTTTGCCCACTATTTTGCCGGATAAATTCAATAAAGTAATCTCTGTAATAAAAATAGTAAAAAAAAAATGCAACATGACGACTTCAGATAACAATCTAAGATCTTTAAGAAAAATATCATGTGCATGGTACACAATTTCCTTGTAATAATTAAATAAGTTCTTCATTATTTAATTTCTTTAAATATAATACAAAGCGATAACATTTGGTGGCAACAATCTGAATCGTGAAATAACGCTTATCGTGAAATTGGCGCTGGATTCTCTTCTTTAAGGAGCAAATATTTTGTACACTATTTTGCCGGATAAATTCAAAAATGTAATCTCTGTAATAAAAATAGTAAAAAAAAAAATGCAACATGAAGACTTCAGATAACAATCTAAGATCTTTAAGAAAAATATTATGTGCATGGTACACAATTTCCTTGTAATAATTAAATAAGTTCTTCATGATTTAATTTCTTTAAATATAATACAAAGCGATAACATTTGGTGGCAACTATCTGAATTGTGAAATAGCGCTTATCGTGAAATTGGCGCTGGATTCTCTTCTTTAAGGAGCAAATATTTTGCACACTATTTTGCCCAATAAATTAAAAATAGTAAAAAAAATTCAACATGAAGACTTCAGATAACAATCTAAGATCTTTAAGAAAAATATCATGTGCATGGTACACAATTTCGTTGTAATAATTAAATAAGTTCTTCATTATTTAATTTCTTTAAATATAATACAAAGCGATAACATTTGGTGGCAACAATCTGAATTATGAAATAACGCTTATCGTGAAATAGGCGCTGGGTTCTCCTCTTTAAGGAGCAAATATTTTGTACACTATTTTGCCGGATAAATTAAAAATAGTAAAAAAAATGCAACATGAAGACTTCAGATAACAATCTAAGATCTTTAAGAAAAATATCATGTGCATGGTACACAATTTCGTTGTAATAATTAAATAAGTTCTTCGTTATTTAATTTCTTTAAATATAATAGAAAGCGATAACATTTGGTGGCAACAATCTGAATTGTGAAATAGCGCTTATCCTGAAATTGGCGCTGGATTCTTTTCTTTAAGAAGCAAATATTTTGCCCACTATTTTGCCGGATAAATTCAATAAAGTAATCTCTGTAATAAAAATAGTAAAAAAAAAATGCAACATGACGACTTCAGATAACAATCTAAGATCTTTAAGAAAAATATCATGTGCATGGTACACAATTTCCTTGTAATAATTAAATAAGTTCTTCATTATTTAATTTCTTTAAATATAATACAAAGCGATAACATTTGGTGGCAACAATCTGAATCGTGAAATAACGCTTATCGTGAAATTGGCGCTGGATTCTCTTCTTTAAGGAGCAAATATTTTGTACACTATTTTGCCGGATAAATTCAATAATGTAATCTCTGTAATAAAAATAGTAAAAAAAATGCAACATGAAGACTTCTGATAACAATCTAAGATCTTTAAGAAAAATACACATGCATGGTACACAATTTCCTTGTAATAATTAAATAAGTTCTTCATTATTTAATTTCTTTAAATATAATACAAAGCGATAACATTTGGTGGCAACAATCTGAATTGTGAAATAGCGCTTATCGTGAAATTGGCGCTGGATTCTCTTCTTTAAGGAGCAAATATTTTGTACACTATTTTGCCGGATAAATTCAATAATGTAATCTCTGCAATAAAAATAGTAAAAAAAAATGCAACATGAAGACTTCAGATAACAATCTAAGATCTTTAAGAAAAATATCATGTGCATGGTACACAATTTCGTTGTAATAATTAAATAAGTTCTTCATTATTTAATTTCTTTAAATATAATACAAAGCGATAACATTTTGTGGCAACTATCTGAATTGTGAAATAGCGCTTATCGTGAAATTGGCGCTGGATTCTCTTCTTTAAGGAGCAAATATTTTGTACACTATTTTGCCGGATAAATTAAAAATAGTAAAAAAAAATGCAACATGAAGACTTCAGATAACAATCTAAGATCTTTAAGAAAAATATCATGTGCATGGTACACAATTTCGTTGTAATAATTAAATAAGTTCTTCATTATTTAATTTCTTTAAATATAATACAAAGCGATAACATTTGGTGGCAACAATCTGAATTGTGAAATAGCGCTTATCGTGAAATTGGCGCTGGATTCTCTTCTTTAAGGAGCAAATATTTTGTACACTATTTTGCCTGATAATTTCAATAATGTAATTTCTGTAATAAAAATAGTAAAAAAAAAATGCAACATGAAGACTTCAGATAACAATCTAAGATCTTTAAGAAAAATATCATGTGCATGGTACACAATTTCCTTGTAATAATTAAATAAGTTCTTCATTATTTAATTTCTTTAAATATAATACAAAGCGATAACATTTGGTGGCAACAATCTGAATTGTGAAATAGCGCTTATCGTGAAATTCGCGCAGGATTCTCTTCTTTAAGGAGCAAATATTTTGTACACTATTTTGCCGGATAAATTCAATAATGTAATCTCTGTAATAAAAATAGTAAAAAAAAATGCAACATGAAGACTTCAGATAACAATCTAAGATCTTTAAGAAAAATATCATGTGCATGGTACACAATTTCGTTGTAATAAGTAAATAAGTTCTTCATTATTTAATTTCTTTAAATATAATACAAAGCGATAACATTTGGTGGCAACTATCTGAGTTGTGAAATAGCGCTTATCGTGAAATTGGCGCTGGATTCTCCTCTTTAAGGAGCAAATATTTTGTACACTATTTTGCCGGATAAATTAAAAATAGTAAAAAAAAATGCAACATGAAGACTTCAGATAACAATCTAAGATCTTTAAGAAAAATATCATGTGCATGGTACACAATTTCGTTGTAATAATTAAATAAGTTCTTCGTTATTTAATTTCTTTAAATATAATAGAAAGCGTAACATTTGGTGGCAACAATCTGAATTGTGAAATAGCGCTTATCCTGAAATTGGCGCTGGATTCTCTTCTTTAAGAAGCAAATATTTTGCCCACTATTTTGCCGGATAAATTCAATAAAGTAATCTCTGTAATAAAAATATTAAAAAAAAATGCAACATGACGACTTCAGATAACAATCTAAGATCTTTAAGAAAAATATCATGTGCATGGTACACAATTTCCTTGTAATAATTAAATAAGTTCTTCATTATTTAATTTCTTTAAATATAATACAAAGCGATAACATTTGGTGGCAACAATCTGAATCGTGAAATAACGCTTATCGTGAAATTGGCGCTGGATTCTCTTCTTTAAGGAGCAAATATTTTGTACACTATTTTGCCGGATAAATTCAAAAATGTAATCTCTGTAATAAAAATAGTAAAAAAAAAAATGCAACATGAAGACTTCAGATAACAATCTAAGATCTTTAAGAAAAATATTATGTGCATGGTACACAATTTCCTTGTAATAATTAAATAAGTTCTTCATGATTTAATTTCTTTAAATATAATACAAAGCGATAACATTTGGTGGCAACTATCTGAATTGTGAAATAGCGCTTATCGTGAAATTGGCGCTGGATTCTCTTCTTTAAGGAGCAAATATTTTGTACACTATTTTGCCCAATAAATTAAAAATAGTAAAAAAAATTCAACATGAAGACTTCAGATAACAATCTAAGATCTTTAAGAAAAATATCATGTGCATGGTACACAATTTCGTTGTAATAATTAAATAAGTTCTTCATTATTTAATTTCTTTAAATATAATACAAAGCGATAACATTTGGTGGCAACAATCTGAATTATGAAATAACGCTTATCGTGAAATTGGCGCTGGGTTCTCCTCTTTAAGGAGCAAATATTTTGTACACTATTTTGCCGGATAAATTAAAAATAGTAAAAAAAATGCAACATGAAGACTTCAGATAACAATCTAAGATCTTTAAGAAAAATATCATGTGCATGGTACACAATTTCGTTGTAATAATTAAATAAGTTCTTCGTTATTTAATTTCTTTAAATATAATAGAAAGCGATAACATTTGGTGGCAACAATCTGAATTGTGAAATAGCGCTTATCCTGAAATTGGCGCTGGATTCTTTTCTTTAAGAAGCAAATATTTTGCCCACTATTTTGCCGGATAAATTCAATAAAGTAATCTCTATAATAAAAATAGTAAAAAAAAAATGCAACATGACGACTTCAGATAACAATCTAAGATCTTTAAGAAAAATATCATGTGCATGGTACACAATTTCCTTGTAATAATTAAATAAGTTCTTCATTATTTAATTTCTTTAAATATAATACAAAGCGATAACATTTGGTGGCAACAATCTGAATCGTGAAATAACGCTTATCGTGAAATTGGCGCTGGATTCTCTTCTTTAAGGAGCAAATATTTTGTACACTATTTTGCCGGATAAATTCAATAATGTAATCTCTGTAATAAAAATAGTGAAAAAAATGCAACATGAAGACTTCTGATAACAATCTAAGATCTTTAAGAAAAATACACATGCATGGTACACAATTTCCTTGTAATAATTAAATAAGTTCTTCATTATTTAATTTCTTTAAATATAATACAAAGCGATAACATTTGGTGGCAACAATCTGAATTGTGAAATAGCGCTTATCGTGAAATTGGCGCTGGATTCTCTTCTTTAAGGAGCAAATATTTTGTACACTATTTTGCCGGATAAATTCAATAATGTAATCTCTGCAATAAAAATAGTAAAAAAAAATGCAACATGAAGACTTCAGATAACAATCTAAGATCTTTAAGAAAAATATCATGTGCATGGTACACAATTTCGTTGTAATAAGTAAATAAGTTCTTCATTATTTAATTTCTTTAAATATAATACAAAGCGATAACATTTGGTGGCAACAATCTGAATTGTGAAATAGCGCTTATCGTGAAATTGGCGCTGGATTCTCTTCTTTAAGGAGCAAATATTTTGTACACTATTTTGCCGGATAATTTCAATAATGTAATGTCTGTAATAAAAATAGTAAAAAAAAAAGCAACATGAAGACTTCAGATAACAATCTAAGATCTTTAAGAAAAATATCATGTGCATGGTACACAATTTCCTTGTAATAATTAAATAAGTTCTTCATTATTTAATTTCTTTAAATATAATACAAAGCGATAACATTTGGTGGCAACTAACTGAATTGTGAAATAGCGCTTATCGTGAAATTGGCGCTGGATTCTCTTCTTTAAGGAGCAAATATTTTGTACACTATTTTGCCGGATAAATTAAAAATCGTAAAAAAAAAAATGCAACATGAAGACTTCAGATAACAATCTAAGATCTTTAAGAAAAATATTATGTGCATGGCACACAATTTCCTTGTAATAATTAAGTAAGTTCTTCATTATTTAATTTCTTTAAATATAATACAAAGCGACAACATTTGGTGGCAACTATCTGAATTGTGAAATAGCGCTTATCGTGAAATTGGCGCTGGATTCTCTTCTTTAAGGAGCAAATATTTTGTACACTATTTTGCCGGATAAATTCAATAATGTAATCTCTCTAATAAAAATAGTAAAAAAAAATGCAACGTGAAGACTTCAGATAACAATCTAAGATCTTTAAGAAAAATATCATGTGCATGGTACACAAATTCGTTGTAATAATTAAATAAGTTCTTCATTATTTAATTTCTTTAAATATAATACAAAGCGATAACATTTGGTGGCAACAATCTGAATTGTGAAATAGCGCTTATCGTGAAATTGGCGCTGGATTCTCTTCTTTAAGGAGTAAATATTTTGTACACTATTTTGCCGGATAAATTCAATAATGTAATCTCTGTAATAAAAATAGTAAAAAAAAATGCAACATGAAGACTTCAGATAACAATCTAAGATCTTTAAGAAAAATATCATGTGCATGGTACACAATTTCGTTGTAATAAGTAAATAAGTTCTTCATTATTTAATTTCTTTAAATATAATACAAAGCGATAACATTTGGTGGCAACTATCTGAGTTGTGAAATAGCGCTTATCGTGAAATTGGCGCTGGATTCTCCTCTTTAAGGAGCAAATAATTTGTACACTATTTTGCCGGATAAATTAAAAATAGTAAAAAAAAATGCAACATGAAGACTTCAGATAACAATCTAAGATCTTTAAGAAAAATATCATGTGCATGGTACACAATTTCGTTGTAATAATTAAATAAGTTCTTCGTTATTTAATTTCTTTAAATATAATAGAAAGCGATAACATTTGGTGGCAACAATCTGAATTGTGAAATAGCGCTTATCCTGAAATTGGCGCTGGATTCTCTTCTTTAAGAAGCAAATATTTTGCCCACTATTTTGCCGGATAAATTCAATAAAGTAATCTCTGTAATAAAAATAGTAAAAAAAAAATGCAACATGACGACTTCAGATAACAATCTAAGATCTTTAAGAAAAATATCATGTGCATGGTACACAATTTCCTTGTAATAATTAAATAAGTTCTTCATTATTTAATTTCTTTAAATATAATACAAAGCGATAACATTTGGTGGCAACAATCTGAATCGTGAAATAACGCTTATCGTGAAATTGGCGCTGGATTCTCTTCTTTAAGGAGCAAATATTTTGTACACTCTTTTGCCGGATAAATTCAAAAATGTAATCTCTGTAATAAAAATAGTAAAAAAAAAAATGCAACATGAAGACTTCAGATAACAATCTAAGATCTTTAAGAAAAATATTATGTGCATGGTACACAATTTCCTTGTAATAATTAAATAAGTTCTTCATGATTTAATTTCTTTAAATATAATACAAAGCGATAACATTTGGTGGCAACTATCTGAATTGTGAAATAGCGCTTATCGTGAAATTGGCGCTGGATTCTCTTCTTTAAGGAGCAAATATTTTGTACACTATTTTGCCCAATAAATTAAAAATAGTAAAAAAAATTCAACATGAAGACTTCAGATAACAATCTAAGATCTTTAAGAAAAATATCATGTGCATGGTACACAATTTCGTTGTAATAATTAAATAAGTTCTTCATTATTTAATTTCTTTAAATATAATACAAAGCGATAACATTTGGTGGCAACAATCTGAATTATGAAATAACGCTTATCGTGAAATTGGCGCTGGGTTCTCCTCTTTAAGGAGCAAATATTTTGTACACTATTTTGCCGGATAAATTAAAAATAGTAAAAAAAATGCAACATGAAGACTTCAGATAACAATCTAAGATCTTTAAGAAAAATATCATGTGCATGGTACACAATTTCGTTGTAATAATTAAATAAGTTCTTCGTTATTTAATTTCTTTAAATATAATAGAAAGCGATAACATTTGGTGGCAACAATCTGAATTGTGAAATAGCGCTTATCCTGAAATTGGCGCTGGATTCTTTTCTTTAAGAAGCAAATATTTTGCCCACTATTTTGCCGGATAAATTCAATAAAGTAATCTCTGTAATAAAAATAGTAAAAAAAAAATGCAACATGACGACTTCAGATAACAATCTAAGATCTTTAAGAAAAATATCATGTGCATGATACACAATTTCCTTGTAATAATTAAATAAGTTCTTCATTATTTAATTTCTTTAAATATAATACAAAGCGATAACATTTGGTGGCAACAATCTGAATCGTGAAATAACGCTTATCGTGAAATTGGCGCTGGATTCTCTTCTTTAAGGAGCAAATATTTTGTACACTATTTTGCCGGATAAATTCAATAATGTAATCTCTGTAATAAAAATAGTAAAAAAAATGCAACATGAAGACTTCTGATAACAATCTAAGATCTTTAAGAAAAATACACATGCATGGTACACAATTTCCTTGTAATAATTAAATAAGTTCTTCATTATTTAATTTCTTTAAATATAATACAAAGCGATAACATTTGGTGGCAACAATCTGAATTGTGAAATAGCGCTTATCGTGAAATTGGCGCTGGATTCTCTTCTTTAAGGAGCAAATATTTTGTACACTATTTTGCCGGATAAATTCAATAATGTAATCTCTGCAATAAAAATAGTAAAAAAAAATGCAACATGAAGACTTCAGATAACAATCTAAGATCTTTAAGAAAAATATCATGTGCATGGTACACAATTTCGTTGTAATAATTAAATAAGTTCTTCATTATTTAATTTCTTTAAATATAATACAAAGCGATAACATTTGGTGGCAACTATCTGAATTGTGAAATAGCGCTTATCGTGAAATTGGCGCTGGATTCTCTTCTTTAAGGAGCAAATATTTTGTACACTATTTTGCCGGATAAATTAAAAATAGTAAAAAAAAATGCAACATGAAGACTTCAGATAACAATCTAAGATCTTTAAGAAAAATATCATGTGCATGGTACACAATTTCGTTGTAATAATTAAATAAGTTCTTCATTATTTAATTTCTTTAAATATAATACAAAGCGATAACATTTGGTGGCAACAATCTGAATTGTGAAATAGCGCTTATCGTGAAATTGGCGCAGGATTCTCTTCTTTAAGGAGCAAATATTTTGTACACTATTTTGCCGGATAATTTCAATAATGTAATTTCTGTAATAAAAATAGTAAAAAAAAAATGCAACATGAAGACTTCAGATAACAATCTAAGATCTTTAAGAAAAATATCATGTGCATGGTACACAATTTCCTTGTAATAATTAAATAAGTTCTTCATTATTTAATTTCTTTAAATATAATTCAAAGCGATAACATTTGGTGGCAACAATCTGAATTGTGAAATAGCGCTTATCGTGAAATTCGCGCAGGATTCTCTTCTTTAAGGAGCAAATATTTTGTACACTATTTTGCCGGATAAATTCAATAATGTAATCTCTGTAATAAAAATAGTAAAAAAAAATGCAACATGAAGACTTCAGATAACAATCTAAGATCTTTAAGAAAAATATCATGTGCATGGTACACAATTTCGTTGTAATAAGTAAATAAGTTCTTCATTATTTAATTTCTTTAAATATAATACAAAGCGATAACATTTGGTGGCAACTATCTGAGTTGTGAAATAGCGCTTATCGTGAAATTGGCGCTGGATTCTCCTCTTTAAGGAGCAAATATTTTGTACACTATTTTGCCGGATAAATTAAAAATAGTAAAAAAAAATGCAACATGAAGACTTCAGATAACAATCTAAGATCTTTAAGAAAAATATCATGTGCATGGTACACAATTTCGTTGTAATAATTAAATAAGTTCTTCGTTATTTAATTTCTTTAAATATAATAGAAAGCGTAACATTTGGTGGCAACAATCTGAATTGTGAAATAGCGCTTATCCTGAAATTGGCGCTGGATTCTCTTCTTTAAGAAGCAAATATTTTGTACACTATTTTGCCGGATAAATTCAATAATGTAATCTCTGTAATAAAAATAGTAAAAAAAATGCAACATGAAGACTTCTGATAACAATCTAAGATCTTTAAGAAAAATACACATGCATGGTACACAATTTCCTTGTAATAATTAAATAAGTTCTTCATTATTTAATTTCTTTAAATATAATACAAAGCGATAACATTTGGTGGCAACAATCTGAATTGTGAAATAGCGCTTATCGTGAAATTGGCGCTGGATTCTCTTCTTTAAGGAGCAAATATTTTGTACACTATTTTGCCGGATAAATTCAATAATGTAATCTCTGCAATAAAAATAGTAAAAAAAAATGCAACATGAAGACTTCAGATAACAATCTAAGATCTTTAAGAAAAATATCATGTGCATGGTACACAATTTCGTTGTAATAAGTAAATAAGTTCTTCATTATTTAATTTCTTTAAATATAATACAAAGCGATAACATTTGGTGGCAACAATCTGAATTGTGAAATAGCGCTTATCGTGAAATTGGCGCTGGATTCTCTTCTTTAAGGAGCAAATATTTTGTACACTATTTTGCCGGATAATTTCAATAATGTAATGTCTGTAATAAAAATAGTAAAAAAAAAATGCAACATGAAGACTTCAGATAACAATCTAAGATCTTTAAGAAAAATATCATGTGCATGGTACACAATTTCTTTGTAATAATTAAATAAGTTCTTCATTATTTAATTTCTTTAAATATAATACAAAGCGATAACATTTGGTGGCAACAATCTGAATTGTGAAATAGCGCTTATCGTGAAATTGGCGCTGGATTCTCTTCTTTAAGGAGCAAATATTTTGTACACTATTTTGCCGGATAAATTCAATAATGTAATCTCTGCAATAAAAATAGTAAAAAAAAATGCAACATGAAGACTTCAGATAACAATCTAAGATCTTTAAGAAAAATATCATGTGCATGGTACACAATTTCGTTGTAATAATTAAATAAGTTCTTCATTATTTAATTTCTTTAAATATAATACAAAGCGATAACATTTGGTGGCAACTATCTGAATTGTGAAATAGCGCTTATCGTGAAATTGGCGCTGGATTCTCTTCTTTAAGGAGCAAATATTTTGTACACTATTTTGCCGGATAAATTAAAAATAGTAAAAAAAAATGCAACATGAAGACTTCAGATAACAATCTAAGATCTTTAAGAAAAATATCATGTGCACGGTACACAATTTCGTTGTAATAATTAAATAAGTTCTTCATTATTTAATTTCTTTAAATATAATACAAAGCGATAACATTTGGTGGCAACAATCTGAATTGTGAAATAGCGCTTATCGTGAAATTGGCGCAGGATTCTCTTCTTTAAGGAGCAAATATTTTGTACACTATTTTGCCGGATAATTTCAATAATGTAATTTCTGTAATAAAAATAGTAAAAAAAAAATGCAACATGAAGACTTCAGATAACAATCTAAGATCTTTAAGAAAAATATCATGTGCATGGTACACAATTTCCTTGTAATAATTAAATAAGTTCTTCATTATTTAATTTCTTTAAATATAATACAAAGCGATAACATTTGGTGGCAACAATCTGAATTGTGAAATAGCGCTTATCGTGAAATTGGCGCTGGATTCTCTTCTTTAAGGAGCAAATATTTTGTACACTATTTTGCCGGATAAATTCAATAATGTAATCTCTGCAATAAAAATAGTAAAAAAAAATGCAACATGAAGACTTCAGATAACAATCTAAGATCTTTAAGAAAAATATCATGTGCATGGTACACAATTTCGTTGTAATAAGTAAATAAGTTCTTCATTATTTAATTTCTTTAAATATAATACAAAGCGATAACATTTGGTGGCAACAATCTGAATTGTGAAATAGCGCTTATCGTGAAATTGGCGCTGGATTCTCTTCTTTAAGGAGCAAATATTTTGTACACTATTTTGCCGGATAATTTCAATAATGTAATGTCTGTAATAAAAATAGTAAAAAAAAAATGCAACATGAAGACTTCAGATAACAATCTAAGATCTTTAAGAAAAATATCATGTGCATGGTACACAATTTCTTTGTAATAATTAAATAAGTTCTTCATTATTTAATTTCTTTAAATATAATACAAAGCGATAACATTTGGTGGCAACAATCTGAATTGTGAAATAGCGCTTATCGTGAAATTGGCGCTGGATTCTCTTCTTTAAGGAGCAAATATTTTGTACACTATTTTGCCGGATAAATTCAATAATGTAATCTCTGCAATAAAAATAGTAAAAAAAAATGCAACATGAAGACTTCAGATAACAATCTAAGATCTTTAAGAAAAATATCATGTGCATGGTACACAATTTCGTTGTAATAATTAAATAAGTTCTTCATTATTTAATTTCTTTAAATATAATACAAAGCGATAACATTTGGTGGCAACTATCTGAATTGTGAAATAGCGCTTATCGTGAAATTGGCGCTGGATTCTCTTCTTTAAGGAGCAAATATTTTGTACACTATTTTGCCGGATAAATTAAAAATAGTAAAAAAAAATGCAACATGAAGACTTCAGATAACAATCTAAGATCTTTAAGAAAAATATCATGTGCATGGTACACAATTTCGTTGTAATAATTAAATAAGTTCTTCATTATTTAATTTCTTTAAATATAATACAAAGCGATAACATTTGGTGGCAACAATCTGAATTGTGAAATAGCGCTTATCGTGAAATTGGCGCAGGATTCTCTTCTTTAAGGAGCAAATATTTTGTACACTATTTTGCCGGATAATTTCAATAATGTAATTTCTGTAATAAAAATAGTAAAAAAAAAATGCAACATGAAGACTTCAGATAACAATCTAAGATCTTTAAGAAAAATATCATGTGCATGGTACACAATTTCCTTGTAATAATTAAATAAGTTCTTCATTATTTAATTTCTTTAAATATAATACAAAGCGATAACATTTGGTGGCAACAATCTGAATTGTGAAATAGCGCTTATCGTGAAATTCGCGCAGGATTCTCTTCTTTAAGGAGCAAATATTTTGTACACTATTTTGCCGGATAAATTCAATAATGTAATCTCTGTAATAAAAATAGTAAAAAAAAATGCAACATGAAGACTTCAGATAACAATCTAAGATCTTTAAGAAAAATATCATGTGCATGGTACACAATTTCGTTGTAATAAGTAAATAAGTTCTTCATTATTTAATTTCTTTAAATATAATACAAAGCGATAACATTTGGTGGCAACTATCTGAGTTGTGAAATAGCGCTTATCGTGAAATTGGCGCTGGATTCTCCTCTTTAAGGAGCAAATATTTTGTACACTATTTTGCCGGATAAATTAAAAATAGTAAAAAAAAATGCAACATGAAGACTTCAGATAACAATCTAAGATCTTTAAGAAAAATATCATGTGCATGGTACACAATTTCGTTGTAATAATTAAATAAGTTCTTCGTTATTTAATTTCTTTAAATATAATAGAAAGCGTAACATTTGGTGGCAACAATCTGAATTGTGAAATAGCGCTTATCCTGAAATTGGCGCTGGATTCTCTTCTTTAAGAAGCAAATATTTTGTACACTATTTTGCCGGATAAATTCAATAATGTAATCTCTGTAATAAAAATAGTAAAAAAAATGCAACATGAAGACTTCTGATAACAATCTAAGATCTTTAAGAAAAATACACATGCATGGTACACAATTTCCTTGTAATAATTAAATAAGTTCTTCATTATTTAATTTCTTTAAATATAATACAAAGCGATAACATTTGGTGGCAACAATCTGAATTGTGAAATAGCGCTTATCGTGAAATTGGCGCTGGATTCTCTTCTTTAAGGAGCAAATATTTTGTACACTATTTTGCCGGATAAATTCAATAATGTAATCTCTGCAATAAAAATAGTAAAAAAAAATGCAACATGAAGACTTCAGATAACAATCTAAGATCTTTAAGAAAAATATCATGTGCATGGTACACAATTTCGTTGTAATAAGTAAATAAGTTCTTCATTATTTAATTTCTTTAAATATAATACAAAGCGATAACATTTGGTGGCAACAATCTGAATTGTGAAATAGCGCTTATCGTGAAATTGGCGCTGGATTCTCTTCTTTAAGGAGCAAATATTTTGTACACTATTTTGCCGGATAATTTCAATAATGTAATGTCTGTAATAAAAATAGTAAAAAAAAAATGCAACATGAAGACTTCAGATAACAATCTAAGATCTTTAAGAAAAATATCATGTGCATGGTACACAATTTCCTTGTAATAATTAAATAAGTTCTTCATTATTTAATTTCTTTAAATATAATACAAAGCGATAACATTTGGTGGCAACTAACTGAATTGTGAAATAGCGCTTATCGTGAAATTGGCGCTGGATTCTCTTCTTTAAGGAGCAAATATTTTGTACACTATTTTGCCGGATAAATTAAAAATCGTAAAAAAAAAAATGCAACATGAAGACTTCAGATAACAATCTAAGATCTTTAAGAAAAATATCATGTGCATGGTACACAATTTCGTTGTAATAAGTAAATAAGTTCTTCATTATTTAATTTCTTTAAATATAATACAAAGCGATAACATTTGGTGGCAACAATCTGAATTGTGAAATAGCGCTTATCGTGAAATTGGCGCTGGATTCTCTTCTTTAAGGAGCAAATATTTTGTACACTATTTTGCCGGATAATTTCAATAATGTAATGTCTGTAATAAAAATAGTAAAAAAAAAATGCAACATGAAGACTTCAGATAACAATCTAAGATCTTTAAGAAAAATATCATGTGCATGGTACACAATTTCCTTGTAATAATTAAATAAGTTCTTCATTATTTAATTTCTTTAAATATAATACAAAGCGACAACATTTGGTGGCAACTATCTGAATTGTGAAATAGCGCTTATCGTGAAATTGGCGCTGGATTCTCTTCTTTAAGGAGCAAATATTTTGTACACTATTTTGCCGGATAAATTCAATAATGTAATCTCTCTAATAAAAATAGTAAAAAAAAATGCAACGTGAAGACTTCAGATAAAAATCTAAGATCTTTAAGAAAAATATCATGTGCATGGTACACAAATTCGTTGTAATAATTAAATAAGTTCTTCATTATTTAATTTCTTTAAATATAATACAAAGCGATAACATTTGGTGGCAACAATCTGAATTGTGAAATAGCGCTTATCGTGAAATTGGCGCTGGATTCTCTTCTTTAAGGAGTAAATATTTTGTACACTATTTTGCCGGATAAATTCAATAATGTAATCTCTGTAATAAAAATAGTAAAAAAAAATGCAACATGAAGACTTCAGATAA
Organism: Stegodyphus dumicola; assembly: GCF_044657685.1. NCBI lineage: Eukaryota > Metazoa > Arthropoda > Arachnida > Araneae > Eresidae > Stegodyphus > Stegodyphus dumicola. Next base: position 139,467,404 of record NC_140769.1, read on the forward strand.
CAATCTAAGATCTTTAAGAAAAATATCTTGTGCATGGTACACAATTTCGTTGTAATAAGTAAATAAGTTCTTCATTATTTAATTTCTTTAAATATAATACAAAGCGATAACATTTGGTGGCAACTATCTGAGTTGTGAAATAGCGCTTATCGTGAAATTGGCGCTGGATTCTCCTCTTTAAGGAGCAAATAATTTGTACACTATTTTGCCGGATAAATTAAAAATAGTAAAAAAAAATGCAACATGAAGACTTCAGATAACAATCTAAGATCTTTAAGAAAAATATCATGTGCATGGTACACAATTTCGTTGTAATAATTAAATAAGTTCTTCGTTATTTAATTTCTTTAAATATAATAGAAAGCGATAACATTTGGTGGCAACAATCTGAATTGTGAAATAGCGCTTATCCTGAAATTGGCGCTGGATTCTCTTCTTTAAGAAGCAAATATTTTGCCCACTATTTTGCCGGATAAATTCAATAAAGTAATCTCTGTAATAAAAATAGTAAAAAAAAAATGCAACATGACGACTTCAGATAACAATCTAAGATCTTTAAGAAAAATATCATGTGCATGGTACACAATTTCCTTGTAATAATTAAATAAGTTCTTCATTATTTAATTTCTTTAAATATAATACAAAGCGATAACATTTGGTGGCAACAATCTGAATCGTGAAATAACGCTTATCGTGAAATTGGCGCTGGATTCTCTTCTTTAAGGAGCAAATATTTTGTACACTCTTTTGCCGGATAAATTCAAAAATGTAATCTCTGTAATAAAAATAGTAAAAAAAAAAATGCAACATGAAGACTTCAGATAACAATCTAAGATCTTTAAGAAAAATATTATGTGCATGGTACACAATTTCCTTGTAATAATTAAATAAGTTCTTCATGATTTAATTTCTTTAAATATAATACAAAGCGATAACATTTGGTGGCAACTATCTGAATTGTGAAATAGCGCTTATCGTGAAATTGGCGCTGGATTCTCTTCTTTAAGGAGCAAATATTTTGTACACTATTTTGCCCAATAAATTAAAAATAGTAAAAAAAATTCAACATGAAGACTTCAGATAACAATCTAAGATCTTTAAGAAAAATATCATGTGCATGGTACACAATTTCGTTGTAATAATTAAATAAGTTCTTCATTATTTAATTTCTTTAAATATAATACAAAGCGATAACATTTGGTGGCAACAATCTGAATTATGAAATAACGCTTATCGTGAAATTGGCGCTGGGTTCTCCTCTTTAAGGAGCAAATATTTTGTACACTATTTTGCCGGATAAATTAAAAATAGTAAAAAAAATGCAACATGAAGACTTCAGATAACAATCTAAGATCTTTAAGAAAAATATCATGTGCATGGTACACAATTTCGTTGTAATAATTAAATAAGTTCTTCGTTATTTAATTTCTTTAAATATAATAGAAAGCGATAACATTTGGTGGCAACAATCTGAATTGTGAAATAGCGCTTATCCTGAAATTGGCGCTGGATTCTTTTCTTTAAGAAGCAAATATTTTGCCCACTATTTTGCCGGATAAATTCAATAAAGTAATCTCTGTAATAAAAATAGTAAAAAAAAAATGCAACATGACGACTTCAGATAACAATCTAAGATCTTTAAGAAAAATATCATGTGCATGGTACACAATTTCCTTGTAATAATTAAATAAGTTCTTCATTATTTAATTTCTTTAAATATAATACAAAGCGATAACATTTGGTGGCAACAATCTGAATCGTGAAATAACGCTTATCGTGAAATTGGCGCTGGATTCTCTTCTTTAAGGAGCAAATATTTTGTACACTATTTTGCCGGATAAATTCAATAATGTAATCTCTGTAATAAAAATAGTAAAAAAAATGCAACATGAAGACTTCTGATAACAATCTAAGATCTTTAAGAAAAATACACATGCATGGTACACAATTTCCTTGTAATAATTAAATAAGTTCTTCATTATTTAATTTCTTTAAATATAATACAAAGCGATAACATTTGGTGGCAACAATCTGAATTGTGAAATAGCGCTTATCGTGAAATTGGCGCTGGATTCTCTTCTTTAAGGAGCAAATATTTTGTACACTATTTTGCCGGATAAATTCAATAATGTAATCTCTGCAATAAAAATAGTAAAAAAAAATGCAACATGAAGACTTCAGATAACAATCTAAGATCTTTAAGAAAAATATCATGTGCATGGTACACAATTTCGTTGTAATAATTAAATAAGTTCTTCATTATTTAATTTCTTTAAATATAATACAAAGCGATAACATTTGGTGGCAACTATCTGAATTGTGAAATAGCGCTTATCGTGAAATTGGCGCTGGATTCTCTTCTTTAAGGAGCAAATATTTTGTACACTATTTTGCCGGATAAATTAAAAATAGTAAAAAAAAATGCAACATGAAGACTTCAGATAACAATCTAAGATCTTTAAGAAAAATATCATGTGCATGGTACACAATTTCGTTGTAATAATTAAATAAGTTCTTCATTATTTAATTTCTTTAAATATAATACAAAGCGATAACATTTGGTGGCAACAATCTGAATTGTGAAATAGCGCTTATCGTGAAATTGGCGCTGGATTCTCTTCTTTAAGGAGCAAATATTTTGTACACTATTTTGCCGGATTATTTCAATAATGTAATTTCTGTAATAAAAATAGTAAAAAAAAATGCAACATGAAGACTTCAGATAACAATCTAAGATCTTTAAGAAAAATATCATGTGCATGGTACACAATTTCCTTGTAATAATTAAATAAGTTCTTCATTATTTAATTTCTTTAAATATAATACAAAGCGATAACATTTGGTGGCAACAATCTGAATTGTGAAATAGCGCTTATCGTGAAATTCGCGCAGGATTCTCTTCTTTAAGGAGCAAATATTTTGTACACTATTTTGCCGGATAAATTCAATAATGTAATCTCTGTAATAAAAATAGTAAAAAAAAATGCAACATGAAGACTTCAGATAACAATCTAAGATCTTTAAGAAAAATATCATGTGCATGGTACACAATTTCGTTGTAATAATTAAATAAGTTCTTCATTATTTAATTTCTTTAAATATAATACAAAGCGATAACATTTGGTGGCAACTATCTGAGTTGTGAAATAGCGCTTATCGTGAAATTGGCGCTGGATTCTCCTCTTTAAGGAGCAAATATTTTGTACACTATTTTGCCGGATAAATTAAAAATAGTAAAAAAAAATGCAACATGAAGACTTCAGATAACAATCTAAGATCTTTAAGAAAAATATCATGTGCATGGTACACAATTTCGTTGTAATAATTAAATAAGTTCTTCGTTATTTAATTTCTTTAAATATAATAGAAAGCGTAACATTTGGTGGCAACAATCTGAATTGTGAAATAGCGCTTATCCTGAAATTGGCGCTGGATTCTCTTCTTTAAGAAGCAAATATTTTGCCCACTATTTTGCCGGATAAATTCAATAAAGTAATCTCTGTAATAAAAATATTAAAAAAAAAAATGCAACATGACGACTTCAGATAACAATCTAAGATCTTTAAGAAAAATATCATGTGCATGGTACACAATTTCCTTGTAATAATTAAATAAGTTCTTCATTATTTAATTTCTTTAAATATAATACAAAGCGATAACATTTGGTGGCAACAATCTGAATCGTGAAATAACGCTTATCGTGAAATTGGCGCTGGATTCTCTTCTTTAAGGAGCAAATATTTTGTACACTATTTTGCCGGATAAATTCAAAAATGTAATCTCTGTAATAAAAATAGTAAAAAAAAAAATGCAACATGAAGACTTCAGATAACAATCTAAGATCTTTAAGAAAAATATTATGTGCATGGTACACAATTTCCTTGTAATAATTAAATAAGTTCTTCATGATTTAATTTCTTTAAATATAATACAAAGCGATAACATTTGGTGGCAACTATCTGAATTGTGAAATAGCGCTTATCGTGAAATTGGCGCTGGATTCTCTTCTTTAAGGAGCAAATATTTTGTACACTATTTTGCCCAATAAATTAAAAATAGTAAAAAAAATTCAACATGAAGACTTCAGATAACAATCTAAGATCTTTAAGAAAAATATCATGTGCATGGTACACAATTTCGTTGTAATAATTAAATAAGTTCTTCATTATTTAATTTCTTTAAATATAATACAAAGCGATAACATTTGGTGGCAACAATCTGAATTATGAAATAACGCTTATCGTGAAATTGGCGCTGGGTTCTCCTCTTTAAGGAGCAAATATTTTGTACACTATTTTGCCGGATAAATTAAAAATAGGTAAAAAAAAATGCAACATGAAGACTTCAGATAACAATCTAAGATCTTTAAGAAAAATATCATGTGCATGGTACACAATTTCGTTGTAATAATTAAATAAGTTCTTCGTTATTTAATTTCTTTAAATATAATAGAAAGCGATAACATTTGGTGGCAACAATCTGAATTGTGAAATAGCGCTTATCCTGAAATTGGCGCTGGATTCTTTTCTTTAAGAAGCAAATATTTTGCCCACTATTTTGCCGGATAAATTCAATAAAGTAATCTCTGTAATAAAAATAGTAAAAAAAAAATGCAACATGACGACTTCAGATAACAATCTAAGATCTTTAAGAAAAATATCATGTGCATGGTACACAATTTCCTTGTAATAATTAAATAAGTTCTTCATTATTTAATTTCTTTAAATATAATACAAAGCGATAACATTTGGTGGCAACAATCTGAATCGTGAAATAACGCTTATCGTGAAATTGGCGCTGGATTCTCTTCTTTAAGGAGCAAATATTTTGTACACTATTTTGCCGGATAAATTCAATAATGTAATCTCTGTAATAAAAATAGTAAAAAAAATGCAACATGAAGACTTCTGATAACAATCTAAGATCTTTAAGAAAAATACACATGCATGGTACACAATTTCCTTGTAATAATTAAATAAGTTCTTCATTATTTAATTTCTTTAAATATAATACAAAGCGATAACATTTGGTGGCAACAATCTGAATTGTGAAATAGCGCTTATCGTGAAATTGGCGCTGGATTCTCTTCTTTAAGGAGCAAATATTTTGTACACTATTTTGCCGAATAAATTCAATAATGTAATCTCTGCAATAAAAATAGTAAAAAAAAATGCAACATGAAGACTTCAGATAACAATCTAAGATCTTTAAGAAAAATATCATGTGCATGGTACACAATTTCGTTGTAATAAGTAAATAAGTTCTTCATTATTTAATTTCTTTAAATATAATACAAAGCGATAACATTTGGTGGCAACTAACTGAATTGTGAAATAGCGCTTATCGTGAAATTGGCGCTGGATTCTCTTCTTTAAGGAGCAAATATTTTGTACACTATTTTGCCGGATATATTAAAAATCGTAAAAAAAAAATGCAACATGAAGACTTCAGATAACAATCTAAGATCTTTAAGAAAAATATTATGTGCATGGCACACAATTTCCTTGTAATAATTAAATAAGTTCTTCATTATTTAATTTCTTTAAATATAATACAAAGCGACAACATTTGGTGGCAACTATCTGAATTGTGAAATAGCGCTTATCGTGAAATTGGCGCTGGATTCTCTTCTTTAAGGAGCAAATATTTTGTACACTATTTTGCCGGATAAATTCAATAATGTAATCTCTCTAATAAAAATAGTAAAAAAAATGCAACGTGAAGACTTCAGATAACAATCTAAGATCTTTAAGAAAAATATCATGTGCATGGTACACAAATTCGTTGTAATAATTAAATAAGTTCTTCATTATTTAATTTCTTTAAATATAATACAAAGCGATAACATTTGGTGGCAACAATCTGAATTGTGAAATAGCGCTTATCGTGAAATTGGCGCTGGATTCTCTTCTTTAAGGAGTAAATATTTTGTACACTATTTTGCCGGATAAATTCATTAATTTAATCTCTGTAATAAAAATAGTAAAAAAAATGCAACATGAAGACTTCTGATAACAATCTAAGATCTTTAAGAAAAATATCATGTGCATGGTACACAATTTCCTTGTAATAATTAAATAAGTTCTTCATTATTTAATTTCTTTAAATATAATACAAAGCGATAACATTTGGTGGCAACAATCTGAATTGTGAAATAGCGCTTATCATGAAATTGGCGCTGGATTCTCTTCTTTAAGGAGCAAATATTTTGTACACTATTTTGCCGGATAAATTCAATAATGTAATCTCTGTAATAAAAATAGTAAAAAAAAATGCAACATGAAGACTTCAGATAACAATCTAAGATCTTTAAGAAAAATATCATGTGCATGGTACACAATTTCGTTGTAATAATTAAATAAGTTCTTCATTATTTAATTTCTTTAAATATAATACAAAGCGATAACATTTGGTGGCAACAATCTGAATTGTGAAATAGCGCTTATCGTGAAATTGGCGCTGGATTCTCTTCTTTAAGGAGAAAATATTTTGTACACTATTTTGCCGGATAATTTTAATAATGTAATCTCTGTAATAAAAATAGTAAAAAAAAAATGCAACATGAAGACTTCAGATAACAATCTAAGATCTTTAAGAAAAATATCATGTGCATGGTACACAATTTCCTTGTAATAATTAAATAAGTTGTTCATTATTTAATTTCTTTAAATATAATACAAAGCAATAACATTTGGTGGCAACAATCTGAATTGTGAAATAGCGCTTATCGTGAAATTGGCGCTGGATTCTCTTCTTTAAGGAGCAAATATTTTGTACACTATTTTGCCGGATAAATTCAATAATGTAATCTCTGTAATAAAAATAGTAAAAAAAAATGCAACATGAAGACTTCAGATAACAATCTAAGATCTTTAAGAAAAATATCATGTGCATGGTACACAATTTCGTTGTAATAATTAAATAAGTTCTTCATTATTTAATTTCTTTAAATATAATACAAAGCGATAACATTTGGTGGCAACAATCTGAATTGTGAAATAGCGCTTATCGTGAAATTGGCGCTGGATTCTCTTCTTTAAGGAGCAAATATTTTGTACACTATTTTGCCGGATAATTTCAATAATGTAATGTCTGTAATAAAAATAGTAAAAAAAAAATGCAACATGAAGACTTCAGATAACAATCTAAGATCTTTAAGAAAAATATCATGTGCATGGTACACAATTTCCTTGTAATAATTAAATAAGTTCTTCATTATTTAATTTCTTTAAATATAATACAAAGCGATAACATTTGGTGGCAACTAACTGAATTGTGAAATAGCGCTTATCGTGAAATTGGCGCTGGATTCTCTTCTTTAAGGAGCAAATATTTTGTACACTATTTTGCCGGATAAATTAAAAATCGTAAAAAAAAAAATGCAACATGAAGACTTCAGATAACAATCTAAGATCTTTAAGAAAAATATTATGTGCATGGCACACAATTTCCTTGTAATAATTAAATAAGTTCTTCATTATTTAATTTCTTTAAATATAATACAAAGCGACAACATTTGGTGGCAACTATCTGAATTGTGAAATAGCGCTTATCGTGAAATTGGCGCTGGATTCTCTTCTTTAAGGAGCAAATATTTTGTACACTATTTTGCCGGATAAATTCAATAATGTAATCTCTCTAATAAAAATAGTAAAAAAAAATGCAACGTGAAGACTTCAGATAACAATCTAAGATCTTTAAGAAAAATATCATGTGCATGGTACACAAATTCGTTGTAATAATTAAATAAGTTCTTCATTATTTAATTTCTTTAAATATAATACAAAGCGATAACATTTGGTGGCAACAATCTGAATTGTGAAATAGCGCTTATCGTGAAATTGGCGCTGGATTCTCTTCTTTAAGGAGTAAATATTTTGTACACTATTTTGCCGGATAAATTCAATAATGTAATCTCTGTAATAAAAATAGTAAAAAAAAATGCAACATGAAGACTTCAGATAACAATCTAAGATCTTTAAGAAAAATATCATGTGCATGGTACACAATTTCGTTGTAATAAGTAAATAAGTTCTTCATTATTTAATTTCTTTAAATATAATACAAAGCGATAACATTTGGTGGCAACTATCTGAGTTGTGAAATAGCGCTTATCGTGAAATTGGCGCTGGATTCTCCTCTTTAAGGAGCAAATAATTTGTACACTATTTTGCCGGATAAATTAAAAATAGTAAAAAAAAATGTAACATGAAGACTTCAGATAACAATCTAAGATCTTTAAGAAAAATATCATGTGCATGGTACACAATTTCGTTGTAATAATTAAATAAGTTCTTCGTTATTTAATTTCTTTAAATATAATAGAAAGCGATAACATTTGGTGGCAACAATCTGAATTGTGAAATAGCGCTTATCCTGAAATTGGCGCTGGATTCTCTTCTTTAAGAAGCAAATATTTTGCCCACTATTTTGCCGGATAAATTCAATAAAGTAATCTCTGTAATAAAAATAGTAAAAAAAAAATGCAACATGACGACTTCAGATAACAATCTAAGATCTTTAAGAAAAATATCATGTGCATGGTACACAATTTCCTTGTAATAATTAAATAAGTTCTTCATTATTTAATTTCTTTAAATATAATACAAAGCGATAACATTTGGTGGCAACAATCTGAATCGTGAAATAACGCTTATCGTGAAATTGGCGCTGGATTCTCTTCTTTAAGGAGCAAATATTTTGTACACTCTTTTGCCGGATAAATTCAAAAATGTAATCTCTGTAATAAAAATAGTAAAAAAAAAAAATGCAACATGAAGACTTCAGATAACAATCTAAGATCTTTAAGAAAAATATTATGTGCATGGTACACAATTTCCTTGTAATAATTAAATAAGTTCTTCATGATTTAATTTCTTTAAATATAATACAAAGCGATAACATTTGGTGGCAACTATCTGAATTGTGAAATAGCGCTTATCGTGAAATTGGCGCTGGATTCTCTTCTTTAAGGAGCAAATATTTTGTACACTATTTTGCCCAATAAATTAAAAATAGTAAAAAAAATTCAACATGAAGACTTCAGATAACAATCTAAGATCTTTAAGAAAAATATCATGTGCATGGTACACAATTTCGTTGTAATAATTAAATAAGTTCTTCATTATTTAATTTCTTTAAATATAATACAAAGCGATAACATTTGGTGGCAACAATCTGAATTATGAAATAACGCTTATCGTGAAATTGGCGCTGGGTTCTCCTCTTTAAGGAGCAAATATTTTGTACACTATTTTGCCGGATAAATTAAAAATAGTAAAAAAAATGCAACATGAAGACTTCAGATAACAATCTAAGATCTTTAAGAAAAATATCATGTGCATGGTACACAATTTCGTTGTAATAATTAAATAAGTTCTTCGTTATTTAATTTCTTTAAATATAATAGAAAGCGATAACATTTGGTGGCAACAATCTGAATTGTGAAATAGCGCTTATCCTGAAATTGGCGCTGGATTCTTTTCTTTAAGAAGCAAATATTTTGCCCACTATTTTGCCGGATAAATTCAATAAAGTAATCTCTGTAATAAAAATAGTAAAAAAAAAATGCAACATGACGACTTCAGATAACAATCTAAGATCTTTAAGAAAAATATCATGTGCATGGTACACAATTTCCTTGTAATAATTAAATAAGTTCTTCATTATTTAATTTCTTTAAATATAATACAAAGCGATAACATTTGGTGGCAACAATCTGAATCGTGAAATAACGCTTATCGTGAAATTGGCGCTGGATTCTCTTCTTTAAGGAGCAAATATTTTGTACACTATTTTGCCGGATAAATTCAATAATGTAATCTCTGTAATAAAAATAGTAAAATAAATGCAACATGAAGACTTCTGATAACAATCTAAGATCTTTAAGAAAAATACACATGCATGGTACACAATTTCCTTGTAATAATTAAATAAGTTCTTCATTATTTAATTTCTTTAAATATAATACAAAGCGATAACATTTGGTGGCAACAATCTGAATTGTGAAATAGCGCTTATCGTGAAATTGGCGCTGGATTCTCTTCTTTAAGGAGCAAATATTTTGTACACTATTTTGCCGGATAAATTCAATAATGTAATCTCTGCAATAAAAATAGTAAAAAAAAATGCAACATGAAGACTTCAGATAACAATCTAAGATCTTTAAGAAAAATATCATGTGCATGGTACACAATTTCGTTGTAATAATTAAATAAGTTCTTCATTATTTAATTTCTTTAAATATAATACAAAGCGATAACATTTGGTGGCAACTATCTGAATTGTGAAATAGCGCTTATCGTGAAATTGGCGCTGGATTCTCTTCTTTAAGGAGCAAATATTTTGTACACTATTTTGCCGGATAAATTAAAAATAGTAAAAAAAAATGCAACATGAAGACTTCAGATAACAATCTAAGATCTTTAAGAAAAATATCATGTGCATGGTACACAATTTCGTTGTAATAATTAAATAAGTTCTTCATTATTTAATTTCTTTAAATATAATACAAAGCGATAACATTTGGTGGCAACAATCTGAATTGTGAAATAGCGCTTATCGTGAAATTGGCGCTGGATTCTCTTCTTTAAGGAGCAAATATTTTGTACACTATTTTGCCGGATAATTTCAATAATGTAATTTCTGTAATAAAAATAGTAAAAAAAAAATGCAACATGAAGACTTCAGATAACAATCTAAGATCTTTAAGAAAAATATCATGTGCATGGTACACAATTTCCTTGTAATAATTAAATAAGTTCTTCATTATTTAATTTCTTTAAATATAATACAAAGCGATAACATTTGGTGGCAACAATCTGAATTGTGAAATAGCGCTTATCGTGAAATTCGCGCAGGATTCTCTTCTTTAAGGAGCAAATATTTTGTACACTATTTTGCCGGATAAATTCAATAATGTAATCTCTGTAATAAAAATAGTAAAAAAAAATGCAACATGAAGACTTCAGATAACAATCTAAGATCTTTAAGAAAAATATCATGTGCATGGTACACAATTTCGTTGTAATAAGTAAATAAGTTCTTCATTATTTAATTTCTTTAAATATAATACAAAGCGATAACATTTGGTGGCAACTATCTGAGTTGTGAAATAGCGCTTATCGTGAAATTGGCGCTGGATTCTCCTCTTTAAGGAGCAAATATTTTGTACACTATTTTGCCGGATAAATTAAAAATAGTAAAAAAAAATGCAACATGAAGACTTCAGATAACAATCTAAGATCTTTAAGAAAAATATCATGTGCATGGTACACAATTTCGTTGTAATAATTAAATAAGTTCTTCGTTATTTAATTTCTTTAAATATAATAGAAAGCGTAACATTTGGTGGCAACAATCTGAATTGTGAAATAGCGCTTATCCTGAAATCGGCGCTGGATTCTCTTCTTTAAGAAGCAAATATTTTGCCCACTATTTTGCCGGATAAATTCAATAAAGTAATCTCTGTAATAAAAATATTAAAAAAAAAATGCAACATGACGACTTCAGATAACAATCTAAGATCTTTAAGAAAAATATCATGTGCATGGTACACAATTTCCTTGTAATAATTAAATAAGTTCTTCATTATTTAATTTCTTTAAATATAATACAAAGCGATAACATTTGGTGGCAACAATCTGAATCGTGAAATAACGCTTATCGTGAAATTGGCGCTGGATTCTCTTCTTTAAGGAGCAAATATTTTGTACACTATTTTGCCGGATAAATTCAAAAATGTAATCTCTGTAATAAAAATAGTAAAAAAAAAAATGCAACATGAAGACTTCAGATAACAATCTAAGATCTTTAAGAAAAATATTATGTGCATGGTACACAATTTCCTTGTAATAATTAAATAAGTTCTTCATGATTTAATTTCTTTAAATATAATACAAAGCGATAACATTTGGTGGCAACTATCTGAATTGTGAAATAGCGCTTATCGTGAAATTGGCGCTGGATTCTCTTCTTTAAGGAGCAAATATTTTGTACACTATTTTGCCCAATAAATTAAAAATAGTAAAAAAAATTCAACATGAAGACTTCAGATAACAATCTAAGATCTTTAAGAAAAATATCATGTGCATGGTACACAATTTCGTTGTAATAATTAAATAAGTTCTTCATTATTTAATTTCTTTAAATATAATACAAAGCGATAACATTTGGTGGCAACAATCTGAATTATGAAATAACGCTTATCGTGAAATTGGCGCTGGGTTCTCCTCTTTAAGGAGCAAATATTTTGTACACTATTTTGCCGGATAAATTAAAAATAGTAAAAAAAATGCAACATGAAGACTTCAGATAACAATCTAAGATCTTTAAGAAAAATATCATGTGCATGGTACACAATTTCGTTGTAATAATTAAATAAGTTCTTCGTTATTTAATTTCTTTAAATATAATAGAAAGCGATAACATTTGGTGGCAACAATCTGAATTGTGAAATAGCGCTTATCCTGAAATTGGCGCTGGATTCTTTTCTTTAAGAAGCAAATATTTTGCCCACTATTTTGCCGGATAAATTCAATAAAGTAATCTCTGTAATAAAAATAGTAAAAAAAAAATGCAACATGACGACTTCAGATAACAATCTAAGATCTTTAAGAAAAATATCATGTGCATGGTACACAATTTCCTTGTAATAATTAAATAAGTTCTTCATTATTTAATTTCTTTAAATATAATACAAAGCGATAACATTTGGTGGCAACAATCTGAATCGTGAAATAACGCTTATCGTGAAATTGGCGCTGGATTCTCTTCTTTAAGGAGCAAATATTTTGTACACTATTTTGCCGGATAAATTCAATAATGTAATCTCTGTAATAAAAATAGTAAAAAAAATCCAACATGAAGACTTCTGATAACAATCTAAGATCTTTAAGAAAAATACACATGCATGGTACACAATTTCCTTGTAATAATTAAATAAGTTCTTCATTATTTAATTTCTTTAAATATAATACAAAGCGATAACATTTGGTGGCAACAATCTGAATTGTGAAATAGCGCTTATCGTGAAATTGGCGCTGGATTCTCTTCTTTAAGGAGCAAATATTTTGTACACTATTTTGCCGGATAAATTCAATAATGTAATCTCTGCAATAAAAATAGTAAAAAAAAATGCAACATGAAGACTTCAGATAACAATCTAAGATCTTTAAGAAAAATATCATGTGCATGGTACACAATTTCGTTGTAATAAGTAAATAAGTTCTTCATTATTTAATTTCTTTAAATATAATACAAAGCGATAACATTTGGTGGCAACAATCTGAATTGTGAAATAGCGCTTATCGTGAAATTGGCGCTGGATTCTCTTCTTTAAGGAGCAAATATTTTGTACACTATTTTGCCGGATAATTTCAATAATGTAATGTCTGTAATAAAAATAGTAAAAAAAAAATGCAACATGAAGACTTCAGATAACAATCTAAGATCTTTAAGAAAAATATCATGTGCATGGTACACAATTTCCTTGTAATAATTAAATAAGTTCTTCATTATTTAATTTCTTTAAATATAATACAAAGCGATAACATTTGGTGGCAACTAACTGAATTGTGAAATAGCGCTTATCGTGAAATTGGCGCTGGATTCTCTTCTTTAAGGAGCAAATATTTTGTACACTATTTTGCCGGATAAATTAAAAATCGTAAAAAAAAAATGCAACATGAAGACTTCAGATAACAATCTAAGATCTTTAAGAAAAATATTATGTGCATGGCACACAATTTCCTTGTAATAATTAAATAAGTTCTTCATTATTTAATTTCTTTAAATATAATACAAAGCGACAACATTTGGTGGCAACTATCTGAATTGTGAAATAGCGCTTATCGTGAAATTGGCGCTGGATTCTCTTCTTTAAGGAGCAAATATTTTGTACACTATTTTGCCGGATAAATTCAATAATGTAATCTCTCTAATAAAAATAGTAAAAAAAATGCAACGTGAAGACTTCAGATAACAATCTAAGATCTTTAAGAAAAATATCATGTGCATGGTACACAAATTCGTTGTAATAATTAAATAAGTTCTTCATTATTTAATTTCTTTAAATATAATACAAAGCGATAACATTTGGTGGCAACAATCTGAATTGTGAAATAGCGCTTATCGTGAAATTGGCGCTGGATTCTCTTCTTTAAGGAGAAAATATTTTGTACACTATTTTGCCGGATAATTTTAATAATGTAATCTCTGTAATAAAAATAGTAAAAAAAAAATGCAACATGAAGACTTCAGATAACAATCTAAGATCTTTAAGAAAAATATCATGTGCATGGTACACAATTTCCTTGTAATAATTAAATAAGTTGTTCATTATTTAATTTCTTTAAATATAATACAAAGCAATAACATTTGGTGGCAACAATCTGAATTGTGAAATAGCGCTTATCGTGAAATTGGCGCTGGATTCTCTTCTTTAAGGAGCAAATATTTTGTACACTATTTTGCCGGATAAATTCAATAATGTAATCTCTGTAATAAAAATAGTAAAAAAAAATGCAACATGAAGACTTCAGATAACAATCTAAGATCTTTAAGAAAAATATCATGTGCATGGTACACAATTTCGTTGTAATAATTAAATAAGTTCTTCATTATTTAATTTCTTTAAATATAATACAAAGCGATAACATTTGGTGGCAACAATCTGAATTGTGAAATAGCGCTTATCGTGAAATTGGCGCTGGATTCTCTTCTTTAAGGAGCAAATATTTTGTACACTATTTTGCCGGATAATTTTAATAATGTAATCTCTGTAATAAAAATAGTAAAAAAAAATGCAACATGAAGACTTCAGATAACAATCTAAGATCTTTAAGAAAAATATCATGTGCATGGTACACAATTTCCTTGTAATAATTAAATAAGTTGTTCATTATTTAATTTCTTTAAATATAATACAAAGCAATAACATTTGGTGGCAACAATCTGAATTGTGAAATAGCGCTTATCGTGAAATTGGCGCTGGATTCTCTTCTTTAAGGAGCAAATATTTTGTACACTATTTTGCCGGATAAATTCAATAATGTAATCTCTGTAATAAAAATAGTAAAAAAAAATGCAACATGAAGACTTCAGATAACAATCTAAGATCTTTAAGAAAAATATCATGTGCATGGTACACAATTTCGTTGTAATAATTAAATAAGTTCTTCATTATTTAATTTCTTTAAATATAATACAAAGCGATAACATTTGGTGGCAACTATCTGAATTGTGAAATAGCGCTTATCGTGAAATTGGCGCTGGATTCTCTTCTTTAAGGAGCAAATATTTTGTACACAATTTTGCCGGATAAATTAAAAATAGTAAAAAAAAAATGCAACATGAAGACTTCAGATAACAATCTAAGATCTTTAAGAAAAATATCATGTGCATGGTACACAATTTCGTTGTAATAATTAAATAAGTTCTTCATTATTTAATTTCTTTAAATATAATACAAAGCGATAACATTTGGTGGCAACAATCTGAATTGTGAAATAGCGCTTATCGTGAAATTGGCGCTGGATTCTCTTCTTTAAGGAGCAAATATTTTGTACACTATTTTGCCGGATAAATTCAATAATGTAATCTCTGTAATAAAAATAGTAAAAAAAAATGCAACATGAAGACTTCAGATAACAATCTAAGATCTTTAAGAAAAATATCATGTGCATGGTACACAATTTCGTTGTAATAATTAAATAAGTTCTTCATTATTTAATTTCTTTAAATATAATACAAAGCGATAACATTTGGTGGCAACTATCTGAATTGTGAAATAGCGCTTATCGTGAAATTGGCGCTGGATTCTCTTCTTTAAAGAGCAAATATTTTGTACACTATTTTGCCGGATAAATTAAAAATAGTAAAAAAAAAATGCAACATGAAGACTTCAGATAACAATCTAAGATCTTTAAGAAAAATATCATGTGCATGGTACACAATTTCGTTGTAATAATTAAATAAGTTCTTCATTATTTAATTTCTTTAAATATAATACAAAGCGATAACATTTGGTGGCAACAATCTGAATTGTGAAATAGCGCTTATCGTGAAATTGGCGCTGGATTCTCTTCTTTAAGGAGCAAATATTTTGTACACTATTTTGCCGGATAATTTCAATAATGTAATTTCTGTAATAAAAATAGTAAAAAAAATTGCAACATGAAGACTTCAGATAACAATCTAAGATCTTTAAGAAAAATATCATGTGCATGGTACACAATTTCCTTGTAATAATTAAATAAGTTCTTCATTATTTAATTTCTTTAAATATAATACAAAGCGATAACATTTGGTGGCAACAATCTGAATTGTGAAATAGCGCTTATCGTGAAATTCGCGCAGGATTCTCTTCTTTAAGGAGCAAATATTTTGTACACTATTTTGCCGGATAAATTCAATAATGTAATCTCTGTAATAAAAATAGTAAAAAAAAATGCAACATGAAGACTTCAGATAACAATCTAAGATCTTTAAGAAAAATATCATGTGCATGGTACACAATTTCGTTGTAATAAGTAAATAAGTTCTTCATTATTTAATTTCTTTAAATATAATACAAAGCGATAACATTTGGTGGCAACTATCTGAGTTGTGAAATAGCGCTTATCGTGAAATTGGCGCTGGATTCTCCTCTTTAAGGAGCAAATATTTTGTACACTATTTTGCCGGATAAATTAAAAATAGTAAAAAAAAATGCAACATGAAGACTTCAGATAACAATCTAAGATCTTTAAGAAAAATATCATGTGCATGGTACACAATTTCGTTGTAATAATTAAATAAGTTCTTCGTTATTTAATTTCTTTAAATATAATAGAAAGCGATAACATTTGGTGGCAACAATCTGAATTGTGAAATAGCGCTTATCCTGAAATTGGCGCTGGATTCTCTTCTTTAAGAAGCAAATATTTTGCCCACTATTTTGCCGGATAAATTCAATAAAGTAATCTCTGTAATAAAAATATTAAAAAAAAAATGCAACATGACGACTTCAGATAACAATCTAAGATCTTTAAGAAAAATATCATGTGCATGGTACACAATTTCCTTGTAATAATTAAATAAGTTCTTCATTATTTAATTTCTTTAAATATAATACAAAGCGATAACATTTGGTGGCAACAATCTGAATCGTGAAATAACGCTTATCGTGAAATTGGCGCTGGATTCTCTTCTTTAAGGAGCAAATATTTTGTACACTATTTTGCCGGATAAATTCAAAAATGTAATCTCTGTAATAAAAATAGTAAAAAAAAAATGTAACATGAAGACTTCAGATAACAATCTAAGATCTTTAAGAAAAATATTATGTGCATGGTACACAATTTCCTTGTAATAATTAAATAAGTTCTTCATGATTTAATTTCTTTCAATATAATACAAAGCGATAACATTTGGTGGCAACTATCTGAATTGTGAAATAGCGCTTATCGTGAAATTGGCGCTGGATTCTCTTCTTTAAGGAGCAAATATTTTGTACACTATTTTGCCCAATAAATTAAAAATAGTAAAAAAAATTCAACATGAAGACTTCAGATAACAATCTAAGATCTTTAAGAAAAATATCATGTGCATGGTACACAATTTCGTTGTAATAATTAAATAAGTTCTTCATTATTTAATTTCTTTAAATATAATACAAAACGATAACATTTGGTGGCAACAATCTGAATTATGAAATAACGCTTATCGTGAAATTGGCGCTGGGTTCTCCTCTTTAAGGAGCAAATATTTTGTACACTATTTTGCCGGATAAATTAAAAATAGTAAAAAAAAATGCAACATGAAGACTTCAGATAACAATCTAAGATCTTTATAAAAATATCATGTGCATGGTACACAATTTCGTTGTAATAATTAAATAAGTTCTTCGTTATTTAATTTCTTTAAATATAATAGAAAGCGATAACATTTGGTGGCAACAATCTGAATTGTGAAATAGCGCTTATCCTGAAATTGGCGCTGGATTCTTTTCTTTAAGAAGCAAATGTTTTGCCCACTATTTTGCCGGATAAATTCAATAAAGTAATCTCTGTAATAAAAATAGTAAAAAAAAAATGCAACATGAAGACTTCAGATAACAATCTAAGATCTTTAAGAAAAATATCATGTGCATGGTACACAATTTCCTTGTAATAATTAAATAAGTTCCTCATTATTTAATTTCTTTAAATATAATACAAAGCGATAACATTTGGTGGCAACAATCTGAATCGTGAAATAACGCTTATCGTGAAATTGGCGCTGGATTCTCTTCTTTAAGGAGCAAATATTTTGTACACTATTTTGCCGGATAAATTCAATAATGTAATCTCTGTAATAAAAATAGTAAAAAAAATGCAACATGAAGACTTCTGATAACAATCTAAGATCTTTAAGAAAAATACACATGCATGGTACACAATTTCCTTGTAATAATTAAATAAGTTCTTCATTATTTAATTTCTTTAAATATAATACAAAGCGATAACATTTGGTGGCAAAAATCTGAATTGTGAAATAGCGCTTATCGTGAAATTGGCGCTGGATTCTCTTCTTTAAGGAGCAAATATTTTGTACACTATTTTGCCGGATAAATTCAATAATGTAATCTCTGCAATAAAAATAGTAAAAAAAAATGCAACATGAAGACTTCAGATAACAATCTAAGATCTTTAAGAAAAATATCATGTGCATGGTACACAATTTCGTTGTAATAAGTAAATAAGTTCTTCATTATTTAATTTCTTTAAATATAATACAAAGCGATAACATTTGGTGGCAACAATCTGAATTGTGAAATAGCGCTTATCGTGAAATTGGCGCTGGATTCTCTTCTTTAAGGAGCAAATATTTTGTACACTATTTTGCCGGATAATTTCAATAATGTAATGTCTGTAATAAAAATAGTAAAAAAAAAATGCAACATGAAGACTTCAGATAACAATCTAAGATCTTTAAGAAAAATATCATGTGCATGGTACACAATTTCCTTGTAATAATTAAATAAGTTCTTCATTATTTAATTTCTTTAAATATAATACAAAGCGATAACATTTGGTGGCAACTAACTGAATTGTGAAATAGCGCTTATCGTGAAATTGGCGCTGGATTCTCTTCTTTAAGGAGCAAATATTTTGTACACTATTTTGCCGGATAAATTAAAAATAGTAAAAAAAAAATGCAACATGAAGACTTCAGATAACAATCTAAGATCTTTAAGAAAAATATTATGTGCATGGCACACAATTTCCTTGTAATAATTAAATAAGTTCTTCATTATTTAATTTCTTTAAATATAATACAAAGCGACAACATTTGGTGGCAACTATCTGAATTGTGAAATAGCGCTTATCGTGAAATTGGCGCTGGATTCTCTTCTTTAAGGAGCAAATATTTTGTACACTATTTTGCCGGATAAATTCAATAATGTAATCTCTCTAATAAAAATAGTAAAAAAAAATGCAACGTGAAGACCTCAGATAACAATCTAAGATCTTTAAGAAAAATATCATGTGCATGGTACACAATTTCGTTGTAATAATTAAATAAGTTCTTCATTATTTAATTTCTTTAAATATAATACAAAGCGATAACATTTGGTGGCAACAATCTGAATTGTGAAATAGCGCTTATCGTGAAATTGGCGCTGGATTCTCTTCTTTAAGGAGCAAATATTTTGTACACTATTTTGCCGGATAAATTCAATAATGTAATCTCTGTAATAAAAATAGTAAAAAAAATGCAACATGAAGACTTCTGATAACAATCTAAGATCTTTAAGAAAAATATCATGTGCATGGTACACAATTTCCTTGTAATAATTAAATAAGTTCTTCATTATTTAATTTCTTTAAATATAATACAAAGCGATAACATTTGGTGGCAACAATCTGAATTGTGAAATAGCGCTTATCGTGAAATTGGCGCTGGATTCTCTTCTTTAAGGAGCAAAAATTTGTACACTATTTTGCCGGATAAATTCAATAATGTAAACTCTGTAATAAAAATAGTAAAAAAAATGCAACATGAAGACTTCAGATAACAATCTAAGATCTTTAAGAAAAATATCATGTGCATGGTACACAATTTCCTTGTAATAATTTAATAAGTTGTTCATTATTTAATTTCTTTAAATATAATACAAAGCAATAACATTTGGTGGCAACAATCTGAATTGTGAAATAGCGCTTATCGTGAAATTGGCGCTGGATTCTCTTCTTTAAGGAGCAAATATTTTGTACACTATTTTGCCGGATAAATTCAATAATGTAATCTCTGTAATAAAAATAGTAAAAAAAAATGCAACATGAAGACTTCAGATAACAATCTAAGATCTTTAAGAAAAATATCATGTGCATGGTACATAATTTCGTTGTAATAATTAAATAAGTTCTTCATTATTTAATTTCTTTAAATATAATACAAAGCGATAACATTTGGTGGCAACTATCTGAATTGTGAAATAGCGCTTATCGTGAAATTGGCGCTGGATTCTCTTCTTTAAGGAGCAAATATTTTGTACACTATTTTGCCGGATAAATTAAAAATAGTAAAAAAAAAATGCAACATGAAGACTTCAGATAACAATCTAAGATCTTTAAGAAAAATATCATGTGCATGGTACACAATTTCCTTGTAATAATTAAATAAGTTCTTCATTATTTAATTTCTTTAAATATAATACAAAGCGATAACATTTGGTGGCAACAATCTGAATTGTGAAATAGCGCTTATCATGAAATTGGCGCTGGATTCTCTTCTTTAAGGAGCAAATATTTTGTACACTATTTTGCCGGATAAATTCAATAATGTAATCTCTGTAATAAAAATAGTAAAAAAAAATGCAACATGAAGACTTCAGATAACAATCTAAGATCTTTAAGAAAAATATCATGTGCATGGTACACAATTTCGTTGTAATAATTAAATAAGTTCTTCATTATTTAATTTCTTTAAATATAATACAAAGCGATAACATTTGGTGGCAACAATCTGAATTGTGAAATAGCGCTTATCGTGAAATTGGCGCTGGATTCTCTTCTTTAAGGAGCAAATATTTTGTACACTATTTTGCCGGATAATTTTAATAATGTAATCTCTGTAATAAAAATAGTAAAAAAAAAATGCAACATGAAGACTTCAGATAACAATCTAAGATCTTTAAGAAAAATATCATGTGCATGGTACACAATTTCCTTGTAATAATTAAATAAGTTCTTCATTATTTAATTTCTTTAAATATAATACAAAGCGATAACATTTGGTGGCAACAATCTGAATTGTGAAATAGCGCTTATCGTGAAATTGGCGCTGGATTCTCTTCTTTAAGGAGCAAAAATTTGTACACTATTTTGCCGGATAAATTCAATAATGTAAACTCTGTAATAAAAATAGTAAAAAAAAATGCAACATGAAGACTTCAGATAACAATCTAAGATCTTTAAGAAAAATATCATGTGCATGGTACACAATTTCCTTGTAATAATTAAATAAGTTGTTCATTATTTAATTTCTTTAAATATAATACAAAGCAATAACATTTGGTGGCAACAATCTGAATTGTGAAATAGCGCTTATCGTGAAATTGGCGCTGGATTCTCTTCTTTAAGGAGCAAATATTTTGTACACTATTTTGCCGGATAAATTCAATAATGTAATCTCTGTAATAAAAATAGTAAAAAAAAATGCAACATGAAGACTTCAGATAACAATCTAAGATCTTTAAGAAAAATATCATGTGCATGGTACACAATTTCGTTGTAATAATTAAATAAGTTCTTCATTATTTAATTTCTTTAAATATAATACAAAGCGATAACATTTGGTGGCAACTATCTGAATTGTGAAATAGCGCTTATCGTGAAATTGGCGCTGGATTCTCTTCTTTAAGGAGCAAATATTTTGTACACAATTTTGCTGGATAAATTAAAAATAGTAAAAAAAAAATGCAACATGAAGACTTCAGATAACAATCTAAGATCTTTAAGAAAAATATCATGTGCATGGTACACAATTTCGTTGTAATAATTAAATAAGTTCTTCATTATTTAATTTCTTTAAATATAATACAAAGCGATAACATTTGGTGGCAACAATCTGAATTGTGAAATAGCGCTTATCGTGAAATTGGCGCTGGATTCTCTTCTTTAAGGAGCAAATATTTTGTACACTATTTTGCCGGATAAATTCAATAATGTAATCTCTGTAATAAAAATAGTAAAAAAAAATGCAACATGAAGACTTCAGATAACAATCTAAGATCTTTAAGAAAAATATCATGTGCATGGTACACAATTTCGTTGTAATAATTAAATAAGTTCTTCATTATTTAATTTCTTTAAATATAATACAAAGCGATAACATTTGGTGGCAACTATCTGAATTGTGAAATAGCGCTTATCGTGAAATTGGCGCTGGATTCTCTTCTTTAAGGAGCAAATATTTTGTACACTATTTTGCCGGATAAATTAAAAATAGTAAAAAAAAATGCAACATGAAGACTTCAGATAACAATCTAAGATCTTTAAGAAAAATATCATGTGCATGGTACACAATTTCGTTGTAATAATTAAATAAGTTCTTCATTATTTAATTTCTTTAAATATAATACAAAGCGATAACATTTGGTGGCAACAATCTGAATTGTGAAATAGCGCTTATCGTGAAATTGGCGCTGGATTCTCTTCTTTAAGGAGCAAATATTTTGTACACTATTTTGCCGGATAATTTCAATAATGTAATTTCTGTAATAAAAATAGTAAAAAAAAATGCAACATGAAGACTTCAGATAACAATCTAAGATCTTTAAGAAAAATATCATGTGCATGGTACACAATTTCCTTGTAATAATTAAATAAGTTCTTCATTATTTAATTTCTTTAAATATAATACAAAGCGATAACATTTGGTGGCAACAATCTGAATTGTGAAATAGCGCTTATCGTGAAATTCGCGCAGGATTCTCTTCTTTAAGGAGCAAATATTTTGTACACTATTTTGCCGGATAAATTCAATAATGTAATCTCTGTAATAAAAATAGTAAGAAAAAAAATGCAACATGAAGACTTCAGATAACAATCTAAGATCTTTAAGAAAAATATCATGTGCATGGTACACAATTTCGTTGTAATAAGTAAATAAGTTCTTCATTATTTAATTTCTTTAAATATAATACAAAGCGATAACATTTGGTGGCAACTATCTGAGTTGTGAAATAGCGCTTATCGTGAAATTGGCGCTGGATTCTCCTCTTTAAGGAGCAAATATTTTGTACACTATTTTGCCGGATAAATTAAAAATAGTAAAAAAAAATGCAACATGAAGACTTCAGATAACAATCTAAGATCTTTAAGAAAAATATCATGTGCATGGTACACAATTTCGTTGTAATAATTAAATAAGTTCTTCGTTATTTAATTTCTTTAAATATAATAGAAAGCGATAACATTTGGTGGCAACAATCTGAATTGTGAAATAGCGCTTATCCTGAAATTGGCGCTGGATTCTCTTCTTTAAGAAGCAAATATTTTGCCCACTATTTTGCCGGATAAATTCAATAAAGTAATCTCTGTAATAAAAATAGTAAAAAAAAAATGCAACATGACGACTTCAGATAACAATCTAAGATCTTTAAGAAAAATATCATGTGCATGGTACACAATTTCCTTGTAATAATTAAATAAGTTCTTCATTATTTAATTTCTTTAAATATAATACAAAGCGATAACATTTGGTGGCAACAATCTGAATCGTGAAATAACGCTTATCGTGAAATTGGCGCTGGATTCTCTTCTTTAAGGAGCAAATATTTTGTACACTATTTTGCCGGATAAATTCAAAAATGTAATCTCTGTAATAAAAATAGTAAAAAAAAAAATGCAACATGAAGACTTCAGATAACAATCTAAGATCTTTAAGAAAAATATTATGTGCATGGTACACAATTTCCTTGTAATAATTAAATAAGTTCTTCATGATTTAATTTCTTTAAATATAATACAAAGCGATAACATTTGGTGGCAACTATCTGAATTGTGAAATAGCGCTTATCGTGAAATTGGCGCTGGATTCTCTTCTTTAAGGAGCAAATATTTTGTACACTATTTTGCCTAATAAATTAAAAATAGTAAAAAAAATTCAACATGAAGACTTCAGATAACAATCTAAGATCTTTAAGAAAAATATCATGTGCATGGTACACAATTTCGTTGTAATAATTAAATAAGTTCTTCATTATTTAATTTCTTTAAATATAATACAAAACGATAACATTTGGTGGCAACAATCTGAATTATGAAATAACGCTTATCGTGAAATTGGCGCTGGGTTGTCCTCTTTAAGGAGCAAATATTTTGTACACTATTTTGCCGGATAAATTAAAAATAGTAAAAAAAAATGCAACATGAAGACTTCAGATAACAATCTAAGATCTTTAAGAAAAATATCATGTGCATGGTACACAATTTCGTTGTAATAATTAAATAAGTTCTTCGTTATTTAATTTCTTTAAATATAATAGAAAGCGATAACATTTGGTGGCAACAATCTGAATTGTGAAATAGCGCTTATCCTGAAATTGGCGCTGGATTCTTTTCTTTAAGAAGCAAATATTTTGCCCACTATTTTGCCGGATAAATTCAATAAAGTAATCTCTGTAATAAAAATAGTAAAAAAAAAATGCAACATGAAGACTTCAGATAACAATCTAAGATCTTTAAGAAAAATATCATGTGCATGGTACACAATTTCCTTGTAATAATTAAATAAGTTCTTCATTATTTAATTTCTTTAAATATAATACAAAGCAATAACATTTGGTGGCAACAATCTGAATCGTGAAATAACGCTTATCGTGAAATTGGCGCTGGATTCTCTTCTTTAAGGAGCAAATATTTTGTACACTATTTTGCCGGATAAATTCAATAATGTAATCTCTGTAATAAAAGTAGTAAAAAAAATGCAACATGAAGACTTCTGATAACAATCTAAGATCTTTAAGAAAAATACACATGCATGGTACACAATTTCCTTGTAATAATTAAATAAGTTCTTCATTATTTAATTTCTTTAAATATAATACAAAGCGATAACATTTGGTGGCAACAATCTGAATTGTGAAATAGCGCTTATCGTGAAATTGGCGCTGGATTCTCTTCTTTAAGGAGCAAATATTTTGTACACTATTTTGCCGGATAAATTAAAAATAGTAAAAAAAAAATGCAACATGAAGACTTCAGAAAACAATCTAAGATCTTTAAGAAAAATATCATGTGCATGGTACACAATTTCGTTGTAATAATTAAATAAGTTCTTCATTATTTAATTTCTTTAAATATAATACAAAGCGATAACATTTGGTGGCAACAATCTGAATTGTGAAATAGCGCTTATCGTGAAATTGGCGCTGGATTCTCTTCTTTAAGGAGCAAATATTTTGTACACTATTTTGCCGGATAAATTAAAAATAGTAAAAAAAAAATGCAACATGAAGACTTCAGATAACAATCTAAGATCTTTAAGAAAAATATCATGTGCATGGTACACAATTTCCTTGTAATAATTAAATAAGTTCTTCATTATTTAATTTCTTTAAATATAATACAAATCGATAACATTTGGTGGCAACAATCTGAATTGTGAAATAGCGCTTATCGTGAAATTGGCGCTGGATTCTCTTCTTTAAGGAGCAAATATTTTGTACACTATTTTGCCGGATAATTTCAATAATGTAATGTCTGTAATAAAAATAGTAAATAAAAAATGCAACATGAAGACTTCAGATAACAATCTAAGATCTTTAAGAAAAATATCATGTGCATGGTACACAATTTCCTTGTAATAATTAAATAAGTTCTTCATTATTTAATTTCTTTAAATATAATACAAAGCGATAACATTTGGTGGCAACTAACTGAATTGTGAAATAGCGCTTATCATGAAATAGGCGCTGGATTCTCTTCTTTAAGGAGCAAATATTTTGTACACTATTTTGCCGGATAAATTAAAAATAGTAAAAAAAAATGCAACATGAAGAGTTCAGATAACAATCTAAGATCTTTAAGAAAAATATTATGTGCATGGCACACAATTTCCTTGTAATAATTAAATAAGTTCTTCATTATTTAATTTCTTTAAATATAATACAAAGCGACAACATTTGGTGGCAACTATCTGAATTGTGAAATAGCGCTTATCGTGAAATTGGCGCTGGATTCTCTTCTTTAAGGAGCAAATATTTTGTACACTATTTTGCCGGATAAATTCAATAATGTAATCTCTCTAATAAAAATAGTAAAAAAAAAATGCAACGTGAAGACTTCAGATAACAATCTAAGATCTTTAAGAAAAATATCATGTGCATGGTACACAATTTCGTTGTAATAATTAAATAAGTTCTTCATTATTTAATTTCTTTAAATATAATACAAAGCGATAACATTTGGTGGCAACAATCTGAATTGTGAAATAGCGCTTATCGTGAAATTGGCGCTGGATTCTCTTCTTTAAGGAGCAAATATTTTGTACACTATTTTGCCGGATAAATTCAATAATGTAATCTCTGTAATAAAAATAGTAAAAAAAATGCAACATGAAGACTTCTGATAACAATCTAAGATCTTTAAGAAAAATATCATGTGCATGGTACACAATTTCCTTGTAATAATTAAATAAGTTCTTCATTATTTAATTTCTTTAAATATAATACAAAGCGATAACATTTGGTGGCAACAATCTGAATTGTGAAATAGCGCTTATCGTGAAATTGGCGCTGGATTCTCTTCTTTAAGGAGCAAAAATTTGTACACTATTTTGCCGGATAAATTCAATAATGTAAACTCTGTAATAAAAATAGTAAAAAAAATGCAACATGAAGACTTCAGATAACAATCTAAGATCTTTAAGAAAAATATCATGTGCATGGTACACAATTTCGTTGTAATAATTAAATAAGTTCTTCATTATTTAATTTCTTTAAATATAATACAAAGCGATAACATTTGGTGGCAACAATCTGAATCGTGAAATAACGCTTATCGTGAAATTGGCGCTGGATTCTCTTCTTTAAGGAGCAAATATTTTGTACACTATTTTGCCGGATAAATTCAAAAATGTAATCTCTGTAATAAAAATAGTAAAAAAAAAAATGCAACATGAAGACTTCAGATAACAATCTAAGATCTTTAAGAAAAATATTATGTGCATGGTACACAATTTCCTTGTAATAATTAAATAAGTTCTTCATGATTTAATTTCTTTAAATATAATACAAAGCGATAACATTTGGTGGCAACTATCTGAATTGTGAAATAGCGCTTATCGTGAAATTGGCGCTGGATTCTCTTCTTTAAGGAGCAAATATTTTGTACACTATTTTGCCTAATAAATTAAAAATAGTAAAAAAAATTCAACATGAAGACTTCAGATAACAATCTAAGATCTTTAAGAAAAATATCATGTGCATGGTACACAATTTCGTTGTAATAATTAAATAAGTTCTTCATTATTTAATTTCTTTAAATATAATACAAAACGATAACATTTGGTGGCAACAATCTGAATTATGAAATAACGCTTATCGTGAAATTGGCGCTGGGTTCTCCTCTTTAAGGAGCAAATATTTTGTACACTATTTTGCCGGATAAATTAAAAATAGTAAAAAAAATGCAACATGAAGACTTCAGATAACAATCTAAGATCTTTAAGAAAAATATCATGTGCATGGTACACAATTTCGTTGTAATAATTAAATAAGTTCTTCGTTATTTAATTTCTTTAAATATAATAGAAAGCGATAACATTTGGTGGCAACAATCTGAATTGTGAAATAGCGCTTATCCTGAAATTGGCGCTGGATTCTTTTCTTTAAGAAGCAAATATTTTGCCCACTATTTTGCCGGATAAATTCAATAAAGTAATCTCTGTAATAAAAATAGTAAAAAAAAAATGCAACATGACGACTTCAGATAACAATCTAAGATCTTTAAGAAAAATATCATGTGCATGGTACACAATTTCCTTGTAATAATTAAATAAGTTCTTCATTATTTAATTTCTTTAAATATAATACAAAGCAATAACATTTGGTGGCAACAATCTGAATCGTGAAATAACGCTTATCGTGAAATTGGCGCTGGATTCTCTTCTTTAAGGAGCAAATATTTTGTACACTATTTTGCCGGATAAATTCAATAATGTAATCTCTGTAATAAAAATAGTAAAAAAATGCAACATGAAGACTTCTGATAACAATCTAAGATCTTTAAGAAAAATACACATGCATGGTACACAATTTCCTTGTAATAATTAAATAAGTTCTTCATTATTTAATTTCTTTAAATATAATACAAAGCGATAACATTTGGTGGCAACAATCTGAATTGTGAAATAGCGCTTATCGTGAAATTGGCGCTGGATTCTCTTCTTTAAGGAGCAAATATTTTGTACACTATTTTGCCGGATAAATTCAATAATGTAATCTCTGCAATAAAAATAGTAAAAAAAAATGCAACATGAAGACTTCAGATAACAATCTAAGATCTTTAAGAAAAATATCATGTGCATGGTACACAATTTCGTTGTAATAAGTAAATAAGTTCTTCATTATTTAATTTCTTTAAATATAATACAAAGCGATAACATTTGGTGGCAACAATCTGAATTGTGAAATAGCGCTTATCGTGAAATTGGCGCTGGATTCTCTTCTTTAAGGAGCAAATATTTTGTACACTATTTTGCCGGATAATTTCAATAATGTAATGTCTGTAATAAAAATAGTAAAAAAAAAATGCAACATGAAGACTTCAGATAACAATCTAAGATCTTTAAGAAAAATATCATGTGCATGGTACACAATTTCCTTGTAATAATTAAATAAGTTCTTCATTATTTAATTTCTTTAAATATAATACAAAGCGATAACATTTGGTGGCAACTAACTGAATTGTGAAATAGCGCTTATCGTGAAATTGGCGCTGGATTCTCTTCTTTAAGGAGCAAATATTTTGTACACTATTTTGCCGGATAAATTAAAAATAGTAAAAAAAAATGCAACATGAAGACTTCAGATAACAATCTAAGATCTTTAAGAAAAATATTATGTGCATGGCACACAATTTCCTTGTAATAATTAAATAAGTTCTTCATTATTTAATTTCTTTAAATATAATACAAAGCGACAACATTTGGTGGCAACTATCTGAATTGTGAAATAGCGCTTATCGTGAAATTGGCGCTGGATTCTCTTCTTTAAGGAGCAAATATTTTGTACACTATTTTGCCGGATAAATTCAATAATGTAATCTCTCTAATAAAAATAGTAAAAAAAAATGCAACGTGAAGACTTCAGATAACAATCTAAGATCTTTAAGAAAAATATCATGTGCATGGTACACAAATTCGTTGTAATAATTAAATAAGTTCTTCATTATTTAATTTCTTTAAATATAATACAAAGCGATATCATTTGGTGGCAACAATCTGAATTGTGAAATAGCGCTTATCGTGAAATTGGCGCTGGATTCTCTTCTTTAAGGAGCAAATATTTTGTACACTATTTTGGCGGACAAATTCCATAATTTAATCTCTGTAATAAAAATAGTAAAAAAAAATGCAACATGAAGACTTCTGATAACAATCTAAGATCTTTAAGAAAAATATCATGTGCATGGTACACAATTTCCTTGTAATAATTAAATAAGTTCTTCATTATTTAATTTCTTTAAATATAATACAAAGCGATAACATTTGGTGGCAACAATCTGAATTGTGAAATAGCGCTTATCATGAAATTGGCGCTGGATTCTCTTCTTTAAGGAGCAAATATTTTGTACACCTATATTGCCGGATAAATTCAATAATGTTATCTCTGTAATAAAAATAGTAAAAAAAAATGCAACATGAAGACTTCAGATAACAATCTAAGATCTTTAAGAAAAATATCATGTGCATGGTACACAATTTCGTTGTAATAATTAAATAAGTTCTTCATTATTTAATTTCTTTAAATATAATACAAAGCGATAACATTTGGTGGCAACAATCTGAATTGTGAAATAGCGCTTATCGTGAAATTGGCGCTGGATTCTCTTCTTTAAGGAGCAAATATTTTGTACACTATTTTGGCGGACAAATTCCATAATTTAATCTCTGTAATAAAAATAGTAAAAAAAAATGCAACATGAAGACTTCTGATAACAATCTAAGATCTTTAAGAAAAATATCATGTGCATGGTACACAATTTCCTTGTAATAATTAAATAAGTTCTTCATTATTTAATTTCTTTAAATATAATACAAAGCGATAACATTTGGTGGCAACAATCTGAATTGTGAAATAGCGCTTATCATGAAATTGGCGCTGGATTCTCTTCTTTAAGGAGCAAATATTTTGTACACCTATATTGCCGGATAAATTCAATAATGTTATCTCTGTAATAAAAATAGTAAAAAAAAATGCAACATGAAGACTTCAGATAACAATCTAAGATCTTTAAGAAAAATATCATGTGCATGGTACACAATTTCGTTGTAATAATTAAATAAGTTCTTCATTATTTAATTTCTTTAAATATAATACAAAGCGATAACATTTGGTGGCAACAATCTGAATTGTGAAATAGCGCTTATCGTGAAATTGGCGCTGGATTCTCTTCTTTAAGGAGCAAATATTTTGTACACTATTTTGCCGGATAAATTCAATAATGTAATCTCTGTAATAAAAATAGTAAAAAAAAATGCAACATGAAGACTTCTGATAACAATCTAAGATCTTTAAGAAAAATATCATGTGCATGGTACACAATTTCCTTGTAATAATTAAATAAGTTCTTCATTATTTAATTTCTTTAAATATAATACAAAGCGATAACATTTGGTGGCAACAATCTGAATTGTGAAATAGCGCTTATCATGAAATTGGCGCTGGATTCTCTTCTTTAAGGAGCAAATATTTTGTACACCTATATTGCCGGATAAATTCAATAATGTTATCTCTGTAATAAAAATAGTAAAAAAAAATGCAACATGAAGACTTCAGATAACAATCTAAGATCTTTAAGAAAAATATCATGTGCATGGTACACAATTTCGTTGTAATAATTAAATAAGTTCTTCATTATTTAATTTCTTTAAATATAATACAAAGCGATAACATTTGGTGGCAACAATCTGAATTGTGAAATAGCGCTTATCGTGAAATTGGCGCTGGATTCTCTTCTTTAAGGAGCAAATATTTTGTACACTATTTTGCCGGATAAATTCAATAATGTAATCTCTGTAATAAAAATAGTAAAAAAAAATGCAACATGAAGACTTCAGATAACAATCTAAGATCTTTAAGAAAAATATCATGTGCATGGTACACAATTTCGTTGTAATAATTAAATAAGTTCTTCATTATTTAATTTCTTTAAATATAATACAAAGCGATAACATTTGGTGGCAACAATCTGAATTGTGAAATAGCGCTTATCGTGAAATTGGCGCTGGATTCTCTTCTTTAAGGAGCAAATATTTTGTACACTATTTTGCCGGATAAATTCAATAATGTAATCTCTGTAATAAAAATAGTAAAAAAAATGCAACATGAAGACTTCTGATAACAATCTAAGATCTTTAAGAAAAATATCATGTGCATGGTACACAATTTCCTTGTAATAATTAAATAAGTTCTTCATTATTTAATTTCTTTAAATATAATACAAAGCGATAACATTTGGTGGCAACAATCTGAATTGTGAAATAGCGCTTATCGTGAAATTGGCGCTGGATTCTCTTCTTTAAGGAGCAAAAATTTGTACACTATTTTGCCGGATAAATTCAATAATGTAAACTCTGTAATAAAAATAGTAAAAAAAATGCAACATGAAGACTTCAGATAACAATCTAAGATCTTTAAGAAAAATATCATGTGCATGGTACACAATTTCGTTGTAATAATTAAATAAGTTCTTCATTATTTAATTTCTTTAAATATAATACAAAGCGATAACATTTGGTGGCAACAATCTGAATCGTGAAATAACGCTTATCGTGAAATTGGCGCTGGATTCTCTTCTTTAAGGAGCAAATATTTTGTACACTATTTTGCCGGATAAATTCAAAAATGTAATCTCTGTAATAAAAATAGTAAAAAAAAAAATGCAACATGAAGACTTCAGATAACAATCTAAGATCTTTAAGAAAAATATTATGTGCATGGTACACAATTTCCTTGTAATAATTAAATAAGTTCTTCATGATTTAATTTCTTTAAATATAATACAAAGCGATAACATTTGGTGGCAACTATCTGAATTGTGAAATAGCGCTTATCGTGAAATTGGCGCTGGATTCTCTTCTTTAAGGAGCAAATATTTTGTACACTATTTTGCCTAATAAATTAAAAATAGTAAAAAAAATTCAACATGAAGACTTCAGATAACAATCTAAGATCTTTAAGAAAAATATCATGTGCATGGTACACAATTTCGTTGTAATAATTAAATAAGTTCTTCATTATTTAATTTCTTTAAATATAATACAAAACGATAACATTTGGTGGCAACAATCTGAATTATGAAATAACGCTTATCGTGAAATTGGCGCTGGGTTCTCCTCTTTAAGGAGCAAATATTTTGTACACTATTTTGCCGGATAAATTAAAAATAGTAAAAAAAATGCAACATGAAGACTTCAGATAACAATCTAAGATCTTTAAGAAAAATATCATGTGCATGGTACACAATTTCGTTGTAATAATTAAATAAGTTCTTCGTTATTTAATTTCTTTAAATATAATAGAAAGCGATAACATTTGGTGGCAACAATCTGAATTGTGAAATAGCGCTTATCCTGAAATTGGCGCTGGATTCTTTTCTTTAAGAAGCAAATATTTTGCCCACTATTTTGCCGGATAAATTCAATAAAGTAATCTCTGTAATAAAAATAGTAAAAAAAAAATGCAACATGACGACTTCAGATAACAATCTAAGATCTTTAAGAAAAATATCATGTGCATGGTACACAATTTCCTTGTAATAATTAAATAAGTTCTTCATTATTTAATTTCTTTAAATATAATACAAAGCAATAACATTTGGTGGCAACAATCTGAATCGTGAAATAACGCTTATCGTGAAATTGGCGCTGGATTCTCTTCTTTAAGGAGCAAATATTTTGTACACTATTTTGCCGGATAAATTCAATAATGTAATCTCTGTAATAAAAATAGTAAAAAAATGCAACATGAAGACTTCTGATAACAATCTAAGATCTTTAAGAAAAATACACATGCATGGTACACAATTTCCTTGTAATAATTAAATAAGTTCTTCATTATTTAATTTCTTTAAATATAATACAAAGCGATAACATTTGGTGGCAACAATCTGAATTGTGAAATAGCGCTTATCGTGAAATTGGCGCTGGATTCTCTTCTTTAAGGAGCAAATATTTTGTACACTATTTTGCCGGATAAATTCAATAATGTAATCTCTGCAATAAAAATAGTAAAAAAAAATGCAACATGAAGACTTCAGATAACAATCTAAGATCTTTAAGAAAAATATCATGTGCATGGTACACAATTTCGTTGTAATAAGTAAATAAGTTCTTCATTATTTAATTTCTTTAAATATAATACAAAGCGATAACATTTGGTGGCAACAATCTGAATTGTGAAATAGCGCTTATCGTGAAATTGGCGCTGGATTCTCTTCTTTAAGGAGCAAATATTTTGTACACTATTTTGCCGGATAATTTCAATAATGTAATGTCTGTAATAAAAATAGTAAAAAAAAAATGCAACATGAAGACTTCAGATAACAATCTAAGATCTTTAAGAAAAATATCATGTGCATGGTACACAATTTCCTTGTAATAATTAAATAAGTTCTTCATTATTTAATTTCTTTAAATATAATACAAAGCGATAACATTTGGTGGCAACTAACTGAATTGTGAAATAGCGCTTATCGTGAAATTGGCGCTGGATTCTCTTCTTTAAGGAGCAAATATTTTGTACACTATTTTGCCGGATAAATTAAAAATAGTAAAAAAAAATGCAACATGAAGACTTCAGATAACAATCTAAGATCTTTAAGAAAAATATTATGTGCATGGCACACAATTTCCTTGTAATAATTAAATAAGTTCTTCATTATTTAATTTCTTTAAATATAATACAAAGCGACAACATTTGGTGGCAACTATCTGAATTGTGAAATAGCGCTTATCGTGAAATTGGCGCTGGATTCTCTTCTTTAAGGAGCAAATATTTTGTACACTATTTTGCCGGATAAATTCAATAATGTAATCTCTCTAATAAAAATAGTAAAAAAAAATGCAACGTGAAGACTTCAGATAACAATCTAAGATCTTTAAGAAAAATATCATGTGCATGGTACACAAATTCGTTGTAATAATTAAATAAGTTCTTCATTATTTAATTTCTTTAAATATAATACAAAGCGATATCATTTGGTGGCAACAATCTGAATTGTGAAATAGCGCTTATCGTGAAATTGGCGCTGGATTCTCTTCTTTAAGGAGCAAATATTTTGTACACTATTTTGGCGGACAAATTCCATAATTTAATCTCTGTAATAAAAATAGTAAAAAAAAATGCAACATGAAGACTTCTGATAACAATCTAAGATCTTTAAGAAAAATATCATGTGCATGGTACACAATTTCCTTGTAATAATTAAATAAGTTCTTCATTATTTAATTTCTTTAAATATAATACAAAGCGATAACATTTGGTGGCAACAATCTGAATTGTGAAATAGCGCTTATCATGAAATTGGCGCTGGATTCTCTTCTTTAAGGAGCAAATATTTTGTACACCTATATTGCCGGATAAATTCAATAATGTTATCTCTGTAATAAAAATAGTAAAAAAAAATGCAACATGAAGACTTCAGATAACAATCTAAGATCTTTAAGAAAAATATCATGTGCATGGTACACAATTTCGTTGTAATAATTAAATAAGTTCTTCATTATTTAATTTCTTTAAATATAATACAAAGCGATAACATTTGGTGGCAACAATCTGAATTGTGAAATAGCGCTTATCGTGAAATTGGCGCTGGATTCTCTTCTTTAAGGAGCAAATATTTTGTACACTATTTTGCCGGATAAATTCAATAATGTAATCTCTGTAATAAAAATAGTAAAAAAAAATGCAACATGAAGACTTCAGATAACAATCTAAGATCTTTAAGAAAAATATCATGTGCATGGTACACAATTTCGTTGTAATAATTAAATAAGTTCTTCATTATTTAATTTCTTTAAATATAATACAAAGCGATAACATTTGGTGGCAACTATCTGAATTGTGAAATAGCGCTTATCGTGAAATTGGCGCTGGATTCTCTTCTTTAAGGAGCAAATATTTTGTACACTATTTTGCCGGATAAATTAAAAATAGTAAAAAAAAAATGCAACATGAAGACTTCAGATAACAATCTAAGATCTTTAAGAAAAATATCATGTGCATGGAACACAATTTCGTTGTAATAATTAAATAAGTTCTTCATTATTTAATTTCTTTAAATATAATACAAAGCGATAACATTTGGTGGCAACAATCTGAATTGTGAAATAGCGCTTATCGTGAAATTGGCGCTGGATTCTCTTCTTTAAGGAGCAAATATTTTGTACACTATTTTGCCGGATAATTTCAATAATGTAATTTCTGTAATAAAAATAGTAAAAAAAAAATGCAACATGAAGACTTCAGATAACAATCTAAGATCTTTAAGAAAAATATCATGTGCATGGTACACAATTTCCTTGTAATAATTAAATAAGTTCTTCATTATTTAATTTCTTTAAATATAATACAAATCGATAACATTTGGTGGCAACAATCTGAATTGTGAAATAGCGCTTATCGTGAAATTGGCGCTGGATTCTCTTCTTTAAGGAGCAAATATTTTGTACACTATTTTGCCGGATAATTTCAATAATGTAATGTCTGTAATAAAAATAGTAAATAAAAAATGCAACATGAAGACTTCAGATAACAATCTAAGATCTTTAAGAAAAATATCATGTGCATGGTACACAATTTCCTTGTAATAATTAAATAAGTTCTTCATTATTTAATTTCTTTAAATATAATACAAAGCGATAACATTTGGTGGCAACTAACTGAATTGTGAAATAGCGCTTATCATGAAATTGGCGCTGGATTCTCTTCTTTAAGGAGCAAATATTTTGTACACTATTTTGCCGGATAAATTAAAAATAGTAAAAAAAAAATGCAACATGAAGACTTCAGATAACAATCTAAGATCTTTAAGAAAAATATTATGTGCATGGCACACAATTTCCTTGTAATAATTAAATAAGTTCTTCATTATTTAATTTCTTTAAATATAATACAAAGCGACAACATTTGGTGGCAACTATCTGAATTGTGAAATAGCGCTTATCGTGAAATTGGCGCTGGATTCTCTTCTTTAAGGAGCAAATATTTTGTACACTATTTTGCCGGATAAATTCAATAATGTAATCTCTCTAATAAAAATAGTAAAAAAAAATGCAACGTGAAGACTTCAGATAACAATCTAAGATCTTTAAGAAAAATATCATGTGCATGGTACACAATTTCGTTGTAATAATTAAATAAGTTCTTCATTATTTAATTTCTTTAAATATAATACAAAGCGATAACATTTGGTGGCAACAATCTGAATTGTGAAATAGCGCTTATCGTGAAATTGGCGCTGGATTCTCTTCTTTAAGGAGCAAATATTTTGTACACTATTTTGCCGGATAAATTCAATAATGTAATCTCTGTAATAAAAATAGTAAAAAAAATGCAACATGAAGACTTCTGATAACAATCTAAGATCTTTAAGAAAAATATCATGTGCATGGTACACAATTTCCTTGTAATAATTAAATAAGTTCTTCATTATTTAATTTCTTTAAATATAATACAAAGCGATAACATTTGGTGGCAACAATCTGAATTGTGAAATAGCGCTTATCGTGAAATTGGCGCTGGATTCTCTTCTTTAAGGAGCAAAAATTTGTACACTATTTTGCCGGATAAATTCAATAATGTAAACTCTGTAATAAAAATAGTAAAAAAAATGCAACATGAAGACTTCAGATAACAATCTAAGATCTTTAAGAAAAATATCATGTGCATGGTACACAATTTCCTTGTAATAATTTAATAAGTTGTTCATTATTTAATTTCTTTAAATATAATACAAAGCAATAACATTTGGTGGCAACAATCTGAATTGTGAAATAGCGCTTATCGTGAAATTGGCGCTGGATTCTCTTCTTTAAGGAGCAAATATTTTGTACACTATTTTGCCGGATAAATTCAATAATGTAATCTCTGTAATAAAAATAGTAAAAGAAAATACAACATGAAGACTTCAGATAACAATCTAAGATCTTTAAGAAAAATATCATGTGCATGGTACATAATTTCGTTGTAATAATTAAATAAGTTCTTCATTATTTAATTTCTTTAAATATAATACAAAGCGATAACATTTGGTGGCAACTATCTGAATTATGAAATAGCGCTTATCGTGAAATTGGCGCTCGATTCTCTTCTTTAAGGAGCAAATATTTTGTACACTATTTTGCCGGATAAATTAAAAATAGTAAAAAAAAATGCAACATGAAGACTTCAGATAACAATCTAAGATCTTTAAGAAAAATATCATGTGCATGGTACACAATTTCGTTGTAATAATTAAATAAGTTCTTCATTATTTAATTTCTTTAAATATAATACAAAGCGATAACATTTGGTGGCAACAATCTGAATTGTGAAATAGCGCTTATCGTGAAATTGGCGCTGGATTCTCTTCTTTAAGGAGCAAATATTTTGTACACTATTTTGCCGGATAATTTCAATAATGTAATTTCTGTAATAAAAATAGAAAAAAAAAATGCAACATGAAGACTTCAGATAACAATCTAAGATCTTTAAGAAAAATATCATGTGCATGGTACACAATTTCCTTGTAATAATTAAATAAGTTCTTCATTATTTAATTTCTTTAAATATAATACAAAGCGATAACATTTGGTGGCAACAATCTGAATTGTGAAATAGCGCTTATCGTGAAATTCGCGCAGGATTCTCTTCTTTAAGGAGCAAATATTTTGTACACTATTTTGCCGGATAATTTCAATAATGTAATCTCTGTAATAAAAATAGTAAAAAAAAAATGCAACATGAAGACTTCAGATAACAATCTAAGATCTTTAAGAAAAATATCATGTGCATGGTACACAATTTCGTTGTAATAATTAAATAAGTTCTTCATTATTTAATTTCTTTAAATATAATACAAAGCGATAACATTTCGTGGCAACAATCTGAATTGTGAAATAGCGCTTATCGTGAAATTGGCGCTGGATTCTCTTCTTTAAGGAGCAAATATTTTGTACACTATTTTGCCGGATAAATTCAATAATGTAATCTCTGTAATAAAAATAGTAAAAAAAAATGCAACATGAAGACTTCAGATAACAATCTAAGATCTTTAAGAAAAATATCATGTGCATGGTACACAATTTCGTTGTAATAATTAAATAAGTTCTTCATTATTTAATTTCTTTAAATATAATACAAAGCGATAACATTTGGTGGCAACTAACTGAATTGTGAAATAGCGCTTATCATGAAATTGGCGCTGGATTCTCTTCT
Organism: Stegodyphus dumicola; assembly: GCF_044657685.1. Classification (NCBI taxonomy): domain Eukaryota; kingdom Metazoa; phylum Arthropoda; class Arachnida; order Araneae; family Eresidae; genus Stegodyphus; species Stegodyphus dumicola. The sequence continues at coordinate 139,506,075 of NC_140769.1, forward strand.
TTAAGGAGCAAATATTTTGTACACTATTTTGCCGGATAAATTAAAAATAGTAAAAAAAAATGCAACATGAAGACTTCAGATAACAATCTAAGATCTTTAAGAAAAATATTATGTGCATGGCACACAATTTCCTTGTAATAATTAAATAAGTTCTTCATTATTTAATTTCTTTAAATATAATACAAAGCGACAACATTTGGTGGCAACTATCTGAATTGTGAAATAGCGCTTATCGTGAAATTGGCGCTGGATTCTCTTCTTTAAGGAGCAAATATTTTGTACACTATTTTGCCGGATAAATTCAATAATGTAATGTCTGTAATAAAAATAGTAAATAAAAAATGCAACATGAAAACTTCAGATAACAATCTATGATCTTTAAGAAAAATATCATGTGCATGGTACACAATTTCCTTGTAATAATTAAATGAGTTCTTCATTATTTAATTTCTTTAAATATAATACAAAGCGATAACATTTGGTGGCAACTAACTGAATTGTGAAATAGCGCTTATCATGAAATTGGCGCTGGAATCTCTTCTTTAAGGAGCAAATATTTTGTACACTATTTTGCCGGATAAATTAAAAATAGTAAAAAAAAAATGCAACATGAAGACTTCAGATAACAATCTAAGATCTTTAAGAAAAATATTATGTGCATGGCACACAATTTCCTTGTAATAATTAAATAAGTTCTTCATTATTTAATTTCTTTAAATATAATACAAAGCGACAACATTTGGTGGCAACTATCTGAATTGTGAAATAGCGCTTATCGTGAAATTGGCGCTGGATTCTCTTCTTTAAGGAGCAAATATTTTGTACACTATTTTGCCGGATAAATTCAATAATGTAATCTCTCTAATAAAAATAGTAAAAAAAAATGCAACGTGAAGACTTCAGATAACAATCTAAGATCTTTAAGAAAAATATCATGTGCATGGTACACAATTTCGTTGTAATAATTAAATAAGTTCTTCATTATTTAATTTCTTTAAATATAATACAAAGCGATAACATTTGGTGGCAACAATCTGAATTGTGAAATAGCGCTTATCGTGAAATTGGCGCTGGATTCTCTTCTTTAAGGAGCAAATATTTTGTACACTATTTTGCCGGATAAATTCAATAATGTAATCTCTGTAATAAAAATAGTAAAAAAAATGCAACATGAAGACTTCTGATAACAATCTAAGATCTTTAAGAAAAATATCATGTGCATGGTACACAATTTCCTTGTAATAATTAAATAAGTTCTTCATTATTTAATTTCTTTAAATATAATACAAAGCGATAACATTTGGTGGCAACAATCTGAATTGTGAAATAGCGCTTATCGTGAAATTGGCGCTGGATTCTCTTCTTTAAGGAGCAAAAATTTGTACACTATTTTGCCGGATAAATTCAATAATGTAAACTCTGTAATAAAAATAGTAAAAAAAATGCAACATGAAGACTTCAGATAACAATCTAAGATCTTTAAGAAAAATATCATGTGCATGGTACACAATTTCCTTGTAATAATTTAATAAGTTGTTCATTATTTAATTTCTTTAAATATAATACAAAGCAATAACATTTGGTGGCAACAATCTGAATTGTGAAATAGCGCTTATCGTGAAATTGGCGCTGGATTCTCTTCTTTAAGGAGCAAATATTTTGTACACTATTTTGCCGGATAAATTCAATAATGTAATCTCTGTAATAAAAATAGTAAAAGAAAATGCAACATGAAGACTTCAGATAACAATCTAAGATCTTTAAGAAAAATATCATGTGCATGGTACATAATTTCGTTGTAATAATTAAATAAGTTCTTCATTATTTAATTTCTTTAAATATAATACAAAGCGATAACATTTGGTGGCAACTATCTGAATTATGAAATAGCGCTTATCGTGAAATTGGCGCTGGATTCTCTTCTTTAAGGAGCAAATATTTTGTACACTATTTTGCCGGATAAATTAAAAATAGTAAAAAAAAAATGCAACATGAAGACTTCAGATAACAATCTAAGATCTTTAAGAAAAATATCATGTGCATGGTACACAATTTCGTTGTAATAATTAAATAAGTTCTTCATTATTTAATTTCTTTAAATATAATACAAAGCGATAACATTTGGTGGCAACAATCTGAATTGTGAAATAGCGCTTATCGTGAAATTGGCGCTGGATTCTCTTCTTTAAGGAGCAAATATTTTGTACACTATTTTGCCGGATAATTTCAATAATGTAATTTCTGTAATAAAAATAGAAAAAAAAAATGCAACATGAAGACTTCAGATAACAATCTAAGATCTTTAAGAAAAATATCATGTGCATGGTACACAATTTCCTTGTAATAATTAAATAAGTTCTTCATTATTTAATTTCTTTAAATATAATACAAAGCGATAACATTTGGTGGCAACAATCTGAATTGTGAAATAGCGCTTATCGTGAAATTCGCGCAGGATTCTCTTCTTTAAGGAGCAAATATTTTGTACACTATTTTGCCGGATAATTTCAATAATGTAATCTCTGTAATAAAAATAGTAAAAAAAAAATGCAACATGAAGACTTCAGATAACAATCTAAGATCTTTAAGAAAAATATCATGTGCATGGTACACAATTTCGTTGTAATAATTAAATAAGTTCTTCATTATTTAATTTCTTTAAATATAATACAAAGCGATAACATTTCGTGGCAACAATCTGAATTGTGAAATAGCGCTTATCGTGAAATTGGCGCTGGATTCTCTTCTTTAAGGAGCAAATATTTTGTACACTATTTTGCCGGATAAATTCAATAATGTAATCTCTGTAATAAAAATAGTAAAAAAAAATGCAACATGAAGACTTCAGATAACAATCTAAGATCTTTAAGAAAAATATCATGTGCATGGTACACAATTTCGTTGTAATAATTAAATAAGTTCTTCATTATTTAATTTCTTTAAATATAATACAAAGCGATAACATTTGGTGGCAACTAACTGAATTGTGAAATAGCGCTTATCATGAAATTGGCGCTGGATTCTCTTCTTTAAGGAGCAAATATTTTGTACACTATTTTGCCGGATAAATTAAAAATAGTAAAAAAAAAATGCAACATGAAGACTTCAGATAACAATCTAAGATCTTTAAGAAAAATATTATGTGCATGGCACACAATTTCCTTGTAATAATTAAATAAGTTCTTCATTATTTAATTTCTTTAAATATAATACAAAGCGACAACATTTGGTGGCAACTATCTGAATTGTGAAATAGCGCTTATCGTGAAATTGGCGCTGGATTCTCTTCTTTAAGGAGCAAATATTTTGTACACTATTTTGCCGGATAAATTCAATAATGTAATGTCTGTAATAAAAATAGTAAATAAAAAATGCAACATGAAAACTTCAGATAACAATCTAAGATCTTTAAGAAAAATATCATGTGCATGGTACACAATTTCCTTGTAATAATTAAATGAGTTCTTCATTATTTAATTTCTTTAAATATAATACAAAGCGATAACATTTGGTGGCAACTAACTGAATTGTGAAATAGCGCTTATCATGAAATTGGCGCTGGAATCTCTTCTTTAAGGAGCAAATATTTTGTACACTATTTTGCCGGATAAATTAAAAATAGTAAAAAAAAAATGCAACATGAAGACTTCAGATAACAATCTAAGATCTTTAAGAAAAATATCATGTGCATGGTACACAATTTCCTTGTAATAATTAAATGAGTTCTTCATTATTTAATTTCTTTAAATATAATACAAAGCGACAACATTTGGTGGCAACTATCTGAATTGTGAAATAGCGCTTATCGTGAAATTGGCGCTGGATTCTCTTCTTTAAGGAGCAAATATTTTGTACACTATTTTGCCGGATAAATTCAATAATGTAATCTCTCTAATAAAAATAGTAAAAAAAAATGCAACGTGAAGACTTCAGATAACAATCTAAGATCTTTAAGAAAAATATCATGTGCATGGTACACAATTTCGTTGTAATAATTAAATAAGTTCTTCATTATTTAATTTCTTTAAATATAATACAAAGCGATAACATTTGGTGGCAACAATCTGAATTGTGAAATAGCGCTTATCGTGAAATTGGCGCTGGATTCTCTTCTTTAAGGAGCAAATATTTTGTACACTATTTTGCCGGATAAATTCAATAATGTAAACTCTGTAATAAAAATAGTAAAAAAAATGCAACATGAAGACTTCAGATAACAATCTAAGATCTTTAAGAAAAATATCATGTGCATGGTACACAATTTCCTTGTAATAATTTAATAAGTTGTTCATTATTTAATTTCTTTAAATATAATACAAAGCAATAACATTTGGTGGCAACAATCTGAATTGTGAAATAGCGCTTATCGTGAAATTGGCGCTGGATTCTCTTCTTTAAGGAGCAAATATTTTGTACACTATTTTGCCGGATAAATTCAATAATGTAATCTCTGTAATAAAAATAGTAAAAGAAAATGCAACATGAAGACTTCAGATAACAATCTAAGATCTTTAAGAAAAATATCATGTGCATGGTACATAATTTCGTTGTAATAATTAAATAAGTTCTTCATTATTTAATTTCTTTAAATATAATACAAAGCGATAACATTTGGTGGCAACTATCTGAATTGTGAAATAGCGCTTATCGTGAAATTGGCGCTGGATTCTCTTGTTTAAGGAGCAAATATTTTGTACACTATTTTGCCGGATAAATTAAAAATAGTAAAAAAAAAATGCAACATGAAGACTTCAGATAACAATCTAAGATCTTTAAGAAAAATATCATGTGCATGGTACACAATTTCGTTGTAATAATTAAATAAGTTCTTCATTATTTAATTTCTTTAAATATAATACAAAGCGATAACATTTGGTGGCAACAATCTGAATTGTGAAATAGCGCTTATCGTGAAATTGGCGCTGGATTCTCTTCTTTAAGGAGCAAATATTTTGTACACTATTTTGCCGGATAATTTCAATAATGTAATTTCTGTAATAAAAATAGTAAAAAAAAATGCAACATGAAGACTTCAGATAACAATCTAAGATCTTTAAGAAAAATATCATGTGCATGGTACACAATTTCCTTGTAATAATTAAATAAGTTCTTCATTATTTAATTTCTTTAAATATAATACAAAGCGATAACATTTGGTGGCAACAATCTGAATTGTGAAATAGCGCTTATCGTGAAATTCGCGCAGGATTCTCTTCTTTAAGGAGCAAATATTTTGTACACTATTTTGCCGGATAATTTCAATAATGTAATCTCTGTAATAAAAATAGTAAAAAAAAAATGCAACATGAAGACTTCAGATAACAATCTAAGATCTTTAAGAAAAATATCATGTGCATGGTACACAATTTCGTTGTAATAATTAAATAAGTTCTTCATTATTTAATTTCTTTAAATATAATACAAAGCGATAACATTTCGTGGCAACAATCTGAATTGTGAAATAGCGCTTATCGTGAAATTGGCGCTGGATTCTCTTCTTTAAGGAGCAAATATTTTGTACACTATTTTGCCGGATAAATTCAATAATGTAATCTCTGTAATAAAAATAGTAAAAAAAAATGCAACATGAAGACTTCAGATTACAATCTAAGATCTTTAAGAAAAATATCATGTGCATGGTACACAATTTCGTTGTAATAATTAAATAAGTTCTTCATTATTTAATTTCTTTAAATATAATACAAAGCGATAACATTTGGTGGCAACTAACTGAATTGTGAAATAGCGCTTATCATGAAATTGGCGCTGGATTCTCTTCTTTAAGGAGCAAATATTTTGTACACTATTTTGCCGGATAAATTAAAAATAGTAAAAAAAAAATGCAACATGAAGACTTCAGATAACAATCTAAGATCTTTAAGAAAAATATTATGTGCATGGCACACAATTTCCTTGTAATAATTAAATAAGTTCTTCATTATTTAATTTCTTTAAATATAATACAAAGCGACAACATTTGGTGGCAACTATCTGAATTGTGAAATAGCGCTTATCGTGAAATTGGCGCTGGATTCTCTTCTTTAAGGAGCAAATATTTTGTACACTATTTTGCCGGATAAATTCAATAATGTAATGTCTGTAATAAAAATAGTAAATAAAAAATGCAACATGAAAACTTCAGATAACAATCTAAGATCTTTAAGAAAAATATCATGTGCATGGTACACAATTTCCTTGTAATAATTAAATGAGTTCTTCATTATTTAATTTCTTTAAATATAATACAAAGCGATAACATTTGGTGGCAACTAACTGAATTGTGAAATAGCGCTTATCATGAAATTGGCGCTGGAATCTCTTCTTTAAGGAGCAAATATTTTGTACACTATTTTGCCGGATAAATTAAAAATAGTAAAAAAAAAATGCAACATGAAGACTTCAGATAACAATCTAAGATCTTTAAGAAAAATATTATGTGCATGGCACACAATTTCCTTGTAATAATTAAATAAGTTCTTCATTATTTAATTTCTTTAAATATAATACAAAGCGACAACATTTGGTGGCAACTATCTGAATTGTGAAATAGCGCTTATCGTGAAATTGGCGCTGGATTCTCTTCTTTAAGGAGCAAATATTTTGTACACTATTTTGCCGGATAAATTCAATAATGTAATCTCTGTAATAAAAATAGTAAAAAAAAATGCAACATGAAGACTTCAGATAACAATCTAAGATCTTTAAGAAAAATATCATGTGCATGGTACACAATTTCGTTGTAATAATTAAATAAGTTCTTCATTATTTAATTTCTTTAAATATAATACAAAGCGATAACATTTGGTGGCAACTAACTGAATTGTGAAATAGCGCTTATCATGAAATTGGCGCTGGATTCTCTTCTTTAAGGAGCAAATATTTTGTACACTATTTTGCCGGATAAATTAAAAATAGTAAAAAAAAAAATGCAACATGAAGACTTCAGATAACAATCTAAGATCTTTAAGAAAAATATTATGTGCATGGCACACAATTTCCTTGTAATAATTAAATAAGTTCTTCATTATTTAATTTCTTTAAATATAATACAAAGCGACAACATTTGGTGGCAACTATCTGAATTGTGAAATAGCGCTTATCGTGAAATTGGCGCTGGATTCTCTTCTTTAAGGAGCAAATATTTTGTACACTATTTTGCCGGATAAATTCAATAATGTAATGTCTGTAATAAAAATAGTAAATAAAAAATGCAACATGAAAACTTCAGATAACAATCTAAGATCTTTAAGAAAAATATCATGTGCATGGTACACAATTTCCTTGTAATAATTAAATGAGTTCTTCATTATTTAATTTCTTTAAATATAATACAAAGCGATAACATTTGGTGGCAACTAACTGAATTGTGAAATAGCGCTTATCATGAAATTGGCGCTGGAATCTCTTCTTTAAGGAGCAAATATTTTGTACACTATTTTGCCGGATAAATTAAAAATAGTAAAAAAAAAATGCAACATGAAGACTTCAGATAACAATCTAAGATCTTTAAGAAAAATATCATGTGCATGGTACACAATTTCGTTGTAATAATTAAATAAGTTCTTCATTATTTAATTTCTTTAAATATAATACAAAGCGATAACATTTGGTGGCAACAATCTGAATTGTGAAATAGCGCTTATCGTGAAATTGGCGCTGGATTCTCTTCTTTAAGGAGCAAATATTTTGTACACTATTTTGCCGGATAAATTCAATAATGTAAACTCTGTAATAAAAATAGTAAAAAAAATGCAACATGAAGACTTCAGATAACAATCTAAGATCTTTAAGAAAAATATCATGTGCATGGTACACAATTTCCTTGTAATAATTTAATAAGTTGTTCATTATTTAATTTCTTTAAATATAATACAAAGCAATAACATTTGGTGGCAACAATCTGAATTGTGAAATAGCGCTTATCGTGAAATTGGCGCTGGATTCTCTTCTTTAAGGAGCAAATATTTTGTACACTATTTTGCCGGATAAATTCAATAATGTAATCTCTGTAATAAAAATAGTAAAAGAAAATGCAACATGAAGACTTCAGATAACAATCTAAGATCTTTAAGAAAAATATCATGTGCATGGTACATAATTTCGTTGTAATAATTAAATAAGTTCTTCATTATTTAATTTCTTTAAATATAATACAAAGCGATAACATTTGGTGGCAACTATCTGAATTGTGAAATAGCGCTTATCGTGAAATTGGCGCTGGATTCTCTTCTTTAAGGAGCAAATATTTTGTACACTATTTTGCCGGATAAATTAAAAATAGTAAAAAAAAAATGCAACATGAAGACTTCAGATAACAATCTAAGATCTTTAAGAAAAATATCATGTGCATGGTACACAATTTCGTTGTAATAATTAAATAAGTTCTTCATTATTTAATTTCTTTAAATATAATACAAAGCGATAACATTTGGTGGCAACAATCTGAATTGTGAAATAGCGCTTATCGTGAAATTGGCGCTGGATTCTCTTCTTTAAGGAGCAAATATTTTGTACACTATTTTGCCGGATAATTTCAATAATGTAATTTCTGTAATAAAAATAGTAAAAAAAAAATGCAACATGAAGACTTCAGATAACAATCTAAGATCTTTAAGAAAAATATCATGTGCATGGTACACAATTTCCTTGTAATAATTAAATAAGTTCTTCATTATTTAATTTCTTTAAATATAATACAAAGCGATAACATTTGGTGGCAACAATCTGAATTGTGAAATAGCGCTTATCGTGAAATTCGCGCAGGATTCTCTTCTTTAAGGAGCAAATATTTTGTACACTATTTTGCCGGATAATTTCAATAATGTAATCTCTGTAATAAAAATAGTAAAAAAAAATGCAACATGAAGACTTCAGATAACAATCTAAGATCTTTAAGAAAAATATCATGTGCATGGTACACAATTTCGTTGTAATAATTAAATAAGTTCTTCATTATTTAATTTCTTTAAATATAATACAAAGCGATAACATTTCGTGGCAACAATATGAATTGTGAAATAGCGCTTATCGTGAAATTGGCGCTGGATTCTCTTCTTTAAGGAGCAAATATTTTGTACACTATTTTGCCGGATAAATTCAATAATGTAATGTCTGTAATAAAAATAGTAAAAAAAAATGCAACATGAAGACTTCAGATAACAATCTAAGATCTTTAAGAAAAATATCATGTGCATGGTACACAATTTCCTTGTAATAATTAAATAAGTTCTTCATTATTTAATTTCTTTAAATATAATACAAAGCGATAACATTTGGTGGCAACTAACTGAATTGTGAAATAACGCTTATCGTGAAATTGGCGCTGGATTCTCTTCTTTAAGGAGCAAATATTTTGTACACTATTTTGCCGGATAAATTAAAAATAGTAAAAAAAAAATGCAACATGAAGACTTCAGATAACAATCTAAGATCTTTAAGAAAAATATCATGTGCATGGTACACAATTTCGTTGTAATAATTAAATAAGTTCTTCATTATTTAATTTCTTTAAATATAATACAAAGCGATAACATTTGGTGGCAACAATCTGAATTGTGAAATAGCGCTTATCGTGAAATTGGCGCTGGATTCTCTTCTTTAAGGAGCAAATATTTTGTACACTATTTTGCCGGATAATTTCAATAATGTAATTTCTGTAATAAAAATAGTAAAAAAAAAATGCAACATGAAGACTTCAGATAACAATCTAAGATCTTTAAGAAAAATATCATGTGCATGGTACACAATTTCCTTGTAATAATTAAATAAGTTCTTCATTATTTAATTTCTTTAAATATAATACAAAGCGATAACATTTGGTGGCAACAATCTGAATTGTGAAATAGCGCTTATCGTGAAATTCGCGCAGGATTCTCTTCTTTAAGGAGCAAATATTTTGTACACTATTTTGCCGGATAAATTCAATAATGTAATCTCTGTAATAAAAATAGTAAAAAAAAAATGCAACATGAAGACTTCAGATAACAATCTAAGATCTTTAAGAAAAATATCATGTGCATGGTACACAATTTCGTTGTAATAATTAAATAAGTTCTTCATTATTTAATTTCTTTAAATATAATACAAAGCGATAACATTTCGTGGCAACAATCTGAATTGTGAAATAGCGCTTATCGTGAAATTGGCGCTGGATTCTCTTCTTTAAGGAGCAAATATTTTGTACACTATTTTGCCGGATAAATTCAATAATGTAATGTCTGTAATAAAAATAGTAAAAAAAAATGCAACATGAAGACTTCAGATAACAATCTAAGATCTTTAAGAAAAATATCATGTGCATGGTACACAATTTCCTTGTAATAATTAAATAAGTTCTTCATTATTTAATTTCTTTAAATATAATACAAAGCGATAACATTTGGTGGCAACTAACTGAATTGTGAAATAACGCTTATCGTGAAATTGGCGCTGGATTCTCTTCTTTAAGGAGCAAATATTTTGTACACTATTTTGCCGGATAAATTAAAAATAGTAAAAAAAAAATGCAACATGAAGACTTCAGATAACAATCTAAGATCTTTAAGAAAAATATCATGTGCATGGTACACAATTTCGTTGTAATAATTAAATAAGTTCTTCATTATTTAATTTCTTTAAATATAATACAAAGCGATAACATTTGGTGGCAACAATCTGAATTGTGAAATAGCGCTTATCGTGAAATTGGCGCTGGATTCTCTTCTTTAAGGAGCAAATATTTTGTACACTATTTTGCCGGATAATTTCAATAATGTAATTTCTGTAATAAAAATAGTAAAAAAAAAATGCAACATGAAGACTTCAGATAACAATCTAAGATCTTTAAGAAAAATATCATGTGCATGGTACACAATTTCCTTGTAATAATTAAATAAGTTCTTCATTATTTAATTTCTTTAAATATAATACAAAGCGATAACATTTGGTGGCAACAATCTGAATTGTGAAATAGCGCTTATCGTGAAATTCGCGCAGGATTCTCTTCTTTAAGGAGCAAATATTTTGTACACTATTTTGCCGGATAAATTCAATAATGTAATCTCTGTAATAAAAATAGTAAAAAAAAATGCAACATGAAGACTTCAGATAACAATCTAAGATCTTTAAGAAAAATATCATGTGCATGGTACACAATTTCGTTGTAATAATTAAATAAGTTCTTCATTATTTAATTTCTTTAAATATAATACAAAGCGATAACATTTGGTGGCAACTAACTGAATTGTGAAATAGCGCTTATCATGAAATTGGCGCTGGATTCTCTTCTTTAAGGAGCAAATATTTTGTACACTATTTTGCCGGATAAATTAAAAATAGTAAAAAAAAAATGCAACATGAAGACTTCAGATAACAATCTAAGATCTTTAAGAAAAATATTATGTGCATGGCACACAATTTCCTTGTAATAATTAAATAAGTTCTTCATTATTTAATTTCTTTAAATATAATACAAAGCGACAACATTTGGTGGCAACTATCTGAATTGTGAAATAGCGCTTATCGTGAAATTGGCGCTGGATTCTCTTCTTTAAGGAGCAAATATTTTGTACACTATTTTGCCGGATAAATTCAATAATGTAATGTCTGTAATAAAAATAGTAAATAAAAAATGCAACATGAAAACTTCAGATAACAATCTAAGATCTTTAAGAAAAATATCATGTGCATGGTACACAATTTCCTTGTAATAATTAAATGAGTTCTTCATTATTTAATTTCTTTAAATATAATACAAAGCGATAACATTTGGTGGCAACTAACTGAATTGTGAAATAGCGCTTATCATGAAATTGGCGCTGGAATCTCTTCTTTAAGGAGCAAATATTTTGTACACTATTTTGCCGGATAAATTAAAAATAGTAAAAAAAAAATGCAACATGAAGACTTCAGATAACAATCTAAGATCTTTAAGAAAAATATTATGTGCATGGCACACAATTTCCTTGTAATAATTAAATAAGTTCTTCATTATTTAATTTCTTTAAATATAATACAAAGCGACAACATTTGGTGGCAACTATCTGAATTGTGAAATAGCGCTTATCGTGAAATTGGCGCTGGATTCTCTTCTTTAAGGAGCAAATATTTTGTACACTATTTTGCCGGATAAATTCAATAATGTAATCTCTCTAATAAAAATAGTAAAAAAAAATGCAACGTGAAGACTTCAGATAACAATCTAAGATCTTTAAGAAAAATATCATGTGCATGGTACACAATTTCGTTGTAATAATTAAATAAGTTCTTCATTATTTAATTTCTTTAAATATAATACAAAGCGATAACATTTGGTGGCAACAATCTGAATTGTGAAATAGCGCTTATCGTGAAATTGGCGCTGGATTCTCTTCTTTAAGGAGCAAATATTTTGTACACTATTTTGCCGGATAAATTCAATAATGTAAACTCTGTAATAAAAATAGTAAAAAAAATGCAACATGAAGACTTCAGATAACAATCTAAGATCTTTAAGAAAAATATCATGTGCATGGTACACAATTTCCTTGTAATAATTTAATAAGTTGTTCATTATTTAATTTCTTTAAATATAATACAAAGCAATAACATTTGGTGGCAACAATCTGAATTGTGAAATAGCGCTTATCGTGAAATTGGCGCTGGATTCTCTTCTTTAAGGAGCAAATATTTTGTACACTATTTTGCCGGATAAATTCAATAATGTAATCTCTGTAATAAAAATAGTAAAAGAAAATGCAACATGAAGACTTCAGATAACAATCTAAGATCTTTAAGAAAAATATCATGTGCATGGTACATAATTTCGTTGTAATAATTAAATAAGTTCTTCATTATTTAATTTCTTTAAATATAATACAAAGCGATAACATTTGGTGGCAACTATCTGAATTGTGAAATAGCGCTTATCGTGAAATTGGCGCTGGATTCTCTTCTTTAAGGAGCAAATATTTTGTACACTATTTTGCCGGATAAATTAAAAATAGTAAAAAAAAAATGCAACATGAAGACTTCAGATAACAATCTAAGATCTTTAAGAAAAATATCATGTGCATGGTACACAATTTCGTTGTAATAATTAAATAAGTTCTTCATTATTTAATTTCTTTAAATATAATACAAAGCGATAACATTTGGTGGCAACAATCTGAATTGTGAAATAGCGCTTATCGTGAAATTGGCGCTGGATTCTCTTCTTTAAGGAGCAAATATTTTGTACACTATTTTGCCGGATAATTTCAATAATGTAATTTCTGTAATAAAAATAGTAAAAAAAAAATGCAACATGAAGACTTCAGATAACAATCTAAGATCTTTAAGAAAAATATCATGTGCATGGTACACAATTTCCTTGTAATAATTAAATAAGTTCTTCATTATTTAATTTCTTTAAATATAATACAAAGCGATAACATTTGGTGGCAACAATCTGAATTGTGAAATAGCGCTTATCGTGAAATTCGCGCAGGATTCTCTTCTTTAAGGAGCAAATATTTTGTACACTATTTTGCCGGATAATTTCAATAATGTAATCTCTGTAATAAAAATAGTAAAAAAAAATGCAACATGAAGACTTCAGATAACAATCTAAGATCTTTAAGAAAAATATCATGTGCATGGTACACAATTTCGTTGTAATAATTAAATAAGTTCTTCATTATTTAATTTCTTTAAATATAATACAAAGCGATAACATTTCGTGGCAACAATATGAATTGTGAAATAGCGCTTATCGTGAAATTGGCGCTGGATTCTCTTCTTTAAGGAGCAAATATTTTGTACACTATTTTGCCGGATAAATTCAATAATGTAATGTCTGTAATAAAAATAGTAAAAAAAAATGCAACATGAAGACTTCAGATAACAATCTAAGATCTTTAAGAAAAATATCATGTGCATGGTACACAATTTCCTTGTAATAATTAAATAAGTTCTTCATTATTTAATTTCTTTAAATATAATACAAAGCGATAACATTTGGTGGCAACTAACTGAATTGTGAAATAACGCTTATCGTGAAATTGGCGCTGGATTCTCTTCTTTAAGGAGCAAATATTTTGTACACTATTTTGCCGGATAAATTCAATAATGTAATCTCTGTAATAAAAATAGTAAAAAAAAAAGCAACATGAAGACTCCAGATAACAATCTAAGATCTTTAAGAAAAATATCATGTGCATGGTGCACAATTCCCTTGTAATAATTAAATAAGTTCTTCATTATGTAATTTCTTTAAATATAATAAAAAGCGATAACATTTGGTGGCAACAATCTGAATTGTGAAATAGCGCTTATCGTGAAATTGGCGCTGGATTCTCTTCTTTAAGGAGCAAATATTTTGTACACTATTTTGCCGGAAAAATTCAATAATGTAATCTCTGTAATAAAAATAATAAAAAAAAAATGCAACATGAAGACTTCAGATAACAATCTAAGATCTTTAAGAAAAATATCATGTGCATGCTACACAATTTCGTTGTAATAAGTAAATAAGTTCTTCATTATTTAATTTCTTTAAATATAATACAAAGCGATAACATTTGGTGGCAACTAACTGAATTGTGAAATAGCGCTTATCGTGAAATTGGCGCTGGATTCTCTTCTTTAAGGAGCAAATATTTTGTACACTATTTTGCCGGATAATTTCAATAATGTAATTTCTGTAATAAAAATAGTAAAAAAAAATGCAACATGAAGACTTCAGATAACAATCTAAGATCTTTAAGAAAAATATCATGTGCATGGTACACAATTTCCTTGTAATAATTAAATAAGTTCCTCATTATTTAATTTCTTTAAATATAATACAAAGCGACAACATTTGGTGGCAACAATCTGAATTGTGAAATAGCGCTTATCGTGAAATTCGCGCAGGATTCTCTTCTTTAAGGAGCAAACATTTTGTACACTATTTTGCCGGATAAATTCAATAATGTAATCTCTGTAATAAAAATAGTAAAAAAAATGCAACATGAAGACTTCAGATAACAATCTAAGATCTTTAAGAAAAATATCATGTGCATGGTACACAATTTCGTTGTAATAATTAAATAAGTTCTTCATTATTTAATTTCTTTAAATATAATACAAAGCGATAACATTTGGTGGCAACTATCTGAATTGTGAAATAGCGCTTATCGTGAAATTGGCGCTGGATTCTCTTCTTTAAGGAGCAAATATTTTGTACACTATTTTGCCGGATAAATTAAAAATAGTAAAAAAAATGCAACATGAAGACTTCAGATAACAATCTAAGATCTTTAAGAAAAATATCATGTGCATGGTACACAATTTCGTTGTAATAATTAAATAAGTTCTTCATTATTTAATTTCTTTAAATATAATACAAAGCGATAACATTTGGTGGCAACAATCTGAATTGTGAAATAGCGCTTATCGTGAAATTGGCGCTGGATTCTCTTCTTTAAGGAGCAAATATTTTGTACACTATTTTGCCGGATAATTTCAATAATGTAATTTCTGTAATAAAAATAGTAAAAAAAAAATGCAACATGAAGACTTCAGATAACAATCTAAGATCTTTAAGAAAAATATCATGTGCATGGTACACAATTTCCTTGTAATAATTAAATAAGTTCTTCATTATTTAATTTCTTTAAATATAATACAAAGCGATAACATTTGGTGGCAACAATCTGAATTGTGAAATAGCGCTTATCGTGAAATTGGCGCTGGATTCTCTTCTTTAAGGAGCAAATATTTTGTACACTATTTTGCCGGATAATTTCAATAATGTAATGTCTGTAATAAAAATAGTAAAAAAAAAATGCAACATGAAGACTTCAGATAACAATCTAAGATCTTTAAGAAAAATATCATGTGCATGGTACACAATTTCCTTGTAATAATTAAATAAGTTCTTCATTATTTAATTTCTTTAAATATAATACAAAGCGATAACATTTGGTGGCAACTAACTGAATTGTGAAATAGCGCTTATCATGAAATTGGCGCTGGATTCTCTTCTTTAAGGAGCAAATATTTTGTACACTATTTTGCCGGATAAATTAAAAATAGTAAAAAAAAAATGCAACATGAAGACTTCAGATAACAATCTAAGATCTTTAAGAAAAATATTATGTGCATGGCACACAATTTCCTTGTAATAATTAAATAAGTTCTTCATTATTTAATTTTCTTTAAATATAATACAAAGCGACAACATTTGGTGGCAACTATCTGAATTGTGAAATAGCGCTTATCGTGAAATTGGCGCTGGATTCTCTTCTTTAAGGAGCAAATATTTTGTACACTATTTTGCCGGATAAATTAAAAATAGTAAAAAAAAAATGCAACATGAAGAGTTCAGATAACAATCTAAGATCTTTAAGAAAAATATCATGCGCATGGTACGCAATTTCCTTGTAATAATTAAATAAATTCTTCATTATTTAATTTCTTTAAATATAATACAAAGCGATAAAATTTGGTGGCAACAATCTGAATTGTGAAATAGCGCTTATCGTGAAATCGGCGCTGGATTCTCTTCTTTAAGGAGCAAATATTTTGTACACTATTTTGCCGGATAAATTCAATAATGTAATCTCTGTAATAAAAATAGTAAAAAAAAAAAGCAACATGAAGACTCCAGATAACAATCTAAGATCTTTAAGAAAAATATCATGTGCATGGTGCACAATTCCCTTGTAATAATTAAATAAGTTCTTCATTATTTAATTTCTTTAAATATAATAAAAAGCGATAACATTTGGTGGCAACAATCTGAATTGTGAAATAGCGCTTATCGTGAAATTGGCGCTGGATTCTCTTCTTTAAGGAGCAAATATTTTGTACACTATTTTGCCGGATAATTTCAATAATGTAATTTCTGTAATAAAAATAGTAAAAAAAAATGCAACATGAAGACTTCAGATAACAATCTAAGATCTTTAAGAAAAATATCATGTGCATGGTACACAATTTCCTTGTAATAATTAAATAAGTTCTTCATTATTTAATTTCTTTAAATATAATACAA
Source organism: Stegodyphus dumicola (assembly GCF_044657685.1). Taxonomy (NCBI): domain Eukaryota; kingdom Metazoa; phylum Arthropoda; class Arachnida; order Araneae; family Eresidae; genus Stegodyphus; species Stegodyphus dumicola. The sequence continues at coordinate 139,523,050 of NC_140769.1, forward strand.
AGCGATAACATTTGGTGGCAACAATCTGAATTGTGAAATAGCGCTTATCGTGAAATTCGCGCAGGATTCTCTTCTTTAAGGAGCAAATATTTTGTACACTATTTTGCCGGATAAATTCAATAATGTAATCTCTGTAATAAAAATAGTAAAAAAAAATGCAACATGAAGACTTCAGATAACAATCTAAGATCTTTAAGAAAAATATCATGTGCATGGTACACAATTTCGTTGTAATAATTAAATAAGTTCTTCATTATTTAATTTCTTTAAATATAATACAAAGCGATAACATTTGGTGGCAACTATCTGAATTGTGAAATAGCGCTTATCGTGAAATTGGCGCTGGATTCTCTTCTTTAAGGAGCAAATATTTTGTACACTATTTTGCCGGATAAATTAAAAATAGTAAAAAAAAATGCAACATGAAGACTTCAGATAACAATCTAAGATCTTTAAGAAAAATATCATGTGCATGGTACACAATTTCGTTGTAATAATTAAATAAGTTCTTCATTATTTAATTTCTTTAAATATAATACAAAGCGATAACATTTGGTGGCAACAATCTGAATTGTGAAATAGCGCTTATGGTGAAATTGGCGCTGGATTCTCTTCTTTAAGGAGCAAATATTTTGTACACTATTTTGCCGGATAATTTCAATAATGTAATTTCTGTAATAAAAATAGTAAAAAAAAAATGCAACATGAAGACTTCAGATAACAATCTAAGATCTTTAAGAAAAATATCATGTGCATGGTACACAATTTCCTTGTAATAATTAAATAAGTTCTTCATTATTTAATTTCTTTAAATATAATACAAAGCGATAACATTTGGTGGCAACAATCTGAATTGTGAAATAGCGCTTATCGTGAAATTGGCGCTGGATTCTCTTCTTTAAGGAGCAAATATTTTGTACACTATTTTGCCGGATAATTTCAATAATGTAATGTCTGTAATAAAAATAGTAAAAAAAAATGCAACATGAAGACTTCAGATAACAATCTAAGATCTTTAAGAAAAATATCATGTGCATGGTACACAATTTCCTTGTAATAATTAAATAAGTTCTTCATTATTTAATTTCTTTAAATATAATACAAAGCGATAACATTTGGTGGCAACTAACTGAATTGTGATATAGCGCTTATCATGAAATTGGCGCTGGATTCTCTTCTTTAAGGAGCAAATATTTTGTACACTATTTTGCCGGATAAATTAAAAATAGTAAAAAAAAATGCAACATGAAGACTTCAGATAACAATCTAAGATCTTTAAGAAAAATATTATGTGCATGGCACACAATTTCCTTGTAATAATTAAATAAGTTCTTCATTATTTAATTTCTTTAAATATAATACAAAGCGACAACATTTGGTGGCAACTATCTGAATTGTGAAATAGCGCTTATCGTGAAATTGGCGCTGGATTCTCTTCTTTAAGGAGCAAATATTTTGTACACTATTTTGCCGGATAAATTCAATAATGTAATCTCTCTAATAAAAATAGTAAAAAAAAATGCAACGTGAAGACTTTAGATAACAATCTAAGATCTTTAAGAAAAATATCATGTGCATGGTACACAATTTCGTTGTAATAATTAAATAAGTTCTTCATTATTTAATTTCTTTAAATATAATACAAAGCGATAACATTTGGTGGCAACAATCTGAATTGTGAAATAGCGCTTATCGTGAAATTGGCGCTGGATTCTCTTCTTTAAGGAGCAAATATTTTGTACACTATTTTGCCGGATAAATTCAATAATGTAATCTCTGTAATAAAAATAGTAAAAAAAATGCAACATGAAGACTTCTGATAACAATCTAAGATCTTTAAGAAAAATATCATGTGCATGGTACACAATTTCCTTGTAATAATTAAATAAGTTCTTCATTATTTAATTTCTTTAAATATAATACAAAGCGATAACATTTGGTGGCAACAATCTGAATTGTGAAATAGCGCTTATTGTGAAATTGGCGCTGGATTCTCTTCTTTAAGGAGCAAAAATTTGTACACTATTTTGCCGGATAAATTCAATAATGTAAACTCTGTAATAAAAATAGTAAAAAAAATGCAACATGAAGACTTCAGATAACAATCTAAGATCTTTAAGAAAAATATCATGTGCATGGTACACAATTTCCTTGTAATAATTAAATAAGTTCTTCATTATTTAATTTCTTTAAATATAATACAAAGCGATAACATTTGGTGGCAACAATCTGAATTGTGAAATAGCGCTTATCGTGAAATTCGCGCAGGATTCTCTTCTTTAAGGAGCAAATATTTTGTACACTATTTTGCCGGATAAATTCAATAATGTAATCTCTGTAATAAAAATAGTAAAAAAAATGCAACATGAAGACTTCAGATAACAATCTAAGATCTTTAAGAAAAATATCATATGCATGGTACACAATTTCGTTGTAATAATTAAATAAGTTCTTCATTATTTAATTTCTTTAAATATAATACAAAGCGATAACATTTGGTGGCAACTAACTGAATTGTGATATAGCGCTTATCATGAAATTGGCGCTGGATTCTCTTCTTTAAGGAGCAAATATTTTGTACACTATTTTGCCGGATAAATTAAAAATAGTAAAAAAAAATGCAACATGAAGACTTCAGATAACAATCTAAGATCTTTAAGAAAAATATTATGTGCATGGCACACAATTTCCTTGTAATAATTAAATAAGTTCTTCATTATTTAATTTCTTTAAATATAATACAAAGCGACAACATTTGGTGGCAACTATCTGAATTGTGAAATAGCGCTTATCGTGAAATTGGCGCTGGATTCTCTTCTTTAAGGAGCAAATATTTTGTACACTATTTTGCCGGATAAATTCAATAATGTAATCTCTCTAATAAAAATAGTAAAAAAAAATGCAACGTGAAGACTTTAGATAACAATCTAAGATCTTTAAGAAAAATATCATGTGCATGGTACACAATTTCGTTGTAATAATTAAATAAGTTCTTCATTATTTAATTTCTTTAAATATAATACAAAGCGATAACATTTGGTGGCAACAATCTGAATTGTGAAATAGCGCTTATCGTGAAATTGGCGCTGGATTCTCTTCTTTAAGGAGCAAATATTTTGTACACTATTTTGCCGGATAAATTCAATAATGTAATCTCTGTAATAAAAATAGTAAAAAAAATGCAACATGAAGACTTCAGATAACAATCTAAGATCTTTAAGAAAAATATCATGTGCATGGTACACAATTTCCTTGTAATAATTAAATAAGTTCTTCATTATTTAATTTCTTTAAATATAATACAAAGCGACAACATTTGGTGGCAACTATCTGAATTGTGAAATAGCGCTTATCGTGAAATTGGCGCTGGATTCTCTTCTTTAAGGAGCAAATATTTTGTACACTATTTTGCCGGATAAATTCAATAATGTAATCTCTCTAATAAAAATAGTAAAAAAAAATGCAACGTGAAGACTTTAGATAACAATCTAAGATCTTTAAGAAAAATATCATGTGCATGGTACACAATTTCGTTGTAATAATTAAATAAGTTCTTCATTATTTAATTTCTTTAAATATAATACAAAGCGATAACATTTGGTGGCAACAATCTGAATTGTGAAATAGCGCTTATCGTGAAATTGGCGCTGGATTCTCTTCTTTAAGGAGCAAATATTTTGTACACTATTTTGCCGGATAAATTCAATAATGTAATCTCTGTAATAAAAATAGTAAAAAAAATGCAACATGAAGACTTCAGATAACAATCTAAGATCTTTAAGAAAAATATCATGTGCATGGTACACAATTTCCTTGTAATAATTAAATAAGTTCTTCATTATTTAATTTCTTTAAATATAATACAAAGCGATAACATTTGGTGGCAACAATCTGAATTGTGAAATAGCGCTTATCGTGAAATTCGCGCAGGATTCTCTTCTTTAAGGAGCAAATATTTTGTACACTATTTTGCCGGATAAATTCAATAATGTAATCTCTGTAATAAAAATAGTAAAAAAAATGCAACATGAAGACTTCAGATAACAATCTAAGATCTTTAAGAAAAATATCATGTGCATGGTACACAATTTCGTTGTAATAATTAAATAAGTTCTTCATTATTTAATTTCTTTAAATATAATACAAAGCGATAACATTTGGTGGCAACTATCTGAATTGTGAAATAGCGCTTATCGTGAAATTGGCGCTGGATTCTCTTCTTTAAGGAGCAAATATTTTGTACACTATTTTGCCGGATAAATTAAAAATAGTAAAAAAAAATTCAACATGAAGACTTCAGATAACAATCTAAGATCTTTAAGAAAAATATCATGTGCATGGTACACAATTTCGTTGTAATAATTAAATAAGTTCTTCATTATTTAATTTCTTTAAATATAATACAAAGCGATAACATTTGGTGGCAACAATCTGAATTGTGAAATAGCGCTTATCGTGAAATTGGCGCTGGATTCTCTTCTTTAAGGAGCAAATATTTTGTACACTATTTTGCCGGATAATTTCAATAATGTAATTTCTGTAATAAAAATAGTAAAAAAAAATGCAACATGAAGACTTCAGATAACAATCTAAGATCTTTAAGAAAAATATCATGTGCATGGTACACAATTTCCTTGTAATAATTAAATAAGTTCTTCATTATTTAATTTCTTTAAATATAATACAAAGCGATAACATTTGGTGGCAACAATCTGAATTGTGAAATAGCGCTTATCGTGAAATTGGCGCTGGATTCTCTTCTTTAAGGAGCAAATATTTTGTACACTATTTTGCCGGATAATTTCAATAATGTAATGTCTGTAATAAAAATAGTAAAAAAAAATGCAACATGAAGACTTCAGATAACAATCTAAGATCTTTAAGAAAAATATCATGTGCATGGTACACAATTTCCTTGTAATAATTAAATAAGTTCTTCATTATTTAATTTCTTTAAATATAATACAAAGCGATAACATTTGGTGGCAACTAACTGAATTGTGATATAGCGCTTATCATGAAATTGGCGCTGGATTCTCTTCTTTAAGGAGCAAATATTTTGTACACTATTTTGCCGGATAAATTAAAAATAGTAAAAAAAAAATGCAACATGAAGACTTCAGATAACAATCTAAGATCTTTAAGAAAAATATTATGTGCATGGCACACAATTTCCTTGTAATAATTAAATAAGTTCTTCATTATTTAATTTCTTTAAATATAATACAAAGCGACAACATTTGGTGGCAACTATCTGAATTGTGAAATAGCGCTTATCGTGAAATTGGCGCTGGATTCTCTTCTTTAAGGAGCAAATATTTTGTACACTATTTTGCCGGATAAATTCAATAATGTAATCTCTCTAATAAAAATAGTAAAAAAAAATGCAACGTGAAGACTTTAGATAACAATCTAAGATCTTTAAGAAAAATATCATGTGCATGGTACACAATTTCGTTGTAATAATTAAATAAGTTCTTCATTATTTAATTTCTTTAAATATAATACAAAGCGATAACATTTGGTGGCAACAATCTGAATTGTGAAATAGCGCTTATCGTGAAATTGGCGCTGGATTCTCTTCTTTAAGGAGCAAATATTTTGTACACTATTTTGCCGGATAAATTCAATAATGTAATCTCTGTAATAAAAATAGTAAAAAAAATGCAACATGAAGACTTCTGATAACAATCTAAGATCTTTAAGAAAAATATCATGTGCATGGTACACAATTTCCTTGTAATAATTAAATAAGTTCTTCATTATTTAATTTCTTTAAATATAATACAAAGCGATAACATTTGGTGGCAACAATCTGAATTGTGAAATAGCGCTTATTGTGAAATTGGCGCTGGATTCTCTTCTTTAAGGAGCAAAAATTTGTACACTATTTTGCCGGATAAATTCAATAATGTAAACTCTGTAATAAAAATAGTAAAAAAAATGCAACATGAAGACTTCAGATAACAATCTAAGATCTTTAAGAAAAATATCATGTGCATGGTACACAATTTCGTTGTAATAATTAAATAAGTTCTTCATTATTTAATTTCTTTAAATATAATACAAAGCGATAACATTTGGTGGCAACTATCTGAATTGTGAAATAGCGCTTATCGTGAAATTGGCGCTGGATTCTCTTCTTTAAGGAGCAAATATTTTGTACACTATTTTGCCGGATAAATTAAAAATAGTAAAAAAAAATTCAACATGAAGACTTCAGATAACAATCTAAGATCTTTAAGAAAAATATCATGTGCATGGTACACAATTTCGTTGTAATAATTAAATAAGTTCTTCATTATTTAATTTCTTTAAATATAATACAAAGCGATAACATTTGGTGGCAACAATCTGAATTGTGAAATAGCGCTTATCGTGAAATTGGCGCTGGATTCTCTTCTTTAAGGAGCAAATATTTTGTACACTATTTTGCCGGATAATTTCAATAATGTAATTTCTATAATAAAAATAGTAAAAAAAAAATGCAACATGAAGACTTCAGATAACAATCTAAGATCTTTAAGAAAAATATCATGTGCATGGTACACAATTTCCTTGTAATAATTAAATAAGTTCTTCATTATTTAATTTCTTTAAATATAATACAAAGCGATAACATTTGGTGGCAACAATCTGAATTGTGAAATAGCGCTTATCGTGAAATTGGCGCTGGATTCTCTTCTTTAAGGAGCAAATATTTTGTACACTATTTTGCCGGATAATTTCAATAATGTAATGTCTGTAATAAAAATAGTAAAAAAAAATGCAACATGAAGACTTCAGATAACAATCTAAGATCTTTAAGAAAAATATCATGTGCATGGTACACAATTTCCTTGTAATAATTAAATAAGTTCTTCATTATTTAATTTCTTTAAATATAATACAAAGCGATAACATTTGGTGGCAACTAACTGAATTGTGATATAGCGCTTATCATGAAATTGGCGCTGGATTCTCTTCTTTAAGGAGCAAATATTTTGTACACTATTTTGCCGGATAAATTAAAAATAGTAAAAAAAAATGCAACATGAAGACTTCAGATAACAATCTAAGATCTTTAAGAAAAATATCATGTGCATGGTACACAATTTCGTTGTAATAATTAAATAAGTTCTTCATTATTTAATTTCTTTAAATATAATACAAAGCGATAACATTTGGTGGCAACAATCTGAATTGTGAAATAGCGCTTATCGTGAAATTGGCGCTGGATTCTCTTCTTTAAGGAGCAAATATTTTGTACACTATTTTGCCGGATAATTTCAATAATGTAATCTCTGTAATAAAAATAGTAAAAAAAAAATGCAACATGAAGACTTCAGATAACAATCTAAGATCTTTAAGAAAAATATCATGTGCATGGTACACAATTTCGTTGTAATAATTAAATAAGTTCTTCATTATTTAATTTCTTTAAATATAATACAAAGCGATAACATTTCGTGGCAACAATCTGAATTGTGAAATAGCGCTTATCGTGAAATTGGCGCTGGATTCTCTTCCTTAAGGAGCAAATATTTTGTACACTATTTTGCCGGATAAATTCAATAATGTAATCTCTGTAATAAAAATAGTAAAAAAAAATGCAACATGAAGACTTCAGATAACAATCTAAGATCTTTAAGAAAAATATCATGTGCATGGTACACAATTTCCTTGTAATAATTAAATAAGTTCTTCATTATTTAATTTCTTTAAATATAATACAAAGCGATAACATTTGGTGGCAACAATCTGAATTGTGAAATAGCGCTTATCGTGAAATTCGCGCAGGATTCTCTTCTTTAAGGAGCAAATATTTTGTACACTATTTTGCCGGATAAATTCAATAATGTAATCTCTGTAATAAAAATAGTAAAAAAAAATGCAACATGAAGACTTCAGATAACAATCTAAGATCTTTAAGAAAAATATCATGTGCATGGTACACAATTTCGTTGTAATAAGTAAATAAGTTCTTCATTATTTAATTTCTTTAAATATAATACAAAGCGATAACATTTGGTGGCAACAATCTGAATTGTGAAATAGCGCTTATCGTGAAATTGGCGCTGGATTCTCTTCTTTAAGGAGCAAATATTTTGTACACTATTTTGCCGGATAATTTCAATAATGTAATCTCTGTAATAAAAATAGTAAAAAAAAAATGCAACATGAAGACTTCAGATAACAATCTAAGATCTTTAAGAAAAATATCATGTGCATGGTACACAATTTCGTTGTAATAATTAAATAAGTTCTTCATTATTTAATTTCTTTAAATATAATACAAAGCGATAACATTTCGTGGCAACAATCTGAATTGTGAAATAGCGCTTATCGTGAAATTGGCGCTGGATTCTCTTCTTTAAGGAGCAAATATTTTGTACACTATTTTGCCGGATAAATTCAATAATGTAATCTCTGTAATAAAAATAGTAAAAAAAAATTCAACATGAAGACTTCAGATAACAATTTAAGATCTTTAAGAAAAATATTATGTGCATGGTACACAATTTCGTTGTAATAATTAAATAAGTTCTTCATTATTTAATTTCTTTAAATATAATACAAAGCGATAACATTTGGTGGCAACTATCTGAATTGTGAAATAGCGCTTATCGTGAAATTGGCGCTGGATTCTCTTCTTTAAGGAGCAAATATTTTGTACACTATTTTGCCGGATAAATTAAAAATAGTAAAAAAAAATGCAACATGAAGACTTCAGATAACAATCTAAGATCTTTAAGAAAAATATCATGTGCATGGTACACAATTTCTTTGTAATAATTAAATAAGTTCTTCATTATTTAATTTCTTTAAATATAATACAAAGCGATAACATTTGGTGGCAACAATCTGAATTGTGAAATAACGCTTATCGTGAAATTGGCGCTGGATTCTCTTCTTTAAGGAGCAAATATTTTTTACACTATTTTGCCGGATAAATTCAAAAATGTAATCTCTGTAATAAAAATAGTAAAAAAAAATGCAACATGAAGACTTCAGATAACAATCTAAGATCTTTAAGAAAAATATTATGTGCATGGTACACAATTTCCTTGTAATAATTAAATAAGTTCTTCATTATTTAATTTCTTTAAATATAATACAAAGCGATAACATTTGGTGGCAACTATCTGAATTGTGAAATAGCGCTTATCGTGAAATTTGCGCTGGATTCTCTTCTTTAAGGAGCAAATGTTTTGTACACTATTTTGCCGGATAAATTCAATAATGTAATCTCTTTAATAAAAATAGTAAAAAAAATGCAACATGAAGACTTCTGATAACAATCTAAGATCTTTAAGAAAAATATCATGTGCATGGTACACAATTTCCTTGTAATAATTAAATAAGTTCTTCATTATATAATTTCTTTAAATATAATACAAAGCGATAACATTTGGTGGCAACAATCTGAATTGTGAAATAGCGCTTATCATGAAATTGGCGCTGGATTCTCTTCTCTAAGGAGCAAATATTTTGTACACTATTTTGCCGGATAAATTCAATAATGTAATCTCTGTAATAAAAATAGTAAAAAAAATGCAACATGAAGACTTCAGATAACAATCTAAGATCTTTAAGAAAAATATCATGTGCATGGTACACAATTTCCTTGTAATAATTAAATAAGTTCTTCATTATTTAATTTCTTTAAATATAATACAAAGCGATAAAATTTGGTGGCAACAATCTGAATTGTGAAATAGCGCTTATCGTGAAATCGGCGCTGGATTCTCTTCTTTAAGGAGCAAATATTTTGTACACTATTTTGCCGGATAAATTCAATAATGTAATCTCTGTAATAAAAATAGTAAAAAAAAAAAAGCAACATGAAGACTTCAGATAACAATCTAAGATCTTTAAGAAAAATATCATGTGCATGGTGCACAATTCCCTTGTAATAATTAAATAAGTTCTTCATTATTTAATTTCTTTAAATATAATAAAAAGCGATAACATTTGGTGGCAACAATCTGAATTGTGAAATAGCGCTTATCGTGAAATTGGCGCTGGATTCTCTTCTTTAAGGAGCAAATATTTTGTACACTATTTTGCCGGAAAAATTCAATAATGTAATCTCTGTAATAAAAATAATAAAAAAAAATGCAACATGAAGACTTCAGATAACAATCTAAGATCTTTAAGAAAAATATCATGTGCATGGTACACAATTTCGTTGTAATAATTAAATAAGTTCTTCATTATTTTATTTCTTTAAATATAATACAAAGCGATAACATTGGGTGGCAACTATCTGAATTGTGAAATAGCGCTTATCGTGAAATTGGCGCTGGATTCTCTTCTTTAAGGAGCAAATATTTTGTACACTATTTTGCCGGATAAATTCAATAATGTAATCTCTGTAATAAACATAGTAAAAAAAATGCAACATGAAGACTTCTGATAACAATCTAAGATCTTTAAGAAAAATACACATGCATGGTACACAATTTCCATGTAATAATTAAATAAGTTCTTCATTATTTAATTTCTTTAAATATAATACAAAGCGATAACATTTGGTGGCAACAATCTGAATTGTGAAATAGCGCTTATCGTGAAATTGGCGCTGGATTCTCTTCTTTAAGGAGCAAATATTTTGTACACTATTTTGCCGGATAAATTCAATAATGTAATCTCTGCATTAAAAATAGTAAAAAAAAATGCAACATGAAGACTTCAGATAACAATCTAAGATCTTTAAGAAAAATATCATGTGCATGGTACACAATTTCGTTGTAATAAGTAAATAAGTTCTTCATATTTTAATTTCTTTAAATATAATACAAAGCGATAACATTTGGTGGCAACAATCTGAATTGTGAAATAGCGCTTATCGTGAAATTGGCGCTGGATTCTCTTCTTTAAGGAGCAAATATTTTGTACACTATTTTGCCGGATAAATTCAATAATGTAATCTCTGTAATAAAAATAGTAAAAAAAATGCAACATGAAGACTTCAGATAACAATCTAAGATCTTTAAGAAAAATATCATGTGCATGGTACACAATTTCTTTGTAATAATTAAATAAGTTCTTCATTATTTAATTTCTTTAAATATAATACAAAGCGATAACATTTGGTGGCAACAATCTGAATTGTGAAATAACGCTTATCGTGAAATTGGCGCTGGATTCTCTTCTTTAAGGAGCAAATATTTTGTACACTATTTTGCCGGATAAATTCAAAAATGTAATCTCTGTAATAAAAATAGTAAAAAAAAAATGCAACATGAAGACTTCAGATAACAATCTAAGATCTTTAAGAAAAATATTATGTGCATGGTACACAATTTCCTTGTAATAATTAAATAAGTTCTTCATTATTTAATTTCTTTAAATATAATACAAAGCGATAACATTTGGTGGCAACTATCTGAATTGTGAAATAGCGCTTATCGTGAAATTGACGCTGGATTCTCTTCTTTAAGGAGCAAATGTGTTGTACACTATTTTGCCGGATAAATTCAATAATGTAATCTCTTTAATAAAAATAGTAAAAAAAATGCAACATGAAGACTTCTGATAACAATCTAAGATCTTTAAGAAAAATATCATGTGCATGGTACACAATTTCCTTGTAATAATTAAATAAGTTCTTCATTATTTAATTTCTTTAAATATAATACAAAGCGATAACATTTGGTGGCAACAATCTGAATTGTGAAATAGCGCTTATCATGAAATTGGCGCTGGATTCTCTTCTCTAAGGAGCAAATATTTTGTACACTATTTTGCCGGATAAATTCAATAATGTAATCTCTGTAATAAAAATAGTAAAAAAAATGCAACATGAAGACTTCAGATAACAATCTAAGATCTTTAAGAAAAATATCATGTGCATGGTACACAATTTCCTTGTAATAATTAAATAAGTTCTTCATTATTTAATTTCTTTAAATATAATACAAAGCGATAAAATTTGGTGGCAACAATCTGAATTGTGAAATAGCGCTTATCGTGAAATCGGCGCTGGATTCTCTTCTTTAAGGAGCAAATATTTTGTACACTATTTTGCCGGATAAATTCAATAATGTAATCTCTGTAATAAAAATAGTAAAAAAAAAAAAGCAACATGAAGACTTCAGATAACAATCTAAGATCTTTAAGAAAAATATCATGTGCATGGTGCACAATTCCCTTGTAATAATTAAATAAGTTATTCATTATTTAATTTCTTTAAATATAATAAAAAGCGATAACATTTGGTGGCAACAATCTGAATTGTGAAATAGCGCTTATCGTGAAATTGGCGCTGGATTCTCTTCTTTAAGGAGCAAATATTTTGTACACTATTTTGCCGGAAAAATTCAATAATGTAATCTCTGTAATAAAAATAATAAAAAAAAAATGCAACATGAAGACTTCAGATAACAATCTAAGACCTTTAAGAAAAATATCATGTGCATGGTACACAATTTCGTTGTAATAATTAAATAAGTTCTTCATTATTTTATTTCTTTAAATATAATACAAAGCGATAACATTTGGTGGCAACTATCTGAATTGTGAAATAGCGCTTATCGTGAAATTGGCGCTGGATTCTCTTCTTTAAGGAGCAAATATTTTGTACACTATTTTGCCGGATAAATTCAATAATGTAATCTCTGTAATAAAAATAGTAAAAAAAATGCAACATGAAGACTTCTGATAACAATCTAGAATCTTTAAGAAAAATACACATGCATGGTACACAATTTCCTTGTAATAATTAAATAAGTTCTTCATTATTTAATTTCTTTAAATATAATACAAAGCGATAACATTTGGTGGCAACAATCTGAATTGTGAAATAGCGCTTATCGTGAAATTGGCGCTGGATTCTCTTCTTTAAGGAGCAAATATTTTGTACACTATTTTGCCGGATAAATTAAAAATAGTAAAAAAAAATGCAACATGAAGACTTCAGATAACAATCTAAGATCTTTAAGAAAAATATCATGTGCATGGTACACAATTTCGTTGTAATAATTAAATAAGTTCTTCATTATTTAATTTCTTTAAATATAATACAAAGCGATAACATTTGGTGGCAACAATCTGAATTGTGAAATAGCGCTTATCGTGAAATTGGCGCTGGATTCTCTTCTTTAAGGAGCAAATATTTTGTACACTATTTTGCCGGATAATTTCAATAATGTAATTTCTGTAATAAAAATAGTAAAAAAAAAATGCAACATGAAGACTTCAGATAACAATCTAAGATCTTTAAGAAAAATATCATGTGCATGGTACACAATTTCCTTGTAATAATTAAATAAGTTCTTCATTATTTAATTTCTTTAAATATAATACAAAGCGATAACATTTGGTGGCAACAATCTGAATTGTGAAATAGCGCTTATCGTGAAATTGGCGCTGGATTCTCTTCTTTAAGGAGCAAATATTTTGTACACTATTTTGCCGGATAAATTCAATAATGTAATCTCTGTAATAAAAATAGTAAAAAAAATGCAACATGAAGACTTCTGATAACAATCTAAGATCTTTAAGAAAAATATCATGTGCATGGTACACAATTTCCTTGTAATAATTAAATAAGTTCTTCATTATTTAATTTCTTTAAATATAATACAAAGCGATAACATTTGGTGGCAACTAACTGAATTGTGATATAGCGCTTATCATGAAATTGGCGCTGGATTCTCTTCTTTAAGGAGCAAATATTTTGTACACTATTTTGCCGGATAAATTAAAAATAGTAAAAAAAAAATGCAACATGAAGACTTCAGATAACAATCTAAGATCTTTAAGAAAAATATTATGTGCATGGCACACAATTTCCTTGTAATAATTAAATAAGTTCTTCATTATTTAATTTCTTTAAATATAATACAAAGCGATAACATTTGGTGGCAACAATCTGAATTGTGAAATAGCGCTTATCGTGAAATTGGCGCTGGATTCTCTTCTTTAAGGAGCAAATATTTTGTACACTATTTTGCCGGATAATTTCAATAATGTAATTTCTGTAATAAAAATAGTAAAAAAAAAATGCAACATGAAGACTTCAGATAACAATCTAAGATCTTTAAGAAAAATATTATGTGCATGGTACACAATTTCCTTGTAATAATTAAATAAGTTCTTCATTATTTAATTTCTTTAAATATAATACAAAGCGATAACATTTGGTGGCAACTATCTGAATTGTGAAATAGCGCTTATCGTGAAATTGGCGCTGGATTCTCTTCTTTAAGGAGCAAATATTTTGTACACTATTTTGCCGGATAAATTCAATAATGTAATCTCTTTAATAAAAATAGTAAAAAAAATGCAACATGAAGACTTCTGATAACAATCTAGGATCTTTAAGAAAAATATCATGTGCATGGTACACAATTTCCTTGTAATAATTAAATAAGTTCTTCATTATTTAATTTCTTTAAATATAATACAAAGCGATAACATTTGGTGGCCACAATCTGAATTGTGAAATAGCGCTTATCATGAAATTGGCGCTGGATTCTCTTCTCTAAGGAGCAAATATTTTGTACACTATTTTGCCGGATAAATTCAATAATGTAATCTCTGTAATAAAAATAGTAAAAAAAATGCAACATGAAGACTTCAGATAACAATCTAAGATCTTTAAGAAAAATATCATGTGCATGGTACACAATTTCCTTGTAATAATTAAATAAGTTCTTCATTATTTAATTTCTTTAAATATAATACAAAGCGATAAAATTTGGTGGCAACAATCTGAATTGTGAAATAGCGCTTATCGTGAAATCGGCGCTGGATTCTCTTCTTTAAGGAGCAAATATTTTGTACACTATTTTGCCGGATAAATTCAATAATGTAATCTCTGTAATAAAAATAGTAAAAAAAAAAAGCAACATGAAGACTTCAGATAACAATCTAAGATCTTTAAGAAAAATATCATGTGCATGGTGCACAATTCCCTTGTAATAATTAAATAAGTTCTTCATTATTTAATTTCTTTAAATATAATAAAAAGCGATAACATTTGGTGGCAACAATCTGAATTGTGAAATAGCGCTTATCGTGAAATTGGCGCTGGATTCTCTTCTTTAAGGAGCAAATATTTTGTACAATATTTTGCCGGAAAAATTCAATAATGTAATCTCTGTAATAAAAATAATAAAAAAAAATGCAACATGAAGACTTCAGATAACAATCTAAGATCTTTAAGAAAAATATCATGTGCATGGTACACAATTTCGTTGTAATAATTAAATAAGTTCTTCATTATTTTATTTCTTTAAATATAATACAAAGCGATAACATTTGGTGGCAACTATCTGAATTGTGAAATAGCGCTTATCGTGAAATTGGCGCTGGATTCTCTTCTTTAAGGAGCAAATATTTTGTACACTATTTTGCCGGATAAATTCAATAATGTAATCTCTGTAATAAAAATAGTAAAAAAAATGCAACATGAAGACTTCTGATAACAATCTAGAATCTTTAAGAAAAATACACATGCATGGTACACAATTTCCTTGTAATAATTAAATAAGTTCTTCATTATTTAATTTCTTTAAATATAATACAAAGCGATAACATTTGGTGGCAACAATCTGAATTGTGAAATAGCGCTTATCGTGAAATTGGCGCTGGATTCTCTTCTTTAAGGAGCAAATATTTTGTACACTATTTTGCCGGATAAATTAAAAATAGTAAAAAAAAATGCAACATGAAGACTTCAGATAACAATCTAAGATCTTTAAGAAAAATATCATGTGCATGGTACACAATTTCGTTGTAATAATTAAATAAGTTCTTCATTATTTAATTTCTTTAAATATAATACAAAGCGATAACATTTGGTGGCAACAATCTGAATTGTGAAATAGCGCTTATCGTGAAATTGGCGCTGGATTCTCTTCTTTAAGGAGCAAATATTTTGTACACTATTTTGCCGGATAATTTCAATAATGTAATCTCTGTAATAAAAATAATAAAAAAAAAATGCAACATGAAGACTTCAGATAACAATCTAAGATCTTTAAGAAAAATATCATGTGCATGGTACACAATTTCGTTGTAATAATTAAATAAGTTCTTCATTATTTTATTTCTTTAAATATAATACAAAGCGATAACATTTGGTGGCAACTATCTGAATTGTGAAATAGCGCTTATCGTGAAATTGGCGCTGGATTCTCTTCTTTAAGGAGCAAATATTTTGTACACTATTTTGCCGGATAAATTCAATAATGTAATCTCTGTAATAAAAATAGTAAAAAAAATGCAACATGAAGACTTCTGATAACAATCTAAGATCTTTAAGAAAAATATCATGTGCATGGTACACAATTTCCTTGTAATAATTAAATAAGTTCTTCATTATTTAATTTCTTTAAATATAATACAAAGCGATAACATTTGGTGGCAACAATCTGAATTGTGAAATAGCGCTTATCGTGAAATTCGCGCTGGATTCTCTTCTTTAAGGAGCAAAAATTTGTACACTATTTTGCCGGATAAATTCAATAATGTAAACTCTGTAATAAAAATAGTAAAAAAAATGCAACATGAAGACTTCAGATAACAATCTAAGATCTTTAAGAAAAATATCATGTGCATGGTACACAATTTCCTTGTAATAATTAAATAAGTTGTTCATTATTTAATTTCTTTAAATATAATAAAAAGCAATAACATTTGGTGGCAACAATCTGAATTGTGAAATAGCGCTTATCGTGAAATTGGCGCTGGATTCTCTTCTTTAAGGAGCAAATATTTTGTACACTATTTTGCCGTATAAATTCAATAATGTAATCTCTGTAATAAAAATAGTAAAAAAAAATGCAACATGAAGACTTCAGTTAACAATCTAAGATCTTTAAGAAAAATATCATGTGCATGGTACACAATTTCGTTGTAATAATTAAATAAGTTCTTCATTATTTAATTTCTTTAAATATAATACAAAGCGATAAAATTTGGTGGCAACTCTCTGAATTGTGAAATAGCGCTTATCGTGAAATTGGCGCTGGATTCTCTTCTTTAAGGAGCAAATATTTTGTACACTATTTTGCCGGATAAATTCAATAATGTAATCTCTGTAATAAAAATAGTAAAAAAAAAAAAGCAACATGAAGACTTCAGATAACAATCTAAGATCTTTAAGAAAAATATCATGTGCATGGTGCACAATTCCCTTGTAATAATTAAATAAGTTCTTCATTATTTAATTTCTTTAAATATAATAAAAAGCGATAACATTTGGTGGCAACAATCTGAATTGTGAAATAGCGCTTATCGTGAAATTGGCGCTGGATTCTCTTCTTTAAGGAGCAAATATTTTGTACACTATTTTGCCGGAAAAATTCAATAATGTAATCTCTGTAATAAAAATAATAAAAAAAAATGCAACATGAAGACTTCAGATAACAATCTAAGATCTTTAAGAAAAATATCATGTGCATGGTACACAATTTCGTTGTAATAATTAAATAAGTTCTTCATTATTTTATTTCTTTAAATATAATACAAAGCGATAACATTGGGTGGCAACTATCTGAATTGTGAAATAGCGCTTATCGTGAAATTGGCGCTGGATTCTCTTCTTTAAGGAGCAAATATTTTGTACACTATTTTGCCGGATAAATTCAATAATGTAATCTCTGTAATAAAAATAGTAAAAAAAATGCAACATGAAGACTTCTGATAACAATCTAAGATCTTTAAGAAAAATACACATGCATGGTACACAATTTCGTTGTAATAAGTAAATAAGTTCTTCATATTTTAATTTCTTTAAATATAATACAAAGCGATAACATTTGGTGGCAACAATCTGAATTGTGAAATAGCGCTTATCGTGAAATTGGCGCTGGATTCTCTTCTTTAAGGAGCAAATATTTTGTACACTATTTTGCCGGATAAATTCAATAATGTAATCTCTGTAATAAAAATAGTAAAAAAAATGCAACATGAAGACTTCAGATAACAATCTAAGATCTTTAAGAAAAATATCATGTGCATGGTACACAATTTCTTTGTAATAATTAAATAAGTTCTTCATTATTTAATTTCTTTAAATATAATACAAAGCGATAACATTTGGTGGCAACAATCTGAATTGTGAAATAACGCTTATCGTGAAATTGGCGCTGGATTCTCTTCTTTAAGGAGCAAATATTTTGTACACTATTTTGCCGGATAAATTCAATAATGTAATCTCTGTAATAAAAATAGTAAAAAAAAAAAAGCAACATGAAGACTTCAGATAACAATCTAAGATCTTTAAGAAAAATATCATGTGCATGGTGCACAATTCCCTTGTAATAATTAAATAAGTTATTCATTATTTAATTTCTTTAAATATAATAAAAAGCGATAACATTTGGTGGCAACAATCTGAATTGTGAAATAGCGCTTATCGTGAAATTGGCGCTGGATTCTCTTCTTTAAGGAGCAAATATTTTGTACACTATTTTGCCGGAAAAATTCAATAATGTAATCTCTGTAATAAAAATAATAAAAAAAAATGCAACATGAAGACTTCAGATAACAATCTAAGATCTTTAAGAAAAATATCATGTGCATGGTACACAATTTCGTTGTAATAATTAAATAAGTTCTTCATTATTTTATTTCTTTAAATATAATACAAAGCGATAACATTTGGTGGCAACTATCTGAATTGTGAAATAGCGCTTATCGTGAAATTGGCGCTGGATTCTCTTCTTTAAGGAGCAAATATTTTGTACACTATTTTGCCGGATAAATTCAATAATGTAATCTCTGTAATAAAAATAGTAAAAAAAATGCAACATGAAGACTTCTGATAACAATCTAGAATCTTTAAGAAAAATACACATGCATGGTACACAATTTCCTTGTAATAATTAAATAAGTTCTTCATTATTTAATTTCTTTAAATATAATACAAAGCGATAACATTTGGTGGCAACAATCTGAATTGTGAAATAGCGCTTATCGTGAAATTGGCGCTGGATTCTCTTCTTTAAGGAGCAAATATTTTGTACACTATTTTGCCGGATAAATTAAAAATAGTAAAAAAAAATGCAACATGAAGACTTCAGATAACAATCTAAGATCTTTAAGAAAAATATCATGTGCATGGTACACAATTTCGTTGTAATAATTAAATAAGTTCTTCATTATTTAATTTCTTTAAATATAATACAAAGCGATAACATTTGGTGGCAACAATCTGAATTGTGAAATAGCGCTTATCGTGAAATTGGCGCTGGATTCTCTTCTTTAAGGAGCAAATATTTTGTACACTATTTTGCCGGATAATTTCAATAATGTAATTTCTGTAATAAAAATAGTAAAAAAAAAATGCAACATGAAGACTTCAGATAACAATCTAAGATCTTTAAGAAAAATATCATGTGCATGGTACACAATTTCCTTGTAATAATTAAATAAGTTCTTCATTATTTAATTTCTTTAAATATAATACAAAGCGATAACATTTGGTGGCAACAATCTGAATTGTGAAATAGCGCTTATCGTGAAATTGGCGCTGGATTCTCTTCTTTAAGGAGCAAATATTTTGTACACTATTTTGCCGGATAAATTCAATAATGTAATCTCTGTAATAAAAATAGTAAAAAAAATGCAACATGAAGACTTCTGATAACAATCTAAGATGTTTAAGAAAAATATCATGTGCATGGTACACAATTTCCTTGTAATAATTAAATAAGTTCTTCATTATTTAATTTCTTTAAATATAATACAAAGCGATAACATTTGGTGGCAACAATCTGAATTGTGAAATAGCGCTTATCGTGAAATCGGCGCTGGATTCTCTTCTTTAAGGAGCAAATATTTTGTACACTATTTTGCCGGATAAATTCAATAATGTAATCTCTGTAATAAAAATAGTAAAAAAAAAAAAGCAACATGAAGACTTCAGATAACAATCTAAGATCTTTAAGAAAAATATCATGTGCATGGTGCACAATTCCCTTGTAATAATTAAATAAGTTATTCATTATTTAATTTCTTTAAATATAATAAAAAGCGATAACATTTGGTGGCAACAATCTGAATTGTGAAATAGCGCTTATCGTGAAATTGGCGCTGGATTCTCTTCTTTAAGGAGCAAATATTTTGTACACTATTTTGCCGGAAAAATTCAATAATGTAATCTCTGTAATAAAAATAATAAAAAAAAAATGCAACATGAAGACTTCAGATAACAATCTAAGATCTTTAAGAAAAATATCATGTGCATGGTACACAATTTCGTTGTAATAATTAAATAAGTTCTTCATTATTTTATTTCTTTAAATATAATACAAAGCGATAACATTTGGTGGCAACTATCTGAATTGTGAAATAGCGCTTATCGTGAAATTGGCGCTGGATTCTCTTCTTTAAGGAGCAAATATTTTGTACACTATTTTGCCGGATAAATTCAATAATGTAATCTCTGTAATAAAAATAGTAAAAAAATGCAACATGAAGACTTCTGATAACAATCTAGAATCTTTAAGAAAAATACACATGCATGGTACACAATTTCCTTGTAATAATTAAATAAGTTCTTCATTATTTAATTTCTTTAAATATAATACAAAGCGATAACATTTGGTGGCAACAATCTGAATTGTGAAATAGCGCTTATCGTGAAATTGGCGCTGGATTCTCTTCTTTAAGGAGCAAATATTTTGTACACTATTTTGCCGGATAAATTAAAAATAGTAAAAAAAAATGCAACATGAAGACTTCAGATAACAATCTAAGATCTTTAAGAAAAATATCATGTGCATGGTACACAATTTCGTTGTAATAATTAAATAAGTTCTTCATTATTTAATTTCTTTAAATATAATACAAAGCGATAACATTTGGTGGCAACAATCTGAATTGTGAAATAGCGCTTATCGTGAAATTGGCGCTGGATTCTCTTCTTTAAGGAGCAAATATTTTGTACACTATTTTGCCGGATAATTTCAATAATGTAATTTCTGTAATAAAAATAGTAAAAAAAAAATGCAACATGAAGACTTCAGATAACAATCTAAGATCTTTAAGAAAAATATCATGTGCATGGTACACAATTTCCTTGTAATAATTAAATAAGTTCTTCATTATTTAATTTCTTTAAATATAATACAAAGCGATAACATTTGGTGGCAACAATCTGAATTGTGAAATAGCGCTTATCGTGAAATTGGAGCTGGATTCTCTTCTTTAAGGAGCAAATATTTTGTACACTATTTTGCCGGATAAATTCAATAATGTAATCTCTGTAATAAAAATAGTAAAAAAAATGCAACATGAAGACTTCTGATAACAATCTAAGATCTTTAAGAAAAATATCATGTGCATGGTACACAATTTCCTTGTAA
Source organism: Stegodyphus dumicola (assembly GCF_044657685.1). NCBI lineage: Eukaryota > Metazoa > Arthropoda > Arachnida > Araneae > Eresidae > Stegodyphus > Stegodyphus dumicola. The sequence continues at coordinate 139,544,355 of NC_140769.1, forward strand.
TAATTAAATAAGTTCTTCATTATTTAATTTCTTTAAATATAATACAAAGCGATAACATTTGGTGGCAACAATCTGAATTGTGAAATAGCGCTTATCGTGAAATTCGCGCTGGATTCTCTTCTTTAAGGAGCAAAAATTTGTACACTATTTTGCCGGATAAATTCAATAATGTAAACTCTGTAATAAAAATAGTAAAAAAAATGCAACATGAAGACTTCAGATAACAATCTAAGATCTTTAAGAAAAATATCATGTGCATGGTACACAATTTCCTTGTAATAATTAAATAAGTTGTTCATTATTTAATTTCTTTAAATATAATAAAAAGCAATAACATTTGGTGGCAACAATCTGAATTGTGAAATAGCGCTTATCGTGAAATTGGCGCTGGATTCTCTTCTTTAAGGAGCAAATATTTTGTACACTATTTTGCCGGATAAATTCAATAATGTAATCTCTGTAATAAAAATAGTAAAAAAAAATGCAACATGAAGACTTCAGATAACAATCTAAGATCTTTAAGAAAAATATCATGTGCATGGTACACAATTTCGTTGTAATAATTAAATAAGTTCTTCATTATTTAATTTCTTTAAATATAATACAAAGCGATAAAATTTGGTGGCAACTATCTGAATTGTGAAATAGCGCTTATCGTGAAATTGGCGCTGGATTCTCTTCTTTAAGGAGCAAATATTTTGTACACTATTTTGCCGGATAAATTAAAAATAGTAAAAAAAAAATGCAACATGAAGACTTCAGATAACAATCTAAGATCTTTAAGAAAAATATCATGTGCATGGTACACAATTTCGTTGTAATAATTAAATAAGTTCTTCATTATTTAATTTCTTTAAATATAATACAAAGCGATAACATTTGGTGGCAACTATCTGAATTGTGAAATAGCGCTTATCGTGAAATTGGCGCTGGATTCTCTTCTTTAAGGAGCAAATATTTTGTACACTATTTTGCCGGATAAATTAAAAATAGTAAAAAAAAAATGCAACATGAAGACTTCAGATAACAATCTAAGATCTTTAAGAAAAATATCATGTGCATGGTACACAATTTCGTTGTAATAATTAAATAAGTTCTTCATTATTTAATTTCTTTAAATATAATACAAAGCGATAACATTTGGTGGCAACAATCTGAATTGTGAAATAGCGCTTATCGTGAAATTCGCGCAGGATTCTCTTCTTTAAGGAGCAAATATTTTGTACACTATTTTGCCGGATAAATTCAATAATGTAATCTCTGTAATAAAAATAGTAAAAAAAAATGCAACATGAAGACTTCAGATAACAATCTAAGATCTTTAAGAAAAATATCATGTGCATGGTACACAATTTCGTTGTAATAATTAAATAAGTTCTTCATTATTTAATTTCTTTAAATATAATACAAAGCGATAACATTTCGTGGCAACAATCTGAATTGTGAAATAGCGCTTATCGTGAAATTGGCGCTGGATTCTCTTCTTTAAGGAGCAAATATTTTGTACACTATTTTGCCGGATAAATTCAATAATGTAATCTCTGTAATAAAAATAGTAAAAAAAAATGCAACATGAAGACTTCAGATAACAATCTAAGATCTTTAAGAAAAATATCATGTGCATGGTACATAATTTCGTTGTAATAATTAAATAAGTTCTTCATTATTTAATTTCTTTAAATATAATACAAAGCGATAACATTTGGTGGCAACTATCTGAATTGTGAAATAGCGCTTATCGTGAAATTGGCGCTGGATTCTCTTCTTTAAAGAGCAAATATTTTGTACACTATTTTGCCGGATGAATTAAAAATAGTAAAAAAAAAATGCAACATGAAGACTTCAGATAACAATCTAAGATCTTTAAGAAAAATATCATGTGCATGGTACACAATTTCTTTGTAATAATTAAATAAGTTCTTTATTATTTAATTTCTTTAAATATAATACAAAGCGATAATATTTGGTGGCAACAATCTGAATTGTGAAATAACGCTTATCGTGAAATTGGCGCTGGATTCTCTTCTTTAAGGAGCAAATATTTTGTACACTATTTTGCCGGATAAATTCAAAAATGTAATCTCTGTAATAAAAATAGTAAAAAAAAAATGCAACATGAAGACTTCAGATAACAATCTAAGATCTTTAAGAAAAATATTATGTGCATGGTACACAATTTCCTTGTAATAATTAAATAAGTTCTTCATTATTTAATTTCTTTAAATATAATACAAAGCGATAACATTTGGTGGCAACTATCTGAATTGTGAAATAGCGCTTATCGTAAAATTGGCGCTGGATTCTCTTCTTTAAGGAGCAAATATTTTGTACACTATTTTGCCGGATAAATTCAATAATGTAATCTCTTTAATAAAAATAGTAAAAAAAATGCAACATGAAGACTTCTGATAACAATCTAGGATCTTTAAGAAAAATATCATGTGCATGGTACACAATTTCCTTGTAATAATTAAATAAGTTCTTCATTATTTAATTTCTTTAAATATAATACAAAGCGATAACATTTGGTGGCCACAATCTGAATTGTGAAATAGCGCTTATCATGAAATTGGCGCTGGATTCTCTTCTCTAAGGAGCAAATATTTTGTACACTATTTTGCCGGATAAATTCAATAATGTAATCTCTGTAATAAAAATAGTAAAAAAAATGCAACATGTAGACTTCAGATAACAATCTAAGATCTTTAAGAAAAATATCATGTGCATGGTACACAATTTCCTTGTAATAATTAAATAAGTTCTTCATTATTTAATTTCTTTAAATATAATACAAAGCGATAAAATTTGGTGGCAACAATCTGAATTGTGAAATAGCGCTTATCGTGAAATCGGCGCTGGATTCTCTTCTTTAAGGAGCAAATATTTTGTACACTATTTTGCCGGATAAATTCAATAATGTAATCTCTGTAATAAAAATAGTAAAAAAAAAAGCAACATGAAGACTTCAGATAACAATCTAAGATCTTTAAGAAAAATATCATGTGCATGGTGCACAATTCCCTTGTAATAATTAAATAAGTTCTTCATTATTTAATTTCTTTAAATATAATAAAAAGCGATAACATTTGGTGGCAACAATCTGAATTGTGAAATAGCGCTTATCGTGAAATTGGCGCTGGATTCTCTTCTTTAAGGAGCAAATATTTTGTACAATATTTTGCCGGAAAAATTCAATAATGTAATCTCTGTAATAAAAATAATAAAAAAAAATGCAACATGAAGACTTCAGATAACAATCTAAGATCTTTAAGAAAAATATCATGTGCATGGTACACAATTTCGTTGTAATAATTAAATAAGTTCTTCATTATTTTATTTCTTTAAATATAATACAAAGCGATAACATTTGGTGGCAACTATCTGAATTGTGAAATAGCGCTTATCGTGAAATTGGCGCTGGATTCTCTTCTTTAAGGAGCAAATATTTTGTACACTATTTTGCCGGATAAATTCAATAATGTAATCTCTGTAATAAAAATAGTAAAAAAAATGCAACATGAAGACTTCTGATAACAATCTAAGATCTTTAAGAAAAATACACATGCATGGTACACAATTTCCTTGTAATAATTAAATAAGTTCTTCATTATTTAATTTCTTTAAATATAATACAAAGCGATAACATTTGGTGGCAACAATCTGAATTGTGAAATAGCGCTTATCGTGAAATTGGCGCTGGATTCTCTTCTTTAAGGAGCAAATATTTTGTACACTATTTTGCCGGATAAATTCAATAATGTAATCTCTGCATTAAAAATAGTAAAAAAAAATGCAACATGAAGACTTCAGATAACAATCTAAGATCTTTAAGAAAAATATCATGTGCATGGTACACAATTTCGTTGTAATAATTAAATAAGTTCTTCATTATTAATTTCTTTAAATATAATACAAAGCGATAACATTTGGTGGCAACAATCTGAATTGTGAAATAGCGCTTATCATGAAATTGGCGCTGGATTCTCTTCTCTAAGGAGCAAATATTTTGTACACTATTTTGCCGGATAAATTCAATAATGTAATCTCTGTAATAAAAATAGTAAAAAAAATGCAACATGAAGACTTCAGATAACAATCTAAGATCTTTAAGAAAAATATCATGTGCATGGTACACAATTTCCTTGTAATAATTAAATAAGTTCTTCATTATTTAATTTCTTTAAATATAATACAAAGCGATAAAATTTGGTGGCAACAATCTGAATTGTGAAATAGCGCTTATCGTGAAATCGGCGCTGGATTCTCTTCTTTAAGGAGCAAATATTTTGTACACTATTTTGCCGGATAAATTCAATAATGTAATCTCTGTAATAAAAATAGTAAAAAAAAAAAGCAACATGAAGACTTCAGATAACAATCTAAGATCTTTAAGAAAAATATCATGTGCATGGTGCACAATTCTCTTGTAATAATTAAATAAGTTCTTCATTATTTAATTTCTTTAAATATAATAAAAAGCGATAACATTTGGTGGCAACAATCTGAATTGTGAAATAGCGCTTATCGTGAAATTGGCGCTGGATTCTCTTCTTTAAGGAGCAAATATTTTGTACACTATTTTGCCGGAAAAATTCAATAATGTAATCTCTGTAATAAAAATAATAAAAAAAAAATGCAACATGAAGACTTCAGATAACAATCTAAGACCTTTAAGAAAAATATCATGTGCATGGTACACAATTTCGTTGTAATAATTAAATAAGTTCTTCATTATTTTATTTCTTTAAATATAATACAAAGCGATAACATTTGGTGGCAACTATCTGAGTTGTGAAATAGCGCTTATCGTGAAATTGGCGCTGGATTCTCTTCTTTAAGGAGCAAATATTTTGTACACTATTTTGCCGGATAAATTCAATAATGTAATCTCTGTAATAAAAATAGTAAAAAAAATGCAACATGAAGACTTCTGATAACAATCTAAGATCTTTAAGAAAAATACACATGCATGGTACACAATTTCCTTGTAATAATTAAATAAGTTCTTCATTATTTAATTTCTTTAAATATAATACAAAGCGATAACATTTGGTGGCAACAATCTGAATTGTGAAATAGCGCTTATCGTGAAATTGGCGCTGGATTCTCTTCTTTAAGGAGCAAATATTTTGTACACTATTTTGCCGGATAAATTCAATAATGTAATGTCTGTAATAAAAATAGTAAAAAAAAAATGCAACATGAAGACTTCAGATAACAATCTAAGATCTTTAAGAAAAATATCATGTGCATGGTACACAATTTCGTTGTAATAATTAAATAAGTTCTTCATTATTTTATTTCTTTAAATATAATACAAAGCGATAACATTTGGTGGCAACTATCTGAGTTGTGAAATAGCGCTTATCGTGAAATTGGCGCTGGATTCTCTTCTTTAAGGAGCAAATATTTTGTACACTATTTTGCCGGATAAATTCAATAATGTAATCTCTGTAATAAAAATAGTAAAAAAAATGCAACATGAAGACTTCTGATAACAATCTAAGATCTTTAAGAAAAATACACATGCATGGTACACAATTTCCTTGTAATAATTAAATAAGTTCTTCATTATTTAATTTCTTTAAATATAATACAAAGCGATAACATTTGGTGGCAACAATCTGAATTGTGAAATAGCGCTTATCGTGAAATTGGCGCTGGATTCTCTTCTTTAAGGAGCAAATATTTTGTACACTATTTTGCCGGATAATTTCAATAATGTAATGTCTGTAATAAAAATAGTAAAAAAAAAATGCAACATGAAGACTTCAGATAACAATCTAAGATCTTTAAGAAAAATATCATGTGCATGGTGCACAATTCCCTTGTAATAATTAAATAAGTTCTTCATTATTTAATTTCTTTAAATATAATAAAAAGCGATAACATTTGGTGGCAACAATCTGAATTGTGAAATAGCGCTTATCGTGAAATTGGCGCTGGATTCTCTTCTTTAAGGAGCAAATATTTTGTACAATATTTTGCCGGAAAAATTCAATAATGTAATCTCTGTAATAAAAATAATAAAAAAAATGCAACATGAAGACTTCAGATAACAATCTAAGATCTTTAAGAAAAATATCATGTGCATGGTACACAATTTCGTTGTAATAATTAAATAAGTTCTTCATTATTTTATTTCTTTAAATATAATACAAAGCGATAACATTTGGTGGCAACTATCTGAATTGTGAAATAGCGCTTATCGTGAAATTGGCGCTGGATTCTCTTCTTTAAGGAGCAAATATTTTGTACACTATTTTGCCGGATAAATTCAATAATGTAATCTCTGTAATAAAAATAGTAAAAAAAATGCAACATGAAGACTTCTGATAACAATCTAAGATCTTTAAGAAAAATACACATGCATGGTACACAATTTCCTTGTAATAATTAAATAAGTTTTTCATTATTTAATTTCTTTAAATATAATACAAAGCGATAACATTTGGTGGCAACAATCTGAATTGTGAAATAGCGCTTATCGTGAAATTGGCGCTGGATTCTCTTCTTTAAGGAGCAAATATTTTGTACACTATTTTGCCGGATAAATTCAATAATGTAATCTCTGCATTAAAAATAGTAAAAAAAAATGCAACATGAAGACTTCAGATAACAATCTAAGATCTTTAAGAAAAATATCATGTGCATGGTACACAATTTCGTTGTAATAATTAAATAAGTTCTTCATTATTAATTTCTTTAAATATAATACAAAGCGATAACATTTGGTGGCAACAATCTGAATTGTGAAATAGCGCTTATCATGAAATTGGCGCTGGATTCTCTTCTCTAAGGAGCAAATATTTTGTACACTATTTTGCCGGATAAATTCAATAATGTAATCTCTGTAATAAAAATAGTAAAAAAAATGCAACATGAAGACTTCAGATAACAATCTAAGATCTTTAAGAAAAATATCATGTGCATGGTACACAATTTCCTTGTAATAATTAAATAAGTTCTTCATTATTTAATTTCTTTAAATATAATACAAAGCGATAAAATTTGGTGGCAACAATCTGAATTGTGAAATAGCGCTTATCGTGAAATCGGCGCTGGATTCTCTTCTTTAAGGAGCAAATATTTTGTACACTATTTTGCCGGATAAATTCAATAATGTAATCTCTGTAATAAAAATAGTAAAAAAAAAAAGCAACATGAAGACTTCAGATAACAATCTAAGATCTTTAAGAAAAATATCATGTGCATGGTGCACAATTCTCTTGTAATAATTAAATAAGTTCTTCATTATTTAATTTCTTTAAATATAATAAAAAGCGATAACATTTGGTGGCAACAATCTGAATTGTGAAATAGCGCTTATCGTGAAATTGGCGCTGGATTCTCTTCTTTAAGGAGCAAATATTTTGTACACTATTTTGCCGGAAAAATTCAATAATGTAATCTCTGTAATAAAAATAATAAAAAAAAAATGCAACATGAAGACTTCAGATAACAATCTAAGACCTTTAAGAAAAATATCATGTGCATGGTACACAATTTCGTTGTAATAATTAAATAAGTTCTTCATTATTTTATTTCTTTAAATATAATACAAAGCGATAACATTTGGTGGCAACTATCTGAGTTGTGAAATAGCGCTTATCGTGAAATTGGCGCTGGATTCTCTTCTTTAAGGAGCAAATATTTTGTACACTATTTTGCCGGATAAATTCAATAATGTAATCTCTGTAATAAAAATAGTAAAAAAAATGCAACATGAAGACTTCTGATAACAATCTAAGATCTTTAAGAAAAATACACATGCATGGTACACAATTTCCTTGTAATAATTAAATAAGTTTTTCATTATTTAATTATTTCCTTGTAATAATTAAATAAGTTCTTCATTATTTAATTTCTTTAAATATAATACAAAGCGATAACATTTGGTGGCAACAATCTGAATTGTGAAATAGCGCTTATCTTGAAATTGGCGCTGGATTCTCTTCTTTAAGGAGCAAATATTTTGTACACTATTTTGCCGGATAAATTCAATAATGTAATCTCTGCATTAAAAATAGTAAAAAAAAATGCAACATGAAGACTTCAGATAACAATCTAAGATCTTTAAGAAAAATATCATGTGCATGGTACACAATTTCGTTGTAATAAGTAAATAAGTTCTTCATTATTTAATTTCTTTAAATATAATACAAAGCGATAACATTTGGTGGCAACAATCTGAATTGTGAAATAGTGCTTATCGTGAAATTGGCGCTGGATTCTCTTCTTTAAGGAGCAAATATTTTGTACACTATTTTGCCGGATAATTTCAATAATGTAATGTCTGTAATAAAAATAGTAAAAAAAAAATGCAACATGAAGACTTCAGATAACAATCTAAGATCTTTAAGAAAAATATCATGTGCATGGTACACAATTTCCTTGTAATAATTAAATAAGTTCTTCATTATTTAATTTCTTTAAATATAATACAAAGCGATAACATTTGGTGGCAACTAACTGAATTGTGAAATAGCGCTTATCGTGAAATTGGCGCTGGATTCTCTTCTTTAAGGAGCAAATATTTTGTACACTATTTTGCCGGATAATTTCAATAATGTAATTTCTGTAATAAAAATAGTAAAAAAAAAATGCAACATGAAGACTTCAGATAACAATCTAAGATCTTTAAGAAAAATATCATGTGCATGGTACACAATTTCCTTGTAATAATTAAATAAGTTCTTCATTATTTATTTTCTTTAAATATAATACAAAGCGATAACATTTGGTGGCAACAATCTGAATTGTGAAATAGCGCTTATCGTGAAATTCGCGCAGGATTCTCTTCTTTAAGGAGCAAATATTTTGTACACTATTTTGCCGGATAAATTCAATAATGTAATCTCTGTAATAAAAATAGTAAAAAAAAATGCAACATGAAGACTTCAGATAACAATCTAAGATCTTTAAGAAAAATATCATGTGCATGGTACACAATTTCGTTGTAATAAGTAAATAAGTTCTTCATTATTTAATTTCTTTAAATATAATACAAAGCGATAACATTTGGTGGCAACAATCTGAATTGTGAAATAGCGCTTATCGTGAAATTGGCGCTGGATTCTCTTCTTTAAGGAGCAAATATTTTGTACACTATTTTGCCGGATAATTTCAATAATGTAATCTCTGTAATAAAAATAGTAAAAAAAAATGCAACATGAAGACTTCAGATAACAATCTAAGATCTTTAAGAAAAATATCATGTGCATGGTACACAATTTCGTTGTAATAATTAAATAAGTTCTTCATTATTTAATTTCTTTAAATATAATACAAAGCGATAACATTTCGTGGCAACAATCTGAATTGTGAAATAGCGCTTATCGTGAAATTGGCGCTGGATTCTCTTCTTTAAGGAGCAAATATTTTGTACACTATTTTGCCGGATAAATTCAATAATGTAATCTCTGTAATAAAAATAGTAAAAAAAAATGCAACATGAAGACTTCAGATAACAATCTAAGATCTTTAAGAAAAATATCATGTGCATGGTACACAATTTCGTTGTAATAATTAAATAAGTTCTTCATTATTTAATTTCTTTAAATATAATACAAAGCGATAACATTTGGTGGCAACTATCTGAATTGTGAAATAGCGCTTATCGTGAAATTGGCGCTGGATTCTCTTCTTTAAGGAGCAAATATTTTGTACACTATTTTGCCGGATAAATTAAAAATAGTAAAAAAAAATGCAACATGAAGACTTCAGATAACAATCTAAGATCTTTAAGAAAAATATCATGTGCATGGTACACAATTTCTTTGTAATAATTAAATAAGTTCTTCATTATTTAATTTCTTTAAATATAATACAAAGCGATAACATTTGGTGGCAACAATCTGAATTGTGAAATAACGCTTATCGTGAAATTGGCGCTGGATTCTCTTCTTTAAGGAGCAAATATTTTGTACACTATTTTGCCGGATAAATTCAAAAATGTAATCTCTGTAATAAAAATAGTAAAAAAAAAATGCAACATGAAGACTTCAGATAACAATCTAAGATCTTTAAGAAAAATATTATGTGCATGGTGCACAATTCTCTTGTAATAATTAAATAAGTTCTTCATTATTTAATTTCTTTAAATATAATAAAAAGCGATAACATTTGGTGGCAACAATCTGAATTGTGAAATAGCGCTTATCGTGAAATTGGCGCTGGATTCTCTTCTTTAAGGAGCAAATATTTTGTACACTATTTTGCCGGAAAAATTCAATAATGTAATCTCTGTAATAAAAATAATAAAAAAAAATGCAACATGAAGACTTCAGATAACAATCTAAGACCTTTAAGAAAAATATCATGTGCATGGTACACAATTTCGTTGTAATAATTAAATAAGTTCTTCATTATTTTATTTCTTTAAATATAATACAAAGCGATAACATTTGGTGGCAACTATCTGAATTGTGAAATAGCGCTTATCGTGAAATTGGCGCTGGATTCTCTTCTTTAAGGAGCAAATATTTTGTACACTATTTTGCCGGATAAATTCAATAATGTAATCTCTGTAATAAAAAGAGTAAAAAAAATGCAACATGAAGACTTCTGATAACAATCTAAGATCTTTAAGAAAAATACACATGCATGGTACACAATTTCCTTGTAATAATTAAATAAGTTCTTCATTATTTAATTTCTTTAAATATAATACAAAGCGATAACATTTGGTGGCAACAATCTGAATTGTGAAATAGCGCTTATCGTGAAATTGGCGCTGGATTCTCTTCTTTAAGGAGCAAATATTTTGTACACTATTTTGCCGGATAAATTCAATAATGTAATCTCTGCATTAAAAATAGTAAAAAAAAATGCAACATGAAGACTTCAGATAACAATCTAAGATCTTTAAGAAAAATATCATGTGCATGGTACACAATTTCGTTGTAATAAGTAAATAAGTTCTTCATTATTTAATTTCTTTAAATATAATACAAAGCGATAACATTTGGTGGCAACAATCTGAATTGTGAAATAGCGCTTATCGTGAAATTGGCGCTGGATTCTCTTCTTTAAGGAGCAAATATTTTGTACACTATTTTGCCGGATAATTTCAATAATGTAATGTCTGTAATAAAAATAGTAAAAAAAAAATGCAACATGAAGACTTCAGATAACAATCTAAGATCTTTAAGAAAAATATCATGTGCATGGTACACAATTTCCTTGTAATAATTAAATAAGTTCTTCATTATTTAATTTCTTTAAATATAATACAAAGCGATAACATTTGGTGGCAACTAACTGAATTGTGAAATAGCGCTTATCGTGAAATTGGCGCTGGATTCTCTTCTTTAAGGAGCAAATATTTTGTACACTATTTTGCCGGATAAATTCAATAATGTAATTTCTGTAATAAAAATAGTAAAAAAAAAATGCAACATGAAGACTTCAGGTAACAATCTAAGATCTTTAAGAAAAATATCATGTGCATGGTACACAATTTCCTTGTAATAATTAAATAAGTTCTTCATTATTTAATTTCTTTAAATATAATACAAAGCGATAACATTTGGTGGCAACAATCTGAATTGTGAAATAGCGCTTATCGTGAAATTCGCGCAGGATTCTCTTCTTTAAGGAGCAAATATTTTGTACACTATTTTGCCGGATAATTTCAATAATGTAATTTCTGTAATAAAAATAGTAAAAAAAAAATGCAACATGAAGACTTCAGATAACAATCTAAGATCTTTAAGAAAAATATCATGTGCATGGTACACAATTTCCTTGTAATAATTAAATAAGTTCTTCATTATTTAATTTCTTTAAATATAATACAAAGCGATAACATTTGGTGGCAACAATCTGAATTGTGAAATAGCGCTTATCGTGAAATTCGCGCTGGATTCTCTTCTTTAAGGAGCAAAAATTTGTACACTATTTTGCCGGATAAATTCAATAATGTAAACTCTGTAATAAAAATAGTAAAAAAAATGCAACATGAAGACTTCAGATAACAATCTAAGATCTTTAAGAAAAATATCATGTGCATGGTACACAATTTCCTTCTAATAATTAAATAAGTTGTTCATTATTTAATTTCTTTAAATATAATAAAAAGCAATAACATTTGGTGGCAACAATCTGAATTGTGAAATAGCGCTTATCGTGAAATTGGCGCTGGATTCTCTTCTTTAAGGAGCAAATATTTTGTACACTATTTTGCCGGATAAATTCAATAATGTAATCTCTGTAATAAAAATAGTAAAAAAAAATGCAACATGAAGACTTCAGATAACAATCTAAGATCTTTAAGGAAAATATCATGTGCATGGTACACAATTTCGTTGTAATAATTAAATAAGTTCTTCATTATTTAATTTCTTTAAATATAATACAAAGCGATAAAATTTGGTGGCAACTATCTGAATTGTGAAATAGCGCTTATCGTGAAATTGGCGCTGGATTCTCTTCTTTAAGGAGCAAATATTTTGTACACTATTTTGCCGGATAAATTAAAAATAGTAAAAAAAAAATGCAACATGAAGACTTCAGATAACAATCTAAGATCTTTAAGAAAAATATCATGTGCATGGTACACAATTTCGTTGTAATAATTAAATAAGTTCTTCATTATTTAATTTCTTTAAATATAATACAAAGCGATAACATTTGGTGGCAACTATCTGAATTGTGAAATAGCGCTTATCGTGAAATTGGCGCTGGATTCTCTTCTTTAAGGAGCAAATATTTTGTACACTATTTTGCCGGATAAATTAAAAATAGTAAAAAAAAATGCAACATGAAGACTTCAGATAACAATCTAAGATCTTTAAGAAAAATATCATGTGCATGGTACACAATTTCGTTGTAATAATTAAATAAGTTCTTCATTATTTAATTTCTTTAAATATAATACAAAGCGATAACATTTCGTGGCAACAATCTGAATTGTGAAATAGCGCTTATCGTGAAATTGGCGCTGGATTCTCTTCTTTAAGGAGCAAATATTTTGTACACTATTTTGCCGGATAAATTCAATAATGTAATCTCTGTAATAAAAATAGTAAAAAAAAATGCAACATGAAGACTTCAGATAACAATCTAAGATCTTTAAGAAAAATATCATGTGCATGGTACACAATTTCGTTGTAATAATTAAATAAGTTCTTCATTATTTAATTTCTTTAAATATAATACAAAGCGATAACATTTGGTGGCAACTATCTGAATTGTGAAATAGCGCTTATCGTGAAATTGGCGCTGGATTCTCTTCTTTAAAGAGCAAATATTTTGTACACTATTTTGCCGGATGAATTAAAAATAGTAAAAAAAAAATGCAACATGAAGACTTCAGATAACAATCTAAGATCTTTAAGAAAAATATCATGTGCATGGTACACAATTTCTTTGTAATAATTAAATAAGTTCTTCATTATTTAATTTCTTTAAATATAATACAAAGCGATAATATTTGGTGGCAACAATCTGAATTGTGAAATAACGCTTATCGTGAAATTGGCGCTGGATTCTCTTCTTTAAGGAGCAAATATTTTGTACACTATTTTGCCGGATAAATTCAAAAATGTAATCTCTGTAATAAAAATAGTAAAAAAAAAATGCAACATGAAGACTTCAGATAACAATCTAAGATCTTTAAGAAAAATATTATGTGCATGGTACACAATTTCCTTGTAATAATTAAATAAGTTCTTCATTATTTAATTTCTTTAAATATAATACAAAGCGATAACATTTGGTGGCAACTATCTGAATTGTGAAATAGCGCTTATCGTGAAATTGGCGCTGGATTCTCTTCTTTAAGGAGCAAATATTTTGTACACTATTTTGCCGGATAAATTCAATAATGTAATCTCTTTAATAAAAATAGTAAAAAAAATGCAACATGAAGACTTCTGATAACAATCTAGGATCTTTAAGAAAAATATCATGTGCATGGTACACAATTTCCTTGTAATAATTAAATAAGTTCTTCATTATTTAATTTCTTTAAATATAATACAAAGCGATAACATTTGGTGGCCACAATCTGAATTGTGAAATAGCGCTTATCATGAAATTGGCGCTGGATTCTCTTCTCTAAGGAGCAAATATTTTGTACACTATTTTGCCGGATAAATTCAATAATGTAATCTCTGTAATAAAAATAGTAAAAAAAATGCAACATGAAGACTTCAGATAACAATCTAAGATCTTTAAGAAAAATATCATGTGCATGGTACACAATTTCCTTGTAATAATTAAATAAGTTCTTCATTATTTAATTTCTTTAAATATAATACAAAGCGATAAAATTTGGTGGCAACAATCTGAATTGTGAAATAGCGCTTATCGTGAAATCGGCGCTGGATTCTCTTCTTTAAGGAGCAAATATTTTGTACACTATTTTGCCGGATAAATTCAATAATGTAATCTCTGTAATAAAAATAGTAAAAAAAAAAAGCAACATGAAGACTTCAGATAACAATCTAAGATCTTTAAGAAAAATATCATGTGCATGGTGCACAATTCCCTTGTAATAATTAAATAAGTTCTTCATTATTTAATTTCTTTAAATATAATAAAAAGCGATAACATTTGGTGGCAACAATCTGAATTGTGAAATAGCGCTTATCGTGAAATTGGCGCTGGATTCTCTTCTTTAAGGAGCAAATATTTTGTACAATATTTTGCCGGAAAAATTCAATAATGTAATCTCTGTAATAAAAATAATAAAAAAAAATGCAACATGAAGACTTCAGATAACAATCTAAGATCTTTAAGAAAAATATCATGTGCATGGTACACAATTTCGTTGTAATAATTAAATAAGTTCTTCATTATTTTATTTCTTTAAATATAATACAAAGCGATAACATTTGGTGGCAACTATCTGAATTGTGAAATAGCGCTTATCGTGAAATTGGCGCTGGATTCTCTTCTTTAAGGAGCAAATATTTTGTACACTATTTTGCCGGATAAATTCAATAATGTAATCTCTGTAATAAAAATAGTAAAAAAAATGCAACATGAAGACTTCTGATAACAATCTAAGATCTTTAAGAAAAATACACATGCATGGTACACAATTTCCTTGTAATAATTAAATAAGTTCTTCATTATTTAATTTCTTTAAATATAATACAAAGCGATAACATTTGGTGGCAACAATCTGAATTGTGAAATAGCGCTTATCGTGAAATTGGCGCTGGATTCTCTTCTTTAAGGAGCAAATATTTTGTACACTATTTTGCCGGATAAATTCAATAATGTAATCTCTGCATTAAAAATAGTAAAAAAAAATGCAACATGAAGACTTCAGATAACAATCTAAGATCTTTAAGAAAAATATCATGTGCATGGTACACAATTTCGTTGTAATAAGTAAATAAGTTCTTCATTATTTAATTTCTTTAAATATAATACAAAGCGATAACATTTGGTGGCAACAATCTGAATTGTGAAATAGCGCTTATCGTGAAATTGGCGCTGGATTCTCTTCTTTAAGGAGCAAATATTTTGTACACTATTTTGCCGGATAAATTCAAAAATGTAATCTCTGTAATAAAAATAGTAAAAAAAAAATGCAACATGAAGACTTCAGATAACAATCTAAGATCTTTAAGAAAAATATTATGTGCATGGTACACAATTTCCTTGTAATAATTAAATAAGTTCTTCATTATTTAATTTCTTTAAATATAATACAAAGCGATAACATTTGGTGGCAACTATCTGAATTGTGAAATAGCGCTTATCGTGAAATTGGCGCTGGATTCTCTTCTTTAAGGAGCAAATGTTTTGTACACTATTTTGCCGGATAAATTCAATAATGTAATCTCTTTAATAAAAATAGTAAAAAAAATGCAACATGAAGACTTCTGATAACAATCTAAGATCTTTAAGAAAAATATCATGTGCATGGTACACAATTTCCTTGTAATAATTAAATAAGTTCTTCATTATTAATTTCTTTAAATATAATACAAAGCGATAACATTTGGTGGCAACAATCTGAATTGTGAAATAGCGCTTATCATGAAATTGGCGCTGGATTCTCTTCTCTAAGGAGCAAATATTTTGTACACTATTTTGCCGGATAAATTCAATAATGTAATCTCTGTAATAAAAATAGTAAAAAAAATGCAACATGAAGACTTCAGATAACAATCTAAGATCTTTAAGAAAAATATCATGTGCATGGTACACAATTTCCTTGTAATAATTAAATAAGTTCTTCATTATTTAATTTCTTTAAATATAATACAAAGCGATAAAATTTGGTGGCAACAATCTGAATTGTGAAATAGCGCTTATCGTGAAATCGGCGCTGGATTCTCTTCTTTAAGGAGCAAATATTTTGTACACTATTTTGCCGGATAAATTCAATAATGTAATCTCTGTAATAAAAATAGTAAAAAAAATAAGCAACATGAAGACTTCAGATAACAATCTAAGATCTTTAAGAAAAATATCATGTGCATGGTGCACAATTCTCTTGTAATAATTAAATAAGTTCTTCATTATTTAATTTCTTTAAATATAATAAAAAGCGATAACATTTGGTGGCAACAATCTGAATTGTGAAATAGCGCTTATCGTGAAATTGGCGCTGGATTCTCTTCTTTAAGGAGCAAATATTTTGTACACTATTTTGCCGGAAAAATTCAATAATGTAATCTCTGTAATAAAAATAATAAAAAAAAAATGCAACATGAAGACTTCAGATAACAATCTAAGACCTTTAAGAAAAATATCATGTGCATGGTACACAATTTCGTTGTAATAATTAAATAAATTCTTCATTATTTTATTTCTTTAAATATAATACAAAGCGATAACATTTGGTGGCAACTATCTGAATTGTGAAATAGCGCTTATCGTGAAATTGGCGCTGGATTCTCTTCTTTAAGGAGCAAATATTTTGTACACTATTTTGCCGGATAAATTCAATAATGTAATCTCTGTAATAAAAATAGTAAAAAAAATGCAACATGAAGACTTCTGATAACAATCTAAGATCTTTAAGAAAAATACACATGCATGGTACACAATTTCCTTGTAATAATTAAATAAGTTCTTCATTATTTAATTTCTTTAAATATAATACAAAGCGATAACATTTGGTGGCAACAATCTGAATTGTGAAATAGCGCTTATCGTGAAATTGGCGCTGGATTCTCTTCTTTAAGGAGCAAATATTTTGTACACTATTTTGCCGGATAAATTCAATAATGTAATCTCTGCATTAAAAATAGTAAAAAAAAATGCAACATGAAGCCTTCAGATAACAATCTAAGATCTTTAAGAAAAATATCATGTGCATGGTACACAATTTCGTTGTAATAAGTAAATAAGTTCTTCATTATTTAATTTCTTTAAATATAATACAAAGCGATAACATTTGGTGGCAACAATCTGAATTGTGAAATAGCGCTTATCGTGAAATTGGCGCTGGATTCTCTTCTTTAAGGAGCAAATATTTTGTACACTATTTTGCCGGATAATTTCAATAATGTAATGTCTGTAATAAAAATAGTAAAAAAAAAATGCAACATGAAGACTTCAGGTAACAATCTAAGATCTTTAAGAAAAATATCATGTGCATGGTACACAATTTCCTTGTAATAATTAAATAAGTTCTTCATTATTTAATTTCTTTAAATATAATACAAAGCGATAACATTTGGTGGCAACAATCTGAATTGTGAAATAGCGCTTATCGTGAAATTCGCGCAGGATTCTCTTCTTTAAGGAGCAAATATTTTGTACACTATTTTGCCGGATAATTTCAATAATGTAATTTCTGTAATAAAAATAGTAAAAAAAAAATGCAACATGAAGACTTCAGATAACAATCTAAGATCTTTAAGAAAAATATCATGTGCATGGTACACAATTTCCTTGTAATAATTAAATAAGTTCTTCATTATTTAATTTCTTTAAATATAATACAAAGCGATAACATTTGGTGGCAACAATCTGAATTGTGAAATAGCGCTTATCGTGAAATTCGCGCTGGATTCTCTTCTTTAAGGAGCAAAAATTTGTACACTATTTTGCCGGATAAATTCAATAATGTAAACTCTGTAATAAAAATAGTAAAAAAAATGCAACATGAAGACTTCAGATAACAATCTAAGATCTTTAAGAAAAATATCATGTGCATGGTACACAATTTCCTTCTAATAATTAAATAAGTTGTTCATTATTTAATTTCTTTAAATATAATAAAAAGCAATAACATTTGGTGGCAACAATCTGAATTGTGAAATAGCGCTTATCGTGAAATTGGCGCTGGATTCTCTTCTTTAAGGAGCAAATATTTTGTACACTATTTTGCCGGATAAATTCAATAATGTAATCTCTGTAATAAAAATAGTAAAAAAAAATGCAACATGAAGACTTCAGATAACAATCTAAGATCTTTAAGGAAAATATCATGTGCATGGTACACAATTTCGTTGTAATAATTAAATAAGTTCTTCATTATTTAATTTCTTTAAATATAATACAAAGCGATAAAATTTGGTGGCAACTATCTGAATTGTGAAATAGCGCTTATCGTGAAATTGGCGCTGGATTCTCTTCTTTAAGGAGCAAATATTTTGTACACTATTTTGCCGGATAAATTAAAAATAGTAAAAAAAAAATGCAACATGAAGACTTCAGATAACAATCTAAGATCTTTAAGAAAAATATCATGTGCATGGTACACAATTTCGTTGTAATAATTAAATAAGTTCTTCATTATTTAATTTCTTTAAATATAATACAAAGCGATAACATTTGGTGGCAACTATCTGAATTGTGAAATAGCGCTTATCGTGAAATTGGCGCTGGATTCTCTTCTTTAAGGAGCAAATATTTTGTACACTATTTTGCCGGATAAATTAAAAATAGTAAAAAAAAATGCAACATGAAGACTTCAGATAACAATCTAAGATCTTTAAGAAAAATATCATGTGCATGGTACACAATTTCGTTGTAATAATTAAATAAGTTCTTCATTATTTAATTTCTTTAAATATAATACAAAGCGATAACATTTCGTGGCAACAATCTGAATTGTGAAATAGCGCTTATCGTGAAATTGGCGCTGGATTCTCTTCTTTAAGGAGCAAATATTTTGTACACTATTTTGCCGGATAAATTCAATAATGTAATCTCTGTAATAAAAATAGTAAAAAAAAATGCAACATGAAGACTTCAGATAACAATCTAAGATCTTTAAGAAAAATATCATGTGCATGGTACACAATTTCGTTGTAATAATTAAATAAGTTCTTCATTATTTAATTTCTTTAAATATAATACAAAGCGATAACATTTGGTGGCAACTATCTGAATTGTGAAATAGCGCTTATCGTGAAATTGGCGCTGGATTCTCTTCTTTAAAGAGCAAATATTTTGTACACTATTTTGCCGGATGAATTAAAAATAGTAAAAAAAAAATGCAACATGAAGACTTCAGATAACAATCTAAGATCTTTAAGAAAAATATCATGTGCATGGTACACAATTTCTTTGTAATAATTAAATAAGTTCTTCATTATTTAATTTCTTTAAATATAATACAAAGCGATAATATTTGGTGGCAACAATCTGAATTGTGAAATAACGCTTATCGTGAAATTGGCGCTGGATTCTCTTCTTTAAGGAGCAAATATTTTGTACACTATTTTGCCGGATAAATTCAAAAATGTAATCTCTGTAATAAAAATAGTAAAAAAAAAATGCAACATGAAGACTTCAGATAACAATCTAAGATCTTTAAGAAAAATATTATGTGCATGGTACACAATTTCCTTGTAATAATTAAATAAGTTCTTCATTATTTAATTTCTTTAAATATAATACAAAGCGATAACATTTGGTGGCAACTATCTGAATTGTGAAATAGCGCTTATCGTGAAATTGGCGCTGGATTCTCTTCTTTAAGGAGCAAATATTTTGTACACTATTTTGCCGGATAAATTCAATAATGTAATCTCTTTAATAAAAATAGTAAAAAAAATGCAACATGAAGACTTCTGATAACAATCTAGGATCTTTAAGAAAAATATCATGTGCATGGTACACAATTTCCTTGTAATAATTAAATAAGTTCTTCATTATTTAATTTCTTTAAATATAATACAAAGCGATAACATTTGGTGGCCACAATCTGAATTGTGAAATAGCGCTTATCATGAAATTGGCGCTGGATTCTCTTCTCTAAGGAGCAAATATTTTGTACACTATTTTGCCGGATAAATTCAATAATGTAATCTCTGTAATAAAAATAGTAAAAAAAATGCAACATGAAGACTTCAGATAACAATCTAAGATCTTTAAGAAAAATATCATGTGCATGGTACACAATTTCCTTGTAATAATTAAATAAGTTCTTCATTATTTAATTTCTTTAAATATAATACAAAGCGATAAAATTTGGTGGCAACAATCTGAATTGTGAAATAGCGCTTATCGTGAAATCGGCGCTGGATTCTCTTCTTTAAGGAGCAAATATTTTGTACACTATTTTGCCGGATAAATTCAATAATGTAATCTCTGTAATAAAAATAGTAAAAAAAAAAAGCAACATGAAGACTTCAGATAACAATCTAAGATCTTTAAGAAAAATATCATGTGCATGGTGCACAATTCCCTTGTAATAATTAAATAAGTTCTTCATTATTTAATTTCTTTAAATATAATAAAAAGCGATAACATTTGGTGGCAACAATCTGAATTGTGAAATAGCGCTTATCGTGAAATTGGCGCTGGATTCTCTTCTTTAAGGAGCAAATATTTTGTACAATATTTTGCCGGAAAAATTCAATAATGTAATCTCTGTAATAAAAATAATAAAAAAAAATGCAACATGAAGACTTCAGATAACAATCTAAGATCTTTAAGAAAAATATCATGTGCATGGTACACAATTTCGTTGTAATAATTAAATAAGTTCTTCATTATTTTATTTCTTTAAATATAATACAAAGCGATAACATTTGGTGGCAACTATCTGAATTGTGAAATAGCGCTTATCGTGAAATTGGCGCTGGATTCTCTTCTTTAAGGAGCAAATATTTTGTACACTATTTTGCCGGATAAATTCAATAATGTAATCTCTGTAATAAAAATAGTAAAAAAAATGCAACATGAAGACTTCTGATAACAATCTAAGATCTTTAAGAAAAATACACATGCATGGTACACAATTTCCTTGTAATAATTAAATAAGTTCTTCATTATTTAATTTCTTTAAATATAATACAAAGCGATAACATTTGGTGGCAACAATCTGAATTGTGAAATAGCGCTTATCGTGAAATTGGCGCTGGATTCTCTTCTTTAAGGAGCAAATATTTTGTACACTATTTTGCCGGATAAATTCAATAATGTAATCTCTGCATTAAAAATAGTAAAAAAAAATGCAACATGAAGACTTCAGATAACAATCTAAGATCTTTAAGAAAAATATCATGTGCATGGTACACAATTTCGTTGTAATAAGTAAATAAGTTCTTCATTATTTAATTTCTTTAAATATAATACAAAGCGATAACATTTGGTGGCAACAATCTGAATTGTGAAATAGCGCTTATCGTGAAATTGGCGCTGGATTCTCTTCTTTAAGGAGCAAATATTTTGTACACTATTTTGCCGGATAAATTCAATAATGTAATCTCTGTAATAAAAATAGTAAAAAAAATGCAACATGAAGACTTCAGATAACAATCTAAGATCTTTAAGAAAAATATCATGTGCATGGTACACAATTTCTTTGTAATAATTAAATAAGTTCTTCATTATTTAATTTCTTTAAATATAATACAAAGCGATAACATTTGGTGGCAACAATCTGAATTGTGAAATAACGCTTATCGTGAAATTGGCGCTGGATTCTCTTCTTTAAGGAGCAAATATTTTGTACACTATTTTGCCGGATAAATTCAAAAATGTAATCTCTGTAATAAAAATAGTAAAAAAAAAATGCAACATGAAGACTTCAGATAACAATCTAAGATCTTTAAGAAAAATATTATGTGCATGGTACACAATTTCCTTGTAATAATTAAATAAGTTCTTCATTATTTAATTTCTTTAAATATAATACAAAGCGATAACATTTGGTGGCAACTATCTGAATTGTGAAATAGCGCTTATCGTGAAATTGGCGCTGGATTCTCTTCTTTAAGGAGCAAATGTTTTGTACACTATTTTGCCGGATAAATTCAATAATGTAATCTCTTTAATAAAAATAGTAAAAAAAATGCAACATGAAGACTTCTGATAACAATCTAAGATCTTTAAGAAAAATATCATGTGCATGGTACACAATTTCCTTGTAATAATTAAATAAGTTCTTCATTATTAATTTCTTTAAATATAATACAAAGCGATAACATTTGGTGGCAACAATCTGAATTGTGAAATAGCGCTTATCATGAAATTGGCGCTGGATTCTCTTCTCTAAGGAGCAAATATTTTGTACACTATTTTGCCGGATAAATTCAATAATGTAATCTCTGTAATAAAAATAGTAAAAAAAATGCAACATGAAGACTTCAGATAACAATCTAAGATCTTTAAGAAAAATATCATGTGCATGGTACACAATTTCCTTGTAATAATTAAATAAGTTCTTCATTATTTAATTTCTTTAAATATAATACAAAGCGATAAAATTTGGTGGCAACAATCTGAATTGTGAAATAGCGCTTATCGTGAAATCGGCGCTGGATTCTCTTCTTTAAGGAGCAAATATTTTGTACACTATTTTGCCGGATAAATTCAATAATGTAATCTCTGTAATAAAAATAGTAAAAAAAAAAAGCAACATGAAGACTTCAGATAACAATCTAAGATCTTTAAGAAAAATATCATGTGCATGGTGCACAATTCTCTTGTAATAATTAAATAAGTTCTTCATTATTTAATTTCTTTAAATATAATAAAAAGCGATAACATTTGGTGGCAACAATCTGAATTGTGAAATAGCGCTTATCGTGAAATTGGCGCTGGATTCTCTTCTTTAAGGAGCAAATATTTTGTACACTATTTTGCCGGAAAAATTCAATAATGTAATCTCTGTAATAAAAATAATAAAAAAAAAATGCAACATGAAGACTTCAGATAACAATCTAAGACCTTTAAGAAAAATATCATGTGCATGGTACACAATTTCGTTGTAATAATTAAATAAATTCTTCATTATTTTATTTCTTTAAATATAATACAAAGCGATAACATTTGGTGGCAACTATCTGAATTGTGAAATAGCGCTTATCGTGAAATTGGCGCTGGATTCTCTTCTTTAAGGAGCAAATATTTTGTACACTATTTTGCCGGATAAATTCAATAATGTAATCTCTGTAATAAAAATAGTAAAAAAAATGCAACATGAAGACTTCTGATAACAATCTAAGATCTTTAAGAAAAATACACATGCATGGTACACAATTTCCTTGTAATAATTAAATAAGTTCTTCATTATTTAATTTCTTTAAATATAATACAAAGCGATAACATTTGGTGGCAACAATCTGAATTGTGAAATAGCGCTTATCGTGAAATTGGCGCTGGATTCTCTTCTTTAAGGAGCAAATATTTTGTACACTATTTTGCCGGATAAATTCAATAATGTAATCTCTGCATTAAAAATAGTAAAAAAAAATGCAACATGAAGCCTTCAGATAACAATCTAAGATCTTTAAGAAAAATATCATGTGCATGGTACACAATTTCGTTGTAATAAGTAAATAAGTTCTTCATTATTTAATTTCTTTAAATATAATACAAAGCGATAACATTTGGTGGCAACAATCTGAATTGTGAAATAGCGCTTATCGTGAAATTGGCGCTGGATTCTCTTCTTTAAGGAGCAAATATTTTGTACACTATTTTGCCGGATAATTTCAATAATGTAATGTCTGTAATAAAAATAGTAAAAAAAAAATGCAACATGAAGACTTCAGATAACAATCTAAGATCTTTAAGAAAAATATCATGTGCATGGTACACAATTTCCTTGTAATAATTAAATAAGTTCTTCATTATTTAATTTCTTTAAATATAATACAAAGCGATAACATTTGGTGGCAACTAACTGAATTGTGAAATAGCGCTTATCGTGAAATTGGCGCTGGATTCTCTTCTTTAAGGAGCAAATATTTTGTACACTATTTTGCCGGATAATTTCAATAATGTAATTTCTGTAATAAAAATAGTAAAAAAAAAATGCAACATGAAGACTTCAGATAACAATCTAAGATCTTTAAGAAAAATATCATGTGCATGGTACACAATTTCCTTGTAATAATTAAATAAGTTCTTCATTATTTAATTTCTTTAAATATAATACAAAGCGATAACATTTGGTGGCAACAATCTGAATTGTGAAATAGCGCTTATCGTGAAATTCGCGCAGGATTCTCTTCTTTAAGGAGCAAATATTTTGTACACTATTTTGCCGGATAAATTCAATAATGTAATCTCTGTAATAAAAATAGTAAAAAAAAATGCAACATGAAGACTTCAGATAACAATCTAAGATCTTTAAGAAAAATATCATGTGCATGGTACACAATTTCGTTGTAATAAGTAAATAAGTTCTTCATTATTTAATTTCTTTAAATATAATACAAAGCGATAACATTTGGTGGCAACAATCTGAATTGTGAAATAGCGCTTATCGTGAAATTGGCGCTGGATTCTCTTCTTTAAGGAGCAAATATTTTGTACACTATTTTGCCGGATAATTTCAATAATGTAATCTCTGTAATAAAAATAGTAAAAAAAAATGCAACATGAAGACTTCAGATAACAATCTAAGATCTTTAAGAAAAATATCATGTGCATGGTACACAATTTCGTTGTAATAATTAAATAAGTTCTTCATTATTTAATTTCTTTAAATATAATACAAAGCGATAACATTTCGTGGCAACAATCTGAATTGTGAAATAGCGCTTATCGTGAAATTGGCGCTGGATTCTCTTCTTTAAGGAGCAAATATTTTGTACACTATTTTGCCGGATAAATTCAATAATGTAATCTCTGTAATAAAAATAGTAAAAAAAAATGCAACATGAAGACTTCAGATAACAATCTAAGATCTTTAAGAAAAATATCATGTGCATGGTACACAATTTCGTTGTAATAATTAAATAAGTTCTTCATTATTTAATTTCTTTAAATATAATACAAAGCGATAACATTTGGTGGCAACTATCTGAATTGTGAAATAGCGCTTATCGTGAAATTGGCGCTGGATTCTCTTCTTTAAGGAGCAAATATTTTGTACACTATTTTGCCGGATAAATTAAAAATAGTAAAAAAAAATGCAACATGAAGACTTCAGATAACAATCTAAGATCTTTAAGAAAAATATCATGTGCATGGTACACAATTTCTTTGTAATAATTAAATAAGTTTTTCATTATTTAATTTCTTTAAATATAATACAAAGCGATAACATTTGGTGGCAACAATCTGAATTGTGAAATAACGCTTATCGTGAAATTGGCGCTGGATTCTCTTCTTTAAGGAGCAAATATTTTGTACACTATTTTGCCGGATAAATTCAAAAATGTAATCTCTGTAATAAAAATAGTAAAAAAAAAATGCAACATGAAGACTTCAGATAACAATCTAAGATCTTTAAGAAAAATATTATGTGCATGGTGCACAATTCTCTTGTAATAATTAAATAAGTTCTTCATTATTTAATTTCTTTAAATATAATAAAAAGCGATAACATTTGGTGGCAACAATCTGAATTGTGAAATAGCGCTTATCGTGAAATTGGCGCTGGATTCTCTTCTTTAAGGAGCAAATATTTTGTACACTATTTTGCCGGAAAAATTCAATAATGTAATCTCTGTAATAAAAATAATAAAAAAAAAAATGCAACATGAAGACTTCTGATAACAATCTAAGATCTTTAAGAAAAATACACATGCATGGTACACAATTTCCTTGTAATAATTAAATAAGTTCTTCATTATTTAATTTCTTTAAATATAATACAAAGCGATAACATTTGGTGGCAACAATCTGAATTGTGAAATAGCGCTTATCGTGAAATTGGCGCTGGATTCTCTTCTTTAAGGAGCAAATATTTTGTACACTATTTTGCCGGATAAATTCAATAATGTAATCTCTGTAATAAAAATAGTAAAAAAAATGCAACATGAAGACTTCTGATAACAATCTAAGATCTTTAAGAAAAATACACATGCATGGTACACAATTTCCTTGTAATAATTAAATAAGTTCTTCATTATTTTATTTCTTTAAATATAATACAAAGCGATAACATTTGGTGGCAACTATCTGAATTGTGAAATAGCGCTTATCGTGAAATTGGCGCTGGATTCTCTTCTTTAAGGAGCAAATATTTTGTACACTATTTTGCCGGATAAATTCAATAATGTAATCTCTGTAATAAAAATAGTAAAAAAAATGCAACATGAAGACTTCTGATAACAATCTAAGATCTTTAAGAAAAATACACATGCATGGTACACAATTTCCTTGTAATAATTAAATAAGTTCTTCATTATTTAATTTCTTTAAATATAATACAAAGCGATAACATTTGGTGGCAACAATCTGAATTGTGAAATAGCGCTTATCGTGAAATTGGCGCTGGATTCTCTTCTTTAAGGAGCAAATATTTTGTACACTATTTTGCCGGATAAATTCAATAATGTAATCTCTGCATTAAAAATAGTAAAAAAAAATGCAACATGAAGACTTCAGATAACAATCTAAGATCTTTAAGAAAAATATCATGTGCATGGTACACAATTTCGTTGTAATAAGTAAATAAGTTCTTCATTATTTAATTTCTTTAAATATAATACAAAGCGATAACATTTGGTGGCAACAATCTGAATTGTGAAATAGCGCTTATCGTGAAATTGGCGCTGGATTCTCTTCTTTAAGGAGCAAATATTTTGTACACTATTTTGCCGGATAAATTCAATAATGTAATCTCTGTAATAAAAATAGTAAAAAAAATGCAACATGAAGACTTCAGATAACAATCTAAGATCTTTAAGAAAAATATCATGTGCATGGTACACAATTTCTTTGTAATAATTAAATAAGTTCTTCATTATTTAATTTCTTTAAATATAATACAAAGCGATAACATTTGGTGGCAACAATCTGAATTGTGAAATAACGCTTATCGTGAAATTGGCGCTGGATTCTCTTCTTTAAGGAGCAAATATTTTGTACACTATTTTGCCGGATAAATTCAAAAATGTAATCTCTGTAATAAAAATAGTGAAAAAAAAATGCAACATGAAGACTTCAGATAACAATCTAAGATCTTTAAGAAAAATATTATGTGCATGGTACACAATTTCCTTGTAATAATTAAATAAGTTCTTCATTATTTAATTTCTTTAAATATAATACAAAGCGATAACATTTGGTGGCAACTATCTGAATTGTGAAATAGCGCTTATCGTGAAATTGGCGCTGGATTCTCTTCTTTAAGGAGCAAATGTTTTGTACACTATTTTGCCGGATAAATTCAATAATGTAATCTCTTTAATAAAAATAGTAAAAAAAATGCAACATGAAGACTTCTGATAACAATCTAAGATCTTTAAGAAAAATATCATGTGCATGGTACACAATTTCCTTGTAATAATTAAATAAGTTCTTCATTATTAATTTCTTTAAATATAATACAAAGCGATAACATTTGGTGGCAACAATCTGAATTGTGAAATAGCGCTTATCATGAAATTGGCGCTGGATTCTCTTCTCTAAGGAGCAAATATTTTGTACACTATTTTGCCGGATAAATTCAATAATGTAATCTCTGTAATAAAAATAGTAAAAAAAATGCAACATGAAGACTTCAGATAACAATCTAAGATCTTTAAGAAAAATATCATGTGCATGGTACACAATTTCCTTGTAATAATTAAATAAGTTCTTCATTATTTAATTTCTTTAAATATAATACAAAGCGATAAAATTTGGTGGCAACAATCTGAATTGTGAAATAGCGCTTATCGTGAAATCGGCGCTGGATTCTCTTCTTTAAGGAGCAAATATTTTGTACACTATTTTGCCGGATAAATTCAATAATGTAATCTCTGTAATAAAAATAGTAAAAAAAAAAAGCAACATGAAGACTTCAGATAACAATCTAAGATCTTTAAGAAAAATATCATGTGCATGGTGCACAATTCTCTTGTAATAATTAAATAAGTTCTTCATTATTTAATTTCTTTAAATATAATAAAAAGCGATAACATTTGGTGGCAACAATCTGAATTGTGAAATAGCGCTTATCGTGAAATTGGCGCTGGATTCTCTTCTTTAAGGAGCAAATATTTTGTACACTATTTTGCCGGAAAAATTCAATAATGTAATCTCTGTAATAAAAATAATAAAAAAAAAATGCAACATGAAGACTTCAGATAACAATCTAAGACCTTTAAGAAAAATATCATGTGCATGGTACACAATTTCGTTGTAATAATTAAATAAGTTCTTCATTATTTTATTTCTTTAAATATAATACAAAGCGATAACATTTGGTGGCAACTATCTGAATTGTGAAATAGCGCTTATCGTGAAATTGGCGCTGGATTCTCTTCTTTAAGGAGCAAATATTTTGTACACTATTTTGCCGGATAAATTCAATAATGTAATCTCTGTAATAAAAATAGTAAAAAAAATGCAACATGAAGACTTCTGATAACAATCTAAGATCTTTAAGAAAAATGCACATGCATGGTACACAATTTCCTTGTAATAATTAAATAAGTTCTTCATTATTTAATTTCTTTAAATATAATACAAAGCGATAACATTTGGTGGCAACAATCTGAATTGTGAAATAGCGCTTATCGTGAAATTGGCGCTGGATTCTCTTCTTTAAGGAGCAAATATTTTGTACACTATTTTGCCGGATAAATTCAATAATGTAATCTCTGCATTAAAAATAGTAAAAAAAATGCAACATGAAGACTTCAGATAACAATCTAAGATCTTTAAGAAAAATATCATGTGCATGGTACACAATTTCGTTGTAATAAGTAAATAAGTTCTTCATTATTTAATTTCTTTAAATATAATACAAAGCGATAACATTTGGTGGCAACAATCTGAATTGTGAAATAGCGCTTATCGTGAAATTGGCGCTGGATTCTCTTCTTTAAGGAGCAAATATTTTGTACACTATTTTGCCGGATAATTTCAATAATGTAATGTCTGTAATAAAAATAGTAAAAAAAAATGCAACATGAAGACTTCAGATAACAATCTAAGATCTTTAAGAAAAATATCATGTGCATGGTACACAATTTCCTTGTAATAATTAAATAAGTTCTTCATTATTTAATTTCTTTAAATATAATACAAAGCGATAACATTTGGTGGCAACTAACTGAATTGTGAAATAGCGCTTATCGTGAAATTGGCGCTGGATTCTCTTCTTTAAGGAGCAAATATTTTGTACACTATTTTGCCGGATAATTTCAATAATGTAATTTCTGTAATAAAAATAGTAAAAAAAAAATGCAACATGAAGACTTCAGATAACAATCTAAGATCTTTAAGAAAAATATCATGTGCATGGTACACAATTTCCTTGTAATAATTAAATAAGTTCTTCATTATTTAATTTCTTTAAATATAATACAAAGCGATAACATTTGGTGGCAACAATCTGAATTGTGAAATAGCGCTTATCGTGAAATTCGCGCAGGATTCTCTTCTTTAAGGAGCAAATATTTTGTACACTATTTTGCCGGATAAATTCAATAATGTAATCTCTGTAATAAAAATAGTAAAAAAAAATGCAACATGAAGACTTCAGATAACAATCTAAGATCTTTAAGAAAAATATCATGTGCATGGTACACAATTTCGTTGTAATAAGTGAATAAGTTCTTCATTATTTAATTTCTTTAAATATAATACAAAGCGATAACATTTGGTGGCAACAATCTGAATTGTGAAATAGCGCTTATCGTGAAATTGGCGCTGGATTCTCTTCTTTAAGGAGCAAATATTTTGTACACTATTTTGCCGGATAATTTCAATAATGTAATCTCTGTAATAAAAATAGTAAAAAAAAATGCAACATGAAGACTTCAGATAACAATCTAAGATCTTTAAGAAAAATATCATGTGCATGGTACACAATTTCGTTGTAATAATTAAATAAGTTCTTCATTATTTAATTTCTTTAAATATAATACAAAGCGATAACATTTCGTGGCAACAATCTGAATTGTGAAATAGCGCTTATCGTGAAATTGGCGCTGGATTCTCTTCTTTAAGGAGCAAATATTTTGTACACTATTTTGCCGGATAAATTCAATAATGTAATCTCTGTAATAAAAATAGTAAAAAAAAATGCAACATGAAGACTTCAGATAACAATCTAAGATCTTTAAGAAAAATATCATGTGCATGGTACACAATTTCGTTGTAATAATTAAATAAGTTCTTCATTATTTAATTTCTTTAAATATAATACAAAGCGATAACATTTGGTGGCAACTATCTGAATTGTGAAATAGCGCTTATCGTGAAATTGGCGCTGGATTCTCTTCTTTAAGGAGCAAATATTTTGTACACTATTTTGCCGGATAAATTAAAAATAGTAAAAAAAAATGCAACATGAAGACTTCAGATAACAATCTAAGATCTTTAAGAAAAATATCATGTGCATGGTACACAATTTCTTTGTAATAATTAAATAAGTTCTTCATTATTTAATTTCTTTAAATATAATACAAAGCGATAACATTTGGTGGCAACAATCTGAATTGTGAAATAACGCTTATCGTGAAATTGGCGCTGGATTCTCTTCTTTAAGGAGCAAATATTTTGTACACTATTTTGCCGGATAAATTCAAAAATGTAATCTCTGTAATAAAAATAGTAAAAAAAAAATGCAACATGAAGACTTCAGATAACAATCTAAGATCTTTAAGAAAAATATTATGTGCATGGTGCACAATTCTCTTGTAATAATTAAATAAGTTCTTCATTATTTAATTTCTTTAAATATAATAAAAAGCGATAACATTTGGTGGCAACAATCTGAATTGTGAAATAGCGCTTATCGTGAAATTGGCGCTGGATTCTCTTCTTTAAGGAGCAAATATTTTGTACACTATTTTGCCGGAAAAATTCAATAATGTAATCTCTGTAATAAAAATAATAAAAAAAAAATGCAACATGAAGACTTCAGATAACAATCTAAGAACTTTAAGAAAAATATCATGTGCATGGTACACAATTTCGTTGTAATAATTAAATAAGTTCTTCATTATTTTATTTCTTTAAATATAATACAAAGCGATAACATTTGGTGGCAACTATCTGAATTGTGAAATAGCGCTTATCGTGAAATTGGCGCTGGATTCTCTTCTTTAAGGAGCAAATATTTTGTACACTATTTTGCCGGATAAATTCAATAATGTAATCTCTGTAATAAAAATAGTAAAAAAAATGCAACATGAAGACTTCTGATAACAATCTAAGATCTTTAAGAAAAATACACATGCATGGTACACAATTTCCTTGTAATAATTAAATAAGTTCTTCATTATTTAATTTCTTTAAATATAATACAAAGCGATAACATTTGGTGGCAACAATCTGAATTGTGAAATAGCGCTTATCGTGAAATTGGCGCTGGATTCTCTTCTTTAAGGAGCAAATATTTTGTACACTATTTTGCCGGATAAATTCAATAATGTAATCTCTGCATTAAAAATAGTAAAAAAAAATGCAACATGAAGACTTCAGATAACAATCTAAGATCTTTAAGAAAAATATCATGTGCATGGTACACAATTTCGTTGTAATAAGTAAATAAGTTCTTCATTATTTAATTTCTTTAAATATAATACAAAGCGATAACATTTGGTGGCAACAATCTGAATTGTGAAATAGCGCTTATCGTGAAATTGGCGCTGGATTCTCTTCTTTAAGGAGCAAATATTTTGTACACTATTTTGCCGGATAATTTCAATAATGTAATGTCTGTAATAAAAATAGTAAAAAAAAAATGCAACATGAAGACTTCAGATAACAATCTAAGATCTTTAAGAAAAATATCATGTGCATGGTACACAATTTCCTTGTAATAATTAAATAAGTTCTTCATTATTTAATTTCTTTAAATATAATACAAAGCGATAACATTTGGTGGCAACAATCTGAATTGTGAAATAGCGCTTATCGTGAAATTGGCGCTGGATTCTCTTCTTTAAGGAGCAAATATTTTGTACACTATTTTGCCGGATAAATTCAATAATGTAATCTCTGTAATAAAAATAGTAAAAAAAAATGCAACATGAAGACTTCAGATAACAATCTAAGATCTTTAAGAAAAATATCATGTGCATGGTACACAATTTCGTTGTAATAATTAAATAAGTTCTTCATTATTTAATTTCTTTAAATATAATACAAAGCGATAACATTTGGTGGCAACTATCTGAATTGTGAAATAGCGCTTATCGTGAAATTGGCGCTGGATTCTCTTCTTTAAGGAGCAAATATTTTGTACACTATTTTGCCGGATAAATTAAAAATAGTAAAAAAAAATGCAACATGAAGACTTCAGATAACAATCTAAGATCTTTAAGAAAAATATCATGTGCATGGTACACAATTTCTTTGTAATAATTAAATAAGTTCTTCATTATTTAATTTCTTTAAATATAATACAAAGCGATAACATTTGGTGGCAACAATCTGAATTGTGAAATAACGCTTATCGTGAAATTGGCGCTGGATTCTCTTCTTTAAGGAGCAAATATTTTGTACACTATTTTGCCGGATAAATTCAAAAATGTAATCTCTGTAATAAAAATAGTAAAAAAAAAATGCAACATGAAGACTTCAGATAACAATCTAAGATCTTTAAGAAAAATATTATGTGCATGGTACACAACTTCCTTGTAATAATTAAATAAGTTCTTCATTATTTAATTTCTTTAAATATAATACAAAGCGATAACATTTGGTGGCAACTATCTGAATTGTGAAATAGCGCTTATCGTGAAATTGGCGCTGGATTCTCTTCTTTAAGGAGCAAATGTTTTGTACACTATTTTGCCGGATAAATTCAATAATGTAATCTCTTTAATAAAAATAGTAAAAAAATGCAACATGAAGACTTCTGATAACAATCTAAGATCTTTAAGAAGAATATCATGTGCATGGTACACAATTTCCTTGTAATAATTAAATAAGTTCTTCATTATTTAATTTCTTTAAATATAATACAAAGCGATAAAATTTGGTGGCAACAATCTGAATTGTGAAATAGCGCTTATCGTGAAATCGGCGCTGGATTCTCTTCTTTAAGGAGCAAATATTTTGTACACTATTTTGCCGGATAAATTCAATAATGTAATCTCTGTAATAAAAATAGTAAAAAAAAAAAAGCAACATGAAGACTTCAGATAACAATCTAAGATCTTTAAGAAAAATATCATGTGCATGGTACACAATTCCCTTGTAATAATTAAATAAGTTCTTCATTATTTAATTTCTTTAAATATAATAAAAAGCGATAACATTTGGTGGCAACAATCTGAATTGTGAAATAGCGCTTATCGTGAAATTGGCGCTGGATTCTCTTCTTTAAGGAGCAAATATTTTGTACACTATTTTGCCGGAAAAATTCAATAATGTAATCTCTGTAATAAAAATAGTAAAAAAAAATGCAACATGAAGACTTCAGATA
The DNA here is from genome assembly GCF_044657685.1 of Stegodyphus dumicola. Classification (NCBI taxonomy): domain Eukaryota; kingdom Metazoa; phylum Arthropoda; class Arachnida; order Araneae; family Eresidae; genus Stegodyphus; species Stegodyphus dumicola. The sequence goes on from NC_140769.1 coordinate 139,578,055, forward strand.
ACAATCTAAGATCTTTAAGAAAAATATCATGTGCATGGTACACAATTTCGTTGTAATAATTAAATAAGTTCTTCATTATTTAATTTCTTTAAATATAATACAAAGCGATAACATTTGGTGGCAACTATCTGAATTGTGAAATAGCGCTTATCGTGAAATTGGCGCTGGATTCTCTTCTTTAAGGAGCAAATATTTTGTACACTATTTTGCCGGATAAATTAAAAATAGTAAAAAAAAATGCAACATGAAGACTTCAGATAACAATCTAAGATCTTTAAGAAAAATATCATGTGCATGGTACACAATTTCTTTGTAATAATTAAATAAGTTCTTCATTATTTAATTTCTTTAAATATAATACAAAGCGATAACATTTGGTGGCAACAATCTGAATTGTGAAATAACGCTTATCGTGAAATTGGCGCTGGATTCTCTTCTTTAAGGAGCAAATATTTTGTACACTATTTTGCCGGATAAATTCAAAAATGTAATCTCTGTAATAAAAATAGTAAAAAAAAAATGCAACATGAAGACTTCAGATAACAATCTAAGATCTTTAAGAAAAATATTATGTGCATGGTGCACAATTCTCTTGTAATAATTAAATAAGTTCTTCATTATTTAATTTCTTTAAATATAATAAAAAGCGATAACATTTGGTGGCAACAATCTGAATTGTGAAATAGCGCTTATCGTGAAATTGGCGCTGGATTCTCTTCTTTAAGGAGCAAATATTTTGTACACTATTTTGCCGGAAAAATTCAATAATGTAATCTCTGTAATAAAAATAATAAAAAAAAAATGCAACATGAAGACTTCAGATAACAATCTAAGACCTTTAAGAAAAATATCATGTGCATGGTACACAATTTCGTTGTAATAATTAAATAAGTTCTTCATTATTTTATTTCTTTAAATATAATACAAAGCGATAACATTTGGTGGCAACTATCTGAATTGTGAAATAGCGCTTATCGTGAAATTGGCGCTGGATTCTCTTCTTTAAGGAGCAAATATTTTGTACACTATTTTGCCGGATAAATTCAATAATGTAATCTCTGTAATAAAAATAGTAAAAAAAATGCAACATGAAGACTTCTGATAACAATCTAAGATCTTTAAGAAAAATACACATGCATGGTACACAATTTCCTTGTAATAATTAAATAAGTTCTTCATTATTTAATTTCTTTAAGTATAATACAAAGCGATAACATTTGGTGGCAACAATCTGAATTGTGAAATAGCGCTTATCGTGAAATTGGCGCTGGATTCTCTTCTTTAAGGAGCAAATATTTTGTACACTATTTTGCCGGATAAATTCAATAATGTAATCTCTGCATTAAAAATAGTAAAAAAAAATGCAACATGAAGACTTCAGATAACAATCTAAGATCTTTAAGAAAAATATCATGTGCATGGTACACAATTTCGTTGTAATAAGTAAATAAGTTCTTCATTATTTAATTTCTTTAAATATAATACAAAGCGATAACATTTGGTGGCAACAATCTGAATTGTGAAATAGCGCTTATCGTGAAATTGGCGCTGGATTCTCTTCTTTAAGGAGCAAATATTTTGTACACTATTTTGCCGGATAATTTCAATAATGTAATGTCTGTAATAAAAATAGTAAAAAAAAAATGCAACATGAAGACTTCAGATAACAATCTAAGATCTTTAAGAAAAATATCATGTGCATGGTACACAATTTCCTTGTAATAATTAAATAAGTTCTTCATTATTTAATTTCTTTAAATATAATACAAAGCGATAACATTTGGTGGCAACAATCTGAATTGTGAAATAGCGCTTATCGTGAAATTGGCGCTGGATTCTCTTCTTTAAGGAGCAAATATTTTGTACACTATTTTGCCGGATAAATTCAATAATGTAATCTCTGTAATAAAAATAGTAAAAAAAAATGCAACATGAAGACTTCAGATAACAATCTAAGATCTTTAAGAAAAATATCATGTGCATGGTACACAATTTCGTTGTAATAATTAAATAAGTTCTTCATTATTTAATTTCTTTAAATATAATACAAAGCGATAACATTTGGTGGCAACTATCTGAATTGTGAAATAGCGCTTATCGTGAAATTGGCGCTGGATTCTCTTCTTTAAGGAGCAAATATTTTGTACACTATTTTGCCGGATAAATTAAAAATAGTAAAAAAAAATGCAACATGAAGACTTCAGATAACAATCTAAGATCTTTAAGAAAAATATCATGTGCATGGTACACAATTTCTTTGTAATAATTAAATAAGTTCTTCATTATTTAATTTCTTTAAATATAATACAAAGCGATAACATTTGGTGGCAACAATCTGAATTGTGAAATAACGCTTATCGTGAAATTGGCGCTGGATTCTCTTCTTTAAGGAGCAAATATTTTGTACACTATTTTGCCGGATAAATTCAAAAATGTAATCTCTGTAATAAAAATAGTAAAAAAAAAATGCAACATGAAGACTTCAGATAACAATCTAAGATCTTTAAGAAAAATATTATGTGCATGGTACACAACTTCCTTGTAATAATTAAATAAGTTCTTCATTATTTAATTTCTTTAAATATAATACAAAGCGATAACATTTGGTGGCAACTATCTGAATTGTGAAATAGCGCTTATCGTGAAATTGGCGCTGGATTCTCTTCTTTAAGGAGCAAATGTTTTGTACACTATTTTGCCGGATAAATTCAATAATGTAATCTCTTTAATAAAAATAGTAAAAAAATGCAACATGAAGACTTCTGATAACAATCTAAGATCTTTAAGAAGAATATCATGTGCATGGTACACAATTTCCTTGTAATAATTAAATAAGTTCTTCATTATTTAATTTCTTTAAATATAATACAAAGCGATAAAATTTGGTGGCAACAATCTGAATTGTGAAATAGCGCTTATCGTGAAATCGGCGCTGGATTCTCTTCTTTAAGGAGCAAATATTTTGTACACTATTTTGCCGGATAAATTCAATAATGTAATCTCTGTAATAAAAATAGTAAAAAAAAAAAAGCAACATGAAGACTTCAGATAACAATCTAAGATCTTTAAGAAAAATATCATGTGCATGGTACACAATTCCCTTGTAATAATTAAATAAGTTCTTCATTATTTAATTTCTTTAAATATAATAAAAAGCGATAACATTTGGTGGCAACAATCTGAATTGTGAAATAGCGCTTATCGTGAAATTGGCGCTGGATTCTCTTCTTTAAGGAGCAAATATTTTGTACACTATTTTGCCGGAAAAATTCAATAATGTAATCTCTGTAATAAAAATAATAAAAAAAAAATGCAACATGAAGACTTCAGATAACAATCTAAGATCTTTAAGAAAAATATCATGTGCATGGTACACAATTTCGTTGTAATAATTAAATAAGTTCTTCATTATTTTATTTCTTTAAATATAATACAAAGCGATAACATTTGGTGGCAACTATCTGAATTGTGAAATAGCGCTTATCGTGAAATTGGCGCTGGATTCTCTTCTTTAAGGAGCAAATATTTTGTACACTATTTTGCCGGATAAATTCAATAATGTAATCTCTGTAATAAAAATAGTAAAAAAAATGCAACATGAAGACTTCTGATAACAATCTAAGATCTTTAAGAAAAATACACATGCATGGTACACAATTTCCTTGTAATAATTAAATAAGTTCTTCATTATTTAATTTCTTTAAATATAATACAAAGCGATAACATTTGGTGGCAACAATCTGAATTGTGAAATAGCGCTTATCGTGAAATTGGCGCTGGATTCTCTTCTTTAAGGAGCAAATATTTTGTACACTATTTTGCCGGATAAATTCAATAATGTAATCTCTGCAATAAAAATAGTAAAAAAAAATGCAACATGAAGACTTCAGATAACAATCTAAGATCTTTAAGAAAAATATCATGTGCATGGTACACAATTTCGTTGTAATAAGTAAATAAGTTCTTCATTATTTAATTTCTTTAAATATAATACAAAGCGATAACATTTGGTGGCAACAATCTGAATTGTGAAATAGCGCTTATCGTGAAATTGGCGCTGGATTCTCTTCTTTAAGGAGCAAATATTTTGTACACTATTTTGCCGGATAAATTAAAAATAGTAAAAAAAAAAATGCAACATGAAGACTTCAGATAACAATCTAAGATCTTTAAGAAAAATATTATGTGCATGGCACACAATTTCCTTGTAATAATTAAATAAGTTCTTCATTATTTAATTTCTTTAAATATAATACAAAGCGACAACATTTGGTGGCAACTATCTGAATTGTGAAATAGCGCTTATCGTGAAATTGGCGCTGGATTCTCTTCTTTAAGGAGCAAATATTTTGTACACTATTTTGCCGGATAAATTCAATAATGTAATCTCTCTAATAAAAATAGTAAAAAAAAATGCAACGTGAAGACTTCAGATAACAATCTAAGATCTTTAAGAAAAATATCATGTGCATGGTACACAATTTCGTTGTAATAATTAAATAAGTTCTTCATTATTTAATTTCTTTAAATATAATACAAAGCGATAACATTTGGTGGCAACAATCTGAATTGTGAAATAGCGCTTATCGTGAAATTGGCGCTGGATTCTCTTCTTTAAGGAGCAAATATTTTGTACACTATTTTGCCGGATAAATTCAATAATGTAATCTCTGTAATAAAAATAGTAAAAAAAATGCAACATGAAGACTTCTGATAACAATCTAAGATCTTTAAGAAAAATATCATGTGCATGGTACACAATTTCCTTGTAATAATTAAATAAGTTCTTCATTATTTAATTTCTTTAAATATAATACAAAGCGATAACATTTGGTGGCAACAATCTGAATTGTGAAATAGCGCTTATCATGAAATTGGCGCTGGATTCTCTTCTTTAAGGAGCAAATATTTTGTACACTATTTTGCCGGATAAATTCAATAATGTAATGTCATATAAAAAAATAGTAAAAAAAAATGCAACATGAAGACTTCAGATAACAATCTAAGATCTTTAAGAAAAATATCATGTGCATGGTACACAATTTCCTTGTAATAATTAAATAAGTTCTTCATTATTTAATTTCTTTAAATATAATACAAAGCGATAACATTTGGTGGCAACAATCTGAATTGTGAAATAGCGCTTATCGTGAAATTGGCGCTGGATTCTCTTCTTTAAGGAGCAAAAATTTGTACACTATTTTGCCGGATAAATTCAATAATGTAAACTCTGTAATAAAAATAGTAAAAAAAAATGCAACATGAAGACTTCAGACAACAATCTAAGATCTTTAAGAAAAATATCATGTGCATGGTACACAATTTCCTTGTAATAATTAAATAAGTTGTTCATTATTTAATTTCTTTAAATATAATACAAAGCAATAACATTTGGTGGCAACAATCTGAATTGTGAAATAGCGCTTATCGTGAAATTGGCGCTGGATTCTCTTCTTTAAGGAGCAAATATTTTGTACACTATTTTGCCGGATAAATTCAATAATGTAATCTCTGTAATAAAAATAGTAAAAAAAATGCAACATGAAGACTTCAGATAACAATCTAAGATCTTTAAGAAAAATATCATGTGCATGGTACACAATTTCGTTGTAATAATTAAATAAGTTCTTCATTATTTAATTTCTTAAAATATAATACAAAGCGATAACATTTGGTGGCAACTATCTGAATTGTGAAATAGCGCTTATCGTGAAATTGGCGCTGGATTCTCTTCTTTAAGGAGCAAATATTTTGTACACTATTTTGCCGGATAAATTAAAAATAGTAAAAAAAAAATGCAACATGAAGACTTCAGATAACAATCTAAGATCTTTAAGAAAAATATCATGTGCATGGTACACAATTTCGTTGTAATAATTAAATAAGTTCTTCATTATTTAATTTCTTTAAATATAATACAAAGCGATAACATTTGGTGGCAACAATCTGAATTGTGAAATAGCGCTTATCGTGAAATTGGCGCTGGATTCTCTTCTTTAAGGAGCAAATATTTTGTACACTATTTTGCCGGATAATTTCAATAATGTAATTTCTGTAATAAAAATAGTAAAAAAAAAATGCAACATGAAGACTTCAGATAACAATCTAAGATCTTTAAGAAAAATATCATGTGCATGGTACACAATTTCCTTGTAATAAGTAAATAAGTTCTTCATTATTTAATTTCTTTAAATATAATACAAAGCGATAACATTTGGTGGCAACAATCTGAATTGTGAAATAGCGCTTATCGTGAAATTGGCGCTGGATTCTCTTCTTTAAGGAGCAAATATTTTGTACACTATTTTGCCGGATAAATTAAAAATAGTAAAAAAAAAAAGCAACATGAAGACTTCAGATAACAATCTAAGATCTTTAAGAAAAATATCATGTGCATGGTACACAATTTCTTTGTAATAATTAAATAAGTTCTTCATTATTTAATTTCTTTAAATATAATACAAAGCGATAACATTTGGCGGCAACAATCTGAATTGTGAAATAACGCTTATCGTGAAATTGGCGCTGGATTCTCTTCTTTAAGGAGCAAATATTTTGTACACTATTTTGCCGGATAAATTCAAAAATGTAATCTCTGTAATAAAAATAGTAAAAAAAAAATGCAACATGAAGACTTCAGATAACAATCTAAGATCTTTGAGAAAAATATTATGTGCATGGTACACAATTTCCTTGTAATAATTAAATAAGTTCTTCATTATTTAATTTCTTTAAATATAATACAAAGCGATAACATTTGGTGGCAACTATCTGAATTGTGAAATAGCGCTTATCGTGAAATTGGCGCTGGATTCTCTTCTTTAAGGAGCAAATGTTTTGTACACTATTTTGCCGGATAAATTCAATAATGTAATCTCTTTAATAAAAATAGTAAAAAAAATGCAACATGAAGACTTCTGATAACAATCTAAGATCTTTAAGAAAAATATCATGTGCATGGTACACAATTTCCTTGTAATAATTAAATAAGTTCTTCATTATTTAATTTCTTTAAATATAATACAAAGCGATAACATTTGGTGGCAACAATCTGAATTGTGAAATAGCGCTTATCATGAAATTGGCGCTGGATTCTCTTCTCTAAGGAGCAAATATTTTGTACACTATTTTGCCGGATAAATTCAATAATGTAATCTCTGTAATAAAAATAGTAAAAAAAAATGCAACATGAAGACTTCAGATAACAATCTAAGATCTTTAAGAAAAATATCATGTGCATGGTACACAATTTCGTTGTAATAAGTAAATAAGTTCTTCATTATTTAATTTCTTTAAATATAATACAAAGCGATAACATTTGGTGGCAACAATCTGAATTGTGAAATAGCGCTTATCGTGAAATTGGCGCTGGATTCTCTTCTTTAAGGAGCAAATATTTTGTACACTATTTTGCCGGATAAATTAAAAATAGTAAAAAAAAAAAATGCAACATGAAGACTTCAGATAACAATCTAAGATCTTTAAGAAAAATATTATGTGCATGGCACACAATTTCCTTGTAATAATTAAATAAGTTCTTCATTATTTAATTTCTTTAAATATAATACAAAGCGACAACATTTGGTGGCAACTATCTGAATTGTGAAATAGCGCTTATCGTGAAATTGGCGCTGGATTCTCTTCTTTAAGGAGCAAATATTTTGTACACTATTTTGCCGGATAAATTCAATAATGTAATCTCTCTAATAAAAATAGTAAAAAAAAATGCAACGTGAAGACTTCAGATAACAATCTAAGATCTTTAAGAAAAATATCATGTGCATGGTACACAATTTCGTTGTAATAATTAAATAAGTTCTTCATTATTTAATTTCTTTAAATATAATACAAAGCGATAACATTTGGTGGCAACAATCTGAATTGTGAAATAGCGCTTATCGTGAAATTGGCGCTGGATTCTCTTCTTTAAGGAGCAAATATTTTGTACACTATTTTGCCGGATAAATTCAATAATGTAATCTCTGTAATAAAAATAGTAAAAAAAATGCAACATGAAGACTTCTGATAACAATCTAAGATCTTTAAGAAAAATATCATGTGCATGGTACACAATTTCCTTGTAATAATTGAATAAGTTCTTCATTATTTAATTTCTTTAAATATAATACAAAGCGATAACATTTGGTGGCAACAATCTGAATTGTGAAATAGCGCTTATCATGAAATTGGCGCTGGATTCTCTTCTTTAAGGAGCAAATATTTTGTACACTATTTTGCCGGATAAATTCAATAATGTAATCTCTGTAATAAAAATAGTAAAAAAAAATGCAACATGAAGACTTCAGATAACAATCTAAGATCTTTAAGAAAAATATCATGTGCATGGTACACAATTTCCTTGTAATAATTAAATAAGTTCTTCATTATTTAATTTCTTTAAATATAATACAAAGCGATAACATTTGGTGGCAACAATCTGAATTGTGAAATAGCGCTTATCGTGAAATTGGCGCTGGATTCTCTTCTTTAAGGAGCAAAAATTTTGTACACTATTTTGCCGGATAATTTTAATAATGTAATCTCTGTAATAAAAATAGTAAAAAAAAATGCAACATGAAGACTTCAGATAACAATCTAAGATCTTTAAGAAAAATATCATGTGCATGGTACACAATTTCCTTGTAATAATTAAATAAGTTCTTCATTATTTAATTTCTTTAAATATAATACAAAGCGATAACATTTGGTGGCAACAATCTGAATTGTGAAATAGCGCTTATCGTGAAATTGGCGCTGGATTCTCTTCTTTAAGGAGCAAAAATTTGTACACTATTTTGCCGGATAAATTCAATAATGTAAACTCTGTAATAAAAATAGTAAAAAAAAATGCAACATGAAGACTTCAGATAACAATCTAAGATCTTTAAGAAAAATATCATGTGCATGGTACACAATTTCCTTGTAATAATTAAATAAGTTGTTCATTATTTAATTTCTTAAATATAATACAAAGCAATAACATTTGGTGGCAACAATCTGAATTGTGAAATAGCGCTTATCGTGAAATTGGCGCTGGATTCTCTTCTTTAAGGAGCAAATATTTTGTACACTATTTTGCCGGATAAATTCAATAATGTAATCTCTGTAATAAAAATAGTAAAAAAAATGCAACATGAAGACTTCAGATAACAATCTAAGATCTTTAAGAAAAATATCATGTGCATGGTACACAATTTCGTTGTAATAATTAAATAAGTTCTTCATTATTTAATTTCTTAAAATATAATACAAAGCGATAACATTTGGTGGCAACTATCTGAATTGTGAAATAGCGCTTATCGTGAAATTGGCGCTGGATTCTCTTCTTTAAGGAGCAAATATTTTGTACACTATTTTGCCGGATAAATTAAAAATAGTAAAAAAAAAATGCAACATGAAGACTTCAGATAACAATCTAAGATCTTTAAGAAAAATATCATGTGCATGGTACACAATTTCGTTGTAATAATTAAATAAGTTCTTCATTATTTAATTTCTTTAAATATAATACAAAGCGATAACATTTGGTGGCAACAATCTGAATTGTGAAATAGCGCTTATCGTGAAATTGGCGCTGGATTCTCTTCTTTAAGGAGCAAATATTTTGTACACTATTTTGCCGGATAATTTCAATAATGTAATTTCTGTAATAAAAATAGTAAAAAAAAAATGCAACATGAAGACTTCAGATAACAATCTAAGATCTTTAAGAAAAATATCATGTGCATGGTACACAATTTCCTTGTAATAATTAAATAAGTTCTTCATTATTTAATGTCTTTAAATATAATACAAAGCGATAACATTTGGTGGCAACAATCTGAATTGTGAAATAGCGCTTATCGTGAAATTCGCGCAGGATTCTCTTCTTTAAGGAGCAAATATTTTGTACACTATTTTGCCGGATAAATTCAATAATGTAATCTCTGTAATAAAAATAGTAAAAAAAAATGCAACATGAAGACTTCAGATAACAATCTAAGATCTTTAAGAAAAATATCATGTGCATGGTACACAATTTCGTTGTAATAAGTAAATAAGTTCTTCATTATTTAATTTCTTTAAATATAATACAAAGCGATAACATTTGGTGGCAACAATCTGAATTGTGAAATAGCGCTTATCGTGAAATTGACGCTGGATTCTCTTCTTTAAGGAGCAAATATTTTGTACACTATTTTGCCGGATAATTTCAATAATGTAATCTCTGTAATAAAAATAGTAAAAAAAAATGCAACATGAAGACTTCTGATAACAATTTAAGATCTTTAAGAAAAATATCATGTGCATGGTACACAATTTCGTTGTAATAATTAAATAAGTTCTTCATTATTTAATTTCTTTAAATATAATACAAAGCGATAACATTTCGTGGCAACAATCTGAATTGTGAAATAGCGCTTATCGTGAAATTGGCGCTGGATTCTCTTCTTTAAGGAGCAAATATTTTGTACACTATTTTGCCGGATAAATTCAATAATGTAATCTCTGTAATAAAAATAGTAAAAAAAAATGCAACATGAAGACTTCAGATAACAATCTAAGATCTTTAAGAAAAATATCATGTGCATGGTACACAATTTCGTTGTAATAATTAAATAAGTTCTTCATTATTTAATTTCTTTAAATATAATACAAAGCGATAACATTTGGTGACAACTATCTGAATTGTGAAATAGCGCTTATCGTGAAATTGGCGCTGGATTCTCTTCTTTAAGGAGCAAATATTTTGTACACTATTTTGCCGGATAAATTAAAAATAGTAAAAAAAAAATGCAACATGAAGACTTCAGATAACAATCTAAGATCTTTAAGAAAAATATCATGTGCATGGTACACAATTTCTTTGTAATAATTAAATAAGTTCTTCATTATTTAATTTCTTTAAATATAATACAAAGCGATAACATTTGGCGGCAACAATCTGAATTGTGAAATAACGCTTATCGTGAAATTGGCGCTGGATTCTCTTCTTTAAGGAGCAAATATTTTGTACACTATTTTGCCGGATAAATTCAAAAATGTAATCTCTGTAATAAAAATAGTAAAAAAAAAATGCAACATGAAGACTTCAGATAACAATCTAAGATCTTTAAGAAAAATATCATGTGCATGGTACACAATTTCGTTGTAATAATTAAATAAGTTCTTCATTATTTAATTTCTTTAAATATAATACAAAGCGATAACATTTCGTGGCAACAATCTGAATTGTGAAATAGCGCTTATCGTGAAATTGGCGCTGGATTCTCTTCTTTAAGGAGCAAATATTTTGTACACTATTTTGCCGGATAAATTCAATAATGTAATCTCTGTAATAAAAATAGTAAAAAAAAATGCAACATGAAGACTTCAGATAACAATCTAAGATCTTTAAGAAAAATATCATGTGCATGGTACACAATTTCGTTGTAATAATTAAATAAGTTCTTCATTATTTAATTTCTTTAAATATAATACAAAGCGATAACATTTGGTGGCAACTATCTGAATTGTGAAATAGCGCTTATCGTGAAATTGGCGCTGGATTCTCTTCTTTAAGGAGCAAATATTTTGTACACTATTTTGCCGGATAAATTAAAAATAGTAAAAAAAAATGCAACATGAAGACTTCAGATAACAATCTAAGATCTTTAAGAAAAATATCATGTGCATGGTACACAATTTCTTTGTAATAATTAAATAAGTTCTTCATTATTTAATTTCTTTAAATATAATACAAAGCGATAACATTTGGCGGCAACAATCTGAATTGTGAAATAACGCTTATCGTGAAATTGGCGCTGGATTCTCTTCTTTAAGGAGCAAATATTTTGTACACTATTTTGCCGGATAAATTCAAAAATGTAATCTCTGTAATAAAAATAGTAAAAAAAAAATGCAACATGAAGACTTCAGATAACAATCTAAGATCTTTAAGAAAAATATTATGTGCATGGTACACAATTTCCTTGTAATAATTAAATAAGTTCTTCATTATTTAATTTCTTTAAATATAATACAAAGCGATAACATTTGGTGGCAACTATCTGAATTGTGAAATAGCGCTTATCGTGAAATTGGCGCTGGATTCTCTTCTTTAAGGAGCAAATGTTTTGTACACTATTTTGCCGAATAAATTCAATAATGTAATCTCTTTAATAAAAATAGTAAAAAAAATGCAACATGAAGACTTCTGATAACAATCTAAGATCTTTAAGAAAAATATCATGTGCATGGTACACAATTTCCTTGTAATAATTAAATAAGTTCTTCATTATTTAATTTCTTTAAATATAATACAAAGCGATAACATTTGGTGGCAACAATCTGAATTGTGAAATAGCGCTTATCATGAAATTGGCGCTGGATTCTCTTCTCTAAGGAGCAAATATTTTGTACACTATTTTGCCGGATAAATTCAATAATGTAATCTCTGTAATAAAAATAGTAAAAAAAATGCAACATGAAGACTTCAGATAACAATCTAAGATCTTTAAGAAAAATATCATGTGCATGGTACACAATTTCCTTGTAATAATTAAATAAGTTCTTCATTATTTAATTTCTTTAAATATAATACAAAGCGATAAAATTTGGTGGCAACAATCTGAATTGTGAAATAGCGCTTATCGTGAAATCGGCGCTGGATTCTCTTCTTTAAGGAGCAAATATTTTGTACACTATTTTGCCGGATAAATTCAATAATGTAATCTCTGTAATAAAAATAGTAAAAAAAAAAGCAACATGAAGACTTCAGATAACAATCTAAGATCTTTAAGAAAAATATCATGTGCATGGTACACAATTCCCTTGTAATAATTAAATAAGTTCTTCATTATTTAATTTCTTTAAATATAATAATAAGCGATAACATTTGGTGGCAACAATCTGAATTGTGAAATAGCGCTTATCGTGAAATTGGCGCTGGATTCTCTTCTTTAAGGAGCAAATATTTTGTACACTATTTTGCCGGATAAATTCAAAAATGTAATCTCATTAATAAAATTAGTAAAAAAAAATGCAACATGAAGACTTCAGATAACAATCTAAGATCTTTAAGAAAAATATTATGTGCATGGTACACAATTTCCTTGTAATAATTAAATAAGTTCTTCATTATTTAATTTCTTTAAATATAATAGAAAGCGATAACATTTGGTGGCAACAATCTGAATTGTGAAATAGCGCTTATCCTGAAATTGGCGCTGGATTCTCTTCTTTAAGGAGCAAATATTTTGTACACTATTTTGCCGGATAAATTAAAAATAGTAAAAAAAAATGCAACATGAAGACTTCAGATAACAATCTAAGATCTTTAAGAAAAATATCATGTGCATGGTACACAATTTCGTTGTAATAATTAAATAAGTTCTTCGTTATTTAATTTCTTTAAATATAATAGAAAGCGATAACATTTGGTGGCAACAATCTGAATTGTGAAATAGCGCTTATCCTGAAATTGGCGCTGGATTCTCTTCTTTAAGAAGCAAATATTTTGCCCACTATTTTGCCGGATAAATTCAATAAAGTAATCTCTGTAATAAAAATAGTAAAAAAAAAAATGCAACATGACGACTTCAGATAACAATCTAAGATCTTTAAGAAAAATATCATGTGCATGGTACACAATTTCCTTGGAATAATTAAATAAGTTCTTCATTATTTAATTTCTTTAAATATAATACAAAGCGATAACATTTGGTGGCAACAATCTGAATCGTGAAATAACGCTTATCGTGAAATTGGCGCTGGATTCTCTTCTTTAAGGAGCAAATATTTTGTACACTATTTTGCCGGATAAATTAAAAATAGTAAAAAAAAAATGCAACATGAAGACTTCAGATAACAATCTAAGATCTTTAAGAAAAATATTATGTGCATGGCACACAATTTCGTTGTAATAATTAAATAAGTTCTTCATTATTTAATTTCTTTAAATATAATACAAAGCGACAACATTTGGTGGCAACTATCTGAATTGTGAAATAGCGCTTATCGTGAAATTGGCGCTGGATTCTCTTCTTTAAGGAGCAAATATTTTGTACACTATTTTGCCGGATAAATTCAATAATGTAATCTCTCTAATAAAAATAGTAAAAAAAAATGCAACGTGAAGACTTCAGATAACAATCTAAGATCTTTAAGAAAAATATCATGTGCATGGTACACAATTTCGTTGTAATAATTAAATAAGTTCTTCATTATTTAATTTCTTTAAATATAATACAAAGCGATAACATTTGGTGGCAACAATCTGAATTGTGAAATAGCGCTTATCGTGAAATTGGCGCTGGATTCTCTTCTTTAAGGAGCAAATATTTTGTACACTATTTTGCCGGATAAATTCAATAATGTAATCTCTGTAATAAAAATAGTAAAAAAAATGCAACATGAAGACTTCTGATAACAATCTAAGATCTTTAAGAAAAATATCATGTGCATGGTACACAATTTCCTTGTAATAATTAAATAAGTTCTTCATTATTTAATTTCTTTAAATATAATACAAAGCGATAACATTTGGTGGCAACAATCTGAATTGTGAAATAGCGCATATCATGAAATTGGCGCTGGATTCTCTTCTTTAAGGAGCAAATATTTTGTACACTATTTTGCCGGATAAATTCAATAATGTAATCTCTGTAATAAAAATAGTAAAAAAAAATGCAACATGAAGACTTCAGATAACAATCTAAGATCTTTAAGAAAAATATCATGTGCATGGTACACAATTTCGTTGTAATAATTAAATAAGTTCTTCATTATTTAATTTCTTTAAATATAATACAAAGCGATAACATTTGGTGGCAACAATCTGAATTGTGAAATAGCGCTTATCGTGAAATTGGCGCTGGATTCTCTTCTTTAAGGAGCAAATACTTTGTACACTATTTTGCCGGATAATTTTAATAATGTAATCTCTGTAATAAAAATAGTAAAAAAAAATGCAACATGAAGACTTCAGATAACAATCTAAGATCTTTAAGAAAAATATCATGTGCATGGTACACAATTTCCTTGTAATAATTAAATAAGTTCTTCATTATTTAATTTCTTTAAATATAATACAAAGCGATAACATTTGGTGGCAACAATCTGAATTGTGAAATAGCGCTTATCGTGAAATTGGCGCTGGATTCTCTTCTTTAAGGAGCAAAAATTTGTACACTATTTTGCCGGATAAATTCAATAATGTAAACTCTGTAATAAAAATAGTAAAAAAAAATGCAACATGAAGACTTCAGATAACAATCTAAGATCTTTAAGAAAAATATCATGTGCATGGTACACAATTTCCTTGTAATAATTAAATAAGTTGTTCATTATTTAATTTCTTTAAATATAATACAAAGCAATAACATTTGGTGGCAACAATCTGAATTGTGAAATAGCGCTTATCGTGAAATTGGCGCTGGATTCTCTTCTTTAAGGAGCAAATATTTTGTACACTATTTTGCCGGATAAATTCAATAATGTAATCTCTGTAATAAAAATAGTAAAAAAAAATGCAACATGAAGACTTCAGATAACAATCTAAGATCTTTAAGAAAAATATCATGTGCATGGTACACAATTTCGTTGTAATAATTAAATAAGTTCTTCATTATTTAATTTCTTTAAATATAATACAAAGCGATAACATTTGGTGGCAACTATCTGAATTGTGAAATAGCGCTTATCGTGAAATTGGCGCTGGATTCTCTTCTTTAAGGAGCAAATATTTTGTACACTATTTTGCCGGATAAATTAAACATAGTAAAAAAAAAATGCAACATGAAGACTTCAGATAACAATCTAAGATCTTTAAGAAAAATATTATGTGCATGGCACACAATTTCCTTGTAATAATTAAATAAGTTCTTCATTATTTAATTTCTTTAAATATAATACAAAGCGACAACATTTGGTGGCAACTATCTGAATTGTGAAATAGCGCTTATCGTGAAATTGGCGCTGGATTCTCTTCTTTAAGGAGCAAATATTTTGTACACTATTTTGCCGGATAAATTCAATAATGTAATCTCTCTAATAAAAATATTAAAAAAAATGCAACGTGAAGACTTCAGATAACAATCTAAGATCTTTAAGAAAAATATCATGTGCATGGTACACAATTTCGTTGTAATAATTAAATAAGTTCTTCATTATTTAATTTCTTTAAATATAATACAAAGCGATAACATTTGGTGGCAACAATCTGAATTGTGAAATAGCGCTTATCGTGAAATTGGCGCTGGATTCTCTTCTTTAAGGAGCAAATATTTTGTACACTATTTTGCCGGATAAATTCAATAATGTAATCTCTGTAATAAAAATAGTAAAAAAAATGCAACATGAAGACTTCTGATAACAATCTAAGATCTTTAAGAAAAATATCATGTGCATGGTACACAATTTCCTTGTAATAATTAAATAAGTTCTTCATTATTTAATTTCTTTAAATATAATACAAAGCGATAACATTTGGTGGCAACAATCTGAATTGTGAAATAGCGCTTATCATGAAATTGGCGCTGGATTCTCTTCTTTAAGGAGCAAATATTTTGTACACTATTTTGCCGGATAAATTCAATAATGTAATCTCTGTAATAAAAATAGTAAAAAAAAAATGCAACATGAAGACTTCAGATAACAATCTAAGATCTTTAAGAAAAATATCATGTGCATGGTACACAATTTCGTTGTAATAATTAAATAAGTTCTTCATTATTTAATTTCTTTAAATATAATACAAAGCGATAACATTTGGTGGCAACAATCTGAATTGTGAAATAGCGCTTATCGTGAAATTGGCGCTGGATTCTCTTCTTTAAGGAGCAAATATTTTGTACACTATTTTGCCGGATAATTTTAATAATGTAATCTCTGTAATAAAAATAGTAAAAAAAAATGCAACATGAAGACTTCAGATAACAATCTAAGATCTTTAAGAAAAATATCATGTGCATGGTACACAATTTCCTTGTAATAATTAAATAAGTTCTTCATTATTTAATTTCTTTAAATATAATACAAAGCGATAACATTTGGTGGCAACAATCTGAATTGTGAAATAGCGCTTATCGTGAAATTGGCGCTGGATTCTCTTCTTTAAGGAGCAAAAATTTGTACACTATTTTGCCGGATAAATTCAATAATGTAAACTCTGTAATAAAAATAGTAAAAAAAAATGCAACATGAAGACTTCAGATAACAATCTAAGATCTTTAAGAAAAATATCATGTGCATGGTACACAATTTCCTTGTAATAATTAAATAAGTTGTTCATTATTTAATTTCTTTAAATATAATACAAAGCAATAACATTTGGTGGCAACAATCTGAATTGTGAAATAGCGCTTATCGTGAAATTGGCGCTGGATTCTCTTCTTTAAGGAGCAAATATTTTGTACACTATTTTGCCGGATAAATTCAATAATGTAATCTCTGTAATAAAAATAGTAAAAAAAAATGCAACATGAAGACTTCAGATAACAATCTAAGATCTTTAAGAAAAATATCATGTGCATGGTACACAATTTCGTTGTAATAATTAAATAAGTTCTTCATTATTTACTTTCTTTAAATATAATACAAAGCGATAACATTTGGTGGCAACTATCTGAATTGTGAAATAGCGCTTATCGTGAAATTGGCGCTAGATTCTCTTCTTTAAGGAGCAAATATTTTGTACACTATTTTGCCGGATAATTTTAATAATGTAATCTCTGTAATAAAAATAGTAAAAAAAAAATGCAACATGAAGACTTCAGATAACAATCTAAGATCTTTAAGAAAAATATCATGTGCATGGTACACAATTTCCTTGTAATAATTAAATAAGTTCTTCATTATTTAATTTCTTTAAATATAATACAAAGCGATAACATTTGGTGGCAACAATCTGAATTGTGAAATAGCGCTTATCGTGAAATTGGCGCTGGATTCTCTTCTTTAAGGAGCAAATATTTTGTACACTATTTTGCCGGAAAAATTCAATAATGTAATCTCTGTAATAAAAATAATAAAAAAAAAATGCAACATGAAGACTTCAGATAACAATCTAAGATCTTTAAGAAAAATATCATGTGCATGGTACACAATTTCGTTGTAATAATTAAATAAGTTCTTCATTATTTTATTTCTTTAAATATAATACAAAGCGATAACATTTGGTGGCAACAATCTGAATTATGAAATAACGCTTATCGTGAAATTGGCGCTGGATTCTCTTCTTTAAGGAGCAAATATTTTGTACACTATTTTGCCGGATAAATTCAAAAATGTAATCTCTGTAATAAAATTAGTAAAAAAAAATGCAACATGAAGACTTCAGATAACAATCTAAGATCTTTAAGAAAAATATCATGTGCATGGTACACAATTTCCTTGTAATAATTAAATAAGTTCTTCATTATTTAATTTCTTTAAATATAATGCAAAGCGATAACATTTGGTGGCAACTATCTGAGTTGTGAAATAGCGCTTATCGTGAAATTGGCGCTGGATTCTCCTCTTTAAGGAGCAAATATTTTGTACACTATTTTGCCGGATAAATTAAAAATAGTAAAAAAAAATGCAACATGAAGACTTCAGATAACAATCTAAGATCTTTAAGAAAAATATCATGTGCATGGTACACAATTTCGTTGTAATAATTAAATAAGTTCTTCGTTATTTAATTTCTTTAAATATAATAGAAAGCGATAACATTTGGTGGCAACAATCTGAATTGTGAAATAGCGCTTATCCTGAAATTGGCGCTGGATTCTCTTCTTTAAGAAGCAAATATTTTGCCCACTATTTTGCCGGATAAATTCAATAAAGTAATCTCTGTAATAAAAATAGTAAAAAAAAATGCAACATGACGACTTCAGATAACAATCTAAGATCTTTAAGAAAAATATCATGTGCATGGTACACAATTTCCTTGTAATAATTAAATAAGTTGTTCATTATTTAATTTCTTTAAATATAATACAAAGCAATAACATTTGGTGGCAACAATCTGAATTGTGAAATAGCGCTTATCGTGAAATTGGCGCTGGATTCTCTTCTTTAAGGAGCAAATATTTTGTACACTATTTTGCCGGATAAATTCAATAATGTAATCTCTGTAATAAAAATAGTAAAAAAAAATGCAACATGAAGACTTCAGATAACAATCTAAGATCTTTAAGAAAAATATCATGTGCATGGTACACAATTTCGTTGTAATAATTAAATAAGTTCTTCATTATTTACTTTCTTTAAATATAATACAAAGCGATAACATTTGGTGGCAACTATCTGAATTGTGAAATAGCGCTTATCGTGAAATTGGCGCTAGATTCTCTTCTTTAAGGAGCAAATATTTTGTACACTATTTTGCCGGATAATTTTAATAATGTAATCTCTGTAATAAAAATAGTAAAAAAAAAATGCAACATGAAGACTTCAGATAACAATCTAAGATCTTTAAGAAAAATATCATGTGCATGGTACACAATTTCCTTGTAATAATTAAATAAGTTCTTCATTATTTAATTTCTTTAAATATAATACAAAGCGATAACATTTGGTGGCAACAATCTGAATTGTGAAATAGCGCTTATCGTGAAATTGGCGCTGGATTCTCTTCTTTAAGGAGCAAATATTTTGTACACTATTTTGCCGGAAAAATTCAATAATGTAATCTCTGTAATAAAAATAATAAAAAAAAAATGCAACATGAAGACTTCAGATAACAATCTAAGATCTTTAAGAAAAATATCATGTGCATGGTACACAATTTCGTTGTAATAATTAAATAAGTTCTTCATTATTTTATTTCTTTAAATATAATACAAAGCGATAACATTTGGTGGCAACAATCTGAATTATGAAATAACGCTTATCGTGAAATTGGCGCTGGATTCTCTTCTTTAAGGAGCAAATATTTTGTACACTATTTTGCCGGATAAATTCAAAAATGTAATCTCTGTAATAAAATTAGTAAAAAAAAATGCAACATGAAGACTTCAGATAACAATCTAAGATCTTTAAGAAAAATATCATGTGCATGGTACACAATTTCCTTGTAATAATTAAATAAGTTCTTCATTATTTAATTTCTTTAAATATAATGCAAAGCGATAACATTTGGTGGCAACTATCTGAGTTGTGAAATAGCGCTTATCGTGAAATTGGCGCTGGATTCTCCTCTTTAAGGAGCAAATATTTTGTACACTATTTTGCCGGATAAATTAAAAATAGTAAAAAAAAATGCAACATGAAGACTTCAGATAACAATCTAAGATCTTTAAGAAAAATATCATGTGCATGGTACACAATTTCGTTGTAATAATTAAATAAGTTCTTCGTTATTTAATTTCTTTAAATATAATAGAAAGCGATAACATTTGGTGGCAACAATCTGAATTGTGAAATAGCGCTTATCCTGAAATTGGCGCTGGATTCTCTTCTTTAAGAAGCAAATATTTTGCCCACTATTTTGCCGGATAAATTCAATAAAGTAATCTCTGTAATAAAAATAGTAAAAAAAAATGCAACATGACGACTTCAGATAACAATCTAAGATCTTTAAGAAAAATATCATGTGCATGGTACACAATTTCCTTGTAATAATTAAATAAGTTCTTCATTATTTAATTTCTTTAAATATAATACAAAGCGATAACATTTGGTGGCAACAATCTGAATCGTGAAATAACGCTTATCGTGAAATTGGCGCTGGATTCTCTTCTTTAAGGAGCAAATATTTTGTACACTATTTTGCCGGATAAATTCAATAATGTAATCTCTGTAATAAAAATAGTAAAAAAAATGCAACATGAAGACTTCTGATAACAATCTAAGATCTTTAAGAAAAATATCATGTGCATGGTACACAATTTCCTTGTAATAATTAAATAAGTTCTTCATTATTTAATTTCTTTAAATATAATACAAAGCGATAACATTTGGTGGCAACAATCTGAATTGTGAAATAGCGCTTATCATGAAATTGGCGCTGGATTCTCTTCTTTAAGGAGCAAATATTTTGTACACTATTTTGCCGGATAAATTCAATAATGTAATCTCTGTCATAAAAATAGTAAAAAAAATGCAACATGAAGACTTCATATAACAATCTAAGATCTTTAAGAAAAATATCATGTGCATGGTACACAATTTCGTTGTAATAATTAAATAAGTTCTTCATTATTTAATTTCTTTAAATATAATACAAAGCGATAACATTTGGTGGCAACAATCTGAATTGTGAAATAGCGCATATCATGAAATTGGCGCTGGATTCTCTTCTTTAAGGAGAAAATATTTTGTACACTATTTTGCCGGATAAATTCAATAATGTAATCTCTGTAATAAAAATAGTAAAAAAAAATGCAACATGAAGACTTCAGATAACAATCTAAGATCTTTAAGAAAAATATCATGTGCATGGTACACAATTTCGTTGTAATAATTAAATAAGTTCTTCATTATTTAATTTCTTTAAATATAATACAAAGCGATAACATTTGGTGGCAACAATCTGAATTGTGAAATAGCGCTTATCGTGAAATTGGCGCTGGATTCTCTTCTTTAAGGAGCAAATATTTTGTACACTATTTTGCCGGATAATTTTAATAATGTAATCTCTGTAATAAAAATAGTAAAAAAAAATGCAACATGAAGACTTCAGATAACAATCTAAGATCTTTAAGAAAAATATCATGTGCATGGTACACAATTTCCTTGTAATAATTAAATAAGTTCTTCATTATTTAATTTCTTTAAATATAATACAAAGCGATAACATTTGGTGGCAACAATCTGAATTGTGAAATAGCGCTTATCGTGAAATTGGCGCTGGATTCTCTTCTTTAAGGAGCAAAAATTTGTACACTATTTTGCCGGATAAATTCAATAATGTAAACTCTGTAATAAAAATAGTAAAAAAAAATGCAACATGAAGACTTCAGATAACAATCTAAGATCTTTAAGAAAAATATCATGTGCATGGTACACAATTTCCTTGTAATAATTAAATAAGTTGTTCATTATTTAATTTCTTTAAATATAATACAAAGCAATAACATTTGGTGGCAACAATCTGAATTGTGAAATAGCGCTTATCGTGAAATTGGCGCTGGATTCTCTTCTTTAAGGAGCAAATATTTTGTACACTATTTTGCCGGATAAATTCAATAATGTAATCTCTGTAATAAAAATAGTAAAAAAAAATGCAACATGAAGACTTCAGATAACAATCTAAGATCTTTAAGAAAAATATCATGTGCATGGTACACAATTTCGTTGTAATAATTAAATAAGTTCTTCATTATTTACTTTCTTTAAATATAATACAAAGCGATAACATTTGGTGGCAACTATCTGAATTGTGAAATAGCGCTTATCGTGAAATTGGCGCTGGATTCTCTTCTTTAAGGAGCAAATATTTTGTACAATATTTTGCCGGATAAATTAAAAATAGTAAAAAAAAATGCAACATGAAGACTTCAGATAACAATCTAAGATCTTTAAGAAAAATATTATGTGCATGGCACACAATTTCCTTGTAATAATTAAATAAGTTCTTCATTATTTAATTTCTTTAAATATAATACAAAGCGACAACATTTGGTGGCAACTATCTGAATTGTGAAATAGCGCTTATCGTGAAATTGGCGCTGGATTCTCTTCTTTAAGGAGCAAATATTTTGTACACTATTTTGCCGGATAAATTCAATAATGTAATCTCTCTAATAAAAATAGTAAAAAAAAATGCAACGTGAAGACTTCAGATAACAATCTAAGATCTTTAAGAAAAATATCATGTGCATGGTACACAATTTCCTTGTAATAATTAAATAAGTTCTTCATTATTTAATTTCTTTAAATATAATACAAAGCGATAACATTTGGTGGCAACAATCTGAATTGTGAAATAGCGCTTATCGTGAAATTGGCGCTGGATTCTCTTCTTTAAGGAGCAAATATTTTGTACACTATTTTGCCGGATAATTTTAATAATGTAATCTCTGTAATAAAAATAGTAAAAAAAAAATGCAACATGAAGACTTCAGATAACAATCTAAGATCTTTAAGAAAAATATCATGTGCATGGTACACAATTTCCTTGTAATAATTAAATAAGTTCTTCATTATTTAATTTCTTTAAATATAATACAAAGCGATAACATTTGGTGGCAACAATCTGAATTGTGAAATAGCGCTTATCCTGAAATTGGCGCTGGATTCTCTTCTTTAAGAAGCAAATATTTTGCCCACTATTTTGCCGGATAAATTCAATAAAGTAATCTCTGTAATAAAAATAGTAAAAAAAAATGCAACATGACGACTTCAGATAACAATCTAAGATCTTTAAGAAAAATATCATGTGCATGGTACACAATTTCCTTGTAATAATTAAATAAGTTCTTCATTATTTAATTTCTTTAAATATAATACAAAGCGATAACATTTGGTGGCAACAATCTGAATCGTGAAATAACGCTTATCGTGAAATTGGCGCTGGATTCTCTTCTTTAAGGAGCAAATATTTTGTACACTATTTTGCCGGATAAATTCAATAATGTAATCTCTGTAATAAAAATAGTAAAAAAAATGCAACATGAAGACTTCTGATAACAATCTAAGATCTTTAAGAAAAATATCATGTGCATGGTACACAATTTCCTTGTAATAATTAAATAAGTTCTTCATTATTTAATTTCTTTAAATATAATACAAAGCGATAACATTTGGTGGCAACAATCTGAATTGTGAAATAGCGCTTATCATGAAATTGGCGCTGGATTCTCTTCTTTAAGGAGCAAATATTTTGTACACTATTTTGCCGGATAAATTCAATAATGTAATCTCTGTCATAAAAATAGTAAAAAAAATGCAACATGAAGACTTCATATAACAATCTAAGATCTTTAAGAAAAATATCATGTGCATGGTACACAATTTCGTTGTAATAATTAAATAAGTTCTTCATTATTTAATTTCTTTAAATATAATACAAAGCGATAACATTTGGTGGCAACAATCTGAATTGTGAAATAGCGCATATCATGAAATTGGCGCTGGATTCTCTTCTTTAAGGAGAAAATATTTTGTACACTATTTTGCCGGATAAATTCAATAATGTAATCTCTGTAATAAAAATAGTAAAAAAAAATGCAACATGAAGACTTCAGATAACAATCTAAGATCTTTAAGAAAAATATCATGTGCATGGTACACAATTTCGTTGTAATAATTAAATAAGTTCTTCATTATTTAATTTCTTTAAATATAATACAAAGCGATAACATTTGGTGGCAACAATCTGAATTGTGAAATAGCGCTTATCGTGAAATTGGCGCTGGATTCTCTTCTTTAAGGAGCAAATATTTTGTACACTATTTTGCCGGATAATTTTAATAATGTAATCTCTGTAATAAAAATAGTAAAAAAAAATGCAACATGAAGACTTCAGATAACAATCTAAGATCTTTAAGAAAAATATCATGTGCATGGTACACAATTTCCTTGTAATAATTAAATAAGTTCTTCATTATTTAATTTCTTTAAATATAATACAAAGCGATAACATTTGGTGGCAACAATCTGAATTGTGAAATAGCGCTTATCGTGAAATTGGCGCTGGATTCTCTTCTTTAAGGAGCAAAAATTTGTACACTATTTTGCCGGATAAATTCAATAATGTAAACTCTGTAATAAAAATAGTAAAAAAAAATGCAACATGAAGACTTCAGATAACAATCTAAGATCTTTAAGAAAAATATCATGTGCATGGTACACAATTTCCTTGTAATAATTAAATAAGTTGTTCATTATTTAATTTCTTTAAATATAATACAAAGCAATAACATTTGGTGGCAACAATCTGAATTGTGAAATAGCGCTTATCGTGAAATTGGCGCTGGATTCTCTTCTTTAAGGAGCAAATATTTTGTACACTATTTTGCCGGATAAATTCAATAATGTAATCTCTGTAATAAAAATAGTAAAAAAAAATGCAACATGAAGACTTCAGATAACAATCTAAGATCTTTAAGAAAAATATCATGTGCATGGTACACAATTTCGTTGTAATAATTAAATAAGTTCTTCATTATTTACTTTCTTTAAATATAATACAAAGCGATAACATTTGGTGGCAACTATCTGAATTGTGAAATAGCGCTTATCGTGAAATTGGCGCTGGATTCTCTTCTTTAAGGAGCAAATATTTTGTACAATATTTTGCCGGATAAATTAAAAATAGTAAAAAAAAATGCAACATGAAGACTTCAGATAACAATCTAAGATCTTTAAGAAAAATATTATGTGCATGGCACACAATTTCCTTGTAATAATTAAATAAGTTCTTCATTATTTAATTTCTTTAAATATAATACAAAGCGACAACATTTGGTGGCAACTATCTGAATTGTGAAATAGCGCTTATCGTGAAATTGGCGCTGGATTCTCTTCTTTAAGGAGCAAATATTTTGTACACTATTTTGCCGGATAAATTCAATAATGTAATCTCTCTAATAAAAATAGTAAAAAAAAATGCAACGTGAAGACTTCAGATAACAATCTAAGATCTTTAAGAAAAATATCATGTGCATGGTACACAATTTCGTTGTAATAATTAAATAAGTTCTTCATTATTTAATTTCTTTAAATATAATACAAAGCGATAACATTTGGTGGCAACAATCTGAATTGTGAAATAGCGCTTATCGTGAAATTGGCGCTGGATTCTCTTCTTTAAGGAGCAAATATTTTGTACACTATTTTGCCGGATAAATTCAATAATGTAATCTCTGTAATAAAAATAGTAAAAAAAATGCAACATGAAGACTTCTGATAACAATCTAAGATCTTTAAGAAAAATATCATGTGCATGGTACACAATTTCCTTGTAATAATTAAATAAGTTCTTCATTATTTAATTTCTTTAAATATAATACAAAGCGATAACATTTGGTGGCAACAATCTGAATTGTGAAATAGCGCTTATCATGAAATTGGCGCTGGATTCTCTTCTTTAAGGAGCAAATATTTTGTACACTATTTTGCCGGATAAATTCAATAATGTAATCTCTGTAATAAAAATAGTAAAAAAAAATGCAACATGAAGACTTCAGATAACAATCTAAGATCTTTAAGAAAAATATCATGTGCATGGTACACAATTTCGTTGTAATAATTAAATAAGTTCTTCATTATTTAATTTCTTTAAATATAATACAAAGCGATAACATTTGGTGGCAACAATCTGAATTGTGAAATAGCGCTTATCGTGAAATTGGCGCTGGATTCTCTTCTTTAAGGAGCAAATATTTTGTACACTATTTTGCCGGATAATTTTAATAATGTAATCTCTGTAATAAAAATAGTAAAAAAAAAATGCAACATGAAGACTTCAGATAACAATCTAAGATCTTTAAGAAAAATATCATGTGCATGGTACACAATTTCCTTGTAATAATTAAATAAGTTCTTCATTATTTAATTTCTTTAAATATAATACAAAGCGATAACATTTGGTGGCAACAATCTGAATTGTGAAATAGCGCTTATCGTGAAATTGGCGCTGGATTCTCTTCTTTAAGGAGCAAAAATTTGTACACTATTTTGCCGGATAAATTCAATAATGTAAACTCTGTAATAAAAATAGTAAAAAAAAATGCAACATGAAGACTTCAGATAACAATCTAAGATCTTTAAGAAAAATATCATGTGCATGGTACACAATTTCCTTGTAATAATTAAATAAGTTGTTCATTATTTAATTTCTTTAAATATAATACAAAGCAATAACATTTGGTGGCAACAATCTGAATTGTGAAATAGCGCTTATCGTGAAATTGGCGCTGGATTCTCTTCTTTAAGGAGCAAATATTTTGTACACTATTTTGCCGGATAAATTCAATAATGTAATCTCTGTAATAAAAATAGTAAAAAAAAATGCAACATGAAGACTTCAGATAACAATCTAAGATCTTTAAGAAAAATATCATGTGCATGGTACACAATTTCGTTGTAATAATTAAATAAGTTCTTCATTATTTAATTTCTTTAAATATAATACAAAGCGATAACATTTGGTGGCAACTATCTGAATTGTGAAATAGCGCTTATCGTGAAATTGGCGCTGGATTCTCTTCTTTAAGGAGCAAATATTTTGTACACTATTTTGCCGGATAAATTAAAAATAGTAAAAAAAAAATGCAACATGAAGACTTCAGATAACAATCTAAGATCTTTAAGAAAAATATCATGTGCATGGTACACAATTTCGTTGTAATAATTAAATAAGTTCTTCATTATTTAATTTCTTTAAATATAATACAAAGCGATAACATTTGGTGGCAACAATCTGAATTGTGAAATAGCGCTTATCGTGAAATTGGCGCTGGATTCTCTTCTTTAAGGAGCAAATATTTTGTACACTATTTTGCCGGATAATTTCAATAATGTAATTTCTGTAATAAAAATAGTAAAAAAAAAATGCAACATGAAGACTTCAGATATTAATCTAAGATCTTTAAGAAAAATATCATGTGCATGGTACAAAATTTCCTTGTAATAATTAAATAAGTTCTTCATTATTTAATTTCTTTAAATATAATACAAAGCGATAACATTTGGTGGCAACAATCTGAATCGTGAAATAGCGCTTATCGTGAAATTGGCGCTGGATTCTCTTCTTTAAGGAGCAAATATTTTGTACACTATTTTGCCGGATAATTTTAATAATGTAATCTCTGTAATAAAAATAGTAAAAAAAAAATGCAACATGAAAACTTCAGATAACAATCTAAGATCTTTAAGAAAAATATCATGTGCATGGTACACAATTTCCTTGTAATAATTAAATAAGTTCTTCATTATTTAATTTCTTTAAATATAATACAAAGCGATAACATTTGGTGGCAACAATCTGAATTGTGAAATAGCGCTTATCGTGAAATTGGCGCTGGATTCTCTT
The DNA here is from genome assembly GCF_044657685.1 of Stegodyphus dumicola. NCBI lineage: Eukaryota > Metazoa > Arthropoda > Arachnida > Araneae > Eresidae > Stegodyphus > Stegodyphus dumicola. The sequence goes on from NC_140769.1 coordinate 139,605,980, forward strand.
CTTTAAGGAGCAAAAATTTGTACACTATTTTGCCGGATAAATTCAATAATGTAAACTCTGTAATAAAAATAGTAAAAAAAAATGCAACATGAAGACTTCAGATAACAATCTAAGATCTTTAAGAAAAATATCATGTGCATGGTACACAATTTCCTTGTAAGAATTAAATAAGTTGTTCATTATTTAATTTCTTTAAATATAATACAAAGCAATAACATTTGGTGGCAACAATCTGAATTGTGAAATAGCGCTTATCGTGAAATTGGCGCTGGATTCTCTTCTTTAAGGAGCAAATATTTTGTACACTATTTTGCCGGATAAATTCAATAATGTAATCTCTGTAATAAAAATAGTAAAAAAAATGCAACATGAAGACTTCAGATAACAATCTAAGATCTTTAAGAAAAATATCATGTGCATGGTACACAATTTCGTTGTAATAATTAAATAAGTTCTTCATTATTTAATTTCTTTAAATATAATACAAAGCGATAACATTTGGTGGCAACTATCTGAATTGTGAAATAGCGCTTATCGTGAAATTGGCGCTGGATTCTCTTCTTTAAGGAGCAAATATTTTGTACACTATTTTGCCGGACAAATTAAAAATAGTAAAAAAAAAATGCAACATGAAGACTTCAGATAACAATCTAAGATCTTTAAGAAAAATATCATGTGCATGGTACACAATTTCGTTGTAATAATTAAATAAGTTCTTCATTATTTAATTTCTTTAAATATAATACAAAGCGATAACATTTGGTGGCAACAATCTGAATTGTGAAATAGCGCTTATCGTGAAATTGGCGCTGGATTCTCTTCTTTAAGGAGCAAATATTTTGTACACTATTTTGCCGGATAAATTCAATAAAGTAATCTCTGTAATAAAAATAGTAAAAAAAAAATGCAACATGACGACTTCAGATAACAATCTAAGATCTTTAAGAAAAATATCATGTGCATGGTACACAATTTCCTTGTAATAATTAAATAAGTTCTTCATTATTTAATTTCTTTAAATATAATACAAAGCGATAACATTTGGTGGCAACAATCTGAATCGTGAAATAACGCTTATCGTGAAATTGGCGCTGGATTCTCTTCTTTAAGGAGCAAATATTTTGTACACTATTTTGCCGGATAAATTAAAAATAATAAAAAAAAAAAATGCAACATGAAGACTTCAGATAACAATCTAAGATCTTTAAGAAAAATATTATGTGCATGGCACACAATTTCCTTGTAATAATTAAATAAGTTCTTCATTATTTAATTTCTTTAAATATAATACAAAGCGACAACATTTGGTGGCAACTATCTGAATTGTGAAATAGCGCTTATCGTGAAATTGGCGCTGGATTCTCTTCTTTAAGGAGCAAATATTTTGTACACTATTTTGCCGGATAAATTCAATAATGTAATCTCTCTAATAAAAATAGTAAAAAAAAATGCAACGTGAAGACTTCAGATAACAATCTAAGATCTTTAAGAAAAATATCATGTGCATGGTACACAATTTCGTTGTAATAATTAAATAAGTTCTTCATTATTTAATTTCTTTAAATATAATACAAAGCGATAACATTTGGTGGCAACAATCTGAATTGTGAAATAGCGCTTATCGTGAAATTGGCGCTGGATTCTCTTCTTTAAGGAGCAAATATTTTGTACACTATTTTGCCGGATAAATTCAATAATGTAATCTCTGTAATAAAAATAGTAAAAAAAATGCAACATGAAGACTTCTGATAACAATCTAAGATCTTTAAGAAAAATATCATGTGCATGGTACACAATTTCCTTGTAATAATTAAATAAGTTCTTCATTATTTAATTTCTTTAAATATAACACAAAGCGATAACATTTGGTGGCAACAATCTGAATTGTGAAATAGCGCTTATCATGAAATTGGCGCTGTATTCTCTTCTTTAAGGAGCAAATATTTTGTACACTATTTTGCCGGATAAATTCAATAATGTAATCTCTGTAATAAAAATAGTAAAAAAAAATGCAACATGAAGACTTCAGATAACAATCTAAGATCTTTAAGAAAAATATCATGTGCATGGTACACAATTTCGTTGTAATAATTAAATAAGTTCTTCATTATTTAATTTCTTTAAATATAATACAAAGCGATAACATTTGGTGGCAACAATCTGAATTGTGAAATAGCGCTTATCGTGAAATTGGCGCTGGATTCTCTTCTTTAAGGAGCAAATATTTTGTACACTATTTTGCCGGATAATTTTAATAATGTAATCTCTGTAGTAAAAATAGTAAAAAAAAATGCAACATGAAGTCCTCAGATAACAATCTAAGATCTTTAAGAAAAATATCATGTGCATGGTACACAATTTCCTTGTAATAATTAAATAAGTTCTTCATTATTTAATTTCTTTAAATATAATACAAAGCGATAACATTTGGTGGACACTATCTGAATTGTGAAAGAGCGCTTATCGTGAAATTGGCGTTGGATTCTCTTCTTTAAGGAGCAAATATTTTGTACACTATTTTGCCGGATAAATTAAAAATAGTAAAAAAAAAAATGCAACATGAAGACTTCAGATAACAATCTAAGATCTTTAAGAAAAATATCATGTGCATGGTACACAATTTCGTTGTAATAATTAAATAAGTTCTTCATTATTTAATTTCTTTAAATATAATACAAAGCGATAACATTTGGTGGCAACAATCTGAATTGTGAAATAGCGCTTATCGTGAAATTGGCGCTGGATTCTCTTCTTTAAGGAGCAAATATTTTGTACACTATTTTGCCGGATAATTTCAATAATGTAATTTCTGTAATAAAAATAGTAAAAAAAAAATGCAACATGAAGACTTCAGATAACAATCTAAGATCTTTAAGAAAAATATCATGTGCATGGTACACAATTTCCTTGTAATAATTAAATAAGTTCTTCATTATTTAATTTCTTTAAATATAATACAAAGCGATAACATTTGGTGGCAACAATCTGAATTGTGAAATAGCGCTTATCGTGAAATTCGCGCAGGATTCTCTTCTTTAAGGAGCAAATATTTTGTACACTATTTTGCCGGATAAATTCAATAATGTAATCTCTGTAATAAAAATAGTAAAAAAAAATGCAACATGAAGACTTCAGATAACAATCTAAGATCTTTAAGAAAAATATCATGTGCATGGTACACAATTTCGTTGTAATAAGTAAATAAGTTCTTCATTATTTAATTTCTTTAAATATAATACAAAGCGATAACATTTGGTGGCAACAATCTGAATTGTGAAATAGCGCTTATCGTGAAATTGGCGCTGGATTCTCTTCTTTAAGGAGCAAATATTTTGTACACTATTTTGCCGGATAAATTCAATAATGTAATCTCTGTAATAAAAATAGTAAAAAAAAATGCAACATGAAGACTTCAGATAACAATCTAAGATCTTTAAGAAAAATATTATGTGCATGGCACACAATTTCCTTGTAATAATTAAATAAGTTCTTCATTATTTAATTTCTTTAAATATAATACAAAGCGACAACATTTGGTGGCAACTATCTGAATTGTGAAATAGCGCTTATCGTGAAATTGGCGCTGGATTCTCTTCTTTAAGGAGCAAATATTTTGTACACTATTTTGCCGGATAAATTCAATAATGTAATCTCTCTAATAAAAATAGTAAAAAAAAATGCAACGTGAAGACTTCAGATAACAATCTAAGATCTTTAAGAAAAATATCATGTGCATGGTACACAATTTCGTTGTAATAATTAAATAAGTTCTTCATTATTTAATTTCTTTAAATATAATACAAAGCGATAACATTTGGTGGCAACAATCTGAATTGTGAAATAGCGCTTATCGTGAAATTGGCGCTGGATTCTCTTCTTTAAGGAGCAAATATTTTGTACACTATTTTGCCGGATAAATTCAATAATGTAATCTCTGTAATAAAAATAGTAAAAAAAATGCAACATGAAGACTTCTGATAACAATCTAAGATCTTTAAGAAAAATATCATGTGCATGGTACACAATTTCCTTGTAATAATTAAATAAGTTCTTCATTATTTAATTTCTTTAAATATAACACAAAGCGATAACATTTGGTGGCAACAATCTGAATTGTGAAATAGCGCTTATCATGAAATTGGCGCTGTATTCTCTTCTTTAAGGAGCAAATATTTTGTACACTATTTTGCCGGATAAATTCAATAATGTAATCTCTGTAATAAAAATAGTAAAAAAAAATGCAACATGAAGACTTCAGATAACAATCTAAGATCTTTAAGAAAAATATCATGTGCATGGTACACAATTTCGTTGTAATAATTAAATAAGTTCTTCATTATTTAATTTCTTTAAATATAATACAAAGCGATAACATTTGGTGGCAACAATCTGAATTGTGAAATAGCGCTTATCGTGAAATTGGCGCTGGATTCTCTTCTTTAAGGAGCAAATATTTTGTACACTATTTTGCCGGATAATTTTAATAATGTAATCTCTGTAGTAAAAATAGTAAAAAAAAAATGCAACATGAAGTCCTCAGATAACAATCTAAGATCTTTAAGAAAAATATCATGTGCATGGTACACAATTTCCTTGTAATAATTAAATAAGTTCTTCATTATTTAATTTCTTTAAATATAATACAAAGCGATAACATTTGGTGGACACTATCTGAATTGTGAAATAGCGCTTATCGTGAAATTGGCGTTGGATTCTCTTCTTTAAGGAGCAAATATTTTGTACACTATTTTGCCGGATAAATTAAAAATAGTAAAAAAAAAAATGCAACATGAAGACTTCAGATAACAATCTAAGATCTTTAAGAAAAATATCATGTGCATGGTACACAATTTCGTTGTAATAATTAAATAAGTTCTTCATTATTTAATTTCTTTAAATATAATACAAAGCGATAACATTTGGTGGCAACAATCTGAATTGTGAAATAGCGCTTATCGTGAAATTGGCGCTGGATTCTCTTCTTTAAGGAGCAAATATTTTGTACACTATTTTGCCGGATAATTTCAATAATGTAATTTCTGTAATAAAAATAGTAAAAAAAAAATGCAACATGAAGACTTCAGATAACAATCTAAGATCTTTAAGAAAAATATCATGTGCATGGTACACAATTTCCTTGTAATAATTAAATAAGTTCTTCATTATTTAATTTCTTTAAATATAATACAAAGCGATAACATTTGGTGGCAACAATCTGAATTGTGAAATAGCGCTTATCGTGAAATTCGCGCAGGATTCTCTTCTTTAAGGAGCAAATATTTTGTACACTATTTTGCCGGATAAATTCAATAATGTAATCTCTGTAATAAAAATAGTAAAAAAAAATGCAACATGAAGACTTCAGATAACAATCTAAGATCTTTAAGAAAAATATCATGTGCATGGTACACAATTTCGTTGTAATAAGTAAATAAGTTCTTCATTATTTAATTTCTTTAAATATAATACAAAGCGATAACATTTGGTGGCAACAATCTGAATTGTGAAATAGCGCTTATCGTGAAATTGGCGCTGGATTCTCTTCTTTAAGGAGCAAATATTTTGTACACTATTTTGCCGGATAAATTCAATAATGTAATCTCTGTAATAAAAATAGTAAAAAAAAATGCAACATGAAGACTTCAGATAACAATCTAAGATCTTTAAGAAAAATATCATGTGCATGGTACACAATTTCGTTGTAATAATTAAATAAGTTCTTCATTATTTAATTTCTTTAAATATAATACAAAGCGATAACATTTGGTGGCAACTATCTGAATTGTGAAATAGCGCTTATCGTGAAATTGGCGCTGGATTCTCTTCTTTAAGGAGCAAATATTTTGTACACTATTTTGCCGGATAAATTAAAAATAGTAAAAAAAAAAATGCAACATGAAGACTTCAGATAACAATCTAAGATCTTTAAGAAAAATATCATGTGCATGGTACACAATTTCTTTGTAATAATTAAATAAGTTCTTCATTATTTAATTTCTTTAAATATAATACAAAGCGATAACATTTGGTGGCAACAATCTGAATTGTGAAATAGCGCTTATCATGAAATTGGCGCTGGATTCTCTTCTCTAAGGAGCAAATATTTTGTACACTATTTTGCCGGATAAATTCAATAATGTAATCTCTGTAATAAAAATAGTAAAAAAAAATGCAACATGAAGACTTCAGATAACAATCTAAGATCTTTAAGAAAAATATCATGTGCATGGTACACAATTTCCTTGTAATAATTAAATAAGTTCTTCATTATTTAATTTCTTTAAATATAATACAAAGCGATAAAATTTGGTGGCAACAATCTGAATTGTGAAATAGCGCTTATCGTGAAATCGGCGCTGGATTCTCTTCTTTAAGGAGCAAATATTTTGTACACTATTTTGCCGGATAATTTCAATAATGTAATTTCTGTAATAAAAATAGTAAAAAAAAAATGCAACATGAAGACTTCAGATAACAATCTAAGATCTTTAAGAAAAATATCATGTGCATGGTACACAATTTCCTTGTAATAATTAAATAAGTTCTTCATTATTTAATTTCTTTAAATATAATACAAAGCGATAACATTTGGTGGCAACAATCTGAATTGTGAAATAGCGCTTATCGTGAAATTCGCGCAGGATTCTCTTCTTTAAGGAGCAAATATTTTGTACACTATTTTGCCGGATAAATTCAATAATGTAATCTCTGTAATAAAAATAGTAAAAAAAAATGCAACATGAAGACTTCAGATAACAATCTAAGATCTTTAAGAAAAATATCATGTGCATGGTACACAATTTCGTTGTAATAAGTAAATAAGTTCTTCATTATTTAATTTCTTTAAATATAATACAAAGCGATAACATTTGGTGGCAACAATCTGAATTGTGAAATAGCGCTTATCGTGAAATTGGCGCTGGATTCTCTTCTTTAAGGAGCAAATATTTTGTACACTATTTTGCCGGATAAATTCAATAATGTAATCTCTGTAATAAAAATAGTAAAAAAAAATGCAACATGAAGACTTCAGATAACAATCTAAGATCTTTAAGAAAAATATCATGTGCATGGTACACAATTTCGTTGTAATAATTAAATAAGTTCTTCATTATTTAATTTCTTTAAATATAATACAAAGCGATAACATTTGGTGGCAACTATCTGAATTGTGAAATAGCGCTTATCGTGAAATTGGCGCTGGATTCTCTTCTTTAAGGAGCAAATATTTTGTACACTATTTTGCCGGATAAATTAAAAATAGTAAAAAAAAAATGCAACATGAAGACTTCAGATAACAATCTAAGATCTTTAAGAAAAATATCATGTGCATGGTACACAATTTCTTTGTAATAATTAAATAAGTTCTTCATTATTTAATTTCTTTAAATATAATACAAAGCGATAACATTTGGTGGCAACAATCTGAATTGTGAAATAGCGCTTATCGTGAAATTGGCGCTGGATTCTCTTCTTTAAGGAGCAAATATTTTGTACACTATTTTGCCGGATAAATTCAATAATGTAATCTCTGTAATAAAAATAGTAAAAAAAAATGCAACATGAAGACTTCAGATAACAATCTAAGATCTTTAAGAAAAATATCATGTGCATGGTACACAATTTCCTTGTAATAATTAAATAAGTTCTTCATTATTTAATTTCTTTAAATATAATACAAAGCGATAACATTTGGTGGCAACAATCTGAATTGTGAAATAGCGCTTATCATGAAATTGGCGCTGGATTCTCTTCTCTAAGGAGCAAATATTTTGTACACTATTTTGCCGGATAAATTCAATAATGTAATCTCTGTAATAAAAATAGTAAAAAAAAATGCAACATGAAGACTTCAGATAACAATCTAAGATCTTTAAGAAAAATATCATGTGCATGGTACACAATTTCCTTGTAATAATTAAATAAGTTCTTCATTATTTAATTTCTTTAAATATAATACAAAGCGATAAAATTTGGTGGCAACAATCTGAATTGTGAAATAGCGCTTATCGTGAAATCGGCGCTGGATTCTCTTCTTTAAGGAGCAAATATTTTGTACACTATTTTGCCGGATAAATTCAATAACGTAAACTCTGTAATAAAAATAGTAAAAAAAAATGCAACATGAAGACTTCAGATAACAATCTAAGATCTTTAAGAAAAATATCATGTGCATGGTACACAATTTCGTTGTAATAAGTAAATAAGTTCTTCATTATTTAATTTCTTTAAATATAATACAAAGCGATAACATTTGGTGGCAACAATCTGAATTGTGAAATAGCGCTTATCGTGAAATTGGCGCTGGATTCTCTTCTTTAAGGAGCAAATATTTTGTACACTATTTTGCCGGATAAATTCAATAATGTAATCTCTGTAATAAAAATAGTAAAAAAAAATGCAACATGAAGACTTCAGATAACAATCTAAGATCTTTAAGAAAAATATCATGTGCATGGTACACAATTTCGTTGTAATAATTAAATAAGTTCTTCATTATTTAATTTCTTTAAATATAATACAAAGCGATAACATTTGGTGGCAACTATCTGAATTGTGAAATAGCGCTTATCGTGAAATTGGCGCTGGATTCTCTTCTTTAAGGAGCAAATATTTTGTACACTATTTTGCCGGATAAATTAAAAATAGTAAAAAAAAAAATGCAACATGAAGACTTCAGATAACAATCTAAGATCTTTAAGAAAAATATCATGTGCATGGTACACAATTTCTTTGTAATAATTAAATAAGTTCTTCATTATTTAATTTCTTTAAATATAATACAAAGCGATAACATTTGGTGGCAACAATCTGAATTGTGAAATAGCGCTTATCGTGAAATTGGCGCTGGATTCTCTTCTTTAAGGAGCAAATATTTTGTACACTATTTTGCCGGATAAATTCAATAATGTAATCTCTGTAATAAAAATAGTAAAAAAAAATGCAACATGAAGACTTCAGATAACAATCTAAGATCTTTAAGAAAAATATCATGTGCATGGTACACAATTTCCTTGTAATAATTAAATAAGTTCTTCATTATTTAATTTCTTTAAATATAATACAAAGCGATAACATTTGGTGGCAACAATCTGAATTGTGAAATAGCGCTTATCATGAAATTGGCGCTGGATTCTCTTCTCTAAGGAGCAAATATTTTGTACACTATTTTGCCGGATAAATTCAATAATGTAATCTCTGTAATAAAAATAGTAAAAAAAAATGCAACATGAAGACTTCAGATAACAATCTAAGATCTTTAAGAAAAATATCATGTGCATGGTACACAATTTCCTTGTAATAATTAAATAAGTTCTTCATTATTTAATTTCTTTAAATATAATACAAAGCGATAAAATTTGGTGGCAACAATCTGAATTGTGAAATAGCGCTTATCGTGAAATCGGCGCTGGATTCTCTTCTTTAAGGAGCAAATATTTTGTACACTATTTTGCCGGATAATTTCAATAATGTAATTTCTGTAATAAAAATAGTAAAAAAAAAATGCAACATGAAGACTTCAGATAACAATCTAAGATCTTTAAGAAAAATATCATGTGCATGGTACACAATTTCCTTGTAATAATTAAATAAGTTCTTCATTATTTAATTTCTTTAAATATAATACAAAGCGATAACATTTGGTGGCAACAATCTGAATTGTGAAATAGCGCTTATCGTGAAATTCGCGCAGGATTCTCTTCTTTAAGGAGCAAATATTTTGTACACTATTTTGCCGGATAAATTCAATAATGTAATCTCTGTAATAAAAATAGTAAAAAAAAATGCAACATGAAGACTTCAGATAACAATCTAAGATCTTTAAGAAAAATATCATGTGCATGGTACACAATTTCGTTGTAATAAGTAAATAAGTTCTTCATTATTTAATTTCTTTAAATATAATACAAAGCGATAACATTTGGTGGCAACAATCTGAATTGTGAAATAGCGCTTATCGTGAAATTGGCGCTGGATTCTCTTCTTTAAGGAGCAAATATTTTGTACACTATTTTGCCGGATAAATTCAATAATGTAATCTCTGTAATAAAAATAGTAAAAAAAAATGCAACATGAAGACTTCAGATAACAATCTAAGATCTTTAAGAAAAATATCATGTGCATGGTACACAATTTCGTTGTAATAATTAAATAAGTTCTTCATTATTTAATTTCTTTAAATATAATACAAAGCGATAACATTTGGTGGCAACTATCTGAATTGTGAAATAGCGCTTATCGTGAAATTGGCGCTGGATTCTCTTCTTTAAGGAGCAAATATTTTGTACACTATTTTGCCGGATAAATTAAAAATAGTAAAAAAAAAATGCAACATGAAGACTTCAGATAACAATCTAAGATCTTTAAGAAAAATATCATGTGCATGGTACACAATTTCTTTGTAATAATTAAATAAGTTCTTCATTATTTAATTTCTTTAAATATAATACAAAGCGATAACATTTGGTGGCAACAATCTGAATTGTGAAATAGCGCTTATCGTGAAATTGGCGCTGGATTCTCTTCTTTAAGGAGCAAATATTTTGTACACTATTTTGCCGGATAAATTCAATAATGTAATCTCTGTAATAAAAATAGTAAAAAAAAATGCAACATGAAGACTTCAGATAACAATCTAAGATCTTTAAGAAAAATATCATGTGCATGGTACACAATTTCCTTGTAATAATTAAATAAGTTCTTCATTATTTAATTTCTTTAAATATAATACAAAGCGATAACATTTGGTGGCAACAATCTGAATTGTGAAATAGCGCTTATCATGAAATTGGCGCTGGATTCTCTTCTCTAAGGAGCAAATATTTTGTACACTATTTTGCCGGATAAATTCAATAATGTAATCTCTGTAATAAAAATAGTAAAAAAAAATGCAACATGAAGACTTCAGATAACAATCTAAGATCTTTAAGAAAAATATCATGTGCATGGTACACAATTTCCTTGTAATAATTAAATAAGTTCTTCATTATTTAATTTCTTTAAATATAATACAAAGCGATAAAATTTGGTGGCAACAATCTGAATTGTGAAATAGCGCTTATCGTGAAATCGGCGCTGGATTCTCTTCTTTAAGGAGCAAATATTTTGTACACTATTTTGCCGGATAAATTCAATAACGTAAACTCTGTAATAAAAATAGTAAAAAAAAATGCAACATGAAGACTTCAGATAACAATCTAAGATCTTTAAGAAAAATATCATGTGCATGGTACACAATTTCCTTGTAATAATTAAATAAGTTGTTCATTATTTAATTTATTTAAATATAATACAAAGCAATAACATTTGGTGGCAACAATCTGAATTGTGAAATAGCGCTTATCGGGAAATTGGCGCTGGATTCTCTTCTTTAAGGAGCAAGTATTTTGTACACTATTTTGCCGGATAAATTCAATAATGTAATCTCTGTAATAAAAATAGTAAAAAAAAATGCAACATGAAGACTTCAGATAACAATCTAAGATCTTTAAGAAAAATATCATGTGCATGGTACACAATTTCGTTGTAATAATTAAATAAGTTCTTCATTATTTAATTTCTTTAAATATAATACAAAGCGATAACATTTGGTGGCAACTATCTGAATTGTGAAATAGCGCTTATCGTGAAATTGGCGCTGGATTCTCTTCTTTAAGGAGCAAATATTTTGTACACTATTTTGCCGGATAAATTAAAAATAGTAAAAAAAAAAATGCAACATGAAGACTTCAGATAACAATCTAAGATCTTTAAGAAAAATATCATGTGCATGGTACACAATTTCGTTGTAATAATTAAATAAGTTCTTCATTATTTAATTTCTTTAAATATAATACAAAGCGATAACATTTGGTGGCAACAATCTGAATTGTGAAATAGCGCTTATCGTGAAATTGGCGCTGGATTCTCTTCTTTAAGGAGCAAATATTTTGTACACTATTTTGCCGGATAATTTCAATAATGTAATTTCTGTAATAAAAATAGTAAAAAAAAATGCAACATGAAGACTTCAGATAACAATCTAAGATCTTTAAGAAAAATATCATGTGCATGGTACACAATTTCCTTGTAATAATTAAATAAGTTCTTCATTATTTAATTTCTTTAAATATAATACAAAGCGATAACATTTGGTGGCAACAATCTGAATTGTGAAATAGCGCTTATCGTGAAATTCGCGCAGGATTCTCTTCTTTAAGGAGCAAATATTTTGTACACTATTTTGCCGGATAAATTCAATAATGTAATCTCTGTAATAAAAATAGTAAAATAAAATGCAACATGAAGACTTCAGATAACAATCTAAGATCTTTAAGAAAAATATCATGTGCATGGTACACAATTTCGTTGTAATAAGTAAATAAGTTCTTCATTATTTAATTTCTTTAAATATAATACAAAGCGATAACATTTGGTGGCAACAATCTGAATTTTGAAATAGCGCTTATCGTGAAATTGGCGCTGGATTCTCTTCTTTAAGGAGCAAATATTTTGTACACTATTTTGCCGGATAAATTCAATAATGTAATCTCTGTAATAAAAATAGTAAAAAAAAATGCAACATGAAGACTTCAGATAACAATCTAAGATCTTTAAGAAAAATATCATGTGCATGGTACACAATTTCGTTCTAATAATTAAATAAGTTCTTCATTATTTAATTTCTTTAAATATAATACAAAGCGATAACATTTGGTGGCAACTATCTGAATTGTGAAATAGCGCTTATCGTGAAATTGGCGCTGGATTCTCTTCTTTAAGGAGCAAATATTTTGTACACTATTTTGCCGGATAAATTAAAAATAGTAAAAAAAAAATGCAACATGAAGACTTCAGATAACAATCTAAGATCTTTAAGAAAAATATCATGTGCATGATACACAATTTCTTTGTAATAATTAAATAAGTTCTTCATTATTTAATTTCTTTAAATATAATACAAAGCGATAACATTTGGTGGCAACAATCTGAATTGTGAAATAACGCTTATCGTGAAATTGGCGCTGGATTCTCTTCTTTAAGGAGCAAATATTTTGTACACTATTTTGCCGGATAAATTCAAAAATGTAATCTCTGTAATAAAAATAGTAAAAAAAAAATGCAACATGAAGACTTCAGATAACAATCTAAGATCTTTAAGAAAAATATTATGTGCATGGTACACAATTTCCTTGTAATAATTAAATAAGTTCTTCATTATTTAATTTCTTTAAATATAATACAAAGCGATAACATTTGGTGGCAACTATCTGAATTGTGAAATAGCGCTTATCGTGAAATTGGCGCTGGATTCTCTTCTTTAAGGAGCAAATGTTTTGTACACTATTTTGCCGGATAAATTCAATAATGTAATCTCTTTAATAAAAATAGTAAAAAAAATGCAACATGAAGACTTCTGATAACAATCTAAGATCTTTAAGAAAAATATCATGTGCATGGTACACAATTTCCTTGTAATAATTAAATAAGTTCTTCATTATTTAATTTCTTTAAATATAATACAAAGCGATAACATTTGGTGGCAACAATCTGAATTGTGAAATAGCGCTTATCATGAAATTGGCGCTGGATTCTCTTCTCTAAGGAGCAAATATTTTGTACACTATTTTGCCGGATAAATTCAATAATGTAATCTCTGTAATAAAAATAGTAAAAAAAAATGCAACATGAAGACTTCAGATAACAATCTAAGATCTTTAAGAAAAATATCATGTGCATGGTACACAATTCCCTTGTAATAATTAAATAAGTTCTTCATTATTTAATTTCTTTAAATATAATAAAAAGCGATAACATTTGGTGGCAACAATCTGAATTGTGAAATAGCGCTTATCGTGAAATTGGCGCTGGATTCTCTTCTTTAAGGAGCAAATATTTTGTACACTATTTTGCCGGAAAAATTCAATAATGTAATCTCTGTAATAAAAATAATAAAAAAAAAATGCAACATGAAGACTTCAGATAACAATCTAAGATCTTTAAGAAAAATATCATGTGCATGGTACACAATTTCGTTGTAATAATTAAATAAGTTCTTCATTATTTTATTTCTTTAAATATAATACAAAGCGATAACATTTGGTGGCAACAATCTGAATTATGAAATAACGCTTATCGTGAAATTGGCGCTGGATTCTCTTTAAGGAGCAAATATTTTGTACACTATTTTGCCGGATAAATTCAAAAATGTAATCTCTGTAATAAAAATAGTAAAAAAAAATGCAACATGAAGACTTCAGATAACAATCTAAGATCTTTAAGAAAAATATTATGTGCATGGTACACAATTTCCTTGTAATAATTAAATAAGTTCTTCATTATTTAATTTCTTTAAATATAATACAAAGCGATAACATTTGGTGGCAACTATCTGAGTTGTGAAATAGCGCTTATCGTGAAATTGGCGCTGGATTCTCCTCTTTAAGGAGCAAATATTTTGTACACTATTTTGCCGGATAAATTAAAAATAGTAAAAAAAAATGCAACATGAAGACTTCAGATAACAATCTAAGATCTTTAAGAAAAATATCATGTGCATGGTACACAATTTCGTTGTAATAATTAAATAAGTTCTTCGTTATTTAATTTCTTTAAATATAATAGAAAGCGATAACATTTGGTGGCAACAATCTGAATTGTGAAATAGCGCTTATCCTGAAATTGGCGCTGGATTCTCTTCTTTAAGAAGCAACTATTTTGCCCACTATTTTGCCGGATAAATTCAATAAAGTAATCTCTGTAATAAAAATAGTAAAAAAAAAATGCAACATGACGACTTCAGATAACAATCTAAGATCTTTAAGAAAAATATCATGTGCATGGTACACAATTTCCTTGTAATAATTAAATAAGTTCTTCATTATTTAATTTCTTTAAATATAATACAAAGCGATAACATTTGGTGGCAACAATCTGAATCGTGAAATAACGCTTATCGTGAAATTGGCGCTGGATTGTCTTCTTTAAGGAGCAAATATTTTGTACACTATTTTGCCGGATAAATTCAAAAATGTAATCTCTGTAATAAAAATAGTAAAAAAAAAATGCAACATGAAGACTTCAGATAACAATCTAAGATCTTTAAGAAAAATATTATGTGCATGGTACACAATTTCCTTGTAATAATTAAATAAGTTCTTCATGATTTAATTTCTTTAAATATAATACAAAGCGATAACATTTGGTGGCAACTATCTGAATTGTGAAATAGCGCTTATCGTGAAATTGGCGCTGGATTCTCTTCTTTAAGGAGCAAATATTTTGTACACTATTTTGCCGGATAATTTCAATAATGTAATCTCTGTAATAAAAATAGTAAAAAAAAAATGCAACATGAAGACTTCAGATAACAATCTAAGATCTTTAAGAAAAATATCATGTGCATGGTACACAATTTCCTTGTAATAATTAAATAAGTTCTTCATTATTTAATTTCTTTAAATATAATACAAAGCGATAACATTTGGTGGCAACAATCTGAATTGTGAAATAGCGCTTATCGTGAAATTCGCGCAGGATTCTCTTCTTTAAGGAGCAAATATTTTGTACACTATTTTGCCGGATAAATTCAATAATGTAATCTCTGTAATAAAAATAGTAAAATAAAATGCAACATGAAGACTTCAGATAACAATCTAAGATCTTTAAGAAAAATATCATGTGCATGGTACACAATTTCGTTGTAATAAGTAAATAAGTTCTTCGTTATTTAATTTCTTTAAATATAATACAAAGTGATAACATTTGGTGGCAACAATCTGAATTGTGAAATAGCGCTTATCGTGAAATTGGCGCTGGATTCTCTTCTTTAAGGAGCAAATATTTTGTACACTATTTTGCCGGATAAATTCAATAATGTAATCTCTGTAATAAAAATAGTAAAAAAAAATGCAACATGAAGACTTCAGATAACAATCTAAGATCTTTAAGAAAAATATCATGTGCATGGTACACAATTTCGTTGTAATAATTAAATAAGTTCTTCATTATTTAATTTCTTTAAATATAATACAAAGCGATAACATTTGGTGGCAACTATCTGAATTGTGAAATAGCGCTTATCGTGAAATTGGCGCTGGATTCTCTTCTTTAAGGAGCAAATGTTTTGTACACTATTTTGCCGGATAAATTAAAAATAGTAAAAAAAAAAATGCAACATGAAGACTTCAGATAACAATCTAAGATCTTTAAGAAAAATATCATGTGCATGGTACACAATTTCTTTGTAATAATTAAATAAGTTCTTCATTATTTAATTTCTTTAAATATAATACAAAGCGATAACATTTGGTGGCAACAATCTGAATTGTGAAATAACGCTTATCGTGAAATTGGCGCTGGATTCTCTTCTTTAAGGAGCAAATATTTTGTACACTATTTTGCCGGATAAATTCAAAAATGTAATCTCTGTAATAAAAATAGTAAAAAAAAAATGCAACATGAAGACTTCAGATAACAATCTAAGATCTTTAAGAAAAATATTATGTGCATGGTACACAATTTCCTTGTAATAATTAAATAAGTTCTTCATTATTTAATTTCTTTAAATATAATACAAAGCGATAACATTTGGTGGCAACTATCTGAATTGTGAAATAGCGCTTATCGTGAAATTGGCGCTGGATTCTCTTCTTTAAGGAGCAAATGTTTTGTACACTATTTTGCCGGATAAATTCAATAATGTAATCTCTTTAATAAAAATAGTAAAAAAAATGCAACATGAAGACTTCTGATAACAATCTAAGATCTTTAAGAAAAATATCATGTGCATGGTACACAATTTCCTTGTAATAATTAAATAAGTTCTTCATTATTTAATTTCTTTAAATATAATACAAAGCGATAACATTTGGTGGCAACAATCTGAATTGTGAAATAGCGCTTATCATGAAATTGGCGCTGGATTCTCTTCTCTAAGGAGCAAATATTTTGTACACTATTTTGCCGGATAAATTCAATAATGTAATCTCTGTAATAAAAATAGTAAAAAAAAATGCAACATGAAGACTTCAGATAACAATCTAAGATCTTTAAGAAAAATATCATGTGCATGGTACACAATTCCCTTGTAATAATTAAATAAGTTCTTCATTATTTAATTTCTTTAAATATAATAAAAAGCGATAACATTTGGTGGCAACAATCTGAATTGTGAAATAGCGCTTATCGTGAAATTGGCGCTGGATTCTCTTCTTTAAGGAGCAAATATTTTGTACACTATTTTGCCGGAAAAATTCAATAATGTAATCTCTGTAATAAAAATAATAAAAAAAAAATGCAACATGAAGACTTCAGATAACAATCTAAGATCTTTAAGAAAAATATCATGTGCATGGTACACAATTTCGTTGTAATAATTAAATAAGTTCTTCATTATTTTATTTCTTTAAATATAATACAAAGCGATAACATTTGGTGGCAACAATCTGAATTATGAA
Organism: Stegodyphus dumicola; assembly: GCF_044657685.1. Taxonomy (NCBI): domain Eukaryota; kingdom Metazoa; phylum Arthropoda; class Arachnida; order Araneae; family Eresidae; genus Stegodyphus; species Stegodyphus dumicola. The sequence continues at coordinate 139,623,418 of NC_140769.1, forward strand.
ATAACGCTTATCGTGAAATTGGCGCTGGATTCTCTTCTTTAAGGAGCAAATATTTTGTACACTATTTTGCCGGATAAATTCAAAAATGTAATCTCTGTAATAAAAATAGTAAAAAAAAATGCAACATGAAGACTTCAGATAACAATCTAAGATCTTTAAGAAAAATATTATGTGCATGGTACACAATTTCCTTGTAATAATTAAATAAGTTCTTCATTATTTAATTTCTTTAAATATAATACAAAGCGATAACATTTGGTGGCAACTATCTGAGTTGTGAAATAGCGCTTATCGTGAAATTGGCGCTGGATTCTCCTCTTTAAGGAGCAAATATTTTGTACACTATTTTGCCGGATAAATTAAAAATAGTAAAAAAAAATGCAACATGAAGACTTCAGATAACAATCTAAGATCTTTAAGAAAAATATCATGTGCATGGTACACAATTTCGTTGTAATAATTAAATAAGTTCTTCGTTATTTAATTTCTTTAAATATAATAGAAAGCGATAACATTTGGTGGCAACAATCTGAATTGTGAAATAGCGCTTATCCTGAAATTGGCGCTGGATTCTCTTCTTTAAGAAGCAACTATTTTGCCCACTATTTTGCCGGATAAATTCAATAAAGTAATCTCTGTAATAAAAATAGTAAAAAAAAAATGCAACATGACGACTTCAGATAACAATCTAAGATCTTTAAGAAAAATATCATGTGCATGGTACACAATTTCCTTGTAATAATTAAATAAGTTCTTCATTATTTAATTTCTTTAAATATAATACAAAGCGATAACATTTGGTGGCAACAATCTGAATCGTGAAATAACGCTTATCGTGAAATTGGCGCTGGATTGTCTTCTTTAAGGAGCAAATATTTTGTACACTATTTTGCCGGATAAATTCAAAAATGTAATCTCTGTAATAAAAATAGTAAAAAAAAAATGCAACATGAAGACTTCAGATAACAATCTAAGATCTTTAAGAAAAATATTATGTGCATGGTACACAATTTCCTTGTAATAATTAAATAAGTTCTTCATGATTTAATTTCTTTAAATATAATACAAAGCGATAACATTTGGTGGCAACTATCTGAATTGTGAAATAGCGCTTATCGTGAAATTGGCGCTGGATTCTCTTCTTTAAGGAGCAAATATTTTGTACACTATTTTGCCGGATAATTTCAATAATGTAATCTCTGTAATAAAAATAGTAAAAAAAAAATGCAACATGAAGACTTCAGATAACAATCTAAGATCTTTAAGAAAAATATCATGTGCATGGTACACAATTTCCTTGTAATAATTAAATAAGTTCTTCATTATTTAATTTCTTTAAATATAATACAAAGCGATAACATTTGGTGGCAACAATCTGAATTGTGAAATAGCGCTTATCGTGAAATTCGCGCAGGATTCTCTTCTTTAAGGAGCAAATATTTTGTACACTATTTTGCCGGATAAATTCAATAATGTAATCTCTGTAATAAAAATAGTAAAATAAAATGCAACATGAAGACTTCAGATAACAATCTAAGATCTTTAAGAAAAATATCATGTGCATGGTACACAATTTCGTTGTAATAAGTAAATAAGTTCTTCGTTATTTAATTTCTTTAAATATAATACAAAGTGATAACATTTGGTGGCAACAATCTGAATTGTGAAATAGCGCTTATCGTGAAATTGGCGCTGGATTCTCTTCTTTAAGGAGCAAATATTTTGTACACTATTTTGCCGGATAAATTCAATAATGTAATCTCTGTAATAAAAATAGTAAAAAAAAATGCAACATGAAGACTTCAGATAACAATCTAAGATCTTTAAGAAAAATATCATGTGCATGGTACACAATTCCCTTGTAATAATTAAATAAGTTCTTCATTATTTAATTTCTTTAAATATAATACAAAGCGATAACATTTGGTGGCAACTATCTGAATTGTGAAATAGCGCTTATCATGAAATTGGCGCTGGATTCTCCTCTCTAAGGAGCAAATATTTTGTACACTATTTTGCCGGATAAATTCAATAATGTAATCTCTGTAATAAAAATAGTAAAAAAAAATGCAACATGAAGACTTCAGATAACAATCTAAGATCTTTAAGAAAAATATCATGTGCATGGTACACAATTCCCTTGTAATAATTAAATAAGTTCTTCATTATTTAATTTCTTTAAATATAATAAAAAGCGATAACATTTGGTGGCAACAATCTGAATTGTGAAATAGCGCTTATCGTGAAATTGGCGCTGGATTCTCTTCTTTAAGGAGCAAATATTTTGTACACTATTTTGCCGGAAAAATTCAATAATGTAATCTCTGTAATAAAAATAATAAAAAAAAAATGCAACATGAAGACTTCAGATAACAATCTAAGATCTTTAAGAAAAATATCATGTGCATGGTACACAATTTCGTTGTAATAATTAAATAAGTTCTTCATTATTTTATTTCTTTAAATATAATACAAAGCGATAACATTTGGTGGCAACAATCTGAATTATGAAATAACGCTTATCGTGAAATTGGCGCTGGATTCTCTTCTTTAAGGAGCAAATATTTTGTACACTATTTTGCCGGATAAATTCAAAAATGTAATCTCTGTAATAAAAATAGTAAAAAAAAATGCAACATGAAGACTTCAGATAACAATCTAAGATCTTTAAGAAAAATATTATGTGCATGGTACACAATTTCCTTGTAATAATTAAATAAGTTCTTCATTATTTAATTTCTTTAAATATAATACAAAGCGATAACATTTGGTGGCAACTATCTGAGTTGTGAAATAGCGCTTATCGTGAAATTGGCGCTGGATTCTCCTCTTTAAGGAGCAAATATTTTGTACACTCTTTTGCCGGATAAATTAAAAATAGTAAAAAAAATGCAACATGAAGACTTCAGATAACAATCTAAGATCTTTAAGAAAAATATCATGTGCATGGTACACAATTTCGTTGTAATAATTAAATAAGTTCTTCGTTATTTAATTTCTTTAAATATAATAGAAAGCGATAACATTTGGTGGCAACAATCTGAATTGTGAAATAGCGCTTATCCTGAAATTGGCGCTGGATTCTCTTCTTTAAGAAGCAACTATTTTGCCCACTATTTTGCCGGATAAATTCAATAAAGTAATCTCTGTAATAAAAATAGTAAAAAAAAAATGCAACATGACGACTTCAGATAACAATCTAAGATCTTTAAGAAAAATATCATGTGCATGGTACACAATTTCCTTGTAATAATTAAATAAGTTCTTCATTATTTAATTTCTTTAAATATAATACAAAGCGATAACATTTGGTGGCAACAATCTGAATCGTGAAATAACGCTTATCGTGAAATTGGCGCTGGATTCTCTTCTTTAAGGAGCAAATATTTTGTACACTATTTTGCCGGATAAATTAAAAATAGTAAAAAAAAAAATGCAACATGAAGACTTCAGATAACAATCTAAGATCTTTAAGAAAAATATCATGTGCATGGTACACAATTTCTTTGTAATAATTAAATAAGTTCTTCATTATTTAATTTCTTTAAATATAATACAAAGCGATAACATTTGGTGGCAACAATCTGAATTGTGAAATAACGCTTATCGTGAAATTGGCGCTGGATTCTCTTCTTTAAGGAGCAAATATTTTGTACACTATTTTGCCGGATAAATTCAAAAATGTAATCTATGTAATAAAAATAGTAAAAAAAAAATGCAACATGAAGACTTCAGATAACAATCTAAGATCTTTAAGAAAAATATTATGTGCATGGTACACAATTTCCTTGTAATAATTAAATAAGTTCTTCATTATTTAATTTCTTTAAATATAATACAAAGCGATAACATTTGGTGGCAACTATCTGAATTGTGAAATAGCGCTTATCATGAAATTGGCGCTGGATTCTCCTCTCTAAGGAGCAAATATTTTGTACACTATTTTGCCGGATAAATTCAATAATGTAATCTCTGTAATAAAAATAGTAAAAAAAAATGCAACATGAAGACTTCAGATAACAATCTAAGATCTTTAAGAAAAATATCATGTGCATGGTACACAATTCCCTTGTAATAATTAAATAAGTTCTTCATTATTTAATTTCTTTAAATATAATAAAAAGCGATAACATTTGGTGGCAACAATCTGAATTGTGAAATAGCGCTTATCGTGAAATTGGCGCTGGATTCTCTTCTTTAAGGAGCAAATATTTTGTACACTATTTTGCCGGAAAAATTCAATAATGTAATCTCTGTAATAAAAATAATAAAAAAAAAATGCAACATGAAGACTTCAGATAACAATCTAAGATCTTTAAGAAAAATATCATGTGCATGGTACACAATTTCGTTGTAATAATTAAATAAGTTCTTCATTATTTTATTTCTTTAAATATAATACAAAGCGATAACATTTGGTGGCAACAATCTGAATTATGAAATAACGCTTATCGTGAAATTGGCGCTGGATTCTCTTCTTTAAGGAGCAAATATTTTATACACTATTTTGCCGGATAAATTCAAAAATGTAATCTCTGTAATAAAAATAGTAAAAAAAAATGCAACATGAAGACTTCAGATAACAATCTAAGATCTTTAAGAAAAATATCATGTGCATGGTACACAATTTCGTTGTAATAATTAAATAAGTTCTTCGTTATTTAATTTCTTTAAATATAATAGAAAGCGATAACATTTGGTGGCAACAATCTGAATTGTGAAATAGCGCTTATCCTGAAATTGGCGCTGGATTCTCTTCTTTAAGAAGCAACTATTTTGCCCACTATTTTGCCGGATAAATTCAATAAAGTAATCTCTGTAATAAAAATAGTAAAAAAAAAATGCAACATGACGACTTCAGATAACAATCTAAGATCTTTAAGAAAAATATCATGTGCATGGTACACAATTTCCTTGTAATAATTAAATAAGTTCTTCATTATTTAATTTCTTTAAATATAATACAAAGCGATAACATTTGGTGGCAACAATCTGAATCGTGAAATAACGCTTATCGTGAAATTGGCGCTGGATTCTCTTCTTTAAGGAGCAAATATTTTGTACACTATTTTGCCGGATAAATTCAAAAATGTAATCTCTGTAATAAAAATAGTAAAAAAAAAATGCAACATGAAGACTTCAGATAACAATCTAAGATCTTTAAGAAAAATATTATGTGCATGGTACACAATTTCCTTGTAATAATTAAATAAGTTCTTCATGATTTAATTTCTTTAAATATAATACAAAGCGATAACATTTGGTGGCAACTATCTGAATTGTGAAATAGCGCTTATCGTGAAATTGGCGCTGGATTCTCTTCTTTAAGGAGCAAATATTTTGTACACTATTTTGCCCGATAAATTAAAAATAGTAAAAAAAATTCAACATGAAGACTTCAGATAACAATCTAAGATCTTTAAGAAAAATATCATGTGCATGGTACACAATTTCGTTGTAATAATTAAATAAGTTCTTCATTATTTAATTTCTTTAAATATAATACAAAGCGATAACATTTGGTGGCAACAATCTGAATTATGAAATAACGCTTATCGTGAAATTGGCGCTGGATTCTCTTCTTTAAGGAGCAAATATTTTGTACACTATTTTGCCGGATAAATTCAAAAATGTAATCTCTGTAATAAAAATAGTAAAAAAAAATGCAACATGAAGACTTCAGATAACAATCTAAGATCTTTAAGAAAAATATTATGTGCATGGTACACAATTTCGTTGTAATAATTAAATAAGTTCTTCATTATTTAATTTCTTTAAATATAATACAAAGCGATAACATTTCGTGGCAACTATCTGAGTTGTGAAATAGCGCTTATCGTGAAATTGGCGCTGGATTCTCCTCTTTAAGGAGAAAATATTTTGTACACTATTTTGCCGGATAAATTAAAAATAGTAAAAAAAAATGCAACATGAAGACTTCAGATAACAATCTAAGATCTTTAAGAAAAATATCATGTGCATGGTACACAATTTCGTTGTAATAATTAAATAAGTTCTTCGTTATTTAATTTTTTTAAATATAATAGAAAGCGATAACATTTGGTGGCAACAATCTGAATTGTGAAATAGCGCTTATCCTGAAATTGGCGCTGGATTCTTTTCTTTAAGAAGCAAATATTTTGCCCACTATTTTGCCGGATAAATTCAATAAAGTAATCTCTGTAATAAAAATAGTAAAAAAAAAAATGCAACATGACGACTTCAGATAACAATCTAAGATCTTTAAGAAAAATATCATGTGCATGGTACACAATTTCCTTGTAATAATTAAATAAGTTCTTCATTATTTAATTTCTTTAAATATAATACAAAGCGATAACATTTGGTGGCAACAATCTGAATCGTGAAATAACGCTTATCGTGAAATTGGCGCTGGATTCTCTTCTTTAAGGAGCAAATATTTTGTACACTATTTTGCCGGATAAATTCAAAAATGTAATCTCTGTAATAAAAATAGTAAAAAAAAAATGCAACATGAAGACTTCAGATAACAATCTAAGATCTTTAAGAAAAATATTATGTGCATGGTACACAATTTCCTTGTAATAATTAAATAAGTTCTTCATTATTTAATTTCTTTAAATATAATACAAAGCGATAACATTTGGTGGCAACTATCTGAATTGTGAAATAGCGCTTATCGTGAAATTGGCGCTGGATTCTCTTCTTTAAGGAGCAAATATTTTGTACACTATTTTGCCCAATAAATTAAAAATAGTAAAAAAAATTCAACATGAAGACTTCAGATAACAATCTAAGATCTTTAAGAAAAATATCATGTGCATGGTACACAATTTCCTTGTAATAATTAAATAAGTTCTTCATGATTTAATTTCTTTAAATATAATACAAAGCGATAACATTTGGTGGCAACTATCTGAATTGTGAAATAGCGCTTATCGTGAAATTGGCGCTGGATTCTCTTCTTTAAGGAGCAAATATTTTGTACACTATTTTGCCCAATAAATTAAAAATAGTAAAAAAAATTCAACATGAAGTCTTCAGATAACAATCTAAGATCTTTAAGAAAAATATCATGTGCATGGTACACAATTTCCTTGTAATAATTAAATAAGTTCTTCATGATTTAATTTCTTTAAATATAATACAAAGCGATAACATTTGGTGGCAACAATCTGAATTGTGAAATAGCGCTTATCGTGAAATTGGCGCTGGATTCTCTTCTTTAAGGAGCAAATATTTTGTACACTATTTTGCCAGATAAATTCAATAATGTAATGTCTGTAATAAAAATAGTAAAAAAAATGCAACATGAAGACTTCAGATAACAATCTAAGATCTTTAAGAAAAATATCATGTGCATGGTACACAATTTCCTTGTAATAATTAAATAAGTTCTTCGTTATTTAATTTCTTTAAATATAATACAAAGCGACAACAGTTGGTGGCAACAATCTGAATTGTGAAATTGCGCTTATCGTGAAATTGGCGCTGGATTCTCTTCTTTAAGGAGCAAATATTTTGTACACTATTTTGCCGGATAAATTCAATAATGTAATCTCTGTAATAAAAATAGTAAAAAAAAATGCAACATGAAGACTTCAGATAACAATCTAAGATCTTTAAGAAAAATATCATGTGCATGGTACACAATTTCCTTGTAATAATTAAATAAGTTGTTCATTATTTTATTTCTTTAAATATAATATAAAGCGATAACATTTGGTGGCAACTATCTGAGTTGTGAAATAGCGCTTATCGTGAAATTGGCGCTGGATTCTCCTCTTTAAGGAGCAAATATTTTGTACACTATTTTGCCGGATAAATTCAAAAATGTAATCTCTGTAATAAAAATAGTAAAAAAAAATGCAACATGAAGACTTCAGATAACAATCTAAGATCTTTAAGAAAAATATTATGTGCATGGTACACAATTTCCTTGTAATAATTAAATAAGTTCTTCATGATTTAATTTCTTTAAATATAATACAAAGCGATAACATTTGGTGGCAACTATCTGAATTGTGAAATAGCGCTTATCGTGAAATTGGCGCTGGATTCTCTTCTTTAAGGAGCAAATATTTTGTACACTATTTTGCCCAATAAATTAAAAATAGTAAAAAAAATTCAACATGAAGACTTCAGATAACAATCTAAGATCTTTAAGAAAAATATCATGTGCATGGTACACAATTTCGTTGTAATAATTAAATAAGTTCTTCATTATTTAATTTCTTTAAATATAATACAAAGCGATAACATTTGGTGGCAACAATCTGAATTATGAAATAACGCTTATCGTGAAATTGGCGCTGGATTCTCTTCTTTAAGGAGCAAATATTTTGTACACTATTTTGCCGGATAAATTCAAAAATGTAATCTCTGTAATAAAAATAGTAAAAAAAAATGCAACATGAAGACTTCAGATAACAATCTAAGATCTTTGAGAAAAATATTATGTGCATGGTACACAATTTCCTTGTAATAATTAAATAAGTTCTTCATTATTTAATTTCTTTAAATATAATACAAAGCGATAACATTTGGTGGCAACTATCTGAGTTGTGAAATAGCGCTTATCGTGAAATTGGCGCTGGATTCTCCTCTTTAAGGAGCAAATATTTTGTACACTATTTTGCCGGATAAATTAAAAATAGTAAAAAAAAATGCAACATGAAGACTTCAGATAACAATCTAAGATCTTTAAGAAAAATATCATGTGCATGGTACACAATTTCGTTGTAATAATTAAATAAGTTCTTCGTTATTTAATTTCTTTAAATATAATAGAAAGCGATAACATTTGGTGGCAACAATCTGAATTGTGAAATAGCGCTTATCCTGAAATTGGCGCTGGATTCTCTTCTTTAAGAAGCAAATATTTTGCCCACTATTTTGCCGGATAAATTCAATAAAGTAATCTCTGTAATAAAAATAGTAAAAAAAAAATGCAACATGACGACTTCAGATAACAATCTAAGATCTTTAAGAAAAATATCATGTGCATGGTACACAATTTCCTTGTAATAATTAAATAAGTTCTTCATTATTTAATTTCTTTAAATATAATACAAAGCGATAACATTTGGTGGCAACAATCTGAATCGTGAAATAACGCTTATCGTGAAATTGGCGCTGGATTCTCTTCTTTAAGGAGCAAATATTTTGTACACTATTTTGCCCAATAAATTAAAAATAGTAAAAAAAATTCAACATGAAGACTTCAGATAACAATCTAAGATCTTTAAGAAAAATATCATGTGCATGGTACACAATTTCCTTGTAATAATTAAATAAGTTCTTCATGATTTAATTTCTTTAAATATAATACAAAGCGATAACATTTGGTGGCAACTATCTGAATTGTGAAATAGCGCTTATCGTGAAATTGGCGCTGGATTCTCTTCTTTAAGGAGCAAATATTTTGTACACTATTTTGCCAGATAAATTCAATAATGTAATGTCTGTAATAAAAATAGTAAAAAAAAAATGCAACATGAAGACTTCAGATAACAATCTAAGATCTTTAAGAAAAATATCATGTGCATGGTACACAATTTCCTTGTAATAATTAAATAAGTTCTTCGTTATTTAATTTCTTTAAATATAATACAAAGCGACAACAGTTGGTGGCAACAATCTGAATTGTGAAATTGCGCTTATCGTGAAATTGGCGCTGGATTCTCTTCTTTAAGGAGCAAATATTTTGTACACTATTTTGCCGGATAAATTCAATAATGTAATCTCTGTAATAAAAATAGTAAAAAAAAATGCAACATGAAGACTTCAGATAACAATCTAAGATCTTTAAGAAAAATATCATGTGCATGGTACACAATCTCCTTGTAATAATTAAATAAGTTGTTCATTATTTAATTTCTTTAAATATAATATAAAGCGATAACATTTGGTGGCAACTATCTGAGTTGTGAAATAGCGCTTATCGTGAAATTGGCGCTGGATTCTCCTCTTTAAGGAGCAAATATTTTGTACACTATTTTGCCGGATAAATTAAAAATAGTAAAAAAAAATGCAACATGAAGACTTCAGATAACAATCTAAGATCTTTAAGAAAAATATCATGTGCATGGTACACAATTTCTTTGTAATAATTAAATAAGTTCTTCATTATTTAATTTCTTTAAATATAATACAAAGCGATAACATTTGGTGGCAACAATCTGAATTGTGAAATAGCGCTTATCGTGAAATTGGCGCTGGATTCTCTTCTTTAAGGAGCAAATATTTTGTACACTATTTTGCCAGATAAATTCAATAATGTAATGTCTGTAATAAAAATAGTAAAAAAAAAATGCAACATGAAATCTTCAGATAACAATCTAAGATCTTTAAGAAAAATATCATGTGCATGGTACACAATTTCGTTGTAATAATTAAATAAGTTCTTCGTTATTTAATTTCTTTAAATATAATAGAAAGCGATAACATTTGGTGGCAACAATCTGAATTGTGAAATAGCGCTTATCGTGAAATTGGCGCTGGATTCTCTTCTTTAAGGAGCAAATATTTTGTACACTATTTTGCCAGATAAATTCAATAATGTAATGTCTGTAATAAAAATAGTAAAAAAAAAATGCAACATGAAGACTTCAGATAACAATCTAAGATCTTTAAGAAAAATATCATGTGCATGGTACACAATTTCCTTGTAATAATTAAATAAGTTCTTCGTTATTTAATTTCTTTAAATATAATACAAAGCGACAACAGTTGGTGGCAACAATCTGAATTGTGAAATTGCGCTTATCGTGAAATTGGCGCTGGATTCTCTTCTTTAAGGAGCAAATATTTTGTACACTATTTTGCCGGATAAATTCAATAATGTAATCTCTGTAATAAAAATAGTAAAAAAAAATGCAACATGAAGACTTCAGATAACAATCTAAGATCTTTAAGAAAAATATCATGTGCATGGTACACAATCTCTTTGTAATAATTAAATAAGTTGTTCATTATTTAATTTCTTTAAATATAATATAAAGCGATAACATTTGGTGGCAACTATCTGAGTTGTGAAATAGCGCTTATCGTGAAATTGGCGCTGGATTCTCCTCTTTAAGGAGCAAATATTTTGTACACTATTTTGCCGGATAAATTAAAAATAGTAAAAAAAAATGCAACATGAAGACTTCAGATAACAATCTAAGATCTTTAAGAAAAATATCATGTGCATGGTACACAATTTCTTTGTAAAAATTAAATAAGTTCTTCATTATTTAATTTCTTTAAATATAATACAAAGCGATAACATTTGGTGGCAACAATCTGAATTGTGAAATAGCGCTTATCGTGAAATTGGCGCTGGATTCTCTTCTTTAAGGAGCAAATATTTTGTACACTATTTTGCCAGATAAATTCAATAATGTAATGTCTGTAATAAAAATAGTAAAAAAAAAATGCAACATGAAATCTTCAGATAACAATCTAAGATCTTTAAGAAAAATATCATGTGCATGGTACACAATTTCGTTGTAATAATTAAATAAGTTCTTCGTTATTTAATTTCTTTAAATATAATAGAAAGCGATAACATTTGGTGGCAACAATCTGAATTGTGAAATAGCGCTTATCCTGAAATTGGCGCTGGATTCTCTTCTTTAAGAAGCAAATATTTTGCCCACTATTTTGCCGAATAAATTCAATAAAGTAATCTCTGTAATAAAAATAGTAAAAAAAAAATGCAACATGACGACTTCAGATAACAATCTAAGATCTTTAAGAAGAATATCATGTGCATGGTACACAATTTCCTTGTAATAATTAAATAAGTTCTTCATTATTTAATTTCTTTAAATATAATACAAAGCGATAACATTTGGTGGCAACTATCTGAATTGTGAAATAGCGCTTATCGTGAAATTGGCGCTGGATTCTCTTCTTTAAGGAGCAAATATTTTGTACACTATTTTGCCAGATAAATTCAATAATGTAATGTCTGTAATAAAAATAGTAAAAAAAAAAATGCAACATGAAGACTTCAGATAACAATCTAAGATCTTTAAGAAAAATATCATGTGCATGGTACACAATTTCCTTGTAATAATTAAATAAGTTCTTCGTTATTTAATTTCTTTAAATATAATACAAAGCGACAACAGTTGGTGGCAACAATCTGAATTGTGAAATTGCGCTTATCGTGAAATTGGCGCTGGATTCTCTTCTTTAAGGAGCAAATATTTTGTACACTATTTTGCCGGATAAATTCAATAATGTAATCTCTGTAATAAAAATAGTAAAAAAAAATGCAACATGAAGACTTCAGATAACAATCTAAGATCTTTAAGAAAAATATCATGTGCATGGTACACAATTTCCTTGTAATAATTAAATAAGTTGTTCATTATTTAATTTCTTTAAATATAATATAAAGCGATAACATTTGGTGGCAACTATCTGAATTGTGAAATAGCGTTTATCGTGAAATTGGCGCTGGATTCTCTACTTTAAGGAGCAAATATTTTGTACACTATTTTGCCGGATAAATTCAATAATGTAATTTCTGTAATAAAAATAGTAAAAAAAAAATGCAACATGAAGACTTCAGATAACAATCTAAGATCTTTAAGAAAAATATCATGTGCATGGTACAAAATTTCCTTGTAATAATTAAATAAGTTGTTCATTATTTAATTTCTTTAAATATAATACAAAGCGATAACATTTGGTGGCAACAATCTGAATTGTGAAATTGCGCTTATCGTGAAATTGGCGCTGGATTCTCTTCTTTAAGGAGCAAATATTTTGTACACTATTTTGCCGGATAAATTCAAAAATGTAATCTCTGTAATAAAAATAGTAAAAAAAAATGCAACATGAAGACTTCAGATAACAATCTAAGATCTTTAAGAAAAATATTATGTGCATGGTACACAATTTCCTTGTAATAATTAAATAAGTTCTTCATGATTTAATTTCTTTAAATATAATACAAAGCGATAACATTTGGTGGCAACTATCTGAATTGTGAAATAGCGCTTATCGTGAAATTGGCGCTGGATTCTCTTCTTTAAGGAGCAAATATTTTGTACACTATTTTGCCCAATAAATTAAAAATAGTAAAAAAAATTCAACATGAAGACTTCAGATAACAATCTAAGATCTTTAAGAAAAATATCATGTGCATGGTACACAATTTCGTTGTAATAATTAAATAAGTTCTTCATTATTTAATTTCTTTAAATATAATACAAAGCGATAACATTTGGTGGCAACAATCTGAATTATGAAATAACGCTTATCGTGAAATTGGCGCTGGATTCTCTTCTTTAAGGAGCAAATATTTTGTACACAATTTTGCCGGATAAATTCAAAAATGTAATCTCTGTAATAAAAATAGTAAAAAAAAAATGCAACATGAAGACTTCAGATAACAATCTAAGATCTTTAAGAAAAATATTATGTGCATGGTACACAATTTCCTTGTAATAATTAAATAAGTTCTTCATGATTTAATTTCTTTAAATATAATACAAAGCGATAACATTTGGTGGCAACTATCTGAATTGTGAAATAGCGCTTATCGTGAAATTGGCGCTGGATTCTCTTCTTTAAGGAGCAAATATTTTGTACACTATTTTGCCCAATAAATTAAAAATAGTAAAAAAAATTCAACATGAAGACTTCAGATAACAATCTAAGATCTTTAAGAAAAATATCATGTGCATGGTACACAATTTCGTTGTAATAATTAAATAAGTTCTTCATTATTTAATTTCTTTAAATATAATACAAAGCGATAACATTTGGTGGCAACAATCTGAATTATGAAATAACGCTTATCGTGAAATTGGCGCTGGATTCTCTTCTTTAAGGAGCAAATATTTTGTACACTATTTTGCCGGATAAATTCAAAAATGTAATCTCTGTAATAAAAATAGTAAAAAAAAAATGCAACATGAAGACTTCAGATAACAATCTAAGATCTTTAAGAAAAATATTATGTGCATGGTACACAATTTCCTTGTAATAATTAAATAAGTTCTTCATTATTTAATTTCTTTAAATATAATACAAAGCGATAACATTTGGTGGCAACTATCTGAGTTGTGAAATAGCGCTTATCGTGAAATTGGCGCTGGATTCTCCTCTTTAAGGAGCAAATATTTTGTACACTATTTTGCCGGATAAATTAAAAATAGTAAAAAAAAATGCAACATGAAGACTTCAGATAACAATCTAAGATCTTTAAGAAAAATATCATGTGCATGGTACACAATTTCGTTGTAATAATTAAATAAGTTCTTCGTTATTTAATTTCTTTAAATATAATAGAAAGCGATAACATTTGGTGGCAACTATCTGAGTTGTGAAATAGCGCTTATCGTGAAATTGGCGCTGGATTCTCCTCTTTAAGGAGCAAATATTTTGTACACTATTTTGCCGGATAAATTAAAAATAGTAAAAAAAAATGCAACATGAAGACTTCAGATAACAATCTAAGATCTTTAAGAAAAATATCATGTGCATGGTACACAATTTCTTTGTAAAAATTAAATAAGTTCTTCATTATTTAATTTCTTTAAATATAATACAAAGCGATAACATTTGGTGGCAACAATCTGAATTGTGAAATAGCGCTTATCGTGAAATTGGCGCTGGATTCTCTTCTTTAAGGAGCAAATATTTTGTACACTATTTTGCCAGATAAATTCAATAATGTAATGTCTGTAATAAAAATAGTAAAAAAAAAATGCAACATGAAATCTTCAGATAACAATCTAAGATCTTTAAGAAAAATATCATGTGCATGGTACACAATTTCGTTGTAATAATTAAATAAGTTCTTCGTTATTTAATTTCTTTAAATATAATAGAAAGCGATAACATTTGGTGGCAACAATCTGAATTGTGAAATAGCGCTTATCCTGAAATTGGCGCTGGATTCTCTTCTTTAAGAAGCAAATATTTTGCCCACTATTTTGCCGAATAAATTCAATAAAGTAATCTCTGTAATAAAAATAGTAAAAAAAAAATGCAACATGACGACTTCAGATAACAATCTAAGATCTTTAAGAAGAATATCATGTGCATGGTACACAATTTCCTTGTAATAATTAAATAAGTTCTTCATTATTTAATTTCTTTAAATATAATACAAAGCGATAACATTTGGTGGCAACTATCTGAATTGTGAAATAGCGCTTATCGTGAAATTGGCGCTGGATTCTCTTCTTTAAGGAGCAAATATTTTGTACACTATTTTGCCAGATAAATTCAATAATGTAATGTCTGTAATAAAAATAGTAAAAAAAAAATGCAACATGAAGACTTCAGATAACAATCTAAGATCTTTAAGAAAAATATCATGTGCATGGTACACAATTTCCTTGTAATAATTAAATAAGTTCTTCGTTATTTAATTTCTTTAAATATAATACAAAGCGACAACAGTTGGTGGCAACAATCTGAATTGTGAAATTGCGCTTATCGTGAAATTGGCGCTGGATTCTCTTCTTTAAGGAGCAAATATTTTGTACACTATTTTGCCGGATAAATTCAATAATGTAATCTCTGTAATAAAAATAGTAAAAAAAAATGCAACATGAAGACTTCAGATAACAATCTAAGATCTTTAAGAAAAATATCATGTGCATGGTACACAATTTCCTTGTAATAATTAAATAAGTTGTTCATTATTTAATTTCTTTAAATATAATATAAAGCGATAACATTTGGTGGCAACTATCTGAATTGTGAAATAGCGTTTATCGTGAAATTGGCGCTGGATTCTCTACTTTAAGGAGCAAATATTTTGTACACTATTTTGCCGGATAAATTCAATAATGTAATTTCTGTAATAAAAATAGTAAAAAAAAAAATGCAACATGAAGACTTCAGATAACAATCTAAGATCTTTAAGAAAAATATCATGTGCATGGTACAAAATTTCCTTGTAATAATTAAATAAGTTGTTCATTATTTAATTTCTTTAAATATAATACAAAGCGATAACATTTGGTGGCAACAATCTGAATTGTGAAATTGCGCTTATCGTGAAATTGGCGCTGGATTCTCTTCTTTAAGGAGCAAATATTTTGTACACTATTTTGCCGGATAAATTCAAAAATGTAATCTCTGTAATAAAAATAGTAAAAAAAAAATGCAACATGAAGACTTCAGATAACAATCTAAGATCTTTAAGAAAAATATTATGTGCATGGTACACAATTTCCTTGTAATAATTAAATAAGTTCTTCATGATTTAATTTCTTTAAATATAATACAAAGCGATAACATTTGGTGGCAACTATCTGAATTGTGAAATAGCGCTTATCGTGAAATTGGCGCTGGATTCTCTTCTTTAAGGAGCAAATATTTTGTACACTATTTTGCCCAATAAATTAAAAATAGTAAAAAAAATTCAACATGAAGACTTCAGATAACAATCTAAGATCTTTAAGAAAAATATCATGTGCATGGTACACAATTTCGTTGTAATAATTAAATAAGTTCTTCATTATTTAATTTCTTTAAATATAATACAAAGCGATAACATTTGGTGGCAACAATCTGAATTATGAAATAACGCTTATCGTGAAATTGGCGCTGGATTCTCTTCTTTAAGGAGCAAATATTTTGTACACTATTTTGCCGGATAAATTCAAAAATGTAATCTCTGTAATAAAAATAGTAAAAAAAAAATGCAACATGAAGACTTCAGATAACAATCTAAGATCTTTAAGAAAAATATTATGTGCATGGTACACAATTTCCTTGTAATAATTAAATAAGTTCTTCATTATTTAATTTCTTTAAATATAATACAAAGCGATAACATTTGGTGGCAACTATCTGAGTTGTGAAATAGCGCTTATCGTGAAATTGGCGCTGGATTCTCCTCTTTAAGGAGCAAATATTTTGTACACTATTTTGCCGGATAAATTAAAAATAGTAAAAAAAAATGCAACATGAAGACTTCAGATAACAATCTAAGATCTTTAAGAAAAATATCATGTGCATGGTACACAATTTCGTTGTAATAATTAAATAAGTTCTTCGTTATTTAATTTCTTTAAATATAATAGAAAGCGATAACATTTGGTGGCAACAATCTGAATTGTGAAATAGCGCTTATCCTGAAATTGGCGCTGGATTCTCTTCTTTAAGAAGCAAATATTTTGCCCACTATTTTGCCGGATAAATTCAATAAAGTAATCTCTGTAATAAAAATAGTAAAAAAAAAATGCAACATGACGACTTCAGATAACAATCTAAGATCTTTAAGAAAAATATCATGTGCATGGTACACAATTTCCTTGTAATAATTAAATAACTTCTTCATTATTTAATTTCTTTAAATATAATACAAAGCGATAACATTTGGTGGCAACAATCTGAATCGTGAAATAACGCTTATCGTGAAATTGGCGCTGGATTCTCTTCTTTAAGGAGCAAATATTTTGTACACTATTTTGCCGGAAAATTCAAAAATGTAATCTCTGTAATAAAAATAGTAAAAAAAAAATGCAACATGAAGACTTCAGATAACAATCTAAGATCTTTAAGAAAAATATTATGTGCATGGTACACAATTTCCTTGTAATAATTAAATAAGTTCTTCATTATTTAATTTCTTTAAATATAATACAAAGCGATAACATTTGGTGGCAACTATCTGAATTGTGAAATAGCGCTTATCGTGAAATTGGCGCTGGATTCTCTTCTTTAAGGAGCAAATATTTTGTACACTATTTTGCCCAATAAATTAAAAATAGTAAAAAAAATTCAACATGAAGACTTCAGATAACAATCTAAGATCTTTAAGAAAAATATCATGTGCATGGTACACAATTTCCTTGTAATAATTAAATAAGTTCTTCATGATTTAATTTCTTTAAATATAATACAAAGCGATAACATTTGGTGGCAACTATCTGAATTGTGAAATAGCGCTTATCGTGAAATTGGCGCTGGATTCTCTTCTTTAAGGAGCAAATATTTTGTACACTATTTTGCCCAATAAATTAAAAATAGTAAAAAAAATTCAACATGAAGACTTCAGATAACAATCTAAGATCTTTAAGAAAAATATCATGTGCATGGTACACAATTTCCTTGTAATAATTAAATAAGTTCTTCATGATTTAATTTCTTTAAATATAATACAAAGCGATAACATTTGGTGGCAACAATCTGAATTGTGAAATAGCGCTTATCGTGAAATTGGCGCTGGATTCTCTTCTTTAAGGAGCAAATATTTTGTACACTATTTTGCCAGATAAATTCAATAATGTAATGTCTGTAATAAAAATAGTAAAAAAAAAATGCAACATGAAGACTTCAGATAACAATCTAAGATCTTTAAGAAAAATATCATGTGCATGGTACACAATTTCCTTGTAATAATTAAATAAGTTCTTCGTTATTTAATTTCTTTAAATATAATACAAAGCGACAACAGTTGGTGGCAACAATCTGAATTGTGAAATTGCGCTTATCGTGAAATTGGCGCTGGATTCTCTTCTTTAAGGAGCAAATATTTTGTACACTATTTTGCCGGATAAATTCAATAATGTAATCTCTGTAATAAAAATAGTAAAAAAAAATGCAACATGAAGACTTCAGATAACAATCTAAGATCTTTAAGAAAAATATCATGTGCATGGTACACAATCTCCTTGTAATAATTAAATAAGTTGTTCATTATTTAATTTCTTTAAATATAATATAAAGCGATAACATTTGGTGGCAACTATCTGAGTTGTGAAATAGCGCTTATCGTGAAATTGGCGCTGGATTCTCCTCTTTAAGGAGCAAATATTTTGTACACTATTTTGCCGGATAAATTAAAAATAGTAAAAAAAAATGCAACATGAAGACTTCAGATAACAATCTAAGATCTTTAAGAAAAATATCATGTGCATGGTACACAATTTCTTTGTAATAATTAAATAAGTTCTTCATTATTTAATTTCTTTAAATATAATACAAAGCGATAACATTTGGTGGCAACAATCTGAATTGTGAAATAGCGCTTATCGTGAAATTGGCGCTGGATTCTCTTCTTTAAGGAGCAAATATTTTGTACACTATTTTGCCAGATAAATTCAATAATGTAATGTCTGTAATAAAAATAGTAAAAAAAAAATGCAACATGAAATCTTCAGATAACAATCTAAGATCTTTAAGAAAAATATCATGTGCATGGTACACAATTTCGTTGTAATAATTAAATAAGTTCTTCGTTATTTAATTTCTTTAAATATAATAGAAAGCGATAACATTTGGTGGCAACAATCTGAATTGTGAAATAGCGCTTATCCTGAAATTGGCGCTGGATTCTCTTCTTTAAGAAGCAAATATTTTGCCCACTATTTTGCCGGATAAATTCAATAAAGTAATCTCTGTAATAAAAATAGTAAAAAAAAAAATGCAACATGACGACTTCAGATAACAATCTAAGATCTTTAAGAAAAATATCATGTGCATGGTACACAATTTCCTTGTAATAATTAAATAAGTTCTTCATTATTTAATTTCTTTAAATATAATACAAAGCGATAACATTTGGTGGCAACAATCTGAATCGTGAAATAACGCTTATCGTGAAATTGGCGCTGGATTCTCTTCTTTAAGGAGCAAATATTTTGTACACTATTTTGCCGGATAAATTCAAAAATGTAATCTCTGTAATAAAATAGTAAAAAAAAAAAAAATGCAACATGAAGACTTCAGATAACAATCTAAGATCTTTAAGAAAAATATTATGTGCATGGTACACAATTTCCTTGTAATAATTAAATAAGTTCTTCATGATTTAATTTCTTTAAATATAATACAAAGCGATAACATTTGGTGGCAACTATCTGAATTGTGAAATAGCGCTTATCGTGAAATTGGCGCTGGATTCTCTTCTTTAAGGAGCAAATATTTTGTACACTATTTTGCCCAATAAATTAAAAATAGTAAAAAAAATTCAACATGAAGACTTAAGAAAACAATCTAAGATCTTTAAGAAAAATATCATGTGCATGGTACACAATTTCCTTGTAATAATTAAATAAGTTCTTCATGATTTAATTTCTTTAAATATAATACAAAGCGATAACATTTGGTGGCAACAATCTGAATTGTGAAATAGCGCTTATCGTGAAATTGGCGCTGGATTCTCTTCTTTAAGGAGCAAATATTTTGTACACTATTTTGCCAGATAAATTCAATAATGTAATGTCTGTAATAAAAATAGTAAAAAAAAAATGCAACATGAAGACTTCAGATAACAATCTAAGATCTTTAAGAAAAATATCATGTGCATGGTACACAATTTCGTTGTAATAATTAAATAAGTTCTTCGTTATTTAATTTCTTTAAATATAATAGAAAGCGATAACATTTGGTGGCAACAATCTGAATTGTGAAATAGCGCTTATCCTGAAATTGGCGCTGGATTCTCTTCTTTAAGAAGCAAATATTTTGCCCACTATTTTGCCGGATAAATTCAATAAAGTAATCTCTGTAATAAAAATAGTAAAAAAAAAAATGCAACATGACGACTTCAGATAACAATCTAAGATCTTTAAGAAAAATATCATGTGCATGGTACACAATTTCCTTGTAATAATTAAATAAGTTCTTCATTATTTAATTTCTTTAAATATAATACAAAGCGATAACATTTGGTGGCAACAATCTGAATCGTGAAATAACGCTTATCGTGAAATTGGCGCTGGATTCTCTTCTTTAAGGAGCAAATATTTTGTACACTATTTTGCCGGATAAATTCAAAAATGTAATCTCTGTAATAAAATAGTAAAAAAAAAAAAAATGCAACATGAAGACTTCAGATAACAATCTAAGATCTTTAAGAAAAATATTATGTGCATGGTACACAATTTCCTTGTAATAATTAAATAAGTTCTTCATGATTTAATTTCTTTAAATATAATACAAAGCGATAACATTTGGTGGCAACTATCTGAATTGTGAAATAGCGCTTATCGTGAAATTGGCGCTGGATTCTCTTCTTTAAGGAGCAAATATTTTGTACACTATTTTGCCCAATAAATTAAAAATAGTAAAAAAAATTCAACATGAAGACTTAAGAAAACAATCTAAGATCTTTAAGAAAAATATCATGTGCATGGTACACAATTTCCTTGTAATAATTAAATAAGTTCTTCATGATTTAATTTCTTTAAATATAATACAAAGCGATAACATTTGGTGGCAACAATCTGAATTGTGAAATAGCGCTTATCGTGAAATTGGCGCTGGATTCTCTTCTTTAAGGAGCAAATATTTTGTACACTATTTTGCCAGATAAATTCAATAATGTAATGTCTGTAATAAAAATAGTAAAAAAAAAATGCAACATGAAGACTTCAGATAACAATCTAAGATCTTTAAGAAAAATATCATGTGCATGGTACACAATTTCCTTGTAATAATTAAATAAGTTCTTCGTTATTTAATTTCTTTAAATATAATACAAAGCGACAACAGTTGGTGGCAACTATCTGAGTTGTGAAATAGCGCTTATCGTGAAATTGGCGCTGGATTCTCCTCTTTAAGGAGCAAATATTTTGTACACTATTTTGCCGGATAAATTAAAAATAGTAAAAAAAAATGCAACATGAAGACTTCAGATAACAATCTAAGATCTTTAAGAAAAATATCATGTGCATGGTACACAATTTCTTTGTAATAATTAAATAAGTTCTTCATTATTTAATTTCTTTAAATATAATACAAAGCGATAACATTTGGTGGCAACAATCTGAATTGTGAAATAGCGCTTATCGTGAAATTGGCGCTGGATTCTCTTCTTTAAGGAGCAAATATTTTGTACACTATTTTGCCAGATAAATTCAATAATGTAATGTCTGTAATAAAAATAGTAAAAAAAAATGCAACATGAAATCTTCAGATAACAATCTAAGATCTTTAAGAAAAATATCATGTGCATGGTACACAATTTCGTTGTAATAATTAAATAAGTTCTTCGTTATTTAATTTCTTTAAATATAATAGAAAGCGATAACATTTGGTGGCAACAATCTGAATTGTGAAATAGCGCTTATCCTGAAATTGGCGCTGGATTCTCTTCTTTAAGAAGCAAATATTTTGCCCACTATTTTGCCGGATAAATTCAATAAAGTAATCTCTGTAATAAAAATAGTAAAAAAAAAAATGCAACATGACGACTTCAGATAACAATCTAAGATCTTTAAGAAAAATATCATGTGCATGGTACACAATTTCCTTGTAATAATTAAATAAGTTCTTCATTATTTAATTTCTTTAAATATAATACAAAGCGATAACATTTGGTGGCAACAATCTGAATCGTGAAATAACGCTTATCG